>NC_092516.1:11435394-16435394 GCF_047511675.1 Marmota flaviventris | reverse complement strand
TCGCTGAACTGGGGACCAAGCCTTCAACACTTTTGGGGGACATTTGAGATCCACACCAGAACAGTGGTCACCTTTCATCTCCAGCAGCTCTCAAACGCAGGTGCTCTCGGGCCATTCCCTTCAGGCCTGCGTCTTCCACCTTCGGGTCAGAGATCCCTCTCCCACACCAGCTCCCCTGCCCCGGCAGCGCCCCGGCCACGTGACACCAGCCCAGCCGCCAGTTTCCAAGGGAAACCTGAGATTGCACGCGTTGTCCTTGTGCGTATCTGCCACCAAGCCCTGTTTGTCTTTTTAGCCTTCGAATTTAGATTTGTGAGGCAGGTGGGTGTGTAAACAAGATCACGACCTAACAACGCCACACCGTGCCGCTTCTCCATTTTCCCACACATCCCACACGCCGAGTGCAGGTGGCAGTCCTCACGGAGCCCGGGCCGTGTGTCATTGGTTTTAGTGGTGGTCGCAGCAGGACCACGGTGTGCCCTTTTTCACAGTTGGCTTCATACTCTTCCCCTTTCTCTCTCTTTTCTTTAATGTGGCTCTCACGTCTCCCCTTCTTTCCTTTCCTGACAGGTGTCCCTCTCCCTTGGCGGCCAGGCCATCTCCCTGGCCTGGAGCGTCACCTCCCACTCTGCCTTGCCACAGCCTGACCGGGTCCCCTGCAAGGGCTTGTCGTGTTGCAGCCTCACTGAGATCTGCAGGTGCCCCGTCCTGCCCCATCAGGCAGCCTCCGTGACCAGCCTCCTCCCCCACAGTTTATTCCCATTGACTCTGTGAGACACTTTCCTCTCCTCATGATCCTTCTAGAACTAAGAGCTGCCACGTGTTGAGTACCAAGTGTGTGAGCACCTT
Organism: Marmota flaviventris; assembly: GCF_047511675.1. Taxonomy (NCBI): domain Eukaryota; kingdom Metazoa; phylum Chordata; class Mammalia; order Rodentia; family Sciuridae; genus Marmota; species Marmota flaviventris. The sequence goes on along the minus strand of NC_092516.1, from coordinate 16,434,545 downwards.
TCAGGGGGCCCTGCGTGTGGCTGTAGTTCCCACAGTAGCCCTGAAAATCGGGGCTCTTGCTCTCTCTACTGTACAGGTGACAAACACAAACACAGCTCGGAGGGTTTGGGTAACGCTCAGTCTCCGGAGGTGGGCTTGGCCTTGAGCCTGTCTCAGTTCCCACATGATGCTCCGGCCCCTCCCACTCCCCTAGGCCCCCTCGAGTTGGGGCTCTTCCCCTCTCCCTGGTTTCCTCTCCTGCTGTCTGTGTCCCTCCCTGATTGTGGAAGCCCCCTGGCCAGCGTGGCTGGACTTGCTCTCGTGGCCTGCATGGGCTCTGAACCTTTGTCCTCGCCTGGTTGTTTTCGTTTCTGGATCCACATTGTGCTTCCTCAGGACCAGTTGACCTGAGGTTTCCTTGTTCTCTGTCTCCGGTGTTTTCTTCCCATCGAGGCCATAGTTCCCTGGTGTGTTTGCACGATTGGCCCACTCCTGCCGTGGGCCAAGTCACCCAGAAGAGGTGAATTTCTCCCAAGTGGGTTCTGGGTTGCTTTGATGACCTTCTTTCCTCTTCCAGGGGATGAACTGCCCGAGCTGGACAACATGGCCGACAACTGGCTGGGCTCCATCGCCAGAGCCACCATGCAGACCTACTGTGACGTGATCCTCCAGATCCCAGAGCTGACCCCACACTCAACCAAGCAGCTGGCCACCGACATTGGTGGGTCCCATGGGCAACTCACCCTCCTGCCCTCCAGGGATCTTATCCCAAGTCCTGGGTTTAGCTTCAGTTCTGGATTCATCTCTGAAGCTGGCCCTGCCCTGAGAGGTGCAGACGTCATGAGCCTGAGGCCCAGAGCCATGAAGGGGAGCTCCAGGGAGAGGAGTCTGAGTGCGAGGCAGCCTGGCCCTGCCGGGCCTTCTGTGCTGAACCTTGGGCAGTCCTGTGAGGCAGGTGCTCTTGCATAACAAGGCCATAGTGAGGGCCGCTGGGTGGGCTCCCTCCGGAGACAGGGCCGAGTGCCTCCTGTTCCCAGCTGCACTGGTTGCTGCTGGCGGGTGGCAGGAGAGAGGCTCAGTCCCCGGGATTCTTTCCATCCACTTACTTACCTGTGCTCGAGCCCAAGGCAGTCCTGGGTGGTCAGGAGGGAGGTGGAGGGAGCCCGAAAGATCAGCCCCTGAGGACCTGATGAGTTTGGATGTGGGCAGCTGCAGAGTGGGGGCCAGGCTCAACTCCTGCCTCTCATTTTTCTGCAAAAGAAATAGAAGTGAGGTGCCATCTTTTGGGCCCCTGGGTGGTTAGGGATGCAGTGGGGCCTGGAGTCTCGCTGCCTGGTTCCCTGCTCATTTCCTAGTCAGCTCCCAGCAGTTAGCACAGGAGAGCAGCTGTTTGGCTGTTTCCCTGGGAGCAGCATTCAGAGGACAGAGGAGGAAATTTCAGACGCCGGCTGGTATTCCCCGTGAGCCTGGGCTGGAGCACTCGGAGAGAAGCAACCAGAACTCGTGTGCGAGTGAGATTCGGGATTGCCCCTGGCTTTCAGTTGTCCATGTTGTTTCCCCCTCCCTGTTAAGCTTCAGATTTATGGGTTCACTCATTCTGCATTGAGTGCCTACTGTGTGCCAGCCATAGTGCTAGGAACAGAGACTTAGATGGTTCCTTTGCTCATTGAGCCACATCGTAAGGGGACGAAGCTGGGAGGGGGACCCCATGCGTGAGGTGTCAGGGTGCAGGATGGTGGAGTGGCGAGGTCCAAGGTGGTGCAGCCTACCTGGAAGGCATTCGGGTCACGCATGAACACAGCCAGCAGAGGACACTGATGGCCAAACAAGAGAATGTCACAGTAGACCGCCGGCTCGAATTCTGCAGCTCCTGGCCTGCGGTCGAGTGGAGCGCAGTTTGGAGGGTGAACCCGCCAAGGAGCAGGTGTCTGGCCGGGCTTCCTTCCTGGGCAGCAGCTCATCCCGAGTTGGCATGAGTCAGCCACAGGACAGCAGCCACCTCTGGGGTTCCTGCCCTGAGCAGGGCCTTAAACAGAAGACACAATGGAACATCCAGGCCTGGCCTGCAGCTCCTGTCTAGCCAGATAGAAGGGACAGGCAGTGATCAGAGGTGACGGGGACATTCTAGACAGTGCAGCTTCCCCATCCCTCAAAGCAGGAAGAGGGTGGAGCTGCCCTTGCCCACCTGCTGAAGCTTCCCTGAGGTTGGGGTTGGGCCCGCCCAGGAAGGACAGGCAGCACCCAGCGGTTGGTCACCTCGGACACACTGGTGCTTTCATGGCCTCTGTCCCTGCTGGCCCCGGACCTGTGCTGCCTTTGAGATGCTGGGCGTTAGAATCATGGGGCTCCTTTTTACAATGACAGGACCTTGGAGTCCTCTCCTGGACATTCTCCTGGACTTGACCCGGGGTGATCCTGTAACAGGAACCTGCGCATAGCAGGCCACCGCCCCTGGCACTGCCCTTGTCTTCACTGGGGTGGTCACTGCTGCCTTGGGCCCATGTGTCCTGCCCTTTGGGTTCTGCACTGGGATGCACTGGGACAGGGACAGGAACCCAGGAGTGCCCAGAGATCTGGGTGAGGCCCTTCTGTCCTTCAGACTGGCACTGGAAGGGGGTGGGTGGCATGGGGGAGGTGGTAAGGGTCAGTTAGGCTGTCATTAAATTTTTAACGTCTGACTCCGGCCAAGCTCTGAGTCCAGTGTGACCCTGCTGGAAAGGCCCTGCATGGAGGCCTGCCTCCCTGGGGCAGAGCAGGTACCCAGCTCTGGGGACCTGGGGGCTTCTCCCTCCTTGCTCAGGGGAGGCCTCCGGGCTCTGTCCCTCACACTGCTAAATCTGCCTCCTCCCGCCCTGCAGACTACCTGATCAACGTGATGGACGCCCTGGGCCTGCAGCCGTCCCGCACCCTCCAGAACATCGGGACGCTCTTGAAGGCCAAGCCTGAGGATTACAGGCAGGTCAGCAAGGGTCTGCCGCGCCGCCTCAACACCACGGTGGCCGCCATGCGGGGTGTGAGCTACTGACCCCACGGCCCATCCGAGGAGAGGCTCGGGGCTGGTGTTCTGGGGGCACCACGGCTCTACAGAGTGGACTCCCCTCAAAATCTGCCAGCAATGAGGCACAGGTTGCTTTAAGAAGACTTGGTTCTTTTGTATAATGAAAAAGGTTGTAAGTAAGAGGTATTTTATTTATTAGAAAGGACTTTTCAGTTGATTTTTTAAAAATGATCTCATTTTAAAAATGAAATTAATAAACGAAATGAAAGAAGGCTGTTTCTTCCCTCAGTGAGTCTTTGAGTGCTGCCCACGGGGTCCGTGCTGAGCAGCGGGCATGTGGCTGTGACGGGGGTGGAGAGCAGGGAACAAGGCCAAGTGCTGGCGGGAGGCTGCAGGGCGGGTGGGGGCCCCCAGACCTTCAGGGTGCAGCTGTGCAGCAGGGAGCTCTGGGCTGGGCCCTCACGGGGCCCAGGGTCAGCAGGACAAGGCAGAGGGAGGGAGGAAGTTGGGTCAGGGGAAGGTGGGCGGCCACATGGGGTCTCGCAGGCCCCGGGAGGATTCTGGCTCTTTCCTTTAGAGGTTTGTGGGGCCATGTGAACTGCATTCATTCTTTTTCTTTTTTCTTTTCTTGTTTTTTGTCAGTTGCTTTCGTAACTGGTTAAGATTGTGTTTGGCTTAAAAGTAACAGAAAATAATGTGATTTGAGTGACTAGAACAAGGAGGAATTGACTTTCCTCAACAAGGAGAAGTCAGAGGCCTTGACTCATTCTGTGCCTGCACAGCCTGGAGCAGGACCAGCAGGGTGATCTCGACCCTTTCCCGGGGCTGGACGCCGCCTCATTGCAGGGACCCCTTACACCTGTGCTCTGGGAAGAGGAAGGCGGGAGGGGCTGCGGAGCAGCAGCGCTCTCTTTCCCATCGTGAGGGCAGGGCCTTTGCCAGCAGCCCTGCCCAGACTTCTCCTGGGCCGCGTTGGCTCTTCCCTGGTTATAAGATGTCTCCCCAGCTGCAAGGGATGCTGGGAAAACAGGAGCAGGACCAGCTTCAACCAGCGTTTCTCAGCCTGGTCCTCCTGATGCTTTGGGCTAAGAGCTCGTCCCTGTGGAGCTGTCCCATGTCTTGCAGGGGTGGGGGGGCAGCCTTAGTGGCCTCCTGAAGATGTCTGGAGAAATTCCCTGAGGGGCACACTCACCGCAGCGTGGGAAACACTTGCTTAGACCGATCAGGAGTTGCTGCTGGGCTGGGCTGATGGCTGCCCTGCACAAAGCCAGGTTTTTCTTGGCAAGGAAAAAGGGAATGGCAGCTGTCTGTCACAGGGCCATTTATTGGAATCGAGCACTTCTCGGGGCCTCAGGGCCTGGCTAAGCTTCACTTCCTTCTGGATTCTCTCAGCTAAGCCTCAGCACAGCTGTGGAAGACAGAGTTATGATCTCTGGTTTGGAGAGGTTTGGGGTCTTCCTGGGATCACTCAACTACCAGAGCTGGGGCTTGGAGTAAGCCTGGTGACAATGGCATTTGTATTTCTGACCCATGCCGTGTGCGGTGAGGGGACCCACTGTGGACACCTGGTCCTGGCGGGTCAGCGTGCTTGTGCCTGCTCTGTAGAGCTGCACCCTGCGCCTCCGCAGGCTTCCAGGGCCAGGGTCCCCTGGGACTGTTCTTGCATCCTTGGAACCAGCCTGACTGCCCAACACAGCACCCGCTGGGAACCCACACTGAGAACAACATTTGGGTTTCTCTGGTGGTGGATCACAGACTGCCCCTGGCAGGAGGCAGGCCTGGCTCCTTCCTTGAAGAAGCCAGAGCTGGAAGCCTGAAACGTGACTTGTGCTCCTGGAAGATGGAAACTCACCGTGGTGACCTTTGTGCTGCTCTATGAGAGCCACAGAAGAGATGTTTGGAAGGGTCAGACTTGGGCTGGACGTGGCTTTACCACCTCCCAGCTGTGTGACCTACAGAAAAGAAAGACGTTTCACCTCTCTGTGCCACTTTCCCTAATCTGAAAACCAAGGGTCATAATGGTGCCCAACTGAGGATTATTTGCAAAGCCACTGAGGTACAGTGGAGGCAATGGAGCCCAGTGAGTTCAGGATCCATGCTCATCTTAGTCCTCCAGCGTCTGTGACCTCGCTTCCCTTTTGCATTAGAAGTGAGTCATCGAATGCCATTTTCCAGGCAATTGGGCATTGCCAGCCTGAGTTTTCATTCCTAAGAGGCTCTGGGATGCCCCCAGGGGACAGCACTTCTCTAGATCCAGGGGATGATGGATGCTTGATGGAGCCTGCCTTCAGCCTGCCTAGCCCCACTGTCCCCCTGAGAGCAAGATGGCAGGATGAGGCCCACCATCAGCCTGGTCCCCACTCACATGCCCACAGGCAGCTCCAGAATATCTCTAAACAGAACCTGTTATGGTGTCTGTCAGGCTGCCCTCCATAGATCCCCCTGGGGTCCCCTGGCCAGGCAGCACCGCCCGTCCCCTGTCACAGTGATGGGTTCAGGATGAGCGTGTGGCCCAGATGGATCCAACTGAGCTCCTTCCTTGGACCTCTCACGGGGTGCTGAAGGAGAGGGAGCTCTCTTTCCTCTGTTGCTGAGCTCATGGGGTGGAGCTGGATTGAGGGACGTAAAGACGTTCTGGAGGAGCAGAACGTGGAGAGAGCCTGTTTAAGGGGACGTCGATGCAGAAACACCAGCTCCAGGGAACCCTGCACGCAGCCATGCTGGGCCTTGCCTACAAGAGCTAATAAATTCCCTTCAAAGCTTAAGCCAGTTCAAATGGACCTGTGACCAAAGGGCTGCAAAAGGAGGTGATGATCAGCACCTGCCTGTCCACAGGTCAGACAAGATGCCGGAGCTCCCATCCGGAAATGATGCTGTCAGGGCCACTGGCACCGGGACAGGCAGGCTGGGATGGCGGCTTTGCCACTTCTCTGATTTCCGTGGTTATGACTGAACACCACAGGCTGTATCATTTATAAAGAATAAAGGTTTATTTAGGTGAAGGTTCTGGAGGCTGGGAAGTTCAAGATCGAGGGGCTTGCGTCTGCTGAGGACCTTCCTGCTGCATCCTGACATGTCAGAGGGCGTCCCATGGCGAGACACAGCAGGTGTGCTGACTCGGGTCTCTCTTCCTCTTCTTACGAAGCTACTAATGCCATCAAGGGGCTCACCCTGATGACTTTAATCCCAGTGACCTTCCATTGGTGCCACCTCTAAGAACCATTAACTGTGAATGTGGGCCAGGCTCTGAAGCCGGAGCTGCTTCAAGACTTGAACCTGGTCGGTGGCAGCAGGGGGCTGCAGCGGTCAGCTGTCTAGACCGTCAGGCCCCCTTCTTTGGTAATTGCTCCCTGATCCCTTCCTGGGGAACCATTAGGTTTGTCAGATTTAGCAATAAAAAAATCCAGGATGCTCATTTAAATGTAAATTTCAGAAAAACAACAGATGGTTTATTAGTATATTATAAATATTGCATGGATATACTTATACCTAAAATTATTTTTATATTTATCTGAAATTCTAATTTGAGCAGCTTAAATTTTTTTCCGGCAACCCTAGGAGCCATTTCCCATTACCTGGGACCAGGTGATTCTGCTGGGGGCCAACCAGGCAGTCAGGTCTGGGCAAATGAATTCAGGTTTGACCAATCAGAGCAGCCTACCCAGCTGGACCACTCATTGGTTCAGAAACAGGCACGTGACCCAGTCAGGGGCCAATGAGCGTCAGCCTGGGGGCTGCAAATGCAAGGAGAGGTGGCCTTGGGGAGCAGAGGGAGACCGAATGGTTTGAGCTGCCTGAGAGTGTCTTGCTTTAACCCATTTCGTCCCACTGTCCTTGATGTGAGATACTACAAAAATCGAAACATAGTATATAATATACAATTATTAATAACATAATCATAATAATATTTAATAGACATGAGCTCTAGACTGTGACTTCTAACCTATTTCAATGCACCTGTGTCAGTTTCACTGAAACATTCACAGAACTGAAAACTTGAGACTTGATGGGTTAAGCTGGTTTGAGTTGCTCTCTCTGTCCTTGTAACCCAAAGAAATAGTTGGATGGCATTGTAGCCATTAGCTGGGGTGCACACCTGTGATCCCAGCTGCTCGGGAGGCTGAGGCAGGAGGATCGCGAGTTCAAAAACAACTTCAGCAACTGCAAGGCACTAAGCCACTCAGGGAGACCCTGTCTCTAAATAAAATACACAGTAGGGCTGGGGGAGGGCTCAGTGGTCAAGTGCCCCAAGTTCAATCCCTGCTACCCCCTCTTCCCCCCAAAAAGAAGAAACCGCTAGGCCTCTGCTTCAGGGAAAGGAACAGCTGGAAAGGAACTATAAGAATCACAAGAGAGAGACGCTCTTGACCTGCTTAAGACCTTGGCTTTCAAGCCAGGATAGACGCCCTTCCTGTCCCAGGCACGCGTGAGGACCTCCGCTGCCCACTAAGACAAAGAACAAAGCTGGACACAATGTCTTCCACTTTTATTTTGTAGAACGACGCATGTGCCACCTGCAGGCCCCCACTCCTGGTGCTCCCCCTGCCCCCCCCCACTGCTGCCTTTGCTAAGCCTGTTCACAGAGGTCAGTCAAGGCCAGTAAGGGAAAGGCCACTGATTCTGGGGAACATGGTAGACCCACCTGGTCATCTCTGGGGCAGTGACTGACACTGGGAAGAAAGTGGCCTGAAACCAGGAGAGGGGTCTCTAGAGCCAGAGGGCAGGTCAGGTAGGCCCAGGACAGGAAGGGCAGGAGCCAGGTGAGAACCCAGTTCTGGCGTCCTGCACCGTGACCCTGCGGACCCTGCAGCCTGGGCCTGGCAGTGGCTACTGGCCTCTCTACGGAGGGGGCCGGGCCCTGGACACCGGTGGTACTGGCTCTCTGGAGAGGGCACTATACAGCAAGGCACTGAGCCACGGTCTCAGCTTCTCAGCTTCAAGTACGTGAGCCGCCCGGGGTGGGCAGGGGCAGGGTCTAGATGGCGTCACCCTCACTGTCAGACTCAATGGTGTCCAGCGGCTGCAGACGCAGGGAGTCATAGTTAGGGGGCGGGGTGCCCGGGATGGGCAGTGGCTGCCCGTTGGGGTAGCCCTCGGCCTGGCTGGCGGGGTCGGGCTGGAAGCCAAAGTTGGTGTGGGCCTCCACCAGCTCGGCCACGGTGGGCGGGGGGCTGTCACAGGGAGCCCGGGCCCGCCTCTGCCGCAGGCTCCTGAGGAAGGCCACCAGCCTGATGATGGTGATCCACAGGAAGTCGATGATGATCTCCCCAAACTCGATGAGGCACAGCACGGAGCCCCCCATCCAGAAACCAAACTGGCCGCCCAGGTTGGAGAGCAGCCAGACGATCTGTGGGGAATGGGGCGCTGAGGGCCTGGCTGGGCGGAGAGTGGGCACAAGCTCTTGCCCCTCGCCCAGGCTCAGGGGTTCCTGTGGGGTGCACCGTTGACTGGGAAGGGAAGGGGGCAGGGTGACCACCTCAGCCCAGGGAAATAGCTCAGCTGGCTGTAGGGACCTTCCTGATCTCCACCCTTTGGGGTGTCAGGAGCCTCCCCAAACTCACATTGTTGGCTGCTGATTCCTCGATGGTGCGATAGTTGAATTCTTGGAAGTAGATGTTGAGCTTGACGATGCCGTTCCTGCAGAGGCAGCAGGAGGGGCTGGGACCCGGGGCTCCCTGCACACCCCGGGTAGGGAAGCCACGGGGCCACCCTGCCCTCCCCTGCTCTGACTTGCTCATACTGCGAGGAGTGGTGAAGCCAAACCAGACCAAACAGGTCACCTTGCCAGCCTCCCTGCACCGCGGGGCCACAGAGGGTATCTACCCTGTTGACCCCTGTCCTGCCATCTTCCTGAAGACACTCTGGCCTGGGACAGCCCCAAAGATCAGCTCTGAGCTCCCTTTTCCCCAGGTCTAGGGCGGCCAGGCCACATTCGGTGACCCGCCCACATTCGGTGACCCTGCATAGAGTGCTGAGGAGTTCTGCGGGGATTAGGGCCCCTGGGGCAGGGAAGGTTGGCTGAGAGGGGGTCCCCCCTATTCATATGTGTTCTTTGCTTCTTATTTGAACAGTCCCTGTTTCTCACCCACTTCCTACACGGACCCCCCTTATCTCTCAGGCACACTGAGGCTCCCTCCCTCCTGTCCCTGAAGGGGAGGGGGCTCTACAGACCCTCATTGCTGTGAGCTCTTTTTGCATCTGTCTCTGGGCTTGAGCATCCTGGTGGTATGGACTGTGTCTTCCCTGTGCTCAACACACATTTGTGCTGAGCAGGTGGAGAGAGACAGGGGAGGGATGGGGATGAGGGATGGGGGGGGGCTGATGAAGAGCGTGCTTCTCCTCCAGGGGTTGGAAGACCCCAATCTTCCTGGCTGCCTTCCTCCCTCTTGCCTTCGGGGCCTCCTTCCCTAGCCTTGCTCCTGGATCTGACCCCACCCCCCAGGCCCTGGCTCCTCCCCTTCCCTGCCTTCCCAGCCCGCCCAGGCTTCAGGCTGACCTGCTCACAGTGATGTTGGGGCTCTGGTCCCGCTCCTGAGACAGGACGTGGAGAATCCAGTCCTAGAACCCAAGAAGGCAACTAAGAACATGGTGCTCACACCTCACATTCCCCCCATCGCAGTCCATGGTCCATCGCGGTCCATCGCGGTCCATGCTACCAGTGGGGAAAAGGAACACAGCCCTGCACCTTCCTGAAGCCCCCAGGGACCGCAGGAAGGGGCTGTAGGAGGAGGCCGCGGGGGAAGCTGCGGCTGCTGTTGGCAGGAGGGGAGCTCGGGTCTCCAGCCTCTTCTGGACAGGCCTGGCCAGAATGGACCTTGTCCCAGGTCCATTCCCACCTCTTGAACTTGCCGTCCCCTCTGCCTGGGCTCCTCTGGCTCTGCCCACCACTGGCTCAGCCTCTGGGTTTCAGCTCAGATGTCGCCTTTGTAGAGGGGCGTCCCTGACCCCTCTGGGTGCTCTCCTGCTTACTCCCTCACAGCCACCGTTGACCTTGAACGTGATCTTACTTCTGTGTACGTGATAGACAGTAAGCTCCACGAGGGCAGGACCCTCGGGCCCATCTCATCCTCTGCAGTGTCCCCAGCCCGGTGCCTGGGGAATGTCAGTGGGAGAGCCGAAGGGAGGGAGGGAAGGAGGAAAATACCACCCCCCAAAGATTGGGACCTGTCAGCCCAAAGATGGGGACCAGGAGCGTGGCCACTCCCACCGTCTCACCTCGGAGGCCTCAGAAGGCCAGTCGGCCATGGAGATAGTCATCTTGTACTGGGTGTCACTGGAAAAGAGAAGCAGCCCTGTTGCTGTCCTGCCAACGTCGGCCCCCCTCCCTGCTGGCCCACGGCAGTGCCCACGTCCCCTCGCCACACTCACTTGCAGGACTCCTTGCACATGCTGATGCACGTCTCTCTCAGGGCCACGCTCATCCGCAGGTCTAGGTAGCAGTGGGCTGGGCGGGAGAGAGGAATGGCCAATAGGGGTGGACGGACGGTGGTCTAGGGGTCCACCCTTCACCCTGTTCTGCCCTCCTGGCCCGGGGCCACCCGAGGCCTGGAGTTAGATGGGGATGTGGTGTCTCAACCCACGCTCTCTGGTCATGGGGAATCATTGCCACCCCGACTCCAGCCACCTCCAGCCATTTTGCCGCAGCCTAACCCTGGGATGCTTCCCTCGGGTGCCCTAGACCCAGCTCAGGACCCCCTGGGGAGCCCTCTCCATCTCTGCCCATGGATGGGGTTTTCTCCCCAGCCCTGTTTTGTATTTTATTTAGAGACAGGGTCTCGCTGAGCTGCTCGGCACCTCGCTTTTGCTGAGGCTGGCTTTGAACTCACGATCCTCCTGCCCCAGCTTCTTGAGAGGCTGAGGATTACAGGTGTGGGCCACTGTGTTCATGTTTGTTTTAAGAGGTGGCGGGACCCCTGCTTGTTGGATTCCAGGCCACCAGGGCTTTCAGGCCTGGGCTCCAGCTCCGTGGGAGCCCAGCAGGGGCTCCTTGTCCTTGGAGGACATCACCATCAGGACTCTATCACTTTCTCCTCGGGCCCAGCATGCCACAGAGAGACCCAGCGATGCCACTCAGACATGGACACACCCACCGAGCACCACACACGGCCTTGTGCACACGTATGCATCCAAGCCAGGATGCACGACGCAGACACTGGAAGCCACCTGTGCCCGAGCACAGCACTCACAGACAGGTCCTGTCATCCCCAAGTGCTCCGGCACACTCAGGTGCAAACACAGACATGCCCTTGCACACGTGCATTGGAAAACACAACCACACACACACCGTGCTGTCTCCCGGGCCCATTCCCAGGCTCATGCCTGTGCTGGCATTTGTGTGGCACACAGACACATGCCCTGGAGGACAGATGGACTCCCGCTCCTATGTGTTTCAAGCAGGCACTTCATGGAGTCGGGGAGACAGGGCTGAGTTCCTGCAGACAGGCCTGGGATGGGTGGTAGGAGACTGTGGACAGAGGAGGGGCCGCCCTGGCACACCCCAGGGCCCTGCTCAGGGCCCCCAGCTCTCCTCTCTGCTCTGTGGGCAGTGGCCCCAGCGTGAACCTGCACTCACCCCAGTCTGGGAAATCCTGGTTGTTGCAGTATCTCTCCCCCCGGGGCAGTGGGTACAGGTAGTGGCCGCAGCTGCAGTTATGGATCATGTGGCCTTGGAAGCAGGAGTGGAGACAGGCCTGGAGGTTGGGGAGGGAACACAGACCTGGCTAGTGATGTCCCCACTCTGGTGGCAGAAGAAGGACCCCAAGAATTCAACACCCAGGTCAAGGGAGCTGGGGGCCCGGAGAGATGCCCCTTGGCCTAAGATGCAGGCTTGAGATGACCAAGTTGTGGTGACGGACCCTGTCATTGGGGTGTGGCGGTCCTTCCTCCTTGGGCCACATAGCAGATCACTGAACCCCACAGAGAGACCAGACAAGGCCCCCGAAGTCCAGGTCTCTCCATAGATGGCACCCCATAAATGACACAGCAGAAGTGGCTTGTCCCAAACCACAAAGCTCACACCTAGGGCACCACCTCTCCTCCTCAGGTGCCAGCGCCCTTCCAAGCTCTGCATCCAGGGACCCACAGGGCAGCTTGAGGAAGCCAGGCGAGCCGGCCTGAGCCCCTTCCTCCTGGGGGAAGAGCCAGGGAGAGCCGGAGAAGGACCTCTGATGGCCCAGAACAGGAAGAGAATGGGCAGCTGCTCTGCAGAGTGTCCCCTGGTGGGGAGCGAGAAGAGGGCACACGGCGCACCCTGCTCTGGGGCTGGATGTGGTGAGTCTCCACTCACTGGGCCCCAGCACGCCGCGGGGTGTTCAGGTCATTCTGACCTGGCTTCAGCCCACTCAGGGACCGACCACGTGTCCTAGGGCAAGTGATTAACCTCAGGCTCAGTTTACTCACGGGGAAACAGGGTGACAGTCACCCCTGCCTCCCGGGGTCCAGAGGATTCCGCATGGCATCAGGCCCTTAGTCAGCGGCTGTCCACTGTCCTGACTGCCAGCTCCCGTGGACTCCTGGCTCCAACCCTGCTCCTCTGTGCCCTCCTCTCCTGCTCCCCCAGGTCACTGTGTGGCCTTCCTCTCTTCCTGAGGGGCTTGTGGGGTCCCTGCAGGCAGGGGGTGGGACTGACAGCAGAGTCAATGGCATGGCCAGGAGGACCTGGAGCCTGGCCCAGAGGAGGCCATGGGGTCAGGCTGGGCGCCCTGACTCCGGTGAGAGTCTTGGAGGAGCTGGTTTCCCAGGAACGAGGCCTCTGGGGCTGGGGCCTCCTCCTCCATTTTCCCACTTCCCCTTGCTGCCTGCCTGTCTGTCCAGCCTGTCTGTCCAGCCCTTCAGAGACTCAGAAGATTCCCAGAGCTGCCCACAGCAGACCAAAGGAGGCCCAGCCAGCCAGCGTGAGTGTGCAGTGAGACAGCTGGGCAAGTGGGCAGTGGCCGGGGATCGATTTCCTAAGGGAAAACACTAAATGTGGGTTTCCCAGACTTGGAGGCAGGCACAGGGCTGCCCCTTGTTGGACTCCATTTCTTTTCTGTCAACACAGACAGGGATGGAAGTGGAGACCAGGTCAAGAAAGAAACCTCCAGCTGCAGCAAGGGAGGCCGAGGGCAGATATAAAGAGGGATGTCCCAGGTAAACGGATGAGGTGTTCAGATTGGGGTCTGTAAATCCAAATGTCCCCATTCCCCCATCTTGAAATGGGAATAATAGTTTCTACATCCTAGGGTGGTTGTGAGGATTAAATGAGGTAAAGCATGTGAAATACTTGCAACAGCGCCTGCCTCACACGTGATAAGCCAACTCATTAACATATTATTAAAGGCTATTAGTACTCTACTTTCGCCTGGGAGGTTTGAAGGGATCAGATGATGATATGATGCATGCAAATCACACAGTTGGGAGCTCGGTAATGATCCTAATTTTTTTTTTTTTTTCCCCTCTTGGGAGACCCCAGAGCAAGATCCTTTCTAATCTTGGGTTCCCAAGGGCACATCTGCCCAACTGGGGACTTGCAGATAGCCCGCCCTGGGCCCTGGTGAGAACCCAGGAACTGTGCCTGTGGCTACCTACAAAAATCCAGCCCAGCCAGCCTTGCCGGGCCCTCTCTCAGAGACCTGAGGCCTGCGGCCGGGAGACGTGGACAGGCGCCCCAGGGTCCAGGGTCCTGCGCAACCTGCCCACCTGGATGGAGTAGGTCGTATTGTAGTCGCTGTAGAGGTTTTGGACCGCGACGTCGGAGCCGTTCACAGTGCACGGGCTGTAGGGCTCGCCCATGCGCTGCAGCTTGTCCTGGGGCAAGAGAGGTTGCTCAAGAGGACCCCTGATCACCCCTGAAGGCCCCCCTCTGTACGTCCCGCCCAACAAACTCCGGGGATGCTGAATGGGGCAGGGGAGCTGTAGTACCCGCAGGCGCCAGAGGGGGCGCCAGAGGGCTCAGCCTCCGCCAGAGCGGGGCTCGCTGCAGGGTTCCCCCAGGGTCCGGGGGCCTGGGAGGCAGGGCCAGGGCTGGGGCCCCGGATCCCCTCCTCTCGGCCAGGTTGGCCCTGAGCAGGTGGGCTTCCACCCTCAGCCGCCCTCGGGCTGCGCTTGCGCTCCAGCTGTACCACCAGCACGCCTATGGAGGTCTCTGTCCCCGTCATGGCATAGATGCCCTCCTCTCGGATAAAGGGGTACGTCCTCTGCTCGTGAAGCAGCAGCCGGGCCCCGGCCGTGGATGCGAGGAAGGGGACATAGTCTTCCTGGCCTATGTCCAGCACCAACTTCAGACCTGTGGGGAAGTTGGGGTGAGGGGAAGCCCACCAGCCCCTTGTCCAAGCCCCCTGCAGCAAGGGGTGCCCCAGGGCCTGCCGAGGAGCCGGCAAAATCCAGACCCCAGATCGCCCATCGTCCCCTCCTAGGGCTGTTCCTGGCCTCTGCCCCCATAATCTTCTGCACGACAGGTAGATCTTGGAGACACAGCACCACCCACCCAGCCACCCCACCCTGTGCCCTCTCACCCAGGTCCTCATTCTCCCCATTCAGGGCCTCGGAGCTCCCAGCTCCTTCCTGCTCTGGAGGCTGCCGGCCTCACCCTTCACCTGAACCTCCTGCTCTTGCTTCAGATCAAAGCCCCGTGTCTCTTCCTGCAGAAGTGACTGTCCACACCAGGTCTCAGGGGCTTCCCTAGCTCTGAAACTCTCCTTCCCGGCACCTGCCTCGCTCGTGTGATTCTGTCTTCCTTCCGCACAGGCCCTTCTTGGGGGATCAGACCCAACCTCTGTGCCCCTTAGTCCTGGGCTAGGTGGGCACTGGAGCGAGTCCCAGGGCTTAGGACAAAAAAGGGCTGAGGGACCCGATGCTGTTGGATGCTCCTGGGAGGCCCAGGAGATGGGCACTGTCATTATTCCCACTTAGAAGAGCAAACAAGGCACAGAGAGGTGAAGGGACCGGTCCCAGATCACTCATGAAGGAGGCGGGGCTGCTGGGTCCTCACCCAGGCTGCGGGCTCCTTGTTGTGATGCTCTGCCCCATGAAGCAAGGGGTCCCTGGAGGGCAGTGCTTTAAGGAACGGGGTCACTGACCCCCTCTTGGCTAATAGCCCTGATGGTCACTGAATGATGACCTGCTTCTTGGTGGTAGGGGGGAGGTCACAGTCTGGGCGGTGGGAGAAGGATTGGCTCCCACCTGGGTCCAGCTCACAAGCCTGAAAGCCACAGCCTGCCAGCCTTGCCCTGGGGGACAGGCCACTGCGTTGGCCCCAGGGAAAAGGTGCCTAGGGTCAGCCATTCTGTCCTTCCTTGCTTCCTTTAGTCCTCCGCGCCCTGTCTCTGGGGTTCTCTAAGCAGTGGGTAGGAGAGGCCAAGTGCATGCCCTGGACTAATGGGTGGTCTCGGGGAAGCTGTCCAAAGGCTTCTCAAGAGTCAGTCCCCTGCGCACGTGCAGCATTTTCTGCTTCCCAGGCCTGGCCAAGCAGTTCACCGCAGGGTGACAGAGTGACTCACAAGGTGACCTCTCTGTGCGGTGCTACCAAGAGCCTCTTCTCCCAATGAAGAGATCCTGAGCTCAGGATCACCCGGGGAGTGAGGGGTGGAGCTGGGATTCTACCCGGCTTGGAGCTTGACCTTGAAGCTGCACCACGTCCCCAGCCTCACCTTGCCGGGCTGCAAAACGGAACACCAGCCCCTCCCCCAGGGTCGCGAGCGTGGGGAGGGGAGGGGCTGAGAAGGCGCCTGGCCCCGCCTCTCCAGCCCCCAGGCAAACAGCAGGCGCTCCATTATGGCCACGCCTCTCTGCGCTAGCCCAGGTCTAACCCTGAGCTCCGGGGGGCCAACCACAGGGGGCCCTTCCAGCCCTGCGGGGCAGAGGGCTTAGAGCCTCCTGGATCTGGCCTCTGGATCCAGAACCAGGACTCACCAAATTCACTCCCGGGGTTGGCAGAGGGGAGCGCCTTCTCCGTCATGCCCCAGTTGAAGATGTAGCAGTTGCCGTAGTAGGGGTAGAAGATGGCCGTGAAGTTCCTGAGAGAAGAGCCATCAGCTGGGGGAGGCACCGGCAGAGCCTCCCCAGCCTGCAGAGGGGATCCCACCACCATGGCCCGCCCTCCCTGCGTTGCTCAGAGAGGCTCAGAAAGGGAGAGATGAGCAACAGGCCATTCTGTCCACCCCCCTGCAGAAACCAGAGAGAGGCGACTCCCAGGATCCCTTGGGAAAGAGGGAGGAAGGGAGTCTCAGGAATCGGGGGACAGGCTCCCTGGTTTAGCCATGAGTTATGAAAAAGAACTTTCTTAGACGTTTGCATCTGGTCTCATAGACACCTCCAAAAAGACCTGTCCACATCCTAACCCCCGGAGCCTCTGGATGAGACCTTACTTGGAGAAAGGGTCTTTGCAGATATAACCAAAAATCTTGAGAGGATGTTATCTGAGGGGATTCAGGTTGGCCCTAGAGGAGAATCTCTGATACAGAGAAGCCCACCATAAATGCTTTAAAAATACTTATCAACATTTTTATATTGTTCTTTTATATTTATTCAAAACAAATATAAGCTGGGGTGCAGCTTGGCACATCTGTGATCCCAGCAAGTAGGGAGGCTGAGGCATGAGGATGGCAAGTTTGAGGCCAGCCTCAGCAATTTAGTGAGATCCTGTCTCAAAACAAACAAAAAAAAAGGTTGGGGGATAAGCACAGGAAATCATGTTAAAAATTAACCGCTGTGCAGAACTGTCTATTAAGCCTTATATTCTGCAACACTTATTGAGCAACTTCCCACGGGCCAGGCCCATGCTGAATGTTTCTGCACACACAATCTCACTTCATCCTCAAAATAACCTCATAAAGTCAAGGGCTATTTTCACTGATTTTCCCGATAAGGAAGCCATTTCCTGTATCTTTCATCTCAGCCTCTGGGTCAGCAGAATGAGGTGGGTCCAGCCCAGGCCGCTGAGAAATCAGATCTGGGAACTGTCCTGGGCTGGCTCTGTCATGTCTGACAGAGCTGAGCTGCTTTCTCTGCCTCTGAGCTTTGCCTTCCTCCTTGGTGAAAGGGGAATGAGGAAGAAACCACATTTTTTCACTCAACAAACATTGACTGAGGTGGGTCCCGGGCTAAGGCAGTGAGGAGAACTGGATAGGGCTGGCCTGAGAAGCGCCTCCCACCCAGACCCCTGCCAAAGCCTCTGTGTGGTGTCCCCACCGCCCCCCTTGCTGCCTGCCAACAGTCAGGGCCCCTTGTGGACAACTGTCAATCAGACAAGCCAAGCCCCTGCTCAGCCTTCCCTGGCTGCTCTCAGAATAAGATGCACACTCCAGCCTTGGGTTTCTACACTCCTCCACCAGATGTTCCCAACCCCAGCCCCTTTGCACCTGCTCTTCCTCATGGTTCAAATCCCACCTGCTCTGAGAATTCCCATGGCCCCTCCCTAATGCCAAGTGACAGAGGTGGACCATCAGTTCCTAGAACCTCAGCTCTGACAGATCATAACCCACCTCCCCGCCTCCCTCATCCCTGCCTCTTGATTTCCCCGATGGAAGGCACCCGAGTGTGACATCATCTTGCTCACTTGTCATCTGCCTCCCTTCTGCTTGGGCTGTGAGCCCAGTTTGGACGTGTGACCTTGTATCTGAAGTTGGGCAGCTCAAGGTCAAGAGCCGGGTCCTGAAGCTGTCTGACCTGGAACTCTGTCCGTTAGCAGCCGGTGAGCTCGGGGACTTCAATGCTCTGTGTCTCACTTTCCCTGTCTCTTACTATGTCCCCAGGATAGTGGCAGCAGCCACCCTGTGGGACTGAGGTGTTAGACGCCTAACAACGTGTGTGTGTGTGTGTGTGTGTGTGTGTGTGTGTGTGTGGCTGTTACAGCTGACATCGCTGTGCCCGGGGCCTGACACAGGACACAGACACCTAGTAAATATTTGTTGAATAAACTGTGATGTGTGATAAGGGCATCGCGGAGATAAGTGCGGAGGAGGGACACCCAGTTCCCCGTGGGGAGAGGGGACTGACGGACGCAGCCAGTGGAGGTGGCAAGGCCTACGGACAGGGAGGGGACAGGGCCGTCAGGCAGGGGCACCGCTTGGGCAAAGCCTGGGGGGAAGGGAAAGCTGTGGGTGGCCCCTGGACACAGGGTGGGATCCGGGCTGTGGCCACAGGGGAGAGGACGACAGGACAAACCAGCCAACGCCAGGCGGCTGACCCCGCCCCGGCCACCGGACACAGTGTTCCCAAGGAGCTGCCGTGGGCAGATGCAGCCTGGAGGAGAGGCCGCCCCTGGGGTGCGGCCGGGTCCTTCCTGCCCCGGCCTCGTGGTGGGTTTTCTCCTCGGTGCCAACTATTTGCTTGTTGATCATGCTCTTGGCCCTGAGAGGCTGCTCCCAGCACCGGTCCCCTCCGGTTCCAGAGCTTTCCCTCCAAAACCCTCTCCTGGGACAGGAACCTAGTGTGCAGAGGACACCAGCAGGTCTCCAGAAGAGGCAGGGAGAGACGGTGTGCAGGCGTTGCCTGAAGTCCCAGCTCCTAGGGAGGCTGAGGCAGGAGGATCGCCGGAGCCCAGGAGCTCCAGGTTAACCTGGGAAACACAGCCAGACACCCCCCCCCACCGCCCCCCCGAAAAAAAAATCCCCAAACTAGGAAATGGACCATCTCAGCCGGAAGCAGTATAACAACGGGGGTACTGTGTGGTTGGAAGTCAGCTGATCCCTAAGCAATAAAAAAAATTTTAAAAGGTGTATCAATGCCCAGATCCTATGTTCTAAATACCATGCTCCAAATAAAAGGACACAGGGGTCCTTGGAGAAATGGCTCAGGCACCTTGTGACGTCAGAAGGTAAGGAAGTGCCGAAAATAATTTTTTTTTTGGAAGATTGGGATATATCAAAGGATGCAGGAGTAACTGGAGGCGCTCTCAGTGGCCAAAGTTGAAAGAATGTAAGCAAAAATAAATAATGACGTGTGGAACCGGAGCCTAAATATGTAGGCAGGCGTTCATTTTGGTATAATTAAATGTTTGAATGAATAAATAGAGAAGAAAAAATATAAATCTCTCTTTTTATACAGGAGATTGAACCCAGGGGTGCTTTACCAGTGAGCTACGTCCCTCGTCCTTTTCATTTTCATTTTTTTAATTTTGAGACTGGGCCTCACTAAGTTGCCCAGGCTGGCCTTGAACTTGTGATCCTCCTGCCTCAGCCTCCCCAGTAGCTGGGATCACAGGCATCCACCGTGGGGCCTGGCAGAAATCAATCTTTCTTAGAGGAAAAATTCCAGATCATATCTATGCGTCTCTCCAGGAGAGGTGGAGCTCGATTCTCTCTGTCCCTGTCCACCTGTCCTCATCCCCAGAGTGTAGGCTGGACTTCGTGACGCCCTGCCGGGGTGCCCAGGGAGGGGAACGTGGTTCCTCTCCTGTGGAAGCTGGTGTGACCCCAGAGCGGAGGGTGCTCATCCTGGGCGACGCACAGAGAAGCAAACTGCCCAGAACAGGTTCCCCCCCCCCCACGGCTGCTCAGGGTCCAACTGTGGCTTGAATACCCCTAAGACCACGGTACTATGCCCCAGAGAGAGAGGTCGGGTCACAGTGAGGGCGGAGGGTCACGCCGTTGGAGCCCAGCGTTGGCAAAGGCAGAAGGACATGCTCCCGGGCCACCTTCGAGGGCCGAGTGGGGAAGGCCCGGGTCCGGTCAGCTCTGGAGAGAGACAGCCCAGAGACAGGTTGGGGGAAATTTCTGGGCCAGGCTGGCTGGGGGGTGCCTTTCACGCAGAGGGCTGACCGGAGGCCTGGCCCTGGGCTGCCCGCTCTGCCACTGCCCAGCTGTGTGACCTCAGAGAGGTTACTTAAACTCTCTGGGCCTCAGTTTCATCCTCTATAAAGTGGAGGATGGGGAAATAACAGGACCTTTCTCGGGGGCTTCTAGACATAGGGTTAAAGCAGTTTTATACTGTGAAGTGCTTACAGTAGAGCATAAGAGGGCCCCATAGATGCCAATGATTTGAAGTCCTTGTCACACACGGGTTTAGCAATAGTCGTGACTTGTTGGAATCTGGCCTGCAGCCTGCTAGCCAAGCGGTAGCCTGCAAGGCGGCCTGCGGCCCCTGGTTTATTCCACCTGGGGGTCCCCCAGCAAGTTCCCCCGAGGCCGGCCTCCCTGCCTCCAGCCCCTGCCACGGGTGAGGCTCAGCCTGTGATGGTGAGGCTGAGCCTGGCACCTTGGCCCAGGCACCACCTAACCCCCTGCAGGCCTAACCCAAGCACCCCCAGAGCAGGGGACAGCGGGGTGGCTGGGCTGCTCACCGGTGGCTGCAGGGCTCCGTCCCGAACAGGCAGGCCAGGATCATCCGCTGGGCCGAGTAGCCCATGGCCACCAGCTCCTGGCGCGGCACCTGCGAGAAGATGTTGGTGGCCTGCAGCACGTACCACTCGGTCACGGCCTGGGTGGCGCTGGTGAAGTTCCAGAAGGCGCACGCGGTCCCGTTGAGGCTGCACTGTGGGGGCCGAGGGGGTCCCGTGGGTGTGGGGGCTGCTGACCGGGCTCCGCCTCTGCGGGTCCCCAGCCACTGCCCCCAAGGGACCCAGCAGGGCGAGGTGACCCTGTGGTGCTCCCTGCTCACACCCCGTGCTCAGGGGCCCCGGCCTCACAGCCCCGAGGCAGGTCACGAGGACCTCCATGCGTGGTCACATGCACACACAGGGCCACCGGGTCCCCCACCCAGGGCCACACAGTGTGTGCTCTCGTCCGCCACCAACCTCAGACACCTGGATCCACCCAAGCCGGACCCCATTCACACTCGTGTGACCTCACACCCACGAGCCCCTGAGCAAGTGCCCACGGGCGCGCACACTCACACGGTTCCCTGGAGGCTGCATGGGCCTCGGGGAGGCTTGGACTGGGGAGTGTGCCCTGGGGTTTGTCAGACGGAGCCACGGACCTCTCTGGGCCCGTCCAACCCAGGTCACCACAGAGGTGCAGGGTGGCCGTCCCCTGGAACTTAGCCAGCCGTTGGGCCTCTGTGGGCCCTCGCCGGGGACCTGCCTTCTGGAACCAGGTCCGAGGGGGACTTGGCCTCCCAGTCACAGCCCTGCGGACCCGGCCAGTCCTGGGCAGCGTCCTCAGTGCCACCCCGAGGCTCCTGCCTCTGCCTGGGGACGCGGTGGCTTCCTCAACCCTTGCCCTGTCCAGAATGTATGGGACCCTCCTTTAGGGTTCCATTCCACGTGAGCCCCAAGTCTGTGGAGGGGCGTTACGTTATTTGTTACTATTATTGTCATTTAGTACCAGCGGTTGAGCCCAGGGGCACTTAGCCACATCCCCAGCCTTTAAAATTCAGGTTTATTTGAGGCAGGGTCTTGCTCAGTTGCCGAGGCTTTGAACTGCGATCCTCCTGCCTCAGCCTCCCCAGCTGCGGGGATTACAGGCACGCGCCTGGCTAGGCGTCAGTATCATCCTCCTCATCCTGGAGAAGCGGAGGCCCAGAGAGGTCACGGAAGGCATAACGGCAGCACAGCCTTTCCTCACCCCCAACACACGCGCGTGCACACAAACACACACACACACACTGCTGCCCCTGAGAGCCGTGCAGCCCCCGGGGGTGGGCTGGCTTTTCAGATGAGAACCCAGGCGCCGGCAGCCTGGGAACTGCACCTCCGGGCAACAGGGCCCTGGGCAGAGCTGACAGAGCTCCTGGCCCCAGGCCCTTTGCTGGCTTGTGTGGAGACGTGGGGGTGGGCGAGGGAGGCTGTGGCCCCAGCCTGGTCTCCATCCAGGTGGCTTTCCCCAGCAAGAGCCAAGTCATCAAGGAGAAGAGGAGCCCGTGCTCCCAGTGCGCCGGGGACCACTTACTAGTCTCATGGCCACTTTGCACTCCTGGGCGCTACACGTCCTTCCCGGGGCTGGGCTGCCGCTTGCTGAGCCATTGGTGTTGTCACTCCCAAGGAGGTCGAGGACCACGGGGTGGCGGAGGTCCCGCTCATCGATAAGGACCAGGGGCGTGTGGTTCCAGATGGTCAAGTTCAGGGTGCTGCTGGCGTTGGCCCGGCCCGGCTCGGGGGCCACGATCCTCTCCAGCACGGCCTCCATCAGCTGGTCCAGGTCCTTCAGCAGGTGCTTGACTTTGGAATACCTGGACGGGGAGAGGCCCCGTCAGGTGGGCAAGGGCGCTGAGCAGGGGGACCAGAATCTGGGATCCTCCTGCCCCCGGCGCAATGCCACCAGGTCAAGAAGGATGTCCTGCCCGAGCGTCCTTCTCTCCACCCACCCACGTGCCTTCCCACAGCCCACTCATTCCTTCATTCATTCACTGAGTCTTTAATGAACACCTACTATGTGCCAGGTACTGGTCCCAAGGGGACCGCTTCTCTTTCCCTGTGAAACTCACAGCTAGGCACCAGCATCATCAGTTTGGGGTCACTGATCGCTGGCCACGTGCCAGATGCCAGGCGCTTTCTGTTTTGCCGCATTCTATCATCGTCCCTGCGCAGGGACAAGGGAACCGAGGCTCTGGGACGTGCCGTGATTGATTTCTCACCCCACGGCCAGGGAGCAGAGCTGAGATGGGAACCCGGGGTCGGTGGGCTCCCGTGGGCCAGGGGTTCTGCTCGGAGGGGACAGAGAGGTAGGAGGGGGACAGGGCTGTGACTCGGAGGGTCCTGTTCCTCTAGCAGTGGTGACCAAGGTGCAGAGGGTGGAGGGCTGCGGGGCTGGCTCTAGGACTTCCCTCCGCTCCTGGGGCCTCCCGTGGTGGACGCGGTGCCAGAAATAGCCGGGGGCGTCCTCCCCAGGCCCCGTGGAGAGGGGAGGGCCCTGCACCCTGGTCACCCGCATCCATTCACATAGGACCTCGTCATCAGGGTCCCCAGGGCCCTGGGCACCAGCTCTGGCTGGAGGCATCCTGTAGCAGGGTCATCAAGCCCTGGACAAGGTCCACGGTCCTGAGAAAGGGCGCATGGGCCTCAGGCCCCACCGACACCATGTCTCCCCATCATTCGACCACTGGGCTGCGTCCAGGGCGCTCAGGAGGGGGAAGGTGGTGGCATCGCTGTGGCCGACATGTCCACAGCTGCTGTGGAGATTGGTGGTCACTGTGCGGGCTCTGGGTTCAAATCCTGGCTTCTCCCTTAATATCTGCTTGACCCTTGACCAGTAGTAACCTCTCCAAACACCTGTTCTCTGATCGACAGAATGAGGGTATAAACATGTGTAGCTCCGGGAGTTACTGGGGGGCTCAGGAACTCCATGCAGCAGTGCCCAGATGGAGTGTCCGTGGCTGCCATGATTCTTAAGGGTTCTCCTGAGCAGCTCTAAGGACCCATTCTAGGGGGCAAAGCCCTGTTCCGATAGGACCTCTGATAACTGGAAATGTAATCAGGAGGTGGGAATCCTCTTCTGGGACTTTCTTTGGGATGAGAACATCCTCCATGGCTCTGCCACGTTGGCCCTCCTTTCTATTTCTTGAACACCTGCCTGCCCCAGGGCCCTTGCATATGCACCATGTCAGCCACTTGGGGCGCTGTCTCACTTCCTCTTCACTTTTCTGTGACCAGCTGCCTGTCCTCAACCCTGATGAGGTCGATTCTCCCTGCAGGTCCCCTTCAGCAGCCTTGTTGTCAAATAGGGAAGGGGCAATATGTCAGAGAGGTTAAAAAGTGGAATCAGATCAGCCCTGGGTTCCCATCTCACAGTTGCCCACTGTGCATCTCTGGGCAAATTCATGCACCTCTCTGAACCTCCATCTCCTCACCTGCAGATTGGAGCTCGTACATACATAGCGCCCGCCTCTGGGGAAGTGGTGTGGGTCACAATGAGACCAATTCCCCCAAGGACACTCGGCACCATGCCTAGCATACCCCAAGCACTCCCTGGGGAGTTTAAAGTGTCTCCGTCACAATCATAACCAATCCCATCTTGAAACCCGTTGGAGCCCGTCTGCTCTGGTAGGTGGAGAGAGGTGGGGGCTTGATCTGCTCTCTGCCGCCTTCCCAGCGCCCAGAACAGTGCCGGCTCCTCGCGGCTGCCCGGGAAGCCCAGATGCACTGGGCAGACAGACAGACACCCGAGGCGGGAAGCCCGGGAGCGAGGGAAGGGGAAGAGGACGGAGGGGACGCTCCAGGGCCCACCTACTGGAAGGGGCTGGCGTTGCAGAGGGTGACGGCCGGGAAGTCCATGGTCTTGAAGCCCAGGGAGAGGGCCACGCTGACCTCCCAGCCCAGGTAGGTCCTGATGAAGACGCCCCACTGCCAGCACACCAGGCAGGCGAAGAGCAGCGTGAGCAGCAGCCACAGGGCCTTCTTCTTGGGGCCCTCGCAGATGATGCGCTTGGGCCCGTGCGTGTTGGTGTTGTTGCAGTACCACACCAGCAGCTCCTTGTAGCTGTAGCCCGGGCCCTTCTGCAGCCGGTGCAGTCCCTTGAGCAGGTACTTCTTCACGTGCATGGTGGCCCCTGCGGAGACACGGGGGCCGTGGGACACCGCCCTTCCTGCCGTCCTTCCTGCCCTCCATCCCTCCAACTGTCTCACCAAAAAAAAAAAAAAGCACTTATTGAGCACCTGCTGTATACCAGCCACGAAATTGGTCTTATGGAGCGCCTGCTGTATACCAGCCACTAATTGCTCGATGATGAGCAAAACGGAGGTTTCTTGCCGCCGTGGGCATGCACATGCTACTGGACAGGCTACTTCTCAGCTCCTCGGGTGTTCCTTGTGCAAAACAGGGATAGTAATCATGCCAAATTCTATTATTATTATTATTATTCTTATTCTTATTCTTTTGCAGTACTGGGGATTGGATCCAGGACCTCAGTCATGCCAGGCAAGTGCACTACCCCTGAGCCGCACCCCCGGCCCCATCCTATCTCATTTAGAGAATCCACCGAGAGGGTGAAATTGGGAGTCGCAGACAAAGTGCCAGCCATCCAGGGGACCTGGCACAGACCGAGGACTCCACGTGCTCGCTGCCCTGCCCAGTGGCTGGCTGAGGCCAGGATGATGTCCGTGAACCAATTGCGTCCAACGGCCAACTTCAGATGGTGACAGGCAGCCTTGGGGCCCTGTCCCCTGAGACCCCAGAGGCAGGAGAGGGCGGCGGTTGGTTAAGCACCAGGTGACGGCGTCTGGCTTTGAACCTCTGCTCGGCCGCCCTCTGGCCCTTTGAGCCGATCACTTTCTGGGCAGTCAGTTCCCGGGGCTGTGAAGTCACCGTGACCCTCATCTTCCACCCGACAGGCTGCTGGGAGGCAAGAGCCACCGCGTGGACACCGCCTGGCCGGCCAGTGTCCTGGCCAGGAGGGGGAGGGGCTGCCCAGGTGACGGTCCCTGGGGAAGGGGCCCGGAGCCAGGGCGCGGGCTGGGGGCAGGACGGTGCTGCACGGGCCTCCCCGGCCACACTGGGGACTTGAGATTTGTTGAGGGAGGACTGGGACTTCGGGGCTGTGGGGGGTGAGGTCATCGGGTTTGGAAAGAACATTCCAGCAGCTTCGCGGATACTGATTGGAATGGGGTGAGGCCGGCTGCCCAGCGTCAGGTGGCCGCTGTGGGTGAGGGAGGAATGCTCCCTGAGACTCCCAACGGCGAGAGGTGACAGGAAGACTGGTGTCACAGGGCCTGGTGGGGGTGGCTTCCCAGGAAACACAATTCCTTCCTGCTCTGTCCCCAGCCTGGAAGCAGGACACTCGAGATGGATTCCCACAGACAACTGAATTCTACCTTAATGCAGATCAGAGGCCACCGCCTCCAGGGAGCTCTCTGGAGTTCACATGGGAGTGACCCTCACCCCTCCTCAGAAAGCCACTCCAGGCTGGGGACACCATGGCAGGCAGTGTGGCACCTGCTGGCCCAGCGTCCTCTCCCCTTTGCTCTGATGTTGCAGGGGGACCCTCCTCCCCCGAGTCTTCCTTGGTGTGACTTGCCGGATGGTTCTCCACCCTAGCTCTGGGGGATGCTCCCGTGATCATTGTTAATATGGACCACCGGGATTTAGTTCCATCACTAAGTTAAAGAAAAAGTCAAGGAAGAGACCTCAACTTTTTTTAGCCAAGACTTCTAAGCCTCCCTGAGAATAAAACCAACACAGGAAAGCAGAGCCACAGAAGAGATTCCTGACAACACCATCTGGATATCTGGATCCAGCCATGCCTGAAAGCAACTTATTCCTGGGATATGGAAACCAATCCATTTTCTCTGTGTTCTTATGTCGGCTGATCCAATCTGGGCATCTGTCATTTGCAGTCATTAGAATGTTAACAAAAAAAGAAATTCACCTGGTTTTACTCTGTTCTTTAGTTATTTGTGCCCATGGCTCCCCCCCCCCCCCATAAGATCACAAACTCACTGAGGACAGCAGTTTTGCATCTTCAACAATGTCCAGCATGGCGCCTGGCAATCCATCAAATAGCTAAATAGATAAAGTCAGGTAACCGTATCCAAACAGGGATTTTTAAACACCCACACATGTTCAGTGCTGGTCTAATTTGGGGACACGGCAACATCTCTGCCCTTTCTTTCCTTGTGGAATGAGATGGGAGTGTTACAGGCTTCCTCTCCAACTCCATGCCTCTGTCCTCTGATGGAAATCCAGCTCCAAGTGCCTCCCCTGGCCATCATGGCTAGAAGATGAACGTTCAGACCCTCTCCCCCCCCCCCTGCATCTGCTCAGCAGGTCCATTTCCTGCCCTGACATCATAAAATAATAATAATAATAATAATAATAATAATAATAATAATAATAATAATTGTCATAGCAACAACTACAAGAGCTACACTGAAGTACTACTCACCACCACACAGGCACCAGGCAAGAGGCTCGGGTCATTTCGTCCTTACACATTATTTTCAACAAGTATAAATGGGCACGTGTGGAAAGGACAGGGCTTTGCCAGTCTCATGTAGACAAAGAGCCCGTTTGGTTCCAGCAAGTAGTTTGTGGGAGAGGTAACAAAGGACCTCTCTAAAAAATCCCAACCTTTTCTATTCTCATTTAATAATTCTGACACTTTAAAGGTGACCTTGTTCTTCTGGCTTGTAGATCTGGACTTTTGCTTTAGGTTCAAAATAAAGTAACAAAACCAAGCCCCCCCCCCCAAAAAAAAAAGTGTATGTGGGGGGGTGTGGGGGGCAGATTTAAAGAAATATATTAAGTAAACCATAGTATTACCTGTAGCCAAAGTAGTGACCACAGAAGGTAAATAACTGTTAAATGTTAAACGCAGGCTGAACTTTAACTAGTGTGGTCCCTTGGGTCTTTAGCCAAGTGAAAAAAAGAAATCAACAAACACTACAAACAGCCTCAGATTTCACCTCCAGGTGATAAGGTCTGTGTTTGGAGTGTATACACAGTTGAGTCCAAGGGTTTCAATCAGTTTACAGTTTCAACCAACCCAGCAAAGTGGAAATAGAGTCCCCGTGGGGACCTGGCTGATGGGCAGCCCCTGCCCGAGCCCCAGAGAGTCCCAGAGGACTGTCTAGACCTTGGCCATGAACTTGTGAGAGCTTCACTGGCAACAGATTCCGATACAATGTTGCACACAGCAGTGTTTGTTTTCTTAGAAGACACAAGGACTGCTCCCTTTGGGAAACATTGTTTTTCCTCCCTACAATTTGATAACACAGAGCCCAGAGCTTTGGCCCAAGTATTTACTGTATGTCTGAGCTTCTTATTTGGACAAAACCCAAAGCAATGCTATTGTAGGGTCAATTTTTATATTCCTCTTGTGCACAAGAGATTGCAACTGGATAACTCAAGACCAAAAATGTTTTATTGGTGGCTACTGTTTGCACAGTATCTATTTATTTATTTATATAATTCCCACTTTTAAATAAAAGCTTCATTAATTTGCAAAGCATATGATTCGCCCATTTAAAGTGTAAAATTTGTATGCTCATAGAGTTGTTCAACTAGTGCCACACAATCAAGATTAAAATATTAAATTTTTTTTTTAGTTGTAGATGGGCACAATACCTTGATTTTATTTATTTATTTTATTTTTATTTTTAAAATATTTATTACATATTTTTTTGTTATTGAGTTTTAAATGTCATGTTTTTAAAATATTTATTATATATATTTTTTTAGGTGTAAATGCCTTTATTTTTATGTGGTGCTGAGGGTCTCACCCGTGCTAGGAGAGCACTCTACCGCTGAGCCACAATCCCAGTACCAACATCAAAACATTCTGACGGGCGCAGTGGTGCACACCTGTCATCCCAGAGGCTCAGGAGGCTGAGGCAGGAGGATCGCAAGTTCAAAGCCAGCCTCAGCAAAAGTGAGGTGCTGAGAAACTCAGTGAGACTCTGTCTCTAAATAAAACACAAAATAGGGCTGGGGATGGGGCTCCGTGGTTGAGTGTCCCCTGAGGTCAATCCCTGGTAACCAAAAAAAAAAAAAAAAAAATTCTTTCCTTTCCCCAAGACACTTCTCACATCTCATTTATCCACTCATCGGGTGATGGGAATTCGGGCTGCTTCTGCTCTGGGGCTATTCTGATAATACCTCCTTGGACGCTCACAGGAGAGTTTTTGTGTGGACACGTTTCTGTTTCTCTCCGGTGTTTACCTAGGGGTGGATATACCCACGGTCCGTCCTGCAATTCCATGCTGAACCTTTTGAGGAATTGCCAGTCTTTTCTGAAATGATGGTACTATTTTACAGCCATGTACCAGGCTTCCAATTCCTCCAGATCCTTGATGATGCTTTTGTTATTTTTATCTGTTTTTTTTTTTTTTTTGAGAAAATTATTACATTCATCTTTGTGGGTGTGAACTGGTATCTGACCATAGTTTTGATGGGGCTTTTCTTGATAGCGAATGATGTTGAACATCTTTCCATGTGATTACCGTCATTCTGTCAATTGCATGGTCATATATCATCTCTGGAGAAGTGTCAATTCAGATCCTTGGCAGATTTTTAAATTGGATTTTGTGTCCTTTTGTTATTGGGAGGATCGCAAGTTCAAAACCAGCCTCAGTTATATATATATATATATATATATATATATATATATATATATATATATATATATATATATATTCTGTATACAAGTCCCTTATCAGACATAGGATTTGCAAAAATTTTCTTGCATTCTGTGTATTGTCTTATCACTTTCGTGATGAAGTCCTTTGAAGTACAATGGATTTTGATGATTCTCAATTTGTCTATATTTGCCTTCTTTTTCTTTTGGTGGTCCTGGGGGATCTAACCTAGGATCTAGTGCATGCTAGGCAAGTACTCAGCCACTGAGCTACATCCTGATCCTTTTTTTTAAATTTGGAGACAGGGTCTTGACAGATTGCTAGGTCCTTGTTAAGTGGGAGAAAGAGGCTGGCCTCCATCTTGTGATCCTCCTCCTTCAGCCTCCTGAGCTGCTGAGATTACATCTGTGAACCACTGTGCTCAGCTATATATTTTTTGTTGCTTGTGCTTTTGTGTCCTGCTGAGGATCTATTGCCAAGGTCATGGAGGTTTATTCCTATGTTTATTCTAACAGTTTTATAGTTCTGGCTCTTACATTTACGTCTTTGGTTCATTTGGAATTCATTTGCATGCTGTGGGATGCAGGGGCTCAACTTTATTTATTTATTTGCCTGTAGACACCCACTTTCCCCAGCAAGAATATTCTTGGCCCCATTTAGTTTGCACCTTTAGTTTTTTTTTTAATGTAAATTAAAGAAAACTTAAATAAACAGACAGATATACCATGTTCATGGATCATGAGGCTCAACATGCTAAGATGTGAATTAACCTCTACAGTCAACTCAATCCCAATCAATCTCTAGGCCCAATTACAACAGAAATCTCATAAGACCCTTTGTAGAAATCGACAAGCTGATTCTAAACCTTATACGAAAAAACAAGGGAACTAAAATAACAAAATACAAAATAAACCTACCCATATGCAAAATTTAAAAAAATTTTTGAAAAAAAAATAACAAAGTTGAAGGATAAATACTATCTAATATCAAGACTTACTATCATGTACAGTAATCATGACAGTGTGGTACTGGTATAGCAATACACATATTAGCTGGGTATTGTGGCCTGTGTTTATAATCCCAATAGCTTGGGAGGCTGAGGCAGGAGGATCACAAGTTTGAGGCCAGCTTCAGCAACTCAGAGAGGACCTACACAGCTTAATGGGACCCTGTCTCAAAAAAAGAGGGGAGGCTGGGGATGTGGCTTGGAGGTTAAGCAACCCTACATTCAACCCCTGGTACCAAATACACACACACACACACACACACACACACACCAATGGAACTAAATAGGGAGTCCAGAAATAGACCTACAAAGTTGCCAAGGTAGTTCAACAGAGAGGTGATAGTCTTTCCAACAAAAGATGCTGAAATAGGTGAATGTCCACATTCAAAAAAATAATAATCTCAACTTGTACTCTACACTATGTACAAAAATTATTTGGAATGGATCAGAGACCTAAACACAGACCTGAAACTGTCAACCACACATAAGAAACTCTAGGAAAAAACCTGTGTGAACTTGGAGCAGGAGAGGGTCTTTTGGATAAGACCCTCAAATTATGCATCATCAAAGGGAAAAACTTGTAAATTGCACTTTCTTGGAATTAAAATCTTCTCTTTCAAAGATACTTAAGAAAATGAAAAAGCATGCAATGCAGCTGGTGGAAATACTTGTGATTCATGTCTGATAAAGAAATTATGAGCAGGATATATAAATAATTCTGACAAATAAATGAGAAGACAAAAGATTCTATGTGTGTGTGGGGGGAGGGGACATGGAATAGCAAGGAATGGAATCAACCTAGGTTTCCATCCATGTATAAATGGATAAAGAAAATGTGGTATCTATACACAGTGAAGTATTATTTAGACATAAAAAAAGACAGAAATCATAGCCTATTCAACAAATGGTGCTGGGAAAACTGGAAATTCATATGTAGCAAAATGAAATTAAACCTCTATCTCTCACCCTGCACAAAAATCAACTCAAAATGATTCAAAGACTTAGACACAAACAGAGACCCTGTGCCTAATAGGAGAAAAACTAGGCCCAAATGTTCATCATCATATTGGCTTAGGACCTGACTTCTTGAACAAGACTCCTAAAGCACAAGAAGTGAAATCAAGAATCAATAAATGGGTTGGATTCAAACTAAAAAGTTTTTCTCAGCAAAGGAAACAATCAATAACATGCTGAGAGGGCCTACAGAATGGGAAAAAATCTTTGCCACATGCACCTCAGATAGAGCACTAATCTCCAGGATATATAAAGAACTCAAAAAACTTAGCACTAAAAAAAAAAAAAAAAAAAAAAAAAAAAAAAACAAAAACACACACACACAATAACCCAATTAATAAATGGGCTAAGGAACTGAACAGACACTTTACAGAAGAAAAAATACAGTTGATCCACAAACATTATGGAAAAATGTTCATCATCTCTAGCAATTAGAGAAATGCAAATCAAAACTATTCTAAGATTTCCTCTCACTCCAGTCAGAATGACAGCTATTAAGAATACAGACAACAGTAAATGTTGGTGAGGATGTGGGTGTGGGGGGGTGGAAGGCACTCTCATACATTGCTGGTGGGACTGCAAATTGGTGCAGCCACTATGGAAAGCGGTATGGAGATTCCTCAGAAAACTTGGAATGGATCCACCATTTGACCCAGCTATCCTTCTCCACGGTTTATACCAAAGGACTTAAAATCAACATACCACAGTGACACAGCCACATCAATGTTTATAACAGCTCAATTCACAAGAGCTAAACTATGGAACCAATCTAGATGCCCCTCAATGGATGAATGGATAAAAAAAAATGTGGTACATATACACAATGGAATATTACTCAGCCTTTAAGAAGAATGAAATTATGGCATTTGCAGATAAATGGATGGAACTAGAGAATATCATGCTAAGTGAAACAAGCCAATCCCCCCAAACCAAAAACTGGATGTTTTCTCTGACAAGCAGATACTGATCCATAGTGGGGCAGGGGTATAGAGAAGAATGAAGGAAATTTGGTTTGTGTAGAGGGGAGTGGGGGGAGGGGGAGGGCTGTGGGGATGGGAAAGATGGTGGAGTGAGACGGCCATTATTACTACCCTATATACATGTATGATTACACTACTGGTGTGACTCAGCACCATGTTCAGCCAGAGGAATGAGAAGTTGTGCTCCATTTGTGTACAATGTGTCAAAATGCATCCTACTGTAAAATAAATTTTAAAAAGAAATAAATCCTGTTATTTGTAGTATTGTGAGTGAACCTTGAGGACAATATGTTCAGTGAAATGTCAGGCATAGAAATATCATGTGTTCTCACTTATATGTGATTACCAGAGGTTAGGAAATGTGGTGGGGCAGGGAAAGGGAATGGAGAACGGATGTAATGGGTACAGGGTGCAGTTAGACAAGAGAAATAACTTTTCATGTCCTATAGCACAGTCGAGTAACTCTGGTGGACAAAAGTTAATTCAATATTTAAAGAGAGCTAGTTGAGATGACTTTGAATATTCCAACAAAAAGAAAAGACAAATGTCTTTCTTGATCTGATCATTGCACATTGTCTATGGGTTCTTAAATACCATTGTTGTACCCCATAAATATATACAATTATGTGTCCACTAATTTTTGTTTGTTTGTTACTACAGATTGAACCCAGGGGCACTTAACCACTGAGCCCCATCCCCAAATCTTTAAAAAATGTTTTATTTTGAGACAGGGTCTTGTTACGTTGCTTAGGGCTTT
This sequence comes from Marmota flaviventris, assembly GCF_047511675.1. Classification (NCBI taxonomy): domain Eukaryota; kingdom Metazoa; phylum Chordata; class Mammalia; order Rodentia; family Sciuridae; genus Marmota; species Marmota flaviventris. The sequence goes on along the minus strand of NC_092516.1, from coordinate 16,401,890 downwards.
GTTAAATTGCTGAGGCTGACCTCAAAACTGTAATCCTCCTGCCTCAGCCTCCCGAGTCACTGGGATGACAGATGTGAGTCATGGCGCCTGGCTAAAATTTTTTAATATATTAAAAATTTCACTAAGTTCACTAGTATCCTTAGTACTAATAATGATGACAACTAACATTACTAGCCCCATTTTATGACTTGAACAAAATAAAAATCGTCTTCCTAGTTAATTCTTGATTGTACATGTGTAATAACAATAAATATATACACATTAAACATGGGCAAAAGACTTGAAATGACACTTTGGTAGAGAGAAGAGATGAATGGGTCTTAACACATGAGAAACTTCTCAACATCATTAGCCATCAGGAGAATGGAAATCAAAACCACATTGGATACTACTTCTCACTAGAAGACTGATCATGCTTAGCATTGGCAAACGACTGGAATCCCGCTCCAAGGCTGATTGGCATGCAACAGTGCTCACACTGAGGAAAAACTCCAGAGGTTGCTTATAAAGTTAAATGTGCACTTATCATATGACCCAGCAATCCCACTGTTATTTATCCAAGAAAACTGAAAAACAAACTCACACCAAGATTTATACATACTTATCTATATACAAAGCAGTCTTATTTCTAATAGTCCCTAACTGGAAACAATCGAAATGCCCACCAGCACATGAGTAAATAAACCAATTACGGCATTTCCATAATGGAACACTATTTAGCAGTACAAAGGAATCCACTGTGGACACACGGTATGGGTGGATATCAAGAGCACTAGTCTGAACAAGAGAAAACAGACCCAAAAGACAACACAGGCTATGATTCTGTTTGTAAGAAACCCTGGAGGAGAGCTCATGCACAGCAGCACAAAGCAGGTGAGAGACTGCCTGGGTCTTGGCGGGTTGTGAATTGACTAGAAAGTTCCCCAAAAGAGATGATGAAAATATTCTGGATCTTGAGCCGGATGGTGGTTCACTGGATGTAAACCTTTGTAAACATTCAACAGATGACATTCTTACAGGGGATGCATCTTGTGACATAGGGGTTGTGTCTTCACACACTGTTAACACTTTCATGGACATTCCAAAATGATGAGATTCTATGTTTTAAAAAATTTGATTTTTTTTTCATTAAAAAAAACATCAGATTGGACAACTGCCCCCACGTGGTGACATTCTGCTAAATTTGAAAGGCAGCTGCCCATCCCTTTTTCCCCACAAAGGTAGATGGATCACATAGGTCTCTGCAGTTTCCCCACGCCCTACTGTTTTATACCCAGCCCACTATACTCATTTTTTTTTTTTAATGAGCTATTTTGGCTTATGTGGACATCTCACTTGGTGAGCCCTGTAAATTGTAGGTCAGGTGCTTTCATTAAAATCCCCTGTCCTTATTTTTGTAGCACAACCTCAATTATCTCAGGATGTCAGGCATATGAGTTCTGGGGAATCTAGGCTCTTATAGTTAATTGAAGGTTAACCTGAAAATGGATTTGACTCTGGGTTATTGAAAAAAAAAATCCTGTTTCTTCCTCTACTCGGGCAGCCACAGAGCATGACTGGGTTCTTTGTTCTCGGGCACCTGGCCAGGTATCAGAGCCAGAGGTGGGGTGTGGGTGCCAGGCTAGAGAAACTGTTTTTGTTTTTGAGAGATGGAGACTCTGCCCAGGCTGGTCTCCAGCGATCCTCCTGCCTCAGCCTCCCGGGTGGCTGAGACCGTTGGTGTGCACCACCACGCTCACCTTGAAGGAGCTTTGAGGGACCCTCAGAATCACTCCAGAGGACTTGACCTGCCTGGCACATAATTTCTAGTTATAGATTCAAATATCATGTGCATTTCCAGGACCCAGAGTTTGGTCTCGACATAACTCTCTCAACCAAAAGGACAAGAGGCTTCTTAGGAAAATGGCTGAGACTAGGTTTGATAAAAATGCATAAAACATACAAGATGATCCTGGGCTCCCTCATCTTATTTAGGAGAAAAGGGAAATATCAAAGATGACCGAGGTCCGTTGAAAGACCTCTTTGAAAAGGTTCTCACTGGGAAAGATGTTTTATCTTTAAAAATAAAATAAACTTTAAAAACCCTGTGATTAATTAGAACATATTAAATGCATAACAATTCGATAATTTTACAATGATGGATAGCCAAAAAATGGCACAAAGAAGTAAAACATTCATGCTATTAATAAATAAATGTCACTCATCAATGTGCCCCGTGGTGACACAGTTTACTAGCAGCTGTATTCAGTAGACTCCTTTAATTACTGCAAGGGTTTGGAAATTATAGCCCCAAACTCATTTGAAGGCCTGTTTTTGATGCTCTTGAGCTAAGAGTGGTTTTTACATTTTTTTAAAAGGTAAGGTATACGAGACATCCCAGCGGCTCAGGAGCCTGAGGCAGGAGGATCGAGGGTTCAAAGCCAGCCTCAGCAACTTAGCAAGGCCCTAAGCAACTCAGCGAGACCCTGTCTCTAAATAAAATATAAAAAGGGCTGGGGACGTGGCTCGGTGTTTAAGTACCCCTGGGTTCAATCCCTGCTGCCAAAAATATGAGACAAAGGGTGTGTGGTTCAAAAATCCCCAAGTGTTAACAAAACAAAACAAAACAAAAAAACTTGCCCAGGCCTGATTCACTGTGTTCTGTTTTTTTCCCATTAAATAATAATTAAAAAAATTTCAAATAGGGTTTTCATATGAGTATTTGTAAGTTTGATTTTATTTCCCCCTAAGATGCCCACTACTTAGATGTTCTCCCAAACATCAATCACTTGTATCTCACATTCATGCTTTTTGCTAACTCCCTGGAAAACTTGTGTCATTATTTACTTGATATATAACATCACAGCGACTCACTTTTTGTGAGTGTGAGAACTTAGTAATGTTATATCTGTGAAATAACAAGTGTGATGTGTTGAGGCACTTTTCCTAATACCTACTGAAATACCTCCTCCTCCTCCTCCTCCCCTTCCTCCTCCTCCTCCTCCTCCTCCTTCTCCTCCTCCTCCTCTTCCTCCTCCTCCTCCTCCTCTTCCTCCTCCTCCTCTTCCTCCTCCTCCTCCTCCTCCTCTTCCTCCTCCTCCTTTTTTTTGGTTCAAAGATTGAACCCAGGGGTGTTTGATCATTGACCCCCATCCCCAGCCCTTTTTATTGTTTTTATTTTGAGACAAGTTCCCGCTAAGTTGCTGAGGCTGGCCTTGAACTTGTGATCCTCCTGCCTCAGCCTCTGGGGCGCTGGCATTACCGGTGTGCCCCACGGCTCCGGCTGAAATGCCTTCTCAACTATTTACGAAGGTGTCCCTCTGAGCCACTTTGAAAATCACCTTCCTTTCCCACCCTTGAGGGAGTTCTCTGTGAATCGTTCCCACTGGCTGAAGCCAGGACAGAGCCAAGGACACACCATCTCTCTCAAGGCACGTCCCTGTGTCCCTTTGGGGGGTCCTTTTAAGGGCGTGAGGGCCGGAATCACGATACCCATTTCACACAATGTAAGGAGCCGGCAGAGGGACTTGCCCGCAGTCCCTGTGCGTCGGAGGCAGCTCTGGAAATAGAAACCAGGGTGCATGGCTCCCTGCCACCTCCCACCCACGCCACCTCTGACCTCAGCACCTGTCCCCGTGGGTGTCGGGGAAGTCTGACCTGTGGCAATGGGCAGCTGTCTCCTCCGTGGGCACGCCTACCTCGTCCACCAAGGCTCCAGTCCCTGACAGCTCGAGGGGCCTCCTGGGAAGCCAAACTCAGCAGGACTGGGGGAGATGGTAGGAAAGGGGGCTGCCTCACTGTCCACCAGCAGAGGAGGAGACACAGGGTCCTAGTGGAGCTGATCACTGGTGGAGAATGTTGCCAACGTACTTAGCTAAGTGAGAGAAAGGGCAGGGCAGGGCATACAGTTGTTTTTTTTTTTTTTTTTAAGGAAATCAGAAGTATGGAGACATCATGTGTGTACATGTATATAGTCAGTCACCGATTACTCAAAAAAAATTGGCACTATGAGTGGACTAAGAAGAGGAGCTAGGTGCCTGGGGTGGAGGTGGGGGCTAGGTCAAGAGTTTTCTTTCTTTCTTTCTTTTTTTTTTTTAAATGAGCCTCTCCTTTTGCGTCTTTGGAATGTTGAACCATCTTAACATTTAATCTTTTCATCGATTCTCTCAGCAACTATTTACTAAGCATCTACTTTGTGCTCTACACTATTCCAGCGGCTGGGCTTCTCTTAGTGAACAGGGTGATAAAACCCTGCCCACAGAAGACCAAATAAGTATTTAAAAAAGCAATTAAAATTTAAAGTTGATGCTGATCAGATATAAGTTTTAAAAAAGAAACACCTGTACGGCGGTCATTAGATTTGCAAAGATGACAACGTTGCGTCACAGCGAGGGTTGGCCAAGCTCTGAGGAACAGAAGAGTTTTAGGTGCCAACGAAGGTCGAGATGGTGCAACCGGACGCTCTGTGTCACGTTCAGAACGTGACCGCCGTGACCCAGTGGTCCCACTTTGTGTGTGTGTGTGTGTGTGTGTGTGTGTTACTGGTGAGGAAGGGCACGGGTGTCCGTGTGCGTGCGTGGCTTCAGAATATGGATTAGGACGCGGTGGCCTCCTCAGATTGGGGCAATGTCAGGACTGTCCCTGAGGGGGGCCTGGGATAGAAGCAGCCACCTACAAAAGGTCCTTGATGCAAAGCAAGAAAGGGCAGCCGGCTGCTGGGCCCATGGTGGCCATCTGACCCGGGATTAAGACTGGACCAGGGCAGAGTCCCAGGTGCCCCCGTCTGCAGGTAGCTGAGTGTCGTCACTCCCGGCCTCTGGGTGGCTGGGGCGTCCCTGTGTCTTCACTGCAGCCGGGGGTGCTGACCCCGCTCGCTGTCCACCCCACGACGTGGAAGAGGCACTTCCAATACTTCACTGTGGCCCCGAAATGCTAAGGATTTAGGGCAATGGTGTGCGACGTCCCCTCCGAGTTCTCTGTGGAGGGCCCCACACGGGCCACTCCTCTACCAGTGACCACGCTCATGCGCCCCGTGGAGACGCCCTTTGGGGTCCCTGCCCCACCTTTTGGGGTGATGTCTGGGTGATGCTGCCTTGCCCCCTGTGGGGACATGTTGGTGGCTGTCCCACTGTTTTGCTGCGCGATGGGGCTGGGGTGGGGTCATCCTCTCCTCCTGGGATGGCCCTTCTGTTTCCTGAAGGAAAGGACTCTCCCCGGGACACCTGTAGATTGGCATGTGCATGGCTTGCAGCTTGAATGTCCCCTAAATGCCCGAGAATCAAAGGCGCGGTGCTCAGATCTTACCGGCCAGCTCATTGGGAGGAAGTGGAACCTTCAGGAGGTGCGGCCTAGTGAGGTCACTGGGGGTGTGCACTTGAGGGGAAATTGGGTCCCCGCCTCCTCCTTTCCCCTCTCTTTGCTCCTAGGCTGCCATGAGGTGGCGTGGCCTCCCCCAGCACGTGCTCCCACCATACTGTGCTGCCCCAGGCCCAAGCCACCACGGACTGAATCTCTACGGCTGCGAACCAAAGTCAACCTTTTTAAACATTAAGCGGCCTCAGGCATTTTGTCACAGAGACAGAAAGCTGACTATCAGGGTCTCCCTCGGTCTTCATTTTCTCCTCTCTGTAACGGGGATTCTCGTGTCTGTGCCTCTTGGTTGTTGGCAGGATCCAGCCAGATGAAGCGTGGGTGGCACGGGCCCCGTGGCCGTCACAGAGCAGGTGTTAGTAAACGGTTGCTACGCTTGCTTTTTGTTACTGTTATTATTAACATTTTATGCAAGGGGCAGAATTATTCAACATGACCCTGGGTGTTCCCTCGGGACTGCTGAAGAACAGCTGGACTCCTCTGTGAGCTAGGCAGTGGGCCCTCACCACATGCAGGACATACCAGCAACTCCATCTTGGACTTTCCAGACTCTGGAATGGTGAGCAACAGATATCTCCTGCTTCTAAGCCACTGAGTTATGGGATTGTCTAAGAGCTGCCCCTAGAGACTAGGAAGTCGCCCGAGTTTCCTAGAAGGTCAATTGCAGCAAGCCAAAGGGGCAGGGAGCCCCACCCTGTGTCCTCTGGTCCCTGTACTCTCTTTAAACCCCGGGACATCCTGCAGATGACTCACTCCCAGCCCTTTCCCTTTGTCCCCAGGGGGCCACTGGACCTGAACTCTGTAATCTGGGGTGTTGGGGAAAGAAGTCCCGTTAGGCCAAAGCTGCAGGCCCTGAACAAGATCTGGGCGGCTGGGAAGGAAGACAGGGGCCCTGACAAGCCAGCAGGGGCCAGGCAGGGTGGCCAAGCCCACGGGGCACGGGGCTGCCACCATCGTCACCCCAGCCCTGGCCACCTGTCACAGCAGACAGTCCTGCCAGAGCCGTCTGGCTGGTCCCCGGTGATCGGATGAGAGCTCAGAGCGGCTGGGTGGTGGCAGAGGACACTGGCGGTGTCTGGCAGGGTGTCTCCAGGTGTGACCCGGTCACTCCAGCTCCCTCTGCCGCTGGCCTGTCCACCTTCCAAGGCCCGCTCGACGGCAGGCTCGGTGGCTCAGCATACCATGTGCTCCTTCCCCGGGGACAGCGCGTGAAAGACGGGGGTCACAGGACCTCAGGGAGGGTGGCCCGGGGTGGGGTGGGGGGACGCAGTGCAGCATCCCCTTTGGCCTTGGCCCAGGCCCCTCTGTGCCCGCCAAGGGCACACAGTGACCAGGCGTCCCCCACATCTGTGGGATGTCCTCAGGACAGACTCAGGACAGCGGTCACTGTCTGCCTTTCTCTGGTTCCGTCAAGGGACCCACTGGGAAGGGTCGTTCAGGTGGAGTCCGTCAGGATGGAGGATGGGGACGGGGCCTGTAGGTAGCAGGGGGCTGTCCCCAGCTTCTGCTTCTGCCCAGAGTAGGGTCACCAATGTTCGGCTGAGCTGGTCATATCTTTCCTTTTTTCTTTTTTTGGTACCAGGGATTGAACCAGGGGTGCTGACCCACTGAGCCCCCTCCCCAGCCCTGTTTTGTGTTTTACTTAGGGACAGGCTCTCACTGAGTTGCTGACGACCTTGCTAAGTTGCTGAGGCCGGCTTTGAACTCGAGGTCCTCCTGCCTCAGCCTCCTGAGCTGCTGGGATGACAGGCTGTTGGGTCATATTTTTTCAAAAGAAGAAAATCTTCTCCTTGGCCGAAATGTGAAGGTGAATTTCCCTCCAAGATGAGAAAAGGACGAAATTAAGGCAGTTTACAGAAAAGACTCACCCATGACTCCCTTTATGGGGGAGCTGGTCAGAGCTTGGGTGCCGGAGCCAGGCTTTGAGTGTGCATTCAGGTCTGCTGTGCAACTATGGGCTAGCTACATGCTGTCTCTGGGCCTCTGTTTCCTCATCTGTATAATGAGGGCCCCAACCTCCAAGGGGCCTTAGAACAGGGCAGGGTTCACAGCACCATCGATACCTGGGCAAGAGCTTTTAATCTTTCCTTTGTGTTTGATTTGTTCTCTTTTTTCTTATTTTTATTAGCTTTTTATTCTTTCAAAGGTCTATTCCAGTGGGGAAAAAAAGACATATTTACCTTCCAGATCCGTGAAGGAAACGGTAGCCTTTAAAATCAACAGGACAGTTCCCTCAACAGGACAGTTCCCTCAATGTCTGTGACACTTCAGTGGCGACACATGCACGATATTTAAGGAGGGGAGAGGGTGGGTTTCAATGTGTCCGATGTGTGGCCAGGTGAGGCCCACAGGGGCAAAGCCCAGGTGGGGGCATCCGTGTGGCATGGCCTCGGTGGCTTGTCCCTTGGCTGGTGCCAAGACACCAACCATTGAAGTTGAAGTTGGTGGATCACGTGATGTAGCTGTAATTTTTCCCGACTTCAGAGTAGGGTTCGGTCTTTTAGAAACTTCATCTCAGGGACAGATTGGGACGAAACTCTTGATTCCGAGTTTTTGGAAACTTTAAAAATCTTTTCTTTTTTTTTTTTTAGCCTTTTATGGTAAAAGTTTTCCCAAGGCACACCAGAAGTACCTGCAGCCACTCCGCCCCCCAGATCAACTGTTTGGCTCACGTTCTTCTCCCAAACCTTCTCCGTTTTCTTTCGCTCCCTGCTCTTTTCCAAGAACCCCCTGACATCAGGTCCCGTCACCCTGATTCCTTAGGTAGCTCTAAAAGAGAAGGCCACTTTCAAAATTCTCATAAATACACCACCATTAGAGCACTTACCACGGCTAATTACCATGGGGACTTATTTTGTTTAATAGTGGAAACTATCAAGCTCCGGACGAAAAGGACCACAAGATAAGGATGCACATATTTGAGGACATCTGGGGGACGTCCCCGACAGAGACACACCCCTGTCCTGGGGGACCACACACCACCTGCGTCCTGAGCCACTTTTCTCAAGTCTGGCGGAGTCTGAAGTCCAGAAACATTAAATAATAATAATAATAATAATAATAATAATAATAATAATAATGGTAATAACAAGACTCCCACATACTTACGTAGGGCCACCGGTCATAACAGCTGGGAGACGACCTGATGGTCCAAATCAAAAGGAAAATCTTAGACATGCAGATTCACTAAGAAATCTCACTTCAAAAATAAGTCCCCGAGTCACAGCCTGGGTGAAGAGACCATCTTTGGTGGCTCACAAGCATCGGTCCCAGCCCGTTCCAAATTGACAGGAGCAGCTTCAGGATTTGGGGACCTCAGAGGTGGCATCCACATGGACCGCTGATTTCCAGAACCTTCTGGATTTTGCAGAACAGCTCAGAGGGGAAGGGCTGAGCAGCGTGGCTGTCTCTATAGTCAGAGGCAGACCTAGGGCTGAAGCTGACATTGCTGACTGTCCCCATTCCTCGGGACTGTACAAGGGCCACCTCTGGGTGCCACCACGGTGGTGATCCGCTGCCTCTGGGCGCCAGGGACACTATCATTTACTTAATATCGTTTCTTGAGGTTGACTCCCTGCTGCGTTTGCTTAAATACTGACTTCAGCTCGGGGCCTAAGCAAGAATGTCCCCAAAATCACAGGTTGGCTGCTCCTGATTATACGGGCCTCCTGACCCACACGGGCAGAGACCATCACGGAGAAGATGAAAGACGTTTCTCCCCACGCACACCACTCCGCACGGGGAGACCAACTCAGGAGCAGCCCCTTCCTCGTTTTGCAAACGCACAGATGACATAGAACACCCTGTCACTTGTCACTCGAGAGACGGCAGGACAGGCTGACCCTGGCCCTCCAGCTGCCGTGTGGGATCCTTCCAGAAACTTCTCTGTGGGTTTCTCCGCCCTGGGCCCAGGAGTGGACAGGTGTCCAACTCAGGAGAATCCTGACACGTGTCCTGCACCCCAGACAGAAGTCCCCAAGTTCCAAGACCTCACTGTGGCCACAGCTGCCTGGGGAAAAAAATCTTCCAATTTTTAACTTTTTCAATAGTTTTTTTTTTCTCTTACACTAGGGACCCAACTGGGGACCTCGCACCTGATAAGCAAGGACTCACCACAGGGCTCCATCCCCCGCCCTCGAAAGCTCTTTCAGGGAGAAGCGAGCTTCGGTTATTTCCTTGTTCACCTGATGGCTAAGAACTGCAGCCGGGTTTGAAAGGTGACTCCCTCTGTGGATGTCACCGCCTCTCTGCTGGGCTTCTCCTCCGGGACATGGATGCTCACAGCAGGAAAACTGAGATGCCCAGTTGGAACAGAAGGGGTCACGTGCTACGCACAACACTGGCCCACGGTGGAATATTGGAAAGTTGTTAAAAAAAGGTTTAAAAAGAATCTGTGACGCACACCTGTTGTCCCAGCCGCTCGGGAGGCTGAGGCAGGAGGATCTCGAGTTCAAGGCCAGCCTCAGCAACAGCAAGGCACTAAGCCAGTCAGTGAGACCCTGTCTCTAAATAAAATACAAAACAGGGCTGGGGATGGGGCTCAGTGGTCGAATGGCCCTGAGTTCAATCCCCAGTACCCCCCAAAAAAACAATCAGTCTGTGGATTTATATGTATTTGTGTGGATAGGAAAAAAAATCCTATCTTTAGGAAGCAGGCTCTTGGGTTACTAAAATTTTTTTTTTTTAGTTTATTTGTAACTTTGTAACTCCCCATAATGAACCTAGATTGCTTATATTATTTTTAAAAAAAGCAAAGCTGGGTGGGGCACATGCTGGTAGTTCCAGATCTCAGCTACTCTGGAGGCTGAGACAGGGAGATGGCTTGAGCCCAGGAGTTTGAGATCAGCCTGAGCAACGTCTTGAGGCCCCACCTCAAACAACAACAGCAAAAACAACAACAACGGCAAAGTAATAATAAATGGAAGATAGTTTGTTTTTCACCAACAAGGCGGGGGGAAGCCATTTGAAAAAAATCGAGATTGGAAGGACGACAGGTCCTCGTGGATCCCTGGGTTCTGCAACCCACCTCTGACCCAAAAGGATTTTTTAAAAAATTGCGTGTGTCCTGGGCAAGCTCTGAGTTTTTTTCTGATCATCATCCGCTGGACAATACACTCTGACACCTATTTCCTTGGAGTTTACGGCGTGTAGGTGCTCTAAGAATCCAGAGGCGACTTCAAGTAAATGAGAGGATGTGGGTAAGCCGTGTGTAAATACGACGTCATTTTATAGGAGGAACCTGAATGTCCCCGGATTCTGGGTCTGGAACCAACCCACTGGGGATGACGGAAGAGACAACAGTATAAGGAAAAATTGTTAGGGAAAAGTGGCTGGAGGCCAGCAGAAAATATAGATCTTAATTTTTTTTCCCCTTTTCAATATTAAACTTTCTAGAATTTGAGAAGCAGTTCAGGGAAAAGGGGTTGGGGAAGAGTCCGGATCGCTTGGGATGAAAGTTCCAGTATTTGGTGAACAGGGGCTTGTAAAAGAAGTTAAGCTCAAACGTACATGTTAGCTTGTATTCTAATATTCATACCTTTTCCCCCAAAGTTTCTTTTACTTTTTTTTTTTTTTTTTTTGCACCAGGGCTGCTTAACCACTGAGTCACATCCCCAGCCTTTTTTTCTTCTTTTTTTAAATTTTGAGACAAGTTCTCACTGAGTTGCTTAGGCTAAGCTGTTGAGGCTGGCCTCTAAATTGTGATCCTCCTGCCTCAGCCTCCCTGGTTGCTGGGATTACACATGTGCTTCACCACACCCTGCTCTACTACTTTTTAGATTTAAAAAAAATTAAATAAGAAACCAAAAGGAAAAGGCATTCAATCCATTAGAAAAATGTGCCTGGGGTCCCTAGCAGCAGGATCCTTCTCCCCACAATTCCTGGGGGGGCACTTCCTGCCTCTTGGGGACAGGGTGAGCCAAGGAGGAGAGACGCAGGGTCTGTGGCGCCGGCTCCTGCGCTTCCGGGACGGCCCCGTCCTCCAGACCCGGCTGACGGTCTCGCGCCCTGTTTGCTTTCTTTATGGCCCGAGTCCTGGCGACACCAGGTTTTATTCTGAACAATCACAATTTACACAGGAAACACCTCGCCTCCCGGGCCCCGAGCCAGGAGCCGTGTCCTCGCGTCCTCGGGCACAGGTGACTTGGCGGTGCCCGCGGTGAGCCCCGCGCCCACGGCCCTGCCCTTGCCCAGACGTGCACGTGGCCACTTGCCCAGGGTGGGCGGTGCGTGCTGGCACCAGGGAGAAGAATGTGGCCGGTTTCCTGGGCTCCCCGAGTCCCCCCTGCCCGGGCTGGGGACAGCTGGAAAGGAGAGCTTCAGCAGAGCTTTGCAAGATATGAGTGTGTGTGTGTGTGTGTGTGTGTGCATGTGTGTGTGCATGTCTCTCTGTGTGCATGTGTGTGTGTGCACGTGTGTGTGTGCATGTCTCTCTGTGTGTGTGTTTAGTGGGGGAGAGGGAGGGGAGGAAAGTGGTTATTTCATTGGGAATAAAATGTGGTGTCCCTGAGATCCCATCTCACCCATCAGAATGGTGGGTATCAAGAACACAAGCAACAGTAAGTGTTGGCGGGGATGTGGGGGAAAAGGCACACTCATACACTGCTGGTGGGACTGCAAATTGGTGCACCCAATCCGGAAAGCAGGATGGAGATTCCTTGGAAATCTGGGAATGGAACCACCATTTGACCCAGCTGTCCCTCTCCTCAGTCTATACCCAAAGGACTTAAAAACAGCACACTACAGGGACACAGCCACATCCATGTTGATAGCAGCACAATTCACAATAGCTAAACTGTGGAGCCCACCTAGATGCCCTTCAGTAGACGAATGGATAAAGAAAATGTGGCATATATACACGATGGAATATTACTCAGCCCTAAAGAAAGATGAAATCATGGCATTTGCAGGTAAACGGATGGAGACCATCCTGCTAAGTGGAATAAGCCCGTCCCCCAAGACCAAAGGCGAATGTTCTCTCTGATATGTGGATCCCAACACAGAACAAGGGAGGGTAGAGAGAGGAAGAAGAGACGTTCACCGGATTAGACGGAGGGGAACGAGGGGAGGGGAGAGGGTGGGAATGGGAGGGACAGCGGAGTGAACCGGGCATCGCTGTCCTCGGTTCATACGTGGACAGACGACCCGCGAACTCCTCACCACGCATGGCCACAAAACGGGAGCCACACTCCAGGCGTGTCCACCCTGCTGCCAGGCGTACCTCGAAAGTCTCCACCCTGGGTCATCATCAGGGGAGAGCAAGAGGGCGACCCTGGGGGCTGTCAGGTGGCCTGCGCTGGAAAGAGCCAGGGCTGGGCGGGAAGACCCCAGCCCCGTGGGAGGGACTTGGAGTTTGGGCTCACCCTCCTGAGGCCCAGCTCTCTCCATGTCACATTCCTCCCAGGAACTTTCAATGGCTCCCGATGTCTGCAGGACAAAGGCCAAACCCTCAGCTGGCTCTGAAGACCTCGGGCCACTTGGCTCTGTGCAGGGGGGAGTGGAGGGGGTGCCCCCATCCACCTGCCACGTGGAGCTGCGGGGTGGGCTCTGTGCGTCCTCTTCAAGTCCACATGCCAAAGCCCCACCCCAGGCCTCGGGATGCATCTGTATTTGGGGACAGCAGCTAACAGGCGACTAGGTAAAAACCGAGGCTCTGTGGCGGGTCTCCCTCTGAGCTGACCCGTGCCCTAGTGAGAACAGAAAATCTGGACGCATGAAGGAAACCTGTGACATGGGCAGGGAAGGGCAGGCACAGGGCTGGGGTCGGGCAGAGGAGACCGGGGCTTCCTTCTGAGTCCCGCTCGGGGGACCAGGGCGTGTATTTAAAAAATGATAATATAATCAATAAAAATAAATAAAAGATGCATTAAACACAAAAAAACCCATCAATAATTTTGAATATGGGTTACATGTTGAGCTGATCATACTCTTTCTTGCAGGTTCCATGAAACACTGTATTAATATGACTCTCACCTGTTCCTTTTTCCGGACGTGGCTTTTAAAATGTTTTCCATTGTTTATGTGGCTCAGATTTGTGGCTTGGGTCACATTTATGTTGGACCACCCTAACCCAGCCCGAGGGCCGGCACAGGAGGCCCTTACATCTGGATTGACTATCAGAATGAATACAGTTGGCGCCAAGTAGGTGCTTCTTGAGCCTGAATACAGCTGGTGCCAAATAAGAGCTTCTGGCCCACAAACAGATTTGTGTCTGGAAGACCACGGGGAAGGGGAGGGAGGCTGCGTCAGGGCAGTTTACATAACCACCACACCGTCAGCCATATCTATCAGGAGGCTGTAATAGGGGCCGCGGTTTCTTGAGCACCTAGTACGTGCCAGGACCTGCCAGGGTACGGCAGGCACATCAGCTCAGATAATCCCCAGTCAATCCCGCCAGGAACGGTTCCCTCCACAGCCCAGGACTGCCCAAGGTCGCCTGGTGGAGGGCAGGGTGTGCACATGGACCTTCCCCAGGGGTCCTGCGGACGCCAGCCCCACGCAGACCCCACCCAAAGGGGCTCCAAGGAGCCCCAGGGCGGCAGCCAGTTCCTGCTCTTGAAGGTCCAGGAAGAGAGCGCCACCATTCCTAATCTCTGATCTGGGGAGGCTCAGCCATCCAGAGCCGCCACCAGCCCTCTGAGGTTCAAGGTCTCGGGGAACCGGTCCTGGCCCCGGGTGGTCATTCTTGTTCGAGGCAGTTGTGGCGGGTGGCGCTGGGCCCAGCCTGTCCCCTAGCTCTGGCAGCCACTGTGATCTGTGGGGTGTGCCCTGTCCCCTCCCACCCGGGGCTTCATGGAGTCTAACACCCAGGTCTTCCCAGGACCTCCCTGGGCAGGGCCTTGGCTGGAAGCTGCAGATCAGAATCCCTGGGGATGGGGAGGGGTCCGCAGCCCACGAGCAACTGTGTCTCTCCACTGTGGGTCGGAGCCTGAGGAGGCCGCTCGGGTCTGGGCAGAGTCTCAGGGCAGAAGCTGAGCAAGCCCGGGCTCTCCCCGTGAGATCTGGGGGTCAGGAGTCTGATTTTATTCAGAGACAGGGTCTCCCTGAGCTGCTCAGCGCCTCGCTTTGGCTGAGGCTGGCTCTGAACTCGCGATCCTCCTGCCTCAGCCTCCCGAGTCTCTGGGATTATAGGAGTGCGCCACCGTGCCTGGTAGAACCTGCACCTTTTATCATCCTCTGCGAAGCTCGCGATGGACCCCAGGTCCCCGAGCATGCCAGGCAAGGGACCCAGCCCTGAGCTCCACCCCCAGCCAGAATCAGCACCTGAGCCAGGACTCTGGGTGACCCCTGGGCACGGTGACATTTCCTGACCATTTGAGCAGGACGCTCAGGCTCCAATGCTTTGGGGGACCTGGTGACGTCATTAAGCAAGGCCAACTCAGATGCAAAAGATTGTTCCCATTTGGAAACGCGAGCTCGGCCGGGCGGGAGCTTGCAATGTTCTGAGAGTCTGACGCCAAACTACAAGGGCCCGGGGCAGATCTCAGGGGTCAGGCACTCCGGGCGCTCAGGGCTAGGAGTTCCATCCCCAGTGTCCCTTGCTACCTCCCCCAAATGACAGGGCGGATCACACAAAATAAGGCCTTTGGGGCACCGGCTGGGACCAGCCCTCAGGGCGGGAGGGGTGCCCGACTCTGGGTCAGGTTTCTGCTGGGGGACCCGGGGGACTAGCCGCAGCAGAGCGGGGCCTGGGGCAGGGCTGGTCCAGGGCTCCCCAGCTCCGCTGCCTGGAGGTGTCAGCAGGGCCATTCTGATTCCCTGGGCCTGGGGCGGGACAGGTCCCTCAAGCTTTTGCCAAGTCCCCAGTGACTCAAACGTGCGGGTGAGTTGGAGACCCCAGGTCTAGACCCCCAGTTTGCAGGGGACAGCAAACTCTTTCAGTAAAAGCTCAGACCCTAGACGCGGGTTTTCCTCCCGATGCTCTTCAACCAGGTGAAACCACTCTGAGCCCTCAGGCCGCACAGAAAGAGATGGCCAATGGGACTTGGCCGTGAGCCGTGGTCTGCAGACCCCTGGGCTCAGGGGATGCACTGCGGGTGCGGAGGCCCCAATGGTGGACCGTCCCTTCCTTCCTGGTATCCCCCTGCCCCTACGCCACCTGGGAAACCCAAGTAGCCCTTGATTGTGAAAAGCTTATGTTGACAAGGCCCCCGTCGAGTGTTGACTTGGCCTGGATCCACTCCAAAGGCTTCAGGTTGGGCCCCAAATCCTGCATCACCCTGACAGGACTGCAGGGAGCTGTCCTGTGACAGGTGACGCCGAGTCTCGCACCCCCAGCTGATGAAGTCGTTGAACCTTAGAACTAGGGACCGTTTATTATGGAAGACAGGGAGGGCTGGTATACCTCTGTGTGTATTATTACATACCCATTTCTTTTTAGATAAAAATGAGGCACAGAGAGGTCAAGTAATTTGCCCCAGGCCACACAGTGACAGTGTCAGGGCAGAATGGAACCCAAGTCTGCCTGACTCCAGGGCCTGCTCTCCTAATTACTTTGCCGTATGGCCACCCCATAAAATCTGTGTTGAGAACCGTCACTAATCCACCACCATCTCCAGTCACTGCAACACCCAGACTCAGCCTTCTCAAGGACAGCAACCAATCGGCTTGGTTTGCTTGGGCAGCCATCCTGGGCTCTTCTGGTTCTTGATTGGCATTTAGATGTCATTTGTCCTTGCTCTACTTTGAGCTGCAGCTAGAGCTGGGCCACCTAAAGTTGTTCCGCACTCTCTCCAAGGAAGAAGGAGTCTGGCAGAGCTGCCCGGTACGGCTGTGTAGGTTGCGCACTGCACCTCTCTAGGGGTGTCATGGATCATGCAGTCTGTGTGACCGACGTTCCTGGAGTTCTGCAGCACACAACCCGCTCAGCTGTTCATGGCTACCCTTGAGGCTGGAGGGAAGACACCCAGGACCGTCTGACATCAAAAAGGAAGAAGTCATCCAAAAGGGAGTCTCCCCGTGGGAAAGGCCGCCATGCACCGTGGGGTCTGAGCTTACGGCTTTGGGGAACCTTTTGGGTCAGGAGCGGGCAGTAGCTGGAGCTTCCTGGGGAAGCCCCATCCAGCTCCCTGTGGCTCTCGGACCAGTCAGGCTGCAGGGCCAGGTCTGGACTCTCAGTCCTGATCCAGGAGACAGCTCCCCACTCCGCGCTCCACGCCCGGGCCCTCGAGTGGTCTCTCCAGCTGCCCGCAAACTGGCCTCGGGGGCCGTTCTCACGCTGGTGACACCTGCACCTGCTCCTCCAAACCCAGGCTGCCGGGAACTCCCAGCCGGTCGCTCCGAGCCATTTCCGTAACCGCTGCCCCCGGCCAGTGTGTTTGCCTGTGTTTGTTTTGCTTTTACGATTGGAGCCAGGCGCTGGGCCAGGCTTTCCCTGCGTTGGCTCCTGGGTCCCTTCCCACCACCCTAGCAGGCAGGATCTGTGATCACCCCATTTTACAGACTGGGTCTCTGAGGTTCAGAGAGGTTGGGCCAATTACCCAAAGTCACACAGCTAGAAAGCGGCCGAGTGGGGAGGCAGATCTGCGATCTTTCAGACCTTGGGGCCCAGATTCCTCACTATCTTCCTAGAGTCGTGTCCTCTGTCCTACGTCCCCATCTGCGGGTTGGGCCTTGGGTCTGAGAAGCCAGGTGAGTGATCATCATGTTGCCACTGGCCATGACGATGGGCGAGCGGGTGGTGACGATGGGGGTGGCAGAGATGTGGGTGATGGGGGTGACGGTGAGGAGGACAACGTGCCCAGTGTTCTCACGTGCAGGTGACACAGGCAACCCGACCAACCACCCCTCCTCCGCCTGCTCCAGGGCCAGCACTCCCCAGGAGGGTCAGGTCAGCCGGGTTCCTGTGCCCTAGGGCAGAGCGGGTCCCTCGCACCCATCGGAGTCACCAAGAGGGAGGCGACCTCTCTGTTTCCTGCCGAATCACCGTTTCCCGTCAGACTCTGAGTCCAGTTTTGCTTTTGCAAGTCCTGGGCCCTGGGCACGCACTCTCCTCCCTGCGCTCTGCAGAACCCCAGGGCCATCAGGCGGAGGAGGCCAGTCCTCCAGGAAGCAGAGGCTGAGACTCTGACGTCCCCAGGGGAGGCGGTGAGATGGCAGCCACTCGCACACGGGGCCTGGTGGTCCTCTTGGTTGGGGGAGACTAGATCTTCACCCACACAGTTGACCCCGGGTCCCACCCAGCAGATTGAAAACCTGAAACCTTACCCTTGGCCACAGGTGAACCAGAGGCTTGTCCCAGAAAGCCATGTCCCAGAGAAAGAATTTCCACCCCTCCTCCACACTCACTTCTCAGATGACACCAGGAAGCGGAGGAGGGACAGGTTGGGAGGGGAAAAAGAGTGGGCTCTGCAGTCAAACCGCCTGGCTTTGGATCCCAGCCTCACCATTGGCCAGCTCTGTGTGACCTTGGGCAAGTTACTTAACCTCTCTGAGCCCCATTCGTTATCTGCAAAATGTAGCTGATGACACTACCTGTTTCTCTGGACTGTCGCGGGGAATACACTGAAATCATGCCAAGGGAGAGCTCAGTTTCCCTGGGTGTAAAATGGGGATAATAAATAATTACACCTACCTGAAGGAGTTTGATGAAATAGCATGGGCACCTGGCATGCAGCATATACGTAAAAAACACCTGAGGCCCTGAGTTCAATCCCCAGCATCAAATGATAATAAAAAGATCCTGCCTGTTATTGTTACTGGGGCACCCAGGGGGCGTGGCCTGGGTCTAGTCTGAGCCCCGGCACCCACCTGTCCATCATCCATTCAGCAAGTGTTCTTGGAGCGTCTCCTGGGACTTGGGGCGACCGCAGTGATCAAGACACACAACCCCTGGCCATTTTGCTGAAATTCCTGGGAAACAGAGGGGTGCCCCCCCAGACACTCCCTGGACATCTGCTGAATGAATTCGTGAATTGCAAAC
This sequence comes from Marmota flaviventris, assembly GCF_047511675.1. Classification (NCBI taxonomy): domain Eukaryota; kingdom Metazoa; phylum Chordata; class Mammalia; order Rodentia; family Sciuridae; genus Marmota; species Marmota flaviventris. Next base: position 16,383,622 of record NC_092516.1, on the reverse strand, counting down.
AGAAGGTGCTCAGCATTGCAGACTGGGTGTCTCCCCTCCTCCCACCAGGCCAGATGGGGCCCTGCGCACGCCTCACCCCGCAGAGACCTGCAGTTCTGCCGTCAGCTCACAGCGCAGTGAGCCGCCCACTGACCCCCAGTACCAGAGGCCACAGGGCCCCGTGAGGCTCAGCCAGGCCGGTTCCAATGGCCGGTGCGTGGCCACCCATCAGCCTGCTGACCGCAGGAACATGGCTTCTCCCTGACACGTTCCCGGGACCCTGCTTGCCCTGAATTCTGCAGTAAAGGTGTTCCCGGGCAGGTGGCTCCTCCACGGCCAGCCCCCCCCCCCCCCCCCCCCGTCCTCTCTGGACTTGGGCAGTGACCAGGGTGGGGCTCCTGGGCCAGGATCTAAGCCTCCTAAGACTGGCCCTTCCGGCCTCGGCTATGGTCCTCCACAGGTGGGGTGGGGGACATCAGAGGTGGCTGGACCCCTGCTCTGGCCTCTGTCTTCTCTCACAGGGCAGGGATGGCCTTGTGGGCAGCTAAAAAGAGCCCCCGGATGTGACAGTGGGTGGACTCTGCCCATTGGGCTTGGACTAGCAGAGTTTGAGGCCTGAGACGGTCCCAGACTTTGGGCTCTGCGGGGACTGCAGCCACAGATTGCAGCCAGAGGGGCCGGAGTGTCTGTCCTCGGCCACAGGCAGACAGAATAGAGATGTGTGCGTGTGTGTGTGTGTGTGTGCGCGCGCGCTCATCGATGTGCATGTTACACATGGGTGTGTGCGTGTGCATGCGTGCATGAGCCTGTGTGTGTGCGATGGAAAAGAAGAAGCAGCACCTCCCAAACTCAGATCCTGTACAATCAGTTTAGGACAAGCGACAGGAAATTGAACTTAACTTAATCTCTGATGGCAATTCATAGAAGAGTCTAAAATAAAAGCCCCTCCCAAATTTGGGGACCCAGACGTCCCTCAGTGGCCTACCCAGGCAGCAGTTTAAATCAACCAGCTGGTTTAAACGCAGCAGTGTGGATGGCTCTGTATAGATAGCTGGTGAGGGGTCAGTTGCAGAATGACCAGATGGGTTATGATATTTCTGTTGCCCACCTGCCCACCACGCTCACCACGATCAAAGGATTTTACATATTCCCCCAGGCAAACATATGGACTGTACAGGTGTTGGGAAACGTCTAGAAGGAATGCCCCACATTATGAAGACGGTAGATCCCTTTGGGCAGCGGGGAGGGCAGGGGATGGGAGGTTGTAGGGGAAGAGGAAGGAATCGCAGTTCAGCACAGCACTTGGGTAGGTAGTTGGGCCCTCCGAGGTTCACAGGGCTACAGGGTTGCTCAGACAGGTAGGTCCTCTGGGGACTCTCTGGGAGCCACTGCCAGGGACAGATACCCTGGGGGAGGTGGCGAGCTGTTTCTTGTGGGTGCAAAAAGCCCCGGCGCTGGCTCCCTAAACCGTGCGCCTGTTTCTCCCTGGGCGCTCTGCGCTACATGCGGCGCGCAGGGCACGTTGCCACCACCCACTTTGTGACAGCGCATCTAAGCCATATGACATTATCCAGACATAAACGCAGCCCTCGGAGTCCTCGAGAGTATAGATTGCACCGGGTCCAGACCCCAGCACCTCCCCAGAGTGGACCTTCAGAGAATTAATCCAAGTCCCCCCAGAGCTGGGCTGACAAGGTGCCACGAGGAAGGTATCTGACTGTCTGGGTTCCAATCCGCGCTCAGCAACTCGTCCCGGACGGCGGACGCTTCTCCCCTCTCCGACCCTCAGTCCCCCCTCTGTAACCTGGGGACACCTCGCAGGGATGCTGCGGGCGCTCTGCCTCGCGGCGCCTGGCACGAACTGCGCGCTCTCGGGTTTCACTGTTGTCATCTCCCACGACAGTTCACCACGCCCATTCGGTAAGGGACCCTGCCACCCTCCCTGCCGCCGTCCCAGACGCTCGGGCGACCCTGGCCCGAGCCAGCCTGGCCGCCCCCTCCCCCGTCACTTGCCATAGGTCCCCCTTCTTGGTCTTTATGCACTTCCTGGGATCATTCCCCTCTGCTCAGGGGGCACGCTAGGGGCGACCTCCCCCTCCGTCCTCTCCGCCACCTGCCATCAGCCGGTTCAGCCCCGGGACGGGTCCCCGCGGTGGCCGAGCGCGGCGCCGCAGACAGGCACTCAGGCGCCCTCCCGTGGGAAACTGAGGCTGGACAGCGGGGCGCGCGGCCGAGTTCGGGCGCTGGAAGGCGCGGCGCGGAGGGGCGCGGGGCAGCAGGCACGGGCCCAGGTGCGCCCCCCCGGGGTCGTTGTCGTACCTGGTTCCGGCGGCGACTCGGATGCACGCTGTTGGCAGCAACTGCGGAGGGCGGCGGGCGGCCGAGTGGCGGTGGCGGTGGCGCTGGGACACCGCGACAGAGCGCGGCCAGACGGAGGCGGACGGAGGAGGCGGGGAAGCCCCGGGAGCGTCCGCGGGCGGAGCCTGCCTGTTGCCACCAGTCCGGCCACCTGCAGGATCCTGGCTCCTCTGGCCACCTCCCTCACCCCTCAGCAAGCTCCAGTCTGGCACCTTGAATTGCCCCCACATGCCACGTCCAAGCGCCCCCGACACCCCGTCGCGCACACACTCCCCATTCTAGCAATGTCCCAGGTATGTCCACATAGAGCCTTCTCTGTGCGCCCCGCAGAACCCTCCCCTACACACCCCAAGCCCCACATATGAACTCTCCGTTTTGCCCTCGCATGCACCTGTCCCTGTACAACCGAACTCCCATCACATGGCATCCCTGCAGGTACAAAGGGTCCCCTGGACACGATGGGGATGTAGGGAGGCCCGTGCAGTTGATCTCCCTAGAATGTTCCTGCACCCCACTGGGACCTCCGAATTTGCTCGCCTTGGCTCTCCCAGTGACCTCCTTCCCTCCCTCCAGCCAATGCCAAGGTCACTCTCAGATGAAGGTCATGTCCTAGGGGCTGGACTTCTGCATTAGAAAGTCAACAGCCCAATGGGAGGTTTGAGCCTCTATTACCCCGCCCCCCCAAGCCCACTACACCTGAGGGCTGTCCTCAGCCAATAGCCAGAGGGCCCATGCTATGGTGGAATGTGGTTTGTCCCTTCTGAAACCCAGCTGAAATTTAATCTTCTCAAGATGTTAAGAGGCCGGACAGGGTGATTAACAGCTCTGCTTTCGAATGGGTTAATCCACTTATGCCATCGGCGGCTCAGCGGGTCATGTCCAGTGGGTCTGTTCTGAAAGCCAGTTTAGCTGGATCTCTGGGGAGCTCCCCAGCGCCCTGTCTCTCCCCACATAATGCCCAGTACTACTTTGGGACTCTGCCAGCCAGAAGGCCATCTGCAGATGCACCCCCTTGACCTTGGGCTGGAAGTGGGAGTCAAACTAAACTTATTTTCTTTAGTTTACCCTGGCTGTGCTACTGTGCTATTAGAAACAGGAAATGGATGAAGACACGCCAATTCCTCTAATCTTGGCTTCCTTCCCTTCATCCTGCTTTCTCCCCATCAAGTCAAGATTCCAAGCAGGGTCATTCCAGTCCCTCCTTTTGGAGGGCTCCACCCTTCATTCCCTGGGAGGATCTCCATGGATGGTCCTAATGCAGGAGTTCTCTAGAGTTTTAGTTTTAGGAATCCCTTTGTCCTTTGAAGACCCCGGGGAGTTTTTGTTTCTGCAGGTGGTCTCTGTTGATACTTTTCTTATAAGAAACTGATGCTGATTTCCAAGCTATTTCCAGATTCATCACACTATGACAATAATAAACCCATCACATGTTGACATAAGTAAAATACTGCTACAAAAAAATGTTTTCCAGAAATAAAAATAACAAAATAGCATAAAGAAGGGCATGTTTAGTATTTTTTTTTTCAAATCTCTTTAATTTCCAGCTGGATGGTAGTCTGAATTCATGAGTTTGGTCCGTTGCAACATGTTGCTTAGTTAGAGTTCACTGTGGTCTGAATATGGTTTGTCTGAAACTCAGATTGACGTGGAACTCCTACTGTGTGGGATTAAGAGGATGTGTCCCACCCTCTTAATTTGACTGTGGTGTTGAGAAGGAGGGCCTCTGGGAGGTGATCAGAGCTAGATAAAGTCATCAGGGTGGAGTCCCATGATTGAATCCTGGTGGCTTTTAAGAAGTAAAAGAAGAACACACACACACACACACACACACACACACACTATGTGATGGCCTGTATCACCTTCTGAATCTGCCAGCAAGAAGGCAGATATAGCTTCTCTGCCTTGGCCCAGAACTGTGAGCCCAAATCAACCTCTTTTCTTGATAAGTTACCCAGTCTGTGCCACTGTGTCATAGCCACAGAAAACAGACTGGCACACCCACCATGGCTCTTACACTTTCAGTGCAAATATTCTTTTCATGAAAAAGGTCAATAATTATCTTGGTATTATAATGAAAATAATTTGGACCTCATGTTCCTCTTGAAGAGGTCTTTGGGACCTCCCAGGAATCTGTGGGTCACTAATGCTGCCTTAACCTATACAGATGTGAACCTATGAAATCACGGGTATTTGACTATGATTTGCCTATGAAAATGGACATTTCATATGGTTCAACTCAATATTTGTTATTTGGGGGAATCTTCCTTCTGGGTCACACTGTTTTCTTGGCTGGTTCTATTGATGGACATCGTCAGAATGAGTTCCCTGTGGGACCGTGTCACCTTTTCTTGCAGCATGATTTCCGAAGTGGAGGGTGGTTAGAATTTTGGGGTGTCCGGGAACTCCAGACTAGCTGACGTCAGGCTGAAAAATTTTAACGGGTTGATTTTAAGCAACTGTGAACAAAGAGGGTTGTGTTCTGGTCGACAACCTGGCTCACTGAAGAGCAGACCTGCTTTTCTCCTTTTTTGATAGGGACCCTAATCTGAAGGCATCAGAGTCTCCACATGGACTTAAGCCAGGTGTTTGAATTATGAACCATTTGGCCAAATTTTCTTTTAAAACACACTTTTTTTCCCCCTAGATGAAGATATATGGGCTGGATTATGGCAAAATCAGGTGAATTCATGTGTGGATGGGTTCATGACTAGTTCTGGGGGTAGGAATCTTTAAGTGCCCCCTCCCCCCAAAAAACAGTTCAAAGCCAACCTCAGCAAAAGCTAGGCACTAGGCAACTCAGTGAGACCCTGTCTCTAAATAAAATACAAAATAGGGCTGGGGCTGGGGCTCAGTATAATTATTTAATAATAGTTATTAAAATAATTATTTATTTAAATACTATTGTAGAAGAACAGCCCTCATGCTTTCTTTAATTAGTGCAATTCTAGGCTATTGATAGAGATATGAAAGGGAATCCAAGATCAGCCAGGTTGGCCCTGCTGGTCAATGCGGTGTTGGGTGTTGAAGCCATAAACCTTTATAGCTGCAACTTAAATATTCTGCATAGAAGATGAATATGATTTTGGGAGGCATGAAGCATATATTCATTCCACTTCAGGTACTGGCATATGATTTACCTCTGGGCTCAATATATATATATATATATATATATATATATATATATATATATATTTTTTTTTTTTTTTGTGGTTGGGGGGTGGTACCATGGATTGAACTCAGGGGCACTCAACCACTGAGCTCCACCCCCAGCCCTATTTTGTATTTTTATTTAGAGACAGGGTCTCACTGAGTTGCTTAGCTCCTCTCCCTTGCTGAGGCTGGCTTTGAACTTGCGATCCTCCTGCCTCAGCCTCCTGAGCCCCTGGGATTACACTTCTAATGTATATTTTGATCGTGGGGTGTTGATTTCATTCTTCACCACCATTTCAGGGTTGGAGCCCAGAACTAGCAACCAGCAAGTGGTATTCTTCTTGGGAAAGTGGTTTGTTTGGGGGGCGGGGAGCATGACCCAAGTCAAGGTCATCCATGAAGGTCATCCATGGCCAGTGAAACTCTATAAGAAGACTTTTCCTTTCAGATCTCAGGAAGTCTTGCTGGCTTGGGAGTTGTGCAGATGTGGAGCGACAGCTGGGAACAGGCGATATAAGAGTGGATCCTACCCAAAAAGGCAAACTGGGTCCTGGTATTGTCACCTGACTCACCTAAGGGCACATCTTAAGTCAGCTCTACCCCTTGGTCATTTGGGCTCAGGGGCTGTAAATTTCCTTTTGCTGAAGCCACTGTGGGATTTCTGTTGCTTGCAACTAAAAGACACCTGGCTGATTCTGGTGAAAATTTCATCCAAATTGCAAAAGAAGGAAGTCAGCAGGGACAGCTAATGCATCCTTTTACAGCAACCTGACAGACTGGAATGTCCAGCCCCAAATTAAGAAGATAAACGACAACAAGCACAAATGTAAAGCCTCGCAGTCCGGGCTCCAACCAGCACCATGGGAGTACAGAATGGGAAACTCCAGCTTGGGAGTTCCAGAGCCTCTCAGAGATGCAGTGCCACCTGCAGGTCTGGAGGCCCCACGCACTGCATCTCAGGCTTGTTTGACAGAAATCTTATCTCAGTCCACTGATCAAAGGTAAGTCCCTGGATCTTGGGTCTCATTCCTCCAGGTCTTGGCAAGCTTCAGTCCTCCTCTTCCTCTGACCACGACATAACAGGATACCAGGAGTCTCCTTTAAAAAAAAAAAATCTCCAATACTTCCTAGGCCCTCTCTCCACCCCCATTATTTTTAGTAATGATTTGCATTGCTAATCACCCCCCCCCTTTTTGAAGGAGCACTGGGGATTGAACCCAGGGGTGCTTAACCACTGAGCCACATCCCCAGCCCTTTTACTTTTTATTTTGAGACAGTCTCTCCCTAAGTTGCTTAGGGCCTTGCTAAATTGCTGAGGCTGACCTCGAACTTTTGATCCTCCTGCCTCAGCCTCCAGAGCTGCTGGAATTACAGGTGTGCAGCACCATGCTAGGCTTACTAAACCTCATTTATCCTCCCAAATAGTACTAGGAGGTAGGTTCTATTTTCCCCCCATTTTACAAATAAAGAGAAAGACTTGAACCAATGTTTAAAAATCAGGAAACAGCATACAACAGCGGATTTCCTGATTCTATGGAAAATAAGCAACCAGGAGGTGTGGGCCAGATGGGGTTCCTATTCCTGGGTGGCCTGGGTGGAGCTGGAGGCCTATAGGGACCCTGGGGACACTCAGGGACACTCAGGTCCCCAGGGTCCCTACTTGGCCTGAAGTCAGTGTGCTTGTGCCCAGCCTGAGCCTCTTGTTTCTGCGTCGTCGTCGATAATCTGAGTGCGAGGCCCCTGCTCCCGGCTGCACCCAGGCTGCCTCCGCCCCACCTTCCCCTCTCCCTGGCCCCTGCCAAGCCTGGACGTTTTCCCTTTGTTCCCAGAAATCCAACCACAAGCCCCAGATCACACGGGGCACAGCCAGGCTGGCACTCGGAGCACATACCTTTCCGTTTTTCTCTTCCCACTGGCCTGGCTCCCAGGACCTTGACCTGGGGACGAGGAGGCGCTGAGAACAAACATGGACACTTGGTCTTGGAGGGTGTCAGACGCATCTGGGAACCTTGAGAAAAGGCACCTCGGTCCTTGAAGATTTTAAAATGCTCTGATGCCGTACAGTGCTGAGAAAGTCCTCAGTGTGTGTGTGTGTGTGTGTGTGTGTGCGTGAGAGAGAGAGAGAGAGAGAAGTAATAATGTATATTCTGTAATTTTCAAACTGCTAAATGCTCTGCTGCAGTAAAAAAAAAAAGAGTAAGATAGAGCCCAAACGGACCCGTGCAGAAAGATTCAGGAGAAATTTCATTCAGTCCACAAATATTATTGAGCTTCGATTATTAATTATTATTACAATTTTTTAAAAATAGTTTTTTAGTCACGGATGGGCCTTTATTTTATTTCTTTTTTTCTATGCGGTGCTGAGAACGGAACCCAGTGCCTCACACATGCCAGGCAAGGGCTCTGTCACTGAGCCACAACCACAGCACATCAATCATGTATTTTAGGCTCTGGAGGTACACTGGTAAGCCAAGACTGACAATGCAAATAAGGAAGACTAAGAATCTTCTAGAAGGTAATAACTGCTAAGGAGAAAAAAAAAATCCATGTAGGCCCAACAGGACACTCTGGAGGAGACTGAATTTTATGCAGTAAAATCAGAGAAGGAGACTTATGAGCGAGGAACTCAAGGATGGAAGGAAACCAGCCCCTCAGAGGGACCAGCAGGTGCAAAGTCCCCGAGAAGGGCAGTGAGTCTGGGGAGGAAATGAACAGGAGAAGTGACTGAGAGGGAGGTCCACTTGCGGAAGGGCCTTGGAGGACAGGGTAGGGACTTTGGTCTTGAGTCAGAGTGAGAGGTGGGGATCTTTAGAGAATCTGAAATGATGTAACCTGGCTAAAAAAAAAATTGCATGTAGTTTTTATTGATGGTAAAATATATATGACATGGAACTTGTCATGTTAACTATTTTAAGGGCACGGTTCGGTGACATTAAGGATATTGACCAACATCATCTCCATCCATCTCCGGAAGCTGTTCCTCTTCCCAAATTGAAACTCTACCAGGGGAACAACAGCTCCCAATGTCCTCTCCCCACAGCCCCCTGCAAACGCCATTCTGTGTTCTGTCTCCACGAGTTTGACTTCTCTAGGTCTGTCATGTATGTGGGATCAAACAATATTGGGCCTTTTGTACCTGGCTTCTTTTACTTAGCATAGTGTCTACAAGGTTCATTCAGGGTCAAAACTGTGTCAGAATTTCTTTAAAAATATCATTCTGGGGGGCTGGGGTTGTGGCTCAGTGGTAGAGCGCTCACCTAGCCCACGTGAGGCACTGGGTTCGATCCTCAGCACCCCATAAAATGAAATCAAGATATTGTGTCCATCTATAACTAAAAAAATAAATATTAAAAAAATATCATTCTATGGCATGGACATACCACAATTTGTTTATCTGTTCTTTTGTCGATGGACACTTGGATTGTTTCAACGTCTTGGCTGTTGTAGAGAGTGCTGCTCTGGATATTGGTGTTCGCTATTTGAATCTCTGCTTTCAATTCTTTTGGTATGTCTGACTGAAAGTTTAAAAGACTCACTCTGTAAGAACCCTTGAGAAGGAAACATACGGGCAGCAGGATTGACATAGGGGTCAGGGCGGGAGCCATAGTGGTGGGGGGAAGTGGTCAGATTCTGGATATAGTTTTTAGAAATAGCTGACATGATTTTCTGAGGGCTTGTGGCTTGGATATGGTTAGAGTGTGATTCCCAAAAGTTCATACATTGGAGTTTGGTCCCTAGTGTGTGGTGTGGAGGTGGAGGGGGCTTTAAGAGGTGGAGTCCAGTGGGAGTTCACTTGGGGTCATGACCTTGGAGAGGGTCTCATGGGATCTTAAGTTAATTCTTAAGAGAGAGTAGGTTATAAAGGAACAAATGGCTCCTCTTCCCCTTGCTCTGGCTTCCTGTCTCACCATGTACTCTCCTCTTCCGGCTCCCAACCACTGTGATGCCATCCACCATGAGGTCCTCACCAGAGCCAAGCTGATATGTGGTTCCCTGGAACCTCCAGAACTGAGAGCTTAAGAATTCTCTTTCCTCTATAAAGTTCCCCAGCCTCAGGTATTTTGTTATTGTAACAGAAAACAGACAAATACAGATTGGATGTGGAGTGTGAGAGAAAGAAAAAAAAAACCACAGCAAAACAATGCCTATGATATAACCTTATTTGTCACAGCGGTGCATACCTGTAATCCCAGCTGCTCACGAGGCTGAGGCAGGAGGGTAACTTGAGCCTCGGAGTTTGAGGTCAACCTGGCTAATACAACAAGAGCCCATCTCAAAAACAAAAACAAAAACAAAACACACCCCTCACCAAAAACAACTCAAAAATCAAACAAAACCAAATATAACAATAACAAAATAAAACCAAAACAAGCAAAAAACCTTTTATAAAACAGTAATATAGGTTTTGATGTGTGTGTGTGTATATATATATATATATATATATATATATATATATCAATGTATATATTTATATCAGTATATGTGTATTTCTCTCTCTCTCTCTCTAGACACATATATTGATATAAATGCAGAGACAATGTTCTAGAAGAATACATGTCAATTGTTAGAAGGGTTTACCTCTTGAAAGAAAAAGGAAACAGGGATGGTGGGGGATGTGGTCAATGAATTATTTTTTTCCAGCTGGAGACTGAACCCAGGGCCTCACACAGGCAAGTCCTCTGTCATTGGGCTGTATCCCCAGCCAGGTCCATGAGAATTCTGTCCTTTTCTGTATGGATTTTTTTCCTAAAGGAATATATTCAGATATCACTTCTGTATTCTAATAAAATCAAACCCCTTTTAGGCAGAACTTATGCTTTTAAAAAGAATAGGAGGGGCCTGGTTTAATTTGGGACCAAGTCCTTTGAGACCTTGGCGTGTTGAATGAGTCAGATTCACCTCTGAAGCTATTTAATTGCTACTTAAGTGGCTTGGAATTACTGGTTCGTGCTGGGAAGGAGGGCAGGAGACCTTCATTTGGCGTGGTCTATTGAAAGATAAAACTTTCCTAGTGAGGGAGGGCCGGCGGCCAATGATGGGCCTGGCAGAGGCTGAGACGGGTACAACCGTGGGGCCTTAAAACCGGAGTCCAGTCTTGTATGTCTATTAATCTCAACAACAATAGGAGCAGCAGCAATGGCTTATGCTTACGTAGCATTTGCCCAGCCAGTCGCTCTAATGAAGGTTTTATAAACTAAATCATTGAGTCCTCTCCGTAGCCCGGTAGCTAGACATGATTTTGGGCCATTTTGAAGTGTGTGACATTGAACATGGGATTGTGGGAAGGTCGACAGCAGGTGCATTTATGTTCATCCTTATCTTGCTCCCCTGACTGACCATGTCCAGGTAGCAGCAAAAGAGCACTTCTACTGACCCAAGTCACATATTTTTATAAAAACTAATTAATTGTCTCTGGAGGATTCTAGGGGTGATGGGTGGATCTTCCAACAGCCTCTGGTGTTAAGTGCCTTGTGTGTTTCTCTCCCCTTAGATAGGCTTGCTTATAACTGTCAAAGACAGCAAAGGTGCAGGAGGTCACTTCTGTGATTACATTGTGTTAAATAAGACCTAAGTCCTGGCCAACACTTGGATTATAGCCTCTTTGGAGACCACGGAGCATGATACACAGATAAATCTTGATGGGATTCCTGAATCTGAGACATAATAAAGGTGCATTGTTTAAGCCACTAAGTGTGGTGATTTGTTATGTGGCAATAGCTGACTAATACACCAGGGAACCAATTCATTAGTTTCCAAAGTTATATATAAAGTGTCAGAATCAAGCATGGATTCTGCCTGCTCTATACAAATGAAACTTCAGGAAAACTAAAGAGCTAATTGGGGAAGTTTACTTTTATAGATATATATCTCAACTAATAAAAGAAGGAAAAAAAATAAAATCTCAGCACTTCTCAACTTCTAATGAGTCAACAGATCTAGGCAATGAACATTGTGCTGATATCATGAGATGAAGGACAAGTGGACGTGACACACTTGTGGACATGCACAGCTTTATCCTTGACAAAAAGAAAAAAACACAAATTGGAATCTAATTAGGCATCTAGATATAATTGCAAATTTCCCATCAATCTAAGGGAGAGAGGATTAAATGACACCATGGTAATGTCACCAGCAAAATCTATTGGAGAAGTTTCCTAGAGATTAGAAGAGCTAATTCCACAATTGCAGTTTTTGAATCTTATTTGGGTACTGATTCATACAAATTCTATGAAAATTATTGATAAGACAATAGGGGCATTTGAACACTGCATAGACATTTTATGGTCTTAAGTAGCTGTTAGTTTTTTAGGTGTGGCAATGGTTTTGTTGTGAGTTTCTAAAAGAGACCTTTAATATTATTAATTAGTTTATTTACTTTTGGTACTGGGGATTGAATCCAGGGGTGCTTTCCCACTAAGTTGCATCTCCAATCCTTATTATTATTATTATTATTTTTTAACTTTTGAGACAGGGTGTGGGAAAGTTGCTGAGGGTCTTGCTAAGTTGTTAAGGCTGGCCTCAAACTTTCAATCCTCCTGTCTCAGCCTCCTGAATCAAGGGGATTACAGCTGTGTGCCAGCATACCTGGCTGAGGCCTTATATTACTTTAAAAAATTTTTTTTAGTTGTAGATGGACACAATACCTTTATTTTATTTGTTAATTTTTTCATGGTGCCAGGGATTGAACCTAGTGCCTCACGCATGCTAGGCAAGCGCTCTACCACTGAGCCACAACTCTGGTCTGGCCTTATATTAATGACGGCTTGTTTAATCCATACTTTTTTTTTCTTCTTGAAACATACAGAAAAGCAGAGCGAATCATATAACAAGTACTCATGCATACATCACTTGGTTATGACAGTTGTGAATATTTTGCTAGATTAGTTTCAATTATTACTTTTTTTCATTTTTGGCTGAAGCATCTTCAAGTGTTTATAGTCAACATGATATTTCATCCCTAAATAATGAACACTAAGCCTGTGTTCATACCCAATTTCTCCATATTCATGACTTCTCAAGAGCCCCCAAAGGTCTTTTACAACTGATTCAAACCAGGACCCAAATCAAGGCCCACAAATTGGTTTTGATCCTGTCTCTCACGTCTCCTTTGGTCTACAACAGCCTCCCCTGGGTTCCCCACTCCGTTTCCCCAGGTCATCCACCTGTTGAGCAAAGAGGTCCTTTGTCTCGTTGGTAGAATAACTCACTTTCTTGGCTCTCGGATCGCTTCCTGGTGGGGTATTTAACCGGTCCCTCTATCACCAATATTTCCTGTAAACAAGACGCTGGTTCTGTGGTTTGATCAGATTCTGGCTGAACACTGGGAGCAATAACTCTTCCCAGGCGTGTGGTAAGCACCCTGTTGCATCACGCCCCAAGGCGCAGACCCGGGGCGGTCTCCCGAGCCAAGCCAAGATTGATGGGCGGGTTCAACTGGTGACAACCTGATCCCTCCATTGTGAAGCTGTTTCTTCTCTTTTAACCAGTCGAGTTCCATCTGGGCTGCTGATTTGGCAACTCTGAGTATCCAGTCTCTCTTGAACCTGTCACCCTGGGGACTCAGCATGTGTCATTGATCCTCCGAGATGAGCCAATTATTTCATTGCAGGTTGCAAAATTCTAGCCCTCTTCTTCCTTCAACATTTGTGAACGGGCATTCTTCTGCAAAGAACTACTTCTCCTTCTTTCCCTTCAATTATTACTTTTCCTAGAGTAAGAACTGGATGCAATAATTGCCTACAGTGGTGACATATTCATTCTTGCATAATTATTGTTTCTTGTCTCCCTCTCTTTGGTATCATTATGAACCTGTTGATCTTTAAAAAATAGATTTAAGGTGTTTTGTTATTTTTAAATAAACTTTTTTTGGGGGGGGCACTGGGGATTGAACCCAGAAGTGCTTTATGGGTTCCACTGAGTCACACCCCAGCCCTTTTATTTTTTGAGACAGAGTTGCACTAAATTGAATAGGACCTGCCTATGTTGCTGAGGCTGGCCTTGAATTTGTGATCCTCCTGCCTCAGCCTCCTGAGCAGCTTGGATTACAGGCTTGCACCACTGTGCCTGATCTAAAATAATTATTTTTTATTTTTTAATAATTTGAGTTGCAAAAGATAGGGCAGAGAGTTCCTATATGATTTGTTTATAGTTTCTATAATGTCAGTTTCTTAATTATCATTGCACTTGGGATGAAATTAATTACCATTGCACTTGGGATGAAACCAACATTTATACATTTTTATTATTATTAGTAGTAGTAGTTGTACTAGGAGTTGAGCACAGGGGCACTTAACCACTGAGCCACATCCCCAACTCTTATTTATTTATGTATTTAGACAGGGTCTCACTAAGTTGCTTAGGGCCTTGCTATCTTGCTAAGATGCTGAGGCTGGCTTTGAACTTGTGATCCCCCTGCCTCAGCCTCTGGAACCTTTGGGATTAGAGGCCTGCTCCCCCCAACCCCCTCCCCCGCCAGCTATACAAAAAGTTTCACCAAACTCCAGGCTTTATTTAGATTTTTTTTGTATTTTCTCTAATGGTGTTTTTTGTTCTTTTCTGTTCCAAAATCATTCTTCTCCTCCTCCTCCTCCTCCTCCTCCTCCTCCTCCTCCTCCTCCTCGTGCTCCTCCTCCTCCTCGTGCTCCTCCTCCTCCTCGTGCTCCTTCTTTTCTCTTCAGTTTTGGGGATGAAATCCAGGCCTGGAGCCTGTTAAGCAGGCGCTGTAGGGTGGAGCCACGCCCCCAGCCCCTCCCTGCCCTCCCCCTCCCCCTTGTCCTTTGTCCCTTCCTTCTCTCCTCCCCTCTCCCCTCCCCCCTCCCTCCTTCTTTCCCTCTCTCCCTCTCTTTCCCCTCACTAATGGCGGGGTGGGGGTGGGGGTGGGGGGCGTCATACTGGCTTTGTGTCCTCTGGACATGACCATGGCCCCAACCACTCGGATCAATGTCTTTGCTCTCTGACCCACAAGATGTCGCAGGCTCGTCCGGGTTTCTTTTCCAGATTTTTCAAGTCAAATCTATCCTTTGGCCAACACTTAGAAAGTGGCAGACTTCACCGGAAAATCAGAATCTTCATTTCTCCTGTGAGGTCAGCCCAGTGCTTGGCCGACTTGGGCTTGGAGGGGCTGAGCCGGGCGGTTCCTCCAGGTTGACAGTCCCCACCGCTCCCGGTCCCCTGTCTGCTCCTGGCCTTCTCGGAGTCTGCCTGCAGTCGGAGTTTGTTCTCTCCCGGGTTAAGAGCCTGCACTTTGGTGTCTACCAGACCTTCCCCTCCCTCCCACTTCCCTGCGCCCACCTGCTGCGCCTCAGCTAGGTCCTCCGCCCCTCCTCTGCCTGCTACGGGTCTACTGCAGCTGGCCAATCGGCTTCCAGCTAAGCTGAGTCCTGGCATGCGATTGGTCGGTGGAACAAAGGGGCGGAGCCAAGCGGTCCCTCCTCCCCTAACTTGGAGAGACTTGGCCGCACTGTGGTTCAATTCCTCCTGGGCAGCCTGGATGTGTGCTTGTAGCTCCTAGAGGTCGGCCCCAGCTCTGGGCACTGGTAACACGCCTCCTCCTGTCCCTCTAACTGTCCCTCCAGCCCTACCAGTGAGAGCAGCTTCCTGCTGTTGCTAAGTCCAGTTCATCAGCTCCTGTCTGGCTTTGTAGCTGTTGGAGCATTTGTATGATCAATTCTTCCATTAAATTCCCTCTGTTAGAAATATCTAGGATGGTTTTATTTTTGATACAGTAGGCATGGCTCCTGACCTCATGGAACGCACACCGATTTCTTTTCTTTATCTACCTTTACTTATTTTGAGACTCTGGAAAATTACTTCATCTCTCTTAGCCTCAGTCTTCTCATCGAAAATAGCATATTAAGAGTATCCATCTCGCATTATTGTCAGGATCCAATGCAGTGGTACATATTAGGTGCTTAGCTCAGTTCCAGGCAGATGATAAATCTTCAAAAAAGCTGTTATTCTAGGTTACAGTGTACACCCCACCAGGGGCAGCCAAGGAGTTCTTTCTCCATGGCCCTATAGACACACAGAGACTATTTATTGGGTATGTACCAACATCTTATTTAATCTTGATAATTATCTTTAAGGAGTGGGTATTACTATTCTTCTATTTTCCAGGTGAGAGTATCAAAGAACAGAGAGGTTGACTAACTTGCTCAAGGTCTCACAGCTAGTAAAGAAGAGAAGATCCATTTTGGACCCAAGCAGTCTGCCCAAGTCCGTGTATTTTAACCTGTACTCTAATCTAGCCTGTAGCTCAACACTTGGACTTATTGTTATATAAAAAAGGTCTCTCCTTTCCAGTGGCTCATGGCCAGGCTGGAGAGAAAGGCTAATTATTAGCAAGCAAGGCAGTGTGGTCCGTGATAATCATTCTTTTGTGTGCTTATTCATTTATTCAGTCATTCGTTCGGCAAGCTCTAGACACCAGTTATGTGCTAGACCCTATGCTAAGAGCTGGTGAGGAAGCTCATGGTCACTTGAGGGGACCCAGACCACACCTTGTCTGCTGTGCACGGTGGTGGGAGGGGAAGTTTCTGGCATTTCTTGTTTTTATTCCTCCAAAGCACAGGGCTTCAGAGTGGGACACATTTGAGTTTGTCCTCTGCTTCTTCATTCCTTTGCTATATGAACTTGGGCAAATCCCTTAACCTCTCTGTGCTTTGATATTTGGAAAACTGAGGCTTATAATATTGATGCCTCCCTCCCAGTTCCAATGTGAGGGCAGAACATCATGATGAATGCAAAGTCCTTAGGTGAATGTTGGGCACCCAGGAAGAGTTTACTCATCAATTGTTAACGCTGTTTGCTGGTGATGGTTGCTAATTGGCCATGACCATTGACAATGGAAGATAGTCGTTCTAAATGCTGCATTCCTTAGTTTGGCAAAGTCTTTCTGGTGCCAACAAATAAGATGTGAGTTCCTTCTGGCTTTTCAACTGACAAGTCTCAGCAGAATGAAAACAGTGCTCATAGGCATGGCAGATAAATCATGGTTAAAAGACATAAGTTGGCTGTTGTTTCCCGGGGGCTGCAGAAGCTCTGGCGAAGGCTAGAAGCCTTCACAGCCTCCCTCCGGCCTCCCAACAAGCCCGGCCCTGCCTGGCTCCAAATCAGTCATGCCTGGATGGGTTTAAAGAGCCGCAGCCTTTTCCAACAGAGAAGGGATGAATTTCAGCCCACAAACTTGGACGTGCAACTGTGTACATTTGTTTACTTTTCTATGATAACATAATTTCTATTTCTAACTGCTTTCTCCGGGAAGCAAAAATTTGATACCAGCCAGTTCCAAGTCTAGACATAGGCTGTGTATGGGAGACTCCCCAATATCTCCAGCACTGTCCCTGAACCTCAGCACATCCAACCATCTCCATGACAGTCTCACTTGGATGGTCAACAGGCATCTCCCAACCCATGATCATCTGAAGCCAGACACCAGAATTTCCTGCCCGAGCCTGCTACTCCTATGATCTTTTCCATTTCAGTAACGGGCAATGCCATCTTCAAGGGTTCAGAGACGTTGGAATCTTTTTCTTTTATGTTTAAAAATGGAAATGAAATTCACAGAATATAAAATCTCGGAGTGAACAGTTCAGTGTCACTGAACCTAGCAGAGTGCAGTCTGATCACTTTATCTAGTTGCCAAACATTTTTATCTCCCTTGCGAAAACCCTCCCCCACCTTTTTCTCAACCCCTGGAAGCCACGTGTCTGCATTCCATGTGCGTGGACTGATTTCTTCTTTGATATTTGATGCAAGTGGAATTATCCAATATCTGGCGTCTGACGTCTTCCACCTAGCAAAGCCATCTTGAGGTCCCCGCATGTCCCAGCCTGTACCAGGGCTCCATTCCATTTATTGTTGAATAATACTCGGGAGACAGGCTGGATGCCTCTCTTTAGACCCCACAGCCAGTCAGCTTGCTGAGCCGGCTCTACCTTCAGGTTTTTTTTTCTGGAAGGTTCACTTTGCACCATCTCCAAGGCTGGCTCCTGGTCTCGCCCCTGTTCCCTCTCACCTGGAATGATTGAATTCTTTACTTCTGTCCTTCACACCCTGCTTCTGTGCCCTTCTAGAACTAGAACGTTCTTTCTCCATAGAGAATCCAGAGGGATTCTCTTAAAGCCTCAGTCACATCATGTCCATCTGCTCAACCCTCTCCGGTGTCCTCCCACCCACCTTGTTCACAAAGATGAAGCCCTGACCTTGTCCGGGAGGCTCGGCGTCTGGCCCCCATTTCCACTCTGTGTTAGCTGAACCCTTGGGCTGATATCCTTGCTGCTCTTGCTGTGCACGGCCATTTCCCTCCTTCTTCAAGCCCTTTGTTCTCAAAGTGCTCTTTCTCCTCTCCGTGAGACCTTCCCTTAGAAACCTCATAAAATTGCACCCTCTCCCAGCCCTTTCTTCCTCCTCCTTTGATTTATTTTACTTCATTTTATTTGCACAACAATTGTTATCACTACATAAGATGCTAATTGTATCTTCTCAGACTCTCTCCCCTGTTAGACTGCAGGATCAACAGGGGTAGGGACTGGGGGATGTTTGGGACACTGCTCTATTTCCATTTCCCCAAACTGCAGCAGGCATTTCCCTATCACATAGGAAATTACTTCGTAAATATTTGTTGAATTATTGAATGTGTTCTCCGCTTGGTTCCCTGGATGATAGGATGTAAGGCCCAAAGGGCTTACAAAGTGCCAGGATATTCAGGAAAGGCATCTTCTAGCTTAGGATGCAGAACACCTTCATTTGACCCACCAAATTTCCCCGAGACACCCTCCTGAACTCCTTTGTTCCTTTGTAGCCAAAGTCCCCAGTGGAACTGCCTACCCTGGTGTCTGAACCGCCCCTCCATCTCAACCGTCCTCTGCAGAAGTCCTTGAGGGCAACATCGATGGACAGTTTTCAATTCTTAATTTCCTCTGCTTCTTTGCAAATTTGAAGGCTATGGTTTGAATGTTTATCCCTCCAGATGTGTGTATTGGAAACTTCATCCCCAAAGTCATATGTTAAATGGTATTTAGAGGCTGGGCCTTTGGGGAGTAATTAGGATTAGATGAGGTCATGAGGGTGGGGCCCCTCTGATGGCATTAGTGGCTTTATAAGAAGAGGGAGAGAGACCCTAGCTGGTGCCCTTGTGTGTCTCACCAAGTGATGCTTTGCCATAGTTTGATGCAACAAGAAGACCCTCACCAGAGGTCGGGCAGGTGTTGATGTCATGCCCTGGGACTTCCCAGTCTCCAGAATTGTGAGCCAAATAAATTTTGCTATTCTTTATTAATTACCTGGCCTCAGATATTTTGTTAAAACAGGAAATGGATTAAGACACCTGGGTCGGGCTGGGGATGTGGCTCAAGCGGTAGTGCGCTCGCCTGGCATGCGTGCAACCCGGGTTCGATCCTCAGCACCACATACAAACAAAGATGTTGTGTCCACCGAAAACTAAAAAATAAATATTAAAAAAAAAAAAAAAAAAAAAAAAAAGACACCTGGGTCTGTGAAGTTGTTTCTGTCCTTGATTTACACGATGACATGCCCTCTTGTCTTTTCTCCTTAAGTTTGGAGGCATTTTGTATTAGATGCCTGTGTGAGTTCCACTTTCTCTGTCCACTCCTTGAATGTTGGCATTCCACAGGGTTTCGGTTTCGGTCCTTTCTCTTCTGTCCTTCCTCCCCGCCTTAGAGTGAGCTATCCACTCTCATGACCACATCCTCAGCCTAGACCTTTCTCTAGATTTCTAGATCCACGTAGAATTGATTGCAAGGCCATCTCTTTCTACGTGACCCACAAGCACCGTAAACTCAACAAGTCCAAAGTGAAACTCACCTTACCTCCAAATAACCGGGGTGGTGGTTCTTCTTAGAAAATGAAACCATCCATGATTCAACTTGGAAACACAACCTCCAACCTGGATTTCTTTCTTTTGCTTGACTGTGTGTCTAATTCAGCACAGATCCTATGTTCCTATTTCCTGACGTGTGAAACTCTCCATGTCCCTCTGTAGCCACTCCTGTGGTTTGATTATCGTCTTCCTTTCCTTCATTGTTGATCTTCTAGAATCTTCTATGACTCCCCTCCAATCTATTCTCCACACAGAAACAAAGAATTTTTTTCCAAAACACAAATTTGATCCTGAATTTCTAACCCTTCCCTAGAAGGTAATTTCTCCTGGGATAAATTCGTTAATCCAACTGGTAATATTTAGTTGGATCTAGTTCCTGTGATCTGTCACCACTTTGACTTGCCTTCTGCCATCTAAATAAACAGAATATCTTTCTTCTCAACATACCATGATTCTTAATGCTTATGTCTATTTATTCATCTATAACACTGCGTTTCCTCTCCTGCCTTCTTTTCATCCTGATAATTCCTATGCATCCTTCAGGTATCAGATTAGAAATCACTCCTCTAAGAGGTTTTCCTCTTCTTTCCAAATCTAGAGTAGCACAGACTGCTGAGCCTCGTTCTTTATCTCCTTGGGTGCGCAGTTGAACTACATTTCCCAAGCTCCTTTGCAGATGGGGGTACAGGTGAGTTATGGCCAATAGAAAATGAGCAGAATGATGAATACTTATGCAAAGCCTGACTCATGAACACCTCCCCTCTTATCCTCTATCTTCTCTCTTGCCTTCTGCCAAAGGAATGCAGTTCTCCTGGGGAGAAGGATACCCTTGGGGGAGGATAGTGAAATCATTTGATAGATAGAAAGTGCCTGGATCACTGAATGACTGTGTGGAGCCGAGGGTCACGTACTGTTCCTCTAACCAGCATTAGGTTTTCATCGGGCGTGAGAAATGACCTTTATTGTATTCAACCCTGAGATTTGGGAGTTCCTATAGCAATTAGCTTCCTCTGATACATATATTTAGGTTCATTGTTCTCTCTACCTCCCCTTCCAAGGAATTCTTTATACTCCCAAGGGATTTTTTTCTTTTCCCGCCACCGTGCTCACCATATCAAATGGCAGCAGCCTCTTTACCTGTAGGTCTCTTCACCTGACCATGAGGTTGTGGGAAGGATGGGGGCTGAGCCTGCTTTCCCCTAGGTGTAAGTCATTATTCAGCTCTGCACCTGGCCTAGAGCAGCCGCTGAGTAAATATTTGTGGAATTGTTTTGGTGGCTGTTGGATTCTCTGTTTTCGAGTGCCTGTTTTGGTCACTTGCCCAGGACTGGATTCCTCCTGCCTCTTACCAATGCTAACACCCAGCTCCTGCCTGAAGCTGATTCAGTAGCTGGAGCCCCCCATGACACAGCTCCTGAAACTGAGCCACTTCCTTGAAATACAAATGTAGTCAGGGTTCCCAGGCCTGGGCCTCCAGAGTCTCTGGCCTGGCCTGATTTTGTAGTGCTTGCCACCTGCCATTTGGATGCTACATTTTTACTGGATGGACTGGATCTCCTTTCAAAAAGTTCTCATGCCAGACTGCTTCAGAGACTAAGCTACGATGATAAGACCATCTTCAAGATACACGGTTCAGTGAACAGAAGTCAGGGGTGGGAAACAGGATACATGGCATGCCCAAATTTGAGGTTAAAAAAAAAAAAACAACAAAGAGAAATAGACACTGGAGTTTGCATAAAACATCCTTAGAAGAACATCTCGGAAATAGTGGTTTTGAAGGGGGAGTAGAGTCGTGGGAGTTGTTGGGGTAGGGGACTTTTAATGTATTCATTTTCATTGTGTTCAGGTTGAATGATGACCCCCCCCCCCCCCCCCCCCCCCCCCGCCACCACCAAAGAGGCCCACATCCTAATTCCTGGAACCTGGAATATGTTACCTTACATAGCAAAATGGACTTTGCAAGTGTGATAAATTTAGTGTCTTGGCATGGGTGGGGTTGTCCTGGACTATCTAGGTGGGCTCACTATACTCACAAGGGTCCTTGTAAGAGAGAGGAAAGAGGATCAGAAAGAGAGTAGATGTGACTTTGGAAGGAGGAGGGAGGGAGGGAGGGAGGGGGAGGGGGAGAGGGAGGTGGGGGTGGATGAGATGCTAAGAGCTAAGGAATGCAGCCCCTAGAAACCAGAAAAGACAAGGGAGCAGATTTCCCCCTAGAACCTTCAGAAAGAACATGGCTCTGCCCGCATCTCGATGTTAGGACTTCTGATCTCCAGATCCATAAGGAAAACAAATTTGTGCTATTTTAAGTCACAAAAGCTTAACAAGTGATTTGTTACAGCAGCAACAGGAATCTAATACTCGAACTGGAACACTTGGAAATTTCTGCCCGGATTCTCTTTCCATATCCCAATTTGTAAAAACTCTAAGGAAAACACACATTCAACCCAGAAATTCCACTGCTTAGACTCCATCTCACAGGAAGACAAACATCAGTACCCAAAGACACATGTTCAAGGAGGTCACCGAAGCATTGCTGGTGGCAGTATGCAGACACAGCGACGGCCCGTCAGTGCAAGATGGTGGAACACCTCACGGTGCATCTGTCCACACAGGGGAATGCTACGTCTCCATTGCAAAGGGGAAATAGCATCGTGCCGGATAACCTGAAGGATGGTTCACGGGTATTTCTGAGTGAGAAAGTAAGAAAGGGTAAAAGGTGTGTAAGAGGACTTTATTGGGCTGGGGACGTAGCTTGGCACATGGGTAGAGCACTTGCTTAGTATATGTGAGGCCCTAGGTTTAATCCTGGCAATGGTGGAAAAAATGACCTTATTTTTTGGTTAAAATAGATAAAAAATACCAAAAAAACCCTCTTGTATATGTATAAGCAATGTGCATTTGTGTGTGTTTGTGTGTGTGTGTGTGTGTGTGTGTGTGAGTGAAAGAGAGAGAGAGAGAGAACAGGATTATATAAGAATTAAAAAAATAGAGAGGGCCATACACTTGATGTTTATAGGTTACTTGGAAGGATCCTGGGGAAGAAGAGAAATAAATGAAAGAGGGAGACGGCACTAAAAAAGTAAGAAAATCCTACTCTAAAGCACATGTAGGACTCCATTTATGAATCTACGTATAAGTATCACGAGAAGGCTCACATGCAGGAGAGGCTCACAGATGAAACAAGACCACAACATTCACTACATGTTTACCTTGGGCGGAGGATAAGGAAAAACACAGTGACCACAACAATTTAAAATCTCAGGCTCCAGGAGACTGATCGTGATCTGGATCCACCCCCCTCCCCGCCGTGGGACTCTGGACAAGTTCCTTCATCCCCCTGAACTTCAACTTCTTCCTCTTCTGTAAAGAGGGGGTGACAGCAGTATGCTCCTCAGTGTTCCTGTGAGCAGTGAAGAGGAAATGAGACTGTGTCTGGAGAGAACTTAGCTCCACGCTGAGGCTCAGTCAGTGCTCAGTGAACAGGGGTTGAACAGCTCAGGGCCAGTGGAGCACCAACACACCAATATGGCGGTGATGTGACGGGTGGACAGAGCCCTGGAAGTGTGGCTTGCCGTCTCCACGATAGGAGCCGACATGGGGTCATAAGGGCGTGGGTAGTGACTTAGAAGTTCTACATCTGAAGTCTATTAGTGATTAATCTGAAATTTCTAGCAAACTTCTTGAACTAAGGTTTGCTGAGAGTTCTTGTTTACCATGCACTTTATAATTATTTTCCACAATCTGTTGAGTTTATTTTCTACCATGACATAAGGAGGTAGGTACTATCATTACCCCCCCCCCTTCGTCGGACTCCTTTTATAGATGAGAAAACCAAAGGTCAGAGTTAGCAGCATAAAAGAATGTTCACAGGATAAACGCAGAATCAGACTTCGAATCCAGACAGTTTGGCTGTGTGGTCCACAAACAGACATTCAGTGATACCATCGGTGTTTCTATTTTTTTTTTAATATTTATTTTTTAGTTTTCAGTGGACACAACATCTTTATTTTATTTGTATGTGGTGCTGAGGATCGAACCCAGCGCCCCTCGCATGCCAGGCAAGTGCGCTAGCCGCTTGAGCCACATCCCCAGCCCCCCATCGGTGTTTCTATATCTGTGTCAAACTTGAGACAGCAATATATTCATAGACCTTATACCAATCAAATCAGGACACCCAAGGTCAGGAACTCTAGAATGAAACCTCCCATCTCCCATCTCCAGCCAGATTTCTCTCATCCCCATCTACGTTGGCTTCGTCCGTGCAAATGGACTTCTGTCTGAATCTCTATTGGTTCTTGATCCTCAGTAGCCCAGACCTGCCCCATTGACAAGGGATCTGTCAGACGCCACAAGATCTGCTGCAGCGTGAAAGCTGGGCTCTTGGACAAGAGCCCGATTACTAGTGGTAGGAACTTGAACGGGTGTTATTCCTCTTAGAGTCTCAGATCCTTCATCTACAACAAGAGATAATAAAAGCTACCACCTCATAGTCCACTACAAGGATCAAATGCATATAATGCTTAGCACAATTCTTGGCACACAAGAGTGATCCTAAGTACTAACTACAGCTACAGATTATCATGGCAGGCATCCATCAACGGGGTCCAAAGAGTACCTCTTGCATTGTGGGCACCGTGTTCTGCCAACAGCCTTTGGCACTGTCATGGATTCTCCCACCGTGGCTCAGTCTATCTGCCCTTCAGTTCTTCAGCTTTCCTTCTCTGTAGCTGAGTCGACTCCCGGCTCTAGACCCGGGGACTGAGCAGTTCCTAGATGCTCTCCTGATGCCTCCCGCTTAGACGTCAGCTAGTATGCAAGCTTTGTGGGACTCCTTGGAATTCTAAACTGGGAGGAACACGGATCTGCTGAAATCTGCATCAAGTCAGGCAAACACTGCAGCCAGCCCAGGAATTCACCTGTATTTGAGGGAGTGCTTTCATTTTATATAACATTCACATTTTCAGATTAGGATCGTGATACAGTGTTGAAAAATTAGAGTATCTGGAAACATAGAAGAAGACATGATTATCAAAGATCCTACCATCTATTTATAAGAATACAACGAAGACGGGAAATATATCCAGCCTTAAGAAACGAGATGTGTTTTGTGATTATGAACACATACTTATTGTGGACAACTACAAATACAGAAAACTACCAAGAAGAATATGAATACCATGTGTCAACACAACTTCCAGAGAAAATTATTAACATTTGGCATATATTTAAAACTTTTCTTCCTTCTCTCTATATAATTCTCCTTAAAAAAATAAATGGTTTGTAATTATTTATTTATTTTGTACTGGGAATTGAACCCAGGGGCACTTAACCACTGAGCCATAGCCCCAGCCCTTTTTAATTTTTTTTTTTAATTTTCATTTTGACACAGGATCTCGCTAAGTTGCTTAGAGCCTCACTGAGTTGCTGAGGCTGGCTTTGAACTTTCAATCCTCCTGCTTCAGCCTCCTGAGCCGCTGGGATTATAGTTTTGTGCCATTTTGCCTGGAAGTATCCAAAATTTTAGTAACATTATACTATGAGCATTCCTGATGCTCTTAAATTTAAAAAATACAACTTTAATGGTTTCAAATGGTCCCATCTAAAGGATATATGATAAAATAGTTAGATTTTATTTGTTGGTGACATTTTTTTTCTTAGGACTTGTTTCTATAATTTCTAGAATGGATTTCCTAAATTATACTGATTAATTCCCAACCATAATCATTATAATAATATAAATTCTAAACTATTGAAATTTTCATGATTCTTATGACAGAATTGCCGGGTCAAAAATCATAATAAAAATTTTACTCTTTGATACATTTTTCTAAATGCATTCTAGAAAGATGGTAATAACATAGATGCCTACTGTACAGATGTGAGATTTCCTAGCAATTTAAAAAATTTCAATAAGGAAAGTTAAATAATTTTATTTAATTTTGTTTTAACTTGCATTTCTTATAATTGAATATTTTTGATGACTTTATTGACAGTAATTACTTCATTTTAAGTTGTTTGCTTAATTTTTTCCTTTAGCATTTCTGATATTATTGATCTCTTAAAGCTTTTACAGAATAAGGATATCAAGCCTTTGTTTTATATATTTAGCAAACATTTGCTATTTGTTTTTGTATCAGCCCATTTTCTGTTGCTACAACAAAATTTCTAAAGCTGGGTACTTTAAAAAGAAAAGAAGCTTATTTAACGTGCTGTTCTATTAGTCTAAGAGCATGGTGCTGGCTTCTGCTCAACTCTAATTGAGTCCTCATGCTGGAGAGCATCACAAAGGTGGGACATGTGTGGAAAGGGGACATCAAAAGACAGGAAAGCCAGAGAAATCCTGAGACCTGTCTTGCTAGTGTTTTTTTTTTTTTTTTTTTTAAATTTTTTTTAGTGTGTGTATTTAATATAGTTTTAGTTGGAGATGGACACAATGCTTTTATTTTATTTATTTTTATGTGATGCTGAGGATCCAACCTAGTGCTTCACACATGCTAGGCAAGCGCTCTACCACTGAGCCACAAACCCAGCCCTTTGTCTTGTGTTTTTGAGACAGGGTCTTGCTAAGTCCCCAACAACCCAGGCTAGCCTTGAACTTGTTATCCTCCTCCCTCAGCCTCCCTGGTTGCTTTGATTACAGGTGTGCACTATTTACCCCACCTGGTCCAGGCTTGCTCTTTTATAACAACTCATTCTCCAGAGAACTCACTGCTGGAGACCAGTATTATCCTCCGCAAGGGTAGTGTTCCCAACGACCTCACCTTGCATTAAGCCCCGCCCCTTAAGGCCCGCCCAGGACCCAGCTGTTTTTTTTAAACCAGGATTAACTCCAGGGGCACTTAACCACTGAGCCACGTCCCCAGCCCTTTTTACATTTCATTTTGAGATGGAGTCTTGCTAAATTGCTTAGGACCTGGCTAAGTTGCTGAAGCTGGCTTTGAACTTGCAATATTCCTGCCCTGGCTGCTGGGACAGGCGTGTGCCCAGTGAGGATCCAGCTTCGAATACATGAGCGCTTGGGGGACACTTTCCAACCACATCCAACCCACAGCAGTTGCTGTTTTCTTCATACTTACTTTGCAGGATACTGATATTTTTCTATAGCCAAATCTCTAAAATACTTAGAAAGGCTTTCCCCAACTTAAGATCAGGTATTTAATTTCCTATACATTTTGGGAGCTATTCTCTGGTTTTATTTGTTATATTTAATCAATCTGGGATTTATTTTAGAAGGAGGTACAAGGTAGGAATTATCTTGTTTTTTCTAAATAACCAATTTAACCAACATAATTTATTAAGCAATTCGCTTTTTTCTCCTGATTTTAATGCTAACTTTATCATATGATAAATTCTTAACTCTACTTGTGTCTGTTTCTGGTATATCTGCTCTGTGACATGGACTTATTGACTTTTTTTCTTTTTTTTTAAATTAATGCCCACCCTTTAATTTTTTCTGTTAATATTAGTTTTTACATCAGGCTGAGCAAAGCCCCTTTGGCAATTTTTCTTTTTCTTTTCTTTTCTTTTTTAATGCGATCCTGTTTTTATTTTTATTTATTTATTTATTTTTTTATTAGCTACACATGACATTACAATGATCTTGGCGATTCATACATTTGAAATCATTGGGGTATAATTTCTCATTTTCCTGATTGTACAGATTGCAGAATCACACTGGTCATAGAGTCACCTATATACATACAGCAATCATCAATTTTTATTTTTCAAAATAAAAATTTATTTATTTTATGCCGTGTTTTTATACTTCTACATGAACTCTGAATCCTTGGTCAAATCTCTTATAACTACAAATAAGAATCTCTTTAGAATTTTGTTTAGAATATTAGTGTATTAGTTTAGCATTGATACTTTAATAACTGTTGTATTCCTATTTAGGACCATAGATTATTATTTCATTGGGTATTATTCTATTCTCAATAAAATTTTTGTTTTTTAAAAGGTAATTACTGTATATTTTTGCTAGTACGATGTAATAATTGGTGTATGGAGGTTTGTGGGAAAATCTGATAGATTTATCTCCATAAAAATTATAAACTTCCCCTGGTAGAAAATATTATTATCCAAATTAAATGGCTATTGAAAATCTTGGGGAAATACTTGCAGAATATATGACAGAAAATGGTAATATCTTCTAATTATTCTTTGTAAGAGATTTTTAAAAAAATTTTTTTTAGTTGTTGATGGACCTTTATTTATTTATATGTGGTGCTGAGGATCGAACCCAGTGCTTCACACATGTGAGGCAAGCGCTCTACCACTGAGCCACACCCTAGCCCTGTAAGAGCTTTTGTAAATAAGAAAAAGAGGTGTATTTTGTAGAAAAATGGAGAATTTATGTGAACAGGCGATTCACAGAGGAGTAAAGGTAAGTAACTAATGAACACTTAAAAATGTACTTTGAAAATATAAATTAAAGCATGAAAGAGAATTTTTCTTCTACAAAATGAGCACAGATTTTTAGAAACGATGCTGTTCCCATGAGCCAGTGTCTGGGAAACAATATATGCAGAAACTGGTGGCATTGCTCAACCTTCCTGGGTGCCTGTTTGGCAAGATGGATTGAAAACCTCAAACGTATTCATGCCCTAATAAAGGATATAATGATAGATGTGTCCAAACATTAATCTTGAAGGATATTTATTATAATAGCAGGGCATTGAAAACAACTTGTCAAATAGTAGAGTGTTGTTTGAATGGCTCCTGGTGAATTCATACGCTGAAATACAATACTGCCATTAAAAATGATGGCGCAGAATTATTTGACCTGGGAAAATATTGATTATGTGTCATTAAGTCTGTGGCTCTCAATCTTGGCTGTACATTAGAATCACCTGAGAACTTTTTAAAAATGCTGATGCCTAGAACCCACAGCCAGAAATTCCGTTCCTCCCCCCACCCCACTATTTTTTTTCTTGCAGTATTGGAGATTGAACCCAGTACTTGCTGGGCAAGTGCTCTCCCACTGAGTCACATCCCCACCCTTTATATTTTATTTTGAGACAAGATCTTGCTAAATTGTCTGGTTTGGCCTCAAACTTGTGATCATCCTACCTCAGCCTCTTGAGTAGCTGAGATTACAGATCCTAATTTCATTGGTCTGAGCTAGAACTAAGGGAGTTTTTCAGATAAATAAATAAAAAATTTTGAGGTGGGTACCAGGGATTGAACTCAGGGGCACTCGACCACTGAGCCACATCCCCAGCTCTATTTTGTATTTTATTTAGAGACAGGGTCTCACTGAGTTGCTTAGCACCTCGCTTTTGCTGAGTCTGGCTTTGAACTCATGATCCTCCTGCCTTAGTCTCCTGAGCTGCTGGGATAACATGCGTGAACACCGTGCTGGGCTTAATTAAATAAAACTTTAACTTTGAAATCACTGTAAAATTCACATGCAACTATAATAGATAATACAGAGGAAATCCAGTTTTCCCTAATAATAATATCTTGTAAAACTGTAGTGCAATATCTCAACCAGGATATCGACACTGACTCCGTCAAGATAAAGTACATTTTCATCATGGCAAGGATCCCTGTGTAACATCTATTTCCCCCTTGATTCCATTCCCCCCACCTCCTATTACTAATCCCTGGCAACCTTTAAGCTGTTCTCCAGTTCTATAATTTTATCATTTAAAGAATATTGTACAAATGGAATTACATAATATGTAAACTTTGAGGACTTTTCACTCATCTAGATGGTGGTGTATGAGAACCACTCATTGAGTATTATTCCATGGAATGGACGTACTGTAATTTGTTCAACCATTCACCCCTTGAAGGACACTTGGGTTGTCCCCATTTGGGGGCTATTTCAAAGAAAGCCTCTCTAACATCATACAGGTTTTTACATCAACATAAGTTTTCATTTCTCCAGGATAAATGGGCTTGAAATGGACTGGGCTACTTTCTACTGGTCTCCATCGCTTTTGATGAGAAATCTATTATCATTTTTTTTTTTTTTTGGTTTTTGCCCTTTAGGATGTTTTCTTTATCTTTAATTTTTCAGGAGTTTAATAATAATGTGTTTCTCAAATTTCTTTGAGTTCATCATGTTTGGAGTTTGGTCACCTTCTTGAATCTGTACGTTTATGTCTGTTGTCAAATTTGGGACATTTTCAGCATCATATTTCTCTGATGACTTTTTCAACCTCTCTATTCACATGTGTATTAGGCCTCTTGTTATAATTCCTGAAGTTCTCTTCTTTTTCTCTTTTTTTTCCTCCCCTCTAGTCTGTTTTCTTTTCTTATTCAGATTGGATGTTTCCATTGTTCTGTCTTCTTTTTTGGGTGAGGGGGCATTGCTGGGGATTGAACTCAGGGGCACTTGACCTGACCACTGAGCCACATCCCCAGCCCTATTTTGTGTTTTATTCAGAGAGAGGGTCTCATTGAGTTGCTTAGCGCCTCACTTTTGCTGAGGCTGGCTTTGAACACCTGATCCTTCTGTCTCAGCCTCCTGAGCTGCTGGGATGACAGGTGTGCGCCCCTCTGCCCGGCTATTGTTCTATCTTCCAATTCAATGATTCTTCTCTGTCCCCCCCATTCAGCTGCTGAGCTCCATCAACCAAGCTTTTCATTTTGTTACTATATTTTTCAGTTCTAACATGTTCGTTTAGTTCTTTATGTGGTCTGATTCTTTGGTGAAGCTTTCTATTTCTTTTTCTGTCTTTTTGTGGGCATTGAGTATCAATCCCACAGTCTTACCCAGACTAGTACTCTACCACTGAGCAACATCCCCAATCCTAGGCTTTTAATTTTTTTTTTGTTATAAGTATATTTGTAGTTGCTTATTGAAATATTTTTACATGGTTGCTTTAAAAAATATATATCTCAGATGATTCTATATTTCTGACATTTATCAATCTGTTGAATTTCTTTCTCCTTTTTTCTTTTTCTTTTTCAGATCTTCCTGGTTTGGGGTTATGAAGTGTGATTTTCAAATGGAGAACAACCTAGACATTTTTGCATATTATGTCCTGAGACTCTGGGTCTTTTAGCTGGCATTCTCTTACAAGATCCTACAGGGGAAGGGCAGGCATTACCTTGTTAGTGGTAGGTGAGGGCAGAAGTCCGGGCAGAGGGTCTCACTCGGCCTCCATTGGTACTCAAGGGAAGGGGCTCCTGTTACTGCTGGGATTCTAGGAGAGATGTGGCCGTGGTCCAGCTCTCCACATGGTCTCTGTTGACATTACAGAGAGGTGATCCTGATGCTACCAAGTGACAGCAAAAATCCTGTATTTCCAGTAAACCTCCTCTGACACCATACCAGTCGGCAGCCAGGAGGTGTCGGTGGTGCCGGATGAGAGTGGAAGTCGGGCTCCCTCTCTGCCCTTCCTGGAGTGGGTACCTGTTAGCACACAGCTGCTCCCACCGTGTTTATTGGAATAAATGTTATTGTCTAAATGTTTTCCGTCGTGCTAGTCGTCGTTTCCTACTTCTCCTAGTTGGAGAGACTGGGCCTCTGCTGGGCTTTGGGGGTTCACATCTGTTCCAGGCTCTTCAGCTCTACTTCTGGGAAATATGAGGCAAAAGAAAACCCAGCGGACTCAATGACCCAGACTCAAGGTCCTGATGTCCCTACTCTATCTGCTTTCTTCCTGGCAGAGTCTTGTGTGTGTGTGTGTGTGTGTGTGTGTGTGTGTGTGTGTGGCACTAGAAATCAAACCCAGTGGTGCTCATCCACTGAAATGCATCTTCAGCTCTTTAATTTTTTTACTTAATTTTATTTTTGTTTAATTTCAGGACAGGGTCTTGTAAGTTGCCCGGAGGCCTCAGACTTGCAATCCTCCTACCTCAACCTCCCGGAGTCTTTGAATCTTGGTGTTACATATAACACCATGAGTTTTTAATTGTACTTAGTGAAAGGAGTGTAGATAAGGGCCCCGATTCCATCTTTCTGGAAGTAAAAGTCACGGAAATTTTTCAGAAGGCTCACCAAGTGATTCCAACATGCAGCCAGAGTCGAATCATTGTGCTACAGGTGGGGGGGGGGGTGGGAACCAAACCAAACCAAACAAAAAAAACCCAAACAAACTGATTTCAAAATAGTATGTACAATATAACTTACAAAGCCCAAACAGAAAGAGTCTGGAGTGAGAAAATGACCAAGTGTTAACAATAGTTATCTTTGGGGAGATATGATGGCAAACAATTTTTCATCATGACTTTTTATTTTGGAGTAGTTTAAGATTCATGGGAAGTTGCAAAAATAGTATAGAAAGACCCCATGTACCCTTCACCCAGTTCCCCCAATGATATTATCTTATACCCTATTGCAAAAATATTACAACGCTATTAACTCAAGTACAGACAGTATCCAGATCTCACCAGTATTTAGGTTACAGGCAATTTTGATTTTTCTCCTTTGGCAACAATGAAACATTTGGACCAAGTTGAGTCTTCCTTTAGTGGCTTGGGCAGTTTCCTTCTTCTGCTTCCTGAGGTCTTTTGGGCTTCATTTACTTCTCTGCCCAGATTATAGAGACTTCATGGGCCAGCCATTGGTATGGCAGGTACTTGGAACAGCCCTTTCTCGCGCTGAAATTCATGAATTCACAAATATTTGTTGCGTACCTTCTATGGTCAGAATCAACAGAAAATAAAAGCCCACGCAGCATCATGTGGGTTATGTATTTTATTTTGTGGGTATGATGATGTTTGATCTTTTAAAAGTCTTTTTAGGTTGTGAGGGATAGCCCACCCAGAGGCTGGCTAATTCTCAGAGAGATGACAAAGAACACAGCTGGGAGCCTGACTTTGACTTGCAAATGAACCAACCCAGAGCCACGTCTTTCCTCTCCCGTCGGACCACCCCAGGATGCAAAATTCCTCCACTGTCATCATCTGAGGACAACGCACCTGGCTACTAGGAAACCATACCTAGTTGAGAGTTCAAGAAACATTCCAAGCTTGGGATAGGCAAGTTGGTGACGCTGAGTGGCATTTTCAAGAACCTGAAGAGGGTTCTTCGGATGAATTCTTTCAGAAGCAGGTCCTGAAAAGAGGCTTGAAGTGTGAGTGGTTTATTGGGGAGGTGAAGGACTTAGGGGAGCAGGAAGACAATCCAGGGGAGAGAATGTGACTCATCAAGGGTGGCTTTCTGTGTGAGTGAAATAGAACCCTTAGGATATGCTGTCCACAGTTGTGCACTGTCACAATGACAGACTGCCTGGGTGACAATGGTTCCACGAGGTTCCATTGCGTGGTGATGTCATAGTCATCTTAGTTTGCTCAATCATGGCCACACAATGAAGAGATCAGGAACAATGCACTTCTCAGAACACGTGCTTCTGGCTCATTTATCATCTTTGTATTCATATCTATCTTTTTTTTTTTTCAAGCAAACAGTTTATTAAAGATAACGCTCAGCTGCTCAGCTGGGCTGTAGGGCATGCCTGGAACACCAACTACTTGGCTGAGGTTGGAGGATTTCCAGGGCAGAGAGCCAACTTCCTGTGCAGATCTCAGCAATGGCTAAGCCTCTGGCAGGCCCCCACATTCCCAGTCCCTTTGGGGGCCTGCTGGAGACAGGGATCCAAGGCACCCAGGAACCCAGAGAACATCAAAAGTCTGTAAAATCCCTGAATCCCCTTTGTAGCTGAAGGGTTAGGATTGGAAATTCCCCAAATGGGAATATTAATGTCAAAACCGATGACATTAGAAATTAGGCATATGGAAAATAGGCGAGAGTTAGGGGTCACAGTTGGGTACCCAGGAATAATGCTGATAGGGGAAACCAAATTCACTTTTCACCCCAGACTGTCCCTGCTTAGCGTGGGAGGGGGGGTGGCGGAGCAGAGTGGGTTCCATGAGACCAGGGTTTTCTCGACCCCCCAGTCCTGACCCTCTCATTCAACATGCTAGTCTTATTTTCATGAGAAAAATTAGCCGAGGCCAGCTGGACAGCTTAGCCAGACCTGTCTCTAACAGGCGGGGGATGTGACTCAGTGGATAGTGCCCCTGGATTCCATCCCAGGAACCAAAGAAAAAGAATCAGCTTACTATGAGGGCATGGAGTCTCATTTTTGTAGGGCTGGACAGAAAGCAGCCCAAAAGTCACAGACATCCAGAAGTGTGGACGCCTCCTCCCACAGCGTATATCTTTATCTACTAAAAAATCCATCATCTATCCCCTTTTCCAGCACATAAAAGGTATAGATTGATGGCAGGTGATCCATCAATAGAGATGTTTATGAGTGGTAAGGGATTTTTTCATATGATTGCGGAGAATGGCAAGTCCTTCATCTCTAGGGCAGGTTAACAAGTTGGAAACGAGGAATTCATGGAGTCTTTCTTCCCCCCATTTAAAAAAAACTTTTTTTAGTTGTACGTGGACACAATACCTTTATTTTATTTTTATGTGGTGCTGAGGATCAAACCCAGAGCCTCACCCGTACTAAGCAAGTGCTCTACCACTGAGCCATGACCCCAACCCTCTCCTCATTTTTTTCATTGGTGCATATAGTTGCATTCGGTGGTGGAATTTGTTGTTACATATTAGCACATACACTCCGTATAGCAATATGGATATATAGTTATAATTTGGCCAATTTGGCTCCCTAGCAAGGAGCTCACGCTGTCTTGAGGCAGAATTTCTTTCCAGGGAGATCTCAGTCTTTGCCTTTGATTGATTGATTAAAGCTCATACCCATTACCAAGAGTAATCTTCCTTAAGTCACCTGGTTGTAGATGTGAACTAACTCCATCTGCCAAATCCTCTCATAGCCACACCTAGATTTGAATTTGATTGGGTCACTGGCCCAGGAAAGCAGACACATAAAATTGACGATCCCAGACGGTCAAGCCAGTGACCACTGTGGGTGACCGGGTTTGAATCCTGCTGGGAGCTTTCACGGACAGTGAGCTTTTCAGAGACATATTGGAACTCTCCACCGGGGGAAGGACGGGAATCTGAGTTCTGTGTATACCAACCCTTTAGCCATGGTCTCAGGACTACTGGGGGCTGGGGGGCAGGTAGGACAAACAGCTTCAGAGACGAAGGTGACCAAAGTTCTCAGGAAGGTGCTGGCTGTTGGAAGCCGGCAGACAGGTACTGCCAGGTTGGGATGAGAGAGTCCTTGGACACAGAGTGTCCTCTATAGGTGGCCTCTGAATGAAGCCCAGAGAGCAGGACAGGAAGGGGAGAGGCCCTAAAGGGTCCTGTAGGCCATGTGAGGATTTAAGTCTTCTTATTGAGAACAGTGATGTTACAATTGTCCCTCAGAATCCCCGGGGATGGGTTCCAGGACCCCACTCCAGATACCAAAATGACCGGCTGTGACTGTTCAGTGCCTCACATAAAAGGGCGTGGTATTTGCATATAACCTCCGAACATCCTTCCACACACTTAGGTCATTTCCAGGTTACTTATAATATCTACTACAATGTAAATGCTATGAAAATAATTGTTGTGCTGAATTGTTTAGCGAACAGTGAGGAGGGAGAAGTATGTGTGCGTGTTCAATAGAGAGGAAATTTTATATTTCCAAATAATTTCCACCCAAAGTCGGTCCAATCCACAGATGTGGAACCCGTAGATAATGAGGGCCAACCGTATATTTGATATGTATATTGGGTAAGGGAGGATGATGGGAACAGTGATCAGTTTTGTGGTTTTGAGACCTTTTGGCTGAGATTAAAAAAAAAAAAAAAACTATTGGAAAGGGGCAGGCAGAATGTGGGCCACTAGGTAGGAGGATGTTGTGAAAGTCCTGGTGATAGATGGGGTGGCTGAGAGGATGGAGAAAAGATAGACCCTGGGGACAGTCAGGGGGCTAAAGCCACAGACCTTGGTTATTGATCTGAGTGATTGGCAAAGGAAGTTTTCAAAGTCTTTCCCATTCTGGGAATCCCTGGACTTTTTTTTTATACAAATGTATTTGGATAGTAGGTGCCCGCTGTGGACCTCACAGCCCAGAAAATTGCCTGTAATGAGTTGGACCATGAAAATAACCTCATGCTGACCTTGTCTCCTGCCCGATCTGTTTCCACATCCCAAGATGCTTTATTGCATAACCAGAAACCTCCTGTTGAAAATACAGCTGGAAGACATGGTGTCAATGGAGGGTATCCACCAAAAACATTCCTTTGGTCTCTCAGCACAAGGACATATCTGCTAATGAAGCTGGGGTGGCAGGAGGCCGAGAAATCAGACACCCAGAGCCTGTCACCTTGAAACAGATGCCCCAAGTCCTCACAACTGAGTTGTCCCAAACATTGGATGTCCCTTAAACTCCCTCCTACTTTTTTTTTTTTTTTTTTGTGTGTGTGTGTGGTATTTTGTTTTGCCCACTGTGTGGAACAAAGGATGGATTTACCCACTCTTTGGGGCTTGGAAGAGCAGGACGTTCCCAGTTGACCTTGGTTTTAAGAAGCCAGGTACCAGATGGTTGTGGTGGAGATTCAGAAAAGCTGAATCTCCCCACCTCTGCTCTCTGCACTGTGAGAGTCTTCCTCTGGCCCAGGTGGTGGACAAGAAGATGGAGATAAGTCATTATGAGTAGAAAATGCATATGGCTGCAAAATCAAATTGAGCTTCAATTTCCAGTGTTGTCTCTGAGCCCAGGCTACAGCATTTCTCATCATGCACGGTCATCCCCAGCCAAAGAGATCAGGCTGGAAATCTGAGGGCAGTAGTGGCTGGCCCCTGAGGATCACACTCCTGGTATTCTTGACCTGGGGTAGTCTCCTTCCATATGGTACCCTGATGGGTCCATGTGATAGAAAAATGGCGCCCAAAGATGACCCCATTCTGGTCCTTGGAAACCGTGAATATGTTATGTTACATGGTGGGGTGGGGGGGGGGGGGCGCGGATTAAGGCTGTTAATTAAGGTGTCAAGTTGACCTTGAGATGGAGACATTATCTTGGGTTATCTGGGTAGGTCCAATGTAATCATAAGTCTCCTTAAACGAGGAAGAGCAAGAGCGAGGTGGAAGAATCAGAACCAGAGGAATGTCATCATCAGAAAGATCAGCTGTGCCTTCCTGACTTTGAAAACGGAAGGGAACCAGGAGCCGAAGAATGCAGGTGGCCTCTAGAAGCTGGGAAATGCAGGAAAGCAGATCCTCCCCTAGGGCCTCCAGAGGAAATGCAGTCCTGGTGACACTTTGAATCTGACCCAGTGAGACCCACATCCCACTTCTGACCTGCAGAACTTTACAATAACAAGTCTGTGTTGCTTTAAGCCACCAGGTTGGTGGTATTTGTTACAGCAGTGATCAGAAACTCATACAAAAGGCGCACTTCATAAATATTTGTGGCATCGAATGAACGAAAGGTCTCTGTGCTCCTGTGCACCCTGCTTGGTTTCAGTAGCTTTCTCAAAGTGGGATCATCTGAGGTCATCCTCTCCCAGCCCGTGTGCCTTTAACTGTCTCCCTCTGGCTAGAGGATGAGTCAACAGCACCTCACAGCCCTCAGCTCAGGATTCCAGCTTCATCAACTCCGTGCTCACTTGGGCATCTTGCTTCACGCCAGCATGACCATCACCTTCTGTGTCTGGGTGTGTTTTCGTATGCTGGGTCCCCTTCCTGGACGCTCATGCCCCACACCTCATGGATGCCTCCTTGCCCTTCGAGACTGAGCTCAAATGTCACAGCTGCAAGACTTTCCCCGGGACCCAGGTCAGAACGAGCACCCACTGTAATCTTCTGTGCTCCCCAGTGAGCTGCCCTTGGTCAGTCCGTGTTACATTAAGCTTCCTGTCCATCTGCCTCCGCAGCACGCAGAGGAGTCATTGAATCACTCACACACAGAGCTCGTGAGTCATCCTTGTATCAACCTGGGATAAGGAACTGGGGAGGGAACATCACTCCCAGAGATTAAGAGCTGCCAAACAGCCCAGTGTTATCCTCCTGTGATCTCCAAACATTTAGTTAAATCTCTGAGTTGCCTCTTTAAAAAAAAAAAAAAAAAGACAAGATAGAAATAGCCTTTTCTCGATCATGCTATAATATGTCATCATGATGCAGTATTTGGGAGCACAGAGATCTATCGAGAAGAAAATAAACGCCCGCCCAGATCACTCCCATCCCTAAACTCCTCACCCCTTGTAATGGATCGCTAACATTTCTTTAGTTCTTACCAGATGCCAGCTACCCGGGTACACGCTGTGTTGGGGAGGGTCCATCAGGAACCTCACTCACAGATGGAGAAGTTGAAGCTCAAGGAAGCTAAGTGGGAGACCCCGGCGGATGCACTTGAGAAATTCTGGGATCTAAGCCTCTATCTCCTTAGCAGACAGCAGGGATATCTCTAAGCTATGTGCTACAGCTGGGTAGTTTCCATCCTTAATTATCACGAACTCTCTTAGCCCTCAAATTAGAGACTTCAAAAGTAAAATTAAAGGAAGGAAGGTTTATATCACAGGATGCAAATTCAGAGAGCTCAAGGGGCCAGGTCGGGTCCTTATTGGGTGAAGAGGCCTGTGGAGCCAGTGACAGTCCCTGCTCCCATCCCCAGTTTACAACGGCTTTTAAAAGTCGCTTTATTTGTGGTATTTTCCACATCTTAATTTTGGCAGGGGGGTATCAGGGGCACTTGACCACTGAGCCCCACCCCCAGCCCTATTCTGTATTTTATTTAGAGACAGGGTCTCACTGAGTTGCTTAGTGCCTTGCTTGTGCTGAGGCTGGCTTTGAACTCATGATCCTCCTGCCTCAGCCTTCTGAGCCTCTGGGATTACAGGTGTGCGCCACGGCACCTGGCTCACATCTTAATCTTGATGTTATCAAATCTATGCTCTTTTTCTTTATGACTTCTGGTTTTTTTTTGGGGGGGGGGCTTCATAATATCTTGTAAGAGACCCTTCTTCAGCGGGGCATGGTGACATACACCTGTAGTTACAGCTGTTTCAGAGACTGAGGATTGTCTAGATCAGCCTGGGCAACATGGTGAGACCCTGGCTCAAAAAACAAACAAACAAACAAACAACAAAAACAATAAACCAGGATAACCCTCCTCCATTTCCTGTAGCTCTCCTATGTTCTTATTTTTCTTATGTAAACATTTAAATCTAGCCCATCTTTTTGGGAAGTGAAATCTTTTTTTTTTCCCTAAACAAACAAACAAACAAAAAAAAAATCAAATGTCTCCATACTTTTATTAACATTGGGTCACTATTATTAATGATTCCTTCATGCACGTACTTTTCCAAGACAGAAAATTCAAAGATATTCCCAGGATAAACTTCAATAAAATCTCTGTGAGGTCCTTCTGAAGAAAACTATAAAATGATGCTGAAAACTTTAATGAGTTCCTGGATGAGAAGATTCAGCATGGAAAAGATGTCTGGTATCTCCAAATTCATTGAGACATCTTGCAGGTTTAATTGATGTTAGTCTATTTTGTCTACATTTCCAAATGAATGATGTAAAATCAGTATCTCTTTTCCTATCCCCTTTCTTTTTCCAAAAGCTGTGTTTGTATTTTCTTTATTTTAGCTAGCCTTAACTGTAATCTAAATACAGGAGAGCATGTGACTGGTTTTGAGCAGCTGGATGTTCTAGAAGCATTTCATTTTTTATTTTTTTATGATACGGGGGATTGAATCCAGGGGCACTTAACCACTAAACCATATCCCCCAGACCTTTTTATTCATTCATTTTTATTTTTAGACAGAGTCTTGCTGAGTTGCTTAGTGCCTTGCTAAGTTGCTGAGGCTGGCCTCCAAACTTGCCATCCTCCTGCCGCAGCCTCCTGAACTGCTGGGATCACAGGTGTGTGCCTGTGTGCCAAGATTTCTAAAATTTTGAGACAGGGTCTCACTCAGCATTTTATGGTAGTCCAAAGTAATTTGGAAATCCAAAGCAGAGGTTGGCTCGATGGCACTTGGATGGCAAGATCTCTTTATTAACTTAGAAAAACATCTGTGTCACACTATTTCTGGGGGGAAGCTCACACCCTGCAGGCTGAATCATGCCCCTAAGGTCCTGGATGCCCCTCAGTCAAAGTATGGGGGATGTGGAACAGTTTTGCTGGGATCTTCTCTTCCTTTCAAAGCTTTAGTGGGGAGTAGACATCTAACACGGTGTTTTCTTCTTCTTCCAAATCCTAAATGTCCTGTCAATCTTTACTCCAGCAAATGCAGACGAATGATCAGGCCTTTGTGGTATCATTTCAATTTATATGGAGCTCAGAAATGGGAAGACATCCCTGCTGGACTTTTTGTTTGTTTGTTTTAACTTGGTCAAAGTTGCCCAATGTTGATCAGAGTTTGTGTTTTGATGTGGAGACCTTTTTTTCAAGTTCAACATAGAGGTAGTTTTTCCTCTGTGACGAAGTTCTTTTTGTTGTGTATCTGGGAGGGTGGTTTGCTCGCAGTTTGGTTTTGAAACATACCTTCTGTGCTAGTTGGGGTGGGGGGGACTCATTCACTGAACAAGATGAAAATCTTACTTAAACTGGCTTAACCAGGGAAAGGGGATTTGTTGGAATTAATTGATATTTACATTCAAGCAGAGAATATCGATATTGATGCCTCTGGCTAGGTTGGCTGCTGTGGGGTTGAAGTCCTTCTGTTTAAAAACATTTTTATGGGTACACTGTGGCCACATTATAGTGGGATTTATGGTTCACATAGCACAGTTTAGTCAGTTTCCTTCCTTCCCTCCCCCCACTACCCACCTTCTATTCTACCGTCTCCCTTCTATTTTATGGGGTCCTCCTTTTTTTTCCTCTGTAGTGTCCTCATATGAGAGAAAATATACGGTCCTAGCCTTTTCTGAGTCTGGCTTCCTTCACTTAGCATGACGTCCCTAGTTCCGTCCATTTTCCTGCAAATGGCATGATTTCATTCTCCTGGGTGTCTAATAAAACTCCACTGTGTGCACATACCACATAGTCTTAAGCTCTTTGACAGACACCTAGGCTGGTTCCATAACTTGGCCATTGTGAACTGTGTTGCTATAAACAATTTGAGAAGCCCTTTGTGTCCCCAACTGCTGGCTCTTTTCTCTGAGCCACCCCCAGGACCCCCCACCCCACCCCCGCCCCCTGCCATCCCCGTGTCTCTGTAGCCAATCACCTGGGGGAGCCCAGACCTGGCTCTCCTTTGTCTGACTTGGCCATGGGTCTCTCCCTGAGCCAATCGTGTGTCTAGAGGTATAGATGCTCCCGTGAGGCCAAGGGTGCAGGGTGGACACAGTACCTGGTATCCAGCGCACGGTTCATATGTGACCTTCCTCCTCAAATATCTAATGGGAGACTCACCTTGAAATGCTGCTGTCTCAAAGGCTCTTCCCGCCTCATCCCGGCCTGACTTTACAACCCCCATCTCCAGCTGACCTCTCTCCCACACCCTGTGTTCTGGCCACAGCCAGCTACTCCCTGTGTCCAAACAAACGTGAGCTCCTGTTTCTCTGCTTTTGTAAGTACATTCTGTTCCTTACCCTAGAGGGACCTTCTTCCCCCTTTACTCATGTTTTAAGGTCCTAAGTCACGCTCAGGAGACGCTTGGGCGGAGCTGCTCCATCTCTTCTCTTCCCTGAGGTTCCACCACCTCCCCTGTTGTGTCATGCTGGACAGAGCCTCTTGCCCCTAAGTCCTGATAAGACATTAAGGCTGAGCCTCTGAAGGCAAGGGCTGTGTCCCAGCGAGCTCCAGGAGTGGGCGTCCTGCAGTAGACAGTGTTTGGTGCAAGACTGGGTAGATGCCGTCACCCTCTGCCATTCCCTTGATTATTTTACTCTGCTCACCACTGGGTCCCACAGGTTTCCCATTCTGACAGCTAGGACCTGTTTTTCATGTATGTCCCAGGAAACCAAAACTGCCTAAGAGTGCCCATGTCCCAGGGGTAACCTGCAATCAATGACCGACACTGTAGGGATATGACATTCCAGCTCCTGTGTCCTCATGGGACAATACTAGGGTATGACCCACCCTTGTCCCTCTGTGACCGACACCACTGATAACACACCAGGGCTTGACCTCCTTCCCTTCCCCACCCCAGTTACCAACTTTTACCAGTCTTCCTTGGGGACAGTTCCTCAAGTCACTTTCGCATGAATCCTCCATCTCAGAGCCCCAGACCTGCCTCTGGGGCACCTGGCCTAAGGAAGAGCAGAATGAAAAGGTCAGAGGTGGATAAATATTTATTGACTGGCAACTTCGTGGAAGTGATAGGGGACCAGGGAGGACTCCTTCCTGGGATGTGTCTTCCCAAGGAGACAAGATGTGCCTGTTTGGAAAAAGAACCCGTATCCAATAGGAAATGTGGTGGACCAGGTCCAGAGAAGGAGGGATCAGGGTGGACACGGGGCGGGGGGGCATCGGAGGCTAGTCAGAGTTCACAGGTGGGAGTGAGGCTTGATCTGGGGACAACCTGGCGAACCCAATGACCCAGAGAATGCAGCAGCGTCACTGGAGTCAGAAAATGAGGGTTTGGGTCAGGACAGGCAGACATGGAATCATCCAAAAAGCAGCTTGAACTTTGTCTCATAAGGCAACATGGTGTTGGGGGGGGAATCAACATTCATTTATTCATTCAACAAACATTTAACGAGTGCTCTTAACATGTGGCACACCCACGGTCAGGAACAGGGTGTTCTCTAAGAAAGGGAGTTCCTGACACGAATTGCATGTTCTGACCGCCAGGATCTTGGCTGTCTTTGTTAGTTGGATCCACCTAACATTCCTGGATAGATTTTTTTTTTCCCCTGAACAGTTTTATCATGTGTGCATGGTCATTTTCTGATCACAGGCAAAGTATGGCCAGCCTCAATGTTTAAACATGAAACTGTACGCCAGAGGAGAAGAAATGTCTTCTATTCAAGTCAGGGGACCGGATGTCTTCTGGAATGGGGATTCGGCTTCTGTTCCCTCCCTGAAAAACTGTTAGTGTTTTATTTAGAGACAGGGTCTCGCTGAGTGAGAAAGGAGAAGGTCCCCAGGGTGGGGTTTGGGCTTGTTCTCCCCAGGAACAATTATTTGGAGAAGCATCATTCAGCTTCTGGGCTCTATTTGTTTTGACTCAAGTGTTCCATTAAGTTTGGTTCAAGGGAGGGTTGAGGTTAGGTTTCAGCGGGTGTCTGTGATTGGGAAAGTGAGGGAAACAGGACAGGTGAACCCAGATGAGCTGCAAAGTCCTGAGCAAGGTGAGGTGGTGGCCCTGATGAGTGACACCGTGGCACTGCTGAGCATTCCCAGGAGAGCAGAGGGCTTCCGAAGACTGCTCTTTCTGCTACCGGGGAAAGCTCTGGATTATGGCCATTGTATTCTGAATGCTTTACAGATGTGTCCTTAGGCAGAGCCTGGGGATATCTGGAGAGCTCTTTGCTGCATGCATTATATATTTTAATGGAGGGTGTGAGGCATCTTCCATAAAGGTTGTATTTATTTATAGAATCACCAACAGCCTACCTACCTGTGTTCTCAAACACTGGCTATTACAAAGGTTTTATTCATTGCTAATTAAATAAATGAATGTCAACAAAAATCTGCATATTTTAAACATTTACATTTGCATGTTTTTAATCAATAGTAAGGTCGAGGTCTTTTTGGTTCAGTATTGCTCTGTCCTTTGGAATTGATGGGTCATGACCTTGACAGTTTTATTCTCATCTGTCAGCAGCTGTCTCCTTGATTTAGAAGAGCAACGCTACCTGTTTTGCTTGACATATTCTGCAAGTGGCGTTCGCCATGGAATGTACTAAAGCAATTATCATGAGGATAAATCTTTCGGTATTTGAAGCAATGACTGCATTTTATTTTTGCAGCCATTGTTATTAAGCGCTCCCTTGCATTCTCTGTAGACTTTGTTCTGTGTTTATTGGGGCACAGCATGCACGACTCTTCCCATCACATTAGCTAGGTGTTTGTTCTTCACTGAGCTGCCTCTTC
Source organism: Marmota flaviventris (assembly GCF_047511675.1). NCBI lineage: Eukaryota > Metazoa > Chordata > Mammalia > Rodentia > Sciuridae > Marmota > Marmota flaviventris. The sequence goes on along the minus strand of NC_092516.1, from coordinate 16,340,437 downwards.
CAGGTGACTGCATTATGCCCTCAAGTGGATTTTTTCCCCCAGCATGAAATATGAAAAATGCTGCAAAAACTGATTCCTTCTGTATTCAAGAACATCTTTCTTTTTTCTTTACATATGAACTGGATATAGAATTGAGAAATTTTTTTTGGGGGGGTACCAGGGTTTGAACTCAGGGGGACTCCACCACTGAGCCACATCCCCAGCCCTATTTTGTATTTTATTTAGAGACAGGGTCTCTCTGAGTTGCGTACCGCCTCACCATGGCTGAGGCTGGCTTCCAACTCTCAATCCTCCTGCCCCAGCCTCCTGAGCTGCTGGGATGACAGGCGTGCGCCAGCTTGCCTGGCTAATTGAGAAATGGATGACGTTGTTCTCGGCATTTCAGGTGAAGGAAAACAAGGGGAATAAGGACTAGAGAGAGTGAATCGTGATTTTCAATGTTGTCACACCAAGAAATGATAAGTGTTTAAGGTGATAGATACACTAATTAACAGATGTGCTGGTTACACAGTGGATACATTTACAGATTGGATTCCATGTTTTCATGAGACACTACATTGTGCCCCATATCTATATGTACCATTGATAGGTGTCAGTAACATTTTATTTACATGAAGGAAGACAGAGTAGGTGACAGCGTGGTCAAATGTTGGAGGCCCTTAAAAACAGGATAGAGGGCACCAGAGGCAACTCATCAGAGAGGGGACATGCACACAGCTGGGTGGTAGTCAGATTAGCTTCGTGAAGGTGATGGGGAGAATGAAAGGTGGGAGAGGGACTTGGTTATCAGTTGGTCATGACTTGGCCACAAGTCACAGAAAGCTATCTTAGGAATTCATCTATATTATATAGCAAGAAGTCCAGAACTAGCAGGGGCTGGTGTTGGTTTCATTGCTCATTACTGTCGGAGCTGATGTCATAGTGTCGCTCTGGGACTTTTCCTCATGATTGCAACATGGGCTGCTGCAGCTCTGTATATCCTTGTGGCTTTGAAGCACAAGGCGGAGGGAAGAGGAGCAATAGCCACAACTTACTGATTTTATTAGGGAAGTAGCCACTTCCCAGAGCCCCCCTCCTTCCAGTAGGCTTCTGTTGACAAGTCATTGGTCAGAGCTGTGACATATGGCCATCCTCTCTACAAGGAGGCTGGGAAGGCAAGTTGTTTTGCTAGGCATGTTTCAAAGAGGGAAAAAATGGGGAATGGATATTTATAGGAAATTTGAAGTGTCCACCAGAACCCCCCAAAATACCACCACCAACAGAACAAAACAAACACACACGATAAATTGGACTATGTTAAAACTAAGAATTTCTGTCGATTCATCAAGTAACATTGTAAGGAAAGTGAAAAGTGTAACCTGGGGAAAGAGGCTGACCAAGGAACTGTATCCAAATATACAAAGATTCACAGTCGATAAAAAAAGATGGACAAGTCAAGGGGAAGAGAACAGGCAAATAAACACACACACACACACACACACACACACACACACAAAAACACTTCACAAAAGAGCATATCCAAATGGTCTCTAAACATCTAAAAATGTCTTCACTGTCATTAGTCTTCAGGGAAAGACTCATTCCAACCACAGGAGTTTCTGTTATGCACCTATAAAAAAATGGCTAAAATGGAAGACAGACGTGACCTCGTGGTGATGGCAATGTGACGCAACTGGAGCTCTCACACTCTGCTGGTGGGAGGGAAAATTATCGCCATCTCTTTGGAAAACGGGTCGTCTCTACTAAAGCAGTCTTCTGGATCCTCTATGCCCTAGCAATCCCACGTCAGCAGAAATGTTCAGCAAGGGAAAAAAATATGCGTGCAAGCACACCTGTGTTTGTGTATTCAGTGGAAGACGTGCACGGAGCATCCGAACAGCACTGTGTGTAATAATCGAAACCAGAAGCTACCAAATGCCTGTCAATGGGAGAATATAATGGGGGCGATGGCCGGCATCTCATTGGTGGGGGGGTTCTTCTTCCTGCCAAGGAGGGTGTAAGCCATCTGGAAACTTAAAGTCTAAATTAATTAGTGAAGAACCAAACAGAAATAGTCAGAAATATCTTTACATAAAGCAGAGCCCCTGATAGATCTGGTCCCCATGGGCGCTGGACTAGACCAAGGAAGGATGGCTCTGATGGTTTATTTAAGGCAGGGATCAAAGTTTATTTAAGGCTGGGATCAAAGGTACATCGAAGGCTGGGATAAGGTTTCAAGGGTGGAGTCTTGCTTCCCAATGTCTTGCAGTCAGCAGGTTGATTGGCATCTCAGCAGGTCACACCCATCTCAGGGGCTGTGTGGGATCTTTGGCAGAGCTTGAGGGAGAGGTTCAGGGTGCATCAGGAGGTCCATCCCTGTGGGTGGGGGGGTGCCACCGGAAGTTCCCATTGCCACACTTCTCCCCTCACTAGGCTACGATGTGCAACACCGTCCACACACTGAGGGCTCTCAAGAAGAATAGATAAATAAATGGGATCTGTTCATTCATACATGGAATACTATATGTCAATGACAATGCACATTCTGTAAGAATATGCAACAATGTCTATGAATCTTGAACCGAATGTTGAGCAAAAGAATGGTACAGCCTATCCTGTGTGGTTACATATGTATAAAATAGGTGCTGGTGCCTGGCGCTGTGGCCCACGCCTGAAATCCCAGTGACTCAGGAGGCTGAGGCAGGAGGATCTGTGAATTCAAAGTCAGCCTCAGCAATTTATCAAGGTCCTAAGCAACTCAGTGAAACCCTGTCTCCAATAAAATATAAAAATGACTGGAGATGTGGCTCAGTGGTTAAGCACCCTTGGTTCAATCCCTGGTACCAAAATAAATAAATATAATAAAAATACATGCTGGAGTGCAGGAGAAACTCATATATGCTGTTTAAAAAAAAATTGGGATAATCCCGATACTGGTGACCCTTGGTTGGGGAGGGTTCTGGGAGGGGTGGAGGTAGTAGTGACTGACAGGAAGCATGAGGCGTCATTCACTGGTGATGTTCTCAGTCTAGGTGTTGGTTATACAGTCATCATCAGTCTGTGGCAATTCATTATGCGGCACATTTATAATCAGCACTTTTCTGTTCCTATGTTGAATAAGGAAAATCAGATTCTTTTTTTTTTTTTCCAGTGCTGGGGATTGAACCCAGGGACTGTGCCTGCTACACCCCCAGAACCCTAGATTTTTAACAAGTGGCTGCCACAGCAGGTGTGAGATTAGGAAAAGGGGTCCTTGTCATCTTCTTGCCTCATTATGAGCTGCCAATGCGCCTGCCCTCTTCAGAGACCCCCTTCTGGCGCAGGGATGTAGCAGTACAGCCCACCGCTGCCCCTAGTTCAACTGGAAGAGCAGAAACACGTGGAGGCTACTCGGTCATAATTATTTATCACAGGGGTCCCACAGTCCCACAGGGCTCCATGGTGAGGGGGAGACCCACAAGTTACCTCTTCCACCTTTTTAAGGAAGAAGATGGAAACACAGGAGGCTCGGCGAAGGATTTCAGACTTGGGGCAGTTCTTTCAAATGGACCCGACCAGTCAAAACATGCCTTGGGGGCCAGATGTGGCCAACAGGAGACCTGTTTGCAGCCACTGGCGCCCAGGTTGAATGATGCACCTTCTGCTGCAGCCGGGATCATAAAAACAGGAGCTGCTCTCTACGGGGCCCTGGCTGGGACCTTTCCCTGGAGGATTTCCTCAGTCCTCAGCTGTCAGCCACAGCTCTTGTGTAATGAGAGCTTTCCAGGAAAAGAAGAAGAAGAAAAGGAAGAGCCCAGACTGTCAGACTGAATGGATTCCTCTATTAAAGGTGCACCTAGATTTCGTAATCATAAAATGTCAACCAACAGAACAATGCAAACGTCTGTCTTAGAAATGACTCAGTATGGTACATAGTCTCCTTTTATTTGTTTTTTTGGTATCAAAGGCACTTAACCACTGAGCTACAGTCCCAGCAACACCCCCCCACACACACCTTTTTTTTTGAGACAGGGTCTCTAAGTTGCTTAGGACCTTGCTGATTTGCAGAGGCTGGCCTCCAACTCATGATCCTCCTGCCTCAGCCTCTCGAGATGCTGAGATTACAGGCGTGCACCACTGCACCTGGCACTCATGTTATTTTTACAAAAACATTGTGTGGTGAGTTAAGTCCAATTTAGTTGAGGCTCAGTGAGGTCAATGAACTGTCCCAAGTTTACAGACCAGCAAGCATATCTGTGACACCCCCCATCCATACTCCTAATTGCTGCCAGACAGTGCATCTCAAAGGGTGGGATGAATATCAGTGAGGGCAAATATTTGCAGATTTGGGCAAATGTTACAGCGAGCTAAGCGACTACAACAAATAGACCCAGACATATAATGGCAAAAATGAGATTTAAATGTATTTCCTGTTTATTTAGGAATAAACAGGCAGGCTCTCTTCCATGCCGTCCTTCAGGGCCGTGGGTGACTTTCCCTTTCAACATGTGGCTTCCGACCTGTCACTAGCTCTGTGAGCTCAAAGGGGAAGAAGTGTGGAGGAGGCAGCTGCTGTCTTGAAGCCCTGGCTTATAAATGGCAACCACTCACACGATATTCAGAATAACTCAGGCCACACTAAACACAAAGTGCTGGTGGTGGTGGGGGGCGGGGCTAGAAAATGAGGTCCCACCCATGAAATAGCCACCCTGCATTACCATGAAAGGCGAGATGAATTTTTGCAAAAAAAGCTACTCATCTCTTTCCCAAAGTGGCTTTCGGACATGCACCGATGTCAAGAAACAGAGAAATTCTCAATTTGGGGCTAAAAAGTTCTTTAACCCTCCTCTCCTTTGGCTCGATTATTTTTTGTGTGTTTGTTTACAAAGAGAGTAGATGATGGTTTATCCCAGGGCTTTACTCACCATATCTTCATCTTATTCTAAAATCGGCTTCTCTGAGTTTTGGCAAAGGATGGTAGGCAGGGACAACAGCTTTCCTTTGGCAAATCCACGGGTTGCGGTGGAAAGCAGTCGATATTTTAACATGCTAAATAATCGTGCAGGGGCACGTGAGCATGACGAAACTCAGTGAATGTGCTCTGCAAACGGCCGAGTGCTGGTTAAACCGTGCACCATAGTGGAGTTGCCAGGCAATGAATCTGAAGTTGAGGTAAGCAGCCCAGGCTCGTGGGTGGCCAGCTTGGCAGAGCATGAGCCGGGACTTGCTTGAGGCCAAGACTGGTCCTGGGGTGACCATGAGGGGAGCCCAAAGCCAGCCGATCTCACTGGTCCTCGGGACATCAGCAAGGGCTCGTGGACCTGCCCGGTTCCTGAAACTGGGGCTAGGAGCGTTTCTTCCCTCCTGATTCCCCTCTGTCCCACTGGGCCATCTTCCAGAGGGTAGAATTCTTGGGCTTTTTTTTTTTTTTTTTACGGAAGACTCTATACCCTGGCGAAGCTCCCATCTGGCTGCCTGTCACACTTCCTGAGGGTAAGAGAACAATGGAACCAGCCCCAGTCCTGCATCCGTCCTGGAAACGGCGGGCTGACCCAGGCATTTCGAGTTATTCCTTCCGGCCAGTGATGAAGGACCGCAAATTTGGCCACGGAAGATCCTAGGAAATGCCTTGGGAGTTGAAAGACCCTGGAATGATCTGATAAGCTTTGCATCCAGTCTTGCTGAGGGCTCTGGATGCCCAGATAATGTGGGGTTACTCACTGGTTATCAGAGAAATGCAAACTAGATGTTTTCCACTCTTGAGAGTGGTGACAGATTTGCAGATCTGACTATCTGCCATCAGGAATGTGGGGAAAATCCTCTCAGAGATGGCTAGTGGGATATCTCGGGAGATTTACTTTGGGGAACAAATTGGCACTATCCAGAATAATTTTAGCATGTTGCCTAAAAAAAAATCTCACAATTAAAAATATATATTAATAATAATAATAATAATAATAAGCTTTTACAGCTGGGCAGGGTGGTGCGGGCCTGTGATCCCAGAGACTCGGGAGGCTGAGGCAGGAGGATCTCAAGGTTGAGGCCATTCTGGGCAACTTAGTGAGGCCCTGTCTCAAAATGAAAAATAAAAAAGGCTGTGGGTGTAGCTCAGTGGTAAAACACACCTGGGGTTGATCCCCAGTGCCAGGATATAAATAAACAAATAAAATTGAATAGAAAAAACCAAAACTTCTTACATATGTGCACAAGGAGGAATGTACAAACGTGTTCATTGTAGCTTGGTTTATAATGGCAAACAAAATCAAAACAGAACTGGAGACAACCTAGAAATCTAGCAATGAAGAGATGGATGGATAAAATGTGTCTGTGCCAATCAAAGCTAACAGCCTGTTCTACACAGGTGCATGTAATGGAGCTAAGACCAGAGTTTTGAGGGGAAAAGCAGTATGCGGAATGAGAGGTACATTCATAATCTATTGTCCTACAAGAAAGTATCCACATAACTTCATGGCTTCCAGCAGTATGGAGATTCCTCAGAAAACTTTGAATGGAACCCCCATTTGACCCAGCTATCCCACTCCTCAGTTTATATCCAAAGGACTTAAAATCAGCCACATCAATGTTTATAACAGCTCAATTCACAATAGCTAAGCTATAGAACCAATCTAGGTGCCTTTCAACAGACGAATGGATAAATAAAATGTGGTATGTATACCCAAAAGAATATCACTTAGCCATAAAAAAATGAAATTATGGCACTTGCCGGCAAATGGATGGAGCTGGAGACTCTCACGCTAAGTGAAATAAGCCAGTCCCAAGAAATCCAAGGTTGAATGTTCTCTCTGATATGTGAATGCTGACACACAATAAGGAGTGAGGGGAGAATAGAAGTTCATTGGATTAGATAAAGGAGAGTAAAGATTAGGACCAGGGAAGGGAATAAGAAAGACAGTAGGATGAATGGGACATCACCTTCCTGTGTTCCTATATGAATACATGACCGGTGCGTCTCCACGTCATGTACAACCTCAGGAATGGAAGTTAGACTCCATGTATGTATAATATGTTAAAATACACTCTACTGTCATGGATAACTAAAAAGAACGAATGAAAAAACTTGGTGGCTTTCAGCCACAGCAAATACCTATTACTGTCATAGTTTCTGTGAGTCATGAAATCAGGAATAGCTCCGCTGGGAAGTGCTGGTTCAGGGCTCCTTGGGAATTGCAGTGGAGATGTCAGCCAGAGCTGCAGGCGTTGATGACTTAGTTGAGGTTGGACAATCTGTTCGTCAGAAGTCCTGCTCATCTGACTGTCAAGTTGGTGCGGACTATTTGTGGGAGCCCCACGTGGACTTCCTCCTGGGAGCTGCTTGAGCATCCTCACAACATGGCAGCCAACTACCGCCCCCCCCCAGCACCAGCCGTCCAGGCAAGGGCAAAGAGGAAGTGGCAGTGTCTTAGGACCTGGCCTTGGGAGTCCTACACTGTCACTTTTGTCACATAGGATTCAATGAGTCGCTCAGTCTGATCCACATTTAAGGAAAGAGGAATGAGGCTCCATCTTTGAAAACTTGCATATATGTGGTTTTATGTACTTAAAAGTGACATCAAGACACACACACACACATACACACACACACACACACACACACTTCTTTTCAACACTTGGATGCTAGAAATTATTTTTTTGGAGGTTGCTGAGCTTCTAAGATATGAGATTTGGGCTGTTGGAGGCCATTTTTCCCATCAGAGTTAAGAAAGCCTTTCCAAAGGACTGAAAGACTAAGTCTGCCCTACTGAAATCATTGAAGCCCCTGGATCAAGACATGCCTGAACCCAAATCATTTTCTCTGGTATTTTCAGTTATATAAAATAATAAATCCGCCCCCCCCCTTTTTTTAACTTATGATGGCTTAAATTGGGTTTCTGCACCCTGCTGTCATAGCATTCTGCATGGAAACATTGGTGTTGGTGTCAGAGTTTCAATCTGTGTTAAGGTCAAGGTTAGGTGTCAGGTATTATAGAACTTTGTGATAAAATTGACACTCATTTTGGACTTTGGTAACAAAAGCTCACTCTCACATGGAAATGTCTCTTGAATGTATCCATTTCTGCTGTTACCAATTTAGTTCAGGCCCTTGTCCGCTTTTGCATGGATCATTGCAGTAGTCTCCTCACTGATCTCTGAGGCACTCTCTTCCATCTGCTGTCTTCCCTGATGCAAATAGACTATGGTTTGAAAACTAATGTGATCATGTTGCTTCCGTGCTCAAAAAACCCCCAATGACACCAATGTCTGGAGAATCAAGTCCAAATGCCTCAGTATGACCTTCAAAGTTTCCCTCTCTCTCTCTCTCTCTCTCTCTCTCTCTCTCTCTCTCTCTCTCTCACACACACACACACACACACACACACACACACACACACTTCTTTTCTCACTTACATTTAGGAGTAGGGGGATATGTCTAACATTGGTGTTAAAATTAAAGCCAAGTTTGGGTCTGTGACAACTAGCTTCCACGATGGTCCCCAATGATTGATTCTCACCTCCTAGCATTTATGCCACTTGAGTATTTCTGCTCTGTTCTCTCATAATGAATAGGGCCAATCTGTGTAACCAATAGGATACTGTGAAAACGCCGGAGTATATGTGAGGGTTAATTTTACCTGTCATCTGGACTGGACCACAGGGTGCCCAGATATATGGCTTAACATTATTTCTGGATATGTCATATAATCAGTTTCCTCAAAGAACAGAGAAATCAGATTCTCCCTTCCTCCACATTTTTTTTTCTACTTAGGTCCTCAATGGAGAAGTTGATTTTTTTCTGCCTATTTGAGCTAATGGTCTTCTCTTGTCCTTAGACTGCAACTTGAAGATTGGTGTCCCTGGTTCTTAAGCCTTCAGACTTGGGCTGGAACTTAAACTATTAATTCTCCTGAGACTTGGATAAAAACTATACCCCAGCTTTCCTCCAACTTCCAGCAGATCCTGGGCTTCTCAGCCTCTCATCACGTGAACCGATTCCTAACACTAAATCCCAACACTCCTGTTCTGCTCTCAGGGAACCAATTATATGCACATTTATCCCTCCAATCTCTTCTCCAGTCTGCTTATCTTTTATCTTTCTCCCTCATTCCTTCTCTCTGGGCTTTACAAGAACTTCTCGATCTTTTCTTTGGATCCACTGACTTGATTTTATGGAGCAGTCTTCTAACTCTATCTACTGCCCTTTTGGACTCAATAGATAACATTTTTTATGCTCTGGGATAATTTTCTATTCGACATTGCTTTAGAGATGCAGTAGCTTCAGGTCTTGTAACTACCATTAGAAATTCCTCTTACATTTTGTCCCCTGAGCCTTAAGGGTGACTTATCCAGAGACTTTTGCTCTCGTTCCTCCTATCAGTATCCTTTGACCCGCTAGATCTTTGCATATATCCATTATTCTCTGTTTGCCCATTTTTTACAGGAGGAGGCCCATGTTTGCTCAATGTTGGGTGTTCAGATGGATTAAAGAGTCTGTTTAAATTTTTTTGACTCAGCCAAAGAAAGGAGGGAAAAGTTTATGTTTACTGTACCTTTACTTTGTACTATTGGAGAGTCAGCAACGCATGGAGATAGGGAGGCAGCTTCAATGAAGTGGGGTATTTTTTCTTTGTGCCAATTGTCCTCAGTCACCTTCATGGGGGTGTTGTAGGAATCAGATTTAAATGGGGGAAATTAAAAAAATAAAACTCTTTTTTTTTTTTTTGGTACCAGGGATTGAACCCAGGGGTGCCTTACCACTGAGCCACTTCCCCAGCATTTTTTTATGTTTTATTTAGAGACAGGGTCTCACTGAGTTGCTTGGGGCCTCGCTAAGTTGCTGAGGCTGGCTTTGAACTCAGAATCCTCCCACCTCAGCCTCCTGAGCTGCTGGGAATGACAGGTGTGTGCCATCATGCTCAGCCCCTAAATCACTTTTGACCTGACCCTGTTGTCATTGGGGCTTGCTCTTGGGGTTGTATGCTCTATGGGTTTGGATAAATGGCCCTTGTTGCTTGGGTGTGACCCTGCTCGACCTCTCACAGCTCCTGGCTTTAAGGCATTTGTGGGTACTCTGGCAGGCCCAAGCTTTGCTTCTCCATAAACCACACTCCTGACCTCCTCTGTCCCCCTTGGAGCTGGCAGTGATCACAGGGCTACTTGGATCCCCTCTGCTGCTTCCTGCCTGAAATGAATCATGGCCTGGTAGTCCCTGCCCTCACCTGGTTTGAGCTCAGTGTACGTTGCAGACATCTGCATTTCTGTTCCTGTCTGCTGGACGTGGCACCTCCTACCCTGCTTTCTGTCCGTCCGTCCGTGGGGTGGAGTGAGTTTTTCTGTTAATGAGCCTTGCTCTCCTGGCCTCATCCTCGGCTTGGCTGATCAGCTCATGCCTTAGGCTCTACCTCAAACCTGACTTCCTCTGTGGGGGGGAGTGTTCCAGGAAGATCCCCAAACTAGAAACACTCTGAGGAGCTCTCAGAAATTCCTGCATTCTGCCTGCCCAGGAGTGCGTCTCCTGGCGCCCCAGCTCTGGCCGCTGAGCTGTCTGCCCCTGTAGTCCACAGAGCCTGGGCAGCGCCCGTTTATCCACTCAGGAAGCATTGATGGAGCGCCAGGTCGATGCCAGGCACAGTGCTGGGCCGTTCTCGCCTCAGCACAGCGTCTGCCACAGCTTCAGGGAACCAGGCCTGAGACAGCGAGGGATGAGGAGGACAGGGGGCTGCAACAGCACAGGGCGGGACGTCGCCGTGGGCCCAGGGACAGGCACGAGGGGAAACTGAGCTCTTGTAGCCTGGGCTGTGCCCTGAGTGTGGCCAGCAGTGGGAAGCGCCTCACAGGGGCAGGGGGTGAGCCAGGGCCGGGCAGTGCCATGCTAAGAAATAAGAAATCTCAGACAGACCAAGGAAGGCAGCGTGTGTGTGTGTGTGTGTGTGTGTGTGTGTGTGACTTCTCCATGGGCTAGAATTTGCACAGATGAGCTACGAGGCTGGAGTGCAGAGAAGTGTTTGTTTATCCATTTAGGAGTTTATTTATCTATTCAGTCATCTTGATTGCTTCCAGATTTTCGCAATGATGAATAAAGCTGTTATAAATATTTTTATGTAGTTTTTTTTAAGCGTTTAACCTTTATTTATTTACTTATTTATTTATTTTAATGTGGTGCTGAGGATTGAACCCAGGTCCTCACCCACCCTAGGTAAGCATCCTCCCACTGAACCATAACCCAAGCCCTGTATGTAGGGTTTTGTGTGAACCTAAGCTCTTATTTCCTTTGGGCAATATATATATATATATATATATATATATATATATATACTTACCAAATATATATATATATATATATATATATATATATATACTTACCAAATAGGCAGGGATGGAAACACTTCATTGTGTGGTGGAGAGGATGTAGGGAAGAAAGGAACTCCAAAATAGGAGATACACGCCCTTGGGTGTATTCATTCCTTTTCTAGGAATCTGTTGGACCGATGTGCTTGTACACACGCACACAAGTTTGCACAGGATATTCATCTCCGCAGTATTTGTTATAGCAAAGGGTTGGAAACAACTGAAATGTCCATCAACAGGGGACCTGCAGAATAAGCTATGGAACATCATTTCAGTGGACCACACGGGGTGGTCAAAACACACAAGGGAGATAAATACGGATGTGGAACAATATCTAAGATATCTGAAGTGAAGTAGGTCAGTTCTGGGATAGAACAGGGTAGACGATCATTTAGGTAAGTGAGCAGGGGTGTGGCTTTGGAGCCAGACGGCCTTGGCTTAGATCCCGGCTCCACCACTTTCTAGCTATGTAATCGGGGGACCGTTGCTGTTGCCTCGGTTTTCCCAGCTGTCACACTCAAAGATTAACAAGGATAGGAAGGCGACGTTCTTTTCCCTTTTGACCTTTTAAAACCATGCAACTGTGTTACCCTATATATTATATAAACTTGTGATCCTCCTGGTCTCAGACCTCCAAGTTGCTGGGATTACAAGAATGTGCCACCATACCTGGCTCAAGTTCTTAAATGAAATATTTTAAACTAAAATTCGCAAATTCGGACATGGAAAAGATGCTGAACATCATCAACATGAAGGATATAGACACTAAAACTCCAATGAGATCCCTGTTAGTCTAGCTAAAATGGTAAAGACTGGCAATACCAAGTGCCAGTGACGATACCGAACAGCTGGAAATCTTGCACACCCCCATGGGAATGGAATGTGCTACAACTATTTTGGAAAACAAGATAGTAGCTTCTTCAAAAGCTAAACATCTATCTGTGTGGTGACCCGCAGACCCAGTCTTGGGAATTTACCCAAGAGAAATAAAAACGTATGTTTACAAAAAGACTTATACGCGCTGGGCACATTGGCACATGCCTGTCATCTCAGCATACTACGTACTCTGATGCAGGAGGATTGTGAGTTCAAAGCCAGCCCAGCCACTTAGTGAGGCCCTAAGCAACTCAGTGAGACTCTGTCTCTAAATAAAATATTTTAAAAGGCTGGGGATGTGGCTCAGTGGTTAAGCACCCATTGGTCCAAATCCCTGGATTTAAAATATATATATATATACATATACATATATACTTGAATGTTTTTAAAAGTTTGTTCAAAATATCCCCCATCTGGAAGCAACCTCAAAGTCTAATAATAACTTGGGAATGGATAGCAAACTGGTAAATCCACACAATGGAACCAAAAGGAACCAACCACAGTTATCCCCACATTGGTGAACCGTCAAAACATTAGCTAAGTGAAAGAACATAGAAATTAGAAAATAAAACAAATACCATATGATTCCATTTATTAAAAAAATTTTTAGAAAAGGCAAAATTAAAAACATAAAAAGGAGGTGAGCGGTTGCCAAGGAACAGAGGCGGAGAGGGACTGTCAGCAAAGAGACACAGGGAACCCTGGGGTGACGGAAAGAGTCTCTAATGTGATCTTGGTGGTAGTTACGTGACTTTAGGTGTTTGCCAAAACTTCAACTGGACGCGTAAAATTGTAAGTTCTATAAACAAAGCTAGATTTAACAAAAACAGGCTCAGTCTAGCCACGGTAGTTTTTTTTTTTTTTTTTAAAGGATGTGCTGGTCTATAATGTTCAGTGACAGGAAAATTCAACAGGATGAGGACCGAAAGGGCCAGTCTGTCTGGTTAGCAAGTTTTGCTGGGGGTGTCTTGGCAGGCGAGGGACAGAGTGAATTCCAGATGAATTCAGGAGTTGAGAGTCAGTGGAGAGTGAAGTAGAGGTAACCAACGTCATCTTCCAAGAAATTTGCCTGTTAACAGACAGGGGATACACAGGAACCGACCTTTCTGGTTCCAAACAGAATGCAGATTAAAATGATAATACTGTGGTTCATCTGCTAAGTACAGCCTGGTAACCTGGGTGCGCCCATAGGTAGGAAATGGTGCCTAATCTTTGCAGAAAGCAACTTGAAAAGCCCCCTCCCCCATCCCCCCTCCCTCACCCCCCCCCCCCCGCCCCACAAAGCATAAACGCTTTGACCTGACCCATAGGAATTTATTCTAAGGAAATAATTAGCTGGGCAAAGGATGTGCCCAAAATAGGGATGTTAAATTAGTGCCATTTATTTATTTTTTAAAAAATGGACACACCCTAAATATTGAGTAATCAAGGTATGGCTGAGGAAAATGATTTATTCATCCCAGAATTTGCTTTTTGGCCTCTAACATTTTTTTCAGATCTTCAAAATATGGTAGGAAATAAAAGAATTGAGCATCTAGAAAATAGGGGTGAAAGAGAAATTTTGGCTACATACTCTTTCCTGACTTTTAAATATTGCATCTTGTGAATTTATCACCTGTCAAAAAGTTAAAATAGAGCTGAGCATTGGTGGCTCAGGCCTGTAATACCGGCGACTAGAGAGGCTGAGGCAGGAGGATTGAGAGTTTGAGGCCAGTCTTAGCAACTAAGCAAAGTCCTGATTAACTTAGTGAGACCTTGTCTCAAAAAATAATAGGGGCTGGGAAATGTGGCTCAGTGGTTAAGGTCCCCTGGGATCAATCCTCAGTACCAATAAAAAGTTAAGATAGAAATTTAAATTACAAAAATATGAGCTATAACTGCTAACATGGAAGACATTATAGTACTTAATGGGAAAATTAGATTGAAAGGCAGAATGAGTGCAATACATGTTACATATATTTTATGTTATATGTACATATACATATATTAAAAACATGGATATATCATCATAAGAGAAACAATAAAATTCCAACTGTAATTTCATATAGATGATGGGTTTTGGTGAATTTTTTTTCTCTTTTTTATAACCACGATTTTTAACTTTTTAAAAGAATGATGAATAGGCATTGTATAACTAAGAACATTTTTTTTTTTTTGGACATTTAGTGGTGCAACTGAATAAAATCTGGAGTTCACTGCATGGCATTTTACCAATGCTAATTTCTTCATTTTGACAAACACACCGCAGTTCTTTGAGACAGTTCAATCGAAGGAAACTGGGTGGGTGAAAGGTGTATGGGAACCCTCCAGATTATTTTTGCCATTCATCTGTAAATGCTGAACTGAGAATGGAAACATAAACTGATATATACACATAACAGGACAAAAAGGAAAAAAAAAAAAGAACTCTTGATAATCAGCATTGGTGGCTTTTCAAAACATTATGCTAAGTGAAAGAATCCAGAAATTTAAAAAAAAATCAAATTTGGTTTATAAATAATTCCATTTATTAAAAAAAAATTGAGGGGGTTGGGGTTGTGGCTCAGCAGTAGAGCGCTCGCCTAGCATGTGTGAGGCCCTGAGTTTGATCCTCAGCAGCACATAAAAGTAAATAAATAAAATAAAGGTATTGTGTCCAACTACAACTGAAAAAATAAATATTTAAAAAAAAATTGAGGAAAGGCAGAATTACAGAGAGAAAAGGCAGATTAGTGGTTGCCTGTTTAATGAAATCTAAACTTATTTCAGGAAAGAAAAGGCTTTTTTTTTTTTTTTACAAAATTTTTAAAAATGTGTCTATAACGTTGTAGGATATATATAGAGAGATGCAACCCGTCTCCCCCCGAAAAAAAAAAGAAAGAAAAAAAAAAGGTTGGTGAAGGGATTAGAGAGAGAAGGTATAAGAAGAGGGAGATTTTAGGACAAGATGAGTTTGAACAGGCAGAGAAGGGGCCAGGAGGGTGGGAGAGGTGGGTGACAAAAGGGAGATGCCACTTAGGGGCTGAGAAAAGAGAGTTGAATGGGTCAAGATGGAGGAGGGTCCTTTTTCTCCAAGACCAGAGGGAAATGGACACAGAGGGACATAAGTGGAGCTTATAGGCCGAAGAGTTTGTTCCTGCTGATCCACTTGAGTTTTCTATGCAAAGGAGAGACCAGCTCATTGGCTGAGAGTTAGGGGATGAGGGAAGGGTAGAGTTGGTGGCCCACAGAGAAGGACCGGAAGCCAAAGTGAGTCATGCAAACCAAACAGAAGAAGAGAAGAGTGTTTCTCAATCATCCTGAGAGATAAGGGCCATTTGGAACTTGTTAAAATTACATATCCTCTTGGCATCCAACCTAGACCTTCTGAATCTGAAATTCCATGGAAGATTTCCAAAGATCTTTAGGTTTAACAAGTGTCCCCGCTGGGTCTCACCTCAAGGATCTCCTGAAGAACACGTGGGTAAAGGAACGGCAAACCCTACGGGTTCCAGGTGTGCAAGGACAGGCAGCTTCAGCCTTACCTGGGAGCTGGTTAGAACTGCACATCTCCTTCCTGATCTCACAAATCAGAACCTGCATTCCAAATTTGAAACAGGTGATTCCCGTGCACGTCAAAGTTTGGAAAGCACGAGGCTAAGTCACCATAGTTACCATAAGGATGTGACTTAGGTCAATTGGCACCATTACATGATTGTCCCCAAAGTGATTGGTGAGCCCACTAGCAGGAAGAGAAAATAACTCTCATTTCGACTGATCCAAGGTGGTGGGGTGGAAAGGTAAGGTGTTAAGAGGAGGGTAGTTGGAGTGTTTGAACACTGGGTGGAGGAGGGAGTGAAGATAGGTAGAAAGCTGATAAGTTGGGAGTTTAGGGAAGGCTGAGGGGCTCTGGAGATTATTGAGAATGAGTCAAGAACGAGGGTCAGGAAGGAGAGAAAGAGAGAGAGAGAGAGAGAGAGAGAGAGAGAGAGAGAGAGAGAGAGAGAGGAAGTGACTGCAGGAAGACGGATCCTTCCAGAACACAGCCCCAGGGACCCACCTCCTCCAGCCCTAGAGTTACTTCCAACCCAGTCCATTCAAACTAGGATGGACTGATTAGGTCACAGCTCTCACAATCCAATCGCTTCACCTCTGAACATTTCTGCACTAACATGGGGACCTCACATCCAAACTGTACAGTCAAGGGACTGTGAGATCTCCTGATGGAGTGTGTTGTTCAAAGTTCAAGTACAATTTGCTCCAGACGAGGACCTCTGCTTACTTGTTCAGTCACTATGTTTTGGGGACCCACGTGACTTGTTTGGAACTCAAGTCAAGGATGGGCAGGTGACCTGGCCACGACCAATGAGAGTACACCATCTTCTGACTGCTGTGGTTGGTTCAGAGTTGGGCATGTGACTCAGGCAGGACCAATTAGAATCCCCCGGTGAGTTTGATCCATGTATGCTTCTGAGAAGAAGATCTCTCTCTCTCTCTTTTTTTTTTTGGTCATGAATGAGCTAAAAAAAAAAATAATAATAGAGACTGGAGGGAGGGGGATGTCTCCCTCCCCCGTGGAGAGAAGCAGTCTGAGAATAAAGGCAAGATCAGGGAAATGGGGCAGGGAACAGGGATGGCACCCACGACTGAGGGACACCTGGGTCCATCATGCTTAGTGCTAGATGCACCTGCAAGTTACACAGAGGTGAGTGACAACACCCCCTCCCCGCTCCTCTGCAAAGCCAGGGTGAGCTGGGGTGCCTGCCACCCCTGATAAAGCATGGATTCGTGAGGAAATCAGGGAGTAAGGGAGAGGTCTTCAGGGACCCAGGGTCCTGGATGACGGTGGGCCACGCGTGCAAGGCCGGGTGCCTGATCTGGCAGGACCCTTGAAGGAGGAGGGCTGTAAATAGTGGAATGGAGGTGGCCCGGAAGGTCCCGGAGACAGCCAAGCCCACCCCCAGGAGTGCTCATGGGCAAAGAAGCATCCTGACAGTGAGGGCCAGGCCACCGACTGGGCCCTGGATCCTGAGCACAGATGGTCCTGATGCTGCCTGGGCCGGGCCCTTTTCTGGACATATGCTGACACTCGACTCAGGCCCCTGCCAAACTCAGATCCCGTCCCTGTCAGAGTCAGTATAGAGTCAGAGCTGGCTGTTCCCGGGTGACCACAGCAGTCAGAAGATGGTGTACTCTCATTGGTCGTGGCCAGGTCACCTGCCCATCCTTGACTTGAGTTCCACCCAAGTCACGTAGTCTCTCCTGATTTCATAAGCTGCATCAATCACTCTTGGAAGCCTGGGACCAAGATCTCAGGCTATGGCCCAGAAAGCCAAGTCCGATTTTCCGTCTGGAGAATGAGTATGACTTCCCAAACACTGTTCTCTTTCCCTGGTGAGGGACACTGATGAGGACACTCTCTTGGCCCCCACTCTCTTGGTCTGTAAGCCCAGGAAATTCCACAATTGTTTGTAGGGGTGGGCTGGCTTTGTTTCTGTGCCACTTCCTAGATCTACAGTGACACAGGAGCTCCCCTGATGTCTAGGTGGTGATTTATCAGGTGTCCAGCCTTAAGCTATTAAGTTTTAGTAATGCCAGACCCCAGACCACTGCCTTGACCCAAAGGAGTTGCAAAGCATGAGCTGCCTTTATTATTATTTTTAAAAATTAAATATAAGCTTTTTTAAAATGAGGAAGTCCCAGAGGACATATCTTGGTGGTCCTAAAAGCTCTTACAGTCATAATCTGCCTCTAGGATAGCAGAGAGAAAAAAATCGTAGCTGGCAGTACTTGCCCAACATAGCCCACTCAGCTACCTGGACGTGGCCTTCATATGGTAAATATCTAAGGTTGGGAAAATAACAACGAACATTCAAGACTAGAATACGCTGTTGAGAATCTTACCTGAGCCCTGCTCTCAACAAAGCACTTGGGATCTCCCTTAATCTCATTTTATCCTCAAAACGATCTTATGTAGTAACAACTGAGGCACAGATGGGTTGAGTAACTAGCTCAGAGTCACACAGATAATAAGAGTCGGGACTTGGATTTGAACCAGGTGGTCTAATTTCAGAGCTTAAAAGGTAATTATTGAATAAGTGAGTGGTTGGTTGAATAGATGAATGGATGCATGATGGATGAGCACATTAATGAGCGATAGATGAATGGCCGAGGGTGAAATTTCAAGAAGGCATAAATTTGCTCCGGGGTTGGCAGGGATCTGGGGATTGACTGGCTCGTGAGGTTGACAGGGAACCGTGGATTATCAGCCTTACTAACTCACTAAAGCACTGTTTGCTTTTCTTCTCTTTCTCATGTTTGCACTTGAATCATTTCACATTCTTGGGAAATCCCCTGCTGAATTGAATGCTCCAATTATGAAAGATGGCCCAGATGACGTATCAAGGAAGCCTGTCATTGTGGAATAATGGCAGGTCTTTATTTTGTTATTTATATCTTTCTGAAAATTTCCAATTTTCTGGTGGACAGGACATATCTATTATTTGGGGTAAATGCTGATGACACTTGGGCAATTGCTTTGTACCCCACTCTCTTTTTAAATATTTATTTATTTTTTATTTGTAGTTGGACACAATACCTCTATTTCACTTATTTTTACGTGGTGCTGAGGATCGAACCCAGGGTCTTGCACGTGCCAGGCGAGCGCTCTACCGCTGAGCCACAACCCCAGCCCCTCCACTCTCTTTTGACGTGGCTCTTGAGAAGTGGGCTGCTCCATCAATTCTAAAATAAACACACAACCCAGACCTGACCTGTTACCATTTTGTCACTTTGGCCACAGCAATTGGTTCAAGGAAAGAACCATGACCCATGTATGCCGAATGCAAGTTTATTCGATAATTCGGGGTTTGGGAATAATTTTAAGTGAAGCCCTCCCTTTCTTTTGGGATACTAAGGCATAGGATCTGGGACCTCTAGTATCTGTTCCATACACTGTAGGGTGAGAGTGACTGGAGATAACGTAAAGGAAAGCACAGGTGAGCAGTGGGTAATCAGAGTTCTTATCTTTTGAGTCCCTGGATCCCAAAGCTCCCTGCCTACCTAAAGCTAGAGACCCATGGATTTCTCAGTCACATGAGCCTGAGTATTTATTTATTTCTTAATCCAAGATGCATTTTTTTTTGCTACTTGTAGACAAGATTCCTAAAACAATATTTATTATTTTGTGTGTAAATACAATAAAAATGCATTTAATCCTGTTATTAAAAAGAACAAAAGACCGTTGTCAGATTCCCGAGCGCACGCCGCCGTCAGCTAGCAGAGTTGACGGACAACAGAGTGTGTCAAATCAACACCTTGCAGGTCTGGCTGGAGGTAGGAGCCCTCAGCGAGGCTGGGAAGATTTCTCCCGGTCTGTTCCTGGAGGAGGAGAGGGAGCCTTTGAACAATTGGGTCTGTCTCACTCCACCTCCTGCTCCCTGCAGCTTCCAGCCGGGCACAGTGAGGCTCCTTCAGCCTGCAGCCTGCAGTTAGAGCACGTGTCTCAAGAATCCTGATGATCCAGGTCCTTCTCCACCCTGGGCTGGTCCTGCCTTGGGACAGAAGGAGCTGGAATGGCTCCTGAGTTTGCTAGGAGGTGACTAAGCGAGGCAGAGCTGGGCCAGGCAGGAGGGGTTCCCTGGGCACCCACCCTGGGGGATGCAGAGCCTGCCCCTTCATGTGGCTGCTTCAGGGGAGGAAGGAGAGGACAGAGCCAGAGCCAGAGAGATGCACCTCGAGGGCGTCTCCTTGAGGGTCAGTTCATTGTGGTGTGTCAGGTTGCTTTTAGGGTCCACATGATCTTATCTTTTATTTTTTTAATTCTAATTTGTTATATAGGACAACCGAATGCAATTCCATTCATAGTACACATCTAGAGCACAATTTTTCATGTCTCTGGTTGTACACAAAGAAGAGTCACACCATTTGCCTCTTCATGCATGTACTTAGGGTAATGATGTCCATCTCATTCCAACGTCTTTCCTACCCCCCCTCCCTTCTCCTCCCTCCCCTCTGCCCTATCTAGAGTTCGTCTATTCCTCCCATGCTCCGCCCCCATCCCCATTATGAATCAGCCACCTTATATCAAAGAAAACATTTGGCATTTGGTTTTCTGGGATTGGCTGACTTCACTTAGCATTATATTCTCCAACTCCGTTCATTTACCTGCAAATGCCATGATTTTATTCTCTTTTAATGCTGAGTAATATTCCATTGTGTATATATACACCACATTTTCTTTATCCATTCAATCATTTTATTTCTTTTCTGAGGATTTTTTAAAAATCATGCACAAGAGACATATATGTGATCTTAAAAAACAGGGACTCACACACTGGCGTCTGTGCCGTCACTCATGAGAAACAGCCCTTTGCCAGTCAGTCTTCTAAATGTCCTGGGTGCCCCTGACCACCTCTTTCCCCTGCCCATCCCAGAAGCTCCCACGATCCTAACTTCTATGATCAGTGTATCTTGTTTTTCTTTATAGTTTCACCTATTGCTTTTCTTTAAATCAGCTCACCCTTCCCATTTAAATAATGTTTTGGAATGCTTTTCTTTTGGAAATGGAACCTCCCTATGTCGCCCAGGCTGGTCTTGACATTCTGGATTTAAGGAATCCTCCTGCCTCATCCTCCTGGTTTGCTGGGACTGCAGGTATGCACCACCGGCCCCAGCTTGGAAATTTTTTTACAGAGATACAGTTCATACAAGGTAAAATTAACCATTTTAGAGTGTAATGTTGAACGGCATTTAGTACATTCACAGTACTATATGAGCACTACCTGGACCTAGTTCCAAAACACAAACCACCCTCAAATGGAAACCATACCTATCAAGCGATCAACACCCATTTTCCCTGCCTCCAGCCCTAAATCTGCGTTCTGTCTCTATGGATTTGCCTATTTGGGGACTTTCAAATGGAATCACACAGTGTATGGCCTTTTTTGTCTCCTGGCTTCTTTCATTTAGCATAATAATGTTTTGGAGGTTCATCTATGTCAGTACTTTGTTCCTTTTGATGGCTGAGTAGTATTCTATCAGAAACTTATTCTGAAAGAAAACTTTTTAGCTGGATGCAGTGGCCCACACCTGTAATCCTGGATTGGACCTCCGTTTTTGCACGGTGGAAAATAGAAAGCTTTGCTTATTCTGTCAGTGATTTGTAGTACTCCAACTTGCTGGGAAAGGAAAACCTATAGTAAGGCTTTTTTTTTTTAATTCTTTTTTTTTAATCTTTATTTTTTAGTTGGACACATATCTTTATTTATTTTTATGTGGTGCTGAGGATGGAACCCAGGGCATTGCACATGCTAGGCGAGCGCTCTACCACTGAGCCACAACCCCAGCCCTATAGTAAGGCTTTTATTTTTATTTTTTTCCCCCTAGTGCTGAGGATCAAATCCAAGTCTCGGTGCATGCTAGGCAAGAGCTTTACCATGGAGATATCCCCCCAGCCAAGGGAACACTGTATACAGAGATAGCGACATTTGTACCTGGTCTTGAAGGATACGTGAGTGAGCGGAGAATGAGTGGAGGGGGAAGAGGCCAGAGTGTGGCATGGCAGTCAAGGTGGTGTGTGACCTAGGATGATCATCGTAGGGTGAGTCCATGCAACTTAAGAAATATGGCGAGTGCTTTACAGGGAAGACATCAAGCAAGAAGTGTGGCGGTCCAGTCTGTCCTTTGGCAACATGCTCCTGATGTGGCCTGATGTAGGGATGGGAGGAAGGAGGCTGAGAGGCTGGGAGAGTCATGAGCAGAGGGGGAGCCTCATGTTGCTTTCTCATGCTTCAGCTGCTTCTTAAACATTGGGGTCCCTCGGTCTCCATTCTCAACTCTCCTCTTTTGACCTGGGGACGGTGGTCCTGGAATCCGCACCTTGACTTGCACTACCTTCATGCCCTGACCTCTCTCCCGAGTTTTCAACCCCAGGAGAGGTTGGCGTCTTTATCCAATATTCCCTTGGGGGGCAGTTCCCAGGGAGCATGTTGAGTTGGAAATGCCTCTGACTCACCAGGGAGATGGTCCACAGGGGAGAGGACACGTGACTGGGATTCAGGGGCCTGGAAGGGGGAAAGTCTGAGGCCATTAGGTCGGATTGTTTGAGAAAACCAGGGCTGTATAAAGAACAAACTTTCCCATGATCTGCAATGGAGTTATCATGGCAGCTGCTTAAAAGAGGTCTTGAGGGCCGGGGCTATGGCTCAGTCAGTAGAGTGCTTGAAAAAAAGTTGTTCTTTTCCACCCTCAACTCTGACCTGGGACAAGAATGCCGGTGGGCGGAGGAAGATGAGCCTGAAGTCAGAAAGGACCAGAGAAGAAGCCTTCTTCAAAGACAGATAAAGTGGCCTCTGGGGAAAAGCCTCCCTACAGAAGACAGTTTGCACAGTGGCTAGGGGCACAGGCTCTGGGCCCACTAGTCACCAGTGGTGTGGCTATGTGGATTCTCTCTGCCTCAGTTTCTTTATTTGCAAGAATACCAAGCTGTCGGCTGGGTGCAGTGGCACACACCGGTAATCCCAGCGGCTCTGGAGGCTGAGGCAGGAGGATCATGAGTTCAAAGTCAGCCTCAGCAAAATTGAGGCACTAAGCAACTCAGTGAGACTCTGTCTCTAAATAAAATCCAAAATAGGGCTGGGGATGTGGCTCAGTGTTTGGGTGCCCCTGGGTTCAATCCCTGGTACCAAAAAAAAAAAAAAAACCAAACCAAAACAAAACAAAAAACCCAAGCTGTCAGAGTTCCATGAGCTGATGTGTGTGGAGTGAAACAGCAGAATCCTCAGCAAACAATAAGAACTCAATGAATATGCCCTTTTATTGTTTTTATTAACTCTACAAACTTTTCCTAGATGCCAACAGTTCTGTCCCAGTCTGGAGGCAGAGAGATAAAACCCCATTCCTGTCCTCTCGGAGCACATGGTCTCTGAGGAAGAGACAGCCAAGTGGATACAAATATTGTTTCTGGGGTGAAAATTTTAAAATGGTGGAAGTTCCACTTTTGGAGGGTGAAAGGTGACTCTGCAGAGGTGATAACGTCTGCCTCTGACCTGGACAGGCGAGGGGAGGAGAAAGGGCAGCGTGGGGCTTTGTTGGAGCCAGGCAGGGACACAGCCGGCTGGAGCCAGGGGGTGTCCCCGCCCGAGTGCTAAGGGACAGCCGAACCAGATGCTGACGGCCCTACCTGGGACACTCCCAGCAGCAAACCCAGCCTTGCTGGAAGTGTTCCCACGGGTGACATCATGCCCAGGCTGGTCAATTCCATGAATCTGAGGGCACAGCTAACTCCTCTGCTGGCCCCCGGGGGTGGAGGAGGAAGCTCCTCTCTGGGTAGCACCCAGGTGAGCATCCACTGCAAGTTCCCTGTCGGCACCGGCTGCGGCCACTCCTGCCCAGCCTGGACAGGAGCCAGCCAGCCGGGAGCCCTCTGTCATCTGGTGCTGACCTGCATCAGCCCTGGCTTCTGAGCCCCCTCCTCAAGGGAGGGCTCTCCAGCCCAGGGTCACCATGACCTCCTTCCTCTCTGCTGACTGGCTTGACTCCTGACCACGGCATCTAGTGCACCCTGGCTGGTTGGGTTCCTGGCCAGGGTTACATCCCTGAGGGCCAGGGGAACACCACATGGAGCAGAGGTTGCTATTGCAGCCACAGGCCTGGGGGTGGCTGGACCAGGAGTCCCCAGGTCCTCACAGCTGCTCTTCCACAAAGACTCAGGACTGTACTAGCAGCCATCCCTGTGCGGTGATTAGTCCTGAAATTAGTCCTCCATTCATGGATGAAGGACCCCCTTCTGCCTGAAGAAATGCTGTAGACTCGGCTGGCTTTGCGGGTTCGTGATGTAACCCCTCAGCTCTGCCGTGGGAACCCACACGGCGGCCATAAGCAACGTGTAAGCAAACAGGTGTGGCTGTGTGCCAATAAAACTTTATTTATGGACACTGAGATTCGAATCTCATATCACTGTCATGAGAAACCCAGTGTTCTTCTTTTGATATATTTTTTCAGCTCTTTGAAAAGTAAAAACAATAGCCATGCATTCTCAGTTCATGAGCAAAACCAGGATTTGGCTTGTGGGGTGGAGTTTTGCTGTCCCCTTGGCTAATTTATAGAAGGGCTGAGAACAGTGCCCGGCCTCCTGTTCTCGGGCTGACTCTGCAGCTGGAGGGTGTGAATATAAGCTGTTGTGTGGCTGGCAAGACATTGGAAGTGGCATTGGTCGTTCTGGCCCAGGGTGGTGCTGAGTCAGTCCAAAGCAAGAGTAGCTGAAGAAGGGTCAGGACACCACAGGACAGCAGTGTCCAGCTCTGCCCTTTAACTAGCCGGTCTCTGGGAAGGGCCCTGGGACCTGCCTTAGCTGCCCAGAGCAAGGCCCCAGCCCCAACCCCAGAGTAGACCATCCTACCACACCCTCCATTGCACCCCTCCCTACACACACTCCCAGGGCTGGGGCCAGCTCTCTGCCCTGGGGCCCAGAGGACACCTTGCCCCAGTGTTGGTGACCGAGGATCATGTATTTGCCAACAGCCCGACTCCAGGACTGGTGCTTCCTCCTGTCTTTGGTCATTGGTCGGTAGCCGTCCAGCCTTGCTACCTAAGGTTACATCCTCGGGTCCCAGCCCAGGACAGGGGAGCAGATGAAACCCTGGGCTTGGGGCTTAAAGGTGTCCTTCTCTCTCAAGACCTGGTGAAGAGCTCCCTTCTGGCCTTCACCTGGGCCAACACGGTTTCCTCAGCCCTGTCTCTTGGTTCGGGCGTGGGATCTAGCACATTCTGGCTGGTAGTGTTACTGGGCAGGGTCCAACAGGTCCTCCTGCACCTGCCCAAGCCCTCTCTTATTCACAGAAGGCTTTCAGTCAGTGTCTCAAAAGCCCAGAGCGGGGGAGCAGGAGGGCCCCCTCTGTGTCTGGGAGACAGGGACTAAGTCCTCACACCATGACTAGCTCTTTCTTCCCATTCCTGCCTCAGGGCTCCTCAGGCACCTCCGTGTCTGAGAGCTGGCTGGAGAAGGCCCTCTCCAAGCGCAGGGTGTTGTATCTTGGGGGTGGTGTGCCAGGCACCTGGGCTCCCGGGGCTGGAGGCAGACGTAATGCAGAGGTGAAAGTGGGCAGGTCATCGTCTATATCGAGGGCCGGATTGTCCTGGCCCTGCTGCCTAGGGGGAGGAGCCTCGGAACAGGAGGGTCCCTGCTTCCGGGCCCACCATTCCTTCGCTTTCTGCCATTGGCGACGGGCAATGATGGAGAAGGAGTCAATGAAGAACACCTCAATGATCTCGATGACGCAGACGACGGAGCAGCTCATCCACAGGCCCAGCTGGCCACCAAAGTTGGACAGAAGCATCTCGATCTGCAAGGGAGGGCATGCCCCACCATCAAGATGGACCCTACCCTTAGTTGGCCTCCCACAGGGATTCTGCTCCGGGCCTGGAGCTCCCTCCTGGTCTTTGGCTTCAGGAGGTAGCTGTACAGCCTTGCTTCTCAAGGTCATGTCCCAAAGACTCTGAACAAGCTTGGGGGAAGCAGCAGAGAGGCCTCCTGTCCCTTCTCCCTCTGCTAGTTTGTTCTGTCTTGGGGGCTTGGCTGGCTTCTCAGGGCCTCAGTCATTCAGGTGGGATCCCCATAAACTGACTCTGCTCCCTAAGGCCAGGAAGACGGGCACCTTTGTAGACCCAGGACAGGTCCCAGAAGGACACCACTCACACTGTTGGCCGGGCTCTCCATGATGGATCTCTGGTTCAGGTCTTTGTAGAATATCAGGAGTTTGGCCAAATCCGTCCTGCAGAAATTCCAACAGGTAGGGCACACGCAGGTGGGTTGGCAGCCTTGGCATTCTCCCAGATGCCCAGCCCCTCCTGCCCTGGCCCTCAGCTTGGCCCAGGCTCTGAGCCCCCTGGGGATGTCAGAACCTGGTCCGTGGGGCCTTCTGGTATACCCCAGTGTGTATCTGCAGCATGGATCTGCTCCCAGACCATTCATTCACTCAAAAGCTATTTCCCAGTCTCCAGATTAAGTTGGTCCCTCCAGCCACACTCCCATGGCACCCTGTTCTCCATTCAGCTTTGACATTGGTGATTGTTTAATTGCAATCTCAAATACATAGAGGAAGACGAGCAAGTAATGTAAATGAATGAGTTACTGTGTTGCCAGGCACTGTCGTTAAGAACTTTATGTGAATTAACTCAAATCTCACGGTATCTCTATGAGGCAGGGAGGTATGTTTTAACCATCCCCCACTTTACAGATGTGGAAACTCAGACACAGATTAACTGACTTGCCCAAGACTGCACAGCTAATCCTGGTCTAAGCCAGTATTCAAACCCACACAGATCTGGCTTCAAGTTCATGTTTTGTACCAGGGATTGAACCCAGAGGTGCTTATCCACTGAGCCACATCTCCAGACCTTTTTAAAATATTTTATTTAGAGACAGGATCTCACTGAGTTGCTTAGCACCTCACTAAATTGCTGAGGCTGGCTTTGAACTCGCAATCCTCCTGCCTCAGCCTCCGGAGTTGCTAGGATTATAGGCATGCACCACGACACCTGTCGGCTTGAATTCATGCTCTTAGCCACTGATCTAAGTTGTCCCTTGATAAGACTGCTGAACTGGAAGATTCCTGCTCTTTTAAAAGAAGCAGCTATTACCTAGCCATATGGTGCTAAGCAAGAATGGAGATTCACTGTTGCCAGAATTTTTTATCTTTCAGGAAAAGCTAGAAATAATGGGGTACTTGTATAGGGCTAGATTTGGCCTAGGGGGCATTGGTGTGCGATGCTTTGTTTAATTGTTTGGAAATGCTTGTTCTAAGCCTATCACTAGATTGAAAACCCCCTAGTGGCAGAAACTGTGGCTTTGTGGTCTCCAGAATGTTGGGGGCCAAGGGAGCAGACCCAGAGCTGGGCACTGGGAGGCAGTGACAACCCAGGGACATGTGAGATCACAGGGCCTGAGTGACAGAAGTGAGCTGATCTCTCTCCCTTCTTTATCTCCATCTGCTGAGGCCCCTGGACCCTGGCCTGGATGATTTTTGCTAAAGCTCCCTCAGAAATGATGTGTGTGTGTGTGTTCAAATCAAAAAGAATTAGAAGTCACAAGCTTCCAAGGAATGCTTTTCCAAGTGGGTCGGAATACATTGGTAAGCCACGAAATAAATGTGTGGGGCTGTGACCAATACCTTTTACAAACTAAAGACAATGGGAAACATCAGAATGCATTCAAAGGAATGTTCAAAATATTTGCCAACTGAGATACATAAGACTTAAAGAATCAGATTAGCACACTGTGACCAATTGGGATGGAAATACTCTTGGCCTTCCCTCTGAATCTGTGGGTTCTGAATCTGAGTAGTCCATCAATCACGGGTGGAAATTTTCAGAAAAAAAAAATTGCATTTGGATTGAAATGTACAGACAATTTTCTGTGGTCATTATTTTTCCAAACAATACAATAGAACAACTATTTACATAGCATTGACAGTGGATTAGGCCCGACAAGTAGTCCAGAGATACTTCAGTGTACAGGAGAATGCGGTGGACCATATGCAACTACTATGCCATTTTACATAAAGCACTTGAGCATCCCAGGATTTGGGGATCTACGGAGGCAGTGGGGGTCCTGGAGCCAATCCCCGGAGGGTACAGAAAGAGGACTGTAATAATTGGTTCGGCCACACCACTGTGTATCATCTGAAATCCAGCCCAAGGGCTTCCTAGAGCATAAGGAAGCTGTCTTTATTTCAGCGATATGTTCAATGAGCCACAATGCAAAAAAAAAAAAAGTCTTTCATACCTGGGATCACGGTCCAACAAAAGTTTGAGCAGGGCCTGGTTCATGATATGAGCTTAACAAATATTTGTTGAATAAGTGATTGAGTGAATGAAAAGCAGAGGGCTTGGCCAGGAGGAAGGCAGCCAAGAAGCTTGTGCCCTCGGCCGACCGACAGAGGCAGAGGAAACCGGGTGGAGGTCAACTTACTTGTTGAACTTTTTGTTTATTTGTTGGCTTTGATCCCAGTTGAGGACAGGCAGCAACCATTTCTGTGTTGGAGAAAGAAAGAGTGGCTCTTGGGGATGCTTGGCTTGCCCCTTCCCTTCTCAGAAATCCCCCTTTCCCTGGACTCAGCGAGACAGCTCCTCCCCCAAGTCACCCCCCAACCTCCCCGGTCCCAGCCCATAGCAGTGTGGATAGCAGGGAGGCTAAGAGCAGGCAGTGGGATTCACCTCTGAAACCTCTGATGGCCACTGTGCCAGGCTGGTGGTCAGGGTCCATTCCTTAAAGCTTAGGGGAGGAAGGGACAGAGTGAGCGTGGGTGGCCCGGTCCACTTGCCCATCCCATCCCTCCGGGTAGGTCCACTCACCTGCAGGTTTCTCTACACACCGACTGGCAGCCCAGCTCTTCTTGGACAAAGGCCTGGTACAGCTGGTAGTAACAGTACACTAAGGGACAGGGTAGAAAACGGCATGAACTTTGGGGGCCACAGGGCCCTTCCTGGGGTCTTTGAGTTGCCCACGGAGTTCCCACAGTCTCACGTGGATTGTTTGATTATTTCATTTGGTCCTTAATTGGGAAGCATAATGTCAGTCAAGCTTGACAACAAGAACTAAAACTTCAGTTTGAACATCGACTACTTCCCTCGAGCATAAGGCAGCGGGGTGGGGAGCGTCTCGGGGCAGGTGGGTGCAGGGCTGGGGTGTGCGAGACTGGGGTGGGTCACACTCACTCCAGTTAGGGTGCTGCTGGTAGTTGCAGTAGCTGGCAGCCGGAGGCAGGGGCTTGCTGTACTGGGCACACCCACATTTCTCCACCATCTTTGTCTGGAAGCAGGAGTAAAGGCAGATCTGAAAGAGGAGACCCAGAGACCCCTGAAACTCCCTGCATGTTGGACACCAGGGAGCTCCCTCCTCACCTCATCGCTCATCCTAGAGGATCAGCCTCCCGAACCCGTGACCGACTGTGTGGATGTACCCTCTCGGGCCAACTGGGCCAGGGGTGGATCCCTGACTCCACAGGGACTGAGCCTGGGACATTTACTGGGAATTTGGAATGAGACACGGAAACCAGGTAAATGTGGGAACTGGAGCTGTTGCCAAGGAACAGAGAGAAACAAACACAGTCCCGGCATGTCCCATCCCAGGTCCAACCTCTTTCCACGCTGGATCTTTGGGGATCATAAGTTACCACAACATCCAGGAAGTGTGTAATATAAAGGCTGACGTCAGGGGCTCAGAAGCCAGGCTTTTATTTGAGTTCAGGTCCTAGTTTTGCTACCTACCTGCTGTGTGGCCCTGGGCAAGTCACTTGACCTCTCTCTGGTACTTTGCTTTCAGGTATACAATAATACCTACCCCATGAGATTATTATGAAATGAATCAATCAGATAAAGTGTTGGTACACAGTTGCTTATCATTAAATATTATCCAGGAACATCTTTCCAATGAGCTCACCATTTTTTATTGTTGCTGCTGTTTTGCCTTAAAGTCCATTGGATTGCGTTGCTGTTTCTTTAGCAGGTGCCAGGGATTGAGCCCAGGGGTGCTTAAACACTGAGCTATGTCCCCAGCCCATTTTTAATTTTTTTAAGACAGAGTCTCACTAAGTTGCTTGGGGTCTCCCTTAAGTTGCTGAGGCTGGCTTTGAACTTGCAATCCTCCTGCCTCAGCCTCCCGAACCACTGGAATTACAGGTGTGTGTGCCACCGCACCCAGTGTCTCCACCACCTCTCATCTCTGTCCTGACAGAAGCTGTGTGGAGGGTGACTGGTCCTCTAGTTCTACCAGGATGATTTCCACGGACCTTCTAGGTATCCCAGTAAGAGGCCGATTGCAGACTCCCTGGATGGGAGATGAGGCCACACACGTCACTGCTGTCACACTTAAGAGTCGGCAACCTTAATGCCTGCAGAGGTCAGTGATGTTCCTAATACACTAGAGGGGGTGAGAGCTGCTGAGCCCGGAGAATGCCCGGCTCCTTTAACAAGGCTCCCCCACTTTCTATGCTGCAGGAATATGGGCTCGATGCTGCCAGATTGCCTCATTTCCAAGGTCAAGTGCACAGCTTGGAGGGCTTGGGAGCTGCCCATCAGGCCCCTCAATCTGACCCAACCTTCTGCAGTGAGCAAGAGACACCAGTGGGCCCGGAAGCCTAGCTGTTGACTCCTCAGCCACTGTGACCCCCAAACAGTTCCTCCCCCTGTCCCTTACTTGCACGGCCCCTCTGGGAAGCGGGCCCGTCTGGCCTGTACACCGTGTTCCTCCCAACCTCAGTGAATCAATTAAGCTCCAGTTACGGACACACCGAAGAGGACTGGAACCAGCCGGCATCATTTGCTCCTGAGGTCTTTGGACCAACCCCAGGTGTCCTCATTGTATATAGTTCCTGGTCCCAGACACACCCCAACCTCGATTTAACTTTGTCCCTTGGGTCCAGGCCACAATCCAGGGCTGGGCGCCCCCGCCAAGCCCTACCTGGAGGGAGTAGGCAGCGTTGTAGATGTTTCTGACTGGCACGTCACCCCCGTCCTCTGTGCACTGGCTGTAGGGCTCGCTCAGCTTGAAGGACTCCGTCTGCAATCACAGAGACCCAGACGGGGCTTGGCTGGCTGCTTCCTGGGATCCGAACAGCCATCTGGTCGTTCCCAAGACGGAAACGTCCTGAGAGCACCTAGTAGGTGCGTGGGGCCAATGTGGACACCGGGGGACACACAGCCATCAAGAAGACAATTCCCTACCCCATGCAGCTGACGTTCTAGAAGGGTAGACAAGTGGTTAATAAGCAAATGAATCACGAGCGGGTTTTGGATGTTGATCAACAAAACTGGACAGGGAGACGGCAGAGCCGGAGCAGGGGTAGGGGACACAGTCTTTCCCATAAAGGGATTAGAGAAAGTGTCTCAAAAAGGGACCTTTATGATGTTGTCAGCTCAATGTGAAATGATGACAAGAAAAAACTGGCCTTGTCAAGAAATGGGAGAAGAAGCCGGGTGTGGTGGCTCATGCCTGTCGTCCCAGTGACTTGGGAGGCTGAGGCAGGAGGATCGTGAGTTCAAAGCCAGCCTCAGCAATTTAGTGAGGCACTTAGCAAATCAATGAGACCCTGTCTCTAAATAAAATACAAAATAGGGCTGGGGAATGGGGCTCAGTGGTTAAATGCCCCTGGGGGAAGAGGCCTGGGCGGAGAAAGCAGCAAAGATTTGAGACAGGAGGGGACGGTGTGGCTAGATCGCGGGAAAAGAGAGACGTGGCTGGAGATGGAGTCAGAGAGGGAGGGAGGCCGGGCCAAATTACTCCCTACTAGAAACCAGGATTTGGGCCTTCTGAGTGGTGGCAAGCCGTGGGCGAATCTGCTGGGAGAGGATCACAGGGGGGTGATTAAAGGGATGAACAGGGTCTGAGAGCTGCCTGGGATTCCTGTCCCTCTGGCTCTGGGTTGGTGACCAGAAAAGAGTTGACGCAGAAAGGGCCAAGGAGGTCCAGCCGTGTAGAATGACCCCCTGGTCATCAGAGGAGGCAAAGGCTCTGCGATGCAGGGTTCAAAACCCTTATTCAGCAGCGCACAGTGACTCACGCCTGTAATCCCAGTGACTTGGGAGGCTGAGGCAGGAAGATCGTGAGTTCAAAGCCAGCCTCAGCAATTTAGCAAGGCCCCAAGCAACTAATATATAAATATTATAAAAATATATTTTATATTCTGTAAAATATAAATCAGGGCTGGAGATGTGGCTCAGTTGTTAAGCACCCCTGGGTTCAATCCCTGGAACAAAAAAAAAAAAAAAAAAAAAAACTCAACAACCCAAACCTATCCATTATAATTTATTGTGGTTCACTGAGTTTGACTCTAGCTTCATATTTGGCACTGCAAATAAACAATCCAGGCAAGCCGAAAAGGGAAAGCAAATAAGACAACAGGGAAGGGGATGGCTTCTCTGAAGGGGGAGAAAACACAAATATAGATGGTGCCCGGGCGGTGGCGAGGGTCTAGGCTGTGCGTGTGCACAGCGTTTCCTTGTTTGGAGACGAGAGGGAGGAGGGGTAAAGGAAAGAGGATGGCGGATTCGTAGGTGGGAAGAAAATGCTTTTCTCTATGAAGAAAGAATGATGATTAGGCAAAACCAGGAGAGAAGGCGTCTGAGCCAGGTGGAAACAGACATCTGAAGAGGCCGGGATCTGGTTCTGTGTTTGCCTTGTAATTCATCTGCTGACCCATTAGTCTCCCTCAATTAACTGCAAGGGCCTCAAGGGCAATTGAGAGTGCTCATTTTGAAATGTTTAAATAACAAACAGAAGCCAGGAGGAAAGAAGCTGGCTGGCCTCTCTGCCTTCCCAGGGTCCCCGAGGTTGGACAGAAACAGGCAAACGTTCACCCGTTCACTCTCCCTTGCAATCTGTCCTTTTTGCTACCGATAACCAGCTTCTTTCCAGGCCAGTAAGGAACACACAGATTGAATCGCTGGGTAGCAAACCCATTGAGAGCTTCTCGTGGGCCAGGGCTGGGCTGGGAACAAAGATGCTGAGATGCTGAGATGCAGAGATGCAGAGCAGGGGTTTCCCCCCACCAGGGCACCTCGGTTCCTCCCTTGACCCCGAGAACCAGCTCAGGGACCACTGCCCAGAAACCGTCTGGAAAAAAAAATCATTTTAATTTCTGTTTTCCAAGGACTCATTGGCCTTTGACTTTACAGTGATGCTTTTGGAACTTGGAGGTCATGGGTGGTTCAGGTTGAGGTAACCAAGGGTGGGTCAAAAGGGGACAGAGGGGGCTGGGGATGTAGCTCAGTTGGTAGAGTGCTTGCCTTGTATGCACAAGGCCCTGGGTTCAATCCCCAGCACCACCACCACCAAATAAATAAATAAATAAAGAGGAGGTGGGGACAGAGCTTTTCTGGGTGGGAGAGAGGTCTTTAACTCCTCAAAGACTCCACTGAATGAACTCTCCAGAGCCTGGGACACTCCCACCTCCAACTCTCTGTTTTCCATAAATGCTAGTTTGCGGAGGGCGGGGCAATGTTTTGGCTTCTGCCCTGACCCCTAGGGGCATTAAGTCAAGAGTAGGTGTATATGAATATGCACAAATTAATTGTGTATACACGTGTATTTATGTGCATCTGCACATGTCTATGTGGGAGTGTGTATTTGCACACGTGTGTGGTGGATGAGAAGGTATTTGTGCATATACACATGTGAGAATATGTGTGGATATATGCGGGGCGTAGGATCCATTTTTATCAAATCGAGTCCTAAGGAGAGAGAGACAGTTGCCCGGGAATCCTTAGCTCTCCTCTTTGAAGACAGAGGATAGGGCTGTGTCGGGGGCAGCACAAAGCCGGAGGAGTGGGGCAGCGGAGGGTGAGCAGGGTGGGAGGGCCTCCTCCTGCCTTCCCACAACCTTGAGGGGCCACTGAACAGCATGCCGCTCCCTCTTCTGGGAGGTGGGCAGCTCAGCCAGGCTCCTCTCAGACAGGGAAGCCATCGGACTATTGTTTTTATCTCTTGGTGGTAACCACCATCCCCACCATCTCCGAGTATGCCTCTCCACAGCCCAGAGGTCCTCAAGCTGTTCCGTCTCCATCCTGGTTTAGGGCTCACAGAGGTCTGAGCTGTGAGCAGGCTGCTCTTCCAGGCTCAGACCAGAGCACACCCGCATTTCTGTCCCCACCAAGTATATTTCCAAGCAAGACTCCCTTTGAGTGCAAGACCCTCCTAACAGCATAAAGGACACCTTTGCTCCTTCCAGTCCCCGAGGGCATGACAGAGATGCCTACTGACCCTAGTCAAAAGGCCAAAAAGGTGCCCTGAGCTGTCCTAGCAGCAGGAGCCCTGGTCTTGCTCTGAATGCAGATGTAGATGTCTTGATGGTCACAGCCTGGCTGCTTCTGACAGCAGCGATAGTGGGGCTGGGGAGGGAGCAGGTGGGTGGTCTCCACCTGTACAGGCCTGGGAGGGACGCATTATTGAGAAGGCTCTGACTGCTTTAGGTCTCCAGTTGTCTCAGGGGCATCTCCTGTGGTTCCATCCTGTCTCCTCTGACCATAGGGAGTTGGATTCTGAGCTCTCCTAAAGAGAGCTCTGGAAGATCCACGTCATGGTCAGTGTTATAGTCAATGGTCAATGGCAACAGTACAAGCAAAGTAGCTAAGGAGTCAGAAATACAGGATGAGGCTGAGTGCAGAGGTGCACACCTGTAATCCCCCAGGAGGCCGAGGCAGAAGGAATGCAAATTGGAGACCAGCGTCAGCAATTTAGTGAGGCCCTAAGCAACTTAGTGAGGCCGTGTCTCAAAAAAAAAAAAGAACTGAGGATGTAGCTCGGTGGTAGGGCGCCGCTGAGTTCAATTCTCAGTATAAAAATAATAATACACGGGGCTGGGGCTGGGGCTCGATGGTAGAGCATGTTCCTCACATGTGCGAGACCCTGGGTTCGATCCTCAGCACCACGTAAAAATAAATAAGTGAAATAAAGGTATCGTGTCCAATTACAACTAAAAAAATAAATAAATAAATATTTTTAAAAATTAATAATACAGGTTGTGCCTTCAAATAATTCAGTCGCATGGAGCTGCCTTTGATCAGATTACTTGGCCCGCCTGAGCTTCCGTTTCTCAAGAACCACCATGAATCCTGATTGAACACTTACAATGTTCTTATGATAAGTATCTTACATATATCGACTCATTAAACCTCAGTGGCAGGTCTACTTTACGGGAGAGGAACATGAGACACAAAGAGATAAGATAACCTGCTCAAGGCAATAATGGCTGGTGAGAGAGAGAGCTGGGATTCAAACCCAAGAGGTCCCCCTCTCAACTTTTCTGCACCCTAAGCACGACTGTGAGGATCCTTTGAGCCTCATGCCTGCAAAGTGCTTAGCACGGGGTCTAGCCCAAAGCAAGCACCCTATGGAGGTTCATCTTAATTTTTAAAATAGGTGTATCTTCCACTCCTGCCCTCATGCACTCCCAATAGAGCAACTTGAATGACGGATGTCCCCAAGTCTGTCCTCCAGCCAGAGTCTTCCTGTTGAGACCCAACTGACCACTGGTCATTTTTTTTTACTTCGGTGGTTCATGCATGCCTTAAACACACCAAACTCCGTGGGCATTTGCAAAAGTAACCAGATTCTGTGATTCCATAAAAGTCTAGTTTCTACCACTTGAGTCTGGACTCGTCCTATGACTTTGACTGCTGAACTATTAAGAAATAAACCCTTGAAAAGTGCCTGCTCATTGGAACTTGCCTTCCCTTACAGGATATGGACCAGCATGAACAGGCCTGAGCCAGCAGGTTGGGGTGAGAGACCTGGTGGAGGAGATGCAAGGTGGCCCCCAGACACAGAGATAGACCTCACACGCCACCCTGAATGAGCACTGGTCGAGATCGGCTGAGCCTGGTCCAGATCAGAAAACCCGGCCAGACGAACCAGCCCACGTGGCTGGCCTACAGATCGGGAGTTAATAAATGGTTGTTGTTTGAAGCCATTTAGTTTTGGAGGTGGCTTGTACCCAGCAAAAGCTAACCAACGTGATGTCTAAAACCGGACTCACCTAAAACCTCCTCCACCCACCACCAACCTGCTCCATCTCCTGTGTTTCTCACATTAGCTGATGACACCCCGATCGAACCAGTTGTCCAAGCCACACACCTGAGCACCATTCTAGAAATTTCTCTCCTTCCTTCTATTTAGTCATCAAGAGATGCTTAGGAGGTGTAACCCGTCCTCTCTCGCCTGGACCTTGGAAGGCTCCCAGTTGCTTCGGGGCCTCACACTTTCCCTTCCTCAGCATCTCCTCCACCCCCACCACTCACCTGTCTGAATCACAAGTCAGCTCCTATCACTAACTCCTCACTTCCTGGTGATTCAAGTTCAAAAGCACCAGCCCAGCCCTCCATCCCAGCTCCCCAGCTGGCCTCTGTCTATGTTTCAAGTTCCACCTCCCACTTGATTCAATTCAGTCCAACAGATACTGTCCTGGTTCAATAATGGGAGGCCCTGTGTTACAGAGAAAGTATACAGTCGGCTCTCGGCATCTACAGATTCAACCAGTCGTGGACCAAAATATTTTTTAAAAAATTGCATTCCTATTTGTACAGATTTCTCTCTGACCATTATCCCCTAAACAATCAGTGCAACAACTATTTATTTACAGAGCATTCATATGGCATAGATATTATAAGTAATTAAAACATGATTTAAAATATACAGAATATATGCAAATGTAACAGTGGTCACTTTATGCTTTGAATACGCCCTTGCTACTCTGCCACTGCAATTTATTTTTAAATGGATGTGTTTCTTTTTCTTCCTCTCTCCTTGATCCTCCCTAATCTCTCCCACTCCCTAAATCTCAGTGGAAACAGGATTTCCTTTCTTCCCCAACCTACAGAGAGTACACACCCACCATAGGACTGTCCCTGAGTCCACACCCACCATAGGACTGAGGTAATCCAGACTTTGGGGATGGCACTAGAGATCTCAGAAATGACTATCTCCCAAATTAACAAGTGAATGACAGCTCCAACAGAGAACAGGTGGAATGTAGCCTTTGAATCACCTCTTGAAAAGCCCCCTGTTCCTGCTGATGGGCAGAATCACAGCCTTTGGGACAGGAGCCCCCTGTGTTTCTCCTTGGCTAGCAAAGCAATAAACCTTCTTTTTCCTTTTTCTCAAAACTGTGTCCTTGCCAGGCGCACACAGCTATCATCCCAGCGGCTCAGGAGGCTGAGACTGGAGGATCACTCCAAAGGCAGCCTCTGCAATTTAGTGAGGTCCAAAGCAACTCAGTGAGACCCTGTCTCTAAATAAAATAGGGATGAGGATGTGGCTGAGTGCCCCTGAGTTCAATCCCTGGTACCCAAAACAAACAAACAAAAACAACTGTGTCCTTATTATTGGATCGGCATCGAGGACAAGGACTGAGCTTTCAGCTACTTTATTCAAGAAACTTGAGCATCCATGGACTTTGGTATCCACAGGGTGGTGGGGTGGGGGTCCTAGAAGCAATTCTGCCTCTAATATCAAGGAAAACCTGTAAACTATAAGAACTTAGTATATGGCAATGAACTCTACATTTGGAGAACAAAATTGAACATTGCCATCACAACTGGGAC
This sequence comes from Marmota flaviventris, assembly GCF_047511675.1. Lineage (NCBI taxonomy): Eukaryota > Metazoa > Chordata > Mammalia > Rodentia > Sciuridae > Marmota > Marmota flaviventris. The sequence continues at coordinate 16,303,207 of NC_092516.1, read as the reverse complement.
TGTGAAAGATGACTCAATGCCATGGAAATATGTCACTGATATATTTTGAAGGAGGAAACTGGCAGATTACAGAGGGGTATGCTCAGCAGATTTCCATTTTCATAACAAAACAAAAACGAATACATTTTAAAAATTAGAAGAGACTGGAAAGACTTGGCCCTACATGGGGTTATGGTGAGATAGTATTTTTTCTTTTGTTTTATGACACATTATAGATGTCATTTGTGTATGATAAAGTTTGCACTCCTGATCTATGGTGAGGATAAAAAAGGAATTACAAATAAATGAAGTTAGGACAATTTCTTAGCGATTAGGAGAAAGAATTAAATTCGATCTCTACGTCACACCTTGCAGAAAAGAAATCTAATGGGCTAAAGTATTAAATGAAGTAACAAAATAACTAGAAGAAAACTTATTTTAGTATCTGACCTCTAAAAGGGAAAAAAAATTCCTCAATAAACATAATAATAAAAGAAGAAAACAAAGACTTGGACTATGTAAACACTTGAATTTTGCATATAATTAAAAAAAAAACCTCTAGGGGGCTGGGGATATAGCTCAGTTGATAGAGTGCTTGCCTAGCATGCACAAGGTCCTGGGTTCAATCCCTAGTATCACCAAAAGAAAAAAAAAACCTTTAAAGAAAACTAAAAAAGGAAACTCAAATTGGGAAATATTTTTAATGCATATGGCAAATATAGATTATTTATACATTTTATTTATATATATCTCCAATTCAAAAAAGACAGGTCCATGAGGTTGGGCACGGCAGCTCTGCCTGTAATCCCAGCGACCTGGGAAGCTTAGGCAGGGGGATCACAGGTTCAAAGCCAGCCTCAGCAACTTGGCAAGACCTTGCTCAAAATAATTAATTTTTAAAAAGTGCTAGGGATGTAGCTTGCTGATACAGTGTCCTTGGGTTCAATCTCCAGTATAGGGGGGAAAAAAGGTACCAGAAAAGACAGGGGCTGGGAATGTAACTCAGTGACATACTGCAAAGAAAAAAGGGAAAAAAAGAAAAAATTTCCCTAATTCCTCTTTTAGTTCCCTTCAAACATTTCCCCCTTCCCTTCACATTGCTTTCCTCAAGAGAGAGAGAGAGAGAGAGAGAGAGAGAGAGAGAGAGAGAACCAGTAATCTCTGAGCACTTACTACATGCCAACCACTTTCCTAAGTGCTTCACATGCATCAACTGAATTCTCACTAGCCATGAAGCGTCCCCATTTTACAGATGAGGTAACTAAGGCATAGAGATTACATGACCAAAGCACACAGCTGAGGTGTAAGATAGAAATGCACTGTTGGGTTTGCAAGGACAGAGGAACCGCCCTCTTCTCTGAACCTGGACCCCACCCCCTAGAGTGACCAGCCCACCCCTGCTCACTTCCTCATCTCCCATTTACCATTCAACCCATTGTCCTTTGGTTTCTGTTCCACTCCTTCCACTGAAAACCTCTCTGACAAAGAATACCAGCGATCTCTTGATTGCCAAACCTGGAGAACACCTTTTGCCCTTGATCTTGCTTGACCTCTCAACCACAGTTGGCACTGTGGTCAGACCTTCCTTGAATTCCCCTTCCTTGATTTTTCTGATGCCAACTCTTTTGGGGCTTCTGATGCTAATTCTCTGCCTCGATTTCTCTCTTCTTTCTGCTCAGCTCTTCCACATTTGCGTGTTGAGGGCTGTTTGGGGTCTTAGGTGATGGTCTATATTTAAAAGTCTAGAATTTTCTAGAAAGTCCCAGATTTTTCTCCTGAGTTCCAGGTTCACAGCATCGAATTACTGGACATTTTATTTTCATCTTGTTTTCCCAAAGGCACGACAAATTGGGTGTGACCTAAACTGAAGTGGTCACCATCTCTCCCTTCTTGGACTCCCTAACTCTGAGCCTGACATCCACCCCGCTGCCCACACCAGGACTTAAAAGTCCATCTGACTTCCCCTGACTCTGTTTGATAACAACTTTTCAAACCCTGATATTCATACCCATAGCCACTGCCCCAGCACTTCATCATTTCTTGATAGAATTCCTATAAATGTGCTGCCTCCAGTGTATTGATTACATTTCAACCAAAGTGGTTTTTCCAAAAATTTCAGTACATGGCTTTGCATCCTTTCTCTGGCCCTTTTATACTTGCTGTGCCCTTTGTCTAGGCTCGATCTTCCTGGCATTATTTGCCTGATACTTGTTCCTCAAGAATTCATCATTTAGGAAGCTTTCTCTGATAGTTTCTGTCTAATCATCCATCCACCTATCCACCTATCCATCCATCCATCCATCCATCCATCCATCCATCCATCCAATATTAATGAGGATATACTATGTTGTAAAAACTGAGTACAAAGTCTTTGTTTCCACAGAGACAAGAACTATTTTGCAAACGTGTGTTTTTTATCTTCCCCTCTGAAAGGCAAGCTGTTGGAAGGAAGGAGCTTGCTGTGTTCATCTTTGAATATGCAGTGCTTTGAACACACCGCCCCATGAAATAAGGAAGGTTAACCGACTTATGACTATGCCTAACAGCTTAACATGCCTATCAAAAATAAATAAATAAATAAAAGTTAAAGCAATACAAAAAATTGGAAGGAAGTCTAGTTTGTTTGGACTTGTTCTTAGTGACCCTCTGCTGACCCCTTAGTAATCCCTGCTTTTTTTGGTTGTTGTTGTTCTACATGCTCATAAATCACATCTAGAGCTGACTGACCCTGCTCTGTGGCTTTGATTCTCTACATCCCAAATTGGTGTGGCAGAAATCTCGCCCGGGTCTGTTTACTCGCCATTCGTGAAGGCAATATTTGCTCAACAATGTGGGTAGGGATGTCCAAGTTCAGAGCAAAAAGTCAGAGGGAAGAATTCGCTCATTCTTGAACTTTTGCAAGCTCTACTCTCAGATGCTTCGAGAGGTAGACGGCAGGGAGAGGGCAGAAGGGTAAGGGGTGGATGGGCTGCAAAACCCAGGTCCTGCCTCAGCTACTGAGGCAGGAGGATCGCGAATTCAAAACCAGCCTCAGCAAAAGCAAGGCTCCAAGCAACTCAGTGAGACCCTGTCTCTAAAAAATACAAAATAGGGCTGAGGATGTGGCTCAGTGGTTGAGTGCTCCTGAGTTCAACCCCTGGTACCCACTTCCCCCACCAAACAAACAAACAAAAAAACCCAGGTCCTTCTTCCCAGTGCAGATGAGACACTATGGGAAACCAGGCATCAAAACATCACTGTTGTCTTCTGGGAATTTCATGACTTCCCAGTGAACAGAGGTATTGGTGGTCTGTCTTTAGAAGTCTTTTGGAGTCCCAGTCTGAGCAGGTTGGGGGGCTCAGGACATTTTTCCCTTTAGGAAATCAGCATCCACACAGCCCAAGCCGGTACATAACTTCTCTCCCGCATTAAAACAAAGTTCCTCCATGACATGCCTCTGGGAGCATCTGCCCTGCCAGACAGCCATCCTGAGGATCTCCTAGTATCTAGCACATGGGAAACACTCAGAAATAATAACTGTTGAATGGGTAGTGATGGATGGCTATCTGAGCCCCCAATGCCCGCCATATTGCTTCAGAACCCAATCCAGAGCCATCCACAGCTGAGCAAGGTGGCATAGCTTTGGCTTCACTTTTACTGGAGTTTGAAGCCAATATAGATCCTTGTGCTTGTCTCCCAGAGATTCCGGTTTAGCAGATGTGAGCCTCGTGAGCTACTGGGTTTGGAAACCATTGCTCTGGAGGAAAAATTTGTGAGGGATGAAGGCTAGGAAGTTTAACATGGCACATTAAGTTCAGATACAAATCAAGGCATGAATGAAGAGTCCACAGAGAAAATGCTTGAGGGATTTTTTTCCCCTCCCACAAATGTTAAAATACCACCAAGAAGAAATGAAAAGTAAAATTATAATGGATGCTGTTTTTTTTTTCCTTGACAGATTAGAAAAGATTAAAAGTTGAATAATAGGGTGGGTGTGTGGTGGTGCATGCCTGTAATCCCAGTGGCTTGGGAGGCTGAGGCAGGAGGACCACAAGTTAAAGGGCAGCTTTAGCAACTTACAGAGGCCCTAAGCGACTTTGTAAAGACCTTGTCTCAAAATATAAAGGGCTGGGGATGTGGCTCAGTGGTTAAGTGCCCCTGCTTTCAATCCCTGGTACTAAAAAAAAAAAAAAAAACAGTTGAATAATAAATCATGTTGGTTGGACTCCTCAGCCCAGATGTGCTCGTATTGATAGTGTTGAGCTTTGTTGCAATTCATTCTCCAGGATTTAGAGGGTTTTAAATCAGTGTGTCTCCACCCTGTTTGGAGAGTGTCTCAAAATAAAAAAAAAAAAAAAAAATATATATATATATATATATATATATATATATATATATATATATATATATATATATATAAAGGGCTGGGGATGTGGCTCAGTGGTTAAGTGCCCCTGCATTGAGTATTCTCAGCACTCAGTGAGGTCAGAGGTCACAGACTTGGAGAAAGAAGGGATTCTAGATAAAGGTTAAATCGATGGGAGTCTGAGGGGCTGAAACAGAATTTGAATAGCCCAGTGGCTTTTAACTGGTCTTTAAATAGTTGTTTTCATGCCCTCACAGGTTCTAGACTCCTAGAAAGGAGGATGTTAATCTGCTCTATTTGTATAATTGACAAATATATAATTAGTGTCTGGCACTTTGCTTCTATCAAGTTCCATAAATGCTAGGGCTTTGGGGGGAGGGGGTTGGAGGGAACAAGGGAGGTTCCTTAAGTTCTTAAAATGACATCCTGCCTTGTTCATCCCTAGAGAAGATGCAAAGAGAACCTCTGTGTATCTACCAGAATGACCGTCGGGGTGACCACTAGAAAATACAGAACCACGCTCCCTTTGAAATAAGCACCCTTTTTCCATAAGCTGTGCCTCACGTGGGTTACCCTTGCAAAAAAGCTGTCCTCCTCCCCAAGTATGTGGAACTCGGAGTAGTCTCTTACCAGATGCATTCCAATGGAGGTTGACATTGCGGTCTCGATCTCGGTTCCCACGTCTTCAATGAAGGGATATTCATCCTGCCGATGGATGAGCACCTTGGCCCCCGTGGAGGACACAAGGAAGGGGTTGTACTCTTCTTCATTTATGTACAGGATGACCTGCAGCCCTGAAAAGATAAGGTTCTGTGGTCAAGAGTCCATAAAGCCTTCCCTGGGGGTGGGGAGCGGACCCCCTCGGTGGTTTGGTAGGCTCAAATCCAAGGCCCAGCAGGCTAGATGGGAGGCAGGCTAGACCAGAAGCTAGACCGGAAGCTGTGTGGGAGCAGGAGCTGTGCCTGGCTTGCTCACCGCTGTGTCCTCAGGGCTCAGCCCCACGTAGGGGCTCAAACGCAGGATCACTGTCACAAGTCTTGCTCAGCACAAGTTCTTGCCGAGCATGAAGGAATAGCTGCTCTGACTGAGGCACACCAATCCACGTGGTCCCTTGAGATGAGAAGTTTGGCTGGACATCTAAAGGGACACGCAGAGCCATGGCTACTGACTGACACCCTCAGGGGATCACCCAGGGAAGAGAGAACCAAAAACAGGTGCATGATTGTTGGCTTAACTCCCCTCCTGGTCCCTGTCCTTGCTCTCTGCAATCTATTATTCTGCGCCCAGTAGCCATAAGGACCTATGGAAATTGGGAGTCGGATCAGATCACGCCCTGGCCTGAGACCCCCCACTCCCCAGGAGCAACTCACTGGAGCTGGATACAAGGCGTGCCAGAGAATCAACCCACTGTGACTGACAAGGCTGTGATAGGGGAGCCCACCCACCTCTCCCTCCTCGTCCTCTGTCACTCTTCCCTTCAATCAGCTCCAAGCACACCGGTTTTGATTTCTGTTTCTAGAAACACAACCCATTCATTTGATTCTCAGAGCCTTTGTGTTTGCTAGACCCTGGAATTCTCTCTCGTGTGGACCTTCTCATCCTTAAATAGGATGACCTCTCCACGAGGACTTTCCTGAACCTCCTTCTCCACCTCAAACCCCATCCTGACCCCAGCTCCTCTGTCTTCCCCTTTCTGCTTTCTTCTTCACATTCCACTCGTTAGTACTTGCAACCAGATAATGTCTATGTATGTGCTTGTCCCTTGCTTCAGAAGGCCGAGGGGGCACCTGTCTTGTTCACCGCTGCATCTCTGCTACCTAGAGGAGCACCTTGCGCAGAGCAGATATCAAACCAGTCAATGAATGAGTGTATGATCAGAGTCCATCAGAGGATACACAAACTGAAAGAAGATAACTTAAGAGTTATTCTGACATCTTCTGTTTATGTACAAAGGAACGAAAGCCCAGAGAGAGAGAGACAGTGATCAGCTAGAGGTCACAAAGCCCTGTGCAGCAGAGCCAGAACTCTGCACGTCTCCACGGTCAGTACCCAGATAGCTTCTTCCTCTGAAGATGGTGGAAGAATCCACAGAATCCCACTGTGTGCTCTGAACCAGAGTTTCTTGCAGTCTGGGTGAGAATACAGATTATACAATGACAAAGGTCTGGATTCCAAATGTGGACTTCCTGTATGACGGGATCTTGCCTTTCCTGGTGGGCGCATTATTTATCAAATCATGTTGCACAGGACCCTTCAATAATTCCTTTTGTGGGTAAGCCAGGCCAACTAGTTGGGGTTCCTAACTTTTCTACAAAAGGAGTAGAGATTGTAGTATTGGCAGGAGCAATGGCAGCATAGGTGGCAGTAGTCTTGTAGTCTTGGTACTAGGAAGTAATGACAGCAGCTAGCATTTATTGTGCATATGGTGTGTGTGTATGGCTGAATGGTCTCCTGCCTCCCCAAGTTCATAGGTCTTTAGCCTTAACCCCCAACCTGAGGGTATTTGAAGACAGGACTTCATTAAGGTCCAATGACATCTAAAAGGGTGTGGCTCTAATCTGAGAGGGTTGGGGTTCTTTGAAGACAAGGGAGAGACATCATAGCACTCTCTCCACTTGCAACAGAGGCAAGGTCACTGGGGATCCAGACAGAAGACAGCCATCTACAACCCGAGGAGCAAAGCCTTGCCAGAAACCAGATTTGCGTGATCTTGGAATCCCCAGCCTCCAGAACTGTGAGAAATAAATGTCTGTGGTGCAAACCACCCGGTCTACAGCATCTTGTTAGGGTAGCCTGAGCACATTCAGAGAATGTGCAGCAGATTTCTCCGCGGGAGATACTATCATTAGTCTCACTTTACAGATGAAGGGCAGTCACGTGCCCAAGGTCACACAATGAGAGGCAGAGCTGGGTTCTGGCTCCAGAATCTGTCATCTTCACTAAGATAAAGGCGTGTCTACCTCCTTAATCTCCTACTCAGCACCTCCAGGTTGAACTCCATCGAGAAGCCACCTGCCTGGCATTACTCACCCCAGCCACAAGCTTAAACCAGAAAGGCGTCTCCGCAGCAGGAAGCCTGCGGTGTGACCCTTGTGCCTCTCTCAAGGGTAAAGAAGAGAAGTCAAAAAAAAAAAAAAAAAGAAGAAGACAAGAGACACCCAGATTGAAGAAAGTAGGCAACATGGGTGCTGATGGAGATGCTGGACGGATGGGGAAATTAGTGTCTGGTTTGGGGCCAGGTGGAGAGATCTGTATTTCTGGAAGCCCCAGCACCCCCGGGTTATCCTGCTGCCAGCACACTCGCTGTCAGGGGGCCTGGGGGTCTCCTTACCGTACTCACTGCCCCCCATGGAGGTGCTGAGGATGCTCTCGTTTTCTCTGTTGTTGAACGTGTAGCAATTCCCATACATGGGATGGTGGAAGAGTGTGAAGTTCCTATAGATGGAGCAGATGGGTCAGAAAGGGCTGGGCTGGGGACTCCCCCGTGTGCCTCTCAGCTAAAGTCTGGAAGGGCAATGTTCATGGGGCCACCTCTCTCTGAGAACAATGGATGATAGCCCCCGACCCCCTTCCCATGAGTTTCCTCGGCTAAAGGGAACCCCTCAAGTCAGGTTCGTTAGACTCCGGTTTCCATGCTCCTCCTTAGCCCTTTAGCCAGCTTCTCTGTTCTGATGTGGCAGTCCCTGTGTCCCATGTTTGCTGAAAATTCCTCCACTCTTGAATTTCTCAGCCAACATGTGCACTTTTTTTTTTTTCCATTCAAATTCCCAATCCTAGGAAATGCTCCCCAGAGAAGAAATCCCTTATGGGATTTATGGGATTTATGGGACATAAAGAACCCATCCTTCAGAGAACTCTCATTCCAATCACTCTGTGTATTTTTCAGGGACCAATATGTCCCCTAACATATAGACATGTGGCAGAGGTTTAGTGTTAAAAAAAAAAATGAGACAAATCCATAGGACAAGCAGGACCCCTCAGAATGTCCCATCTACTCCCGGTCACCACCAGGAATCTGAGTGTGATCTTCCAAGGGGAAAGGTTGGAAGGCTCACAAATGTGAACACAGGCTTTTCTTTATTCCCTCCCTCCCTCCTTGTCTCCCTTCCTTCCTCCGTAGGAGAGCGTTGGCTCTCCAACACTGGTCCGCATCCTAATAACATGCAAAGTTATACACGCACACTCTCAACCACTCCAGGTCATGATAAGTAATTTCATGAGTTTAAAGCTAGTGTGAGCCCATGCCATGTACTCAACTCCCTGATTCTAGAACCGTCTCCTGTGTGCGTGCAAGGAGCCTGGCTCAGAGCTGCCTGCATCCAGAGGCTGAGAGAACTGCCTCCCCCGCTGACCTGGCATTGCAGGACATCCCGTCAAAGAAGCAGGTGACCAGCAGCTCCTCTGCAGAGTAGCTCATGTTGATCTTCTTCTCCAGAGGCACCTGGGCCATGATGTTCATGTAATGCAGCTTGTACCACTCCTGGATGGCGTTGATGCCCGAGCTGAAGGTGTAGGTGGCACAGTCCGAGGTGTCGTTGGAACACTGTAAATAAGAGGAGAAGCCCGGCTATTACCAGGAGATCTGCTACCTTTTGGAAGGACCGTAAGGATGAGTAATTGAAACTTCGGGTCAGATACTCAGGGGAACGGGAGAGAAGCCTGGGATAAGAATGGTTTTCCTGCCAGGCAGGGTGATGCAAGCCTGTCATCCCAGCAGCTAAGGAGGCCGAGGCAGGAGGATCACGGGTTCAAAGCCAGCCTCAGCAACAGCAAGGCGCTAAGCAACTCAGTGAGACCCTGTCTCTGAACAAAATACAAAATAGGGCTGGGGATGGGGCTCAGTGGTCGAGTGCCCCTGAGTTCAACCCCCTGTACCCTTCCCCCCTTTACTTCTGGCCTTCAGGATAGGAAAGAGGTTAGTGAAGAAGGACACTGAGTCCCACTCTTATGACTCCCTACTTCTGTCTGCCACAGGGTTCCCTGGATATTTGGGGTTTGGCTCAAATGCTTCTGAGTTCCTACACAATCCATCCTGCTTCCTGCTACATAAACAGTTTAGAAACCTGGATTCTAGCCCAGAATCTGATACTACTTCTCTGCAGGATCTTAGGCGAGGCATTATGCATCCATTCTGCCACTTACAAAATATTGACTGAACTATCATCCTCACCAACCACACAGAGTGGTGGAGAGGACCCACGTCTGAATGATACGATAATGAGGACTTTATAAGGAAATCATGGTACATTCCTGGTGTTTTCTTCAGAGCTTGGAAAGTATAGATATCAAGGAATTGACTAGAATATCCAAGAGAATCTTATGACTATCCTATGAATGATCTTAGTAATTTTTTTTTGAATAGGGGCCATTTTTTTTTTCAGGATTTGACCCTCTTGATAAGGAAGTATCAAACAATTCAGGCTATAAAATATAGAAGCATCTCTGTCCTCAAGCGGTGGATGGAGCACGGGGTGAGATGGAGATGGAATTTATTTTCAGTGAGTTAATGCTTCCCAAAAAGTCTCTCAAATGGGACCAGAAAGGGAGGTGACCAATCCGGCCACAGCACCTCGTGAAGACGAGCAGTACCGGGACACTGGTGTTTTGTAGTGATCTTATCTATTTTTTTTCCCTTTGGGTGTTTGCACTCTGATTTTGCTTTGTAGGAATTTTCTTTCCCCCCTTTGATACAGTCTGGTGAGATTATCCTTCAAGATGTCCTGCCTTCCATTATTAGCCAAGAGGACATCAGGGTGACCCAAGCATGGCCAACCAGGTGGTCCCAGGATGGAATTTGTATGTTAAGCAGTAATAAAAAGCCTGAAAGTAAGTTCTTTTATTCAGCAGCAGTTTCTGAAATGATCTCATCCTTCCTTCCCACCTAGATTCCCAAATCATCTCTCATTTCTCTCTATTTGGGAGGCCCCCATGAGCTACGGGTCACCTCCTAGGACATTTCCCCCGTGTTCTAGGATTGCCTGAGTCAGATTCACTCGCTGGTAGCCCACTCACCCTCACCGGGTATATTTCTTCCAGGAGTCCTCCAGGAGCAAACGGCCTAGGAGAAGAGACCCTGGGCCCACCAGCCCCAGCACCTTCCATGCCCCCAAACTGCGAGCCAGCGAGTCTTACCAGTTGGAACCCCACCACCTCCTTGGAGTCGTGGACATGCACGACGTTGGAAGCCTTGTGAATGATTTTCCCTCTCACTTTCCGCTTCCGGCCCGTGATGAAGTCCCTGGCCTTGCCCCTCTCCTCCTTGTTGAAGACCAGCAGCGGGACCACGTTGAGGAATTTGGGCTGGATGCCTTCCCAGGGTTCTGCCTCCCGACGTTTCCGAGAGTTCACCTCTGAAAAGCCAAATAGGGACTTCAAGGCCTCTCTGGTCTCCTTGTCCAGGTCAGCCAGAAGGTCACGCACGGCACTGTACCTGCCAGGGACGGGAAGGTAGTGTCCATCAGAGAAGGCAAACCCCTCCGGCAGAATGCCATCCCGGCTCCGTGCTGTGGTCCATCAAGACGCACCAGCCTCCGCCCCCCCCCCCCCATCCCTGTGGCCTTCCCCATTAGCTCCATCCTGAGTCACTGTTGCCTCCCACAAAAGGGAAAGGCACATGGGTGACCCTTGCATGACATCTTGTGGCTTCACCCCTGCCACCACTGTCTGCTTGCTCTCGGGGTGTGTTGATGAGTTTGTCCCCAACCAGCATTTCTGGAGTGGTGACCATCAGGTACCTCCCCTAATCCAGCCACAGTGAGGACAAACAAATATCTGCCAACCAGGGGGTCAGGCTCCATCTCCACCCCACACACCCTGCCTCTGCCAACCCGTGACCTCCAACCATAGCTGGGAGGGAGGAGGGCATGCCTGTTACCCTGACAACCCTTGAGAACACAGGGGAATAGTGACAAGTGTCTTCAGCCAGCCTGATGAAGCCATTTAAAACTTTTTTCGCATTGCCAAATATTCCCAGCCTCTCCCTTAACTCTCCCCTCTCTTTCCTCTCCTCCTTGCTCTGTGCATAGGCAACATAGCACAGGGATTCAGAGTACCAGTCCCACAGCTTAACTACCTGAGTTCAGATTTCCCATCCTGGTTCTTACTGGCTGTGTACATAGGAAACACACATATGCATAAAAATAATTTAATGGTTGTGATTATGAGTTAGCATAGGGTAGATATATTTGCACTACAGCATGAGCCAAGGGGTCAAAGACTGTGCGTAGGTTGCTCAATTCTATGCCTCAGAACCTAGGCTAGACGATTTTTAGATGCTGAGTAATTATGGAACTAATCATGGCTGGAAGGAGGGAGAGAGGGAAGGAGAAGGGAGAAATGGAAGAGATAAGGGAGGGAGGAAGAAAAGAAAGAGACTTAAGAGGTAGAGAATAAGTCTTAGACCTGATCTGGATCTTGAGCTTTTCTGACGGTTGATGACTGGCCAAGTCTGCTTCTTTGGTAATCATGATCATCTCCCCCTGCCCTTCCATTCTCTTCACCCCCGACCCCTACCCTGACAAAATTCTGCTGGATTCTGACCCGGCTGGCAGGTCAGTGTTCCATGATCCCAAGGACTCTGATGGCCCATTTAGAACAGGTCCTGCAGCTGCCAATGGGGTAGCACCAACGGCTGATCCAGCCCAAAGCCCTGTGGGGCTGGGCTCACTCAAATGAGGCTTAGCAGAGCCGGGATGCTTCTGGAAGTTTCTGAGTCAGCCTTGAGCTTACATTTTGTGGAGATGGAGGGTGTGGATTTGGAAAGTTGGGAAGAGTGGCTAAGCTAAGGGTTTGGTGTCAGCGTTTATGAGGGGAGGGCAGAGGGTGCAAGTTCATTCCAGACCCAACCTCCAAGCTAAGCTGATCCTTGCAACCTCCCCATCTGCTTCCCCTGAGATAGCCCATCCCCAGAAGTAGGGGATAGACTGAAACCTTGGTACACCTTTGGAGCGACTGGAGAGGGCAGTTCACCAATGTTGCCAATGAATTCAAATTCCTAAAAGCACATCTACAGGCTGCAGGGGCTTTGGCACCCGCGGGAGTCATGAGCTCCACGCCTTGACCCCTGCTCGCGCCTCTTACTTGTAGGGGTTCATGTTGCAGATGGTGACAGCGGGGAAATCCAGCTTCTGGAAGTGGACCTTGATGGAGACGGAGACAGTGTAGAAAGAGCACACGAGGAGCGCGCACTGCCAGATAATGAGGGCCACCGCCATCAGCGTGATCCCGATCCAGATGAGGCGACGGAGGCGGCCGCGGGACACCACGATGCGGCGGCAGCCGTGGGTGTTGGTGTTGAGGCAGTACCACCGCATCAGGTCCTTGATGGTGGGTGCCTGAGGGCCTCTCACGGGCAGATTCTTCTTGATTTTGGCTTTGATCTTCTCTCCGGGAGCCATGGCGAGGATGGGACTTGGCGAGCAGGCCACTTACTGGAGGGACAGAGAAGAGCAGGTGAGCTCGTGCAAGCAAGCTGGCTGCTGGTAGGTCCCTGGAGGCGAGGGACCTCAGTGACCTCCTTCCACTTTTCCTCCGTGGGCTGGACAGTCTCCATCCTGAGGCCTTGGCCCCCTCTCCAGGATATTTGTTCTTGGCCACCACAGCTGCCAGAGAGGCTGCCTCCTCCTCTTAGGGCCCCCAGGCCTAGCCCTGTGAGGGCTGGGCCAGGTGGAACCCGCGGAGACTGGCCCGACTAGCCCAAGGACCTTTCGCCCGGGTTTCTGGGGCAGCAGCCCTCAGTGCAACCCAATCAGCTCCTGTCTTATCAGGTGGGGGTACTGCAACGTGCCTTATCGCTCCCACTCACCTGCCCTCCTGGAGGGCAGCCTTCCTACCCCAATAGGCCCCCTGGTGCTCAGGACAGTGTCTGGCACAGAGCGAGCGCTCAGCAAGGTGTTTCTGACAGATGAAATCAGCCAAGGGAGTTTTCTGGCAGCCCCTTCGATCACGTTCCTGGCCCCATTTCTTCCAGCTCATTTCCCTACTGCTTTCTTGAAAGTGGAATGATTTCTGATTCATTTCTTCTCTTTACAGACAAGCTCTTAGCGCTTCAGAGTCCCTGATATAGATGTTAGAAAACAATAGTCTACAACTGACAGCCACCTAATATTTGCAGAGCACTGTGCCACATTTTTTTGGTGTATTTATTTAAAGCTACCGTTCATTTGGAGAATGCATCTTGATTTAATAACAGCTTCTGGGGAGAGTGTTGGAAAGCAAATTATTAGATTCATCAACAGACACGATCATCTCAGTCACAGAAACGTTACGGCGTGAAATGATATTCATTTTATAAATATACTAATATACTATACAGTGTATATAATATATACATATACTATGTGTGTATATAGTCATCTCATATTTATAATATATACATATGAGATGATTATATACATTTATAATATATACATATTGTCTCTTAAGTCTCATAAATTTATAGTCTCTATATTAACACACATAGTCTCTCTCTCTCTCTCTCTCTATATATATATATATATATATATATATATATATTTCACCTCATGTTTCAACAGTTCCACAAAGTAAACATACTATTATCATCTCCATGCTACAGAGGAGGAGAATGAGCTCAGAGAGGTGAATCAACTTGTATAAGATTGTACAGGAATCTTGCAGCCTTAACCACCATAGTCTATGTCTTTGAGGGGCCTGGTGTTGTACCGGGGACTGCTACGCCCCCTCATTAAAGCAAGAAGCTGGTTAATAGTACTCGAGACTAAAGGTAGAAAGAAAGAGAAAGAATCTTGAGGTATTTAGTTTCTAAATACTCTGGATAGTAAATAGTAACTATTTCTCAAGACTCATGAATACCAGTATAGGGGGAGGGGTATATGCAAACTCTGTCCCCTGTGTGTTCTACAGCACCAAAGCCAAATTAGGACATGCTCTGATTTGGAGGTATACAGAGTGGGCTCCATGTCCTCAGAGGTCCCTTGTCTAATACAAGGACTTAGGTGTGCCCCCATTAAGTTCTTTAGTCAGGATTCTGAACTTGTGGAATTACTTTTTTTTTTCCATTATGAATCCATGGAATAGAGTCAAAAATTAGGAGCTGGACCAAAGCTGGGGTCTTTCAAAATTAACAACACTAGTGGGTTTTAAGGCTTACAATGCAAAAGAAATAGAGTGTTGGGGATAGAGGTAAGATATCCAGAGTCAGCCAAACTGTTTCAGAGACTTCTGTGATTTTTCTGGGATGGAGAAAACCATCTATAATACCCCAAATTATGCTATTAGCCTCTTGGCAAGAGAAATAAAATTTATTTTAGTTTATTATTTGTTTATTTATTGCAGAACTGGGAATTGAGCACAAGAGCGTTCTACTTCTGAGCTAAAGTTTTAGCCTTTTATAAAATTTAAAAATTTTTTTAAAAATATTTTTTAGTTGTCAATGGACCTTCATTTTATATACTTAAATGTGGTACTGAGAATCGAACCCAGTGCCTCACATATGCTAGGCAAGCACTCTACCACTAAGCCACAACCCCAGCCCCCTTTTTTACTTTATTTTATTTTGAGACAGGGTTCCATGAAGTTGGTGAGGCTCACCTTGAACCTATGATCCTTCTGCCTCAGCCTCTGGGCTTGTAGCATCACTTATTTTATAATTTTCAATATTACTCATCCTCACCTTTTCCTGTACAGCAATCCCAAACCAAAAAAGAAAGAATGTAACAATTGTTTTTTAAATCGAGGCCCAGGTTCAATGTCCTGCTAAATAATGCTGCAGCCCAGGAGACATTTCCTACTCTGCAAATGTTTGCCAGAAGCTGTGATTCTGGAAACTTCTGTCCCCCATCTCATTCTTCCCACTAAAGACAATACCTAGGGTCCCTCTGCTCATCAGTCCCTTCCCTGGGCCTGACCCTGACCCCAGCAGAGCAGAGGAGCCCCACCAATGCTCCCACAAATATTTCAAGTTCAAGGCAAAACAACTTTGGAGCTACTACTGGATTGTGTCACCTTTGAGGAAGAATTAGCTGCAGACGCCCTTCAAAGTGCTTTACAGGTATTACCTCATTCAATTTTCACAACAATCTTCTCCGGTAGGAATCAGAATTTCCCCCATGATACAAATGAAACGGAGACACCAAGGTTAAGTAGCTTGCCCAATGTCACATTAGAAAGTGGCTGAGCTGGGATTTGAATCCAGGAGTCCCTATTTTTATCTACCTGCTCTACTGCTCCTGAAATGACAGTGACAGTGGCAGTAGAAAATAATGACTGTCATTTATCAATCCCTAACTGTGTCCCGGCACCCTACTTAGTTCTTTTTACATATTACCTAATTAAATTC
This sequence comes from Marmota flaviventris, assembly GCF_047511675.1. NCBI lineage: Eukaryota > Metazoa > Chordata > Mammalia > Rodentia > Sciuridae > Marmota > Marmota flaviventris. Next base: position 16,287,566 of record NC_092516.1, on the reverse strand, counting down.
TCACTACAAATTATATGAGATATGATAGATCCCCATTTCACAGAGGAGGAAACAGAGGTGTAGAGAGGTAAGATAATCTGCCTTAGGTCACAAAGGTAGGAAGGATTGCAAGGATCCCCCCCCAAAAAAAAAAAAAAAAATTCCAGGGTCCTGATTCATGAGAGCAAGTCCCGAATGCACACCCCGGACTACCACTAAGCTCTCCTATTCCCCATGTCACAGTGAAGGAACCTGGGGAGGGGTGAGAAATTTGCTCCATGTCTTGGGCAGGGTTGGTCGCAGAACTTGGAAGCGACCAGGGACCTAAGCTGATGCGCGCCCCTGCTGCATGGAGATCCCTTGAGCCTCGGACCCGTCCCGAGCTCCTCGTGGGAGCTGCTGCAAGTCCTGCCCGCCCTTGCGCGGAGCGACTGGGCGCTGTCCTGTGGCCAAAGCCCCCTCTGTCCCCCGGCTGCTGCAGGACAGCTCAGGCCGAGTCTGCCCGCCCAAGAGAGCAGCCAGCCCGCTTCAAGTGTTTGCTTCTTTCTGCAACAAGAGTCCACCTCCAAAGAAAGCATTCCAGAGCGTAAAAGGAGCAGCCACGGTCCAGTCCACGCGCTTCACCGAGGCGGGGAAGGGGGGTCGGGGGAGGGTAGCTCAGGAATGACCATCGCCCAGCCCTGTGACCAGAGCCACTGCGCGAATAGACAAGAGAGCTGCATCGATCGCCCCGGGAAAGTGTCCCTGCATCCTGGTCACCGGCTAGCAGCCGCAGTGATGCCGGCAGGGCTACCGACCCACCGGGCGATCCGCGCGTCCGGGAGGCCACCGCGTACCGCGGCACTCTGGTGCCTGAAACCCTTGCCGGTCCGACCCAGCCCGGCTAGCTCACCTCTCAGCTCCGAAGGATGGGGGTTCGCGTGTGCACCATCCGGGTACGCTCCTTTTCTGCTCTCCTCACCAGGCAAGCATCCCCAGTTGGCGCGCCCCAGGGCTCTTGTGGGAGGGCCTGGGCCCCGCCTCTAGAGCCCAGCCCCTTCAGGTTCTGTCCCCTCCTACCTGCCCAGGTGTGTTCCCGAGCCCGCCGAGAACTGGCGACCAGCCCAGAGCAGGCCACGACTCCGCAGCGCCACCTGCCGTCCCGAAGCAAGCTCTGCGCCCCAGCTGGGCTGGTCCTGAGCCGTTCTAGGTGGCAAAGCGAGGACCTGCTGCCGCCCGGAGGCCACCCAGCACCTTGCATTCCCCTGGGTCTCTGTAGCACCTCCCATAAGGCACCTCGCAACTCCTCCTGCTGCTCTGTTACTGACCCGGGCCTTTCCTTCTGCTCCAGATCACAGGTGCCTTCCTGCCCCAGCACCAGCAGGAATCTCACTCAGTCTTTTGTCCCCCATCCCCTGAGCATCGCTCCTGACTTGCACCGTGAGGCTGCTTTAACCAGGCCACCCATCCTTTGGTCTGATCAAGTGCCTTTTTGTAAGGGACTCAGGCAGATAACCAACAGAAATGAGTTTGAAAATTGCAACTGGGAGGAACCACATTGAGATCCCTCGGCCACTGTCCCTTTTGAGTCGGGAAGAATTGAGACCCCAGGAGGGGAAGGGGTCTGTTCTCACAGAGAGCTTCTCAGATGCACGGTCACCTACTGATGTCTTGTTAAAATGCAGGGGTAGGGTGGTTCTTGAGAGTCTGGGTGTCTGACTTCCCAGGAGATGCCTCTGTTGATGGCCGAAGATGACACTTGGAGCCCCAAGGGTTACTTACTGGCCCGGGTGGTGGAAACAAGCCCAGCATTACTGGAGGGCAGCTTAAAGAAAATCTTTAAAAACTCCACCGTTTTTTCTTACAATATATGCTCATTGTGAAGAATTTAAATGGTAATCCACATCCCCCACTAAATAAGCACTGCTAACAGTAAGGTTATTATTTTGTATATATACCTACACACATGTATACTGTATATATATATGAATGCGTGTGTGTTAAAGATAGGATTTTGAAATATATGTTGTTCCTAAATTTCTGAAGTTTGTTTTGATGATTATACATCATATTTTTCCTCAATGTAAAATGAAGTCTGTTTTTTCACCTCATGATACATTATAGGCAACTTTTCCTTACTTAAAATGTACATTTGCTTAAGTATTCCATTCACATAATTGAATCGATTTATTAATACATGTATTGCCTCCAGTTTTTACCAATATATTCTCTGCATAAAATCTTCATTTATATCTCTAATTGTTTTCTTGGGATACATTCTCACTGGTGGGATTTTTTTCCCCCCTGTCAGTATACTTACTCAGTTTGATCTGCAAAACAAAAAAGTACAGTTGAGAAAAAGGCCAAACAGTATATAGACTAGAAAATTATAATAGATTATGTATGTGGTGTCTTTCTCTATATGCTTACATACAGTTTTTAAAAGAGGTCATCTCTTGGGGTGGGTTTACATGGGATTTTTACTGATCTCTGTTGTTGTTGTTGAACAGATATGTTCTGTACCATAAAAATAATGTTTATGAAAGGTAACAAGCTAGTTGATACATTATAGGATACAATGAACTTAGGCTTGACCGATCTCTTTTTAAAAATCCACTTAAAATTGACATAGTGAAATGTTTGAAGGGTACAATTCAATGAGTTCTGGAAATTGTATATTCTTATATGACCATCCCCATAACAGACACAGAGATGGGCAACATCTCAGCACGTTTCCTTAACCCCTTTCTACTCCGTTCTGGTTCTTGGGTACAGAGTGGTGTCATGTCTACACCACTCCTGCCATCATAAGCCTCTTGTCAATCCCACATCTTACCGGGGATCACCTGAAACACTCCACTTTTGGTACCTAGTTCTAATTCAGGCAGGACCATGTTTATTTCAAGAATCGAAAATAACCTTGAACTAGCTTAGCTAAGTTGAAGAATGAAACAGTTTAGCTTACGTATTGGGAAGTTTGACCTCAGGCTCTGCTTTAAGCTGGAGTTCCAAAGGTAACCAGGACCTAATTTCTCTATGCTTGAGTCTCTGAGTCTCTGCTTTGCTTTCTTGGTGTTTATGTCATTCTCTGACCCAGGAAGTCATAAGACAGCTCTGCTGGTTCCAGCCTGCACATGTACTGAGCTCAGAGTCTAGTAGGACTGATGGATCAAGTGTAGCCTGTAGGATCCAGTCTGAGCAACACTTATTGGGTTTTACTGTGTTGCTTGAAGCTTGTTCTAACCCCTAATTGAACAATACCATGAGAGAGGGGGGATGTGTTGACCTGTATCTTAGCCCATATTTTACTGCTATAAGAAAATACCATATCTGGGTAATTAATGCAGAGAATGAATTTACTTCTCACAGTTCTGGATTTGGGAAGTCTGATAATCAGGAGGTCAGGATCTGCTTTTGTACTCCATCATCCCATGGCAGAAAGGCAAAGCATGCCTGAACAGAGTTTATCTAACACACATATTTTCATAGGAAGGCACATAGTAAGGCAGAGGAGAAAAAGAGATCAAACTCACAGCTTCAAGCCCTTTTATATCAGCATTCTCCATGCATGAGAGCAGAAGCCTCAGGTTCTAATCACCTCTTGCCAGTGTGTTTTGGAGATTTACTTTTTAACATATGCTTTGTGTGAGGCGGGGGGCACATTCTCGTCCTAGCAATCGGCTTAGGTTTGGATTACATGCTTCACTTCTGGGTAGAATCAGCTTCATTTAACACACGTGGGCTAAAAATGGGGGTGGGGTGGTTCTCCAAAGTCAGAGACAGAGTCAACTCTGGGTTTCAAAAGCATCCAGTCTACACAATTCCTTTCCTTTCACCTTCTTTGGCACTCAGAACTGGTGATTGTCTTGGTGAAACACCTTCTTCTCTTGGCTTCTCTGACGCATTGCTTTCTCTACAATTTACTTAATACTCTTTGTAACTTTTTGCAGCATCTCTCTGTAAAAACCCAGAGTTCCTGTGTTGTCAAGGATTAGTATTGGGGTTCAGGGTCTCAGGAGGCTAGTCATGAGAAATAATAGGAGATCTTGAAACTTCTAGAAAGTAGGAGATCAAAAGTGTCCAAAGTGGATCTGAAGACTTGGTTAAACTGAAATAAGGGCTGAGATCTGAGTTTGTGGACCAGTGGGAATAAATAGCTTTTCTGTAAGGTTTGATTCTTTCCAGGATTCCTGAAGCTCTAGAATGATGTCCTTCCGTTCATGTGATTCCCTCCACCAGGATGGGATCAAGGCTGTTATTTCACATTGCTCATTGAGTTAGAAACCTACTATCCTAGGTCATTAGGGAGTAGGAAACGGGGTGTTTAGATTCACTTGTGTAAGTTTCATAATCATTTTTCTGATGCTGCTTCTCTTGCAGGAAGTTGGCTGCAGACGATCAGCACCGTGGACAGCAGCCAAAGATGGTCATGGTTTCTTTCCCCTTCCCTGTAGGTCTCTGGTGGAATGCACATTCCCTCAAAATGTCACTTGCAATTTGGGGATGGACACATTGGAAAGGATGAAGGAGTGAAAGTGTTACCCTCACCCAGCCTAGTCAGCCCGTACCCCGATAGAGATCTCAGTCCGAATGCTGTTACAACTAGAAACGTAAGGTCAGCTCTTGCTATTCATGATAGCTATGTTCTATAGAGTTGCCTTGAACACTGAATCAGCCAGTATTGACTGGCTGTGTCTAGGCAAAATGCAGGGTTAAGTTCTCAAGAGCCTCTGGTCTCATTTTCACTAACCAATCCATACATATCTTTGTCCCTTGCGTGTTTCTGTTTAAAGCCACTTCATTGAAAATACAGTTGATTTGTTGACATTGAACTCATGGCCAACAGCATTATAAGGCAAGCCTGAATAGAGTTTATCTAACACACATATTTTTCATAGTGAGGCACAGTACTGTGTTTGAGAAGCGCTTCAGCATTATACCTGCGGGGTGCTGTTATCAACAGCAGACTCACCAACAATGTACAGACATGGGTAAACTATGAAAAGGGGCAATTGTTTGTAGTGAGAGCTAAAACAATAAGGCAGCTAGGAATTGAATGTCGAACAGCACATTTTTGTTGTTCTGTGCACGCCCATAAAAACACCTCGAGTCATGATTTTAGAGTTACAAATGAAGTTTAGTGAGTAGATGAATTTGCAAATATGCATCTTATGAATAGTGAATGTTGACTATTATTTATTTTTCTTTATGCCAATTTGGGCTGATTCATTTGGGCTGGTTCATTTCCTTGGGTCTCAAATTATAGAAGCCAGAGTCCTTACAATGGCCCACGAGGCCCTACATGATTTAATTTGCTCTTCCTTTTCTTGTGTCTGAATTAGGTTATTCATTTGAGATCAATCTTTCTTTCTTTCTTATTGGACATTGGACTCTATTGCCATCTCCTTTCTTGGTTTTATTTTTTCTTCAAAGCAGTTAGCAGGAGCTGAAATTATGTTAAATATTTATGTATTTCTTTATTTTCTGTTGCCTGCCACTAAAATGGAAAACACTTTGTATTTTCCCAGCTGAATCCCCAGAGTCCTGAACAGGTGCCTATCACACATTGAGCACTCCAATGCTCATGCCAGGTTGAACCTCACAAGTTTCCTATTTGGGCAGAAAAACGTTAGAGGTTTGATGATTTCTTTCCACTGAGTTCTGGCGTCACTCTGTGTTAGTCAGCTTTTCGTTGCTGTGATCAAAAGACCTAAGAAGAACAACTTGGAGGAGGAAAAGTTTATGGTGGCTATTGGTTTCAGAGGTCTCAGTTTGTGATGGGCAGACTCCATATCTTGGAGCCTGAGGGGAGGCAGACTATCATGGTGGAAGGGCATTGTGGAGGGAAGCTGCTCAGTTCTTGGCAGCCAAAGGAATTGGGATGGGGGGAGATAGAGATGAGATGAGGAGAGAGAGAGAGAGAGAGAGAGAGAGAGAGAGAGAGAGAGAGAGAGAAGCTAAAGACAAAATACATAATCCCTAAGGCATGCCCCCTATGATCCACTGCCTCCAGCCACACCCTAGTTGCCTACAGTTACCACCCAGAAATCCACTTAAATTATTAATCCATGAAATGCATTAACCCAATGAGTAGGTTATGACTCAAAATCTAATCATTTCACCTCTTGAATTAACATAGGAGCTTATAGTGGGGAATAGATCATATTGAAACCCTAACACACTCAGACCTCTGGAATTCCCTCAGATCTTTGGAAGCCATCATTCCTGGCTCCTTCTAAGATGGCCTTAGGTTTCCCAGAAAAATTATGTCCTTGTTGTGGGTTGGATATGAAGTGCTCCACAGAAGCTCACCCGTGAGACAATGCAAGAATGTTCAGAGGTGAAATGACCAGATTATGAGAAATATAACCCAGTCAGAGGATTAATCCACTGGAATGTATTAACTGGGTAACTGTAGGCGGGTAGGGTATGGCTGTAGGAAGCAGGTGACTAGGGACATACCTTTGGGGTTTATCTTTTGTCCTTGGTGAGCAGATCCCCTGCTCTCCTTTCTGGTTGCCATGTTCTGAGCTGCTTTCTTTGGCCACATCATTCCGCCATGATGTTCTGCCTCATCTTGGGCCCAGAGCTGTGGAGTTGGCCCGTCATGGACTGAACCTCTGGAACCGTGAGCCAAAATAAACCTTTCCTTCTCTAAGTTGTTCTTGTCAGGTCTTTTGGTCACAGTACAGAAAGTTGACCTAAAAGAGTCTTTGTGACATGAGTGAGGGTCATCAGAGTCCCCTCCTCAGAGTCCTGAAAACGGAGACCTGACTGCATGCCCTTGTACCAAATAAGGGGGTCAGTTGATTCTCAAGGTGAACAAATGTGACGTCTTCCTCACAGGTGTTTTTTTCACCCATTCTCATGCCATTTTAGTAAAATTTGCCTGATGATCATACCATATAATTTTTTTTAAAAGAAAAAAATCTACCCGTATTAGGCAGATTTTCATCGCTGTGGTCCAAATAACGTTAGGTAAAACTTGACCCAGGCCATGCCATTTTGAAACATATCCTCTATCTTAGAACTAGAGTCACCTCAAGGTCGCCTTAACTCAACCTGACCTAAACCCCAGACAATACTCCATCATCATGCAAAGCAACCCCAGGCACTCTATCATCATAAGGAAGGAAACAGCTGGGACTGAAATCCTGAAAACACCTAGTTCCTCATGAAGGTGACACCACAGGACCTTTCCCTGACAAACCCCTAGCCATGGCCTAGTTTCCCCTCCCTCATTCCCCTGTGTCTACCCCAGAAGTGGAAGATGGGTGTCAGTCTCCACTGGGCCCCTGTCCAGGTCTGTCCAGGAGAAACCTGGGTTACTATTGAGCTACCTCTCGTCTCTCTTTATTTCCTTCACTCGATTCTTTCCTTACCAACACCTGACAAGAACAACGTAGAGGAGGAAAGGTATATTTAGGCTCATGGTTCCAGAGGATTCCGTGTCTGGTCAGCTGGTTCCGTGGCAGAACATGATGGTAGAAGGGCCTGGTGGAGGAAAGCGCTCGGCTCATGCCAGCCAGGGATGGTGGAGAGGAAGGGGCCGGGGACAAGACAGACCCTTCTAGGAAACACCACCAGCGACCTACTCCCTCCAAGTTGGTGCCACCTCTCGGTAGTTCATTCAGCTACCTGGTGGATTAAAGGACGGAACAGCTCTCCTGAACCATATCCTTCTGCCATGATGTTCTGCCTCACCTTGGGCCCAGAGCAATGGAATCAGCCGACCATGGTCAGAGACCTCTGATGAGATCAGAACCCTCCTGATCCAGTCATTGCCCAAAAGACCCACCTCTGAACCTTGCTCCACTGGGGACCAGGCTTTCAACACATGAGCTTTTGGGGGACATTCAAGATCCAAACCATAATACTACCTTTCCTTTTAAAAAAAAATCTTAAATGTATTTTTAATAAACTTTTTATGTTGGAATGACTTTAGATCTGCAAAGGAGGTGCAAAAAATAATAAAGAGGGTCCTTATCTGTATCTATACTTCCTCCAGCTTCCCCTAATGTTAATATCTCACACAACCATGGTTCCATGGTACTTTTGTTAAACTAAGAAATCAATGTTCAGATAACACTTGTCTTAAGAAAAGAGATTTATTTGGTTCACAATTCTGGTATCTGGGCAGTTCAAACAGCATGGTAGCTGGCATTTGTCAGAAGCCCCTGGTCACAGCAAAGTGGAGAAGAAGAAAGGGAAATAGCAGCAGGGTGCAGAGGGACCAAGTATGTGGTGTGGCCTCACTTTATAACAACCTGCTTTTGTGAGACCTGACCCACTCCCTCCAGACAGATATTAACCCATTCATTAGGGTGGAGCCCCCACTGCTCTTAATCACCTTCCACTAGGCCCCACTGGGTGAGGTGGCAGACACTTATATTCCCAGTGGCTCAGGAGGCTGAGATAGGAGGATGTCAAGTTCAAAACCAGCCTCAGCAACTTAGGGAGGTCCTAAGCAACTCAGTAAGACCATGTCTCTTAAAAAAAATATATATGAAAAGGGCTGTGGGATGTGGCTCAGTGGTTAAGCATTGCTGAGTTCAATCCCTAGTACCAAAAAAAAAAAAAAAAAAAAAAAAGTTCTACTAACTCAACACCTCTATACTGAGACCAAGCTTCCAGCATATGAAACTGTGGGGGACAAATCATACTCAAAGCATAGCAACATGAAGAGCTGAAGTCCAGACTTTGTTTTTTTTTAATCAGGTTTTCACTAATAGTCTTCTTCTGTTGCAGTCCTGGATAATATGTTGATTTAGGCCTTACATATTTCTGGTTTTCTTTGCTATGTGACACAGTTTTTTTCAGTCTATATTTTTTTCCTGACCTCAAGAGATTATGAAAAACGTCCCCAAACTTAGATTTGTCTGATGTCTTTCCTCTTGATTAGACCAGGTTTATGGGTTTGGGTGAAGAATACCACCAAGGTTGAAGCACCATCTTCATTCAATTCTATCAGGGGATGCTTGATATCAATGATGTAGAGCTACCAATGTTAAGCTCGATCTCTTGGTTTAGGTACTGAGAGGTCTCTCTCTACTGTGTAATTGTTATTTTCCCTTAGTTCTTAGGAAGAAAGTCACTAAGTCTAGCCCACGTACCAGAAGTAAATGTGTTTTAAAAGAAAACTTCATATGGTTGCAGCAAGTGGAAAATCAGTATTGCTATAAATAGAGGGCAAATGTAACATTGAATACAGGGGGGAAAAAAACAATGCAATTAAAATCTGTGTAGATACTTGTTCTGGTTATCCAATCCCAAGTAACAAATTATCTTAAAACTTAATGAGTTGAAAATTACACAAAAGTCAATTTTGTCCAAGAATCTGCAATCTGGGCAGGCTCTTGGCAAGGGAGGGCTTGTCTCTGCTGCCTGTGGCACCACTGGGGTAAATCTATTCGGAGTGGAAAGATTTATTCCCAGGATTCCTCACTCACGCGGCTGGCCAGTTGGTGCTGGTTGTCAACCAGTGCTCAGCCAAGACCTATGGCTTGGTTTCTTTCCATATGGGCCTCTCAGTGTGGCCTGAGCTTCCTCACAACATGGCGGCCAGGTTCCAAGGGTGAACATCCTGGAATAGAGAGAGCCAAATGGCCTTTAAGATCTGTTCTCAGAATTTACATCGTGTCTCTTCTGCAGAATTTTCTTTGTTGAGACAGACATAAAAGTACACCAAGTTTCAAAAAAGAAGGGGACACGGATTCCACCTACTCATTGGGGAGCAGCAAGATTCTTCAAGGGCATCGGTGATGGGAAATACAATGTACCACCGTACTTTTGCCTGCTGAAGGCTATGAGCTTGCTCTATCTGTGGTTTGAAAAGGAGAGAGAGAAAAAATGTGTTGGAAAGTTTTGCAATCCTACTAGTTGCATGGAGAGTTTTCCTCTTATGAAGAGATGAATGGAAAGGGCATTCTTTCATGTTATTCTGAGTCTATACAGCCATTTTGAACTCCTCAAGCTTCCTGGACCCAGGGAGCCTTTTCATATCCCTGGGTTATGGCACATGTTTATTCTCTCTGCTCGAAGTTCCCACACTCCTTTCTCTGCCTACAAAGTTCATTTCACTTGTCCACCCTCAGCTCCACTCTCCAAGTTAATGACAACATCATCTTGTTTTTCTAGCCCTTGTTTATGCTTTGTGTTTTAATTTCCTGGGGCCCTGTTTGGCTTCCTGGGTGTACTCACTACATGTTGAATTCCTAAAGCCTAGGAACTACATGTTGTTGTTCATGGTGTTTGTTTTTTATTTTAGTGATACTGGAGATTGAACCCTGGGCCTTGTGCATGCTAGGCAAGTGCTCTACGTCCCTGGGCCTGGTAAGTTATTTTGTTTTGTTTTGAGATAGGATCTCACTCAATTGTGTAGGCCGGCTTCAAACTTACAATGCTTCCTGCCTCATCCTCTTGAGTAGCTGGGATTAAGATGTGCACCACCATTCCTAGTTTACATATTATTTTTAATTGTAGGTATTTATTTCTTTACTTGGTACCAGGAATTGAACTCAGGGATGCTCAATCACTGAGCCACATCCCTAGTCCTTTTTATATTTTATTTAGAGACAGGTTCTTACTGAATTGCCTAAGGCCTTGATATATTTTGCTGAGGCTGCCTTTAAACTCGAGATCCTCCTGCCTCAGCCTCCTGAGCCACTGGGATTACAGGTATGCGCCACCACACCCGGCTCTTTGATCTCCATTTGTAACACCCACCTGCACACTACATATCCTACCTGGCCAACTCCTGTTCATTCTTCAAAACCTAGATTGAGTAACCCTTTCTAAATGAAATAGTTGCCATCTCTTCCTATTTTTCAGTCCATTGAGATGCTATAAAAATAACATAAATTAGTTATAAACAACACAAATCTATTTTTCATAGTTCTGGAGGCTGGGAAGTCCAAGATCAAGGCATTCATAGATTCAGTGTCTGGTGAGTGCACCAACTTCTGGTTCGGAGAGGGTGCCTTCTTGCATTTGCTTGCATGGTGGAAGGAATAAGGGGTCTCTTTTGAGCCTTTTTTATTATAAGAACATGGTCCCCATGACCTAATCATCTCCCAAAGACCTACCTCCCAATATCACCACCTGGGGGCTTAGAATTTCAACATATGTATTTCGGGGAAATATAAACATTCAGGCCACAGCATCTCCCAACTGAGTTATGACCCTCATCTTTGCTTCTCTCATGGGATTTCGTTGGTATCTCTATTACAAGGCCCAGATGTTGTGGTGTGATGTATTAGCTGGTCTGTCAGTCTTCAGAAACACGGGCTAAGTTAAATCCTCTTATAGTGCAGACCCGTTTCCCAGAGCCAGACCCTGAGATAAAAATTCCTGTGTAAGAAGAGTTCTCAGAAGAAATTCCTAAGGGGTGTGTGTTAGTCTGTTTTCCATTACTATAAAAACAAAACAAAATGTCTGAGATTATCAGCTGAAAATGAGGCACGTTTTCGTTGGGCTCACAGTTTTGGAGGTTTCTGTCCTTGGTGAGTTGGCCCCGTGGTGAGGCAGCACGTCAGCTGCTTATGGTGCAAAGTCCTAGGGTGGCTGGGCTGGGGGTGGGGTAGAGATGGAAGGGCATCCCACGACCCTCTTCCAGGGCATGCTTCCAGTGACCTAAATCCCCCACTAGCCCCCACCATTTAAAATTCCCACCATCTTCCAACAGAGCCATGATAAGGACCAAGCCTTTGATAGTTGGGCCTTTTGGTGGGACATTTAAATCCAAACTCTAGAAGGACCAGGTGAAGGAAAAGGAAGAATTCAAGCAAGGATGGAGTTTTGGGGAAAGTCTCAGAAAGAGTTCAGCTTCATACTGTGGGATTGTAAGTCACATCTCAGAATCGGTCAGGCCTGGAGGGAAGGAGCTGGCTACCAAACCCCCGCACCCAGAGTCATTGTCTAAGAGCCCTGTAGGAGACAACCCCCAGGCACTTCCCAGATGTCTGTGTCTATGATGGGGGGTAGTTCAGGAGTATGCAGGCAGGGAGAGCTGTGGCTATCGTCCTTAGAAGCCAACACACAGGCGCTGGAGACTGGGCACATAAAAAGACAAGGGGTTCTCACAAGGTCTCGGTGGAGCCCCAGTGGTGCTGGCTCTGATGGGGGACAGGGAACGCCAACTCCACACACCTGTGACCATCAAAAGTTGAGGAATTTGTTTAAATCACTTTGTGGCACTGAGTTAGCAGAGACCATAGAACCTTAAGATTTTGTAAGATTTCACTACTGAGTTGGAAAATGTGATTTTCAAGAAAAATAAAAGAACTAAAATTAACCTCAGAGAAGAAAGAAAATCTAGAAACCATTTAGAAACCATTTCAAAGAACTGATTCCCACCCTGACACCAGATCCAGAGAATAAATGAGATGAATTTTCATAACCTTTGGAAACAGGTTGTTTAAATCATTTCAGCGTCCAAAGAAAACAGGGATGTTTCACAGTTTTTTTTTTTTTAAAAAAGGAGGCACAAATGAAACCTCATAAGGATAGTACACACACACACACACACACAAATACACACACACACACACACACACGAAGATGGTTTCCTTATAAATCCAAATAGAAACTTATGTATGAAATATCAGCAAAAGCTGGGTGCGGTGGTGCATGCCTGTAATCCCAGGGGCTCAGGAGGCTGAGGCAGGGGGATCGCGAGTTCAAAGCCAGCCTCAGCAATAGAGAGGAGCTAAGCAGCTCAGTGAGACCCTGTCTCTAAATAAAATACAAAATAGGGCTGGGGATGTGGCTCAGTGGCCCAATGCTTCTGAGTTCAATCCCTGGTACCCTCCCCCCAAACCAAAAACAATGAAAAAAGAAATATTAGCAAATACATAAAGCGATACTTTGAATGCCATCAACACGACACCCCACATGAACAAGTTGGAATGGACATTCGTCCTTTTTCACTATCCAGTACTGAATAGTCTTCCTTTAGGGAAAATCTCAGGAGGATGGGAGGCAGCTCTCTCTCTCACTGTGGAAGGTGAATGGAGAAGATGGTCCCCACTTCCCAGGTGCTAGTAACCACACATGGAACTTACGCCTAACAAATGTATGCTCTCTCTTCAGTCTTTGAGTGTTGATAGGAAACGTTCAGAGACAATCAGAAGTTATCCAAGAATATTAATAGTGGCTACAATAGAACCAGGAGCCAAAGAGTGTGTGGCTGCACTGTCCAATGTGGTGCCAACCTGGTGGCAGCAGTGAGTGACCAAGTTCACTGGAGGCACCAAATAGGGCATCTTAAGCAGCACTTTCTGGATCGGAGTCCTGGCTATGTATTGTCTTCCTTGGTTTTCTCAAGTCTGATTCTGAAGATTTCCTGACAGTTCTGGGAGCCACCCAGTATTACAATGAAATCCTTTGCTGTTCAAATTTGTAACCAAGAACCTCTGATGGGTATACAGCCCAAAGCAGAAAAAAAAAAAAAAAAAAAAAAAGCAGATGATCATCTTTCTTGATGCCCAGAAGACATTTGATAAAATTCAAGATCCATTTCTGATAATAACGCTTTCCGAAGTAGGAATAAATGGAATCCACTTTAATGCAATAAATAATATATATCTCGAAGCAAAAGCAAATATCAAGCTTAATGGTGCAGTCTTGGAAGCTCTGCTATTAATGTCAAAAACTTTCCCACCCTCACTACTATTACTAACAGAATTCTGGAAAGGCAATTAGGCAAGAGAAAAAAAACGAGGTATGACTGTAATAAGAGGCAAGATTGTTATCTCATGAATTACCATGAGTTCCTGAAAAACCTTAGAGAATCACCTGAAAATTATGAGAAAGAATTAAAGTTCTTCATGGTGGCAGGTTATAAAAATTATTTAGCCCTGTTGACAAACTGCAGAAAATATGAAGGCATAAAAATATCCCATTCATAATAAGCAACGAATAGGAATGAATCTATGAATGTTGTACAAGATTTACAGAAGAAAACCATAATCCACTGAGGGATATTAAAAGCCCCTGTATGATTTTTTAAAAGACATACTTAATCCTCAGATAAGATGAATATTTTGATGATATCAATTTCTCCTAAATTAATCCTATAAATTAAACCCAAAAGGATTAAATTAAATTGAGAGAACAAGCAAATAGCTAATAAAGTACTAGACAGTATTAGCCTATCAAACATTTCAATGTATTGTAAATCTATATGACTCTGGAAGGTAGAGGCATGTCAATGGGATGGAATAATTTATTTTTTAAGTGCCTAAATGTAGGTAGAGTTTAAGAAATGATGAAGTAGCATTTTAAAACAATGAGGAAAAGTTTAGATTTTTTCCCACATTAAAAAAATATATTTTTTAGTTGTCAATGGATATTTTATTTTTTTATTTATATGTGGTGTTGAGGATTGAACCCAGGGCCTCACACATGCCAGGCAAATGCTCTACCACTGAGCCACTACTGCAGCCCCCCCTCCCATTTTTTATTGGTGCATTATAATTGTACATAATGAAGGGATTTGTTGTTACATATTTGTACATGCACACAATATAACAATATAATTTGGCCAGTATTACACTTCCCCTTCCACTCCCCTCAGGTTAGATTGTTTTTAAAAATAGTGCTGAGACAGTTGGCTACCCATATAGGGGAGGGAAAAGGCAACATCTTGTCTTAGTCTGTTTTCTGTTGCTATAACGAATACCTAAGATTCAGTGATTTATAAAGAAAAAAGGTTTATTTTGGCTTATGGTTCTGAAGGCTGGAAACTCCGAGGTCTGGTGGCAGCATGCGGTGAGGGCCTTGTATTGCTTCAACACATGGTACAAAGCCGAAGGGCAAGTGGGCCACTTGGAAGAGAAGCACAAGAGAGTGAAGGAAGCTAAACTTGCTTTCTAACAACTTGCTCCTGTGGTAACTAATCCAGCTGTGTTCAGACAAGAAGGCACTCACCTGAGAAGGGCATGAATCCCTTCATGAGGGCTCTGCTCCCTGACCCAAATACCTGCCCCTAGGTTCAGTCTTCAACACTGCCATATAAGGATCAAACCGCAGCATGAGGTTTGTTGGGGACAGATGACATTCAAGCCATAGTAGATTCTTACTGCATTTCTCACACAAAAATAAGTTCCAGACAAAGCAGGGGCAGGCTGTTTGTCTAATCATGCCCAAAAAATCAGAAGCTTCCATTTGACTACATAAAATAACTAAAATGCTCTATATGATATAGAAACAGTGTAAACACGACCAAGTGAAATGGGTAGACCAAGGAGTAATACAATTCATGTATAAAGTGATTTTTATCAGGCAATGTTTATAAAAGGAATACAACAAAAGTAAAAATACAAATTGCTAATAAAAAGACATTGCTAGTCATTTTCTTGATTGCAAACAACAGAAACTGACACCAGTTAGTTTCAGCAATAAAGGAATTTATAAGAAGCCTATCAGGTTAGTTCACAGAATAAATAGAGCCGGAGAACAGGCTTGGGCAGAAATGCAGGAAGGCAGATACTGGTCAGAACTTGTCATGAGAGCAGCTAGCCAGAGACTGTTGCCACTGTCCCTGGCCCTGTCCACCACCGCCTGCCACACTGCTGAAAACACTCGCTCATTTATTGCATTATCTCTAAGTAACTTTGTATCTACACTCCCAGAGCCAAAGACCAGGTAGGAGCTTCTGGCTGGTGTTCACTGGCTCACCTTCCTGGTTTCTAGCTAACAGGGGGTGACTGATCAAGTGGGAGGGGAACACCTTCTCTCCATTCTGGCCCAGTTTTTATAACACGAGTTTGGGTTGTCCTCCCTAATTTGGTATCCCTTCTAGACAGGGCGTAGCTTTAAATGTTGGATAGCTCAAAGGCCGCACACGATATTCAACCTCATTCAATCGAGAAGCAAACCGACATGCCGTCACATTGTTCATCAAATTTGTTCTCGTGTTGAATAAAATCGCACTCTGCCTGCTACTTACCAGCAGGGTACGAGGCACCTGGATATATTATCGGATATACTAATATCCATAAAAATGTGAACAATCAGGGATGACTCTTTTTCATAGATGAAAAACTGACTCTTGAAGAAATAGGTCATTTTCCTCCAGTCATCTCTCAAGTGTGAAGCAGTGTTAACTTATTCAAACCCAGGCCTTTTGAGGACCCAGGCATAATGCCGACATCTGGGTTATTGGTCGTTAAATTTGCTGATGTGAAAAAGACTGTAAAACTCAACACTATCTTGGAGGTGGGAAATGTGTGCCCCTTATTCACTGTTGGCTGGATAAAACATTTCTAGAGGTCAGAGTGACAATAGGTGTCTTGTACGAAATGTGTGTACCCTTTGATCTGAGGTTTCCATCGAAGGATTGAGATGCAGGAGTGGACGAAGCATAGGTCATGATAATATTCCTGCAATGTCACTTTTATTTGTGTTGAATCAATGAATAGCTTAAGAATAAGGGGGAATGTCGCGACCCCTTGCCCGCAAGGAAGACGCAACTCAGGAATCTTCTTTCAGCAGTTTATTCAGGTCCTTGATATTTCTTCTTCTCTCTCTCGGATGCCCCTCCCAGCCTTAATAAAGCATCTCAAGCCCCAATGCAAAGCTGCCACGTGGAGCCTTCTCATAGGGTGGTGAAAAATCATGTGCCAACTTTCCCAAATAAGGAGTTGTTTGTCACAGACCACAGTGGAGCCAGCGCCATCTTGTAATGGCGACCATAGTCTGCAGAAACGGCAGAAGCGGCTCACCACAGTTCCCCCTTTTCTGTTTTCTTAAAACAATACAGGCGAGAGTAGAGGTCCTATCCCACTGTGCAGAAGTGGCTGCATAGTATGACTCAGTCCTAAGGAGGGCCCTTCCCCAGATCTGAGGCCATATCAGCCGATGCCTTTTTTCGTGGGGCGGGGCGTGGACGCGTCTAACCCGCATGCAATAGGACATGCTCTCCTTGAGGTCCACGTCAAGGATCACTCAAGTGCAGTGCCTTGCCTCGCATCCTGTATCGTGACGATGATGGACGAAGGGGGATAGCTGAGGCTGAACTGTGGCTGTTTATAATGACAAACAAGTTGACAGCACCCTGAAAGAAAGGCACGGACTTCAAGACGATAGAAAAGCACTAGTGTGGAAACCCATCTGCGTGCAATGGCAGTAAGACCGGCAGAGTGCAAGGGCTTTCCAACACTAAGAGAATAACAAGGAAAGTCATGTCGATCCCAGTGCAATGTTATAATAACTTGGGGTGTAACGACCATGTCAAAGGTTTACTGCTTAAGATGCGCAAGCCAGACTTGAGGTGAGTTGCCATTTTCTAAAGCTGCAAGAGCTTGTATGATCATAGCCTTATCGTGAGCACTGCGGGCCTTAAGGCGACAGAGAAACCACAAACAGAGGAACATACCGAAACAACACATTGCACCAAAAATGCCTACCCCCACCCACTCTTTGAAGAAGGAAAAAGCAGAAGATATCCAATCGGTGAATTGACCCAAAGTCACGGGATCGACACGGGTACTGTTCAAGACAGCTATCTGGGTTAGTTGAGACTGGATCATGTCTTCTGCTGCCATGGACCAATTTCCGGCCAAATATTCGCCAATGATGCGGGAGGCATTCCTGGAATCATTAAATCTGACAGAGGTTATGCATAAATGTGCACGTTGGTCAACACAACCCAAATGTACTAGGTCAGACAATTCCTCAACTTGAGCTTGAAGCAGATCTATCCTTTGATTAGCAGCCAAAATCCCAGATAAAATGTGTTGATTAATTTTACTTTGGGATTCAAGTATGGTGGATGTTTGTTGAATAACCTGATTAATAGTGGCAGCAGTTTGTACTTGGCTGGCCATGGCTACTCTAGCTGTAACTGCTGCAGCAGCAGATACCGCCACAGCTGTCACTATAGCTGCCGTAATTCCAAAATCTCTACGGGCTCTAATCAGTTCAACAATAGGAAAAGACTCTGGATCTGCAGCAACAGGAATCGGGACAAAGGTTGGAATTTTCATAATCACTGCCATAGTCCAGGAGCCATTCCAACACTCAGACAAATAACAGGTAACATTAGAACAATTAAGCATCCCCTGTGATGTATATTAGCGAAAAGAAACAGGAACGGAGATTGGAGACAGACTGCTGCGGAGGGTAATGTAGCATTAGATAATTGTGAATTATTTGCAAAAATTTTAAGCCTCCTACCTCGCTCCGAGTCTTGGGTACTGCCAGAAACATCAAACAGCCAACTTTGGACTCCTAATATTTCCCTGGGGAAACACAAGCGCGGACCAGACCAGCCCAATCTGAAGGAGCCATGCAAAATCCAGTAAGTCCCTCCACCTGAGTGAGAGTGAAAGCGGCATCTATGCCATAAGTGCGGATGGATTCCGCCAGGGTCTTCACAATTTTAAAATCTAAGGGTTCATGGAATCTTCCCCTATTGTCATCCTGAAAAACTGGATAAGCAAGACCCATCTCAGCGTTAACAGCCCTCCATGTTTGGGCATGGAAAGCTCTCCCCGAAACACCCCCACCATACGGCGGTGGATCCGGGGGATCGCTTTTCTTGAGCCCCTGTTTATTTCTGTTCCCTTCTCCTATAGCTAAACTCTCTAGCTGACGAGACAGCCTCCCGAGCTCTTCCTCCTCATCCTCCTCTTCCTCTGACCCACTTTCGCATGGGGGTGTGCGCAGCGTACTGAGATCTGGATACAATCGTCTCCTCCCCTGTTTCACGCTCCGCACACTCCCATCCTCCTGAGGCACCTCACTTCCTGCCGTCTCCGATTTCTCCTCATGTAATTGCTCTAGAACTTTCTGTCCTTTAGTAAGTGCTTCCTGACATCTGCCATCTGTAAGGCAACTACGGACCATTTTCCAAAGGGGTATCACCCCACCCTCTAATATGCCCTGCTCAGAAGCAAAGTCAAGATCTTTGCCTAATTTATCCCAACTAGGTACAGTAAGGCTGCCCGAAAATGCAAACCACGGTGCAGCGATATCTATCTTCTGTAAAAATCTCTGTAAAGTACTATGTTTCACTTCCAGGCCCTTGGAATGTAACAGGCCATCTAGGGCCAGGAGAAGCGGACTTGAAGATGCGGCACCCACGACACAACAACAAAAGAAGCACAAAAAAACAAAAGCGAAATGACACAACAAAAGAAACACAGAAAACAAAAGCGAAAGTACACAGTGCAGCTGCAATAAAATGTAATGCTCTCTCTTTCTGTACAGAGGAGCTGCCCCGCTTTGGTCGCGGATCCCACTTACTTGGGACTAACCCCGCTTTGGTCGCGGATCCCACTTACCTGGGACTAACCGGTGCACCACCCCTGACTGCTGAAAGTTCTGGTTCCCGGGTTTCGGCACCACTTGTCGCGACCCCTTGCCTGCAAGGAAGACGCAACTCAGGAATCTTCTTTCAGCAGTTTATTCAGGTCCTTGATATTTCTTCTTCTCTCTCTCTCTCTCTCTCTCTCTCGGATGCCCCTCCCAGCCTTAATAAAGCATCTCAAGCCCCAATGCAAAGCTGCCACGTGGAGCTTTCTCATAGGGTGGTGAAAAATCATGTGCCAAATTTCCCAAATAAGGAGTTGTTTGTCACAGACCACAGCGGAGCCAGCGCCATCTTGTAATGGCGACCATAGTCTGCAGAAACGGCAGAAGCGGCTCACCACAGGGGAACAGTGGAAAATTTATTATATTGACCCACCTTCCACTCTACCCACCCAGAGAGCTGGGGATGGGACCCAGTGCCTCATGTGTTCTAGGCAAGCACTCTACCACTGAGCTACTGTCCAAGCAGAAGATTTACTACAGAATGTTGTTTGGGGTAAGTCCTACAAGAATGACTGAGTGCTCCAACTAGGAACTCTTTCAAGCCCGTTCTGGCCAATCTCTATGGCTTTGTTGTCCTTGAGGACCAAGAAGCCTAGAAGGGTAGGAGAGGCCAGACTGGGAAGGGGGTTCTCAGGTGTCCTTCGAAGAGTTCAGATGTCATTTAGATATTGCTTCATAATAGCTATACCTTACAGTATTGGGTATTGAGTAAGATGGGTCTCTTCTGGGTTGAAGCCTGTAACTCAGAGTGAAGGTGACAGATTGCAAGTTGAATTTCAATGTGATCAAGTCAGTGTCATGACTTAGAGGGACCAAGACAGCCTGCAGTAGGGGTTGCAGCTTCCTGGAGGGGTTGATGCCTAAGGTGAGACTTTGAGGATGAGGAGAGTTTAGCTAAGTGAAGAATTTCAAGGAGAGATGTTTACAGCAGAGGGAACCCATTGCACAAAGGCTTGGAACAGCAAATGTGTGCAAACCTTGAAGGTCATTGTGTTTTCTTGTAGGATGAGTGATCAGACAGATTTCTTCCTGATGTCCTGATGAGCTGAAGGTGCACCGAGGGATGGATGTTTTGACTAAGGGGTGGGAATAGAGGTGGTTTGGGCCGCTGCAGAGAACCCCAGGGGTATTACTATGGAACCCTACTTATTGGGAAGAGGTCAAAGACAACAGCCACTTACTTTGAAATGGGCCTAAGATGACCTTCACGTTTTGAAAAGGCAAAGGGTTCTCCGATGATTTTTCTCTTCTTCAGTATCCAGGACTTAGCAAAGAGAATACACACAGAAGAGGTCACAGACCCGTGGCTTTGGGGCTAGAAAGCAGCTTAAATACATACTGTTCTTTCCCCCACCCCCGCACTAATTTTTTTTTCTTTTTAAATTGAACCAACATTTAAAAATAGGATTTCCGCCTTCTCTTTAAAAATCGGATGATCTGGCAACACAGTCATCATTCTTGCATGGAAACAACTGACTATAGAGTTGAGCGGACGCCACTCATTTAAAAGGAAAGATGTTGATTCGTAGTCTGTCCCCATCATTTCTTATATTCTCCCCAACATTGAGAGCCAACGCACTTTAATTAAATATTATAGGTCAACAGATGATTCTTCACTCCTTGCTGTGAGCTATCTGGTCACCGTGACAGTTGTGGTCTGTGACCCCTGGATTAGAAATCAAGTTTAGGGATTTGACTCAAACTTGGGTTTGAATGGGGGTAATCTCAAAGGCGCTGGATTGAAGATTAAAGATCTACATGCGTGGCATATGGAGGCCATCGTAAGTATTCACCAAGAGTGTAGCTTGCAGGCGGACAGGCAGAAACCATGTTAGTTTCATTCGCCGTCGCATCCCCACCATACAGTGCCTGGCAGGTGCTCAATAATCTGTTGACTGACTAACCGACCGAATGAATGAACGAATGAACGATGGGAGAGCTCAGCGAGGTTTGAAAGGTTGCTCTGAAAAGCAAAGTAATTCTGATAACACCGTTTCGCCGGGACCTCAAGGTTCAGCTTGGAAGAAAAGTCCACCGGAATGTGCCCTGCTCCGTGACGGCGTTCGGGTGGTGCGCAGGCAGCAGGGATCTGCAACGTCCCTCGGGAGTCAGGCAGGGCTGCCTTGCCCAGGACTGGACAGAGCCACGTCCACTAGCTCTTCCACGGTCTCGTCAGGGGCAGACGTGGAAATCAGGCTGTTCGGTTCCCTAGACCTCTACCATCTGATTAGCAACGACAGAGACCCGCCCGCGGAGGTCCCCCACCCAGCGCAAGTCTAGCCTTCTCCCCTACGCCTGGACCATGCCCACACTAGACATGGCTTCCCTCGGGCTTCACGCCGCAGGACCGCGCCCGGAGCCGCGAGTCCTAGAGTCCGGCTGGAGAGGCGCTCCGTTCCCACAGTCAACATGGCGGCCGGCGCGGCTTCAGTCCCGGGCGGGCGGCGCTGAGAGGCGGTCACGTGAGCGGCCCAGCTGGGCGGACCGCGCGCGCGCCCGCCCGCCCCGCCGGCCGCTGCTCGCTCGCTGGCTGGCTCGGCGGCGCTCTGAGGTGTGTGGGGCGTCGAGCCCCCGGGCCCGGTGAGGCGCGGCGCGGCGGGATGCGCCGGCGGCCGTGGCGGGGTCCCGGGCCGGGCGGGCGGGCGCGGTGATGAGCGTCGGCGGCCGCCGCCATGTCCAAGGTAACGGCGCCCGGGCCCGGGCCGCCGGTGGCGGCGGCGGGCGGGAAGGAGAAGCGCTCCTTCAGCAAGCGGCTGTTCCGGAGCGGCCGCGCGGGCGGCGGCGGCGCGGGGGGCCCCGGGCCGGCCGCGCCCTCCTCGCCCTCTTCGGCGCGTTCCGTGGGCAGCTTCATGAGCCGCGTCCTCAAGACGCTGTCCACGCTCTCGCACCTCAGCTCCGAGGGCGCCGCCCCGGACCGCGGCGGCCTCCGCAGCTGCTTCCCGCCCGGGCCGGCCGCCGCGCCCACGCCGCCGCCCTGCCCGCCGCCGCCCGCCTCGCCCGCGCCGCCCGCCTGCGCCGCCGAGCCGGTGCCGGGAGTGGCGGGGCTCCGCAACCACGGCAACACGTGCTTCATGAACGCCACGCTGCAGTGCCTCAGCAACACCGAGCTCTTCGCCGAGTACCTGGCGCTCGGCCAGTACCGGGCGGGGCGGCCGGAGCCCTCGCCTGACCCCGAGCAGCCCTCGGGACGCGGCGCGCAGGGCCAGGGCGAGGTCACCGAGCAGCTGGCGCACCTGGTGCGCGCCCTCTGGACCCTGGAGTACACCCCGCAGCACAGCCGCGACTTCAAGGTGAGCCGCGCGCCGCGCCGCGCCCGGGCCCCGGGAGCATCCGCCGCCCGAGTGTTCCCGGGGCTCCTCCGGCCGGCCCACTTCTGCACCGGGTGCTTAGGGCGGTCGGGGCGCGTGACCGTGACCCGCACCCCGATTGCAAGGGAGACTCTTTCGTGCGTTCATCCATCCATCCCATCATCGCTCCCTCCCACCCATCTGTTCATCTGTCCGGCCATCCATCATGGTGTATTGAGAGCCCACTGCGTGTGTGCCAGGTCCTGAGTTAGGCACTGGGGAGGGATTTTTTGCCCTGAGCAAAGCTTTTATGGAACTTGGGAGTTGATAATGGGTCAGGGAATGTTGAACTGGGTTCAAATCCTGGTTCTGCTACTTAGTAGTGGTATGACTCTCAGCAAGTAACTTGCCATGTCTGTGCCACTTATTATTTTTTTCCCCCCAATCTGGTTACCAATTTATAGCATACTAGTTGATGCGTTAGGTTGGACACTTGGAAATTACCCATTTTTGACTTACAGATTGATACTAAATAGTAGTCAATCTACCTATGTTAAGTGCTTCAGTTGTTTAGTACCATGCGTTTTTTAAAAAAGTTATTAAACACTTTAATAAGTTAAGAAGATAATATCAGATAGATAGTGTTTGAAGAAAGCATCACCTGGTGATGTGATTGATGAGCTGGCAGTCTACTTTAAATTGGGGGAGGTGGCTTTGGGTCCTCTTTGCTGTCTGCTGGTGTGGCTACTGGTATAGTGAGGGGGAGATTTAAGACCTCAGCCATGAGCTTGGCCCAGTTGGTGAAGGGCCATTTAGGCTGCATTATGGAATTAGGCTCTTATTTTAAGCAGAAGGGGAAGATGATTTGCAATTGTGTAAGGGACACTTTTAGGTGGGATGTTGTTGTGGTATTAAATAGAATGAAGTCATATTGTGAGGAAATCAGTTCCTTTTTGTTCTCTTTATATCCTGATCCTGTGGAGGCGAAAGTTGCAGCTTGATATTAGCCTGTTTGTAACATCTCTTCCAATCCCCCATGTCCACCCTTTAAAGATGGAACAACCTTCAAGAGGCTTTGGTAGGCAGCGGTAGTTAGATTTAATAAAGTCATGTTTTTATTGGGCTTATTTTTTCATTTGTCTTTTCTATTTATGGCAAGTGGTGCTGGTTTTCCATTGGTTCGATCAAGTTTCTTTCTAAAATACATTTATTAAGTAAATGATTTGATTACAATATAAAAATGGTGATCTGGCCGAGGAGTCTGCACTTGGGTAAGGTCCTGCTTTCTTGCTGAGAAGCAGTACTGCTGGTGTGCATCCCTTTCCTTTTAATACTTTTTACTTGTATTTTTTATGTTGCCCAGTAATGTTTTTCTCAAGAAAAAGTGGTTGCTGTTTGATCTTGAAAATTTGAATGGAAATACTTCAGTGAGCTAAGGGCTGGAAAAAAAGAGAGTTCTGTATGAGAGATCTCTAGAAGGTAGGAGAATGGCCACCAGCTGGCTATTGTAGTAGGTTCTTTGTGTTTCCTGCTCTTTGCTTAGAGCTGCCTGTAAACAGCCATAGCACTTGAAACTTTTCAAGGCCAGAGTGTGGTGTTAAGTTTGGTTTTCTGGTCTTTTTCAAAATGTGAAAGTCAGTTTCTACAGCATCTTAGCATATGAAGATTTTCATTGCCTTTTATAATACGGTGTTCGTTTTTTTTTTTTTTAATCCATGAAGCTGTGAGCAGAAGTGGGTTAATAAGTCTGCAAGTGCAGGGACTGATTGATGGCAACTTTGGCAAAGTTGGATGGATTCTTGGAGGTCATTTCCATTACTTTTTATGAGGTCATGTTCACTTTTTTATCCATTAAGCTATGAACAGAAATGGGTCAATAATTCTAAAAGTGCAGAGACTTCATAGTCATGCTTTGGCAAAGTAGAGCAGATTCTTAGAGGACCTGTATTTTTTAAAAAACGTCATCTTCTGAACCTTTACATTTTACTCGGCATTCATTTATTCACCTCCCATTTACTGAAGTTTTACTCCATCAGTTGGGAATGCATTCTGCACAAGGTAGAACAGTCCCCAGTGAGAGTGCCTTAGCAGTAGAAATGCTCAATTAGCTCATATGGGAGTTCTGGGGTGGATGGTTCTGAGGTGGTTCAATGGACCTGCACCATTTCTGTTTTCCCACCCTATTGTTCTTAGATATTATTGGCTTTTTAGTCTCATGCCTGTCCCTCATGGTTGCCTGATGATGGCAGCTGCAATACCCTACATTCTACCCAGGAAGGCAGGAAGTCATTGGGGTAATAGAAGTTGTTCCAGAAGCCCCTGCAGCAGGCTTCTGCTGCATCTCACTGACTATAACCATGACTCCACAGAGGCTGGAATGTGGGCATTTGAGTTTCCCTGCCTTCGTGGAGGAGATGAGTGGAGGAAGCGCTTGCCTCTTATGCATCCCATGAGAGAGCCTCACCTGATGTGTGCCAGGCACCATCTTTTGAGGAAGACACAGTACCTGTCTCTGAGGAGTGGATTCATGAACGCCACACTAAAGTGCCTCAGCAGCACTGAGCCCAGGGCTGGCAAATTCCCTGAGATAGCACTTCTTACACTTTAACTTGCACACAACTCACACTCGTAATTTACATGGGGATTTAGTAGAACTAGAGCGGGGCCTGGGAATCTGCATTTATTTCTAACCAGCCCTGGGGTGATGCGGATACTGATAGTGCGGCCCAAGGACCATACTTTGAATAGCAGGCTCAGAGGAAAAGTAAACAGTACAGAAAAGGTGACTGGAACAGTGTTCTGAAGGATGACTAGAAACTTGCTGGGCAGAGAAGTGGCGGGGCTGGCCTAGAAGAGTGTGTATTTTGGGGGGGAAACATGTTTAATGGCTGGTTGTATCATGGAGAGCCGTGGGGTGCAGAAAGCTCCCTCCATGTTATAAGGGGTTGTGAGTGGCTGTGTAGGCTGGTTTTGAGTTATCATTTGGAAGTTGAGAATCCAGAGCCGATTTTTTTTTTAATTAACATTTTATTTTTTAGTTTTCGGCGGACACAACATCTTTGTTGGTATGTGGTGCTGAGAATCGAACCCAGGCCGCATGCATGCCAGGCGAGCGCGTTACCGCTTGAGCCACATCCCCAGCCCTCCAGAGCCAATTTTTAATAAGAGAGCAATGTGATCGGATTTTTTTCCTCTCCTTCTCTGTCTTTCTCTCTTTTCCATTCAGTTAGGTAGACCTGGTGGCACTGTGGTGATTTGTGACTTTTATTTTTCCCCTCAAATCTTTTATTTTAGCCAAACTTGACGAGCATTATTTTGAGTATAAAGAACATGGAACCCCAAGGAGATGGGCATGAGGCTCCCTGTCCCCATCTCCCTTGCCTGCTTGTGGCAGATATTGATAAAGATTCTGATACTCTTGTTCAGCATCCTGAACTCAGCATCCTGCTCAGTTCTGGTGTCTAGGCAGCCACCACCAGTTGATTATTGTTGGCAGAGGAGATAAAACCAATTTGCCATTTTGAGGTAGTTTGCCTTGAGGTCCAGAAGAGCATTCACTGTCTTTGAATGTGCTTTAATCATCTGAAAATGTTCCTAAGTCCTAATGCTTCTCTCTGCAAGGTTTTCAAGTAGAATTCCTACTTGCTTTCTAACCACATTGATTTGGGCGTGAGGAGCTTGCCAGGTTAATGGTGTTTTGGTCTGAGCTGGGCTAGGTGGTGGTAAAGTTGGATTTTCATATCCCAGAATGAAACAAGTTGAGTGGCCCCACCTTGATATGCTTTAAGAAACTTCTGTAGCTGTCATTTATATCCTTTTCTCTCTCTCTCTCTCACTCACTCTTTTTTTTTTTTTTAAACAGGTGTTTTCTTCTGTTCTTAAAGCACTGATTTTCAGCCAGGGCACTTTTGCTTCCCTCCACACCTCTCCCTCCCTACCCCTGGGGACACTTGCCTGTCTTTGGAGACATACTTGGTTGTCACAGCTAGGGTGGAGATGCTGCTGGCATCTTGTGGGTAAATTCCAGGGATGTCACAGAACATTTCAGGGCAACCCCTCTGGTACAGAATTATCCAGCCCCAAATGTAAATAGTGCTGAGGTTGAGAAACTGTTGGAGGAATGTTTCCAGCCTCTTCCGCAGTTTTCCTTCCTTTTTCCCTCTCCATCCGGGGTTGTCTTGCTACTCTGGCCTTTGCCTGTGCATGTGTTTGCAGCAGCACGAAGGGAAAACTTGGATTTGACCCTATGTCAGTTGTTTTCTTGGTAAAACAGTGAAAGTAAACATATAGTGTTGAACCTCTATACTAGTCTGTGCCATTTTAAGGGGAAATCTACTTACTGCTCTCACTTTAATAGGGGCATGGGTGCTCCAGATTCTTGCAGATCCTCTTTGATTTCTAGTTCTCAGTGCCCTTTTGCAACAAGTAAAAAAAAAAACATGGCTAGGCATCTTTCAAGCAAGAAAGGTGAGTTTTATATCAGCAATTTTCAAAGCATGTTCTCAAAGAACAGCTAGGAACAGAGTGATCTACTGATAAAAGAACTATGGGGACTTCTTCCAAATTTGCAATAAACAAGAAGTAATTGATTAAAAGAATTTTTTTTTTTCCCCATATGTGTTCCCTTGCACCTTAATGCTTGGTTCTTATTAATCAGACTTTTGAAGCAGAAGTGCATAAATGAGTTAAGTCCAACAGCCTAGCAATCAAGATTACACTTGCTTAGTGTCACACCCTATTTTTCCATGGACTCATGCTGGGGAGCTCTGATGATATGCTGTAAACAAATGATGTTAAATTTCCTGGTTTGTGTAAAGCTTTTTTTTTTTAGTTGTAGATGGACACAATACCTTTGTTTTGTTTATTTATTTATTTATTTTTATGTGGTGCTGAGGATCAAACCCAGTGCCTGACACAACGTTAGGCGAGCGCTCTACCACTGAGCCCCAGCCCCAGCCCCAGCCCCTGTGTAAAGCTTTTTAGTATGCTTTTATATCAGTGTTTCCCCCAAAGCAGTCTGACTTCAGGGTGTCCCCTGAATTCATTTGAAATGTAGGGAAAAATGAAATTGTGTAGGTCACGTTTAGATTTGTGACAGAATGGACATCTCTTCCCGATCAGTTCCCTTGTCTGTCACATGTTGTCACTTGAGTTTTAGTAACGTTCCAGATCTCTGAAGGAGAAAGGAACGTGGTGGAATCCTGAGGTTGCAGACTTGGAAGCAGCCTTGGATGTGGTATGACTAGGCCCCGGCCTTTCCAGATGAGGGGACCAAGGCTCACCCCCAGACTTAGGTGGAGGAGCAGAATCAGAGTTCCAATCTCCACTCATTGCCCTGCTGAGGTTCACACTGAATCCTGGGCCTGGGGTGGCCTCATCAGTACAACCATTGAAAAGATAGCTCTCAACATAAAACTTCAGCAAGCAGAGTGGACGTGCCAAAACGTGTAGCATCTTCCCCCTCTGAGACTGTGGTTGTGAACTGTAGGAAAATAAGATCATCCCGCAGCTAGATTCAAATGTGTGCCATGGCTCCTCAAGCTCAGGTACTTTTAAGTCTTCTTAAAAACAGTGTAAATGCATATGTAAATGTATGGATCTCTCGCCAGTAAGGTTTGAGTTGATAAATGCACCTTAGTAAAGGGGAAATGTGAGCATTATAAGAAATATTCCAAGAGGACTACTTGGGGGATAGAAATACACGGGGCAACTATAGAGCTCCGTGTTTGCTGACGTTTTAGTTCATTCTCTGCTGCTGTGACAATTCCACAAACTGGGTAACTTAACACATTTTTATTTCTTAATAGTTCTGGAGGCTGGGAAGTCTGAAGTCCCACCTCTGGTGAGGGCCTTCTTGTTTCATTATCCATGTCAGAAGATGGAAGGACAGAGAGTGAGAGCGCTTGTCTTGTGAGAGAGGTAGAAGGAAGAGAGTAAGATCAGGGGGAGGCCAAACCCATACTTTTGTCCCTTGATAACTAACCCACTTGTGTGATGATGACATTCACCCTTCTACCAGGACAGAAGCCTTATGATCTAAGCACCTCCTAAAGGTCTCGACACCTGCATTGAAGATGAAATTTCTAGCACATGGAAACATATTCCCAGCACACGAGACACATTGAAGACATTGCAGCTAACTTAAGCCCTGTTAAATGCACAGTTATTGTGTTTAGGTGAGGGATGGGGATAAAGGATTAAGTGTGAAGATTTAGGACCAGATTCTTGCCCTCAGAATTTACCTTATTTTAAGGAAGCTATTTTTAAGTATACTGAGAGACAGTTCAGTGGGAGTTCAGAGAGGGGCAAGAAGCAGAAGATTCATTCATTCATCCTTTTCATTCATTATCAGCAATTAAGCGTCTACAGATTTGAGTTCCAGCTCCATGTTCTCTGAACACACGGTGCTAGTCACTGTGTGGTGTTAGTGGTAAACAAAAGGTATGGGGATGGTTAAAAGGTAAAAAGGTAAAAGGTGGCATGGCTCCTTCCCTTATGCACCTTGCCACGGAGGAGGCTGACGTTAACCAGTGAACACTGATAAATGTGAAATTAAAAATGATAAGAGCGGGGCTGGGGATGTGGCTCAAGCGGTAGCGTGCTTGCCTGGGCATGCGTGTGGCCTGGGTTCGATCCTCAGCACCACATACAAACAAAGATGTTGTGTCTGCCACCGAGAACTAAAGAATAAATATTAAAAAAAAAAGGTTAAAAAAAAAATAAGAGCGGGCTGAGGTTGTGGCTCAGAGGTAGAGCGCTCGCCTACCATGCATGAGGCACCGGGTTCGATCCTCAGCACCGCATAAAAATAAAATAAAAAAGATATTGTGTCCACCTATAACTAAAAAATAAATATAAAAAAAGGATAAGAGCTAAGAAGAAAAAGATAAGGTGTATGAGAAGGAATAATGCGTGTGACTGGGCAGGAGAAATAAAAGATGAGTGTGAAAAGTTCTATAGTTGGAAAGAACTGGGGGTGCTTTTAAAAGTCTGACAGCCTTGTTTGCAGCTCAGAGAGCCAGTAGAGGGGACAGAGGTGGGAAGGAGGCAGGCATCAGGACAGGTCATATGGCACCTGGAGGCTGACCTGGGGGGTTTAGGTTTTATTCTAAGAGCAAAGGGGTGGCTGTTGCTGGTTTTAGACAGAGCTCTGGCATGATCTCATTAAAATGCAAAGTGGACATTCTGGGTGCTGAACAGGTGTGTAGAATGGGAGCAAGGAGGCAGTCTGTCACCAGTGAGGCATTGTGACCTTCCAGGTAGAAGCGGTGGTGGGTGGAGATGGAGAAGTAGACAGTTGATATGTGTCTGCCGTAGCCTCTTTTTTTGTGTGTGGGGGCGGGGTTTACTGAGGATTGAGCCCAGGGGCCCTGGACCACTGAGCCACACCCCCAGCCCTATTTTGTATTTTATTTAGAGACAGGGTCTCACTGAGTTGCTTAGTGCCTCATTTTTGCTGAGGCTGGCTTTGAACTCATGATCCTCCTGCCTCAGCCCCCAGATCTCCCGCTCCGGCTCCGCTCCGGCTGCGGCAGCCTCTTGACAGGATTTGCTGAGTCTTGATTTGGGGGAGGGCACAGAGGCAGTGGGGGATTCAAGAATAACTCCCAGCTGCATGTTCTGAGCAGCTCAGAGATTGCTGGTGCTGGATACTCATTTGAGGAGAAACAGGTTTTTTTTTTTTTTTTGGTGGTGATGGGGAACCAGCAGATCAGATTTGGATGTATTAAATAGGACATACTGGAATGTCCAGAGGCAGTTGGAAATAAGGGAATCTAGAGCTCAGATTGGTTCTGGTGGAGAATCAATCAGCCTGTAGATGGTATTGAAAGCCATGAGCTGGAGACTTAGAAAGTGGTTTGAGGATAAATAAGGCGTGGATAGTAGGAAAAGAGAGAACATTCCAGGTTCTGGTGAAAAATTCTGAGGAGAGGTAGAGAGGTGGCATAGCCTAGGAACAGGAAGCCTGGAATTGAACAGGGAGTTGGCACTGTGGGTGCCAAAAGCCCTGTCCTTTACCCACTGGGAAAGTGGTATTCCTCAAAAAAGGTCTCCAGATGTTGCTAAGTGTTCCCAGGGGGTCAGAATTGCCCCTGCTTGGGAACTGCTGTTATGGAGAAAAGGGGAAATAAATGAAGGTGACTGGGGAGAGGTGGGGGCAAATTATGGCTGGCTTTGAAAGTCTGACACAACAGTTTAGTCTTGAAGCTGCAATTAGTAGTGATTCAAATTGTGCTTCCTGAGAGTGTAGAGAGGGATTTGGTGAAACCGAGGTTTTAGGAGAATGGGTCTGACTGTGAGCCAAACTGTAAAAGCAGGAGAGGTGTGAAGTGAGGAAAAGGAGGAGAGGTGGGCGCAGGAGATGTTTCGAGGACATTGTGACATTGAGAGAACTCCAGAGGTGGAGTGGTAAAGGGAACACCAAGGTTTCAGGCCTGGGCGGAGGGGAACTAAATGGGGACATGCGGTAGAAACTGAGCAGTTGGAAAGGGAAGTGGTGTGTGGGGTGCCAGGGGAAGAGAAGACCGTCCTTTGAATTTGGATATCTGGGCTGGGGTCTTGGGACCCCCCACACAGCGCCAAAGGGTAGTCTTTTTTTTTTTTTTAAAGAGACGAGAGACAGAGAGAGAGAGAATTTTTAATATTTATTTTTTTAGTTTTTGGCGGACACAACATCTTTGTTTGTATGTGGTGCTGAGGATCGAACCCGGGCTGCATGCATGCCAGGCGAGCGCGCCACCGCTTGAGCCACATCCCCAGCCCCAAAGGGTAGTCTTAATAGTTGGAAATAGGGCGTTATTTCAGACCTGGATTCAGTATAGACAGGTGATAATTCCAGTGCCTAGTGGCCAGAGGCTGAAGGCCAGGCCCTTGGGGGAAACTAAACTGAGAGGAGGAGAGAGAGGAACTGTTGAAGGGGGAGACCGAGGTAGGAGGGAAAGGCAGAAGGCAGAGTCGGGAGACCTGGATCACCTCACAGTGTGACTACATGCTTTTAGGCCTGAATACTGTGTGGAGCTGCAGAAATGTCAGTTTATACCTTTAAGAATCAAAATTCATGTTGGTGTCATAGCCAAGAAATCATTGCCAAATCCAGCTAAATCCAATGTCATGAAGTTTTCCCTGTCTTAAGAATTTTATAGTTTAGTTTCTTATGTTTAGGCTTTCAGGTCTTTTTTTTTTTAGGTAGAGCTGGGGATCAAACCCAGGACTTGGTGTATGCTGGCAAGTGTTCTACTATTGAGCTATATTCCCAGCCTCCTTTTGATCCATTTCGAATAAATTTTTGTAGGTAGTATAATGATCCAACCTAATCCTTTTGCCTGTGGCTATGAGGTTTTTCCCAAGACCTTGGATAAAAAGTCTTTCCTATCTTTATACAATGATCTTGGCACCCTTGTTGAAAATCAGTTGATTATGTGAGGCTTCACTTCTGAGCTCCGTGTTCTATTCTGTTAGTCTGTATGTCTGTCTTAATGCCAGCACTGCCCTGTTTTGATTACCAAAGTTATTTGTGTAGTAAGTTTTGATATCAGGTATGACTCCTCCAACTTTTTCTTTTTTCAAGATCATTTTGGCTTAAGAATCTCTTGAGATTCTACAGGAATTTAATGATGGATTTTCTAAGAAAACGCTGTTAGGATTTTGATGGGAATTGCATTCAGTCTTAGATTTCTTTGGGTCGTAGGTCGTAGTGTCATCTTAACACTATTAAGTCTTCCAGCCCAGGAACAGGGGGTGTCTCTCAATTTATGTCTTTAATTTCTTTCAGCTCTGTTTTGTAGTTTTCTGTGTATTGTTGTCCCCCCCAACTTCTTGATTAAATTTATTTCTAAGTAATTCATTCTTGTTGATGCTATGTAAATGAATAGGTGTGTGTGTGTGTGTGTGTGTGTGTGTGTTGCGCGCGCTAGATGTGAGCATGCTTAAGCAGACTCTCTAACACTGAGCTACACCTTCAGCCCTATAAATGGAATTGTTAATTTTCTTTTTGGATTGTTCATTGCTAGTGTATAAATGAAAGTGATTTTGCATGTTGATTCTGTACCCTCAGCTTTGTTAAATTCATTTATTAGCTCTAACAGAATTTTCTGGAATCTTTGGGGTTTTCTGTGTACAGAATCATGTCATTTTTAAACAGAAATAATCTTAACATTTTTCTTTCCAGTTTTCATGCTTTTTGTTCCCTTTTCTTGCCTGATTGCTTTGGCTAGAACTTTCAGTGTTATGTGAATTAGAAGAGGCAAAGTGGGCATCCTGGAGGACAGGCCTTCTGCCTTTCCCCATAGTGTTTGGTGTTGGCTGAGGATTTCTGCATATGGGCTTTATCATGTTGAGGAAGTTTCCATCTGTTCCTAGTTTGTTGAATGTGTGTGGGGTGTGTGTGTGCGGGTGTGTGTGTGTGTTTAAGTCATGAAAGATGTTGTCAGATGTTTCTTTCTGAATCATCTGAGATGATCATGTGTTTAGGTTTTTCCCAGTTCATTCTGTTAATGTATGTTTATTACATTGCTTGATTTTTGTATGTTGAATCGCTTTTTATTCCAGGAATAAATCCTACTTGGTCATGGTGTCTCTTGAGATGTTGAAACCTCCTCACTTTCTTTCTGTCTTCTCCATTTCATCTTTGTATAGTGTATGTGTGTGTAAGTAACAACTTCATTAAACATGTGATACATTTGACATGAATTTCTTAGCCAGGTTCCATAGCGCATATACCCATTTTCCATCCCAGCAAACGTGGGAAGCTAAGGCATGAGGATTACACATTTGAAGCCCGCCAGTTTAGCCATTCCTAACTAACCTAAAGAGACCCTGTTTCAAAATAGAAAAAGGGAGGTAGCTCATTGGTAAAGCACCCAAGGGTTTGATCCCCAGTACCCAAAACAAAACAACAACAAAAAATATGGGTCTATTTCCTTCAGTCTCCTATTTTTCAATTTTAGTTTGGTATATTTGTATATTATAGAAAGTTTATATTTTTCAACCTGTCCCTTTTCCATAATTGCTTTTATTACTATATAGCTGAAAAAGTTACTCTTGCTTATAGGATAATTTTTTTTCCTTTTTTTTTTTTTCCTATTATGTTCTAAATTCTCTCTCTCTCTAGTACTTTGGAGTTGACTTTGGTGCTTGTGTAAAGTGGGTGTTTATCCTAAGGTTTGGCATTTCCTATCTTGTATGGAATGGTGAGTGGTTGAGAGCTAGGCCACACTGCCCATGTGTGAATCCCACTGCACTGCTTCCTTGGAACCATGGAGCTGAAAACTCTGGGCTCCCTTTCCTCATCTTCAAACAGAGATAAGAGTATATCTACTTCATAAGCCTGTTTTGAAAACAAACAAGAGAAGGACTTGGCCAGGGCCTGGCTCAGATGATGATGTTACCATTACTACCCAACCTTATTATCACCTTGCTGTACACAAAAAGTTTCTCCCTGTTTAGGATTTCTGAATTTTGTATCGTTTCAATGTTTTTGTTGGTACCATGTAGTATTATTATTGCTTCTTACTCTTTCTCATGTTGTTCTTTAAAAGTTCTCCAAATTTTAGGTCATTTTGCTAAGTTTCAAAAAACCCCCAAAGTATATTGTGTGAATTTTAATGTTAGATACCTTTGAGACAGATAACCATGTCTACTGAATGCCTGCAGCAATTGATAAAATCAGTATCTACCAACAAAACATTAATAATGTTACAGTGAGAAAATCTGAATCAACTGATAACTGAGAAAGGAATTCAGAGTGAATAAAGAAATGCTTGTTCCCCAAAGGAACAGAGTTGTGTGAATTTACTCTTATACTCCTCCAAGGATCAGACAGTCCCCATGTTGTGTGAAACACTTACTCTCAGAATCAAGAGGATTTGGTTTCTTAAACCTATACTCTGTTTCCCCCTCCCCTTGCTGGTGACTGTTATCTTCTTCAGCCTGAGTCTCTGTACTTGGTTTGTGGGAAGTGCATAGCACTTGGCTAATCTGTCTGAAGAGGCCACATCCAAGGACAGCTTCACTCCAGCCTCCTTATAAAGGGGAGGTCTGGTGATGGTGTTCTGACGTACACTTTGGTCAGATCTTAAGAACTGGCCTGATGAATCTTGTTGGACTTTAAGCTTTCAGAGAGGAAGGGAGAAATTGGAAGAGGGAGTGGCAGGCCTCAGGCTATGGGATTTTATGAGCAAGTTGTCTGAAAATCAAATGATCACCTTCCCTTAATGGTAGAGTACCTGTCACTGGACTCCTGCAAGCAGTCTTGGTGACGCCGTAGAGGGAGCCTTGCGCCCCATTGTGGGTTGGGCTGGATTCCGTTTCTTTTCCTTTGCTTGTCTCTTGCTCCTTTCTTCTGATGTTTGAACACCTATAAAATGTCTGCTGGAAGTTGATGGTGTTGGCAGCTTTGATGGGTGGGAAAGAACAAAGAGGAGGAGAAGCCAGGAGATTGAGGTTTTGGAGTAGGAGTCCAGGGGTGATGCTCCTTAGGACTGGAAAACAAAGTGATTAGTGGTTGTGTGTGTGTGTGTGTGTGGGGGGGGTAGAGTTCAGTTGTGGAGGCTCCTATGGTAACTGAGCATTAGAATCCCAGAGAAGCTCTTGGTGAAGCTGTATTTGTTGAATGCTACATTTTCAGGTGTTGTGCAAAGTGAAGCTGAAGTGGTCTAGATAGAGAAGTATCTTCTAAGTCAGGACACAGCTGTGGTAATATAGAGGCTGGTCCTCAGCCAGTTTTAAATTTTCCTTTGGCCTAAAGTTTTTGGTTTGACTCTGCCACTTTTGTTTTGTTACTTGTGTGTGGCTTGATGGATTTTTCCTGTCCCCTTCTATACACTGGTCACAATGAGGGGCTATTAAATGGGGCAGTGTTCTCTGTTTGTGTAGTTCCCCACAGCTGTTTCCTATAGTAAAGACTCTGGAAAACAATGACCTCATAGTTTCCATAAAAAAAATCCTTTTATATATAGAGTGGAAAAGAAATCATTCAAAATTGAGTAATTTAAAGTTCTGCCCTCTGTTGCTTCTTCCTTCAAAAATATTCTTGTTTGCTCTGCTCATTAATTGTTCATTGGCTGTTCCTCAAATGACCTTCTGTGTTAACAAACAACAGTTTTGCAGTGGAGCCTATCAGGATGTCTTGTCTTTCATGAAACCGTGATTGTTCGTTGTCTGTTTAGCAGCCATTGTCTTATGTCATGGACTGTGGAGTTCCTAGAGGAATTGGCCAGTCACTGAACATCTGTTGCTTCTTCCCTCCAGTTGTCCAGCTCGGATGGCAGTAAACAGTGTATCCACAAACAAACAGTTCACGTGGTGGAAGATTTCATGGTGCTGTTGGATCTGCTCCTGCTGGGAGGACTTTTAAGCTCATTACCAGATCAGCACATCTTTTTACCTTTAACTTTTGGTGTTTTTCTAATCTTTTAAGAGCAGGACAAAGCTCTCTGATCTTTTAAGGAGATTTTAAAAACAATAATATTCATAATACTGAAAACCCCATTCATTTATGTAGAGCCAGATTATTTACAAGATAACTTCAAATTCATATGAAGTTTCAAAATTTAATTTTCACAACAACTCTGTGAAGAAGCACTGATAACTCTGTAATTTTTTTCCTTTAAGGGTACCTAGGATTTAACCCTGGGGGCAATTTACCAATGAATCACATTCCCAGTTTTTTTTTTTTTAAATTAATTTGTTTTAGTTAGTTATACATGGCAGTTGAATGCATTTATGCACTTTGATATACATAGATGGGATATAATTCCTCAATTTTTCTGAGTATACATGTTGCAGAATCATATTGGTCATGCAGTCACATATATACATAAAATAATAATGTCTGTTTCATTCTATCTTTTTTTTTTTTTTAAATTTTGAGAAAGGGTTTTCACTAAATTGCTTTTAAAGTTTGGAAGTTAGAATTCACTGCAAGTGAGTAGCAGAGGTAGGACCGCAATCCTGCATGTTTTTTTTGAGCATGAAATGAGAAGATGTAAGTAAGGGTTCATTGTTGAAACTAGTAAGGTGGATGGGCCACATGCAGGCACGCGTTCTCAACTTAAGGCCATCTGAGTATCCTTGCCTTTTCCTCAAGTAACCAAAGCCCTGAAAAACAAGCAAGTCGATGATGTGATTCTTCACACTCTGTGTGGTTCTGTCGAGTTCTGGGGCTACTCATTATGACCCTTGTTTTCCTGACCTGATCCTTTCAGTGCTATGGTTCTCTATTGACATTGCAGATTTTCATGTATCATCCTATTTGTAAAAATATTTTTGCTAGCGAATTGCATGAGGACCTAACAGGTGTATTACTTCAATTTGTAAATGTCCTACAGCGTACAATTTATATTCAAAGTTACACGGTACATGAAAATTAATAGCTGACATAGAATGCCATATCTTGCATTGGGGTTAACAAATGCTCTACCCATAGTTCCTTTACATAGGGTCTGTTTTCGGTTCCTTTCAAAGAAGTGTCATGATCTGGGGAGGTGATAGTGCTGTTCTAGTCAGACCACACCTTAGATTTTATATTTCATGCTGGGACATTACAGTGTTGTCTAATTCTGGGAGTGACAGCTGCATTGTGTCTGGATGGTGGTGCAGGAGCAGGGAAGTAGAGCTCCTGTTTGCCTCCCAGGGGGGTGTCCTCTAGTGGTGAGGGAGCTTCCTGGCACATAATTCCAACTCTTCTAGTTCCAGCCATCATGTCCCAGGTATACATCCGCATTAGCCTTCCAGCCTCTTCCTGTTTCTAAACTTTCTGTTCCAACTGATGGTTTTTATTGCTGCCAGGTTAATCTTCTTAAAGCTTACCTGTAGTTATATTATTTTTCTTCTTAAAAATTGCCAATACTTTTCCTTTTATATACAAAATGTAGTGTGAATGTGTTGGCTTGCCATTTAAACTTCCCATGATGTGGCCCACCTTCTGCCTACCCAGAGAGGCAGCGGACATGGGGAGAGCTGAAGACTCAGACTTGGGTCCAGATCCTGAGATCTGAGGCAAATAACTTCCTTCTCTTAGCTGTTTCCTCTTTTATATGTTGCTTTCTTCATAGGATTGATATCAGGAATAGGAGAAATACAGTGCTAGGCACAGAGGAATCTGTTAGTATTGTTATTCGTGGCCACCTGACCATCCTGCAGCTTTTTAAATGCTCCATACTTCTCTGTCTTGCTTTCTCTCTTTCTTCTTCCTGGGCCCAGGGTACAAACATTCTTCAAGACCTACTTTAAAAACCACTCCTGTGCAAAAGTTCCCTTTAACTCCCGTGCTTGGAAGTATTAGCTGCCTCATTTGAAAGCAGGTAGCATTTTTTATGAATTTTCTAGTACTACTAGTACGTCTATCTCTCATATAGTTATGTTTGAACAATAACAGTAATAGCTAGGTATTCAGAAAACTATGAAAATTTCATGTCCCTCTCAACCAGTGTCAACAATTACTTATTTGTAGGTAACCTTACTCCATTTGTTTAACTGTTGCCTTTCTTCCCTAAAACCTTTGAAGCAAATTTCCAATGTGTTTCATCCATAAATATTTCAGTATATCTCTTTAACAGCTAAGGATGCTTTAAAAAAATCATCTATTTTCCACCTAAGGAAAGCTAACATTAATTTCTTATTATCAGTTATCCACTATTGTTCATATTTTTCTGATTGTCTCACATTCATTTAGTCATGCACAATAGAGATTGTGTGTGTGTGTGTGTGTGTGTGTATTACAGTTTGTGTATATTAGGACTCAAGTCATAAATTTTCAATGGATTGATAAATCATTTAAGACTCTCATAATCTGTCCTTTTTTATTTTAGTTTTTTTCTCTTGTAATTTATTTGTTGAATGAATTGAGTGTTTGTCTTAAAATTTCCAATCTCTTGTAAACTGATCATAAAATCCAATGTAAATGATTACGTAAAAAGTGAAATAAAAAGGCATATGTAAGACCAGCTCCATTAAAAAAAATTGTCAGGTTCATTAGATATAAAGGTACTGTTTAATCTGTAGATGTTTTAAAAGGCATAGTCTCCTTTTCTATATGTATCTTGTCATGGACCAATGACAAAGAGTTCACCTCTTGTTGGGTCATATTTTGAAGAGCTCTGACAGATTGTATGATTTTTTTGTGCAGCTTCATTTAAAATGTGGTAGTTATATATAAAGTGGTAGTTATATCTCAAAAGTTTAACAAAATTAAAGTTAAAAGTTTTCCCTCCTTTTTTTGGGGTGAAACTGTGTTGTGTGGGTGGCATTGCAAATTTCCATCAGGAAATTCTGTCTGGTTGTATCTCTTGTAATGTCAATAGTCATTGACGATTATTCTCTAATCTGTTAATTCATTAAGGGTCAGAAAGTGGTAACATTATAATTCTAAAATTCACTCTTCATTAGCTAGAATACTGAAGATATTCTTGCCCTCATCAATTATTTGGTTACCCTAAAGCGAATTTGTAGAAAGTCTAGATAAATGTTTGGGTCCCTCTCTTTATTTTCCAGTTCTCACAATAATTATTTGATTTCAGATGTGGCTAGTTTTGGTAACCTATGAACTCAAGAGTTTAAGCGTATTTGATTGTTCAGTCAATTATAGTTATTAACCTTTTTTTTGGGGGGGGGTGTAGTTCTTGTTATGTTGTCTCAGACTGATCTGATACTCTTGGGGTCAAGCGACCTCCTGCCTTGGATCTGCTCAGTGCTAGGGCTGCGGGCTAGTACCAACATACTTTGCTGTTAACCTTTTTTTTTGGTGGTGCTGGGGATTGAACCCAGGGCCTTGTGCATGCAAGGCAAGCACTCTGCCAACTGAACTATATCCCTAGCCCTTTGCTGTTAACCTTTTTGTTGCTCCAAATTTTGATCATTTGGAACAGGTTGCCTTCCAAGTCCTTTTGACACAATACTTGTATTCTGTGCTGTTAAACCAGAGTGGAAGGAAGCCAAGGTGTTCTAAGCAATCTTACATTTCTTGTACCAGGTTTGGAATCTCTTTAAGGAGCTCTGGTTCTTTGGTGGTAAATGGTATTGAGAGACCAAATCTGGGCATTAGGGTTATGCATAGTTTCCAAGAAATGGATAATTTCTTTTAAAGTTAAATCATGATTTCATATTCATAATTCCAGTTCTGGGTTTCAGAGGTTTTATTTACCTCATTGGTCTTATATCTGTGTCTCCTTTCTCCCAAGCTGAAAATCCTATTTGTAACACCCGTTTAAATTCTTACTTGCCTTATGTCATCATTCACTGACAAGTCACAGAATGATAAGCCCAACACTACCACAAATAGTGTGAATATTCAAAAGTGGTTTAAGATTATTTGTAAGTTTTTGTTTCTTTTTTGTCTGTAATAAGGTATATCCTACTAAGTTTGTACAAGTTACAGTGTCTTAAAGCCTCTGTGGTTCTGTCATCAACTGGATATAAAATTCAAATAATTTGTTTCTCTTGATTTTGAGGGATTGCTGTTTAAAATTTAACTTTGTTGCATAATTGTGCAAAAAATAGAATATGTGGCCCAGAGACAACTCTGCAAAGCAAAATCTGTTCAAAAAGTCTAGCTTTGTCTGATTTTTGTACCCTATTTCTATTCTTCCCAATTTTGTGATTTAGTCTTTGTTTAAATGTAAGCAGATATGTATGAGTATATGTGTGTGTGTATGGTGGGTATTCATATTCTCCCTTTTATTTGCATAAATAGTAGCAGACTATGCATGTTTTTCTCCATCTCTTTTTCATGTAACTAACATAGGAGTGCTTACCATATGCTGTGCACAGTGGATTATTGTATTTAATCTTTATAGTGTTGCAAGGTAGACACACAGATTGTTATTTGTTTTCAGATGAAGAAAGGGACATCTCTGCACAGACTTTTAATTCCAGGATTCTCTTTATCCCCTGTAGTAACTAGTCCTGTTCTTTGTGTGCATATTCATGAGTACATGAGCAAGGAACTCCCTATTCTGCTTTAATTTGAGTAGTGATTGGGGCTGGGGGGCAGCAAAGACAGGCTTTGTTTAAACTGTAGGGAAAGACATTCAACCCTGTCTTTATTTGAGGGCCTTGGTTTTCAGTAGCTGGAGAAGAATAATAGTTAAGGTCCTCTTGCCTGCCCAGAGTTGCCCCCAGCTGTTAAAAGATGCATTAAGTTGAAATGTACTTTAATCTTACCTTAACATAAGAGTCCCTTTTTAACAGTTTAGTGACTCCTTGGTAAATCTCCCTTGTGTTAGTCTTTAATTCATGGAAGTTATAATAAACTAGAGTAATTAAAGAAAAGACAACTCCTCCAACAGCAGCTGCCCACGGCAGATAGCTACTCGTTAATGATATCAGGATTTTACAGATGACACGGCAGCTTTTTATCCTGCATCCTGCAGTAGGAGGGTTACTTACCCTTCTGGCTCTACTGTGGTATGGCAGCTTGGTTGGGCTGCTGTGACCGATGCCATCTCTGGATATATGGATCTCCTAGGCTTCAGGCTGTCAGCATCAGAGGACAGTGTTGGGAGGAAGTGAGGGTTAGGGCCGGTAAGGTTTGGGGTCTCCTCATTTCCTTTTGAAAATCTGTGAACCCAGGAATTTTGAATTTAGTCAGAATTCTGGTGCGGCTGTGTTGGCTGCACCGTGTTTCCTTATTTTCCTTTTCATTGCCATATAACATCAGCCTTATAGATATGGCATTGAACAGCTGTGGGTTCCTTTACATCTGAGTGATGAAAACATTTTAGCAGGAAAAACCAGCCTATGAGACCAAGCCTGTGACACACAAGAGGGACTCTGGCAGGACAGAGGTGTGGAGATTCCTGCAAAAGGCCACTGTATGAGATGCTGAGGAGGAATAATGCTCTGCCTCAGAGTCTTCTCCGGGTCTGGCCTGGCAGCCATAACGGATGGCTTCCCTTGGTGCAGCTGTGCTCAGGGCTCTGGCCCTAGGATTGCAGACAGTAACGGCCCCATGCTACAGTGCTGGGTGACCCACGGCGGGGTAATCCTCAGCAGGGTGTGTTCTGTGCCATCGTACTGTCATTGTATCATCTTTTGAAAAAACATGGTGATACTCCTTTCATCTGACCTTTTGGGAAGTTCATTTTTTACATTTTATTTTTCAGATAAATTTTTTGAACATCAGATCTTAAAATTTTAACTTTTTTTTGAGTGGGTTTTAGATGGATAAGCCACATGCTGTACACTCCCCCAGGGAGAGAATCCTAGACACACTTATGCTTTCCTTTATTTGAGTCTCTGATGTGACCATGCTCTATGAGTTCCATTCTGTTTTGTGGAGTTTTCTTTTGGGGCCAGTTGGACAACACAGGGCCTTGTAGGTGTCGGGTCTGGATCGCTGCATTGTTTGGGTTCTTGTTTGGTTTTGTGTGTTCTCCTCCACCGCTTCCCACGTCTTCCTCCATGTCGTGTTCTCTTGCTTCATCCTCCTCCTGGGAGCCTACACCTTCTTCCTCACTTCTCTGTTTTACAGTTTCTAATCTGCTTTTAGTTAAGTAACTAGATAAATAGAATTGGCTCTAAATAAGATGAATTGTGGTCTAAGAGTCTGGCTAGATTTTAGTGTGTTTCTTTTTAGAAGACAACATTTTCTTTCAAATTTCTAAGTAAAGTATGGCATATACATACAGAAAAATGCATAAGCCATTAGTGTACAGCTTGATGAATTGTCCTAAAGTAATAATTTATCACCTCGATCAAGAAATAGGGCATCACCAACACTCCAGAGGCTCTGTGCACTCTCCCTTCCCCACGCCACCCTCCCTGTCCTGCCCAGAGGAGACTACTCTCCTGGCTTCCAGCACCGTCAGTCAGCTTTGTCTATTTTTGAACTTTGTTATATGTTAAATAATAAGTGTTTACTTTAAAAAACAGCTTTATTGAGATAGTTTGCTTAGCATATAATTCACCTATCAAAGTGTACATTTCAGTGGTTTTCAG
This sequence comes from Marmota flaviventris, assembly GCF_047511675.1. Classification (NCBI taxonomy): domain Eukaryota; kingdom Metazoa; phylum Chordata; class Mammalia; order Rodentia; family Sciuridae; genus Marmota; species Marmota flaviventris. The sequence continues at coordinate 16,245,069 of NC_092516.1, read as the reverse complement.
TTTATTCTCGGGTTGTGCAACCATCACTGCGATTTTAGAAAAATTGTATTATTCCCTAAAGATACTAGTGCTCATTAGCAGTCACTCTCCGTTCCACCCTCCCTGCCCTGGGCCACTACTAATCTACATTTCATATAAATGGAATCTTACAGTAAGTGGCCTTTTGTTTCTGGCTCCATTCACTTGGCATTGGGGTTCAAGGCTTATCATGTTGTGACATGCATCATGCTTCAATCCTTTTTGCACCCAAAAAATCCATTTTACGAATATTTATATTTTGCTTATCCATTGATGGACATGTGAGTTGTTTCTATTCTTGGCTGTTATGAATAATTCTGTGGGACACCTGAGTATAAATTTTTGTGTGGGCACAATTTTTTCATTTCCCTTGGGTATAGGAATAGAATTGCTGGGTCATATAATAATTATGTTTAATTGTTTGAGGAGCTGGCAGACTCTTTGCCAACATGCCTGTACCATTTTATACTCCCACCATCAATGTGTGAGGATTCTAATTCTTCCTTATCCTTATCAATACTTGTTAATTTTTTATTATTATAACCATCGTAGTGTGAAGTGTTATCTCATCGTGGTTTTGTATGTATGCATCAAGTATGTATTTTTTGTGTCTGGTTTCTTTCCTAAGATTTGTTATAATATCCATTTCAATAAGGGGTAGTATTCAAATTATTGTAGAAAACTTAGAAAGTATATAAAAGTTAAATGAATAAAATGAAAAAAATATAAGTTATTTGGCGTGTTGCTTTCTTGCCTTCCGCTGTATTTAACCTAGTTTAGACCACGCACTGTATGTGTATATAGTTTTGCATTTATTTCATATTGTATTTTGAGAGATTTTTGTCATAAAAATTTTCAAATTATTGCATGAGATAGTACAGTCTATTTTTGAGTACTTAGATGACTTCTGGTTTTGATGAACCTCTTTTTTTTTTCCTACATAAATCTTTCACTTTTGATCATTTCTTTAGGCTGTAGGAGTGAAATTCCTGATAGTAGGTGCCTGTTTTGAAGGCTAATTAAATCATATTCTTACCTTATTTTACAGAAGGATTGACTACTAGCAGTGAGTAAGGATAACTATAGTATACCACTGTTGGAATAATAATAAAAAAGAAATCTTCTAATTAATCTCTACGTGAAACATAGCATTCTGCTGGTTTAACAGATTCTTAGTGCATTTCTTTGATGAGTAGTAGGTGGGAAAGTTTGATCTGATCTTTAAAGGGGAAGTATACCTACAGGATAGTAACATGTTGCTTAGGGAATGACACTATTCTGATTTCACAGACTTTCTCTTGGCTACCTATGTATTTGTACATTCTTGCATTTAGCATCCCCCTAAGGGAGATGATCCAGGCCTCCACTGACTGGAATTTGGTCAAGATGGGGCCAGGTCAGGCCTAGGCTGGGAAAGTTCTAAATTGTACTTTGCTAGGAAAATACTGGAGCCAGGATGAGCTGGAGACTCCACGTTGGTGCTGGTTTTTATGGAATTTCATTCTTGTGGCAAAGGTTGAAGGAATAGTCGGAAGCTGTGAGGGATTTGGGGACCACGCCTGTCTTGCTGAGTATCAGCCTGGCTTGACTGTGGAGCCTGGACCTAGCACTGGGCATGGAGAGCGGGTGCAGGGCCCAGGATTGAAAAGCATCTCCAGCCAATTAAGATTTATTGGGAGCACCTGGGGTTTATGGTACTGTGCATAATGTGCAGTGAAACTCACGGAATCTGCTTGTGAGTCGTGCCTCTTGGTTACTACTAATTGATGATTCAGTCATAAAAGAGCAATAGCAGAATAATGATTCAAAGCAAGGCTGTTTTCAGAATATTTTGGATCTAATTATAAAACCTGTTCAGTGAAAAAATATCAATAACTAAGAGGACATCCACTTTTCCTGTTTGTGTGTAGAAGATATACACAGTCTTGTGTTTTTTTGTGTTTAGAGAAGAAACAATTCATCCTGTTATCTTCAGGTTCTCTGCCCACGGATTTTACCAGCTGCCCATGGGGAGGGGATTGCATCTGTACTGACCCTTTATGAACTTCTCTTCCTGTCACCATTCCCTAAACAGATACAGTCGTATAACAGCTCTCTCCATAGCATTATGTGGTATTGGGTTTTCTGTAATCGGGAGAGGACTTAAAGTATGCGAGGATGTGCAGGTTACATGCAGGTGCATGGTGGCTGGAGGCCTCGCTGCCTCCTTTCTGCTCCATGTTCCACGTCTCACTTCACTTCCACCCCAGGGAGAAGAGACCCTCAACCAGGAGGTTGATTGGCTCCTGGGCTGCCTTCTCAAGTCCTTGGGTCTCCCCTACTTCCTACCACTTGATCAGGAAGCCAGCTGGTGCCTCTCTTCTGTTTTCTCTTGCTAGTGCTAAGCTTTCCTCTCCCACCACCTGGCAAACGAGGATGGCCTGAAAACTCTTTTTCCTCTCTCCTTACCTCATTTTTCTTTGATGCGGGAGGCTGTCAACCTTTTTCTCCCCCAGAGGTTGACATGGACTTTGGATTTAGCATTGATATAACTAGAAAACTTTGGTTTAAGACTCCATAGATCTGTTAGGTTGAAAAAAAAACAGCTTTATTGAAATGTTATTGATATTTTAAAGTTGTAAATATTTAAGGTGTACAGCATGATTCTTTAAAAACTCTCAAACATTTGTAAAGTTGGAAGTACATAAAAATTTCTTAGATATTTAGATGGGTTTCCCAGTTTTTCCTGTTTTCACTTTTAGCTTTTAAGATTTTATATTTACTTTAGGATGACCTTTTAGTTGTATAAGTCCTGGGTGTTTGCTTTGTGATTGTAAACCAAAATCCCCCCCCCCCCCTTCTTCCTTTCACAAAGAAAAAAAGAAAAGGTGTTGTTTTACCATAACTGGGAAGAACCGTAGATTGTGCTGGGAAATTACAAGGAGACTGAGAAGAAGATAATTTTGAGTTACTTAATTGGATACATAAACACGCTTTGGTGACCTGGGCTGACTTTACACTTGGAATTAACTAGTGGTTGCCCTCAGAGTGTGCTGGGAAGGAGGGCAGACGTGATCTCCACCAGAGGGGGTGGGCACCCCAAGGTGAAGAGCACAGCCCTTCACCTTAGCGGCTGAGACACCGAGTTGCGCAGAGCCAGAGCTCTGTCTCCTCTGTTGGCTTTCTCTAGCAAACTCCAGCTGGATGGTTCTTCACAGGCTGTAATATGACCTTTCTACATAGTCTGCATTCCTCCTTATTCCTCAAATAATAACATTTCAATTAGATAAGCGGCATTTTTGTTTCTAGGCCATATTGTAGTCATAGGAAAAATGCAAATTACAACAAAACAAAAACTGATTAACAAGGATTTGTTTAAGAGCAAATAAACTCTTAGAAGCCTGGGGTTGGAGCAGCTGTAGTTGAGTCTCCAACATGTGTTTTATATCCACGTTGAGAATTGATACTTGGAATGAAGAACCTCACGCCCTGCGTAATCTTGAGTTGTATTAGGGGGAAAACGTTGTGAGTTGCTTTGTTTATTGAAGGAGGATTATGGACAAAAATGTTTTAAGGCTTTTGTAAACAGTCGAGGTTGAGGAGTAGTGTAGTGGTAACTTTGGACAAATTATATCCCTTCCGAGTCCAAGTTTTTTTTTCTACTGTAAACAATAATGTAGCATCGAGAATTTCCTAAGGGTGAATTTTGTAGGAAATAAAACCCGTAACCACTTAGTATAATGTTTGATACAGTACAAGCACTCAGTCATAACTTATTATTGTTACTCTTTGTGCCAAATATTGTATTTGGAAGGAGCCAGGGAAATAATAATGAATGAAGAATCACTCCTGATCCCTGTCCGGAGGTGAAGATGCACACTGGGTTATCTGTCTTGGTAGTCCCAGGGCCATCAGTGACTCAGTGCAGGTGTGGCTGAGGACTCTTTTAATGCTTTTGGAAGTGAAACTCTAGTGCTTTTCCAGGGTGGCTAGGTTTTTTCTGCCTTCACATTAGAAATACGATCATTTCAAAAGAAAATCACAGGGCTGAGGTTGTGGCTCAGCGGTGGAGCACTTGCCTAGCATGCGCGAGACCCGGATTCCACATAAAAATAAATAAATAAAATAAAGATCCTGTGTTCAATTACAATTAAAAAAAAAAGAAAATCACACTTTTTTTCTTTTTTAATTTATTTCTTACATACACGACAATAGTGGAATGCATTACATTCATAATTATCCATTCACAGCACCATTTTTCATAACTCTGTATATAAAGTATGTTCATCAGTGCTCAAATCCTACCCATAGATTTGAGTCAGCATCTTTGGGCTCTTGTCAGGACATGGTTTTTATTTGTTTGTTTGTTTTTAAGGTTTCCCAGGTGATTCTGATGTGCAGCCAGAGGGAAGAACCAGTGCTTTCAATATTTTCTCCTTTTCTTTCTCTTTGACATTTTCCAGTATTATTCCTTTCTCTTTTCTTGATTTTTAAAAAACTTACATAATAGCATCTGTGTAGAGTTTTGGAGTTTATAAGATCATTTATGTTCTCACTAAAGCCTCACATTAATCTTTTTATTATCATCCCCATTTTGTAGAAAAGATAGTTGAGGCTCAGAAAATTTGCTTTAAGTAAAGCTATTAAAATGAAGATGTGGATCTGGGTATTCATAATCCTGACTTTTTGCTTCTGCATTTGTAGCAGAAAGGGTCAACTGCTATTTCAGTACTCGAGGCCTTCTCTTGCTGCTGTATTTTCTACCTGTGTAGCTTTCTGATCTCTTGGGAAAGCTTTGCTCATTGTTCATCTGGCCACACCATTGCAGGATATCTTTTTGGTATTTGCCCCTTTTATCCTGGCCCTTGACTGTACTTTGACCCTTAGTTTTGTGGTTTCACGTACTGGTTATAATTTCTTGAAATTCAAGATTTATTTTCAGGTAAGCCCTCTTTTGTATCTTTTTTCTTTGGTAAGGTATAATTCCTTCTCTAGTTTTAATTTCAACAATGGGTTCCTGTTACCAAGGGTTTGTGGTGCATATCTGTTTTTTGTTGACCTTTTCAAACATTGTTGTTATTATAATCGGTGGCACATATTAACTTCATAGATTAATGGGATTCACTGTGATATTTCCATATGTCGTGCGTTGATCATGTCCACCTACCCTTCCTCTGCCCTCTTTGCCCTCCTTTCCTTCCTTCTACCTCCTAGCATATTTCTCAGTCTCTAGATGTCCCTTTTAATTTTTCTGTCCCCTCTTCCTCCTTTCCCTGTCTCAAGCAACCACCAATCCATTTAGTAATTGTACCAGGCTGACATTGTTTCCCATAAATGAGTAAAGATGTGGTATTTGTCTTTATGTTTGGCATGTTTTATGCCACATAATCTCTGGTTCCATCCATGTTGCTGCAGATGACAGGATTTCATTCTTTGTTTTATGCCTGAGTAGTACTTCATTGTGTAAAATATACACATTTTGTTTATCCATGCATCCACTGGAGGGCATCTGAATTGATGATTCCCTAATTCAGCTGTTGTGAATGGTGCTGCAAACGTGGTGGTGCAGTGTCTCTTTAGTAAGGAGTTTTCTTCTCCTTTGGGTATATGCCCAGTACAGGGGAATTATTCTTAAAATAGTGCAAGTATCTTTTGCAATCCATATCTGGTTCCTGAATTTGGATCCTGGGAATTCGGGGGGGGGGGGGGAGGAGGGACACCTGTACTTGAATTGCCCTGTGTTAGGCCATTGTGTCTGGAAGGATGAAGGAGCTGTGCACCTTCTCCTGTGGCCAGGCAGGAGCACGGAGTGCTGCAGGTGGCGTTCCCTAGCATTCTCATGTGGTTGTCTTTCCATCCTTGATGGAAGCTTCCTCCCTTTTCTCTCTCCTCTCTCCCACCAGGGCTCTGCTTCATCCTGCTGAGGAAGGGGAGTGACAGTGGCTTGGTGGCTGGTGGAGGGCAGTCCAGTCCTAGGGAAAGAATGTGTGAAAGTTGAGGAGCCTGTTGTTGCCATGACCAGCTGATGCCAGGGCCTCTCAGCTGAATTTGTGCTGTTAGGTTAAAAGGCCTCCCCACCAGAGTGAAGAGGGGAGAAGCCCTCCAAGGGCACAGAGCCCTGTCTGCTGGGGCTGCTTTCTGTACCTGGGCTGGCATAGCGCTGCATAGATACTTTGTCTCTATTATTATCTTTTTCCATGGGTCATATTGTTTTTATAGTATTCATCCATTTGTACAGATTTCATCCCTTAAATTTTAGTTAATTATTGTTTGTCAACCTGGTAGGTAGCTTAAAAATCAGATTCATAAATGAAACTTTTCTCAAAACAAGTACTTACCACTCTTTCTAGCAGGAGTCTGAGAACCAGATTTTACTTTTAGATACCAGCAATGAACTTAGTTGTTGACATTTCATCTTTCTATTTCTTTCTCTAAAATTGTAAATATAAAAAAATACATTTTTTTCCTTTAAGGGAAAATAAATAAATAAATAAAAGTTCTCTGTTTGAAGTGTAAAGTGAAATGTTATATATATTCCTTATCTGAAATGCTTGGGACAAGAAGTGTTTCAGACTTTTTTGGATTTTGGAATATTTGCACATATGTAATGAGATATTTGGGGGATGGTATCCAACTCTAAACATGGAATTCATTTATGTTCCATATACACCTTACTCACAAAGCCTGAAGCTAATTTTATACAACATTTTTAGTGCACCTGTGTTTTGAATGCAATCCATCACATGAGGTTAACAGTGGAATTTTCCACTAGTGGTGTCATGTCTGTGCTCAGAATGTTTTGGATTTGAAGTATTTCAGATTTTAGATTTTTAGAGTAGGGTTGCTGAGCTTGTACTGTTCTCCTCCCAGGTTCTTCTGTTTCTTACTTAGAATCACTGGAAATAAATTCCATATTTCTTCTGAGAAAGAAAGTGGGTAGTGATTGGGTTTGATGAGTCTTGCAAATTGTCTTCTCCCCACAAGAGTAGCCCAACTCCTCATCAGTCATGTCAGGTGGTTATTGCCACATTAATTCCCTATGAGAGGAAGTCACCACTTCCTGGGGCCTTCTTCCTGGGACCAGGTAAAGAATGTTTTGGACTCCTTAGTGTCTTTCCCTGGAGCCTGGATACTTTTGCCTCCTTGCTAGGGCTCTGTGGGAACAGTGGACCTCATGTGTGGTTGTGTAGTTCCAATTGTAGAGACTGCATTTTTTTTTTCTCTTAACCATGTTTCCAACCAGGTTTCTCCCCCCCCCCCCCTTTAAGGGAAAATAAATAAATAAATAAAAGTTCTCTGTTTGAAGTATAAGGTGAAATGTTATGACACTTAAAAACCCTGCAAGCATTTTGACTTTTTACTTTATTATTTAGTAAGTGATTGCTAAGGATCATCAACTGAGGGGACTGGCATAATGGCCAAATTTATTTATGGTAGAATGTATAGGATTCAAGCCACATGACTCAATATATTTTCTCGGACAGAAGCATTATGTCCAAATTCTCTAAAACAGACACAAATATGGAAGGTTAATTTTAACAAGGTTCACAAAGAAGCAACATATTTGAATAATTTCAATTCTTGAATATTTGAATAATAGCATTGCTGCTATTTACAGATGACAGTGACAATCAACTTTTTAAAAACTGCAAAAAAATACAGAATGATTAATTTTAGGACATCAAATAAACTGAAGTTTAATAATGAAAAAAATCATAAAAGGTAAACCAAAGCAGCATTAGTTATGACTCAAAAGATGAACCAAGGTGAAGGTTTGGAGTGCCAGGGGTCTCCATGAACCATGAATCCCAATGGCTGGCGCCAGAGCTGGGGCTTCCTGACTCCCACTGTTCTTTTCTGTGACATCAGCTAAAGGATTGACCATGAGATTATTCTCTGATTTGTTTTGTCTGGGGAAGAGGTAAAGATAAACAGACCCCTGGTTATCTGCATTGGGAAGAAGCCACCTCTGTGAGGGGTTAAAAGAGGCGGAAGGAGGAGCATTTGTGTTTGTGTGTGAGTGCTGAGATTTTCTTTTCCTTAAGTTTCCCAGGTAGTGATTTAGGGTGGGGCTGACCCAGAGCGGTTTGTGCCCTGTTAGGTAGTGGAAGCCTTTCTGCTTGTCGAGTCGTGCCCAACAAAAATCTTGTTGAGCAGCCTTTTCACAGCACCTTAGCACGTGGTGATTGGTGAATCGCTCTGGAGTTGAAATGATAGTGGTGAGGAACCTAGATACATTTCAGCCCTGATAAAGAATGAAATATTGGTCTACTCTGAATTTGAATGGATGCTGTGAATAAAATATGTTTTGCTGGGTGCAGTGGCACATGCCTGTAATCCCAGCTACCTGGGAGGCTGAGGCAAGAGGATGGCAAGATTAAGGCCGGTTTGGGCATCTGAGCAAGAACTCAGATAAAAAATGAAAAAAGGACTGGGGATGTAGTTTAGTGGGAGTGTGCCCCTGTGTTCCATCCCCAGGACTGCCAAACAATTAATAATAGTGAAAAGAACAATCTGTTTTGATGCATACTGCAGGTTTGATTTCAGTTAATTTGTTTTTGGGGGATGCATAGCTGATAAACTGCTTTCATTTTTTTCCTTTGGGAGAACATAAGAGCATTTGGAACGAAGTTTGCTGTGCCTCTGACAGTTTGTGGCGGCCAGCTAACGTGTCAAGAGATTTATTGTCACCTTTGCTATACCTAGGACTTCCTCTGGGCAGTTGTCCCTTGCTTCCTCCACAAAGCACAGAAGCCCAGGATACAAAACAAGTTCAGGAAAACAGGTTCCCTGCCTTCCTGCAGTTGCTTATCTGAGTCGAGGCCTCTCCTACGCCCTTATCTCCCTCATCTTCCTGGCCCACTCTGTTTAAGGTGGATTCCTCTAGTTTTTCCAGCCCTCCTCCTCCCCAGGCTGAAGAATCATCTTTGTCACAGGTTTCTTCTTCCCCGGGGCTGCTTCTCGCAGGGTGTCCTTCGGGCAGTCACAGCATCTTTCCTCCTTCCTTGTAAGCCTTGGCTGCTTGGACATGGCTATCACTCAGTCTCCTTACCTTTTCTTCTCTTCTAACCCTCTCTGACCAATATTCTGCTTCCCTGAGCGCGCACAGGCAGGAGGCCTCGGCTCTGCCTCAGAGCCCTGTTGGTGCCCTCACTCCTGAGCAGTCGCATTGTTGCCTCATCCCCTGGGGCTTCCCCTCCCTCAGCTGCTGCGGGCCTCGTCGCCCGGCCACTGCCTCTTGTTTTCTTCATGGGCTCCTTTTCTGTGACTTGTCCCAGGATTCCTCAGCATTCTGCCCTGGTTGCCTCCTTTTCTCACAAGGTGTCCCCTGGATCACCTTTCTCCGTCCATAAGACAGGCATAGGCCTCTCAGGTTTAAATTCCTGCCTAGTTCTCTTTCCCGAGTAGCAGACTTAATTTCACTTGGTTTTGGGTAGGTGCCTCAAACTCAGCTTATTCAAAACTCTGTAGTTCCCACTCCCTTCCTCTGTTCCTGATTTCATTATTCACCTAAGTCAGAAACAGAAAATTTTTGTGTCATCCCTGGTTTTCTCTTGCTCTGGTGACAATATAATAGTGTCATCACTTACCTGTTTCTCTTCTATTCTGAGTTAGCCACAGGGTTAATTGCTAATGCTGATGTGTGTGTGTGTGTGTGTGTGTGTATGTGAGCGAGCGCGTGCAAGTGTGTAGCATATAGCTAATGATGTATATGAATATATGTATATATGTATTCTTTTTGTTTATTGATCCATTTTTTAAAACTAGGAAACCCTTTCTGTAGCTCTCATTCTTCTAGTATATTTACCAATGGCTTAGGTTTTGATGCTCTTAAATGAGGGAAACATAAGACCACAAGCCAAATTATTTTAAAATTGAAAAATAAGTCTAGTGTATAAAATGTGACAGGGAAATTCAAGAAATCAGACTGAGAAGGAGAAGATTTGCTTTTCATTCAGATGGCATCTCCCTGTGTCTGGGGGAGGTTGTGGAGTAAAGACCTTCCCACATCTGCTCCTCCTGCATGCCTGGTCTGAGTTGGGACCCCGTGGCATCTTTCCAGCATTTGGAACCTTGTTTATTATCAGGGTCCTTCTTCTCCCTTGTTTAGTTTATTAAGTTAGAGAATTTTGCCAGTGTCACCTCCATTTCTAATATTCCTTTATCCCGAATCCAAATCTCAGGATGTTTAATGAATCAGCTTGTCGTTCCCATCTGATTGACCATTGAGCTGTGATGGTTCTTTCTCAAATTACAGGTCTGTTCCTTTCATCTCCATTATCATTATCTGAATTGGAAATACAGCCCACAGTTTTTGTTTGGCCTGCTTTATCATTCTTCAACTTTAATGCTGTTTTCCAACCTTTCCTTTGTACAACTCTCTTTACTTGACTCTCGGGTCTCCATTTTCCATTTTCTTGCCACATCTTTGATCTCTTTTTAGCGCCCCCCCCCCCCCCCCAAAAAAAAAAAAAATAGGTGTCCTCTGGATTCTACCCTCTGGATTCTGCCCTCTGGATTCTGCCCTCTGGCTTGGTCTCTCAGGATTCTGTCTGGGCACTCTCAGCCACACTCATGATTTCAGCTTCCACCATCTGTTGACTCCAGAATCCTTGTCCTTGGTGCAGACTCTTTTGCTGAGCCCTAGATCTGTGTCATTCAGTTGTCTACCAGAACATTTTCTGGAGGTCTGCAGAACTTCAAATAGAGTAGATTTGACAGATAACACATCACCTTCTGTCTCAGACTTCATCCTTCTTTGTTTTGTCTTGATGTAGTTCACCACCAGTTGTCCATCATCCAGCGGAGACACCGGGATCACATTAAGGCCTGCTTCCTCACCCTCCACTTTCACTGTGTCACACAGAAATTCTGTTGATTTTTTTAAAAAAATCATCTTTTATTTTTTTTATTTTTGTGGTACTGGGATTGAACCCACTGGGCGCTCTACCCCCAAGCTACATCACCAGCTATATTCATCTATTTATTTATTTTTATTTTGAGAAAAGATCTCACTAAATTGTCAAGACTGACTTTGAACTTGTGATCATCCTGCCTCAGCATCTGAGTTGCTAGGATTCCAGGCATTTGCTGGGGTTCCAGGAATGTGTTTGTGCACCGGACTCCTGAATTCTATTGATTCTACTGCTTAAATTCTGAACTCTCAAATCTGCCTTCACATTTTGGTCTCACTGCTAAGCCTGGATCTTTGTTGTTTCTTGTCTGATCATTTTACTGTTTCCTAATTACTCTCCTATTGTGTAGATCCCCCCCCTTTTCTCCCTGCTTCCTAATATAACACCCACAGCTACAATTGGAGTGCTTACTATGTCTCAAATTTTACATGTAAAACATTTTGCATACATTCCCATCTCACAACCACAGGGAATAATTATAATCCTTGTACACTGGCCTCACAAATAGCAAGTGGGGGAACAGTTTCTTGATCAGCTTTTTTGTCACTGTGACCAAAAGACTTGACAAAAACAATTAGAGGAGGAAAAGTTTATTTGGGGGCTTTCAGTTTCAGTCTCAGTCCATGGACGGCTGGCTCCATTCCTTGAGGCTTGAGATGAGGCAGAACTCATGATGGAAGGGCGTGGCAGAGGAGAGAGGCTCAGGACATCCCGTCAGGAAGCCGAGAGCTAGCTCCACTCAACAAGGAAGGACACCCCTGTGACCCCCCTCCTCCAGCCACACCTTACCAGCCTGCAGTCACCACTCAGTTAAGCTCTTTTGGGGATTAATTCACTAATTGGGTAAAGGCTCTCATAAGCGAATCCTTTCACCTCTAACCCTTCTTACATTGTCTCACATGAGCCTTTGGGGGCACCTCACATCTAAGACATAACGAGCAGGGACTTAGGTCGGCGGTGTGCTGCAGCCTCTGCGTGGCCTTCGAACCCCCCCCCCCAGCCGGCCTCTACCTTACTTTTTCATTGCCTCCTACTCTGCCTGAGTGGACCTAGAATTTTGGTCCTTAGGAACTTCTTGGTCTTCCTTAAAGGTGTCATACTTTCTTATACCTTTGTGTGTTGGGACATGTTGCTTCCTCTGCCTTGAGATCCTGCCTTTATCCTTCAAGGCCCAGCTTAAGTGACATTTCCTTTTGGAATGTCATCACTGTCCTGTTCCTTAGTTTGCTCCTGTTTTGTTCCCATGACACCCAGTATGCACAACTGCTATCTTTATATTTATAAATATATATATATATAATCATATTTAAGTAAAAATTTAAATTTTAGGATAGTTTTAAAGTTAAAGGAACATTGGCAAAGGTGGCATAAAGAGTACCCGGAAAGTCCACACACCCCGTGTCCTTGTTGTTAATGGCCTGTGTCATTGTAGTGCAACTAGAAAACGAATATTGGCATGTTGCTCTTGACTAAATTTCATACTTCAGTGGGATTTTACCAGTTGTTCCCTTGGCCCAAGACCCCATGTGTGCGAGCACACTGCATTTGGTTGTAGTGTCTCTAGTTTCTTCTCATCTGTGACAATTTTTCAGATTTGCCTTTTCCTTAATGACCCTGGTAGTTTTGAGAAGCACCAGTTAATTTTATTTTCATATATCCCTCAATTTGGGTTTTGTCTGATTTTTATTTAATTTTTTTATGATTAGATGAGGCTGTGGGTTTCTGGAAAGAAGCCACAGGAGTGAAGTGCTCTCCCATTACATCATATCAAGGGCGCACGCAGCAGCAGGACCTGCCACTAATGATGCCGACCTTTCGCAGGGCTAGCTGGGTCCTGACTGTCAGCTTCCTTCCTACCCCTCTTTCCATACTCAAGTCTTTGGAGGCAAGTTGCAGTTACAGCCGACCCCTAGTAGGGGGTGGTAAACTCCACCTGTGGAGGAGAGATTATCAACATAAATTAATTGCAGTTCCTTTGTTAGGAGGAATTATTTATTCATTTAATTATATCAGTATAGATTCATTTATGTTATGCTTTGGATTATAATCACTGTTATTTATTTTGTTGCTCAAATTGTTCCAACTTTGGCCATTGGGGGCTCTTTGGGTTGGTTCCTGCATCCCTGTAACATGCCCATCTCAGCCCTAGAAGCAACCATTTCTCCAAGAAACCCTAGTGTTGTTTTTTTTTAATTAGAGAATGACATTGGGAGGCAGTCTAGGTGCTGGCTGTACAGGTGTTGTGAGGGCATAGCTGCTCCTGTGCCTTTCCAGTGACAGAGCTAGGAAGTACACACGGAGACCCATCCAAATGTAGAGCATGAGTTCACGCAGCACCTCTGACTGTGTTGCCCCCTCCTCGCTGCACCAGCGCATGCACGTCATGCTGTACTTTAAGCTTTGACTTTGTCCTGTCTCCCTCACCAGGCTGTAGGTACTTGGCCATCTGTGTTGAATGAGTGATGAATCTTGAAAATGTAATATCTTACAAAAAAGTTTATTTAGCATTTTAGAAAAGTCAATTTAAATACATCTTACTCTAAAGTTTGAAACAAAAAAGTAATATCTGTAAACACTGGCTATTCTAAACCCTGATGAATGTCAGCATAGTTTTGGCATGCTGTTTCAGTTGTTTTCTTTAAATGTATTCTAAAAGTAGAATTGCTGGTTAAGGTGCATTTTAAAGTTCTTGGTTATATTTCTGGGATGAGGTTTTTACATTTAAGCATCTTGATTTTACAGTACTGTCCTTCTGGGATGTAATCTTCAGCATCTTTGGGCTCTTGCATTCCTCTTTTGAAATTATGATAAATAGTTTTCTCTTTAAAGCCAGGAGCTTACACCTGTTCATGCTGATTTATTTCCTTGTGTAGAGTATTGTGTCAAAGAACGCGCTGCAGTATCGGGGGAATTCCCAGCATGATGCCCAGGAGTTTCTGCTGTGGCTTTTGGACCGAGTTCATGAAGACCTCAATCATGCTGTAAAGCAGAGTGGCCAGCCTCCTCTGAAGGTGAGGACCTGCGCTCTCCCTGCTTCAGTTGGGGAGCAGTGCAACCTTTTCTCCCCAACCTCCACTGAGGACTTGTTGCATTTAGTTAATAAAATGAAATTGACTAAACGCTGGGTGAGTATAAAATTAAGTGGATCCTTTCATGAATATTCCATCTTATTTGCTACTGTGTGGCAGTGTAAGGCACAAGAGACGTGGTCTCTGCTCACATCCTTGTTTAATGAGAGTGGAAACATTTGCTCTCCAATAAAACTTACTCGGCATCATTAGGACGAACACACAATCCAAAAGGAAATGTATGGAAGCTGTTGGAATTGGCTTTGAGCATAGGAACTGAACCTCCAGAATGGTCTTACTAGAAACATGACGGTTGTACTCCTTTTTTTATACACGTAGCCTTAATATGATAGGTATTATGATGTATATAATGGAAACAGTTTAAGACTAAAAAGATACTTTCCAAACCAAAGCAACTTTTAAAAGTTTTTGCTAATTTTGCTCTGTTTTAAATTTCAAATTTCTAGTTTTGGTAGGTTATTAAATTATTCTGATCAAGATCCCTTTGTGCCTACACACTCTAGGCTGTCATATGACTTTATGCATGTTGCTGACTCTCCCACCAAATTGAGACCTCCTCAAGGTCACTGTGTCTTATTTACATTTTTGTCCTGAGGTTCTGTACAGTGCTCTGCATGTGGTAGTAAATGCTCAATAGCTAGTCCTTAGGTGGAGGGACATGAAAAGTAGAGTGTGATTAGGCTTCAGAATGAATAGCCCAGCTAATAGCTGCACTAGAATTTAGGCATGTGGAGAACTGTCCTTTCAAAGTGTTTGAGCTTTTTTTCTTGGAAGAGGTTGCGGGGTTGGGGTGCTTTGAGAGTTGGAGGGAGATTGGAGCATCCTGGGGAAGAAGAGCTGCCCCATCCCTGAATGGGCTGGAGGTGGAAAAACCTGGTCTGTCTGAGGAGATGGGTCCATGTGACTTACACGCTGTTTGCTATGCTTTGGTTCCTTTAGCAGGTGCCTGTCACTGAAGTATCTGGACATGATATGTAGCTTATAAAAGAAATTAAGGCATTATGACTTTTTAGATTAATCTTCAATAAAAAATTGGTACTTCTAGTCTATGAATTGTATTTTTCTTTTTTAGCCTCCATCAGAGACTGATGGCATGCCCGAGGGACCATCTTTTCCTGTGTGTAGCACTTTTGTACAAGAACTTTTTCAAGCCCAGTACAGGTATGAACAAAGCAAATGTTCCCTCATATTTTGACATAGTTCAAGGTGATCTTAATGTGAATATCTTACATTTTTGTTTTCAAAGATCTTCTTTGACATGTCCTCATTGTCAGAAACAGAGCAACACTTTTGATCCTTTCCTCTGCATTTCTTTGCCAATTCCTCTACCCCATACAAGGTAAGAATAGATTTGTAAAATTAAGACTGTACACTCTGATAGTATACCTTTTCCTCTGTAAACTACTATTACATCTTTTACTTATTTAGGCGAGTAGTAAATTTAATGATAATTTTAATACATGCTTTATTAATTCCTTAAAGAAATAAGTACCTGTCTAAGTTTGCAGGTGAGCCTCAGGTTCAGCTTGTCATTCGCAGACAGTATGGGGAAGGAGGAGGAATGTTGATTGACTTCTAAATTCTCTGGAGACTTTGCATTGTCCTTGTAATTAGGACAGTGTTCCTCAAAACTTCCAGGAGTTAGGTTGTTTCAAAGGAAATACAAAAGACAGAATCAAGCCTTGTTCAGTTTTGTTTTATGAATATTGCCTTTTCCAAA
This sequence comes from Marmota flaviventris, assembly GCF_047511675.1. Classification (NCBI taxonomy): domain Eukaryota; kingdom Metazoa; phylum Chordata; class Mammalia; order Rodentia; family Sciuridae; genus Marmota; species Marmota flaviventris. The sequence goes on along the minus strand of NC_092516.1, from coordinate 16,229,347 downwards.
TTGCCAATATTGCCTTCTCTCTCTCTCTTTTTAAGGTACTGGGGATTGAACCCAGGGACGCTTAACCACTGAGCCACATTCTCAGCCCTTTTTTAATACTTTATTTAGAGACAAGGTCTTGCTGAATTGCTTAGGGCCTCACTAAGTTGCTGAGGCTAGCTTTGAACATGCAGTCCTCCTGTCTCAGCCTCCGAAGCTGCTGGGATTGCAGGCATGTGCCACTGCTCCTGGCTCTCCAAAGATCTCTTGATTGTTGTTTTGATAGTTCTACTTAGGTCCAAATGAACTTTTAAAATTCGGTTTCTAAAAAGAAGTAGGGATTGCTTCAGTTTTTGGGTAGATTTCAGATCAGGTCTATTTTATTTCTATTTTTAGTTAAAATAAGTGACTAATGAGAAGATCTGACTTTGATCTGTACAGGCCTCTCTATGTCACTGTAGTGTATCAAGGGAAATGTTCTCACTGCATGAGGATTGGTGTGGCTGTGCCTCTGTCTGGGACTGTTGCCAGACTTCGGGAAGCAGTGTCTGTGGAAACAAAGATCCCCACTGATCAGGTAATAATGCTGCCAAGACCCACTGCATGTGAGCCACAAAGGTGCTGATTCTGTTTCTCTGAAATTTTTTATAATTCTTTGCCAAATATGGTCACTTAGATATTTAAAACCAGTTACATGTAGTCTGAGGGGAAAAAGAAATCAAGACCCATAAGAATAAAATGTATAGAAAACTTTTCATCCTTCATTTAATCACACACACACACACATACACACACATATGTGTATGTATATGTATATTTGTGTGTTTGTATATTTGAAAGGAAAGGCTTATATTTTACATCAAGACCTTCTTGTAGCTTTGTTCATATAGTATAATTACTTAATCCCTCCTAAATTCTTACGGTTGTGTATGTGAACAATAGAAGAACATTACTGTGATGTTTGATAATCAAATAGGCTTAGAGAACTCTAGAACACCTCTTCCCATTATGGTGATGAGAATGGACATCTTGCTAGTATCATGTCCTGCTCACAGTACATACTCAGTGTGTTTCACCCCACCCCCACCCCACCCCCACCCCCGCCAAATCCTGGTGTTGAACCCCGGGCCTCCTGCGTGCTGGACAAAGTGCTTTACCAATGAGCTACTCCTTCAACCCTATTTTGTATTCTTATTATAACTGGACCAGAGTCTCTTACTTGTTGAAATAAGGGAAAGTTGTGATTCTGTTTTTGGGGGAGTGGATCTTTGATAAGTAGTTAAAGTTTAAATGACCTAAAATGTTTTGGCCTCTTTGTGACTTGACATGTTTTTACATACAGTTTTTATTCAGTTCACTTATTATTTCATTTGGAAAAACATCCCTTATTTAAGATTTGACTTCATAGCTAAACAACTTTTCCCTAGATAGCTTCTGGAAGCCACTATGTAATTACTTGAACAATAAAGGTGTTTTGTAGTCTGGCCTCATGTGGCCTTGGTTGGGAAGTTACCACAGTAAAACAAACACAACCAGCAGTGTGGCCCCAATATAGCAAATCTCTCATATTTTCATAGGCCTCGCACTGGCACATTGATAAAATGTTCATATTCTTCCTTACTCTGAAGAGCTCATTGATTCTTTTTTCCCCTCCAGGATGAGGGAAAGACGGAGAGGGAGGGAGAGAGACTTTGGTGGAGTCCAGAGAAAATCTGGTTGCATCTTTAAAGCTTCAGTGCTGTCTGGCTCTTTGTGCATGTGGTTCAAATTGGTGAAATAATTACAGTTTGCGTTGACCTCGGCTTGCTGGGGAGAGGGAATTATATTTGCGTGTTCACCAGCAGAAAAACAGCATGGCCAAGAATTCATTAGAAGGAAACCTGCCAGGAACATTTTCCCTGGGCTATTTGTAGAATAGGTCACCAGCTCCTTTCACTTCATAGACTGAAGAACGTTAATGCTGATGGGGGACCTTAGGGGTGCAGTGCAACCTCCCCCCTGCCCCATTTGAAGGAGGCCAAGAGAAACCATGTGATTTCTGCAAAGTCACAGGGCTGGTTGGTGGCAGGCTGGGACAGGAACCTTCTCTTGCCCAACCCAGTGCTTTTTTACCAGACAATGATGCTGAGCCTGTAACGAGGCACTAAATGTCTTCATTGTTTTCCCCTTATCTTTTGTTTTTCTGTTTCACTGTAAAATACTTAACCATTTCAGAAGTACAACTTAGAAAGTGGAAGTATCCCAATACTAAATATTTTCCTGTACTGTACTAACTTTAGTACTGTTACATAGTGTTCATTCAGATTTTTTATGTGCATACGCTACATTATTTTATAAAAACATTGTTTATACATAACTTTTTTTTAACCTTACTTTTTTCCTTGTTAGTGCAAATATACTTTTTTTTAACCTTACTTCTCGTTAGTGCAAATATATGTGCTCATTCTTTTTTAAATAGCTTTATAATTCTAGTAGAACTATATTTCATTAGTGACTGTTATTGGACATTTGAGTTGATTTCATTTCCCCCCGGATGTCCGTGATTATTTGACATTTTCAATCTGAAAAGGGGGAAATTTAATGATGAGGGAGCAGATGCTACAGTCAGTTGTGAACTCTGTTCTTGGCATGAGACGGAATAGTTGTGCATCCTTAGGTGGGTTTCTCAGCCTCTCTTTCCTCTGTAAAACCAGAGGGTTAGACGTAGAGTCTCCTGGTTCTCTTTTGCACCAAAACCTAAAGGAACTCTGGGTTAATGCCATAGATTTCTGAAACAGTGTACATTGTTACACAATCATAGGTGATATTGTGCTTCTAAGATTCTCTCACTGAAAGCAACAATGAGGGCCTGCGGAATATTTCAGAGCCTTTTTAGAGCGCTGCCAAGTCTTGATGGTCCAGAGAAGTTCATGGTGGAATTAGAAGATCATTTTGTATTGAATTTCCAGCTATCCAACTATTTTTATTTTCCCCACATTTCAGATTGTGTTGACAGAAATGTACTATGATGGGTTCCACCGTTCCTTTTGTGATACAGACGACCTGGAGACAGTCCATGAGAGTGACTGCATTTTTGCCTTTGAGACTCCAGAAATATTTCGGCCTGAAGGAATTCTCAGTCAAAGAGGTAACACCTGTTTCCATGCCGTTACCTGAGCTCTCAGGCTTGACAACTGTCTCCCCTTTCAGATATAATATCATGATATAAATATTTTTTAATTGTGAGAAAGTGCACACAATGCTGTCCACTCAGATTTTCTTTATCTTTTGCCTGACAGTTGTTTTTCTTGCTTTCAGTCAAATCCCTATTTCTCTGCCAGTAATCTTTCTGAACCCCAGACCTTATTCCTCTTCATTGAACATCTGACTCCTCAACTGCCTGTTGCACAAAGTTTTCCACACTCCTCTGGTGCCCTGCCTCACCAGCTTTCTCTCCCCACTGGTGCAGATTTACTTTAAGCTACTTGTAGTCTCTAATTGTCTGTGCATGAGTGTTTTAATATTTCTGTTCTATTTAAAGGCTATGTTATGCACCTTTTAAAAATTTGTTTTCTTAACTTACTCAGAGAACATAGATGCACCATGTTACATACCTTTTTAAGATTTGTCTTCATACTTATTCAGAAATCACTTCTTGTGTTACCACCAGACCTAATGTTGTTCTGTATCTCATTGCAACAGGAATTTGTGTTCCTCAGTGATACAAAAGAGTATTAATATGTAGTGGTTCTGAATATTAGGTGGTAAGCTCTTTTCACTGCCAGCTTAGTATTTAATTTTGTCTGGCCCACTGATGTTTCTCTCTCCCTCTCTCTCTTTTTATATATATATATATATATATATATGTATATATATATATATATATTTATTTATTTTTTAGTTTTAGTGGGACACAATACCTTTATTTATTTCTTTATTTTTATGTGGTGCTGAGGATCGAACCCAGTGCCTTACACATGCCAGATGAGTGCACTACCACTGAGCCACAACCCTAGCCCCTGCTTATTTTATTTTCAGGTACTCTGTTATTTCAGTTTTCATTCTTCTTTGACCCAGGAACTTTCTTTTCTTCCAGTTGTTGCATTTTCATTCATATGCTTTCGTTTACTTAAATTATTTTCTAATTTTATTACATTACAGTAAAAACACCCAGTCATCACCTGTTCAGAAAGCCTTCTGAAAGTTCTGTCCTCTGACCCCAAGGCTGGCTAACTCCCGCTTTTCTGTGCTCCATTGCTTCTGCTATCTCTTAAGCTAGCGTGTGTGTGGAAATGATCTGTTTTCTCCTCTCTTTCCCAGTATGATGAATTATAAGAATTCTTACAAATTCTTATAATTCAACCCCAAAACTACAATGTGACTTACGAGAGTTGTGACCACTCTTTGCTTCATTTTTTAATACACAGCAATTCCTAATATGTAGCAAAAGCCCAGCTAATGATTGTTCAACTGAACATTTTCCCAAATTCCCTTTCTCATCCCCAGTTGTTTAGGATTAACACTATGTGTCTATTCTGAAGTGAATTTGGTAAGTCCAAATTTATCACGTGTGTTTTGGCTTCTGATCTAAAGACCTTATGAATGTTTGGCCCAGCACATGTGAGGCATCCGCTTTCTTCACTCTGCTTAGGAGGGGGCTGTGGCTGAGAGCAGTGAACTAACTGGCCCCAGGTCACATGGCTGTAGGAGATGGGTCCATAATTTGAACACCCAGTTTGATTTCTGTTTAGTTGAGTGGCATTCTCCCTTATCTCATTAGGGTTCTGACCGCTTCTAGTGACCTAAGTCTTCCCGCCCTGACCTCTGCCAAGAACCTGGGAAAGGAGGTCATTCATTGTTTCAAATTCAGATTTATAATATCTTTTATTCTCATACCAAAGTTCACGATGGTTATGAAGTGAAATCAACTCTTGTTCCTTTTGGGATTTCTTTATGGTGTCATCACCTGTTCAGAAAGCAATGGGAGCACAGAAAAGTGTGAGTTAGCCCGCCTTGGGGTCAGGGGACAGAACTTTCAGAAGCCTAAAAAGTTTTCTTCCCTCTAATAGCTTGATAAAGATTCAACTTTTCTTTATTTCTAGTGTCTGTGATTTTTTTTTGTCATCCTGTTATTTTGGTATTAATTATGTAGTCATAATTTCAAATTGCTATCATGCTAATATATCTTCAACAGCATCTTGTATTGCTGGATATTTAAGTTACTATCAGAATTCTGCTATGAATAATTTTGTGCAGCCATTTGAATTTTATTCTTCTGATGGTAGTGCTATTATTTATGATGGTGGTGGGAGGGGCTTCTTTCTTTATCATTTTACTAGACTCTATACTTCCAGCGGATTAAAGAAATGAACTGATATTTAGTCAGTATTTATTGACCTGCTGCAGGGCCTTGTGCTGGATAGCTCTAATTGACAGGGAGGTCTGCTTTAGGACCTTGTGGAGACTAGTACTGTGTCTGCCATATATCTATTTTTGTTAACTTTAATGTGAGTTGATTCAGTCCAGTTGATTTTGTTAAAGTTGTCATGTTCTTATCATTATGAGAATCTTGTTTCTTGTAATAATCAGGAACGACTTTGGGTCTTGTTTCTTGTACTAATCAGGGATGATAAACTGCGGTTGGGCTGGGCACAGTGGCACGTGCCTGTAATCCCAGAGGCTTGGGAGGCTGAGGTAGGAGGATCTCAAGTTCAAACCCAGTCTTAGCAATGGAGAGGAACTACCAGTGAGACCGTGTCTGTAAATAAAATACAAACTAGGGCTGGGGATGTAGCTTACAAAATAGTGGTTCAGTGCCCTTGAATTCAATCCCCAGTACCTTGCCCCCCCACCAAATAAAAGAAACTGATATTGGAACGTTATAGACCATTTCAAATGTTCTTGTCTTTATTATTATTTTTTAAAATTTATTTGGTTGCTGGGGCTCAGTTTAAATTTTATTGCTGGATTAGCTCTGCAAATTTATTCTTCTGAAATTGTATCTAACATTCATTGAAGTGGAGAATTTTGATTTTCAGCTTTTAAGATAGGTAAGGCTAATTTAAAGAAAATAATAGATGCTAAAATTTTTTCCTTAAAGGCTACCAGAGTAATTTCATAGGAGAGTATTTGTTCCTATTTTCAATTGTAGTTTAAATTAGTTTTTTTGAAAGTATTGGGGATTGAACCCAGGGGCACTAAGTTCATCCTTTAGCCTTTTTAATTTAATTTTATTTTTTTGAGACAGGGTCTCACTAAGTTGCTTAGGACTTCACTAAGTTACTGAGGCTGACCTTGAACTTGCAATTTAAAATGACATTTTTTTTCTGTTGGGTAAATATCTTTGTAATGCATGAATGAATGAAAATAATTTTGAAGAGATAAAAAGAGTAGTTTTTATTCTGTTTCAGGAATTCACTTAAACAACAATCTCAATCACTTGAAGTTTGGCTTGGATCATCATAGACTGTCTTCCTCTACACAAACAGCAGCAAAGCAAGGGGAAATGGACCTGCCCACCAACAGAGCAGGCAGTGACAAGATTGTCGTGCTGGTGTGTAACCGAGCCTGCACCGGGCAGCAGGGGAGGAGGTGAGGCCAGCTTAATTTCCAATAAGTGCTGAAGCTTTCAAGTTTGCTGCTTTTAAGTATTTGAAAAAGCAGGGTGAGAAGCCTTACATTTAGCAGGAATATATGTGTAAGTTGACCTGATTCAGTGGGAGGGGGAGTAAAAGATTATGATGTGAGTTAGGAAGCCTGTTACAGCTCATCTGGTTTTGAAGGGTTATATGAATATTTTAGTTCAGACTCTCTTAGGACGCTGGACCTGTATCCAGATTGATCCATGCTGTCCTTTCCTTTTTAATTGGTACATGATAATTGTAGAAAACAGTAGGGTTCATTATGATGTATCTATGCATGCACATAACAGAATTTGGTCAGTTTCGTTGCCCAGCACCTCCCTTTCCCTCTCCTCCTTCCCTCGATCCCCACCTTCTCGTCCACTGGTCTCCTTTCTATTTTCATAAAATTTTTTTCCTTCCTTTTTTTCTAGCTTCCACATATGAGAGAAAACACATGACCCTGACTTTCTGAGTCTGGCTTATTTTGTGTCCAATTCTATCAATTTTCCTGAAAATAACATAATTTTGTTCTTTTATGGCTGCATAAAACTTCATATATATACACACACCATATTTTCTTTATCTATTTATTGATAGGCACACAGGCTGGTTCCGAAACTTGGCCATTGTGAATTGTGCTGCTAGACATGGGTGTGCATGTATGATTATAGTTACTGACTTTAATTCCTTTGGATAAATACTGAGGGGTGGGATAGCTGGGTCTATGGTGGTTCCATTCCTAATTTTTTGAGAAACCTCTGTGCTCTTTTGCATAGTGGTTTATAATCCCACCAGCAGTATGTGAGTGTTCCTTTCCCATCTCATCCTCACCAGCATTTGTTATTATTTATATTGCTGATGACTGTCATTCTGACTAGAGTGAAATGAAATCTCAGTGTAGTTTTGATTCACATTTCCCTAATTGCTAAGGATGTTGAACATTATTTCATAGCTTTACTGGCCAGTTGCAGTTCTGCTTTCTTAATAGCTTTTTTAAAAAAACAACCCTTAATTTATCTAGTTTGGTAGTGCCTGCCTCCCAGTCTTAGGTCTCAAGCTGAGCATTTTATCTTTCCCTATGATACTGGTCCTCCAGTATCTCCTGTTGTGGCAGATGGCACAATTGTTCACTCAGCTTTGCAAATCAGAAATTTGGAACTCAGAAATCTCCCTCAGATTTCTTTTGCTGCCCTAAGAATTTATGGGAACTTTAGACTATCTTTTAAAGTAGCTTTGTCCCAGTAAGGTAAGTACCTTGGATGGTAAATACCACTGATGTGAAATGTGCTAATGTGTATATTTATCGTATTCATTAACAAAGGTGTTAGTGTTAGTGTCAGGCGCTGTTCCAAACCCTAGGAATCCAGCGGAGAGCAACACAGACAGGGCTGTGTCCTCAGGGAGCTTGCACTCCCAGGGCCAGGCTGGCCTTAAGCAAGTGAACAACACATTAAGCTTGAGACAGTTAGCACCGTGTTGAAGACATCAGCGCAGGTTAGAGTGAGAGGGTGTGAGTGAGGAGAGGCCGCAGCTCTGCACTGGAAAGGCAGCCGGGAGGTGGCCCCAGGAGGCCATAGCTGAGCCGAGTCCCTGTGAGGAGGAGCAGGCTGTGTGAACATCCTGTGTGGCAGGAACACCCTGAGTGGACACTGTAGGAGGCTGTTTAAAGCTTGGGAGAAAAGGCAGCTCCTCATAATGGAGTTTCTTGGAGCCCATTTCACACCACAGTCGTTTTCAGGAGGGTAGGTTCACTGTTAAGTACTATGCGGGTAAACAGCCCCATGACTGTTAGGAATGAGTTTCCCAATGATCTTTTATCTCTGCTTCAGCCTTGGCCTTAGAGCTCCCCTGGTAACTAGGTTGATTGATCATTCCTTCATTCATCATCTGCTATTTTTTAGGCATGGTTGGTTTAGGTTACTAAGGCAAATCAATAACAGTTCTTGTTGTCAGATAACTCAGTCCATTGGTGGAGGCGGAAACACAGTATTTACAGCATAGTGTAGTTAGTGCTATGGCACACATAGGGAGAAAATAACCAGGGTGCTACCTGGAGAAGGGTGTGTTCATGGGTATGAGTAGGAGACAGCCTAGAGAAGGGTGGGAAGGGTGTTCCAAGCTGGGGAGTGGCCTGCACAGAGACCTGGACATATGGAGCTGGACACAGTCAGGGATCAGCACATAGGTTTGCATGACTCTGGATGTAGGTGAAAGTTGAGGCTGGGCCAGTGACCTTCAACTTCAGCTGCATATTAGAACCACCTGGGAAACTTCCGAGAAAATCTCAGTGTTTGGGGCCACATTCCAGACTGATGTCATCAGAATCTCTGTGGGCTGGACTTAGGCATCGTTATTTTTTGATACTCCTTTGGTGATTTCACTGTGCATCTGAGGCTGAGAACCACAGAGCTGCCTTTGATTCTCCAGGACACAGAACCTGGCAGAGGCCAAGTGGTGTCTAGCCTAAGGTGGGTGCTGACTTTCAGTGTGGCTTGCTGGCCAGTGCCTCGCTTGTTGTCAGAGGCTACCAGGACATGGCTGCCTGCCTGTTGGGCCTTCCAGCCCTGCCTGCTCCTCTGGCACCTCCTTGTAGGCTTGACCCACACTGTTTGCCAGATTCTTGTTCATTCCCATCCCCTTTCTCACCATCCCTGCCAACCCTGTGCCTTGTTGCCTGGTAGCCCAGCATCATGCTTCCCTGGAGTCACTTGGCATGGAGGCTGTTGAGTTTTCTTAGAAATCGAGGCTGCACTTCTGACTTTGTCATCTTCTCTTTATGACAGTTACTGTTGACTTGTCTGTTCTGATTTGAGAACTGTCCTAAAACCAATTTATGTTGTCATTCCATTTTAAAAGATGAAGAATAAGGAGTTAGACCATTAAAGGAATTGCCATACTTTTAAGGTGATGCCAGTATTTCTGTGTGGTAGATTTGGACTGCCTTTTGTGCTGCACTTAGAGAAGACGATAGCATGGGACCTTCTGCAGAAGGAAATCCTGGAGAAGATGAAGTATTTCCTGAGGCCTACTGTTTGCATTCAGGTTTGTGGGCATTTTGATATTCTAGCAGAGTGTGCATGTCTACACAGTGAAGAAACAGTCATTAAAATGGAATTTGAATTTGTTTTGTTCAGATTTTCAAGACTGAGAACTTATTTCTCATTTTATGAATGGAGTTGCTCACTGCAAGCTTTCCTGAACTGCTGTATATTCCTTTATAAAATTTATTTAATAAAGTTTGGAGAAGTTGCATAACCATCTGTATATTTTAAAAATGATTACTATGTTCAGGCACCCATGGAAGACCATTAAGTTAATGTTCAGCGAGAGCAGTGTATTATTTGTCTTGTATGACATTTGGTATATAAATTGCATTTGGTTAAATCATATTTAATAGTGTATTTGAGTGGCTCAACAGCCTAACAGAATGTCATAGAGAAGCATTTTGCAAAACGGTTTGCTGTACCTCTAATCTGTTTGGGAATGCCACTGTAAAACATGCCTGTGAAGAGAAAGTCATCCTAATTTTCATTTAATATTTGACGCAGGTGTGTCCGTTCAGTTTGCGAGTGGTCAGTGTTGTAGGAATTACATACTTGCTGCCCCAGGAGGAGCAGCCCCTGTGCCACCCAACAGTAGAAAGGTAAAGAGGAAAAAAAATTCACCTTCCATAATTTCACCTATGCTCACATGTGATGTTTGGTATAATCCCATGTTATGTTCTTTAAGCTCACTAAGAAACTGTGTACTTATTTCAGTTCTGATTCACACGTGAGTATGAAACATTTTATGGATCTTCCTTAAAATAAGAAAAGCCACAGAATATTCATGTTAGGAAAACAAATTACACTTTCCTATTCACCAAGACTGAAGTTTTCCAAAATAGTGTGCTAGTCACACCTCGTTCCTCCTTGAAGCCCTTCAGTGGTGACTTGTGGCCTACGAGGTGAAGGCTGGCTTCCACCGGATGCCAGATTCTCCACAGCCAGGACTCTGAGGACCTCTGTTTTGTGGGTCCTGCTCTTCCTTTCCCTTCCACCCCAAGCCTTCCTCAGTATCAGAGTACCGAGGAGCATTTGCGCACGCAGCACCATGCTGTGTGTGTCCCTTCTCAGGTGTGACTTCCGCTGTCCATAGTGCCTTTTCTTTAAAGTTTCTTTATGCTGTTCCTTTTTCTCTTAGTCGCTGTTCCATGCTGTTTCTGTACTTTCTACATCCTTCTATTATGTTTACAGTAGTCTACTAGTAAAATAATGGATATGTGAATACACCATATACATATGGATATATAAATATGAAAACTCACATTCTCTTTTATCATTTCTTTCAACAAAGAAATTGTGCCTACATTTCAAGATTTTCAAAAGGTACATAACATATTGCTGTTTGAAGGCTCCCTGTTGGTTTTAGAGAATGGGAACTAATAGATAAGATAATAATCAAAAATATTGAACAATATAAAAAAAGATTTGTTGAGTGATTTTAACAGTGACGGCTGAAAGAGTTTCTCAGGAGGTGGCCGAGTCCAGTGAACTGGGGTAGTGGCTTTATGAAGGAGGGAAGAAGGCGGCACAGGGTAGGCACATGGTGTGGAGCAGGTGGAGAGGTGCAAGGTCAGCCTTCCCCGAGTTGGTGGGGAGTCAGGCAAGAGCTGGACAGGTCACATAGAATGTCCGAGAGTAATTGCGACAGCCTTATAGTGTGTTACTAAATTTCTTCTAATCTATTTCTTCCATTATTTCTGTATTGGATATTTTAAAGATTTTTTTTTTTTTTTTAGCCCACTTGTAAACTATTTACTAAACCTATGGTTGTAATGGAGTCACTAAAATCTTTTTCTTCTGGGGGAACTATGAAGATTTTCAGCAATTTTATGATTGTAGATAGGCCATAATCATATTTAAGTAAAATAATTTCTTTTTAAAGATAGAAACATGGAGCTTCTTCTCTCCCCCATTCTATAGGGCATTAAAATCTTGTGGACCAGGTGGCACTGCTCATGTGAAGTTAGTGGTAGAATGGGACAAGGAGACAAAAGATTTGTGAGTATTCTTTTACTTAATATTTATAGAATTGTTTTATTTTAGGAGCACCCCATTGATCTTCCAAATTAGCTAAAATACAGAGCTTTCTTCTCTTCAGTATCTAAGCATATTGTTAATCCTTTATTTAAGCAGCTTAATATTTCTTTCTTATACATTTTTCCCAACCTTAAAGTCTTTGAACATTTATTTACTACTGAGAGAGAAGCCATATATTCATTAACTACTGTATAGGTCCAATTTGATTTTTATTAGAAGTCCCTCTGCCCTAATAAGCTTTATCAAATGCTTGCCCTTAGAGATGAAGGACAAGAATACATGATTTAATGGCACAAGTCATGGACAGCCCCAGAAAAACTAACTCCAACTTAGTTCCTAAAATAACTTGCAGATGGAGAACTTTTCAAGAACACTTTGGGACATAGAAGAATTAGATGACCTCCTTTGCTTTCTTACACCTGGATCTTCATGGTTATGAATTCATAGCCACTTTGTAAAACTGTAATAATTATACTTTTGTGTCCGTGTTTTAAGACATTCTGTGATAATGTCTTTCCCTTTAATTGTAGCTTATTTGTAAACACTGAAGATGAGTATATCCCAGATGCAGAAAGTGTCCGCCTGCAGAGGGAGCGGCATCATCAACCTCAGACCTGCACTTTATCCCAGTGTTTCCAACTCTACACCAAAGAGGAACGAGTAAGAGCCAGGCAGCATTTCTTGGGTACTGAGTTGGTGGGGAAGGGGGAATGGCAAGATAACAGTAAAGAAACAGATTCTGCCCCTCAAAATCCCTAGGATTTTACATTTTCCTAGTTTTGAACATGCATTGAGTATTCTGTTCCTTTTAGGACTTCAACAAAAAGAAGTTTAAATTTTCGATTAATTGGAATGCTCTTGAAATGAACCTTTATAATTCTTTTTTTTTTTTTAAATCGGGCTCATTTTTTTTGGTTGTTTTTGTTTTACTTTAGAAGTTTTAAGTTGTTTTCCTTTGTAATGAAAACGGTGTTTCTCATCGTAGTACCTGTATGCTAAGAATGTAGTATCAGGACCTATTTAAATTAATTAAAGTAAAATGAAAAATTCAGTTCTTTTGTTGCACAAGCATAATTTTAGGTGCTCTGCCACAGTCTGGCTGGGCACAAAATAACTGAGCCGCCATGAGGCACTTGTAGGTACAAACAGGAACTCCTTTACTGACCGAACTCCACCAGCACTCCACGCGCACTCCCCGGGAATCCCCTGTTCTCCATGGGGCTCCGTGCAAACTCAGCGGGGAACCCCGTGAGAACTCAACGGGAACTCCAAGGGGGGGGGGGCGCCCAGGCAGCAGGAGCCGCCCTATTGCCGGATTGCAGGGTCCATATACAACTCAATACATAGCCTGTTTCAATCCAGCATCATCCAGTCACAGCACTCCTTCTGGCAAAATGCCATGTGCCATCCCGACTTGGCTATGGCTCTCAACAGTGCTCAATAGACCCACATGGATGGCGCCTGAACAGAGCAGATGTAGAGTTCTGTTGGGCAGCAGTGCTTTGCACTGTTTAGCACAGTGCTCTGCAGATAGTAGGACTCAATAAATATTGAAACAAATGGATGGACAGATAAGACTCTGTGGGAGGGAGCCAGCCTTGTGTGGTTTCTATGTGACTTTGGAAACCTAGACCAGAGCACATGGAGTTCATTTGATCTTATGTTGATACTTAGGATCATAATTTTGATCATTAGTTTCTAGTCTTTACTCCTGTACTTAGGGAATATTGCAATTTCAGGCTCAGAGGGAACTTTAAAGCGCCTTTTTTCTAATGGTTTAATTATTCCACGTACTTTAAAATGGGTGACTGTCCAGCCTGTGTTTGAATGCTTTCTGTAATGAGGGGTTTGCCTGCTCAAGACTTGACATATCATTTCCTCTCTGGATAGCTCAAATGGTGACCCCATTGATCTTCCTAATTAGCTAGAATATGCTCTCATGAAATATGCCCCATATGAAATATGCCCCCATCTTAGTACCACCAAAAGAGGTGTTCTCTCTCTTGAGTTTAAGACTTGAAAGTCTTAACTTTCTTGTACTTTTCTTCAAATATTTGAAAACAATTTTCATCTTCTCACAAGTAGTTCATAGCTAGTTCCTTTAACAATAGTTTTTCACAAGACATGTTGTATCGGTCTTGGGCTTAATTATAAAATAGCTTTGAAACTGGTTGATTGCAGATTCTATGTGACACACTGTTCTATTTAGTTCTTTTTATAAAAAATTGAGCTGAGAGCTGGGAGTGGTGGTGCACACCTGTAATCCTAGCAGCTCAGGAGCCTAAGGCAGGAGGATGGTGAGTTCAAAGCCAGCCTTAGCAATTAGGGAGCGAGGCCCTAAGCAACTTAGCAAGACACTGTCTCTAAATAAAATATAAAAAGGGATGGGGACATGGCTTAGTGGTTAAGTGTCCCTAGGTTCAATCCTTTGTACCCTCCCCCCCCCCAAAAAAAAAAAAAAAGGTTTATCTGAGAGATGTTTGAGAATGGCACAAAGCTTAGGGGTGAGCAGATCTGCTAGATGATAGTATTGGTATCTACAAAACATTGCACAGACCTACAGTGATGAGTTCATACTAGCAAGATGTTTTTCTTGGGGTTTGTTCATTTAGATGTATTGAATATACCTGCTATGTGCTGGCTGCTGCGCTAGTCAGGGGATACACATGTCAAGACAGACATCCTGCTATCATGCTGAGGGGATAATTAATAAAGGAAGCAAAGGTCCTGGGGTAGGAGGGAGATTGGCATGGTAGAAAAACAGAAATGAGACCAGTGTAGCTGGAATACAAGAGGTAAGGGGGAGAGAATTAAGACAGTGTGAGCTCTATCTGGCTTTCACTAAATAATCTTGGTATCTAGAACAGTGCTTGGCACATAAGAAGTGTTCGATAAATACATCTTTGAATACATGAGTGGTACTTGGACCCCAGAATCCAGTACAAATACAGATGTAAAGGCGGTGGGACTTAGAATTAGGCTTTGTGGTGGTAGCTGTGGGGTCCAGTTGTCTGCAGCTCAGATTGATCAGCAGCACCACATAGGCGTAGGCCATCGTGCTGCCGTATGGATACCCAGAACTCTGATAGGGACAGTGCTGCTCTCTTCCTCATATTAAATGTTCCCTGGTAGGAGGATGGCAAACTGGGACACATCCAGAGAGAGCTGGTGGGCTAGCACTGGAGGTCCTGTAGTGGCTGAGCACATCCTCCTTAAGGACCTGATAGTTATTTTCAGGCACTTGAAGGACTATCCTGTGCATGAGGGAGTGGACTTCCCTTTATATAAACAGCAGAATCTAAAGATTGGGAAGGGAACTTAGCAGAGAGTGATGTTATTTTCATGTCAGGAAGACTGGAAAGTAGACTTGCTGCCTACTGCCCTGTCCCCTCCCCACAGCCAGGTGGTGTCAGCTGGATCAGTGATGCTCAGAATGTTGTCTGCAGGTCGGGAACTCTTCAGCCACGTGAGATCATTACAGAACCAGGGAAAGATCGGGAACTCTCAGAGAAATTAGATGGTGTCATGCCATTCTCACTGTGTTTTACAAAAGTATGTTTGTAACATACTGTGATTTAAACAAGAAAACCCTGTTTACTTACTACCAACATTGGGCTGGATGGCCAGGTATGGGGAGTGTAAAATGTCACAGAGAGATGAAGGCTTTCCAGATGACACTGGGTCTGATTTTCTGATTTACTCTCATCTCTCCAAACTTCTGTCCCTTCCCAGTTTTCCTTGTGATGGGAAAAAACCTTCCTTCATTCTGCTTCCTTCTCAGGTCGCCGCTGTCTTCCTCCCGCTGTGTTCTGCTGAATTTACCACCAGTGGTTCCCCTCTCCCCATTCACTTGCTCCTTCCCTCCCTCCCTCCCTCCCTGCCAAGACTCTCTCTTGTCCGACTTGCATTTTGGACCTGGGCCTGGGCGTTCTTGTGGCTCCTTGTGTGCCTCACTCAGCAGCCTCAGCTCAGGCTTCCTTTGACCCCCGCGTAGTTCATGCCCCTATGACCACCTGTTCTCCAATTCTCTTTTCATGGAATGTGGAGAGGAAATGCTTCTGACTTGCCTGTTTTTTTTTTTTTTTTTTTTTTAACTGCATCTTCAGGCCTGGTGGCTTCTGAGTTTGAGTACTTCCTTTAAAAATATGCATCCCCCAAGATTCTGACCTTGGCGCCTTTATCTTCCAAACCCATGGGAACTGTCATCCATTCCCAAAGGCTTCCCGTACCTTACACATTGATGAAACCAGATCTATCTTCTGAACTCCAGAGCATATTACAATTTCTCACATTATGGCACCTGTAAATGAATGTCTTCATCATGAAATTTTTCCGTACAGAGATGACATGTGGATTTGGGGCCTCAGGTTGATGTTTAGAAGGATCTTGCTGGTAGCAGGAGGGGTGGCTTGTTTGGAGCAGGTCAGAGGTTGTGGGGGAGAACAGGAGACGTGAAGAAGTCTAGGTGAGAGTAGGTGAGGACTTGGAACCAAGGTGGTTCCAGTGGGGGTGGAGAGGAGGAGGCACGAGAAATGGCAGAGAGAGAATTACTTTGGATGGACGTGGACAAGAGGAGGAGGGAAATGGGAAGGTTCTAGAGTTTGGAATGAACCCATGTTCCATCTTTGGTGGGCAGTACTGGTGTTGCTGAAGTAGGACATACAGGAGCAGGAGGAAAGGTCCATGTTCATCATAAGATGAAGAGTTGCGTTTGGAGCTCTGCTTAGTTGGGGTGCATTTGTGACATCTACAACCTCTCTGTGGCATTTACTAGTTTGATTATTTCTCCTTGAAGGATAATCTCAGCACTTGTTCGGGTGCCAACTCTAGCCAGGTACCAGCTGTGATTGTGTTACTCCATTGTGCAGTGTCTAGAGAGATTGTGCGTCGTGCCGTGCACTGGACAAGAAGTTAGTACTTCTGTCTCCATAACCAAGTTACGCGTTAAGGGGTCTGGAACTGAAGTCACGCTCCTTGTTTTCAGCTGGCCCCAGATGATGCCTGGCGTTGCCCACACTGCAAGCAGCTGCAGCAGGGGAGCATCACGCTGAGCCTGTGGACTCTGCCTGACGTGCTCATCATACACCTCAAGAGGTTTCGACAGGTAAGGGAAATGCAGCCGGGACCAAGTTTCTTACACCCCCTGTGGGTGCTGTAGGTGGGTTCTTTGGTGTTCCTGTTGATCCTCTGACCCTGTCTGGATGGTAGACATATATTTACCCCTATTTGGGTTTGTGTTTTGTTCTTTCTCAAAGCAAAATTTGAGCATCCTGTGACCCTTTAAATCTTGAATATTTTAGTTCATATTGCAGATATTTTACTTTGTTCTCGAGGTTTGCTTTAGACTTGTGAATGTTATGCTTAAATGTTGTTATGTTTTCTTTAGTATTTAAAGGGAAAAACGTAAGTAGAGATCTCTTCTGGGGGAGGTAGGATTGTGCGTCGTGCCGTGCACTGGACAGCCCTTCCCACTTCCCTCCTCTTCTTGTCCATGTCCTTCCAAAGTAACTTGTCCTGCTCCCAAGGAGCTATTGTATAGTTGGGGAGATGAGTCAAAAATATAAATATATACAAAGAAGCTCTGCTGTTTATTGTATTACTTCGTGATTCATCTTTTCCAAAAAGGCTATTCCCTGAGTCCAGGATTGCTCTAGACAGCCCCACTGTAGGAGAGGTAAATGGGAGGTGAGCATTGGCAGAATCTGTGAGGCCGGCTTTAAGGTTTGTCCCTGAGAGATGAGAAGGTGTTTTCCAGGTGAGAGGAAAGCAGGGGTTCACACTGGTAGTGGCAGAAGGAGCAGTGTGTGCAGAGCCTGGGCCCAAAGGAGCGCAGCACTTGGAGGGGCTGAAAGTGGGCCAGTGGGGCTGCGCTGCGGAGCATGGGATGGTGGTGAGAACTGGGATAGGAGCAGGGCTTCTTGTCCAAACAGACCCTTAGAGGCAGTGTCGCATTCTGGCGAGGTCTTTGAGCAGAGAAGCAGCACTACTCAGTGTTTGTTTTTAAAAGATCAAGAGAAGCCGCAAGAATGAAGGCAGTGAGGCCTGGAGGAGGCCCCTGCAGTCATCCCGGAAAGCCATTGCTGGCTTCAGGTGGAGTCTTGGCCCGGAGATAGGAGGTGTGAATAGATGGAGAGGTGTTGGGCTCCGAGGAGGCAGAGAGGAAGAGGTGACATGTGCTGGGTCCCCATGGCTGGGGTTTTCCCACCAAGGCTCAGAGTTGAATTCCTGTGGTAGAGAAGGATGACATTTCCCTGCTTACTACTGGGCTCTGCAGGTGGGAGCCTGGTTGAGGGTTTGGACCCCAGCCTTTTCTGACTCCCTGCTCCTTTGCTGTTGTTTCCCTTGACGTCATATCTACGTCCTTTCAGAAACCCAGACCCAGAAACGCAACAGCGTCTTTCACTTCTTTCTGGGCCTTCTCCTCTAGGCAGGCACTTCTGTGTGGCTGTGGTTGTCTCCCCCTGACTCCTGATGTGTCTCCTTGTACCAGCTGTCACCCTGCCAGCGTAGATGCTTTGCTACTCTCCAGTGGTCTCAGTTGCAGTGTCTTTGGGTTGATTTCCTGATTGTCGCCACTCTGCCCCTGTAACTCGTTCTATGTGCTGCTCACACAGTTCTTCACCCATGAGTTGGGAGACATCTCCTCCCTCATAAAAGCCTCAGCATGTCCCTTTAGCTACAGAATAAGGCCCACGTTCCTCAGCCTGGCCTTCCTGGCTCTCAGGACCCTCTCTCCCTTTCGCTTGTGAGTGCTTTCCTTTCCTTGGTAGAGTCGAGCTCCTTGGGAGAGGCGTATCTAGGCCTGGTTAGTTTTAAAGTTCCTATGGACACAGGACACATGCAGTAAATGTCTGTTCAACTAGTGGTTGGTGTCAGGGGGATTTTCCATGGGCTTAATGGAAAGTGCAGGTTGACCAGCTGTCAACTAACTGAACATGTCAAACTAAGTCAGCATGAACTTTTAATGCACTTGTTGGAGGAGGTGGGGAGGAAAGGGATGCTGCTTAATGACTTCTGTGCAAGGTCCTGGGTCTTACCCTTCAAGTGGTTGTCACTGTTGATTTTCACGCCTCTGACAGGTATTAGGGTGAATCTTGTGAAATTATCAATTTTTTTGTAAGGAAAAAAACCTAAAAACCCTTAGTAGATAAGGAAATGAAGACTCACGGAGGCTCATTTACCCCCAGTGGTTAGGCCACTTTTAGTCGTGTTAAAACTGGTTCTTCCAACTGCTTAAAACTGTTCATCTATTATCCTATTTTATCCGTGTCTTGGGAACTACGTCAGTGATTAGGGTCCACATTCCATGCTCACCTGATTTGCCATCTGCTTATATTAAAATATCATCAGAACCTGTTTTTCTTCTTGCAACAGGAAGGAGACAGGCGTGTGAAACTTCAGAACATGGTCAAGTTCCCTTTGACTGGCCTGGACATGACTCCTCATGTGGTCAAGAGAAGCCAGAGCAGCTGGAGTTTGCCATCCCATTGGTCCCCGTGGAGGCGGCCCTATGGACTCGGGAGGGACCCTGAGGACTACATCTATGACCTGTATGCTGTGTGCAATCACCATGGCACCATGCAAGGGGGGCACTACACAGGTCTGCAGTGCGAGAGGCCCGCGTGTCTGTGCTCACGGCTCCTTCAGGCGGGTGTTGCTTGTGACAGGGTGACGTGGCTTTAGAACCTCCCTTTCTTTTCCCGTGGGCAGGGTGCCTCTGTGAGGGCAGTTTCATGCCACAGGTCTCTCCCCAGAACTCTTCCTCTTCCTCCTGAGCTGGAAGGCGCAGCAGCTACCAGGCCTGAGTGGCAAGCATGTGTCCTAGCACCGTCCGTCCGCTCTGCCGAGGAACTGCCCTCGCGCCCTGGCTCACACTCCCCAGTTTAGGTTTTGCTCTTCTTCTGAGGTCCTAGCTTCTCCCTCACTTAGGGTGATTGTGAACTGCTCTTACAGTGTCTTCATTTACTTACCTTTCATTTATAAAAGCAGCCGTGTTCATCATGTGAAATTTAGAGACTAGAAAGAACACTATCATCTGTGGGTTGATCCCTTAAGCAACCCTTGCTAACATGTTAAAAAACTGTGAAATGTGCATAACAAAATTTACTGTGTTAGCCATTTTCAGCATACAGTTGGGTGGCATTAAATATACCCACATTGTTGTACAGCCATCGTCACTGTCCTTCTCCAGGACTTGTTTCATCTTTCCAGCTGAAACTCTTGTCCTGTTATATAGTACTTTCCATTCTCCCCTCCCTGGCCTTGACAGCCCCCACACTCACTTGTCTCTTGAATTTGACTGTCATAACTACCTCCCGCAAGTGGATTTATACAGTGTTTGTCCTTTTGTGGACTGGTTTGTCTGTGTTGTAGCCTGTATCAGAATTTCCCTCCTTTTTCACATTGATTAGTGTTCTAGCAGGAGCCCCCTCACACATGGCAGCTGTGTTTTCCAGGGAGTTGGTGCTGTTATTCTACACTGGTGTGTGCGGTTCAGTCGAACGTTAATTAAACACCTCATATTTAGCTTGCAGTGAGCTCTATTACACTAGAAATGAGTAGGTCCCAACCTCCATCTTCCAGGAGTGTCATCAAACAGGGGAAGATGTAGAGACAAAAAAAAATTTTAAAAGAGCCATAACATAGCCAGGCACAGTGGTGCATGCTTGTAATTCCAGTGGTTTCAAGAGGCTAAGGCAGGAGGATTTCAAGTTCAAAGATAGCCTCAGCCATTTAGTGAGTCCTGAACAACTTAATGAGATGCTGTCTCAAAATAGAAATAAAAAAGGATGTGGCTCAGTGGGTAAGCACCCCTGGGTTCAATCCCTGGTACCCACCTCCAACCCCCTCACTTCCCACAAAGAAAAGGAGCCATCACGTATAGTAGGTTCTGTGGTAAAGGTGTGTTCTGTGGTGAGCAGTGGGCTGAGGTGGGGTGCAGGAGCTGCACGTACCACAGTGGCCCCATACTTTTGTATCATTTAATGATGTCAGAGTTGTCTTTGTGGAACTAGGTTTCCAGGATGTTCAGACGACAGAATTGCCTAATGTGTTTCTTGGAACATATTCCTGTCGTTCAGCAACACATGACTGTATGGTCATCCCCCATTGCTGAGCATCTATATTATTTCTGGCTTTTAACCTTTAATCTAATAAGATGGACATCTTTCTGTATATGCACTTTTTCTGAATTTTAATTCTGTGTTTCCTTGAGATTGAGTCTCAGAAGTGGAAGTGCTGGGCTAAAAGCATGCATGAACCATGTGGAGGCCAGGCAGACCGTAGGGCTTCTTGTTTGGACATCTGTTTGTGTGAAGGTTGAAATGAGGGTGATTTGTTCATTTGGTATAGCTGGATATGGTTTCCAAGACTCAGATTTCTGCATTCTTTATACTTGTTGTATTTCACCCATACTTCTCAGGGATTTTATTTCTTCATCAACTCGGTCGTTTATGTTACAGTTGCCTACCTTGATTTTTAAAGGTAGTGGAGATGAAGGCAGGTTGGTCTCTTCCAATTGGTATTTTAAATCCCCGAGACTCTCCCTAGCAGCCCACCCTCCCTCCCATCAGCATGGTGGAAGCAGGTCCTCTCATGCTCCTTTCTTCAGCCTGCTTTTCCCCCCAATGGGAGGGTAGGAGGTCAGGAGAATGACTGGATGCAAGAGACTTCTTGTTTTTTGATTTTACTTTTTTGGGGGAACTGGAGATTGAACCCAGGCTTCGCACATGGTGAGCAAGTGCTGTGCTACTGAGCTCCATCCTCAGCCCTGCAGTCTCTTGTTCTTGAAACCTGTTTAGTTCAAGTTCTTTAACTATTTCAATATTGTAGGCAGCAGTTATTTGTGAGAGGACTGTTCCCAGCTTAGTGAGATGCTGTCTCATGATGGAGTGGTTTGAATTGCCTTGAAGCACTTGCAGGGAGAAACAGAAGGTAGGGAAGTTCCAGTCAAGCAAAATGTTAGTTAAATGCTTAAATGTATTTTACCTTTGTATTTTGGCTTAAGCCCAATTTAAATTGTGATGTTTTATTTGGTGTCTTGCATGTTTTGGGTTTCTGTTTCATGGGGGCCCCCTCTGTTAAGGTTGTGTTGAGTTGAATCGTTTCTCTTGTGGCATTACTGTAATATCGGTGTTCTTGGACACTGAGCTGTGGAGTCATAGATTCATGGATCTTGAAACAGAGAGGGACTTAGAGGTGATTTAACTTTACTAATTACCTGATGTAGTCATGTCTTTGCCAACATCCCTGATTGCTGTTCATCCAACTTCAGCTTTGGTAAAGATGCCGTCTTCCATTTAGAGCACTGTTTATCAGGAAAATGTCGACTGGCTTGTTAGCATGCTTTCTAGCAAGAAATTATTGGGAAAAATAGGACAGTGATAGATTTTATCACATCGTGTTGCTCTTTACATAGAACAGACTTTGGAAAATGCCTGAAAAACCTAGAGGCAGTATAGTTTAATGAAAGCAGTTCTCTTTGGGAGCTGGACCCATCTTCCCAGCTCTGTGGCCTTGGCTATGTAGCCTACTCTGACTTGGGGACCACGGTGGGACCACGGTGGTGTGCAGGACGCAGGCCTGTCTTTCTCACAGGACGTGTTCCCTGGGAGGTGCTCAGATATTTTTGTTATTTCCCCTTTCCCATGCCTAAGCCACATTGTTGCTCTCCTGGTATACAGAATGTTAGAGTACATCTCAAATACCCCAGCACTGTGGGTTAAGGGCTTTCTCTTGTTAAGTTTTCATTTGGAGTGTCTGTTCTGATGTGTTTTTGGTTTTGCACTGGGTCTAGCTGTAATTATGTGGTTTGTGTGTGGCTAACTTGTGCAAGGATCTAGAACAGAGCTTCTCAAATCATCTGCGATAAAGACCTTGTTTTTTCTATTTTAAAATTCCAATCCTTCACAAGCCAGCTCTTTTTGTAAAAATATAGCAAAACACTATGGCAGTACTGGATTGCTATGAAAGTTTTTGAATGCTTCTCCATTTTGGGGACAGCACCAATCTCCTGCCACAATTTGAGTAGCACAGGCCTAGGAAACACCTCAGAAGGTAGGGCTAGGAAGAAAAGCAAGTAGAATTATTTTGTAAATAACATTGTTTTCTCATTAGTGAGTTACTGTGCTGCCTTAGTTTCCACACCGTGATGCAGAGTAGACCAGAATTAGAGCACAATTATCTGTCCCCTTCTCTTGGATGTCTCCCCACTTCTTACAGTTCTAACTCCCACTTATCGCCACCTCACCAGTGGGTGATGTATACATCAGGCCTGACCCGACACCACGCGAATGCTGTTTTTATAGCTGTTTGCTGCGTGTATCTTCATTTCTCTCCTCTTCTGGGTCTTGATGAGTTCACAGCTGCAGAGGACTTTCTTCCCCACATTTATAAATTCTTCCTCTGCTCTTCATTTGAGGACCTGTTTGGTATAGTAACCCTTCCCTCTCTGGGTCCCTTTCATCTCTTATAGTGCCATACTTAGAAAAGTGTGTGGCCTGTTAAGGGTTTACTCCTGGCGCCTCTCAGGACCTTAGGTGCCCTGTCCTTGGGTATACTAAGTCTGTTTCAGCATCCAGCTAAATGTTCTGGCACTCATTTATTCTCGCTCCAGTAAACGGATATTTTTAGGAAATGTGATAACAACGTGCCTTTTTGGATCAAGCTTATAAGATCCTTTGATATATCCTTTCAGGATAACTTGGTTTTGAGAATTTATTTTATTTTATTTTAATTTTTTTGGTGCAGGGGTTGGAACCCAAGCCTTGTGCATGCTATGCATGCACTCTACCTCTGAGCTACAGCCCCGGCACCAAACTCTTTCAAGTTTTTGTTTTTTCTTGCTGGTACTTGAACGCGCTTTATTTCTCCCTGAGCTTGGGATTTGAGCTGGGAGAGGGCCTTGTGCCTTCATGAGCTTGTGTATTCTCAATTTGCCAGGGACCCTCTGTGGAGCGCTGTTGTGTTGCCCCCTAGGGAGGCAAGGCAGGGCAGGGGCTGAAGCTCAGACTCCAGTATCATATAAACCTGAACTGAAGTTGGCTCTGTACTTCAGCAAATGCATGCGGGTGGATGTGCTGGGTAGTCTTTTTAAGCCTCTATAAAATTGGGAGTAATAATAAAACAAATCTCAGGATTAAATGAAGTTCTTGGTATACAAATGTTGAATATTAGATACTGGGTTAGTAGTAGTATTTCTCTTAATATTATTTTATATCTCTCATAAACACGAAATATTGTAATATGCTTATGTCAAGATTTTTTAAAAAAATATTTGTTTTAGTTATACATGGACACAATATATTTATTTATTTTTATGTGGTACTGAGGATCGAACCCAGGGTCTCATATGTGCGAGGCGAGCGCTCTACCGCTGAGCCACAACCCCAGCCCCTTATGTCAAGATTTTTAACCCTGGAACTATTGACATTTTGGCTGGGTACTTCTGTGGTGGGGTGCTGTCCTGTACATTATTGATAATTAGCAGCATCCCCAGATGCTGGGCACCTGCCCACCAGGTGCTGGGCACTTCCCCCATCCCTCTTCAGTTGTGACAGTCAGAATGTCTCCATTCTTGGCTAAATGTCTCCTGTAGGGCAAAATTGTTCCTGGTTGAGACCCAGTAGTTTAAATAAATAAGTATATTGTGTTTTCTAAGGTGAAATAGAACTATATGAAATAATTTGGAATTTCTTTAAACATTGTTTGAGTGTGATATGGAATTTGGATTTATTAAAAAGTTTCTTTCTGTGTTACTACGTGCAGACTTAAAAAGTTCTTGAATTAGTTGTATAAGCCAAAGTAATGGTTTCTGGATGGAATGGAACAGCTGGCATGGTCTCCTCTGGTACTGACCATGGTCTCTTTTTGGCAGCATACTGTAAGAACTCTGTGGATGGCCTCTGGTATTGCTTCGATGACAGTGATGTGCAGCAGCTGTCGGAGGATGAGGTGTGCACACAGACAGCCTATATCCTCTTCTACCAAAGGCGGACAGCCATCCCGTCGTGGTCGGCTAACAGCTCAGTAGCCGGTAAGGCTGACTGTTGTTCTTGGGCAAGTTTTTCTAGAGCAAAAGATTGTAGTTCATGGTCTAGGGGATGTCTTAGAGACTTCATGACCGTCAGTTTGATCAAGTTAATCTTCACATTTCTCTTAGTCTGGAAACCAGCTTGATTGCAATTAAGGAAGTGGGATGGACTGTGTGGCAGCCATGGACCAGCACAGTCCACGCAGTGGTGGGCAGAGCCTGGCTCAGACAGCCTGCGCCTGTGCCTGTGGGATAAATGCATGGGGGAGTGGGTCAGTAGCCTGGCTGCTGCTTTCAGACCTTCTCCTGGGTTACCTTGGAGCATGGCCCACCTGAGCCACATGGTCATCACCCAGCATGGGTGTAATAGTCATAGTCCTCCCTCATTGGATCATTGCTTGCATTAAATTAGGTAATGGATGTGAGAACACTTTGTAAAGGGTCGATGAGTACCATTAGAAATAGTTCTTTTTTCCAATAAGATTGACTTGTTCTCTTTGGGAAGGGATTGATGACTGTAACAGATGGCTTGGATTTAGCCCGTAGGATCTAGCCTGTTATGTTAATAAGCATAGGAACCAGCACCCACCCATAAGACACATGCAGACACAAGACATAATCCAAACAAGGGCACATGTGCTTCCTGCTGTAAAGTTTGACTTTAAGAGAATGTGGCAGAGGACAAAACATGATACTGTGTTGACAGGGTAGGGTAAGGAATGGTGACCACTGATTGTCTCCAAGCCTGGGAGAGGTGAGTTCAAAGAGGCTGAAAAGATGCCTTCCTCAAGTACAATGAGCCCTGCTGAGCCAAACTCCACGCAGTGTGTAGCTGCTCACTTCCTTGACAGGAAGTGGGAACTCAGTTGCTATGAGGCTTCCCTGGGTGCTCTACCAGAGTCAGAGATGCTCAGAAATGACATGCTCTTGTCTGCTGAGCCAGTAGTGCTGCTTCATGTAGTCAACCTCAAGAGCACTTTCTGTTGCACTATTGTATATTGAAGGGCATTTCTGGAACAAATAGGAGATAGGACTGATGGACCTGAAAGGACATGTGTGTGTGTTATTAATATGATAACATGGTTAACAATTTCTGTAAGGCGGTGAAGCTAAGAATAGTGCACATTGCTCCCTTTCTTCTCTGAGTCAAATCTTTCTACAGGTGCTCAGAATAGTTGCATGCTCTGTAGATGCTTAATCCATATTTGTAGAATGAACAGACATGAATTACTGTCTACATCCCTTCTTTTTGCCAACTCTTACGGGTCACATACTGCGTTCTGAAGTGGTCATCCCTGTGCTTGCATTTCATTCCTGTCTGTGTGCAGGAGCTGACTTCTGTTCTTCATCTTCATTGGGGTAATCAGCTCTGGGAGTTCACGGTGTCCTTAGGACACCAGATGTCCCCAGCTTGGCTTGCAGCATGTCCATGAGGGCGTGGGCAGTGCAGGCTGGCCACAGGACCCTGGCTGACCTCAGCTCCCATCTCCTTTTCTGCAGGCTCCACAAGTTCTTCCCTGTGCGAGCACTGGGTGAGCCGGCTTCCAGGGAGCAAGCAAGCCAGTGTGACTTCAGCGGCCTCCTCCAGACGCACCTCCCTGGCCTCGCTCTCCGAGTCCGTGGAGATGACTGGGGAAAGGAGTGAAGATGATGGTGGGTGTGGGTTTTGCTGATGGGTTTTCAAAACAGCAACATACAGACACAGTGCAGGGGGCCTCAGGGTTAGGAACAAAGTCCCACGGAGATCGTGGGAGAACTCAAAGTGGGTAGGAGTGGGGCTGCCTAGCTGCAGTTATGATTGTAAGAAGTAACATTGTTTATGGACATGGTCACTGGCTTTTCCTCTATGACCCAAGACTTTATACCACATCGTTATTTTCCACTTTTATGGTCTAGTGTGAGGCTGAAGCTTTAACTGTATGATAATGTACACATTTTTTTTTTCAAAGTGCTTTTATAATTTTCAGAATGGCTGTAAGGGCTCAGTGAAGTTGTGCTTGCTCAGGGCCACCTGGTGAGTCCTAGCCTGGCAGTGAGGCCCCTGACAACTTCAGCTCCAGATTTCTTTCTCTGAGCGTAATCACAATATAAAAACTGGGCAAATCTGATTAAAAACTGAACTCTGAAGCCTTCACTTACCACTTGAGTAATGGCAGGATGGACCTTGGTCCTGACAGGGACCCCAGGTGGTGTGGGGAAGATCAGGCAGCCACTGCACTGAGAGCTGGAAGGAGCAGAGGGTGAGCTCAGCCTCTGTAATGAGGGCGGTGACTCATCCTCCAGCGAGTCTCACTCTGCGGCCAGCATTTCGATCGCCATGATCTGTCTCTAGTGATGATGGATAATTCTGAGAAAGTGAAATGGAGCTCAAAGTGCAGGAGGTTGGAAGAAGGTGGCAGACTAGGAGATCTGTGTCAGGGTTTCAGCTCTGCCATTTCGTCTGGCTTACCGCTGTTTTATTTGTAAAATAAGAATATTGGACTATAATTGCTAAGCTCTTTCTAGCTCCTGACATTTTGTGAAAAGCCAACTAGTGAGCCTTTGCTTGTTTAGGTGGAGGTTATATTCAACATAACTTGTAAACTTAGAACTCACTGTCACTTTAATGATAAGTCTAGATATGGGTTGCCTCGATCTATTTTTAAACAGTGTAGTTGGTGGAATCAATATCCTCTTAAGCATTATCATCATTTAATGGTTCTGGATAGTGCCCACAGAACAGAGGCTGCCTCTTAGGAATTTATGCAGTTTCTTAAATGCCACAGCTACAGTATCAAGTATGTATAAAATTCAATTTAGAATATTTTCTTTAGAAGTTTTAAGACACTGCAAACCAACATATTGTTCTAATTATGAGGGTTTTCTTTGAAAGTGTTAGGTCCCTTAGGTTTGGTGTGGATTGTATCCAAGTTTCTAGTTCTTTCCATTGAAATCTCTAGCTCTTCTCCACTTTACTAGTCAATGATTGCAGACTAACTTACAGGTGGTATTTGAGCCAAGGGGTGAGGGGTTCTGGTATTAGCTCTGCCTTTAATTATTTGTGTAATCTTGGGCAGGACTTGCCTCTGTGAACCCCAGTTGTGCTTCAGGAGGAGGAGGAAGCTGGATGAGCAGCTTCCATTTCATGAGCATCTGAAGTGCCAGGTCTTCTGCCGGGCACAGGACTTCTGAGATTTTCTTTAATCCCTACAGTAGACCAGTGGTCAGCACACAGCATCCTGCAGCCGACGGGCCCTGCGGCCTGCTGCCTTTTTTCTGTAAAGTTTTTTAGAACACAGCCATGCCATTTTTTTGTTACCTATGTGGTTGCTTTTGTGCTGTGGTGGCAGAGTTGAGCAGTCATCCATGCAACCTAACATACTTCTGGTGGGCCTTTACCGGAAGTATGCTGACCTGGAGGGAGAGCCAGGAGGTACGGAGAATGGTTTGCTTACCCCTGAGCTAGAAGGTTCCTCTTTTATAGATAAGGGAACTGGGCTTCAGAAGGTTGAAGTCACATGGCTGTGACCTCAGACAGGTGACACTGAGAGTGATACTCCCATCATTACATGTGGCCTGCTTTGGGTCCACCTTTACCTTCTTAAGATGTTACAGGAATGTTTTTGTGGGTTTAGCTTAACAGAATTCTCTCTACCATATTTAGGTGGCTTTTCAACTCGGCCATTTGTGAGGAGTGTCCAGCGCCAGAGCTTGTCCTCCAGATCGTCTGTGACCAGCCCCTTGGCTGTTAATGAAAATTGCATGAGACCTTCTTGGTCCCTGTCTGCGAAGCTGCAGATGCGCTCCAATT
Source organism: Marmota flaviventris (assembly GCF_047511675.1). NCBI lineage: Eukaryota > Metazoa > Chordata > Mammalia > Rodentia > Sciuridae > Marmota > Marmota flaviventris. The sequence continues at coordinate 16,200,865 of NC_092516.1, read as the reverse complement.
CTCCTTCCCGCTTCTCAGGGGACTCTCCAATTCACAGCTCTGCCTCCACCTTAGAGAAGATCGGGGAGGCAGTGGATGACAAGGTCTCCATCTCTTGCTTTGGCAGCTTGAGGAACCTGTCCAGCAGTTATCAGGAAGTAAGTGATAGTCACAGTCGACGAGAACACAAGGCTGTGGGCCGAGCCCCCCTGGCTGTCATGGAAGGCATGTTCAGAGACGAGTCAGATACCCGCAAATTGAACTCCAGTGTTGTAGATACACAGAGCAAAAACTTAGCACAAGGGGATCGCTTACCTTCTGTCTCCGATGCATTTGATAACAATAACCAGATTGCTTACGTGGATCAGAGTGATTCTGTGGACAGCTCTCCAGTCAAAGAAGTGAAACCCCCAGGCCACCCAGGCTCGCTCACAAAGAAACCAGAGAGCACAACCAAGAGGTCCCCCAGCTCCAAAGGCACTTCTGAGCCAGATAAAAGCTTGCGGAAGGGGAGAGCAGCCTTGGCAAGCCAAGAATCATCTCTTTCAAGTACATCTCCTTCTTCTCCTGTTCCTGTCAAAGTTTCTCTAAAGCCTTCTCGCTCTCGAAGCAAAGCGGATTCTTCCAGGGCCAGTGGAAGGCATTCATCCCCTGCTCCTGCCCAGCCCAAAAAGGAGTCGGTCCCCAAGTCCCATGATTCCACATCGTCTCCCTCGCCACAGAAGCAGAAGTCGGCTTCTGCCCTCGCTTACACTGCTTCCTCTACATCTGCCAAAAAAGCCTCAGGCTCTGCCACCAGGGGCCCCTACCCTCCTGGGAAGAACAGGACTTCAGACCGGACCTTGAGTAGGGAGGGCTCCAGACAAAGCCTGGGATCAGACAGAGCCAGTGTCACCTCCATCTCCAAACCCAGCTCCCCTCGGGTGAGCCAGGCCAGAGCCGGGGAGGGCAGAGGTGACGGCAAGCACGTGCGCAGCTCCTCCATGGCCAGCCTGCGCTCCCCCAGCACGAGCGTGCGGTCTGGTCTGAAGAGGGACAGCAAGTCTGAGGATAAGGGGCTGTCCTTCTTCAAATCAGCCTTGAGACAGAAGGAAACTAGGCGGTCGACGGACCTCGGCAAGACAACCTTGCTGTCTAAAAAAACAGGGGGCAGCTCTGTCAAGTCGGACAGTAAGAGTGCCAGGGATGACAAGGCCGAGAAAGGCCACCAGCCTCCAGGCCCCCAGCAGCCAAATGCACATGCAGTTGGAAAGGAGCAGCTTGTCTCTAAGGACCCTGCCTCCGCTAAACATTCCCTGCTCTCTGCTCACAAGTCCAAGTCTTCCCAGCTGGATTCCGGACTTCCCTCATCTCCCAGCGGCAAGCAGCCTGCTGAGAAAGCCTCCAAAAAGTTACCTTCTAGCATGCAGACCTCTGCACGGCCTTCTCAGAAACCTCAGTGACGTTCCGCAGCCTAAGTGTTCTGTCTGTAAAGATGTTTATTTATTTAGCACCCCTCCTCTCCCACCAAAGCCCTCTATGCTTTTGTTTTGTTATTTTTTGGGTCATGTGCCTGATTGTGTGTGCCTGCGCGTGCGTGAGTGTGTGTTTGTATGCAAGGAGAAGTCAGTTGTAAATTGTCAAAAGCGTCGCCTTATTCTGCCATTGAACCAAATAACAGCCATAGGCAAAGCATTGATACCAGGCTAACTGGAGTAATTATAGACAATACCCGGAGAGTCCCTTTAGCAATTGTATATATTTCTTTCTAGAGAACTCTAATGACTTTCATTGGACACTAGGGTCTTGAAACCTGTGAACCAGTTAAGCTATCATTAGTGTGTGGAAGGGTGAATTATTTGACTTGGGTTTCATCTGAGCAGGATTTGTCCACACTGCGGATTGTCGAGTGGCACCAGGAGCTCTAAAAACTGTGACAATAACATATGAAACAAACCGAGATAAAACTGTTGCTTTCTGCACTTGTGCCCCATTTACCAGTCTTTGTAAAGGGCAATATTTTAACACTAATGTTTCTCAGGTATCTATACTCAGCTAGTCCAGGATGGATGTGCACAGTAAATGGATTAAAGAGGAAGGTGACATGTGGGTGACTGTGTCATTTCTCCTACTGCCACAGAGACATTACAGAGGTAGAAGCAAAGTCTTAGACTACTTTTATCTCTGCAGAGGTGTGCAGCACCCTCACCTGTCTTAACTCTTGAGATGTGTTCCAAGAGGTAGCAAATTGGATAGCCAGGATCCAGTCACTAATTAAATTTTTTTCCTTCTACGTTTGCTAGCTAAGTCCATTTGGATTTTGAACTGTAGCAGAGCAGTTAACACCTTTGAAAGATTCCTGGAAAAAAATGCATTCTAAACTGGAGGCATGAATCCTACCATTCTCCTGTGGTATTGCTTTTTCTGTTAGAAGCTGAAGGCTCCATGCTGCCCCCATCTGCATACTTGTGTCCCCTCATCTCATAGCTTGAAAAGGAAAGAAGTTGCTTCCTGCCAAGAGTCAGTGATGGTGTGTGGAAGCAGTGTGTGACACAGTATTACAGATGCACTTTGGATCCCGCTTGTCAGTTTTCGTTCTGACTGCTTTTCAGTAACTCATTTATATCTTCTTTGTGCTGAAGATGTAATCGCACGCCCAGACCTCACAAGCGGGGTTTGGAGTGTGTTCCATCTGGCAGTGTCAGTGCAAACTGCATTTCTTATATAGAAAAAGGAGCACCTCATAGAAATAGCACAGAAAAGCAAATCTATAGTTTTTCAAGCTCTCTGGAGGTCTCCTGGTAATCATTTCCTGCTTCAATTTTAGCTTTTGTTTTATTTGCTTTTTAAATATAAGGAGAATCATAATCCTGATTCTCCTTGAATAGCATTTGTCACTTTGCCATAAAATATGCTAAGTTTATGTTAGAATGCTAAGTTTATGTTGTTATTTTTTTTATTATTATTGTTGTTATTATTTTGGTCATAGACTCTTCAGGTTCTTCCTGAACTCATGGTGCACAGATTTGTTGATAGCCTTCCTTTTCAGTATTGCTGTGTATGAAGTAACGACAACACATGCATGCATAGCTGTGAATTCTGCCCTCTTTTTTCTTTCTTTTATTTTTTTCCATGAATACCTCTTGGGAACTGTTTCCAGGAGATTACTTAACTTTATTTTGCTGCTAATTTGAGCATTAGCTGGTAACTTGCAAGGAGCCATTATGTTGAGGGTAGCTGGAATTTTCGACCCTTGCAGTGGTGAAGACTTGCTTATTCCACTCGTGAAGGTTACCGTAGTGCTCCACGTAACTCATTCAGCGTGAGCCGTCACCCTGGCACCGAGCCCTGTACTAGACACTTCACTAGGTGTTGTCCTTGTGCTGTGTGGATTCAGTGGTTTCCTGAGCAGCGTTGTCCTGTGCTGTGGCCTGACTGCGGGGCAGGCTGCCTTTGATACCACCTCACCAACAGCCCCGCCCGTGTCAGCCACTGCTCTGGTTTTCCTGTATTGCTTTTATTTCCTGAAAAAGATGCACAAATGTGGGATCATCAATATCAGGAATTGAATGTTTGTCTAATTTGAACCTGTTGTCTTTGTTAGCGGGTAGATTTCATTTGAAATCTATCAGAAGCTCTAAAGTAGTCTTAGAATTATTTTTTGATTAGGCAGAGGGTTTTAATAACACTTTTTTTCCATAGTCAGTTAAGCATTAATAGAAACTAGTTTGATTCTTACAATGGTAAATATTTTTATTCGTGAGTCCTATAGGAATGGATTTTCCATTATGTGTAATGCCTTTAAGGAAAAAAAAAAAAAAAACCTCTACAAATCTCTTTTAATTTTCCATGGGATCTAGAAATAAAATTTCTATAATATAATAAAATCTATAAACTATATGTCTATGGAATTTAGTCCTTGCTTCAGGTTTAATTAAATAGAAAAAAATGCCAGGAAGTATTATGGCATTGGCCAGGCATCGTTAAGCTTTCTATTTCCAGGGTTGGTAAACAATGAAAATTTCATTATTCCTAACGACTAGTTACAACTTTAAGCCACAGAAAAGGAAATTTTTCCCCAAAGTTTGAAGGTGCTCTTTTAGGTGGGAGTATTGTTACTTGGTTCAATTTAGTTCTTTGTTAGGGTCAAGGACTTAGTGTTTCTTTCTTTTTTTTAATTCTCAGTGATATTTGGCACAGTGATCATTATATGCTTTGGGGTTAAAATCATCTGCTAAGGGTCGTGGGTCTGGGTTTCTGGTTGACACCTCGATGGGCCTGATGACAGAAGTCCTTTCCTTGTAGGCACCACGTAGTCACCAACAGTAGGGTTGCATTGGGAATGTTCGCTTATTTTAAAAAATTATTCTTGATTTCTCTTTCTGTAAACATCCAGTGCACTGGGCTGTCTCAATTCTTAAGACAGCCCTGTGCCTCACCTTTGTTAACCCCCTAGAGAATATGGAAGCACAAGGAAACTGAGGTGCCCTTCCTGGTAGGCCCTCTCCTGCCTTTTGTATTTTCTCATCCTAAAAGCAGCCAAACTGAAAGTACGTCGTAGCACGCTGGCCCGGTGGCAGTGGAATTGGTTGTTTGTGGTGTGCTGAAATGCTGTAATTGTCTGTGAGGCTGCCCGAGCTCTTTTGTAATCCTTCTTTCCAGCCTTCATTCATTCTGCAAATGTTCACTGAGGGCCTGTTTTGTGTTTAAAGACCTGCTGAAGCTTCAGGAATTTGCTGTAGCCAAAGAGCCCTGCCAGCACAGCTCATGAGGCTGGGAAGGCTGGCGTGGGACGGAATGGCAGTCCTCTCGACAAAAAGATCTGTTGGATTCTGGCTCTGGCTAAGGCTCATGGTCCTCTTGAGCATGTTTGTTTTGTCTGGAAACCAAAAGTGCCCTTCATCTCTGCAGACATCCTGCTCTTCGATTTGCTGGTTCAGGCTGAGCTGCCTCTGCTATTGGAGGACTTGAAAATCCAAGTCACTTTGCATTAGAATTTGGTCATCCATTTGTCTTGAGGTGGATATTGGGATTTTTCTCTGGGTTTGGGGAATTATCATCCCTCTAAATGAACTATCATGAAAACGTCAGGAACAGTAGTGGCAGCTTAGGGCAAGTGGAGCAGAGAACAGTGAACAAAGCTTATTTATTTCAGAGAAACACGTTTTTAGAAGTAGATGGACATCTGATGTTACATTTCATTCTGACAAATTCCTGAACAGCTGAAGTTATTGTTTCCTAGGTAAGTTGTTATTGGATACGAAGATAGTGTTTCTGGGTTGAATTTTTGAAATAGTATGCAAATCATAAGCACAGTTTAAAATGTATTCTGAAGGCACATTGAAGCTTATATTATTTGGAATTGAGAAGGGTGAAATTTGTTGACAAACCAGTGCCTGTTGTAAACACAAACACAGACAGACATAGCTGTGAGTGTGCACGCTGTCTTTGTCTTTAATTTCATGAAGGCAACATTATTGTTAAACCTGACTGCCTTTTTTCTTTTTTTTGGGCAGGGGAGTCCAATGCCTTTATTTAACAGAACGCCCAGTGTCGCCCAGTGTCTCACGCTGTCTTTGGATCAACTACCCAAGTGTTTGTTTTTGCAGCCACATTTTGGGCATGATCACTCATGATTCCCCCAGTAATGGAAAAGGTCTTGCATGCCCTCCATCTAATCCAGAAAGCATGCTCTTATTACCTATGCAAGCAACCAATAAAGAAAGACTACACTAAATGTTAAGAATTAAAAAAAAAAAAAAGCAACTCTTAGATTATGGAGCTCTATTTTTGAATTTGTAATTTTTCAAATGTGGCTTAATCCTCAGTGTAGATGAGCATGAATGTGATCTCTTGGTTTGCTTCGCATCTATTTCTCTTTGCCAATTTTTTTTATTATTGGTGAGATTGTATGTAAAATAATAAGTATTTTGGAAGCAGGAGTGGAATTGGAGATACTGAACATACACTGGTGTATATACTGTATTTAGCCTGAAGACTTTCCTAAAGTATTTTGTTCTAAAAATAACCTGCCATTTTCTATAGATTTTAATTTTTTATATCTTCTAGGGTTCTATCGTGGTCACAAGGAAAGAATGTGGCTTCAAATAGTGCTAACAATTTTAAAATGCTTTTGTAGAGACTTGGAGCTGTTTTGGAAAGCTGTGGAGCTTCCCACCCACTGGTCCCAGTGAGAACAAGGCTGTGGAATTTATGATAGTGTTGTGCAGTGGATTCTGATCTAGATCCATCTCATATTCATTTAAAAGCAGTGTTTCCCAGTGTGGAGGAGAAAGGGATTTATGGCAGACTTGAGAGCCACTTCTGAATGACTCATCTGAGATTGTGATACCCAGTGTTTACTAGAATCATCTAAAGAACTTTTAAGCCTGGGACTCCTCCCGAGCTTTTGATCTAGGTAGTGTAGGAGCCTGTCGCAGGAACCACCATTACAGCTCGTAGGTGTTTCTGATTTGTAGTTGGAATTGAGAACCACTGCGATACACCCTCCGTTTGGCGAGAATTATGGTGATAATCACTGCCATATGAAGTCTCAGGAGTGATACCAGTTGCTCAGTTGTGTTAGGGAGGAAAATATCAACCTCCTGTTTGGAATATGAGGCCTTTCTGATTCCAGGCCTGATTCGGGAGGTGGACGGCTTGGCATTTCCCAGCCTGGTGGGAATTGGTGGTCTTGGGGTCTGCATCTTTCTCCAAAGTCTCCCCACCAGATTTCATGGTGGATCAGAAACCAACCCACTGAGGAGAAGGGAAGTTCCTCCAAGTGAGAATATTTGGGAGAATTAAAAACACACACACACAAAAATAACCTTTCTAGCCTTGGAAGACCTGTCCCTGCTTTTGATAGAATGGTTGCCTTTTTGTAGTAATTGAAATAGCAAACCCCAGGCTGCTGTACTCAGCTCATTCTCTATTGTAGCTCGCTCTTACCCAGAACGTAGTTTCAGGAATTCTTTTTAGTTTGAAAATGAATGTGAAACATTTTACTTGGAATTTTTTTATTTTTGTAACCCTCATTGCAATTTTTTTCGTGTAACTCAAGAAATACTCATCCAAAAACTTGGCAGTATGTTACCTATGGAGGCATATGACATTTAGTTTTAATCTGCGGTGAGCTGAATGCACTACAACATCTTCAAAATAATCTGCTGGGCTCGGGTGGTTTCATCCTGTCAAGCATTATGCTGCCTACAAAACGAAAAGAAACATAATTTACCTGGTATTTTCAGCATTTCAAGGAGTAAAGATAACAAGGAAATGTTTCTTTAGAAAGGCCTCCCAGAGGAGTGAGCTCTGTGGCAATTGGTAAGACGCAATATGAAATTTCCTAGGTGCTATTCTACACGGTGAGGTTTCATTAAACCAAGGGGAAAGGCAATTACGGTATTACCCAAGTTGAAGTTCTCTTTGAAGGCCTTTCAGGTATGCATTTGTGTTCAGGTATGGATTTGCCCACCAACTGTGCCTCTCACCACTGGTTAAAACTGAATTCAAGTCTCATTACCAGAGTAGTTTCTTGGTTGAACTTTTCCGTATTTACGCTGTAAAATCTGCATGTATATCACTGTACACAAAATGCTTTGGTATTGTTCACGTACCGTCCATAGTTCTGTGTAATTTTCTTTAGTTATACAGAAAAATGTAAGGCAGGATGTCTTTCCTAGAGGCTGGAAGAAAAGTGTATCATACATTTTAAATTATTTTAGGCCAGTGCATGAGATGTGTCACTGACTTCTGTTATTTATTTGTATGTTTTATTATTCAAGGTGTATGCACTTTTAAGAAGCAAAATTTATATTTTTATGTTTAAAACGTTTTATTTCTGAAACAGGAGTTGATTATATAGTATACAGTTGGAATTAAGAGAAAAGTGGAAAATGTAACAAAATATAATAAATTTATTACGTGATGCCCTCTTCAAGCCACATTCCTCTTTTCTCCCCCTTGCCAACCAGTATCTATTTGGTGTTGACTAATGATATTTGCACTACATCAGTCTATACAAAATGCCTCAAAATTGCCATGTTAAATGTCCAAAAGCAAGTTACAGGATACGTACAAAGACCCTCTAAGTAAAATTACAAGAAAAGGCGCACATCCACGAGGATATAATCTGCAAAGTGATTGTTATTCCCGTTTCCTCCCCGATGATCTGAGGTGTTTTGTCCTGGGCCAGGGAGCTGGACCAGAAGGAACTCACCTTCTGACTCTGTTCCAACAGACTTTTCAAAGTTTCCTATTGTTTTTCCTCTCCTACCAGATGTTTATGATAGGAAGAAATGGCAGCATAAAAGGGACCATCCATTTCTTGGTCCTCTCCTACTCCCATGTGTTTAGAATCTTGGTTTTTTCACTATCCTGCTCTGAGGATGTGTCCTTCCTATCCTTCCAGACAGAACTCCTTGCTGAGGATGTCACATCACTTATGACCACTTGGGGGCAGTAGAGATCACCATTGTCAAATGTATTTAAAAACCCCAGTCTGCAGGTGCTTAGCCTCTGTTCTCTGAGTGTGGCAATGCTAATTCCATATGAAATGAGAAAAGCAGCATCAGTGAGCAGGATTTCCCTTCGGGTGAGTACCAGCCATCCCATGTTCCTAGAAACTGGTGAATACAGATCATAGAGCAGATCTTGTTTTCCTAAAGACGTTATTATGGTTTAGGGTAGGAACGGGGAGATGGTATTTCTAACCAAGGACTAGTGTGAGCCACATCTGAAGACCAGAGGTATAGATGGCACTTACAGCTTCTCTTGTTTTAAATGAGGCAATTTTACTTTAGGTTTTGTTAGTTTAACCCCACAGTACAATGATTATTCAAGAGGCTTCACTATGCCTAAAAGTGTTCACATGTCACAAAATATATAGATTTGATAGTTATACAGATATTCGAGGATCACTTTGTATGTCTCCTTAGGACTTGGAGGGGTACTTTCAAATACTTGGTGTCTCTGAACACTTCTGTGCCTTTCAGTTCTTCAAGAAAGGTGTGACAAAGCCCCTTGCCCTGGACCCAAGTTTCTGAGTGTTCAAGTGCCCCAGGAGTGATCTGAGGCCTGACTCGGCCGGAATGGCTGGAGGTCTGTCCCCAGCCCCGGCACCTGCTCCCTGTCCCTAGACAGACTCCACGGATCTTGGGATCGGGGGGTTATCTTGCTTTTCCTCTGTGGCCCGTTCCTCTCAGCATCTCCACATAGCCCTGATGGTTGGCCTCTGGGTAGGTTGCACCCCCTCAGCAGAATCCTTTGGGATTCAGTCTTGATTTGGTCTGGTCTTGGCCATCCAAGTTTTTCGCACTCTGCCAACATTTGCTGCACAAAGTGGGGACAAGGGTTCTTTTTACCCAACGTGGTGAAATTTGGCACATGTAACCCAGTGGCTTTGCACCCCGTTTTCAGGGGTACGTTAGGCCTGCTCTTTGGATTTATAGCAGCCCTATTTTTCTTGAGTGTGGGAAAGTGGTATAAACGAGACCACAGTGATTAGTCCAAGTCAGGCCTCCCTGCCTCTGGTGGAACCTTGGGCATGTGACATCCTCTCTCTCTCGTGCCTTCCCTTTGTTTAGGAAGGACCCATAGCGCCTGCAGTATACGTATCCAGTTCAAGGGACATGGTGACGGTGTCAATTATATCTGTCCTCTTGAGGGGCATGGAAGGCATTGGGGATGGAGCAGTGTGACTGAAGATGGACTGTACCGGCCTCAGGTTCTGAGTCCACAAAAGTTTGCACAGAGAAGGTGTCAATTTGCTATCACACCCAGAATTGAGTCCAGGCCCAGAGTGGTTCCTTAGTAAATGTTCACATTTGCTCAATCAGTGGGTTGACTGCTTAACCCTTTTGCGTTGACCTTCCTGTCTGGAAGATGGAGAATAAAGGTACTTGCATCATCTGGTTGTGAAAAGCTTCAGTGGGAATGAGGCTTAAAGGATGGAGCACGGTGCTGAGCTCCGAGGCAGGGCTGGGGAGTGGAGGAGAGGGCAGTGGAGAATGACTCATATTCCAGGCAGGAAAAAGTGCTATGCTTTCTGGAAACCTGCTAGAATGCAGGGCAGGAAGCAGCGAATGAAATGGGTGCAGGAGGGACATTTTATGACCTGCTACATTTGTTCTGAAGTAAATGACAATCCAGGGTGAGATTTTAATTTAGGAGAGAGACGATATCCATTTTGTGCCATAGCATGGTTACCATGACAACAACATGGCGTCACCAGAGAGCCTGGTTAGCAGTGTGTGCCAGAAATCTGGGTGCAGGGTAGGAAGGCAGACCTAGAGCCTGTTTCTCAAACACTGGGCCCATTGCTGCTAGAGCAGTGGACAGGTGATGTGCTCACCTAACGTGCATACCGCTGGTCACCAGGCCTGTGACCTTGACTTGTTGGCTGGACAATCAGGACAGGTTACTCAACTTCTCTGTGCCTCAAAACCTGCACCTGTAAAAGGATATCTTTGTGACCATTGTGCAGCTTAATTGGGGAGGTTGGCTTATTTATATTTAATGTAGTTTTGAATGTATTTGGTTTTATCTACACATTTATCCATACTATATTAGAATTGTTTATTATTTTAATAGTACTTCTCAGCCTCTGAAATTCATTCTTTGGTTCGTCATCCCTCTCCCCCAGTGTAACGTAGTAGTTCCCATGACAGCAGAGTCTTTGGTCTGTCTTTCCTCCCATATGAGTCTAGTTCTGAAGGCTTTCAGCTCTGCCTAACAGAATGTCCAACCAGAGCTGGCGCCCTGTTTCAGTTTTGCACGTATGTATACCAAGGTCCGGAGAATAAATAACCTACCTCCAAATCGCACAGTAATGAATGGAAATCTTGGGTATGGACTATGAACTTGGGCCTATTTTACTTCACAGCTTGTATTTTGTAACTTATTCCTCCAACACCCTACACTAGATTAAACAGGAAAATTTAATAATGAACATAGCCAACTGCACTTGGTAATACAGTTACAGGAAGGGGGCCCCCTTGGATTGGATATAATCTTTTTCTTTGCAGTCCCTGAGTAAGGTGTACTGCTGCAATTCAGAAAGTGATGAAATTTCTACATTTTGGTAATGGAATTTCAGAGCGCCTCCTTGGCTCGAATTTTTTTAAAAAAATATACAGAAGGGCTGGGGTTGTGACTCAGTGGTGGAGTGCTTGCCTAGCATGCATGAGGCACTGGGTTTGATCCTTGGCGCCACATACAAATAAACAAATAAAATAAAGGTATCGTGTCCATCTGCAACTAAAAAAAAAATTTTTTTAAATGTACAGAAAATTCGCAAAAACAATTTCAGTGAATTCCCATACGCCCTTCAGCCACCTTCCCCAAGTAATAGCAGCTTGTAGCACAGTGATCAAAACCAGAAACTAAGTCAGAACAGTACAGATGATGTGGATCTTACCCATTTCTCCATTTAGGTCTTTTCTGTCTCAGAATCCAATCTCAGATCCCACACTGCATTTAGTTGTCTTCATAACTCCTCCAGCTCCTCCGTCGTTTGTGACCTTGACACTTCCAAAGAGTACCAGCTGCTTACATAGGACGTCCTTCCATTTTGGGTCTGTCTCATGTATTCTCATGAATTGATTGAGGTTTTGCTTTTTTTTTTTTTTTTTTTCCTTCGGGCAAGAGTACCACAAAAGCAATGTGCCCTTCTCGGTGTTTCAGGGGGAAGGAGGCGTCGATAATGACTCTGCTGGTGATCTTGACCTTGATGGCTTGGCTAAGGTGGGTTTCACCGCTGCGGAAAGTTGCTCTTTTTATCATCACTATATGATTTGGCAGAGATCCTTTTTTTAGGCCATGCAAATATCCTGTTTCTCAAACACTGGGCCCACTAATTTTAGCATCTATCAATGTGGACCTCACCTGCAATGATGTTTATTACTGTGGCTTTCTCATAGTGAAAGCTATTTTAAAATACCCACTTGGTGAAAAGTCCAGAGTCAGGGCAGGTGCAGAGGTCAGCTCAGTCCTTCAGGGGGTGTCATCTAGGACCATGGCTCTTTCCCTTCTCTCCGCCACCCTTGGCACACTGATTGTCCTCAGATTTGGCCTTCTGTGACCGATAAAGTTCTGCAAACGTGACAACATCCAACTGAAGAAGGTGGGACCTTTCTCTACCCAGGTCTTTTTTCACCAGAAAGCAAACTGGTTCCCAGAACCACCTCTGCTCTCTGAAAACCTTCCTGCAGATCCCACCGAACAGGATCTGGGTCACCAGCCCATGGCCAAGGGGCATGGAAGGTGAAGGAGGTATCTGGTGCTCCCAACTGGGATGGGGGAGGGGACCCCGGCACAGATGACCCACAGGACCGTGAGTCTTGTGGAGGAAGACACATGGCGCCATCCTGGCTCCTAGGGCAGTGCCTGCCTCTGCCAGGGCTCAGCAAATCTTGGTGGAGTGCATGGGGTTCTTCTCTGCTGCCTGGAGTTTTGGGATCTACGGTTACCCAGGAGCATCAGAGCTCTTGACTGTGGAATCCAGAAGACAGCAAGTAGGAGAGTGGATCAGGGGACTGGAGAGGAAAGAGCGACAGCCCTGGTGGCCAGGGTGGGTCCCTGGTAGGACAGTTCCCAGCTCCACAGTGCCCTGGGTTTCGTGGTGCCTGGGTCTCCAGCACAGTACTGCACCTCTGGTGCCGCAGTCTGGCTGGGCACAAATCAGGAGCCACTGAAGCAGGAACAAACTTTATTTTTAAAACGCAGGAAAACACTTCACACAGCTCCCGAGGAAATCCTCCTGAACGCGCCACGAGGCTTGTCCAGGAACCCCCAGCCGGAACTATATCTCCCGGAAATCCCTCCTCCTGCACTTCCCCAACCAATGGGAACTCTCGGGGAATCCCCGGAAATCCCCACGAGAACTCCAAAATAGTGCGAGAACTCAAAAGTTGCGGCAGAGGCGGACAGGCAGAGGCGCCTGTCAATCAATACTGTTGGCAAAATGCCAGGGGCCATACAGACTCAGCCGTGGCTCTCAGCACTCTGGTCTTTCAGTGCTTCTACCAAAGCCCTAGAGAGACCTCAGGTGGCATTTTGGAAGGAAGGAAAGCAGTTCTATGCCCAACCACCCTGCTCCCAAGGTTGACCAGAGGGAGCGGGCGACAGGAGGGCTGTGCCCCATGCACTTGTGAGTCTTGCTCTGGGGGCCTCCAACACAGCCTGGTAGCTTGTTTGGTAAATAATGACATTGTTATAAATATTTAATAAGTCAAGGGACTGCAGTGCATGAAAAATTGATGAGGTCCCTGGGTGGGAAACGCAGGCTTTTCTCTACGTATGCTCTAGAGGAGGTAGTTAGAGTCTGACGTCCGCCCGAGCTGACACCTGTATTTGTGGTAGGGCTGATGAATGGCCAGAGAAATAGTCTCCATGTTTAGGAAGCATCAATCCATCATGCTGGAGTTTAGGCTGAGGGAGGAATTCGCAGCCATCCATATTCCCCATGTTTATTAAGCACCGCGTGCTGCGGGAGACAGCGGGCCCGCACTGGTCTTGGGAGCAGCGCCTGCGGAAAGGGCACGGAGCTCGTTGATGAATGACTTTAATAAGCAGCAGATTGGAAGTACCTTCAAGTAAGAAACTAATAACAATAATTAGATGTTTCTTAATCATTTATTTATTTTATAATGTATGCCCTGCCTGCTTCTGGATAAAAGAATGGAAGTGGCTTGCCATGGAGACACATCTACCCAGGACGGTTCAAATGAAGATAAACAAGAGATCAGAAACCTCAGGGAGGGAGTGAATTTTTCTTAATCAACTTTCCTGCGACCAGCTGAGAATATGGTATTCCTTTTCCATCTGCAGCCACAGAAGCAGATGTAGAGCAGAGGCGCGGCTGTGTCACGGGGACAGGAGGACGAGGCGGAGTATGATGTGACCTGTAGCCTCGGCATCTTGGTGCTGGGGCTTCAAGCCACATTTGCACTTCATTTGTCATCGCTCCAAACCAGTCTGTGTGTCTGCAGCACAACGGCATGAAAAATTAATGCCCCTGTGTCAGGCACAGCTTGTCAGGGGGACGGTGCAGAAGGAAAGAGCAGAAGGTACTTTCTACTTGACAACCACTCTTGTGTTCCTGAGTGCCTTCTCCTGAGCCTGCGTGTTGGGACTGATGGACTTCAGCAGAGAGCCCATCTCTGGGGGCAGTGGCTCTGTCTGTGTGTCAGGAGCTTGCCTTCCTCCGCCCAGTGAGATCAAAAGTACCTGTGGTCAGAGCAGAGTGACTTGAACCATCCTGGGCACAGAGGAGGCGAGGGATCATCAGAGGCTCCTCAGAAAGCAGTCTAGGGCAGAGACGTCCCCAAGGCTCCCGTGCAATTCTGGGGGAGGGCGTGGAAGACTGAGCTTCTATCTGTTGCTTTATTCCCCTCTTGAGAGGTGTGTGAAGACTTCCTAGCACCTTTAGATGCTCAGCAAATCCTTGTTCCGTGTGACCCAATATTGGCTTCTTACTACTTTTAAGTAGAAATCACTCCCTCTTCCTTGCCTCGAATGCTCTGGTGGGGTGATCAGAGACGAGGATCCTGGGGCCAATCTGCCTGGGTTCAGATCCCAGCTTTGCCACTTTGTGACCTGGGGCAAATTGTTTGACAATTTTGTGCTTTGTTTTCATCTATGTAAAGTACATAGAAAAATGTGATGTGCTTATTATTATGTATTATGGGTTTATGGTATTATGGTATTTATGGTATTATGGGTTTACTATTAGTCCCCTTGGTCTTCATCCAGTGTGAATGGACCAGGAAGGGCTATGGGACACAGTGACCCAGCCTTGCACCTCACCAAAGAAATGAGCTGACCAGAGCTTTGGAACCAGATTTGGGGTTTTGCCGACTTGCTCAGTGGCTTGGGAAAAGTCTACATCTTCTGTCTTGTTGAGCCACTGAAAAAAAAAAAAAAAAAAAGAAGTCCCTCTTGCCTCTCTTCTCCAAATACAAGCAAACAATGAGAGAAACCACCCCCACCCGCTAGTGCCCAGCAAGACACTCTTACACAGTAGAAAGAGACAACCCTTTTCTGCCCTTTGTGGAGACTGAGTGGTATTTCTGAATGTGAGGGCACTGGGTTTCTTTGCTCTTACACATTAGATTCCCCTTGGGAATTGATTTTGAAAAATTCCGGAACCCTTCCCTAGAGATTCTGATCCAATCAGTTTCCAGTGAGAGCTGGATAACAGGGTGTTATGGTTCCTGGCTAAGAGCCTTTAGTTTTCTCTGATAATTGCAATATTTAATTCTGGAATATATTTCCCTGTTAAACAGAGAATGAAATGATAAAAGAGCCAGGAGTATCTGCTGGAGGTGCGTAGGATGATAAGGTCCTGAAGAGGCTCTAGACCTCTGATCTAAGGGCTACAACCTGATTTTGCATGGGACGTGGATGATAAATATGGTAAAAATGGTTAACAGTGGGGGCTGGGGTTATGGCTCAGTGGTAGAGCGCTTGCCTAGTACGTGTGAGGCACTGGGTTCGATCCTCAGCACCGCATAAAAAGGTAAACTAATTATTTTATTAGTTTAAACAAGTTTTAAAACAAAAATGGTAAAAGTGGTTCTGAAGTGGCTGGTCAAACGCTGTGGTTGGGGCTGTTTGGCCGTCAGAGGCTGACTCCCACCATGTAATAGGAACTTCCATCCATGCTTAGCAGGTGCTGAGGCATTGAGAGATACATTGATCTCTCTGGATTAATGATCTTGTCTCTGCAGTAGAACCTGCTAATTGTCCACTATCATCATTCTTCTCTATTTGGCTAGAGGGTACATTTCCCAGACTCCCACTTAGTCAGTATGATCACATGAATAAACGCTGGCCAGTGGGGCCTAAGGGGAATTGATATGTGCAACTTGCAGATTGCATCTTTAAAAAGAAAGCAAGTGCACCTCCACTTTCCGTCTTTCCGTCTCCTCGCTGGCTGGGAAATTGGCAATGCCTGGGATCAGCCAGCCGCTGCCTGGGACCTAGAAATGGAGGGCGACACAGTTCTGCAGCTCTGCACTGTCATCCTAGGGCATGTGAGGGAAAGTCAAGGCAGCTGTTTTATCTAAGTTAACATGTTGTTGTTTCAGTAGCATAGACTATACCCTAGTTAATACATGCTTCATTTGGTGCTAATTTTGTTGCCTTCCAGAATTCCAGGAAGAAGACTGGGAAAGAAGAGGGACAAGAAGAAGAGGGGGCAGAAGGAATGAGTAGGAGATTTTTGTCACCTACCAGATCTGCTATTTGTCTCAAGTACCAGAAAAGTCTTCCCTGATTCTGTGACTAGGTCTATCACCCTCTGAGTCCCTTATCACTATGCTGCTTTAATCCCATTGTCCCCTGATTTGCAGCCTGTTTCACGACTGTGATTTTACACACTCCTTTGGCTCTTGTGCCACCTGCAGATTTGCTCTAACCTGGCACAGGTTCTAAGTAGGTTGTCCAAGCCTTGCCAGGGTAGGAGGAAGAGCACATTAATCTTTGACCCCTTGAGCCTTTGCCTGCTGGGACTCTCTGCCCTGTTCCTGTGGTCGAAACATGGATCTGCTGTTCCAGCCAAAAGCCCAACATTTCAACGTAGATTCTGCCCAGCTGCCCAGGATTTTGCTCAAGATTTGCTCATTTATTCAAGAGAGGCTTACTGGATGCCCACTCTGTCAGCCGTGGCCCACTAGACACTGGGGATATGGTGCTGAGCAGATGTGACATGTTCTCTGCTTTAATGTAGTTTACAGTTAAGTGGAGAGAAAGGGATGTTAATTGAATAACCCCGTTGACCCACATTATCCACAGAAAAATGTTTGTGTTTTTCTACCTTGTTTAGTTCTATCGGAAAAATAAGAGAAGAACAATAGCCATCAGTAATCATTCTTTTGGTAAAGGGGAAGAACTCTAGTGTCATTTTGATTCTTAGGATTTAGGTTTTTCCCCTCTGATGGGACAGAAAATAAATAAGCCGGAGAAAAGGCTTTTACAGTTCACACAACAATTTAAAGCCACATTTCTAGCTCTTTCTCTCTTTCACTATCCCATTGAAGTGGTCCAGCTTAAACAAAAGGGAAGCTCTAAGCAGCTGCTGGAGGTCTGGTGTAGTCTGTCCACACCTAGAACCTCAAAAGAAGCCAGTGGAATGCTTATAGTCAGGGGAGGCAGCAGCCTGCTGAAATTCATTGCCTTGAGAAGATAACTTGCTGCTATGTTTGGATGTGACGTGTCACCCTAAAGCTCCTGTTAATGCAGAAATTCCCGGGGGAAATGATTGGATTACAAGAGCTGGAACCTAATCAGTCCATCCTAGTTTGAATGGACCGACTGGGTGGTAACTGTAGGCAGGTGGGGAGTGGCTCCAGGAGGTGGGTCACAGGGGCATGTCCTGGAAGGGTACATCTTTCCCTGTGGCTTCTTCCCCCCCACCTCCCCAGCCCCCCAGCTCCCTGACTCCACCATGAGCTGATCAGCTTCCCTCTCCTGGGCCTTTCCCCCATGATAGGCTGCTGTATCTTGGGCCCAGAGCAATGGAGTCCGCTGTCTATGGACTGAGAACTCTGAAACTGAGAGCCCCAGATAAACTTCCCCTCCTCTAAGTTGTTCTTGTCAGGTATTTGATCACAGTAATGAAAAACTGGCTAAAACATCCCCCCCCAAAAAAAGTGGTAAATGGATTCCCTCAGTTTCAACCTCCCTAAACCCCTTAGCATCTGACAAATCAGTGAAGGAAGGAGACAAGGAGCAGAAGTGCAGAACAACTGGGGGACACGTCCTGCGTGTCCGCCATGGAGGAAGGTTCCAGAGAATGGGGGTTCCCAGCATTGCCTAGAGGGTTACAGAGTGGGGACCCTGATGGAGGGGAGAGTCACCAAGTCAATGCACACATAAAACAAGAGAAGGCTTTTCATAGACAGAGGATGAGACTGTGCTATATAGGAACACGGTCACCCCAGTGTTCTGTGACTGAGGTCAGTTAGGTATATAACCCAGTGATCAAAAACAGAATTTTCTTCTCTCTTGGTCTCGCAATCCACCAACAGGAGGGGTTGTTAATGAAGCTCACTCTCAGCTACTGGCATCAAACTGTCTTGGCCTTATTTTGTGAAAATCTGCAGGAACACGTAGAAATTTATCAGAGTGAAATAGGGAAAGTGCTCTGAGGACTCATAATATGTTGTGAAGTCAGGCTGCTCCAGTGAGATTTAGGAGGATGGGGTCTTGGAAAGAGCAAAGGCAAGGGTGCTGTGAAACCGTGCCGTCAGAGAAACAGGGAGTTTGCAAAGTGTGATGGGAAAATAATTGAATAGTACGATCAGTTTGAAGGAATGAAAAGGTTTTGTCAAGAAACTCCTAGAACTTAGGGGAAAAAAGACAAAGAAATAAAAATCATGAAAGACAAAGATATGAGACTAGATCAAATGAAATACACACACACACACACATATATGAACTTTTTAAATAAATATATATATATAAAACTTTATAATACAAATATAAATATATATAACTTTATTGATCTGAATATTTGAATCTTTATGCCAAAGGGGCTCCCTGATTGATGTTCAGGATTAATGGAAAGAAGGTCTGTACTTGGACATGTTTTGTAGATTTTTTATAAATTCTGAGTTGAGAAAATATTAAAATCAGGGGGAAAAAACAGTGAAAGTTAGTTGGCTAAGTAATGTTGGCGTGGTTGTTAAATCTATTACAACTGATAAAAATTTGGTAGAAATGTGGTTATTTTAAAAAGGAACAAAAATAGAGTAGGACTGTATAATATGGCATTAATATGCAACGCTGTTAGAAAGTAATGGTAAGAGTTCTCAGGAGAAAGGATTGTGACCCCAGAATTCTATACTCTCCAAAATTATTGTGTTTGTGTAAGGATAAAAGAAAAATTGTTTCAGATGTTCAAGAGCTAATAAAAGACAGCAAACACATACACGAAATAAGTTGGAAGTAAAAGGTTGGCAAAATATGTAGCATGCAAACAGCAACCATTAGGAAGCTGGAGTGACTAGACTAATAGATGAAATAGACTTTCAAACTAAAACAGATACTGAAGAACACTTATGATGTTAAAAGGATTACTACATCAGGAAGATGCACCAATTATATATTCACCTGACAGCAGCACCCCAAAATACTTGAAAGAGAAAAGGCCAAAACTGAGGGTAGAATTGATAATCCAATAAAATAGGGGGAGACTTTAAATAATCTCATTTTCTTTTTTAAGTTTTATTTTATTTTGATTGTCACATAATTGTACTAAGAGTATACAGTGAAGTTCCAGTATAATGTCTATACATTGTGTGCTGCTCAAATGAAAGTAATAGGCATATCATCAATATACCCATTTTGATGATAGATGAAACAAGTAGATCTAAAAGGAAACAGAAGATCTTAAATCAAAAATATAATCTTCCAATGGATGTGGTGACACATACCTGTATCTCAGTGACTGGGGAGGCCGAGACAGGAGGATTGCAAGTTTGACACCAGCCTCAGCAACATAAGGAGAACTTTTTGCAATATAATACAAGGGGAGAGGGGCTTGGGGGTGTAGCTCAGTGAAAGCACTGGTGGATTTGATCCCCAGTACCCAAGACAAAGAAAATCCCCATAATCCTCCTACTTGATACATGGGAAAAAGAAGAACAAACAAAACCTTAAGCAAACAGAGGGGAATAATAAAGATTTAATCAGAAATTACTGAAATAGAGACTGGAAAAACAATAAAGAAAAATGAACAGAACAAAGTTGGTGCTTTGAATAGTTCAACAAAATTAACAAATATTTTCCTAGAACCACCAAGAAAAAAAGATCCCTTGAATTATTAAAATAAGGAGTGAAAGAGAACACATTACCATTGATCTTACAGAAATAAAAAGGTTCATAAGAGAATACTATAAATATTGTGTGCCAAAAAGTTAGATAACTTAAGTTGAATGGGCAAATATTTAGAAGACATTAACAAAACTGACTCTAGAAGAAGTTGAACATCTAAATAGACTTTTAAAAAGTAGAGACTGATCCAAATCAAACTGATCTAAAACAAAGCAAAAGAACAATAAAAAACCCTAAATTGCCCACAAAGTGAAGCCCAGGCTCAGATGGTTTCATTGAAAAATTCTATCAAAATTTTAAGAATTAATATCACCTTCTTTATAGACTCTTTCAAAAAGTAGTAGAGGAGGGATTCGTTTCTAACTCATTTTATGAAACTGGTTTACCTTGATGTCATAACAACATAAGGACAGCATTAGAAAAATAAACTACAGACCAATATTTCTTATGAACATGGATGCAAAAAAAAATCCTCATCAAAAACTAGTAAAGTGAATCCAGCACATCCAGGGTTACACATCGCCTAGGAATGCAAGGTTGGTTTAACAACAACAACAACAATTAGTTAATTTAAAATCCCTTATGAATAGAATAAAGAACAAAAATCAATAGATGAAGAAAAGGTATTGGCTAATGTTCAATGACCCTTGATTATAAAATTACTCAACAAACTAATAGTAGAAGGAAATATCTTCAACCTGATAAATGCCACCTGTTTAAAAATAGTGAAAGACTGAAGACTTCTAAGATCAGGAACAGGAAGGATGTCTGTTCTCATCACTTCTATTCTACATTTAGTGGAGGTTTAAGCCAGCACAATTAGTCTAGAGAATGAAATAAAAGGAATCCAGATTGGCAAGGAAGAAATCAATTCATCTCTGTTTTCATAATACATGATCTTAAACCTAGAAAATCCTATGGAACCTATGATTAGAATTCATGAATAAGTCCAGTAAGGTTGCAGGATACAGGGCCAATATACAAGAAAAAAATGATGATAACTTTTTATGACCTTATTATAGGCAATGGTTTCTTAGATAGGACACCAAAAGGACAAACAACAGAAGAAAAATAGAAATCTGAAATCATCAAGATTGAAAACTTTTGTTTCAAAGGTAACATCAAAATTAGAAGACAACATGAAAAATGGGCTATAATTTTTGCAAACCATATATCTGATAAGGAACTTGAATTAATCTAAATAAAGAACTTACAACGTGACAATGCAGAGATGAATGACCCAATTTAAAAACGAGTAAGGAATCTGAATAGACAATTCCCTAAAGAAGATAAATCTATGGCCAATAAAGCTCATGAGAAGAGGTCAACATTATTAACCATCAGGTGAGTACAAATTGAACCTATAAGGAGACACTGCTTCCCACTCATACACTCAATGGTGTAATGAAAACGGCAGATGATAACAAGGATTGTAGAGGATATGGAGCAATTGGAACCCTCATAGAGTGTTGGTGGGTGGTAAATGGGTGTTATGGTTTAGATATGAGGTGTCTCCCAAAAGCTCATGTGTGAGACAATGCAAGAATGTTCAGAAGTGAAATGATCATGAGAGATGTAGCCTAACCAGTGGATTAACCCACTAATCCACTGGGTTAACTGGGTGATAAATGTAGGCAGGTAGAATGTGACTGGAGGAAGGAGGTCACTGGGGGGTGTGCCTTTGGTGTTTATATTTTGTCCCTGGTGAGTGGAGCCCCCTCTCTGCCTCCTGGTTTCCATTCTGAGCTGCTTCCCTCTGCTATGCTTCTCCGCCATGATGTTCTGCCTCACCTCAGGGCCCAGAGCTATGCAGTTGGTTGTCCATGGACTGAACCTCTGAAACCGTGAGATAAAATAAACTCTCCTCCTCTAAGTGGTTCTCATTGGGTGTTTAGAAGAGCAACAAAAACCTGCCTAAAACAATGGGGTCTGGAGAATAGGTGGTTCTTCCTCAAAAGTTGAACTTGGAGTAACCACACCACCCAGCAAAGCCACTCCTAGGTGTATACCTCAAAGAATTGAAAAATAAGCATTCAAAAAAAAATCTAACTTAATCACAGATATTCATAACAGCATTATTCATAAAAGCAAAAGATGAAATCAGTCCAACTGTCTCTCTACTAAAAAAATATAATATTCAGAAATAAAAAAATGAGGCACTGGGGCTCAGATTGTGGCTCAGTGGTAGAGCGTTTGCCTAGCATGCATGAGGCACTGGGTTCGATCTTCGGCACCACATAAAAAAAAAATAAATAAAATAAAGTTATTTTAAATAGATAATTTAAAAAAAAGAAATGAGGCACTGATGCTGAAGCATGGACAAATTCTGAAAACATATTAAGGAAGCTAGTCATAAAAGGCATATAACAAGGTTATGCTATGTGATTCCATTATATAATTCTATTTTTATTATTTATTTATTTATTTTGGTGCTTGGGGATTTGAACCCAGGGCCTCATGCATGGCAGGCAATCACTTTATCACTGGGCCACATCCCCAGCCCTATAATTCCATTTATATAAAATGTCCAGAATATGCAGATCCATAGACACATAAGATACATTAGTGGTTGCTGAATGCTGTGGGCAGGGGGAAGGGCACTGGAATCCTTTAATAAGTACAGAGTTCTTGTTAGGGAGGTAAAAATATTCTAAAATAAATTGTGGTGATGGTTGCACAACTTTGTGTATATATTAAAAATTATTGAATTGTATACTTTTAGCATGTAAATTACATCTCGAATTTTTACAAAATAAAAAAGAACAACAGTGAATCAATAACTTCAGTCAGAGTTAAGAGTTGGCTAAGTAATGCTGGTATAGTTGATAAGACTATAATAGTTGACAAAAATATATTTTATTGCAAAAATAGATTCTTTGTAAAGAAAATGAATAATGTAGTCTTATTACAGAATTTTCATATATAAAATAGAAAGTAATGGGTCCCTATTTACCCATCACTCAGCTTCAACAATTATCAAAATTTTGGCAATCTTCTTTCATCTCATAGCATGTTTTTAATACATCTGATAATCCGGAAACATAAACCCTTTTCCATATTTAGAGATGTGTGTTTAGCATTCTTTTCATTTTTGTCTGCTGAATATTTTCAAAGCATTATTATTCCCTAAAGATGGGAATTGTCTGTCTTGTTTACATGCTGAATTCTTTTATCACTCAGAAATACTTTCAAATGAAAGTAACAAGAAACTCAACCACAGTGGCTTGTACAAACATGAGCCTATTTTTTCTTCATATTAAAAAAACCGGAGGTAGACACCTCTAGTGTTGGTTCAGAAGCTCAGGCAAATAGCTCTGAGATTCCTTTGGATTTTCTACCATGAATAGTTAAGACAGGAAGGGAGACAGACAGCATCACTATCAGAAAAGTAAAAGTGTTCCCAGGAACCCCACCCATGTCTGCTTAAATCTGGGCCACTTCTGGCTGGAAAGTTCGTGAGAAATAGGGGGTTGGAAATAGGAATGGGAAGTGGGTCACCAACTGACAATATCTTGCAGACAGTCCTAACATATAGTAGGAGGTATCTTCATAGACCCTTATAAACATCTGTTGAGTGCCTATGGTGGAATGTTTATTCGTGAATACCCAGGGCTCCTCCCTTCATGGGATAAGACCTCCATGCTCCACTGAACTCAGGCATCTGAATTATCTTTGGTGAATGAAATGGACATAGAAGTGGCTATAAGATAGAGACTTTCTTATGTCTGCAACATGGAAGCATGGCTTGAGATGTCCCTTCCATCAGTTGGGGTCCTTTATTAACTATGATGAGAATTTCCAGCTTTTCCATCATGAATGTGTTGTATGAACAAGGATTAACCTCTATTATATAAGCCAATGAGATTTTTTGGTTGTTACTGCAGCCTCATTTATCCTGTACTGACTAATGCAATGCTGGTACCAGGTTACAAAGAAATCCATAACAAAATTTCCAGATTAATATTTAAAAACTTATATTTCTGATCACATTACACATTAATACCAAGAGTGTGCCTAAATTAAGATAAATGATAGCTACTTGAAAATTAAACAACATAAAAAATAACTTCTATCAATGTGAAAATCAATGCTTCTGGGGGGTAGACTAGACATTTAAGATAATAAGACCACTGTATAAAAATACACGTGGGGTATGATAGCATTGTTCTTAGCAAAATCTATACTCTAAAGCTGTTATTACTAAAAATAAATGTGTTCAACTGGCTAAAGATAAAAAATAATTAAGAATTCAAAAATAAGAAGTAGAAAATGAACAGCAAAATAAAAGTATAGTCAGAGGAAGCAATTCATACAGATAAGAGCATACATTAATCACAAAGAAAAACATCAGTGAGATTGATTACTCAGATCAAGACTCAGTTGGTAAAACAGAAAAATCTTCGGAAAGTTTGATTCTCCCTAAAACCAGAGAAAACACAGATATTTGGCACAGGATATGAGGAAAGGGCAGGATCAATTGATCCAGCATTTCTGGTGGGTGGTTTGATATGACCGTCAAAATGTGACATGAGCATACCTTGAAAATTTGAGGAATTTGTAATGTTATGATCGAACCAAATGAGGTTCTCAAATATGAAGTCTCATGAAAAAAATGTTACTTTTCTTTTTGTAAGCAGTTTGGGTCCCTGGACCTGCTGAACAGGGCATGAAGAAGAAGCCCCTCTCCAACAGACTTTGGGGCAGAAGACATGTCAATCATTCTGGTCCTGCAGATAGGTCACCTGACCTGGTCCCCATGATCCTTTAAATCCCGTGCAAGGGAGATAATCTCTGTTATCTCACTTCTGTTCTTTCTTCCCCTTCTAGAAATTTCTCCTGGATGATCCTCAAGCTCAAAAAGATGAAATCACCCTCAGGATCCCTCCAAACTACAGGGGTGGTCCCAGCCATGCCTTATCTATCCACCAAGTCATCTCCTGTCTCTGATGCCTTCAGAGAAGCCCCTGGGGTCAACTTGCTTCTTCTCATGCTATAAGGCAGGGCTCTTTCTGAGCTCAGGAGCAAACCCCCTCCTCTTCTACCGTTTTTCACTAGGCTTAGAAGAATGAGCAATTAATAAGGAAGCCTGAGGACCATTCTGACCTCTAGATCTTTGTCTGCCCTTATCAGCTCCATCTCCAATGGGAGGATTTCTTCTTTAATGTCCAGGATCCTTGGGTGTAAAGGACAAACACATCCAGGCTCTTTGTCTAGAGTAGACCCTGGCCATTGGCACTGATGGCCAGCACTGAAAGACAGGCCATTCATTGGTGCATATCCACATTTATTCATTTACTCATTCATTCACTCAAAAATATTTCTCTGCACACCTACTTGGTGCTGGATCATTTTGCTAGACCCTGAGGATTCTGCAGTGAAATCAGTAGCAGCTCTTGGAGCCAACAGTTGGAAGTGCAGAGAAACAATAAGCCAAATAAATCGGTCAACTAAAATGTGTGCCTGATAGTAGTAAGATCTGTGGAGGAAAAAATAAAAACAGGGACGGAGGCTGAGGCCTGAGGGCGGCTGCATTTTAAAGGCAGACATTCAAGACCTCACTGACGGGTGACCTTGGAATGAAGGCAGGAAGGAGGAGTGAGTGGACCATGCAGGATCCTGGGAGAGAGAGATTCCAGGTAGAAGGGTTGACCAGTGATAAGTCCTGAAGAGGAGGCCTGGGAAGAGCATCGGAGGAAACAGCAGAGAGGTCAGGAGCTGAGGTGGAGGTGACTGCAGGGTGGAGGGCAGACGTTGGCTGTTGCCTGAGTGAACTGGGAGCTACTGAAGGATCCTGAGGGAGGGTGGGGATCATTGTGGGGATGCTCTGCGGGGAACAGACCCTGATGCAGCTCAGTGGGTTAAGAGGCGCCTGTCGTAACCTGAGTGAGAGGCGGCGGTGGTTAGAACCTGAAGGATCACAGGAGGAGATGAAAGTGGCCGGGAGCTGAGGATCCTGCAGGTGGCATTGTGGAGAGGCCGTCTGGAGAGGAAGACAGGAATCAGCAATGGCTCCAACCCCAGCTTTGAATCCCCAGACCCACAAGGCGGCTTGATCTCTCAGATCTCCTCTTTCATCCACCTCCTTCCCCTCTAAGGACCTGCATGAGAGTCCCCTCTGCACGCTGTTCTCTGGAGCTCAGCGACTCTCTCTCCAGGGGGCTCTGCATCCTTGCTTGGACCTGGGGGTGGGGGCAGGCGGGAGAGAAGGGAGCCTCAGCTCATTGGAATTCTGCCTCAGTCTCCTTGATCTCTTCAGTGACAGTGGGAAAAAACATCCCTGTGTCACCTGTTCAATGAAAAGCAATATTTAATTAGGGCTGAGAGAGTTAGACAAGCAAACAATTAAATGTTCTATTACGATCAGTCGTGAGCCATTTAAGCTTCAGTCCAATAAAGAATCATTATAAAGTTCTCATGGAAATGGAAATAAAAATAGTGCAGCCTTGGGTTGCATTCCCATGTCCTTGGGCTGTGAGGCTCTGAAGGCAGTTTGGGGGCGGGTGAAGGCTCCCAGCCCCAAGGGGACTCAGCACAGTCCAGAAGGAGGTGCAAGGCAGGCGCATCCTCCCAGGGAAGGAGGGACCAGGGCAGGAGAGGAGCCGTCAGCTGAGCTGGTTTGCACCAGGGCAACAGGGACTTTTTCATCTTATTTTTAGAGAAGCAACATGAGTATTTTGCCTGGGAGGGAGAAGCAGCTTAAAAGAAATTTCGGAATGTCTTGTGAGATGTTGGATTACAGAATAAATATGTCTAATAAAATCCCCCTGGTTGCTCAGCTTTGAGGATTTGAAAGTAACTTCAGACTGTTCGGGAAGGTATTGCTTGGCTGCAGTTGGAAAAATACCTGCTGAGGGCTTTGAGATGAAGCGATCATCCATCTCCGATTCCCCGCAGCCAGGACTCCTGCCCGGGCTGCTGGGGACGCACGGGGGCAAACTCAGGCTCTCCTTCTGGTTTCCTCTCAGCATCCCCTGCTCCACTCCAGGAGCCCCTGTCCCCTCTTTGGAACGGCCAGTGCATCATGGGAATAGGGTTTCGATAAAGCCCTAGTGTAAGTCAGGTCTTTGGGGTTGCAAGTAACAGAAAACACACTCAAACTGGTTTAAGTAAAATGAGAAACCTGTGGCTCAGGTACCTGAAAAAGTTCAGGCAGGGCTAGATCTAGCCACAGGCTGGACTGGATCAAAGTGCTGTTACGTCCACAGGAATCCAGCTCCCTCACCTTGACTCTGTTGGCATCACTCATGGATACAGGCTCTGCGGCCGGTGGCCGTGTGGCTTCTGGAGGCGCATAGGATGCCTCAGCCTTTCAACAGTGGTGATGAAGAGTTTGCTTCTTTTTCCTCTTGGCTCTGTTCAAGCATTGCTTGCGTAATGTGCACATTCTCAATCTGATTCCAGGGGCCAGAAAGGTGGGACAACTTAATTGGCCAGACTAAGGTCCCAAGCTTACCCCTGGATCCAAGGTGCGATGGACCCTTACATAAAACACAGGATGAATGGGAAAGGGTACTGGTAACCAAAGCGGTAAGTGCCTGGTATGGACCATATCTGATTACTCCTAATTCTTGCCTCCTGATTTTCCGCCATGGTCAAAGGCTTGTTTGAGACCAGTTATGAACCAGGGAGGAATGTCCGTGAAATGAGGAGCAACATGTCTGTCTCAAGTCCATGGGTTGAGACCTTGGGAAGAGGCTCCTGTTTGCAGGGTGTTTAATCCTTACTTTCCTTCAGCACTGTGTTGTCTAGAGTGGGGTGGGCAGCCTTGTTCTCTCAAGGGCCATATATTAAAATTTTAGCTGCAGATGATCCTTGACTCATAATGGTTCTACTTAACAAATTCTCAGAGATTTTCGATGTTACAAAGGCAATATTTAATTGGTAGAGACTCTGTTTCAAATTTTGAATTTTGATCTTTTTCAGGCTAGCCCAGTGTGACAGGAAGCAGCTGGCTGTAGCCACAGGATCATTAGAGTGCATGATAGATGGTCTACAGGGGTCTGCTGCAAGGTTAGGGTGTTGTTAGGCTAAGTGTGTAAGAGCATTTTCAACTGACAGTGGGTTTTCCGAGACTGCAGAGTGCCGCAGTCTGGCTGGGCACAAAATAACCGAGCCGCCACAAAGCCTTGTAGGTTCAAACAGCAACTCTTTATTCCCAAACTCTCACCGGCACTCTACACACACTTCCCGCGAATACACTCCCTCCACTGGGCTCTGCGCGCCATCCCCGCGAGAACTCAACGGGAACTCCAAAGTAGGGGCGCCCGAGGCAGCAGGATCCACCCTAATCCCAGAGCCACCCTAATCCCAGAGCAGGGTCACCTTTCAACCATTCCCTCTAGCAAAATGCCAGGCATCATTCCGACTAAACTGTGGCTCTCAACAGCAGAGGACCATCTGCATTCATGAGCGTAGTCTCTGCCCCAGTACTTAACTCTGCCATTGTGGTCGAGAAACCAGCCATAGACACTCAGGAAACAAAGAGGCGTGGTTGAGTTCCAATAAAACTTTATTTATAAAAACAAGGCTCAGGCCAGGACTGGGCCCGATTTGCTGGCTTCGGCGTCAGGATGGGCTTCTTGGGGTGCTGTATTGGAGTTAGAGGGCACAAGGTTTGTGGCGGGTGGGGTGGGTGAGATGTGGGAAAAGAAAAATGAGAGACAGGATTGGGCTGGAGGGGCCGGGAGACCACATTGCAGACCTCACAAGGTCCCTGCCAGCCCTTGGGGGATGTTCTGGAGCAAAGGTGCCCATGGAAGGAGGCCTGCAGGGAGCAGAAACGGTCAGACTCTGGTACACCACCTTGCTTAATCCTTAGCCAGGGGCTACGCAAAAAGAGAGTTTGTGCAACAGCTGAGGAGGCTGAAGTTGGGTGGAGGGTGTTGGTCATTCCCACTCATTACCACTGGGGGGCGCGTTCTCTCTGAGGGTGGATTGAGCTCCGCATCTCCAAGTCCTCTGCAAGAGCGAGGGGTCAGCTCAGAGGGAAGGGACCAGGGAGGAAGATTCGCTTTGGAGTGATACTTGGACCTGCCCCTAGAATGGGCCCAAAGCTTTCCATCTGTGCTTTTCCGTAAAAAGACAGTGTGATTTAGCTTAGCGCATCCTTTCTCTTGTGCACAGGTGGCGTTGAGTATCTGAGCAAGAAGTCAGAGGCTCTGGGTCCTGCCCAACCTCATCACGGCTGCCATGTTTGCAGTGGGTCAAACTGGTCTTGTTCAGTTTTATGTTTGAGTGACAAACTTCTGATTATAGTTTGGCTTTGCATGTGGCTTTCTACAGCAGAGAATGTACTGCTCTTTTCACTGAGAAGGAAGGTCTTGGAATTATAGCTTACTTACCAGCCTTCATTTCCTATGAGTCTACCTCAGAGTCATGAATCTGGGCGACAGTCCTACTGGATCAGTGGAGAGTGGGCTGGAACCCTGGGAGAGCCACCAAAGCCAGGGCCCCGGTAAGCGTCTTTGGAACTCAGAAAGGTTGGCTTCTTAGAAACCTCCTGATCTTGCGAATCTCGTCTTCAGACCTTCGGCACTGCACCTGTAATAACAGAGTTTTCAGGTGCATGACAGCCACTAAGTCTTTTTATTTTTTTTTTTGCTTACATTTTATTCAGTGATCTTTTTAATTGACACATAATAATTGTACATATTTATGGGGTGCTATGTGATGTTTTGACACATATAGACATTATGTAATGTTCAAATCGCAGTAAGCATGTCTGTCTCCTCCAACGTAGTTTCCTTAGGGTGAGAAAATTGAGCATTTATAGACTGATTTTGACCATCGTGAAAAGGAAGATTTGGAAATGTTAAGTAAACATTGTGACCTTTGCCGGTGAATGGATGGAACTGGAGACTATCGTGCTAAATGAAATAGTTCCCAAAGGTCAAAGGCTTTCTCTGCTATGTGGACACTAATCCAAAAGAAGGTGGAGGGGGATTAAAAAAATAATAGAAGAAATATCAGTGGAGTAGACCAAGGGAAATGAAGGGGAGGGAAGAGGGTTGGGGTTGGGAAAGAGAGTGGAATGAATCTGACCTACCTTTCCTATGTATATATATGAAAATATCCCAGCGAATCTCACCATCATGTACATCCACAAGACACTAATTTTTTTTTTTAAAGTAAGTAAATAGCAGAAAGATCAGTAGAGGGAAGGAAACAGAGGGAGGGAGATGGAGAAGGGAAGGGAAAATACCGGGGACCGAATTAGAGCAAATTATATTCTGTGCTTTTGTAATGATGTCAAAATAAATTCTCTTGTCATGTATAACTACAAAGAACCAATAAAAATAAAAAAAGAAATGCTAAGTAACTTGCCTAAGGTTGTACAGATGGCAAACTAAACCAGGATCCAAAAGGCAGATGTGTGTCACAGAGCTTGGGCTCCTTTCTCATCTTGAGTGTCATCTCTTTGGTAGGACAGAGTTTTCTGGTTATATAGCCAGAAAAGCAGTATTTCCCCCTGGACCAGTGTTGTTCTGACAGCTAGTATTAAATTCTGCTTTGTAGTGGCTTTGGATTTCCTTAGATGTCTGTGACTACAAGCAACAGGGAGCTGAGGCCATTGTGAAAATCCAGGGTACGGGTGAGCCCCCTGGGAGTGGGGGAGCATAGGTTAGCATGGAATGGACCTCAGTGCCTAGGTCTAAGACAGTCGTCACATGTGGAAAAAAATGCCACCAGAAACGTTTTTTGGGAACACGAAGCCCACCTTCCAATTCTTTGCACACATGCGATAACCACAGGTCTATGGGGCTGTTGGTGATGGAAATTAGCCTTATCTATTCAAAGAGCCGACAAAAGGCATGAATCACCAGGTATCTGAGAGAACAGACCAAGTCGCCAGCAGATTTTATTGTTTTGTTTTGCCCCGAAGGAGGGGGATTCAAAGCATTTGACAGCATTTTAATAGTGGAAGAGCTCATTTGAAAATTCCATTTCTAGTTCTTCCTGTCACCTGGGGCCTGCACCACAGCTGCCTTCTTGAAATCTTGGATCTCCACTTGCTGGAGACCCTGGCCAGCTGCCCCTGTTGGTGTCACTCATCTGGCTCTCTGTTCTTCCTGTGTTTGTGACCCTCTGTTTTAGGGAACAGAGAAAGCTGGGATTTCCAGAGGACAGTGGGCATCTTCCCCAGTAGGATGGATCCGGGTACCAACTTGCAGGATGGACAACCTGGAGGAATCCTTAGAGCATATGCAATGCAGGGACATGACATGGGTCAGGGGCCACACAAGGCCACATGAAATGGAATCTTCCCGAGGAGTTGGGTTGATATTCCCAGAGCTGCAGAATTTCCCATGATCCAGTTGGGCAAAGATGGCCGGCCACTGGTCTATGTGCAGCTCTGAGGTGGGTGAACGAGTGGACATGGGTGGAGGTGGCATTTCTGGGTGGTCTCTGGGGGGAATGAGATGCATGCTGAGGATGTGTTGCACTGAATGACAGAATTGTGTCTTGACTGTGTGCCTTGAACACAGCGTGTTCATGATGGCAGGTCACACTAGAGTGAACGTGCCTAAATTTCATCACGTAGCCCTTTTATCAGCATATTATTTCAGTTTAATTGTCCCTCCTCCAGTCCCTGGGGTTTGACACTGACAGCAGAAGTAAGAGCCATCCATCTTGGTTTCACATGGTGTCAGGACTCATCCCCTGGCCCTGGTTTGCCTGTCTGTCTAGTTGTCTAGCTAGCGGTTGAGTGGTCAGATTTCAAGTCACCTTTGTTGATTTCCTCTCTTTTCCAAGCCTCAGTTTTGGCTTGTTCCGTGGAGAGTCATGAAGCCCCAGTTCTCTTGGTAAGTCAATGCAGCAGAATTCTTTTTATAAAAATATTTAAATGAGTTTGAATCATTTCAGAATATATTAGATGACCCTCTCCCTTGGGTTGGATATTTGCAGGGATGAAAGTAAACTGAACATTTATCAGACATCTTTTCTTCTCCTTTTAATTGAACGGGAGCCTGGCTGCTGGGAGGATTGGTATTCTGCCTAAGGGTCTCCCTGAGCATCCACAGCCAGGCTCCTGATGGCCAGGCCAGGGCAAAGGTGCCCCAGCATGGAGAATCAGAACCTCTACTTGTGGGTCAACTCCATTTAAGGCCCTCCTGAATCTGTGATGGCCAAGTCCCTTCTTAATTGGCAGCCCATCTGTCTCCTCGAGGGACTCAGAGGGACCTCATGTCAGCGTTAGTAACTTTGTATTTTGCAAATGATTTATGGTTTATGGTTTATGATGAACCAAAGATCTGCCTTTCAGACGACCTGTCAGGGTAAGCCTGACCTGGGGCTGGAGTCCACAGTGGGGGACCCTATCCTGTATGTCTACAGGGTTAGCCAAGGCCAGAAAGACCAAAATATCACCAGGGCAATCCTGATCAACCCTTGCTGGGAGCCCCCAGAGTGTGAACTTGCAAACTGGGCCCCTCTGGGGAGACAGCCCCACTGCCACACAGTTGGGCAAGACAAGAGCTCATCCTTCTAGCAGAAAGCATGACCTTATCGCTTCAGCCATGCAGAGAGTGTAGCTCCTGCTGGCCCCTGGAGTCCTGAAGTGAACGCCATTCATTCTTTTGTGACAATTGAGCAAACCTCTCCAGGTGCTGGTTCTTTCCAGAGAAGGAAAGATCTACCTCCTCCGTGTCCAGTCTTCTTTGCATCCTCCTCGTGACCTAGCCGTTCTGTTGTGATGTGAGTGTTGTTGGTCCCATTTTAGAGATGAGAACTTGGAGGCTCAGAGAGAGCCGTTTTCCAAGGCTGCGCAGTTTTGAAGTGATCAGACTGGGATGATCAGAGCTTGGGTTTGCCCACCCCAAAGCCCATGATTCTTCAACGACGTCTCCCTGTGCCGTCATGGGAGAGGGTCTGGTTTTGTATGGACGGTGGTTCTGTGTACCTCTGTGTCCCTCCCCAACCCTGATAATGCCTGAAGTTCAAATCCAGCTCCAATTCCTTGCCTAGCTCCGTGATCAATGCCTAAGAGGTAAAGAGCAAGAGGAACATCCTGTTGAGTTTGGAGAGATTGACAAGTCAATCAACATCCCTCTCCGTTTCTGTTTCTCCATGAGAAATATCTGGGGGAGAAGGGGAGCCCTGACCTGGGATCTCCCCTCAGCCTGGCTGCTAATTTGCTGTATACTGCTGTGAACAAGGCACTCGACTAGGTGACCACCTCGTTGGGGTTTGCTTGGGACTTTCCCAGTTTTAGCACTGAATGTCCTGGGAGACCCCTTTGTTCCTGAGCAAATTTCACTGAACTGTGGTCATCCCTCATGTCTGGCTCAGAGTTGCATGAGAGAGCATTTCACAGAAAACAGGGGGTCAGCTTTTTTTCTTCCATTCTTTCTTTGTAAAACAATTATACAAGTCACGCATTTGATTGCTGAAAACAGAGATAACCCAAAAGCATGATGCTCAAACTAATTAAGGGAAGGAAAGATGCTCAATGGTGGTTTTAAAGAAACAAGAATCAAAACACTATCATCTTCACCTTTCAGATTGGAAAGAAAATGAAAATATTGTGAAGGCTTAGTTTCAGCTGGAAAGGATGACGGTGTTGGGGGAGGGGGAACGTAGCCTCTGTTCTGCGAGTGCAAATTGGGGCAACCTTTTAGGAAGCCCATTCGGTATATTTATTAACATTTGAGTGTGAACATCATTTATCGTAGCAGATCCATTTCCAAGAATGTGTCCTCTAGAAATATTTGTCTGGGTCTATGAAGATGTGTGTGAAAGAAGGTTCAATACAGATTTTTTTTTTAATTGTAAGAAAAAAAATGGAACTCATCTAGGAATCCACCCACTGGGACGAATAGTGGAATAATCCCAGATGGTGGACG
The DNA here is from genome assembly GCF_047511675.1 of Marmota flaviventris. NCBI lineage: Eukaryota > Metazoa > Chordata > Mammalia > Rodentia > Sciuridae > Marmota > Marmota flaviventris. The sequence goes on along the minus strand of NC_092516.1, from coordinate 16,167,224 downwards.
TTTGGGTATTCTCTTTCTGTTCTTCCTGTAGAAAGAGTTCTCAAACTTCAGCATGCATACAAATCACCTGGAGGGTTTGTTCAAATGGATGCCAGGTCCTCATCTCCAGAGTTCTTGTTTTAGTAAGTCTGGGATGCAGCCCAAGAATTTGCATTTGTAAATAAGCTCCCAGATGATGCTTCTGGTCCCAGGACCATACTTTGAAAAAAACGTTGATATAGAGGGAAAAGGAGAAGACCTTTTTAAAGTGAGATCTAGTCCATATCTGGGAACAGCACATTAGAGAGAGAGAGAGAGAGAGAGAGAGCGCACGCACCTTGGACAGAAGTCCAGGCATGGGGCAGAGGGACCCTCTGATTCACCCTCCACTGGCCTAGACCTCCCACCTTATCACTTAGAGAATGAGCCAAGTAAGATGGGGCTGGGTTACTCAGCAAACTTAAAAAAAAAACAAATAGCGATTCTTATAGAGCAAGTCTCGGGTGTGGGCAGAAGGAGGACTTGGCTTGTGGGCTGTCCCTCTCCGGCACAGACACAGGGCGAGGAGGAGGAGGGGGAGGGCTGGCGGGGACTCCTGCCAGCTGTGTGTGTTGGTGTCTCTGCTCCTCCCTGGGAAGCTGGCATTCTGGTTTCGAGGACAACATCAGATGCTCAGGGACTAAAGGAGCAGGTGTTCCCAGGAACAGAGCCTCGCAAACAAATTAACAGGTGTTGACTGCCGCCGGGCAGAGGTGGGTCACGTGTGGATATGGTTTCCTGCCTTCTTCTCCTGTTGGGTCCCAGGCTCGCATCACCACGTCCGTCCCCTGCTTCCGTCAAGCCTCTGTTGAGCCCTTCCCGTTGCATCCTATGACTTAAGTTGGGACTTCTCCCCAGGCACAGGGTTCTGCCCCTTCTTCCCCAGCCGCGACTGTGAGGTTTGCTCTGTGAGGAGGAAGAGGAGGATGGAGTGAGGGGAAAAACCCCTCCTCTTTCCCTCCATCATGTCCACCATCACCACCACCTTTGCTAGAATTTTCTTCCATGTCCCAGGTAAGATCAAGGGAGGGAAAGGAAACATAAATCACTGTTGCCGTGCGACTCCTCATGCACCAAACTGAGCTTTGCTCTGTTTCTGGACACACAATCCGCATTTTGTGTCTCACCTTGTGTTCAGGCTGACTTTTAAAATGACATAACTTCTCCTGCATATTCTTTGCACCACCTAGAAAAAGCACACTGGTATGCACTCACCATCCATGGTCTATCTCTCTGTAACAGGGATTGAATCCAGGGGCACTTACCCACTGAGCCACTCCATCAGCCCTTTTTATTTTTTATTTCGAGATTGGGTCTCACTAAGTTGCTGAGGGCCTCACTAAGTTGCTGAGGCTGGCCTGAAACTTGCAATCCTCCTGCCTCAGCCTCCCAAGCTACTGGGATCACAGGTGTGCAGCACCACGCCTGGCTTCGTGATCTTATTCTTGAACAACTTTGATTCATTCATTGCAGCTTGCTTCATCCTGCATTTGACTTTTCTGGCTATTGAATTTGCTACTTGTTCTCCCGTTCGTCTCCTTTCCTCAGCCTTCAGATTGGTACCAACTTGGCCGCACTCAGAAATGATTTGAATTCTCCAACCAAGAATCCCTTTCCTAGGCTACCATGGGTAGTTCCTAATGTCAGTTCTCTCTAGTAACCTTTACCTGACCCTTCCTGTTCCAACACCACACCTACAGACAGAGCAATCTCCAAGGGAAAGACTCGAGATTTCTTCTAGCGGAATCCCTGCCCTGAACCGGAGGAGAGAAATACGAACTTGGAGGTAAACTGGAAGTCAATGACCCCCATGGAGGAAGGTCAGAACTGTAAAACTGCAGACTAAAGCCGAATCAATGTTGAGCCGTGAGCTGACTTAGAAGGTGTTACAAGGTGCTGGTCATTGAACAGAACTCTGTGACGATCCTGGTGGGCAGCTCATCTGCTGTCCATGGTGCTAAATTGCCCCTGGGAGAGGAACAGGAGTGGGTCCACAGGAAGGAGAATAGGAACAATTGTGCTGGAACCCAAGTCCCCATCAAGAAGGTACATACTGCTAAATTAGGCTCTAGTTAAGCTGTAGTTATTTGAGACTGTCTGACTGGACTTGTGATCCATGACCACAGAGCAAGGAAATATCATTGAATCTTTGGTGTGCTTGACACTGAAGCTACATAATTTCTTTCTTTCTTTCTTTTTTTTTTAGTAGCAGGGATTAAACTCAGGGGTGCTCGACCACTGAGCCACATCCCCAGCCCTATTTTTTATTTTTATTTAAGGAGAGACAGGGTCTCACTGAGTTGCTTAGGGCCTCGCTAAGTTGCTGAGGCTGGCTTTGAACTCTTGACTTTCCTGTCTCACCCTCCTGAGCCACTGGGATTCCTGGCTAAGCTACATAATTTATTTTAAGTTTTAGAATAACTAAAGGTAAGTATTAGTATCTTCATTTTACTGATAACGAAATAGAGGCCCAAGAAAAGTTGCTCATACTTTGGTCAAACTCCTACAGCTATGAAGTGGTGACCAGGGCTCAAACCACAGAGGATTCCATTCCCAAAGCCACCACTGGTGACATTAGATCCACATGAATAGAAGGTGTTACAAGGTGCTGGTCATTGAACAGAACTCTGTGACGATCCTGGTGGGCAGCTAGTGCCAATGATTCTTTTTTAGGCAGTTACTCGAGAACTGTGGACACCTTGGTAGGTTACCAGATTGCACGGGTTTTTTTTTGCACCAGGACAGTTCAGATTTCAGATCTTGGAGATTCCGAAATGATTTCACCCGCTTTCTTTGTCTTCCGACAACACACACCACACTCCCACCAATGAACAATCTTCATTGACTTTTTCTTTTCCTAGGACAGGGATGTGAATGTAAGCAAGACATTCAAATTAAAGTGGACTGTTTCATTTTTAATTGACCTTTGATTCCCCATTCACGATCTCCCTCCCTGCCCACCCCGGCCTCCTCGGTCCCTTGCTGGGCTCTGAGATTCATCAGCGCCCGAGGCTCAGCAGCTGTAATTGGTTTGTAACTTCCTGGAATGTCAAAGCCAAGATGGAGATTTTACATATCACTCCACCAATTCCATCCTGGCTTTAATAATAAGTTGGCAGAAGGGAAAGCAGATTTACAGCGGGAGAGAAATGTAATCAAATTTGGAGGTGAAATGCAATAAGTACAAATGCTAGTTTTCATTTGGAAGCTTCTTAGATAAATGTGATTTCACTCAGCTCCCCAGCCGAATCCTTTGTTTCTTCCCTGGGAACAGCGGAGGGCCCGGGCACAGTAATAACCCTGGAAGGGAGAGTCTGTATCCGGGGTTCCCCACCCTGGTGCAAGTGACCCTGGCCACTGGGAGGTGCTGCTGGGAGATCATAAAAGGTCAGCTGGTGGGACAAGGTTTAATTGGGAGCCTCTGATATGCTGAATACCAGAGGGAAAAGCAGTGTATTAAGTCCTTGCCTTATCTATTTCAGGTTCACAGCCATGGTGTAAAGTAATATTCTTTCCATTTCATAGAGGAATAAAGTTAGGCTTAGGGAGAGGATTTTCAACAATAGCAGAACGGGATCCTGTTAGTCTCTGGGGCCTTTCTTTTTTATCCTCTCTTGCAGAAATAACCACAGTTAATGTTTCTTACTAGAATAAATAACAGTTAATGTTTCTTGAATATTGACGTGCTGGGTTCTTCTGGAGAACTGTCACAACATTTCTGTGTGGTTGTCCACACATCCAGAGGATGATGTCCTATTTTAATATCTGGGTATCAGTTGAGAATGCTCTCTCAAGATTGATCTCCTTATAAGAGTCGGTGAGAGCCCCGTGGGAAGATGTTCACCATCATTAGTTATTGGGGAAATGCAAATTAAGCCACAATGAGACACCATTAGACATCCATTGTCAGGGTGAAAAAAAATTTGGGGAGGGTAACCAGGGATTGAACTCAGTGACCCTCAATCACTGAGTCACATCCCTTATTTTGTATTTTATTGAGAGACAGGGTCTCACTGAGTTGCTTAGTGCCTCGCTGTTGCTGAGGCTGGCTTTGAACTCATGATCCTCCTGCCTCCGCCTCTGAACTGCTGGGATTACAGGCATGCGCCACCGTGCCTGGCTGAAAATTTTTTTTAAAAAGTGATAACACCAAACACTGGGAGGATGTCAAGGACTAGGATGGCTCAGTCATTGTTGGTGGCAATGGAGAGTGATACAGGCACTCTCAAAAATGGACCCCAGTTTCTTATACAATTAAACACGTGCTTACCGTACAACCCAGCAAGTGTACTCTTGGGTCTTTGTCCCAGAGAAATGAACACTTTTGTTCATACAAAACCTGGCACAATGAGTGTTCATGGAAGCTTTCTACCTAGCAGCCAATAATTGGAAATAGTCCAAATGTCCTTCCACGGGGGCGGGGGTGGTTATGCAAACTGTGAAGCATCTACACTCTGAATTCCTGGTCGGCAATAAAAAGGAACAAGCTACAGATCCATGCAAACATTTAGATGGATCTCAAGGGAATTAGACGGAGTGGAATAAAAGCCAATCCCCAAAGGTTACTCGATACGTGATTCTATTTAGATAGATTCTTGAAATAACATAATTATAGACATGGAGGGAGACTCCATATGGTGGCTGCATATTGGAGAACAGAGGACACTGGCTGTGGCTACCATAGTACTGGTGGTGGTGATGGATCTGGATTGTGGTGGTGGCCACATAAACCTATGCATATCAAAGATTTGAATAAAAACCACACACACACACACACACACACCTCAATACACGTAAAACTGATAAAATCAAATAAAGCTGGTGGATTATATCCATGTCGATTCCCTTTTTGTATTGAATTGTACCATATTTATGCAAGGTTAAAGTTATTGTCGGGGAAAATGGGGTAAAGCAAATTTTTTTTAAAGATAGAGAGAGGAGAGAGAGAGAGAATTTTAATATTTTTAGTTTTCGGCGGGCACGACATCGTTGTTTGTATGTGGTGCTGAGGATCGAACCTGGGCCGCACGCATGCCAGGCAAGCGCGCTACTGCTTGAGCCACATCCCCAGCCCAGGGTAAAGCAATTTGTGATCTCTTGTTTTCTTAAAACTTCATGTGAAACTATAATTATCTTAAAAAGATTCGTCTGAATGGTGATGAGGGAAGTGGATAAAGAAAGGTCAAGGTACTTGCCCAAGGTCACATGCTGGGCGACTGGACTTCAAAGTCTTGAGCTCGTCACCTCTGCTCCTTGCTGTTGGGACCTTTGCTTCCGGAATTTGCCCTCCCCCTCTCCTCATGGCTCTAGTGACCTGAGATGGCAAGTCCACGCTCTCACCCACACTCAGGGTGGACCTGTGAATGCTGAGTGTCATGCCCACCTGCCCCACAAGATGGAGGGGGTCATCCAGGAGGTCTGTGAGCCATGCAGGGCCAGAGTCCTTTTAGAGGAAAATATCATGGATGCTGAGAAAGAGAAAGACTCTTTAGTTCTGAGAGGACCACTGAAACAGAAATCTCCAAGTGCCAGTTCCCCACCACGGCAAGATGGTGTGTCTGAAGATCGAGAAAAGGGAAATCAGAGCAAGGAGTGTCTTCTCTGGGCTAAAAATTAGCCACTCCCCATCTGTAGACCCGTTTTTCCTTGGGGGTCTACACCTTGGAGACGATTTTCCACTGAAGTTGTCAACCCGCCTCCAAAATAGTTTAGATCAGGACTCTGGGAATACAGAGTCTCACCCGAGTTCTGACACGGGTTGTGGGACATGGGACAAGTCATCTAACCACAAGTGCCCTCATCTGCTGTCTGGGATTTGACATCCCCCTCCCCAATGAACCACACTAGGGGAGCCTGGTGGTTTGCATTTCTAATTTACTGACCAGATCCTCAGATGACCAAATCTCTCCACTAAGTCCTTTCACAGAAGGGTCAGGGCTGGGTTCTGGGAGATGCTGGGCAGGTTGAGGGGGAAGAAAGCGCAAGGCTTGGTGAGGGTTAATGTGGGAAAGCACCAAAAGATGCACTTACCCTGTACCGGGACCCCTATTGTTGATCGTACCAAGGAGGCTCACCTTGTGCACACCCCAATGCTATGTGTTCCTCCGTGCAGCATGGACTTTGGGGTCCAGCCTACCCAACAGGTTGGACTCAGTCAGGCAGCTTGCACTTGACTCCCACCTCAAACACGGCATGGGAGAGTGGCCAAAGAGTGGATCTCAGAATCCCAGATAAAGACGACATCCCTTATTCAGGTCCTAAGCTCTTCAAGTCTCTTCCACAGCTTCACTGGGTACGGATTGGATGCTATCGGCAAATGGAGGCACAGAATGGTAAATAACTTTTCCAAGGTCAGAAAACCACGGAGTGGAATCGCCAGAAATTGAGCCCTGGTGTGTGTACGCGTTCATCCACGAGGCGATGGTCAAAGGCTGTTTTTATTCTCTGTCTTGATGAAGTATTTGTATGCTCTGACATTTACAAGGTAAATAGAACATGAGCTCCTAAGTCAGGAAGCTATTCCCTACCACTCTCTCTATTCAGGTGAGACTGACCTCCCCCTGATCTGGGGGTGGCCATAGATCTGGGGGTGGCCACAGATCAGGTCTGTCCAACCAGGATTCATATGCTCCAGGCCATAGTGATTAATTCAGCGATGGGCACTTAACACAAGCCAGAGCCATGAGATTTATTTTTTTTAATATTTATGTTTCAGTTGTAGCTGGACACACTACCTTTATTGTATTTATATATTTTCATGTGGTGCTGAGGATTGAACCCAGGTTCTCACCGGTACTAGGCGAGCACTCTACGGCTGAGCCACAATCCCAGCCCCTAGATCCATGAGATTCGATCTGGGATTTTTTTGATGGCCCCTGGCAGGATGCTATTTGTTGATTGGCTGGGCCTGAGTCATGTGCTCAGCTTCGAACCAATGGCTGAGGAGGAAGGGAGAAGATAGGAGAGTGGACTCTCCAAGGTCACTTCTACTCTGAGTGCCTAGAGAGGGGGGGGGGGATTGGGTCTCTGAAGAAAAGCTGGAGGAATAGTGCTCACACACCTTAGGTGAAGGGCATGGAGCTGGGAAGGCGCTGTTCCTCCACCAGCCCAGCCCTGTCCCAAGACAGACCAAGCCAGAACGGAGGAAGTGAGCCCAATTTCATGAAATACAGTGGTGGGGGACACCTTCTGGCAGGCTGATTTTCAGGATCCCAGAGACCCAGGCTACTCTTGTGTGGAGTCTCCCCCACATGATCAAGGTGTCCTGTATCCAGGTCCTGAGCTGTCCCCTCCGGGTCATAGGACGGTGCTTCCATCCTGCCTCCCATCTCAGATTCCTACGATAGCTATTGCCTGCGCTTCCGGTTTCTCCACGGAGGAAATTCCAAAGTGATGAGTCATGAATGTGTTTTCTTTGGCTTGCACAGTTTTTTAAAAAAATGAAATCCATTGACATCTTTGAAAATCTAGACTTCCAGGTTGTCTTAAAAAAAACTTGGAGGAAACTGTAACAGGCTGAGTAGGGGTGGCCCCGGGTTAGAGGGACATGCATCATTCAGCTCCCCACAGTGACCCTGGACCACTTCAGTCACAGCTGTTGCCTGCCTGGGCTCGGTGGATACGAGGTTGGGACCCCTGCCCTCTAAGCCTGGGCCTCAGTCCGACTGCCAGCCCTCTCCCATGGAGCTGAGGTTGTTCACTGAAATGCCACCCAGGCTGCTCTGAGCTGCCGTGCACTCTGCCACACTGTGCCCAGGGGCCTTGGGCAGACCACTAGAGGCTCTGGGACCCGGGTCCTGCAGGGAAGAGACAAGGAGATAACAGATGTGAATGTCTCAGAAGCAAAAGTGCTCAGATGTGGGCTGGTGACTTGGATAGCACCCGCCCCCCACCCCTTTTTTTTGGTAGACTGGGTTTGTTGTGGTTCTGGAAAAGTTTCCAAGATGTCACAAACACAACTGGCTGGTGGCGAACCCAAAGGAGCAAACAATTTCCAAGTGCCCAATTACTTGCCTTCATCGTTTCTCAAAGGGGATGCGTTTGCCTTGAAATTTATAAGGCACAGGAAACCCTTCTCCCTGGCGACTCTAAGCAATCTTCCAGTTTTTAGTCTCCCCAAAGTATTATAAGTAGCCATGTCATGTAACTAGACAGGACAAGGGGGTGGGGAAGGAATGCATGCAATCAGGAGACCAAAGACAAATCGATGCGCTGTTTTTCCTGGGGATAGGAGGGTCCCCATTTTCTCACTCTGAACTCTTCATCATTTCAGGATTTTTTAAGACCTGCTCATCATTTTGGAAGGCTGTGTGCTTTTCACGAACCATGTGGTGCTTGGGTCCCTCCGCCAAGGTCTGACCTTAAGAATGGAGACCAGCACTGAATGGATCCTTCATACCTGGGGCGGGGGCCTGGATCTATGGTCTAGACACCACCCTGGAGTTACTGAGTCCAGGAATCTGCACGGTTACCAAGCCAAACCTTCATGTGGCAAACCATACTCACGTGAAAGATTGAGATGAACTGATTCACACTCTAAATGTTAGAAGAAAGCTTTAACAATATATAGGCGGTGGACATTGAGGTTTTCACTAGATGGCTTTGTTTCCTAGACAAGGCTGCTGTCTGCAGTGTTGAAGGCTGGAACCTGAGGCTGCAAAAGCATTGAGAGATTAGGGTGTTCCCAGACCTGTCAATAGGAATTCCAAATAAAAACAATAGGAAAGAGTAAAACACAAGTCTACACGTTGAGATGGCTTTCTTCTGGAGGTGCAAATTAGGAAATGTTGAATGAATATGTTTATTGAAACAGAAACAGTCTTATTCTAGGGATGCTGCTGTGTTGGCTCATGCCCCATGATGATCCTTGTTCAGCCTCCCGAGTCGTCTGGCTCTGGTATCCTTTATTCATTCAATAAACATGCAACAAAGGTTTATTGAGCACAGCAGCTAACAAATAAGCAAACCCCTTTGCCTCTGTGGAGCTCACATTCAGGTGATGGGGAAACAGGGAATAAACAGAGAAGATATGCAAGCTGCATGGCATGGTAAGAGAGATAAGGGCTCTGCGGGGAATGGGCATAGAAGTTCCCGGGGCTGAGTGATCAGGGAGGACTTTCCAGAAGGTCAGAAGTTTGTTTTTTTGTTTTTTTATACTAAGGATTGTGCTCAGGGGCATGCAATCACTAAGCCCCATCCCCAGCCCTATTTTGTATTTTACTTAGAGACAGGGTCTCACTGAGTTGCCTATAGTCTTGCTTTTGCTGAGGCTGGCTTTGAACTCAAGATCCTCCTGCCTCAGCCTCCAGAGCTGTTAAGGTCTGTAAACAAGTCTGGATGGCGCCTGGCATTTTGCCAGGGGGAGTGGTTTGTGAGGTGGAGCCAGCGAGCCATTAAGTGTGGAGATTTCTTATTGGTTGACTGCTGTATCTATTTTATGTTAATTAGACAAGCTGTGTGGAATGTATAAATACCGCTCCTGTCCTACAATAAACGGTTCCCACTCCTGCTGTATCAACGTACACAAGTTGTTCGTCACCCCCCCCGGTTATTTTGCTGCAGCCGGACTGCAGCACAGAGCCACTGGGATTACAGGCATGTGCCACTGTGCCCAGCCCTAAGGTCAGATTTAAGTCCTGAAAGGGGCAAGCAAGAAAGCCGCATGGCCCTCGAGGAAGAGGGTCCGGACAGAGGGGACAGAATTTTGCCTGACTCTGGCGCAGCCATGACGTGGCCCCCAGCCCTCAGGGAGAAGCCTTGCGTTCCCCTCATAACCCAGAGGTAAGCTCTTATCTCATTGTTGACAGCCGAGTTAACTTGTTCCCCACGGTTGGGAGGCCACAGGGGCTGTCACCCAGACTCTGCTCACAGTTGCCACGTTCTCCTGGGGGCTCACGTCAGATCTGTCAAGTGAGCATCAGTTTGCTCTGTGCCTGGACCCGTGCCAGGCATCTGAAGCTCAGAGACTGGTGGGAAAACGAGACCAGGAACTCGAGAACTTGCTAAATATGAGACGCAGAGAAGGGACGTCTCACTCAGCCTTGGGGCCGGGGGTCACCTTTGTGACGTTCGCTCATCATGGCCCCTCACCTCCCTCCGTACTCTGGACTCTCTGGTTCTTCCAGGTCTTGAAGGTATCAAGTCCTTGCTTAGGGATTTTGCTTTCCCTTGCTTTGTCTGGTGACCACCCTGGCTCCAGGAAAATGTCCTTCCCTGACTGCTCCGCAGCCTGGGTCACCGCCACGTGTGCAGCCTCCTCTATTTCCTTCCGAGATCCTTGGGCACTGGTGTTAATACTCCTTTCTCTACGGACGTTGGGACTCAGTTTCTTCCATTTGTCCCTCCACCTCCAGGGCCTGACAAATAGAAGGTTCTAGATCAATACAGATGAAGACAATTTCCAAACGACGGATGGTTGAACAACCCCTGCTCTCTGGCAGGGTTTCCTCCAGCCTCACCCCCTTCTGCCTGCCCCTCGGTCCCGCTCAGAACACTCCTGGATGCCCTCACTGCCCCGGAGAAGCTTGTCCTCGGTCCTACAAGACCCAAGCAGTGTCATGGTCAAGACTATGGACTGGGGCATCCAGACAGGCTTGCTTGGGTCTCTGCCTCTGCCGCTTGCAAACTGGGCAAGTTAATTAAACTCTCTGAGCCCCAGCCTCAGTTTCCCCACCTGAGCAGAGAGTGCATCCCATCAGCAGCCACTTGGTTATTCTTCCAAACAACGGTTACTAGATCCTTCTCTCTGGAGGGGTCGCTTATACCACCGCCTGCCTTAGATGAGAGCCCGGGGCCGGGCTGGAGGCCCCTGGGGACCCCCCAACAGAGACCTAACAAAATGAAAAACTCAGTGATTGTGTCCCTGGGGACCCTGAGTCAATGATCCGGGGACAGTTAATGAGCTCCCTTCTCTGCTCTCCCCCTTTGCAGGTGGTCGGGCGGCCATGCAGACCCAGCGGCTGCTCCCCACACCTGCCCACCCCACTCATTCCAATTCCTTTGCAGTGTCCTAAAAAGCTAACGAGGCTGAAATCACTCCTTCCACCGCCCTGAAACTCCTGGGCCATTATTCAGTGTTCTCTGAGGCCCCGACCTCCTCCCGCCGCCCAGCCCTCTCCATCTGTTGGGGTGCTCTCAGGGCTTGGCAATGGGAAGTGCAGAGATGGTCTCTTCTGTGCCGGGTCTGCCTTGTTCAGGGTGGAGGACAGAGAGAGAGGCTGTCCCGGAGGGCCTGCTTTGGTGGAGAATTCCAACAGTGACCCTTCTGGCCCCTGAGCAATCATCCTGGGGTGTCACATTATGAAATAATGAATGTCCCCTGTGAGTGCCCTAGGAGAGGGGGCAGGCCATGGTGGCTCAGACCCTAGACCTGGGATCAGGATGCCTGGGTTCAAATCTTGGCCCCACTCTTTAATAACTATGGAATCTCAAATCTCAGTCTAAAATAATATGAGCTGTTTTTCCTCCTTTCTTTTTTTCTGGGTGCTGGGGATTGAACCGAGGGCCTTCGTGTGTGCTAAGCATGGACTCGACCTCCGGCCATGCCCCCAACCCCTAATGGTAGCTTTGGTTTCACGTACAGCCTGTTCTTGGTGGCCGGCCTTTGTTCATAAGCCCACAAGCTAATAATAATAATACTAGCTAATGTTCATTGAGAACCAAACAATGCTTCTTGATTAATTAATCTAATCTCCACAGGACAGACACGTTAATGGGTAACTTTTGGGGGGTATTCAGGGATGTGCCTAATCTAAGGTTGGATACCGAAGCCCAGGACTCCGGGGCATTATTTGGAGGAGTGAGTGGCATGCAGACAGGGGACTGTGATAAGGACATTTTAAGGATTCATCTCCAGGATCAGAGCAGAGAGGACACTGTGTCCTCAGGCCAGCCCCATGGACTGAGGGGGTGTGAACCTGAGGGACAGAAGTATATTCTTTGTGTTTTTATTAACGCGTGTTTCATTTCTGTATCTTTATATCCATGCCTTTGGATTTCTCAGCCTTCAGAATCATGAGCTAAAGAAACCTCTATTCCTTAATAATTACTTGGTCTCAGGTGCCAGGGATTGAACCCTCGGGTGCTTAACCACTGAGCCACATCCTCAGCCCTTCCTGTGTTTTATTGTGAGACAGGGTTTTGCTAAGTTACTTCTAGCCTCTCTAAGTGGCCCAGGCTGGCTTTGAACTCACGATCCTCCTGCCTCAGCCTCCTGAGCCGCTGGGATGACAGGCGGGAACTACCTTGCCCAGCCCATCTCTTGAACTTGAGGGTTGGTATTGGTTTCGGTACCTCACACCCCAACCCCTCAGCCGTTGTCAGACCTCACAGCAGCCCTGGTGAGGGGTCCTCATGCACACAAGGTGTCCTCCAAAGGTTCACATGTTAGAAAAGGAATCCCCAAAAGTTACATGTCAATGGCATTTGCCGGGGACTTAGGGAGGTAATTAGGTTGGTTCAGATCCTGAGAGTGGGGACCCCGTGGTGGCCTAGTGGCCGGGCTTGCTCTGTCTCACCGTGTGATGCCCTCTGCACATTATGCTGCTGCAGGAAGACCCTTACCAGATGCTGGCACCAAGCTCTTGGACTTGCCAGCCTTTAGAAGCATGAGTTCAATAAACCTTTTTTTCCTTATAATTACTTGGTCTCCGGTATTTTGTTATAACAAGAGAAAATGGACCAAGGCAGGTCAATAACCCACAATGTATTGACTTTGCCTCCTTCCCTCTTCGTCTCTTTTCTTTTTTCACTCCTGTAAGGTCAGGCAACGGTGACCAAAAGGAGTCAGATTTTAAAAGGCCGCTGAACGAGGCTTTATTGAGACTCCACTCCCAGGAGAAACCCTTAGACCAGGAGCGTGAGAAGAGGGTCTGAGCAGTGCTCTGGGGCTGGACTGGACTGGAATTTTTATGGGCTTAGGGCGTGCAGGGAGCCCTTGGGACAGGAAAAGGGGTTTTTAGAGTCCCTTGTCCTACTGGGGTTGGTCAGAGGGAGCTGGCTAAGATCCAGGATTGGCCGGGAGATCCCGCTGATTGACAGGCGGTTCCATTGGTGCCTGATTGGTGTTTCTTTTGCCTACGCGGGCTGCTTGGTGCTTTGTTCCTAAGTCACCGACCGACCTGACAATTCCTACATTTTGACATCACTTTTCAAATACCATACTGGCACCCGAGTTTTGCCTCCAGCTCTGCATTGAGGGATCCCAACTAAGACAGTCACGATGTGGAGCCCCGGAGCACAGCCTCTGGCCAAGGCAGTGCTCTCTCTGCTGAGGCTGCCACAGCATACATGGCTGGTGCGCAGGGGCCTGGGGTCCCCGGGTGGTGTCCAAGCGCCTATGACACATCTCCCATAGACTCCCAGCAAAACTTGAGGTGGTGCCATGGCAGAGACTCCTTATTGTCCTAGGACTCCGGAAGGCTGAGTATCCAGTGGCAATTACACTTCCCGGCTTCCCTTGCAACTGGTGTGGTCGTCTTATTGCCAATGGAATGTGAGCGGAAGTGAAGGGTCACTACTTAAAGGAAATGGTTTGGTTTTACTTCCTCTGATGCCCTTCTCTGGGGGTTGGCCGTGGTGGACTGGGTGGTGGTGGTGCACGGGCTGTGGGTGAGAGCAGCATCTCAATGCAATGTGGAGCAACAAGGTCAAAGGACCCTGGGACCTTGTGACATTGTGGAGCAGAGTTGCCTCCCCGTGTAGCCAATGGGTGTCCCTCCAGGGCACAGGCCAGCTTAGCAGTTCAGTGGGGGGAGGGGGATTGCCATCCATCCCCATAACTGAGGCAGGTCCACCATCCACCCCTGGGATGTTACATGAGAGAGAAATACACTTTCATTCTGCTCAGACTGCAAAGTGCGTGCGGCTATTTCAGCAACTCATCCTGCGCCCTAACTAACGCAGTTAACAGGGGTCTGAGCAAGCGAGTGACAGGCATAAATGCTGACGCCACCTCATTCGTGCCCCGAGGCTGGTGAGGCCTGGGGACGTTTCCTTTGCATAACCACCCTGTGGCGTGCTCAGCACCGCAGAGCCCTGGGACACTCCTGGGACCCAGGATCCTCTTAAACTGTCACAGACCTCAGCAGTCCCCGTCTTAGACTGTGTCCCCTGTCCCTCAGTGCTGTCCGCTTCGATGCATTTCCTTCCAAGTCCTCTCCCCGCAGACATGGCTGCACATCGGTACCCGGGCTGCCTCCCGGGGAGCGGGCTTCAAAAGGAACATTGACCAGCCTCGGGGACGTGGGCGCACACAACAAATGGGCAGCAGTTCTGGAACAAACATGCCTGGCCTGTGCTGACCGGTTGTTGATCTCCGGGTGGGGGCCATTTTCCACCCCGTGGTCATCCTGTATCTCCTTGTCTGTTAAGCAGAGCCCGGCGGTGACAAGCTGGGCGATTAGTTTTCGATGACTGTGTAACAAGTTACCAGAAGCTTAGCGCAAAATGGCACCTGCTTATTATCTTGCAGTTCTGTAGATGGGCAATTGGGGGTGGGCATGGCTGGATTCTCTACTTAGGGTCTCATAAGGCTGAAATCAAGGCATCAGCCGGGCTGGGCTCTTAGCTGAAGGCTTTGGGGAAGAATTTGCATCCAAGATTGTTCTTGTGGTTGGGAGAAATTTAGGTGCTTGTGGGTGTAGGACTGAGGTCCCTCCCACCTCCAGGATGCTGTTCCCCAGCTGGGCCACCTGTCACTTCCAGGATGTCACTCTCCAGTCCTCATACGTGGCCTCTCCATATGCAAAGTCAGTAATGGTGTCCTCCATCTTTTTCATCCTTTGACTCTCTCTAACTTATGTTTCTGCCACTAACTTGAGAAAATGCTCAGCTTTTAAAGGGTTCATGTGATTCTGTGGGGCCCATAGGATACCCTCCCCTTCACTCGACTCAGAGTCAATTGATAAGCAACGGGAATCACAGCTGCAAAATCCCTTTCGCCGCCCAAGGTAACACATGGCATGACATCATATTCAGAGTCCTAGGGATTTGAGCAGAAAATCAACTTAGAATTCTGCCTGCCATGTCTAACAACCCCTTTTATCTTAGCATACTTAAGCTTCCCCTTCCCTGGGGGGAAATAAAAGTGATCTCTTGATGCCAGTTTGGGGGAAGACCCTCACAATGTCAAGGACACTTGGAGGAAGGGTGAGTAAGCATCAGGAGGATGGATGAGTCTTGGATGAAGGATGGACACTTTCTACGCGCATCCAGCCACATTTATTGAGAACCTATGGTTGCAGGAGCCTTGTATCTGGCAGGAGACAGAACAGCTCATGTGGAATTGATGGTCTAGTGAGATAGCTGATTAAATAAAGATGGTGAGTGTCCCCCAAAGAGCAATGTGGGGTTCATGGGAAGGAACCAGGATATAGAATGTCGGCTGAGCATGACAGGGCATGGAATGACATAGGGTTGGTAGAAACTATATGAGGATTGGGGACACCATCTCCCAGGTGACGTTACAACTCAAGTCCCTGCCAGCTTGTTTATAGAGAGTACTGGGCCCCCTAAGAATCGGGACTTGTCTTTGAACCCCGTGGGTCACCAGGAGACTACTTAGCATATTGACAAAACCAGGGGGTAACTAACTCAGTGGGAATACCGACTTCACATGAATAAATGAAACTGTCTACATTCGAACAAAAGAACAGGACAGGTGTATTGACAAACGGTGCCTGTCCCTGACCCACGGTGCCAAGGAAGGAGTAACAGGGAGTGGTGGGTTCTCGACTCTGGATAGGAAAAGTAAATATTGTATTTACCTTAGTATCTACAGTTCTTAGTACAAGGTAGGCCTTCAATAAATATTTGAACATTGGACAGATGATACATTGGTCATCATTTTGGGTTCACGTAAGCAAAGGACATGCAAAATAACTGTGCTTTTTATAGACATTGTTATTGAGGACTGGGAGTGCACCAGGGTGGGAGAGCACTTACCAAGCATGTGCAAAGTCCTTGATTCAATCCCCAGCGCTGCAAGATACCAACCCCTCCCCCAAACCAAATAAGCACTATTATTGAGGACTCATCCCTTGCATTGCTCAGTGTTCCTTAATTGGTTAGAGTGACAGACGGTTTTAATTTTCCCAGGGCTGAGAGAGTTCTTGGAACCCAGGACTTGGAGTTAAAACTAAGACTGGAAGGGTTTCCCCCCAACAAGAGACTTCCAATGTAAAATTGGGAAAGTCCCAGGAAAAGAGAGGTGAGTTGATCACCCCACCCTGAATAAAGACCCAGAGGGAAAAATAAGATTCTCTTGACATTCAACTAATGGATGGGATGTTGGGAAACTCTGATTCCCTCTTTGCCTTGACCTCAAAAGAGCTCCAAGGTCAGTTTTATGGATAATGTAGATGGCCAGACAGTCTAGGATGTCTGTCTGAAATTGTTGTTTCTGCTTTGCTTTTCATTGTTTTAATTCTCTGGAAAATTTAAAACATACGGCACAAACTGCACCCGAGATCACACTGAATGACTCTTACTGAACGTACGCGAGAGATGCCTGTTCTTTTTGTCTTGTTATTTCCCTTCAACTGGCTATTTCACTCTGTGTATATATTATTTAGGTGGCCGACAAGCCATGCCCTGTGGGCTAAATCGGGCTTGCTGTCTTTTTCATCCAAATGAATTTTGTTGGAACCATGCTCATTCATTTATACACCGACTATGACTGCATCCGTGTTTTGATGACAGAGTTGAGTCGTTGTGACAGAGGCTATATGGCCCAAACAACCTAAAATATTTACTACTTGGGTGTGATGGCTAATCTTGAGGGTTTTTTTTTTGGGGGGGGAGGGTACCGGGGATTGACGTCAGGGACACTTGACTATGGAGCCACACCCCCAGCCCTATTTTGTATTTTATTTAGAGACAGGGTCTCACTGAGTTGCTTAGCGCCTTGCTTTTGCTGAGGCTGGCTTTGAACCTGCGAACCTCCTGCCTCAGCCTCCCGAGCTGCTGGGATGACAGGCATGCGCCACCGTGCCCTGCTGTGATGGCTAATCTTGATTGTCAGTTTTGAGTGCATTGAGAGACCCTAGAAAACTGGCAAAGCACATGTCTGGGTGTGCCGTGAGGGCGTTTGAGAGATGATTGATGGGCATGTGGGTTGGCGAGCTGAACGTGGAAGGCACCATTCAGTAGTCTGGGGGTCCAGGGGAACAAACGGCAGCAGCAGGAGGAAGCTCATTCAGGTGTAGTCAGTTCTTGAGCACCTGGGTTTTTGCTGCAGCCACTGACCACAGACATTAGACTCCAGGTTCTTCAGCCTTTGACCGTGGACTCAGGCCTGAGGCTCTCCAAGGAGTTTCCAGGCCTTCAGCCTCAGACTGGGCCTTTGTCATGGGTCTCTCTTCTTCTGAGGTTTCCAGGATCTTGGACTGAGCGGCCACTGGGTTCCCTGACTCTCCAGGTTGCGGGACTCGGCAGCCTCTGTGCAAGCCAATCTAGTAAGTCCCTTTTTATAACTATGTGTACATTCTGTTGATTCTGTTTCTCAAGAGAACCCTGACTAACACATGGGACCTTTACCATGAAAACTGTCAGCCGAGTGTGGTGGCGCACGCCTAGAATCCCAGCGACTCAGGAGGCTGAGGCAGGAGGATCACAAGTTCAAAACCAGCCTCAGCAACTTAGCGAGGCTCTAAGCAGCTTAGCAAGGCATGGTCTTAAAATAAAATATAAAAAGGGCTGGAAACTTAAAAGGGCTGGAGACGTGGCTCAGTGGTGAAGTCCTCCTGAGTTCAATCCCTCGTAACCCCCCCTCCGAAAAAACAAAGAACAAACAAACAAAAACTTGTCAATTCCTGCATTATGTCTGAAACCCCTAACCCTTTTAAAGGATTTATATGTAGTTGCACATTTTACACAAACATGTATATTTCCTGTTTCAGAAGTGCATATCTTCTCTATATGCGTATTTTCAGTTTACAAAAGCAATATATACACATTATAGAAATGATGACATCACAGAAATATGTAATACCAATAACACAGATTCCCCTTTAATTAATTCCTGTTGGTGGCCTCGTTAACTAGTTAACGACTGTCGATCCCTCCACTGTCCTTCCAGAGCATCAACCAATCTCCGCATATCATTAAAATAACACTGAACAAAAAATAGATCTCTATGTGAGCAAATTTTTCCTGGGTAAGCATTCTTAAACTCTCCACCAGCAGCATTTTCCTGACACACTCAGACTTTCTCACTCATTGTTTCCAATATCTTTCCTCATTGATCTGGTCGAATGAAAGCCTTTTCTGTATCCCGCTTCACAACAGCAACATCATTGCAAGTTCTAATTATTTCTGGTACCTCTTATTACCGTAAGTATTCCCTTTGAAAAAAAAATGTCAGTATTAATTACTGTGACTTTAACTCTTGGGATCAACGAGGATGGCAGGTGCCAGGGGACTGTCACCTTGCTTCCAAAACGTCGCACTAAGTGTTCAGGACTTTGGCTTCTGCTGTTTTCTCACTGGCCTCTAAAAGACTAGCAGGACCTGTGTCCTCGTGCCACACACGTCTGATTGCTCACCTCCGGAAGTCTGGGTCTTCTAGGGCCTCTGGCACCACCCCGAATCTCAGAGCCTGGAGCTCTCTGCATCCCTTATTGCACTGATGCCTGTGTCCCCCTCAGTTCCCTTCTCAAACCTTCCTTAGGTGCCTCTGGAATTCCCATTCTGCAGCCAGCAAACATCCTGATATTTTCAATGTCTTTCCCAAACATGGTCTTTTATTCTCTTGTCCTAGATCAAACCCAGTGGCCCTGCGCCTCTTGTTCAGCCTTCTCAAATGCACCCCAGAGCTCTCCTTGTCACTTTCAAAATGTTCCCCCTCCTTTTACTTAAAACATCCCAGAAACCTTCCATGTAAAGCCCTCAGGTTCACCTCAGTTCGGACCAGCCGTCCTGCAAGCACTCAATGGCCGCCATATTGGACAGAGAGCTGTCGCCTCAGCTGCTCCTCAGAGAGATCATCCTTTGTCCCATCAATCATTAGATAGTCCGGTGCCCACCTGTGGCTATGTTCTGCCCACTGTACCCGTCTCATCATCCTGGGTGTTTTCAGTACTCACAGACAACTCAGCCAAAATCGACGTCCTCGTTCCTTGGCCTTCCCACCCAGCCACCATCTGTTCCCCCACTACTTCACCACTCTGTCCTACTGCCACACCTTGGACCTCACAACTGCTGGTGACTATTCAGTCTCTGAGATCTGGATTTCAAGTGTCCCATTTTCTGACTAAATACCTTTGCTCCAAGCCACATCCCTACTTAGTGAGACCTTTAGTTCACCCTCACCCAATGGAAATATATGCAAGCCATATATATATGCCATTTAAAAGTCACATTAAGCTGGAAGTGGTGGCTCACACCTGTAATCCCAGCAGCTGGGGAGGCTGAGGCAGAAGGTTGGCAAGTGTAAGGTCAGCCTCAGCAACTTAGTGAGGACCTAAGCAACCTATTTCAAAATAAAAAGGGTTGGGGCTATGATTCAGTGGCTGAGCACTCCGGGTTCAATCCCTGGTACCAAAACAAAACAAAACACACATTAACAAATGTAAAAGAAACAATTAAAATTAATTTTAGCAATATATTTAATCCAATAGAACTAAAACATTATTGTCTGCGTGCCATCAATATAAAAATTATTAATGAGATACTGTACACATTTTTTTCCAGACTGCCTTTGAAATCCACCTGTACTGTACACTTGGCACATTTTAATTTAGACCAGCCACTTATCAAGTGATCCATGGCCACGCGTAGCTAGTGGCTACCATGTTGGATACAGCTGCTGTAGTTCATTGACCTTAAAAAATTTTTATCCAACCACTCCAACGTCCTCCCATTCTTTCTTACCCAGTGCAGATTCCATATCCTATGATGACATGATTCAAAACGTTCCTCCACTCTCTTTTTATTTCTTCACCTGGAAGGAAAGCTCATTACTGGTTGGACCGGACCATCAGTCTGTACCCCTGCAGTTGAATGTTACAGGAGGAAATCACCCACCCGGGCTGCTCTGCTTCACCTTATTCTTGGTGGCCACAAATTAAAAAAAAAGACATTTAATGCTCCCCAGAAGCCTGATTCCATTTCCCTGGTTGAATTTGCTTCCTCTCTCTCTGAGACTCCTGTTGGGTCTGTTTTCATCTCTTCTCAGACCTCCCTGGCCTCCTCCTCCTCCGCCAACCTCTACCTCTCAGATCCTGCCCTTGCTCCATTATTCATTAACAGACGTCACTAATAGAGCATGTCCAGATCGCAGCCGTCCCTTCCCCTGGCTGTTCCATTCGGGTCATGGTGTCGTCATCAAGGTCGAAACCTGAGTCCTTTCTCATTCTTTCCTCACTTCTCATCCAAACTGAACCTAAAATCTGCCCGCTCTGGCTGGAGCCACCATCGTCTCTGGCCCCAGCTGCAGTGACAGCTGGCTGGTCCTTTTGGTCTCCGCGCTGACACCTTGAAATCCGCTTTCTACCAAGCAGCCAGTACAGTCTCTGAAACACAGATCCTGCCATTCCCTTCCTTAGGACGACTCGTTTCCATGGCTACAAAGGTCCTCCGCGGTCTGACCCTTGCTCACTTCTCAGTGCAATCCTTCTTTATTCCTTTTCCCACGCCCTGCGTTCCAGCCACACCAGCTCCTCTCTTGTTACTTGGGCACACGAAGCTCTTTCTTTCCTTCTGGCTTTTGAATTGCTGATCCTCTGCCTGGAAAGATCTTCCCCTGGTGGGGCCTCGAGATGGCTTCCCCTCCTTCTGCATTTTGGAGATCCTCCCTTTACAATCCCACACGAAGCTTCTCCTCCCATTCCTCATCAGCTACTCTGTTTCCAGTTCTGTTATTTTCCTCCCGGCATTTATTATCTGAAGCCACCTGGCTTGTTTCTTGTTTACTTCTTTATCTTCTGCTTATTCACTAGAGAAGAGGGAACTTTGTCTTGTTCCCTACTCTTTCCTGTGCCTGGCAGAGTATCTGGCACATAATAGAAATTCAATGAATATTTGATCAAATGAATGAATGGTTGGAGGGAGGAAGGAAGGAACTGGGAGTTCTCACGTTTCAAGGTTCCTCTCTTTGCTGTGAATTGCACGGACTCATGGGATTGAACTTAACAGTCTCAGCAAGTTCATTAACTTCAGATTTGGGTCACCGAGGTTGACAAAGTGCTGGTCCTCTTTCCCCCTTGATAGAGATCATGTCTATAAATACAAGCTGGGTATTTAAGGCTCTTTAAATGGTACTAAAACACCAGTCTAAATAGATTGCTGTTCTGACAGGGTTGGGTCAACAGAATATATATTATTCCAGGGAGGGAGATGGGGTTGAAGCCTCCGGGGCTACATCAGATTGAGAGCTCCCAGGGGTGTTCATCATGCAGGTTGTACAAATAGGTCACGACCTAGTGGTGGTTCTGGGAACTTATCATCGAGTCCCTTAAAAAATCATGTTGGCTTCTCCATGGCGGATGGATGGGAATGGAGACAAGAGTTAGGAGACCTTTGTTTGTAAGTGGCAGAAGCTCAAATTGGTTACAGCAATAAAAGAATGTATTGACTCACGTAATCAAGGAGGCTGGGAGTGTTTAGCTTCAGGTATAGGTGGATCCAGCGGCTCCGAATTATCCTTAGCCAGGATGTGGAGTTGAATTACCCCCCTCTCCTTTGAGTATGGACTTACTTCCAAAGAACAGAGTATGAAAGAGGGGAAAAACCAAAATAGCTTGATAGTTGAGAAATCGGGCCAACACTATGTTGGTCAGGTAATGAAGGTTAATGTCCCCAGCGATGAATCATTTTGATGAATCATTCCCTGTCATCACACAATGGGAGGGCATTTCATTTCTGTAAGTGTTGTCCCTGAAGCCCGAAACTCCAGTTCAATCATTAAAGAAAACATCCAGCAAACCCATGAGGAGGGGCACTCCACTTCCTGCCTGATGAGTGCTCTAGACTCTCAGTACCTTAAAAAACAAGGAAAGACCATGAAGCTGTGATTGGCCAGAGACCCCTATGGAGACGGGATAACCAAACACACACCGTGTTCTCCCAGATTGGATCCTGGCACAGGAAAGGCATCGGAGGAACAGCGAGTGAACTCCCAGGAAAGGGTGGAGCTTAGTTAATAGTGATGTCCCAACGTCAGTGTCTAAGTTGTGACATGCGTAGCATGGTTACACAAGTAGTTGACAATCGTGGGGACTGGGTGATAGGGTACAAGGGACTGTCTGAACTATCTTTGCAACTTTTCTGAAATGCTAAAAATCACTGCCAAGTAGACAGGTTATTTAAAAAGTGGGATTGAGTCTCTTAAAATGACGTGTATTCATTAGCAAAAAAAAAAAAAAAAAAATCTATGACCTTTGAAAGATTTGAAAGTTAGGGTAAAGTATACATAACAAAATTCATCCTTTTAACCTTTTTAGGTGTATACCTCAATGGAATTAAGCTCAGTCACACGATTGTACAACCGTGTCACCACCGTCGACACACAGAATTCTTTAACCTTCCAAAATTAAGATTCTATGGCTGTTAAAATAGAATATTATTTATTCTCTAAATAATATTATTGTTTTATATGTTTTAAATATTCATCCTTTTAATTTATTTAATATTTAATTTATTCCTCCCTGTTCTCTCCTAGACCCAACCCTGGCAACTACTGTTCTCTTTTCTGTCTCTGTGAGTTTTGTTATGGTTTAAATATGAGGCATCCACCAAGGGTCGTGTGTTAATGCTGGAATATTCAGAGAGACGAATGATTGGATGGTGAGACCTGGCACCTAATCGGCCATGTAACTAGAGACAAGTGAGGCATGGCTGGAGGAGGGGGTTCCTGGAGGTGGGCTCCGGAGGAGTTCCTTTTCCCTGAAACCTGCTCGCCTTTCTCTCTCTGCTTCCTGGCCACCACAGACAGAGCAGCCCTCCGCCACCAGGCCCTTCCACCATGATACCCCACCTCACCTCAGAACCACAGCAATGCAGTTGGCCAACCGCAGACTGAATCCCGGCAACCATGAGCCAAAATAAACCTTCCTTCTTCTGAGTTGTTCTTGTCAGACACGGTCACAGCAAGGAAAACCTAACTGCACAGAAATTGGTACCAGCAGTGGGGGCCCTGGCTGTGACTAACCTGACCCTGTGGTTCAGATGCCTTTAGGACTGGTTTGGGGGAGGAGTTTGGAAAAGTTTAGAGATTCTGGCTGAAGACTTAGAATGTTTTAAATATTCATCCTTTTAATTTCACGTATCCTAATGCACTCAAGATTTATCCATAGTGTAGCCGTGTGTCAGAATTCCCTTACTTTGAAAGATTGACTAATATTCTATTGTTTGCATATGTAATATGGTTTATCCATCCGCTCATGGAAGGGTATTTGGGTCGCTTCCTCCCGTTGGCTATGCAAAATAAAGTTTTCCTTTCGTTCTGAGCTCTCCTTTTCCTGCTGTAAGTGCTTGTCATGGGCAGGAGGACTAATCACCCCAGTTTTTCCAAGTTCTGATTTTTGGTCTATCGGCCAGCATAATTATTACAGCATCTCCCTTTACTCTTAAAGTGTCCCAGCTTGGTTACTAAATTATGTGTCCACCCAATCTCCCTGTGCAGATCTCAGCAGCTGTGGACTCCCACCCTCCCAGCAAGGAGACAGGAGAAGTTGTCCTTTTTCAACAGTTCTGACCTGCAATGGGCCCGGCAGAGTCGGATTGAGCTCGGTGGCTGATCTCAAAGCAATAATGTGAATAAGGTTATATCATGTTTTGGGGGTATAGTAAGCATGTCCACCTTTTGTATCAGGACTGGAGTCAGCTATACCCAAACCACATTGGAGAGAGGGAGGATTTGCTTCTCAGACAAAAATCAGTGGTGGAATGGACGCCAGGTAGGCAAAGCACAGATGTCAGTCAGATGGGGAGAGGAGAGGTCTTTAGGTGATTTATTTTCCAAATCTCCAAACTGGAATGGGGTCAAGCTGTGCTCTTCATGCTCTGCTCGCACTGCTTTGCACCACAGTTAGTGTGTTAAGAATCCCACGTCCTTGCAGCTGATCTGGTCATGGGGGTAGTTCATAGTGATCGATGGTTGCTGTTATGTTGTTTTCTTAACCATGATAGTTGGGAATTATTGTCCTGTTTGTGAGCTATAATCTATAGTTGCTTCAGATTTCCTTTACGGTTCGCCCTCGGGCAAAGCAGAAATTTATTTGTGCCGCTGGAGATATACTGTGAATTCTATCTGGTACTTGTCAATGGTCAGAGTCATTGTTACCAAGGACAGATGTCTATCCCCTATTATAAGACACCCCAGCGCCATGGAGCAGGGCTGCCAGAATTCTCAGGGTGCTGGGTTCTTGGCAAGACCCATCTACCTGGACACCTGATACAAATACCTGCTAAGATCATAGACTCCAAAGGAGGACAGCCTGTGTTGGAACCTCAGGGTTCCCCCAAAGCTGTGTGACTGTTGGCAAATTACTTAATCTCAGTAGCTTATATGGCACCATTACAAACCCCATGTGCAGCATTTAGCAAAACCTGCTATGCATTCCTTATTCTATCCTTCCCCGTGTACCAACCCCCAGAGCCCAGGAACTGAGATGCTCTCGTTTTTTTTTTTTTTTAATGTGTGTGTGACTCCAAATAGTACTCAACACACAGCATGTGCTTCGTAAATGATGCTTGAGTTAATTTAGCAGGAAGAAATTATAGCTAACAATGTCTTTTATATTTGGAAAGTCCTCAGTGTGGAGGGTTAATGAAAATTCTCTCTGGGTTAGAGAAGGAAGATAGCCAGGCTCCCAGAAATGTAGGCGTGGGAACAGAGGAATTCTCTTGTTAGTGAGAACATTTCAAAGCCTCTTAGCTATTAGGCTGAGTGTCTTTCTCTATTTGAAAAGCAGACTACAAATGAGTGCCAAGTGTCACAGGTCTTGTCTGCTGGCACAGAACACTCTGATGAGACCGTGGCTCCTTTATTTATTTATTTTTAAAAATTTTTCATCGACATATAATCGTGCCTACTTATGGGACACACTGTGATATTTCAAGCTATATCTACAATATGTAATAATCAGCTGAGGAAAAGTGGTATATCAGTCTTCCCAACCTTTATCCTTTCTTTGTGTTGGGAATATTAAAAATCTTCTCCACCAGCAATAATGAAATATGCAATTAATTGTCAACCATGGTTACCCTACGGTGCCACAAATATCCAAACTGCAATCCTGCTCCCCTTAGCCATCCTGTCTCTGTCCCCTGTCTGCCCCCTCCTGCCTCTGGAAGCCACGATTCCACTTCTCTACCTCTACAAGGTCCACTTTTTGGCTTCCCTATGTAGGTGAGACCACATGGTATTTGTTTTTCTGGGCCTGACCTATTTCACTCAACACAATGCCTTCGTGAGATGGAAATTTGCTGGGGAATTCAGTTTATTTGACTGTTTTCTTTCAAGACACCATCCTTAGAAGATAGAGGCTGGGAGAAGGAACCAGAAGGAAAAGGAATAATTAAGAAAAATAATGGGTTTTGAAATAGCATTACAACCCTATTCAGTAAAAAAAAAAAAAAAATGGGATGTGTTTTTCCTGCTGGATAAATAATGGAACAGAATGAGACAGGGGATGCCGAACAGAAGGCTCTTGACAAAGACGATCAATTTAGAGTTGAACTATTTCAGATGTCTCCCGGTGCCCCACTCTGCACCCATCGGGAATGGCTTATGTCTCTCCTGTCTGTCTCTTAGACTCACAGCTGCTGAAGTTTAACCAGCCTTTTCTCAGTTGGATGGTGACAGCAGGAGATGCCAGGGCTGTGGCGGAAAGGGTCCTGTTGGTGTGGGAATTGGGGGAACATCTGGGATGGAGAAGAAGTGATCGACTGGGGCTCTGACAGAAGGGAATGTCTGGATCCTCCTGGATTCCTGAGTTTCTCAAGACAGGTCCGTGGCCAGAAGGAATCACGAGACCTCACAAGTTTTGTTCATGTCATGATATAGTCTGTAACTTGGGATCAGGACTATGGAGGTCCCCAGCACACTCAAGGGAGTCGTAGACATTTGAACAGTATTTTAATAAGATACCAGCGGATCTGTCCTCTTAATTCTGTGTCAAGTGCTCATCAAAAGAGGTAGCCTAGCAAATATCACACACACTATCGCTTTGGGTGTCGGGGGGTGTTCTTTGTATTTCCTATTTTGGGGATCTTGGTGACTTAGGACATTCAGCATAGGCTGAGTACAGTGGACAGTTTGCTAGAAGGTTCCACGGCTTTTTTGGCGGTCTTGGCCCCACGATCTCACCAGGTCTAGCCCTAGGATAGCAGGCACCTGCCCACACTGGAGTCCAGCAGATGATAAAGATTGACCATCAGGGTGGTTAGGCCAACCCTAGTGACCCAGGGCAGGGCAGTAGGCCTGAGTGTATCCCCTGGGGTGTCTCAGTTGATGTCTTGGGGTTCTGCAGGAGGGTGGAGCCCCAGTGGGAACAGAGACAGCTCTGACGATGCTGGTGGGTCAGGTGGATCTCATCACACAGACTCTGTTATAGGGTGAACTGTGTCCCCCCGAAAAGATACACTGACGATTTACTCTCCACCCAGTAGGATCTTTGCAGAGAACCAGACAGTAAATATTTTAGGCTTTGGGGGTCACATGGTCTCTATCACAATTATTCACCTCTGCTTTTGTAGCGGAAAGGCAGCCTTGGACTGTATGTGGGCAAGTGGGCGTGGCTGTGTGCCAATAAAACTTTATTTCCAAAAGCAAGCCAAGGACAGGGCTTGGGCCCAGGTGCTGTAGTGAAGGAAGTCAGGGTCTCGCCATAGAATTAGACTTCTGGGGGAAGTTTCTTCCTGATACACTTCACCCACCCGAGACCTGTTTGTTCCAAGCTCAGGTGGAGAGGTGCAGGGGCCTTAGCAGCGGCCCCCTGTCTGGGGAGTGAAAGATGAACCCTCATCATCATGTGCAAGATGGAGATAGCGATGGAGACAGTCCACTAAGGCCCTGGCTTCTTTCCCACGTGTAGAGCTTCTTCCCAAACAAAAATGGATTGAGCCGCACAGCGTGAGTCATATTGCCCTGTCAGAGCATCTCACTGCGCCACTCCAAATCCTCCCCTGGCTCTGTCTCACCCAGAGCAAAGCCAATGTCCTTGAGATGGCTTGCAAGGCCCTGTACAGTCTGGACATGGGTACTTCTTGGACCACATCTTCCTCTCCTCTTCCCTTGGTTCCTCCCACCACATTGGCCCCCCCTTGTTGTTCTTTGAACACACTGAAAACACTCTCACCCCAGGACATTTGTACTGACTGTTCCCTTTGCCTTAGATTCTTTCCCCCCAGTTATCTGCACAACTGGCTAGCTCATTACCTCTGTCGGGTCCTCTTGTCTTTGGAGTTTTCTCCGACCATCTTATTAGAAATGGTAATCTTCCTTTTCTCCACCTCCTCAGACCCCTTCTTTCTTTTTTTTTTCTGTTGTATCATTCTCTATCCCAGACACCACCATCTCACAGTCTATGCATTTAATTACTTATATGCTCGTTGTCTGTTACCCTCCATTAAAACACAGACTTTTCAGAGGACAGAAATGCTGTTTTGCTCAAAGCTACCTCTTTAGCACCTAAAATAGAACCTGGCTCAAAGCGTATATTTAATACTGTAAATTTTTTTTTGCAACTTTCTGGTTGATATAAATTAATCACAGAGCTTTTATGAATTCCATTATGTGGTTATACCCTCATTTATTAACCCGACTTCCTTTTGATGGACAGCATCTCCTGGTTCTATTGTTTGGGTATTAAAAATAGTGCTGCAAAAGCTAGACTGTGAAAAACTTTACAAATGACCTGGTTTTCTTTCAGCAAGGAAATTGCCAGGAAAGAGACAGACATGGGTGAGGGTGGGGGGAGAAGAAACTTGAGAGACATATCAATAAATAGCCATGTGTGAACCTTCAGCCAAGTAAACAAAGTCTCAAAAATCATATTTTTTGACATTTATTTATTTATTTATTTATTCTAATTTGTTATATATGACAGCAGAATGCAATTGGAAGTTTCAACACAGGTTATTTAGCAATGCTAGGAAAATATCGTGAGTGAAGTTGGGGTGTGATCATGACTCGGGGGTTATGTGAAATAAAAGAATAACATTTTCACCTTTGGAGATACAGGTTGAGCATTGTTCATGTGAAAGTCCAAAATCTGAAATCTTTTTGAATCCCCCCAAATCATGGATTTTGGAGCATTTCAGATTTGGGATCCTTCAGTGGTATAGCCCATGAAAATATTCCAAAATCTGAAAAAACCCTGAAATCTGAAATTCTTCTCCTCCTAAGAGTTTTGGATAAGGGATACTCAGCCTACATTTAATGAAATATTTGCAGGTCAAATGATGTCAGGGGCACGGTCACAAATAACGTAGAGATAGGCAAATGAGAAAAAATACAGCTTTCTAGAACTAAAACTGGCCATGTTTGAATAATTGATGCAGTTGGGAGGTAGCTTTTGGGGGTCTCTTGTATTATTATTATTGTTGGCACTAGGGATTGAACCCAGGGGCACCTAACTACTAAGCCACATCTTCAGCCTTTTTTCCTTTTTATTTTGAGACAGGCTCTTGCTAAGTTGCTGAAGCTGGCTTTGAACTTGTGATCCTTCCACCTCAGCCTCCTGAGCCACTAAGATTACAGGTGAGCGCCACCGCGCCCGGCCCATTTTTGACATTTTTCATAACAAGAAAATTTAAAAATACGTAGTGATTAATAATGATTAATGATCTAACGTGTGGGCTGTGACTCATGGGTGGGGCTTTACATGAAACAGAACTGACCATAAATTGGGTGGAGCGCATACTGGGTATGTGAGGTCTTCGAAGCCATCCCCTCTACTATATAACACCTAACATTTTCTGTAGTGAAGAGGGACTCTCCTGTCGGGCAGTGAATATCTTGCATAAACTCCCTAATCTTTTCCTTGATCTTGATGGGGCTGATCCAGCCCTGTTGTATGTGGTATTTGGCCAAAACCCATTTCCAGTTTAATGTACTAATTTTTTTTTTTTATTAAACTCAATGTTATTGAAATATAATTTACATGTCATATATAAATTCACCCGTTTTAAGAAATAAGTCAATGATTTTTAGTACCTTCACAGAATTATGCGTTTAATCACCGTAATTTAGTTTCCAGAATTTCCATCACCCAGTAAGACTCTTGAGCCCGTATGCACTTCATCTTCTTTCTCACCCCCCAGACCTGGGTCCCCACCAACCTACCTTCTGTCACTACCTATTGGCCTTCTCCAGACATATGCTTTTTTATTTGGGTCTTTACGTGGAATTTTTTGACATTCTCCTTCCTACTCTATAAAAATGGTATTTCTTACTCAGAGATGCTTCTTGGCCTGTTATTACTGAACCAGTTTTTTTTTTTTTTCTTTTTTAAATCAAATCTTACTGATTTTGCTCATAAATTTAAAAGATCCAATTCCCTACATTTGGGTAATTATCGTGTCACAGTAATGTCTGTGACCCTGAAGTTACATAGAAATTAATGATATGCTAATAGGACAATAATGATCAAGGCTCAGAAAATGTCCTGCAGGTTAATGAATGGCTTAGTGAGCAGACAGTCAAATCCGAACCTAGAGGTCAGCAGACCCAATAAGTATGTTTCTCCGTCAATGTCCCCAGGAGCAGGGCTGTCGATGAGGTCTGAGAGCTCTCTGGTGTTTTTGCAACCCCATGGCTCAAATTTGCATTATTTCCACTCCACAGATCTTTGACCCAGATCCTACGGGGCATCCATATAATGATATTGCTGAGGTTCAGTTCTTTACTTTGTGATTTATCACATCCTCCAAGTTCATTATAAAGTGTATGCTGGGGGTTCTTATATTTCGTGAGCTAGATTTCTCTTAGGATCCAGAATATGAATGCAGGACCTCATATCCAAGTTATTGGATAGTCTCTATCTATTGAATAATTTCCTATATAAATCCAGAGCCATGCGGCGATACATTTGTTCACTCATTCATTTAATAAGTACAAACTATGTGTGGAAGTTCACAGTGTAGCAGTGAAGACAGACATATAGAAATAATAGCAAAAAAACTAGAATATTCTGTGCAAGACATAATGTTGATATAGAGGGAGTCAGGATACATTGCACAGATCTTATGTTGGATTTGGGTCTCGAGGGTTAAGAGTTTGCATATGGCAAAAGAGCCAGGAACATTTTAAGAGAGAGAGAAAAAATAAAAAACATGAAGTATAAAATGAGATTTGAGAGCCTAATTATTTCCCTGAGATCCTTTGAGTATGATTTTTTCCCCCTTTCTCAACTCTGAGGTAAAATGCCTTTTCTTCTCTATAGCTATTAGCGTTTAATAAGCTATAAATTTACCTTTGTATGTTGCTTTGGATATACCTCATATTTTTTTGATATGAAGTGTTTTTATGTTGCTTTCCAGATTAAAATCTGTTGGTAGAAATCTAGGTATAAAATAGATTTCTGAATTTTTCAGCAGGGCAATCTTTGTGAGCTAACTTTTACCTATTTCTCCAATTTTACATCTGGCTTTACCCCCAACACTCATGTAATAGCAATATTCAAGTTCCTGAATGAATCCTTCTCTTGATCATTTTAATGAATTTGTCCATGTTATTGTTTTCTGGGTTTGTGGACCTTTAGTCATGCTTCCCAAACACTTTTGACTTTGAGAACACTGCCTCCCTAGGAGTTTTCCAGGTTGATTTAGCAGCAAAATGCATAGAGATACTAAAAAAAAATTTTTTTTAACTTGCTCTAGAAAATAATTTAATATCGAGTAAGTAAATTTGGGGAATGACTACTAAAGGCAATAAATTTTAGTTTTATAAGGCTGATATTGAGCTATTTTTATTATTGCACGTAAGCAACAGAGTAACTTACTTGTCTCAGGAGGTTCATGATAATAAATCTTGAAACCACATCCTCAACATATGAGCATATATTTTTCTTCCTACTTTTTACAAGGCAAACTATCCTGACTCCATTTGTGGTTCTTACAGCAAAGTAAAGAGACAGATGGGATTAGGTGTGTTCAGGATGGGATGGCCATAGATAAGATACAGACCTCTTAGGTGACTTGACATCAGAAAACTTGTCTCAAGTTTCTC
Source organism: Marmota flaviventris (assembly GCF_047511675.1). Classification (NCBI taxonomy): domain Eukaryota; kingdom Metazoa; phylum Chordata; class Mammalia; order Rodentia; family Sciuridae; genus Marmota; species Marmota flaviventris. The sequence continues at coordinate 16,136,035 of NC_092516.1, read as the reverse complement.
TTAGACTGTGTTATCCAAATACTCAGAGACAAATGAAAAAATAAATGAGTAAGATTTGCCAGTAGTCTTACATTTCTCTTGGCAGATATCTTCCTAAGAAGGCAAAGGAAACTTGGTGGCTAATACAAAATAATATACTTAGTACTCACTTGAGGCCTCAAACTGATTTATTCAGAATGCAATCAGTTGAGTATAAAGCTGGAATATGAACTTCAAGTGTTATCTGGAAAATGAACAGCTCTGTAACTTGGGCGGCTGATAAAGTTGCAGCTGAGTTCATCTAGAGGGGAGAGTATCTCAAGGGCAAAAACAAGGAACTGTGGAAATCTGTCAGGAAAGGTTTTCTAAGCCGGGCACGGTGGTGCACTCTTGTCATCCCAGTGGCTCAGGAGGCTGAGGCAGGAGGATCGCGAGTTCAAAGTCAGCCTCAGCAACAGCGAGGTGCTAAGCAATTCAAGGAGACCCTGTCCCTAAATAAAATACAAAATAAGGCTGGAGGTGTGGCTCAGTGGTCAATCCCCAGTACCAAAAAAAAAAAAAAAAAAAAAAAAAGAAAGAAAGAAAAAGGGTTTTCTATAGTTCTTGGCATGTATCAGAGGGTGTTTCTGTATATTTTAGCATCTTCAGTTCATCTTTGCTTTAGGATTCCTTTCAGATGCCTTCTACTGTTTTAATTCTGACCAGATTTCCGCAAGTGGACATAGGCCACTATGTCCACAAGCCTGATTGTATGCACATTTCTTTGCAGATTTTTTTCCTTTCTTCTGGGATTCACTTACCTTTTTTTCTTTAATTTACTTCTTTTATTTAATTGCTTAGTGAAGACAGCATTTTACTTTTCATAAATGTCCTTATTTTGTTTTTGTGAGAGAGGGCTAGTTGAGCTAGGCATGCGCTTCTCCATGGAGTTATTTTCTTTCAGACCCTTGAAGCTTTCTTCTATCATTTCCAAGTTTTCATTGTTGCTATGGAGAAGTCCCCTGCTGCTCAAATTTCCATTCCTTTGTCTTTAATTTCTGTCTGCTTTTAAGATCTTGTTCCTTGACTGGGGAGAAGAGTTGGAACACTCTTCAGTTTTGCTGTGGTTTGTATGGGGTGTAGAGTTTTTAGTTTTGTTTTCTTGAATGATTTGGATTTGCCTATTTTCTGAGTGTGCATGTTCATTTCTTCATCCGTTTTGGGAAATGCTTAGTTCTTGACTCTTCCATATTAGCTTCCTTCTTGCCAATGACTTTCTTGGAAATAGGATTACAGAGATGCTCTAGAATCAATGTTTCTAGAGCACTTACAATTTTGTCTTCTCTTATCTCTCTGTACAATCCTCTGGGTAGTTCATTCAGGTCTATTTTTTCCGGTGCTGTGGATTGAACCCAAAGCCTCTTACATGCTAATCATCCCCTCTACTCTGTGCCACACCCCCAATCTACTTCCTATTTTGGCATCTGAAGATTTCTGTTATTTGGATACTGGCTCATCCATTCAAGTTACATTTTTCATTACCAAAATTATGCTTGTGACTTTTCGCTTTTGCCCCTTCTCTCATGCCTTGTGCTCTTTTTGCAAGATGTTTCAGTCTTTCTCCTTCTTAAAAAAAAAATGTAGTTCCTATTTTGAATTGGATAATTCTACATTGTGACGTTCTTGGGAACCTAATTATTCTGTTTATCGTGTCTCCTAGATTCCATTCGTGGTGGTTTACTTCTTCGTGTGATTTTTAGTTTTGACTAATGAGCAGATGTTTTAGTAGGGCATTATCTGTGGGATTCCTGGGAGGCCTGGGGTGAAGGTGGCTACCTCTGGAGGGAATTTGTATTATCTTCCTCTGGGTACTCTCGAGCGTTACCAACTTGGAATCACCCTGCTAATTTTTCTTGTTTCACACTGTGGAGGTGAAACGGGTCTGGAAAATCAGGATTGGATCCTCATTCCCCCAGTGTCAAAGATTAAATACCCAAGAAACGCAGAGGCAAGAGCAAAAAGTAAATTTTAAGAAACGAGAGAGAGAGAGAGAGAGAGAGAGAGAGAGAGGGAGAGAGAGAGAGAGAGACCCCTCTGGAGAGCAAGGGGGTCCATAGCTGGTACCCAAGAGAGTGGGGGGTGTCTGGCCCCTTTATAGATTTCAAATTTCCTTTCTTCCCATGACCCTGCCTCTTATCTTTTCTACATGACCAAGAGTGACCAAAAGGGCCAGCCGTCCAGGGGGTGATTGCTTGTGTTGGAAAATGTGACCCTTCTTCCCCCCCAAAGGTTGTTAGCAACTGGATGATGGGTAGTGCTATCTACCCATTTCCATTTCTTTGATAATTAGCTACTTGTCCTTTGTCCTGGTCTCCTAGGAAGTCACATTTAAATCCCAAATCCACATGAGAATAATTCTGCAGTTATGAGTTAGTCCAACAGTCTTCTTTAACTGTTATCTCTGGCAATGGGTGAGTTATTTTCTAACCAAACTTTCAGCAACAGAGTAGTCCTTTGAGGGTCCTGGCCTTATATGGTATTTTCCCTATATGGGCGGGCTTAGAACTTGGTCATTTGTCTCCATGTGACTGTTAAAATCTGCAAACTGTGAAGACTTCTTGGTCACTGAGATTCGCAAACATCCCTAAGAATGGCGAGAGCCCTATGCCAACTTACCACTCTGTTTTTTGGTTTTTTTTTAGCTTCTACTTCATATTTTGGCATTGGAAGATTTCTGTTATCTGGATACTGGCTCATCTATTCATTTAAAAGCATCTCTACATGTTTTATGTCAGAGGTTTTCCCGGGATATCCAGCCTACTTGAATATTAGAAATGTAAGTCCTATTTAAAAAAAATTTTTTTTCCTTACTAATAATATATAATGAACATATTTGGTACCAATAAATATTCATTTAAAACATAATTCTTATGAATGAAAATATTTGCCTATCTGCCTAGTTCTTTGTACATTTCTATAAGAGGTTTCCATTTCATTGATATTTCAATAGACAAATTTAAATATATGGATTGATTTCTCCATTTTGAAAAGTGAGCAGTTTGGGGGTGTGGCCAGCGAGCAATCATATCCTTTTTACTGCTGCATCCTGATGACAACTTCAACAAGCCTTTAAACTTTTGTCCCAGGTGTGGGTCTTCTGTTTCTTCTTTGTGCAGACGTCCCCTCCCCCTCCTTGGCTAAATGTCCCAGACATTATTATCCGCGTGCACGTTTACCAATGCTATTTATAAAAGCAAGAGAAATAGACAGAATGTGTGTGTGTGTGTGTGTGTGTGTGTGTGTGTGTGTGAGTCAGAGACACAAGCAGAGCAAGAGAGACTGAAGACCCTCAGAGGTGTACGTACTTACCTGTCACACAGGAATCTTACATCTGATTTCGGTTTCCCCATCGTGAGCTCCGCTCACCAGGGGCTGTGGCTGAGCCTGGCTCTGCATTGCTTGGGGCTGGCCTGCGCCGTCTATTGATTTCAGGGTTGCTAATGACCGTATGGACTAGAAGAAGCTTTTGTGGCCAGACTGCACCCAGACGCAGAGTCGCATGACTAACTGTTCCTGAAAGGCCGCCTGCTGAGGTAGTCAAAGTGGGTTTTATATTTTTGTGAACTTTGGCTCCAGTCTCTCTGAGGCTGGTGAGATACAGCTGGGAGGGCAGTCTGGGCAGGACTGGGTGCCCCCTGGGAGGCTAGATGCTGAACAAGGAAAGGGTTTCCTCCGGGGGCAGTGGAGGAGGGAAGCGACCTTGGATGAGTCTTTGGATACACCCACATAAGGCACAATCTCCTGCTAAGGTCACGCAGACAGCAGTTGCTTTAGGGATATCCCCCCCCCCACCCCGGGTGGCAGACTTCCTCCCAGGACTCCTGGGAATACGTACTAAATGGGACAGGCCTGGTCCCAAGCGTCCTCTTCATTCAAGGACATATACAAAGTGCTCATGAGAAGGACCACACACCAAGCTCTAAGTCAGCAGATGTCACAGAAACTGAAATTTCCTCAGTGTCCAAATTCTGGTTTTTAGGATGTCTCTCACCTTGGCTGGGATGACTGAGAAAGAAGGGAGGCTCCACTTCTGTTTTCCTACAGGCATTGGATGACTTCTCACCTCGTTAGGGCTTCAGCTGTGTGTAAAACAGAAAGAAAAAGAATACATAAGTATAGTTCAGAGCACCACTGGAATATCATCCAGTGGCCATGTCCACGAATTGTTCTAAAATGGACCACTTGCCACTCTGTAGGTTGAACAAGAGGAAATGGGGAATATGTCCCTGTAACTTCATCCATCTGTCCACCCACCCACCCATCCATCCACCCATCCACCCACCCATCCATCCATCCATCCATCCATCCACCCACCCACCCATCCATCCATCAACCATCCATCCGCCCACCCACCCACCCATCCATCCACCATCCATCCATCCATCCATCCACCCATCCATCCATCCATCCATTCACCCACCCATCCATCCACCCACCCACCCGCCCATCCATCCATCCATTCATCCATCCATCCATCCATCCGTCTATCCACCCACCCATCCATCTGTCCATCCATCCATCCACCCACCCATCCATCCATCCATTCACCCACCCATCCATCCACCCACCCACCCGCCCATCCATCCATCCATTCATCCATCCATCCATCCATCCGTCTATCCACCCACCCATCCATCCATCCATCCATCCGTCCGTCCATCCACCCACCCATCCATCTGTCCATCCACCCACACACCCACCCATTCATCCATCCATCCATCCATCCACCCACCCACCCACCCACCCATTCATCCATCCATCCACCCACCCACCCATCCATCTATCCACCCATCAATCCATCCACTCACCCAGCCACCCACTATCCATTGGCTTATTCATCCAGTCACTGAGTGACCCTGCAGCATCAGGCACTGTTCTGGGTACTGGGACACAGAATCAGAGAGACAGCAAGAGAGCTCCCAGTCTTTCAGGTGAGATGGATAGAGAATAAATGATTAGGCGATTCATCGCATTGGTAGTAAGCGACGCATGACGAACGTTGCCTATTAAGACTGACGGCCACTCGTTTTCTGACTTGTGCCCCTTTTAACCTTTTCACTGCAATCCCTCTGGTCCACATCACCAGCATCTCTTGCTTTCTGAATGGACTCGTGTTTCTGCCTCTCCTTGTTCTTTCTCCTTCAATCTGTTTTCCGTACAGCACCCAGAGGGACCCTGTTAAGAACCCATCCGTCTCCTCCCTCTTCCACTCACCACCCCTCCAAGTGGCTCCCTTTGCAGAGGGACCCTCCTCTTCTAGCCCATCCCATAACTCTGGGACCTCATCTCCTGTTGTTCACTGCTGACTCACCTGCCACGGCCACCCAGCCTCCCCGTTGCTCCTGGACCATGTCAAACCCCACCACAGCTCTGAGCCTTTGCTCTTTCTTCCACTTGGAATGTTTTTCTTCCAAATATCCACATGGTCAGATCCCTCACCATCTTGGTCGGTATCCAAATGGTGCCTTCTTGTTTTCCAGATTTATTCTTCCCTCAGCACTTACCGCCAACACCACACATCTTAATTACCTACAGTATTTATGGTCACTCTCTCTGCTTTGGAGTTAAGGTCCAAGAGAGCACGTCTGTGTGTGTGTTGTTCTCAGTTGATCTCCAGCAACTAGAACGCGGCCAGGAAGCTCACAGGCTCTCTCTTTCTCTCTCCAAGAACCTGACATGCTAGCACCGTGATCTTGGATTTCCAAGATTTCCAGCTATTTTCCAAAACTGTAAGGGGTAAATTCCTGTTGTTTAAGCCACCCAGTCAGCGGGGTCGTGTTAAAGCTGCCTGAACTGAGAGAGACAGCCGTGCACCAAACCCAGGTGCCACGCATTTCAGCCCAGAGTCTAGCTGGCCATAGCCAAGAGGAGAATCCCCAAACACGTTGAAAAACCAGGGCTGTCATAAGGAATGGAATGCAATGGCAGAGTGGCCCAGGAATAGACCTGGGGGTGACTCCTAAGCTCATTGTGGGGCCAGCCGCTGTTTCTGAATCTACTCTCCACTGCAAAAATCAGACTTTTCTATTCACCATCCTCTGGGGCCATTTTTTTCCCCCTCATGCTCTGGAGAGCTTGGAGTTACACTCTCAAGCCACTAGGTGGTGACCCTGCTTTGAAAAGTCAAAACCCAGAGGTAACCACTGACCAGGAGCTGGGCACTCCATAGGAAAGCATGTTGCATACACTATCTCATTTAAACTTCATGACAACTTTAAGGAGTCAATGCTATTATTGTCTGTAATTCGCTGACAAAAAAGCCTTCGACTTAGCAAACTTTAAGGGTTTTGCCTAATGTCACTTACCCGATAGGTGGCTCTCTTAACACATTGCTTGCCGAGTCCGTTTGGGATGGGAGGAAAGTAAACAATGACCCTTTTGCAGTTGTGTTGTAGGGACAGACGAGGCAAGGCACCGAAGACAGCAGGAGACAGTTTTATTTGGCTGCAGCCAGGTTCAGGGGGCACAGCTTTTGCTGTAATCAATCAATCTCCTGAACCCCGAGTTCAGGGAGTTTCAGAGTTTTCTACCCAGCGTGTAAGGGGAGGGGCTCAGAAGTTCACAGTCTGCAGAAGTTCACATAAAAGCAGCTGTTTCTTTCACTATTCTGGGCAAGTTAACCCTTCAAGGACAACACCTGAGAAGGGGAGAGCTTCTTCTCCCCTTTCTTTCCTCCCCCTGCCAGCTGTTACCATGGAGCCCAGTTGTAACTTCTCTTAAAAATGTAGACATCTCTGGGAAGCCCAGCTCAAGGCCAGAGGCCTTATTTGCATATTTCTACAAACTACTATACTGGATATGTTTGTGAAAAACTAGTCAAGGGGTGTCCAGCACCTGGAGTGCTGGTATCTTCTCAGCCAGTGGCCAAGTAAACAGGGCGACATGAAAATAGGAAGTTTATCTACATTGGACTCTTTTGCTGACAGTCCCCAAATCAGCCCTGGTGAAGATTTCTGGAGAAGCCCAGTTAAGACTCTTCTGTGGGGAAAGGGGGTGCCACTCCAGTTGGGCAATGCTCCAGGAAGTCATATATATTGAAAAAAAATCACTATTGGTATTTCGTGCTTACTGGTGGAGCACTTCCTACATCTCAGGAATGATGGTTTACAGACAATATTTAATTTAACCCTCAAAACCACCCTGTCCGTTGGGCACCGTTGTCATCCTCACCAGATGGGTGCATTTGGTGAGGTGCAGAGAGTTTAAGCAAATGGCTGTGTTCTGTGTCTGAGTAGGTGGAACCCCAAGGTCAACAGCAGAGATCGCCTGACTTCTCAGGGGCTGTGCCTGGGACTGTAAGTGGGAACAGGGAGGACCTCAGTCCTTGGCATCTGCTGGAGGTTTCGGGGGGTCTCAGAAAGGGTGAGGGTAGCCCAATAAAATTCCCAATCTTCCCCAAACAGGGAGCAGTCAAAATTTTGGCTCCAGATCCTAACTTTGGCCAGGAACTAAGCAACTAGCTTCCCCTGTGCGGTGGGGCTTGTTTTTTCTTTTCTTTTCCAACTGCACAAGAAGGGGTTTGACTCCCTCTACATAAAGGTTTTCCACTCAAATGCTTATAGAGCCAGACAGGAAACTAAGCAGTGGTGTGGGCAGGGACTGTGGCGGGCTGGTGAGGCCCCTTCCAGTGGGCAGCTCTCACCTCTCATGGCCATGAAGGAACGTGGGTCTGTTGCTCTAGATCTTTTGATTTCCCAGAAGAATCTGGAAAAATCAATTTTTTTAAAATGTAAAATCTCCTTTAAAGATGTTGGTCATGGGTTCAAACCTTATAAAACAACACAAAATAAAAAAAAAATTTCTGATAAAACACACACACACACACACACACACCATGAGCTGGATTTGGAGTTGAGGGGCCTGTCCTATTGACTGTGCTCAAAGATGCCTTTGGTTCTTTTCAGTTCTGAGCCCCTCCCATTGGCTAAACTTTCGGAGACAGTAGAAGGGGGGCAGGAGAAGAAATTAGGAAGAAAAGAGAATTATAGGAGATTCACTCTTAGGGACTGCCGCAGTCCGGCTGCAGCAATAACTTGTGTAGATTGATACAGCAGGAGAGGGAGCCGTTTATTGCAGGACAGGAGCAGTATTTATACATTCCACACAGCTTATCTAATTAGCATAAACTAGATACATCAGTCAACCAATCAGGAATCTCCACACTTAATGGCTCGCTTTTGTTACTTCTCAAACCACTCCCTCTGGCATTTTACCAGGCACCATCCAGACTTGTTTACGAACTCTAACATTCCCCTGGCTAAATGCCAGGTGTTATTTTGACTTGTTTACAGACTCTTAACAAGGGACGTCCTCCGAGGTCACAGCCTCATGTTTTAGGGGCCTTCATGAGATGGCCAAGGCCCAGGTCCACTTTCCTCCATCAAGTTTGGACCGAATTTGGCTGGTGATTTCTTCAGATGATTCGGACACACACCAAGGTTTGAGAACTATTGTGCTAGAGCAACGTGCCTCAGCACTGGCTGCAAAGAAAGTCACCTGGGAGCTTTTAAGACGGCGGATGCACGAGCCCTTCTCAGAACCAGGACCTCAGCCCTCAGAGGATTCTAATGTGCACCCAGGGTTGAGACCCCCTGACCTGGATCAATGCTCCAGGCAATGCTTTTCACACTTTGATGGGCTGGAGAATCAGCTCGGGATCTTGTATAAAATTAGCAGAAGGAAGCCAGAGACTGAGATTCTCCATTTCCAACAACCTCCCAAGTGATGCTAATCCTGCTGGTCTGGGGACCACACTTTGAGGAGCCAGGGTCTGGGATGGTGTTTTCCAGACTTTCCTGATGATAAGAATTACCTGCTCTGGTCAAATATATGAATTTTGTGACAATAAACCAAGACCCACCCAAGGAGAACAAAGGGTCTTTCTTCAGAGCTCGCTCTAGCAAAGGAGGTGGCCGCCATCACTTCCATTTGGCAGAGACTCAAAGGCAGGCAGAGCATGGGAAATCTTTAGAGTGGAAAGGGGAGGATTCAGGTGTGTCCTGACGGAAGCTGTGAAAGCAACTAACTAGAACAGTGCGTGTGATTGGTTAGAGGACTTGGCCATCATTGGTCCTACATTGAAATTAGGGCCCCAAATTAGAAAAGTTGTCTGTTATTGGTTAAGTCCTGTTTTGGGGGAGCTGATTGCTATAGGGGTTGACCCATGAGCAATGGGTCAGGGATCCATTTTTTCCTATGATCTGACCCTTGTCCATTGATATATTCAGTCTCTCAATTTCAGGGCCTCTTCTCTGGACTTTCTGACCCAGAAGGTCAGGGATAGGGCCCAGGTATCTCCAGGTGACTCGTGTTATCAGGAAAGGTGGGGAGACACCCATGGAAACTATGTTGTACCTGGCCATGCAAGTTGATAGTCACTACCAAGATCCTATTCCAAACTCAATGTGTCAGAATCTCAGGGGGTGGTGGTGGTGAAGAATTTGCTCGTTTCCTATATCAGTTATCTATTCTTGAATAATGAATCGCCCTTAAACAGTGGCTTTAAAACAGCAATAATTTATTATTTCTCATGTTCTGTAGGTTGACGGGGACCCTCTCCAGATTAAAAACTCTGGATCTCAAGGGCGATTCTAGCAAGTCTACTGTCCCCAACCCCAGCAAGGAAACTTGGTCAGTACTTTGGAACCATCAACAAAGTGTACTAAAGTAAAGCCCTCCGATGGGTATTTTGACAGGCTTTGAATATCCAAATGTGGTGATTCCAATGAATTCCAAGGAGGAATTTCTTTTAAGACGATGCAGTAACGATAGGAATTTAATTTGCTGCATGACACTTACTCTAGCGGGAGTGATGGAAACATTCTAAGTTTTTGAATGATAGCGGTCGTGAGAAGTTCTGTTTCCTACAAGTAATGAAAATGATAAATACATACCAGGTGCCATGTGGTTCTAAATAGTTCACACGAGTCGTCTGCATTTAGTCTTCACGACCTTATAAACGAGGTCCCATTTATCAGGGAGGAAAAAATTGAGGTGCAGAATGATTCATTAATTTGCCTATAGTCACAAAGCCAGTCAGTGGAGGGACCAGGAATGGAACCAGGGGATCTGACGCTACTGGATCCACTCAAATATACTGAAATATATCATATACACTGAAACGAGAGGAAGCAGCTCCTTCTGGATCCCCAGTTCGATGTCTCTCTGCGTGTATTTCTTGGGCTAAATAAAGAGCCTGTTTTGCCAGCACAACTTACCTGTCAGGTCACAAAGAACCGTTTAGAGGTGTCCGTCTTCCAAAAGAAGTCACCCCCCCACCCCATTGCCGTCACTCCTCAGCTAGATGGAAGTCGTCCCTCTAAGCCCAAGTCCCCTATCTAGCGCCCTGTGATCCTCTGGACACTCAAGGCAAGCTTGACAGTCTAGAGATGATAAAAATAAAAACTGTGGTGAAAACCGCCCCATCATCCGTTGCTATGCCAACCAGTGTTGCAACCCAAGCTATTTTATGGGGGTTGTCAAGGTAGAAAAGATTCTGGAGGATAGGTGGTAATGGAGGGCATTCAAAGTTTCCCTCGTTGGATTTCACCTCTAATCTGCTTTCCGTGTCTATCAGTGACTCACTTTTGCCTTTAGGGTAAGGTGTCCCTTGTCACCTGGCTTACCACATTCTGCTCACCCTGCCCATTTGGCTGGCTTCATCTCTCTCCATCTCTTCCTTACCAAGTCCTCGTCCTCCTGTTAGACGGAGCAAATTCCTTGTTTGTTCCTTCCGTCCCACTTCTTATTCCGGTCATCCTTCAGACTTCAGTGTGTGTCACTTTGGGGCATGGGGGTGAACCAAAACATCAAGGACTGAGAAGTCTGTGCATTCACTGGCTCCCGTTTTGTAGATCCCTCAGAAGACATGAGACACGTGGATCTGAGATAAAGGATAGTTCGATACTCCCAGCCACACAGAGTCCAGAGTAGCAGCATTGTTGTGTTGGGTTCTCAAAGCCCCACTTCCCACAGTGTAATGTGAACAGGGCTTTATGACCTGTGTGTTCCCGAGGGCTAAGCTATAGGAGAACCCTTGGGTAAAGGGAACCTGATTTTTCTGTGCTGAGCAGTGAGCATGCTACCCATTGCTCCAGAGAGAGGCGATTATGTTCCAAGGTTGTTTGCTATTCAGACATCCTTGAAAAGATAGCCCAGGACAAAGACAGGCGGGAGCTCTGCTTTCAGGAAGGCAGAAGTGCAAGAGATCTATGGAGAATTGTCTTCCAGTAGCTCTGGGTTCAATGCTGTCTCTGTTTGTCCTCCCAAGTAACTTCCTCTCAATTGATCCCTTTCAATTCAAGGGGATCTTCCTTCATCTCCCTTTCTCATGGTCAATGTCAGAAGAGTAGTAAATTGTCACTGAACTGGGTTCAGGCTATAATGATTTGCTCGTTACTGAGGTTATCTGATTAATATCTCCGTATCTCATTAGGTTTTATATGGGCTTCATGAAGGTGAGGACTATGTCTATTTTTTTTTTTAACAACTGTATCTGTATTGTTCCGTGCCATGCCTGGAACACAGTAGAAATTGAATAAGTGTCTATTGGATGAATGAGGTCATAGAATTGAATAAAAATCACTGTGGCCCAGAGAAATGAGGTCATCTGCTCCAAATTCTCTGAACCACAATCCATTTTCTTTTCCCATCTTGGAGGCTGAGTCAGATTTTGTGTCCACACCGTGGTGGTGGGGAGTGTTGATTGGCAGGGCACTGGGAGAAGGGCAGGAGTGACTTAGGCACCATTGAGAAGCATCTGGTCAACCTGGCTGGAAGACATTTCTCTCAGCTGTTTCTGCTCTGGGCTTCAATAAGAACCAAAGTTAAGGTTATTAGAAGCCTACAAGGCAGATAAATGAGTGGCTCAGAGCTACAAGTTTTGTGGAGATTATAAAAATAACCTCCAATTATTCCTTGGGAAGTCTTTTCCCATAGGGACCGGGGACTGGCCTTCTAACTCTCTTTGACCCGTGGACCGCTGACATATATGTTCTGTGCTCGTCTGCTTTGTGTTACAAAAATGAAATAAGTGAGGCTAGTAACCTTATAAAGAAAGGACGTGGGACTTTTAAAAATCTTTTTCCCCCTTAGGTTGGGGTTGAACCCAAGGGCACTTAACCCCTGAGCGCCATATCCCCAGTCCTTTTTATTTATTTATTTTTTTTGTTTTGAGAAAGGATCTCACTAAGTTGCTGGGGTCTCCCTTAGTTGCTGAGGCTAATCTCAAACTTGGGATTCTCCCGTCCCAGCTTCTGATTCCCTGGGATTATAGGCCTGTGCCACCATGTTGGTCAAGAAGGGATTTTTATTTAGTTCACAGTTCTGGAGGTTCAAGGGCCCATCCAGTGATGTCCGTCTTGTTAATGGAGTCCCAACATGGTGCAGGACATCTCCTGGCTAGAGACAGGGACCATGTGTGGGGGTCTCTTTTTCCTCTCTTCCTACAAAGCCACCAGTATTCAGTCACGGGGGCTCTATCCTGATGATCGTATCCAATTCCAATCACCTCCCATAGGCCCTCGAAATGGGTATTAAGTATTAACAGATGAACCCTTGAGGGACACACCCAAATTGTAACCAAACCATAGCATGACACTAGCAGAAGCTTGAAAAACACTATTGGGATCTTATCCATTTGAGGCCTTGGTGACGACTGGGTGTGGATAAATCCAGGGTCGCCTGCTGGATGATGAGGCACACAACCAACTCATCGCCACCCCCGCTGCTGACCAGGAGCCAACACCAGACATGTGGATGAGGCCATCCTGGGCCACCCAGCTCCAGCAGGGTTGCCAGCTGACCACAGAGATCCTCTGAGCTGACCTCGACCTCTGACCTCGACCAGAGGTGCTGTCCATCCGCAGCAGGAGGAGAAATAATAAATATCTGCTGTCTTAAGCCATTACATTTGGGGATGGCCTGTTAAACTCCGAAAGCTAACAGATTACAACCATGGGTTGTTGAGATGGAAATCCCAGCCTCACCACTGAATTGTGTAACCTGAGAAAAGTTCCTTAACCTCCCTGTGACTTAGTTCCCTCACCTATGACATAATGGTTCTAAAGCCTGGAGCACTGTGAGCATCCACATGATTGAAACAAAAACTGTTTGGAAAAAAAAATTGATGAATATCAGGACGCCTGCGAAGTTCGTTTTGCAACTACTGAATGCCAAGGGCCACGGGCACCTCCAACCCCCTCCACATTGTGTGCACCCCCATTGCTGGTCCCTTGTGTTCTGGCTTGGGGGAACCCCCGCTGAGAGCCCCTGGGTGGAAGGATTCTCCTCCTCTCCTGGCAGACATCAGGATGCAGCCAGCCCCTCCCGGCAGCAGCAGCAGCAGCTGCATTTCATCCGGGCTCATCTGTATTCAAGCAGGGAGCTCAGCACCCAGCAAGACATTCAAATGCACATTTGAGACCCCACAAAGCCTGTTCCCTGGACTGATCCACAGGGAGGGCAGAACCCTTCCCGTGCCCACCTGGGCCTCTGCCCTCCCTCTTGGGGGGCTGTGCGAATGAGGAGGAGAGCTCAGGTAACGGGAGGGCTCAATGGTCCACCGGGCAGGCCTTGCCCTTGCTCTGCTCGCCCAGCCTTCCCGGGGCTCTAGGGGTTACAGAGACCGAGGCCTTGGACCACTTTTCCAGCCACAGCAGCTGACGAAATTCTGTTTCCTTTAGAATTTCCACCAAATGGTCTTAACAGAAAGGGATAAAGGGGTCTCCCTACCCTCGCATTATATGATATCATGAAATCGTCCCATGGGGGGTGACGTCATGGCAAGCCATGGTCTCTCCTGGAGGCCTCTGGTTTATGTCCAGCTCATTATTAGCTACCAGGGCCCTGATGTCTCTGAATGCGTAATGGAACAAAATGTGGGACCAGGGAAGGGCGCGGTGCTGAAAGGAACACTGTCAACCCAGCCCTTTTTATTTTCCATTTTTCTCCTCCTGGGCACACACAGACTGTAGCTCAGATAAGGGGTGCGGGGGGGGGGGACTCAGAACACAGCCTCTGGTGAGATGGGCTTTTGGGCTGGGTCCCAACTGAGTGACTTACTGACCTTAAGGCTTGATCATGCCACTTTAGCCATGCCTCAGTTTCCCCAAATGTAAAACGAAGATGACGTGAGTTCTTGCTGGACAGGGTGGTTTGGGGGTTCAAAGAGACAAGGCAGGCACCCCCAAACTCCACATGCTTCTTCCTCCTGGAACATCCACCAGGCGCCTGCTTGATGGGGAATGAGTTCCTTCTACACAAGAGGAAACAAGACCTGAGGTGGGAAGTGGGTGGCTTCAGCATTATATGCAAAACAGTGGTGGTGACATTCTCTGGGTGCAGGTCTCCTGGTCCCCAAGCCCTTGAGCTGTCACCCTGCACTCCTGTTGGGAGCTTCTCCCTGTCGACGTGGGGCCTTCCCAGCGCTGCCCGGAGCAGGTGAAGCCAGGATGAGGGTGGCCCATCTGTTCCTGCTTCAGGATCTGGCCAAGCGGCACTTGGAGAGATCATCACACAGAGCAGGGGTCATGGAGGGGGGGTGGGCAGTGTCCCGGCAAGAGGAAAGTGTGGGGCAACAGGATTTAGAGCAGATAAAAGAAAAAGCACAGACGATGTGGTCACCACAGGAAGCCTGGCCCAGAGTGGGCCCTCAGCAGGTGGGTGAGGTGGGTGTTCTTGGATTTTGGGGAAATCTGTCACCCATAATGACCCATGGACTTTCTAACTGAGCCTCCTTTCCCTGCCTTGTCTGAAAATTATACTGGGACATCGATGCTGTGAGATGCACTGCTCTAAGGCAAGGGCAGATGGTGAGGGGTGCAGGGTTCGACAAGGAGGAAGGAATGGTCTAAAGCAGGTGGGAGGATAACTGGAAGTACTGACCACCTCTCTCAGGGTGGACATTGTTCTGGGTACTTATTTCTTTTTCTTTTCTTTTCTTTTTTTTTTTGACACAACATCTTTATTTATTTATTTATTTTTGTATGTGGTGCTGAGGATCGAACTCAGGCCGCACGCATGCCAGGTGAGCGCGCTACCGCTTGAGCCACATCCCCAGCCAGAGGGTACTTATTTCTGCTGTAACAAACCATCCCCAAACTTAGTGGTTGAAACACCTATTTAGAAGTATCTCCCAAGGGCCTGGGGAGTTGATGGGCTCAGCCAGGTGGGATTCGATTGGGGTTCCTCCTGTGGTGGGAGGCGGAGGGCAGCTAAGCCCTAGTCGTCTGAAGGCTGGACGTGGCTGGACACCCAAAATGGCCACTTATATGGCTGGAAGTTAGATGTACCCACAGGGAGAGGGTGAGTGACTGTCGCTGTGTGAATATTTCTGGCAGACAGGACAAATGAGCCCTGTCCCTCAGGCCACTGGGGCCACCAAGCCGTAGTTCAGGGTATTTCAAGGCCATCGGGTGGGCTACATTTTCAATAATCCGTAACCAGACAGCTAGACAGAAATGAGATCTGGATGGTGTACTTGAGTCATGGTTTAAGGACCGAGAATGTGCAGGCGTTGATTCAGAAAGGCTAACTGTGCTTCTCCTGGAGGGCAAAGCCTTGCCTCCTGGTGACCTGTGACCTGTGGATCAGGTGAGTAGCATCTCGCCCACAGGCAAAGATGTTGGTGCGCTCTGAGTCCCCAAGGATGGGGAGACGTGTTGTCAAAGAGGCTCACCCCACCCCCACTCTAGAGACCAGAGCGCCTGTGGACACATGAGCTGCTAGCCCTGCCCAGAAGGCCGATCGCTCCATGCCTGGACAATGCTTTGTTTACATAGGTCACTATGCAAGGACACGGGGACCAGCGCTACCACCAGTATCCATTGCAAAGTGGTGTAAAATTGACTCCAGAATCTTCTGAAACTGTCCCTGGGGGCAAAAAAAAAAGTTGTTTCATATTTTGTTTTTTATTTTTTAAAGGAGCAATGGTGACCGAGCTGTCTCCTGCGGAATCTGTTCACACAGAACCCTGTTGCTGCTCAACAGTCGGCTTACCTTCGTCTCCGGTCCTCCTAGGTGTTGGTGACAACATCTCAACGAAGCGGAAAGACTTGATTGAGTTTGACAATGAAACCCAAACATATTTATACTTGACTTCCTTCTTTAAATGGTTCCTAGACAGGCGGTGGGTGCGGGGTGGGGGGGGGGGATGCCGATGCTGGAGCTCAGGTGTCTGTAGTCACAGGGGACGGACTGGCTGCGGGCGTTTCTGCAGGGGTTTTCAAGTAGCCAGAATGAATTCTGGGTTTAGCAGGTGGTGGCAGAGGAGCCAGGGGATGGAGAGTGGGGTGAGCAGGTTGCTGAGATGAGGGAACATGGGGGTCTAGGCTCGTGATGCTAAGAATTTAGCAGACCAGGAAAAGAGCCCGAAGGTCTCAGTGTCCTTGAAGCCTGGGAGCCGTGGACAGGGTAAGAAATTTGCATTTATGATGTGATGGCCTTCTTTTGAGAGATGCTAAGAAGTTCCAGACCTGGCTTGAGTTGAAGGGGGGAGACTTCAAAGTATTGCGGAGTCAAGGAGTTGGGGGGCAGGGCATCCTGCAGACACTGAAGTTACCCCACCAAGGGGGGGTGTCCAGGGGGTCTTGGGTGACAGTGATGAGGCTGGGGAGAGAGGTGATCAGATGGCATGGGCTTCTTCTTCTTCTTCTTCTTCTTTTTTTTTTTTTGCTTAGCATTGGAGGAGTTGATGAGGAAGAAGTTCAGGAGAATGTGGAGATGGGAATGATCCAGGATATGCAAGATCCAAGCTGGTTGCATTTTGTAAAGTGGAGCTGTCTGGTGGCATGAGCTGCCGTTGAGTTTCCAGCTCAGGTGACAAATGTCCGGGAGCCCCCGAGGCCCCTGGACGCCTCTGTTTTTTGCTTTTGTTTTTAAAATCAAGGTCTACAGTTGGTGGATCTTGAGCAAACAACTCATTCCCAAAGCAAATGGTGGATGGAAAGCAGAGGCAGAGGGGTGGGTAGTCACCACAGGGGACTGAATTACAATCTAGGTGACAGTCACATAAGCACTGACAGCCTTAGGGGAGAAGAAAGACCTTGCTGCTTGTATCCCTCGGTGGGATGGCTTATCCCTTCCCATCGGTGTGCTCTTAGGTTTCTGTGGATGTGAATGAAGAGATCCCTGATGGCCCCTGAGCCCAGAGGACGCCTCCTCTCTGATGGCGATTGCTCCTCTAATTTTTCTTTTACTGATTCATCCTGACATGTTTCTCTCAGGAGGAGCCACTGTGTGTGAGATTGTCCGTCCTTGAGTTCTGAATACGTCCCAAGTGGAAAGGGTCTTCCTTTGGGGGATGGCTTGAGGGACGGACCTTATGCCATCTTTCATTTTTGGAACACTCGTGGGAGGTGCTAACCAAGGATTCCCACTCCCACATCCCATGACCTCCCCTGTCCATCAACACAGTGTGTTTCAGAGGAATGACACACAGAAAAAATCAGGTGCATGTGTGTTCTTTGGGGAGAATGGCTTGGAAATACTTTTTTTTTTTTTAGTTTTCGGCGGACACAACATCTTTGTTGGTATGTGGTGCTGAGGATCGAACCCGGGCCGCACGCATGCCAGGCGAGCGCGCTACTGCTGGAGCCACATCCCCAGCTATGGCTTGGAAATAGCCTAGTGACTGGACCGAGTGTGACTTTACTGTGGGGACGAGCTGATCTCAGCGGGGACTCTCATGGGTGATAGGTGATGGGTGAGAGCCAAGACAGGAGGGGAGTGGGGTGGCCTGGAGGATGGGTGATGGACAGGGATGAGGGATGCCACCCTCTGGCCTTTGGCCACTCCGTATCCAGAATTTTGGGGTCAATACCCTCACACCCACCCCCCCCTCAGAACAGGTGGGCCCTCCTAGGACGGCTGAGATTGTGTGTCTACCACCCAGGGAGGTAAGGTCTGGGGTATCAATGAAGGTTGGCCATAGAACCATCCAGAAGGCTCAGTTTCTTGCCTCTCCAATTTGTGGACTGGAGATTCTTGCTTCTGGGGACGGTGTGTCAGGAATTCTGATCAATTCTGGTTTTAGGTTAAATTGCATGTCTGCATGCCGTATGCATAAAAAAGTGGGAGAAATAAAGCCACCATCCCTCAAGGCAATGCCGACGTCCTGAGAGAATCGGTGAGCAGAGAAGATCTAGTTAGTTTTTATTTTTGGTCTCTGTGACGATTACCTGTGTGTGTGTGTGTGTGTGTGTCGGGGGGACAACTTAGAGGAGAAAAGATTTATATTGGCTCACAGTTTCGGACCACGTTGGGTGGGCTCCAGGGCTTTGGGCCTGAGGCGACATCATGGCGGAAGGGCGTGGAGGAGGAAGGCTACTCAGCTCACGGTAGCTGAGAACCAGAAAAAAAGAACAGAGAGATGGGGTCAGGAAGGGGTGGGGGACAAGAACTACCCCCCCAGGACATTCCTCCAGGGACACACCACAGTCCTCCAACAGGCTTTACCACCCGGTCTCCACCGCCTCCCACTCAGCTGTGAATGGATTAATCCACCCATGAGGTCAGAGCTCTCACAAGCCAGTCACTTCCCCAAAGCCCCACTTGTGACCACTGCTGCCCTAGGGACCAGGCCCGCCACTCTGAGACTCTGGGGGACATTTCAGATCCAAACCCTAACAGGTGACTCCGGAAGTCACCGCTGAGTTTTACAACAGTGCTGCCTGGTGGATGCCCTGGTGGACAGTTTCCCACCCAGTGGCTCCTCCTGAAAGGAACGTGGCAGGATGAATCAGTGAAGGAGAAGCTGGAGTAGCAATTGTCACCTAGAAGGGGAGCCTCAGGCTCTCTGAGCGCCTGTCAAACCCGAGGGCCTCTTTGGGCGCCCCCGAGTGGCAGCCCTTGGGAGGTGCAGGGGGGACCCACTTGTGGGGATTCTTCTGGGCACTAGAAGTCTCCAGGGTGGAGCTGGAGGTGGTCAGGGCTCTTGGCCTCCAGAAGTGTGGCCCTCATTAGCAGTCTCCCGTGGCCCTGGGCGTGGATTGGAATAGTTTAGACATAAATGCCGCGTTCCTGATTGACTTGTTTCCACCGAGTCCATACCTATTAGGGATCTGTTGGTAATTATCCGGCTCCACTTCAGCCCCTGGGGGCCCGTGTGCCGCAGCCGTAATGAGGCTGAGCAGCCTCTCTGGCATAATAAACAGCCCCGAATGCACACAAGGGCACTGGCTGCCGCTCTGGATAGGGCAGCTCTGGCCTCAAGGACGGTGCAGAGACTCACGATCACCAGCAAGCTTTAATTGCTTTTGTAGAAACTGCAGATGAGGAGCACGCACTGAGGTCCCCCCGAGTCTTGGTTGAGAAGTGAGCTCTTCATTCATCTTGCTTATTTGGAAAGTAAGTAGGAGTGGCAATGACCACCGCCATCGTTTAGTGAGTGTTTATTATGTGCTAGGCTCTGTGCAGAGGAACTTTGTGCAGGTGTTTTGTTGAAAACTCACCAGAGCTGGTGAGACTGTGTTGGTGTACGTACATTGTCATCCCAGAGACCTGGGAGGCTAAGGCAGGAGGATCTTCAATTTTGGGGAAGAGCGTGTCTTTTAAGACTCAAGAGATAATATGATATTTTTAATAGAATGGGAAAGAAGCAACCAGATGGATCAAAGGCTAGAAAGATGTATATCACCCTCTGAGGGGTAGAATTCTCCTCGTTTGATTTCCCTCCTCTTTTTGTTTGCTATAATGAGCCTATTTTTTTAATGTAAAATAATCTCTAAAACAGCTATTTTTAAGAGCTACAATAAACATTTCTCTCCTACAAAGTCAGCTGTGGGATAGAAACCATTTCAAAGAAAGTAGAAATGAAATATAACATCTTCGATTTTGTGGGATAAGCTGAAAGTAGATTCAGGAAAAATAATTGTCTGGAATGTTTTAGTCATTAAGCAAGTAGAGAGTGAAAACAAATGGGATGAACATTGACCCCAAGCGTGAGGAAGAGAAGAACAAGGAAATCAACTCTCGGAAAGCAGAAGGAAGGCCTTAAAAAAAGAGAGATACGTCATAAATCAAACCAGAAAAACCTTAGACCAATAAAAATGGATAGCTTCATCTGAGATCTGGGTCTTTAAACAGACCAATGAGATAAATAAACTTCTAGCAAATGGAGAAAAGGAGCAAAATTCAGATCAGAAAAGGAATCAGAGCCATGGAATTACAGGGCGTCTGAAAAGAATTACCAAGGCCGGGCGTGGTGGCGCACGTCTGTCATCCCAGGGGCTCGGGAGGCTGAGGCAGGAGGATCGCGAGTTCAAAGCCAGCCTCAGCAAAAGCGAGGCCCTAAGCAACTCAGTGAGACCCTGTCTCAAAATAAAATCCAAAATAGGGCTGGGGATGGGGCTCAGTGGTCGAGTGCCCCTGAGTTCAACCCCTGACACCCTCCACCTCCAAGAAAGACTTATCAAAGGATCGTATGACGAGCAATGCAGATACATTTGAAAATGTGAGTGAAGCGACTTCTTTTCAAGGAAAACGCAAACGAGTAAAATTGAAAGAAGTGGGAAATGCAAATAGACCAGTATCCCTGAAATAAACAGCAAAACCTTGAAACAGACACACAGAACCCCACTTCCCTGAGAGAGTCTGTGCTCAGACAATCTGTGGGTGAGTTCTTTTAAGTACAAAGGATAAGAAAGGTCCAGACTTGGATAGAGCAGATAAAAAGAAGAAAAGTCCCTTGAATCATTTTCTGACCCTAGCGTAACCGAGAGTCACATCTCCAAAACATCACCGAGAGGGAGTGATATCCACCAACCAGACATCCTGGGGAGTATTGGTCTAAAAACCCCCAATAAGACTTCATCCAACCGAGTCTCATCAGATTGATCCTGACACTGTTCTGAACACAACCCAGTCAAGCTTCATCTTGCAAAGCTAGGACCGATGACGGTTAGGAACGTTATGAAAACATCTGGTCACAACAGCAAATCCAAAAGAGAAAACCAAGCCATCAGCAGATTTTATTTTTTTTTTAAACCATGTGACAAAAATCAATGTTCACTTTTCTTACCAACTCTATTTAAAATCAGATAAAAGTGTAGTTCCATAATATGACAATATAATGAGACGATCATAAATAAAATACCAAGGGTAAAAGAGAGGCCCGCTATGATTTCCATACATCGACATTTAGCACTGCTAGATTTCCAGCCCAACATTTAAAAAGATAATAAAAGCTCGTCAGAGGTGGACTGGGAGAGGTGAGTCCGTATGCAGAATGCTAGTTCCAACCTAATTTTAAAAATTCAACATTTGAATTCTAAGAGTTGTGCATGCTTGTTGCATTAAGTTAAACCATGGATACCATTCCAGCTTCCAAATGGTATCAATGACCTATATTTCCTTGTGCAAAGTAATATTCCTATTAGGCACCTTTCCCCTAGTTTATATGAATATATGAAAATACTAATACATACCTGGGTTCCTCTTTCTCTTTAAAAAGTGGAGAATACAAAATGTCTCTTTAGCCCACTCACTTTGGCCAGTTAACGGTTTATGACGGACAGGTAGTTTTCCAGTTAATAGATAATACTCCACATGATTAAAACTGATATTCATGAAATGTTTGTTCAGCAGGGAAGTGGCTGGGTACTGTGTGGGACAGAGTGGAGAAGGAGTGGACATCAGACTCTCCACTGGTGCACCGACAATTCAGCTCTGCCCCTGAACTTGCATGCTCTACAGAGCAAAATAACGCCTCTTTAGACAGTAGTTTAGTGACCCTCTTTTTGTTCCTTAAGCCAGTCTCTTGAGGGGCCTCTCTTCTCCTCTAGACATGGTTCGTCAGCACATACCCTCTAACCGAGAGGAATGTCGGTGAATACAATGTTCAGCAACACTTGGGTTCACAAGTGTTTGACTGATGCTCTAATACACCATGGCTCGGGGGTGGGAGAGTGAGCCCTCATAGACTGTATGTAACTCGATGCACAGTCTTTGCCTGGTGCAGTTTGTATGTTGAAATGGCATTCCATCGGACCAGGAAGTTGAACATAAAATAATATACAAAAATTCAGTTATTATATAAGTCAAATAATTGGAGATTCTGGACAGACCCTTCTGGACAAAATGTCTCACGCTAACTCATTTATAAAATACCAGAAGATTGGGAACGATCTAAACATTCATCAACAGGAAATATGATTAGGGTACGTTTATGTAATGGGATGCTATGTAGTTGTTAAAAATAATGTTATAGAAGATCATTTATTGTCCCAGGAAAATATTTATGATATTTTGACAACTGACAGGTAGTACGGTGCCTGCCCCTCTCCATTCATTCAGTGTATTTACTGAGTCCAACGTACCCACGCACACAGAAGGCACCGGGCACAGGAACACACCAGGGAGCAACACCACTCCACGTCCTGTTCCCGGGGAGCTCAGAGTTCAGTGCAGGGAGAACGCATCTTAAGGCAATGGTCACACCAGTGCATGTGACCTCAAAGAAATCAGGTCAACTATTCCCTTGAGCAGTAACAGTGGGAACGTGGGCTTGAGTCACTCCCTCTCCCAGGACCTGCAGGTCCCCTTCCCTCCTTTTCCCAGGGCAGTGGGGAGGCAGCGTCCAGCCTTTAGTCCTCCACACCACGAAGTGCCAGAGGAAATGGTCTTTCTTTCTTGTCTTAGCGTCAGGGTATGGGCAGGGCTCATGGTGTAGCCGCTGCTCAGATGCAAGAGAAGGAGAACAAAGCTCCCTGCTTACGGTGGCTCTTGAGGTCATCCTATGGGGAAAACGAGGAAATAGAAGTAAGAGGAGAGAGGCTAAAACTGGACCACATGAGGGGAGGATCATAGAGGACACAAAGTCATTTTCAGTTGGGACTACTTGGACTAGTGGAGACGAGTGCAGACTAGGCCAATTTGGACCTCCATCTCCCCCAAAATCACAAAACTTAGACATCAGCAGGAGTTTGCTTCCAACTTGCTTCATGCTGTCTTCCTCGTTCCTTCCTGCCCGTGGTTGCCAACTATGGCTGCTCAGGTTGTGCACTGCACCACTTCAGAGGCTCCATTCCTGTGGAGCATAATAAGAATGACGCTCCTGGGAAATCGTGCCACGTGGGGCCCCTGCCTCTGTTTTAACATGCGCTTTGCATCTCTGAATTAGGGATCTGGATACATAATGTGTCATTTCTCCCAAAAGCCTTATTTGGGCAAGCCAAGGATCGCCGGTTCCTCCACATACTAGCAGGGCTTATTTCCAGCCGGTGCCATTGGGATTGAATCTTATTCTCTTCTTTGTGATTTTCCCCATTTCCCAGTTTCCCCTCAATGAACATGTGTTCTTTCTTTAATCGGAGACCGGGGGGAAAACGACAATAAATGTTACATTAAGAAAGAAGTAAGCAGAGGTGCCCTGGGAGTCTGGCAGGCAGGGGAGCAGAGGCCGGCGTTTGCTGGTCAGTGAGAGGCTGAAGCGGCCCTGAGAGCAGGTGTAATGAGGCCGAGAGTCCAGGGAGTGTGCCAGAAGGGGGCTGTGTGATTACTGTCTGCATCGAACAGCCTTCTTTAGAAATTACTAAGTGCACAGTGTCCTGGGAGCACAGGGAGACGTGGCGACAAGCACCGGAGAGGGTACATGGCCCCAGGAATGAGGATTGAGGGCTGCCTTCCTCTCTCTCTCCCCAAGAGGGCACGGGAGCTGGGGAGAAGCCTGATTAATTGCCAAGCTGTGGCCGGTGGATAAGAGTTCAATGACAATGTGCTGCTCATGCAATCCCCACGACGGCCCAGGGAGCTGCAGGGACCACTCTGCCTTCTCTAAGCACAAACCAGGAGGCTGGAAAGTGTGGCCTGGGGGCGCTGGGGGGGGGTGCTGAGGGGCTGCTCCCCCTGGTTTCTCTGAAACCAGGTAGAAACTAACCGCATTGGTGTGCGTAAACTGTAGAGTGCTTCCATTTTTTTTTTTTTTTTGCATCTAAAAGACATCTCAAGGACAATAATATGATCCTCACAGGGTTATTGGAAGAATTAAGTGGTGTGACTTATACCAATATCCTTTTTCCTGAGCTAATTCAATGTCAAGTTCTTAGAGAAGGCACCTGCAGGGGGCAGGCCACTGGGCGGGGCTCTGCAGAGAGGGGGGACTGAGTCATAGAAACTCTATTCTCTCCCATCGCCTTGATCCCGTGAGAGAGATATCTGATGATAGCTTTGGTTGTTTTTAAACTTTTTTACTTGGAAGCAATTTTAGGTAGAAAAGATAACAAAATAGCGTAGAGAGATCTCGTAGGTCCTTGACCCGACTTCTGCAAAAGTGAACGTCGCATGGAGCCATAGCCCAATTTGCAAAACCGGAGCGTGTTAACCAGGGGACCATTCTGTTCAGCAAACTACACAGCTGATCTGAAGGACCCAGTGATTTCCTGAACATCCTTCTCCCCTGCCTCGATTCGATCCAGGATCCCGAACTCACAAAGGGAGGTGGGGCCCGTGGGGCCAGGTCTTCTAATTCATTTCTTAAAAAAGTGGATCCAGGGATCTGGAGTCTCATGTGAAATCGCCTGATTCTTAAATTTGGGAAGCTAATTAAAAGCATTAGGAGCAATCCTGTGTGGACCCAACAAACATCTTTTTTTTTCCCCCCCCGGGTGTGGCTCACCTCTGCGCAAAGAGAGCAGAAAGCTGAAAAATGATCGTTAAGTGAAAGAAGAGGAGGAGAAGCCATCTCCAGTGACTTTAGGACAGCTCCAGCGTCCTAAGGTCTTGCCCTGGAGTCTGCAGAGCAAGACAAAACAGCCCCAAAGCCCACAGGGGAGGGTAGGCGAGCGGGGGGTGTCTGCACAGGAGCAGAGAGGTGACCAACAGGGAAGGCCAGGAGCCCATCCTTCCTCTTTAGGAACGAAGTGCTGATATTTAGTGGGGCTCATTGCTGCTTGGAATAAAAGACTCTCCCATCCTCTCTTGCAGCTAGATAGGACCATGTGATTAAGTTGCAGCCAGTGAAATGTAAGAGGAAGTGGCAGAATTTCAAGGAAGTGTCCTTAAAGGGGAAGGACACATTTTCTTCCCTCCCTTCCTTCCTCTGGCTCCCTGGAATGTGGATGTAATGGCTAGGCATAGGAAGCCATCTTGGAGGGGAGAGGCAAAGGATGGTGGACCATCGGGACAGGAGGAGTCTGGATTCCTGAGGACCCTGGAGTCATCACACCAGTCCTGGACTTCCTACCTCCTGACTTATTATTGAAGAGAAAACTAAGTTTCCATCTCGTTCAAGTCACTGGTATTTTGAAGGTTTTGGTCATATGCATGTCGAATGAAAAATGAAGAAAGGTCATTTGGTGTGGGAGAGATCAGAAGGCAAGTTCCATCTAAGATTGCCAGTTTTTCCCAAACGCTCCTTTTACTACCAGACGTCAGAGTTTCCTGTCATGACAGAGCAGATCCCAAGTCATGATCTTGCAGGTCCCATGCAGGGACCACCTCAGTCAGACTCTCTGGAAGTGAGTAGCAGAAATATGCATTTAATTTGTTCCCCAGTGTTTTTTGAATTATTTTTTTATTCTAATTTGTTATCTATGACAGCAGAATGCATACATATAGAGCACAATTCTTCATATCTCTGGCTGTACACAAAGTAGGGTTACACCATTTCTGTCTTCATACCTGTACTGAGGGTAATGATGACCATCTCATTCCACCGTCTTTCCTACCCCCAGTGGTTTTTTTATGCACATTAAAGTTTATGATTTAAAGGAAGGGAATGTTTGCAGATAAGAAGTAGATTATCAACCATTATGTAAATCCAATTGCCTAAAATTAAAGTGGAAGGTTACTGTGCTACTCCTCTCTGTAGGAGAATTAGAGCAGTCCCCCTTCATCCGTAATTTCACTTTTAGTAACCAGGCACGGGTCTGAAAAGGTTAAGTGGAAACATTCAGAAATAAAGAATTCATAAGTCTTAGATTGTGAGCACTGGTGTGAGCAGTGTGATGAGACCTTGCACTGTCCCACTCCTGTTCTGAGACTTGAATCATCTTTTGGTCCAGAGTATCCATGGTGTGTATGCTACATTCCCATTAGTCACTCAGTAGCTGCTTCAGTTTTCAGATCAATTATCATGATACAGAAATGTGTATGTTCCAGGAACCCCCACCCCCCCTTTTTTTTTAACTTAATAATGACCTCCCAGTGATGCGGACAATTTGAATATGCCAAAACAAAGCTGTAAAGTGCTTTATTTAAGTGAAAAAGTAAAACAACAATAAAATATTTTGAGAGAGATCACATTCCCATAACTTTTTAAAATAGGATGTCATTTAATCATTCTCTTTTTTTAGTAGTTATTGTTAATCTGTCCTTGTCGTAGTTTAAGTGTGCCCCCCCCACACACGAAATTTCATGTGTTGGAACCTCAATGGGGCAGTGTTGAGAGGAGGGACCCAGTGGGAGGGGTTGGGGTCATGGGGAGAAACCCTCATCTACGGATTTCATGCATTTTTGCAGGACTAGATTAGTGATTGAGAGAACTGGTTAGTATGAAGAGAGACTGCCCCTAGCATTTGCCTGTTTGCATAAGCCTGAGTGCCTTTCCCCTCTGCTTCAGCTGAAGAAGCAGGAGGCCCACACCAGTTGCAGCCACCTGATCTCAGACTTCCCAGCCTGCAGAAGCATGAGCCCAAATTAACTTCTATTCTTTATATATTACCCAGTCTCAGGTATTCTGTTATAGAAACAGAAAATAGACTAAGATGCTTCCTTTGCCTAATTTTGAGTTAAGCTTTATCTTAGCGATATGTGTACAGTATATATAGGATTTGATACTATCGGTGGTTTCAGGCATCCTCTGGGGGTATTGGAATGTATCCCTTGAGGGTAAAGAGGTGGGGGGGGGGCGGACTACTGTATACTACCTGCCTTGTTGAGCTCAGGCAAAGCAATGAGACTTGCTTTGGACAATGCGAAGAAGAATCACTTCTAAGCAGAGCCACTTAAAGTTAGTACTGAGTTTACTATCCCTCAACAGTATTCCAGTATGATTAACCTGGATCCTCAAATAAAGATAACATGGAGCAGAGCCCCAATCAATCTGGGCTGAAAATGTGGAACAAGCAAGAAATAACCTTTGCTGTCTATGTTCAGCCGCTGAGATGTGGGTGTTGTTACTTCAGCAGAACCTAACCCATTCTGACTGATACCAAGTCATTTTTCTAAAGCCAATCCACCTGGTTGCCTGTTCATATAAATATAAATTATGTGTCTCAGTTTCCCTAAGGGAACTTTTTAACTGATTTTTTTTTTTTTACTTATCTGAAATATTTATGCCATTTTATTCTTGTGGATGTCCTTTTTTTCCTTTTCTGTCTGCTGAAGAACCTGTTTTGAAATTGTCTATTTCTTCCAATAAATATTTTTAGACCTGTAGCAGCGTTTTGAATAGGATTTACCAAATTCATCCATTTTCATTATTTTTTGTCTCCTTCTTGATTTGGGGGCTTCTGTTCTGCACTGTGCATGCTCAAGTACCCTTCACGGGCTAAATCAAATTAATATGTTGTCAGTGTTCCCTCCTGTTGAAGAAGACATTGGCGCTTTGACAGCCGGGATGAAGGCAGGCGATAGATGGGTTTAGAATCGTATTGAATTCCACTCTATTTTATTTTCAAGATATTTAATTCATAAAGTAATTCTGGGATGATGAGACACAATGGTACGGATAATATGACTACCAAATATATTTATTACTAAATTACAGAACTGTGGAGAGAAGGTCTCTAGCAAGCTGGCAATGAGCCATCCAAGTGTTTGAACATTTATTCAGTCAATACATATTTATGCCTCAAATATACCAGGGGTACAACAAGGAATGACAGCTGTCCTTGTCGAGGGTCTATAACAGCAAACGGGAGGCAGTGGGGTGGTGAGCAGAGGCAGGCTTTGGGTCAGGAGGATGACTGAGTGATTGGCTTCATCCTCCTTCCCCGGGCCTCAGTTTTCCCATCTGTAAGACGAGGATGATCGTCATTCCCATGGTTGCTTGACAAGTGAGTGGATTCATTAATTAGGAGATCTTTATTCATTTATTAAGACACCTTCCACGGCAGAGAGGAAGTCTAGAGTGTCAGCAGGAAGATGCCCAGGAATCTGGAGGCAGAGAGAGGCGGAGGCTGAGGCTCTCAGCTGCCAGGAACCTCTTGGGAGGAGGAGGGGGGGGGGTGCTTCTGGGGCAGCTTGAAACAGTTGGGAAAAAAAGTAGCAAAGTGAGGACAGTTCTAGACTGATCGCTTCCCTCCATCCTGTTCCTGGGGACAACAGCTGGTATAGACCAATGGGATGACATTGAGCCGAAACATCCTCGACGGCCCATTTCCAAGGTTGGAGGTGGAGGGAGATTGAGAACATGGAAGCCACCCATTGGTTTCTCTGGCTTTACAGGTGAGTCATTTTGGAGCTTGGTTCCTCTGCGCCTGCGCGCACCCGTGCGTCTTCCTTCATGCTGTTCCATCCGCCAGGAACACATCTCTTGACTCTTCTTCTCCTGGTTAATTTCTTCAGATCTTAACACAGGTGACTCCTCCTCCAGGAAGCCCTCTTCCCTCCCCTCGGTTTTCTTGTGCTCCAATTGTCTTTTTAAATTACTGTGCCCCCTGCTAAACGGTAGGCATCACTTGCCCCCAGCCTCCAGCCCAGTTCCGTGCTCCTGGCACCCAGCAAAAAACCCACAGATGCTCATGGAAATGAATGGATTCGGTGGCCCCAAGAAACAATGACCAACTCTTCCTGTAGGTGGCGCTGGTTGATTAGGCAGATCAGGGTGGGACAGACCCTGTAGGCTTAAGGGGCTTTCAATGTCGTGGCTGGAGGTGGCCTCCTCTCTACCCAAACGCGGGGGCTGTGCAGTCGTCCTGGGATTCCATGAAGGTCGCTGGCTTTGGAGTTGGACTGAGTTTCAATCCAGGCTTTGCTTCTTACCAGCTGTGAAACCTGGGGGGGGGGGTACTTTACAAAATCCTCTGACCTTGGGTTTACCCTTCTGAGAAATGGGCATGAGAATAAGAGAACCTGCCTCCTTCCAAAGGGCAGGGCACAGAGCAGTTCAGAGACGGTCGGGAAGACGGGGAGGGCTGGTCTTGGTTGCATCTTCCCGCCCCAAGCCTCCCGGGACTGCACCGAGAGCCGGCAGCAGAGGTTTCCGGGGTCTGGAGCCCGACTGGGGGCTGGGAAGCCGGCCCCGGGCTGTGGGCGCGCGGCTTCCGCTGCCTCCCTCCTCCCCCGCTGCACGCAGCGCTGCGGCTCACAAAGTGGCCCTTTAAACGGTTTTTATAGCGGTGTAAAAGCGCCAGCGGGCGGCCGGGCTCCTCCGCGGTGACCTCCGAGCTGGTGGTAAATTGCGTCTCTTGGCAGAGGCGGCTGAGGGAAGCGCCAGGATCAATAACTGAGCCCTTGCCCCGCCGCCGAGGGCAGCGCCCGAGCGCTGGGCGGCGCAGCTGGGGACTGATGGCTGGCTCCGCCTGGCTGTGCGCCCTGCAGGGCAGACAGGGGGCCCGGGCCAAGGAACCACACGGGCTTGCAGGACTGAAGCTTGGCTAGGATGGGGCGTCCCTGTCCCCGAAAGGTTCCCTGGGCCTTGGAAACTCTTGTGGTTGATGGAAATGTTTGGGGGTTGGGATTGGCATAAATGGAACCCGGATCTTGGAACTGGCGGAATTGGGGGCTATAACCCCAGCCAGAAGCAGCCCTCAATACCCACTTTCTGCCCAGGAGCCAGGGAGGAACTGATGTCACCTTAGGGGGTCTTCACCATAAAATAGTGGTTACCAGCAATGAGCCCTGAACTCTACAAACAAAACTCTTACTAACTGTGACTTGAGGGAAATTTGCTTTTGGGGCCTCAGTTTCCTCATCTGTGAAGTGGAATTATAAATCAGCTTCCTCATGCTGCTGTTACAGGATTTGCACAATATGGTTCATTGCCTCTTGTGCAGCCAGGCAGACATGACTAACGGATGGCAGCAGTCAATCCTGTGAAGTCCAGAGAGACTCAGCAGGGTACTCCCAACTGGCCAATCAAGAGTTGGTGCTCAGGATGAAATCCAAAGGCCATGACTGGCCTTGGGCCTTGCCAGATTCAGGGCTCCAAGCTACATGGCAATTATACCTTATTTAGCCTCATTAAGGAGGAACCTGCTATTATTGCACATAAGAATGCTCCGGTTTTCATTGCACTAGAGAAATGTGTGTGAGCCACTATATTTATAAATAAATGTACAGCCAATGCATTTATAAATAAATGTGTGTAGCCTCTCTGCCTTTTTTTTTTTCTTAAGAGGAAGATAATGTATCTGGGGGCATTTCATCTGCAGAATCTAATGAACTCAACATCATCCTATATTTACATAAATCTTTCCCAGCTCAAGAGACTACCTGGTTAGAAATCTAAGCTGAGTTGGCAACTAGAGAATGTGAACGCTCCTCTTTCTAGAAAGTTCCAAGGCCAGGTAATAAGAAACTGGTTCTTGGCATTTGATGGGAATTAAGTGTTTTATGAAAGTTTTTTTTTTTTTTTTTTTTAGAGCAAAGACTGAAGAGAGGGATTATAATCATAAAGATGTGTGAGTGAAACAGATGGGCGGTTGATTTGTGTAGGGGTCAGCAGGGGTCTTTTGTGATCAGTGAATTTCTCTAGATTAGAATTAGAATTTCTCTAGATTTGCCTCTCCACCCCAACATCCTGTGATTTAGTATGACCTGCTGTCTCTACCTCTAAAATATACTCTGTGCCATAGTTTGAATGTTTGCCTCCCAGAATTCACGTGCTGGGAACTTAATCCTCAAACCATGTTGATGGCATTTGGAAATGGTGCCTTTGGAAGGCAATTAGGATTAGATGGAGTCATGAGAGTAGGTCTACCTACCTGCAACCCCCAGGATGGCATTAGTGGCTTCATAAAAGGAAACAGGGAGACCCAAGTTGGCATGCTTGTTCTCTCTGGCCACGTGATGCCCTCCACCTTGTGATGATGTAGCAGGAAGGTCCTCACAGAGGTTGGTGCCATGATCTTGGGCTTCCCAGCCTCCAGAACTGTAAGCTAAGTGTGTTCATCAGCTTTTCATCAGTGTGACCAAAACACCAGACTAGAACAACTTAGAGGAGTAAAGCTCACTTGGGGCCCACTGTTTCAGAGGTTCAGTCAAAGGTTGACTGACTACATTGCTCTAGGTCTGAGGTGAGGCAAACCATCATGGCGGAAGGGCATGGCGGAGGAAACTTTCAGCTCAGGGCAGCCAGGAAGCAGAGAGAGCAAGCAAGGAGCCAGGGACAAGATATAGTCCCCAAGGGTATGCCCCCACCCCTCTGTGGCCTACTTTACTACCTCCAGCTAACTCACTTGCCTACAGTTAGCACCCAGCAGTCCCTTCAAATTATTGATCCATCAAATGAATTAAACCACTGATGAGGATACAGCTCTTATAATCTAATCATCACCTAAAAGTCCTACCTCTGAACCTGTACTGGGGACCACACCTTTACAACACGAGCTTTGGGGGAGACGTTAAAGGTCCAAGTCATAACACAAAGCAAACCTTCATTTTTTTTTTTCTAAATAACTTGCTGCTCTGCTTGGAACTCTGTTCTCTCCATCATCTCCATCTTCTCACCTCCACTTAGTCACCTCATCCAGAGATTCAAGATGGCGGGTTGGAGGAAGGCTGCATATCCAGTGGCTCTGTGGCATGGAGTTCAAGCCGTGGGAGAGACACTTCACAGCGAGGGCATTGATGGATCTTGGAAAATGACCGTGAGATTTTAAAATACTTAATAAAATGATCATTTTTTATATAAAAAAGGTCACCTCATCAGGGAGAGCTTCTCTGATGTGTGAAATAGGGACTCTGGCCCACCTACTCTGCTTTATTTTGTATTTTATTTACTCATTTTGGTGGTGCTGGGGATTGAACCCAGGGCCTTGTGCATGTGAGGCGATCACTCTACCAACCGAGCTACATCCCCAGCCCCTCCGCTTTATTTATTTTTTTCTGCCATCAATTGATTTGCTTGTTTACCATCTATGTTATATCTCCCCCCACAAGTGTTTTTTTTTCCCCACAAGATGCTTTAACCATCTTCTTCAGTGTTGTGTCCCTTGAGCCAAGAACAGCACCTGTCATGGTCCAAGTACTCAAGAACTATCAGTTAAGTGAGTGAAGAAAAAGAATCACCATTTGGAGCTCCCCTGGGCTCTAGCACAGAGCCAGACACAAGCCAGGCAACCACTCATTTTCGGAGTGACTGAAGGGTTGGCAATGGCTTTGTGTCATCACCTCAGGGCCTGACTGTGTTTCGGGATTGGCCATGTGGTGGTTTTATTCTTCAGAGGGTCCTGGAAATCCAGAAAACATGAGAAACAAACCTCAAGACAAGGTCAGCCCCGAGCGATGGTGCCTGGCATCCGCCTCTCCCCTGGACCACCTCTCCCCTGGACCACCTCAGAGCCCGGCACGAACAAGGTGATCCAGCAAGGAGCCCGTGGGCAGGTGAATATCTCCAAGGCTTGGCTGAAGCGATCATCAATGCTCCAAAAGTCTGGGCTTCGGTGTGTCCCTGAAAGGACACCCTGTGGGGGTGGGTGGAACGTGTAGTCATCATTTATTAAACGTTACTTGCTTCCTGGATACTATGGTGCGATGCTGATTTGTATTTCCTTCCTTTTCCTTCCATGCAGGTGGGTGGCTGGCTTGGTGTTTGATTGCCCTGGGGGAGGGATGTGTCAGGCCAAAGGCAGAAGCATCCTCTCTAAGATTTCGGTCATCATGGCCAATAACTCAAACGTGTGGAGGATCAGTTTGTGAAATTCAGCAGAATGACTTGGAAGATTCAGAGGAGAGAGACAGAGATAGGCTTCCCTCAGACCAAGAAAAAGAGAGACCCCTAACCCCCACAGGACCAGGTAGGGTAGAGGAGAGAGCCAGTAGGTTCCTAGAGCAGGGGGGAGGCAGAAAGACCCCAGGGGACAAATGGGTACATGGTGTCTCCATGGCCATGAGACCACAGAGACCCAGGTCCCCTCTCCCACCAGTGAGTCCTGTGACCCACACCAGGCGGAGCCGTAGGAAGGACCTGGGGCCAAAAGTACCACACAGAGATGGACGAGCAAACTCTCAGGGGCAATTGGTGGCAAAGACCCTGCGCTCTGTGACCGGGCCCTGCAGAGGAGCCCGTATCCTTGGCAGGACAGCCTGGTCGAGCTGAGGGACACCCTGAGAAACCCAGGCGGGAGTTCCCTCTGGCTCTGTGAGGCTCCAGATGGGAAATTCAGCTGCTTCTTTAAAACGAGATGCAACCATTCTTGCATCCTGGCTTTTGGGAGAGAGATTCCCATCCACTCTATTTGTATTATTGGAGGACTGAGAAGTGAGCAAGAGAGGAAGGGACGTGTGGATGGATTTCCGGTTGGCCAAGGACTGGCTGAGCCTGTTTCCTGGCACCTTGGTTTCCAGGGTGTCCTTGAGGAGATTCAGGGGAATGGCTTCCTCTGGGCTTCTGCGTTCACGGTTAGGGAAGCAGTCCGTGCCTGATGGTGCCATACACCGTCACACCTTCTTTTGTGTAAATAATACCTAATAAAGCGAGGTGTGCGCCTGCTGCTGCAGAGAACATCAGCTGTTAAACGCTTTCCTTTCCACTCCATTGACTCTCCCTATTTATAGCGACTCCAGCAGAGTGTTCCTGTCAGATTCCTTTCCTGCCAACTGCTGCCCTCCTCATCTTAATTCTGGAGGGTACATGCCCAGGACCACCTGGTCCCTATGGTGCTGGCCTCTGCTGGGGCAGGAGTGAGTAGAGAAAATGCAGAGGGCGCAGGGACCTTCTCCCTCTTGCTATCTAGGCTTGGCCCAGATGTGTCTTTGCAAATGGCGGCAGTAACAATTCTCTGACCTGGGTTTACCTGGTAGAGGTAAGGGGCATCTACCGAGAGGAGAGGATTAAAGAATCTGGGTCAAGAGGAGGCTTTTCTTTTGTGGGGTGGTACTAGGGATTGAATTTAGGGCACTTGACCACTAAGCCACATCCTCAGCCCTGTTTTGTATTTTATTTAGAGACAGGGTCTCACTGAGTTGCTTAGGGCCTCGCCCTCGCTGAGGCTGGCTTTGAACCCTTGATCCTCCTGCCTCAGCCTCCCAAGCTGCTGGGATTTCAGGCATGTGCCACAGTAAGAGGAGACTTTTTGTCTTCAAAAGAGGACAACAGCTGCGGAAAGAGCCAGAAAGGTGAAGACTCCATTTAGGATGGGGATATTTTCCTCTTATTAACACTGTTATGCTTGGTACTTAATCTTTATGGAGTTGCTTCCTGTGTGCTGATCACCGTACTGAGAACTCAAATAAATGCCTTATCACTTAACCTCATCCCAACCCGATGGGGAGAGTGGACAGTATTAATCAGAGGGGAGTTGCTCATAGGAGTAGGACCATCTTGTAGCTGGTGAGTAGAAATAAATGAATTATGCGAGCAATCGTTCGGGCAGAACAGTGGCATGTTATTTATTCCTCGATCCCAAGAGTGGATTCTAATCCAATAGGAGTCATGTCTAAGTAGAGCCTGAATCTGCACAGGCACCACTTCTGGTTGCCCTGGTAATGGGACCCTCACTTTAGGACAAGAACATTATAATTGGAAAATGCAAATGAAATCAACAGTAATTAGAGAGGAGCATGGTGTGGTCTAGTTAGTGCTACCTTGGGGGACAGGAGACAGTGGGTAGGGACAGAAGGGAGGCCTCTTCTGTTGTATATGAAAGTTACCTTGAGAGGGGTCGGGGCCTCTACCTGCAGCCTCTCCCAGGGGGTTTGGGGAAAGTGGGATGGATAGGAAATCATGGTTTGCCCGTCCCCTCCCACCCCTGGCACAGCCCCGCACAGAGACATTTTCCTGGGGAAAATAATGAAAGACCACCTTCATGGTCATCTGTGGCTTTGTACTTGGCTTTGGACACTGGGGTCGTGGCTGCCCTGAGATCTGAGATGGACAGCATCACCACACCGTAATGTTGACCATCTGCTACTTAGATCTTACCAATACCATGCCCCAAAGGACTATGGGAGTAGTTCTTACTTTTTTGGGGGGGGGACTAGGATTTAGCCCTCGGGGGTGCTTTACCACGGAGCCACATGCCCAGCCCTTTTTATTTTTAAATTTTGAAACAGGTTCTAAGTTGTTTAGGGCCTCCCTAAGTTGCTGAGGTTGGCCTCAAACTTGTGATCCTCCTGTCTGAGCCTCCTGAGCTGCTGGGATCACAGGCACACGCCGCCACGCTTGGCCGGTTCTTGTTATCGACATCACTTTATAGAAAAGGAAACGGAGGTTCAGAAAGGCTAAGCACTCCGTGTGGGGCTCAAGACCAAATATTTGGCTCCGGTCTAAGCATGCCATTCTCTGTGGCTTCTTAGTCATCTTTACAAAACTAAGGAGACTCAGAGGTCGGTCAAGGATGGCCCACCTTGGCAGACTGGCTCGGCCAACCCAGGAAATCGTGGCACTAATCAATGTTTATTTTAATACGCGCTGAAGTTTTAGGACTGTCCATTGTGACAGCACTCTGGTGGCAAGAGCTGAGCAGTCCAAAAGGCTATGGGGACTCCATCCCGGAAAGATGCACAATAGAGTCTCAGACAGCAGGAAAGCAAAGTAGATTTGGTGGATCACAAGGACTCTCAAATCTGAAACCCTCTGAGGATTGTGCATGGATAGAAGAAAGTAGATATTTTCTAATTCCATCCTCCTCGGAGACAGTGTCCTTGGAGAAAGATAAAGGAAACCAATATTCCATGCCAAGTAGTTGAGATTCATTTTTCTGTTTTTCTCCTTTGAGCCAAGGGAGGGGAAGGCACATGCCCAAGGTCACCTAGCTGAGCAGTAGCAGAATAGGGATCCTCATCCAGGTCTGATGGACTCCAAGGACCAGCTTCTTCTAAACCGGCTCTGTGCCTTCCAACCTGTTACAGGGCAGGCATTTATATGCTGGACACGGTGCTGGGCTCAAGATTTCCTAGGTGAGTGGTGGAAGATAGTCTGTGTCCCCAAAGAATTGAAAGTCCGTGTGAAATAAGGTGCTTTGGGTGTCAGGAGACAAGTCCTCTTGGAGTGCAGTCCCTGCCCAGTGGAAAAGTTCTAGATGAGAAGGTTCTAGATCCAGGTCATGATTAATGGACAGCGGTTTTCATATCCAATGCTTTTGACTCCCCTCATCTTGAAATAGGCTTGGGATCTGGGCCCCAAGTATGGGTTTTAGGCAAGAATGAATTCTAGGCTGGATCCCCTCTGAGTTCTCAGACAGGAGCTTGATTGTGTTCTAGGATGGTGTGCAGAGAAGGCGCCAGGGTTCTAGTTGGGTTATTCTTATTGCCCAGGGAAATGTTGGGTCCTCACCTAGATTTAGACTTGGCTAAGCTCAGGACTAAATATTTCACTCCCTCAGTGATTGGCTTTGGGTGCTGGGGTCTCGGCAGAGCTGGGACATGAGATGGATAAGGCAGGTAGACTCAAGGACACCATCCGTTGTGACGTCCTGGCCGGCTTCTCTTTGGTTGCTCTTTTGTTCAAACTGCATGTGACATTTATGTGGGAAGTCTTTCTCAGCCTCATTGGAAAAAGGCCATCGTTTCTCCTTCACCGAGGAGTGAAAATAGAAAAATTGTGTTTTGCATGGTTTCCTTAATCTATTTACCACTTCCCCCCAAAATGACACCACTTCCCTGGTTGGTGTTAATCTTATGTCTAAGGACAGATGCTGACTGCAGAATGCCAAGGAAGTCCTTTCTAAAGGCTCAAGGCCACTGGGTTGAAAGATCCAGGGACTTCCAACGATCACCTTCTGAATGAACTGGGGGCCACCAGGCCATGAGCTACTGGGTTCAGTACGTGCAAAGTGAGCTGCGCAAACCTGGGGACCTGGGGGTAGTTTTGGGGGGGGCTAGATTGAGGGGAGTGTGGTGAGGAGTTCCTAGTTCCCTCCCCTATTCTTGCAGAATCCAGGCCACTGACCGGCTATCTACCTTTGCCCACGGGAAAAAAAAATCCACAGAACCAGAAACAGGTTGATAGGAGTAAATTTCGAGATTCTGGGCCAGAGCAGACTGCAGGGACAGAGGGAGGCCACAGCTGGAAGCCACGTGGAGAGAAGATCCAGGAGCGAGGAGATGGGAAATTTAGTAATCGCATTAAAAAATCAAACAGCAGGCCTCAGTGGTTGTCACTTTCTGTCCGCTGAGATTCACAACACTTGACATCCAATTATAATTGTGGGTTCCTATAAAACAGCCCATTAACTGCGACTATAAATTATTATTGCTTATGTGGAGTAGGCTGCTGGCTTAGTACCTGATAGCGAGGATTATGGAAATTATTAACAAGCAGCAGTGTCTCTCAGAGTCCTCCTGCTCTGGGGAGGATGTATAGACC
Source organism: Marmota flaviventris (assembly GCF_047511675.1). Classification (NCBI taxonomy): domain Eukaryota; kingdom Metazoa; phylum Chordata; class Mammalia; order Rodentia; family Sciuridae; genus Marmota; species Marmota flaviventris. Next base: position 16,098,609 of record NC_092516.1, on the reverse strand, counting down.
CCCCCCCCCCCCGCCCAGGAATGAAGACAGCTGTGTTGGGGGTCCTCACTGCCTGTTCTGCCCAGGATTACGGCTGCCTTTGTGTCTGATGGGGGAGGGAGGGCTTCTTTCTCAACCGCTCCTCAAATTTCCCACCTCGTCACCTTCCAGAGACAGAAAGGTCTATGCGTCCATGCATCTGCGAGCACACTTAGGCACACGCTTTTGCACGTATGCAGTCAGGTGGTATTAATTGCTCACATCTGCTGAGTGCTTTCCACGTACCTGGCAAAAGCTGAGGGATTTCCCAGTATTTTTTTTTTTTCATCTTCATTGTGGTTGGGATCTGGATTGTTCCCCCCGAAAAGATCACGGGTGGGAAGAGCATGGTCCCCAGGGCAGTCAGGTTCACAGAGGGGGGCTCTGAGGCAATGATTGGGTTAGAAGAGTTTGGACCCCATCCATTTGGTGGCTTAATAATTTGAAGGGACTAGTGGCTGCAATTGTAGGCAGGTCGGTGTGGCTAGCGGAAGGAGGTCACTGGGCATTTGCCTCTGGGGATGATAGCTTGTCCCTGGCTCACCTTTCTCTCTGTTTTCTTGTAGCTCTGAGCTGAGATGTATTCCTCTGCAGGACCTTCTTCCATGAGGTTCTGCCTTGGAGCTGGCTGACCAGGGACGGCATCCTCTGAAACTATGAGCCAGAATAGATCTTTCTTCCTCTTAGTTGTTCCAGACACATCTCGGTACAAACAGACATTCAGGAATTTACTCCACTTTCTAAACACCCAATCCCTCCAATGCCACATTCCATCCCCTCCCCTCTGGGGACAAGAGTGTACCAGGGATTGAATCCCCGGGCATTTAACCACTGAGCCACATCCCCAGCCCCCCCACCCCACCCCACACACACCTTTTTTAAATTTAGAGACAAGGTCTTGCTAAGTTGCTTAGAGTCTTGCTAAATTGCTGAGGAGGCTGTCTTTGAACTCATGATCCTCCTGCTTCGGCCTCCTGAGCTGCTGAGATTATAAGTGAGCACCATCATGACGGCCCAATGCCACATTCTTAGCTGTTCCTAGATTCTCATGTGGACAACCCAATGTGTACACACACACACACACACACACACGCTCACACAAGCACGCACATTGTGCAGCTCCTGGTACCTGTCCCACCTATGAAGGAAAAACCAACATTCATGTTGATATATACCGTTTCTTGAATTCCTTCAAATAAATCCTTTCATCCCTTACCAACCTCCTGAATCAGCAACTTCTGCTCTCTCCATTCCTCCTCTGTAAGCCGCACTGCTTCCTGGGAGGGGAGGGCCAGCCAGGGAGCCTTGGGCAACCAGGGCTGGTCTTGCCAAGGACTCCATGTGCCTTGGGAAAGTAGGGAGGGAGCCCTGGGCCCTGTCCGCTTCATGTCTTCCCAGAATGTTCCAGAGCCTCTGGTGAGTTTATTCTGTGGTTATTGCAGGGATTTGCCTCTTATCATTCCAGTGCAATTTGGAGAGGGAATCCAGAGGTGAACACCCAGGCTAGATTCACCCCCAGAAAACAAAAGTGGTCCATCACTTTTTAAGATTTAGTAAATTTTTTTTTTTTATAGCAAAAAGAGTACGTAAGCGTTATTGACCGTTTTGCCGAACACCTGGTATCTACCATCACATTTAATACTCCCTGGAATTCTGTGGGGGAGGAACTATCATTATCAACCCTTTTTACAGATGAGGAGACTGAGGCACAGGGGCGTTTTCTTGAACAAACTCGTACAGCTAAAAAAACGACGGCACACATTTGAACCTGGTTTACGGAAACCCAAAGCCCGTCCTCCTAACCCCACCCATGCCTTCTTGTGGCTGAAAACAGGATTTCTTAATTGTTCTCTTTTTATAAATGCAATGTCTACTCAAGTCTCAAAAAAAAAAAAGGACAGACTAGGAATAATTACAAAAAGTTTTTCATTTGTCTTGGCTTATGTTTCGGAAGAATCTTTGAGTGCACTCTTTTTTTTAAAGTCTGGAATCTTCTCTCAGTTTTATTTTTTTTTTCTCCTATAATTTTTCTTTCCTTGGGTATTTTTACAGAGGGGGATTTTCTTATCCATTCTTGTGTGTGTGTGCGTGCGTGTGTGGGGTGTGTGTGTGTGTGAGAGAGAGAGAGAGAGAGAGAGAGAGAGAGAGAGATGCACTTTGTGTTACTAGGGATGGAACCTGGAAGGCTGGCCTTGAACCTGGGATCCTCCTGCCTCAGCCTTCGGAGCGGCTGGGAATCCAGGCCTGCACCACCATGCCTGGCTGGGTTTTTAAAAATGGGTTTTGCTGGAGAGCATATGGGGCCCTTGTTCCATCTTTTTAAATTTCAGACTGAGAGGAGACGGGAAAGCTTGTATTTTTGTAGTTTTCTTTTTCTGGACTAGGGTTTTGGTTGCTGTGATGAGTAGGAAGTGAATTTCCGGGGAGTTAGCATTGCCCAGGAGAAGCTTGCTGATGGGCAAAGCAATTTCCTCCCTGAGTTTATTCTGGCAGCGGAAGTTAGAAGGGCCCTGGCCTCTCCTCTAAGCTCCCTCATTAGGAGCTCCTTGCGGAAATGCCTCTGCTGGGCTTGGCTTGCTGTCCAGGGGTACCATGAGGGTCCACACCTTTGAGGGCCCACAGCTTTGAGGGATGCCTCCCATGTCACCGGTGTCCTGTGTCCTGCCCTGTGCCCACCGCTCCAAGGAGAATCCCACCCTGGCTTGTGGCTGGCTGGCTTCCCTGTCTCTCCCTCCTCTCCCATTTTTAACTCCACTTCTGTGACCATTACAGTTGGAATTTATGAAGAAAGAATTAACAGCGTGAGCTTAAATGATTATAATAAAAATGCAAATTTGAAATGTCCCCTTTAATAAGGGAAAAAAAAAGGACTAAGGGGACAAATACTCCAAGGTACCTCTGGGCAGTGGAATGATGAGTGATTTTTATTCTTTGCAGTTTTTCCTATCTCAGTTGGGGTCTCTATTACTTTTACCTCGTCGTTTATCTTTCCATTTCAAAATGTCAAACATGTAGAAAATACTAGAACCGACATCTGTGAACTCACCGTGAAAGTGTAGCACATGTTAACATCCGCCCTTGTTCGTTTCAGATTTTCTGCTTTTGGACATCTATGACTTCTCATCGTCAATGACTTCAATACTGGATGCAAGGTAACTTGGGGACTCTCCAAAATCCTTCAGGAAACGGTTTATTTATTAATAGCATAAGAGGCGGCGAAAACTGTAAATGGGAGACTTGGTACCTGGGTCTCAGGGGGATGGAATCTGGTTTTGCAGTGGTGCTACTGTGGCCTCAGACCTTTCATAGAACTTGAGGGAGAAGTTGGGGTGCACATACAGGTTTAATGGCTAGGAAGCGTTCCCCCCCCAATCCTGTATCTATGGGATCTGCAGACTAGTGTCACCTGGCAGCTATTTGGAAATGCATTGGGGCCTCTTCCACCCTAATGTGTGCACGAATCACCTGAGGATTTTGTGAAAATGCAGATTCTGATGCCCACCTGGGATTGTGCATCTCCAGAAGCTCCCAGGGGATACAGATGCTGCTGGTCTGCAGACCACACGTTGGGTAGCAAGGCTTTAGAGAAGTTTCCATGACTCTGAACAGAAGAAGAAAGCCACCCTGGTTGTATACAGTTGGCCTTTAGCCTCATTGGTCAGAGCCACTGTGGTACTGAATTTATAAATTTTTTTTTTTTTTAGAGGGAGAGAATTTTAATATTTTTTTTTTTTTAGTTTTCGGCGGACACAACGTCTTTGTTTGTATGTGGTGCTGAGGATCGAACCCGGGCCGCACGCATGCCAGGCGAGCGTGCTACCGCTTGAGCCATATCCCCAGCCCCTAAATTTTTTTTTTTTGAATATCACCTTTGTTCCTGGAGAAAATGTTCAGCCACTAGAATGCTTTAGGATTTTCCTCCCAGATTTGAGTGCCCCAATTATTGCAAATTATTGTTATTAACTCCTTGAATGGAGTACATTGGGGGTGAACTCAAAGTGTAATATATTCTAGCTAGAAAAAAAAAAGGGTAAATTTCTGTAATTTCCCTATTCATTATGAAGTACAGAGTACTTCAAAGTGAGAAGAGTTGTCTTATTGTTGGTAGGTGAGAGGGTTTTAGTTACAGCACTGAAATTTTTTTTAAAAATATATGAATATTTGTTGGGATTTGAAAGAATCTCATAAGGTAAAATAAATAAATAAATAAATAAAATTTTCCATCTGAATTCTGAACCAATTGAGAAAAAAAAAAAGTCAAAACCAGAAGGTAGATTGGGAGATGACAACCATTTCCTTATTATGATAAAGGCTAGATTGGGATCTGATTCTGTGAATTGAGGGGCCCCATAAGTCCCCTCCCCACCTCAACCCCCGCTGGGACAGTCCTCCTGAGGAAAAGGCCAAGTCTGAGGAACAGGCACACTTGCCCAGATAGTACCTGACCCTGGCCTGGACAGGAAAAGGACGTAAAGAGACAAAAACTAAACAGTGGTTGATAAATCTGCTCAATCCCATCAGGAAATTGGACCAAGGACTGAACCGGCTGTTTCATCAAGCTTTCCCGCCCGTCACTGTGACCAAAAGACTTGACAAGAACAAGTAGAGGAGGAAAAGTTGATTGGGGACTCAAGATTTCAGAGGTCTCAGTCCACGGTTGGCCAAGTCCATGGTCTGGGCACAAGGTGAGGCAGAACGTGGTGGAAGAGGGGGCAGAGGAAAGCAGTTCAGGACAGGGCAGCCAGGAAGCAGAGAGAGAGCTCCACTCATCAGGGACAAAATATACACCCCAAAGGCACCCCCCCCCCCAGTGACCCACCTCCTCTGGTCACACCCTACCTACCTACCGTTACCACCCAGTTAATCCGTATAAGTGGATTAATCCATATAAGTGGATTAAGCCATTGATTAGGTTGCATCTCTCATAACCCAGTCACTTCACCTCTGGATTTTCTTGTATTTTCTCACACATGTATTTTGTATTTTGAGGGCCGCCACCTATCCAAACCATAACACCCACCAACCAGGTAAATTCTGCACAGAGAGGAAGGGTAGACCAGAATCTAAGAGTGTTTTGTGAAAAAATCCTTCTCCTGGGAACCAGATGAATGGGAGCAAGACATTCCTTTATAGCAAGGGTGGTTCTTTTGTGTTTTAATTCATTCGTGGAACTGATTTTTTCCATTTATGACAGCAAACACAGAATTTCCTTTTAAAATAACTGAAGCAAATAAAAAAGAGATGCTTTAAAGACAAAGAATAAATAATAATAGTACAAATAATATGCAAATATGCCAAAATTATAAAATGATGTTCAGATGTCTAAAATTCAGGAAACACTGACCCCCATCAAGAATCCCTGAAATCTCAATGTCACATTTCAGCTTCACAAACTGAGGATCGGGACTTCTTACCTAATGTTCTTCCTGAGGGATGGAGGCTGTAGTTCAGTTATCTGACCATTGGCCATGGTTTGGTTGGGTTTCACTCAGTAGAGGGTGTTTAGAACAAATAAACTCAGACCCTTGATATATGATTGGCTTTGATTTCATACGTATAAATCATTTATAGGCCAAGTCAGACTATCTTAATAGTATTGATCCAAGACTTTTAATTCTCTTTTTTTTTTTGGTCTCTCTTATTTTTATAAATTCACTGTGAAAATTCAAGTGGGTAGGAGAGCAAATTCCATTTTTCAACAGCATAAAAGGAGACTGCAGTTTTTAGATGAACCAGAAACATGTTCCGTCACTAGAGGAGGTCTGGGGAGTTCCTGCAGAGGGGAACCCCAACTCAGGACGAGTGGGCTTCTTGGCAAATGTCACAGAAATGAATTGAAAGACGTATAGGTTAGAGGCATAGAAAGAGCCTTATTTAAAAAAGCAGAGACACATTCAAGAGAGAGCACAGGCCGGTCTTCAGAGTGAGAGATGCTTCTGGAGTCTCAGGCTCTTCTTTTAAAGGAAACCCTGTGAGGAGCAGGCATGACATCAATCTGGTGATCCCGAAGGGTGGTCTGGCAATTCTCAGGATCCTTAGGGTGACATCCTCTCCACTATCTTATCAATAGGTAATATTGGGAGAGTACCCTATATTTTAGGTTTCTGGAAAAATATATTATAGGTTTCCTATTCTTCTTTGCTCAAACTATTCTAAAAAATATAGTTATTATTGGGCTAATAAACAGCGCACAGAGCAACTTTCATAAGTGATTGAATTTCCAGTAACTTTTAAGATCATAAGTGAAAATTTGTAGGTTTACCTGAAATTTGGAAGTGACAGGCCCCAGAGAGAGATCTGGCTTGGGGAGCCAAGGTCTGTGGAACTTTCGTCAAAGTCTTTCTGATTGAAGGTATAGTTTCCTGTCCTTCCTTTTGGGTCCTCTCTACCTATCTTTTGTTTCTTCTGTCCTATCTCAGTTGTCCTGACGTGACAAACAGGGACACCAATATCCTTTCATCCATCGCATGTCAAGGTTATGTTCACAGGTTCCAGGAGGTAATAACAAAATGGCGCCAGGTAGAATTAGCTACATGGGACTTATGCCGAAGGAAGGAAGGAAGGAAGGAAGGGAGGGAGGGAGGAAGGAATAAAACCTGTATTTGGCAGAAAAATCTTGGCATCCAAATGAGAAACATCAAATCGTTCTACACTAAGATTTCATTCACACTGTTACCTGTGGGCCATTTTGCTGATAAGTTCCCCCCCAAAAGGTTATTTGCTCTAAGTTTGTACTCAAAATCAAATATGCAACTGTTAGGGGTGACAGCCTCCCCCACTAAAAAACTCTCTCAGAAAAGACAGGAGTCATCTTACATTTGAGACTTTATAAAGTCTATATTAAAAGAGACACCCTTTACGTTATTTTCTTTGGAATCACGATGTTCTGTGTGTGCCGCCTGAAGTGAGCTGACTCAGTGCTAATTTGGGATGTTTATATAGGTCGCTGGATGGACTTGGAGACAGAACAGGAGAAGAAATGTAATACAGAGAAGGCAGAGAAGCCTGGCGCAGATTTAGTCCTCATTCTGGGCCACGTGAACCCACAGTGCAAGCGTTGGAGGTAAACAAGCTCCTGGAAGGTCCTCGTAACAAGCCCCATGTGACATGATGACATTGCTTGGATCACGACTCCATCCATTCTCAACCAAGGACCAGAAAGTTCAACTGTCTTAATGCCCTGGGAATGGGTGCATGGAACTAGGAGGAAGTTCTGCCAGGTTACCATGCCTGGGTTTGCAAAGAGGAGCTTCCCAGACAGCCTCAGCAGAGAGCTGTTGGGCAAGGCAAAAACGAGACCCGGATGCCAAAGATTAATGAGAATTTGCATATTATAATTTCATAAAGCGTGAGTGGGAAAGCAACATTTTAAATCCATCTGTTTATGCAGATGATCTGATTTTAAATATATCCGAGTCACTAATGTAAACTAGACATTAGGGGTAGAAGCTGACCATGTAACCTAAATTCCTAAAAACTGAGACTAGGTGGAGTCCTGGGAGTTTTCCTACAAGATCAACACAGCCAAGTCCGGGCAATTTCGTGTGATTCACTATCGTAAACTCAAGTTGGCAGAACACATTAAAAAATAATCATTGGGACTTCAGTAGATTCCCCTTGGCTGTGGCAGACATTTGAGTGACAAGGTCACAGCGGGACTCTGGAGCCTTCTAACCTCAGAATCTTCAAGGCCAGGGCTCTGATGTTATTTTAGGGACTCGACAGAGCATTTGTTGAATTTTTTAATTAACCAAGAACCGTCTTAAGAGGCATACTCTTGGCGGACTGTGGCTTTTCCAATAATCCTCCTTTCTGTAGAATAACCAAGCTTTTAATTGTTTTCATTACAAATTATCATTTTTGTTGACTTTTTGCCCAGTTTCTTTATTAGGTAGACCGTTTTTTTCCGAACAAAGCCACAGAACGCTTGTCCTTTGTGTAGTCACCAGTGTTCGTGGTGAATCTTCTGTCTACAGCTAGTAACAGAAGAAAATGGCTGAGGTTTTTTTTTGGGGGGGGGGTCAGATGATCACCACTGTCTGATTTCCACAGGTTTTATCTTTCTATCCAACTCGACTGCCCCTAATTTGTAATCCTTATGCAATATCATCTTGATCTTCCCCAACAGAATCACCTTCATGGAACCATTATCTTATACACTTATTAATTCAGATTTACCCCTTTTTTTTTAATCTAGCAAACACTAATGGGTGGATTATCCTAGGATTTCCTATGAAAGTAATTATCAAAGACACATTATATTGACCAGCATCTCTTTTATGAAGATTTCCTGTAGGAGATTGATTCTTACTCCGTTGAGCTCACATACTTAGACCAGCGGAGGTGTATTTTCCATCAATTTTCTTCTTTGTCTTGACAATTAGGGAACTCAGAGCTATGTTTGAGCTCAGTCATTGCAGAACTTTTCTATTTGATAGTGTCCTTGATGGGATTCTATTTTCTTTTTAATTACTGAACTTTAAAAAAAAATTTTTCTTTTTTAGTTGTAGCTGGATGCAATACCTTTATTTCACTTATTTATTTTTATGTGGTGCCAAGGATCGAACCCAGGGTCTCCCTTGTGTGAGGCGAGCGCTCTACCGCTGAGCCACAATCCCAGCCCCTTAATTACTGAACTTTTTTTTAATCTAGAATTTAGTATTGACCCCTGTGGTATCGACTTCACTCCTCCCAGTCAGTTTGGTTTTGGAGGACAGGCTTGGTTCAATTCCTACTCCATACCCCTTGATACTTGTCCTTGTAGCCGTAAATGAAATATTAGAACTGTGCCCAATTTCTTCTTCTTATCTCCACTTCTCAGATAATAACATACTGGACTTAAAAACACTATGAAAGCCACTGCATATCTGTTTCCTATTCCCAGGTCTAACAAACTTCATTGGTGGCCAATTCTTCTCAGAAGACAATTTAAAATTTAGCGCTGTGGCCTAAGTCTCTGCTCTATAAACATAAGGAATTTCAAGTTAGAAGTTGCCCATTTGAGTCCCGACTGTGTCACCTCAGGCAATTCCCTTTAAAAAAAAAAAAAAAAAAACATCTCTGGGCTTCAATTTCTTCCCTCTGAGAAGCAGGAATAAAATTCTTAGTTATTGCAAAGAGAAAATGATTTAAAGTATGTGAAAGGACTTTATTCCCTTAAACTAGTATAGAAGTCATGATATTATTATTCAAGGACAGGAGAAAAATCGGAGTCCTGTATAAAATGCCTTTGTGTCCTGAATTCTTTTCCTCTGTCATTGAATCTTTGTTTTTTCCATCTTACCCAGAATCTCCTTCCTGGGCCTTTGTCACAGGGTTCTGAACGGCGATAGCCTTGCCAGGAGGGCAGGGGACTTTGAAAGGGGCATAAAAGACCTTTAAAGCTACGGTAAAGAGCCTTGCACGGAACTCCATTAGGATCCGATTCTGCTGGGTTTAGTGGGCTGCAGATACAGCCAACTACAGAGCACGGAAGAGCCAAGTCGGGGGCTGAGGTACAGCCACAGTCGGGCTACAAATGCATCTGTTCCACACTAGGTCTGGAGAGGAACAGAGCCCCTTCCTAGGAGCCCGAGGACAGGATGGCGAGATGGACAGGTGGCAAGACTGCAGGGTTGAGCATATGTCAATCAGACCGGTACTCCTCAGAGAAGCTCCAGACTGCGGTGTGCTGAGACGGGCCATGTCCATAAGGCATGTGTCAGTCAGCCATGATCCAATTAGCCGTTTGCAGTCAATCATGTTCCAGTCAAACGGGCATCAGCCAGACACGTGTCAGTCACATAGACTCATCTCCAGGCCTTCAAGGCACATGGGGATAAAATAAATGCCAGTCATACACATGCCCCTGGATGCGTTTTCCCAAACACTCTGTTGAGTGAGGAAAGATGACAAATCACACCCTCTCCCCAAGCAGGAGGAAGGACCATGTAAGAATTAAGAAGTTTCTAGAAGCTCTTCCATCCTCCCCTGATTTTCTCTTATATCTTTCCTTCATAATCTAATCCCTTTTCCTCCTGTCTGATGATTATTACTTGTGGCTCTGTACCAGTGGGGACAGATGCCCAATGGTGAGGTCAGAGAAAGTGGAGCTACATCTTACTCAGAGATGGGGTTTCAAAGTCAACAGATCAGGGACAAAGGGACATAAGCAAAAATTGCCTTGAGAAGTCCCCTCAATCCAACATTGCTGGTTTTACCATTCATGCTGTATCAGTCCACTTGTGCTGCTATAACAAAACACCCCAGGCTGCATAGTTTATAAACAATAGAAATTTATTTCCCATAGTTCTGAAGACTGGAAAGTCCAAGATCAAGGCACCAGTAGTTTCTGTGTCTGGTGAGGCCCCAGTTGCTCTTTCCAAGATGGAGCCCTGGATGCTGTGTTTTCCGATGGCAGAAGGGAATGGGAGGGCCAAAGGTGGACAGACTCATCCCCTTCAGCTTTTTTTTTTTTTTTTTAGAAGGATACCCATCCTCCATCCATGAATGAGGAGCCCTGTGTCCTAATCCCCTCTTGCTACTGTTGTGTTGGGGGGATTAGGTTTCAACATGAATTTTGCAGAGGATAAATATTCAAACCACAATTTGAATGGACCATCTTTGCAACAGATTTCTGTTTTCCAGTTGGACACCTGAGGAACTAGGTGATTTGCACTGAGGAACTGTGGGGCATAAAAAGTAATGATTAACATTAGAGTCACAGTTAGTGTGGAGGCAGAATGCTCCTACTGTGAAGGGCATCCTCGGACTTGGAGGACGAAAGATACCAGCCTCCCTTCTCATGGATATTGTGTAGTATAGGTTCATTTTATCTGCAAATTGGAGACAAAATTACTTATGCCATTGAAGTCATCTCTCCTTTTCTCCCTCTGACAGAATGTAATTGAATTTAGGTGGACTACATGCTAGAAGTGACTCCATGGCGTCATCAGATGAAATCTGACTTAGTGTTGAAAATGTGTCTGGTCCCGTGCTCAGGGCTCAGGTGAAATCTGGGCACAGGCATACTGGTGCGTAACAAATTCTAGGGTCTCGGATTCCTCCTCTCCAGTGTTTCCTGGACTGGGAAACAGGGAGAGGAGAGATCAGGCAGTGATGTGCCAGGGCTGGTTAGTTCTGTCTCCTTATGGTTGATTGTGCACATCTCTTCCTAGCTCTGCATTCAGTGGTGCCACGACGGTAGTTTAAAACTCGTCATGATGGGAAAGGATGGGAAGAGATATTGGAGGTCTTAAATATGGGAAATGCTGGAGCCACTTTGAAGATTGCTTGGAAAATGTTGGTACGCGAAGAGACAGCTTTTGCAAATGGCCGGGGTTGCATTGTAACAGAGACTGTTAAGTGCCTTCTCCATATCTATTCTCGCCTTCTTTCTTAGCATCAAAATCCTGGGTTGTCAGGGAGGCAATGTATTCACTCAGCAAAGAGATGACATTTTCTGGCCTTTACAACTCGAGGTGGCCAAAAGATAAACATCAGTCACTTGGTAGATTTTGGGAGAAATCTTCTCAAAGTGGGTTGACTTAGAAGGAGAGTTTCCCTCCCTCCCTCCCTCCCTCCCTTCCTTCCTTCCTTCCTTCCTTCCTTCCTTCCTTCCTTCCTTCATTCCTTCCTTATCTTTCTAGATGGAACATAGCTATGGTGAGTGGAGCCCCAGCAACCATCTTGGACTATGAGGATGGAAGCCAAGTGTTATGGTTTGGATATGGGGTGTCCTCCAAAGCTCCTGTGTTAAGACAGGGATGTTCAGAGGTGAATTGGTTGAGCTGTGAGAGCTGGAACCTAATCAGTCTGTTCTAGTTTAAATGAACTGTGTGATATCTGTAGGTGGGGTGGGCATGGCTGGACGAGGTGGGTCACTGGGGGTCTGTCCTGGAAGGTGCATCTTATCTTTGGCCCCTTGATCCATTTTCTCTCTCTGTTTCCTGGCTCTCTTCAATGGAGCAGCTCTCTCCACCATGGCTTTCCATCTTTCCCAGAACTGTGGACTAGACCTCTGCACCATGGGCCAAAATAAACCTCCCTTCCTCCAAGTCCCTCTTGTTAGGTATTTTGGGCACAGCAACGCACACAACTGTGGGCTCAGGATTGGAGTAGAAAGACAGAAAGAGCCTTAGTCCCTAATCATACAACAGCTGCTGTTCTGGCTCTAACATTCCAACCCCAGGCTTCTTGAATTGGAGAGGCTAATTCTTTAATTCGTTTAAGTCACTATGGTCTGGGGGGGGGGGAAAGCCCATTAGGAATACACTTTCTATTTAAATAGGACATTGATGTTTTCATTCCACACAAGAAAAATGGAACGAGTCTTTTATACATTTGTTTTGGGATATTTATGTGGACTTCCCACCCCCAACTGATAAGAGCCACAGGCTCTCCAGACTTATCAGAAAAAAACAGTGCCAAGTTCATTGTCAGAGCGAGGAGCCCACGGGGACACCTATTTATTGGCCTAAGTTGACTGTTCATCTCTGGTGCTGAACTCTGAAAGGCGAGGGAGGAACATGAGGTTACATTTGTCTAGCCAGGAAGACAGCAGTCCGTATTCTCCTGGGAAAGGAGTGGATCTCTATTTCTGCACCTACTACAGGTAGACAGGTGTGAGGTCCACCTTGAATTGGGAGGGTGGGGGCGGGGGAAGAGTAGCCCCTAGACTGGGGCATGGTGCAGACAGACTTAGAGACAAATCCTGTTCCAGAATTTAGCCCAGGATCCTTAATCCTTGATCTGAAAGAGCTCCCCTAAAAAATCATGATCCCAGGGATTTTCCAGCTCCCAGGTAGCAACTTCTCCAAAAGATGATGATCTGGAGGATGTCACTTCCTCCAGGAAGGTCCCCACCCACTTCCTGTTATCCTCATCAGGGTGTATAACAGTTATTTGTTTATGTGACTCTCATTCCTGGGAGAGCTCCATGGGTGGGGACAGGATTAACGACCACACACTGTGCAGCCTTGGCACCTGGCCAGTCTGCTGAAGTGTTCAGTAAGTAGAGGCCGGTTGGGTGAAATCCCATCAATTCTTCATTTCTGGGATTTTACCCAGTAGGTTCTTTACCAGGGTGAGGAACAGACCATATCACGTCCCTCTGGTTCCTGGGAGATGCACTGTCATTGCACCTGTTTTATCTAATCAGCAAGTGGGACTTTGTTCACACCCTGGGGGCAACGGATATTAGTTATATCTGGCCAGAGACTCTGGATCCCAGAGTCTAGACTGAGCCAGCTTGGACCAAGCCACTTGATCCTGGGTTGCAAGAGCGACTTAATTCAAGGCACGTTGGAAATCTCTTATCATAAGTACACTTTATGTCCCAATTTACTAATGGCAAAAATTGGCCCAGAGAAGTTAGATAATTTGTCCACAGTCAGGACATTGCAAAGGTAGGGCTTCACGTCAGTCCTTTTGGGCTCCCCAAATGGTGCTTGCCTCTGTAGCATGTTGTCTGTAGATAGAAGCATGGTGGGGACAAAGCAGGGACGGACACAGGGTGGACACATGCTGTCTGTGAGGAGACTCACAGCCGGCATTCCCCAAGGTGTAGAGAGAAACATACACACCCACAAAATTTGCTGTGTGGATAAGGTTCTCTGATTAGGACGGTTAGGATTCCTAATATCTGTTCTCTCCTTCTACAGGAGAATCCCCTATTTTTAGCTGAACACAGTAGCACACAAATTAAGGATTACATTTCCCAGCTTCACCCACATTTCAGTGTGATCAAGGGACTGAGTTCTCTACTCAAGGCAATGTGGGTGAAAATAGTAGCACTACCTTCATCCACCCTTAGGGGGCACTATCCACAGTGTGGGAAAGTTGTGATGTTGCACCCTCAAATGGAAGAGGCATGTTCTTCCCGTGCCCCTTTTTGCTCTTGAGATACTAACTATACGAATGGACAATAGTCAGACAACTTGACAGTGGACCTCTGACCGTCTGGGCCAGAACTGTTCAGGACTTGGTCAAAGATGGCTCGTTTCCCTATATCTGTCCTTGCCTCCAACTCAGGACCAACTAGAAAAAGTCAAGTGTGTCCCCAAACTATTCACAGAAGCTGTCTCACTTCTAATGAGTCTGTCTCCAGCTCCCCACCAACAGCCCTGCTAACAAACAGCCTCACTCAGGGGTGACTTGAAGACTTTCTTTGGTTCCACTATAAACCTTTCCCCCCTCTGCTGCCTTTGAGTCTCTGCCAGATGCACGGCTCCTTGCTCTAGCAAGCTCTCAATCGATAGCCCTGTTTGCTCTCTTTTGGGTGGTCCTCATTAGTGTCTCACTCCCTTCCTGCTGAGTGGAATGCACAAAGGTGAACCATCCTGAATCACAGGCACCTGGAGGCCAGTCTCTGATGTCCTGGACCTGTCACACGTTCTGGGTTCTCAGTGACAGAGAAACACACCTCAATCTCTTAAAGCACTGCCAATTTGGGATTCTGTTTCAGCAAATACACCAGCAAACACACACACATGCACACACACACACAAAGACACACACGCACACAAGAGACTTCCTTTTTGGTCTCTGAATAGTCAGACTTCATCTATTTAAACCTCACTAATTTGGAATGTGTGCAAGTTTGCCCCGGGGCAGCCTGGGTAAAAGGGACCATTTGCACTGGATTAAAAATTAGAGTTTGCTGAGCAGATTCATGTACTCTGAATTTCACTCATTTAAACTAGAATTTTTTTAAGGTACTTTAGCCTCTCTCATTTGCATACAATGATTGATATGCTAATTACAATAGACTCATACCTATTCATTAAGACTGAGAGGCTACTTAGTCTGGGCAGTCTGAGAATGTTTGTAATGCCAAGGAGTTAAGCTGCATTAATGCACATAAAATTCAGAATCTTCATCAATTCTGACTGAACTCTTCCCAATCAGGATAAACAAGCACATTTTACTGACTCTTTATCAGGTGTTTTCTTCACACCCCTGTGTGATTCTGTCCCTCTGCATACAGCTTTGGCTACTGCTTGGCTCAGGATTCCAGGACACCGAATACTTTGGGATGAGGGATATATAAGGGCAATTTATATATAATCCATCCCTTTTCTGGTCACCAGAAGCTCGGGACCTCAGGTTCCTGCTGAAAATAGCTCTTCCTTCTGCATCATTTCTCCAATTCCCTCCAACGGCATAGGGGAAGCTCAGAGGGGCGAACCCACAGCCCTGATTTCTCTGTACCATGGACCCATCACTTGATGCCCTGGGAGATACTTAGGTCAGAAAGATGAACCAAGGCACAAACCTAATGTCTTAGACTTTTGTGTCATCTGCCCTTGTGAGTTAGATTTTGATTCCAGAGTGTCCAAGCAGAGAACTGACCCAGCCAGACTTACGTTTCAGAAAGAGAACATCCCTGCACATCCGCATATGATCCTTCTTTGCCAGACTTTGCTAACAAGAAATCCCCCCTGCCATTTCTGCCCCCTGGCCTCTCCCCCATGCCAGGCTCTTATGGTTTGGATGTGATGTGTCCCCCACAAAAGCTCACATGTGAGACAATGCAAGAAGGTTTAGAGGAAAAATAATTGGGTTTGGGGAGTCTTAATCAGTGAATCCATCCACTGATGGAATTCACTGAGTGGTAACTGAAGGCAGGTAGGGTGTGGCTAGAAAAGGTGGGTCATTAGGGGTGTGCCCTTGGGGTATATATTTTGCATCTGGCAAGTGGATTGGCATGTGAGCTGCTTCCCTCTGCCACACTCTTCTGCCATGATGTTTTGCCTCACTTCAAGTCCCGAGGGGGCTCAGTCTATGGACTGAGACCTCTGAAACCATGGGCCCCCAAATAAATTTTCCCTCCTCTAAAATTGTTTCAGTCACAGCAGCAAAAAGCTGCAGCCCGTCCTCAGGCCCAGCTGCACCTTGTGTTGGGAGGAGCTGAATAAATGAATGGGTGTGTCGAGAAGAACTCAGCCTCAAGGACACAAGAGAGCCATATTTATTTCACATGGACAAGCATGATTCCATCGCATGCTGAACATGAACGCTCGCGTGAGGAAAGTACCCGTAACAGAAAAATCATGTGCTTTTTTGTCCACAGGGAGCAAGGAGTCACAGAGTGGTTTTCAAAGACAGTATCCTTCCAGAACAGTTGAGACCACACAGGCTTTTGAAATCACTGGCTTATTTCATCATCAAAGGGTCTATCTCCCAGGAAGGGCCAGACGGATGCTTCTGGCTTTACCATCTCTCATTGAGCTACTAAGACGGTGTCCCATCCCACCACCAAGGGATGCTCAGGGAAATTGAGCTCAGAGGGAAGATACATGCCACTTGGAATTCACAAGCCCCACTCCCGGGTAGACAGGGACGGGGACGGACAGCTGTGTTCATAGCAACAGAACCATCACCACTTATTATATCTGTTATCCTTGGGAGAGCCTCGCTTCTTGATAGCAAAAATGCTCAAGGCCTCTTTCTGATGGGCCGCAGGGAGAATGATTCTGGAACTGAATGGGCGTACCAGGAGCAGTAAGAGCCAGGGGCAGGACCCTTCTTGTCCTGGTTCCAAGATGGGCTGGAGCCTGTGGGTGGGAAAGAGGAGGATGGGTCTCATGGAACTTCATGGAAGAGGCCATCGGGGAAACCCTTGCCTGTGGGTGACTTATTCCCATCGGAAGTCCTGCCCGACCGTTTCATAGAATTTGATATTATAAGGTCTATAAAATTCCCGGAGCTGGTCTATCACTTCGGGATCGATCTGTACATGAGTTCTCCCTTTGGATTTGCCCAGGCATCGAGGCAGGAGGTTCGATTCGGTTTTTTTCAAGCAAGGGAACCCTTTGGTCTTGTTGAAGTAGAAGTGTCTGTCGGTGATGAAGCGCTTGATGCCCAGGAAGTCCTGCACCCGCCCCATCTCGCCCGCGGGGTCGGTGATGAGCCGCTCGCCGCTGACGAAGTGGATCTGGGCCAGCGGGAAGTAGCGCAGCCAGCTCTCCAGGTGCAGCACGTACATGCCGATGCGGATGGCGTTCCAGGACACGTCCACCAGGCCCAGGCTGCGGTTGCGGAAGGACAGGCCCTCGAAGGTGGGGATGTCGGGCTTCTTGGACAGCGTCTGGGTGTAATCCGAGATGGCGCGCGTCACGGGGTTGCGCACCACCACGATCAGCTTGGTGTCTCTGGACATGTTGAAGATCCGCCGAGGGGCCTCTTGAGTGACAAAGTAGCTGGGCGTCTTCTCCAGCGTGATCTGGGTCTCCAGGGTCCTAGGCATCAGGCTCCTGGGGGGCGGGGAGAGAAGGGGGACACGTGGTCAGACAGGGTTCCCCTGGTGGGGTGAGTGGGGGGCGCAGGCACTGCCCCATCATCTGCCTCTGCCCAGTGGTCAGTTGAGCCCTCTCCTCTCCGTTACCTTTGAGGTTCTCACCTGGTGTGAGAACCCATCATAATTCTTGATTTTTTAAAAACAAAACAAAAAAGTCTGGTTTGCTTTAAGACTGGCATTAAGCCGGGTGTGGTGCGCATGTCTGTCATCCCAGAGGCTTGGGAGGCTGAGGCAGGAGGATGGCAAGTTCCAGCCTCAGCAATTTAGCAAGGCCCTAAGCAACTCAACACGACCCTGTCTCTAAATAAAATGCAAATAGGGCTGGGGATGTAGTTCAGGGGTTGAGTGCCCCTGAGTTCAGTGTGTGCACACACACATTCACAGAGGGCTAGAAATGACTTAAATATACATCAGTGTGGGTTAAACAAATTATGGAATAGCCAATTAACAGAGTCAGGGAGCTCTGTATTTTGCAGGGAGAGGCACTCAGGACTGAATATGGGGCTCTGCTCATGCTGGGTGAGTGCTTTGCCACTGAGTTACATCCCCAGCTCTGCACATACTTATAGGGAGGATTTCCAACATACAACAGAACAGCTCTCTGTAATCTGTGGGTTCTCCATCTCTGGATTCAACCAATCGCAGATAGAAAAATATTACGAGGAAACTACATCTGTACTCAAATGCACAGGTTTCTTATCATTATTCCTTATATAATGCATAATAATAATCATTTACATAGCATTTGCACTGTATTAGGTATCATAAGCATTCTGGAGATGCTTTAAAGTATACGAGAGGATGTGTATAGGTTATAGGCAAATTCTACACCGTTTTGTATAATGAGCTTCTATGGATTTTAGTAATCCCTGGGGGTCCTGGAACCTTTTTTCCCAAGGATTGACTTGATAGTTTCTAATGATGACAGGCAGGATACAGCATGTTTATCTCTGGAAGGATACACAAGAAACTGGTAAAGATAAGTTGCTCCAAGGGAGGGAAGTTGAGGTGGGTGTAGAACTAGGAAATCAGGGATAAATGTAAATTGCTTTTGACTGTATAATCTTTTACGCCGCTTGAAATTTTTAATGCATTTATTACATATTCAAAAAATACAAAGTAAGTCACTGAATGTTGTTCTGGCAAAGATTTTTTTACAAATACATTAAGAAAATCTTTTTTCTGGATTAAAAAAAAAGAAAAGCTTAGTTTGCAGGGATAGCAACTGTTACAGAAATGAGGTCTGACATCTTCCTCTGTGAAAAACATCTGAAATACATCCTTCATGTGGACTAGAAGAAGCACGGAACTCCAGGTGGGTTGGGACCTCGGTCAGAGTCAGGTAACACAACCCCTCTCTCTCCCTGTTTTAATTTCCTGGCTCTGCTTGAGATGTTAGGGGCTATAGGTAGGGGATCTGAAGTCTCCTTCCCAGGTGTGCTTTCAGACCTTGACGGAGGTGGAAGGGTCTGAGGACAGGGGGACAGGTAAGCCCCCTGCATATGCTTTTCTCTGAGACTAGCAGGAGGGGCTCAGGATGGGTACAGATAGAGGTCAGGTTTAAGATTCCGGAGAGGAAGATTGAAAGAGTTGAAATGTGACAGCTTATACCTTTCTAGTGTAACAGGAGACTCGCTGGACATTAAGGGTGGTGACGGGAATAGGTTGAGGGTTAATTATGAGAATCTGGAACATTTACTATGAAGGATGATTGGGTGGCGAGGGGCGGGGGAGTCCTATAAAGACAAATTTAAGATTATTTGGCAGTGCCGAAGATTCAGTTAAAGCTAGAATTGATAAACATACACAGGATGTGCTTGTAAGGGTCAGCAATCTTGTCCACACTGGTTGGCAACCCAGGGACAAAAAATGGGAAGGATGAGAGATTGCACTGGTGCATTGTTAAGGGACTGGGACAGCAAGTCACACAAGGAATTAATGGTGGTGATGATGCTATTGAAATGATTGTTGATTGCATCCAGGGCAGGGATGGAGGAAGGTGAAATAGAAAGGGTCATAGATGAATTTGAGGATAAGACATTTAATGAGTTTGAGACTGTGGTAAACATGGAAAGAATCAAGGTTGTGATGTGTGGTTTTGTGCAGCTGCCGTAAGAAATAACCGTAAACTGGGCAACAGAGCACAACGTAAGTTGATTCCTTAGTAATTCTGGAGGCCAGAGGTCTGCAGCCAAGTTGTTAGCAGGGGCTGGTTCTTCTAGAAGCTCTGAAGGAGAGATAGCTTTAATGCTCCTAACTTTAATGCATTTGTTAAAACTAGCTTCTGGTGGCTGCTAGTGGCAATCTTTGTTGTTTCTGGCTCATGGATAAATTAATCCACACTCTGTTTTTGTCCAGGTGGCCCTCATCCCTGTGTATCTCCTCTCCTCTCCCCCACTTTCTTCTCTTATGAGGACGCTCATGGTTGGATTTGAGTCTCACCCTATTCCCTGACGACCTCATCTGCAGGTCCTTAATTTAATTACATTTGCATAGACCCTTTTTCTAAGTAAGTTCATCCTCACTGGTCTATCTCAGTGGACATATTCTTTCGGAGGGTCATCATGCAACCTATAACATAACCCTATGAAATTCCAGAGCTAACCACTCCAGAGTCATGAACATTTCAATGACAAGATCCAGGTGTGGCCATTAATAAGCATTGCTAAAGGGAAGAGAAAATGGAGACATTTGGTGTAGAGGTGTCCAAGAACTGGGAGGCCAGGTGGAGATGATCATAGAAACTAGGAAACAGAAGACCAGGAGCCAGGGACCTCTGTGCCCAAGGAGTGGAAAGATGGACGTCCCGGGTGTTGGGAAACCACAGCGTTAGGAGTGAGAGGAGGAGGATTGTGGAAGGTGTTTTTCCGTCTGCCTTCACTTTGGATCATCTGAGTTAAAAAAAAAAAAAAAAAGTACTGACGCCCAAGTATTTTGAATCAATTTGTCTAAGACAGAGCCCAGTCAATTTTATTGGGAAAAAAGACAAAACTCCTCATGCAGTTGTAATGTGCAGCCAGGATGATTAAAATCTTAGTTTGAGGGCAAAACACAACCTTGGGAAATAAGTAGCCACTGGGAACCCACCCATTAGTCCCTTGAGCCTTCAAATTCACCATGCAAGGCTGATGCAAGTGATGCTTTGCTTCTAGGCCCAAGGTCGATATAGACCCTTGTGGGCTGAAAGTTTTAATAGTGCTATAAAAGTGAAGCAGGCACATTTCTTTTTAAAAGGTATTTATGAGAAAACAATCACAAATGAACTTGATTGGAATTCTTTGGATTTTTTAAGGATTCTGGCTGTATTACTTGATGGCTTTGGTACACTTTATAAATACATATGTTTATATCAATATATTTTATACATTTATTTATATATTTAAATATGTAAATATATATACATATATATATTTACACACAGAGATAGATTAGATAGATAGCAGGCATTTAAACTCTAAGAACTTTCTAAATCCTACGGGGGAGATAGAACGGTCTCTCCAACACAAAGTTGCTGACTTCACAGGTCGTTAAACAGACTTCTTTGCAATATTCTCAAATACACAAAAAAATATCCACGAAAAGACTCGTGGGTGCAGCACTTCCTGAGCTTATTCGACCACAGAGCTATGAATGTTTGCCAGGAGCATCAGTGAACATCTTTCTTTGTCGCCAGTTTGGAAAATTCACATCCATTCCCCTGATCTCCAGAGTAGCATGTCATTCCGTCCAAAGCCGGCCACCAAAGTGAAGTTCGACGGTTCTGATTCCTAAGGGGCACCTCAGTAGCAAAACCAAATGACAAATACGAAAGTGTAAGAACAGGACTGCAAACAGATTTTTAGTGGACACACAAGAGCCAAAGGTCTCCTGTGCGCAGCAAAGAACCATGCCATCAAGAACCCTTGAATATTCAGTTCTCCATAGGTCATCGGAATAGCACACTGAGGCCTGTTGGTGACAGTTGTGCCAGAAGACTCTGTGTGCACATCCCTGCTCCGTGCACACTGAGGTGTGTGTGTGTGGGGGTGATTAACTCTGCCTGGAGGTTCATTCTTCTTATATTGCAGATGAAATTTTACTTCCTAGTTCCTCGCACCTGGTGAGCAGCTGAACCTTTCTCTCACCCCAATCCTCTTAAGTTTCTGCCTCTTTTCTTTTCTCTGAATTACTGGAAGAATAGTTTAGCGCCCACTGTTTGGACTTACCTCCCATCTGTTGTTTTAACTTGCTCAGCCACAATTTTCCCTACATCTGGTCACAGCCCCCAGAGTTTTCTTGGAGGAACCCCCACTCCTACTTTGGACAAACTCTTGGTGGGCTGAAGAGTGGGTGCACCATGGAAGTGAGGCCAAGAAATGCCAGTTGTGTCATAGAGACTAAAAATGTGTCCTAGACTGAAAAAATGGAGCTCTTTCAGCCAGACGCGGGGCCCTGGGAGAGGTTCCCCCTCAGTGTCCGATGCCGAATCCCTACTGCTCTTTGGGTTCCTGCCCTTTCCTCCAGACTTTGTGAGATGCTACACAAGCTTCCAATGTCTTCTTATTACTTTAAGTCGGAGTTGGTTTCTGTTGCTTGTACCCTTCTCTTTTACAATCTGCCTTCTTCTCCTCTGAGGAAACTATACTCACTCCTCTCGATTATAACCTCCATGAAGACAGGGCAGGCTGTATCTTATTTGCAGCTTTATCTCTAGAGTGAACCACAACGGCCACACAAGGCGGAGTCCTTAAATCTATAGTCCTAACAATCTTCCTCCACGATTCTGGTGTTCAGAGGCCTCTGTCTCTATATATACATTTATTTATTTATTTTTGGTACCGGGGTTTGAACCCAGGTGCATCTAACAACTGAGTCACATCATCCCCAGTCCTTTTTTAAAATATTTTATTTAGAGACAACGTCTTGCTGAGTTGCTCAAGGCCTCGCTGAATTGCGGAGGCTGGCTTTGAACTTGCAATCCTCCTGCCTCAGCCTCCCTAGCTGTTGGGTCTACAGGCGTGTGCTGCTGCACTTGATTTATGCCTCTTTTTCTATCAACAGATCATTACCAACTTAGATCTATTGCTCATTCATGTTTGCCTTCCTAGGACATTTGCCCAGCATTTGCCCAGGTGCTCAATGAATGGATCCAAGATCCAGTGTCAGATTAGGTACTTGCTGAGTAGTGGCCTGTGTTACTCAGATCTTCATTACTGTAACAAATACCTGAAATGATTAACTTATAAAGAAAAAAAGTTTATCTTGGCTCCCGGTTTTGCAGGTTCCAGTCCATGACTGACTGGCTCCATTGCTTCTGCGCCTGTGGCGAGGCAGGAGCACACAGAGGAGCAAAGCTTCTCATGTCATGGCTTAACAGAGAGGAAGAGGAAGGATCTGGGGTCCCAATGCCCCCTTCCAGGGCATACTCCCAGTGACCAGAAGACCTCCCACTAGGCTCCCCTCTGAAAGTTCCTACCTTCCCATAACACCATGGCCTGGGAGCCAAGCCTAAACGCATGTGCCTTTAGGGGACACCCATCCAAATGACAGCATGGTTCTGAGTGCTCAGAGCTGAGTGCTGGTCTATGACACCCAGCTCTTGCTTAGCTTTCTGGCCTTGGGCAAAGGAAGGTTTGGCAGGTGGTCCTGAGGGAGTCACTTTCGTTACTTTAAAGGTTTTATCGTGGCTACAGTTTCTCTGATTCACAGAGAGGAATCCAAGCTCTGGCTTCCACAACAACCTCCAAATGAGGAGGTCGGAGCACATCTCCTTCCACTCCTGTTTCACCGTCTGCACGCTGTCCCTAGCCCGAGGCTCTGCCGTGTGGCCAGGACCACTTGAGGAGCTTTTGGAGAAATGCAAATGTCTGGGTCCCAAGCCAGACTAATTAAATCAGAAACTCTGGGCACAGGGCCCGGAACCTATGATTTGAAAGCTCCCCAGATGATTCTGGTGGGCTAAGAACCGCTGGTGTGGACCGTGTGTTCCTTTAGCCACTCGTTCTTTAAGATGCTTTGCACAGTGATCATCTCAGGTGAGCCTCAGGGGAAAAAGTAATCCACAGGCTTCTCCCCTGTACCTTCCTGTTCTGTGGGTTGGGGTCGGAGTCCTTAAATCTATAGTCCTAACAATCTTCCTCCATGATTCGGATGATCAGAGGAGTTTGGGAAGTACGACCTTAATCATAATAAAAAAAAATGAACTCATAAGTAATATAATCACACCCATCACTGAAATACTATATATTTGTATGTTTAGGGGCCCTGCCACCCTCCGCCAGAGATTATAAATCAGGGTCCTTGTCGGTCTTGTTCACTGCTGTATTCTCAGTACCCAGAAGGGAGCTGGCACTTAGTAGGGGTTCAGAAAATATTTTTTGAAGGGAAAGAACTAAAGCCAAGGGTTTTAATCTGGAAAATGAGGCAGTCTTGTTGTGTGTATTAGCAGAGATAATCGCTCTTCCCCTGCCTCAGAACTCCATGCTTTATCCTCTAAAGGGGGAAAAAAAATCAGACTTCCTGGGGTATCTGCTAGAAAAAGACCCAAATACTCTCCTCATTCTGAGGCTCTCTGGAAACTCTATTTTTTTTTTTTTAAACCTGTATTTACCCACCCAGTGGAGCAGAGACAACTCCCTCGGCCCCTGCTGTCCACACAAGGGATGTCCTGTGCGTGTGTGGAAACTGTCTGAGCAGGCCATTGTCAGAAACTTCCAGAACTGGCATGCCTCTGATGACTACTGATGGGATTCTCTAAGATTTCATTTCCTGCTCAACGTGTGAAAGTCCCAGCCGCCTGGGGGACTTGGGTGATTTATTAGCTCCTAACTGGGCGACCAGTCTCCTTGAAAATCACTGTGGTCTCCAGAGGGATAATTAGGAGGAGGAGAAGAAGAGGGGAAAGTCTGTATTGCGAGGAAGTGGATCTTAAATGTAAACCCGCTAGACTCCCAGGAGCCGAGCTGAGAGCCAGGCAGGCACCTGTGACCATTTATTCTTATCTAGTTAAGCATAGACCTGAGTCCCCTATCACGAAACCGCTTCCTTCCAGGTCCGCAGCCCCCAATCCTTACTCTTATATAACCCAGGAGTAAAACACTAAATCCAGGTTAAACGCCACCAATCATTTGTCTTTGCTCACATGATGTTGTCCTTGATGGAGATTTCTGTGGTCCTTTTGATCCTGCCCATGGCTACCGTGGTTCAGTCTGAACTTACCCCCAAAGACTATTTTTTTTTTTCATACTAAGGGACCTTTGACATGTTGTCCCATTTACTTAAAGTCCTCCTTAATGTCCAGCAAAAGTTTTTCTCTCTGGCTCATCACATTCAACCAGGAAGCCTTCTCAGACTGCCCCCCACCCCAGCCCAGGAGAGTTGGGCATCACCCCTTTGCAATTCCACGGTACTCACTGTAGATTTAACCCCTTTGGCACATTAAATGAGTCTGTCAGCCCCCTAGACTGTAAGGTCCCTGAGGGCAGGGATCACAGCTGTCACATCTCTACATCAGCAACGCCTCGTCCTGGGTTTGATATGCATTCGTGGATTCTTTCATCAGAAAAGCACGTGTTTAGCACCTACTATATGCCAGGGATACACAGATAAGTGAAGTGCGGTCTCTTTGCTCACGGGGATAACAGCTTTGTGGACCAACTGCAACGGGAAGAGATGAGGTCCCCTTCTTCCATGGGAGGGGCTGCACCTGCACTCAGCTCCCACAGTTACCCACTGCTTCCTCCCCCTGGCAGGAGAGTCTGTCTGAGCCTGGTTTCCTATAGGTCCCCAACGTCCCCAGGGGCTGGGCAGCTAACTCTTGTAAACCGCTGGTGCCTGAACCCAATCAATAAGCAAGTGACCATTTGCTTATCCCCTGCTGATAAGGCTACTCTTATCCTTGTCCTGTAGGAAAGGGTATTGATGGAGGTTTGGGGGCAGATTTTCTTCCCCGGGCCATAAAACCACAGCTGATTGCGGCCCTTGTTGGGCTTCTCTGTGTAATTGTGAAAAGACAGGATGACCTGTCTCCCTGACTCTCCTGTTGTGACTCTTGGCTTGCAAAGGTCCCCAGTCGAGCCAGTTCTTTCACCCATACCTTTGGCATCGTGGAATTTGAGGCCTGCTGTGTGACAGGTAGACACTGCGTGATACATCTGGACAGAGGACGGTGGAATATCTTAATGGACAGTTATGCACTTAGGATTTAGAATCAAAGATGCCTTTCTGCTGAAGTCCTGTCACTTGCTAGCCATAAGAAATGGGATTGGAGCAGACATCGGCCATACACATGGTCAGGTGCCATAAACCCAGGACATAAAGAAGCTAATAGCAAATAGCGTTCCTTGTGCAATGACGAGGCCATATGCTGTGCTAAGCTCTGGGTATGAATCATCTCCCTCCAACTTCACAATAACCCTACCAAGCAAGCTCTCTCACTGTTCCTGTTTTGGGGCTCAGGAAACTAGGACACAGAGAGCTACAGTAAATCACCAAAGCAACACAGTCAGTTGCAGAAACCGGATTCAAGTGTGACTCTGGCACTTGAAGAAAACGTGAGAGTATAAAAAATTAATCTTGGCACAAGGACGGCCTTTCGAGGCATGAGACGAAAACATGAAGGAAAAAATTGAAAAGTGAGGCTACATTAAAAAAAAAAAAAGGTAAGTCTCTGGAATGGAAAATTACCATAAATCAAATAAAAGGAAGACAACTAATTGGAAAAATATTTGTAGCGTTTACACTAGAGATGCAGAGGGATGATTTCTTATTTTTATCTATATATGTGTATATTCATTTATATTTTTCAGACTTCTTGCAAATCAATAAATAAAAGAGAACCAGCCAGTGGAGAATAGGAACACGGGATACAAGGAAAGAATTGGTAGAACAAGCCACAAATGGAAAATAAACATATGAGAAAATTTTCACATTGTACTTCATGTCTTTTGACAATTTTCAATATGTCTGAAAATTTAAAGAAATGCAAACTAAAAGCACGATGAGAACATATCTTTCACCTCTAAGGCTGGAAAATATATTTAAAAAAAAAACTTTAACAGTTCTAATTTTAGCAAGAGTGTAAAGAACCAACACTCTCCTAATATCTGTAGGAGTGTGAGTCGATGCAGGTCTAGGAGGGTGGGGAGAGTGTCCATCAATATGCACCGTGAACACACCCCTTGGTCCAGCAAGCCCACCTCGAGAAGTTCATCTGTACCAGTGCAAAAATGTCCACATACAAGGATGTTTGGTGCAGCCTCTGCTGAAGAGATGGAGGCAGCAACCAAAGATTTCTGTTCCTCCCTTCACAGTGTGGTTCCAGAGATGGCTGCCAGCCCAAGGCTAGGTTCCTCAAGTTCCCCTGCACCCGAGTGGGGGCCCTGGCTTGCTCCTCCCACCTCCTAATACTGAGGATTGAACCCAGAGGCGCTCTACCGCTGAGCTACATCCTTAGCCCTTTTTGCTTTTTATTTTGAGACAGAGTCTCATTAAGTTGCCCAGGATGGTCTTGAACTCGCGGTCCTCCTGCCTCAGCCTCCTGAATCTTTGGGTTTACAGGTGTGCACCACCATGCCTGGCCTGGGACAGGATCTTGACAGGGACAGTGAGTAGAATTGCAGTGTACTAAAACCAGGCCAAGGTGGTGACCAAATAGGTGTGTCCTCTTGGTTGTCTTTTCTGATCCACTAACTGAGTCCAGAGGACTCTATAGCCCTAGAATGGGACACATCCGAAAAGAAGCAAGGGAACGGGAGACTACAACTTAGGAAACAGACTCCCTGGACTATGTTGAGCAAGACAAAAACTGTTCCTTGAGAGTTTGTTGTTGTTGTTGTTATAGCAGCTAGCATGAACCTGACTCTCAAAATATTGTTCATAATTTTAAAAAAGATTTAAAATTACCCCATGTGGCATTAGTAAGAGTCTGATGAGGTTATATAGTACTTTATTATGTGGCTGTTATAAAATGAGGTGGGTCTACATAAATATGGACACAGAAAGGAGTCCAGGATGCATTCTAAAGTGAATAAAGCAAGTTGCGCTTGGGTTACTATGTCCTTATTTGCATACAAAATATACACACAGATGCGGATGTGTATAGGCATAAGCCTCTCTAACAGAATACACAATAAATCCTTAACAGTGAACGACCTTGGGGGATCTGAGATGGAGTGCAGTGTAAAATGGGACTTCATCTTCACCTTTAGCTTTCTGAGCTCATTGGATTTCCCCCCCACACACTCTTTGTGGTGAACATGCATTCTTTGTCATTCAAAACACACTAGCTAATGGAAAGCTATTTTAAAACAATTCCATTGGTACTATTTAGGAAGAAGAGGGCCTATGGCGTGGAGTGAGGAGAGGAAACGTCTTTGGCATGGCCCAGGTGTGAGTGGGCAGCAAGGACAGACAGGCTGAGGGTGCATAGCTCCTTTCTCTAGAACCTGGCTCAGAAGGGAGGCCGGTGATTGTGGGTGTGGAATGAATGTCTTTGCAGCTGCCTGTATAGCTCTGCTAAGTTTCCAGGCAACTGGACCTCAATTTCTCGGGCTCCATCTACGACTGACCATAGAGATACTAGATGCAAGTCCGATATCCCCCCCCCCTTTCTTTGTCTGCCCTGAACAGCTTCTCCTATCTGCCTCCCTTCCCTGGGAGTGGATTCCTTAAGCCAAGCGCTTATCACACTTTAAAGGTGCATTTGAATCATTGGGGGCAGGAGGTCTGATCCTGTAGGTCTTAGGGAGGAGCCCAAGGTCCTGCATTCCTCCACGGTAGGGCTGACCTGCTGGTCCTTGCTGTTGGAGCAGCAAGGTACTAAGGCAGCTCTGGCGCTACAAGCACGGATTCTGTATTGGATGCATATTTATTGTATGCCTTGGAAATGGCTCATGGATGATGGGCAAGGGATTGTGGATGCTTTGAATTCAGAAAACCTGGATTCCAGTTGCTTCCTTTCCACTTCCTGGCCTCGTGAGGTCCCTTCAGCTTCCTTACCTGCAACCCCTGGGGGGAGGTAATGCCGAGGTCCCTGTCTGTTGTAGGTCTAAGCTGAATAAGCAGGCGAGAGTCCCTTGTAAACCCAGGAAGCACGGTCCCCTCCACAAATGGGGCTCCCCTTTCTCTCCTTGATTTCCCGGCTTTGGCTCAAGTCTTTTCATTTTCAAGAAGCCCATGGTCCGACCTCCACCACGCCTTACTACAGACCGATGGATCTCCTGTTCCGCCAGCCAACGTCCTTGACCCAAAGCTCGGAGGCTCTGCTTCCTCCCTCACATTCATTCTCAACTGACACTCAGATTCCTGTCCTATCCTGCTCTGAGGTGGCTCTCAACGAACACACCCCTAAATGCCAATTCCACCTTTGGTTGGTCTCGTTCGGCTTTTCTGTGGCATCTGGGATGTTTGCCCACTCCATACTCCTTCTGTTTCTGGTACAGGGGTTCGAACTCAGGGGCACTCGACCACGGAGCCACATCCCCACCCCTTTTTATATTTTATTTACAGACAGGCTCTGTCTGCATTGCTGAGCGCCTCAGTAAGTTGCTGAGGCTGGCTTTGAACTAGATCCTCCTGCCTCAGCCTCCCAAGCCACTGGGATTACAGGCATGTGCCACGGAGCCCAGCCACTTTATACTTTTGAAACTTATTATTTAATTTGGCTTCAAGAACACATGCTCTTGGTCTCCATACATATTTCTTTTTTTTTTCTTTCTCCCTCTTTTTTTAGGAGGGAGGAGGCAGGGGATTGAACCTGCACACATATTCCATATACACATTTTTCCTTGACCTACCAAACTGTCTCTCTTGTCTCCATGAACAGTTCCATCATCCAGCAGTTGCTGTAGCAACGCCCACATCTGATGTGTAACCAAATCCAACTCATAACCTCTCACTCTTCTCCCTCACTGTCTCCCAGTGTCCTTTCCAGCCAGCTCAGGATCATCCCAATTCTTAGTACTGTCAGAGCCGCAGGGAGCAGCTCCTCACCTTTCACTAATGGGGCTCTGCTTCCTAGCATCTATTCTGAACCAGCTTGCTCTTGTGTGACATTGGCATCCAGGAAACAAGAGGGTACCTGGGGGCAGTGATGGTGCCAAGTGGTGATTAAGGGGATCTTTATCCCCCTTATAGTCTCGGTGTCAATCTAAGTGAAACTGCACCCGTAGAAACTCCAACACAAGCTTTCTATCCTTCCTCCAATGGAAGGAGTGGCTTGCCCCTCCTTCCCTTCACCCCTACAGAAATTTTGGAGCCACTACTTCCAGAGAATGACAGATCATCCCCAAAGACCTGCAGGGGGCTTTCAGAAAGGCCAAGGACCTGTATAAGGAGCTTCCCGAGCGGTACTGGGGGCCTGGCTGCCCTTTCTCTAGCCTGGTACTCCAAGGAGAAGAGCGTTGCCAGGGAACATCTTACATTGGCAGGTTGCTCCCACTGCAGACACCCGATTGCCAACACAGAGGGTACCTTTACCCCCAGCTGGCAATCTCACCGTGTTCAGCTAGCCAACTGGCCCTCCTCCTCTGCACAACCACAATTTCAGAACTTTCTTTCTTTCTTTTCTGAAAATGGCCAAACCTTTCTGGACACTCTCAGCAAGTGAGCTTGCACCATACTCCATAGAGAATTTAAAAAAGGAGGAAAAAAATAATAGAAAGGAGCGCCCTATCTACCCTGCTCCCAGGCTTACGAAGTTTCCCACACTGACCAGCACTCGGCTGAAGGTGGAGCTGATCCGCCTGGCAGACGTCTGGTGCCAGTCTCCCTGGTCTGAGCATCTTCATCCTCATTGCCTGGTGTCTCCTGCCTGTATTGTGCATAGAGCTCCAGGCCCCCTTGGGCACTCAGATCTGCTCGGAGGACCAGTCCGTCCCCACAAGTTCTGGGTACTTCCCAGACACTTGCAAACCCCCCAGCCAATGATTGGATGAATCCACGAGTTTACTTCACTTTTTTTAACACCAAGCTTTGCAACCTCACACTCCGGAATCCCCAGGGGTGTGAAGGGTTTTGCAGGGATGAGTTCCACAAGCCAGTCCCACTTCCTGCAGCGTAAGGGTGCCCCCTAGTGGGAGGTAATCCAACTACAGCTGATGAAGCGAACACCTGCGGGTCCCTCTGCAAATACTTACCTGTTGCTTGCTTGGGAGACATGACCCATTTTGTTTCTTGAACATTGTAGGTGACTCAGAAGAGATTAAGTTCTATGGTTGCAAAGGGTCAGCAGGAGTTGTCTAACGCTTCCTGCACCATCAAGAATCAGTGTCCAGTGCTGATGGACAACGCACCAGGAATCCAGCTGTTTCAGTATCACCCGGGCCTCAGATGTGGCCTTGAAGCTGCATGTGTGCTGGTTGGGTCACCAATACTTTTTCCAGATCCAAGAGCTGTCTAAACTGTACAAATCTGGATTCTTGTCTAGGCTTTGGTGTAGAGTGGTCCCGATGTGCATTTCGGTTTTGGAAGGCATTCAGGAAACACTGCAAGATGAACTAGCAGCGCTCTTGAACCCTACAGTCCTATTTTTCTTGTTTCAAGGACTTTGCTGTCCTTTCTGCCTGGAACACTTGGCCCTGGCTCTTCCCCTGGCCCAAGCAAAGGGTCTCAGTTTGAATGTCGCCTCTTTCCAGTGACCCTCTCTAAATCCCATGGTTTGCTTTCCTCGCTGCTCTAAGCACACGCTGTAATTGTCTTGCATATCTGTTTCTCTATTGCCTTCCCCCCAGTGAGCCTGTCAACCTCATCAGGGAGGGACGGCCTCTGCCTTGTGGGCTGTAGAGTCTTTAAACCTTGTCACTGTGCCATCCCATCCGAAGCAGGTGAAAGGGAATGAATCATATCCACCAAATATTTTTACTTGTCAAATGAATAAGATGGGAAGGAACCAAAGCTTAAATCAAGAAGACATGGGCTCTTTGAGGAAAGGCAGCCTCCTAAGATCTCCAGAAAGGATTTCTCAAAGTGTGTCTACCTGTTATCTGTGGCTCAAAACTGACTCATGGATAAAAATGTACATTTTCACAGTTATGAGTTTATCTTAATATGTTTTAGGAGACTGGAAGTGGGACATCACCTTTTTTTCCGACAGATTTTATCACTCAGGATGAGGCTTACAGAGGTAGTGAGTGTAGAAAATGTGAGTTGATCTAAAAATAAAGATTCAATCAGTCATAGTACAGATGGCATAGAGATGTGGTAAAAGGTGGCTGTTTGATAACTAAAGTAAACAGCATGGGTGCCACCACCCAAGGGAGTCTGAACCAAATTAATGTGAACAGAATGCCCATTCAGTAAATACTTATTGAGTACCTACTGTTTGCAAGCTATCTTGCTAAGTCCCGAGGTCATGGCTATACACAGAATTAATGTAGTAACTGTTCTCATGGAGTTTCGGACTTGGTAGAAGAGAAAATGAGCAAATAAAAAATATCTCAACACAACTTGTAATAAAGGAAAAGAAGGAAAACAAGTATCGTGAGAGAATTAAGTGGTCAGGGAAACCCCGCAGGGGTCATTTGAGCTTATGGTCAAGTGGTGATCCCAGGCTTGGACTGGAAAATATGGCGGATGCAAGATGGCGCCACAAAAAAGTAAAGAATGAATAATGGAGAAAATAGAGGTCAGAACAAACTTGAGCCGGATCCTCAGGTGCAAAAGTCAAGGTCTACAAGAGAACCCCTGAGAGGGAAGTGGGCCTGGGAGATGAGCGGTGGTAGGCCATGTGTGGTTGGCTGCTATTATCCAAGAAGAATCCTGAAACAAAATGGATAGAACTAGAGGTAAAGATCTCATGAAAGAGACGTTTCTAGACAGAGAAGACGACTATGTGGGTAGACTCAAAGGCCTGCTGAACCCCAGTGAAATAAAACCCACAACCATGAATCCACCCATCCATCCATCCATCATCCATCCATCATTTATCTGTACAGAAATGAATCAGAGCAAACAGTGCAAATTAGAGGTAAGATGCAGAGGTTTCGCAAGCATTATAGGTACCCAGGGCAGGTAAAGCAAGCAAAGTAGTTTTTATAAACACTTAAGCCTGATAAAGACATTTTAGCAGCATTAAATGCGAGAGAAACCGACTATTATCCAGAGTTTTTGGGGAAAAATGTGACTCCTAATATTTATTAGTCACTCGGCTTGTGAAGGCGAAAGAACAGCTTTGTAAGACATTCAAGCGCTTGAAAAATATTAATCTTGCCTTCCAAAAATTCCCCTGAAAATTAAAGCAGCTGCCTGAGTAACTGCGCGAGAGGGCTCAGGATTGGGAAATCTGTGCATTAATGGACAATAATTGAGGTTCAGCAGAGCACCGAGCCCCAGTAAGTAATGCTTTTAACTTCCAGTATCAAGACCATTCCCCTAGCAAATGCCACACCCCCTCACTTATATGCAGAGCTAAGAAAGTTGATCTCATAGAAGGATAGAGTAGTTACCAGAGGCTGGGGAAAGGACGGGATGGGGAGAGGACTGTGAGTGGGCACAGGGTGGGGGATGGATCAGATTATATATATATATATTTTTTTTAAACCATAGTAGCAAGGATTTTAAATATTCCAAGCACCAAGAAATGATAAATATTGGAGGCAATGCATTTGCTAAATACTTGATCTGATCATTACACATTGTGTACATACAGGTATTGAACTGTATGTATCACACCAGGCCCTGTACATGTGTATGATTATTATATGCCAATTAAATATAATATAAAATGAACATATTCTTACCAAAAGATATAAACATTGATAATTTGGTAAATTAAACCCCTAATCCCAGGTTAAATTAACAAAGACCAAAAAAACAAATGAAAGAAATGGAATAAAGGTATCCAAGACTCTTTGGTAAAAGACACTGTCTACTCGTTGATCAGAAAATGTACAATGAAGAGTTAAAACCAGGATAGATACTTTCCAAAGCACTGAAAAAATATAAAAGTGAGAAAATGCCGCTCATATAACAAAAGAAACAGTATCATAGAAAAACAAGCAGCTGGGCGCGGTGAATCCCAGCGACTTGGGAGGCTGAGCAAGGAGGATGGTGAGTTCAAAGCCAGCCTCATCACTTTAGTGAGGCCCTGTCTCAAAATAAAACATAAAAAGGGCTGGAGATGTGGCTGAGTGGTTAAGCACCCTGAGTTCAATCCCTAGTGACCCCCCAAAAAGAAAAAAAATTCGAGCCACTTGATGGACATATAACAGGCAGATAATATCATCAATGATCAGAAGTAGACCAAACACCATGATTTTTTAAAATGACAACAATAACGATTTCTCATTCTAAAATCAAACGCAGTCATATCGCAAGTATTCACAAGACTACCCCAAGACACAAGGACAGACACGTTTTATGTGAAAATGGAGAGGTTAAGAGACATCAGGAAAATGCTATTCTAAAGAAAGCTTGAGTCAGGGTATCAGTTCCAGGAAAAGTGGGATCCGAGGCAGAAGACTAAATCAGACAAAAGGAAGGGTTTAATACTGATAAAAGGCCCAGTTCATAGTTAGAACGTGTGTCCCGTGTGGGAGCCAAGCTCTGTGTTTATCCCTACTCCCCCTCAATCCCACTACATTGATAAGAACTGGGTAAAAAGTTATGACCTCAAAATATCAAAGAGAAATGATGGTGGGTTGGTGATAAATACATATAGACACATTTTGGAAGGAGGGAGCTGCCTTACCAAGGGTATCAGACTTAGGAGAGCTCTGAAACTTGAGTGTCAATCATGGGGGGAAATAGATTCTCAACACAGACTCAAACTGGTCAGTTGGAGGATCTGGGTATAGTGACACTGGACACAGTGAATGGTGGGGTGACAATGAGCCAGGAGGCTGGCAGGCAGGGAGACAAGTGCATCTACGCCTGGATCACAAGTGGAGGGTCCCCCTTCAAGTCAAACCTGCTGAGAGCCACAGCCGAGTTGGAACGGCAGCTGGCATTTTGCCAATAGTATTGGTTGAGAGGCAAGCCATTAAGATGATGCTGGATTGATTCGGTTGTATATTAGACCTTTACTGTCCTCCTCGGCCTGCTACTTTGGAAATATCGTGCTACTTTGGAGTTCTCGTGGGGATTCCCGGAGAGTTCCCATTGGTTGGGGAAGTGCGGGAGGAGGGATTTCCGGAAGAGGGATTTCCAGTTGTTGGTTCCTGGAGGAGCCGCCTGGCTTTCAGGGGAGAGTTCCTGGGGAGCGTGTGTGGAGTGTGCTGGTGGAGTTCAGAAATAAAGTTTGTTCCTGCTTCAGTGGCTCTTGATTTGTGCCCAGCCAGACTGTGGCACAAACCTACCAATCAGGATGGCAAGACCCATCTGCCAAGGCACGATTTATTAAAAGAAAAGCTGCCAATTCCCATTGAGATCAATAGCATTGCATGGGATGCAGTTATAACTCAGAAGTAGGTCAAAAGAGAAAAGAGATCGTCTCAAGAGGTTCTGGAAAAATACTTAGTAAATGCAACATTCATTACTAATTAAGAAAAAAATAACCTGGAGAAGTCAGGCTTGGTGCATCTTCAACAGGAAATGGAACTTCCTCTCAGCGCCCCTGGATGCTAGCTTAGGAAGGATGCTGAGATAGCATCAATCGTCAAGGGCTGACTCTGTGTGTACATGGTGGTGTGTCTGTGTGCTCTCTTCACATGTATTATCTCATTAAAACCTCACAGCAGCACCAGGTAGAGGTACCACTGTTAGCTTTATAGATTTATATTTGACTGAAGGGAATTAGGCCTAGAAAAGGTAACTACCCAAGGTCCCAAGGTATCGAGAAGTGAAGTCAGGATTATTTAAACCCCAGTATGATGATTCCAGTCTATTCTCCTAACCGCCAGGCTGCGAGCCTCATTAAAGTTAGGCAGGACAAGATGACTGTGAACACAATTAATATTTAATAATGCTCTCAATTAAAACTTTAATAAATGGAGAGATGGGAAATCGTAATATTAGAAGGACACCAATTCTTCTCAAATTAATCTATAAATCAAGTATAATTCCAATCCAAATCCCAAAAGGATTTTTTTTAAAAAAAATTGAATTTGGCAAAATAATTATAAAGTTTCTATTAGATCCGTAAAGTCATGAATAGGGTCAAAGCATTTTATTTTTGTTATAAGGAAGGAGGGGATTGAAATATTCCATATTAATATGATGTATGGTAATATTCGTAGTGAAGCTGAAGTAATTAAACAGTGTGGTTTTGGCTCAGTAATAGGCACATAGATTTTGATAGAATATAATACAGAATCAGAAGTAAGCAGCCGTGTGAGGGAAAAAATAGGATAAAACTGGCATTTCAAATTAGTTGGGAAATTGTGGATTATTTGCTGATCATTTCAGAAAAAGTGGAGTTAGGGTTCCTCATTCACAAATTCCTCCAATATTAAGTCAAGATGAATGAAATTGCTCAATGTCAATAAGCAAACAATGACAGGAAGAATTAGAGTATTAATAAATAGGAATATATTCTTGAGAATAGAGGAGGTCTATCACCAGGCTGCCTTAGGAAGAAAGTGAAGAAAGGGAAATCTTCAGCCGTGACTGTATAGACATTTTAAAGTTTTGGAAAACAAAATTTCACTGTAAAGTGAAAGAAAATGCAAAAGACAGACTTATTCCATATACAATAGACACATATTTAATACCTTTAATATATTATGTTTTAATAAATTCCTGAAGAAAAAAATCTCAATGGAAAATGGAGAAAAATTCATAATTCCTGAAAGAAGATATAAAATTGTCAAAATACTCCAATTCACTAGATATTAAAGAAACAGGTATTAAATCCAAATAAGGTAACAATGTTAGGATATTATTTAGTGTCACCTTTGGCACACAGAAATACACACTCAGACGATCCCAGGATTTCAAACAAGTTGAAATTTTATGGAAGACACCTTCTAGAATTTATCCCATCAACATATTAAAATAGTTCTACAAAGATGCATATTACAAGGATTTTTAAAATAATAGAAATAACCTAAGTGTACACAACACTAATATTGATTAAATGAAAGACCAACATTTATTTAAAGACATGTTATGCTTGGTATAAATAACACTTCAGCAGGTGTTTGAGACAGAGGGAAAATGCTGATATTAAATTGGCAGGTTAAAAAAAATAAGTGAGTATGTATTTGTCCCCATGATAATCAGTCTCTGAGTGTGTGTGTACTTGGGTATCAAAAGGAAGGGCACAACTCTGCCTGACAGCACACACCTATAATCCCAGTGGCACAGGAGGCTGAGGCAGGAGGATTTCAAGTTCAAAGCCAGCCTCAGCAGTGAGGCTCTAAGTAACTTAGTGAGACCCTGTCTCAAAATAAAAAAATAAAATGGGGGCTGGGGTTGTAGCTGAGTGGCAGAGAGCTTGCCCAGCACGTGTGAGGCACTGGGTTCGATTCTCAGCGTCACATATAAATAAATAAAGTAGAAGTCCATCAACAACTAAAATAAAAAATTAAAAATAAAATAAAACCAGCTGGGATATGGCTCAGTGGTTAAGCCCTCCTGGATTCAATCCCCAGTACCCAGACAAAGGAAGGACACAATTTACTTCATGATATTCTGGTATCTTCTTCCTCTGCTAACATATATTTAGACATATTATTTGCTATTCTCGACGGTCCCTGAAAGACTATAGTTTGTTTGATATGCATGCAACACTCTTGGCTGCTTTGCTCCCAAAACACTTATAAATTCTACATCAGAACACGATCATTGTCCATTTCTGCCAAACAACTTACAACAGCAACTTCAAAGAGAAATTAGGGTGAGATGCATAGAACATATCGAATGAGGAAAAGGACACAGGCGGGCAGACTCTGGGAAGGGAACTTGGAGACCAAGGGGCTGTCAGGAAACTCTTTCTCCTTAAGCGGCATAATTCCTGAAAGAAGATGCAAAATTCACAAAATATCAAAATTCATTAGCTATAAACAAACACAGGTCAAATCCTTTGCAATTTTAATTTTATAGTTAAATTTAAACTAATTAAAGTAAAATTTAATTTGAAATTGGTCCTTTGTCATTTTAATCCTTTGAAGTACAAATTGTATCCTTTTTCTATCATTTTCTTTCTTTTTTTTGGTCAAATGCATTTTTTTTTTTTTCAAACGATGAGTGAAGAAGGAGAAAGTTTGAATCCCTGTTTGGTAGAACTGTGTAGCTTCAGGTGAGTCACTCATTCTGAGCCTCGTTTTCCCCATTAAAGGGAAGACAATCAAATTTATTCTTTGGGAGTGTGGAAAGTTCTGGAGTTGTTGCTTGGAAATTTCCCAGTATGTTTCAGTGCATAGTAGGCGCTTGTTGGCTGTAGTTATTATTATTAATCGTGTCCCTGCCTGGGACAGTCGGGAGAACTGGAGCAGAATGTAATTATCCACGTTGGCACCGAGCCAGGATACCTGAGTCTTGCAGAACATGCAGCTGAATGTTCCATCGAGATGTGTAAGAACTCAGAGCCGCAGAACATAGCCAGCGCTTTCCCCCAGGGTTCGGGAAGTAAAATGCATCTCACCATTGCACATCTGCTCATTTTTTAAAATTCCACAACTAATTAACCAGAATCCTCATCACCCATCTCTAAGTGGATTAACTAAACATGTCAGCAAACCCTAGCCCTTTTCTGTTCAACACAGGCAAATTCTTTTACCAGTGCCTCCAGCAAGAGGCTGGATGCTAGAGGAATTAGACAGTTCAGCCCAACTTTTACTAAACCCACGGGAAGATATTTCTAGTGCACTTGGTCAGTTTGATGGCTCTTTTAAATCAGGAAGGTACAAAATATTGCCAGTTAGAGCTACGGATTCTGGAGTCTGTCTGACTTGGCTTCTAATTCTGTTTGCTCATCTCCTAAGACCCTGGGGGGCGGAGTTATTTAACCTCCTTAAGCCTCAGTTTTCTCATCTGTTAAATGAGACCCATTGTGGAGCCTGCCTCATAGGATTATAATGAAGCGCAAAGGTGGATGAGAATGAAATCATCAAATGTGCTTCGTACAGTGCCTGGTGCGAGTAAATTCTCAAAAGATGTCAACAACACAAAACAAAGATGTATGAGCTTTTGCATTAGCAGATCCAGAGGGAGAGAAAATGTCCTCATGAAGACCATCAGAGAAAGAAATCTGCTGCCTAAAGATGAAGGTACCTGAGATTCTTTTTTTAAGCAATCTTCTAACAACCAGGAAAAAAATAAAAAGATATCAGTCTCAAAGAACATTCCTGTTGTCCTCTGTGTTAAGCATATAAATAACTTGTTTATTAGATATCCCTTAAAGGGAAATGTAAGAGAAACTATTTAAAACTACAATTCTGTTAAGGTCAGAAACATTTCAGTGATTTCAAAGAAGAAAAACAACAATGTTCTTTTGAAAAGAATATTTCTTTAGAAAACCCCCACATTCGAGTATTATTGTGATTATCAAAAGGAATCTCTCATCACTTTTTTTTTTGTCCAAGGGTAGGTAGGCTGTTATATAAATGTAACTAATTATTATTTAATTCTCAGCTCTTTGTGAAAAGTAATTTCCTGATTAGCCAGGAGGTCAAAGGAGAGATGTCCACTTTTGTCTTTTCTGATTGTACAAGGTTTGCCATGGAGGATACACAAATTCTTCCTTGTTCTAGCAAAAACCCTGACGAGCTAACATAGTCACGATTTAATTGTTATATCTGGAGGTCAATCCTGAGGACCATCATTGCTCCAAAAGTAACAATGTTGTATTGTTACATTATTTTTAGGTAAATATTTTTATCTAAAGACCATTATTTCCCAGAAATTATTAGGCAATCCCCAAACCCCAGGACTCCTCTCATCTCCTAGTTAAGGTAAAAACCTGTTGAATGTGCAAAGCACAATTCCCACCAGAAACCATGTTTGTGTAGCGAAAAACACAGATCTAAGTTGTAAGCTCCATCACTTAAAAATTGGGGGATTCTCAGCAAGTCACACAGACTCCCCCGAGTCTCAGTTTCCACACGTATGAAACAGAGAAAGTCATTTATTTCCTACAAACCTTCATGAGGAGTCAATCAAATGCATTTAAGGTGTTCGCACGGTGCCTTGCACACGAAGGAATGGAATGATGCTCTACATAGCACCCCTGCCCCCACCACCATTTATTGTCATGACAGCTAGGTTTGATTTTGATTTTTAAATTTATTACCCAAGTTTGCGAGTTGGAAGCCTTGGAAGTGTTCTCCGTGCTTACTCTTTTATTTTCAGGAAGTGTGCACATGTATTTGTTTTTGCATTTGACTTTCCACCTAGACGCATCTGTGTGTGACCAGAGCACAAAACAACACGGGTTGACATTGATTTTTCACGATGCAATGGCGTCTGGATGGTTCTGTTAACTGGTTCAATTAGCGTGGATCCAGGAGCTAACTTGTTTGTGGTGTGCACTGTCCTTGGTTCTGAAAGCTGTTTTTTTTTTTTTTTTTTTTAAAAACCTTAGTCAAGGAGCTCATAATGTAGCCTATGAAACAAACGCTACAAAACAATAAGAAGCGCTAGAGGTGAGAATGTGTTCAAGATGCGAGGAGAGCAGGCCAGGAGGCGGGGTGAGCCTTAAGTCACCATCAACTTGCTTAAATCCATTCCCTAATTAGTGAGCGCTCTGATGGAGGAGAAACCAAGGGGTAGGGGTTTCCAGAAGGAGCAAATGATCAGCGGTGCCTAGTGCTGCAGGCAAGTCAAAAATGTCCTTGAGAGATCATAGGAAGCCTTAGCCGGAAGTGAGTGTCAGAGTACAGATCAGTTAACCAGCCTCGAGAGAAAGCCCATTGGAGCATTTGGGTAGTGCCTTGGTGTGTCCCTTCCCTGGAAGGAGATACGGAGACAAAGATTTTAGTTGGCAGGTGATCTTAGGAAACACCAGAGAGAGGGAACAGCAAGCAAGGAAGCCAATAAAAACTATGCTATGACCGGGTGCAGTGGCACAGGCCTGCAGTCCCAGCGGCTCGGGAGGCTGAGACAGGAGGATCACGAGTTCAAAACCAGCCTCAGCGACTGTGAAGCCCTAAGCAACTCGGGGAGATCCTGTCTCTAAATAAAGTACAAAATAGGGCTGGGGCTCGGGCTCAGTGGTTGAGTGTCTCTAAGTTCAATCCCCAGCACCCTCTCCAATCCCCTGCCAAAAAATAAAAAATAAATAAATAAAGCTATGATATCAAGCCAGTGGGCAAAGTAGAGGCCCATCCCAAGGGGCATTCTGGGAGATGAGTGGAATACAGCTGAGAGTTGTCCCCCCAAAAGATGCTGGATCATCTATCCACCAAGTCTTTGTTATTGGTCGAGGGTTGTTTCCAGGGATATGAAGTTTCCAGACATTGGTTTGCCCTTGACAGACAAGAATGCTACTTGAGCTGCAGCCTTCACTGTGAAAGGGTGAAGACCTACACAGACCTAGCAGAGCATGAACATTGTCTGCAGTAAGTGCATGTAAATGAGTAACTAGATGAGAGTGGTGCTAGACACTGGTGTTTATATTGCCCCTCAAATGCATGCGTCGAAACCTGATCCTCAAGGTGATGGGATTGGGAGGGGTGGTCTCAGAAGGGCTCTGCCCTTGTGAATGGAATTATTCTCTTTGTAAAAGAGACCTCACGGAGCTTTGCTTGTCTTTTGTACCATGTAAGGATCCAGTGTGAAAAGACGGCCACCTGTGAACCAGGAACCAAGCCCTCACCAGATACTGCAGCTGCTTGGCCTCTAGAACCGAGAGCAACAAAGGTTTATTAGCACCCAGTCTGTGGGACTGTGTTACAGTGGGAATGGTCTACAACAGTGGCGACGGGAGGATTTGCAGGAGCAAGTCACCTGCTGAAGGGCGGGCAGGGATGGCACTGGAGACCCAAGGTGGAATGAAAGGTTTGCGATAGCCCTTGGGGAATGGAAGGGAGAGGTTACCAGGTGCACACAACCAAGTCATTCGGATATGTTAGGGACTTGGATGACTTGTGGCTCATTATTCAAAAGTGGAAATCAATGCCGCGCAAACACTTCCAAACTGTGAAGTCAAAACCAGCAAGGAAGAGTGGATCCAAGGTCTTCCTTCTTGGGCCCTTGAGTTTGTTCTCCATCTCTATGCCACAGAGGTCACTGTCTGGGTAGTACCTTTACACCCTCCAGGGGGCATCAGACTCTGTACTCAAAGTTACGCAAGGCATTTCCCCACCAAGGGAGAAATGGAGGCTAAACCCAGTCTCCCTGGGGCTGTCTCTCCTGCAGTTGGGCTTACTGGGAAGCACTTCTGCCTATTCTGCAGGAAGTGGTAGTGGTCTTGGGCTTCGTACAAGGAATGACTTTCACTGGGGCTTGGGACAATGCAGATCTTCAAAAGTGGGCCATCCCGGCTCCTGAACACACTGTGATCTTATTGCACCCCGTCTCCAAGTTGTACTTCCCAAGAAAGGTTTCCTGCCTATTAGCATCAGAGAGAAAGGAAGAAACAAAAAGCTCTAAATCAATTTGTTTATTGCACTAAAGCATCTGTTACTTTGCTACGTTTTTTCAGGGAAACTTGGCATCTCCTATTCATAAATGGATTGCTTTGGGTTTAATTGTGCAGCTAACTCGAGCCGTAAAGTGGAATCCCTGGCTGCCCGGAGGGGATTTTGAGGGAAAAGTGAATGAGCCCTGAGGGCTACTTTGCTTAGAAGATAATGCATGTGTAAGTGATGTATATTTAACTCTCAGGCTTGGGAGGTAAGGAACTGGGAAAGAAAAGCTGATTTCTCGTGGCCGGACCCTCAGGG
Source organism: Marmota flaviventris (assembly GCF_047511675.1). Taxonomy (NCBI): domain Eukaryota; kingdom Metazoa; phylum Chordata; class Mammalia; order Rodentia; family Sciuridae; genus Marmota; species Marmota flaviventris. Next base: position 16,056,573 of record NC_092516.1, on the reverse strand, counting down.
AGTAGCTGAGAGGGTTGGGCCAGATGGTCTACTGAAATCTCTGACTCCCAGACTTTACAACCAATGACCATAGAGGGTGGACCAGAACTTCCACACAGTGCTGTATCCAGGATCCACCATGAAGGCGTTCTTTGGGGGAAGGATCCTCACCTTCTCCCCATAGAGGGGGCCTATCTGGAAAAATCTAGGGCAAAATGGAATCTATAGGGACACACAGTGAGGCCACTCTAGGAAGGAATGAGATTTGAGGGCTAGAGCCCCAAGGTCAAGTTTTCTAGTCTTCCTGGGGTTTTCACTGATTTCAACTTCACCTCCGAAGACCGTGGACTGGATTAGAAGCTGAGCGTCCTCTTACATTGGAGGCTCAAGGAAACAGAGATAGGAAAGGGTTTTTCCTTTCCAGCCTCCTCTCATAAAGCCTTAAGCTACAGAAGCCAAAACAAAGAGGTGAGGAGGTGATAACGTGTTATCTGGGAGTGAAAAAGACCGTGCTTTAGAGCTGAAGACCTATCTGGCCCTAAGGAGTGATGGTCATAGAGAGGAACAGAATCCACCCAATAGGCAGGTTTTCATAGGGGATAAAAGCAACAGTGGGTACATTTCATCTCCATTACGAAGGTGAAACAATTAAAAGTCAGGGAAGTTATCCAAGGTCATCCAACTCAAAAGAGGCAAAGCAGAGGGTGTGAATGAACTCGGGTGCCCATGGGTTTCCATAGAACATGCTGGAACGTGATACTCCAGACCGGTTCCCAGGCCCAGGGAGAAGACGCGGGATGTGAAGCTCCTTCTATTATGAAATTCTGTGGCAACAGGCTAAGGAGACTTTACATCCCCGTGAACACTACACATCCCCTCAGGAAACTATTGTGAGGGAAGTTTTTGATTTTCCTTCTGCCTTGTCAGAGGCTCCAATTCAAAGTCAGAGGAATCTGGGTTTGAAGATCAGCCCAGCCTCTTAACTAGTGTGTTCTTGGGCAAATTGGTAAAACTTCTCTGTTCCTCATCGGTAAAATGGGGGATAATAATAGTGACACTTCACGGGCTGTTAAACAGATAAATGAGAAGGTATAAAGCCCTTAGAATAGTCCTGACACAGAATTAGCACTCTGAGTGTTAGATGCCAGAATTAACATTTATAGGGTAGAATTTGGGTCAAGCTACGTGAGCGTCTTTCGTGACCCTATTTTTTCTTCTCTCTTGTGACTTGCCCATCATAGAGAAATGACAAAGCCCTTATCCCACCTGGAATATCCTTAGCCCTTAGCCCTTACCCTGCCCTAGAACAGGTCTGGGGTACCACATTGCAGCATATTCTATGGAAACCCATGGGAACCTGAGTTCCTTCAAACCTCTGCTTTGCCATTCTGATTTCTGAGGCAGGTCTGATGTTCCTCTACTAGACCTAAAAGAGGGTCCAGATCCCCTGTGTGGCTGGCGGGGCAGATGCCCTACTTTGTCCCAAAGGCAGATCCCAAAGGTAGGTTTCAGGGTAGCATTTGGATCTTGAGTCAAAGATACATTCTTCAATCTATCCTGCCCAGAAATAGGAGTAGAAATTACATTTTAACTTTACGTGTGAAGAGCTAAAATTAATATCTAACCTCAACAGAAGGAAGGGATATATACAGCTCAACTGACATCTAATATTTTATCCTCAAGTCAGAAAAAAAAAAAGAAAAAGAAAAAACACCCCAAAACTTCACTTGGTTATTCTAGACACTCTAGTGACTGCCCAAGATAGCTCACTTTCTTTCTTTTTTTTTTTTTTTTTTTTTTTGATAGTGTTAATTGTTACTCCCTGAGCTTCCCCTCTAACATACAGAGTATAGGCCCAATTTCTCCTTCATGTAATAGCTTTTCAAATATCCCTTAGACAACTTTTGTGTCCTGGCAAAATATCCCCTATGCCTTTAACTCTTGGCTCATTGAGCTCATTAGTTTTCTTGCCTTTTGGTCTCTTTAATTTGTCTGACTCTCTTACAGGGTGTCGCACCCTCAGATTGAGTTGCTGGGCTGATGTTCTGGGCAGCAGTTACTTGACGCAGCTGGGCTGGCGGGGGGCCCCCGCCGCAGTGAACTTCTTTGCTATCATTTGCTTTCATCCTGTGACTCTCAGAGGCACGAATGGTCAATGTGCTCCGGAATTGGCATCTGCTGGCAGTTTAGGATATTCTGCAAGCACCGTAAAGTGACATGCATTTTCCCCAAATGGAGCATATGGATATCAGGACTATTACCGTGGTCTGGGAATCTCAGGGCAGCTAAGTTCACCTCCCTCGCTGCTCCCTAAGACTCTCCTTGGAAATCCCACATATGTGAGATATATATAAATATATATGCTAAGTCAGAAAAAAAGATTTCCATGTGAAATTTCTCAGTTGTAAGATATTGGCAAATGTTTTTTAAACAACATCAATAGCTACCAAGGGAAAAAATATAACATGATAAGCAGCAAATAAATTGTGTCTCCTGATGCTACAGTCTACTGGCTGCATTTGTGGCTGCTGTGCCTAAGCAATTGGCACTTTTTTCCTTTCTTTCACTGATTCTTATTAGGGACTGTGAAATGCCAGGTACTTGAGAAGATGCTGGGAGAAGAGACGAACGTGAAGGACCCATAGTTCTCGCCCTTGCAGATCCTGCAAACAATTACATTAAGAACCATTGGCAGAAATTTATTAAATTTCATGAAGAATCTTCTCCAGGGGGCTGGGGATGTGGCTCAAGCAGTAGCGCGCTCACCTGGCATGCGTGCGGCCCGGGTTCGATCCTCAGCACCACATACCAACAAAGATGTTGTGTCCGCCAAAAACTAAAAAAATAAATATTAAAATTCTCTCTCTCTCTCTCTCTCTCTCTCTCTTTCTCTCTCTCTCTCTCCCCTCTCTCTCACTCTCTCTTTTTTAAAAAAAAGAATCTGCTCCAGCTTCTCAAGGCCACTGGAAACTTCTGTGTCCCATTTTGCTAAGACGTTAGGATTCTGTCATGGAAGTCGCCTCTCTTTGTGTTCCTTGGCGCCTACTCCTTGTGGGCTTACTTTGACTCTTATTATTCCAACATGGTGGGACATGTATTCAGTTGCCCTTTTTAGAGAATAGAGGAGCCAGTGACTGAGGGTGGTAGGGAAACAGATAAAAGGGGGGCAGACAGTGTGGGAGGCAAGGTCTGAGAGTAGCCCTGGGGCTCGGTATGTTCATGTGGGTTCTACCATATTTTCTCCCGACAGAGCCAATGTCCTCGCCACGTAGCATGTGGTACCATGTTCACTCCAGACTTCTTCTGCGCCAGGTTAGGAAGGGGACTAGCCTTTTGCTGAGCACCTGCTCATGTCAAGAAATGAACAGGTGCATTCACGGTGTTGTTAACCCTCCCGAGAGCCCTACAAGACACATGCAATTGTTTATATTTTTTAGATAAGAAAAGTGACTTTAGACAAAATAAGTTCTTTCCCAAGAACATATAGAACTAGTATCCAGAAGAGCTAGAGTTTGAGCTGAATTCTGCCATTTGCTTGCAAGTGAAAAAAAAAACTAAGCTCAGACAACAAAGGAATTTATTACCTGATATGTTTTGGAACTCCCCTGATTTATTCAGCTTCAGGAGCAATTGGATGTAGGGGGCCAAATAGTGTCCTTAAAGCTCTCTGTCCTTATCACTTGGTTCTGATGTCCTCTATATGTTGGACTTACTTTGTAGACCACTTCTTTCATGTATTTGGCAAAGATGTCTATGTCACTTGGGTTACATATGACAGCTTGAGGTCTCAGAGGAAGCGACTTATTTCTACCAGAGTCTGTATTTCAAATCTTAGGGAGTTCGGGATTCATTCACTTTGAGTCACATGCCATTGTCAAACAGGTCATAATGACCAAGGAGCATGGGATTCCCTTATTGATCATCCCAGGTCCATCCCAGGTGTGTGGTCCTCAATCAGGACTACGTGGCTCTAAAGAGACTTTCCAATGGAAAATCAAGTTCTGGTACCAGCCAAAGAGAATAGGTGCTTGGCAGGCAAAATCCATAGCTGTGATCTATACTTTGTGACATCAAAGTCTTTTTTTCCCCCACATCTTTACTGGAAGGAAGACAAATGAAGATATGAGATTAGCAAATGTGAGCCTTTCCTCATATCACCTGATCACTCTCTCATACCTACCATAAAGTCTTTAAATAGTCCCAGAGGCCAGACTCTCTGCATCCTGCAGCTTTGTGGATCAGCAGAGGCTTCTTATTCTTTGTCACTGTGATTCACCCAGTCCCTGGTTGGCAGTCAAGTTCTCCTTCCCAGACCAATGGCCCCTGAGCCTTGTCTGGGGTTCATGGTCATGGAAAATCCCCATGTTTTGATGGCAGAAGGTGGAATTGACTGCCGTGTCCTCTCTGGGAGCCCAGGGAGAGATTTTTAGACACAAACACATTTGGAGGAAGAATTCAGCAGTGGAGTTGCTACCTCCAGATTAATTTACACTCCGGCAACCCCAGAGAGGCTGACAGACTGATGGATGGCCAGCCTGCTGGGTGTGCAGCTGTATTAATGCTGCCATGAACTCAGCTCATTAGCTCTGCGTTCCTTTCCTTCCCTCACCACACCTAGGACACAGCTCATCTCATGTAAAATGGGGCCAGCTCGCTTGGGCCATGTGTACTCAAGGTCAGATCCCTGGGGCAGATTCCCAACTGGGCTGCCAACCCAGCAGAGAGGGCTCAGCTCCCCACCCCTCCTCACCATCTGCCTTTGCCATTCCAAGGGCATGTTGCAGGACACTGGCCAAGAACAGCGTCCACAGAGGAGCTCAATTTCCTTCCCCTGGGGAGCTCAGTAGCAGTCCCAAAGATAGGACAGCTCACACAACAGCAGTAGGCCTGCCTGCGGGGCAGAAGGTGTGTGAACGCACTGGCGGTGTCCTACCAGCCACCGAAACACATGGCGGATTCCACAGGAATCCAAGGAAATAATCTTTCAAGCTGGTTCTTTGCTCAGAAAACAAAGTCTGAGTGTGGGGCTGTCTAGACAGAGATGTCGGGTTGGCAGTGACACAGCACTGATGTTGACCTTGTAGCCAGAACCTAGGCCGACCCACCTCTCATGGCCACCTGACTTTCCCCATCTTTGGCACCCTGGTGTCATCATTAAGGCCCTTAATGTCATGAGCCGTAGAGTCCGACAGAGACACTAAGGCTTGATCATTCTCCTTGACTTAACCTCTGGCTGAGCCGGCACATGAGTGATTCCCATGTCTCAATTTCCTTTTGCAAAATAATAATAATAATAATAATAATAATAATAATAATAGTAATAATTGTAGGATTTGGTGCTCAACATGGTGCTATGTCAATGGTGGCTGCTCTTGGGATTGTCCCATGCTTCTGTAGCCTTGGACCCTAATACCCTCTCTTGAACTTGATATTGGCCCCAGACTCCACACCCACTGTAAGCCCCAGGTCAGCATCTTGCCCACTCCATCCACTGGCCCAGTCCTCGTTCCATTCCACAGGGTACAAGGATCAGGCATGTCTTACATTCCGGACTCTGGCCAAGTCTTAGGGTTTAAACCCCGATGGGTTTCATCTGAGGACCTTGGCAGCTCAGAACCTTACAATCACTGGAACCAGGGGCTTAGGGACACGGGATCCAGAAATCTGAGCAGAACCAGGAGATCTGTCATTGGTTCAGGTGGCTCAGCTTCCTGGGGCCTGGAGGTACACCAGGTCCCAGCACTTGTCTTGACTGCGACAGGTTCCAGCCCCAGCAGATGCTCTGCTGGTTCTCGGCAACGATGCTCACTGTAAATAATGCCTTTGCCCAGACAGCATATGGCGCTGGCAGATTTGGGCATTCCAGAGACTCACTTACAGACATATGGGCCCACTGCCTAAGCTACTCTCTGGTCAGGCCGGGCCCTGTAGGGAGGGATGGGTGGGGGAGACTTGAACTGGGATCACAACGAACCGGGCTTGAGGAGAGCTGGAACAAATTCCCCGCCAGTTCAAGAACCTGCAGCTGGGAGGTAGGAGGAGGACAATCTGCCTTTTGAGTTTTCCACTCACTTGATGGAAGGAGGGAACCACTCCCCAGCCATGGTCACAATGAGGCTCATGATTGGCTTCAGTGACTCCCCTTCCTGGATGGATCCCCTTTGGGGGTACCCTCTCACACTGACTCAAAACTTGGTTTGGCCACAGGACAATAACAAATGTGACCCACGCGGACACTTGGAAGGCTCTCGGATCCCGGGTCCCTAGGCACCTAGTTCCAATGATTGTAAGGTGCTTACCCTCCTGCTGCTGGGGTCCTGTGGCTGCCAATGAGCATCCGCAGAGGAGGGGCAGCCATGTGAAGATGGGGGTCCCTATCACCTCAGGCATTCTGCACCAGACCACTGCACATCAGCCAGCCCTAAGTAGGCTCCAGATGCAGGAACAAACCCAGCCAGGAGCAGCCCAGCTTGGTCCAGACTGGAAGAAACTGCCCAGGTGAACTTGGGCCAAGTTAACAACCTGTGGAGTCACTGGGCTCAATAAATGGCTATTGCTTCAAGCTACTAAGTTTTGGGGGTGGTTTGTTAGACCGAAAACTGTAACACGTAGTGTGTTGATAGAGACTGGACTTACAGCAGCTAGAGCAGGGTATCTGTTCACAAGACTCCAGAGTGGTCATCATTAGCAACGTTTACACCGCAAAGAGAGTAACTATGTCTTCCAAACTGCCTGTTCCAGGGGTAAAGAGCCATCTCCCTTTGCTGCCTCTTTCAGTCTAGTTTACCCTGCCACCCAACAGCTGGGGTTGGATATAAGTAAACGTCAAGAGAAAAGCGTTCAGGAAACTCACCATTCAAGTGAGATGAGATGGATTGTTTAAATGCCTGCCGTCTTCCGGGCTTTGAACTGGATGTTTTAGAAATCCTTGGCTCTGTTTGCCTCCAGAATTCCTAGGAGCTAGACTCTCCGAGGCTCAGAGTGGTGTGGTTTTTCCCAAGGAGTGGTAGAGCGAAGCCTGGATTCCACTCTCTTAGCTCCAAGTTCAACTTCCTTCTTGACACCCCAGGTCCCCTATGCCAGCAAATACTGCTGCGATGGCTACCATATGTCCCCTGCTTCTATAGCCAGGTCCTTTCCTGAATGCTACACACGAGTAAGTCAATCCACTGCTCTAACCCTGTTATCATTGCTTTACAGATGAGGAAACCGAGACGTGGAAAGGTCAAGCAATTTGTCCAGGGTCACGCATGTGGTGAGTGGTTGAGGCAGGATTTGGCACTGGGGTTTCTGTCTAGAGAGCCCACACTTGCAGCCAGAGGGCTCAGTATTGGAAGCTGAAAAATCTTGAGATGTTTCTTCTGACTGACTTGAGGCTCCAGGCAGGGAAGCAAGCTTTTGGTTCCTTAGGATGAAGTTTGGAAGAAACTTGCAATCTGGGGCCCAGGTCCCATCCTCAAAGGGCAGCTCACCCCTCAGTAGAAGAAGCGAGGGTTCAATATTTACCTGGTTGTGACAGTGACTGTCTAACGGGGAAACTGCTCCTTCCCAGCTGGCTGTTAATAAGCAGGCATATGGATCTAATGTTGCCCAAGTCCCCCATTTTTCAAGATAATCCAGAAATGTAATTTTTTGAGTAGGTTTTGATTTTTGAGTTGGCACGCAACAATTTTTTGTTTTCCTCAAAATACCACATGAGCCAAACCAAACTTCTCTGGACCAACTATTACCCAAGAGCAGCCTTTGCTGTATGTGGTACGGGAGATAAAACTCAGGGTAAATGATCATAAAAATCAGAATGCGTTTAAGGTGGGGGGGACTTATCTCCTGGAAAATAAGTCTGGAATAATCATCTTTAGGGTCGATATGAGAAGTGAAGAGTCGATTATTAAATAGTCTTCTTTTGCTTGGGTTTTTCTTGAGGGCTGCCATTTGACATCCTAATGCTCAGTTGACAAATCACAAGAATGTCCTGCTTCTGTGTAGAAAGCAGATTCACAAGCCAAGTTCTGAAATTTTCATCTCAGAGTGGCTGCCGTGCAATTGGCTCTCTGGGTATCGAGAGGAGACAGATCTCATTTCCATCAACAAGAAACAGGCTGCCCAGAGAACAGACTCCATCTGTAATCATTACACTGTCACCCAGAGAAATGTTTGTACGCCTGGTCACTTCCCCACAGGGCAATTCTAGGACTGTTCCCCCACCTTCCAGGTGCGCCATCCCTGTCCCTGCCAAGATTGGAGTCTGAGTCACACACGCATTTCTAGCCAAGGAGGCGTGGCTTCTAACGGTAGCTATCCATGAAGGAGGCTTGCTGGCTTCCCTGAGATTTTTGCTTCCCTGGTCCCAGACCCCTGTGGCTAACAGGGCAATGGACCAGGTTCGTTCATTCATCAAATATTTATTGAGCATCTACTATGTGCTAGCCCTGTGCCAAAGCCCAGCGATACACTGATCAAAAGAGACAAAATTCTCTGCCCTCGTGGAGATTGTGTTTTTGTGGAGAGATGGACAATAAGCAAGATGGATATGCAAAATATTTAAGAGTTAAAGCATATTAGATGCTTTTCAGGGATATTCATAACTGTAGCTACCTTTTAAGTTCAATGTGAGGATTTAAGATTATGGTTATATAATACTTCATAGTAAATGTTCAATATACATGAACTATTTTTTAGCCAATTTTCTCAAAGATCGAGTGACTCAAATAAAATGGATGTTCTGAGGCAATGCGTTCTACCGTGGCTAGACCACAGGTTATGTGAAAGGGCTCCTTTTGCTCCCTAGGTCTAAATTAGGAGGTCAAAGACCTTGGAGTTTTATCGGGGGGGGGGCCTGCTCTCTAATACTGAATTATGAAACCAACTCCTGGGCTAGCGAAGTCATTCACAAAACCCTGCTCAAGATTACGGAACTAAAAAGTGGCAAGGCTGGATTTGAACTCACTGATGTCTGATGCTAAATCTGAGCCTTTAACTGCGATGCCACTGGGCCTCCCACGTGCGATTCAGGAGGACCTGCTCAAGAGGTGTCCGGCAGGCCAGGTGAAGGAGGCCCCATATCAGAGCAAAGTCTGGGCTCTGTCTCTGAGGGTTTAGATGACACAGACCTCTTCCTGATTCACTGGGCTTTGGTTGGTTCTTGCAACAACAAACATCCCATGTGCAGTTCTTGTTGCTTCATACTTTGTTAGGAAAATGCTAATTTCATTGTAAGTTCCAGTGCTGTTCAGATGTTCCCAAGCAGGTCCATCATAAATCCACAAGGGACAGCATTTCTAAGTGATTCCCCCATAGACTCACCAGTGGAGCCTCCTAAAACTGCTGCTTCATTAATGGACCATCTCCGAACTTGTTAATGTCTAATTACTGACACTAATGGGGCCATGCATTTTAAAAATGAAATTATGAGTATTATTTAATTAGGAAAAGCGCTTGATAAACTGCTGAATAAATCTGGCAAGGGACGCATAGGAGCAGGATTTAAGCAGGCATCCTCAGCTGAGAGAGACCTCAGAGTGCTGCAGAAGCCAAGTGGATTCCCCCAAAGAATCCCATCAATGCCTGGAACAGTCAGATGGAGTGATTGTGAAAGAGCTCCTTTGGCTCCCTAGGTCTTGAGATGAGCTACAGTCGGGCAGGACCCAGGCACAGAAATGGAGCTAAAATTGAATCACCACCGACTTTTAAAATCTCTCCTGACTTTGCGATGTCTGGCTGATATTCACGAATATAACACATCACAAAAGTAAAGCAAAACAAAACAAAAAAGCTCAAAGATCTTGCATACTTCCACCTGCAGAGGTCAACATTAGGAACAGTTTGGTGTATATCCTTCCGGACACTCATGTTTCCACTGGCGTCCAGTTGTGTGCACGTGTAATATTTTTGAAAGCATAAACACAATCACACTCAAGAAATGTATCGGTTTGTGAATTTTTTACCCTCGGTCATATACCATGGATAATATCTCATTTAGTAGTTTACCACCACTTACTTCATCTTTCAAAACAGTTGTATAGTATTCCAAACCCATCTCCAATTATCAGTATTTGTTTGCGTTTTTAATATGCAAACAAAACTATATTAAATATTCCTGGTTAAATATGCATATGCTATGTATGTCCTTTGAATGATTTTCTGAAAGCAGATTCTGCGGGTAATTGAATTATAGGTTTTGAAGGAAAAAAAAAAAACAGCTAAATTTCTTTCCAGAAGGTTGTTGTAGCAATTGACATTCATCATAGCACCGGAAGATCTTTTCAATATTTTCCAAATTCATAGGCAAAAAAATAAGGTGCTTATTATTTTTTTACTTCATTTTCCCTTGACAACTGAGCTGAGGATTTTTTTCTTTTACTTGTTGATCTTCCACTTGAACTTCTGCCTTCCTACATACCTTGCTAATGTGCTGTGCCCAACTTGCGTACTGGGGTCTGTCTCTTTCTTCTTTATAGGTAATAAATCTTCTTACAGAAAGCCTTGACTTTATGTGTTCAATATCCCATTATCCACTTTTCTTTCTGCTTTACCATTATGATCTTTACATGTAAAAATGTTTTATGTTTTTATATCTTGTATAGTTTTACATTTTTTAATCTAGTCCAATTTCTCCATCTTTTCCTTGATGTTTTCTATCCTGGGTGCCATACTTGGGCAATCTTCACCACACCATACGAATAAAGTGGTTTTATTTTTAACCTGTGAATCTGCGATCATTTTGAGACTTATTTTGGAATCCGTGAGGGAAGGATTCTTTTCCAAATGGCTAGCCAGTTGTCCCAACACTATTGGTTGAACAAGTCTTTTCCACGGATTCAAATGCCACCATATTGCATATTAAGTTCTAAATATTTTTATGGATTTTTCTCTTCTATTTCACTGTTTTTTTCCCCTCGTAGCTGCACTGTCCTTTTAATTATTACACACTTATGCTTTACAATAATAATCTGTGTTGAAAACCTTCTCCGCTGTTCTCGCCAACCTGCTGATGAACTTCACAAGTTTCCTTTTAACTGGACTTTTATTTGACTGAATCAATAGAATACATTAATTTGAAGAGAACTGACATCTAGGTACATACCAGATCCTCTGCTTATTTAGGTCTTTTGTTTAAATCATCTAGCAGTGTTCTGTAGTTGGATGATTTTTTTTATTTTTTTGGTACAGATTCTTTCTGAATCAAATGTTTAGCATTTTAAATTATGTTGTAAAGAACATTTTTCCCAGCTCCCCTACACACCCAGAATTGTGCCACTGGTTAGGGGTGTGTGTATGTGTGTGTGTGTGTGTGTGTGTGTGTGTGTGTGTGTGATTCCTCTCTGCCAGATGCTCTTGATTAGTTCTTTTTTGGTACCAGGGATTGAACTCAGGGGCACTCAGCCACTGAGCCACGTCCCCAGCCCCATTTTGTATTTTATTTAGAGACAGGGTCTCACTGAGTTGCATAGTGCCTCACTTTTGCTGAGGCTGGCTTTGAACTCGAGATCCTCCTGCCTCAGCCTCTGAGCTGCTGGGATTACAGGCGTGTGCCACTGTGCTCAGCTCTCTTGACTAGTTCTAATAGGTTGCCAGTTCACTTTCTTGGGCTTTGTATGCAGACAATATAGTGTCTACTAGTCATGAAAAACTCTGACCTCTTTCTAGGATTTTGTGTTCGTTTTCTCTCTTCCCCTACCCTCTTATATTGCCTGCACCTTCCAGAACAATCCTAAGTAGTCAAAGTCACATTTTTTTCTAGGCTTTAAAGGTTGCCAGAAGCAAAATAAAGGACATAGTTACATAAATATTATTTATCACATAAAAAGAGTATCCCGTAGTCCTAATTTAGTATTTCGTTTTTTAGAATAAAGTCATCCAACTGATTATGTGTTTTCCTTCTGCAGTGTTTTAATTATATTATTGGGCACCCAAATAGCAACACATCCTGGTGTTCCTGGAAGAAACCCTACTGGGTTATAATACATCCCCCCATATTCCCCAGACGCCGGTTTCTCTTGACTCATTTAGCTGGGTACTATCTGCTCTTCAGTTACTCAGATTTTTTTTTTTTTTTTTTTTTTTTTGCATCTGTATTCAGAGTTTGTTTTCAAGGTAATCCAGTTTCTTGCTAGTAAAATAAATAAAGAAGTATTTTTTTCCCCACGTCTGGAAGAGCCTAAATAGCCTTGAAGATTTGATTGAATTTATACATAAAAATCTTTTTGGTCTAGCAGCTTTAAAATAGTATTTAAATAATACTATTTGAAAATACTTCTACGCTTGTTGGGATATTATCAGTTTTCTACCTTTTTGGGGGGCAAAATTTTTTTTTCTAGAAAACCATTTTCTTAAATGAGGTGTCATCTATTTTTTTTGTATGGATGTATGTGTGTGTACACACAGACACACATACACACAGACACAGACACACACACACAAATACAGACACACACAGACACAGACAGACAGGCAGACAGACACACACACACACACACACACACATGAAACAGGGTCTCCCTACATTGCCCAAACCAAGCTTAGGATCCTCTTACCTCCACTGTGCCTGGCTTAATTAAATTATTTTTTAAAATCTGCTGTTTTGTTTGATATTGGGCATTTGAGTTCTCCTTTCTTCTTTTCTTCCTTCCTTGATTTTTGATTTTCCTGCCAGAGATCTGTTTGGTCTTTTGAGAGCAGCAGCCCTTGGGCGTTTGGGTTGGTTTGTTAACCACAGTGTCTTGAGGGCCAAGCTCCTAGAAGCACAGCAAGGGATTTGTGGGAACTCGACCACCAGGACGAATCTGCTGTGGGCTGCCTGCTCAGCCTCCCTGTCCCTCCCCCAGCCGCCCGTCACCAGCACCCCAGCAGCCCCCTTTGAACTGAATAACTCACACCTTCCAACTTGGGCTGTGGGCACTTGGCTCCAGCTACACCAGCCAAACAATCTCTCCTGGAGCTTGGAACTGAGACATGCCAATGCCTGCCATTTGTTCAGCCGGATGATCCCTGTGTTGGTTCCTGGCTCCAGCCCTTCCTGAAGTCCTGTATCTTCCCTACCTGATTCCCCCAAATATCCTTCTGACTTCATGATAAACCCCCTCTTTCTGCTTTGCCTGATTTGGACATGTTCATGGTCCTTACAACTGGATGTCACTTAAGGCCACCACTGGGGGGTCTGGCTTCCACGGTACGAGCACCCCAGTAGGAGAAATCACATGCCATCTTGGTGTGGACTTGACTGAAGGAACCGGGTGGATTGTGTGAGTGCCGGTTCCTCTATATTTTTGGTTTTTAAGTTTACGTGTATCTGGAACCCAGTTCCCAGCTACTTGCTAAGGGGTTTGCCTGGTCCTTGGAGGTGACCCTGATCACACAGGCTCCAGGCTGGAGGCTTTCAGAAAGAGCGAGGAGCCGGAGTTGCCCCTAAACTCAGCACAGGGAGGAACGGTGAGCCCCGAGGGTGAAAGAAAGGGCGGCAGGCATTTCCCATTGAGGCTTGGGTCCAGGAGAAGTGTGGATCGTGCCGAGTGTCTGATGGCTGTGTCATCTCTGGGACATCTAGGCACTTGTGTTGGGAACCCCGTGAGCAGAGGTGGCTCTCTGACTCTGAGTTGCAGAAGCAAAAGACATCAAGGGCATCCATGAGACAGATCCTAGCTAGGGGCAGGATGGAGGTTTTGAGGGCTTCTTGGAGGAGGAAGAAGGGTGTTGAGTCGGAAGCTGTGAGCGGGTAACTGCGCTGGGATGGCTGTTCTCTGAGCACATCTGTGAGATAAGAGCCCCTCAGAGCCCAAGGGGACAGACTGGCAGTGATATCTCTGCACACGATGTCCCCGAGAGCAAGGTCCAGGGGCATATCATTCTCAAACACCGACTATGAGCTGCTCATTTGGAGGCACCAGTCGGGCTACTAGGAATCCAAGAAGGTCTTTGGAAGGTCCCTGGCCATTTCTAGTGCCTCACTGCTGCCCGGAACAACAGGGGTGACCATACGAATTGGACTGAGTAATGGCCCCAAGATCCCAGATCCTGCCTGCTCTCGAGGGCTCCCTTCTGCATCCCATCCCCTTAGCCGATGTTTCAAACCTTTGCTCTCTGCCCCACCCCCGTTCGTCCTGGCGATGGGCCTTTCCATCAGCCCCATCTCACCGGCCCCTGAGCCCAGGAATGTGGTAGCCAGGCCTGAGGCTGAGTGCCCCGTGGGAACTCTGCTTCCCCAGCCAGGTTCTTGGGAAGGGACTCTGACCCATGAGGGCAGCAGCAGAAGCCACAGAAGGTTGGTCAGGGGCTGGCAGGCTCCCCCCGCTGCAGGGGTCCCGTGGGAAACAGCAACGTGCCAAACAGCCAGAGGCAGGCGTAACCGGTGCCTGGTGAGTTCCCCTTTAGAACACCACGGGAGGCCAATCAAGCCTCCTCAACAAATCCACGGGCTCCCTGTAGCCCCCAGCCTACCAGTTTACAACGGGTGCTGCTGAGTCTCTTCAAAGCCTGCCTCCTGAATGAGACGCACATCCCCACGGTGAGTGTTTTCTTAGATCCCAACCCAGGAATGCCTAATTGGCCTGTGGGTGCGTTCAGCCATTGCACAGATGTGCATGGAGCACTGTGGAGTGCGGGGCTCTGTACGGGGTGGCATCGGGGCTACGGTGGTAAGTGAACTGGAGAACAGGTGCCCACACCCACAGCACTCACCTTCCTGAGGTCAGGGGGAGGGACGAGCCACTGGAATTTAACAAGTGAATTGGCTTTTTTTTTCCCCTATGGAGAAAGTAATCAGGATGTTGTCCATTATTTTAGAAAGAAAAGTCTCCCCCCTGGGATGCACTGAGCTGAGGTTTGAATGATGAGGGGAAGCCAAGACTGGGGAACAGAGCACTCTAGGAGATAAGTGCAAAGGCCCTGAGGCAGGAAAGAGGGTTGGCAGGTTGGCGAAACAGGGGCCTATGGGCTGGAGTGTGGTGAGCAAGGAAGGAGCAGGAAATGCGGTCACAGAGGCCTGCAAGGGCCATATCACACGAGATCTTAGAGGCTACTGTGAGAGGTCTGCCTTTTATTAGTTTCATTCAACTATGATTCCAAGAAGGGAGCTCCGCCCCCAACTGTTAATTAGCTTCCATGTTTAAAGAGCCCAAAGCTCTGTGCACCATTTACTATTCAGGTCTTGGCTCCAATGCCTGCTGGAAAGGGGGGGCTGAGGCTGGTCCTGAGGCCGGGGCATCTCCAGCTTCTCATTACCTTCCCTCCCTATTGCCAGGCCCGGGCCCCAGGACAGCCTCTCCAGCAGGTACAGGGTGTCCATGCTGTCCCCAGCCCGCTCTGCCAGTTTCAGGTCACAAGCAGAGACCAGGGTGGGGAGGCTGACCTGAGTCTATAGAGTCCCCAGGGGACCTTGATTAACTGTGCTAGTCAGCTTTTCACCACTGTCACCAAAGAGATCTGGTAAGAACAACGTACCCGTGGGAAAGTTTATTTGGGGCTCACAGTTTCAGAGGTCTCAGTCCGAGGACAAGCAGCTCCGTGGCTGTAGGCCTAAGGTGAGGCAGAACATCATGGCGGAGGGGCCTGGAGGAGAGGAGGAGCTCTGGACACAGCCAC
This sequence comes from Marmota flaviventris, assembly GCF_047511675.1. NCBI lineage: Eukaryota > Metazoa > Chordata > Mammalia > Rodentia > Sciuridae > Marmota > Marmota flaviventris. The sequence continues at coordinate 16,041,018 of NC_092516.1, read as the reverse complement.
CAGGAAGAAGAAAGAGAGCCCCACTCATCAGGGACAAAATATAGACCCTAAAGCATGTCCCCAGAGACCCCCCTCCTCCAGACCTGTCTATAGTTCCTACCCAGTTGATCCACATCAGTGGATTAATCCACTGATGAGGTTGAGGTTCTTATAACCCCATCGTGGCCCCTCTAAACCTTCTGGCATCATCTCACACATGAGCTTTTGGGGGACACCTCACATCCAGACCATAACATGAACCCTATACGGTCCTTTATTTATCCATATTTATGCTCACATATATGTCCTATTCACATGTGAGACTGTGATGCACAAAAGTCCTATGTACAAGTCTGTGGCTATTTCACTTGTTCCTTCTGTAAATATTTCCTGGGAGCCTGCGATGGCTCCAAAGGGTCCTCGGTGCTGGGAATGACAACAGGGAACCGAATGGAGGGCAGTTCTGCCTGGAGTAGGGAAATGAAGAGCCCACAGAGATGGCGTAGCAGGACACGCTATGATTTTAAATAGAACGGTTAGGGAGGGTCGCCCGACACTGAAGCAGAGATCTGTGCAAAATAGGGGGGGCAGGCCCCGTGGCCAACAGGGGGAAAGGATTCTGGTGGGACGAGGAAGGGCAAAGGCTTTGCAGAGGTGCTGAGGAAGGGCCAGGTGGCAGGACACGGGGCCCAGCAGGTCCGACGGAGCCTCGGTGCCCGTTGTCAGGACTCTCAGCCCTGCGTCTGCTCACTGCTGCCCCCATCTAGCTCCTCCGCCAGCTCTCAGGGCATCCATCCACCACGTCCCCTGAGAAGCCTTCTGCAACCAGACCAGGTGGAAGTGACTCGTCTTTCCCCTTGGAAATACGACATTTATTGCTTAAGCCCTCACTTGAAGTTGCAGATTAATGTTTGCGTGTTTCATTTAGTTATACATCACAGGTTCCAGACTGCTGGAATGTTCCATCGAGCCTAGCAGTGGGAATTTTGAAAACAGAACTAGAGACTTCCTCTAGGACAGGCTGAGAAACCACCTCGGGCAGGAGAGAACCCGTCTGGCTCACCTGAGTCCTCACCTGTGTCCTCTGGGACACGGGGAGGGGGACATGGAGGATTCTTAATGCCAGGCCCATAAAAGATGTAAGGAGGCCTGGCAGTTGTCATGCTGAAAATGAAAATGAGTAATAAATTATTGATTCGATTACATTTTCAGAAAATAATAACAGAACATGTACTACATTCAAGTTATCTCGCCTTCTGCCGATTGGTGAATCCCCAATATCCTTCCCCAAGTTTCCCCTTTGTGCTAAGAATTATTAGATGCAGTGTTCATTGTTTGCAGATAAGAATAACTTGTACTTTGAATACTGCAAAATTCTTAATACTCGTCTCCAGTGTGAAGGCTTTGATCTCTCTGGACGATGGGTAATATTTTTGAGGGGTAGAATTGGGCAGAGAGGATCAGGAAAAGAAGAGGTTTTTATTCTGTTTCTGGTCAGCAAGACTTTGAATTTTGTTGACTGATACAATACTTGATGAGCCATACAGCTAGTTCATGCACATTATCTCAGACCAGCCCAGCAAGAGAAATGAGGAAAATGTCTTAGAGAGGTTAAGGGACTTGTTTGAGGTCACACAGCACAAAGCCAGGACTCGAACCCCAGCTGTCTAAGATCGGCTCTTTCTATCCTAACCTCCAGACTAAATAGACTAGCTCCCCAGAAGAACATGCTTCCTCTTAAACAAAAGCCACTTGGTTCCAAAATAGGCCATCTAGAATTATATTTGTAATAATATAGTGATCTAATTATCCTGCACTTCATCATTTAGGAATGTAAAACATTTCTTCTTGGTGTCTCAGTCGCTGAATTTTCCAAGTTAACAAATAAGCAAAATCCACACCACAAACATGTATATGTGTATCCAAGTCTGTAGCCCAGGAGCTCTGGGTGAGAGCAGGAGAATGGGTTATCATCCTTCTACCTTCGGGTCTAGTGTGGCACCTCGCTCATTGCAGATACCAATGAAGGGTTTGTAAAATGAATGAGCGAACAACACCCGAAAAAAAGCTACCCTAATAGGAACACCTCGTCTGTCTCCTTCAGCTTCTCCCCAATGCACCAAGCGGCTTATTAATTATGGATGGAAATGGAAGTTCTGAAACAGAAACTGATGTGGCTATAATCACACCCTGTGTTTGCATGATCATAAGAAGATTATTAAAAATGGATAAGGCAGCCATAATTGGGCTCCAGCCTACCAGAAATCTTAGAGGAAGCAGATGGAGCATTTGGGCATTTTCTGTGCTTTAATCTAAACCAGCAGGAAAAAAAAATTGATTAGAAGATTGTCTTTCACATTCCATTATTGATGTCCGGGCTATCATTAGCAAATGGGTCACCCTAAGAGCCGTCCCCAGCCTGGCATCAGAGACGTGGGGGATTTGATTTAGAGAGAAGTTGAACTTGGTTTTGTTTGTCAGGCTCTTTGCACGGTTTGGGCATTTGGCCAAACTTTGTAAGTGAATTTTTCCCCAAACACGTTTCCCTTTCATTTTGAAACGGGGCTGGAAAGGAAATTATATTAACACATTTTTTTCCCCACTGTTTATGCTTTAAAATCGTCTCAAATACTCATCAAGAGGCTATGGAGAAAATAACGAGGAGGGGTTTTCCTAGCAGAAAATCATCCCAGGGCCTCTAGTTTGGTAACAGGTGTACAGAAAGATACAAGAAGCATCTTGTGAGACAATCAGCATTCCTGCTTTCCAGTAGAAAACATTATCACTGTGGGAATTAACTTGGATTTCATCACTAAGCACCAAGAAGTCACATATGAAGTCAGGAGAATGAGACCTAACTGATTTCTTTTTTTTTTTAATTACCAAGGTGTCACTAAGCCCTTCTGAGACCCACTCATATCTCTCTTTATATAGTGACACATCCCTGCGGGGGTGATGTGAGGACCTAATAGCATTGTGTACACGGGTCCTGACTTAACGGTGGTTTGACTTATGATGGTGTGAAAGGGACACACATTCATGGACATTGTGGGGTGGGATCTTGTCTCAGGCTAGATTTGGGTGGGACCATCTTCTCTCACAATGCCTGGGAGTGACAGAAGTTGCAGCTCTTCACCAGCCACACAGTCATGAGGGTGAGGGACAGACACCTCCACAGGGTACTCATTTAGTATGCTGGGTAGATGAGATGGATGACATGCATATTTAGCTTCTAATATTTTCGACTTATGATGGGCTTATTGGGATATAACACTGGTAGCTACACACTAGGGCAGCACCTCATGTGAATCTATGTAGTAGTGAATAAAAAGGATTATTTTTTCTTTCTTTCTTTTATTTATTTATTTATTTTTTGGTACCAGGGATTGAACCCAGGGGTGCTTAACCGTGGAGCCACATTCCCAGCCCCCTGGCTTAAAAAAAAAAAAAAAAAAAAAAAAAAAAAATATATATATATATATATATATATATATATATGTATATATACACTTAGAGACAGGGTCTTGCTGAGTTGCTTAGGGCCTCACTAAGTTGCCGAGGCTGGCTTTGAACTCACGAAGTTGCCTCAGCCTCCTGAACCCCTGGGATTACAGATGTGTGCCACCACACCCAACCTGAATAAAGGGATTTTACTGAGACTATCTAGCGTCCCGTGAAAAATGTTTTTATTCTTACCATCACACACAAGCAGGCATCAGATCTACAAGTGACCAAGTCTTCAGACATGGCCCAACTCTTCTTTCCCATAGAAGGACCAGAGAAGTGACGAGACCCACCCAAGCCAGAGAAAAATCAGCTTTAGAATCCAGGTGACTCCTAGCCTGGACTCTTGCTGGCACAGGCCTGCTCCTTGGGGCACTTTGAGGTCACTTCCAAGTTGATGACACATCAGAAACCAAAAAGCACTGGAAATGCTCAGAACCAAAGAGTAAAGGACAGAAAAGAAACCCCGACTGGGTTTCTCAGTGGAGTCATGTTTGGGGGGTACGTATGGGGCGGGGCAGGATGCATGTCTAAGTTTTGTTTTGACTGATCTTATATTTGCAATGGGATTTCTATTCCTGGGAAAAGACAGAAGATTGAGCACTTACGAGCTCAAATATGCACAAAATAATCTGGGGAAACAGCGTCGGGACTGGCAGCTCAGGGAGAAGGACTGCAGCTTGCAGAAACACGGAGTAAAGACATCTTGAGAGGACTGCCAATGATCAGCAGTCTGTATGACAGACACCTGTATACAATTAGCCAGAGGTGCCCCTTCCACGAAATATTACTTCCATCTGTTGGAAAATTATAAAGGTTATGCAAATCCCTGGTGTCTGTGAGGTGACTGGGAAGCCCTTAGATGTGCCTGGTGGCGCAGTGGGCACAACCCTGCCCAAATTTACATGACAGTCCTGCTAAGCCAGTTCACAGCCCACCATGCTCAGGAAGCTGAATGCTTTGGCAGAATTAAGTGGAGAAATCTTGTATGAAGAACATCTCTTCTTTGTGCCACTCATCCTTCTTACAGCAATAGTACCCCGATATCTCTTTTTAGGGTTTGGAGGCAGATCCAAATCCCTGCTTATGAAGTGAGCAGATGACCCATGCTGAACTCAGTGGAATATCCCACCGCCTGGATGTGACGAATAAGTCAAAGATGACAGGTGACCCGATCAGATCCAACAAGTCGCAACTAGATGGGGGATGCTGGGAGAAAAGAAAATGTTTTTTTCTGTTACACTTGGATTTGTGAAGATATGAGGGCTGAAGCTACAGCAGATAGCGTGCTACGTAAGGCGTAAGGCATCTGGGAATGACGTCAACCCAGGAAGTGGGAAGAGAGAAGGGGAGAGAGGGAGAGACAGACAGGGGAGATATTTCTCCTGATAGATCAGAGGCCAGGGTCACCCCTGCACTTTTCAGATATGTGAAACCAAATACATTATCTTTTTGCTTAAGCCAGTCTGGGTTTGCATCTCAGAGTCCCAAGCTGCACAAAAGCCCCCTAATTTTGAGGGTAAGGCCTAGAGGTGGCAGAGGAGCAAAGACCGAGACAGATTCCCTTGCAAGAGACACTTCTGCAAGATCTCTAGGAAGCAGCAGGGTCCTGGCCGTTGTAGCTGAGAAGTCCTCCAAGGTGGCAGGGCTTCATGCAGAGGTATAGAAAGCTGTCACACAGATGCAATGTGGACACTTGGGGTGTTTGGAACCTGCCATGGTGACCTTGTTGAATGTGGAGAAGTCACAGCCCGGGGCTGGGACAGTCTGTGGCCTCACTGACCTTGTGAGCCAGAATGTTAAAAAAAAAAATTTAAAAAGCAATGCCTACAAAAATTATCTGTGTCATAAAATGGGCAGAGGGGGAGAAACTGATTTAGTATAGAAAACAGAAGTAAATTGCAAGAGTATTTCCCTTGTACTTTCAAAAATTGTTTCAAAAATGCAAACCCCAAGAAGCTAAAATATTGATGAGACGAAAAGACAAAGAGACGAGAATAATTATGGTTTAGAGGCGGAAAGAAATTAAATAATTTAAAAATGCATTCGATACAGTAGCAGCTAAATTAATGTTGCAGAAAAACACAACTCAGTGATGTTGAGGATGAGTGCAAGAAAGTGTCGCAGGATAGAGGGGGAAAAAGAGTGAAATGTTGAAAGGCAGGAGACACCCAAGTCAGCCAGCAATGAAGATACAGCACATAGGAAATGTGTACCTGAGCCCAAGGTACCAAAATAACTGTGACAGAAATAATAGTCAAAACGAGAAAAAAGTTCTCACTAAATCTGTGTTTCAGTGAAGTACAAATCATATCAGGAAAAAAAAATCATGCACAGATACCAAAACCTAGACATGCATCCTGGTAAGGTTCCAACTTCAAGGGAAAAAAAATGCTATGCGTACTTAAGGAAAACTTATAACGGAAGACGTCAGCCTCACCTCACACTTAACCTTTGTGGCTTTAGACCTCAAAGACAAGGTCAGGTTTGGAAGGTTCTGGAAGCCTGCATCCCCAAGACTCAGCTTGGGCAGCCACATGGCTGTTGTCCCATGCACAGCAACAGGAAGATCTTCCCCAATATTCAAGGGCTCAGAAAGTTCAATACCCACATTCTGTTGAAACAGTACTCCGGCCAGCCATCAGCCGGTTCGGAAGGCAATTGTGAGACCACATGTGCAAACTTATAAATTGAAAAGTTGGATGAAACAGATGCTTTCTTAGGGAAAAAAATTAATAAATCATCAAAATTGACTAAAGAAGAGTCCACCTGCTTAGACCAATAGATGTGCTGGGCTTCTTGCTTGACCAGACCACCAACCTCAGAGGAGCGTGTCTCAGTGGGTTTTTATTTGTTTTAGCTGCTGGTGCTGGGGAGATGCCTTTTGTGGAGTTTTTGGGGCTTGTGGCCACGTGCCAGTGTCAGAGGAAGCCCAACCACTATGCTGGCTCGGCTTTGGTTTCTCTGCCCATCCTAGGGCCGTCTCTGCTCCCTCTCCAGATGGGGACAGTGAGGCTGCCCCCCCCCCCCATGGCCCATGGACCCGTCTCATCTATAATGGTCTCACAGAAATTCCTTGAAGTTTCTATTACACAGGTGAAACCACTCCTGGTACAGATCAAATTTCCCTTATCCAAAATGCTTGGGCCCAGAAGTCTTTCCAATTTGGATTTTTTTTCTGACTTTAGAATATCTGGATACACATAATGAGATCTCTTGGGGATGGGACCCAAGCTTGAACACGAAATTTATTTATGTTCTACAGAAACCTCACATAATAGCCTGAAGGTAGTTTCCTATGATATTTTCAGTGTGCCTGCGCTTTGGCTGTCTTCCATTGCCCAAGGTCAAGTGTGGGCTTTTCCATTTGTGGCATCATGTCTGTGCTCAAAAGGTTTTGGATTTCCGAGCATTTTGGATATGGGATGTTTTTGATTAGGGATATTCAGCTTATGTGTAAATGCCAATGCAGATTCCCCCCCCCCCCCCCCCCCCCCCCCCCCCCGCTGTTGTGTTGTGTTGATCATTGACAGGGAGTGAGGGGAGGCGGGGGAGGGGGGGGAGTGTTAGATGTGTGTGTTCAAATGTCCATTAGTCCTAAATTCTCTTCTACCCATTCCTGGACTCATGAAATAACAGCGGTCGAAATTTTACCAAATCCTTCATCTTTGTGGAAGAAGGCATTTAGAAGTCTCTAACAGGTACACCCAACAATGTGGATGAGTTTCAAAACACAATGACTCAAAGAAGCCACATCTTGTAAGACACACTGCATGATTCCTCCTATGTGAAGTTCAAGAGCAGGCAAAATCAATCTTTGGTGACAGAAGACAGAGTAGGTGTTTCCTTTTGGGGGAGAAGCGAATGCCTGGGAAGGGCCACAAGGTACCTTTGGCGGTGATGCAATGTTCTAGATCTTGACCCGAGAAGCGGTTACACAGGTGTCTCCCGATGGGAAATTTTATCGAGGTGTACTCCTCCTGCTTGGGCATTTTACCCTATGCAAAATGATATCTCCATTTTTGAAAAAAAATCTTCCAACATGAGTGAAAAGGTGAGGGGTATAACCTAAGATCGCTTGTTCAGTAGATGAAAGATGTTTCTCTAATTTATTTGGTGTGTAAGGTACGTGGAACACAAAATGAATCTTCAGGGAGGAACGTTTTGGTCTGAGGTGATACCTTCCTCTGCCAGGAGGGCTAAGAACTAGTAAGAATCTAAGCTTATCTGCAGAGCCAGCCCCCTCCCCCACCCTTTGCCAGAGGGATTGATCAGGGACTGGTGCCAGCAACGAGACTGCAAAGTTTAGCTGGGAGAAACCATTTATGAAGCTTGCCCCATAAAACAGGGTGCTCGCAATTGCCATTACAGTGGCCATTTATGGCCACAGTAATGCTGCATTTTAAAATTCCCACAAAACTCAGAGGTTTCAAAGAACAATCACTTGTTTTTGCCTGTGAGCCCACAGGTAGGCTGGAATTTGTTGATCTAGACCAGCGTTTCTTAACCTCAGCACTACAATCATTTTGGGCGAGGTGGTAATTGATTACGGGCCTGTCCTGCACACTGTAGGATGCTTAGCAGCAGGCCTGACTTCCACCCGTTACATGCCTTAGTAGCCTGCTTCTAGTTGCGACCACAAAAATCTCTCTAGACATTGCCATGTGTTTCCTAAGAGGCAAGATCACTTTTGGTTGAGAAACACTGGTCTAGGCTGAGTCTGAGCTGAGCTCACCTGGGCGTGGGTCGAAGCTTCAAGTTGGGTCCAGGGCTGTTCCAAGTGCCTGATGTCCTTTCTAAACCAGCTGGCTACCTGGACTTGCTCTTCTCATAGGCAACGGCAGAAGCACAAGAGAGCAAGTCCAACTACACCACACACTTCGAACCTTTGATCATGTTCCATCAGCTCACATGCCACATGGTCAAGCCCAATGTTGATGGACGAAGGAAGTACCCTGTGCATACCTCCACTCATTCAGTTAGATCCCACCTCCTACAGCTTCCAATAATGCCTTCAAACTATTAATCCACTGAGGAGGTCAGAATCTTCATAATCCAAATGCTTCCTAAAAGCCCCCACCTCTGGACATGGCTACAATAGAGACCAAGCCTTCAACATAGGAGACTGGGAGACATTCCAGATGCCAATCACAACACTACCACCATCATCAATACCATCATTGGCTTAAAATTATAGGAATCCAGGAAGTTCCTTATCTTTTATCTTCAGTCATTCTAGAGGGGACCCAGGAAGTATGATCAAGTAGAGTGAGGATCTCCCACAAATCAAGAGAATATAGAGTTTAGCTTGTTCCTTCAGGAGGATAGATCTCCAATCCTTTATTCTTAAACCCACGCTCAATACTTAAATAGTCAGCCCTCAGTATCCCCAGGGTCCGTGTCCATGGACTCCACAAACCATGGATCAAAAATTTTGGAAAACATTGCATCCATACTGAATACACACAGACTTTTTTCTCGTCCTTTTTTCCCCCCCTAAACAATACATTATAACAACCATTTAGATAGCACTGACATTGTATTGGGTATTACAAGTAATCTAGAGATGATTTAAAGTATACGGGAGGCTGTGCATAGTTTATATGCAATTACTATGCCAATTTATTATAAGAGCACCTATGGACTCAGGTATCTGCAATGGCCCGTGGATATCAAGGGAATAATGTACCACTCCAAAGAGGAGACAGCTGGTGCAATGCAGAGAAAAGAATAACGACTTGGAATAGAGCATTTGAATTCTATTCCTTGCTTTGTCACTTGTTAGCTGATGAATTTGGGTCAAGTGCCCTGATTTCACTAAGATTTGGTTTTCCTCATCTGTAAAATGAGTCTGAATCAGTTTCTATCCAATAGAATTAATGTGAGAGTTAAACTACATTATGCATAAAATGCATGTGGTTCATGGTATTCAAGATGGCGCCATCAGTTCCTTCTCTCCCTGTATACACATGCTACTCCTCATGTAGGAGAGGGACCTAATTCCCCTTCCCCGGAATATAGACTGGCCTCAATGACTTGCTTAATTGAAGAGGCCAAAGTGATTGTCCGGGACTTTTGAGACTAAATCATAAGAAGTCTTGCTGCTCTGCAAGGACCTCTTGGAACACCTGTTCTCAAAATACTTCTCAGAACCCAGTTGCCACGCACTGAGAAGACCAAACCGCATGGAGAGGTCATGTATAGTGACTCTGACAGCCCCAGCTAAGCTCACAGTTGAGAGACAACATCAACAGTCAGTCACATAAGTGAGACACCTTGGACATTCATCCCAGTAGAACCTCCAGGTGATGACAACCCCAGGTGACATTTGAATGTAACTATACAAGAGACTCTAACCCCAAACTGCCCAGCTTAGCCCAGTCACCCCATGGAACCTTGAGAGATGATGAATTCCTGGATTAATTAATTAAATTTGGGGGTGATTCATTATATAGCAGTAGATTACTGGAACAAGTCATGCCATTGCAAGGGATTATTTTAGGGCTACATCACACATATACACCTAGGAGGAGCACTGAGTCCCGTCAGCCCCAGCATAGTTACTAGTTACTGGCTGATGCCAATCAGTAGCCACTGTCCCTCATTCTGATAAGACAGTGTCCCAAATTTGCTTTGGAGAAACTGTCCTTTCCCTAAATGTGATTCGGGAATGAATGGGCTTCTATATGGGGCTGCTGATTTTAGCCAACAAAAATATTAAGATACCCAGTTACATTTGAATTTCAGATCAACAACTAATAAATTTTTTGGTGTAAGTATGTTCCAGGCAATATTTTGGACTTATATTTTTTTATACTAAAAAAAAATGTTGCTTCTGTGAAACAGAAATTTACTGGAGTGTCCTCATTTTTATTGTGTAGGAATAACCCTACTCCCAGGAGCAGCTCCAGGAGCGGGACCGTCCTATGCCAAGCCAATCGTGGTGTTCTCCCTGTCACAGTTATCAGGTCATGACGGCTAGGTCACCCATCCAGGGCAATGAGAGGCAATCCCAGGGGTTGTCTGACAAGGATTTGAGGGGACCCTGTCCCTCCTGTTGAGGTCATAAATGAGAATCTGAGAATGGAGATACGCCAGGGGAAGCAGATTTGCATGAAGGAACATAATGACGCTGTTTGTGCCCTGAATCAAGCCTTCCCTGAAGTGGTTCCAGGCAGAAATGTTCAAAGCCAAGGCATGATTGACCACTTTCCCTTTTCACTTCTAGGATGACCCAGGAAGCAGATGTCAGGATGAAGCCTCCATGAACTGGGTTCCTGAGTGACCAACAGTGACCTGTTGACCTCCAAGGACAAGTAGCATGAACAAGAAATAAGCCTTTCCTTGTTAAGCCATGGTGATGTTGGGGGATGTTTGTTACTGCAGCACATCCTAGTCTATTCTGTCTCTAAATAGAGTGAGAGCTAGACAATAAAATAGGTGGTGTTCCCACTTAGAGAAGATGAGCTACAATATACCTGTGCTACAAACATTTTAATAGCATTTGTTTTCCCCTAATTTTATACTCTCAGTTGCAGGTGGCCTCATTATTTTAAAGAGACAGAGGACGGGATGCTATTACACAGGTAGGAGCTTCTATTGGCAGGCATGGGTGAGATCACATGGCCGGCTTTCTGTAGAGGTTTGGGAAGGCCATAATCACCACAGGGTGTGATCACATCCACTAACCCTGCCATTTAGACCACATTACATGCTTTTCATCCCTCTGGGTGTTTCAATACACTGTGCCCAAGATCATTCCCGTTTCCTAGATGAGAAAAACAAGGCATCGAGAGGTAAAAACATCAGCTCGGCGAGTAGGTCACATTGTCCAAAATCTGCTGGATTCAAAATGTTCAAAATGTGAAAGCTTTTAAAGACTCTCAGGTTGAATGCAAGATTTTAAGAAAGCAGCTGGATAATTTTATAGCGTGTATAACCCGCTGCTAAGATGAATGCAATCAATCTAAAGGCCTCAGAAAAGTACCACGGTCCGCAGGAGCGTGTCAGGATTTCTTTTCTCGGCAGCAGGCGTGGGGATAATCGGACAGCCTCACGTTCAGTGGCGGCCTCTCTAAGGGACAGCAGAGAACAAAGCGAGAGGAGTCAAGTTGAATACTGAGAGTACTTCTCCATGAGACCAGCGGGGGAAGGTGAGTGAGAAGTCACAGAGTCCTCAGGACTGAAGGCAGAGAAATAGAGTTAGGGAGTGGGAGGGAGGAGGCGGGCGGGAAAGGAAAGAATTCCTTTCTGAAGGTATTCAAAGGGGAATATTTCACAACCACACTCAGAAGCAGCCCTGATGCTTTTTTTTTTTTTTTTTCCTTTTTAATGCTGTATGGAAGTTCTTTTAAAATTGGAACCCAAAGCCGCGATCTTTTGCTCCCATCTACGGTGAACGTCAATTAATTTCTGTTCCAAAAATCTTGACAGAACACCCCTGATGTGTTGGGAACCATAGGAAATACAATTGAGGAGTGGATACTAGCTAGCGTTTATTGAGCAGCTATTTAGGCACTGTACCGGAAATAGATCTATTTTCTCATTTAGACTCTGTAACCAACCCTCAAGAAGGTCTTAGGAGTCTCTACATGAGGAAACCCCGGGCTCAGATGATAAAGTGATCTGCTCAATGTCAAATAGACAAGAAGTGGAGGAGGCTCATTTTGGCTCCCAAATCCATGCTCTTTCAGCTACATCTTGCTGCAACTGGGTACCAACGAATGAGATGCAAATCCTGCAATTAAAGAGCTTTCTAAAAGGTTGTAGGGAAAGGACACAGATTAAAATAAGAATTACAGGATTCCAGAAAACACACAAAGATAACCCGAACAGGCAAGAATTCAAGGAGACAGTGAGTCTCAATATAGAAAATGTTTCTTTCCTCTTATTATTATCATTTTAACATTGGGTGTTGAGAGTTAGTCCCACCCCTAACCTATAGCTTAACATCATTGTTGGCCTGAGCATGGCCCCTTTCTGTGCATTTATGATTTAATGTATCCATTTGCATCCTCATTCCCTTCTTCCACAGGCAATCCGTTCTCATATTTAATGTGTATCTTTTGGCTGGAGTCCGTTCTTGCAAAATGTTATCTTGTATTGTATGTGGGTTTTAAAAAATTTACACAAATGCTATGGTGCTAAATACCTCTCTTCCTGTCTTGAGTTTTTCACTTGCCTTACACTTTCAAGGTCTATCCACGTTGTCTTGTGCCCTTCTGATCTGCTGATTCTAAGTGCTGAGGAGAACCCCACCTTTGCCCACCCCCGTTTGCTGGAGCTGAGTATCAAGACGATCTTCGATTCCCCACCATCCTAAGTACTCCTCAGTTATTTTCCTTGTACATGTTTTTTTCATGAAGCTTGGTGAGAATGTCTTTGGGCTATATGCCCGGGAGTGGGCCTCCGGGGCTTGATATGTTTAATTTGACAGCAATGTTGAATTGCTCTTCAGAATTACCCTGGTCCTCCTTCCTATCAGCAGTACATGACAGTTCTTCAAGTCTCAGCACTCCAAATTGTGGCATTCAAAAAAGAAAAAAAATATATATTGGTAATCTAATCAGTGTGAAATAACATCTCAAACTGAGTTAATTTTACTATATCGGGTTACAAATGAGTTCCCAGAACACATATAGTTTTTCCAACACCTGCTATGTGCTTGGCACCATGGGTGATGTGGAACAGGTATATGACTTGGCCAAAGCTCTCATTAAGTTTACACCAGGGTACAAAGTAGGACCAGAATACACCAGGGGAGGTGTTAAAGGGCAGGGCACAGAAAGGGTCTACAATGAGATGCATCAGGGACACCACTATCCAAAGCTGATGATAATGTGTTAACAGGTGTGGACTGGCTGTACTTTTGCAATCCATCCAAAGGGCCAACTCATGATGACTATCCAACCTAAAATGACAACAGACCACAAGGGTCTTGGTTGATGAAAAGAAAACTCAATTTGCAAAGAGTAGAACTTTAACCAAATGTTAGATTTGCCTTAACACAAAAGTCTTAATTTTCAAACCCCTAAATTGCTAAATTGTTTATCATGTTGCTAAACAGATGTTGCCATGATTGAAGAGACATCATGGCCCCCTTACCAAAGTAACCTGGGCTGACATGGATTTTCCTATCCATTGAAATGACTGATGAAATCTATGGTAAAAAAAATTACACAGAGAAAAAGAAAGGGAAATTCCTAAATACCCACAATGATAAGAACATTGATAGCTTGCATAATGCCATAATAACTACAGAGACAACCTTATATAGACTGTCTTAGTCCATCTTCTGTTGCTATTACAGATTACCTGAGATTGGGTAATTTATAAAGGAAAGATGTTTAGCTAGCTCACATCTCTGAAGGCTGAAACTCTGAGATATAGCAACTGTACCTGATGAGGGAGAGCCACAGGCTGCATCACAGCATGGCAGAAAGGAGGAAAGAAGTCCAGAAGGAAAATGCAAGGGACAGCCTTGCTTTGTAACCACCCACTCTCACAATAACTAATCCAGTCCCTGAGAAGGGCATTAATCCACCTCAAGGACCCAATCAATCACCTCTTAAAGACCCCTCCTTCCAACACCCACCACAATGGCCATCCAATTTCAACATGAGTTTTGGAGGGGACAAACCATATTCAAGCCATTGCATAGACCTTAGTGGATGGAGCTGTCATGTCCCCAGGACTGAAGGTGTGGCCCTAAGTTTATGTGAGATGGGGACCTGGAACTGAGATCTTGCACAAAGCTGGGAACCTTAGAAAGGTTGCTGTTTTTGAGAAGGAAAAATAAAAGAAGCTCTTCCACTGCTCCAGGGGAACTGTAAGGAACTTTTTCTCTACTTAGGGGTCCAGGAAGAAAAACCAAGTCTTGAGAGATTGAAACCCAGAGCTTATGTCTATCCTGGTGCAGGAATCTCTAAGCAAGAAATTAACACAAAAAATTTGTCCCAGTGTAGCAGAAACAAGTACAAAGGCATTCAATGACTCCCACACCCAGGACACAGTGACAGATGACAGAAAGAACCTCAGCTAAGATGCGCTGGAAATTTAAAAACTATATAACACACCAGGAATAATGGACAAGATACGACGTGACTAAAAGGAAATGAGTCTACCCCCAAAAAACTTGAGATGATAAAACAATTTAAGAGAAACTGTAAAATCAGTATATTTAACATAATTGAAGAGATTGAAAAAATAGAAACACTAATGAAAGAATAGAACATCATGTTGGGGGAGGCAAATCCAAGTCTTGGCACAGGTTCTCGTCTTTCCAAATTGAGCCTTTTTCTTGTTAAAAATACTCTCGAGCAAACGAGTAAGTACAGAAGAAAATTTCTATAGTTCATCAAAGAGAGATTAAAGGAAAGAAAATTGAGAGAGCTAAATGTTCAGAGATGGGGGAAACACACTAGAAGGTGCAGGCTGTGTCCAACAGGGGGTTCTCTAAGGAGGAGATAGAATGGAAAGCAAAATATTCCAGGAGATGATCATTTTCGAGAATTGGTAAATGCATTAATATTCAGGATCTGGAAGCAAAATGTGTTCTGATTAAAAAAAAAAAAAAGTAGAACTGTGGTTACCAGAGACTAAAGCAGGAGTAGAGTTGGGTGGGGAATAGGAGGTTGGTCAAAGGATATAAAGTTTCAGTTCAGTTCTCAGCAATAAGGTCAAGAGATCCACAGTGTAACGATAGCTAATAACAATGTATTGTATTAATGAAAAATGAAAAAAAAAATACCCCAAATCTATGTTTAGGGAGGTCATCTTGAAATTACAGGACACCAAAGATACAGTACAAAGTAGCCAGAGAGAACAGATGGACAGGTGTGGATTCCAGAGCAGATTTCTCAGAAACAATTAGAAAGTTCTTGCAACACTGGAGTTGGAATTTCCAGAATGTGGGGGGAAATAACTCCACATGGAATTCTGTCTTGAACTAAACTATTCATTGAAAGTAAAGGCCAAAATATATTACCAGATATAGAACCTCCATAGATTGTCATCATCTGCTCCAGAATCACGGACATGTCTCCTCAGGGTGCGAGGCAGGTCACGGAGAAAATCATCAGGACACCACTCCCCCCAGACTGTAGCTGGACAACATTGCTACTCTCTTTCCATTCACCCAGTAAGTAGCCTGTTTTCATTTCTTGTATGCTCCCTGACACCATCAAAGAATTCCCATTCTGTGAGCTCCTTTTGGTAAATTGCAAAAGCAGACGACGTCTCTGAAATAATGAAGTTTCTTTGCCAAGCAAAGAATATGCAGACCGGGCTTGAGGTGACCTTCTGGACACAAGTCCAGAGGATACGATACAGCCTGAATTCCACAGGAGGCATCTTGGAGAATCGTGGGCTCTTTGACCCAAGGCCACCCTGGTCGGGCAAAGCTACTCGTGGAAACTTTGATTCCATTTGCTTCTGTTTATCTTTGTAAATAAGTGTCCATCATCATCAAAACCAAAAGTCAGAATCGATTGGATGTCAAGAATGGTGCGTGTAGTGCAGCACAATTTCAGCTTCTGGTGCAAGCTGAAATACGGCAGCCCTGGCGTTGACATTGCTTTTGAAGGAAATGTAAAGGCTACTTTTTGTCTTACTCTGCCACAACTCTGAGTTCGTATTTGTCCCCCAGAAAACGGCCACTTGCTTTTACATTAAAAAGCTGGGGCAAAAAGTCCTAGATAACTCTATGCAAAGATTACTCTCATATTGCAAGGATTTGAAGGCAGATCGACTTCCAGTGCAATAAGATGGATTCTTTGCAAAATGTTGTATGTATATAGGTATAAATTTGAGAGGAGCAGAGTGGGAGTATAGCTTTCATCAGAGTCTCAGGGAAATTTATGAACAAAAGAAAGGCGAGAGGCATCCAATGCATTAATTCTAGCCAGCATGAGGAGCAGGTAGGGGGCATATCTAAAGCTTTGCGAGAAAGGGGGGAAAATTGTGTGTCATCTCAAGGAAAAAAAATATATAATATCCTGCCTTGAATTGAAGAAAAAGGAGTGAAATTACTGCTACTCAGGAAAGGAAATTTCGCAGAGCTCCCAGAAGTTACCTATGCAGCAACTTTTGTACCAGGCAGAAAACAATATTGAGAAATGCTGCTCTAAGGTATGATTTAATTTATCAAATGTGATTGACAGATCACTCAAAATTACAACTATTCCAAAGCCATAGGCAGGAAGGAACGTTGTTATACTCCTCCCTCGCTACTTATACTTTCCTCAAGAGCTCCTGCCAGGTTTCCTGAGCAGTTTTTTATTGTCTCGTGCTTTTGCAACTGTGATTCAACAGTCCGTCGAGGTGCGGTGGAGGCCTGTGAATTTTTCTGAGTCCTGATCTGCTCTTGGGGTGCAAACCTGAGTTCATTCATTCGACAAATATTTATTCATCTTCTTATATGCCAGACCCTTTTCTAGGGTCTGGGAGATACAGGCACAGACAAAGCATCCTCTGACCCTCCCTGTTCCAGGCTGCAACAGGTAGTGAGGCACAGCCTTCCAGAAACACCCAGTCAATGTGCCCTACTATGTGGGATGCGGAAGAACTGGCTCCAGGGGCCCCGCCTGCCTTCATACACCATTGTCCTTTAAACAAATTGCCTCCTCACTCTGTCACATCCGTGCCCTTCTCCACGACCCCTGCCCTTTCATAAATGCAGCTGCAAGATCTTCTGCAGCTGAGCTTCGGCAGCTGGAGACACCTAATCGATAGCTCTTCATAATGATTTTCTCCCCAGCCAGGACTCCTGCCCAACTATCCAGCTACATCACACCTGGATTGAACTAAACAAGGACATCAAAGCAGCCAAAGAAGCAATTTGTCGTTTATGATATTTAAGGACTCAGGAGAGAGGCCTCCACCGACTGTCAAAAAGAACTCTTGGATCCACTGTGCCAGACACGTGTGGCCCAGGAGGGGTGACGCTCGGTGTGTCAGCCATGGACATCTTCCAGAGGACTTCGAAAGGGACCCTTTGAGATCCCCAGCCATGGAGTGCCGCACCCGCCATCCCTAACTGCACACACAGATTTTTTTGTTGTTGTTCAAAGAGATTTCTATAGTTCGATAAAGGATCTTTAAATTCCTTTTCTCCCAAATCAGTCACTCCCACACAACTCTTGCCATATTCTTGTTATTATTTACATTGCTCTTTAAAATACACTGACTTTTGAAATTTACATTACCTTTAGTTCATTTTTTTTTTAGTTTTTGCTCCTAAAACTTTGTTAGACGCATAACAGGAAATGCAGTCAGCTCTTGCCATCCAACAGTAAGCCAATGTAAAAATAACTGCAGGGAACATTTTTAAAGATTAAATCCTAACGAGTGTGTTACTTACAGGTGTTAGTGTTCAAGAGCTATGAACACCAAACCGAGACCTTCTCCTGGACTCCGTTAGAAGGAGGCCATGAAAAACAGAAAAGGAACGTGTCCACCATGCACGTGCCCTTGGTGTGTAACGTGAGTGTCTCATCCCCTATCCCCTCAGGTCTCAGCTGAAACCACTCAGCTATGATGTGTTCTTCACTCAGGATACACAAATCTAGTTGAATCCTCTAATTTTATAAATTAAATTAAAACAAAACAAAAACCTGACACTGAGAGTCTGCAAGACATCAACTCAAGGTCAAAGGCAAGAACGTCCTTGAGCTAAAATAGTGGTTTTTGACTAAGGGCCAAAGCTTTCCTTCCATTGTGATGCAGGGCCCCTGAGCATCATTTAGTTCCCCTGAGAGAACCAGGCTGATGTTATCAGTCCAGCAAGGCTTAGCTGTCTCCCACACATCTGAGGCAGCTCTGATGGGACACCCTGGGGTGCTAGAGCCATAGAAATGCCTGGCTGCTCCGGCCTGGGCCTGCAGGAACTCTGCTCTGGAAGAGAAGGTCTGGTCTGCAGGACCCAGAGCCATATCAGGCCTTGATAGGCTCCTCTGAGCTAAGGCACCTAGAATGGGACTGAACCTGGTCTTGGGATTCCTCATCCAGACCAAGATCAACTGAAAAACCGGGAAACTTGAAATTCGCGGCTGAGTTAGCAACACTGAGCAGCAAACCCGATCCCTGATGGGATGGTCTTTGGGAGTTCTCCAGATCTGCTTCCAGAAAAAGAACTCTGGATGAGAAGGACGTCTTTTTGAGTTTGTGGGTGACAGGGCTCTGACACATCATGTAGGAGACACAGTCTGGGCCCCAACTCCATTGCAGCTGTGGTGGTCAGAGGAACCAGGGAGTCTCTTGGCTCTGCCCAGGGCTTTATCCAAAGTACAGGGGCTTGCTGTTCCCCAACACAGGGCAGACGAGAAGCACAGAGAAGGAAATGCCCCGTGCAGAAATTCTCCACCAATGGTTCCTTTGGAGGGAGAGTTATGAGGCACTTTCTCCATGATTCCTGGGGTTCCCCAGCAGGATCGAGTCCCAATCACCACAGGGACAAGCAGTTATTCCTACCTGACTTCTCTCCCATTCTGGTATTTCTCTCTCCATTCCAACATTCCCGCTTTCAGGAATTACCTCCTTAAAAAACTACTACACTCTCGGTTCTTATCTTCAGCTGTTTTTAGGAAAATCAAGCATGCCAATACCTCATGCAATCTAGATGTGGCCCAGGTGTGTGTCAGGCTTCAGGGAGGTTACAATCTCAGGATGTCCTGATAGAGGAGATCAGCTCTCATCCCTCTCATCAGAGGGCACTCTTCCCTGGAGAGAGACTATTAAATGCCTGCCAGTGTGACAGAAGGAGGAAGAGAGGCTGTCTTTAAGCAAGAAGACTATTTTTTATTATTTTGTTTTTGGGAGACAAGATCTTGCTAAGTTGCCCAGGCTGGGCTCGAACTTGCGATCCTCCTGCCTCAGCCTCTCAATTAGCTGTTATTATAGGCATACGCCATTACACCTGGCTCAGAATCCTAGATTTAAAATCCAGGTCCCACTACAAAGAAACCCAGTAGTCCCGGGAGGGGACAGATGATGCTACAGCTAGCTTCAGTTTAAAAGGGCTCCTTGCAGCTTCCACTTCCTCCACCCAATCTCCCTGGTCCCTTTTGGTCAGGACAAACAGGAGAAATCTGTCTGAGTCAGCCCTGAGACCTGGAGATGTATTTAACTTACATGCCAGGATTTTCTGGATTTTTTTTTTTTTACAAGATACAATAAAGATGAGATCACACTGAGGGGAAGACCCCACCAACATGCGATTTGCCGCATGGGGTGTAATAGCTTGCCTGAGATATAAGTGGAAAGACTTCAGCGGGATCCGGGAAGCATACCTGAATTCCAAAGAGAGTCGTGGAGGAAGGGCTGGCTTGTGTCACTTGGTGGTGGAGACGGGTGGGGGTGGAAATCTCAATCTTCCTAATGTCTTGGGGGTTTTCTCAGACATTGGAGGCCTCGGAGAGCAAAGACCCTACACACTTATCTTTTTCGCTCTCTAAATCATCTGTATATATGATTTATTTGACTGACACAAACCAGAAGCTGGATAGAGCCACAGTGGCCATCTGCAGGCTGGGGAGCTGGTGGAACCAATACCCGTGAAATTCAAGATGCCTAGAACAAGAGGGATCAACGATGCTACCCCAGTCCAGGACCCAAGGCCTGGGAACTCCCTGGAGAATCACTGGCAGAGTCAACTTTGGGGAAAAAGTGAAGGAGAAAGAGTCTGAGGTTCTCAGAGGATCCCAGCAGCAATCAAGAATCTGTTCAAGAAGAATCTTGTTCTTCCAGCTTTTATTCCAACCCTGCAGCTGGATGGTCCTGCCCACACTTAGGGAGGGTCTCCACTTTAGTTGGCTCTTCAACATGCCAATCATTCCTAGACACACCCACACTTAGGGAGGGTCTCCACTTTAGTTGACTCTTCATCATGCCAATCATTCCTAGACACACCCTCACTGACCCACCCAGAAGTCTCTTAATCTTGGGCATCTCTTCATCCAATCAAGTTGACAATTCAGATTGAGTATTACAGAAGCCAATTTGGCCAATAGGGTTACAACTGTCAGGATGATAGGCGACCCTTTGGAAAAACACCCTTATGGGGTGCTGAAACCCTCACAACCCTTAGGAACAAGTTCATAGCATGATAAGGCTGAAATATTTAATAGTAGTGACAATAATAAGTTAATATCAAAGTGGAAAATTCCTATAAAGTCCTTGCTGTGGGCTAGGTCTTCTTCTAACCACTCTGCACATGATAATTCATGTCCATCCTCACGTTATCCCTTTGTGACCAGTACTGTTATCACGGCTGTTCCTAAGGGACGTGAAGAACAGTCAAGTATATCACTCAAGAAAGTAGAGGAGCTCAGGTCCAACCCAGGGAAGTCTGTCTTCAAGCCTCTATTTTTAATTTAAATAATAAAGAAAATTTAAATAATAAGCATCTGTGCCTAGAGAACAGAGCAAAACAAAACAGTGTTCCCTGTTGAGAGCCACAGCCGAAGGGGCCCCAGCAAACTTCCAGCTGACAGCAAACTTCCAGCTGCCGGCTCACAGCAGCCCCAGCAACATCTAGCTGATTGGCTCCTCTGCAGTGATGCTCATTGGTCTGTTTCCCTGCCCTTTCAGACCAGGGAGCTGCTCATTGGGGGACTTTTTTGGCTCCGCCCACACAACCCAGCCAACCGGCCTCAAGAGCAGGAGGATGGGGGAGGTGGTGAGGCTTGTGGTTGAGGGAGAGGCTTGTGGGAAGCCGGTGGTGGCAGTTTGGGCTCTGAGGGTTTTTCCTGAGGAGCTGTTTTGTTTGGCGTGTGTGGTTCTAAAAATAAAGTTCGTTTCTTTTGACAAGTGGCTCCTGATGGTGCCCAGCCAGACTGCGGCAGTTCCCAAGAGGGGAAGATGACCTCCAGGACCTCCTCTGCCACACACCCACAGAGATGCCTCATGACAATCAGATCACGTTTTCAGAGGTGCTTTTTAAAAGATTCTGTTTTATAAAGAAATAGGGGGGAAAAATCAGATTTTGTTCTAAATTTCAAATCCACCCAATTATCACTCAAGTAGGAGAAAAACAGAAAAGATAATCTTTAACCTGCAAAGGGCTCAAATTAAATCCGTAAGTGAAAAAAAGAAAAAAAAAAAGCAATTCATAAAAGTCCGTCATCGGAGAGATAAATAAAAAAAACTGAACAACTAAAAAATGCTATGAATTAAAAGAGAAAGAAAGCCGACTTAAGTTGTTAATGTGGTTATGGAACTTAAGTTCAATATCAGATGGAGTATTTAAAACAGAAGATAAACTATGTAAGATGATCTAACAATTAGACATAGAAGTAAACTCCTCAGCAACCGGTGCTCCCACCAGCCACTCGAGTCCTCTCTGTGACTTTTGAGAACTTGCGATCCCCATGCCTTAATTTCCCAAGTTTCTGGTATCACAGGCTAAATGTTAAGATTTTATTCAATTCTTTACCAGTGGAGCTATCTGAGCCCTTTGCATAGTTTAAAAAAAAAATCTTGCAGTTATATCCTCTTTTTTTAAACTCCTAATTTCATCTATCTTTGTTATCTTTTTGTGATTAGATACTATAGCTGTTGGCTGATGTTTCAAAGAATTGGTCCTTGGATTTATTTCCTAGAAAAATCAATGTTAGTGTTTTCCTTGAGTCATTAATTTCTGTTTTCATCTTTCCAATCGACTTCCTTGTTTCCTGATGTCGGTCTTACTCCTCTAACACTTGGGGTCGGATCCTTAGTCAATTCATTTTCTTCATTTAATAAAGGAGCTAACTGGCTGCTGGGTATCATTCTGGTCACCTCTGACAAGTTTCCGTAAGTATTGTACACATTATCATTATTTTCTACATCTTGAACAATTGTGGTTTTGAAATTCTTCTTTTACCGGAATGATTGGCAGGTATAACTCCTAAGGTTATCCTTTTTTGTATGTGATTTATAAGATGTAGCAATATCAACATGTTCTTTTGGAATATGGAGGAGCACAGAGGTAGATAGAACCAAAAGAATCGAACATTGGTTGCTTCCATTTAAGAGGGAATCAGAATGCCCAGAAGTCAGGTCGTGGGCTGCTGTGTTCTGCTCAGCCTTCTGATATTATTTAACTGTTCAAACCATGTAGACACACTGTTTTGATAAATGTTAATACTGCAAAAAAATGATGAAGATCAAATGCCTGGCAGCCTTTCCACGGACAGTGTTGGAGGAGAGGGAAGCTCAGAATCACTGTTTTCTGTGACATTTTATTAAATCTTTGATTAGATATAGAGGCACCTATCGAAAGCACAGAAATAGCTAATATAACTTCCTTTCTAGCTAAGGAAAGAAAAAAAAGGGAATAAGAAAATCTGCACCAACCCTATAGCAGAGTCAAGAGAGAAGGGAAGAAGAAATAATTACAATGGTCAAAACTGATGATGAAAATATCCAAATATATTGGTCATCTGAACATACTTTATAATCTAGACTTTCTTACTGACAGATGAGAATTATCTGGCTGGATAAAAACAAAATCCAGCCAAATTCAACTCACCAGAAACAACAGAAAAAATAAACTAAAAGATGAAGCCAACCCAGAGTAAGAAACACTCATTTGTAAGCATTTTCTTATGAAAATAGAAAAAAAAATCTCCAACAGAAAAAAAAATTGAGGGAAATAAGTGTAAGTGGGTGATATACATTTCTAAATAGCTAGCAAAAGTTTTTCAAGTGAAAAGAGAATTTTCATGCATTGGAATGGCAAAAATCAAATAGATGGTTAATAGTATCAACAAGGTTGAAACCAGCCCCTTGACAAGGGAAAAATACTCTTTTAGATTCTAATAGTGAAATATAATGCCACAGCCTCAGTCTTTTTTTTTTTTTTTTGGTTACCAGGGATTGAACTCATGGGCACTCGACCAACTGAGCCACATCCCTAGCTCTTTTTGTGTTCTATTTAGAAACAGGTTCTCACTGAGTTGCTTAGCATCTTGCTGTTGCTGAGGCTGGCTTTGAACTCGCGATCCTCCTGCCTCAGTCTCCTGAACCACTGAGATTATAGGCGCTTGCCACCGCGCCAGGCTAGCATGCTTATTCTTAGAGCGTGAAGTGTCTTCAAAAGAGACTTTTCCCCCTTAGGAAAGAAATTGGTTAAATAATGATGTATCTCTACAACTAAATGCTGTGCAAGCATTTTAAATAAATCTGTAGATCTATACTTAGTGGCATAGAAAGATATCCATGCGATATTGTTAAATGGAATCTCCAGTTATAAAATGGCACACAAAGCACAAAATATATACTACATACACTGATATATACAGCAGTATGAAATGGTTTGTAAAGTATACAGTGATTTGTCTGGAATGGTAAAGAGCAAAGTTTGAACAATGGTTACAGTGAGGAGTATAATTTTGGCTAACTTAAATTCTATTATCAGTTTCTTATTTTATCCACAATGCACAATTTCCATTTTAACTTCTCAAAGAATACATTCACATAGCACAAAAAAATATATAGATTGCAGCCAGGCACAGTGGCACACACCTGTAATTCCAGAGACTTGGGAGGCTGAGGCAGGAGGGTTGTAAGTTCAAAGCCAGCCTCAACAACTTAGTGAGGCCCTAAGCAACTTAGTGAAAGCCCATCTCAAAATTAAAAAAAATAATAAGGGCTGGGGATGTAGCTCAGTGGTAAAGCGCCCCTGGGTTCAATCCCCAGTACAAAAAAAAAAATTAAAATTAAAAAAGCACATAGTGAACAGTTTCTGCTCCTTGTTCCTTATCCACCCAATCCTACCACTAGAAAACTGCTGTTATTTGTTTCTCATAATCATTCAGAATGTACTGATGTATAAATGAGAAAATGGGAATATATATGATTCCTTTCCCTCCTTTTATATGAAAGATAAGACGTTTTTCATTTTGCTATTCCTCTTAAGTGAGCAATGCATTTGGAGCACTTTTCATGTGAGTGTATTTTTTCTTTTACCCGATTTCCAGATGGATGTGTCTTTATTTCCTTGTTTGTTTATTTGTTTCCTTATAGATCAGTGACTATTATAATCAGAACAAATAAAAGTATTTATGCATTGGGGACAATATTTTTTGAAACAGGTAAACAGAAATAAACAAAGGTGGTCAATAACCACAAAGAAATGGCAGAGTTAGAAAATGCATGCCTTTCCCTTAGAGACTAGCAAAGAATCAGAGTAGCAGGAGGTGTGGACGAGACCAGCATGCCCCGGCACCTGTCCTCAGCTCCACTGTGGCTTAGGAAGTGACACGATCCTCTGCCCTTCCTCATCCCTCTGCAGGGTACTTCCTGGTGACCTCCCACCTCGTGGCCTCCTTCTCCATGCAGGGTCCTAGGTGACCGCAGTCACTTCCAGGAATTTAATTGTCATTTACAGGCTGGGTAATACCCACGTCTAGGCTGCCAGTCCAGGTGGCTTCAGTACAACCACCCCCAAGTGAGGGGATTGACAGCCATCCAAGCATGACTTAGTCATTTAAAGAAAATAAAATTATTTAAACTAACCCAGGT
The DNA here is from genome assembly GCF_047511675.1 of Marmota flaviventris. Classification (NCBI taxonomy): domain Eukaryota; kingdom Metazoa; phylum Chordata; class Mammalia; order Rodentia; family Sciuridae; genus Marmota; species Marmota flaviventris. The sequence goes on along the minus strand of NC_092516.1, from coordinate 16,016,034 downwards.
TCTTAAAAAGTAGGATTTGGGGAAGAATGCAGGGATAGCTTGTGGATATAAAGTGCAAGCAATTCAGCCAGGCTTTAATGGCTGGTGTTTGTGTGTGTGTGTGTGTGTGTGTGTTATCTTGTGCATGTGTTCTTAGTGTCTAGGTCTAGATGCCATAGAAAGAGAGAATATAATTGGTGGCCCCTCTTTACTGGGGTCCTGTGGCACATGGGGCTCTGGGAAGCACAGGTTCTCTACAAAGTACTGGGCGGAAGGACATGTGGGCATCTGTAGTCAAAAGTGATTGTACTTCCTGGGCCCATGCCCTTGACTGCAAAAGTAACCTGAGGGCAATGTATAAGACCTAGAAAAACTGGAACAAAACTGTGTAACTCGGCCCTGCCCCCACCTCTAGTCCAGCCCCTAGCAACTGTCCCTCTATAGATATAAACCAAGGGGCTGCTGGAGATGGCCAGCATTCTCCACTGAAGGTATATTCCTTGCTTTACCCCAAAAGGTGTCTCTTTCCTGAGAGAGCCCGCGTTCTCCCTTAAACATGCATCTGCTTTCCTAAATAAACCTCTGTCTTTGCCTCTGGATGGCACAGGCTAAGTTATTTTGCACCATGTGTACCAAAGACCCAACCTGTCCTGAGTTGAGGTCCCCTCTCTGTGACTCCTTGGACCTCTAGTGGGAAGCCCAATCTAGGTATTCACCAACAGTGACTCTGACAGTGAAATGCACTCCCCCCAGCTGCCTGCCACGGTGTCGACCTCATGCCTGATGGAGGCGGAAGCTGGGCTGGACCTCTGGGCTGGCCCCTCTGCCCCCGGCCCTTGCTTCAGACTCTAGCATCGTTCAGGAGTGTGGAGGTGGAATGGAGGCGATTTCAATGCCACCTACATACTTGACTCTAACTCGTAATAAAGATGGATGATACGGAAGCTTGTAAACTCCAAAAACTTTGAGCGCTGGGTCTCTGAAAATTAGCAATCACTACTGAGAGCCATGAGATAGACGTCTATCACTCCCCAGTTCTACTGTCATGGATGCTTTTTTTTTAAACATAACATGGATCTTTATTTAATTGATTGATATGCAGGGCTGAGAATTGAACCCAGGGCCTTGCACACGCTAGGCAAGTGTTCTACCACTGAGCCACAACTCCAGCCTTCATGGATGGTTTTTAAATAAAGTACATTTTTTAAAAAAAACTTTATCTTCAGAATTACTATACTATTGGGGGTGTTCTGCTTCTACTCCTGGTGTGTGTGCGTGCTTGGTGCTGGGGATGGAACCTAGGGCCTCATGCATGGTAGGAAAATGCTCTACCACTGAGCTACCTCCCCACTCAAGAAATTTGAACATGTGTATAGATTCATGTGACCACCACCACCATCAGCATACAGAGCAGGTCCTGAAGGGTGTCCCTACTGAACCCCCCCCACACACAGATTCTCGTCTGCCTCTTCATACCCCCACTTCCTTGCTACCCTAAGCCCTGACAACCACTAATTTTCTCTCCAGCACTCTGGTTCTGCCTGAGAGTCTCATACAAATGGGAACATACAGTACATAACTTTCTTTCACTTGGCATAAGGCCTTCGCCATGAGATTCATCCCAGTTACAGTGTTTTCAAGGAGCCTTAAACAAAGGTTTTACATAGGCGATTTCGATGGGAATTGTAAAGAAACTTTGGGTGAGGCCCCAGGCAATATGTTAGAGAGCAGATATTGGAACTTATCAAACCCAAAGTCCAGATACAGATTATGCAAAACCTACCCTGAGGGGGGGAAATAAAAAGATCTAAAAATACTGCAGAGCTGGATCTTTTCCTTCCCATTTTTCACGTCTGCATTTGCTTTCCCATGATGCCCCATCCATTTGCAATTTAAATTGGAATCACAGCTTTTTAAACCACTCAGACTTTGTAATGTCAGCCAGTCCCTCCCAAGCTGTTGATGGACTGTGACAACCAAATATGATAAAATAATACAGTGACATCAAAGCAAGAGGGACTTAAGTGGATAGGTGAGCATTTCCCAAAGGGTGGGATATGTTCCACCCGTGATTAAGGAAAATTAGGAGGTCCATAGGGTCACTTTAAATGCCACCTAACCACATCATTAGGGAATAATTACCTTTCTTTTTTCACTCTGTTCAAGTCGCCCGTTACATCAGGAAGAAAGTCTTGGTGAGGTTCTAGAATGCTGTTAACACCTCTCTAATTGTTTCTGATCTCCCTCTTTAACAAGAGAAAGAGGCTGCTTTGGGCTGAACAGAGAAGAGCCAATGAGGATGGAATTGCATTGTTTGGTTATAACTGAATTTTTTTTTTTTTTTTTTACTACTTTCTATTTCTGGCAGGAGTTATGAGGAGTCTCAGATAGGGTCATGATATAAGGTTTTGTTTGGAAGCAAATGTCTTTGAGTAAAAGTTACCAGCAGACTTTACGATGAAGTAAAGTAAATGAGGATTTTTATAGCTATGTCCAAAACCCAGCCGTGATGATCACACACAAATGTCTGAAGGTTGGGAAACAATCTGTTAGGTTTGGGGAAGAACAACCTCATGATTGGGGGAGCTTGCAGACAGATTGTTCCAGAGGCAAGATGCAGCTGGGATGATCTCCCAGCTCCTCCCTCTGTGGCTCACCCAGGCCCTCCATCGTGACCACACAACCAAGTCCACGGGACCTTGCTTCGCATAAAGCTTTGCTTGACTTTAAAGAGAACCAGGTCATTTCTGATGAGATCTGGTGAAGATTTGTTCTCCTAAGAGGTGGTCACCTTCTCTGCTCAGTCACACTCATCCCTCCAGCCTTCTTTGTCTCATCTTCCCCTCCAGCTCCGCCACCATGAGCCCAGTGTGGCTCTATCTGCAGGTGCTCAGTCCTGATCAAAGCCCGTCCCTCCTCGTCCATGAGCCTCTCCTTGTTGGCTAGATCTCCCTCCCTTGGGTGGACTCCACACCTCCAGAATCAGAAAGTCATTCCCCTTCTGTGCAAACAGGGTCATCTCTAAAACACGACTCTATGGGCACTTCTATCCCAACCAGGTGGCTGACACCAAGAGAAGCGTACAGAGGGATGGGGACACTCTGAGCCCTGGTGCCTAAGGCACTGGGAGCTGGGAGCAGTGACTGAGCTTCCCATGGAGAAGCAGCCCAGAGCAGTGACAGCTTCACACACTCAACATCCTGCGGGGATTCTGTGGGCACACACGTTGTGGGATGACGAACAGTGGTGGAGACTGTTGGCTCCCTCCTGGGGTCCAGTCCTGCAACCAAATGGGTTTCTCCAACGGTAGGACACTCTGGCTCCATGTTGTTCTCCTCATTGGTCAAAGTGATAAGACCTTCCTTGACAAAGGTCCAAAGTATGGCAGGGACTGTCTCTGGTCTCCTAGGCACAGCCATCAGCTTAGAGATGGTCAAACCTGCATCAAACACAATGCTAGAAGGGACACCCAAAGCAATAAAAATAAAATTGAATGCTTTGTTATATCCAATCACTACAGCAACCCATGAGGTAGGAACACTGGATAGCCTTATATTATACAGGAAAAAAAACCAAAGCCTAAACAGATGAATCAACATATCCCAGGGCATATATGTGGCAGAAGCAATATTAGAAACCAGTAGTAGTGTCTGTTTCGAAGGCCCAACCTGTCAGATTCAAGAAATGGCAGATGACGGGTAACACCTGGCCCCCAAACTAGTTCTATAAAAGTCGCGAATCCATGAGACACAATTATAAACGGAGAGTTCACAGTTTTTTAAAGGCCATATTTTAAGCTTTTTCTGGAAAGAAAAAAAAATAGTTGGGTGATCTGGCAATAGGGGGATGGCCAAATATTTCATTTGGAACTGACTAGTGGTTGCTGTCGCTAAGTGGGACAAGTCCCCTCTCTCAGTGGGACTTGTGTCATTGATTGAGACAAGTCCCCACTTAGTCTTATTGTCCCCAAGCCAATATCATTCATTCCTTTACATGTCCACGGGGTCCCTGAGGATACTGAGTGTTTGATGCCGTCGCTGCTCCACAGGATAGATGCTCGGTGAAGTTCGGTCACTGTCCCTAGCTGGCAGTGCCATATGCAAACAGCTCGGAACCTCTCTATTGTTCCACATGCCCCTCTTTGGCATCAGCCACCTTGATGGAGCAGAGGTGCTGGAGGCTCATGTTTTAGAGATGACCTCGTTTGCACAGTTGTCATCGGAATGATGCCCAAGTGCCAGAACCTACAAATGGCTTTGACAGAAGTACCTCTCAGAGTTGTTTATGCCTGCTTCCTCCTCTTCCTCTCCCACAGGAAGAGAGAGAGAGAAACCAATTGAATGAAGTCGAGTTCTTTCCCTCCTGGCGAAAAGACTGACAGACAGAGATCTGGCCAAGTTACCCTGGAACATCCGGGTAATGGAGATGCTTGTGCTAGAGAAAATACCAGAAAGGGCGTCTGAAGCAGGGAGGGTGCCCCCACCGAGCTTTGCAATGACTTAACTCATTTTTCACGGAATTAATAATTCAGATCCCACACTGTTGCAGTGAGAAGTGGCTATAAACTGCACAGAGTTTAACCAACCACTTCTGAAAATGGGGATTGATCCTGGAAAACGCTACCTCCACTTTAAGCCATCTCGCCCGAGCAAAATGAAAGCTGTGAGATGATTTCATATCTTCATTAAAACCATCAAAGCAGAAACACGGGGCGAAGAGTCTGCCAAAGCAGAGAACATTTCCCTATGCTTGAGCAGCTTTGGGGAAGTCTGGGAGAGTCAGATCCCGATTATCCTGGAGGAAGCACCGCAGTGTTCAATTCTGTTTGAAGGAAACCACACACAAAAGCCCCCTAAATCTGTTAATGTCATCAGGGCCGCTACCTTGCCGTGCATACTGATGAGGCTGGGACAAGAGGGGGAAGCTGAGTGGCACAGACAGAGACCCACACGACTTTTCAGGGTTGGAGCAAAACTAATTCAACATTCAAAGGGTCCCAAGAGTTGACCTAAGAACTCTGCATTTATAAAAAGGGTCCCCAAGAGACCTAGAAAGAGGGACTCCACCGTCTTCCACCTATTTGGGAATGAAGACTCCAGCCTGCAGTTAAACGTAACGCTCTTGTCTTCGGTTAGTTCGGGGACACCTACAGATGCATGCTGGACCAGTCAGGTCCAGGGCTGTAGCCAGCAGAGTGCTGGGTTCAGATCTCAGCCTGTCACTTGCAAGGGCCTGAGAGCTTGCATGTCCTTAATAGATGGAGATATTCAAGGCAAACACGCTAAAGCTCAGGTACCAGCCCCAGCAACACCATCACCAGCTCCGTCTCCCTGGACTCCTCACTTTTACACCTCGCCCCTGTGCAACCCACTGCAAATCCCACAACTGCACTTCAAGCTGCTGAAATGACCTCCCCCTCCCCTCCCCCACTGCTGCGGCAGCCTCCTCCTCGCCACTCTTCCTGCTTCTGTCCTTGCCCCCTACATAGCAGCTCCTTAGACCCTTTTAAAATGTCATTCAGTCCATCCACTCTTTCCCCATTAGTCAGAGGGGAATGCAAAGTTCTCGGGAGGCCCTGCTTCCTCCAGCTCCTGGTCCCTCTTCTCTTTGCCTACCTCCCTCTACCCCCCTGGCCCGAGGGCTTTCCTCCATCACCTCAGCTACTCTGCTGACCCCAGGGCCTTTGCATTTGTTTTCCCTTCTAAAATGCTCTTCCCACCAGATCACAGCACACTTCACCCCTTTACCTCCTTTGGGTCTTTGTTCAAATATCACCTTCTTGGTGAGGCCTTTCCTGAACACCCTATTCAGAAGTGCAACTCCCCCCGACCCCGACCAAACCCTCTCTCCCCTCCTTTCCCATAATCCTCACCACTAGCTGACACAGATGTTTTGCTTATCCATTGACCATCTCTTCCCCACCCCCATAGAAAGTAACCAGCATGAGGACAGGGATTTTTTTCGGGGGTTGGGGGGGGGGGGTACCAGGGGCACTTGACCACTAAGCCACATCCCCAGCCTATTTTGTATTTTTTAGAGACAGGGACTCACTGAGATGCTTAGCACCTTGCTTTTGCTGAAGCTGGCTTTGAACTCGAGATCCTCCTGCCTCAGCCTCCCGAGCTGCTGGGATTATAGGCATGTGCCACCGTGCCCAGCAAAGACAGGGATTTTGACCAAGTGTTTCCCTTCTCCCTCCCCAGTGACCACTACAGTGCCTGGCACACTGTAGATGCACAATAGATATCTGCTGGTGGATGACCGAGTCACCAACATACAAATCCTCTCATCCCATCAGAACCAGTGTCACCAGCCAAATAAAGAGATGGGGCAATGGGTGACCCGAGGACCCACTCGCTGATTTTCAGTCATCCCTAAGTGAAGTCACTCAACACACATTTATTGAGCACCTACTGGGTGCCAGGCACCACTCTGAGCTTTGACAATACAGTCATAAAGAAGACAGACAAGATCTCTGCTTTCAGCCTATTGGGGAGACATAAGTAAAAAGAAAACTGAACAAGAGAATTTTGAGTTGTGATAAAATGTATGAAGTCAATAAAACAAAGTGGAGGTGGAAGAGAGAGAGGACTGGGGAAGGACAGCCAGCTTAGACCAGGTGGAGGAGGAGGACTTCTTCAGAGACGTGACACATGGACTGGATGCTGCATGACAAGAAGCAGTCAGATCTGGAATGTTCTGAGGAAAGAGGGAACTCAGTGGAGAAAACTGCAACTCAGACACCCTAATGTATAGGCATCAGCTCTTCCCAAAGCCTCTCTGACCTTCTCTGAGTGGGGTCCCCTCTTCAGCGACCCCACAAAAGCCAGAGACTTCTCTCTCTCAGCAATCCCTCCTGTCTGACTTGGTTTCCCCTCTGGCTCTTTAAGAGAGATCCTCTTTCCCTTATCATTTTCCCAGGGCTCAGCACAGTGTCTGGCACACAGCAGGTGGTCAATAGATGCCTGCAGAACTGAAGTGACCTGAAATGACTGTTTTGTGATCTGATGGTAACCAGACGAGAAACAGTGGAGTGGATGCATTTAGGAACAGCATCCCTACAGGGCCACATCTTCGTCAGCCGTATGCCTGACTTCTCTTGTCTAGAGAAATCCTGACTACCCACTGAGTCCCAGACCACAGACTGCCTCCTTCAGGAAGCCTTCCCAACTTCCTCCCACTGGATCTCATCTCCTTTCTGAGCCATGGTAGCTTTCCTAGTATCTCTGTATGGTACCAAGCCCCATCTGACGTGTATGCAAACGTTCCATGAGTATCTCAAAATCCCACCACACGGTGAACAGCTCGGAGGCAGAACCTGTGTTCTATTCATCTCCGTGTCCCTCTGGATTGAAATCTGTAAAGGTTTGAAGAAATCAATGGCTAATAAAGACAAAGAATGCTTGTTGGACACTGTGAGCCAGAAATGTTTGGATCATTTTTTTGTGGCAATTGCTCAGTGAATACTCACAGTGACCTTACCTGAAAGTTAATATGATTAGTTCCAGTGTGCAGATGGGAAAACTGAGTCACAGAGAAGCAACTGGTGGGTGGATACACTCCAAGCAGGTGGTGGAGCTGAGGTTCCAACACACTCCTCCTGATCCTAGAATCCAAGCTTTTCATCACTGTACTGAAACTGCCTCTCCTACTAAATGTCTCCCTTATATAGTTTTTACCTTCTGCAGTTTCAGTTACCCATGGTCCACCATGGTCCAGAAATATGAAACAGAAAATTCCAGAAACAAACAATCCAAAGTTTTAAGTTACGCACTGTTCTGAAGAATGTGATAAGACCTCATGCCTTCCCATTCCACCCTGCCCCATCCCTCCTCCTGGGAATCATCCTTTTGTCCAGCGTATCCACATTGTATATGCTACCTGCCAGTTAGTCACTTCACAGCTGTCTCAGTTATCAGATTGACTGTCACAATATCTCAGTGCTTATGTTCATGCAACCCTTATTTTACATTACAATGGCTCCAAAGTTCAAACTGATGCCAGAAATTTGAAATATGCCAAAGAGACGTGTGGCAAATGCTTCCTTAAAGTGGAGAGGGTGAAAGTACAATAAAATATTTTGAGAAAGAGAGAGACCAGGTGTCTTCTACTACAATACATTGTTGCAATTGTTCTATTTCATTGTTGCTGTTGTTGATCTTTTGGGCATGCTTCATTTATAAATCAAACTTCATCATATATGTACACACACACACACACACACACCCCAAAAATGTAGTAGATACAGGGGGTCTGGTGCTCTTCATGGTTTCAGACATCCACTGGGGGTCTTGGTACACATGCTCTGCTGATAACAGGACACCACTGTAATCTCTGTTTATTTCTTTCCATTTTGATTCATTTCCTCCATGACTTTTGAATTTGGACTGCTCTCTCTCTCTCTCTCTCTCTCTCTCTCTCTCTCTCTCTCTCTCTCTCTTCGAAAAGATCCATCTTCCATCTTCTTACTGGGGCTCCCCCTGGGGCATTGCTCCAATACCTGATCATTCCTCCACCAACTTCAGGTAGATTTTGGTTCCTTAACCAGCAGTTGCTTAACCAGATCCTGGTTCTACCCAGCCTAGGGGAACTCTGACCTGGCAAGAAGCCACCTGCCCATCGGTGTCAATGACTGTCCAACTCAAGGCAGGCCTGGGGAGCCCCGCTGTCCCAGACACCCCCTAAATTGCCTCTGTTAACCACATACGGGAAGTTCCAGGAACCCTTTTCCCAGGTGGGGCCCCTTTGACACAGCTAAACAGGTGTGTGAAGAACTGCATTGTCTTCCGCTCTCAATTCAGCCTTTAAACAGAAAGCAGAACTAACATCCTACCCCGCCCTGCGGCTGAGCCTCATGGCAACTGTCACAGAAGAGAAGAAATGAAACTCTGCACCCAAAGATTTTTTTAAAAGGATATCGTGACTCACACACACCTCAGAATTAAAAGAAAAATACCCCTGAGCCCAGTTCCCGCAAGTTGCTAATTGCCTAGTGGAAACAAATTTCTCTCTGACTTGTGGGGCACTGATGCCTGCAGATGTGAATTTGATCATCGTGGGGGGACCGTGGATTTCCACTAGTGAGGACAATGAAGAAGCCCACGGTAACCTTGTGGTTTATTTTTTTTCCCCTTTAAGTACCCACTATACCCTTTCTTCAGGGAAGCTGGGGTTCTTCCAAAGGTTAGATGCCCTTGTAAATATTCCAAGTGGAAACACTTCTCCTAATGCTCCTATTTGTCCTGAGTTTTCCTCTGGCCTGTCTCTCCCGATCATTAACACATCAAAGGACCCTGAGAAAACTAGAACCTTCATTGGAATGACTTAAGGGATCTTCTGCAAACTCCATCAACGTTTCCCATGATGATGATGGGGCCCCTCGTATCCCATGCTACCCAGACTTCCCAAACACCACCAAATCACACAGGGAGAAAATGTATTATCTTCTCCACTTTCATTCCTCTGATTCCATTAAGGAGAAAAGTCTCACAGTGATATTACTATTGCTTTAACTGCCTAATCTTGTATCCTAACAGACCCCGTTAAATAAAGATAGAGAACGCTGCAGGCTTGGAACATTCCAGTCAAGCTATTTAGCAAAAAATTCAATAACCACTGTTTTGTTTTCAATCCATCTACATTTGGGGTTATTTTCTAATTATGGCAAATGAGGTTGGTTTTCCATTGAGGGTGGTTTTTTAAAATAAAGTTGCTTTGTAAAAGTATTTATTTTAACCCTATTTGCATAGGATGTGTTAGGTTTACAAACACATAGCATATCTTCAAAAGGATACCCCCCAAAACAGGTACCTATCATTGCTTTTGGAAAGAGGGACTTCATGGCTACAAGATGGAACAGGAAGGAGGGGAAATTTTTTTCTCAGAATATCCTTTGTCACTTTTGAACTGCATTATATGAATATATCAGAATATATTAGCTATACTAAAATATACAAACTAAAAGAAAAATAAACCTGGCTTCTTATGAAAAATTACATTTTTTAAAAAAATTAAATTTATTTTTAAATGGAATACATAGGAATATGTAGATCGTACATATTAATGGTGCTATAATTTGGATCTGGAAAAATTATAGAAAGACCCTTGTGTTAAAGGCTTGGTCCCCTGCTTGGTGCTATTGGGAAGTGGTGGGACCTTCAAGAGATGGTGTTTGGTGGAAGGTCTTAGGTCATTTGGACACCAGACCCTTCCTATCTCTCTCTTTTATTTCCAGACATGAGGTGAGGACCTCCTCTGTCATCTACTCTCACCAACTGACCATGGACTGAAACCTCCCAAACTGAGTCATGATAAATCTTTCCTCTTTTTAAATTGATTATCTCAGGTATTTTGTTACAGTAACATAAAGCTGACAGGGTACACTAATGTGGTGCTATGTGATGTTTCAATACATGTATATACTGTGGAATGTTTAAATGCATATATGTTAAATGTATATACGTCCTCCAAAATGTCATTTCTGTATGGTGAAAGCATTCCAAATCCTTCCTTCTAGTTTTTTGAAGTACACAGTACATTATTGCTATTTAGAGTCACACTACTGTGCAATAGCACATCAGAACTTCTTGCTTCTATCTAACTGGTCAACACTTCCCCAACCCTTTGTCCCCTGGACTCTCCCCAGCCTCTAATAACCACCATTATAATTTTTGAATGGGTTAAACAAAAATATTAAGATTAAAAACAAAAGTTGTGCCAGGCTTTGACTATATGAAGGTGGCAGGAGAATGACCCAAGTCTAGAAAACTCTGCCTCCAAATTGGTGGGAGCTCTGTCAGCAGTTGGAAGATGACAGTGGGAGGTCCCCAGGCTTCTATTCAGAGCAGACACCCCTCATTTTCCTCCTCGGGGAGCAAAGATGGGCACTGGTGGCTCTGGGCACTGAGATGGAACTACTACTCTTCCCCAAGTCAAAACAACTTGGGAAGAAGCACCCAATAGATTTGTGCCCAGGAAATCCATGTGATGCTAAAACCCCAAATCATCCAACCGGCACCTCGGGGTCCATGTCTCATGGAAGAACATGCTCAGTAATAACCCCCTGTCCCTCATCCTGTCACATCCTCCTCCTGAGAAAACTCTTGGGAGTGCAGCTTTGGACCAACAGCCCAGCTGTGTAGCTTGACAAGCAGCAATTACCTCTGAAACGTTGAGTTATTTCCACTCACTGGTGGCTTTTACCCACCTTGTCAAGCTGCTCGTGGGCTACAAAGCACTTCAGCCCATCAGTACGGCCCATTAGGAGGGGAAAAAGTGGCAGCAGAGCCAGCCTGCGGCAGCCTGGCACCAAGCCTGGCAATGGTAGGCGTTTGACAAATAAATGGATTAACCCACCTCACAGTCAGCGTTGGGGGAGTTGGGGAGTCTCCCAGGTTGAGGTTGGCTGTGTGACCTTTCAGACCCCCATTCACAGCCCATGAGTCTACATACCTACCCCCATCCCCAGCTGCTGAGACCTCACGCATGGGAACGGCCTCCCCTCCAAGTCTCCCAGCAGATCTGATCAATAGGGAGCTGTGTGCTGCCACCCCCTCCACACCCACTCTGTCAATCACTCAAAAATGATTCACCGAGACCTAACCAAAGGCAAGAACACTCTTCTACAGTCCTGCGTATCAGATGCGAGGAACACTGACAGGTAAGAGCACCTACTGGCATTAACCCTGCGCCCAAACCATTAGGGACTGTTGGCCTGTGTCCCCAAACATGAGAAGTACAGGGAGGGCCTCTTGACAGCAGCCCATGGAGAACATACCTACCATAGCATCTTATCTCCTGGGCATCAGCCCACACCTTCTCTGATTTTAAGGATAGATGCTTCCAGGGAGATGGCATGGGTGACATTCAAAAATCCCAAATGGGTACTGTTCCTCGACCAATCAGAAGAGACCCCTGTTGGCTACCGAGAGGAAGCAGGGTCCGGGAGGGCATTCTCTGGGCAGTCACTTTCATTTGCTCTTTGGAAGGTCCAGAGAAGTTTCCAGGCTAGCTGGGTAACTCAGATCTCCAAAGCAGAAGGAGTCTTGGTGTGGGGAGAAGGGCTCCCCAACATGGAAGCACCACGAGTCACTGAATCCAGGATATCCATCACCAATGGTGAGACCCATCCTTATCTCAGAGGTGATAGGTTCTCGGATGAGTGATATTTTCACATGTTAACACCCCAAACAGCTCAACGGTGATGAAAAGCTTGGTGGCTGTCTGGGTCTTCTCTACCTCAATATCCACATCCCAGAGATCTGGGGGAAATCTCGTTCATCATTCCACGTTCTCCTCCTGTCCCTCTCAGCTCCAGTGTGTGTGTGTGTGTGTGTGTGTGTGAGTGGAACCAGCTCTTCGGAAAGCCTCCTTGAGCAGTGACAGCCCTGCTGGCCCATTCTGCATGCTCCTTGGTGCCTGACAAGAACTGAACATGTGCTGGAACTAACTATTATATCTCCAGCGTGCTGTGAGGCTGACAGAGAGATGCAAGATGGATGGGGGATTTAGGGACTCAGTGGTTTCATTTAATCAGAGTGTGTGACACTCCCCTGGACCAAGGCAGAAAACGCCTTACAAAGACGTAAGTCTGCAGAGACGCTGTATCCGTGTGAGTGCACGCATGGGGCACGTGTACAGGTAGGCATCTGTGCACACCCAAGTGAGCAGAGCTGACCAGTCCCTCTCACATGGGACCAGTTTGCTCTGAGAGGAGGAAGGCTTCTGTATTGGCTGCTGCAGGAAGAAGCCCCCTGCCCACAAACACCTTCTGCCTCTGGGTTTATGACGTCCTAATGTTGGCTTCTCCTGTTTGGTTTTCCTGTTAGAATACGATTCCTTGATTGAAATGAGCTTGATAATGTGATCGATTTCCCTCTATGCCTTTTATTCTCTATCACTTAGATTATTGCCTCTGGGGCAAATGCTGTGTCTTTATTTTTTATTTTCTCTCTCTCTTTTTTTTTTTTTTTTGCCTTACATAAGTCCCCCAAGCACCATGGGCGCTGAGCAAGTAAATAACCAGAGTTGTGAAATGGAGTCTAAAATGTACAAAACAGTCTCATCTGTCAAAATTTGGACACCAGAGCAAAGAGTCAATTATCACATATTAGCTTGCTCTTGTTGGCATTTTAATGCATTTAGAAAAGATTCACTTGCTTTACACACACACACACACACACACACACACAGAGCCAACTCAGAACACAAGCAAAATTGAGGCTGTTTTAGACAAAACTCAGCTTCCACCTCAGACTCGAAAGATTACTAGACACAATCAAGCTAAAATTCTTTTACTTTAAAAAAAAAAGATGAAGACCCTGAATAGTCCCTCTCCCAAGCAAACTTCAATCAAACAGTGGCATCCCAAATATAATCTTAGATTTTTAGAAGCATTTTTTCACAGACTGTCTTGTGTGATTTTTTCCTAAGATGGTAAAGCAGGGCAGACATATCACATGCCCATTTTAAAGGTGAGGAAACTGATACCCAAAAGGGTGAAGAGACTTTTTATCGATGCACAGGGAGGAAGGAAGTGGGGGGCGGGTGCGGACAGTGGAGGAGAAGGCAAAAAAGAAGGAAGACACAGAAAGGAAGAAGAGAGGAAGAGAGGGAAGGGGGAGAAGTGGGGAAGAAAGTAGAGAGAAAGGAAAAGTAAAGTATGAAACCTTTTTTTAGCAATTAACTCCTCAGCCCCATTTTGATAACATCTGTAGAGACAGAAATGAATAGTTTTAATATGAATCGTGCTAATGGTGATAACAGGAGTGTGGTAGCAAAGCAGTAGTCATAGTAGCAACCAGGGGCAACATTATTGCCTTATCTTTATCTACCAAGTAATTTTCCAGGGCACTTGCAGTGTTTCCTTCATCCTACAAAACCAGCTTCCATCCTACAAAACCATCTCCAGGCACCCACAGAATGGTTACTACAGGTCCCATTCTATGATAAAGAAGCTGAGATGCAAGAAGACCCCCTTTCCTCCAATTGCACAGCATCTGGGGACCACCTTGCATCTTCTCGCTCGGGTGATCCTGTTTTGATTCCCTCATTAGCCGGTGTCACTATGCATAACTAGCAGCTAGTGGATCCCACCCTGTAGGTTCAGCTGCTGTCTTGGGGAGGGAATTTGGATCGGGGGAACCCCAGGTCGGACACAGGTGAGGTAAGCATCAAAGATGAGATCACAGAAAGATGTGTGACATGGGAGGGATCCCACCATAGCGGGCTGGGCTCTCTAAGGGTGGCCCGGCGGAGCCAACTCCCAAGAAAGGGTTCAGTCTAGGAGCAAGGAAGGTGCAGGCTGAGTCTTCTGTTCTGGCTGATGATGAGGTCTCTCCAGTTACGTCTCTCTGCCTCCAGCATCGTATCTCCATGCACCCACAGAAAGAAGTCTCACGTTTGGTTTGAGGATGGTGATTTTGATTTTTTGACTGTCTAGATGCATTTAGGTCCCCTGACCCAGAAGAGTATCACCAGGGGCTTCAGTGTGAGCACAGCATGGTAAGACCCACTACCTGCAATGTGATTTGGCAACTCTGCCTTTGGAAAACACAGTCTGCCATTATGGGATGAGGACCCCTTGATCATATCCACCCAGGTAGGCAGTGTGGCTTTATTGATGGCAAGATGTGTCATGAGCAAGGTGGTGGCAGAGAGAAGAACATCCTGTCACCCTCCATGCTTAATTGATGGCATTCAGAAAGAAAAGCAGGACATGGATTTTTAAAGAATCCCAGAGATCCCCATCCTTTCTGCCATTAAGGCATGTTACTTGAGTGATACTAAAGGATAAGGCACATTCTGAGAAATGTTCTGGAGATGATGGAAACAGAATCCAAATGGGCAGTATCACCTTCTGCACAAATGGTGATCCCCATGGAAACCCTTAAAACTCTGGGGGTGTCAATTAACAACTGAAAGAAACACCGAACACACATCCCTTTCCTGATTGCTGGAGGCTCCCCAGCCTTCCTGGGTAAGAGATGAGCACAGCAGTTATGACCAGACCTCTGGGCTAATTATTCTTTTAGAAATATGAAGGAATAAAGGGTGGTGGGGCAGGGGGGGAGTAGAGAGAGAAGCGGAGCTGTCAGTGTGCTTGGTGTTAAATAAAACCTACCAAGACTCAGCTGAGAATTTTAGCAGAATCCAAATGTGCTAGGGGAAGAAGGAAAAAAAAATAAAGGCATGGCTCCCATCTCTAAGGTTCACAGCTAAGCTGGCTTAGAATCACACATGCCAAGGTTAAAAATAAAAAGCAGCCATCCCTGAATGACACAGGCTCTGAGAAGGAAGCCTCAAGTATGTTTGGAGGTGGAGGAAAGAAAGGGGGAGGAGAACCTGGGTTCAGAATTGAGGTGCTTTTCGGAGGACACATCACCTAAAAGTCAGATGCTCAAAATGTTGCTGTTTTATTCTTAAAAGGTACTACACATGGGCAAAAGATTTCATCATAATCTTCAGATTGTCCATCGAGGAAACCCTGGCGTGCATTTGAATGTGGCCGTGGCTGACCCACTCGGGCTGGGTGCTGCTGTCTGGGCATTTGCCAGGGTGGACTGGCTCAGACAGTGTCCTCATACACCTAGATGGGACACACCAGTGGTCTGGTCCCAGCTCAAAAAGCACAATGGGCCATCAGCAGGGGGCCCTACCTGCCACTGTATGCCACTCATTCCACAAACCAGATAAAATGGTGCTGGGGCCACCCACAGGCCAGCAGTCCTCTGTGTGGCTCCACTGCAGACAGACTGTGTGTCTGCTTCCTGAGGATAGCATGTGACCCATCCCTAGCCCCTACATCCACAACCACCATAGGCAGAGGCTACTTGGTAAAGGTGACACATTGACCCTTAGTTCCCTCTTCTTGCAAATCCAGGTCTTCCTATGATGAGTCCCATGAGTCTAGTGAAATTGTCCCCTGTCCAATATGCCTATAACCTCCACTGCCTAATGGGCTTACTTCTATAAGAATAAAAGAATCAGCCTCAGCTACTCTTTCAGCTACCAGATGACCCCTCCACACTATGCAGGTGTCTCCAGAATGTCTTCAAGAGGTCAGTAAATGTGAGAATTCTGCAACCATATGTCACGGGGAGTCCATACATTATACCAGCCCCAGGGACGCCCTGACTTAGCCTATGTGTGCTGATCCTACACTTCTGCACCACACAGGGTTTGGGAGGAGGGGTGGCTGTTACCTTATAGAAGACTCATTGTATGCTCAGACACCCCCAGGCCTGGGTAACTCTGGGTCCTGACAGTGCAACAGAGGAGAGGACAATCTACTGTCTGTCCACCCTCTAGGAGACTCCAGTCAGCCTTCATTTGAGGTGCCCTCCTGTATTACGAATTCCACATCCTGAATGCTAAGCGGAATTTCTACACCTTTAAAGCACATTAGCAAAGCATTTGGAAGCAGACAAGGCAAAAACCGGCTTCTCTGCCCACTGGGGTAGACCGGAACGAGGCTGGGAGACTTGAGGGAACTTGCTCAAGCTAAAGACTTGAGTCCAGGCTTCTTTCCATTCCTCCAAAACCACGGACCCAGGTCAGACCTACTGCAGGGGGGTCAGCAAATACCTGGGGCTGCAAACGAGACTCCCTAAGGGTCTTTCTCATTCTTGAGACCTCGGCAGATGCCCTCTCATTCTGACTGAACCCTGGGGACCTCTCCGAAGCAGAGCCCCTACGGAAAGGGGTCTCTGCTTGACTTCTTTACAGAGTCATAGTACAGGGACCAGAAAAGATCCACCTAGGGTCAGGGGATAGGACTGGGGTCAGGCAGCACGTGGCCTGCCCTGCCCTGCCCCTTCCCTGGGATCCCTGCTCCATCCGCTCTAAAGGCTGAACCCTGAGCCAGCCCTCCAGCTGCCATTGAGGCTCGCCTGGAAATCTCCCTTTCCTTACGCGGACAAGAGGGAACGCCCTTTGCAGTAATCCTGGGAAGTTCAGGATAAATCCTGCTAGAGCCCCTGACCCGCCACGCCACGTGTTGTCTGAACCCATCCATCAAACTGGGTGAAGGGGAAGAGAAAACTCAGAGATGACTCCAAGGATGGAGGAGATGACTGGAGACCTGGCACAGAGAGAGGGGCTCCCCCTCCTTACCTGTACCAGTCCAGCCCGCGGCCGTAGTTCCTGTCGAAGAAATGGGGCTCCGTACCCAAAGCCCGCACGTCCGGGTGCACGCGGATAAACTCCAGCACTGCCCGGGTGCCCCCCTTCTTCACACCCACAATGAGTGCTTGGGGCAGCCGTTTGGTACCCAGTTTCGGTGAACCAGAGTGGTTGGAAGCGGAGAGTCGAGGGGCGGGCACGGCGGCCGCGGGCGCGCTGGGAGCGCTGGGCTCGCTGGGCGTCGGCCCGTGGGGATCACAGGGGAGGGACTTCTGGAGAAGTTTCTGGCCGCTCGGGCTGGGACCGCGGAGGCAGCGAGGCGCGCCTAGGAGCCGGCTCCGGCCGAGATCGTCGCAGCAGCACAAGAAGCTGTAACACAGGTAAGTGCAGGAGAGCGAGAGCGTGAAGGCGAAGAGCAGCCTGCGCGCCCTCCGCGGCTGAGGTGGCCCCGCACGGCCCAGGACCCTATAGGCCATGGCTCCATGGGCCCGCGCCGGGGGTCATGGTTTCCGAGGGGGCACCTGCGGCGGAGCTGCTGTGGCCCTGCGTCGCCTAGAGGGCTCGCGTGGCTCTGCCCCGGCAGCGTGGGTCGGGTGTAGGGGGCGCCGTCTTCTCCGGGCGCTGCTGGCTGGGGCGCGCACCGTGCCCCGGGATCCCGGGGGCTGCGGCTCCTCGGGAAACAGGCGGCTGCATTCCCAACATCGCCTGGTCCTAGGCGATGGGGCTCCGGGCAGCAGGGCGGCTCCTGGCGCTCCTCGGCTCCTCTGTGCGCCGGGTACAGAGCGCGCCCAGCGCCCGAAGCCCCATTCCCGACGCTCGGAGCGCGGCGCACGGAACGCTTGGCGGCCGCGCGACTGTACCGGCCGGAGGGCGGACCGGACGGTGGCGCTGGCGCCGGCCGCGATCCGGCTCCTCGGGAAATGCCGAGCGGAGCGCGCTGCCGGCTCTATTTAAGGAGTAGCCTGACGTCAGCCGCGCGGGTCCCCCGAGCCCGCACCGCGCCCGGGGACCTGGCCCGCCCCCTGCTCCTCCACGGTCTCACTCCTCTCGGGGACACACTACCCCAGGCCCTCTCCATGCAGGCCGCTCTGTGAGGAGCCTGACCAGCGTGGGGCGGTGATGGAAGGGTGTCTTAGGTTCATCGTGTACTCCGCCGGAAGGCTGGACATCCCTACCACACTGACCTCCCGACACCGAGGGGTAGAACCCAGACTGCGCCAACATCCAGTCCAGACAGAACTAGGCGAAGACGAAAGCACCCCTACCGACCCCGATGCGTGGTTCCACACACGCACCACATACGCAGGAGCTCTTTGACCCGGACACACCCCCACATCACCCTAGGGGATGGGATGGAGAAGAACCCTAATTGTGGCTTAGAAATACACGGGGACACACCCCCTCCCCCGCCATCTCGCCACGCAGACACTCAGAGCCGGGAATCGGACATCGTGCAGTGCGCGCACACACACGCCTGGGACCCGGAGGCACGCTGTAAATGGGATGGGTGGAGGAGCGGAGCGAGAGTGAGATTCCGTGACTACTCATGGAGCTCCTTAGCCCCCCGCGCGCTGACTCACACCCAGGCGGCTCGCTCTGTCTCACACCCGCGAAGCACGCACCTCCACCCCAGTCTCACTCCACCTCTCCCAGTGCCTGGAGGCAGAGCGAGCCCCCAGAGCCGCGGATTCCGCGCCAGGCAGATTCCTCTCTTAGCGGTCGCCCCCTAGCGGCAGACTGCTCCCCGGGGAGTTGTCCAGGTCCTTAAGGGGTAGGTAGGGTGTTCTGGGCTGCTTCCTGCAGTGGATCTGAGAGAGGAGGGAACAAAGGACAGAAAGGACTTATTCAGGTCCAATTCTACTTTGAATGATTCCTAAGCGACAACCGCAGAACCACTGTCAGTGACCATGCCCAGAATAGGCTTGAGTGATTAGCCCAGTGCTGGGAACCACACATATCGCAGAATTGGAACCCTGCGGAAGAACAGATCTGAATGGCCATCACTCGAAATGTTGCTGAGCTGTCTCTCAACGAAGCCAAAGGACCGTGTAGGGTGTTTCCAAAGTGGTGACCACTGCCACTCCCATGCTCCGTTCAGGCTGTGACTGACTTCAGGGCATAACCTGATCTTAAGGACATGTGGATTTTAACTCAAAACCCAGGAAATATTTTGTCCCCAAACCAGGCATGTCCATAGGGACCTTAGATCATTCCCTCTACTGTAGATAGTAATCATGGTTACCAACTTTATACAGAGCACGTGGCACATGTTAACTGGTTTAATATTTACTACTACCTATGAGTCTGTTACCTTTGCTCTCCCTTCATTTTGCTTGCTTAGTTCTAATAATAGCTAACATTTATCAAGTGCTTGTGTTGTGTCTTTAATGTGCCAATCACTTGACATGCTCTCTACATCATTCATCTTTGGAGATAGGTACAATTCCTAATCCACTGTGAAAAGGAGGTTTAATGAACACATTCTCAGTAAATTGGCAGAGCTGAGATAAAACCCGGGCAGTCTGACTCCAAAATTCAAGCTCTTAATTACAGTGTTCGAAAGCCCCCTTATCTTCCTTTGACCCTTATTCACATAATTCCATCCAAAGCTCCTGACCTGGATGTGAATGAACTTGTCTTTCATAATCAGACACCTGGGCCTGAATGAGGAATTCCAGGTGTACACTGAAAAGTTCAACAGGACCCTCACTTCCTTTCTGCAAACTCTATTTCTAGTAATACCACCTAAGACCCCATTATCTTTTTCTGGTGGATCCATCATATCATGAACATCTCAAGCTTGTAGCCAAGTAACCTCTCTCTCAGTTCTTCCTTCAAGTGCTGCTGATTAAGGCACATCGACCCCATACTGTTTTTTGTACAGTGGGGCTTTTTTGGATCCAACACGTAGGTCCTTACACATTTGACCTGATTAAATTTTATCTTGTCTCATCAGTTAACTGCTCCAGTTTTTAAAAGGAAAAAAAAAAGTCTACTTGAATCTCAGGACATGATGTAGCCTTCATATATTCAAAAAGAAAAAGTAGAAAGATCACATCTCACTTTTACCCTTGATTCCAGGAATACTTTGCCCTCTTTTGAGCCTCAGTTTCCCTGGCTACAAAATAGGGACTTAGGAAAACTCTCCAAAATCTTATGGGGTTCTGGTAGTGTAATTCTCTGCTCCTGTGATTCCATTACCCAAAGCATGAACCAGTCTTCTGACATGTCCTCTCCACATTTGATTACAATTTAATTAATTCTTCACTCAAATTGTTAATAAAAATGTCAAAACAAATATGTTGAAAGGAGTTCTAATATCTACTTTCAACAATTTTTCACATCATGAACCTGTTATTTCCGCACTCCATTGTTAAAATTGCAAGGTTAAACATAGAGTAATCCACTCTGACAAGTGCTTTTTTTTTTTTCTAGAGAAAAACACGGATATGGTTATTTCTCACGATTTTGTGCTCAACTGAATTTTAAAATTATTTTAATCCCTGAACCCATAAAGTCTGAAATTCCCAGATACACCAAAACCAGGCAGGTTTTTTCTTCCTCAAATTTTCAACAATGACAATTAGATAATTGGTATACCCAAATCCCTCCACTACCACCACCACATAACACCTGGATCATTTTATAGGAGCACCATGATTCTCCTTTGGGAGTATCAGGTAGGATTATGTTGAGTTGTGGGGTTTGTCAAATAACGGTCATTAAACAAAATATATATTTATTTTTCTATCCCATGAAAATGATCGACAAAGGTGATTCAGGAATGGTATAGAAAGCCCCACGATGTTAGAAAACAAGTCTCCTCCTATCTTGCCGTTCCACTGTGTGCTTTTTTCTTCCAAAGTCACTGGTATGCTAAGATGCCATCCTGTTCACATTCTGACCATCAGTAAGGAAGAAAGGGGTACAGAAAGCCATATTTGAGAGCCTTCCTTGGGAAAAAATCTGTGTTATTTTCACCCATCTTCAAATGATCACAATGCTTTTGCATTTCTATCTTCAAGATATCCTTCAGAATGTAGTCTTGATTTGGGGTCTCGCCATGCCTGGCTAAATCTTGGAGCTTTTTGTTACCAAGGAAGAATTTATGAATGATTATAGAAGGCAACTAGTAATCTCTGTCATTCTTTGGAAAAAAAGCTTCCCCCTGATTTTTTTCCCCACATGGGTTGTGTGGCTTGAGCCTACTTCAAAGAGAGCCTATGATCAAACCAGGTGCCCTCATTTTATAATCATATTTCAATGATTGACAGTAACTCAGATTTTTCCAGTGAGAATCAATCACAGAACTTTGGTTGATGCCCTTTTTTTCTTCGTAGACCATGACCTAGTCTAAGGTCAGCCTGGCCCTTCCAGGGATCATCTCTGCCATCGAGAGGGGAGATCCTGAGAATGCAAAGAGGAAAGTGAGATCCCTGAATATCCTGTGAACTTTAGAATCTAGCTATGCCAAAAGCACATCCCTGGACTTTCTTGCTCCCGTTGATTATTAGTTCCCTGTTAGTCTCCACTAAAAAAATAACAAACAGATAAAAATAAGGTTTTTCCCCCCTTCAAAAATGCAATAAGGAACATTTTAATAAAAAGTGGTGGAGGTAAGTTGGGGGCTTATTCTGAAGTATATGCACAGAACAGGACTGGAACCCTTCCAAATTCGAGATCCCTGTAAGATCAAGCTACTTTTTCATTTTCTTTGCTTCTCCTTGTGTTTTATTTTTCTTTTCACTCTTAACTGTCATTTTCTCTCTGTTTTTGAATCAGTAAGGGTTCCTGATTTGTGATCAACAGAAACTGACTTTGGCTATTATGAGCAAAAAGGAATTTTTGGATAGCTCACATGGGAAAAGAACTTTGAGTAGATCACAGAATTAAGAAGAAGTCTGGAGCACTGGACTCAGAAACCATAGCAGTCTCAGAACACATGTCTTTCTCTTGTTTTTCTCGGAGTCTCCATTTCTCTTTTGTACCCAGTGTTATCTTGAATCTTCCTTCCCACTCTTGTATGGAAGACCTTGAATTTGAAATCATGAAACACAGACGTTGTCTTCCCCTTAATGCTTTGGACCTAATCAAGCCTTATTAATCAGTTTTATTTCAATGTAATTTTGAATCTTTTCTTGAGAGCAGAGTTTTATAAAATGTGAGAAAATGTCCCAAAGAAGGTGACTCTTATAGGGCAAAGAGCAATGAAGTGGAGTCACGTGATCTGATCCATGAGGTGCCAAGTTCACTCTGAGCCACGAGGGTGTGCACAAACATTCCACATTTAGATGAGAAATACTTTGGCTCATGCTCCATTCTCTGGACCAAATCATCCGAGGGCAAAATTTCAAGGGGCTTCCCAGTACTGCCAGAGAAAACAGGCAAATATAGAAGACGACAGACCATGGACCATCTTAAGGACTTTGTAAGATTGAAAAAATCCTTTGTCTTTCTCTGTGTTGTTGCTGTTGTTATTGGTAACAATCATCATCGTGGGCATGGTCATCAACAGCACCATTTATTGCAATACCTGCTCCACACCAGGGACTGGGCTCAGCATCGAGATGCATTGCCTACTTTAATCCTCTCAATAAATCTATAATGCCTACCATATTGATTTATTGAGAAGATTTATTGAACCTATATTATCGTATCACACCTGTTTGACGATCTGGCCTTCCTAGACTCTCAACTCCTTGAGGGAAAGGGCTTAGCAGCTGTTTCTAACTCAGCCTGCTGCTGAGTTTGGACTGCATGTTCATGTTGGAATTCCCTTGGTTTCTTTATCTCTCTATCTTTGATGGACCGCCGAATATTACCCCCACCGAGGCTTCCAAGGAAGAACTAATATTTCATTTCAAAGTGTATCCAAGACGGATTATTTGTAAAGTCAGGAAAGATTTTAAGTCTGTTCTGTTGCATAATGATATAGCACCCCTGACCTAAGTAATGCTTCTTTGCCTCTCATTTTCTTTAACCAAAGAGAAGCAGATAAGAGTGATACCACGGGTATGTCACTCCCAATTCATCAAATTCCCCCAATACAAATCTTTGTGGCCTAGTAGGAGATGAATGGAAGAGTATATAGCTACAGAGGAAAGTAGAGGAAGATAAATTTGTCGGTTTGTACTGACTTTTAAAAAGTCCTTTTAACATTTTTATTATACAGGTAATATATCCTTGATGTAGAAGCAAATGAAAATACTGAGAACCCAAAAATAAAAATCCCAAATCGTCACACCCAGAATTTTGTGAATATTCATATATTATTAATATAGCTAATATTTTACTTCTAAGCCTTCCAATTATAAATATATTCATTGTTTATGGATCAGCTCATGCCTACTGTTTTGTGAAGTTTTTTTTTTTCAGTTCACAATATCATTAAATACAGACTTACAGAATAAGTTTGTTGTTTTTTTTTTTCAGAAAGAGAAAAATGACTTTCTATCCAAAATGTTAGACATAAAGATGGTAAGCCAGGAGCTACAACAAATGGAGAAAATCCTAACCTTCTTGTGACTCCATTCAACACAGGAGTCAGCAGAGTGACGGTGAAAAAATGAGTCCTGATAACTATGTTTGAACCCCTGGATCCAGCTTTGCCTAAAGCTGTCTTTTCAAGAGGCCGTAAAACATGGTGGTTAGATGTGCCATTTGCCAGGTTCAAATCCTGGGCTCTGCTTCTAGGATGAAACAGGATAATAGATTCAGTGCAACTTAAAAAACAGCCTGGTTATCCATAAGTCCTCAATGAACATCGGTCCTTATTATGCTGGAAACTTTTCAATTATATCTGTCGATAAGTTTTCTTTTTGGCTTAAGTCATTTTGATTGATACAGACAGACACTTTCAACTGTCTCATCCAACTTGAAAACTGTATTGACAACCAAATAAAATGGATCCTATTCTCAGAAATCACCAAACACCCCTCCTGTTTTGAATCCAGCGGATCTCCCTGATACTTTCAATGTTGCTAGGGAAGTAAACAAGTACCCTATTTAGGCACGGTTTATGACAGGTGTCCAATAATTTCGTACTGGGTCAATAGATAGATCAGACTCTCACACACCCCCTTTGCCTGGAAGACAACTTGGTGTAACTGATCTTAAAGGACTGAATTGTTTGTTTATTGATCACTCTTCCTTGTCTTCTGTCTCCTCCCGATTCAGTCTGAATTCCATGAATAAATAGGATAATCACTTTTTGCTGAGATCGTCAACTCCCTTGACCCTCTCTCACCACTGTATTTCCTGGTTACAATCAACTCCCTTCCTACTCTGTGCTTGCACCCACGCAGCTGAGCTCAGCGAATGCAGAAGCATGATGACTACTCTCACTTCAAATTCATCATTTCTAATCTCAAGTGGACCCTTCACACTTCCTAGCAATCACACTACATTTTCTAGTCCATTCACTCCCCAGTCTTCCTTTGTGAGTGTTTAGTACCGCCCATCTGTTCTCGAACCTCTTATCCTCCCTTCCCTAACCCATCCGCTGAGGACCTTGCTACCTACTTCAGTGGTAAACGGAAGCAATCAGAAGAGAGTTTTCCCCAGGGCCTTCCCACCTACCTGCATCTACGTACATGTGCTTTATTTCTTTTTCTCCTATTAATACGGTATTATTATCTGTGTTTTTAGAAAAGACCAACCCCTCTACGGTGCATGTATCCAGTCTGTCCTTCTCTAGACTGGACTCTAGCAGTCCTTCCCTTTGTCTCCGCCATCATGAGTTTTCCTCCTCTCCACTGGATCATCCCCATCAGCATTCAAGTATGGTTTTATTCATTTCTTTTTAGAAAGAAAAGAAACTACCTTGTCTTGATCTCACCTTTGCCTCCAATGACTGCACCATTTAGATTCCTTCCTTTACAGCTCAATTCTTCAAAAAAGACCTTGATCCGTTGACTCTTCCCATTGGCCCTTGAGACAGTCTCAGTCCTGCCTTGGTTCCACCTCACCTCCAGAGGTCACATGTCCTAAGGTCACATGACTCCCATGTTGCAACTCAAATTTTTTTGTTTGTTTGCAATGCTGGGGATGGAACCCCAGGCTAGGCAAGTGTTCTCCCACTGAGCTACACCCTCCCCCTCGACTTTTTCTTTCTTTCTTTGGATCTGAGAGCAAATTCTGTTCACTCGTCCCTTAAAATACACACTAAATTTGGCCGACTCTCACCATCTCCTTTGCATCATGTGGTCCAAGTCGCCATCCTTTTTCATCTAAATCACCCAGGAGCCCCTGTCAATAATTCTTTTTCTCTCTGTTCTTTTCTCTCTCTCCCACACTCTCTTTTGGATTGGATGTTGCCAGATAGCTGAAAACTACATTTCCCAGAATCCTTTGCAATTGGCTTCTGGTTAGGTTCACCCAAGGAGAGGTCCTGGAAGGAAACTAGAAAACAGAAGGGAAATATTAGGTCCTGCTTCTAGAAGTGTCTCAGATGACATTAGCAGCAACAGCAGGGATATGGGTTTCTAGTTCCTGTTCATACACAGCATGGTGGTTGAAGTGAGCTTTCCTACTGTCTTAGCAGCACAGAACTAATAGGCGTTGGCTCTGGTGGTGTTAAATAAGAGACCTTCAACTTCTCAGAGTTTTGGGGCCCAGGAACCTGCCGTGATAGTGGGAGTGTGACCTCCTATTCTCTGCAGGCAGGATGTGGCTGTGGCTCCAAAGGCAGCTGTAAGTAGCACATGCTCCATGTGATAGAGTGGTCGGGGGCTCTGATAGCTTCATGTTCCCTCCTGGTTCCTGTGGTTATTAATTTTTCAAGTAACTTTGTCCTTCCCTTTTTGTTCCTCCAACACTTCCATCGCTTTGGGAACCAGTTCCCTCTATTAAATTCTTTTTGTTTGAAATACCTGGAGTGGTTGGTTCTGTTTTCCAGAATAGACCTTGATTATTAGAGCTCCCTAATAGGTCCTCCTAAATACACTTTCAACAAGAGGGATCCTTATATTCAAAGTCCTCTGTGGCTTTTAATCTCATTTAGAAGATCCATCATGGGGTCCAAAGCCGTGTTAATCTGGTAAGAAGTCTTCTGAGAAAATAAGCCAAAATAATACCACTAACTACCCAGATCATTCCCCTCCACCTTCCCCAACCCATACCCACTCTTCTCAAGCAACTAGCAGGCTCAGAATGAGACATAAACCATAAATGAGACATAACCAGAAAGATCTGGCAGGGAACCCATGAATAAATACTGTGCAAGAGGATTATTCTTTTTTTAAAGGAGAAGCCAAATTTATTGATACTCATAGATCTAATTACACATGAAAAACACTCAGAGCTACTTTTATTTCAGATTATTTAAACAAAACATGTCCTAATGAGTTAGAATTAATAAAGCATTATACAATTTGAAAGAAGAGAGATACACCAAATTTCAGTGAATTTGCTTTTAAAAATCATTGATTAATCCTTTGTAAAGAGGTTTAAAGGATAAATCCAATCATTTATTTTAAAGAAAACCAAATAATATCATGATTACAAGGTTTTCTAAATGTGCTTCAAACTTGCTGCATTTGGAAATTTTTAAGTTCATACCGAGGATGATTTTAACCTCATTTCCCTCAGTTCATATCTACATTCTATCCCTTCCCACCACTCTGTTTGAGGTCCCCCAGTGTGGAGTTCATCTTAATTTCCTATAAGAAACAGTGAGTAGAGAGTCCATTCTTGGGAGTCCAATTGCTCAGCCTTTTACCTCTTTCCTACTTTCCACAGTACCCGATACTTCCAAGGACTGAGCCTTTTGGGAATTTTCTGGGGTAAGATTTCCTGTTTTAGGCATGAAGTTGCAAACTTTCTTGGGTCTGCTGTGTCAGTTCCTGCTTCCAATTTTTTTTATAACTTTTAAAAATCTCATATTTCCCACTGTGTTCTCTTACTTTTTAGTTCTTGTGGATGAATCCTTGCATTTCATTCCTTTAGACATAGTGGGGTTGTGGAAATACAGTGTATGTGACAGAGAGGTTCTGAAAGGACCTTGAATGTCGCCAACAGAAAGCACTCAGGTGGTGGCTCTTGAGCTAATCCCTCATTGCCAAAGAAGCTGCTCCTGTGTCTCTGAGTCTCTAGCTCTGGCCATTTTCAGATGTGGACAATTTTCAGGAAGCAGCCAGCAAATGATCAGTTTAAGAAGGTCAGCTGGTGGGTAAGCGGGAAGCCCAATTAATGTATACTATATGAACGGTACATGAATAGTTCCTTTTATTAAAATGTAGAATATTGCATCCAAAGAGAATGTGCCTATGACCATTCCCCAGCATTTTTTTATGCTGGCTTCCTCTCCCCCCAAGTTCCTAACATTAGCACGATTTCATAGTATAATTGCACTCTTTTTAAGAAGCACTTTCATGTATAGAAAACCCAAAGGACACAGTCTGGGTCTATATGGCAACGCCATGCAGATATCAGGCACCTGAGCTTCCAGCTCTCTGCAGCTTTGACTGTGTCCCATCTCTTTGTGATTGAGCATGGCTGTTCAAGTTCCTGCAATCACATCCCCCGCCCAGGTGACTGCTGGGAGGGAGGGGAATAGGTTACTCCACTTCCTTCTCAGGAAAATTTCCCAGAAGTCTACACTGTTCGCTTCTCATTGGGTAGAATTTAATTACATGGTCACACCTGGCTGCAAGGAATGCTGGGATGCGCTCTGTTTGGATGAACAGTAATGTTAATAGGTTCTATTGTTCTGAAAGAGAATGTGGATGTTTGAAGGCAGTTAGCAATTTCTGCCTCACTGTTGTTTAAGCTCTAGTTCTTACAACAAGTCGAAACAAACCTCTTTTAATACAGGGATCAGCCAAAATATCCTCAGTCATTTAGAGCGGATCCTGGCCCTAGGGCTAGGTGAAACTCCCAGGAAGTCCTTCTGTGCCTATAGCTAACTCGGTAGTTGCTGGATCACAAGAGAGGATGGGGCTAGGAAAGGATGGCCCAGAGAAAAAGAAGTCAAGGGCATTTTCTGGATGTTGGGGGGAGGGCTACCAAGATTTTACCAGCCTTAGAGTCCTGCTTATACTTATCCTGACGGTACTTGGTACTTTTTTCATATCTCTGGTTGTGTACAAAGTATATTCACTCCAGTTCGTGTCTTCATACATGTACTTTGGGATAATGATGTCCATCACATTCCACCATTGTTTCTAACCCCCTGCCCCCTCCCTTCCCCTCCTACCCCTTTGCCCTATCTAGAGTTTGTCTATTCCTCCCATGCTCCCCCCTCCCCATCCCACTATGAATCAGCCTTCTTATATCAGATAAAACATTTGGCATTTGTTTTTTGGGGGATTGGCTAACTTCACTTAGCATTATCTTCTCCAGTGCCATTCATTTACCTGCAAATGCCATGATTTTATTCCCTTTTAGTGCTGAGTAATATTCTACCATGTATATATGCCACATTTTTAATCCATTCATCTACTGAAGGGTATCTAGGTTGGTTCCACAGTTTAGCTATTGTGAATTGTGCTGCTATAAACATTGATGTGGCTGTGTCCCTGTAGTATGCTGTTTTTAAGTCCTTTGGTAGATGGCATCACTATACCAGACCTTAAATTATAGTACGGAGCAATAAGTAACAAAAATAGCATGGTATTGGCACCCAAAACAGACTGGTAAACCAATGGTACAGAATAGAGGACACAGAGACTAACCCACAAATTTACAATTATCTTATATTAGACAAAGGTGCCAAAACATACATACATTGGAGAAAAGATAGCCTCTTCAACAAATGGCGCTGGGGAAACTGGAAATCTATATGTAACAAAGTGAAATTAAACCCCTATCTCTCACCTGCACAAAACTCAACTCAAAGTGGATCAAGGACCTAGGAATTAAACCAGAGACTCTGCATCTATTAGAAGAAAAAGTATGTCCTAATCTTCATCATGTTGGATTAGGCCCCAACTTCCTTAATAAGACTCCTATAGTGCAAGAATTAAAATCAAGAATCAATAAATGGGATGGATTCAAACTAAAAAGTTTCTTCTCAGCAAAAGAAAAAATCTGTGAGGTGAATAGAGAGCCTATATCTTGGGGGCAAATTTTTACCCCTCACACATCAAATAGAGCACTAATCTCTAGGGTATATAAAGAACTCAAAAAGCTAAACACCAAAAATAAATAAATAAATAAATAAATAACCCAATCAAAAAATGGGCCAAGGACCTGAACAGACACTTCTCAGAAGAGGACATACAATCAACCAACAAATGTATGAAAAAATGATGTGGAAGTTTTAAATTTAAATAGAGTCTCCCAATGGTTATGTTAGTTCACAATCCCCCAGCAGTTCCTCATTAACTCTATAAATCATATTTTAAAATAATTTTGCCATTCACATGGAAGAAAAATGATATCTAATTGGGTTTGTTTGCTTTTCCCTATTGCTGAAGGTGAGAAAGTCTTTACATGTTTCTTGGCCATTCAGATTTCTTTTTTTATAAATTGATCATTCACCAACTTTGTTCATTTTCCTGATTTTTTTTTCAAATATGATTTAAGGTAGTGCTCTAATTTTTTTTTCAATTTGCTAAGTCATATCCAAAATCAGTTACTGAATAATTCTCTTTTCTCGCTGATATAAAAATGCCATATTCCTCATCTCTGATTCTGATTTCATAAATTTATCCATCAATATTTATAAATAATATGGTCTTCGGATGCCTTGACTAGTAATATTTTTATAAGATTCCTTTCAAAAATAACATTCAAGTTAGAAGAGTCATAACAAACAGACAGAATGATTCTGAATGGTGTACTTCTTGCCAGATCTTAAAATAAATTACAAAGTTAGTGTAATTAAAACAGTATGGTGGGCTGGCTGGGGCTGGGGCTGGGGCTCAGTGGTAGAGACCTTGCCTGGCATGTGTGAGGCACTGGGTTCGATTCTCAGCACCACATACAAATAAATAAATAAAGGTCCATCGACCACTAAATATATGAAAACAAAACAAAACAGTATGGTGTTGGCCCAAGAAGAAACAGATAGATGGATCAAAAGGACAAAAGAGAACAGGATTTTATGTTCAGGTTGTGATAAAAGAAGCATTTGGGTGTTGGATGCAATGTGTTTGCCAAAACACATTCCACATAAATCACAGCAGTTAATGTTAAAAATTAAGCCCATAAAATAATTACAAGAACATTGTAGGATCGAGAGAGACTTTGAAACACGAAAGCAGAGAAGATACCATAAAGTTTGAAACTGGTAAACTTGGGATACACAACCAACAGTGCACCCCATCAAATTAAAAGTCAACGGCACCAACAAAAATATCAGCCATAAAGATACAACAAAGTGGAAAGCCTTCGATGTATAAAAAGTCTTTTAAAAAAAATCAAGAGTGGAAAATGGGCAAACCATATTTCAGAAAAGAAGCCATGACCAACGAAGGAGTGGAAAACTTGCACACCAGGGAAGTGCACCATCAAAAAATACTGAATAGAATCTATGACCTACCAGGTTGGCCAACAGTTCTTAAATAAGGAGCTTCGAGCTGTCAAGCCTACGGAAAAAGTGTTTAAATACTTCAGGGTTGAAATGAGAGCCAGAGTTCCGGAAGATAATTTGGCCATGTGTGCACTACAAACTTTTGAAAGTATTCATACCTTTTCATTTTAACCCAGGCTAGGAATTTATCATAAGGAAAGAGACTCACAGATAGGTACCGAGACTTTTTCATCACTTTTTATATACACATATATAATTTGAAGGTCAACTTGGAAGCGATCTTAAAGTTTCACTGATTGGTATTTTTTTTCTTAAATAAATGATGGTCTTTTGCTCTCTCAATGCCAATCTCTTATCCCAATTCAGAGCTGACTGGGAAATGGTAGATCGTGGATTAGGGAAGGGACAGAGAGCATGTGTCCCCTTAGTGATTTAACCTAGTGGTTGTCAGCCCGGGCTGCACATTAAGATCACCTGGGGAGCTGTTAAAAGGCGCTGGTATCTGAGGCCCCTCCAATCCCGATTCCATTGGTCCTAGGTGAGACCTGGGCGTTGGTATTATTTTTAAAGCTCCCTTGGTGATTCTAATGTGCAGCCGGGGGTCAAGATCCATTGCTAACCAGAACTCCCTTTAAGCTGATTAATTACCTAAGCTATTGACCAAAGCTGAAAACTAACAGCCCTCGGAGAAACCCCAGGGAGGCTTGAGTCTGGCTGATCACAAATGGGCAGCGGCCAACCCTATACCCCAAGAGACTGTCCTCCCTGGCCATGCTAAAGCCAGGCCGGCCAAGGGTCTATTAGATTTAATACCAAAGAGGTCACGCGTGACCTTGACAAGCACACTCACTGGTGAGGGCTTCTTGACTGCTCTGTGACAAACTGCCACAACAAAGCCTCACACCCGTCTGCGCTTCCATTTTTAGCCTCTTTATTACCTCCATCTGTTGATGGAGATGGTGGCGGCAGACAGGGAGTGAGTTGTGTTGGATAAATAAAGACAGACCGCTACAGAGCCTCCCACTGGCAGGGGGGCTAATGCTCCCTAAGTGGGTCCCTCCTTCTGTCCACACACTTTATTGCCACCCCGTTAGACTCCCCCATTCCCTTCTCCTCCACCTCAATAACAAGTCTGCAATTTCCACTCCATTTCACACAAACAACTTCCTCGCACTTCCTAGCTCACACGGCGGCTGCGGCGGCGGCGATGGCTGGAGGCTTAGCTGCAGACCTTGAGAAGGCCTCTTCATTTTCATCAGTGACTGTCCCTTCCCTAATCCCCCAACCCTCCCCGTGCCATCTAACAACGAGATGCAAGGACAATAGCACATTCTAGACGATTTATTAAAAGACCACAGGAGGGGATGCACTCATGTCTAGAATCTCCCTTCTCAGCATAAAAACGAAATAAAAGAGAAGGGGGGAAAGATGTGGACAGCATTTGTTAGGGAACTTTAATTTTCTATGCCCATTTCACCCCCAACAAGATATCCGGGAGAGAGAGAGGGAACAGAGACTGGGGAATGTGTCAGGAGAGTATTTCCCAAACTTCATTCATTCATTCATTCATTCACATTGCACCTTCATGATTTCTGCCCTGCCCACGCACCAATAATCAGATTATTCTTGGAACATTTCTTTATATCATTTCATCCTTTATACTTAAATATGTGTAGTGTTTTTTTTTAATAAACTTGATCATAACTCAAAATTAAAAACTAATATCACCTCCCAAAATTGAAGGTGAGCTTAAAAATATACGGTCATGACAAAAGAGTATTATGACACTTTTTAGATGCTGTTGCCTGCTCAGGTGGAGACTTGCTCTCTTTGTTTAAAAGGTGAATAAACAAGAGAGGTGTTAAAGTTTTTTATTACTTTTTTTTTTTTAAGCACCAGGCGGATGCTTCATGATGTAATCAGAAGGACTGAAAGATATTTGTGCAAGAATAACGTCCTCTGAGTTGATGCCGTGTGTGTGACAGCTGGCATTATCTCAGGGCTCATAAACCCTTGGAGAAGCGTGCGCTACACAGTGATTACTTTTCTTTCTAGTAAGAATCTCTCTCTGCCTCGTTTCCTATTTTAGCTGGACACAGAAGTAAGCTTAAATATGATTTTGGATACTTTTTTTTTTTTTTGCCTTTAAACCAGGCTAACCCATAAATCTCCTGAGAGATTCTAATTCGGCAGATCAAGATCATAGCTCCACGTAGTATTTCTAAAAGGTGCATCAGATGATTCTGATGGGAAGACATGTCAGGGAAATCCTCACCTGGGAGCTCCTGTTCAGCAAGAAGGTGCTGCCGGCATCCCCAGAAGCACCTGGGTGAGCCCACCCTGCCTTCCAGTCGCTTAGCACAGAAGCCCCCCATGACACTTCTCCAAAATACTACAGCCAGGTCCTCCCATCTCTTACCACCTCCCTGCAAAACTGAAAAGCAGCCGGGCCTGATGGGGCGTACACCTGTCATCTCAGCAGCTAGGGAGGCTGAGGCAGGAGGATCGCGAGTTCAAAGCCAGCCTCAGCAAAAGCAAGACACTAAGCAGCTCAGGGAGACCCTGTCTCTAAATAAAATACAAAACAGGGCTGGGGATGGGGCTCGATGTGGTCGAGCGCCCCTGAGTTCAATCCCTGGTACCAAACGACAACAACAACAAAAACCTGCAAACCATTTCCTTTATTAATGATCCCTCAAAACATCCCACCCTCAGCTACACCCAGGTATGCAGAAGGGAAGAAGGGGAAGCCGTGGAGGATGCCCACCTCCTCTGCACCGTGATGGGGCCATAGCCTTCCCATTCCAGCTGCTCACCATCTACTCTCCATTTCTGCTGGATTCCATAGTCCTCTCTCTGCAGCTTCAACCGCTGTAAAGGCCCGGTCCTGCAGAAGGCCGATGACCTGCCCCGAGGAACACATCACACAGTGAACTCACCCTAATGAGCGTCCTGGTTCAGGATCTGATATTCACAAGGAACGGCAGTCAGGTCTTTTACGGTCAAGGCTGACAGCTGTTAACACACATCATTTGTTGTTGTTGTTGTTCTAACTAGTTGTACATGCTAGTAGAATGCATTTTGACCTATTGTACGTATTGTATACAACTTCTCATTCCTCTGGCTGTACATGGTGCCGAGTCACACCCATAGTGTAATCAAACATGTATATAGGTATATATAGGGTGATAATGTCTGTCTCATTCTACCACCCTTCTCATCCCCACAGCCCCGCCCCTCCCCTCACTACCCTGTACACAAACCAAAGTTCCTTCATTCTTCCCTATCCCCTGACCCCATTATGGATCAGCATCCACTTATCCAGAGAAAACATTTGGCCTTTAGTCTTTTGGGATTGGCTTATTTCACTTAGCATGATGGTCTCTATTTACCTGCAAATGCCATAATTTCATTCTTCTTTAAGGCTGAGTAATATCCCATGGTGTATATGTTCCACCTTTTCTTTATCCATTCATCTGTTGAAGGGCATCTAGGTTGGTTCCGTAGTTTAGCTATTGTGAATTAAGCTGCTGTAAACATTGATGTGGCTGTGTCACTCTAATGTGATGATTTTAAGTCCTTTGGGTATTAAACCAAGGAGTGGGATAGCTGGGTCAAATGGTGGTTCCCTCCCAAGTTTTCTGAGGAATCTCCATAGTGCTTTCCACAGTGGTGGCACCAATTTGCAGTCCCACCAACAATGAACCTACATTATTTTTAATAAAGCCTTATAGTTAAACAGAGTACTTGGGTTTATTTTGACAAAATCATACTTGCATGGAATTTGATTTAGTGCTTTTCGGTCCTGTTCTGCCTCCAGTCCTCCTTCCCCTTTTTCTCCTCCCTCTCCTATCCTTCCTTTAACTCGCATGTGTATTTATTTGTGAGTGGTGCTTTCTACATATGCATAGAGGTGGAATTCCCTGTGGTGTAGTTACCCATGCACCTAGCATTATTTTTGAAAATGCATTCTGCATTTCCTCCCCTTCCCACTCCTCTCCACCCTCCCTCTTGATCTCCTTTACTCCACTGATCTTGCCTATCACTTTATGATATCGGATCCACCCCTGTCCCCCCTTTATTTTGCTCTAGCTCCTATTAGAGAAAACATTCAAGTCTCAATTCTCTGTGTCGGGCTTATTTCACTTAGCACGATGTCCTCCGTGTCTGTCCATTTACCGGTAAATGCCATAATTTCCTGCTTTCTTATGGCTGGGCAAAACTCCCTTGCGTATGTAGAGACCACATTTTCTTAATCCATTCACCTACTGATGTCCATCTGGGCTGACTCCATAGGTTGGCTTTTGTGAATTGTGCTGCTATAAACATTGCTGTGGCCGTGTCCCTGTGGTATTTTGGTTTTAGTTCTTTTGGATAAATATCAAGGAGTTCCACTCTTAGTATTTTTTTGGTTTTTGCTTTTCTTCTAAAATCAGGAACAAGACAAGGATGCCCACTCCTTACCACTTAAGTTCAATGTATTTCTTGAAATTCTAGCCAGGGCCATCAGACAAGAGAAGGATATTAAAGGGATAAAAATAGGAAAAAAAGAAAGAAGAAGTCAAATTATCTGTTTGCTGATGACATGATCCTATATCTAGAAAAAAATTTTCTCACCAGAAGACTTTTGGAGCTGATGAATGAATCCAGCAAAGTTGTTAACATACATTTTGAAATATAGGTTCAAAATCATCTTCTCTAGTCTACCCTCCCAGAGATCACCCAGTCTAGCAGTAAGAACGGGGAGATCCAGGAGCCAGGCCAACTTGAGTTCAAAGCAGTGACCGTGACTAAGTTATCTAAGTTCTTAGCATCTCAGGTTTCTTATCTTGGAGGTGGAAGGAACAACAGGGCTTCCATATTTAGAGTTGTCACGAGGGTTAAAGAGGTTTGCACAGTGCACAACAGAAGTAGATGTTCAGTGAGGGCTTGACTGCATTCTGCCGTTGTCTTTGCCATCATCATCATCATTTATTCATCTGAGTGGAGCTAAGAGCTAAAGCATCCTAGTGGATATCTGTTCTTCTTTTAGGCTGCCCATGTTTGAGACCCTTCCTGTGGTTTCTGGAACTCCCCGTACTATGAATCGGATGGCAGGGAAGACCTACTGTGTACTAAGAAGCTGAAAGTGTTCTATCTCATTTTGTGGACTCTCTTGCAGCTGAGAAGACCCAGACTCTGCCTGGGTACCATCCCAGGGGTGAGGAGTCTATTCCTTGTCCCTCCTAGGACCTCTCCTTAGAGACCACATTCCAAGAATCCTGGATCCTGGAATACCTGGGCCGAACAGCTTCAATCCATTTCCAAGCCTTCTCGGTTCCCAAGATTCACCCTTCTCAAGGTGGACCGCACGGCCAGGGTGCACACCTGAGACCCCAAGGGAGGCTGAGCAATGGCTGCACACGTGTGTTCAAGGCAGCTGGAAGATGAGTCGGGAGTGGAAAGAGGAAGGGGCTGGTCCCAAGCCACAGGGCTGTCTCTCCCGGTCCCACCACTGTCATTTGAAGTCAGCCTTTCAGGGTGTCCTCAAGGTGGATCCCTCAGGATGGGATCTTATCTAACCGTCTGTAGGTTGGGTTTATAACATTCAAATGCTTAGACAGAGGGTATGTCGACCTCCGTCTGGGCTCTTGCTGCAACCCCTGAAAAATGTTAGGAATTGTTTGTCAACCTCGTCGAGGCTTCGGGGTGGGAGCAAAAGACACAAGGTAGCAAGGGGCACAGGGGGTCCATCTCCCCACCCCAGCCGTCCCCTCTACACACACACACGCAGACACTCACACACGCACACACACACACTTGGCAGCAGCTCTAAGACTGAAGCTCTACACCCAAGGATGGCAGCAAAAGTCCGTCACCCATGATGCTGACGGGGACATTGAGGCTGATCACCTGCTGAGGGGCAGCAGCTGTGGTATTGCAGCCAGACCCCCTGGAGGGGACCTGGCCAGAGACCCCTGCTGCCTAGGTGCTCGTCTGTCCTTTCTCTAGGCGCCTGCGCGGTCCTATGAATTACCCAACAGGCTTTTGTTCTTTGTTTTATAACGTTCGCTTATTTCCCACCCATCCATCCCCGTGTCCAGCAGGAAAAATTAGGACATGCGCAAGAAATAAAAGAAAGTTACAATTAAAATTATCCATAATTCGTTCCCCGCAGAAGAATTCACTGTTACCACTTTGGCATAAAACCTTCCAGGTTTTTTTTTTATGCTGGTATAAATACACAAGATCATAAAAACGAATCATATCTTATCTGACTTTCTCTCTCTCTCTCTCTTTTTTTTTTTTTGCAATCTAAATTTCTCAGAAAACCTTATACTGTGGACGCCATCCCATGCCAATGTATTTTTTCTTTGTTGTAATTAAACCTTTTGTTTTGAGATATTTGTAGATCTTACAAAACTACTGTCCTGCGTCACAATCAGGATATTGACATTAACAATCAACTGATTTTATTCAGATCTCCCCATGACTTGTGCTCACTTGTATGTGAATCTAGAACAGTGTTACGATATGTTCACGTCTCCGTCATCACAAGGCTCCTTCATGTTGCCCTTTAAGACTCTCACCTACCTCTCCCACCCTCCCCATCCCTAACCACCAATCTGTTATTCATTTCTAAAATTTCACCACTGGTTCATAAATGGGTATATAATATTTTGGAATTGGCTTTTTCTTTTTCATTCGGCTTCATTCCCCAGAGATCTATGCACATTGTTACAAGTATCCATAGTTCATTTCTATTTATTCCAATATCACAATTTTTTAAATCACTCTGGGCTCTTTTCAGTTTTTGCCTATTACCAAGAAATCTGCTATGCCCATTCGGGTCTAGGTGTTCATGTGGACATAAGTTTTCACTTCTTTGGGTAAGTAAATACCCAACAGCTCAATTGCTGGATCAAACAATAATTGAATTTTAGTATAAAAGCAACGGCCAAACTGTTTCCCAGAGTAGCTGTGCCATCTTACAATGAGTGTTCCAATTTTGGCATATCCTTGATGGTACTTGGTATTGTCACTAGTTTTTATTTTAACTACTCTGATAGATGCATGATGATACTTCACTGCAATTTTAACATGTTTTTCTGATGACTAATGATGTTGAACATCTTTTCTTGTGCTTATATTCTGATGTATGCCCTTTTTGGTGAAATGCCTTTTATACTTGTTCATTTTCTAATCCGATTTTTAAAAAATTGTTGAATATTGAAGGTTCTTTATATATTCTAGCTTCTGGTCCTTTGTTGGATATAGGGTTTGCAAGTATTTTCTCTCAGTCTAAAGCTTGTCTTGTTATTCTTTTCATGTTTTTTTTTTTTCTGTAGAGCAAAAGTTTTTTATTTTGATGAAATCAAACTTGTCAACTCTTCCTTTTTCAGATTATGCTTTCAGTGTTAAGTCTAAGAACTCAAATCTTTTAAGATGTTCTTATTCTTCCTAAAAGTTTTATATTTAAATATACTTTTCATATTTAAGACCATGATTTATTCTCAGTTAATCTTTTTAATGAGTTTAGCTCAAAGATTAGAGATTCCACCCCCCCCCGATTCTGTATATAACTAGTTGCACAAATTAATATAAATATATGCTATTATAAAAATAAGTTACAATATATCTT
The DNA here is from genome assembly GCF_047511675.1 of Marmota flaviventris. Classification (NCBI taxonomy): domain Eukaryota; kingdom Metazoa; phylum Chordata; class Mammalia; order Rodentia; family Sciuridae; genus Marmota; species Marmota flaviventris. Next base: position 15,977,839 of record NC_092516.1, on the reverse strand, counting down.
GCATCCTGTTTTATACGCTAGTTTTTCCTGCAAAGCCCTATATTGTGGACATCTTTATACATCAATACTGTTTAATCGGTTTCCTAGTTTCTTATGGCTGTATAATAAATCATTGCACTTGGTGTATCATAAGGCAGGCATGTTTTAAAACCTGCTTACCTGTCCCACTATCCATTTAATAGAATTCTTTTTAGCTTACAGCAGGCAGCATCAGTATCTGTTGCTTGCAGCTAAGAACTCTCGTACACGCACATAAGCTGCTTTCCAAGAGGTTATTTAAGCAAACATCACATGTTAAGTTTGTCAAAAAAAGAAGTCAGAACCTCGAAAACAGATTTTCCTCTCCCCCTTGAATCCTTCAGACTTCAATGTTAGACCAAATCAGAGACACTTGCTGCTTCAAGTGTAACCTCATCTTGTGAGATAAAATCCCTCCCAACCACGGTGGTCGGGTTAGGTACGTTTCTATTTCAGTGACCATTTGAAGATTTACATAGATTTCTTTTTAAGGATCCTAGTGAATCATTGCCAAGGTCGAGGTTGGGGCTGGTGGAGGTCGTCCATCTCTCTATCTGTGGCTCTTCCTGAGAATCACTAATCAGCATCGTCTGGGGAAATATTCAACGTGTGCTTGCCTAGCCCCCACCTGACTTTACTAGACTGTCTTCCAGGATGGGACCTGGACTGTGGACAAGGAAACTCCCCCCAAAGTGGCTCACATCCGCATTCAGGGTCATGAACCCCTGCCTTGGTCTGATCTCTCTCTCTGTTTCCAATCTTCCAAGGTCAGGATTTTTTCTGAAGCAGCTCACTGGGTTATTTACCTTCTTGGACTACTAGAAAATTCTATCTGCTGGGTATGCCTTTGCTTGCCTTAGCGCATCTTCCTGCTGGCGAAGGTTCCATTTTCTATGAAGCTGTGGTCCTTACCCTTGGCTACACCCTGGAACCACCTTGGAGAACTGTGAAAACATAGATGCCTTGTCCCTTCCTCCCACCCACCGAATCTGATGTACTTGACCTTGGGTATGACCTTCACACTGAGATTGCTAAAAGCTCCCCAGGTGATTTGGATACACAGACCAAGTTGAAAACCGCTGGATTCAAAGCACACAGGGTCCCACAACCCAATGCCTCTGTGTGAAATAGTCACTCAGGTCCCCGTGATGAACTAGAGTTCCTGATTCATCCAAAATAAATTGGCTACTCAGCTCCAGGTAATCGTTACCTTGCAGGAAGGTGGATCTGGCATTGCCAAATAGGGGAACTAACTAACTTACTTTCTTTCTTTCTTTTCTTTATTTCTTTCTTTCTTTTCTGGAAGGCTGGAAATACAGATCTTTATGTGAATGAAGCCTCAATATTCTTAAGTGTTGGCAGGTGATATAAAAAAAAAAAAAACTGTCAGCCGATCTGGTCCTTTGCTCTAAAACATTTTGGTATACAATTCCTTCTATATAAGGTTTCCTGAGCTCAACATTATGATCATTTCTCACAGGCCACTTTGCTCCGGGGGCGTCCTGTATATTATAGGGTTCTTAGCAGCATCCTTGATCTCTACCTCCTTCAAGTCAGAGGCAAACTCTCCTCCCCCAGTTTTGATGATCAGCAATATCTGTAGACGTTGGTGAATATCACCTGGGGGCAAAATTGTCCCTAAGGGCCACCTTTCTAAAGTGGCTACTAATTGCCTCCAGCAATAAGGAACTTAATCCCAAAGCAGCCCTCTCCAGTGCTTGATGTTCCAACTCAGAGGAAGTTCTTTATTTTTATAAGTAGCCATTTCCCTTCCTGTAACTTCCATTACTGCATCGCAATTCCAAAGTCTCAGGCCACCCGAGAACAGGTCTCCAGGTCTTTCGAAGTCACCTCCTCTCTTGCCCCCCAGTTACTAAGTTTCCTGATTCACTTCCGGCTCCTCCTGGGGCACGTTTTTCCAGGTCATTCACCCTCTGCCACCTGGCCTCCACTTTTCTGATGTCCCTCACAAACTTGGGCAACTGAGTCCAACACCACATTCCAGGCGCAGCCCAAGCCTCAAGGTCTGCAGAGGAGCAATTTCCTGTCCCTCTATTCATGCCCCTGGGGATCACATTCATTGTTTGTCTGGTAACCACTTCCCCTGTTGACTCAGACTAGACTTATAGTCCATTAAAACCCACAACTCTCAAGTCATGCTGCTCTTCCTGTGCGTGTGTGTGTATGTGTGTGTGTGTGTGTGTGTGTGTGTGGCTCACATCCGCGCGCACTTAGCCTAACGTTAGCATATTACATTTATTGTTGTGAAGTTTCATCTCCCTGGTTTCAGGATATCATTTTAGTACACTACAGTCATTCTGAATCTGTATTCATCATTCAACAGCGGAGCCATTATGCCCAATTTTGTGTGATTCACAAGTTATTAGCTTGCCAGTCCCTCTTGCATCCTCATCTGAGTTCATGTTAGAAACGATGTCCGGAGCCCAGCCTGGACAAGAGTGTTACGGAACTTCCCGCGACAACTGGCCTCGGATGATGGAGCTCGAGTGGCGATCGGGTGAACGGATTTGGTGATGTTTCCACCTCCCATCCCTCACTCGGCCTTCCTGTTAAAATGGAGATCATTATTGGCCTTAGAGAGGAAGGTGATCCTGACATGTGCTACCATATGGAGGGACGTGGAAAGACATTCTGCCAAGTGAAATAAGCCAGTCACACAGGACAAGTGTGTGTTTCCTTTTAGAGGCGGGTTCTAGTCACATTCACAGAGACAGAAAGAAAAATGTTGGTTAGGGGCTGGGGGAAGGGGGAAGGGGAGTCTCTGGGTAAGTTTCAATGTGGGAAGATGAATACGGTCTGGAAATGAATGGCGGTGACGGTTGTACATGTGCGTGTCTTAGTGTCACTGAGATGTACACTTAAAAGTGGTTAAAACAGTAAATTTTATCATAATAAAAATAGGTACATTATATAGCAAAAAAAAAAAAAAAAAATCAAGATGCACAAATTCTGCATCCCTTACCTGAGACGATTCCCCTCAGAGTCAAGAGGTCAGGTCATTTCCATGTGACTTATTTGGTGACAATATCATTCTTTGCTCACAAAGCAAAAAGGTAAGGGTTCATTTAGGGTCTTGCCACTTAACACACTAGCTTCTTGGAATTTGCCTTTTTTTTTTTAAGAAACAAAGATCAGCATCTTTTCCCAGTCTCCTGAAGTTTTTCCTAATAAATATTGTGGATGCTCCCTTTCCCAGGCTGTGAAGATGAATGAGAGTCAGTATTGGCCCTGAAGAAGTCAAATCGTTACTGGCAGTGATTTTTGGAATCCCATTTTCATATATTTTAAAACTATTGTGGTTCAAAGTGAGTCAGGAAGGACAGGAGAATTCATAGCAAGATTATGGAGGTAAGGGAGACAGACGTGAGCTGGACTGGATTCTGTTTCTAGAAGGTTCTATCAGCAAAGTATTGCTTCCAGGGGTATAGCCATCCGTTAAGTAAATGGTGGGTTGTCACAGTGGCTGCTGGGAAGAGTGGCAAGGGAGAGGTCCCCGTGCTCAGAAGCCCAGGCAGTGTCTGAGCAGTCTCCTTGTGGGTAGCAGGTCCCAAACCGCAGGTGGAGTTGGAATGGTATTCTCATGGGATATGGGGGGGGGGGGCAAACAAATGCTTAAGAAAAAATAGCAAAGAATGGAAACCAAGAAGGGAGCCCATTCCTAAGAACTGGAAAAAAAATGGGTGTATCTTAGGAGACAGTGCTGGATCCCAGTAGTCAGATGACCTCATGGAAACCAGTGTCCAGTCCCAAGAACAACACAAGGTCAGTCTATCCGAGAAAGAATACGAGACCATTGAGTTTATCTATGAAAAAGAGAGATCAAGAAGGGCATGCTAAAGACAGGCAGGAGAAAGGAGCAACAGATTCCGGAAGAAGGAATTTCTAAGATGATTAAAGCATGTTAACCTGGGCGTGCGTCATTCCCAAATAGTTTCATGGAATCACATTCAAACGATGATCCAATTTTGAAAAATAGTCTCCACCAGCAGCCATCTAAAGAATGAGAGAAGGGGACATTTGGAGGTTTTGAGGAAGGACGAGAATGTTAGCTCTCCATTACTGTAACGCATACCCGAGATAAAACTTAGAAAGAAAAAAGGTTCATTTTGGCCCATAGAGGTTTCAATCCATGGTCATTTGGCCCCTTGCTTTGGGGCCTATGAGGAAGCAGCACATTATGAAGAGTGGCACTTCATGGCTGGGTGTGAAGGAGAGGAGGAAGAAGGGGTTGAACTACTGCCGTCACCTTCAAGGTCATGCCCAGTGACTAGCAGACTTCCCAGGAAGCCCAGTTTCTTAAAGGCACCACCTCTGGATATCACAAGTGAGGGACTAAACCCTCAACACACAGGCCTTTGGGGGATCATTTCTGACCCAAACCATAGCACCTGGTAAAGGCTAACGCTGCTGTGTTGTGTTCGGTCAGAACTATGATAGGAGACGGTCAATATCACTCTCCAACCACAATGATCAGGGCGTCCTGTTGGTGAATAAAATTAGCGACTATTACTTAAGACATCTCTTCAGGGCTTCCCAGGGTTTTCTGCCTCTCAGAAACATTCTGCGGAGCTCCCAGAAGAGAAGGCAAGTCTTTATCATCTGTTCTTGGTATATTTAACGGGAAACTGGAGAAACCAAAGTCTGTCCATGTTGTACTTCTTAGCGGTGGGAGAACAATAGCCCTTCTGCTCCCCAGACTCTCCTACCTTGGTGAAGGACATGTGTGGCAACAGGAAGGCCTGGTTCACTGTCACCCATTGTCACCGGAAGATACCCAGCTTGACCACCCTTGTTTTTTGTTTTTAATGCCCTTGTGCACATACATTTCACACAACCAAGCATACTTACCTGCTCATTCCTCTGGAAGTATGATCGTGGATAAATAGACACTCCTGTACAGAAGAGCCTTCTTTCCTCCCCCTTCCCCCCCCCTCCTCCTCCTCCTCTCAGTACCTGGGATGGAACTCAAGGCCACTCTACCACTGAACTACATTCCCAGCCCTTTTTATTATTATTATTTTTAATTTTGGGACAGGGTCTCACTAAGTTGCAGAAGCTGTCCTTGAACTTGGAATCCCCCTGCCTCAGCCTCCCAAATCACTGGAATTACAGGTGTGCACCGCCCACACCTGGAAAGAGTTATTATTATTTCTCTAATGTGGCCCCTTAATCATTTCTTTCATCAGACTGAGCTGAGAACTAGATGGGGACATGTCCACAGCTAGATGGTAGCCTGGATACCAAGCTTGAGGCAGAAGAAAAAAGAGCTAAGAAATGAAGTGTGTGTCGGGGAGGGGGGAGGCAGGACGGGGGTTGGATTGACAATTTCACGGGGTCTAGGGAACTCCACCTCAATTTATGAAGTAGAATTCCATCTATCTCTTTGGATCTCTCTTGATGTTTAAATTTCATTTTTTAAGGATTTCTTATTTCAAATCTGAAGACCATTTTCTCTGTTGGAAACAAACTTAAAATCCGAGTTCTGCTTTTAATCTGTCATCTGTTGGCACAATCCTGTCATTTATCTTCATGCTGCAGATGTGCCCCCAAATCAATTTTTCTTTGTCCTTAACATTTTTGCAAGACTTAGCTCTTTTCTTGCCACAGCCGCCCTGAAATCATTCTTGTCCATGCTTACCACTGTTTGGTATGCACCTCTGATTTTGTGCCTGCCTTACCGTCTTTTACGGACGGATCATTTTAAGATCAGAACTCACTGATCTGGGGGTCTTGTCCACCCCTTTTCCCAAGGGAATTATAGAGAAAATGATCAACTCTCCCTTTATTGAGTTGCACACATTCTGATTTGCATTTTGGGGCATGTGATCATGACCTGTGAAATTGTCCAAACCTGTCTTGACTCTAACAGGTAAGCCATGGGGCACGGTGACTCATTTGATTTCCACAGCTCCCCCATAAACTAACCAGGGCACATATGAATGTCCCTACCTCACAGCTAAGAAAGATAAACCTCAGAGGGGTCAAATGAGGTTCTAATTGAGATTAAAATTCCGGATGATTTGACTTCTGGCCACCAGCAACAACACACAGCCACGATATTGATTGGGCATCTCCCATGGCTGAGCGTTGCTCCAGACAGTGGGGATACATCAGCCAACGAAACAAAGACAGTGGTCTCATGGGACTTGCATGGAAGGAGAGACAGACAAGTAAACAAATAATATAGAAAGTATGCCAGATGGTGATCAGGAGGGGAAGGATGCTGCTTTGGATTGGATTGGAGCGTGTCTCACTAATGAGGTGATGCTTGAAGGACATGAAAGAAATAAAGGAGGCGCATAAATAAATGGGGGAAAATAGTCTTTCTGATAGAAGGGAGAGCTAATGTAAAGGCCCCGATGTGGGATGATTGTCTTCAATGATCAGCAAAGAGTTTGGACCAAAGAGAATGGAAGAGAGGATAGTGAGAGGTAAGGTCAAGGTAGCAGATCAGACAGGACTTTGGGGTTATGGCAAGATATTTGAATTTTACTCAGACATATGGCAAGCCACTGGATATCTTGGAGAGTTGGATGTAGGGCATTAAGGGGGGAAAAGGTCAGTGGTAACTTTTAAGGTTTTTTGGATCTCAGATTGGAGGCACCATCGCGGAGGAACCAAGTTTGGGTGGCAGTCAGAAGTCACGCGCAGGGTTGGGAGTAGCAGAGGTTGAGGGTAGAGGGGCAGATAACTGATCATGGTAGGGGAGTTCCAGAGGGTGAATGGACAGGTTTTGGAGGATGGTGAGTGACCAGGAGTCTGGTAGGGGATGCACAGAGAAGCAGGAGGCTGAGAACCTGTTTCCCAGTTCCAGACATGCATATCCCACCAATTTCTTGGCCTCACTGTTTGGAAGCTTTAGCGTCTCAAACAACAGATTCAAAACCAGTCTGTCGATCTTGAACCCTACATTGGCTTGCCCCAGTCTTTCTCACGACAATAAATTGCAACACCTTCTTCCTAGAAATCTGAAACCTTCTCCGAGTCCCCCACCACACTGTCTGGCCAACTCCCAAGGCAATGTGTCTGCAAATTCTGTCGTGTTGTCCTCCCACAAAGGCCACCTCGAGCCCACCCACTCACTGCACCATCCCTGTGCTGGTTCTGGCCTTCATCACTTTGACGTCACCTGGGGTGTGCAGAAACCTCCTCATTGCTGTGCCCACTCCACTCTCGGCCTCCAAGTCTGTTCTTCACCCTGAAAGCTGCATGAATATACTTTAAAAAAACACCCATTGAGTGACATCAAGTCTATGCTTAAAAGCCATGGGGGAAAAAAATATTCCAGACTCTTTCTGCAGGTTTCAAAGTTCTGCATGCCAAGGTCTTTTCATTCAGGGATCTCTGCAATCCTCTTCCCTCTGCCAGGATCTCTGACATGCTTTTCCATTTTCCTCACACCTGAATACTGACTTGGATGCGTATTGAGTTACGATCTTTTCTCAAAGTTGAACAGGTGTCTCTCAAATCTGTTAAGAGTGCCTATTGTTGAAGCTGAAAGATCTAAGCCCATCAGATCCTATATATATATATATATATATATATATATATATATATATATATATATATATATATATATATATATATATAGTGTGTGTTCCTTGTGTTTGAAGGTAACTATTGTCTTGCACGAATGCTTGCAGCATAATTTCTTTGCTGATTTATTTATTTATGTATTTTACTGGAAATTAAATACAAAGCCTTTTGCATGCAAGGCAAATGCTCTACCACTGAGCTATATCCTCAGCCCTTTTTGTTTTTTAAATTTTTGAGACAGGGTCTCTCTATGTTATCCAGGCTGGCCCCAATTTGGTATCCTTCTACCTCGGTTTCTCCTGAGTTGCTGGGATTATAGGCATGCACTGCCGTGCCTGGCTTGCAGCATAATTTCTTTGTCTTAAAAACATATATATTCTCTGGGCGCGATGGCGCACCCCTGTCATCCCAGCGGCTCAGGAGGCTGAGGCAGGAGGATCGCCAGTTCAAAGCCAGCCTCAGCAAAAGCAAGGCACTAAGCAACTCTGTGAGACCCTGTCTCTAAATAAAATATAAAAATAGGGCTGGGGATGTGGCTCAGGGGTCAAGCTCCTCTGAGTTCAATCCCCTGTGTTCCTCCCCAAAAGTATATATATGGTTAGATCGTGTCTAATGGCAGGTCCCCTCTCATTAATTTTTCTTTTCAGAGAAAACAATGAGTCTTTATTTAAGTACAGGAAAGTTTTTTGTTATAATTCTATATTCACTGGACTGATTTCCTTGCCTTTTTTTTTTTCCACAATGAGGGAGATCATTTCAATCTTGTGACTCAAACAGAGCCACAACCAGTCCAGGCAGATTGTCCTGCCTGCTTTCATGACAATCACGGAACTTCTTGTGAGTGCTCAGCAGGACGTCCCTTCTGGGACAGTTGGCGCAGAAGCATAAAATGTCCATTCAGAGATACACACAGCCCTGTCCTCAAGAACAGAGGATCCAAGGGATACAGTCTGGAAATAACAAATAAGATTAGAAGCAATATTCTAGCCTTGATGTTTTGTCAGGTTCTGAGTAGAATAGATCAAAGTTTGTCTTTATTTCCACAGTCAAAAAAAAAAAAAAATAGGACCTCAGGCCAAAAAATGTCACTGCTAATTCAATTTTCTTTTTCTAATGTGTATGTCACTCAACACCTTTTGATTTTTGTAGCCATTGCTTGCTGCTGTATTTTTTTAATCCTGTTAGAACTGAACTTCGTGGCCAGTTGCTTCTGTCTTGCAAAAGTACAAATGACACCCAGGGGACCTCCCTCTACCCAGCAGATGGATTCCATTATGGGAATCCGTGTGGCTTTGCATTATGAACTTTGGAATTACCGGGCTCCTAGCAGCCTAGGGAAAAAAAACAGCCCATTGTTGAAGTCTTTCCCAAACTCCGCCTTTTCCCTTGCCCCCTTGTCTTCTGAATGGCGTGAGCAGCTCAGGGGTGAGAGAAGTGACATTTCAAGCTTTTTCTTCATCACCTAAGTCTATTCCGTGGGGCCAAATCGGAGTGAATTCAGCAGTGCCCAGATTGGAGGCATGGTCACAGTGGAAATAGTACAGAGCCCTTTAAGGTGGGTGAAAAAAAAATCATTAAACATATAAAGCTTCCAGAATTTGTAATCCAAATCTATAAACAGATTTCCATACACTGATGTGGAGAAAACGTAATTATCATTCATCATGGGTCTGTTATTGTCAGAGCATCTGAGCCGAGGCCAATCCGGCAGCCGAATTCATGCTTCTCTCCTGCGCCCCAACTGAAGCCCAAAGTGATGGGGACACGAGACACACACTGAATAATTCAGGCTCTCCACGGCCCCGGAGCTCCCTCTCGATGCCTCTAGTTCTCTGCAGATCTGGAGGGTTCTGTGCACATCTCTGGGTTTGAATCAGGAAATTACCTCTATTGATTTCATGTGAGTGTGTGATATAAATTTGCATTCTGTCTTCCTGGCCTCGATCTTAAATGCCACTGGCTGTGGCCTTCCAAAGAGCCAGGTACGCCCTGGACATTCGGCTGACTGAGTGGCGTGGGAGCCTCTGATGAGCCCAGGATGCCCTGAAGATATTTTTATTGTCATAATTTTAATATTTAGACTTTTATTTATTGATTTCAAATATGCAGTAAATAAATTAACAGCCAATAGTGCCCGTGTGCTCATTCCCCCAGTTTGCCTAAGATCTGTTTATGTATAGAATGATGCAGGTCAAGTAAAAGACACCTTCCTGGGTACACGCTCTAACCTGGTCTCCCCTTCTGCTCCTGAAACACACCCCTGGAATTGACATAAATCTTTCCCAGGAATTTTTCGGGAATTTTACTACCTATGTACGCATCTTTAAAATGTAGAGAAATGCTATATATGACCCAAACCCTTAACATGGTGATTTTAAAATTTCTCAATGTTGCTCCCTTGTACATCTAGGTTATTTGAACTGCAGGATCTATTCCACCGAGTGGACAAATATAACTTTTGTTTTTTTTCCTTGACACTATAAATAGACATTTAGACTTTTCAGTTTTCATTATTATAAGCAACATGGCCATGAACACCCTTAACTTCTATTCCTTTGTGTGAGACTTTCTTCAGGGCAGTGCCTGTTAAATTCTTTTTTTTTTTTTTTTAACTGCACATATCAGAAAAAACACATTTACAGTGACATCCATTCTGACACAAACAACATGCACAACTTTAAAAAAAACTAACCTTGCTAGGTGTGATGTACCTTGATATTTTTCATTCTCTCTCTCTCTCTCTCTGTCTCTTTTGGTACTGGGCATTGAACTCAGGGGCACTTGACCACTGAGCCATATTCCCAGCCCTGTTTTGTAGTTTTTTAGAGACAGGGTCTCACTGAGCTGCCTGGTGCCTTGCTTTTGCTGTAGCTGGCTTTGAACTCACGATCCTCCTGCCTCAGCCTCCCTAGCTGCTGGGATTACAGATATGCGCCTCTGCACTCAGCTCTCTTCTTTTGCTTTTAAGGGACCCTTTTTGGTTTCACAACCACTATTGAGGGGTGACTGAGTCCATAGCACGCGCCTGGAGGTTACTCCCTGAGTCAAAGGTCTGCGTGTACTCAGCCTCTCTGGATGCTGAGAAGCCACTCTGCATCACCATTCTGTGTACTCACCAGCAGCAGCAGTGTTGGGGTTCGGTGACTGTCGTGGTCAGACTTACGAATTTTTTGCCACGCTGGCAGATGTATAAGAAACTCAATATTATTTCAATGTACATTTCCACCGTCTGCACTGAATTTGACCCTTTGCTCCTCCATAGGAACTTGTAGAATCAGTACCCACATGTTAAATAGGTAGCGTTTTTGTTTATGTCTACATATTTTCTAATCCCCATTAAATTTCTTCTTTGGAATAGGAATTGTTTAGAAGTTATCATTTCCAAGTGTTGTGGGGCGAGGGTCTGGCTGCCTTTCTTTCCTTCTTCTGCTGAGCATTTGCTTTCAACCCCCTTACTTTCAAAAAAATTAACCTTTTAGGTATATTTCTAATAAGTAGTATATAGATACATTTTGATGTTTAAAAATCCAATTCAAAATTCTCTGTGTATTAATTGATGACATGGTGCATTTACATTCATTGTGATTGCTAGAACATTTGGATTTAGTTTGACCATCTTATTGTTTGATTTTTATTTTACATTATATGTTCTATATAGTTTATATTTCCTCCCCTTTTAAATTTAATTTTTCCCCACATTTTTTTTGAAATTATATATTCCATTTCTATTCTTTTAGTAGTTCCCCATAAGTTCTGAGCGTGCATACTCCAACTCTAAGGTTAGTCTTTTTCTACTAACCTCCAGGACAACACAAGGGTTTTAGAAAGTGTCAACACTCATCATTTTTTTCCCATCTGATTTATTTTTATTGTCTATTTATTTTATTTCTACCTTGTTTTTATTATCCCACATTACTTATTTTTGAGAAAAGTGTTTCCTTAGAATTACCTGCAACTGTCACCAGTTCTCTTGTTCAATAATGCTCCAGGCTCCCTACTACTTCATTCTGTGTTCCATTTTCTTTCTTTTTTGGGGAGTTGGGGGGAAGGGGCATCGGGGACTGAACTCAGGGGCACTTGACCACTGAGCCACATCCCCAGCCCTGTTTTGTATTTTATTTAGAGACAGGGTCTCACTGAGCTGCTTAGTGCCTTGCGTTTGCTGAGGCTGGCTTTGAACTCACGATCCTCCTGTCTCAGCCTCCCCAGCCTCTGGGATGACAGGTGTATGCCACTGTGACCAGCTCCATTTTTTCTTTTTACTGAAATACTACCTTGGGATTATTAAACTCTCTCCATCTCTCCCATCTGGATATGTCTTTTTATTACCTTAGTTCTTGATGCTTAAACTCGGTAAAGGATTCTAGATTGACAGTATTCTTTTTCAGAACTTGGAAGGGATGATTGCATTGTTTTGAGCTTCTATTGTGGCCATCAATCTGTTTTTCCTTTGTAGGTAATTTCCCTGTCTTTTATCTCTGGTTGCTTTTAAAATTTACCTTGTCTTTGTTATTTTTCACTTTCACCTTGATGTATTCAGATGTGGATTTACTTTTATTTATCCTGTGCAGAACTCAGTGTGCATCCTGAATTCTAAAAATTCTGATTGAATACTGCCTATTTCTCATTCTCTCTCTTCTTTCCTCCTAGAACTCTCCTCATATTCTGTTCTCCATATCTTTTATTCATCTTGTCCCCTACTTCTTCTCTACAAATTTGATTCTTGGTAATATTCTCAGCTCTGCCTCATATTTCAACAATTCTCTTTTTAGCTGTGTTTAATCTGCTGTCCAACACATTTATTGAGGTTTTTATTTTCTGCGATGATATATATTTTTATTGAAAGACATTCTATTCGACCCTCAAATCTGCTTGTTAATATTTTTATGTTATCCTCTTTTTAAGGATTCATTCGTTTTTCTTTTATTTCTTTAAAAAATTTTTTAATAGTGTTTTTTAAAGAGAGACAGAGAATTTTTTTTAATATTTATTTTTTTTAGTTTTCAGCGGACACGACATCTGTGTTTGTATGTGATGCTGAGGATCGAACCCGGGCCGCATGCATGCTAGGTGAGCGCGCCACCGCTTAAGCCATATCCCCAGCCCTCTTTAAAATTTTTAAATAGACTATTTATAGTCTCTTTTCCAGATTGAGTTTGAGATTTCTATTACCAGATTTCCTGGGATTACTAACCTGACTATCTGCTGACTCTTCCTCATGGTTGGTAATTTCTTCCTATAGTTTGTGGGGTTTTTAAAAATACTTTTTTAGTTGTAGTTGGGCACAATGCCTTTATTTTATTTATTGTTATGTGGTGCTGAGGATTGAATCCAGTGCCTCCCACGTGCAGGGCTGAGCCATAACCCCAGCCCCAGTTTGTGGTTTTTGAATGATTGCTTAATCCTGTAGGGAATTGTTAATGCCAAACTGTCTCAAGGATACTAGGTTTAGGATGAGGGGAAGGGAAAACTGGGGGGAGAAATATGAGACTAATATCTCATCGTGCTTTTCCTTGAGTTGTGGTTATGATTCTTTGATCACTGAGTCTGATATCCCTGACTTACAATCCTGGCCAAGACACTGCTAATGCTAGCGGTGATTTGGGGCTACTTAAGTCACCACTCCCCAGTGTTTGTTTCCTCATTTGAATTGATGGAATCATAAGATTATGCATGCAGTACGTTTATTATGAGCCCTAAATGAGAGAGTGCCTGTGAAGAATTTGCAGAGAGTCCCTGCCTTAGGATGGTTGGACTTAACAATATTTTTTGTTGTTGTTGTTTTTTCCATGGTGTGAGAGCAATATGCATTAATAGAAACCCTCCTTTGAATCTTGAACTCGATCTTTTCCTGGGTTAGCAATATATAATATGAGCTCCAGTCCCAGTTAGCCTCACATTTATGAAAGGAAACAAGCAATAGTCTGCAGTATACCGTGTGGCTGAGCTAGAATGTGCAGTAGGTTAAATGAATTAAGTGCATTTTCCAACTTCAAATATTTTCAACTCATAATGGATTTTTCTAGACATAACCTCACCAAAAGTGGAGAAGCCTTACCACCCAGCACATTGTAATTTAATTGCTCAATAGCTGGTGGATAATTTTATAAAAAAGTGAGTAGTTTTGGGGATTCACTCTCTACAAAGAGCTGGGTAACCTCGGATGAGCTACTTATGCTCCGAATCCTTTAGGTCCTCCCATGTGTCATAAATTGTAAGGCAGTCATTTTTAATGACAGTTCTATAAGCCTACAATACAGGTTTGTATCCCTTCCCTAAAATGCTTGAAACCATGAATTGGATTTGGGGATATTTGCATATACATAATGAGATCTCTTGCAGATGGGACTCCAGTCGAAACATGAGATTCATTTATGTTTCGTATACACTGTAGACACATAGCCTGAGGGTAATTTTACACAATATTTTTAGTGCACCATGTCTTGACTTCGACTGATCACATGACGTCAGGTGTAGAATTTTATACTTGTGACATTATGTTGGCACTCAGAAAGTTTCAGGTTTTGGAGTGTTTCGAATTTCAGGTTTTCAGATTAGGATGTGCTTGGTTCCCCACCCAGGTCCCCTTTACAGCACTCAGCTCATGGGTTCATACTTGCCTTCTCCCAGGAGGAGACATCCTGCTTGGAGACCATGGAGAGATGACAAGTGACCTCATCAAGGTCACCTCCAGCCAATAGGTGACGGACACGGAGGAGTATCCAAGCCAAACCTCCCTTCTTCAAGACAGAACGAACTCTGGTGTTATTCAAACTTTTGTGCTCTCTGAAGAATTAGACTGAGAACAGTCTGAGGCATCAGAAACCACCATATTTTTCTGGTTAATCCTGCTCCCTCACCATCTTACAAGTTTCTCTCAAGATACTCTGATTGCATAGAATGTGGTGGGTGGTGCATGCCTGTAATCTGGAGGCCGAGGCAGGAAAATCACCAGTTCAAAGCCAGCCTCAGCAACTTAGCAAGGCCCTAAGCAACTGAGCAAGACCCTGTCTCTAAATAAAAATATTTTTTTAAAGGGGGGCTGGGAATGTGGCTCAGTGGTTAAGTACCTAATAATAATAATAATAATACTCTACTTGAGAATACTCTGATTGCTTGCACAAGAAGTCCCTTCTGAGGTTCTGCTTTTAGGAACCTGGCCTAATACAGAGCTCAAATCATCGTAAGGGTAGATCACAGATGTTTCTGACACCAAAGACAAAGGTCTCCCCTTCTCTATTGCACCTTCTCTAAGTCAATTTATTTTGCAGATACTCATGTGGATGCGAGAAGTGCCCAAGAAATGGCACTTTATTATTATTTTCATTCAAATACTATTTACTGAAGCCTTACTATGTGTCAGACACTGTCATAAGCCCTGGAAATCATGCAAACATCACAATTATTTGAACATCTTAGATTTTAGCTTGATATTAAAAGTTACCATTTATTGCATTTATTGAAGTTTTAGGGGTGGGGCTACTGGGAATTGAACCCAGGGGCCCCACACCACTGAGCTACATCCCAGCCACCCTCCCCCGCTTTTTTTTTTCCTTTTTTTAATTTTGTGACAGGATCTTGCTAAGTTACCAGGGCTATCCTGGAACTTGTGATCCTCCTGCCTCGCCTCCTGAGTCACAGGCACGTCAGATACTTTTCATATCATATCTAAGACTCATGACAACTGTACAAAGCTTGGAACTGACTTTGCAAAGGCTTTTTGCGAAAGCTTTTTTCCTGCCTTTGTCATAAGGCAACTAGGATGCAGAAAGGTCAAATAGCATGTTCAAGGTCATGCAGGTAGGAAGTGGTGGAAGAAGGATTCATATAGAAGTTTCTCCACAACCTACATTCTTTTAATAAATCTTCATGGCCTATTTTATCACTCAGAATTTAAATGCCTGCAACCCCCATCATAGTTGAGTTATGAAAAGACAAAGTCTTTTCTATCTTACTTTTTCCCCAGACCTAAGAAAATGCCTGACATAGTAGGTATGTTTGCTGAGTGGATGAATAAATAGGAATGAATAGGCAGGGCTGAGGGCAATCTGCTTCCAAAATTGATGCCGCACACCCACTTCCCTGCAGAACTCCAGTTTTTAATAATGTATTTCAGTTTAATTCAATAAATATTTTCCATGGTCTTCATGCGGGGAAACTCATTTTCAGTTTCCGCTATCAGTCAAGCTTGATGAGTGATCGGCCTCAGATGAGGCCGATACAGCCCTTAAATGGATTCCAGCGCCTTAAGAACCACCCGGAGAGATGCAACCAGGGCCATAGAGCCGCCATCTAAAGGCAAACCAGGCTCCCCAGTCATCTAGGTGTCTCCTGGCATTCAGAAATAGATCACATGTCCAGGGATTTCTGCAGAATTTCAAGGGAGATTTGGGACATTAAGACAGACCCCATGGTGGGCACTTGGTTGGAATTTATGTGTCAAGTCCAGAGTATCTGCAGAACTATGAACCAAGTAGAAACCTTTTCCAAGGGTTAGCTGTCATTTACTGAAGCCTGACTATGTGCCAGACACTGTCAGAAACCCTGGAAATCATGCAAACATCACAATTATTTGAACATCTTGGATTTTATCTTGATATTGATAGTCACCACTTATTGCAGTTTTGGGGATGGGGCTACATGGCTTATTGGAGACAAGCAGCTGTAAGAGGATTTGCCAGCCCTTTAACTCTGAGAATTGTCATACACTCAAATCCATGGCCGTTTCTTCTTCGTAACAATTCCTATGATTGGGTCAGAGGCAGACACTTGGCCCTAACTGAGCCAATCAGGTTTTCTGTCCTGAAAACTTTAGCGGATGGACCCAGAGGCAGAAGTTTCAGAGGGAAGATTGGTCAAGTCCCATCCCTGAAGTCCCAGTTAAGTCTCCTTGACTCGATTGTTTACCGTTCCCTTGGATTCCAAGAACTCCTGTATCCTTATGTCCTTCCAAGACATTTTCACTCCAACAAGCAAGATCAGGTTTTTGTTAGTTGCAATCAAAAGAGCCTCAACTACACCACTGCCAGATAAAGATGGGAGGGACTCAGGGCAGCCTCCTTTTATCTGTGTTTATGCTTCCTCTGCTGTATCTCCCCTGATTCTTAAGAGGGAAACCAGGGGGGAGCTCCTGACCCTTGCGGTCTAGCTCTAGCGGGAGAGACAGACAGACACAAAGCATTTCAATACAATGCTGTGAATACCGGAGGAATCTTCTAGCTCTGCCTGGGGTGGGGGCAGGGACGTCTTCATGCAGAGCCTGGTCCCTTAGGATAGGGGGAGTTCTGATGCACTGATGTATTATCAGGAGCATCGGGAGAGCGTTAACAGCTTTTATATTTCTTAAAAGGATAAGAGATGAAAGAGGAAATAGAGTGAGGTGTAATTTGCTTCTGTCTTTGAGAGCTGTTTCAGTCAAGATAGTCTGGGTTCTGCTGTGGGAACGTATTAACCCCAGAATCCCAGTGGCTTAACCCACTGAGAGTTATTTCCGCCTTCTCCCAGTACATATTCCAGCAAGGTCAGTGGGGGACTCGGCTCCATACAGTCTCTTAGGGATCCAGGATGATGGAGGTTCTGACATCTCGTTGCCGGACCATCAAGAGCATGAGATCTCCATGACATGAGCAGAGGAAGAGAGAAGAACAGGATTACCCTGTGGCCCGGAGGTGACACGTGTCACTTCCATTCCAACCCATTGTTCAGAGCTGATCTCATGGCTCTGCCCACCTCGATGGGGGTTGGGCTGCATGGTTCTTGGCTGTGTCCCAGAGAAATGGAGGATCAGATAAGGGTGAGCACTAGACGTCTCCCTGACAAGATGGAAATTCTTCATAACTTACCCATGAATTACTTTCAGTGAAGCTCACCACTTCCAGTCCCATTCCATGATAAATTGAAGGATATTATATAAGCCTTCAGATGTATAAACTGTGTTCATGTTGATGTCTTATATTAACACTGTCTTATTTAATGGCCACTCTGTCCTTTGAGTTGCCTGCCCACGTTGACCCTGACTGGGTCATTCTTGGGTGCTCCGCATCTAATATGCCAGGCAATTGCATGGGCTGTCCCATCGAAATATTCCAAGAATCTCAAACTACATCTCACCACTTTTCAATCCTGTCACTCTGGTCCAAATCATCCTCAGCTCAGGATTTTTCCATTAGATTCCTTAGGGACCTTAACTGCCTCTGTTCTTGCTTAACTACAAGCTCTTCTCAACCTAGCAGCCATGGGATCCTACTAAAGATAGGTCAGATCATGTCACTCATCTATTCAATGTTCTGCAGTGGGTCACCATTGCACTCAAAGGAAAAGGACAGATTCCCAGCAAGGTCAGTGGAGGACGCGGCTCCATACAGTCTCTTAGGGATCCAGGAGGATGGATCTGACGCACAGCCCTGCGTATTTTTCCTGCCCCACCAAGTCTGCTGACTGTACCTTCTGTTCCAAACTCATTCGCAGTGGTGTGCCCTCCTTGACCCCCGGCCCCTGTTTAGTACCAAATTCCTTCCCATCCCCGATGTCCACCTCTGGCAATTACTGAGCTCCGTTTTTTAATTTAATAGCATTTATCACCTCTTGAGGAACAATATACTTTGCTTTTTGTCGTGTTTATTTATTTTTCTTCGCTGCTCTGTGGAGTGTAAGTTCTCTGTGGCAGGTTCTTTCTCGGTTTGGTTTAGTGGTAGATTCCAAGCATCTCGAATGGTTGCTTGGCATGGAGGAAGTGCTCCATAAGTATGTGTGGCATAAGTTAATGAATTATGGTTTTGCTCTCAGCGATTTCATCTATGAAATTGTATGCTCTCGGAATGTGAAATACCTACTCCTAAGTACCGTTGAAAGTTGGAAGTTATACCAGAGCCCTTCCCACACCCAACACCGAGGAGATTATTGATCTGTACATGGGTCATTCTCAAGGGTTGAGGCAAATTACATAAATGTTGTGGATAATAAAGGAGGGTGGTAAAAGCAGGCTAGCCACCAGGAGTGCAGGTGAACACAGAAAGAACTCATCCTAAATGTGTGCTGTTAGAAACCTTCAATGGGCCCTTACAGGCCAGGACATCTGACCGTGCATCTTGCCATGGCTGAGTTGGTGAAACTCACACATATATTTCTCCATTATAAGTCCACCTTGACAGTCAGTGAGTGCTTACACAGCACCTCCCCAGGAACCTAGCCCCCTGGCTTAGCCAGCTTGCTCCTGATGCTGCCGGCATCTCTGAAGGTCACTTATCTTCCCGTGCGGAAGCATGGAGCCAGGGTTACGGGTGATGGAAAGAGCAGTCTTCAAGGTCAGACAACCATAAATCAAGAGGCAGTCTTGATCACCTCATTTTCATAACATGAGGACAATATCCGTTCCATAGAGTTATGAAGAGGATGAGATTAGGTGGTAAATATTAAGACTCTATCATAATACCTGGTACTGACTAGATGCCCACTGAATGCATGATTTCATTTTAGGTTTCTGATCACCTGTAAGGACACTCTCATTTCCAATCGAATTCCCACTCTAGTTACCTGTCCAGTCTACTGCCTTGTGGATGCCTCTCAACACCCACTTCTGACTCTGTCTCCCAAGGAAACTATTCTATTCTTAATGCTTGGCTCAAAACGTAAAGTAGCTTCCACCATTGGGAGAAGAAGATGTGGGAACAAGACACTAGACAGGCAATGGCATGTGGGACCATGTAGTGCTCTGAAGCACTTAAGGATCCATCAGTAGCAAACTGCTAAAGGACCAAATCTAATTCTAGATAACTAGGTTTCAATTATGTTTGACCCAAACTCTTCTAATACAGAGAAAGTCTGTGTGTCAGCTGCCAAATTTAATCAAAAGTCCTCTGAAGATGAACCACTTTCCCAGGAAAAAAGAACCAGAAAGCAAATATATAATGTTGAAGGTGAAAAGGGTTAAGTGTGATAACAAAGGTAGAAATGGTAAAAAGAATTGAAAAACCACACCAAGGAAAAGCTTTTTAGTGTGCTCCAAAATGTACTTCTTTTTGAAAGGGCACATATTTTTAAATATCTACGCATTTCAAAAGGTAAAATTTTACATATATATATATTATATATATATATATATATATATAATATATATATATATATAAAATATATATATATTATATATATATATAATATATATATATTATATATATATATTATATATATATATATATTTATATATAGCTAATATATAAAGAGCTATTACAAATAAATAAGATAAAGATCAACCATCTCAATAGAAAAATGGTCAGTGAACACCAGATATAAATTTGTAAAAGAAATACAAACAACTAATAAAAATGTTATATCTCATTCATCAGCAAATAGGCACCAAAAATATAAGATAATACCCCTAGCTATTGAATTGACCATAACAAGAAAAATACTATCTAGTATTGGCAAGTGTGCAGGAGAGTTACCATTCCCATACGCTACATTTCTAGAAGGGTAAACACCTTTCCAGTAGGTATCTAAATATCATAATAGAGTTCATGCATTTGGCCCATCAATAATCATAAATATGCGCAAACATTTGGCTATTAGAATGCTGGACTAAATCACTGGTTATATTAGCAAAAATTTCTGGAAGCAAGATAAATGGCAAAAGGAAATTAGTCATTTATATTAGTCAAACCGTGGTAGCTCAGAGCAACACAAGATGACCCAGTTCGTGAAAAGGAATTTTGAGAACCGAGTACCTGCCATGCACAGTTCATCCCTTCAACCCTGTTCGTTCACTCAAGAACTGTTCACTAAGCAGATGCTCAGTTACCAGCCTCAGTGACATCGAGACAAGCAAGACACGGTTCCCACCATCAAGGGACCCCTGTTGATGGTGAGGCATTTGGGAAATGATACAGACGAGGGATGAGCTGACTGTATTCATCCTCTCTCTTCTCTCCAGATTTGAGAGGCTCAAATTAGCAATTCTAAACCATGAGTGAAATGACTGCAATCATTTTACAGGATCCCACTGAGGAGGATCCCGGTACACGGTCTCCCCCAACATGACCACTTCACCAAAGCCAGCAAGGGAGACAGTCTGCTAGCTTAACAGACGCCACTGTCTTCAGAGTGACATCCTGTCCCCTTCGCCATGGCACATTGGATAGAAGGGAGTCACAGGTCCTCCTGAACCTCAAGAGAGGAAGATGAAGTCCCGGGCACCAGGAGGCAGAGGTTATTTGGGTCCCACCCAGAGTCTGTCCATCACAGGGCACAAGGAAAGAAACATTAGCTCACTCAGGCTGAGTTCTACAGGAAGCCAAATCTGAGCAGAGGTGTGGGCTGGACTCCAAACTGAGTCCGACCGAGTAGTCTTGGCCTGACCTGTCTGCAAGATGACCTTCAACTTGGCCAAATTGGAAGCTGTTTCTGAGCATGAGTATGGTTTGTGGGGTGGGGTGGGTGGCTCACACTCAAATACCCCACCAGGGTGAGGCAGGAAGCCTCATGACGTCATCTCTTCCACTGAGGGAGAGGCGGGGATGCATAGGCCAAGGTAAGCTCTGAAATCTACTCACAAAGGGACAGCAGCCAGGGGAAAGCCAGGAGATTGCTGCCCGTGCAGAGGCGCAGGTCTGTTTCTAGCAGGATTTCTTCTTTGACCAAGAAATCCATAAGCCATGTTAGTCCATGAGATTTCCCCAAATTTGAAATTCTTTGTGGGCTCCTGCAAGCCAGATCCAGCCCCCAAGGACCTCAATTTCAGCCTGGCACCTCTGTGCCTCCTGCCGGAGACCAGAGCAAGGCCGTTTGCTAAATTTCAAACTCATATGTTCCCCTCTGCTGGCTCCTGGCTGTTAGTAACTTGTTCTCTTCTCTTTTGAGCTTCGGATTGTATGAACTCCTCACATTCAAAGCAGCCCCGCCTGCTGATTAGCTTTAAATATCAGGAGCGCGGAGGTCTCCAAATTTGGAGGTAAGTGCACTCTCATTAAGAAGTCATTCGATAAAAATTAATCCCTCCAGGAATATCCCGGACTCTGCAGAAAAACCCCAGCAAACTCATTAGCTGGTTGTAAGTACCCAGCCCACCTTGGAGACCCCAATCCTCCCTGGATTTCACTTGGAGGCTCCAAACAGCTGTCACCGAGTCTGGGGACCAAATGCCAATGATTCTAAAATCATAGGAAAGGATGTGCCAGAATTTTGAACTCAGAGGCCACAGCCAGTCCCCTGTCCCCGGGACCCGACTTCTCAGATTTAATCACTTTCACTTGAGCCTGAGAATGAAGGGACAGATTTTCATCTTACTGAGTCGATTTCAGAGCTTACCTCGCCTAATCCCTCAGATCTGTCACTGACCCAGCAAAGAGAATAACTAAAGTGTTGGGGTCAGCACAGAGGGACTCCTAGGAGAAGAAGCATCTCTCATCCAGGAGAGCCCAGCAGGCTGTCAGCCTCCTGCTGTCTGCCTGCTCCCTCAGGGTGGCCGTGACATGTCCCCAGGGGCCTGTGAACCTGTCCAGAGCAGGCCTCAACTTTAATCTCTATAGCTATCCCCATTAGAAAAGCTTTTATAGAAGTCAGTAGTGACCAGAAAACATGGTCAATATTTTCTTTTCTTAAATGTTTCTGTTTTTTTTTTTTAGAAAAGATAATACATGGTTAAACGAAAAATGCAAACAGAATAAAAAGGGAAACCCTGAGAAGTCAGTCCCCACCCCCCCCTTCCCAGTGTCCCCACTCCCAACCCTGGGGCAGCCAGTGTTGTAAGTTCTTGGGTAAGAAAGATGGCTGTTTTTACATTTTCTAATTTGGTCTCAGAAATAGCCAAAGGCCAAATAGAGCCCACAATAACATAATTAAAATGAGTGATGGGGCCCTACAGCCCGGTCAGGAGAAAAGAAGGATCAAGAACGCAAGCTCACCCCCACAGGGCACCCGGAGCGGTGTGTGTAGGTGTACGTGTGTGAGCATATTCTTGTGGGTTTGCATGTGTGTGTGTGTGTGTGTGTGTGTGTTTGGTCTCTCGACTTTTTGCCAATCCCAGTCAATTCCATAAACATTTATTGTGTGCAGTGCACCAGGCCCTGTTCCCAGGACTGTGGGTTATACTGAGATAAATCACACAAGGTCCCTGGCTTTGGGGAGCTTACAATAAGAATAACTCACGTTGGATTGGCCCCTTTTCCTTTACAAGGGAATTTTCAGGCGAGTTGTGTCATAACTCAGGCTGGCTTCAGCCCGAGGCACGCTGGGACTTTGAGCAGCCTGGGCTGGCAGGAGGGGGAAGCGGGCGCGGGGGACGGGGACACGGAACCAGCAGCAGAGGCTGGGTCTTTGAGAACTGCTGAGGACCAGGGCCTCAGTCCAGACCCTCTGGAAGGGCCAGGCAACAGGTCCAAGGGGCCAGATGAAAGCTGGATCGACCTGGTGGTTCTGTGTATCAGACACCCTGGTGGCTCTGCCCCTGATTACAAGTGGGATCCTGGGCAAATGGCTTAACCTAGGCACGTCTTTTCAACAAAAAGAAATGAGAGCTCCCTCCTCCGGGTGCTGATAGGAGGATTAGCAGGCTGAGGGGAGCCGAGAGAGAGAGAGAGAGAGAGAGAGAGAGAGAGAGAGAGAGAGAGAGAGAGAGAGAGAGCAATCATGTTGTTGAGTGAACATTTAGCAAAAATAACAACCTGCAGCTGTATTATTACTCAATAATGCAAATCTCTAAATCTCCACCACTTAATACAAGAAGCGGGATCTCCTGGTCGGATTGAGGGCCCTTGAGTTGGTTCTCCTAAGTTTCCCCTTCCACTTGAGGCCCCTCACCCTCATTCTGGCCCTTGATCCTTCCCTTCTAAGCCTCAGCTCCAACAGAGCTATTATGATCTGGATTGGCGGTGTCTCCAAAGCTCCTACCTGAGACAATGCAAGAACCTTCAGAGGTGAAGGATTTAATTACAAGAGGCATGAAACCTAGACAGTGCGTTAATCTACTGGTGGATTAACTGGGCGGTAACTGTAGGAAGGTGGGGTGTGGCTGGAGGAGGTGGGTCACTGGGGGGGCGAACATTGGGGTGAGTGGAGCTCATTGTTTCCTGCATATTATAGCCCAAGCAGCCTTCCTCTGCCCTCACCTTCCACCATAAAGTTCTGCCTTATCTTGGGCCCAGAGCTATGGAGTGGGCCATCTATGGACTGAGACCTCTGACACTGTGAACCAAAATAAAATCATTCTCCTCTCAATTCTTCTTGTCAGGCCTTTTGGTCACAGGAATAAAAACGCTGACTAAACCAACAGCATAAATACACACAATGGAATATTACTCCGCAATAAAAGAGAATAAAATCATGGCATTTGCAGGTAAATGGATGGTGTTGGAGAAGATAATGCTAAGTGAAATCAGCCAATCCTAAAAAACCAAATGCTGAATGTTTTTTCTGATATCAGGAGGCTGATTCATAGTAGGGAGAGGGAGCATGGGAGGAACAGACCAACTCTAGATAGGGCAGAGGGGTGGGAGGGGAAGGGAGGGGGCAGGGGGTTAGAAATGATGGTGAATGTGATGGAAATTAGTAATCAAAGAACCTGTATGAAGACACGAATTGGTGTGAACATACTGTGTATACAGCACAATATATTCACACCAATTGTGAATATACTGTGCTCTATGTGTAATAAGAATTGTAATACATTCCACTGTCATATATAAATTTTAAAAAATAAGTAAAATAAATGTTGAAATTTGATGACAAAAAAAAAAAAAAAAAACTGCATAAGAGAAACAGGGAAGAATTTTCAAAAATGTCCGAACTAACTTTTAAGGAAAATGAACATACTATATACCAAAATCTGACTTTACTCCCATTAAGCCAGCACCCCCACGGCTTTTAGGCCCAGATCTTTCCATGTGGAACCCCAAGGAAAGAAGTGACTTTGATGAGCCCCCTTGGCTCCTTGTCTCATGAGTGCCTTAGCTTTGGAAATATATGTATCAGGCAGCCTAACCTGGGTCAAGGGTCAGGAAAGTTCCCCAGAGAACACAGCACTTGAGCAGAGGCCTGAGGAATGAGTTGGAAGGTCTGGAAAGAGGTAGAGAGGTCAGAAATGTAGAGAAGAACATTTCAGACAGGCGAGAACACATGCAAAGGTCCCGGGGTAGAAACACATTGCACAATTTATGGGAAGGTGTAAAACTGAGGTTGCTATTTAGAAAGCTCAGTTGGCTCCACTATACTCAATGGGTTGGGAGCTGAGGCTTCCAAATGAATCTAGAGGTTTTACCCTTCAGGAAGTAACTTGTGACTCACCCTCCGCACAGGGTAACGTCATCTCAATGCAATGCCACAATCGCAGAAGTCATGCCTCAGGAGTTTCCACAAAAACGAAAGCAAGACTGAAAGTGGGGGACTCTGTAAGTCACCTCAATAAAGTCAGATCAAAGTTCTCAGTCTAGGGGTTTAATGATTCGCAGTGATTCCCAGCAATGATCGCTGTGCACAAAGTTTTGTGTACCCCTAGTCATGACTTCTCAGGGGTCTGCCGCCCACACCTTGAAGATCATAATGTAATTGAAGATCACGCTGAAATGAAGCTCGTGGCAATGGAGCAACCCCTTCATCACAGAGCGAGTCTCACCTGTGCATGCACATCGTAACTCAGTGGTTTTCAACGTGTGGTCCTTGGAGCAGCACAATCAGCATCCCCCAGGAACGTGTTAAAATGCTTCCTGTCAGCTGAATCAGAGACTCTGGGCATGAAGCCTGGCAAGGTCTCTGGAGGGCTATGGTGCCTGCTCAAGTTTAAGAACCACTTCTATTAAGACAGGGCAGTACACGTGGGTGAATAAGACTCAAGTCTGTAGGCACATGTCTACACAGGTGGACCCTCACTTGCAAAGTCAGTTGGTCTTTTAAAAAGGACCATTAGCCTGGAAAACAGATATCCCTGGCTGTGCAGCAGAATGCCTGTGAAACTGTATTTATTTTTCTTTAATACAGATGGCCAATATTTGACATAGACACGCAGTTTGGTCTGTTTTTTTTTTATGCTCCACAGATGATTCTGATACAAAGCCAGGACAGAATTAGTGATCAGGACTAAGGAACAGTTTCTAAACTAGCTTGTGACCAACCCTGACTGCATATTAGGACCACCCAGGAAAGCTTTTGAAAATCCTAGCGTCGGAGCTAAATCCCCCAGACCAATGACAATAAGAGTGTCCCAGGAGTTCCCCAAAAGCATCTTTCACTTGGAAACAGAATAGAAGTGAGAGAAGAGAGGGAACTCTCACAGGGTTCTGAAATTACAAAAATCCTTTGGAACTAGAGCCATGGTTTGTAATCTGGGACACCCACCATAAACTAGGAAAGCCTTTATAGGTGATACACATATTATATGCATGTTATTTATTCATTTTTGATAGACACTTAGCCCCTCCCTACCAGGTTCATTGACAGAATTTTCATGAAAAGCCCTGGTCAGGCTATTCATGAAAAACTTCCATGGATTGTTCCCATGCTCAACCCAGTTTAAGGATTTAATTTAAGAGAAATAAAAATGTGAGAATAGCCAAAATTTTTTTAAAAACAGAAAGGAGACTCATTAAAATAGATATGAAACTATTTATAAAGACAAAATGATTAAAATACTGCATTAATGGGGCTAAGGTATGCAAATTCATGGAATAGAATATACTTTCTAGAAATTGATATAAATATGTAAAAGGCAATGTAGTGTGTGGTAAAATTGACACTTCTAAGAAGTTTGCTAAACCCATTCATGAGGGCTCTACCCCAGTGACCTAATTACCTCTCAAAGTCCCCCCCACCGAACACCATTACATTAGAGGTTAGGATACATAATCTGATGGTGCAGATGCATCACATTCAATCCATTGCAGAGCCCTGGGGTGCACGCAACAGAAAACACACTAGGAAATCAATCATTGGAAAGTTACCTGGGTATCAGAGAGTTCACGGAGGTTTTGACATCTAACTTCTAGCAAGAACAGAAACCAGAAAACTTTGGGGGGGGGGGCTCTCAGTACTGAGTTTGTGCACCTCCTCCCTGGAGCAGTGGTATGCATATACCCTTGGGAGTGAAAGATCACTCATTGAGATTCAGGAAGAAATTATGTGAATTTTTTATTTCTCCTTTGTTTTATGTAGTTATAATTTTATTCCATAAATAATAAGTTAACATGGTACTCATTAAGGGAAAAAAAATTGTAAGAACCCTACTTCACACCATATACCCAAATCAATTCTAGGTTGTTTTTGAAATTCGATGTAAAAATAGAACCATAAGGACCCTTGAAAACATTTTCAGTTAATAGTTTTGGAATTTGGAATTTAAAATGGGGAAGCATTTCTTTTTTATCTGCTTTGTTGCTTTCTTTCTTTCTTTCTTTGGAGGAGAAGCGTTATCTTCTCCAACGCCATCTTTCTTTCTTTCTTTAGAGAGTTTATTTTGGCCAGCAGTTTCAGCCCATGGATGGCTGACTCCATAGCTCTAGTCCCAGTTGAAACAGAAGAGTATGGTACAGGAAAAAAGCTCAGGACACGACAATCAGGAAGCAGAGAGAGAGAGCTCCACTTACCAGGGACTAAATATAAACCCCAAAGGCTCACCTCCAGTGACCTACCCTTCCAGTCATTTCTACCTACCTATAGTTACCACCCAGTTAACCCATTCAGGTGCATTAATGCACTGATTGTTATGGCTCTCATAACCCAATAATTTCACCTCTAAACTTTCTTGCATTGTCTCACACATGAGTTTTTTTTTTTTTTTTTTTTTTTTTTTGGCGGGGAACATCTCATATCTAAATCATGACATTCCACTCCCCCAAAAGCTCATGCCCATCTCCAGTGCAAAATGCATTTAGTCTACTTTTAAGAGTCCCCATAGTCTAAACCAGACCAGCATTTCCCAAAACTCCAAATCCAAAATGTCCTCTGAGACTCAAGGCAAACTCTTAGCTCTTTCCCTCTGTAAAGATGGAAAGCAAGTTCCATATGTCCAATATATAATGGCACAGAATAAATATTTCCTTTCCAAAAGGGGAAATGGGGGCCTAGCAAGATGCCAGGAGACCAAAGCAAGACCAGAATCCAGGTGGGAAGACCATTCCTATAGCTCCACACTCAGCATCAGGGACACATGGCATCGAGATGTTCTCCCCAAAGGGCTTGTGTAGCTCCGCCCCTGTGGCCTTGCTAGTTGCAGCCCCCGGTGGCCTCTCTGTTGGATTGTCTCTGCTCAGTTCCTGAAGCTTCCCTCCCTCAGCAAGTATCCCACATTGCTGGCGTCTCTTAACCTTGGAGGTCTCCAGTGAAGCTTCAGCTTCCTCCTCACATCTCCATGCATCACCCTCTCAGGGACTACATGTGGGGACTCCGACAAGTGAAAAAACTTCCTAGGACCCCCTGTGCAAGTAGAGTGCCCCAAAGTTCTCTTCTCAAAGGAATTTCTATTTTTATACCCTTGAACCTGAGATGGGTGTGGTCTTGCCAGTTTCTGAGATGCCTTCGAATTATCTTTCCCTTTGTCTCTGGGTAAAGTATTCAGCATCTCTTTAATGGATGTTATGTTTTTAACAATCACAACTTCCTGAGTCCCTGTTTCATTTGTACATCTCTGGCCAAACTTCAAATTTTTCAAATCTTTCTACTCCGCTTTCTGTTTCTGATGATCACCGTCAACTCAGCTTGCAGCTGCTGACAGTGTCCATGCCATGAATGCTGTGCTGCCTTGAAATTTCCTTGGCCAGATAAATTAGTTAATCACCTTTAAATTCCACCTGGCAGAAAGTCTCAAGATGTGGGAAAATGTATACAACTTCTTTGCCAAAATATAACACGAATGGCTTCTAGTCCCGTTTCCAGTACAATCCTCCCGCTCTGAAACTTATGAGCCCAGTCTTTACTGTCCACAGTCCTATTGTCATTCTGTTCTTCTGTGACTCCACCAGACTAGACTACTAAGCTCCATTTACATCATTCTAAAGCTTTTCCAGCTTGCATCTCTAAATTTTTCAAAATCCCTCTCCAAATTAAAAAAAAAAAATCCAAAGCTTTTGAACCACATGGTCAGGTTACTCACAGCAACAACCCCACTTCTTGGTACCAATTTGTGTTCTAGCCATCTGTTTCAACATTGTGACCAAAAGACCTGACAGGAAAAAGAGAGAGAGAAGGGAAAATTTATTTGGTGTTTACAGTTTCATGGGTCTCAGTCCATAGATGTCAAATTTCATCGCTCTGGGCCTGAGGTGAGACAGGACATCATGGTGGAAGAGTATGGCAGAGAATAGCGTGTGGCAATCAAGAAGCAGAGAGTAGGAAGCAGGAAGGCATAAAACCATATAGGAAAAGGATGATGAATTTAACTACAAAAAAATTAAAACTTTATGTCAAAAACCAACATTAACAAAATTGAAAGACAAATGCTACACAGAAAAATGCACTTGCTATATACAATGAGATCCTTAATATAAAAACAGCTGCTTCAACTAAAAAAGAAAAGATGAATACCCAACAGAGAAAAGGACACAAGACAAGACTATGCAATTCACAGTAGAAAAAAAACTGCAATTTTCCCAGTACATGCAAAATGTATATTTCCATGTTATCAGAAATCAGAGAAATACAAATTAAAACAATAATAAAATGTCACCCTTCTACCATGACATTGTTTAAAAATAATGGAAATTGGAATAATCTGGTGTTGGCTAGGATGAAGGGACAGGAACCTAATCATGTACTGCAGGCAGAAATATAAATTGATCCACTGAACCAGTGGTTCCACAATCTCCAAGACACTTACCCTGAGGGAATGATAGATGTGTGCAAGGTTAAAGTTCAATAGTGACATTCTTCACATTTTTTTTTACAATGGTGAAAAATAAATAAGAACTCACTGTTAGGAGAATTTGACTACCTATGTAGGTCTTTTTTTCTTTTGAAAAATGGCTGAGAGGAAATATAAACAAAATATTAACAGCTGTTAACTGAACCTGGTGGGAGTCTAGGTGTCTCTGATGTCGTTCTTTGTGTCCTTCTGCAACTTTAAAGTCCTTTCCAGATTGCAGTCAAACATGTTATTATAGGAGAACAATCATTGGAAGAGGGAAATTGTAAAAAATATATTTTAAGTGAAAATAAACACAGATTTAAAAAGCATTTGAGTACAATCCAAATTTTGTTTTTAAAATATGGAAACAAATGAAAAAACGGATAGGCCACATTATTTTATTTATGGGTGGTTAGTTTGCATAATTTTCCTTTTCTTCTTTATGATTTTCTGTACTCTCTGTATTGGCTGCTTATTCCTTTTGAAGCATACTAAAATCATACCTAAACATACTTGCAAGGCATGTCCATCTTGTTATGCTTCATGACTCTGAACATAAATTTCTTTTTTTTAAAGCCGCAAAGGTAAATATGAAAAGCAAATTGATGTCACATTAGAGGTCACATTGAACTTCTCAGTGTGAAAAAAAATAGAAATCAAGTGACCAGGTTTCAGATCTCTTAAGATTCCTTCCAGCAAAATCTGATTTTTTTAAATCCATTCAATAAATATTCACCGAGCACCATGTTTATCAGGATTCTTGTGACAGAATCACAAATCAAAATGACTTACTCTTTTTGAAAAATTTATTAGCTCACAAAGCTGGTGATCTAGGGATTGGTGGGATCAGGGACCCAGGGTTGTCATGGAGACTTGAGACTTAGTTTCTCTCCACCTCTCAGGGGTCCTCTCTGCTGGCTTCCTTCACAAGAGACTCTCCCCAACTTGAACTGGCAAGGGTAGATGGCTAAATTATAGTGTATCTCATCACCCTGGGGAGGGGACTCTCCTCCCCAGTGACATCAGGTGAAGTCCAGAGGATGATCTCATTAGACCTGCATGGTAAGATGTTTTGTCTGAGCTATTTAATGGAACCATGGGAAATGAAGATACTGATTGGCCAGGCCTGGGTCACATGTTCACCATGGAGTTCCGGCAGGAGATCAGCCCCATTGAAACCAAGGGACATGAGATGGGGAAAGGGTGGCTCCCAAGGGAAATCCAGGGTGCAACTGCAGGAATTAGGAATGATGCCGGACAAACAAAAATAAAGAGAAGCCCCCTGTAAGTCTACGTGCACATGCTAAGTGCCTCCACGGGTGGGCAATTGCCTATGGTTGAACGGCCTCAGTTTCTGCAATGAGATGAGCTATGAAAGGTCATTTAAGTAATATCTTTTTCTTACAAACCTCTTGATATGGAACCTGGGGCTCTGGTTGTATCCCCCAAATTTCCTTTCCAATTGCTCATCCCCCAGCACTTCCTATTTACCTTCCCCAAAGCCCTTATCACCACTTGCCATACTATATATTTTATTTGTGTATCATATATTTTTTGACACAGGAAGTAAAATCCTGAGGGCAAGTCTGTCTTATTCATTGCTATATCTCTGATGCCTAGAAGAGTCCCTGGCACACAGCAGGTGCTAAATAAATAGTTATTGGATAAATAAATGGGTGAATAAATGTAAGGATAGATGGATGGGTGGGTAGATGGATGAGTGAGTGGATGAGTAGGTGGATGGATGGATGGATGGATGGATTGGAGAATGGATGGATGGGTGGGTGAATGGATGGATATGTGGGTAGATGGATGGGTAGATGGATGGTAGGATGAATGGATGGATAGATGGATGGATGGATGGATGGATGGATGGATGGATGGATGGATGAGAGGATGGATGGGTAGATGGATGGGTGGGTAGATGGATGTGTGAGTGGATGGGTAGGTAGATGGATGGATAGATTGGAGGATGGATGGATGGGTGGGTGAATGGATGGATGTGTGGGTAGATGGATGGATAGATGGATGGTAGGATGAATGGATGGATGGATGGATGGATGGATGGGAGGATAGATGTGTGGGTGGATGGATGGGTAGGTGGAGGGTAGGATGGATGGGTGGATGGATGGGAAGATGGAATGAGTTGACAGATGAATGAATTAATGAATTTTGTCTCTCATTTAAAAAAGAATCTTATTCTTCTTTAAAGCTTTGCTCCAACAGGAATAAAACTACCCCACCCCTGTAGCAGGGGTACAGTCCCTGGAATATTCTAGTTGCTAAATGCCAAGAGAACAAAAGAGAAGCAAACAGAGAAAGACAATAGAAAACCACTCTGAGCAAAGCTTATCATTCTGCCAGTTAGCTTGCTTCAACTCTCAATCCTTGTACCATTTCACATGCTGTCCTGACACAATACTCCAGACCCCAGTGTATTGAGGGCCACAGCCGAGTTGGGATGACGCATGGCATTTCTGCCAGAAGTAGTGGTTGAGAGGTGACGCTAGCGAGCCATTAAGATGATGACTTTTGAGTTCTGGCGGAGTTCCCTTTGCGTTCTGCTTGAGCTCTCGCGGGGATTCCCAGAGAGTTCCCATGGTTGGGGAAGTGCTGGAGGAGGGATATTTCCGGTTGTTGGTTCCTGGAGGAGCCGCATGGCATTCGGGAGAGTTCCTGGGGAGCGTGTATGGAGTGTGCTGGTGGAGTTCAGAAATAAAGTTTGTTCCTGCTTCAGTGGGCTCGTGATTTGTGCCTAGCCAGACTGCGGCACCAGTGGCTGGTACAATTTAGATTCTCCTTTCAGGGGGTCCAAAATCTCTTGATATGGAACCAGGGGCTCTGGTCATATCCCCCAGATTCCCTTTCCAATTGCTCGTCCACCAAGGGCGTTCTTGCTAGATAGCCTGGCTGTTTATCACAATAGAGTCTGAGCTCAACCCTAAATGGTCTTAGTTCCATCTTCTGATCTGCAAGACACACCTCTTTCCTGGATGCATAGCCCCTGAAAAACCCCTGTAATTAGATCCCCTGCTCTTACAGAAAGGGAGGAGATTTGTCTCCCACCAAAGCTCCGCACTGTAGAAACACCTTAATTCAATATAGTAATCATCTTCATGAAAACAGGGTAGTCAGGGGAAGGGGAGGGATTGCTTCTTCACAAGATCAAAGGCAAAAGGTTCAGAGACTCAAGTTGGCCCAAGTTTATTGACCTCTTTTGTCCGTATATTTTTTTTTTGATTCATCTCTGCTATTTAAGGCAGAGAACAGCTGGAAGAAGATCTTAAGGGTCTTTGGGAATATTTGGGGAAAGCGACCTCAGAAGCAAACTTGGCAAGTGGTCCTCGGAGTTATTAAATAACAGTAGCGACTATCTGGGGCACTCACTATGCACTAAGCACCGAGTTACTTCCTCTAGACACTCCACATCCTCGAATCCTAGTGACGACTAACGGTAACTCCCATTTGATAGAGGAGGAAGCCAAGTCACGCAGGGTGATAGGGCTACCCAGAATCAGTCAGCAGGTCAAAGTCAACAACAGGATTTGAACCCAGGTCAGCCAACGCCAACCACCCCACTCCTCTCAGACAGAAAAGCCAGTAAATTCTTATTTTTGTAATCTCAGGCTGGTAGCTGAGATGAGCCCAGGTTTCTGGGCCTCCTTCTCCGAGTTTCTGATCTATGCCTTTTCAGATGCAGACAAGAAACAATCATAGAATTTATGAACTTGTCACCTTCTGGAGCGGCCAGCCTCCCTGTTATCAAAGCTGTCGTGTAGGCATCAGAGCATTTGTGTATCAGAGAGACGCAGCTGACACTCACTCCCTCTTAATCCCCAAGGTGATCCCAACCAATCAGCTCTAAAATACTAGCAAATACTATGTACAAGTCAGCTCAGGCTTCTGAAATAAAATGCCAGAGAGTGGGTGGCTTAAAAATCAGGTATTTGCTAGGTGTGGTGGCACGCACCTAGAATCCCAGTAACTCAGGAGGCTGAGGCAGGAGGATTGGAAGTTTGAGGCCAGCCTGGGAAAGTTAGGGGGAGCCTGTCTCAAAATAAAAAGGGCTGGGGATGGAACTCAATGGTAGAGCACCCCTGGGCTCAATCCCCACCTACACAAAAACAAAACAAGACTTTTACTTCTTATTGTTCTGGAAGTAAGAGATCAGGTGCCTGCGTGAGAGGTGGGGGGCGGGACATACTTGTCTCACGCTTCTTATAGCAACATTAATCCCATCATGGGGACCCTGCCCTCATGACCTCATCTAACTCTAGTTTCTTCCTAAAAGTCCAAACACCATCATATTGGGGGTTGGAGCTTCAACACACCAATTTTAGATGAGCAATATTCAGTCCAAAGCCCCTGCAAACTAAACAGAAATTCCTCACTAAATCACCAAGGAGGATCTACACGGATGAATAAAGCCGGCCAGTAGAATAAGAGCTAAGACAGTAACTTCCTGGGCCGGCAGGAGGGCAGCAGTCGTACCAACAGGCAGCACTGAGCAGTTACCGTGTGCTGGGAACTATTTGAAGTGTTTTATAGGCATCATCTTAAGATAGTCTAGAGAGGTGGGTGCTGTTCCATGTCCATTTTACAGAAGAGGAAAGTGGAGTCACCACAAAGAGGTGGGACAGATTTGTCTCAGTTCATATGATTAGTCAATGCACAAGGACTTGACCAGATCCAGAGCCACCCACGTCACTACATCCTGGTGACCTCCTAGTGACTACTCTTGGGGGGGTGCTATGGTTTGGATATAAGGTGTCCCACATGTGTGGGACAATGCAAGAATTGTCAGAGGTGAAATGATTATATTCTGAGAGTTGTGACCTAAATCTTTTGGTCTTAGCAACAAAAAAGCTGAGACTTTGACTAACGAGATCCTTTCTTAGAAGACAGACCCACAGACGGGTGCAACAAAGCAAAATTAGATTCTCCCTGGATTCAAAACCAAGCCTTGCTTCTTCCTGGCTGTGTGTTCTTGAGCATGTTTCTTAACTCCTCTGGGCCTTGGTTCCTTCTACTTGTAGGTGGAAATAGCCAACAGCAGCTTCTTAATAGAGTCACCGTGAAGATTTAATGAAATAACGTGTTTAGGCTCTTGATCCACACAAAGCATGTAGGAAGTGCTCAAAACAATTAGCTAGGGATGTTATAATTATTAGGCTTACAGACAACCTCTTTGCAGCCATCTCAAAAAGTGCCTGGGTGCCCCACCATTCTATGCCCCATCCAATGAGAAGTTTCATCAGCAAAGCCACTGGAGTCCCTTAACACGGTACTTGGCACTCTATGTAGGTGCTCAGTAAATATTTGTCAAATGAATGAATGAATAGGTCCAAACCACCTCCAGCTCCAGTGACTGAGTTCTCGCTCACCCTCCTGGAATGAACATTGATTTGTTCTGGAATTCTTGATAATTAATCTCTTGACAAAATTTAAGACCTGTTAATTACCCCTGATTAATTAGGGTGAACTTTTTAATTGCTTCCCTAAGCTGAAATACACTGTCAATAGGCCCCATAATTAGTGACCCAGCAATCAGTTTTAAACCAATTATCCCAGGGTAACAAGTGAAACTAGGCAAGGAGTGCCCCAGGGGCCTGGGCCAATTTCAGTGGAACTCAGAATAATACAAATTGGCACTTATGTGGGTGAGGAATGCATGTTCAGTGTAATTGGATATACAGATATTCAGATTCTCTTGGGTATTTCATTTGTCTGGATTTTTGGTGCTGGATGATTGGAAAGCAATTACGTAAGTATACTTCCCAACCATCCAATCAAAGAATTAGAGAAGATTCTCAGGGTGGTGTGGCTGTCTTGGTTAGGGCCATTGCGCAAGGTTGTACAGGTTGTATACTGCCCAACTCCAGAAATGCTATTTACTCTGTAGCTTGTGTGAACAGCACCCGAGAAGATTGCACAATGCACCGGCTGGGTGCACTTTTACCTGTGGATCACGTGGAGCAAGGAACAGGGACTGAATCATCACCTGCTAGGGAAGCAGTGGTTTTGGAGGCATGGAGAGCTTTTCCAATAGAAGGAAATGCAAGCAGCAGGCAGCTCTCTTGGTCTATCTAGAACTATGGAGTGGTATCGTGTGCACATTTAATTTCTGCTAATCTAACCACTTGGATTTGGGGGGCGGGGGAATTAACAAAAAGAAATAATAATGCAAATAGTACAGTCAATTCTGTAGCCACTCCATTCAACACACGCACCCCCAGAGCGAGCCTGAAATAGCGCCTCCGACCCGCTATTCCTTGTGTGCCTCTTAGAAAGAGAATAGCACACTGTGTGCAGTATTTAAAGATTGGTACCCTTTTTTTTCCAGCTTTATTAACTTTTTAAACAGCAGGAACCCCAAGCTAGCCATTCATTTGGTGTCCAATTGAAGAAACAAAGATTTTTTTTTCCCCATAGTGGAGAGAAATGGCGTGGCCAGGGAAGGTCTTTTTGAAAGATGACATACAACCTCCAATGTGGAGCCTTTCTAAGTGACTTTCAAGAGTAATTTTGAAAATGTGAGAGTTTTCTCCTTTTCTGCCTATTTGAGATTGTTCTCCTTTTTTTAAAAAAAAATCTTCCTATTTGAGATCCTAAGATAAGGCAAAATTTCAGCCTGAAGGGAATGGAGTATTTATTATCATCTCGCTGGGTAAGGTGCCTGGTAGACCAGTTGGCTCTTAAGTTATGGCTGGGACCAATTACATGAGAAGTATCTGAGATGTTTGTTTTTTAAATGCAGATTTTTTTGTGTGTGTTTCTATTCCCAACCTACTATGTTAGATATAGAGTTATGTGGCTTTAGAATCTGCATTCTAACAAGGTCCATGTGGTTCTTCTGATACACACTGCAACCCTAAGCTCAGGTAAGTGTAGAAATAATGCCAACATCTATCCGGGTCCTGTCTTCATTCAGCACCTGGAGCCAGCCTGCACATAGTTCACATTTAATAAATACCGATTAACTCCATGAAAGATAGTCTCCAGCCCTTCGCTTTGACTTATCAATGCATAGAGCAGGGGTTAAGATATCGGGTTGGGACTGGAAAGTGGGGGTGATTGATCTGTCTCCCCACTTCCTTGGAATTTCTCCAGGATGAAGTCCTGAGACCTGCCTTCGTGGAGCATGGGCCCTGCCACCTGCTTCCTGTCCTCTGGGCAGTGTCTCTCAGAAGCCATTAGCCATTCATTTAGTGCCTAATCCTTTAATCCAACTGCTTGCTGATTTGCCAAGTGAGAAATATGCAGAGACACAGCCACTTGTTCCCAGAGTTATTTCCAGCTGGTGAGAAGGGGGCAGCTGGAGAACAGGCTTTAGTTCTCTCTCTCTCTTCCCCCACCCGCCCCCCGAGCCAGGAAGTCCTAGAGTCATAGTGAGATGTGGCTTCCCCCATCCGGGCCCTTCTGATGTGAGGGTTCCTCCAAAAGCAGTTCCTACAAGGCGAGGCTGCCTCGGTGGTCCTGAGTGGTGTCTTGGCTGAGAAGCACAGCGGGATGGTCCTACCTGGAGGATATCCTGGGACTGCCACCCTTTGCCCGAACACCTCGGTCATTCCACAAGGATATACTGAGCACTTACGCTCTGAGTGGCTTGGGGTACATCAAGGAGCAGGGCAGACTCAGACCCCTGATCTGCAGAGCTGCCAATCAGCCTCTCCTACTCCCAGTTCTCTGTCCCTCAGGGAGAGGATGGATTCTCTCTACCAACCCCCAACAGCCCACCCTTCCTCACATCACTTATACCAGCCCTCTGGGCCACGACTTTATCCCGGGGGCCTCCTGGGCCTCCTGTTGGTCAGACTCACCTGGAAAGTGAGAGGACCTCGAAAGAGACGTTGGGCATCTATTGTCAGTTAAATTGTGGGAAGGGCTGGGGACGTGGCTGTGTGGAAAGCAACTCTGAGAGTTTGGACCTTGGGAACACCCAAACCTCATTGCTTCCCTTCCCTGTGCTGGACGCCCCCTCTTGCCCCTCTCGATCTGCTCCAGGGGCCGAGCTATATGCCCAACATCTATGATCTTCTTACTTCCAGGTGAGTCTGGCCATAAGAGGCCCCAGGAGCTAGAGGGGAGGAGGTCATGACGTATGTTTCTCTGGATCCCTCGCTGAAAGGTAAGTGCAGGCTGGTGTGCTCCTCAACAGAAAGTCACCGTCACCTCACAATGACACATCCTTGCCCCTCCCCCACAGCTCTCCCTCCCCTGGCTCCTGGAACATATAGTAGTGACCCCACACGTGTCTAATAAGATTCATTATTAATAAATGCTCCTCAATTTATCCTAATTTAAATACGCCATCTGTTTTCGGAATCAAACTTGACTCATAAACTCCCTTTTCCACATTCTATAGACTCTCTGTAAAGAAGCTAAAACCAAGGCTTTCAATTCAACCCTCAGGTTACATCTGGCTTACAGATGTGTCTTCTTGGGCCTTCACCATGTTGGGCCTTTATATGCTTTCATATTTGAAAGAATAATCGCTATCACTCCAAAATATCAAGATATTTCAAATAAAAACCAGATTTCCAGGTTCTCTTAAAAAGTTAGAATTGTTGGCAACACTCATCTTACAGTTCTGTGTAGCATTAATGGGTCAGGGCAGGATATTAGCTACTTCCCTGAACTGGAATAGTTTCCTGTTTGCCGCAGTCTCCACCACTCCCTATAGTGTCTCCCTGACATTGGGATTGCACTTCATGGACCGTTTACAGTTGCTTTTATGTTGTTTTTCTTAGAGTTAAAAGGAAAAATTAAACATTTCCTCTCCCTATGTATAATAGTAATTGGGAAAATAAAAGCTAGATAGGGGTTGGTGAAGGGCAGGGCAGGAACAAATTTCTTTGTAGAAATAGACCTTTTTTTTTTTAATATTGAATAGCCTATCTACTTCGCTCATTTTTTTAACCCTTCCAACTCAAGAAGGGATTTGAAAATTTGGCTTTAAAATAGAGTTTGAGCTAAATTTCCATCTCAGAGGCATCACATGAGAGTGCAGAATGATAGAGAATGAATGAATTAGGACCGAATTGAATTAAAGAGGGCCAGAGGGTTGTAGACTGCGTCCATCCATACCCCATCCTTTCTCCTTCCCCAGCCCTGAGCTTTAGCCTCTCAGAGACACAGACTCGGAGAGCAAAGGCACGGCCAATCCAGAAACCTTAGCCGTAGTTCATAGGCAATAACTAAGGTGGGTAAGGAACTGACAGAGTCTGGCTTTCCGTACAAATCTGCATTTATGTCAGCTTCACTTTTACTTCGAAGGGAATGGAAACTAACATTGATTCTTACATCGTGCTGAAGATTTTACATACGATTCTCTCTTAGATATCATAAGAATTCTGTGAAGTGGCTATTACGATTCCCATCTTAAATATCAAGAAACTGGGGTTCAAAGAAGTTAAGTAGCTTGGACAAAATCACACAGCTCCTAAGGAATGAGAAGGAGAGTTGCATCTTTGCTTTTATCTCTTTCTTTCTTACCACCCCAGAATGAAGGCTTTGAAATGTTACAAGCAAGCTGGAAATTCTTCATTTATTTAATTAACATAAGTTTTGCTTTCTGGAGTTAACAACGTAGAGATCTTTCCGCGTCAGTATGTACAGATCTGGGTCGTTGTCGTGAGCAGCTTCAGAGTGTCTGGAGGGACCCTCATTACTTAACTGGGGGACACTGAGATGGTTTCCCAGTGTTTCATTATTATGAAGAGCTCTGAATAAATATCTTCTACCCACCTTTGCACACTTTTGTGAATAGCTCTGTGAAGCACATAAAACCAACTAGAATTGCTTCCTCAATGATATGTGTATTTTCAGTTTTGATAGCTACTGCCAGATTGTCCTCTAAATTCAGTAGATTAGTTCACCATTCCCACCAATGGGAATGCATCTTTCACAATCACCAGTACTGTCGTCGACTTTGCCAGACCAAGTGAAAGCCTGGTTTATCATTATCATTTTGTTTGCATCTATTATTATTGCTATTACTTGATTTTAGGTCACTTGCGTATTTCCTTCTCCTGTAGTTTGATGGTGTACATCCCCTTTGGGATGCACATCCATTTGGGGACGGGGTATACCCCTTGATCTTTCATGCACATGGAAGAGCTCAATTCAGATGAGGTCAACAGTTATTGGGAATGATTCCAAAAGGAGTTTCAAATAGTCTCTGATCCAAAGGGAGAACAGAGATCTCTCGGGTCTGGTGCATAGAGTTGATAAGAGTGAGTGCAACCCAGAGTCCTCACCTGAGAGACTCAAGGAATATTGCCCCGGGGGTGGAGACAAAGGTAGGGTCAACCCACTAGGGGCAAGGCACAAAGCTTTATAAGGACATGAGGAAGCAGCTCTCTGAAGACCAAAGGATCTTAGAATTCAGTGATAATCCTCAGTAAATGGACTACTAAAATTCATCCAAAAAGTGCCTGAGTCTTCCTTACCTGGGAGCGGAAGTGGAGTTGGAAGTGAGATAAGGTGAAGGGAACTCTTTTCTATATTGTAAAAAAAAAACTGATTTGCAACATACTATTGCAGGCAAGTTCAAGACTTCTGCAGGCATCCCTCTATGTGTGTGGTGGCAGGGGGGGGCGGAGGAAGATGGGGATTGGTTCCAGGACACTTGCAGATGCCAAAACCCATGGATGCTCAAATCTCTTGTATAAAATGGTGCAGTGTTTGCATATAACCCATGCACATCCTCCTGTAAACCTTGAATCATCTAGATGACTTACCTCATACCATGTAGAAGCAATGCAAGTAGCTGTTAAAGAGTGATCTTTAGGGAATAATGTCAAGAAAGAAATGTCCACACATATTTAGTGCAGACACAACTTCTACTATCAAATATTTTTGATCCATGACTGGCTGAACCTGCCTATGTGGAACCCACGGGTACAGAGCACCAACTGTACTGGTTAAAATTACAAATTCCTGGGCTAGGGTTGTGGCTCAGCGGTAAAGCGCTCGCCTAGCATGTGTGAGGCACTGGGTTCGAGCCTCAGCACCACATAAAATAAATAAATAAATAAAAATAAAGGCATTGTGTCCACCTACAACTAAAAAAAATATTTAAAAAAATACAAATTCCTGTGCTTCAAACCAGATGCGTGGATATCAGAATCTCCAGAGGAGTGTCCTGGGCAAGCTGTCTGCCTAACAAGCACCCCAGGTGCTCACATCAGCCAAGAAATTGCTCTGGGACGCTGGTTCTGAGTGTGGGCTGCACAGTCTAATCCCATACGAAGGTTAAAAAAGCAAATAAACCTGGAGCCCCACTCAGAAAGTTTCCAGCTTATTGATCCAGGACTATGGCAGGTACTAGTGTATGTTGTTGTCATCTGTTTTTCTCTCCCCCAGGGATTGTACCATGCCACCTCTGTGGAGAACCATCGGTCCTTGATTTCCAAACCTGTTAGATTCTCAGAATCAGCCTAATGTGGAAAATAGCAATGTCACCATCGAGGCTGGTAAGAATGGAGGCTCAGAGTCCTCGACTGTGGAAGATGCTGAGAAGACAGGCCTGGGATGGACCCTGGGAACAGATATCCAGTTGTCCCTTAATATCTGCTGAGGATTGGTCCTATACCCACCCCACACTGAAATCTGTGGATTCTCTAGTTCCCATCG
Organism: Marmota flaviventris; assembly: GCF_047511675.1. Taxonomy (NCBI): domain Eukaryota; kingdom Metazoa; phylum Chordata; class Mammalia; order Rodentia; family Sciuridae; genus Marmota; species Marmota flaviventris. Next base: position 15,936,810 of record NC_092516.1, on the reverse strand, counting down.
TTTTATATAATGATGTATTATTTGCATATAACCCATGCATAGCCTCTCACAGACTTCAAGTCATCAGGATGATTTATAATACCTAATACAATATAGATGCTCTGCAAATAGTTATTATAATGCATTGTTTAGGGAATAATGACAAGAAAAGTCCCTACGCATTCAGTACAGACACATATTTTTCCACCTATTTTCAGGCCTCACTTGGTTGAATTCATAGATGTGGCGCCCACGGATAAGGAGGGCTGGCTGTAGTTACAGTATCACCCACTGTAGCTGCAACCAGGGGATCCACTAATTGAGTTGACTCACAAGTTAGAATCTTCTCCCAGGAAGACAAGTCCACATCGCCCACAGCGCAAAGAGATCAGATGTTAGAAAGCAGCAGCAGAAAAGATATGCAGGGGGAAGTGGCCCGGGAGTGCATGTGTGTATGTGTGTGTGTGTGTGTGCACGCACGTGTGTAAAGGTGGGGGCAGGAAGGGCTTGCAGGAAAGATTCTTCCACCCACTGCATTACTTCCTGGGTTTACCTTGAACTCACAATTGTTGAATCCCACCCTTACTCCGTAGAAGCAGCACAGTAAAGAGACTTTAGTCAGCAGTTCAATTTCTTTGTTCTTGTCTTTTAAAAATGTTTCCATCTGGTCGGGCGCAGTGGTACACACGCCCATAATCCCAGCGGCTCAGAAGGCTGAGGCAGGAGGAGCGCAAGTTCAAAGCCAGCCTCAGCCAAAGCGAGGCACTAAGCAATTCAGTGAGATCCTGTCTCTAAGTAAAATACAAAGCTAGGTCTGGGATGTGGCTCAGTGGCCAAGTGCCTCTGATTCAATTCCCAGTATATTAAAAAAAAAAAATTTTTCCACAAGTAACTTTGTCACTGATCTGCATGAGGCTCCTCCTTGTTCCTGGATCACTCAGTTCCCACACCACAGACAGCAGGCACGATGTGTTTAAGACCCACCCCACTGCTTCCTGTGCCCTTGTCCAGGAGGGTAGCCTATGTCTCTCCCAGTGATGGACACCCAGACTGCGCGACAATTCAGAACAGGGATCATTCTCATCTCTGTTTCCTTCTTTAAGGGCAGACGTCCTGGTTCAGAGGATATGAATACTAGATTTGATTTAGTATTTCCAGAGTGTTCTTCAGAAAGGCTGTGCCCATCTGTCCTTCCTTCTGCAGGACGTTAGTCCTCTAGAACCTCCCTTCCCCACCAAAGCTTAGCAGTATCCATATTTCTTTTTTTAAATATTTATTTTTAGTTATAAGTGGACACAATATCTTTATTTTATTTTTATGTGGTGCTGAGGATAGAACCCAGTGCCTCACGCATGCTAGGCGAGCACTCTACCTCTGAGCCACAACCCCATATTTGTGAAAGTATCCATATTTCTAATCTTGTTATTGTTTAAATTTGCATTTCTGTTATTGCTGATGTATTTGAGCATCTCTCCATAAGGTTTTCTGACTCTTAGACTCAAATTTTCTTTTATATTAGTCTACCTCGTGTGAGATTAGCACCTAATAGATTGACCATCCCACAATTCATCATTTCAAAGATGCCTGAAACATGGGTGTTAACTGTGAGAGCTAAGGAGAGGTGGGCACCCTGGGATTACCTCTAATTGGTTTCCTGTAGAATTGGGGTAGATTCCTTGTGGTTGCTGCTGCTACCTGGTCCTTTAAACAGCACAAAGCATGAAAAAAGCAAACCTCTGATAGCCTGCTTCATCCAGGGCCTTAGAACTAAACCTCTTGCCTTGACCAATTTCATGCTTCACAGCCCGTTTTCCTCCCAGACCTGATTTTCCATGTACAGCTTACCATTTCCTCTCAGAACTGACCCTGCGCTGTAACAGACCCTGGGCCATGACTCAGAGCTTCTTCTGTCTGTTGAGACTCCAGTTGCCCATTGATTAGTCAAGGTTTCCTTCTTACTCAATTCGGGCTGCTCTAATAAATGAACAGAGGCTGCCTGGCTATCTTAGTCCATTCTTGCTGCTATAACAACACATCTTGGGCTGGGTAATTTATAAGTAACAGAAGCTTCTTTCTCAGTTTTGGAGCCTGAGAAACCCAAGATTGAGGCCCAAAATGTTGGGTGTCTGGTGAGAATCTCGTTCCTGCTTCTAAAATGATGCTTTAAACGGTGTGTCCTCACGTATAGGAAGGAAAAAAGTCAAGAAATGGCAGAGCCTTTTTTATAAGGGCTTCATTCTCATTCACAAGGACCCTGTCACCTCCTAAATCTCCTTGTTGTGGTTTGGATGTGAGGTGTCCCCCCCGCAAAGCTCACATGTAAGACAGGGCAAGAAGATTTGGAGGAGAAAAAAAATGGGTTGTAAGGGATTAATCGATTGGTAACTGAAGTGATAGAATGTGGCTGGAGAAATAGGAACTGGGGCGTGGCTTTGGGTATATATTTGTATCTGGCAAGTGGAGACCTCTCTCTCTGCTTCCTGATCACCATGTGAGCTCCTTCCCTGGCCACACTCTACCGCCATGTTGTCCTGTGTCACCTCCAGCCCTCAGGAATGCAGCCGGCTGTCTATGGAGGGAGACCTCTGAAACCTTCAGCCATCAAATAATCTCTTCCTCGTCTGCAGTTATTACTGGTCGGGTCATTTAGTAACAGCAGCAAACAAGTGACTAAAGCACTCCTGCCTCAATACTACTGTTCTGGGGTTTAAGTTTTAACATGAATTTTGGAGGAACACAAATATCCCATTGGCTTAAATCATGAACGTTTATTTCGTACCATTCTGGAGGCCGGGAAGTTCAAGATCAGGATGCTGGCACACACACAGTGTCTGGCAAGAGCCCTCTTCCTGGTTTGCAGGTGGACATCTTCTGGAATTCTCACATCAGAAAGAGCCACCTAGCTTCTTAGAAGGTTGCTAACTCCGTTCATGAGGGCTGTGCCCTAGTGACCCAATTGACTCCCCACCTCCAAATACCATCACAATCGAGGTTAGGACTTCAACACAGCCACAGAAAACACACTAGGGAATCAATCATTGGAAAGCCACCTGCATATCAGAGAATCCATGGAGGTTTTGGACCTCTAACTTCTAGCAAGGACAGAAACCAGGGAAATTTGGGGGCTCTCAGTAGTGGGTTTGTGTGCCTTCTCTCTGAAGCAGTAGTCCCTAAAGGGGCATGCACATACCCTTGGGAGTGACAAGACCACCCATAGAGGAAGAAAATTTTGCAAATTTCTATTTCTACTTAGTTTTCATTTTTCCTAGTTGCACGTGTTTTCTCATAAATATATTATAAAAGAATTATATTTGTATAATTTAGAAATAAATAGTTGTACACTTATGTGGCGTATGATCAAATCATTGGGCGTTAGGCAGAGCTGATCAAGAACAAGCAGCCCATGAGCATCATCCCGCAACGCTGGAAATGCACAACTCAGGCCCCCACCCCGCACTAGGTCATTTCGACAGCTCCACCCACTCCCAGCTGTGCCTGGTGCGAGGGGTCATCCTTTTCCCTCTGTCCTCTTCTTTGGCCTCCTTCCCCTGCCAAACTCCCTTCCCTTCCTCCAGCTAAAATCAAACCTTCATGGGTGTGGATGAACCCAGATGGGAGTGGGGTGTGGTTAGGAGAGATGGAGCGTCTCCCTTATTAACAGCTAATAAAAATGCCTTGTTACAAATATAAGAATATTTTCTCTGCTCACTCCCCCAAGTGATCTGGTTTTCTTACCTTGATCTAGGCTCCCTATAAAGGGCCACACCAACTATTCCTACGGTTTGGTACCTGGATTTCTGCGAGCTGGTAGAACCCAGTGAAAAACCAGCCTCTATCTCAGAGCAAAGCCTGTCCAAGGAAGGGACATGGCCTTTGTCCTTGGAAAAACCCACAGAGCACTCCTAGGCACATTCCCACCCTGCTAAGTTGTTTATCTACAAATAACAGGAGAGATCTGCTGCGCCAGGTGTCCCTGACTCAGTCAGGCTAGGTGGGGACCCATAGCAGCCCCCTAGCAGCCACCAATCAGCATGAGACCTGGGATGCCAGGTGACCCTCCCAGTAGTTTATGGTGGTTGATAACAAGTTGGGAAACCATGTCGTTCAGCACGTACACCCCTCTTGGCTTAAACCAATCAGTTCAAATTAATACCCCTTTTGTACTGACCAATCACCCCTACCCAACTTGTTCCCGCCAGTGAATGTGCTAATCATGTTTTAGAGTTGTTATTTGATTTTCCCGCGGTGTGTGATGATTTGCTAAGGGAGGCTATGATGTATGTGAAGTCCCTGCCCTCTCCAAAGAATGTATAAAACTGCTGCAAACCCTGGGCTCGGGGCCTCTCAGCGTCACCAGTTGCTGTGTGTGTGCACAGAGGACCGAGCTAGCTCGCAATAAACACCTCTTTGCTGCTTACATCGATCTTGGGTCTCTGGTGGTCTTTGGGGGTCCCGAATTCGAGCATAACACCAGCACATGGTGCAGGTAGAATCTCTGCGGAGTCAGGAGCTAGAGAGTGCTCAGAGGAGAAACTTGCCCCAAGGTCCTTGCTCCCAAGCCAGCCAGCACCGTCTCTTCACACGGGGCCAGGTGTGGTGGCCACGGGCACCATATTATTAAAACTCATTTCTTTTCTCTGCACCGTGCATAATAGCTGTGATTGTTCTAAGCAAACACTCAGCAATGCCCAATTGGTGAGTTTCTGCAGTTTAAATACCACCCCGCACACCACCACCATCAACAGCGTCTCTCCAAGAGACACTGCCTAACATCAGTTCAGAGCTACCACTTCATCTCCTGTCCCAGCCTCTGTATTTGACTTGGGGCAGAGCCGGCTCTCCCCGACTCCGAGGCAGATGTGAAACTTTGCACCAGAGGCTAAGTAATAGCTAAGAAGATTTAGACTTTTGCACCAATTCTGTAACTCAGTGATGTGCCCCTCAATGAAGCCATCGTCCTTCATCCACCGATGGTGCCTTCCTAATCACTGTCCCCCTGACCAATCACATTCCCTATTTCCTTTGTTTCACAGTTACATGCTTTTCAAACTTCCCCTCTGCCAAAGGCTGTTTCTTACCACTTATTTCTTCTGCCTCAGGCAAACGCTGCATCCTTTATCTCTGGCTTTGCCTTGAACTTCCTGGGTATGCACGTAGCCAGGTCTAAAACGCCTGTACACTCTCTCTCACACAAGACATGGTTGACCCACGTGGAATCAGCTTAAGTCAGAAGACTGCCCTTTGTCCAACCCCTGTGGAGTCCCTGGAGCAGAAGTGACAGCTCCCTAATCCTCCACTTCCTCCCAGATGCTGTGACTTTCTAGATATTACCTCCCAAGGGCCAAAGGGCCTCCCTCTTCCTGCGCAAGGTGGACAAGTTTCTACAAACAGGCTTTGATCTGTCAAGTTTATCTGCAAGGGGCTAGATTCTAGAAAATAAATTTCCTGTCAAGATTTTTTTCTTTGACAGTAATGAAAAAATTACTTGAGAAATGTGTCACATCTCTATGGAACCCACGGAAGCCCTGTGAACATGAGGGTGTCCAGCTCTGAAGTCCTAGATTGACACCCTGCATCAAGAAACTGACTCCTCTTAATTGGGTCCATGTTCCAATGGTAGAGATAAGCTATATTGAGTTTGCTGAATTAAAAAAAATGTCATCTAAGAATTTCTGCCCATCAATGTCTGTGTACCTATATTATTCCTCCAGCACTACATTCCAGAATTGGACCAAGCCTTACCTAGAGACATCCAGAGCTGGAGAGTTATATCTTCAAGAACTACTCTTGTATATTAAACATAGGTGGAATAAACATTGAATGAGCATTGTTATGCCAGATTCGTGGGACCCCAATAGACCTCCAGGAGCCCAATCCAATGCAATCACACAAGAGTCTTTATTGCAAGCTCGAGCCTGGACTCACAACTGTTCCCCATGCTGCGGTCGCAGGGAGTGAGTCCTGGTCCTTTGTTCAGTGAGATTTTATAGGTTTGGGGGGATACTCTATGGTCACAACATCACACAGCAAATCATTCCACACCGTGGGAAAGTCACACAACAACTCTTAACATTGATTAGCACATTCACTGGCGGGAACAAGTTGGGTAGGGGTGATTGGTTAGTACAAGAGGGGGATTCCTTTGAACTGATTGGTTTAGGCCACAAGGGGTGTACGTGCTGAACTACATGGTTTCCCAACATGCTATCAACCACCATAAACTACTGGGGGGTCATCGGGCATCCCAGGTATTTCCCTGTCTCATGCTGATTGGTGGTTGCTAAGGGGTTGCTATGGGTCCTCATCTAGCCTAACTGAGTCAGGGACACCTGGCGCCTCAGACCTCTCCTGTTATTTACAGACAAACAACTCAGCAGGTGGGTATGTGCCTAGGAGTGCTCTGTGGGTCTTTCCAAGGACAAGGATCACGCCCACTTCCTTGGACAGGCTTTGCTTTGAGGTAGAGGCTGGTTTCTCAAAAATGGAGTCACATTAGTTTCTCACCATCATCTATTTAACCTAGGCATAAATATTGTATATTGGTCAATAGTTAACCCCTTGAGGCTTTCTCTCTTCCAGGAGAGGTAGACTTTTTTTTAAAAAATCATCTTTTCCTCCCACCCGCCATGTCAAAATGAGCTTCCAAATAACTGTCTCCAACCAGGTTTTCCTGGTGAAGAGACTAGTCATCTACTTTCACCTGATTCAACTCTTTCAGGTAAAATTCTGGGGGAGGGGAGAGACTTTTTCCCACCAGTCTTATTTCAAACTTCCCAAACTGTTCACAGAATTAAGCAGAAGTTTACCTTCATCAACCATTTAAGCACTCAGTACTTTCTGAAAACAATGGCCTCTTATTTTACAAGTCACATTCTCAGGATGTTTGATAGCTCTATCCATAAGGAACTCAGGTTTGGATTTTCCAGTTCAATGTCTGACCTTAAAAGCAAAATAGGATTGAGTGTACCTTCTCATAATTGGTCCATTTTTGGTTACTGTAAGAAAATGCCTGAGGCTGGGTAACTTTAAAGAAAAGAGGTTTATTGCCAAATGGGAAACCAAGAGACTGAGGACCTCAATCTGAGGATACTGAGGATATACTCCTGACTGATCTAAGAATTTCCCAGGACACCCTGCTTCTTAAAGGTCTACCACCTCAACGTTGTGTCACTAGGGCCAGCCTCCAATATGTGAGAATTTGGGGGACAAACTACAGCATTCCTACTGACCACCATTACACATGCTTTCCCTAACAGAAAAACAAAATCATTTGCAGGTTGCCTGGGTTCTCAATTTCATGGAGAAGAAATAGCTGCAGAATCGTGCAGATATAATATTTATCCACTCATTCAACAAGCATTCATGTTGAAGCGTGGACAGGGCCCAGGATTCTGGAAAAAAAGATGGAAAATACCAAATCCCTGCCTGCAGAGGAGTGATCTCTGGAACCAGAGTAGGCATCAGAGCCCCTGGAGCACTTATTTAAAAAATACAGATTTCTAGACCTTCCGGAGGATAAGAACTTTGAACACAATGGAGTCCCTAAAGTTGTCCCAGCTGAGACCAGCTAATCTGATCCCCAGGTGACCTCCCCAGACACGTGAGACAGTCCAGCCAGGACCGGCAGAGTTGTCCAGATGACCTTCATGCAACTACAGAGTCCTGAGGGAAAGGAGAGTGGCTAATCCACTCAGTGGCCCACGGATTCCTAGCCAAATAAACTCTTTGTGTCTTAAGTCACTAAATTGTGACAGTGACAGTTGGCCACACAGCATTCTTATGGCAATAAATAATGTATGTGACATCAAAAGCAGAGCTAAGAGCCAGGCTCTTATGGCTCAGGAAAAGGGGCAGCTGTCAGGATCCACACAGTAGGGACTTGTGGGCAAGAAGCGATTCTCAGGATGAATCACCTCTAACATTTTTTTTTCTTTCTCTTTCTTTTCTCCCTGCACCAGGGAATTTCCTCCTGTCATTCTTCTCCACCCTTAAATCCCAGAGAAGAATCTTATTGGCCCAGCTTGGAACCTGTGCCCGCCTCTAGCACCTTGATTGACAATCCCACTGAAACCACAGACCCTGGGAGGGGTGTGGTTCCCTACAGGAATATGGAAGTGCAGTTACCAAATATGGAGCCAGTTTGGGATCCAGGCAATATGGATTCTGGGCAGGCAGGAGCAACAGAAGTCTGCTGCTAGTCCTGGCTCTTCCTGTGGGTTTATAACAGCTACTTTGTCCATGAGCCAGGACACTAACCAGGAGCACTGGCCGGGGATGCATGACAGATTGAACATCTAAAAACCTCTTGAACGGTTGGAAGCATGGCACGAGCCTAGCAGGATGGAATTAAATGTGGATTCATGTGAAGGTCTCCACTTGTGTCCAAAGGAAGTCACAGCTGGTGGGGGACAAGATAAGAGGTTGACAGTGGTAGTTTGGGTAGAAATGATCTCAGAATAAGCCACCGTGGGAGGAGATGGCTAAGGAGAATGGACAAATGCTGGGCTAAAGACAGCGCCAGGGAAGAGGGCTGGCGATGTTGCTCAGTGACAGAGCGCTTGCCTGGCATGCACGAGGCCCTGGGTCAGTCCCCAGCCCTGCACAGAGAAGAGAACAAAAAAGGGGTAGAGCCCTGTGCCCTGTTCTTGGCTACTATCTTTAGTCCTGTGTGTCTCACTTGGAATAATAACTGCCTAAGAAAGATTAAGTGCCTACTGTGCACCAGCCACCGTGCTGGGTGCTTTACCTGGATCATCTCGATTAATCAACACAAGCGTGCAATGTTATTGTTCCCATTGTACAGGGGGTGCTGAGGCAAGCAAGGAGAGATTGAGGTCCCACAGCTTTATGGGAGCCAGTTTGGGACCCAGGCAAACTGACTCCCAAGTCCCTGTTCAGAACCACTTGCTGGTCTGGCTCCCAGGAACTGAGACAATGACATCTTGCTCTCATGTGGAAAGACCGAAGGCAAGGGTGCCTGCTTTGTACTAAAACATGCTAGGAGCTTTAATATACCCGAATTAACTCCCTCCCAGAAGGCAAGTATTAGATGCTCCATTTTAAACATGAGAATTCGTAGGAAAAAACTAGGGTGCCTTGGGGGTCAATAGCTTCAAGACACTGGCAACACTTTCACCTGAAAGAAACAGAACTCAGGGTACATTTGGGGGTTTAGCTTCAAGAGGATGGAGCTGGGCTAGTGGGTAGCATTTACAGTCACATAACTTTGTCTCTATTTTATAAAGGTCTGATATAGATGATCAATTCTTAGGATCATACTAAATATAAGAATATAAACACACCGTTTACTGAGCACTTATTATGTGCTAAGAAATTCACAGTCATTAATATAAAGCTATTTTCGTAAGAAAAATCACAAGAATGGTTGTTATTAGGTACTGACACCACGCCAGTCTCTCTGCATCCCCTTTAAACGGTAGGTTCTACCATCATTCCTGTTTAATCCACAATAAGATGAAGCACAGAGAGTTTAAGTGAAGTATCCAAGATCACACAGCTGGGCCCAAGTAGAATCAATATGTGGATCTAAGCTGCCTGACTCTAGGCCAGAGCTCCTGCCAGTCATGCTGCCCTGTTCCCCTGGGAGAGCCAGGAGGAGCACGGTTGGAAGTGTCCAGATGCTAGAATTCCAGCATCTGGTCTAGGATTGTACCGATGGAAATCAAAGGCATGTCCCACTCCAGGCATCTGAAGAGCAGGAGCGCGTCACCTCACCCTGGGTGACGAAGAGCAGAGAAGCCCTTACACTGATGGGCTGGGGGGACCCCTCCCGGCCCCCTGGGTGCAGCCTGAGAGGCCCGGATGTCCCTGCAGCCCAGGCTCAGCCCTGCGGGGAGCAGCTCCCGCGTGTTGTACTAAAAGCCGGCGTTTACCGGCCTGCGCCTGGCAGGGCTGCGGCGGCAGTTTATTAGGACTTCATTTGGAGTGTAAATTGTTGCCGGTTTATAAAAAGGCTCTCGCCGAGCCGCTCCGCGGGGACCGCCCCACTCTGCAGCGCGGGGCCTGGGAGGTTTTAACTAAATCATCGATTTCCCTCCGGAAGGAGCAGCCCGGACGGGAGCGGCTTAGCGGTTCTCCTCGGGGCTTTTTGGAGGGCAAAGGTGGCGAGGTCCCCCCCGCTGGCCGCCTGTCTCCATGCGCATGCGCACAAACACAGCCCTGCACGCACGGACACCCCACCAACCTCCCCCAGAGGCCTCCACCTTTCCCGGACCTCGGCCCTAGAAGATGATCTGGCTCCAGGGGGCGGCTGGAAGCATGCTCTTTGCAGACTTTGTGTTTCTGTGACAGTTCATGATCGCGACGGTGAGCCCCATCTCTAGGGCCAGACAGGTTTGGGTCCAAAGGTGACCTTGGGGGTGCCTGATTTAGCAAAGAAAAAAATACAGACCACAGCATTACCTTTGAATTTCAGATGAATAGTTTTTTGGTAGGCGTGTGGGACACATTGATCTGAACCGTAACTGGGTGCCCTGCGATTCATCGGGTGGCACAACTTTGGGCAGGTGCTGTCCTTAGTGTCCCCCGTCTGTGAAATCTCGCGATTCTAAGGAGAATTGCTTCAGTCCGCGCAGGTGAGGGACTCAACCCAACGTCTCACTGGCATATGGTTAGTGCTCGGTGATTAGTATCTGCTATGTCGTTTATCATCCCATCTGCAGTCCCCGCCCCCCCCCACCACCACCCGTGCTCTTTTATCTACATCTTCATTGCTATACTGTAAGCCTGGTGCGTCTCAGTCTCTGTGCTCCCAATGTGTGGAAAGATCTGGCAACAGAGTAGTTTCTAGTAATACATGCTGAGGAATTTGATTGATTATCAGTTTAACAATTGCAAAAAGGCAAGAGCCAGTGAGGGAGAAATCGGTGATCCTGGGGATGTCTGCTCCAAAAGTCAAGATTCCCAACTTTTTCTAGCTCCCAGCACATACTTACAGGTAAGATACAACAGACTCGCCCTGCGTGTTGGTGCACACCTGTAATCCCAGCGGCTCCGGAGGCTGAGGCCGGAGGATCATGAGGTCAAAGCCAGCCTCAGCAACAGCCAGGTGCTAAGCAACTCCATGAGACCCTGTCTCTAAATAAAGTTCAGAGCCAGCCCCAGCAACCATGAGGCACCAAGCAACTCAGTGGGACCCTGTCTCTAAATAAAATACAAAATAGGGCTGGGGGCGTGGCTCAGTGGTCCAGTGCCCCTGAGTTCATCCCAGGCAACAAAAAAAGATACAGCAGACTCCTGAGATGGAGCCACTGTCAAGGTTCCAATTCTGACTCCTCTTCTCTGTGGTTCTGTGACCTCCTCTGTAAAATGGACACGTGACAGTACCTCTCTCGAGAAGTTCATGCAAGTTCATGCATGTCAAATGCTTATCTCAGGGCCAGGCAGATAAGCCTTGGTGGTCAGTTAATAATAGCCATTATTTGCACCAGTTCTTGTCCTGCATTGCCAGAAAGAAAGAAGTGGACAGAAGGACAACAGGAAAGGGAAGACACACAAGCTGCCAGCCCACAGCCTGGAGGCCTGAGCTGGCTGGGTCATGTGTGCTCCCACAGGGAAACCCCAGACTGCCTCAAGGAGACTTGAATGATGACCACATTAGCCAGAGGTGGGAACCCCATAACCCTTACCACCTTATGACACCTTGGTCCAGTGGCTATCTCCCCCTACCAGAAAGCAAATTCAATAAGGGCAGAAATGTGAATTTTCTATTTGTTGGTTTAGCCTCTGTAGACTTTCTCATCTCATGCTCAAAGTAAAGAAGGAAGGGAGGGAGGAGAAGAGAAGAAAATCAAAATACAAACTCTATCTGGGCCTATGTCCTCACTGCCCTCCCTTCAAGACCGATTTTTTTAATATTTATTTTTTTTTAGTTATAGTTGGACATAATGCATTTATTTTATTTATTTATTTTTATGTGGTGCTGAGCATCGGACCCAGGGCCTCATGTGTGCTAGGCGAGCGCTCTACCGCTGAGCCACAACCCCAGCCCCCCTCAAGACCATTTTTAAACATTTTTTAAAAGATGTCGAATCTAAAACATCAGCAAGCTGCACATCTGACCCACCAGACTGGGAAAGAGGGAGACTTTGATAGAACAAGGTATTCCCAGGCTGCAGGGGGTCCCAGGAGCACCCATTCTTGGTGAGGATGGAGCCTTCATGGATAGAAGTTTGAAAATATCTATGAGAATTGAAAAATACATTTACTCATTGACTCAGCAATTCTACTTCTAGGAATTTATCCAACAAACGTCCTTTACACATATTTTTGAAAGAAAGATTGTGGGATAATGGCTATTACAACCACATTTGCAAGAATAAAAAGCTATCCATAAGTATGATATAGCCTTATAATAAAACACTACTTAGGCGTTGAAAGAATGAAGTTGATCTATATGTTGTGACTTAGAACATTCTTGAAGATATATCAAGGTGGGAAGATATTGAGCACTATAAGGGATGTGTGTGTGTGTGTGTGTGTGTGTGTGTGTGTGTGTGTGCGCGCGCGCACGCGCATAGCGAGGGGCGGTGTTTATATTACACAAAACATTTCCAGAAGTTCAGTGGATTAGACAAAGGAGAATGAAGGGAAGGGAGGGGGAATAGGAAGAGGAAAGATAGTAGAATTAATCTGACATAACTCTCCTACGTATGCATATGAATACACCACAGTGAATCTCACTATCGTGTACACCCGCAAGATGGGGTTCCTAATTAGAATAAGATATATTCCATATTTGCATAAATGTATCAAAATAGATTTTACTGTCATGTAAGACTAAAAAGAACAAATAAAAATTAAAAAAAAAAAAGAAATGCTCCTATTGCTTGTCTCTTAGGGAGACAACTAGAAGGTTCTGGAATGGAAGAAAGACAAATTTTCATTGAATACCCTTTTGTTTTATTGACAATTCTGCCATACGCATTGGTTACTGTTTGAACTTTTAAAGTTGTGTTAAAAGTATTTGAAGACTAATCCAATATATCTTAATGCCTTTTTCTCATTATAAAATAACACATTTGATGAAAAAGAATGCAAAATCATTTTTTTTAAAAGGAAAGGCACCCGTGATCCCATCACTCAGATGTAACGATTGGTGATATTCTGGCAGATTTTCAACGTGCTGTTTTTACACAAGATGCGAGTGTGGTATCCTAGTGTACAAAGTGTTTTTCCCCCTGCATCAGAGACTTCTGAAGGACAGAATCGTGGCCACAGCAGAGACATCCTATAATACATTTAAGTAGACACTTATCGTTGGATATTTGGGTGTTTTAACTGTTATAAACAATACTATAGTAAAGCATTACTTTGACATACATCTCAGATTTAGTGAAAATTATTTGCTGGGAATTTTTGGGTCAGGGGTCTGAAGGACCCATCTTCATTTACATTACCAGAGAAAAATGGTTATTTTACATTAAGAAAAAAACAAAAATCAAAAAAGAGCAGTTTTTCCTTCTGCACATGCCTATGTGGGTATATGCTTGCATGTATATATATATATATATATGTGATGGACATCTTATATACATGCATATGTCCAAATATGTGTATATATCAACATCTGAATTTAAATAACTAATATGTGTGATTTAAAGACTGAGAAGATACACACCAAACATGTCACTCTCCTGCCCTCAGCTTGGTGGAGCCTGGGGTAATTCTTATTTTCTTCTATCTCCTTAAGGCCCACTGTAGTGGACACTGTGGTGTGCCCCCCCGATCTCTGTCCCTGGGCTGAGACAGCCCTTCCCAGCCACTGGCACTGTGGGGCCCTGACAGCGCTCACCTGAACAGGGACTGTCCTCCACTTAGAGAGGGTCCTCGCCAGGCTCACAGGTCTTTCCCGGGGACATCTGCATCTGGCAGCTGGCCAAGGTTGGCTTGTGCAGGTCTGGTCCTCTGCTTCATCCCAGCCCAGAGCTCCCCTGGGGTCAGAGGATGACTTTGCTTCAAACACAGCATAGCCCCGTTTCTCCCTCGGCCCATTTTCTTCCGCCACACCGCAACCAACGTGGTTCTCCACACACTCGCCAGTCACATTAGAGTCACCACATGGAAAAGGGATTCATTTGATCATTTACCATATACACATATATTTAATATCTACATTATTAAATGAATTAATTTGGTAACAGGGAAAACTTTTCATTTTAAAACATCCTTTAAACCCACTCTACTTTTTTTTTTTCCCATCTACATGATCTTCCACCATGAAAAACATGTTCCCACACAAAGTGACCAATCATGTACTAGGATATCTATTCTCCAGGTCACGCTGGGAAAAGTCACCAAGGCGACTCCTCCATAGGTCCTTCTGTCTTCTCATAAATCTCCTTCCAGGGGCGCCTCACCCTGACCAGATGACAGGTCCATAACCCACTTGCCACCGGACCCGTGTTAAATGGCGTCTCGCTGGGCCTCGACTTGGAGATTTTAATCTCGTGTATTAAGCCAGCAGGGCCCAGTAATTCCCTGAATGCATTTTTATTGACTTTGTAAATCAGACTTCCCCACATCAGGGACTGTGACCAGGAAAGAGGTGTTTGTCTGTGAAATTGGCTGGACACGGCCCATTGACCGTGATGATAACCAGTGATTTGTGGGGCCAGATAGACAGGCCACATGCACTAAGCAGATTAAAATATAACAAAACAAAAAGGTTCCATTACCAGGAATCCTGTCAAAGGGCAGCAGGATGTTTGTGATAGAGGACAGAAAACAAACCAATTCCAAGTCTGGAAGGAAGCCCAAAACAGCCCTCTGCCTCCTCTTCAAAGAGGGAGTGTGGGAATCCAAAGCAGAGCTGAGCCGACAATTCCTGCAAGTCCTTTAGCGAAAGTCAGAGAGGGTGTGGCTCTCCCGGCGTCTGGGCCTGATGCAGGTCCTGCATACTTCTGCACAACTCTGCAGGGATCGCTCATAAAAGGCACAGTCATTATTGATCTCTTTCCCACTGAGGACGAAAATCTAATGACATCTAAATGGTACTCCCCATGTTCTGACTGCATCCTTGTTATTCTCACTCCTATCTGGTCACATTGGCCTGTTCTGCTGCTACACCAATACCGTAGCACATTCAGGCCCCAGGGCCTTTGCACTTGCTATTCCTTGTGCCTGAAATACTGTTCCCCAGGCGCCCCCAAATGTACTTTAGTCCCTTCACTTGGGTCTCTGGATAGATGTCGCTCCTCAAAGCAGACACATCCTCTTCAATCTCTCCATTCTCTCTTCTTTTTATTCATTGTATTTTTTAAATTGACATCATAGGATCTATTTGTATGCTTATTTGTTTAAGCTCTGATCTTTCAGAGAACAAAATTTTTCTTTCTGTTTTGTTCATTATATCCCCAGTGCTGAGAACAACAAATGCTTAAATATTTGTTGAATGAATGAATTATGTATCCCAGCTCCATTTCGTTTCCTTCATCTTCTTCTAAATGGCCTGATTCATTCATGTATTTGTTCAACAAATGTTTGTTGAGAACCTACAATAAGCCGGGCATCCTGTGGAATGCTGGTTCTTATCAGGATCATATGCTAATATGTATAAATTTCCACTGCCCTGGCAAGATTTAAGGTGCAACTTAGCAACAGTGTCAATACAGTAATGGAAAAGAATTGTGTGTCTTTCTGTTACCATAAACAGGAAGAGAAGTACCTTGCATATAATGAGGAGATAATTATCCTCGATTCCTTTATCTCCTTCTCGGGAGCTTGGCTTTACATCTTGGCCTGGTCATCCCTTTACCACCTCTGATTATAACCCTGGTGTCTCTGGAAAGCAAAGGTGGCCGGCTGCCATGACAGCTAGTTCCCTGCTACTTAGCCAAAGACTACATCCACACATCCCAGCATCCCTTGCAGGTCATATAACACGTGACTGATTTTTACCCAATGGGGTGAGTTTAAGTGATGTGTCAATTCACTCACAGCAGCACTGTCCAGCTGAAATACAATGTGAGCCACGTATATATTCTGGAATGTTCTAGTAGACATGTTTTTTTTTAAAAGTCAAGAGAGAAACTGGAAATTCATCTCAGTCATGTATTTTATTTAATCAATATATCCAAAATGTTATTTCAATATATAATTGATTTTTAAAAGTGTGAACTAGATAGTTGCCATTCTTTTCTTCCATGCTCAGTCTTCAAACTCCAGTGGCACCTCACCATTATAGCACAGCCCAATTAAGATGCTCGGTTTTCTTCAGAACTAGTTGATGTATATTTTCATATGATTTACAGTTGAAAAAAATATCTCTAGGTTGTTCCAACCTACTTGAAAGTTTTACAACAGAGTATCCCTATAAAATTTAAATTGAAGATAATTAAAATTAAATTAAATACAAAACTCATTTCCTCAGTCTCATTAGCCAGGTTGCAGAAGCCCAGTAGCCATACATTTCTGCCATATTGGATAACTCAGGTCCTAAAAGGAACAGGCGCACACAGCTCTGGGCTCTCCCTCTTCTGATTGGCTGGGAGATGGAAACAACTAGAAGAACTGGATTCAGAGACGGATGCTAGGCGTTGGAGTTGGCAAAGTGTGGAAAAGAAAGAAACTTTCATTTTGTCTAAGCTTCTGTGTTTTCTGGTCCCTGTGTTGTAACTTAGTCTGTATCCTAACTGATTCACCTTCCAACACTCCTGTTTCCCCTGATTTTTAAATCCACTAGAGACTTCCAATCCCTCCCACTCCCAGTCTTCCATCTCTAAAAACAATAATAATAACTACAGCACCATCATAACTGGTCTTTCTCAAATTATGCATTATTTGGAGCTTCACTTCAACCATTCCACGGTGTCTCTGCCTGTTATCCACTATCTCAGCAAATTTCTAATTTGGACTCCGGTAGGATCCCAGGATGGGTAGAGAACGCCTGGGTTTGGATTCTGGCTTCACCACTGGGAAGGTTAATTTCATCTGTCAACTTGACTGGGCCACAGGGTGCTGGAACATTTGGTCAAGTATTATGATGGATATGTCTGTGAGGGTGTTTTGGATGAGATGAACATTTGAGCAGGTAAACTGAATAAAACAGTAACCATACCACCAGCTCTCCAGGGTCTTCAGCTTGCCAACTGAAGATCTTGGGACTCATCAGACTCCGTAACTGTGTGTTATGGTTTGGAGGTGAGGTGTCCCCCGAGAACTCACATGGGAGACCATGCAAGAAGGTTCAGAGGAGAAATGACTGGGTTGTGAGAGTCTTACCCCAATCAGCGAATCAATCCTCTGATGGGATTAACTGGGTGGTGGCTGAAATGCTAGGGGGTGGCTGGAAGAGGTGGGAACTGGGGTGTGGCTTTGGGGTATATATTTGTATCTGGCAAGTGGAGACCTTTCTCTCTGCTTCCTGATCAACATGTGAGCTGCTTCCCTCTGCCACACTCTTCTGCCATGAGCCCTGAGGAGTGGAGTCTGCTCTCTATGGATTGAGACTTCAAACTGGGAGCCCCCCCCCCCCCCAATAAACTTTTCCTCCTTTATAGTTGTTCTGGTCAGATTCTTTAGCCATAGCAGCAAAATAGATGATTAAAACACCAGGTGATCCAATTCCTCAGATCAAATGAACTAATTAACGAATGAATATCATATCAGTGCTGTTGGTCTGTCCTCTTGCTACCATGGACTGTGTCCCGCGTCAGTTTCCTCGGCTATGAGACGGAGGAAATAATAATCCTCCATTAAGTGTTAGTTGGTGTTGTTGTTATAACACAAGGAACCGCTGAGCATTGCTCAGGGGTAAGAATAAACGGTGCAGGGAGAGACTTCGAGTTCAAGTTCAGGTTCAAGGCCTCCAGCTCTGCCTGGTCCCTCCGTATTCAGAGCAACACTTTGATATGCTGTTAGTCACCTCTCTCCTCTTCCCCTCAGCAGCTGATGTGCTGCACACCCACATCATCACCTCCTCTTGCCCCCGAAGTTAGCTCTGGTCCCCTTGGGTTAGACCCTGCCTTCTACTTCACAGAGAAAATCATGGCTGTCAGGCATGAGCTTGTTAATTAATTTTGTTTCATCTACTCTTGCTTTTGATCTTGTGCCCTCTCCCTCCTTAGGGACATTCTCTCCACATTAACTTCTCTCTCTTTCTTGGATTCCCAGCCTCTACCTCTCCAGCGGCTCCGTCTGCTTTAACCAGGAATCACGCCTGGGGCCATCTGATTGTTGGAAGCTGCCCGTTGGTCCTGCCTCTCCAGTGCCCCAGTCTGCTCCCTCTCCACCCACCTGTCAAGCGGCTATAAACACTGGTCAGCTGCTGCCGCGTCCTTTCCTGACTAGTGCTCCCCCCAGATTGGCTCAGGAAGGGGAAGGAGCCATGTGGATTGTGGAGGGAAGAACATTGCAGACCCAGGGATCGAGTGCATGGGCCCTGAGTGGGCTCCAAGGAGTCAAGGAACACGCAGGGCAGTGTGGAGCAGAGCGAGCAGAGGCCAGCCTCAGGTGAGATAGAGGCACCAGAGGTGGCCCAGGGGCGGCAAGGAGCTGCTTTGACCCTGAGGGTCATGGGGGGTCATGGGGAGTCGTGGCAGGGTTTTGAGCAGAGAAGCAGCATGCTGGGATTTAAATCTTCAATGGCTCCTTTGCAAGTGCAGAAACAAGGAGTCCCTTCAGAAGGCAGTTACCCAGGCAAGAGGAGATGGGGCTTAGGCTAGAATGGAAATGGGAGGTACAATCCATCTTGAAGACAAAGCCAAGAGGATCTGCTTGTGATTTGCACGTGGACAGGAAAAGAAAAGTCTATGGTAGCCGCATGCGGTAGCACAGGCCTGTAATCCCAGCTACCCAGGAGGCTGAGGCAGGAGGATCTCGAGTTCCAAGCCAGCCTCAGCAACTGAGCAAGGCCTGTCTCACAAATAAAGCATGAAGGGTGCACAGACCTTTGTCCTTTCTCCCAGTCGGCCACTCGTCTTATACCATCTGCTCTCCTTCTCCAGGACTACCACAGCCTCACTTTCATGGAAGCCCCAAATTCAAAATTCTGATCTGAATTTGTCCCTTAAGGTACAACAGTAATGACATCTAATCATCTAACCATAGCAGCAAGATGGGGGAGAGAAGAAGAAGAGAGAGGGAAAAAAATCATTTAACTCCTTGTCCACCACAGCTATGATCCATAGACAATGCCACAGCAAATGAATCAAGAAACACGTGAGAGAAAACATCTGACCCTTGACCTTCTGTGTTTGTCATATTTCACTTAATATATGTTCTCAAGTTCTATCCATTTCCCTGCAGATGACATCATTCCATTCTTTTTCAGGGCAGAGTAATATTCCATTGTGAATGCGTACCACATTTTCTCTAATCCATTCATCCCCTGATGGACACCCAGGCTGGCTTCATAGTTTGGCTGCTGTGAACTGTGGTACCATAAACATGAGCATGCGTGTATCACTGTAGTGAGATGACTATCATTCTTCAGGATAACCACTGAGGAGTGGTATAGCTGGGTCATATGGTGGTTCCATGCCTGCTCTTTTGAGGACCCTCCATACTGATTTCCATGGTGCTTGTACTGATTTACAGTCCCACCAACAGGATAAAAGTGTTCCTTTTCCCCCACACCCTCTCCAGCGCGTATTACTGTTCGTATTCTCAATGGCTGCCATTCTGACTGGAATGAAATGAAAACTCAGTGCAGTCTGGATTTACATCTCCGTAATTGCTAACGATGTTGAGAGCACTTTTCACATATCTGTTGGCTATTTGTATTTTTTCAGGTTACGTAGGGATATGGAGGTAACATTAGAAGAAGAGTTTAAAAGTTAAAATTGGTCACCTCTGAGACACTGGATTGAGAATAGGAATGAGAAGGACAGGAATATTGGATATCGGTTTGCATGAAAAGCTATTTTGTACCATTTTATTTGTTTCTTTCTTTTCTTTTTTACAATGAACACATATTATTTTCATTAAGGAAAAAAAATTTTTAAGAGACTCTTACATTTTCCAATTCTTCCACAACGGGCTTGTTATATCCTGTGTTGAACCAGCGGTTACATTTCTTTATTTGTTTGGTTTTTTTTTTTTTTAATTCCTTTCATTGACATTGTAATGTTGATCTTGCTATAAATTTTTTAAAGAGCTCACACAAAACAAAACAAAATGCTTTGGTCCCCAAATGGCACTGCCTATAAACGCCTTTACAAGGCTGCTTCACCTTTTTGAATGGAAGAGCTTGGCGCTCCAGATCGAATGAGCCCTGTGCACCATTCGGGTCGTCTTTGACTAGGTCACCGCTTGCCTGTGCCTGCTGAGTGACGGCTGGCCCGCGGGCGCCAGGATCGAGCTGATGGGCATCGTCGTTGGCAATGTGCAAGTCCCACCCGGTAAACTTCAGTACTAAACAAACCCAACCTTGGACAGTGTTGCCTGAGTCCAAGGGCAAGTCTGCACAATCCGGACCTGGAATCGCATTCCTGTCACCTCCCCATCAGCTCCTTCCCCCCTTGACCTCACTCTGGGTCCTTGCCGCTCTGCGTGGGGAGTGGTTTCCAGCCTGGAGCCCTTTCTCTGTGCAGGGGCCTCTGCCAGGAGGTCAAGCCCCCAGACGACATCACCTTGCAGGGAGCTGCCCCTGTGCCGCTGAGCCGAGACCCCTCTTCCCAGCTGCCACGGTTTGTGTCCCTCAAAAGTTCAGGTGCTGGAAACTTCCTCCCTAGATTCACATGCTGATGGGACCTGGAGGTGAGGTCCTCCAGGGTCGTGGGGGGAGATGATGTCATGAGGGTGGTTTCTATAAGACAAAAGGGGCTCAGATTAGTGCCCTTCCTTTCTGTCGCCATGGGAATGGCCCAGCGAGAGGCTCGTGGTCAGATGTGGACCTGCATGCGCTGTCACCAGGGTCTGATTTCCTCCCCTCGGGCTTGCATTGCCCACAACCTCTGCTTCATAGGCCTGTGGCTTCATAGGCTTCATAGGCGCTGCTGCGCATGCGTAAAGCCTTAGTGCGCAGGACGCTAAAGACACGGCTCAGTGGGTCAGGCAGCCCGCTAAGCCAGAAGCCTGCTGTGTCATGGGGTGTTAATAGAAGATGTACAGCGTGCCCAGAGGATATATAAATAAGGATGACTCAACAGGGAAGCAGGGAGGCGGGGGCTGGAAGGAAGTGGCATTTCAGCTGGGTAGGAGTTTGTGAGACAAGTGACTAAAGAAGGAGGAAGAATGTTCCAGAAAAGTTCAGCATGTACAGAACTCCAGGATGGCTGGAGGCAGTGCTGCATGGCTGAGGGGTCACAGAGACCAGAGGGCAGGGGACATAGGTAATTGGGGTCAAATCCATGTAAGGAGTTTGGATTTTATTCTAAAGCAATAGGGAGTCATGGAGGGAGTTAAGCAGAGGAGGGACCAGGTCAAAGCCGTGCTTTCTCATATTGGACTGTTTAGAGTTTTATTGTAATTACCTCATAAAAATTGTTGGAAAACAAACAAAAAACATTGCAAACAGAAAAGTTGTTTTGTTTTGTTTTTTATTATTTATTAGTTTGGGTTTTTTTTTTTTTTTTTTTTTTTGGTACCAAGGATTGAACTCAGAGGTACTTAACCACTGAGCCATACCCCCACCCTTTTTAATTTTTTTTTATTTAGAAACAGGGTCTCACTAAGTTGCTTAGGGCCTTGCTAAGTCGCTAAGACTGGCCTCAAACTTGCAATCCTCCTGCCTCAGCCTCCCAAGCTGCTGGGATTACAGGCATGTACCACCCCACGCCCAGCAAGCTGGAAGTTTCAGAGGTGTAAAATCTTACAGAATGCCTTGTAGATCTTTCTGACATCCCTGTGGGTACCATGTTTGTTACTCATTTTAATTACAAAGTAACACACAGGTATCATAACAGGAGTTTTTACTAAATTTTCAAATTTTTGTGACAACATCTGCTATAGTGGCTGTAACAGAAAACACAGAAAGGAAGAATATTAAAACCATCTCTGGGCTCGCTGATGGGAGAGAGCTCCTGTCTTCCCCTGTGACAGATGTGCAGCCCCATAAACTACCTGAAACACCACATTGTTCCCTATGGAACAAATTTTGTAATCTACCTTTTTCCATTCACAAATATCATCATGATTTTCCACAGTATTAAGCATGTTATTCAAAGACTTTATAGTGAGAATATTTGTACTGAATTATATGGACTGTGATTTTTGTTCCTTGAGCAATGATTCTTAACATTGAAGCCCTAGAAAAATAGAAAAGTACAAGACATAAAAAGTTACCAGCATCAGGTACATACACACTTGAGAGAATGCCCAGTGGTCTCTAGTTTTCTATGCATCAGTTTACTTCTGGGGGAGAAAAAAAAAAACAACTTTTTTTTTGAAAGGGAAAGAAAAACACAGTTTCTTAGACATAAACATGCTACCTCTCAGTTTATAACCTGCCTTTCATTTGGAGTAGATTCTGAACAGTCTCCATGTCTGGTAAATGTTTCTAGGTGTTACTGGAAGTCCCACTGAAGGTCCCCTCCACATTTATATTATTGAGGGTCAGACTTATCAAACCTCCTCTGTTATTTTTACTTCAGGAGCTCTTATTACTAAAAGTTCCTAGTTCTTCAATATTAAAAAATGTAGGGGGAAATATTCCTTTGTTTTAAGTAGTGTCCTAAGTCCAAAACAGCCACTGTGTTCCTTGACTGCCTCAGTCTGGCTGGGCACAAAATCACGAGCCACTCAAGCAGGAACAAACTTTATTTCTGAAACTCCCGCCAATGCCACGCACGCTCCCGGGAAATATGCTGAACCACACACGTGGCATTCTCCCGGGCCACACATCACCAACAGGAAAATCCCTCCTCCGGAAATCCCTCCTACCGCATTTCCCCAAACAATGGGAACTCTCTGGGAGTCCCGCTAGAGCTCCAAAGTAGCAGGCTGAGGCGGACAGGAGGGATCTAATATCCAATTGAATGCAGATCTTAACATAATCATATCATCTCAGTGGCTTGCTGGCGTCACCTTTCAACCAAAAACGCCATGCGTCATTCCTACTTGGCTATGGCTCTCAGCACTTGACTCTGCCTAATATTGAGGTTCTCAGCTGGTGAAACCTTATATCTAATGTCTCTCTCAGAAATCATCGATTTCTCTCTCCACTCTACACCCATTTAAGTTTGTGAGTTTCTCAAACCTCTGTCTTTTATGCAGTGTACAAGTTAGTTTTCTCTATTTCTTTAGTTATCAATACTCAAACTTTTTTTGTGAACACTCACCGTATTACCATGACTTAAACCACTGTGCTCCGGGAGGGTTGGTGTAAAAATCTCTAAAGTCTCCACCTGCATGTGGCTGTTAGACTCCTGGAGGTTCACAGATGCACTGAACACAGAGTGTTATGCAGAGTACAGAGGAGCAATCTCTCAGCGTGGAATGCAGAGTGGATGGGGCCATCACGGACAGCATTCTTTTTACTCATTTGAGTCACACTAACTACTGAGACTTCTATTGCTCTTTCCCAAATCGTCTGCAGCTCTAACTGCCTCTCTTCAACCAGCTGACCTTGCTTCAATCTTCACTGCCCTTGACTACCCACAGGAGTTAGCACTATGCATTGCCTGATACTTTGTTCACTTTTTTTTAACCTATAGGGTATTTTCTGAGTATATTTGTTATATGCTGATGATGGGGGTGCCAATACCTTTTGTGACAACATTTCTCCTGATTCCACATCCTGAACCCTTCAGCAGTATGGCTTGAATATGGTGTGTCCTCTCCAAATCCCCTGTTGAGGCTTGGGGTCGAGGTAACAGCATTGAGAGATGTGGGGACCTTTGAGATGTGATTAGGTCCTTAAGAGGGATTCATGCCTTTCTCCAAGGAGCAGGTTAATTCTCAAGTGAGGGGTTAGTTACCTCAAGAGGAGTGAGCCCAGCCCCTGGTTCCTATCTTCCTATTTTGCTGTGTTATGACACAGCACAAGTCCCTCATCAGAAGCTGAAAACCATCAGCCAAAATAAATATCTATGCTTTATAAATCACCCAGTCTCTGGGATTGTGTTATAGCAGCAGAAAATGAACTCAGGTGCTTCTCCATCTCCTTCATGAATTTATTTTCTCCTCCACCACCAGCCTGTTCCTGTCTACCATGTTCTGCCAGCAATCCAGTTACTCCAACAACTTTAAGAAGTCACAGATGAGTCGCAAATCTCTACCTCCAAATCGCACTTTTCTCTCAATATCCAAAAGATGCATGCTGACGTTTTATATAGAAAAAATTATCGTGAGTCTACTGCATGTCGATCACTGGAAACAGGACAAACAAGGCAACTGTTCTCTCAAGAGGCTCACGGTCAAGTGGAAAAGTCAAATCTGAATATCTCCAGATAAATTAAGCACACTTCCCATCATGTATATCACTGTCCGTTCTTCAATCTAGGTCTCCAACAGGGTTTGTGATCCCACTGTACAACTCCAGGGGGTGCCATTCACATAGTCTATAAATATAAACTACAGCCTCTACATTTGAACAGTAAACAACCTACACAGCCTTACATGGCAGCTTCCACTGGACACTGCGTGCAGATGAGGCTAGAACTGACTGCCCACCATGATAGCTCACTTGGGAGGTTTCCCAGGTGATCATTTTCTGCTAGGTTTGGAGAGTTGGAGGTGGATTATGTTTCCACACTTTGTTCATAGAGTTCTTTAGGAGCAGAGTTTTCTGAAAAATACCTGTCTCTTCCCAATAAGAAAAGAGAAACAAAGCCCAGAGCCTGGGGGACCCAATATCTAATCTTCCCTCTTTCCTCATTAGGATGCCCGGTGAATGTAAACCACTGAGATGAAATGATCATCTCACTTCACAGTCAAAACCCCAGGCTGCAGGTTGGTGAGCTGTAACCCTTGTGTCTTGTGGGGCCTTACATGTATTTTGAATTTAGCTGCAAACCAATTTCACATAAATATCTCTATCTTCAGCTTCTTGGAAAAAAAACTGGAACAAAAGGACAACTGGACTCATTCCCATAGGGCAGGAGCCCCCAGAGCCAGGAAATCTGCTTTGGGGGTTCTTCTCAGCTCTACCCCTATCAAGCCTCCCTGACCTGGAAGCCCTCCACCTGCTACCTCTCTCACCTGTCAGTCACACTAAAATTCTTTTCAAAGATGAACGGCCAATTATCCTATTGATTGGCAAAGTCTATTCATTTACTGAATTTTCTAATGATAACAAATCTTGGCTCTACAATTAAAAACGAAAACCTACCCCAGGACGGACTTCGAGAGCTATTTTTCTCATTGCAACACAAACAACCAATTAGTCCCCAGGAAGCAGGGACCTTCTTCCTCTCTTCTCTCCAAAACAACCGCCCCATGATGAATACATTCTCCAAAGTCATCTCTGATCTACCTTGAAAAAGGGCTCAGCCATCTCCCAGAGCCAGTGTAATTAATTGTGCCTCAAAAGTGGGACTGAGCTGCCCCGGGTCAGGCCATCTCAAATTAACCCTTTGTGACCTGACGGACATCGATGAAAAAGAAAATACTATTCATAAGCGAACTCACCGACCAAGAGCAAATCCAAGGTATTGTATTTCATCCAAAAAAAAAAAAGTGGCAGATGTTCAAAAATTAACCAGCAAGGGAACAGAACACTCCCTCTGTTGTCTAAATCGGTCTGTCTTTTAGGAAAGGCGATTTAGAAGTATGTTTCAAGATTTTATATATATGAAATTTAATATTTATAACATTATATATTATTATTCATTATAATATATAATTATATATCACATATATTATTATGTATTATTTTTATGATATGTAATTACTTATTATTATATGTGAAAATTTTTTTTGATACTGGGGATTGAACCCAAGGGTGCTTAACCACTAAACCACATCCCTCTCCCTTTTTATATTTTATTTTGGACAGGGTCTCTCTAAGTTGTTTAGGTCCTCCCTAAGTTGTTGAGGCTAGCCTCAAACTTGTGATCCTCCTGCCTCAGCCTCCTGAGGGTCATTCATAATTCTTATGCACCAACTCAGCCTCTCACTCTTCCATCCACCAGAGGCTAATAGAAGGCATAGATGGGGTGTAGCTGACATGATGGGTGCTTCCAGGACTTTCTGCTCAGGGCAGTGTGGTCCGGATTAAAGGAGTTCTTTGAGATCTAGCACCTGGTTCAAAGCTACCCTTCTGTGAAAGGGGGCTTGTTAGGGATGTGATGGAGAGAACCTGGTAGAACCACCCGGCCTCCAAGAGTCCCACAGTCAGAGGGTTTTGGGCTCCAGGCAGAGGCAGGATTAGAGGCTGAGGACTCAACCCCAGGGTTCAGCCAGGGGACCTCACTCTCCCACACCTTAGGAGGAAGGGACAGGTCAGCAAGCTCAAATAAGGAACTGACTTCCTCAGTCCATCCCCACCCACATTTGGACAAACCACCCCACTTAAGTCACTGGTGTTCAGAAAGGAAAAAATAAAGTACCTGGTGGCCGTCAGCCCCCGGCACAGCCTTCATCTCCTCCTCATCTCCTCCTCATCTCCTCCTTCATCTCCTCCTCATCTCCTCCTCATCTCCTCCTTCATCTCCTCCTCATCTCCTCCTCATCTCCTCCTCATCTCCTCCTCATCTCCTCCTTCATCTCCTCCTCATCTCCTCCTTCATCTCCTCCTCATCTCCTCCTTCATCTCTTCCTCATCTCCTCCTTCATCTCCTCCTTCATCTCCTCCTCATCTCCTCCTCATCTCCTCCTTCATCTCTTCCTCATCTCCTCCTTCATCTCCTCCTTCATCTCCTCCTCATCTCCTCCTCATCTCCTCCTTCATCTCCTCCTTCATCTCTTCCTCATCTCCTCCTTCATCTCCTCCTTCATCTCTTCCTCATCTCCTCCTTCATCTCCTCCTCATCTCCTCCTTCATCTCCTCCTCATCTCCTCCTTCATCTCCTCCTCATCTCCTCCTTCATCTCCTCCTTCATCTCCTCCTCATCTCCTCCTTCATCTCCTCCTCATCTCCTCCTCATCTCCTCCTTCATCTCCTCCTCATCTCCTCCTTCATCTCCTCCTCATCTCCTCCTTCATCTCCTTCTTCATCTCCTCCTCATCTTCTCCTTCATCTCCTCCTCATCTCCTCCTTCATCTCCTCCTTCATCTCCTCCTCATCTCCTCCTTCATCTCCTCCTCATCTCCTCCTTCATCTCCTCCTCATCTCCTCCTTCATCTCCTCCTCATCTCCTCCTCATCTCCTCCTCATCTCCTCCTTCATCTCCTCCTCATCTCCTCCTTCATCTCCTCCTCATCTCCTCCTTCATCTCCTCCTCATCTCCTCCTCATCTCCTCCTTCATCTCCTCCTCATCTCCTCCTTCATCTCCTCCTCATCTCCTCCTTCATCTTCTCCTCATCTCCTCCTCATCTCCTCCTTCATCTCCTCCTCATCTCCTCCTCATCTCCTCCTCATCTCCTCCTTCATCTCCTCCTCATCTCCTCCTTCATCTCCTCCTCATCTCCTCCTTCATCTCCTCCTCATCTCCTCCTTCATCTCCTCCTCATCTCCTCCTTCATCTCCTCCTCATCTCCTCCTTCATCTCCTCCTCATCTCCTCCTTCATCTCCTCCTCATCTCCTCCTTCATCTCTTCCTCATCTCCTCTTTCATCTCCTCCTCCTATCACCCCCGCCCTAGCAGGACGGTTCTCTGCTTCCTGAAGCCAGCTCTTCCAAAAGGCAGTTCTGGATGAGCCATCGCTCCTACCAGCTCCACCCTTCAAAGCCACCCTCTGGCCTCCCTGCCTTCCTGGGGAAGCCTGGCCTTTACCTGAGGCCAGCCCTGGGGGTGGAGCACGCGAGCGCCCCCTGCCGGCCACGCTCGTAGGTCCCCACCTGGGCTCCTTGCTCAGGGCGTGCTCCTCCTGCAGATCGCAGCTCAAGCCTTGCTTTTCCCCCAGATGCATCCCCTGAGCGCCCTGCACTCCCGATTACTCCTGGCTGAATGGACTTTTGGAAGGGATGAAAACTGTAAGAGGGGGAACCTAGCTGACATGAGTAGGTCTCTGGGGGCAGACCCTGAATTATATCTTGTCCCTGCCTTTTTTCTCTCTCTGTTTCCAGCCACTATGAGATGAGCACCTCTGCTTCACTGTGTGCTCCCTGCCATGATGTTCTGCTTGGCCAAAGGCCCAGGGTAATGGGGCCAAGCAACCATGGATTGAAACTGTGGGCCAAAATAAACACTTTTACTTATTTAAATTATTTTCCTTGGGTATTTTGTCACAGTCACACAAAGCTGACTAACACAGGAAGAAATAGCATATCAGCTTCAGACTTGTACCTTACAACACTAAATGGTAAAAAATAATGAAGTATCATTTAGGAAGCACTAAAGAGTCAAGATCAAGGGTTCTATATCCAGCCAGAATTCTCATTTGGGGAGAGCCACCAGACAGATTTTCTCAAACATGAAAAACCCACCCTGAATAAAGAAATAAGAGATCTTCAACAGAAAAATGAAAGGGCAGTCATAGGTAAATACACAAGAATGAGGAAACCATGGTTAACTGAATCCAGTTAAATAAAATAAAGACAATAAGCCCAAAATATTGGTTTAGAATAGATACAAGATTCACTGTGTGTATGAGAAGTTTAAAATGTGATGAAGTTGCCAGGCATGGTGATACACACCTGTCATCCCAATAGCTCTGGAGGCTGAGGCAGGAGGATGAGGAGTTCAAGGCCAGCCTCGGCCACAGGAAGGTGCTCAGCAACTCAGACTCTGTCTCTAAATAAAATGCAAAATAGGGTTGGGGATATGGCTCAGGGGTCAAGTGACCTTGAGTTCAATCCCTAGTACTCAAAATTAAAAAAAAAGTGAAAGACTAAGGAAGGGGAAAAGTCACATAATGTGACTCCACAAGAAGAAGCACCCCAAAATTGTATTTCTGAAGTCAGTTCTGATAGTTTAATATAGGCATGAGAACCTCTTTAAAAATCATTAGGGTACCTACTAATAAAATTAAAATCAAGGTACATAACTCCCAAGTTTTTACAAAGGTAACAGAAATCAAAACCATTTAGTAAGGGAAAAAATAAAATTTTAAAAAATGAAAATATAAAGGAAACATTAAAAATAAGATGGTAAAATTTTTTAAATTTTTACAATATTTTTTAAAGTAAGGTCATCGGGAAGAAGATAGCTTCGTTGCAGTCATCACAAGACAGTCACCAGGGGGCCTGAACTCGGCTGATGGCAGTAGGGATGCTCCAAAGCCATGTCCAGGGGCTATTTAAGAAATAGCATTTGATGACTTGGTCATTAGGACACGGGAGTGGGGACTCAAAGAGAGGGAAGCCATGTTGGATCCCAGGTTCATGGCCTGTGTGACCAGGTCAGTGGGGCCACCAGGGGAAAAAGAAGACCCAGAGAAGACAGTCCACCCTGCCAGGATTTCCACTGATGACCATAAAGGCAGAGATTTTTTTTTTTCCAGCATGAAACTTTCCATAGATCACAAAAATGTTTATTTAGAATTACATGGTCCCCACCAGGAACTAAGAAGCCTATACGTCTCGCTCCTAATGGAGAAATAACTAGAAACAAATGATTGACATCGGCAGTTCTGATTGTAGTTTCTGTGAAAGAAAATGGCAGAGGCTTGGGTGGGGGGTGTGCTCGGTGCCCGAGCTTATTTTAAGTTCTAGATCTGCCACTTATCAACAGTTGTGCCCTGGTCCCTTCCCAGATTCACCAACGACAATACCCAGGGCACTGTGTTGTCATGAGGATCAAGATGTGTAAGAGGTTGGCTCAGCACATGACGTTCCACCAGTATCACCTGTGGTCACGTCTATCAAGGTCCAAACCCACTCTGCAGCCTCCGCGTGCCTCCGACCTCAACCTCCCTCTTTGAGGTGGGCGCCCCGAGGCTGTTAATCAGGCCCGATGCCCTGTTGAAACAAGCTCACCTTATGGCCCACGCACTTGCCAAGAAGTCTCATTAAATGCCAAGAACTGATTAATGATGCCGTAGGAAGGCTTAACCTCTCTCCAGTAGGATTTCAGAAGCTTCTGCAAAATACTAAATATACTTGATTGAAAATGTGTTGTTCAAAAAGTTGTATTTGTGTGTGTGTGTTTTAATGTATTTCCCCCCAGTGACTATACTTTGGGGTTCAAACTCCAACCCCAATAAGCCTCTCCTTCAAGATGACCTATGGGATGCTGTGGTCCACAGATGAGGACCGTTTATAGCTTCAAGACCTCACTCCCTCACTGTAGATTAAATGTTCTGGTTAACTCCCGCTCTTCCCCCCACACACACACACACCCTGCAGTGTCCACAGGTCTGGGTGGGACGAGTCGATTCCCAGGTGCAACCTGAGCTGGAAGTGCACCTGAGCCCCCTCCATTGGACATGACCACTGCCACCATCAAGCTCCCCAAGGGTTTTCCAAACTTGCATGATGAGGACCAGAAAGACAGAAGGAGAGACGGTTCCTCCACCTCTTGGACCCCAAGGGCCTGCTTCAATTGCAACATCCAGAGACGGACAGTTCTTGAGTCGGGGCAGAGACCTGCTGCCAAACACAGTCTCTGGAAACCCCGGTTGTGCACGCCCAGGCCCCCGGGTATGATCTCGTGCTTTGCTCTCTACGTAAACCCCTCCCCAATTTCACTACGAATCCCTCTCAAGGTGGCACAGGCCTGTGGCATGTCCTGGTATCATGTGATTAACAGGGAGCAGGGGCCTTGTTAGCAGGCTTCCAGGAGAGGCCCTGTGCACACAGGGAACTCCAGCCGCACTCTGGGAGCACCTCACTCTGAGGAGCACAGAAAGCAGCTCTCCAGAGCTTCCTGCTCATCTCACGGGCATCCTTGGACATCTCTCCCACCAGGAGGTGTCCCCTCAACCCAGCATTGTTCCATCTCCACCCATGTCACATGCAGAGCGTTCCAAAACAGACAGAACCAGAACATCAGAGCTGTGCAAAGCCTGTATGAATTACATACGCTTACTTCCCACTGCCAACATGACACCTGTCCTACACACAGACCATTTAATAATAAAGACGGATTATGTTCACTTTTCCAATATTATACATTGTCCTTCTGAATAATGCTACCCATCAGGGCAGTCATGAAACCTCATGCTCCTTCCTGTAAGACCAACTCCCCCAGGCTACACCAGCTCTCTGGGTTTCCTGTGAAGTATTATCTTGCAATCTATGCATGTTCTGATTCTCATCCTCTTCCCAGGTTGAAAATAAAACCATGGATTGTTGTTTTTTTTTCTTTTTTTTTTTTTTTGTATTGATCATGGATTGTTTTTATTGGTTTTCTTTTTTTCCATCTAAAATTCATTGAGCACTAACCCGGTGCCAGAAACGTGCACTTCGAATGGACCTAATCATCATGATAAACCAAAAGTGAAAAACTTGTATTAATTCGGACATTTGAAAGCTGGTGACACGGAGGCACAGAGATGTTAAGTAATTTGTACAAGGTCGCGCGGCTGGTTAAGAACGGAGCTGGACTCAAAACCGGTTTGGTCTTCTCCATCATGGCTATCCATACACTTTTGCCCTCCGGCCCTATCTGCTACTCCCCACTAACTCACCAAAGGCCCTCCTCTATCTTGTTCAGCCAAACACACATTGTGTCCCTTCTATGGTTAATTCTTAAGGCGCCCCAACATGCTGGATTCTGCTGACATCTGATGGGTGGCAGCCAGGCATTCTTTAGCTTTTGTGGATCTGTCTATGCTCAGTCGGGATGGTGGGGGCTTCCCAGTAAGAATTCCTTTGATGCTGAACCGGATGCTCTTAATGACTTCCATAATACTGGGGGTGAGCTTCAATCAAGGCTGGGCGTGAGGTCTGGGTTGGAGATGTCTGTCCAGGGGCTGAGCCTGGGTGGGGCTGTGGGAGCAGATTCCCTGGGGAGGCCTGCAGTACCTGTTCCCTGCCCTTGATCTCGTGGATACTTCGCCATTGACTCATTGCTCAACTGGAGGCCTTTCCTCTGACCCAGAGGCACCCTTGCCGTGACAAGCAGCTACCAGAAGTGCCGTGTTTGCCAAGCCGCAGTGTGTCCATCTCCGAGACCCCTCCCTCGAGATGGGGGGGGGCACCTCAGGCAGAGTGGACGCAGAGCTGTTTTTCTGATGTGCTCCTGGCTCTTCCCGGGCATTGCCTGACAGGGGCCCAGAGTGGCATCTTTAACAGATGACTCAAGCGCTCCATTTCAATCTGTTCCAGGTTCTGCAGTGACAGTCCATTTTTTAAGCCTTGTCATCTTTCAGAGCCATTAAGTCAGCAGGCCCAGTCGTCTGGCACTGAGACACAGCTACGGCTTCGCAAGGTTTAGCTGACAATCCATAAAAGGCAGCTCTCTCCACTTCACCCCCGCCCCCTCCCGCCCCCAGGACTTCACGTTAAAAAAGAAAAGAAAAAAAAAATGGTTCTGCCTCCCCAAACAAATAAATAAGAAAGGGTGTCCCTTTGGGGCCGTGCATGGGGTACTGCCCAAAGAATCTGCAAAGACATCCAAGTTATTCTTCAGGTTTTGATTCAAGGGGGCAAAAGAGATGGAAATGTTTCAACATGTGGCCTTGAGTGTCCAATCGCTTGGGTCCGAGGCCTTGCCCTGCCTCTTCCAAACAACCGGGTCTCAGAATGTTACTTGGTTCCTGTGAGGGTCGGTTTTCTCATCTGTCACATCAGAGGAGATGCCATCTCATCTAACGGCATCAATAAGACCTACCTCCATACCTTTTCAATTAAATGAGATAATGTATATAGAGTGGGTAGCTCAGGGCAAGGACATCATCAACACTATAATTAGGGAAAAGAAGGGAATGAAATTAACTGTATGAAAACATCAGCAAATATTGAAATCCTCAGCATCAAGGAACAGGAATCCAGGGTAAGCATCTGGGATCCTGGAGTGAGGGGTGGAGCATCTGGCCGCTGGGTTCCTGCAGGTTGCTGGGAAGCATTTGGTGTCCTTTCTTGCCCGTTTAATAAGTGGAAAATAACAAGGTAGTGGGTTTCCTCCCTCTTTCCCAGCAAGGCAAGATCAAATCCTCGCTGCTGCGTTGAGCGAGTTCTCTTGAGAAAGGAATCACCTAAACAAAAGTTATTTTTTTAAAATCTTTTTATAAACGGTGAAGGTAAAAGACGTTCTTTGAAATTAATTACAGAGTTGGAACGGGTTCTATGGCCTGGTTCCTCCTTGGCCTTATAAAAATGTTAGGAAGATTTCCCAGCAGGGCCAGAGAGAGAAATGTTTTCTTTAACAGGAGGACCGCGGGCCATTTCTCATCCGACCTCCTTTGGGTGAGAGTCCCAGGTAATTGAAACCGAGGCTCCATTTAGGAAGCCTCAATGGGGGGGAAATAATAATAATATGTTCCTGCTCCTCCAAGACTGCCAAGTGTCATGCAGATATTAACTAATTAATTCCTCCTAAGTCAGCAGAGAAAATTGCTTCCCAAAGATTTCTGAGCGCTCTTGAAATGTAAATGAGGGCTCAACCCAGACTGTCCCGCTCATGCTCAAAGCATACCAATGGCTATGGGGCACCTGGCACAAAAGCAGTCCAGGTGAGCCAGGCATACCCCTGTGATCCCAGCGACTGGAGAGGCTGAGGCAGGAGGATTGCAAGTTCAAGGCCAATCTCAGCAACTTCTTGAGGCCCTGTCTCAAAATTTAAAATAGAGAGGGCTGGGGGTGTGGCTCAGTGCTTAAGCATCCTGGGTTCAATTTCCACTTCTGGCAGAGAAAGAAAAGTCCACACTGACCTGGCTCCAGCTCATTCTTCACCGCTGTTGACGGGTGACGAGTCCTTGCTTCCCCAATGTTGAAGAATAACACCAGAGAAGCACGCCGAGGCAAGGGCAGAGTAGAAATTAGAAGTTTATTAAAGGACAGCAGAAAAGACTTCTCCCCGAGGAAGAAGGGGACCCAAGAGGTGGAATCTGTGGAAGTGCGGTTGTTTCCCCTTTTTATAGTTCTTTCAGTGATGGAATGTAAGTTGGAAGGCCCGAGGGGTGGGACACAGGTGGGCAGAAAGGACTTCATTAACATTTCTTTGGGATGGACTTTGGGCCTAGGGCTTTTCTTGGGACTTCATTAACATGTCCTTCTTTTCCCTGGAATTCATTCTCAACATGGCCTCCGTTTTAGATCTTACTCGATATTAGACCCGATTTACCTAACTACACTGACTACCTAATTTTAAATCTGGCTTCATTATCCTGCCTGCCTTGACACCTCTCTTGAGCACACATTCCCCATCTCTGTTTTATTTTCAGTGGAACACTTATCAAGCTACACTGTCTTGGGTGTCTGTTTGTTTACTTGGTGTGTGGGTCAGCTTTCCATTACTGTAATGAGATACCTAAGGTAATCAATTTAAAAAGAGAAAAGGTTTACTCTGTCTCATAGTTTGGGAGATTCCAGTCCTTGGTCAGTTGGCCTGTGGTAGGACATCATGACAGGGGGTCTTGATAGAGCAAAGCACTCACCTCGTGACCAGGACATGAAAGTGAGAGAGGAAGAGACTGGGCTCCCACAATCCCCTTCCAGGACATGACCCTGAGGACTAAACCCCCACCAGGCCCCACCTCTTAAAGGTTCCATGACCTCCCAATAGCACCAGGCTGAGGACCAAGCCTTTGACCCATGGGCCTTTGGGGAACATTCCAGACCCAAACTATAGCACTTGGTCATCATCCCAGCCAGAAAATGAGAATCCCTTTTTTTTTTTTTTGCTCGGAAGCCGCCTGTTTTCTTGGCTTCACCCCATGGAGCAGCCGGGAAGCCACCTGCTCTATTCTGCCATCTTGAAACCTCTTGAAAATGAGATTCTGTTCATGGCTGCATCTGCAGCACCTTTTGCCGCTGGGGGCTTATAATGGATCCTCAATAATTTTTCAATGAGCAAATAAACGGAGGTAAAAGCCATTTGATTTATTATTCCAACATGCCCAAATTAGCTGAGTAATAAGACGCTATGTTATGCGTAGAACATCCATCTCTAAGATGCCTAAAACTCTTAGAGGTGACCCCAGTGCTGATTCTGCCCCAAGGCCTTCTTCTTTGTCTTGAATAGACTCAGGGTGCTCTCACATCAAGTCTGTGCCCTCAGAGGACAAACCGCTGTCCCCAGACCACACGGTGTCAACCTGGCTGCCCGTACTCAGCCAGCGGTGGCCCACTGGGGAGCTGGGAGAGTTGGGTGCAGGGAATGGTGGCTTCTGGCTGCGCTCTAGAGGTCTCTTTCAACACCCTTGATGATGCAGGACCAAGGCTGAGGGCGGAAGGGACTCACCAAAGTCAAGTTCCCAGGAAACCAGGGTTAGACCCCAGGGTCCCATTTTCCTCCTGGGTCAAGGAGATTCCCCAGAACAAGAGACCTACTGGGTCCTACTACATAACGAACTTGCTAAATCCCCCCCAACACTCAGGCAGGGTGTGACTGTGCCCACCTAAAAAAGAATCTGAGGGTCAGAGAGTTTAACTAGTTCCGGGCCACAAAATGGTGAGAAAAGTGACCATACTTAAATTCAAACCTATTAAACTTCAAATACCTTTTCATTTCCACCCTCCCTCACACAATCTCCCTCTCTCACGATTTAGGACCACCTTAAATGTTCATGAAATGATTATCCTGATGTTCGCACCAATGTCAAGGTAGTGGGTGCCGAAATTTCCCACAAAAGCTGGTCTATTCCAACAATGATATTTGCTTGCATTTTTATGTCTGCATTGGTACATTATACATGATATTGGAGTCCAGTCCGACATAATCACACATGCATGGATCATAATTCGCTCCACTTCAGTCCCCAGTACGTCCGATAATAATATTTTTAAAAAGATAAGTGATCAGTTTATTTCAGACTCTGTAGTCTATTATCTCAATTAACCCTCACCCTAGCTCTAGGAGGTCCAGACAGGCGGAACCAGGCTGCCTGGATTTAAACTGGGGCTCTTACAAGCTAGGTAAGTGTAGGTAGGTGACAGCATCTTTCTGAGCCTCGGCTTTCTCATGAGTAGAAGGAGGATAACAAGGGTAACTGACTCACGAGGGCATTGCAAGGGTTAGTTTAGCTACTACACTTGGGAGCTCAGAGCCACACCTGGCTCCTGAGGAGCATGAATGAAGGGTCTCTGTTATTACCCATCATCGTTAAGCAGAGGCTCCTCTGGGAGACTCAGGTGTCCCTGTGAATCACCTTGTGATGCTAACATGGCTCCTCCCTGCTCCCTGCCCGACTGACTCCTCAGCTGCCCAAGCAGGAAACACCCACCATCTGCTCTTCCTCCTCCTCCTTCTCCTTCCCTCCATCCAGGGGCCTTCTGAAGCCACCTCCTCTTCTCCAGCTCCATTGCCTTTGCCCAAGTTCCTATCCTGGATGATAGGAAAATTCTAAGACCTCCAAAGTTTAATCACAAGCGTCAGAGGACGGAGGAGAGGAGAGGTTGGGGAGGTCAGTCAACGAAGTCATGGACCCAGAGCCGAAGATCATTTCCCATTCTTGAAGGTCTGTCAGATCTTAACCCACAGCCCCCCAGGACCCCCGGGCGCCGTGGCACCCCGTGTACCTCCCCGACCAGCATGGAAGCATCCATTGCTTCTTAGGGTCTGCACTTCTGGCCCAAAGCTTTCCCACTTCACATACCTCCGCCCTTCTCATCCGAGGCCAGTGTAGGCTCAATCCACTAAACAACCCCTGACTTCCTAATTGGTGTCTCTGATGCCCCCGGCCCCTCCTGGACACAGCCGCATCCACAGTCCTCCTAGAAGACAAACGTCCTGGGTGTCAGGATTGCTCACGACCCCATCCTCGCCCTTCTCCTGCAAGCTGGGTCCCTGGGG
The DNA here is from genome assembly GCF_047511675.1 of Marmota flaviventris. Taxonomy (NCBI): domain Eukaryota; kingdom Metazoa; phylum Chordata; class Mammalia; order Rodentia; family Sciuridae; genus Marmota; species Marmota flaviventris. The sequence continues at coordinate 15,899,991 of NC_092516.1, read as the reverse complement.
CTTGGTGAGAGGTGACCTTTGACTAGTTGTGGCCCATGAGAAGCACCTGTTGGGACAGCTAGTACAGGACAGGGAGAAGTCAGGGCATCTCTCTCTCTCTCTCTCTCTCTGCCAGTGAGGCAGTGACATGTTTTTTTAGCTGGACCTTGAGCAATCAATATGGCCCATCCATCTCCTCTTTCTATACCTTTCCAGAATCTTCACCTTTTCTCCATTAAAAAAGAAAGGTCCAAACACCTTGGAATGTCCTTCAGGCCTATCAAAATCTGGGACCTGGTCACATTTGCTGACGCAGCTTCCTCCAAACACATTTAGGTTCCTGCCACCCTGAGAGTTGTTTCCTGAAACAAAACTCAGTCCCAGCTCAGAGCCCCTGTGCCGTTTCCTCTGCCTGAAATGCCCTTCCCCACGGGCACATTCAGTTTCCATGTCCAATCCCTCGCCAGTAGTGCAATTGCCACACGGTGGTCAGAGTGACCCTCTGAAGGTCCGATCCTATTTTCCCTCTATAAAGCTCCAAGACCTCCAAATAAGATCCAGACTCCTTGCCGTGACTTAGAAGACCCTGAAGGATCTGACCTCTCCTGTCCCTTTTTTACCCTGGCCCCCTCTGCTCCGGCCACCCTGGCCTCCTTGCAGTCCCTTGAAGAACTCAAACTTGGCTCCTCCTTAGGTTCATCTGTCCCCAGGATTTTCCCACGGCTCCTTCCTTTTTGACCAAATGCCCCTTCCTCAGAGTGGCCTCACCCGCACCCCTAGTCCAACGCTGCCCCTGAAGGGGACCTGCAAACTTGCAAGATGGCGGACATCCTGAGACAGGAGAAAGGTCCTTGCACCTTCTTGGGTCAATTATTTGCCGAGGACCAGTGGCATGTATACCCTGGGCTCAGCCCTGGGGATAGAGTAGCAAAAGAGGCAGGAAGGCCTCTGCTCACACAGCACTTCAGGAGGGGCGTAGACAGGAAGCCATGGCTACCCACATTCTTGATGGCATTGGGGTTAGCTAGGAAGGTGGAGTTCAAGGTGCCAAGAGAGTCCATTACATGGGCACGGAAGACCGTCCCAAGGAAGAGACCTGGATGTCAAGGGGAAAGAAACGGCTTCCCAGGCACAGAATCTCTCAAGGCCCCGGGTGGAAAGGAACTGGGTGCTTGGAAGGGGACCAGCATGTCCCCAAAAGATGGGGGCAGGGGTGGAGGCGGGGAGAAGGCTGGAGGGAGGAGTCCTGTGTGTTCACAGGCATATCAATAACTCAGGCTGCAGAACTCTTCTCTGCAGCCTCAGCAGGTGGAGCCCAGGGGCCCTGCGGAATGGTCTGTGGTCCTTATTGTTTTCCGTGAAGGAAGGACCAGTTCAAAGACGATGAAGCGGTTTTGTGTGTTCTGGCTGCCCGTAGCTGCACTTACCTCCCCCCATTTCCAAGGCAGAAATATTTAAAATAGAAAAGGATAGTTATCCTTCGACCTTGGGAAATAAAAAAAAAAAATCCCACCAGGAAGAAACTGGATTTAAAGGAAGAGATGGGTCTTTGTGCACCGGGAAGGGTCTCAGGACTGGTGTTTGCACAACGCTTGTTAAAACTCTAGGAAGGACTCACATGAATTGATAGCGATGGATGTTTGTTATCTTAACTTTTTTTACTCAATCTGAACTCAAGATCTGGATGTGGATTCTTAGCAGCAGAAGTCTATGGTTGGGAGGAATATTTTATTTAATGATTTGGTGTTTGAAACAGGTCATGAGACTTAGTGGAAGAGTTGTTTTTAAGTAGATAGTTGCCCAGCTCCTGGATAATACAATCAAGTTTGTATTCCAGAAACTAACCGAGTCAGTGGGAGAAGGTGAATTCCTGTCTCTGACACCCAGTTCCGGGACTGGAAATGCATGTTCTCTGAGCTGGGCGAAGAATGGAGAGTTCTTGGAACCCAGAAGGAACCCAGCCTGACCAACACCTTGGTTTCAACCCCACGAGCCCCACTACAGACTTCTGCAGACCTGTGAGGTAATGCATTGGTGCTGCTTTACCCCCCTAAACCTGTGGTAATTCGCCACAGCAGCAATATGAAACTAACACAGGAAAGAGCAAAGAGCCAGGGAATGACATCCTGATTGGCATCCGATCCCTCATTAGCAACAATTTTAGCTTGAAGATGATGGAGCCAATATGCACGAGTCTATGGTAACAAATTTAAAAATCTAAAGGAAGTGGAAGAATGTCTCACAAAATTAACACTGGAGAAATCTGACCAAAGGAGAAGAAAGTCTGAACAGATCAATAACTATAAAAGATTGGAAAGGTCAAGGTCTACCATTTTGTGAAATCACCAGACTTGCATAGATTAACCTTCAAGTTTGTCAACCCTTTAAAAAGCCCCAGTAATCCCTATGTTATTCAAATTATCATAGGCCATAGAAAGAGGTGGAATCCCTCAAGTGGACTATAAATCCAAAAAGTTATCAAAGCATTAGGCACTTAAGCTTCCCTAGCACTCTGCTTTCTTGAGGTCATGGCTATGGTGCTTACTAGCTGTGTGACCTTGAGCAAGTCATCTCCCCTCTCCCTTTCTCAGCTTTCTTCTCTGTTAAGTACTGGGCAAAACCTACTTCATACAGATTTTTGTGAAGGTTAAAAGGTTTATACATGTCAACTGTGTAGAACCATGACTGCTAAGCTCATGCTAAGATTTAGTGCGCAGCGGGTGTGGTAGCACATGCCTGTAATCCCAGTGGCTCAGGAGGCTGAGACAGGAGGATCATGAGTTCAAAGCCAGCCTCAGCAACAGCAAGGCACTAAGCAACCCAAGTGAGATCCTGTTCTATAAGTAAAATACAAAACAAAACAAAACAGGGTTGGGGATGTGGCTCAGTGGTTGAGTGCCCCTGAGTTCAATCCCCAGTACCCGCCTCCCCCACCCTCCACAAAAAAAGACCTACATATGCACAAGCTTGACATTATTTATTTATGAAACCAGAATCACCTTATTATTCAATCTTGATAAAGAAAAAACAAAAGATGAAAGCAACACACAAATTCACTTATGAATACAGACACATAATTTCCAATGAATTATTAGAAATTTAAGGGGCTGGGGATGTGGCTCAAGCGGTAGCGCACTCGCCTGGCATGCGTGCAGCCCAGGTTCGATCCTCAGCACCACATACAAAGATGTTGTGTCCGCGGAAAACTAAAAAAATAAATATTAAAAGAAAATAAAATTAACCCCCCCAAAAAATAAAAACAAAACAAAACATAAAACACTCACAAGAAAACAAGAACCAGGCGCCAACAAAATAATAATAAAAATTTAAAAAAGGAAAAGAAAATTAAATCCATCAGGACATCCAAAGAGTCATACTCCTATACTTGGAACAAAAGAATGACTAAAATCACAATATCTATCACTGTGATCCATTCTATCGATCAATAAAAGGAGAAATTTTGTATGTTGTACACTTATCAGATAAATCTTTAAAAAACATGAGCTTTTCTCTGTGATAGAAATTGCCATGTTACTTTTAATAATTAAATAAATTCATAAAGTCAATACTGGGGCAATATGAAAAGGTTGTTGAATGCTCTTCCAATAATCTAGTATTTATCAAGCCTGCAGTGGGAAAAATTAAAGCCAGATAATGTCATAAAGAGGTCTATTTCTGTGGCGATAGGTAGTAGTAGAGAAACTGGAGGCTGAGAGACCTAAGGGAAATTATTGCAATAGTCCAGTAAGAAGCTGAACCAGGACAGGGATCTTTCCAGAGGAATTATGGTTCATACCACTTTGGAGAAGTGAAGAGAACTTATTAACTAAATTCCAGACTAAGTCGATGGTCTTACTACCTGGCTGGGGAACATTGGTGGAGAGAATATTTTGGGAAAGATGATGTGGAAGAGAATACCACCTTGAGTTTCATCAAGTTGACCTTGAAAGGGCCTTCAGAACACTCAAGTGATTGGAAATACAGATGGGATGTTTCAAATGAGTATGAGGACCAAGAAATGAGCAGAGAGATCATCCACAGAGCCATGATTGTTGGCACTACAAGCATAAACAAGGCCACCTCGGGAGGACATGCTGCCCACAAGCAGGACCCACCCAGGACCCTTGAAAATGCTGATCTTTCCATGATGGAGTGAGGATGGGTCAGACAAGAAGCTTGAAGCCTTGCTGGAGAGGCAGCAGCTTCAGAATCACATAAACCAGGGGAGAGGGCCGGAAAGGATTACCCAGCCAGCTGAAGCCCCAAGATGGAAATCAAGTAGGAAGAGCACCCACCTGGCCAGGTCTTCAGAAGAAACGTGGTCAGTGAACTGAGCTGGATTTTGCAGCCTGCTGGTTCAGCTGATAGGGAGTGAGGAATCTGAACTACTTTTCGGTGCAGGTGAACAAGAGCTTACACTTGAGGATCAGGCTACTATGGATTTGAGGCCCAGCTCCTCTGTTGGACATTTGTCAATTATTTCCATATCTCTGTGCCTCACTTGTCTTATAGGTAGAATAAAAATAATACCAGCACCAACTTCATAGGAGTTATTGTGACAGTCGAGGTAATCCACTTAAGGGGCTTAGAATAGCACCGGACACACAGTAAGTGCTCAATAAACGTGGGATATTATTGGTACTTCGATATAAAACAGATGATGGACCCATCTGCTGAGAAAGAGCAAGAAGCAGAAGGAAAGTCTTAAACAGCAGACTGTGCGTATGAAAACAAACTTCCCACAGATTTTTTTTTTAAATGACCAGGTATAAGAGGTCAGTTGAAGCAGAGGAGATGAAACTATAATGGACCTAACCAACCTACAGGATCAGGCCATGCTTATCAGAGACTTTTAACCTACTGAGCCATGGGGCAGAGGGAGGATCACATGAGTTGTTGAGAGAATTCTGGCTGGACGCAGAGCAAGGGTTGAAACACTTTGGTTCGGGAAGGGTCAGGATCCTTGCCAAACAGGGAGAACCCACTAGATGTGGACGGTGGCGTGTGGTTGTGGAAGTTATCCTCAGGAAAGATCAAATTAATCCGTAGCAAAAGAAGGGAAAAGTGTGGGAACAAAGAATTTAAGTCAGAAGGAGAAATCTGAAGCTTCTTATCCGCCTCTTTTTTTTTTTTTTCAATTTCGGTTTTTCTTTTCTCCCCCCCCCCACCCCCGCCATGGTCAACCTCTTAACCTAAGGTGCATTCAATAATCCTTTCTTAAGATGACATAAATTATAGCTAACCTTTTTGAAGCCAGGCAAGCATTATATCAAACATATTCTCCATAATAATTCTATGGGTTAGGACGCTTTGGGTGCTCATTAGAATTAAGTAAACATTCCCAGGATAAGTGGCAGGACTGGAATTTAAACCCGAGCAATTGGAATCCAAAGGCTGAGCAAGTAATTAACCATGGTGCATATTGCAAACAGATCATGGTGGGCAGCCTCTAAAATCACCCAAGTAATCCCTGCCTCCTGGTAGTCACACCCTTGTGTGATTCTGGCTCCTTGAGTGTGGGCTACCTATGGTGGCTGGCTTCTATTCTAAACACAATGGACATGGGTAAAGCAATGTCACTTTGGGGCATAGGTTATTGTGTTAGTAAATTCTTCATCACAGTGACCAAAATACCTGGCAAGAGAAATTTAGAGCAGGAAAGATTTATTTTGGCTCTTGGTTCCAGAGGTCTCAGTCCTGATCAGTTGGTTTTTCATTGCTTTGGACCAGAGGTAACACAGAACATCATGGCGGAAAAGTATAATGGGGAAAGCTATCAGTTCATGGCAGCCAAGAAGTGGGGAGGGTTGGGGAAGAGGCCAGGGATTATATCTAATCCCCAGTGATGTACTTCCTCTAATTGGACCCCAGCTGCCTACAGTATGAGATGGTGCATTCTGTTTTTTCTTGTTTCTCCATATGGTCCATTCAGCCATCAATGGACTCACCCACCGATAAAGTCAAGAGCCCTCATGATCCAATCACTGGCCAAAATCCCAGTCTCTGGATATTGCTTCACTGGGGACAAAGCCTCCAACACATGAGCTCTTGGGGGATACTCTAGATCTAAACTATAACAGTTACAAAGAGACTGTGTCTTCCCTCTGGAGTGGTCACCCATTCACTCCAAGGACAGCCAGCTGCCACACTGTGAGCTGTTCAATAAGAAACTGAAGTGTTAAGGAACCGAGGAAGTCTCCTGGCCCCCAGTCAACAGGAGCTGGGATCCTCAGCTCCAAGTATCCAAATCCTCCCAACAACCGTATGAGGGAGGTTAGAAGCAAGATTCTCACCAGTTGAGCCTTTACCTGAGACCACAGCCCAGTCTATATACTCCATCTGCAACCTTGTGAGAGATCTAAAGTCAGAGATATTCAGCTAAGCCATGTTCAAATTCCTAACCACAGAAACTATGAGATAATAAATGCCTCTTCTTTTAAGTTGCTAAGTTTGGGGGTAATTGGTTATGTTCCAATGGTTAACTATTGCAAGTATCTATCTATTGCCAAACACATTCAGAAAAGAGAACTAGCTAAAACTCATGCCCTGATGTATGGAAATCTATAGAGGAAATAAAGATAGAAATGTGTTACTTTAACAGAACATGATCCAGTCTTGGGGTAGGTTGGGGACTAAAATGGTGCTTGTGGTTAACTCTAATTAAGAGGGACCAGAAAACATGCCCAGAGGAGATAAAACTTGACTCATATCTTGAAAGGTGAATCGCAATCGGCCAGATGGACAAGGTAAGGAATGGACAGGCAGAGAGAGCAGACAGGTACCAAAGTAAGAAGATGAAACAGCAATTAGGTACTTGTGGTTGAGTGTGGTGGCCTTAGAGACAACCAAAATCTTGTATGCTCTGCAAAAACCTCCCAGTGTTCGAAAACGGCTATGCACATGCAGTACATTTGATTTATTTGAGAAGCCTTCTTTAGGTCAGAGAGGTCACAAATTGGCATCCTCTGGAGAACATGGGCTGAACATCTTGTTTGGCCCTCAAAGTTATTTTACTAGTTTGAATTGATTATTAACTTTTAACAGATAAGAGATTCTGGGTGAAACCCAGATTTCCAACTTCAATTAAAATGTCAGAAGACCTGAACAATGGGATGGCATGCCCATTTTACAACAGTTGGTAACAGCGATTGGTTGGCATGAGATCGCACCTTTAGATACAGCATGTACACTTCAGGTTACCAGAGTTCCCAGCTAGCCCACTGAAGGCACTGGACTTTGTACCTCCTGCAAAAAATGAAAGATGAATGTGTACACAACAGAAACACCACATCTGCAAGGAAGTGAGTGGCCACTTGGAAGGATCAAGTGAAAAAAAAAATATTGACCCAGGCCTGTGATTGCTTCCCTCTGACTGCCCATGAAGCACTCTGGGGTCTTGTGAAAATATAAATTCCGATTCCGTAGGTCATAATGGAGCCCGAGATTGTGCATTTCTACAAGGTCCCAGATGATACGGATGCTGCTTGTCCAAAGACCACACTTTAAGTTGCAAGGGGGGTGAGGACCTTGGCATTGCCCTTGACTCCTGAGAGCCAGAGTTCTTCTGGAAACACAGCCTCTTCTAATAGGAGTCAGCCCTGGATGGGGGAGAGGGGTAGAGGTCAAGATAAAACAAAAGATAACCAAAGTGCTATTCTCTCCAGAGTTTCATAGAACTTATGGAAAACAAAGCTACACCTTTTGGCATGTGACCCAGGTTATCTCATTTAACACACACACACACACACACACACACACACACACAATTCACAATTATAAGGGCTCTGTAGCCAGATTGCTTGGGTTCATTTCCCGGTTCTGCCATTTATTAGCAAGTTATTAACTTATCTCTGCTTCAGTTTCCTATCTGTGGAATTGGAAATCATAGTAGTATCCACCTTGTAAAACACCGTAAGGACTCCCTGGTGTACTGTGTGCATGTATGAATACTTAACAATGAATCCTACTATTATGTAACTACAATGCACCAACTTTTTAAAAAAGTAATGGGGAAAGGATGTTGTGAGGACTAACTGGGTAAATGCATGGAGAGGGCTCAGGACGTTATCTGACACAGATCAATAAATATTTGATATTATGAATATGCTTCTTTATGGATAAGGAAATGAGACTAGGAGAAGTTGATTGGTTTAATCATAGGTTCAGTGGTGGGAGTGGGTTTTCCCTTTCCAATGTCCCTGGAGACTGAGAGAGAAGAGACCTGGGTGTGCTCTGCCCTCTTCAATCCTACACCTTCCTGAGTCCTGTCCAGGAGACACTGGCTCTTGGTAATAGTAAGTAAAATTCACTGCGCATGCCCGTCATCCCATCTGACTCCTGCAGTGATCTAACAGGATAAGCACCATCACATGGTGACTCCTCAACTTGGCAGATGGATATTCAGAGACTTCCCCCAAACTCACATACCTGGCAAGTTTTGAGAGTGGGATTCAAACCAAAGCACTCTGACTTCAGAATCCAGACACCTACACTGTTGTGAGAAAAACTGCACATAGAGGTGGCTTCATGGATAAATTCTACCAACCTTCCAAGGAAATAACAGAATGCTAACTCTATAGTAACTCTTTCAGAAAATTTAAAAAAGGAGAAATATTTCCTGATTGATTCTGTAAGACCAACATCACCCCACTAACAAAATCGGACAAGAATATTACAAGAAGAGAAAACTACAGACTGATATTCTTCATGATTATACCTACAAATGCCAAACAAAATGTTGATATATTGAGTCCATCAATGTTTTAAAAGGATGACACATTTTGGCCACAAGGGCTTATCCCAGGAATGCAATATTGATTTAGCATTAAAAAATAATTCAAGTAGGTAATACAATCTATTTGGCAAAACATATCACCAAACTAATAAAGAAAAACTGCATGAGCATCTCCATAAGTGCAAAAAATCCCATTTGTAAAAATCCATGACATTCATTCCTAATTTAAAAAAAAAAAATCTTTCAGCAATATAGGAAAGGAAAAAAACTTCAATTTGATAAAGAGCATCTACAAATAACATGCATGATGAAATAATAAAAGTTGATGGGCATGGTGGTGCACACCTGTAATCCTAGCATCTCGGGGTGCTGAGTCAGGAGGATTCAGATAGGGAATAAAGAAGTAAAACTCTCTTTTTACTCTGATGGAATCAACAACAAAAAAAGCTACTAGAACCAGTAAGTGAGTTTAGGAAGGTTGCAAGATACAATCTCAATATACAAGAGTTAATTAGATGTCTATATAAAAGCATGGAGCAATCAGAAATTGATATGAATAAAACAATACCATCCAGAATAACACCAAAAATATCGAATACTTAGAGATAAATCTGGCAAAAGAAGTGAAAAACTTATATACTGAAAATCACAAAATATGGCCAAGAGAAGACTTAAACAAATAAAGGGATGGAGCATGCTAGTGGGTTCACGAAAGCTCAATATTGTTAATATTAGGTATAATCATAATAGTAGGTATAATCTATGATTCATATATTCAATGAAATCCAAACATAAATATCCAGAAGGCTTTTTTTTTTGGTAGAAATTAACAGATTCGAAAATATATGTAGCTATACAAAGGACCTAGAATAGCTAAGACACCTTTGAGAAAAAAAGAAAAAAGTTGTAATATTAACACAACCTGATTTCAAGACTTATTGTAAAGTTATGGTAATCAAAACAGCATGGTGCCAAGGGATGATGGCCCAAACCTATAATCCCAGCAACTCAGGAGGCTGAGGCAGGAGGATCACTAGTTCAACACCAGCCTGGGCAACTTAGCAAGACCCTGTCTCAAAACAAAAATAAAAAATAAATTAAAAGGGCTAGAGACATAGCACAATGGTAGAGCACTTCCCTAGCATGTGTGAGCTCTGGTTTAAATCCTGTACCACAAAAAATTATGGCATTAGCATAAAAATAGGTAAATAGATCAGTGGAATAGAACCAAGAGCCTATAAATGGAACCACCTACCTATGGACAACAGATTCTAACAAAGATGCAAAAAGGTAATTCAATGGAGAATATCATTCCTTCAAACAATGGTTCCAGAACCATTAAACACTCAAAAAGAAAAATGAACTTCTATCCATACCTCATGTAATATACAAAAATTAACCCAATAGGTCATAGATACAAACATATACCTAAAATTATAAAACATTTAGGATACAGAAGAATGTCTCTGTAACATTGACCCAGGTAAAGACTTTTGATCAAAAGCATGATCCATGAACCAGAGAGGAACAAAATGAAGAATTAGACTTCATCTAAAATTTAAAACTTCTGCTCCTCTATCCATGCATCTATTGAAGAGCATCTAGGTGGTATATATGCACAATGGAATAATAATACTCAGCAATAAAAGAGAATAAAATTATGGCATTTGCAGGTGAATGGATAGAGTTGGAGAATATCATGCTAAGCAAAGCAAGCCAATCCCCCCAAAAAACCAAATGCCGACTGTTTTCTCTGATAGGTGGATGCTAATCTATAATGGGGGAGGGGCATGGGATGAGTGGAGGAACTTTGGATTAGCCAAAGGGGAGGGTGGTGAGGGAGGGGGCATGGGGATAGGAAAGATGGTGGAAGGAGATGGACATCATTACCCTAGGTATATGTATGATTGCATAAATGGTGTGACCCTACTTTGTGTACAACCAGAGAAGTGAAAAATTGGGCTCCATTTGTGTACGATGCTTGGAAGAGCATTCTGCTGTCATGTCTAACTGATTAGAACAAATAAATAAATAAACTTCTGCTCCTCAAAAGACACTGTTAAGAGCACAAGACAAGCTACAGACTGGAAGAATCATATTTGATAAATCCTATTGCTGATCAAGGACTTGTATCTCAAATACAAAAGAACTCTCAGAACTTAATAATAAGAAGATAAACAAGCCGATAAAAAAAAATGGCCAAAATATTCAAACAGACACTCCATCAAAGTAAACCTATGGATGAGAAGTGAGCCCATGAAAACAGATTCAGTTACTAGAGAAATATAAGATGAAATCACATATCACTACTCTATTAAAATGACGAAAACTGAAGAGTGAGCATACCAAGTGTCGAAAAAATAGAGTTCTCATGTACTGCTGGTGGGAGGGTAAAATAGTACAGTCACTTTGGAAAAGTCCCTCAGTTTCTTCAAAAGTTAAACATGTATCTACCACATGAACCGGCCATTCTGTTCCTCAATATTTACTCAAGAACAAATAAAAGCCGACGTCCATACAGAAATTTGTACATGAATGTTCATAGCAACTGTTTTTAACAATCAAAACCTTTAAACAATAAAACGTCCATTACTAGGCAAATGAAACCAACCATTTCGTATTCCTACAATGGAATACTATTCAACAACAAACAGGATGATGTATCGAGGCAATGCTCCAATGTGAATAAATCCCTAAATAATTAAATAAAGGAAAACGGACAAAAAATAATCCATAATGTATTATTCCATTTTTAATAAAGTGTGGAAAATGCAAATTTCTAAACATTGACAGAAGGCAGATTAGTGGTTGCCTGGGAAGGTGGGTGGGGAGAATCACCAAAGGACACAATGAAAAATTCTGAGGGTGAGGGACATATCCGTGATCTTGATAGTAGCAATGATTGCACTGGTGTAGACACAAGGCAAACCTTATCGAATTCTACACGGCAGATATGTGCAGTTTATTATGTGCCAATTATCCATCGAATGGCTGGGTTTTTTAAAGTATAATAAAAATGTTAATGGTGCCAGGTACGGTGGCACACACCTGTCATCCCTGCAGCCCAGGAGGCTGAGACAGGAGGATAGCGAGTTCAAAGCCAGCCTCAGCAAAAGCGAGGCCCTAAGCAACTCAGTGAGACCCTGTCTCTAAATAAAATACAAAATAGAGCTGGGGATGGGGCTCAGTGGTCAAGTGTCCCTGAGTTCAATCCCCAGTATCCAAAACAATAAAATAAAATAATTTAACTGGTTAGACAGGTGGATGGATTGGTATGTGAATGGATATGGTCACTTTTCCTTAACTTATGGCCCAGAACCAGGATATTTCTCCACTGTTCCCCCCTCCACCTCCACAAGCCTTTTCTGTCACCTTGGGGCTCATTTGTCTCCCTGTTCATGCTGCATCCACATTTATTGTCTGTCTCAACTCCTGCCACCCCCAGGACCAAACACTTGATCACTAATTGCATTGCCATTAGATTGGTCTACCCTCTGGGACTACACGACATTTATTAGTTCACAGATTTTCATTTCCTTATCTCACTGCCATCCTGGGACCTGCCTTAGCACACAAAAGGCGCTCAATAAAGATTTTCCGGTTAATTGATTTACTGATTAATTAATTGGAAAAGCTATAAATCCTATAAGGTGTTAATTGTTTTCAAAAATCCAACGGATTTAGGGAATTGAATTTTTACTAACTGCTTGCCTTCAACACACACACACACACACAAAGTATAGGATCTCTGACTTCCACGTTGTCCATAATTGCTACCTAATGCTTTCCCAGTCTGAAACTGGCTCTAAAAATAACTAAATAAGTAAATATACCACTTACATCTTAAAAACAGCCTCAACAGATTCATAGGTGACGGGCTAAATTAGACTGGGTCTTCTCGCTGTCTGTTTTGCCTGTGGTTGGCATCCCATCTCCCACCCCCGGCCCCCTCTTCTTAAGTGGTTCTAGAAGATTCAAGCAGAAACCACAGAGTGAAATAAAACAGTGGATTCATGGAACGGGCCATCAGGAAAAGGAGCCAAGGCCAACCCAAGTTGTCTGCTTTGGCCAAAGCCCCGATTCAGCAAATTTCTCAGTAAGTTCCATCTATATTTATAGCTTTGAAAAGCTTTTGGGAACATGGAACAGTCGGGTGGGTAGAATCCTGGCTCTGAGAGGTCTTGGGAACTAAGTGTTCCCTCCTGGCGTAGAGAGCAAGAGAGCCCCGGGCACGGGGTTGAGTTCCTTCCTGACCTTGGGGAGATGTCTGGCTCCTCTGTGTCTTCATTTCTTCCTTTATTTAGTGGAATTTATTTGTCCTGGCTTCATTCATAAAGCAGACAACAATAAAGGCCACCACTCAGTGAATGTCTGTGACGTTTGAGGGACTGGGCTGAGTCATTTCTTCTGCATGAACATATTATTTCTTAAATCTCTGTTCTAGACATGGTGTAACTGAGGTTCTTGGAGATTAAAGATTTTACCCAAGTTTCCCACAGACAAGTAAGTGAGGGATCAAGAATTTGAACTTGGGTCTACCACTGGCCATCCATCTCTCAGAGTCAGACCTTGGGGACATACTCCCATTGATCCCCAGGTCTTTACCCATAGTTCCTGACACTTCAGGGACAAGCCTGGTAAGAGTCCATCACCAAGTTATGTGCACTGTTCCCTCAAAGAAAGTACAAACTTACACCTGTCATCCCAGCAGCTCAGGAGGCTGAGGCAAGAGGATCGCAAGTTCAAAGTCAGCCTCTGCAACTTGGTGAGGCCCTAAGAAACTCAACGAGATCCTGTCTCTAAATAAAATATAAAAAAGGGCTGGGGATGTGGCTCAGTAGTTAAGCACCTTTGCGTTCAAACCCCAGTACCAAAAAAAAAAAAATAAGTACAATAAACCTTAAGGACACAAAGTCCCATTTATCCTCCTGAGTAAGAAAAGAACATCTTATTCTTTCCTGATGAAACTCTTGCTAAGATAACAAGACACAATTCATTTCACCACAGGCTATGCTCACAGATTAAATGCCTAATGAATTGCGGGGCCGCACCTATGGTCATCTCACCTAATGCCCATCACAGTGCTGGGTGGTTGGTTTGCAGGTGGAGAAGGAGGGGGGGCACTGCCTGATGACACTCTGTGCAAGCATGGGTCATCCTCAGGATGAGAAGGTCACATGCATGCCAACGAGTAGGAGGGGAAGCCTGCCCCAGCCAGCCAACCAGATCAGCCTCCACCATCCCGGTTATAAAGGTAGTAAGTGTTATTTATTAAACATCTACTATATCCAGGTAAAGTGCCAAACTCCTCAAGTACCTTATCCTGTTTCACTCACAACAACCGAGAAATAGGAACTAAGGTTTATAGGAATGAAGAGTCTTTCACCAACATCTTGGGGCCAGTTGGTTGCAGAAGGTGGGATTTGAACCCAGGGAGATTCCAGAGAGTACACTGGCTCTTGAGTCACTTTTACAATCCAAACCCCTGGGCAGCTGTTGCTTTTTTTTTTTTTTTTTAATAACTAAAGAAATAAAAGCTTGAAGATCTGAGGAGGGGGACTTGCTCAAATTAGAAGTAACAGAGCCAGAATCAACCTCTTCAAAGTCAGCCTCCAAGTATATTTACCAGCAATAAAGGATTTGAAAAGCTAAGGAGACCGCACAAACCTAAACTCATCCCCACCCCCAATTTTAGTTTTTCCTTCCCTGAGAGAGAGAGCCAACCCTTTAACGTGTTGGAACATAGGGCATGGGAAGGAAAAAAAAGACTGAGGTTCCTTAAGGGCTTCACTCAAAACACAGTCACCATTTGATCTGTGCCAGAAAAAAAAATCACAAAAAGTCTATGGAAATAATAATAGCGAATTTTATAGGGTGTTTACTGTTCTGTTCTAAGCAATTTATAAACATGTTAACTCCTCAATCCTGTAAACACCTGTATTAGGTTAGTACTAATGGGATCTCTTAGAAGGTGAATGGCCGGCTCTGAGATAAAAGCCCTGACATGTAGCGTTTGCCAACATCCCTGGTGTAAATGCTCCCACTAATGTCGCCAATGTCGTGGATCTTGGAGGGGATGCACGTCACATGCCCCTATGAAGATGCACAGCACACCATGCATCACTGTCACCATGCAGATGTGATAGACATAAATGGACTCAAGAGCATAGCTGGTAGTAAAACAATTAGGAATTTATGAGTGGTGAGTATTTATTACTTTTGATTTTAATTGCAAGCTTATAAAATTTAATTTTTAATAATGGTTATATTTTAATAATGGCTATATGTATATATATCAGTTCTCA
Source organism: Marmota flaviventris (assembly GCF_047511675.1). Lineage (NCBI taxonomy): Eukaryota > Metazoa > Chordata > Mammalia > Rodentia > Sciuridae > Marmota > Marmota flaviventris. Next base: position 15,884,973 of record NC_092516.1, on the reverse strand, counting down.
AAAGTTCTGCCTGTTGCACAGTTGACTCTGATGAGCTTTATCTGACTTTGGCACGTAACATTTGGTATTTTGCAAAAGATCACACAGCTAGGAAATGGCAGAGCCAGAATTCGAACTCAGGGAATCCAGTTCTAGAATCTGTGTTCTCTTCCACTTCACCTATGGCTTCTCTGACCTCACAGCCCTTTCCTCAACATATGCATCAACTTCATTTGAGGAGGGAGTCACAGAAGGACTTTGGGTTTTAGGGCGGTTTCTTCCCAGGGCCTTGGGGAAAGAGGTAGAGCACCCATCAGCATCCGCAGCCCAGGTTCGGGCGCCCTCTGATTGGCTGCTGCGAAGGACCACCCCTGGCTCTGCCCTGCGCTGCATCTGGCCGGGGGCACCCACGGCGCCTGCGTCCAAGCGCACATCCTTTATGGAAAGGAGGGTCCCTTAATGTAGCGCAAATTATAGCTGGAACACAAGCAAATTGCCGGCTTTTACTAGCACATAAACTGAGCGGAACCTCTGAGATAGATCCGCATTACCCTAAACGGCATCCATAATTCATACCTGCGGCAGGAGCGCTTCCCTCCCCAGGGCTGGAGCCCATCCATTATTGATGGCCCTGCTCCTGCTCCAGCCATCTGCCCGTGGTCAATTCCTCAGGCGGCGGCGGAGGCACATTTATTCATCAGAATCAACTCCCAATTAGTTTCCTAGCAGGACCGGTGGGGGGCTAGGGGGTGGTATTGGGGAATCAAAGTGAGTGTTTCTGGAACAGTCCCGCCCCCACCCCCACCCCCCCACCCCCCCCGGGGCGCTGATCAATACCTACAGACCAGCGAGCAGCAGGCAGAGGTGTTCTTTCCACTCAGAAATGCGACTGCCATCGGGAATCCCAAATCCGGGGAGCAAAGCTAAAACGCTGGGCCCCTCCTCCCCGCAGAGGGCCCGGTGGCCCAGGGCTGTGGGGTGTCTGGGGAGCAGCCTCTGCAGAGAGCAGAGGTTCTCCCCACCACCAGGGGGTGGGATCAGGAAAGCACCAGTGAGACCCCAGGCTCTTTGTGAAAGGCCCAGCAACACCTGTGAGTTGGCAATGGTCGCTCTGCCCACTTTATGGGCCGCGAAACTGCTCGCCCAAGGTCACTCAGCTAGTAGGTGGCCAAGACAGGTTTTTTTGAGCCCAGAAAAATCTCTTGCCACAGTCCATTGTCTTAAGCACTACTGCATGCTGCCACCTTCAGGGAGAGGGACGAGGACGCACAGGCTGGTCCCCGGGAATCTCAAGTGCCTATTCAAAGGTGGGCGTCTAGCTGGCACAAGCCCCAGTTAGTGCACCTGTCAGCCCAAAGGCTCGGAAGGCTGAGGCAGGAGGATCAGGAGTTCAAAGTCAGCCTCAGCAACTTAGCGAGGCCCTAAAGTACTCAGTGAGACCCTGTCTCTAAATAAAAGAAATTAAAAGGGCTGGGATCTTGCTCGGTGGTTAGCACTCCTGGGTTCAATCCCCCAAACCCAAAAAAGAAAGAAAAAGAAACCCCAACCAACTAGTTAACATAGAAGGAAATGTTTTTTTATGTAATTGCTGTTTTATAACGTGATTTATCGCTTTATCGGATGACTAATTTTTAAATGACTAAGTTAATGGATATTAATATTAATACATTAAGATATGATTTTTAAAGATCAGATCTTTTAAAACTGAGCATTTGAGGTGAAGGGGTTGAAAGACAGTGCAGGGGATACTCTGCTGCACACTGGGCAGAGACAACACCCCCAGAGCCCCATCCTACCCTCCTGTCTATTAAACTCCTTCTTAGGTGCCAGGCCCAGCCCTGGGGGTGCAGGAATAAATGAGAGGGGGATCCTGATGTCTCTAGCAGACTAGCTGGGGGATGAGACGTGTGAACATGCAGCAGAATGACACCGTCTAGATATACACCCAGGCTCCCCCACCACGACTTCTCCCCGCTGTCCCCAGGGAGACTGAGTCCTGGGCAGGAAATCCCACCACCGTGTGGTGGAGCCACTCTAACCCAAGCCTCAGACCTCTGCAAGGCTCCCACCTGGCTACAGCTAAATCGTCCTCCCGCTTCCCTTCCATAGCTTCAAGGCCAACTTCTCAGACCATCCACCCTCTTTTTCCTTAGAAAAGAGGAAGCGCTTAAATCAGTAAGAAGAGCTTTGTGCTTTCCCCACTCTGCATGCAAACCGCTCTGCATCTGCAACTTCCCTCCTTTGTCTCTTCCTCTGCGGGTCCCTAGAGATGGTCCACTTGGTGCAATGTCCATGGCTGACCCCAGGCCAGGGAGCTGCATGAGTAGAAACCAAGACGCCACCCAGAGCTGAGAGGGACAGGAAAGGGGAGCCCTGGAGCCCAGGGGAGGTCTGGGTCACCGAGGGACACAGACTGGAAGGTCCCAATGGCTTGCCAGATGAAGAGGCAGCGCAGCGGGGACCAGGAGGGCAAATCCCAAGACGCCCGAACGGCCTGACGGGGAGATGAAGTGGCAGAGCAGTCATGGGAGCAGGGCTCAGAGTCCCCAGAGGCCAGCTCAAGTGCAGGCCAGCCATGGGTCAGTGGGGGACTTGGGAAAGTCTCCATCCCTCCTAGCCTCAGAGGACTCACCGGGAAGGGGGACGACAGGACCTCCCTCATAGACATCAGAGGGCTTCGAGGAGCTTAAGGGAGGGATGAACTGAACAGCTGCCCGGCGGAATGCAAGCGGTCAAGGGTGGTCACTGTCCTTAGAGGACATCTGGCCAAGGCAGACGCGATACCTGAAGTTGGCATTTACAGAAAACCTCAGTCCAGCACGAGTACACATGCCCACTCCCCAGGGCAGAGGGGGCCTTCTCTGGAGTTATAATGGGAAAGACCCTGACCCTGTATAGTTTCTAATGAAGGGGACAGAGCCCTCCACCCAGGGTGATTTCATAAGCCATTTCTCCCAGGACAGTCCCCTTCCTGTTCTCAAAAACTGGATACCGTATCAATATGTTTAGGGCTTACTTTTGCTAATTCCACTTAGGATGATAAATTATATGACCACCTGTCAAAATAACCTACTTAGCCCAGATCTTACAGTCCGAGGAGAAAGACCACTAGGTGCCCCCTATTATCTTCTTCCCTGCCTGCCTTAAAAATATAGCCTCCATTTTCAGTTGGACTAATTTCTAGACATCAGATGTAAGCAAAGTATTGCTGGTAGCTTTAGGGAAAGGCATACCTTCTTTGACCCTTCCTGCCTCTGCTGGCTGGAATGCAGATGTGATGGCATAGTTTGAACTTCCATCTTGGATCATGAGGTGGTATCATCTGCTGAAAATGTTAGAAGATCAGGAAGATCTAATTCTGAACTACATGCCTCTGGACTATTTCTTTTTTAAGAGGAGGAACATCAAATGCTAACTTGCTAGACTACTTGCATTTGGAGTGTCCTCACTCACAAACAAACATGATCCTAACTATCTAGAACTTCAAATTCTCTGTCTCAGATCATCAGGATGGGGGATGGGCTAAAATGGGGAAGGATACAGTGGCTACATGATAGTTAAGAAGTCAGACAGATGTGAGTTCCTATCCTTACCTTTTATTAGCTGTACGATCCTGGACAAATTATTCAATATCTGTGTGCCACCATTCATTTTCTTATCAAAAACGTAGACAAAGTTAGTAGTTACATCCTAGTTTTGGTGTGAAGATTTAACAAGGTAATGCATGTAATGTTCTTAGCACATGCCTGGGACATGGTAAGCCCCCCACTCCTGTAAATGATAGTTATTAATATTTCCACTATCACTTTTGTTGTTTATTGTTATTATTGCTTCAGATCTCCTGCAAATAGCCCCACTGTGTTTAGCTGTATAACTGTTGCTATGGCAAATAGAATCTCTCTTACATCTAGCGATGGATTCCCTGAACCCATGATTTTACAGTTATGGTGGATATCAGAAAGAGGGGAAGAAGATCAAGGTCAATGCTCTTCCTGATCCAAGGAGCCTGGGCCACTGCACTCATTATTAGAAACATGGATGATTCCACACCAAAATGTGGAACTCAGGGGGACATCCATAGGCAGTGCAGGGAGACAGAGATTGGTGTCTTAATCCATTCCATTTTCTGAAGCTATAACTGAATACCTGACACTGGATGATTTATAAAGAAAAGGAATTTGTTGCTTACAGTTCTTGAGGCTGGGAAGCCTAAGGCAGAGAGGCCGCATCTGGTAAGGACTTTCTTGCTGGTGAGGAACGGAGGCGTTGCATGGTGAGAGGGATGTGTACGAGAGACAGAGCCAAATTGGCCATTATAGCAGATAGGTTCTTGGGGTTACCAATGGACCCACTGAGAGCAGGGTTCTCATGACCTGATCATCCCTTGAAAGTCCCGCCTGTTCCCGCCTTGTAATTCCTCATAATGGGGACTGAATTTCAACGTGAGTTTCAATGGAGACGTTCACATTGTAGCAGTAAGCTAAAGAAAATGTCTAATGAGGCCACCAGAACCACACAGAGTCCAATTCCACCCATATCTCTCTATGTCCCCTGTCCCTTGCTGTCTGTGAGGCTGTTCTCTCCTGCCGTGATCCCAGCACCTGCCTCCAAGGTGATCTTCCTGCCTTGACCTCACTCCTGCCCCAGACTAGTGCAGCCGAGGTCTGATCTGGTCGTGAAGTCCTTCCCTGCCCCGTGATTAAAACCCACCAATGGCGGCTCCCCATGGGTGGAGGCCGTGAATGCTCGTAAATCCCCTACTATGTGCAGGACAGCACCACAACAGTCCCCAGGATGAGAAGCCGTACCTGGTTGCACTCTTGCCTGTCACCTTGCAGTCAGCCATTAACGTGACATGCTTCTGTACACTTTGAGCCTCTCTCTGAGGATCCTCCTCCAGCCTCTGCCTTGTCTAAATTCCACACATCCTTTTGGTCTCGTAGGTCTCCTCGTCCATGAAGCCTTCTTGCACCACAGCTGAGCCACGAGCCCAGCACTTCTCCAGATGAAAGCTCCCCTCGCAAGACACTGTCTGTCTGTCTCTCTCCCCACCAGACTCTAAGCCCCACAAAGACAGGAATTGGATTATGTTTGTAGCTACCTGTGCCTAGTATAGTTTTGGGAACACAGTAGGTGCTCAACGAATGTTTGCTGAATGACGGCATAAATGTACAAGGCGTTAGAATATAAGACCAGGAAATAAGAGCGAGGCTGACAACTTATGCAGACAAGCCAAATAGGGATCTAGAAAAATACTGAGCCCCGGACTGTTGCCTGAGGCTGGCTTTTGCAGAAATCTAGTGGCCGGCCTGCTGTGACAGGGAACCAACTCCGTCAAAAAACAGACTCCACCTCCTGTAAACAGCTGGGTCCTTGGTCTCTTCTGTAGATTTCAACCTTTCATTTATTTTTTTGTCCTCTTGTTGCCTCTTCACTACCACCATCCCCTCTGTGCCAAAACAATAGCTCGAGTCTCACCAAGATTAAAATAAACCCTCTAGCAGTGGCCTCTTCCCCTCTCTTGACAGTGACATTCCTTGGAGCAGTGCAAACGCAGCCGCTTCACTTCCATCCAGGACCTCCAGGGGGCGCCGTGCACGGCGAGCTCTATGAGAACGACACCTACAGAGCGCAGTTCTATGGGGCACAGTGGGCAAGAGACGCTCAGGCTGCTGGGGTCCGCCCGCTCCTTCTCGAACTGCTCTCTGACTCCCACCATCACACTGAGGCTGTGTTTGTCAAGCCAAATGGGCATATTGGGTTGTGATCTTCCGCCGCCTCTGAGCATGGTTGACCCTTGGCTTCCATGACTCCACCCATTCCTGGTTTCCCCTCTCTCTCTTTTCGGACTGATCCTCAATTTTCTGCAGTCCCCTAGTCCTTAGTGTTCGTTTGAACTTGCTTTTCCTGCATTTTTTAATCTTCTTCCACTCCTTCAACGTGATGAGAGGGTAGCGAAAGTCCAACACGAGAAATGATCTCAAATCCAAATCATCAGCTAATCCTATGCATTTATCATCCTCACTGTTACTTGAATCTGTCCTCTTCTTAGCATCCCTGCAGCAACTGCCTTGTTCAGCCCTCACCTGGACTCCTCGCCTCCCTCTTCCCTTCTCCATCAGCTGTCAGTATGCTTTGCCGTGGAAGGGGAGGGTTCTCTTTAATACTTCCTCAGCCTCACCCCAGAGAGGACCTCTCTCAGCTGCGTTCATCAGAAATAGTGCAAGAGTTTTATCAAATCTAAAAATACCCTGATATTGATACTTGTTTGACCTTCCAAGAAGGTCTGAAGAATTTTCAGATGCATTCGATGGCACTTATGGATGCATAGAAGTCACCCAACTTATTCATGCTTACAGATGGTCCACCCAAGGAACGTGAGAATGGGTTCCCAGCACAAAACCAGAAATGATTCTCATTTGGCCTGACTACAGGGGACTGCAAAAAGATGTATCCAGGGTCCTGGCCAGAGTTTTTTTGTTTGTTTGTTTCTGTTTGGGTTTTGTGTTTGTTAAGGCAAGAGACCAAGAAATGGTACTTCCAAAATTCCATTTCTAATGTGATTCTCTATAAACAAGTGGGACCCTCAAGGAAAAATTTGATGCCACCCTCTGGATTTGTTACCATATCCATGATCGGCACCAAATAAACTTGGGTCTGTCTAATAATGGGTTGTGTCCTTCTAGACCTAATGGGCTCTAGAGGCGGTTTTACAAAAGTAAACTCGTTGTTAAACTACGAGAATACCATACTTCCATGCCCCCATGACCTATGATCTACAGAAAGAAAGTTCAGAATAAAAAAGTTTATCTTGAAAATGGGAATTTGGAGGATAATAGAAATACCCCAGGCCCCTAAAATATTTCCCTGTATTTTTTTTTTTTTTAACTGCCAGACAACTTACAAATAGCCGCGACTGCAGCCGGATGAGAGGCTGCCACACGGATGGTGTCTGGCCTGGCCTGCCCGAGAGGCCAACACCCCATCATCCCCCAATAAATCAGGAGGTCATTTTTCACTGAACTGAAGCTCAATACTCCCATCGTTTTCTCCCCTAACCAGCCCTGAGATTGCTCTGTTCTCTTTATTACCTTTCAATGACTTAAGCCCCTGAACTGAATAACTTCATCAAGGTGTCAACCTAAACAGATTTTCCCCATAATGGCCCAACTCTCACAGGTTCTTAATGAAAAATATTGATTCCCAAGGATTAGTTGCAGATTTATGTGTTGGGATGCTGATCTCTCTGTCACCTGACACCTTATCAGTGGATGAAAGGACCTAGTTTTCCTTCGTGGTTTTAAAAAAGCAATCACTGGCTATGTCAAGGGGCAGCTTAGGTCCAGAAAAACAAATAAAATTCCGTGTCTGGATCCCTTGGAATACTTAACAGACAGCGGAGGAGCCAGGGCGGGGGCGGGGGGGGGGGGGGGGGGTGCTGCCTTTTGTCATTAGCATCTTCAGTGGTTGGGTTGTGGAGGACCAAGTGCAGAGAGCTGGAAGAGCAAATGGGACAAACATCCATCCCTCTTGGAGTGACTGATCTCCGGGACACAGTAGGAGGAAAGGCTGTCGTGTCCACCCTGTCTGGAGCTGGAGACACCGACAGCTGCCATCTCCAGGCGGCATTCAATCAACACCAGCTGGGGTCGGCTCTGCCAACCTGCTCTGTTAAATGTGGCTGTTGAGGGATGAAGTTGAGACTCTGACACCTAAAACCTCTGAAGGGCAGCATCTCTCCCATCACCCAGAGGTGGCTGGAATGGAATAAGATCCGTTCTTTATCTGTTTAATAAACAGTGATGGAGGGTTTACTCTGTGCCGAGCCTGGGCAATAAAGCCAGATGTGGGTTCCTACCTTTTTTATTTTTTATTTTTTTAAATCACAAACATAAAATTGTGGCTGCAACAAGATAAGATGCTGGGGTGGGAACACAGGACTGCAGCAACTTGAAATGAGAGCCCCAACCCAGTGGGAGAGGGCAAGGGAAATTTCTTGAAGAAAGCAATGGTCAAGATCACACCTAAAAGATAAGAAAAAGTTCACTGGAAAATCAGGGATGGGTTGGAGGGGATTGGGGCCGTGGAAATGGTGTATGCAAAAGTCCTGTTCTGGAGGGAGTCAGGTACCACGGGTGTGGCTGGAATGCAGGGAGAGGTGGCTGGGAATTTGGCACCAGAGAGATCCAGCAAGGCCAGGCAAAGGCCAGGCTGTGACTTTGGATCACTGTTTCAAGAGCTGTTGGGAGGATTTTCAAATCTGGGCTTTGCAAAGATTGCTTTGCAGTTCCATTGAGAATGGAATGCAGTAGCTTCCAAGTAAAATCAGGAGGAGGTGGCTAAGGCCAGAGTGGGAAAGCAGGCGACTCCCAGGCTTCTCAGTCAGTGGCTCCCTGCAGGGATGGCTCTCCACTTTGGCCCACCAAGGGCTTCTCTAACCACACTGGGAAGCATTTCCGGGGCAAAGTTCTCATTTCATTTCCAGCTCCTAGAACCGGGTCTGGTAAATATCTTCTTTTTTTTTAAATTTTTTATTTATTCTTTAGTTTTCAGTGGACACAACATCTTTGTTTGTATATGGTGCTGAGGATCGAACCTTGGCCCCATGCATGCCAGGCGAGCACACTACTGCTTGAGCCACATCCCCAGCCCCTGGTAAATATCTTCTTAAAGGGACAGATAGAAATCATTTTAGGCTTGGAAAACTCAACTCTGCTGCTATTAAACAAAGGCTGTCACAGATAATGTGGAAACACTTATGGTTGCGTTCCAGTAAAAATTATATTTAAAAAAAACAAATGGTGATCAGGAAATTTGGCTCTCTGGGTAGTTTGCTGAGCCCTGCCCCCAAAGAATGGGGAGGAATTTGGAAACTAAGCTAGATTCCTAGATTCCCCAATCCCAAGGAGGTGGTGAATTCCCTTAAAATAGAATACTTGTTCCCAGGCCTACATGCCTTGGAATTGCCCAAGGAATTAAAAGAAGGAACAGAGGAGTCTAGGAGGCAGGACAAAGGCCCAATGTCACTAGGAGACTCTCAGAGCTGACACTGAGCCAATACATTAGACCCTCAGCTTCCCCAGAGTCCCCAACTGGGAGGAACTGCTTCATATACATCTTTTTTGTATGTCATTTTTTATTGTTGTTGTTGTTGTTTTAATGTGGTGATGGGGATCGAACTCAGGGCCTCATGCGTGCTAGGCAGGTGCTTTACCACTGAGCTATCTTCCCAGCGTCTTATATACATCTTTATCTGTATTTAGAATTAAAAACCACCATGAAAATATACCAAAAAAAAAAAAAAAAAAAACCTAATAAGTGCTTACCCATAGGTCTGGGGGTGTGAATGGGATGAGAATGAGATTTTCACATAATATATCGTTTTGGGATTTGAACTATGTTCTCGTCATCCTTTTCGCCTCTGGGACAAAAACGCCTGACAAGAACAATTAGAGGAGGAAAAGTTCATTTGGGGGCTCACAGTTGCAGAGTTCTCAGTCCACAGACAGCCAGCTCAATTGCTCTGAGCCCAACTTGTGGCAGAACATCATGGCCAAGGAGTGCGGCCGTGGAAATCAGCTCAGGACATTGCACCAGGATGGAGAGAGAGAGAGAGAGAGAGAGAGAGAGAGAGAGAGAGAGAGAGAGAGCGCTCCACTCACCAAGAACAAACATATGCCCCAAAGACACACCCAGCAACCCACCTCCTCCAGCCACATCCTACCTGCCTCCAGCCCCCACCCAGTTAATCTCTATCGGGGGATTAATGCACTGGTTATTTTAAGACTCTCATATAACACAATCATTTCATTTCTAAACTTTCTTGTATTGTTTCGCACATGAGCTTTTGGGGGGTATCTCACATCTAAACCAAAACAAACCATATGAATATATATTAACATATTGGAGTGTTCTCTACCCCCAAAAAATGTAGTAAAAAAAAAAATTCTTCATAAAACTATTTCTGTATGAACATAAATGTATCTAGTTTCTTGTCATCAATTTTTTTTTAACTGTTGAAAAAGACCTATATTTATCCCTAAAATCACAACCTGAAATTAGGCACGGGGCAGATCTTGAGCACAGCTGCATTGCACATGGAACAGCAAAGTCTGCCAGCGAAAAATTAACAAAAGCTGCCTTTTCTGGTTGGCTTCTCAGGCCTGCTCTCTTGGCTAACAGGAGTCTACTTCCAGTTTATCTTATATTTTAAGTGTCTCCCACCTTACTCTGGTGATCCTCGGCTCCAGCATTGGAAAGAGCCTGGTGGAACTGTCAATCAAGGGGCCCTGCCTGCTTAAGAGTAGTCATGTGACCCAGGCTAAACCAATAAGATTCTTCTCCCCCCAGATAAGTTTGGAGGGACCCCCTGCCCATCCTTTCCCCATCTCCTGCAGAGATGAAAAATGGTGAAAGGTTTGGAATGGTTTTAGTTACTTTTTGTGGTCTAGTTCTTTGGGGTAACCTCTCCAAAGGTACAATTAATTGACTTTTGCGTTTCCTCTTAAATTGGCTGGAATCCACTTTGGTAGCTTAATCCAGATGAAGTGATCCTGTTTAAAAAAAAAATATTCTTCAGTATATCCTGTTGCCTACAACTCAGAGAGTTCCCAGGGCTGGAGATATAGCTTGGTAGAGCACTTGGCTAGCATGCAGAACCCCTAAATTCAATCTCCAGCACCACCACCAAAAAAAAAAAAAAAAAAAAAAGGCTTCCCAGAATATAAAATTCCCAATTTATGTAACTCATCCTCACCTGCACCTCAGTGTAAGTCCCCCAGAATCCCTGCCCTTTCTCCAAATGTACCATGTAGAGCTTTGCTCCACACCCACTTTCTCACCTGAAAGCATCCCTGCACTCGCTGGAGGCAGGGGACTGTGGTGGTCAGAGTGCCCATCCTCATGCCAGATGGTCTGAGATCAGTGATTGCTTTTGGATAAGCCCCGATCTCCAAATACAACAGTCCCTAACTGACCACAGTTTGACTTAAGAGTCTTCACCTTTACAACAGTGCACAAGCCACACACATTCAGTTGAAGTCAGGCTTCAAATCTTGCAGTTTGATCTTTCCCTGGATTAGTGAAATGCAGTGTGACCCTGTTTTGTCACCAGGCCAGCAGCAGGGAGCTGAAGCTCCCGGTAGCCAGGCAACCACAAAGGGACATGACTGTGCTCTGCGGTGTTTACAGGGCTGTAACGCTCCATATGCATTTCTGACAAAGGATTTTTAAAAAATTTTTTGATGGGTCTATGGGGATGTAACTCCATCATAAATGAAAGAGCATCTGTATTCGATTGGTTAGGCTCTCTCCTTCCCTGGGGACACACGCCAGAATTTACCAAGACTCTAGGACCAGTTCCTGAGCCCATTTCAAAGTCCAGGATGACATGTCGTGGTTGCCACAGTGCTGGAATCAAAAGTGTCCCTCCCAGTTGACCTTGGGCAAGGTGCCCACTCCTTTTAGGTCTTGGTTTTCTCATCTGAAAATATGAATTCTACTGACATCATAGCCAGGGCTTATTTATTTAATAAACACTCTGTAACAGACATTATTCTAAGTGCTTTATGCACAGTAATTCATTTAATATTCATAACCACATTATAAAGCAGGTACTATATATTATCTCCATTTTCAGATGGGAAAACTGAGATACAGAGCGTTCAAGTTAATTGCCCAGCCAGGCACAGTGGTATACACCTGTAATCCTAGCGATTTAGGAGGCTGAGGGAGGAGGATTGCAAGTTTGAGGTCAGTCTGGGAAACTTAGCAAGACTCTGTCTCCAAATCAAATTTAAAAAAGGTTGAAGGACATAGCTCAGGGGTAGAATTCTTGCACAGCAAGAGGGTTCAATCTCCATTACTGCAAAAGTAAAAAATTTTTTTTAATTGTCCAAAGTTACAAAATTAGTATGAGGATGAAATGAAAGATTCAGCACAGGGCCCAAGAGATAATAACTGCTCCATAAAAATGTAGCTGTTTGTTATGGACTGAATAATGTATCCTCAAAATTCATCTGTTGAAGTCCTAACTCCCAATGTGACTATATTTGGAGAAAAAGCCCTTAAAGGGGTATATAAATTTAAATGAGGTCATAAGGGTGGGCCCCTAATCCAGTAAGATTGGAGTCCTAATGAGAAGAAGAGGAGACACTGGGCTTGCCTCTGCGCAGAGAGAAGGCCATGTAAGGACACAGCAAGAAGATGGCCATCTGCAATCCAAAGAGAGAGGCCTCAATAGACACTAACCCTGCCAACATTTTGATCTTGGGTTTACAGCCTCTGGAATTGTAAGAAATAAATTTCTGTTCTTTAAGCCACCTGGTCTCTGGTATCTGATTATGGCAGCCCTAGCAAACCATGACACTATTGAAAGAGATTCCACCTTTGATGGACACCTCAATTGCTTTTTAAAGGCCCACTTGATGACATTGTCCCAGGAAGCAAACAGCATCAGCAAATCCCTGCCACATTCAGGATAAAGTCAAACGTCCTTTGCCAAATATACAGGGCCCTCCAAACTACCTCTCAAGTTCACCTTCAGCCGTCCCATCCACTGGCACCCTCAGTTCAACCATGACAAGTTCTAAGCCTGCGAGGCTGGGTACCTACTACTTCCTCTTCTCATGGCTTGGCCCACCTCACTTCCCACTGTGGGTCATGGGGGCAGATCCTACGAGAAGAGATTAATGCCTTTCTTCAGGTGAGTGAGTTCTTGCTCTCGTGGGACTGGACTAATAATACAAAATGGTCTCTCGTGGTTTTTCCTCTTCTGCATATAAATCTTCTGGCCCTCCCATGAGTTGAAGCAGCAAGGGGCCCTCACCAGATGCAACCACCCACCCAACATTGGACTTGCCAGCCTCCAGAACCTAAGCCAAACTAAACTAATTCCCTTTATAAATTATACATTATAAAGCTACCCTTACGCTTAGACCCTGACCTCACACACACAAAAACTAACAGAACTTTCCATCTTCCTGCCTCAGCCTCCCAAGTAGCTAGGATTGCAGGTATGCACCACGGTGCTTGGGCTGGACACGTAATCACTCCGTGCCTCAGTTTCCCCATCTGCAAAATGGAGATAATATAGCATGTGCTTGATAATTGTGATTATGAATATTAAATGAATTATGATGCACAGAGTCCTTGGAATAGTGTTTGTTATAGTGTTTGTTCAATAAATATATCCTTGCTATGATGTCAGTAAAATTTACATCTTCAAATGAGAAAACCAAGACCTGAAAGGAGAAAGCACCTTAACACAAGGTCAAATGGGAGGACATTGGTCTCAAGTTCTGTTGTAGCAATAGAAAATAGACAAAAACAGCCATGATTGTTGATAGTTTTGTGGCATGAGTCTGGATAGAAACCACCATATCACGAAATCTAACTCCACCCATTACCAGTCACCTGACCCTTCTCCTCTGGCTCTAGCCCTGGTTAGAAAGCATCAGAGGGCCCCATATGGCACAGAGGACCCCTATACCCACTCTTGTCTAGGAGAAAGTGGGGTCTCCAATTACTCCCCCAGAAATCTACATCAAATGGGAAAGGGGTTATTCTTCAAAAAAGAAAATGAGAGAGTCTAGAAACAAACCCACACCTAAGTAGTCAAATGATTTCCAACAAGGGGTCCAGGTGATTCAAGGAGGAAAAAAGAATCTTTCTAAAAAATGGCACTAGAATAGTTGACTATCCATATGCTGAAAATGAACTTGGACCTTTAGCTCACACACAAAAGCTAACTCAAAATGGATCATATACCTGAATATAAGAGTTAAAACTATAACTTGTAGGAGAAAGCTTTTGTGAACTTAGGCCGGGAAAATATTTCTTAGAAATGACGTTAAAAGTACAATCCATGAGGAGAAAAAGTTTAAAAATTGAACATCATCAAAATTGAAAACTTTTGCTTTTTAAAAGACACAACCAAAGAAGCCAGGTGTGGTGGTGCACACCTGTCATCCCAGCCGCTCAGGAGGCTGAGGCAGGAGGATCACAAGTTCAAAGCCAGCCTCAGCAAAAAGTGAGGTGCTCAGCAATTCAGTGAGACCCTGTCTCTAAATAAAATACAAAACAGGGCTGGGGATGTGGCTTAGTGGTCATATACCCCTTGAGTTCAATCCCCCCACCAAAAAGACACCACAAATAAAAATGAAAAGACAAGCCACAGACCGAAAGAAAATATTTGTGCAACACATGAAAGACTTGGATTCAGCCTCACAAATACTTACCTCTCAATAATGATCGACAGTCCATTTTTTTTCTTAAGTGGAGAAAAGATGTGAACAGATCCTTCACCAAAAAATGATGTGCCATTGGCTATTATGGAAATGAAAATTCAAGCCACCAGCTGCCACTACACACCCATCAAAATGGTCAAATTAAAAAGATGAGTGCACTAGTCTGCAGGGGGAGGAAGGGTCTCCACATATATTGCTGTTGGGAGTTCACAATGGGCGAAGCCTCTTTGGAAAACAAGTTCCTTAAGAGAGTCGCCACACCACCCAGCGATTCCACTCATGGTATCTCCAGACAGGTGCAAAGATGTCTGTGCCATTGCTCGTGGTAGCATTGTTCCTAAGAGCCATAAAGCGGACAGTCAAAATTCAGCCAGACTCTCCAGTTGGCCAGTGGGTAAACACAATATGGTGCGTGCACAAAACAATACAAAGGAACCAACTGTTTGTTCTCGAGATGACAGAGAGAAATCTTGAAAACGTGCGTGCTAAGTGAAAGAAGCCAGACCCACCATGACTGTGCACATGGAACTTCTAGAAAAGGCAAACTGCAGAGATGAAAACCACCAGGGGTGGCTCCCAGAACCAGAAGTGGGAGCAGGGAGGGGTTATAAATGGGCGTCAGAAAACTTTGGGGAGCATTGGAAGTATTCTAAAACTCGCTGATGGCGATAATTGTGCTATTACAGAAATCGGCTAAAACTCACTGAACTGAACTTTTAAAATGAATGAATTTTAATGTGTGTAAAATCTACCTCGATGAAGCTGTAAATAAATGAAAAAAAAGAAGAGAAAATCAGGATGCTGGGCTAGGAGAGGAAAAAAATACTAACGCGTATGATCCATTTTTAGGAATGTAAGAAATTTTTTTCATATTAGGGAAATGAGAGAGAGGGACTTTCCCGATGTCACACAGGTAGTAAGGGGCAGAATGGAGATGCAAATTTGAAGCTCTTGTCCCCAATTCCTCTACTCTTAATTCCTCCACTAAGAGATCTTTGTTCTCTTTTGCACAACCTCTCACCAGCTAGTCCCACTGTGTGCAAGGGGACTCACAAGGGACTCTTCTCAGATTGCTACGTGGCCAGAATCCCCGCCTACCCCACAGGGAAGCTGGAGACGCTCTGCGTCCTGATGTCCTCCGACGGCTCATTCTAAGTCGTGGTGGTTACTTTTCCTTGCTTGGTGCAGGCACTTGGTGGGCTCGGGTGGATTCGGTGCTCTTTGTATATTGCTCATCTGGCAGAGAATTACTACCCTGCTGTACAAGTTCCCACAGATGGCTTTATTTTCCATTGCTATTAAATTGGTTTTGAACAAGACATAATTCTTCAAGTGCCTGGTGAGCTCTCTGGGTTTGCTCAGGCAAGATTCCATAAAAATGTAAATAATCGGAACACTTCTGGGATTATTTATCACAACTGACTTGCGGCTGTAAATTTATGTATTAATTTCAGCTATAAGCTTCAGTGGGGAAAAGATGAACAGTTGAAAATAGACTTTCCCACCGAACATCCTCTCCATGTCCCCATTTCTCCTCTGCTTCCAGGGAACATACTGTGGACGGAACCAAAGATCCGAGTCTGAAAGACGTTGAACAGGATCAGAAAGATATCAGGTAACCGGCAGGGAAGACTCATCCCTCAGCAAGCCATAGGTGCATTTCAGAAAGCTGTAAGCCTGTCTTTGCCACTTCCCTTTGTGTTGGGACCCCAGCCCCACCAGCCTTTTTTCAGTTTCTCTTGCGGGTTCCTGTCTCAGGACCTTTGCATGTGTTCCTCTGACTTATAACGTTCTGTCTTCCCTTTTTTTGTGTAGCCTTCAATTCTTAGTTCAGCACCACTTCTTCAGAGAAGCCTCTTACATAAACCCCTGCCAGGTGAGTTTTACTGCCAGAAAGTAGCATGTTTCTCTCATCCATGTACTAAATGCATCTGCAATTCCTCATTTTTGTAGTCTTTTCAAAATTTTTTTTTGGGGGGGGGAGAGTAAGGGGTACCAGAGGTTGAATTCAGAGGCACACGATCACTAAGCCACATCCCCAGCCCTATTTTGTATTTTATTCAGAGACAGGGGTCTCACTGAGTTGCTTAGCACCTCGTTGTTGCTGAGGCTGGCTTTGAACTCGAAATCCTCCTGCCTCAGCCTCCTGAGCCACTGAGATGATGAGCATGCGCCACGGCACCTGGCCACATTTTCAAAAATTTAAAATCTGTTTCTCCCCCTGCTTGTGGGTGAACTTCATGAGGGCTGGGACCCCACTGGTGATACCTGCCTTCCCAGAGACTGGCACAGAGTTGAAGATGGATGAATTTGTGTAGAGTGGATAGAGAGATGAGTGGGTCGATGGATGGACAGATGGACCCACTTGCAGTAGGAGGCCACAGCAGAGCTCCCGGGCCTCTCCCTACACGTGCTGAGTTCCACACACAAGTCCCTGGTGCTCTTTCCGCTCGTGGACCTGGTCAGAGGACTGCTCTCTCTTGCCCTGTGTGTGCACTGAGAGACTGAAGTGCCTAAGAATTTGCATCCCCCTCAGAGGACGACTCCACCAATTAGCGGCAGGGAAGGGATTCTAAACACGCCAGCTCTCTTGTCCTGATGAGGCCAAGTGTGGGGAGGAACCTGCAAGGCCCCCCCGGGGCTCCTGTGTGAGCTGGGCCACGGTGACCCTGACCTTGCCTGATCCACATTCTTCTTGGCATCTCCCCTTCCCTACCCCACTCCCAGTGTTTCCAAGAACCTCTCCTAATAAATTACATTTATGCAAATCCTCCTCTCAGGGTCCGCTTCAGGGGAGCCCAGTCTGAAACACAGAGCCTTCTCCTGGAAAAAGTTCTCACTGAGCTGTGATTAATATCATAAATTTCAGTGCATGAAGGCTCTGCACCCAGACGGACCACTTGCTGTTCAGACGAGGATGAAGTCCTGCCAGTAACTGGCCGAGGAGGGTCGTGTCTGTGAGCTAACCTTGAGTCTCTGTCCCTGTGACCCACTGCCCCAGTGGGGGGGAGTTGGACGTCTGTGCCCTTGGCATCCCAACCCAGCTGTTCGTGGGAGCCCAGTGGCAAGACTCACTTGGGAATAAACCAAGATCATCTCTACCTGCTCGTCCCCAAGATCTCAGCTGGGGCCAGGCCGGGTGGTGCACACCTCTAATCCTAGCAACTCTGGAAGCTGAGGCAGGAGAATGCGTTCAAGACTCGTCTTAGCAAGGCCCTAAGAAACTTAGTGAGAGCATGTCTCAAAATAAAATATAAAAAGGGCTGAGGATGTAGCTCTGTAGTAGAGCATCCATGGGTTAATCCCAGTGAAAAAAAATATTTTTTTTTCATCTGGGTCCAGGGCAGGACCAGGCTTATGGGTAGGGAGAAGGAGTCCAACTAGCTGAAATATCCTGAAAGGTGCAGACTATTGAGGTCTATCCAGCAAGATGTCTTCAGATTCAGGGGACAAACTCCCCAATTAAAAAGAGGCTTCAGCCAGGCGCGGTGGGGCACACCTGTAATCCCAGGGACTCAGGAGGCTGAGGCAGGAGGATGGTGAGTTCAAAGCCAGCCTCAGCAACAGCGAGGTGCTAAGCAACTCAGTGAGACCCTGTCTCTAAATACAATACACAATAGGGCTGGGGATGGGGCTCAGTGGTGGAGTGCCCTTGAGTTTAATCCCCAGTACCCCCCACCCCCCCAAAAAAAGGCTTCAATTACAGGTGCACATTTATTAAGGAATTTGCTGTGAAGAAAAGTGCGGTGAAAGAGAAAATTGGGGGAGTCTCACGAGGAGGAGGTTAGCAGAAAGGCCAATCTGTGGAGGAACCTTTAAGTCAACAGCAGAAGATGGAAAGGAATCACCACTTCCAGGAGGATGGCGCGTGCAGAATGCTGTCACCTCCACACACAGGAAACGTCCACATCCTGCACTCGTGAACCTGTGAAAACATCACCTCCCACAGCAGGGGGCTTTGCAGACTGTGAGGTGGGAGATCATCTGGTGGGCTCAGGTGGAGCCACTGTACCCACGAGACCTTTGTAGGGGGAAAGATGGGCGGAGTGATTGTCACAGCCAGAGACGCTGTGACATCGGAGGCAGAGGTGCCCGTGAGGCAGCCACCAGCCAAGGTGTGCCAGCTGCCCCTGGCCCTGGAAGAGTCAAGGAAGCCCAGGAGGACTGCCTCTCCATTTCAAACCCGTGTGACCCACTTGGGACCAGAGAACCTGGGAGATTAGATCGCTAGCTGTGTTTTTCTCAGCCACCAATCTATGGCAATTTGTCACAGCAGAGGGGAGATTCATGAGCAGCCATTGTCCCGGGGGAACAGTACATGCAAAGTCCTGAGGTGGGGGAGCTCTTAGAAATATGAAGGTGTCTGGGGGGGGTCAGGCCCTTTGATGATGCGGGGGGAGGCACAAGGGCCAGATGACATGGGGCCTCATAAACCCACCCCCCTGCAAGAAATTTGGGTTTTATTCTAAGATTGATGGGATGACATTAAAAAGCTTCAGTCCAATATGAACTGTATTTTTCCAAGGTCACCTTTGCCGCTGTGTGGAGAAATGGAGGCAGGCGGGCTGGAGGGTGGCCATGAGGGACCAGAAAGAGCAGATGCATTAGAGACCGTGAGGAGGCTGTGACAGTAATCCAGGAGCGAGCAGGACGGCTCTCATCAAGGCAGCGGGGATGCAGGTGAGGAGATGCCTGTAAGATATATTTTGGACACTGACTTATTGGCTCCGAAAAAAAAATCAGATAAAATAATTTGGACATCTTAATGCCAGGGGCCCTTTGATCAAATAAAAGCCAGCTTTTCAGGGACCACACATTGACTCCTGACAGTGACAAACGGTGTAGCCACACAGGTAGTCCCCAGAGCAGGGACTTGGGGATGTTCTGGTAGAGCCAAGGAGGTAAAAGGAAAATGTATGTTCCTTCCCGAATGTCCAGCAACAAATGACTGTCTTGCAAGAAAGAAATTTAGCTCAAGTGCAGATGGATGCGCTGGGCACACTGGGGACACTTGAGAAGTCAGAATGTTATTTATGGGGACAATGACTTACTCTCCTAAACAACTATAAAGTCCCAACCTGCCCGAGTTCCACGAAAGTCTCAAGTTCAATCTCCAATTTGAAGCCACAAAAATGAGCATGGATCCTTCTGGAATTCAGATTTGATGGGAAGGATACCCAAAGACCTGCCAACCGATGTTACTAGAAACGTTCGCCTCATGCCTACTGACAGAGCGGCGAGTAGAATCCGTGTTCTGATTTTATTTTTGAGCCAGGAGGAGGGAGCCATGTTTGTCCCGGGGGTAATCTTCCTCTGTCCCTCAAACAAGATCACGGTCATCACCATGACACTCACTACCAAGCCACCACAGCTAACATTTCTTGAGCACTTACCATATATAACATATGACAGAGATCTCTTGTCACCCTCATTTTTAGATGAGAGGAAATGGAGTCCCCAGAAATAAGGGCATCTGCCAATGTGGCACAAGGAGGCAGCGGAGATGGTCCCGCTAGGAAACCGTGTTCTGCACCAGGAATCTGCCAACTGTGGGCAAAAATCCCACTGGCCCTTGTTTTTGTAAATAAAGTTTTATTGGAATACAAAACATGCTCCTTGCTTCACCTACTACCCACAGCTCTGTCTCACTCCAAGGGCAGAGCTGAGAAGCTGCAGCAGGAGCCATACGGCCCACGGAGCCTAAAATATTTACTAGCTGGCCCTTTGTGGAAGCAGGCTGCCAATTTCTGCTCCAGATCAGACGTTCTGCTGGGTACACTTCCCCAGAGCTCGCCCTCCCACTCCTTCATGCCACTTCCACACCATCCACCCCACTCACGCGTTAGAGACCTATTCCTGATCCTTCCACGAGACACCAGGAGCCTTCTCCTTCCCAGATTCCTCCCACTCCCACAGCTTGCCTGCCAAGACCCCCGCCACGCTTCCTCCCGCCCTGCTCTGAGGCTGAGAGGAGGCTGGGATGAAGGTCAGACTACAGGAAGCCAGACTCCTGGGTCCCTGGTGCCTCCAAGACCAGCTCTATCACCTGAGAGCAAGAGCCAGAGCGCTCACTAGGGAACTTGCTCCCCAGGCATGGTTTTTGAGAATTATGATGTTATGTAGGGAGAAAGCTTCAAGTCTTGTATGAGCTCATGAGAGACACCTGCTTCCCAAGCATGATTTCTTTTGCATTGGGCTTTCCCTGGGGGGGAACTCTGCCCAGCCAGGGGAGGGGAGAGGAGAATGAATGACCAGAGGGATTCTGGCCATCGCCCCCAAAGCCACCGAGAACAGGGACAATGGGAAGATAGGAGGATCCCTGTCAAGCCCTGTAGAGCCCTCTAACTGAAGGTGATTGTTTACGAAGATTTCCATCTTTTACTAAGGCTGCCTAACAGAGTGTCACAGACTGGGTGGCTTAAATCACAAAAATTCATTTTTTTGCAGCTGTGGAGACTGCAAGTCCACGATCGAGATGTTGTGGGTTGGTTTCTCCGATTCCCCCTTCTTGGCTTAGACCTTGTCCCTGCGTCTCCCCGTGGTCTTACCTCTATACGTGTTGGTATCCCAGTTTCCTTATAAAGATATCCATCATACGGGGCTAGGGCTCACCCTAACATCCTGGATTTTACTTCATAATCTCTTTATGGATACGATCTCCAGTCACTTCCTTAGCTACCTTGGGGTCGGGACATTTGAATGTTGAGGGAACACAGTTCACCCCAGAACGGTGATCATCCTCATCTCTAATGGAAATGTATCTGATATTTTATCTGCAAGTTTGATACGTACTTAGGTTTAAAAGAGATACTTTCATAGTGCTTCTCTTCCCAATTTTCAAAGGTCTTTTTATGAGGAATGAATTGCAGGTCTACTGGAATGCCTTTTGGTACTCACTGACATAATCATACAGAATACTTTTAATCTTTTGTAAAATGTGTGTCTTTGTGTGGTGCTGGGGATTGAACCCAGGGCCTTGTGCATGTGAGGCAAGCCCTCTACCCACTGAGCTAGATCCCCCAGCCCTATTTTTAACCTTTTTCAGTGGTATGATATATTAATAGAGTTCCTGTTATTAGACAGTTCTGAATTGACACTCAGAATATATGAAGAAGTCCTATAAATCAATAGGAAAAAGGATTTTTAAATCTAGTCTAAACTCGACAAAGGATAGAAGCAAACTGTTGAGGAAAAAGAAAATGTCCCTGATCAACAAACATTAGAAAAACTCCACCTCACTAGGAAATCAAATTAAACCAGGAATAAAATCCCATCCCACACAAGAGTTCCCAAGGATGTGGAAGACAGAACTCTCACGCCCTGCTGGTAGGAGCGTACACAGCTACAGCCTCATTTACACAGGCAAGTGGGGACGTGTACACCAGGTTTGTTTTAGCATTGTTTATAATAGCCACTAACAAAAAATGGAAACGATCTCAATTTCTGTCTTCCTTCAGGCTCCTATCACAAATACCATAAACTGGGGAGCTTATAAACAACAGAAAGCTCTTTCTCACAGTTCCACAAGTCTGAGCTCAGGGAGGCAGCATGGTCTGATTCCAGGGAGAACCCTTTCCAGATGGCAGACTGCCACCTCATTATATCCCCACACCCCGAGAAGAGCTCCCCAGAGTCCCTTTTGAGGGCACTAATTCCATTCCTGAGGGCTCCACTCTCATGACTTGCTAACGCCCCAACGCCTCCAGCTCCGGATGCCAAACTCCAAATGAGTGAGGACTTCAACATGGGAACTCGAGGGGCACACACTCAGTCCATAACAAATGCTCATATGTAAAAAAAATAATAGACAAATAAAATAGATGCATATGTACCATGAATGCGTTAGATCTACTGGTGTCCGTGTGGATAAATCTCAGATACATAACGCTGAGAGGGCAAAAGCAAGTTCCAGAGGGACACATTCAGAATAAAACCAGCTATGAGATTTTAAGGACATATAAAATAACATGGAGCCAAATATTTATGAATACTTGTAAAAGTTTTAGGGGGTAGAAAACAGAGGTTAGAAGGATACATACAAACTTCAAAAGAGTTGTCGTCTCTAGGGTGGGCAAGGGGTAAGGGAGGGAAGAAGGGGGACAGAGATTAGAACTCAGGAGGGGTACAAAGAAGGAGACTCAATGCATTTATGAGGTTTTATTTTATTTCTTTTTTTAATAAAATGACCTGAAAAACAAAAGTGTTTGTATTCCTAGGCCCAATCCTACTTGGTCATGGTGAATGATTCTATTAATGTCTTATTGAATTCTGGCTATTTATAGTTATTTATAGTTCTCATCTAGCGCCTCGGTCTCTTCTCTCTCTCTCTCTCTCCTCTTTTTTTTTTCTCCCACTATATTCTTCAAGATTGGATTTCAGGGTTGTACCATCCTCATAAAATGAATTAGGGGGTTTTTCTAGGCTGTTCTATAGTCTGGAACCATTAGTCGAGTACAGAAATGATCTGTTAGTGGAAAAATAAAACAAGCCCATTAGAAAAATCTCTGCTTAAGAAGCCTATTTGAAAGTTACCATTTAGCAATGCTTTTATTTTTTTCTGTTTATATAATTATTTTTCATTCAGACTTATTCCCTTTTCGGGAGTCAATTTTTGGAACTCGTATTTTGTAAAACAAATCTACATCGCTGAGACCTTTTATTCATGTCTTTTCAAAGAGTGGTACATGGTAATAATCTTGGTTTTTTTTAATCTCTCACATGCCTTTTAGAGCTCCTCATCATTTATAATTTTATTTGTTTTGCTTTCCCCCTCTTGAACCCATTTGTCAGAGTTTTATCTGTATTATTAGTTTTCTTCCCACAGCTACCTCTCGAATGCATTCATCACACCTTGAGCTTTTCTGTTTTAGAATCCATGGGTTTCGGCTTTAAAGGATTTCAAGGATTTATTTTTCTTGATTCCTTTTAAATTTTTTTTGCTAATTTTCATACTTCTTGATTTTAAAGCTAACTTCATTTATTTTTTATTTTCAACAATAAAAAGCAATTTAAGAGCTTTGGCTTAAATTACATTCTGCAAGTTTTCAGACGTATTATTCCCATTCTCATTCTTCTCTAAATGGTCTTTGTATATTTTATTTCTCCTTTGACTCAATAATTTCTTAGGAGATTGTTCCATATAGCAATAGCTCTTCAGTATTAATGGGAGACACCCAGATGACAAGAGCGAGATCAGAGGGGTACCCAGCACAGCACCCAACTCTCCATAAACAGGAATGTGAACCCAAAGCCTGATAATCATGAGAAATAACATTGGCTCCTTCATTAAAATAATAACCATGAAGTAAGTGGAAAAGAAGCAGAGTTTGCTCTCTAACTCATTTCACAATAGGCCTCCACATAGTATTTATAGAGAACATTAACCAAGAGGAGCCTTTCCCCAACCACAAGATACCACAAGATGCAGATGAAATGAGCAGCAAAGATCTTTTGGCAACTGGGGCCAAATCCACCATCATCCTTACGAGAACCACCAAGTGCAGGTGCAGCATATAATATTGCTGATGTGGAAGATGCACCTCCCCAGGACATCCAGGGTACCCATGGTACTCAGATGGAAGGTCCAGCCCAGCCAAGATCAATGAATGATACCATCCTCTCATGGTCAAGCATGGTGCAATATCACAGCCAGAACTAGGGCCAATGGAGCGCTTACCAATTTTCCATGAAAACAGACCTTTGACATATCTCTAGCACAAGACTTAGGATGTCACTCTGTACCCTGTCCGTTGTTGTCATTTCTTTCAAGAAAACAGGTACAATTTGTCATATATATATCAATATATATATTAGTGAGTTTTATATATATATATATATATATATATATATATATATATATATATATATATATGAGTTTTCCTTTCATATTCCATGAGCAATATAGCATATGCCCCCTTCCCTTCCAAGTAACTAAAGTTAATTATTCTGTATGTATCTTTCCATGTTTTTCCTGAGTTCATGCAAACATTCATCCATCAAAAGACACATGAGATATTTTATTCTTGCTGTCATTGTGGCCGAAAAATAGGACCGTATTATACAAATTTGCCTTTTCACCTAAGAGAATAAAGATATCCTTCCACTCCTTCCACTAACCTGTTTTTCAATAGCTGCATAAAATTCTAGAATATAAAATAACATAATTTATTCAATCATTCTCTATTTTTGGACATTCTTTTGTTTCCAAATTTGTACAAGTATGTGCTATATTGTAATCAACTTTTTTTTTAATTATTGAATTGGAACTCTTATTTATGTCTGCCAAAAGTGAAATGGCTAAGTCAAAGAGTGAGTATATTTTGAATTTCAGTAGCTCCTTCCAGGTTTTTTTTTTTTCCTTTTGAATGGCTAAAGCAATTCTTATTCATAGCAGCAAAGTAGGAGGGTCTTTATTTTCCCCCCATACAATCACAAGCCATGATTACGAATCATTTCAATTTTGGCCAAACGGAAGAATTTCTAAAGTGGTTTTATTGTCATTTTTATTTGCATTTTCCCCTTCCCTCCATAAGAATGAGCAAATTTTAATTTGCTTATTGGCTATTTGCATTTCCTCTTTCGAAAATTGCCTACTCCTCTCCTTTGCATATTTCTTTATTGTATTTTTTAAAAATCTTTTCAAATTGCAGAAGGACTTTGTAGATTAGAAAAAATTAGCCCTGGCGCCCTCTCACTACTTTTCCTGGAACTGTCAAAAAGAGGCTCAGTAGTTTTGCTGGGAATCACTGGTGTAAGAGGAAAGGCTAGAAGTGCCAGCACCATTTTTGCCACCGTATGGACAGAGTCTGATAAAAAATAATAATAATAATTGTAGAGAAAACAATTCAGAATGCAGACAGAGAGCTCATGATATTGCTTGAATACCTAGGTACAGCCGTTCTCGAAGCTGGAAAGATTTAGCCATTGAATTTCTCAGTAACAAGAGCCAATACATTCCCTTTTTGGTGTGTGTTGGGTTTCTGTCTCTTGCCACCAAAACCTTCCTAACTGCATGTTTGCATATAACTATGACCCCACCCTGATTCTGGAACAAGACCTTAGCATCCAAAAGAAATGGATTTTCTAAATCGTGGGTCCAGGTAATATTTGAACTGATCTTATCATTGTTCTTGGGTATCACCCGGGTTTCCCTACAAATCACACGGTTGGCACACTCTACGTTGGCTGGACACACTTAAATAAGGCCTAAGCAAGAAAACGTGCAGAGGCCCAAGTTACAAATCACGAGTTACAATTACACCTGTTGAGTATTTGTGGAAAGAAGTTCTTGAATCCACAGGGATGCCAGAGGACAGGTCAGGTCTCCATTGTCCACTAGAAAACATAGCATCTCCTTAAATGGGCTGTTATCATAAGGTCGACCTTTGCCCTTTATTAAACTATGATTATTAGTCAATGCCGTGAGGGAAGGGAGGAAGTAAATAGCTCAGGAATCAGAATTCTTTGTAAACTCTTTAACAGAGGGGACTTCACAGTGTCTGATGTGGGGATTTCTCTTCTGAAGAGATAGGAGGGCAAGATATCAGTGCTAAGGGTTCAAATAAACTTTGGGCATACCATCAGAAAATCCCAAGTAGGGTCATTTTAGGCATAATACGCAGACATCCCCAACCACAACGACTACAATGGCAAACACTGATATTTACTGGGCTCCTGTCATGAGCCAGACACTGAGGGAAACACTTTTTATAAATTACTGTATTATTTTTACTCATGTAAAAATCTAAAGAGGTAAGTACCAGAGCTTACAAGAGATCAAAGCTCACAGAGGTCCCATCAGACAGGACGAGGTGTTATGCTGAAGAACAAAACCCTCAAACTCCTGATGACCACACACAACAGAAGTCTAGTCCTGGTCCATGGTGCTATCTGTCCACCATGGGCTGATGGGGAAGTGGGGGTGGGGTGGGCTTCCTCAGCTGTATTTCCAGAATCACGGCACCAGGAGGAAGGAAACTCGAGCCAGAGAGCTGACTCTTAAAGTTCTCATCTGGAAGCCAATTGCTGCCTGATTCATTTCATGGACCGAACAAGCCCATATTCATATTCAAGTTCAAGGCGGGAAGAGGGGAAAACTGTAATCCCGCTTGTGCCCAGAAGGAAGAGAATTAAAGCCATTTAATTAACAGCAACCAATGCGACCACAGGGCACAAGCTGCTCTGGCCTGTTCCAGAAACGGAGGTGTAATAAGTGGAGAATTCTCCATTTCTGCCTCTGCCATTGCTCCAAATAAAAACCTTAAAGTTGAAAGTGTTTCTGCCTCATCCCTCCTTCCCTCGTTGACCTCGTTTCTATCCATACCCCCTTCCTATAGGAATTCTCATCTTCCCACTTTATTTTTATAGAATTTCTAATCTCCTGCGTATATAATACTCTTGAAAAGAACACATTGGGTTTGGATGGGGGTATGTTTTTCTCCCCAAAAGGAAGTTTAAAAAAACCTTCATTTTGTATTCAGGAATAAATGAGAAGTGGTGTTATTTATAATTGGCTCCCTCTAATTCAGACTAAATGTAGATTAATCCTAATTGATAACACATAAAATTTAATTAAACCTTAATAAAGAACCTGGGAAGGAGTTCTCAATAGATGGTATCAATGGTAATGTTGGATGCTGCGTGCTGCGGTACTTGAGATAAAAGACCATTCGTAGAAGGATTTTCAGGGCTTTTGTGAAAGTCCAGATACAGGTCATTACCTCAAACACGACATTCATTAAAATTGTGGCTAAATCTGAGAGTTGGTGTTCTCCACCATTTGCTGATAAGAAGTTTGGATCTCCCTCCTCTCCCCAGTCAGTCAGAGGCTGCTCAGTTCCCTGACCTTGAAGCCACTCTGAGCCGGGACCAGGAGTGGCTGTCACAGCCTAGTCACATTAGATAAACCCCACCCCACCGAACATCTCACTGTAGAAATCCAATTAACGCAGCTACATAAACATCACCCTTCTGATCAATGTTCCCAACACAGAAACATTTTCATTTCATGTATTCAGGAATAATTTTATGCGTTCAGGAGTGATTGAGAACCGGTCTTCTGTGGTCCATCACTCCAGTATCTAATGACTTACAACATGAATAGGGAGTCCAGGCAGAGGAGGAGATATGTCTCCCAGAAAAAGAACTCCTTGCTTGCAATTGGAAGGATAGCCATGCCAGCTCCTGGAAAGTGTATCAAAGGAAGTAAATGTAGAAACCTTCAGAGACCAGGAAGATAATCCAAGAGGAAAGGGGTCTGGGTTGGCAAACTGTCAAGGGTCTGCCAGGTCCAGAGGGGGCTACCATATTTCTCTACCCACAGTGACCAGGGGAAGGGACTCTGGGCCCAATGTTGCTGGATCATTTATTCTTCATTAGAAATTTTCAATTTTAGATTGTCATCTGAAAAGTTAAGCCCATTTTTTTAATTGTTAAGAATTTTTTTTAATATTTAAATACCTGAGAGGCTTTTGATTTCTCATTTAAAATGTTTCTCCTAAATTTTTGAGTTGGCTCCTTGCCTTGGGTCTCTTCTTTTCTTGAAGAAATATCAAATACATGCAGACGCTGGGCCAGGCACTGGAGGTAGAACAATGATCAAAATAAAGATCTCTGACCTCGGGGGCGGGGAGGGGGTTGGGATTGTGGCTCAGTGGTAGAGGGCTCTCCTAGCACATGTGAGGTTCGATCCTCAACCCCACACATAAATAAATAAAATAAAGGTATTGTGTCCAACTGCAACTAAAAAATAAATATTAAAAAAAAAGGTCTCTGACCTCATGGAGTTCATGTTCTAGCCAGAGGAGACTGACAAGAAGCAATAAACATATTCGATGAGGAAAGCATAGGCTATGTTAGGTGGGTTAAGTGCTAAGAAAGATGGAAAAGCACAGAGGGGTCAAGGGAATTGACACTGTGAAGGGTTTCCCGCTGCTATTTAGACAACACTGTCTAAAGGCAACACTGAGGCCGAGTCTCCAAGGGGTACGGAGCAATGAGCTATGCAGACATCTAGGGGACATTGCAGACAGCAGTAAGAGCCTGGCAAAGCCCCCAAGGAGTGTGCCTGGCATGTCTATAGTGGAGAGAGGGAGAGGGAGAGGGAGATGGGAGGAGGGTAACCTCGGAGGGAGGAGGGCCCATGGGGCCTCCGGGTTCATTGGAATTACTCTGGCTTTTAACTAGAAGGCTGCAGCATCATCCAGGGGTAGCAGTAGAGCTGGTAAAAAGTAGTTGGAGTCTAAATATATTTTAAAGGTAGAGCCAATAGGAACACCTAGTAGACTGGTCTTGAGGAATGAGAAAAACAGAAGATTCAAGGGCAGCTCCAAGCTTTTTAGCCTGAACAAGCAGAAAGCTAAGAAGTCTCTATACCCACCCAATCCCAAATGTCCCCGATTTCAGACAGCCAGGTTACCCCCATTTATCACCCTCTGACCAGTCATAGTGATGATGATTGCAAGTACTATCTTTTTATTGAGCACTTACTACATAGCAAACTATCTTATCTGCATATTGTTTTTAATCCTAGGTCAACTTTGTGAACTAGACATTGTTCTTTATCACCATCTTTCCCGCGAGGACCCTGAAGCTTAGAAAAGTTAAATAAGTTGTCAGGCTCATAGAGCTCGTAAGTGTCCCAGGCAGGATTTAAGCACAAGGCTTTATGATTGCAAGGTTCATGACCTAGCCACCATGGTACACTGCCTCTCCAAATCTTGAATTTTCTAACTACTTGCCTTGTGTCAAGCATGGGCTGAGGCATTTTTACATTTCATCTGATTTTTACAATAAGTCTACAAAGTTGGTATTCTTGTTCCTATTTTCAGATGGAAGTGAACTAACACACTCAGGCCCAATATCTCTTTTTCAGAAACTGCAGTTCTCCAGGGAAATAGGATAGGGAATGCTATGAACTGAATATTTGTGTTCTCCCAAAATTCACAGGTTGAAGCCCTGCTCCCCAGTGTGATGTTATTTGGAGACAGGGCCTCTGGAAGAGATTGGGTAATGAGGGTAGAGGTGGAATTAGTGGTCTTAGGCAGGAAAGAGAGAAAAGAGTACACTCTCCCCCCATCTCTCTCTCACTGCACCACCCTACACAAGGATACAAGAAGACGGTCATTTGCAAACCAGGTAGAAAGTCTTTGTGAGAAACCAAATTGTTCAGTACTTCATCTTGCTTTTTCCAGCATCCAGAACTTGGATAAATAATGTTCTGTTATTTTAGTCCCCCGAGTCTTTGGTATTTTGTTATAGCAGTCTGAATTAAGTCAGAGAAGGTGGCATCAACCCACCTGTCCCAACATTAGTTTGTGTGGAAGAAGAAACTAATTCATGGGAGGAAGAAAGCCATAAGACATGGTCTCTGCATTTACAGAGCATGACTCTCTCTGGGAAGATGATCAATTACCCACGGCCAGCCAAATGCCAATAAGTCTCAGTATGGCCGACCCTCAGCAGGCGGCTCACCCACACTGAGGGCCGGCTCCATGCTACACACTGTGCTCCACGTTGAGGATCCAAAGATGGACAGGAGAAAGCTCCTCCAAAATCCATGGACATTGAAGAATTTTGGAGGCATATGCATTTCTGTAAATGATCTGCGAGGCTCATTTAAATGCATCATAAGTGCCACAGAGCTGAATGTCTATTCCCAGTTCTTTTCCTTAAATGTTAAAAACTAAAGACAGCACTCACCATCTGCTGTAGCTTGAGATCTGCTCCTTCCCCCTCCCCAAGGTCTCCTGACATGGCAGGCCCTGGCTGGCAGCCCCATGTGATGCCTTTCACCAGGCTACCAGGAACATTTAGAAGTTCTCTCGGAACATCTGCTGATCTTTTCTCTGCAATATCCAGCTGCTGTAAACTTGTACCCCTTGCCTCTTGGGTCACTTCAAGTTTGTGAACAATCAGGAAGCTGGGTCCTAGGGTATTCAGTTCCCCACCTAATCTGGGTCCTTGGACTTCTGGTTATCGATGCAACAAATATTTACTAAGCAGCTATTATGTGCCAGGCATGATTATAGATGATACAATAGTAATCAATAAAGATGAAGGCTTTGCCCTCATGAAACCGTCTAGAAGAGGAAACAAACCTGGAACAAGCTCACGCATTACTAGAAAGATAGAGAGCACTTTGGGAACATAGGATAGATGGATCTGAACCAGCTGCAGACTCCTGGAGCACATGGTATTTGAGATAAGAAATGAAGTAGGTGTTACCCACATGATGTGGGTATCAGCAAGTTGTTCCAGGGAGAAGGAACAGCAAGAGAAGTGGTCCCAGGCAGAATACAGCATGCAATTTTGAAGAAAAGAAAGAAGTGGAGAACAAGAGAGTAATGAGAAATGAAGCAAAGATACCACACGTGATGTAAGGCTTGACAGGTCATTTGAAGAAGTTCCTTTTTCACATCCTGAAGGCAGGGGATAATCATTACATGTTAAAGAAATGACATGATTAAATTTGTATGCTAAAAGAATAATTCTGATGCTGTGTGAGAAAAATGGAAGGATACATGAGAATAAAGAAAAGATGTGTTACAGTCCCATGCAGAGGTCCAGATGAGGGAGTACGTGGTGGCAAAGGTCATCACGGTGGCAGTGGAAATGAAGAGGATGGTGTCTAGATACGCCTTTTTTTTTAATTGTTATTTTTTTGCTGTAGTTTTATGGGTGCATTCAGTGGTACATAATGATGGGATTCGTTGTTACATATTGGTACATGTGCACAATGTAACAATCTAACTTGGCCAATCTCACTCCCTAGATAACGTTTCAGGTAGAGGCAACAGAACTCGGTGAGAGAACGCAAGAGGTAGGTGAGAGAGAAAGGGGAGTCGGGGCTGATTCTATCTTTTAAGGTTGTTGGTATCACCTTTGAGAGGAGGGAAAAACAGCTGCTTTCATGAGTAAAGGTAATGTTCACTTCCGGTCATGCTGAGTTTAAGACGAGTGCAAGGCATTCAAGAAGATATGTCCAGAAAGAAAAATCAGTCCTTCTTCTGTTCTGGTCATCTAGTTTTCTGACTTTCTGTATGTAAAGAAGGCAAGGCCAAAAGGTGGGTGTGGGGACTTGCATCCATTGAGTCCTGCTCAGTTCATGCCTCAGCCCTTGCAGATAAAAACACAGAAACTGTTAGGTTGCGTATCCAGGGATGTCTCAACACCCAGTGTCAGCACCCCGGACAGCTCCCCGGCCACTTCCTTGCTCATCAACGGGGAAATCAACCTACTGGGCATCTTGCCTTCTCTCTTGCCCCTCACTGTCCTATTCACATCCTCAAACACTCATCGGCTTCCCCTACCTACAACTTGGAATCCAAACGACACAATCTAAAGTCTGGTGCGCTCTGATTCTTGATGGGAGATGCCACGAGATCTGCTAAGCCCATGTAGGGACAGGAGACCAGCGAGAATCTTTCCAGCCCTACCTGAGAGGGTGTGGAGGGGAGCAGCGCACTGAGCAGTGAGGTAGAGAGAGGCAAGAGAACCAACCCGCAGAGGAATTGATGATGCACAGTGGATCTTCCAAAGGCCCAAGTTCACTTGGGAAGTCAAGATGAGAGTGAGCTCTGTAGGGTACGAAGTGAGGGGTGGGGGTGGGGGAATGTCCAGGGGAGATGATGGGAGAGAAGGAGATGCAGGAGAGCACACTGGATGTAGCTTTCAGGAACACCAAAAAACGACTCACACTTAAAATGCAGGCTGTGAGGATGCATTTAAAAAAAAAAAAACACTTCAATAATGGTATTGATTTAGGTCCCAAACTTCTAATTAGAAGATAAAAGAAAAAGTAAAGACCCGAGGTAATTCTTTATGTGCTTACGTAGCATAATGTTCATAATATACTTTTTTTTTTTGAGAGAGAGAGAGTGGAGGAAAAAGGATAGCTTGCCGCACAGAATATACAGCATGATTTTTGTTTATGTTTGAACAAAAAGCTTTTTAAAGTCTGAAAGAAGAAACCCTAAACTGTTAGCAGTAGTCATCTCTGAAAGGTAGGATGACAGCAGGATTCCACTTTCTCAGTAGTATTTTCATTTTTTTTAAATATAATGATGCTGTCTTAGTCTATTCAGGATGCTCTAACAAAAATACCATCAACCGGGGTAGACTATGAATAACAAACTTTTATTTTTCTAGAGATCTGGAGGCTGGGAAGTCCAAATCAAGGCATCAGCAGATTCAGTGGCCGGTAGGGGCTCTTTCCTCCGAGGTGGTACCCCCTGTGTGTCCTCTCCTGTTGAAAGGGCACACAAGCTCCTGAAACTTCTTTTACGAGGGCACTAATCTCATTCTTTAGGGCTCCACCCTCATGAGCTAATCACTTCCCAAAGGCCCCATCTCGAGGGTCCCCAGTACTATCACATTGAGGATTACATTTCAATATACAAACATTGGTGGGACATAGCATTCAGACCATGGCAGATTCTACACTGGGTTGATGTTTGGCCAGCATGCAGCATGTTGTTCAGTTGTGCAAGTTGTTAAAATAACTAAAGAATTCCATGTTACTCGGAAAAGCAGCTATCCAAAACTCCATAAGAACTCTTCGCCAATACAGCCATGATCCCGCAGGTTGAGGGTTAACACCAAATAAGTGCAGAGCTTCTGATTTCTCTACTGAAACTTCAAGGCAGGAGTCCATTCTGATCGGGTCACGTGGCAAGCTAAGAAAATTGTTACTTTTGAATATCTCTATTGTACTCCAAAACAAAAAAAAATAGTTATATTCATTCTTTTTAAAAAGCGTGGTGACAGCAACCATCAGAATCACATGACGGTTATCCCGCTGAAAGAATTTTAGAATGCTAGTCTGCAATTTTGATGAGGGTCACGGCTCACATGTCAGATGACATTTACATAAAAGACCCCCCTCTCATAGGCTCACCCAAATTCTTAAAATTATGCTTATTTGCATTCCACCCAGATGTGAGCTGTCACAGTGGGACTTCTACACAGGGTTCTGTGCCTGATGAGGTCACACACCACAGTGTGGGCACTCCCTCTTACAGGTCTGAGTCTTACCACTCATTTTCTATAGACCTCTGCCCCTCAGGGCTTCTTGTTATTAGGCTCCACACCTGACTGCTTTTTAAGCACTCTGAAGACAGACAATTTGGCCCATTGGTCATCCTCCCTATCCACTGCCTGGCTTGTGGTAGTTTTTCAGGGTTATTTGTTGCTATTGATACGTGTTATGTGCAACAGTGTCCTCTTCCCTGATTATAGCCACAACTATCTGTGCACAGTTTGTACTGTGGAGAGTCAAAGTCAATGAGGGTAATCCATACCAGTGTCCTAAGCAAACCCCCAAATTCCAGTGCGTTAGTACAATAAGGGCTTATTTCTCACTCATACAAAGAACAGTGTGGGTGCTTATGGTCAATAGGCAACATTCTTCCATGCAGTGACTCAGGGACCAAGGCTCTTTCCATACAGCTTTGGAATGATCTGCACTCAGCTGACAGAGAAAGGAAAAGAAGTCACCACTTTCTATTGATTGATTGATTTGTTTGTTTGTTTGTTTTAGTTGTAGAAGGATAGCATGCTTTTATTTTATTTGTTTATTTTTATGTGGTGCTAAGGATGGAACCCAGTGCCTCATGTGTGCTAGGCAAGCACTCTGCCACTGAGCTACAGCCCAGCCCCAAGACACCACTTCTTAAAAGAACCCTGACCCAGCATCGAGGCACATCATTTCTGCTCATGTTCCATTGGTAAAGACCAACATGGTGGTGCAAGGGGAGCTGGGTAACATGCTTCCTGACTGAGAAGCTGCCACCCAAGGCACCTCTAGAAATGGAGTCATGAAGTTTTGCTGAGTAGCTCAACATCTACCATAGTCAACATAATAGAAAAATCATCTAATAAGACTCTGTAGTAGGAAAACTATCTCCTAATGATGGTAAAGAAGACATTTTCAGATTTATTCTTCCCAAGTCTCTTAATAATATTTCTGCTACCTGTCACAGGCTGTGCGTTTTTATGCTAATAGGGAAAGATTTTAAAGAGAGAATTCCACAGGCTGACAAGGATACAACCCATGTGAACTTAAAAGCTAGGCTGGAGCATTATATGGCCTGATTCTGTAAAGTCTAGGAGTATCAGGAAGGAAATAAAGCATCCTACTATTCTTTGAACCAAATCTAACTCTTATTAGTCAGCTTTCTGTCACTATAACAAAATACCTGAGGGCAATTAAGTTATAAAAAGAAAGGAGCTGTTTCGGCTCATGTTTCTGTAGGTTTCAGTCTAAGATAGAGTGACCCAGGGTTTGGGGCCTCTGTCAAGGCAACAGGGGTGCACATGGAGCAACCTACTTACCTCCTGAGCAAGGAAGCAGAAGTGGGAAAGAAAAGGTCAGGGTATCACAATCCCTTTTAGGGGCATACATCCAATAACCTCCCCTCCTCCTAAAAGACCAGAGCACTTCCCAATAGCACCACCCTGGGGACAGAGCCTTAAAGACATGAATCTTTGGGGGACTTTCAACATTCAAGTTATAGCAGTCTCCATTCTATGTCATGCCACTGCCCGGTAGAAAATCGGGCACTCTAATCAGCCACAGTTCCTGTCCCGGTGGCCATAGTTTAGCTTATGAAGAGAGCCGGAAGTAAACTCCAAAGAGCATGCATCTAATAAAGCTATTTCTTAAAAAAAATAAAAATAAAAGGAACTGCTACTGGTCCATAATGAACATTTTGTATTTTTAAAGTATTTTCTTTCAGAGAGGAAAAAAAATGTAATTCATTCTTTTTCCCCAAAAATAATAAAGAAAATTGCTACTGGGAAAGGTTTGGCATTTGAAACCTAGTGGGAGATTTTTCCAGCAGATGGCTTAGTGACAAAAAGCTTTTAAGAATTTCTGACTGCTAGAGAGAGAGAGAGAGAGAGAGAGAGAGAGAGGGAAGGCAGGAGGAGAGAAAGAGGGGGGAGAGAGAGACTTTATATGATAAAGAAAAGATGTGTCCAAAGAAAGCAATTCTTATTCAAGGTCTGATGACTCAAATAATCCATACACTAGATCATAGATTTCAAAATCTGTCTGTGCATCAGAATAGCATAGAAAGTATGTTTAAAATACCCATGGAATCAGAATATCTGTGGGTGGTGACCAGACAGGCATATTTTTTAAAACTCCGTAGGTGACTGTGTTGAAACCCAGAGGCCCCGTTGTTTGTTTAATTCTGATGGTAGCTATGAAGCTGGGCAGTCTTATTAGCCAAGCAAATACTATGCACTCTCTTGGCCACTTGTTCGTCATTTTCTGTACATTGAAACCCACCAGCAAGAGCCCCTTCACCAGTTTTCTCGTCTTTCCATCAAAAGCATTGGCATGGTGTTCTGCAGAACACTACAGTAAGGATGCCAGTGAATTTGATGATTTCATTTGGAAGCAAAGGAGGCAGAGTTCACAGCCAATCCACCCAGCACGATCCGCAGAGAAGCCGAGCTCTGTCACAGCCAATGGCTCTGTCAAACACCACTGCCCACATCCTCTGGGAAGGAAGGGTGGTATCCTGGGAAGATCACAGGCTTGAGTAGATGAGTTTTAACTTCCAGCACTGCCATCTGCTCTCTGGGAGCCCAGGATAAGTCCCTCCAACCTAGTTTCTTTATTGTAAAATAGAAATGGATGATATTGACCCCATCGTTTCAAATGGGAACAAAAAAAAAAAAAAATGTGAAGAAAAGATCTTGTCGCATGCACAAGGCCCTGGGTTCAATTCCCCACACCACACACAAACAAACAAACAAAAAAAGTCTTGGAAAGAATCCACCATAGAAGAGGAATTTGATAAATGGTACCATCCTTGCTACATTTTTTTTAACTTCCTTCCCCCTGGAAATAGAAGAACCAATTAGCAAAGGTCCACAAAAAACTTCACGTTTTCCCAATACGACGTGAATTTTCTACTAAGGGGTAACCCAGGAGAGGATGTGGAGATAGGGATATTTTTCTGTTATCCTTTAAGTAATGTGGCTACCTCGGAACAGACTCTTAACCTCTAGTCCCAGATGTCACTCCAACCGGAAACCACCTCCTGGTACCTGAGCCCAATGGTAGAAAACGGACATAGTTTTTGTAGCAGTGATTCAGGGTATAGGAATGATTTCTGTAAGTTCCACATGGTCAAATACAAAATTATATGGAACTCAAATTAATCACACAGACAGGCATAAAACACCAGACTCTAAATATTATTTACCCAGCATCGAGCAGATGTTTGTTTCCAAAGCTACAATCTCCTCTAATTGGCCGACGCTGTACTGCATAAACTCCAATGCAAGCTTATGTTCTATAATGAATGACAAATGCCTAGAAGAATCCTTTGTGAGTTGACAGCCTCCCCCTCTAGCATGCAAATTGCATCGAAATTCCATCAGCAGACGCAGATAAGCTCATCTGCATGATTGGCAAACTAGTGGATAAACATACCCTTGGATTCATTGTCCAAATTCAATTTGATCCATCCGTCTCTGTTTTTAGAGATCATTTATTTGTTAATTTATTCATTCAGTCAACATTTATTGAGCAGCTATTCCAAAACAGGCACTGTCTCAGGCTTGAGGAATGCAAAGATGAATCCAAATCTGGTCTCTTCCTTCCACAATGAAGGGAGGGAGACAAGACCGGTAAAGAAAAAATGACCCATGTGACCAAGAGCAAGAAGAGCTGTGGGCAAGCTTCCATGGTAACTCAGAGGAGTGATGATCAACTCTACCTACACGAAGTATGGATGCAGTTGCGGATTTTTAAGGAGAAACTTGAAGGCAAGAAGCTAGCTCGGCAAATGCAGTGTAGAAAGGGGGTTTCAATGAAGAGCACAGCAAGGGCACATGGAAAGGACGTCACATTCTGGGAATCATGAAGTTTGATCTTGCAGGAGCATGAAGTCAAAGTGTCTGCTCTGTTGTGATTCCTTTAAAATGTACCCATGCACAGTCCCCTTGAAGGACTTGCATGACTATATCTATTGAAATTGGGAAATATGCATTTTTATTTGTCATAGCAAAATGTTTTTAAAAAATGATTCTTCTCCAAGGGACTAATTAAATCAACTACGGTACATCAATGTACAGAAATATTATACAAACTAAAGACTATGTAGAAAGGATGAGTACATGTCCCGTATATAGAAAGATTTACAGTTAGGGAAGGACCTCTGTCAAGTGGAAAAAAGTAGATAAAGAAAAATTTATGTCGTAGGCTACCTCTTGTGTTGGAAAAGAAAAAAATAGGAATACATATTTATTTGCTTTGTTTTCATAAAGAAACAGTGGAAGAATACATAAGAAATTAATACCTACAAGGGTAAGGGGGAGGAAAGAGGTGAAGGTGAGGCTTTGCAAGGTATATATCTTCTATATCATTTTAAATTTGTGAATCACATACATGCACAGGCTGCTTAAAATAGGACTAAATTTTAAATTTTAATTAAAGGTTGTCTCATGCCTCATGGTTAAGCAATTCCCATCTTGGTATAAACTATAGAGCATCACTCGTGTGTGTGTATGTGGAAGGGTATATAAGAAAGTGTGTTCTTTGTAGAGGAAAAATAACTTGGAAATTGCCAAAATGTCCGTTAATAGAATCATGAAGCTACAAACACTCATACTTTGGAATATTATGCAGCAGTGAGGTAGCAATGAGGTAGATCTGTGTCTACTAACATGGACCCAACTCCGAGACTTATTGGTGCATGAGAAAAGGTTTGGAATAGTGGTTACCAGGGACTAGGGTTAGAGAGATACGAGCTCACTGGTACCAAACTTCAGTTAGGATGAATACGTTTGGGAGATCCATCCTGCTGCAGAGGGACTACAGTTAATGATGTGGTTGCATCCTTGAAAACTGTTCACAGTACTTCTTAACCGTTCCCACAGAGTACGTGATAAGCATGTGAGGCAATGGATGTGTTCATTAGCTTGATACAACCGTTTCACAATCCCATTAAATCAAAACATCACACTCTATACTACTAAGTACAATTTTGATTCATCAACTAGACAGCCAGTAAATGAAGAACATGCAGAAAGATACGACAGCATTAAGGTAACACCACACACACACACACACACAGAAGGAGGGAGGGAGAGAGAAAAAGCATTCCTCTCTTCAATATTCTTCAGAATTTCATCAACCGTCCCCTCCCCTAAGGTAAACCAGCCTCTTTGGAGCAGTAACACCCTAGTTTCATGGGCTCCTTATCTCTGTGGCTCAGCACACCCTCTCCTCCCCACTGTGGCTTCTCAACTTTGGTACCAAAATAGGCTGACCTCCAGATACACCTCTCCCAGTCAAGAATCTGGGTCAGAATTCTATTTTTTTTATTTATTTATTTCGGGGGGGGGGTGGGTACCAGGGATTGAACCCAAGGGTGCTTACTCACTGAGCCATATCCCCAGCCCTTTTTTATTTTTTTGAGACAGGGTCTCGCTAAGTTGCTGAGGCTGTCTTTGAATTTGTGATCCTCCTGCCTCAGCCTCCTGAGCGGCTGGGATTATAGGTTCGCACCACCAGGCTTGGCTGGGTCAGAAATGTTTACAGTGCTGTTTGGCCAAATGGAGAAGAGAAGAATCTAGAACAGCTTTGAGATTTCTGAGCTGGGTCTTATTACCCAAAACAGGGAAATAAAAGAGAGTCCCTGGCTGGGTGAGGTCTCTTTGGGGTTATGATACATTTGAGCCACAGAGAAGATATTCAAGCAAAAATCTGGAGCTTTGCCCAAGAAAAAAAGTCCAACTCAAAAAAAAAAAAATGGGCAAAGGATATGATCATTCAGTTCACAGAAAAAAGATAAATAACAGCTCTTAAATATACAAGCAGACTTTCAATTTTCCTCATAATATGAGAAATGCAAGTTGACTACCTGAATGCCATTTCTCAACTATCAAATTGGAAAAACTCCAAAAACTTGAATAACACGTTTTGTTGATACGGGCTGCAGGGGAAAAGAACTCTCCCACATTGCTGGTGAGAATTTAATTTCACATAATCACTGTGGAGAACAATTTGGCACTCTAACAAAATTACAAATGAACATCTCCTTTGTCCCCCAAATCCCACTTTGGTGAATTTATCCTGAGGATATGCATGCACATGTGCAAAGAAATATTAATGCCAAGTTACTCATGACGACATCGTTTGCAATGGGATGTGTTAGGCAGGGTTCTGGAGAAGCACGACCAGTAATATGGATAGACAGATAGAGATACATGCATACACAAGCACATACGGTCCACCCTCTGAATCAACAGGTTCCACATCTGTGGTTTTAAACAACCTCAGGTAGAAAATACTTGAGAAAATTGCATTTGTGCTGAAAATGTATAGACGTTTATCTTCTCATTGTTCCTTGAGCAATATACTATAACAGTTATTTACATAGCATTTACACTGTATTAGGTATTATAAGTGATCTAGAGATAAAGTATACAGGGGGATGTACATGCGTATCTTTAGGATAACTATAGATAATATATACCTATATATAATTATATATATAGGTTACATGCAAACACTATGCCATTTTACACAAGGGACTTGAACATCCACGGAGTTGGATAACCATGGAAGGTAATGGGAATGACTGCGTGTGCATGCATGTGTGTATGTATATATATATATATATATATATATATATATATAGAGAGAGAGAGAGAGAGAGAGAGAGATTGAGATCTATTATAAGGAATTGGCTCTCACACGATTATGGAGACTGAGAAATTCAGATCCAGGAGAGCCCCTGGTATAAATTCCTGTCTGAGTCCAAAGATAGGGGAAGATTGATGGCCCAGCCCAAAATCAGTCAGACCAAGAGAAAGAACTTCTTATTTCTTATTCTTTTCAAGCCTTCTACAGATTGGATGAGGGCCACCTACCTTGGGGACAGCAACCAGCTTTACTCAGTGCAGGAGTTCAAATGTTAATCTCATCCAGAAACATCCTCACAGACATACCCAGAATAGTGTTTAACCACATAACTGGGAAGCCCATTGTCCAGTAAAGTTGACCCATAAAATTAATCATCACAGCAAGTGACTGGAAACAACTCAAGTGTCCATCAGAAGGACACTTGGTTAAATAAATTATGGGACATTCGGACGATGGAATGAACATGGTGCAATTTTGTAAGTTTATTTATTTATTTATTTTGAGGTGCTGGGGATTGAACCCAGGGCCTTGTGCATGCAAGGTAAGCCCTCTACCAACTGAGCTATGTCCCCAGCCCAATTGTAAATTTAAAAGAGAAAAAGAAAACTAAAAAGGGATGGAGATGTTCTCTAGATCCTGTCATGGAAAGATCTGAAGTGAAAAAAAAGCAAAGTGCAAAATATGCACATAACATGGTACATTTAAGGGGAAATGGGGGGAAATTAGCATTTTTATTTGTATTTTCTTGTGCATGTGTAAAGAATCTCTGGAAGAAGTCAGTCTCTTATTGAAAATCAGAATGAGAAATGCAAAGCAAAAAGGGAACAGAGAATTTTAGCCGACTATTTATACCACCTGGACATCTTTCATTTTAACCATGAAAATGTACAGGTGGAACAGCTCCAACTTGAAAATCGGAAGCTCTCCAAAATCTGAAACTTTTTGAGCACCGATATAACACCACAGGAAAACTCCATACCTTGAAAACTTTTGTTTCATGCACAAAATTCAATTAAATTTAAAATGTGGTATAAAATGACCTTCAGCACAGTATATAAGATGTCTATGAGACATATTAATTTTATGTTGAGGCTCACGTCCTATCCCGGAAATATCTCATTATGTGGATGCAAATATTTCAAAATTGGGAGGGAAAAAAATTATCCAAAACACTTCTGGTCTCCAGCATTATGGAAAAGGGATCTCAACCTGCACCTACTCTGAAAGATGTTAAATAAATGTGAAGGGGAGACACAAGTGTCAGACACCTGGGAAGGTACCGTTTGGGATTCATGGGCACATGCCAGCCAATTGTGGAAGCCATGAAGAAGAATTTGCCCAGGCTGATGTGGAGAGAAAGGGAAAGTGATGTAGAAGACAGAGTCTGGGGTCTGGGGAGGAGAGATAACAAAGAAATGCTCAGAAAGGTAGAGGAAGGGATGGCAAGAAATACAAAAGTGTAGACTTCAGCATTCAGCAGTCGGATCATTTCTGGGATGATGTATTTAACCAGGTAGTCTATATTGTGTCTGCACTTCCTGTAGGAAATATATCACTTAGTTACATTTCTTCTCTGGAATTCCTTTCTCTCCTGTCAGTGCAACCTGATTTGAGATGTAAATAAACCACCGAGATAATGCTGCAGTCTCGTCAGACTCTGAATTCTGCCACCAGCCCAGGCTGAGAGCGATGATGAATGGCAGGAGGGTTGCCATATAATCTCCTCGGTTTTAATACTCGATTATCATGTCCCTCATCTTGCCCGGACCTGAGACTCGGCACATTAAAATTTCTTTGTTCCTTCCACAATGCTTCTATCTCCACCGCATCTCCAGTCTCCTTTAATATGGCTCATTATTAAAATGAACA
This sequence comes from Marmota flaviventris, assembly GCF_047511675.1. Lineage (NCBI taxonomy): Eukaryota > Metazoa > Chordata > Mammalia > Rodentia > Sciuridae > Marmota > Marmota flaviventris. The sequence goes on along the minus strand of NC_092516.1, from coordinate 15,843,213 downwards.
CTGAAAACCAATTACCCGGACGGCAGTAGGAGTTGGTCCTGGGCCCACCTAGCCACGCTGCCAGCTTGGCTTCCTGTTCAGGCACAAACACAAACACAAACACAAACACACACACGGCCAAGCCCCTGGCCTATCCTCTGGCTCCTGGGAGCTGCCACTGATGGAGTCCTGTGCACTTCGTATGTTGTTACTCCATTCAGCACCCATTTGTTAACACCAGGTGCTGAGGGAGGGCCAGGCAGGCCCTCAAGAAATGCAGCAGTTAATGCAGACTCCCAGAGGAGCTCAGTTCAATGGTGACTCCGCTACGAAAGCTGTGTGACCTTGGACTGATTCTGAATCTCTCAGTTCCATGTGGTTCCCACTTGCAAGATGGAAATAATAACAGTATCCACCTGATGTGGGTTGAATGGTGACCCCCAAACTCACACCCCCAAAAGAGATTAAAGTCTTAATCCCCTGTGCATGAAGTACATAGCAGTGTTTGCATCTAGTGAATCATATGTAAGTGTGGCATGATTTTTATTACTATTATTATTATTACTATCATCATCATCATCATCATCATTATTGTAGTTGCTTTGTCCCATAAGCAGGCAAATGTCCCATTTTTTTTGTTGAATAATAGCAAATAAATGGATGGACTTGTTGCCTGCCATCTCCACAGGAAACTGGAGCTTCAGGTTGGCAAGCAGGCTCCAAGTTCTCCCACATGCAGGTCTTGAGTCACCTTTGCAGAGGACTTGGGACAAGAAGGTGCTAAGGGCCTTTGCATGGGTTGACAGCTTTCCAAAGACAGGGCTGGTTTCTGTTATACGGATTGATCCTGAGGGCAAGAACTGATTTCTGAGTCCACAGGGGCAAGGGTGGCACTGTAGTAAGCACAAGCACCTGATTCTTGGAGCAGACTGTCTGGTTCGAATTCCGCCTCCTCTACTTATGAGCTCTGTGAGCTTCAGCAGCTCTCTAACCTCTCTGAACTTCAGTTTCCTCATTTATAACATCAGCAAAGACTCACCAAGTGTACGATAATAGGTAGATAATCTGGAGACAGATGAAGGACAGTTTCTTCAGAACCAACACAGAATACCCTTTCTATATGTGCACATGGGCAAGCGTACACACACACACACACACACACACACACACAATTGGCTGGCATGTGCCCATGAATCCCAAATGGTACCTTTCCAGGTCTCTGACACTTGTGTCCCAACTTCACATTTATTTAACATCTTTCAGAGTAGGTGCAGGTTGAGATCCCTTTTCTCAGGTGATTTTTGTGGGCCATTGTAATTATCTGATACTGCAGAGACCAAGTTCCTTTAAGAAAGAGAACATGTGTTCCCAGAACCATCAACGGGGCTGGTACAGAATAGTTGTGCAATAAAGAGCCCATGTTGAAGCGGGGCACAGTGGCGTACGCCTGTAATCTCAGCAGCTCGGGAGGCTGAGGCAGGAGGATCGCGAGTTCAAAGCCAGCCTCAGCAAAGGCGAGGTGATAAGTAACTCAGTGAGACCCTGTCTCTAAATAAAATACAACATAGGGCTGGGGATGTGGCTCAGTGGTGGAGTGTCCCTGAGTTCAATCCCCAGCACTGCACCCCCACCACCACCAAAAATTAAGAGCCAATGTTGAACAAAGCAATAACTTCAAGCAAAGTTTCTGAATCCAAAAGCATTTACATTTCAGCTTTATGATTTCTGCCATATCATATCCACTGAATACCCAAACTCTTGTTTTAATAACAGTTTCCTTTAAATCAGGAGTCAGCAAACTATGGCCTACCGGCCACCTCTGTCCATGCCCCCTCACATATATGCATTGTTGAAAGCTACTTTTAGCTCTGACAGCAGAAGAATCGCAACAGAGACCACTTGGCTCACAAAGCTGAAAATATTTCCTCTTTAAGTCCCTTTAGAGAAAAAGTTTGTCAAGCCCTGCTTTAAATCAACTCACTTGTTAATTTAAATGCATTTTTAAATAGGAAACTGCATTGCTAATGTCATTGGAAACCAGTGTTCCTTGCCATAGATGGAAAGAAACAATAAGACAAAGATGTAACTATGATTATCAGAGGGAGTCCAAGAAACAGAGAGGCAGCAGCAGCAGTTTTTATATCAGCAGGGAATCGGGGGAAACAGGGAAACGAACCATTGAGACAGGTAGGGAAGGTGTAATGGAATCACAGCTCATCACAAAGGAAGAGTACATGGAGCCATAAAGGAAAAAGGACACTGGGAACAAAAAAAAAAAAAAAAAATTCTTTTTAACATCTGAAAGTAATAAGCATAATTTATAAACTAGATTAGAAAAGAACTTCTCAGCATATTTATAATGAAAACAGCTGATGCTAATGAGAGCAATAACATTTAAATAGAAATCTGTTTACCTTTGGGAAATTCATGCATAACTTCAATGCTGTGCTGATTGATTTAAGGACCAGGGACCCGACTGATTAACCTTCCTGGGGTTTTTTTGTTTTTTAAAGGGTAGTTGGCTGAGATGCAAAGGCGTGCTGAGGACTCAATCGCCTAAGCCCATGATTGGGAGTAATTGGAACCAGGTGGAACAGAGGTCGAAGGAACCAACCTGTCCATATGCTGCAGTTCTTTCCTTTTATGAATATTTCAGGCTTCTTTGAAAACCTGAAGGAAGCTATGCTCCTCCTTTTCAGAAAATGCACAGAAATATGCACACCCAAACGTTTGCATTTAAATTTGCATTGGAAATATATGTCTTGCACACAAATGGAATTTAAAAGCAATCTTATATAAAAAAAAAAAAGTCTTGATGTCATTATTCTATAACTTATCCCAAGATTCTAGGCCTATTTGCACAGTAGAGGGAAACAATTCGAAATTTTAAATAAAACAAAAAAAAATAATGAGAATTCTTTTTTTTTTTCTTGATCAAAATGTTGGGATTGTGGGGCCATCTCAGGTATCGATTTCAATTTTTCATTTAAACAGTACCAAGGGTGCACACTCTGAACCTTCGCATAGGAAAAGACAAAATTAATACTTACACTGCTCACTTTGACAAGCCAAAGCAGGCTCATGTCAGTAAACACAAAATCCTCCAAAATTTTTTAAATGGATCATGTCATCAATGAGGCAACATTAGTGAGGGAAGAATTGGAGAATCCATGCTTAGATCTGAAGGTGGTCTAAGGTCCTCAGATGAGTCCTTAGGCATCTCGAGGTGTCTTCAGAGTTGGCACACCAAAAACATTCATAAGACCCAATAGTTCCCAACTCCCATCTGCAGAAGCACTTTCTTTCAGCTTTCTGAAGTTTGGGGAGTTATCTCCCTACGGGATACCTGTTGGGCCAAAAGAGCTCATGGTTTTTCTGCCATGACCCATCATGGTAACCACTTGAGTGAAATTATGGACTTCATTTGGGTGTCCAATAACTCTTTTTTCCAAGTAAGTCCAGTAGTGAAGAAGGTTCCTGCCAAATTGTTCTGGAAGGGAGCTTTGCCTTCTCGTATACAGGTGAAAATTCCGCCCAATATTCCATCAAAAGCATGGGGGATTTGTTTTCTGGCAACACTGTGTTGTATAAACAAGACTATCCTATTCAGCATCCATGCTGTGACAAAACTCCTCAAAAGGCCAGCTCTCATGGCACTAAATAAGACTCCTTTCAGGATTTTGGCCGCGTTTCTGTGCCAATTGTAGAAAGTAATGAGGCGCCAATGAGCCTCCACCAAAGCGAGCGCGCCATATGTGTTATTGAGCACACCAGATGCGGACTTCTAGGCCCAGACTTCTTCTTTTTTTTTTTTCTTTTTCAGTTAAAGTTGTGCCTGAAGAAAATAAACTTTTCAGTCACTGATGTTTCCAAAGGGACCCACCAAAAGAAAAATGTTGCTTCTGAAGGCGTCAGGATGCACATGACAGATGAAGGGAGTTTTGCGAGGAACGGTGTCGGCAGTTTCACACAGTCCCAGACTGAAGGAGAGAGGAATCGCTGAGGTTCCTGCTTTGAAATATCAGGGGGGGGGTGGAAATGTTCATCTTTCAGACTGGATGCGATTATTGGATAAAAGTACTGCTTTATTGATGTCCCTGCTCCAAGTCATAAACCAGCTTGCTCAGGGCTTGGGTATACCAGTATTTCCTTTCCAAGGTCTCCCCCTTCATGTACAGATATTCTGAGAGAGCACGTATGGCTTTGGGCCTGGGAGGAAAGACAAGTTCAGGTGGAGTTTCATCCTTTCCAAATCTAAGGTGCTTCTCAGGGAACACACCTACGCCGCACGGTGCTGTATGGGGATGCTGAGACGGAAATCACTGCTTCATTCTTGCTTGTTGTCTGCACCCGTTGACAGGTAATTTGCATCCCAAGAGCCACGGTGGTGGCTTTAGTGTCCTGTTATGTTCAGTGATGAAAATGAAACTCAGGTGTATTCCCTGCTGTTAGAGTTTAGATAGGAGGAGGTGTCCCCCAAAAGCTCATGTGTGAGACGATACTAGGACATTCAGAAGCGAAACGATTGGGTTAGGAGAGCTTTAACTTCATCATGCATTAATCCACTGCTATGGATTAACTGGGTGGTAACTGTAGGCCGGTAAGATGGGGCTGGGCGAGGTGGGTCACTGGGGGTGAGCCTTTGGGGTATATACTTTGTCCCTGGTGAGGAACAGTCTCTCTGCTTCCTTGTTGCTGGGTTTGGGGCTGCTTTCCTCCTCCACACCTTCTGCCATGATGTTCTACCTCACCTTGAGTCCAGAGCTATGGAGTCGGCCATCTATGGACTGAGCCCTCTGAAACCCTGAGCACCCAAGAAACATTCCTCCTCCAAAATTGTTCTTGTCACCTCTTTTGACCACCACATTGCAAAGGATAATGGAAACACCAGCTGAGCCAAGTTTGACACAAACAAAGGCCAGTTTCCTTTAGCATTATACAGGCATGTATCTTCTTGAGTTTCCATCAGCAATAAATTAATCTCAGCACTGACATACAACAACCATAAACTTTATGTATATTACTTTACCAGGCAAGCATCATCCCATTCCACAGTGTTATTGTCTGAAATGAAGCAATCCATTATTTGTATGATTTGACACTGGGAAAAAAAATTTTTTTTCAGAGATGACTTCAAAATGACATTATATATGAGGGTGCGGGTCTGAGTCCCAGAATTCTTGATGCTCATCTCTAGGCCCCATCTCTGCCCCTCCCCTGCTCCAGGTTAATAGTTCTGTGGCCTACTTCAACCTCCTAAGGCTATTTGTCACCTACAAAATGGGAATGGCAATGTGTCTGCCATAGAGTCTGACTTTAATTTGATAGTTTTCTAGCAGCAGCTTTTAAGCCCCATCCTTTCCTCTCTCCCCACTGCCCCCCCCCCCACATCTACACAGGCCCCATTAGAAGGCCTGGTGTTCTCTCTGGTGATGGCAAGTTCAATGTCATTTGAACCCGGGGGTGTAGGCAGGAAGCCTCACCCCGGCCCCAACCCCGGCCACCAGGAAACCCAAACCAGCCCCCTTTGCTTGCTCTCTCAAACCATTTTGGACCTGCTTGGAAAGGCTTCCCTGTTCTCCCCACGAAGTCTTACTTGATGAGTGATAAACTTTGCCACCCCCTCTTGGCATGTGGGTGTGTGTGTGTATGTGTGGTATATGAACAAAATTTAGGGAGATGGCTTCATCCCACTTGGGAACACCTCAACAGTGAGTGCCACGAGTAGGTCTAGGCAGTGACCACTACCACCGGGGGTTCGGCTTCTCTTGCTTTGACGTGTACATCGGCTCTGCCGTCTGTTGGCAGGCACGCGCCTTGAGTCCCCGCTGGCTCCCAGGCTGTTTGAGTCAGGCCGCTGCCTACGGGCTGCCTTGCGCTCTGAGCCGAGATGCCTTGTGCTTCATTTGTTGAGGTCTTTCAAAATTCCATTACGTACCTAACAACCCAAGTCGGAGGTTTCAGGAAGTAGTCTTTAGGAACAGGAGTACGGGGCTGGGTCGTGTGTCTTAGGCTGGACCCATCTGTATGTCTCAGGTTGAATTGTGCCTCAGTTCCAGTCTGTTCCTCCCAGTGACTCAGGAGAACCACTCTTAACTCTCTTACCATTGCTTGTGCGTCTCAGGTGACCTTAGCCCCTGTTTTACGGAGCATGCAGGAAAAGACTGCTGCCCTCAAGAAGTGTGACCATCCGTGGTCCCTTGTGTGGAAGAACACGTTGAAGTCATACTCCTAGAGGCAGGCAGTTCACCAGGACCCTACAGAATGGCTTTGCTGCTGTCCTGCCTATACCTCTGTCCTCAGAAGGATATCAATCCTCAGAGTTATAGGGGAGACTACCAAAAGCACCCATGGCACAGCCAGAGGGCCAATTCAGACCCAGCTGAAGCCCTGAGTCCTTAAGCCCAGTAAGGTAAGCTTTCCATGGGCAAGGTCCCTAATCCTGACTATATTAGTTTGAGGCTCCAAGGAGGAAGACATTTCTAACTATATAACCATAGCAAGCTTCTCCTAGTAGCCACCAATAATAATAATAACATGAGAGAAAAAATGAAGAACTGAAATAGAGGTACACAATTTGGCTCAATTGGAAATCCAAAATTTACTAACAGAATTTCTACAAAAAAAAAAAAGAGAGAGAAGAGGGCACAGATTGGCTGTTACACTCTGCAGAACAGATTCTGGATTAACTTGAACATGCACTGAGACGCACAGCACAGAGACGCACAAACTTTTGTGGCCTCGATCCATATGGGGTCTCAAATTGTAGCTCTGCCTTGGGATGCCACTAAATTTAAACAAGGTACTCCCTATAATCTTGGGTGTTACTGAACATTAAAATAGAGGGCGAATAAATGTGTTTCTTCCCAACCCCATCAGAAATATTGTCTTTGGAAATTCCTGATAGTCAAAATGCCCTTTGTATCCTAAAATATCCCATAGACTCCCATGGATTCTCTGACTCCCCCACCCAATGGGACAAAATTAAGTCAAGTATTTCATACTTACAATTGGTTTAACAAAAACAAGGCCCCATACACCTTCCTGACCCTGTTAGAATATTTAATAAGACTTAGTATATCGCAACAGGGCATTTAAGATTGAAACCAATTAAGCAAGATGATGTTTAAAGAGGGATTTATGTATCCCCATGATAAAGAGTTCGATTTGGCCTGCTCTTAACCTTGGAAGAAGGGAACGGTGCCTCAGGATGGACCCTGCAATCTTCATGTCACAACCTCACCTGCGAAGTCCCTGCGGCCCCCATACTCATTATTATTTAAAATACTGACATTGTCCAATCAGCAACTGGTAAATACTTCGCAGTCATAAATCTGGATACACATCTTCTGTCCAGTGCCTGTTTGAACAGCCTCTCAGCACATGTCCTCTCACCATCAAAGGCACACAATACACCTTTGCCCGGGCACCTCGACAGCCCTGCCAGTGTGCACGGATTTGCAGACAAGGTCATGACCACCCAATGTGATGGAGCTTTCTAAAAAAACTCTTGCTTTAGGGGTCCCAAGGTCAGCACAATTGGCTGGACTTCAGAAAGTCATCTTGGCACCCAATGCTCTGATTAATCATTGGCCCCATATGCATACTTTTACAGATTCATGGATCATTGCCAATGATCCGGCCATCTAGTCTGACCAGAGACAGAAACAACAATTCTATATCCACAGTTTTTCCCTTTGGGGTAAAGAACTCCATAAATCTTTTGCTTCACAGATACTCAAAATATAAATCAGGTTTATACATGTCTCTATACCTGCTAAAGCCACAATACAAAGCCTCATTAAGATACTTCTTATATTCTGTTCTGACGAAAGCTTTTATTTAACTTTCCAAAACACACAGTGTTGACCTGTTGAATAAGTCATTCGGTGGGACTTCATTCTCTCTCATCAGCCTCAGGGCACAGACCTCTTAGGAAACTATAATGGCTTAATTAAATGAGTTCGAACTCAATTAAATAAAACATGGCACATTTTTAGTCATCAAACATCAAGGACAGATTATAATAAAAGACACGCCATTACAATCCAGCAGTTTCACTTCCAGGTATATTATCCCAAAGAATTAAAAGTAATATCTTGAAGAGCTATTTGCACACCAATGTTCCTAGTGGCATCATTCACAATAGCCAAAGTATGGAAGCAACCCAAGTTGTCCATCAACAGATGAATGAATAAGCAAAATCGAGTACAACTGTATGATGGAATATTATACAGTCTTATAAAGGAAGAGCATATTCTGTAATATGCTACCCATAGATGAACCTCACAGACACAATGCTAAGTGAGATCAGCCAGCTACAAATACTATATGTATCTACTTACAAGAGGAACCTAGAGTAGTCAAAAGTAGAGAAACTAAAAGTAGAATGGTGGTTTCCAAGGCCTGAGAGGAGGGGGAAATACAGAGTTAGAGGATTCAGAGTTTCAGGTCTGCAAGATGAAAATAATCATGGAGATGGATGGCGATGTTGGTGGCACAATGAATTCATTGAACACCATTGAACTGTACACCTAAAATGGTGAAGATACAGTTTGTTGTGTGTATTCTACCACCACAAAGAAATTTTTGAAGTCAGCCTCCCTTTCTACTGTTGGACTGCTGACATCTTCCAGACTCACCCCAACCTCTTCGCCTTCTGCCCCACATCTGGATGTTAAGAAAGCTCAGATGATATCTCCTTGGCAGCAGCAGAAAGTTCACAGCTCATAAGCCCTTGCCTCCCACAAGATCCATCACCTCTAACCACCATAAATGCTACAGCAGTCTCTTTGTCCTGTGCTCTCAAGGCATTTTTAGACCTCCTTAGGACACTGTCTTGCTCTCCCCAGAAAGCCTCATTATAGGAGCAAAGAACCCCTTCTTACTCTTTTGAAGCAAGTGTAGCATCATCAGTCTCAACATCTTAACCAGATTTTGGGTACAGGGATCGATTCATCTTTGTAAGGTAACCACAATAGCACCCGGTACATTATGTGTTCAGTAAATGGAAATCGGTGTTCCTTTTTTTTATTTCCTTATTTAAGTGACTGGATAGCCATAAATCTGATAGCTATCCTAGTTATGCTTAAACACAAAAGAGGCGATTTGTGTAATCCAAGTGATAACCATTGATGCTAAAGACGGAGGACTGCTTCCTGTGCCATGGGAAATATCTCGTGGCCCAGGATGCTAAGGACCCACAACAAAAAGCACTGAATGAAAACTTAGAGGATAAATAGTTCCAGGTTAAGGAAGAAGGTTTCACATATTGGATGCTCAACATTTTCTGAATGAATGAATGGTCCCAGTGGGCAGGACTTGGAACTGATTAGCTAGAGAGAGGACCGAGAATAGAAACAAGTTGAAAATAATTGATAAATTAAAAACAAGAAGGCAACCTCAATGTGCTTCTTCCCACGCTTGCCAAATGTTATGGTTTGGATGTGAGTTGTCCCCCAAAAGGTCACATGTGAGACAATGCGAGAAGATTTGGAGGAGAAATGATTTATAGTCTTAATCTTATCAGTGGATTAACCCCAGAGTGGTAACTGGAGGCAGGTAGGGTGTGGCTAGAGGAAGAGGCTCATGGGGGCCTGGCTATGGGGTATATATTTTGTATCTGGAGAGTGGAGTCTCTCTCTGCTTCTGATCACCATGTGAGCTGCCTCCCTCTGCCACATTCTTCTGCCATGTTCTGCCTCACCTGAGGAATAAAGCCAGCTGAGACCTCTGAAGCCGTGAGCCCCTAAATAAACCTTTCCTCCTTTACAGTTATTCTGGTCAGATCCTTTAGTCACAGCAGTGAGAAAAGCTTTAGTGATTAAGAAAACAATATTTAAAGGAAATTTTGCTGGTAAGACAGTCACTAAATTGCAAAGCTGGTCCTTCTGAAAGACACTATGTAGGAAAAAAAAATCCCCAAAAATATTAAAATCAGTGCAGGAACCAGGGAACCATTTTTTTTTCTCTATACCATATTGATCATTTCAAGTGGAACTGTTAGCTATCTTAGAAAAATTGTGGTTCTGAATTGCTTTTGCCTCCAACTCTGGACCTCTGTTCCTGAAGGGTTGTTTCCTAAAAGAAAACATTCAACCAGAAAATTTTAGCACATTGGAATCTCTCTAAAGATTAAGAAATCTCTGTAAAGGACTGAATGTCCAAAATTGAAAACTTCTTTTTTTTTTTTTTGCTCTTATATTCAGGTATGAATGAAATCATTCTTCATATCCCTTTCCTTTCTGTCTGTAGCTCACCTGGGTCAACTTTTCTCTCTGAAGTGACATAAAATTCAAGCCCATGACACTAAGTGTCACTCATGGAGGGACAGGTCCCCCAGTTCACTTTTGCTGAAGTGTTTCCAGAGATACCCATCCAATGCCAATTCTCTACTTAGTGAGCAATTCTTTTATACTCATTTGCACACATGGCCGGAAGTCACATTTCAGGGGCACAGGGGAGCCTCATTAGGCTGGGCCTCCTCTGTAGCCTCTTGTGAAGTCTCTTATTTGAAGGATTAGTATCCCCTCCAGATTATGCAAGTTGACTTTCTTCTACCTGGAACTGCTTAGACCAAAAAATATATATATATATCTACTTCAATTTCTTGTCACCAAAGCAAGAAGAAATGGCATTAGATTTCTCAGAACAGGACATTCATTACAGGTTTCCCTTTGTCAGCGATGGATGAGACATTTGGGTGCTCTACAAGCCCACTCAAGCCCCCATCCTCCACTGCTGACACAGTCTTTGACTTACTACACAAGTGTCTGACCTCCAGAAAATGGATGATGGCAGGCAGAGGTATGGACCCCCAACTCCAGAGTCACTACTGATTCCTTTTGGGCAGCTCCTTCTACTTCTCACTAAAGGGATGCCTACCAAAACGGCAGCCAACTGTTCATTGATCTGAATATGTAAAGCTCACCCTCCAAATCCAACAAAGTGTCGGCTATTTGTGGGAGTTCAGGTGCTGGGTAAGGTCAGCTTGGCGGCTACCTTTAGAGCCTACACATGGGCCCGGGAATGCAAAGAGATGTAGGAAATCAGACTTAATATATTTTTCTCATCTTCCTGCTATCATTATTCTTCTCTAGAACCAGGGGGATTTTCCTGGTAAAAGGCTCCTTTTTGTAGAGTAATACACAGGGTGGACACACCTTGACTGAATACTTTCAAAATTCGATTTACATACTACCTTCACTATTTTTGACTATGTACCATTTGCTTTTATTATTTGCTTAATAATGTTCTTTAAATGAGATCATTCTTAATTCATTTTTTTAATATTAAGCAATAATGTCCAAGAAATAATGAGTTTGGTGTATTAGTTACATTTTCCATAATAGGCACTCTACTGAATAACTGCCCATTCATTTTTTGTTGTTTTTTTTTTTTTTAATGTTGAACTTGCAACCATTTAAAATAATCCAATACGTCATAAATAACAGTTAGGATTTGGGTAGTGCAGCAGAAGTTTATTTTATCAAAAAAAAAATTAAACACTATGGGAGAACTAAAATAGTAAAAAGGGAACACTTGAGTTGGCACAGGAAGATATCTGCATGAAGAAGTTACTACCCTGGAGGGACAGAGGGAAGGGCATGAGGTTGGTGAGTAGGTCCTGGACGTTGGAGAGAAGAAGTACTCGGAGATGGGACTCAGGTCCCCCATTGTCAGGGGAAATGCCCTGTCAGTGCTGGTGCCTCTGAGGAGCTCCTGAGGATGGTTCTAGAAGGGTAAAGGAAGAAACTAAGTGCTCAGTCAGTTACTTCTGTAATCAACTGCCCCTGCCAGACGAAAGGACCATGGTTGGGGTGATGCTGATCAGAAGAGCAAGCGAACAGAAATCCTGTCCTCTTTCCTTCTAGACTCCCCAAGTGACAGAGCATCCGGCTGGTAAAAATGAAAGGTGGTCCCCAGCGCCCCAGCCCCAGCATCGGAGTCTAAAGGATGGGTTAATTGAGAGGCAATAACTTAACAACCAAGCGCCGTGCCATACTTCACAAAGTATTGCCATAAAAGAGGCTCAGAAGAGAAATGTAAGTTTGGGAAAATCTGCTTGTGTGTTGTGTTAAGAAAAAATTTTCAGCAGGCTTTCCAGACCCCCTTAAGGCCCAACAAACAAATGATGATTTAGACAAGTCTGGGATTCTTCGCAGCTCAGCTTGTGGTGGTGGTATTAGCTTCACAACTCCAAACAGTGAGGCTGACTGCGTGAAACCCCCTCACTAGCACCTCCCTGGGAAACCTGGAGGCACTGCAAACACAGAGCTTCCCTTTCTCATTTCCAACCAGGAGGGGTGAGTGTGCAAAAGGCACCAAGAACAGCCCGGGGAAAAGACACCACGGACCTTACAACCAAAGAGCTCACAACCAAATGGCAAAGGAAGACATAAAGTCTTATTTTTTCATATTAGGGATTGAATCCAGAGATGCTTTCCACTGAGCTACATCCCCAGTCCATTATTATTATTATTATTATTATTATTATTATTATTGAGTCAGGGCCTTACTAAGTTGCTCAGCCTGGCCTCAAACTTCCAACCCTCCTGCCTCAGACATAAACTCTTCAAAAATTTCCACCACAGTTCAGCATAAAGCACCTTGGTCGCGTGCCCTGTTACTGCTAGTTTCTCATTGAAAGTCTCGTGTGATGTTTGATCACACAGATTTCTTACTCAGTTGCAAAACTGCTTCAGGTATTTACCTCCACCTGTCTTGTCTCCTGCTCCTTCCTCGAGAGCTGGAGTCCATCTCCATACCCGCTGAGTCTCAGTTGGCTGTGTGACTTGCTTCAGCCCTTAGGATGTGGCAGAAATGATGGAGTGTCAGTCAGTCCTGAGCTGTCTCAAGAGGCCCTGCGTGCACCCACATTCTCTGAGAACCCTTCCACCCTGTGGGCGAGCCTGCCCAGGCCAGCCCATGAAGGGTGAGAGACCGCATGGAGGACAGCCGAGGGGCCACAGCCAACAGCCAACCCTCCAAGTCATGAACCCCATTTTAGGGGAGTTTGATGGGCAGCAATAACTAACTGATGCATTTCTCTTCTTCTCGCAGTCTTTGCAGGGATTCAGCTTCACATGATCACTGCCACCTTGAGTCATAACTGCCCTGACTGCCCCTGAGTAATCCTGGTGTATTTTCTCCATATAATTTCAGGGGGGGGGGGGTTAAAGAATTTTGTATTGATGCATTACAGTTATCATAGTATTGAGGTTCATTTTAACTATACAAAGCAGGGAATATAGCTCCAGTTCAGTCCCAAGTACTTCCTCTTTCTCTCCCCTCCTCCCACCATCTCTATTTATTTATAGTTTTTTTAATTAGCACTTTATAGATACCTGTTCACAAAGGTGAGATTCACTGTGGTCTATTCATACGTGCACGCAGGATAGTTTGGCCAATTTAATTCCACTCTGTCTCCCGTTTCCTGTCCCTCCTCCTACCCCCTCAATTCACTTCTTCTACTCCACTCATCTCTCTTCTATTTTCATGAGATTCCTCACCCCTTTTTCCCCCTTATGTTGGTCTAGCTTCTGCATAGGACAGAAAGCATTCAACCCTTGACTTTCTGAGTCTGGTTTATTTCATTTAGCATGATGTTCTCTGGTTCCATCCAGTTACCAGCAAATGCCAGAGTTCCGTCTTGTTCTTGACAAAAACTCCATTGCATATATATGCCACATTTTTCTTTGTCATTCATCTGTTGACAGGCATCTGTGCTAATCCCATAACTTGTCTATTGTGAATTATTCTGCTATAAACTTTGATGTGGCTGTATCACTACAGTATGCTGATTTTAGTTCTTTTGGATAAATACCAAGTGGAATAGCTGTCCGCACTTCCAAAAACATTTTAAAGATTCAATGTAATCCCCATGAAAATGCCAATGAAATTCTTCACGAATTAGAAAGAAAAAAAAAACAGTTCTAAAATTTATTTAGAAGAATAAGAGAGCCAGAATAAACAAAGCAACCTGAGCAAGAAGAATAATACTGGAGGCGTCACAATACCAGATTTCAAATTATACTACAGAGTTATAGTAACAAAAACAGTATGACATTGGCACCAAATCAGACTTGGAGACCAGTGGAATAGAAGACACAAAGCAAATCCACCTAGTTAGGGTCTCTGATATTTGACAAAAGTATCAAATACATCCATTGGAGAAAAGGTAGTCTTTTTAACAAACAGTATAGGGAAAAATGGATATCTATATGCAGAAGAATGAAAATAGATCCCTATATCTCACCCTGAACAAAAGTCAACTCAAAGTGAATCAAAAACCTAAGAATTAAAACCAGAAACTCCGCAACTGCTAGAAGAAAATATAGTTTTTGTATTAGTTAGCTTTTCATCACTGTGAGCAAAATACCTGACAAGAACAACTTAAGAGGAGGGATGGTTTATTTGGGGATCATGGTTTCAAAGGTCTCAGTCCATAGATGGCCAACTCCATTGCTCTGGGCCCAAGATGAGACAGCACATGATGGTAGAAGGGTCCCACAGAGGAAAGCTTTCAGCTCATGACAAGGTCAAGACTCAGAGAGGGGTAGGGAAAGGGGCTGCAGAAAAAATGCACCCTTCCAGGGAACACCCCCAGTGACCCACCTTCTCTAGCCGTGCCCCACCTGCCTACAGTTACCACACAGGTGGTCCATTCAAAGTAGGATGGGCTGATTAAGTTACAGCTCTCACAATCCAGTAATTTTAACTCTGAAAACTCCTGCATTAATACAGAGGCTTTGGGAGGATACCTAATATTCAAACCATAACAATTTCTTAGCATAAACAAACTAAAACATTAGAGTTGTAGGTGGAGCTTTAAGGTGGACCCTGACTGCATTGGTTCCAAGAATGTGCATGAGGTCTTGGGTATTAGCTTCCGAGAAACCAGGTACCTTCCCACTTGGGTGAAGTCACTTTGGTCCCCCTCACCTGCCACCCAGAAAGAAGCACATTGCCAGGAAGTCTGTAATAAATTTCACTCTGTGCAATCCTTGGTCTGTCTGCCTCGTTCTGTGGTCCCATGGCACCTTGGGGCTGGTTCTTACGCACTGGGACTGTATTGTCATAGAACATCTGTATCTCCCTCAAAAATTCATGTTGAAATTCCAACTCCCAAGGTGATGGTATTAGGAGGTGGGGCTCTGGAAGGTGACTGAGTCAAGATGGTGGAGGCCAATGAAAGGAACTACTTCCCTTACAAAAGAGACTCCACAGGACTCATCTGCCTCTCCCACCATGTTAAGATATGGTGAAAAGACAACCACTTGGGAAGACATGGATATACCTTTGCCTCATGGGACAAGAATCTATCTTTGTCTTGATCTTGGATTTCCTAGTTTCTAGAATTGTGAGAAATAAATTTCTGGGGTTTTTGTAAGCCACCTCTTTATGGCATTTTGTTATAGCCACCTAAACAGACTGAAATAGCCCACCAGGACCACTCTTTTCCTTCCCTCAACCACCAACCACCTCCAGCATTTTGGGTCTCATCTTAGATACTACTTCCTCCAAGACCTCTATCTATCTCTAACATAAATCCTGTTCACATCTCATATTCTCCCACAGAACTGACGGCTCTTATCATATGTGTGATTCTGTACCCATGGGGTTCTTTATTTAACCTCGACTTCCTCCACTCTCCTGGAAGCTCCAAGGAGACCCCTTTGTACCCAGCATCAAGGCAGTGTCT
This sequence comes from Marmota flaviventris, assembly GCF_047511675.1. Lineage (NCBI taxonomy): Eukaryota > Metazoa > Chordata > Mammalia > Rodentia > Sciuridae > Marmota > Marmota flaviventris. The sequence continues at coordinate 15,827,531 of NC_092516.1, read as the reverse complement.
AGCACAGAGCAGGTGCTTCATTAATTATCCATTAAATGGCTGAATGTCTTCCAAGTTACATTACTGGGCATCCTTGATATCAGATTCTTACAGAAAGAAAAGAGGCCTTTTTGCAGGATCGAAGAAGAAAGTGGTACCTCTTTCTCCATGATTTTGCCCACTCTGGTATCCATTCAGGATACTTGGCATGGATGTAATGGACAGGTGCAGGATTACTACCTTTCCTGGATGGTGATTTTGCCGGGTTCTGAATCCATGTGGCAGAGACAGCTAATTGACATCCTCTGACATCTAACCCTCTTCTTCCATTTATACTCTCCCATGGGGTTTTACCAGGGCACATGGCCACCCTACTGGAATCTCACTTCTCAGATTCCCATACAACGAGATGTGGCCATGTGACCAAATTTTCACCAATGGAATGTGAGTGCAAGTGATACTATGTCAGCATTCCATCACTTCCCTAAAAAGGAAATTTGCTGATCCTCATCTTCCTCTCCTTCACCCTCTCTACCAGCTGAACCACGGATGTGCTGCGCAGATGAGTTAGCTTCAATCACATGAATAAAGGCAAAACCCCAGGGGAAGCTAAGCAGTAAGATATCAGAAACCCAGGTCTCTAGATGAATTCATGAAACCAAGTTGCCTATCCAACCCTGGGCCCATCTGGTCTATAATATGGGAAATAAATAAGCTGTAATCATGTTTCTGAAATACTGAATTTCAGGGCATCTTTGTTACACCAGCTTATCCTGTGGTCTAACCAATACACATTGCCAAATCTCCTGTTCTTAGGAGAATCAGAGAAATATAATGAGTCTCAGAACATTACACAAATGGAATGGATACAGATCATCAACTCTTAGTCTGTTACTAGAGCTCAGAATTTCCCAATGTTCCTTCCCACCCCCACCCCCATACCTATCTTACTCCTGCCATCAGCAATTCCTAAGTTTTATCCAGGAAAGAAGGAAACATACTTTTTTCTTGTGTAATCTCTATCTTGCTGAGGCTGACAGAGTGTAACTAATGGTAGGAACTAAATATTTTAATCACCAACCTTGATGATTTACCAAAAAAAATCACTTTAACTCATTATACATAAATTAAAATATACTGAATGTCTAAGCTTAAACAGATTCAGCACTCAGGGAACTCCTTATACAGTTAGATATCTATTCTCCCAAATTCTAAGAAAACCTCCCTCAGATCAATGTGTAGAACTTTCTGAACTTTTCTATCACAGTTTCCTTAACAGCACAGGAAAGATAATTTATACCCAAAGATGTCTGGAATTTAGCCCAAAGTAACCCTCTACAAGCAGATTTATTTAAAGTGCTATACCTTTAAAATTCCAGCGCAAGTTGTTTACACCCCACTTGTAAAATAAAATGCTATTTTTGTTCTCTAGTCATCACTTTTAATAAGTTGAAAATAGATTCAACCTCATTTAAAATAAAGCTAAAACTTCTATGATATAATATTTTTCACCTAGGAAATTGAGAATGTTTTTTACATATAACAATATACTCGGTTAGCAAGAATGAATAACCAGTTCTCTCTTCCCCAAGGGGTAGGATTATAAACTAGTGCAACCTCTTGGAAGGAAGAGGTGGTTTGCAACTTTAAATGCAAATTTTGAACTGATTCACAATTCAACCTCTAGGAATCTATTCTCTAGATGTTCTTGTGCATGTGTGCAAAGATCACCACCAGCGCTATCTGTGTAGCAAAAGAGTAGAAGTAATCCCAGGGATAATCAATAGCAGACTGGACAAATGAGTTACCATGTGGGTGTTGGTTGGGTTCTCTGTGAAGCACAGGCAGTGACAGAATACAGAATGTGCATTAAGGAGTGACACCTCTGAAGGAGAAAGAAGGGAGCAGGATTGGGCAAGAGGGGGCATTAGGGCTCAGTTTAGAGCCCTAATACCCTAATGCCCCTCCATTCTGGAAGGCAGCAAAGATTGCTTTCCAGAGGAGTAGCTGGGCCCTGGCACCTTTACCTTGCTCAGCCACTGGTTGGGGGCCACCCCAGAAGAGCATGACCATGACTCCATAGCTAGGTAGAACCCTAAAAGAGCTGCCAACTGAAGGCAGCCAGCTCCCTGCTCCTTGCTTTTCTTAAAGGAGGAGCTGAACTGAGCATCTCATCTCCTGCTCTGGCACAAGGATCACCCATAGAATGAAGATGAAAGAGGTACATCTACATGTACAAGTATGGAACGATTTCCACAGTACATTGTATTAGTCAGATTCCTGTTACTATAATGAAATACATGAAGCAAGTCCTTTACAAAGAAAATAGGTTTATTTTGGCTCATAGTTCTGGAGGTTCCAGTTCAAGATCAAATTGCCTCATTGCTTTGGGCCTCTGGTGAGGGCAGCACATCTTTGAAGGGAGCTTGTGGGGAAGCAAACCACTCACCTCATGAGCCAGGAAGCATAGTTGACTCAGAAACTGGAGTACCATAATTCCCCACAAGGGCACAGTCCCAGTGACGTAAGGGCCACCCACACATCCCCATCTCCAAAAGTTCCATCACCTCCCAATAGCTCCATCCTAGGGACCAAGCCTTTGACCCACAGATCTTTGGGGAACACTTATCCAAGCAAAAAGAGTTAAGATAAAGACTAATAGTAAAGAAAATACAGTGTTTTGGAACTAGAGTTGAATATATAACAATGTGAATATATTAAATGGTGCACTTTCAAATATTTCATTTTATGTGACTCTCACCTTGATTTTTTTAAAAAAGTAGAGAATGCAGAGTGTTACTATCTGTGTTAGAATACAGAGTGTTACTATCTGTGTTGATAAAAAAGAAAATGCTTTCATGGACACGCATACAGAGAGAGGCGCGGCACCGCTCTAGAAGCAGCCACAAGACACCAGTCCCGTGGTCCCCAGTCGGGAGACAGACTTAATTTTCACTGAACACCCTTGACGCTGCTCAAATTTTTACCATGTGCCTGTAATTACACCCCCTCTTTAAAAAAACATCATTAAAGGGGCTGGGGATGTGGCTCAAGCGGTAGCGCGCTCGCCTGGCATGCGTGCGGCCCGGGTTCGATCCTCAGCACCACATACAAACAAAGATGTTGTGTCCGCCAAAAACTAAAAAATAAATATTAAAAATTCTCTCTCTCTCTCTCTCTCCCTCCCTCTCTCACTCTATCTTTATAAAAAAAAAACATCATTAAAGATGTTGTTTAATTGTTCTGGTGGATGAATACATTACTTGCCATCAGGAAAAAAAAAAAATGAAAATGCCTTGCAAGACTATTATTAGTAAGACACTGCGGTATTGATTGTTCAATTTCAGGAAATTCAGCCTCCATGGAGGTGCGGGGACGTCATTTATCAGGTTCAGCGCTGTCCTCTCTCTCAGGGTCAGAGTACTTCAGAAACAAAGGTATAATAAATTTCTGGAACTTAAATGGCAAATATCAGAACCTACTAGAAAAGGAGAGAAATAGATCTTATTAAAATTTCTTCAAGGGCTACTGGACTATTCTGCATTGGGCAGATGATCCCACCTCCGTAGACTGTATTATTTTAAAGTTGGCCAATGGCCAAGTCACCAACACTCTCCCCTTTCATCAATATATGTAGGACCGGCTGCCCCTGTGTCTCTCCACCAATCGTTCAAGTGTATCTCTGAATCCATTTGATGGTGTCACTCAAGAAGGACAACTATTTCAACTTGGCTGCCTCTTTTTGACCCAAAATAATTTCAACAGCTCCGGGTTCCACCAGGTTTTCTATTATTGTATGTACCTTTCACAGAGATTCTAAAGTGACCTTGAATGAAGAGAAAAACATTTTTTTTTAACTGTGTCTGATTGCACTTCTTATTGGACTGCTCCAAGTCCAGAATTTTCTTTGGGTTTGCAAAAAAATAAAATTACTAGCACTTTACTTCCAGAGACTCACAAGTAGTTTTTCAATGTCTCTGCCAGTGTTTGGCTTCATGCAGTCAGAGTGCTCAGACTTTTCTCGACGGAGAGACATATGGTTTGGGACCATTTTAGCAACTCCATAATAAAACCGATTATAAAAATAAGCATCTAAGAATATCTTGTGCTTTTAAGATTGACACGGCTGCTCACTCCTCAATTGCTGGTTGTGGTTGGCAGTGCACTCAGCATCTCCATGGTCAAGTTCACTGTTGCAAACTCCGAGGCAAAGTTCTGTTGCAGAGTGGGGTGGACATTCCTCCACTACGTGGGGCACGTGGCCCCCTGGGTCAAGTTCTTCCCTCAAACTCATACCCTTTAGGTGAAGGCATCAATTCAAACCTGCTACTCTTCAGAAAGCAAATAGACAATGATGCTAAAATCCCAAAAGCCAGAATTGCAGGAGTCCTCTATGTCATTCATTTATTTCTTCCTCTGCCCATTCACTCAGCAAATACTTGTCGAGAACCTGTTTATAGGTCAGGCACTTCAATGGTAAGCAACAGAAAATGACCCCTGACCACACGGCGCTCCTGCTTTGGTAGGGAGACACAGATGTGAAACAGAATATCACACCAATATGTAGCTACACATGGTGACGTGTTCCAAAGAAAGCGACACGGTTAGCATTGGGAAGCTCACCTTGATCTGGAAAGGTAAAGAAATGACATTCAACATGAGAACTGAAAGGTGCGTGATTTCACTGTTGTAAAGTAGAAGGGAAAGTATTTTTAAGCAGCTGGAGCTTCATGAGTGAGGACCGTGGAGAAGAAACCCGAAGATGGGAAAGAAGAACAGCATGGCTGAGACACAGTGACTGAGGACCGTGAGGACGGTGTGGCCAGAGAAGCTGGCTGGGCCTGTGCGCTGTGATGAGAGTTGTGGACCTTATTTGTCATCACTGTAAAGGAGCCCTTGAGGGTTCCAGTGAGCACCATAGTTTTCTCAGATGTACATTTGATTGAGGTTTCTCTGGCTTTTGTTGAAAGTGAGAGATCAGGTACCCACCGGCCACAGCTGGAACAGGTGCCCAGAGGGATGAGAGAGGAGACAGAAAGAAGTGGAGGAATGGGAGGCATGGTTTAAGGTGGCACAGACAGTTCTTGGAAAGAGAGCATCCAGTGCTCAAGGACAGAGGAGTGAGAAGGAGGGGGGTTGTCGAGAAGGTCAGCCAAACAGCCACCACATACCCTTCTAGAACAGTCTTCCATGACCAACTCAGGATCTCCAAGCCTCTGCTTTCTCATCAACTAAGGAGACTACTGCTTACCTTTCCAGGTTTCTGTGCTGATGAAAGAGGCTACTGCATCAACAGGCAATGCTCAGAATGGCCCTCCACCCATGATCCCTTCTTTGCGCATGCTCTCCTCCTGCCCTTTGTAGTAGTGTTAATTCATCAGCTGGGCCAGGTTTGCCCATCCTTGCCCATGCACTGGCCCCCTCTCAAATCTCCTCTCTTTTCCTCTTGTGCAAGTCTGAGGTTGCCCCTTCTCTGTCCATAAGCCCCCAGCCATTGACTTTCTTGTCCAAGGCAATTTCTTCTGCAAGGCTAGGCAGAGAGCTGGGGCTGTTCTGCTATTAGCATGTCTTTTTAAATGGTGTGGTCTATTTAACAGTCCCCAATCCCTTCTTAATTTTTTATGGCAACTAGGTGAGCGAGTCATGGTTTTTCTCGTCCCCATCATGGTTACTAGTGCATTGGCTCAGAAAAAAAAAACAAACTAAAGAATAAAATATCCTCCAACAAAGCACTCTGGTTGTAATTTGCTCTCACTCGATTCTTAAGGAAGAGCCTCCCTGGTGAGGCATATCACCTGGGCTCCCTCACAACCAGGAGATGTTATGGGAACGTCTGAAGTTGGAACTGTTGGCTATTTTCATGGAGACTGATTGCAACTTCTTGGGCCAGGAAATCCAAGGTTTGCAGTAGCTGCTTCTGGATAAATCTCCAGTAAAATCAATTCAGGAACTAATAAATAAATAAAGCTTAGAAATCAATTGGAGTAGTAGTAGCCAACACCAATTTCCTGGTTTTGACAATGTAATCAAATTATGTAGACATAATTGAGGGAAGAAAGAGGTGGCTACAGAGAACATTCCTGTGCTGTTTTTGAACTTTGATGAGTCTTAAACTGTTTCCAAATGAGAGGTTATAATTTTAAAAAACAAATATGACTTTACGAATTATTCATAGCAAACCAATTTTGAAATACTCAGTGGCTATAGTTTTCCTATGTTATGAAGGGAACAAAATACAGTCATGCACCAAATAACTATGTTTCTTTCAACAACAGACCACATGTATGACAGGGTGCTGGCACCTCGTGACACCTTAGCCATCTTAGTCTGTGTTAAGTATTATGCTATGATGTTTCCCCAGCACAAAAATCACCTTATGATTTGTTCCTCAGAATGTATCATACTAGGTGACATATCACTACTTCACGAGTTGTCAAAGCTGCAAAAACAGAATAAGCCATATGAAAAGCAAGGTAGACACAGGCTATCCAAATTCTTCCCTTGTCAGAGTCTAAGTTTCCAACCCATTATATCAAAAGCCTAAGTGGTGGCAGGAGTTCCCAGGTCCTGTGATCAAGGGCATCTCCTGTCCCTGGGCTCTTGACAGCAATAAGAGTCTCCCACCAGTCCATCAGCCCCAGAGCCCTCCCACCTCCTCCTCCCAAGTCCTGAAAAGTTCTTTGGGCCAAATGGTCGACCACACATGAGTTCTCCTGTAACCCTTGGTGCAAATGTCCTCAAGAATGTCCACCAAGCCCATCTGCAGATAACAAGAATGGCGATGGCAGCTGACAAGGTTAGACACGTCTGACCCCTTTACAACCATCATTCTTACAACACTGACCAAGAGTTAGATGGAATAATCTGATCAAGATGGAGTTGTGGCTCAGTGGTAGAGTGCTTGCCTAACACATGTGAGGCACTGGATTTGATCCTCAGCATCACATAAAATTAAATAAAGGTTTAAAAAAATCTTTAAATAATAATAATAATAATAATCATCATCATCATCATCATCATCATCCATTCAAATCAGCAATCCTAGACCAGGGACCCTTCTGCAAGGTTTCTGGCTCCTGTAGCAATTAGACCATCTCCCCAGCTCAGCCTTCACCCCCAAGTCCTCTGGAAAACCTCAGCCCCTCCTCCTCTGAGGCTGAAGAACTTCTAAGTGAAAAAAAAAAAAAAACACTCCATCTTTCAAGGTTCAGAGGGAGGGGGACAATTGCTCCTGCTTCCAACAGAGAGTGTGAAAACCAAGCTCAACCAAACCTGCAACAAGTTTTCAAATGCCTTTGAGAAGATTTACAAATCAAACAGCATTTGTCCATCGCTCAGCTCTTCAAAATGATCATGTATGCACCTGAAGTTTAAGCAAAGAAATCCATTAAACAAACAAACCTAAAATCATAAAGCCCAGATTTAGAGATTTATCCCCTCGCACTAATGAATATCCAATTCAGAATACCATTTTGTCTTCAAAGAGCCCTGCAGGTTCTTATCTTTGTTATCTTTCTGTACTGTTAGCAGAAATATTACATCTTTGAAATGAAGAAAAACATTATTCCCAGAGCTAAAACAGAAAAGGCTTTGAACTATTTTAGGGATAAATCAACTTGCACTTACCAATAAACCAAAAAGAATAAAAAAGACTATTTCAAACCAACTTGGCTCCTCTTACATATATTCAAGTGTCAATTTCCAAATCAGCCTTAGAATATACACATACACAATCAAATTCTACTGAAATGTCATACAAGCTCCCATTCGATCTGTTAAACAATTTAATTCTTTCCCTAAGGAAGAAACCAGGTTTTCAGTTAAGTAATTCTCCAGTCAAGCTTCTAGATCCTGATTCAGGTAGATATTATCAATCCCATATAACTTCTTTCACCAGGGATGGCATTCCTTATACATTATATGCAAATTTACCTCAACTTCATTTAAATTTTAAAACACTTCCCCCTGCTGTCTGAGTTGCTGAATTTTGTAATAAAGAAAAATATGAGTACGCTGAGGGTCTCCAAGCACAGTTGGTCTGTGTGTGCACTGCACAAAGGCACCTGGCCAAACGAGCAGGGACAAAAATCTAGTGTGTGTTCTGTTCACTGGTTAAGCCAACTGGCCTGGTCAAAAAGTCCTCAACCTAGAAGAAAGGAGACCTTTTGATATTCATCCACCCCATTCAGAGGAGTCACTTTAAAATTCATCTATGCAGAAGTGGCACCATTCTGAAATTCACTAAAGGAATCATAGGTGACAGCTATGGCCCTGGAAGCCACCCATCTGGTTGGCTGTTACCCTAAAGCTATCCACATTCTATTTATAGGTAGAAATAGGCTTCTGTCCACAGCCTCCATAGATTCATTCCTTCCGTTCTCTTGTCTCTTGGTTTCATCCACATTTTAAACTCTTGATTTCTGGTTCCATACATTGCAAGTACAGAACCCATTCTTTCTCATTCTTCTTACACTGAGAAATTGAACAGGTTGACATGTACAGGTTGTTTGTAAAGCACAGGATACAATTTCAGTGATAAATAAACCAGTGTTTTATTAAAGATAAACCACAGAGTAGCCTGATGAATCCCCAAGAACTTCCATGCAGGTATAATTAAGGTTCTGACTTACAGGAGCATAGGAAAAGGGCTGGGTAGGTCTTCACCAAAGTGGGGGCGGGGGCATTTGTGATGCACTTGGTTTAAAATATAGACCACGCTGTACATGGAGAACTTACTGTGGGAGCCACTAGGAAAAAAGCAAGAAATAACCTGTTATGCTCTAGAGTTTCATAAGAGGTCACTGTGATCAAGAGACACACGTCAAGTCCCCGCGCATAGAAAAAGCCAGAAGTGTTTCAAATAGAAGCCCCAGTCCATTGGAGTAGGTACCACCCTTGACTACAGGGGCTTCTTCCATGGGCAACTCTATATGTCCTATTCTAGGAGAAGTTCAGCAAAGATTTGCTTCTTACATGATGTTTAACAATTCTCCAAGCAATTGCCTGAGAGATGGAGTGAAAAATAAGGGGAAATTGTACAAATAACTGAATGATTGCCCTTATTTGTTTAAGTCAAGAGTCAGCAATTTAAAAGGAACCCTTTTAAATCAATCTGACAGGTTGTGTGGCATTTCCTATACCATTTGGAGGATGCTGGTGTCTCCTTAATAGCTGCTATTTTCCTGTGTAACACACAATGACTTCTCAAACATGCAGTAGCTTTTCAATCATCCATCCCACAAAGATTTCCTGCATACCTACTATGTGCCAGCCACTGTCCAAGATGCTGAGCATGCAGCATGCACAAAAATGGACAAAAGTCCCTCCTGCCTTTTAGAGGTGACATTCTAGGGAGGGAGTGGGGAGACAGACAACAAATAAAAAAATAACTATGTACCAGGTCAGGTGTGCTGTGGAGGAAAAGCAGACACTAGAAACAGAAAATGTCAGAATGCGCTTTCACGTGCAGGGACCAGGGAGAAGGCCAAGGAGTGACATCGGAGGCAAAGGAGGTAAAGCGAGCAAGCCCTGCGGGGACCTGGTGGAGATGGCTTGGAGGCAGAGAGCAGCCAGCAAGACAAGCCCAGGGCAGCAGAGGTGGCAGGCTCCAGAGGGACAGTGAGGAACAGCGCCCATGGGAAGTAGGGAAGTAGCCGGTAAGCTCAGACAGCCAGGAACTGCATCTTGTCCGTGGCTTTAAGAACTTGAGTTTTGACTCTGAATAACACAGAAAACCATTGGGAGGTTTTAAGCAGAGGAATAGGCTTTTGCCCCCAGATGTCCTGAAACAACCTATAGTGTCCCTCAGTAGCCACAGGGGACTGAGCCCAAGACACCCTGGGGCTCAATATACTAGGAGGTCCATGTTCCTCTTATAAAAGGGCATAGTATTTGCATGTGATCTCTGTAAATTTTAAGCCATCTCTAGGTGACCTATGGTACCTAAAATAAATGCTTAGTAAATCGTCATTATTGTTAAAGAATAAGGGGAAGGGGGAAAATCTGTACATGTTCAGTACAGAGGCAATTTTTTGATATATTTTCAATCCACAGTTCATTGGATCTGCAGATGTAGAACCCCAGACACACAGGGCCAAGTGTCTTTCTTTGACCCTGTCACCATCCCTATCTTTGGAAAGCCCGTGGGGTACTGCCAGGTGTTGTAACAACCGACTCTTCAGTGTGCAGTAGCTCACCAGAATTTGTTCCTACTCAAGACTGGATTAGACTTGATGAAAACAGCTCCCCAAATTCAAGTCTTTCTTATAGGTCTGCTGTTTTAACAGACTTAATTCAAAGATAATTCAGACACTATAACACCCCCCACCCCCCCCCCCCCGTTAAAGATCATGATTCAAAGTTTCTTGGTGTCTTCACAGACTAGTGCAACTACTGCCACGACGTTTTAGAACATTCTCATCACCCATGAAGAAACCCTTGGCAGTCCCTCTCTCAATTTCCCAACTCCTCCTGCCAGCCCCAGGCAGGCACTAATTGACTTTTTGTCTTTATTGATTTGCCTATTTAAAACACTTCCTATAAATGGAATCATATAATATGGGGCGCTTTGCGTCTGGCTTCTTTCCGTTAGCATAAGGTTTCCAGAATCCACCCATGCTATAGCATGTATCAGTACTTCACTCCTTTTTTTAAAATAGATTCCAGTCTTTAATGTACAGTTCAGTGGCATTCAGTATATGCATATGATTGTGTAACCATCACCACCAGCCATCTCCAGAACCCTTTTCCCTTGTAAAAACTGAAACTCTGTACCCATAAAAACATTAACTTCCATTGCCCACTCTTCTCAGCTCTTAGCAACTACCATTCCACTTTCTGTCTCTATGAACCTGATGACTTATACTTCATTCCTTTGGATTACCAAATAATATTTCATTATATGGACACATTATATTTTGTTAATCCATTAAGTTGATGGACATTTAGGTTGTCCATCAGTTGATGGACATTTAGGTTGTTTCCATCTTTTAGCTATGACCAAACAATGCTCTCTGACTTATCTTTTTTTTAAGTATCATTCTGGTTATTTGTTGAAATAGACTCTAAGGAGGTACGTTAGTCAGTTTTCTGTTACTGTATCAACATACCTGAGATAATCAACTGATAAAGAGAAAAGGTTTGCTTTGGCTCTATTTCAGAGCTTTCACTCCATGCACAATCGGTCGAGTTGCTTTTGGACCCTGTAGCCAAGGAGCACATCATGACAGGAACACGTGACAGAGGAGGCTGTTCAACTTGTGTCTAGGAAGTGAAAAAGGGAAGGCACTGTCCCCTTCAAGGGCACATCCTCAATGACCGGAAGACCTCCCAGTAGGTCCCATCTCGTAAAGTTTCCCCTGCTGTCCAGTGTGCCAAACTGGGTACAAAGCCCCTGGGAGGCATTTCAGATCCAAACTGTAGCAGGAGGCAAGTCTGCAGAAATCCCAAGGAGGTTGACGGTGGCTGGCTCCGGGGTGGAGTAGTCAGAAATGGCCACATTCTGGTGTATTTTTATACAGCTCGTGTTCCTAGTGTTTTTCCTGCTTCTTTTTCTTTTTTTAACCATTACTATAATTACTTCACTGCACTTTTTTTCTGACTTATTGGATCACATGTTTCAAACTCTGATATAAACACCTCCATTTATCTTTCTGGCTTCGTTAGGTATTTATCTAACTCTCCCAGGATTTTCCTACATGAACCAACCACATGAAAATCTGCAAAACAGGATCACTCCAGTGCCTCTATAGTTTCCTTGTAAAGATTTACAGCCTCAGTCTCTAGAATTATTTCATCAAGCTTAATGGATCCATATTCTTGAATTCTTTCCTAACCTATATTTTTCCAGCAATTTTGCTCACTATATTTCCATAGCAGTCTTCTTATCTAACACACTGGTTGAAATGTCAAGAAGCATAGGATTTAAAAAGCTTTTTTGCCAAGAGAATATTCTCCTTCACATTCAACACAACTTGGATTTGAGCATCGTGAAGGCATTTTCTTTGTTAGATTAAATTTTTGTTTGCATGTGTTTTTTAATAGCTTTAAGCCATTGGGGAGCAATATATGCAAGAAGAAGCTAAAAGACTTATGTAAGTGGTATTTTATATATCTATAACCTAAGCTGCTACCCAAGAAAGGTGAACTGTGTTAACAGAGGCTATGACTGTCTTTCACCTGCTGAATACCTTGAGGAGTCTTTCAAGTGTAGGAGTAGGAGTTACAAAGAACTAAAAACCTCTGCAAAAATGGATGAAGAATTGAAACCCAAAGAAGCCAAACATGGCAAAACTGAAGAATGATATTGAAAGAGTAAAGCAAGAGAAGACTTCTCATTGAAAGAACTAAGGGTGGAGAGAAATTCCTGTGAATGGTTCATTAGTGTTTTGTTGTGAAGTAGTTAGTTCACATCTAAGCTTCACTTTGGTCTTTCCTTTGGTATCATAAAATCTACACCAGTGTATTAACTGCCTGTGGCTGTATAACAAATTATCCCCAAACTTATCACGTGGGTCAGGACTTTGAACATAGGTAAGCTAGGTCCTCTGCTTGAGGGTCTCCCAAGGTTGCTGTAGAAAGGTCAGCCAGGCTTCATCTTAAGGCTGAAGAGGAAGGGATCTACTCCTAATCCTAAGGATTCAGTTTCTTATAAGGGATGTCAGAGGCCACCTGCTGATCCTTACTATGTGGGCCTCTCCATTGGTAGCTCCCAGCAGGCTGCCTGACTTATCAGAGCAAGCAAACAAGAGGGCAAGACAGTGTACCAGCAAGACAGTAGTCTCAGTCTTTGGTGAAATCTACTCTCAGAAGTGACATCCCATTATTTTGCTGTATTCTACTAATTAAAAGCAAGTCACATTAAATTAATTAAAAAAAACCAAACAACAAACCAAGTCACGAGGACCAGCCAATATGCAGGGGAGCAAGTTACACAAGGACATAAACACAGGGAGGCAGGAATCACTTGAGGCCTCTTAGAGGCTGCCTGCTACAATTACCCACTAGTACTTTTGTCTGAATAGACTATTTGAGAGGATCCACAACCAGGACAATGAGGTGCATGAATGGCATGCCATTAGGCAGTAATTTGCAGAAAACCTGGTGAGGGTTTTGGTTTTCCTTGGAATTGGGGCCTCCTCATTGGCCAGATGGTCTTAGCTGACATCCAGATTCACTTGAGAATTGTGCCCAGAGTCCTTAACTGCAAGGGCAGTACCTGGTTCTTCCCACACCAGAAGAAAAGAGGTATGCACCTTCATGGCATCAGTGACGAATTTGATCAGATAAAAGAGGCACTGATTGGTCAGATTCAGGGAATGTATGCTGAGGTGGGCTACCACCTCAGAACTAAGGGGCATTTCTATAGGATTCCCATGCGGCCTTTAAGGATACATTTCTTGAAAATGTCTGTGTGAAACAGAGAATTCAGGTCCTGGCAAGAAATGGATGGCACAAATTGGGTAATTGAAAACAGGGAAAAATTTACATGTAAAAGTTTGGAAAGCGTTAAAAAAAAATAAGAGATGTCAATTTCCCTGGAATCATCAACAGCAGAGCTCCTACCCACCAGGTCTAAAAGGAAAGCAGGAGAGAAATTCCTGGAATCCAGAGGTAGCTCAGCTGTAAGAAAAACCCATTCACAGAAGAGGAGGCCCTCGAGGAGGCTGAGCCACTGCCAGCCCTTAACAGCTCCAGAAAGGGAGCCAGGGGAATAAGTGCCCCGACTTGGCCCTCCATCTCCAGCCTCCTGCTGGGCCCCCACTGGCCAATCCCAGATGGAAGCTAGAGACAAAGTAATTTAATCAGTCTCTCTGGGCAGAGTGAATCTGAGAAGAGTGTACATTTGGAGGTACAGGCGGGAAGTATCCAAAGCATAAACAATAGGCCAGGCAGGTTGATACAAGCCTCTTAAAAGGGCAGAAGTCACAAAAATTCTCCTGGAAATAAGCAGATGCAATCACTCAGAAGCTGGTATTCAAAACCCACATGGAGAAACACAAAATAGCTTTTAAAATGAAAGTCTACTCAGAAGGACAGAAAGAGGTGATCCCTGGCCATGGGTTTGGGAGGATTCAAGTCCTGTGTTAGTCAGCTTTCCATTGCTGTGACAAAATGCCTGAGGTAAACCACATATATAGAGTCAAGATTTACTTTTCCTCGTAGTTACAGAGGTTTCAGTCCAAGGTCACTGGTCCCTGTTGCCTTTGGACCTGTGGCGAAGCAGAGCATCATGGTGGGAGCACATGATGGGGCAAAGCTGCTCACCTTGCGGTGACTGGGAAACAGAGATGGGGGAAGGGGTCAGGGTCCTGGCAGCCCCTTCATGGGCAGCTCCCAGGGAATCCAGCTTCCCTCCACTAGTCCCACCTCCTAAAATTTCCACAACCTCCCAAAAGCACCATCAGCTGGGGACCAAGACTTCAACACACGACTTTGTTCCCTCACTCTATTTAGGATACTGAGAAGAGCCAGGAAATAAAACACCAAATCAAACCTTCTAGGACAGTTTTCATCAAACTGAAATATAACCTTTTCAAGGAGGCAACCAACCAGGTGGAAACTAAGGGAAGCCAATACACAGAGAACAGGAGACAGAACCGAGAGGGATTCCAGCTCACAGTAATTTTTTTCTAAACCACCTTGGTGTCATGGTAAGAGAGCTGTGAAAAGCAGAGACTCCACTGGTGTGTGTCCCACCTCCTCCCACTTTCATCTCATTCAGAGCCACAGGACAAAGCCCTGTGGTGTCACAGACCTGCCGATCTGGCCCATCACCTCTCCAACCTCATCTCCCACCTCTCCTAACTCTCACCCAAGTCCCAGTCTTGTGTTTACCATCTCAGTCCTCAAATACCCTGAGCTTTGGCCTTGCCTCTGGAACTGGCTCATATTTCTGCCTAGAATCTCCCCTATATATAGGCATGTCCTCCTCTGTCCTCCAAGTACATGCTCCATTATCGTCTTTTCAATAAGGCCTTCCCTAACTACCTGCTTCTGAATTAAAGCTTGTTCTCTGCCATCCCCACCACCCAGTGCTCCCAATGCTTCCCTCCACATTTCTTTTGCCCCATAGGGTCAGTTACTGTCTGACATGAACATGTGTTTATTGTCTGCCTCTCCTGCCCCCAGTAGAGTGCAAGCTCTTTGAAGTCAGGGCTTTGTGTCCTGCTCTATCTGTAGCACCTACCGCAAGGCCACCAGAAAAAGTCAGTTTTCCATAATTTTCCATTAAATGGCAATCTTCCAATCCCATGCCTCCCTTCTCCCCGAGTGGAGCTGAAGTTTTCTGAACTTTGTCTAATTGAAATTCCTACTGAGTTCAGTTTTGTGCAAGAGAAGAAGTGGATTCACTCCAACATTTCAAAAACTATGTAGTAAACATCAACCAGAACCTAGTCCATGGTGCAGTGGGAACATGGCGGTGAACAAGACAGATAAGGTTCCTGCCCACAGATTACATCCGGGTGAGATATGTACTGGTGAGTTGTCACTTCCTCTCCTCCAATGCCAAACCCTTCCTGGTGTGACAGATCCTGGAGCTGGACTTGGCACCAGTGGGAATCCACCAGGCTGCCCATCAGTGTCTCAGGCTGCCTGTCCCAAGATGCCAGAGAAGGTCACAGAGAAGCCTGGTGCAGAGTGGGGTTTCTGTGGGTGTAATATGGCCAAAAGTTAATAAAGACGGGGCAGATTCCCAGAAGAACAGACTTGTCAACCTCAGGCACTTGTCAACCTCAGTCATTCACTTCAACATGAGTGGAGGAGGTGACCATACCCAGGGAGAGAGCCAGATCACTCCTCGAACTGGAATATTCTTCCCAAAGGATGGCCCAATGCGTATTCCATGTGCTGTTACTTAACCAGAAAATCCTGGGAAACTCTGGATGAAAGGGTCTTGACTACACTAGAGGTACAGCTAAGATGTAGAGTTGGAGGGAATTACTCCTAGAACATTCCATGCTCCAGATGAAGCAGTCAGTGCATTGTTAGCTACAAAGGCTACCATGTGGCAAAGTAGGTGGAACAACCATGTTATAAGCATGAGCTCTGACTGCCTGCTTTGCTGTGGTACCTGGTTTCCATGACTCTTGGAGATGGGGAATAAGCAGGAGCAGGACACTATCAGCTGCCAAGTAGCATGGCACTCTTTGGAGGCCACGGAACAGGACCAGAACTGAGCAAGGAAGGCGTGTGGACAATCTGATGTATAAGTCAGCATTTGCTACAGTAACAATCTCAGTGGATTTCCATAACAAGTATTTATTTCTTGCTTATGAGTCTTCAAGTCTTCAGCAGAACCCAGCTGAGCTCAGCTTGGCTTTAAGATTTCAGTCAAGTTCAGGACTACCCACAGTCCCTTCACGTGAAAAAGAGATTACTTCCCAAGGTGAAGCTACATCATGCAAGCACATTTAAAATTCCCAGGTCATGACATATCTACTCACATTCTAACGACCAAAGGTGAAATTTAGCAGAGTAAGGAAACAGACTCTCCCTACTGAGATGTACTACAAATTCCCACGGCTTGGATTATTAGGTATAATCCTAATAAAGGGGGTAAGCAGTATTGCTGGAACAGTCACCTGGCCCACCATCCACAGGCATGTGCTGGAGGGTCTAAGACTGGAGGAGATTTCACAGGCCCAGGGTTCTCCCAGGAATGTGCAGTCCCCGCCATTTCCTCCCTCCACTTTCCATCAGCATCTATTCAGTCTGCCTCTTAAAAGGCCAAGAAAGAAGTGAAGGCAAATAAGGACTTCACTTGCTGGTGTCCCCATGGATCAGACGAGCCCACAGCCTTTTCTAAAATCATCAGTAACTGGGGCACTGAAGAAGTATAAGATGAATTGCCTGTTGGGACGGAAGAATCTCTGGATCATTGGACATCCTAAATGGATTTGTAGAGAGGGAACTCACTTCAGGACCCCTGCAGGACATGTGCTTTGCAGATGTCCCAGCTGGATACTGGGTAGACTGGGAACTCTGCAAGGCTTAAGTTTCGGCACACACATCCCATAAATATGAGATGGGAGGAAGATGATGTAAATGCTTTGGTTTGGGGGGTGTTTTTGGTTTTTAATATTTATTTTAAAATATTTTTTCTAATATTTATCTATTTTAATATTTAAGTGGACACTATATTTTTATTTTACTTTTTTATGTGGTGCTGAGGATCAAACCCAGTGCCTCATGCATGCTAGACAAGCACTCTACCACTGAGCCACAACCCCAGCCCCAATATAGATGTTTTTAAAAACCCCCCCAAGATGCTAGGCTGGATCCAAGCATGGTGGACCACCTTAATCCCAGTGACTTAGGAGGCTGAAATAGGAGGATCAAAAGTTCAAGGCCAGGCTGAGCAACTAAGTGAGATCCTATCTCAAAAGAAAAAATTAAAAGGGCTGGGGACTTAGTTCAATAGTAGAGCAACCCTGGGACTGCGCTAGTACTAGGAAAAAAGAAAAAAAGGCAAAGGTAGACAAAGTTAAGGTCAAAGAAAGACCAAATATTTCACATAAATTATAATTCTCTTCCATGGCAGCGTCTCTTCAGTACAGCCAGGTAAACACAGCGCACTCAAGAACCCAGCAACCTTTTCTTTGGCAGTCCAGAGCATCACCAGCAACGGTGGCTACAACTCTGGATACCAGGACTACAGCGAATAACTGAATTTGCACTTCACTGGGTGGCAGGCTGGGGTTGTGGGAGGATTGCCAGCCCCCAGCAAGCCAGGCTCAGCATCCATTGTGGGCCTAAAGGTGGGGCTTCTACAAAAGGATCTGGCTGGGGCATTATCCACAATGTTTAATAGCCAGGATGGCCAGAGGTCCTGCCCTATCAGAACTCTGAACAACAGCACACGGTAACCTGCCTGCAAGTGTCCTTGATCCCTGCACCCAGCTAGTGAAGCTACCAAGGATGGAGGCTGGGAACCCATCCGGCAGGCTGACATTGAAAGGTGAACATTACAGCACCTACCAGTATGACCTGCCACTTTCCTGAAGGAAGGGACTGAGCATTTCAACCTGAGACCCTGGGGGTCCTGCAGGGCATGAGCTAGATTTGTCTTCCTGCCTGAGGCGATCACCAATTATATGTGCTGTGAGGCAAGCTGGCCTCCCGCCAGAGGAGGTGGTGAAGGGATTTACAGAATCTCTCTCTGATCTGACTTATTAGAGAAGTTAAAGGTACCAGCTCAGGAGGCAGCACAGCTCAGAGATAAAGAAGTCAGGATTCAGGTCCCCACTATGTGGGAGGCCAAGGGTCGAGAGAGTTCCTAACCCAGTCTCCTTCTCTAGGACTCAGTCTCCTCATCTGGAAAAGGGGAATTGTCACAGCACCTACCTGGCAGGGTCTTCATGATGATGAAAGGAGCTAAGAGGACAGGCATAGCCCTGTGAGCAGTCTGGCACAGTCGGCTCTCTGTTATGGGAGCCATTGCTATTATTCCAGATGGGAGGGATGACCAGGAAGTGGATCAGAAACAAGCGATCAAAAGAGAACATGAGATACAAAAGCCATGGTGCTCTCAGTGTGAAGTCTGATTCAAAGGAGAGCTGTTTTTGCTATTGTGTGCCTTTGGTTGTTCAGGATAATCCAAGGCCACAGAAAGTGGGAACACACAGTGACCTTTCTGCTGGGATGCTGCATGGCGCATGCTCATTCAGCATCCTTCTCCGAGCAGCTGGTCCAGCCCAGAAGAACTGGGGACTGCTATTGTTTGGAACCAGATAAATGACCTGTGCTTGGGAAGCAACATTTGCTGCCACTTCCCTGCCAGGATGAAAATAAAAGCAAATCGGACCCTCTGTGGTACCTGCAGGGCCACCCCTTCCATGCCACAATCTTTTCATTTTCTATAATGACCACGGGTGACATCTCCCCAAATCCACCAGTCTCTACAACACCTACCAATGCTGATTTATTAAAAAAACCCACTCACCTCTTACGGAACACCACAGATTTTTGGAAATTCACAGATTTCCCATCTCTAGATGAGATGTCTCCTGTGGATGTACAAGTAAAAGAACCCAGGACACCTAACTTACCACCTGAGGGATGCCGTGCCAGGCAGATTGGATTGCTACCCCCAGAAGGTGTAGCCCCTGGTGGGTGGGATACACCATGGTTGGCCCCCTTTCTCGAGCTCCGACTTCCTGAATCCAAGACCAAGGGCATCCTAGCAATTTCCAGAAGTAACTTCTTCCCAGAAGGATAGGACCAGGGGACTGAGTTTGCTGGGCTATGCCAAAATCACATTAGCAACTGACTTATCCAAATTTTTTTTTCAAACCATTCTCTGAAGCTCAGAGCAACTCAATACCAGGACACCATCTCCACTTAAAAAAAAAAAAAAAAAAAAGGAAGAAGAATATTTTAAAAGTTTAACTGATAACTCCACAGTCATCCATCCAGCTGATACCCAAGGAAATAGAAGGCATCTGGAAAATGTATTTAAAAATTGATTTAACGTTGGGCCATGTTAAATGTTTTAATTTCCAAGCAATGCAATGCCCACCAAAACATCAATTAGTCCCAGCAATCAGGCAGGAATATTGGCTTCTGTTGAGGGATTCATTTATTTCAGTTCTGCTAAGCATCGGAGAAGGAGAAATCCGATGTAGTCTGGAGCTCCAAGAAAGTGAAATTAAGCTGGAGGAAAAGCCAGATCAGGCACTTGCTAAAAAGAGTTCCTCTTCCTGCACCCATCTCCCCTCCCTTCTCTCTCTGGAGGGAGGGAGGGCAGTAAAGTCTGTAAACAGGACACCCTCCCCTCCCCAGTTCTGTCTCAAAAGCCAGGAAAAAAAAAAAAAAAACAGGTTAAACTGGGCATAGAAGGGCACCCTTCTAGAGAGGCTGGGTGCCTTAAAATTCACAGGATCATTTTTAAATTTTTCCCCCTTTTAAATGTCAAGGGTCCAGGGTCTCCTTGCCCTAGTTGAGGTGCTGAGTCCAGCTGAGGGTCTCCTACAGTCTGAAGCATCCTCTGTCTCTACAGACCTTGGCCAGCTGCTTGGGACACCAATGGGAAGCGCTTAGGCCACTCATCACAGGAGATCAGTCATCAGAAGCAGCAGGGGGCCTCCAAGCCAAAGACCCAAGGCAATAGAAGCTCCTGAAATCAAACACAAGGTGGGGCACACATGAGGGCAGAAGCATGTGCCCAGCCCCCTGAGTCTCTTGGGACCTCTTAACTAGGAAGCTCTATCTGTTCATCTCTTAAATGGGAATAATGGCTCCAAAGGGGGAGAAAAAAGCAAGTTGAATTAAATGGGATTGTGTGAATCAGCATATACCAGGCCTGCCTTAATCATAAGAGTTGCCTGGGAAGTCTAATGCAAGTGCCAAGAAAGATTCTGATTCAGCAAGTCTGGTAGGAGGCCTAAGAATGTGTACTCTAAACATCATTCTAGATGCAAGTTGAGGAAACAAAAGATGGAGGGTTTGGCCACAGGAATGGCTCATCCAATGGCAGCTCTTCCTCAGACACCCCTGTAGAGCGAATGGAGGAGGTGTCAGGGGTCTTGCCTGGTCATTTTCTGACACTGCTGGTTCAAGGGAAAACAGGTACCCAACTCTCTGCAGGGGATGTGACAACGTCTATCAAAATTACAAATGCACATACCCTCCGACCCAGCAATCCCACTTTGGAGAATTTATCCTAGACATACCTGAACTTGCAAATTATACAAGGTTATACACAAATTACACAATGCAGTGTTAGTAACAACAAAAAAGAAAAGAAACAATTGAAATGCCCATCTACATAGATCTAGTTAAATACTCTCATGATGTAGCCAGAAAACCAACAATTACACAGCTCCTGCAGATGGTTATGGGATTGTCCCCAAATATATTGTTAGATTAAAAAATGCAGGATGCAGAACAGGTGTATAATAAGCCTTTGTTAAATTGCAGAAATAATCTATCTCTGATTTGCTTGTATATGCATAGAATATCTTTGGACAAATACACTAGAAGCTGGTAGGACTGGTGGCCTGTGGGGCTGGGGGACGGGGGACAGAGACAGAAGTTTCATTACATAACTCTTCTGACCCTATATGTTTTAAACATGTACATTATCTATTATGTGTATTATCTATTCATACAAAATGCCAAAACATTTTTTTAAACAATTTTCATTATTATAATATATAATTTTAATTATATTTCAGTGAAAAGTTTATTAAAAATAATAATACATAGAAAGGCATGGCCCTATCTGTAAGTGCTACCTCTGAACACTTGTGGTCATGGAAATTAGGAATCCCCCAATCGCCATCCCCAGAGGAAAGTGGGGCCTGGAAATGGGAGACTGTTGACAGTGATGGATGATCAAGTTAGGAAAGGGAAGGAAAGCAGGTAGAGTTGGTTAAGCCCAAGTTCTTTCTCCCACGAGCATGTGCACCTGCTCTTCCCTCTACCTGGGATACAGTCCACCAGGCAAAGTCCATCTTATCCACATCTTGGGCTTCAACTGAGGCATCATGGATTCCACGAGCCCCTCCCACTCCCCCCAGGCCTATCCAGGTACATTCCCTTGGAGTCTGTGCATCTCCACCATACTGCCTCCTGGCCACCTGGTTATGGATGCTTCCCTCACCCCACAGCTCAGTGAGGACAAGAGACACCTGGCTCCAAGCTATTTCCCCAAAGTGTAGCACCGTGCCTAGGATAGAAAAAACGGCCAAGATGGAGTGGGCGAGGAAAGCAGTAAGCAAGGCCAGGAGGGGAAAAGGCCGGAAAGTCACATACCCAGGTGAATGTCACTTCCTGGGGGGGCTTCCCAGATCCTGTCTTGCTCAGCCCTTGGTTACCATCACCTCCTCTGCCATTGCCTTCCCCGTCTTATCAGACATGACATCATCCTCTCCATTTACAAAAGACCCTTGTCTGTCTTGGTCCTTCCCAGCCTCCACAGCAGATTTGGAACATAGAAGGTGCCCAGTGCAGAGAGGCTGAATTAATTAATACTGGACAGAGACGAAGAAGGATGCAAAGGAACCACTAAAACCTGTTCAGTCTTGAGAAGATTCCGATCCAATGGATTCCAAAGAGAACCTGGGGGACCTGCAAGTTTTATGAGCTTCCCCAAGTGATTTCAAATGCTGCTAGAATCACTCTGCAAAAGCTTGGTGAGCACTGTGGGTTTATCTCTGAGCACAGATCCTAAATGACTGTTAAAGATCCGGCCCTGAACCTTGGGAACCTTCCCCCGCCCCCCAGGGACTGCACGGTAGACCACTGGACAGGGAAGGAGGCTAAGAGTGCGAGTGCGTCCCTGGCGTGGCTCTGCTCACCTGGGGGAGAACCTGCGGAGGACGACCCGGTGGGGCTGGCGCTGGCGGGCGCTTCCTGCCAGGAGTGAGTCTTGGCGCCATCTAGTGCTCGCTGGAGGCTCTGCAGCTGTGACGTGCTGAGCCGCTGGCGCTGGGCGTGGGTCACCGCGGCGGCATTCTCTGGACCCAAGGAGGCGATCTGCTCTGCTGACAGCTCCTGTGGGAGGAAAAGGGGGCAAAGGCTTCAGAGGGCGGAGCTTCTCACTTTCCCCAAACCTCAGTCATCTTCCCAAGCCTGCACAACTTTGTCATGCCCACCATTTGTGCACCTCTTTAAGATCACTCTTTGACTAAGCAAATACATATATTTTAAAATGGAATTTTCCAAAAATAGAAGATCAGTAGAATTGCTATAAGCAAACATTCAATAGAAGCAAAAAGAAAAAAACACAATTTAATTTCAGCTAGATTGTGGCCAACAACATCTGAATCCCTAGCCTCTTAAAAAAAAAAAAAAGAGAGGCTGGACCATTATGGTGGTGCCTGTAATCACAGTAGCTCAGGAGGGTGAGGTAGGAGGATGGCGAGTTCAAATCCAATCTCAGCAAAAGCAAGGCACTGAGCAACTCAGTGAGACCCTGTCTCTAAATAAAATAAAAAAATAGGAATGAAGATGTGGCTCAGTGGTCAGGTGCCCCTGAGTTCAATCCCCACTTACAAAAAAAAAAAAAAAAAAGGGGGGTTGGAGAAATTAAAAAGTGCTCCAGAGGTATTAAAGACATTCTAGCTCCAAAGTGAGCCTCCTTGAAGTAATCAAAAGTCTTAAAGGAGGGTTGAAAAGGGAGTCATGATTTTCTCACTGTGACAATAAAGATACCTTTTCAACCATTCCAGTTTTCCACCTGAAGAAACGCTGGTGTAGGAAAGAAATCACAGGCCTAGATGTAAAAGACCTGAATCTGAGCCCAGGCTCTGCCTCATACTAGCCGTGTGACCTTGGGCAAGTTGCATAGCCTCTCTGGGCTTTTGGACTAGCTGTGGAGTGACTCAAGAGAACTTATCTCCTAGGCCAATTTTGATCCTCTGGCATGACTGCTTAAATACCATATGATGAGTCCTGCGAGGGATCAGAGGAGGGAACACATGGTAATCTACTGTTGATGTCGCCATAAACAACAGAAGTAGAAAATTCTGCCTGGCACCCTGTGTCTTTAAGAACTCTGAACAAAATGTTTTCTGAAGTCACCCAGCTTTAAATAAGGACTTGGTGACTGGTTCCAGTGGGAATGGAATGAGATGGGGTGGCAGGATTCGGCTTTTTTAAAAGAACCTCTCACATCATCCTGTTTATTTTAGGGCCCCAAAGGATCTTGGGATTCTATGGTAATGCTCCTCCCTCCCTCCCGCCTCACTCAGTCTCACCCTCTCCTCTCCTGTCTGGGTAGACCTGCCCTGGAATCCCATTCCTCTGCCTACAGCCCTTCTCTGTACCATGCCCTCCAGGACACTGCAGTGGCTCTGTCAAGCCCTGGGTCCTGCCCACCCTTCCAGCCACACTCCCAGTGCTCTTCACCCCAGGAGAAGGAGCATCCATACTGACAGCTCCTGGAAACCAGCAGGGCTCTTCCTTCCAGATGAGCAAGTGCTCATCTGGTTTACGTCTACCATTAACACCAAGTCTGTATTACAAAAATTATCTATTTTTCCAATGCTGCTGACTTGTGACCCATGGGACAGATTGAATCTCTAGGCCTACTGTTTTTTTAAAAATAAATTCAAATCGACTGCCAACATTTAATTATCAGGAGATTTCACATGCAAATGAAGATTTCTGGCTGCTTCTAAAAAAAAAAAAAAAAAAAGTTACATCCAGCAATTCTGGGTCCATGTGGTCACACTGCATTAATGTGCCTGAGATGAGAAGCAGCCGCCCCATTTAGACAGGCCTCTCCTATTCACATTGGGCCCCACCCTGCCTACTGCATTCCTTTATGTCACCTTCTTGGTCCCTGAAGGTACTGTTTTATAACTCCTTCACCAAAGAATCTCCTCCTGATCCCAGGTAAACCTAACCTTGACCCTGCAGAGGACAAACAGGAGTTTAAAATAGATACTTGAACAATGAAGCAGCCACAACTCACTCCTATAGAGACCAGGAGAAAGTGCTTGGTCAAATGCCAAGACCAAGCTGCCCATCCCACATAGAGCATTCCCCCCCACCACCAGGGGAAGCAGGAATTCCCTCACTAGCCTCAGGGAATGCTGTTTATTTGCCCCCCCCCCCAAGGGCTATTGTGCCCAGGCTGTGCTGGGAGCTGTCCACGGTGCTGGAACGGTCCTAGGTCAGATGTGGGTCTTGAAATGAACCAGTCATGTGGCACCTCGGGACTGTCTCCAGTCTGATTTGTGTGCCTTATCCAGGTGTATACCCAGCAAGCAAGAAGATCAGGGGTCCTCCCTCCTCATCAGAGCAGTCCGTCCAAACACTTAAATCTCGTACGAGCTCAGGAAGATAGACCCCTCTGGAGTCCCCGGCTGCCCTACTTCATCTGATGCAACCACACTCTCTCAATTTTTTTCCACAGCAATTCATCATCTGTCTTATTATGGTTTTTTTTCAATTAATTAAAAGATTTTTAATTAAACTTATTTCAAAGGGAAATGTTATCGAGCTCCACACTCTCACCTGCAAATCTGAAGTTCAAAAGTGTCTGAAAACTGAAAGTTTTTTCCGAAGTTTAAGACAAACTTAATTACTAGCAAAACTTGATGTGAGGCTATTTATAGCTTCTATTTATTTTAGTTGGTGTGATTTGTTACCTATTTCCTCACAAAAAATATTACTATGTTATAAGTATGTTTACTTACAAATGCATCCCCTGCTGCTGCTGAGAATATTAGGTATATTTAGTACATACACGTGCCATTCTCTCTAAATCTGAAAAATTCCAAATGCTAAATACCTCTGTGCCCAAGTGTTTTGAAGAAGGTTTTTAAGAACCTGTCACACCTCCATAAATAGAAAATTAGTATCACTTGCTAGGAAGAGAAGGTAGCCATAAAAATAAGTATAATTAAAACATAAATTAAAAATTTAAGAAAAACTTTTCAAAAACACCTAAAATTATCCTGCCACCATCCATTGTTGACATGTTGATCTCCTCTGATCCTATCAGTAGAGGGCTATTTCCACACCTCGAGAATCCAGGGCCTGTCACTTGTTTCCTTGTGTGATCCGAAATGGTGTCAAGCTCTCATTTCTCCTTGAAGAAGTGAGCACCTACTTTGAATATCTCGTCAGGGAAGCATTTTACTGCTGATGGCTGGAAATACGGCATCAACTCCTTGTCGATCATTCGGAGCTCCGCCTGAGTTAACCCAGCTGGGAAGGAAAGGAATCACGGGGTTAGTTCAAGCCATCGGAACTCCGCTCCTTTTATTAATGGGGCTGCATAATGTACAGCTCTGCGTGTCCCAAGCAAGCATCATTCCTGATCATTCCTGGAAAATCACACGAGGGAGCCATGTTCCTTAATCAACTAGGAAAAATATGTGGGTCACATTAGCCCTGGTTGGCCTCCTGTAGTGAAATGTATACCCAGAAGGAGCTTCAATTTACACACTTTAAGATGATGAACAAATCTATTTAGAGACCAATTAAATCACATTCTATAGCAGCGTTTTTCTGTATAAAACTGTAGCATGCACAGGAATTGCCAGGAGACCTTGTTTAAAGAACAGATTTTCAGATACTGCCCTCTACAATATCAAGCCGTAAAATCTAGATTCTACTGTAAACTCCACTGATGTTTTCTATGTGGCCAAGAATTATTATTTCATTTTGTTTCATTTTATTTTAGTTCTAGATTTCACTTTGAGAAGAGAAAGTTATGCTCAAGATGCCTCTTACCTGTAATGGTCCCAAGCTCTTGCAAGACTGAGCTGGTCCACTCAGTGGGATCCCCAAACACTTCTTCAGCCTTTCTCTTAAACTCAGCCAAGACATGAGTGCTGCAGGTCAGGGTCCCAATTCTGGCCACCACCACCCTGGTTAAAGAAGAAGACCTCTCCAGTCAAAAAATATTGTGTAGAAGGTAAATAGGCTCAGCACCAAGAGAGGACCCAGATAACCCCATTCCCTATTTTAGTTCAGAAAGGGGCAATGTATCAGAAAGTGGAGAACATCTGGATGAACAGATGGATCGATGGGTGAATGGAGGGATCATTTGCTATTTTGCACACTAGTATTTGGGTTACCTGAATTCTGAGATCTTTATAAGTGGAATTTCAGTGATGTTCATAGCACACAGGATGGCACCAAGCCCTACTAAGTGAAAGCTCTTCAGATCCTGAACACCATAGCCTGAATCCTCCAGGAACCCTTGCAGAATGGATTTGGCCTGATAAATAAATAAATAAATAAAATAAAAATAATAAAAATAAAGAAAGAAGGAAATATCTGCTGATTTATCTCCTTCAAAAGCTCTTGTGATCTTCAGATAGTTTGGACATTCAAGTTCTTCTGCATCAGGATCCAAATATTTCCAGCATCTTTTTTCACAACTTTCCAATCAAACCTGATACTCTCCTGCCTCTCTGTCTTTACTCAAATCAGCCCCTTTCTGGTCATGGCAGAGCATGCCTATAATCCCAGAAATTCAGGAGGCTGAGGCAGGAGGCTCACAAGTCCAAAGTCAGCCTCCGCAACTTAGCAAGGCTGTAAGCAACTTAGTGAGACCCTGTCTTAAAATAAAAAAGGGCTGGGGATATGGCTGAGTGGATTTAATCCCCAGTATCAAAAAAAAATCTAAAAACAAAACAAAACAAAAAATATAGCTCCTTCATCTGCAATATCCTTCTGCATTCCCAACTGTGAGAATCAATTTTATGTTTTAGTCCAATTAAAATATCACCTTCTACACAGAGACAAACCCATGCATCTACAGTCATCTGATCCTTGACAAAGGTGCAAACATTTTCTCCAACATAACATGCATTGGAGAAAAGACAGCCTTTTTTGGCAGGGGGTGGGTACCCTATATTGAATGCAGAATTGCTTAACCACTAGGCCACATCCTCAGCTCATTTTATTTTTTATTTTGAGACAGGATCTCACTAAGTTGCTATTTGGTTTGGATATGAGGTGTCCCCCAAACCTCACATGTGAGACAACGCAAGAAAGTTCAGAGGAAAAATTATTGGGTTGTAAGAATCTTAACCCAATCATGAATTAACCCCCTGATAGGGATTAACTGAGTGGTAAGTGAAGTGGTGGGTATGGCTGGGGGAGGTGGGAATTGGGGCGTGCCTCTGGGTATATATTTGTATCTGTCAAGTGGAATTTTTCCCTCTGCTTCCTGGCCACCATGATGTGAGCTGCTTCCCTCTGCCACACTTTCCTGCCATCATGTTTAGCCTCACCTCAAGCAAGCCCTGAGAAATGGATCTGGCCTTCTGTGGACTGACACCTCCAAAACTGTGAGCCCCTGAATAAACTTCTCTCCCTCTGTAGTTGTTCAGATCAGATCCTTTAGTCACAGCATCAAAAAAAGCTGACTAAAACAGTTGCTAAAAGCCAAACTAAATTGCTGAGGCTGGTTTTGAACTTACGATCCTCCTGCTTCAGCCTCCCAAGCCACTAAGAAAAAACTCCAGGTGTGCACATCGTGCCTAGCAAAAGACAGGCTTTTTAACAAATGATGCTGGTTGTCCATATATAGAAGAATGAAACTAGACCCTTATCTCTCTCTCTGAAAAAAAATCGACTCAAAGTGGATCAATGAGAAAAGAAACTATGCAACTCCCAGAAGAAAATAGAGTGTCAACACTCCAGTACACAGGCACGGGCAACAACTTCCTCATTACAATCCTAAAGCTCAGGAAATAATGCCAAGAGTTAATAAACAGGATGGCATCAAATTGAAAACTTCTGCACTGCAAAGGAAAAAATTCAGAATGGGAAGAGAGAACATACAGAATGGGAGAAAATCGTTGCTAGCTACTCGTCTGACAGAGGACTAATATCTAGAAATATATAAAGAACTCAAGATAAATTTACACCAAAAAATCAAATAACCCAATTAATAAATGAGAAAATGAATTAAACAGTCATCTCAAAAGAAGAGATACAAATGGCTAATGAATATACAAAAAAAAAAAAATGTTCAACATCATCCGCAGTTAGGGGAATGCAAATCAAAACTATACTGAGATTTCATCTCACACTAGTCAGAATGGCAATCATCAAGAATCCAAATAATAGTAAGTGCTGGAGAGGATGTGGAGAAAAAGGAACACTTTTACACTGTGGGTGGGACTATAAATTAGTACAACCATGATAGAAATCAGCAGGGGGGTTCCTCAAAAGACTAGGCATGGAACCACCATAGACCTAGTTGTACACCTCTCAGTACTTACCCTAAAGAATTAAGGTCATCATACTACAGTGATACAGCAATACCCATGTTTATAGTAGCACAGTTCACAATAGCCAAACTATGGAACCAGCCTGGGGGTCCATCAATGGATGAATGGATAAAGAAAATGTGGTCTATATACACAATAGAGTTTTATTCAGCCATAAAGAAAAATGAAATTATGTAATCTGCAAGAAAATAGATGGAACTAGAGAACATTATGTTAAGCACAATAAGCCTAACTCAGAAAGTCAAGGGTCATATTTTGTCTCGTATGTGGAAGCCACACAGGATAAAGGAAAAGAAACGGGGAGGCAGTCCTTATGGAAATCAAAGGGAGATCAGGAGAAGAAAGGGACCAAGGGGTGGGAGAAAGGGAGGGAGAAGATGAGTGCTGAGGAGTGAAATTGGCCAAATTATATTGTTCTATTGTGTGTATGTATGAATATGTAACAGCAAATCCCATCATTGTGTGCAACTATAATGCACCAATACATCATTAGTTGTGCATTATGTACAATTACAATGCACCAATAAAAAATGTGGAATAAAAAACAAATATTGCCTTCTTCATGGAATTTTTCTTGACCACTCAGAATGAATTTTGCTTCCTCTGTTTGCTACAGAACTATATTTCCCCCTTGCTCTTCAATTCCAGAAAGTAATACATAAAATATGCTGGCGTTTAAAATTTGCATCTCCAGTGTGCTTTGATGTAAGGGAGCTCATGTGAAGGGTCCCTGAAATTCCAGCACAATTGCCATTCATTAGTCATGACTGTCCCTGGAAAACCACACATACACTCTTACTCCATATGGTTCAGACAAAGTTAACTGTCTCCTGTGTTCCATAGGACCTGTTTCTAGTCACTGTGTCATCTCTTAGCCTGGCTGCAGTGACTGGTTCTAGACTATGCCTGTGATCCAGCCAGAACCAAACAAGACATTGGGTAGAGCAATTAGGAGGAAAGTGCTTTCTTAACACTGGACTTGAACTTGAAGGGATAACATATGTATCATTGGAAGGATATGCACATGGATCTGCTTAGACTTAACTGTCTTTGACCAAATGGAAATGTGCAACCAAAATAATAACAACCAACATTTTTTTTAATGCTTACTGTGTGCTGGCACTATTTTACATACACCATCTCATCTGATTCTCACCACAACCCTCTTACCTACATATTAATATTATTCCTCTTTCATAGATGAGCAACTGAGGCACAGAGAAGTTAAGTAAGTCAAGGTCACGCTGCTAAAAAACAATGGCTCTAGTATCAAAACCCAGTCGGTCAGACTCCAGAGCCTGTACTCAGCCAGAGAAGGTATCTGAACATGGAAAAAGATGGATCTTCACGTTAGCTTTTCAATTTTTCTTATTAAGTCTTCACAATCAGGTTTCACTAGTTGACTCATAGCAATTTGGGCTCCGCAAGTATCAGGCATGCCCATTTAAAATGAAAGTGCAAAAGTACAATTCAAATAAAATTACTTTGAAGATGTGGTATTAAATTGTCCTTGCCACTGGAACCCAGAAATGCAAACTCAGCCTGCAAGGTGATAAGTCAAAATACATTTCCCTGAATGACTGGACCGGTGTGTACATAATGATTCCAGGACAATTAATACCAACACTTTTAGGCAATATTAACCACTGAAAAATGAGTAGCTGTAAGATTTCAATCTCTCTGTTCATCCCTCTGGCTTTTATAATAGTTTTTTCCCCCTTATATTGGTTTTTAAGCTGAACTATCTGTTAATGTAGTTCTTCCAGGTCTGACTATTAATCTAGAAACATGCATTTAAGGGTTTGATTGGGAGCTAAAGTTGAGGAACTGACTGCAAATGATATATGCAAATGTTAGATTTTCATATCCTCTTCAAACATATTGATAAATCTCTCTGCCATCCATGGGAATTAAAATTGGTGCAAAGGGAAAGAGATACTCCAGTTTCTAAGTTGGATATATTTTTCTGTTTCTCCCAGACTGCAAATAGAAATGATTTTAATATCAGCTATGTGATGTGGCACTTCTCGAACGAGTCAAAACCAGTTTTAGAGCCACAGAATCATAAGATTATAGAATGTTGGAGTGAAAGGAACTTCAGATTCCTGGGTTTAACCCTCTCGTCTTGCAAACAAAGAAACTAACCCAAGGGAGGAAGTGTGATGATGACAGTGACAATAATGACAGCAACAGCAATGAAAATGAAGTTCGTTGACTTCTATGCTCGAGACATTGTTGAAAATGTTTTAACTGATCCTCTCATTGAAGCCTTGTGGCCAGGACCTCCAGGCTGCCCAGGTCCAGGTAGATGCCATTCACACTGTGTTCTGTTTAATGGTGCCACTTGGTTATGGGATGTGACAATTGCGATTACACAGAGCTCCTGAGAGGTGCTGGGTTTTGCCCGCCTAGCATCCATTCTCCCTTTGTTCAATAACACCACACCAATTTTCCTTTCAAGAACTACTCTGGATTAGTTTCCTATTGTTACTAAACAAATTACCACCAACTTAGTGACTTAAAATGACACAAATTTATTCACTTACAGTTTGAGGGGTCGTAAGTCCTACAATGAATCAGCAGAATGTGCTCCCCCTGAGGGTCCTAGGGAGAAATCATTTCCTTGCCTTTTCTCACTCACCTGCCTTCCTTGACTTATGGCCCCTCCTCCATCTTCAAAAACAACAGCCAGCACCCTCACATCTCTCTGTTTCCCTCTGCTTCCTTTCTCATGTCACCTTCTATAGCTGTGGTGCTTCTGTGTCCCTCCCCTCTTACAAGGCCCTTGAGATCACACTGGGATCACCGGCATAATCTATCTCAAGATCCTTAAATGAATCACATCTGCAAAGACCCCTTTGCTCCATAAGGCAATGTACCAGCTCCAGGGATTCCATGTGGACATCTCTGGGTGGGGGGGAGGGGGGACCTTAACCTCCACATTCCCCTTCCCACTCTCAGCTCACACGGTCATGGGAAGATCAATTCCACTCCTGCTACTAGCCTGGCCAATCAACAACACACCCTGCCCCTGACCAGAGTGACTCCATGACTGGAATTAATGGTGGGATTGTTTTAAAAATAGAATGAAAAAGAGACACTTTTTTTGACAATTTTTTATTATTTGTTCTCATCAGTTATACGTGACAGCAGAATGCTCTTCAATTCATTGTACACAAATGGAGCCAAATTTTTCACTTCTCTGCTTGTACACGAAGTAGAGTTACACCATTCATGCAATCATACATGTACCTAGGGTAATGATGTCTGTCTCATTCCACCATCTTTCCTACCCCCATTCCCCCTCCCCTCTCCTCCCTCTCCTTTGCCCTATCCAAAGTTCCGCCACTCATCCCATGCCCCACCCCCCATGATGGATTAGCATCCACTTATCAGAGAAAACATTCGGCCTTTGGTTTGGGAGGATTGGCTTACTTTGCTTAGTATGATATTCTCCAACTCCATCCATTTACCTGAAAATGCCACAACTTCATTCTTCTTTAAGGCTGAGTAATATCCCATTGTGCATATATACCACATTTTCTTTATCCATTCATCTGTTGAAGGACACTTAGGTAGTTTCCATAGCTTAGCTATTGTGAATTAAGCTGCTATAAACATTGATGTGGCTGCATCACTGTAGTATGCTATTTTTATGTCCTTTGGGTATAGACAGAAAGAGACACATTTTTATGAGATTGCTAATTAACGAGTGTTTAAAGCCTTGTGCTGAAATAGCTTGGAAGGCTGACATGGAGAATCTAGGACTTCCTTTCCCACCAGTCCCGTGGACTTGACACCCTATACTTCTCTCCCAACTGAAACAATTCAAATTCTGGCAAGCATGTCTTCTTCAGCCCATGAAGGATTAATGACCACAGGAATTCTCCTCTCACCATAAACGACTAGAAAACTGAACAAAATATATAAAACAACTGTATTCCAATATTGTACAACAGGGAGCACAGGATGGTAATCTTGAAAGAAGAAAAACAAATAACGCAAGCCCTGAAATTGCCCTTGCTCACTGCCCCGAGGCACCTTCGAGGTTATAGAGCAGGAGGGGGAAGCCAAACAACCCAGAGGTCCAGCCATGTTGACTCAGATCCAAGGTCAAAAATTCACAAAAAACAAACACAGCAAATTGCTCTTCCTCGCTGGTTCACTTCAACACGTCACAAGTAGCAATCCACTTCCACTGACCCCTCTAAGAAGAAAATGCTTTAGCATTCATTTATTCAGTAAATATTTATTATGTGATAAAACATGCATGTCTAACCATATATTTTTTAAAGAAAAGCATGTGCTAGTCATCTTTTATAGATACAATTTCTGTGCCCAGGCTCAATTCTAAGCCAGTATAAATATCACAGGTGGCCCCAGAGGAAATGAAATCAAACTCTTAGGATGTTCTCTTCCCATATAAGCAGCCCCAGAGAACTGCCAATCTGCATTGTTCTATTAATAATTACAAGAGAGAGACACAGAGAAAGAGAGAAGGGTCCAAGTTCAGAGAAGCAAGGGTTTCTATTCTTTATGGGGCAAAGTATGAGAGAAGTGAAAAATACACAAAGAGAGCTCTAGAAATCTGCAAAGATAACTGTTGGAGGACTGAGTCTATATTTGCACATGTAAAGAATGAAATTCCGTAGAGGCAAGGAAAGGGTCACTAGAAGGAAGCAGTCAGAGTCATTCGAAAGGTTCTCATGGAGTTGGAGAGAGTTCACATCTCCACCAGCCAGGGTGGAGAGATCATGGCATACCAGGCAGAGTCCACAGAAGAATGACGTCTCAGTAATGGGAGAACATTTATCATAGAATAAAAGCCATTCTGGACTTGCTGTAATGAAGCTCAGAAGGACACAAAAGGATCAAATTGGTAAGTAATTTAACACATACCAGAACAAGACCCAATAATCTTTAAAGGAATCCAACTGAATCAGACACTCAACCACATAAAATTCATAAGTCAACCAGTCAAAATTACTAGGCTTGTAGGTCAAAGAAACACAAATAAAAAACTACATCGAGGATCCCTCTCACTCCAGTTAGAATGGCAATCATCAAGAATACAGATAACAATAAATGCTAGCGAGGATACAGGGAAATACAAACTCTTATATACTGTTGGCGGAAATATAAATTAGTATAGCCAATATGGAAATCAGTATGGCATTTCCTTAAAAAGCTAAAAATAAAATTACCTTATGATCTAGCTACACCATTCCTTGGTATTTATCCAAAAGACTTAAGTTAGTGTACTTCAGAGATACAATGTATACCCATGTTTATCGCAGCACAATCCACTATGGCTAAGTTATAGAATCAGCCTAGGTGTCCATTGACAGATGAATGAGTAAAGAAAATATGGTATATATATTCACAAGGGAATTTTATTCAGCCTTAAAGAAAAGCAAATTACATCACTTGCTATAAAATTAATGGAACTTTGAAACCATAATTTTGAGCCAAATGTCCAACTCACAGAGAAAAGTATCACGTGTTTTATCTCATATGTGGAAGGGGGGGAAACAGAGACAAAAAGGGGGGCCACAAAAACAGAAGGAAGACCATTAGGGGAGAGGAAGGCAGCCAGGGGAGGAGGGAAAAAGCAGTGGGGAAGGTCCTGGCAAATGGAATTAATTATATTATAGTTTTATATCTACATGAATATGCCACAGTGAAACCCACCATTCTGTACAAATCACATGCACCAATAAAAATGAAAAAACCCACAAACACAATGAATTACTCAGCTTGCAAACAAGCAAGAAAATATAATCCAAAACTAGGAGAACAACTGGTTCACAGAAACAGGCTCAGAAATAACAGTGATGGTTGGGATCAGCAGTAAGGGTATGAAAGCAGCTATTATAAACACTATAAATATGTTCAAGAATCTAAAGGAAAATATAAGAAAAATTAAGAGAGAACTAGACTATTTAAAAGATCCAGTGACATCCACCTACCTGTTCTGGGGTCCATTCTGTCTGCTGGCTCAAGGAAGCCACAGTGTCTATGGAGCTGAGGTCCAGCTGCTCCAGCTGACTCACATTAAGAGCCAGGGCAATGCGTCCCAGGGAGATGATGTGGTGTTCTCTCCAGAAAAAAGGGAGGTTCCAAACCTTTGAATGGAGAGGAAAAAAATTTTGACAAAGAGTAGTGACAGCATTTGCTAAGGTGTAATTGTTATGTCCCTGCAAAAGTCATCTGTTGAAACCTAATCCCCAATGTGACAGTATTAGAAGGTGGGACCTGTGAGCAGGCACTAGGTCATAAGAGCTCCACCCTCACAAATGGGTTCATGCCCTTAGAAAAGACACCTCAGAGCACTATCTAGCGCTTTCCACTGAGTGAGGCTGGTGAGAGCAAAGGCCTTCTATGAGGAACAAGCCCTTGCTAGACTCTGAATGTTCTAGTGCCTTGATATTAGAATTCCCAGCTCCCAGACTGTGAAAAATAAACTTCTGGTTTTTGTAAGTTATCCTGTATATTTTCTTACAGCAGCCTGAACAAACTAAGATGGTATATTTTAAATACACATAGGGTCGCTTTTTTTGCGGGGGGTGGGTATCAGGGATTGAACTCAGGGGCACTCGACCACTGAATCACATCCCCAGCCCTAGTCTGTATTTTTATTTTAGAAACGGGGTCTCACTGAGTTGCTTAGCACCTTGCTTTTTGCTGAGGCTGGCTTTGAACTTGCGATCCTCCTGCTCTCAGCCTCCCAAACCTCTGGGATTACAGGCTTATACCACCTTGACAGGCCTAGGGTCTCTTTAATATATAAATCTCTTATAAATCAATAACCAAAAATATGACCACATTTTAGTTTTTTTTAAAAAAAAACATTAACAGGAGATTCACAGAAGAAGAAAACATATGAGAAGAAATTTATGCTCTGTCATGAATGAAGAAATGCTCATTTAAAACAATTAAAGAAGGCCATGTTGCCTCATTATATTGACAAGGAATGTGAAGAATGGTGGTCTCCGATGTTGTGAAGACATGAGGCAAAAGATGCCCTCATTTGTTGTTACTGAGAATATAAATTAGTACATAATTTTGAAAGGGTAATTTGACTATATGGATCAAAAGCTTTTTAGATACTTACACTCTTTCACCAAGAAATTCCTCCTCTGGGAATTTAGCCCAAAAAAATGAGATAAGTACCCAAAGACACTACAAAGAAGCACCTTAAGGCTTTAAAAATATAATCTAGGGGCTGAGGGTATAGCTCAGTTGGTAGGGTGCTCGCCTTGCATGCACAGGGCCCTGGATTCAATTCCCAGCACCACCACAAGAAAAAAAAATTTATATATATATATAATATCTTCAAGACTAACAATTAGATAAATAAAAAAGACCAGCCATAAAATGAAATATTATATAGCTATATAAAATATTGATATAGATTTATATTTCTAATATGGAAAAGTAAGCACTCTAGAACTGTTGAATGTTGAAAGTTATTGAACAGTGTGTGTGATGCCATTTTTTATAACATCTATAAGTGAATAAGATCAGTTCTCTGCATCTGCATGTTTTGCAATCTGTAGGTTCAACAAACCATGAATCAAAAATATTCTAAGGAGCAGGATGCAATGGTGCATACCTGTAATCCCAGCAATGAGAAGCTGAGGCAGGAAGATTGCAAGCTCTAGGCTAGCCTCAGCAACTTAGTGAGACCCTGTCTTTAAAAAAAAAAAAAATTAAAAAGGGACTTAGTGTGTAGCTCAGTGGTAAAGCATCCCTGGGTTCAATGCTCAATACCAGGAAAAAAAACTTCAAAAAAAAAGTGCATCTAGGGTTGGGGATGTGGCTCAGTTGTAGGGCACTTGCCTAACTTGCACGATGCCCTGGGTTCAATTCCTGGCACTGCAAAAAAAATTTTGTATCTATATTGAACATGTACAGACTTATTTTCTTGTCATTATTCCCTAAACAATGTAATATAACAACTATTTCTATTGTATTGGGTATAGTAGGTTATATACAAAAACTGTGCAATTTTATATAAAGAAGTTGATCATCCATGGATTTTAGTATCTGGGAGGGTCCTGGAATCCCCTTGGATACTAAAGAAACATGGGTATGAAATCTACAACTCTATTTTATATGCATACACAAATTTGAGAAGCTTCAGATGAATATACCCAAATACCACCCTTGTTTATCCTGGGGTAAAGATTATGACTGATTTTCTGTTTTAATATTTTCTGACTTTTCTACCATAAACTTGGATTTCTTGTTTAAAAAGAATTGTAAATATAATTTTAAGTGATGTGATGTTTTTAACCCCATGAGAGTAACTAAATATTCATAACTATCCCAACAGCTAACCTGAGCTACTCAAAGGGAACTTTTTAAAGATGGCCAACTACTTCCTGCTCTCTTTTTTTCCTCCTTCCTGCTATTCTCAGGTGAGTCTGGAACAGATGCTGAGAAAACCTGCTACAGGCAGCAGGTGAGGCTCTCCCAGTGGAGGAAGAAAAGGCAGAATCCCTGGAAAGAGTTTTGGTCAGGACACGCACAGAACTTGATTTACTGAACAGCCACAAGATGCCAAGAGGCATCTCAGTCCATTCTCTGTCGATGCCCTAAGAGGGAAGATCTAGAAGTTCCCCCTTTTCTCAAATGAGGAGATCACAACTGCCTCACTGAGCAGAGGCAGTGAAATTCCAACAAGATCATGTAGGTGCAAATTCCCCCAAGGAGGGTGTTTAGTTATAGAAATGCAGGATCAGAATTTGGTGGTGACTGTCCTTCCACTTGAGCCTCCTCCCTGTGGGGCGGTTTACCTGAATTGCCTTCTCCTTCAGGGTCAACAGCTGAGGCTGGCTGAAACCCTTGACAGCCCCCAGCAGCTCCACGCTCCTGATGAAAGTATCTTCTTCCATGCAGAGGAGGTCCTCGGGGGCCCAGCAGGCGTTGGCCTCAGCCAACTTAAAGATGTCATCAAAGGAGGGAGCTGTGACTCCTTGGCAACCTGAAGAATGGGGAGATGCAGGGAAGGATGGGGTGGGGAAGAGAAATTCAGGAAATGCTAGTCAGTTTCCCTATTGCATAAGAGTCTTCACCAGTTCCATTCTTTCCCAAGAGGCAGGAGAGTGGAGAGGCTGAGCTGGGGCCCAGAGCCCAGCTGAAATCCCACTTCTGCCATTTATTGATAACTATCTGGAAGCCAAATCTTGGAAATGCCAGCATTCTGCACATCCACATGGGCAAAGAAACAGCTTTACAACGTCACAACTGGACTGTAAATCCCTGGAGGGCAATAGGAGCTGGTAAACAGATCTGATTTCAGGTTCAGATCCAAAGACATTTAACCCCTCTGTGCTTCCATTTCCTTGTCTATAAAATGGGAATAAAATCACTTTGTAAGATGATTAAGAAAACTGCGAGTGTTACTATATAGAAAGCACTTAGAAGCATACAGAAGGTGTTTAGTAAATGTTAGACATTATTATCATTTATGTCACCTACCTGACCCCCCTACATTTTTGAGTTTGCAACCCAGCATTAAGAGTTCCATGGTAATTAAAAAGGAGACTTTTTATCCAAATGAGAGGGTGATTTTCTATCCATAAAAATCATAGTGGGAGCTGTGGCCTTCTGATCCCAGGAAGGAAGAGAAATGGACCCACTGCATTTTACTTGGCAACAGGAGAAACCTATCCATTTCAGTCCTTGAATAGTTGAGGTTTGCACAGACAAACTAGTTACCTACTAATGCACAAATGAGATATTGTCTTTCCTGGCTTCAGTATGCCCAGACTGGGAGGAAGTGCAAGGCCCTTTAAGAGCAGTCCTAGATCTTTTTGTTTTAGCAGCTGACCACTACTCATGCTGACTACTCACCAGCACTACCAGAGGCCAGAGTGTTTCCCAAGCTCTGCAGTCACTCCCTTCTCACTGCATTTTTCAATATGAACTCTCTGGACTCCAATCAAGAGGCCAAACTAGACCAGATCAATGGTGTCATTTGTGATCCTTAACATCTTTATTACAACATACTTTTAGGGGACTAAAGACCCACCTCTCCTGAATTCCCAGGATTAATGACGGCACAGAATTAGAGAAAAACAGAAGGGTTGAATGGTACAGCAGGGACTTGGTCTTATCACAGCTGTGTGTCTAGGGCTTAGAATAGAGCCTAGCACATAGTAGATGCTCAGCCAGTATTTGGAGAATGAATGAATGAACACACACATAAATTAACTCAAATTAAGCAAAGTATTAATCCTGCTAATTTATTGATCACTAAAATCACAGCAGCAATTAATACCAAGAATCAACTAAGAAAACTCTGTCTATGTACTGGTAGCAGCTTCCTCCCCAGGTATGGAAAGACTTACTTCCCACAGACCACAGTAAGAGTCATGTGATATATGACTCCAAGATGGCCAGCTCTGAGGGCAGCAGAAGCTAGCAGTCAACACCACCAGCTCTGGACACAAGTCCAAGAGTCGCCACTTACTAACTCTGTGACTTTGGCAAAGTTCCTTAATGTCTCTGAACCCCAGTTTCCCTCCTCAAGAGAATGGGAGAATCGTGGTGCCACCTCACAGAATAGAAATGAGAACAAGACAGTGCATACGGGGAGAAGATAACCTACAGTGGATCAAATCAGATTGGGAATCTTTCTTTGCTTGATACCTCAGGATTCCTCTACCTGGGTTTCCTTCCTCAGGCCCTATCTGCCTGGCCTGTTCCTCCAATGACATGGGCTTCTACTTCCCATCCCTCTCCCACTCCCATTGTATTCTCTCTGTCTGTAAAACTTATAGAAAATAGAAGGCAGTAAAACACCATGTCCTCAAATGCCCCCTTCTAATCTCCAAAACCTAGCCAAGTTACAGGAACAATGAGAGCAAGCCTGAGCAGGAATGCCTTGAAGGACACTGTCTGTCTCTAATGCACACTGGGAACCAGGGAAAGTCAGCATATCTGTAGAAAGCTGCTGTCTTGCATGTACAACAGGACAGTTGCTCCTTGAGATGCTGGTCATGCAGGCAGACTAAGCAAGCTAATAATGCTGGTGATGTCACTGCTCCTGCAACCTGACATATAAAGTCTCTCTCTCGGGAATGACTTGTGGGGAACTGGGGGTTCTATGGAACTTGTCCAGCCAGCTGCTACTAGACAAAATGCTTGAGGCAGAGGAGGCACCTTGGCAAAGAGGTGATGGGAGCAGGTGCTATCTGTTCAGCCTGTCAACACTGGACCTTTCCCATAAGCATTTCTCAATGAAGCCTTATGCCTCATACACCATCTCTGGGTGTTTCCTTTGGTCTCTAGGCAACCGGGCTGTGGGCATGACAATCAATGTG
Organism: Marmota flaviventris; assembly: GCF_047511675.1. Classification (NCBI taxonomy): domain Eukaryota; kingdom Metazoa; phylum Chordata; class Mammalia; order Rodentia; family Sciuridae; genus Marmota; species Marmota flaviventris. The sequence continues at coordinate 15,787,513 of NC_092516.1, read as the reverse complement.
GTCCACTCCCACATCCCCCTGGGTCCTCATTCAAACATCACCGTCTCGATGTGACCTTCCTTAATGGTTCTCTTCCATATTATGATCTCTCACTGACATGGAGCCATGCAGCCAGCCCATTGGTCCCTGCTGAGAAGCAGCAAGGGAGTGGTGAAGCAGCAGAGTGGCAGCTGGGTTGGTCTGAAGCCTAGGCAGGAAGCAGGGGCTGCCATGAGGAGCCTGCCATGGTGGCATGGGCCTGAGGGGCAGTGGTCTAGTGCTGAGGTGAGCCAGGGCAAGCTGACCCGTCACCTGCAGCAACCCAGCCTGCACACAGTGGGGATGCCCACTGCAGAGGTGCACTGCAGAGCTGCTGCTCCAGACACCCCACTGAGCATGCGCAACTCCATGACTCCAACTTCCGCTTCCTGAAGCAGGGAGAAAATGGATGTAAGGCAAACCTGAATGGGATTCGGGGCTGACCAATAGTGTTACTTTTCCAAACCCTAATTACCATAAGTTTGGACCAATAGCATTAGTACTTTTCCAAACCATAATTAGCATAAGCTTGGACCACTAGCAGTGACCCAGGTGCTACTTAAACCCCTGGACTAGCATACTTGGTCAGACCCGAAGCCACTGTTGGGTCCCCTCTTACACCACAAGAGTTCTGTTCCTGTTTCTCTTTTTCAAAAAAATCCTACTCCCATGCTCACTCATCGTGGTCCATGGCTTTCATTCTTGGAATTCACAAGATAAGAACCCAGGAGGAAGAAATCCACAGAGAGCTGCTGGGGTCTACTGCATCACTGGAGGGAACGGCCCACCATTAAGAGCCGTGGCACTTCTTGACTGCAGAGGCTGGCACCTTAGGCAGACCCCACCCACCAACAAAAGTGGGGAGTTGAGTTCCATCTCAGAACTTCAGTTTCACCAGGTGTGATGGCACATGCCTATAATCCCAGCAGCTCAGGAGGCTGAGGCAGGAGGATCGCGAGTTCAAAACCACCCTCAGCTACAGTGAGGCGATTAGCAACTCAGTGAGACCCTGTCCCTAAATAAAATACAAAAACAGGGCTGGGGATGTGGCTCAGTGGTCAAGTGCTCCTGAATTCAATCCCCAGTACCCATCCACCCTCCAAAAATACTCCACTTTCAATACTGAACACTCCCAGACCTTTCCCTACTTTACCTTCCTTCTTGGTACTTATCACCAAACAACATTCTACATATTTTACTTATGTATGGAATTAATTGTCTGGCTATGCCCCATTTGAAAATAAGCTTTGTGAGGACAGGGAATTTTTCTCTTCGTCACATAATCAGCTTTCAATAAATATTTGTTGGTTGAAAGCAAGCAAGGACTGACTGTGAACTATGATTATTACAATTATTACTGGGTTTGACTGACTTTGTCTCTTCGTGCCTAGCACAAGTCTGCATTTAGCAGGTGCACAGTATGGATAATAAAAATGTCTAATATTTTTGAGCCTTTCCTATATGCCAGATTTAAACCTGTTAATCTTCACAATAATCCAATGAGGTACAGGGTTTTCTTTACCCTCACTTTAAGAGAGGATGAAAACTGAGGCACAGAGAGGTCAAAGAGCTTACCCAAAGTCGCACAGCCAGTAAATGACATGCTCAGGATTCAAATCTGGCCAAACTGCCCTCATCACTGCAATATTTCGCCGCTGAACCATGTTGGTCTTTTAAGCCAATCCTATTGAAATGTGTCTTATACACCTACTATCTTGGTAAAGAGTGTGGAATATGATTTCAAATGACTTTACAAAGGTGTGGTTCTTTGGCCTGTGGATTTTTGCCTTCTAGTAGTTTCCAAATATTTAATCCAGTCTTCTGGACAAGGAGGTCTTTAAATGTCAGGGACCCTGGCACAGGATCAGATACCCCAGAAGCACTCACCAGGGATGGGGTCCAAACTGGGGCTCTCGTCACTACTGTTCCGAACAGATTCAAAGACAGCCCAGAGGAATTCTTTAGGGAGCAGAGTCCCCGCCATCTTGAAAGCTGTTTGTTGAAGGATATCAGGAAACTGTGTGTGTTAAAAAGAACAAATAGTTAAAGCACATTAGACATATCTAAGTCAGAGCTTAAACTACAATGCTGCCTAATGCCTCGGTTATTTATTTGTTTTTCTCTTTAGGGCAGCTTCTCATATCAATTTAATCTCTAGCCCAACTAACATGGTTCATATAACAATCTAGCCCAACTAACATGGTCCAACTAACAATCCTAAAAAAAGATACCCAACCTCCACATTAACCAACGTCACTTTTCATCCATCAGATTGTCAAAAATAAAATAAAGTGATAATACTTAATGCTGGCCAAGATGTAGGAGACGTGCCCTCCTGTTTTTCTGTGGGACTGTTACATGGTGCCTCATTATCAGAGCAATCTGATGTGTACAAAAAAATGTGGGTGCTCCTCCTCTTTTTTCAGGCTGATATTATTTTGAATTTTTTAACTTTATGTTTTTCATAAAAAGGAGGTAGAGAAGGGCTGCCTCTGGGTTCTGGGTGGAGACTAGCAGTGAGGGAGCTTGGTGCCCACGAACAAGGTATCATTCCCATCTAGAACTATATCAGACTTTGTCCATTCTTGGGAGCCCTATCTATGAGCCCAGAGAACTCATCAGGCTCTTATACTATCACATGCCACTATATGTCCCAGCTCTCCCACAGAGAAAGCAACTTGGTTTGTGTAGTTACTCTTTCTATCCAAATCTTCAGAATAAAAGTTGGAAGTTAAGTCAGCTATGGGTAAGAATCACCTGGGAATTCTACAGATATCCAGGCTCACATCCAGAGATTAAGTCACTTGGTCTGGAGTGGGGACCATGGATCAGTTCATTTTAGCGTGTCCCCAGGTGATTCTAGTGGGCAACTGCTGAAAGAGACTGTCCAGCACCATACAATGACCTTTCAGTTGACGATGGACCATGTATTCGACCGAGGTCCCATAGGTTCACAATGGAGCTAAAATTTTTCTAATGTCTAGTAATGTCATAGCCATGCTATCACATCACCCACGTGTTTGTGGTAATGCTGGTATCAACGAACCTACTGTGAAGCCAGTCATACAAAAGTACAGCAAGTGCCACTTAACAACGTTTTCAGTCAATGCAGGCCACAGGATTACATCCCTTAGTGACTTTAGTTTGTGTAAGTACATTCTATGAAGTTTGCACAATGGTGAAATCATCCAATGATGCATTACTCATAACTTACCCCCATCATTAAGCAATGGATGACTGTGGTTAACTGTTAAAGATGCAAAGAGTCTAGCAGAGAACAAACCAGCAGACTGGTATTTTCCATTTTGTGTTTTTAAAAGGGAGCCTGTGTGTGTGCGTGGGTGGTATTTTTCTGAAAGGATGCACAAGAAACTGCAAACAGCGGCTGCTTCTGAGTAGAAAAGCTGGGAGTAGAAACCTGGGGTGAGAGGAAGACTTGCTTTTCATCCTATAGCCTCTGGAACACTTGGGATTTTTAACCAGAAGCATGTACTACTTGTTTTATTTAACATTTCCAGCATCAAAAAATATATATATACAGAATAATACAACAAAACACCCATGTACCCCATGTATCTAGAATTCAACTTAAGAAATAAGACATCACAGATACAACTGATGGTTCCCTCCCTAGCCTTCAGCCTCTTTCCTTCCCAACAAGTGTCTCTGAATTTGGTGTTAACCATTCTCAGGCACACTTTTAAACTTACCTTATACATAGACTTGTTCTGCATGTGCTTAAAATTAATTTAGCTAGTATTTATTCATGTCCTTGGTATCCTACCATACACATTCTTTTGCAACTCAGGCTTTCATAACTCTACGCTGTTTTTGAGATCTCACCATGTTGATACAGGATGATTTCCATTTCATAAGTTGATTTTTTAAAAGACAGGATCAGTATATAATATTTATGCACCTACTGTTTATGTTTGGACACCTGGACGGTGATTTTGCTATGAGCAGACATTAGAAGATGAGCTGTGCATGCGTGACCCTGGCAATGTGCCTGTGCTCAAGCCCTGCTAAGCACGCTCATGTGCAGACTGCGTGTGCAGGTACAGGTCTGAGTGTGTGGGTGTGCTTTGTGGTAGGTCTGACTGTAAGCAGGCAAACATTTACTCCTTCCCCACCCTCCATCTCCACAGGAGATTACTTCCTGCCCCTCCAGGTGGGGCTTAGTCATGTGAATTGCCTTAGGGGTTGGAATGTGGCAGAAGAGAGTATGCCAATGTCCAGCCTGGGCCTTAAGAATGATTGTACTTTTCCACTCCTTTTTCTGGAATGTCAGACCTGTACCATGAGGAGAGGGCCCCAAAGACAGGGTTCCACAGAGGGCTGCCCCAGGGACCCACAGACCAAATGCTATCATTGCATGCCAGTGAGACCATGAGGCTCTGTATGCAGCAAAAGGTGACTGATTTGTGCTTGTTTTGCACATATCTTGGCCTAAACTATCTAAAGCTTGGATAGTTACTTTAGTGACTTCCCTAGTAGAGTGCTGGGCTCAGTGATCTGGTTTTGGATTAATGGTGTTCACGTATGTGATTGCACACCCTGGACACCATGCGCATGTGCATATGGCACTGGAAGGAACAAGACCTTGAATGGGCATGCGCATGAAATGACAGATAGCATGACCATAGCAGGTCCTGTGCGGCACACATTTGCCTGGAGGGCCACGGAAAGGACCAGAGATCATTCAGCTGCCACCTCACTCCCTTTCCCTGAACTCTGGGCATCTCAGAATGAAACTAGAAACATCTAACCTCTTTGTAGCAAAAAAAAAAGAACCTTCCCGAACCACAGAGGGTGCAAACCCAGTGAGGTATCCCCTTCAAACTCCTTCGACCTTCTTAAATTCTTCAAATGAAGCACAGAGGTACCTTTCTAGCAATAGGGCGTAATTCATCTCCTGAGAAAAGTACTAGAAAAGGTCCCAAGTCCTTTGTAGTCTCAGCCGTCCAGTTCTGAGGAAGCCTAAAAAGAAATGATAAGCAGCAAAATGAAACACCACATTGTGGTGGACGTCCATCGTGGACGTCCGTCATGGACATCCTTGTACCCAGCATCCTTTACTTTCAAGAACAGACCCGTCCTTAATGCCCAGAGAGGCTGTCAATCACACGGTCCCACTTCACTGACCAAATAAATAAATAAATAAAGGGCATGTGATACAGACTGACCAATCATCCCTTGAAATTTTGAAGAACCTAACAGAGTGGCTCTCTCTTTTCTGGAATCACTCCTAGTAAAGAGGATACTGGAGGCCAATCACCAAATAGAGAAAATAAGGGCCATACCAACAAATGGCAAGCTGAGGAATGGGAGGAACAGATTCCAATCCAGTCGTGCCTGAAGTCCACCCCTAGACTTTCTCATTACATTCTATTTCTGAACTCAACAAATTCCCACTTTTTTTAGTTTGAATTGAATCATTGAGTTTCTGTCACTTATGTCACCATGTGTCCTTCCTCCCCCTTCTCAAAGAAGAGTAATGATATTGTTGTTCTTTTCAAATTATTGTAACCGCCTCTTTTGTTCTTATGGTGCTAGAGATTGAACCCAGTGCTTTGTGCATGCTAGACAAGTGCTCTACCACTGAGCTATAACCACAGGTCACGAAAGAGTTTTATCTTACAGCAAGAAAAACATTTCTTTTGAATTTGGCAGGATAACTGAACAGACCCAGAATCTACTATTGTTCTCAAAGAGGCGAAAATGTCTACCATGAAGTGTGCTACTTTATATCTAAGGAGATCTACCCAATTAGCAGTGAGGGTCCCTCTAGCATCAAGGCTAAACACCTGTCAATGAGTCCCCACCCCTATTTCTTTGATAAAAATATCCCACTAGGGGCTGGGGATACAGCTCAGTTGGTAGAGTGCTTGCCTCACATGCACAAGGCCCTGAGTTCAAACCCCAGCACCACAGAAAAAAATAAAAATATTATCCCATTAGACCATAAGCCCCATGAAAGCAAGACCTGCACCTGTCCTAATAGCAGCTATTCCCTTAGTCCTGGTAGTAAAACGGTGGTCACAGCACTTGCATGCCCCGCACTATTGGAAGTTCTTTAACTATATTAACTCACTTCATCATCACAACCACCGTACAGGGACTATAACTATCCCCATTCTACAAATGTGAAAATTAAACTGCAGAGAGATGAGGTTTTCTCAGGCCACACGAACAGTATATGGTAGAAGCAAAATTTTAACAAATATTCTGGCTCCTGAGTCCTTAGTGTTAAACTCTACACAACAGTACAATACCCACGACACAATTACTCAAACGACCATTCGTCATCTCAGCATCGACTGACAGCTGCATCCCACTCAAATGTCTGACCTCCCTCAGAAACTCTCTACAGGAAAGCAGAGCTCTGTTTTCCTCCAGGGAGTTCTTACACACCCGGAGGTGATGGTAATTATTATTATTACAAAAATAACAATACTGTGGAGAAATAGGAACTCTCTTTCATCTCTTTCATTGAATGCAAAATGGTATAGCCACTTTGAAAGATAGTTTGATGGTTTCCTACAAAATTAACAATATGATCCAGCAATTACACACTTTAGTATTTACCCAAAGGAGCTGAAAACTTGTTTACACACACACACACACACACACACCACACAATCTGCACATGAATGTTTATAGCAGCTCTGTTTATAATGGCCAATATTCAGAAGCAGCCAAGATGCCCTTCAGTAGTCAAATGGATAAATAAACTGTGGCGCATCCAGACAATGGAATATAATTCAGTGCTAAAAAGAAACGAGCTGCCAGGCCATGAAAAGACATGGAGGAGCCTTAACTGCATGTTATTAAGTGAAAGAAGCCAATCTGGATAGGCCATATGATTCAACTATATGACATTCTGGAAAAGCCATCAGTGATGACCAGGAAGAAGGGGAAGGAAGGAATGAGTAGGTGGAACAGAGGATTTTCAGGACCATGAAAACACTCTGTGTGACACTATCATGGTAAATACATGTCATTATACATTAGTCCAAACCCAGGGAATGCCCAACCCCAAGAATGAGCCCTAATGTATCTGTGGATATTGGTGTTAGTGACAACATTGTGATGTCTACGTGAATTCTTCAACTGTAATAAATGTGCAGCTCCAAATGGAGATATTAACAAAGGGGAAGCTACAGGGCTGTATAAGTGATGTATAAGAAATCTCCATACCTTCCTCTCAATTTTGCTGTAAACCTAAAACTACTCTTTAAAATATGTCTTTAAAGCTGGACGTGGTAACGCACACCTATAATCCCGATGGCTTGGGAGGCGGAAGCAGGAGGATCACAAATTCAAAGCTAGCCTCAGCACCTTAGCAAGGCCCTAAGCCACTCAGTGAGACCCTGTCTCTAAATAAAAATATTTTTTAAAAGGGCTGGGGGTGTGGCTTAATGGTTGAGCACCCCCGGATTCAATCCCCAGTACCCCCCCCAAAAAAATAGTCTTTAAAATCATGATACCAACATCTTGCATTTTCAAGGGCCATCTTTTCAAAACTGTCCCTTCCACATGCCAAGCTGAGTCAGTGACACCCATGCAAGTCTGCAGGGTGGTTACAATTGTTCCCGCTTCATAGGGACCCCAAAGCCAAAGGAAGAAATGTCACACTTCCAGAACTATCCTAATAGCACATCTGACCTCATCCTAACGAGAACCTTTCTCCTTTGAGAGGCAAGATTGGTGTCCCTTCACCCAGAACAACCTTCTCCCCAAAGCCCAGCCCCTGCCCCTCTCACCCGCACTGTTCCAGCAGCCTGAGCCTCACCGCGGCCTTCTGCTCAGGGCTGAGGTCTGGGCAGTCTCTGAGGCCCTGCAGAGCAGCAGCCCAGGCCCGGGGGGAGATGCCTCTTTCAATGATGGTCGCTGGCAAATGACACAGCAGATTCCCCACGATGTCCACAGTGTACTCATCAGCAATGGAATCATCCTGAAAGCAACCAGTGGAACTCCTGGGAGATCCAGCAGGGCTCAAGGTCATGATCCCTGAAAAATATTCCCAGTTCCAAACCTCTTCAAGATTCCAGGATGAATCATCCACCCTGCCATGGACCTCCAAATATGGAGCAGGACCTGATTTCCCCCCAGGGAGGCAGTCTCAGAAGTCTGGGAAACCCCAGCATGGTGCCTCCTAAGCACTCAGCAAGTGAGGGCTGTTGTCATTGTTACTGCTCAGTCCAACAAACAGTATAATAATAGTATATAACAAGAAAATCAGTACTCCAAAGCTTGTATGGCACTTGAATGCTTTCCAAGCTCCTCCTCAAAATGATAAAAATAGCTAACATTTATTACGCATATACTATGTGCTAGGCACTGTTCTAAACATTTACAAATTTTAATCCATTTCACTTTCATAATAACTATAAGAGAAAAGCACTAACATGGCCCATATTTTAAACATAAAGAAACTGTCAGTTTTGGTCTTAGGCCCTGTGCATTCAATAGTTCAGTGCCCACAATTCACAATAGCCAAGCTATGGAACTAAGCTACATGCCCTTGACAGACGAATGGATAAAGAAAATGTGGTACATATACACCATGGAGTACTATTGAGCCATAAAGAAGAATGATATTATGGTATATGCCTGGTAAATGGATGGAATTGGAGACTATCATGCTAAGTGAAATAAGCCAATCCCAAAAAGTCAAAGGTCCAATGTTTTCACTATTATGCAGAAGCTAATCCAAAATAAGGAAGAATAAAAAAAAATAGAAGAAAGATAAGGGGAATGAAGGGAAAGGAGGAAGGATGAGGTATAGAAATTTAAAATTTCATATATATATATATATATATATATATATATATATATATATATATCACAGCGAACCTCACCATCACGTACATCCACAAGACTATAATTAAAAAAAAAAAAACTAAATAAATAGCAGATTAGTAAAGGGAAGGGAACAGGGGAGGGAGGACAGGAGGGAAAGAGAAAGTACTGGGGACTGAATTAGAACAAATTATATTCCATACTTTTATAAATATGTCAAAATGAATTTTAATGTGGGCTGGGGATGTGGCTCAAGGGGTAGCGCGCTTGCCTGGCATGCGTGCTGCCCAGGTTGGATCCTCAGCACCACATACAAACAAAGATGTTGTGTCCCCTGAAAACTAAAAAATAAATATTAAAATATTCTCTCTCTCTCTCTCTCTCTCTCTTTAAAAAAAAAATGAATCTTAATGTTATGTATAACTAAAAAGAATCAATAAAAATTCTAAAATAAAAAAATGCAGTGCCCATTTCATACCCTTCCATTTCATACCCTTCAGAAAGCCCTGAGAGATGTGCTATTATACCCACCTTACAGATGAGGAAACCAAGTTTCAGGGAGGGGAAGTGATGTGCCTAAACCAATAGGTGGCAGAGGCATATCTAGAACCCAAACTCTGTAGACTCTGCTTTTCCCAATCCTCCAGTGTGGCCTCCCTTCATTCAGGCCCTGGGACAGGTGTCTCCGGAACCATTCACCAAGATTGTTCCAACCAGCAACTGTGTTCTCCCAGAGTCAGCTCTGGGACCCACAATCCGACTTCCAGCCATCACAGGAGGCTCAAGAACCCAGCCAGATCCCCATGAGGTCTTCCCAAGATGACCACAGACACCCAGAGAAGGGGGACACCAGTGAAGTGTGACCCAGAAAGGTTCCTCACCAGGCACTGTTGTACTTTCCTGAGCACCAAATCCCTTTTGTGGGAATCTGAAACCAGGGAGTCCAGTCGACTCTTGCCCAGGCTGATCAGAAAGGGCGCACACCGGGAGGCTGGGACAGAAGCCAGGAAGCGGGCCCTGGAGAGAGATGGGGAGAACCAGAAGAGGAAAACAGTGGCTGCCCTGCATTTGCTCCTGAAATTGGTGTCCACGTGCCCTATAGCTCATCACGGGGATGCTCTTTAATGTCTGTCTTTTCCAGTGACGCTGTGGCTCCCTGGGGCAGGTAGCTCCTACCCATCATGCACCTCTTCTAGGGCGGAGTAGGGGGTAAAGCTCCCATCATGCTCATCTTCTAGGGGCAGGGAAACTGAATTCCCATCATGCTCCTCTTCTGGGGTGGGCGGAGACAGAGTTCCCATCATGCTCTTCTTCTAGGGGTGGGAAAACAGACCTCTAATCATGTACCTCTTCTAGTGGAGGGTGGGGCACACTTCCCATCATGCTTCTCTTCTAGGGGTGGGGGAAACAGACTTCCCATCATGCTTCTCTTCTAGGGGTGGGAAACAGGCTTCCCATCATGCCTCTCTTCTATTCCCCATCAACACTGATCAGAGAATGGATTCTCCATAAATATTTATTGAATGAAAGACTGGCTGAGAGGAAATGAAGAGAAAGGAAAAAGTAAGAGACAGAGAAGGGATAGAATATAATAGAAAGTAAGGAATACAGACAAGAGAGAATGGAAAGAGATAAATGGCCCCCATCCTATCATCTCCTCCCTTGAGCCCTTGACCATAGATCAGGGGAAAATCGCAGTTGTTAGAATGATTTATAGCTCACCAAATCTCAATCATACTCAATAAAATACTTTTCCTTAATATATCATTTCTCTCATTAAAGAAAAATTAAAAATTTCCCTGTAACCAGGGAAAGATGAAAAAAAGACCCAACATCTTCCTCCCAACATCTTCCTCCTCCTCTGGGCCACCCCAGGATCCTTTTCCCTTTATTCCCAACCTGTCATTGCTATATCCTTAATATTATTCCAATCTGTTCTTGTCTTTCCACCCTGCAATCCTCTTTATTTCTTCATTCATTCATTCAGCAGTATCTACAGAGCATACTGCATGCCAGGCACTATCACTGCTCACTAGATATAGCAGTGAACTTCATGATGCTTAGTTCTAGGTGAGGGCAGAAACACAGGAACCAAACAGGTTTAACAGAAAGAAAACAAGTCATTTCAGCTAGTGATTAAATATAAGAAGGAATATGGTGGCTCTGTAATATAGAGAACAATGGTGGGGAGGCAGAGGAGCCCCTGCTGGAGCCAGGACGTGGAGATGTAGGGGAGTCAGCTACGTGCAGATCTGCATGACTGAAATAACCTTCTACTGCCTTCCTCCTGCCACTCAGGCCCGTGTTCCACCCTGAGTGATAGTGATGATCTTTTTGAAGCATAAATCTGGTGGCTGCTCCCAGAATACAAATGAAACACAAAAGGGGTCATACAAAGTCCTCCATATTCTGACGCCCCTTGCTTTTCTACCTTCTCTCTCCGCCTGCTCTGCAGCTATGCACCATGTGTTCCTTGAAGTGCCTTTTAGCCTCACCCGCACTGGACAGGACATCCCTGTGCCCGTGTCTGGAGTGTCTGTCTGAAACTTTCTCACCCAGCTGACCCCCCTCCAAGTTCAGCTTGCGACTGTCTAGCACCTGCTTGAACCCAGGACTGTGGTCAACTGAACTGCAGGGCTAATGCTATGTCAGCTTCTGTTTATTGCTTGCTTGCTGACTGGAAAATTCCAGTCCTGCCTAGAGCCCACAGGTCCCACTTACCAATGTTTTAACTTCTGTGATTGGCTAGCTTACATGACGATAAGCAAGTCACTGAGTTATGGTTTTTGTGCTTATATTCTCTTCGGATAAACCAGGAAGCTGCTGTCTTCCCACAGAGCCTGAGTCTCTGGAGTGGGTGTCAGTCCCTGGCCAGGTAAATAAAGCTCTCTTTTGATTTGAAATTCCGACTTAGAGTCCTTTCTGAGGCATCTCCCCATAATACTAACAACACCTGGCTTTCTTGGGAAACTATCCCTTTCATTCTAAGTCCTTGTGATTCACTCCCAGTTCAAGGGACCATTAAGTCAACCAGTTCAAGCCTGGTTGACTTAAGGAGAACAATTGTCCCTAATAAGTCCAATGAGAGTCAAACCCAAGACTTTTATTGAGAATGATGGGAATAGAAAGTTGTTCTCTTTTCCCCAACAATGATGCCAGGAAAATGTAACTTTGAACCTTCCAGGGGCTGCAGAAGAGAAAGAACTTGCCTGACAGTTAACAGAGGAAAACTGAACCAAGAGACAGATGACATCGTTTGAGCCTCTAGATTCAGCCATGCCTGAAGTCCATCTCTATAATTTTCAGTTGCCTGAACTAAAAATTCCCTGTTATTGCCTGAGTCAATTTGAGTTAGGTTCTGTCAATTTCAACCAAATATCAACTTAGTATTATAATTGACTTCATATTTGTCTACTGCCCCCATAAGATTGTAAGCTCTTAGAAAGAGAGTATTTAGCTATCACTGAGAACCCGCACACAGTAAGTACTCAGTGTTAGGGGTTTTTTTCGGGGGGAGGGGGTAGGTATTGGGGATTGAACTCAGGGTCACTCAATTACTGAGCCACATCCCCAGTCCTTTTTGTATTTTGTTTAGAGACAGGGTCTCACAGAGTTGCTTAGCACTTCACTTTTGCTGAGGCTGGCTTTGAACTTGTGATCCTCCTACTCAGACTCCCGAGCTCCTGGGATTACAGGCGTGAGCCACCACACCTGGCAAACACTCAGTATTTTTTTGAATGAATGAGTACAACAACAGCAAAAGAAAGTAGAGGGAAATAACAAAGGAGAAGAGGAGAGAAACAGTGTCCAGACCATGTTTGAAAAGCAGGAAGCCCCCACTGTTTACAAGCCTAATTCCCCTGGGGCCTGGACATAGCTGTCAGGCCAGCCCAGATGAGACCTGCTTCACTGGTATTTATTCAGGCTTAAGATGCTTTCTCTTTGGTTTTTAAATAAAAGAAAAAGCATGAGCATCTGTCTAACATATCTGTGTGGGGCTCAGAGTTTAATTCCTGCTTCTCCAGGGCTTAGCTGTGAAAGACACTCTCCTTGCTCCCTCTGTTTCCTCAAGAAAACTCAGGGGGAGAGAGTCACTTGGACCCAGGTGATTCCCCCCACCCACCCATCTTACTGCTGAGCCAGAAAGAGTAGGAGCCGTGGTCACTTACGGGAGTGCAGCCAACAGGAAAGGCGGCATGGATGGCCGCGAAACTTCCCAGTACTTCCACGCCAGACAATTAACCTGAAAGATCAGTGGTTCAGGAATTTGATCCAATAATAATAAGAGCAAACACAGATGGCCCAGTCTGTGTGCTGGGCACCATTCTAAGTGCTGTGTCCATGTCCACTTAGGTAATGGAGGACCCTACAATGCAGACACCATTATTGTGCCCATGTTATGGATGAGGAAACTGCGGTGAACACAAACACTTAAGTGTGAGAACACACCCTTCACAGTTCTTGGTATAATTGCAAAGTGAGCTATGACCTTAAGGTCCTTCAGTAGGGAGTTGGCTAAATACATTATGGTATGTTCAGACAATAGAATTCTATTATATGTATTATAATATATAACATACGTACACACATTATATGATTTCTACGCATGTATGTACACAAACATATATGTACACATACCTATAGAATAGTATGGATAATATATGCTCATTTGTTTTTCACATTTCAAACAAATATGCTTAATACACTTTAAAAAAAAAAAAAACTCTCAAAATCAATGTGCAAGTTTTTTTCCCTGTACCTACTTGTGGTTGCTCACCTCAGGCTATTGACATGTTGGACCATGTACCTCTTGGTTGTGGGGGCTGTGCCCTGCGGGGTGTTCAGCGGAATCCTTGGCCTCCACCCCCTACATGCCAGGAGAATCCCACCTCCCCAGCTGTCCATGGCCAAAAGTGTCTCCAGATATGGCCACAAGGGCCTTGGGGGCAGAATAGCACCCTATCCTGAACCACTCCTCTCGGGCAAATTGGGAGAATTTTACTTCCTCTGTATTATTTATATTTCATAAAATAATTTTCAACAAAAATATAAACAATAAGGGCAAATTTTCTAATTAACCGGCATTTGAAGGTCCTGGGAGCTGGGATAAGTAGCATCTCACTGGGCAACTGCTGGGACATCTTGGGGCTTCCTGACATCTCCACCCACTTCCTCATGGCTTCCCTGTCTGAGCAAGACTTTCAGTATGGTTTGATGGTTCTCACCAAGGAATAATTAGAAAGGCAGATTCTCAGGCTTCACCCAAGACCTGCGATATAGTTAACTGTAGGAGTGACTCCCAATCTTTTGTGTGTGTGCGTGTGTGTGGAGCTGTAGATGGATCCCAGGGCCTTGCATGCGAGGCACATGCTCCACTAATGAGCCACACCCCTGCGCCTCATTGGGTTTTGACAAACCTTCGACGCAAAGTGGATACAAGCTCCTACGGATCCAAGCTCCCGTTTGAGAGCCACTGGTGGAATAAAGACTCTAAGGGCATGCCAGGGCTTCATTAAAACTTTGCATATTCCTCTAATGATCTCAGAGGATTATGCGCCAAGCTTCATGCTTCCCAATTCTGTAGGGAGAGAATGCACTGTTTGGAAATTTTTAATTTGGATATAAAACCCAAGGCCAAAGTTGAGAAGATGCTTTATGTATTCACCGGCTGTCTCTCCTGGGACTCTCTGCAGCCAACAGTTTACACTCAAAGCCTACACTCTGTTCCCAAGGCCAGTTGCTACTAACTTAGCTACTGTGAAAAGTCAGTTACTGCCGTTAGTCTCCCCAAGGGGTTACAGAGTCTCCATGACCTTTTAGAAAATGAAAAAGAAAATACTCAGAGCATTATTTCCCTTTTATAGATCTCTCTGGAAAAGACAAGAATGTTAGACGAGGGATTGCCTCTGGTCCCAGGAGACCATGACCATGAACATGCAAAAGCATCTATCTTCCAAACACATTTTAAGGTTCACATTTGAGTATGGACTAACCAACTGGAAACTTTGGGTTATTATTTGGAATTTTTTTAAAAGGAAACTGGAGAAAACCTGGCTCAATATTTGGCACCAAGTCATTGTTTGCGCCTGAAAAATTTTGGCATTAACATCTTTAGATGCCAGCATCAACCTGTGCCCAGTGATTGGGGGATGGAGAGAGAATCAGAAGCAGAACCAATCTTCAGCAGTTACCTGATCCAGTGAAAGCAAGGAAAGATTGTTCTCAAAATACCGGAAATGGGCCAGGAAGGAGTCGGCGCTCAGGTGATCAATGTGTGAACAGGTCATGCCTTTGATCAGCTGCCCGGCACTAGAAACGAAACAGGGACATCGAGAAGAAGGAGCAAGAGAAGGCAGGTTCCAATAAATGTTGGCGAGGATGTGGGGAGAAAGGTATGCTCAGACATTGTTGGTAGAACTGCAAATTGGTGCAACCATTCAAGAAAGTAGTATGCATAGTTCTCAGAAAACTTGGAATGGAACCACCATTTGACCCAGCTATCCCACTCCTCACTTGATACCAGAGGACTTAAAATCAGCCTACTACAGTGACATAGACACATCAATGTTTATAGCAGCTCAATTCATAATAGCTAAGCTATGGAACCAGCATAGGTGCCCTTCAACAGATGAATGAATTTTTAAAAATGTGGTACATATGCACAATGGAATATTACTCAGCCTTAAAGAAGAATTAAATTATGGCATTTGCCAGTAAATGGATGGAACTGGAGAATATCATGCTAAATGAAATAAGCCAATCCCAAGAAAACAAAGGCTGAATGTTCTCTCTGATATGTGGGATGTTAACTCACATCAAGGGAGGGTAGAGAGAAGAAGAATAGAAATCCATCGGATTAGACATAGGGAAAGAAAGGGAAGGGAGGGGAGAGGAAACAGTTATGTCCTATTAATTCCAGGACATAGAATTTGGAAATTCTATGGGCATAGAATTAATAGGACATAACTTTCCTAGCCTTGTATTTGAATACTGCACCAGAGTAACTTCGCATCATGTTTAACCACAAGATTAGGATCCCAGTTAGAATAAGTTTTACTCCACGTATGTATAATATGCCAAAATACATTCCACTGTCATATATAATTTAAAAGGACCAAAAAAAGAAAGAAAAAAGAAAGGCAGGTTCCATGTGACTCAAGCTACAGACGTCACTGTCCAACCTTCCTTCCTGGGAAAGTCAGCTCCTCAGCCGGAAGCTCCCAGGGGCTCCCAACCCTGGGCTGAGCTGCGTCCCTACCTCAGGAGCTCCTCAGGCCTTTCGGTTGTCCTTGACAGGAGCTCGTACAGGAACAAGGCCTGAGGGAAGAGAGAGATTGACATCACTGATGGAGCCCAGGACTGCGAGGCCCTGTAGGGAGGGCACTCTGACCCATCGCACAGATGGGCAGAGGAGGCCCAACGGGTTGCTAATCCAGGACCATACAACTGCTAAGTGGCCAAGCAGGGATTTGAAAGGGTGTCAGAGTAATTCCAGAGCCTGTGCTTTAAAGGGTGAATCAGAAGCAGGGCTGGAGAATGACTTCCTGTGCAGAGGGAGGCCACAGACCTGTGGAGGACTCTCTGTGGCCTCTTTTGGCATGCCCACCTGCTAGTCCTGAGCACAGGGTATCCCAGAACAAAAGCAAATGAATAGACCAGCACCGTCTAGAAAGAGCCATCAATAAAGAACTGCAGGCGGCACACACTTGCCTGAAACCCTCCCCAATGAGCACTCCAGGAGAGCAACTCTGAGCAGGCAGGGGACACATTTGTTTTAAGGAATGTAATTTTACAGAATACCTAACTCGCAGACAGGATCAAGTATGACATTTGTCTATTTTATAGACTCTGAAACTTTGAGCATAATTCCCCAAACAGAGTAAATTATGAGCTAGCATCAAATGAGGCTTCTGTGACACAGTAGCTAAGGATCTTAAAGTATCCTAAATGCCCAGGCAAAAGGAGCAGGGCGGGGAGGAAAGTTCTGGGCTCTGTGTGTGTGTGTGTGTGTGTGTGGTCCCAGAGATTTCCAAGGGCACAAGGTCAGCTTCCGGGATTCTCCTACCATCCTCCCCATCTCAGGAAATAACAACTCCATCAACTTATTGCTGGGAAAAAAAAATACATATATATATATATCTTGAAGTACCTGCAGCAGGATGTACTTTCCAAAATAGAATGAGTGGTCCTGGCCACTGAATTTGGCAGCTGTTGGATACATAGCAATTGGTCACCATAATATCATCCAAACATGTGAGCAAGATTCCCAGGACAGATGGGGATTTTTGTCTGTTTTATTCACTTCTGTACTCCCAGGGCTGTGAGCAGCACCCAGCATGTGCTCAATAAACCTTTCAGGAGTGAATGAACAGGAAGTCAGAGAAAGTCCTACAGCTATACCTCAACCTCAATAGTGCCGTCCTGCCCTCCTGGTCTCAGAGCTCACAGTATATAATAAACATACAATCTGCTAATATTTACAACCCATGCTTGTGAGCCGTGAGACCTGTGTCACTGATCCTTATGAGAAATTACCCACATTTTGCACATGGGAAGACTGAGGCCATGTAGGGAGAAGTAGTTTCCCCAAAGCTAATAAAATAAATGGGATCCAGATCTTGTCTCACTTCTTAACACTACACTATTCTGCCTCCAGGGTTGAATCCCACAGAAATAAATTGCTTTTTCCAAATTAAAGAATACTCCCACAAGATGGACAGTCAGAAATACAGGATCGAGCTGCAGGGATTGTGGCCATAACATGTTCTACTGCATGATCATAACAGGTTTTGATGCCAACTTTATTTATTTATTTATTTATTTTGCCCCAAAAGTGAGGCATAATCTTTATGGGAAGCTTTTTAAGAAAGCGGTGCTGGTGTTATTGAGAAATCATTTATTACTAAATTGTCTTTGGTGCAAGATTTGGATGCACAGAATACTCATGAATAGACGGTAAAATGGAATAGGTCAAATCAACAAAGATAACGCATTAGTTGCTACTGATTGGTGCATGCCAGTTGAAATAGTACACTTTGAAAACTGACTACTGTGTTGCAAAGTTGGGGCTTACAAATTTTAATCCTGTGTCCAAAGATTCTGTGCCACTAACGCTGGTTTTGTTACCTGACTCACCAGCCTCAACACCACTTGTGCAAAATATGTTGACTGTCTGCAACTTTTGTGTGTTTAGTACTACAGGGCTTTAAACAAACCATGCAAGTCAATTTTTGGAAAACTACTGACAATATAATGCACTGAGAATTCAGGGTTTGTGGCTCACAGTGCACCGGAAGACAAATGTGCATCCATATGCCCCTGGTGGATACCCTGCTGCTCTGTTCACCTTTTAAGCAGCACAAGGAACGGAATTATATCGTGCAATGATTACATGATGAAAGGTTATAAATCAATTTGGGGGCTGAAAAAAATAAGGTATGACAATATTATATGGTGGTGACGATTATGTGGTGAAATATGGTACCTGGCTCCTTCGAAGCTCCTTCTCCTTCAGGATTGAAGAGTTGAATTGGGATTCCCTCCGTAAATCAAAGAGAGACACTTCCTTAAAGAAAGTCCCTTGTATCTCCACAATGCCTGAGGTGGTGTCGCCTGCTTCAATTATCTGCCCAAAGTGAGAAGACAGAGGAATGATCTGATAAGAAGTGCCTGAGATTTGGGTATGAACTAGATATGGCTTCGTGGGAAAAAAAAAAAAAAATCCATGAGATCTGCTAGCAACCCTATGAAGTAGGGACTTTCATTATTCCCATTTACAGGTAGGAAGACGGAGGCTTAGAAGTGATTGGTGGAAAGTGGGTAAATGAGATTCAAGTCCAAGTTGGGGTTATTCCAGAATCCACTCTTTATTTTAACCAGGCATGCTACTGCTATCTGCAAGGGGGAGGGGTTTCTTAACAGATTTTGCAACTGGATGTGAAGGTCTTTAGTGCAAGATGAAAACCCAGAAAACCCCTCTGGAGACCTCCTTCAACTGAGAAAGGCATAACAACTTGACTTTGGACCATGGAAAAGGCTTTCAGAAGCACTCTGAACTTCAGGCATCGTTTTTAGGCTTGGAAAACCAATTTTTAAACACATTAATAGATCAAGGAACCTGGCTTTTAAAATGTTTTCTGGATTAGACAGGCTAGGGAGAGCAAGGGTCTGGAGAGAACTATGGCGTGGCCAGCAGAGCCCTTCTAGGAAGGAGGGAGGAGCGCCATCAGGAGAAGGCATCTTCTGGGCTCAGAACTACCCTGGACACCAGTGAATGAGATAATCTCAGCCCTGAAGGGAGGGTCTAGAGTCACAACCCACTCGCAAAACCCCAAAACCACATCCTCTGTGAGCCACCCAACAGGGGAGCAGCCACCTGTCTTCACCTCACCTTGCTCAGGACACCTTGCTGCTGGGCAGGCGACAAATCAGACAGGTGCTGGGAGATGGTGCTTCTCAGGACCTGCAGGAGGTCTTTGCGGTCCATGCTGTAGAAGTCCTGGGTGGCAACCCCTGCCAGCAGCACACCCATCTGGCTGACATTGTAGAAGGACAGCACCTGGTAGGGGACCCGCCACCAGGGTGAGGTGCCACTCTGGCCTCTCCTCTCCCAGATGCTCACCCACCCCTTCTGCATGCCAGGTATGAATGGGCAACCCCATGGGACGCACGGCGAGCAAGACAGACGCTGTGATCAGAGACTGCCCTCCTTTCTACCCAGAAAGAGTATCAACTATCCAAACCCAAGGCAGCTGGAGTGGCCCACACCTGCAAACCCAGCAACTTAGGAGGCTGCAGCAGGAGGATCGCAGGTTCGAAGCCAGCCTCAGCAACTTAGCAAGACCCAGTCTCAAAATAAAAATTTAAAAAGCTCAGTGGTAAAGAGCCTCTGGGTTCAGTCCCCAGTACCACAAAAAATTTAATTAGTTAGTTAATTTAAAAAAAAAAATATGAGGCACATGATCAGGGCTACACTAGGGGAATTACTATGCTGTTTAAGCGCATGGAACAAATAAATGGCCTATGAGTGTGTGTTTAATTTGAACTAATTGACAACATTTAAAAATTGTTTTTTTAGTTAAATTTATAGGAAGAACTCCCATATGCATTCAGATTTGAACTCCTGGATTTTTTTTTTAAACAAAACAATCTGAACATAGACAATACAGGGCTCACATTCTACCTGGGCACAATTATCAAGGGCAGAGGATCAGCCTCCCCCGAGGCAGGAGTTCTCAGTGTTACCCAGTCCCCGCCCCCACTCACAGGAGCTGGAGACCATTCACTTGTCACTGGACAGGCATCTGCCTTGCCAAATCCCCATACTAGTCAATCTCTGTGCAGAAGCTTTGAGTGGGAATAAAAAATTTTCAGGATACAAGTCCAATGTTTGATGGGAAATATGATGGACCTACCCATCCTACCAGAAATCATGCGTGCCTCCTCCCCTCCTTTCCAGCAAGCCTAGCAAATGGTTTTCCAAATAATCAGAGACATACCTTTTTCCTTCAGTTATTCTCTGTGGAGAGGAGAGTTTCTTACTGTCTCCAAAGAAAGTAAAACCTTTCAAGTTCTCTAAAAGTCTCTGGAGTCTGAAGCCCTTTCAACTGGACCCAGCACAGGGAGACTAGTTACTCCTACCCACCCCCCAAAAAAGTTCCATTTGTGAAGTGAGGTCCGCGTACTGTAGACATACAAGCACAGCCATGTTTAGAGCGGTCCAATTCACAACAACCCTACTATGGAGCCAGCCTAGGTGTCCATCATTGGATGAATGGATAGAGAAAATGTGGTCTATATACACCGTGGAGTTTTATTCAGGGATAAAGAAGAATGAAATTGTATCATTTGCAGAAAAATGGATGGAACTTGAGAAACTTAAGTGAAGTAAGCCAAACTCAGAAAGTCAAGGGTTATATGTTTTCTTTCATATGTGGGAAACTAGAGAGGAAAGGAAAAGAAAGATGGAGGGTGGATCTCATGAAAATGGAAGGGAGATCAGTAGCAGAAAAGGACCAGGGAGAGGGAGGAGGGGAGAGAAGGGAGAAATCCTGGAGAATCATATTGGCCAAATTATAGTTATGCTGTGCGCACATACAAATGTGTAACGATGAATCCCACCATTATGGGTAACTATAATGCATCAAAAAAATGTGGGGAAAAAAAAAACATCCATTTTCCATCCCCAGCTAGAGCATGGCTAAGACTTCCTGCCCTGACTGCCCTTCTCTGCAGCCCAAAGCCAGAATAAAATAACTTCATCCCCGATCCCAGGATGAGGACCAACAACTCAGTGATCACTAACTCACAGAGTTCATGCTCCATTATGTCACCTGATGCTCAAACATCTGTATGTGGGTCACATCACATAACATTTGCAGCAATGAGGTGGGGTAGGCTCTACTTTATCCCCATTTTACAAGTAAAGAAACTGAGGCAAGGCAAAGTTAAGCAACTGCCCAATGTCACACTGTTTGTTAGTAAGGGGCACAGTGAGGATTCCGCCCTAGGGAGACCTCCTGAGTATTCTCACGGATTGATTATTCCTGCTGTGTATACATAACTGGCTGTTATAGGCAGAATGAGTCCCCACAAAATTCATATGTTGAAGCCATTACCCCCAAGGGGATGGTATTGAGTGGTTGGGCCTTGGGTGGTAACTAGGATTAGATGAGATAGAGTTAGGTGGGGCCCTGAACCAATGGGATTAGTGCCCTTATAGAAAGGATGCCAGAGCGCTAGGGGTGTAGCTCAGTGGTAGAGCACCTGCCTAGCATGTGTGAGGCCCTGAGTTCAATCCCCAGTACCACCAAAAAAAAAAAAAAAAAAACAAGGTACACAGAGAGCTTGCTGTCATGGAACTCATGTGAGCACATGACAAGATGGCAGCTACCCACAAGGCAAGAGAAGAGGCCTCAGAATAAAAACTACCTTGCCTACACCTTGACCTTGGACTTTCCAGCCTTTAGACTGAATTTGTGTTTTTGATGTCTCCTGGACTCTGGTGTTTTGTTATGGCAGCCTGAGCTGATAGATAGAGTCTTAGGGCACTCAGGAAAAGTTAAAATTTCCAGCTCACCTTTTCATGGGCTGAGTATTTGGCAGACAAGATGATGACCTGGCTCTTGGCCCAGCCTGAGACCTGGTTGAGGGTGGCGATGGCACTGTGCACGGCCTCCGGGGAGAGGGATTCCAGCTGGCTGCAGGTCAAACCCACGACCGCATCCGACAAAGAGCCCAGGGTCTCGTTGAGGGTCCGGTTCTCGGTGGCAATACCCAGGAGGTCAGCTTTGAGCTAGAAGGAGAGCAGTCTGAAATGAGCATGGACATCAAGCAGGGCAGTGTCTCCCTCTGACTGTGTCCTGGGCATACAGAGTCCATCCTGCCCCATCTAAGCCTCATCCATCCCCCATCCTGCCCCATCTAAGCCTCTGTACCAGAGACCAGGAGGAAAAGAGACTCCTGCCTTGTCCAGTGACACAGCACCCCCCCCCCCACCTCCACAGGCAGTGGCTTTCATGCTGGAAATTCAAATTGGGCTTCATTTGAATGTTAATGTGTCAGTAAATCAACCTGAAAGCATAGCAGAAAGGAATTTTGCTCCCTTACAATTCCACTGCGTTCTTGTAGATTTTATTTTCCTTTTCTGACCTTGAACTCTGTGTCCATATATATATATATATATATGGCTGTTTTTCTTTTGTAAACTATCTGGGGCCTTTTTCATGATGATATATAATCTGTGTCCAAATAATTCTCAACAGTACAAGAAAGTTCTAGTGGTCTAAAAAATCCTACCTCTTAAAAATAAGTCTGGGGCTGGAGTGACCCAGTGGCTCAGTGGTAGAGCACTTGTACAAAGAACACAAGGCTCTGGGTTCAATCCTCAGCACCAGAAAAAGAAAGAAAGGTGAGAAACTATGATTAGTAGTTGGGTGTATATCCTTCCAAGTCTCCCTGTGCCTTTATAAAGACAGCATGGAGTTTTTACAGAGCTATAATATGAACAGAAGTATAATTTTCTGTTGTATGTTTTTCACTTAAAATTATATCTTGTACATCTTTGTACATGTCTATGATCATTTTAATAATTATATTATTGCAATATGCCTGCCTAGTTATAGTCGTATGTGTGTCTCAATTGCTTCTGGTAAGGAAACTCGCCAACTGTAGCAAAACCTCCGTGCCAGAAAATGAGAGCCGTGCAGATTTTAACACCAGAATTTATTACAATATGTCCATTTCCAACAGGTGCACGAGACTGGTCCATGCAATATTAAAATGGCCACTGGGGGGCAGAAGAGTGAAGTAGAAGGACCCTCCGTGGCTGTGCCTGGCTTCTCTCAATTTTAGCAGGTCCCCCTTCCCTAGAAGTGGTTCTCTAAGTGTGGTCCTTGGCCAGCCGCAGCAGCACGGGGGAACTTATTAGGAATAAGTTCCATCCCAGACCTGCCAAATCAGACTCTGGGCATGGGGCCCAGCAACCTTACTTTAACAAGCCTGCCCACTAATTCTGATGCACCCTCAAGTTTGAGAACTACAGAGTTAAGTGATCCCAAAGTGTTCCTCCATATCTAAATGTATTTGACTTTCTTTTTGTTCAGGGCTGCCACAATTATCCCTGTGGATATAAAATACATTGATTCTTATTTTTGTTGGAGTTTGCTTGAGGATTTCTTTTCCTTGAAAAGTATGCATTGACCAAGACTGATAATCTAATGTGACCTGTCCACTGTGATTGGGGCGGGGCGCAGACACCCACACCTGTAATCCCAGCAACTCAGGAGGCTGAGGCAGAAGATCACAATTTCAAGGCCCGCCTGGGGCAATTTAGCAAGACCCTGTCACAAATTTTAAAAATACATATATAAAGGGTTGGGGATGTAGCTCTGTGGTAGAGCACCCCTGGGTTCAGTCCCTAATACTACCAAAAAAAGTGGGATTGGAGATTTCAAAAGGATCATGTGTGAAAAACTGCTATGTAAAATTATTGATGACTTGATAAACATGTCTTTAACATTATTTCCATGCCATCTTTTCAATAACAAAAATTGGAAAGGACCAAAGGAAGTGAAGAGATTGAGATCTGAATGGATGAAAGAAGAGAGAGAGATGAGCAGAGAGGAAACAAACCCACCCTCACTTGCTAATTTGTCCTGAGCCTGGTGTAGGAGCTCAATAACTAAAACCCCACCACCCAGGGTTCTTGATCCTGGCTGGGTTGGAATCACCCGCAGAGTTTTGAAACCACCCCCGTCCCAGGCCGGTAACCTCAGAGTCTCGGGGGTGGGCCTGGAGAGGCTGATACTCATCAAGAACCATTCCAGTAGCTCTTGCACCTGAAGTTGGTTGGAAACACAGGCCCCGCCCCAGACCTCCTGAACCAGGATCTGCATTGAAGATCCCCAGGTGATCTTGAAGCTCATGCAGGCCGGATGTGGCTGCTCTGATTGAATTTCCATCTTTCCAAGGTTCTTCCCTAGGCTGTTTAATGTCACTGTCTCCCATGTTACACTCATCCCAGGACGTGAGACACCATTTGAGTGGCTGGGTTTAGATCCTGGTTAACAACACTACCAGTGTTCTCTCCAAGACCAGGCAAGGCTGTTCTCCCCATTCCTCTGGCTGGTAAAACTGAGGCAGAAGCCCCAGGGCCTTGCATCCCACCGGCACCTTCTGAACTGCAGCCTGGAAGCCCCGCAGGTGGCTGCACTTGATCATCTGGTGAAGGAGGACTTGGGCCAGGGCGGCGTCCAGCAGCTCCAGGTCATCGTAGAAACAAACCAGCAGCCCCAACCTGCGTGAGAAGATGAGGGATACTAGCAGAGGGCTCAGAGCTGGGGGGCTGCCGCCACACCCACCCCAGTCCAAACCAAAAGGGTCAGGATCCCGGCAGCTACTGCTCACCAGGTGTTGGACTGAGCCTTTACCTGAGTCATCTATTGCAACAGTCCTACAGGTAGGAGTCCTCATCAGTCCCATCCCATAGATGGGCAAACTGAGACTCAGATTAAGTGACTTGCCCAAGGCAAATAGGGGAGCTGGGGACTTCTATCTAGATCCATCCAACTAAGTCATCTCACCTCCTGAACTAGCCACCGAGAACTGCCTGCTTTCCACACGGACATACGGGGTTCATCCACCCAGAAGGAGAGTCTGCTTCCAAAATCCTTATTTACTTACCTGGATGATGCAAAGATTTCAGAAGAAAAAGAAAGAAAAACCAGCAGGCAGAATAGTCTAGGGCAGAAGGATTCAATCCTGGTCTAACTGGGAGCAAAACATCCAGTGGTGCCTGGCAAGGTGGCACACATCTGTCATCCCAGTGGCTCAGGAGGCTGAGGCAGGAGGATCGTGAGTTCAAAGCCAGCCTCAGCAAAAGCAAGACACTAAGCAACTCAGTGAGACCCTGTCTCTAAATAAAATACAAAACAGGGCTGGGGATGTGGCTCAGTGGTTGAGGACCCCTTCGATCCCTGGTAACCCCCCCACACACAAAGAAAAACCTATCCACGGTTAAGAGCATACATTCAGGCCAACTGAAGTTAGAAGCCATATTCTAATCAGATATTTGATCTCCTGTAAGTTATTTCACTTCTCTGTAAGGCTGCTGCATACAGTTGGGCAGTGTACACTCTGTACTACTGTACAGGATGCCTCATTGAACTTTTAATAAATGAGAGACTTGCTTTGTTCATCATAGCACATCAAGATAAATATGATGAATGGAATGAACGAGGATGAATGTGAAAGTTAAAGAAGAGGTATAGCAAATGACAAGCAGTCCTGGTGGATACTGAGTTCTCTTTCATTAATGAATGCCTTTGGGGTTCATAGGAAGACTATCCACTCAGCAAGGCCAGAGCACCTGGCTGATCGCCATCAACCTGGCTCCACCCTCCCAGAGAGACTGACAATCGGACATGGGTACAGGAAAGCAGCCAGACCCAGGGAAAGGATTTGGACGTGTGTTGAGAAAAAAAGTTTAGCTTAACTATGAGAAAAGAAGATTGTGTCTTGGGAGAAAGCTCAGAGGGCCCAGCACCCACGCCCCTTGCCTGTGGATGGTCGAGACGTTCCTCACGTCAAAGCCGGAGGAGCTGATTCTCTGCAGAAATGCCTGGGCCAGCTCAGGGGTGATGTCATAGACTGTGTCCAGCTGCTTGGTGGCATTGTCATAGCTGATGAACAGCCCAATCTGGTGGACAGAGACGGGAAGATCAGTGAGGAACGTGGAAGGGCCCAGTGCACTGTGCCCCATCTCAGATGGTGGGTACACCACCATTGGCAGCTGACATTTGTCATCAATTTCTTTCCCCCTTCCCCCCCGCAATGCAGGTAATCAAACCCCCGGCACCTTGCATGCTAGCAAGTGCTCTGACCCTGCGCTACATCCCCAGTCCTCTCCTGATTTCTTCATGGTCTATAACTGCTGCTTTGATTTCCTCCTCAATCCAAGTGTTATTTAAGAATGATTCCTTTAACATTCCGGCAGCTGAACTTTGTAAGCTAATCTTGACACATTGATTCCTTGATTGGTTTTAAGGTCAGAGAAGATGGTCCACAAATTTTTCTGCTTTGAGAAATCAAGATTTTGTAACAGGTGAGCGAGTTTATAGGTGGACTTCGGGTGACAGAAAAAAGAATGTGTGTTCTCTTTGTAAGACACAGAATATGGCGCATCGTATATATTCGACTTTATTAAATATAGTTTTCGGATTATCTGTATTCTCGTTCCCTTTTTGCCTACATTTCCAAAGGTGCTCTTGAATGTTCTACGACCATAGGGTTCAGATCTTTTTTCCTGGTGTTTCTAATGGATTTCTCATTCTCTATTTTGATGCAGTCTCATTGTGTTTAAAGAGGCTCATAAAGTTGTCCCTCCCTTGTGGACTCTGCTCTCGGCCCATATAAAATTCCCTCTTAGTGTGGATGGCCCGTGCCTTCTCCTTTCTTCTCTATACTTTTAGATAATGAAAAGTTTCAGTGGATGCCTGACCTTGGAAATTCCCTCAAAGAGCTCGGATTTCTAAGAATTAAACCTCAGTCTACTTCTAGAAAAATCTCTCAATGCTGGGAGAGTAAATGGGGGCCCAAGGGGTTAATCCTAGGACAGAGGGTTATAAAAATTGGGAGGTGTTTGAAATACTCCCAGCCTCCTAGGTAAAAAAGAGGAATTTAATTCTGCAGCTGGCTTCACAATAAGCAGATATTGTTGGGTTAGCTGGTCTTTGAATGAGCCACTCATTTGATACAAACTCTTCTCTGAATAGCCAGTAGAAAGTCACGTCACTGATGGTTTAAGAAACAATAATAGGCCAGGCCATGGGGCACACCTGTAATCTCAGTGACTCAGGAGGCTGAGGCAGGAGGATCGCAAGTTCCAGGCCAGCCTCAGCAACTAGTGAAGCCATGAGCAACTTAAAATATAAGAAAAAAAAGTCTTAAAGTAAAAAAATAAAACTAGCTGGGGGAATAGCTCAGTGGTAAAGCACCCCTGGGTTCAAACCCCAGTACCAAAAAAAAAATTTTTTTTTTTTTAGACAGGCTCCAAAGTCTTTATGAAGGAAGGCCTTTGCATGGACGACATTCTTGGGAGGTTGCATCCTAGAGTCAAGATTCCCCAAGGGGTTTTCATGTCATTGAGTCAATATCAGAAGGAGACAGGTTGATGACTGAGTTAAGTGACCCCAGACATGGACATTTCTCCACTATATTTTTATATAAAAAATCCACTCTATAAAACTCAGTCACTGCTCATGCTAAAGGGATATTACTAGAAGTCACTATAAATAGAAATAGCTATTAATCCATGTTGCTTGGTCTTGCATTCATGCGTCCAAGGATTGGAAACTTGATAGCTATTGTCCTTGGCCTTTTGAGTTCAAAAATGCCCTCAAATGTCCTTGGTGCACAGCCAACGTTCCCCTTCCTTCATCATGGTTCACATCAAAGGGGTCTTAATTCTGTGCTGTTTTTTTTTTTTTTTTCTCTCATTACCCTTCTATAGAAGCACACAATCCTACTGCCTCCACCGGAGGCCTTGTTCCAAGAGTTTTCTTTAGAAGCTAGAGACAAATTGGACAGAGGCAGGTGGACACTTTCTAGAGCACCTCGACTGGCTGGCTGAACCCTGGAAGTTTAGCACACACCTTACCCGAGGTGGATTAGTAATGGGGACTTATAAATATACTTTTCCAGCTTACCTCTATAGGACTAATCTTCATAATTTCCTCAAATGATAGGTGAACCATGTATCTGCCCAAAATCCATAAGTTTTCTGCACTGACCCAGGAAACAGAGTCATCTACAAAAAATGAATGAATGAATAAGTAAATACTTATATAAAAGTCTTCCCACTGGTATGTGATGGTCAACGGCATCTTGGACATCAGGACCTCCTTTTTGAGTTCACTCATCCATTCAACGACCATTTATTAAAAGCTTACCCATGAGACACTATGCTACACACAGACCTGGGTCTCAGAGCTGGAGGTTGGCCGCCATTGTTCCCAGTCTTTCAGTATAAGACTTTTCCACACAGCAAATTGTATTGGTGGCGTTTGGGGGAAAGAAAGGAGAGCATGTGCATCCGTCACTAAGAGCTGTTTCAGGGAATGTGGGTGGTGACTCATGTCCAAATGAGATGGAGAAGTCAGCTTTTGCACAGACTCGTTCAGGAGAACATTATGTGTCTCCCTTGACCCTGGAATCAGAGATGTATAGAGTACAGGGGACTCTGGACATCTGACTTGGCTACTGAATAAAAAGGTGGCCTCAGAGGATAGATAACTGGGGAGGAACCATAAATTTCACCAACAACCAAGCTGAGTTTCTTCATTTGCCAGCTGTGATTAAGCATGAACTATACTTCTGCAGATGAATGATCCCCAAGCTTGAGATATTCTATTTTTTATTAATTCTTTATTGGTGCATTGTAATTGTACATCATAGTGGGATTCATTGTGATAAATTCATACTTGGGCATAATATAATTTGGTCAGTTTCATCTGGGGACATCTTTAATAGCCAAAGTATTTCCAGTTAGCTCGGGACCTTCATGAGAAAAAAATTTTCGAGGTCCAAATAGAATGAACTTTAATTCACTGTAGATCGATAATGAAATTTGGGCCGGGGCTGTAGCTCAGTGGCAGAGTGCTTGCCTCACACCTGTGAGGCACTGGGTTCGATCCTCAGCACCACATAAAAATTTAAAAAATAATTAATTAAAGGTATTGTGTTCATCTACAATTAAAAATATTTTTTTAAAAAGTGAAGTTTACCGGGCTAAGGTTGTGGCTGAGTAGAGTGCTCGCCTAACACGTGTAAGGGCCTGGGTTCCATCCTCAGCACCACATATAAATAAATAAAATAAAGTTATTCTGTCTATCTACAATTAAAATATATATATATTCTAAAAAATGAAATTTAGCATATAGGAATTCTAGAAGGAAAATCTGTCCCTAAACTCTGGCAATAAAGTCTTAGGGAGGTTTAGAGATTGAGTGATTCTCTCAGTGTGAGATTCAGATTCCTGGAGGCTGGAGTTATTATTGTTATTATGTTACTAATACTCCTTACACACAAATCTCAGAGATTAATTCCAGGAAAAGGATTGATTTGCATTCCTTGGCTCCAACCCCATGGCTTCCTTTATGGTTCCCCAACACCCCTTGCTCATTCCCACCCCAGGGCCTTTGCATGTGCTGGTCCCTCAGCTTGGAATGCCCTCTCTGCAGAACCTCACATGACTGATTCCATCTCCTCCTCTTGATCACTCCTGAGAGGTCTTCCTTGATCCCTTAGTCCAGGGATTGGCCAACTACAGCCCATGGGTCACCCCCAGAGCACAATTTAATTTTACACAACCTCAAAGCCAAGAAAAGAAGACTCATGTTTGGTGAAAGGTGAAAATCATGAATTTCAGATTCTAGCATCCAGAAATAAAGTTTCCATGGGACACAGCCTTGCCCATTCACCTACCTCTGTGGCTGATATGGAAATGTAGTGTCAGAGGTTATGGGCTCACAAAGCATAAAATATTTACTCACTTTTTAAATGACCTTGACAGAAAGCATTTGCCAAGGTCTGTTCTAGCCTAAAGTAATAACCCTTCCTCGTTTCTGTCTCCTCTCTCTCTCTTTCATTCTTTCTCTTTCGATCTCCCTCCCACCTTTCCCTCCTTCTTTAAAAATTTTTCTCTGACTATCCTTCCACAATAAAAGGATGAATTCAGAAAGCAAACATTTTGTCTTATTTTATTCTATATCCTCAGCTGCCAATACATAGTAGGCTCTTTTTTGAACATTTAAAAATTAATGCTGAGCTGGGTGCAGTGGTGCACACCTGTAATCACAGCAGCTCAGAAGGCTGAGGCAGGAGGATCATGAGTTCAAAGCCAGCCTCAGCAAAAATGAGGCACTAAGCAACTCAGTGAGACCCTGTCTCTAAAATGAAGTACAAAATAGGGCTGGTTGAATGGCCCTTGGTTCAATCCTCTATACCCTCCCCCCACAAAAAAAAATTAATACTATTTATAGTCAGTCCTGACATGACGACATTTACCAACTTGAAGCTGAGAAGTTAACCTACATAAACATTCTCCTCTACATCTTTTTTTCAATTGTGATAAAATACACATAATATAAATTTTGCCATCATACGCATTTTAATTGTCCAGCTCAGTGATACTAAATAAGTCATTCTTCAGTATGCATAGGAGTTTGGGTGCAGGACCCACTACAGATATCAAATCCTTGGCTACTCTAGTCCCTTATGTAAAATGGCATAGTTTGCAGGTAACCCCCACACCTCCTCCCTGAATACTGAAAATCATTGCTAGATTATTTATAATATTTAATACAATATAAGTGTTAGAGAAATAGTTGTTACATCATATTGTTCAGGGGATAAAAGAAAAACATCTGAACATGTTCAATACAGACACATTTTTTTTTCAAATAGTTTCCATGCACAGTTGGTTGAACCCACAAATGCAGAGAACCAGGGGTGCAGGTCCAGTGTATACCCAATATCACCACCCATATCCAGAACTTCATGCATCTTGCAGAACTGAAACTCTACCACTGTTCCAATGCCTGACTCTGAGTTTGACTACTTAGGACATAAATAGGCTTCTAATAAATACAATGCGGGTAAATAATCCTGACATATTTCCACTTGGGTTGCCAGGAAGGTCAGAAAACTAAATCTGTGCCTTATTGACTTGATTAGATTTCTTTTTTTTTTTTTTTTTTTGGCAGTACTGCGGATTGTACCCAGGGGTGCTCTACTGCAGAACTACACCTCCAGCCCTTTTAATTCTACTTTGAGACAGGGTCACACAATGTTGCCCAGGCTGGCCTCAAACTTTCAATCCTCCTGCCTCAGCCTCCCGAGTAGCTGGGATTATAGGCATGAGCCACCATGGCCAACTATTGCCTAGATTTCATAACAAAAAAAAAATCATATCTCACTTTAAATATAGACATTTTTACACAGATTTTTGAACTTGTAACCCCATTCTAAAGGTTCTCATCAACTCTGTCATTAAAATATTAGGACACACCATTGGTTTTAAGATACAGATACATCCTGTACATGTCAAGAGCGTGTTGATAAGGACCAGCTGAGTTTTAACCTTAAGCCTCACTAAACCCTCTCTAGAAGTTGCGGGGAGGGTGGTGGAGACCACAGGGGCAGTGAAATCGAGCCCCTCTTTCAGAGGTGAAGTGCCTCTTTGGAGGACAGACTCCCCACCGGCGACCCACCCACACAAGCACAAGCTCACCAGTGGTGTTGGCGGACGTCTGCAGAATCCCAGTCATCCAGGAATACAGCGCCCTCTGTGCATGAGCCGAGGTTTGGTCATAGAGATCTCTGAACACGGCAGAGCTAAGTGGCACAAACACAGGCATCCGTTAGTACCAAGCAGGTGGAGGGTGAACGGAGAATCAAAACTGCAAACGTGCCCAAAGCTGTCACGTGATGAGGCCCTCCCACTCTTTGACTAAACTGTAGCCGTTTGCTCCTTTAGGTGTCACACCATCCAAAGAGTGGCCTGTGCACACTGCCTCCGCTTCCTCACCTCCTGGTGCCTTGGCTGCTGTTACAGCTTTGCTGAGACATTATTTACATACACTATAATTTGTCCACTTGAAGTATTCTGTTCCATGGTTTTCAGGACATCCTGAGTTGTGAAGCCATCACCACAATCCATTTTAGAACATTTTAAGCACCTCAAAAAGAAATTCCATAACCTTAGCTAACACCCCTCATCTCCCAATCTCCCCAGCTCTTAGACAGCACTAATCTACGTCTTGTCTCTATAGATTTGCTCTGAGTCTTTCACATAAACAGAAGCCAACAATACACAGTATTGGGTCTCTGGCTTTTTGCACTTGGCACCATGTTTTTTCAAGGTTGGAGTATGTTGGTCTTTCATTCCTTTTTAGGACCAAATAATATTCCATTGTATGAATAAATACACCACATCTCCCTCATCCATTCATCAGTTGATGGACATTTAGGTTGTTTCCAACAACTTTGTCTTTTATGGATATTGTCTTTTATTAATAAACATTCCTATGCAAATTTTTGAATGGACATATGTCATAGGCATTCTGTCTGGTCTCTTGGGTGCATAGCCAGGCATGGGATTGGTGGGTAGTGGGTAGATGGCACTGGTTAGCTTGTGTGTGTGTGTGTGTGTGTGTGTGTGCATGCACGTGCATGCTGGGAAGTGCATCCAGGACCTCTTACAGGCTATGCACGTGCTCTATCACTGAGCTACATCCTGGGCCCTTCTGTTTAGCCTCTTGAGTCTCTGGATCATTCCCAAAGCAGCTGCACCAGTAGTGTGTCAGGATCTGACTTCTCCACGTCATCTTTGACACTCATCATCCTCTGACATTTGGATTAAAGACCTCCTGCTGGGTGTGAAGCTTCTGGGTCATGTTGTAATCTGGTTCCTCCAGTACCACATCCCCGCCGTGGCCCAAGTCACCAATGGCCTCCTTCTCACCATGCCCAGAGGTCCCGTTTGGCCAAATAGGATTTAACCTTTCACAGCATTTGGCACTGACCGTTCCTCCTGCCCAATCTGCAAAACCGCTGGATCTCCATGTCCTAGAAGCTTCTCTTCTGCACCACCAGTTTATCAACTCACCAAACCACCAATTCGCCAACATTTTCTAAGCTTAAATTTTATCCCCATCACTTCTCCAGCCATTTTATATGTAAACAGGCAAACTGTCCCCTAAACCCAAATAAATGTCTTCTCCATAGATTTTTATTTTCCTTCTTCCCCTAATGCCAGCGAGAGAAGGTGAAAAAACATGGGCAGGGGGAAGACAAGTTTCTTTTTAAAAATGGTAAATATTATTTGAGAAGATGATTGTCCATTTGCAAAAATGCTGTCTCCTTCCCTATTAGTCTGACCTAGAGCAAGTCATTGGGCCTCAGTTTCCTTGTCTGAAAGAGGGGGATGAAAATAATCCTCATAAGGGAAAGAGGATAGAGTGGGAAGAGGAGGATTGCGGTTCAGGAGACCAGGCGAAGTTCAGATGAAGTCAGATCCCATGGGGTCATCTCAGGGTCACAAGGTGGAGCCCCCATGAATGCGGTTAGTGCCCTTTTAAAGGAGACTCCAAAGAGCTTCCTTGCCCCTTCTGTCATATGAGGACACAGCAAGAAAAATGCCTTCTATGAACCAGAACCCCTCATGTGACACCAGATCTGCCAATACCTTGAACGTGAACTTCCTAGTCTCCAGAACTGTAAAAAAATCGCTATTTGGTGTTTGAGCCCCCCAATGGACAGCAGTTCTGTGATAGCAATTCACACCGCCTCAGACACTCAGGAGAGCAACACAGGTGGCTGGGATTGGGTGACACGTTGCTTTCATCCTTATCCCTCTTGATGATCACCTAAGACAAAGGATGCCAGATTCCCATTTACGGTAATAATATCAAACTTACTTTTAAAATAAATATTTCAAGTAATAAAGATGAGTCCTTATAAAGAAAAACACAAAGTGAATCATGGTTCAAGCAAAGGTTGCGGGTCAGAACCCGGATGGCTGAAATTTCAGAGACAGTTTTAATCAGAGCATCTCTCAACTCCTCGGATTTTTAAGCCTCTGCTCGGAAGGCACATATCAACCTGTGTCCACCTGTCTTCTCCCCTCTGCCAGGTGTTACCTCCTGGGACTCTCAGGCAGGTGAGAGGGTGGGAGGAAGCACTCACAGGTTCTTAAAGGTGTCCTCACGCAGGTGCCGGGGCAGCCTCTCTGTGACGTCTGGCTGGAGAAATCTGCCTGAGGACCCCCTCAGCACCCTTCCCAGGATCTCCACGCACTCCAGGGAGTTCAACACCTGGAAACACCGCTCCAGCGTGACCAGAAACAGGGTGCGGTTCACACCAGGGCTCTGCAGAGCTTGTTCCCGAATTGCTCCTACATCGATGACGACGTCCCCCAGGTCCTAAAGCAAGGAGAGAAGCAGAGCTGTCTTGAGAGATGCCCTCTTGACTCAGAAGCCCCAGGAAGGACCACACACTGTGGCAGTGGGGTGACTTCATGCCGCTATGTGGAAACTTCTAGAACCTTCCATCACCTACCCAACAAAATCAAGGGCGTCACCTCCTTCACCTGCCCTAGGTGACTTATCGCTCTCCAGATGCAGCATGATTGTCACACCTCAGGCCCTCAGTCTAGTTGGAATCCCCTGCCCCCTTCTCCCAGCAAAATGCAGCTCATCCTTTAAGATTGAGTTCGGTTGTCACCTCCTTGGCGAAGTCTCCTCTGATCTCCTCTGACTTCCTACTTCAAGTCAGCTCTCCCTCCACTGGGTGCTCCTGGAGCATCTTGAACCAAACTCTTTGATGCATTAAAGATGCTGTGAGCCTCTCTTCCCTCCAAGCCCAGGGTTCAGAATCACCAGGGAGACTTAAAAGCTCTGGTTCCCAGCACCACTACCTACAGTCTGATTTACTTGGTCAGGAGCGGAGCTCTGGCATATGATCCTTATGTGTATCCAAGGCTGAGCCAGGAAAGACCTTGAGGCCAAGGTCATGTGTCTAGTGGAGTGCCCAGGACCTAGAAGACACTGACAAGCCGTCTATCCAAATGCACGGACAAACGCTTTCCACCACAGAACTCAGGAATGAGGATAAGGTTTCCTTCCAATCTGAGGGATCCCTCTGTCCTTCACCCCCTCCAAAACTAGCCACCATTTGCTGACCACCGACCGCGCGCCAGGCACTGTGCCAAGCTTGGAGCAAATGGGCATCACCTTATTGAATTCTGTTCCTACGGAATAAGCATCAAAGGTCCCCGATTGAGGCATTCCCAGGTCAACATCCCAGGGCCCCAACATTTTTCCTTGAGTAAATTGCTTACCTTTAAAAAAAAAAAATCTGTTTCCTTCTCTGCAAAATCAACACCGTTGCTTAGATTCTGTGTAAGACCTGAGCAAGAAAATGAATGTGCAAAATGCCTAGGAGCTGTGAACACTCTGCCAGTGTTCCATAGGCGGTTCCTACCTCAGTGTCACAGGTGACAAAAGCAAAACAGAGAATATGCACCAGTCCCCAGAGCTGGGATCTGAACTGTGTCTTGGAGCACAAACCCACACTAGAACCTTGATTGACTGCTTCCTAGTTTCAGTCATTTGCTGTGGTGACTGAATGACGGTGTACTTCGCGGTGATTTTGTTTTGAGCCAGGTTCTCGCTGAGTAGCGCAGGGCGTCCCTAAGTTGCTGAGGCCGGCTTTGAACTTGGTGATCCCCCTGCCTCTCAGCCTCCTGAACCACTGGGATTACAGGGGCCCCAGACACTTAGTGGTTCTGAAGCAAGGGCCTGGGGTTGGAATTCAGGGCATCTGTGGACACTGAGGGGGAAACTGCAGCTTCATTTCCACACAAAACTGACACGTGGCACTTCCTTCGGGGATGAATGTAGGCAGCAAAGCCACAGCTTACACTCAACACAAAATTACAGAAGTTATTAAACGGGCTGCTAAATCATGTTATCGAACGTGTCAAAAAAACATAAATTACTATCCGCCAAGTGTGTCTGTATTTTACATTTTGATCAATGTTTTGCCTCCTTTTTAATCCTTTGTAATTTGTTCTTCTCTAAGTGCCAGAAAGGCTCACAGCTGGAACTAGGAGCCCAGGTTTCAAGCTCTGATTTGCTATTTCTAAGCTGTGTCTTTTGAGACTGTTCACCCTCTCCAAGCCACAGTTTCCTCATCTGAATATTACAATGGTAAGATTCCTATAACCTTATTTCAGAGGGCCCTGGAGGGGAGTCAATGAGTCCCTGCATGTCAAACCCTTAGAGCGATGGTCAGCAAGTTATTTGTCCCATAGGCCGCTATTAGCCCACCATTTGTTTCTGTGGATAATTTTCACGGGACATGTCTACAGTCACTTCTAATAGCTTCATTTCTCATAGCTTCTTTCACTCCTCAG
Organism: Marmota flaviventris; assembly: GCF_047511675.1. Classification (NCBI taxonomy): domain Eukaryota; kingdom Metazoa; phylum Chordata; class Mammalia; order Rodentia; family Sciuridae; genus Marmota; species Marmota flaviventris. The sequence continues at coordinate 15,751,215 of NC_092516.1, read as the reverse complement.
TGGCGGAGCTGAGTAATAGTGACAGAGCTTGTTTTTCCTGCAAAGCCTTAAATATTTCCTAGCGGGTCCCTGACAGAAAGTTTGCTGGTCACTCCCATTAGAATGATGCCTCCCACCTAGAATCTCTCAGTGAACTTTAAGCAATACCGTTTTCATAGACCGCCACCCAAGGGTGCCTTTATTGTGGTATACTTTGTATTTTCCTTTATAAGGAATTTTTTTAAGCTTAAATTCATTTCTAAAGGAAATATTACATTCCTACCAAACTGGTTTGATGTATCCAACACATTTTAATAAGAGATATTGTAACAGTGTGTGATTAGGGGTTGGAGCCGGAGCTCCATGGTAGAACAGTTACCTAGCCTGCTTGAGGCCCTCGGACATTCTCTAGCACCACTAAATAGATAAGGGATTCAAATTGGTGCAGCCAATATGGAAAGCAGTATGGAGGTTCCTTGGAAAACTGGGAATGGAACCACCATTTGACCCAGCTATCCCTCTCCTTGGTCTATACCCAAAGAACTTAAAAACAGCATTCTACAGGGACGCAGCCACATCAATGTTGATAGCAGCACAATTCACAATAGCTCAACTGTGGAACCAACCTAGATGCCCTTCAGTAGATAAATGGATAAAAAAATATACACACAATGGACTATTACTCAGCAATAAAAGAGAATAAAATCATGGCATTTGCAGGTAAATGGATGGCGTTGGAGAAGATAATGCTAAGTGAAGTTAGCCAATCCCCAAAAAACAAATGCTGAATGTTTTCTCTGATATAAGGAGAGTACTCATAGTGGGGTAGGGAGTGGGAGCATGGGAGGAATAGATGAACTCTAGATAGGGCAGAGGGGTGGGAGGGAAAGGGAAGGGGCATGGGTTAGAAATGATGGTGGAATGTGATGGACATCATTATCCAAAGTACATGTATGAAGACACGAATTGGTGTGAATATACTTTGTATACAACCAGAGATATGAAAAGTTGTGCTCTATATGTGTAATAAGAATTGTAATGCATTCTGCTGTCATTTATTTTTTTAAATCAATAAAAAATTTACTTTAAAATTATAGCAGGCACCCTTAAAAAATATTTAAATGGTTCAACTCCTTTTGAGAAACACTGCTCCACAATAAATTGTCTCCAACAAAGAAAACTCTACAGGTCATCTTTGGGGATCCAAAGGACACTCTGTGATGCCCACAGATCCCTAACCTCACTTTGTGGAAATTACGTTTCTGCTTTTTGTCTTTGCTCCAGAGACCAAAAGCTGCGGAAGGACAGGGACAGCGTTCCCTCTCTACGTCCATCTCTGTAGCCATTCTTCATAGATGATTATCAAGCCAAACGATGAGAAGTACCCCCTCATTTCTTAGCGTGCACAAGAATACAAATTATAACACTCTTCATAGGAAGAAAGTAAGTGGGAAGACCTAGGTCCTAAAGCCCCCAGCAGGCTGGAGGGGGCAGAAGGAGGGAGGAAGAAATAAAGGTGGCCCAGACCCGGGTCAGCTCAGTTTCATTCAGCTCAACCAATCACAATGGCCCAGGACTTCTACTTCCCCCAAAGATGACTCACCAGGTGATCCCTCTTGTCTTCTAAGAGGCATTTCATGGCGGTCCGGAACTGCTGGGCGTCAGTCTTCCTCAGGTCCTGTAGGAGCTTCTGGGGCCGGTACAAACACTGCTCCAGATGGTTTTCCACAGCTGCCTGGACACGAAGAGTGAGGGGGAAAGTCGGTGAGGACAGACAGACAGGAGCGCCTGGTCAGCACCATGGCCAAGAACCCAGCCTGTTCCCCCGGATTCCCTACGAAGTCCTCAAGCCGACCACCGACTGATGGGTTTGGTTTGTCCAGCTCCAAAATTTTTCAATATCCGCAAACATCAAAAAGTCAGAAAAGCTGGATGCTGTGGCGCAGGCCTGTGATCCCAGTGGTTTGGGAGGCTGAGGCAGGAGGATCTAAGTCCAAAGTGAGCCTCAGCAACTTATCCAGACCCTAAGCAACTTAACCCTAAGCCTCACAATAAAAAATAAAAAGGGCTGGGGATGTGGCTCTGGGGTTAAGCACCCCAGGGTTCAATCCTCAGTACCAAAAAAAAAAAAGTCGGGCAATTTCTCACAAAATCCAGGTTTCCAATTTCTCTTGGAAAATGCAAATATTGGTGATCAAGAGCAGGCCCCCGGCAGCTGCTCACTCGCCACAGGTCCTGCCAGCCTTATTTCCCCACTCCCTGGCCTGCCTGGTCCCTGCAGGTGATGGAGGTTTGGAGTCCAGAGCAGCTGGTCTCTGTGCAGAAAGGTGAGTATCCCTAGATGCACTGCTGCCCAAACCTAGGCCAGCAGCAGCACTGGGCAAAATCCAGGCGGTGAACAAACATCCATGGTGTCCCCTGCAGGGCAAGGAGAGAGGCCACCAGTTTCTCCTGAAAGACATTTCCTATGCAATCTGGAGAATTACTTTCTAAATCTCTTTAAACAGACGTACTCTAGGAAGGGCAGTATGTGTGATGTGGACAAAACCTTGACCTGAACCCCCACAACCCATGTGCAAATCTCCACCTTGACACCTTCTTGTCATAAGGCCTGGGATACACTAGGTAATTAGGATTGCAGGGAAAAACAGAGAATGCTGAGTTAAATTTAAATTTCAGATAAAGAGAAAAAAAAAATTTAGTGTAGGTTTATCTCAAAAATTGCATAGGCTACACTCATAATTTAAAAATTACTCATTATTAATCAGAAATTCAAATTTAACTGAACATCCTGTGTTTGCAACACTACCTCCGGGCCTCAGTTTTCTATCTGGAAAATAGAGACCATGGCAGGACTTACCACGTAGGGCTGTGAAGAGGATTAGGTAGCGTGTACAGTGTTTTCAACAGTACCTAGCACGAGTTAGTGCCCCCTGCTCTTTTCTGTCTGGAATGAACTGAATAGTGATTGACTTAGCATCTCTCCCCCTAGAATGGAGGCCCCACATTGGGGGGTAACATGACTGTCTCATCTCCACTGAGCTCCCAGTGTCTAAAACAGAGACTGGCAGAAAGAGGATGCTAAGTCGGTGCTGAGTGAATCAATGAATGTGTACATGGAAAGAAAAGCGATGCACCCATGCATTAGGGTCAAACAGATGCACCTCGTGATGCACCTCACTACCAGAGAGAAAGGAAGGAAGCAGGATTTCTGTTTAGTGGCCATGTCTGACAAAAGCAGATGTCACGTGGGAGGAGCCAATGGTTCACAACCTACTCTCTGGGTGTAGTTGATGGACATTTTCGTTTTTCTTAAAACGTAAATAAAATAAAAGGAACTTCTTTATTTGTTGGCCAATGATGGGAATGATTTCTTTGCTAAACTGGGAAATCGTTTGGGAATACTGAAAGAATACTTCCTCAAGGGTGTGCTATCCACAGTGCAACGGTGAAGACCCAACACGCCACACTAACACTCATGCCATTCTGTCCGGTTCTCCACAGTCTCCACCGTTCCCTATTGCTCCCCAAGGCAAATATCCACTGCTTCTATCAACATGCTTGTGTTGGCTGCTTTCGAGATGGTAGACTCAAAAGAGAAGAAGACTATTTCTTGGAACCCTGATTGGAACACTGATAATTATAACCCAAATATCCATTCTCCCTGCAGTGGTTTGCCCCCCAATTATTTATGTGCTGGATGCTTTTTTCCCACTGGAGTAAGAGGTAGAGTTTAGAGCAGGTCATTGGGGCACTATCCTCAGAAAAAAAAACTGATGTCATTTTCAAGGGACCCTCATTAGTCCTAATGAGAGGTTTATTATAAAGGAGTGACCCTAATTCCTGAATCAAGGCTTCTTGTCTTGCCATGTGATCTCTCCCTCTCATACCTGTTTCTGTCATGGTGGTGCCATCCACCATGAGGTGACACAGGCAAAGGAGCCCTTGCAAGAGTCGACACCATGCTGTTTGGACTTTAAGCCTCAAATTGAGTAAAGCAGACTTCTTCTCTTTATAAAGTTCCCAGGTTCAGGTATTTTGTTATAGTAATGGAAAGCTGACTAATACATTTCCATATTCTTCTTATCATAGAATACCTCAAGATTTAACTGGGTGTATGGCTTCTTTGCAGGAAGATGTGACTATGGCATCTGAGCCAATACAGTAGAAACAGAAGGAATTGTACAACTTGCAAGTCACATCCTTAGACAAGAAGATGCTCACCCTTCACTTTCTCTTTCGATCCCTCTTCCCTGGTGGGGGAAGGTATTTCAACCATGGGGGCAACCACTTCTTAGGGGGTGACCAACCAAAAAGACAAAAAGATCTTGGGGTCTTGAGTGGTCTTTTGAAAAAGAGTAACCCCTCCTCTCTAAATTTCCCACTTAACTCTGGAGAAATAAACTCAATATGTTATAAAGAAAGAAACTAAAATTGTTTGAGCTGCTGTAACTTGGGGTCAGCTTGTTATAGAAGCTTACTTAGCCTATACCCTAATATACCACATTGTCGCCAAAGGTGAGAAGATGAAAGCAAGACAAACGAGCTTGTGTTATGCTTCAAGAAAAACTGGACAGAACACTCTTCTTGTGGAAGCAAAGACTGTCTTGACATATGGCCCAGTTCTCCAACTTTCCTGGCCCCTGAGTTTGCAAGCAGTGAGCACTGAGAGCAGAGCATAAAGATGGGACTCAGATACTCACCTGCAGGCTGGGGATGGTGAAGGCAACATTCCGTGAATTCAGATAGGCCAGCACTCTGTGGGACAGGTCTGCAGTCCACGCATGGGAGCTTTGGTCAAAGACGGATGGGAGAAAATCAAAGTGACAGGTCCCCCTACAAGCAGCTCTGCACCAGCCATGTGCATGGGGGACAGGCACTCAGAGAGCATGGTGGGAACCAGCCAGGGATGCTATCAACTTTGTGCTTGGAAGTTGGAGATGCTTTAATCTGCATGGTGATAGCAGAGTTTCCAGTCCTGGGAATCTCCTGGGGTCCTAGTGTCTCAATGGTGATTGTCAAGTTCTGAGCTGGATGCAATATTCTAATTCCCATGACAATTCACTTAAATAGATTACAGTCTGCATAGAGTGACTTGGAGCGATTCCTTCCTACATTAAGTTTAAAAAGCAGAGGCTGGGTGCACACACCCCCACACACACCCCAGCATCCAAGGCTACAATAGCAGAGTTGAGCACACAGGCCCCAAGCGTGGATTTGCATCCTGGGCTCCAGTACTTAGTTGTGCAGCCTTAGGCAACGTGTTGAATATCTGTGAGCCTCCCATTCCCTTTCTATGAAATATGGCTAACAATTGTGAGGATTAAATTTGTTCATGTATGTAAAGTGCTTAAAAGAGCACCTCACCCATAATAAATGCTCACAGTTAGACTTTTTTTGTGGTGGTGTTGGTTGCTTTGGTGCTGGGGGTGGAGACCAGAACTCTGTAGCTCTACTACTGAGCTATGCCCATAGGCCCAACGATAGCCTTTTATAATCCCTTTTTTTTTTTTTTTGTACCAAGGATTGAACTCAGAAGCACTCACCCACTGAGCCACATCCCCAACCCTGTTTTGTATTTTATTTAGAGACAGGGTCTCACTTAGTTGCCTAGCACCTCACTTTTTCTGAGGCTGGCTTTGAACCTTCGATCCTCCTGCCTCAGCCTCCCAAACCACTGAGATTACAGGCGTGAGCCACTGCACCCAGCAATAATCCCATTTTTGTTACAGATAAATAGATGAACGGATAGATAGATAAATTCATCAATCAATCAATTAATTAAAATTTTAGCCTGAGAGAATATATCCAGGATCATGGATTGTAGTTGTCTTAGAGAGAAGAATGTTTACGGGGGATCATTCACTTTGACTCTATTGGGTGTGCCTGACTTGGGCCCGCCATTTCTTCTCCATCCAAGTAGTCGTCCTATGAAAATCATTTGTTCATTTTCACCTTTCAACTGAACCCTCTGGCTCCCTGTCCCATGTCCCCAGTATTTAGGGCATACAGTGAAGGGAATGGCCTGGAGCCAGATGCTGGGGTCACATCCATCTCTGCCACTTCCCAGCTGTGTGGCCTTATTCACCCTCCCTGGGCCTGGGTTTCATTATTGTGTCCAGATGTGCCTCACAGGGCACTGTGAGGACAGATGTGTTTCTAGGCACCAGCACTTGGAACAGCACCCACTACCTCAAAAGCACTCCATAAAGTCTGGGTCTTTAACGCTACAGCAGAGGAGGAGGAACAAATGTTTGTGGGACAAGAGTGTCGAGTTTAAAACACTCGTGCATTGGCTGACAGTTTTTGCAAAGAGCACGCATCACGTTTGACCATGAAGAGACTTCCTCTAGGAATTATTATTTTTAAAAAAATCAATTCCATCCCTTTCCCTCCCCGCTAGGGCAGGTTACCTTTGAAACTGTATGAGATCCAGCAATGCTACAATGGGAATAAAACGAAAAGACAACTTTAAAAGGAATCTTTCCAGAGAGATCACAGCCACATTCCGTTTGAAATTCTCAGAAGACGGCAATTGGGAGACGGGTATGGGGACATTACCATTCAGATAGCTTCCCTCTATTATCTCCTCCTAAAAGGCAAAGAGATAACATCAAGTAGAACATTCAAAAGTTGACAGTTCCAGGAGAGGGGATTTGGATTAAAAGAAAATGGAACACTCACCGCCATCTTTTGCAACAATGGATGCAGATCTGTAAGAAAGCCATTGAATGTGTAACCAGAATTGAATTGCATGACCTTCAAAAATATAAATATAGGGTAGGAGAAGAGGGGGGGGGGACCAGGCGTGAAGGAAATTTTTATTGAATTTTAATTATATCTCTGCCCAGTGTGGGAAAAAAAAAAAAAAACTGGTTTGAAAAACCTGAGGATCTTACACACACACTCACACACACACACATGCACGCACACAAAATCACCCCCCAAAACACCTTAAGGCATCATGTACCTAAGCGGGTCTGTCCCACTATGTTCCCCAAGATGCACGGAAGCCCAGAAGGTGATTCCTCCCTCCAGACTCACCCGGCTCACTTGCCACTCCACGAATCAGAAAAAGGACCAGGAGGAGGGAGGACATCCTGGGTTCCAGAGGCCTCTTCCTCTACTGAACACAAGCAGAGAAGATGGAGGTCTGTTGTAGTCAGCTTTGGGTCACTGTGACCAAGAGACCCGACAAGAACAATCTTAGAGGAAGAAAAGTTCATTTGGGGGCTCCTGGTCTCAGAGGTCTCAGTCCACAGATGGCCAACTCCATTGATCTGGGCCCAAGGTGAGGCAGAAAAATCATGGCGGAAAAGTGTGGAGGAGGAAAGCAGCTCAGGACAAGGCAATCAGGAAGGAAGGGGGAGAGAGAGAGAGAGCTCCATTCACCAGGGACAAAATATAAACCCCAAAGGCACGCCCCAGCCACCTACTTCCTCCAGCCTCACCCTATGATTGCCGACAGATACCACCCAGTGAGTCCACATTAGTGGATTAATCCGCTAGTTAGGTTAAGGGTCACATAACCCAATCACTTCACCTCTGAAAATTCTTGCATTGTCTCACACATGAGCTTTTAGGGGACATCTCCTATCCAAATCATAACAAGGTTTGTTTGTTTCTTTTTTAAATATATTTAAGAACATTCAGAAGAGGAAAGGAAACAAGTAGACTCAGAATCCCTTGAAGTGCTTTTTTTAATAATTTAAAACTTTCCGACTATTTTGCTCCACTTGAACCCCTATCCCAGTCTAAGACACAGTCATCTCTCCTTGGTGACAAGGGTCTGGTTACATTCTTACCACCACTCCCCATATCATTGATTCCAGGGAAGAGAAGTGGATAAAAGCATACTTATATCTCCCATGGGATTTATATCCAGAACATATTTTTTTTAAAACTCTTACAATTAAAGAACAAGAAGAAAAATCAACAAATGAGAAAAAGATATAAAGTTAAACTTCTTTAAAAATAGACAAATAACTGTCCAAGAAAGCACGCAAAAGGTTATCATTGCATTTGTTCACAAGAACATGTGCATTAAACCTAAATAAGGCCACTACAGACTCAGGATGACTGATAATTAAGATTGACAATATCAAGTGTTGAGAATGGGATGGAGCAACAGGAACGCTCATAAATTGCTGATACGAGAAACTGGTGGTGTCTTATAAAATTAAATATTCCATACTGTATGATCAAGGAATTCCCTTCCTAATAATTCAAGAGAAATGAAAACATGTCCAAACAAAGATCTGTTTGGCTTCATTCATTTGTAGTCAAAAATTGGAAACAACTCAGATATCCAACAACAGGAGAAAGGTTAAAGATGGAATCTTCACTCAATGGGATACCAATGGGCAGTGCAAAAGGAATTAGTTAGAATTTTGAGTCCAACTATGATGGAGTGATTGGCAGTGGATAAATAACCTTGCCTTGAAGAATTAGAAAACCAACCAAAAATATGTGACACAAAGGTTCTCACACATTGGCCAGCAGGTGGCACAATACGGGGATCCTCAAGAGACAGGAAACAAAGCAGAGCCCTGTCCTTGCCTGGGGTCCTCAGACCACATAAGAGGGGGATGCAAACAGCCTGGAAGTCTCACTGAGCCGAGGAGGCAAAGCAGGAGTTCAGGGAAACCACGGCAGCTAGATTCACAGGCAAGAATCCTCCACAAGGAGAGAGGTGCACAGAGAGAAAGTTCTGGAGGCCTGAAGAAGGGTCCCTTGAGTCTTTGGCTGAATATTGATCTGTCTACACACAAGAAACCACCTGAGACTAGAGGACCAAAACCACCAATGGGCAAAACAATCCTTAGAACACACACGGCACTGAGTGGGAAAATCTCCAAATACGTTGGGCCTCAAGAACAGGCCTCAGAGAAGGCCGAAACGCCATGTTGGCTTCCTGGAGTTGACACTGTACTGTAGTATATACTTATATACTTCCTTACACTACATAAGATGTAACCACTGGGGGACATGGGGTGAAGGGTACATAGAACTTCCTCGTATATATGGTTTTTGTAACGTTCTGTAAAAACTATAAGTATTTCAAATATAAGCAATTCAGTTTCAATTCTAAGCAACCAAAGGGGAAAAGCATATTATATACATAGGAAAAGGAATAGGGATATTGGCAACAATATAAATGATCATTAAAACCCTATGCTGAGCCCGTCCCAAAAGAACATATTTCATGATTTCATGTTCGGGAAAGTCTCAGGCAAAATAATCTGCAATCACAGAAAACAAAGGTGTTCCTGGGATGTTCCTGGGGTGTTCCTAGGGCATGGAGGCAGGAGTTTATGGCAAAAGGGCATAAGGGAACTATTGGGGCTTATGAAAATTTCTATATTTTGATTGTGGTGGGAATTACACAGATACCAACATTCATTAAATCTCATTGAACTATATGCTTAAATCAGTGCTTTTGATCATGTGCCAATTATACCTCACAGAAGCTGATATCAGAAAAGAAAGGGGCTGGGGGTGTTGCTCAATGGAAGCGTGCTTGCCTGTTATACAGAAGGTCCTGGGTTCAGCTCTAGCATGGAGGGAGAGAGAAACAGAGTGAAAGGGAAAAAAGAATGAACTATGGAGCCAGACCACCAGGTTTGAATCCACTTACTAGCTGGGTCATGTTGAGAAAGTTGCTTAACCTCTCTGTGCTTCAATTTCCCCATCTGTAAAAGGAGGTTAATAATAGTACCCACATCATAACGTCCTATGAAGATAAAATGAGTTAATAATACGAAGTCACTTACAACAGAGCCTTACTCAAAGTAAGCTTTAGGTGTGGGTTTTTTTTTCAAATAAGCCAGATTGCTGTTTTCAAAATTCAAATCTATTTATGTCACCCTCCTTCCTTTTACCCTCAGGATAGAGCCCCCATTTTTTTTTCAATGACCTTATCACCCACCTGCTTACCCTTCACTCCCCCAGACTCCTGCTCAGGGCATCTTTCTGTCCCTCTAAGATGCTACTTCTCCCCAGATCAAGGTCCTCTGGGAAGACTCTGCCTCTCCCTCTTTGCCTGACTAATCTCAACTCATTACACACCTCAAAGCTCCGATGAAGCTTTTCCCTGAATCCTCGAGGCCAAGACAATTAGCCAGAATAAAAAGCCAGTGCTTCTCTTCTATAGCACGAAGCACAACTGTAATACGTATTTATATCCGTGTAATTATTCCACGCGCTCACTCATCAAATATTTATTGCATGGCACTGCGCGGCCGGCACTTTTCTAGACTCCAAGGATACAGCAGTTTGCAAAACTAAGTCCCCGATGGGGTGAGCAGGAAATAAATAGATAATCAAATGACTCTATTATGTCAGAAAGAGATGACGGCATCAGAGAAAGAGAAAACAGGGAGGAGGAGACAAACAGTGAAGGAGTGGGGCCCTCGAGGAGATAACATGGTCAGGGGAGATCTAAGAACAGGAGGGAATGAGCACAGGAACATCTGAGGAAGGAAAGTTCTAGAAAGAACCAAAAAAATACAATAATGCAAAGGCCCTGACGTTAGGAAGATGGTTTGCATGTTCTTTAATAAATCGTGTGTGGGTGGGGACAGTAGGAGATGGGGTTGGGGGAGAATCAGGAGGAGCAGATCTTTTCGGCCAGTGTAGACATCGGAACTTGGTCTAGGAAGCACGTGGGAGCCCCTGAGGGGTTGTGAGAGCCAAAGCAGTGGACTCCTCCGGCTTTTATTTTAACTGGATCAAGCACCCTGATGACCGTGTCAGGAATACCCCAAACGGGGATCCTGGCTACCACAGGGAGAACTGTGACTTGGCAGTGGTCAGAAGTGACTGGACCCAGGGATATTGCAAAGGTGGAGCTGACAGAGAATGAAAGAAAGTTGCACTTATAGCTGCCACCCAGGATCGGGGCCTCAGTGTGTGAAAAGATGGCCGACCAGGAAAACCAGGGAGTTACACGTTCAGGGGAAAGGCCCCCCGAGCTGCAGGCTGGGCCTGCTAGGCTTGAGGTCCTGGTAAGCACATGGGTGAGACGGCCCGTGGGCAAGCTGGAGCTTGAGCCTGTTTAGGGGAGAGACCCAGACAGAAGTTTTCTAGGCGGGGTATCCAGGGTGTTTTAAACCCACAGCACGGGATGAGATCTCCAAACCATGAGTGTAAGGAGAAACGGGGTGATATCTGAGGACAGACCCAGGTCCGTCCTGCAAACTCGGGGCTGAAAAACTGCCCAGAACAAACAGACTAGTTCCTTCAGCACAGATATGGAAGAGAAAGAGACACTACAAAGTTGAAAGAAAACAGCTTGAGATTTATCAGTCACTTGTAGCATATGGATGCAACTCGGGTACTGTTCAAATATGACATTAAAATAACAAAAAAATATGAAACAGTTGGGGGAATTAAACCAGGTATTTAAAGATGTTAAAAAAACATTGTTAATATTTTTTAATCTGATAATGAACCTATGGGTTTTTTTTTTTTTTTTTTTTAGTTATCGATGGGCCTTTATTTTTATTTATTTGAGATTCGAACCCAGGGCGCCTCACAAGTGCCAGACAAGCGCTCTACCACTGAGCCACAACCCCAGCCCTGGTTCTATTTTTAAAGAAGTCCTTGTCTTTTAAAAAAGGGATCGGCAAACTATGGCATGGACCAAATTTAAACAGCCACCTGATTTTGTTTAGGTAAAGAAGCTGCCATAGTTTCATGTCACACGTCCCCCAAAGGCCTGTGTGTTAAAGGCTTGGTTCCCAGGGTGACCAATTGGGAGGTTGTGGAACCTTTGGTGGGTGAGCCTTGTGGGATGTCCTTAGGTCACTGAGGGTGTGCCCTTAAAGGGGATTATGAAACCCTGCCCTTTCCTCTTTCTCTTGATGACAGAAAGAACAAAAAAAATACAATAATGCAAAGGCCTTGTATGATGAGGTGATCAGATTTGCTCTGCCATGACACCCTGCCTCACCAGATGCCCAAAGCAACAGAACTGTCATGGACTGGAACCTCCAAAACTGTGAGCCAAAATAAACCTTTTCTCTTTATAAATTAATTATCTCAGGTATTTCATTATATCGATGGAGAGCTGACTAACACACAAATGGTTTTTACATTGTTCAAATGGTTAAAAGAATCAAAAGAGTAATATTTCTTGACACATAAACATTTCACTTGTGAAGTTTAAATTTTAGTGTCCCTGAAGTTTTATTGGAACCTACCTGTGCTCGCTCATTTAAGTACCTACCATCTGTGGCTGCTTTTACACTGCAGTGGTAAAGTCGAGTAGGTTTTGCGACAGAGATTTTGTGGTCCAGCCTATATTTAAGCCCTCAACACTGGATGCCCTGATAATACTTCAAAAGTGCACCCCTGTTATCCACAGATCACCCCCGACAAGGCCCATCTACATAAGGTTCACAGTCTCTCGATAGCGCCATTCAGTAGATCAAGCCTCTAACACCTGGACCAGTGGGAGAGATTCAATATCCAAAACCACAAGTATTTACTATCTCTTCCTTCACCAGAAAGAAAAATTTTTTTGCCGACCCATCATTTTGAGCTGCATACTTATTTATTTACAGAAAAAAATGATGTGATGTTTGGGATCGCCTCCAAAATGATACTGGAGGGAGGTATAGCTGGAACAAGATCGGCCCCAGGTTGACAGTTATTGAAGCTGGATGACGGGCAAATGGGAGCTCATTATATTCTTATACAGTCGTGCTCCATGTAAGGATGTCTCCGTCAACCGCAGCCCCCAGATCCAGTGTTGGTCCGATGTGATTATAATGCAGCCGAAAAATTGCAATCTCCCAGTGACATAAAGTCGCTCCATCTATTACCCGTTGAGTCTGTGCTGATGCTGGTTCAAACAAACCACTCTGCTGCCAGACCTAGAGAGGAACAGCACGTACAGCCGACACTTGACAATAAAAGAGTCTGTACTGGTTTATGTATTTACTATGCTGACTTTGATCATCATTTTAGGGCATACTCCTACTTCTTTGTTTTTAAATAGTTGACTGTGAAACAGGGTGCTGTTATGTCGTAGCCTCATACATCTGGGGTGGACTCAACCTCTGGATTCCAAGAGGCCACGTGCTCCGACTGTCATTGAGCAGGGCATGCCTCTGTCTACCTTTGTGCATGTTTGGATGTTTGTGTTTGGTGCTGGAGATCAAAGTCAGAGCCTTAGGCATGCTAGGCAAGAGCTTTACTACAGAGAAGTACCCCCAATCCCCTGAAATTTTCTACATGACAGTTTTTAAAAGGAAAAGCAAAACAACAGAGACTGTGTGTGTGTGTGTGTGTGTGTTTTTTGTTTTTTGTTTTTTAAATAAAAGCAGTTGGGTAGATGGAGAGGAAATAGCAAAGTGATCTGCAAGGAGTGGCAGGGGAACACCAGGTAAGGGTGGTATCTTTGAGGCAAAGAGGAGGCTACATAGAGCCAACGGAGGAGCCAGTGGGACAAACGCAAGGAAGGGTGCTTTGCATCAGTGGACTCCCAGGGGGACCAAGTCCCGGTTAAGCCATCGCATCCTCTTTCAGTATTAATGGGAACTTTTGGGGTACCAAAGGAAACCCCATAATGCACACCCAAGGTCTCTTGAAATTATTTTGTAGACAAAATAGCGCAGGTTACCTTGATATTGCCTAACTTGTAGGTCAGTGGATTTTTTCCCTCTCAGGGAACCTCCCCTGCCAGCTTTGGGAACAGTTAGACTCATTTCCTTGCCCCGGGCAAAATCAGACTTTGGAAACCTCCAGACCCCCAAAGCCAGTGCATTCTTAGAGGTTTTGCAAGAACTGATCCCAGCGCACTTGGCAGCTCATTCGATGCCACCAGTGCAGCATCAGAGCTGGTATATTCAATGCTGATGAGAACCTCCTGGCTTTGGGTCTTTGGGGGATCCAGGGAAACTCTGGCTCTCTTTGCTCCCTTCCCTTTGGTCAGCTGCCCTGGAGCACTGGCCTCTTTCACAGTTCTCCAGTTCCCCAGACAATGAGGCTTCTTGTGCTTCTGGCTGCAGTCTCCCAGTGAACTCTACAGAGAGGTTTACAATTACTGATCCAAATGCCCCACTTTCGGCTGCGCATATTGTCTTCGTTCCAATGAAACCTCAGCCCATCGCCAGTTTGGGATTTGGTTTTCATGAAAAGCCCTTTGGGGCACTCTCTTGAAGGAGATTAGCCAAAAGGATTGGAATGTCTGGGCAAGGCAATGGCGATGGCAGGGTCCATAGATTTCTCCAGAGCCCTGCCCCTTCCCCACCAAAGAGCGCCCCCAACAGGTGGCAATCAGACAAGCAGAGAGTCCTTCCGTGAAACCTAAAATTAAAATGGCAATAACCCAAACCTGAAACGAACAGGGCTTCCTGAGAAGCAGTGAGTGTTTGATGAGTAGGGTGATCAACTGTCCCGCCTGCCCTGGGACCAAGGAGTCTCCCAGCACACCGAGCTTTGCGTTTTAAAACCAGAAATTCCCAGGTAAATCAGGACGTGTTGGGTCGACCAGGCATTTCTTCTTTTATGAAATCTGCAAAGATGCTGGGAGGTTTCCCCAATGCTGGGACATCCCATCCAAGACACAAACCAACAACTCACAGTTCCACGGAGTTCCACGCCACATGCAGATGTGCAGAAACCAGTTGAGAGAGTTTTCGCCAAAATAAATAAATAAACAAAAAGATACCATTTCGTGGCAATTAATGCAAAATAGGGAAACACATCTGTCTTGTAGAATGGCCCCTGATTTAAGTGGATTTTAAGTACTTGGTGTTAGAACGGCCCAGCTTGCAGAGTTGGAGAGGTCAAGGGGATGGTCACTTTATGAGACTCTAGACACAGCCATTCTTACCCTCCCTCAGCCTCAGGAGAGCAATGGAAGGCTTTGGATTCAATGATGAAAGAAAGGAGACAGAGGAGGAAACCCGTCTCACTGTGCATACTCCATGGGCTGGACCTGGTGTGAGTCCTCCCTGTCACTCTTTCTATCAGCCCTCGGGGGTTTACTTTGCTGCATTTCACAGATGAGTTCGTGGACATGCAAAAGTCATAGAGCACCCCAATTAGAGTATGTTCCAAAGCAGGGTTGTCAGATTGCCTAGTATTCGTGATACTAGCAACCATTTAATGAGAGGGAACCACGCATGTACACACTCTGCCTACATTGTCTCACTTAAGTCCTGCAGAATCTTTGTGACAAATACTACCATCATCCTATTTCAGAAAGGAAGAAGCCATTTCTTAGACGTCAAGTGATCTGCCCAAGGTCACACAGCTACAGTAGCAGATCCAGGTGGCACCCAGAGCTAAATGATTCCAAGGGCTTGGCGCAGTGTTCTCCAGCCTCTTTGCTCATCAGCCCTCAACCTCAGGTAGTTATTGGCACTCCAGGATTAGAAAGTGCCAGCTTTAATCTGGACCATCCATTAGTAGCTGTGTGCTGCTGGGCAAATTCCTTAACATCTCTGAGCTGGCATCTCTTCTTCTGTACAATGCAGATGGCATTCGTACCTCCTTCACAAAGACTGTGTAAACATTTTTAAAGTTCGTGCATTTATGCAATGCATACTTAGTGCTGCTTGTTTTCTTGCATTTTCAAATTTCTTCCTCACAAAAGTCATAAAGTAGGTTATCATCATATTCCTTATATGTAAAATGTGTAAAGAACTAAGCCCAGCACTGGCACATATAAGAAATCAAGGAAATAATAGCTATTATTATTGATGCTATCGTTTTTGCTGCAGGTATTATTACAAGGTTGCCATCATCATCATCATCATCATCATTATCATCATCATCATCATCATCAATCATCATCATGAGTTCCTCGAATTTTCACCATGCCCTTTGGACTCCTAAAACCCCTGCCTTGCACTTTGCCTACGCTCCTTCAATCTCTGTCCACCCCCTCAATTTCACCGCCCCCCCATCCCTCACCCCTGTCTCTAGTACATCTGTGTCTCTTCCTTGAAAAAAAAACAGGAGCCAGTCCCCAGCTCGCGAACTTAGCACCCTGCGCTGTGCCGCGCCGCGTCCCCAGCGCTTTGCCGGGTGGGGGGTCCTCCTCTGGGACCCCGCGCGCCTCACCTGCAGTGCCGGGCTCCGCCGCTGCACTGGATCAGCGGGCAGGCAGCTCCGGGCGGGACCGCGGGACACACCTGGGTGGAGCAGCGCCAGCTTGAGGCTCTGCGACCTCCTCCCTGCAGAACCTGGGCTCCGGGAGAAGGTCCCCACCTGGGACTTTCTACCTGGACCCTAAACCAGCCGGGCGCACAACAGGCGTGGACAAAAGCATCAGGCACAGCACGGGAGGCAGGAGCCTGGGCAGCGCCTAAGGCTTATCCACCAATTATAGTGGAGCGGCTTGATTTGGATCTGGATTCAAACAAAGGATTAAAAATCACAAGTGGAGCAATGTGACCATTAGAAGTTAAAGGGATGGATTTTTGTAATTGTAATGGAGGCTTTCTTTTTTAAGAGTCCCTTTTACAGATATGCTTTTACAAAACTGAAACGATAGGCTCTCTAGCATGTGCTTGGAAATAGTGGGGATCAAAGAGTGGTGGCGGGTGGCTGAAACAAGATTGGCCAAGTGTTGATAATTGCTGAAGCCGAGAGAGGAGGATTCTTATTACCTTTTATTCTTTTTGATGTGCTTGGAATTTTCCATAATAAAAAATATTTGTAATAGACCAATAACACACACGCAAGGAGAGGGTAAAGGAGAGAGAGGAGAGGGAGGGGGAGGGAAGGAGAGAGCGCTTAAGTGCCCACCAAATAAAAAATGATGAAATAGTACAATACACCAACTCCATGGATTAAACAGCCATTAAAATGGTCATTTAAGGCTAGGGGTGTAGCTCAGTAGCAAAGCATGTGCCTAGCGTATGGGTACCAAGGCACTCGGTTCAATCCCCAGCACCAAAAAAAAAAAAAAAAAAAGTCTTTTAACAAAAAGCAAATAATAGAAATAATAGAAACACAAGGAAATAATTTTATAGCCAAAATAAAAAAAAATCAAATATAAAATGTGTGAGCTTTTATTAAAATGGAAAGGAAATGCATTAAAATAATAGATTTGCCTGGTGAGATTATGCATAACTCTTTTGCATCTCACTTAGTGAAATATAATAGTGGAGCCTAGAGATTTTCTTGCAATCCTTCCTATTTAATCCTTCCTATTTAACATCTTAATACCTGTGGCTTTTAATAGAAATTACTGAAATACCAAATGCTGACACCAATTTGTCAGTGGCAAAATTAAAACATTCTCTTCAGAAATGACCAACCACCAACCATGGAGCTGTTCTTGCCTGCTGAGAGTTACCTATATACTCTAGGTCCAGCATCCCCCAAAACATCCCTTTTGTCTCAAAGTCTTGCTTTAGTGCTTTATCCTCAAGTCCAAATGATGGGAAATGCCTTTATCAATTTTTGATTTGGAAAATAGGCTACCTCTGAGTCTCACATGATTCATCTTGGAAAAATAAAAAGTATCTTTTCATTTTTTACATATTTTTGGGCCTGCCTAGCACATGCAAAGTCCTGAGTTCCATCTCCAACACTTCAAAAAAAATACATAAATAAAAAAATAACCTAGGCATATGATTTTATAAATGTTGTATTAAAACAATTTTGTAAATGGGTGTACACATACATGCATTTTAAAGTATAGAAGAGCACACAGAACAAAAAATAATGGTACCTTCAGAGTTATGGGGTAGGTAAAGCTTTTTTCACTTTGTTCTTTTTGCCTGTATTTTCTATTTTTTCTATAATGAACATGTTATTTGTAATGCAAATACCAGCAATTTCATGATCAGTCATAACCATCTTATAAATAACTTATTGTTTATTGTTATTGTTTATACAAAGTGGCAAAATCAAGTGCTGGAAAACCTATTTTGTTCTGCTCAGTCTCAGTGGTTCATTCCTGTAGTCACAGCTACTAGGAAGACTGAGGCAAAAAGATCACTTGAACCCTGGAGTTCAAGGCCAAGTTGGACACCACTGTGAGATCTCATCTCAAAAAATAAATAAACCAGGGGAAACTGGGGTTGTAGCTCAGTGGTAGGGTACTCACCTAGCATGTGTGAGGCACTGAGTTTGATCCTCAGCACCATATACAAATAAATAAAGGTATTGTGTCCACCTAAAACTAAAAACTATTTAAAACTATATTTTAAATAAATAAATAAACCAATGTTCTTTATTGAATCCTGAACAGAATATAAGAAAAGAGCATTCAGGCATTTTATCTGTTAATTATTTTCTCTTAAGAAGTGCATATAAGACACCACAATTTTACATGGTCATTTATTTGGGCAAAAACATCTTTATTTTTCATTTTACATGTATTGAAAAGTAATTTTAAAGTGACTTTGTAATGAAAACATGTTATGTAATTTATGGGAATGAAATGACTCTCAAATCCAGAGGGAATCTTAAGTTCTAGTTATGTAATAATATTCTCCCAATTCTCCAAAGTATAAAATTTCATAGAGAAAAAGTATTTTGTCCTCAGTGAATACTGACTCCAATTCAGTGATACCAATACAGATAGGAAGCTACAAAACACACACTTTACTAGTAAATGAAGCCAAATACCCTACAAATTGTACTATAAAAACAAATAATACACTAATCATAGGGAATGGTAAATCAAAACCATGATACCATCTCACACCTATTAAGATGGCTACTATTCAAAACACAAAATAAGTGTTGGCAGGGCTGGGGGCGTGGCTCAGTGGTAGAGCACTTGCCCAAGCATGCACAAGGCCTGGATTCCATATCCAGCACAAAGCGGGTGGGAGGAGACAAGGATATGGAGAAATTGGAAATCTTGTGCACTGTTGGTGAGAAAGTAAAATGGTACAGTCTTTGTGGAAAACAGTATGGTGGTTCCTCAAAAGATTAAAAATAGAATTGCCATATGACCCAGCAGTTCCCCTTTGGGGAATCTCCCTAAAATAAGTAAAAGCAGGATCTCGAAGAAATGCACGTACACTTGTGCTACATCAACATTATTCACAGTAGCTGAAACATGGAAGCAACTCAAGCGTCTAACAGTGGATGAACAGATAAACAAAACGTGGGACATACGTATCATTGACTATACAGCCTTAAAGGGGAATTCTGACACGTGCTATGATAAGGAGCATCCTGAGGACATCATGCTTGGTAAAATGAGCCAGTCACAAAAAGACAAATGCTGTGTGATTCCACTCACACAAGGTACTTAGAAGAGTCCACCAGAAAACTGAACAGCAGTTGGTAGGGCCTGGCAGCAGGAGGAATGGAGAGTTTTTGTTTAATATAGTTGCAGTTTGCCAAGATGAAGAATCCTATAGTTGGGTGGTGGGAATGGTTATACAATATAAATGTGCTTAACATCTCTGAAAAGCCTCAATTAAAATGGTTACTTTTTATGTAACTAATTTTACCACACTAGAAGTTAGAATACGAAAACAAATGATGGCACTTTCAGTGAGCACTAATAATTTAAATAGGAGACAATTAAATTGAGTATGGTATCCTAATTGGATACTAGATCCAAAAAAGGTTATCAGTGGTAAAACTGGCAAAATCCCAATAGTCTAGAGTTTAATAGTCCTGTACCAATGTTAATTTTTTTAGTTTTGAGAAACATACCATAGTTAAATAAACTGGTAACACTAGGGAAACCTAGTTAAAGGCTATACAGGAACTGATTCCATAAATCTGAAATTATTCCAAAATAAGTTTACTTTAGAAAGTCAGATACAACTTAGTTAGAATTACTCCTATGTAGAAGACAACCAAATATAATAGAAAAATTGATAAAGCAAGTAGTAAAACATGAATGCCTGTATAATTGTAGCACGAGATTTCTTTTCTTTTCTTTCTTTTTTTTTTTTTTTAATGTAGCAGAAAAGCCCAACTTTATTCTGTGGTCCTAAACACAGTGCACACACATATAACACTGTGACGACACTGACTGAGCGGGTGGAGATGGAGAGGCACAGCAGCAGCAGTCTGTACACTACTGAAATTACCCTGCTATAGACTGGCATCAGGGTGGTGTCCCTTTCTCATGTTAAATGGAACCCTCCATGGCAACCACCAAGTAATATCAATGAGACATTCCCAAAATGAGAGGTAAGGGAATTAAAATGCTTCACTACAAACATCAACTGAATAGAAATGAAGATAGTTGTATAACGACATAAGTCACATTGAATCAAAACTTATCCTGCTCTCCTATCAAGGACGCAAACCACACCAAACCAAGAGTCCACCCAACTCTTGTTATAAGATGGCAAGCCAGGCTGAACCGTGAGCTCATCCAGCCCCTTAGCACCTCATCTTAGGTAATCACACCATGAAATGTCATTTCTCAAAAAAAGACCTTATTCTTAGGTGTGTAGTTTTGACCCTACACCTGTCTTCAGGGGTTATAATTTAATCCATAACACTCCCTGGTCCTTTTTATCTGAGAGATTTTAGCAATAGGTGTTGAATGTTGTCCTGTAATTATTCCACGTCAATTTATACAATCATGTCTGTCATTTGAGCTTTTCCTAGTCCCCTAGCTTTTCTTTTTCTTTTAAAACTATTTACAAAAAGTTTTATTCTACTACTTCTTATCTTCAAACATATGAAACACTTCTAAATATATAGATGGAGTAGATATTCCATATAAGAACCTATCCGCTGGGGCTGGGGTTGTGGCTCGGCAGTACAGTGCTCGCCTCGCACGTGTGTGGCCCTGGATTCAATCCTCAGCACCACATAAAAATAAATGAAATAAAAGTATTGTGTCCAACTACAACTAAAAAATAAATATTTAAAAAAAGAACCTGTCCAGTAAGCACACAGCACTAGTAAATAAAATAAATAAAAGTATTGCGTCCAACTACAATTAATAAATATTAAAAAAAAACCTGTCCACTATGCACACAGCACTATTAAATAAAATTGCACACATAGCAACAGTTATATTCTGAGGTATCTTCTAATATGACAATTTTGTCCTTGATCCTTTCCCTCCTCATTTTTTTCTGCTTTCAGTCCAGTGGACAAGTATGGGCATAGTAATGCTTAAAGATAGTTTAACCAATTCATATCCAAAAGTCATTTTCAGAGGACAAGCTTTCCTATGAATTTCAATACAAAATGTGCTAATTTTATTAAGTACCATCAACCTCTTTGACATCTAGAGACTGGATGTTGCAAATTTGGGACTTACTTGTCCATTATAATACACAGCAAAACAAGATGCATAAAACATACAGAAAACTGATGTCTGAAAATGTCCACTCACGGACATACTACCTTTGGAAATTGCTTCCCTCTCACCTCCTCCACATCACTCCACATCACTGGACAAGTACAGATAGAACTATACTACTTGCCAAGGTGGTTTAACAGTTCCATTCCCAAAAGACAATATTTCATGTGAATTTTAGCAAAAAGATATTTACAAAGTGATATTTTACTATCTCTACATTTAACATACCTTGGGCACTTCTAAACATCTAGACAGACTAGATGTTTCAAGTAAGGACTCACTGTGTCCACTATGTACACAACAGTTTTGAATAAACTGCACACATGTAACAATAGTTCTAATTTGAAAATGTCTTTAAAATATGAGCATTCTCGCCTTCCTTCACTGACCCAGTGGGCTACTATGCTAAATTTTTCAGAAGACAATCTTTCCTAGGAATTTTAACACAAAACATACAAAATTTATTGACTAATTCCACTTTTTTCATACATTGGAAATATCTTTAACACCTAAAATGATTAGATGTAGACTGAGACTCGTTTGCCCTTTGTATACACTATGTACACAGCAAAGTAAAACAAACCCACGGACATAAGGAACAAGTCTTGTCTCATCGTAAGCACACTGGCAGGGTACTCCTGAGGACCAGCACACAACTGGGGGTTCAGCAGGAGGTTGGCTATTGCCCCCTCCCCACCAAAAAAAAATTCATAAGAATTTTAACAAAAAGAAATTTACAAAATGTGTTCTATTTTACCACTTCTACTTTTAACATATTCCAGGCACTTTAGAACATCTAGAAAGTCTAGATATTTTTAAAAAATACTTAGCATTTATAACTATATACAGTAATGAAGAATAAAATGTATACACAAAACAATGGTTATAATAGGAGAATGTCTTATACATAAAACCCATCTGGCACAGGAGCTCCTTCTTGTCACAAAGTCCTCTCCATGTCTTTCTAACTCACTGAACAAACATGGACAAGTGCTCCTAAAGGTAGCCTAACAGATCAATTTCAAAGTCACTTCCAGAAGAAACTTCTGATTTTTTAATGGGCATTTACAAGACATCATTTCTAACTCTATCATCCAGTCTTTAAATTTAGAATGTCCAGATGTAGCAAAAATTTTAGAAGGTTGGGGGGCAAGTTGAGAGCAGCACCTTTTTCATATGCTATACATTGGGCTTTTACATAGGACCAGTACATCTTCCCAAAGGGTGCTGGGCATTTCCAAGTGGTCAATTATGATATGTTCCTCTACCTTTATTTTCTTTTTGGCAGAAGGCACACCAACTGCCTGAGAGCGACTAACTGTTCCACCTGTCCTTGTCAGGGCTTTGCTCACCTTCCATAAGGCCTTTCTTTACCTTGGGGGACAAGGTGCAAGTGTGTCGGGCTGAGGTGCAATTTCACGGGTAGAATTGCTGGTCTCATGGGCTGAAGTAGGGTCTCACAGAACGAGCCGGCGTGCTGCATGGTTGTGGAGGGCTCATGGGTATTCCAAATTCCAATCTGATGGTGTGATTGTAAAGTTATCAGAAATCTATACTTCAAAGTTTTTTCCATCCTTTACACGAACCTCCTTGAAGACACAGCAGTTTAAGATCATAGTTGCTTGACAAAGGACTTTCAGAAAAAGCACAGGAGTAAAGAAATTAACTGGGAACAGCAAGGTCTGGCATGGCATGGTTAAAGATCTGGTGGAATCCATTACAACTGCACATGAGATTCTTCTTTACCTTTGTTCACTGCTGCTTGGCTGTTGTCTCAGCATCCATTAGCTGCAAACAGACTGAATTCTACTCTTTTTAGTTTCTGGGTGTGTTTTTCTTCATGTAGATCACAAATGTTTCTTAGGTGTGGATATGGTGTAAACTTATATCTTTGGTAAGTGGGTTGTTCAATTTGTGAGCATCCTAGTTGGTTTAGTTAATTATGACCGCATTTTGTGCTCTGTGAACTCCCAGACTACTGATTCAGTTCTCTAACACATCCATGGGATATAACATAATCTGGGGGTACTTAGGCATTTGAACAAATGCTGCAGGTCATATTAGCCACCACATACGCATGATGAAAATGCTACTATTGTTAGAGGAAAGACTGTGGACCACCTTTATCACTAACCAAATGACGGGAGGCACTGATATAAATATCTTGCTTCATTACAAAGCTGGTACTACCGTACTCAGAACGAAGTAAAAACAAAGACGTCTGGAAACACCCAAGTTTTACTTTGTTGCCCAACAGAGCCCACTTTCTGTTACACACATCAACTATATAAAAACTTATCCAACAGGATGAGAGAAATTACAGAAATTTAACCACTCCACTCACGGGAGAAATGACTAAGGGCATTGTGACTTCTTTTCTTCCCTTCTCTGAAATCAGCAGTCTGAACACTCTAGGGGTTTAGAATACAGGAGGAAGGAGCCAGGACTTGCAGGTGCAGCCGGCATCCCTTTCCCTTGCCCTATAGGGTCAAGTGGCTACCTCTTCTTCATTTCTCTACCACAACTTTAACTTGATATCAAGAACTTTACACAAGAAATAGTGCAGACAAGGCAGCTTTATTATACTTTGCAGGGGAAAAGAGTCCATTTAGGGAAGAAAAAAAGCGATTAACACTCCTAAGCAACACTGCCATCTAGTGGAATTGTGACGCACCACCAGGACTTTTAAGACCAGACAGAAATGTGAGTGCATTCAGGTTTCAACTTTCAGGGCAGAATGGCACCTTTTAACAACTTGGTCCTCAGAGAAGCTAAGATTTTGAGAAACGATTTTTATCTTTAAAATGCATAAATGTATGTAATTCCTCTGCTTTCCTGGGTAAAGAATGAGTTATGTTTTCTTTTAATAGGCCATCAAATTAATTCTCAAAGTACTATCTTAAAACAGCAACCCCTGATTATGACAGTTTAAAAAAGAAGCAAATCTCCAATGTATAAGAACTACATTGGGTTTACTCATTTCCTCTATTTTCACAATCTAGGTTGCAAAATATCTGTACTTCACTTTTTCTAATTCCTGGAAGAAATCATTAGAACACACCAATAACAATTTTGCATAAATCACGTAACCCAATTCTTATTATGACTGCACAATAATAGTGGAAGATATTGGTGGGAGAATGTGGGAATGCTGCTCCTAATGAACAATAAAGTAATTCATCTCAAGGCTTTAAATCTCCTTTATACCAGGTGTTGCAGTTAATGTGTTGATTTGATGACTTCTATGAGTACGTATATGAGAATACTTAATGAAACACCTGGATGAAAAATGAAGTAACGTTGTGAGAATAACATATTGTTAATATCCACAATCTCAAATGGCATCTCTGTTATTACTGAGATTTTAGGATCTGTGTTAACTGCTGTGATCTTTGGAATATCCACAATGGTTATTGATCTTGCTAATGAGTTCCACTATCACAATATTTCTAGGTTTATGGTCAGAGGCATTCATGGATTCTAGAATGCATGTCTGACATGGTATTCAGCAAACCATACCCTTGGCAAATAATAAACTCAGTTAAGGATTCTAGAAAGAACAAAGCTTAGGGGAGGAGGTATACAAGTATTAAGTAAGTAGTTGAATTAAAACATTTTTAGGTTGCATTATTAGTAAATACAATAGAAAGTTTCAACTCTGAGAACCTAAGATGACCCAGAAAACCAAGTTATACACGTGGGGTATAAGCTAGCCCAAAGCCAGAACCAAGGAGTCTGTACTTTTCAAAGCAGCACTGACTAGGGTGAGTCTTTGGGGGTACCTAGACAGCCTGGTGTTCACTGAGACCTGCATCCTCCCCCGGCCCCCGTCTGAAGCCTTCCTTCACCACATACCCAGGTTGTCAGCATCTTTCACATAATGCTACTATTTGGGGACTCCTGAAGCCAAAGTAGTTAAACACACACACACACACACACACACACACACACACACACACGGGAAGCCTTGTAGTAACTCAAACATGATGCCAAAGTCATCTCCAAAAAAAGTTTATTAGCATGATTAAAAACATTTTCTTGAATAACAGAGTTTCTAAACATGAAAGAATATCAGTGGCTATACCTTACAACCAATATTTGGAATTCAATGGACAGCTTTATTGCCAGTCTTCATTTTATTAAAAACAATCCGTTTATTGGCTCCATGAAGTCATGACTATTGCTTTGTCTGGGAATGAGTCCCAACTGCAATTAAGTATAAAAAATATCTTCCATCATAACTGGAGTGTGACCTGCATTGAAGAACAGCTCTAACTGAGTAAAGAGTTGATAAAAATCCAGAGTTGGGTTTTTGTTTTTTAAAAACATTCCTTTTACACACTACAAAGAAATAATTAGTATTTTGGCTTTTTAAATTCCTACATGATATTTAGAATGGCCGTCCCCAAAGGTCCTCCCATCACATAACTGTGAACCCTCTTCTGGAGGGTAGATCCTGGGGCAGACTCTGCAGACTCTGGCCTCCATGAGTCTATACTGGTCTGAGAACAAAGACAGCATCATCCAGAACATAGTAGTCATTATACATGTCACCTTCGCACAGGTATGGCAGTCTGGTGAAAGCTTCGATAACAAAACCAGCTTTTCTGAACACCTCAGGCAGGCTATTCACTTGTTCTTCCCAATTCTGTCCCTTGATTTCCAAAATTTCTGATGGTTTCTCCCACTTGCCACCTACTAAAACAAATAAAAACATTAAGTTAAATTCTTGAACAAATGAGTTTCCTAGGACCTGGTATGTTCCAAGCATGGGACGTGTGGATGAGTCAGCTCCTTCTTACTCCCAGCACCCCCTGAGAAGGGTGGGCCGACTGGAAAGCTAAAGAACTTGCCCAGAGGTGCAGGGCTAATGGGCATCAGAGCAGATATGTAACCCCAGGTTACATTTCCATCTTCCCTGACAGAGCTTCAGAGGACACCTCCTTCGGATTCACTGGAGGTTGTAATGGTAAATGGGTCTGGAAAACTAGTCATTGAATACTGGAATAATGAATCAGAGAGTGACATATATTATTTCAAAGAGGGTTTTAGACAACTGCAAGAACATATAGCTAACGTAGTAAACTTACTCAACTATTACCTAAAGAGATTTATCAGGCTGAAAATAAAAATAGGCTCACGATGGGTTTTTAGAAAAACAGACCATCTGTGTGTTTTTCAAGTTGACCCATTCCCTAACTTTTCAGAACAATTTCATAAAGAATTAATCTCTAGTCCAGAGAGACAAAGGACATTAGAAAGTAGGGAGTTGCTTGGTATTTCTTGGAATGGCAACCGTCGGCCATTCCCAAACCTATGAGATGCCAGGAAAGTGGGGAACCCAAGCAATGTTTCAGGTTCACAGACAAACCAAGCATTAACTACAGATACACAGCAAAGATGAAAGCATAATTAAATTTAGGGGTTCTTTTAGGTGCATTGGTAATGTAAAAAAATACATATATTCTTAAATGTGTTACTAAATTCAGACTGAAAACAACTTTCTGTTCATGAGAAAATATGTCATCAGCAGTGGCAAGAGAGAGAACACCAGAGTGAACAGCGTGGTAGGGATCTTCAGTGCCCCAGCCCTGCATCCTCTTCCTGGGTCGGGGGCTTCCCTGCGGGAGGCAGGTCTAAGCATGGGCTCTCCCCACCTCCCCACAGCACAGGTGGTGGCACATGACCCAGGCTCAGACACACTCAAGACCTGGAACAAAGAGCTAGGACCCCTACAAGCAGGGACACATGATGACTTTCTCTGGAGGTCAGTGCAGTGGCAGGGAAATCACGTGGCTGGGACAGCAGCTGTGTGGTACCAGGACAGTCGCTGCAGCGATACACTCTTAGACCAGCTTTACAGGGTGACTTGGCATATTCTTCCCAGCCATAGCCCCCATGCATGATTCTCCAGTCTTCCCAGGGACCCTGGAGGCCACCCCCAACCCTGCCAATAAGTTTCCTTTTTCCTAAGTCAGCCTGAGTCAGTTCCTGTGGCTAACCTGCCTCATGATATAAGAGGACCAGGGGTGACAAGGACCCAGAGCACAGGGGCCTGCGCATCTACTCACAACACATTCAAAAGAGGTCTTTAAATTCAGAGCTGGGCACAACCAGTTAATGACAGAGGGTGTATTTTTTACTAATTCTCTTGGTCCCACAAGAAGACACATCTTTCTACTCCTTCCCCACAGCCAGCAGTTACTGGCACAGAGCAAGGCACACACACACACAGTGGTGACCCAACCAGCAACCAGACTGGTCTGAAAATGTAAAGTACCACGTGTGAAGCAAAAGTCCTTTTAGGAAACACACACTACGTGTAAAGCAAAACTTCACACAAAACATCTAATACCTGTGAGGAGAATTTATACAATCCAATCCACAAAAACTATACGAGGGCATTCAGAAATGTGCTCAACTTTAAATGGTGAAACTTTGCAACAAACCATCTTTACACAATTTCAAAAAGTTCCCGATTATGGTTCCTAAATAAGAGTTCCTCTCTTCAGTTCTTCCTTTCTAAAAAAAGAAAAGAGGAAAAAAATACCCAACTCTTCAAACACACCCCCGACAGCTGCACGCATACAGAAAGAAATGGAGACTGTGAACAGAGGCAAGATTCTTCTCGGTCTAGAAATCAATCTGGTTCTATTTTATGTCGGTAAGGTATTTTTTTTTCCTTCTCCATTCTATTTAAATTAATTGCTCTTTTGCCTAATGCATTTACTTTTTAAGCTCTACAGAATAATTTTTAAATGTATAATATTATGGAAATTTAGGTCTAAGGTGATAAGTTTCCTCTTTTTCCAGAGGAACAGGTAATAAATAATAGCTGAGGAAAAGTTTCATATTAACCTTGAAATTCCCTTTGAATTATGCTGCATTAGAGAAAACGTCACCAAAGAACTGAAAATGCAGTTAAGATCACATGTTCTGGTCATTAACAATTTAATTCCTATACAAGCAAATTTGCTCTGCACATGACACCCACTGAACAGCATTTGCTGAATGAACACTCTGGAATAACAGTATTTCTAAAAAGCTGAACTTCTGTAAACTTAAAGTACTTATTATTTTTTTTAAATGCCAAAACTCTTAGAACAGCCATTTCATAATATGTCCATTTTTAAAATTCTGCCTACACCCATTTTTTTCTCTATGAAAAAGAAAGGGTTTCTTTCATCACAGTTCTAATAACCTCAGATTAGCCCACAAAATTTGCATTATAGGATAGGGAAGGGGGCAAAATTCTTAAAATTGATATTAGTTTTCTCATTTATAAAGAAATACACCAAAAGGTTAACAGTGGTTATTTTAAGCAAAAGGAGTGCAAAAGGTGACTTCTTGCTTGCTTCTTGCTTCTATTCTGTTTTTCTCCCATAAGTATATATTACTTTTACAAACTATTTTAAAGAAAAATCCCGACATAGTCTAAAAACTGTGCAAACAAAACGTGTGGGGTCCACCCTAATTGGGAGTGGGGTGGGGAGGGAGGCTGGAAGCTGAGGCTGCAGCGGGGACGGCAGGCTCCACTCCACTAGACTGCTGCTCTGCTCGTCTGAAATGTTCTATAATGATAAGCTTTTTAAGTGTCAGAAACTAGTTCTCTACATATTTTCCAACTTGTTTTTTTTTTTTAAATAGTAAGATGATTTTTAAATTTCCTCCACTGAAATAAACTTTTCAACATTTTCAGTGGATATTCTGATTAAAAAACAACCACCACCCTATGGAACACTGGAACTTGTGAAAGAAACGTTTTACGGGAAGGGGCTGTGGTGCGCCGTTACCCAAACTTCTCTTTTTGCTAACATGTTGCTTCACTGCTGAGGGAGAGAAGAGCAGCTTTCTCACGAGTCTCTGCCTTTCAAAGAAAACCTCTACAACTGGTTTTCACCCACCTCAGACTAAGGAGAGACAGGACCCTTCAAAGTTGCAAATGTTCATATTACTTACCCTGCACACCAGTTCTTAACAGAAAATGTTAAAAGTTAGTTTCCCTTTTAAAACTGTACCCAGCAGACAATTTGAGATTGAGGCACTGTTTTACAGTTACATTCTGACAGGTCCAATTCCATTTCAAATTTCCAATATATAAATCTATATAGTGAAGTGTTCCTCTGGTCTTTTAAAGTGACTGAGCCTGAACAGGAGACAGAGGGTGAATCAAACAGACCTGGGAGTGAATTGGCCCCTCATCGGGAAACCCAGCTCAACTGAGCCTCCACAGACACAAAGCCCCAGGAAGCCCCCGGATCCTCCCCAGGTGATTGACTTCAACCTGCCATCTGGTTTATGTGTTTCAGGTCACTACAAAGCTCCCAGCTCATCTCAAACTGTACAAATTCTAAAATTAAAACATAGTTAAGAACAGATTCTCATCACAAATACCATGATTCTAATTTTAATTCCTCTTCTGTTTGGGTGGGGGACGCAGAAGAAAAAAGTTAAGTGGAAAAAGAGCCCCTGTCTCAAACTTAAACATCAGACACCTGAATTACTTTTTAATTTCATTTATAAGATATACTCAGACCAATAAGACCAGTTGGAAACACAACCCGGCAAAAAAGCAGACAAAAATTTGCATAAATCCCCATCTGACTTAACCAGTAGTGTTTTTTCTAAGGGCTCTGATGTCCCCAGAAAGGGCTTGGGGCAGGCCTTCCCATTTACAAGCACCTGAGTGGCTTTCCAGCTTCATATACCTGGTGTTAGAAGACCAAGGTGGGGACCCACACTCCAAGCAGCATCACACAATGGGGAGAGCACTGGACAGGGAGTTAAGGCCAGTTCTATGAACACCCTGTACACAGGTGCCCATAGTTATCTCTAAAATGAGCATGCGGCACTAGGAGGACATTGGTAGTGGCAGGGGCAGGAGCAGAAAGAGCTATGTTTTATTGAAAACTTACTGTAGCTTAGGCAAGTAAATACTCTTTACACATCATTGCACTAGAACTTGACTCAAACTGCATAAGGTCAACCACATCATCCCCACCATGATGAGGGAAGCGACACAGAGATCACAGAGCTAGAACCATTAGACCCAGGATTTGAACCAGTCTGTGGCTCTTTATCACACAATACTGTTAGTCAAATAGGATAAATGTTACAGGGCCTACAGTGCAGTGTACAAGTGCCAGGAAGAAACCGAATCTGCTAGCCACAGTAGGACTCACTCACTTGACCTCTGCTCTGTAACCAAAGATGGTGCAGGCGAGGCCAAGGCTGCGTTTCCACAGGTGTACGTCTTGCCTTTTATCATGCTTCTAGTATGGACACTGGGCTCACAAAGGAACCATTGTGAACCGCCATGAATTGCCAACTATCCCAAACCCCGTAAGAAAAAAAGAAAAACCCTGCTCCCGCTCATGAACTCAATCAGTGGCAGCAACATTTGTATGAGGAGCTTTGAAACACTTGACCACGCTGAATACAACGCTCTTATGGGAAAGGGGTACGGGGAGAAAACAGGTTCTAAGGGATGATGTGATCTGCCCAAGATCAAAGGAGAGGTTGTAAGGAGCAAGCGCAACAGGACCCCAAACTTCTGACCCCAGATATGCCGGTGCCTCAGCTTGCCTGGCTAGCTCCACTGAACCTCTCTGGGGGCTGTCTTCAAGTAACCAGATGGCATGCAACCAGGTCAGGAATCATGGGGTTAGGACAAATGAGGATCACTGTGTCTTATTTTTACAGTCTTGTTTGTATTGAGAGTAAGGTAAGAAAAAGAAAGGAACAGCTGGGTTCCAGCCAAAACATCAGAGAAAGAGCACCGGCAAAGTGAGGACAGCCCGCTAAACACTCGCCTGCTTCCTCCCCAGGTGCTGTGGGTTCCTGTACTGTCTCCGTCAGGCAGCCACAATACCTCGAGGTGGACTACACTCACAAGGCTGTCACCATAGAGTGCACCTTCTCCACAACTGGATGCCCTTCAGAGCAACCCATGAGCCTGTGGTTTCGCTATGGCGCTCAGCAGCCTGAGAACCTGTGCTTGGATGGATGCAGAAGTGAAATGGACAAATTCACAGTGGGGGAAGCCCTGGCCCAGAACCGAGTTTCTCTCACTGTCAACAGGGTGACATCAAATGACAGTGCAATTTACATCTGTGGAATAGCATTTCCTAGAGCAGAGACACCGAGAGCCAAGCAAACTGGAGAAGGGACCATGCTGGTGGTAAGAGGTCAGTCAATGAAGGCTTTTTTTCTGTGTGTCATCACATTTTGCTCAGACCTTTAAAATCTTCACATCACTTCCACGCAACTGTGAGATAAATTGGTAACTTAATACCCTAGCCAGTGATGTGAGGAGCACAAGTCACCATAGGTATGGATTCAAGACTCATTCCAACCCAGATACAGTCAGTAGCATGCTGGGTACTGTGTTCTGTCTCCATACCCAAACTTGACTAATGAAGAATGACCAACCATGTTCTTCTTTCCTGTCTACTACAGGGACTAGGTGTAAGGCACCAATTCCACAGGGAACCTTGTGATTAACTCAGCTTTCTCAGGAACTGGTCTAGAATTACTCTACCTAGAACAATATACTAGAAAAGCATAAACAGTCAATAAACTAGACCCAGGGAATAAATGCATCATGGAGAATAAACACAAATTTGGATAGAAGACACTGACCCTTCTCATTCTGCCTGGACAAGAAAGAATAGCTTCTAGAGATCTGCTAACACCCCTGACAATCTCTCACTCAAGTGAGGATTTTCCTGTCAGTAATTTCACCAAGTCATTTACTTCAGTAGACTGAGATTATGAAATTTCAAGGTGGCACACATCTGTAGTCCCAGCTACTGGAGACGCTGAGGCAGGAGTATTGCTTGCACTCAAGAATTCAAGGCCAGCCTAGGCAATATGGTGAGACCCCACCTCTTTAAAAAAAAAAAAAAAAGAAAGAAAGAAAGAAAAGAGAAACTTCAGTGAAAAGCTTCACATGATTCTGGGGGAAGGAAAAGAAGGGCAGTAGCACTTTGCCATTCTTGGACCTCTTGCCCTTAAAAAATGACTCTCCTATGTAATGAGCCTGAGATCATTCCATTCAAACACGATCTCAAAATCAACCAGCTCTTTATTTTTAAAATAGGACTCTAAGGATCTAAGACTGTCTGGTATTATGATCCCTGCTTTTGACTACTAGGGGTATTCTAATGGGCTTTTGATACTTGAATGTCACTTAACCTTAGTTTATTCTCACCTGTAAGAAAATTAGAAATGAGTTAACACACATAAAGCATATAATACTGCCTGACACATGGTAAATACTCAATAAATGTCAGCCACTGATATGAAAACACACGATGACTTCAGAGACTCATATGCCTCACTGCATTAACCTTCTATAAAAAAAATTATTAGAAGAGAAAATGGCTTAGAGATGAAGATCACAAAAAGATTTGTACATAATTGAAAAGTTGCTAAGATGCCTCACTTTTCTACAGAGATGCTAATTTAGCACCAAAACATTTTTTTAAAGTTGTATAGACAGAGTTAATTTGTTAGTTTCACATGTAAAAATGTATGTACTGATAAGAATCCAGGGGATACTTGGTTGGAATGCACAGGTTAAAAGATAATAACTATAAATCTAATTGTACTTTGTACTTTAAATAATCAAAAGACATGGCATGTTACTTAATCTCTCCCTAGAGCACAGAACACTGAATGTCTCCAATGTCGGGAGACATTCAGAATGTGAAAATGGGTTCAGTAATTTCACCTGTAGAACTTTTAGCAGAAAGCACATATGTCACAATAGTATGCCTGTCTTTTTTTATTAAGATTTTTTATTAGTGCTTTATAATTATAGTAGTTGGGTTCATCCCAACAAACTCATACATGTGTAGAAATAGACTGCAGTTCTTTTAGGCAAGCAGTGGATACTATGATCCTCAATGGAGGGCCTTCACAGGCTTTTTTTTTTTTTTTGGTACTGGGATTGAACACAGGGACACTTAACCAGTGACCCACATCCCCGGCCCTTTTATTATTATTATTATTTTATTTATATATGACAGTGGAATGCATTACAATTCTTATTACACATATAGAGCACTATTTTTCATATCTCTGGTTATATACAAAGTATATTCACGGCAATTCATGTCTTCACACATGTACTTTGGATGATAATGATCATCACATTCCACCATCATTTCTTACCCCATGCCCCCTGACTTCCCCTCCCACCCCTCTGCCCTATCTAGAGTTCGTCTATTCCTCCCAGGCTCCCTCTCCCTATCTCACTATGAATCAGCCTCCTTATATCAAAGAAAACAGTCAGTATTTGGTTTTGGGGGATGGGGATGCTAGTTTTCACCTAGCATTATCTTCTTGACTCCATCCATCCCAACCCTTTCTTGAGACAGGGGTCTTGCTAAGTGGCTGAGGCTGGCCTCAAATTTGCAATCCTCCTGCCTCAGCCTTCCAAGTCACTGGGATTATAAGCATGCACCACCATACCCAGCTTGGGTTTTTAATAGACACCACCATTCACTATAATAGTTCCAAGATTATACATGACATCACTCACAAATGATGTGAAAATATTTTAACTTCATAAGCAGACTCAATGACATTTGTACACTATTTCTAACAAAAGAAAACTTAAATGCCCTTGAACACACTAGTTTCAAAAGTTTAAGTAATGCACTGTACCAGATGGTTAATCAAATTTTTAAATTTTTAAATATTTTTTATCTTTAGCAAGTATCATTTTTAGTATAAAACATTTAAAGAACTGATGAAATGGATTTAACTATCATATACTTTAATATCTTCTAAATCAAAAGACTCCCCCCAAAGAAGCTTACATAAACAGGCAAACAGAATGAGTCCATATTTCACCTGTAACTTGTAGCTTCAATGATACTTTACACATACATACATGTGCAAGAATATGCCTCCACAGTGACTGTTTCTTTCTGTTTCCACAATTAAGAAAGTAAGCTTCTCAGCAAGGAACTGCAGAGTCTCTTGACAGTGCTCTTAGTGCTGCTCTCCATCTACATTACTGGAGTATGTGTGGCCTTCACAGTCCTCTCCAAGGTAAGTCAAATGTTCTCGCACTCATGTCCCCAAAGCCTTAAATATTAAATGGAAAATTATCTCCATCTCTCCATAATCATTGCCTCAGAAACAGCTCACCTAATGAACATCTCCCTCTACTTCTGCAGGGATCATTGCATGCAGAGGAGGGCCACAGGAGGCATAGATTTCCATCACTGAAATTAACAAGAATACATGATTTATAGTGTTTTCTCTTTAAATTCAGTAATGTGGGATTAAGAAGCCATCTTCTATGCTAGCTTTCTTCTACAGAAGTGAGGTGTGGGGAAGCGGTAGCAGGTGGTGGAGTGTTACTGTCATCTATGAAAGCCCTAAGAATAATTTTTAAGAGCAGAAGAGATTAATGAAGAGAGTAGAAGCTGCCTTCAACTATTCAAAATGGCCTAAACTTATTTAAAAAGAATATAACTTGACTTTACATATGTCTTAAGAGCGGATCCTTATGTCTTATGTTAGAAGTACTACAAATTCCACGCTAAACATTAGTTTGAGTTATTTAGTTTACTAATGAAATAAAAATATCTCAGAAATGATATGAAAACTATTAATACTTATTGTATATCATTTAAATATTGTTAGTTTAATCCTATTATGATATAACACATCTGTCACAATTACTGTAAGTGCATAAAATATTTACAGACTTTCCTTTTCTTCTTGACAGTCAAAATCTAATATTCTAAGAAACAGAGAAACAAAAGAAGATTCACAAAAGGTAAAATATTTTTTAAATTGTAGCTAGTTGTAAGTATTTCAAATCCAAAATAGTTTAAGAAACACAGAGAGTATGTGTTTCAACCAGATACTAATGTTTCCTAACTGTTGAGAACCTTCATGATAATCTCAAGTGCTTAGCTGTGATTTCAACTTGACAGCTCTCCACCCTTTGAATAGACTCAAAATACTAAAGAGTTAGCTGTAGTGCAGATGTGTTGGTATGTAGTTTCTGAGACTGGTGACAGTAAATAAAGAAAAAGCTCTGATGATGTGCACAAATCATCACTTATGCTCCTGAAAGAGAGATCTTTTTCTCATTTGTATTTACAGAAGAAAAGTGCTCGGCGTATTTTTCAGGAAATTGCTCAAGAACTATACCACAAAAGATACGCAGAAACAGGCCCACAACTTGTAAGTATAAAATGCCAAAAAGATGCAATACAGGCATAAAGCATGCTTCACAGAAAAAAACTAAGCTGCCAACAAGCTGTCGATACATATTTTCCTTTATAAGAGTCTGAAAAAAGACCTTCACATAAAATGCATTTTTACACAGAACCTGTTTTGATAAATACATAACAAAGGACATTTGATACAATATTAAATAGCCCCAGGCTGGTATCTTAAGTGACACTGAACACTCAGAAACACACTGGACACAAATAATGTTAAGGATGCTTTTGTAGATTAAAAAAATGATTGGTTTTTTTGCTCTTGATTTATGCCCCCCGCAACCGCCCCAGTACTGGGGATAAACCCAGGGGCACTCTACCACTGAGCTACATCCTCATCCCTTTTAATTTATTATTTTGCAATAGGGTCTCACTAAGCTACTCAGGGCCTCACTAAGTTGCCCAGGTTGGTCTCAAATGTGTGATCCTCCTGCCTCAGCCTTTCAAGTCACCAGGATTACAGGCATATGCCATGGTGCCTAGATCAAATTATTTTTTAAATTACTTATTACTGATAAAACAAAAACTTCACATTAGAAAAGATAGAGCTAATGATATAAAAATGAGTATTTCTTCAGTCTTTGGGGTTGGAATGATAGGAAGAGTGCATCTGTATTATCTATAATACATTCTGATGAAAGTCCTACATAAACAGGATTTTCCAACAGCACAACAGGAACTCTGTTTCCATGATACATAGTCAGATTCTCAGACTTAAAATGTATACAGATAATGAAATTAAATACAACTGACAATGTTTTCCTCTTAACTGCATCTGAGACCAAATGCCAACAGCAAAGTGATTATAAGGTGTGGTTATTTTAACCCTTTTTATTTTAAAAAGAATTTTAACTCAAGAGAATGTTGTGGGACTGGGGCTGTAGCTCAGTGGCAGAGTGCTTGCCTAGCACAGGTGAGGACTTGGTTCAATCCTCAGCACCACATAATAAATAAATAACTAAATAAATAAATAAAGTTCTAAAAAGTATATTAAAAAAAGAGAGAGAGAATGTTGTCCAAGTAGTCATTTCATCCTTCAGTGTATGTACAAATACATAAAGACAATGGTTCAGTTACTTAGGACAGCACTCGAAATAATTACAAATGCCTGTTCATTCATACTTTTTTCTTACTGAGGCTGAGGAATTTTCTTCAACAAAGAGGCAAAAGTAAGTGGCCTGAAGGAAGGCCTAGAAGTAAGAACTGTAAAGTTCCCACCCAGGGCTTTGCCAATGATATCTAGACAAGAAAATTATTTTTCAGTCCCAACATCCTACTGGAAGGATAATTAGGACCCAGAATGCAAGGTGGCAGAGCAGCTTATATGTGGTGTGGAGGATGGCATCATTGGTTACATAACCTTAAACACGATTCATTATTTTCTATTGTAGGAGAAAGACAATACTTATGAAAACAGAAGAGCACTTTCCAACTGTGAAAGACCATAGATACATTTTGATTTTCAATTAATTCACTGAAAATCCAACTCCAGAAGCTATGGAAATGCACCAATCAGATCATTAAAAAATAAATAAATAAAGGTAAAAGGAAAAGACAACTGGCTGCAAAAAAGGCGGCCAGGGCATAAGGAAGCTACAACTAATAGTAATTAAAACCCAACAAAATACAATTGAAAAGTTCTTTCCTAATTTGCCAATAAAATTCTAAGCAACCAAATAGATTACAGGCATGCAGCTTCAAAAAATTTTCTGACATGTACCCTACATCTGTTTCATTTAACATGTTAATAAGTGTGTGATGGCGATTACCCTGAAGATTTGAAGTCAACCACATGACTCAATCCTGAGTGGAAGAAATGTCTTTGTGGGTGGTAGAAATGATGGAATAATTAGCATCAGCGGGAAGGCATAAAGAGAAGGAGAAATATGCTGAAATTTGAGTTAGAAGAATTCATTTTGAAAAGTACCTTGGAGCAAAAATTATTTCCTCTAATATTTTAATGGGGCAATGAAAAAGTACATATTTCCTTACCAGGGTTTGCAAAATAAATATCATGCCACCAACAAAAAGTGAGAATAGGGAATAGAATAAGAATATAAATTCCAAAATATGGAAAATTCAAAGCAGAATGTGAAACAGAGAAAAACCTCAGAAGAAATAAGCCACAACTGACTCTAGATGTCAGTGTTGTGCCGAAGAAGAGCACCCTGGAAGGCCACATCCTGATGGCACAAAGACCTCTACAATCCTGATTTCTGACCAATTCAGGAGGGAAATAGCAGACACTGGACTGGTACAGCAAGCATGTTATGGACTTCATTACCAGAGCACTAAGAAAATATGATACAAATTTTCTTTGAAAGCTAAGTAGGTATAAACAATCTAAAGTACCTGTAAGCATGCTTCTGTTATTAAACATAAATTATAATGTATTGTGTTTATTTCATTAAAGTTGTTTCCTTTAAACTGGCATTAAATTATTTAAGCATATTCTTTTTATAACCAAGATATAATTTTTAAATACTTTAGGATTCCTTTGGAAGCATTTTACACTCATGGCTTAAATCAGTGATATCAAACCTTTCTGAAAACATGTGCCCAGAAAAATAAAAAAGGTAGAGGATGAAGCATACTTGTGTGTACATGTGTGCATGTATATGTTGTACAGGTGCAAGTTGTGTGTAGCATATGCATGTGTATATATGTGTTTGTATCTTATACACAAAAACAAATAAAATAATGGTATAAACAGCAGCATAAATAGGGATGTAAATTTTTCTTCCTATAATTCAAAAATAAATTTTCTGTGTGCCAAGGTGCACACCCTCATTTTGAGACTACTGGCTGAGGTGAAATAAATGAACTTCTGAACCAGATGGCAAAAAAAAGGGCAAATACTAATTCCATCTAGATGAACTGAAGGAGTGCTGAAATTAGATCATTTACTTTTCATTCTGGCAATCATTACATTTTGGCACTTAATTCCAGGGCTGAAAAGACACTGCTCCTTGTGTTAACTAACCAAGAGACAAAAATCCCTAAGATAAACTAGTATTAACTTCTGAGTATACATTTTCCAATGTAAGCAAGGACTGTGTTTCAAAGATCACTTTCCCAAAGAAAGGAGTTCTGTTCCCCAGCTCATATAGAAGAGTGCCTGGTGCGTGTATACCATTCGTGCTTTCATGCATCCATGTAGCCAACCAAATTTATTGAGTGCTACACTTTTAGGCAAAGCGTACTCTGCATGCTATCCTTGGATTACACTGAACCCGCGCTATGCCTACCCGCACTGTATCCGCGCCTTCATACTTTGCATACGCTGTTCCCCTCTGTCTGGTAAAATGCTTCCAAGACTTCAAACACAGCTTACTAGTGCACACAAGGCCCTGGATACAATCCTCAGCACCGCAGAAACAAAAGACAGAAAAACAGCACAATGCCACTTCTAGCACAAAACCTTCCCCAGATCAACAGTTAAAGGATCTTTCCTTCTTGAAACACACAGTATTTTGTCGTATTTCTCTTCACATTACCCTGCCATTGCCTGTTACATCTATCTTCTGGGTTTCAAGACTAAAAGCATACTTCCCATTTATATTTGTCTTTCCATTGCCTGGTACTTAGTAGGTCCTCAAATGCCTTCATATGAATACAACTGAACAATGGTTCTATTTTTATTTATCTTTTAGAATTTCCATGAGAACTGCAGCATACTTCACTTTCTAGTCATTGACTCTAACCCCCTCCATAAAGACTGTATTCACTGAATCTCTAAAATATTAATTTTTTTTTTTTTTTTTTTTTTGCTATCTGAATATCCAGAATTATCACTGGAAGGGATAAAACTGTAGCTTTCCCTTAAGATTTGAGTTTCCCACAACAGTGAAAAGAAAATAAAATTGAACCAACCTATCTTAGTTTGGGTTGCTAAAACAAGCTGCCACAGACTGGGGGGCTTATAAACAACTTCTTGCAGTTCTGGAGGACTGGAAATCTAACATCAGGGTGCTACCCGGTGCTACCCGGCTGGATTCTGGTAAGGACCATCTTCCAAGATGCAGACTGCTCACTTGTTATATCCTCACATTGGCAGAGAGCAGAGAAGCAAGATCTCTCGGACCTCTAATAAGGACACTAATCACATGTATGAAGGTCCTGACCTTGTGACCCATCTAATCCTAGTTAACTGCCAAAGGCTCTCACCTCCTAATTCTATTGGGGTGGGGGGGGAGTAAGAAGAAAATGGACCAACAGATGTTCTAGTACCTACAAACCCTACTTTCTAGGCAAGAGCTCCCCAAAACCACATACCAAAATATATTAATGGGACTTTCAAAATAAGTGATTTCCTTTTCATACTATATAAGAAGAGAGAAGCTATGTCTCTAAGGTGTCAAGTCACATAAAACAATGGAGAATGCACTTTCAGACAGTTAAAATGCAGAATGAAGATTTCAAATTCTGATTTCTGAGTTAAGAGTTTTAGGCAGACCTTGACAAATATTTCAATCTGAAGAACAGTGAACAAGTATAATCAATATAGCCACAATTTTTTTAAAAAAGGAATAGAACAGGATAGAATGTAATAATCCTAATATTTATCAAATACCAAAAGCAAGACAGACATGGTCTGGCACTGTTCAATACATTATTTTATCCCCACAATAAACCTCAAGTTAGGTATTAACCCCCTTTTTTGCAGATGAAGCTCTGAGATAACTGAGAGACCCAGAAACTCACATTTCAAATTCAAACAGGGGTCATCTCTAAAATTCCATGCTCTTCCATGAAACAGACTGCTAAAGTCCTGTTTATTTCTATTTAGACTGATGAGAGCCTTGAGACTAAACATGTCTAATTTAACCAGACCAATGACCCTGGGAGAGAATGAAAAGGTTGCCAAAGAGCCACACCTCTCCAAAAGCATAGGCCTAAAATGTTTCATAGGAGAATCCCACCAAACTTTCAAAGAATGAACAAACAACAAAACATTCCCAAAAAAAAAAAAAAATTCCCAATTATTTTTTAAAAATTCAACAGAACACTGACACCCAAACAAAGGTAACACCCTCCAGAAAAATAAAGATTAAGCACAGACTATCATTTATCAACAATATTAATGATTATATATTTTTAGAATTTTTGTAAATAGAATTTAGTAGTGCATTAAAAGATGATCCAAGTCCAAAAATAATATAATGGCTATATATTAAAAGAGAAGTATTGATTTAATGAGTCAAAGGAAGAAAAAAATATGACCATCTCCGTATATTAAAAACTCAGATGGCAAAATTCAGTATGAATTCCTAATTTTTTAGGCTCTTAGTAAAACGGGAATTTTAAAAATGTATCTCAAATGAAACAGTGATCTCAAGTGAAAAATATTTCAAATTGAAATATTTTCATTAAAGTCACAAACAAAAGTTTCTACCTTTTTTTTAACATTAGAAAGCAAACCACCACTATAAAAGTGTAACCTTCTCTCCATACATTTAGTGGTGGTTGGTAAATGTTCAACAACCAGCTTATAGAGGGGAGAGGGTATTTGCGGTATTTGCCAAACTCCATGGTGTAAACATTCCCATTGATATCAAATGTAATACCGGCCATATTTAACAACCAGTTTGCTAAATCCCTACCAATGTAATAATTAGGTGCCATGAGCCAGTCTGAGCCAGCTCCAGCACACCACAGCTTACATCCAGAAAATGATGAAGATGCCTATGTGCTGATATGGAAAAATTCCCAACATACGTTTAAGTGGAAAAGGCAACTAAAGTACTTATAATGGGCTGCTTCAGCTTGTGCATAGACTTAACTTCTGAAGAATATTTAAGATAACCTGAAAAGACTGTGGAACTGGAATGGATGAGAAACTTTGCACTGTATAGTCTCTTATAAGCTATTTGAACTATTTTTACTATGAATCATTTTGTATAAAAATTACAATTTTAAAAAATCATGTCATTAAATTTTCATTTTTATAATATAATTCTTGTGTTAATCAAGTATTTTTCCTTTTTATTTTGGGTAGTTAACCAATTCTTTGGGGTACTTAACCAACTAGATTTAACAACCCCTAACCAAGACTGGGTCAGTAAACCAAAGAAACTGAAATCGGGATGATACATTGTTGCATTTTCTTTTTTCAAGTTAATCTTCACAATAAAATCCATGCGGTTCAACTTCAAGACATTTTCCCAAACAATTACACAAGTCATCATTTCACCTTCAATTGCTTTTGTTAAAAAATAAATACTGGGAAATGAAATTGATCAAATTATGTCATGTGCATGTACAAATGCGACATAATGAATCCCACTATGTGTAATTATAATGCACCAGTAAAAATTTTTTTTAAAGAAATTAAGTCAAGTAGGCAGGCAAAACACACTCAGCTTTAATATAGGCCAGTATTCATGAACTCACACGCATGATCACTTTGCACCTCCCAGACCTCAGTTTCACATGGAACTCATCAGGATCTAATTAGTGATGTGGAGAAAGGAAGCAATAATAGAGTGCTACAGAGCAGTCTGCAAAATTTATAGGTCACTAAAGGTCACCCATAGCAACAAGGTTTCTTGTCTGGAGTTTGCAATGTGTCACATGCTGGACTCCTTAGACTCCACAGGCAGCTCCAAACATCCACCATCAAGGAGCTTGTTTCAATCCTTAGTGGAGACTGCCGTCTTGTCCAGTTTGACTTCCTCTTGATTTTCAGTGTCAGAAACACATGGAAATAAGATTTGTGGTTACACTAATGTTTCTTCCTCCTGCTTTTCCACCTCCTGCTATGCCAGGAAGTAGCATTAAAGTTCTGTCAAGTGGTTGCCCAACAGGACACAGGAAACCAGAACCTTACAACCTGATGACTAGTGAGACCAATGCAGAGAGATGGAGCCTAGGTTTAATTACACAGGGAGCAGCACTGAAACAAAGTCAGGTTGCTGAATTCCCAAGGAGGACATTTACTAGATTTTATTCACTGTATAACATATACATGATAAATAGGTACTCACGATTCAAGCAGTTTTTGCTTTACCAAGACTAATAGGAATGTAAAAATGATGAAGCAAGATAAGAGAAGGTATCTGTTCTAACTTTCTTCCTTCCCTCCCATGTCTAAAGAGTTCCCATTTTTCCCCACCATCAACACAAATCTAAAACCACAAGGTAGTTAAGCATTCAATCTGAAAGGCTAAGGCACTTAGGAAACAAAAATAAGGACAAGAAAAAATTAAGGCGCATGTAAATAGTAACATAAACCCATATAGCACTCATGGTTGTAAGAAATGTAAGCACCGTTCCTTAAGATAAAGACTTCATGGGCCTGGGGTTGTGGCTCAG
The DNA here is from genome assembly GCF_047511675.1 of Marmota flaviventris. Lineage (NCBI taxonomy): Eukaryota > Metazoa > Chordata > Mammalia > Rodentia > Sciuridae > Marmota > Marmota flaviventris. Next base: position 15,708,408 of record NC_092516.1, on the reverse strand, counting down.
TGGTAGAGTGCTCACCTACCACATAAGAGGTCCTGGGTTCGATCTTAAACACCACATAAAAACAAATAAACAAAATAAAGGTACTGTGCCCAACTACAACCGAAAAGTAAATATTTAAAAAAAAAAGACTTCATGATATCTAATAACTATGACACCTGCAAAGTAGTAATGGATTTCTTAAAATGTCTGCCAGCTGTTAAAGAGTTTTTGAAGAATGGCTAAACTAGACCACAAAACAGAACTAAAGATTTTTAAGAATTAACATGTATGATTTATACAACAAATAATTTTTATATTATGTATTTTAACTTATAAAAATATAAAAGAGAGACTTAAAGCCAAAATTTCCAAGATGATCTGAAATGCAAAACACATTAAGCTAAAACTATGAATTCATGTGACATTAGGTCACATTAAATGCCAGAAATCATAATAAATCTGCAGTGATATGAAACAAGCCCATTTCTTCTAAAATAATCTTCATTTAATATTGCTGAAGAGCAAAATCATGAAATAAAATCAAATGTTACTCAAAGAAATTATATATTTATTCTCAAAAGAGAAAAACAGGTAATAACTACTATCTTTTTTTTTTTTTTAGTCTGGGACAAGAAATGAAAAATGCAAAACAAAACAGGCATGGCATTCAGCAAGTACAGATGAGCAGATGAAAACGCATCATTTATTGACCAATAAATAAATGGTTGAAGCTCCATTTAAAACCAGAGGATACAAACACATTTTAGGCTTTCAACTTCAAGTAGGCAGGTCCAGCTGAGTATTAATTATTTTCACTGCAAGAGAGTACAAGAGTTCTATAAAAATCAACATTAAGATGAACATTAACCAAGGTGATTTTTTTTAAACATTTAATATTTAGTTGTAAGTGGACACAATACCTTTATTTAGTTTTTAATGTGGTGCTGAGGATCGAACCCAGTGCCTCACGCATGCTAGGCAAGAGCTTTGCCTCTGAGCCACAACCCCAGCCCCGCCAAGGTGATATTTTAAATGAGATAACAGTTTTACTTTAAACTCCAGCCTATTTTAAGAAACATTAGACACTGTTTAATTGTGACCAACTCTGGGTAAGATTTGGTCTGACCATACTTACCATTTTCCACATAGGGATGAAAAGGAAGGACAAGGGCAAGAATGACTCTGCCTCTAGTTGGCTCCAAGACACTTCTGATATCTTTTAACAAAGTCAGAGGCTGATCACAGCGGTCCAGCAAATTCAAGCAGCTGATGACATCATACTGAAACCCCGTGTTCTGCCATTCATTGATTCCAAGCACTCTAGAAAAACATCAGAAAGAACTTGACTAATATTTCTTGCTTTGAAGACGTCTTTTAAAAATAATTTAAGATGCCAATAAAGGCTCTAATTTTGTCTTCCAAATCAAAGTAAACTCAAAATATTCACTTATAATTTATATTTGCAAAAATACAAAGGCCAGACAAGAGACAAACAGCAACCATGTTTCTTTAAATTTACCATTTCTCTTATTAACAAATACTAAAAACATACAGAACTTCCTTTATAAGAACTAATATGTTTAATAAGAATGAAGACAAAGTAATAAAAATTACTTCTCTTCTCCAATGAAAGAACAAAAGAATGAATCTTACTTTTTAACATTCACTAGCAGTGAATCATAAAAAAAATATATATACTCCTATTTTCTATTCCAAGGGTCCTTCCTATACTAAGAATGGAGTTGTATAAAATAGTAACCTAAAATCTTTTCATCATATCCATTGCCAAGAGACAATTTCATACTCTAGAATCTTCATGTCTAAATAACTACTCAGAAAAACATAAAGCATAGGACATCCTCATTAAACTATAAGTGAACAACATGGTTGGAAAATCTCACCTACCCCCCCACCCCCCCCCCACCTCCCCCACACACACCATTTTTAGTCTTTTACAATGTTTATCTACAGAAAGGGGAAGTTTTTATATCAAGTCTTTGATAACCTGGGGGGTGAAGTTCTAAATATCTTAAGGTGACTGATTTCTAATGTAATAAATCATGCAGGAAACACAGTCTGCATGATTTCAAATTAAAAAAAAAAAAAGTAATGGAGATGCTTTTTATATTGATTGTATTGATTACATACATGTCAAAAACCGATCAAATTTCATAATACTTCAAATATGTGCATTTTATTGTCCTTCAATTTTACCTCAATAAAGCTATGAGAAAAAAAGAGACAGAGTCTTTGCTAACCAAATCACTGAGTCAATTCTATAAACTACTTACTCCTGCCTGCTTACACCAGTCAGAATATGGCAAGTAAAACATGTTGAAATAGAAATAGGTGAAAAAGGAAACAGATAAAAAGATCTGTGGAAAACAAGTCTTTAATAATGCTGAACAAGGAGGTATCTTAGAAAATTCTAAAAGTATAATGAGGGTTATTTTAGAAACATTACTAACAATGATATTTTATAGCATTTCTGAATAGAACAAAAGGAACATAAGTCACTCAGTTATATCTTTTTTCAATCTATATTTTTATAAAACAGAGTTACCTCTAAACAGGTCTAACTTAAAAGTAACCAGTCATATTCCTTTGTTATACAAGTGTTGTTGGTGGTGGTTTTTTGGATTTTTTTAGGTTTGGGTCTTTTTTTTTGGGGGGGGGGCGGTGGGCAGGGGGTACCAGGGATTGAACTCAGGGGCACTCAATCACTGAGCTACATCTCCAGCCCTCAGGATCTCACTGAGTTGCTTAGTGCCTCACTGTTATTGAGGCTGGCTTTGAACTCCTGCCTCAGCCTCCCGAGCCACTGGGATTATAGGCATGCACCATTGTACCCAGCCTATTGTACAGGTGTTTAATTGAACTAAATATTGATTGAAATAAATAGAGCACAAGGGCTTCAAAATCATTTTGTTTTACTGAGATTAACTGCAATAATGATTTTATAAACTTGATTTATGGCATTAAAGAATAATTTCAAAATATTACTGTAAAGATTATAGTTTTAGGATAAAATTTCCAACAGTTCTGATTTTAAATACTGAAATGAGCAATTAAAAAGATAAATTATATACTTTATTTAAAAAGAAACTCACATGTATAATGAATCAGAAGCCAAATACCATCAGCATGTTGTAATCTAGAATAATTTCACTAAATCCATCCCAGAATTAGTTGTAGATAGGTAGTTTCCATATGAAAGACAGAAATATATTCTCTTAACAGAAAATTAAAGTTTGAATGCTGAGATGGTTAAACCTATACCTAGCTCAAATTTATCCTTATTTGGGTGTGTGTTTGTTTAGTTTTGGGTACCAGGAATTGAAACCAGGGGCACTTTACCACTGAGTTACATCCCCTGCCCTTTTAATTTTTTATTTTGAGACAAGGTCTTGATAAGTTGCTGAGGTTAGACTTGACCTGGCAATCCTCCTGCCTCAGACTCCTGAGTTGCTGGGATTACAGGTCTATACCCAGTTATACCAGACATTATTATATTTATTCCTTCCTTCCATAGAGAATCACACTAAGTATCTGTTTAGTATAATCTTCCCTTCCATTGCCTCCTACTTAGTCTTCCCATTCCCTGGGCTAAGGAGTTCTATGTTTTGCAAATGTTCAGTCCAGTCCTGCTCCAAAAGGTACACTGATGCTCCATGTCTAGTGTTCGTCTGTAAAAAGTAGAAACGTGGAAATAGCAAAGTAAGTGATTACACATTTTTCTTTTTTCTCTCCAAGGCTAAGCCAGGCTTCCAAAATACCATAGAGGAGGCCATGTCCAGCTCCAGCTCCTCCATTCTATACTCAGCCAATACACAGAAATTTCCTAACAAAAAGAATCCATACTGAATAAAGATTGCGCTTCTTCCTAAGTCTCTTAAAACTAAGATTTGACACTTCCTATGCATCATTACTGATGGCTGTTATTAAAAAACAAAATAGAAAATAGCAATAATTGTCAAGGATGTTAATAAACTGGAACCCTTGAACACTGTTGATGAGAATACAAAAATGGTATAGCTGCTATGGAAAACATATGGCAAATTTTACAAAATATTAAACATAGGCTCACCATTTGACCCATCAATTCCACTTTCAGGTATATATCCAAAATAAGTGAAAGCAGAGACTTTAATAGATATGTTCACACATTTTCATGCATTACTCACAATGCCAAATGGTAGAAGCAACCCAAAAGTCCACTGACAGATGAATGGCTAAAGAAAGTATGATATGTGCATACAATGGAATATTATTTAGTACCAAGAGAAATTTAGATACATGCTACAACACAGATGAACCATGAAGACATTATGTTAGGTGAAAAAAGTCAGGCACAAAAGACAAAAATATGATTCCTCTTATATGAGGTACCTAGAATAGTCACATTCAGAGACAAAGTAGAATGGTAGTTGTCAGGGGCTGAAAGAAGGGAAGAAAAGGGAGTTACTGATTGATGGGCACAGAATTTCATTTGGGGAAGATGAGAAAGTTCTGGGGATGGATGATGGTGATGTTTGTGCAACAATGCAAATGTACTTAATATTAAACATACAAAATATTTGTGATTATGAGATTCTGATTAGGGAACAAGTCTCTACATCTAACGTGCCTTTTCCAAGCTTTCTCATTAGTCCTTTTCCTTCCTCTGCTCCAGAAAAATACTGCTATGGAAAGATTATTTCCTCTCTAAATTTCCATTTAATTGTATATGGAAATATATTATATTTTAGTTCCTAATCATGGAAAATGATTTCTGATCCTTACCCCTTAAATAACATACTTTCAAGAAGAAATACATCTGAAACCAAGAAGTATGTCCCAAACCATGTCTAGAAATAGTACCTGTATTTCTTCTTCTGAAGTTGCCATATCATAGTTTCAGAGAGTTCAGTGGCATAGATTTCTTCAAAATGAGGGCTCATGATTTTTGTGACTTCTCCATCTCCAGCACCTAAATCAAGAAGTCTGTGGGTTTTCCAGTCTGGATTAATTTTAAGCAGTCTCTGAAACTGATCTGGTGAGAATACAAACATTGAACCTCTTCCTAGCAACCTGAAAAAAAAGGACAAAAATGGAAGAGTCTATGCAAATTAAACCCAATATACATGAAAAAGTGAATGTAGTGACAACCCTTTGAATTTATAAAAGTTTTATGATTAAAATATCTTTTATATGACTTACAAGATTAAAAAGAAAATAAATACAGATAGCATTTGTCTTTAGAGTTGTAAATAATACACTCAAAGGCATGGGAAAAGGAAAAGGGAGGAAGGGAATAGATGAAGGAATGAATAAGAAATTGAAAGATGAATGTGAAGAATTTAAGTCAAAACAGGAAGGAAAGGCAGAAGGAGTAACAGAACATGTTTATCAGTTAAAAAGATGACGGGCTAACAGAATCATCCCCAACACTATGCAGAGAAATCAAGTAGGAAAAAAGGCCAGTTGGAAGATGGAACTAAACAGTGGGTGAAGGGGAAAAATTAGCTTTTGTACAATAGTTTTAAAAGAACCTTAAAAAAAAAAAATAGGAAAAGAATGGTCTTTGTGACATCCGTTAATCTGCATTAAAGAAGTAGATTCGTATTTGTTTAGGTTTATGTTTTACAGTTGGCTTGGTCCTGTTATTTCCAAAGGTCCTAAAACACATTCCCAATAGTAATAGTGCCTTTGAAAAAAAGAACCTGAGAGGAATGAGAATGGAGATCAAAGAGAACCCATGGAAAAGCAGCCAAGTCTCCTGGAAGCACCACTTTGGGAAATACAACGAACTCCATATTTAGAACCTGACCTCTAGCTCTCAAATCCTACTTTGTCTGGGGAAGGAATTATCCAACTTCCTTTAAGCAGAAGAACCTTTTCTTTAAATGAAGTGGCACTAATATACAGTATAAAATGGCAAGAGAGCTGTTGCTGATGCTGCTGGCAAGAGGTTGAGAGCCCTGGAGCTGCCATCAGCCCACTTCTGGGATTTTCTTTGCAACCTGAAGTAACTCCTGAGGCACTTCTTCCTCACACCCTGGAAAGCATACTGAAACTCACTGGTCTAGGACACAGCAAGGAAATCTCTACTGCCACTTTCTCCAATCAGAACACAAAAATATGTTTGCTACATAGTGACTGAAAAAGCGCATGCAACAGCTTACTTGAGCCAAGACCAGTTTCAAAAAAAAAAAAAAATGGGGAGGGAGTTCATGTAACAAATTCCCCCTCCTTTTTTCCTATTAAGGCCTCAGAAGAGTTAAATTTAATAATTTAATAAGAGCTAATTTAAGGCCACCAAATTTAATAATACATTTACAGTAAATCTGGCCCAGAGAAATGCTCAAAGTCTGGGGAGTGGGGAGGAAAGACCCCCGAGACAACCAACCATGATGTTATAAATTACAACCACTTACCAGAGAAGGATATCTCAAAAAAAAGACAAGCTGTTTTTAATCCTCTACTGTTCTTATCTTCTAGTGGAAATACATGCATAGCTGAGAAAAGGGACTGAACCTGCTGAAATAGCTGCAGGAACTTCACGCAGGCCCCAGAGTCAAAAAAGGAAGAGGCTACAAGCAGCATGACTTCAGGAGGCAGATTTTAAATCTTGATGCTGATGGCACAGGACCAAAGTAACTGCACAAAATAGTTATTTTGCATAAACTTTCCCAGCTATAAAACAACATGCTTTCCAGGCCATCTTCTTGGGATATGAGAAATACTGTCAGGATACCCATCAAATTCTAGAACTGGAGGTCATCTGAGGTCAGAGTTGATAAAGTCATCTGACTTACTGACTTATCTACATTTAAGGGCACTAGAGAGAGAGGGGAAGCACTGTTCTATTTCCAAAGATCAGCAATATGGCTTTAAAAGATTAAAAGTCAAGTCCATCCAGCCCAATGTTATTTACCAGGACCAACTTTGCCTATTAGGGGCAGTGGGGGAGTTTCAGTTGCAGTGACTTGGAGGTATTAATGTCCTTTAGTAAGCAAGGCCAGAAAAGTTACACTCCCTACAATGTGTGGGGAAGTCTAACATAATAAAAAAATTGTCCCATCTAAAATATCAAGACACTTAGTCTGGTACAAGTTTTCTGGTAAACACCATGAAAGAGATGTGGCTCTCTAATTTATCTCTGACTTTAGTCTTTTATATCCCTCCTAGGTTCTCTGGCCTCAATCCAAGTTCTCTCTCGATTTGGAGTCTTTAGAGGAGGTCTGCCTCTTGCAAAATAAACTCTGAAAACAGCAAGTATCTCACTATTTGGCCTTCTCCTTTCTACCATAGAGTTAGTTTGATAAGAACTTTAATTCAAGACAGTACTACCATAATTATTTATTTCTGTAACAGGCAGTCACTTGTAATAATCTACCATTGCCATGGGTGGAAAGTACCAAGAAACTCAAAATTAAGTTTTTTGTTGAGAAGAGAACACAGGGCAAGAGGGATCTGCTGGCAGGGAGGTAGTGGGTTAAAAAAATAATAATCAAAAGTAAAGAGCATAATGAGCCAGGCAGATGGCACATGCCTGTAGTCCCCGCTATTTGGGAGGCTGAAGCAGGTAGACGGCTTGAGCCCAGGAGTTTGAGGCCAGCCTGGACAACAGGAGAGATCCCATTTCAAAAAAAACAAAATAAAATAAAAGAGAGATAAGAGAAACCAAAGGGGTTTATTAATTGCATTGCCTCTTTGATCAAACTGTAAAAATCTACAGCAGGGAATTTTAAAAAGGTTCCAACAAGTAGAGGAAGAGGGAAGAGATTCAGAGTTTGAAAACCCCCAATTTACATTAAAAAAAAAAATTAACTACTTTTTGAGGACAGGATTCCTACCTTTCATACTTTCAAAGAGCTACAAGGACTCCTAAAATAAGAATATCTGCTACAGTGACTCATCTAATGTCCCAAGAAAGAATAAATGGCATAGGACAGAAATTCAGTACAACCAATTTTAGGAACAAAATGTCAGACCAAGTTGTATAAACTCAACTCCCAATACAAAAATAACAACTGTTTGCTGAAGCAAATGTAAGGCAATTTCACACAAGCAATAAGGAAGAACATCAAATAAGAAATCTTGAGAAGTGGCTTGCAGTGCCTGAAAACATATTTAAGGACCAGATGACAGACTTGGATCCAGACATTCAGCAGAACTTGGCTCCAAACCTCAAGGGAAAAGAAAAGTGGGCCCAACCAGTGACTTCAGTGGTCCAATAAGGCTTTTTTAAGTATCATGCCCTGTTGCTTTTCTCTTTGGCTTTCTGAATTCTAAGACCTTGGGGATGTTTGAAAATTTGGATTCAAAAGGATAAATAATATTCCTAAATCCTTTTCTGTGGATTCATATGGGGGAACCAGTCTGGGAATACAGAAATCCACATTAAGTTTACAAAATCCTGGTGAGCCCAGACATTATGTAAGAACAAATGTAAGACTCTTCAAAAAAACCATCATCCACTGTTAGGCTGAGAAATTAGAATCCCCTTTAAAAAAAAAAAAAAAAAAAACTCTGGGAACTGTGTTTAAGGCTAAGGTCTTGCTCTTCAGCCTAAGGGCTTAAGGAGATTTGGTTCTAAGGGTCTTGCTACTCTGAAATGCACAACTAGCAGGCTGCAGCAGCATCACTGGCATCACCTGAGACTTGCTTAAACTGCAGAATCTCAGTCAGGCACAGTGGTGATGTCTATAATCCCAGCTACTTGGAAGACTGAGGCAGGAAGATCATAAGTTCAAAGCCAGAGCCTCAGCAACTTAAGGAGACCCCATCTCAAAATAAAAACCAAAAGGGCTGGAGATGTAGCTCAGGTGGTAAAGCACTTGCAGAGCATAATGCCCTGAGTTAAATCTCCAGAATCACACACAAAAAGCAGAATTTCAGGCCCCTCCCAGACCTACTACTACCTCTTATTCTACACGTTAACAGACCTCCCAGGTGGTTTCTATGGACATCAAAGCTGTGAATATTGAATTAAGTGACTCTTGCCATAGAGTTATACTCTTGCCATAGGGCTATTCACCAAGTTATAGTGAATTTTAAAAGCAAAAACACAGAAAGCCTGAACAGTGGACCTACTGCGGAGGATTTTGGCAAACAAAAATAACGCAGCTGAGATAGTCAATTCTTTGAACAAGATAACTTTCTTTTTTCACTTTTCCTTTTTTAAACCTAAGGATAAAGAAAAACAAAATGTCCAAGATTCACTTACCCATTGATAGATGTTCTAGACATAAACAGGCTAAAAACAGATGACACAAAAGAATGATATAATTGGATAAATAGCCAGCCCGATTTCTCAATGCTGTTGTTTAAGAAGATCTGTGTTCCTTGATCGAGGTAACTCTGAACAAAGACAGCCTGGAGTGATTCACATAATTTCTCTCTGTTGCACACATACCACTAAAAAACAAAACAGAACAAAAAATTAAAACACACAACTGAAGTATCACCTAAGAAACTCAAAAACAAAAAACAGAAGCTAAAATCAAATCTAAGATTTCCAAATACTATAATCTCATGATGGTACTTTTGAGGACAATCATCATCTTTAATACCCATATTGCCTATGAAGCATAAAATACATTTCAGACATGACCTCTCAATTCTCATTATAAATCCTCAAGGCAGGTGGGAAGGGTTAAGGGAGGGTAAGGCTTGCATGTCGTGCAGAGCCACAGGAGGCAGAACCGGATCATCAGCCCGGGTACTCTGACTCCTGGCCCAATGCTTCCTTCACTGAGATCTAGAAGAGCTATGCTGGCCTTTCCTTCACAAGAGTCAATTCAATTTCAGAAGGCAAATAGCTAGCATTGTTAATCTTGTTTTCAGATAAGAAAACAGCCACATAGTGCAAAGATTTAACTCAAAACCACTAAACATATCAGTGACAGTAGGCAGGAGAATTGAACACTCAGTGGCTACATTAGATTGTCCATCGTCTTGTAGGCTACACAGAAGAGACCTTTAGAAATCTTGAGGTTTAATAACAGAGCATATGGCATCCTTAGAGATGGGAACAAATGTGCTTAAGAAAGATGAAGAAATTACTTAAGGTCATACTGCAATCAATGAGAAAACCAAGTAACAACAAGCGAAGAATCAAATTTCCAGGAATAGGCTCTAGCCAAATTATACTTTTTAGAACAAAATTCAAGAATTTCAACTGTAGATAACACTCCATTAATAAATGTTTTCTGTTTCACTGAGAAATAGTGGCAGAGGAAACTCTACGTGAGACTTAGTGTCAGCCCCACAATCAAGTCCTGGCTCTGCATTTCTAGGTGAGCTCAGACAAGTCACTTAATCTGAGTCTTTATTCATTCACTGGTAGACTACATATGCCACTACTATCTATCTATCCTGGTAGGGGACTATTAGGATTAAACAACATAAAGCAGGCATGTACCCAATACAGCACAAGCACATGGGCGAATTCTATGATAACAGCAGCAACGAGATTCTTCAAATGGCCTGATAAATAAGAGTGAGCCTATTAAGTATAGTGATGAAACTGCAGAGTACACCAGTTATTATTAATCAATTATTTACTATGAAACCACCAGTTTTTCTCAAATAGGAGTCTATTGGCCAAAAAATTAAATTGCTTGCCCTTGACAAATGTGACCATTTATCAGCAGTAGGCATCCTGTAACTTGTTGCACAATGGATGGACCAAATTTATAGTCATCCTAAACTTGCTTAATGTTGAATGAAATCTTGGGTAACATCCCTGACACTAACATTAAAAAGAACCAGTTATAAAACAACAAAAAGAAGGATCAGGCACATTAAACTTCAAAGATTCATCATTTGACAAACTTTGTAACCCAAACCAGATACACCAAACCTTTTCAGTTGTTGACTGATTTGTGTTAATTTACCATTTAACCACTGTTACCAAAACCACTTGGACTTCATACAAAACTTTATTTTCCCCACCCTACAGAGCAAGTTATGAAGCTTCTTGTATTAACTGCCTACGCTCTTTTCCTTGGCCTGAAAATGTTCTTGCTTAATCATTTACTAAATCTTAATACTTACTGGGCCTGAAGTCATGCCCCAGTGCGGGTCGTAAACCATTTTTTATTATACTCGTGATCTCCTGGTACACATTCTGAACTCTGTAATATTGAGGCCATGCTACCTTTTATTTATTTTTTATGCTCTGAAATGACTAATCAAGATGAAAACCATTACTTTGATAATAGGCAATCAAGTACATTCTATTAAAGTGGACAAGTAGTTCAACTGAAACTGAGAAGCAAAGAATTCCTTAGCATCCACTTAAAAATGAACAACTAAACCAGCATAACAATGGCCTCTGACTTCCAGAACTAATCAAGAACTGGCACCATTAACTGCAAATATTGCTGTCAAGTGCCAAGAAGAAAACTTTTTAATGACATATTTCTCATCAACATTAATACATGTAAGTTGAAACTTTACCACCACACAAGTCTTTCAAAAAAGAAGCTGCTTCTTAAACCGAATGTCATACAGAATAAAAAGAAGTTAAGCTCTTTAAAGTTGAAATCTATGTCCTTTCTTGTACCATCTGTATGATACAAATGTCAAGTCACAGCAGTGTTATTCAAAATTGCCAAAAAGCTAAAACAACTCAAATGCCCATCAGGGATGAGTAAACAAAGTGGTAGATCCATACAACAGAATAATATCAACCATAATAAGGAATAAAGTTCTAATTTGTACCCTGACAAAGATGAACCTTGACAACCATGCTAAATGAACTAAGCCAGTCATAAAAGGTCACATACTACCTAATTTTGTGCAAAACATTTATAGTATGCAAATCCAGGGACAGAAAGTAGATTTTTAGGGGACAATAAAGGCAGGGAATGAAAGGGAGTATCTGCTAATGGGGTACAGACTATTTTATTTATTTATTTATTTATTTATTTATTTATTTTGGAGAGGGGAGTGGGGATAAAATTAGATAGTGGTGATGGTTGTGCAACTCTGTGACTATATCAAAACCACTGAATTATACATTTTAAAGGGACAGATTTTATGGTATATGGATTATATCACAGTAAAACTGTTTTGCTTTGTTTTAAATAGCATAACCCCCCCCCCAACCACACACACACACACACACACACACACACACACACACATATACATCTAAATGTAGGTGGCAGTTTGATCTTCCAGAAATTAAAAGTGGTCTGGAAACATAAATGACCTAGCAAACCTCTTTTAAAATGCAAATCTGATTATGTTGCTACCCTGCTTCACAGGAGTCTCAGAATAACATCCAAAATATTCAATAAGATATACAAGGCCCTACAGGATGTACATCCACTCTGTGTTCATAGCCTTACCTCATGGCATTCCCTGCCAGCCTATGACACAGGGTCCTCTACATTTTTTTTTTCTTTTTCTGGAAAGCTCCTTTACAGTGGCTGTCTCACCTGCTATTTGTTCTGCCCCTATATTTCCCACCATCCAGCTCATTGCCTCTTTACCTGGTTATTTCAAATTCAGCCTAAATATTTTTTCAGGTATGTTTTTCTTCAACTTCCAGAATAGGTAAGCCTTCCCCCATTTTAATACCCTTTCATATACATGCCATGTATCCTTGACAACATGTATGACCTCTGAATTAAGTAACTGTACACCAACTGCATGTTCAGTGTCTATCTTTGCAGGTAGACTGGGAGCTTCATAACGATGAAGACAATGACTGATTTCAGAGCCTGGCGCAGATACAAACAAGCAATGTCTGTTAAATGAGGCATTGCTAAGAATCACAGGCAGTCTAAATAGACAGAATCTGACATTTCTAACAAAATCCTGTGGAAACATAAGGATAACCACGGAGATAGCTGTCACAGCGTTTCTGTCAATTTCTCAACTCCAAGGTTTCTACAAGGCCTTTCTTAAATCCAATTTTGCAAACAGTGGTTAGCTACCCACCCACCACAAAATTGCACCACCACAAGCAAACAAGCAAGATACTGACTGAGCACCCATGTGTGCCAGGCACCTGGCCAAGCTCTTTAAACTCCATTTACCACCTGGTAACTACTGAACAACTAGGAAGCCTGGGGTCCTGAGCAGCTTCAGCTGACTCTAGCTTCCAATCCAGATACATATGGTTCTAGGAACAAAAATGCCTTTCAGGGCTGGGGTTGTGGCTCAGCAGCAGAGCGCTCACCTCACACATGTGAGGTCTTGGGTTCGATCCTCAGCACCACATAAAAATAGATAAAGGGTATTGTGTTCAACTAAAAAATAAATATTTTAGGAAAAAATACCTTTCAAAGAAGCTATTACTTGGGCTGGGGTTGTGGCTCAGTGGTAGAGTGATCACCTAGCATGCTTGAGGTACTGAGTTTGATGCTCAGCACCACATTAAAATAAAAGATATTGTGTCCACCTAAAACTAAAAACTAAATATTAAAAATTTTAAAAAAGGTACTACTCACCTCTACCCAATATGTCTGCTTAAGAAAGCAGAACTATTCTCTAATTAAGCTGAACTGCACATGTTAAGAGAAAAGATAATCCGATTTAGACAATAACCAAATTCCAATAGGCCAGGAATTTGTTATCCTTGGAGCTGACATTTAGGGCCCGATAATTCTTTGTTATTTGGGCTGAGCATGGTGGCTACAAACATCCTAAGTTTTTACCCATCAGATTTTGGTAGCACTACCCTAAATGACAACTCAAAATGCCCCAGGCATCTGTCCCAGGGCATAAGAACACCTACCTGGGCTTAGTCAGAAAACTTCACTGTCCTGACTCACCAACAGTGTTGCCTAACTCTCCTGGCTCATCTGTGGTCTAGGGACTGTAGATGATTAAAAGGTGAACTTGCTGGCTTCAGGGAACTTAAATTCCAATGGGGAAAATACAATCAGACACCAGAGACTATGATCTTGATCAGGGTCTTCAGAGCTCTAAATGAGGAGTCACCTTGTTCAGGGTCTTCAGAGCTCTAAATGAGGAGTCACCTTGTTCTGGGGCCAACTAAAGAGAAAATCAGTGCAAGACCCCCTGCACCCCAGCCAGTGGTCCCTCTAAAGTCACCTCTCTCCAGACAGCCAGACTTAAATGAAAAGCTGTACAGAGCTCACAGCACTAGGTGGCTGCCTGTGATTTCCTGGGCACTTTCATGCAGGTGAGTTCTTAGAATACACGTTCCTCAAAGGCTACAGAGACAAAGCTGTACAGGCAAGAACAAAGTACTATGCTTATTAAATTCCACACTGTAGGGACTACATTTGCCATCTCTACTGTGGGGCTGGACTCCTCAGCTGGAGACCACAGTGTCTGCAAAGGTGTTCAATTAGCATCTGGCTTTAAAGCTCACTCAAACTGTGTTCAATCTAAATAACCAAGTAAATCTTTTAAATTGAACTAGAATTATTCTACTTAGTTATCTGCTGTTGCCAAATATAACAAGCTGTGATAACTAAACATAACATCTTCTAAAAATTATGGTAAATAGGGGCTGGGTTGTGGCTTAGCAGTAGAGCGCATGCCTAGCATGTGTGGGGCGCTGGGTTCAATCCTCAGCACCACATAAAAATAAAATACAGGTATTGTATCCAACTACAACTAAAATATTTTTTTAAATGGTAAATAGTAATATTCTGTATGCTTGCAATAAGACTGTCAAGATACTAATAATTAGCCAAATAATAAAGTCAAATTAGGTGGGGACAGCAGAACTATGTTTGTGTTTAATAGTATTAGCGAATTAAAGTTATGGAATATTAGGTCTATTATTTTAAAAATTCTTAAGCACATGAACATATCAATATTTATATAACCTTGGTAGATGAATCACTCCTTCAAAGTAGGAATTTTCCTAAAAAAACTATTTGTTTAATAGAAAGAAGGACATAGCTAAAAGTTTTTCTGAAATTATTTCTGGAGTTTCTCATTTAGTCAAACATGAGATATGCTATATAGTTTTTTTCTTCCAAAATACAAAGGAATTAAGCACACTAGTAGAATTAGGAAGTTATAAAAACCAACTTAATGATTTTAGATGGTGTGATATAATAAAAAGGTAAATATATGGTCTGTCTCAGGTTCCAAGTATGGAGCTCCAAAAACACTTAAGGAATCTCCAGAGTGATAAGAATAAAAGATATTCTTGTATGCAATGAGATGATTGTCAAAGGGGAAGGAGAACAAGCTAAGACTCTATAGCTGGAACTTATAGCCCCAGTCCCATAATCTCCAAGGATGGGAAAGAAACCCAAAAGTTTTTCATCTTCCCCTAGACTTGTGCAGGAAAGGGAAGGACATGAAAAATCAGGAGATGTGCAGTTCAGGGAAATGCCTAAAAACCACACTGTAAAAAAAAAAAAAAAACCACACTGTAGGTCTGGGCACCCAGTCATTCTCATATGAAATGGGTGACCAAAGACATGAGGCATTCAGTGCCACCACAATCAGAATTCACTGTTCAGAATCCAGGAACACAGAACCTTTCTATGCACAGTGTCAGAGCAAGCCTACCGACACTGACCTTGGCAGCTAAGGATTCAAAAAATCATATTCTAAGATTTTGCAATACAATCAAATCAGTCGAGATATTTCACCAATGACACCTTCTTGCATTTAAGCGTATGAGTCAATATTCAAGTCATTCCCCACTTTTCCACAAATGACTTAAATCCAACCCAACAACCTCTTTATGTGACATTTCAATGCATTTGATGGCAGGCAACCTCAAATCCACGGAGGGGATGATTTATACAGATTAGATTAAGTTGCCTTAGATCTGATTTCATAAATAAATTGTTGGCAATCTTCCTTTGAAAACCTCACTTTAAAATAGTAGGATTTTAACAAAGCTTTGGAGAATCTAAACAGCCCTTTTACTGGAAGTTACTAGGGTCTTCTAGGGCACCTTCAAAGAGGAACATAAAGACCCCTGGTATTCGGCAGAAGAAAGAGACCCTAGAGTTCTGTGAAACTGAAGCAAACATTTGGTTAGGGTTTCAACATAGGTTATGAGGAAGGAAAGAAACCCTTTCCAAAGACTCTCTGGTGCTAGGCTACAAAGCCTCCAGACTTTGGAAGGCAGTTTAGAGGTGGACACCAATCCATCAGTGTCCAGCTGGCTGGCTAACGCCCTGAAGAACTGTTAACTCATGCCTGACTTCAACCAGCCTCCACAAGGTGCTTGAGGGCACGGGATAGGAAACCAAATCTGTCCTTTAGCACAACATTAAACTCTGGCTATGAATCCGAGTATTTTTTCATTTGGAAAAAAAAAATTATTTCAATTCTATCTTGAATCTATTATCAAGTGTAGCATGACATAGTTCTGAGGTTAACAGATACACCCATATTTGCAATTTTTTAAGTTACATCTAAACAATTTCTGATATGAATGCTATCTGTGCTTAAAAAAAATGCAGTTTGTCACCTGGAGAAATTTTATAACATTTTTTTCCACTCCACCAATTGAGAAGCTGTGAATGGCTGTTATTATCAAGAATCTAGTTAGTGGAGTTTTAAAGTTTCTTTCAAGTTTCTATAGCCCCTTAATAACTGCATTAACTTTAAGCACTAGCTGTGAGGCATCAAAAAGAATAGATCCAAAGTTTTTGTTGTTTTATTTTTAAGTTCAGAGTCTACCAACATTAAAATGTGATTCCGTCTAGTTTCTCACTGCCTGGCTCTATATCTCACTGCCTCTCCCCAATGAGACAATCTAGCCACTCTGCCACCAGGGACTGGGAATATGATGCTGATTAAGGAATCTGGGAAAAAAATTTTTTTAGTGTTCCGAGATGTGTGTAGTAAAGATTCTCTACCATTCTATAGGCTCTCTCTTCACATTATTGTTTCCTTTGCTGGGAAGGTTTCTAGTTTGAATCCATTCCATTTATTAATTCTTGATTTTATTTCTTATTCTTTAGGAGTCTTTTTAAGGAAGTCAGTTCCTAAAACAACATGGTGGAGATATGGTCCTACTTTTTCTTCTATTAAGCACAGGGTCTCTCTGTTCTAGTGCCTAAGTCTTTGATCCACTTTGAGTTGATTTTTGAGTAAGGTGAGAGATAGGGATTAATTTCATTTTGCTACATATGGATTTCCAGTTTCCCAGCACCGTTTGTTGAATAAGGTATCTTTTCTTCAATGTATGTTTTTGGCACCTTTATCTAGTATGAGAAAACTGTATTTATGTAGGTTTAGGTGTCTTCTAGTCTTTATCATTGGTCTACATGTTTATGTTGGTGCTAACACCCATGCCATTTTTGTTACTATTGCTCTGTAATATAGTTTAAGGTCTGGTATTGTGATACCTCCTTGCTAAGGGTGGGTGGAGAAGAATGAAAAAACTTTGAATTGTGCAGAGGGAAGTGAAGGAAGGAGAGAAGGATGGGGATGGAAAGGACAGTGAAATGAGATGGACATTATATTACTCTATACACATAATTACACTACTGGTGTGACTCTGCATGATGTTCAGCCAGAGAAAGGAGAAGTTGTGCTCTATTCCTGTACAATATGTCAAAATGCATTCTACTGTCATGTAAAACTAATTAGAACAAATTAAAATAAATTTTAAAAAGAAACTTTTTTCCTCTGTAAAGTGACAGATAGTAAATATTGAAGGACTGTGAGCCATACAGTAACAACTACTCACCTCAATTGCTGTAGCCCAGAAGCACTCACAGACCATAGGTAAGCTATGTTTCAATAAAACTTTATGTGCAGACACTGACATTTGAATTTCACACATAAAATTCTCTCATTATTTAATAGTATTTTTTTTCTTGGTTACCATTTTAAAAGGTAAAACTATTCTAACTTCACAGTTATGTAAAAATCAATGAGATGGGGCTGGAGTTGTGGCTCAGCAGTACAGTGCTCCCCTAGCAAGTGTGAGGCACTGGGTTTGATCCTCAGTACCACATAAAAATAAATAAATAAAATAAAGGTACTGTGTCAAACTACAACTAAAAAAATAAAATTAAACAATAAATCAATGAGACTAATTTGGCCTGTGGGCCATATCCCTTCTCAAAGAGAAGCCCTATTTCTCACTGGCCCAAAGTGAAACATAATCCCAATTTTGAAGCCAGCACACTGAACCAAATTGTTAAAAGTGGTGCTGCTACCATAGTTTTAGAGCTGCTTTGGCCTGGCCCAACGGCGCCTTCTAGCTCCAGGCTATATTAACTAAATAGCAATTTTTAATAAATAAATATTACCCAAGACCTCTCTCTCTGTCTAACCAAAAAATCCTCCATCATAATTCCTTAGTAAAATAACCAGAAGGAAAACTTGCACTAAGTATGGGTCAATCAAATCCATATTCCTGCTTTCATGCAACTCCAGAAGAACCAGATGTGGCTGGCTGTGGAACCCACATGCCCAAATGAACACCAGAAGACCATGTATAAAACTATTAATTTGAAGGGGGAAACCATCAGAGTAAAGTTACTTCACAAGCAACAAAGTCATGAGGCAAACCTAGGGTCTGGAACATAAAAGGAATAACAAATCATCAGTTCAGCCATGATACAGAAAGAACAGTCTCCTACTTTTCTTTAGTTCACTGTGGTTTCCATACACATTTTACTTTTGTTCATTTTAATCTTTATTCATGGACAATTATATTTTCACAACATGAATGTATTCATCTCAAAATAATGGTTGGATTCATTATTCTAAGGAAGAGTTGATCCTCCCTAAGTATTTAGAAAGCATAGGATTAGTGTTCACCCTGGAGAAATTATCTACCAAGTTGTAAATGCAACTGGTTAAAACACACACACACACACACTTTTGAGTATCTCAGAAACACAATAAAGTAAGTGCGGTATCTGAAACCAGTATTAGTTTTTGTTAGAGTCTGACACATTCAGCTTTAAAAAGGTTCACAATTAGAAAATACTCTCTGTAGGGAGATATTGAAGCCATGTAAACAGCTATCATTCTTTTCTAGGCTCCATAAAAATCACAGTTTATACAAACAGTCTCTCAATTTAAAAAAAAAAGTGCTATTTTTTTTATGAGCACTGAAAACATATGGTGCTGCAGTAATCATAAGTGTTGTCATAAATACGGACTAAGAGACTCAACCATAATTCCATGTTAAATGAAAAAAAGTGTATTTTTTTTCCTTTCCAGGACTTTCTATCAAATGCTGGTTAAAAATGACATTTCTAATTCATTGTTCTACACCATTATCCATGTTCCATCTGGATGTGCCTCTCTGATAACTGAACAGTTAATAGAATAGTACTTTAGAGTTGTTTCTACAGGAATGAACTAGTTTAAGTAATCAATCCATGGCAATAAATGTGGTTTTATAATTTAAGATTGTGTATTAAGTTTACACACACTCCAACAATATCATAGGAGTGATCACCGACCACACTGCAAGCACTGGGAGATTTCCAAAAAAAAAAAAAAAAATTTATAGAAATTTACAATTCCTTTAAAAATAGGGGGAAAAGCTAAGTGGCAGCACACTCACTCCCTGCCAGAGAGGCCCTGGGTACCATCCCCAGCATATTAAATAAATAAAAAGCTACCAGAAGTAGTTAATAATAAAAATTAAATGTTACTTTTATGAATAAATTGCTTTATCTGTTTCTTAGACAATTCTTTACATTCATTAAGACACACAAAACCAACCTGGGTCTGAATTCTTTGAACACCTGGTATAATGAGTACACAGGAAAATGAGAAATACATGAAAATGATGAGACCCAAAATGATATGGAAAATAATCAGTTACTGCTCCCTGGAAAGGCAAAAGGTATTATATCAATGCTTTATTATAATAAGCCAAAACTTTGGCAGAGTTCAAACGCCTCTTTTTCAATGAATGCAAGGTTAACCTCCAACCACATGGTCAAATATGAAATATCTCCCTCTTAATTCTACAGCTGACCCACACATACTCTGCTAAGTGGCACAAAAATGAGCTAACAAAAAGACCACCTAGCCGGTCACATCGTATCGCTCAGGATCCACCAACTACAACTCCTAAAATAATTCGCTCCTGCCCAGTTTTTTTTTAAAACCCTTCCGTAAAGGCTTGCATCATCTTCCTCTTGATCCCAATCTTTCCGGTCAGCTAACTAAACTGAAGTTTAAAGGAGACGCCTCTTAGGCGGGAGGGGAGGGCTCTGCAGACAGGGAGCAGGGACCTGTCAAATACATTTTTAAGGGCTTAGGGGAAATGTCAGCCGAACGGCTCACGGTGCACGGCTAAATTTCTTTACGACCCTTTGTATGTTCAAGGATTCCACCAGACAAAAAGAGGAACCGGCTTTTCGTTTTGTTTCCCAGGGGTTGGGAAGGTTGTCCGAGGTAATGGTTTTACTCGGGTCTTTCTTTCTCGGGCCTCGATGCCAGATGGGTGCCCCCGGCCATGCGCCAGCCGCGAAGTTCCTCCAGTTCAGTGGCCGAACGTCCGCGGTGACCGCCCGGGACCCGGGGACAAAGCGGGGCTCCGGAGCGCCCACGCTCGGGCCCCCGGGAGGGGGAAGGGGAGGCCGTCCTCCGCCCGCGCCGCCGAACAAAAGGCGCAGCGGGGCCGGGGCCGGGGCCGGAGCTGGGGCCGGCGCCCGGCGGGGAAAACTTTCCGAGAGGCCGGGGCCGCGGGGCAGCGCCGGGCCGCCCGCTCGCCGCTCCGCCAGCACAATAGCCGGGCCGAGCGCGGGAAGGCCGGGCCGCCACGCCCCCGCCCGCGCCCCGGCCGTACCTGGTGGTTGTCCTTCCTGCCGCCCGCGGCCGCCGCCGGCCCGCCCGGGCCGCTCGTCATGTTCACGTACAGGGAGCGGGAGAGCGGGCTCCGCAGCGTCCACATCCTCCGCGCCAGCCACTCGGACGCCAGGCTCAGGCACAGCCAGCCCACCAACAGTCTCATCGGGGGCCGCGGCCGCTCGCTCGGATCACCGCCGGCGCCGGGGCGAGGAGGAGGAGGTGCCGCCGCCTCCAGCCACTACCGCCGCCGCCCGGGCTCGAGCCATCGCGTCCAACTTGCCCATCCAGCCCCTTCAGGGCCGAGGCGGGGAGTGGCGGGGGGAGGAGCGGCCGGCGCTCAGCCTTCTCACCTCCCCCTTCCCTTCCGCCCGCGGAACGCCAACGCCGCCGGCGCTAGTTTCCAGCCGGAGCACGTACGCTCGACTGGGGCGCGTTCTCTCCGGGCGCGCTCCTTCCGTTCAATGAGTGGGCCGGCCGGGAGGCGGGACAAAGAGGCGCGCATTCGCCTGGCGCGCGCGTCCGCCTTGGGGCTGCAGGCGTTCGGCGCAATGGCGGAGGCGTGAACCGAAGCCTCTCCGCCTCTCCCAGGTGGTGCCCGCAGAACCTCTGGGCCCTTCATCCCACCCCAGGCAGGACTTTGACCTGGCTGTACAGACTGACCCCAGGATGAGCAGCCTCGACCCTTCCCTGGGCCTTCGCAGAGTCAAACGCTGCCAGTTCTTGTTTCTGCGTCAGCTGCCTAGTTTCCAGTTTAGGGCCGACAGCCGAGACTCCCACTCCCCAAACTTCCACCCTAATTGGCAGTAGCTGCAAAGCAGGGCATTTAGAGGGAAAGACCAACCTCTGCCTTGCTCCTTACTCCCACCATCACCACCGGCGTGCGGGTTCCCCAAACCTGACAAGTTGCTGGCTACGTGTTCCTAAGAGGCAAGAGTGAAAGAAAGCTCTGCCTTTGTTGGAAGCTTCTGTAGCTGGAGCAACCATAAGGAAGCAATGTGCGGAATTGATGAGCCTTGCCCAAGAATGAAACACCCCAAGTTTGCTCCCTATAAGTAACAGACGGAAGTTGGACTCAACACTTCAAGCGATCTCAGCTCTGGGAGATTGACCCGGATGTTTCTTTGATGTTTATAGGACAAGGAGACCTAATATTTCAAAACTGAAAAGTTACACTGTGTTCCTGTGTCTGAACTTCTTCCTGCTGCTTCCCGAGCAACAACTAAGGAGTAACACATTTCCTAGGCCCTCTAATAACACCTTCCCAGGTTTGTTTGGAGAATGCTTTTCATTTGCACCAGAAATTATGTAAATACTCTTCATTTTAGTTCAAAGCAAAAGAAACAAATCTTTTGGTTGATTTCCTATTTCACTTAAGAGATTTTCATTTATAAAATAGTGGGGTAGTGACCCACAGATGGGGAACAAAATAATTTCTTTACCCACAAACTCTTCTATTAGCTGCTGAGAATTGTAACAGACTGTACCTGGCCCAAAACATTTAAAAGGAACTATGGTAGCAAGTCCAAATAACTCAGTTTGTCTCCTGGGTCACCTTTCCCATCTCTTGGGATCAGTGTCACAGGTAAAGCTGCTCTCTCCCAATAGGGGAGAGAGCTACAAAGCAACAGGAGCACATAAAATGACATATTTCGTTTCTGAAGACAAAAAGGTATGCCCCAGTTATAGTTTCTTGCCTAATTACAGCTTCAAGATGGCCAAATATGTCAGATGAATATGAAACAAAATAGATGGCAGCACAAGTCTGAAGGATTTGGGAGTCAGTTGACAAAGCCTGTCATCGCAAAGGAGTGGATTTTGCTTTATACCTGAGCAGCCAGCCTAGAAAAACATAAATCACCCACACACTTAAAATATAACTGATAACCACAAAATGCACAGATACATGTTATTTACATTTAGCAAGCACAGGAAGAACCCAAAGCACAGCATGATCAAATGATTTGCCTAAAGGTAACAGCAAATACCATAGCCGACCTTTTCATAGAGCTTGGTATCCCAGCTCGAGGCTCTTCCATCCATCTAAGAAGCCTTGCTGTCTCTCTCTTGTCAGAGAGCCTCCTGAATTACAAATGAGGAGGAAGGAAAACAGCAAGAGTAAATATACTAAGCAGAAGTTCAGATTGCCCTCTGGGACTGCCCCCTTCCTTCATCTACTAGAATGTCACTACTGTATATTAAAACTTCAGTTATCCATAATGGGGAGGGGAAAGGCATAAAGAAACACACACACACACACAAAAGCCAAATATGAGCCAATACCCTCTCTAATGTGACCTTGAAATGCAGTCAGTGATATTCAAAAGACCCATAAATGACACCCTCTCCCTTATCTCAGGTGTCTAGCCTGCATCTTAGCTCTGTCACGGGCCCAAAATTTTAGCTGGATTACTTTCCTAGCTAGGTATCCAAGCGAGGGCTTTTTGTTGTTGTACTTTGAAGCTATAAAATATAGCATTTCCATGTTCTTTTTTCAATTACAAAGCCCAGTGTAAAAAGAACCCATGGGGAGAGAGACTTGGGTCTACAGAAGGTCCAAAATATGCTGGTCACTGTGATTATCTCCTTGAAGAGCTAATGGTGTAAAAAAGAGCTCAAATAATTACATATATTCATGGACAGATTTTTTATGCTTCTTAATCATTTTGAGTACACCTTCAGAGAAATATACAAAATTTTTCAATATATTCAATAAAATGTGTCCTGTGGTTATTAAGTGATAAACACCTATAAAAATATAGCATTAGTAAATGTATTTGTTAAGATTTGGATCTTAAATAAACTCCCCCCGTCCCAGGCCCATATGCTAAAGGCTTCGTCAGCAGCTTGTGGCACTATTGGGAGGAGATGGAACCTTTAGAAGTTAGGACATAGTGGTGGAAAGTTAGGTCATGGGGGCATGTCCTTGAAGGGGTACTGGAATGCTAGCCCTTTCCTCTTGCTCTTTGCTTCCGGCAGTCATGAGGTAAACAAGTTTCCTCCACCACATACTTTTGCTATGATATGCTGCCTCCACAGGACCAAGAGACCATGGACTAAAACCTCTAAAACCATGAACCAAAACAAACCTTTTTCTTTATAAGTTGATTTTCTCAGGTGTTTTGTCACAGTGATGGAAAGCTAACAATTTTCAATTTTAAAAAAATTAGGGTTCAGGTTTTTAATCTGAACTTAGTTGATATAATTTCAATCACTTGTAGTGACGTCACTGTGTCCTCCATTTGATCAATTCTAAGTCAAGATGAAACTGAAAACAGGTTTTAAACTGCCTGAAATAGAAGAATTGATCCAGGTGTCAGGAGGAATTTGGATAACATGGTAAGCTCTCAAGCTTAGCAAGGGGGTATCAAAACAAGGGCCACAAAGAGTAAATTTACAAGAGTAAATCCAAATAACAAAGCATATCCTTCATCGGAGATCCCCCAATGCTGCTCATTAGCAAAGCAGTTTACCATTTGCACTCCTGAGACTAGCTGGGTTTGAAGCCTGGTTCTCTTTTCTTAGTTGTATAATTTGATGTAAGTTACTCCACATCTCCAAGTCTCAATTTTCTTTTTTTAATATTTATTTTTTAGTTTTAGGTAGACACACTATCTTTATTTTTTATTTTTATGTGGTGCCGAGGATCGAACCCAGTGCCTCATGCATGCTAGACTAGCACTGTACCACTGAGCCACAACCCCAATCCTCTAACTGTCAATTTTCTTTTCTGTAAAATGGAAATAGCAGTAATGGCTACTCATCTCATGGAGATATGATGAGGATTATATTATATACTTAATATAAAGGGCTTAGTGTAATGCCTTAGCACATAGTAAGCACTCAAAATGTTTTCACTTTATCTTGGATAAATCAACTTCTTCTGAGTATCCCTTTATTCCTCTATGAACCTGAGGCCAAGATTCAGAGCTGTCTACTTCACATTACATCTATGAGAATCAACTAATCTGAAAACTCAACTGTAAAACATCAACCAAGGGTATCATAATAAGTATGCTCAGTCCTAATTGGCTTTGGCCTCTCCATAAATCACTCTCTTAAAACCAAGGATGATAGTTTCTCTGAAATAGTGTGTTTATCCTCAGACCCCTTTATGATATTTCAAACCAACTAGTCAGGGAAAGAAATATACACAGAGCCATAAAACATGCAAACATGAAATCACAAAACCAGGCAGCAAACTCGGGTTATTTACTTATCAGAGATGCCTCACTTTTCTTTTCTTTTTTTTTTTAAAGTGAAAAGGTATTTTTATTTTATTTTTTTTTAATTTTTTATTGTTGGTTGTTCAAAACATTACATAGTTCTTGATATATCATATTTCACACTTTGATTCAAGTGGGTTATGAACTCCCATTTTTACCCCGTATACAAATTGCAGAATCACATCAGTTACACATCCATTGATTTACATATTGCCATACTAGTGTCTGTTGTATTCTGCTGCCTTTCCTATCCTCTACTATCCCCCCTCCCCTCCCCTCCCCTCTTCTCTCTCTACCCCCTCTACTGTCATTCATTTCTCCCCCTTGTATTATTTTCCCCTTTCCCCTCACTTCCTCTTGTATGAAATTTTGTATAACCCTGAGGGTCTCCTTCCATTTCCATGCAATTTCCCTTCTCTCTCCCTTTCCCTCCCACCTCTCATCCCAGTTTAATGTTAATCTTCTTCTCATGCTCTTCGTCCCTACTCTGTTCTTAGTTACACTCCTTATATCAAAGAAGACATTTGGATGCCTCACTTTTCAATAGGAGTCTTTCCCTCTCTGATAACAAGAATTCTTCCCAGCTGGCTCATTTCTCTACACTGTGACAACCATGGCACTTCACCTGCTTCCAGAACCTTCTGAACTGCCAGTTTCCCTCCCATGGAATTCTTACCCTTGCCTCAGTTTATGTCTAGAATATCAGCAGAAAGACAAATATCATTTTCATACACAATAATGCTTTTTGAATACATGCAGTGTACTGGTCTTTGTGGGATGGAAAGGAAAAGAAACACGTCTCACCTTCATAGAGCTTACTGTCTAATAGGGAAGTAGAACCACACCCTAATCATGCAGTGAATAGATAATCACAAACTGCTGAGTCCTAGAAATGAATTATATATTGTTTTTTTTTAAAAGTAAGAGAACCCCACTTCATTTGGGTGTGAGAAGAGGAGATTATTCAGGGAAAGCTGCCCCCAGGAAATGTGGCCTCTGTGGCCCTTGTTTTGATACCCTCTTGCTAAGCTTGAGAGCTTACCATGTTGTCCAAGTTCCTCCTGGACTATAAGTATAACAAAAAAGTGTGAGAGCAGAAATGGGGTACACCTCAGAGCCCTCTGAAATGTGAGGAATCTCAGTGTCCCTCACACACACTCCTGGATTTTAGAAGAAAACTAAATGAGGTCATGTCCATACAGCTGCCAGCCCAGTGCCCTACTTAGAATCTCAGTTCTCAAGTGGCAGATCCGATGGCTGCTGTTATTTAAGCACAAGGCCAAAGTGAACCCAACCCCCCTTGGACAAGCTACTTAAGCAGTCCCGAGGATGAGCAGCCATGCACTTTAAACTTAATCTCATTCAAGTCAGATTCCACTAAGGAGAGTCCTTTGACATAAATCCTAGACTCCACCAAACAAATCAGTTTCTCAATTAGAAAGAGAGAACCACCTAAGGTGTCCCTTTTTAAAAATTTTTTTTAGTTATAGATGCACACAATACCTTTATGTTATTTATTTATTTTTATAGGGTGCTGAGGATCGAACTCAGTGCCTCACATGTGCTAGGTGAGCACTCTCCTACTGAGCTACAACCCCAACCCAATTGTCCTTTTCTAAGGCACAATTTATCATATAGAAAGCTTCAACTTGAGAGATCACAAATCATTTTTTATTGTGAGCATAAATTAATCCTAACTGATGGTGGTATAACTGGTTTCAAACAAGAATCATGTAGTAACATAAGAAAATTGCTATTTTGATTTAGTGTCCCCTATAACTCAGTTTCTTTACATGTGCAACTGTTTGGGGATGCTTGAAAGAAATCTGTACATATAATAGTCTACACAACTTAAAGGAAAATATTTTTTAAAAATATGTATTTGTACTAAGTAAGGTCCTTCCAATCACAGGTCTGTGAGTCAATGCTCAAAAGAGAAAAGCCTGTTGTTTTCATTCCGTTTCTGGGGCATTTTCAAAGGTCCAAAGATCTTTCATGTTGTTTAAAATATACTTTCCAAACAACCCATATCCTTGGCCTCTTAATTGCTATCTCCTGTGCGTATGTGGGTTTGGTCTTATGAATGGCTGCTTCCTCTCCACCCAATTCACCATATAACTTTTATGACACTGTTTTGATATACTTATTTTGAAGCTCTAAAGCCTTCTTATTTTGTGACTGTTAAACATTCAAACTTCTGTATGAAACAGGAAAAAAATTGCACTATACAGTGAGAATGCTTTTAAAACTAAATATTTTCTACTAGACCAAATATGCATGTACATAAACAAGTTATCTGAAAGAGTTTGTGTAATATACCACAGAAAAACCACATCACCGCTGGCATGAAAAAAAGACCACTATTTTATTTTTGCATAACCGCAAACTGGTCCAAAAACAAGGAAGAACACTTTTATGAAAGAGGATACTTGAGCAATTAACCAATCTGAGAATCAGACAGGTCTCCCTTCTCTGGTGAAACTGATTTTTTTTAATAGCCACAGATAATCTAAGCTTGTTTTACGATTTAGCCAAACTTCCTCAAACTTACTGTGTACAACTCATTAAAAAAAAAAAAGGCAGTTGCCTACTAGAAAACTAAAGCTGATGCATTGTGAGACCCTCAGACGTTTTCCTCTCCAGTTATGGTTTCCCCTGATTAAGCATTCTTTGTTCTGTACAGTTTCCTAAAACTGACAAAGTCAATACTGAATGCAGCTACTTAAGTTATTCTACAATAAAACTTTATTTCTCAGTTCTTTAGATCTCATGCATGCCAGGCAAGCACTCTACCACCCAGCAACAGCCCTAACCCAATGCCCAAGTCTTTTGTAAACATTTGAAACATGTCAAGTGTGGGCATTACTGTCTAGTGGCTTTCCCCAACCAACAGAACCCAGGTTCTACCTTCTGCTTGCTTTACGACTCCTGAGGTCATACAGAAGCTGGTTTTGCTTGTGAACTTCAATAAAGAATAATTTATATGTTAATATAAATTATTTTTAGAATCAAAACTATAAAATGACACTGGAGCTAAATTTGCTATGTCTCAAATGGATATCTTATAATTGAAACACATTCCTTTGGGTTAGTTAGATGAATTTTTTGCTTTCATAAGGAGACATGTTTACAGATAATTTTTACCACATCTACAATGCTCGTTGAGGTTATTCAATGAAATAAGTCTTCGGGAAAAAGGTCATCCTTTTATAATTTGATGACATTTTGGATTCATGCTTAGAATCTGCAGCCTGTTTTTTTATACCTTTTTTAACAGTGATTGAACCCCGAGTTGCTTAACCACTGAGCTACATCTTCAGACCTTTTATTTTTATTTTGAGATAGGATCTCACTAAGTTGCTTAGGGCCTCACTGCTGAGGCTGGTCTCAAACTTGCAATCCTCCTGACTCAGCCTCCGGAGTCACTGGGATTACAGGAATGCGCCACTATACCTGACTTTAAAAGCAGCTACTATGTGGTGATATTTTCATCTTAAAATATAGTAAATCATATCTGAGAGCACCTAACATTTGTTAACTCCTTTATCCTACTCAGGACTTACATTTGTTTGGATACAAGTATTAGAAATACATTATAATTTTTACATACATGTTTAAGTCTGTTTCATACATGTTTAAGGTCTTTTTAAAACATGATAGGTGGTCCATGGAGTGAAACATACAATTTCCCTGAAAAAAACTCTGGAGGGGTTGGGGTTGTGGCTCAGGGGTAGAGTGTTCACCTAGCACAGCTGAGGTCCTGGGTTCAATCTTCAGCACCACAAAAAGTAAATAAAGGTATTGTGTCCATCTACAACCAAAAAATAAATATTAAAAAAAAACCTCTGAAAATATGGAAAGTTACTTGTCTGAGATTCACACTTTTAAAAAGCATACAGCCAGGTACAGTGGCACATGCCTATAATCCCAACATCTCAGAAGGCTGAGACAAGTTCAAAGCTATCCTGGATATCTTAGCAAGACTCTAGTCTCAAAATAAAATAAATAAAGGGGGACTAGGAATGTGGGCTCCTTGTTTCAATCCCCAGTACCAAAAACTTAGAAATGAGTAAAATTAAATTTAAAAGGCAGGTCTCAAGCCAAGACTTGACTACAAATGGACTGAAGGAAGGTAATACCATATTTCTAAAAATAATGGCTTATTGGGGATTGACAGTGGGGAGGAATTAGGTTAGCCATGAACACATGGGAAATGGAAAAGCAGGCTGATGTGGGCAGTGGGTCTCCATCAACCAGCCCATGAACCAGCGCCCTAGCCCATTTTACTTGGGACAGCAGGCGTCTCTCCACCTGGAGATGGGTGATCATTGGATCAAGACTCCACGACATCATCAATTAACATCATCCTAAGTCACCACGTCTCTTATCCCATGCTTTATGTGGAGTGGGAATACGCTGACCAAGGAACTTTCTCCATATAAATTGCTAAATTGTGTGTTAGATCATTTTCTGTTGCCAAAAAACACAATACCACAGATTGAGTGAGTTATAAAGAAAGGAGATTTATTTTGGCTCACAGTTCTGGAAGCGTAAGGTTGAAGGCACACATCTGGTGTCCTGCTGGCAGAGACCCAAGGCAGTGCAGGGCATCACATGGGAATGTGGAATGTGGGTGTGTCTCCTCTGGTCTGTCTCTTCTTATAAAGGCACCACGATTCAATCTGGGACTCTCCCCTGATGACCTCATCCAATCCTCCTTACCTTTCAAAGGCCCCACCTCTAAAAGCCATAGTTGGATTACGTTTCTATCCTCTTACTACCCACAGTGAGAATTAAACACCAACGAGTTTCACAGGGGCAAACCATATTCAAAATACTGCAAAAATAGGTTTGGGGGTTTTCATTTTTGGCACTGGTCTGTAAATTTGGTCCATGCTAATCTGCCTGTGAGTTATGAATCCATTTTAATGTGCCAATGTATCCAACTTTCTAGACCTGCAGAACCTCAGCGAAGAATTTCCCCACATCCCATTCTTTAGAGGAACTGAAAATGACCTGGCCTTCTGTCACCCAAGAGCTGTCCAACCTCACTTGCCCAAATAGTGCAAGGGAGAGCTTCCCAGATTCTTCAGGTATGATTGCAATTCTCTTTCAAGGTCTTTTTGGCTCTACCACCCAATCCCAGTCCCCTTCCTTATGCTAGTTTTTTTTCTATTTTGTTACTGAGGTAAAATTTACATTACACTTCACCATTTTTAAGTGGGCAGTTCTGTGGCACTAAGAATATGGACATGTGCAGTCCCCGCCACCATCTGTCTCCACAACTTTTTCGTCTTTCCAAATTAAAACTCTACACTCTTTAAGCATTCACTTGCCATTCTCCCTGCCCTTCAGACCCTGGCAATTGCCATACTACTTTCTGTCCCCTTGAATTTGACGACTTAAATAATGGGCAGTATTTCTGCTTTTGTGACTGGCTTATTTTTATTTGCTCAGCATAATGTAGTCATGGTTCACACATGTGGTAGCATGCATCAGAATTCCCTTCCTTTCTAAGGATCAGTAATATTCCATTGTACATATGTACAATATTTTGTTTATTCATTCATCTGTCAGTGGACACATTTATACCTCATGCCAATTTATCTGGCCCTATATTTACCATCAAAAACAGGGTGAAAATTTACACCAGGAGTCAGGCAACCCAAATTCTAGTTACTTCCCTTATACTTTCCACTCGACCTTGGAAAATCATATAACCTCAACTACTTTGTCTGTAAAAATGGTAATTAATAAAGACCATTCATGCACAAAGGCAAGATGTCCACCTGTTCATTTTCTTTAGTGATTACGAATTCTTTGAATTTTTCCCACATTCCAATATGAACATATTTGTACATAACAGAAGTGACAAATTTTTCTGTGTTTTCCCATATACGTTAAAAACAAATCTCACAAATTCAGTTCTGTAAACTTCACAAAACAGGAAATAATTCACTACAAATAGTACCTAACTAGGACAAAGTTGTAAGTAGAGACTATAATCTTTTGATAATTGTGTGCTTTATGACCTTTCAACTTCATATGATCTGAAATCAGAACCTTTGCCTTTCTGACTTGCACATCTCTCTTGCGCGCTCTCTCTCTCTGCTCTCTCTCTCTCTGTCTCTCTCTCACACACACACACACACACACACACACACACAGAGCCTGCTCTGCTTCATAGTGTGAGGTTTACCCAGCACCTGAAAACAAAAAAGAATGCTAAAAATGAACATGGAAATAGACACCTCATGGAATTCTAGATCTGGGCCACAGCCTACCCTTTGTGAAGGACAACATTACTGCTTGGGTATCAACTATCCCTTAGAACAAAGATAGCGTGTACTAGGTGCCAGACATTGTGCTAAGAGTCTTAACATACACCATCTCTTTTCATTCTCATAATAGCTGGGTGTGGTGGGGCAATCCTGTAATCCCAGCAACTTGGAAGGCTGAGGCAGGAGGATCACAAGTTTAAGGTCAGCCTGGACAATTTAAAGGAACCCTGTCTCAAAATAAAAATAAAAGGAGAGGGAAAGAGGAAGTACTGTAGAACAATATTGGCCAAATTATATTGTTATATTGTATGTGTGTTCAAATATATAACAACGGCTCCCATTATGCAACAAATTCTACAGCTACAGTTCACTATTTAAAAAATTTTTAAAGGGGTAGGGGCTAGGGATGTAGCTCAAAGGCAGAGCATCCCTGGGTTCAATCCCCAATGCCACACACACACACAAAAAAAGATATTTATTTTAGTCCTGCTGACGATCTAATGAGGTTGATACGCTTATAGCAGAATCATCCAAGGCCCAGAAAGCTCTCACTGCACGGTGCATGGGTGGTTGAGACAGGATTTTAAACTGGTGCTTTGAGCATGGAGCTCACATTCTTCACCACGGTGCTCTACTGCCCCCTAGTGTTCACTGAGTCCTTGCACTAGCGTCAGAATCGCCTGTAGTACCTCTTAAAATGCAATTTCCTGATTATCCCAGGTGCACTGATTCAGAATCTAATGAAAAGGTGTTTCGACATGGCCCACAAAGGAGAAAAGAGAAGGGGTGTTTGGCAGAAGCACTGTGTATGTTAATAAAAAGTATTTAATCAATAGACTTAAAGACAAGAATCACATGATTATATCAGTAGTTGCAGAAAAAGCATTTGACAAAATACAGCATCCATTCATGTTCAAAACACTAGAAAAACCTCAACATTGTAAAAGCTATGTATGCTAAACCCAAGATCATCCTAAATGGAGAAAAATTTAAAGCATTCCCTCTAAAAACTGGAATAAGACAAGGATGTCCTCTTTCACCACTTCAATTCAACATCATCCTTGAAACTCTAGCCAGATCAATTAGGCAGAAGAAAGAATTTAAAGGGATATGAAAGAAGAACTCAAACTATCCCTATTTGCCAAAGACAGAATTCGATGTTTAGAAGACCCCAAAAACTCCACCAGAAAATTTCTAGAACTCATAAATGAATTCAGCAAAGTAGCAGAATATACATATACATGTATATTCATTCATATACATCAGAGATGAATCGACTGAAAGAGAAATTAGGAAAACTACCCCATTCACAATAGCCTCAAAAAAAATAAAATATTGGAATCAATCTAACAAAAGAGGTGAAAGACCTCTATGATGAAAACTACAGAATATTAAAGAAAGAAATTGAAGAAGACCTTAGAAGACGGTAAGATCACTCCTGTTCTTGGATAAGCAGAATTAATATTGTCAAAATGGCCATACTACCAAAAGCACTATACAGATTTAATGCAATTCCTATTAAAATTCCAATAACATTCTTCATAGAAAAAGCAGTCATGAAATTCATGTGGAAAAATAAGAGACCCAGAATAGCCAAAGCAATCCTTAGCAAGAAAGTGAAACAGGAGGCATCACAATACTAGAACTTAAATTATACTACAGAGCTATAGTAAGAAAAATGATATGGTATTGGCACCAAAACAGACATGTAGACTAATGGAACAGAATAGAGGGCACAGAGACAAACCCACATAAATACAGTTATCTCAAAAACATACAGTAAAGATAGAGAGCCTCCTCAACAAATGGTACTGGGGAAACTGGAAATTCATATGTAGGAAAATGAAATTAAATCCCTACCTCTCACCCTGTACAAAACTCAAAAGTGAGACCCTGCACCTAATAGAAGAAAAAGTAGGCCCAAACCTCCATCATGTTGGCTTAGGAAACAACTTCCTCAACAAGACTCCCAAAGTGCAAGAAGTAAAATCAAGAATCAACAAATAGATGGTATCAAACTAAATAGCTTCTTCACAGCAAAGGAAACAATCAAGAATGTGAAGAGAGCCTACAGAATGGGAGAAAAATCTTTGCCACCTGCACCTAACCCAATCAACAAATGGGCAAAGGAACTAAATAGGCACTTCACAGAATATGAATGGTCAACAAATATATGAAAAAATGTTCAACATCTCTAGCAGTTAGAGAAATGCAAATTAAAACTACACTGAGATTTCATCTCACCCCTGAACTCAGAATGGCAATTATTAAGAATACAAGTAACAATAAATGTTGGTGAGGATGTGGGAGAAAAGGTACACTCATACATTTCTGGTGCGACTGCATATTGGTGCAACCACTTTAGAAAGCAGAATGGAGATTCCTCAGAAAGCTTGAAATGGAACCACCATTTGACCCACTTATCCTACTCCTTGGTATATACCCAAGGGAAAAAAATCAGCATACTTTAATGACAGTGCCACATCAATGTTTATAGCAGCTCAATTCACAATAGCTAAACTATGAAACCAGTTTAGATGCCCTTCAACAGATGAATGGATAAACTCTGGTATATATACACAATGGAATATTACTCAGACTTAAAGAGAAATGAAGTTATATCATTTGCTAGTAAATGGATGGAACTGGAGACAATCATGCTAAGTGAAATAAGCCAATCCCAAAAAACCAGAGGGTGAATGTTCTCTCTGATGTATGCATGCTAACTCACAATAAGGGGATGGGGGGAGAATAGAAATACTTTGGATTAGACAAAGGGGAATGAAAGTAAGGGAGGGGGAACTGAAATAGGAAAGAGAGTAGAAAGAATCATACATTACTATCCTATGTGCATACATGAATACACAACCAATGTAATTCCGCATCATGTACAACCAGAAGAATGGGTATTTATAATATATCAAAGTATTTATAATATATCAAAATACATTTTACTGTCATATATAACTAAAAAGGACAAATAAATAAACAGTATTTAAAATTCATGAAACCATTTTAAAAACACTGTGTTAAGATCATCTAAAAAAAGAAAATGACATTTCCAAATAGTAAATCAGTTGGAATTTGTACAATTACTTTAGGACAACCTTCCAAAAAGAAAATGAAAGCAATTTCTATCTATAAATTTTTAAGTCAGGCAATTAATTCACCTTCTTGAGTGTACAATTTATGAGTTTTGACAAATGGGTACAACTGTGTAACCACAGTAATTGCACAAATTCCAACTGATTTACTATTTACTATCAAAATTAATATATGAAATAACCGCATAACCTAAACAAATTCCCTGTGCCCCTTCACAATGAACACTTTTCTCCCAACTCCAGGCTCTGGCAGCCACCATTGTGTTTGCTGCACTATATATGATATAAATGGAGTCCTACAGCACAGTCTTTTTGAGCCTATCTTCTTGCTCTTAGCATGATGCACTTGACATTCATAATACAATGGTGTATGTAAAGAGTCTTTTAATTGCTGTGAATTAATCCATGATGTAGATGTACCACAATTTGTTTACCACCATTAGCCAGCCGAAGGGTGTTTGGATTGTTTCCAGTTATTTTGTGGTAATTATGAAAAAACTGCCATAAACATTTGTATACATGTTTTATGTGACAAATTTTTATATTTTGGGGGGCAAAAAGTGGGGTTTCTACATCACATCAAACATATTTAAAGAGGAGGCTAAGGCAGGAGGATGACAAGTTCAAGGCCAGCCTGGGCAACTTATGAAATCTAGTCTCAAAATTTAAAATTTTTTAAAAAGGACTTGGGGTGTAGGTCAATGATAGAGTGGCTGTGGGTTCAATCCCCAATACAAAAAAAAAAAAAAAGAGGCAATGAAGAGAGAAAAAGACAGAAAGAAAGGGAGGGAGGGAGGGAGGGAGGAAGGAAAACGCTCAGTGCCAGATACAGTGGTGCACACTTGTAATCCTTGCTACTTGGGAAGCTGAGGCAGGAGGATTCAGAGTTTGAGCCCAGCCTGGGCAACTTAGTAAAACCCCTATCTAAAAATAAGCTAAAATGGTCTAAGGATGTAGCTCAGTCTAACATTTGTCTAGCATGCTTGAGGCTCTGAGTTTGATCCCCAACACCTCAAGGAAAAAGAAAAAACTACTGAGCCAGTTTTCAAAGTAACTGTACCACTTTAATTCTTACCAGGAATGTATGAGAGTTCTGGGTGCTCCACATCCTCATCAACATTTGGTATTGTCAATTTTTTTTGATATCTCATTATGGTTTTAGTTTGCACTTTCCTAATGGTCAATAATGTTAAGCACTTTTCCCTGTATTTTTTATCTTCTCTGAAGTGTCCGTTCAAATCTTTGCCCAATTTTTATTACCATCTTATAATTGAGTTAAGAGTTCTTTATATATTCTACATTTAAATCCTTTATCAAACAGACATTTTGCAAATATTTTCTAACAGTCTGTAGCTTACATTTTTATTTTCCTAATATCTTTCAAAAAATAGAAGTTTCTAATTTTGGGGAAGTCAAATTTATCAGTTTGTTGCTTTTATGATAATATATTTGTTGTAATATCTAAGAAATATCTAAGAAATCTTTCCTGTCCCAGAACCACTTTAAGCATTATTTCATATCTATGCTCTATTTTAATTTTGTACTTTGGTGCAAGGTATGGGTTGAGCTTCTTGTTTTGTTTTATTGTTGGGCATCTAATTGTTGAAAATACTATCTTTCCTCCACTAAATTGCTATTGCACCCTTTTCAAAAATCAATTTTTCATTGATGTATAGTTGTGTGTCTGAACTCTATCCTGTACCATTTGTCAAAATCACATGTTCTTGATTACACCCTTAGTTCTTTTTATTTATTTATTCTCCATGGTGCTGGAATTGAACCCATGGTCTTTCACATGCTAAGCAAGCACTTTACCACTAAGCTATATCCACATCCCTTTTTATTTTTATTTATTTATTTATTGCTGGGAATTAAATCCAGTGACTCTTTTACCACTGAGCAACATTCCTAGCCCTTTTCCTTTTTTGAGACAGGATCTCACTAAGTTGCCCAAACTGGCCTCAAACTTGCAATCCTCTTGCTTCAGCCTCCTGAGTTGCTTGGGTTATAGGCATGCACCACTGCTCCTGGCTCCCTTTTAAATTTTTGTTTTAAAAACTGAGTTGTTCTGTCTGGCTTTGGACTTGTAATTCTTATCCCTCAGTTCTTTACCAGCAAAAGCATGTGCCAACAAACCTGGCTTAAAATTATTTTTGACCATTCTAATTCTCTTTTGCATTTCCTTATACATTTTATAAGCAGCTTGTCAATTTCTGTAATACTTATTCTTGGGATTTTGATTCAATTAAAGGTGGAGAATTGACACATTAATATTTAGTCCTCTAATCTATGAACAGGATATATATCTGTATTTAAACTTTTCTCCCTTTTATCAGTGCTTTCTAGTTTTTATCATAATCTCTTGCACATATTTAAAGATAGAT
The DNA here is from genome assembly GCF_047511675.1 of Marmota flaviventris. Classification (NCBI taxonomy): domain Eukaryota; kingdom Metazoa; phylum Chordata; class Mammalia; order Rodentia; family Sciuridae; genus Marmota; species Marmota flaviventris. The sequence continues at coordinate 15,671,716 of NC_092516.1, read as the reverse complement.
ATGTAAGTATTTCGTTGTTCTTTTTATTCTGTTGTAAACAGTAATTTTTTGAAAAGTAAAAATTTCCATTGCTCATTCCAGCTACATAGAAATATAATTAATGTGGCTCAAGCGGTAGCGCGTTCGTGCGCTCGCCTGGCACGCGCGGGTCACTGGGTTCGATCCTCAGCACCACATAAAAATAAAATAAAGATGTTGTGTCCACCGAAAACTAAAAAAATAAATATTAAAAAAAGAAATATAATTGATTTTTGTATATTGACCTTGTATCCTGTGACCTTGCTAAACTCACTTATTAGATCTAGTAGTTTTATATTCTTTGGATTTGTCTATATAGATAATCATTTCATCTGCTAACAGTTATTTCTTCCTTCAAATATGTATGCTTTTATCTATTTTTCTTGCGTTATTATTATTGCACTGACAAAGATCTTCAGTATGATTTTGAACAGCAGTGGGAAGTGCCTTGTTCCAAATTTAGAAGGAAAGCATTCAGTTTTTCACCATTAAGAATGATATTAGTACAGACTTTTTTTTTTTTTTTTTTTTTTTTTTGGTAGAGGTCTTCATCAGGTTGAGGAATTTTACTCCTAGCATGCTGAGAAGTTTTTGTAGGAGTGGATACTGCATTTCATCAAATGCTCTTTCTGCATCAATTAAGATGATCATATGGCCTTTATTTTTTTTTCTGTTGATATGATGAATGATTTCTGAATGTTGAATTAACACTGCACTCCAACAGTTAATTCCATTTGTTTATTATCCTTAATATTAGCTAGTAATGTTAGAATTATTGACATTTTATTGAAAACTTTTGTATCTTTGTTCATGAAAAAAGATGCTATAGCCTTCTCTTTTATGTCTTTGATTGTGATATATGGGTAATACTGATTTCGCAGAATAAACTGGGAAGTATTCTCTTCAATTTTTGAAAAGCGTTTCTGTAAAACTGTATTTCTTTTTTGAATGTTTAGTATAATTTGCCAGTGAAACCATCTGGGTCTAGAATTTTCTTTGTTGGAAAATATCTAAGTTGTCAGATTTATTGATACAATGATTTCATAATATTTTCTTATTATCCTTTATATGTCTGTATAATCTGGATGAATGCCCCTTCTTTCATTCCTGATATTGGAAACTTATGTTTTCTCTCTTCTTTTCTTGAATACTCTGGTAAAAAGTTGATCATTTTTAATGGTATTTTCAAAGAACTAGCTTTTGGCATAATTGATTTTCTTTTCAATTTTATTGGCCTCTGATCTTTATTACTTTCCTAATTTGGGTTTAATTTGTTACTTTTCTAGCAAAAATGGTTTTAGACATCTCTTTTCTAAATAAGCATTTAATGCCTTAAATTTCCCTCTCTGCACCATTTTTTGTTGCATCCCACCAATCTTAACATGTTGTGTTTTCATTTCTCTTCAATTCATAATATTTTCCGATTTCCTTTATGACATGCCCTTGATCCATGAATTATTTGGAAATATATTTTTAACTTCTAGATATTTGGGGATTTCTCAGGCTTATTTATTATTAGTTTCTAAGTTAATTCCATTGTGATCATGACATATTTTATGTGATTTATATTCTTTTATATTTGCTGCCATTTGGTTATTGCCCAGATGGTCTGTCTTGGTTAACATTCTGTTTGCACTAAAAAAGATGGGCTGGGGTTGTGGCTCAGCTATAGAGCACTCGGCTAGCACATGCAAGGCCCCGAGTTCGATCCTCAGCACCACATAAAGACAAACTCAAGGCTCTGTTCCACCTGATAGACTAAAGAAAAAAAGTCCCTAGCCTCCTCACTTGACAGGGAGGTTATTTGGGTGTTTGTGCAGCTCTATAGCCTCTGCTTCCCACCTCTCCTGGGCAAGCTGGATAGTGGTCAAGGTCTGTTGGAAGAACAAGGTCCATGCAGGAGGCACTGGTACCAAATTCTTCATCCCCTAGAAAAATGAGATGATGAGACCCAACATGGCCGCCGGCGAGGAGGCAGCACTTTCAATGCCTCCGCAGTAACGGGATCAGAGAGACCCATTAATACACCTACATGCGACCTGCTGAGAAACTTCTAGCAAAATTCCGCTGAAAGGAGACCTGCCGGGAATTAGTAAGTCTATTGGAGGGGTCAGTTTGTCCCAGACGAGTGAATCTCGGCAACGAGGAGCAGGGGCACAGTCCTGCCGGCTGCCGCCGAACTGCCGCTGCCCACACAGCGAACAGTACGAATGGCCGCTGCCTGCCTGGGCCCCCGCCGGCCTGGCTCTGTGAACTGCCTCTGGCGGTTCGGCACTGCAAACGACGCCCCCCTCCGCCAGTTCGGCGCTGCAAACGACGACACCCCACCCCCCCCACCCCCCCCACCCCCCCACCCCCGCGCTACAGCCCCGCTCCCCCCACCCCCGCGCTACAGCCCCGCTCCCCCAGCTCTTTGAACAGCCCTGCCCGCACGGGGGAATCAGGAGTGGTGCGGATCCGCGGCGCAGAACTCCCGCAGAACTACCACCAGTGCTGACAACTGAGGTCTCTTGCAACAGCTTCCGGGGGCGAGGCTACCAGAGGGCAAGCAAAATCGCTGGGGGTTCTCAGCCCCAAGCCCTACAAACTTAGGGTCCAAGGGAATGGCGAACAGGGAGAGTGTGCCCAAGCGTTCATGAAAACAGGGCTCACAAGAGCAGCAGACCTGGCGTGTAGCCAGTATTATGGTGAGCGTCACCAGTGAGCGGGGCCTAGCTCAAGGAAAAATTGGGAAAGTGACTAGACACAAGAGAAGGCCCTAGGCACTCAGGATTGGAGACCCGCCCAGTCCGGGAAGAAGAGCTGCTGCACAGTGACTGGCTCCCGCCTACTGAGAGGAGAAGCTTGGCCCGGTGGGCACAGCTCCACCTACTGGAAGAATAGTGAATCGAACTCTAAGACTGCATTTATTAAAATTTTTTTTTCTTTTTTTTTTTGTTGTTGTTTTAAAAAAAAATTTATTTTTTTAATTCATTTTATTTTATTTTTTTAATATTAATTTTCATTTTCATTATTACTATTATTATTATTATTATTATTTAATTCTTTGTAATTTTCTATTTTTTCTCTTTCTTTCTTCTTTTCTTCTTCTGTCTTTTCATTCCTTTTCAATTCTCTTATTCCCCCTTCCTTGAACTCTACCTGCTTACTATCATTCTCTGTGGTGACTTCTTCCCTTCCCTTCCAATACCCTTCCTCCCAAGCATCAAATAAATTTATAGGAGTAAACAGTAACTCAGCAGTCAAACAGAACAAGAAGCAACATGAGCAGCATGAAAAAGCAAGGAAGAAAAGGAGTACAAACAATGCAGGACAGCCTAAATATTCAGGAGGATATAGAGTTATCAGAAAAATGGTCATATAAAGAACTCAAGGAATACCTTAGACAGATGGAATGGAACCTTAAAGAGGATACGAGACAGCAAATTCAAGCAGCGAAAGAACACATTGAGAATGAATTACATAAACAGATAAGAGAAGAAGTTAAGCATCTTTATCAGGAGATAGAGATTATAAAAAAGAATCAAACAATAATCTTAGAAATGAAGGAAATTATAAACCAAATTAAAAACTCAAATGAGAGTATCACTAATAGAGTGGAGCAAGTAGAAGCCAGAATGTCAGATAATGAAGACAAAATATATCATCTTGAAAAGAGTCTAGCCAACTCAGATAGGCTGGTTAAAAATCACGAGAGAAATATCCAAGAGATATGTGATAACATAAAAAAAAACAAATTTAAGAGTCATTGGGATAGAGGAAGGTACAGAGATTCAAACCAAGGGAATGAGTAACCTGCTACATGAAATAATTACAGAAAACTTTCCAGAAATAAAAAAGGAAACAGATATACAAATTGTAGATGCATACAGGACACCGAGCATACAAAATCACAGTAGACCAATGCCAAGACACATTGTTATGAAGATATCTAATATACAGAACAAAGAGAAAATATTAAAAGCTACAAGAGAAAGGAGGCAGATTACATTCAGGGGTAAACCAATAAGGTTAACAACGGATTTTTCATCACAGACGCTGAAAGCGAGAAGATCCTGGAACAACGTATTTCAAACACTGAAAGACAATGGATGCGAACCAAGAATTCTGTATCCAGCAAAATTAAGCTTCAGGTACGACAACAAAATAAAAATCTTTCACGATAAACAAAAGCTAAAAGAATTTGCAGCCAGAAAACCAGCATTGCAAAGCATCTTGAGCAAAACACTACACGAGGAAGAAATGAAAGACAATAACCAAAGCCAACAGTGGGAAGTACCTCAGTAAAGACAGACGGAGGGGGGAAGCTAATCATGGAGAAACAAACTAAATTAAAGAAAAAAAAGAGATAAATAATCAAACATGGCTGGAAGTACAAACCATATATCAATAGTAACTCTAAACGTTAATGGTTTAAACTCTCCAATAAAGCGACATAGGCTGGTAACATGGATTAAAAAAACAAATCCAACAATATGCTGCCTCCAGGAGACACATCTGACTGGAAAAGACATACACAGGCTGAAGGTGAAAGGTTGGGAAAAAATATACCACGCACACGGTCCTCGCAAGCAAGCAGGGGTGGCCATCCTCATATCGAATAAAATCGACTTCAAGACTAAGTTAATCCAAAGGGATAAGGAAGGACATTATATACTGTTAAAAGGAACCATTCACCAACAAGATATAACAATTATCAATATTTATGCACCAAATAATGGTGCTGCAACGTTCATAAAACAAATTATCCTCAAGTTCAAGAATCAAATAGACCACAACACAATAATTATGGGTGACTTCAACACACCTCTCTCACCATTGGACAGATCCTCCAAACAAAAGTTGAATAAAGAAACTATAGAACTCAATATCACAATCAATAACCTAGACTTAACTGACATATATAGAATATATCAACCATCATCAAGTGGATATACTTTTTTCTCAGCAGCACATGGATCCTTCTCAAAAATAGACCATATATTATGCCATAGGGCAACCCTCAGTAAATATAAAGGGGTGGAGAAAATACCATGCATTATATCTGACCATAATGCAATGAAACTGGAAATCAATGATAAAAGAAGGAGGGAAAAATCCTACATCACATGGAAAATGAACAATATGTTACTGAATGATCAATGGGTTACAGAAGACATAAAGGAGGAAATCAAAAAATTCTTAGAGATAAATGAAAACACAGACACAACATATCGGAATCTTTGGGACACAATGAAAGCAGTTTTAAGAGGGAAATTCATCGCCTGGAGGTCATTCCTCAAAAAAAGGAAAAACCAACAAATAAATGAGCTCACACTTCATCTCAAAGCCCTAGAAAAGGAAGAGCAAAACAACAGCAAATGTAGCAGAAGGCAAGAAATAATTAAAATCAGAGCGGAAATCAACGAAATTGAAACAAAAGAAACTATTGAAAAAATTAACAAAACTAAAAGTTGGTTCTTTGAAAAAATAAATAAGATTGACAGACCCTTAGCCATGCTAACGAAGAGAAGAAGAGAGAGAACTCAAATTACTAACATACGGGATGAAAAAGGCAAAATCACAACAGATGCTACAGAAATACAGAAGACAATTAGAAATTATTTTGAAAACCTATATTCCAATAAAATAGAAGATAGTGAAGACATCGATAAATTTCTTAAGACATATGATTTGCCCAGACTGAGTCAGGAGGATACACACAATTTGAACAGACCAATATCAATGGATGAAATTGAAGAAGCAATCAAAAGACTACCAACCAAGAAAAGCCCAGGACCGGATGGGTATACAGCGGAGTTTTACAAAACCTTTAAAGAAGAATTAATACCAATACTTTTCAAGTTATTTCAGGAAATAGAAAAAGAGGGAGCTCTTCCAAATTCATTCTATGAGGCCAACATCGCATTGATTCCAAAACCAGACAAAGACACCTCAAAGAAATAAAACTACAGACCAATATCTCTGATGAACCTAGATGCAAAAATTCTGGCAAATCGGATACAAAGGCACATCAAAAAAATTGTGCACCATGATCAAGTAGGATTCATCCCTGGGATGCAAGGATGGTTCAATATACGGAAATCAATAAATGTTATTCACCACATCAATAGACTTAAAGACAAGAACCATATGATCATCTCGATAGACGCATAAAAAGCATTTGACAAAGTACAGCATCCCTTTATGTTCAAAACATTAGAAAAACTAGGGATAACAGGAACTTACCTTGACATTGTAAAAGCTATCTATGCTAAGCCTCAGGCTAGCATCATTCTGAATGGAGAAAAATTGAAGGCATTCCCTCTAAAATCTGGAACAAGACAGGGATGCCCTCTATCACCACTTCTATTCAATATAGTTCTCGAAACATTAGCCAGAGCAATTAGACAAACGAAAGAAATTAAAGGCATAAAAATTGGAAAAGAAGAACTTAAATTATCACTATTTGCGGATGACATGATTGTATACCTAGAAGACCCAAAAGGGTCTACAAAAAACTATTAGAACTAATAAATGAATTCAGCAAAGTGGCAGGATATAAAATCAACATGCATAAATCAAAGGCATTTCTGTATATCAGCGACAAAACTTCTGAAACGGAAATGAGGAAAAACACTCCATTCACAATATCCTCAAAAAAAAAAAAAAATACTTGGGAATCAACCTAACAAAAGAGGTGAAAGATTTATACAATGAAAACTACAGAACCCTAAAGAGAGAAGTAGAAGAAGATCTTAGAAGATGGAAAAATATACCCTGTTCATGGATAGGCAGAACTAACATCATCAAAATGGCGATATTACCAAAAGTTCTCTATAGGTTTAATGCAATGCCAATCAAAATCCCAATGGCACTGCTTGTAGAAATAGATAAAGCAATCATGAAATTCAAATGGAAAAATAAAAGACCCAGAATAGCAAAAGCAATTCTAAGCAGGAAGTGTGAATCAGGCGGTAGAGCAATACCAGATTTCAAACTATATTACAGAGCAATAGTAACAAAAACAGCATGATACTGGTACCAAAACAGGCGGGTGGACCAATGGTACAGAATAGAGGACACAGAGACTAATCCACAAAGTTACAACTATCTTATATTTGATAAAGGGGCTAAAAGCATGCAATGGAGGAAGGATAGCATCTTCAACAAATGGTGTTGGGAAAACTGGAAATCCATATGCAACAAAATGAAACTGAACCCCCTCCTCTCACCATGCACAAAACTTAACTCAAAATGGATCAAGGACCTTGATATCAAATCAGAGACTCTGCGTCTGATAGAAGAAAAAGTTGGCTCCGATCTACATATTGTGGGGTCGGGCTCCAAATTCCTTAATAGGACACTCATAGCACAAGAGTTAATAGCAAGAATAAACAAATGGGACTTACTTAAACTAAAAAGTTTTTTCACAGCAAGAAACAATAAGAGAGGTAAATAGGGAGCCTACATCATGGGAACAAATTTTTACTCCTCACACTTCAGATAGAGCCCTAATATCCAGAATATACAAAGAACTCAAAAAATTAGACAATAAGATAACAAATAACCCAATCAACAAATGGGCCAAGGACCTAAACAGACACTTCGCAGAGGAGGACATACAATCAATCAACAAGTACATGAAAAAATGCTCACCATCTCTAGCAGTCAGAGAAATGCAAATCAAAACCACCCTAAGATACCATCTCACTCCAGTAAGAATGGCAGCCATTATGAAGTCAAACAACAACAAGTGCTGGCGAGGATGTGGGGAAAAGGGTACTCTTGTACATTGCTGGTGGGACTGCAAATTGGTTCGGCCAATTTGGAAAGCAGTATGGAGATTCCTGGGAAAGCTGGGAATGGAACCACCATTTGACCCAGCTATTGCCCTTCTCGGACTATTCCCTGAAGACCTTAAAAGAGCGTACTACAGGGATACTGCCACATCGATGTTCACAGCAGCACAATTCACAATAGCTAGACTGTGGAATCAACCCAGATTCCCTTCAATGGATGAATGGATTTAAAAAATGTGGCATCTATACACCAAGGAGTATTACGCAGCACTAAAAATGACAAAATCGCAGGGAAATGGATGGCACTAGAGCAGATTATGCTTAGTGAAGCTAGCCAATCCCTAAAAAACAAATACCAAATGTCTTCTTTGATATAATGAGAGCAACTAAGAATAAAGCAGGGAGGAAGAGCAGGAAGAAAAGATTAACATTAAACAGAGACATGAGGTGGGAGGGAAAGGGATAGAAAAGGGGAATTGCATGGTAATGGAGGGAGACCCTCATTGTTATACAAAATTACATATAAGAGGTTGTGAGGGGAATGGGAAAATAAACAAGGAGAGAAATGAATTACAGTAGATGGGATAGAGAGAGAAGATGGGAGGGGAGGGGAGGGGGGATAGTAGAGGATAGGAAAGGTAGCAGAATACAACAGCTATTAGTATGGCATTATGTAAAAATGTGGATGTGTAACCGATGTGATTCTGCAGTCTGTATTTGGGGTAAAAATGGGAGTTCATAACTCACTTGAAGCTAATGTATGAAATATGATTTGTCAAGAGCTTTGTAAGGTTTTGAACAACCAATAAATAAAAAAAAAGACAAACACAACAAAATACAGGTATTGTGTACAACTAAAAAATTTAGGAAAAAAAAGAATGTATATTTTGCTGTTGTGGTGCAGAGTGTTCTATAAATGTCAATCAGGTCAAGTTTCTTGATAGCACTGATCACATCTACATCCTTATTGGTTTTCTGACTACTTATTCTGTATATTATTAAATGAGAAGTATTAGAGTTATCAGTTTGTCTATTTTTCTGCTCTCTTCCATTAGTTTTTGCTTTGTGCATTTTGGAGCTCTGTAGTTATATGTATACCCATTTATGATTATTTTATCTTCTTGGTTACTTTGACTTATCATTATTTGATCTCCCTGTTTATCCCTGGCAATATTCCTTCCCCTGAAGTCAGCTTTTATATTAATACAGCCACTATAATTTTCTTCGATTAGTGTATACATGTTACATTTTTCTATCCTTTCAGCATGTCTCTAACTTTAAAATAGGATTTTGTGCATTGCATGTGATTAGATCATATTTTTATTCAATATAATAATTTCTGTCTCTCAGTGTGTTTGGGCCTTTTGTATTTACTGTAATGTTGATGTTGTTGGATTTATATCAACCATATCTGTCTTGTACAAATCCAAGCTTCACAATCTTAAGCTCCTGTTTTAGGATTGAGTGTGAATTTATGATTTATAGACACTTCTGGAAAATAATGGAAGTCTCCATCCTTATCCCTAGCCCCCCTAACTCAAAACCCTGAAGAACTTTTGCTGATTTCAGGGAAAACAAATTTGGGAAATGTACCATATTTGTACTGTCTTACCGTAACACACCAGGGTGTTACGGAAAACTCAGAATATGTATCAGAGTCTGCTCCACCTACACTGCCTTCTTATTGAATATGCTCACTCACAGACCAAAGAACTGCAGCCCAGTGAGGGCTCCTGGGGTATATCCAGTGGTATCCTGGAGCCTGCTCATTCCAGTTGCTGAAAGCCAGTTAACTTTTCATGATTTTCTCTATATAAATTTATACACAGATACACATACATACATGTGTATACATATATTTACAATTAAATAAATCATATTTTTAAAAAGGTGAGACAGCCCAGCACAGTAGCACATACCTATAATCCCAGCAGCTCAGGAATCTGAGATAGAAAGATCATGAGTTCAAAGCCAGCCTCAGCAACAGTGAGGTCCTAAGCAACTCAGTGAAACCCTGCCTCTAAATAAAATACAAAAAAAGGGGCTGGGGATATAATCCTTGGTGCCAAATTTTTTTTTTTAATAAATAAAGGTGATACCCAAAATGCATTATTTCCTAACTATTTTACTATTATTTATGCTATTGGGGTTATTAATATCTGTCATAGCTGAAACATGATGGTATGCTTCTGCTCATTCCTTCCCAAATCTATGTTTAATTATATCACATTGGCTAAAATAAAAATAAAAATAGTTGCCCTATGGAAATCAGTATAAATTATTGTGGGTTTATTATTGTTGTTTTTATCTAGTTCGGGGTCAGTGAACTTTTTCTGTAAAAAGCCAGATAACACTTTAGGTTGTGAGCCATAGACAGTTTCTCACATAGTATTCTTTGGTTGTTGGATCTCAGTCAGTACAAAAATAGGCCACAGCTTAAATATGGCCCACAGGCTATCCTTTGCCAACCTCTGGTGCAGACTTAAGAAAGTACTAAGGAATGGGCTCGGGGAGTAGATCAGCGGTAGAGCACATGCCTACCAAGTGTGAAACTCCAGATTTCAGCACAGCAAAGAAAAAACTAGTAGTAAGGAAAATGCTAATATTACAAAGTAAATGCAAAACTGTCATATCTATAGACATAACACTGAAAAGCCCCCCAAAATTAAGGAAATATTCTTCTCATTATTCAAAACCTGTGGTGGGTCTTTGCTGTTTCACTATTGTCTTGCTCAGCAACATAGACAAAGACATAAAACAATATTTAGGTTGGAACTGCATTCTTTAGTTAATGACATGAATTGTTGGGGATGCAAATCAAGCCAAGATGGCGCCTGGCACTTTGCCAGGAGGAGTGGTTTGTGAAGCAATGCCAGCAAGCCATTAAGATGATGAGGATTCCTTATTGGCTGACTGCTGTATCTAAATGATGTTAATTAAGTTAAGCTTTGTGTAATTAGTTAAGCATATATACCTCTGCTGTCCGGCAGAGAAGCCGCTCCTGCTACCTTGGGTGCCCGCTACTTTGAGTTCTCACTCAGTTCCCGCTGAGTTCACTCGCAATAAAGTAGTTCCCGCTTCAACCTTAAAGTTGCTTGTCACCTCTCAGTTATTTTGCCCAGCCGGAGTGCGACAATGAGTAACTTCTTTGATAAACTGAATGGTAACCAAGCAATGATTCATCTTCTTGACTTGGTAACTTTATAGTAAATCATAAAAATTTACAATGAAGTTGGGCACAGTGACACACACCTGTAATCCTACCGACTCAGGAGGCTGAGGCAAGAGGATCCCACGTTCAAAACCAGCCTCAGCAACTTAATGATATCCTCCACAATTTGGCAAGACCCTGTCTCAAAATAAAGTATAAAATGTAGCTCATTGTGCTCCATTTGTATACAATACATCTAAATGCATTCTGCTGTCATGTTAACTAATTAGAAGAAATTTAAAAATAATTTTAAAAAAAACTAGAAAAAAAGTAGCTCAGTGGTAAAGCACCCCTGGGTCCAATTCCTGGCACACACAAAAAAAGTGAAATTGTGAGGCTGGGGTTGTGGCTCAGTGATAGAGAGCTCACCTAGCATATGCAAGGTCCTCGGTTCAATCCTCAGCACCACATAAAAATAAATAAATAAATAAAATATTGTATCCAACTATAATTTTAAAAAAAATATTTAAAAAATGAAATTGTAGGTGTGTGGAGTTTAGAATAAAGAGTATGATTGATTGATTGTTTGATTGATTGGGGTGCTAGGATTGAATCCAGGGCCTCATGCATGCTAACCACGTGCTCTACCACTGAGCTACACCTCAACCTCTGATACATTTTATTCGTTTAAATCATGTTTGATACATCCTTTTATCAACATTTATAATAAGGTTATATGTGTACAAATATATATACTTGTTTTTCAAGGATCAGTTCTTAAGCAACTCTAGCACACAAATGTATTCATGACTCAGGTTGAGCTTATTATTGTTCTGATTAAATGTTCAGATTAAATCTGAGTGGGCACATGAGATCTGAGTCCATCAGATGAAGGTGGTTGGCTGAACTGAGAGGTCTGGTAGTCAGTTGAGTCTGTGTATGTATGTGCACACATAGGCAAACAAGAAACATCTATGAAGTACAGATCTCAGAGACAGAGAAGCCATCTCAGTTCTTTCCCACTTGTATGAACCAACTCTTAATTTAATAGGGTACAATGTGATGTTTTAGTGTATACATACATGGTAGAAAGATTAAATCAAACTAACATTGCCATTACCTTACATCACCTTTTTTTTGTGATGAAAGCATTTAAACCTATTCTTTTAACAATGTTAAAATGCAAATTGATTAATATTGACCATGGTCACCAGGCTGTGCAATAGATCACTACAACTTACTCAGCTACCTGAAAATTTAGCCAACATTTCACCTTCCCCATCTCTCCAATCTAGACAATCAACCATCACTACCCTCTCCAATCCCTCAGCCTCTGGTAACCATCATTCTACTCTCTCTTTCTCTGAAATAAACTCTTGAATGATGAATGAATTCCATCTATGTGAGATGATGTGGTATTTGTCTTTCTGTGCCTGTCTTATTTCATTTGGCATACATATTCAGCCATATTATTACAAATGACAGAATTTCCTTTTCTTTTAAGGCTGAATAGCATTCTGTCGCGTTCCATGACTAAACACTCAAGTTCACTCCAGCTGAACGGGGCTGCCACGAATAATCACAGAGACAGAGAAATACCACTTTCTTTGGATCCTGTGATGAGTCCTCCTACCTTAGGGGTGGAAAGAGAGAGGAGCATGAGCTGAACCCTTTTATTGGGAAGAAACCATCCAAATAAGGCAAGGGGTACGATGACAAAGGAATAGGTGAGTGTAGCTCAACCTAGACCCATGTTGCTGGGACAATGCCCAAGTCACCATGAAATGTAGTGATTGGTCAGAGCCTCATGCTTCAGGACTGGAAGGCGTGGCTATTCAGAGTGGCTCCCCACAGTATTCCACCGTGTATTCATGCCACACTTTCTCTATCCAATCATCCATTGGACAATTAGGTCACCTCCATAGGTTGGCTATTGTGAATAATGCTAAAATAAACATGGAAGTACAGATATCTCTTTGATATACTGATCTTAATTTTTTTTTTTTTTTTTGCACATGTATCTAGAAATAAGATGGCTAGGTCATATGGTAATTCTATTTTTAGTTTTTTGAGGAACCTCCACACTTTTTTTTCAAAATAGCTGTAATAATTTCCATTCCCACCAACAATATATCAGAATTCCCTTTTATTCACATCCTCACCAACATTTGCTATCTTTTTGTCTTTTGATAATAGCCTTCTAAACAGAATGAGGTGAAGTCTCATTGTGGCTTTAATTTGCATTTCCCTTATGATTAGAGATGTTGAGCATATATTCATGTATAGACATGTAGACACTGTTGTGTCTACGGGTATATCTTCCTTTACAAAATGTTTGCCAGATCCTTTGCTCATTTTTAAATCACATTTATTTTCTTGCCATGGAGTTGTTTGAGTTTTTTATATTTTTTGGATATTATCCCCTTATCAGATGCATGTTTTGCAAATATTTTCTCAATCTATGGGTTGTTTCTTCACTGTTTTTGTTTCCTTTGGTATACAGAAACTTTTTAGTTTGATGTAATCCTGATTTGAAGCTTTTCCCCTGTTTCTTCTAGTGGTTTTAGGAATTTAAGTCTTGAATCCATTTGAGTTGATTTTTGTGTATTGTATAAGGGCTCAATATCATTCTTCTGCATATGGATATCCAGTTTTCCCAGCACCATTTATTGAAAAGACTTTCCTTTCCCCATTGTGTGCTCTTGGCCTCTTTGTTGAAAACCCGTTGGCTATAAGCATATGGATTTATTTCTGGGATTTCTATCTTGTTCCATTGGGCAATGTGTCTGCTGTTAATTCCAGTACCATGCTGTTCTGATTTACAATAGCTTTATAATAATATATTTTGAAATCAGGAAGTATGGTGACCTTCTTCATTCTTAATCATAAGAGAATCTACAGATAATGGTGATGCAGTTTTAATGAAAAGAAGAAAAAAATTCTGTCTCATTAATAAATTGGTCAGAGAAGCAATATAAAGTTTAAAATTGTCAAAGAGAGTAGCGTGCACAGCCAGATGGGCTCTGGGAACTCACATAGCAATTCACTGGTGAAGAGTTACAGGTGTGTCTAGGCTACAAGACCATTTGGAAATAACCAAAAGAAAGGCCTTAACTTATATTTAAATTACAGAGTCAAAAAGTCCTAAGACTTGTTGAACTTATTAATTTTATTTGTTTTGCTTTCTAAACTAATGAGAGGTTTTTAAGATCAGCTTTGCCTTCGGGTCTATGTACACTCCATCACCTGAAGTTGTTTGGATCCTATAGCAGTTGATGCTGTCCTTAAAGAGTTCCTGTGTAGTCTGTGTTGGTCCTGATCGAAAATGGACTCCAAACTAGAATCTGAATTATTGCAATGCCCAGCGGAACCAGGCAAACCAAATAAAATATATGATCTTGATGATCTATAGATGCACTGGGGGAAAAAGTTATAAAACATAGTTAGGTGTTTGTTTTTTTCCTAGTGGCTTCTGTTTTTATTAATTCAAAACTATTTAACAAAAAAAGTTTTGTTATCTAACAATCCATTTAAAAAAGAAAAAAGACATTTTATTGAATAATTTTAATTCTTTCCAATTATTGAATAACCCTTACCTTTTAGTTGCTCATAGGAGAGGAGGCTGACACACAAACCTGTGAGCACAGTACCTGCTGAAACATGCCACAACTACAACCCAGAATGACCAAGTGCCTGGGATAACCAAGGACAGGAGTGAGGACCCAAAGCACACACTCATATGTGTGCACCCTTGTTACACTTCAGTCTTATTTGTTTGGTTTTGGTACCAGAGATTGAACCCACGGGCACTTAACCACTGAACCATATCCCCTAGCCCTTTTTATTTTGTCTTTTGAGACAGGGTCTTGCTAAGTTGCTCAGGGTCTTGATAAATTGCTGAGGCTGCCTTTGAATTTGCAATTCAATCCTCCTGCCTCAGCCTCCCAAGCCGCTGAGATTATAGGTGCATGCCCAGCTACACTTTGGTTTAAGGCTAAACAATGGGTTTTAAACAAGGTGAGAGGATTTGGACATTCATTTCTAATTCCAAACTTTTACTCAACACAATTAAAGGAAGGAATCCAGGGGTAATAATATTTAGGAGCAACCTGGGTAGGTTTTCTACTAAGAACTTCCATTAAGCCCAAATACTTTTAAGGTTCTTAATTATATTCCAAATAGATCATACTTTTTATTTAAATCATATTCAGTAAAAAGGGCTCCTGATTATTCAGATTTTGATTATTCAGTTAGCTCAACTATTCAAAATAGCCCCTCATTAAGCCAAATGAGAAAAGAAATGAAAATGTCAAACTATATGATATAAGATGAGGAAGCAGTTTGCGCTACATTTTCATATTAAAACCAATCACTATTACCAGAACTGATGTATCATTAGTTCATCTAAAGAAAATTGATATTTTTAGATTATTAATATGCTGGGCATTGAGCTACATACTAGGTATTCAACAGTAGCCAGAACTGGTAGGGTCCCTGTCCTCATGGAGCTTACCCCCATGCAGGTAATAGATCTTATATGCAGATGGTAGATCTTACTCAAATAATTATAAGTAAATTCGATTTACATGCACTTATATGAGACAACTGTAAAAAGTTCAGACTTACTCTTAGCAGGTGGAACCTAGTAAATCAAACTGAGTTCTGAAAAGTAATTACACATTAACTAGAAGTCTGCTGCCTAAAATCGTGTGCAGAACCTCCAACCACCACTACCTCCGCTAAAAGCCATAGCTAAGAATGTCCTTGGTGCTCTGGACTGGATGGCATTCATTAGGGATGACCATCCCCCCAACTGCTGCTCCTCCAGTCTGCCCCTCACCTTGAGTCCTACCTGGTCCAAGAACTTATTACTACCTACCCCCTCTCCATGCTTCTGCTGCTACTTCTCAGGCTCTGAGATAAACACAATGGCCAAGGTCATAGGCTTGACTTCCCCACATACATGCTGACTATAGCTTCTGGAAGTAGCAGAGGCTCTGATAGTGCTGTTTCTCCCAAATTCTCCTTTTTTCTGTGGGTATATAATGTTTGGTTAGCCTAGCATTCCTTCAAGAAAAAATCCTCTCCTTTCTTCCACAAGTAAGCCTGTCCCTGTCCTTAAGACTGTCTCACTCCCACGCTAAGGTCAGACTTGTGCCCCGACTTGGTCAGAGGATTCCATGCCTCCTGGTACCACTATTGCTTTCAGTGACTGTCATGTGACTTACACAAGGCCTGTCAGTGTCCAACCAGGGACTTTTGCTGTGCTACCAGGACAAGAGTGCATGCTTCTTCATAATCTTGGGCTATTAGGTCCATATAAACCTGGGGCTATGTTGCTTGCAGGAATTAAAAGCTTGAAGCAGACACAGAGGGAAAGTCAGAGAAAAAGGTTTCTGGCACACTTGGGAGCCAGCTCTGCCTGACTTTTCAGATATAAGAATCAGTAAGTTCCTCTTTTATTTAGCCTGTAGTGGATTTCTGTCACATGCAGCCAAAGTGGCCTAAGTAATATACCCTTCCAATTTGAATTGATGCCCATATTGTGTAAACTGACAGCCTCTGACCACTCTAGAGAAAGGATTCAGTGATATATAATTGGCCTCAACCATTAAGGATCCAGGAGGTATGAAACAGCTGAGTGCCTGATTTCTAGAACAAGAAGACATGGTCATGACTGCTTTGGAACTTGATGTTGCGGATGCTCACAACCATCATGCTTCTCTTGCAGATTTGACTATTCACTGATATGAACCACAAGACCCACTAAACAGGAGAACCAGACTAACAATGGGTGCAAGATGCCAAAAAAGGTAACGGAGACCCAGTTCCACTTCAATAGCTGCGTAAATCATACATGTCTCCAACACATAAAAGAAAGGAAGTGGCCTAATCAAGACCTTTAGAGGGGGGAAACCACAGCACTGCATCCATGAGCTGCTTAGTCACGGAATTATTACAGTATGTGCTCCGAAACCCAGGGTTTTATGAAAAGGCTGGTTTCTGCTCAGCAGAGGCACCTCTGTGCTTTCGACTCAGTATTCGATTAGCAGCAGGAGCCCATTATCTTTCTGCATTCTGTAGTTACAACAGATTCCAGTTTTTAAAATATCAAGAAAGCTTTCTCTGCCATACTCTTCTTCCATAATGTTCTGCCTCAGCTTGAGCCCTGGGCAATGGAGTCAGCCAACTCTGACTGAACTTCAGAAACCAACAATATCATCTTTGAAGAAGATTGGAGCCAATCTGTTGGACACCTAGGGTCTGGCCAAGAACCAGCACAGACCATCAGACATATGCATGCAGTCATCTTCACAGAGCAGGCCTGTGAAGGCACAAGATGACTAAAGTCTCATTTATCATCCCAAGCAACATCAGCACAGGGATTGCCCAGATGAGCTCAGCCTGGATTGCTGACTTGAGACATGAATGAATAAAATGGTTGCTTTTTGTGTGTATGTGTTGGGAGGCAGGGTTGCTTTTTTTGGTGCTGGGGATTAAAACCAGGTGCACTTAACCATTAAATCACATCATCAGTCCTTTTTATTTTTTATTTTGAGGCAGGCTCTAAGTTGCTTAGGGCCTCACTAAGTTTCTGAGGATAGTCTCAAATTTTGATCTTACTGCTTCAACCTCCTGAAGTTGCTGGGATTATAGGCACATGCCACAACACCAAATCAAAATGGTTGCTTTTATAACTAATTTTTTAGTCATTATTATGTAGGAAATGCTAACTGGTATCTAATTCCCCAATTTTCAATGTTTTTAACATATTAATGATTAGGATAGACATAGCTGAATTATGTATCAAATAAAACCAATAGATCTTAAAAATATATATATCAAGAAATTGGATTCCTGCTGGGTGTGTGGTGCATGCCTGTAATCCCAGTGGCTCGAGAAGCTGAGGCAGGAGGATCTTGAGTTCAAAGCCAGCTTCAGCAATGGTGAGGCACTAAGCAACTCAGTGAGACCCTGTCTCTAAATAAAATACAAAATAGGGCTTGGATGTGGCTCAGTGGTCGAGTTCAATCCCTAGAAACCCCCACCAAAAAAAGAAATTAGATTCCTGCTGTCAGGGTCTCTCTATGGAATATTTTCCATCTCTAGGATAGAATTGTCTTTATCTATTTTTTTTTTTTTTTGCACAGAGAGGGGGCATGAAGAACACGTGTGGCAAAGTTTCCTATGGGCATAAGACAACATGCACAAAGACCGCCTGAAAGAGGCACTCAAGGGCAGCCAGGGGACAAACGTTTCAATGAATAGGCAATCTGGCATTTGTTAGAAGACACAATACTTTCAAGCTTACATCCTTATCACTGACATTGCCACCATCTTAATGGATTCAGACTTTGCAGTAGTCCCTGTGATTTCCCCACTACCTCACTGAATCTCTTGACACTCTTCAAATATTTCCTTGGTGTTTCTGCTTCTTTCTTAAGATGCCTTTTTTCTCCTGAAATATGATTCTAAGCCAGAGACATGCCCATGACTTGAGAGAATTTCTCTTCTCTCTCACATTACATTCATTCTACTGGGAGATGAATGAACCTATTGACTAGTGAGGCTATATTTCTTTCAGAATGTCATCACCTCTCATTGCCAACCTTAACAACACTTTTTAATGAATCTCTGGTAGAAAAATAGTTCTTACGCACTGCTTGGGGCTTCATTTGTTCACCAGGTATTTATTGCACACATACTGTCGTAAGTGCTTAAGATACAGAATAAATTAATCAACATCGATTCCTGCCCTCCACAAAGCCTACCTGCTAGTGGAAACAAACAGACCATTAAAAAATATATTTAACATCATCTTATAATAATAATAATTGCACTTCTGCTCATGGAAAAAAATTGCACCCAATTTTCTCACAATCTTCGAAACAAAAATAATCTACCTGCAGGTAATAATATCCTAAAATATTACTCTTTGGTATCCTTTACCTAATTTTCTTAGCTTACTATGAAAAGTAAGCTGTAGAGGTAAAGGGGGACCATGATGTAAATTATCATACTCTCACCTCAAATTGTATCCTCTGTAGGATCTTCCTCATCACAAAACTAAAATGAAGCCTGGCTCCTTTCCACTCTCTTATTTTTCCTATCAATATTGTCTCCAAGAAAACAAGTATAAAATTAATAAGGTTGCTCTCTGATAGCATCAGTAAAATAATTTTATCATCATTAGAATAAAAATAGACAATCCAACCAATGGAATAAACCAAAATCAGCATCAATGGGCACCCCTACAGAATAAAGAGATGCTCAGTATTGCAAAGGCCAAGAAACTCAAATAAGACTTAAGTAGTAGGGTAGTCTCTTCTGAATTAGGGTCAGGAAAACAAGTCCACATAAATAGTTGCTACCTCAAGTATAGAGAGGAAATTTCTTCTAGGGTCAGCCTGAAACAAAGGTAACAAGTTTTAGCAGGCTTACTATGTATGTGGCCCTGTATCTCAATTGGCTTGGACTGCCATAACAAAATACTATAGACTGCATTGATTGGGAGGCCTCGTCAACAAAAATTTATTTTTTCACATTTCCAGAGGCTGGAAGTCTTAGATTAGGGTGCCAGTTTGGTCAGATTCTAGTGAATGCCCTTTTCTTGGCTTGCAGACAGTTGTATCCTCCCCCATGGTAGAGACAGAGAGAGCATGCTCTCTCCTTCTCTCCCTCTTCCCACCCCACCCTCTGTTTTTTAATTGGTGCTGGGGTTTAAATTCTGGGCCTTGCCCATACTAAGCACACATCCACCTCTGAGCTACATAAGAGCACTAATCCTATTACGCAGGTCCCACTCTCATGTCATTGTCTAGACCTAATTATCATCCACAGGCTTCATCTCCAAATACCATTGCATTGTGAGTTGCTACTTTGAGGAGACAATTAAGTGCATAGCATTCTGTTGGATACTTTCCTCTTGTTGATGCTAATCTTCACAACCCTAAAGACCACAAGGAAGTTTAGGTTAATTAAGTTGCCCAAAGTTACACAACTAGTGAGTTTGGAGCTGGAGCTGAGACTTTTACCTAAAACATTTTATCTGAACTAAAAATCTCTCCAAGAAAAACTGATACCTCTAATCTAAATTTATCAGAAGGAAAAAAACTCAGTCTTTGAGAAAGTTAAATATTCTCCATGGAAATTTCAGGTATACTCATAGCATTATATGATCACACTGAGATCTTGAAAAATCTAAATATTTAATTCCCTATATGCCAATTTTTCTTTGCCAGAGATTGGGGGATATGGTTCATGTTTCCATATATAAAAACTAAATGAAAAAAGTAACAATGTAATATTCTTCCAAAATACACCATAAGGTTGATCATCTCCTGCTTTGGATATAATCTTGTCCTCAGGTGGTCCCTTTGCAACAAAAACACAAAGACCCTATTTATAGAAGTAAATAAAAAAGTGGGCTATGGGGAAGAAATCAATAGTGTATCATTGCTAATTCTGTGGCAAATTCTGGGGCTGGAGCTCTTATCTAGCATGTCTAAGGCCTTGGGTTCCACCTCCACGCTGAAAAAAAAAAAATTAATACAAAAATCAGGATATATATTATTATGGTCCTAAGAACTTCTGGACAGAATTCCCCCACAAAAATTTCACATCACAGCCCCATTTCTGAAGTACCATCAGTAAACTTATTCAGTCTCAATTGTAATCTTTTGGGCCAAATGTTAACAATTTAGATTACTCTAAGTGCTTATGTCCACTATAATTAGCAACAGAACTTTCATTTATTTCTTGCAGTACTGGGGACTGAACCTAGGGGCACTCTACGGCCGAAGGACATTCACAGCTCTTTTTACTTTTTCTTCTGAGACAGGAGCTCACTAAATTGCCCAGGATGACCTCAAATTCTCAATGCTCCTGCCACAGCCTCCTGAGAATTTGGGCTACAGGCCTAGGCCACTGTACCCAGCCTGCATATGTATTTAATCCTGACTTCCCAAATATACAGTGCTGGGGCAGAGGGGAAGTCAAGTCTCAACAAAGAACAAAATTTGAGACAGAATTTATGGAATGTTCTAACTGTTGACTATTTCTAGTTCTTCTAGTGATCCATAGCAGGCTTTAAGCTCTTTATAGAAGAGTGTTTATTTTTTATTTGTTTGCTTGTTTGATTGGTTTTTTTTTTTCACTTTTGCAAGACTATGTGTTTCAATGGACTCATAGATAAAGAATATATAAAAAACATTAGCCAGGTGTGGTAGCTCACACCTGTAATCCAGCTACTGGAGAGGCAGGAGGATTCCAAGTTCAAGGACAACCTGGGCATCTTAACAAGTCCCTATCACAAAATAAAAAGTAAAAAGAGCTGGGGATGTAGCTTGGTGGTAGAGTGCCCATGGAGTAGATTCCTGTTACTGAAAAAAAAAAAAAAGAGTCTTTAAAAACATTAATAAAGAAATTTATAATAAGCATTTCAAAACTATAGCAAAATTAACAGCATGATGCTGGGTCTCACCCTCTAGAGTGTTGCCCTTCCCCTGGGGGGATGGGGATGGGGGTGCCCCCCTCCTATGCAAGTCATGGGTCTCCCCGTCTCCAGGGTTGCCCCTCTTCTGGGGGATGGGGCCACATGACCCTCCTGTGCCAGAGATGGGGCTCCCCCTCTTGTGGGGTGCCCTTTCTCTAGAAGATAGGGGCACCCCTCCTCCTCTAGGGATGGGTTCCCCCCCTCTCAGGGGATGTGCCCCCATAGGGGATGGGGGCACCTCTCTTCTAGGAATGGGAGATGCCCTTTTTTGTGGGGTGCCCTTTCTCTAGAAGATGGAGCCACCCCTCCTCCTCTAGAGATGGGTCACCCCTCTCAGTGGGTGTGCCACTGCTAGGGGATGGGGGTGTCCCTACTCCTCTAGGGATGGGGTAACCTTCGGGGAGTGCCCCTTCTTTAGAAATCTGGGTGCCCCTCCTTTAGGGATGGGGTCCCCATCTCAAAGTACTCCCCAGGTCCCCATCCTCTAGGGATGGGATCCCCTTCTTGAGGGGTGCCCCTCCTCTATGATGGGGTCTCCCTCTTCTAGGAATGGAGTCTGCCTCTCAGGGGGTTCCCAGTTCCCCATTCTGTAGGGATGAGGTCCCCCTCCACTAAGGATGGAGTCCCCCTCTCAAGGGGTACATCTCCGTTAGGGGATGGGGGTGGGCGCATCTTTTTCTAGGGATGGGGTCCCCCTCTTGGGGGATGGATGTGCCTCCACTAGGGGATGGGGGAGGGTGCCCCTCCACTTTGGGGACCCCGCCTCTCAGGAAGTGTGCCTCCACTAGAGGATGGGGCCAGGCACCCCTCCTGAGTGATAAATGGGGCTTCCTCTCTTGTAGGGTACCCCTTCTCTGGGCAATGGGGTACGCCAACTCTAGGGACTGGGTCTCCGTCTCCTGGCATGCCCCTCCCTAGGGGAGGGTACACTTCCACTAGGAAAGGTGTCCCCCTCCCAAAGGGGTGCCCCTCTCTAGGGGATGGGACTCTCCCACTTGGGAGTTGCCCCTCCTCTGAGGGATGAGGGCGTCCCTCCTCTGCAAAAAATGGGGTCCACCACTTGGGTGTGCCCCTCTTCTAAGGGATGGGGTGCCCCACCTTTAAGGATGGTGTCCCCCTCTTTAGGGGTGCCCCTCCTCTATGTAATGAGGTACCCTTCCTCCTCTAGGGATGGGATCCCCATCTCCAGGGGTGCCCCTCATCGAGAGGATGGGGTGCCCCTCCTCTAATGACTGGATCCAACTATTGAGGGGTTCCCCCTCCTCTAGGGACTAGGTTCCCATCTCAAGGGGTACCCCTCCTCTAGGGAATGGGGTGCCCCACATGTAGGGACTGGGTTCCCCTCTCAAGGAATGCCCATCTTGATAAAGAATATATAAAGAACATTAGCCAGGTGTGGTAGCTCATACCTATAATCCAGCTACTGGGGGGTTGCCCCTCCTCTCGGGGGTTGCCCCTCCTCTAGGGAATGGGGTGCCCCACATGTAGGGACTGGGTTCCCCTCTCAAGGAATGCCCATCTTGATAAAGAATATATAAAGAACATTAGCCAGGTGTGGTAGCTCATACCTATAATCCAGCTACTGGGGGGTTGCCCCTCCTCTCGGGGGTTGCCCCTCCTCTAGGGACACGGTGCCCCTCTTGATCAGTGCCCCTCCTCTAGGGAATTGGGGCTCTCCTCCTCTAGGGTTGGGGTTCACCTCTTGGGGGCTGCCCCTCATCCAGGGGATGGGGGCAACCCTCTTCTACAGATTTGGTCCCCCTCTGGGGGGGGTGACCCAATTCTAGGGGATGGGGGGCCTGTGCCCTTCCTCCTAGAGGGATAGGGGATGGGTTTCCCTTCTCATGGGTGCCCCTCCTCTAGGGATGGGGGCATGTGCACCCCTCCTCCTCAAGGGATGTGGTCCCACTCTTGGGGGGTGCTCCTCCTCTAGGGAATGGATCTCCCTCTTGAGGGGTGCCCACCCTCTAGGGAATGGGGTACCCCCCACTAGGGATGGTGTCCCCCTTCCAGGGGAGTCCCTCATCTAGGTAATGGGGGAGCCCATCTTCTGTGAAGAATGGGGTCCATGACTCAAGGGTGCCCCTCTTCTAAGGTATGGGGTGCCCTCCCCTAGGAATGGGGTCCCCCTCTGGAGGGAAGCCCTTCCTCTAGGGAATGGGGGTGTCCCTCCTCCTCTAGGGATAAGATTTCCCTCTCGGGGGTGCCCCTTTTCTAGGGACTGTGTCCCTCTCTCCAGTGGTGCCCTTCCTCTAGGGGATGGGGTGCCCTTCCTTTAGGGAGGGTGTCCCCCTATCGAGGGGTACCCCTCCTCTAGAGGATGGGGATGTCCCTCCTCCAGGGACTGGATGCCCCTCTCAAGGGGTGCCCCTCCTCTAATTGATGGGGCTCCCCCTCTTGGGGGTTGCCCCTCCTTTGGGGGATGGGGTTGGGGGACCCTCTCCTATGCAAAGGATGCTGAATTAATTGATAATCATGAAAGAAAAAAATTCACTAGCACCAAGATTGATTTCTTCCAAAGTTTAATCTCATCGTCATAAAACTACTACATTAGTCTGGTTTTACTACTATAGTCAATCTCTATTTAAAATAAAAAAAATAAAAAAAAAACTTTTTTAAGAAAAAAGCAGTTTTAGAATTTATTATAATGATTAGGCACATGTAAGTAAACATGAAAAATATTTGCGTATCTTGAAAGACAAAGCTCTGGGATTATTTTTATTTGTAGATGTTTCACCTTTAGACAATTCATTTTGAATCTTTTCCTTTGCTAGAGTTGAAACCATTTTGTTTACTATGTCACTGAGAGAAAAGTCATATTCTCAGCTTTCTAAGCTTTCTTCATAAATATAATTTTGGAAGGATCTATTGAGAAGCTTTCAGACAAAAGACAAGCAAAACAATGCTTCATATAAAAGGTATAGAAACCAATTTATTTGGCTGGGGATGTAGCTCAGGATAGAATACTTGCCCAGCATGCAGAAACCTAGGTTCAGTCCCTAGCACTGAAAATAAAAACAAGACAAACACTTGTATACATAGACTGGTCATAGACAGTATTTCTTTCTTTCTTTTTTTAAAAAATACTTTCATTTTATTTATTTGTATTTATGTGGTGCTGAGGATTGAACCCAGTGCCTCACACATGCTAGGCAAGCACTCCACCAACTGAGCTACAACCCCAGCCCCTGTATGTCTTATGTAATACATTTAATCTAGTTACCCACAACAAATCAACAGATGACAGTGAAATTCAATATGTAAATGGACAGACTGTAGCTCCTGGTGAAAATGTATCTTTCTATTCCAGAATCTCCTGTCAAGCAGCAGGAATTTGGCCAGAACTAGAGGACACTACTAGCACATGGAGTGGGTACAGTGCCTTGCAATGGGTAACAAGCAATCAAGCACCAAGCTTGTGTTCCTCCTGCGTTCGCTGCTTATCTTGCCCTGGACTTAGCTCATTGTACGACTTGCCCTTCTGCCTCAGTCACTAATGCCATGTAAGCTCTCAAGGACAGAGAGAGATAAAGTCTTATGACTCTGTATCCTGGCTCCCAGTAGCTCTCAGCTCAGATTAACACCTAATAGAAACTCCGTGAATATTTGCTGTAAGAAGAATGCAAACATTCTTAGTTGGTCAGATAGGAGGAAATTCTATAGCATATTAGAATTCTATAACATACTAAAATTTCACAAATTTTTGTGAAAAATCAAACTTGTGTTGTAATTTTTAGTAGAAGTTATGTGTATAAAATAGTTGATGATCCATTTCTATTTATACCTCATGAAGTCCCTTATCCCAATTAGAAGAGACTTATGCTGGTTTTCTTGCCCCAGGTACCCCAGTTTTAGATCTCCATTAATAACAAACTTTACTATTATACATACTGGCTACTGGTCAGTATATATGTGGATCACTAAGAAGTAAATAGATCTATTAAACATGGTGAAATAATCTTCTGTGTAGAACTAATATTTCTTTGAATGTACTAATAAATCAATATATTTTGAAAACAGCAAAGGGAAGAATAATACCCCTTGGCTATACAGTTCTGTGTAACAGTGGAATCATAACCAGATATTAGAAAACTTACCTGTAAGTTTATAATTCATTTCAAGTAGCCTTTTTTTTTTCTAAATTCTTCACACTGGTGAGTCTCACAGTACTCTCTGATTGTCAAACCATATCCTGCTAAGTGTACAGTTAGCCTCTGGACTTTTAGTCAGGCACTTTCAGATTAGCAACAGCTAGCTACCTGAGGCCACCAGATGTCAAGGTTTAATTATCACTCAAAGATAAATGATACTTAAGTGCCTGAATTTATATCTCTAAAAATGCTTATGGTACAATGAAACCAGTTTGCCAACGTGTCCAAGCTGCCAACATGTCACTTTACTGAGCCAACAAAAATTAGTCCCTAGAGCCTCTGTTTTCAAGGCAGACAATCTTTATGTTCCCCATGCTGGCTGCACAATGGAAAAGATAGTGAGCTCTAAGAGACGCTGACACCTGAAAAGAATATGGAAGGAAAAAAAAAAAAAAAAAAGATACTGATGCCTGGTTCTCACCTCCAGAGACGATTTAACTGGTCTAGGATGTGACCTGGGCATCCGGGTTTTTTCAAGCTCCAAGTGATTCTAATGTGCAACGAGGTTAAGAACTTTTACTTTAGGATCTTTATATTCTTCGAGAATACAAAGACAACTATTGTGCATCACCTGAAAACCACCAGGGGTACAGATGCTGTATTTTGTGAAAGATGGCGCTAGTTAAAGATGTCACTGAACACTTCTTAGCAGGAGGAGGACACAGTGTGAATTTTGTGTTAGAACACTTTGGCAGTGGTTGGAAAGAAGGCCTGGAGGAGAGCAAAAATGGAAGCTCAGCTACTAGTTGCCTACCATGTAACAAGCAGTCATGATATGAGGGTAGATAAAATAGTTTCTGACACTAGGAACCTACAATCGTTAAGGAGATGGACATGAGTCAATTGTAGCACAGAGAGGTGAATACTATGATTATGAGAAACTGATGTGACTCCATTTTTTGAAAATAAATAAATAACAGCAGCTTCTACCTCAAGGCCTGTCCTAAGGAAGGGGGTGTGACCCTTGTCCTTGGAAAAACCCACAGAGCCTTTCTAGGCACATACCCACTCGGCTGAGTTGTTTGTCTGCAAATAACAGGAGAGGTCTGTGGTGCCAGGTGTCCCTGACTCAGTTAGGCTAGGTGAGGACCCATTAGCAACCCCTTAGCAACCACCAATCAGCATGAGACAGAGAAAATACCTGGAATGCCAGATGACCCCCCAGTAGTTTATGGTGGTTGATAACATGTTGGGAAACCATGTAGTTTAGCAATACACCCCTCGTGGCTTAAATCAATCAGTTCAAAGGAATCTCCCTCTTGTACTAACCCCTTACCCAACTTGTTCCCACCATTGAATGTGCTAATCAATGTTAAGAGTTGTTGTTTGATTTTCCCGCGGTACGGAATGATTTGCTGTATGATGTTGTGATGCATAGAGTATCCCCCCAAAACCTATAAAATCTCACTGAACAAAGGACTGGGACTCACTCCCTGGGACTGCTGTGTCAGAAATGGTTGTGATTCCAGGCTTGAGCTTGCAATAAAGACTCTTGTGTGATTGCATCGGATTCTTCTCCTGGAGGTCTACTGGGGTCCCACGAATCTGGCATTACAATTAGAAGGGTATATGAAACATAATGATGGCTAAAAGTGCTGTGGTCATAACTATCTCCAGAAGCCTTCACAGAGGAAGAGATGTCAGCTGTGACATCTGTGATGTCTGGAGGAATGTCAAATCGTCTAATAGTGGAGTTTGAGAAGTACAGACTTGACCCTACAAGGAAGAAAGTATTAATAATGTTAAATTAATGAGTAACAATATCAGATTTGCCTTTTAGAAGATCAACCTACAGTGTAGAGAATTCTTTGAAGGGAGGTTAGCCAAGTAGCAGAGAAAGAAACAATGGAAGACCAATTGAAAACCAAAGAGTGATTTTATATGAGAAATTCTGGTGTGGGTCTGAGCTGAAGCACTCTAACAGGGAAGGTGAAGAGGACACTGACACTCACATGCAGCAGTGTGGCTGGGCACAAAATAACTGAGCTGCCACAAAGCCTTGTTGGTTCAAACAGCAACTCTTTATTCCCGAACTCTCACCGGCAAGCTACACATACTTCCCAGGAACAACACTCCCTCCACCGGGCTCCGCGCGCCAATTCTCCCGGAATCCCACGAGAACTCAACGGGAACTCCAAAGTAGCAGGGCGCCTGAGGCAGCAGGATCCGTCCTAATCCCTGAGCCGCCCTATTCCTGAGCAGGGTCACCTTTCAACCATTCCCTCTGGCAAAATGCCAGGCATCATTCCGACTAAACTGTGGCTCTCAACACTCACACTGAGGTTAAGGAGTTAGAATCAACAGAATGTGGTGATCCCTGATGAGAGAGCCACAAAAGTTGCAATTGAGTAAACGTGTGTGACGAAATGAGAAGGAAGTTGAGTGTGGACTGCTCTGGACCACATTTCCTCCATAGAATGTGAAGGAGTTCTTTCTCAGTCCCAGTTTCTTCATCTATTAGATGACTGTTTTCCACCTGCATTGGGAAAGCTGCTCAAAGTCCAGGTAGCATTAAAAGCTGCAAGCAGTACTGTAGTAGAAAATCACAGTGGGCCAAGCCAACGGTGCACACCTGTAATCCCTGCAGTTTGGGAGGCGGAGGCAGAAGGATTGTGTGAGTTCAAAGCCAGCCTCAGCAAAAGTGAGACTTGCCAAGCCTCTCAGTGAAACCCTATCTCTAAAGAAAATACAAAATAGGGCTGGGGATGTGACTCAGTGGTCGAGTGCCCCTGAGTTCAATCCCCAGTATCATCCCCCGCTCCCCAAAAAAATAAAAAGAAAAGAAAATCAAGGTGGCTGAAAGGGGACAGGAACAGACTCAGGTAGAAGATTCAAGGCCTTTAATCTTCTATTATAGCTTATTCATTGATTCATGTGAGAGCATGGAGGAGTAACAGCCTAGACTTCCTCTGGCAGCCACAGAACCTGATAAAACACCTGTCACTAACCTACAGGTTCTTGAATTTTTCCCCAACTCCCTTCTGTAAGACTGGAAGACGCCGCACCACACTACGAATGGGAGACACCATACAACACAGATCACTGAAGAGGTTCCGCTTTATTACAAAAGGCTGTGGGTTTATATAGGTCTAAGGAGAGGTAGCAGGGCTGAGGTAGATAACGGGTCGCCCGTCTATTGGCAAGCTCTTCCATATGTCAGTTCTGGAGCCCAAGAAGTTAATTCTTATTGGGGCTAAGGCTTCCCACCAGCAGGATTTGAACATTGGCGCCGGCGGGAACGTTTTGCGCCAGTGAAAGGAAAAAAAGAGGAGAAAGAGGGTCGTTAGGCGCCATGTTGGGGTTTTTCTCTGGGGTGCTGCTGCCGTTTTATGTTTTCCCAACACCTTCAGTGTACGCTGAATACATCAGCAATGAGGAAAGCTATTAAAAAGTGTCGAATCAGGTCATTACTCTGCCCCAAATTCTCCAATCATAATTCTTTTAGGAGATGCATGCTCAATTATCAGGGGTAGCACGCCATTATATCTGCAACTTGCCTTAAAATGGTTCAGAAAACAAAAGACACACACATATACACACCCACATAGACACAGATAAAGCAAAGATGCAAAAACTGTTAACAACTATCGAATCTAAAGAGTCACTATGTGTATTTTCTTGTGCTTTTCTTTAAACTTTTTTGTGTATTTAAAATTTTTTATAATGAAAAGATGTGAGAATAAAACAAGAGGGTTTGATTGTTAAATATAGGGTAGATGTGTTGATAAATGTGATAAAACTAATGTAGTAAAATGTAAACAGTTGAATCAAGATGTGATCACTATACAACTTTTAAACATTTTTTTTTTATTTTTGAAAACATTCAAAATAAAACTCTGGGAGGAAAAGTAGTTTAAATAAAGAAACAAAAATAAAAAACAATATTTTTGTGGTGCTGGGAATTGAACACAGGGCCTTGTGTATGTGAGGCTAGCACTCTACCAACTGAGCTATATCCCCAGCCTTCTGGAAGGAAAAGTTGTAAGAATAAAATTAAATAAATCCTCGCATATGTAGAAAATCCTATAGAATTGACAAAAACAAAAACAAAACTTCATGGGACTAAGAAATTATGATAGCAAGGTTGTCAAATCCAAGATTAACATAAAAAAGTCAATCTCTCCCCTGAACAACTGTGATTTTAAATTCAAAATATAATGTTATTTATAATAGTGCCCCCAAATATGAAATACTTAGGTATAACAAAATACATGCAAGATCTATATGAGGAAAACTACAAGACTCCAATGAAAGAAAGAAGGCTAACAGAATGGAGACATAATCCATGTTCTTGGATAGGAAAGCAATATTTTAAGATATCAGTTCTTCCCAACTTCATCTATAGATCCCAGTCAAAAATCCCAGGAAGGTATTTTGTAAATATTGAAAACTAATTCTAAAGTTTTTACAAAGAAGCTAGTAGACATTATTGGAGAACAGAGGTGGAGGACTGACACTACCCTACATTGAGACTTACTGCAAAGCTGCAGTAATCAAGAAGTCTGGTATGTGAAAAAATAAACAAACAGATCAAAGGAACAGAGAAGAAAGACCAGAGCAGACCAAATAAATATAATCAATTTAACTTTGAAAAAAAGCAAAGGTTATACAATGAAGAAAAATAGTGTTTTCAACAAATGATGCTGGAACAATAGACATCCTCACACGAGCACAGACATAAACAAGCCTTATACTCTTCATGAAAACCAACTCAAAATGGATCATTGACCTAAATGTAAAACATGAATCTATAAAACACCTAGAAGAGAGCATAGGAGAAAATCTAGGTGACTTTGGGTGTGGCAATGGCTTTTTAGATACAACACCAAAGGTATAATCCAGTAAAGAAAAAAAATAATGAGCTGAATTGAAGATTAAAAACTTCTGCTCTGAGAAAGACACTGCTGGTATAGTTGTGCAGCAATAGGAACTCTTATTCATTGTTGGTGGGAATGCAAAATGGTTCAGCCACTTTGGAAGACAGTCTGGCAGTTTCTTACAGAAAAAAAAAAGTATTCTTATTATGATTCAGCTATCATGTTCCTTAGCATCAATCTAAATGAAATAAAAACTTATGTCCACACAAAAACCTGTGTACACACCAATTTTTATAGGAGTTTTATTCACAATTTCCAAAGCTTGTATGCAACCAAAGATGCCCTCCAGTAAGTGAATGTATAAACTATGGTACATCCAGACAATGGAATATTGTGCAGCACTAAAAACCAATGAACTATCAAGCCACAAAAAGACATACAAGAAACTTAAGTGCATATTATTAAGTGAAAGAAACCAATCTAAAAAAAGTTACATACTATATGATTCCAACTATATGACATTCTAGAAAAGGCCAAACTATGGAGGCAGTAAAAAGATCAGGGATTGCCAGGTGTTAGTGAGAAGAAAGAGAAATCGGTGGAGCCCAGGAGACTGTTAGAGAAATGAAAATATTTTGTATTGTACTATAGTAGTTGATACATGCCATGATACATCTGTGCAAACCCATAAAACACACAACTCCAAGAGTGAACCCTAACATAAACTATGAACTGGGTGAGGATGACGTGTCCATGTAGGCTCATCAGTTGTAAAAAAGTGCCACTCTGATAAGGGATACTGATAAGGAGGGAAGCGATGCAAGTGGGGTTACTTAGGGGATATATGGGAACTTTGCACTTTCTGCTCAACTTTGTTATGAATTAAAACTGCTCTATAAATGGGTCTAGTCAATCAATCACCACCATCCATCTCCCAGTGAAACCAAAGTAACAAAGCAGGACCACAGGGCCCTGCAAGGCCCTGTGTGACCTGGCCTCTCTCCATATCACGGCTTCCTCTCTTGCTTACTGGGCTTCAGCACACTGGCCTCCTTGCCAGACCTAGAGCACCAGGCATGCTGTACCTCAGAGCCTTGCCACCTGCATCTCCTGCCAGGAACACTTCCCCCCAGAGAATCTTCATGGTTCCCACCCAGGTCTCTCCAGGTCTTTCAAATGTCAACTTGTGGGGCCTTCTCCATTCTCCTCTTTTAAAATGCAGCTTTCTCCAACCCTTCTTAGTTTCCCCAATCTTTATTTCTCACCAAAGAACTGATCATTATATAGAGCACTCTGTTTTTCTTAAGTCCTCCTCCCTCCCTCTAGAGGACAGAGACCTCCCTGCTGTGTCATAGTCTAGGGCTTGGGGGGCTCTCAATAACATTTATTGGATGAATAAATGGACAGCTGATTGAGAGTGCATGTGTGCTTCCTGATATTTACCATGCTGTTTTCATTTTATCTGTGTTCAGGAGGGGAAATCCAACTCAGTCACCCAAACCCAGCTCCAGAACCCCGACTCCTGTGAAGTTCTCCCTGGGCAGACTGAGACCTCTTTTCTGTATTACCACAGTGCTCCACTTATGCCTCTGATGGGCCCCTTTATCATGGTTTTTTTGTAATCTGTAGAGCCCCTTAAAGTCTCCTTATTCATATTGTATTCCCAGTACCTTTGTACCTGGCATATAAGAGCAAGTCCTTAAAAACTTTGGTGAAATGAAATAATGAATGAATGACTTAGATAAGGTCACCAATATGTAATTTAGTACAAATTATATAGACATATGTAGTGCATATAACTTAAATAATATCCAATACTTAAAGATACTATTCATAAAGTTCCTTCAGCATTCACAGTCATAGCTTACTTGAGATACATGAGTTCATGACTAACAACATCCAAAAGGCAAGATAACAGCAGAGTTTGCTTTCATATTTCTTTCATGTGATTTCAAAGATTGTTACTTTACCTGCTATTTGGGTCCCCATATTCATGCTGCTTTAGCTTACACAGCACCCCCATTGGAGCTAAAGACTGAGCAGGCTTGGTAAACAGAGCATAGATGCCAAAAATCATTGAGTAAAGGGACAATCTGGAAGACAAAGATTACAAGGGTCTTTAACACACACACAGATTACATGTGTATGTATTTTCTTTCTTTTTTAGTTGTAGATGGACACAACATCCCCATTCATCCATTTTCATGTGCTGTTGAAGATCCAACCCAGTGCCCCACACATGTGAGGCAAGCACTCCACCACTGAGCCCCACATGTGTATGTTTTTCTACACATAAGTTCATACGTATATGTCTATGTATCAAGGACATCTTCATCTAGGAAGTCCCTCCTGACCCTGAGTAAACAAAAATAGAAATAGCAGAGTAATTGTAAAATTTTAGCCCCATAGTTAAGATGCAAAGAGAAGACAGCTGCCTTCTTACATGCTCAGTAAGTGAGCACTGTACTGAGTAAGTGAGCGCCACATATTAGTTAATTTAAGCCCCACAGCAATCACAAGAAAGCTTTTGCCACCCTCCTCTTTTAGAGATGGGAGAACAGATGACAACATCCACAGTCACACGATGTGTAAATGAAAGAACTGATATTCACACCTAAGTTTTTCTGCCCAAATTTCCTTAAGTATTACTTTAGTGGATTCCTAGTAAGAATACTGCCATGTAGTTTTTTAATAATGATGTCATATAAAATAAATCAAGTGCGTTGACTGAACAAAATTAAATCTTTTCATGTTTTAAGTGGTGATGGAAACCTTGCCAATAAGGAGGAGAAAAAAGAAAGGAGAAAGAAAGAAAAATAGAAAGAGAGAAGGAAAGAAGGAAGGGAGGGAGGGAGGGAAGGGAAGGGAAGGAAGAAAGAAAGAAAATAAATAAATCAAGGCCAGAGAATTGGAGGAAGTTTGACTTGATAGAAAGAACTTGGATTTGATTCCCAGTTCTTCAATCAGTTATTATGTTAACTAGGAAAAGTTAATCCATGAATAGTATAAGTTTCCTAAAAATTAGGATAATTATAATCATATGGTAATATAACTACAGTCTGTCTCCCCCCACAAAACTGTATGTGCCATGAGGGCAGGGACTACATGTGTTTTGTCATTACAGTATAAAGTTTTCCACTCTGACATGATCAGGACATTTGGCTAAAGCAAAAAAAAAAAGAAAGAAAGAAATCACTTAAAGGTTTTCATTTTATACCTGTATTTCTTAAGTTTATAAAATCTAAGAATAATTAAACCTTGTAATTATAATTACAAGCACATCTGACATTAACAGGTTTAAAATAAAAAGCACTAATTCTTGGTAAGGGTAGAATTGAATCATCAGAGCAGGAAAGCACAGGTATCCTCAAATAGCCATTCGGTCACCAACATATGGCATACATGCACATAAGTACGCATTGTTTAGGAGGAACAAAGAGTATCAGGTAAGTGGAGAGTCTCTTACAAGACCTGCTGAACTGTATCCCCAGCTTTTCCACATTGCCTGACACATAGGTCATATCTGTAAAGTCAATCTTATCTATCATTCAAGGGTGCTATTAGATGTAAATAAGCAAATAGCCATATGCATTTGGCATATGTTGGTGCCCTTTTCTTTCCAACTGTTTGAAATGTTTCGTTTATTTGTAGGGTATCTCATTCAAAGAGAATTTGAGGGTTGAGTGTATAGCTGAGTGGTAGAGCGCATGCTCAGCTTGTGTAAGGCCCTCAGATCAATCCCCAGCACCAAAAAAAAAAAAAAAAAACAGAAAGAAAGAAAAGAAAAAAAAAAAGAGCCAAACATGGTGGCATACACCTGTTATTGGAGGATCAAAAGTTTAAAGCCAGCCTCAGCAATTCAGCAAGGCCCTATGCAATTTAGGGAGACACTGTCTCAAAACAAAAAATAAAAAAAGGGCTGTAGATGTGGCACAGAGGTTAAGTGCCCCTGGGTTTGATCTCTGGGACATAAAAATAAGAAGGAGGAAGAATAAGAGGAGAAGGAGGAGAAATTGAGAGGTGTAAAACATTTGCTAAAATTGCTGTTTGTTAACATGTTTTCTTTTTTTTTTTTTTTTTTGTATCGCAGATTGAGCCCAGAAGTGCTTAACCACTGAGCCACATCCCCAGCCCTTTTTTATATTTTTATTTAGAGACAAGGTCTCGTTGAGTTACTTAGAACCTCACTAAATTGCTGAGATTGGCTTTGAACTTTCGATCCTCCAGCCTCAGCCTCCTGAGCTGCTGGGATTACAGGCGTGAGCCACTGCTCCTGGCACTTAATCATTTTTTTAAGGAAAAACAAAAAGTCTTCTCAGTCTTTCTAAGCATGAAGGTCATTAGACTGAAGATATGGTCCTGTACTGTAAGGCACTCATCAGCTTGCTTATTGCTATGATTATGACAGCAACAGGACTGTGTTGAAGGAATCATATATAAAGAGGAGAACAAGCAGTGGGCAAAGCTCTCCTCCATTTCAGTTGCCTTAAAAAAGAGAGAGACTGTGCAATATGTTTCTACAAAGTTAACAAAAAAGGCTGTAACATAATTCATTCCTCTTTAGAATGCAAAAGGAGGTATATATCCGCAAATATTTGTCAACCAAGAGAATTTTATATCTGACCTAAAACATTTATAATCATACCAAAGAACAAAACATGTTATCATCAGCTTAAGACTTTTTCAAGTAAGAAAGGATACGATGAAGCTTGATTTTTTTAAAATTTTAATTCTTAGAACGTCACCGAGCACAGGTCACTTTACCTTACTGTCTGGTGTGTATGGCACTATGTAGAACCTATAGCTAACTAAGATTTTGATTTACTTCTGAATTTTAACCCTGTTGTAACATTGGCTGTGTGAACCTGAGGGATAAAAATAATGATGCCCTTTCAAAAGTGGAGGGAAATGGTGCAGGGCAAACAAATAGGAATATCCTATGATATTCTACTCCCCAATTCCTAATGATGCCTCTTATGACCATCTCTCTTGTATGTGATTTATAGTATTAATATAACTGAGATATAGCGACTCTGATAGGTCCTACCTGCATCTGACATTTTTATAGCTAATATCTGAATAAATATACTTACTGCCTATTGAACTTCAGTAAATCTCCATGGATCAGGTCAGCTAGTGGCAGGTTAAATAAACAAAAAGAAGCTTGCACAATCACCCTAGAAAAAAAATTAAAATAATGTACATATATGAACATTTTACAACTAGAAGGCACAGATTTTGTTATTTTAAAAAACACATCAAATGAAACTTGGCATTTGGTTTGCAAGAAGGAAAAAAATGAAATTGGATACTATAAAAGTAAAGATATATTAAATACATAATTCTGTCCCTCAAATATATGCAATTCTCTTCTAAAAGTAATTACTTCCACATAGGATTTTTAATGGTTTTTATGCTTTTTCCCATTCCCTAATAATTACTTGTTTATTAAATCTGCTCAAGTTACAAATAGATTCTAAGGAATAGAACTTTCCAGGGAATTTCATCTGCTTTCTCTTAATATAAAAACAAGATAAGTTAAGAATTGTAAATAGGCACATAACATTTTGATTATGATAACAGAATAAAATGGAGAGAAAAGTTTAAGTTTAAAAAAGTAAACAAGAGAGGGGAGGGGGGATAGTAGAGGATAGGAAAGGCAGCAGAACACATCAGACACTAGTATGGCAATATGTAAAACAGTGGATGTGTAACCGATGTGATTCAGCAATCTGTATACGGGGTAAAAATGGGAGTTCATAACCCACTTGAATCAAATGTATGAAATATGATATGTCAAGAACTATGTAATATTTTGAACAACCAATAATAAAAATTTTTTTAAAAAAGTAAACAAGAGCTAGGCATGGTGGCACACACCTATAATCCCAGCAATTTAAGTTCAAGGCCAGCCTCAGCAATGTAGTAAGTCCCTAAGCAACTTGGTGAGACCCTGTCTCAAAATAAAAAACAAAAATAAGATTGGTGGGGGGGTTGCTCAGTGGTTAAGCACCTCTGGATTCAAACCCCAGGAAAAACAAAATCAAAAAAACCCTTTAGAAGAGAGTCAGGCAAGAAATGAGGAACAGCTTTCCAGACACAGGAAACTGCATTTGTAAGACACAGAGGTGTCTGAACCAGAAATTTCAAAGTCTTTCCATATGGTGGAGAATACAGTGTAAATGGATGAATAACAAGAAAAGAGGATGGAAAGATAAAGAAGGCCTGCATAAAAAGGACTTTATATCATTCAAATACATCATGAAAACAATTGGCTTGTTAAGCAAAAGGATGACAGGTTATTCTGATGCAATTTGGGAGAAGGGGTTAGAGGGACTAGAGACTGGAGGCAATGGGGACAACTGGAGGTTACAACAGCATTCCATATAAGTGACATTGAGACCTGAGCTGAATGAATAGGGAAGGATGGATTCGGGATGTGTTAGAGAGATGAGTCTGCCAATGATGTAGATGGAGGTGTTAAATGGAGGTGTCAAAATTCAGAGAGAGAAGGAAACAATTTCTCAGTCCCAAATTTGGGCAACTAGACAGATGGTGAAACCGTTTCCCACAATGGTGAACAAAGGTGAAAAAGAGCAGATAGGGGCAAGATCCTTGATTTGGACCCGTTGAATTCAAGATGTCTGGAGGAGTGGGTGCCAGGGGAAGAGTGGAAGTTGCAGAAATAGGAGGAACTGTCAGCTGATATTTTTTATTTTTTTAAATATTTATTTATTTACTTTTGGTTGTAGTTGGTCACAATACCTTTATTTCACTTATTTATTTTTATGTGGTACTGAGGATCGAACCCAGGATCTCCCACGTGCGAGGCAAGCACTCTACCGCTGAGCCACAACCCCAGCCCCTGATTCTTTTTTTTTTTTAATTTTTTAAATATTTATTTTTCAGCTTTGGGCGGACACAATATCTTTGTTTGTATGTGGTGCTGAGGATCAGAACCCGGGCCGCACGCATGCCAGGCGAGCGCGCTACCGCTTGAGCCACATCCCCAGCCCCAGCCTCTGATTCTTGACAAAGGCACCCAAAACACATGTTGGAGAAAAGACAGTCTCTTTAATAAATGGTACTGGGAAATTTGGATAGTCACCTACAGAAGATTGAAGCTTGACCCATCACTCTTACCTCGTGTAAAAACTCAACTCAAGTCAGACTCAGTAGCACACGCCTGTAATCCCAGCGCTTTCAAGGCTAAGGCATGAGGACCACAAGTTCAAAGCCAGCCTTGGCAACTTAGTGAGGCCTTAAACAACTTAGTGAGACTATGTCTCAAAATAAATGTAAAAAGGGATGGGGATGTGGCTCAGTTATTTAGTACCCCTGGATTCAATCCCTGGTACAAAAAAAAAAAATCAACTCAAAATGGATCAAAGAGCTAAAACATAAAACTGTACAAGAAAGCATAGGGGAAACACTTCAAGACAATGACTTCTTGGATATGACATCAAAAACACAGGAAACAAAAGCAAAAATAGACAAATGGGATTGCATCAAACTAAAATGCTTCTTCTGCACAGTAAGAAAGAAAAGAAAGGAAGGAAAGGATCAACAGTAAAGAGAAAAGTCACAGAATAGGAGAAAATATTTGCCAACTATTCATCTGACAAAGGAATAATATCCAGAATATATAAGGAACTAAAAAAAAAAACCTTAACAACACAAAAACCAAGCAATCCAATTAAAATATAAGCAAATGATCTGACTAGATACGTCTTAAAAAAAGAAATACAAATGGCCACAAATATATGAAAAAAAAGGTTCAGTATCATTAGTCATCAGGGAAATGCAAATCAAAACTACAATGAGATATTTTCTTACCCCAATTAGAAAAGCTATCATCAAAAACATAAGAAATAAATGATGGTGAGGATGTGTAGAACAAGGAAATTTCATTTGCTGCTGGTGGGAATGTGAATTAGAACAGTCATTATGGAGAATAGCATGGAGGCTCCTCAAAAAAACTAAAAATAAAGCTGGGCAGGAAAGAGCCTGTAATCCCAGTTACTCAGGAGGCTGAGGCAGGAGGTTTGCAAGTTTGAGGCCAGCCTAGCCAATACAGCAAGACCCCATTGCAAAAACAAACAAAAACCTAAAACTAGAAATAGCATATAATCCAGTTACCTCCCTTCTGGGTTTATATTCAAAGGAAATAAAATCAGCATGCTAAAGAAATTCCTCACACCTTAATTTCTTACAACACTATTCACAAAGCTAAGATATGAAATCAGCCTCAGTATCCATCAGTGGATGAATGATTCAGAAAATTTGGAAGACATACACAATGGAATGTTATTTAGCCATCCAGAAGAATGTGGGTAGAGGAAGACTGGATTTAATCAGTGAACCCTCTTTATACATGTATTGAAATTTCACACTGAAACCCATTAAATTTGTACAATTACTACTTGTTAATCAAAAATTAGAAAAAAAGAAGAAATAGGAGAAAGAGTTGAAGGAGGAATAGAATCTCAGCTTCTTTGAATCTGACAACAGCATTTACTCAATATTGCATTTTAATAGGTCACCAAGAAGAAACTTAACTTTACTACAAAAATTAGTGTGGGATATCTAGGGCCTTGTGCATGCAAGGCAAGTACTCTACCAACTGAGCTATATCCCCAACCCAGTGTGTGATCTCTCTTTAAAAAAACCCAAAAAAACTGTTAAACTGGGAGTGGTGGCACGTGCCTGTAATCCCAGCGGCTTGGGAGGCTGAGGCTGGAGGATCCCAAATTCAAAACCAGCCTCAGCAATTTAGCAGGACCCTGTCTCAAAACAAAAAGGAATAGGAATGTGGTTCAGTGGTTAAGCACCCCTGGGTTCAACCCCTTGTACTAAAAACAAACAAGCATTCAAACAATTTGGTAGAAAGATTCAATGATCCAACCTAGAAGCAAATATTACACCGAAATCCCATCAAAGATGTTCACTGGGGGCTGAGGCTGTGGCTCAGAGGTAGAGCACTTGCCTACCATGTGTGAGGCACTGGGTTTGATTCTCAGCACCACATATAAGTAAATGAACAAAATAAACGTCCATGCATCTAAAAAAAATATTTTTTAAAAATGATGTTCACTGTTTTCGGCATTGACTTACTTGATAATAGTGAGATAAAAAGCCAAACAGTAATAGTAATCCTGTCCCAGAAGTAACATGATAATGGAGACCACTCCTTCTAGGTAGAAAGAGGTTAAGATAATCTTATAGTAACCAAATTTCTTCAGCCAGGACTGACCCATAAGGACAAGGCACTGAAATGGAAACAGATTTGGCTTTGTGTTAAGAAGCAAACCCACCCGTTATGTCTACTTACTCTCACTGATGACAAAATATTCTCATTACAAAATAAATTTGCTTTTGAATTACAGTATCAATTGAAACGTACAACTAATTCTCTCTTGGTTTCAGATGATTTGATCCACATATATCAAAAAAATTGACTATGGATATTAATATTCTATAAATAACAAATAAGCTACTATTATTTTCTATAAAAACAAATAAACTAACCAGGAAATAGTTTCCTAATTTATTTTCATACTAAGATAGATTTTACTAAAAGTGATCATGTAAGACATCGATCAGGGGCTGGGGATGTGGCTCAAGCAGTAGCGCGCTCGCCTGGCATGAGTGCGGCCCGGGTTCGGTCCTCAGCACCACATACAAACAAAGATGTTGTGTCCGCCGAAAACTAAAAAATAAATATTAAAAAAAAAAAAAAAGACATCGATCAGTAGCAACAAACAGCATTGCTTTATGGTAAAGTGAAAGATTCAACTCAAATCTAAAATAAACCCAAACAGAATTCACATAGTGTACATGCACAGTAGCCAAAACGATTGTTGAATATATAAAAAATCTCACTATTATTCTTACTGTGATATTAATCTGAAGTGTACTTTTTACTCTAAAATCAGAGGTTTAGTAAATAATATTCCAGGATTCTATCTATATTCTTTCTGCTTGTGTGTCCTGCCTAATCTCACATATTTTCATAATTCTAATAGATTCATGTTGACATCTGAGACTTAGATTTGCTTTTTTCCCCTGCATTTCTTTCTACCAAATGAAAAAGTTCATTGTTCTAGACTGTAAAGTTTGTGCTAGATATACGTATGTACATTAACAAAGATCAGAAGACACTCTTTGTTCTCAAGAGAAAAAGCACATTGTTTAGTCCTGAAAAGTTTCACTACCCAAATGTATGTACATTACAATTAGAAGAGCATTTTGAAAGACATAAGTAGACTACAAATGTCCTTTAATAAACATAAGGGTTTTTTCCCCCTCGACTGATTTTTTTTTTTTAGCTTAATTCTCTACTTTCAAGAAATAAGAGCTCACTTTCTGGATACTAAAAACAATAGCTCTGTGATGGCTATAGTCCTAGGCCTTCCTGAGAGTTCTATAAGAGAAGGGATGCAAAGCATCTAGCAAATCGAATTATACTCTTGTGTATAGTTATAATATTCAAAGTAACACATTTCCACATATTAAAATGAGTCTGCTTCTTCTGTATCTTATATTCTGCAAAATATAAGAAGTTAATAATGTCACATGTCCTCAGTTTATATCACAGAGAACTGATTTCACCTAAAAGACATTTTCCTCCCACCCCCATCTAGCTCTATATTCAACATACAAGGAACTCAATGATTGTTAGTTATTATTCTTGTGTCCAATATATAAAAAGATATGAGCCATATTTTTATACAAATAAATAAATATTTAAAAACTAAATTAGACTTATATGTTACATGAAAAATTTCCAAAATTTGTGAAGATAAAAAACCAGGATCCAGCCAGGTTTGGCAGCACACACCTGTAATCCCAGTGACTCGGGATGCTAAGGCAGGAGGATAGCAAGTTCAAGGCCAGCCCCAGCCACTTAGCCAGGAGGCTGTAAGCAACTTAGTGAGACCCTGTCTCAAAAAAAAAAAAAAAAAAAAAAAAAGGACTGGGGATATAGTTCAGTGGTAGAGCACCCTGGGTTCAATTTCCAGTACCAAAAACAAAATAAAATGCAGGATACAAAAGATTCATAGATGAACTCATTTTATTTTAAAAATTATACGTACAACTTGGTTTTAAAAACCTCAGTAAGTAAAATATGGGAAAGGACATGAGTAATAGTTCTTACTGCAAGTTATTTGGTAG
Source organism: Marmota flaviventris (assembly GCF_047511675.1). Lineage (NCBI taxonomy): Eukaryota > Metazoa > Chordata > Mammalia > Rodentia > Sciuridae > Marmota > Marmota flaviventris. Next base: position 15,630,128 of record NC_092516.1, on the reverse strand, counting down.
TGGAATTGTACAACAGATGCCATTTTTACAATAAAAAAATAAAGAGGTTATGATTCATTCAGAAGCATTAGCAGTCCCTCACTCTATCACAATTCAACCATCTGATGATCTCTACCCAGAACATGGCTAAAAGATAAAAGAAGTAAAAAACATCAATGGGAACTAACAGAATAAAATCATGACTCTACATACTTAGTAAAGTTTATGTTCTTTTTTATATAATTATTTTTATTTGTAGCTGGACATAATACATTTATTTTATTTATTTTTATGTGGTGCTGAGGACCAAACCCAGGGCCTTGCATGTGATAGGCGATCACTCTACCACTGAGCCATAATCCCAGCCCAAAGCTTATGTTCTTTACTCATGAAAGCCCTTCAGGTATTCATTAAATATCTATCTAAATACTTAGGAGTAAATTTAACACAAGAAGGAAGAAGCTATACAGCATTGTTGAAAGAAATTTTTTTAATCTAAAATAGATGGAAAAACATTCCATGTTCATGAATCTGAAGATTTAACATCAAGATTTTTGTGGTTTTTTAAATTACTTTTTAGTTATAGTTGTACACATTACCTTTATTTCACTTATTTATTTTTATGTGGTGCTGAGGATGGAACGCAGGGTCTCGCACGTGCAAGGTGAGTGCTCTACCACTGAGCCACAAACCCAGCCCTGTTTGTTTGGTTTTTGGTAATGGGTATTGAACCTAGGGCTTTGCACATTCGAGGCAAGTACTCTGCCACTGAGCTACATTCTCAGCCCAAGATTTAACATCATTAGGACAGCAATACCACCCAAATAATCTATACATCCAGTGAACTTCCTAACAGCATCCCAGCTAAGTTCTTTGTAGAAATTGACAAGCTGATTCTAAAATTCATATAGATTTTCAAAAGACCCAGAATAGCCAAAAACATCTTGGAAAAGAATAAAATAGGAGGACTCACACTTTCCAATTCCATCAAGAAAGTGAAAAGACAACCTACAGAATAGGAGAATATTTTTATGAAGTATATCTGATAATACACACTATGAAAAAATATGAAAAACCATTACAACTCCATAATAAAAAGGCAAATAACTGGGTAAATGAGCTAAATAGATAGTCTTCCAAAGAACCTATACAACAATCCATGAAAAATGTTCAACATCATTAATCATCAGGGAAATCCAAAACTACAATGAGATGCCTACAATAAAAAAAGATAACAAGAGTTGGTAGTGATTTGGAGAAACTGGAACCATTGTACACTGCTGGTGGGGATGTCAAATGGTGTAGCCACTCCGGAAAACAGTCTGTCACCATCTCAAAATGTGAAATATAGAGTTACCGTAAAACCTATATATTCCATTCCTAGATAGATACCCCAAAGAAATGAAAATATATGACCATACAAAATTTAACACTAATGTTTATGGCAACATAACTCATTAATAACCCAAAAATGGAAACAACTCAAATGTCTATCAACTAATGAATAGATAAACAAAATTTGGTACATTAATCTAATGGAATATTATTGAATCATAAAAAAGGAATTTTATGGTTTGAATATGGTTGGTTGCCTCAAAAACTCGTGTTGGAGTTTAGTCCCTATTGAGAGGTATTAAGAGGGTAGAAATTTAATCCACCTACAGTGTTTAGAGGTGAGCCTTTGGGAGGCAATTAGAATTCGATAATGTTAACAGGATGGAGCCTCCATGATTGATTACTGGTGACCTTACAAGAAGAAGATTCCATGATTGGTTACCAGTGACTTTATAAGAGACTAGAATATATATACACTTGGGCTCTTTCTCTCCTGTCACATAATATGGCCTGTTCCTGCTTAGGATTCTGCCAGCAAGAAAGCCATTACCAGATGCAGCCCATCAACTTGGACTACAGAACCATGAGCCTCTTTTATTTAAAATATACCTATTCTGTGGTATTATGTTATTAACATCTAAAAACAGATTAATATAGAATGAAATGTTCATGTACTAGAGCATGGATGAACCTTAAAAAACAGGCTATGTGAAAAAGCCAGTCACAAAAGACCACATATTATATGATTTTATTACATGAAAATCCAGAAAAGCAAATCCATAAAGACAAAAGGTAGTTTAATGGTTTCCAAGGCTGAGGGGAGTGAAGTGCGGATTGACTGATTATTTTCAGAGTGATGAAAATGTAACTCAACTTGACCATAGTGCTAATCCCACGACTCTGAATATGCTAAACTATACTGAATTGTGTGCTTTAAATGAATGAATTGTATGCAATGGGAATCATATCTCAATAAGGCTTTTTATAAAAATCAGCTCCATTTTTACATGGGAGTTTAATTTAATGAACTTTTTTAAAGCTGGCAAAGAGTAGAAACTACTGATTAGCACGTGACTTAAAGTGAGAAGGTATAAACAGCCTAAAATATGGTGGCAAATAATAAATAGAGACAGAAATTCAAACAGCTTCCTAATCTGGGTCATTGAAATTAGGAGCTGCTACAGTTTTGGATCTCAAAAGCCCCCCAAAGGCCCATGGGTTAAAGGCTTGGTCCCCAGTGTGGCCCTGTTGTGGGGTGACGGAACACATAGTAGGTAAGGCCTAGTGTGAGGCCCTTTGGTCATGGGGGTAGGTATGCCCTTGAAAAGGATGTGGGACCCCAGCCCCTTTCTATTTCTCTTGATTTCTGTCCAGGAAGTGACCAGCTTGCTCCATCAAGCACTCCCTACCATTGCCATCCAGCACCCCACCAGAGTCCTAAAGCAATGGGCCCAACCAAACTTGAATGGAACTTCTAGAACTGTGAGCTAAATAAATTTCTTATAAGTTAATTATCCCAGGTATTTCATTACAATAATGGGAAGCTAACACAGGAGTAAAAAGCTTGGCAAACCTCACAGTGCTCTGAAGGGAGGGCATCATTTTATCTTGCACACATTAACACCTGGAACTACAATGATTAACCAGAAGTTCCTTTAGTATACCCTGCTAAACAAATGATGTGCACACAGTACTTCTTAGAGATAGATTTTTTTTTTTTGAGATGGGGTTTCACTATGTTGTCCAATCTAGTCTTTTTTTTAAGAATTTTTTTTCACAATGCTCCTATAGCACAAGAATTAAAACCCAGAATCAATAAATGGGATGGATTCAAACTAAAAAGCTTCTTCTCAGCAAAAGAAACAATCAGTGAGGTGAATGGAGAGCCTACATCTTGGGAGGAAATCTTTACCCCTCACACATCAGATAGAGCACTAATCTCTAGGGTATATAAAGAACTCAAAAAGCTAAACACCAAAAAAACAAATAACCTAATCAATAAATGGGCCAAGGACATGAACAGACGAGGATATACAATCAATCAACAAATATATGAAAGAATGTTCATCATCTCTAGCAATTAGAGAAATGCAAATCAAAACTACTCTAAGATATCATCTCACTCCAGTCAGAATGGCAGCTATTATGAAGACAAACAACAATAAGTGTTGGCAAGGATGTGGGGGAAAAGGTACACTCATACATTGCTGGTAGGACTGCAAATTGGTGCAGCCAATATGGAAAGCAGTATAGAGAGAGATTCCTTGGAAAACTGGGAATGGAACCACCATTTGACCCAGCTATCCTAGTCCTTGGTCTATACCCAAAGGACTTAAAACGCATACTACAGGGACACAGCCACATCAATGTTTATAGCAGTACAATTCACAATAGCTAAACTGTGGAACTAACCTAGATGCCCTTCAGTAGATAAATGGATAAAAAAATGTGGCATATATACACAATGGAAAATTACTCAGCAATAAAAGAGAATAAAATCATGGCATTTGCAGGTAAATGGATGGTGTTTGAGAAGGTAATGCTAAGGTAATGCTAAGTGAAGTTAGCCAATCCCCAAAAAACAAATGCTGAATGTTTTCTCTGATATAAGGTGACTGACTCATAGTGGGGTAGGGAGGGGGAGCATGGGAGGAATAGATGAACTCTAGATAGGTCAGAGGGGTGGGAGGGAAGGGAGGGGGCAGGGGATTAGCAAGGATGGTGGAATGTGATGGACATCATTATCCAAAATGCCGCAGTCTGGCTGGGCACAAATCACCAGCCACTGAAGCAGTTACAAACTTTATTTCTGAACTCCACCAGCACACTCCACACACGCTCCCCCGGAACTCTCCCAACGCCACGAGGCTCCTCCAGAAACCACCAACCGGAAATCCCTCCTCTGGAAATCCCTCCTCCGGAAATCCCTCCTCCCGCACTTCCCCAACCAATGGGAACTCTCCGGGAATCCCCAGGAGAACTCCAAAGTAGCAGGCCGAGGCGGACAGTAAAGGTCTAATATACAACCGAATCAATCCAGCATCATCTTAATGGCTTGCCTCTCAACCAATACTATTGGCAAAATGCCAGGGGCCATTCCCACTCGGCTATAGCTCTCAGCACCAAAGTACATGTATGAAGACACAAATTGGTATCAACATACTTTATATACAACCAGAGATATGAAAATTTTTGCTCTATATGTGTGATAAGAATTGCAATGCATTTCAATGTAATTTATTTTTAAAAATCAGTAAAAAAATTTAAAAAAATAAAAAGAATTTTTTTTCACAATACCTTTATTCCATTTACTTATTTTTATATGGTGCTGGGGATCAAACCCAGGACCTTACATGCCAGGCAAGCGCTCTACCACTGAGCTACATCCCCAGCCCATCCCCTATCCAATCTAGTCTTGAACCCATGGGCTTAAATGATCTTCCTGCCTCAGACTCCTGAGTAGCTGGGATTATAGGCACACACCACCACACCAAGTTAGCATCTTGAAGTGCATGCCTCTTGAGGCACATAGATGTTCTGTGCCTCTTATCTATATGGATGAAAAGGATCTCTTCAGAGCTTGTTATAAGAATTACATGAGGTAATGTGTACAATGTGTTTGGCATAATCCATGAGTTGTCATTATTATAATATAAACAGGAGACATAAAGAACTGAGCTAATAGCAGAAAGGCAAATTCTATCCTATATACTTCATTTAAGAAATTATGGTTACACTTAAGAATTATTGGACTACTCCTACCCCAAATGGTTTAAATACTTTTGAAAGTTGGCAAGTGGTAAAAACTAGACTATCCAGAATGCCTTATTCCTTATTCCTTGAAACATATAAGTAATAGGTTTTACTTATTGTTCATGAAAACAGGAGAAACTGAAGTCACATTAATTAAATCATTTTTTGTGGACATATTTAGGTTGAGGGGAGTGATATATTAGTTCTCCAAATGGTATAATAAACAGCATGACAGTATTTTTGTTTTTTGAAGGAGAACATGCCCTCTATAATAATAGTCATGAACATGGAATTTTAATAACACTCTGGAATTCCAGAACTCAGGACTTTTGCCAAATGTTTTGAAACCTGGCTCCATGGATTCTTGATCAAGTGACTTTTCTTCCATATAATTGTCACAAAAATCATACCTCAATAAAGCAAAACAACACACTCATTATTTTCTTCCATAGTTCTGCTGAGACTTAAATGGAAAAGCTCAGGGAACAAAATTCAAAAGTTAAAATGTTTAAAATACCATGTTGCTTGGCTTTCACTGGACTCTTCCTTTTTTCCTTTTCATCTTCTTTTTTCTATTATGTTTCTACTGAATCTTCTATAAGGTCTGGGGCTCTGAATCTTTAGGTTTCTTAATAAAAATGTGCATCTTATTCACACTACTGATATAATCAGGTTTCTAATTTCCTCAGCCAGTTAAGAATTAAACACTTTAAATTTTGATAGTACTAGGGATTGAATTCAGGGCCTCGAACATGCTAGGAAAGTGCCCCACCACTGGGCTACATCCCCAGCCCTTCTTTAATTTGATTTTGAGACAGGGTCTCACTAAATTGCCAAGGCTGACCTCCAACTTGGGATCCTCCCGCTTCAGTGTCCCAAGTAGCTGAGATTACTACCACACCTGGGTAAGAGTTATTCAAAGAGTTATCACATACCTGTGGGCAAATGAATCCTGCCCCGTACATGATGCTCCTTGTGGAAGAAGAAAGAACATTCCTGGGAATGAGATTATCTGCAAAAATCATCATGAAGTTATTGAAGAAAGTTAAATGGAAGACTTGTAAGAAACTCATGATCAGAAAAAGGAAGAAGTTCTTCTGGAACAAGATTTGTCTCAAAAATAAGGCGACAGAGGTCCAGGTGAGATCCTGTTCACTTTCCAAGAAAACATTTTCCTCGATGCTTCTTTTAGGTTCAAAATATCTCATGTAGTACATGCCACTGTAAAGGCTGCAAGCTGAAAAAAAGGCAATGACAATAGCAACAGACTGAAATTTGGGCAGAATTTCCAAGTTATTAGAGATGAGGCCACAGAAAAGGACACTGGTAGATCCTACTAGTGCTGCCACACGATTCATTTTAATCAGCTGAAGATGACTTTCTTGCCTAGTAACAGTTTCTGCAAAGAATCTGCACTGGGCTTGCTCCACACAAGTAAGTGTGCTATCAAAAGCACATAATGATACCACCAGGTGAAGTGCACTAAGCCAGTCAATTTCTTCATAGAATTTCCAAGGGAACCAAGGAAGCAGGAAGGCCATTGCATATAAAAGAGTTCCATATAAGACAGAAAGATTACTGCATAAGAAAGCGTTCAGTCTTAAATTCGATGTGAAAATACCCAGTCAGGACATTAAGAACATTCCAGATCATTAAAATTATCTGAGGAGAAGAAACATGCAGGTTTATTTCAATAGTCTTGTAAACTACTACATTCAGTATAAGATGAAATCACCTCTGAATTTTTTTTACTTAAATGAAGTATTTAAAACTGATAGAAAAAAAATCTCATTATGTTCAGAACCAGTTGAAGTATTAATAATAATAACATCTAGTACTACTCAAAGCCAATGTGCATTCACTTTGTGTTAGGTATTATAAAAGTATTCATATGCACTATTTTATCAAATCCTTAAAAACAATATTATAAGACAGGTACTATTAATATTCCCAGTTTACAAATAAGGAAAATGAGGGTAAAAAAGGTTAAGCAACATGCTTAGCTAACAAACAACATAGTCAGGGTCTGAACCAAGGTAGTTGACCCAGAGTCTGTGCCCATATCATTAGGCTAGACTGTCTCCCAACCATGGTGCACAGAGCCATCCACGCTACTGCAAAGAATGACATAGTGTCACTTTGGCATACTGTCATAGGCATAGCGTTATATAACTTTCACCAGGAAAGATTAAAATATCAATGTTTGCCAACTAAAAATGAGTACAGTAAATATGTAATTGTCTTTAATAAATAAGTAGCATTATAAAACATAAGAGTTTTAAAACCATCCTTTGTAATGAGTTACAATACAATTTGTCACTATCATGGGCCTCTCTGTGACAAAGGACATTTTAATAACAATATCAATTATTTCACATAAGTTAATTTGCAAGATGACCAAAGTATAGCCTTGGTTTTATATTTTAAGTGGCAATCTCTTAAAAATCTCTCTTTGTCCTCAGAGAAACTTGGACATCAAGAAGTTTTTCAGCTGCGCAAAGAATCAACTGTTTTGTAAATAACAATAATAACACAACCCTGAGGAAGAAGTTGTTCTGTCCTATGTAAAAGTAGAGTGAAGACTCCATCTCACCTGGGATTGATAGAAGGCCACTTCTGGAACTTGGTATGTATGTATAAAAAATTTCACGTAATAGAAACTGAAGACAGAATTTAGCATTTCAGTCCCTAATGTTATCAGACTGTATGCCCGAGCAACCGGATTGATATTGAAAAGTGTCATTTTCCATGCAGAGGAACTTTTCTTCCCTATGTTTAAAAAAAAAAGTTAAAACTCACTGTTTGCATGCAATAGTTGATGGTTGGTAAAATTCCACTGGACACTAGTTAATTTTACTTAAGAACCCCAAACTACTAGCTATGAATTGTCACCTGATTTAACACTCTACTTATCTGTACTAAACATTTTTTGAGATATTGCCTTGAATTCTAATTTGCATACAATGTGACTCTATTTGTATTTAATTTTTTTTTTAGTTTATAGATGTAGCATGTCTTTATTAATTTTTGTATGTGGTGCTAATAATCAAACCCAGTGCCTCACACATGCTAGGCAAGTGCTCTGCCAAGGAGCCCTAGCCCCAGCCCTCTATTTATAATTTTCATACATTTTCTAAATTGTAAAGTAGGATTTATCCAAATGTTTGGACATGCGTAGGTAGCAGTCAGCTTATGCATTATCTTCCTTACTTGGAAGGGTACAACAGAAAAAGAACAATGAGATGACAGCATTTTGTCAGAGAGGAGGAGTAGAAGCAAGTACTTCATCTAAGGATAAAGTTATCCATTCAGTAGCACAGATTTGCATTTGAAGATTTATTCCTGATCTTCTCCTGATAGACTATGTAGCTTTGACCCAAAGGATATCTATGAGGGTTACAAGGAATGTAGAAATAATACATTCTGATTTTTGCTCTGATGTAGATGCCTCTCTCAAATCTATCCTATCACCTTACCCTTTAATCCATATAACCAGAAAACAGGGAAAGGTTAACCAAGCAGGAGTAGGCACAGTTTCATCTTTTAACTACAGTTTTTGTTGTTGTTGTTTCTCCTGTTTTTTGGTACCATGGATTGAACCCAGAGGTGCTTAACCACTAAGCCACATCCCCAGACCTTTTTATTTTTTGAGACAGAGTCTCGCTAAATTGTTGAGGCTGGCTTTGAATTTTGGATCCTTCTGCCTCAGCCTCCTGGCCACTGAAATTATAGGTGTGCACCACCACATCCCACTTGGCTACAGTTTTAACAGACCATCATGATCTTCATGTATTATCCCTGGATTACTAGAATATTTGGCGAGATCCCCACAATCTTACTGAGTCAGAAAATATACAAATATTCATATAAATTGAAGGATGTTACTTGCTTGAATAATCCTTGGACTTCTGTTATAATTTGGAAGATCTAGGAACAGTCTATGATCCCCCAATTTCTTAGGGAACAAGAGGGCAGATTAAAAAGGGGGAAATGGACATTTGACTCAGATGATTAAATGATTGGTCTGTAAACTTCACTTTGACTCCAGTAGACTGATGGTTCTAATTCTATGAGCAGTAGGGCATTAGAATTATCAAGAAAGGTTATTAACCCTATGTGGGTACTAAACATTGTAGGCTAAATAAAGAATATTTTGCACAGGCTGAGTGTATAGCTAGCTCAGTGGTAGAGCTTGCCTAGCATACAGGCCATCGTTTTGATTCCTAGTACTGGGGGGGAAAAGGCATTTTGCCCATATGTATACTTCTGCTCTTAAAATGTTTGTAGATTCTGCCAAAATGAAAAGATACAAATCTGTTTTATTCTCATCATTATACAGTTCTCAAATGCTTAAAAGTACAAGTACTACAATATCATGTGGTCAGCCAATGTTTTTGGCTTTAATGGGCAGTTCTCAGATTTAAAAAAGCTGGGAACTACTGGAGAGGACCTCACTCCAGGGAGTTATTCTGGGCATAAGTGAGAATGAAGACTGGGCTAGAGGTCAGTTTGTCACCAAAAAAGCCAGAAAACAAGGGAGTCAGTAGAACCAAAAGCCAAGATACAAATTTAGCCCACTAAAATCTAGGCATTCTTTTTTTTTTCCTCTGAGTTTTATTTTAAGCACACTAAAACAAGAAGCAAGCCATGACTTTCTGAACTGATCTATCATTAAGTCAAAAGGCAGGCATTTATAAACTCAGAATTTTGCAAAGTGTCATAAACTCCCTGAGGAGTTCAAATTTTTTTTTCAAAGAAATCAAGTTAAGCACCAGCCTCTCTGAAACTAGGAATATAAGATTTTGATAGTATTATGAAAAACTCTACAATCTGAATTTCTCTGCTTGTTTGTATTGAGAGGAGGAAGTAACATCTTCTTTACTTCCCTCTGGGAAAGAACTATCAGTATTTTGCTTTAGATTACTTTCATCATAGTAAATACCTGTTTCAGGAGGTATTGAACTGAAAATCACCACTTAAAATCTCTCCAAAGCCACCACTACTAACTAAAAAGTCTCCTTAAAAGACTTAAAATACTTTTGACATATTTACACCAAGGACAAAGAATTTCTGAAGGAGGATCATCTTCTTTTTTTAATATTTATTTCTTAGGTGTAGTTGGGCACGTGCTAGGCGAGTGCTCTACCACTGAGCCACAACCCCAGCCCCAGAGGATCCTCTTCACCTCAAAATGCTTTATACAGAATAGTTTAAAAGCAGCAGTGCTGTAATGGCTAGGCTGGGTAAGTACACTAAGTACTGGTGAATTATTAAATGAACACCTTTTAGAATCAACTTGGGTAGTTATTCACTAATCTACTACTCAGCCAAATGGTATTAATGTCACTGAAGAGGCCACTTATGACTGCTTCTATGCTATGACTAACAGGCTCTAAAAGAATAATGGAGTGCCTCTAAAGCAGGGATTCTAGCACTCAAAGCAAAAAAAAAAAAAACAATTTTTTTTCAGTGTAATTTTTCTTTCAGTTTTTCCAAGGGAGCTGTATAGTTCCTGAAAATAGTGTCCTTAAAAAAAAAAAAAAAAAAAAAAAAAAAACCCACTAACATACCCCCTCCAAAAGGCATAAAGCCTGTGGGATTTTGGATTTGTTTTTACTGCTTTACACTATCAGTAACTTTAATTCTCCAGATTTTTCTTTTTTTAAAAAAAGAGGATTGTTAAAGAACATGCCAGGGCCTGGGGTTGTGGCTCAGTGGTAGAGTGCTTGCCCAACACGTGTGAGGCCCTGAGTTCAATCCTTAGCACCACATAAAAATAAAATAAAGATATTGTGTCCAACTACAACTAACAAAAATATATTTAAAAAAAAAGAACATGTCAATACATTTTTTCCATTTAAAGTCAAAATGAGCTTCTGTTCGTCATGGAGAAAACAGCCAGCACCACCAGTGACTAAGATCAGATGCATGATTCTAGAACTTCAGCTTCTACAAATGACCATTAGCAAACCATAAACCCAATTTTCTCTTTCCAAAGTTTTCTATCTGTAGTGATTAAGATAATTGGTTTTAAATTATCTTATTTTGCCTCTATACTATATCTCTACCTGAATGTTGACAACTTGGGCAGTAGAGACTTTAGAGGGGACTAGCTTTCATCTTTATAAACTAGCAATAAAAACTAGATCAGTAACATCTTACCTTTCAGTATTGCCTGTATTCAAAAGAAAGGGATTTGTGAATTTATCTTTAATTTAAATATTATTACTTTTTAGCACTGGAATTCCTTTTACAGTTTTTGGTTGGTATTCTACTATAAGAAAGGGCTTTCTTTTCCCTATCACTCATTTATATCAGTATGGCCTCAACATTCAACAGGTTATAATCCATTGCTATTATTATTGTTGATTTTGATGCACATGGACTGGGGATATTGCTCAGTGATAGAGTACATGCTTAGCATGTGTGAAGCCTTATGCTCCAACCCCAACATACAAATAAATAAAAGATTTATTTTGATACTCATGATTGTCCCCAAACATACCCACATTTTCAAACAGTATCACTAACAATGATAAGCTTTATGTTTGAGAATGGCACAAAGTACTGCCTTATATTTTTTGTGACTTTCAAAACCCTAAAAGGCAAAGAGGTAATCTCTCCTGCAAATAGTTTGCTAAAGGCTTCTCTGTTTGTGTCAACTGCAACTAGAACTTGAGTTTTTTGTTTTTGTTTTTTTTTTTTAAACTCTAGGTCTAGATCCATAATGCTTTTTATTCTATTAAGAGGTCTTCCAGGGGGCTGGGGTTATGGTTCAGCAGTAGAACACTCTCTTTGCATGTGCAAGGCCCTGGGTTCGATCCTCAGCACCACATAAAAATAAATAAATAAATAAAGTTATAAAAAAAATACTGATTTCATTAAAAAAAAAAAAAGGCCTTCCTGAAGGGCTGAAAACCTCCAGCAATACCCTCACAGTGGGGAGCTTTTCTTGTCATTGGCAAGTTTTCTCCCAAGATCAGGGGCCTGCAGGCTACCTGATCAAGCATCAACTTGTTACCCTGATTCGAGCAAGAATGGAAAGGAAGACTCTACCTTTTATTACCCACAAGACTATTTTGAGTTTTTCCCCTTCTCCAAATCACCCAAGTATTTATTAATTTATACAAAGACAAAAGTAAGTTTGAGGATCTATAATTGCTTCCTAACAATTTCTCCTATTCCTACATAGCTTTTGAAAAAAATTTATTGGTACATTATAATTATATACAAGAGCAGAATTTGCTATTACATATTTGTACGTGCACACCATATAACAATTTGGTCAATTTTATTCCGCAGTACCTCCCCTTTCTTTCTCCTATTTTTAATTACAGTGTAAGGCTTAAAAAATAAATCACAGAGAGATGTATAATGTAACTCCAGTCCCAACTCACTTCTCCCTTCAGGCACTTTTAACTGTTTCCCATTTTAGTTCTGAGAGCTCTCTCATCTGTGGGTAGGAATTATTGAATCATCAACTTAAGGCGTCAACTCACTGCCGAGATTGATGAAGATTTAACTAACATTACTCTTCACCTCTCTCTCCGATTTCCTGGTAGTTATTATGACCTTTTGTTCTAGAGCTAATCTTTCAATAATATATTTCAACCTCCATCTTTTGTTCCATACACGTTAAACAGTAGCACTGCTCTTTTCCTAAAACCTGCACTGTTAGGTTCACTTGGAGAATACTGACCTTCTGTCACCCTATTTGGAGCGTGTTAGGTCTGCTTGATGATGTTAAAAGCTCAACACAGTATTTACTGTGCTAAGTCTATGGAGAAGGGCGTGCACTGCCCTGCTGGCCATCAAGCCTGGGATGCATGCAGCCTCTCCTCTCTAGGTGCAATGGCATGCCCCCAGATCTTAGCTTGTGGTCTACGAATCTTTCAAAAATCGTATGCAAAACTGTGCACTTCTCTCCCCTCAGGGAGACTGCTTCAACCGCCCCCCTCGCCGCCCCGCAGATTCTCAAGCGGGTCGGGTGCCCGTCCTTTTAGAGGCTTGGACGCTAGAGCTCAGATGTCCAGGAGGAAACCGCTAACACTCACAGGGTGTTTTCTCAGCCCTAAACTCCCCCATCGACCCTGAGTCTCTGCGCTTCACCAAGAGAGAGTCTGGGAGTCAAGGTAAGAGAAGGGCCGGCGGGGCAGCGGACTTCGGGCTATTGGCACCCTCAATGCCTCCCGTTGGCACTAAGGGCGCGGGACAATAACCTCCCACTGCTCGGAGGCCAGAGTCCAGGCAGCTCGAGCCAGCGCAGCTCGTCCACTGACTGGTGGGCGGAACACCCAGACGCCGCGGAGGCCGCCGCCGCTGCCTCCACACCGGAACCCGGAGCGCACTCTCAAGAGAGAGACACAACGCAGGCGAGGGGGCGGGGCCTTCTGCCTCACCCCTTCTCCTTTTCCCCGCCTTCTTTGTTTCTTCCGAAGCCACCATTGGCTGACTGCCCTCGGGACCGGGCGAGCCGCGGACCTACAATGAAACACGATTGGGCAAGGTTGCTGCCGCTCGGCCAGCAGCCCGCTCGCGATTGGTCAAGAAGCCGCCGGGGGTTTGAATCGCATCCCCGGTCGGGGAGGGTTCTGCCAAAGTGCCACGTTGGGCCGGGCTGCGGCGTGAGGAGCCGGCTCTGGGCGCCTACCGGGGCGCTCGCGCCGGGGCGCCGGCCGTTGGGGCCGTTGGGCTGCGTGAGGGGAGTCGGGAAGCGGTGGACGGCGAGCTCTGCGGGCCGCCGCGGCGGCGGTCAGCGAGTAGCTGTGGTGAGGCGGCGCGGTGGAGCCTGGGCGGAGGCGCGTCCCGCCCGAGGGCGGCTCTGGCTGAGGGCGGCGGGACCGGGGAACAGCCCGGGGCAGCGGCTGAGGCGGGACGGCGGCGGCGGGGGACGCTGCCCCTGGAATCCCCGGCAGAGATGCTGGCGGAAAACCTGGTGGAGGAGTTTGAGATGAAAGAGGACGAGCCGTGGTACGACCACCGGGACCTGCAGCAAGGTGAGGGCGAGGTCGCCCCGCGGGTGGGCGAGAGGCCCGGCGGGGGGCACTGCTGGTGCGAAACTGTTAGAAAGTTGCCTTCGCTCGCGGTCGGGGGTGCAGATGCCGGGAAGGTGTCGCGCTCACCTGGCGGCGGGGCCCGCCCATCTCGCCCGCAGGAAGCGTCTGCGCCGGGCCCACGGCCCTGCTAATGCGCAGCTCTAATAAAGATCGCCAGGGCGCGTTGAGTGAGAAATCCACGCCAGGCACTGCTTGGAACGCTTTCCATGGATTAACCGATTTAATCCGCATTCCTCCGAGGCGGAGAGGGGTGAGCCAGCGTGCCCCCTCTAGCTGGCAGAGCCAATGAAGCCGCCCCTTAGGCTGCCGACCCCGCCGCCGCCTCCTCTGAGAATCCTAACTGCGCCCTTAATGGCCAGCACAGAGTGGGAGCTGCCGCAGGTGGCGGCGGTAGAATTGCTGTACGGCAGGCGCTCTGCCAAGCCCTTTGCACATCTACTGTCCTTTTAATCCGCATCTTCACTCTGAGTCCCCTTTGTTATTCCATTTTCCAGACGAGGAAAGCAGAGGCTAAATGGTTAAGGGGCTTGCCTGACGCCAAAGATGGAAACAGGTGTTTTTAAACCCACAAACTCAGAATGGGGAATCATAGTTAGTGTTCAAACCCTCTCTTCTCCTGGCCATCCCAGTTTCCAGCTTTTTCAGTTATTACCATGTTTTTTGTTTTAATTGCTTTATGTGTAGTTCAGCAGATGCCAGATGAAATGATTTGAGGGCAGTTCTACAAAGTGCACGTGGATTTCTTGTTGATGGTATCTCCAGAGGACAGTCTTAGAGCAGACCTCGATTTGGAGCCAGATTTTTTTTTTTTTTTTTTGCATATTAATAACAGAAGTTTGCAGTTGGAGAACATTTTTTATGTGTCAGACACTCATAGGCCCTTTACACAGATGCTCATTTAATCCTCCTTACAACACTAGATGCGGTTAGGAGAATCTAATACTAGTTAACTGGTAGAAGTAGATAGTGTTGGGGGAGCTAGAGTTTCACTTCAAATTCCAGAGCAAACGTTCTTAACCACTATACTGAATAATCCTCACGATTTTTTTTCATGCATCCTCTGTTTGTGCAGTTCTATGTAAACAATTATGTCATCTCTAAGCTTTCAGTGAAAACATGTCATTTACTTGCATATTAAATTATTATGATGCTTGTTCATGCTACCATTGATAGACTTGAAAAAACCCAAGTACCTTTTTGGGGAAAAGATGATTTCTTAAATTAACATTCAGTGACTTAAAGTGGTTCACCATTATGCTTATATAGTCTAGCTATTAGCAGTTGTAACACAATATTTGCCATCATTTTCTGTATGCCCCAAAGACAAATTCGTCATATATTTCAAGGACTGTAGTTTTGGTTTGCCCCATAAGGATTGATGGCCTACTTTGATACTTTAAGATTAATGAGGCAACTTCAATTGCAATAGTTCCCTGTAATAAATCAAGCAGTTTGTATAATCAAAGCTACATATTTTATTTTCCTGTGTATAAGAAGCATACATAATTTTTAAGGGTGGGCTTTTTTTTTTAATCTCCCACAATTAGCTGATAGTTAGCTCATCATAATAGAAGCCTGATTATAATATTGGCTGACTAAACTGAAGCACTCATTCAGGATTACTGTTTTCATGGCTCTCTTCCATTAAGGTGCTTTAATCCACACTTCACTCTCCTTTGTGGGAGGTTATCAGAAACAACCAGTTACTGTTTCAATCAACTAAGAAGCAAGTACACAAGTACAACACATTGGGCTTCCATGTGGAATTCTCCTTAATCTCTGATCAAAATAAAGTCATCAGAGCTTTAAATTTAACAAGCCTTAAAGAACCTCTGAACCTCTTAACTGCTGATTTGCATTTGGAATTTGTTCTGTACTTTTCAAAAGATTTTTACATCCATTATCACAATGGTATTTGACATGACACTCAACTATATGGGGTAGGAATAGAATATGGGAAATTCCAACAATCAAAACTTGTGAATATGGCCTATGAAAGAATGAATACTGCAGTGTGGATAAAAGGATATCTTTCCCCCACTGAACTTTTTATGTGATGCGTAGGATCAAACCCAGAGCCTTACTTGTGCTAAGCAAATGTTCTACCACTGAGCTAAACCCCCAGCTAGAACTGAATTTCTAACAGATTTCAAATCTTGTTCATTTCTCAAAAATTTATTTTCTGATCTATGTCAGATATTAATCTAGGCACTGGGGCAAATGGTGCCTAGATAGGTAGACAGGATTCCTAATCTCATGAAGTTGATGTTCTTTCTAGGAATCTGTACACTATAGAAGCCTGTAGATGCTGCCTCGTGCTGTGTGCCCACTATGGTGTCTGGCACATTATAGGTCATCAATAGATGTTTGTTACTGAGTAAAGTTTTGGAGCAACTCTGTCCCATGATACAAATCAATTAAGCAGGTCTAATGGGATCTTATCTGTAGACGTTTGTTTTTTTATAGTCCTGTTAACTTAGGCTTATTTGGAGAGAGTGGCTTAAAACAATGTTTAAAGGTCCTGTTCTCAAAGCCTTAACCATTACTAAATTTTTTACCTTTAGCAATGGAAGCCATTACCTAATAGATTGAGTCCTCCTTGTATCAAAGTTTTCTAGAGCATTTTTATTTAAATTAAAACTGCAGAAAAATTCTAAACTCGGTAGACTCTTGTCTCCTGTTCATACCTTATTAGGAACATGTAAAGCTGAGTATAGGCAAAAGGAGAAACCCCTTTGCTTTCAAAACACTTGGATAGAGAGACTAGTTTTTGTCAGAGGGCTGGGTTGGCACAGTGGGAATACTGACAATAATCTCTGTGGGTATGATCTTTTCGGGGACAGCAGGAACCTTCTGTGTAGGTAATGATGGTGTTTTCTTTGAAATGGGCCCCTGTGAACCAGGTGGAAAGACATCAGAGACTGATTTTTCATTTAGGCCAACTGCCATTATAATTGTCCTTTGGTGAAGCTCTGCAAGTTAGAATAAGGATTCAGGTTTCTAGTATGTAGATCAGCAAATGACATCTTAGTTTAAAGGAATCCAAAAATTTCTTTTCAAGATGAGTAACATCTTGCTTATGTGCACCTAATTCGCTGAATCACAGTTTGGAGGGTCATTAAAACTGGCACCATCATTTCTCTTGATGTTTATATTCAGGTTTTTGTGTTCCCAATTATAGTAACGTTGGCAACAGGAGTTAAACAGAAGCGTCACCAAGTGACGCATTTGACTTTGTAATGGGAAAAGCTTTCAGCCCTAATGTTATTGAATTACTGCTACAGACTACAGCTAACCTGGGAATATGTTGTTCCTCTTTTTTTTTTTTAAGAAACTAAAATAAAGCTGGACACTGTGGCAGACTGCTGTAATCCCAGCCACTCAAGGCTGAGGCGGGAGGAGCACAAGTTCAAGGCCAGCCTCAGAAAGTTAGCAAGCCCTGTGTCAAAATTTTTTAAAAAATCAAAAGGACTGGGGATGTAGCTCAGTGGTAAAGGGCCTCTGGGTTCAACCCCCAGTATGGAAACAGAGAGAAAGAAAGAAACTTAAGTAAAATGAGGAAATATACTAACAGTGGGACTTAAAGATTTCAAAATTCTGGAAGAAAGGTCTTTTTACCCCTCCCCCCCCCCCAAAAAAAAAAAAAGAAAAATTCACTCAGCTGCTTGAGCTAATTTTTTCTCAAGGCTCAGAGCTGAGTGAATATCTATTTACAGCTAACAGTTTACACCACTAAAATAGAATATTACCTGCAAAGACTGATTAGTAAAAGAATATCAAACATATGAAGGTATTGATAGTGTTGCAATTCTCAAGCATGCCATAAATCTGATATTTTTAGTGTCTGCCTAAGCCAGGCCAGTTCAATAGGATTTAGAAAAGAGAATGAAAATCCTCATAAAATAGAAATGAACAGGTGTGCAAGGCTTTGAAACTATATTGTTCCGTGTGTGTGCGCGCGCGTGCGTGCCTTAATTAAAAATATAAATAAAGGACATTCCATATTCTCCTATTCCCTCTACTAGTTATTTAGAAAACCTTGGGCTTACTGCCAGCTTTTGGCTCCTTTTGGTTATGGAAGCCAGATGCTACACAACAGGAAACAAACTTTTTTTTAAAGACCAGGAAAAAAAAAACCCTCCAACATCTTTAAACTAACAGATGAAGTAATGTCCTATTATACAGTGTGACTTCACAGATGCTTTTCTTGTAGTTGAGACTTGCTAGAATTCTAAACATCCTATGAAATATTTAGGAGACTTGGAGACTTCAGGTTACTAAACCAGTTGGGTGTATTGTTTAACTGAAAATAAGGATCGAGATAAGGAGAAGTCTCAAATTCTTTTTTGTTTGCTATTTACTAAAGAGTACTTGGCCTCTGGTTCTGTGATGGAGGGAAGATGTCCTTAGCTGCTATTAAGTAACATAAGCAGTTTCATAATTGAATGAAAAGTGGCTGATGCTCATCTCAAGTCAGTCTTGATTTGGAAGAGGTTTCTTTCAGCTCGGTTTTTGATTGCTAGTTAAGAACATTCTTGGTGAGTTTCTGATCCTTCCCAGTGAGAAATTATCACTTTTCAACATGCCAGAAGGAAAGACTTAAATAATGCTTAGGTAATGCTTTGATGCTTGTCTTAATATATTGTGATGCTTTCTTTGTGGGTCTATGTATACACATTGCACACTCTGTGAGCATAGAATAATTATTTCATCCTCAGCCATACCTGGTTCTTTTGCATTTCATGGTAACAAGATATTAACTTGCCTGGGGCTGTATATGCTTTTCATAGCAGAGAGGGCAATAAATATCCAAATTGTTGAACTCTAGTGTCCCATTGCCATCTGTGAAAACAAGTAAACAAGACTAAGTCCCTCAACTAGGGAAATTTGTATCATCCATCCATCTATCTATCTATCTATCTATCTATGTATCTGTAGTTTTAGCTGTAATTGGACACAATACCTTTATTTTATTTTTATGTGGTGTTGAGGATCAAACCCTGTGCCCTGCGCGTGCTAGGTGAGCGCTCTACCGCTGAGCCACAACCCTAGCCCCTGTATCATCTATCTTAAAGGAATATGTGTAACTCCCTTTCATTAGCCTTAAAACTGCAGATGTGGATGATAGAGAATCTTGATGAGAGGAAATTAGAATCTGTTGATTGAGTAACTTCTGTCTTACCTGTGACTTACTGTATGGATTTATTTGATCACGTCATTTAAGAGCTTTGTGCTTCAGGGTGTCTCATCTTAAAAACTGGGTGACATGCCTTGTAAAGATAAAAAGTTTAGTGGTAATGCCTGTGATGCCAGCAGCTCAGGAGGCTAAGGCAGGAGGAGCACAAGTTCAAAGCCAGTCTCAGTAATTTAGCGAGACCTTTTCTCAAAAGGAAAAATAAAACAGGCTAGGGTTGTGGCTTGGTGGTTAAATGCCCCTGGGTTCAATCCCTGGTACAAAAAAAAAAAAAAAAAAGTTTGTAAACATTCTTGTGAATACAAACCCAGGGCCTCATGAACACTAGGCAAATGCTCTATCACTGAGCTACATCCCCAGCCCTGAGGTCTTAATGTAATAATAGTAACAGACATTTTAAACATTGTTAATATTGAAATCATAAGAGACTGTATTCTAGCACCTGTCTACCCACATTGTTTTGTCTAAAATGGTGTAAA
Source organism: Marmota flaviventris (assembly GCF_047511675.1). NCBI lineage: Eukaryota > Metazoa > Chordata > Mammalia > Rodentia > Sciuridae > Marmota > Marmota flaviventris. Next base: position 15,610,332 of record NC_092516.1, on the reverse strand, counting down.
ATGTTTTAAAATGAGTTGGAGTGATGTGTGGTAAATGTTATTGCTTTGAATTTTCCCACTGAAATCTAAACAAGTAGAATATCAATTATGCACTCAGGTGAACATTACTAGGTAACAAAGTTGTTGCTTTTCTGTTACCACTTATTCTAGGTTAAATCTTAGTAGTAATGGATAGATGTTAAACCTTATTTGTCAACCTTTAAAAATTCAGTTTAAATTCACACGAGGTTCCCTGTTTTCGTAGTAAATATTTGTTCATAGTAAATACATTTTGCTAGGCACGTAGGCACATGCTCCAACTACCTGGAGGCTGAGATAGGAGGATCATAAGTTCAAGGCCAGCCTGAGAAACTTATCAAGACCCTGTCTCAAAATAAAAGTGAAAGGGCTGGGGATGTAACTCCATGAAAGCATTCTTGCCTAGCTTGCACAAGGCCCTGGGTTCAATCCCCAGTACCACAAAAACAAAACAACTAGATATCCACATGTACACATTATGATATAATTGAAATGACTTTCTATCATACCTAGAATAAGATTCAAAATTTCTCTACCATGGCCTATAAAATCCTATCTGATCTGATTTCTGCCTTGTTTCTCCCACTCCATCTCTCATGCTCTTCCATCAGCTTCCCCCTACTGGCTGCTTGGCAAGTTGTAGAACATGCCAAGTGCTTTCTTAGCTCTTGCATGGTGACTTCCTCATCTTTCAAGCTGTAGCTGTTTCCTCGGAGAGATCCATCTTGTGACCTCCTGCTCTAAATTGTCTCTTTATCCAGCTCAGCAACTTAGCAAAGCCCTAAGCAATTTAGTGAGACCCTGTCTCAAAATAAAAAATAAAAAGGACTGGGGATGTAGCTCAGTGGTTAAGGACTTCTGGGTTCAATCCCCAGTACCCCCACCCTCTGCAATAAATCAGTAAGGCCTTTTATAACCAAATTAAGGGGTTTCCCCCACTTATCTCTCTTATACTCCATATCACATTGGTCAACAAATCCTGATAGCTTTACTTTTAAAACGTGTCAGAACCTTGCTCCTTCTTCCCATCTCCATCTCTCCTACCTAGTGCAGGTCACTATCACCTCTCTCGTCCAGTTTGATTGCTTCATTTTTCTGTCACTATGCATCTACCTTTGTCCCTTTTGTTTACACAGCAGCCAGAGTGATCTTGTCATACCTCTGCTGGGTTCCATCACATTAAGGTAATAGCCAAATCTTGACCTCCCTAGTAAGGTCCTATGCAAGTGAGCCAACCTTCGGGCCTCTCTGATTTGACTCCCCACCTTCTACACACATTCTGTTCAGCCTCCTTGGCTTCCTTAATGTCTCCAATCAGCCTTCCTCCCAGGGTCTTTGCCCTTGTTTGCCTCTGCCTGGAATGTTGTTCATCTAGATAGATCTGTGTAGGTCATTTATTCAGTTCCTTCATATCTTGATTGGAATGTCACCCTTGTCATGTTTTTAAAATTCAACAATTTATCTACACTCCTCCTGTAACCCTTCCTTACTTTATATGTTCTCTTTAGCACTTATTCTCTTTATTATATGTTTTATGACATTTTTTTCCTATTGGGAAAAATAAGGATATAAGCTCCATGAGGGTAGGGAATTTTTTTATCTGAGTTCCTAGTAGCCCTAGTGCCTAGAATGTATTGTCTGATGTTATTGAATGTCAGTATGTATGTATGAATGGTATTTATCACAAGTTTGTAAATTTAGTAATTTTTTGCTGTCTGCCTTCCCCCATTAATCTGGGAATGTCAACAAAAAGCAGGAACTTCATCCATTTTATGCACTTTTCTAGAGCCAGAGTTTTAATAATGCCTAGCAACAAAAACACTGATTTGTGAATCATTGGATACTAATTGGTAATATTTTGCCTGTGTATTATAGCACAGTTTGTAAAGTACTTCCTTACTTCATTTGATTTTCACAATCTTATCTTGACAAAAGAGTCATTGCTTTAATAACTCTTAAGAAAATTATATGTAGTGGCTGATAAAGTCACCATCTTAAAGTGTTCTGGTAAAGTGTAATCAGAATTGGACCTCAGACCTTCCTACTCGGAATTCAGTACATTTTCCACTATATCAAAGGAGACTGGCCATAAAATTTACTATGCAGATAAGTATTTCAGTTACCTATGTTAAAACTGGTGTCTTTTTTTAATTACTAAGTTTTAATTTCTGGGTTTATGTATAATATAAACAAATCCTATCTTATATACATATATGCCTAAGAAAAAATATAGTTGGAAATTAAGCTTAAAGTAATATATGGTTATATGCTAAATGGAAGTATGAATCAAAAAATATCTTGCTGCTTGCTTAGTTGGTTTGCACAACTTGGAGAAGGACATGAAAGAAGTAGAGAGAGACAGACCTGGGGCAATTTTCTCACTGATACTGTATTTTTCTTTTTAACTTAATTTTTAGACCCACTAGGAGTCCAGGATATATAACAAATTTTATTTACAGCAGCCAGATTCATTAGAATTTAGAAATCACTGAAAGATCTGTCTGTATGTTGACTCAAGGGTCCATCCAAAAAAGACTGTCAGTCTATTTCACTTGCAAATAATTATAATTTTAGAAGTCACAATGCTGAGAATCATCCCCAAATTAATAACTACATCTCCATAAAGTAGATTGCTATTTTTCATGTCATCTAAGTAATTCAGGTATGTGATGGTACTTCACTGACTAAAGATCCCAGTTCAAGTAATTTTAAGTAGAACTCGGTTTTCGTTGGGCCATTCTATGTTGATCTGACTTGTATGTATTGGGACTTGGTTCATTCTTATTTTAAGGACTGGTTTATATAAAATGTTGAAGTGAGTTCATTTGTATTTCTGTGATTTATTTGTTGTGCTAGATCTCCAACTTGCTGCTGAGCTTGGGAAGACATTACTGGATCGGAACACAGAGTTGGAGGATTCTCTTCAGCAGATGTACACAACCAATCAGGAGCAGTTACAGGAAATTGAGGTAATGTCCTCAGTGGGAGAATTGCATTTTGATGTGTAGCAATCACATACTCCTATGCTAATGCTTGCAATTAGAAGTACAATATTCTAAGGTAGATTCTTTTTTGAGAATAAAAACCATCAGAAAGATGGAGACTTGATTTCTACTTTCTTTAGGTTTTCCCAGTACATAAGTATGTGATTTTCATCTTGCTATACACTTAGTGAAGTGAACTCAAAATTTACTAATATGTAAAGCAAAAAAAAATACGTAAGTCTTTGTGTAATTGGGAGAGAATGCCTATTGGTTATATTACAAACACATTGCTTTGTGATTTAACTTATTAAGTTCCAAGCTTTCAATAGGTACCCATTATCAAGCTTAAGAGAGAAAACTATCCATACTGTTGGAAGTTCCCTATATACCCACTCTTTGGTGGCCTCTCATTTCCTCCAAACACCATTCCAAATTTGGATTTAGGTGTTCAAAAATTATAGTACCTGATTTCATAATGTATCAAAGAATCAAAGTATGTTTCTTTCTCCTTGCTGTTGTCTTGATTTTACTTATATTTTTGGTGGATTTCATTAAAATATTACTTTTTGCCTAACTTAAACTTAAGATGAAAGATGCTAGGCTAAGGCTTTAAAATGGAAGGTGCTATGACCTTATAAATGTTCCCATTAAAGAAGCCTAGTTATATGTAGGCCACTTGACTATAAAGAAGATAATTGTTGCTATTAACCCAATAATTGCCCCATCAGAACAACTTTCTTCATACCCCAAACTTCCACCTACCCCCCAAAAGCTTCACACTTAAATTCAATTATAACTCATTTCCCTCAGCTTGGTACAGTAGACCCAGAACTCTTGAGTCTATCGATAGCAAGATATAAAAGATTCCATAATAGTGACACAGTTCATTATAATTAGTACTTTCTAGCTCCAATTATAATTCTAGGGAAGGATAATTTGTAAAGATTTTTGAACTCACCCCGCACCATTTTTAGCATATCCTACATTAAAAACAGAACAGCCGGGTGCAGTGGCACATACCTGTAATCCGGCGGCTCTGGAGGCTGAGGCAGGAGAACGGCGAGTTCAAAGGCAGCCTCAGCAAAAGCGAGGCACTAAGCAACTCGGTGAGACCCTGTCAATAAATAAAATACAAAATAGGACTGGGGATGTGGCTCAGTGGTTGAGTGTCCCTAAGTTCAATCCCTGGTACCAAAAAAAAAAAAAAAAAGAACATAAAACATGCTGTACCCTAAATTGAATTTAACAACTTGTAGTTTGTCAGAAACCTAAAGATACAGGAAAACCGGGTATTTTAAAACTGTTAAACTAGTCAAGTGTTACATGTAGTCAAGGAAATCTTTTCCTGTTCTGTTTTTTTTGTTTGTTTGTTTGTTTTTTGTTTTTTTAATATTTTTATGTGGTGCTGAGGAACCCAGTGCCTCACGCATGCCAGGCAAGCGCATTAAACCTTGTCTTTCAACTCTTTGAAAGATTTCCTGGAGCAACGTAGACTGTTATACACTGTGAGATACATTTATTTGTACTTGGATAGAAACTTAGTCTCAATATATTGTGTTAATGTCTCCTATGAACATATCAATAAAATTCTAAAACTGATACTTATTTTAACATATCTCCCAAGGATAGATGAAAGAAGTCCAGATATTTGTGTAATTGGGAGAGGATGCCTATTGGTTATATTACCAACACATTGCTTTGTGATTTAACTCATTAAGTTCCAAGCTTTCAATTCTGTAAATATTTCAGTAAAATTGACAGGTACATTAAAATAAGTTGGAAATCATAACCTAGAGTTTACATATATTAATATAATATATAATATTATACTTTATATGAGCTTTTATAGGTGTTCTGCCTCTGGGGCCATTGGAGAAAATAGATTAAGTTGTCTTTCTACCTTTTCTGTGGTATTGAGGATTAGGCAGTTAAGACAGATTGTTTACATTCTGACAGAATCCAAAGATCTTTGAGATTCTTCAAATCTTCCATCTAATGTCATTCATAAAATGTTTCAAAGCACAATGGGAATGAAGTATACAGTTCAGATTTTAATGATAAATATATAATTAAATATTCAAACAAATTTAGTTTAGAAACACTTTGATGAGACAAAACAGGATGTGGTCCACTGGTTCATAACTCCAAGCATTGAAGAATTTGGTGTTCTTTATCCAAAACTGGTTTGGGCTAAGAACAGTTACTGTCGTAGAGTTCTTCACTGCTATTATGGCTGGCTGGCCTTTCTTTTTCTTTCTTTAAATCTCTTCATAAAAATAAATAGGGATGGGAGACAAAACAGGGAAATGAGATGGGAGCAGTACTGACCAAGCCCACTTGTCAGGAGGGACTCCCATGGTCTGTGTTACTGCCTGCTTATGCATATCCAAACCCAGAAGACTTATGTACAGATCACAAGTAGACTTCTGAGAGGGTTCTCTCTAGTAACCTAAAACAAAGGATGTAAAAGTAGCCAGTCGGCCAAAGAGCCTGATTCCCTACTTAAATGTGACCCCTGTATTATGTACCTCTTTTTTTTGCAACCTTCAGGAAACCCCCTTTAAATATTTTATAAGGACTTTTCCTTAATTTAAACTTCATCAATTTTTTCTCTTTGCTTAAAACTTTTTAGTAGAATATACAAACAGAAAAAGAACACAAATCCTAAGTATAGTTTGATAAATTTTCATAAGATTGGGGCTAGGGTTGTGGCTCAGTGGTAGAGTGCTTGCCTCACACATGTGAGGCACTGGGTTCAATCCTCAGCACCACATAAAAATGAATAAACAAAATTAAGAAGAAAACAAATTTTTTTCATAAAGTAAACAGCCAGCATCCAGATGAGGAGAGCATTATCAGCCTGTCCAGGCACCACCCTACCAGCAGTATCCTAACACTGACATCCTAGATAAGTTTAGCATGTTTTTGAACTTTTACAGAAATGGAATCACTTGTACAAGTGGAAAACTAACCTTTTATTTTACTTACTTGGTGCTGGGATTGAATACAGGGCCTGATGCCATAATCATACATTCTACCACTGAGCAAATAAACCAAAAAGTCAGCTCTTATATCCCACCACCTAGAAGAATTTAAATTGAGACAAATGGTCCAGAAACAAACTAGTCAGAGTGAATAAAGAGTTGTCAGTGCATAACTGATGAAAATACTACATAAAATCCGAAACTCAGCCTGGCACAATGGTGTATGCCTGTAATCCCAGCAGCTCAGGAGGCTGAGGCAGGAGGATTTTGAGTTCAAAGCCAACCTTAGCAAGACCCTGTCTCTAAATAAAATATTTTAAAAAACTGGGGATGTGACTCAGTGGTTAAGCCACACTGGGTTCAATCCCTGAAGTAAGTAAGTAAGTAAATAAATAAATAAATATTGAATGAAATCCCAAATTCTTGATTTATTATGACAGTGATGAATGACTGGGAAACTGCCAAAGGCTGTTTTGTAATACTACCACAAATATTCATGCAAAACCTATTTGTGACTTTCAAATAATTCTCATAAAAAATGATCAGTATTTTTGATAGACGTAGCTTAAAAAGCTGTTGAAAGAAATAGTTCCATTGGCTTCAGAGAAGTCTGGAATCTGTCACTTTTATTCAGTGCTAATTTCTTTTTTTTTTTTTTTTAACAGTCTAGAGCAATGTTTGTTGTTGTTGTTGTTGTTTGTTTGTTTTTAATGGGAGAGAGAAGCTGTGGAGAGTAGTAGGATCTGACACAGTCTTTGCTACCATCACACAAGCCTTCTATGGAATTTTAAAGCATTTTGTGCTTTTTTTTAATCAATATTCTACTGTATTTTATGCTTATTTCTTGACTTATTTTATCCCCTCTCCCATTTCCCTTTGCAACATTGAGAGCTATTGCTGTGTTTATTCATGGTCTTTCACACATAGTAGGTAACCAATAAATACTTGTAGAAATTTAACAGATAAACTGTTTATAGTGCTGGGATTATAACTCAGTGGTAGAGCGCTCACCTAGCACTGGTGAGGCACTGGGTTCGATCCTCAGCACCATATATAAATAAAATAAAGGTATAAAAAAAAAACATTAACACATTTTTTTATATTTATTTTTTAGTTGTAGTTGAACACAATACCTTTATTTGTTTTTATGTGGTGCTGAGGATCGAACCCAGGGCCTCGTGCTTGCTAGGCAAGCTCACTATCACTGAGCCACAACACCAGCCCAAACGTTAACACATTTTTAAAAAAAGTTTATAAAGCTCTTTGAATAATTAGGAGAATTGTTTATTTAAATAAGAGATTTTTTTTTATTTACTTATGCATGCTGGGGATTCAATCCAGGGCCTCACTCACACTAGGCAAGTACTGTACCATCAAGCTATACCCCAGCTGCCTACCTCTGGAGATTTTAAAAGAGGTGGAAGGAGCTCTGGCCTGGATGTTAGGAGATTGAGGTGTACACCTCAATTTTATTTGCAGATAGCTAGAGAATTTAGCCATGTAAATTGCTTCTCAGATCTGTTTACTCCATTGTGGAATGTGATAATAATGTTTATACTACATTGATATGTAGTTGTTCTAAGGGGATGAGTTTATGCAAGTGATATATTTTGGACAATGCAAGTTGTGCATAGTTTATTTATACCCATGTACTAAGAATTTTTATAATGAAAGAATCTTAATTCTGAAAAAAAATAAATCCTCTTGAATTACTGGAGAGATCTTTAAAGCAAGCCAAGCTTTTAATAGAATTATAGGTGACTGATTTTTACAGTCATGCCCTCCCCACCCCAAATTTCCTACAGGGAAAATATATTAATCAGAGGAAAGAGGCTTTTCAAAGGTAATAGGAAATATTTTTTCATTATTATGGAAAATAATTTTGATGCTAAATTCAGAGGATTTGGGCTGTAATCCTTCATTTAAGGATAATCCCAACACTGCTGGAAAGCCAAATTTCCATTTTGTTTCATTCCATGTGTGTTTTTAGTTTGGGTTGTGTGTGTCTACCTTGGCAGTCCAGGTTAGGGTTTTGCAATTGCAAAGAGGTGTTAAATAATCCTGCTGGCCTTTCTTTTCTATTGGCTTACCTCAATAATAAAAGTGGCTTGTTTTATAGCTTTTTGCAGGACAAGAACCTTGTACTCACGATTGGGGTGACTCTCTGTGCAAAGTCCTAGGCAGTGAGATAACCCAAGGCACTTAAACTTTAATATTCTGGCTATAAATTGACATTTTTGCCTGCATTTCTGCTGCCCTGTGTCCTCCTTTCTCCACTGTTTTGCTAAAAACGTCTTTTCTTCTGCTATTTAGTATGGAAGTCAAATTCATTTGAGACTGTGTCAGAGATCCTGAATTAAGAAAATCAGATCATCAGAAGCATGTCTGTACCTTGAAGGAATGGTAGGAAATAAGCAAATTAATTTCCTTCCAGATTCGGGGTGGGGGGAAACTAATAAAATAATAAACACTAATAAAATAAACACTAATTTAGAGACCAGACCTGAAAGCAGGACATCTGACTCCATAGAATTAAAAGTTGATGTTTGTCTTACAACAGGATTTGTATAGAGATCAAATAATTTTTAAGTTGCTGACCAAATTAGTCAGACTCTTTGTAACATATAACTGAATACTGGAGAAGTGAAAGGCTTTTCTGATTAAGTTTGATGTGTAACATAAGATTAAACTACTGCATCTAAACAAACTCCTTTGCAATTCTTTGTCCTCAAACTCAAGTCCTCTGAGACTAAAATATCACAAGTTCTTAATGGTGTCCTTGTGTCTTTATCATGCTTTTTATATCAAATAAGGGGGGCTTTCTATAGTTTTTTTTTTTAATAGCTGCTTTGTACTTATTTGCATATTGACTTGGTAAAATAGGTCTGTGACTTGGGACCCATGGAGTGGGTGGTAGAATTGTAAATGTCTCCCCTTAGGTTACTGGTAGATATTATTGCCTTGGGAATAAGCAGAGAAATAATCTGGAAATGGGGAAGGAGGAGAGAATTAGTGACTAATAGGCTCTTTTCCCAAGAGGGCTAAAACCAAAGCCCATCTCAAAATCTTTCAATTAAGACTGAAATGTCATGAGAGATTTGAGAGGTTGTGAATAGAAGTCTAGAAATTGCCATTTAGCTAACATTTTTTAGTCACAACTCTGTGTAAGGAATGGACTAGACAGGTATACAAGAACCTTTCCTTCTTAGAAAGAAGGCGACATTAGTGAGTAAACAGTTCATCTAATTGTTGGTGTGTTGTTTTGAGGGACTCACGAGGAGTGCTGCTTTAGGCAAGGCAGCCCAAAAGTCTTCTATAAAGATCTTATGTTTGAAATGAGGCCTTAGGAATAACAGAAGTTTTTAACCTTTTAGTGTCTGTGTGTGCCCCGAAATCCTCTTAACTGTCTTAAGCAATTAAGATTTCTACCATTACTACAGTGTGATATGAAAATACCTGTGATTTCTGTTGGTGATGAAGTCACAAATACCCCCAGTCCTATTAGTGTTTTGTTGCCTGTATTCATATTCGCAGGAAATGCTCAATTTCAGTTAGGAATTAGCAAAGTATCTTGTCTTCCCCATCCTTATTCACAAACCCCTCTTTTATTTGTGGACCCAGACTACTACTACCGGCTGACAGAGGAGCGTGTCCCTTGGGAGAGAGGACATTAGGGTAAAGGCCCTAAAGGAGGGAAGAGCTTGCCTTACGGTGGGGCAACTCTTGAAGTTTAATAAAAGCACCCTGAGTGTGAAAGAATCAATAGCTAAATCAAGCAAATGAAGCTGGAAAAACTGCTTAAGAAAATGTTGCAATTTGATAGACATTAAGTAATTGGTTTTCCTCCTTGGGAATTGTGGTTATGCTAAAATCTAAAGTTTTCTCTCTCAGAAATATAATACTGCCTTGGATTTACTTTAAAATGATCAAGGTTGAAGAGAATAGAGATGTTATAAGACTGTTAAACTAGATTATGGGTATGTGGGAATTTATTAAACAATTCTGCATTTATGTGTATTTGGAGCTATAATAGAAAGTTTTAAAATGTAATAGGTAAGATTAGCCATCTGTAGAAAAGTTAAGGGGCACTCAAAGTAACTAGTTTGTAATTTCAGGGAATTAATGATTATAAGAACACATCAAAAAATTTTTTTAAAGAATACTGTAATGACGACTGGGATTGTGGCTTAGTGGTAGAGTGCTCACCTAGCACATGCAAGGTGCTGGGTTCGATCCTCAGCACCACATAAGAAAAAGTAAAGGTATTGTGTCCAGCTACAACTAAAAACGTTTTTTAAAAAAATGCTGTAATGATATAGTTAAAATATATCTTGGTGTGAATAACTGCAAGCAAGCTAAGTCCTAAGAAGGAAAATGGTAAGTATTAAGGTTAAAAGTCAAAGTTTGGGGCCAGCGATGTAACTCAGTGGTAGAGTGCTTGCTGAGCATATGTGAGGTCCTGGGATCCATCCCCATCACCATGTCTCTGCACGTAATTAAATCTTCCTGGTGAATCTTAGCATATGTAAAGTGTGAAAACTTTAAAGAAAGATGACACTAGCTAGCTGCCTCTTATTGAGCAATTTTACCATACGCCAGAAACCATGCTGGACTCTACAAATATTAATCTTTATGTAAATTCATATAGTAGTATATTTGGAGGGGGAAAAATAATCTTTTCTGGACTCCTGAGTTCTTTGTTGGAACAGACCCCTGCAACAAAAGACTGATTAACAAAAGAAAAACAACAGAGTTACTAACATGCATATATATATGTATGAATGATACCCCAAATAGTAATTCTCCAAGAGGTGGCTTTGAATTCCATCTTATTTAGCATATTAACAAAGAACAGTAAATTTTTAGAGAGGCGACTGGATGAAAAAGACTCCAAGGGCAGCAGTTTATGGGAAGGCAAATAAATAATGGACAAAGGCTGACAAAGCTTGTTAATGTAGACTCCTCTGGTGCTGATCTGGTCCATGAGAGTCTAAAGTTGTGTTTAGTGGTTAACCTTTGTTCTGCCTGGTAGGGAGGGAAGGTGGGGATACCCTTTGTATAAATCTATGCCCTGCTTTTAGGCAGATACAGGAAGGGCAGAGAACTTTCCTGCATCATCTTCTTAATTGGCTTCAGCCCAATAGTCCTTATACCAAAAAGGCATATTGTGGTGTGACAGACACATCCTGGTCCCTCCAAATATATATTTAATCTTATAGCCTTATGAGGTAGTGTGATAAGGAAACCTCAGAAAAATCAAGTTACCCATTTATAAATGGCAAAGCTGGGCTTCAAGTCCAGATCTGACTCAAACCTGGCTCTTAGCTACGTACCACTGCCTTCAATCAGACACTCTGATCCTGTGCCCACTAAGAGACAATTCGGTTCATGAATTGGCTTTTCACATGCCATTTATGTGTTCTTCATAGAGTATGTAACTGTTGCAGTCATTGGTAGGATCAGCTCCTATTGTAATTTAATAAATTATCGTCTGATTATACATTAACCTTTTTAAAGATTGTTGTGAATCCGGGCAAATAATACGTGAGGCTTTATACTCCATATAAAGTAGCTTATAGAATTTCTACAGCTTTGTATGTATATAATTGATATACACATATATAAAATATGCCTGTGAACATATATATTCCTGTAATTCTGAACATTTTTCCCACTCCAATTTTCCTCAGGGATTGCACACATATCCTATCAATGACAGGAACCTCCAATGATGTTGCTAACAAGAGAGTAGAATAAGGACCCAGGGGCTGGGGTTGTGGCTCAGCAGTAGAGTGCTCATCTACCAAGTGCGAGGTCCTGGGTTCAATCCTCAGCATCACATAAAAATAAATAAATAACCGTATTGTGTCCAACTACAACTAAAAAATAAATATTTAATAAAAAAAAAAAGAATTAAGGACCCAGTCCTACAGTTCTGAAAAAGCTTCCCCTATGAGAATTTGAGGTTGATTTTTCAAGGGATCAAAAGAAACTGGTGGGGTTTGAGGCAATAAAGAATAAACACAGATTTTCATAGACACTGCTGCGTGGGCACTTAACCTCATTTAATCCTCTCAATCTACACTAATAGATTCACAAACCCTCATTATCAGTTCTGAACCCAAAAGACCTGTGAACCTAGATTTTTTTTTAAAGAGAGAATTTTTAAAAAATATTTATTAGTTTTCAGTGGACACAACATCTTTCTTTTATTTTTATGTGGTGCTGAGGAGCGAACCCAGCGCCCTGCGCATGCCAGGCAAGTGTGCTACCACTTGAGCCACATCCCCAGCCCCGAAACTAGATTTTTCACTTAAGTTTGCAGCAAGTTCATTGGAAGCAGGTCTTGATCTTAACTGATCCAAGGTTGCTCACAGTCTTTGTACTTTTTGATGCAGAAGTATTAATGCTTGATTCCATGGTCCTGCTCAGTCTCACAGGGGTACTGCAGAAGTGTAATGCATGAACACCATGTTGTTTTTCTAAAATGCAAAGAATATGCCAAAACACTTTTGGCTTCAAGAGTTTCAGATGAGAAAGCCAAAGTTAAAGAGAGGCTGTGTGGTAGCTCAACACATTGCTCAGTTATGTAACTAGATTTGAGAAGAGACCATAGATGCTTTTTCCAACACTGTTAAGAGTCCATTGAAAATCATTTAGCCCTGTTCTTTGAAAGAAGTCTACTTACTGGCCCTGGAGGTACTTGAAGAGTTCTGTAAAATGCCTCAAAAAGATTATGATTCCCTTTGTTGTCATAACCTGGCTATTTAGAAAGAAGTCTTAGCAGGACCAAAATAATCTGGTCAGTTTCACAAACAAGGAGGATGACAGTGAGAACACTCAATAGAATTAAAAATAATGGTGGTCATTGAAGCATATTAAACTAAAATTTTCTGGTTAAATTAATGTATTTTCCATTACTTTTTGCCCAGAATGCCTCAGAAAAAAAATGATTTTTTAAGAGAAAATCATCTAATATCCTACACATTAGGCTTTCTTTTTTCTTTTAAGCATGGTATTTTTGTTTGAACTTTGATCTTGCTTTCCAAGCTTTTTCTCCTGAGAGATTATCATATCTCACTATGTTTTCCTTTGGAATATTAATTTTATGCATGTTATGTGCTTTGTAAAATTAGACCAGCCTCATGATACATAGGAATACTGGTAGGCATTGAGGGAGTTCAGCATATGAAGGATGTTCTGTGTTTGTTTTTTATTAAGTCAGGTAGGTTTTTGTCATATTTTGGTTTTTTGTAGTGCTGGTGTTTAGAACCCAGGGCCTTATTACACTTGCCAAACAAGCACTCTACCTCTAAGCTATAGCCCCTAAAAACTTCAGTTTTAGGGGGATTTAAAGTATTATGGTATAATACAAATTATACACTTGTCTTTGTCTCTGGTTCCTGGCATATAGTTCTTAAAACCCTTGAAATTTTTGGAGTAGTATGATAGGCACTGACCAGAGGAACCAACCACGTGATTAGGGGGTTAGAACTACCAGCCCACTCCTCAGCCTCTGAGTCAGGCACCAGTGGCCATTAATTGAGTTGGTCATGCCTGTGACATGAAGCTTTTTGATAAAACTGAAACAAAGCTACAGGAGCTATTGGGTTGGAAAGCACGTGGATGTGCCAGGAGGGTGCTGAGCCCAGAGATAAAGCTCTGCACCAGTCCTCACCCCACACTAATTGGTTTGAGAGAAACAGAGAATTGGGGTTGAAACCTTCCCAGTGTTATATCTGCTTGTGTCACCTTGTTGCAATTATCTTCTCTTACAGTATCTGACCAAGCAGGTGGAGCTTCTACGGCAAATGAATGAACAGCATGCAAAAGTTTACGAACAATTAGATATCACAGCAAGGGAACTGGAAGAAACAAATCAAAAGCTAGTTGCTGAAAGCAAGGCCTCACAACAAAAAATTCTGAGGTAAACTTTCTAGAATCTATAGAGGAAACTCTATAGAGGAGTCATTTTGTCCAAGTTGGAGTAGACATGGCTGTTTGGGTCAATGTGGGTAAAGTTTAATTTTAATTCTTTTGGGAGAATGAAGATTAACTGTAAGTCCTTTCCAATTAGAAAGCCCAGTTTGCGTGGCTAAAATCTCTCCACTGCTTTTGTCCTTAATATAATATGACAAGGAGTGATTGGCTTCTATGTGTTCCTCGCAGCCTGACTGAAACAATTGAATGTCTACAAACCAACATCGATCACCTCCAGAGCCAAGTGGAGGAGTTGAAGTCATCTGGCCAAGGGAGAAGACAGGGGAAATGTGACCAGGAGAAATCTGCACCCAGCTTCTCCTGTCTGAAGGAACTATATGACCTCCGCCAGTAAGAACCTACTTTTCTGTGGATTAATAAGTTGAAACATCCATGTCATTGACACATCCTGGATTCCAGTAGTTTAAAAAGTACCATTTTGGGGGAATGGCACTTGGCTATTAAACTACCAGTGGTTTGAACAAAACCATTTAAACATACAAATATGAATTCTTGGGTACTAGTAATTTTATGAAAACTCATTTTGAAAAGTCTCAGGAGCATTTATTTTATTGCCTTTAATGTGTTAAATCTTCATGTAAGATTAGAAATACTTCTGATAGAGTACAGATTTTTGAGTTGTATTTTGCCTTAAAGTGAAGGAAAAACATGGGAATTTCAGCCAAACAAAAATCCAGGAGAATATTTTTTTTTTGCCTGAAGAGAAATGCCTTTTATAATTTAGAGTTATGAGTTTAAATCTTTAAGAACTATTTATTCAACACCGCTATGCAGCAAATGCTTTGCCATACATGAGGAATGTGTGGTGCCTTTGTGAGCTTTCATCTTAGTGGAGAGGCAGTCCTGCTGTAATTACACAAATAAATACAGTTCCAAGTTGCCCAGGACAGAACAGGAGAGAGACCATTGTTCATTTGGTGGTGGTTCTCCTTGACTGTCCACCAGATCACCTGTGGAATTTTTCAAAGTGAAAATAACCAATATTCCCTCAGACCTAAATTAGAATTTCCAAGTGAAGGTAAAAAGCTGGTTAAAAGTCATAATAGCAGTGGCTCTTAACCTTGCCTGAATGTTATGAATTGCTGGAGAGCTTTTAAAACTAACCCTCCAGGTCCAGGTAGCAACTGGCAAGATCAGAATAGATGGGGTGTGGGAGGCAGATGTCAGCTGTGTAGGTGAGTCCTTCTACAGCCAAAGGCATGAACCCCTGGGCTGTTGTATTTCCTAGGAAGGCAGCTGTCACGCTGCTGGTCTTTGGGAATGAATGTTCTGAAGTGTACTTTAAGCCAGGCGTGGTGGCACACATCTGTAATCCTAGAAGCTCAGGAGGCTGAGGCAGGAGGATTGCAAGTTCAAAGCCAGCCTCAGCAAAAGCAAGGCACTAAGCAACTCAGCGAGACCCTGTCTCTAAATAAAATACAAAATAGGGCTGGAGGTGTGGCTCAGTAGTGGAGTGCCCCTGACTTGAATCCCCAGTGCCCACCCCCCAAAAAAGGAAAATATAGTACTTCAAAAACAAAAATAGTCACAAAATTGTTTGCTTTCATGTGTTTATTTCCCAGCCTCACAATTTCACTTGAACCTCTGCTCTGATCTGAAATAAACTGAATATCAATCATTATATCTCCACTAAAGATTTAGTTCAAGGGCTGGGGTTGTGGCTCAGTGATAGAGCACTTACCTCATATGTGTGAGGCACTGGGTTTAATTCTCAGCACCACATATAAATAAATAAATAAAGGTCCATTAATAACTTAGATTTAGTTAAAAAACACCCAGTCTCTTCCTTTGCACGCTTGGTTGACCTGTGTGCTGTATTCCTTCACCATTTCTCCCCTAGACACTTTGTTTATGACCATGTGTTTGCTGAGAAGATCACTTCCTTGCAAAGTCAGCAAAGCCCTGATGAGGAAGAAAACGAGCACTTGAAAAAGACAGTGACAATGTTGCAGGCCCAGCTGAGTCTAGAGCGGCAGAAGCGGATGACCATGGAGGAGGAGTACGGGCTCGTGCTGAAGGAGAACAATGAACTGGAACAGCAGCTGGGGGCCACGGATGCCTACCGGGCGCGGGCGCTGGAGTTGGAGGCTGAGGTGGCAGAGATGCGGCAGATGCTGCAGGCTGAGCATCCTTTTGTGAATGGGGTTGAGAAGCTGGTGCCAGACTCTCTGTTTGTTTCATTCAAAGAGCCCAGCCAGACCCTGCTGGAGGAGTTGTTCCTGACTGTGCCAGAGGCACATAGAAAGCCTCTCAAGCGCAGCTGCAGTGAGACGGTCCTTAGCAGCTTGGCAGGGGGTGACATTGTGAAGGGCCATGAGGAGACCTGCATTAGGAGGGCCAAGGCTGTGAAGCAGAGAGGCATCTCCCTTCTGCATGAAGTGGACACTCAGTACAGTGCTCTGAAGGTGAAGTATGAAGACCTGCTGAAGAAGTGCCAGCAGGAACAGGACTCTCTGTCCCACAAGGCTGTGCAGACCTCCAGAGCTTTGGCCAAGGACCTGATGGGTGTGAACACCCAGTCTGAATCCAGTGCCAGCAGCTGGGAACCTGCCTCTGTTACCCCAGAGCCCATCAGTTCTCCCAGTACCACGGCACCACCAGAATACAAAGCACTATTTAAGGAGATCTTTAATTGCATTGAGAAAAGCAAGCAGGAAATAGATGCACAGAGAACAAAATACCGCTCTCTCACTCCTTATTCCTAAATGAGTCTCCAGCTCTACTACTGACTTACCTGTGTCTTTACCAACCCTCTCCCATTCAGACTTCAGAGCCTGATGTTGCTCATGATATATGCTTCATTGCTTTGCTTATGTAGCAAATTCAGACAGCGAGAAAACTGTTGTCAATTCTACAATTCAGTTCCTTTTTAAGTGTTATAGGAAATCCCATGATAAACTGGCCTCTGGCTGGCGCACTCATTAGGCTGCAATTGCTAGAAACACCTTAGAGCCAGTTGAGGGACATCCATGCTCCTGGAGAAATTGGCTTGGAGTTACTATAGTGGGGGAAAAGGGCAGGGTTGGAACAAAGCTAAGCAATTCCTATTGCCTCCTTGCTCAACTTCTCAAAACTTTGTAGAAGTCAGGGTTGCCAAACCGAAATATCTTTTGCAAACACTGTTGGATACTGTGAATTCATTTTGGAAGAATGTTCAAGAGAAAGTGGGAGTCTAATCCAGAATAAATGACATTAACAATTCCAAGCCCTCAAGTTTTGTTATATCCACCAATTGAATTGTGACTGACAGATAATCCTAATATATCCAAATCCATCTGAATACCAAATTCAAATGGCAAGCTTTGGTTTGATCAAAGCTCATTAGTATATGTCCTAGAGGGCTAACCCTCTTTATTCAAATGTTTTACTCAAAGCTACAGCCTTTAGGATAGGTGACTGTGTAAATCTTTCATTCCTTTCCCAAATTTAAGCTAAAGGAGAAAGATCAAATCCCTTCCGCCCCCAGATGTGGTCTGGCTGGCCAGCTTGCCTGCTAGAGCCACTCCTGCTCAGTTCTTCGAATTCCTGTAAATGGTTTTGACTTGCTGCAGGATTTCCCATCTGCTACTTTACTAAGCAGTGTTGATGTTCTAACTGTGGAAATACACTTAACTCTCATTTGCATACTTTTAATTTAAAACTATTTAAGAGAACCGAGGTTCTGATTATTGTATATATTTTTCTAAAAGCCAAATAAAGCTACCTGTGAAAATGATCTACTGCTTATTTTAAGACAGGGTCTCACTAAGTTGCTCAGGGCCTTGATAAGTTGCTGAGGCTGACCTCAAACTTGTGGTCCTCCTGCCCCAGCCTACTGAGTTACTGGGATTACAGGCATGTGCCATCACACCCAACTAATAGCACAAATTCTGCTCATTTGTTGCTCATTGTTCATTAAAATTATGTGATTGAAAAAAATTTTTCAAATTTATATACTCTCTAATTTGTGTCTGGCTTGATTCTAAATTAATAACATTTGACTAATTGACAACATTTTTTCATAAGTACATATATTTTATGATTTATTGAAAATCATAACAGCAAAATATTTAAACAAATTTTTGATATCATATAGAAAATATGTAACAAAGCATATCTTTACCCAATTCTTGCATTATCTAAGTATTCTGAGACTAAATAGTATGAACCTATATTGACATCATTAAGATATTAACACTAGGAAAATAGAAAACATACCTTACCCCCCATAGTCATATAAACTGGGCTGCTTGTAGGTCAAAAATTTTTTCCATATTTTTTGTTGCACTATAATTGTATGTAATGGTGGGTTTATTACGTATTTGTACATACACATAATGTAACGGTATAATTTGGTCAGTTTGTTCCTCAGTATTTCCCCTGTCCCTTCCTCCCTCCCTCCCTCTGGTGCCTTTTCTCTACAGGTCTCCTTTCAATTTTCATGTGATTCTCCAAACATGGTCATTTAATCATAGGGACAAAAACATTTTTTTAAAATTAAGATGAGCATTGATTCTAAGTTATATTTTCTTTTAGATTAAGATTTTAAAAATAAGTAAAATATTTTAAATGACATTTTAAAAACCATCCCACATTTTAAAACAAGAAAATAAACATTTTTCTAAATTGTTTTTGTTGAGCTATCTATTTCTGATGATTAACATTCTTTAATAACTATATAGTATCCCAGTCTGAAGAAACATAATTCACTTAAATAATCCCCAGAGAGTAGATCATTTTATTATACTACCAAAAATTATAAGTTCATAATAAATAATATCAAACATTTGTGAGTTGAGAAGATAAATTATTGGAAGTAAAGGCAAAAAGATAAGAGCATTTTGCTATTGCATCTTCCTGTTTAGGAACACTCTTCCACTAATGCTGGATAAGGATGCCAATTCTCTCATACTTGTGCCAGTAAACATTTTTTTCTTAGTTTTGAAATGGGGATCTTGCTATGTTGTCTGCAGTGGCC
Source organism: Marmota flaviventris (assembly GCF_047511675.1). NCBI lineage: Eukaryota > Metazoa > Chordata > Mammalia > Rodentia > Sciuridae > Marmota > Marmota flaviventris. The sequence goes on along the minus strand of NC_092516.1, from coordinate 15,591,388 downwards.
GAAATTCCTGGGCTTATGCAATCCTGCCTCAGCCTCCTGAGTAGCTGGGATTACAGGCATGCACAACCATACTCAGCTTTCCTTGGGGTTGTCTATATATAATAAAATCATCATCTACAAATAGACTGCAATTTGACTTTTTTCCACATTTGGATACCTTTTGTTTTTGTCACCTAATAGCTCTTACTGGTTGGGACCCCCAGTACTATTACATTGAACAGCAGTGGTTAGAGTGGGTATCCTTGCTTCCTCTTCTCAGAATTAAACCTTTCAACTTTTAACTTGAGTATGGTGTTTGCTTGGGCTTGTCGCATATAACCTTGATTATGGAGTTATCATTCTTCTATGCTAATTTCTTAAGTTTTTAGTGTAAAAGGATGTTGAATTTTGCCCAGTGGTCTTTTGGCATCCATTGAGATAATTGGTTTTTGTCCTACATTCTGTTAATATGGTGTACCACATTTGTTCATTTGTTTATATTGAAACATTTTTGCATTCCAGGTACAAATCCACTTGGTCATGGTGAATGATCCTCTTTATGTGCTGTTGAATTGTACATCTAGATCTGAGATGATGGTGATTTTCCTCATTTGACCTATTCTTAGCATGAGCAGTCGTTCCTAATGTGGTCACTCTTGCATATACACTGTGGCAAAGTTACTCAGTGTGCTCCTGGAATTTTATCACTTAGGATTTTCATTTATATTCTTCTACCTTCTGAGGTTTTTGTACCTCAGCTTCAGGCCTTGGAGGCTCTTCTTTACATGCTGAAGTTTGACACCTCTCATCTACTCAGCCTTGTAGGTTAGCTGGTGTTTTATTTATGTATCTATCTATCTATCTATTTATTTATTTATTTATTCTGCTTTACATTTTACCTCATGTGGTTTGAAAATATTTCCTTACCCTCTGTAGGTTGCCTCTTCATTTTGTTTCCTTTGCTGTGAAGGAGCTTTTTAGTTTGATACAGTTCTACTTTTATTTTTTTTCTTTCTTTGCCTGTGTTTTGGTGTCCTAGCCAAAGACCCATTTCAGGTCCAGTTTCACTCTTTTGCATGTAACTTTGCTGTAGTTTAGATCTGGAATGGCTGCCAAAGTCCCATGTGTTAAAAGGTGTGGGTCCCAGTGTGGCGCTCCAGGAAGGTGGTGGAAACTTAAGAGGTGGGACCTAATGGAAGGTTTTGGGTCACTGGGGCGTGTGTCTTGAAGGGGGATAATGGGACCCTTGCCCCTTCCTCTTCCTCCTTTTCTCAGCCACAAGATACCTGATTTTGCCTTGCGAGGTGCTTCTGCCATGATGTGCGCCTCACCACAGGCCTAAAGCCACAAGCCCCATCGATCTGGACTGAAGCCTACAAAAACTGTGAGCCAAGATAAAACTTTTCTCTTTATAAGTTGGTTATTTCAGGTGTTTGTTATAAGAACATAAAAGGTAACACAGGTATCCAGTTTTCCCAGTACCAGTCATTAAAGAGACCATCCTTCCTCCTTGATGGGTGGTATATTTTATGTCAGTACCATGTTGTTTTTTTAATTGCTCTATAGTATATTTTTAAATCAGATAGTATGATCGCCTGCTTTATTGCATTGGTTAGTTAGGGTTTTTATTTTTTAATGAAAAAAGTGTCATCAGAATTTTGAATGATTGTGTTCAATCCATAGATTGTTTTGATAGTATGGACATTTTAATAGTATCTTCTAGTGGATGATCATGGAGTCTCATTCCGTTTATTTGTGTTGTCTTCAACTTTTTAAAATCAGTTTTATGGTTATTTTTAATTGACAAAAATTGGTGTATTGTGTACAATATATTTTGAAATACATATTTAGTATAGAATGGCTAAGTTGAGCTAATTAATATATGTACTACCTTGTGTGTGTGTGCACATGTGTGGTGAGAACACTTAAAAATTTCTTAGCAATTCTCAAGAGTACAATATATTGTTATTAACTAAAGTTACCATGTTAAACAACAGAATTCTTAAAGTATTCCTCTTGTCTAACTGAAATCTTGTAGCCACTGACCAACATCTCCCTAACACCCCATCCCCACTCCTGGAAACAACTATACTCTCTGCTTTTGCAGATTCATCCTTTTTTGAATTCCACATCTGAGATCATGAGGTATTTGTCTTTCAGTGCCTTGTTTATTTGATGTCATGTACAGGTTCATCCATGTTGTCCCAAATGACAGGATTGCCTTCTTTTTTAAGGCTGAAAACTATTCCAATGTGTGTCTATGTACACCGTATTTTAGAAAATCCATCTATTGAAGGGCCCTCAGGGTGAGTTCATATCTTGGCTATTGTGAATAATGCTGCAGTGAACACGAGAGTGCAGATCTAGTTTGATGTACTGACTTCATTTTCTTTTGGGTACACATCCTGTAGTGTGTTCCTGGATCATATGCTGCTTTTCTTTGAAAACTCTCCATGGTTTTACTAATTTACATTCCCATCAATAATGTGCAAATATTCCCCTTTCTTTTCTGATAATAGCCATTCTAGCAGGTGTAAGGAGGTATCTTATTGATTTGCATTTCCCTGATAATTAGTGGTGATGAGCATCTTTTCATATACCTGTTGGCCATTTGTTAAATAGAAATTTATTATTGAAGTAATTATGTGGGTTTTTCCTCTTGCTTTTTTTTTTTAATTGGTTTCTTTTCTCATAATTGAGTTACTTTGATTTCCTTCGGCACTTTGATTATTGTCCTCCCTCCTGCCTCATAAGGTTTCTGCAGAGAAACCACATGGAATTAGTCTTATTGGAATGCCCTTAGATGTGATCTTTTTTCTTGTTTTTAAAACCCTTTTTGATTTTTGACTCTTTGCTGTGTGAGGTTAGTCCTGGAACCTGGATCCACTGTTTATAAAAAAAAAAAAAAAAAAGTGTCTTATTCTTTTTTGAGTTGAATCTGATCAGAGAACTTTGATTTTCCTATACCTGAATATTTGTTTCTTCCAGATTTGGAAAGTTTTCTGCTATCCTTAAATAATCTTTCTATTCCTGTATCCCCATGACTCTCTTCTCTTTCTAGATCTCCTATAACGATTATTGCTCTTGATGCTGCCCCCTAAAATCATGTAAACTTTTTTTTTTTTTTGACTTAAGTATTTTCAAATAACCTTGCATTCACAGATTTTCTTCTGCTTGATCAGAAGTGTTGGCACTCTTAAATTTTTCATTTTATTCATTATACTTTTCAACTCTGGAATTTGATTTTTTAAACCATTTCTCATACTGGTTATAGTTTCACTGATTTTTTTAAAATTCTCTATTTTCTTGCAGTTTGCCAAGGAGTCTGAATTCTTTATCAGGAAGTTTGTAGATCTTTCCAGTTTCTGGTGCTTATTTTTGTTCCTTTGGTGGAGTCAATGTTTTGCCTAATTGTTCTTGATGCCTGTGCACTTGAAATAAGAACTTATTCCCATCTTTTCGGACTGACTATCTGGGAAAACCTTCACTAGTTCAGCCTGTTCAGAGATTCTGGGCAAGTTTTTTGGTTGGAATTTTGGGGCAGGCTGACCCAGTGTGAGTTGGTTGGTAGGTGGATGGGCCTGGCACCTAGGTCTGTGAGGTTAGTCCTGGAACCACTGGGATGGACCAGTTGATTGCATCTACCAGGACTGACCAGGTGCTAGGGCTGAGTAGGGCACCCCCTGGATCCACAGGGGCTGGTTTTCAAGCTTGGGGGCTTGTGGACTGGCCTGCAGAATTTATGTGGTTGCTGGCTGGAACCAGGCTCTTCAGGGGTGCTCTTGAAGCCTGGATTCATGGGAGCTGGCCCAGTGCTGAATTAACTGGGATAGGCCTGGACTTTGGGTCTACTCAGGTTTTATCATGTGCAAGGATGGCCTCCCACACTCAGGCATGGGGCTATAGGGACAGATCTGGAGGGTGGGGCCACACAGCCTGTCATTGGATAGACTTGGAGCATGTGCTTCTTGATGCCTGAGGCTATGGTGCCAACCTAGCACTAGAGTGGACCTGAAACCTATGTGGGGGCCAGATAATACTGGGAGTAGTCCAGAGCTCTAGTCTACTATGCTGGCCTGGCTCTTAGGACAGGCCTGAGACTGGCACGGTGGTAGGATGGCCCAGGTATCAAGTCCACTGGGCAGGTCTTGGGGCTCAGTCCATGGGTACTGGCCTGGAGTCTGGGCCCATGGGGGCCTCTTCTCAGTGCTGGTTTATGGTTCAAGGCAGAGTGTGCTGCTTGCTTCCCTGTCCTCGGACAAGAGGTGATGTGGGTAATATAGAACTCTCCTTCCTACCGTCTTCAGTGCATCTCAGTTGTGCTACATCCAAGCAAGGTAATCTCTCCCTTAGTTTCCTTCACTTATGTGCATGTGGAGAGTTGTTCAAGTTGACATTTGGGATAGGGAGGGACAGTAGACATGAGACCTGGAGAGTTCTTGTCATCTTGCTGATATCCCAAACTCATTCTCAATTTGTCTTTCCATCAGTGTTGTCTTCCTGTATTCCTTAACTTACCTTTTAGAATCCAGTGTTTTAAGGCTCAGATTTCCCCACTGTGCGTTGTGCATGAGGGGCTTCACCTTTCCAAGGTAGAAAGGAACATAAGTATATAATGGCTGAGACATACTCCAAATCAATGCTGATACTCATTTACTCCTTTCAGTCTCATGTATGTTAACAATTAGAACCAAAAACACAATATACAATTGATTTGTTAAACTATGTTACCAAATGTTTATTTGGGGCAATACATTCCTGATCAATGCCTGATTTATGGCTAAAGTTTTAATATGTTTCTTGGAAGAGCAGCATAGATCATTTAAAATCTTTAGAAGGAGCTATATTGTTGTGCAAAATAGATTATGGCAAAAACCTTTAATTATGTAACAAATTTTACATCTTACCCAACTCATTGATTTCTCCCACCATCCTCCAGGTCTATGCTATCTAGTTACATTTACTACTAGCCACTGGGCATGTAAATTATAGCTAGTCCACACTGAATGTAAAAGGCCAGATTTTGAAGACTTGGGAGAAAAACAATGCAAAACATACTTATTACACCTACTAACATGACTCAGATTTCTGCTGGACAGGGCTGCTCTAAGGGAGTTTGTTCCCTCCCCTCTTTAGTACACTTAATGCTTTGAAAGTTCAGATATTGCCTTCCTATAACCATCTGAAGACAGCAGCACCATGATGCCAGTTTAGTGTTAGCATTTATTTTAAAAATACACAAAATATAAATCTTTTACATTAAAGTGTGATAACCTCACTTATACATCATTTCATACTTACCTGGTTTGGTTTGCATAAAAAAATGCAAACCTTCAGAGTAGATGGATTTGATTCTAATTTTTGCTGTGGTTTGTGTAAACAGTTGAGACTGCTACATAAAGTAGGTTATTGTAAAAGGTACAGTGGCCACAGAAATCCAAGAGTAAAACAATTCAGTTTGGTTTAATGAAATTGGCAGAAGTCTTAGCAGATAGATCACCTAAGACTAAATATTGGCCTCTAGGCATTTTAAGTATTATAAACCTTGAGGTTTTCTTCATCTTGTAAACATAACTTTGACTTTGTTGGCATTAAGTTTAAAAAGGAGAATATAAACCATGATTTTCATCATCCTGCCCATGTCAGTATTACACTCTCTTTATTATGAGAATGAAGTAAAATACATCAGGAATTTCAAACTGTACTGCAAAAAAGGTCCATCCGGCTGGTCTCTGCTGGGAGCGCTCATTTAAGCTGACCATACCCTCTGTCCACTGGACCACGTAGTGCCATAGGCATGAGATGGGCAGTTCCTCTTGCTCTGCATCTTCTGAAGCAAGTCGAGGCTTTACTTCCACCTCTGCCATCCATCCTTGGATTTGCTGGGTCAGTGGTTTCCTACTATTGTCAAGACTGTACTGTCCCTTTAAGGTACCACATGCCACCATAGCTTACACAGCAGTCCTAGGAATAAAAAAAACCTATGTCCAGTATATCAAAACTTTTATACTTGATTTATGGATTGAACACAAACAATAAATTTGCTTCTGCCCAATCTCTCTTTAGGGTCTTGGGCCACCCTTTCCTCGGGGATATTTTAAAATGAAATGAATGTACTTTATAAACACTATAGTAAACAAATCACAACTCATATGGCCTTGAATATTTAAGACAGTAGGTATCAGTAGTATAGGGGGCTAGAGTTGTGGCTCTGTGGTAGAGTGCCTGCCTGGCATGTGTGAGGCCCCGAGTTCAATCCTCAGCACTGCACATAAACAAAAGATCCATTGACATTTAATAGCCCTTGCCTATTCCCAATACACTGCCCACAAGCAGAGAGCCTGACTAGATTTACACATTGTAAGAAGAAAGGCACCTGTGTTCTTCAGTTGGGGGTGAGGCCCCAAAGCCTTGGGGTATGTACAGAATGGACATACCTTTAGCACTTTATCCACCTCCTGTTTGCTTAGATCTTCTCCACACTCCTGAGTCAACCGAGATTGGATCATGTTCCGGCGTACCCGGTAATTTTTGGAAAAAATTTCAAGCAAAACCTGTCGATGCTTTAGTAGCAAAAAATGTGTCATGAAAATAGCACCCAAACAAGATACGCAAGATAATCACACACGGTCATCTGATAACAGTCCCTGTTAAAAACATTGGTCATCCCTCCAGACCCCAGTCAAGTCCCAGGAACTCAAGTCACAGGAACAAAAGTGGTGGTAAAGGGACTCAGGATGAGCAGCCGGCATCAAAATTAATGAAACAGGATGCTGGAAAATGCATTCCGCACCAATCCCCTCAAAAGCAGAAAGTTGAAAGATTGAGTCTACCACGTTCAGAATTTCCTAAGAACTGTTAATTGTCAAAATTCAATTTCAGGGACAAATTATTTGTTCAGTAGTGGGGTAGCGGCCTAGCTATTCTACTAAAATCCTAGCTGCTGACAAACACTTGAGGGCAAAAGAATGTGTGCACTCCCCTGCCCCCTTAATGTGTGAGGTGGAAGCCAAGATTCCAGCAAGACATGGGGAAGAGCCAGTCACCTGGGGAAGCTTCCAGGGAATTACACTCAAAGGTACGGCCACTAGAATACATGTGTTTAAGATGTGCAGTCACAGCACGTTACTAATCTTGGTCCTACTATGAACAGTAAGTTTTAATTCCATTCATGCCTCTCTAACACAGCAGAGCTCTGTCCTCCTCCACAGGTGACACACATATATACTATATGCTTATAGAATATTAGCATGGGGGTGACTGTTAGTGTCATCAGGCAGGACAGGAGTCCATGAGCTTTTAATCTTCTGGTTTTTAAATGTGCACTTACCCCTAGGTACATGTATGAAGACACGAACAGTGTGACTCTACTTTGTGTACAACCAGAAAAATGAAAAACAGCTTCTCGTGGCATTCTGTCATGTATAAAAGTGTGCACTCACTACTATGACTCATCACAGTAGAAGTAGGAAAAGCCAGAGGGCAACAGTTCTGGCTGAAAGCACAGTCTCACTCAGTGAGGCTGCTGCAAGCTCCACACCTCACAGGCTGGGAGGAGACACAGGGCTCCACCTGGCATCTACCCTCACCCTTCTTGTCAGAGACAGAACTTGGTGGGCCTTTGCTCACTACCTAAATCTTTAAAATTTAGAAGAAAACTTCTGGACCTCAGCATCCATGATTCTGTACAGAGGCCACTAAGGAGCGTGCTCCATCCGTGATTTGCAAGCCTGGCTGGGTATCACAGTCCCTAGGAAGCTCTGTAGAATAGCTAGGCCACTACCCCACTACTGAACAGAATTGAATCTCTGAAGTGTGTCCTGGGAATCTATGTATTTTTCCCAAAGGTGATTCTGAGGCAGTCAGCCCCCAGGTCAGCATTTGGGATCCACAGGTTGAGGCCTAAACCACTGGCATGGTAGCAAAGGTCACCTTACCTGATCACTCATGTCTCCAGATTCCCAGAGGGCAAACACCTTCTGCTCATCCGGGGAAGCAGCAGTCTGTGGGGGAAACTGGCCCAGGCCCAAGCATGAGTTGGTCATTCATTTTCCATGGGGACTGTGAGCCCTGTCCACCTCTTTTCTCCCCTACTGGGTGTACCAACACAGTTCTAGGGAGGTGTGCTCCAATTCCAGCTCCTGCCTCGAACTGGCTACAGGGCCTGAAGGAGCTTCAGTGAGAGGAGAGTGTAGGGCACCAGTGGGGTGCCTGGGACAGGGAAGCCAGATTCTTCTAATCTCCCCCCAGCTTGCCATTAGCTCAACTCTGCTTAAAGCTCTAGTGTCAACCCTCAGATGTGCCCCAGTGCCTTTTCCCATAACTTATTAGGGGCTCCCCAAATTTGCCTTTCAACTACTTCCCACAAGGCATGTATGATTGTGACTTAGAGGCCTTGCCTGACTGCCAAGCCAGCCATGCCACTTGATAGCACGATCCACAGGAGAACTAGAAAAAGAGTAGCCCAGGCCTATGGTACCTGGTTGTGTGGGACAGAGAGAAAGCAGTACCAAGCAGTACCAAGGCATTCCTATGTCCCTTCTCCATGAGAAAAGGCTCAGGGATTTACTCAGTGGCCACACAGCTAATAAACAGTAGAACCAAGAGGTGAGTCTTTGAGTCTACTTTTCTCCCTAGGCCTCAGTGCCCTCGTGTAGAAAAGAAAAGGCTGGATGGATCTGAAGCCTCTTCCATCCTGGACAGGCCTATGACAAGGTCCTCATGTCAGGATCTCAGTGGGAGGGAGAGCTCCACATAGGTCTCCATTTGCCAGCCCTGCCGAGAGGAAGGAGCACATGGCCAGAGCAGACACATCCTCATCTCTGTCCACACCTGTGGCCCAGGGCCACCTCACTATCATCAGGCAGACACCCTGCCCCACCCCTCGCCTGGCGCACAGAGGAAGGCCTACAGAGGCGCAGACCCCTTGCTGGGTGGGAAGAGGCCCCAAACCCCAGTGCCTTCTAAAGAAGACCTCACCAAGGAAATGCCCCCTCCAGCAGGGCTGTGTCCCCTGAGACAGTCCTGCCAGCCTGGGATCCACAGGGCCTCTTCTTGTCCTCTTTCTATTCCTCATGTAGACAGGCATGTCCCTGGGCTTCATCTATCAGACAAGGCTGCAGGTACTTCTCACCCTGGCCCTGGACACATCAACACTCCCTTTTTGTAGAGAGCTACAGTCCTACCTCACCCTATTTGCTGTTGGAGCTGGGAAGTAACTAAGAGACCCATCCCTCGGGTCACAGCAAAGGACAGCAGGCTCCAGCACTGTGCTGCTGTTTCCCCACTGGACGGCCCTTACCACCTACGGAAAGGCCCAGGGTGCGGGTGATTTGGTTCCTTACCCATGATCTGGTAAGAAATGCCTAAAGCCCAAGAGCTGTGCTGGTCAGTGAGCCTCTCCTGGGCAGGGAGGCCACCTGATTCAACTCTGTGGTAGCCGTAAGGACAGACCCACAATACTAAGGTTAGAAGTCAGCTCTCCCACTTCCTGGAGTCAGAGGAAGAAGAACCTGAATTTGCTGGGGCCCTGCTGTAGGCCAGACAGCGGTTAGGGCCTTCAGCAATCTTACGCAGTCCTTACCAAAGGCCTACAGTACAAAAACTAACTGCACTGCCCTTTAAATGAGGGCACAGCCTCAAGTCAATTTGCCTGAGTCACACACTGCCACCACCTAGGAGCCAACACTCACACCAAGGATGCCCCCCACCCCACACAGACTCTAAGCAGCTGAGTTCCCCAGGGCAGGCAGAGGGCAGGCAGGGTGTAGTCCCCTCCCCCGTGAGCAGACTTCTCCCCACAGCTCTGTGCTGCCTGCCCAGGGCCCTCCCATGGGGCTGTGGTGGCCTTGTTTTGTTCTCCTGCCCTGGTAGCATAGTCTCTACTTACAGGCACCAGTATCTGCTTGCAGCCAGCGGCCAGCACCGTGTCCTGCAGCATGCGGTCTGAGATGCCACTGAAGAGTGTGTGGCCCGGGGGCAGGCTGGCCAGGTGCAGGTTGAAGAGGCGCTTGAGTTCACTCAGCGTGAGCACAAACTGTCTCTGAAAAGTGGCCTCCACAAAGGCCCTCAGTTCCTGGGCCACAGGGGTACCAGCACAGCCTGGGAGCGGGTGCCCATTAAAGCTGTCCCCGCCTGCTGCCCGCCCAGCAGGCAGTCCGTTGGCCAGCCTGCTGTTGAGGCCGCCACTGGGTGAAGTGTCCATGGGTTCCTCCTCGTCTTCTGCTTCCTGCTCGTCCTCCTCCTCTCCTTCCTCGCTCAGGGGCTCCTCCTTAATCTGCACACCAGGCAGAACCGTGGATGCCCGCATCTGCTCCTTCCGCCGCTGCAGCTCCCGCTCCAGGAAGGCGTGGTTCTGCTGCGCCTTGGTTTTGGCTACTTGGACCCGCTGGTCCCCAGAGACCAGCCCTGCAGGCCCTACGGGGAGAGGCAGCTTGGTCAGGAAAGCACAGGGCCTGGTAGGGGACAGCAGCAGGCGGCCACTTGCTGTCTTCCCCCTACCTTGCTATAGGAACTCAGCTGTCCCGTAGAGAGAAGGAATAGAGTGGGGAAATCAAATTCCCACATTCAGAGACACACAAGAACAGGTCACTTGTGAGTTCCTGCCAGCAGCTCCTCCCATCCCACCCACTGATGACCCAAAGGGGTTAAGTAGGCCTCCAGGACCCAGACGCAGCACAGCCCAGACTACACAGGCCACAGCCCAAGGCTGAGGGGAAGGGAGAGGGCACAGGAAGGGTGACAACCCTTCCCTGAGACCCAACAACCCTTCTCCAGGCCTGACCTCTGATGCTCTTGGTAGCCCCTCTGGGACCACAGTGCGTGCCCAGCCCCACACACCTGATTGTCCATCTGGCTTCTTTGGCATGGTTTCCTTTACAAGATTATAGACTTTTTCTAATCTGAAAAAAAGAATAAACCCTTTTAACTCTAAACCGCATCCCATTCCATCTGCCTCACAATAGAAACAAGTCTTCAACATTCTGGTAACAGCATGTGCAGGGCCCTGTCCCCTGAAGACCCCCCCAGCCACCCACAAGTCCCACATCCACTTGGAGCCCCAGGGCCAGGATGGGGAATGACACCTGGCCCTCTCCTCCCTATGCCGGTCAGAGTGACTTCCTCTCCTCTCCAACCCTTCAGCACATATCAACCCACAAGCAGGGGCTATGGCTGCACCAGTCCTGTGCTGGAGGATTCTGGGTTAGCCAGCAGCATCTAGCTGCTCAGAGGAGGTGGTGGCCTTCACCGCTCAGACCCAGCCAGGCTGTGCTCCTGGAGCACAGGGCCTCCTGCGGCCCGTTGCTTACTTAGCCTGGATGCCTGTCCACAGCATGTGCTGTCGCTGAACCACATCCGGGTGCTTCTTGATGAACTCCCCATCGCAGGGCAGAATGAACTCCCAGCCTTTGTTGATCCTCACTACAGCCATGTGTTCCAGAAAGTCCTTCACATCCTCGGCACAGAGCTGAGGGGGAGCAGGAGGGTGAGGCAGGGCAAACCTCGAGTCCACAACAGGCTCTGGGGCTCAGGTTACCAGGAATGCCACTTACTTTGGTCACTGCTGCCACCTCTTTCCTTACCACCCAACGGCTCTGTGTGAACTTCCACATCTGTGGGAGAGAAAGCAGCATGTCCCAGGGCTTTTCCTCAGAGGCAAGCTGCTCCTAAGACTGTCCCCTAACCTCTGGTGGCGGTCCTGAAGGCCTGGCCGGGGGTACAGTGTGGCTCAGAGCCTGGTGTCAGCCAGGCTGTTTGGCTCCTGGGCCCAACTCTTCTAGCCATGTGCCTTGGGCAGTCATGTCACCTCTGAGCCTGTTCTGTTTTATGAAGGAACCCCAGGGTCCCATCCTCCAGGGCAGGACCACCCCTCCCCACCAAAACCAAAATGCTCCCTGGGGCAGGGGCTTTGCCCATCTGGCTCACTGTTGCGTCCTAGGACCTCCAAAGTCTTATGAGGACTTGGGGAGGTAACCAGGCTCTGGTGAGCAGCTATGGCCCAGACACTCATAGCACCCTGTAACCACTTCTGTCTCAGCACCTCTCATGCTCCCTGAATCTCATGATGGGGTGCCTAGGAGAGATGAGGGTGGAGATCCAAGACACAGGGAAAGAACAAGTGTCACCTACGATAACTCAGAGCCAACCCGGATCCTCTCCCAAATCCTCCACCTGGCAGCATCTGCATGCCTGTGGGAGTAGACAGGGCAGGTATGGGCAAAGGGCACCTGGGCATGGGTGAGCGAGCCCAGTGTGAGCCACAATGACTCCCACAGGTAAAAACATGCTACTCAAAGAGCTGGGGACTTGACACCAACTGCTGAAAGAGGTGGGGACCTCCACTCAGGAAAAAAGTGCAGACACTAAAGGTTCCCTGTGTGACAGGATCTACGTGTGAACATGTGCAGGATCACCACGGGCAGCTCCGAGGGGACAGAGTTTACCAAACTCATGCCAAGGTCTAGGAGGGCAGTGCAGGGTTCAAGGTCTTAAGAAGGATTTAAGCTCTGGATATGGATGGGGCAGGCTGACAAGGTAGCTCTAGAGTCACAAACTCAGGACACACACCATCAAAGCAAAGGCACCAGGACTGTGGAGAAGCTGGGACAATCCCATCCAGAGTCAGCACCAAGAGGGCTGAGGGCCCAGGGTGCCGACTGTCCATTACTCATGACAGCTCAGAAATCTAGTTTGCACCAAGAGTTTGGTCTGTTCATGTCAACAATGGAGGCAAGAGTTTTTAAAACACCACTCAGAAGCTGCTCCTGGGCCAGAATGGAGCCACCTGCAACCCCTCACCTGAGGGACTCAGATTCCTACAAGCACAAGACTCTTAGGATTCCCAGAGGGAGGAGGAAAAAAACAGAGTCTGGAGTGCCACAGGGATGGCCTCCTCACACACCTGCCTGTGGGGCTACCCGCTGCTGGGGGCAAGGTCCTCTGCCCCTGTCCTCTACCCATACCCCCCCAGGGAGGCCAAGAGCCCCAGGTACTTACAACAAAGTCTCGGCCTCTACAGAGCACCTCGGCTGGCACGCCACTGTGAGGGCTTGATGAGTCCTTGGGATACAGGATGTCACTGCCAAAGCAAGGAGGGGTGGTTCGTCAGTTCCCACACTTTTCTAGACCTCACCGCTGGGCCCAGCAGAGCTCCTCAGAGGCCTGGCTCTACGAGCCTGTGTGTGGGAAGCAGCAGCCTAGCCCAGGCCACCCTGAGAGGTCGTCTTCCCACCTGCCCTCAACTCACCACTCATGACTGGCCCAGCCCAAGCAGGGAGTCAGAGACAGGCAAGCCTGGGGCCTCGAGGAGCCCAGTGCTCTCTGCAGGACCCCAGTTCCATATGTGAAGTGTGTGAGGCACCAGGAAAAAGTGGTGGTGAAGCAGCTAAGAGGCCTCTACCCGCTGCCCAAATGCATGTTTGTGAACAAGGTCAGAGGAGTGTAAGCCTCAGGAGAAAACAGGACCAGGACAAGCACTCCAGGCCCAGAGAACTCAGGGTGAAGATCCAGGGCACCTGGGCTCCAGCATCCTGACAGCATGACCCTGATCCTGTCTCCAGGCACAGCCTGTAGCCCAGCACAAACCACCAGCCTGGCCAGCCCTGGCCTGTGGGGCCTCTGCTGGAGGCCTCCCAACTATTGCTCAGCCCTGGGGACCTGGCCTAAGGTGCTGACGGCGGACACCCACAAGGTCTCTACTAAGCATGTATTGGACCAAAGAGTTGGGCACACTCCTCAGGTCTCTGCCTCCAGTGCGCTCAGATTTCTTGACAGTATCTGCTCGGGGGGCACAGCACATGTATGGAGCACCCAGGTAAAGCTGATTACTTAAGGAAGGTGAGTTTTTACCGCCTTACAGGGACAACAGGGGCATAAAGACAGGGTTTAGAAGGACTGTGGCCCACAGGCCTGTAGGCAGCTGCCTGGGGACGTCAAGTGAGGCTCACAGAGGCACTCTGGGCAGGCAGAACATCAGAAACCCAAGAGTCCCTGTCTTTAAGCCCCAGTGACATGCTTAACTCCAAGGGACAGCACCTCCAGGAGCATGGGCAATGTGCTAGACAGAGCCCAGGCTGAGTTGTGAAGCTTGAGTTCTGACCCAGTTCTGTGGCTGCTTTGCAAGTCCTTTTGCCTCCCTCTCTGGGTCAGGGTCCTCAGGTAATGATCCTTCCTGGCTTTCCTTCACCCATGGCATAAATGCAAACACTTGGTCCTCTTTTATAGGTGACGTGTCATCACAAAGTTCTTCTATAAAGAAAAATTTGGGTAACTCAGGAAATAACCAGGCATCTGTTTACCAGCAAAAAGACACCACCAAGTGGCTGTTACATGAATATACTTTGCAATTTGCTTAGCCAACCAACCAAAGTACTTTTTGCAATTAAGTACTTTTTGGAAAAACCTGGAACTATTTATATTTTTTCAGATTATTCACCTTAACACTACACTACTTAAAAAGTGAGTCTCATGCCAGGCACGATGACACATACATGTAATCCCAGCTCCCAGGAGGCTGAGGCAGGAGGACCACAAATTCCAGGCCAGCCTAGTCAACTTAGTGAGACCTTGCTCAAAATAAAGATGAAAGAACTGGGGATGTTATCCCAGGGGTAGAGCACCCCTGGGTTCAACTCCCAGCACGTGGGGGGGGGGGGGGGGCACACATACATCTTGTATTACACCGTTTTAAGTTACTACCATTCAAGTGTGCACATGACGCAGCCTCCTGCATTTACCAGGGTCTGCTGTGTGCCAGGCATCATATCAGGCCCTAGGGATATAATAAGGCCTTACTCTTGTGAAACTAATAGTCTGGTGGAGGAGGCAGCTAGTCTGGTGAAGGAATCATAGGAGAAGGGAAACTATCACAGGCTACTGAGCCACAAATTCAAGACCTATGAATCCAACAGGTTATATAAAAGAAATCCACAGTTTGATGCAGCTTAATGAAACTGCAGAGTGTCAAAATGAAGAGAAATCCTTAAAAGTCGCCAGCAGGAAACAAGGAAACAAGAATTACACTGACAGAGAATCTGTCAATAAAAACTGAAGTCAGAGTGCCATGTAACTGTTTCAAGAAATAAGAGGAAAATAATGACCAAACTGGAATCCTACGCAGCATTAAAAATATCCTTCAAGAAAATAAGTGAAACAGACATTTCCAGATAAGATGGAAACCACTTATTTGCAGACCTGCGTTAAAGGAAATGCTTGGGCATTCTTCAGGCAGAGGAACTCACACCAGAGAGCAACACAGATGTATACAGCAAGGATGAACAATTCAACAAACACGTGAATAGCTCTAAAGTCGGGCACAGTGATGCACACTTGTGATCTCAGCAACTTGGGAGGCTGAGACAAAATAATTAATTGCAAGTTTGAGGCCAGTCTCAGCAACTTAGTAAGACACTGTCTCAAAATAAAAGGTAAAAAGGGCTGGAGAAGGAGCTCCAGTGATACAGCACCCCTGTGTTCAATCTCCAGTACCAGAAAAACAAAACATAAACTGGATAAGGTGGAGTCTTCTGGGGTTTAAAATATACAGAGAATTAAAATACATAAATACTGCAGCATGAGTCAGGAAAATGAATATAAAATATTCTAAATTCTTAGAAAAGGGTGAAAAGCAACAACTAATGCACAACTGTAACAAGTCACGAGAGCAAGCTGCAAACTGTAAGGCAGCCAATAAAAATGTTAGGAGAATAACTTCCACATTAACAGGAATAAATGGAAATGTAAAAAAGAATCCAGTAGAAATTAGGAATGTATATAAAATGTAATGCAGGTAGGATAAACAAAAAGCACCCCTGTACCTTTAAACCCCAAATATGCGCAGTTACATTCAGTTTAAAGGGATGGAATGCTCCCTCCCAGCGAGAGACTGCAGGTGCCTTACCTCTTCACCACCCAGTTTCCTTGGACTAACATCGCCACCTTCTGGATGCCACGCAGAACAGCCACAGAATCCACAGAGGGGCCAAGGAGGCTCATCAAGTTGGCAAAAGGCATGACCTTCACTGAGGTGAATGCAGGCATCTCATTAGACAAGGGGAGAGGGGCCTGGCCCTACCCCTCTCCCCCAA
This sequence comes from Marmota flaviventris, assembly GCF_047511675.1. Lineage (NCBI taxonomy): Eukaryota > Metazoa > Chordata > Mammalia > Rodentia > Sciuridae > Marmota > Marmota flaviventris. The sequence continues at coordinate 15,575,324 of NC_092516.1, read as the reverse complement.
GTATCTGCATAGCATCAAGCTCACATAACACCCCCTGAACATGAGAAATAACAATGGTATCGACAACAGCAATGGCTGGCATTCACTGGATGCTTGCCATGTGCTGGGGACCATGCATCTCTGCACCCTTGCAAGGACTCTCTGAGTAAGTGCCCACTGAGGAAGACCTGGGAGCACCTGTCACTACTCAGCCCAGAAAGGATTCAAGACTCAACCAAGATCACTAGACTGGAAGTGGCAGAGCCAGGACTTGAACTCAGGTAGGATCTGTGCCTTAATCCCTGTGTTCTGCTGACCCCCGAGTGAGCATGTGGCAAGGCCGGGGAAGGTCAGAGTCCTCTGCAGAAGACTGGGAGTCTGGCAGGGAGCTCCGGCCTCCACTCAGGCCGAGAAGGGCCTGGGTGAGTACAGGTGGCCAGTGCCTGCTGTGCAGCCTGGTGAGGGCGCCAAGGAAGAACAGGCAGAAGCCAGGCACTATGCAAATGCCCTGAGTCCATGTTCCCACGTAAGCCTCTGTGCTAAGCCCTTTAGAGGCTCACCAGCCTCAGAACCCCCACTAGTCTCTATAGATGATCTATGGCTCAGAAGGTCAGTGACCTGCCCAGGCTGCCTAGCAGGGGAGCGGAGAGGACGGCCTGGAGCCCATGTGAGGGAGCTGCTGCTGCACCACTGTGGATGCTACTTATCTAGCCAGGGACGGGGCTGCAAAGCTGGAAAGGCTCTGGAGGTGGGGCCTTTGGCCTGCCCCTGGGTATTCAGTCTATCCAACAGCAGGCCTGCGGGCCCCTGGGAGACAGAGGGTGGCACCCACCATTCTTCATCAAGATCTTGATTTGGTCAGCCAGGGGCAGTGTGCGCAGCTGGGCCATGGACAGGACATTGCTGGGGGCCACAGGCTTGTCTCTGTTGAAAAGGGAGGTGGGGGGTTAAAGGAGGCAGGTGGGGGAGGGGAGGGAGGGCAACTCGCCCCTACTCACTTCTCCTCCTCCTGGCTGGGTGGCATCAGCATCATGAGGTATTCGCTGTGGGAAGAGGGTAGGTATCAGAGGCTCTGTGGGCTTTGTCCCTGCCACAACCCTGCCTCTGAGCACAGGCTGCAGCTAGACTGAAGCCCCCCTGGCCGCAGCCCCAGGAAGAGGGCAGAGCAGAGGCCTAACCCCCCAGCACCTCGGCTCACAGGCCACTAGCTCCACAGAGAGTGGAGATCACCTCTTCTCAGGCCACCTCTCCGGCCATCTCCAGGGACAATGGGCCCCTCTCCCACCCTTCCCCTATAGAGGAGGGCTGCAGCCCCCAGGGAGGACCTGCACTGGAGGGACCCTCCCGGGCTCCTGTGCCAGCTTCCAGCCAGTCCCACCTGGGTGACTTGACGAGCTCCGTGTTCTCCACCCCGCTGGAGCCCTGGCACAGCAGGTACTGGCGCTCGTGCTCTGAGCGGCTGTCCTATTGAGGGAGGACAGGGCAGGGCTCAGCCGGTGCTCAGGCCTGGACTCCCCAGGCCTCACCCCTGTATCACCTCCCATGCCAGCCCCTGCAGTCCTGCTTCAAGACTGATCACAGGACCATATGCAGCCTCCTGAGCACAGCACCCAAGGCCTCTGTGTTGTGGCCTCAATCACCTTCCCTCCTGGCTTTATGGCCTGCCAGCTCCAGCACCTGGCCTCAGTGCTGGTCTGTAAAGTAGGAACACCACCAACAATGACTGAGGTGGTAGCTAACATTCACTGAGCTCCTGTTACATGCCAGGCTCTGTTCCAATGGCTATACACATGTGACTCATCTCCTCCGCAAAATAACTCCACGACTTTTTTACCAGTACTATTTTACAGGTAAGCAGGAGGCTCAGAGAGTCTATGTAACTTGCTCAGGTCACACAGGAAATCAGCAGAGTCTGATTTATCAGGAAGTCTGACCCTGAGGCTCTGTTAATCCAAATCTTTTCCAAGAAGGTTCCAAAGAAATGTTGCTCCTCCACACAAATACACTGGGGAGCCCTAACCCTGCATCTTTGGAGCTTTAAATTATTCAATTGTTTCCCTCACTCAACACACAGCTTCAAGGACGTGATGAAACCCAGTACAATACAAATCCCTCTGGGCAGGTACTATGAACCAGTGGGCATGCGGCAGATGGCAGCCTCCAGAGCTACACCAAGTGAAGCACCTGGCCCGCCATCAGGATCTGTGGTGCGTGAAAAACACATGACCAAACTCCAGCCCTAATGTGAGCCCAGCAAGACTCCAAGCTCCAGGAGACCCCAGGGGACCAAAACCCCCCAACCAGACACAGCAGGCTGGCTGGCGTCTCCACCTCCTGCTCCTCTGGGGCATGAATGTTACCAAGGAGACATGACAAAACTTGAAATAAGTGAAAACTGAGACAACAGGTGCTAATGGAGGCCACTCCAACACTTTTGGGTCCAGGGCCCTCCTCCCAGGACCCCAGACCAGGACTCACCCTCAGGCCATGGTAGTGCAGGTGGACCCAGGGCTCCTCTGCATGCTTCTTCTGCAGGAACTCGTAGGACTGGACTCGGCGCTGGCGGGCCTGCTCGGACTCCGGCCGGGAGAATCGCACCTGGAGGTGGGATGGGGAAAGGTCACACCCTCAGACCTGCAACCCTCCCTGGGCCCTGTCCCAACCCTCGACAGTAAGCCAGAAAATGCCACAGCAACAAGATTTCCACTCCAACCTCCCCCTTCATTTCCTGTCACCAGCCCCTGTGAAATTCAGTTCCAACCAGGTCCCTCTGTGATCCACTAACCCCAGCTGGGGAGCAGCTTTCTCGGCTTCTGTGGCCTGCTGGGGGTGGTGGCTGGATTACAACCCTGGGGTATGAAGCATGCCTCATCAGACCAGGGCCACAAATCCCAGGAAGGGCAGGGAGTTTTCTGAGTTACTGAGGACAGAGGAGCGCCCAGTGACCTGAGCACCACCCCCTGGCGGCTCAGTGCCCCAGTCCGCAGCAGCTCCAGCCAGAGCCATGTGCAGGCTGCACCACCATCTGTGTAGCACTTTCCTTATAATACTCGCCTTAACCCACACACACTGAACTGGGGGGCTCTTTTAGAAGATTCTTTTGGGTTTTTTTTCCAGGTGCTGGGCACCCGGGGCTCACCCTCGCCTCCCTCCCAGGGCCTTGTGCATGCAAGGAAAGCACTCTACCAACTGAACTATATCCCCATCCCCTTGGGGGCACTTTATAAGCCACCAGTGGAAGGCAAATATTCTAATAATCTTTAATTAGTCAGGAATAAGTTCTGGGAGGGCAACAGTTCACCTAGGCACCACTGGAAGAACAGAATCACAAAGACAATGAATGAACTCAGTGTGGGGTCACTGGACCTGGGCTCAGGTAATTCCTGCCAAGCTCCAGGACCCCATCTCTTTCACGAACAGGGCTGTCATCCTTTGACAGTGTAAGAGGTCATGTTACTCCCTCCAGGCAGCCCCAGCGCGGAGGCTCAAGAGGTGGGGTGCTCTGCACCTGGTACACCCCAGAGACAGGCAAGTCCGTGGCTCAGACACTCAACCCTGCTGTCTTGCCTGTCAGGCTGCTCCCTTCTGCCTGGGGCCAGAACTCACCGTGATCTGCTTAACATCTTCTTCTGCCTCATCCTGTGAAGAGTCCCCAGCTGCAAGAGAAGCAATCCCTGCCTTGCAGCCTCTACTAGAGCTGCTCCTTGCCCCAACTCGACCCTAGACCCCAGCCACAGGGGTCCCAACCAGGGGGCCCCAGCCAGGTGCCTGGGAACTCTCCTGCAGATGCTGATCTATTGACATTTCACCTGGAGGCACTTCTGCCCCCAGGGGACACTTAGCAAGATATGGAGACATTTTTGGTTGTCCTGATTTGTGGGGGTGCTGCCATTAGCACCTAGTGGGCATAGGCCTGGGTACTGCTCAGCATACTATAATCTGACCCCCTGAATACACTTTTCCATATCTAAATCATAGAGTCGTGGGCAAACAGCAGGGCTGGGCACCCCGGGGCTCACCCTCATTGGCTGCCTCCCTCTCACGGTGCTTGGCGTCTGCCTTATCCAGGTAGGAAAAGCTGGGCCGCAGCTGTAGGATGCCATGTAAAGGGGTCAGGTGGAGCTCACCTGGCAGAGGAAGAAAGGTTTAAACCTGCCTTTAGGGAAGGAAGCTGCCACACCCAGCTTGGCTCAAGGGAGTCACTAAGTCCCCTGAAGGCAAAGGCCCACTACCAAACTGCCTCCCATTCCTGCTCCAGCATGCAATCCTGGAGTCTTGTGATGGCCAAGCCAGGGGCCACTCCCAACTCCACCTGATTCTAGTGGACAGCAAGTGACACCCAGGCCAGGACATGAGACTGAACACCTCTGTTCACGGCCACTTCTTTCAGGCCCACTCCCAGCCCTTCCTACACCTCAATCCCCGCCCCCGCCCATCCCCACTCCTCTCCCACACAGCTCGCTCAGCCACCCCAAGCACCTCATCCTTTTCCCCTCCAAGTCTTTGCCAAACCACCTGGCCACCCATCCCCACCACCTGTATTTCTTCTCCACCTCAACATCCCACCTCAACCTGTCAAAATCCCACCCATCTGTGAGGAGTCTGTTTAGTGCCAGTGTGGCTGGAGAGGTGGCCCTGCCCGGGCCAATGGCAGGGCCTGTGTGATCTCTGACCAAGGCTACAACATTTCCTTCCAGTTAAGGATTGTGGCCCTAAACAACTATGGCCCCGAGACACGGTTCTAAATAGAAGCCTAGAGTTCCCTGACACTACTTCTGTCTGACTCTACTCATTTTGTTTCTTCAGTTTTCAAATTAATTTCATTGGCTTTGTAGACTAATAAAGCATCTTTTTTTTTTTTTTTTTTTTTTGCTTTACTGAGCTATGACTCACATGCCATACAATTCACCCATTTAAAGTTTATAATTCAAAGTACGTTAATATATTCATGGAGTTCTATAACTAGAACCACAATCAATTTTAGAACATTTTTATCACCCCAAAAAGAACTAGTCAATCCCCACTTCACTCTCCCCTCAGCTGCTGGAAACCAAGAATTCTCTCTCTATCACTGTGGATTTGCTTGCTCTACACACTTCGTATAAATGGGATTATACAGTGTGGTCCCCTGAACGTGGCTTCTTCCACTGAGCTTTAGTTCTCATGCCATGTAAAGGGGTCAGGTGGAGGCCACAAACTCCATGTGGCAGCACTCCTTTCCTTCATATGGCCAAAGAGCAGTCCACTCTAGGTGTATTCTGTTTATCCACGCATCAGCTGATGGAGCTTTGGGTTGTTTCTATTTTGGGCTATCATGAAGAAAGCGCCAGTGAACATCTGTGTACACATCTTTCTTTGTGTAGACATGCTTTTGTCTCAAGTGGATACTGCCTCAGAGTGGAATTGTGCTTAAAGACAAATTCCACCACCTGTCCCCAGAGTTATGCTCTGCTGCCCATGTACATGTATCCCAGAAGGAAAATGCCTTTGGAGCCCTAGTCCTATCAGTCTCCAGAGCTGGTGCTTTCCAGTGTCCTGACCACTGTAGTTTGTTTTTTCCATGTTGCCAGGTCCCTGCAGGGCCTAATGTTCAGGGAGGCAGGAGCTGGACATGAGACTGTGTAAGGTCCCCCTGCCCCAGCCCTTCCCTCCCTCCCTCCCTCCCCAGGTACCTTGCCTGTAGAGCGCAGCTGCATAGCGGGATGTGTTACTGGTGGTCTGGGAGGAGCAGAAGGTCTGCTTGTCCATCAGTTTCCTGGGACACAGGGAACCGGTGTCAAGGGGAAGGAAGCTCCAGAGAGCCAGGACCTGGTGGGCACCAGACTCCAGATACTTTCTGAAATGCACCAGCTAGGAATCCAGGCCAAAGGCAGCTTTTGACCACCTCAGGAGGGGAGCCAGGGGATAAGAAAACAGGCAGCCTTGTTTGCAGATCAAGAGATGAGTGGTGGGCAGGCCCTCCCTGGGCCAGCTTCCCATGCAGCCCAGGAAGAACTTGGAGAGATGAGCTAGCTCAGGAGGGGAGGGTCTAAGACAGGCCCAGCCCCACAAAAGCAGGGATACTGGTGGGGAGCCCAGGGAGGGAACCAATGGGATTATTTTTTAGTTGTAGTTGAATACAATATCTTTATTTTATTTATTTAGGTTTATGTGGTGCTGAGGTTCGAACCCAGGGCCTCACACATGCAAGGCAAGCGCTTTACCACTGAGCCACAACCCGAACCCTGGGATTATTTTTGAAGCCTTTTAAAGGCTCCTATTTGATCTCAGTGGGGCTTGAAGGGCTTAGGGACCTGGGGACTCACGAGGAGTACGTGCTGGTCTCGTCGGCACAGGCACCATCCACATTCAGAGCAATCTGCTCCCCTTTGCTGCGGCAATAGTTGGGATTCAGGGTGTCGATGGCCATCTCAAGCTCTACCTGGAGGTACCAAGCACCCCCACAGCTGTGAGGACCCCAAGGCACAACTTCCCAAGGGACACCTCAACTCAGTCCCTGCCCAGAATTGAGACTGTCCCTCCCCCAGGGCACCTGGGTTTCCATCCACACCAGGAGCCACAAACCCAAATACCAACTGAAATGTCAAAGTGGCTTTTCATGAGCAGCAAGGTAGTTCATGCGGTTCCGTCTGTCCCCGCACACACATCCCCTCCACTTCCAAACACCAGAATCAGGTGCCAACATTTTAAAACTTGAAAAGATTTCTCATAAACATCCGTCTCCAGGATGACGAGGTCCTGGACAGCATCTGTGTGTGACCAGCGGGGCTAGAGCTGCAGCTGGCTGAGGGCATGCTTCTCCTTGTCCCTACCGCCTCATGCCTTCTGGGCACTAGATCTCCTCAGATGGGGCCTGCTTCACACGTACTGTCCCCCACTGCCCCCCACCCGCTGCAGCCCGCCTGGGACCCTGCGTTTACACAGGCTCTCCTTCTCCAGCTCACCTGGAGCCTCACTCCTCCTGAACCGTCCACTCCCCTCTGGAAACCCTCCCTCCCTCAGCTTTCCAGGTCCTGCAGCTGCCGTTCTCCCAAGCCTCCAAGTGCTCCCTCTCTGGGCCTCCAGTCCCCAAAGGCCCTGTCTCCTTGGTTTTGTCAGCTCCCCTCAGACACCCCCACCCGTCCCACTTCCCCCACAGGACAGTCCCACCTTTTGCTGCTTGGGCTTGATCTTGGCTGAGAGATGTGGAATGTCATCATAGGTCATCGAGGCTGGACGCACAGGGTACTGGGGAGGGGAAGGGAGCCATCAGTCCACCCTGCCCAGCCCAACCAGAGCTGGGCTTCAGGAGCTCTGGTCAGATATGCAGTCAGCCCCAAGCTCACCCCAAGCAGAGACCAGAGTACCCAGGGCCCCATGCACCCTCCCACGAGGCTCCACGACCTCTGCCTGCAGGCCCATTCCACTGGCTCCTCCCAGCCTCCTTCCCAAGGACAAGTTTATGATGCCTGAGACTTTTGAGGGATGTGCCTAGGCTTGTGGAACTCAAGCAGGTGCCCTGCAGACTCCAGCAACCCACAGAGCACAGGAGGGGAGAGTAAGGGACCAAGGTCTAACTACCAGCTTACAGGCCATCCAGGCGAGAAGGACAAGCAAGATGAAACCACAAGGAAGCAAAGAGGCAAAGAAGGCTGGCCAAGGGCTCCTCAGGCCAGGACCGGGCTCAAGATCCACGCTCCCATCCTCTCTCCTTTTGCATATGAACTTCCCACACACACTGTTGGGGGTGGGGGGTGCGATACACGACCACGGACGGACCCCACGCACTCCTGTGTGGAGTTACCTTCATGTAACTGGCTCACACTGGAAGTGTGCACCGATTACATGGGGACACCTTTCCCCATCCATCCTCGCAGACGTACTTTCCTTCTCACTTCCCTGCAGTGGCCACCGGTGGACGAGCCAGAGATTGGACCCATCCTCACAAACCCTAGCCTTCAGTGCCTAACACCAGGACAGCCTCCTTGGTGAGCCTGGTGGAGACGCAGCAGCATGCAGCATGAACTCCACCCTCTGGGGACCAGTTCAGGCCAGCTGCATTCTAACCAAGGAAATGGCCATTTCCTAAAAACTCACTTAACAGCCATACGGTGACTCCTCCTGCTTCTGGGATGGAGCAGGCGGCTTGGCAGAATAGCCTGGAGCACAGCTGGCCTTGACAAAGCCCTCAAGAAGGGCCATCCTGGGGACAGCCCTGCCCACCACAGCCTGCTCAAGAGCAATATGGGGGTGAAAGCACTAAAATGACCAACACACTTCTTTCTCTTTCTTTCTCTCTCTCTCTCTCTCTCTCTCTCTCTCTCTTTCTTTCTTGGTACTGGAGGTTGAACTTAAGGGCACTTAACCACTGAGCCAGACCTCCAACCGTTTTTTGTATTTTATTCAGAGGCAAGTTCTCACTGAGTCGCTTGGGGCCTCCCTAACTTGCTAAGGCTGGCTTTGAACTCCTGATCCCTCCGGAGCCACTGGGATTACAGGCATGCACCACTACACCCACTGACCAATGCAGTACTACCACATGACCCCACCATTCTGCCCAAGGGAAATGAAAACATCCACACCAAAATGTGTACCCAGATGTTCACAGGAGCATAATTCAGGATAGCCAAAAGTGAACAAGCCAAATGGCCATCAACTGATGAATGCATAAACAGACCAGTTCATCCAGACGATGGAGTATCACTGAGCCACAAGAATGAAGTACTGACACTCACCACAACATGGGAGAACCCTAGGTGAAAGAGACAGGCCCAAAAGGCCCCACATGCAAGATTCCATCTATATGGTATGTCCAGAACAGGGAAATCTATAGGGAAAGAAAGCTAATGGTTGCCTAGAACAGCAGGTAGGAATGGGAGTGGGGGCTTCCGAGAACTGCTGATGGTGAGGGGCTTCTTATGGAGACCAAAATGTATGAGAATAGATTGTGGCGCTGACTGCTGCACCGTGCCCTTACATGGGGGAAGTGCATGTACCTCAACACAGTTATAAAAATATACCCACCACAACAGGGTTATTGAAAGATGACATTAGTTAACTTAACAAAAAGTGCTTTAAATGGTGCTGGTATACAGTAAATGCTTAATAGGTGTTAGTCCCTGGAAGCTCATAGCCTGGCAGGGAGGCCTGGGGGCAGGGCTAACACCTGGGGGCATCACAGCTGGCAGGACTGAATCCGGGATGCCCTGAAGCTGCTCCTGAAGCCCCTGGGAGCCCTCGAAGAGCAGCAGGAGTCACCGTAGTGCCAGCTCCAAGCCAGGCAGCATCCTGAGCACTTTATTTATTTATTTTTAATATTTAGTTTTTAGTTGGACACAATATCTTTTTTTATTTTTTTATGCGGTGCTGAGGTTCGAACCCAGGGCCTCGCACGTGCTAGGTAAGCGCTCTGCCGCTGAACCACAACCCCAGCCCCCCTGAGTATTTTAATATGGATTCATCCGATCCTCACGGACCCTATGGGGCGGTGTCATTCCTATCACCACTTTGTAGGTGAGGAAACTGAGGCACAGAGAGATTAAGGAACTTGCCCAAGGGCCGGAAGCTAAGCCCTGACTGAAATGGGTCACGATCCAGAGGGTCTGACCCTGAGCCCCAGCTTTGATCCCTGTTCAGCTGTGCCTTCCACGTGCTGTCGTTTCCCCATCTTTGAAAGAGACCAACCCTAACCCACCCAAAGTAATGAAAGGAACCAACTTTCCTCACCCCACATGCTGAGGAGTCTCAGCCAGGTGAGGTGCTCAGGCCTCGCCCACTCACAGCCACTCCACCAGCACCTGCTCTCCCCCTTTACCTTCAAGTTCCGTAATTACCTGAAACAGATAGAGCTTCTCTGCCAGACTTTTGGCCAAGTACACGTCGATCTGGAAACAAGGGGGAAGACTTAACAGGACACAGAACAGGTGCTGCCCACCCCAGGCATGTGCGTGCTCCATGAACTTCAGTCAGGGGATGGCTCAGTGAGGCAGTTTGGGGGAGGAGGAAAAAGTTAAGGTCATGATAAAAACACAGGAAACCAAACTGGTTATATCCAGGACTCACTCCTAACAGCCCCCAGAGGGGGGGGACAAAAGCTCACCTGGTCCCTACACTCAAGTTCACTCTAACCACAGTTCCTGGGGCTGCCTGGATCAGGAAGCTTCCTAGAGCAAAGCTTTCTAAGAGATGGGCAGGGGAAGGGCTTAGACATGCCCCATTTCCTCTCTGTGCCTCCCCACTGCCTCTCCTGGATTGGCCTGTCACCCCGTTTTAAGGTAGTGTGCAAGGCTCTCCCTGACCCATCTGGCGTCTCTTTCTTCCTAACAGTAACCACCACTACACCATATGGCAGCAGTTTCCCACTCTGCTTCCCAGCTCTCACATGAACTGTGTTCTCCCCGACCCCTGGACCTTTGCACACACTCTTCTTTCCATCTAACACACTTCAGGCCTGCCTCCTGAGCCTCAACCATTCATTCACCGTGGAGGATCCAACAGAGTCACCACCTGTGCAGAAGCATACCAGGGCCTCTTGGTGCCAAGTGAGCTGCCTCTGTCCTCAAAGATATCACCAATCACCCTGCTCTAACTCTGGTTCCTGCAGTGTAGCTGCAGCTTAAATGCACACAAATAGTTCAAAAACTTAGCAGCAGCCCCCAAACAAGGAAGAACTACTCTCTTCATATCCAGGAGCCTTCTCCTGTCCCTGCCCTTCAGACTGGAAGCCAGGTTCCAGACATACACCGGGAGGTCAGGGGCAGATGCAGGTACTTTTTGCCTTCTGCTTTCAAAGGTCCACGGCCTGGGTGAAGCAATTCCAAAGGGTAAGTGCTCATAAACAAGTTTCTCTTCCTGTGCCAGTTCTGGAGCCTGCCTCCCAGGCTGCATCCTGAGACTCCTTCCTCGTCTGACTCGTCCACAGCCTCTAAGCTTCCAGGGACTGCGACTATTATGTCATAGCCCCTGGCACACAGTGGATCTAATGAACAATTGCTGAGTGACTGAATCTGGTAAGCCCAGGAAGGCAGGGCTGCCCTGTCCATTCATTCACTCAACAAATAGTCACTGGGTATCTATTAAGTGCCAGGTACTACTGTACTTGGCTTTGCAGACGAAGTGGTAAACAGACAAAAAGCAAACGAACTTAAGTCCAGGGGTGGTCAGGCAAGGCCTCTGGTAAGGTGGTGCCAGATCAGGGTTACCAGAGTGGCTATGCTGATGTCTGGCTGCAGCAAGGATCAGGGGTCCCTAGACACCAACAGGTCCTAGATTGGCCTGAGGACATATGGAAGGAACTCTGCCCTACTAGCTGCAGCCCCAGCAGAGGATAAACAGCAGTAGTTACCTCTTGAACAACTGGGTCATCCTCTTCATTGGCCATACTAGGGGAGAGCCAGCTGTGCAGTCCTTGGACTCGATCTGCAAAGGAGCGCAAGAGACCAGGCCAGTCAGCCAGTCATTCAACCAACATTTCTGGAGCACCTCTTCCTTCCTCCACAGGCCCTGCACCCAGAGGGAGGAATCCACAACAAACACTGACCCTCCAACTGCGTTTACAAAAAAAGAAAAATAGAATCAAGCAATGAGTACGAGCAAACAGACCCCAATCAACACACGCTGGCTGCGCCTGAGAAAAGATCTGGTCGTGTGGGCTTCCTGACTACTTGCGACAAACCCAGCCAGCCCGGAGGACGGAGGCTGGCTGGCCCACTCCCTGCACATGCTGTTCACTCACACTCAGTGCAACAACCCTGGGAGACGGCCAATCAAGAGACTGAACTCAGAGACATTTTGCATGTGTTTGCCTCAAGTCACAGTTAGATGATGGACTTCAAATCCAAGCCTTTGGCCTTCAGGTGACAGTTATGGGAAGGGGATTTCTGTGGAAGGCAAGGCCTCCCTGATGGGGCAGGAGCGTATGGGCTGGGCTTGAGGGACAGAAGGATCCCGACAAGCCATGACAGGAAAGGGCAAGAGGAGGAATTCCAGATGAGGGAAGCGCTAGGCCCAGAACCTGGAGAAAGGGAAGCTGCAGGCCAACGCGGAGGGGAGGAGCGCGGGCCAGGCCACCCTTCCTGCCCACATGGCGGGGAGGAAGAAGCCGTTCCCAGACCTCAGCAGCTCTACTTGAACTATTTTATGTTTAAAGGGCCAAAACACCTTCACCCAGGACTCAATGTCACCTACGTCCCTTCCTTCTCCAGGCTCCATCTGATCATCTTACTTATTACAACTCCACATCCAAACCCGAGACTGCTCAGGCGGACAGTGGCCTCATCTTTGCCATTTCTCTTCTCCTCCCCCACAGTGCACCCTGGAGTTCTATCTTCACAGGATGGCCAGAATCGGCCACTCCTCTGCCACTTCTCCAGTCTAAGCTGCTCCAGACAGGCCCCTGGCTGGGCTCCCATTTCCACCCTGTCCCAGTACAAGCTGCTTGACCCCAGGGCCAATCACACTTTAGTAAGCCATCTCAGGTCATGTCACTCCGAACAAAAGCAGTCAAGGGTGCCCCACCTCCCTCAGAGCCAGTCTGTTTTATTCCCTGGGCCTCACCAGGCCTCAGCCCCTTTACCTCTTAAGGCCTTACCTCCCACCAGCCTCCGGCCTCCTCTTCTCTCAACCCACCCCTGGCTTCGGTGACTGCTCTACCAGCTAACCCCTTCCCAGCTCCCTCCTTCACCTTGGTTTTTCTCCATTATCACCTCACCTTTAAGACCTCCTGCCTGCCCCACCCCCACAATTCCCCACTCTGCTCCACCTTTCTCCATAGCACTATCACCATGGGACAGCTCACACTCTGTATCTGTCCCACTACCACAGGCAAGCGGAGACTTAGTCTATTTTGTCCCTTGCTATATCCCCAGTGCCTGGCACACAGCAGGCATGCAATTCCTATTTGTTATCTGAAAAAATGGACCACATGGAAGCCATGTCACAGGGAGCTACAAAAGGGCTTTGAGCAAAGAAGTATCTGAAGCAAGAAAGTCAGACTGAAGGGAACCAGGTCATCATCAGTTAGAAGATGGAGGGCTGGGGGGAAACAAGAGCATAAAACTGACAGCTTGAGGCACCTGCTACAGCACAGGCATGGAGGGGAGCCCCCACCCCACCCCCGCCCCAGTGGCACTGGCACAGACATACCTGTGTTCTACACCCACCTTCCCTGTGGCTCATTGTGGACAACTCAGATTGGGGACTTCCATGTGGGCAAGGCAACAGATCACATGCACTAAGGGTGCAGCTTGGGAGGTTTCCAAAGTGGCAATCATTCTTTCACAGCTATTATTTTGCCCTAGGGGCTTCCTCCAGTCCTGAGATCCGCCCAGAAGGATGAGGTGCCCTCTCAGCTGGAGAGCTGGCACTCCTCGATCTGGATGATTGGTTCCTGCAAAGGCTGTCACCTCCCTTCAGCCTCCCAGACAACATGATCCAACTCAGTGGCATTCAAAGTTTTCAGCCCAAGACCCACAGTAAGAAATCTGATTCATACCAATGACCCAGAACATACACACAATTACATAACTGAAGCAAGTTTCACATAATATAATTGTCCCTACTATGTGATGCAATAATGTTTTCTACTCTTGTTTATTCAAAATAAAAATGCTATGGGCTGGGGCTGTAGCTCAGTGGTAGAGTGCCTGTCTAGCACATGTGAGGCATTGGGTGAAGCCCCAGCTTGCTCATTTTATTAGCTACAACCACCACTACAATCACAAAAAAAAAAAAAAGTAAAGGTACTGTGTCGATCTACAATGAAAAAAAATTTTTGATTAAAAAATAAAATGCAAGCAACAATCTACCTAAGGTCATTTTACATCTCACTAATAAATCTTGACCTATAATTAAACTGACTTTGGAGGGGGGTACTCTACCACTGAGCTTTTTAAAATTTTATTTAAATTTTTTAAATTTTAAATTTGTATTTGTTTTCACTTTTTTTTTTTAGTTATATATGGACACAATACCTTTATGTATTTTTATGTGATGCTGAGGATCGAACCCAGTGCCTCACACATGCTAGGCAGGTGCTCTACCACTGAGCTACAACTCTAGTCCCTTGTTTTTATTTTTAAACAGGGTCTCACAAAGTTGCCCAAGCCTGCCTCAAACTTAAGATCCTCCTGCCTCAGCCTCCCTAGTACCTGGGATAATAACTGTGTGTCACCTCACCTGGCTCTGACCTGCAATTTCAAAAGATAGACCTAACAAGTTTCCCTATGGCCTTCCTCTCTTACCTCTAGTTTTCCCAGCAACTGCTAATCCTGGAAATAAGTAAATCACATCATTCCCCTGCTCAAAACCCTTCAACTTTCACATAAAATAAAATTCAAAATCCTTTCCTTGGCCCCGTAAAGCCCTACATTATCTTGTTTCTGTCTCCCTCTAACCACCTGCACCTGGCCTAGGGGCTACTTGCTGGGTCTCCAACAGGTGAAGCCCCAGCTTGCTCATTTTATTAGTTACAACCACCACTACAATCAGCCTCCTCCTCCTCCAGAGCTGGAGATGCTCTAACCAGCCTATCTTTAAAATGCCTCCCCCAATCCCTTTCCAGGTAAGACAACCCTATGATTTATTTTCTGAGTGGCTCTTTAACCTGGAACTTTTTGCTTAGATGTTGACTGTCTTCTTAGGATATAAATTCCATAAAGGTCTCTCAATACTTCAGTTTCCTCAACCATAAAATGGAGATAATAATTATACTGACTTCATCAAGTTGTTATGGGGATGGTGGCTTTTTTTTTTTTTTTTTAAAGATAAATAAAATAAAGACATGTTGTTTATCTATTTTTCCATGTGGTGGTAAGGATCGAACCTAGTGTCTTATCCATGCTAGGCAAGTGCTCTGCCACTGAGCTACAGCCCCAGCCCGGAATGAGTACTTTTTTCTTTATTTTTTAATTCACTACTGTTCTCCTGATACCTAAAACAGTGCCTAGCACCAAGTAGACACATAATTTAGTACCCCCCCAAAAAGAATTACATTTAATCTTCTCATCAGCCTTGTAAATCAAAATGTTATCATCCCCAATTCAGAAGAGAGAAAATGAGGGTCAGAGAGTAAGTAATCTGTCCAAGGTCACAGTGCCAGAAAGCAGTGTGATCAAGGCAGAAACTCGGGTCTGATGGCAAAGATCCTCATTCATAACTACTGTGCTGCTCATATCTATGATAAAAGGCAGTATGGTATAGTGGGTAAGAGGTTGGACTCCGGAGTGGAACTGTGGAGGTTCAAATCCCACCTCTGCGCCCCACCGTCGGTAGCCTACCGTGAATTGCCTCACCTAGGTATCCTTTCCTATTTTCATCCCTAAAGCCAAAACAAGGAAAGTACCAATCGCCACTGGACTCTGCAGCCACGATTAAATAGTGTAAATGTAACCTATGGGAAGGTTTGTTATTACGTGGCAACACGTTTTCTTCCAATATAAGGAGGTAGGAGCCTTAGCCACAAATGAAGCCCTGCAAGCAGGAGCGACACCCTTCTTACCCCATTTAGCCCTCACCGCAAACTACGAGGCAGGAATTACTATTATCCCCATTTCACAGATGAGGAAACCGGGGCGACTGCTTAGATCCCTTCTTTGCGCCCTCAAGCCCATCGATTCTATTGCGGACATACCAAAGCGACCTGAGTTACTGACAGCCCACCGACTGAACTGTCAGCCCGAGTCCGCAGCCCCGCGCTGCTCTCGGGAAACACCAAACGCGAGTCGGAGCCTGCACAAATGAATGAGGCACTCCGGGCCCGGCCCGGCCCGGCGGCGGCTGGTGGGGTTCGGATGCGAGGGGCCCGGGCACCCTCCCCCTGCCCATCAGAGCGGCGCCGGCCCGGGACACAGCGTCCACGGTTTCGCCCAGCTCGCGGGTGGTCAGGCCCCTTCCTCACGACCACCACGCCGCCACCGCCGCCACGAGCAGCCACGCCGGGACGCGGCTGCCCTCGGACAGGTGCTCATCCCGCAGGAGGCCCGGGCGGGGCAGAGCGGCCGGACCCTGAGTCACGGCCGCCAGCCTGGGCCGCCGCCTCCCAGGCCCCGAGGCCGGGCGAGAGGTCGGGGTCCGCGGGCGGCCGGGGTCCACCCGGCGTGCTGCCCGCCCTTCCCACCCGAGTCCCGGGAGGCCCCCAGCCCCTCGGCGCGGCGCCGGCTTCCCCGGCCTACTCGGGAACCCAGCACAGGCCCACCTTGTATGCGGCGGCCTGAGCCCGAGCCCCGGCGAAGCCAAGTCGGGACTCACCTCTCCGCCGGGGCCGCGCGCGGACGGCGGCAACCGCCCAGGTATCCGCGGGCTGCAGAGGCGGCGGCGGCCGGGCTCTCGGGTCAGGCAGCGGCCATGTTGCTGGTGGAGAAACTCCGTCGGACACGTGGGGGGAGCTGGGCCGCCCTCGCGCTTCCTCTTACCCACAATGCCCCGCCCCGGCGTGCGTGGCCCCGCCCCCCGCCGCCGACGAGCCATTCAACCGGATGGAAGCCCAGACAGACAGCAGGGGTCGCTGACGCGTGTGCAAAAAGGAGGCGTGAACCCAACAGGGACAAAAACAGCTGAAATGGCAGCGGTGGGATTCGAACCCACGCCCCCGAAGAGACTGGAGCCTTAATCCAGCGCCTTAGACCGCTCGGCCACGCTACCTAGCTATGGAATGTGCTTTCCAGTATGCTTCTTAATAGCTTTATACATGTTTAATTTCAAATGAATACATTCTTACCAGTTTTTTAAATTTTATCCTAATAAAATTATTTATAACATGCTGCATCTTTCAAATAAATTATTTGCTCAAATATTTAGTCCCAAGTTTTTTCCAAATTGGTTTTAAAGCAAAAAGCAGAATTCAACCACAGTCTGAGTCCTATAGTTAATACTGGTTAACCCACCACGTGTTTGTAAGGCACACGACCAATTCAGGGTGTTTTAGGGAGAGAAGATTAATTAATGCTGGTGATAACCCCACCAGGGTCTCTGACAACCAAACCAAGGAAGCCGATCTGGACAGTTCTCTCTGAAAAATTATACTTATATTTACATAAATAATATTAAAACTTTGCAGATAAGATACAAGTTTTCTTGGACTCCCATCCTAGTCCCCTCCACAAAAGAAACCAACTTCCAGATATTTTGCTGTGAGTTTATATGGATATATGTGGATATATTTCTCTACAGAAAATACTTTTGTTTTTACAGTGTATGGGTTGTTACATAAACATTGTCACGCTGTCAGCATTCGGTATTTCTCCTTCCCTTCAATCCCTCTTTAGTGGGTCTTGTTTTGTATTTTCTCCATCCATCTTTAACTTGTGTAATGATACGCGAAGATGTCACTGTTCTGGGAGAGTTTGATGCTTTTAAAAAAATACAAAAGCAGCCATCAAATAAAGGGCACAGGCCAGGTATTGTAGAGGATTCAAAGCTGAATGAATAGTCCTTGAAGTCAGTGAAGTGATCTAATCGTGGTATTTTTGTACCAGGACGGATTATTTTTTTATGAGCTGTGTACTGGGTTTTCCACAAGGAAACATTCCCCTGTTGATGAATAATTGCGGGAATCTCTATCCAGTCCCACTTTTCTGGAACTTGCCTAACAAGAATGAGTCCTTGGCAATACCTTTGTGATGTGCCTCCCAACACTTCCCTCCTGAAAACCCTACTGACACCCCAATCCTTTAATCACAACTAGTGAGTTATTTATTTTTTATTTTATTTGTTCTAATTAGTTATACATGATGGTAGAATGAATTTTGACACATTATACACAAATGGAGCATAAATTCTCATTCTTCTGGCTGTACATGGTGCTGAGTCACACCAGTAGTTTAAGCATACATGTATACAGGGTAATAATGTCTGTCACATTCTACCGTCTTTCCCATCCCCACCGCCCTACTCCCCCGCTCACTCCTGTCTGCACAATGCAAAGTTCCTTCATTCTTCCTTACCCCATCCCCAACTGTGGATCAGCATCTGCTTATCAGAGAAAACATTTAGCCTTTGATTTGGGGGGATTGGCTTATTGCTAAGAATATCTTAGCAAGATATTCTCTAGTTCCATTCATTTGCCTGCAAATGCCATAATTTCATTCTTCTTTAAGGCTGAGTAATATTCCATTGTGCATGTGTACCACATTTTCATTATCCATTCAACTATTGAAGGGCATGTAGGTTGATTCCATAATTTAGCTATTGTAAATTGAGCTGCTATCAACATTGATATGACTGCGTCACTGTAGTATGTTGATTTTAAGTCCTTTGGGTATAAACCGAGGAGTGGGATAGCTGGGTCAACTGGTGGTTCCATTCCCACTTTTCTGAGGAGTCTCCATACGGCTTTCCATAGCGGTTGCACCAAATCACAGTCCCACCAGCAATGTATGAGAGTGCCTTTTCCCCCACATCCTTGCCAACAGTTGTTAATGCTTGTATTCTTGATAATTGCCATTCTGACTGGAGCGAAATGAAATCTTAGTGGTTTTGATTTAGCTAGTGAGTTCTGTGGTGGACATAGGATTTAGGCTGCATAGAATTCGTAGTCTCTCTTAAGAGTCTGAATGTAATGAGTTAGTGATTTGTTAATTTGATCCTGTTGTGGTGGAGTTAGACCTGCTAGAACTGGAGAGAAAGAGGGACTTGGGGTGGCCACATCCCATGAGATGGGTTGGAGAAGTAGAGAAAGTCAGTATATAGAAAGAGAGAGGGGAGCAGAGACCTAGAGAGATCCCGGAGGTTTTCAGGCTCCCAGTTCAAGATGCTATCCCTGGCCCAGCTGGATGCCTACTATTGGAGTCATCTCTTTATCAAGTTTCCCTTTCTGCTAAAGCTAGTGCTACCTGTGAATTGTGACTAATAACCTTCCCTTTGGGTGATAAGGGCTCAAATGAAGCCAGAACCTTCGGAGCAAATCAGGTCTGTCCCTACCGGCACGTACTGAGCAGGAGGCTTAATTAACAGGGGCCCTGCAGGGATGCAGGCTGGAGATCCTGGAAGACAGGAAACCAGGGCCACCTTTGAAGAGCTTCTTACAGTCCTGCAGCCCCATTACACAGTGGTCTTGTGACAATCAGATGTGAAACTAATGTGCAGGAGGAGAATGTTGCATTGGAACCCTGGACCCACAGGGTCTGGGTAGCAGTATGCAGGGGGACAGAGGGAAGGACTGAAACCTTGATTTTCCGCCCATGTGTCTACTTCCCTGCCCTGATTAATGCAGGTGGTGGGGGAGTGCAAGAAGATCAAACACTGCCCACTTGCCCTCCACACCCAATCCAGGGACAGGCAGGTGAAGGCTGTCAGTCTCCACTTCGTAAGTCCTAAGTGGTGGGCACTGGGAATGGGTGTGGTGGCTCAGTCCTGGATCTCTTCCATTCTTGACTCCCTTGCCCACCCATAAAAGAGAATTATCCCAACGATTGTCTGTGACCAAATCTTTCTACATGGACCTCCATAGGGAAAGAAGTTGGCGTTTCTGAAAAAATGTTTCAAGAATGGTTCTAATGGGGGCTAGAGATACAGCTCGGTGGTATAGCGCTTGCCTGGCATGTGAGGCCCTGAATTTGACCCCCAACGCCCCCACCAAAGAATTGTTCTAATAAAATTTAATAGCATGGAAATTTGCACTTGAAGACTAGTTTTCTACTCACCCAACTGACTGTCATTTGTCAGTCAAGAGCATGGTGACCTTTAACAGAACATTGTTTTCTTTCCAATCTTGACGAGCAATGATTATCTAATCATTCTCTTGTTCTCTAATATGTCTCTACCAAGATAGGAGGTCAGAAGAGTGGTCACCTTTGTCCCAGGTGGGATAGGAGCATATTGCCTGGGAAGGGGCCCATCAGGGCTTTCTGTGGTCTGCAAATGTTCTATATTTTGATCTGGGTTATTGATACACAGATGTCTACATGTGTAAAAATTCATCCAACTACATACTTAAGATTTTGCAGTTTAATCCATGAATGTGATGGTGTAATAAAAAAGTAAATTTTCTGAAAATGTTTTAACCAAGTCTGCATCTCTGAATTAGCCTCCTATAGTTTCATTTGCAGCAAGTTTGTAATAACATTTTGGGGTAGTGGAGGGTACCAGGGATTGAACTCAGGGGCACTCAACCACTGAGCCACATCCCCAGCACCATTTTGTATTTTATTTAGAGACAGGGTCTCACTGAGTTGCTTAGAACCTCAGTTTTCCTGAGGCTGACTTTGAACTTGCAATCTTCCTGCCTCAGCCTCCCAAGCCACTGGGATTACAAGAGCACACCAATCCACCTAGCTGTAAAAACATTTTGACACATACTTGCAATAACACTCTCTGAAAAGTTTTCATAACACTTTATTTATTTATTTAGTGATATTGAGGATTGAACCCAAGGGCCCTTTTTATTTGCCAAGATGCAGAGGCTAGCCTTGAACTTGTAAATCCTTCTTTCTCAGCCTCCATAGTCACTAGAATTACAGATGTGTGCCACTAGCCCCACACCTATATTCTGTCTAATATTTAGGACCCTTCTCTGGTTCCTCCCTAAAGGGAAAATTCTGTGTGTGGGGGGGTCTGTTTCTGTTTTGCCTTCTTGACATCCACTTCCCTATTTCTTTATTTTCTGTTCCAATACAGGTTGAACATTTCCCTGATTGGAACCAGAAGTGTTTCAGATTTTGAGATATTTGCATATATGTAATGAGATATCTTAGGGATGATCCGGACCCAAGTTTAAGCATGGAATCCACTTAGGTTTCATATATACCTTATACACATCACCTGAAGGTGATTTTGAACATTTTTAAATATGTGCATGAAAAAATGGAATTTTAAAAGTATGGAATTTTCTGCTTTGAAATCCTGTTAGTGCTCAAAGTTTGAATTTTGGAGCATTGTGGATTTCAGATTGGGGATGCTCAACCTTTGTGTAAGAAGAAACATTATCGGATACCTTGAATAGCTCATAAGAGGAAAAAACAAACCCAGTCCTAACAGACTTATTTGGGGGGCGGGTACCAGGGATTGAACTCAGAAACACTCAACCACTGAGCCACATCCCCAGCCCCATTTGTATTTTATTTAGAGACAGGGTCTCACCGAATTGCTTAGCACCTCACTCTTGCTGAGACTGGCTTTGAACTCGTGATCCTCCTGGCTCAGTCTCCTGAGCTGCTGAGATTATAGGTGTGCACCACTGCACCCAGCCTAACAGACTAAGTCCCTTTGGCAATCTTAAATACTGGTCAGTATGTCAAGGTAGAAGAAAAGAAGCCAGATCTTTTTCAAACTGTCACTGTATTAGAGTAAAAGCATTTGCTCATAGTAATATGCTAAATGATGTGCATTGTGGAGAGGGTCAAGTTACTTGTCTTTACATTTAATCAATACTAAATTGATAATATAGTCTATATTGAATGTAAAGAATTATAACTCAATCCTAAATTATTTTTTTATAAACCATTTGAAGTACCCAGTTTTAGTTTTCCCAAGAACTCTTTTATTGTGAGAATTTTAAAACTGCGTTATTATCTAAGAATATTCATGAAGTTGGGTATGGAGACACATGCCTGTAATCCCAGCAACTCGGGAGTCTGAGACAGGAGGATTGCCAGTTTGAGGACATGCTGGGCAACTTAGTAAGACCCTGTCTCAAAAAATAAAAAGAGCTGGGGATGGGACTCAGGGTTAGAGGGCCCCTGGATTCCATCCTCAGTACCATAGACAAACAAACACCTTAAAAAAAGAAAAGTTCACTGGGCATGGTGTGCACACCTATAATTCCAAGCAACTTGAGAGGCCGAGGCAGGAGGATCACAAATTTGAGGCCAGCATGGGCTACTTAGTAAGATGCAGTCTCAAAACATAAATTTTAAAATTATTTATTTATTATTAATAAATAATTAATTTTAATAATATCATTAATTAATAATTAATAAATTAATTTATTTACTATTAATAAATTTATTATTAATAAATAATTGGCTGGGGATGTAGCTCAGTGGTAAAGTATTTGCCCAGCAAGCAAAAAGTCCTGGATCCAATTCTCAGTATTGCAAAAATAAAAGGAGGGGGGAAGGGGAAGGAGGGAAGGGGAGGGGAAAGGGGAAGGGAGGGGGGAAGGAGGAGGAGGAGAAGAAAGGGAGGTTCCCATATTTTATCTAAAGCAAACTTGACAGTACAGGGGCCAAATCTGGAAGGCTTTATTATTGTTATTATTAGGATTTATTACAAATGTCAAAAATCAGGAGACTTTCCATTAAAAAAAAATCCCACTTTTCAGTAGCTCTTGAAAAACTGGAAATAGGCCCACTTTCCGTGGCATTCAGAGGTGAATGAATCATGGCTGCCCTTTTCCAAGGGGGCATAGCCCTCCATTCTACTTCAACCTCCAACCAGCTACTTCACATGTTTTTTACCAGGAGACATTTGAATGGGAGACAAGAAAGAAAGAAACCATTTTATTTGGAAAGACAAAGTGCAACTTAGTACATATGCAAAAATAAATCTGTACAGAGAGCCACTTCTCCGGGTCCCACCCTGAGTCTACCTTGAGGTGAAATGGTTACCTCTGAGACTGGAAACGCAAGGAAGAGGCCCAAATCCACAGAGAATACACGGTGTGTCTCCCCCCCCACCAAGCTGCAGATACTCATGTAAACATTTGTTGACTTGTAAAACATGTGCATGCAAGTGAGCTGGGATGGAAGGTAATAAAAACATCAAAATAGCAAGAAGGGTGATATACCTGGAAGGTGGTATTGAAGATAAATTCCCAGAATGCCTCGGTGAGAACGGGAGCAGTGATATTCCAAAGTGCTTGGGTCTGAGAGGATTTTTCTCTTCTTATACCCATAAAGCTTACCCTCATTTGTTTATTTCTCTTTTACCTCTGGCAGAACTAAGCTGAGTGCGGTGGCACATGCCTATAATCCCAGTAGCTGGGGAGGCTGAGGCAGGAGGATTGTGGGTTCAAAACTAGCCCCAGCACTTTAGCAAGGCCCTAAGCAACTCAGCAAGACCCTGTCTTTAAATAAAATCCAAAGAAGGGCTGGGGAGGTGGCTCAGTGGTTAAGTGCCCCTGGGTTCGATCCCTTGGCAAAAAACAAAAACACCAAAAACCTGAATGGGCCATTGAATTCTAGTTTAAATTATATCCCCAGGATCCTCTAAATGACAGCCTCTCTCAACTCCTAGCTCCAGCTCTAGCTAGCAGTATCATGTGACAGAATCTACATGAACCTGTGGTTTCTCTGTGAAATGAAGGTGACAGATGCTAATCCTAACTGTGCTAATCTGGATTTCCACCTGCCTCTTGAATTTGAAGACAGTCTCTGCTGTCTTTCTAGTTGAGCTGGACTGTCTTGGGTTTGCTGCAGGGAGAGATGCCTTAACCAGCTTCAGATGACACAGACCTAGGGTTTGTGTTTGTTTGTTTATTTTGTGGTGCTGGGGATTGAACCCAGGGCCTTGTGCCTTTGAAGCAAGCACTCTACCAACTGTTATATCCCCAGCCCCAGACCTAGGTTTTAAAGGTGGAATAAGTGCTTCTGGTAGCTCAGAAGGATCTCAACATCTTGCAAGTTCCTTTTTCATTCTCATGGTCTGCATGCAGACCACCCTAGCCTCCTGGAGGAGAAAGAGATCACTTCCTGACAGTAAGGCCATGTGGGCGGGTGGGGAGTGGAATTGTAGGCATGATGGTTAAAGCAAATCCAGACAAGGAATCACTCAGAGTGAGCTCCATGACTGGAGCTGGCCCTCCCTTCATTCACGCACTTACTTGGTAACCAACTCTGCTAAGGTACTATGCTTAAAAGCCTTGGAGGCCAGGCACGGTGGTGCACGCCTGTTAACTCAGCAGTTTGGGAGGCCGAGGCAGGAGGATCTAGAGTTCAAAGCCAGCCTCAGCAACTTAGCAAGGCCTAAGCAACTCAGCAAGACCCTGTCTCTAAATTTTAAAAAAGGGGATGGGGGTTGGGGATGTGGCTCAGTGGTTAAAAGCCCCTGGGTTCAATCCTCAGTACCAAAAAAAAAAACAGTCCTCGAGGCCACAAAGTTGATACACCTCTGTTCTTGCAGCTTAATGAAGTAGCTTTCAGTCAAGGGTTAACAAACTACAGGCCAAGAGGGCCACCTGTTTTTATAAATAAAGTTTTATTGGAACACTAACCATATTCATTTGTCTACATCTTGTCTCTTGCTGGTTTTGCAATTTGATAGCAGGGTTGAGTAGCTGCAAAAAAAGGCCATGTGGTCTATATCTGGCCCTTTCATTTAAAAAAAAAAAAAAAAAAAAAAAAAAAAAAAAAAATATATATATATATATATATATATATATATATATATATATCCATCTTGATAGAGAATTAGATACAAGGGACAAAAAGACAAATTATTTGTCTAATAAAATCTTAGAGAAGCCAGGCAGGGTGGTGCACGCCTATAATCCCAGCAACTTGGGAGGCTGAGGCAGGAGGATCTCGAGTTCAAAGCCAGCCTCAGCAACAGCAAGGTGCTAAGGAACTCAGTGAGACCCTGTCACACTAAATAAAATACAAAATAGGGCTGGGAATGTAGCTCAGTGGTCGAGTGCCCCTGGGTTCAATCCCCAATACCTCCACCCGCCCCCCTCAAAAAAAATTTCAGAGAAGAAGGAAGCTGTCTGAATTAACAACGGCACCACCAACAAAAAAGCACAAGGCTTGATTACTTTGAAGGAATATGTGGCAATAAAGTTGCTTCTTACATTTAATATATGCAATTTAACTATAGGTACTGGTTTAAAACACACATAAAATTTAAAGCAAGCTAACCACCGATCTGGTATAGATGAAAGAAGGGTGATCAGTACCAACTTCTAAAGGAAAATTGTTATGAGTCCATGTGCAAAAACTGGGGATACTGTCATTTCTGGGTGGACTCGGGGAGTTTTCACAGGTAATGCTGACTTAATTTTTCCTTGAAGGGCACACCCCACTTTAGAATCTAATGTTTGCACAAGTTCATGACTCCACAGTGCTCCAAACTGAAGTGCTGAGGGAGTATCTTAACAAGTAAGAGTGGCTTGTGTGTTACACTTGGCTTTGCATCCTTTGATTGTTCGAGAAAGAGGCTGCTCTAGCATTTGTGGTTGATTGAATTGTCTAGTTTCTTGGCTATTTGAAACAACAAGTGAAATCACACTAGTATTAAATAGGAACTCCTTGTAAGGAGAAAGCTCATTAAATAAAGATATTGTAGCTTGACCCTGGGGAAACTTCTAGAACTAATGAGTGTTTATAGTTCTTGCCCTCTCATCCTCAAACATCTTTAGTAAATCTCAAGGGGCTGCTATTGAAAGCAGCCAAGCTGCAAATCACAAGAAAATCAGCCCAGCTTGGAGCAGAAAATGCCAAGAGTGGGGGCTGGGGAGCAGATTCTATAAAAGAATAGCTTCATGTAAGAAAATGCTAAGGGATACTGCACCAGGGACACTTAGTCACTGTGTGGATGTTGCCACTAGGAAGCAGGGTATGTGCTGCTTGGAGCAAAGTCCCCCATATTCCAAGCTGCTGTCCTCATTCATTAAAGCTTTGAGATGCACCCTGTTCCACACCAAGTATTCATGTACAAGTTAGAGGTAGTAAATGTGTACATACAAAAAAAAAAATCAAACCTGTTTTGTAAAGCCCATAGGAAGAAAGCATGCTTCAAAAACGGAATTTGGCTGGAATTCCAGAAAAATCAGTCTCAGGGCAGGAGGAAACTAAACTATGACGTTAGAAATTAATCAATGTGCAGGCCCCTGCCCCAGGATAGAAGGGAGGCTGCATGTGCACTCAAAAAACACCATGCATGCTCCCAAATGCTCAGAGAAAGATGGCTGTGCACTAAGTCAGGACAAAACACACCCCTGGGAAGTTAGCTCTTCACTTCCCATCCCCATTCTTGAAACGGGGTTCTGAGGGCCTGAGATTTGAATCTAGCCTGGAAAGGCTGGTGAGCAAGGGTCTCATATTGTCCATGGTGGAAAAGTATGACACGTCTCAAGATAAGAAAGCAAGAAGTAAAAAATAAAAAAAGAATCTCAATAACAGTAGGATGGTTCATTAGGCTGCATTTTTTCAATCCCCATTCCCCGAAAACACTGTCCTAAGGGACAGCTGTAGGGTCTCTGCTAGTAGCAAAGACCTTTTTTCAAGAGTCAAAAAAATAAAATAAAATAAAATACAAAAGTCAATTTACAGCACATGAAAAATACCTTTTCCTTCTCAAACTAAATAAGTCTCCCCACCCACCCCCCATCCCAACCCCTTAGCCCTTTTGCTTGGGACTAGCTGGCAGCAATTGTTCTGGTAAGTTATCCTTCCATCTGGGCCCAGGCCTCCTCTGCCAGCTGATAGTACTGGTTGGCTAGACGGCCCTTCATGGCTTCCATGGCTGCCTCAGCCGCCTGGGTGTACAAGTCCCCTGAAAGAGAGCAAGGTAAGGTACAAAGAGGTGAACCGTGCATGCCAGGCCAGTATCCCCCACCTCTCCCACAAGAGTACCCTGAGGTTTGGTTTGGTTTTGTCTTGTCTTTGTTTTTACAGGAACCAAACTACCCCTGACATCCTTCCTCTCCCTCCAGATAGATGCTCAGGATGCTCTGTCACAGGGTGGTCATGTGATCACACCTGGCCAATCATAGCACTCCTCCATTCCCTGCAGGCCCTAGGGGTTGGTCTAGACTTAGGCAGAGCTAATCAGAATAAGCCTTGGGGTCCATAGTGATTTGCAGGTGGGTGGGCGATTCAATCAGGCTGAGGATATTTGCAGAATAAATTGAGAATCTTTGTAAGAGGAAGAAATAGTCGAAATAACTTCATGTCAGGTTGGCTCAAGTTTTGCTGTCAAATGAATTTGTATAAAATTCAAAGCAAGCACTTTGGAATTTTAGAGCTTTGGGGATTTATAAATTTCAAATGATAGATTTGCTTTATTATTTGGCAAATTCTTATACAACTTTTAAAATTTAGTCTCATCCCATACCTGTGAAATCAGGAGTTTAGTAAGTTTGTTATAGGTAAAGGACTGGATATTGGTGTCACCAACACCCTCTTCCTGAATTCTCACCCACAGGTTTCATCTGTTAAAACCCTAATCCACAAAGTGACTGTAGGTGGACATAGGGCCTGTGAGGCTGTGATAAAGGTTAAGTGAGGTCACAAGAGTGGGGCCCTGAGTTCAATGGGGCTGGGACCCTTCTCAGAGGAGGAAAAGACAGTAGGGCCTGAGATTTGCATCTAGTCTGGAAAGGCATATTATTTGGCAATAAAAAGGAATGGGTCTCTCTACCCCGGCCCTTCTCCTTGCATACAGAAGACAAGACATGTTAGTACATAGTGAGAAGATGATTGTCTATAAGCCAGAAACAGGAGAGCACCTTGATCTTGGACTTCTTGGCCTTGAGAAATCAATTTAGGAGACTGCCCCGTAATAGAGAACTTGCCTAGCATGCACAAGGCCCTGGGTTTGATCTCTAGCACCAAACAAATAAATAGATAAACAGACAAATAAATAAAATAAATACATTGTTGTTACTTAAGCCATTCAATCTATAGGGCAGCTTCAGCAGATTAATATATTATGTAATGGAAAAAAAAAACATAACTTGTCTATCAACTGATGGCTCAAAAACAAAATGGGGGGGCTGGGGACATAGCTCAGTTGGTAGAGTGCTTACCTTTCATGCACAAGGCCCTGGGTTCAATCCCCAGCACCGCAAAAAAAAAAAAAAAAAAAAAAATGGGGCATCTCCTACAATGGCATATTATTTGGCAATAAAAATGAATGAGGCACTGGTACATGCTATAACATGCATGAACCTTAAAGCCATTATTCTAAGTGAAAGAAGCCTGACACAAAAGGCCATGTATTTCATGAGTCACTTACAGAAGGAGCCCAGAGCAGGCCCATCCATATAGACCAAAAGTTGATCCTTGGTCCCCAGGAATGGGGGAGAAGGCAGGTTAGGAATGACTGCTAACTAGTACAGGGTTTCTTCTTGGGGTGATGGAAATGTTCTGGAATTAGTTAATGGCGATGGGTGACCAACATTGTGAAAATACTAAAATCCACTGAACTACACTTCAAGATGGTAAATTTCATGTTGTGAAAATTTTAGTTCAGTTTTCAAAATTGCAAAGAACTCCCCTTAAGACTTTAATATATATCTTTTTATTTAAAAAAAAAAAGCATTTATTTTTTAGTTGTAGTTGGACCCAATACCTTTATTTATTTTTATGTGGTGCTAAGGATCAAACCCAGGGTGCGCACATGCTAGGCAAGTGCTCTACCGCTGAGCCACAACCCCGGCCCTCTAATACATATCTTGATGTCCATGGTTCCAGTACCATCTGCAGATGCTCAAGTCCTTTATAGAAAATAGCATAGCATTTATATGTGACCTATACATTATCCTCCCACACACTTTAAGTCCTCTCTAGATTACTTCTTTTTGTGGGGTGGGTACTGAGGATTGAACTCAGGGGCACTCGACCACTAAGCTACATCCCTAGCCCTATTTTGTATTTTATTTAGAAACAGGGTCTCACCGAGTTTGCTTAGTACCTCACTAAGTTGCTGAGACTGGCTTTGAACTTGTGATCCTCCTGCCTCAGCCTCCCCAGACTCTGGGATTATAGGCATGTGTCACCTTGCCCAGCTCTAGATTACTTATAATAGCTAATTTAAATGCTATGTAAACAGTTGTTATCCTATATATTTTTTATATTATTTATTTATTTTTAGATGTTTATTTTTTAGTTGTAGTTGGACACAATACCTTTATTTCACGTATTTATTTTTATGTGGTGCTGAGCATCGAACCCAGGGTTTCACACGTGCGAGGCAAGTGCTCTACGGCTGAGCCACAACCCCCGCCCTAAATTTATTTTTAAACAATTTGTTCTATTTAGTTGTACATGACAGCAGAATGCATTCAACTCCTATACTGCTTTTGTAAAGGAAGCATGACATTTCTTTCTTTTTTAAAAAATATTTTTAGTTATAGATGGACACAATATCTTTATTTTATTTATTTATTTATTTTCATGTGGTGCTGAGGATCGAAGCTAGTGTTTCATACACACTAGGCAAGCACTCTCTCTACCACTGAGCTATAACTCCAGCCCTGTCATTCTGTATTGTAAGGGAAAAAGTCTGTATGCATTCAGCACAGAGGCCATGGACGGAATCCAGGGCCCCATGCATGCCAGGCAAGTGCTCCACCATGAACTACATCCTCAGCACTACTAAAATATTCTTTGATCTGTGGTTGGTTGAATCCATGGATGAAGAACCAACAGCTACCCAAGGCTGACTGTATAAGCATTAAATAAAAATGTCCATCTGCGTGTTAGCTCCATAAACCACCCCCCTGAAAAGAGACTCACCCTGGGCCCCTCCCAATGGGGATGAGAATTACAAGGGTCCCTGCCCAGCCCTGTCCCGCCCCAGTGGCAGGTCTGCGAGGCCCTACCTGATCTCTGCGGGTCCTTCTCCAGCCCACAGCCTCCAGTGACCAGCATCTCAGCCTCCCTGGCCAGCAGCGCATACCGGGGCTCGTCCTGCATCCCATCGAACTCACCGCCCTCGTCACAGTCCGTTGTCTCCAGGGCAGTGTTGTACCAGTGCAGGGCCTCGGGCCAGTCTCGGCACCTTGCCAGGGGACACAGAGAAAGAGGGACATCATCACAGCAGCAGGTGGGGGAGGGCAGAGGGCCAACCACCCCTGATCCAAGTCAGGGATACAGCAGGGACGAACACCTCTGGTTCCCAACCTACAGTGTCCAAGACCACCACCACATCCGAGGGGCACTGTGATGTTGTAGGTTTATTTATTTATTAAGAGGGCAGTCATGTAGCTTTCCTTAATAACCATTCTGTAACAGAAGTCGAGCATATTGGGGAGGGGGACATTTTTCTAGGATCACCCACAAGCACCCTATGGGCTAGCACAAGCGGACCTCTGACTCTGGTAGGAGAAGGACCCTGGGCAGAAGCCCCCAGAACCACCTAACAGCAATCGCTCAGCCCCTGCCTATGCCCTGCCTGTGCTGGCCAGTTCGGGCTCTCTTCCAGAATAATGCAGGACTCCTCTCCCCACCCCAGCGAAGCCCCTCCGCTCCCCGGCTCTTTCTCCTATGGCAGCATGCATCTGGCCAAACCACCAAGGGTGACCATAGGTTTCAGCCAAAGTCATGCAACTACAAAATACAGAGCTAACAGGGCAGCAGGCTGTTTTTCTTTGCGTGTAATCCATGTGAGGAACTATTTATAGCACATCAGGAAACAGCAAAGAGTGTCACTGATAAGAAAGACTCTGGTTGTCCTGAATGTGCCAGGAGCAGCAGCTCTAATGATATGTTTGCCTCTTGCCTCACCCTCCAGTCTCAGCTCCTGTTGGTGCCAGGTGCTACTCCCCAAACATGCCAGCACCTGCCTGTACCCTCACATTTTTTTTTTTTTTTTGGTACCAGGAATTGAACCCAGAGATGCTTAACCACTGAGCCACATCCCCAGCCCTTTTAAAATATTAAATATTTTATTTAGAGACAGGGTCTCGTTAAGTTGCTTAGGACCTCACTTCATTGCTGAAGCTGGTTTTTGAACTTGCGATCCTCCTGCCTCAGCCTCCAGAGCTGCTAGGATTACAGGCGTGCACCTCCACGCTCAGCCTAAATTCCCACCCCTCTAGTCTGGGTTCCACACCTAGTTCTTCACCCCTCCAGCCTCAGTTCATGTTACCTCTCCAGAGATGCTGTCTCTAAACACCTTGTTTCTTACAATTTCACACTCTAATTCTCCTTGTTCCCTCATATATTAGGGTCGTCCCTGACCTTTAACTGCTATATTCCCAGGGCCTGGCCAGCAGTACAGGCTCAACACATTTCTGCTGGATGAAAAAAGGTAAGCAAGTGGCGGGTGGAGATGGGATTTAGGACCGTGACCCCATTGTATCTTATTTTAAAAAAAAAAAAGGAAATTATTTGAAAATAACGAGGTACCCAAAAACCTAGGGTTGTATTATTGGAATAGGGACCCCTAGACTAGATGACATCACCTCTTCAGCTTTGATGATTCCCAGTCCTAAAGGGCAGAACACAATTGCCCTGGAAACATTACATGGGAAAGCATCTTCTCTCTCCCTGCCCACCCCTGCTCCACGTTGTCCCAGTGGTCAGGGTGCCCACCCTGCCTTGGAATTTTCCATGATTTTTCATTCCCCCTATTAGATGTAACTTCTGAGAGAACCAAAATCCCTTAAATATAAATTTGGGCCTACATGGGGCCCTGCCTTACCCATAGCTGGCCCTTAATTAATGCTCCCTGAATGCAAAAGGCTGGAGCTGCTTGGAATGAGGAAGAAGAAAAAGAAAATGACTATAGTAGAAGCTATAAAAATAAAGAAAATTCTCATAGAGTTAATTACATAAATATTAAAAACCAGCATGTCCCCAAACCCAGTAAGCAATGGTCATTATGTGGTATATGTTTCCTCCTCCCCAATCTATGTTGGCCATCTCTGGAAATAGGGGAAAAAAAAAAAAAAAACACAACTTCTTTTAAAGAGAATGGGTTAACAGCCTTAATATATAAAGAATTGTAACAAATCAATAAGAAACTATCATCTGGAGTAAAAGTAGAAATAAATATAAATTTTAAAAAAAAGAAGTAAAAATCAAAGTAGACAAAGGACAGAAAGAGAAAGCACAAATACAAAGACCTTTTAAGGACCAAAGATATAAATATTCAATGCCCATCTCCAACTCCTTCTACCCATGCTATACTTCTCCACGGCACTCAATGGGTACCATATGTATGGGTACTTGATCTAATAGAATCATGTTAGGACTTTTTTGTTTAGCACCTCTCCATGCCAGTATAGTTCTAAGTTCACTAAAAAGCCGGTCAATAGTGAATACAATGAAAGAAAGGTGGAAAGACCAAAACTTTGGCTCTGCCACTTATTAGGTACAGGTTGAGCATCCCTAATCCAAAACTCCCAAATCTAAGAACACCAAAATCTGATACTTTTTGATTATAATCATAATGCAAACGTGAATCATTTTGCAGATTCACTAAAAATATTGGATAAAATTACCTTCAGGCTATGCGTCTATGGTGTATACATGAATTTTGCATTTAGATTTGGGATCTGTCCCCAAGATATCTCATTATACATATGCATATAGTCCAAAATCTGAGAAAACCCAAAATCCAAAACACTTCTGACCCCAAGCATTCCAAGTTCCTTCACTTCTCAGAACTATAGTCTATAGTTATCCACAAAATGGGGCCCCAAACACCTGCCTTGTCTGTGTCATTGAGATGTGTTGGTTTATTCATTCAACCACTGAGCTAAGATACTAAGATGTGGAAGATGTAGGACACAGAGTTATAGGAGAACTGATTCCTATTCTCAATGAAATCAAATCATAACACAAAAATGCTGTCCAAATATAGGGGAGCACTGCTGTTACACAGCAGGTATCTGAAAAATGTTGGCACACAGGCAGGCTTCTGAATGCATTCAGAAGTTTTTGACCCTGAAACCTCCTTAATATGAGAGTCCTACCAGACTTTCGTTCTAAACCCAGTAAGAGAGAGGAGCTCCTGAGACCAAGAGGAGGGACCTGCTCAGCTGGTTCACCTTGGAGATTTACACAATGAATGCACCGTCCTTGCTCCCTTCCAAAGAGTTCTTGAAGGCTCCTGGGTAGCCAGGTTCCAATGGGAACCACCTAGGGTGAGCAACTGACCTCTGCCCTGGACTTCCGGGATCTCCCACTGGCTAAGCCACAGAGCCGAGATGAAGGTGGGCCACCCTGTTCTCCTCCCATTGCAAAAACCAGACCTGGCATCTCAGCCTGAAGAATAAATGAAAAGTACTGATACTTTAGTTGCTGGAGTCTTTAAACCTACTCCTTCTTCTTAGAAGTGAAAAATAATAAAATAAAAATAAAAGCAGGAAAAGTCAATTAAGATCACCCAAATCCTACTATCCAGGGACAATCCTCTGAGCCTGATAGTGATT
Source organism: Marmota flaviventris (assembly GCF_047511675.1). NCBI lineage: Eukaryota > Metazoa > Chordata > Mammalia > Rodentia > Sciuridae > Marmota > Marmota flaviventris. The sequence continues at coordinate 15,542,332 of NC_092516.1, read as the reverse complement.
TTTTTTCTCATGAAAATCTTTATTATACTAGCTAAAATGGCTGCCAATCACTGCAGGCCTCATGTACCCGGTGCTGTGAGAGTTACTGTCACCATGTCATGTAACCTTCATACGACAATCCTCAGAAGCAGGTGTTGTGATTGTTCCTGTTTCAAAAGATGAATGTAAAAGAACTCACTCAGGGTCACTGGTCTGGTAATGGGTGAAACCAAGACCAGAGCCCATGTCTATCCTGATATTAAAGAGAAAGTGCCCACCCAATCCAGATCCCTATGGATTCCACCTGAGTGACAGCCACAGTTACCTGTCTGGGCTGAGGTTCAGACCGGTGTCAAAAGCTCGTGCCACCAGGATCATGGACTGTCTGTCGCCAGCTTCAGCGGCCTTGAGTAAGTAATCGAATCCTTTCGTCTTATTCTCCTTTGTCTCCTGTCAATACAAACCAAAGAGGGGGGAAAAAATAACAAGGCTTGCATAAATCTCGCTCATCAATCTTCTCCCTGTTTCTTGAATTATTGGGAGAGCTCTGGGGCTGGCTACCACAGCATTACACATTACACAGCATTACACATCATAGTTTTTAGTATATTCATGGAATTGTGCAACCACCACCACAAAAATCAATTTCAAGCTGAGAATGTGGCTCAGTGGCAGAGCACTTCCTCGAACATGTGAGGCACTGGGTTGGGTCCTCAGCACCATGTGAAAATAAATTAAAAAATAAAGGTATTATGTCCAACTTAAAAAAAAGATATATATATATATATATATGGCCAGGCCAGGTGTGGTAGTGCACACCTATAATCCCAGGAGCGTGGGATCGTGAGTTCAAAGCCAGCCTCAGCAACTTAGCAAGGCCCTAAGCAACTGAGACACTGTCTCTAAATAAAAAAAAAAAAAGGCTGGGGATGTGGCTTGGTGGTTAAGTGCCCCTGAGTTCAATCCTGGGTACAAAAAAAAAAGAAAGAAAGAAAGAAGTGGCCAGAACTCTCTCATTCCTGCCATGTTTTTGCTAGGCCCACGGCTGGCAAACTAAAGACTACATTTCCCAGCCTCCCTTGCAACAGGCACCTATGTCCTAACACAGGAGGCCTATCCAGTCTCTCATTCATATTGCCTGTCCCTAGCACTTTAGAACAATGCTTAGCACAGGAAGTGCTAAATAAACTTCAATAGAGGTTATTTTATAATTCTATTGGAAATGTTTTTTTTTCCTTCCTTTTTTTTTTTTGGTACCGGGGATTGAACCCAGGGGTACCTGACCACTGAGTAACATCCCCAGCCCTATTTTGTATTTTATTTAGAGACAGGGTCTCACTGAGCTGCTTAGCGCCTCACCATTGCTGAGGCTGGCTTTGAATTTATGATCCTTCTGCCTCATCCTCCCAAGTTGCTGGGTTACAGGTGTGCACCACAGCACCTAGCTGAAATATTTTTGTTTGTTAATTATTATCTGTATTATATCCTTTTCCACCTGAAGAGTTTGCTCCAGGAGAGCAGAGACCTTGTCTATCTCATTCATTGTCGTGAATATAATCAATAATAAAAATGCTAAAAAATCATGTGTTGCTGAGTGAATGAATGTCTTCACAAGACAATGGAAAAAAGGCCTAGAGGAGGGGGACCTTGGAGAAATGAGAGAGGGGCTTTCTAGGCCCACAGTGGCCCCTAAAGCAGGCAGCCATCACTTTCCTTGCTAAGACATGGCTTGAGCATGGCTCACTTCCTGCAGGCCTGCCCTGTCCTAACCACACTGATCATGCAACCACACTCCTGCCAGGGGAAGCTTCCAGAATCAGAACCCTGGAGAAAGATAGCTGGGATACCTACAGACAAGGACGTTGAACTTGCTTCTCAACCCCTTTACAAGGTCGCTAGATGGACCAGTACAAACGGCCTGTGATAACAGGGAGAGTTATCAGAGTGTCTCAGAGAGGCGGGATCCCCCACAGTCCTGGTCCTCACACCCAGCATCCCTTTATTCAGGCCTCAAACCCTCTGAGGGTCCTCTGTACCAGGTGCTGGGGTTCACAAGAACAGACTTACGCTTTCATAAATTTGGGGCTGGGGAATAGCTCAGTGATAGAGAGGATAGTGCCTAGCATGGGTGATGCCCTGGCTTCCATCCCTGGCACCAAAAACCCAACTTTCAGGAATTTGGCAAGCCTGTTGAAAAGCACAACCATGATTAAAACTTAATCATGGGCTGGGAGTGTCGTTCAGCGGTAGAGCACACACCTGGCATGCAGGAGGCCCTGTATTCCATACCCAGCATTGAAATAAAATCATAAACTTACAAGATGAATCATATTAAAACAAAGGTAATAAATACTCAAAAGTCATCAATCCCTAATTATTTTTACTGTGTTTTACTATTATTTATGTTCTTGAAACAAATTATTTCAGTTGCAGCACCATGGTCAGTTGGGACCACATACAGCCTTAATGGTGGGAACAGTCCTGTGCTTTGTATGATGCTGAACAGCATCTCCACCTACCAGATGCCAGCAGCAATGACTATTAAAAAAAGGTCTTAAAATCCCAGTGGCTCAGGAGGCTGAGGCAGGAGGATTGAAAGTTCAAAGCCAGCCTCAGTAACTTAGCAAGGCCCTCGGCAACTTGGCGAGATCCTGTCTCTAAATTAAAAACAAAAAGAGCTGGGGATATGGCTCAGTGGTTAAGCACCCCTGGGTTCAATCCCCAGTGCCAAAGAATAAAAATAAAAAAGTCTATAGCAGGGCATGGAGGTGCAGGCCTGTAATCCCAGCAATGCAGGAGTCTGAAGCAGGAGGATTACAAGTTGGAGGCCAGGCTGGGCAACTTTAGCAAGACCCTGTTTCAAAATCAAACACAAAAAGGGCTGGGGGGAGCTGAGGTTGTGGCTCAGCGGTAGAGCGCTCCCCTAGCATGTGCGAGGCCCTGGGTTCGATCCTCAGCATCACATAAAATAAATAAATTAAATAAAGGTATTGGGTCCATCTACAACTAAAAAATAAATATTAAAAAAGAAAAAAGGGGCTGGGGATGTTGCTCAGTATTAGAGCATCCCTGGGTTCAATCTCCAGTACCCCCTGGCCCTGGCAAATAAACAAACAGATAGATAGATAGATAGATAGATAGTCTCCACACATTGCTAAATGTCCCCTGAGGAAGGAGGCAAATCCCTGGTTAGGATTTGTTGAGTGTCCACTTGGGCAGCACCTATACTAAAATTGGAACCACACAGGGAAGATGAGCATGGTCCCTTTGCAAGGATGACATACAAATCTGCGAAGCGTTCTGTATTTTTAGAGCCTGGGGAGGGGAAGGGAAGGAGGAGGAGAGGTTGGTCACTGGGTATAAAGTTACAAGCAGATAGGAGGAGTAAGTTCTGGAGTTCCATTTCACAGCAAGGCAACTACAGCTAAAAATAAAGTGTTTCAAAATAGCTAGAGGGTTTTGAATGTTCTCATCAAAGAAATGATAAATGTATGAGATAACAGATATACCAATCATCACACATCATATACACGTTTCAAAACACCCCCACTATACCCCATAAACATGTACAATCATTGTCAATAAAAAATAATAAAAAGGGGGCTGGAGTTGTGGCTCAGAGGTAGATCACTCGCCTAGCATGCGTGAGGCACTAGGTTCGATCTTCAGCACCACATAAAAATAAAATAACAATATTGTGTCCACCTATAACTAAAAAATAAAATATTAAAAAAAGATAACAAAAGGGCTGGGCTTATGGCTCAGTGGTAGAGTGCTTGCCTGGCATGTGTGAGGGTCCGATTCTCAGCACCACATATAAATAAAGGTCCATCAACAACTAATAAATTGACCATGGCAGGAGTTTGTACCCCACTCCTCCCCTAAAGTAGACCATGCTACAAATCAGGATTTGATTGTTTTCTCCATATCTGAACTTCAGAAAGGGAAAGAAAAAATAGGAATAGTGCAGATTAAGCTTCAAATTGTTTCATCTCTGTAACCATTCCATCATGCCTAGTGATGGAAATTAAAAGAATGTTCTTCCAGCACTTAAAACTATTATCTGATGCAGGAAAGAATCTACTCAGGTCAGGGGCAAATGAAGTTCCAGTTATAACACAGGTCTTCTTTATTTCACTATCATCTTACTTATTAAGGTAAATGAAAATATCAACCAACGTTCATGTCAGAACTATACCCCTTCACCAGTTACCACCACAGGTAGGTTGTTATGTGCAAAAGTTGGCAAAAACCAATGAACGTATTCTGACAATATAGAATTTACAAGAGTACTTTTATTGCTATTTGTAAAACATATGCTGCATATTCTTTATGTCAGCAAACTATATAATATGTATATATATGTGCACAGATTTCCTCTGCATCTCTGAAAGCCAACTACTGAATGTTTAGCAGCACATCACTCATTGAATGAGATATATTCAGTCCTGCCCCCAAGAAGCACAGAGATGGGAGAATAGGGAATAAAATAGGAAATAAAAACAGCTGTGGTATCCCTTGCCTGCATGCCAAATATTATAGTCAACTAAACCACAGGAAGCTACCAACATTCTACAGTTCATAATCTATTAAAAAATGTGAAGTTTCATAAGGTTCCACTTAATGCGGATAAGACTAGTCACAGCAGCAGAAGAGTGGAACCACCCCAAGCATCGACAGGGCACAGGTTAAAGTGTGTCATATCCATTCTGTGGAACACTGTCAACAAAGAATCAGGAAGCTTTCTGTGTGACACTGTGGAAAATTAAGGTCTAGTGAAAAAAAACAAGGTCCCAAAAGTGTGTACAGTATGCTAACTTTGGAGGAAAAATAAGAAGGTGGACCGTTAGAATCTGTACTCCATATTTGCAGGTGAAAACTGTGTTCGGAAAGGAATAATATGCCTCCCAAAATTCATGTCCACCCAGAACCTCAGGATGTAATCTGATTTGGAAACAGGGTCTTCACAGATGTTAGGTAGTTATGTTAGGAGGAGACTATCTTGGATTATGAGGACCCTAAATCCAACATGGCTGGTGTCCATAAAAACACAAGAGACACAGAGACAGAGACATGTGGGTAGAAGGCCACGTGAAGGCAGAGATAGGGATTGAAATGATTCAAGCCAAGGAACACCAAAAACTGCGGGCAATTTCTAGAAGCCAGAAGAGGTAAGGAAGGTTCTCCCCTAGAGCCTCAGAGGAAGCATGGTCCTGCACTCAGGTTGTAGTAATTCGTTACTATATCTTAGGTAATTAATACATTTCTGCAATTATATATGAAAAATTGGTAATTATAGCTATACGTGTTTTTCAGAAATGAGAGAATGGGAAGAAAAGTGGGAGGGGGATTTTGCACTGTAAACCTTTAAATATTATTCTTTTTTTTCATGCCACTGAGCTACATCTCCAGCCCTTTTTGTGTTTTCAATTTCATTTTTTTGGGGGGGTACCAGGGATTGAACCCAGGAACACTCAACTACTAAGCCACTCCCCAGTAGGGTCTCACTGAGTTGCTTAGGGCCTCACTAAGTTTCTGTGGCTAGCTTTGAATTCACAATCCTCCTGCCTCAGCCTCTAGTGTCTCTGGGATTACAGGTGTGCACCACTGAGTCCATCTTTATTTTTTATTTTGAGACAGTTGCCCAGACTGACCTTGAACTTATGATTCTCCTGCCTCAGCCACCCCAGTAGCTGTGATTATAGGCATGAGTCACCACACCCAGCTTAATTTTTTTTTTTTTTTTACTTTTTCATGAGTGTATTACCTATTTAAATAAATAAGGTCTTCAAAGTGTTTTTCACCACCCTCTTCATCTGAGATCTGCCTGCTGACAAGCCATGATCAAGCCCTGAGGAGGGCTGTTGCCTTGGACCCATGTTGAGCCTCTGCTCCAGCCATACCCACCAAAACCTCTCCCAGGAAACTAGGGCACTCCCCAGGTCTTGCCAGAACAGGTCCATTCAATCCTTTCTTCTGTGCCCATGACCAGGAAGGAAGGAGGAGACCCCTACACAATTCCCAACACATTCACATCCTGCTCCTTCACATCCTACCCTGACTGCTCCTTAGCCCCAACCCTGCACCCATCTCATCCCTGTGTTCCAACCCCACTGACCACCTTCTAGACTCTACCTGTCTGTCTCTCACCTCTGGGCCTGAGCGGCTCCCTCAGTCTGACCTACTCACTCCCACTGGCCTTTGGGTCAGTGAATGGGCATCTCCCAGTGCCAGGCTCTGCTCTAGCCACTAGGGGTATGGCAGAGCTGATGACAGGAGGCCTGCAGGGACCACTCAAAAGCCCCTTAGGGCTTTTCCTCATTTGTGTCCACCAGTCTCCTCTGCTTCTCCCATCATACTGTCCCTATTGCCTGGAAATGTGACTGTCATTCCCCAAAGCCAGAGATCAAGTCTGCCAGTTTTGACTTTGAAGTACCTGACCCCAAACCAATGCCCAGGATGTTTCTGGGGCCTGTATCATCCTCAGGGAGGCAGGTGAGTGAGTGACCTCCAGGACAGGAGGCAGGTGATGGCTGGGTGGGCGGAGCCCTCCACTTCCTGCGGGACCTGCACCGTCCAGTCCCTCACCTTCAGAGAGACGTCAGCCAGGATGTGGTGGGGCAGCTGCGAGTACATGAGTCCCAGGCCCACGATGGCCTCCAGCTCGCCCAGGTCTGCCGCATGCTCCAGATGAAAGAGCGCCGAGTCGCGGTCCCACTCCTGGTCCTTGGCGCAGAAGCGCCCGCCCTCGTGGTAGCGCACCATGGCCAGATGGACCTGCCACACAGACTGCGGTGTTGGCCCGGCTGTCTGCGAAGCCCAAGCCGCACCCAAGGGCCGCCCAGCCAACCTGCGGGAGGAAGCGATTGGCACAGGAGAGGCGTGGGCCAGGGGCCCGGGGCTCGTGCAGAAAGGGCTGCGAAATGGGCATCAACAATACCTTCCCCAAAACAGACTTCCCGATTTTCCTTTCAAGGTCCAGGGCATTAAGCCTTTGCACTTCGAGGGCCACCGCTGATGGCCTTGGCAGGTGGAGGCGGGAGGGGTTGAGGAGGTTCCACTTTTCCACACAGACCTGAGGGGAGGGACAGGGATGGAGCTTAGAGGTCAGAGACAAGAGGGGCTGGGGTAGACCTGTTGTCCCGTTCTCAGCTGCCCCTGCTACCAGCACCCAGGAGCCTGCTGGTAAGAGGCAGAACAAATCCTTACAGTGTCCGATTTTATTGGACAAATGTTTTCCAATTCTAATCATTCAAATGCCACCAGCTTGCAGGTGCAGAGAGACAGCAACCACAGGACTCAGAGGAGAACAGACAGCAGCAGCTCAGAGAAGCGATTCCCCCTATTTATTAATCTGAGTCTGGTTGGGGGGCTCAACACACTAAACCCCATACAAGGCATGAGAAAATTCAGACTTCAGCAGATCCACTTGCTCTCTTCCAAATCCACCCTGATGCTGTGGGTGACATCAAAGGGTGCTTTGGGCATGGGTTTAGAAAACACATGGTTTCTTCCAGCTGAAGATACACTTGTCCAGAGGTTCCTGCAGGTCCCAGCCAGGCAGCTCAACGTCCTGCAATGCACAGGGCCACCCCACAACGAGGAGTGATCCAACCCTGAATGCCAACAGTGCCCTGATTGAGCAACCCTGCACCATGCTGAGCTGGAAAAACCTGACCTGATGGAGAAACAGCTCAGCATTCTGGGAGGAGCAAGAGTCAGGACTGCTGGGGATGTCAGGGAGGGCCAATGGCATCCAGGCTTGGAGAGCAGGATTTGAGGAGGAATGGACACAGGGGAAGGAAAGACTTTGCAGGGGAGAGAGACTCATCCTCTTAGCAAAGGTGTGGATGGTCAAGATCCAAGCAAGGTGTGTTTGGGAGTCAGTAGAGAAGAGCAAGTGAGGTGTAGGGCTTGTCTGAGACTTGCCTAATGCTAACCACCATATGGGATACTTGCTACACATACAGGCTGAGCATTCCTGATCCAAAAATCAGAAATTGTAAAGGCTCCAAAATCTGAAACTTTTTGAGTACAACATGACATCACCAGTGGAAGAGTCCATACCTGATCTCATGAGATGGGCTGTAGTCAAAACATAGGTGCACTAAAAATGTCCTATAAAATTACCTTCAGGGGCTGGGTTGTGGCTCAGTGATAGAGTGCTTGCCTAGCAAGTGTGAGGCTCTGGGTTCAATCCTCAGCACCACATAACGATAAATGAATAATATAAAGGTATTGTGTTCATCTACAACTAAAAAATAAAATTTTTAAAATTACCTTCAGGCTATGGGGCTAAGGTGTACATGAAATAGAAACGAATTTCATGTTTAGAGTTTGGTCTCATCCCCGAGTTATCTCATTGTATATATGCAAAGACTCCAAAATCCAAAAATATCCAAAATACTTCTGGTCCCAAGCATTTCAGATATGGAATACTCAATCTGGACTAGCTTGGGAATCTAAGGAAAGTTGCTTAAGATCCAAGTTTTTCATACATAAAATGGGGATGAGTAACCTTAGCCTATCTCATTGAATGGCTACAAGAAATAAATGGATTAGCTGGGGGTAGTCATGCGTACCTGAAATCACAGCAGCTGAGAGGCTGAGGCAGGAGGATCGCAAGTTCAAAGACAACCTCAGCAACTTAGTGAGGCCCTAAGCAGTTTAGTGAGACCCTGACTCAAAATAAAATATAAAAAGGGCTGGGGATGTGGCTCAGTGGTAAAATGCCCCTTGGTTCAATCCCAATACCACCCCCCACAAAATAAATAAATAAATAAATAAATGGATTAATAAAGTGCACAAGGCTCCTCTAGTCAAGCACTTTAACACGTGAGCTACAGCCATTGTCATTTCCCCTCCAGGACCATGTCTTGAATCCTCCCCACAAGTTCCTGCACAGGATGGCACCTCATGTCTGCCCAGGCAATCTGCTCATTTGCAAAATGGACACATGCAAGGAGGACGAGCAGGTGGCAGTGATGTGAAGGAGGAGAAACAGAAACAGAGCCCTCCACAGACAAGCAAGTGACCAGAGATCCCAAGACTGCATTACCCGTCCGGAGCTGCCCAGGCTGTCCTCATCGGACTCGTACCTCCGGTTGCCATTTGAGTGGCCCTGGATGGAAGTGGAGATTGAGTTTTTCCGAGGACAGACCTCTCTCCCAAGAGCCTCCCGCTGGGGAACTGGCCCAGCCCTCCCAGGTGGCCCTCCATCCAGAAGAGGCTGACCTTCCCAGGGGGCTCTTCTCGCAGTGAACTGGCCCAGCCCTCCCCAGCAGAAGCTGGAACCGTTGTCTGCCAAGCTAAAGGGATGTCAGGCCACAGGCAGGAATGAGGGGCTGGTGTGGACACGGCCCAGCCAGTTACCCAGCCTCCACTCCCCATAATAACCAAAGGCCCCAGCTGCACCATAAGATTTTCAACCTTATATCCTGCCATTTTCAACCTTATATCCAAGATACCACCCTCCTCCCTTTTGTGGCCCACATTACCCATTTTACATTTTACCTTCTGCTCTGCATTTATATTTATCTGAAATAATCTTGTTATTTTACTTGTTATATTCTCAGAACCCACTCACATTCCCTTTCTATAGATTTTATCCTCTTGAAGGACCAATGAGGCAACAGGAAACTCTACTCTCATTGTCTGTGGGATCCTTACCTGTTCTCGGGGCTCTGGGTCATCCAGCTCACCCCGCCTTTCACTGGGGTATCCACTATCCCCACTGGCCTCAGAGTCCTGTGGACAGAAGATGATCTTAGGGTCTTAGAGGTCCTTTGAGGACTTGGTGGATCTGAGTACATCCTAATCATCATCTTTCTGCCCCTTGTTCCATCTCTTCATTTAACCTGCTCTTCTTCCTGTCCCATGAGGATTGGGGGACAAGGAAGCCGTGTGGAGTGGTGGCAAAGAACCTGGGGGTTGGAGCCACACTGCCCAGACTCAAGTCCTGACTTTGTTACTTGCCAGCTATTACCTGGGCAGTTGTTCAGATTCTCTGAGCTTTGGTTTCCTTAGCTATGGGGATTCATTCTAGCACCTACATCAAAGGTCGGTGAGGATGAAAGTAATGTGGGTCATGATGAGTGCTATTACTAAGAGCGGTTCACCCATTCACAGGCAGAGAACAGAAGCTGGCTTAGGATCAATGACCAAGGACAAAGATACAGCCCTGGTAAACAGTATTCACCACAACTAAGTCCCCTCTACCAAACTCCACATACATGTTTTTTTTTTTTTTTTTAATCTCCTAGATCTACTTTGAAATTGAATCTGGAAAAATTAAGAATCTCAAAGACTTCATTCTTTGCCTACCAATGTTGAGTTTTGACCCTATTTGCATGTTGTCAGTAATCTAATCTATTTTCTACTCCTCTTTCTTCTACTAAGTGGTATTTCAACACTCAAAAGAGTATAAACAAGCCAGCTGTAGTGTTGCGTGCCTGTAATTCCAGCAACTAGAGAGGCTGAGGCAGGAGGATCACAAGTTTAAGGCCAACCTCAGCAACTTAGTGAGGCCCTAAGCAATTTAGGGACACCCTGTGTCTAAATAAAAAAATAAAAGGGGCTGGGGATGTGGCTCAGTGGTTAAGCACCCCTTGACTCAATCCCTGGTACAAAAAAAAAAAAAAATCTAAAATAAACTCCTATGTACCCATCACCCAACTTTGTCAACTCAGCATTATGCCCAAGTTATGTAAGCCCTTTAATTTTAAAAGTACTTAAAACATCACCATTAAAATTTCAACCTGCTACGAATCCTGTCAATTCTCATTCACTTCCCCTTCCATGAATTCAGACTTTTCATATATTAGTATTTTTTCTCTTCCTTCATTTATTTCTTGAGTTGAATTCAGGGCCTTACCACGCTGGGTGAGCTCTACCACTGAGCTACATCCTCAGTCCCTATTGTTTTTATTTGAATAAACCATTTTATATTACTTAAATTTTATTTTTATTTTTATCTATTTGTTTTTGCATCATGCAAGCTAGGCAAGCATGCTACCACTGAGCTATGTCCCCCGTCCTTTTTATTTTTGAGACAGAGTCTTGCTGAATTGCTCAGACTGGCCCCAATCTTGCAATCCTCTTGCCTTGGCCTCCCAAGTAGCTGGGATGACAGGCATGCACCACAGTGCCTGGTCTAATATTTTAACATTTAAGGAGTGGGGATGTAGCTCAGTGGTAGGGTGCAGATGCAAGGTCCTGGGTTTAATCCCTAGCACACGGGAAAGACATTTTCAACTCTTTAAATTGATGCATTATGTTCTATAATACCCAACTATTCAGTATGCCAGATAAAAGACTGAAAATGGATTGCAGGCCTTATTCAGGAGCTTGAAGCACCCCTCTCTTGGACCTCAGAACCACACAACCTTGGGCACATGTTCCTCCTTTTGGAATCCCTCCGAAGATGTGGGACACAGAGCCTCACTTAGATCTCAGCTCAGTGGCTCAGTGAGGCAGGCAGCCTCTCCCAGTCTCAGTTTTCTCACCTGAGAAATAGATGAATACCAACTCCAAGGTTTTTGTAAAACAGAAGGCAGCAAAGGACAGAAGAGCAGAGGGCGGGTTTGGGTTTGAGAGCTTGGCTTTGAACCCTGGCTCCATTGCTAAGTGTCATGAGCAAGTACCTTAACTTCTGTGCCTTAGTTTCTTCAACTCTAAATCAGGGACAATGAGAGAGAGAGAATGGCCCCCGGGGTTGCTAACACTGGGACCGGAAGCCAAGAAGGGACAGGGTGGGAGGGAGACTTTCTACTGTGCTAATCTTTCAGACCTTTTCCTCCTGAACCAGGAAAATGTATTACCTATTCCCAAAATTCTAAGCTTTACTTCTAGAATAAAATCTACTCTAAAAGGAATAAAAAAAATAATACCAACCTTGTAAGTTTTGAGAATTAAATGAGGATATCTACCAAATCCTTAAAACTGTTCCCGGTGACAATTCCATACATGTCACCTATTATTATTTTCCCCTTCCATTCAAGAACTCTGAAAAGCATCCAGGAATGAGCTTGAACCTCTGGGGTAATCAGTAGAGCAAAAGGGGGACTGTGACCTGTGCATTTATCCACTTTTAGTTTTAATTTTTACTTTGATGCCATAATATATATTCGGGCAGATGCAAACATAGTGCCTTTAGTTTCTCACTGCTGAGTCAACCTGAAGCTGCAGGAGACAGTCTCTTTATGCAACCCGAGAGCACTGTGCCACCAGGCTGTAGGTTCCATGACTGTAACCCGCTCAGGGTCAGGCATCCGCACATGTGTGGCCAGACCCAACCCAGGGCTGCTGAGCCTGGCATGTGCTGCTGCTGATTTGGAAATAATCTTCCCTGATCTCCAGGAACTGAAGGGACACGGCTTTTTCCCAGAGGAAGCTCTGCCTTGGCAGCAGACTGAGTTCCTTCACTTTGTCCAGCTGCCCCAGCCCCAAGCCCTCTGGGCATTTCCTGGAGCACACCTGGGCTGGGCTACCCACCTGAATCTGAAGGCTCACCCCATTAAGAGAGCTCAGCCCTCCCACCCTGCTGGGGCCCGGAGCCCCTCCTCCTTCCCTTACTCTCCACTCACCCGGTGGTTGTCTAGACGGTCGTGGTCTCTGGGTGCCATGTTATCAAGGTCACCAAACACGGGCCAATCTGGGCAGGAAGAAACAGAGGTAATGTGCAGATTCTACTGCTGGAACCTTCACCAGCCCAACCTATTGCCTACGGCGGACTGTACTGGCCACCAAGCTTTTATTTTTAACTAATTTATTTCTTTTTGGACTGGGGATTGAACCCAGGGGTACTTAACCCCTGAGCCACACCCCCAGCCCTTTTTTTGCATTTTATTTAGAGACAGGGTCTCACTGAGTCGCTTAGGGCCTCACTAGGCTGACTTTGAACTCGTGGTCCTCCTGCCTCAGCCTCCTGAGCCACTGGGATGACAGGCCTGCGCCACTACACTCGGCTATTTGTCATTTTTAAAGAAAGGCATAAAATGGGAGAAGAATGTGGTCAGATCCTGGGGGACTGACTTCAGTTCTTTCTCAAGAACTTATTCTTGGGCTGGGGATGTGGCTCAAGCGGTAGCGCGCTCGCCTGGCATGCGTGCGGCCCGGCTTCGATCCTCAGCACCACATACAAACAAAGATGTTGTGTCTGCCGAAAACTAAAAAATAAATATTAAAAATTCTCTCTCTCTCTCACTCTCTCTTAAAAAAAAAAAAAAAGACAAAAAAAAAAAAAAAAAAAAGAACTTATTCTAAGTCTACCTCTCACAAACTACAGGGTCCTGAGCAAGCAGCGTCACCCTCAAGTCATAATGCAATTTACCTGTAATGTTTTTGTCACCATGCTCAGCTCTGCATTAAATGCAGTTGTGAAGAAAGAAAAATCATATGTAATTTGGGGCCCACTGAATGGGTCTCAGATGGCTTCAAAACCAACCAACTCCTGGTATTTTCCTATTTGTCTCCTGACCTAAGCTCTCTTGAGCTAAATCTGTCTGGCTGCCCATTTTGATTAAATTTGAGTGCTGGGGGCATAGATCGGCGGTAGAGTGTGTGTCTACGGCGGTAGAGTGTGTGTCTAGCAGGCATGAGGCCCTGGGTTCCATCCCCAGCACACACCAAAAAAAGTTGTAAAAATGGCTTTTACATTTTTAAATAGTTGGGGGGGAAAAAAAATCAAAAGAACAGCTGAGTATGGTGACACATGCCCATAGTCCCAGCTCTAAGAGTCCCAGCTCCTCAGGAGGCTGAGGCAGAAGGATCACTTGAGCTCAGGTGTTCCAGGTTTGGACAAATATCAAATATCAAAAGAAGAATATTTTATGACATGTGAAAATCACATGAAATTTAAGCTTCAGTGACTGTAAATAAACTGTAAATTTATTGGAACACAGACTCATTCGTTCACAGTCTATGGCTGTTTTCATGCTGCAAACGCAAAGACCACGTGGCCTGTAAAGCTTAAAATATTTACTCTCTGGCTGGGTGTGGTGACACATGATTCTGGTCCAAGCTACTTGGCTGAGGTGGGAGGATCACAAATTCCAGGTCAGCAGGGACAATAACATTGCAAGACCCACTTAAAAAAAAATACATACATATTTTTTTTTAACTCTCTGGCCTTTTAAGAAAAAGTTTGCTGACCCCTGCTCCAGACTTTTCCAAAGGTCTTCCGAGGGAGACCTCTAAAAGGCTACTTTGACATTAAAGTTCTCCTTTCCTGCCCTAAATCTGCTCCTTCACATCCTTCTCCAACAGAATGAAGGGTCACACATTCCAATTCTTCAGGCCAAAACCCTGGGGTCAGACTCAACTCGTCTTGTTCCTCTAGACCTCAAAACCACATCATCATAACACTTCAAATTCAGAAAATAACGATTCCACTTTTCTCCTCTGACCTATTAATGTGATGTTAATAGATGCCCTAATAGTTGTACAATTCTCACATTCAACTATGACGGACTATTCTTTTTATAACACTATTCATTTTTATTTGTTAATACTTCATTCAGAATTTTGATGTAATTTTGAGGTTGGGATATAATAAAATCTTCTGGGTTTGGGGATTTTTTATTTTTTTTTTTTGGTGTTTTGTCATATTTTGGTATAAGGGTTTTACTAGTTTCATAAATCACACTGAAAAATGTTGTCAAATTTTTTCTACCATAGGGGCTGTTTCTATAGAATTTGGTTGACCTATTTCTTGAAAGTTCATTCAAAGAACTCACCCATGAAACCTTCTGGGCCATGAACCTTTTTGATTAGCACGTCTGATTTACCAGCAGGAGTGAAAACCAGTTCATCTCTGCTCTACCCTCTGCTGTCCCCTTCAATCACAATGACCGAACACCAAATCATCACTCACGGAGGGGGTCCAGTTTCTGGCTGTGTGGTGTGGCTGACGAAGGGGAAGATGGGAGAGAGTCGAAGGTCACATCACTCATGTTCTCGTCTCCAGAGTTCTCTGAAAGGCGAAGGAGCAGGGGGGGCCGGCTGCCAGAGAGGGTCCTCACTCGGGGGCTCCCGCACTTTTCCTCTGTCCCCCTTAAGGTGGTCTTGGCTGATTGCTGGGGATGGTAACAGGGATACTTATGTCATGTAGTCACTCTCTGGGGAATGAGGGGCTCTTTTTGTTCTTTCTGTTGTTTCCCTCTATCCCTGAACCCCTTTTAGCTATTGCTCTTTTGCATGCAAAAAAAATCAGTGCAGGATTAACCCTCAGGTATCCAAGAAGGGGCACATGGTACAGATCTCAAAGGGCCT
Organism: Marmota flaviventris; assembly: GCF_047511675.1. NCBI lineage: Eukaryota > Metazoa > Chordata > Mammalia > Rodentia > Sciuridae > Marmota > Marmota flaviventris. The sequence continues at coordinate 15,527,083 of NC_092516.1, read as the reverse complement.
GCCAGCCAGCACCTTCTAAAGTGATAGCCATACTTTGCAGCCCTGAGCTGGACAATATATTCCAATATATGTCCAGGATCCCAAGCTGGTCTTTGCCAATATTCTGCATCTGGTCTGTGTAAGCAGGGGTGTGGTGTGTAATCTCATCTTGCACACAATAAGATGCCCAGAGAGCCAGGTGTGAGTCTAATCTCTCATTTGTCAATATACCACACAATCACACACCACACACCGTCTCTCCTTTCCTACCTGCTGGTCTTCCTCACTCTGGTCACAAATGGGCCCAACTCAAGCAGATAACAGCTACTCTATCATGGGGACCCTCCAAAGGGCTCTGTGCACCAAGTTGAAGGGGATGCATTGAGGAACAGATGGGATGGATCTTATCAGCCCTGATATTCTTGAATTCAGCACTCCAGGCCCAGCTGCCAGTATAGAAAAGCAGGGCTTGCTGCCTGGCAGACGGGCCAGGTTCACCCTGGGCACCCACCAGCATCTTGGTGTTCTGATTCAATGCATCCTGCTCCCGGGGTGAGAGGTCAAAAGGAGTGAGGCCCATGCTCTGACATATTCGGTTGCAGGCATGAGAGTAGAAGAAGAGAGCCATCCCTCGGACACCTGTGGACAGAACAGGGGCATCTGAAGTGTCACTTTGCATCTGAATAGGGGAAAGGCAGAGTGAGTAACAGACACATGGCCAGGGTGGGTGGAAACATGCTGAGCTGGAAGTGGGGGTCAGATATCCCAAGCTCTCATCTCGATACACTTGGGAAGGCCCATCGGCTGTCTCTGTCTGTCTCCTTGGGTGAGTTAAGAACTTGCAGATGCTCGGAGGAAGGACGCTCTGGCTTCCCCACTGACCTAGGTTGCCATCTCCAAAGTCCGTGCCCATCTCCGTGTGGATCTGCGGGTCGGTGTAGAGGTCACCCACACCCTGGATGTCCACCACTATCAGCTGATGGCCAGAACGCTCAAACGTGAAGTGGCTGAAGGCCTGTGAGAAACAGTTAGAAAAAGGTGGTTGTAAGAGTCCGGGCTGTGAACTCTGCAGACGCTGGCCAGTCACTGTGGTGGCTGGGGCGTATAACATCCCAGCTCTGCCTGAGCTGGGGTACTTTCTCTGCAACGCACAATTGTATAGAGGACAAGATAGAGGAAGGAGGCCTGTTCAGTTCTGCAAGGACCTTGGTGATGCAATCCTGTGGCCAACTTAGGTCTGCTGGTAGAAGCTGGCATGGGATGACAGGTGTTTGGTAACAGAATCTCCTTTGGAACACTTCAAGGAGCCTGGGGGGCCTCTGGGGATGTGAGACCTCATTCCCACAAGGATCCTCCTTTCTAGGGCTGACCCTGGCCGGGCTTCACTCCCAAGGGCTAGGGTGGGTGGAGAGTGTAGGTATATGCAGAGCAAGCCGGGGCCTTACCTGTGGAGTCAGGCGGATGTTGTCATCGCGTACAAAGCCTGAGTTGGAGTTGTACTTGATGTACTTGCCCTCAATGTAGTGCTCCAGGTGGAAGAGTGGCTGGCCGGGTCTCTCCCTCAGCTCGATGATGCACATCTGCATGATGTCCACCTGGGAGGAGGTCAGGGAGTGGGGTCAGGTGGAAGGGCAGGGCCTGGAGTGCTCTGACTCTGGCTCCACCACTCCCCAGATGACTGTGGCAGAACTACTAATTATCCCCAAGATGCATCACGAAGAGATGGCATTGCTCCGCCTCCCTTGCAGCTAGGGCAGTCATGTGACCACGCCCATCCAATGGGAAGGGAGCAGGTGCAATGCCATAGCTGCAGCCTGCCCTGCAAGGTGGGCTCTGCTGGCGAGCCAGAATCAACCCTGTAGCCCACAGCAACCCCAGGGAGGGCAGAGTCACAAGACAGAAGAAACCAGGCCTCCCGATGACTTTAAGGATTGAGGCACCTGCCCACTTTAAGCCACCCCAAAGCATGAGCAAGAGAGAAACCCATTTTACATAAACATGTTTGCAGGAATGTTTGCCAGCAACTTAGCCTGTGCCTTCCACTAATACTATGAATAGTAAGTAGTGCATTATTTCACCTGTGCCTCAATTTCCTCCCAGTGAAGAGGGGAATCTCAGACTTAATACAAAGATTAAATTGTTGATACACAAAGGAGTCAGTCAATATTTGCAACATCATTATCATCAGCGGACGTGAGTTTAGTCATCTATGCCAACCTGTAGAGGTTCTCTCCCTGCAATGGGAAATTATGAGAAATTTTGTTGTTTGTGTTGAAATTTCGTAAAGTATACGTTTAATGTTTCATGTAGGAGAAAATGTATAAATGCCACATAGAGTTTAAAAAGTGGGTAGGGAAGACCTGTGGCTTATATATTTTATCTTTCTACATAAAGACTCACCCATAGCATCCTCCACTCTCAGTGCCACCCACAACATGGGAGGAACCAGGTCTGGGTTTTCCAAGAAAATGACTGTTCAGAGAGGCTGAGTCACCAGATAGGCGGACAATAGCTTTAGAAGTCACAGAAGCCAAAGCTGAGAGCTGAGGCAAGAAGGGGAAGGTCAGTCCTCAGAGGGCTCCCACCTCCCATGATGGCTCTATCTCTACATGGATGCTTGTGGTAGGGCCACTTGCTTGGCCAGAGGGCTCCCTGGGCAAGGGGCAATGGGACAGGTTGTGTGGACAGCCAGTACCTGCTCAAACAACCACACTTATCTCGCTCTCTGAATTCAATCACATCACTATTTACTAGATACCCAAATCCCTGCCTTCAGAGGAAAGCAACTAAAATATTAACTACATGCACAAGACTCTTCCAGAAAGCACTAACTGCTCAGAAGAAAAGAAAATACAATAAACCAGAATAACATGGCAGAGGTGGTGGGGGTGAGAGGGTGACTTCATTTAGGGTGGTCACAGATGGCCTTGGTGAGTAGGTAAGACATGAACTGAGACCTGAACTATGAGAAGGAGCTAGCCATGCAAGGATTGGACAGATCAAGACCAGCGTGTAGCCAAATTCTAAGGAGATCACAGCCACTGAGAATGGGAACTTCTTATGTCCACTCCAAGTATACTTAATCAAGGGCTTTGCAGACAGCAGGTGCTCAATAAATTCTGCTGGTTGCCTGGAAGTGTGACTCTCTGAGACACGGAGGAGTAGTGCTCAAGCAGTGAAGGCTGAGCATGAACCAATGATTCCTTAAGTGCCCATAGGCAATAGTGCCCAATGGTCTCAAGTGAAGGGGCCAACCCTGGCAGAGAGTGGGAAGGCCTGGATTTGAGCCGTGGCTCCATCCCCACCTAGCTGGGCAAGTCAGTTAACCCCACTGAGCTCTGAGTTCCTCAGGGAGCCAATGCTGTGTCCATTCCCCACTCCTCCTGCTTTTTCTTGGAAGCCACTGCATCTCCAGCCTCTGTCCAGGTGGCCTGGGTGGAATGCCCTACCTTCCTGGTTCCAAGGCTCAAATAGGCCTAATCTGCATATTCTTTTCTCTTGGTCATTGTGATTGGCTTAAATAGGCCTAGTCTGCATATTATTTTCTCTTGGTCATTGTGATTGGCTCAGGCATAGGCATCTGACCTCATCAGAACCAATAAAATCCAAGTCTGAGACTTTCACTGGAAGTTAAGGAAAAGTAAGTATCGCCATTCTAACAGGATTGATGAGAAGACAGAAAGTGACCCTGGAGGCTGCCTGAGAGTGTTGTCAGCACAGGGAACACCCAGCCAGAGATGGGGGAAGAGTCCTGATAACCTCACTTTGGTCCAGGATCCAGCCACGCCTATAGTTGACACTATTTTTTTTTTTCCTGGTGCATGAAACAATGAATTCCCTTTTTGAATTAAGCCAGTCAAGTGAGTTTCCATCATTTGCAACCAAAAATACTTAACCGATCCCATCTGGAAATGGGGATTAAAAACATTACAACCTCAGAGCTCGGTTTTGAGGAACAGATGACTCTCTGCATATCAGGTACGTGGTTCACTGTGCTCCGCAAATAGGGGTTGTTATTAGAAGGTGAAGAAAGGCCCCTATTAGTGCCACCATCCTCCATCCCCAGATGCTGTCCCCTCGGCTCTCGAGTGGGAAGGAGGCAGGGAGGGGGTCATACCTGCTTGGGGGGCTTGTGCCGATTATACTCCTCCCCCCAGAGCTTGGCCTCCATCTGTAGGCGAACGTCTTCAAAGTACACGTCCCTGTCCACGGGATCGATGTAGCGCTTGGCCACGTAGTTGGAGGCTCCCTTCCACTGCTGGGCGTGCAAGAAGTTGGAGAGCTTCTTCCTGGGGAAAGAGAGGAGGCCTGTCTGGGCACCTTGGGGTTCACTGGGGACCTACCTGACATGACATGGATAACTGGAGACAGAAATGCAGAGGTGGGAGGGGCGTCCCCACTCCACTGCACACTTCAAAGAGCTAGGAAGAGGGGTAGGGTCACTGTTGAAGTTCTCCTATCCCCTTTCCTTGACCCTGTTCTCCTGGAGCCCAATCCCCACAGCCAGGTCCAAGGTGTGGTCCAATACACACCAGATGGAGAGGAACTTAGGCTTTTTTTTTTTGGTATTGGAGATTGAACTCAGAGGCATTTAACCACTGAGCTACACCCCCTGTCCCTTTTAATTTTTTTATTTTGAGACAGGGTCTTGCTAAGTTGCTTAGGGTCTTGCTAAGTTTCTTAGGATCTTCCTAAGTTGCTGAGGCTGGTCTCAAACTAGCAATCCTCCTGCCTCAGCCTCCTGAGTCACTGGGATTATAGGCAGGCACCACTACACCTGGCAGATCGTGGGCTTTAAAAAGGCAGAAGTCACTGTCTCCAGTCATTAGCTGAAAATGTCCCAATTTCCTAGGTCTAAGGAGCCTGGCCAAGTCTGGGCAGAACCCCACACGCCAGGCTGAGTCACTTACGTCCTGAAGCACTCCCTCATTGCTCCACGGCCGAATGGCTGAAAGACAACACATAGAGAGTTATCAGTCCCCATGTCCCACTCAGAAGCAAGCTTGAGGCAGGAGATGGTCCCCTGAGACACCCCCCACCCAGCAGATGCCCTGAACCTCATCTCAATCCGAATATCCTTAAGCCCTCCCTGCTGTACCCCAGCACCAAAGCCTGATAGGCCTTCCAGCCTGGAGTTTCTAAGAGACAGGGAGGAGTACACTATTGGGAAGTGGTAAGACCTTTACAAAGTAGAGCCTAGGAGTGGAAATTAGGTCGCTGGAGGGATACTCTTGAAGTAGATAGTTGGACCCCAGCCCCTCTTTTTTCTCTCTTTACTTCCGGCCATCATGAAGTGAACAAGCCTCCACCACCACATGCTCCAGCCATGAGGTACTGTGCTGCCACAGGCCCAAAGAAATAGGACCAAGCGACCATGAAATGAAAATTCTGAAACCATGAGCCAAAGTAAATCTTTTCTCTTTTAAGTTGATTATCTCAGGTATTTTGTTACAGTGACAGAAAACTAATTAATATACTATTTCCCAAAAAAGGGGAAACAAGATGAATGTCATCAACAATATACTAATATACTAAAGAAATCAACTAGGTCTGTTCATTTGATGAAATATTATACAGCAAGGAGAATAAACGCAAAGTGTTAAGTAAAAGAAGCCATACTCAAAAGAACCCAGTTAGTGTGGCTCCATTGGTAAAAACTGGAAAAATGGGGCTGGAGATGTAGCTCAGTGGTAGGGTGCTTGCCTAGCATGTGCAAAACCCTGGGTTCCATTCCCAGCCCTGAAAAAAATTTATTATTATTGTTATTATATATATATGACTAATTTAGAGTGATAGAAATCAGAGTAGTGCTTATACTTGCGGGGAGGGAACAGCATGAGATGGGCTTTTGGAAGCACTGGTTATATTCTATTTCTTGATCTGTGCACTCACTTTGTGAAAATTTATCAAGCTATAAGCTTTCTTTCTGGTGCTGGGGACTCAACCCAGAGCCTCATGCATGCTGAGCACATATTCTACCACTGAACTATACCCCAGCCAAGCTGTGCATGTTACGCTAAAAAAAGCTTCCCGAGATGATCCTTACCCTCACCAAGCAGGAAAGACTATTTTCTACTTTTTAAAAGGCTGGTTACAACCCTCTGAATTTATTCAATAGCTCAGTTATAGGTAGTGACCTCCAATTTTTAAGAACTGATAAATATATTTACAGTTAACTGATTTTCAGCAAAAGTGCTGAGAACAGTCTTTTTTTAAAAAAAATATATTTAGTTGTCAATGAACCTTTATTTAATTAATTTATTTATAGGTGGTGCTGAGAATCAAACCCAGTGACCCACACATGCCAGGCTAGTGCTCTACCACTGAGTCCCAGCCCCAGTCCCAAGAACAGTCTTTTCTTTTTCTTTTTTAAATTTGTTCTAATTAGGCAAGAACAGTCATTTATGATATAGGGTCTCTTAGGATATGAAATGTCTAGTATGGACCAATCTACAGGGACAGAAGTTAGATTCGTGGTTGCCGGGGTGGGAGGAGTTGAGGGAATGAGGAGTGACAATGGTAGGCACAGGATTTCGTTTAGGGAAGGTGAAAATGTTCTGGAATTAATAATGGTAAGAGTTGCATAACCCTGTAAATACACTAAGAACAATTGAACTTTATACTTTAAACTCCTTTTGTGTGTGTGTGTGTGTGTGTGTGTTACAGGGGATTGAACCCAGGGGCACTTTACCACTGAGCCACATCCCCAGCCATTTTTTGTATGTTATTTAGACATAGGGTCTCACTGAGTTGTCTAGGGCCTCGCTAAGTTGCTGAGGCTGGCTTTGAACTCCCAATACTCCTGCCTCAGGCTCTCGAGCCACTGGGATCACAGGCATGTGCCGCCACACCCGGCACTGATAGATAAATAGATAGATAGATAGATAGATAGATAGATAGATAGATAGGTTTTTTTTTTATTTTATTTTTTATTTTTTGTGGTGCTGGGGATTGAACTCAGGGCCTTGCACATGCGAGGCAAGCACTCTACCAAGACTGAACTATATCCCCAGCCCTATGTACTTTAAATGGGCAAATTGTTGGCATACAAATGATACTTCAATAAATCTATTTTTTAAAGGCACACTACGCAAACTACCACATAAAGAATTCCCAAGGTTCAAAAAATCAAATGAAGCCGGAGTGGAGGGGAGAGTACAGGGATTGAGGTTGGCTGGAGGAAGTCCCCACTCAGGCTTGTCTCCTCGGAGCCCAGGACCCAGTTCACCTGAGATGCCATCTTGATCAGAACGTCATCTTCCAGCCACTCCCCAGTGACAGCGTTGTACCTGCAGAGACCAGTGCCCATCTCAGAAGGCAAAATCAAAACGTGATCCTGTCTCTAACTGGCTAAAGTCTGGGCCCCCCATGACCTAGGCCTCTCCCTTCCTTGGCCCACAGGCCCTGCTGACCTCGTGGGTCATCCCTGATGGGGCCTGGTGTGGTGGATATTTAAATGCACGTCTGGTGAATGCAGAAATATCCTTGTGTATGTAACAGAACATCCCTGGGGAGAGGCATCAGTGTTCTCCACCTCACCACACATCTGAGCCAGGCCCAGCCCAGGAAGATGGGATTATTTCACAAGAAAGACTGTTCATGAGCAGGGAGGGGAAGGGGAAGGTCCTAGCTCCAAGTCTAGCCAGGAAAGAGGCTGCTGGGTTCATGCCCAAGGTAGAGAGAGATGGAGAAGGTTCTGGAACATTCTGTCTCTTCCCTCCTAGGAATCCTCTTTCCCAGAGCACATCTGACCCTGGGCCTGGGTAGGCCCCAAACAGGTTTGTCTGGTGGGAAGCGCCTCAGCTCAGTAGATCGCTAACATCTAACACCTCCCCTGCACCAAGGTGTTCCAAGATCTGCTTGATGCCTCTCTTGGCCCACTCCGCAGCTCAGGCAGACTCTAGGGCACTCCCCGCCCTGGTGAGAACAGGTTTCTCAGAGCCTGAAACCTCTGCAAGGAAAAACAAGCAGAGACCTGGCAGGGAACTCCCAGGCCCCAGGAGGAGGGCTTTTCACAGCTGCAAACTTGCTTGCAACCAGCCCCTGGCAATACAGTGCTCAATAAATAACAGCGATGACTGCTTTATTACTAGATAGAGATGAAGGTACTGAAAATAATCCTCCCTCGCCTGCGAACGAGAGGAACCCAGGGACTGGGGCAGGGGAAGCATATGACTTGGTAAGGGTTTTACTGACTCACAGCCACTAAATATCATAAAGGTCAGAGGGCTCCAAGTTCACTGAGCTTCCACGATCCACCTCACTCCACTTCACTCAACCTTCACAGTCACCTTGAGACTACTAGTTATTGCACCCATTTTCCAGATGGGAAAACTGAAGCTGGGAGAGGCAAAGTTTCTGCCAGAGATTCCAGGATTCAAACGCAGGTTGGTTCAAGTAAGAACCCTACTGTCAACCAGCCTGGGTACAACCCACATGGACAGGAAATCTGTCCCAGTAAAGGACCAGCTTGCACCCGAACTCATGAAAACCCAGGAACAGAGAAGGAAGCCTCCGGTTTAGAAATCTCCAGAGATTCTAGGCATGGCCTCCTACCCCGGGGCAACCAGGGCAAATGAAGTTGGCTACTTTAATTAGGAAATAAACATTTTGGCCTGAGCTTGGAGACACAGCCGGCCCAGCACATGTCCAAATTTCCCAGGCTGGTAATTCCCAGGGCCTCTCTGGTGACCGAGTGTCCTCAGCCTGGAAGCTGTGTGTCACCAGCCAGCTACCACAGTGCTCTTGCAGGAAAGGAGCAAAGCCTGTACCTGCCCTGCTAGTCTGCCCTGCACCCACCCCATGAGGAGGGTTTCATGAGGGAGAAGGTAGTACTGCAGGACGGGGGAAGAGGTGGGGCCCAGCCACTAGATCTCGCTATTGAAATGCATAGAAACGGAGGCTACTTCCTGGGTCAAGGCAGGCATCGAAAAGCTACCGTGCTTCCTCGATGCTATCCTTCCCTTTGGTGGCAATTGTGGGGTCACATGTTGAGAAGATGGAGCCACAAGGTGGAAGTAACCTGGATCCCCAAGCTGCTCCGAAGAGGCCTCAACTTTCACCCCACTTCACAACATGTAAGAAATACACTTTGTTGCATGAAACCCTTGGGTTATTTGTTACTGCAGCATAGCTCAGCCTCATCTGCCTAAAACGTACCCTGTGGGACTCTAAGAAGGACTCAGTGAGATAATGCGTAGTGCCTGCCGCATGCACAAACACTCAAATATTGTCCACAGTTATTAAAAGTTGAGTACCCCTTATCCAAAATGCATGGGGCCCGAAACATTCCAGGTTTCGGATTTCTTTGGATTCTGGAATATTTGCTTAGACTTCACTGGTTGGTAATCTAAAATGCTCCAAAAGCTGAAACTTGGGCTTCCAGATTTGGGGTGCTTGACCTGAGTTACTCTCTTCTCTTTGACTCCAAGGGTACTTGGGCCTCCCTGACAGGACCTCCCTAGACCCCTGGATCTCAGAACTCCCCAGACAAGCCGCTGACCTGTGGCGAGTAGCATGTTCGGTGGCAACGTCCTCAAGGTGGAACTCGGCCCAGGGGTCGGGCATGTGCTTGGCTTTCTCGATCGCATGCTTCCAGGCTTCCTGCAGAAGGTAAGGAAACATGAGGCTCAGTCCAGGAGTGGCCCAGCCTCCTCTCCCCGTGCCATTTCCCCTGGGGAGGAACAGTCCCCAAGAGACCCTATTTATTCTCACGTTCTTGTGGACAGAGTGACACCTCTTTTAATTATACACCTTTTCACTTATAGCCAGAAAGTTGAGAATGAAAATAAGGTACCAGGCTGGGGGTGCAGCTCAGTAGCAGAGTGCTCACCTAGCATGAGTAAGACCCTGGGTTCATTCCCAGCGCTGCAGAAAAAAAGAAGACACCATGCCATGTTATGATGCAGCCCAAAATGCCCTCACCAGATGCTGGTGCCTTGCTCTTGGACTTGCCAGCCATCAGAACTGTAAGGCAAATAAATCTGTTCTTTTTTTTTTTTTTTTAAAGAGAGACAGAGAGAGAATTTTAATATTTATTTTTTAGTTTTCGGCGGACACAACATCTTTCTTTGTATGTGGTGCTGAGGACCGAACCCGGGCCGCACGCACGCCAGGCGAGCGCGCTACCGCTTGAGCCACATCCCCAGCCCCTAAATCTGTTCTTTATAAATTATCTGGCCTCAGTTATTTTGTTATAGCAACAGAAAACAGGCTAAGACTTGGTATAATCCCATTCTTGTTTCAAAAAGCCCATTTTATCTGGAAGGTGGGGGTGTAGCTTGGTGGAAGAGCATAGGCTTAGCATGAGTAAGGACCAGGGTTCAATACGTAGCACCAAAAAGCAAACCCAAAATGCCAAACAAACAAACAAACAAAACCTTGTCCCAAATGAACTCTAACACCCATGGTGGGTAGCAACTCTCTTCTCTCTTCCTGAAGAACCTGAATCTCTTCCTTTGGTCTCTCCAGAATCAGTGAGACCAAAACTCCTTTCTAGGCCAGAGGCTGAGCCATGGGGCGGAGACTAGATGGTGGACCGGACGTTGTTTTGTCGTGGTGGGCCACAGCAGCTCCAAGATGGGAGGGAATGTGAGGAGCAGCTATCCCAGGCCTCCCCAGGCCCCCACTAGGATCCCTCGGCCACCCTGGCCAGCCTCTGCAGGGCTCTGGCTTCTCAGGGACTCCAGCCCAGACAGGGCTGCACCATGCACTCTTCATTTTTAGGAAGACTGGAATCAGTGACCTTGATTGTTTGGCTTGATTCCAAAGGGATGGTTTGCTTTGAGTAAAAACTGTAAGCACTATGGAACTCTGAACTAGAAAGTGGAAGTCCTCCCTAACCACGCCCCCTGCCTTTGAAAACCACAGCTAGCTGACAGCTGATGCAGCCACTCTGCAAGTTTTTCCTCTGCCTTGTCAACAGAAACCTGTATTTAGGAGCCACGGGGCTGCACTTGGCATGTTCTGCGTCTTACTTCCCCCAGTTCACGTGGGACCTTGGATGGCTTTCTACGTCATGTGCACAGACTGCCTGGTTGACCTTTCCAGGACTGTAGGATATATAACTGTGTACATGTCCCCTAAGGTATTTGTCTAATCTCCAGTGGATGGGTACTTGGATTCTCTCCAAGATGTCCTAGTACAAACAGCACTGAAGTGAACATGCTTGTTTCTAAACTTCTGCACGTTCATGCAAGATCTTAGTAGGACTTTTTTTTTTTTTAATGTAATTTCTGGATCACATTTAACATCTGGGAGTTGCAGGGTATAACTCAGTGGTGCAGCGTGTGTGAGGCCCTGGGTTAAATTCCCAGCACTTTAAAAAAACAAAACAACAACAATAACAAATATATATATATATATATATATATATATATATATATATATATATGTAAATTGTCCAGTTCTCTTCCAAAAAAGCTCTTGTAAAATTATATTCCGTGAGAAACTAGGCATGGTGGAGCATGCCTATAATCCCAACAGCTTGGGAGGCTGAAGCAGGAAGATCACAAGCCAGCCTTAGCAACATAGCAAGACCGTAAGCAATTCAGCAAGACCCTGTCTCTAAATAAAATACAAAAAAGGGCTGGGGATGTGGCTCAGTAGTTGAGTGCTCCTGGGTTTATTCCCCAGTAACAACAACAACAACAAAAAATTACACTCCATGAAAAGTCACTTAAATTTCTCATGAACATTATTATATCAAGTAATTGTGAAATTGACAAATCAGTTTGCAGCCTGTTTTAAGAGTAGAATAATAATCGGTCGAGTTTATTGTTATTGACTTAACTACACCCCTATTTTTCTTTGTTAGACTTTGAACTGGTTGCTGATTTTTTTCCCTGTTATAAATGACCCCACAGCAGACATTTTTACATCTTAAAAGCATTTTCTGAATTTCGATCCCTATACTTTAAAAAAAAAGTACCACAGGGCTGAGGGTGTGGCTTGGTGGTAGGGCACTTGTCTAGCATGAGCAAGCCCTGGGTTCAATCCCAGCACTGCAAATAAAATATAAAAATAAAAAAGTGCCACAGTCACCTCTCATCTTCCAGGTGCTCAAAAAGGCCAGGCCAGCCTTTGACCCCTGCCTGTCAGTCTGAGAAGTCAGCAGGACATCCTTCTCAGTCTGTCTATCCAGATATCCTGATCTCTGCCAGAGACACAGAGCTCTCTGGGCCTCAGATGATAACTGCCACAGAGGCTGTCCCATCAGGGAGGATTATCTCCAGAAATCACCTGGCTGGATGGCAGGGCACCAACCAATAAACCAGTCAAGGAAGAAAGTATTTCACCATTAGAGGGTGTGGTATTTTATAGGGTCAAAATCACCTTGTTTCCCAAACCCACAAAATCATGCCATTGGCGATGGGTGGATTTAATGCAGTTGACTTTTCTTTTCTTTCTTTTTTTAAGCACAATATAAAAGTCTTGTACTAACATCCGGGTCCTTGGGTCTGCTTTTACCACTATAGACCAGTACAGTGGAACCTCGACACCCTTGTTTACAGAGCAGGAAGAAGCAGGTTTGGACTTCTGGTGGCCAAGCCTTTTGTAGTCCCTGAACCTGGGGTGGGCACGCTGCCTTGCTCCTTTGAGAAACTGGCTCCTGAGGTAGCAATGCTCATTAGAGGTGACCCCCACCTGAGCTGAATGGGGCAGAAGAGGTACTGGTACCTTTGAGAGCCATCTGGCAATGGCTACGGACCTTCTCTTGCACTAACCTGTGGCCCAGCCATTTCTAGCACCTACCCAGGTGCATCCGGGTAAGTCAGCCAAGGGCTGTCAATGCTCTCATAGTCAAGGGCAAAGCACCTGCTCACCCATAGCATGATGGTTACTCTCATACACAGCCACTACAAAGAAGAAGGTGCCAACATAGATGATTCCTAAGACCTATGGCTTAGGCGGAAAAGACAAGATGCAGAATAACAAACAGTATCTCACCATTTTCTGGTGGAGGAAACCGGAAGGTATTTGCTAAGGATTTCCTAAGATTGTGTGTGTCTAGGTGCATGTATATTTATTTTTTTAACATTTATTTTTTAGTTGTAGGTGGACACAATACCTTTATTTATTTATTTTTATGTGGTGCTGGGGATCGAACCCAGGACCCTGCACTTGCTAGGCGAGCGCTCCACCACAACCCCAGCCCTTGGTGCATGTATATTTATATACATAAATGCATTAAAAAAAAATTTCTAAAAAGATTTACACCAAAGTGACATACAGGCTATCTCTGAACATAGAAGAAAATAAGAGGTCAATCAAGGAAACTTTAGCTTTACCTTCACAATGAAATGTTTCTAGGTATTGCATGTGTAAAATAAATAAGCAACAAAAATCCCTGGATTAGATGATTGGGTGTGTGTGTGTATGTGTGTGTGTGTGTGTGTGTGTGTTGCTGGGGCTGGAACCCAGGGCCTCACACATGCTAGGCAAGTACTCTACCATTGAGCTGCATCCACAGCAGTTAGATGATTCCTAAGAGTAGAATATGCTCTCATTCCAAAGATTCCCACACTGATGAGTGGCTGATTAATCTCACGTAGAAGGAGGGGCTGAGGGTGTTTCTTAAGAAGTAAAATAAAACCCTGGCTGTAGAACAGAAAGGCTTTGGTTCTTCAAAGCCTGAAGATACAGAAACAAAAATAAAAAATGAAAATTTAATACTAAAACTAACACCAGGATATTTCCTGGAGGAGGCAGGGAGTGAGGCCAGATGAGCAGGTGAGACGTTTGCAGTTTTTCTTGGCATGTGGGATGGTATTGTTGCTTTGCCATTTTGTGTTCCTATCGTATTACCACTGACACAGAAATCAAGGCCTCTAGGTCTTTAGCAGCCAGTGGCTCAGTGACACCTCCTTGAAGTGTCAGCTGGGACATTCACAAGTGGGTGTTCTGACCCAATGTTACTTCTGTAGATTCCAAGAAATCCAGTTCTGAGTCAGCCTGACCCTGCTTCCCTCCTGGAGGATAGAAATAGGCTTGCACCAAACTTAACAAGAAAATGAGAGAAGCCGGAAGAAGTGAGGAACCACGGCCAAGCTCTGGGGTGGGAGGAGGCCCACCGTGCTGTGTGGCTGCCTCACACTGTGCCATGTGGACCCAGAGGTTTTGTCAGCTCTCAGGGGAACCCAGCACTGCATGCAGGAACAAGAAACAAAAAAGAAAATAAGGAAACAGCCCAAGTAGCCCACAAGAGGCAGTTATTTGTGGAGTTATTATTATTATTATTATTTTGGTACTGGAAATTAAACTCAGGGGTGCTTAACCACTGAACCACATCCCCAGCCCTTTTGTAAATATTTTATTTAGAGACAGGGTCTCATTGAGTTGCAAGTGTCTCACTAAGTTGCTCAGGCTGGCTTTGAACTCACAATCTTCCTATCTTAGCCCCACAAGTGTTTTTTTTTTTTTTTTTTTTTTTTTTTTTTGTAGTTGTAGATGGACGGAATGCCTTTATTTGTTCATTTTTATGTGGTACCAAGGATGGAACCCAGTGCCTCACACATGCTAAGCAAGCGTACTGACCTGTAGCCCCAGCCCAAGAGGCAATTCTTCAAAAAACTACAATATGTTCATACAATGGACTGTCATGAAACCATCAAAAAAACATGACAGCACAAGGGTGGACACCTGTAATCCCAGCTATTAGGGATGCTGAGGCAGGAGGATTACAAGTTTGAGGTCAGCCTCAACAATTTAGAAAGACCCTGTCTCTAAATTTAAAAAAAGTAAAAAGGGCTGGGGATATAGCTCAGGGGAGTGGTAGAGTGCCCCTGGGTTCAATCCCCAGTAACACACACACACATGCAAATAAATTTTTTTTTTTTTAAATCCGTATTTGGGCTAGGGCTGTAGCTCAAAGGTAGAGCGCTTGCCTAGCATGTGTGAGGCACTGGGTTCAATCGTCAGCACCACATAAGAAAAATAAAGGTGTTGTGTCAACCTACAACTAAAAAATAAATGTTTTTAAAAAATCCACATTTACTGATGTGGAAGATATGATGATCTACTGTTTGCTAAAGAAAAACGGGTTGCTGAAAAGCATATCTAGCATGATCCTACGATAGTAATTAAAAGTCAGGTTTAATTATTTGTTCTATATGTGTACTGAAATATAGAAAAGCCTGATACTAAGACCTAAGTAGCAATTATATCTGCCCTTTCATTATTTTCTGTAAGGAACATGGAGTATGTCTATAATCAATAAAGAAAATAACTGTAAAAGAAACTAACCAGGGCTGGGGAGACAGCTCAGCAGGTAGAGTGCTTGCATGTACATGTACAGGTCCTGGGTTCAATCCCCAGCACCACACCAAAAAAAAAAAAAAAAAAAAAAGAAAGAAACTAAACTTTATTTATTTGTTTATTTTTATATGGTACCAAGGAAACTAACAATAACAACAACAACAAAAATCCTACAGAAATCTCTCTGTTGCAAAGAGTAGCTGCAAAGGATCTCCTGCAACCAGCTGAAGTCTAGAGAGGAAGGGAAAGATGGAAATAATAATCAAAGCAACATTCCCTAGCCAATGTCCTTGCCTCTTGGAAGCCCTTGTCTGACAGCATCGTGCCTGCACCTCAGAGCCACTTGTGAGGGCAGATGGGCAGGTAGGATTGTTCCCTGAAAGCAAAGGAGGTTTCTTGCCAAAAGACCGACAGTAGCCAAATTTGGCAGATCCAGGACTCCAACCCAAACCAGCCACGCCCCAGATGAGCTCTTTTGTAAAAAGCCTCAGGGTCAGAACACAGAGTCTGACTGTGACCTAGCATTTCCACTCCTCAGTATCCACCCAGAGAAATGAGAACATGTTCATACGATAGCAGGGTCATTCGTAATAATGCATAAAAAGGTCCATCGTGGATGGATTTTTAAAATGCAGTGTATTCATACAATGGAATAATATTCAGCAATAAAAAGGAATGAAGCCCTGGATTTCCTTGTTCTCAGATTCTGAAAACATTATGCTAAGTGAGAAAAGACAGACACAAAAGACCACTTATTATATGACTATGTATCCCATATGTCCAGAAAAGGCAAATCCATAGAGATAGAAAGTAGACTGTGGTTATCTAGGGCTGGGCAGAATGCAGATGTTAGGATGGTAATTACTAAGGGGCACAGGGGTTTCTTCTTGGTGTTTGGTGATGAGTGCATAATTTCATGAATATACTAAAAGCCACTGAATTGTACATTTTAGGTGGGTAAATTGTATGGTAAGTGAAATGTATTTCAACAGGGCTGCTAGAAAAATTTTTAAATAAAATAAAAAGGGGAACCCTTATTAATAAATACCCCCAGCACATTTCCACCTATTAGCACATGCACATCATTTAGGAAGGTGATTCCCCCCCAGCCAGGCTCGAGCCTCAGAACCTGCTATTCTCCAGACACCAGATGACAAGGTAGCTTCTTGACCTATGCCAGGTTAATTTTTTAATCTGGGACTCAGGATGCCTAGGTTTAACTTCCCAACTCTGAATTTCCAGAGCACAGAACATGTTGACCGCCTCTGGGTTACTTCTGTGGTCACTGGGAATAGCTGAGGCCTCAGGCTACCAGGGCAGGGCCTCCTGGGGGCTCTGTGGCAGGGACACCTCTCTGCCCAGTGAGTCACCAGACGCTAATCCTCTATCCCATTCTAGGGTGATTGCTGTTCTCTGGCCAGGCTGTTAGAGCCACCCTCCAGGGGTTCCAAGCATGAGTGTGATCACGGTTGGCAAGAGCTTGGGGAGCAGGTGCCCATGCATGGAGGGGCACGTATGCCAGGGCAATCTCTGTGAAAGACAACCAGCAGTGCCCAGCTGAGTCTAAACCCACAAACATTTTGCCCCGGCCACTGTACTCCTGGGGAGTTCTCTGGCAAGTGCATCCCTGCCTGGGCACAACGAAGCACTGTCTTCCCATGAAATGATATTCAGCTGCTAAAAACAAAAAAACATGAACATGAGGAATCCCTGGCATTGAAAAAAAAAACTACAATAAAACAGCAAAGAAAATAACCACAATCATACAAGACAGCAAACTGCAGTTACGAAGAGCATCAGCTAGGTAGCAAGACTGCCTGGGTTCAAACAGTGTCCCACCATGTATTTCCCAGGCTCAAGTTCTCAGAGGCTGGGCTTGACTCTTTGGCAAAGTGCCAGTCATCTAGGGATCTCTGTGCATGTTCAGCAGGCCCACCCTCCCGACGATGCAGCGCAGGGGTTAAGCTGGTTGTAGTTCATTTGGCTCCGTCCTGAGGGCCAACGTGGGAGGAGGCCTGGAGGTTGTGGAACAGGTTTGTAACCTCGCTGTGAAAATCCCAAAAAGGAGGCCCCATGCTTGTGTATGCAAGGAACCTTCTGGAAGGACACAGCCCAGGGCGCAGTGGTGGGAGGCCTAGTTTTACAAGTCCCACTTACACTGAGTTTGTTTTATTTTGTTCATATATTACTTACAGATTATAAAATATATGCATTTTTAAAGCTTGCCTTTATAACACATAGGATATTTATTACTACGTTATTCATAACAAGGTTAGAAAATACAATTAAAATATTCCTCAAGCACCATGAGGTGCAGCTCAGGGGTACAGAAACTTACCTAGAAGGTGCCAGGCCCTGGGTTCTACAACCAGCACTTACACCAAGAAAAGCCCCTCGAGGAGAGATGAATGAATAAATCCATGCATATCATTTGATGAAATATAAATGCAGTGAACTAAGATATTTTTAAATTTATTTATTTTAGTTAGGTATGCATGGGAGCAGAATGCATTTTGAGTCACTGTCCACAACTGCAGCACAACTTTTCATTTCTCTGGTTGTACGCGATGTAGCATCGCACCGTATGAGTGCACAAAAATTGTTTTAAAAAGGAGTGCTCTACTTGTGCTGATGTGGAATGACCTCCCCAAGATGTTCTCAGAAGAGCAAAACATTTTAAAAGAGAATTTCTCACTTGATTGGAAAATTAAAAACATATATATGTTGGGCTGGGCATGTGGCTCAAGTGGTAGCGCGCTCGCCTGGCATGCGTGGGGCCCGGATTCGATCCTCAGCCCCACATACCAACAAAGATGTTGTGTCCGTTGAAAACTAAAAAATAAATATTAAAAAAATTCTCTCTCTCTCTAAAAAAAAAAACACACACACACATATATGCTACATTGGCTTATTTTAGAAAAATGTGGAAAAGACAGAAGTGGAAGGTCCTCTCCAGAGGCAATCCTGTTGGTGAGTTATGAGCTTCCTCCCAGGCATGTATGTGTGTGTGTGTGTGTGTGTGTGTGTTAGGGAGCTATAATCCTACTCCATACTGTGCTTTTTAAATGTAATTCCAGAGCAGGAGCACTTTCCCACGTTATGATGAACATCCTCCAGTTAGCTGCCCAATCCATTGATATTCTGCCACATCCCCAGGGGAACCTGGGCCTTGACAAAGACAGTACCTGACCTTTCTTAGTACACACCCAGTACCTGCTGGGTGGTGCTCCTTGGAGGAAGGCCAGGTGGCCATTTTAGCTAAACAACCCAGGTTACCATGTCAACAGGAATTTTTTAAAAAGCACATTAGATATGTTGGGTGCCAGAAGAACGAGGTTTGGAAAACTGGGCTGTTGTCTCCCTCTGAAGTCACCACTGGCAACAGAGCCTGCTCGGGATGAGCTAGAAGAGTGGACGGTGGAGGGCTACATCCGTCCACAGGTGGTCAAACTTCTTACCAAGTGACCTCTGTACCAGAGTCCAGGGAACAGCAGGATACATCCCCTCGCCTTCAGGTGGGGGCTGACTCATAAAGAACAACATCAGAGAATGTCAGATGCACCCAGAGATCTGCTAAGAGCCCTGAGGAATCTGTGGAGAAGAGCTAGGAAGGGTGCCAGGCTCAGTGGAGCACGCCTGGATCCTGAGGCCGAAGGATTGCAAGTTCAAGACCAGCCTCAGCAACTTAGCAAGGCCCTAAGCAATTTAGCAAGATCTTGTTTCAAAATAAAAAAATAAATAGGGCTAGGGATGTAGCTGAGTGGTAAAAGGCCCAGGGTTCAATCCCCAATAGCAAACACACACACACACACACATTACATATATATATATATATGCAAAATAATCAAAAATCCCTCTTAGTGGCACCCTGTCTCCCAGAGACAATCACCATTAAAGGTTGGATGCAAATTCCTCTTCTAAATAATTGTTGCTACACAAACACTAATACTATTTTTGAATAAAAATGAGATTACAATTTCAACTTGTCTTTGTACTTAACAACATATTTTAAAAAAATAGCTAGGGGCTGAGGCTATAGCTCAGTGTAGAGAATGCTTAGCATATGTGAGGCCCTGGGTTGATCTCCAGCAACCATAAAAATTTTTGAAATGTTTAAATAGCTATGATTTTATCATCTCTACTATGGATCAGCACTGTGCCAAAGGCTTTTCAAAGATTTTTATTTTATTTTATTTTTATGATGTTAGGATTGAGCCCAGGGTCTCAGGAGTGCTGGGCAAAAGCTAGACCCCTGAGCCACTCCCTCGGCCCCTGAAATACGTATAGGTATTGTTTTTAAGTCTAATCCTACGGAGGCACATCTTCCTTTTAATGTAAATTCATCATTCTGTTAGGAGGATGGGCCCCTCTGGGTGCGCATTTAGAGTTTGAGCTATCTGGACACGCCTTCCCGCTGCCCTTCCTGAGGGACTGGGCCGGCCTTAGAATGGGAAACAGGATGAACAGCAACCTGCCCTTCAGGGGGCCCCAACCCCAGAGGAGACAGGCTATTTCTGGAGCTGTCTGCCCTAGGGTGACTTAAGCCAGAACTCTGGCCCTAAAAGGAAAAATTTACCCCAGTGTCTGCAAGAACTAAAATTATTAATATTCTAAAAACAGACTAATTCTGAAGTTATAGAAGAATGCTTTAAATTGCAAATCCTGAAGTGGTACTTAATGTGCTAATAGATACTGTTTGTAGATTAAGTTACATGAGGATAACAGTAATGATTTTTTTTTTTTTTTTTGATGTGTGTGGTGCTGGGGACTGAACTCAGGGCCTATGTATGCGAGGCAAGCACTTTGCCAACTAAGCTATATCCCCAGCCCAACAGTATTGCATTATTTAAATAATTGGACATTATTACACAATGTCCAATAATGTTTGCCTTGCACCCCCACCCCCACTTTATTCCAGTTTTGCATATGTGAACAGAAATCCCTAATAAAATAAATACCATTTTCCTCAATCCAGAAGAACTCTAAGCCCCAGCTTTTTTGACCATGATCAACATAAGAATATCTTACACAATGTCCCAGTACCCACACATATGCAGGGGTGATATTAAAATATTTAACACAAACTTGGACAAATGTAGAAGATATTTGAGAATTTGTGGAAAGGTTTTTTTTCCTTTTTCTTTTTCTTTTCTTTTTTTTTTTTTGTGTGTGTGCTAGTGCTGGGAATGAACCCCAGAGCCTATACGTGCTAGGCAAGTGCTCTACCTCTGAGCTGCACCCCCAGCCCGTAGGAAGAACTTAAAAACCATTAATTTTCACAGGCAGTGATCCATTGGTAGGGCTATAAGCTAAAATGTGGGAACAGAAAGATAAATCACATTTATTAAGCACCTATAGTGCAATGTATATTAGGTGTTGTTTCAAAAACAATGATTAGCAAGAATTTATTCTATTCTTCAGTCAAAACCCCATAGGATGGCTGTAAATGTTAAACAAGATAATTTTTTTCATGCTCCTAAGATATGTTTCTAAGTAGCTTATACTTATATTTCTAAAGGCTTATACTTTTTTTTTTTTACTTCAATGCTTGTGCTAGATAAATGTAGACAGACTCTTAAAAGTCTGCAGAAAATTGTTAATCTCTTTGTACTCAATACACAGCCTAGTGACAGATACATAAATAGGCAACCAATAAGTGCAAGTTTAGCCAGGTATGGTGGTGCATGCCTATAATCCCAGTAACTCTGGAGGCTGAGGCAGGAAGATGGCAAATTCAAAGCCAGCCTCAGCAACTTAGCGAGACCTTGTCTCAAACAAAAAATAAAGAGGGTTGGGGATGTGGCTCAGTGGTTAGGCACCCCTGAGTTCAATCCCCATCAAATAGATAAATAAACATATTAATATATAAATGCTGGATTAATTAATTGATGTAATCCAGTGCTTAATCTTGCACTACCCAATGGTTTTCAATAAAAGCATCTGGTTAAATAAATTCTTAAAAATATTAACAATGGGTACATCATCAGAGGCTAATCAATAACCAACATTTGTGTGTGGGGAGGTGGGGGGTAGGAGGTGTGTCTGGTAGACCCCCACGTGTGATGGCTAATACAGCATCCTATCCTCATGCATAGTACAATACTATATTTTGAGAGAGAGAGACCACATGCACATAACTTTGATTATACTATATTGTTAAACTTGCTCTATTTTATTATTGGCTATTGCTGTTACTTTTATTTTTTTTAGTTGTAGATAGACACAATACCTTTATTTTATTTATTTACTTTTATGTGGTGCTGAGGATTGAACCCCAGTGCCACACACTTGCTAGGCAAGCGCTCTACCACTGAGCCACAACCCCAGCTCCTGTTGTTAATCTTCTTTGTACCTATTTACAGATTAATCTTTACCATGTGTATGTGCATAAAGGAATGAACAGCCTATGTAGGGTTAAGGACCATTTGTGGTTTCATACATCCACTGAGGGTCTTGGAACATACCTCTGAGGATAAGGGTGTACGTATCAAGAAATATGTACAATCTGGGCCAGGCGCAGTGGCGCACACCTGTAATCCCAGCAGTTGGGAGGCAGAGGCAGGAGGATCGTGACTTCAAAGCCAGCCTCAGCAAAAAGTGAGGCCCTAAACAACTCAGTGAGACCCTGTGTCTAAATAAAATACAAAATAGGGCTGGGGATGAGGCTCAGTGGTCAAGTGCCCCAGAGTGCAATCCCTGGTACCAAAAAAAAAAAAAAAAAGATCTATGTACAGATGTACCACAAAATATTTACACTTTGCAGGGCTAATGCTTTCTATTCTGTTTTGTTTTGCTCCATTTCTTTAAAAAAAAATTTGGTATTCTGAGCATGAGCAATTGATACATTCACCAAGTTTATGTGCATGAATGTGTACATGCTTGTGTTCAGAAAACGAGATCTTTACAATGTGCAATGCTCTCTGATATTTTCTATTTTATTCTGTTTTATTCCATTAAAAAAAAAAAAAGGTTAGCAAGACTCAAAAATATTTTTATACACGTGTTTTGGGTCCTGAAGAACTATATTAAAAACGCTACTCTAAGGTGATGAAGCTGGTTTTAAGCCAACAGAATCTCTCAACAGGCAAATCCTATGATCCAGAATTGAGAACATCAGCCAGGGCTTGGAACCTGGGAAGAACCCAACCAAGGACCTCAGCGACGACCCATCCCCTGGGGCAGGCAGGCTGGGTTCCAGAAGGTGGAAGAGGTAGTTTGCTCACCTTGAAGTGGAAGGAGCTGGCTGGGGACCCACTGGAGCCGTTCTGCTGACTTTTCTTTAGGTTGCTGTAGTAGTTATTAACCTTAGCATTGCCATTGTGGTTGGACCCGGGGTCCTCGGTGATGGGGCAGATGAAATAGCCTTCATCATCATCGCTGTCTGCTTCAGATTCTCCGTCGTGGCCAGCCCTGGAGGATCGGCCACCATCAACGCCTTCCAGGCGGAAGATGAGGTCTTCATCTGCCATTTTCCAGGGGTACCCGTTTTATCCAAGGAGTGCACGGTAGAGCCAGAGTTACTGGACCAAGGCAGCAGCAAAGGTCCTGCAAGAGAAGCAAGAGCCCAAGGGTGGGTGCTGGTATCCAGGAGCAGAGCGGGCTGGGCACGTCACCCTGCATGCATGCTGCTGGCCATGGCAAGGAGCAAAACCTAGAGGTATATTTTGGGGAGGCAGCTGGCAGCATCCAGGAACACCATGGATGTCCAAACTTGTCAGCCCAGTAATTCTGCTTCTAAGAACTCTAGCACTTGGAAATGGGGGAATGAGAACTGCATCTTAAGCACCCAGAGTGATCCTTTTAGAGCATTAATTAGATCAAGTCCCTCCTCTGCTTAACGCCCTCCAGCAACTTCTCTTTGTATTCATAAAAAAGATCCAATGCCTTATTAAGGCTCTAAGGACTGCGGTTCCCTGGCCCCAGGCCCACTTCTCCTCGGCCTTGGCTATGCTCCAGGGACAGAGATTTCTTTCTGTGAACAGTCAAACGAATTCCCACCCCAGGGCCTTTCTACTTGCTGTTCCCTGTCCCCAGAACAACCTTCCCATAGAGGGTTCTTTCTCATCATCAGGATCCCAGCTCAAAAGTCACCTCTTGCTGCACATGGTGGTGCACACCTGTAATCCCAGCAACTCAGAACGTTGAGGCAGGAAGGTTATAAATTTGAGGCCAGTCTCAGCAATTTAACGAGTCTATCTCAAAATAAATTTTTTTTAAAAAAGAGCTGGGGATGTAGCTTAGTGATAAAGTGGGTCCTGGGTTCAATCCCTAGTACCACCAAAACCAACACCACCAACAACAACAAAAAAAAAACCCACTGTCACTCACCCTGTTGTATTTTGTTCACAATTATGTTCCCAAGCTGAAGTCATCCTGTTTACTTTTAATAGTCCAAATGCCCACCAGTGCCTTAAAGAGAGCCTTGTACACAGAAGGCACCCAACACATTTCCCTGAAATGAATAAGCCCTCCTAAGATTGTCCCCTGTAAAGCAAAAAAGACTAGCAGTCCCATGTGTCCATCAATGGAGCCCTATTACATATATTGCAAAGGACAAGCTCCGAGACCCACAGAATGCCAAGACAGCAAGATTGTAGAATAGAACCTCTCATTTACAGCCAATTGATTTCTTTTTTTGTGGTTCTGGGGATTGAACCCTGTGAGCTCTACCACTGAGCTACATCCCCAGCCCTTATATTTTATTTTATTTTTATTTTTTTGGGTGGGGTACTAGGAATTGAACTCAAGGGCATTCGATCACTGAGCCACATCCCCAGCCCTGTTTTATATTTTGTTTAGAGAGACAGGGTCTCACTGAGTTGCTTAGAGCCTCGCTTTTGCTGAGTCTGGCTTTGAACTTGTGATTCTCCTGCCTCAGCCTCCCGAGCCACTGGGATTACAGATGTGCACCACCATGTCTAGCCTTTATATTTTTATTTTGAGACAGGGTCTTGCTAAGTTGCCCAGGATGGCCTTGAACTTGCAATCCTCCTGCCTGAGCCTCCCAAGTAACTGGGATTTGTGCCATCACACCAGGCCTGCTGACTGATTTTCAACAAGGGTGCTAAGATAACTACATGGGAAAAGAAGAATCTTTTCAACAAATGGGCTGGGATAATTGAATATCCACATGCAAAAGAATGCAATTGAATCCCTTCCTTACACCATGCAAAAGTCAACTCAAAATGGACCAAAGACTAAATATAAGAGCTAAAACTCTATTATAGAACTCTAATATAGAACAATTTCATGAACTTGGATTAGACAGACTCCTTCAATATGACACCAAAAGCACCAGTAATAAAAGTGTAGATAAATCGGTCATCTTCAAAATAAAAAACTTTTGTGTTTCAAAAGACACCATCAAGAAAGTGAAGACATACTGGCTGGGTGCAGCAGCCGCGCACGCCTGTCATCCCAGCAGCTTGGGAGGTTGAGGCAGGAGGATCGCAAGTTCAAAGCCAGCCTCAGCAACAGCGAGGCACTAAGCAACTCAGTGAGACCCTGTCTCTAAATAAAACACAAAACAGGGCTGGGGATGAGGCTCAGTGGTCAAGTGCCCCTGAGTTCAATCCCCAATACCCCACCCCCCTAAAAAGACAACCTGAATAAAAATTGGCAAAGAGTTTGAAAAGATAGTTCTCGAAGGAAGATATACAATGGCCAATAAATAGATGGAAAGATGCTCAGGATCATTATTAGCCTCTGGGAAATGCTAGGGGAAGTCACACCTACCAGGATGGATATATTTTTTAAATTGGAAAATAACAAGGGTTGACAAAGATGTA
The DNA here is from genome assembly GCF_047511675.1 of Marmota flaviventris. Classification (NCBI taxonomy): domain Eukaryota; kingdom Metazoa; phylum Chordata; class Mammalia; order Rodentia; family Sciuridae; genus Marmota; species Marmota flaviventris. The sequence continues at coordinate 15,502,061 of NC_092516.1, read as the reverse complement.
GAGAAATTGGAACCTGTCAGGTCGGTGGCGGTGGCAGTGACTTAGCACAAAGCAGCCTCAGTGCAGAAAAGAAACATCAATCAGGAGCTGAAGGAAACGCCTGTCAATCAGCAGGGTCTCCTGACCAATCCTGGATCTCAGCCAGTTTCCCAAGACCAACTCCAGCCGGACAAGGGACTCTAAAAACACTTTTTCCTGTCCCAAGCCCTTCCCTTCCTGCTGTAAGCCCCATAAAATTCCAGTCCAGTCGAGCTCCCGAGGTTTCTTCTCAGACCCTTTTCCCGTCCACTCTGTGGGTCTGATGGAGTTCCACCAAGGAGTGATATCTCAAATAAAGCCTCCCTCAGTGGCCTTTTTAAATCTGCCTCCCTTGGTCCTGGCCCATTGCCTGATCTCACAGAACCCACACACAGGGCTGGTGGGAATCCAACTGGTGCAGCTACTTTAGAAAACATTGTGGCAATTTCTTAGAAACTTAAACCCAGAGTTACCATATGGTCCAGCAATTCTACTCTTAGGTATCTACCCACACAAAAGCCTGTGCACAAATATTCAGAACAGCGTGGTTCACAATCATCAAAAGGAGAAACAACCCAAATGTTCCTCAATGATGAATGAATAAACAAAAATGTGGTATATTCACATAATGCCTCAACATGGACAGATCTCCTGTAATCCCAGAGGCTTGGGAGGCTGAGGCAGGAGGATCCAGAGTTCAAAGCCAGGCTCAGCAACTTTGCAAGGCCCTAAGCAACTCAGTGAGACCCTGTCTCTAAGTACAATACAAAAAAAAAAAAAAGGGGGGGGGGTGCTGGGGATGTGGCTCAGTGATTAAGTGCCCTTGGGTTCAATCCCCCCCACACCAAAAGAGAGAAAAATGAACAGAATTTAACACTCTTATGCAAAGTGACAGAAGACAGACATCAAGACAATTACTGCATGATTCCATTTGTGTGAAATGTCCAGAGAAGGCAAATCCATAGAAACAGGAAGTCACTCAGGGGTTACCGGGGCTGGGTTGAAGAGATAAGGGTGACTGGGGAGGAATGGGAATTGATTTCTAATGGCGATGGCACATCTTTTGAGTTGATGAAAATGTTCTCAAATTGAGTGTAGCACTGGCTGAAGGGCTGTGGATATACTAAAAAAACACTGAATTGTCCACTTTAAATGGGTGGACGGTAAGGTATGTGACTTATGTCTCCATAAAATTGAAGGAAAATAGTCAAGAAAAATGGCTGAATAGTCAAATTTAAAAAAGCAAGTTGAAAAACAGCAGATATATTAGGGTATTAAAAGGAAAAGAAAAAGGATATTTGGGCCTTCATTCAAAAATTCTTGAAGGCTGCCGAGGGGCTATGCTTGCTTTGGAATGAGCAACTGACCTAGGAGCTGGGAGCCAGGAGTGGAGGGAACTTTTCCAAACTGTGTACACTCTATTCTGTTTTAACTTTTTACAGAATTGGATTGCTCTCAACACAAAATAAGACACTAATTAGCTTAAATAAAAAAAATTAGGAGCCCAGCATGATGGAGCACATCTATAGCACCAGCTACTTGTGGGGCTGAGACTGGGGGATGGCTTGGGCCCAAGAATGAGGGCCAGCCTGGGCAACACAGCAAGATCCATCTCTTAAAGAAAAAAATGAAAAAGATGTTTAAAAAAATCTTTTAGACCAATTCAATAGTTGCAATTATTCTCAAGGGCTCCGTCCAAGACCCTGATTCAGCCCTTCCCTAATAGTTATTGAAGCAGGAAATATATTTATATTCTAATTCAGTACATGCCCAAGAAAATAGAAATTAAAATCACAGGCAAGTTCACCTTGCCTTTCTTTGCACATTGCACTCTTGCTACTTTTTAAAAATAGATTTTATTTTTTAGTTATAGTTGGACACAAAACCTTTGTTTTAAATATCTGTTTTTATGTGGTGCTGAGGATCGAACCCAGGGCCTCGCACATGCTAGGTGAGTGTTCTACCGCTGAGCCACAATCCTAGCCCACACTCTTCCTGTTTTCTGTTTCACCTTTGGCTTCTGCTTTTCATTCTTTTTCCTTAATACACTGCCCACAGGTTACGTCAGTCCTCTCCAGTCTGAAAGTCAATGTCAATGGCTGAGTTTGTTTCTTAGCCTCTGGGTAAGTCAGAGTCACCAGCCTGAAGCCAAAGCCAGAGTCTGCTCAGGGCCTGCTGCTCCCCATTCTCGGTTACACCCATCTCTGGTGCTCTCCCCCCACCCCCATCAGCCCTTGGCCAGAGTCCCTGCTGACCAGGACAGCCTGGTGCCTGGAGCTGCCAGCAGGCCCAGCCAGGTCAGTGGCCTCTGGGGACTAGAATGGTGCCAGGGGAGGGGCCAGAACCACAGTTTCAGCCTGCAGGCCCGAGGCAGTGTTGTCCAGTGGTTGGGAGCGCAGATTGAGGAGCCTGGCTGCTGGGGCCACCGTGGATCTTTGCTGGTGGCCTTGCCAGTTAATCCACCATGTCAACTCTCCCATTCTATGGTGGCAGGAGCTGAGGGGAAAGTGGCCTGACTGTGGCTCCCGAGCTAGCTCACAGGGGCCTTAGGACCAGAACCGAAGCCCTTGACCACATCCTGCCAGAGACCTGACGTTCTCCTGACCCCAGGAAACAGGGGCAGCTGCAGGCGAGCAGATAGGACCCTGCCTGGCCCAGGGCCTGTAAATGACCTCGCTGGCCATCCTGGCGCTTGTACACTCAGGTCTCTCTGCCCCAAATGCCCTTCCCACTCATGGGCAGATCTGGTTGTTCCCTCCAAGACACAGCTCAAATTTTGACCTCCTCCAGAAAACCTCCCTTGACTGTATCCTTGTGTACAAACAGCAGCCAGCAAAGAGTACCCACCCCCGGGGATGCTCCCAGGACTCAATGAGACAGGCCAGCGGTGCCTGGGGTGTGAAAGCACTGGCTGTGTTCCGCCAGGGTCACCCCCACTTCCCACTCCCTAAGCCACTTCCTTCCTCCCTATTTTATCATACCCAGAGGCCAAAACGTCTATGTGGCAAACAGAATAATGGGTCCCCAAGGATGACTACATCCCAATCCTTGGAAATTGTGAATATGTGACCTTATATGGTAAAAGGAACTTGGGAGCAGTGATTACATGAAGGGTCTCCAGATGGGAGATTGTCCTGGAGAAAGATTGTGACAAGGTGTAATGCCAGATTCGTGGGACCCCAGTAGACCTCCAGGAGCCGAATCCGATGCAATCACACAAGAGTCTTCATTGCAAGCTCGAGCCTGGACTCACAACCGTTCCCGACACAGCGGTCCCAGGGAGTGAGTCCCGGTCCTTTGTTCAGTGAGATTTTATAGGTTTTGGGGGGGGATACTCTATGCATCACAACATCACACAGCAAATCATACCGTGGGAAAAGTCACACAACAGCTCTTAACATTGATGAGCACATTCACTGGCGGGAACAAGTTGGGTAGGGGTGATTGGTTAGTACAAGAGGGGGATTCCTTTGAACTGATTGGTTTAGGCCACGAGGGGTGTACGTGCTGAACTATATGGTTTCCCAACATGTTATCAACCACCATAAACTACTGGAGGGTCATAGGGCATCCCAGGTATTTTCCCTGTCTCATGCTGATTGGTGGTTGCTGGGGGGGGGGGGGTTGCTATGGGTCTTCACCTAGCCTAACTGAGTCAGGGACACCTGAGTCAGGGACACCTATCACCACAGATCTCTCCTGTTATTTGCAGACAAACAACTCAGCAGGGTAGTTATCTGCCTAGAAAGGCTCTGTGGGTTTTTCCAAGGTCAAGGGTCATGCCCCCTTCCTTAGGACAGGCCTTGAGGTAGAAGCTGCTGTTATTTATTTTCAAAAATGGAGTCACATCAGTTTCTCAAAGGGAATCACGGGCTGTAGACAACAAGAAAGATTTAGGGCTGGGAAAGAGGCTCATGTTACAGTACTTGCCTAGCGGACTCCAGGGCCTGGGTCCCTTCCCCAGCACAAATAGAGAGAGAGAAGGATTTGAAGATGCTATGTTGCTGGGTTTGGAGAAGGAGAAAGGGTATATAAGCCAAGACAGGAAGTCAAGTGGCCTCTAGAAGCTGGAAAAGACAAGGAAAGAGAGTCTCCCCTAAAACTTCCAGAGGAACAAAGCCCCTTGACCCCTTGACTTTAGAGCTTCTACCCCCAGAATTGCAGAGAATAACTTTGCCTTGTTTTAACCCATTAAGTTTTCCATCACTTGTTATAGCAGCAATAAGAAACTAATACAGTCTAGAGAGGTGGCTCTCAACCTGGGGCAATTTTCCTCCTCAGGGGACCCTTGACAATGTTGAAGACACATGACATCCTGTGACACATGAGGACAGTCCCCTACAATGAAGAATTATCTGATCAAAACATCAATATTGCTGAGGCAGAGAAACCTAGCTCTAGGTTCTGATGGAATTTTTATTTATTTATTTTTAAATATATTTAGTTGTAGATGGAATCAATGCTTTTATTTTATTTATTTATTTTTTATGCGGTGCTGAGAATCAAACGCAGTGTCTCATACGTGCTAGGCAAGCGCTCTACCACGGAGCTACAACCCCAGGCCTCTGGTGTAATTTTAAGGGGCAGTCCACAACGCTCTCTCCCTCCTCTCCTCTTTGAAAATGAATCTTGGCTGAGTGCAGAGGTGCTCGCCTATAATCTCAGCAACTAGGAAGGCTGAGGGAGGAGAATTTCAAGTTCAAGGTCAGCCTCAGCAGCTTAGTGTTCAGTACTGCAGGAGGAAAAAAAAAAGTCTCTGTGCCTACCACAAAGACAGGGAAATTAGCTCACTGACATAAGCAAACAGCAACCTACTATGGAAACCGAGGAGAGAAGTCAAATTCATTCTGCTTAAAGGCTCATAAAAATATCTCCACAGTACACTGTGCTATTAAACGGTTGTTGTACAAGGGCTATTTTGTTTTTGAAATTTGAAAAACTACATTTTAGAGTACGAAGCACAAAAGGCTGTAATTAGAGCTTCCTTTAACAAAACGCAAGAGCGCTGTGAATTTTAATGTTTAATCATCTGCTAGACACCCTCCTTGTGTCCCCAGGACACGGTGTTCTCCTGGCAGGTCAGATCTGGAATACAGGGTGTCTGGCTTTCCCCCCGTTGAACTCCATGTTTACACAGCCCTCTCAGTGGCCCGACCACGTGACCAGGTTAAACAAAAGGAGCCTCTCCAGCTCCCAGGCCAGAGCAGGATGCTAGGCACACCCTAGCAGTGCAGTCACCGGGATGAGTAACTGGAGAAAAGCTGTCAATCTCCTCTGACATAATGGGCACCCAAGGCTTGAGAGACCAGGGTTATAACTGCCAGTTTGCCCAGTGGCAGAGCTGAGACTCTGAGTGGGTCAGTATAGATCACCGAGGACCTGAAAAGCACCAAGAACAGACTCTGGCCCAACCAGACCTTTGGATGAACTGATCTGAGTTCAAGTCCCAGCTCAGCCATTTACTAGCTGAGCAACATTGGGCCAATGACTTGATCTCTCTGAACCTCAGCTTCCTCATCTATAAAATGCATTCACCCAACAGAGTGGAGAAAAGAAATGAGAGGGTAGCAAGAAAAAGCCACCATGGCTCAGTCAGATCTCCATCTGCTGGTGATTCCTTGCCCAGCCAGTGAACTCATGTCCCAGTGTCACCTGCAGTTTGGTGGGATCATGTGACCACATGTGGGCCAATGGAAAATGGGCAGAAGTAACTTGCACAAATTCCAGGCCCTGACCAGGCTCTCTTTCACGGCCATCCTGCCCAGAACAGATTCATGGCATTTCTATATCACTTACTATGGAACTCCTCTCCCTGGTCTTTGAACATACTGTCGCAGGTTGTCCACCCTACCCATCCCCTGGCCGGCTCATCTGCTCTCTATCAGGTCTCAGCTTAGATGTCACCTCTTCCAGGAAGACTCCTCTGAATCCCAGGGAGTAGACACTTTTAGTTTCACTCTTAGTAGACACTCTCATATGGGTAAAACGAGGAACAGAGAGATTTGGTACTTACTCAAAATCACACAGAAAGTGTGAATTGGGCTCGACACTAGTGCTGGCTGAATCCAGAGCTTTTAATGTAGTCATCCCTTCCTCCATTAGCAACTCTAAAATCCCAGGGCCATCAGCAGTAGTTACAGCAGCCTCCTCACCTGGGAACTTGTTGGTAATGCAAATGTTTGAGCCTCACTCCAGGGGAATAAATTAAACTCTGTTAGCAGCCCAGAGATCTGCATGACCAAGGCTTCCAGGGGATGTTGTTATGCCCTGAGGTCGGAGAACCTCTGACCTACCTGCAGTTCAGCCACTTTCTGTGCCTTGCTGGTCCTAGCCAGGTCCAGAAAGGCCGAGAGCTGAACTGCGGCTCTGGGGATTCCACAGCCCTGTGGCTTCTAAGGTCAGCAGATCTTCATCTTTTGCTTTATTACCAGTGTATTAGTGACTCACTCCTTTGTTTGTTTGAAGTGTTCTTGTGCCCATCAGCCCTCGCTGCAAGAGTCTGATCCAACAGCACTTGAAAGCCTGAGCCAATATCACCCCCTGTGTAGACACCGCCCTCTCTCTAACAGCTTTCTTCTAGGAGCATTCTCAGTTGGGGTGGGGGCAGGGAGAACAGGACCGTTTATAACTTCTTCATCAGTAAAACTGATCTCTCACAACACAAAAACTGTTCTTAATCAGCCCAGCCAGAGGCTCCTTCTAGGATTAAAGTCCTGATTACGATTACGAATTTTTTCTGTTTGGGGTTCAAAAATTCTACCAGTAATGGCAAATCCTAGATGATTTTGAGCAAGCCCAAGTTTCTGTTGTGCTCTCCCAGGTCTCTCCAACCAGCTCCCCGCGAACCACATAATCAGATGCCAACTTGACTGAAAACTGTACAAGACTTCTTTGGGGAATCTGATCCCGGCAGGATAAAGAATCTGAACAGCTTGGCTGGACAAGATACCCCCCAAAAGCCACATCCACAGATCTCCCAAAGAGCTTACTGTGGAGTCCCATGGCCCCATTCTACTCTGCAGGCAGCCAAGGACCACCAGGGGAGTTGGAGGGGAGGTTTGTCTGTGTGGTCTTCTGGGCCCCTAAAGTTATCTTCACCAGGCCCCGCAAAGGTGGAGTGCAGTAGGGCTGGGTTTGTGGCTCAGTGGTACAGCACTTGCTTAGCCTGCGTGAGGCTAAGCTCCTATTTTAAAAATCCATCCTGAGCACCACATTAAAAAAATAAAGTTTTAAAAAAATTTTAAAAGTAAAGTGTCAAGAGTGGTCCAGGCTTAAGAGAGGCACACACTATCTTCTTCCACTGAAAAGCTTTCTCCACTAGGCTCAGACATCACCTCCTCCAGGAAGCCTTCCCAATAACCCTCACTCCCAAAGGGCGTTCTCATCTCTCACCAACTTCCTCCATATCCCCCACTTAGTCCATCTTGCTTATTAGAGTCTGTTTATGTGGCTGGCTGCCACTTAGGGAGCCTCTGGGAGTCCGGTAACAACTCGGAGCCTCTTCTGTAAAATCTGCTCTCCTGTCGGAGGAAAGGCAAGGGAGCGCTCACGACGTTCTAGGACCCAGAACTCAGGCTCCTAGAGAGTGTCTCCCCAGGGCAGATCTCCTCCCCCCACACACCAAGCAGCCCATCTGTCACGCTTGGGCACAGCTGGGTTGGTCCCCCACAATTCCACGAACGGGCTTACCCGGGAGTCCCCGCCCCCGCGCCACCAGGCGCACGTTAATGCTCGGCCCCCAGGCGCACGTGTCACCGGCGCCTGCCAACACCCCGACTCTCGCAGCCGACGATGCAGCAAGGGCGTACTCACAGTCCCCGAGGTTCCGGGAACTGGGGCCCGTGCAGGCCTCTGGTTCAGGGGACGGGGTAGGGGTTGCGGCTTGAAGCCCCGCAAGGGACAAACAGGCAGCCTGGCGGGCACCCTCTGCGGGGCCCGGAGCTGTCTCTCGCGGCCAGAACGCCGCCCATCGCTTGCCAAGTGCGTTCCTCATCCACGCCGCCGTTAGTGTGCACGACTTCCCCATTTTACAGAAGCAAACACTGAGCGCCTGGGACCCGAGCAACCAGAGGAGGGGCGCCCCATTCTCCAGGCGCGCCGTCCGGGGCCGCGCTCGGGCCGCCGGCTGCACCGGAGCGCGCGGGCCTGCAGAGCCCAGTCCCGGTCCCCACCCAGCCCGCCGGCTGCAGATGGCACCTACCTCCTTGGGGCGGGCAGGCGCGGCCGCCGCTGCCCACGGCCGCTAGGATCCAGAGAAGCTGGCAGAGGCTCGCGGCCCGGCGCTCCAGGGTGCAGGGCGGGCGGGCCCCCCGAGAGTGCCGGGGAGCGGCTAGCGGGGCGCAGGGGCCGGCTAGCGGGGAGACCGCGGGGAGGGCGGACCGATCCAGGGGCACCCGGCTGCGTACCCGGGACAGGAGCGCAGGCGACAAACCGCAGGGCTGGGACAGCTGCACCGCGGGGCGTGTGGGCGTTGGATCCTGGCAGGAGCCGAGCCCGGGAAGGAGCAGATCGGGGCTGGGGCAGAGTCTGGTGTAAGGCAGGAGCGACGGGGCAGGGGCGGGACTGCGGTGCTCACGTGGCCGCCCCCCGGTGGCCGCCACAGAGCCTGCAGCCGCCTCACTGGTCTGCCCCGCTGCTCAGTGACGAGCGCCCCGCCTGTTGAATACACACACAGTGTCAGCATCTAACGCCCATTTGTCATTTGTGGAAATCTCTATAACTAACCTTAGGATACTTTTATGAGAAATGCTTCCCCGCCCCCCATCTCTGCTTTGTAAAAACTTAGGCACATACACCAATTGCATTTCTTTATGTAATTATTTAACCAATATGTCCTCTAGGCGTTCCTTACCAGTCTTGTTTACATTGCTGTATTCCTAACTGAACCCAGGGCCTGGCACATAGTAGGTGCTTAATAGAAGCCTGTGGAATGAATGGATAAATATGGCAAAGTATAAAGAAGAAAAGGAAATGGACAACTGCTGTGAACATTTTGATAATCATGTCCTTCCAGATATTTTTTCTAATGAAAGGATATTTTAGAAATAAAAAAATAACCGTTGCATCTATTGAGTGATCTATTTCATTCCAGCTCCATGCTGACTCTAGAAGGACGGTAGGTGTCATTAGCCTTATTTTACAGATCATAAAACTGAGGCTTAGAGAGGTCACGGACACAACCAGGAAGGGCCAGCTAGAACCAATCCACACTTAGCTGATTTCCAAGCGCTGAGGAATGTAAACATCTTTCCCTTCACTTATGACCCACTTCTAAAGTGGAACCTCTTGCCAAAGGACTTTTATACAGGGCTGGGGTTGTGGCTCAGTGGTAGAGTGCTCGCCTAGCATGCATGAGGCACTGAGTTCAATCCTCAGCACCACATAAAAACAAAGTAATATGTTCACCTAAAACTAAAGATACATAAATAAATGTTTTTTTAAAAAAGGACTTTTATACAGCTGGACTCCTGCAGCTCACCCTCATCCTTCCCCCAGGCAAACCAGAAACCAGGAACTAGAATTCCTCTTCCTCAAGACAAATCATAGAAACCAGAACCCATTTTCCCCAAAGCTAGCCATAAAATCTACAAATACTCCAATTCTTCCCTACTTCTCTGCATGAGAAATGGCCATAAAGAAATTCTCTGACCTACCTAGTTTGATAGTAGGGCATAAGACCCACATTCCAGAAGGGGATCTGCCCCACACCCAACTGGAAGAAATGCTACAACTGAGGGACCCAGAGGACTCCGAGTATTTCTACATGGCTATTAAGGTTTCACTGAACCTCAGCATAAAACGGATACTTTATCCTGGACCTTTGGTCTTCCATCTGAAGGTTCTCATGTCCTGCAAAACTGTGATAGAAGAAATGTTATGGTGTTTCTCCTGTGAATCCATCACCAGTTTTCTTCTTCTTTGTGGGAAGGGTACCTGGGATTGAAGTCGGGGCACTAGGCCACTGAGCCACATCCCCAGACCTATTTGTATTTTATTTAAAGGCAGGGTCTCACTGAGGGTCTCACTGAGCTGCTTAGCGTCTTGCTAAGTTGTTGAGGCTGGCTTTGAACTCACGATCCTCCTGCCTCAGCCTCCTGAGCAGCTGGGATTACAGTCATGCACCACTACGCCCAGCTACCAGTTTTTTCATCAGGATCAAAAAAATTAGGCCTTCAGAGGGAACATGTGAACTTCCCTGCTCAGGCACTGCCAGACGGAGAGGGACAGGAGGGTTTCCAGCAGGGAATGTCTAGCAAAGGGCCACCCCAGTGGGATGTGCAACATAAACCTGCTCCTTGTGCCCCGAAGAGTCCTTTATCAGGATCGCCTCTGTCCTGGAAGGTGGGGGGAGGTGAGGGAGAACCCCCATAGAGGTGGAAGTCACCCAGAGTCCCAGGCAAACACCAAGACCACAGGAAGATCAGAGAGACAGGGACACTGTGGGTATACTGACGTTTGTTCTTTTCCTTCCTCTCATCAATGGGTTGGGAATATGCTTCTGTGGTCGGGACCATCTGTCATGTAGAATGCTTGCTCTGATGTCTTTTGGGGGACCAAAGAGCTGATATTCATAGGAACTTCACTTTTTGTTTGGCTCTGAGGCAACGGCTTTCCAGGATGCCAAGGGTTGGACATGGTTAAGTGTGTCCCCGAGGCTTCCTGTGTGGACATTTGGGACATCTGATCCCCACTCCAAGGTATTAGGAGGGTAGAGATTTAATCTGACTATCTTTAGAGTTGGAGGTGATTAGGATTAGATAATGATTAATGCTGGCAGCTAAAGACAGACAGATGGACACACCACACACACACACGCACGCACGCACACACACACACACGCACACACACACACACACACTCCCTAGCTCTCCTCACATGATACCCCACACCTCCTCTGGACTCTGCCAGCAGGAAGACCATCACCAGCTGCAGGTCCTCAACCTTGCCTTTCCAGAACCTTGAGCCAAAATAAACCTCCTTTCTTTATAACTCCTCCTGTCTGTGGTATTGTGTTACTGGCGAAAGAAAATGGTCTAATTCGAAGGCATTATCCCTTTCCATCATCATCACAACCTTCTGACAGTTTGCACAGAGAGCAATTGAAGTGATTTTCCCCTGCTTGCACAGATAGTTAAGTGGCTGAGTCAGGACTGGGCCCAGATCCCAGTATACACAGGCCGCTTGAGTGTCCTGTCCCTGAGCCTTGACTCTTCAGTATTTGAGGCCTACAAAAATCCAGATTCTCTTGGAAAACTTCAGGCCTTCAGGTTTACCAACTGCAATGGCATCTGCTGGGGGTAGGTTCAAGTTTACAAGGCTGAGGAGGGGGTGACATACAGGCAGCATCTCCTAAGGTGGTCGGAGATCAAAAGAAGAAATGGATCCTGAAGCCCACCAGGGAGTAGTTCACCCTTTGGCATCTGTGTTACAAATTTTGGAAAATACAAGATCGAGAAGATAGATGACAAAATTTTGGTTTGAAAGGCTGGTTCTTTTGGTTACCTTAAGAAAACTCCTTTGACTTTTTGCAAAAGACAAAGTTATTCCTGAAATTATGAGACCCGGGGGAGTTCAGGAAGGAAGGAGGAGGCCAAGGAGGCTAAACTAGTTTTCCCAAGTCCAGGCTAAACAACACAAATGATGGGGGAGGGGGGGTGTTCCATTACCTAAAGCTCTGTGGCACTGGACAAGTTATTTAACTTCTCCATATTTTTATCTGGCCCAAAAGCATCCTCTTTTGCATGAGAATCTTGATTTGTCTGTAGTGGACTAATTCATCCTATTCTTTGTTTTTTAAAATTTATTTTTAGTTGTAGATGGACACAGTACCTTTATTTAATTTATTTATTTTTATGTGGTGCTGAGGATCAAACTCAGTACCTCACAAATGCCAGGCAAGCGCCCAACCACTGAGCCACAACCCCAGCCCTCACTCTGTTCTTAATTCCTGAAAATACCCCTTCCCACTTCCTGAAAATACCCCTTCCCACTCCCTTGGTTGCAAGAGTGGACACATGACCAGATCTGGCAATTAGCATATTCCATCCCTTTAATCCCATTGATTGGTTCAGGGACTAACATGTGACCCAAGTTAGGCCAATGAGAAACTAATCTGGATCTTGTATAGCAACCATGAAGAAGAGATTCTTTCCTTCCAGACTTTTGATGAGTTGGGAGAATGTAAGCAGAGAGTTTCTGGGCATTCATTCTTTTTTTTTTTTTTTTTTGGACCTATTTATTTTTATTATTTTTTGGAAAGAGAGAGAGAGAGAATTTTTAATACTTATTTTTTAGTTTTCCGCCGACACAACATCTTCGTTGGTATGTGGTGCTGAGGATCGAACCTGGGTCCGCACGCATGCCAGGCGAGCGCGCTACCGCTTGAGCCACATCCCCAGCCCTAGGCATTCATTCTTATGACAATTATTTAATAAGCTCTTACTGTGTGCCAAATTTCATGCTAAGAGGTGGGGGAAAGGCCTGCCTTCAGGGAACATTCTAGTGAGGTGAGGAAAGAGACAACAGAAATTCCCCTATTAGTCATTATTCCATGCCATTCTAAACTGTGAGGCAGGCATGCTGAGTGGGAAGCGTTGGAGGCATCAGACTTTCTTTTTTAAAAAAATAATTAAATATAGGAAAAAAATTAAACTACCTTACTGTTACTGTATCCAAGAGGAATAATAAACCCATCACGCTCAATTCCAAGCCAAGAGCCCTGTTCTAAAGCCTGCTGCTCCGCCTTCATGGACAAAGCTCTTCGCTTCAAGTTCTGAGAAAAAAAAAAAAAATCTCTCACCTCATCCACAAGGATTTGGTTTCTTTCCCCCCGTTTCTCTCCACCAGAACATCCACAGGACCCAACCCACAAAACGAAAATGATACTATCAAGAAAACGAAAAGACAACCCAGAGTATGGGAGAAAATATTTACACATCATATATCTGATAAGGGAAATGTAACTAAAATATATAAAGAACTCTTGTGACTCAATATTAAAAAGATAACAAACTCAAGTTTAAAAATGGACAAAGGATTTGAATAGATCTCTCTCCAAAGAAAATACCCAAATAGGGCTGGGGTTGTGGCTCAGAGGTAGAACACTTGCCTACCATGTGTGAGGCACCGGGTTGATCATCCTCAGCACCACATAAAAATAAAATAAAGATATTGTGTCCACCTATAACTAAAAATATATATATTTAAAAAAGAAATATACAAATAACTATTAAGCACATGAAAAAAATGCTCTACACCAATAGCCTGAGGATAATGCAAATTGAAGGTATCAATCCACTAGGGTGGCTATCATAGAAAAAAAAAATCAGCTAATCAACAGGTGTTGGCAAGCATCTGGGGCAATTGGAACCCTCACATTTTGCTGATGTGAGAAATTGAAAACAGTTTGGTAGTTCCTCAAAAAATGAATTATGATACAACCCAGCAATTCCATTCCTGGTTCTATACCAAGAGAAATTAAAAGATATGCTCACGTACCCAAATGTTCATAACAGCATTATTCATAAGAGCCAAGAAGTGAAAAAAAACCCAAATGGTATCAACTTATGAATGGACAATCAAAATATGCTCTATCCAGACAATAGTATGGTATTTGACAATAAAAAGGAATGAAATACTGATTTATGCTCTAGCATGGATGGACCTTAAAAACATTACACAAAGTGAAAGAAGTCAGGCACCAAAGACAATGTATTGACCAGGCGTGGTGGCCCATGCCTGTAATCCCAGCAGCTCCGGAGGCTGAGGCAGGAGGATTTCGAGCTTAAAGCCAGTCTGAGCTAAGGCAAGGTGCTAAACAACTCAGTGAGACCCTAAATAAAATACAAAACAGGGCTGGGGATGTGGCTCAGTGGTTGAGTGCCCCTGAATTCAATCCCCAGTACCCCGCAGCCCCCCAAAGACAATGTATTGTATGACTTCATTTACACAAAATGCCCAGAACAGAAAAATCCACAAAGAGAGAAAGTAGATTAATGGTTGTCAGGGGCTTGGAAGGGAGTTTGGAGGATCAGAGAGTTATTACATATAAGTAGCAGGGTTTCTTTTGGGGGTGATGAAAATGTTCCAAAATTGCTTGAGGTTGATAGCTACACAACTCTGAATATAGTAAAAGCCACCAAATTATACACTTCAGATGGGTGAATGGTATGTACCGTATGTGAATCATATTGCAATAAAGCTGTTACCCAAAACGAAAACACCAAAATCCCCACAACCCAGTTTGCTCTCACAAGTTTACTACATTGTGAGGTAGCAGAAGAGATGGCAGATGGGAGGGGAAAGTGCTCCAGCTCCTACAAGCCCTAGCCCAGTCAGTCACCTGCCTGTTCCCTCCCACAGGCTCAGGCCTGGGAGCAGCATTGGCCACATACACCCAGGATGGTTGCTAAAGCTCAGATTCCCTCTCCGTGGTGGATTTGAGAGTTTTTGTTTGTTCGCTTGTTTGTTTTGAACTCAAAGGATTGAACTCAAGGGTGCTCCACCACTGAGCCACATCCCCAGCCCTTTTTTATTTTTTTACTTTGATACAGGGTCTCACTAAGTTGCTGAGGCTGGCCTCGAACTTGCAATCTTCCTACCTTAGTCTCCTGAGTTGCTGGGATTATAGGTCACTGGGCCTGGCATGCCCACCATAGAGCCAGCCAGGTGGCCCACCTGTAGCTCTGGAAAGACTCCATGAAGTGACCCCTTTCCTGTCTCTTAGCCAGTGCAGCCCTTCCGTTCCACTGTGGGAGGCAGGCTCCAGGATGAGAGCAGGACCACGTGTGCGTTTCTAGTTTCATTTGCCTATATATTTGCCTAGGAAAAGACCTGGAATAATTGACCCCAAGCCTTTTTACAGGGGTTGCTTCTGTGGGGTTCACTGGTGAAGGAGGGCCACAGAGAGGGAGAGAATTTTCCCTTTTAATTTTACACCTCTGATAACACATGTTAAAAAATGTACAGCGAGCATGCCTACCTGACGTTACATTTGAAATTTAAAAAAGACAAAAACCAACTTCCTCTTCCAAAACTCAGAGTTGCAGTAGGTGGAGAAATGAAAGGTGACTCTTATTTTTTCTTATTTGTGCTTTTCTTTCTTTGCTGAAGCACCAAGGGACTCAGATTACTTTTGCAAAACTCATTTTAAAATGTTACTTACACACACACACACACACAAACTAAACAGATCCTGGTTGCTCTGGATTCTGCGGCCACCTGACCTTTGCTTGGCTGCGGCTTTGCACTGTCACCCCTGAAGATGTAAATCGACAGAGAAGCCCAGTCAGCAGAACCCTGGGGCCAGCAGGGAGGCCAGGCTGCTGAAGAAATGCTGGGCGGGGCAGACAAACTGAAGCCTCACCTCCACTGGGTTTGTGGTCTAGTGCCTCTGGCTGCAGGGTTCTGAGTACTTCTAGAAGCAGCTCCCCCCACCCTCAAGCATGGATCGTGCCTGATCAGATCTAACGGGTTCAGGATAAATGTTAACTTAAACTATCAGAGAGGGAGAGAGCTGGGGGGCCAGGTGCTGCTGGCATATGATCCAACCACTGCTTTGAGTAATTGCAGGGAGATAACTTAAGAGAACCCAGCTTCCTTCCTGTGGCCCCAAGGGGTGATGGGCCAGATGGTCGGCCACAGTCTGACCATATCCAGACAACAGTTTTCTGAGGTCTTTTGGGCAGCTCCAGCCGGAGCATTTGCCTCTAACTTAGGTTCATGTGGCAACAGAGAGGTGACTCACTAGCATGGCCCTGCCTCCTCCAGGGAGAGATCCATAAATACCTACTTGCAGCAGTGAGTTGGGGAGGGTGTGTGGAATATCACCTCATGGCCAACCAATGTCCATGGAAGAACTCTGGGGTGAGATACTGGAAGGCAAGAGATACCCGGAATTACCACCATCACCCCCACGCTATAGGCCAGAGATCCACGTATTACCACATTTGATCTTCACTGCTTCGTTCTTTGATATGATCAGAACATGCCTGACACACTGCAGGTGCTCAAGAAATACTTGCAGAATGAATGAATTAATCTTCACAGCAGCTCCTAAGAGGTAGCTATTGTCATCATCATATAGACATTCAATGTATGTTACATTATGTCACATTAATGTTGTTATATGTAACAGTATATTGCAGGAATGAGCAACTGAGGCCCTAAGAGAAGGAACTTTCCTAATGTCACACCCTGAGAAACAGCTCAGCTTTGTGATTCCCAAGCCAGCCCCTGGTTTACACACTGTATTAGTTTCTTACTGCTGCTGTAACAAATTTCTACAAATTTAGTGGCTTAAAATGACACAGATAATTGTCTTATTGTTCCCAAAATCAGAAGTCCCAGATTCAAGGTGTTTTCAGACACTTTGAGTTCCTTTTTGGAGGTCTCAGGAGAGAATTGGTATTCTTACTTTTTGTAGTTAGTCGAGATTATGTGTATTCCCCTTTTTGCTGGTGTCTTCATTTCTCCTTGAATTCTCGCCTCTATTTTAAGGATCCCTGTGATTATATTAGGACCATCTAGATAATCCAGGCTACTTTTCCCATCTGAAGATCCTTAATTACATCTGCAAAGTCCCTTTTGCCATGTGTAAGGCAACACATTTACAAGTTCTGGGGATTTGAATGTGCTCATCTTTGGGGGGCCATTATCACATCCACTTACCCAGCTGTCTTTATAACCCTGGGTTTTGTTTGCAAGGAAGTGGATAACCCAATTTAAACGGAAAGGAAGTGGATAAAGCCTATCTGAAGGTAAAATTAGGGAAAAGTGTACTGGAAGGATTTGAAACACCTGAGGAAAGAGGAAGAATGATAAAATTTGAGGATCTCAAAAGACTTCAGTTTTATTTACAGGATTATTATTATTATTTTAAAAGACTTGAAGCGAATCTCCAAATATTAACAATTTTGAATGACGGAAAATGAAGGTTGCTGTGTTGTGCTCTAAATTTATTGCATTAGTCTAAAAAATAACACTCAAATAGTCTGCACAGAAGAACCTGGGTCTTTGGAGGCTGGGGAAGGCTGGCTTTGGCTGGGGCACCTGAGACAAGTTACTCAGCTGTAAAATGGGATAATAATTATGCCTGAAGGAGCCCACACGTGATTCTCCTATCAGGAGGGCAGGGGCCAGGCCGTGAGGTCACTCGGGGCTGCAAAGGAAGCTTGTGATGAGAATCGAGCCGGCAGAATGGATTCCGTGCAAACTTGGGTTTCTTGCGGGATCCCCACCCCAGTTGGGAGGAAACCGCAGCGCAGCACCGCCCCCAGGTGGCCATAGGCAGCATCACATCCATAGAAATTGCAAAAATCAAATTCGACCCATGTGAAGATCGGATGTTAATGTTTAACATTTAGGAACTAATCTTTCTTTTTTAATGATGGCTTCCTACAGTACTTCTTGAGCCGGGGACAAGAGTACCGTAACTCCAGGACTGCCAAGGAAGCTAGGGGGCGAAGCGCAGAGGCGACAGGATGGAGGCCGGTCTCATAATGGGCATGCGCAAACTTATAAAGGCGGAGCTTACAGAGAACAAGGCACCCTCGTCATCACACTAACATAGGCTGAGTGG
Source organism: Marmota flaviventris (assembly GCF_047511675.1). Classification (NCBI taxonomy): domain Eukaryota; kingdom Metazoa; phylum Chordata; class Mammalia; order Rodentia; family Sciuridae; genus Marmota; species Marmota flaviventris. The sequence continues at coordinate 15,484,465 of NC_092516.1, read as the reverse complement.
CTCAACGTCTGAGCGGGCGGTAGCGTGGCCGAGTGGTCTAAGGCGCTGGATTTAGGCTCCAGTCATTTCGATGGCGTGGGTTCGAATCCCACCGCTGCCACAGCCAGATGGTGTCACTTTTGTATCTTTATATTTTTCAATCCCCCTTCAGTGTCTTATCCCTCTTCTCCTTTCTGATACTTCATTTTTTCTAACGAAATGGGGGAAGAATAAGAGAAAGAAACCTTCCAACTCTAGCCCAGTACACAAACTTCTCTTTCACCTATTAATTCCATTTCCTTCAAATAAAATAAACAACTCCTCCCTTTCTTCAGGGGAATCACATCTGGGATACCTTGCAAAGTTCCCGGCAGGAAGCATTAATTGAATGTTTCCAGTCCCCGGAACACAGGGAGTGGAACTCTTTATCTCTCAAGGACAAAAGTTGAGGCGGTGGAGGGGAGGAGGCTGGGCTCAGGAATGGAGTTAGAGAGGGTCCCTTGCTGGCCCAGGTCCTTGGGAGTGCTACCCCTGACACCCATGGACTTCTGTTGGCAGAGCAGATGGCAGGGGACTGTGGAGGGGCTGGGGGAGTTGGGTCTGGCCTCCCATTGGGATGCCAACCTTAATGTCTCAGCTGAGTTGATTCACTTCTCATTGGTCCTCAGGCTTGCTTTAGGGTCCTTCATTTTCACTGCACAACTAGGAGGCTGCTGGAAGCCCAGCTCATCCTGAGGCTGCAGGATGGACCAGGCGGACAGCGTCCAGCGGCAGCAGTTACAGACGTTGTAAATTCATGAATTACACCCGTGAGGAATGTCTGCCTTGCAGGGTGCTAACCTGGCCCAGGAGAAGCAAGGAGGTGACATTTAGCTGGACCTGAAGTTGAGAGACTAGCCAAGGGAAGGTTGGGAAGAGATTTCCAAGAACAGGAAAACCTTTGTGGCCGGCAGGCCAGAGCCTGGTGAGTCCGAGGTGCCAGTTAAAGGAGGCAATTAAATGCCACTGGGCAGAAGATTGGACAAATGGCAAGAGATGAGGCTGAAGAGACAGGCGGAGAGGGCTGTGAATGCCAAGGTCAGGCTCTGAATCTGACCCCAGGAGCAATGGGAAGCCATTGAAGGGTTTTAAGCCGGAGAGTGGCATGTTCTAACTTGGGATTTAGAAAGCTCAGTAGGGACATGGGACTCTATCAAGGTTACTGCTGTTGTTGGGAGAAAAGACAGAGGTTTATACCATGGTGGAGGCAGTATGTAGGACTGAAAGGTGGGCCAGAAAGACATTGTGGAGGTGGATCTGACAGAACTCACTGGTGAGATTGTGAGGAGGAATGTTTCAAAATGATACCCAGGGGCCAGGCCAGGCAGCAACCTGTAACCCCAGCATCTCAGGAGGCAGGAGGATCATGAGTTCAAAGCCAGCCTCAGCACAAGCGAGGCACTAAGCAACTCAGTGAGATCCTGTCCCTAAATAAAATATAAAATAGAGCTGGGGATGTGGCTCAGTGGTAGAGTACCCCCCCCCCCAAAAAAAAAAAAAGATACCCAGGGGCTGGGCCTAGGCCACTAATGGCTAATGTGACTCTCCTCTTCCAGGGATGATGGAACACAAAGCAGAGAAAGGATGGGTTTATGGGAAAGATGATAAATTCAGTTTCAGTTTGGTTCACATTGAGTTTGAGGAGCTTGTGGGATAATGGATAGAACCCAAGGTTGGACACAGGAGTCTGGAGGTGGAGACTGGGGGTGAAGCTCAGTAGTAGAGCTCTTGCCTAGCATGTGTGAGGCCCTGGGTTCAAGTTCAATCTCTGGCAATGAAAAAGAAAAGAAGTCTGGAGGTCAAGAAAGCACTCTGAGCAGATGACACAGATTTGGGAGGCATGAGAGACTGAGGCCATGGGAGTGGATGAACTCACCCAGAAGACCAGAGGGAGAAGGGGGCCAAGACAGAGTCCCTAGGAACCAAGAAGAATGTTTTAAGGAGTTCTACGGGAACCGACTATATTGAATCCTAGGAAGAGGTTTGGCAAGATAGAGACCAGCTTTATGATTTATGGGCAAGGTCATTAATGACCTTTATTAGAGCCTCGTTGAAATGGGTTGAAGAAATGGAAACACAAGTATAGAGAACTCATCACAAAAGAGGGGGGAGAAATAAATAGAGAGGGAATAGGGAGTCAAGGGAGGACATGTATACATAATATTTTTTTCAGTGTTGGAAATTGAACCCAGGGCCCCATACACACACAAGCTAGGCAAGCACTCTACCATTGGGCTACATCTCCAGCTCTCAGGAGGACATTTTAGATGCCCCACGTTGGATCTATAGTTGATAATAGCTTCAGTACTGACAGGGAAAGCTTGTCACTTTGCCTTGATGTTCCATTCTGATTGGTGATACTGTTTCTTCATTCATGTTTCTCTTAGTGCCTTCAAATAAGCCAGGACTTCCTCCCACTCAGAACCTCATGGAGGCTGATTATCTGGGGGAGTCTCTAAATACTTTTTTTTTAATTAAAAAAAATTTTTTTTAGTTGTAGTTGGACACAATACCTTTATTTATTTATTTTTAAAATGTGGTGCAGAGGACCAAACCCAGCCCCTTGCACATGTAGGCGAGCGCTCTACCGTTGAGCCACAACCCCAGCTCTTCTAAATACTTTTCAATCTGTCTGTTGGTTGGAGGTGTCAACTTCCTTTAGGAAGCTTTCTTGGCATAGGAACCTATGTTGCCCTCCAGCTCAGGGTTTAAACATTTTACTTTCAGAAGCTCAGAGAAGCAATGGCTTGGAGAAATCTAGAAAACAAAGAAATTGATCCTTGGCTTTGGGGTTTCAAAGGGTGAGGTCAGGCAGTAAACAAAAGATCTAGAAGATAATGTGAACAGTGTGAGTCTGTTTTTTCTACTGAGAACAGATTACTCAGGCTAGGTGCGGTGGCGCAGCCTTGTAATCCCAGGGGCTAGGGAGGCTAAGTCAGGAGGATCACAAGTTCAAAGCATAGCCTCAGAAAAAGTGAGGCACTAAGCAACTAAGTGAGACCTTGTCTCTAAATAAAATACAAAATAGGCCTGGGGAAGTGGCTCAATGGTTGAATATCCATGAGTCCAATTCCTGGTACCAAAACAAACAAACAAACAAACAAAAAACAGAACTCAAGATTGGTAGAGAATGGAAGTAGAGAAAAGAAGGAGGTGAGTTTAGATGCCAATGTGTTACTAAGAAGAAAGAGAGCCCAAGGACTGCCAGCCTCAAAAGCCTGAGGATTGTTGATACGAGAGAAAGAGGTAGATCCCAGACCTGGCGTGGTCAGGGTAGGGGGGGAGACCCCTCCACCCTGGGTGCGATGGTATACGAGTTCCCCCAACACCCAGGTTAGAGGGACCTCTTCCCTAAAGAAGGGAGTCCCCTCTACCCTGTGTGCGGTGGGAGCTCCCCCCGACAACCAGGTTGGAGGGGACCTCCCCATAGAGGGGTGCGACACCCAGGTTAGAGGGAACCTCCCCCACTAGAGTGTGGAGTCCCCTCTACCCTGGATGTCAGTGCGAACTCTCCCTGACACCCAGGTTAGAGGGACCTCCCCCCGCCCTGAGGAGGGAGTCCCTTCTACCCCACTGCGTGGTTTATGAACTACCCCCCCCAGACACTCAGGTTATGGGGACCTCCCTCCTCGAGGGGGGAGGCCTCTCTACCCTGGCTGTGGTGGTATAAGAGCTCCCCCTGACACCCCGTTAGAGGGATCTCCCTCCTAGAGGGCGGAGTCCCCTCTCCCCTGGGTGTAGATGGGGGCTCCCTGGATACCCAGGTTAGAAGGACCTCCCCCCTAGATGGCAGAGTCCCCTCTCCCCTGGGTGTAGATGGGGGCTCCCCCTGACATCCAGGTTAGAGGGACCTCCCCCCTAGAGAGGGGATTCCCCTCTACCCTGGGTGCGGGTGCAGAACAGAAATAACTGAATGTTGTAGTTTGGCCTGTGGCTTGGGAAGCTCCTTCAAGTTACTCCAGCTGTAGAGAAGTGACCCCCACCCCATCCTGCTCTTTGACATTAAATCCAGCCCCATATTCCTCTTCTAAAATGTCAACAATAGAAAACTACATTATAAGGGTGGCCATAACAATTAAATAAGATCATATAGATGAAAATCCTTGCAAGCTGTCAAACATTAAACAGACAAAAAGGATTATTATTGATCTTTAAAACATTATATACACACGTGCAATGCCACCTAGAAGGCCAGCATGCCATTTTAAGCTCCTTCACAAACTGTCTTCCTTGTTCATCAGAGTCACATTCTGAGATGGTCGATGACTGCCATAGTTGGTATGACTGCTATCGTTGACTAGCACATTCCTTCCCTTCCACCACAGGCTGGTGATGGCTTTCTCTTCTGCCACGATCCGTGGTGTTTGCTCAGTCAATTCCATGTCTGCACATTATGATGTACATATATACATGGATCTATTTACACACTGAAATCTTGGTATCCACAGTTGATCAACATGATAAGAGGTGCAATTTCTATGGGGAGCAGGGTTGGATTAATAAATTCTGTGGTCTTAACCTTTAAAGATGATAATGATCAATCACCACTACCCCTCATTAACAAATAGGAACAATACTAAGTCGTAAAATATGACCAATTAAACTGTTTTCCCCATTATAACTATATTGGTACTTTTTTGAGACACCCAATACTTGACAAAGTTTCTTTTATCCTGCCCGATCTGGAATTGAAACTTGTGTTTACCATGCTGAATCATCTCCACAAGCATAAACCGGGAACCCCCAAAAGCCAAGTTGGGCTGGGCAGAAAGAAACCTGTCTGGGTCTCTGGGTCCCTCCAAGCTCCAGCTCGTTTGTGTGAATGGGAGAACCCACAACGTTTGAATGGGGAGGATCAAACGAAACGTTACTAAAATGGGTTTAACCCAAGATTCCGAAACGATATCGATGAAGATGCCCAAAGAAGCCCGAGAGGGGTGGAAGATCCACTATTCCGGGAAATGGCTGCAGGAAATGCAAACTCCACCGACGCCACCCACAGGTACTGGCCCACAGACCCCCGATCCGGGAGGCGGGGCTGGAAAGGGGTGGAGCCAGAGGGAGTGGGCGGGGCCAGGGCCGCATTACAACAGGGAGGGAATGGACACAGGAGGAAGAGCCAATCCAGTCCCAGAAGGAGAAACCAAAGGATGGGCTCAAGCGTAGGGGTGAGGCCAGAAAGTGGGCAGAGCCAGAGCAGGGAAGTGTCCGGGGGGCGGGCCGGGACTGGGCAGGCGTGGGAAGGCCAGGAAGGCCTGGAAGACCGAGCAGGCTGAGGCTGGGACTCTCAGAAACTGGGCCAGGCCGGGGGAGGAGCGAGAGGCGGGGCCAGGACTCAGGGGGCGGGTCAAGGGCGTGGCTAGGGCGCAGGCGGCAGAGCGGAGGCGAGCCCACACGCGGAGGGCGAGGCGAGTACAACCCAGGAGGCTGATGGGGGCGTGGCTAGGCCCAAGGGGCGGGGTCAGGACCCAGAGGCCGGTCCAAATCCCGAGGGCCAGGAGGGGAGGGTACTAGCACCGAGAACCCGGGCAGACAGAACTGAGCAGGCGCTCCAAAGGGGCGAGAGGTCAGACGCGCCTCCCCGCCGCCTGCACGGGCTGCAGGCGTAGGAAATGCAGGGCGAGGCCGAGCAGGCCCAGGAGAAACAGCAGCCCGAGCAGCAGCCGCAGGAGCGTCTGCGACGTGGAGCCGCTGGGCTGCCGGGTCGTGGACTGCACGTACCGCTCCACCGCGTCGGCGAAGCTGAACTTGTCGGGAGAGTAGCCCAACTGAGCACGGGCCTTGGCGATCTGGAAGGTGTGCGTCACTGCCACGCTGAGCACCTGCGGGAGAGGCGGGACAGCCAGGGGCCTGGCTAGTGGATAGGGCGAGCATCCTCGACCTTGTTTATGGAGGGGGAAAAGAGAACTTAGGCATTGCGCACAGAGATTTTAAAGGACCCGGCTGCTGCGTCTTGCTCCTGCAGTGTCCCAACGGGCAGGGGTTCAATCCCTCCCAGCCAATTAGCAGTGCGTCCCTAAGACAGGAATTCAATTATGCACAAGTGATCACTCTCTAAGGTCTGATCTGCATTTTCCCTGCCACTGGGGCCCACAGTCTTCAAGAGTAATAATGACAGCTATCATGAAATATACCATGTGCCTTCCCTGGGCCCAAACCTTTATATGCCTTATTTTATTTACTCTTCTAAGATGGCACCATCTCCTCTGGGCATATTTGAAAATTGAAGATCAGAGGGCTTAAATGACTTGCCCAGCGTCACACAGGAGAGCTCATTCTATCTAGCCCATGTTCTTCCCTGTCGTACTGGGTTTGGAGATGCCCTCTCACCTGTCTCATTTCTTCCTCTCTTGTTTCTCAGCTGGACATTGGGGAAGGGTCCACCAGCTGCTTGATTCTCCCATGGCAACTGAAGTAGTCTCTGGGGTCAAGCACCTGGTCTTGGACACTTCCATGGGACAGGGAGAGAGGCCAGCTCTTGTTCTTTTGGGCACTAGTTAGTTCAGGGATTTGGGGAGTGCAGATGTAAGCGTATTTTTAGCTGAGTTAATATTCCAAACATATTTATTGACTACCTATTATATAGAGATATAGCTGTGAACTAACACAGGCCCTGGCACACAATATTCTCAGAGATCAGGCTTAAATGTGACCTCATTCCTGACTTCCTCAGAGCTGGCTTAGGTGTCCCTTTTGCATACTTGGCATTCCTCATCATTTCTCTGGTAGCTGTCATCACAGTGTGTGGAGTTGCCTGGTTTATGATAAGGATGCCTTCCTTTTTAGACTGTGAGATCTCTGGGGGTAAGGACCATCTTCTTGCCTCCATTGCTCATTAGGTACCTGGCACACAGTAGGTGCTCAATAAATGATAAATGAAAAGCTGTAAATCAAACTGGAAAGCTGATTGGTATGTCACAGACTAGCCAGCAGAGGGTGCCTAAACCACAGCTGAAAAACTTCCCCAGCTAACTGAGATCTTGGGCTCCTGAGCTGAACAAGGAAATCTACCATTTAGACAGGAGGGAGTGGGGCCAAGTTTTTGCCTGACCACAATCCATTAGCACCTTGGCAGCTCTTTTGCACTACCAGGTGTGGTTCCTGATGCACTTGGCAAGCTAGCGATGAATCCTGGAGTCATTTAGGTCTGGGTTCGAATCCCAGTGATATTTTTTGAGTGAGCATGGGCAGGTTATTTCATTATGTGTCTCATTTCCTCCTCTGCAAATGGACATAACAGAATCTACAACTGACCACAACAGTGAAAATGAAATGGCATTCAGAGACTGGGCCTAGCATTCTCACTACCACTCAATAGATGGTCACTATTGTCATTCTCTCTGCTGGTCTGGAGAGCTCAAAGGAGAAATTATAGGTAGGTAACTCCCTCCTCCCTCCTCCTGGGTCAGAAAGCTCTAGACCTGAAGTCTAGTCAATTCCAGTAGGGTGTGACCTTGGGCAAGCCACTAATTTCTCTAACGATGTTCAGTGTCTCATGAATGGAGAGCATAACCATTTGCCTTTCCTAATGTAGCAGGGCATCAGAGAGCATCAAAGGAGACAGTGGACTGAAGGGTTTTTTCAAATAACCCCAAACACCAGCTGTTGTGCTACTGTTTGCAATCTGAATTAAAATAGCCTCTCTTTTAAGCTATATGTGCCAAGCAAATATAAAACTGTATCTTTGCTGGGTGCTGTGACATTCACCTGTAATCCCAGCAATTCAGGGAGGCAGAAGTGAGAGGATCACAAGTTCTAGCTCAGCCTTGGCCACTTAGCAAGGCCTTGTCTTAAAATAAATAAAAAGGGCTGGGGTGTGGCTCAGTGGTAGAGTACCTTGAGTTCAATCTGTAGTAGACAAAACCAAACAACCTGCATCATCATTACTAAAAGAATAGTATTCTGTACACAGTAGGTCTATACTTATTATCCAGTAAGCATGAACTGAGGCTGGGCCCACCAGGTCTTGTGTGTGTGTGCCTGTGGATGTGTGCCTGTGCACATGTACTGAGAGCTGATGATGGGGTTGGTGGTGTTCAAAAGCATGAATGTCATGGAGCTTGCTTTTGGGCTCCTCCAGTCTGTCTGGAAAGCTAAGTTGCATATGAGTGAAATAAGTTATGCAGGACTGGCTTGCACCAGGAGGGCACAACCAAAGCTGTGACTGGGATGATTATAAAAGTCCTGGACCAAACCTGGGACTAAACAGAAGGTTCTGAGATCTTAGCTAAGTATCCAGCTATGCTGTCCAGGGGTGAGGCGGCAGTAGGGATGTGCAGGGGCGGGGCGGGGGAAGAGGGGGTTCAGGGCCAGGGTCTTCCCTGTTAGCAGCCCACTTACCTCACTGCGAGTGAGCAGAGGGGGTACACTGCAGACGGGCCGAAGGATCAGGTGCAGGAACTCCATCACGGTGGCTGTGGGGAGAGGGGCCAGGGACAAGGGCCTCCCTCAGTGCAAACTTCAGGAGGCCCTCAGAGACCTATCAATGGGGGACATTATTTGCTTTGCTCAGGGTCCCTTTTGCAAAAGTCATTGGATTCCTTTCAATTAGCAGCACATGCTGGGGTACCTTCGTAGCTGGGAACCGAGTCACAAATAACCTGCTATGGCAGTAATATTAAAGACAGAGGTTTGGGGCTGGGGCTGGGGCTCAGTGGTAGAGCGCTCACCTCGCACAGGTGGGGCACTGAGTTTGATCCTCAGCATCACTTAAAAATAAATAAATAAATAAATAAATAAATATGTTGTGTCCATCTACAACTTAAAAAAAAATTGAAAAAAAAAAGAGGTTTTAGGTAAATGTGAGCCGACTTGAAGTCATCTCTAGAATTGCTCTCCTATTCTCTTGAGAGCAGTGCAGTGGGCCACTTTAAGAAGTACTGCTATGGGCTGGGGATGTGGCTCTGGGTTGAGCATCCCTGGGTTCAATCCCTGGCACAAACACAAAAAAAGAAATACTGCCACTTCCCTCCCGCCTGCTTCCCGCTGATCCTGACATCACTGGTCTAAGGTTTGCCTGGAGTATTTTTCTGTTCAGAGTCCCAGGGGGGCGGTCAGCAGTGTCAATCACGGTGGCAACACTGCACATGAGAAGTCACCCTGTGCGTGGGTGTGCCCAGGAGGGCACATTTGCAAATGTGGTGCATTTAAAATATAGCAGATTCCGCCAAAGGTGGGTCAGGACCACAGCCATTTGTGACTTGAGGGCTACCTGTCCCCTGGGGCTGATCACTCCGTGCCCGATGTCTGCTCTACATTCTAGCTGGAAAGAGGCCAGCAAAGGGCACTGGGGGTGGGACGGAGGACAGAAGCCAGGACACTGTGGAGAGGGGCGTGGGAGCAGGGGCTGACCTTCAGGATAAGCAGGAGAATCTAGGGTCAAAAGGAAGTTCCATGTGTCCCAAAGCAACCCTAACTTCAAGGTGACCTTGGGGAGAGGGCAACTCCAGGGCTCCCTCTCCCCTTGTCTGGTGTGTCTCCCCAGCTGTAGGGAGGCAGCCGTGCCTAGGCCTTGCAAGTGCGTTAGAGTGTAAACAGGCCCAGGCCCGTGGTGAGGGAAGTGAGGTGCCTTTGGAGTCTACATTAGAGGCCCCACATGTTCAAGGGCAGGGTAGGGCTTGGCTCACCTGCACGGCCTCTTTAAGTTTTGGGCCCTTGATACCTCCACACCACACTCCCTTATCTTAGTCTTGGTCCTGAATTTCAAATAAGGTAAAGCACTGGCACGTACACCTGGCACATGGAGGCCTTCACACACTCTCCTCTCCTTACCTGCCAGGTAAACCCAGGAAGTAGGCACCTGGATCCATGGCTGGTGGTACCCCAGCTTCTCAAACTGCAAGGGAACATGGCCTGAGATGAGATAGGTTGTCCACCTGCTCCTCCTACCCTGGGGCCCACAAAAGACCCCACCAACCCGCAGCCAGCCCCATGCCTGCACCAGTCTTGAAATGAAATCTCTCCTTGGTCTAGACGACTCATGGCAGGAGTTGAATGCATGGGATGAGTTTGAACCTGGGCTCATTCACATTATTTAATCATTATTTACATCTGCCCACGCCTGAAGACACTCCCAGGTACTGAAGTAAAATCGATTTTTCTAGAATTGATTTATCTGTTAAAGTGGGGGTGGGGGTGGGGGTGGACCCAGTAAATGTGGGGAAGATGGCAGGACAGTTCTGAAGGATCTACTAAAATCTAATGAAATCTCCAGGACAGCCATCCTGGCTGCCCCAGGATGAATTGTGTAATAACTCTCCAAGTCAGAGAGACCAAAACAAGGCGAGCAGGATGCAGAGAAATCGGAGCCCTCTTACGCTGTTGGAGAGATGGAAAATAATGTGGCCACTTTGGAAACCCACCTGGCAGCTCCTCTACAAAAGGCTAAACATAGAGTTTCCATATAACCTGGCAGATCCATTCCTAGGTATGTATGAAAACAAAACAAAACCTAATAAAAATGCATACATCAATGTTCTTTGTTCTATTCATAACAGCTCAAAAGTGGAGGAACCCAAATCTCTATCAACTGATGAATGGCCAAAACAGCATGGGGTCTAGCCACAGAATGCAGTATTTTGGCAATAAAATGGAATGAGCTAGGCCCAGTGGCACACGTCTGTAATCACAGAAGCTGGAAGATCGCAAGTTCAAGGCCAGCTTCAGCAACTTAGTGAGGCCCTAAGCAATTTAGTGAGACCCTGTCTCTAAATAAAATATTAAAAAGGGCTGTGGGTGTGGCTCAGTGGCAGAGCACTTACCTAGCCTGTGCAAGGCCCCTGCTTTTGTGTCATCCCCAGCATCACAAAATATAAAACTCCACAGGGCTCGAAGCCAACGTGAATCAGGAGGCAAGTCAGGAAGGAGCTGTGACAAGCTGGGTAAATACATGGCCTTACCCAGGGGCAGCCACAGCTCAGCTGCAGCCAGTTCCCATCTCGCGCAGGGGACCGTGTTGCCAGAGCTGGTTTGTAATATGAAATCTGATTTTTTGGAAGCAGGAGAGATGACAGGGAGAGACAGCAGGATTGCAGGTCCTCATCCCGGGAGCGGGTGGTGCTTGATACCTACCAGGGGTGCCATCCACTCAAAGAGGTTGACGCTTTCCCCGTCATTGATGTAGTAGGCCTGCCCGCTCTGAGGGGGACACAGGGACGGGGGACAGTCAGGCATCTGCCTGTCTGCTGACCCCTCCCTTTCCAATGGCTCTCAGCAGCTGCTCTAATCCCCTCATTATCTTGAGCAGCCCCCCAGGCCCAGGGACAGACCTGAGCCACTGCCTGTGAATTCTGGGGCCACCATACTGTGGGATCCCAATGCAGTCACCTAACCTCTCTGTACCTTAGTTTACCTGAGAAACAAGGAGAAACTAATGAAATCTCCCTCCTGGGCTGCTGTGAAGACCCAATGTGACAATATTTGCAAAATGCTATGCATTGGGTGGCTGTCATTTTGGAATCAACGCCAGCCTCACAGGATCTTTGTGAAGAGGTAATAATGCCCACTGGGGACCCAGCAACCCTGGGGAACCCCTGCCTGCAGCCTGTGGGACATCAGAGACTCACGGCCACGTAGCCCTTGGCCGCCGTGAGGGCTTCTGCTGCCAGCACGTGAGCCTGCACCAGATTGCGAACGTGGACCCAGTTCATCCGTGTCCTGCGGTCCCCAAATCGGAACATTAACAGCCTCCTCTTGATGTGGCTCTGGCACAGGGTGAGGGGGCAGTAAACGGAGGGACTCAGTCTGGGGTGGCTTTACATTTCTTCTGATGCGCACGGTCCCAAGTGTCTGGCTCCAGGCCAACCCCCTTGCACCGCCAATGCCACTCAGCTGGGGACATCCCGCCCTGGCACCACCTTTGATGACCCCACCTTCTGTCACACCCCACCTCTGATCCATCGGCAAGTCCAGGTGGCCCTGCTCTTAGGATTTACCCAGATTTGGCCATTTGTGACCCTGACTGCTGCGCTCATCTCCCACCTGGACACTGACCACAGCTTCCTGACCCGCAGCTAATCCCACACAGTGGGGGGCCCATTTATTCCCAAGGCAGACCATGTGTCTCCTGGCTGGAATCATCCCTGGGTGTCCAGCTTGTCACTGAAAGCTGATGTCCTGACAGATGGCCAAGAAGCCCTTCCTGGTCAGGCCCCGACTTTGCCTCCTACTGATGACTATGGCTTATCATCCGCCTCCTTGTGTGAGAACAGAAGCCCACAGCGCGGGAGTCCTCTGCTTTGTTCACTGATCTGTCTCAAAATCTAGAGCCGTCCCGAGCACATAATAGGAATTCAACAAATATTTGTTGAATGAATAACTGAAGGGAGGCGGGAAGGAGTCACTGGGGTTGACCTCACATCCCCCAAGAAGCCGGTCAACTTAAAAAACAGAAAACAGACTTAAGGCCCCCTCCGAGGCGTGTTCTGAAACCGCAGACTGCAGCATCACCTCCACTGGCCCCTGTTCCCCCAGGGCCTTCCACTCCCAGATGAGACTCAGCCACAGGAACCTCTTGCTGCTTCCCACATTGGCCAGGACCTTTCTCATCTCTCGGTGTGTGTCTGAGCTGCCTCCTCTACCTGGTCTACCTTCTCCCTGCCACCCCACTCCCCCCATTAACCCCTCAAGGAAGCCCTCCAGGACCCCTCGCCAGGCTCATCTTTTCATGTCCCTGTGCCCAGCCCTCACCATGCTGAAGCTGTAGACATGGTGGTATGTGTCGCTCTAACCAGGCTGTGAGCAATGTGAGGACAGGACCTTGTGGCTCTATGCCCAGTACCTAGCCTTTTCCAGAGAAGGTTTTCTGTAGCAAGACCCTTGCTTGCTAGTGTGAGATGACCCACCCAGCCCTCAGGGACCCATGTGTGAGCGGGGGCAATAGGATCCCCTCTGTCTTCCCAACCCACGCCTCGGTCTGTCTAGCAAACGTGACAGCTTTGCTCCTGGTAAGGCTGAGGGGCCCATGAACTGCTGGGGTCATGGACATCTGAGGGTCCCAGGCTCCGGACCCTCTGCCTCGGGCTCAATATGGTGACCACGGACAGGGAGGCCCCGTCAGTGTTGCTCATCAACCTGGCTCCCTCTGCCTGGGGTCCTGGAAGTCTGGGGTGACATACCGCCACTCGGGGTAGGTGCCTCTGCTCTTCAGGGCCGTAGATCCCTGGGGGCCGCAGCACACAGGTCCGAAGAATACCCCCTCCTAGAATATAGGGGTGGGTGGTCAGGAGATTGGGGAGGAGCATCCCATCAGGGAAGGAAAGCACCGTGCTGTCTACACCTCCTGGGCCTTCTCTGGTGTAGACCACCCTCTACCACTGGCAGTCCACCCTCCTGTGGGGAGACTCTCTCTGCAAGGTCTTGCGGGGCTAGCCATCTAGATGGTGGCCATGGGGCTCTTTCACCTAAAAGCAATACTGAGCATCATTATCACCAAGACCCAAATCCTAGAAGGCCCACCCTAAAGAGACTGGTCATCAGCTCCTGCCACCCAGGTCCTTGAACTGCCCCAACTCTGTCCTTTCCAAGACCTGTTGGCCATTTTTCTGGAAATCTATTTTCTAGAAGCTTTGCCACATTCTTTCAACCTAAGTTCCCTTTCTCCACACGTGAGCCAGGGCTGGCGTCTCTGCATCAACTCAACACCTGACTGCTACATCCCCCAACGTCCTCACTTGACAAAGAGGCCCAGAATGGCAGGTGAAATGGTGGCTCCCCGCCAAAAAAAGACATCCATATTCCAGAACCTGCAAATGTGACCCTATTTGGAAAGAAGGTCTTTGTATTTGTAATCTGGATCTTTAGATCATCCTGTATTATACAGCTGGGCCCTAAATTCAATGACAAAAGTCCTTATAAGAGATCCTCAGAGGGCCTGGGGTTGTAGCTCAGTGGTAGAGCGCTTGTCTTGCATATACAAGGCCCTGGGTTCGATCCTCAGCACCATACAAACTTAAAAAAAAAAAGAGAGATGCTCAGAGAAGAGGTGGCAGGTAAAGATGGAGGCAGGGCTGGAGTTGGACTTTTTTCTCTCTTTTTAAAAATGTTTTGTGAGGTTTATTCAAAGTTATTGTTGTAACTAAAATTTCCCTTTTGATACTAGCTATTGAATCCAGGGGTGCTTTACCACTAACCTATAACCCAGCCCTTTTCATTTCTTTTATTTATTTTTTTGAGACAGGTTCTCACTAAGTTGCTTTGGGCCTCACTAAGGTGCTGAGGCTGGCCTTGAACTTGCGATCCTCCTGCCTCAGGCTCCTGAGTTGCTGGAATTACAGGTGTGTGCCACCATGTCCAACCTGGGCAGGAATTCAGCAGCCACAAACCATGGAATGCCAGGGACTACCAGAAGCTGGAGGAGACATGGAAGGATTCTCCCCGAGAGCCTTTAGAGGGAAGTGGCCCAGCTCACACCTTGATTTCAGGATCTTGGCCTCCAGATGACTACAGAAGAAATTTCTGTTGTTTTAAGACTCCAAATTTGTGGTAGCCATAGGACACTAACATGCCCAGAGACAGGAGGACACAACTGCATTGATGCTGAGCTGGGATCTAGATCTCAGACTCAGCATCAATGTCAATGTCACAGGGTCCTCTGTGCCAATTTAGAGGGACAGTCCCAGCGACCAGCTTGGGTAGTAGGAAGTGGAAATCATCTGGGGTGAATATGGCTGGACTCCTGGAAGGCAGGTGTCAGGTGAGCTGCCCTGTAAACAACCTGCAGCTAAGTTTAAACTCTGGGTCCCTGGGGCATGGTGGAGGGAGGTCAGGTTGCATCTGACAGTGGCCAGTGGGGCACTGGGCAGCCACGTCACAGAGGGGCCAGGCCCAGGGTATCCATGACTCTCCTGACCATGGAAAGCTGTGGATGCTCATATAAATTATTCTCAGCCGGAGGATTAGGTGTCTGGCATGCAGGCTGTGGTCGGAGTAGGGAGGCCCCAGGTAGAGAAGAGAATTCAACCACAAGGGGTGTTTCCACTGGGATCAGAGGTGGACTCCTGGCTGGCCCAGGGTAACAGGGGCTGGGGAACATTTTAGAAAAACATGCCCGTGCATTAGAGACCTGCTCTTCTGTGCCTAATGTGCAGCATAGTGGTTAAACTCCACGCTCTGGCAGAGACTCCCCTGGGGTTCAAATTCCACCTCAACAACTTCACAATGGTGTGACCTTGAGTTAAGCCAGTTATTCGGTCTCAGTTTTTCTCACCTGTAAACTGGGACTAATGATTTCAAATATCCCTTGCTCTCTACACCGGCTTGGCTCCCAAGTTTAGATGATTTTGATCATAAAGGGAAACCAAGTCATCTGATTCTCTTTTGTTTCTGAATTTCAGAAAGCTTTCAGAGCTTTTTGCATATAAGATTAGCATGCAATAGAGGACCTGGTGTGTAGTAAGCACTGTTCACATTCTGTTATTA
Organism: Marmota flaviventris; assembly: GCF_047511675.1. NCBI lineage: Eukaryota > Metazoa > Chordata > Mammalia > Rodentia > Sciuridae > Marmota > Marmota flaviventris. Next base: position 15,469,030 of record NC_092516.1, on the reverse strand, counting down.
TTTCTCTATAACCAGAAGAGAGAATGCAGTGAGGTAGCAGAGGCAGATTTTTCTGGAAAGCTATTGAAGGTTAGACTTTCAGGTTCTTCGTTTGTACCACCCTTCCACAGGGCTCAGCTCATTCTATATTTAATTTGTTGTACCCTTTTATCTAAAGAGGATCCCTACACCTGGATCCACTCCTATGAGACAAGAAAGAGACCTCAACCTTGGGTGAGCCCCAGCCTCTTCCCCACCAGATGGGCAGAGGCTGGACCAGACTCTTTTGAGACTGCCTTGCTGCAGGTGAAACATAGCAGGTGCTTAGGATGCTCTGAATGATGAAAAGCCAAAACCCTGGGGATTGTCCCTTGGAAGGAAGGCAGGTCCAGATACGTGTCAGCTAGAAGCCACAATCACCTGGGCATTTCAGAGAAGGCCCCTGGTGCTCACCTGGGAGAGGAGTCCCGTTGGCCATGAGGGTCAACTGGTCAGCGATGGCTTTGGTTCGGGAGTAGTGGTCTATGTGCTGCCGGGAGGGGGAGACAAGGAGAACAGAGCCACAAGATAGGGGTCAGCAACGCTACTGGCAATGCCCGGCCAGCCTGGCCCAGCCCAAGGCTACACCTTGCCTTTCAAATGGGAAGGTGTGGATCTGGGAGATGGCCAACCCCTGAGCCCCACTGCCTCTCTCTCCCTCTGGGTGGGAGGACAGGGCATCTCCTTCCAGAGTCACAGGAACAGAAGTGCACTGGATGCAAGGCAGTAAGACAACCAGGGCACCTTGACTCAGGGAGGCTCCTGCCAGCTCCCTATGTCTGCCCTGTGCCACTCACTGGTGCTGGTCACTCACTGGAGGAGTTACTTATGTTATCCTTTAGTGTTCCCGTGATGTTTTCACACTCATTATCTCATTTCCTGCCTTCCATGACCCCCTGGTAATCATCGTCAGATGAAGAAACAGTTCAGAGTGGTGAAGCCACTTGCTCAGGGTCACACAGGTCGAAAGGAGCTGGGGCTCAAGGCCAGAGGACTTTCACAACCCCTTCAACTTGACAAGCTAAAATAGGATCAGGCCTGTGCCACCCAGTTTTGGGTATCCCTTCCTGCTGGGACACACTCTGGTCCCACCCACCCCCTCTGGAGGTCAATACCTGGTCCAGGGGGAAGTATGGCACTGAGTCCTCATGGCCCTGCTCTATGGGTTTCCCGCCAAATGCCACGTTGACGGTGCTGGTGTAGATGAGCCTTGGAACCCTCCGGCGGACACAGACTGCAGTGATTGACACGTGCGCACCCGGGGCTGAGTGTGAGCACACCCACAGGCAAATCCTCTGGTCTCTTCCCTGTCTTCAACACACACCCCGACCCCCAGACCCTCCCATAATCCAGAGCAGCTCAGGAGGGAAGGTCTCCCCCAACTTGGGGTGGGTTGAAGCCTTGCTCCATGGGCCCTTGGGTGCCAGGCCCACTTCCTTCCAGTGTGGCTTTGGCCCCTGAGCCACCTTGCCAGGGACAGGTCAGATGAAAGTCTCACTCAGTGAGGACAGAGAAAAAAAAGACACTCCAGAATGAGAGAGAAAGTCAAGGTGCAGGACAGGCCCCCAGGGCTCAGGTGTGGGTCTTCCATTAGGGGATTCAGCGACTTGTCTCACGGCCCTCCCCTGCCCCCATGTTCCCTGCCACATTGACATTCCCATGCAGGGCCCCGAAAGGTCTGCACACAGGAAGGACGTGCTGTCCACAGGCCCTTGCTGGGCAGGCAGGGCCAGGCCGGGAGGGTAATGCCTCTGTCCCCCGACCCTGTCCCCCGCAGCTGGGCCTGTGGCAGGGGTGGGAGGGAAGGAGAGCACAGTTGGCACACAGCCTACCATCGATCAATAGTTTGGTGCCTCCGACATTTATAGATTCAATCTGTTCTTTTTGCAGCTAAAAGACAAGACATGGGTGGGAAGTCATGGTACTGTCCCCTGTCTTGTCCCTGAGGCCAGAGGCTGACCTTAGGGTCAAGCAGGAGAGAGGGGCGGCAGAAAGCCCGGCGGGCCCCCCACCACTGTGGGCAGGGGTCCTGGGAGGCCCACGGGGGTGTAGGTGCCCAGATCTGCACCACTTCCCTGATGGCCAGGGGGAGGTTCTGTCCCCATTTGACCCTTAGCTCTCTCGTCTGTAAAGTGAGGGTTGACCCTTCAGTGGTCACCGGGATTAAGTAAGACCCTTGGCAAGGGGTGGTGGCTGGCAGAGGGCTGGCCACAAAAGAGTGACTCAAAATATGCTGGATCCTTTTTGTGCTTCCAAAGTCTCAGTTTCCTTCTCTGTTAGATGACATAGGAATACTGTCCACCGTAGTTACACTGGGGTGGAAACACCCAGAACAAACTCTGCATAGCAGCTCCCTAGGCCCCAGGGACAGGGCAAGAGTCTACAATCCTCAATCTCATTTAATCCTTATAAAACCATCAAGAGGTGGGTTCCATATCTATTTCAAGACTATTTTTATTCTTAGCTGGGCCCGGTGGTGTACGCCTGTAATCCCAGTGATGCAGGAGGCTGAGGCAGGAGATCGCAAGTTCAAAGCCAGCCCCAGCAACAGTGAGGCACTAAAGCAACTCAGTTTGAGACCCTGATTCTAAATAAAATACAAAATAGGGGCTGGGGATGGGGCTCAGTGGCCAAGTGCCCTTGAGTTCAATCCCCAGTATCCTCAGTCCCCTCAAAAATTCAAACAGGGGCTGGGGGTGTGGCTCAGTGGAATTGCCTATTATGTGTGAGGCTCTGAGTTCTATCCCAGCTCTGTTAAAAAAAAAAAAAAAAAGCAACAAAGATACTTCAAGCAGTATAATGAAGAGGAAGTTTTCTCCCATTCCTGATTCCAAGTCTTCCTTTCCCCTCTCCAGAGGTAACTGTTGTTAATAATTTTGTGTATGTTTACAATCTTTGTTTAAATATCAGCATATATGCCTGTGCCTTTAAATAAACATTTATCCTAGCATTTTTTTTAAAAAGCCAACAAGATATCAAACACTGTTTTGCACCTTGGAGATTGTTCTGCTATGAACACATTCTGAATCACCTCATTTTTTTCTAATGGCTGTGAGGAATTTCACTGTGTGAATTCAAAACAGTTTATTTATTTATTTAATAGATACTTTTAAAAAATATTTTTTAGTTGTCAATGGACCTTTATTTTATTTATTTAAATGCGGTGATGAGAATCAAAGCCAATGCCTCACATGTGCTAGGCAAGTGCTCTAATACTGTACTACAACCCCAGCCCGAAGACTATTTATTGAAATAGTCCCCAACTGATGGGCATTTAGGTTATCTCCAGCGTTTCGTTATTAAAAGCAATGTCATCCATATACAAATAAGTATAATTTCTGATTAAAGGGTGTATGTGTGTTTTGGTAGATACTGTCACATGGGTTGTAACATAAGTAGTAGTAATGTCCTTACTTTCCAGGTGAGCAAAGAGAGGCTCAGAGAGGTTAACTTCCTCTAGGTCACATAGCTAGAAAGTGGCAGAACTAGTATTCGGTGTGGTGGATGTAGAATGCAGGCTGGGAATACCCAAATCCTTCCTGGAGGAGGTGACAGGCTACAGGTATACATGGGCACCAGTGGGTCTGAAGGGCAGAACAAGACTGGAACCCCACTCTGTCTAACCCCAGGTATGAATGACAGGGCCTCACCCTCTCAGCACCAGACATTCCATAGGAGGCCACGTGGAAGACACAGTCCACCCCTTCCAAGGCCCGGTTCAGGGCTTCCTCATCTCGGACATCAGCCTAAAACAGAAGAAGGAGTAGGGGTAGGAGGTTCAAGTCCAAGGCCAACTGAAATAATAACTCTGCATATTTCCAGGTCCCAGAGCTCGCCCCTGGCCCAGCCCTGGCCAAGCATCTTCAGGGTCAGGAAAGGCTGTGGGGCAGGGTTTACTACCTGACTCCACAGTTCACCCTCTTTATCTCTGGTCCCCATTCATCAGGGTCCCAGGGGCTGCACTGGGCATTTCTCATGCACTATCTCATCAACCCCCTGAGACCCTTGTGAAATAGATATTATTACTGTCCCCTTTCTGTTGATGAGGACACCAAGGTTCAGGGATGTGGAGCCTTGTGACTACCGCTGCCCAGCTGGGAGGTAAGAGGTGGAGCAGGAGTTCAGACGGTCTGGCTCCAGGGCCTGTGACCTCAAACCCAACCCTGGTTTCACAACAGACAGTGTTCCCACCACCACCATCACAGGTCCCCCGAGAACCCCGTCCTTGCACCTGGATGAACTCAGTCCTTGGGGGCAGTTCCCACTGGGGTCTGCGTAGATCAAGCAGGATGACAGAAGTGCCACTCTTAGCCAGGCTGGAACCCAGGCTAAAGCCCAGGTAGCCTCCTCCTCCTGTCACCAGAACCTTCTGCCTGGGTGCCTGAGTGGGTTTGGACTGAGTCTTCGGCTGTGGTGCTGGTGCTGGGGTTGTTGACCCCCGTCGGGGCCCAGTCCCTGGTGATGATGCAGCTCCTGGCCCAGGTCCTGACCCAGTTCCTGGGCCAGGTCTCAGAACAGCACCAGCTCCCAGCCCAGGCCCTGGAACCACACTGGGCCCTTGAGCAGCACCAGCTCTTGGCCCAGGCCCTAGAACCACACCAGGCCCTGGTCCAGGCCCTACAACAGCACTGGGTCCTGCTCCAAGCCCTGAACCAGACCCTACGCCAGGCCCTGGACCTGAGACCCCTCCCCTGGCCTGGCAGACAGGGCAGGTCTTCTCGCCCTGGCCTGCAGCTTTGCAGGTCTCTGGGGAGGAGCCTGTGGGGTTGGGCTTCATCCTTTATGGAGCCATGCAGACCCAGAAGTGGTCTACCTGTGGAGAAGAACAGAAGAAAGAACATTCTAGAACGGTCTCAGGACACACAGGTTATCAGACCCCTAAGGAGGGAGGAGAACTCCAGGTGGAAATCAGAGATCCTCAGGGTTCCCAGTGGACCTGACTCTTTCAGAACCTCAGGAACTTCCAGGGGAGTTGCTCCCTCCCACAGAGAGAGCTGAAGGCTGCAAAGCCTTGGATTTTGTGGCCAGGGAAACCAAGGCCCAACGTCACACACCACATGACTGAGATTTGTGCCAAACATTCCTGACTTCCTACCAGTACCTTAAAATCCCAGTTCCCATGTAGAACCAGAAGAAGACAGATCCAGTCATGACCAAGGGGGACCTCGGAAGACTGGGAAGTGAGTGCTTTCTGAATGGGGAGATGGGAAGGCTTCCTGGAGGAGGAAGAAAAAGAGGAGGAGGAGGAGGAGGAGGAGGGGGAGGAAGAGGAGGAGGAGGAGGAGGATCCACATGGGATCCAGAAGGACTCAGTGCCCTGGAAACATGTGCATGATTTCAAGCACTATATGGCCCCCTGCACTGACACCTGCTGCCTCTGGTTCTCCCAGACCTCCACAGTGCAGGTGGCTGACACCACACGGTCTCCAGAGCCCCCTGCAGTCTTCAGGGTCAAGTCTGAGGACCTTAGAGACCAGCACTGAGGATCCAGTCTTCACTCAAGACTTACAAGTGAGTCAGGCTTCCATCACGGTCACCATCATCACCCCATCCTCCCGCTCCATTGGGAGATGAGGCTGGACCAGAGACCAGGTCACCTTAATCATTATGAAAGCTGTGACTTCAGGTCTAGTGTGCACCAGGCCCCACCACTGCAGACAGCTACATCTCTGCCCTGCATGGCACACATTGGCTGCAGGAAAGAGTGGGTGTTCATTCAGTGACTGTCTGATGAACCCCATGGTTGTTGCTGGTGCTGTCACAGGGCAGAGATTCACAGATACAGGGACTGGATCTTGAGTCTCCTGTCACTGCATCGTTTGCCAAAGTTCTGGGTAAGGGATTCAGCCCTGCCCCATGCAAGCAGAAGCAGTCATGGATTTAATGGCATTGGGACATCTCCAATCACGGTTATCCAGAGGATGAGCCTAATCCTCCCCATAGGGAGGAAACCGATACAGCCCCAGAATGGAGCCCCCCACTACCCAGGACTAGAGGCCTCGGTGGTGGGGAAGGATCTGTGGGAGGAGAGCTGTACCTACCCTACATTACTTTATGTGGCAAAACCCGGGACCAGCCTCAAGGGCCTCTCCCTGCCCCTTTGGTACCAGGGATTGAATTCAGGGGCACTTAACCCCCCAGCCCTTTTTATTTTGAGACAGGACCTGGCTAAGTTGCTGAGGGTGCCTTTGAACTTGGGATGCTCCTGCCTCAGCCTCTTAAGCAGAGGGGATTACAGATGTGCATCACTAAGCTGGCTTCAAGTGCTCATTTGCTGGGTGTGCTCTCGGGCAAGATCCTTAAAACCTCACTACACCTCGGTATTTACAGCTGAAGTATGGGTCCATATTACCCTGGCTACTTTGTCTTCCCCACAGGATAGACCGACGGAGGGAACAGAGGCCGAAGCTTTGTGCAAACCACTAGATGACAAGGTGCATGAAGTTTTTTGCAGCTAGAACAGTGGACACGAAGGCCTCCAGTCAACGGCTGCTGAACAAGTGAAACCACCCTGGCCTGTCCAGTGTCGGGGAGTGCTATGGTCAAGCGCGGGGCTGACCCCCCCAGACACGGCTGCATGTGATCCTCCTGGAAATCCGCAGGGAAGTAGAGGCTACTGACCCCAAGGTCCAGAGAAGGAAACTGAGGCCCAGCGAACACTAGGGAACTCTGATGAGATACAGCAAATGTCTCAGCTGGAATCCAGGTCCAAGGGACCCAAAAGTTAGGTTTGGCTAAATTAGGGCAGGGAGAGTCAGGGTCCGTCCCAGCGCGTGTCGCCCTCCTGGTGGCCTAAGGAGGCAGCCTGGGGCGCATTCTCTCCCTCTTCCTCCCCAGCCCGCACCGTCTCACCTGGCCCCGGTTCCCGCGGCGCTGCGTGCTCCCTGCTCAGGTCTCCGCGCCAAGCCCGGCGAGGCCAGGGCAGCACTTGGTCCCAGAGGGCGGGGCTGGGCGCGGGGACCGCCCACTTGCTCCCTCCGCCCCGCCCCGCGGGAGCACCTGCGCCCTCCAAGGCTGCGCCCCGCAGGCTCCCGCCAGACCAGTGGGCTCTACTGGCCCGCGCTTCTGGTGGCGAAAGGACGCATAGGAGCTGCGTGCCCAGCTCTGTCCTGCCTGCACAGTCCCCCCGCACACCCGAACCCCACGAAATGGCTTTTCTTCTCCACCAACCATCTATTCTCTCCCAATGTCCCTCTTTGTTCAGCCTGCTCTCCCTCCTTCCTTCCTTCTGTTCCTCATCTCACCATTTTCCCATCTCTCCCTCCAGACGTCTACCCAGTTTACTAACCTTTTTGCCCATCCATTCATCTGTGTCTGTCTTTCCATCTGTCTTTGCACCTGTCCAAGCTTCCACCCATTCACAAATCCAACTTGTCTTTAGTCCACCTTCCCTCTACCAATCTTCCATTCATCCACTCATCCTTCCGTCCAACCCTCCGTCTACCCATCCGTCCACCTATCCAGTCAACCTTCCATCCACCCAATTCATTCCACATCTTTTTCTTTCCTCCCATACATCTACACTTCCTTTCTTGCATTCTTCCACCCATCACTGTGTTCATCCATTCACCAATTCTGTTGTTTCACTTTAAAACAATTTTTGGTTTTAGTTGTAGATGGGCACGGTACTTTTGTTTATTTTCGTGTGGTGCTAAGGATGGAACTCAGTACCCTATGCGTGCTAGGCAAGCGCTCTGTACTGAGCTACATCCCCAGCTGCTCCCCCATTATTTCACTTTTAATGGTTATTTCCTTAGTGCTGCCCTTTCCCCTGCATGGGGGACCCAGATGGTTCCATCATCCCGGGAAAATTCATATTTCAGTGGTAGCCGCAGAGGGGCAGGAATGTACTGAGTTCACAGCTACAGCGTCTGAGAGCTGTGGTCACTTTGGTCTGAAAAATGTGATTGAAAAATCTCCACCATATGAACCTGCTTCGTGGGAAGAGAAAAGCAAAACCTCAGCTCACTCAATCTACCTGCCAGATGGTAAGGTGTCTGTTAGTCTTGATAACTCTGTTTTAGTACAATTTTAGGAAGCAAACTCAGCAAGGAGCTGAGTGTGTGTTGGGTACAGGCCACGGGGTATTTAAATCTTGACTTTGCCATTGTTTTTGTGTCTTTGGACAGCTATGAAGCTTAATTTCCTTGTCCACAAACTGGAGATGGCATGTGTTTTATAGATGTGACCTTGTGAGCCTGTGGCTTACGTGGTAGAGAACATGCAAAATTCCCAGCACCAGTGCCTGACCAGTTGATGGTCTACCAATGGCAACTGTTATCCTCTCTGAGACTGGGAAGCAAACCCAGTTCCTCTGCTTATCCACTTCCCATGCCTGTTTCTGGTGCATCTTTCCAAGTATAAAGACCAGCCTCTTCCTCTCTCACCAGAAGGACCAGAGAATTCATCTTCCCTGGTGACGGCTGCCGGTGTTGCCTTGCAAAGGGAAGCATTGCTAACATCACAGCTGTCGTGGGTTGAATTGTGTCCCCTGCAAAATTCATATGCTCAAATCCCAACCCTAGCACCTCAGAATGTGGAAATAGAGTCGCTGCAGATGTAATTAAGGTCGTGTAGGGAGGTGTAGGTGTAGGGAGGCTCCTGTTCAATATGATTGGTGTCCTAATAAGAGGGAAAATTGGGCATGGACATGCACACGGGGGAGCCTCCTGTGAAGCCTGGAGCTCAGTGGCCATGAGCCAGAACCATTAGAAGTGAGAAGCTGCCTTCAGGGTGGGGATGTGGCTCTGCTATTACCTTGATCTTGAACTGGAGGCAATACATTTCTGTTGTTTCAGCCATTCTGTTTGTGGTCCTCTGTTAGGACAGTTCTAGCAAACTAACGCAGCCACTGTCAACCTGCATTTGTAAAGATGCCCCTGAATGGCATCTAAGACTGACCAGACTGAGATTCACTGCAGCAGGGGCTGTGGTCACCACTGTCTTGCTGGGCACAGCACAGAGCCTAGCCAAAGCAGGAGCTTGTCAAGACTTGGTAAACTGAGTGTTTTTAAATAACTTGACACATTTTTATGCACGTGCACCCATATATCACCTCCCAAAGGCTCCATTTCTAAACACCAGGGTGGGTTAAGTTTGTACTCTCTTAATACCTCACAATGGGGATCAAATTTCAACACACAAACCCCTACGGGACACACTCAGGCCATATCCAAACCATGAGTATCCCAGTCATATCCCAATGTCATTACTACCCAGATCAAGATACAGAACATTTCCAGCTCCCCAGATGTTCCTTCTGTGGCCCCCGCAGGGTAAGCACTCATCTTGACTTGTATCCCCAACCATTGGTTTTGCCTCTTCTCTAACTTCCTGAAAATGGAATGATACACTAGACTCTTTTTACATCTGGTTTCTTCTTCCTGGCGTTGAGACTAGTGTTTCCTGCTAAACACAGCTATACCATGCTCTTTCTGTTGATACACATGCACACAAATATGCCACAGTTTATTTGCTAATTCTACCACTGATGGACATTTGGGTCACTTCTAATTTGAGGATTTTTAAAAATATTTATTTAGTTGTAGATGAACACAGTATCTTTATTTACTTTTCTGTGGTGCTGAGGATTGAACCCAGTGCCTCACACGTCCAAGGCAAGCACTTTACACCTGAGCTACAGCCTAGGCCCCCAATTTGGGGATCTTATACAAAGGCTACTATCAACATTCTTGCATATGTCTTTTGTTAAACGTATGTCTTAATTTCTCGGAGCAGAATTTTTGGGTCATAGAGTAAGCATGTGTTTTACTTTAGTAGAAATTGCCAAATAGTTTTCTAAAGGGGTTGAACCAATTTACACTGCCCCACCCCCACCCCAGTAATACACGGGTATCCCACTTCCTCCACATCTCGATGTTGTCTTCTTTGGGGTTTCAGCCATTCTGTTAGGTGTGTAATGGCATCTCACTGTGGTTTTAATTTGCATTGCCATGACAGGTAAGATTAACGAGAGCCTCTGCATATACCTATGGTTCATTGGTGCTTGCTTGAGTCTTTTGTCCATTTTTAAATATTAGGCCATTTATCTTTTTCTTATTGATTTGAGTTTCTTTATATGTTCTGGATAGGAGTCTTTTCATAAAGTCTTATCTCACCAAAAATTTTACATACACACTCACACCAATGATCACTTCAAATAGCTAATGTCAGGCTGGGGGTGTAGCTCAGCGGTGGAGCACTTGCCTAGCATGTGCAAGACCCTGGGTGAGATCCCAGTAACTGTCAACAAATAAACAAACAAACAAACAACAATAGACAGAAGAAAAGTTAGTTGTTTTGGCCCTTTTAATGAAATAGAAGCAAGTTTTTAATTTTAGAAAATGACCCCAGATGACAATAATACATGAGACAGTTATTTCATATGTGTAGAGTGGGGCTGGGCTCAGAATACGCAGCCTGATTTTCTCAAGCTTGAGCAGAGCATTGGATCTGGCCTGGGTTCCACAACAGCCTTCAGGTCAGTTTGGTTGAGTGGGATGACATCGCCGAGGCTCACTGTTTCTTCTTCCCCCCAAATGGACTAACAGTGAATCTGCATCAGCCTGTGACCAGAGGTTGGGGAAGCACCAGAGACGCTGGGAGAAGCAGGCCCATCTGGCTGGTTTCCAGCACTGGACTCCCACACTCAGCTGGATACTCACTGTTTACCATGCCTCTGCCATGTAGCAGGCTTGGGGACCCACAGATGGTTAGCACACCAGCCTCATCCTGAGGGAGCCTCAGTCGAGGAGAAGAGTTAGATAATGGAGCAAAGAACCTCAACATGAAGTGCTAAGTGCAGCAAGAGGCAGCATTGGCCAGGATGCTACCAGAGGGTGGCTGGGAGCTTCCAACTCTGCCTGGAGGTTCCCAGCTCTAGATGGGTCCCAGGGATACCTCCACAGTGGAGCTGATGTCATCTGACCTGTGCCTTGATGGATGAGCAGGCAGAGGGTGGCGAGAAGGTCATCTCAGGCAGGGGGCTCGATGCAGGGCTTCCCAGGGAGCGACAGCCTTATAGCTGGAGTGTAGGGTGTGTTAGGGGACAGGGCAGGAGAGTGAGGGTAGCCCTAGGGGTGGCCCCATGTACAAAGAACCGAGCCTTCCCTTCCCCAGCTTCCAGGGGGTCCTGGTGCCTGGAATTGTGGGTCCAGGACTTTCCATGCACAGGAATCTGTTTCTGCTCCTTGCCCATAAGGACAACTGTCTACAGAGCGGGCTGCCTGGCCTCTAGTGGGCAATCTGTCCCCTTCCCTTACCTGAGACTCCTTCTCTAACAAAGAGTGATCTCCGGTTCCATATTGCTTTTCTTCTGGAATTGGGATCTGCATGGGCAGGAGATGAAGGAAAATGGTTTCCCTCCTGCCCAGATTTCTGGGCCTGGTGGGGAAAAGCCAGGCAGGAGGTCTTACAGTAAGGGTGCCATGACCAGAGTTGGGTCATATCTTATTGGGGTCCAGCCCACCCAGGCCCTGGGGCTGATCTGAAGGGCATACCTGAGGGCCTGAGCTTGCTTGAGAAAACCTCTGGCCTTGGTGACTTCCTGAGCCAGTTTCCTTAAGTCATCGCCTTCAAACGGTGGCAAGGTAGGATCCTTGGAAAGGAGAAATGAGTGTGAAGTTTGATCCACTGAAATGACTAGATGGGACCTGAAGACACAAAATCTCAGCAGACGTTTAGAGCAAATGAAATGCAGCCTCCGCCCCGGGCAGGAAATCCTGTGGGCCTCAGCTTGTATGTCTCCCAGGACAGGAAGCTCACCATCTACCAGGACAGTTATTCTGCACACGGGACACCTTGAAATAAGATGTCTGAGAGGTGGGGGGTAGGGGGGTGGTAAGCCAAGGAGGTCTCTGAACCTCAGTGAGGTGCTTTTCTGGACCCAGGGGACAGAATGGGTATATAGTGTTTGTCTCACTGCTGATCATCCAGTAAAATTTCTTTGGCTCTCTCCCCATTTCTCCTGGTAAAACAGAGCTTCACAGCCATGCTTTAAAAAATGGTAGTAACTGAAATTCCAGAGAGCCTAGCCCTAAAACACACTGTCTCACAATTAACAAGGTCTAAGAGAGACACAAAGCTGTCCCCTTGCCTGGCAGTAGTGGCAGAGGACTCTCACTCTGAGCAGAAATTATTCACTGAGAACTTGCTCGATCCTGTCAGTCATTTTCCTATGTGACATAGACCCCTGGGTGAATATTCATTACTTTTACCAACTTGTCCTGTCCTGGGTATTATTTGTCATATCTGCCCCTAGGAGAATCACCTGAACGAAGGACTCATGTGAGGTCACCCAAACTTTGGAAATTATGTAGTGTTCTGGGAAAGTAACCTTTAATCTCTAAAAAGAGATTTTAACTTCTGATTGGTGGTTTTACTTAATTTCCATCCCCTCTCCCTCACCCTCTGCTGAAAGGTTATCAGCAACAACACCACGTTCCTTAAAAGATTTAGATAAGTTTGCCACTTTTCTATCAAATTGGAAGAGGACTACTGGAACTCAACTCAGTAATTTGTCACTTAGTAGATAATCTATGACTTCACTAGATCTCTTGCTGAACAGCTGTCTGTGTTTCAATGAACTGTGCACCAGAAGACAGAGCCACAGGAATTAAACACAGAGGCTGAGAGCAAGGTGTCTTGGGCTCCAACTTCACCCCTTCCTCCGACTTCCTCTGAAGAGCTGACTGAGCCTGTCGGTTCATATAGGTGGGTGTAACAGTAGTTTGGGGCTCATCTAAGTGGGTATTAATATTAAGTAATTAATATAATTAATAGAGATAAGCTATAGAAAGCAATATACCTACACATAGTAAGTGCTCAGCAAACGTAAACTGACTTATTCCTAATAACTCCCCCCACAGCCTGCTTCTCTCCCAGCCTTGAGGGGTGTCTGCTTAAAAGGCAAACTGCAGGGAAACACAACCCCTTCAAGTCAACCTTTTGCCTTGCAAGGGAAGCAGAGATCTGAGAAGGAAACTTTGTGGGCCCACGGACATCTTACTGGGCTGTTGAAACAGACCTTGCACTTGGCATTTTACCTTTTCATTTACGAAGCCTCTGGTGAGCAGGCCGCGGATCCCACAGAGGGTGTCCTCACCAACGGGGCAGTGATAGCGTCCCCCAGTGAGGGCAGCCAGCTTCCTCAGGAACCCCACCGCTGCTCTAGGGAAGGAAGAGAGGCCTGGGGGCTGGCAGAGGTTGGGGAGGCCTGCTGAGGCCCCCGGAGAGCGCAAGTCTGTGTGTGGCTTAGGGGGAAGCCGCCTGGCAGCAGGCCTGGACTGTGCCTCTGGGACCACCGTGAGCCTCACCAAGTACAGTTTCCCAACCAGTGGCCACTTGTCACCACTGAGCCTGGCCTCCCTCAAAGCCCACGGCCAGCATGCTCTTTACTGGACATCTCTCCAGTGTGTGGCAGGCCATAGATCCCATGGCTTAGGCACAGAGGGGAGATCTAAGGGAGCCCCCAGAGAAGGTGAGGAGTTCAGAACTCCTCCCTCCAACATGAAGCCCCGGGAGAGCAGCCAGCTCAGCCCAGGCCTCGCTGCCCACCTGTCTGTGCAGTTCAAGGAAATGGTGTGCACCTTCACGTCTCTCTCCTTCTGGAGTCTGTAGACAGCATTCAGAACAAAATTGCAGCTTGTGTCTGGCTTCCCGTCGGTAAGGAGGTACAATCCTTGCACATCTTGAAAACTGAATGCTTTCTGACAGACCACAGAAAGGCTGTCACCAGAAAAGACAAAAAACACTTGCCTGACAGTGGCCTCTGCTGCTCCCAAGGAAAATGTGTCTGATGGATGCCCATGACATGTCCATTAAAACCGAGACCCTCCCCCTGCCTTCAGCCTCAGACAGACCCAGGAAGCTGCTGAGGTTTAGGAGGAAGGGCACAGCCCATTTCCTAGCTGGTTGACCTCAAGCATGTCACTTAACCTCTCTGAACCTCTGTGTCTTCATCTCAAAGCCAGAACAAGATCTCCTTCTGTCTGAGTTGTTGGGAAGATAAAATAGAGTGCCGCTTTGTAAACCCCAAAGCAAAGCACAATATCAGTGTAGTGGGTGATGGAGTTTCTGTTTTGCCACAGGGTCAGGGTCCAGGGTGGCACTTGCCATCAATGCTTGCAAGACCGAGGTACTCCCGTGAGCTTGCAGGTGGGTCACCCACTGCATAGCCTTGTGACATGCAGCATCTGTGGTCTCCACCAGAGTGTCCTGCCATGGCTGTAGGCCCTCTGCAAAACTGAGCAGGTTGAAACTGAGGAGGAGAAAAGAAGAGATGGAGACCAGAGAGAGGAGAGAGAGATGCGTGAGCACAGGCCAGTCCATGCGGAGTTCCAGGGGAGTCACCTCCAATGCGAGGTGTTCACTGAAGACCCCTACAAATGGGCTGTGGGCCCCCTGAGAATGATCGTCCATAGACTGAAGATTCTAGATGAAGATAGGAATTGTTTTAAATCCCAGCTCAGTCACCCAAGGGTTGCAATCTTGGGCAAACTACTTAAACTCTCTGAGTCCTAGTTTCCTTTTCTTACAATGACCTTTGTGTAAGGTCATTGTGAGAACTGACAAAATCATGAACTTAAAGTACCTGGCCCACACACACACAAAAAAAGTGATTGATGAATGTTTACTCTTATTAATAGTAAGGCATGAATGAGTTCCAGCCTAGGACCAGAGTCTCTTGCTGTCCCTTCAAGGTCAACTCTTCTGGGCAGAGAGAACAAACAATTCCTCACACTTAAAAATAGAGTTCAAGGTCTGGGAGGGTAGCTCAGTGGTAGAGTGCTTGCCTAGCAAGAACGAGGCCCTGGGTTCAATCCCTAAAACCACAAAGGAAAAAAAAAATCAAGTTCAGCTGAAAATCATAGTTCAAGGCCACATGATGGTGATTTTGACTATGCTTGCCACTGTCCTGGGCCTGAGATGAGATCCTAAAAGTTGCTTTCTTTCTGCAGCAGAACAGAATAGTACTCTTTCCTGTCTGGTAAGCTACTTAGAAAGACCTTCCAGAACCTCCAGGACTGTTGGAACTGAGGAGGGTGTGTGGGTAGGCAGGGAGGCCCTAGGAACCCCCCTTTCACCTTCCAGAGCCCTTGCCACCCACAGTCCTGCTTCCCACCTGACACAGTGCTTCCGCAGCTGCTCCCAAATCAGGAGAATCAGCTCTGTCTTCATCTGCTGCAGGTAGGGGCCCATGGACCCCGACGTGTCCAACAGGACACACACTTTGCTCTCCAAGATGGTGCCAAACAGCCGGCGGCTTCCTGCCCAGAGATGAGTGGGGCTCAGGCAGGGAAGGACTGAGGGGGGTTGTCTCACCTCCTGGGTGGTTTTCCTCACTCTATCAATCAAGTGAAAGTCCTGCAAAACCATTGCCTGCCTGATAAGTGGTCTCAAGTCCCTCCATTGGGAGATGAACTTGTGGGGTTATTGGCTGGGTCAGAGCCATCTGTTCAAGCACAGAGCCAGTCCGTGATCTGGGCTTTGGAAGATCAAGATTTCAGCTCTGGCTTTGCCTGTGATAACTCATCAAAATGATCATAATGTCCCAGAGCTTATTCCACATCCCTAAAATTATGAGATTGGGTAAAATAGTGTCACAGTATTGTCTGGGGCTGGAAAAGATGCTGGAGACCACGTGGCCATTCAACTGGTCAATAGAAAAAAAACCCAGCACAGTGCAAAGTTGACAAGAGAGGGACCATGTCCTCGTGGAGCTTACAGTCAGTGAAGGAAGACAGATGTTGAGCAATTACAACTCTGTTGTGACAGAGGACTGTCAGGGGAGCATGTCATAGAAAGAACTGAAATCAGGTGGAGTAGGGTAGGGAGCAGAGAATGTGCAGCAGTTGACCGTGGAGGGTGTGGACCCTGACAGGTAGAGAGAGAAGGCTGTGGAAGGCCCAGGGATAGAGAGACGGGCAGGGCATGCGCAAGCATCTGAGGAGCAGAAAGCCAAAACCAGGAGCAAAGCAAGGTGGGATGGAGACACCTCTGGGGAGGGGGACGAGAGAGAGAGCAGAGAGGTTGTCCATGGGTTTGGGTTCAGCCCAATGGGAACCAAGGCCCAGGATCACCCAGCCCGCTGCAGCTGAGCCGGTTTCATCTCCTCTTGTCTACACTTCGACCTCTAACCCTAGCCCTTGCATCTCCACAAGGCTAAATGGAGGGGACACAAGGGGACCCAACAAGCAGACAAGGTGCCCAGCATTCTCAAACATGCCTCTGGGACCTCACTGGAGCCGCAGGAGAAACTGACAAACTGCTACAAAATAGACCAGCTGTTCTCCAGGAAAAGGTGGACAGGGCGGCTGGACCTGGTGCCCTGGAGCCTCCGGGACTCATCTGGATGTTCTCTGGCAATGCTCATGTCAGAGGGAGAAGAGGGGAGAAGGGGGTG
The DNA here is from genome assembly GCF_047511675.1 of Marmota flaviventris. Classification (NCBI taxonomy): domain Eukaryota; kingdom Metazoa; phylum Chordata; class Mammalia; order Rodentia; family Sciuridae; genus Marmota; species Marmota flaviventris. Next base: position 15,452,610 of record NC_092516.1, on the reverse strand, counting down.
CCTTGAGGACATCGAGTCAGTTGGTCAACCCATGAGGGACCTCCCCCCACAAATGGCCGGCTGATCCCCTTAGGAACCAGAGAGTGGAAGCAGCTCAAGCTACCAAGCCATTCTGTCTTTACCCCATGGGTCTATCTAACCCTGGCTCCTTATCCATCTCCACTACCATTACCCTTCGCCAGCTACCTTAATTTCTACCTGGGCTACAGCTAGGTCGTCCTCATTCTTTTCTATTCCCTCAAGAATTCTGTAAACTGAGGGTAGTGGCGCGTGCCTGTAATCCCAGAGGCTTGGGAGACTGAGACCGGAGGATCACAAGTTCAAAGCTAGCCTCAGACCTGTCTCAAAATAAAAAATAAAAAGGGCTACAGATGTGGCTCCGTGGTTGAGGGCCCCTGGGTTCAATCCTTGGTACCACCCCCAACAAAAAAAAATTAATTTTACAGCAACCAGAGGGAATATTGCAAATGCTGATCACTTTTCCTTCATTTAAAATCTTTTAATGGCTTCCCATTGCTCTTAATAATTGACACACACTGTGCCATAGCTGGGTCTCTGTTGGATGGCATCCCCTGGATCTCACCCAGCCATGCTGACTTCTTTCCTTCAGTCTCTGTACTGAGCATCTTCTCTCCTGCCCAGTACCTTTGTGTTTTCCTTTCTTGCCCACTTAACCTGTGAGATCTCAGCTATATACCCCCTCCTTGGGGAAGCCTCCTTTGACCTTCCTATGCAGGCCAAATTCCCTTCTCTTCTTACACCTGTCACAGTTGTGACTTGTTTGTGGTTCTTTGATGAACATCTGTCTCCTCCTACAGGCTATATAAGTTCAGGAATCACTTTGGGATTTGCCTTCTACCCACTCCCCAGCACCTAGCAGGAGAAAAACTTATTGGTTGAATGAATGAATGAAGCACCCACTGCCTGGTAGGTACTGCAGTGTGAGTGTTCAGGTGTGCACCTGTGCATGAAGCAGGGGATGTGTGCTATAGAAGAAGTCGCTGACTCTGGTCTGCACATGCACCCCAATGGTCACTGTGAGGTGGGAATGGGAGAGGCCCACTCCCTCTGCTCCACCCCAGCCTTTGCCCTGAAGTGATAACTGGACCCTGTGCTCCCCCCAGCTATTCCCTCACACTCTCATCACCCTCTAATAAAACAGTGTGTTCCATTGTGATCAACAATTCCCAAACATCTGTCAAGCATACAGTTTTGTTTGTTTAAAATCTTGTTTCCTTTTGTTAAACTGCTAGGATCATGATTCTGTAGAGGAGTGGGAGTGTTGGGGGAGAATTTTCCGGCAAATGCAGTAACTGTAAAGTCACTGCCACATTGCTGCCGAGGGACTGTCTAGAGGAGGTTCTGCTGCAGGGGATTGGACCTAATGAATTTATATGGGGTCCCACGTGGACCACACAGGCTGCCTGTAGGATCTCTACATAAGTCTCAGTTCTTCTATTATTTCTTCTAGGTCCCTCCAGGCCCTAAAGCCTAAATCCCCTCCTGTCTGGTTCTAGCTGCCTACTTAGCCTCCTGCCCTTGATGCTTGGTGTGGTTTCTTTCTTCCCAGCTGGCCCTCCTCTGGGACGTGAGCCTGGCTCTTTGGCTTTGGTGTTCTGGGGCTCTATGGCCTGTCCTCTGCCCTGATGCCATCTAGCACTTTGTCTGATCTCTGAGCCCAGAACTCATGTCGTACCTGAATGACCCTCCTGGCTTAATCCCTTGACCTGACAGTTGGTGAGGGCCTTGGAAGGACAGATCCTGCGGTCCCTGGAGTGAACCTTCCACCTCCCTTCATGCCCCTCCACCCCCCAGGAAGGGGCCAGGCTCACCGGACAGCAGCCACTGCAGCCTCTGGACGTAGCACCTCATCACCTTCTCTAAGCATGAGATGTATGCTTCCATCTCTCTGTGCGTCCACTGAATGTGCTTCACCACTCCCTGGATTAAGGTAAACAGATCAGATACCCACCCCACCAGCTACCCTCATCACCCCCTAAAACAGTGTGTTCCGTTGTGATCAACAATTCCCAAAACATCTGTCAAGCATACAGTTTTGTTTGTCTAAAATCTTGTTTCCTTCTGTTAAACTACTGGATTTCTGGTTCTACAGAGGAGTGGGGGGATTAAGATAATGGTTTCATGCAGTTATTATAATAATAGTGGGGTGAGAAGTCCATCAACTTCAAACTGAAGGATGACCTTGAAGAGAGAGGGAGCGGTACTCTGGGACAACCCTGAATTTTTCCAGTGGATAATTTCAAATTTTGAGGCTATTTTTAGTTCCCTCGAAAATGTGGTAGAAAAGGGCTGGGAGGGAAATGATTAGATTTTCATTTTGTACTAAATTTATTTGTTCCACTGTCAAAGCAATGGGAAAACTCTTCCCCCAAAGAGAAAACAGAGATGAGAACCCCTTGCCTCTTGTCATAAGCCCTGTGTGCTGCCACCTAGCAGAGCCAGCAACAGCAGGGGGGTACCACATTGGTTTGGTGAGTACTCCAGCCACAGCCTTATGCTCTTGTCTTTTTTTGTTTTGTTTTTGGTACCGGGGATTGAACTAAGGGGCACTCGACTGCTGAGTCATATCCCCAGGCCTATTTTTTATTTTATTTAGAGACAGGTTCTCACTGAGTTGCTTAGTGCCTCGCTTTTGCTGAGGCTGGCTTTGAACTCGTGATCCTCCTGCCTCAGCCTCCCCAGCAGCTGGGATTACAAGGCATGTGCCACAGCACCTGGGATTCTTGTTTTTAATTCTCTCTCTCTATCCTAGAGTGTCATCTCAGACCTGCTGGAGGCTTGACTTTTCTTCCAACAGGACTCTGTATCTCCTATCGGTTGAGGGCAGTGCCTCTTTGTGGGGAGGGGCTCTTAGAAGCAGGAATAGAAGCCAGGTGCCCTGATCTACCATTTGCACCTGAGAAGAGGCAAGGAGTTGTGGGAGGAAAGCCAACAACCAAAAAAACTCGGCCTTACATTGATCTCTATGCTGGGGAGGACACTGCAGTGTTTGGCCGATGTTGATCTCTGCATGAACTTCTGTTGGGTACAGTGGGGACCCATGTACCTGGAGAGCTCCATCTTCAGTTTTCTCAGTCCATAATTTGCTATCCACTTTAGAATAAAGGAAAGAACTATTGTCTAGGCAATTCGGGATAACTGAGTGATTGTCCAACTCATCTGTTAAAACCTCATGTTTGAAATCTGTTTCATATTGGAAAAGTGGGGTTCCCAGGTCCTCATGGATTATCCTTCATATGCAAACTCTTTCCCCATTTCTAGGGGAAAGAGATGCATAAAAAAATGGGGAACAAGAAACTAAATTTATTGAGCACCTAATTCATCTTTCATCTAGTAGACATGGTTGCTTCCCCAACATCCATATTCAACACTCCATCACAAAATTTGAATGGAAAGCTCTAATTGGCCTAAAGTTCAGACTCTAAACCAATCAGAATAATCTCTGTTTTCTTGTCACAATGAGAGGTGCCAGAATGGGCAGGTTCAAAGCAATCAGAGCATGGCATCCAGGATCAGCCCAATCAGAACAAAGCTCCAACTTTTGTTGAATGGTTGTGGGAAGAAAGCTGTTCTATCTCCTGGATATGAACAGGAAGGGGGATTTCTGTTGCTTGCATCCAAAAGGATCCTACTCTAATAAGTACTTTGATTCACATGAAATACACTTTAGTCAATCCTCACATCAATCTTATTAGACAGATGCAATTGTGTTCATTTGCAAACATAGCCATTGAATGCATTGTATGACTTCCCCCAAGGTCACCTAACTAGGAAGCAACAGATCCAGATTTTTAAATTAGCTATATTTAGCCTATATCCCATTTGCCACAGTAAGGAGTCATTCTTAGTTTGCCATCTTTTCTAAGTTTGCCCACTCTCCTGGAAGGAATGGTTGCTGGAAGAAATTGTCTAGAGGGCATGTCCTGGTCTAGACAACGTCATACCTCTTGGCTCGAGCAAACTGTATCCTTTCTGGGCAACTCAATAGATGAGTTGATGGTTTTCATAGCCCTTCTTTGAGGATACTTCTTGTACATCGAGCCTAGGAGAAACAGAGCAAGTCACCTTGTGTACCTCTCTTCCCTCCTGCCCCTGCCTGTCCCTCTCTCATGTCAATTTCTCTGCCTGTCAGGTTGGTTATAAGTTTCCTTACTGCGATCTGCTGGAGAGATGGGAGGGGGGCTATTCAGTGGACTGGGGTAATGCTGCTCAGGACCTCCCTTCTCCTGGTCACAATGGATTACTACTCAGATGGGCACCATTTCACAGAAGTCCATCAGGCTGGCCTAGGGGAATCTTCTCCATCTCTTTCCCAATCAGCTTCAGAGCTAAGACAGTTGCCCCCTCAAACCCAAGAATCCGGGGAGAGCTCATCTTCAGTAATGACATATCTCATTCTCTGGGCAGTGCCAGGACTTGGCATATCTATTTCCTTGGGCAACAGACAGACCTGCTCCTGAGGCACCACAGAGCTAGCAGGTCCTAGGTAGCTGGAAGGGTCTCCTTCCCATGGGGCCTCCTGTGCCCTAACAGTTCCCATGGGGCCAGGGGGCTGTTCCAACACTTGTGTGGCCTCCGACTTACCCACGTTGTTCCTTGTCTCTGTATAGAATAGTGAGAGAGTGGGCTCTGATGCCCTGGACTTGGGCTTCCTCCTCCAGTCTGTCTCTTTTTTCATGGGCTGAGCTACGGTGAGAGGGCATTGGCTCGTTGGTTGGGGCAGCCTCGTGGGTTGCTGTGATAAAGCTATACAGCGTGGTTTGGAGGCGTCTCACCTTCATCTATACCCTACACTTGGAAATGGGGCTCTGGGATGGCTCTGAGGTACCTCTTGTCCCCCCGCTAGGTCTCCTGTCTTCCCCTGGATTGATAATAGTTAAAGCCGGGGTCACTGAGTCCTGATATTCCCCAGGAATGGTGCCTAATGCTTTGTGGACCTGTGTCATTTCATCGTCACAGTCCCCCAGGGTACAGATGAGCTAAACAGGACACAGAGCTAGTAAGAAGTAGAGGAAAGATCCCAGCCTGGTCTCACTGACTCTAGAACCCTGCCCTAAGCTGCTCTGGTATACCTCTGACCTTGGAATTAAGACACTGTTTTAGGTTAATGAGCTGAGGGCTTTCATAAAAATAGTGATTAGCTGGCACAGTGTGAGCCCCTCTGTCAGTAAAATGAGTTGATAAAGAGACTACAGCATAGGACTGACTCTTACAGGCTTTGCATGGGGCCATCTTGGCAGATGGCGGGCACATGCTCGAGACTCACTAATCATTTAGTCACTATCCACCCCCAGCCTGCCCACGGCCATGCCTCACCTGGGGAGATGCCCACTCTGCCACTGTGTGGATGCCATTTCAGCTCTTTTAAGGGGGAGATCTTCTCTCTATCCAGGTTATCTTTCATGTTCTAGAAAACAGGCCATCTTTCCCGTCACAGGCCTGTTCTCTGTGGCAGGCAGTATCCCAGTCACCCCAATCTCAATCTGTCAATCAGGAACTTTTGTAGGGAGGGGCATAAGGGAGTAGATCCTCAGATATGTTTGGCTTATCTTCTGCAGCAGATTTAGAGGGGACTATGGGTTTTGGGGTCAAAAGGTGTGTGAATGTGTGTGGCATGAGAGAAGGCCAGAGAGCATGCTAGTAGGTCAACTATGGGGGGGTTTGCCAGAACTTTCTTCACCAGTTTCCTGACCCTCTTTCTATTAGACTGGGATTTGCGGGCTTTGAGCATGATAAATAACTATGCAGGTCCCTTCTTGCCCTCTGTGGCAAAAGTTCAACAAGTCACCCAGGGCTCTGAGCCAGCGAAGACCTCGGGGTAAGCTGCTATGCAGAGGGCACAGATGCTGGCATTGTGGGCAGTGCCCAGCCAGGGATCGAGAGGGCCCGTTAAAGACCATGGCATGGCCCAGCCTCCTTGCACCTGATCGGCTCATGTACCGCTGAAGGGCCAAGAGGAAGACCCTGGGATTCTGGGGTCACCTCCAGAATTTGGGAAGGTAGAAGAGACAGAGGGTGACAGGTCTGGGATGGCTCCCCAAACCTGGTGGAGTCCTTCGAGTGAGGCAGCACCTGTGTGCCCAGAATCCCCTGGAAATGCAGCTGTCTGGCTGGAAATGAGCTCTATACTGTCCAGGATGGATTTCCTCATGCTGAAAATGTGCTGTTCCCGAGTCTGTCAGAGAGCAGCCGATGAGCCCCCGAGAGTCACTGCCCCTTGGCTCACAGCACTGTTACATGGGGTGGGGGCAGGGTCTTCCTGCTAGAGGCCCCGTGACTGCTGGGGGTGCATTGTTCACAAGACACACTTGACAGGCTGTGAATGGGCTAGGGCCTTGGTGGGCACAGGCCCACCCTCAGCTCCTATCAGTCCTCTGGTAAGCCTTGGCTGTGGCAGGAAGATCCCCTGGAGACCTAACTCCCTTGCCCCTGAGAAACCCTCCCAGGATAAGCCATCAGATGTAAGGGTGGGTACCAGTTCCATAGCTAGGAAGCAGGGCCATGCAGAGCCAAAGGTGGCCCCAGAGCTGAGAAGCAGGACAGGGTGGGAGGCACCCATGGGACACCCACCCCTGAAGCCCTTACCCCCACCTGTGCTGGCCCCAGACATCTTAAGATCTAGGAAAGACCAGGAGACAAACTGTAAACAAAATCCTTTGCATATTATAAGGGCAGGGAGTCAAACCATTCTGGCCACCGAGGGGGCGGCTGCGGGCTCGGGAGTACTGAATTGCTTGGGTTGGCTTCTCTGCTTGAGCATCTTTGGCTTTTCTTTGGGGAGGGCTGCACTCTCCAGTTCTTTACCCGAATGGCTCTTCAGAGAGGCCACCAGTAAGGCACACTGCAATGGGAATCAGGTGGGTTAGCAGCACCCTGGCCACTGTGGACAGAGAGGCACAAACATACCCAGCAGGAGAGTCCCTGGAAACCCGCCCCCCCCCCCCCACCATGCCTCTTTCTGTCACTGAATGCTCTCTCGGGCTGAGGGTGCCGTGGATCAGTGTATTGACAATAATTAGTACCCCGTATGGAAGGACTGGGATGCACAAGACCCTGGGCAAGTTAATACCTGGGGAAATCTCAATCCCTCATGCCAACTATGCCAATAGAGTGGGTGCTAACTTACCCCCATTTTATAGATGAGGAAAGCAAAGTTCTGTGAGCTTAAGGTTCTTATTTTTAGTACCAGGTTTTGAGCCCAGGGGCGCTTAACCACTGAGCCACATCCCCAGCCCTTTTAAAAGTATGAAAATTTGAAACAGGTTCTCATTAAGTTGCTGAGGGCCTCCCTAAGTTCCTGTGGCTGGCTTTGAACTCAGGATCCTTCTGCCTCAGCTTCCAAAGATGCTGGGATTACAGACGTGCACCACTGCATCTGTGAGCTTAAGGTTCTTATCTAAGGCCACACTGCTAGTAAGCAGAGGAGCTTCAACTCAAACCCAGGTTGGTCTGGGTCCTAAGCCAGGCTGCTTCCATGGTAAGACACTTGGGCATCAACAGGGTGGTCACTCTGTGCCCAGGACTGACTCCAGATGCTGGCAGAGCTGCTGTGTAATGCTTATTCCCTTTGCTTACAAATGCCTCACCTGCCAGACAGTTTCTCTAGTAGTGACTGCCATCAAAGCACTAAGGACACTATTCAGATATAAATAAACATGCCAAGGAAGGGTGGATTAAACCTCACTGTCCACTGGAGCCTGTGAATGAGTTTATTAGGTGTGGGAATGGGACTGCTGTGTACCCTGGGAGAAGGGGTTTACAGAGTGCCAGAGGGGACCCTCTCAGGGGAGACGACTAAAGCACAGCTCGGGAGCCACAGATCCAGGGCCATAGAGGAAAAGGACAGGGAGACTTGGCCCTGCCCTCCAGGAGTTAGTCTAGAAGGAACAAATAGCACTAATCAAAATGCGAGTCAGGATGAGTCTCCTTACACTCTTCCCTGGCCTTGACTGTGACCCATATAAGCTCTCTGTCCATCCCCATGGCTGGAATAACCCCAAATCTCTATCTCCAGCCCATTGGTTTGGCTACCTCCCTGTAGGATACCCCACTTGTTATCTCACCAGCCTCACAAACTCATCTTTGTCTGAGGCCACCTTCCATGGGCTCCTCCTGTTTTCTCCCTCTCAGTCATGGCACCACCATGTTCTCCAGTGAGGAATTTGGGAGTTCCTCTGGATTTCTTCTTCCTCACCCTGCCCATTCCATCAGTTACGAGTGTGGCCGATGGTCCCTTAAATGTTCTCTGTTTCCTGATTCCTATTCTCATTGCTCCTGATGTGATCTGGCCTCTTCTGACCCCTCTTAATCTCACTGTATAGTGCTCCCCTCTGTGAGGAGGTCACACTATTCAATATGAATGCTGAGTAGAATAGAATAATCCACGGAAGATCTGGGAGGAGGACAAGGGACAGAGAAAGCAAAGTAAAAGCCCTGAGCTTAGAGATGGCTTCATGTGTTCAAGAAACTCAAAGAGGGCCAGAATGTACAGTATTCGTCCTGAAAACCAATGAATTATAGGACACCCCCCAACCCCCGTTCCCTCTGAAACCTTTGGTGTTAGTGGACCAGGACACTAATAAGGTCTGTTAAAGTCTCATCCCCTGGTACCTGTGAATGTGAACTTACTCAGAAATAGGGTAATTAAGATGTAGACTAAGATGAAGTCATATTGGAATAGGGTGGGCCCTTAATCTGGCTGGTGTCCCTATAAGAGAAGAGATAGGGACACACGGAGGGAAGACAGTCATGTGAAGATGGTGGCAGATTGGAGTTGTGCTTTCACGCCAAGAAATGCCAGGGTAGCCAGTGACAAGGACTCCCTCCTTGACCAAACTTTAGCCAAGCTCCTTTGAACCATCTTCTGTACAAGGTCTCACCTTGTAGAATTCTGCTGAGTTGGTTTGGCGTGAACTGCTCCACCCTTGACATCCAGTCTAGCTCTTTATCTCCCATGGTTGATATCTCAGCCCATGGCAGGCCCTTAGCAAGAATCCCCTGCCCCTGGTGTCTAATTAAGCTCCTCATGGTACCTTTCCAACTACTGACTCTGTTCTTTGCTTATAAATTCCCAGCCATCTTTGCTGTGCTCTAGAGTGGACCTCATTTCCTCTCCATCTTGCCCTTTGTGATAAGCATTCAACACTTTTTTTCTTTTTTGTAACCACTGGTCCCCATTAAAACTTGGAAGAAGTTTGGAAGGATTCCACCCAGAGCCTTCCCAGGGAGCATCACCTTCTGAAGACTTTAGTTTCCGGAAGACAGGGTGCTACCAATGGGGAAGGACAGCTGTCTCTGTTTTCAGATGCCTCATTTGTGGTGTTTCATTTCAGCAGCCCCAGGAAGTGACGACAGAAGCCAGTTCAGGCCTTTGGCCCCAGCCCCAGGCTTACCTTTTGGGAGTAGTTGAAGGCCTTGTGTATCTCAGCAGTGATGGCACTGATGTCGTCACTCTCATACACACCTGGAAACAAGCACATTGTGAGCGCACTCACACACACACTCCATGGACCATCACCAACTGTCCTGTAGGTCACCTTCTGGAAACATACCATGCTTTGAAAAAGGTTAATGTAAGAGAACTTTAGGGTGCCTTCTAGATCTGAGATTTTAAAATATTTTCAAGAGTTTTGTATTTACAAAAAAAAACTTTAAAAATTTTGTAGTCATATATACATAACATACAATTTGCCATTTAAAGATTTGGTGGGGTTTTTTGTTTTGTTTTGTTTTGAACCCAGCCAGGGCCTTGGGCATGCAATTCACTCATTCTAGGACTGAGCTACACTTTCGGCCTTAAGTGTCCAATGTGGTGTGGTGAAGTACATCCACGGTGCTGTGCACCTATTGCTACTACTCATTTCCAGAACAGTAGTTTTACATTTTTTTTCATGCTGGCGATTGAACCCTGGGCCTCAGGCATGCTCAGCATGCGCTCTACCACTGAGCTACACTCCCAGCCCCTCTGTTTTGTATTTTTAAACTATGATTTTCACGTGCCACTTTTCTGGAATATATCTATGGCATGCATCTATGGCTCCGACAGCCGTCTAGAAAGAGGCAGGCAGGAAGACCAGGCAGCCCTCACGCACCTGTGTCTCCAAACCAGTGGAAGCGACCACCCGCAGCCTGGGTGAGCTCCTTGTAGGCTGCCGCTGTGTCCCCGCGGCTGGCGTAGCAGGCAGGGGGTGTGGTGTCCATCCTTGGCTCACCCACGTAGAAGAGACACACGTTCAGCTGGAGGTCGCAGCCTCCGCAGGCCTCGGCCATGTAGGCGCTGAGAATGGACTGTGGGGACGAGAGAAGGCAGGAGGGACCCACAGCTGAGGGCCTGGAAGCTCCTGGTGGCCTGGCCCCTCGGCTCAGCCCAGTGAGCTTTCTCAAGGGCCCATGGCCCGGCTGGTCTAGTGATGAGCCCAGGTCACAATTTCCACCAAGTGTGGTCTGTTACCAGCAGCATGGACATGGGAGGGGGGGCACTTGTCAGAAATGCAGATTCTCAGGGACTGCTGAGCCCGGAGCTGCATTTTAACACCATCCCCAGGTGCTTTTCTGTGCCCTAAAGTTTGAGAAGCCTTTAGAAAATCAAGCTGGGACTGGGGCTGCAGCTTGGGCAGAGCGCTTGCCGAGCGTGGCCTGAGGCCCTGGGGTCAACCCCAGTCCTGCAACAAATGCAGAAATATAACGCAAGCCCAGGACAGGGCTACCCACCACATCCTGATCCGGGATGCCCCCTGTGAAGAGGTAGATGCCCTGCGATTGCTGTTTGTCTTTGTCCTTGAAGTCCACCTCCACGGCCTTCCGCAGGGCGCTGAGGACGTTCCTGCTGCCTTGGCACTTCAGGGCCAGGGCCCACCTGCAGAGGCAGGGAGGTGATGCCAAGGGAGGGCACCTGGGAGGCCCCCAGGTGGGGGACAGCAGACAGAAAGTGGCTTTCTGACTTCTGCCCAGGGTTGGTGGAGGGCAGGGACTCAAGAGAGCTACCCGCTGGTTGGGGGACGGGGAGAAGAAGGAACCGGCCTCAGACCAGGCAGCTTGACCCTCCCTGCCACCTACCACCAGGCGCTTTGCAAATTGGTGTGGCTCGGGGGAACCATCTCAGGCCTCCAACTCTCGATTGTGCTCCCAAACCTTTGAAGGAAGGAAAGAAGGCTTGTTCAGAGGCAGAGCGGATGTCCATCCTGTGGTCCAGCTTTTTTGGGCCCCACAGGCTTCTATGGGGACAAAATTCAGACCATTCCCCAAACATTAGGGTACTGCTGGCCAGAGCCAGCCAAGAGACAGCCTTGCTGGTCATGACCCGTCCCAGGGAATTCCAGGTACAGTAGAGCTGGGACTCTCGGCGAAGACGTGGCCTTGGCTGGCTTCCACCCTAACCCACTGACTGTACCACCCATTTCCCTTCCTCCAAGGAGCAAGTCATTGCTCCCTTTTTAAACTCTCCTGGAGTGGGCTTCCCTTCCTGATCTGTTCTGTCACTCTTTTTCTACAAATTATACATCATCTCATTTTCCCCATAAAATAGAATTCAAGATCCTTAAGAAATCTAGCTGAGTTCAATGGCACACTCCTGTAATCCCAGAGACTCAAGAGGCTGAGGCAGGAGGATTGCAAATTCAAGGCCAGCCTCAGCCACAGGGAGACCCTGTCTCAATCAATCAATCAATAAATGGGGCTGGGGATATAGCTCAATGATAGAGCATCCCTGAGCTCAATCCCCAGTACCAAAATAATTCAATTAAATTTTAAGAAAGAGAATTTAGCCCTTTTATTGAAGAAAAGGTGCCCCCTCTCTGGTTCAAGATTAGTTTTTCCACCTAGGCTCTTGATCCTGTCTACAGGATTCAATCTCTCCATACTTAAAAATGCCCCTCTTCCCCTAGTAGTGACTCTATGAGGGATCTCTTTCTCTTTCCTTTTTGACCTTAAGGACAAAGTCTCTGGAAATACTGCACCACCACCTCCTCAGCTGCTATCCCCTCCTCCACCCACAGCGCTCAAGCTTTCTGGAAAGTTCTCTGGCAAATGGTAACGATGACCTTCCTTCCTCTTGTGGAAATATCTCTAGTATTGTTGAATAGTAAATCCTCCATGAGAGCTGGATAAGAAAATCTAATAATATAACAAAAATGAATATTTATCCAATTTTATCCTGCCCTCTCAGAGGTCTAACATTTTGCTCTATATTCTTTCATTAAAAAATAGATAAGTAGAGCTGGGGTTGTGGCTCAGTGGTAGAGCGCTCACCTAGCACATGCGAGGCCTTGGGTTCGATCCTCAGCACCACATAAAAATAAATAGATAAAATAAAGGTATTGTGTCCAACTACAACTAAAAAATAAATATTTCAAAAAATAGATGAGTAGCACTGAGATCATATGTTAAAAGAATAGAAAGACACCAAATAAATCATCTAATGTTACATTTCAAGCTCCTAGAAAAAGAACAAATCAACATCCAAATCAGTAGAGAACAAGAAATAATTAAAATCAGAGCTGAAATCAATGAAATTGAGATTTAAAAAAATTTTAAAAATCAACAGAAAGTTGGTTCTTTGATGAAATAAAGAAAACTGATAAACCCTTAGCCAAGGTAACCAAAAAAGAGGAAAAACTCAAATGATTAAAATTCGTGATGAAAAAATGGAATGTCATCACAGATAATACTGAAAGACAGAATAATCGTATTTTGAAAAGTTATACTCAAAACTAAAAAATCTTGAAGACATCAACAAAGTCCTAGAGATGTATGACCTACCAAACTGAAATAGGAGGACATAGAAAATTTTAAATATATGAATTTCAAGTAATGACCATCAAAAGCCTATCAATAAAGAAAAGCCCAGGGCCAGATGGATTCTTAGCCAAGTTCTATGAGACCTTAAAAGAAGAACTAACACCAATCTTCCTCAAATTATTCCTGAAATAGAAAAGGAGGGAACCCTTCTAAACTCGTTCTATGAAGCTAGTATCACTCTGATACTAAAACCAGACAAATACACATCAAGGAAAGAAAACCTCAGGCCAATATCCCTGATGAACATAGATGTAAAAATTCTTAATAAAATACTAGCAAATCACATATATATATATATATAAAACATTAAAAGGATAGTGTGCCATGATCAAGTGGGTTTCATCCCAGGGATGCAAAGTTGGTTCAACTATATGGAAATCAATAAACATAATTCACCACAAAAAATAGGCTTAAAGACAAGATTATTAATGGATGCAGAAAAAGCATTTGACAAAAAAACAGCTCCCATTCATGTTTTAAACACTAGAAAAACATGCTTCAGGGGCTGGGGATGTGGCTCAAGCGGTAGCGCGCTCGCCTGGCATGTGTGCGGCCCGGGTTCGATCCTCAGCACCACATACAAAACAAAGATGTTGTATCTGCCGATAACTAAAAAATAAATATTAATAAAAAAAAAGGAACATGCTTCAACGTTGTTAAATCTATCTATGCTAAACCCAAGGTCAACATCATTCTAAATGGAAAAAAACTGAAAGTATTCCCTCTAAAAACAAACAAGACAGGGATGCCCTCTTTCACCACTTCTATTCAACATAGTCTCTGAAGTTCTAGCCAGAGCAATTAGACATATGAAAGAAATTAAAGGGATATGAATAAGAAAAGAAGAACCCAAACTGTCTCTGTCTGCCAATGACATGATCCTCTATTTAGAAGACCCAAAAACCTCTACCACAAAACTTTTAGAACTCATAAATAAATTCAGCATGGTAGTAGGATACAAAATTAATACCCGTAAATCAATTGCAATCCTACACACCAATGATGAATCAGCCGAAAGAGAGATTAGGAAAACAATCCCATTCACAATAGCCTCAACAACAACAACTTGGGAATAAATCTAACAAAAGAAGTGAAAGACCTCTACAATGAAAACTACGGAACACTAAGGAAAGAAATTGAGGAAGACCTCAGAAGATAGAAAGATCTCCCATGTTCATGGATAGGCAGAAATAATTATCAAAATGGCCACACTACCAAAAGTGCTATACAGACTTAATGCAATTTTTATTAAAATTCCAATGATGTTCTTTATAGAAAAACAGTCATGAAATTCATTTGGAAAAATCAAAGGCCCAGAGTAGCCAAAGCAATCTTTTGCAAGAAAAGTAAACCAGGAAGAATAACAATACCAGATCTTAAATTATACCTCAGAGTTACAGTAACAAAAACTGTATGGTATTGGCACCAAAATAGACTTGAAAACAAATAGAGCAGAATAGAAGACACAAAGACAAGCCCACATAAATATAGTTATCCTACGCTAGATAAAGTGCCATAGACGTACATTGGAGAAAAGACAGCCTTTCAACAAATGGTGCTAGGAAAACTGGAAATCCATATGTAGCAGAATGAAATTGAACCCCTATCTCTCTCACCCTGCACAAAACTCAACTCAAAGTGGATCAAGGATCTAGGCATTAGCCCAGAAAATCCTGCACCTACTGGAAGAAAATGTAGGCCCAACATTCCAATATATCAGCTTAGGACCAGCTTCCTCAACAAGACTCCTAAAGCACAAGAAGTAAAATCAAGAATCAATAAATAGGATGGTATCAAACTAAAAAGCTTCTTCATAGCAAAAGAAACAGTGAAGAATGTGAAGAGAGAACCTACAGAATGGGAGAAAATATTTGTCACCTATGCCTCAGATAGAGTGTTAATTTCCAGGTTATATGAAAAACTCAAAAAGCTTAACAAAACAACAACAAAAACAATAATAATAATAATAATAATAACCCAATCCATAAATGGACAAAGGAACTAAACAGCTCTAAAAAGAAGAAGAAATATGGACGGTCAACATATATATGAAAAGATGTTCAATATCTGTCGCAATTAGAGAAATGCAAATGAGATTCCATCTCGATCCAACCAGCATGGCAATTATCAAGAATACAAGCAACAATAAATGTCGGTGAGAATGTAAGGAAAAAGGTACACTCATACATTGTTGGTTGGAATGTAAATTGGTGTAACCACTCTGGAAAGCAGTATGGAAATTCTTCAAAAAACTGGGCATGGAACCACCATTTGGTCCGGTTATCCCGCTCCTTGATATATATCCAAAGGATTTAAAATCAGCACGCTACAGTGATGCAGCCACATCAATGTCTGTAGCAGCACAATTCACAATAGCTAAGCTATGGAACCAACCTAGCTGCCTACTAACAGATAAATGAATAAAGAAATTCTGATATATATATATATACACACACACACACACACACACACACACACACACATACACCCAATGGAATATCACTCAGCCATAAAGAAGAATGACTTTATGATATTTGCCAGTAAATGGATGGATCTAGAAACTATCATGCTAAGTAAAAATAAGCCAATCCCCCAAAACAAAAGGGTGAATGTTTTCTCTGATATGTGGAAGCTAACCCACAATAAGGGGACATGAAGAATAGAAGTTTAGAGGATTAGACTAAGAGAAATGAAGGGAAGGAAGGGAGGGGGAATGGGAATAGGAAAGACAATGGAAAATTCTGAAGTAAATTCCCTATGTATATATATATATATATATTAATATACCTCAGTGATCCCACCATCATGTGTATCTACAAGACTGGTGCCCTAATTAGAATAAGATATATTACATTCTTGCGTAGTTATATCAAAATGGCTCTACTGTCATATATAACTAAACAGAATCAATAAAAACGTAAGCTGAGGCTGGGGCTATAGCTCAGTGGCAAAAGCATTTGTGAGGCACTGGGTTCCATCCTTAGTGCCACAGAAAAATAAACATTCAAATAGTGAGTGAATTATTCCACATACACTATTTGTAAGCTGCTTGTTTTCATTCATTTGGGCTTACAGAGGGCATTGTTCTATACACAGTCACGTTATTCTTCCTCATTCTTTTGAACAGTTGCATAGTACTCCACCCCTGGGATTATTTTACCAGTTTCCTTTAGACAGTTTTACAGTTTGCTTCCAGGTTTATCCACTGTCACTCTGCATGCAACATCCCTGTGTGGCTACATTTGCACACTCATCTGAGTATTTCCTGAGGATGATTCATAAGGCTTAATGGACGGGACACTTTAAAAACTTTGATACAGAGGGTTCTGCTAAATTATGCTCCCACCATCAGTTTCCAGAGCAACTTCTCCTCCTACTATTACCAGCACTGGGTGTTACCAAGCTTTTAAATGTTTACAGTCTGAACTGCAAAAAACAAATATATGTCTATATCTCCTTTTTCATATTAGTGAGTTCCTTGGCCAAATGCAATGACTCCTTTTACTCTTCCCTTTTTTTTTCCACTTCAGCAGCATCTGACTCTTTCTTTACAGCACCCTCCTCTCTTTGGCTTGCCTAACCTTTCTCTCCTGGATTTCCCTCTACTGCTCTGGCTTTAGCCATTTCCTTCCTCTGCCCACCCTCCAGCGCTGTCTGTGGCTGTCTCAATCCCCCCAGGTGCAAGTCAGGCACGAGCGTTTTTTCCTGCCAGGTAACTGGAATGCTGCTGGCTGAGAAATCATCCTTCCTGGCTGGAACTCCTCCCAGGACATCTCCCGTTTAGGAACTCCAAACTCTTGAGAGACTCAGACTGCATATTTAAAACCATCTTCCTCTTTAAAGATCTGCTCTATCTGGGACGTCCATCTTCTCTTCTTCCTTCCCTCATCCCCTAGGGCCCCACACAGTGACTCTGTTCTGAGGCTTCTGAGTCCCCAGCACTTTTCCTCTCCCCTCAGGTCTCTCTTCCATTCCCTCTGCCTCGCCTGGGCCATTCAACACAAGGGCAGAGCATGGTAGGAGTCAATCTGGTCTCTCCCTGTAGTTTTACCCCTCTTCTTTTTTGGTACCAGGGATTGAACCCAGGGGTGTTTAACCGCCGAGACACATCCTCAGCCCCCCCCCCCCCGCTTTTTTTTTATTTTGAGACAGGGTCTAGCTAAGTTGCTTAGGGCCTCCCTAAGTTGAGGCTGCCTCTGAACTTAACAATCCTCCTGCCTCAGCCTCCCAAGCCTCTGCAATTTCAGGTGTGCACCCCCATGCCCAGCTAAAATAATATATTTAAATAAATATATATCTAATATATTTAAAATTAAAAAAAATTTTTAGTTGTAGATGGACAGATAGAATGCCTTTACTTGTTTATATTTATGGGTGCTAAAGAATCGAACCCAGTGCCCCACACATGCTAGGCAAGCACTCTGCCACTGAGGTACAGCCCCAGCCCATATTTAAATATTTTTTATTTTAGAAGCTATGTATGTAACATATACAATCTATAATTTTTAAAACTATATAATGTATAATTTTAAAACTATATGTGCTATATACAGTTTTTATTTTTTAAAATTTTAATATTTATTTTTTAGTTTTGGACAGACACAACATCTTTGTTTGTATGTGGTGCTGAGGATCGAACCCGGGCCGCACGCATGCCAGGTGAGCGCGCTACCGCTTGAGCCACATCCCCAGCCCCAATATACAGTTTTTAAATAGTTAAAATTTTTATAAAACTACATATAGCTTTAAAATTGTATGCCATTTATAGATAGATAACATTTAAATTTATATGTATAACATTTTTATTTAAATTTAGAATTGGAATCCCACATACTTGAAATACTAGGGCTTGCTAGAAATAGGCCGAGGGCTGAGACTGGGGCATGGCTGCCCCTTTTCTCTGTAGTGTTTATCGACTTGGAAGCCAAATGGGGTGTCGGGCTGAATTACTTTATCCTGGCTGATCAGGCACTGTGTTTTGGGGCCCCTTATCACCTTCACCCCAGCAGGACAGTCCTGCAACCCTCTGCATTATTCAGTGGCCCAAACAAGATCTCCACATCAGATGAAGGGTGGCCTTCCTAGGATGCCGGTGCAGCGAACCCCAGTGGCCCTGTCTAGCCTCCTGCCCACGCCTCAGCCCCGAGGCGGCCCCCTCCCCTCCAGGAACCTGGGTCAGGCACTCACGCGATGAGGTTGAAGCAGTCCTTATTGGACATTTGCTCCTCTAGCAGCAGCCGCAGGGAGTGCTGGATATGAATAATGTACATGGAATTGGTCACAGAGATATCCAGCAGTATAACCACCCTAAAAAGAAACAGGAGCTTTCAGAGGAGAACCGAATCTCTCAGATAATGTTTATTTTGTTCCATTTTACTATTTAAGGCTTTTTCCAGGGGGATTTCACATGCCAAATTCATAGCTGGCTCCAATCTCCCCCGTGGTGTGAGGCCAAGAGAGATGGGTTTACAATAGTAGGCTGGGGGTGGGGTGGTCTCGGATCCTTCTCTCCTGTAATGGAATAAGCCAGGTCTCGGTGGGCCTGGTTTAAGGGTGGTAGACTGCATATCCTGATTCTCACAAACCTTTTTGTTTTAAAGAACTGGCTTTGAATATTTTAATAGGTCAGGGTTGCTGTGTGGAAAGCAAAGACAAGGAGAAAAAGATGAGGCGTTAGGTGTATCCTTAGTCCACCTTCTCCCCCATCCTCCTCTTGAGACAGCTGTGGATGGTAGAAGAAAATCCTTCTGACCTAGAGTCAGATGATCTTTGCTCAGGCCCTGCTTCCTACCAGCCATGTGGCCTTGGGCCTTAGGTTATGTGGCCAAGTCACAAAGCCCTAAAAACTATATGAGAAGTCTCCTTGCAGAGTTGCTTCGAGGACTGAATTAGGTAAAGATGTTTAGTATTATAAAGATAATACCTTGTAAATAGCAATGCATCAAATAAGGTATGATGAAGATGGCTGTGTTTGCATACATATTGTCTGTCCCTAGTCAGCCTCCATTACCCCTTCTGGCCACAGCATCCTGATTTTCCTTTGGGAAACAGCTCTGCTTCCATCAACCTGAGTCAGGTGAAACTGACCCAAACTTCAGGGGTGAGCGTTTGACCCTAAACCATGAGAACCTCTCACCTCCCTGGCCTAATGAGTGGACCGTGGAAGTCTTGGGTGTGTTAAGGTGGAAGAAAGTTCGTTTGGAGCTTCAGGCATCCGTTTTCCTCCTAGCAGGGAAGCTGTCACAGAGAGAAAGCAGAGCCGAGACCCAGGTTCCTGGATCCAGCCACGTCTGCAGATGGCTATCAGATCTCTTCTAGAATTTTCAGGCACCTTAATCAGACTTCTCTGTTTGGTTTCAGCCAATTCGCACTTAGTTTCTGTTGCTTTTTAACAGAAAGAATCCTGAGTGACACGTGATGGTGGTGCTGGTGTGGAGGGATGGTGGGGTCACCTTTTCCTCTTCAGGGGGTTCTGCTGGGCGATTACTGACACCTAATCTAAGTGATGGCTTCTAAGGCCACCGACAGGGAGTCACGAGTCAGGTAAATGTCGTGCCACACACCACGCCTGTGAAGGACAAGAGCACTGCTTGGGGGGAAGGTACCTTTTTTCACAGACGGTGCCCCAGATCCTTCTGCTGGCCAGGGAGAGCCACTCGATCCTCCTCTCATACAGCTGCAGGGCTCCGCTGAGCTGCTTCTGTAGAGGCAATGACCACCATGAGTGACTGCAGAAAGGGTGGCGATTCAGAGGTCTGTGGGGAGGGAGATATTTCACTGGCTTCTGGAGATGCTGTGTCAAGGCTCTGATATCCAGGCAGTATAAACAGCCTCCTGAGTCAGCGAGTCTGCCCCAGGCCTAGGGAAGGGAGGGTCAAAGTCTTCTGGCGGCCTTGAGTGGTGAAGGAGGCAGATCGTTCCCCAGAGGGTGAGACTGACTCTTGCTGGGTCTTCTAGGTCCAGCCTGGGAAGGTACCAGAGCTCTCTTTACAGCAGGGAGTTCAGACTCCACTGCCCATGGCACCTCCTGGTACCCCATACTCTGACTTACTGAAGGCATCACTGACCTGGTACTCGTAGAGGAAGGGTGGGTCCACGTGGACATTCTTCATTGTCCCGTCATGCCATTCAAACTGTACCATGGCTCTCTGCACTCGGAGTGGGCAGGAAAGGGAGCAGGTGAGCAGAGGCGGGAGTTGGGGGAAGGATTTTAAATCTAATTTGGATATTGGACTTGTCAACCGAGACGCAGGAGAGAGAGGTGGGCTCTGAGCACAACTGGGTGGGATTTCCCTGCCCACCACACATACCATCGCCACCACAGGCCATTGCTGTGTCTGGAGCTGGCAGGACAGGGGTCACTTTCTTGAGAGGCTCTTGGGTTTGGGAACCCAGATAAGCCTTTGGGGACACTGAATATCCAATGTGTCCATCCTGGTCCTGCCTCCCCCACCAAGCCACCGTAGCCACCTCTGTCACTACATCATCTGCTGCTCCAACTGCACACCTCCCACTCCTCCGTCCTTCAGCCTTCTGTCTTCCCACTGATCTATTTACCTATTAGTCCTTCCATCCTTTCTTTCATTTTTCCTTTGATCCTTTTGTTTTTCCTTTGTTCCTTCCTGTTTTCTCTCATTTCATTTCCCCTTTCCATTCTTCCAACCATGTACACACCCACCTCCATTTCCACTCATCTACCCATCCATTATCCTTTTCCTTCTTCTTTCCTTCCATCTGCTCACCCACCCAGCCATCCTGTGGGCCTTCACTAGCTGCTTCCTTGTCCTAGACATGGGGGACTAGAGTTGGAAAGGAGAGTGTTTCTCTTAAAGGAATCGTGCTTCGTGGGGACCTAAATGGGTTAACAGGAGATAGGAGCAATCATAAAGTCTGCACGAGGTACAGTGAAGACATAAAGAGCTCACATCTGTCCTCTCTGAGTGGGGTGGAGCAGAACTTTCATGGAGGAGGTGACTATGGTACCTGATTTACTGTCCCATCTCCCAAGTTTTATTTTCTTTCTTTCTTTTTTTTTTTTTTTTTTGAGGGGTGGGGAGTACTGGGCATTGAACTCAGGAGCACTCAACCACCAAGCCACATCTCCAGCCCTATTATTTTATTTTTTATTTAGAGACAGGGTCTCACTGGGTTTCTTAGCATCTTGCTTTTGCTGAGGCTGACTTTGAACTCATGATCTTCCTGCCTCAGCTTCCAGAGCTGCTGGGATTATAGGTGTGTGCCACTGAGCCTGGCTCCAAGTTTCATTTCCAAATTTTTACAGTAGATTTGTTTGTTTTTTTGAGGGGGGTTCTGGAGATGAACCCAGGTTTAGAGTATGCTAAACACACGCATGAGGTGCCACTGAGCTACACCCTGGCCCTGTTATAGGGATCTGGCGAGTGATCCTGAGCCCCAGGGGAAAAGCCTGGCCCCCTGTCCAGGCCTTAGGGCCCACCATGGCCCACTTAGGACTCTCATTGCCCAAACATATCAGAAGATGGGAAGTGCCACAAGGGAGCACCCCTGTAGAGCATGGGACAGAGCTCTGCATTTGAAATACCTCGTGGATAGTTGATGATACTGTTTTCTGCAGAATGGGCACAAATCCTTCCACAGGAGAGAATGCGTTGGGTGCCAGAACCTGATAAAGACTTAATTTCTTGGCTGCAAAAAATTAAATAGTTGGGTTGAGCCCCTAAGGGTCCAGGCTTTTTCCTCGGTCACCTGTGTCCTGGGTCTCTGCCCTCTTTGGGAATTTACCTTTTAGGCCATTGATTTTTAGCCACTCTGCAGAAGTCTTGTCCAAGTTTGGGAACTCAATTGAGAGAGGAGCATCATGTCTTGTACGTTTAGGCAAAAGACTTGTGAACGGTTCTTTTTCCAGCTCTGGGGAAATCTAATTAGAAAGCTCTTATTACATAACCGTATTTTACAGCTGGAAAGTCTTCAATCTTCCGCACTTGCCCAGTCCCCTAAGTGGAGCGTCTTAAATCCTGACCTGGTAGATAAAGGACAGTTCTGCTTTCCCCTCCCATCTTCCTCATCCCTTCCTTAGGAGATTTTTGGAATTTCCGGGGAAGTGAGAGATACTCAGTATCTCCCTTCCTCTTCCATTTTCCCATCCTCCTTCCCCCCCTCCTGTCCTTACTACAGATTCCAAGATGGCGGGTAGCCCCACCAGGACTTAAAACCCAAGGCTAATGCCCAGGCCACATCATTTAGGGAACCCTGATCTAGCCCAGTCTCTCCTAGTCACAGTGGCAGAGTGAAAAACTGTCTCCGAGAGGTTGAACTGCACAGTTAGTGTGTAAGTAAAAAGGCAGTTCCCAGACGCCATTGGTTGAACTCTACCTACCTCCTTCACGGCACAGGCCTGTTCCTCACAAGGGTTGCTCTGGTGCAGGGCTTGCATGTAGCCCAGGAGGCTCTGGGCCTTCTGGATTTCTGCCTGGAGCTCATCCATGTCTCTACTGGTATAGAGCTGGGGGAGGGAAGGGATGGTGGTGGCCATCAGCCATCAGGAGTGGCCTGGATATCAGCAGTGGCCAAGGCAGGAAAGGGGCAGGTAACCCAGGCAATTCCCAAAGCTGAGTGGCAGCCTGTTTAAACCAGAGGTTACAAACCGGGAGCCACATGCCAAATTGAGCCTGCAAACGTGTTTTGTTCCACAAGTATAGTATTGGCCTGCGGTGTTTTTAAACAACAGAAGGATTTTCTAACTTTAAAAATGTAAAAGAACACTTTGCACTGACTGGGATGGCTATAATAATAACAAACAAAAAATAGTAAGTGCTGGGGAGGCTGGGGAGGCTGGGGAGGACTGGAACCCTTCTTCAGTGCTGGTGGGAATTTGATGGTGTAGCCGTTATGGAAAGAGTTTGCGGGTCCTCAAAAAAATTAAGCATAGAATTACCATCAGATCCAGCAATTCCACTTCAGTTCTGTCATCCAAATGACAGGGCTCAGAGATCCTTGTGGGAACATTGTGACCATCAAAAGGTGGAAACAATCCAAATATCAATCAATGTGGTCTCTCCAGACAATGAGAGTTATTCATCCCTAAAAAGGAATGAAGTACTGATACCTGCTACAGCATGGGTGAACCTTGAGAACATCATGCTAAGTGAAAGCAGCCAGACTCAAAAGATGAAATATCCAGAACAGGTAAATTCATAGAGACCTGAAGCAGGTTGGTGATTGCCAGGAGTTTGGAGTGGTGGGAGGGAGAAGTGAGGAGTGAATGGTTTGTGGGTACAGGGTCTCTTCTGGGGCTAATGTTATGGTTTAGATAGAAGGTGTCTCCACCAAAAACTCATGTGTGAGACAATTCAAGAAAAAATTGGGAAGTGAAATGATTGGGTCATGAGAGTCTTCACTGATCAGTGCATGAATCCACTGGTGGGGATTTGTTGGGTCACAACTGTAGGCAGGTAGGCTGTGGCTGGAGGGGGTGGGTGACTGCAGGGTGTGCCTTTGGGGTATGTATTTTGTCCCTGCTCTACAGTGTCTCTCTGCTTCCTGGTGCCATATTCTGAGATGCTTTCCTTTACCACACTCTTCCACTCTGATGTTCTGCTACACCTTGAGTAATACAGCAATGGAGCCGGCCATTTATGGACTGAGACCTCCAAAAATGTGAGCTCCAAATCCACTTTTCCTCCACTAATTGTTCTTGTCAGGTCTTCTGGTCACAGAGACGACAGACCTGACTAAAACAGGTGATAAAAGCATTTTGGGGGCTGGGGATGTGGCTCAAGCGGTAGCGCGCTCGCCTGGCATGCGTGCGGTCCGGGTTCCATCCTCAGCACCACATACAGACAAAGATGTTGTGTCCACCGAAAAACTAAAAAATAAATATTAAAAAAAAAAAAGCATTTTGGAACTAGCTAGAGGTGGGGTTGTCCAACATTGTGAATGTCTTCAATGTCGCTGAATTGTTCAAAATGATTAATTTCATATTATGTGAATTTACCTCGGTTTTTAAAAATATAATGGAAAAAAAACCCATATTTCTGACTCTTCTTGACAAATTGGAAGACCTGGTAAGATTGGGATCACATTTCTACAGAACAACAAGTGGCTGGGCTGAACAGAGGCCATCTCTTTAAATAGGACATGTGCTATCTATTTTGCCAAAGTTCTCAAATAAAATTCTTTGTACCCATTTCTTCAATAAGAGAGTAAAACAACAGATCCCTCCACCCATAAGGCAACTGATAAGGGCCACGGGTTTTAAGATACAATATTTCTTAAAGCAGCCCACTGCATTTTTTTTCTTTAGCTTTTCCCCCCTGTAGCCTGTGACACCTACAAAGAGGTTGGGCAGTGAGGTAGTGAGAAGAGGCGTGGTCAGACCTGACTCCCTGGTATGAAATGCTAGACTTTGTGACACTTGAACACACTTATGAGATGCAAGCACGCAGTTATTCATGGCTATTCACAGTTATTAGCAGACATAGCCTGTTAGCCAAACAATGACAGGATTCTTAATCTGCCAAATGGATCTATTCGTGTTTTCTAACTGTTACCTCCGTTAGGAATATGGATGATATTTAGCTGTTAACTGGGTCAAGGACACTAATGGATTGGTATAGGATTGTGTTTTAGTCAGTTTTTCTCACTGCTGTGACTGAAGGACCTGACCAGAACAACTATAAAGGAGCAAAGGTTTATTTCAGAGGTCTCAATCCATAGACAGCTGGCTTTATTCTTCAGGGCTCCAGGTGAGGCAGAACAACATGGCGGAAGAGTGTGGCAGAGGGAGGCAGCTCACATGGTGATCACGGACCGGAAAGAGACTCCATGCTCCAGATACAAAATACATACACCATAGCCACGCCCCCAAGGAACCACTTCCTCCAGCCACACCCCACCTGCCTCGAATCACCACCTAGTTAATCCCATCAGGGATCAATTCACTGATTGGGGGCAAGGCTATAATCCGATCATTTATCCTCCAAACCTTGCGTTGTCTTACATGTGAGCTTTTGGGGGACAGCTCACATCCAAGTCATAACAGACTAATTGCTTTTTCTGCCCAGCTGTGGGTCCCTTGCAGTAGCAGGGGTCTTTCTAGGACTGAGAACAGAGGCGTCTGTTTCACACAGTGCTCTGGTGGGAACCGAGACAGGCTGGGCCCGTGTTCATGGGATCTGGATAGTGATAGGGGATTCTGCCAACCAGTCTGTGGATTCCCAGGCGTGCAATCAACCCACCATACACACTGGCAAAGGAGCACTTGTGACCCCAGGTTGTCCCTGTTCTTCCCGTCTACTCATTTTAACCTGATCTTACCTGTGTGAACTTACTGGATATGAGCTGGGAGCCTTGGAGGCAGGCGGGAAGGGCAGTGTGTTGGTAGAGAACTTACCTCTGTCTCTGGGCTGTAGCAGTGGTAGTAGCCCCTGAGTGCTTCTGCAAGGTTCTTCAGGATAGCCTGCAGAATGGCCACAGGATCAGTCCTTGCTAGCTAGGGTAACACCAATGCTCAGACAAGCCCCCTCCTGGCCTGGACCTGTCAGCTCTCCAATGCTTCCCATTTTACCAACAGGAGAGGTAGGTATAGGGAGGGTGTCTGGTCCACAGTGTGGGAGTTCTGCCCAGTCCTGAAGCCTCAAAGGCCAGCCCAGCTCACTATCGCCAAATCCAAAGGGAACCCAGGAGAATCCCAAGTGCTTACAGAGGGGACCTGATCATCGCATCTGTAGGTGATGACTTGGGTGATGAGGTCCCTTCCCATGGAGGATTGTTGGATGTAGTCAGACAGGATTTCAGAAGGCTGGTCTGGGCTGGGGTGGGGGGGAACACAGAAGAGGAGAAGAAGATGCCCCAGGTCAAATCACCTTGAGAATATGCCACAGCCAAATGGTAATTCCCAGGGAACATCTACTCATTCTGAACTGACCACTGTGACTCAGGACACCTGTGTAAGGTGCAGGGCTGGGTGGACCCTAGGCCCAGCTGCCCTGCCCTAGCTGTGGGTGGGTGACCTGCAAACATGATCCTCTCTTGAGCATGTGTGGAGAACCACACATGGTGATCCTTCCTCACACAGTGTTTTGTTTTTTCAACCCACTTCACGTAGTTTGTTACCCGCTTAGGAAAAGAGGACCTACCAGCTTCCCATTATAATCACCAGAGAATCCAGCCCCTTTAGTGTGAAGATTTTCTTCAGGGCTTGTAGTAAATTGCTGCCTCCCTCAGGCTGCTGTTCCTTTACCCAGAGCTTGAGTTCCTGGAGGCTGGGAAGACACAGCAGCAGCAACCTGATTACACTCATGCACCGCGTCATGACCAGAACCTTCTGAAAAACTTTGGTGATTTTGATGTTAAGTGTGCATCACGGAATGGACATACACAAACCAGAGGGTGTGTCCTACTACACACCTGGACCCTGTGGCAGTGGTATGCAGTGTAGCCTATTGCTCCTGTGAGCAAAACCACAGGAAATCAAACCAATCATGCGAGGAAGGGATGCAATGGAGAGATGAGGTGCTCCTGGTGGAAACTGCACAGTGTTTTGCTATGAAGGAATGTGCTCCAAACCTCCAGAAGAGGCACAGCACAGGGACTGGTGTGTGGTTCAATGGTGGAGTGTTTGGCTAGCATGCACGAAGCCCTGGGCTTATCCCAGAATCACACCCACACAAAGGACAGCATAGTAGACACATAAATTGGAAAGATAGTCATCTATTATCATTTCCTGTACTATACAGAATTGTATGTGCTCTATTTTTCTTTCTTTATTTTTGGTACCAGGGATTGAAGACAGGGGTGCTTTACCACTGAGCCATAGCCCCCTTTTTATTTTTTATCTTGAGACAGGTTCTAAGTTACTTAGGGCCTCACCAAGTTACTTAGAGCCTCACTAATTTGCTGAGGCTAGCCTTGAACTTTCAATCCTCCTGCCTCAGCCTCCGAGTCACTGGGATTTAGAGTGCACCAGTGTGCCCAGCTGTGTTCTCTTTTTATATGTCTGGCAGTGCAGTATTACCACAAATGCATGAGTATTGCACTGTTACAACAGCTATGTCAGTAGGTGGCAGGAGCCTTTCATCTCAGTTACCATCTTATGGAACCGCGTCTCATATGTGATCTACCCTTGAACAAACTGTCTCTGTGTGGACTCTTACCAGGTGCCAGGTTTAGGACAAATATTAGCTCATTTAAGCCTAATAATAACCATTGTGGTAGGTGCCTTTATTCCCATTTTATAGATGAGGCTTACAAACTGAGGCTCAGAGTTAGGACTGGTCCATGGTGATACTAAAAACAACTGGTAAAAACAGATTTCAAATCAAGTCTGACTCTAGAACCTGAGCTTGCCGTGTCTCTGCTGTTTGAGGGGCTGAGGCTGAGTCCCTTTCTCTTACCACACCCACCCAACTTTCCTGGAATCTAGAGTTTAGTGTGAAGCACAAAACTAATCCCATAACCCTGAGAGCTGGCATGTGGCCAAGGAAGAAGTCCCATCTCACGGGGGACTTAGCTGCACAGCCACATGCCACACGGGGCACTAAGGGCAACATTCTGCCCTTTCCACTTTTTTAAGCTGACAAAGGGAAAATTGGGCTGGGGTGTGGCTCAGTGGTGGAACACTTTTGGTGGTGCTAGGGTGTTCCATCCCTAGCACCACCAAAAGGAAAAAGAAAAGAAAGTATATCTCCATTTGGTGCTAATGAGACTGTCACTTGTTACTTTAGCTGTCCGGTCACCTTCCTGTGCCCCACAGCATTCGGACAGAACCCCACTCTAGCCAAGCACTCTGCTAATCCAAGTCTCCCTTTGAACAGAGAGAACAAGTCCCAGCCTAGTACCTTCTCTAGCCAATCAGTTTCTAGCTGGAATTCAACATTTCATTATATTTATTTTTATGGTTACTGTCTAATTATGGCAAGTGATGTGTGATTCTTGGTTATAGACTTGATAGAAAATTGCCTTCAATAATAAATAGAGTTAATATAAAGATCTAGTAAAAGTGCCACACTGTGGCAGGGATATGACATAGGGACATGATAAGGGAAGCCCAGGAGTGACTGGAGTTGAGGAACTCAAGTTCCAGGGAATGGGGACCCAACTGGAGTGCAAAAGAGAGTACAGAATGCTCAGTTCACTGAGCACCTGTCCCGGCCAGGTACCTATTTCTCATTTCATCGTGACAACTCTGTGAGGAGTTGGTACCACTGGCCTCGTTCTGCAAACGAGAGTTAGAGGACTTGTCAGATTCCACCAGAGACCATCAGAGCCAGGGTCCTGCCAGAGCTGCCCAAGCCAGGCCATTTCTGTATGTGGAAGGATTCCCTTTCACAGCTGGTGCTGCGGAAGGGGGTTTCCTTTCCAGGAATTTAAGCTGGGAACCCAATCTGGGCTCTATTTTCTCAGGTGTCAACATTAAGACGACATCCACGAGAAGCACCCAGCATCACACCCACTACATACTAGGTGACATCCTCTTGATGGAAAAGAGGTTTCTACATACTGGCACAAGTAGGAATTCATACAAAACTCCTTTCCACCCCACAAAACTCCAAACTAGAATCCCCCAATAAAGGACAGGTATGCAGAAGAATTCTTCATAGCCATCAAGAAGAGCGAGACGGATCTGTAGGCACTGCTAGAGTGGGTGAATGATCAAGGTGCCGAACAACGTTACCTGCTCCCACTTATGTTCAAATCACACAGATGCATGAATATTCAGACTGTCTGCAAAAGCACTCACATGTCCTGTCCCTGTGTGAGTATGAGTATAACCAGAAGGCGGGCACAGTGTGCACACTGGTATTGCCAGCTACTCCAGAGACAGAGGTGGGAGGATCCCCTGACCCCAGAAGTTCCAGACCAGCCTAGGCAGCACAGGGAGACCCCTGATAAACCAAACTATCATAGGGAAGTGAGAAGGAAGCTGGAGTGAGGGGGAGACTCATTATTATTTATGTTTCCTACTATTCGAATTTTTAAAAACATGCATGTTACTTTCATAATAATAAACCTATCATTGCTAATTTGCTGGACAAAAATCATGCCTTGTAAGTATCTTGTCTTTCATTTTGTGGGCTGGTCATTTGCGCAGTGACCATTTTTCCCCCCAATTTTTGGCTGGCTGAGCTTCTGCTTTTGTGAACTGGTCACTTTGTATTCACTTATGGGGTCCACACTCGATGAAGAAGACACTGACGCTTAAGGAGGAAAGCAAAAAGTCCTCGTGGAGGCTGGGTAGCACTCACGTGAAGGTGCTGACTTCCACGGGGTCTGGCCAGAGGGGATTGATGGTGGTGCCAAAGGACAGGACATACAGCTTCTCTTTGAGGCTCAGCTGCTCATCGATGAGGCTCTGCCAGACAAAAGGACATCACTGGCTCACAGAGCCAGGGGCCACGTGGAGCCTGGTGTCACCCCTCCAGCCTTAGCGGGACCCTCTGGGATGGGGCGTGAGCTGTGCTGAAATGCAGGCTCTGAGCCTTGGCTTGGTGGCCATCCCTGAGCTTCCAGCCCACTGGGTCTCACGTGGTGAGGGGAGCTGGCTGGCCGCCTGTCTCAGCATGCGCTGTGGCTAGACCGCGGGCACCTAGCTGCCACATGGGGTGGGGGTTGGGGGGTGACAGCGGCATCATTGAAAGGCATGAGGGCTGGCAATGGAGCCATGAGCAAAACACCAGCCCGTTCAGTGCCCTCAAGCGGCAGCTCCTCCCTCCTCCCTGGTCAACTAGAAATGTCACCTTCCTGCCACCAACATGAGCCTAACGTTAGACCACCAGGCCTGGGGAATCTTTGGAAACGCAGCCCTGAGGACTTATCATGAGAGGAGCTTGCATAGACATCTGTCCCCTGACACCCAGAACAGGGGACGAGTCTGGACAGTTGCACAAGCTGGGCCACATTGAGCCTGTGCCTGGCTTGATAAGAGAGGGGCTTTGCTGCTGTGGTCTCCCTAAAGCTCTAGGGATTTCCATAATACCCCTCCACCTCCCCTCAGAGACTACAGTGGTTTCTGTCTCTGCCAGGTCTGCACTTTATTGGAACAAACTCCTTCCGTGTGGCCCTGTTAGGCAGCTGTTGTTCTTGTTCCCATTTCACAGAGAAGGTAGTTAAGCACTGGAGACCTGAGATGCCAGGGTCCATGGTCCAGTTGGGGGTTTGGGTTTGTCTCATCATCTGACTCTAGAGTTCTGAGCTTTTCTACTCTGGATACACCAAAGAAACCAGAATAGCCCCTCCTTCCAGAAAAGTCCAGGATCCTAGTGCTGTTTTGGGCTGGAGTCAGCCCCCAACTGATTCCCACCTTCACATCCTCTCTCCAGGGAACTGCGGGCTCTGGAGGCAAAGTCTAGTTGGTTGGTGGTGAGAATACTAGAAGTTCGCACTGCAACTGAAAATGGGGTGAGGTTTCGCAGAATCCAATGCATTTCTCTCATGTAGGTGCTAATTAAGCAGCCGGGTTCTTCACAGAACACTCTGCTTTGCATTTGTTGTAAACAAAGCCTGGGAGGGTGGGGGAGTGACTCCAGGTATCTCCTGTGCAGGAAAGACTTACCATGAAGTCATTCTGGAATTCTTCCTTCCTAGGGCCACTGCCAAATGCTGATGCATCAAGGAGGATGCCTATCCTGGCCCCCTTGATGGAGCCAAACACCTAAAACCAAGAAGGCATTCAGAAATAACCATCACAACTCTGTGGCTCTCCTGGGCCATGCACGGACCAGCTCTGCAACAAGCAGAGCATCAACAAGCAGCAGCAGGTGGAAGCCCCCCACTCCATTTTATGGGGGAAAAAGCAAAACCCCGTGTCCTGACTTCAGCTCTGGGCATTATCTGCTCCCAGGCCATGCATGGCAGCCTAGTTTCTAGAAGTTCTTTTTCGTTAGCACTACTGTGCACTCTCATAAAGTGAGGGCTGCCCATTACAGAAAAATCTGGAGACTATAGAAAAAGCATCCTTTGTAAGAGATGAAGTTTGAAGTCTAATGACATCAGCCTATCTTAATTTCTCTATGCCCCTTTTTATGTTGCTGACTACCAGTCAAAGGCAGATGTGCTGGGCTCCACAGCTGCTGTGCTATTTCTGTGCATTTCTAATTGAGTTTCTAAAGGCGATTACTATATGCATGTCAATGCTATTGGACTCTGTACTCTAGTGCCCTCCTGTCAGAGTGGCATGTCAATTGGAACTTTTTTTTTTTTAATATATTTATTTTTCAGTTTTCAGTGGACACAACATCTTTATTTTATTTGTATGTGGTGCTGAGGATCGAACCCAGCGCCCCGTGCATGCTAGGCAAGCGCGCTACCGCTTGAGCCACATCCCCAGGCTCTGGAACTTTTCATTCATATGAAATTGATAGCTCTCTAGAGGCAGTAGGTGCCATTGGATGTTTTTGTCTTAAATCAACTTTATTGGACTTTATTGACTGCTGAATTTTCCTGTTGGATTCCCTCCTTCCACGTTCACAGATAATATTTTTTTGAGAGGGGGGTACTAAGGATTAAACTCAGGGGTGCTTAACCACTGAGCCACAGGGATGAGCGCAGGTTCCAGCTATCCAGGTAGTATTTCTCACCTCCTGGTCATGGTGATTTTTCCAAATTAGTCCAGTAAGAATCAATCCCAGGCCTTGGGAGGGAATAGGAAGTGTGGTCCCTTTCAACTGGATTTGTCTAGCTAGTGACATAGAAGCTTAGATTGCTGGTGGCCCTCTTTCCCAACCCTGGGGTGAGCCCTGCTGAGAGCAAAACCGATCCTCAGGAAAGCAGAGCCCAGACAAATTGCACTTGGGTCCAACTGTGTCTGGGTATAACTTCATCCATGGAGGTTAACAAGTTTCTTTTTTTTAAACTTAAGCCCGTTTAAGTCGTTTGCAGCTGAAAGAATTGTAACCAGTACAGACAGAATGAGTGGAAAGGGACAAAGAACAAGATCCACGTCTGTTACCTTCTTGCTGTTTTCTGTGAGCCACTGGATTCTCTGCTGGTAGCGTTCAATAACTCTGTCAAGACACCAGAAAGACTCATCACCACAGTCGGCTGAGCAACAGCCACTTACACCCACAGGAGGAAGGTGTGGGTGGGATTTTTTAAAAAACCAGACAAAGTCTAGCCAAGAGAAAATAACTACAGCTCTGAGTTTTCCAGGACGCCAGGTAAAATCCCAAAGGCTATGTGGAAAGTATTGAGTGCAGAGGCTGCTCTTCTGGCAACATTATCAATGGCTGGCTTGGTGGGATGAGGGGCAAGCTGCAAAGTGAGAGGAGATGGGGACCTTGCTCATGAGGAAGATGGGAGAACATTCTTGTATTTGCTCAAATCTGTGTCTTCCCAGATGCAACCACCCCTGGTCTCCTGGAGACTGATCCTAAATGCACAACCAAGGTTGTTCAGCTGTAGTTTCTGGGTAACAAAATATTGGTTTGCAAAAAGTAGCCAGAGGAATTTCTTGATGTTCTCTTAATGCAAAGCTAGCCATTCCGTCACTGGTTGGACAGTAGCACATGATGGGGATTCAAGGTAAAGACCCAGTCATTTGAGTTTAACTGACTTGCACTCACTGAGGGTAGGTAGATTTGGGGACCAGAGAAGAGCAAGGAAAACCCATAAATGTAAAATGGTGGGGGGCAAGGAGTGGTGGGTAGATGTGTAAGTGGTGGGTAGATGTGAGCTAAGAACATGAGCTTCATAATGAGAGGGGCTTGGGCTTGAAAGCCAGGTCTGCCCATCACTAGCTATATGACCTTGGGCAGGTATGGTAACCTCTCTGAGCCCCAGTGCTGCATCATCTTCAGCAAGCAGATAATAAAGCATTCTATCCAAGTCGATTTGTCCAAACTCAACTCACTGTAACTCAATTCTCTGATGATCCAGTTGCCAAATGACCAATTAGCTTAATAGACTAGAAAATTCCATAAAGTGCTGGATTCACAATTAAAACCAGTCAATTAAAATATCACAGAATTCTTCAAAACTCATTTAATCTTCTAACCCAATAAAAATTGCTATAAAATTTACCATTAAAATGTTTTGATAAATTTGGCAAATTGGTCAATTCTGTGAATGATCATTTTAGCAACTGACTTTTGATTAGCTGGTGTGAGAGTAATACAAAGTTTTGGGTTGTTGTAAAGGTTAAATACAGCCCTTAGCAGAATTTGTGACACATTAATTAAATATTATCTATCATCATCATCATCATCATCATCATCATCATCATCACCACCTTTCAAAAAACCTCAGTAAAACAATAATTGTGGATCCTAGATTGCTATAACTAGGATGAAAGGACCATCCTAATCTGTTAATCTGTCTACTGATTATCCAGAGACATATCTGTATGCATATGTGTATGTATTTGCACATATTCTTGTACTATCAAATCAGTTCAGGAGAGGGGTGTATGCATATTTTTGACATACATTGCAAAGATATGCCCAACCAATTTGAACCTGAAAGTATTAGCTTTTGTTTTTTGGTACTGGGGCTTGAACCCAGGGGTGTTTTTACCACTGAGCTCTTTTTATTGTTTATCTTGAGACAAAGTCTCGCTAAGTCACTTAGGACCTTGTTAAATTGCTGAGGCCGGCGTCAAACTTGTGATCCTCCTGCCTCAGCTTCCTGATTTTCTGGGGATTACAGGCGTGCACCACCATGCTCAGCTTTAAAAGTAGTCTCTCTTAACCATTAAACATCAAAAGAAACGGGTGAGGTTTCATGGGTTCATCCAAAGGGACTATAAGACTGTAAGACTCATTTGGTCCAACCTTTAAATTTGAGAAAAGGGAAAACTGGGGCTACAGGTGGGAAGAGATCTGCCCAAGCTCCTGGGAGATTGGTGTTTGAACACAGTTACTTTCAGGATGGGAACAATCTAACTCTTGAGCACTGGGTTGTGGAAGGACAATTGAGAAACATACTTACTCAGAAAGCTTTGATTCAAAACGGTGGATGGTGTGAGTGCAGAAGCGCACTTTTTGGGTGACATTGCAGCTCTCTTCCCTGAAAAATTAAAGCCTGATGAAGGGTCTCTCAGGACTGGGGTTGGGGCATATCATGCAGCTCTCAGGAGTGAGGGGAATGGCTTCAGACTTACAGCATGGCTGTGCCCTGACTGATCAGGTCAGCCAGGGTGAGTTTCTCAAACTTTAAACTGTGAGTTGAAAGCCAGTCTTCAGATTCTTCCAAAACTGAAGACTGATCCTTGCTTTCCTGCAGCTTCTGCAAGACAGAAGCCAGAATGAGACAGAAGACTGTGTGTGAGATGGGGACAAGGATGCCTTGGTTTTCTTCACTTGGATACCCCAGGGGTGCCAGATCCCCCGCTAAGGCATTCTGCAAATTCTCCATGCTATAGAAACAAATGGATTGGTGGCCAGTACTCTGGGCCAGTGGCTCTGGACACCCAACCCATTCCCCATCCCGTGCCTCGGCCATTCTAGGGTAACACCACAGCCTGCCTTGTAAATGACTATGCCCCCACACAGTGGCCAGACAACACGATCGTAGAACTCTGAGCCACAACCTCTGCAGCAATTCGCCCCAAGTAGTCAGGATTTAGTCACTGATTGTTAACTTCCCCAATTTGGGGATGGGGGGAATACCAGGAATTGAACCTATCGGTGCTTAACCACTGAGCCACATCCCCCAGACTTTGAAAAAAATATTTTATTTAGAAGAGACAGGGTCTCACTGAGTTGCTTAGGACCTTGCTAAGTTGCTGAGGCTGGCTTTGAACTCGTGATCCTCCTGCCTCAGCCTCCCGAGCCTCTGGGATTACAGGCATGCACCACTGCACCCAGCAACTTCCCTATATTTTTGTTCCCACTTCCAACTCAGGACCAACCAGAGAAAAGTCAAATGTCCCCAAACCAGTCATAGAAGATGCCTGCTTCTAATGAGCTCATCTCCAGCCACCTCACACAATACCCTCAGACTTGCAGCCAAAGTCTCCCCTTTTTCATGACAAATTTCCCACTTTCCCCGCCTGCCTTTGAGTCTCTGCAAAACACAAGTGATTTGGGGGGGTCTTCTTTTTATTTCCACACTTGGATTCTCTGTACCTTTTCAGGTGAGCGAGATCTGCCGCCCGTCATTCTAAAAGGTCCTTTAAACATTTAAAGGACTTTTAGAATGTGAAAAGTGGGGTGATTCTGTCCAGCTGTGGATGTTTTAGAAGAGTTTCCTAGGCATTGAAGGATTGAGGCCATGACAGAGACGGCGCTCCCCTGCTGGGACCTAGTGACCTTTGTGTCACTTACATTACTGCTAAGCTCAAAATGTACATGGTGCACTTGGTGGTGGAGCTGAAATCTGTCATGACAAGAATTTGACATGGGCTGTGCTTTCTGGGAGCCAGAAGGTAGCGAATCCTGGTGTGGGGCTGAGTGGGCCTGGTCTGCTCACCTCTTCTGGAGCCTGTCATTTCTGCCTTCCCTTTCCAGTGGGTATTTCTGAGCCATTACCTTGAACTGGGCCCTGTCCCTGGTGCTAGGGCTGTGTGGACAAGGAAAGAAGTGCTACATCCTAGCATGGAGAGGTGGGCAGTAAACTGGGAAGGCATCAACATGCATTACAGTCTCAGAGAGGAGCCATGCCATTAAGAGAACAGAGCGGGGGAAGTTGATGGGTGGAGATGGGGAGGCCGATTAGTCGCCTGAGCTGGAAATTCACCTTCCAGGTGGAGGCCTGGGGGTGGGTAGGGCTTGAAGACCAGAAAGGCAGCCGCGTGTTAGAGTGCAGAGAATATAGGGTAGTGGGACCTAAGAAGAGGCTGGATGGACCCCTCTCCCCACAGCCTGGATCAGGTGGGGACTCTGAAGGAGCTTCCAGGACACTACTGCAGTTTCCATGGCACAGAGGTCCTAAGTGTTGCCAGAGCCGGCCACGATTCAGCTGGGGGGTGAGACCCCAGCTCGGCCCCATGTGTGACACCCTTTCCTCCAGTGGTATCTAAGGACTGTGGGGTGAGTCTGAGCACTCTTTACAACCCGGCTGGGACCCCAGGCCAGATTCAAAGATGTTTGAACCCTAAGTGGGTTCTCCTGGATCTTGTGTGTGCCAGGGCTCTCCTGGGAGTGGGCGGGGTGTGGAGGAGGAGATGGATACTACCTGGTGGCTGGATGAGCTACTGTGCCCAGGTAGAGGCATGCTACATTTCCTAGCTTCGTGACGGGGCACTGCCTCCCTTTCTCCATCTGTATAATGGGCATTGTGAAGCTATGGTTATAGAATATAACCTTGAGTGTCCCTGCACAAACAATTCTCCACCATGATCCTTATTTTCCCCTGAGGTTTGGTCATAAATGTACTCCCCCAAAAGCAAAAACAATGAAAATAAAACACTGCTACTATCTTCCCTCTAGATAGCATCCATGCCTTTGTTCTGTGCCTGAGACCTGCTCTGTCCTCTGTTCCAAAAGGAAATTAGCAGGTATGAAGGAAGCATGAAAAACACGCTCAATAATCATAGCAAAACCTAAGCAGCACTTACTGTTAAGTATTTTCCATACATTAACCTATTTACCTCTACAAAGTAGGTTCATCATCATCATAACCCCATTTTACTGACAAGGAAACTGAAGCACAGAGCACTTAAGTAATTTGCCCAAGGCCACACAGCGAGTAATGGTGGAGCTGGGATTCAATCCCAGGCTTATGAAGCTCAAGTCATGCTTGTAACCATAACACTACGCCAGTGCTGAACTGCTTATCTCCTGAAAGAATGAGAGAAACGACTGAGAACTTGCTCCTTATGTGATTCCATGCTAATCAACATCCTGCCCTTGAAAGGCACCCATTAATAGCAGGGTCCCTGTCCTTTACTTCAGGAAATGCTGCTCTGTCTCCTGCGAACACTAGATGTCACTCTTCTCATCTTTAAGGGCTGGCTGGGACCTCTGAGCTTGGGAGCATTTCATCTTTCATCTTCCTTGCATTTGAAATCATCTTTCATGTTGGAGGACGTGGATTTTAAGTTACTAATATTTGGAGATCTACTCTTAACCACATTTTAGATTTGGACTGCTCGTTACATATGAAAGTAGATGCTTTACATGGAGCGGTGTTGGGCAATTCTTTCCCTCTTTCCTACAACTCTCTATCAGAGAGGAAAAGGAGACTCTGAATATGGCTGATAAATTAAGAGTGGTCCTTTGTACACCTGGGAAGTCACCTCACATTTTGATATGAAGTTAGTTGGAATAAAGAGCATGCCATCAACATTTGAAATCATTGAAATATTTCTTCAGCATTTCAAGACGCTGTTGACCTTTCCTCATTTCCTTTTAATTAAACTTGCATTCCCATAAATGCCAAAACTTGAGAAAAGAAAATAGGACTGTTCTTCTGGTTGTTTAATTACCAGCATTAGAATGGTATGGTTTTAAACGGATTACCTTTCAAAGGTACCATATTTAAATTCTAGATATTCTAGTAGGTTAGCTGATGGTTGTGGGATAGCCTTGCACCTGACAACCAGCCATGGTGGCTCTTTCCATTGTAGAATGAATGTTCTAGACAGTCCCACCCCCTCTGGAAAGCAGCTTGCTAATACATGGAGAGTCAGCCTAATACCAAAGTCTGTCTATTCTAGAGCTTAATTCTGTCACGACTCTCTTGCTTTACCAGCACTTTCTGAAACAGAATTTTCTATCTAAATTTTAGGGAATCCTAAAATTAAAAAAAAAAAAAAAGTCTTAGGAAGGGGAACTTTAGAATAAAATACTTTACAGACTTTGACAACATGATCAGAATCTTGACAGACTCCTGAATATTTAATGATGTGGCCAAAAAGACTATAAAATTCCTACGAACAACAAAGATTTTCTTCATTCATTTCTAAAGGCAGGGGATTAGAGATGAATGCTTAATTAACCTTTTTCTTTTTTTTTTTTTAGTCTGGGGATCTTATGTGAAGAAAGAAATACCCAGAGTTGATGGTGTTCTCTGTGCCCTAGCTGTGACATGTCACCACTCACTAAAAGTGCCTTGGTTTTTACCAGTAAGTCCTGGGTCTGGTTAACGTGGGTGACCAGTAATCCATTGTCTGGATTCTGGCTGGGTCCATTCATATTCTTCTGGGTCAATTGCTTCCTTGGATCTCTATCAGTGTTTTTCTTCATGCTACAAAACATAAAGTGATTAGATCAATGTCCTGGACATCGACTCTACACAACCAGTGCCTCCCTCTTTTCTTTCCTCTAGTTCCAAAAGGATTCCAAGAACATTGCTATTTCTGTGCAGGAACTGAGAGGGTGCCTGTAGAGTCCTGATCAGTTATGGACTTCAAGTTCGTGAGACATTACATCATACCGTTTTGGTGGTTAGATAATGAAAGCCCCCAGGTAGATAGATGTAAAATGTTGCAATAACCATTATCTGGTCTCACTTCAAGGCAGACATTCCCCTCTCGATTCCCATGGGAAAAAAACATTGCTGTTGCTGTTTTTATTTGCAAAACCAGAGAATCCTGCTTAGGAATGATTTTCCAGAAATCTATTATCTTGACCATGGAAGACATGACTAATTTGGGTCCCATTATAAAAATAGCCTACTCTTATTTTCCTAAGGAGGAAAAGAACACAAGAGGATAAACACAGCATGTAGACAATATTTTTGCGGGGTTTGCTCAGCTCAGCTATTCTTTAGTTACCAATACACTAAATACATATTGAACATCTAGTAGGTTTAAGGCATTGTGCTTTGTGCTAAGGATTCAAAGGTGAACACGGTGATAAGGGTTTCTCCACCTTGGCCTTCTGATGTTCGGGGGTGGAACATTCGGTTGTGTGTGTACATTGCAGAATGTTTGGCAGTGTCCCCGGCTGCTCCCTGTTAGATGCCACCAGCACCTTCCTCCTCCTTGAGATAAAAGCATCTCTGGACATTGCCAAGTATCCCCTGATGATGGGGGCGGGGAGGAGAGGTGCAAAACTGACCCCGGTTCAGAACCAGTGAGATAGGTATTGTCCTTGACCTTGTGGGGTTTATATTCTAAAATTGGTCTGAAAAATCAAAATTACACACCGTGGCACACGCTGTGAAGGAAACAGGAGGCTGTCATAGAAAGGCATCAGGAAAGGAGCTCTTCTGCAAGGTGAAGTGGTGGGGGCAGGTGTCTTTTGAGCTCAGATCTTTTTGAAGGGTGAAAAGGAGAGTCCATGGGAAGGATGGGAAGGCAGAGTGAACAGCCGGTTTCCAAACCCTGAGGTGAGGAAGAGCTTGGCCAATCCAAGGAACTCACAGATGAGTTTGGCCAGATGGTAGGAATTTCAAGATGAGGAGAGTAGAATAGAAAGAATATTGAGATGAGGTTGAGCTCTGAGCTCACCCTTGAGTGAGATCCTTCTGCTTTGGAAGGTACCGCTTATTGGAGGTGTATATCCAAGATGGATTCTCACTGGGAATTTGTTATTAGGAGCAGGAAGAGGCTCTCCAGGGGAAGGTGGAGGGGATGGTCATTTCTGCTTTCGTTTCTGTGGGGCCATGGTCTTTGGCTTCTTCCCTTCCTGCCTGCTCCTTCTCAGGCTCCTTCCCAGACTTCTCCTCTACCTGCTTTCCTGGAGACTAAGGAGGGTGCATGGCTCTCATGTCTCGTCTTACCAGGTTTCCACTGCCACCTATCCATGACGACTGCCATTTGTACATCAAGAGCTCAGATGTCCCTCCCTGACTCTAGAGCTGTGTATTCACTGACACTGGATATTTCCACTTGAAGCATTTCAAACCCAGTGTGTTCAACACTGAACTCATGATATTCCCTACAACACTCTCCTCTTTCCATTGTTTTCTACAGAAAAGAACCACCATCTACTTAGCATCTACCTACAGGAGTCAAAAATCTAGGAATTGTTCTTGACACTCACTCCTGATGCCATTCCATCATCTCA
The DNA here is from genome assembly GCF_047511675.1 of Marmota flaviventris. Lineage (NCBI taxonomy): Eukaryota > Metazoa > Chordata > Mammalia > Rodentia > Sciuridae > Marmota > Marmota flaviventris. The sequence goes on along the minus strand of NC_092516.1, from coordinate 15,412,927 downwards.
TCCTGTTAGTTTTAAGACTCTCTCAAATTTCATCATTTATCTGTCTCCATGGACATTTCTCCAGTCCAGGCACTGTCACCTCTGTCATAGACACTGCAGTAGACCCTGGCTTGTCCCTCTAGGTCCCCTCAGCCCTCCCATCCAATCTGTTCTCTTTACCAACTGGAGTATCTTTTAAAAACATGAATCCAGATTTGTGCTGTCATCTTCTCCCTGTTGCTCAAAACGCATCAAAGACTTCCCTTTTTCCCTAGGAGGAAGACTAAGATCCTTGAAATGGAATTTGAGGCCCCACAGGTTTGACTGCTGCTCATCAACCTCTCTAGACTTCCTACTTTCCCACGCACCCTCCCTTCTGTGTTCCACAAGGGCCCTGGAATGCTTCATAGTTCCTCTCACCCCAGGATCTTTGCATGTGCTGCCGTCTTTGCTTTGGAACATTCTCCTCCCATCCCTGTACTCTCCTCATCCTTATGTTTCAGCTCATACATGTTTCCTTTGGGAAAAGGCTCTAACATTCCATTCAAGTTCAGGTTACTTTGTTTTATATATTTTCCCAGGACTGTGTTCCTTTCTTTTAAATAGCTTGTCTTAATTTGGAATGATAAATACATTAGCATGATTTTTAAAGAAATGGCATGTCTCTCCCATGATGCTATTGTTTACCTGAGAGCAGGGACTGACAAACAATAAGTATTTTGAGGACGTGAGGATAAGGAAAGGAGGTTAAAAAACTGCCTCGACTCTTGAATTTCTAACTATTCATCCCAGGCATTTGGTAAGAATAGACTCATTTTTTGCTCTTGGTCTCTGTGAACCTGTTTCTTATAACTCTACTTTTTGGCTTAAGCTAGCTTATTTCAGTTTCTGTTACTTGCAACCAAACAAATCCTGGCTATGCCGCAACCTGTGAGACACTATGAAGTTGCAGCTCAAACATTAGTATATTCTCTTAGGAAATTGCTCCATGAAAGAGCTTAGCAATGGTTCAGTAACTGGCTTTTCACTTCTTTTATTTGGAAGATGTTTTATTATCTGGGAAGCACCAGGGTCATGTGGCAGTGTCTTAAATTAAAAACCCAAACTGGTTTGACTTCAGCGAGCTTTTCTGGAAATCCTATGGCAGGGACTGTTGAAACAGAAATGCCTGATGAACAGGGGCCCCTTCATAGGGTCTCAGTTCCTTATTTGCGGGGTGGTGGTGGTGATTAATGCTTTTTAAAATGCATTTGAGGCCTGTGAATGATTCTGGGGGCTCTTGCATGGGCCAGTGGAGGAGACCAAGCAATGTGGGGCCTGCGAAGAGCTCTGGACCTTGGGTTTTCTCATCTGCAGAGTGGAAGAGGGATGAAGTAACCGAGGGCCTACTTCAACTTCACTGTCAAGAGGATCGAATGAAATCAAGTTTGAGAAAGTGCTTTTCAAAATACAAAGTACTATAGAAATGCAGAATGCCACTAAATATCTGCTGCCTTGAAGCACTTCAGCATGAGACTCCTAAGCACTTATTCCTTTCATGAATATTTCAAGTGCCTTCAGGGACCCAGAGAGAGCTGGTACTGGGGAGTAGGATGAACTGTCACAGCCTTACCCTCAGGCCTCTGTACAGAGTCAAACAGGACCCTCCACCCATTTTAGTGTTTTCCACAGCAGACTTCACCATCTGACCTTCTGTATGCCAATGGTCTACTCCTTCTGTCCCAACCTGAGCACACTAGACGTGAGCTCCCTGCGGGCAGTGACTTAGAAATGTCCACTGCTAGAATACTTTTACAGTGCCTAAAACATAGTAGCTTCTTAAAAAACAAAAAGGCACTTATTGAACAAATGCTTTAAGGGCAGGCCCAGAATTTGGGCAAAGGTGGGCCATATTGCCCAGGGAGAGTGGCTAGAAGAGAAGGGAAAGTACAAACTGGTCCATGGCTGTTGGCATTTTGGTCAAAGGGATGGAGGAAGTGCTGATTTGGGGATAAAAGAAAACCTTCAGCTAACTTTCTGATTTATTAACAGCTGATTCTCCTAAATATTCATCCAGGATAAAGCCATCCCCAGGGTTTGTGCTTTTAACTGCAGAATTGTCTCATGTCTTGTCCCCAGCCAATCATGTTGCCAGAATGATTTTTTCCTAATATGCAGAGTTCCTGCTATCACTACCTGTTTAGAACTCTGCCATGGCTCTAAGTCAAACAAGTCAGACCTTCTTCCCGAGAACCCCTATTTCCACATCTTACTATTTCATACCTACCTGTGCTCAAGCTGTTCTCAAAATGCCCCTTTCCTCTTTCATCTGGCAATAAACTCAGTAAGTTCCTTCGGACTCCTATTTGCTATCCCAAACTCCGTAGCAGAAACCCTGTGGAAGTCTTGTTTGCTATTCGATTTCATATCAAGTTGTCATGGTGTCTCCCCAACCAGCTTCTCTATTGCATACCCTCGGCACCTAGAACCAGGCTTGGCAGGCAGGGAGCAGGGACTTAAGATCCCAGGCTCCCTAAAGCTTTCTTGCTCAGTCAAGGAATTAGCATCTGGGCCTCTCCTGCCCTCTTTCTTCCAAACCCTGTCCACCCTTGGGACACTCACCTGCCTTTATTTGCATTTCCTTTTATTTCTCCATCTGTGGGAGAAGGGTCTCTGGCACTCCAGGGCTCTGCTTCTCCTGCTTCCGATTTCTAGTTGCTCCAAGCTCCTCTAAGCAACTCCATAGGGGAGCCTGCCCTGCAGGAAGTGTTAGCTGGTCTCCAAGGCAACCGACCAAGCCACTGCAGCTTGGGGCAGGGCAAGGGGAAAACTCTGGCCCCAGGGAAAAGTTATCACCTCTTTGTTGTTAAGAACCTCTCCCAGGCAATCTACTTTCACCCTCACTAGATCCTAGAAGCAGGATTTGGATCTCTTTTCTATTTTTAGAACCTCTGGGTCAGCAGAGGACTATGGTTTAGACCTGCTGTTTTCTTGTGGTAGAAATGGAAGATACCAGAGAGCCTGTAATGAGCATGAAAATGGAGATCTTCTCCTTAGACTCCCTAGGTCTCCCTGGGAGAAGACTGACAGTCTCCACCCCCACCATGCCCAGTCCTGCCCAAGCCTGGCTAATATGGCAGCATGCTCAGTGACCTCTTAGCATCACAAGACAATTATCTTCTACAGTGGTTCCTAGACCTGGGTGCCCATCCGAATCACCTGGGCTGTTTGCTAAGCAAGAATGTACATTCTCACGCAGTCGATTGATTTGAACTGTGGCCATTGTGGGAGCATGAACCTTTAACAATGGTCTCGAGTGATTATGATGTAACCAGGTCCTGGCCCATCACTGGGGGCCTCTCTAACCCCTTCTTTTATAGAGTTCAAGAGAAATGAAGTGATGAATCCAATGTCAACCAGCTTGTAAGTGGCTAAGGTATCTGCACTTAGTTTTTCTTATCCAGGTAATTTCTCAAAATCAGTCTTCAGTTTCTGAACCTTTAATAAGAAGTTAGAACATGTGCAGTCTGTGGTAGTTATCATGTTACAGTTGTCCTTTAGATGTTGAGCCCAGCAGCGTCTCCTACAGGCCAGGTCAGGAACAACCACACTCCTCAAAGTAGAAACTTGATCCAGCATGTTACTTGGGCAGTCATGGGCTGGGAGCACCATGTGTAAAGCCAGGGTATTTAGCATTTAGCAACACCACCAAGAGCGAGATCAGAAAGAAGGGACTCACAGGCCACAATAACCCATGGCTACTCTGTGAATAGGAGGTGAGGATCTTGGTGCCCACCTTGATGGAAATCCTGGGTGGAAGAGGCGGGCTAATTTTGAGACACAACTTTGTGAGACATGGCAGGTCATCTAATACTCTCATTTCCCTGGGTCCCTGGATACATGGGTTTTTAATGTTTTACAAGCCGTAAAACTCAGTACTGAAAACTCTTGTTATTGCTTTCTTCTACTCGAGCTTACATGACACACATTCTGAATGTTCTTGTGCAAAATGGATAAAGCAGAGTAAGATTTTCAGGTTGACCAGCCAAGAAGAAAGCTGTGTGTGGGTACCATTTTTCTCAGCTCCCCTCAGAATGTAGACTGATTGGCCCCATGTAAGGCATCAGAGCATAACAGGAATTTCTCCTATTTGAGGTTCTTGGGACCTGATCAGGGTCAACTCATATTCCATGTGAGAGCTGGTAACATTTCCCTAGGCATATGGAGAGACCTTTTTTTGTGTGTGTGTGTGTGGTTACTAATTTGTGTTTTCCTTTATTTCAAGCCTTCATTTCAAACTAGGGAGCAGGTGTTTTTTGTTGAGTGGAGAAGCAGCATGAAGTCAACAGCTCTGTCTTTTGTAAAAGCCTCAGCTCACTAAAAGATTCAAGGGACATGCTGAGGCTGGGAAGGTAAGTGATGTGTTAAATGTCAAGTGGCAGTGTATCAAAATCCTTTCAATTAAAAGACAGAAACCTGCATCAAAGTGGCTTCAGGAAAAAAAAAAAAGAATTTATTTGTTTAAATAATAGAAAAGCCAGGGGTAGTTCTGGATTCAGGCCTGACTTGACCCAAAGGCTAAAATAATGTTAACAGAACACCCATCTCCATTCCTCAGCTTCCTTTCTTCTGTGATTGATTGATTCCTAGGTAGGCTTTTCAGGTGTGGCTGGCAAACTTTGGGCCCAAGCAGTGCCAAGCTTCTCCCCAACTGAGCAACCCTAAAGAAAGAACATTTCTTTCCAGTTCCAGCGAGTTCCAGGCTTGGCTTCTTGGTTATATGCTACACTCATTCCTGAGGGAATCACTGTGCCCTGATTGCCCAGGCCAGCTTCTGTGTCCAGCTTTGGGGCCAGAAAGTGAAATCAGCCCACAAAGCCACATAGCCTGAGGTAGGAAAGGAGCAACTTTCCAAAAGAAAGAGGATGTGGGTACTAAGCTAACATGCCTCTGAAGGAAGCCAAGGGGAGGGAGATTCTCCTAGATGAACAGAGATCTGAAAATGAGAAGGAGTGGAGGCCTCTCAGTGCTGGGTAGCAAGGCCTTGGTGAGCCACAACCTAAGAGGACCCATGAGTACTCAGTGCACTCAAAACCATAGGCACAGGAGGTCCCCAGCTCACCAGTGTATCATGCCCCAAGTATGGGACATCTGAGGCCTTGGCAGTAATGTGTGGACAAATGACTGGGGGAGAGGGGCGGGTTCTTCCTAATGTTTGAGCCATGGACCTCTGCAAAACTTAGGGTACCCTAATAAATTCCCTACCCAGAGCACAGAGGGGATCTATTGATTTTTAAGTGCTATGGAGGGGTGTGTGGAGTAGCCTGTCTGGGGAAATTTCCATGGGTGCTTAGATCCAAGAGCTCCACAGAACCCAACAGATGACATCACTAGTTTTACCAGTGAAGTACATCGACACTATAAAATGCCATTAAACAATGATTGTAAAGAGAAAGCTTGACAATGAGATAGGAATGATGGAAGAGTAAATACAAACAAGTTGGTTTTTCCTACTTTTTTTTTTTCCTTACAGCAAAGTAGATAATATTCCAAAGTTGTTTCTAAATAGGGACTACCTTTTATGGTTCTTTGCATCTCACATCCAGAAGCAGCAAGCCATAGATTTAGCTGCTCGTGTTTGAGCCAAAGAATCATGCAACTGGGACAAGCTATTTTTATTTCCTTTAGACTAGACAAACTGGCCATGTGCGACAGCAGAAGGAGCCCTAGATCTGAAGTCAGGGAACCTAGGCTTGAAACTCAGATTGACCAATGACTAGTTAGTTACAGAACCTTGGGTAAGTAGTTCACCTTTTGATCCCTAGTTTTCTGGTCTATAAAATACCACCTCTGATGACACAGGAAGAGGATTAATTAAGATGACATGGAAGAGCAAATGACACGTGAATTTAATGTTCTTTCTGTAAACTTACTGAATGCTACTATTACCTAACCACAGCACTTTCGAAAATATGAATTATCTTAATAGAGTGGTTGCTATGCTTCAGTTCGATTATCAGGTTATTTTGATATTTGGGAAGTTTTTGTAATTAAGACCTAAGCTCACCAAAGCATTATTTATATTAACAAAAACCTGGAAACAACCTAAATTTATGTAAAATGGAATATTATGTAGACTGGAGAAGCAGTGGTAGATACATATATGATATTGCTTTTGTTAAACTGAAGGGAGAGTAAAGTATCTGTTCGAATGCTCAATAAACTAGTATTAATGGTTCTCTGGAAGGTGGATTGTGGGTGTGGAAACTTTTAACTTCCTGTGTTCCTATTTTGGACTTTTTGGGTTTGTTTTTAAAAGATTTTTTTTTTACAGATATATGTTATAAAAAGAAAACCCTTTGTGCCAGTTTAGGGTCATGATCACTTCCTTCATGATAGCTCTCTGAGACAAGAAAAAGTTGTCAATTACCCTAAAAGCAGAAATACAGTCACGTACTAGAACAGTGAGTATAGGGTAGGATTGCAAACAATAAGTCCACTATGCTCATTTAATTGGTAAAATATACAGGTGGTCAAATCTTTTTTAGATGTGTAGATTCATTTTTTTTTTTTTTACCCTAGAGCAATTATGGATAAGAAAAGATTTTTGTTGTTGTTGTTCTTCCAGTGCATTTGCATTGGCCACAGAAAACACAGCAACACAAAAGAAAAAGTTTTAATTTTTAAAGAACATATGTGAGTTGTCTTAGACAGTTTTAAATATTTAAACACAAGAAAGGGTGCCAGAGTCAGTACATGGCATTTATTTTACTGACTTGCCCTGACAGATAACAAATGGAGAGTGATTTAATAGTGACCACATATCACTGGCAATATTTATTAAAATACCTTAAAATGGTCAATTGGAGAAAACCACATCTAAACGAAATCAAACTCTTGAATATATTCCTTTTAGCAGAAATAATTAAGAACATCTTGGCAAGACCGAATCTTTGCAAAACATACCAAATGTAGGGCTTCGAGACAGCAGAGAACCCACAAGCTTGAAGAAGCCTCCAGAGAGTTCTCTCAGGATCAACAGGACACTTGCATCATCCTGTTCCTGTTTGTATCAGCAGCAATGTGAGAGCCGAGTTCAGTAAGAATCTTGAGTCCACAAGGAAATCCTGAGATCAATGAAACTGACATATTAAATGGGGACATACCCACTGATAAAGTAACCACACTAGATCTAGACCAGCCTCTGCCTTCAGGAAGAATTTTACTGAAATAATTCTAGCAAATAGGTAACTGGGTCTTTTAAATTTCCAGGAAATATGGTTTCATAAATTTCCTTTATAATCTATCCCTGAATTTATATATATATATAGTTTTGCTTTAGTTGTCAATGGAACTTTATTTTTATTTATTTGTATGAGGTGCTGAGAATCGAACACAGTGCCTAACACATGCTAGGCAAGCACTCTACTATTGACCAACAACCTCAGCCCCTGAATTTAATCTTTTTTTTTTTTTAAATATTTATTTATTTATTTTTTAGTTTTTGGCAGACACAACATCTTTGTTTGTATGTGGTGCTGAGGATCGAACCCGGGCCGCACGCATGCCAGGCGAGCGCACTACCGCTTGAGCCACATCCCCAGCCCCTGAATTTAATCTTGATAATTCAATTTCATAGGTAAAGCATTGTGCCAGGTCTCTCAGGAACATGAGAAAGCCATATTCCTTGCATTCTAGAGTTTATAATCTAGTTAAAAAAATGTTTTAGTGATAATAGCAGCAACCAACATTTGAATGCTTACTCTGTTCCTGGCACTTGGTCTCATTTAAACAAACAATAGCCCCATAAGTAGGTATCGTTATTAACCCCATTGTATAGATTAAAAAAACCAAGGCTCACAGACCTTGGTTAAATGATTTGCCTGAAGGTCACAAAACTAAAACTGTGGAACTGAGATTTGAATGCAGGGGTCTACTCCCCTCCAGTACTGTTACAGAGGAATAAGCAAAAGGAAAACAAAGGACTAGGTATAGTTCAACACAAGCAGGATTAAAGAAAACCACCAGAAGTAGACAATGCAGACACAGCCACAACAGCAAGCAGGTTGTAGTCAGAGAATGGAGAGCAGGCTGGTTGTCAGAAAAAGTAAACAGTGAGGAGGTTGAGGAGGCCACTTGAAGCCTAGTCATGGAGAGTTTTCTATGCCAGCTTACCGGAGTTGGGGCTTCCATCTGCGCAATGGGAATGACAAAAATGTGAATGAGGACGTAATACACTTCATTTAAAGAATATTTTGGCAGAATCCACTTGGAGTGCTAGGAATCAAACCCAAGGCCTCACCCATGCCAGGCAAGGGCTTCTACCACCGAGCCACACTCTGGGCCCAACAGAAATGACTTGGTGGATGAGCATCAGATGAAGATGAGCTAAAGACAGGTGGGTTCAGATGGCTGTAGAATGAGAATATTTGTCCTAGGATCAATGTGCATTTGTCAAAGACATTCTTTCCTATGTTGAGGGCTCTGCTGAGACCTAGTCGAGAGACTTTAGGAAAGTCAGAAAGCCTTTCTGAGGCCTCAATTTCTTCATCTGAAAATGGAAACCCTGGACATGCTCTTTGAGACTTCATCCAACTATGAAATTTTGGGTCTCATGAAAAATCTCTTCTTGAAACTCTTGAAAATTAATCTTAGGTGGTCTCTGTCTATAATTAGAACTGGGGTTGATAGGCACAAACCTTGATTGTGCTTGAAAATATCATCCCGTGGTATTTTCTTCTTCTGGGAAAAGAACCAAAACTCTAAAAAAATAATACATTATACTTTCTATCTTTAATACCACTTATAAATAACTGCCTTTATTTTGTTGCTGGGTAACTGTGACCCACAAGAGAAGCCACAGTCCTCTCATTTTGGAGTTTCCCCCATAATCCCATAGGGCAGCTAGAATAGAACTGATGGAAGACTTAGTCAAAAATAAGGTATTTTTTGAGCACGTTATTGTTAAAACTATGCTGCTGCCTTTTCCGAAGAAAAGGAAAAAATCTGGTATATGCCTACCATTACAGTTACCAATTGACCTATTCATTAGTGCTTATCAAAAAGAACCCTCTTGAGTAACTCTAATCGGTGTTATATATCAGAATAAGATTTGGATAGTGTGAAGATTGAGTGACCTAATGACCACCCTAGTTTGCCTGGATTTTCCCCAAAAAAGTCCCACATTGTGGGAATCCCTAGGTCTCAGGCTACCTGGAATGGTTGGGCACCCTATGAAGATGATTTCAAGTCCCAGTACTCAAAACCATCTTTTACCATGTCTTAACCCTTAACACCCCAGGAGGCTCTTGGAAAAGGCATATAAAGAAGAAACAGCAGTGAAGGTGAGATATTCACTAGTTGTTATTGTGCTGGGCTAATCTTGATACCTCCATAGAGGGCTCTAGTAAGGCTATAAATGTGGGGTAAATGGACCAGTCTAAAGACCAAGGGCCTTTATCTTGTTCTTTCAACCCACATTTTAAGATCTTAGAAGCTAAGATCCTTTGGCGTGAAGTAAAAGTAGACACAGCAGAAGACTGAAGCCAAGATGGAGCTAAGTCTATATGCAAGAAAGAAAAGAAAGATGGCTGGTCTTCCGAGCTTTGGCTCAATTTTTTTCTCCTAGTTCATGGAAATTTGATGCAGAAGACAAACCCACGTGTATGTGGTGTTTTATTGCTAAATGGCTCTTCTTATTATTAAACATGGCATAATCAGTGACCTGGAATATTAATGGCAGCTCTGACCTAGGAGTGAGCTAGGAGTGGAAGAAGAGAGGGAACCCTTCCCCACCACAATGCTAACAAGAGGCATGGAAGTGTCTCTGTGTATATATGTGGAACCTCTATAATAAATTAATTTTTTAAATCAAAGCTTATGCAAAGTAATAGAAGCCTTTTTAGTTTCTTTAGTAGACAATTTATTTTGATAAACTTGCTCAATAACAAAAATACAAGTGAAGAAAATTATGTTCATTTTATACAGTTGTATTAACAATTGTTTTGAAACTATTAATTGAAAAAATGTCAAAACCAATTAGAAAACAATTCTTAATAAAGTTTGGGATAATATACAGACCTTAATCACAAACTTTAAAATCTCTTGAGGTGATACAACTACAAGTCCTGTGTAGTGAATACTACCTACACAGGCCATTTTTTTCCTTCATGTATTTTATCCTTCAAAATTTTTCTGAAAGACAGCTTACTGTTTTGAACTGTGAATGCAAATTTAATTTTTAAAAGAAGATCAAAGTGGGTTGATAAAGCGGTTACTATAGTAAGAGTAATTTGTGTCTAGTAGTCTTATAATAAAGACAAATTAAATGCAACATGTTCTTCCCATGAAGCCCACGATGCAAAATAATAGCTAACAATATATCCAAAGTTACCTTTCAATACTTTTTTTCTGGGCCTTTCTCTAAATCAATAGATTGTTTGTCACCAGGACTATTTAGTATTTCACTTAAGAGATTAAACAGTGATTTCATAGAACATCAAGTGGAGATATCAAAGCTTTAGGTAAAAGGGTAAAAACCAATAGTGTTTTGGTCATCTAGAACATTAAAAAGAAAAAAAAAGCCATCCTTCAAAAACAAAACAGAAAATAGGTTAAGAGGTGGACAAGTCAGGAAAATCACATTCACATGTTAACAACATAGAACATGGATTACCTTTGGAAAGAATCATACTGAAATGTTTACTTTTAATGAACTTAATATTTTTATGTTTACAGGTGTCTAGGCATGTTCAATAGGAGCTTCCAAAAATTTCAAACTAATTCAGTCTTGTGCAAATAAAACGAAAAGATAGTTTTCAGCATTTTACAGTGATATTCTTAGGTATGAGAAGAACGTACTCTCTAAAAACAATGTAACAGACAAAAGTTGGACAAATGATTGCACCATAAAACCGTGTTTTATATACAGTTTACAAGATATGATATCCTGCTATAAATTAATACTGTACTATATAGTACTTATTATAGTGACCTTTTTAAAAGCAACTGCTGACAGTTGACTATCTTTTCACTTACAGGATTTATAGAAAGTTATATGAATGAGTCCATTTCAATGTTTGGTCTGGAAGAGTACAAAGACTTGACCTCACATACTACTCAATGAGATGGTCTTAATCCTGGGTTAGCATGCAGACTGGCTAGAGGAACTTTCCCTCTATCAGTCCTTTATGCACTGGACCTCCAAGACAATGATGAAATCAAGGACAATTTAATGGTTTGGGTAATAGATACAAATAAAACCTTAAATTTTGTAATCTTATATGCAATACCACTGTAAGTGAAAGAAGTAAACAGTGGGGAAATTCTTAGCAGCTGAGAAACTTTCTCTCCCCATGCTCATGATCCAGTTAAAAATATTTTGAGAAACTATTTACAATAAAATCCATCTTTTGGAAGAGAAAATCTCTTGGTTATACCATAAATTAATTTGAACCATACTTTGCTAACACTATCTCAGTGGTATAATGGTGACAACCAAAGCTTTCCTTTAAAGTGTTCCCTTTGATTTGAGGACCTGTCAAATCACAATGGGAAATGCAATCCCAAACGTCCACATGTGTCCGGTGGTACTCTTAGAATTGACTAGACATCACAATACGTGGGGAATGGTCTCCCTTGGGTTTTCCAAAGGTTTTTTTTACCTGGGGAAGGTAAAAAGGAAAAGTATGACATTCCCTCAGAACGCTCAAGGAACACACCCAGGGGTGGTCCAACACCCCAGCCCATGGTTGACTCAAGAGTGAGCTGAAAATGGGGTTTCCATTCACAATGAAACACTGTAGAATTAACAGTAAGATATATGAATACCAAACAAGCCAGTGTGAAACACATTGAGCTCTTCCATTTCATACTCTGAATATCTGAGGAGGTAGCCCCATCTCTGAAGGAACCATTCTGTAATTTATAAACTATCTTCTTAAGAAACAGTGCATTCATTCCTGCTTGTGTGAAGCATGGGCTACATGAGACTGTCTCTATTATACTGACAGGGACATCTGGGTTGCCATTTCACCAAAAAGAGGAAAAACTTAGCTCCATTGCTGTGAAAACACCCTCCTGTCCACACTTCGAACAGGAGATTATCTATGGTGCTCACCAGGAAAAACAACTAAGCTTTGACACGAAGGCATGGAAATGTGGAGAAGAGAAATACTGTATTTTAAAACCATTTGTGAGTTCAAGCATTGGCTACAATGCTTTTTTAAGGAAAAAAACTTAAAGCTGTGGGTTTAGTACAGCCCTTTAAAATAAATGCAAAAAATGTTAGCTTTTAGCAAACAAAGGCATACAGCAAATAAAGAAAATATTGTATTGCTTGAGTTTTTGGTAAAGGTATGTGAATAATGCTTACAGATAAAAAAACATAAACATTAATTTTTATGGCAGAGTGAAATTAATGTTGTAAGTAGTCAAAAAAGCCAGATGTTTGCTAGTGAACTTTGTATTTACGTAAAGTTGTGTGCTTGAACATATAAAATGCATTATTAATGTAACATACCAAGCCAATAGAAAAAAGAATCTCTATACAATAGACAACAATTTCCAATAATTTAAATAGTGTTAGATTCCCCAAATTATAAGGTTTGACATGATCTTACCTACTACTATCATATACAAATAAATTAACCTACAAAGAATTTTTAGCTTAACTTAAAATTACACCTAGAAAGGTATGGGATTATTTGTACCTATTACAAAAACCGGTTAAAATCAAGGGCTGCTACAAAGAATGAGGTAAACTGAAGACTCTCTCCACTATGCAGCCTTCAGATAAATGGCTTTTTTTCTATTGAGTGAGTTCTAGGTTTGCACACCACAGTGTTTGCTAGCAAAGCATTCAGAGTTCTCTTCCAGGAACTGTTTGCATGTGTGCATATATAAACTTACACACACATACACACACACACACACATATATACACACTGTATACTGCATCAGCAAAATATATATATTATATATATATTTATATAAATATAAGGAAGATTTTCCCCACCCACCCACCCCAAACAACATGTCTCTTAGTGTTTTGATTTTTTTTCCTTTTCTTTTTGTACATAGAGATTAGGGAATTTCAGAATTTTTACATACATTTTAGCAAACACATTTTGATCTATTGGCTTCTCGGTGCAGTAATGCAACGGTAATCCGTTCTGGTGCCAAAGGCTCATACCATTACAAGGAAGTTGTGAACACTAATTTCTTAGGAGGTGAGGCCAGCCCCACATGAACTTCTTTTGCATCCCTCTGGTCCACCATGATTCATAAATACTTAGACTTTTTTTCTCAAATGAATCATTAGACGTTAAAAACGGAACAACAGAGTCACAAAGGGCCACATGCTTTTCAGTGTAAAGCATTCTCCTTCACTAGGTTGCTATCACAGTGCAGACTGACTGCCTGAATATGCTCAGGAGATTTAGTCATTATTGTCTGTATTTGGTTATGGAAAGGCTCTCGATTTTTTTTTTTTTAATCCAAAGTGCATAGTGAGAACAAATCAAAGCATTTTTTCCTTTTCAGCATCAGTTTCACCTAAGCATTTTCCTATGAGAGGACAGCTCAGATGCCTTGTCTTTGTCCTCCCACCCTCTAAAAATAAAAATAAAAAATAAAATAAAATAAAAAATAATAGAATCAAGCAGTTTAGACATTCATCAGCCTGGTAAACAAACTTTGCCAGCAAATAGAAGTCCTACTATTGTAAAGAAAATTGATAAGACAAAAAGTACATATGATGACCCAACTACTGTGTTGTTGGGTAATTTATAAGGTTGACCTCCGACTTCATTGATGTAAAATCCTATTGGAAATATTAGGGCAGCCATACAGAAAAGGATCACTGTAAAACAAACCAAAACACAACATTAGTAACATGGTTTGGTGATTATAAAAACAATGAAAATTTGGCACAAAAAAAGTTTATAGGAATTACAGATTGATAACAAGGTCAAACCTATTAATAACATGGACCATTTATCAAATACAGCAAAAGCTGAGTTAGCCCTTTATGAAAGTATTAGGATGATTCTGAATTACCAGAAATAAGATGGATACTCTCCAAACTTACTAAGTACTCAATATCCTGTTCTTAGCTATTTAAACTACTAATTAACTGGCTAGCCTAAGTTCTGACCCTACTACCTACCAACTATGCAATCTTAGGCGTCTGCTTTCTTCTGAAATAGAGGGAAGTATCAGAAGGATAAATAAAATAACTTCAAGCCCCTGGCCAGTGTCAGGTTGACAGGATATACTGAATAAACATTATATACTATTATCATTACAGTTATTATTCTACCAACTTTCTGCTCCTTGAGGTATTAGAAGAAACTGGAGAAAAGGTACATAAAAATAAGTACCATTTATCTTATTCTGATTTTCAATCAGCTAGTAAAAGAACATCAGATCTTTGGGATGATTATCAAATTGTCAGCGTGGTTATCTCTATCATGGACAAAGTTCCAAAAAATAAACTAAAATCTGGCAGAAAGCTTTCTATTATTAACTAAACAAGAAACCTTTTCCAAGTTAAACCTATTGCCAGAATACTGAGAGTGCCCTGGATAAATATATCATCCAGGAATGCTTGTCTAAGTATGTGGGGAGGGAACAGAATTTCATGAGTCCTTAAAAAACCAATTAGGAATCTTTTCCTGGATGGAATATCTCCAAGAATATATATTAAAAAGTAGCATTTGCTTAAGTAATATACCACTTAAGAAACACACCAGCACTCTACTTTGTACCACTTGGGTAGATAATTTTATATTGTATAAATAAGATTATTTCATCTTCGGTAAATGACTACACCAAAAAATATTACATAAGTAAACTTGCATGCATTCTGATACCTACTATAGAACAACTGAACAATTCAGGCATTAACTTTAATTATTAGAGTTCTTGGTCTTTTTGTTGTACTGTTAACAATAAATAACTATTAATGCTGTCAATGCCCACTTACCACTGTTATCTGTCATCAATTTATAATGCTTCTTATGGCCTACTAGTTTCGTGAATAAAATGCAACCACAATCTAGGTATCTATACATAATCTAGTAAAAAACAGCAGGACAATTGTTTTAAAAACATTTCTTTTTCCATAATGTTGACTAACTCAAGAAACACACAATTTAGAAGAAAAGTGCTTCAGAGATGTACATATTAAATTTGTTGTTTCAACTAACGTTGCAACTTCATGCCTATCTTTTCCATTTTCCACTTTAAAATCAAAATTTACCCTTATAAGTACTCATTTAATGGCTAACGGCAGAATTTAGCATTTTCAAGAGTTAAAATTTTCCAAATTACTACAGAAACTTAATAAAATTTTAAGGAAGCAATGAACTCCTATTCAATTGAACCTTGGTTTTCAATCCTATGAATCAGGTTCCCTATAATGCCTGGGGACCAGCTTTAATGTAAATTGATGAATTTTTTTTTTAAGCTACTAAGAACTGTGAAGTTACTTAAATCTTAACATTATTATTAACACTGATAATATCTATCACCTAAAGCTTATGAAGACATAATTTCATATCTTCCAAGGCATAGAATCTCTGGTGGTGGGAATGAGAAATCAGGGATCCTGGCAGCTGAGGTGTAAATCAGGGCAACAAAGGAAAGAGCAGTATCAGACTTGGAGAAGAGGACTATCTTTGTTTTTCTTGCCCTCAAGCAAGGCTCATCATGTGGGGCTCATCATGTGAGGAGACATACATCCTCACTGCACACAGGCATCAGAAAGTGTTACCCTTCCATTATTACAAAAACTACAGCCTTCACTGGAATAGAAATACATACATTAGAGATAAAGTACATCTACAATGGCTGCAAGGGAACACTAGGGGGAGCCCAATTCCTCTCAGAACTGCCACCCCAGCTCACTAGCTCCGCTACTGGAAAAAAATGCATTAAAGGAAGGTAAGAAGAGCAAGGCAGCTCTATACCCACTTAAAGGAAAATAACTCCCAAGATATATTAAACTAAAAACCAGAAGTCTAGTATAATGTGTGAACATTTTTATATAAATATATATATAAAGAACACACACACACATATGCATGTATGTTTCTATGTACAGAATGCTTCTAGTAGGAAAATTCACAAACTGGTAACAGTGATCACCTCCAGGAAAGAGGTTACCAGGTGGCTGAGTGACAGGACAACAAACTTCACTTGGTTACCCTTTCACTGACTGAATTATGTAGCATGTGCATATATAATTTCGAAAAGTTAGATTATTTAACTAAAAAAGATTACACTGCATTGGGGAATAACTACACATACTTAAATATTCTCTGCTGGAAGGCAGTAAAAAATAAACATAATTTTACATTTACATCAGGCAAACTAATAGCTCATGTGAGCATATTAGTGCTTTCTTTGCTTCATACAACTTTTCTAAATTATAGTTTAGATTTTTGGTATTCAGAGCATATATCCTCCCAACTTTCAACTAATTGCTGAAACTAAACCCTTCTTTGGTATTATTTTACTCCCAAGAGTGAATTCTATCTGCATAAATGGTTCTATCTATGAGGAAAAGACAAAAAACAAACAAACAAAAAAACCTGTCTTCTCTTTAAATTACTCATAAATATTTTCAAACTTAAAAATGAAATTTAAATTTTTAAATTTCAGCAGCCTGATCTCCACAACTGCTTCTGGCCCTTACTCTTAGACAAGAACTATCTCTGGAGGTCTCTTTGAATTGTGTCACATTGATTAACAAGAGTGGATAAGCTTTTGGGTTTTTAAAATTTTTTTAATGTCAAAGGCAATTTGCTTGATCTACATCTAAAATTAAGGGCAGTGTAGAGTGGAAAGACTAAAATAAAAAACAAAGCCAGAAAAATAAAGAGAAAGTTTCACCAAAAGTTAGGGAGAACAGAGAAATGAAGGAATATCACTATCTTACAGCCTTAAAGATAGTTTTAACTGAGTTTTACCACTAATAGGGATCCTTGAGATTATCTCTTACTCTAATCACCCTAGTTCTAAATAATGATATCACATGAAATGAGCAGTTTTAACAGACATTTTTAGAAACTTATACAAACCTGAGATGATTTTAAGACACTGAATTAGAAGTGAAGTATCAATGTTTGGCACAGGTATTGCCATCCTATTTCTTTATGGCAGGTTTTCTCAGTAGTGGGACTACTGCCATTTGGGGCTAGAGAATTCTCTGTAGCTGGGGGTGCTGTCCTGTGGGTTTGTAGTTTAGCAGCATCCTGGTCTCTACACACTAGATGCCAGCAGCACCCCCTAGTTGTGACTATCAAAAGTATTTTTAGGCATTGCCAAATGTCTCCTGGAGTGCAAACTTGCTTTAGAGGGAAAGAAATAAGAAAGCAAAATTATAGAAGTAACTTTTCTTTGTGCATTTATGTTTTCAACTTGGGATAAGCTTCTGATGTGTTTTGAAATAAAACCAATTTTTCAAAGTATAAGAGAATGTATAATATATAATTTTATCACACCAATGGGCATAGCTTAATAGAGTAAGAAATGTTGGTAAACAATCATTAAATAACCAAATGTGCTGATTTTCCAATGGTTATACAATACACAGCAGAAATTCAGTGATATCAAATAGCAAACAACCACTTTTATCTAGTCTATGTTTTTATAGTTCTTCTAGATTTATCTTTATTTTGATAGAAGATACCAAAACCATCAAGAAGAGGAAAAGACTCAAGCTTTGGTAGCTCTGAGTCACGGACCTGGAATACTTATGTCACAATGTAAACAAAAATAAGATTCATCAAACTTGCATTGCATACAAGGCAATTAAAGTTGTGGATGTCCTGGTCTTGTTGTAAGAGTTTTGAAGAACTGATAGGACTGTGGAGAATCTGTCTCAAGGCCATATGCAAGTGTTGCTCTCTGATGATTACTGAGTCCTTATTATTGATTCTTGATTATCTTCATAAAAATACTACTGTGCGCACCTTCTAAACAACTTAGTAAGCACAGGCTACTTACTTCCAGTGAATGCTATCCATCGAGCATATTTTGTAGCTTCTCTTCGCCAGTGGGAAGCCACCAGCAAACCACATGTGACAGTCAATGAAATGATTCCCATGATGATAAAAAACAGTGTGGTGACCCACTCTGGGGGCAGCCGAGGAGGGATGCACGTCCGGTCTCGTCCATGGATTGTTTGACATTGTCGCACTAGCCCCACAGTGAGTGCTCCTGGGAAGACGCAAAAGGTGGGGATACTTTAGTGGGTCTGGTAAGCAGGGGATATTCCCTTCTCCCACCCTTTGGTCCTTTGGGTGAATTAACTACAGAAACATATATCTCTACATACAGACATATATCTCTGAATATGTCACCCAAGTACTTAATTCCCTAGTCATTCATAATGTAGAAATGCCCGGCTTGACATACAAACAAACAAAAAACCCCAAATTGAAAAACTTTGCCGAAGTTTTTGTAGCTTGTTCTGTCATTCATTCAACAATTTTCTGAGTACATGTATAAGGCACTGCCCTAGGCTCTCAGGAAACAAGAGTGATTGATATAGATGAGGTCCCTCTCCTATGGAGCTTGCATACTAGCAGAAAGAACTGGAATTTTTCTATCCCCAGTTTCAAGACTCATTGCATATTACTTTATTTTGGTTGAGGAGAAAATACTAATATGTTTAATCATAATATATAAATAAAATTAAATAATGGATTAAATATTCAAAGTGATAATATATATCAAAGTTAAAGGATACAGCTCATCAATTTTTAAACAATGTATACATATTCATATTGTCACACTATTACTGGCATGCTTAACAGAAAAGAACAAAGAGGGTTAGGGATGTAGCTCAGTGCTTGCCTATCATGCACAAGGATCTAGGTTTGATCCCAGCACTGAAAAGAAAAAGGAGAACAAGAAAAGAATAAAGACTCATTATGAAGGTAATTTTTAAAGTATCCTCCTCCTTATTTAAATAACATGAAAGTGGGGGCTAGGGATATAGCTCAGTTGTAGAGTACTTGCCTAGCATGCACAAGGCCCTGGGTTCAATTCCTAGCACTACATAGATAGATAGACAGACAGATAGATAGATAGATAAAATGAAAGTAAGTTTTGTAAGATATCAAGTACTCTTTTTCCATCTCATGTCAAACCCAGGAACCCTATCAAATCTGGGGTGAAATCCAGATTAGGAAGGTGCAAGAGTAACCTTTACTCCTTTTCCTCATAAGAATAATGATTAAAATGTTACTTCTGAATAAAAACTGCTGTTTTCCCCTTTGAAGAACAATTGCAAATGGTAAAACAGTTACCAAAAAATCAAGGGCAGAAATTTCTAGAGCCAGTAGAAAACACAATAGATTTCTGCATGGGGTGGGGCAGGCAAGTAACACTCCTGGAAGCTTCCAGGAGAAGCAGAGGGGGCTGGAGCTATGTGTAGATGCATGGGTGGTAGGTGGGGCTGTTGGTGGAAGGTGCTTTGTGCAACTTAAGTTTTGCCACTGATATATTTTTAGAAATAAAGCAATGTGTTGAAAGAAAATGAAGCAAGAAATCAGTTCTGCTCTTAAAATTGAAGGCCTCCCCCCATTTAATGCTAACTTTATCTGACTATAACTTGAGTGGAAGCAGATAATCAATTTGTACTTTCCTTCCAAATCATCTAATAATTAGGCCCACCTAATGATCCCTGCACTGGTGCAAACAACACTGTAATTATCAGGTTGTCACAGGCAGGATGGAGACAGTCAAGGGACAAAGAAAGCAAACCTTCACAATAATGCCATCCACAATGCCCCAGATACTTGGAGCTGAGTGATGTCATAGGCCAAAAAGAAGCTTGTCGAGTGAAAATATTTTGATATTATTGCTACCTTTTGAAGTCTCCTGGTAATTGTTTGAAACCAGAAGAAGGGATGGGGCAGGAATAAGTAGGCACCAGGAGAGTTGCACGACTGTCTGTAAACTGAAGCACTAAAAAGTTTCCAAGCCAAGATTACTTGGGGAAAAGAAATGTCTTTACTATAATAAAACATTTTATTGTAAATTTAGAAGGAAGAAATTCGCAGCAGTGCCTCAGAACTCCTGGAAAAAAAAAAAGACTTCTAACAAATTATTCTCTTGTACTCATTGTTCCATTTTAAAAAGCTATAATTGCTATAAGAATAAACTAAAGGCAATGAAAGATCCTCTGACAAAGTACAGTATTGTGGAGTACTATTATAGAAGCAACTTTGTTCACAATTTAACATATATTAGTAACTCTACATATCTACTGAAATTATTAATTTACTTTTTTTTTTTTTTTTGGGTTCTTTATCACTGGGCCATACCCTCAGTCCTTTTTGTTTGAGGAAGGTTTCACTAAGTTGCTGAGGCTGGCCTTGAACTTAAAATCCTCCTGCCTCAGTTTCCCAAGTGGTTGAGATAAGAAGCATGTGCAACCGCACCTGGCTAGATTCATAAGAGAATTATTTGTGGTCTGTAAATATTAAAAGCTGTAGGCCCAGTAAATTATAACTAAAATATCTCTCCTTAAAAATATTTCTGAGTATCCTATGTTGCCTCTCTTATTCCGGCTATGGACAAAGGTGAGCAGGATTAAGGATGAAATTGAACTTAACATTGTATGTCTGCTGACCACTGAGCTTCGTAAGAACTGCTTTTACTCTCCTGCCTTGCATGGCACACCAAATGAATATAAACAGAACAAGTAAGAAAATGAAAGTTACTGCTATACTTTCTACAGACTAACTGGAAATATCCTGAGAGATGTTTAGCCTTTCAAAAAAGCTGACTATGCTCCTATATTTATAAAATTCCTTATCACAACAAATGAAGACTAGAATTCAGCAGCTCTGTTCTGAAGAAAGGAAAATTAATTCTAATTGACAATCAGAAGGTATACTGTGTATATGAAAATCAATACAGAAATATTTTATTGTGAGCTGGTGGTGTAGCTCAGTGGTATTAGCATGCTTTAGGCCTTGGGTTCAGTTCCTAGCACCAAACGCAGATAGTATTTCTGAGTGTCTCTCTTATGCTTGGCACTATTGTAGTAATCAGAGATTCCAGAATATGCTGTCACATTCTTGGTGAAAACAGACGTCTCTTAAATATATTACAAACAGATCAGTGTAAACAGTGGTCTGTCAACAGTATTGTTAAAATTCATTTTCTAGAGTGAGAGTCTAAGTCAATAAAACTTATGCCATAGTCACATATTTTCCCTGGATAATTAATTGGAGGATTCTGTAAGGGTAATTGTGTCACTACCATTACATTTTTAAAATTCAGGTACTGTTAGTAACCAAACTTTCACCAGGTCTTTTTTTGGTGGGAAGGAGGGAGCATCAGAGATTTTACCCCCAGGGATGCTTAACCACTAAGCTATATCCTCAGCTCTTTTTTATTTTGAGACAGGGTCTTGCAAAATTGCTTACAGCCTTGCTAAGTTGCTGAGGCTGGTTTTGAACTCATGATAGTTTCGAATTTTCATAGTTAAGTGACAGATTTGAATCTACGGGCAGGAGATAGTCAAGTCAATTATACTTCCTCCAAATTCTCTTAACACATGAGTCTGTATCACAGACATGTACTTGATTTTAAAAGGCTGCTGCTGCTACTTATATTTTAAATAATTTTTTAAATATTTTGATGGATATTGATGGGCCTTTATTCATTTATTTATATGTAGTGCTAAGAATTGAACCCAGTGCCTCACACATGCTAGGCAAGTGCTCTACCATTGAGCTACAACTCCAATCCCTGCTGCTTATTTTTTGAAGGGTGCTGGGGATGGAACCCAGAACCTCTCACATGCTAACCATGTGCTCTACCTGTGCTCTACCACTGAGCTACACACCCCTATACCCAAAGGTACCTTTGTTTTATCCCAAATAGGATATGAGCTTTTCAAAGGAGGTTACTTCACCTTCTACTTCACTGGAACCTCAAAATGGCATGCGGAAGTGGGTATGAGACTGGCTTTAAAAAGTATTTGGCTTTGCACTGATTAGGTTACTCAGTGTGGTTTCTTGTAGAATACTTGGTAAGCACAAGCTAACTTTTGTTTTATCCAACAATTTTTTTTTGCCTCTGGAAGGAGCCTGTAATTCCCTTCCTCAAACAACCAATCTATCTTTGCCCAGCAGCCGTTTCCTAGGTAACCAATCCAGCCAAATAAAAGTCTTATAAACAATAGAAAAAAGGAAACCAAACTAGGAACCCACCCCACAACCACACGTGCCTCACAGGATCGCACCTGTGTATCATCACACACAAAAGGGAAAGTCATAATGAGTCATTAAGTGGGGCATTTTAACTAAAGTGGCTTTTGACACTCATCATCTATAGTAGACACTGCTGAAAGGACTTAGCACAGCCAGTCTAAGCATGCCTGCTGGCACAGTGAGAATGATTATAAGGCATGTTATCAGTGCATGAAAAGCAGTGTCACAGAAAATCTGTAACCTAGGGATTATAAAGCAGAAGCATATGCCTACTAGAACCTGTCAAGGGCAAATCCTGTGAAGGACTTGCCAACCTGGCCACAGAGGGATTCCCCATATAGGGTTGGACCCAAGCAAAAGGGATGAAGTTAAAATTTGTGATTGGGTTCAGGGTATAGCTCAGCAACACAGCGTGTGTTCAGTGTTCAGCATGCTCGAAGTCCTAGGTTCATCCCCAGCACCAAAATTTAAAAAATTAAAAAATAATAAAATTACAATTGTCTTCTCTCATGTCTCCTTTAAGTTTTCCCACTACTCAGTGTTCTATTCCTCGCAGGAGCTCCCTGTCCGTTCTATGTTTTATGATCTGATCTGCCCAATCCCTGCCACTGATGGGGATCTCTGGCTCTACCTTCTCTTGGCAGATATAAAAATCTGTTCTTGGCAAGCTATCTTGTCGCTTACACAGACCAAACAAATGCTTTACCACAAATGTCTTAATGATTGATAAACGCTTAACATCCTGCCCCTCCCAAGAGCAATGGTATTTAAGCAAGGGACAGTACTCCAATTTAACAGAAATTATAAAGTTTCATGTTGTAGTGACAGTTTGGCTGAAGAATCAGCAGAATTGGGGACAGGAGAGGATAGGAGACTTTGAGTGACTAGATGCAGAAGCACAGAAAATAATAGCCTAAAGGTAACTTTAAAACTTTACATAATCGTTTCTTCCAGAAACAGCTTGCAGTGATAGATTTTTATCTGCTATGATTTTGCATTCTATCTTAGGACAAAGGTATTTATAAATAACGAACTGGTTCAAAGAGCAGACAGGCGAAACAAAGAACTTTATAATGAACCATACACAGTGTCTGACAACCTGGGTAATGTAAGAGGCTGAGACCAAGTACTAGTGTCTGCTATAGCAACCATGTTGTCTTCTTGTTATTTCCACCTGTTACAATCCCTCCTAGCACTTCTAGTCACAGAACCCTATGCTTTATCCCCATCGATTCTTTCTTATTGTCCAGCCTAGACTCCTAGAGATTATAAAATGTTTCCCTTTTCTTGCACTTACCTCCAGGCTGTTGAATGCTAATGGAGACAAACATATATCAGAGTAGAGGGATGCCACCTCAAATTCCTAAATTTTAATCTCAGGGCTATAACCACTGCCCAGTAGCTAATTAGGTTTCCCTAATTCAGTAGTCTCCCCTCCTGTGCTGGGGCTGTTCCAAGTCTCTTGCACTCTCTCCTGATCTCCAATATCAGAACCTCTCTCACATTCAGTAGGTACCAGTGTCTACTACTCAGGAAAAAAGAGGTCATCAGACGGCAATTCCTTAGCTGTCCAGTATCAAACTTGTGAATTTACCTGCCTTTCATCCTATTGCTTCTTCCTTGTGTTTTGGATCCCAACCTTTCTCACTTTGAGATCTTGCCCAATTTACTGGTTTCTTTTGCTTATGAATCCACTTCAGGATCTCAAAAACATTTGAATATACTTATGTCTCTCCATCATAACCCAAAACTACCCCACTATGCCAGGTCATCCTCCAGCAGCATCCTGCAGTCTGTCTTGCTCTGCCTAGCCTCCCTTGCCCACAGCCTGGTCAAGATCTCCTGCCCCACTCCCCTCTGTATAGAGGCTATTTTGCTCTTCATCCCGCTACAGCTTGGCTTTTGCCCAACCACCTCCCTGTAACGGCCCTTGTTCCACACTGCCAGCTCACGGATACTTCCAAGGCCTTGTCTTCTTCAACACATTTTCTTTGGCTTTGGTAACCCCCTTCACATTCTATGGGTTTTCCTTCAGCTTCTTTAGTTTCTCGTCTCTTTTATCATAGACATGGCCCCAGCCCCCCATCATTCATTTATATGTGGTGTTTTACAGGGACCTCTCTTGGTCCTGGATCTTCTATACACACTCTCCCCTGTAAATCCAAATGCTTTAAAATGGCCTACAATGATACTGATTTTGCTTTCACTAGCCTCTCCTTTAATTACTTTTCACATTTAATGCTCAAATTCTTATTTTTTTAACCCATATCTATCCAGCAATCTATCTACTCCTCCACTCTCCCAACAGTCTTTGTATACTCTTTCCCTCTTCCTAAGATACTCCCAAATTCTCGGCTACTGACTCAAAATTCTAGTTGCAGCTTAGAAGTCACTTCTGAGATGTCTGCCTTGACAAGAATTTACCCCCTCATTCTCGGTTGAGTGTTTGTCCTCTGTGCTTCCACAGTTCCTATTAAAGTACTACAGCTGTCTCTTTATCAAACCTGAGGGGGTGCTGGGAACCTCTGAATTTGTGGCCAGTTAGTCAGAACAGCAGGCAACCTGGGATCCCCTGAACTTACAGCAGTGTCTGAACTGGAGGACAGAGCTTTCAACTTGCATTAACTCCAAGTGCGTAGTGTGGGAATTAAACTGCACTGCAGTGCACTCATAATTGGGAGTCGAAACAGAATGTATCTCTTTACCCAAAAACTTGCACATGAGGTCTGAGGACATAGTTCAGTGGTAGAGTGCTTGACTAGCAAAAGTGAGGCCCTGGGTTCAATCACTAGTACTGAAAAAAAACCCAAACAAGCAAAACCACAAAAACAAACCAAAAAACCCCACATGAATGTTTGATTCATAATAGCCCAAAAGTGAAAACAATCCCCAAATATCCATCAGTTGATGAAATGTTAAACAAAATGTGATGTATTCATATAATGGAGTACTTCTCAGCAATTCAAAAAGTGAAGTGCATAGATATATGCTGCAGATATATAATTATATATATTTAACAACATAGATAAACCTTGGAAGCATGATACTATGTGAAAGAAGCCAGACATAAGAGGCTACATATAGTATGATTCCATTTAGATTAAATCCCCAGAGTAGGCAAATCCTAAAAGACAGAAAGTAAATTAATATTTGGCAAGAGACAGGGAAGTAGGAATTGGAAATATAGGGCTTCTATTTCGTGAGATAATACAAATATTTCAGAATTAGATATTGGTGATTGTTGTATAATATTATGAATCTGCTAAAAACCACTGAATTGTACACTTTAAAATGGTGAAATTTATTTCAAAAGAAACCAAAAAATCTAGTATAGATTACTATCAAATTCAATAGTATATCAAAAACTCTGTTCCAATGTAGCTCCATTTCCTCACTAAATGCCTTTGTACTATTATCAAATTATATCTATATACATTATAAACTTATCAACACCGCATAATTGTCTAATTTAAGAGTTACAAACAAAAATACATTTCAACTTTTATATTTACCTAGGTAATCACCTTTACTACTAGTACTCCTTATTTCCTTCTATGGAATAAAAATGCTACTTCCTTCCATTTCAAAATAGATACCTTTTAGTATTTCTTATAGGACAGGTATGCCTGTAACAAATTTTTCTTTTCTGTTTCTTGTGGAATGTCTTAATTTCTCCTTTAATTTTGAAGGATAATTTTGCTAGGTATAGAATTCTTGGTTGCTAGTTTTTCTTGCAACACCTGAATTTGCCATTCCACTGCCCAATGGGGTCACAGTTTTTTTTGTTTTAAATATTTTTTAGTTATACATGGACACAATATCTTTATTTTGTGTATTCATTTTATGTAGTGCTGGGAGATAGAACCCAGTGCCTCACATGTGCGAGGCAAGCACTCTGCCGCTGAGCCACAACCCCAGCACCCAGGGTCACAATTTTAGATGAGTCAATTATTAATAGTATTAAGGATCACCTGTACATGAGATTTTACTGTTTTTTTCTGCTATTTTCAACATTCTTTCTATTGTTTGATTATTATGTCTAGATGTGAAGTATTTAAATCTTATCCTACTTGGAGCTAAAAATTATTCAATGTGTAATTAAAATTTTTTAATCAAAATTTGAGGGTTTTTTTGTGGGGGGGGATACTATTTCTTCAAAGTCTCTCTTCTTTCCCTCTCTCTTCTCTGAAAATGGAGATGTATAGTGAGTTGCCAGACAAATCAAAATCTTGGCATAGCTTTCATTAAATAAAATAGCTCTTGTCTGCCTTTGTGTAATTTTCATTATGTGTATTTGGTATACCTGATAATGTCCCATGTGTCTTACACCCTGTTCATTTTACATTTTTTTTTTTCCTGTTCCTCTGGTTGGATAATCAACTAATGTGTCTTTCAGTTTGCTGATCTATTCTTCTGCCAAATTTCATTTTGGCTATTGAATTTGAGCTCCAGAATTTATTACTTTAATATTTTTTTAGTTGTAGATGGACTTTATTTATTTATTTATTACGTGGTGCTGAGGATCAAACCCAATGCCTCACCCGTGCCAGGCAAGTGCTCTACCACTGAGCCACAATCACAGCCCTCTATTTTATTTTTTAAAATAAAATTTCTTTATTAGTCTATGTGTGCTAAGAAAGTATTTTTACTCTTTCTACATGGTTTCCTTTATTTTTGGAACATATTTATAATACTGATTTCAATCTTCATCAGGTAAGTTCATGTCTGGGCTTCCCCAGGAACATTTTTACTGACTGCTTTTATTTTTCCTGTATATAGGCCGTATTTCCCTGTTATTTGAGTGTATTGTAATTTTAAGCTGAAGTTGAAAGTGAAGTTATATATTATATTGTGTATTTTTCAAAGACTTCTATGGGTCTTTTATATTTTTCCCCCCAGCATTGTTTTACTCCCAACTGGTAACAATGCCTTAGGTATATCTGCAATGTTAAACAATGGGCTGCTAATTTTTTTTTTAACAAATGCCCCAAGGGATAAGAAAGAGGAAGCTCTGCATTTGATCAAATAAACTCTGAAAATGGAGATGTATAGTGAGTTGCCAGACAAATAAAAATGGTACTTATTCTCTGGGGATGAATCTTGAAACAGTACCAAACCCTACGCTCTCTCAATTGTTGCTAGGCTGCTGTTTTATAGCTACTAAAGTTATAAGGCTACAGGTTTTCAGGAAGATGGCGGGTAGGATGAGCACAATTTAAAATGTCACAAACCATTTTAAATTGTTCTTACTGAAACTCAGGTGATTTTCTTGAACAAATGCTTTTTTGAGTTGTTGCTAGTCTTTAATTTCCAGAGCCCTAAAAAAGTTGATTTGACAATTTTTGCTACCAATTTTGCTACTTTTATGGAAGAACAAACATATTTTGCCCTTGCTCCACCACCGGGGAAGTTAAACTCAACAGGTCACAACTTTAATCTCAGATCTGCCACTACCTTGGGCAAGTTTCATTATCTTTTTCCAAGCCTGCTTCAACAGAAAAATACAACCTTTCATTTAGGTTTGTGAGAATTAAATGGGATAATGTGATAATATCTGTAAAGCAAATGGAACTATAAACACTGAGTAATTACTATATGATTTTGGAAAAGGGAATAGATAAATTCTTGTTTTGATTATAAAAATGTCTGTGTACACAAAGCAGTAGGACATAGCTTAATTTAACACAGTAGTTTATTCATGAAATTCAGTTCAAAATAAAAAAGGGTGGTATTTGATGGTTGCTAATGCTGGTAGTTATAAAACTTACTCAGGTCATTACTCCTCTGTCCATTTGCTTCGCTGTATCAAACAGGATGAAGAAGACTCACAAGGCAAATTTGGACTTGCTGAAATAAAAGCTCTGAGGACGAATTTTATAGGAATAGCAATGCTAGAACCTTGGGATTAAGAATGATTTGCTGTGACATGGGTTGGAAGATGCCGTCTCCCACAGACGGGACAGATTTGGAAGCATCTTTGCTAAGTTTTGAAAAACTTGACCGTGCCTCACCAGATCTTTGGCCAGAACAATTACCAGGTGTTGCTGAATTTGCAGCTTCCTTCAAAAGTCCTATTACTAGCTCTCCATCCAAATGGATGGCTGAAATAGAACGGGATGACATTGATATGTTGAAAGAATTGGGAAGTCTCACTACAGCTAATTTGATGGAGAAGGTACGAGGCCTACAGAACCTGGCCTATCAACTGGAGCTGGATGAGTGCCATTTCAAATGAGATCTTGTCATCATATATTGTGGATTCTACGTCTGAGGCTTTGAGGATTTACCATGGAAAAGAAAATGTACAACTTCTTGGTCTCAGTAATCAAGGACTTCGTGCATCATTTGCCAGATGGTATTGCAGATGTTCGCAGCTCTTTGTTTTGACTTCAGAGATATCTTGATGATCAAGTTTTTAATGATTTGTCCTTATGACATTCTCTTTATAATTGGAGTTTGTTTTACAGTGATGGTGGAAATCTGTCTGGTTAAGACAAGAAGTGTTTAGAGCTCTTCCCACCATTACCAGTGTCTTAAGTTATCTCCAGAAGGAAGAAGTGGACTTACTTGTAACTTATTATCACAGTGCACAAATGGCCCTTAATAGTTTTGAATGCTATTTCTCAGAGCCAGATTGCCCAGAATTTCAGAATTTTCTAGGCCTTCTCATCAAAGTTATATAGATGTTTCATCCAGATGGTTAGTTTTCCTACCAGGTTTCTCTACCCTCTGCTTCCAGCCATTTCACTAGGCCTTGGGGCTCCTTCCAACCTTATCAACAACATAGTGTTGCTGGGGCCTGAGGAGTTCCATTTAAAGCCTCTGTATTCCTAGTGGTTGGATCTCAGCTATTGTAAGTTACATGTTTTAAGCCTTATTTAACATGAATGGCTTAATGCAAGTAAAATATGTTTCTTGTTTTTATCAATAAATTTCAGCATAGATTGTATGTTTTCATTTAATTATAAGAAAAAATTTGTACTATAAATTCTCAGGTTAAATAAAACCTCAAATTATCCTTAAAATTTTTAAGTAAAATGAAGAATATCATTAACTTTATCCCTTTAAGAGAAGACTCTCCTAGTAACTTCTTTGCCTAAAGCTTTCTAGTGATCTTGGCATAGCTTTCATTAAATAAAATCTCTCTTGTCTGCCTCTGTGTATACATAACACAGTATCATTAGAATTATCGGCACTATAATCTTCCTATTTAATTGATTCAAGTTTCTATATGTATGTTTGTAATGCTCAAGAATTTGTCTTATTTAGGCAGACTTCATAGCATGGTTCCTTTTTTCCCCACATTTTTTATTGGGGCATTACTGTTGTACATAATGATGGGATTTACTGTTTTATATATATATATATATATATATATATATATATATATATATATATATATATATATACATACTATATATATATAGTATATATATTGCAATATAACAATATATTACAATATAACAATACGTTACAATATGTTATAATATAACAATGTTACAATATAACAATATGTTACAATATAACAATATAATTTGGCCAATATCACTCCTCAGCATTCCCCCCCCCCCGCCCTCCTTACCCCTCCCAACCTCTAGTACCTTTTCTCTGCTGATTTCTCTTTGATTTTCAAGAGATCTCTTACTCCCACCTTTCTTTGCTTTTTTTCCTCTCTAGCTTCCACATATGAGAGAAAATATATATGACTCCTAACCTTCTGAGTTTGGTTTGTTTCACTTACCATGAAAGACATAATTTCCTTTTTCTTTATGACTGAATAAAATTCCTTTGTGTAAAAAAAAATGATTTGCTAATGTAATAAAATCACAGAATGTTTTATTTAGATAGCAAATAAAAACATTGATCATTAATCTTTAAGTTAGATTTTCTTTTTCCTTACAGTTTCCTAGATGTTTCCTCTTTTACAAAAGATAACTCTTACCAGTAATTTTTGAGGACTGCAGTTCAGAGGTCACAGAATATTCTACTGTCACTTAAGTCATGCCCAACATTCCTGCCCCCTTCCCCGTTTATAATTCATTATATCAGTCTTCAGTTTCTAAACTGGCCTTGGGTCTGAACCTATGGTCACTAGAGGAGTTCAAGGAGTTGTTCAAAGGAGTTCCTCGAGAGGGAAACCTCAACTCAGGATGAATGAGGTTCTTAACAAATGTTAACAGGAATGAATTTAAGCACGAGTCAGTAAAAAGCAAAGACAATTTATGTAGGAAAACCATCTCAAGAGTGAGGTGCACATTTACCTGTGTGTCATCTTCAGTCTGTTTGATACAACAAAGCAGTTGGACAGGGGAGTAATGTCCTGATATATTGTGTGACTAGCAGCCTTAGCAGCCGTCAAATGTCACCCTTTTTATTTTAAACTGTGAGTTTCATGAATGGACTACTGTGTTAAATTAGGATATCCCCTACTGCTCTGTGTACACACACACACACACACACACACACACACACACTCTTTTTTAAAAATTTTTATTTATTTTTTTTAGTCATACATGACAGTAGAATGCATTTTGATATATAATACATACATGGAATGTACATACATCAATCATATTGTCTATTCTATTCTGCTGCCCTTCCTATCCTCCCTACTCCTTCCTTCCTCTCCCATCCTTTCTCTCTATCCAATCTAATGTGTGCCGCAGTCTAGCTGGGCACAATTCAGGAGCCACTTGTCAAAAGAAACTAACTTTATTTTTAGAACCACACACGCCAAACAAAACAGCTCCTCAGGAAAAACCCTTAGAGCCCAACTGCCACCACCGGCTTCCCACAAGCCTCTCAACCTCCCCCACTCCTCCTGCTCTTGAGGCCGATTGGCTGGGTCGTGTGGGCGGAGACAAAAAAGTCCCCCAAAGAGCAGCTCCGTAGTCTGAAAGGGCGGGGAAACAGCCCAATGAGCATCACCGTAGAGGAGCCAATCAGCTAGAAGTTGCTAGGGCTGCTGTGAGCCAATCATCAGCTGGCAGTCTGAAAGTTTGCTGGGGCCCCTTCGGCTGTGGCTCTCAACATCTCCCCCTCTCTGTTTAAACAACAAGCATGTGGCTTAGGGACCGTGCCTGCCTTAGGTTGTCCAATAGTACATATGGTCCTTACCCGTTATCGGATGAGCTGACCTCAAGGCGTCAGCCTCCTGTCTTAGGTTGGTACCATTACAATTGGATCTTACCCGTCACTGACTACCGGTCCAAATATGTATGTCATGTGTAGTTTTATCTGCTAAATCATTGCCCAAACTAAGGGCTCCAGGCAATCCTGTATGTGCCCTGATATGTCCTATAAAGAAATGGATCTTTTCTGTCCCAGATTAGACTTTGTATACTGGAAAGCAAAGAGAAAACAGTAGAGGAAGGGGAAATCCTATCAGCATCTTCAAGGGATACTATAGCATTAACTATATACTGACTATTGGAAAATAAATTAAATACAAAATCTTTAAACATCACAAAAGTTTGTAATACTGCATTAAGCTCTACCTTTTGAGCTGATTGTTTGGGTACTAAAAATGTAAAAGTTTGATCAGGTGTAACTATTGCTGCTGTACCATTATTTGATCCATCAGTGAATATATTTGGAGCATTCATGATAGGGGTTTTTCTTGTCATTTTTGGAAAAATTACAGGATGCGATGACCAAAAAGACAATAAAGGATTAGATGGTAAGTGGTTATCAAATGAAACATTAGATTTGCACATGATTATTGCCCAAGTATTTAACTCATTAGCTAACTCATCAATTTGATTCATAGTATATGGAGTAATAATTTTATTGGGAGAAATTCCAAACACTCCCTTTGCTGCTTTTATTCCTTTGAATATTAATTGTCCTACAGCCTCAGGATACCTAGTAAGAATAGTGCTAGGAGAATAAGATAAATGTATCCATAATAATGGACCTTCTTGCCAAAATACTCCTGTAGGAATATTTTTTGTTGGTAGTACAATAAATAATAAAGGCAAACTTATCAATTCTATCCAAATGCATATTTTCCATATATGTTTCAATGATTTTTAATGCCTTTCTTGCTTCAGGCGTTAACATTCGGGGTGAATTTGGATCTGATGGACCTTTTAGGATATCAAATAAAGGTCCCAACTCTCCTGTTGGTATACCTAGATAAGGCCTTATCCAATTTATGTCTCCTCATAACTTTTGAAAGTCATTAAGTGATTTGAGTTGATCTACTCGTATTTGAATTTTTGGTGGACAGACCATGGTTGAGGATAATAGAACTCCTAAATAATTAATTGGAAAATTTAATTGTACTGTATCTATTGCTATCTCTAGATTATATTTTTTAAATAAGTTTGTAAGTGTGGCATAACATTCTAGCAATGTGTTTTTAGCTTTGTGTGCTAATAATACATCATCCACATAGTGAAATATTTGTAGTTCAGGATTTTGATTTCTAAGTGGCTGGATTACTTTGTTAACATAAATTTGACACATAGTTGGGCTGTTTGCCATCCCTTGAGGGAGTACTTTCCATTCATATCTCTGATCAGGACCTTCATGATTCAGTGCAGGGATAGTAAATGCAAAACGTGGACTATCCTCAGAATGAATTGGAATTGGAAAAAAAAAACAATCTTTAATATCTATAACTAAAACATACCAAGTTTTTGGCAAAGCAGACAATTGAGGAATCCCCGATTGAGCAGGTCCCATAATAACCATCTCATTATTAATGGCTCTTAAATCTTGCAATAATCTCCATTTACCAGATTTCTTTTTGATGACAAAAATGGGAGTATTATGGGGAGATACAGAAGGTTGTATATGTCCTTTCGCTAATTGTTGTTTGACCAGGTCATGGGCTGCTTGTATCTTTTCTTTAGTCAGGGGCCACTGAGGAACCCATACTGGTCTTTCTGATTTCCAAGTAATTTTTATTGTCTCAGTGGCCCTTTCTGAAAATCCAACCCATGTCTGTCCGTTCCTTGATCTATTTGTATTGGTGCTGCTATACCTTGTTCTTGTTTTTCTAATCTTTTTCCTTTCCTAAAACCTTGTCTAGTCATAATAGTGGGTGCATTTTGGTTGATGTTATTTGTTAATGTCAAACCTAATTGATCTAGGACATCTCATCCCCATAAATTTACGGGAAGATGATCCAATACATATGGCTGTATAGTTCCTTCACATCCTTCAGGATCCTTCCAATCTAATACCATTGCACTTCTATGGGGATTAGTCGCCACTCCTAGGCCTCGAAGCGTTTGAGTGGCTTGTTGTAATGGCCAATGTTTTGGCCATTCTTGACGAGAGATAATGCTAAGGTCTGCACCTGTATCCAGTAGCCCATTAAATTCATGTCCTTGAATATTTAGTTTTAGCATGGGGCGAGAATCTAAACTTAAAGAAAGCATAGCCCAATCTACACCTGTGGAGCCTAATCCCTTGGAACCTCTTTCTACAGCACGACTGGAAATTTTATCATGTAGGCTGGGTATTATTAGTAACTGTGCTATTCTATCTCCTGGTGAAATTACTGATATACCCTCTGGAGAACTGGCTATAATTTTTATTTCACCTTCATAATCGGGATCAATTACCCCAGGACTTATCATAAGTCCTTTTAGAGTAGAAGAGCTGCGTCCCAATAATAAGCCTACTGTTCCTTTGGGAAGAGGTCCTTTTACCCCTGTGAGAATGATTTGAACTCCCATCTCTGGAGTTAGTACTGATCTGGCGGAGGCGCAGATGTCCAACCCTGCGCTCCCTCTGGTTTGTCTGATGAAGATCTGATGGACAATGTGTCCTGGGCACTACCCTGATGGGGTTGCTGGGTTCCTCCAGTGCTCCGTATATTTGTGGTTTTGGGCCCCGGAGCATTGGGCCCCCCTGTCCATTTTTTGGCAATGGAGCCTGATGCCTTTCTCCATGATATCGTGGATAAACACCTGGTCCTTGTTCGTTTTTTGATAATGGAGTACCCTCTATGGTGGTTTGAGAACGGCATTCATTAGCCCAATGTCTCCCTCTACGGCATCGTGGGCAAATATCCGGTATTCTACTCCTTTGATACCTAGTTTTGTTAAACCCTCCTCCAATGGGGCAATTCCTTTTAAAATGTCCTGTTTGTTCACAATTGTAGCATGTTCTTGGCCTGGCATCTAAAGCCTGTTTTACTGCAGCTGCCACAATTTGCCCTTGTTCATTAATGTCTCTGGCATCTAAAGCCTGTTTTACTGCAGCTGCCACGACTTGCTCTTGTTCATTAATGTCTCTACATAATTTAATATATGTGTTTAAATCTTCATGTTTCCATGGTCTAATGACTTCTCTGCACCAACGATTCGCTTGGTCATAAGCCAGTTGTTTTATTAATGGCATTGCTTGTTCTGTATTCCCAAAAACTCTGGTAGCTGTTTGAATAAGCCTATCTACAAATTCAGCATAAGGTTCATTAGCTCCTTGTATTACCTTAGATAATTGACCTTGTAAACCTCCATGTCCTTGTAAAGTCTTCCATGCCCTAACTGCCTCTGCAGCAATTTGTGCGTATACGCCAGGATCATATGCAATTTGTTGCTGCTGATCCTCATAAGGTCCCTTTCCTAACAACATATCTAGATTTCTCTGAGGATAACCAGCTGCTGCATTTCACCTAGCCATCTCCTTGCAAAATTCCTCATTGGCAACCTTCCATAACAGGTATTGTCCTCCATTTAGCACAGCTTTACACATATTAGCCCAATCTGCTGGCGTCATGTTCAAGTTGTTAATGGATTCGACCAAGCTTACAATGAAGGGTGCTTGAGGACCATAGGTTGTTACAGCCTCTTTTAGCTGCTTCACTGTTTTGAAATTTAAAGCATGGTGAATTCGCTGCCCTCCTGCCTCAAATACAGGGCATGTTAATTCTTGAGATCCTGTCTCAGGATCCCAACTATAAACTGCGGGGGTTGGGAGCCTCCTAGCATATGGAGGTGGTGCTGTTGGTTGGACACTTATGCCCTCTGGTGATAGAAAGGTGTTATTAGCAGTCTCCTGTAGAGGTGGTGCTGTTGGTTGGACACTTATGCCCTCCGGTGATAGAAAGGTGTTAGTAGCAGTCTCCTGTTGTAACTTTTCCCCTGATGGCTTTCTCTGCTCTAAACTTCCTTCCTCTGTCTGACTAGCTCGAAAGACCTTCTCTTTTACTTGAATCTTTTCCTCTTTCTGACTAACTTGAGAGACCTTCTCTTTTACTTGAATCAATATGTCTTCTCCTTCCTCTACCTTTGTCTGAATTGAAGGCTTTGGACTAAGCAAACAAGATAAGAACGTCCACAATGGCAATGTGCCAACTGGCAGAGTCCCTGGGCTGTTCTTTTCTATTCTTTTTAAATCTTCACCATGATGGTTCCATTGTGATATATTCAACAACTCCTCCTCAAAAAGCCATGGGCTACATTTT
Source organism: Marmota flaviventris (assembly GCF_047511675.1). Lineage (NCBI taxonomy): Eukaryota > Metazoa > Chordata > Mammalia > Rodentia > Sciuridae > Marmota > Marmota flaviventris. The sequence continues at coordinate 15,377,308 of NC_092516.1, read as the reverse complement.
TGTATTGTATCAACGTATGCCCTGACTGCTCTTGATTTTACTGGGATGCCTCCTTCCTCTAACAATTTACTTAACACTCTTTCGGTTTGTTTTTTACTAATTTCTGATCCCATATTTCTATTATAATACAACCCAACAAGATGACGCCAAACAAAACTGAGACAGAATGAAATAAAAATGGAACAACAAAAAATCATTATAGCCTTTCTATCCTCCTGAAATGTGCATCTGTCCTTTCTCCCTATCTGTTCCTCAGACGTAAATAGTTTTTCCTCAGATGTGAGCGTTTTTTCTTCCGTCTCACTCATCTCCAGGGACAGGCAACTTAAAACAAAAGTGAAGCGAAACAAAAGAAGAATCTTAAAATGGCTACCCATCCTCTCGCCCTGCCCTCAGGGGCAAGCAGTTTACCTTATCACTTACCCTCAGTCGCTCCCCGTACGGGCCACCAAATGCCTCAGTCTGGCTGGGCACAATTCAGGAGCCACTTGTCAAAAGAAACTAACTTTATTTTTAGAACCACACACGCGAAACAAAACAGCTCCTCAGGAAAAACCCTCAGAGCCCAACTGCCACCACCGGCTTCCCACAAGCCTCTTAACCTCCCCCACTCCTCCTGCTCTTGAGGCCGATTGGCTGGGTCGCGTGGGCGAATTCACCATGCTTTAAATTTCAAAACAGTGAAGGTCTTTCGAGCTAGACAGGCCTAGAAGGAACTGGCTTTAGGTGGATGAAGAACTTTATCCCAATGAGCAGCTCCATAGTCTGAAAGGGCGGGGAAACAGCCCAATGAGCATCACCGTAGAGGAGCCAATCAGCTAGAAGTTGCTGGGGATGCTGTGAGCCAATCATCAGCTGGCAGTCTGAAAGTTTGCTGGGGCCCCTTCGGCTGTGGCTCTCAACAAATGTGACACATTTTTTTTTCTCATTACAACATCATATATGTATTCTGTATAACAATGAGGTTCTCCACACGCACTCTTTTAAAAACCAAAACCAGAATTTATCTAATTCCTTTTCCAAAAAAAAAAAGTAATAATTATTCAGTGCTCATAGTTTGGGTTCTTCTTTTAAAGGAAACTCAATCTGGGGCAACTGTGGGAATGATATCAGTCTGGTGATCACTAAATAATTTAAGGTGGTCTGACAATTCTCAGGATCCTTAGGTTGACATCATCTCCATTATCTGATCAATAGATTACACTGGGAAAGTACCCTATATTACAGGATTTGCATCTCTCTTTGCTCAATCTGTTCTAAAAACAGATGTATCCATGGGCTAATTAGCAGTGGACATGGTAATTTTCCCAAGTGGGTGAACTTTCAGTATCTTTTAAGATTGAGAGTGAAGATTTGTATATTTCCTAGAAATTCTGGAATGACAGACCTGGGGGATAGAGCTGCCTTGGGAGTGACAGGCCTAGAAGGAACTGGCTTTAGGTGGATGAGGAACTTTAGCACAAGGGTTTTAAAGTTAGTCTTCTTGTCCTTTCTTGTGTCTGCTTTCTATTTCTTCCATCCTAGCTCACTATGAAGACAGTAAACACTAACTAGCAGTGAATCCCTATTTGAAAATTTTCTTTACTGACAAGTACAACATAGTATTATATTTTTCACTATGACTTTGCCATCATTTGGAAGCTCTTAAACATAATGCAGGAAGAACTAATAAAAGAGAAATTTAAACTGTCCCATACAATGTGCGGAAACCATGCGAAAGGGTATTTGTCATACTGCTGTGAGTAGCCTATTCTGGTTGAGTAGGATTGAAGGTGCATTGGGGAATGGGGTTGAGAACGCTCATGTTTTTCATTTTTATTTGAGTGTAGATAATTAATACAATTTTGCCTGAAAATTTAAAAGCTTTTTATTTTTTTATTATTATTATTTTTTAATGTACTGGGAATTGAACTCAGGGGCACTTGACCATTGAGCCACATCCCCAGCCCTGATTTGTATTTTATTTAGATACAGGGTCTCACTGAGTTGCTTAGCGTCTCACTTATGCTGAGGCTGGCTTTGAATTCATGATCCTCTTGTCTCAGCTTCCAGAGACGCTGGAATTAAAGATGTGTGCCACTGTGTCTGGCAAGCATTTGTTTTATATTTTAAATTTCTAAAATGTTTCAAGAGTATTTATTACACATTAAAGGCTATTTACATTTATGTTACACACTGTGAAATTTTCCAGTCATACATGAATTTAAGCATATACTAATCTGAATCTAAAGGGAATTAAGAGTATGCCAAAGAAATAAGACTAAAAGTCTAGAGAGCTAAAATGGAATTAAAATTACAATATCTATAGGGTATCATGAGACACCCCTGTGGAGAAATTCAGTAGAGCACACTGGGGACTTATTGTTTTTTCTCTTATGAATCTGGCAGAAGAAACAAATTTATTTCACCTAAATGAATAACCTCCATGTTTCAATTGTAGGCCTAAACTGGCTTAAGACAAGTGATACAGAAAAACGGAATAAAAGTCAAACGATTTTGTAGGTCAAGTAGTTTGTGTGGGCAGGAAACTAGTGCAGAATTATCTGTAAAAGCATTTTAACAAAAAAGCTGAATAATAATGACCCTAACTGGGTCATAGAAAAGGTTCACCTAAACACAATGACAAGAAAGAAGCAAGCACTGCAGCAGATGAGAACTGCTCCTATTCCAGAGAAGCTCCTGGCCCAAAGCAGTCATAAAATTAGACAATTTAGAGCTGGAAGAAATTTCAAAGATCATCTGTCCGAGTATCCTCAAATTAGGGTTTAGAGAATACTGAAGCCCAGAGAGATTAACTGATAAATCCAAGAGTACAAAGTAACTAGCAGCACCGGTACTAAAACCCAGATTTTCAATTACTTCAAAATTATCCCTATCACATGACACTAACTTCCTGGAACACCATCCATTCAGTAAAGAGAAAGAATAGTATTCCTAAAAATAGCTCCAGGAACATTCAGATTTATATCAGAGCAGACTTAATTATAACTTTGTAAGCATACCGATAGTGAATCTAAGAGAAACTTCATGGGAGGTCAAAAAAATATACCATGGAGACTGTCTTTGGGTTCCTCTCAAAGAAATGACTCCCCTGGCTTCTGTTTACTCTGAAATGTAGCCTCCTCCCACACTAGTCACTCTTCCTCATAAATGTTCAAGGAGTATCCCATTCCCAGGTCCTTCAGAAGGATATGGAAAATGACAACTCCTAGGACAGGGAAATGACAACCTCCCCCAAAACTGTCTAACCTGGAGGAAGAGGGAAGAGGAAGACAATCATTAGTCCTCTGCCAGTTAATCCTTCCCCAGAAACAGTAGGCCCTAAGGGGGGGAAAAAAAGCACACTTTCTTCCCTTCTTGGGTTCATCCCCAGCATCTCCACCAAAAGCAAACATTCATCCCTTCCTAACCACAATGGGTCCTGATGGGAGGAGGCGAATACTGGGCCCTGGACTTTTATTTACCCTTTCCCATTGCCAATGAGTCCTGGAAGGAGAAAAGCAAATAGTGAAGCTCTGGGTAATAGTGGGTCCCAGAGGAAGAAGATAAGCAGTGAACACTGAGTTCAGGTGACAATGAGTTTCAGACTTTTTATAGCCTTTTTTCATACTGCCCAAACTGATACATTCTGCCTCAGTCTGCAATGATTAATTCACCCTCATTGTATACTATAAAACTCAAGAGCCCCTCTATAACCAGTGACCATTTTTCTACTCAGAAAATGAGCTCCTCCAGTGCCTGATTGACTCCCCTGTGGAATAAAGGAAAGCTTGCTCATCCGTTTGAGGTCTGCTCCTATCCAGGTTATTTGTATTTTCATTATGGTGCTGAAACTGTGTGGGTTATTTTTGCTTATACCTCTCCTTAAAGAAACATCCCTCTTTCTCTGTCTCAAAAACAACAGGGGTGGGTGTGGTGGCGCACACCTGTAATTTCAGCTGCTCCAGGGGCTGAGGCAGGAGGATTGTGAGTTCAAAGTCAGCCTCAACAACTTAGAGAGGCCCTAAGTAACTCAGTGATACTCTGTCTTTAAATAAAAAACAAAAGCGGACTGGAGATGTGGCTCAGTGGTTAAGCGCCCCTGGGTACACTCCCCTGTACCCCCCATAAAAAGCACTTATAAAAAAGAAAAAAGGATTCCTTGCATTGATTTTAGTCTCTTGTCCTACCTTCGAGGAACTTTGGTCATTTATGGGCTATACTCAAACATCAAAAAGAATATTCCTATTTGTCTCATTTATTTACATAGTCCAGAAAATGCGCATCATCACCTTCTCAGAAGAGAACTGTAGAGTAAATCACAATAATTAACTTTTCTGAGTTTAGCAAAATTCCATTTTATGATTTCTGGGTCTGTCAAAATAATTGTTCTTTTGCAACTAGTTTATACTCCAATATGAAACAACTCAAAGTAAATTTTCTAACAAAAGTATATCCCTTTAATTTATGTAAGTACAGTAATCCTTTAAAACCAAATCAAATTCTAAACTATTTAGTCATATATCTGTTTTCTTGAAAAGTATATTAGTGGTTAGAATTCAGGTTCCAGATTAAGCTTAAAATCCAGGTCCATTTCTCAGTAGAAGTGAGATTTGGGGCAAGTTTTTTTTTTTTTTTAATATTTATTTCTTAGTTGGACAAAATATCTTTATTTTATTTATTTATTTTTATATGGTACTGAGGATCAAACCCAGGGCCTCACACATGCTAGGTGAGCACTCTACCGCTGAGCCACAACTCCAGCCCCCTGGGGCAAGTTATTTAATCTCTGTGTTTCTCAGTTTCCCCAACTGTAAATGGGAAAAGAATGATCTCGCAATATTGTGCAGATTAAGACAGAGAATGTGTATGAAGCACTTAGAACAAATGCCTGGCACAGAGTAAGAACCTGATAAATGTTAAGTATTATTAGAGATATACTGCTATTTCAATTAAAATATGTACTTTAAGAAAGATAACACAATCTGTGGGATTTTGTCTTCCTATTAAATGTATTATTTTCTCAGAATATCTTTGAGTTCCTTGCTTTCTTGGGTTTAGATGAAAAATAAAAATAAAAACTTTCTGTTTAATTTATATAGACCTACTAATTTAAAAATGAGACATGGGGCAGGGGTTGTGGCTCAGTGGTAGAGTGCTTGCCTAGCATGTGCAAGGCACTCGCATTCAATTCTCAGCACTGCTATAAATAAATGAATAAAATAAAAGTCCATCAACATCTAAAAAATTTTTTTAAGTGAGTTATAATTATCAAAGTTTGGAGACTTGCATATATGAGGAAAGCTAGTTTAACATTGATACATGTGTTTATTCTGTGCCATTAGTATGGTCTCTCAATTACAGAAAAGGATGGATTTAAAACTGGAAGGCTTTGGAGAAAAATGGAAGTTCTGATTATGACAGCTGCTCTTCCATTTAATCTTGAAGAGGAGTGTGTTTTCACTGCAGTTATATTTGGCTTCAGATTGAAAATGTAAGGTGATATCTCTCTCAATTTTTAACGTTAGAACATACTACTGAAGCTTTTGCAGAAATATATAAAATCAATCTCTCATTAATTAGCTTACATTTGTGGTAGACATGATCTCTTAAGCAAAAAGATGGTGGTTTAGGAAAATCATATATTAGAGGAGGTCTCTGATGAATTTGAGAAGTCTGGCACCACTCCATGAGATAGGTCTGACTTCTCTCCAAGTCTGCTAGGCACAGCATGCCACACTAAGCTTTCATTCATTCAGGAAATACTCACTCAGACTCCTTTGCATTCTATCCCCTCTTCCCAGCTCCCAAGATGGATCTGCTTTCTTTCAGTACAGTTTTGCATCTTGTAGAATTTTATAAAGTGCAATCATATACTGTTTGCTATTATGAATAAAGCTGCTATAAACATTTGTTTACAGCTCTTTGTACTGTGCAGCACAATGTGGGAAGTATAATGAAGAACAGAATTTCTGTATTTCATAAACTTACATGTAGAAAACCAAGGTGCACATTCACACAAAGTTAAAAAGCACAACACAGTACATAACAGGATGTGACCTAATGCCAACAGAACTGTGCAGCCTCATGGAACTAGGAATCTGGTGATAAGTATTCCATCCACAGGCACATTATTCATGTAATTTTGAGCAAGAAACTTCACTGCATGGCCTATTGCTCCATTTTACAAATGAAGTATTTTTAAAGGGTTCCTAAAAATCCTTCACAATTGTTTAATTTTATTAAGATATAACTTAGATATGATAAAGCCAATCATTTAAAAATGTACAATTCAATGTATTTTGACAACTGTATACCACCATCTCAATCATGATATAGAACATGTATCTCACCCTAAAAGTTCCCAGACTCCTTTACAATCTGCTCCACCAGATTCCCAAGATTGACCTACCTTCTATCAGTAGAGTTTTGCCTCTTGTAGAATTTTATAAAATAGAATCACAGACACTATTTGCTAATAAGGCTGTTACAAACATTTATGTAGAGGTCTTTGTTTAGTTACATGCTTTCTTTTTCTTGTGTTAATAGAAGTAAAAACTGTTAGGTCGGTGGCAGCGACTTGGTGGTGACTTAGTGGCAACTTAGAACAAAGCAGCCCGCGCTGCTTTGAACATCAATCAGATGCCCTCGGAAACGCCTGTCAATCAGCCAGATCTCCTAACTAACGCCTGTTAATCAGCAGGACCCCCTGGCCAATCCTGGAGTACAGCCAACTCCCCTGACCAACTCCAAGGGGGCAAGGGACCCTAGAGACACCTTTTCCTGTCCCAAGCCCTTCCCTTCCTGCTGTAAGCCCCATAAAAGTCCAGTCCGGTTGAGCTTCCAAGCGGTTTCTCCTCAGACCCTTCCCCTGTCCCCTCTGTGGGTCTGATTGAGTTCCGCCCGGGAGTGATATATCTCAATAAAGCCTGTTCAGCGGCCCTTTTAAATCTGCCTCCTTTGGTTGCTGCCTGCCTAGCCTGATCTGACAAAAACATTGGTCATATGATAAGTGTGTGTTTAAATTTATAAAAAACTATTAAAATGCTTTCTAAAGTGGCTGTTCCATTTTGCCTTCCTGTGAAAATTCCAGCTTCTCCCCATACTCATCAACACTTGAAATTAGCAGTCTTAATAGTTTGTAAAGGTGGGTATATAGAAATCTCTTATTGTGGTTTTGTGTTTTCTTAACATCTCATAATATAAAACATATGTTCATTTATTTATTTGCTATCTCTGATCTATTCAAATCATTTGCCTATTAAAAAAATCAAGTTGTCTTATTATTGAATCTAAGAATTCTTCATATATTCTAAATAGAAGTCCATCATCTGACTTTGTTTTACAAATATTTTCCCTCAGTCTTGCCTTTAAATGTTGTTAGTGAGGATTTTAAGGATCAATATTTTAAGAGTCTAACTTACCAACACTTTTTTCCCCCCAGTACTGTGGATTGAACCCAATGGCACTCTACCACTGAGTTACATCCCTAGCCCTCTTTATTTATTTATTTATTTTTATTTTGAGACAGGGTCTCGCTCAATTCTCCAGGCTAATCTTTTTTTTTTTTTTAAGAGAATTTTTTAATATTTATTTATTTATTTATATTTTTTTAGTTTTCGGCGGACACAACATCTTTGTTTGTATGTGGTGCTGAGGATCGAACCCGGGCCGCACGCATGCCAGCCGAGCGCGCTACCGCTTGAGCCACATCTCCAGCCCCAGCTCCAGGCTAATCTTAAACTTGTGATCCTCTGCCTCTGCCTCTGGAGTAGCTGAGATTACAGGTTTGGACGACCATGCCCAGTCAATTTAATAATTTCTCATTTTGCTTTCTGTAGCTACTTAGTGGCAAAGGGGCAACCCCCAACTCTAATACCTAATTGAACCTTTGGCAATAAGAGACATCACAAGACAGAACACCAAAGTAATAAACATTTATTATTTTTAAAGCCATCTAAGAGATGTTCAATGGTTATGAAGAAGGAGGAGGAGGAGGAGGAGGAGGAGGAGGAGGAGGAGGAGGAGGAGGAGGAGGAGGAGGAGGAGGAGGAGGAGGAGACGACCACAACGACTGCAAAGAAGTATTAACTTTCCTTTATTACATTTGGACATACAGCTAAAAATCATGTCATCTCAACGATTTACAGGACAAAAATACACTCAGAATAGTTCTCAATGCCTTTTCTTCTCATTGCCTAACCTATATGCTTAGAAAATATCAACTACTGCCTTTGGAAGATCAGTTAGTTACAAAGTTTATTCATGTTTAAACAAATAATAGCTAACATACAAAAACAGAGATGACAAATGTATCTGGCAGGAGGGAGAAGTTTACTGTATTGTAACAGAAAGTCTCAGTTAAAAAAGCCAAGTTATTAAAAAGTAAGATTCTTATAAAACTAGCTTGTTAATAAATTTATACAGAACATAGCAACAATTTCTTCAGATTTGTTCCAAAGTTGCCTTTCTCTCAATGAGATTAGCCCCACTGGTTTTCTTTAGCTCCTAAATATACCAGATTCTTTCCCACTTCAAGGCCTGGACCATGCTACTCCTTTAGCCTGCATCACCGTTTCCTGCTCATTCTCTTGCTAACTCCTGCACTTCCTTTCATTCTTAAGGTATTGTTTTCTTTTATTTTTTTAGCAATAGTTGGACACAATATCTTTATTTAATTTTTGTTTTTTTTAATGCAGTTCTGAGGATCAAACCCACCCTAGCCCCAAGGTATTGTTTTCTTAAGAAAGACTTTCCTAGTATCTACTCCTTATTATAAGTACCCATTAAACTATATTTCTCCTTTCACAGCACTTATGATAATTATATTTCCATGAAAAAAAATATTTTTTTGTCTCTATTCTCTCTTATCTTATTGTTGACAATAAGTTCAATGTGTGGTTAGCATCTACATTATTTATCACTGTGTATCTAATGCTTAGCACAGTGCCCATATAATATGTTCTCAATAAATTTTAATATAAATATAAATTTTGTGGGCTGGGGATGTGGCTCAAACAGTAGCACGCTCGCCTGGCGTGCATCGGGTGCTGGGTTCAATCCTCAACACCACAGAAAAATAAAATATTGTGTCCACCTAAAAAACTAAAAAATAAATATTTTTAAAAATATATATATAAATTTTGTGCCTATCAAGTTGGGAGGTAGGGTCTAATGAGAGATGTCTAAGTCATGAGAGCTTCACCCTCACAAACAAATTAATGCCACCATCAAAAGAATTTATGGGAACTCTTCTAACATCGAGGAACTTTGGCGGATGCAGAGGATTGAGGTACAATCTTGGAAGAAGAGACTGGTCCCTCACCAGACACCTAACCTAAAATGCCTTGATACGTAGAGTTCCTAGTCTCCTGAATTGTGAAAAATAAATTTCTGCCCTGAATTACCTAGTATCAGGCATTCTGTTGTAGCAGCACAAAGGCAGATGAGATACCATATTTTATCACATTTTTCTCTTTCCAAAATAAAAGACAAATTAGGCAGTAGACAATTATCATTTATCTTAAGGAAGAGATTAGTTTAAACAATAACTTCAAGTCAATGACACTATTTATCATTAACTTAAGAAGAAGGGAAAGAGAAAAAAAACAAGCTTTATCTCAATAAGATAATAAAAGAAAAGTAACACTTCAGTGAGATATCCATATAAAATTAAGAATCCTGTTAATGTTCTCATTTACTTTATGGACTGATGATGTACCTAAAATACAATCAGAAATGCAATTTTAACATGGCCAGCCAACTGGTATCTTGATACGTCTTAAAACCAGAAAGACTCTTAATTCCCAGCGCCCCCCCCCCCCCTCAGTTTCATTTGAAAGAAAGGAGAAAAGAACACAGTCACAGAGACTTAAAAAGAAAAGGGCGGGGGGACCACAGAACCACAGTATGAATCCATGCTTCAATGGCAGGTGCTAATATACCTATGTCCTAGAAAATAGGTTGTATTTGTGAAAGCAAAAGCTTTAGAAATGGGAGTAGATAAGCCAAGAGAAGGCTCCTGGGCAAAACAAGAAGGTCTAGCAGCCGGTACAAACTTGGTTTTGCTAACTCTATCAAAACAGGATTACTATCTCTAGTTCCCCAAAACAAAATAAAAACAATACTTGCTTTTTTAGCTTTACTGTTCTTTTTGGACCAAGCTGAGGAAAGCAACAGCAAACAGGTTCAAAGTTAAAGGTTAAGGTGACTACAATTTTCAACTTCTCCTCTAAGAAACACCTGCTGACCCACTTTCCATTAAGAGACCTGATGTGGAACAGAATTTTTGTGACTTGAGCTCTAAGGATCACTCTTTTTCAAGAAACTGATTTACATTAAACTGATTTACATTCATTACATAGTAATGAAGAAAGTTTTATCATCTGTCATAGAAAAGGAGTGATTGTGGAGAAGTGGCAGTACTGTCATGGGACTGCTCTAGTCAGGGTGTAACATGGAACGGAAGTTGTTCCCTCTCAGTATCCTGTCATTTGGAGAAGACTAACATATCAACATTTAACCTAGAGGAAACAGTAACTGTGCTTGCAGTACCCAGCAGAAAATGCTGTTGACTCTTAAGGTGACCAGCAGATGCCATGCTACTAAGACGAAATGACATCAATCCCTTACAGTACCCATTAGTTCCAAAGTGATGTGGGACATTGCACAGAGATTGACCAGATTTGCCCTCCCTTAAAACCAACCGAGGAGAAAGGAGGAGGATGATAACTTGTATTAGTATGAGAATTCATGAGTCAGCTAAATAGGTTATATTTATAATCAATTATACCAGAGACAAAGAACATAAATGAAAAAAAAAAAAACCTATCTTTATGAAAGAGAATTGATGGAACACTTAAAAAGAAATGCCTTTGACATGTTCAAATAAATCTGATTAAGTAGTAAAACCCTAAAGGGAAAATGTGGAAAAAATACTTATGATTAGTTTTGAGAAAAAAAAAAAAAAAAAACGTATTCAATTAGATCCTCTCCCTAAATATTCAAGGCAGGGGGAACAAAGGTTAACTTTTGCTACCTACTGTAGACAAATATCTTAGTAAGATACACACATATTCTAATGGTACAGTGTTGCCTAATTTCAGGGCTAGTGCTCTTACACTAAAAGTTGAAATACAAAGGGAAATAAGAAAGGACACTTTTTCCTCAAAAAAAATGTTTAAAAAATTGAACAGAACTTCAAAGATTCCTCAGTAAGCAATATAAAAAGAAGTAAGGCTAAGGGCTAAGAATATAATCTCTGTGTTATGAATGTTATATTGCATGGTGCTTAAGCTTCAAGGAAAAATTAGTGTGACAGGTAAAGTACCTAGTCAATAAAAATGTACCTTACTTTCATTTCATATATGGTTTGGTAAAACTGCAAAGTCACCAAGGTTAGAAATGATATTGAAATTTCTCCAGGAATCTCACAAATGATAAATTACTTACACATATTTTTTAAAGTAAAATTTTAATATGTAGTATATACATTTACTATAAACATTCAAATGGCATGATAAGTAAATTTCCTTTCAACAACTGATCTCCAGCTATGCAGTCCTCTTCCCTTGAGGCAAAAACTACTATTACCAGCTTCTTGTGTATCTTTATGGAAGAGATGATAGATATGTGTACATATGCTCATGTAGCCTGTATTTTAAAAAGTGCTCCACACAGTCATGGTAACATTTATTTTTCACATCTTGCTTTCCCAAACATATTTTTAGTTAAATAATTAATAAATATAAGAAGTATTTATAAAACATACATGAAGTTAAAAAAGTCATGACAGGTTAAGAAAAAAAGAGCATTATTACTACTTTTATTATTCCCCATGTGACCCCTCTAAAATCTCATTTCCCCTAGTCTTATTTATTTATTGGGTGCAAGGGATTGAATTCAGGGGCACTTGATCACTGAGCTACATCCCCAGTCCTATTTTGCATTTTATTTAGAGACAGGGTCTCACTGAGTTGTTTACTATTGCTTCGCTTTTGCTGAGGCTAGCTCTGAACTCCAATCCTCCTGTCTGAGCCTCCCAAGCTGATGGGATTACAGGTGTACGCCACCATGCCCGGCTATCCTCCAGTCAATATTGATTTTAGATTATTAATTTCCTTGCTTGTAGCTTTACTATATTTTCCCCTGAACATGTTTAGTTCTATGTTTCTGACCCGCATACAAATATAATTTATTCTTCCACACTTGCTTTTCTTGGTCAACATGTTTATTTAGATTCATTAAATCATTGTGTGTGACTTGCTGTTGTTTTGATTTCCTGACTATAAAATATAATCAGATCATGCTGACTAACTTACCAAGTTAGGACCAGTGAAAGGCAGCATAAATAATATAATAGTCATCAGCTAGCTAAGTTGTGGTTAAGAGGACAGTAAGTAACATAGCAGGTTGGCTTGGGGCTTTGCCCCTTACCCCGTAACTTGAGCAAGCTACCTATCCTCTCTTTGCCTTACTTTCTTCATCTGTAAAAGGAGGATCATAAATAGTACCTACTTCACAGGTTGAGCCCACGTGCTCCTCCCCACTTTGTTCAAACTGACCATATTTATGTAAACGTGAGAAAAACTCAGCAGGCTGGAGTTTTGCCCTAAACCAGGGCACTGCATTTACTTAAGTCAAATTATTCTTGCCAAAAGACAAGAACAATGACTTAATAAATTAGTTATTTATTATTATTAATATTGACATGTTGTACCTATAATGAAACCTGTTTAAGAACAGGTAATTAAACAATTATGTAAGCCTTCAAAGAGTTTGCATTCTATGTAACTATTTTCTATTCTATTTGTACGTAATTGGCATTGCAGAATGTCTCAACCTACCTAAACTGATCATTTATTTGGAGCAAGTCCCCTTGATTATAAATGCAACTGTCAGTACACATAAACCCGTAGACTCTGTATCTAGGACCTAAAAGAAACAAACTCATCTTACTCTATGGCTGGTAGAAAGAAATGGTTTAGTCTTAAATCAAGACATAATTTCCATGAATGGAAAAGCATAGTATATTGGTTCTATTTACTTTTTTTTTTTTTTTTTGACAAATCTGCAAGCCATTCTTGTGTAGAGATCTTGCTAATTTATATGTTGCTCCAATACATGTGGCCAAAGCAAGCGTTCCACTTAATTTTTAAATTAATGAATTCCAATTTTCAGAAAACATTAGACTTTCCAAGGAAACTTTCTGGAATACCCAGTATAATGGCTGAAACAAAAGAACTGCTCAATGAATATTCATTGACAATACATAGGAAGGTGAGACAAGAGTGTGTGAACAGTCTGAGAAGAGGTGCAGCCACATGAGCAATGTAAAGATATATATATATTTAAGGAAAAATAATCCCTGTATATAAGACATAGTTATATGGCAATGTGAATATATTACTGTGGCTAAAAATGCTGGATACCATCTGAATTTACTAGGAAAGAAACCCAGAAAACTTAAATTCATACTATTTATAATTTTTATTTGTCCTCATAAAGAATGTGCATTTGGGGGGCTGGGGATATTGCTCAGCTAGCAGAATGCTTGCCTCACATGCTCAAGGCCCTGGGTTCAATCCCCAGCACCAGCAAAAAAAAAAAAAAAAAAAAGGTGCATTTCTAAGTGTCATACTAGCAATCTAAAGGTCTAAGGGGTTTAGAAGAACTGATCACAGAAACAGAGGAAAAACTTTCCTTTTATTAATTCCCAACAATGCATTTCTTTAATTATTGATCTATACTGGGAAATAAATTGTTTCCAATTAGAAATTATTAATTAATCAATGGTCCTATTGTTATTTTATTTTGTACATGAAACATAATTGGTTAGACTGCATTGTACTCTGCATATGATATAAAAAGGAGTTTTGAGGTGTTGAATAAGAGAGATAAAGGTTTGACTTCTTGCTGTCCAGCTTCTTTACTATATATGACTTACATGGGATCTAGGGATGTGAGTCTCAGTTTCCTTATTTGTAAATGGAGAGACTCTAATTTCTATTTCAGAGAGTTATTGACAGCATTAATAAAACTGTAGAACAAGCTGCACAGAACCCATGTGCTCCTCCCCACTTTGTTCAAACTGACTGTATTTATGTAAACGTGAGAAAAACTCAGCAGACTGGAGTTTTGCCCTAAACCAGGGCACTGCATTTACTTGGTGATAACTTCTCTTGCCCAAGTGAAATAAATACCCTCAATGGCTGGCTGTAGAAACATCAATCTGTAAAATGATGGCAAGCATCATGAATTGTGATCAAAATTCATAGAAACTTAGAGAGGATGGAGAATGAATGTAAATGTATTCAAGCAAATCACAGGAAGTACTTTTTGGATGAAAGGTAAGTTTTAAATGCTTTATACTCTGTAAATATGTGAAATCATTCTATGAAGTGGCACAGGCTAAAAGCATCATGAAATATTTAAGTAACTCTACATTTGATGAAATAAGAGAACCATCAAGAGAAGATGTTATGTTTTCTGGACTACTCCTCACTTTAAAAGTGTCAGATCAGTACTGACTGGGTCCACTGATAACTCATGCAACCTACTTAAATTTAAGGCCCTACTCCTGCTCAGTGCAGGTTTCCGTTCCTTCTTTGTGACCCAATGCATCCTTCACAGCAGCAGTTTCAAACCTTTTTTTTTTTTAATATTTATTTTTTAGTTTTCGGTGGACACAATATCTTTATTTTATTTTTATGTGGTGCTGAGGATTGAACCCAGCACCCCGCGCATGCCAGGTGAGTGCGCTACCGCTTGAGCCACATCCCCAGCCCCAAGTTTCAAACCTTTAACCACACTTAAAATTTTCTCATGCCTACCCACAGTAGATAACTTTTCTTCTCACTTAGAAGTAAAAAAACAAGGTCATGCAAATGAAGCAACTTTAATTGTCCTCTTCTGCACTCCAAAACCCCTCTGAATCTGTTTCTCATCTCAAAAAACTTCCCTAGTACCATTTCTTCTTGTTTTTGTTTTTTAAGATGATGATCTTCCTCTCGAAGTTTAACCCTTTACACTTTTTTTTTTCTTTAAAAATCACTTCCAATTATTTCCCAGCCCAATCTTAATCAAAGTAAGGTCTTGGTACTTAACTACATCAGAATCTACTAGGTGCGAATTGGGGTAAGTGGAAGTATAATTTGTTTTAAAAATGAGAATTTCTGACCTCAGACCTGCTGAATAAGATTCTCTATAAGTGATGCCAGCAATCTGCATTTTAAATAAAATCTCCATGTTATTCTTTTTTTTTTGTTGGGGGGAGGTACCCGGAATTGAACTCAGGGGCACTCAACTACTGAGCCACACCCCCAGCCCCATTCTGTATTTTACTTAGAAACAGGGTTTCACTGAGTTGCTTACTATTGCTGAGGCTGGCTTTGAACTCAGGATCCTCCTGAGCTACTGGGATTACAAGTGTGCATCCCATGCCCAGCTTCCACGTTTTTTTCTTTTTAAATTTTTTTGTAGTTGTAGATGGACAGCATGCCTTTATTTTGTTTGTTTATTTTTATATGGTGCTGAGGATCAAACCCAGTGCCTCACATGTGCTAGGCAAGTACTCCCCCTCTGAGCTACAGCTCCAGTCCCCCATGTTATTCTTAATCAATCAGAAATTTGACCATTGTCTTAGACTACAGGATGATGCTTCTCTCTCAAAATATGCTTACATATTTATAAAATCAAAACAAAACGAAACAAAAAATACTTCCCTTAAATGACTCTCCCTCAGATTTCCCCAGTGTCTTTCTTCTCTAGCTCTCACTCATCCTCACGCTGTACTATGACTTTCACTTCATTGCTCTATTTAAATTGTTCTTCTCAACATCATGTCCTCTCAATTGATAACTTTGAAGATCTTCTCTAGTCATTTTCTTCAGCTGTCTGAAGCATATAATGTTGATAACTCTCTTTTCCTTCCTGACTCTAACTCTTGTCTATGCCTTCTTGAGACCATATTCCTATTTCTCTCCTATGTGGAAGGTTGTCTCTTCTATTTCGTGGTACTTTCCCCACTTAAATGCTGTAAATCCCAAGGCCCTCATTCTTTCCAAACTTTTAGCCTTACCCTCCGTCAATGTCCCATGCTATTGTTATTTTACATATAAAATGCATCTAAGATGTAAGCTTCTGATTTCCTTAGTTTTCATTTACCCAAATATTTACTGCCCATCTCTATATTCTAGGCACAAATCTTAGACATAAAAAGTTTTAAGAGGAGGGCTGGGGTTGTGGCTCAGTGGTACAGTGCTTGCCTAACATGTGTGAGGCACTGGGTTCAAGCCTCAGCACCACATAAAAATAAAAGTATTGTGTCCAACTACAACTAAAAAAATATTTTTAAAAAGTTGTAAGAGGAAAGGAAGGCAGACATTTTAATAATGAGAATGAGACTTTTAGTATTTAATTGGAAATCCTGGAATCTTTCTTGCTGCCTTTTATCATCTCCTCTAAGAGTGAAAAATCATTCTTCCTTTGTAACCTTTCTTATTTATTCTTTCCTTCCAACAATTTCCACTGTTTTCAATCTTGTCCATCTTTTTATGCCCTCATTTTAAAATTATTCTAATAAGTTTTTAATTAATCTCTCTCCTTCCTTATTAGATTCCATTCATTCAATATATACATGTATATAATGAATGCCTTCTATGTGCTAGGTACCATTCTGGGTGCTATGATAATGTCCTAAGACTGACAAAGCAAATGGTTAAACAAATTCTGGTACATTTATGCCACAGTGGTAGAGTGCTTGCCTAGCATGTGTGAGGCACTGGGTTTGATCCTCAGCACCACATAAAAATAAATAAATTAAATTACAGAATATAAGTAAAAAGAAGGAACAAATTAGTGACTACACAACCTGGATAGCTTACAAAAATATTACCATTATGGCTATACAAGTGAATTTGCTCAAAGCTTACCTGAAAAAACAAACAAACAAACAAAAAACAAAAGAAACCCAAACAAAACAATAATTAAAAAACCCCAAACAATTCACAGCTAACATACTTGAGAAAGACTGAGTGCTTTCCCTTTGAGATTTGTAATAAGACTTCTTCTTCCTTTTTTTTTTTTTGTGGTGCTGTGGTTGAACCCAGGACCTTGTGCATGCAAGGCAAGCACTCTACCAACTGAGCTATATCCCTAGCCCTACACTTGTGACTTCTATTCAATGTTGTACTTGAGGTTCCTGCCAAAGCAATCAAGCAAGAAAAATAAATCTTCTAAAATACTATCAGAATAAATGAATTTAGAAAGGTTGCAGAATACAAGATCAATATGCAAAAATAAATTGTATTCCTATAATATTAGCAATGATTAATCCAAAACTTAAAGTATTGAATTTAAAACCTCAACCCTCCCAATAAACCTATAACTAACAAAACCTTCCCAAAGGAGCCAGGTACAGGGGTGCCTGCCTGTAATCTCAGCAACTTGGGAGGCTGACACAGGAAGACTATAGTATGAGGCCAGACTCAGCACCTTAGAGAGACCTTGTCTCAAAAAATAAAAATATAGCTGCGCATGGTGGTGCACACCTATAATCCCTGTAGCTCGGGAGACTGAGATAGGAAGATCATGGGTTTAAAGCCAGCCTCAACAATAGCAAGGTCTAAGCAACTCATGAGACCCTGTCTCTAAATAAAATACAAAATAGGGCTGGGGATGTGGCTCAGTGGTTGAGTGTCCCTGAGTTCAAGCCCCCGTAACCCCCCATCAAAATATAAATAAATAAAGGTGGGGGATGTAGCACAGTGGTAAATTGTCCCAGACTTCAATCCCCAGTACTAGGGTTAGGAGAGCCCCCCAAATTCTTTAGGAATAAATTTCAAAAAGTAAGTAGGTGGCCTGGGGTTGTAGCTCAGTGGTAGAGTGCTTGCCTAGATGTGTGAGGCACTGGGTTTGATCCTCAGCACCACATAAAAATAAATAAATTAAATAAAATAAAAGCATTGGTCCATCTACAACTAAAAAAATTTTTTTTTAAAAAGTAGGAACATCTGATTTCCACTCAGGCAAGCAAGGAGCCTAGAAATTTCACTCTCATCCATAAAACAAGAAAAATACTAAACAAATTAAGTATCCACAACTCTCCTTAGATCCATCAGAGAATTGAAGTCACAGACAAAATGCTGCCTGCAGAACTGGAGAGACAAAAGGCAAATACAATCATTGCTTAATGAACCACAAACTTCCAAACCTCTATGGGAACCTTTACTAGGTTAGAAAAACATAAAAATGTTAACAGGTGAATTCCTACAGGCTCTGTGTGGTCAAGTTTGATAGTTAAAAATTCCAAGGAGGCCACAGGGACCAGATCCAGTGGCACACATCTGTTATTACAGTTATTCAGGATGCTGAGGCAGGAGGACGGCAAATTTGAGGCCAGCTAGGCAACTTAATGAGATCTTATCTCAAAATGAAAAATAAAAAAAGGGCACTTGCATGTGTGTGCACATGCATGCACACACACAAATCCAAGGAGGTTTAATTTGGCGGCTGGGGGTGGGGGATATACCTTTTGAGATTTTTCTCAAGGAACCTACCAGGTTCTCACAGTGAAAATCAAAAAAATCCCTACATGCTTCCAGTTGATGAAATAAGCTCAGAGCATCTGTTCTTCTAAAAAAGGCATGGCTAAAAAGAAACCATTTCAGTAAAGGCCAGCTGAATACCTAATACCACCTGTCTCTAGCCTTTCTAACTCACTTAAGAGGGGAAGAAGGCCAAGAAACACTTATGAAGGTCATAAGTCAGGGCCCAGGCTGACTGGACGTAATCACAGAACACTTCCCCTGCTTGTACACTTTACCATAACATCAATACAGCTCCTATATAACAGGGGAATACAGTTACAAAACCTGGAGTTCTCAGGCTTTATTTAAGAAGTCTCTAAATCCCAAAGAGATCAAGGGAGATAAAATCTACACATAAATATATCATATTCAGACTGCAGGTAATGAAAAACAAGAAGGAAATCTTGAATGAAGCCAGACGGGGAAAATACCTTAATCTATAGAGGACAAATGTAAGAATTATACCAGGGGCTGGGGCTGGGGCTGGAGCTGGGGCTGGGGCTGGGGCTGGGCCTGGGCCTGGGGCTGAGCATTAGAGCGCTTGCCTCACACATATGAGGCACTGGGTTCGATCCTCAGCACCACATACAAATAAACAAAATAAAGGTATTGTGTCCATTTACAACTAAACAAAATATTAAAAAAAGAATTATATCAGACTTATCAGAAACCACACAAGCAACAAGATAGCGGAATGAAATATAGTAAAGGGCTAAAATAAAAAAGAGAATTCTGTATCCAATAAAATTATCCTTCAAAAGTGAAACAGAAACATTTTCTCAAACAAACAACTATTGAGAGTAATTTTCATCAGAAGACTAGCCTTGCTAGAAACATTAACAGAAATTCTCTGGAAAGAAGAAAAATGATACAAGTCAGAAACTGAAATCTATATAAAGAAAAAGCATTAGTAAAGGAATAAATAAAGGTAAACATCTTATTTTTTTTTAATCCTTAATTATCTATCAGATAACAGTTTATTCAAAATAATAGCAAAAATGTATTCAGTGATTGCAGCTTATGGATAAGCAAAACAATTGACAGCAATGTTATAGGAAACAGGAGGGAGAAATTGGTGATACTGTTATAAGGTGGTTGCATTGCACTACTGGTGAAGAGAAAATGTCATCTGAAAGATAACTTAGGGGGCTGGGGATACAGCTCAGTTGGTAGAGTGCTTGCCTCACATGCACAAAGCCCTAGGTTCAATCCCCAGCACCATTAAAAAAAAAAAAAAAAAGAGAGAGAACTTAGGGGCTGGGGATGTGGCTCAAGTGGTAGCACGCTCACCTGGCATGCGTGGGGTGCTGGGTTCTATCCTCAGCACCACATACAAATAAAATAAAGATGTTGTGTCCACCGAAAACTAAAAAATAAATATTAAAAAATTCTCTCTCTCTCTAAAAAAAAAGAGAGAATTTAGGCTGGATGTGTTATCCTGGTAACTTGGGAGGCTGAGGCAGGAGGACTACAAGTTGAAAGCCAGCCTCAGCAACTTAGACACTGTCCCTAAACTAAAAGGGGTGAAAAGGGGTGGGGGGGCACAGGGGGCGCAAGGGGCGGATGCTGGGAATGTGATTCGGTTGTTAACTGTCCCTGGGTTCAATCCGTAGCACCACACACATAAAAATAAGAAAGACTTTGTGATATTGGATTAAACAAATATTTCTTAGATAAGACACCAAAATCAAAAGTAACACAAGAAGTGATACACTAGATTTAATCAAAATCAAAATCTTTGTGCAACAAAGGAAACAATCAAGAAAGTGAAAAGAAAAATACACAGAATGGGGGAAAATATTTGTGAATCAATGTCCAACAACAACATGTAACAGAATTATAAACAACTTTTATAATTGTAATATACACAAATAATCCAGTTTTAAAACGTGTAGGAGATCTGAACAGACATCTTTTCAAAGATACAGAAATGGCCAATAAGCATATAAAAATGTTCAATATCATTAGAGATCAGAGAAATGTCCTCAAAAAAAAAAAACAAACTACTATGCTGCAGCTGGACTGCAGCAGATGGTGGCCCGTTACGGGGAGCCCCGGGACACTCGGGGGTAAGTGACGAAAAAAAGCTGCCCGTCCATAGATAGGACGGGGGCAATCTGCTCGTCCCTAGGCAGATAGGGCGAGAGGAAAAATGGCCATTTCAAGAAAATGGAGAAGATTGATGCAGTATGTTTGTGTCTTGTTTTGTCTCAGTGTATTGTATTGTCTTTATGATGAAAATATGGAAGGGGTGAGAAGTAAATTACTAAGGGAAGGAGGCACCCCAGTGGAACCAAGAATAGTTAGGGCATGTGTTGATAAGAGCCCAGGAACTCTAGTCAGAAAGAAAAAGAAAGTTCAGAAGAAGAAGGATTATCAGGAAAAAAGTTGCAGCAAAAGGCTATTACTAAATACTTTTCATTACCGGAGGGTGCGTGAAGCGGAGAGGCGGCTGCCGAGTGTGCAAGCGGGTAACAGCGCAGCAAGGATTTTCCAAGAGGCGGCGGCGACTGGCTCTTCCCGGCCTCCTGGCCGGGGAGCTGGCTCTTCCACTGCTGCGAGCCCAAATCTAGACCTGACCTGGAGGCACAGTCTCGCAGGCTCTTGCTCCCTGTGCCCAGTAGCAGTTTGAGTCCGGGACACTCCCCAGGGCCATCTGGGGCTGCCCAGGCGCTACAGCCAGCAGAAGACGCTACTGGTGTCCCTGATGTTTGGTCATTTTCAATGCCAATAACTAAACTACAATGTTTCTCCCACACCTGGAAGCTAATGAGTAATGAGCACTATTAAGGCTTATTTCAAATGTAAAAAACCTTGAGATAATGTACTAAATTGTTCAGAAGGTTGTTTTCTTAGTAGAATGCTACAGGATTTTCTTTAGCCATCCGGAGTTCCTGCCTTCGTCCCAGTGCCGGTAAAGACCAAGGTGGAAGAATTTCCAGTGTTGCTGAAAACCAGATGAGACTTTGGCTGAGAAACAGACGAAACTTCGGATCAAGCTAGCTGCCTGCAGAACTTACCTGGACTGTGATTTAAGCTAGCTGCCTGCAGAATTTACCTGGACTGTGATTTAAGCTAGCTGCCTGCAGAACTTACCTGGACTGTGATTTACGTAGACTGTGAGTTAATCTATTGAGACACTGCTTTACCTGGACTGAGACAACAAACTGTAATCTATAACAAATTGTAACTCGGTATCTTTGCTAACAGTGTCATTGCTGGTATAATTTTTCCAAGGGCTTCTTGCATGGAGCCATCAATTGGCTTGGTATTGTGGCATTTTGTATCCTTCCTTTCTGTTTGTAGCAGGTTATTTATGGTGTTTATGTAAAAACCGCTATGGTCGTTATTTAAATTAAACAAAAGGGGGAATTGTTAGAGTCTGTAAACAAGTCAAAATAACACCTGGCATTTAGCCAGGGGAATGTTAGAGTTTGTAAACAAGTCTGGATGGTGCCTGGCAAAATGCCAGAGGGAGTGGTTTGAGAAGTAACAAAAACAAGCCATTAAGTGTGGAGATTCCTTATTGGTTGACTGATGTATCTAGTTTATGCTAATTAGATAAGCTGTGTGGAATGTATAAATACTGCTCCTGTCCTGCAATAAACGGCTCCCACTCCTGCTGTATCAACATACACAAGTTATTCGTCACCCCCCATTAGTTTGCTGCAGCCGGACTGTGGCACTACTACATACCAGTATAATACCTATAACAACTGTTGGTGAGGATGTGAAGAAACTGGAACTCTCTTACACTGCTGGTGGGCAAGTAAAATGATACAACCACTTTGGAACAGATTGTCAGTTCCCCAGAAAGCTAAAAGAAGCTTGGTGTGCACATCAATGTCTATAGCAGGACAATTCACAATAGCTAAACTGTGGAACCAACCTAGATGCCCGTCAGTAGAAGAAACTGTGGTATATATACACACAATGGAATATTACTCAGCATTAAAAGAGAATAAAATCACAGCATTTTTAGATAAATGGAGAGATTTGGAGAATATTATGCTAAGTGAAATAAGCCAATCCCAAAAAACCAAATGCCAAATATTTTCTCTGATATGTGGATGCTGGTCCATAATGGGGATGGGGGTAGGAGTGGACGGAGCATGGAAGGAATGGAGGAACTTTAGATAGGGTAAAGGGGAGGGAGGGGAAAGGAGGGGGTAGGAAAGATGGTGGAATGAGATGGACATCAATACCCTAAGTACATGTACGGAGACACAAATGGTATAATTCTACTTTGTGTACAACCAGAGACATGAAAAATTGTGCTCTATATGTACTATGAATTGAAATGCCTTCTGCTGTCATATATAACAAATTAAAATAAATAAATAAATTTTAAAAAAAAAGAAGCTGGTGTGGTGGTGCACACTGTAATCCAGCAGCTTGGGAGGCTAAGACAGGAGGATTTCAGTTTCAAAGCCAGCCTCACAATTCAGTGAGGCTATAGGCAACCTAGTGAGATCCTGTCTCAAAATAAAAAATGAAAGGGCCTGAGGATGTGGCTCAGTGGTTAATTAAGCACTCTTGGGCTCAATCCTTGGTACCAAAAAAAGTAAGTTAAAAGAATCATATGACTCAGCAATTTCTCTGCTAGGTGTATATGCAAGAGAAATGAAAACAAGTAAACACAAAGAAGCGTGTGGATATGAATGTTCATAGCAGCACAATAGCCACATAAGGTAGAAAAAACCCAAATGTACATTGACTATGAGTAAATAAAATGTGGCATAGTCATACAATGGTAACAAAAACTGAATGAATTAATAGATTTTATTATAATATTGGATGAACCTTGAAAATATTATGCTAAGTTAAAGAAGCTAGTCACAAAAGTCTACATATTATCATTTCATTTATACAAGTATTCAGAATAGGTAAATTACACAGAATCAGAAAATTGCTTAGGGCTGGGATAAGTAGGGGTTGATATTTGAAGGGGACAGGGTTTCCTTTTGAAGTGATGAAACATTCTAAAATTGACCAAATCTAAATTATCAATAGTTTACAACTCTGTGAATACACTAAAAAATGATGAGTTGTACATTTTAAAGGAGTAAGCTAAATGGCATGTTAATTCTATTTCAAAAGTTTCTTTTCTTTTTCTATTTATTTATTTGGGTACTTGGGTACCCAGAGGTGCTTTACCACTGAGCTCTCTCTATACATACATACATACACACATACACACACACACGTTTATATATATAAAGGGGGGCTGGGATTGTGGCTCAGCAGTAGAGTGCTTGCCTAGCACAGGCTAGCACGGGCGGGACCTGGGTTCGATCCTCAGCACCACAAAAAAATAAAGGCATTGTGTTGTGTCCATCTACACCTAAAAAGGGGGAGTACTCTCACAAAGTTGCTTAAGGCCTCACTAAGTTACTGACCTTGAATTTGCGATCCTCCTGTCTCAGCCTCCTAAGTCACTGCAATTACGGGTGCATGCCATGTACCCAGCACTCTTTTCTTTCGAAAAAGATGAAAAAACAAGCTCTTCATTATCTAGTTTCTGTTTACCCATCCAATGTCACTTCTTCCTTCAATCTACTGTTATTACATCTAGCTTCCAGGACACCCACATAAAATTTTCTTTTTTAACCTCAAAAGCTTTAAATTTGCTTTTCCTTCTATCTGAAACACTCTTATGCTGATTCCTTCTTTGACCAATTCCTGTATGTTCTTTAGATCTTGGTTTAGGCATCATTCTTCCATGTAGCCATTTCTAACCGATGACTGAGTCAGAGAGGCATGTTTCATGTGCTCCTATGGCAATGGCACTTACTACTCTTAGTGCTGTTCTCATGAATTCCAATCGTTTGTCTGCATCTCTCACTAAAATTGGGTCTTCTTTATTGCATCTTGGCCTAAAGAGGGTAAAATATGAATATTTTTTAAAGATTGGGATAAACTAACCACAAGTCAGAATCATTTTTGTGATCATCTGTCAATTCAATTCAAAAGATTCCTTTTTAAAAAGTCCCCTCACAATAAAAGTCACAAAATACTAAAAATATTTAATTGTAAAGAGAAAAGTACTGGAGCATAATTTTCCTAAAAATATGTAAGAAGTACTTAATGTTCAGATGCTCTAGGCAAGTTTTCAAATGGAAAAGTAATGATGTCTTATTTGGTTAAGCTTTGTTCAGACATACACACATTTAACTTGACTGTTTGGAAAATACAGTTTTGATTTTCAAACATTCTGTATTTGAATCTTCTCCCGCAGTGCTGCGTGACAGGTTCTGAATCCCAGGGAATATCTATCTATAAGAAAGTCTACAAAATCAGACCCAAGAGAACAGAAGGCTCAATGCACTCTTATCAATTCTGAATCAGGGTGAATGTTAGTACAGATTCCATCTACAGTCTAACATGGTGATGCCCTTTGTATAGATTTTCTTCAAATTTAAGAATGAACTTCATAAGCCACAGGAAATTTTCAGAATTTGGGGGTGGGGTGGAAAGGTGTGAGTTTATGGCAGGAAGGATCTAAGAAAACAGTCTTTTTAGACTACCATTAATTTTATGTGAAACTGATTAGTTATATGATAATTTAGAAATGTCTACCAGAAGTCCTAATAACTGCTTGAAAACCTCTAAGAATAAAACAGAATATTTACATAATGTTCCACCACAACTGACTGCTACACCATGTTTTGGAGACAAAATTAATGGAGAAGTAAAAGCTTTAAAACAGGAAAGTTCTGAAGAAAAAGAATTTTCCCAAACTGTAATAATGTATAGGACATTAAGGTAAGCTAGATTTTTATCCCTAGATACATGACAAGGACAGAAGACTCTAACTGACATGGCAAGTCAATTAAGAAGTAACTACAGGCAACCCTGTTTCATTTTATGAATCATACATGTATCTAACAGCTCAGAGAAAGAAGGCTTTCAAAATTGGAAAAATGTTAAGAATGTATACTAAACATTTTTAAAATGTTAAGAATGTATACTAAACAATTTGCCTTTTATGACTTTTTAGAACACGTAGAAAGGGTAACAGAACCAGTGCTCTGATGATACGCACTCATTCAAGTATAGGGAAGAAGAAAAGCTAAGTGGAGTGGAAGTGTACGAAAACTCGAAGGGTGTGATTTACATCACTTTTGGAAAAGCAAAGTTTGAGACAAAAATTAAACGAAACAAGATTGAGTAGATTATGTGTAATGTTTCCAAAAAGAGGCTTAGTAAAAGGTCAGTTAAAAAGGAAGCAGTTGTTTTAGAAATGACTTTAAAACATCCTTCAGATATTTAGAATATTTAATTATATGCTTATGGTATTAAAATCCTCTCTAAATTCCAGAGTCCAGCAGCCTATCCATGATACAGCTGAAATGAGTATGAAAACAAATATTATGATTTCTACTTAGTGCACCTGAGTAATCACAACAAAGCAAATTTACATTTGTATGTACAAGTATAAGTTGGCCCTCTGTATCCACATGGTCCACATCCCAGATTAAACAACCTCAGATTTTAAAATTCAAGAAAAAAAAAATACATCTGCACGGACCATAAACAGACTTTTTTTCTTATTATTTTCTAAACAACTCAGTACAACAACTATATTAGACATTATAAGCAATCCAAAGATGACTTAAAGTAAACAGGAAGACGTGCATGCAATAAGCAAATACTATACCCCACCACCACCACACACACACATATGGGGCCTGCCCATGGTGAATTTCGGTATCTGCTGGGGGTGAGATGGTGTCCCGAAGCAACAATTTAGTGTAATGATTATATTCTAAATATATGAAGAAGCAAAAACTCCAGTAGTTTAATTTAATATAATGATTTTCATTCATTATTACCTACAGGCTTTATATTTTCTGGATAAAAAACATACATCTCAGGGGCTGGGGCTTTAGCTCAGTGATAGAGTGCTTGCCTCACATGTGTGAGGCACTGGGTTCGATCCTCAGCACCACATGAAAATAAAGATACTGCATGTTCATCTACAACTAAATATATATTTTTTAAATGTTAAAAAAAAAAAAAAAGACTTACATCTCTTAAAATGGTTGGGCACACTGCTGGGCAGTAGCACATACCTGTAAAGGCCAGCTACTTGGAAGGTGAGGCAGAAGGATCCCAAGCCTGGGCAACTAGACAAGGCCACTAGACTAATCTAGTCTCAAGATTAAAACGTTAAAAAGGGGCTGTGATTGTGGCTCAGCGGTAGAGTGCTTGCCTAGCACCGGTGGGACCCAGGTTCGATCCTCAACACCACATAAAAATAAAGGTATTGTGTTGAGTCCATCTACACCTAAGAAATAAATATTTTAAAAAAAAAGATTAAAACGTTAAAAGGGCTGGGGACATAGCTCAGTGGTAGAGAGCCAAAAAAAAAAAAAAAAAAAAAGATGGGCACAATCTAGGAAAAGAACTGAAGCTAATAATTAAAAATATACAAATCTAATAATCTAATGACCTCAAAATATAGACTTTAAAAGTGGAAACTGTATCCAGATGTTCTTCCAAAAGGTTATGATTAACTCCTAGAGATAATCTGTTTCAGTCAGGTAACTATCTCTGAAGGAATATGGAAATTCTCATATTGAGGCAGAGGAATTGAAGGCAAAGGCTAAGGGCAAGAAACAAATTAGAAATTCAGCCTTCTTGCCATTGCACAAGCGGAGTAGGTATTGAGCAGCTTTCCTTCTCACTTCCCAAACTGAATCTCAATTGTTTTGGTTCAGAAAAATCTAGTTTTGTCTGAAACTCTATTTCAAAACCCTAATATTAAAATAAAGGACCCTCATAAGAAATTTTCTTTCCTTATCACTCAGAGAGCTGGAGGAGAAGGAAAAGGTAAAAGGATAAATAGTAACTGCTACCATTAGATTTTGAGTGCTTACTTAGTACCACTTAGAAAAAGCCAAAGTTAAGACATGAATCAGGTCTGTTTCTATAGCTATGCTCCAAGTTTATTATTTAGGAATATTTTGGTAGAACAGTTTAATTTTTCTTGAATGTTTATCCAGAGCCAAAACCTCAGAAATATCAACAGAGATGTTCATAAATGCTGACTTCCACAGACAGTGGCACATTCCCACAAACTGTTGTTTCGAACAGAAAATACTGGAATAATCATTCAGAAACACAGCTAATATAATAAAAGGACTACAATATGATTTTACATTCTTGATTCTGATAAAAAGTACTTTTTCAAATCAATCTGATTGCCAACCTTACCTCTTTTTAAAAATTAAACTAAAATCCTAGGCCTAGAAATCTTGAAAATTTCTCTATTACATAACATTACATTTTATTTATTTATTTAGTTAGTTAGTTAGTAAGTATGGGGGATTAAATCCAAGGGCACTTAACCATTGAGCCACATCCTCACTCTTTTTATTTTTTGACACAAGAGTCTTACTAAGTTGCTTAAGGCCTTGCTAACTTGATAAGGATGGCTTTGAACTGGCGATCCTCCTGCCTCAGCCTCATGAGCAGTGGCTGGGATTACAGGCATGTGACATTGCACCTGGCCATAAAATTACATTTAAAGCCACACATAATGAAGATTGTTCAGAGGTGTCAGAAAACAGAATTCCACTTTGTGCTAACTGAAGAAGAGGGTCTTCAAATGCTTTAGCAACAACAAAAATGGGAAATTTGCCCTACAAAGAACTTTAAGCAAAATTTGACTAATTCCTCAACAGTTTAATTCCTCCCATAACTTTTACTCTGCAAAATTTCAAATATTAATTTCTCTTCAAAAGTTATTTACATATTTTCTACCTTATCATCCCCCTTTCAAAGTACACAGTTCATTTAACAACAAGTTTCATTGCCATTTTTTGGTCTTCTTTAATAATCATTTCAAAAAATCACAGTCTATAAAATAATACCTGTTTCCACCATCATAAAAAACGCAGGTCCAACAACTGCATTCTTTAGCAATCTACTCCATGTCTCACACCAAATCATCTTAAGACATCCTAAGTTACAAATAGATTAGTGTCTAAAAGAACAAAGCTCTCTCACAACTTTCAGATTTAATTATTGATACAGATTATATCCAATTATGACTTTGACATCAGCTAAATTCAGGAAACTAGTTACTGATGAAGTAGGGGAAATGAGTATCTAGAGAAAAAGCTTTCACGTCATCTTATAACTTGTAAAGAAAAGGGTGGTTACAGTCAATTACATTTTAATTCAAGAAGGCAGATTTCAAAAAGGTGGGCATAATTATATGGGATGAAATTCTTGAATGAAAAGAAATTCAAGAGGTTAGAAAGCTCTTGAAAATGTGGTTCTGATTAGCACTTATGCATGATATCAATAAAAGACCAGGGCATAGGAGAGGACTGACTCATCAGAAACAATACTTTAAGAAAAATTGTATGATACAGTGGACAAAGCATCATTTAGTTCATTTCACTCTCTGAACATGCTTATTCATCAGAAAAATGGGGATTGCATTTCCCCTGCAGAGCAGTTGCAGGGCATGTTTGCTACCTACTAAGTTCAATATTTCTTTATAGTTCTTTTTGTCCTTAGGCTAGATCCCATTAAGGGAATACAATGAAAGTATTCCAAAGTTACTTAATTCTTTTTTCCTTTTGACATTATCAATTTGAAATACAGTTAGATGCACTGATCTCAATTTGTACTCAATATCAGGATTTACGTTTTTCCACTTAAAATTTTTTTTTCTGAATATATATATATATAGTTAGAAGACCACTCTTCCCATTTCACTATAGTAGTGGTAATATTCTTCTTTTAAGGTAAAAATTTTGACCAGTTGTCTGGGGGCTAGAATTTATATTCCAGTACAGTAACATTTACATCTTTAACATAAAACTACATAGTATTTATATTTCAGTTGCTACTATGGCTATTGAAATGATTATAGCTAAGAATCATCAAAAGTTAGTGTCATTAATTTTAGTTGACATTTATATAGATGTGCCAAGTACTTTTAGTATTTTATGTATACAAAAACTTTAATCTTCAGACCTCTGAGGTGTGTTGCCCTAGATCATGCTGCTAGTAAGTCGTACAATTTGAGCCCAGGCTCAAGAGTCTGTGCTGTCAGGTGTAATTCTAAATGTCTTCTGCATTCTTAACTGACATACATATGTTCCTGCTATAGATGGAGGCCACACTAAAGGACAATAAAACTTATATAAGAGGTTGGTTTTCTTAAAGCAGACATTTTACATAACTACTGGTATGATTCTAAATGGTTACAGTATGATAGCTACCTACCGGATGGTAAGTAGGCAGATACTAGAAATAGTCCTCTAAAGCTCCCAGAATCATTCCTGTATCAGCAACATTTCAACATGTAAGGGTTTGTCTTCTGATCCAAAAACCACTAAATCTTATCTCCAGGGGGAGTCCAAAAAGTGATCCAGTATGCTGATGAAATCCAATATGCCCAAATGACGGTTTATATTTATTAAATATATTTATTTGTTAATATTTTTGTGGTGCTGGGGATTGAAACTAGGACCTTGGGCATGCTAGAAGCACTCCATCACTAAGCTACACCTTCAGTCCTATATTTGTTTTAATAAGATTCATTAATATGGCTTTTTAAGTGACTTGATGATTTTTAAATTTAAATCAAATCTTCAAAGCATTTTATCTACAGGATAAAAAAATTATGAAGAATTTTACATTTTGTTTCATAATATGAGAATGAATAGAACTGTGATATAAACTATCTTATAGGATACCTGTTATTATCAACCATTTTTTACTTGAACCCTGTTGTTATCTTAGCCAGTTTGGGCTGCTATAACAAAGAACCTTAGACTGATTTGCTTAAAAGTAACAGCAGTTCAGGGGATCAGGGTGACACAATGGTACAATCCTGAGGAGGGTACTATCCTGGGTTGCAGATTGGTGAGTTATTGTATCCTCCTATGACAAAGGGGGCACAAATATTTACCCCTTAATTTTTTTTTTTTTTTTTTTTTTTTTTTTTTGCAGTGCTGAGTATTAAACCTAGGGCTTTGTGCATGCTAGGAAAGTGCTTTACCACTGAGCCATACTGCAGCCCCAAACATTCACTCTAACAGTTACTAACCTCAACTAATGCAGTCAAGGTCATGGTTTGCATATTTAGCTTTCTCCAGGAGATCTAGCGTAAGGCCACAGACTATGTTAGGGAGAAGAAGAAGACTGACAGAATGCTAATGGCTTAGTACAATCTGTCATCATTGCTGGAAAATCCCCAATCCATGTTACTTTTTTTTTTTTTGGTACCAGGGATTGAACCACTGAGCCACATGCCCAGCCCCTTTTATTTAGAGACAGGGTCTTGCTAAGTTTCTTAGAGCCTCACTAAATTGCTGAGGCTGGCTTTGAACTTGAGATTCTCCTGCCTCAGCCTTCAGAGCTGTTGGGATTACAGGTATGCACTTCCATGTTACCTTTGATATAGAGAAGAACACTGACATATAAACATTTGGATAAGGCTGCCAGGCACTCTTTTCCCTTAGTGCATGGTGGGAAAAGGCATCAATTTAAGCCTCAGGGGCACTGTTACAGTGTATGTGGTAAAAATGAAGCAGGCAACCAGGCATACACCACAATGATATATCTTAGTTTAAAAACATCAGATTGCTTTTAGTGATTGTAAGGTAGGTAAACAATCAATTGTAATATTTACATTCTGTGTATCATATGTGATAAGAGAGCAATCCGTTGAAGGTTGAAGTGGTCAACAAGAAGGTATAATATGTACCTGTATTGTGGTAGGTGTTTCAGATATATTAACTTTAATTCTTACAACCACCCTTCAAGGTAAGAAGTTATCAACCCCATTTACAGATGCAAAAAAATAAAAAGAGGCCTAGTAACAAGCCCAAACCCAAACAGTTGGTAAATATCAGTCAGAATTTGAACTGAGTTCTGACTTCAATCCCTTTTTTTTTTTGCGGGGGGGGGGGGGGGGGGGGCAGTAACAGTGATTGAACTCAGGGGCACTCGACCACTGAGCCACATTCCCAGCCATATTTTGTATTTTATTTAGATACAGAGTCTCACTGAGTTGCTTAGTGCCTCGATTTTGCCGAGGCTGGTTTTCAATTCTTGATCCTCCTGCCTCAGCCTCCTGAGCCACTGGGATTACAGGTGTGCACCACTGTGCCCGGCTCCACTCCTATACTCTTTTGAACTCTTTCTGCATGAAATTTTCCCCAGAATTCAATATCACATATACATATATATCACATTAAGTGATGGCATTCAGAGGATGAAGGAGAGACAGGAACTACTTTCCAGTTGGAGAAAATAATAAGTATTTTGGTAATTTTTCAGGCACCAACAAAACTATCTACACCCAAGCCAGAATTAGGGCCCAAATTCTTTATAGGCATTCTTCCAAATAAATAAATAAGTCAATTTAACTCGTATCATAACCAAACTGGTATATAAAATATTGCTTTCTCCTTACTCTTTCTAGCCACAGCCCCCCTCAACAAATAGTAACAATACTTGCCCAGTCTAGTAGCCCATCTCATGCTACCATGAGGACCATGCTCCAGCCACTTCCCTCTCCTCACCTTGCCTCCCATGGGAGACCATTTACTCATCAGTAGTTGCTAATCTCCTCCACCTGCCACACACACAGATGCCCTCCTCAGCTCCACTGTGTTAACTCTACCTCCGGAAATCTCTTAAATAAACATTCTCCATAATTCCTCTTGTTTCCTCCTCTGATAGGGCAATTTGTAAATCAGAAATACAACCCAAATATTGTTGACAAATGTCAGAAGAATCCCAGTAAAGTACCTATATCACACAGAAGGAATGTTTTAAGCTTTGAAGTCAAATGACAAGTTAAAGAACAATAAATTAAAGGGAAATAAACTACATTTTCTTACTTCTTTTTATCTTTTCAAAATACCAAGCTGGGCATGGTGGCACATGCCTATAATCCCAGTGGCTCAGGAGGCTGAGGCAGGAAGAAGGCAAGTTCAAAGGTAGCCTCAGCAAAAGTGAGGTGCTAAGCAACTCAGTGAGACCCTGTCTCTAAATAAAATACAAAATAGGGCTGGGAATGTGGCTCAGTGGTTGAGTAATCCAGAGTTCAATCCCTGATACCTCCAAAATTTAAATAAATAAATAAATAAATAAAATCACAAAATAAAGCAATTGTTCTGCTTTCTACTATTTTAGTTTTATTATAGAAGTAAATAGCTACAAGGTGGTCTTACTGACTAGCCTAACTTCTTTAAATATTTATTTTTAGTTGTAGTTGGATATAATATCTTTATTTATTTTTATGTGGTGCTGAGGATGGAACCCAGGGCCTCGTACATGCTAGAGCGCTCTACTGCTGAGCCATAATTCCAGCACCTCCCCCGCCCCAGCTTTAAAAAAAATTTTTTTTTAGTTGTATATGGATTCAATGCCTTTATTTGTTTTTTATGTGGTGCTAGGATTGAACCCAGTGCCTCACACTTGTGAGGCAAGTGCTCTACTATTGAGCTTCAACTCTAGCCCCTAGCCTAACTTCTTTACTGACCCAAATAATCAACCAGTTAACCTACAAATTAACTTTCCTTTTATAATATTTTCTAAAAGTTGGGAATGACTTTATGGTATCTTATTTTCCAAATGAAAACCAACAGTTACCTCTCAAAAAAAGAGACTGAATTCTGTGGACTTGTAGCTACTAAACATTAATTTAATATTATATAACCAAATCCCTTATTTTCACAGTTACCCCACTCTCCAAAACTTCCAATCTTATTCCACAGTCCCCGTTAAAATAGATCATATTCCTTCTTCTCAAGGAATTTTAAAAGTCTATACCAGAAAATAGGGCAAGTAACACTCAAATAACCATGATATAGATGTGCTCCCACAAAGTGTTGCCAAGGTGAAAAATCACTTCAGATAGGGGACCAAAAAAGATTTTTATGAAGACTGCAGTTAAAATCCACTTGGAAGATGGACAGGATGTTGATGAAATATGGACTGGAATTAGTGAGAAGGCACTTCACGCTGAGAATAAAACATAAGAGGACTTAGAGATGAGAACAGAAGTTGTACTTCAGAAATAGTCAGACTAAGAGGGGCTAAGAATGTAGGTCTTTACAGGAGAAAAAAGTGGATCTGAGTTTGGAAAGGTAAATTAGAGTCATACTGTGATCATCTTTGAGTGCTTTTTGTTCTGTGGAAGCAGAAGAGGCACTGAAGTTTTCTCCTGTAAGCACATGCAGTGGTCAAGAGCCAGGATTAGCTCTGTGACCTTGGGCAAGTTAATTAACTTCTCCTCATCTCTATAGGGCTGATAACAGCTTGTATACAGGAATGATGTGGGGATGAAAGTAATAAACTTCTGTAAAGTGTCTAGAACAGTATGTAACAAAGTAAAAGATACATAAGTATTATTATATTTGTTCTTTAGAAAAATAAACTTAGCAGCAATATAGAGAAATGAACTGGAATAGAAACTTCTGTTTTCTATCTGCTTTTACTATCAACCTGCCTTTAAGGACAAGTACTTCCCAAAACTTCCTAATTATTTAAATACTCATTATTAAATGTATCACCTGGTCAGGTATGGTGGCACATATCTGTAACCTCAGAAACATAAGAAGCTGAGGCAGGAGGAGCGCACAGGTTCAAGGTTAACCTCAACAAATTAGTGAGATCTTGTCTCAAAAATAAATAACTAACCCACTGAATATCCAGTACGAGTTCCACATAGAACACAAATACTTCAAATGCATTAGTTGTAAGTGGAATGAAATCCAGTGGTTTAGGAAATATCCATGGGACGATATATTCATGGTAAAATAATGATTTTTATCAAAACTTTGGTATTTTATTTATTTATTTTGGGATGGTACTGGAGATCAAAACCAGGGCCTTGTGCATACTAAGTAAACACTACCATTGAGCTACATCCCCAGAACAATGATGGTACTTTATCAATCAAATGATTACATTTTTGATAGTCTAAGAATTGGTAAATAGTCAATAGAACTGATCTGAATATGGCCTATTTTTGAAAATAATTTCTATTACCATAGCTGAAAGCAGACCCAATAATGTTCCAGGTAAACAACTTACCATGAATATAATGCAAAAGGGAGGGCTTGTAAAATTTTGTTCTACCATTTTTTTTTTGGAGGGGGAGTGTTTACTGGGGATTAAACTCAGGGGCATTCGACCACTGAGCCATATCCCCAGTCCTATTTTATATTTTACTTAGAGACCGGGTCTCAATGAGTTGCTTAGCACCTTGCTTTTTGCTGAGGCTGGGTTTGAATTCATGATTCTCCTGTCTTAGCCTCCCAAACCGCTGGGATTATAGGCATGTGCCACAGCACCCGTCTTGTTCTACCATTTTTTACTTGATTCACCCAACTGCATTTTCTTTATTCCTATTTAATCTTGAACTATACAGTAGGATATGGTCCTTAGTTAACAGATCTATATTAAAAGTCAACAGCTGTCTTTTTGCTCAATATATACAATAGCAAGTGTCAAGATGCCAAATGTGACATTTTATTCATAGCAAAACTAATATAAAGAGACATACAACAGTACAGCCTTTTTCTAATTAAAAATAAATAAGTTTAGTGGTGACTAAATGGTTTGCTTCAAAACTGAATTGAAGCCAGGGTGGGAGTGCACAACTATAATCCCAGCTACTCAGGAGGCTATGGCAGAAAGTTCATAAGTTCAAGGCCAGCTTGGGCAATTTAGTGAGACCCTGTCTCAAAATGAAAAATAAAAAGGCTAATGATGTATCTTACTAATAGAATGCCTCTAGGTTCAATCCCCAATACACACACACAGAAAAAGAAAACAAAAAGGGGTGGGATATAGCTCAGTGGTAAAGTTCCCCTGGGTTTAGTCCCCATTACAGAAAAAAAGAAAGAAAAAAAAAAAAACCAACTATGTGAGCATACACGAAAACTTCCTGTAAGCAACTGTACATGCTGGGTGGTACATACTCAGTAATACACGTATCACTGATACCAACACCCAAACTCATATGCTTATTATTTTGTCAACTCCAAAACAAATCACAAAGGAACATCACATTTTATTTGCTAAGTTTCTGGCAAGGATTCTCCTCTGTACAATTTACAATTAACAAAAGAATACATAGTAACGTTTACATAGATATAATACTGAAAAGTGATTTGGATCCAGGAACTTCAATAAATCTATAGTCAATAAAGGATGAAATAGCCACTACTCTCAATCTACTGTTACCAAGTGAGCAGGTTTGTAATTATTAAACTTTTTAGGAGCTAGTTATTTGTTGGGCAAGGAATTCTAGAAAGCACTTGGAAAACATGTAGCTTTAGAGCTTGAAAGCATTATGACAACCAAAAAGATATGTCAAGCTTAC
Source organism: Marmota flaviventris (assembly GCF_047511675.1). Lineage (NCBI taxonomy): Eukaryota > Metazoa > Chordata > Mammalia > Rodentia > Sciuridae > Marmota > Marmota flaviventris. The sequence continues at coordinate 15,341,374 of NC_092516.1, read as the reverse complement.
ATAAACCACCACAAACAGATAAAGCAGTAAATATGAAATTTATATCTACATGCTGTCACTGTTGTTACAGTACAGCCTAATCTCCTGGTGTACTTAAAGGAGGATATCAAATAAGGTCGGTATATAAATAATTATCTATTCAGGTTGCTTAAGCTATTACTTATAACGTAATGAAAACAATTTCATAAATAGTAGCACTTCATTATGTGTCCATATTTCCCCTATAAGGTTATGCAAGTTGGCCCACTGCTTAAGTATGAGTATAAGATATAGGAAAAACAAATTCACAAATTTGTATTATAAAAGCTAATGGTAACTAGAAGAAATTTTATTCCATAAATTCAAACTTAATTTTCAGTTATATTATTTGCCAGATTTCTATAAAGAAAGAAATATCTCACCTATCTAAAACTTAATTTTCAGAATTTGAAGTGACACAACTGACTCTTAATACTCCAACTACAAAGCTTTATAGGCCAGGCGTAGTGCACACATCTGTAATCCCAGAGGTTAGAGAGGCTGAGACAGGAGGATCGTGAATTTAAAGCCAGTCTCAGCAACTCAGCAAGACCCTGTCTCTAAATAAAATATGAAAAAGGGCTGGAGATCTGGCTCAGTGGTTAAGCACCCCTGGGTTCAATCCCCACTACCAAAAAAATAAATAAATAATAAAACTTTACAGCTACCAGCTCTTAGATATATCCTTTAAAAATCACTTCTGTACTAAGTGATTTCTATAATTCACTGTGGTACTGTGGTTACTACTCTTTAACCTATAGAACAGAAAAGAAAGTTGGGGTCTAAACCTGTACAACAACTAAAGGTGATAAAAGAAGTCTTAATCAGTTCTGAATGAGGTAATTTTTATTAACAAAAAACCTCCAAGATCAATTACCTGGCTAATAGTGACACTGTGACTTAACCATGTTGGACTTAACCAAAACCTGTGCATCCTTTCTACTATGCTAGGCTGCCTATCACTTAGAAAACCTTTTCAACCTGATGCACTCCTTGGATTTGGTATTTACGGGTGTCCCATTAAGTTCATATTACCACTACAATTGTGTAGTCTCTCTGCCCAGATTGGATCCAGCTGGGTTTCAGGAATAGTCAACTACAGACACATCATGTTGCCTTAAATCTCTTTTTGGAAAAAGGCAGGGCATATGTAAATAGATAATACAAAAGAGAAACACAAAAAATTCAGATGCCTTAATCTTTCTCATTAGTTAAATCTGTTCAATTCAGAGGTCCAGTAGTAGTAAGAAGTTGCTGGTTCCCAAATATAAGTCACATTCTCCAATATCCTCTTTACCAGTAATAAAATAATTTAGCTCCTATTTATTCATTCTTTTTTTTTCTTCAACTGGCTCAAAATACAAGCAGGGAAGAAGGTGCCAGTTTTTGAGATGCCTTAAATACTAACATTCCATTTAAACAAATTAAAAAAGAAAGAACAAGAATGAAAATATTTTTAGGTATGAATATACTAACTTTAACTTACATAACCATTCTAGAGAAATTCTGATTAGATACAAGGGAGAAGTTCTTTCCTGCACATGAAAAGAGGCTTTTGAGAAACATCTAGAAATCTTCATAAAAACCCCTATGCAAATCCATCTAGAATGATAGTTAGGCTGGTATAATCCTAAATGGTCACTAAAGTCTTTTCTAAAGAGATGATGCCTTTAATAAAGGGATCTGTGAATCAGAACACCTTGCTTAACTGTTGATCTTGCTAAAATTAAATAAATGATCTCTCTTTTTTTTCCCACAAAGGCTTTGTCTCTTTAAAGAATGACAGTGAGGTTTAAGAAACTTTTACAAAGCAAAAGCTATCGTTTAAGACTGGAACCCAAATTTTCCCTTCCCTCTTCCATAATCTAACAAAAATTCCACCCACTGAGGAATTTAAACCTCGGTAAGATAAATAAAAGTTGTACATAATTAAGATATAGGTAATACTTAGGCAAAAAGTTTTCTTTTCTGCAGTGCTGGGGGCAGAAATCAGGACCTTGTGCATATTAGGGCAAGTACATTATAACTCAGCTATAACCTCAGCCCCAAAATCTTCTTGAAGGGAGACTTTGTCACATTGAAACTCAAATCTCAAGTGCAAAGAATTGAAATGTGGAGAAAATGTGGAAATGACTATTTCACATCAGCCAGGAAAAGCCTAAGGGATCAAATCAAGTAATGAATGTCAAAGCACTTCAAAACTATAAGGCACTACAAAAAAATGAAAGTTTCTACACAGTCAGTGTGGTGGCACACACCTGTAATCTCAGCAGCTCTGGAGGCTGAGACAGGAGGATCGCAAGTTTAAAGTCAGCCTCAGCAAAAGTAAGGCGCTAAGCAACTCAGTAAGAGCCTGTCTCTAAATAACATACAAAATAGGGCTGGAGATGTGGTCCAGTGCCCCTGAGTTCAGCCCCCAGGACCCCACTCAAAAAAAGTTGCTACATAATCCACAAGCTATTAGAACAAGAAGAAAATGTTGTCTCAAACAGACAAAAAGAAAAAGAAACATTTTCTCTGGATCTGGACCACTAAAATTAAGACTAAAAACTGTGAGCCTCCAAGGTATGGCCCATAATCTTATGGTAATATAGTTTATCAGTTGTGATTTTAGGAAGTTATTTGATCCAGTTTTTGTCATTTGATATTTCATTTCCTTCTGGGGTAGTTTAAGCAAAAGCTGAGGAACAGATTAGAGTGCAGAAATGAAAGACTAGAAGAAGAGAAACTGTATAGGAGTGATGAATAAAATTCAAAGCCAAGAGGGTAGACATTTAACTTGCTCTAAGTCTGGATGTATTATTCTTGATGTTTCCTTATATCCAAGAGCACCTAATAAAGAGATGTCATTTCTCACAGTAACAAGTCCAGGGCTCTAACTGCAAAACTGGGATTCTGACACCTGTTCTTATAAACGAGAACAACAATATCTTTTATTGAGCACTTACTATGTGCCAGGCACTTTCTAAATGTTTTACATGGATTAGTGAGGTTAATCACCACAAAACAATGAGATGGCTATTATTTTTATCCCTGTTTTACAGAGGAGAAAACTGAGATGGAGAGGCTAAGAAATTTGAACTAAAGTACAGTACTGGTAAGTAATGAAGTTTGGATTTGAGCCCTGAAATTTCCCTTAAACAGTTCACTGCAGTGGTTTTCAAAATTACATTCACAGAACCTTTTAAATCCCAAGAATTAACCGAAACTTTTATAGAATGAATATGGTACACCAAAGGGAACACATTAACTCTTGCTGCCAGGTAAATTCACTTTTGTGTGGACCCTAGAATAAAGCTGGTCCTAGCCTGGCACAGTGGCACATGCCTGTAATTCCAGCTACTTAGAAGACTGAGGCGGAAGGATCATTGGAGGCCAGCCTGAGAAACTGAGCGAGACACTGTCTCAAATATAAAAAACAAAAATGGCTGGGGATGTAGCTAAGTAGTAGAGAACCCCAGTTTCAATCCCCAGTATGGGATTGGGAGGTGGGATTGGGAGGTGGGAATGGGAGGGGCAGATAGGCAGATGATGACATGACACTGGTTCTATTACCTCAGAGAGAGCTTATTGAAACATCTTGTAATTGATTTGGAAAAATAACTTTGCATTTTTTTTTTTTTTTGGTTATTTGGTGCCTGCGATTGAACCAGGGGGTACAGTCACATCCCCAGCCCTCTTTTTGTACTTTATTTAGAGACAGGGTCTCACTGAGTTGCTGAGGTTGGCAATCCTCCTGCCTCAGACTCCCAGGCCACTGGGATTACAGGCGTGCACCACTGCACTGTTTTTTGTTTTTATTTTTAACTCAAGACTGCATCTGTCTGCTCAGGTAAAGTTGAACAGTGAGTGCTCAAGCAAATACTAGGAAAAGTTCAAGTGCATCTTATCACAGCACAAGAGTACAACAATGAAAAGAACATATTATCGCATTCACATATCATAGATTCCAAGCTACCAGATTCATGGGCATGCACCACCACGCCCACCTTATTATTCCCCTTTTAAGCCACAGAATATCTAACTGAAGGGTAGATATGGCAAGAAAAATTGTTAAGAAAAAAAAAATCATATCCACTACTCCATTTCAGTCGTACACTCTCACTGTTACACTGTGGAGCTTGTGCCCACAATCCTCCGTCATGCTACTTTGCCATACAATTATTCCCACCCAGACTGGTCCTCAATATTATTGGGTCCACTGTTCCATTGACTATAAACCATGTGCTACTTGACTGGCCAACCCAACACTGCTTTCCTTTATTTACTTCTGCTCTTTATCCAGTGGAGCTTTCATAAGCCATCATTACAAAGATACTTTGGCCAACAGCAGGGCATGGTGGCACACACCTGTAATCCCACCTACTGGAGAGACTGAACTCTGAGACTGCTGAATTCCCTCAGCAATTTAGGGAGACTTTGTCTTAAAAATAAATAAATAAATAAAAAGGGGGGGGGGGCTGGGGATGTAGTTCGTGTTAAATTGCCCTGGTATCAATCTTGTGCGTGTGTGTATACAAAGATACTTTGTCCAATACTATACATCTTGACTGCTTTGTCATTTTATTGTATGTACCTGGCAAACCCTAACCTTCAATGACACTTTCTACAGGATCTCACATTAGTACTCTTGATGCTTTCTTATTCCCAAGAACATCTAGAAAATTAACCTACTTCAGCTACACTGGTACCAAAGTAGCTGAGCACTACTAGAAAAATCAGTAGAACCAACAGGTTATCACATAGTATGTTCCTCACTACCAGCTTCCACAAGGCAGCCATACAATCCTACTATGTTGGCATGCTCTTTCTGCAACGAAACTTTTTTTGTTTGTTTGTTTGGAACATTCTACTTCCTTCAAACCTTGAACTATCGTCCCTCCCATGTCTGTGGCAATTTACAGTCAATGATTTTGCCTCCAAATCTGAAAGAGTTGTACTCATCCTACCCTTGCTTTCTTTTGAATGAAAGAGAAGTTTGCTATGTTTCATCTTCTCAGGAATATTATACCATTACTTCTTTCTTCTCCTATATAGGTAATACTTTCCTCTCTCAATTATAACAGTCCCAGGGACATTTAGTCTATCAGGATTTACCGTAATACTCCTTTACAAAAAGGATCCCTCTGTTAAAAACAGTGAAAATTCATTGTCTCTAAGTCTGTAAAGCCCCAAATAAAGTTTCTTAAAAGGAATCACTACACATATAATTAGGATTAAAAACAACAATGGTAATGAGCAGGATGTCACCCATATAATTGCACAAATTGTCTGGAATCACCAACACTTTCAGAAACAGTTACACCAAATTCTAAACCGTCCTGATACTTTCTTATAGGCTTTACAATGAAAAGCTCTGCTAAAACTCCACAGCCAAGAAAAGTAGCAGAATTCTTTAGTGTAATTTTAATAACCAGTAAATGTGACAGCATGATTTTGTGTCACTAGGTCTAGATCAGGGGAGAGAAGGAAGGGAGGAAGAAGCAACAAATGCCCCAGCTACAGCTTCTTTTTTTAAGAGCTAAAAATATTGCAGGATAAATACAGAACCATAAGTAATACTTAAGAACTAAGTTTGACAGCATAGTGATACATTTTTGTAGCAAACTGTTCATGCAAGGAGCTTGACATTCCCAATCCTCAATATTCCCTTTGCCTGCACTGGATAAGCAGTTAAAAAAAAAAAAACAAAAACAGACTCATTCCTTAATTCCTGACACCTGTTTACATTAATTAAAGGTTGGGTCTCACAGATCTACAGGAAGGGAGAGAGATGGGGAGGGAGAAGAGATAACAAGTGAGAAAAATCTTGCCAGCACATTCACCTGAGATACCCGCCTCTTTCCTGGAGGGCAGCACCTTGCCTCTCCTGTCTACAGCTCCGTGGCGTCACAGCAGCCGCTGCTACTGCTGCTGGGCTGCCTTCAACTCTAATGTGTTATTTAATTTTGTAACTACTATTAAGACCTCTACAGTGTTTTTGTGATGCGCTGGAATGAAAGATGCTCCATAAAATGAAGTTTATTATTAGTATCATTATAGCTCCCGGGCCTAAAATAAAGCAAAATTATAACCACTTACATTTCAAAGGAAAAATTGGAAGCCACCAGTGTCTCCAGCCCCGCCAAGTGGGCAGGGGATGGGCTGGGGACGGGGGTCTGAGATCCCCAACCTCCTCCACCCGACTTGACCCCCTCAGCTCTCCCTGCACCGCCGCGGGGGCACCGCTCCCCGGGTGCAGCTTCCTCGGGGAGCTCGGGTGGGGGTCCAGGGTCGGTCCGGCTGCCTCGCCCCGCAGCTCTCCCCACCCGCTGCCCCGCTCCCGCCCCAGCCTCTCCGCCTGGATTCTAATTCTCTCTCAGTTTCCTCCAGTCTCCCACCTTGACTTTCCCCCCCTCTTTTTAGAATCCTCCCTGCACCCGCTTCTTCCCCGGTGCTCGGCGCCAGCCCTGCCGGGTCTCCTCGGCCACTTTTTGCACAGGCCGGGGTACCGCAGGCGGCCGGCGGCGGCCGGGTCTCCGTCCCCTCCCCTTGCGCCCGGCTCCGCGGCCCGGCTCTCCGCTCCGCTCCGCCTGCCTCCCCCCAGGCCGGCCCCCGCCCGCGCCGCTCCGGCCGCCTCTCCCCCTCAGCCCGGGTCCCCCCGCCGCCCTCCGCCCCCGCCCGGCCCCGCGCGCCCGCCGCTCACCCGCCGACTCCCCGGTGTTGATCCAGTCGGGGTTGGCGATGCTGGCGATGGCGAAGATATCGGCGGCCAGAAAGAGACATCCTGAGATGATGGTCAGTTTATCCATCTCCCCGCCCCGCTCCCCCCACCCCCCGAGCCCCGGGCAGGCCGCGGCCTCAGGCCTCCCGCCCCATGGGCCGCCGCCGGGGCCCGGAGTCCCCGCGCCGCCGCCTCGCGCCCCCTCGGCCCCCGCGCGCCGCTCGCGCCCTCCGCGCGCCCGGGACCAGCAGCCGCCGCCCGCCCCGGAACTGCTCGGCCCGCCCGCCCCTCACCCGGAAGCGAAGCCGCGGCGCCGGCAGGACCGGCCGCGGCTTGCGACCGCCGAGCCCGCGGCGCTGCCTTGGACCTGGACCCGACGCTTGTCCAGCCCTTGCCCCGCTCTGGGGCTTTCCGGCTGGCCGCGCCGCCTCTCGACTTTCTTCCCAGGAACGACGCTGTCGTCGTCGTTAATGACTGGATGCCGAATGCTCCCGTCCCTAAGCTTTCCTAAGGCCACTGGGATGAGCGTGAGGGGAAGCCGCCCGCTTCTAGCAGGAGGCGGGCCCCGCACGGTCCTTGTCACCTCGTGCTATCGTTACCAGCTCCGTGGCCGTCAGCTCCCGGGATTGGCCCCTGTGGGAAATAGCTCTTGACACCTACTGTGTGTCAGGCACTATAGATGCCGAGGGCACTGACGTGCGGGTGGGCAAAGACAAGCTGAAAGCCCATCTTTAAAACAAAATTTCAGGTGCTGATTTATGAACTTAATGGGGGGTCAGTGGGATAGAGGTTGGTGATACTTAATGATGGAGAGGAAGGGATACATTTATTTTCGCTGAGAATAACTAGGATCATAAAGGCTGATCTTATGAAGACTGTCCTAGACAAAGGCAACAGCAAGTGCAAAGACCAGACCATTAGGGGAGGCCACAGAGAAGAGACTGACACATTCAAGGACCTGCAAAATGGCCTGTGGGTTTAGAGAGTGGTGTGAGAAGCAGCAGGCAGAGTCTAGATGAAAGGCTTTGGGGTCCATAGTAAAGCATCTGGATTTTGTTTCAAGAGCAACAGGAAGACACTGGAGGGTGACATGATTTTAATCTGTAAAGGTACGTAGTGTAGATTGTAGGGGGAAGGGGCAAAAATGAAAGCAGAGACATGACATAAGAGACAAAGTAGTCCAGGAAAGATAACTGTAATTTTGGGTAACAGTATTCTAGGTGGAAAAAATTTGACGTATTTGGGTGTTTTGTAGATAGAGGGAAGGACTTGCTGATAATGTGGGAGGAGTTGAAAGACAGAACTCAGGAATGACTCCAGGCTTTTGGCCTGAGCAACCAAGTTTGATGATAGATACTATTTACTGAGTTGGGATGTAAGGAGAATCCTAGGCTGAATGGATAAACAGGAAAAAAAATAAGATATTTGCATAATTTAGTTAGCAGTACAGATGATCTAGCCATCTACGATTTTGTTATCTGCTGGAGGGTTTTTGTTTTTGATTTTCCTTCCATGGCTTTTGGAGTAAGTGACACTAATTCTGACTTTAGATCCCACTCTCTCTATCCTGGGTAGGACTCCATGCAGCAAATAACGACAGGACACTTGTTTTCTCCTTAAATGCCACCTAGGTCATCTCTAGAAAGACCTAGAAGAGTGACATCTGACTCTATTTTTGGAAGGCCTACCTGAACACAAAACTCAGCAGGTTTCAAATTCCACCAGATTCAACAGCGTTGCAAAAAATGTGCAGTTATCCATGGCACAACATAGATTAGGGAAGAAAATATTTGATTGCTAAAGACTTTCTTGTCCAAACACTGGTCTCTTGGGAGAAGGACTTTGAAAAAATTATATAATGCAATTTTCTCTGCCACAGAAATTGACACAAGATAATTTATATGTTCCAAAGATCTAGATTAGTGCATATCAATATCATTATTTTTTCAAAGAATTTTTTATTTGTTCTAATTAGTTATACATGACTGTAGTCAATATATTATTGCAGTAGGTCTTTTCTTTTTTCTTTTTTAAGTACTGTAGAAGTTTGAGGGAGTCATGTTTTTGGCTTCTTGTCAGGTGTTTTGATTGCCTATTAATAGATGAAAAACCCTAACTATGCAGAACTAGGTTCTGGAATAATATCCACTGATGTTCACCACTGGCCTGCTAGTGAGAATCCTACATTGGTATGTTAAACAGTTTGCAACTATTCTGATTGAGTAGAATGATAGTGACTTGATTCTGTTGTTTAAAAAATACAGGTGTAGGGGCTGGGGTTGTGGCTCAGTGGTAGAGCACTTTGCCTAGCATGTGTGAGGTACTGGGTTCGATCCTCAAAACCACATAGAAATAAATAAATTAAATAAAGGTATTGTGTCCATCTACAACTAAAAAATAAAAAATACAGATGTAAATCTTCCTTTTACTGTGGCAGCACTTCCCAGACCCTCCTGCATTTATCCCTCCACAGAAGGTTCTAGATATCAGAGGAAAGCACAAAACAACCAGCACTGAGTTAAAAAAATTTTTTTTAATCTTTTACTCAGATGAATGGCTATACATCATCATACAGGCCCTGCACACTCCTGCTGCACAACTCTGCTTTGCATAATAGATCATAGTGACCCATGCCTTCCCTTCCTACCAAAAGGATGGGGGTGGGATTAGTAGGGGCCAAATATAATATTTAAAGAGTTTCCCTTAATCCCTGATTTGGGTTCCACATCATATTCTTGACTTCCAGAATAACTGGTAATTCAGAGTCCCAAGCTGCTGAGGTTTACAGCACAAAGCAGTTCCCTTCTCTAGATTTTAGTAGAGACAAACCTGAGAGGTTTGGGAGGAATGATATGCATATTTAGTTCCAGTCCTGCTACTGACTTGAACTTGGGAAAGCCATGTCACCTCTTCTGGCCTTTTTTCCCTATCTAACCAGACAGACACCCAGAGTCACTGCCTTAGCGATAGAAGCATCCTATCCTCTCACCCACACCTAAAAAAACAGCTGGGACTCTTCTAATCAGAGATGAGCTACGAGGCTCTTTATGGCAGAAAGTCCTTGGGGATCCAGAAGAACATAGAAGGCTCACAGGGGGAGCTCTGCTGGAAGCCCAAAGACATAAATAGCCATACTGTGGCTGTTAAGGAGCCATGGATGGGATGTGCTTGATCATGATTGATGACAGGCCTCAGCGCAGAAGAGGCTGAATCCAGATGGGACCTTGGGAAAGCTGTGGAAGGGAGACTGGTGTCATCACTCTTTATTTTAAGGAGTATCTTTGGCCTGACAGAATAAAGAACACACTTCCTCTCTAGGGGTCAAGTTTACTATGTGGGCCAAGAATGTGGAGAAAACACCACATGTATATATCAGGGGGTTTCTGGGATTAAGGAAGACCAAAGAGCCAAATCCAGAGGTTAACAGCTTGGTCAGGGCTCAGATCATGGTTTGTCTCCTACATTGATTCCCCTGGAGCTGACTCAGAGGCAAGAGATTATTGATCAGTGTGCAGGAAATTTATTAGTGAGTGCTCTCAGATCAACTCCTGTGAGGGAAGGAAGGGAGGCAGGATTGGACACAGAAAACAGGGAGTCAGAAGAGACTTTGGCAGACTCAGAGGGGAGCTCTGAAGCTGAGATGGCAATTTCAAGTTGCTGTGTTGGGATAAAGAGGCCAAGCCTTTACATTCTTAGCACTGACCAGTCAATCACTGGATTAGCTAGCTACCCCAGGAATGGGGTGTGACCTTAGGGAAGGTGGCTCTCTGCAGCCAAACACAATTCCTGAAGAAGACCAACAGCAGAGATCTGTCAACCTACAACTCTTTCAGTAACTGGGGAATAATTCTTTAGTCCTGAAGGGGACCTAGTGGCACATCAGCATCTGCCACAGTGCCTCCATGGTGCTCAGCAGATCATTAGCATTTTGTATTATGCTCCATAATAATAATTTTTAGAATTTCCTTATATCTTCAAATAAAACTGATCCCCCAGGAAAATGGGCCATATCTGTCCAGTTACTTGAATTCCTATCACATCACTCATTGTTGGTCCATGTCCTACCCAGATTTGAGAAGCACTGCTCTATTGCAGTAGAAAACATATCTACTATCTTTAACATCCCAATTCTCAACTTTGACTTGTTTCTTTTAAGTCCTGAAAGTGGCCCCTCCAGGACTCTGGTGGGTATCTTTTCTCTTGGGAAACTACTGGAGGAATGTGGCAGCTCATCTTGAAGCATAACTGACATCCTCGTCATTTCGCTCTTTGACTCACCCAAGATTCCTCTCACGCCTTGCCAGCACCTCTGATGGTCTAGGTGGCTCATATGGTAGAGTGGCCTAGACCTCCAGCCCTCAAGTTTAAGGCCCTGGTTGCCATGTACCTTTCAGGCTTTGGCTGCTGTATTTGTCCAGTTAGTTACTGTCAAAATATGACAAAGGAGGACTACAACACCTAAGTGGATCATCTGGGTGCCACAGGTCACCTGCTTCCTGTCCTTATGTGTAGCAGCCACCTGCTTCCTTCCTGGTGATTACTCTTCCTGCCAATTCCTTAGCCTAATGAATGTCTGATACATGATACCTGCTCTTAAATTTCCTTCCCCTGGTATACCATCCATTTACTACCAGGAAAGCATTTGCCATCTTAATGCTTCCCTGTGCCAGAGGCTGCCTATGCTTCTTTGTGTTTGGAACCTCATTAAATTGGGTGATCCAGCTCCCATATCTCATCTGGGCATCTACTCCTTCAGATCACCTCTGGCACTCTCTGTTGCTGGTTGGGGTCTTTAGAAGACAGATTCCAAGTCACAGGGAGTTTGGTGGGAGAGTGCTTTTGGGACCCACCCCTGTGGGCAGAGGGAGAAGTCTGGCTGCAATACCACCATGACAGGGCCTGACAGTGGACCCCATAGAGAGTTCTGAAGCCGGGATGGCCCTGTGCTGTCAGTCATTGGATTCTAGCTGCCCTGGGAAGGTAGGATCTTGGGCAAGGGGCTCTCTCAGCCAGCAGCAGGGAATGGTGAATTGGGGGAGGCATAAGTCCTTCAGCCCTGAAGGGGGACCTGGGCAAAAGAGCACAGCATCCATGACAATTTGTATCCTGCATTTATACCATAAGCCCTTAAGAGATTTTTCTGTCTGGCATGGAGAGAAGACTCAGGTGCTTAAATCCCACAAATCTCACCATTTCCCTGCTGATGGGAAGACAGAGGCAAAGGGTACATTTTATGAAAGAATTTATTTGTTATCTAGATAGATCCCTGCCAGACTATTTGGAAGAGGAAACAGGTGACCTATCACAAGAAACCACTGGCTGAAGATTCCTTGAGGTTGACAGTAGCACTATATGTGAGGTTCAGTGACACAGGATTTATCCAATGAGAAATCTGGCCTGTCTGGGTAGTGCCAGAAAACCAGCAGAATAAGCTGGGCCTACTCAGTTTACCAGAGAAATCTTAGCACAGCTCCTGACATCTGATAGGTGAATGCCTTTAGGCAAGGTGCTTAACCTCTTGGTTTCTGCAGAGTGGGGACCTACCTCATGTTATTTCCTCCTCCTTCTCTTGCCCAGGCCTTTATCTCCTACCTCAGCCTCTTCAGTTGTTGGCATCTCAGGCATGTGCCACATGCCTAGAATTTATTTTGAAAATTTATGTTTTCATAAAATCGTCCCCATTGTCTGTTTTTCAAGCATAAATTCCAAAAGGATAGGGCCCTGTTTGTCTTGTCTACTTTGTCCCCAGCATCCCCACAAACCACAGCGGCTTCCAGTGAATATTTGCTGTATGAGTGAATGTGTGTGGGAGGAAGGGTTATTTTGGAAAAAAGAAGGAAGCATTAATCCCTCTCTTAATAGTGACTCATTGTTTTCAGGCCACCCTTGGCCTTTTCTCAACCAAAACATCTATGAAAAAAGTGTAGTGGCAAAGCAATTGGAGCTGTTGATGCAACAGTATTTAAAAATACCATCATTAGGCCTGCAGCAGGGGACTGTGATCTTCTAGGGATTCTGTGATCTTCTAGCTGTGCTTTCCCTCTGCCATCTTTGAGAAAACTCCTCTTTGCTTTCTGCTCCGTCCCATTTGGGTTTCATCACCAATGAATGAAGAACCCAGTGTGAGCCTGGCACTCTGCCTGTCCCCGCAGAAGTTCCATTCTTTCCACCCCAAAGTTTTCACATGCCACATTGGAGTGTAACACCCCTGCCAAGTTTTCCAAGGTCCACACAGCCCTGGAGGCTCCCACACTGCGGTTCAGCCTCTGCGCGGCGGCCTCGCAGTGCCCCCTGGCGGTCAGCCGGAGGGACGGCGCCCGAAATCTACTGGCGGCGGAGGGGTGGGGGGGATGTGGGGGGGTTGCCTGCAGTTCTGCCCTGCGCGTGCTTCTGCAGGATTCGAAATTGCTGGCCGTTAGACCCGCTCCAGCCTAGGCTCCAGGAGGTTTTCCTGAGCCGCCCACCCTCCCGGGGACATGGAGAAGTCCAAGGGAAAATGCGGATATGGTAACTGGGGAGAATGGGGAGAGGGTGATGTCTTGGGTTTCAAGCTATATTCACTTTTACTCTTCTGTAAAATGAGGACTTCACATCCTTGGCCTGGAAGCTAACCTCTCACCATTGTTTATTAAGGTATAATTTACATTCAGTAGGGCCTCCCTTCTTAGTGGACATCTCAATGAGTTTCGACAAGCATACATCCACATGGAACCACCACAAGACAGGGAATGTACTACCACCCCCCAAATTACACTGAAGCCGCCCTTTGGTAGCCTACCTCTTCCTTCTCCCTACTTTCTCACACTCTGATTTTTTAGAATTGTGTGTTTTTCCATGGAGAATGTCATAAAAATGGAATCATGGATGGTGCTGTTTGAGGCTGGCTTCATTTGCTTACCCTGCTGTCTTTTGAATCTAGGCTCCATAGACTACATCATAAAGCACATTTAATTTGCAGGCTGAGGTTGGGACCCAGACCCTGCAGAGGATGAGCTTCTCTGTCTGCCCAGGAACCAGAGGCCCAAAGAAGAGCATACCTGGGCCCCAAATTGCCCCTAAAAAAACTCTGAAGACCTTATCTTCTTTTTCCTGGGTAGTTTTCCAGCCAGAAAGTGTCTGTGGTTCGGGGGAAGATGAGATTGGAGATGGGCAAAGACTTTTGCTTTGAGGAAAGGGAGGTGAATTCTGCGAGTTCTCTACAGCTGGGTGAGCCCCTCTCTCAGCAGACCATGAAAAACAGTAGTCACATGGACATAGCAAGGACTTGGCCAGTTGCAGTGTGTCACTCATCCTAATGGAATCAGCTGTGTATGGAATTCTGGAACAGTGTGCAGAAAACAGCTCTCCACACAGAACTTTCCTGTGTACTGAAAAAGAGCCTTCTAGAAGCTTCCTCTGGAGGAAAAAAAATCACTTGTTTTCAATCACTCCTTAATCCTTGAAATTTCCTTGTGAGAGTTGGTTCTATAAAAAGCATGTTTCAACATCTCTACAACTCACTGTCCCAAAGGCCTTTGGATTTCCTTCCCAAGTCCTTTTTGGATCCGTCTACTGTCCATTTCCTCTGTCACCACTATGACATACCTGGGTGAATGCAGTAACCTTTCCATTTCTCTAGTCAACTCTGGGTTCCACAACCCACACACCACCCAGCAGCCAGAAGTTTGATTTAAATGCAAACTGAATCATGTCCAGTTTAAATCACTTCTGAGCTTTTTCATTAGGGCAAACCTGAGCACCAGCCCCTGTCAGCCCCACCATTGGGCCTCTGGCCGCCTCCTACTAGTGGACTCCTTCATATTCCCAGCAGGGCTTCGGGAATCTCAGAACCTTGATCCAATTTTCTCTCTCCCTTCCTCTTTTGAGTAAATAGTTTTGGTCCTTTCTAAATTTGTATTTACCCTCTCAGGAAAGCTCAATTGAGGGACCCTCCCCAGAAGAGAACGAGGCCCCCTGCTGTTTATCCTGAGTATTATTTTTTCTTTCATAGCTTGTGATATAGTTTGTTATCCAATGTAGATTTATATAACTGATATTTGTTTCCTTCCCTGTCTAAAAGATCCATAAGGGCATGGTAAGTGGTAAGCACAATAAGTATTTGTTAAGTGAACTGATAATAATAATAACTGATATTGATTAAACCCCCATGGTGTGTCTGACATTGTGCAAGAGCCCTTGAATAGACTCATGCAATTCTCATAACACTTTTGTAACCCTCATTTTACTGATGAAGAAACTAAGGAATAGGTAGATTTCATAACTGCCCCAGCAGCCTGGCTTCAGAACCCCAGAAACTATTGCCATGATGCTGTCTCAATAAATAACTGAAACAAGTTCTCCTCTTTCTATTAGGAAAACAATTCAGCTTCGAGTTCAAGAACTCTGTACACAACTTGAGCAAAACACAGCAGACCAAACTCACTGTGGGCAGACTGGGATTAGGCCTGATCATCATCCAGCATGGGCCCTACCTCCAGATTTCCCACCTCATCAAAAATGGGGCTGCAGCCAAGGACCGGAGACTCAAGCCAGGTGACTGTGGTTTCCCCATGTCCCCCTCTCCTCTGCCTTCATGGAGCCACACAGTTTCAGCATAACCATAATAATATGATGACATTGGTTGAGAACTCTCTGCAGTCAGTCAATTGCTATCCCATACATATAACTCTCACTGTCAGAAGTGCTTATTCATTTAATTCTCTAGGTAGGAACTGTTATTATCATCCTCTTTTTACAGGTGAGGAAACTGAGATTCAGTGAGACTGAGTTTCTTGTCCAGGTCATGTGCACCTTGTAAGTGGCTACAACTGGAAGTCCAGTGTCACTCCAGAGCTTATGTCTCTCTGTGATAAGGATTTCTTCTCTTCTAGGCAGTATTAATCATCACTAACACTTGGACCCATTATCATGTTTCACCCTCCTGAAAACGCAAGAGGTAGATTCTGCATTAATCCACCTTACACACAAAAAATCAAATATTTACCCACAGTCACACCGAGGAGCTAGGATCCGAGAGCCCCAGGGTTTTACAAATCTTTGGGTGAATGTGTGTTCTATCTGGTGTGAGACATTTTCCCAGTGCCTCCTCCAGGCCTGGTGCTATGCCCAGGAGTGAAGCACAGTGGGATGGTGAAGTGGTCAAAAGGAAAAACAAAACATTTCAGGTTAAGCAACCTGAATTCTGGCCCAAGCTCTGTCACTTTCTAGCTCTGTGCTGTTGGGCAAAGGTCCTTAACCTTCCAGGTCTCAGTCACCTCATCTCTAAATTGGGGAGATCCCATCTTTGTCAGGGGTTGCTAGGATTTGATGAAATAATTTTTATGAAAGTGCTTTGAGAACTTCAAGTGCTCTAGAAAAGTTGGCAATTGTTACACTGTTCTGATTTATAGATTCTCTATATTTGTGTCTTTTTAAAAAAAAATAAAAAATGATTGTGATATATGAGTCCCAGTTACCTGGTTACCTGTTAGAATCACCTGGGCCCCATCTCCCCACAGGTTCTGATTCAACTGGTGTAGGGTTAGGACAGGGCAGCTAGCTCATGCTTTAAAATCTCCTCAGATGACTCAGATAGGGTTTGAAGCAACAGATTAAAAAATAAAATAGATAAATGTTATATTGAAAGATTAACTTGTCTTAAAATCCAAAGCATTTTCTCCCCATATCACTACTTGGTGCTGAGGAACAAACTGCTGGAGAGTTCTGGGCTCCTTACACTGTATTAAGTCAGCTTTCTGTCACTGTGACAAAATGCCTGAGGTAAACAACTTATAAGGAGGAAAGGTTTATTTTGGCTAATGGTTCAGAGGTTTCAGTTTCATGGTTGGTTGGCTCTGTTGCTTTGGAACTGTGGCAAAGTAGCACATCATGGTTGGAGTGTGTGGCAGAGAAACCTACTCATCTCCTGGCAGCCGGGGCGCAAAAAAAAAAAAGAGAGAGATGAAGGGGCCTTTTACTAGGCTCTATATCCTAAAGGTTCCAGCATTTTTCAGTGGCTCCACAAGCTGGTGATCAAACCTTCAATACACAGACTGAAAGAACTCCAGGTCAAGTTCCATGGACTTTCCTTGTGTTCAGCTCTTGAGTCAGGTGACAAATGCTGGTTGGTAACCAGGTGCATATAATCCAGGGTGCTAGAATGCGACAAGAGTGTGTTCTGGTTCATCCCTGTGACACAGAATCTCATGGTGGGGCTACAGCTGATGGGCTCTTTGAGGTGAGAGAGGCAGTCCCAAATTCATCTTTTTCAATCCAGGACTTACCTCCAGGTCTGGAACGTTTATTATGTATTTGTCCCAGGCATTGTACAAGATATTTCTACGTTTATTATTGAATTTTGCATTTGCAACACTCCTAGAATGTAAATAATGAAATATAGAAGCTTAGAGAGATGAAGTAATTTGCTCAGAATACATGGCTTAGTCCATGGTCCGAGCTGGGATTTGAACCCATGTCTGCCCTGATAGGGTAGGGTTAGGGTTAGGGTTAGGGTTAGGTTTATAGCCATATCTTTCTAGACAATTGCCTAATAACTAGAAATCAGATTTTAGTACATAAGGAGTCCAGAGTCCCAGATTTCTTCATGAGAAGTCAGCGACTTCAGTCTCTGTAATTCGTTTTTTATAAATAAGATCATGGAAGGCAATAAGTGTAGAAATTCGCTGTTTCTTTGGTTTCATTGCCTCTCAGTCCCATTATTTCTTATTCCTGTGTTTTAAAGCTTCTTCTTTGGTGATTCATCATGGAGTTTCATCTCAAATCTCCTGATTTAGTTTAGTGTTAGTTTATTCTGGCTAAACTTTAGATCCACCTTGGCCATTATGGCTTCAACAGACTGCCAAACAAAGTCTTAAGAAATTAATGCTGCTTTGACAGTAGCTAACCTGTGCCCTGGCCACTGCTCATAGCAGGCTTCATTCATTCAGTCAGTATTTCCTGAATGTCTGCTGTGCACACGCACCCAGCTAGGCACTGTGGGTACATTGGGGAGCCAAGCAGATTCGGTCCCTAACACGTAGAACTTAAGCAACTTATAGCCTTGTTGGGAGGGACAGAGAAAAAAATGTATTTTTCAGTGCGACACGAGTGCTACAGAGTTGATTTAATATAGGTAATCGAGACAAAGTTTATGCAATGTCATTCTATAGCCCATTAAAACAGAAAAGAAGATGTGTAATGAATTTGGTGTTCATAAACACCAAATTGGTGTCTCCCTATGAAGGGCAGTGTTAATGCCTATTGCCAGAGTAATCACATTCGTAAGCTGACACACTTGGTTTATAGCCAGAACGGTCAGGGTATTAAGCTGTTTATTTTCTGCTTTCTTGATAAAGTCACCCTTTTACAACATAATTAAGCACAATGCCAAGTCATAGCTTTCAGCTATAAACACTCCTTTTAACATTAGGCAAGTAAGCTCATCCAGAGAGGGATTTTTCCCCCATTGTAATTAACCTCAGTCAGAGGAGCAGCTGCTTCATACTGTGTGGCCTGCAGGGAGCTGGGAGAAGCCTTGTTTTTTATGAAGTGTAGCTTCAGGTATGTGGCTGATTTAACCCACAGCTAATTCCTAAGACCAAGGTAGAAGGTTTTCTCTATCCTTCTAAGTATTCATTTACTGGAATACTAAGCACTTGTTTCTGATGGGTCTAGCACTGTGGAAATCCTTGGTGATCACTGTAATTTCTGACTATAGCTCACTGGGATCAGAGAAAGTGCTTCTTCTTGATCCTTTTCTCCTCTGAGGTTGAGTTTCATCTGTCTTGGAATGATTGGAGCATGCCTAGTTTTCCACACTCGGAGAAGTGAACACACCTTTTATAACTTCATCCAGGCCACTTTATCCCATGTCAGCTCTGAAGTTTCTGTTACTGTTGGTAAGATGTCAGTACCTAGTAAGCTCTGAGGACTAAGATTTTGCCCAATGTGAGTCTGGCCTTGAACAGCATATCTCTTCTCAAAGTCTGCTGAAGGCAAGTGGCATTCAGAGTTCTTCACTGCGAGCAACAGAAAACAGATGAGGCACTGAATTTAGGATACTGCATCTGCCCGAACTGCCTGCCCAACAGGCTGGAGAACCAGGCTCAGAAGATAGGGAGAGAAGAAAGGGCCATGTGTAGCTGTTCCTGGAAACCTAGCTGTTCCTGGAAACCGCATGCTCCTGTCATTGCCCTGCATCTCCTCCAGGTTCAGTGACCCAGATGGGAGTGCCTGGTGACTGCACTGGTTTATAGGCCCATATCAGCCTGGTAGGGTAGGGAGGCAGGGGAGGTGGGTGCAAGTAAAGAATTGGTTTCTTAGCTTTTCCATTTTGGGGACCCAGGGGTTTGTTGCCAAAATGTAGTTCTCTTTCCACCTACTGGGGGCTCAGAAACTCCCTCTCTGTCCAGCATTGACCTAAAGTAGGGGATCCAAGCTGTCAAATTCCTTTCAATATACTCTCTGTATATACAGCTTCAGCATAATTAAAGCAAGCTAATTGCCCAGTGTTTCATACAAAATTATGTGCCCAAGTAATTCTGCATGGGGCAGAAAATGGAAATGAAAGGCTTGATTAATATAGTCTATTTATGGTGGAGGGCTCTGGAAATTGCCAGGCAGGTATAATAGAAAGTGGGTCATTAATTTATCACTTAGTGTAAATGTTTTTTTCCTTTACTAGTAACAGCCATCCATTTTATCTCAAATTAATATATTTTTAGAATCCCAAAGGATGGTTCAGACTATAAATGGTTTATAGCCTCTGTTATACCAAGAACTTTAGAAATGTCTCATGGTTTAATATCCTCCATTATACTGCTATTAAGAAACATCTTGTAAATATTCTTCATTATACAAAGGACATTCATGTCAAAGAGATGAATATTTTTAATAAGTCAAGGCTGAAGCCTAGTTTTGGTTCAAAATGAACTAACAATATAAACAGAAATTCCACAACCAAGTAAGAAATCAATATGGTCCTTTCCAACCCATTATCTTAATTTTACTGATAATATTTCTCCTCTTTTAGGTGATGTTCTGATTAGTGTTGGCCATGCCAACGTATTAGGATATACTCTTCGAGAATTTTTAAAGCTTTTGCAAAATACCACCATAGGAACAGTGCTACAATTCAAGGTTTACCGAGATTTTATTGCTATACCCCAAGAATGGCAAGAAATATATGATTTAATCCCTGAAACCAAATTCCCAGTGACACGGTAAGTTGTTCATTTTAGGAACTCTTTGTTACAATACAGACCCCCAGGTCCTGGGAAGCACAGGGTCCTGATTTAATGTGAGAATAATCAAATGGTAAGAACCGTGGTAGAAGAGATGGGTGACACTGCCGGAATAATTAGGTGAATTTCCAAATCCATTTGGAAAGCATAGGTGACTGACCTCATTTAAAGCAGCATGATAAACACAACTTATAGTTAAAAAAGCTATAACCAGCAGTCGCTGATAGGAAGACTGTCCCCAAAACACCTGCACTGTGCCTCTCTGCAGTCAGACCTTAAAACACGCTGGGAATCCTGTCTCCTTTCTTAATTGCCAACTTCTTTCTCTCTGGTTCCCAGTAACAATTAAGCCCTTTCAAGTTTCTTTCATGTTAGCAAACCCGCCAACTCCATTCCCCTCTTCCTACTGGCTTCAATCACTGCCCTGTCCCTTGCCTCCCCTATCAGAGGTCTCCATTTTCTCCGCAGATGCACTTTCCAGGGAGAAAGTGACTCCTTGACTCGCTTCCGTCTAGGTTTTGCTTTTATCCCTGGCTCAGAGGCCCCTTCCTAGGGTCATACATGTCCTTCATGCTGATTCTGATGGACTCTTCTCAGTCTTTACTTTGCTTGGCTTCTGAGCAGCTTTAGAGACTTGGCAATGACCTTCCTTCCCCTCTTCTTGACATATCAGTTTCCTCAGGTTTCTGTGTTACCTTACTCCCTTGATTTTCCGGTTACCTCTGGTCACCTCCTCTTGGTCTTCTGCCCAGCTCAAGTTCTTCTCGGTTTAGTCCTTGGCTTTTTTTTTTTTTTTTTTTTTAGTTGTGGATGGACACAATACCTTTATTTTGTTTATTTAGTTTTTTTTATGGGTGCTGGGGATCGAACCTAGTGCCTCGTGCACGCTATGCGCGCGCTCTACCACTGAGCCACAACCCCAGTCCCTAGTCCTTGGCTCTTTTAGGCAACCTCACCGATGCCTGTGGTCACTACCTGTACACTAATCACTTCCATATTGTGCTATCTCCAAACTTGTGAACACAAATTTTTCAGTGCCCACCCGATGTCTACATCTGGATTTTTCATAAACCCCTTAAACTCATGCTTAAAATAAAGTCACCTCACCAGTGATCTTTCAGTGGTCCTATCTTACTGGGGGAATGTCTGCCTACTTGACAAGGGTTGTGTTTGTGCTTGGTTCCTCTATCCTTGACCCTGCCAACCAACCACTAATACTATTATTGTCATTTTCCTTATCTTCTTACATTTATCTGCTTCTGTCCCTGGCTATTACCATTGTCCTAGACAAAGCCACCATTTAGTTCTTCCTGCATCTATTCCCACCTCTTATTCATTCTCTATTCAGGGTGGTCCTTTTACAATGCAAATCTAATCAAGTCATATTCCAGTTTTAAAATGACAAAAATCCTTACCTTGGCCTATAATATTATGGTCTGACTGGGCACCATTCCAGCTTCATCTCACACTCTTTTCCCCCTTTATCTAGCCTACTTTAGATTTCAGTTTTCTGCCTTGTGTTCTTCCCCCTACAATGTGCTTAGTAGAGTGCTGTTCTTCAGTACGCATCATTGAAAGCTCACAGTGCAAGCTTTCTCTAAGAGGCATTAAAACAGTTGGGACCACCTGTCATGTGCTCTCATAGCACCCTATATATCTCCTCCATATTTATCCCACTTTTAATTCAATCATCTGTACAATCAGTTGTTTGCTATGCTTCCCTGGGAAAATGCAAATGCCATGTGTCTTGTTCTGCTAAATCTATTATGGGACTTTAATGTGGTGGAGGCTTCATTTATTGAAAGTGAAAAACGGAAATCCAGCTAGGAATCTCAAATTACCTAAATAATCCGACAGCTTGTTTCCTTCTTTCCTTCCTTGCCCGGGCTGGCCTCAAATTTGGGATCCTCCTGCAATCCTCCTGCCTCAGGATCTCAAGTAGCTGGGATTGAGAGCTTGTTTCTTTATCTGTAACAGGGACTCTTGTGAGGATCAGATATATGAAGGAGCATTCTGTGGAACACAAGGTGTAGAATGAGATTATTTTGTGTTGAATTCAATTCTCTGATGCAAGAGTGATCCTCAATTTTGTTAGGATTTCTACACTAGATTCTTGTCACTGTGTAAACTCCCTCTTTCCCCCGCCCCCTAGTATTGGAGATGGAGCCCAGGGCCTCACACATGCTAGGCAAGCACTCTGCCACTGATCCCCAGCCCCAGCCCTATACTTTCGCTTATAGGGATAGACTCAAAGGATATGGCCAGGATTTTTACAAAGCCTAGAAAATGGCCCATATTACATCAACTTTATTTCAGAGACTCAAACTTGTGGCCAAGGATCTGAAGTGGTACCCAGATATGCTTTGGTCATTTCTCACAGCACTTAGAAAACCCAGACCTGTAGAGTGCAAGGAAGATACATGGGGACTTCACAAGGGACCAGTAACACTCCATTCCTTGACCTGGCAGCAGCCACCAAGGTGTCTGCTTATAATATTTTTCATTAAATTGTTTTTTCACACTTTCTGTGTATTTTTTAAAGCATTCCCACATGGTGACAGTGGGTTTGAGCTGGGGAGCAGCTGTCCTCTTCAGATCAGGCAGGCTGGAAAATATTATTTTTTTTCCCCAGTGACCAAACCAATCCTGATCTGATTTAAAATAAGTAAAATTAAGTCAGGAATAGTGTGTGCACCTGTAATCTCAGTAACTAGGGAGACAAGCAGGGGAATTACAAGTTTGAGGCCAGCCTGGGCAATTTAGCAAAACCCTATCTCAAAATAAAAAATTAAAATAAAGGCTGGGGATATAGCTTAGTGTAGAGCCCTCCTGGGTTCAATCAAGTACTGAATTTTTTTTTTTTTTTTTAATTTAAAAATAAGCCCAGCGCCGTGGCACACACCTGTAATCCCAGCAGTTCGGGAAGCTGACATAGGATTCTGAGTTCAAAGCCAGCTTCAGCAAAAGCGAGGTGCTAAGCAACTTAGTAAAACCCTTGTCTCTAAATAAATAAATAAATAAATAAAGGGCTGGGCATGTGGCTCAGTGGCCAAGTGCCCTGAGTTCAATCCCTGGCACACCCCTCACACAAACCCCGCCCAATTTTAAAAATAATAGCATACACTTACTCATTGCTTCTTGTGTTGTGGCCATGGCAAGGACTTTACAATGTCAGTGACAACTTTCTGTGGTAGTGGAATGTTCTGCATCTGAGTTGTCCTTTAGGCTAGCCACATGTGACTATTAAGCATTTAAATATGGGGACTGCACCTGGGGAATTTTAATTTTTATTCAAAATATTCACAGTAGCCAGCAGCCAGTTTTGGATAGTGCAGCTCTAAAGCCGGAGCCCTTAACCATTTTCTTGTAGAACTGCCATGTCCTAAGCTTGTTCATTACATGGAAAAAGTCTGATATTCTGAATATTAAAAGTTAATGATGGCAGACTGACCATTCAAAAGCAGAGATAAACAGAGAATAGCACAACTGAACCCCACAGACTTACGGAATGATGACACATTTTCTTTCTTAACTAAGCAAAGTACTTCTGTAAGGTATTTTAGTAACTTATGTGGAAGGGGTTAGCAAAGGGGAAGATGGGGAAAGGAAAGGGCTTTTATGGTATGACCTTTTCTAGGAGCAGATGGCACTGCGTGCACAATAGAGAGAATATTCCATATGGTGTTCTGGGTAGTCTAGTGGTATAAGATCTATATCCAGCCCACACTGTCCTCTGCTGGCTGTGTTTTTATTATCTGTTGCGATAATGCTAGTTTAATTAAAGTGCCTAGCCCTACCACCTGTCCTTTACAATTGCCTAATACAGAATTACCAAGAATACCTCTTGCAATCTGAAAAAAAGTAACTTGGATTTTTTCCTTTTCTTTTCAAATGGTTCCGGTCCTAGATCTTCTTGCATGACCCTAAGCTAAGGATAAGGAAATCACACCATTTAAGACTAGATGCTTTCAGTAAAAATGACTTAATATTAGAAGAGAGAAACCTCAAAACAAAAACCAGGCAGACTGGCAAGGATATTAATGATAACACCAAGAAGTCTGATGGATTGATTGGCAGAGAGGGTGGGGAAGAGATGTGTTTTGTATTAGCAGAACAGAATGTGTCAAAGGGTTAGAATCGCAAAGATCTAGTTGTAGACTTGGCAGGCAATAGCACCAGGATGAGAGAGAGCAGGTGATGGATGGTATTTGTTCTGCAAAGATTAGCAAGCGCCAAGTATTAGAAAAGTCCAGAGCTTTGTAGTTCCTAGCAGGCAAACACCACGTAAATTTCAACAATCAAGCCAAAAACAAAATTAAACACCCCCCCACCCAAAAAAAAAAAAAAAAAAACAAACCTTTGAAGCTTTTGGATGACAATAGAGAGGAAGAATAGAGAATGATAATGGTCATGTGAGGAGAAGGGTGCTTTACAAATCCATGCCTGAGCCAGGTGTGGTGGTGCATACCTGTAATCTCCGCTCCTGGGGAGACTGAGGCAGAAGGACCACAAGTGCCAGGTCAGCCTCAGCAACTTAGTGAGACCCTAAATAGCTTGGTTAGACTGTCTCAAAATAAAAAGTAAAAAATGGCTGGGGATGTGGGTCAGTGGTCATTGCCTCTGGGTTCAATCCTCAGCACCCAAACAAAGCAAAATAAAACAAAACAAAATCTATGTATGTGAACCCCAATGAGAGGGACAGAATGATGCTCTAGGTGGCAATGTCAGGAAAAAAAGATGATTAAAAGACTACTGACTTGCTTACTGAAGACCCTTGAGGTCCACTATTTATTTCCTGACCCCCTTGGAAATCAGTGATCTTTTTTCTTTTTTTTAATTGATTTTTAAAAAATACACAACAGTGGAATGTATTACAATTCTTATTATACATATAGAGCACAATCAGTGAACTTTCCTATTATTGTCATATGACCCATGAGAACAGGGTTCTCAGGAGGTGATGGCCAGGTTGAACTTGTAGGTACAAGTGAAATTAACCTATCCTTTAGGGCCTCCTAATATTATGGTCTTGCATAGTTTAAGTCTGGTTTAAGTCTATGCAAAGCTTTTTAAAGTATTGTAAAATAATTTAAGGCAATATTTATAGGAAAAAAATTTAAAGGTACTTTAATGAGACAAAGCAGGCTATAAGACATCTCTTTAGGGAACTATAAATGTTCAGACATTCATTTTATTCACTATTCTTTTTATTTCAGTACACCAAAGAAAACTGGGAAGGCAAAAGATGAATTTTTCTCAAGCCCTGATGACAACAAAGATGTAGTTTTAGATAAAAAACTTAAATTTTACAGATATTCACAGTCACTTGGGCCTCACCCTGCAAGAAGACCAGTATCTATCTCCAGAGAATGGCATGGGTATAAAAAGGAGAACCAAACTATTAGTGTCGGAAAAAACATCAACTGTGATGTGATAATTCATGGAGATCATAAGAAAGAAGTGAGAGCCCCATCTCCATACTGGACCATGGTGAAGAACGAAAACAAAAGCTCCTCTTCCTCCGTCTCCTCCACCTCAGATGCATTTTGGCTGGAGGACTGTGCCCAAGTTGAGAAGGGCAAAAGTCAACTGGCATCAAAGGTTAGGCAATAGTTTACAAAGTGGGGTTGTATGAACATTTTTTAAAAACACCAAATTTTTGTGCCTTGCCAAGTTTGCAAGAATTCTTCAGGAATTATGTTCAGACTTATCAATTCTTTTTCATGACTGTGGAAAGCCTTTAGAGACCTTCTTCAGTGAGAAAGTGAAAGACTTCCTGGGGTTTCACAGATCTTGTTCTCAAAATAGCAATTCAGGTCATGAAGACCCTCCTTTCTGAGAATTTCCCATCTTTTAGAAAATATGGTAGAAGAAACCATTATCAGAATATATAAACATGGTAGAGAACTTCTTTTTAAGGTAAATACCATATTTTCTTTTGATATTTAGATTAGATTCTTTGGGTAATTATTCATATTAGCAACCCTTCAGCCCTACTGTTACTTTCAGTGTTGGCCTGATAGTTAACTATGTGAAAGAGACAGGATTGAAACAGATGAGAAATAGAAGAGAAAAATAAAAACTGCCACAGTGAAAATAAATCAGAAATATAAAGTAACAATTACATGGCATATGATTCATAGGAAATTTATGTTTTTCAGAAATGATTTCATTGTAAAAAAAGGCAAAGAGGGTAAACTCAGATCACTTAATTGTTGTATCCAAAATGACAGATTTTTAATTTGTTTTCATCTTAAAAAGTCACCAATAATAATCTGGAAATTTTTACCCTGGTAGTTGCTTAGCCTTAATTTTAATAGTGTCCGATGCTTCTTAATTGAAGTACCAAATTATTACATTCCTGCCTCCTTTCAGACATCTAAAACAAAGATGTCAAAAAACAAAAAACAAAGATTAAACACTTATTGATTAAACAGGAAAAATGCAAGAAAAACATTTAAGCAGAATGTTTTATTGACTCCATTAATTACTTGCATTTATGTTTTATGATATTTTACTTAGTTGATAAAAACAAGATAAATTATAGACTTTTGACTTTCATGTGTCTGCTGCTCTGGGATGAGAAAATGTTCTGTGCTCTCCCTTGCAATTTGTGCTTCAGTGTTTCAACTCGTCAACAAAAGGGGTATGCCCCAAATTTCCACTTGCTGCCATTGACTTCTGGCCAGAAACAAATTTCTTTGCAGCCTTTAAATAAAACAAAATAAGACAGAAAATTAAAAGAAATAATAATGTACCGTCAAGTAGATAAACTTTTGCCATACTACTTTGCCATTTCAAGAGTTTATAGATAGAACATTCTAAGCCAGCAATTCTATAATAGCCTCTTGTGAAAATAAGCTATGAGATGGCTAGTGCTTCATTTAATTTGGAACAATGTGGAGGAAAAGTTAAGCTTTTTTTTTTTTTTTTACATATTTTTATTAGTTGTGGATGGACCTTTATTTTTTTATTTACACGTGGTGCTGAGAACAGAACCCAGGGCCTCACACATGCTAGGTCTACTACTAAGCCACAACCCCAGCCCTTGGCTGTTCTTTTGAATATGAATATTCCATCAAATATTGACCGAGTGAGCAAGAGCAGTGGTCTAGATAACAGAGTAGTTAGGGGGATGAGGAAAACCTCACTGACATTGCAAAACAGGGCAGAGTGACTTCAGGCAGGGCTGTGCTTGCTTCTGTATTATAACAGCAAGTAGTCTGGATCTACCAAAATATAGTTAAAGTCAAACTTATGTCCTTAGTTTTATCAATATTTTAAAAAGAAAGAAAACTAAGGACATAAGTTTGACTTTAACTATACTGATAACTGAACCAAGCATTTTATTATTTTTTATATATATACTTTTTAGTTGTAGATGGACACAATACCTTTATTTATTTTGATGTGGGGCTAAGGATCGAACCCAGGGCCTCACACATGCTAGGCAAGTGCTCTACTTTTCTTTCTTTTTTTAAAAAAAATATTTTTAGTTGTAGATGGACACACATTTTATTTATTTTTATGTGGTGTTAAGGCTCGAACTCAGTGCCTCACATGTGCTAGGCAAGCACTACAAACACAGTCCCATCCTCTTTAGTTTTCTTTATGCCACTATTTCAGATTCAAAGCCTAGTTATTTATATTTAGGTTAAGTGCAGTAAAAGTCAGGTCTAGGTATAGCAGCAGCTCCCCCAGCCTCGTCCCCATTATCTCAGGCAGCTTTCCTAATGGAGGAGAGATGGTGAGGGAGGCAGCTGGGCTGCACACTCTTGAATGTAAGATTAGGTCAGCCACTTAGCAGAGTATGTAATGATGAACTTGGGGGCAAGTGAATGAAGTTAGAGTTATTATCTCAAGGTAAACAAACTTCTCTGTCTCTTTAAAAAATAATCTAATTGTCCATGTATAAGGTAGATTTGTTGGTGAGAAGATAGTTGAGACATCTACAAAAAAAAAAGGAGTTGACATTTCTTAATGTAGAAAAACATGGGAAAACCCAATGACTTTAGATATACTCTGTAGCTCTTGTGCTTTTTAGGCATACTAGAGAATACAAAAAAGTATGAGACATAGTCTAGACATAGTCCTAGCCCTCAAAACAAGTCAGTCTTATGTGTGGGGGAAAAATGCCAAAAGTGGGAGAAGGTCTTAGGCTAAAAAGAATAAAGAAAATCTTGAAATGCTGGATGATGGAAGGACTGGCAGGATGGAGTTTGTTTATTATTATTATTTTTAAAATATCTTCATTTTATTTATTTATTCATTTTTATGTGGATCGAATCCAGGGCCTCACACATGCTAGGTGAGTGCTCTGCCGCTGAGCCACAACCCTAGCCCTTGTTTATTTCTTAGTTGAATACCACTACTATTTAGGCCGATCCTATGAGACAGTATTTGGCTCTTCCTGACCTACAGATTTTAAAATGGTTTAACCTAATGATAATTTATTTGAACAAGGAAGATACACACACATAGGCCTGAGTTGACAAGGAAGCTATCTGCAGATCTAATGATAAGCCCCCGTGTCTACATAGGTAGTGAGGCATGAGAACAACATAGAGCCCAAGGAAGCTTATGCGTTTCTTCTGAAATTGATCAATAAGGTTAAATTTTCTCATGCTACACCATAAAATTTCATTTGCTTACATTTATGACATCATTGTTAGCTACAGAGTCAATTTGCTGAAGGAGTGTGCTTGGTGGTATGTAAGAACCAGCAACTAGAGCTTGACATCCAACTTCATCTAGGAAGTCCGCAGAAGACTCCACTGACATTAGGTATCCAGCTTTCAGCTTGTTCCTGTTGGATAAAAGGCAGAAGTCAATTTTATAAAGCAAGGCAATATAAAAGTATATAGCTCAAACTTTTTTTAAAATTAATTTTTTAAATTAATTTATTTAAATTGGGTATACATGACAGCAGAATGCATTTTGATTCATTGTACACAAATTAAGCACAACTTTTCATTTCTGATTGTACACAATGTAGCGTCGCACCATATGTGCAGTCATAGATGAACATAGGGTAATAATGTACCATATGTGCAGTCATAGATGAACCTAGGGTAACAATGTTCCTCACACTCCACCGTTTTTCCTGCCCCCATACCTTCTCCCTTCCACTTCCTCCCCTTTGCGCAAAGTTCTGCAATGTTTTTGGTAAATATTAACAGCTAAGGCCTCCATTCTATAAATTTCTTCCGTTCAATGAATAATTTATCATTTACTATTTGGAAAGCTTTCAATACAAAACTGTACTGAAAACTCAACAGATTGCCTTTTTTTGGTGTGTGTGGGTGTGTGTGTGTACCAGGGATTGAACTCAGGGGCATTCGACCAGCCCTATTTTGTATTTTATTTAGACACAGGGTCTGAGTTGCTTAGTGCATCGCTTTTGCTGAACTCACCATCCTCCTGCCTCAGCCTCCCAAGCTGCTGGGATTACAAGCGTGCATTACCTTTTGATTTTGGACTAGAACTTAGATCTAGGTAAAACTATACATGAAATAACTCCTGCCTTTTGCTACATTTTTAGTGATAATCCAAGTATTTACAGGAAAGAAAGTTATCTACCTATGCAGGTTCATTTAGCAGAATGCTGTGCTTAATACACACACACACACACACACACACTCTCTCAATCTCTCTCTCTCTCTCCCCTCCCCCAATCCCCAAGTGCTAATTCTATGCCAGGATTTGCCTCAGTGAGGGTAGGGCAGGATGCAGAAGGCAGGTGGGGAAGGATGGTACAGTCCTGAAAGCCCCAGCAGCTTAAGTATGAGTACAAAAGCATCAAATTGAAACAAAACAAGACAAAATCCAATTTATAATTCTCTAAAAAATGAACTATTTATTCCATGGTATTCAATAAGGTACTTGAGTTATTTAAACCACAAACAAACTATCATCCTTTGGCACTCTACAGCAAGACTTCCATCTAAATGTAATCACAATCTAATGCAGCAATTTAAGCAAATTGTCAGTTTAATTAAAAAAGGATTTAACCTGCAATAAACTTTACCAAGAGGTTATTAGTTTGTCCCTTCAGGACTGACACTTTACTTTCACTCTTTGCTATAGGAAGACTAAAAACCTTACAAGAAAAAATATCAATTGCATCAAAAAGAGAGAAAACATATCTTGGCATTAATAACCAAAATTTTATTTTGTATAAAATATTATGCTTTGTAAGAACTATGCTACAATACAATTGTGTTGTACTTATTTAACAGATACAATTTTGTAATATGTTGCATAACAAAACTAATAACAACAGTAACAGAAATGAGTAAAGGCTATTCCATCCTGGGTTAGAATTTACCCTGACACACTTGAGTTGCAGGCTTCACATCCTGAAAATGTTTTAACTGTTAAACAAAAGTGCAGGGTGTTTTCCAATTTTTCTGTCAGTTTTAAAGTGCTGAAGTACTAATATATTAGGAGTTACAGTGCTGAAATACTAATACATTAGGAGTTTTGTTTTTTGACACTTTCAATCTGGATAGTGGAAATTTAAAAATCACCAAATGGCAGACATGTATTTGTCTTATTATTCAAACAAATAAAAATCAGATGTTTTTCAAGAAACCCAGTTGGGAATCTCTACCTAGAAAGTACAGTGGTCCCTTGGCATCTGTGGGCTATTTATTCTAGGTCCCCCATGCATACCAGTGCTCAAGTCACTTACATAAAATGGCACAGTATCTGCATATAACCTATGCACAACCTCCCATATACTTAAATTATTCCTAGATTACTTATAATACTTAATACAATGTAAATACTGTGTAAATAGTTGATACACTTTATTGTTAGAAAATGACAACATACAAGTCTGCATATATTTGGTGTAAAGGCAACTTCCCTGCCACCCCCTAATTTTTTTGGTTGAATCCACAGATGAAGGATACAGAGGCCAACTATAACAGAAAATACAAAAGTGTTTTAAACCTAAAGATGTCCTTTATAGCTTATAATTTCCAACAAGTTTATTTCAATATACAAGTTGGTATTTAAACAAATGTTTAGTTATCTGAATAAATGGAAACATCATTTTGATGTTTTAAAAAGAGGAATTCGGGCTGGGGTTGTGACTCAGTGGTAAAGCACTTGCCTGGTTACCTGTGAGGCACTGGGTTCGATCTTTAGCACCATATAAAAAAATAAAAATAATAAATAAAACAAAGGTATTGTGTCCATCTACATCTAAAAAAAAGTAACATGTTGCTTAAAAGAAAAGAAAAAGAGGAATTTCTTTTCATTTGTAATTTTCATATTTTTACAATAAACATAATATTTAATTAGAATCAAAAGATATAAATACAATGTTAACAATTATGTTTAAAATGCAGAGTCAAGAAAATAAGCAAAATGTTAACAATTATATCTCTAGGTGATAGAATACGGTTGTGTTTCCCTTTTATTATTGTTTACTTATTTTTGTGCTGATGGGAATCAAACCTAGGCCTTACCTATGGTAAGGTAAGCAAGTGCTCTTACACTGACCTACATCCCCAGTTTTCCCTTTCCCCTTTAATACTTTTCTGTATTCCTCATTCCTTATAAGCATGTTATATCAAAAAGAAAAACAACTTTCAAAGTAGTTAATATGGAAACTTACTTGGCAGCCTGGAGATCTGCATTGGAAAGGTTTCCTTGGGCAATTGTTTTTACTTGGTTATAGGCAGCCTTGATGACCTAAGACATATAAGTAAGAGTTGGACATCCCTGGCCAGTGCCAGAGTCTCCAGAGGCAAGCAAATGTTCCTCTACTGAGGCAAAAACACAAGATAGAGGGTTAGTTCTGATAAACAGTACAGGGTCCATTTGGAATTCTGTAGTTACTATATGTTCCTTAAAGCAACCATTTGTGCAAATGATAGAATCTAAGCACCCAAACTTCAAACAAAATTTAAGTGACAGCAGAAAATGAAGTAAGCATCTCTAATAAAATTTCTAAACTCTCATGACATCATGCTTTTAAAATTGCTATCTCTTAATATTAACTGAGCAGAAATTAGTAATCCAACTAAATAGTCAATCTGTAAGGCTTATCCATCCTGGGAATGTCAGTCAAGAAAGATTCAAGTTCTAGTGATGTATGGGTGCTTGGTAAATACTTGAAGAACAAATACATTTTAAAAACCTGGCCCATGATTTTCTTCATCCCAACCCTGGTAGCATTCCAGGCCTGCTACTTATTGTTCCCAGCATCACCTAAATTCCACGACTTTCATTTCCCTTTCACATTAATTACCCATTTCTATAGCCATGCCCACACATAACCTAGACCTGTCTTATCTCTGAAATCCCCAATTCCAAAGACTTCCAGCCTCAGTCTTTATTCTTCCACTTTATCAAGATCACGTGCCTTATTTTTCTACTTTCAATCAGGCCCCTCTGGCTTCTCTTCTTTATCTGGCCTATGCTGGATTCCAATCCACCTTGCTGGATTCCAATCTGGGATTAATCCTACTACCTGCTTCCCCAATTTTTCCATTAGGATAAAAAATGCTAATGAAGAAAGATAAAACAGACCTCGTTGATTGTACTATGAATTCATGGGCACTTCAAGATACCTACCTATACTACCCCTACTGCCCATACTTTGTGCATCTTGCCATT
Source organism: Marmota flaviventris (assembly GCF_047511675.1). Classification (NCBI taxonomy): domain Eukaryota; kingdom Metazoa; phylum Chordata; class Mammalia; order Rodentia; family Sciuridae; genus Marmota; species Marmota flaviventris. Next base: position 15,308,803 of record NC_092516.1, on the reverse strand, counting down.
CATTTGTCCCAAGCTTCATTACTTTCTTTGAAACTTTTTTTGTCTCACTCTTAAAAGATGACTTAGCCTCTTGCCTTATGATGGAGGTTCTTCCTCATCTTCTGACAACATCTCCCAACATTAGTCTTGATTTCCTAGGCTCAATACATCCACTGCATTCTGGATCCCACTTGTTCTTACTTTCTCAGACTTGAGCCAATTGTCATTTTTTAACTCATATTTGCTCCAATCTTTCTTTATCAATGTCCTAATTTTTCAGTATAAACTCTCCCAAAATGGCCAGCTACAAGTCTTAAGAAGCTCCACTTACCTACATCAATCTCTCACTTCTTACTTTTCAATCATTCCTTAATCACTGTAAATTTTGGTTCACTTCCACTCCTCTGGGGAAACTGATATAATCACCAATAACGATCTAGATTGTTAAAACTATAAGACCTCTCTGTGGTAACAAAAGGGACGCTAACCTATCAGTGGATCAAAATGGTATCAACCATTCTCTTTTTCCTGGCCTCCAAATATAATGGTTTCTCTTCTTTTTCTTCCTGTTTTCCTGGCCTTTTTTCCTTAGTCATTTGCCCTATAAAGGTGGTGTTTCCCAGAATTTGAGTTTTGGCTTTCTTCTCCTACAAGTAAAAGCACCCATAACCCTGACTTCAGCACAATCTCTATCAGAAAATACACATCTTGGCTTGACCTTTCCAGGGTTCTCATATTCAGATATTTCAGAGTCAACTCAATGCCACTTGTCCAAATAGAACCAGAACATCAAGGAGGCATTTCCCCATTTTTCTGGAAGTATTCATATACATTTTAACGTTTTCCTTATAGCAGATACATTTCAATGGTTTCACACTGAGAAATGCTGACAGACCATTTAAACATTCCATATTTTAACTAAAAACATGCTAATAATGGGGGGGAAAAAATTTAAGAATTAATGAATTGGAAACTTACATCTCCAGCAGCTGCAGCCTGGGAGACAGTGTAAATTCCAAAGAGACCAGAATCCGAGTAACTGGCATTGAATGCACAAACCTGAAATACAATGAAACTTTCAGAGCTCCCCCACTCCTCATTTAAATCTTTCTAAAACAACTGCTCACTTTCCTTTTTGCTGGGTATTTTATAAACTTCTTTTGATGAACAAAGGATAATTCAAACATTTTATTATAATATAGATACAGTATAGTTAAGTGGTATAGATCATTAGACCTGTTTTTTTTTTTTCCTCTCTTGCTGTTGGTGGTTACTTTTTCATCAATTTGCTTTCACTTCTCCTACACACTAAGGTCAAAGAGTTACAGAAAAATTATATAGACTTCCAAGGTGGCAAAAAGTTCAGCCTCTGGATAATAGGGATATTGCTGACCAAAGTGTGAGAAGAATTTAGAGCTCCTTAAGGGGATCTTGATTGACCAACACAGGGTTTCACAGTGTTCATTTGGACCATTTACATTAAAAAAAAAAAAAAAAAGAAAAAAAAAGTTATTTAAAAAATACAGACTTTCAGATTCCTATACAAGATTTATTGTCCTACGTAGGTAGCTTAGGAGGCAGATTTTTAACAAGTATGCCAGATGACTCTTAAGTACATTAAAGTTTGAAAACCACTGGCTCAGATCATGTAAAACATAAGAAACTCATTTCAAATGGTTTGAATTTAATTATGATTCTTAAAACACTCACACTCAAAAATTCTTGTCAAAATCACTGGATTTGGAATAAATTCTAGCTACACAAAGCCATCAGTAACATTCAATAGTGAAAAATAAAGCATTAAGAAAACGGTAGACAGTGAATAAAGAAATATAATCTAGAGAAAATTTAAAAAGCAAAATTTAACTCAGGACTACTTTAAGATAATGGTTTTTAAACTGTGCTCCAGGGAACCCTGAGGCTCTGTACAGAAGATTCAAAAGATTTCAGCCAAGTAAGTCTTCAAAATTTCTTTAAAAGTTAAACCTTTTGTGCATTGCAGCTGGGAAATCATATAGGAAAAAAGGTCCCTCTGCTAAAACAACAACAACTAAAACCCAAACAAGTTTAAAAACTGCCACTCAAATTAAAATAGACAAATAAAAAACAGAAAAATGCTAATTTAAATTTCCATCATTAAGTGTCAAATGGCCAAAGACTTTAATTTAGTTTATTACCTTTTATATATATACTACCAAAACTCATGAAGGATATTACACTGGGCAAACAATGCTCATTCATTAATTAATACTTTGTTGGGTGGTATTTTATATTCTCCTGATGTATCATTATTTTTAAAGCTTCAGTACTTTCCTGTCATAAAAGAGTGTATTCTGAAGTAACATGAACCTTTTGTTACGATTAAAGCTCTCATTTTTTTTTCTTTTAATTTAATTTTAAACTAGAGGGATAGGTCTGTAAACAATTTCTTGGTATACATCTTGCTCACTTGATTGGAAAACAAAAAGAGAGTGAAATTCAGAGAGTAGCAACCGGAACAGAAGAGAAACAATAATATCTAGAAAGAAACATTAGTTAGAATCTAGGGATACATATACTACCTAAAACTTTGTCATAAAGGGAACTTATGTGACTTTCTAACTTCTAAGCATTCAATTCCTCTTTCTACATTAGGATTAAAAATAATAAGTTTTTGATAGACCCATTAATGTACCAAAATCAAGCCTAGTTGTCATTTCAATTGCACAAATATTTAATGTGTTCGTCTCAAATTTTAAGAGTAGATGATCAGGATTACATCATAAATACTGAGTATCTGGGAACAAGAAAGATTATCAACTTTTCAGACTTACATCAAATGGCTGGTGATTTCCTTTGGCAACAGCCTGATACAAGACGCTAGTGGCATTGCTGCCCCTCTTGACATGCGGTCCAGCACCAAGGACATGCTGAAGAACACTGAATGCACGTGCTTCTGCACTTCCTATAGCAGCACTTTCTGCTACAATAGCAGCATGGACAAGACTGTCTCCATTTTGTTCTCGAATTTCACCTTGGGCCATGTAAGAAGAGGGTGACAAGGAAAATGGCTTGGTCACCATTGGGGTTTTTTTTGGTGGTAGGGAGTACCAGGGACCAAACCTATAGGAGCTTTACCACTGAGCCACAACCCCAGCCCTTTTTATTTTTTGAGACAAGTTGCTCAAAAAGTTGCTGAGGCTGGCTTTGAACTTGTAATCCTCTTGCCTCATTCATTGAGTCACTGGTATTACAGGCATGTGCCACCATGCCCAGCACCATTGGTTTTATTCTTCAATATCTTCTATAACACAGTATTAACCCACTAAGATTATGCTTTTCCATGGCCCTATTTTTTCCTTGGTCCTATATTTTCCCCATGACACCCTACTCCAACACACACATAAAACATGTTAAGGCTAAATACCTAAGTCATCTAACTATTTCCTTCTGTGTTGAAATGGTTTGGTAGTAAATAATCAAGTCTATTCCACCCCAACGTGCTTTTCTACCAGTGAAATGTCCTTCTGATAAACTAACCATAGTAGAAGAGAATGCTCACCTCCACGGTAAGTGGCCTTTGTGCCAGGTGAACCAAGCCCAGCCCTTATGTTGAGAAACTGTTCAGCAACCTGCTTTAAAACAGGATGACTCACACCTGTTTGAACAAAAACAAAAACAAAGCTAGAACCAGAATTTCTAAAACATCTGTTTTTCTGTTTTAACATAAGTGATTATAAAATTTAAAAATAGGCTCTCTTTCTACTGCAATGCCATTCTTCCATATTACAGTTTAATATTAACTATTTACTATCATATTCATCTGAATTTTTTTCTGTGTGGTTATATTCATATTCTTTGATTTTTATTTTTGGCGCTGGGGATCAAACCCAGGGCATCATGCATGCTAAGCACGTGCTCTTACCATTGAACTATACCCTTGCCCCTCTTTTTTTCTAAGTGGGATTAGTCCATATTATCCATTTAAGTCATACAAAGTGCCATTCTATGGGTATACCATCATTTCTTTAATCAATCCCTTTTCAGTGGACAATTAGCATGTTTCTAGTAGTTAGATGCTTCAAAGGACGTTATTAAAAGAGTGAAAAGAGGGGCTGGGGATGTGGCTCAAGTGGTAGTGCACTCGCCTGGTGTGTGTGGGGCACTGGGTTCGATCCTCAGCACCACATAAAAATAAAAGATAAAGATGTTGTGTCCACCAAAAACTAAAAAATAAATATTAAAAAATTCTCTCTTAAAAAAAAAAAAGAGTGAAAAGATAACCCATGGAATGAAATAAAATATATGCAAAAAAATTATTTGCATCCAAAATATATAAAGGATCTTCATGAATAAATAAACAATCTGATTAAAAAATGGGCAAACAACTTGAGCAGACATTTCTCCAAAGAAGTTATGCACATGGCCAAAAAGGGCATAGAAAGATGTCATCTGTCATTAGGGAAATGCAAATTTAAACCACAATTACCACTAAAATGGCCTAATCAAAAAGACAGTAGATGCTGGTGAGAATGTGGAGAAATCAGAACTCTTGAAAACTGCTGGTGGGAATGTAAAATCACACAACTAATTTGGACAATAACTCACACAGTTTCTCAAACTGTTAAATAGAGTTACCATATATGTCCTGAAAACTAGTATCCTAAGAAAAACTTAATATATCAATGTTAAGTTTTCACAATTGCTAAAAGGTGGAAATGTCCTAAATGTCAATGAATATATAAACAAAATGAAGTAATGGAATATTTGTCAATCACAAAAAAGGAACACTGATACATGCTACAATATGGATGGACCTTGAAAAATTATGGTAATTGAAAGAAGCCTGTTACACAAGGTTACCTACTATTTAATTCCATTCATATGAAATGTCCAGAGGACATTCTGTGAAGACAGAAGGTAGATTAATAGATACCAGAAGCAGGATGGTGGGAATGGGAAGGACTGCTCATGGGCATGGGGTTTCTTTGGAGATGATGAAAATACTCTGAAATTAGACAGTGGTAACAGCTGCACAAAACTATCTGAATTTACTAAAAGCTACAGAACTGTACACTTTAAAACCCATATTTTAACAATATTGTCATGTAAACATTTTATAGTTGAACAAGTATTTCTGTAGGACAAATTCTTTCTTTTTTTTTGACACAGGGTCTTGCTATGTTGTCCAGGCTGTCCTTGAATTTGAGATCCTCATGCCTCAGCCTCCCAAGTAGCTGGAATTACATGTGTACACCATTACACCTGGCTCTTAGGACAAATTCTTATACTGCCACTAACAATTTTGATACTGCTCTGATTACTACTGAGCAGTATCAACCTTTTAATTTTTGATGTTCTCACAGATTAAAATGTTTATTTACTGAGGGTGACTATGTTTTAAAATAACTGGCTCTACCCTGGCCACTTCAAGCATGAACTGTCTGTTTACACCCTTTGCCTATTTTTCTATTAAGTTGTACTTCTTTTTAAAAGAGAGTTTGTAAGTGCTCTTTGCTTACAGAAATGCATCAAATACTGTAAAGAATATAAAGCAAATGGTTTACAAAGTTAAATAATGGATTGTGCTTTCACAAATAAATGACTAGCAATTAAAATTTGATTATATATACCTGTTTGACAAATATAGAAGTTTTAAAATTTTGTTCTAGAGTCACATAATTACAGTTTAAAGGACTGCCCTTAGGGAAGCAAACTGACATACAGTAATTCCCAACTTACCAAGCCCAATCAAAGCCATTCTTGCGCTTGTAAAATGGTTCTGAACGAAGTGATGTAACTGAGAAAGTTAAAAACTCTTATTAGGTTTTATTGGTATAAATATAGAAAGTTGTAAAAACATACAAGTGCAGTTCAGCAGAAGATAAATACCCAGACATAAATGCTGTTGAAATGAACTACAAGGGACTTAGTGCTGAATTACACTGGGATTTCATTATAAAAACTATTGCTTAAAAGAACGGAAATTGTGGTTAGGTTGCACAACTCTATAATCATAATAATGAAAACCACTGATATGTATACTTTATATAGGTAGAATTACATACCTATCAATAAAGCCATTAATAAAAAGGAATGAAAACAAATTAAGAGTATACATTGATCTGAAGTTGAAAAAATGGAACTAAATTTATGATTTTTTATTATCATGTGGTTTAAGCCATACATTAGATTACTGTGTATTTCTACAGGTAGTAATAAAGCACTGTAAATATTTTATGGCTGACCTAATAGAGTTCTATCACTATATCCTTCTTGTCCACCTTGAAGCCAATCTCAGCAAAGCTTTTCTTGCTATGAGGTCACTGTTAACATGAAGGTTTCCAATCTGAACTATTATAGAATTACCTGGGAGAACTATCAAGGTCCTCTCACTTCCACCCAATTTCAGAGGCCCCTATTACAGACTGATATGATAGATTTGATAAGGAATCTTAGAATCTTTATTAAAAGTAACCAACTATGGGCTGGGGTTATAGTTCAGTGGCAGAGTGCTTGCCTAGCAAGTGTGGAGCCCTGAGTTCGATCCTCAGCACCACATAAAGATAAATAAAATAAATAAAGGTATTGCATCCATCAAAAAAAAAAAAAAAAAAAAAAGTAACCAACTAGCCATCCATCTAATCAACCACTCTGGTGATCTGAGGATCAATAAAATGTAGGAATCATAGTTTTTACTATTATTTTTAACTCAAAATGTGCAAAATTAGGGGTAAAATGTGTATTCTTTATCCCTCCAGGAGTCTAAAAATTGGTTCTTGTGGGTTAGAAACAAACAAACTTACCCATTTTATATACAAAGTACAAGTACACATCCAAATGCATAAGCAGATACACTATCTGTGGTATTAAAAATTATGGGGGCTGGGGTTGTGGCTCAGTAGTAGAGCACTTGCCTAGCATGTATGAGGCCCTGGGTTCGATTCTCAGTACTGTATATAAATAAATAAAATAAAGGAAACAACTAAAAAATATGGAAAAAAAAAAAAAAAAAAAGAAAGAAAGAAAAGAAAAGAAAAAAGGTGAAAATGAGCACAATTTAAAATGCAGTATGTTTTACCAGTTACCTCTTCTGATGTCACTTTTCCAATTCTATAGTCTGGGCAATACAATGAATTAGCCAAGGCATTCCGGTAAGCAGCAGCATGCAAATTTTCAATGAGACCTATAAGATAGTTAAGTAAAGAAGAAATTACTGAACTACCACTTAAGAAAGGACAACAATATTTTGAAAAATGAGTTTACAAAAATCTATACAAATTTGGCATTCAAGTATTAAGAGAACTTGAAATTTATTATCATTTAATCTCTAGCAGCTTTGAAAGTCTGCCAGTTGAATGTGCTGAGGAAAATAAGAGATTATATAGTAGCAGCTTCTACATGTCAGAGCCCACCTAACACTTTTCTTTATTTCTTTTTTTGGCACTGGGGATTGAACTCAGGGGCACTCAACCACTGAGTCACATCCCCAGCCTTATTTTGTATTTTACTTCGAAGCAGGGTCTGAGTTGCTTAGTGCCACACTGTTGCTGAGGCTGGCTTTGAACTTGTGATCCTCTTGTCTCAGCCTCCCAAGATGCTGGGATTACAGGTGTGGGCCACCTAGTATCACCTGGAAGGTATAACTGTCCACATATAGGAAGTCTGAATCTAGTTATAATTCTTCCACCACCTTGCCATGTGACTTTAATTTAATCTGAATTCCACTTACCTCTAGGTTTGCACTCCAGGGAATGAAGGTGTTGTCAGGATACAGGGAGTGATGAAAGTATCAATTTTAGATTATATTACTAGTTTTCAGGAGTCAAATGCTACCATTTACCTGGACTTACTCCTCACTGGTACCTTGGTCCCTGCCTTCCTGCTTCTGTGTTTTCACTCTAGTTATATTTCCTACATTTGCTCATTATCTGGACAACTGTTTAATGCCAGGCACTATGCTAGGTGCTGGAAATACAGAGATGGACCTGATATAATGCCTACCCTCAAAATGCTGGGAGAAGTCATGAAATAAAGTATTACAGTGCGGTATCAGCATTATGTTGGAAATGCAGTATGAGTACAAGGGAAGGAAGAGGAAACTGAAAAAGAGTAAAGGAAGTAAAATATGGTGTAAGTCTTACAGAATGAGTGTTTCATAGGTGAGTGATGTGGGATCAGCATGACTGGTAGAGAAAACAGATAAAGCAAAGCCATAAAGTATGACAATAGGTGGATTCAGAGGGGAATCACTGCTAGAAGGGGAGGAAGGTTGAGCAAGAAACAAGAGAAGTAGGACTGGATATTTTAAAAAGCTAGAAGTAGAGATTGTGATACCAGATAGATTAATCATCATAAATGGTAAATATTCGAGGAGATACAGATATGTTTAATGTGACTAAACACTACACAATGTATACATGGTACCCCATCAATATGTACAGTTTTTATGTATCATTTTTAAAAAGTAAAAAATAATAAATAAGAAGACAGACCAGAGAAGACACAACAAGACTATATTGTAACTGTACAGGGAATGATGGCTGCAAGCTTATGCCACCGATGGGGCAGGAGTCATTCTGGAAACGTAAATCATCTTTTCTTCAACTTTACCATTCCATTTGTTTGGTATAGGTCCTCAGCAATAAAGACCATATTCCTCTGACATAAAGCATCACCATGAAGTAACAGGAGCAATATGAACTAAATGTGCTATGTTCCAGACACCTGATAGGATCCTTTCTTGACAGGCTGACGTTCCCATGGAAGCCTATGGCTTACTGAGGCCCTGCAGCGGGTCCCCAATTCTCATCTACCTGCACATTTCTGCTTCTACCAGCAGTTGTATGACTTCTAAGAGATAGCAGAGCCTGTTTAGAAACTTGTTCTGTCAGTTGTACTTATTCATACTATATAATTAAACACTGCATAAGCATAAAAAATGAACACACAAAAAAGTTCTTTTTTTTTTTTTTTTTGGTACTGGGAATTGAACTTAGGGGCACTCAACCACTGAGCCACATCCCTAGCTCTGTTTTGTGTTTTATTTTGAGACAGGGTCTCACTGAGTTGCTTAGCACTAACTTGCTTTTGCTGAGGCTGGCCTTGAACTCATGTTCCTCCTGCCTCAGCTTCCCAAGTCATTGGGATTAGAAGCATGCACCACTGTGCCTGGCTAAGCTCTTATTTTTTAAAAGTTAAGTTGCTTGCTTCTGAAAGGCTCAATAAAGGGAAGTTGATTAACAATAACAGCAATGCATAACAATAAACAATAACAGCAGAAGCAGCAAAGATAAACTGCTGATGCTTCTGGTGCAAGCAAAACAAACACATGAAGGAAAACAGGAAATACATCTAGGACTTTATAATCCATTTGATAACAATATACTTAAATGTGCAAATTTTTTGGAAAAGATATTTTCAAACTCAAGTATGAAAAAATTTCAACAGCAATTTTTGTCTCTAAAATCTGTCTTCTCAAAAAGCCAGTACCTTAGAAACAACAGAATGTAATGTGAAAATGTACTTACGAGCCTGTGGATTCTGAAAAGCCACAGCTTTGTCAATTCTTAGCTGAGACTGAAGGGCAGCCACTTCCCAACGACGAAATTCTGGTGCTGTGGTGACATTAAGCAGGAATTCCATTAAAATGTCACTAGAAAAAAATTAAGAGTTACAGGTCAAAATTTTAAAAACCAATATTCAGGATTCTATACAAGCGTTAACATTCTCAAATTAAATGTTAAGACTCGTGGTAAATAGTGTTATGAGCATAAAATTTGTTAATAACATACTGAACAAAAGTCAGAGGTCATAGTGACACAAACATGACCTGAGCAGTTTAGGATTTTTTTAAAAGCAAATATTTAGGGCTGGGGTTGTGGCTCAGTGGTAGAGTATTTGCTTAGTATGTGTGAGGCCCTGGGTTCGATTCTCAGCACCACATATAAATAAATAAAATAAAGGTACATTTACAACTAAAATAAATATATATTAAAAAAAAAAAGCAGATATTCTAAACACATACAAATACTTACACATCATCCCGCAGGCACTCCACAGTGTATGCCATATTTTCCCTTGTTGCAGTCACACTGAATTGGAAATAAATTGGAATTAATAAATCAGAATAATAAACTTTCCTTTTGTCTTTTTTGTTAAATCAATAAATTCCTTTGGAAAGTTTTGAAGTGCTATCAGAAAGTGCAAAATGATAACATACTCATCAACTAAATTTTAAAAATATTAATTTTTTAAAAAAACTGGTACATCAACTTTAAAAAGGATGAAATTCTAACTCGTGTTATAACCTGGATGAACCCTGAAGACCTTATCCTTAGTGAAATAAGTTACAAAAGGGTAAAATATTCCGATTCCACTTTTATGAGGAACAAAATCAGAAACAGAAAATAAAACTGGGGTTGCCAGGAGCTTGGGGGGATGACAAATAATGGGGGAGTCATTGTTTAATAGGCACAGACTTTTGGTTGGGTAAGATGACAAAGGTCCAGAGACAGATGGTGTTAATGATGGCTCAGTGTCCCTTAACACCACAGAACCATACGCTTGTCCCATCATATACTATGCTTTATCCATTTCCCTAAAGATGGACATAGATTTTCTAGTCTCAACCAAGAAAAGGAATATCTTTATACATGTGAATTATAAACCGCGCTAGACGCAGTGGCGCATGCCTGAAATCCCAGCGGCCTGGGAGGCTGAGGCAGAAAGATCAAGACTTTGGTCAGCCTCCAGCAAAAGCAAGGCGCTAAGCATCTCAGTGAGACCCTGTCTCTAAATAAAATACAAAATAGGGCTAGGGATGGCTCAGTGGTTGAGTGCTCCTGAGTTCAATCCTAGTACCCCCCACAGACCTGCAAAAAAAACAAACCACTTAACTTTTGTTAATATTACTAGGTATTCCCTGATTTTTCAAGTGGTTACATTAATTTATACTCTTACAAGCAGAATAAAAGATTCTCCCATCTCCCTTATTTCTGCCAAAATATGATATTTAAAAGAATCTGATGGGTGTGAAATGGTATGCAGCTGATTACCAAAACTAGTGTTTCTGGCTTCCTCTTCTGGGAAGTCTTTCCTATCTTTTATCCATTTATATTTTTCCTTTGGTTGTTTTTTGCTGATTTGTAATTCTTTATATTTCCAAATAGAAATCTTTAATATATTATGTATATTGCAAATAGCTATTCCCAATTGGTTATGTAAATTTTTACTTTAAGGATAAAGATATTTCATACTTTGATGCAAATTCATCAGTCTTTTTCTTGTTCTGTTTGGGAAATCTTCAATCACCCTGATAACAGAGAAAAGTTCCCTTAAAACTGAATATTTTTTGGTGTTTTCACTTTATTTCCTATTATTTATTTAACAAACCTTAATTTACCACCAACTGCTTCAATTCCTCGGGTTATCTTGAAAGACGAAGCACCCTTCGTAGTCTTGAAAAAGAAAAGATTTTCTTAGTAGTTTTTTAATGCTGAGTATCCCAAACATCACACTATGTCAAAATCTATTGCCTAATCCTTATTAGCATATTCTAAAGAAACTTTCCTATGTATTGGATCCTTTCAAATCACGAATTATAAAACAAGGTGCAATGTAGAGCACAAGCATATATTTTAAATATAAAGTATATTTATGTAAACATTCCATTTTCAAATACAAGCTTACTGGAGTTCTTAGTCTATTTTGAAAGAGAATTACGTATGTTCACATATGTAATTCTTTCAGTTTTTCAGTTTCAATTTAAATAAATCTTTACTTACTTCTTATGTTCTAACACAAACACTCAGATGGACACCAATTTAATTTGCTCATGTTATAACATGAATGAACCCTGAGGACCTTATCCTTAATGAAATAAGTTACAAAAGGGAAAAAATATTCAGATTCCACTTTTATGAGGAACAAAAGTTCTCTGTAGCAAATATCCTACAGTTTCACATTTTATATTAGGTTTTATTGGGTTGAACAAAACTCCTATCTACCCAGAACCTAAGGAAGTGAATTTAATTGGAAATATAGTCTTAAATAGAATGGCAGGTTTCACTGTGGCATACTGTGGGACATGCATATAACATAATTTGATCAATTTCAGTCTCTAACCCCCGCATCCTTGCTCCCTCCCCCATCCTCCCTTCTACTTAGAAATAGGATCTTTGCTGATATACTTGAGATGTCACACTGGATTAGAAAGAGTCCTAAATACCTTAGGACAGGTGTCCTTTTAAGAATGAAATCTGTACAGACAAAAGGAAGGTCATATGACAACAGAGGCTGGGATTAGAGTGACGTAGCTACAGGTTAAGGAATGCAAAGGATTCTCAGCAACCACCAGAAGCTAGGAAGAGGCAAAGAGGGATTCTTCCCTATAGTTTTTAGAGGAAGTGTGGCTCTGCTGATACTCTGACTTGTCATAAGACACTTCCATTTTGACTTGAAACTTCTAGAATTGTAAATTTTTTTTGTTTAAGTCACATAGTTTATATGGTTGCTCAAGCAAATTAACAAAGCTTTTCTTTTTCACAGGACCAAGATATCACAGCATGTTCAAACAGTGAGGTTAATAAAGATACTTACTAAGCTGGATGCAAGACGCAGCAGATGAGAGGTTCCTAAATTGTTGGAGTCCTCATATCTACTGCCTGCTTTAATGAACAAACCAATTCTTGATGCAGGAGCATAGTTTTCCAGAGAAGCAATTACCAAACCATTTGGTAATTTGGTAAACTGCATTTAAGATTAAGTAGAGATATGATTAATGTCTTTATATTATCAAGGAGAGTAAAGCATATATACACACACACATATATACATATACATATATATAGCAAGAAATTTAGTCAGACTAACCTCAAGGTCCTGAGGATGTAGAGTAACTCCTGTGGGGGTGACTGTACCTTTAATTTTGGGGGCAACTTTGAGGGAATAAAATCTCTAAACACAAAAAAGACAGGTTACACACATTTCTCACAAAGTGCTTTAAATAAAAGCATTGTATCAGTGCTGCCAAAAGAAAAAGGGTGTTCAGAAGTGAAAAGAGCAGCCATTACCTTCGTGGGATGGTTTAGCTGAATAACTTATTAACCCAACAGCTTACCCAAGCCATTTTATTTTTTTTTATTTTTTTATTGTTGGCTGTTCAAAACATTACATAGTTCTTGATATATCATATTTCACAATTTGATTCAAGTGGGTTATGAGCTCCCATTTTTACCCCATATACAGATTGCAGAATCACATCAGTTACACATCCATTGATTTACATATTGCCATACTAGTGTCTGTTGTATTCTGCTGTCTTTCCTATCCTCTACTATCCCCCCTCCCCTCCCCTCCCCTCCCCTCTTCTCTCTCTGCCCCCTTTACTGACATTCGTTTGTCCCCCTTGTATTATTTTTCCCCTTCCCCTCACTTCCTCTTGTATGTACTTTTGTATAACTCTGAGGGTCTCCTTCCATTTCCATGCATTTTCCCTTCTCTCTCCCTTTCCCTCCCACCTCTCATCCCTGTTTAATGTTAATCTTCTTCTCATGCTCTTCGACCCTACTCTGTTCTTAGTTACTCTCCTTATATCAAAGAAGACATTTGACATTTGTTTTTTAGGGATTGGCTAGCTTCACTTAGCTTAATCTGCTCTAATGCCATCCATTTCCCTGTAAATTCTATGATTTTGTCATTTTTTAATGCAGAGTAATACTCCATTGTGTATAAATGCCACATTTTTTTTATCCATTCATCCATTGAAGGGCATCTAGGTTGGTTCCACAGTCTAGCTATTGTGAATTGTGCTGCTATGAACATCGATGTAGCAGTGTCCCTGTAGCATGCTCTTTTTAGGTCTTTAGGGAATAGACCGAGAAGGGGAATAGCTGGGTCAAATGGTGGCTCCATTCCCAGCTTTCCAAGAAATCTCCATACTGCTTTCCAAATTGGCTGCACCAATTTGCAGTCCCACCAGCAATGTACAAGTGTACCCTTTTCCCCACATCCTCGCCAGCACTTGTTGTTGTTTGACTTCATAATGGCTGCCAATCTAACTGGAGTGAGATGGTATCTTAGGGTGGTTTTGATTTGCATTTCTCTGACTGCTAGAGATGGTGAGCATTTTTTCATGTACTTGTTGATTGACTGTATGTCCTCCTCTGAGAAGTGTCTGTTCAGGTCCTTGGCCCATTTGTTGATTGGGTTGTTTGTTCTCTTATTGTCTAATTTTTTGAGCTCTTTGTATACTCTGGATATTAGGGCTCTATCTGAAGTGTGAGGAGTAAAGATTTGTTCCCAGGATGTAGGCTCTCTATTTACCTCTCTTATTGTATCTTTTGCTGAGAAAAAACTTTTTAGTTTGAGTAAGTCCCATTTGTTGATTCTAGTTATTAACTTTTGTGCTATGGGTGTCCTATTGAGGAATTTGGAGCCCGACCCCACCGACTGTAGATCGTAGCCAACTTTTTCTTCTATCAGACGGCGCGTCTCTGATTTGATATCAAGCTCCTTGGTCCATTTTGAATTAACTTTTGTGCATGGCGAGAGAAAGGGATTCAGTTTCATTTTGTTGCATATGGATTTCCAGTTTTCCCAGCACCATTTGTTGAAGATGCTATCCTTCCTCCATTGCATGCTTTTAGACCCTTTATCAAATATAAGATAGTTGTAGTTTTATGGATTGGTTTCTGTGTCCTCTATTCTGTACCATTGGTCCACCCGCCTGTTTTGGTACCAGTACCATGCTGTTTTTGTTACTATTGCTCTGTAATATAGTTTGAAGTCTGGTATCGCTATACCGCCTGATTCACACTTCCTGCTTAGCATTGTTTTTGCTATTCTTACCCAAGCCATTTTAAAACGTCAATTTATTTGTGATTCCTAAAGACAGCTGAATTCTCTATGCTATTTTTAAGTATATAAATAATTATTGTATTTTCTGAACCTTTTAACTACCTTACTGAAGTTTCTAGTGTTTCTGTCTAGCTCTGATGCTTTGGAAGTTTTTGGAAAGGTATACTGAATTGCCATGTTAACTCTGTCTTAGAGATTTTAGCAAAAAGTTTTTTATGACATTGTATATCATTTGCCCCCCCCCCCCCAAAAAAAAACCTGCTTCCTTAATCTGCCCTACAAGTCTCTTCATTTTAGGCTATTTTCCAATTCATCTACTTAATAATTTTAACAACCTTGTAAAAACCCAATGCTTACCAACTTCCTCTGCACTAATATTTTCATTGCATCTTCATTCTCATGTTCCAAAGGCTGAGTAACCAAGGGTCTTACCTTCTTTGACTAAATAAAAGTTTATATCACCCTAAGATTAACAATAGATTCATTCACAGCATATTCTTGGTGTATAATATACAGTCACAATAGGGAAAAAAAGCTCTTTTTAAATGTCAGATAATGGATTCAAAATGCATTCACTTTAGTCAGTTTTTTTTTTTTTGGGGGGGGCAAATGATATACGATGTCATAAAAGACTTTTTGATTATGACTAAACCTTACAAGGTTACTAGTGGAAGTGCTGCATATATAAAACTTGGTAATTCCAAGATGCTCCTGCCTTGGTCTCTGGAGTAGCTGGGATTACAGGCACCAGACACTGCACCACCCAGCCATGTCACTTTTTTAGTTATAGGCTTATTTGTCCCTTTCAAATCAGTAAAGAACTGTCCTAATAATTATCAATTACTAAATTCTCCTTTGAATAACACAATGTTATTTGAATAACACAATGTAAGTGAGAAAGAGATAAAATAAGTACTACAATTAGAAACATAAACAAACAATTGCTTTAAAGTTTACTATAACTTGCTTACTTTGGTCCTTTCCAACTGTTATCTCAGAAAATTGGAATAAAGGAAAATTGGGGCACTCCCGCCATTCTAAGTTGCTCTCAAAGTGTTGTTAATCATTGGGTTTTTTAGGCATGCCAGGAATATAATTACAGCCTAAATTTGTATAATCCACAGTACATCTATTTAAACATAAAGAACAAGGAAACCCATTAAGATCTGGTCTTTTGCATTTTCCTCTGGCAGGGGTTTTCAACGCAGGTACTACGGGCATATTAGGCTGGATAACTCTTCATTACAAAGGAGCTGTTACATGCATCCTAGGCTTTTAGCAGCACCTGTGTCCTTCTTATCAGTAGCAGCCTCCCCAAAAGTAGTTACAAACAAAACTGTCTCTAGACATTGCTAACAGTACACTGGTGCAAATTATTCCTTGCTGATTTTTTTTTTAAGCGTTCCTTCTTTCATTACTTGGTAACCAGTGCTCCACAGTGACAAAACACCTATCCTTGAGGAAACCAGTTATGTTCAAAGGGGGAAGCCCTAGTTTGAACATTACTGTCACTTAGGGAAGCCCTAGTTAAGCGGCTTTTGATAAGGACGGACCAAGAATCCTTTCCGGAGGAATCCAGTAATAAGAGATCAAGAGAAGCAGCACACGTTATACTGTCAGGATATAATTACAACGAATGAAGTTCCAGGCAATGGGATAAGCGCTATAGGTGCAGTAGTTTATTTCTTACACTTTATTAGTAAGCCCATTTCAGCGCTGGGGAAACTGACACACAAGATAAACCTAGAAGCAGAGGCCGCGGCAGAAGAGGCGCGGCGGGTGGGGCTTAGGTGTGGGGCGGCCTCCGCTCGCCGGCAGAGTAGTGACCTTCAGGAGTCTCTCCAGGGAGTCGCTTGGCCTGGCTCTCAAGCCCTCTCTGTCTCTTCAGGTCTTCCGAAGAGAAGGTCTCTTCGGTTCACAGAACGAGCCAAGCCTCTCCAAACACCTGAGCTTTCAGCTCTCTAGGTCTGCGGGTTCAGCTGAAGGGCAGACCGAAGCCCAAGGCCTGGGACCCCACATCACGAACCTCCGGCCCGAACCAGAGTGCTGACACACTGCCCCCAGACGCCCCCCCCCCCCAAACCCGCCCGCTGTGCTTACCGAGAAGGACCCGGCTGTGCTCAGTAGCTTCATGGCTCAAGATTGCGCTGACCCACAGTCACTGCGGGTTAAAGGCAGGCAAGATGGTGGCGGAGGACGGGAGTTTCCCAGCTTCCCCCGCGAACACTCTTTCCCACGCCCCCTTCGTGAGGGTTCTCTCTATCCCGACCGCGCTCTACTGCTCTGGATGTTGGATCTATCCGACTTATCCAAGACACAAGGCAGAGGGGCGTACATTTTCATAAGTAAACATACAAAAGGTAGTTTAGGTTACCTCCTTTTGGTTTATATCACCGGCCCACATATTCACTCTTTAATCCTAATTCCCTCTACGAAAGTCTATCACAACTCCCCCGCTACCGTGGACTCTTCCGACATGGATTGTCCAATGATACGCCTTTCTTGGCACTGCGCAGGCGTTTTCTGGGCTCATGCCAGAGTTGTGGACTTCCGGTTCCCTAGAGTTAGTGGCTTTTGGATCCGGCACACCTCGCTGCGTTTATGCTGGGCACCGAAGCCCCGCAGTTGTCTGCTGCTTGGTGAAGTCCTCGCTAGATCATTAGCTCCAAATGAGAGCAGAGATCTTATGTGATGTATGTGCTGCCGTTATCTTCCAGAACAGGCCAGAGACACTCTTAGCTGGGTCCACCACCTGAGGGGATCATCTTGAAGTAAGGTCCCTGCTCTCATGGAAATTGCATCCTATTGGGGTTACAACGAAAATTAAGCAAAACGGCTATAGTTTTCACGTGTTTTGAATAATAGGATTGCGAGAGACGACTCAGCGGAAACTCGCATGTTGAGAGTGCAGTCATGTGATCAACTGGGCACAGAGTTCACTACACTCTGTGCATATAAACTAAGGAGGTGCCTTTTGCTGGGCACTGCGCTAAAGGAGGAAGGCGTGGTTTCTGCTCCCAGGGCACTGGTCTAGTACCCTGCTCGCCACGTTGAGTGATTGGTAAACGAACTCTCAGCATCAATACCTTTGGGAGTTTTTTGCAAGTGCAAAGTATCCAGTTTCTCAGATTGGATTCCTGTCAAGTGTTTTACCTTTATCTATGCACTTTACTTTCAGAAGGTCTGGTGGTGGAAATATTACAAGGCATAGGTAAACGTATCACCTTTGGCTTGTGCCTTTTTTGCTCCAAGCCTGCTACTGTCTTTAATTCTAACAAGCTTGTAAGATGCACTATAGAACCTGAAGCCAACTCAATTTTTGTGCCGTCAGCGGACAACCCTGACCCAATCCATACCATAGAGGTTCACCAGGTGTGGTGCATGAGATTTTAAATTGGTATATGAATGAATATTGTTTTGTTTTAATGGTTACATGGGCTTTTTTATACCTTTATTAATGAAAATATTTAATTCTCAGAAATAAATTTTAAATTGGGTTAAGAATCAAAATAAATGTTACTTGCAAATCATTAATGACTATAACAATAAATAGTAGAAAACAAAGTTAGTTTAAAAAAAAAACACTTTATTTTATGTGGTGCTGAGGATCGAACCCAGTGCCTCACATGTGCTAGGCAAATGCTCTACCACTGAGCCACAACCCCAGCCCTAATGGTTACATGTTTGATTATGGCAAGCAATCCTAGTGATGAATAGCCTTCTTTAAATGCATTTGTAAAAAAATGAAAATTGGTTTAAGAAAGTTTAATTAACTTTTGGTGTAAGATATGGAGGTATATAACATAAATCATGGATGTATTTATACCAGTGAGTGAAATTTGGGAAACATTGTTCTGATCAGGTCACCTGTCTGGTTAAAATTCTTCAATGACTTACCCATGTTTTTTAGGATAAATTTCAAATTCATTAATAGCATGCAAAGCTCTGTTACCACTGCTCCCAAATTAGCTATACCCCTGAGAGTCCAATTATTAGAACTTCATCATCCAGCAGTTCAAGTCAGGCGGGAGGGACACACAGATCCCTATGTGTTCGTGTACATGTGTGTGTGCATTCACATACGCCTGTTTAGAAGAGTTACACCACCATCCACATACCAGAATGTAAACTGTGACCCAAATATCTGAAAGGAGGAGCATTCTGTTCAAAATTAGAATTTGAAACATAATAATTCATGATTTCAGCTACATAAATCAAAATCCTGTCTATACAGTGTTTTGGAACATTGCAAAATTTCCTATTAAACTTTCAACTATACAGTAGGGTGCCATCTTGTTGACAGATATGCCACTTCAACATCATTGTTGTGCTCTACTCAATTTCATGACTGTTGCTCATGTGGAGGTCTCTGCAACTCTAGCATTTTACTGAAGAAGCAAATAAGAGTTCTTGAAATTGTTTCTGCATAGGAGATTACTGAAAGTCCTGAGAGGAAACAGTCAAGAAGAAACCATACATACATGGAAGGCCAGATCAATGCATTGCTGGAAAGTTCTGCTAGTTCTATTATTGTGAAGACCAATATGACCCAACGAGCCCAACACCTACCTCTGTGTGTGTGTGTGTGTGTGTGAGTGTGTGTGTGCACCTGCGCACGCATATGTGTATGAATGTGTGAATCCTTGTTCGTGCATGTTTGTGGAACCAAGAATGTAAAAAGAAATGAGGTGGGCTGGGGATGTGGCTTAAGCCGTAGCGCGCTACCCTGGCATGTGTGTGGCCCGGGTTGGATCCTCAGCACCACATACAAAGATGTTGTGTCTGCCGAAAACTAATAAATATTAAAGTTCTCTCTCTCTTTCTTAAAAAAAAAAAAAAAAGGAGGTGAGAATGGAGGCAAAATAAACCACAGGAAAGTGGTTTGGGAACAACATTGTCTTGTCAGCTTAGAGTCAAAGGCATTAATCATGACTCCTCCTAGACTCTTAAATGTTTAAGATGGCATAAACCGTATTTTTGACACCTCAGTTAAGTGGTCAAAGTCTGCCAAAGCTCCTTTAGTAAATGATTATTTCCCCATTTTCTCTTGGATCTGTACATTTCCTATGAGCAGAAAAACACATTTCTTTTGTCTTAAAAACTATTTTCACCTTTCTTTTGGTTCTAGTGAGTTTGATATGCACTTCTTTGCTTGATGTCAGATATGAAGGAATACAGAATACATGAGATCACATGTGTCATAATACTGCAGAGATATGAAGGAAGCGACTTCAGGATTGACACCTTATTGAGAATGAGCATTTGGAGCTAGTCTAGGAGATGTCCATGTTCTAGTTCTTACAATGTGCAGATTCGTTTAAGAAAATTGATTCACTTAGTTGAATAGTGAGATAACATTTCTAAAAAATATTCTTAATTATTTTTAAAAATTAATTTTGATAGCATCCATTATCTTTCAGAGTTTTGTATATATTATTTCAAGCTCTCCTAGTTTTTAAGGGTCTGGCTTGAAAAATCAGCTAAAATCATTTTTGTTTACTTCTAAATATGACCAGTCATTTTTTCTAGCTGCTTTTAAAATTCTGGTTTTTTTTTTTGTTTTTGTTTTTGTTTTTTTTTTGTAGATTAGGCATTTGGCCTAATCTACAAAATATATATATATATATATATATATATATATATATATATATATATATATATATATGCCAAATGCCTAATCTATACAATATATATATATATATATACACACACACACACACACACACACATATATATAGTATTCACACATATATGTTTGTGTGTGTGTATATAATATATATAATATATATAATATTTTATATATATATATATATATATATATATATATATATATATAATATTCAATTTTACATGGACACAATATCCTTATTTATTTATTTTTATGTGGTCCTGAGAATTGAACCCACTTTCTCAAATGTGCGAGGCAGGCACTCTACCACTGAGTTAGAGCCCCAGCCTCAAGGTTAGGCATTTTTACAATCATGTGCCTTGGAATGGATTTGTTATAATTTTGTATATTCAAAGTCCTGTATGCCTCCTGTATTTGATTTTCCATTTAATTTTTAAAACTTGAGAATTTTTCTCTTATTATCACATAGAAAATGTATTGCATTTCTTTAATTTGTACCTTAGAGCTCCTATAAATCCTAGATTTGAACTTTTAGTACTACCCCATATTTTTTGAAATTCTGCTCATATTCTCTTAACATTTTTTCTCTTGCCAAGATTATTTTTATTGCCTTGGTTACCTCAATATATATTTTTCAAATGACCTAGTCTGTTGGTTATGCTTTCTATTGAATTTTTAATTTGGTTTATTGATTCTTCAATTACAAGAAGTTCCAATTGATTCTTCCCCAAAATCTGTATTTCCTTCTTGACAAGACCTTTCACTTCTTATATTTTCTCTCTGATTCCAATCCTTACATCATTTTTTTTTTTACCTCTTAGATCATCTTGTCTATGAATTTTCTAAATTCATTCCTTGATATTTCCTGTACTGTAGTATCAGTGGAGTCTAATGTTAAATTATTCTGTTTTGTTTTGGATGTTTTTATCTCTTTTTTTATTGTTTAAGTGTCTATCCATATCTACAAATGGATCTGAAGCAGTGGGGTTTTTACTCTACCAGCTTTTATCCTGTAGGTTTCCAGTGCCTCAGAGATTAGGGGGAGTCAAATAACTGCAAAAACCTATGCATATAACACATAGGATTAAATTAAGTACTTAGTTCCTGTTATGACATCTACAATGTTGATTGACACCATAAACATAAATTGTAGGGTAAACAATTTCTATCAGTAAAGATAGTGGTTAATCATGAATTTTGTTCATTGTAAACTCAAACAATTGGTATTACCTATGAGTTCCAGTGTTTTAACTGCTTCTAGAGAATTAGTGGTGGGGTCTGACATTTTACAAACTAACCAGTGGTAAGAGAAGTTAAAAATAGTGGTAAATAAGAGGAAAGAAGAAGAAGATATCAGGAAGACAAAGATTTGCAATTTCAAAATAGGGCTGATCTATAGACAACATAGGGTGCATTGTTTATGAGGAGGAAGAAAAGAAATAAAAGTAAAAGAAAAAATAGAGGAAGAGTGAAAGGGAGAACATGAGTCTGGCTTCTTGGTGTATCTTCTATTAATTTATAAATTTTTAAATTAATGCATTATAGACATACACAACATTTAAATTCACCTGCTTTATTCATAGATTTACAGAGAGAGTTTGGTTTGTTTCATTCTACTGTTCATCCCTCTGTCCTCCCTGCCTTCCCTATAACCCCTTCCACAGATATCTCTGCTATTTGTGTTGGATTCTCCCCTTTTTCATTATGTGGTCAAGTATTCACATATGAGGGGAAACATTCGACCCTTGGCTTTCTGAGTGTGGCTTATTTCACTTAGAATTGTGTTCTCATTTCATCAATTTTACACCTAGTGCCATCATTTAATTCTTAATGACTAAGTAAAACTTTATTGTGTATATACACCAGGTATTCTTTATTCATTAGTCTGTTGATGAGTATGTTAGCTGGTGCTGTAGTTAGGTTATTACGAATTGTGTTGCTATAAGCACTGATGTACCTGTGTTTCTATAGTATGCTGATTTCAGACATTTGGATATTCACCAAGGAATGGGACAACCAGGTCAGATGGTGGTTGTATTCCAAATTTTGAAAGGGATATTCATACAGTTTTACAGGATGGCTGTACTAATTTGCAGTCCTATCAACAGTGCATTAGTGTAAATTTCACCACATATTATTCTTTTTAAAAAAATTCTTTTCAGCAAAGTGTATTTTGACATATTATACATACATGGACTATAACTTTCCATTCTTGGGCTATATATACTGTGGAGTTACACAGGTTGTGTATTCATATAAGAACAGGAAAGTTATGTTTGTTTCATTCTACTGTTTTTCCTATTCCGATTTCCTCCTTTCCCTTTATCCTACTATGTCTAATCCAATAAGCTTTATTATTCCTTTCCACCTAAATGTTCTCTCTGATATGTGGATCCCCCCACATTACTCTTGATAATTGATATTTTGAGTGCAGTGAGATAAAATCTCCATGTAGTTCTTTTTGAATCTAATAGTTTTATTGAAGTATAGGGAAAGAGTGAGGGCACAATAATAACAGACTTTGTCTTCCTTGTAGTTTTGATTTGCATTTCCCTGATTCCTAGAGATGTTGAACATATATATGCCACTTGTATTTCTTCTTTTAAGTAATGTCTTGTTTAGATTTTGTGCCCAATTAGTAATTGGGGGTTTCATTTTTTAAGTCTTTTTTTTTTAAATTCTGTACATTAATTTTCTGAGATTCAGATGAAAAATATTTTCTCATATTGGTAGGCTCTCTGTTTACATTCTTGTTTCCTTTGTTGTGCAGAAGTTTTGAAATTTGATTTTATTTCACTTATTTACTCTTAGTTTTATTTCTTGTGCTTTAGAAGTCTTGTTAAGAAAGTTGATAATTTTGTCAATAATTTGGAGTGTTGGGCCTACATTTTCTTTAAGCAACTGTAGAGTATCTGGTTTAATTCCTAGGTCTTTGAACCCCTTGGAGTTGGCTTTTTTGCAGGGTGAGACAGATAAAATTTTATGTTTTTCTACATATGAATATCCAGTTTTTATAGCAGCACTTGTAAAAAAAGTTTCTGTTTTTTCCAACATATATTTTTGGCCCCTTTGTTGCAAATCAGGCACTGTATCTTTGTGGATCTGTCTGTATTTTCTATTCCATTGGTCTTCAGGTATATTTTGGTGCCAACATAAACCTGTTTTTTTATAAAGCTCTGTGACATAATTGGATATCTGGTACTGTGAAGCTCTCAGCATCACTCTTCTGGTTCAGAATACATTTGGCTATTCTATTTCACTTCTGGGTCAAAAAGAATTTGAGAAATGTGTTTTGTCTGTGTGTTGTGAAGGATCTCATTAATATTTTGATTGGGATTGTACTGAGTCTGTTCACTGGTTAAGGTAGTATGATCATTTAGATAATACTAATTTTGTTTATTCAAGAACATTAGAAGTATTTCCACTTCTAAAGGTTGTCTTCAACTTGTTTCTATTTACCATTTTATAATTTTCATTGTTGAAGATTTTTATCTCCTAGGTTAAGTATTTTACCAAATATTTTTTTTTTAGGGTTTTGTGAATAAAATATTCTCCCCAATTGTTTTGAAGCAGGTTTGTTTTTGCAATATAGGAATGCAATTGATTTATGTATTATGTTCTTGTATCATCTCCTTTGGTAGATTTGTTATCAACATTATAAATTTTCTGATGGAGCATTTTAAATCATCTAAGTAAAATGTTCATGTCATCAGTACACAGAGGCAACAGGACTTCTTCTTTCCTATGTGTATGCCATTAGATTTCTTCTCTTGCCTGTTTGCTTTGGCTAGGGATTCAAGGAGTGGTGAAAGTTTACTTCCTTGTTTTGTTTTTATTTTTAGAAAAAAAATTCAACTTTTTAAATTCAGTTTGATGTTGGCATTTGGTTTCTCACATACATCTTCTACAATTTTGAAGAAATGTCCTGTCACGAGTTCCTCTGGTGTTTTAAATATGAATGAGTGCTGAGTGTTGTGGACAGGATTTTCTGAATCTATTGATTATCTCATGGGATTTTTGTAATGAAATATGTTTTTACAGTAACTTTTGTATATGTGTGTGTGTGTGTGTGTGTGTGTGCATATGTATATATACATATATATGTAATTAATTTTTTTTTGGTATTGGGAATTCAACCAAGTTATGATTTGCCAATTAAGTTCATATGCCACTATCCACTTTTTAATCTTTTCCAAATTTTTGTTAATGCATTATAGCAATGAGATTTATTGTTATACATTCACATATAAATCTATTATAAAAATAAGCAATATCATTCCACAGTGTTTCCCTTTCCTCTTTCTTTCCCTCCTCCAGGTCCTTTTACTCCTTTTTATTTCTTCTTCTTAGATATATGTGACAGCAGAGTACATTTGGAGATATTATACATACATGGAATATACCTTATTCTAATTAGGTCTCATTTATGTGGTTGTACATGGTATGGAATCTCACAGGTCATGTATTCATATATAAACATAAGAAAGTTATGTCAATTCATTCTAATATCTTTCCTATTCTAATGCTGTTCCCTTATCTTCATTCCCCTTTATACACTCCAATAAACTTCTGTTTTTCCCTCCCCATTCCTTATTGTGTATTAGCATCCACATATAAAAGAAAATATTTGGCCTTTGTTTCTTGGGACTGACAAATTTTTCTTACCTTGACAGTCCCTAGTTCCATCAATTTACTGGAAAATGCCTTAATTTGACTTTTCTTTAAGGCTGAGTAATTTTATATATATATATCTCCACATATTCTTTTGGATATTTGATTTTAAGAGAGACTAGGGTGAAGGGTCAGGAGCTTGGAAGAGAAAAGTTATTGGTATGGTTCTGCAATTCCCAGGTGTCTTCATGGAGAATAAAATTGATGCTTCCACCCCAGGCCATCTGTTCAAGACTAGAACAGTGTATCTCAAATAGGGTGCATGACAGTCAATTGGAGAGCTCACTCAAACTCAGACTTCTGGGCCTCAACTCAGAGTGTCTGACTCAGGCGCCAGGGGTGGGCCTGAGCTTCTGTATTTCTTATAAGTCCCCAGGGTTTGCTAATGTTCCTGGTCTAAACACTTCGAACTGATGGTCCTTGTCTAGAAATTTCGGGGGCAATGAAGGTGACATAAGGTCCTCTTTGGGTGCAGTCTTCACCTTCTTTACCTGCCTCTTTTCCCAGTGCCCTACCTGTAGCTTCTACTTAGATTACACCTGCATATGTTCATGATAAAATGGGGCACTTGGGATCCTCCATTCTCATGGGCCTTTCTCATTTGCAGACCTTTTCCCTGAAGACTGCAAGCCCTACCTCTGTACTTCAACAATTGTCTATATATTATTTTTAGAATCTCATCTTTTGGATTGTTGATTTCCATGTGAATTTCAGAATATCATTTACTCTTAGAATTCCATACTGAGGTTTCATGATATTTTATCCAGATCTTTGTGGACACAGGATGTTGCTGACCACGTGGAATTCCTCTTTTTCCCTTTGATGACAGGAAGCTACCAGTCTGGGACTAACCCCTCTACTGAGTGTTAAAGGGGAGCCAAACATATGGGCCCTACTCTGAAAAATAATACTTACTGGGTGTCTTAAAGAATCTGCAGTATGTATACGGGGTAAAAATGGGAGTTCATAATCTGCTTGAATCAAATGTATGAAATATGATATGTCAAGAACTTTGTAATGTTTTGAACAACTAATAATAAAAAAATAAATAAAAGAAAAAATAAAAAAGATTAAAAAACTAATGTAATTTTTAAAAAAATAAAACTCAAAAGTAATCCACTGAAAAAAAAATCAAGTTACTGTAACACAGTTGTGGAGTCTAGGAGTCCAAACTGAATTATTATAAGGTATATGCTCTGAAAGGTCTAGGGAAATTTTTCCTTAATTCCTCTAGCTTTCAGTGGTTGTGGGGAATACTTGGCATACCTTCACATGTGCACTCATCTCTCCTTTTTCGGTCACCATTATCACATGGTGTTCTCTCTGCACAAGTATACTTGTCCAAATTTTCCTCTTCTAAGGTGATGAGTCATCAGATTATAGCCCACTCTAATTGACTATGGCCTCATATAACATTTTCATGCACAAAAACCTCATTTTCAGATGATGTAATAAGCTGATGTGCTGGGATGTGTTGACAATTTAACCCAGAGCATGTACTGAGCACTTAATGTGCGCTATTTCCTGTATTTCTCATGGCAGCACTGTGAGGTACACACAGGCATCACTCACACTGAATAAACTAGGATATGAAACTCAGTAAAGTTGTCGTCCAGATAGAAGCACATGGAACCCACAAGATTGTAGTCACAGTGTAGCTGTAGCATGGGTCCACCTGTCCCTTGAAAGAATAATTCTGTACCCCCTGCATCTCTGTAGACATGATACTGCTTCCCAGAAATGGTCCTAGAGTACTACAAAAGACTCCAAATCTTTTTAGTAGCTGCCTCTTTGAGAATCTTAGAGCAGGAATTGATGCATAAAATCAAATTGCTCTAAATGTCCTCATCATGTATCCCCAAAGTTACAATATTACTCTTCTAAATTTAGATTACTAGAATTTCATTGAACATCCTATACAGGTTTATAGTATGAAATTTTAAAATTAATTTTCTTCACTATTTTTAGATATATAAATGACAGAAGAGTGAATTCTGAAATACAATATATACATAGAATATAGCATATAACTTATTCTAATAAGGATCCTATTCTTATGGTTGTATATGATATGTGGTTTCACTGTGTGTATATTCATAGATGAACATAGGAAAGTTATGTTTGATTCATTCTGTCTTTTCTATTCCCATTTCTCCGCCTTCCTTTTATTCCCCTTTGTCTAATTCAATCAACTTTTCTCACATCCTTGTCAACATGTTCTATTACTTGTACTCTTGATAATTGCCATTCCAACTGGAGTGAGATGGAATGGCAGTGTAGTTTTAATTTGCATTTCTCTAATTTGTAGTGATGTTGAACATTTATTTCATATATTTGTTGGCCATTTGCATTTCTTTTATGATGTGCCTGTTCATTTCCTTTGCCCATTTGGTGATTGGAATACTTGTTTGTACTGTGTTAAGTTTTATGATTTCTTTATATATCCTGGAGATGAACGCTAAACCTGATGTGCAGGTGCAACAATTTTTCTCCCATTGTAAGTTCTCTTCACATGCTTTATTGTTTTCTTTTCTGTGAAGAAGATTTCTAGATGGGAAACTCATGTAACTCTTGAAGCAATTCAATGATAAGTGAAATATGGAAACCAAAATATAACTTACATGTGTGTCATGCTCATTTAAAGAGCCATAATACATTCAAGAGATAAAGGCAGTGATAATCCTATTTAAAATCATGAATGTAGGTTCACAAAATATAGGCCCTTTAACCAAATCCCAGTGTCAGTAAGTCATAGAGTACAGATAGAAACCTAGTTCTCCTCTTATTTGTGTTTTACCTGAGGCAATCTGCAGTAACAGGCCCAACAATCTAATAAATTCAGTTTGTTTGAATAGACATAGTAAGACCTTCTTATTAAAACCCATCAGTCAAGATAATATGATGGTTTAACATTATGTCCTCTTTGCCAGAGTTATATGTTGATGATTTAAAATATTGTTTAGCATTCATCACAGATTTTCTAAACACAGAAATGTGGGTGGGTAAAGTAGGGGCAGAAGCTCTGCTAATGATCATATAAAATAACAAATTGATTCATTCAAAAGTTGACAGATGTTGCTGAAGAGTGTTAGAACAATCAGTGAAAGAAGCTCAAAAAACTCAGTGAGAAGTAAGCCTGTATTCTCATTTCAATTGATACAAACTGCCATTTGTTTTGCCTGCTTTATTTCCCCTTGTATTTCTTTACTTCAGAAGAAAAGAATAAAGGAGAAAATGCATAAAAGTACACAGGAACAGATAAGAGAAGCAAAATCCTTAGATGACAGGCATATGGAAAAGTAAGTAAAAAGGGTCTTCTTTCCTGTACCTTATACCTAGGAATAATTTTATTGTGCTTCAGAGTAACAGATTTATAACTAGACAGGGCTCTTCTGTGAATTTCTCCACTGATTAACTTTCTAAATGATCACTAAATTTAATAGAGCTCAATCAGGGGGTACTTCAATAATAGTTAGGCACATGCAGTGCCTTCTAGATAAAAAAAAAAAAAACATAAGAGCTTAGGAGATAGTTAAAGCACCACTATGTGAATTGGCCAAGATCATTAATTTAGATCACATGGTGAAAACAAAGCTTGTGTCCTGGAGGCACCTGACCTTTGTACAACAGCTGGCAAATAGTTTCCTCCTAAGAGTTGAAAGAATGTTGGGAGTTCATTTTGAAGTGTGAGGTTCCAGATTAGTTGGTATAATGATCTGTTGTTTCAAGAAGATAAAGATGGTCTGCTTCTGCACCCTGGAGGTGGTGCATCAAGAGTTATGTGGGCTCATGATTCTTTACACTCTTTACAAAACGTGTGGGCACTTTGTAAGCCTTTTGAAAACTTATGGAAGTAAATACCATGCCTTACTGTACCTTTTGATTACTAGCACCCTGCAGAGTTGCTACAGGTGTAAGCCCTCCATTATCAGTGTTTCTTCACAAACCACTATCTGTATAAAAAGGGTTACTCTGAAAATAGAATAATTTGTTGAAACAGGAGCCTTTAGACATGATGTAACAGGCAGTTTTAAAAAAAAGAATTTGGAGTCATCATCAGTGATAGAGAAGACTTGCAGACTCCAGGTGTTACCAGACCCAAGTCCAGGCACCTCATCACTGGAAAACCAGTAGTCAAAAGATGTGAATTAGTGGGAAAGAAATCAGGTTTACTGAAGGTCCAGCACACTGGGGGATTGTGGGGCTGTCATCTTCATAGTGCCCTCCTGGGGATCTCAGGGACACAAAGGGTTTTTATAAGGACAGAAAGATGGGACTGTGAGATACTGGGAGGGAAGGTTTCTCTTAGCAGGATTTTTTTTTTTCATCCAGGGTGTGTCTTCTTTTCTTCATTTTTGAATGGACCATCACAATGGAGCTTGACTTTCTGGGGCTAGTACCTGTACTTTCTTTAAATAGACAAATTTATTTCTGCATGTAAAAAGTCACAGAAATTTACTTGCTTTGTGTTGATATATAACTAAAGACTAAGAAGAGGCATGACACATTTGATTTTATCTGAGGATCACCAGATGTTATGGGTCTTTTAAAGGTGGTTATTTAATTAGAGTGCCATGTGAGGGACAGATAAGCCTACTAGAGCGTAGGCGGTCATTGTTTGTGGTGATGGTAAGATCATCGATGTCTGCCCTTCCCTTCTCAGGCTGACTGCTCAGATAGAACCTTCCATCAAATACTCACTCTCCCTTCTTCTTCCTCCCTTTCTTCTTCTGGGAGAGAGATGCTAGTCTACATAGTAGAAAAACAAAACAAAAAAAAAATTACAATAAAGATTGTCCTGAGTTTATGAAATGTATCATTTTGTTATCTTCCATTTGCAAATCACAGAAAATCCAATTAAAACAGGTTCAGACAAACAAGAAGGAATAATATTTTGTATAGCTGAAGTATTCAGGGGAAGAGTGGACTGCAGATCCAGTAGCATCTAGGGACTCATCAGCGTACAATTTCTATTCACTTTCATTTTTGCCTTCTGCCGTGTGTGTCCCATGGTCAGACAGGCTCTTCCCTCATGGAAGCAGCTCCAGCCTCACGTCCCTCTAGGTTTAGAGCCAGAAGAACAGAACTTTCCTCAGGGAGTTATCCAGGCCTAGATGTGTTCTAATCTTATCCTGAGTGGAAGTGGAGGGGGCCTGGGTCTTCTGGACTCAGTCCTTCTTAGGCACTTATCTGCAGAAATGGCAGTGCACACAGTGGCAAGGTGACCAGCAAGTCCACTGCAGTACTCACGGACAGGGGGGAGGCTGTCACTGCCAGCCTGGGAAGCAGCAGGTGAGAGGAGGAGGTGCTGTGTTCAACTGATGGCAGGTTTTTCATATGTCTCCAGGAAACCATTTCAGGGCTTTGGACTGATAGCACTGGGGAGAACAGAAACTTGGTGAAGCCTCTTACAGACCTTCAGGTGGACGAGCAGACCCAGCACAAAACCTACTCCTGCTGTGAACTTCACCTTCCATTAGATTTGTGCATGGCAGTGCCACTCTTCAAGGCCACTGAGCTTATTTTCTGTGGGCTCTGAGGTCACATGGCCATTCCCCTAAAAACTCCTCTGGTTGGAATTGTGTGGCTGACTCACTATCTTTCTCCTCCTCAATACCCATGATGCATTATGTACAGAGGATTTGCAAATGTGAAAATATGTGCAGACACCATGGAGAGCAGTGTGAAGGTTCTTTGGAAGAATAAAAATAGAACAACCATATGGCCCAGAAAGACCTCTTTTGTGTACATTTAAAAGAAATGAAATCAGCATGTGGAAGAGATATCTGTACTCATGGGTTTGCTGCAACACCCTTCACAATAGGAAGGGACAAAATCCATCTTAATTTCCTGTGGGTGAATGGATGGATGGATAAGCAAATTGGCAGGTGGCCTGTGGAATATTATTCAACCAAGAAAGTAAGGAGATGCCAGCACTTTCAGTAACTGGAGTGATGCTAGAGGACACTGTGCTGAATTACATAAGCCAGGCACAGAGAAATCTGGCACAACCTCACTTACATGGGCAATCTAAAAATGTAAACTTATAGAGGCTGAGAATAAAGGGTGGTCAACAGGGGTGAGGGTGAAAAATAGGTGTTGGTCAAAGCTACATGGGCACATGTATGCCAGGTGAGTGAGACCTAGAGATCTGCACCGTAAGTACATGTAGTTAAGAATGTGGTCTTTTGCCCTTTAAAACCTGTTCAGAGGACAGCTCTCTGGTTAAGTATTTTTGCATTACAAAGCAAAGCTCACAGGGGAGCATGAGGAAATGGCAGGAGGACTTGTGGCCCCAGGGTGTTCCAGGTGTGTGTAGTGGCCAGCCCACTGAGGTGCCATCAGATAGAAGGAATTATTTGTTTTTATTGTGCCTCCTACCAAGGAAGGGGTCATGAAGGGGCAGTGAAGGTGGCTTCTCCAGGGGCCAGGAGGCATCTCTTCCACCTGAGCTCCTAAGTGGACTCAGCTGCTCAGGCTGAACCCTTTCCACCTGCCCGCACCCTCCTCATTGCCTGCATCTGTGGGAGATGTGCTGCATGTGCACATAGATCTTTGGCCAAGGGGCAAGGACTGGGAATGTAGCTCTGCCCTGCTCTTCAGTCCACAATGGAATTTGAAGGAGGGTCCCAGGATTGGCTGCTGCCCTCCTCTTCTGCTCTGCTTTTCTGCTCTGTTCTACTTGTTTTTATCATAAGTAGATTAGTAACAAATCCCCTGGTTTTGGGGGGTTGTGTGTGTGTGTGTGTGTGTGTGTGTGTATGATAGAATGGCCTTAGGCCTGAGCCTAAGCAACTCTATTTTAAAAAACCTGAAGTTTCACCAGGCACACCCACAGATCCCTCCAGTATGGCTTCAAACAATTTCTTTCCCTTACCCTGATAAAAAGAGTGAAGCCCCTGGCAGGCTGTCCTCACCTGATAAGAAGGAAAGGCAAGAAGATCAGGGTGAAGACCCAAAAACCAGATGTTTCTAACCCCAGGGCGAATGATGTCACTGAGAAATCTGGTGGTAGCTGATAAGGATTGAAAGGGAGGTAAAAAAAAAAAAAAAAACAAATTTAGTATAAGTGATAAAGCAAATGAACTGGGATTCAGCCAGCCAAAAAATGAAATCCCAGTGTCAATGGAGACCATCTGGATGTCTGGACTTTCCCCCTGTCTGGAGGTAACAAGGCTCTTTTTCCTTCCCAGTGAGTTGCTGCCAGACACAGCTAGTGAGGTGGGAGCAATATATCCCTGCTCAGAAATGACAACACCATCCCACAGCACAGCACCACTGGGGACTTGTGAAGCTATAATGAGGCACCTCTGCCCCTCAGTTGAGGGTGTTTCTAGTGGAAGTGCAGTGGGCAGTTTGAACTCCACCCAAATCTATCAGTGATGAGCTTGCATTGAGAAAGCTGGACTTCCTCCTCCATTGGGTGAAAATGGAATGTGCCTCTCACCTCCCAAAGGAGTGTTACCAATGCGACCAATGAAAAGAGAGGAAGTTGGTGCCTGCATCTTCATGATGGAGTGTTAACCCTCTGTTTTCTTCTAGAAGTTGCAAGGTTTCTATTCTAATTCCCAAGTTTTTGGTTCATTTAGACTTGACTTTTGTGCAGGGTTAGAGACAGGGGTCTAGTTTCATTCTTCTACATATGCACATCCAGTTTTCCCAGCACCATTTATTCACGTGGACACAGAGGAATGGGCATGAGGGCTCACTGAAAGTGGAGTCCTCAGAACATGAGGTCCAGAGACAGCCCAGCCTCTGGAAGCACAGGCTGTACCTATAGCTTCAGGTGGGCACTGTACAGTGAGCCTGGAAGGATGGAGAGAGCAAACCTGTCACTGAGGGGCTTTCATGGCTCCTTATCCTGAAGAGCAAATCATGTATGAATTTTTGCAGAAAACCCTTATGTGTATGGTCAATATTATTATGTGCTGAGGCATCACCAAGAATAATGGGCATGTGAGAACAGAAAAGAATGGAGTCAGACTCCCTACATCACTTCATATACATACACACACACACACACACACACACACACCCTCAAAATATATCACAGAACTCAATACAAAATTAAAATTACAGACTCCTAAAAAATAGGAATATGTTATTTTGGCCTTACATTTAGAAGTAGTTACTAATTTAAGGCACTAGCTATGCAACGAAAGAAGTAATAAGTAAATTAATCTTTATTGAAAATTATAGCTTTTGAGTATCAAAGAATGCACTAAAAATGAATTGACAACTCACAGAATGGAAGAAAATATTTGCAAATCATAGATTATAACTCAGAACTGATTGTTACCCCAAATATAGAAAGAACTGTTACAACTAAACAACAAAGAAAATCCAATAAAAAAGTATCCAAAGACTTGAATATGCACTTCTCTAAAGATCATTATGTTTGATAAGTAATCATTTATCATTTATCATTAAGGAATTGCAAATCAAAGTCATAACAAGAGAACACTTTATGAGTAGAAGGATGGCTACAATCAATGACATGGACAATAGCATATCTTCTCAGGGACAAGGATACACTGTGACCTGTTGAAGAAATGTAAAAGATGAGCCTGCTTTCTAGCACAGTCTGGAAACTCCTTCCATGTTAAACACAGACTTACTAAATGACCCAGCAATACCACTCCTAGGTGTACATCCAAGAGAAACAAAGTTATATGAGTGTTCACAGCAGCATTATTCAAATAGTCAAAAAGTACAAGTGACTAAGTCAACAAACAAAATAGTTTAATAAATAAGGCATACCCATCTAATGGAATGTTGTTCTGCAATAGAAAGGAATGGAGTACTGATGACATGCTATGACATGAATGAACCTTGAAAATATTATGCCAACTCAAAGAAGCCAGTCACAAAAAGACAGGGTCTCACTAAGTTGCTTAAGGCACTGATTTTATCCTTGATGAAGGAAGGGTCACTTGGCACTTTGTCCCCCATACAGACAGCCACACACCTCTCCAGGCACAGTTAGAAACATGCTTACTGAAAAGTTCCTGGGAGAAGCCAGGTTTCACAGCATGCTTTGCATGGTCCTCTCCCAAGTTCCTTGATGCCACAATTCCTTTCAACACCTGTTTCTCTACTAGGTCCTCCAGACAGAAGGCAGCATCTTCTGGAATATTCCTTGTCATGCTATGCCATTACCCTGCCCAGACTTTTCCATTCCTGCCTTCCTCTGGACCTCACCAGAGAGCCACTTTCAAGGTTGCTCAGGGCAGAGCACACTACTCTCAGGGAGCATGCCCTGCAGCCTCAGAAGGTGCTCTCCTTAGAGGCATGGGATAATGGAAGAAAGGGGACTCAGGAAAAAGTGCATCATGTAATTTATATCAGGGAATTTTTCTATGGATACATAAAATATATTCATATCTTGAATAGAGGTTTACATGTTCCAAAGGAATTGTCATTTCTTATTTCCAGGAATCTGTCACTTTAAAACTCTAACAATAGGAGGCCATGTTTGTCATATTTTTGACCTTCATAAAGTTGTATGTTGAAAAAAAAAGTTGCATGTTGTCCTCTGACCCAATATTAATATAGCTAATGCCATAATGACTCATTCAACCAAAATTTCAGGCAAGGATTTATGAACAGCATGCCATCACCAACCAAGCCCTCCCAAATGAATCCTCAAATGGACACCTCACCAGGCTGGATATCCCGGGATGTGGAACCATCTAAAACACCTATTGAAATTAGGCCACCTGCCATCCTTACTGAGAACCCACCTGTCTGTTTTCCTTTAGACCCACAGCTCCCTCACTGGTACCCCTGAGTTGTTTATTTTCCATTTTACATGTTTGATTGTGGTTAAAATATACATGACATGAAATTTGCTATGTTAACCATTTTAAAAAATATTTTTTAGTTGTAGATAGACATAATACCTTTATTTTTTTATATGTGGTGCTGAGGCTCGAACCCAAGACATCACATGTTCTAGTGAGTGCTCTATCAATGAGTTACAAACACAGCCCTCATTTTTTAAACATACAATCCTTTTACTCAATATGAATACTCTCTAATCCATAGCATATTTGAGGAATATTGATATCCCTGAGTGTATAAATTTAATTCATTTTAACAAAATTCTACCATACCCATTTCCTCTATTGTAGAAGAGTAGATGCTCGCCAAGTGCAAGGAAATATTTCAGGCCTTTGGTAAAACCACTATAGAATCAAAGAATCCCTGTAATGAATACAACATTAGAAAATAATTCAGGTCTAATTGTTATTGGTTATATATTTTTGGCTTGTATTTGTTTAATAATGGAGATATTCTCATTTTCTTTTAGATTATTGTTAGTGGTTATTAAAATATAATCATGAGCTGGGATTGTGGCTCAGTGGCAGAACTCCTACCTAGCATGTGTGAGGCACTGGGTTTGATTCTCTGTACTACATATAAATAAGTGAATAAAGTAAAGGTCTATCAACAACTAAAAAAAGTTTATAAATAAAACACTTAATTATATATATATATATATATATATATATATATATATATATATATATATATATTAGTTTCATTCCCTTGTACTATATTTCTCCACATCAGTCATATAAAAAAGACTATTTCTTTAATTATAACAGCTCAAATATCAAGAAGAGGATTCTTGTTAGTCATGGAAATTTTGATTTTTATAATAACAGCCCAATTATTTAGGTAAAGTACATATAAGTATGTACTATATATATTTTTGTGATGCTCCATGAGTGTTTCCTGGAGGAGGTGGAGGAAGAAAAGGTCCTCTTCTCATAAACCGACTCCTTGGATCCACAGAAAACAATGGACCTCTGATTGGAGGGTAAGATGAGAAAGAAAAGCCAGAGCCAGTTGCTTGGTTTTCAGCAGGGAGAGATGAATCATATACATTGGAATCACCTAGATCAACTTTGGTATCATTTCTACTAGATTCCATTTCTGAATATGTAGGCCCATCCATTTTATCCAAAGGCAGCATAGTGGAACTTCTGAGTTCTGCTGATCCAGACGGTCTACCATATTTAGAATAACATCCATCTTGCCTTTGTAGAGGAAGATGTGGATCAGAATATGGTTGGCCTGGTGAAGGGATCATTATCCTATGGGCCTGTTCCCATGGATGTTCCAGGGGCCGTATGTCAGAAGGTGCTCTCTGAGGATAAGTTGACTTATCACAGTTTGATTCTCTTCTTTCATTGCGAGTTGGATGGTCCAGAGGATTCTCTGGGCCCCTTGAGCCTCTTTCTCCTCCTACTGGCACCAAAGTTGAGGGTATGAGTGTAGCCTTCTTTTCCAAATGAGAAGGTCTTATTTCACATGAAGGTTGACCCAATGGTAAGGGACCATTTGGAGAATTCTTTTTGCCAAAGGCTGTATTTCAAGCATCAAGCACAGAAGGATCTTTTTCTACAAGCTTAAATTATAACTCTATTTCAGTTAATTTTTGTATATTGTGAGCATTTTTTCCTTAAATTATTGAGGTATCTTTCAGCACTCCTAGCTGCCAACTCATTACCATGAGCTTTTTTCTCATAGTAAATAATGTGCCCCTGATAAGAACAAATGGTTCTCTCCAATTCTTCTTCAAGATCTTTTGATCGCTTTCTATTGGTCTCCAGCAGTTTAGTTGTATGGCTGATCTTTTCTTCCTCTTTGAAAAGTTTCTCTTATTGCTCTACCTGGTAATTTTTCTCTCCTATTTTCTTTGGAGTTTCATTACATTGTCTTGATATAATTCCATCATGACTTTAAGTTTCTGCTGAAGATTGTGATTCTCACTTTCAAACTGTGTATTTTCTGTTTGCAAAGATGCTTGTTCTGTCTTAAGATTTTTAATATGTTCTATTAGGTCTTCCTTTGTTTCAATTACTTCAGATAATAAAGTAAAAATTTGATTTCTTTCTCTTTCTAAGGTTTTAAAAGAGGCCTTTAACTTCGCATCATAAACCAGTGTCTTCCAAGACCCTTTTGGCTGATCTTCTAAGTGAGCACTAATTTCTGATTAACTCTTCAATTCCAATTCCAAGTAACCATCATCTGTTAGGACTTTTTCAAGCATGGGAGCCAAATCTTTTATCTGCAGTAAGTGTTCAGTCAGAGAATTAATGTGATTTTATTTGTCTCCTAGAATTTGTTCTGCATGTACTTTAGAGTGTTCAAATATAATTTTCTGTTTAGTAAGGCCATTCACTTTTTCTTTCCATACTTAAACTTCTTGTAAAAGCTGTTTATGACTTTCCTGAAGTCATTCAAAGTCTCTTTTATTGCTACTGTAATTCTTTCTTTATTCATTTGAAATATTCTCAAGGTTGTTTTAGCTTCAGGTATTTGTGATTTAAGGGATTTTGATTCATCTTCTAGGCACTTAATCCTCTTTGATATATCCACCATCAATTTATCCTGTTGAGAATATTTAGTTTTCTCTTCTTTTAGCTCATTTTCTAGAAAGAGTATTTCATACTCAAGTTTAGATATGGACCTAGATTTCATATATTGCCTCCAAGTTTTCTGTTTTTACTGACTCCTTCACCAAAATGACATCCTTTACAGGTGACTCTAAGCCTTCATACGCTTTTTGAACAAAGCTAACATTTTCAAGTAATTGACATTTTTCTTGAATTAATCCAAAAAGTTTTAGAGCAAGTTTTTTTTATCTTCTCATGTAATGCCTGCTTCTCACAGACTGATAACTTCTCCACAAAAACAAGAGAACAACAAAAAATCCAATAGCTGTACATATCACCAACTCCCATGGACAGCCATAAGGACTAGGGTGTGTTTCCATGTCTTCAGTCAAGGTAGACCACAACCCTACTTACTTCTTCCAGGACCACCCCCAAGTATGGCTGAGAGATAGCTGTTGCCTCTCCATCGTGCTAAGGCTACTTTGGCTATTCCCTCCACAACCATACAATCCCCAGCCACACCAAAATAGGCTGTGAACACTCAGGCCTTTGGTCAGGAGAAAACCTGCACCAGGCAATGGAGCAGACCATTTTGTACCAGTGAGTGGCGGGGAGGGGCTGTGGGCATGCACATGGGCATCCCTGGTCATGGGATCTCAGGGGCCTAGCACACTTACACTGCCTGTCAGGGAAGTCTTGATGCCTCCACTATGCTATAAATTCTGAACCTGTGAAGGTTCAAGACAGTCCAAATCAAGCAAGAGAGAAGTCCTCTCCAGGTCACCCACCCATTGATTTGGATTAGGCCAGGCTAAGGCAGAACTTATTATGTGCCATTCTATATAGTCATAATATCACCCAGTTTGATGTAACTAAAATTCTATAGCTCTGTAAATTTTTTAAAGAGTTAGTACACCATATATTTATATTTATACCACTTGCCCTTTTGTTTTAATTACTCACTCCTTTCCCTCCCCTCCTGTCCCCTCTCTTTATCCTTCCTTCCTTTCTTCTTTTTCCCTTTCCTTTTCTTTCAGTATTGGGGGTTAAACTTCAGGGCCATGTACATGCTGGACAAGCTCTCTACCACTGAGCTACATCTTCAGCCTTGTTGACAATTTCTACAGAAGTCATCTGAATTATTCCGTAGAAAAACTCTTGTGTTAGACATTTGAAGAATAATTTGAGAAGAGTTGCAAACATGGGAATAAATCAGTTTTGATAAGTTGTTTTAAAATAGTATATGATATGTAATGTTTCTAAAAATAAATTGAGTTGGTTTTCATGTCAGTTTTTGTAGACAACTATTTATTTAAGAGTCTTTGAAATCTTTTTTCAGATGTTCTTTTCACTTCTCACAGGATATAAACACTTCTAAGAAAGCTGGTCATTATAAATATATATCAAAGAGAAGGATAAGATAAGTAAGATCCTGCCTCAAACAAAACAAAATAAAATGTTGTGTGAGATTCTCACACAGACAGGAGACACCAGGGTATTCAACAGGAAGCAGTGTTTACTTGTGTGCATCTAGCCTCAGTGGATTCTTATCTGAAGGCTGAACATTTAGTGTAGAAAGTGATCTCTTATATATTCTAGTTAGTTTCCTTTTACATACTAGTCTTTGTCTTCATATGAGGTAATAGACATTCCTGATTGGACATTCTATTTCTATACTACAAAGTAGCAAGAACGTTCAAGATTGATTTCTGGGGGGCTCACAATGATACAGATGGCATCATGTTCTTTTTCTTTTCTTCTGAGATATCTCTACCATAAAATGTAGCTCAGTGGTAAAGCATCCCTGGTGTCTATTCCCAGTACCAAACCAAAGCAAACCAAATAAATGCATATGCACTTAATTTAGGGCAGAGAGTTTAGCATTATAATGAGTTATAGTGAGCAAAGTTTACTCTAGGTCACTTAGAAGAGCAGCTGTGTATCTTTGACTGGTTTAAGGCCTTTTCTAAAGAGCAGATTCTGAAACAAAGAAACAACTTCAAGTGAAGTTAGCCGTGAGCAACTCTCTGCCTGCAATCACAAGTGTTCCTAAGTTCCTGCCTGTCAGCTGAACAGTTTGTAGGCCATTTCCTAGTTGGGAGAAAAGTCTGAAGGGGGAGAAAACTTGAATTCTTGGGTGATTCCCTTCTTATTTGGCTATTCTAATCAACTTTCTGTCAGTACCTCCAGTATCTAACATGCAGAGAGGTTGAATAGCCTCCAAATCTGGATCTTTGAGAACTGATCCTGGCCCTCACCTCACTCCACATTCCTTGGTTGTTTTCTGAAGCACCTCAATACCCGGGTTTTGGAGGATTTCACTTCCTTCCACCTCTATGGCCTCCAGTTCACTGAAATTCTATACAATTTCAGCACATTGTAGTACCTGAAATTGGGAAGGAGTTTCTCCAGGCAGGAGATTCAGCCTTTCTAGCAGGCTATCTTGACCTTGAACCTACATAAGGCAGTCCCTTTAGGGCTACCCAGTAGACCACATTTGGGCTATTACTTTTGGGGTTGAGTGTTAGCAATTGTTGCCAGAAAGGCATTTCTCCCTTGTTCCCAGGATCTCCCTCGCTGAGGTAGTACTTACTATTTGATGGAGGATGAAGGCTATCTAGGTGACCGCCACTCACTTTTCTCACCTCCTTTGCCAACTGGTATCAGAATCAGCTTTCTCTCACACAGCCCATTGCCCAAGGCCCCGATGATCCAGGAGGCTTTAGAGGCTAGTTCTGTAGGAGGGGTGAAGCCATTCTGCATTCTGCAAAGAGACACCTCTGTTCTTAGAGGCTGTAGTGATAGGAATCACCTGCATGTTTTCTTCTAGACCATCTTAACAGTGGGGTTGTGAGGGATGCAGTCAGGAGTTCCTTTAAATCAGCTGTCAATTATGGCTAGAGATAGACCCAGGAGCCTGTAGTCTTGGGCTAGAGAGAAGAAAGCATATTGGTTCCTTCTATACAATTTCAGCACAACTTTTTATTTCTCTGGTTGTACCCGATGTAACAACGCACTATATGTGCATTCATATATGTACCTAGGTTAATGATGTCCATCTTATTCCACCATCTTTACTCTCCACATGCTCCCTTTCATCCCTCCCTCCCCTTTTCCCCATCATAGTTCCTCCATCCCCCCCACCCATTATGGATCAGCATTCAGTTATCAGAGAGAACACTCAGCCTTTGGTTTTTGTTGTTGTTTGGAATTGGCTTACTTCAGTTAGCATAATATTCTCCAGCTCCATCCATTTACCTACAAATGCCATAATTTTATTCTCTTTTAAAGCTGAGTAATATTCCATTGTGTATACATACCACAGTTTCATTATCATTTCATCTATTGAAGGGCATCTACGATGCTTCCACAGCTTAGTCATTGTAAATTGAGCTGCTATAAACATTGGCAGCATTACTAAGCCATAATCCCAGCCCACCTTAACCATTTTTAAGTGCAAATAGAATTCAGAAGTGCTCAGTACATTCACTATCACCATCATCTATTGCTAGACTTCATCTTCATAACAGAAACTCTGCACCCATGAAATATTGCCACCCCATTGCCCATCATCCAGTCCCCTGCTTTCTGTTTCTGTGGGTTTGATGTCTCCATATACATCATCTAAGCAGAATTACATAGTAAGTGTCCTTTTGTGATTGTGTGACTACACTTAACATAATATAGGATGAATTATATTCCATTGTGTGGATGGACAACATGTTTATCCATTCCTCCATCAATGGATGCTTACATTGCTTCCACTCTCAGTTTTGGGGAACTCTTACTTGGCATTTCTGGAAGCTTGAGCAGTAGAGGAGGTGGAAAATCTACAGGAAATGAGCTGTGGTTGGGATCTCATGGGTCCATTAATTCCACCTTAATGTAATCTGTAGGCAAGAGGAGACACGAGCTGATCCAGGTGAGGGAACCTGCAATTAGCACAGATGCTACAGGTAAGGCCAGAACAACCTCTTGACTCTAAAGAAAGAGAGGAAATTATGAAACTCAAAGACAGACTTGACAAGAGGGCCTACACCTAAGGAAAGATGAAGTTGCGCCACACAAAGAACACTAAGAAGAAATGAATGTGAGTGAAGGATGAGCAAAGCTCAGGTACACCCTTCTTCCCAACATCACAGGTTGCACTTGCCATCCTTTGTTGATCAGTTGGTAAGAAGAAGGCTTAGTGTCTACTAGGTTTGAGCACTCCAATTCCAAGATCACAGTTACCTGCTCCATTTAACAGAAGGATACCATTTTACAGACTTTCCTTTTAAGGACTTACAAGTTCCCTGAGTACAAGAGCTAAGTCTAATATTTGCATGTTCCAAGGTGCCTCATGCATAGTCAGCACTGGGCCTTTCTGAAGTGTCAGACTGAGGGCAGGGGTCAGGCCCAAGAAGCAAAATTTAGGAACCCATCAGTTGAAAGAAGATGCAAGTCACTGGGAATATTGGTCATCCATTATTCAGAGGTGGCAATAGCTCCTACCAAGCCCCCAGGGGCATTTCCATATATCTTTTCAATATAAAGGCCAAACAAAGAAGGCACATTGCCAACAAGTTGGTGCATCCCTACAAGCAAAAGTTTATGACCTTGATTATGAAGTTGCACCCCCTTTCTCCACAGAAAAGCCTTAACTGATCTTCTCCAGAATCTTTACCATGGCTGATTTTAGGACTTCCAGCAAAAGAGTTCAATGTAGATAAACTCTCTATTTTTGTGTCACCTGTTTACTTGGCCCCTGGCCAAGAAGATACCAGCACTTCAAGTGCTGGACACCCACTTACTAGTTTTTCACAAACATATCCAATATAGTAGTTTGTAGAAATGTGCAAACAAAGCCTCTGGCCTTGAGCTGGGCTTCACAGAGATGTCTACATTTTTAGAATAAGAGAAATTACTAATTGGGCTCTATAGTAACAGCTGGCAGGGGGAGGAAAGAAAGGGGAGAAGAAGAATCTCTCCACTTTTCAGGTGTTGTCCTTGAAGGGTTAACTTGCCCAAAACACTGAGAGAAAAAGCTGCTTTTATCTGAAGTTCTGTAGACTGCGAACTTCTAAGCCTCTCCCCTTACATGCTGGGTATAAAACTTTGAAACTAACTGAACTCAGCGTTCAGGGAATTGATTGATTACAGAAAAGCTGTGCCCTCTGAACCTGGCTACAGCCAAATAAAACTGCTTCCTGGTATCTTCAGGGCCTTGCTTCATCTGTTCCTACAACAATCCAGGCAGTCCTCTCTGTTTTGCTCTTGCAAATGAAATTCTTGTAGATAACTATAATAAGTCATATGCTGGATTATCTCTCACTGACCTTAGAGTTATAGTTAATTCTACCTATAACCAGAGACTGCCCCATGGGAAATGCAAAAAACCCTTGCTACCAACGTACCCAACAATGCTTTTTGGAACGTTCCCCTCTGATAATGATAACATCCCATAGAATCAATGTGTTACTGCCATACCTTCTCTGGGGAAGAACAACATCTATGTGCCTGGGCAGGTGCAGCCCCCTGGAATGAAACTAATATGCCCCAAAACCATATGGGCTACTTCAGTAACTGCTATGCAGAACAAGCCATTACCTACAGGTATGCAGGAAATCAGTATGGCATGATGGATATCACACCAATATTGCTAGCTGCTAGACCCATCAAATGGACAGCAGCCAGCTGGATAAATGGGTCTATATTGAGTCCATACCCTGACCATGGATTTTGACAATTGCCTTGGTAAGGTTATGCATAGTCATAAAATAATTAGCATCCCAAGCACCCTTAATATACTATATATTATATATACATGGATTTGTCTTTGTGCCAAATTATGCTTGTACCCACTATGCACAAGCTTGTGTTACACCACTCTTTGCCAGGCTAATAATCAATGATACTGATGGCATAAATATCACTAAGACAGAGATCCCTTATGCAGTAAATATATCCTGCTGGCTAACAAATTGTCTAACCCATGCTATGAAAGCTAAATGTC
The DNA here is from genome assembly GCF_047511675.1 of Marmota flaviventris. Lineage (NCBI taxonomy): Eukaryota > Metazoa > Chordata > Mammalia > Rodentia > Sciuridae > Marmota > Marmota flaviventris. The sequence continues at coordinate 15,265,284 of NC_092516.1, read as the reverse complement.
TATTTATTCTCAGAGTGTCCCCAGCAGTCTGGCTTCCAGTGAACCTGTCTGGAGAGTGGAGGAGTCCATGGGACATGGAGATGAAGAATCTTCTAAATGAGATACTACACTGGACAAGGTAGGCAATTAGACTTATCATCACTGGGATTATTGCCCTGGTTGCCACCATTGCTGCCACAACCACTGCTGCTGCTTCACAAACTCAGAGCATCTAGACTGCTCAGACTATAAACAATTTGTCTACTACCATGGCAGAAGCCTATGCCATTCAAAATGACTAAATATATTGTCTCAAGCCGCTATCTTAGTCATTCAGCAAGAACTAGACATCTACCAGGAAAAACTAGATATTCTGTTTATGTTGCAAAGGCTCACTTGTGACTCTAAATTTTAGAGTATTTGTGTCACCCAATATGCTGTATCTGAAAATGTAACCTTACACTTCTCCAATTTTTCGTAGTATATTAACGGTGTTTGGGATGCTAACTATTTTATGACTATGCATAACCTTACCAAGACAATTGTCAAAATCAATGGACAAAGGTGTCTATTTTGAAAACCTTTTTTTGCTTCCATGAATTGACTGAACATTGGAAAAACCGGATAGCCGAATTAACTAATCCTTATAATGCTATTACCTTGGCGCTACTGTTCATAATAGTGATAATATTTTCTCTTGTTGTGAGATGATTATGTAACCATGTGAAGACAACACAACGAAAAACAGCAATGCTGGCTGAAATCTTTGCAGCAGAGTAAGAGTGGGAAGATGTGGGAAAAAGTGCATGGATTACTGCATACATGGCATGTGTTAACAGCGTCTGAGTGGCAGGCCACTCCCCTCGTGCTAGGCTTGGCTTGTGAGAGGCACAGCCCCAGGCCATACGTTGCAGTTCGCGTGCTTGCTCCATGGCCCACTTATTGATTGGTTGCTGCAAGGAAAGTTAGCAGACATTGCATTGGTGGCTGTCTGTAATCTGCTTAGCTACTGCCTGAGTATAAATACATGGTAACTGTGCAATAAAATGAGACCTGTTTTCTGTTTGGTCTCTGGAGATCTTGATTAGTGACTCTGAAGCCACACTCTCCTCTACCCTGTTCTGTGGACCTCCTTGTTGGATGAGGCCACACATAACAAAGAGAGTTAAACATTATTTTCAAAATCACATACTAGTACATGGCTAGGATAAAACTTGCTTCTTGGTCTGTCATCAAAATAGAAAGAGCTACTTCTACTTGAAGCTATCTTGCTAAACTCTTGGTAGTCTCTCTAAAGATTAGGCAGTCTTTGAAAACAGACCTATACAGAGAGTCTGACATAGTAAAAACAAAAATAAAAAATAACAAAAAATTAAAAAAAAAAATTTCTGAGGGACCTGCCATTGTCCAGCATCGACTGGAAGCTTGAGGGCATGGAGAAACCACTTCAAAGATGGTTTCAGAGAACAACATCTGCTTTATTGTACAGCAAAAAATAGCTTTTATAGTGGATATGTGCCAATTTACATATAACAGTCATGATAGACCAGAGATGATACATAACATATCATCTTATGTGAATCCAGACACCAAGAGTCTAGAAATTGACATGTAGGCTGAACTTGCACCTACAGAGGAAATACTCCTTGTCAAAGAGGCAACGAAATTGGACTTGCCAATATTGTGACAGCATTTTGTCCCCAAACATAGCATTCTATGTTAGGATTTCCCTGCTGAACAATGAGCAACACCCCCAGGTAGGTCCAAGATCAGGGCCTGAAACAGTTCCCAACTCTAAGTCTTGAACAACCTGAGTTGTTAAGACAATTTTTTGTTCAGCTTCAGGCATACAGTTAATAAGACTTTTGATAGCAAACAAGGTTAACAAGAGAAGTATACCTAATATGCCATATGTTAACAGACTGTAGGGATTAAACCATGAAACTAAGTTTTGTCATTGGTCAAGCAATTGTGTAGCCCACCCTTAAAAGAAAGTGGAAACCATAGGCATCTTAATTTGAATAGAATTAGTTTTTACAATTTGGGCAGTCAGATTGAAGAGATTTTGTTGGAATTGATTGTCTCAAGTTCCATGAATATAATTTGACACAATAGTATAATTTTATAGAGAATCATTTCAGGAAAATTGAGTCCAATAAATGTGCATAAAACCCACATCACAAAGCAGTCTTTAAGTTTGATGTAGAGCTTTGATTTTTTTTATTTATATATGACAGCAGAAAGCATTATAATTCTTACTACACATATATAGCACAATTTTTCATATCTCTGGTTGTATACAAAGTATATTCACACCAATTTTTGTTTTCATACATGTGCTTTGGATATTAATGATCATCACATTCCACCATCATTTATAGTCCCATGGCCCCTCCATTATCCTCCAAAACCTCTGCCCTATCTAGAGTCCAACTATTCCTCTAATGCTCCCTCTCCCTACCCCACTATGAATCAGCCTCCTTATATCAAAGAAAACCTTCGGCATTTGGTTATTTTGGATTGACTAACTTCACTTAGCATTATCTTCTTTCACTCCATCCATTTACCTGCAAATGCTGATTTTATTCTCCTTTATTGCTGAGTAAAATTTCATTGTGTATATATGCCATTTTTTAATCCATTCATCTATTGAAGGGCATCTAAGTTGGTTCCACAATTTAGCTATTGTGAATTGTGCTGCTATAAACATTGATGCGGCTGTGTCCCTGTAGTATGCTGTCCTTTGGGTATATATCCAGGAGAATATAGCTGGGTCAAATGGTAGATCCCTTCCCAATTTTTCAAGAAATCTCCATACTGCTTTCTATACTAACTTCCAGATTGGATACACCAATTTTAAGTCCCACTAGCAGTAAATAAGTTTACCTTTTCCCCCACATTCATGCCAACACTTAGTGTTGTTTGTCTTTATAATAGCTGCCATTCTTACTGGGGTGAGATGAAATATTAGAGTGGTTTTGATTTGCATTTCTCTAATTGCTAGTGATGATGAACATTTTTTAATGTATTGATTGATTGATTGTACATAATCTTCTGAGAAGTGTCTATCTAGGTCCTTCACCCATTTATTGATTGTGTTATTTGATTTTTTTGGTGTTTAGCTTTTTGAGTTCTTTATTTACCCTAGAGGAGAGTGCTATATCTGATATGAGAGGGGTAAAGACTTGCTCCCAAGATGTGGACTCTCTATTCACCTCACAGATTGTTTCTTTTGTTGAGAAGAATTTTTTAAATTTGAGTTCATTCCATCTATTGATTCTTGATTTTAATTCTTGTGCCACAGGAGTCTTATTAAGGAAGTTGAGGCCTAATTCTACATATGAAGATTAGGGCCTACTTTTTCTTCTATTAGTTGCAGGATCTCTGGTTTTATTCCTAAGTTCTTGATCAATTATGAGTTGATTTTTGTGCATGGAGAGAGATAGGGGTTTAATTTTATTTTGTTGCATATGGATTTCCAGTTTTCCCAGCATCATTTGTTAAAAAGGCTATCTTTAATCCAATGCATCTTTTTGGCACCTTTGTCTAATATAAGATAATTGTAATTTTGTGGGTTAGACTCTGTGTCCTCTATTCTGTACCACTGGTCTACCAGTCTGTTTTGGTGCCAATACCATGTTGTTTTTGTTACTATTGCTCTGTAGTATAGTTGAAGGTCTGGTATAGTGATGCCACCTGCTTCACTTTTTCTGCTAAGGATTGATTTAGTTATTTTGGGTCTCTTATTTTTCTAGATGTATTTAATGATTGCTTTTTATATTTCTATGAGGAATACCATTGGAATTTTGACTGGAATTGCATTAAATATGTATATTGCTTTTGGAAGTATGGTCATTTTGATAATATTAATTCTGCCCATCCAAGAGCAAGATAGAACTTTCAATTTTCTAAGGTCTTCTTTGACTTCCTTCTGTAGGGTTCTGTAATTTTCATTACATAGATCTCTCACCTTCTTTTAAGTTTATTCTCAAGTATTTTATGTTTTATGAGCCTATTGTAAATGGGGTAGTTTTTCTCATTTCAGATTTCTGAGGATTTATCACTGGCATAGAGAAATGCCTTTGATATAGGGGTGTTGATATATATATATATATATATATATATATATATATATATATATATGCTACTTTGCTGAATTTATTTGCTAGTTCTAGAAATTTTCTGGTGCAACATTTAGGGTCTTCTAAGTATAGAATCATATCATCAGCAAATAGTGCCAATTGAATTTCTTTTTTTCCTATGTGTATTCCTTCAATTTCTTTCATTTGTCTGATTGCTCTGACCAGTGTTTTAAGAACTGTGTTAAATAGAAGTGCTGAAAAAGGGCACCCCTGTCTTGTTCCAGTTTTTAGAGGGAATGCCTTCAATGTTTTTTCCATTTAGAATGATATTAGCCTGAGGCTTAGCATAGATAGTCTTTATGATTTTGAGATATATTTCTGTTACCCCCAGTTGTTCTAGTGTTTTGAATGTAAAAGGGGTACTGTATTTTGTCAAATGCCCTTTCTGCATCTATTGAGATGTTCATATGATTTTTATCTTTAAGCCTATTGATGTAATGAATTACATTTATTGATTTGTATATGTTGAACCAACATTGCATATCTGGGATAAATCCCACTTGATCATGGTGTACAATCTTTTTGATATGTTTTTTATTTGATTTGCCAGAATTTTATTGAGAATTTTTGCATCTATGTTCATTAGAGATACTGGCCTGAAGTTTTTTTCTTTTTTTTTAATGCATCTTGGCCTAGTTTTGAAATAAGGATGGTATTGGCCTCATAAAATGAGTTTGAAAGTTCTGCCTTTTTTTTTCTATTTCCTGAAATAAATCGAAGAGTATTGGTACTAGTTCTTCTTTAAAGTTCTTTTAGAACTTGGCTGTGTATCCATTCAGTCCTGGGCTTTTCTTGTTGGTAGACTTTTGATGACATCTGTTATTTTTTCACTCAAAACTGATCTGTTTAAATTGTTTATATCATCCTGATTCAGTTTGGGCAAGCTATATGACTCTAGAAATTTTTTGATGCCTTCAATATTTTCTATTTTATTGGAGTACAAGTTTTTAAAATAGTTTCTAATTATCTTCTGTATTTCCATAGTGTCTGTTGTGATATTTCTATTTTCATCACATATGTTAGTGATTTGGGTATTCTATCTTCTTCTCTTCATTAGCATGACTAAGGGTCTGCCAATTTTATTTAGTTTTTTCAAAGAACCAACTTTTTGTTTTGTCAATTTTTTCAATTATTTCTTTTGTTTCAATTTTATTGATTTCTGCTTTGATTTTAATTATTTTCTGCCTTCTGCTGCTTCTGGTGTTGTTTTGCTCTTGTTTTTCTAGGGCTTTGAGATGTAATGTTAACTCATTTAATTTTTGACTTTTTTTTCTTTTAAGGAATAAACTCCATGCAATGAGCTTTCCTCTTAGAATTGCTTCCATAGTGCCCCAGAAATTTAGATATATTGTGTCTGTGTTCTCATTTACCTCTAAATTTTTTTAAAATTTTCTCTTTGATGTCTTTGGCAACCCATTGTCTATTCATTAGAATATTATTTAGTCTCCAGGTGTTGGAATGGATTTTTTTTATTTTATCATTGATTTCTAATTTCATTCCATTATGATTTGATATAATGCAGGGTAGTATCTCTACTTTTTATATTTGCTAAGGGTTTTTTGTGGCATAGTATATGGTCTATTTTAGAGAAGGATACATGTGCTGCTGAGAAGAAAGTATATTCTTTCATTGAAGGATAAATTATTCTATGTGTCAGTTAAGTCAAATTATTTATTATATTATTAAGTTCTATCATTTCTTTGCTCAGCTTCTGTTTGGAAGGTCTGTCTAGTGAGGAAAGAGGTGTGTCAAAGTCACCCAAAATTATTGTGTTGTGGTCTATTTGACTTTTGAACTTGAGAAGAGTTTGTTTGATGGATGTAGATGCTTCATTGTTTTGGGTATATATATATATTTAAAATTGTTAAGTCTTGTTGGTGTATGGTTCCCTTGAGTAGAAGGTAGTGTCCTTCTTTATCCTTTTTGATTGACTTTAGTTTGAAGTCTACTTTATTTGATATAAAGATGGAAACTTCTGCTTGCTTCCACAGTCCATGTCAGTGGTACAATTTCCCCCCACTCTTCACCTTCAGTCTGTGGATATCTTTTTCTATGAGATGAGTCTCTTGGAGGCAGCAGATTGTTAGTCTTTTTTTTTTTTCTTAATCTAATCTGCTAGTCTATGTCTTTTGATTGGTGAGTTTAGGCCATTAACATTCAGGATTATTATTGAAACATGATTTGTGTTCCCAGCCATTTTTTAAAATTTATGATATTTAATGTGACTTGGTTTATCCTCTGATTTTCATCATTGTTTTTATTTCCTTATCTTGGAATATTTTGCTGAGGATGTTCCGTAGTTCAGGCTTTCTAACTGTAAATTATTTTAACTTTTGTTTATCATGGAAGGTTTTTATTTCATCATCAAATATAAAGCTTAGTTTTGCTGGATATAAGATTCTTCATTGGCATTCATTTTCTTTCAGAGCTTGGTATATGTTGATTCACAGTCTCCTGGTTTTGAGGGCTTGGGTTGAAAAATCTGCTGAGATATGAATTGGTCTCCCCCTATATGTGATCTGATTTCTCTCTTTTGTGACTTTAAAAATTATATTTTTATTCAGTATGCTGGGCATTTTTATTATAATGTGCCTTGGTGTAGATTGGTTGTAATTTTGTATATTTGGTGTCCTGGAAGCCTCTTGTATTTGGTTTTCCAATTCATTCTTTATGCTTGAAAAATTATCCAATATTATCTCATTGAAGAGATTGTGCATTTCTTTGATTTGAAACTCTGTGCCTTCCTCTATACCAATAACTCTTAAATTTGATCTTTTGATGCTGTCCCATTATTCTTGGATGTTCTGTTCATGATGTCTAACTATCTTCACTGTGTGATCAAATTTATTCTCTAGATTGTATACTTTGTCTTCATTATCTGACATTCTTTCTTCTAAGTGATATAGTCTATTGGTTATGCTCTCTGTTGAAATTTTTATTTGATTTATTGTATCCTTCATTTCAAGGATTTCTGACTGTTTTTTTTTCTAGAGTCTCTGTCTCTCTCTTAAAGTAATTTTGTGCTACCTGTATTTTCTCTCTTATTGTTGAAGTGATCAATTTCTGCCTGTATTTGCTCCTTTATGTAATTTACAAATTCACAGATCATTTTAATTATAACATTTTGAACTCCTTCTCTGACATTTCATCAACTTCACTTTCCATGGGTTCTGTTATTACAGTGTCCTTGTTTGTTTGGGGCACTTTCCTCCATTAATTTTTCAAGTTGTGTTTGTGTCTTCCTTTATTGCAGTGTGGATCTGAGATATTTCATTTTTTACCTATGTTCTTGTTGTATCTGTGCAGATTATCTGTACCTTGACTCGATGTTGGGCTTCCAGACTCGACTGGTGTCCCTCAATGAATGTTTCTGTATACTGAACCTGGGTCCTGCATAAGTTGGTGTGGGTAAATGTGGGCAGCAAGTCTGAATGTTTCACATTCTCCTCCCTGGAGCAGAGAGGCTCTCACCATCACTACATTATGAAGTGACCTGGACATTGCCCCAGTCCTGGAGGTTGAGGATGCATTTTCAGAGGTAGGCATGTCACCCCATGGATTGAGCTATGCTCACTTGTTCTTTTGTGATATTACCCCTTTGCTCTGTTTGGGATAGAATGTTCCATGGAAATGCCTTTTGTGTGTCCATTTCTCTTGCTCTGGTTTTGGGTATGGCCTTCTTAGATGTCAGCCAACCTGCTGACAGCAGGCTTCAGAAAAATAGACTCAATCCCTGAAACCAGATCCCTTGCCTCATTTGAATGGCTTCTCCTCAACAAAAAGGTTCAGTATGCACTTACTCTTTCTCTCTGCAGACACTTAAGGTCAGAGGAGGCATCACAGGACCCACCCCCAAAAAAGGTATCTCTGTCTCTTGTGTGGTTATTTCATGCAGCCCGGTTGCCCTGGAGTTACCCTTGGTGTTTTTATCATGAGAAACATGACAGGTGAATCTGGGCCACTGGGCTTGACCTCTCTTGGCAGTCAGGTGACTGTGGTGGTCTGGGCTGAAATTTGGCTCCCACAGTACTCTGCTGGTCAGAAGGGGTTTTCCTGCACCTGAGGCTAGGCTCTGGTGGGTGTCTGCCCCACCAGGGTAGGGTGGAATGGGATTGCTGTGAGCCTGGGACCACCAGGCCAGTGTTGATTTGTTCTTCTTGAAGCTTATTTTGTTGCAGGAGAACCAAGATGGCAGCATGTAATTTTTTTATTGATTTTTTTGAATCTCAAAAGCAGTGCTTATTTGTTGTGTTATGTTGTTATGAGCAAAAAGTAAATAAATATAAAGAGCTATCTTTAACCATGCACAAAACTTAACTCAATATTGAACAAGGACCCAGGAATTAAACCAGAGACTCTAATAAGAGAAAAAGTAGGTTCTGATCTTCTTCATGTGGGATTAGGACACAACTTTCTTATAGCCCAAGAATTTAAACCAAGAATCAATAAATGGGATGGAATCAAACTAAAAACTTTCTTCTCAGCAAAAGAAATAAAATGTGAAGTGAACAGAAAGCCTACACATTTTTACCCCTCACACATCAGATAGAGCACTAATCTCTTGGGCATATAAAGAAATCAAAATGCTAAGCACCAAAAAAAAAAAAAAAAAAAAAAAAACCCAATCAACACATGGACTAAAAACTAGAACAGGTACATATAAGAAGAGGATACACAATCAATCAACAAATATGTAAAAAAAATGCTCATCATCTCTAGCAATTTGAGCAATGCAAATCAAATCTACTCTAAGATATTATCTCACTTTAGTCAGATGGCAAGTATTATGAAGACAAACAACAATAAGTGTTGGTGAGGATGTGGGGAAAAAGGTACTCATCCTTTCCTGGTAGGACTACAAATTGGTGCAGCCCATATGGCAAATAGTATGGAGATTTCTTGAGAAGTTGGGAATGAAACCACCATGTAATCCACCTCTCCCTCTCCTCGGTCTATACCCAAAGGACTCAAAAAGAGCATACTTCAGGGACACAGCCACATGGATGTTTATAGCAGCACAATTCACAATAGCTAAAGTGTGGAGCCAACCTAGATGCCCTTCAGTGGATGAATGGATAAAAAAACATGGCATATATACACAATGGAATTTTACTCAGCAATAAAAGTCAATAAAATCATGGCATTGGCAGGTATATGGATGGCATTGGAGAAGATAATGCTAAGTGAAGATAGCCAATCCCCAAAAACACCAAATGGTTAATGTTTTCTCTGATATAAGGAGGCTGACTCATAATGGGGTAGGGAGGGGGAGCATGGGAGGAACAAATGAATTCTAAATATGACAGAGGAGTGGGAGGGAAGGGGAGGAGACAGGGAATTAGCAAGGATGATGGAATGTGATAGACATCATTATCCAAAATACATGTATGGAGACACAAATTGGTTTTCATCATACTTTATATAAGAACAGAGATATGAAAAATTGTGGTATATATGTGTAATAAAATTGTTATGCATTCTGCTGTCATCTTTTATTTTAAATCAATTTAAACAAACAAACAAAACAACAACAACAAGAAAAAGCTCTGTCTGGCAAGGGAATGGAGAAGTTCCAGGGTACTTTGGAGAAACCTATTGGATGATCAATATCTGCAAACAGTTGAGAATTATTGCTAAAAATTTTAGGAAATGGTCCATCCCTTTCTACACCTATAAGGAAAGGAGCATGCACCATGAAGGTCCACAAAGAAATAGTCTGTGTACCATTGATGATTAAAGTAGTTAAAGAATAAATTAAGAATATAGAAGGCTGGGAGACATTTTGATGTGAATTTATCCCATCTGTTCAGATTGTTTGACCAACACTTTGACATCACCACAGGTTTTTGGATATTGTGGTTTATTGTCATTGATGATGCTTTCTCATCTTGAGAGTCAGTTTCTGCATCTGGGGAATCAGCCATCAAATGTTGCACAAGTCTTGCTGGGATTCATATTGGTCTACATATTCTGGAAAAACACAAGCAAAAGCTTCCACTAGGGTTAATAAAGGGGCTGGTGGTTGCCATTGTTGTTTTTGAGGATATTTCCAGACCACTTATAGTAACTTGAGGGACTTGTTAATGGCTCCTAATATTTCTGTATTGGGTTATGGTTAACATCATCAAATTTCAAAAAACATAAGGTAAATAAAGCCATATTGGTTAACATATGAGGAATTGCATCAGTTAGCAAGGGATTCTATCTCTAATTTTTGTGTTTTGAGCCATAAAATTTTGATGGGCTGTCTCAAAAATGGCTTGTCCTTGGGGGTTAAAAGGAATTCTTGGAAAATATTTAATGTTCTATTGCGCACAGAATTCAGCAAACATTTTGAAAGTATAAGCTGAACCATTGAGTGTTGTTACATTATGTGGAACACATTTTGTCACAATGCATTTGAGCATATGTTGAATGACATGATTAGTTTTTTCCCCAACCATAGGAGTAGCTGTAAGTAGTCCAGAAGATGTGTCAATTGTGACATATAAATAGTTTAATTTACCAAGCAAGGGTATGTGTATGACAACAATCTTCCATAAAGACAATGCCTTTAAACCCCATGAAATGACTCCTTGAGGTTGTAAGACACCCCCCCCCCCCAAAAAAAAGAAGCATTGCCGCAGTCTGGCTGGGCACAAATGCCGCAGTCTGGCTGGGCACACAATCACGAGCCACCACACAGCTTGTAGATTCAAACAGCAACTCTTTATTCCCGAACTCACACCAGCCGTCTACAATCACGTTCTCTGCCCAAATCCACCTCCACTGGGCTTCTATCTCCAAAATATACTGTCTGAATTACGTGAGAACTCAAGGGGAACTCAGGCAGCAGGATACGCCCTATTCCCAGGAGGAATAATCTTAAACCTTAAACCTGGAACCTAAACTGGGAACGCCCTAAACACGATTTATCTTAAAACCGGGAACACCCTAATCTGCCTTGGTCCTTGAGCAAGGTCACCTACATTCAATGTCGCTGCAACATGTCAGCAACATGGGGTACGCTGGCAAGGAAATTGTCATACCTACTTGGCTAATGGCTCCCAGCATCTCCCCCCTTCTGATTAATTAAACAACAAGCAATGTGGCTTAAGGACCGTGCCTGGTAGGTTGTCCAATTCAACATATAGTTCTTACCCGTCATCGGAAAACTGACCTTTAGGCGTCAGCCTCCTGTCTTAGGTTGATACCACTGCAATTGAATCATACCCGTCACTGACTACCGGTCCAGCATAAGCCATTGGCCCCCAAATTTTAGACCATCACTAGCAGAAGGGAGGAGGATACAGAAATGCCACGACACCAAGCCAATTGACGGCTCCTTGGGAAAAAATTGCATCACTGGTGACACCATCAGCAAAGATATGTCAGCACTACCACAATTAACATGGGGTGTGCTGGCAAGGAAATAAAAATTGCATCACTAGTGACACCATCAGCAAAGATATGCCAGCATTACCACAATTCGCTGCACCAAACGATAGTTACATAGTCCAGGCAAGTTCTGCAAGCAGTTCAAAGCAGAGGAATCTATCAATATGTCCATTTCCTCCCAAAATCCGTTTCCTCCCAAAGTAAGTTGACTCCTTGATTGAGCATTACTTGTTGAGTTATATTCATTGATGCATCAGTTTATACAGCTTACTGTGATAGCTATCATAGAAGCTGTCTTCACCGGCACTGGGATGGAGATGGGAATTCTGGCAATGATGCTAAAAAGACATTATCCTGAAAAGAATTATTAAATATAATGAAAAGGAAAGGTGAAAGTAAACAAACAGATCTGTTAACCTACTTTAAAAACAATCCTTAACAGCTGTTTACCTAATTTAAATTAGTAAACAAACAGATCTGTTAACCTCCTTTAAAAACAATCTTTAACAGCTGTTTACCTAATTTAAATTAAACCATTTAAATCACGTGAATAAAAATAATAATAATAATTCGGATCCATTTTTTCATGAGCGCTCCTCATATAAGAAATATGGACATACGCACATACAGACATACAACACAAAACACAAGAGTGTACACAAACGTACAACACATAAGAAAATAGTAAAGGCCTTGTAGCTTTACCTAGGTGAAATCTCCATTGCAATGTTTAAAAACTCCACCGTCAAAAAATAAAACTGATCAGAAAAACATTAACCTAGGTTTGTATGAGCTCAAAAAATAAAAATAGAACCTTATGATGTGGAAAAATGCAATAATAAAATAGCTATTGAAAAAAGCATCCTGGTTAATCACTGTCGCAGATGTAAGAATGGCCAAGCTGGAGTTCTGGATATCAGCTGTTATGGATTTGAGTCAAATCATTTTTTTTTCGATCTGTAGAGACTGTTTTAGTTAATCTCTCTGGAATCCAAATGGGCTGCTGTTCTCCCTGTGGAAAAACACAAACAGACCCCCGACTCCAGACAATCACTGGGTCAGGACCTTTCCATTGTCCTGTTAGAATATCTTTCCAAAGTACTTTAGGCTTATGTACATTTTTTGGATACATATGCCTTTCCGCAGCACTAAGTCCTGATGAATCCAAATTTAAAAAGTTTAGAGTAAAAAGCGTTATTTTAAGTTTATCTTTGGGGGATATATACCCCCTTCCAATTCCCTCTTTTTGCTTTAATAAGTATGTTTTAATAGTTTGATGAGCTCTTTCAACTATGCCTTGTCCCTGTGGATTGTATGGGATTCCTGTTATATGAGTAATACCAAATGATGAGCAAAATTGTTTAAAAGAGGTAGAGGTATAGCCAGGACCATTATCAGTTTTTAACTGTTTAGGAACGCCCACAGTGGCAAAATTTTGTAAGCAATGAGCTATAACATCTTTAGTTTTTTCTCCGGCATGAAGGGAGCCCATCAAAAATCCAGAAGAAGTATCAACTGTAACATGTAAATATTTTAATTTTCCAAATTTTGGCAAGTGTGTGACGTCCATCTGCCAAATATGGTTAGGTATCAGTCCTCTAGGATTGACTCCAAGATTAACTTGTGGTAAAAATGTCACACAATTTTGACATTGTTTTATTATATGTCTGGCTTGTTCCTTAGTTATTTTAAAACGCTTTTGTAAAGTATTAGCATTAACATGAAACCTTTTATGAAAATTTGTAGCTTCTTCAAATGTAGAGAAAATATGTATGTCATGTGTAGTTTTATCTGCTAAATCATTGCCTAAACTAAGGGCTCCAGGCAATCCTGTATGTGCCCTAATATGTCCTATGAAGAATGGATCTTTTCTGTCCCAGATTAGACTTTGTATAGTGGAAAACAAAGAGAAAACAGTAGAAGAAGGGGAAATCCTACCAGCATCTTCAAGAGATACTATAACATTAACTACATACTGACTATCAGAAAATAAATTAAATACAGAATCTTTAAACATCAAAAAAGCTTGTAAAACTGCATTAAGCTCTACCTTTTGAGCTGATTGTTTCGGTACTAAAAATGTAAAAGTTCGATCTGGGGTAACTACTGCTGCTGTACCATTATTAGACCCATCAGTGAATATATTTGGAGCATTCATGATAGGTGTTTTTCTTGTCATTTTAGGAAAAACTACAGGATGCTTAGACCAAAAAGACAACAAAGGATTAGATGGTAAATGATTATCAAATGAAACATTAGATTTACACATGATTATTGCCCAAGTATTTAACTCATTAGCTAACTCATCAATTTGATCCATAGTATATGGAGTAATAATTTTATTGGGAGAAATTCCAAACACTCCCTTCGCTGCTTTTATTCCTTTGAGTATTAATTGTCCTACAGCCTCAGGATACCTAGTAAGAATAGTGTTAGGAGAATAAGATAAATGTATCCATAATAATGGACCTTCTTGCCAAAATACTCCTGTAGGAATATTTTTTGTTGGTAGTACAATAAATAATAAAGGCAAACTTATATCAATTCTATCCAAATGCATATTTTCCATATATGTTTCAATAATTTTTAATGCCTTTCTTGCTTTAGGAGTTAACATGCGGGGTGAATTTGGATCTGATGGACCTTTTAGAATATCAAATAAAGGTCCCAACTCTCCTGTTGGTATACCTAGATAAGGCCTTATCCAATTTATGTCTCCCAATAACTTTTGAAAGTCGTTAAGTGATTTGAGTTGATCTACTCGTATTTGAATTTTTGGTGGACGGACCATGGTTGAGGATAATAGAACTCCTAAATAATTAATTGGAAAATTTAATTGTACTTTATCTATTGCTATCTCTAGATTATAATTTTTTAATAAGTTTGTAAGTGTGGCATAACATTCCAGCAATATGTTTTTATCCTTATGTGCCAATAATACATCATCCATATAGTGAAATATTTGTAGTTCAGGATTTTGATTTCTAAGTGGCTGGATTGCTTTGTTAACATATATTTGGCACATAGTTGGACTGTTAGCCATCCCTTGAGGGAGTACTTTCCATTCATATCTCTGATCAGGACCTTCATGATTTAATGCAGGGATAGTAAATGCAAAACGTGGACTATCCTCGGGATGAATTGGAATTGAAAAAAAAACAATCTTTAATATCTATAGCTAAAACATGCCAGGTTTTTGGCAAAGCAGACAATTGAGGAATCCCTGATTGAGCAGGTCCCATAATAACCATCTCATTATTAATGGCTCTTAAATCTTGCAATAATCTCCATTTACCAGATTTCTTTTTGATGACAAAAATGGGAGTATTATGGGGAGATATGGAAGGTTGTATATGTCCTTCCGCTAATTGTTGTTTGACCAGATCATGGGCTACTTGTGTCTTTTCTTTAGTCAGGGGCCACTGAGGAACCCACACTGGTCTTTTTGATTTCCAAGTAAATTTGATTGTCTCAGTGGCCCTTTCTGAAAATCCAACCCATGTCTGTCTGTTCCTTGATCTATTTGTAGTGGTGCTGCTATACCTTGCCCTTGTTTTCCTAATCTTTTTTCTTTCCTAAAGCCTTGTCTAGCCCTAGTAGTGGGCACATTAGGATTGATGTTATTTGTTAACGTCAAACCTAATTGATCTAGGACATCTCGTCCCCATAAATTTATAGGAAGATGATCCAATACATATGGCTGTATAGTTCCTTCACATCCTTCAGGATCCTTCCAATCTAATATCATAGAACTTCTATGGGGATTAGTCGCCACTCCTAGGCCTCGAAGCGTTTGAGTGGCTTGTTGTAATGGCCAATGTTTTGGCCATTGTTGACGAGATATGATGCTAAGGTCAGCTCCTGTGTTCAGTAGCCCATTAAACTCATGACCTTGAATATTTAGTTTTAGCATTGGGCGAGAATCTAAATTTAAAGACAACATAGCCCAATCTACACCTGTGGAGCCTAATCCCCTGGAACCTCTTTCTACACTATGACTAGGAAATTTATTATGTAGGCTGGGTATTATTAACAACTGTGCTATTCTATCTCCAGGTGAAATTACTGATATACCTCTTGGAGAACTAGCTATAATTTTTATTTCACCTACATAATCGGGATCAATTACCCCAGGACTTATTATAAGTCCTTTTAATGTAGATGAACTACGTCCCAGTAATAAGCCTACTGTTCCTTGGGGAAGAGGTCCTTTTACTCCTGTGGGAATGATTTGAACTCCCATCTCTGGAGTTAATACTGCTCTGGCAGAGGCACAGATGTCCAACCCTGCGCTCCCTCGGGTTTGTCTGATGAGGGATTTAATGGACAATGTGTCCTGGGCACTACCCTGATGGTGTTGCTGGGATCCTCCACTGCCCCGTATATTTGTGGTTGTGGGCCCCGGAGCATTGGGCCCCCCGTCCGTTTTTTGGCAATGGAGCCTGATGCCTTTCTCCACGATATCTTGGATAAATACCTGGTCTTTGTCCGTTTTTTGATAAGGGAGTACCTTCTATGGTGGTTTGAGAACGGCATTCATTAGCCCAATGTCTCCCTCTACGGCATCGTGGGCAAATACCCGGTATTCTATTCCTTTGATACCTACTTTTGTTAAACCCTCCTCCTATGGGGCAATTCCTTTTAAAATGTCCTGTTTGTTCACAATCATAGCATGTTTTTGGCCTGGCATCTAAAGCCTGTTGTACTGCAGCTGCCAAGACTTGCCCTTGTTCATTAATATCTCTACATAATTTAATATATGTGTTTAAATCTTCATGTCTCCATGGTCTAATAACCTCTCTGCAGCAACGATTTGCTTGGTCATAAGCCAGTTGTTTTATTAATGGCATTGCTTGTTCTGTATCCCCAAAAATTTTGGCAGCCGTTTGAATTAGCCTATCTACAAAGTCAGCGTAAGGTTCATTAGCTCTCTGTATTACCTTAGATAGCTGACCTTGTAAATCTCCATGTCCTTGTAAAGTCTTCCATGCCCTAACTGCGTCTGCAGCAATTTGTGCATATATAGCAGGATCATATTCAATTTGTTGCCGTTGACCCTCATAAGGTCCTTTTCCTAACAACATATCTAGATTTCTTTGAGGGTAACCGGCTGCTGCATTTCGCCTAGCTGTCTCCGTGCAAAATTCCTCATTGGCAACCTTCCATAACAAATATTGTCCTCCATTTAGTACAGATTTACACATGCTAGCCCAATCTGCTGGCGTCATGTCCAAGTTAGTAATGGACTCAACCATGCTTACAGTGAAGGGAGCTTGGGGACCATAGGTTGTTACAGCCTCCTTTAACTGCTTCACTGTTTTAAAATCTAATGCACGGTGAATTCGCTGCCCTCCTGCCTGTTCAAGTACAGGGCATGCTAATCTTTGAGGTCCTGTCTCAGGATCCCATTTATCAACTACGGGGTTTGAGGGCCACTCAGCTGTCTCCATCGGTGGGGCTGTTGGTTGAATTACGCCCTCTTGTGATAAAACGGAGTTAGTAACAGCCTCCTGTTGTGGCCTTTTTCCTAACAACTCCTTTTCCTTTAAATTTTCTTCCTCTGTCTGACTAGCTCGAGAGACCTTCTCTTTTGTTTGATCTAAAATGTCTTTCTCCATGGTCTGAACCTCTAACAATTTACTTAACATCTTTTCGGTTTGTTTTTTACTTATTTCTAATCTACTATAAAGATAACGCAACCCAATAAGATAGCACAAAACAAAGCCGAAATTGAATGAAACAAAAACGGAATAAAAAATCATTGTATCAATTTTCTCTTCCTCAGGGCCGACAAACTTCAAACCTTTAGTCAACCATTTTTTCCAGTTTGCCTGAGAAATTTCTAGGGATAGGCAGCTTGAAACAAAAACAAGATAAATCAAAACAATAACACATTGTTTTTTGAATTGGTCACCCATTCTTTCTCTCTTCCTCAAGAGCGAGAAATTTCACTTACCTCTAAGCTTCAGAAGTTCCCCGTACGGGCCACCAAATGCCGCAGTCTGGCTGGGCACAAATGCCGCAGTCTGGCTGGGCACACAATCACGAGCCACCACACAGCTTGTAGATTCAAACAGCAACTCTTTATTCCCGAACTCACACCAGCCGTCTACAATCACGTTCTCTGCCCAAATCCACCTCCACTGGGCTTCTATCTCCAAAATATACTGTCTGAATCACGTGAGAACTCAAGGGGAACTCAGGCAGCAGGATACGCCCTATTCCCAGGAGGAATAATCTTAAACCTTAAACCTGGAACCTAAACTGGGAACGCCCTAAACACGATTTATCTTAAAACCGGGAACACCCTAATCTGCCTTGGTCCTTGAGCAAGGTCACCTACATTCAATGTCGCTGCAACATGTCAGCAACATGGGGTACGCTGGCAAGGAAATTGTCATACCTACTTGGCTAATGGCTCCCAGCAAAGCATAACTTTTACAAGTTTTCACTATCTGTTTAGTTTGTAGGATACTGAGTGTAGAAAAAAAACTGTTTGAGGGAGTGGACTGAATGATGGAATTGAGCATGTAACTCTTGCAGATTCCCAATCAGTGCCATATTCACTTCACATGGCTTGATCTGTTAAATTATTAAACCTTGAGATAAATCCAGATAAAACAGTATGTGATGAATACAGCCTAATTCCATCTTAAGACTGGGAGCCATCTGTCACAAGGTCATGAAAAGTTCATTTCTGTTTTAATGTAAAATACTAATATTTCTATTTGGCCTGATCACACTTTGGTGTTTTAAACTTGCTTGGAACTCCTGCCCAATCTTTGAACTTACTTATGCCTGGCTCTCCCTCACCAGATAACAACCCTTCCTAAAAATCTCAGCTGCTCCTCATTAATTCTGATGGTGGAATCTGAGTTTACTCCCTACCTTGAGATGTTAAGACATGTGGATTATTAACCTGCTATCTGCCTTTACATTATGCTTCCCAGGACCCTGTCAGCTGTAAGCTGCCTAGACATCTATCTTTGTAACTTTTTATGTTATAAAAACTTCCCTGCTCTTAGATCAGGCACTGTCCTCTGACCTTACTCTTGGGTGAGGCAATTCGCTGATCAGCTCTCTTGTGAACTCAATATAAGCTTGTTTTAATTTGGTTTAGAATTAGCATCAGTGGGCTTTGCTTTGCATTCTGGGTTCAACATAAGAGCTCTGATATGAGTGATGAACAGTGAGTTAGTACATTTTTGGAGCACTATTTGAGAAGAAAGAAGGAGTATACCCAAAGCTGATTTTGCTTTCCCTTTAATAAAGAAACAGGGAAACCTGGCTATAAGTTAGGCACAATAAACACTATCAGTAAAGATATATATATATATATATATATATATATATATATATATATATATATATATATATATATATATATTGTGACTTAGCTTCAATGACCCAAGTGGTTGCCTGTAACTCTAATAATTGGGGTGAGGCAGGTAGCTCCTTGTAAGTTCAGGTTTTGTATTCATCCCTGGTAAGATTATAAATAAGAATTAATAGGCCACCAGAATAACTGGCATCAGTAAAGATAAGGTCAGCTCCAGAAATTTGTTTATCACAAATTATCTTTAAAAAATAAACTGTTTTATCAAATAAATCTTGGATAGGTTTGCAATGAGTAAATGATTAACCAATGAAAAAGTCATAATTGAATGTTGAAACAGGATATTATTTTTCAAATGGAGGTTTACTTCCTGTTTAATTAATGGCAAGACAAATTTATCAGGTTTTAGACCAAATAATTGAAGAGTCCTAGTGTGTAGTTGTAATACCATTAGACAAAACATACTAATTTGGGGGTAATTTTGAAAGAAAAAGCAGCAGAAAGATGCACTGATTCTAAATGGCTACTTTATTCCTGGAAAAGAAGATCAGTGGGAATAGGTGAGGTGTATAAACTATAGTAATAATGTCAGGATCCCATTGGCTAAGATGCAAATCAGCAAGCTGATTATTAACCTCTTATAAGGCTTTGTAAGCTTCAGGAGTTAATTTTCTTAAAGACAAAGAATATAGATCATTCTCCAAACATTGGAACAGAGGAGGTAGAGCCCTTCAAAGAATGTGTTGAAATGTAAGCCAATTTCTGTTTCCTAAAACCTTTTATAAATCATTTAAAGTAATGGGAGATTTTATGTAAATGTTGAGAGCCTGTACTAAGATCTCTGCAAGAGTTAATAAATGATTCACAAAAAGTGAAAATGAGCTAATTTTTGAACATTTCCTGGAGCTCTATTTAATTCAATTTCTTTAAGAGTTAATTGGACTTGTTGGAAGATGGAGTCTAGGTCTTGTGCAGAGGGGTGGGCTAAAATAATGTCATCCATATAATGTATAATCATGAGGTCTGGTACCTTGAAGAAAGGCTCCAAGGCCTGGAATATATAATATTGACAAATAATAGAACTGGTTTTCATGCCTTATGTTAAGCCTAACATCGCCATCTCTGACATGGTACAGCTTGATTTAATATATGCAGAAAGAGTCGACTCCTCTATATAGCACTGTTGCAACATCTGTGAAAAAGAAGAATATAAGAACTTATAGCCAAAGAGGAGACTCCTTGCTCTTTCTACATTCTTTCTCCTGTTCTTTCTCCATTTCTACTTAAATCTCAACATCTCATATCAGACACCCCTTTTCTTCTACATCTGTGTTACCCTCCTCTTGCTCACTATCTTTTGTTCTTGTTAGCTTTCCCCGTTTTCCTTCTGATCTTCTCTTGCGATAGCTGTCTCTCCCAAACAACAGTGGGCCACTGCTGCGATCTCTTCTCCACCCGGAGTGAGCCACTAAAAGCTAGCAAAATAACATAAAAGAAGTTTGAGGCTTGTTTATGTGTTTGCAACTCCTGCTGAGGAGCATTTTTCAGAGCCAGTTGGTCACCAGATGTCGGTATTGAATATTCCTTCCAAAGGAAACCATGGATTTGTAGCTAAAAATTCTTGCCAAAAAGTCTCTAATTCCTCATAGTTTACTTTTATACCCTGGGTATTTAAAAGCTGTTGTGTAATTAGTAGATGAGCATGTTTATTTTAACCAGGTAAATTACCCATTGCCCTGACCGCTTATGTTTTGAGCTTTGCGTTTCCTTATGGCCAGGGATCCCTCAAGCAAAATCACCTGATTATCCAATGTTTGAGCACCAGAATGCTGAAGGGCCTGCCCTTCCAACATCTACTTTGGGAACTTGAGAGCATGGAGAAACCCCTCCAGAGATTGTTTCAGAGAACAGCATATGCTTTATTTCACAGCAAAAATAGCTTTAACAGTGAGTATTTGCCAATTTACATATAACAGTCATGATATGCCAGAGGTGATTCACAACAGACCATCTTATGGATGTCCAGACATCAAGAGTCTAGAAACTGACATGTAGGCTGACCTTGCACCAACAGGGCAATAACTCCTTGTCAAAGGAACAAGGAAGTTGCACTTGACACTGTTCTGATAGAAATTTGTCCCCAAACATAGTATTCTATGTTAGAACTTCCCTGCTGAACAATGAGCAAGATAAGCATTCCTCCATGTAGTTCCAAGGTCAGGTCCTGCAACAAAAACTGAAACTAAAAATCTATAAAGTCTTACTTAGAACTAAGGCCTGTTTATCTGAACCTTTATGCTAGTGTCTCTTGAGTACCTGGAATTGTTCCTTGCAACAAAATCAGTAATGCATATATATTGGTCATGGCACACACTACCTTCAAATAGTTAAAAAGAAAATATGATTTGTAAAGGGCAAAAAGTACACTAGTGAATGAAAAAAACTATACTAACCTCCTATCTTGAACATCACTATACACATATTCTGCATAATTTCAGTGCAAAGGCCTTTACTATATGCTGGAATACTTGCTCTTGACCTCTCTTGGCCTTCTATCTCTCTGTAGTGACTTTTAAATGAATTCCCTACCACTCTGTTCTGTCTAGTAAAACCTCATGCATCCCTTCCAGACCTGGAGTAGATTTTCAGACTTAACCCATTAAATTCCCAGGAACTCAATTCTATGACTATTTCAATGAAATTGATACAGGTGCATTAAAATAGGTTTGAACTTATCATTGAGAGCTTATATATTATCATGTTGCTGTTAATTGATATTATATTTATTTTAATGTACTTATAGTCTTATAACCATTACATATCACATAATTTTATGTCATATACTGTATTTAGGTTTTCATACGTGTTCCACATCTGGGACGATGGGACACAGTTTCTCTTCCCATGGCTGCATCTCACACAAAGAAAAAGGGCTAACATCAGCCATTTGAGTACATATGCATAAGACACCTCTTGGGATGCAAATAACATTCAGAAGTAGGTTCTGCACAGATCCACCTTGGCTAGAATAAAGGCATGGAACATGAGATTTCAGAGATGGCAATAGCCAGAGGTTCTGGAACATTGTGCTGGGTGAGAGGCAATGTCTGCTCAGTATCAGTGGCATCAGGAACTTCCCTAAGCAATATGCAGTATAACTTTATGGTTTCTCCCAACCATATAGTTTCCAACCCAGATTCTCAGACCCCTTTAGAAAATCTGTAAGCTACCTAATGCCCTTCAATAAATGTTTAAGTCCTGCAACTAAGTATTCTGGCAGATACATAAAGTACAAATTTTGCATCTTATTCCAAGATATTTTAAGACCATTAGTGGATCATGCATAACTTGGTTCTTTTAGAATACACAGGGACTTACACATTATAGTGATAGTTTAAGACATCAAAATGTAATGAAGAGTGGAGTCACAGGGCTTTTTGATGTTTTAACAACTTTAGGCGGAGTGAGCAGTCTGTTTGACCACTTCTTACCTGCCCACTAAGAATTAGGTAGTGTGTTTTCTGTATCGAATATGGGCAGGACCATGACCAATAGCATCAGTGTTAAAGAAGCTTTGTGACTTCCAAGAATATATCAAATGACACAATAGACACACCTCTGCCTTATATCCTGAGATACCCCAAGCCATCATAAAAAAGTCTGGCTACCCAAATACCACATGCTGAAGGTAGCTGAGACCATATTGATGAGCCATATTAGGTGATCTCACTGACAGACCCAGCTGAGGAATCAGTTGTGAGACACAGTCTGATTTTTTTTTTTTTATGTTTGTTTTTTTAAATTGATACTTGTATTGTCTGGTCTTCCCTTGACTTTCTTGCCAAGATTTTATTATTGGAGGAAAACTAACTCTTGCCTGGTCTTGCCTTATCTAGCCTTGCCTTGCCTCTTCGTGGCATGGCTGCTGAGAAGTTAAGACTTGCTTGGCCTTGCCTAGCATGACCTTGACTTGTCCTTCCAGCCTTGTCATGGCTTGTGCATCAGGAGAAGCCAAAGCTTGCCCTAACTTGAATTGATGGCTTGCTTCATTGACCGACCATGGTTTAGCTATGTAGGGGAAAACCAGTCTTGTCTTGCCTTATTATTTCTTTTTCCTTTGATATCCCTTGCTGTGATTGAGCTATCTAGGAAAAGCCAAATCTTCCCTGGTCTGGCCCAAACTTTCATGGCTTGGTCATTAGGGAAGCCAGGCTTTGCCTGGCCTGACCTTGCCTTCTGTATCAGGAAAGCCAACCCTTGTTTGCTTTTCTTCCTCACCTTACCTTTCTTCTCTTGCATTGCTATGGCTTGGCTACTGAGGGGGAAACAAGCCTGGCCTTTCTGCATTTTGCCTTGTATTGCCTTGAGTTGGCTGTCATTGGGAAGCTAAATTTGTCTCACTGTTCCTGTCCTTGCCCTTAGCTTTGCTATGAAGAGGAAGCCAAGCCTTTACTTTCCTTGCTGTTTTGTCTTTTAAAGACTTGACTGTAGAGGGGAAGCTGAGCTCCCCTTGCCCCATGCTGCTTTGCTTTCACTTCACTGGGCTGTCAGAAGGAAGCCTCACCTTGCCTTCTTTTCCTTTCCAGGTCTAAGAAACCTCTGTATTCTCAAATATTAGTATTAAGGTTCTTATTCCAGCTGCCAAGAAGCGGAATAACATGGATGGTGGAAGAAGACAGACATCATTATACAAAATACATGTATGAAGATGTGAATTTGGTGTCAACATATCTTATATATAAACAGAGATATGACAATTTGTGTTATAAAGGTGTATTAAAAATTGTAATGCAAAAAAAGAGCTCATGTATAATGGCATAATTTGGCATGAACATACTTTATATACAGAGTTATGAAAAATTGTTCTGTGAATGGATAAATATGAATGTAATGAATTCCACTATTGTCATGTATGTAAGAAATAAATAAGTAGATAAATATATAAATAAAATAATACCATGTCACATTTATTCTTTTATGTTTTAATACTCAGGGAATACTCAGAAATATTCCTTTTTTGCTGAGAGCCAGGGCTGAGTCTGTATGGCCCCTGGCATTTTGCCAACAGTATTGATTGACAGGCGAGGCATTACTATCCGCCTCTGCCGCAACTTTTGAGTTCTCGCACTATTTTGGAGTTCTCGTGGGGATTTCCAGGGATTCCCCGAGAGTTCCCATTGGTTGGGGAAGTGCAGGAGGAGGGATTTCCGGGAGAGATATTTCCGGCTGGGGGTTCCTGGACAAGCCTCGTGGCGCGTTCGGGAGGATTCCCCGGGAGCTGTGTGAAGTGTTTTCCTGCAGTTTAAAAATAAAGTTTGTTCCTGCTTCAGTGGCTCGTGATTTGTGCCCAGCCAGACTGCGGCACTTTTTGTTTTTTTTTTTTCTCTCTTTTATTGAGTGATTTCCTGCTTGCTTAAGACACCCCTATATTAACTAGCTCATAAAATATACATTATTTTAGTATCCATTAAATATAATGTACCCATTTTTATAGTCTCTTCAGCATTGTTTTGGCCATACTTACCTCTACATTATTTGCAATAAATATTATATATAATATGGCTCATCAATATTTTATATATATAATTTATATATAAAATATTTAAAATACTTTATATATAAATTATATATATATATATATATATATATATATATATATATATATATATATATATAAAATATTGATGAGCCATATTATATTTGTTTTCACTGCTAAAGATTGACAACAAGGCTTTATTTCAAAGGCATAGCAAAATGTCATAATGGGGACAGATCTCATTTTGTTCTTGTTTGATTGTATGTTTCAATTATAACAGGATGATAGTGTAGTGTATATATAGCATTTTTTTTCTGGGTGCTACTAGGGACTGAACCCAAGATTGCATTAATTCTGAGCTGTACCCTGCAGCCTATTTATTTATTCTTATTTTGAAACAGGGTCTAAGTTTCTTATGTTCTTAATGAGTTGCTGAGGCTGGCTTTGATTTTGTGATCCTCCTGATTTATTTTCCCATTACTGGAATTTCAGGCCTGCACCATTATAGCCAGTCACTATTTTTTTTTAACATTACATGCATGTGGCCCAGAAACCACATTAGACCAAGATAGTTAATAATAAATTCAAAAAGATATAAATTAACTAAAAGACCCCTTGAATATTTCTTTTTTTTTAAAGAGAGAGAGAGAGAGAGAGAGAGAGAGAGAATTTTAATATTTATTTTTTAATTTTCAGCGGACACAACATCTTTATTTGTATGTGGTGCTGAGGATCTAACCTGGGCCGCACGCATGCCAGGCGAGCGGGCTACTGCTTGAGCCACATCCCCAGCCCTTGAATATTTCTTAGTAATATATTTTAAAAGCTAATTTTAAAATTTTGTTCATATGTGCACATAAAAGCTCCATGAAGAATAAATATTTCAAAGACAATATTTCTTTGTAGACACAAATTAGCTTATTCCAGGATATTTTGTACTATTCAAATACACAAATTGGTCATATGGATTAATTGATTTCAAAAACAGAAATAAAAGAGGAGAAAATTTTTAAGTAATGTCATTTAGAAATCTGAATTTTTGAAAATTTTACATAGTCACTTGAAAAATGTTGTGTGACACAAGTTGAGATATGCTTACAAAGGAGCAAGAGAGGTACATAAAGTACCTTTAAAGTGATTTGCTACATTAGCAGAAAATTGGATATTGCATGAAGATCATCAAATTAATGACTGTAGACCAATCCACAGCATGGTCATATGTGTAAATAAAGGCACCTTTTTGACTCTTTTATTTTATAGCAGTTAGGCATCAACCTCAGGAACTTTCATGCACACTCATACTAGGCAATCACCCTGCCACTATTCTAGTAATAAACAGATTTGGAATGAGTCCACTCCCATTCATTTACTGTCTATTACAGATTTCAGACAATAGCAACAGAAATTTATTGCGTCCCAATTCCTAACATAAATAAAATTATTATTTTCCAAATTTATCTCTTATTCACATCTCATTGTGATTTTAAGATACTGAAGATTTTTTTTTACAATATATCAGGTTTTCTAAGTTAAAAAATTATAAGATTAATAATAAATAACTTTTAATCTTTCTTGTGTATATGTCATTTATCTCCTTTCTTTGCTTAAATGTTTCTATTTTCTATTTAAGTATATAAACAGCATTAGCTGGCATGCCTCAGGTTCAACATTTTAATTGAAAAAATTAAGTGTTTTGCCATCTAAAAATGGTGCTGTCTCCTGATTTGCAGAAGTGGTGCTCATTTCTTTTTCACTTTCAGTGTTGTTTCAATTAGAAGTACTCACCAAGATGCACCTTTATCTGTACTCCTCATTAAAGTGTTGATTAGACATGAGAATAATCTCTTTAACTTATGGATTACTATATCTAGAATGTATTTTTTTTTGTTTTATAGATTCTCTTTACAGATGTTCTAATTAGATTTTTCCACTTCCATTCATTTGTACAACTTTTATGCCATTGAGTTTATATTCATGTTTTTTGATATTAATAAAATAAAACACCAAGACTTCCATGATAAAATTCTGCAGTACAAAACATATTGAAGCACCTTAGAATCTAATGATCTGATCCTTAAATTTACCTAGAACTCAGTTATTAACCTATACTGTCTGCTTGCCCACCTAATGGTAGCTTATAGTCCGCTTTCTGATATAATTTATCCATTCATATTTGTTACTTACTGAGTTATTTTTATTTGTTTGAAATTTATTTTTAAAATTGTCCTCCTTCTTGATTCTCAAGTGAATTGCTATTAATTACCTGCCATATTCTTTTGTGATTTTGATTAATTTATTCATTGGTATAGGAGATTGAACTTAGTGGTAGTCTTTCACCAAGCTCCATCCCAAACTTTTTCATATAATAATCTGACACAGAGTCTCATTGTTGCTTAGGGCCTTGCTAAATTGTTGCAACTGGCCCTGAATTTGTGCTCTGATTCAGTCTCCCAAGTAAAATCATTTGGAAAAATGTACATGTCAATCTCCTGAACTTTTTGTTTGTTAAATTCTCTTTACTGGACTGTGGTTATTATTCTTTCTCAATACTAGTATTAAAGTTTCACTTGCCTTATTTTTTCCCTTTATTTAAGGTTGAGAAGCTTGGCACGGTGCCTCATGCCCTTAATCCCAGCATGGTAGAGGTGGAAGGAAGCAGAGCATCCTAAGTTGGAAGCCAGCCTGGGCACTTAGTGTCTCAAAATTAAAAGTGGTCATTTAAAAAGGATGGTGTGTACAGCTCAGTGGTGGAGTACCCCTGGGTTCCATCCCCAGTACTGGGGGTCAGGGAGATTGAGAACCACAAATTTAATGATCATTTGTATTTTCAATTATATATTTGATATTTATCCCTAATATTTAATTTATTGTCATTTATTTTTCATTGTTTAGTATTTCTTAATACTTTTAAAACTGTAGTTTTTGGCATTCTTGTTTCTTAACAGAAACACTAAGAAACCTCATTTTCTAGGCCCCACAGATTTTACAGGATAGCATGGCTCTGTGTTATGGCTTTTCTTGGGGTGCTCCTTGAACTAGTTTGCCTTTGGTTGAGAATTTTAGTTTCAAACTTCTCTCTCCTGGTGGCTGCACATAGGGGAAGATCTTCACCAGCAAGCCCAGTTAAGTATTTAAGGGCTTTGTCACCCTTGCTGTGCATACACTCTCTCCAGACACTTAGCTTTCTAGGAAGAAAGCTGTGGAATTCTATCAAAAGTACATAAACTTTTCTTCCACCTGGTTTCTGCACTGTAGGTTCTTTGATGTTCAATGGTTTTTCCTCTTTCTCAATGTGACTAATTATCAAAATATGCCACCAGTTCTGTGTCACAGTAGACAGAAAACAGTTCTCTAAAAATCCAGAATATTGGAGCTACGTTCTCCTTTCTCTGACACCAAAAGGGGAAAACTGAGAATTGGGCAGTTTCTCCTGATCACACTGGTGTGTCAACTTGGGGGAAAAGCTGATCTGTGAGAAAGGCAAAAGTTTTCCTTTACCATTTAGTGAGGCTGTTCTTGGTTTTGCCCTCTATCTCCAGTTCTTATTAGTTTTACTACAACTATTTGGCTGGGTATTGAGGCTGTTTATATACATTTATGTGTGGTTGTGGGAAAGAGAAATAATTTGTATAGCTGTTTTTGTGGAGTCTAAACTCCCTTCATCCACTTGGGAGTTCTTGTTATTAGAAGTGGAAATGTTCCATTGATGAATGAGTAATTGTAAAATTAAGTGCATGAAATTAAGTGTAGATGTGTTAAAAGTAAAATTCAATGGTAACTTTGGAAAAATTAGTTCTTGGAGTTATGCAGGAAGAGAAAACCACAAGAGTGAGATTCACAAATGAATGGAAGACTTGGGATATGGCTTAGGGTAGAGCATATTCTGGATTAGATCGGAATATCATCAATCAATCAATCAATCAATAAAATAAAACAATTAAAAACTGATTTTAATTTAGTGTTTGCAGACCCTCCTTTTGAAAGACATTGTATCTAAATGGAATAATGGAGAATAATCTTTGTTCTTCTTTAACTGTATTTTTCAATTTTTACATAATGATCATATGTAAAACTTTGAACATTTTAAAAATTACATATGTAACACCAAAAATGCTAAAAAAAGTATTAAGTAATAAATTCATAAAAATTTAATCTACAGTCATCATGAAAATTTCTTCCTGATTTATTAGATAAACTGAGTATTAATTTTCTCATTCTTAATGATAACACAGGTCTGGGGTTGTTTTTCAGTGCTAGAGAATTTTTCTAGCATGGATGAGGCACTGTTTGTGATACTCAGCACCACATATAAATAAATAAATAAAATAAAGGTCTATCAACAATTAATAATAATATTTTTAAAAAGATAACAGAATAAGTTTCAAGGGCAGATATGCAAAGTACTTATTAATATTGAAATGGTGAATTCAATAACAAAACCTGAGGGCAAATTCAGAAAATATTCTTATTTCATAAACTGAATTGTACAGAAAGTCTGTAGAAGAATGATGTGGTGCATATGAAGTGTGTTGTGCATACAAAAGAAAAAACATACATGCAACTCAAGTTTCACAGCATTAGAGGAACATTGGATCAACAAATCAAGACTAAATCCAGAATGTAGCTTGTTTTGGCAAATAAAGTGTTTCTGTTGTTGTTTTCTTTTGCCACGCTGAGATTTGTCCTCAGGCTTCATATGTGCTATACACGTAATCTATCACTGAGCCTCACCCCCTTTCCCTGAAAATATAGTTTTATTGGAATGCTATTAGGCATTCAATTATTATATATTGCAGATTTTAGGCTATGACCACAGAGAACTTCTGATCCACAAAGCCTAAAGTCTTCATGATGTGCTCCTCTAAAGAAATATTTGCAAATTCCATTGGTATTAATTTTAATATCACCAAATATATTGACATATTGGTGGAACAGGGATCTCTATGTGCAATCTACCAGCAGCATTCAGGTTAATTTGAGAGTCAAATATTTGAGCATTTATCCACTGGTTATGAAAATTAAAATCTAATTATAAACTGAAGAAAAATCTATAGAACTACTACTGAAATACACCATTCAAAAATCAAAATCAAAGATATCATGAATAGCCCAGAAATGCTCAGGAACCATCCCAGATTAAAAAAAAAAAAAAAAAACAGAAGAAACAAGACCACTGGACACATGAATAATTGATATTAAAATTTCCCAAAACTGGATTTATTTTGGTTCAAAGACAATTGTTAAAATAACTGTCAAATTTTGAATAAGATTTGTAGAGTAGATATTCACAATATAGTTTACTTATTTTGATCATTGCACCATAGTTACAGAGATAATTTCTCATTTTTAGAAAATGTGAGATTTTTTTATTTACAAATAAAAAGACATTGTGTGCATCTTGCAAATGGTTCAGAGATAAAAACTGTTATATATGTAGACTTATCTAGAAATGAAGAATAACATTTGGGGATGTTTCTTATGAATTCCTTTCACTGCTGTCTTAAATCTTCTATAAATCTGAGATTATCAAAATAGAACATTTCTGAAAGAAAAATAAATTTTTAAAATATTAACAAGTAACAGCAAACACAATAAAATAAACCATGAATCTGTGTAGGTATAATAAATGAACAAATTTAGTGGTGAATGATACACATTTATATTTATATTAATATTTATAGTCTCAAACTATCTTCACACAAATAATAATTACAAAGTAAAATCCTGCAAATACCACATTAATGACCAATATTAACATCAGCAGTAATGAGGATATTATAGGTCACATGATGTGATTCAAACTGAAAATCATAGAATTGATTTCTGTGGTACTCTTGCCAAAAACATGTAATCTAGCTCCAATCATAAGGAAACCAGAGAATCCATTTTAAGCACATTCTACAAGCTTTCCCCCTGAAAAATTCAAGGTCATGAAGGTTAAGAAAAGACTAAGGAATATTTAATTCAGAAGGCATCTATAAAATAAAACAATTAAGTTCATTTCATGTCTCTGAAGGAAATATTTTTTTATAAAGAACAATATTAGGCTACTAGAAAAACATGAAAATAATCTGAGGATTAAGTGGTCCAAGGCATTATGATAGAATGTATAAGTGCTGATTTGAGAAACAGCATTTGCTTAATGTTTTTTTTTTTTTGCTTTTTTTCTTTATACAATCTTGGAAAATACTAGTGAATTTGCAGGTTCTAATGCAAAGTACTTTTTCCCACTGAAGCATTTTAAAATGAATTGTTAACATATGCCATCTTTCATGATAGGTTTAGTATTTCCTACAAGTCAGAACATTCTAGATAACAATATAACCTTCATAATGAAACTGATACAATTAACAACTATGCTGTTACCTGTTAATATTTGAAAAATATACTCATAATAAATGAATGTTGAATTGTAGTTATCTAGCATGTTCTGACATGTACGAAATACTAAAAATATCATAAATGATAGCATATGTAAGCAATTCAATTTAAAATGCTTCAGCAGACAAAAGTACTTTATATTAGAACCTGTAAATTTACTATTATTTCCCAAGATTGTATAAACAAAGAGAAAAGGAAAAAAAAATAAAGATAAAACACTAAGCAAATATTCTTATTAGAAAAATTATTAAGTCAGTGCCTGAAATATAAATTTAAAGATGGCAGTATAATAATTGCAATACATTAATCCATTAGTGAATATAGTAACCAGCATGTAAAAATAATGTTGCCTAATTCTCTGGACCCATATTCAGTGATATAATATAAATAATCCATCATTAATGTGATATTTAGATCTACCAAATTAGTGTTGACTTGGTTGCTGAATTGAGCTTAAATGCTAACATTTAGATAGTCTGAAAACACATCTAATAAAAACTGGTTTGCACTTGCACTTCAAATTTTCTTACAGATATAAATAATTTTCATATTTTGATAATTTCATTATATATATGTTACACACATCCATTTCAATAAAGTATTTACATCATACATTTCATAAATAATTTAAATATTATATTAACAGTCTGAAAAACACAATATTAGCTTTCATATTTTTTTTCTTAAAATCTCTGTATATCCTTATGATGTTTCCAAAAGTAAATCTTGTCTTGTCTTATTAGTAATTCTTAAGGCAGAAGCTCCCATGGTCAGGATTCAAATTCTGCAGCAAGTGAAGAGAAAAAGAATTATATTTTTTCTCAAACATTTTATAAGTATAAATCAGTGAAGAATTTTAGAACTTTTCATTGTTTATAAGAAGAAAAAAAGATATGTCCACAATACAAAATCACTATAGAATGCAGTATGCCCATATTTTCATACACAGTTGTCATTATGACTGAGTATCAGAGCTTTGGGTTTTCCACCCCTTATGCATAAATTTGACAACCATATGCTAGGGTATTCTGGCAAGAACTGGAATGACAACATGGAGATGATAATGGACACCTCTCAACAGTCATATACAATAGCTTCAAAAGCAGACAATCAGGCAATTTCCATACAGAGTCATTGGCATTAGGACAAGGATAAAACAGGATACTACTGGAACACTTAGAAGGGACTTCTGTCCCAAATTTGTGTCAGTGTTTGAGGTCCTTCAATGGAAGTGATACATGAGTTAATACCTGAAGTAAAAGCAGAAATTGAGAGAG
Source organism: Marmota flaviventris (assembly GCF_047511675.1). Taxonomy (NCBI): domain Eukaryota; kingdom Metazoa; phylum Chordata; class Mammalia; order Rodentia; family Sciuridae; genus Marmota; species Marmota flaviventris. Next base: position 15,233,256 of record NC_092516.1, on the reverse strand, counting down.
AAAGGGAAGAGGTGCATGCAGACACCAAGATGAGAAAGAACACTTGTGGAAACACAGTGGTCCAGTGTCACTAGAATTTAGAGCAAAGTGCCAGTAAAGCAAGTGAGATGAGATAGCCTGAGTAACCTGACAAAAATCCAGTTGTTTGGATATTTTAATTTTTGGCTAAGAAATTTCATACTTTTCTTGAGGCAAATGTAAACTAATGACAGAGTCATGACAGGGTATTTTAAATGTGTGACTGTTACTAAGTCAGTCTGGGCTTTTGGCCATAAACCACAGAAAATGGGTGATGCCATTTTTCCCACAAAAGAATGTCAGTGTATAGGCTGACAGTTTCATAGTGGGGGCAGAAGTGGGAAAAAAGCAGTTTTACACTTAAGGTCTTTAATTTGTTGATATTCAGAATTGGAAAAAATACATAGCTCTTTAATTGTAATTGATTTCAGAAGTTATGACCAGCAGTTTTTAAACATTTGGCTCATTATAGATGTGCACTTGATGAGTTATGTGGTAAATACTTCCAACTCTTATATAAATATCACCATGTAGAGTGTTCTTTGTATAAAACTCTTCTCTTGCTAATTCCCCAAATAGGGTCTAAAATATATTACTGAACATAGTAAGTATGTTGTAGTGATAACAATAAGGTGGTGTCTAATGCCTTTACACATTTGATGTGAAAACAAATGATTTTGACTAACACAATTCCCATTCCTGTCTTTATGTTCTACTTTTAAAGAAAATTATTTTAAACAAAAATTTTTACTGGTGCATTTGACTATATATAATAGAGGAATTGATTATGACATATTCACAGATGCACATAAAATAATTTGATCACTCTTCCTCTCTAGTAATTTTTTCCTCTCCTTCTCCCTTCACCTTTGAAGGCATTCTGCAGTGATTACGGAGACATATCTTTGAAACGTGATGAAAGAGTTTAAAAAACACTCCTCTATTCAGGCTAGCATGATATGGCAAACTAATGTTCCACAAGGAAATGTAGAACTATTACATTAAGTTTTAAATAAACTAGCTTATGCATAAGTAAAAAAGAAACGTCACTTTCTCCCAGAAATACATTGGAAAAAGAGTTGCCTCCCAAATCCCCTTTGCATTGTGTCTACATTCATACACAATTTATCATTGTTTTGTAAATGGTACATTATCTCATTTTTTTCTGGTAAGAACTAATAAGAACAACTTATACTTGCATCCTGCATAACAACTAACTTTCATTCTCTTTTTGTAAATAGTCATCCAATTTCATGACTCTGAAGCACTTCAAACCCGATTCTCTCATTTTTTTTCAGAAAGATATTCATGTAAGCTAAGAAACTGAAAAAAACATATATCAGCTATTAAATTAAATTGTAATTTTTATGTTAAAATTATTTCTTTCTGTCATAACTATTTAACTTCAGTATTGTTTTATAAAGCTTAGATTTGTTCTCCTGTGATTTTTTAGGTCAAAATGCCAAATAAAAGAATAAGGTTGAGGCCACATTTAACATAGGTATGCATGGCTTTACTATGTGTTAAGAAGTTCATCAAAACACCATTGAAGCAGGGTGTGATGGCACATGCCTGTAATCACAGTGGCTTAAGAGGCTGAGACAGGACAGTCTTGAGTTCAAAGCTAGCTTCAGCAACCATGAGGCCTAAGCAACTCACTGAGACCCTGTCTCTAAATAAAATACGAATAGGTTTGGGGATATGGCTCAGTGGTCAAGTGTCCCTGAGTACAATTCCTGGTACAAAGAAACAAACAACCAAAAAAATAAATAAATAAAACCATGGAAGCTCTAAACCAAGGTGCAATGAAAGCAAGATGGTATCTTTTATTTGTTCATTTTCAAGCAGATATTTCATTATTGTAATAATACCCCTGATAAAAAATTGTCAAATATTATAGAAATATCTTCAAATTGGTTCAAAAATACCTGGACATTGTTTTTCTTATTAGCTCTTAAAAATATAGCTCATCATTTTTGGACTAATATTTGACTCGCTCAAATGAACTCTTAGTATGAAGGAAATCACCTGGTTGTACTGAAGGGCTCCTGTTATACAATGCAACTCTAACCCTAACCTAACCCTAACCCTAACCCAACCCAAGCCAGGGAGTTGGGGACAGCACTCAGTGTGGAACAGTGAAATGAATCTGATCAAATTTTTTTGTGAATCCATATGAAAATATCACAGTGAATTTCACCTTCATGTATATTCATAATGCATAATTCAAAAAGAAACTTAAAAACTACAAATAAGTATAAGATCAGTAGAGCAGAAGAAAGAGAACACAGGGAGGAAGAAGGGGAGATAAAGTGGAAGTACTGGTCACTGAATTAGAGCACATTATATTTCATGCTTGTTTAATTATTTCAAAATTAACCTCAATATTATTTATGTCTAAATGCACTTTCAAAATTTTCATCAAATAAAAGAATAATTTAAATTTTCCATAAGAGTAAGTGGAGGGATTGTTGCTCAGTGGTAGAGTACTTGCCTACACATGTGAGGCACTGGGTTCAATCCTCAGCACCACATAAAATAAAGAAAATAAAAGTATTGTTCATCTATAACTAAAAAAACATTTTAAAAAGAGAGTAGGTAGAAATTCTCCATATGTGGGCACAACACTAAAAGAATCAGAACAGAGACAGTGTATGCAATTATGGGTTTGTAATTTCTCTAAAGAAGTGTACATATTTCTAGGGGGCTTCAAACTTCCAATTAAAGCAATGTTGGTGGAAGAGAGACAGAAATCAGCAATGTATGACTTTGCAAGTAACAATGCTGCCTTCTTGAAAGACTCTCCTTGGAAGATTCTTGAGGATGCCATTAGAAATATTGATATTTTAAAGATAAATATAGCAGATGATATATACCTTAGTTTATTTGACTACCAAAGCCATTTTACTATGTTGAAGTATATTAAATCATCATGGTTTCCTTAAACACATGCAACTAGAAAATTTTAGTAAAGCTAGAAAGATTCATATTTAGTGAACCAGTTCAAGGACTTAAAGAATGTTCCTTGAAGATATTGTCAAGCATTTATTACCATCATATGTATATTCTACCTATTACCTAGATAAATTAAGCATTTGACACTGAGACAATTCAGAGCAACAGCCACTGGTTCAGAACAAGATAGGTGAGTGGGTGATCAAGATAGATTAAAGCTGCTGCCTAGAAAGTTGGCCCATGAATTTGTTACCAGGGCTTCAGGAGACTGCCCATTCATTCTGTCATTCACAGGCCCCAACACTGATCATCAGAATATTTTTAACCACTTTGCAGGTTATACTTCCTATCATCACAAGTATGACAATGTAGAGAGGAAAAACTATATAGAACATTTTGTCTCTAGATATCATGTAAGGATAATATTTAAAAATTAAAATAAAAATCAGTTAATCTGTCAGGTGTCAGAATGTGCCCAGAGTGTAGTTATAGCAACACTGGACACTTAAGGTTTCAGTTATAATCTTTCAAAAATTGTGAAACTTGTTCATGTTTCCATGTAGAAGCAGTTTTGTCACAATATAACTATATGAATCACAAAACTTCAAAAAATACTTAACTAAAAGTCTAATAGACCAGATTACATACAGGAGAACACTAAGGGAAGAAAGCTTAATAGTTTACCTTCAGATGTAAAATGCAAAGGTGAGTGAAAGATAAACTTCCTAGACTAATATTTCAAGAGTACATTCATTTCCTAACATTACTTCCACAAATTATAGGGTCTAGTTCGCTTTTGCATGCTACCAATCTCATCAACCTGTCTCAAAGTTATGCAGTAGACACAAATTAAGGAGACTAAGTTGCTCTCTTTCAGTCTAGGTTTTGACATACTTGTGGAATCTGGATTGTTCTATATGGAAGTGCCTATATTCTCTCAGTTGCATTTCTTAGAATTTTCAGTTCAGATTCCAGATGGCTAATTCTGAGTTCCATCTGAATTTTTATTGAAGTAAAATTAGTCTTTCTGAACGGCTCTGTAATTTCTGGAGATGCTTCTTGTGTCTAAAGAAAATAAAAAGAATATATTTTAAAACTAATTAGAACCCAAATAATTATTATGTAGTTATTTTAATTTAGTTCTGAGTCAAAAATTCAGACAGCAATTTTAAATGTGAAGAAAAAAATATTAGACTGTAAACTTCTGTCATCAGTATCAATTACATTAAATCTGAACCAATAATAATAACTGAGTTCTTCCTTTCCCCCTTTCCCTCCTCATTCCCTGCCCTCCTCCTCCTCCTTTCTACTGCGAATGGAACCCAGGGCGTTGCACAGGCTAGGCTATCTACCATTGATCTGTGCTCAAAGTAATGAATCATTCACATGTTAGCACTCAGATCATCCAACAATTTAAAGAATAATAGAATCAATTCAAAATATGAAAGTTGAAAATTTTAATTTAACAATTCAAAAGTATATTTCTGCATCACATTTTTTTCTCCTCATAGTCTTACTTATGCCCACTATTATCAAATATCCAACAGTTATCTGATGAAAATTATTACTCAGATCAAATTAGCTGAAAGGATGATGTAAATTGTGGTATTTGAAGGGGCATCAAATGTCTTCCTTCTCTTAGAAATCTACACAACATCTTTCCTCAAGAGATATAGAATACAACTATAATACGTATATCCAAAATACAGTTTACAATGAAATGAATTAAAGCAAATTGCAGATAAGTAAGATAGCCTGTAAAATCAGAAATACTTGTTTTTGCTTCTCCTCTAAATCCCATCTTGCTCGATGTTCAATGTCACATTCCCACCATACTCCTTGGCCTCGTTCTATTCGAGTGCTCCGTGTGTGCCTTGGAAAGTTTACTACATTTTCTTCCAACTTCTTTTGATTCCTTTCTATTTTTTCAAATGTATCTTGTATACTTTTTATAAAAAACAAGTTCTGCATAAAACAGTCATAGTTTGTTCTCAAATGTAAATGCTTTGAAGATGCATTTTTCATCTTTGTAGTAAGATCATCCATCTGCATGAATAAAAGAAGTATGAAAAAAACAATATGAAAATAAGATACTGAAAATATTCGACACAAACTCAAACAACAAATTTTACATAAATTCAATCGCAACATAATCTATACCAGCATTATGAAGAGTAGATTAAGTTTCTATAATAAGGTATATTAGCTTTTCAGTTGGTAAGGATTACACATCTATAAATCCCAATTCTGGCTACATAATAAATGTTGAGGAAATCTATATAGAAGATGATTTTTCCCATACTGAATTTACTATTGGATTAAGTGAATTTAATTTTATATTTTGTCACTGAAATATAGTTAGAATAAAAGTCTTAACAGGCCAATCTACTAACAAAAAATATTGATTGATATCAAATAGTAATTTTGTTAAAACAACTATTCTATTCTAGAATAGGTGTGGATATCAGATATTACTCTCACCTTGGGAGAATTTATATCTCAACAAGATAATCACCATGCAAACACTGTTGGTGACAGAAAAGTCAAAGAAAGTGCATGAAAAATAAAAATTCATTTTATGTGATCTCTGAATAAACATGATCAAGTGAATAAAAGCAGACAAGTCAGAAAGTACAGCATGAATAAGACAGAGATATGGTACAATCGGCACAATTCATGAAGACCACAAAGAGGCAGGGTAATAAAAGCATGTCCAAATATTAACTTGTAAATAGATGCCCCCAGTCATGTAGTACTGGAGTTGTCAAGAGGTGGAAGAATTTTATGGTTTAGCAACTGATAACTGGCTAAGTGACATGGTCATAAAACAAAACTCCACTAGACAACAGAAAGAAATAAAATAGTGATGCTTGCTACAACACAGAGGATCCCTGGAAAAAGTATTCTAAGTCAATGAAACTGGTAAAAAACAAAATACCTACTGTTGTATAAATTCACTTGTATGAAATATCCATTACAGAGTAATTTTAGAGTTAGAACTATAAGCCAACTTCCAAACAAGATTTCCAAAAAGCAAAAGTTAATATCAAGAATCAGCAAATGGTGACTGTAGTTCAGTGGTAGAGTGCTTGCTTAGCATGTGTGCAGCTCTTGGTTTGATCCTCAGCACCACACATGAATAAATAAAGATAATGTGTCCATCTACAAATAAAAATATTTTTTAAAAGCATCAATATGGGGCTGGGGCTGGGGCTGTAGCTCAGTGGTAGAGTGCTTGCCTTCCATGTGTGAGGCATTGTGTTTGATCCTCACCACCACATAAAAATAAAGATATTGTGGTCTATATACAACTATTTTTTTTTTAAAAAAAAAGATCAATAAATGGGTTGGTATCAAACTAAAAAACGTTTTCACAGCAAAGGAAACCATCACGAATTATGAACAGAGAGCCTTCAAAATGTGAGAAAATCTTTGCCATGTGCACCTCAGATAGAACATTAATCACCAGGATGTACAAATAATTCAAATTTTTTAACACCAAAAGAACACCAACCAATAATCCAATCAATAAATGGGCAAAGGAACTGAAAAGGCACTTCCCAGAAGAACATATGCAAATGGTCAGAAAATATATTAAAAAAAATTCAATTAGAGAAATGCAAATGCCACACTGAGATTCCATCTCACTTGGGTCAGAATGGCAACTGAAAAGAATAAAATAATGATAGATGTTGGTGGCAGTGTGGGGAAAATGTTCACTTACACATTGTTGATGGGACTGCAAATTGGTGCAATCACTCTGGAAAGCAGTATGGAGAGTCCTCAGAAATCTTGGAATGTAACCGCCATTTGACCCACTTATCCCACTCCTTGATTTACACACAAAATCCTTAAAATCATCATACTACAGTGACACAGCCACAACAATGTCTAAAGTGGCTCAAATCACAATATTGAAGCTATGAAACCTTCAATAGATGATCAGATTTTAAAAATGTGTCATGTACACAGGATGGAATATTAATAAGCTGTGAGAAAGAATGAAATTATGGCATTTGCCAGTAAATGGATGGAACTGGAGATTATCATCCTAAGTGAAATAAGCCAATCCTCCAAATCCAAAGGCTGGAAGTTCTCTTTCATAAGTGAATGCTAACACACAGTAAGGAATGTGGTAAAAAAGAATAGAAGTTCATTGAATTAAGACAAAAGGAATGGGAATGAAAATGGAAACAGAAAAGACAGTAGAATAAATCTGAAACAACTTTCCTATATTCACATGTGAATACATGACCAGTGTAACTCCACATTATGTACAAATATAAAAATGTGAAGTTATAATCTATGATGTAAATATTCAAATACAGTCTACTGTCATATATATCTAAAAAGAACAATAAAGAAACAAGGTACTACAGGGACATAGCCACATCAATGTTTATCGCAGCACAATTCACAATAGCTAGCCTGTGGAGCCAACCTAGATGCCCTTCAATGGATGAATGGATAAAAACATGTGGCATATATACTCAATAGAATATTACTCAGCACTAAAAATAATGAGACCATGGCATTTGCAGGGAAATGAATGGCATTAGAGCAGATTATGCTAAGTGAAGTTAACCAATCCCAAGAAAAACAAATGCCCAGTGTCTTCTCTGATATAAGGGGGGTGACTCAAAATGGGGAAGAGAGGAAGAGCATGGGAAGAAGATTACCTCTACATAGGGAAGAGGGGTGGGAGGGAAAAGGAGGGAGAAAGGGAATTGCATGGATGGTGGAAGGAGACCTTCATTGTTATACAAAATACATGTATGAAGATGTGAGAAAAAAAATAATAGTGTTACCTTAGATTAGGTAGAGAGAAGTGATGGGAAGGGAGGGGAAGGCTGGGGAGATAGGAAGGATAGTAGAATAAAACGGACATTATTATTACCATGTGTATATATGTGAATGCATGACCAATGTGATTCTGCAACCTGTATACTCAGAAAAATGAGATATTTTATCCCATGTGATTCAAATGTATGATATGTCAAGGTCATTGTATTGTCATGGGTAACTAATTAAAACAAATTTAAAAATCACATAAAAATAGAGTCTTGCCTAAAGTTAAAAAATAAATAAATAAATAAAAGTACTATTGTTTACATTTGTAAATTACTAAAATAATATATTGGTAGTTTTCTAGGACTTTGGATGTGTAGGGATTAGAAAACTGACAGCTAAAAGGTTCCAGGTTTCTTTTCAAGAACATGAAAATGTTCTAAAATTGACTGTGTAAATGGTTACATAACTCTGTTAATGTACTAAGAGACACTGTATTTTACATGCTATATGGGTGAATTCGATGTCAAGTGCATTACATATATCATAAAAATGCCTTTTAAGAGACGTACTGAAAAAAAACTTAGCTAACATTTTTCATTGTCTAGTTTGGATATCAGTCCAGACATAATACAAATATTTATATGTTTCATAATGTATCTAAATAAATCAAAAAATAAAGAAATAGCCTAAGTTTTTCAATAATTAAACTAAAACCTAAAACATATCTGTATTTTGAGAAAAGCATAAAAAATTTGTACACATTTTTAAAGTCAATTTAGTAATTACTTGCAGATTTTGAATAGATGCACAAAAATGAAGTAAAAATAACAATTTTTCCTGAAACATTCTATTAAATATACCTCTAATTTAGTTTTCCTTGTTGTACCATGGAAGTAGAGACAGCATGAAAAGCTGCTGGGTTATAGAAAAAAGTCTCAGCTTTCCTCAGACTAGATATTTTAATGAAAGATGCTGATTTTGTAAGAGAAAAATTAAAAAGAAAATTTTGAGTGTAAGAAATAAGTGCAGTATAAAGATCCCCAAATATAATAAAATCAATTATAATGAAAATATAAAGAAAGCTGTTCATTGACATTAGTATCCCAGAATAACTTTTATTACTTAAGCAGGTGTTGATTTACAGATGACATGTTCAATTTTCTACATACTTGACTTGTCATTTGTCTTAGTTTCTTCATTAAATCCTGTCTTTATATTTTAAATTTATGTGAAAATGTGCTAAATCTTCAAGAGAAGCCTCTGATACACGTTGTAGTTTCAGGGTACCAGCTGACTGTTTTTCAAGATGTCTCACAACTACCTGATATTTCTATTAATGATTTTGTTACTCAGCTCACTTTAAAAATTTATTATTATTATTATTATTATTATTACTATTATTATTATTACTATTATTATTATTATATAATGATGTTTACTCTGAAAAAATATCACTACATACAACAGTAAGCTGCTGTTTATTTCTGAATTCCCTTAAGAAAATAGAAGATTGTGTACTCCTGCTTAGTCACTATCACATTCCTTACACAACAGGGTGAGCCCTGTATCTCTACATACTGCCCTTGATAAAGTTGCAATGTTTAACAAACTACTGAAATCTCAATCAAAAATGGTTGCACAGGTCTCATTGGTAGTGGTGAATTCTACAGAGGTTATTATCCCTCTCTTATTAGAGACTCAAGTTAATACTCCACATCCTCACATCTTTAAAGCTTTGCTAAAATAATTCCAATATACTTTCACAAAGAATAAAGGAGATGCTAGGTAACCTGGTCTCCACCTCACTGCCTGTCCACATCTCCTAGATTTCTCACTGGTCCTCACACCACTCCTTCTTTACATAAACCCTGCCACCCTCATTAGTCTGGACATGGGGGTTCAGTGCCAAATTAATGAATTTTAGATGGCTACAATTATCTTTGTCACTATATAATAGGAATTAGGCCATGAAATGAAGAAAACTATTAGCAAGTTATCATGAATATGTGCATCAAATTACAGATGAAATCAAGTGTGGTTTTGCTGCAATTCATCACATTAGTCCCAATTTATGATAATGACAAATAGATGCTTTTAAAGAGGTGGACAAGACATGAATGAAAACAAAAAAAATATCAGGACAGTTATTTTCAGATTTATGTTAAACTTAAATGACTAAAAATAAATTTACCAACTAGAAATATACAAAAATATACTGAAGAAAGTCTATTACAAAATACAGCATCTACATTTCAGTTCAACTGTAAAATCTGGAATGAACTGTAAAAGTAACTAATTTATTTGAAACTAGGTATGAGCATTTCCATTATGTGTTTCATTGTGATCTTCAAGTATAGCAACAAGAAGACATTAAAATTGTTATTCAGTAATGGGATGTAGCTCATTGGTAGAACATGTGTTTAGCATGTGCAAACTTTGGGATGAATTAATAGCACCCAAATTAGATATTGTTTCAGCATTATTGAGACCATATTACTAATGTCAGCATATAAACCTACAAAAAAATCTTAACTCAACCTCTTAAATCTTTATAAGAAAAAATTTCTTAAATTGAAGGGTCAGGCCCAAGTTTTAAAAATTTCCTCCTTTTTAAATATTAAAATATATTTTAACTAAGTCTTTTGTGTTTAGTTGACACATGAGTACCTATAGTTATTTTAAAATATGTACACAGTGTGTAAGAATCAGAGCAGGGAAATTGGAATACTCAGCACTTCAAACACAGATTGGTTGTGCTGCAAATGAGGTCTAAGTTATTTTTGATGGACAAAAGGTTGTAGTTCTGTGTTGATACAGAAACACATTCATAATATCTACATTTTTATATTCATCAAGATTCAACATTTTGCCATAAGCAGATATCACTTTGAGTATTCCTTTGAAGACTCTTTATAAAGATATCTTGCTTGATACTTACTTCTTCTGCTTTCTCCTTTCCATATTGATCCAGTTGTTCTTTTAAATGATAGTTTCATTGATTAATTCCAAATATTTGTTTCCCAGCATGAGACCATATCTGTCATTCCGAGCTTGAAGTTTTTTTATAACATCATAAAATTGGGTTTGGACATTAATGATTCCATCCATTTTATTTTCACCTTTGTTCTAATAGTAATGCAACTGGTCTTCATGCAATGTAGTTTCTCTTTGTAGTTTAGATACCTTCTCTTTAGAAGCTTCCTGCTTTCTGAGGTGTTCATTCCTTTTTCTTTCTTCATTTTGATACCTGTGTTCCATCTCCTTCAGTTGGCACTGTCTTTGTTTTAGTTGTCTGTTTACTTGATCTGTAGCCAAAGTAATTACTCTTGTCTGATGCAGCTCGTTTTCTAGGTCACTTGTTTTTACTTCAGACTTTGGAACCTGTTGGGAAGGAATCTCACTACTACCGTTTAGGTTAGATACATCAATATTCTTTTTTTCCTGTGAACTAAAGTCTTTATCTCTGCCTCTCTGGAAAGCAAGTTCTAGATTTATTTTTGGTGTTGGACTTTCACCTTGATGGGGTGGAGCAGGACCAGATCTGGCAGGGTGAGATTTGACATCTGTTTCTGGTCTTTCTGTGCTTTGTTTTTCACTCTCAGGTGTGAAATTTTGCAATGTATTCTCAACTTTCCAAATACCCAACTGTTCATTGTCCTGAAATATTTCCATAAGTGTTTCCTCATTCAATTTTTGTGTCCATGGAAGGCTGGTATTCTTTTCTCTTAAAATTTCAGTATTCTCAAAGCACTTCTTTTCCTGGTTCTGATATTTTACTGTGTCCATTCCCAGTCTCTTCATAGAGACCTCATCCTTCTTCTTGTGATATTTATGCAATAGCTTGTTCTCTGTCCCATCACTAGGAGAAACCTAAATAAAACCAAGGATACATTTAGCTAGCACTCAATAAAATGATGTTTCATAATTTTCACTGAAATTAAAGAAAAACCTGTTTATTTATATGGTGAAAGGGTTTCAATAAATAGATACCCACAGAAGAAAAATTAGATGTAAACTTTTGAGCTTATAAAAATATAATTTCCCAAGAGTTCAAAAGTTAATTCAAGAAGATGGATCTATGAGAGTAAAAGAAAATTACAACTTGAAGAATGTAAGAACTGCCAGGTTCAGGGGCTCATGCTTGTAATACCAGTGTCTCAGGACACTGAGGCAGGAGGATCACAGGTTCAAAGCCAGTCTTCAGCAATTCAGTGAGACCCTGACTCATTCATAAATAAATAAATAAATAAATGGCTGGGATGCATCTCAGTGGTTGAGCACCCTGGTTCAATTCCTGGTTATAAAAAAAGAAAAAAATTAAAGATTGAAAAAATCTGCATTATACCAGAATGAAAGAATAGATTAAGTGATTAGTTAGTTTGCCAATGTAAAAAATAAATAAATAACTTTGCAGAAGAGAAGCGACAGAGAAAACCCCACACATATAGTTATCTAATACTAGACAAACACACTATAAAACATGCATTGGGGAAAGGATAGGTTCCTCAACCAATTGTGCTGGGAAAACTGAAAACCCATATGTTGTAGGAGAAATTTAACCCCTATTTCTCAAAAACAAAGTGGATCAAGGACCTAGATAATAGATAAAAGACCCTAGACCTATTACAAGACTAGACAGGCCCAGCGCTCCAGCTTGTCAGTGTAGGAACTGAATTCCTCAAAAAGACACTTAAAGCACAAGAAGTAAAATAAAGAATCAATAAATGGGGTGGTATCTTTACAGCAAAGGAAACCATCAAGAATGTGAGTAGACAGCATATAGAATGGGAGAAAATCTTTGTCACTGACATGTCAGATAGAGCATTAATCTCCAGAATATATAAACAACTCGAAAAATAACTCACAAAAAATAACACAATCAATAAATGAATAAAAAACTGAGCAAGCACTTCAAAGAAAAATATGTACAGTTAACAAGTATATGAAAAACAATGTTCAACATCTTTAGCGATTAGAAAAATGAAAATTAAAACTACACTGAGATATAAAGAATGCAAGTAACAATAAATGTTGGTGAGAATGTGGGGAAAATCTGAAATGGAAATGAGGACAACCACTCCATTCACAATATTCTCAAAAAAAAAAAAAAATTCTTGGGAATCAACCTAACAAAAGAGGTGAAAGACTTATACAATGAAAACTACAGAACCCTAAAGAGAGAAATAGAAGAAGATCTTAGAAGATGGAAAAATATACCCTGTTCATGGATAGGCAGAACTAACATCATCAAAATGGCGATATTACCAAAAGTTCTCTATAGGTTTAATGCAATGCCAAACAAAATCCCAATGGCATTTCTTGTAGAAATAGAGAAAGCAATCATGAAACTCATATGGAAAAATAAAAGACCCAGAATCGCAAAAACAATGCTAAGCAGGAAGTGTGAATCAGGCAGTATAGCGATACCAGACTTCAAACTATACTACAGAGCAATAGTAACAAAAACAGCATGGTACTGGTACCAAAACAGGCGGGTGGACCAATGGTACAGAATAGAGGACACAGAAACCAATCCACAAAACTACAACTATCTTATATTTGATAAAGGGGCTAAAAGCATGCAATGGAGGAAGGATAGCATCTTCAACAAATGGTGCTGGGAAAACTGGAAATCCATATGCAACAAAATGAAACTGAATCCCTTTCTCTCGCCATGCACAAAAGTTAATTCAAAATGGATCAAGGAGCTTGATATCAAATCAGAGACACGGCGTCTGATAGAAGAAAAAGTTGGCTACAATCTACATACTGTGGGGTCGGGCTCCAAATTCCTCAATAGGACACCCATAGCACAAGAGTTAATAACTAGAATCAACAAATGGGACTTACTCAAACTAAAAAGTTTTTTCTCAGCAAAAGAAACAATAAGAGAGGTAAATAGGGAGCCTACATCCTGGGAACAAATCTTTACTCCTCACACTTCAGATAGAGCCCTAATATCCAGAGTATACAAAGAACTCAAAAAATTAGACAATAAGAGAACAAATAACCCAATCAACAAATGGGCCAAGGACCTGAACAGACACTTCTCAGAGGAGGACATACAATCAATCAACAAGTACATGAAAAAATGCTCACCATCTCTAGCTGTCAGAGAAATGCAAATCAAAACCACCCTAAGATAACATCTCACTCCAGTAAGATTGGCAGCCATTAGGAAGTCAAACAACAACAAGTGCTGGCGAGGATGTGGGGAAAAGGGTACACTTGTACATTGCTGGTGGGACTGCAAATTGGTGCAGCCAATTTGGAAAGCAGTATGGAGATTTCTTGGAAAGCTGGGAATGGAACCACCATTTGACCCAGCTATTCCCCTTCTCGGTCTATTCCCTAAAGACCTAAAAAGAACATGCTACAGGGACACTGCTACATCGATGTTCATAGCAGCACAATTCACAATAGCAAGACTGTGGAACCAACCTAGATGCCCTTCAATAGACAAATGGATAAAAAAAAATGTGGCATTTATACACAATGGAGTATTACTCTGCATTAAAAAATGACAAAATCATAGAATTTGCAGGGAAATGGATGGCATTAGAGCAGATTATGCTAAGTGAAGCTAGCCAATCCCTAAAAAACAAATGCCAAATGTCTTCTTTGATATAAGGAGAGTAACTAAGAACAGAGTAGGGACGAAGAGCATGAGAAGAAGATTAACATTAAACAGGGATGAGAGGTGGGAGGGAAAGGGAGAGAGAAGGGAAATTGCATGGAAATGGAAAGAGACCCTCAGGGTTATACAAAATTACGTACAAGAGGAAGTGAGGGGAAAGGGAAAAATAATGCAAGGGGGAGAAATGAATGACAGTAGAGGGGGTAGAGAGAGAAGAGGGGAGGGGAGGGGAGGGGAGGGGGGATAGTAGAGGATAGGAAAGGCAGCAGAATACAATAGACACTAGTATGGCAATATGTAAATCAATGGATGTGTAACTGATGTGATTATGCAATCTGTATACAGGGTAAAAATGGGAGTTCATAACCCACTTGAATCAAAGTGTGAAATATGATATATCAAGAACTATGTAATGTTTTGAACAACCAACAATAAAAATTAAAAAAAAAAAGAATGTGGGGAAAAGATTCACTCATACATTGCACCAAGCAATTTTTCAGGAAAGCAGTATATAGATTTCTCACAAAACCTGGAATGGAACGACCATTTGACCCAGTTATTCTGCTCCTCAGTGTATACTCCAATGATACTATAGTGACACAGCCACATAAATATTTATAGCAGCTCTTCACAAAAGTTAAGCTGTGGAACCAACCTAGGTGCCTTTCAACACATGGAAGGATAAAGACAATGTGTCATATATACACAATGGATTCAGCCATGAAGAATGAAATTATGGAATTTGCTGGCAAATGAATGGAACTGGACACTGCCATGCAAAGTGAAATAATCCAGTCCTCCAAATCCAAAGTCTGAATATTCTCCTTAACATGTAGTTGCTAACACACATAAGGGTGGAGGATAAAAGAATAGAAGTTTGTTGGTTAGACAAAAGTGAATAAAGGGCTGAGAGAGGAGGGGAATATAGTAGAATGAATCTGACATTACATTCCTATGTTCACATATGAGTACATGACCAGAAAAACTCTACATAGAAGAAGTTATATGCTATGTATGTGTAATACACCAAAAGAACTCTATTGTAATGTATACCTAAAAACAATAAATAAAAATTAGAATTCACTATTTCTCTGTTGATCCACTTTTAGGATCATATGATCTACCCTTTAAACAGTTAAAAATTCCAAATATTTTATTATGTACCTATCTGTTGGGATGGCTTCAGTGGCAAATAAAAGAACACTTAACTTTAAGAAGAATAAGTTTGCAATCTGACACCTCATGTATTCAACCAGACCATAGTAAGAGCCTTAGCTCTACATCTACTGAGACATACAAAAGTTCTCCAAGGTCTTTTCCTAAAAATATTCCTAGCATATTCTGTTTTCTAACATTTTGTAGCTGGGAATGAGAATTGCATCTATTGATAAATTATAAAGGTAGAAACAGCATTAAACACATGATCTATATCAATGAACAATGTATCACAATTCTGAAAAGGAGCACAAGGCTAAAAACATAGGCAAATTGCATGATTTTTCTCCAAGTATTTTGCCTCTGCTTCTAGTGCTCATCCACAAAGCCAGTTACTTCTGTCCTATGAATGGATAAACACCAAAGAAGGTCTGTGTTTCAAAATACAAATGACAAATAAGGCAAAATGTGTAAGGCTCTACTCAGAAAATCCTGAGATTTCTACTCAGTAGCACTTGTTTCATCTTAGTGAACATTGAAACATGAGTCAATATAAAATAAAGGAAATAAACAGATCTTATGTATTAGGAACAAATACTTACCAGTAATTTATTTCTAAGAACATATTATGGTATGCCATTTTTTCCAAAGGTGTTTTTTACTGAAGATTACTTGAAGCAAAGTGTTTGTTTCTCTTCTTAAAAGTGAGAAAATGATTTACAAAACCAGAGTATTTGCTGGCCCCACTTTTCCTCCTTACTTAACAGTGGGAGTAGTAATGCACATTAATACAACAAGAGAGCAAAGTCACTTCCCCAAACTAGAAGATCTCCTATTAGAAGCAAGGGTTTTGAGATCATAGAAAAATCAACTATTCCTCTGGAAAATATTAAAAGTCTTTTCTCTTTATAAGGCTACACTGAAAGTCATCATGGGACTGCTGTGGAGAAATACAGTTGAATTAAGAACATTACTTAATTCAATGGGACAAAAATTGCACCCCTCACCTCCAAAATATGCACATTATGGTTATAAATATATGGATTTAAAACCCTCTATACTTTCCCATAATTAATAGATTTACTGTTTAACTATGTTACACACACACACACACACACACACACACACTCAATCATTTGAAAACAGAAGAAAATAATTCAGGAAACATTTCCTTTCTGCACATGTCTATCTCTTTTTGTTTGCAAAGATGTGTTACTGAAATTTCATATTGTAAATTCTGGCATTATGGTCTCATGGAAATCGTCTGTAGGTTTCATTTTGTTCTGCTAAAATCTACAAATTTATTTCAGCAAGGTTTTGGCTGTATATCAGCAGGTGACAGAAGTCTAAAAACTTAATTTAAGAGTGGGATCTTCAAGATTAAAAAATAATTCCAAAAGGTAGATTTATTCTTTATGAGTAAATGTCTTACATTTCACTTGCACAAATGACAGATAAATTTGGGTGAGTGAAAACATTTCTTGGGGTGGGGATGTGGCTCAAGTGGTAGCGCGCTCGCCTGGCATGTGTGAGGCCCGGGTTCGATCCTCAGCACCACATACAAACAAAGATGTTGTGTCCGCTGAAAACTAAAAAATAAATATTAAAATTGTCTCTCTCTCTCTCTATCTTTAAAAAAATTAAAAAATTAGAAAAAAACACATTTCTTAAATGCAGACAGAAATGTAATTGTGAAACACTTTTTAAAAAAATGATTTAAATAGGTGCATAGATATTTAGTTTGTATTCTAACATAAAACACCTAAATTTGTATTTATGTCCGTGATTAAACTAAACTTCTTCATTCAGAAAACAAATGCTGAACAACTACCAGATGCTAAGTTTTGCTGTAACTAGTTTTGTCATAAATATCATCATTTAATTTTAGAGTCAGATAACATTGTGGGTTTTTTTTTCTGGTTTGTCAGATCTTTTTTAATTTTTTTTTATTGCCAAATAATGAACATTGTGTTTTAAATCAAAATAGCAGTTCACACCCCACATACCCATGCTTTGGGAAACAGCAGACTGCATATAAATGGAGGTCCTATAAGTCTGTGTTTCCTGGCATTGTGGGAGATGTCTGAAGTGTGTGGAAGTACACACACATGATGACTGCATGTTGGTGAAATTGCCAAACAGCACATTCCTCAGACCACATTGCCATCATTAAGTGAAACATGCCACATACAATAAGTTAAAGGGATTTTATAAATAATTCAAATGAAATACAGTAAAAATTTGAAACTTTACTGAACGTTCATTTACCTGATTAAAATGATTTCTTGCAGTCTCCAATTCTGTATCTACTGTACAAACAGAGATTTCAGCTTGCTTTCTCGCTTGATCCTCTTTGTTAAATTCTGTTTCTTTTTCTTTTAATGAGTTCTTATTTTTTTCATGTAACATATCATCATTTTTTCTCTTCACCTCATCTTCTTTTAAGGTATATCTGAAGTTAATATGGGTGCCTTTTAATTGATTTTTGCCAAAAACCAAAAATGTCTTTTTATGTTCTGGCTCTTTGTATGCTGATTTAGTATCTGAATAAAAATTCTATGTTCTCTGAAGCTTTTATAGTTTAACATTTTAAATTTCTCCTTTAATCTTGTGTAAAACATACATAATTGAAAGTCAATAATAAAAAATTGTTTTGTTATTTGATAAGTTTCTATTACTAGCTAATCTTTTAGATACCACAGAAAAGGAATTTAGAAATGATTTGGTAAATTGACAAGTTTAAGGCAATTTTTTTTGCACAATCATAGGTCCTCCCCAGTTAAAAAGATAATTTCATGTCAAATAAGTTTTAAAGACATTGTTTATATACAAACTTATGAATTCAGTAGTAATATCATTTATCTTCATAAAATATGTCAGGTATACCTATAATTGGCTTACAGCATATTCAGACATTCTTTTTTTCAATATGTGTCTTTTGGGGCTGGGGCTGTAGCACAGTGGTACAGTGTTTGCCTAGCATGGGTAAGGTGCTGGGTTTGATCCTTAGCACCACATATAAATAAAATAAAGATATAAAAAATATGTATCTTTTGTATTACTATGACCCCGAACTGGGATAAATAATCTCTTACCTGTTATTATACTTTTTATGTTTCTTTTATGGTAACACTCTCAACTTACCTTTTTGATCATTATGTATTTTACAAAAACCTCAAAATCCATTTTTGAACAAGATGGGACCTAATATTTAATCCAATAATGAAGAGTAATGTTCTTCAACAGATGAATGGATAAAAAAAATATGTGTGTGTGTGCACACACACAATGGAATATAAGACATAACAAAAATAAATTTATGTCAACATATAGTCTACTGTCATATATACCTAAAAAACACAAAAAGTATATGTCCTTTCAATATAGAAATATGAACAAATTTATGAATGAGAATGAATTTGAATAAAAAATAATCTGTTTTCATTTCATTTTTTAATGAATGTTAATATTAGAAGTGTAGCCGAGTGTCTAGCTCAGCACTAGCACATCACACTAGTAACACAAAACCCTGAGTTTGATCCCCCAAATCAGCCTAAAAACTATAAATGTATAATAACATGTTTCAGGGCAGTGAAAAATGCCTCACTGGTGGAAAACAAACTTTCTTGAGAGAAATTTAAAAATCCTGTAATCTTTTTAAAGTTTCCCAACTTTAACCAAATAACTCTATATTGAAATTGTTTTCAAAAGTAAACAGAAATATAGAAAGTTATTTTTTTTCTTTTCTTCTCATCCCCAACTTTGGTACCAGGGATTGAACCCACAGAAGCTAAATCCCTTAGCTACATCCCAAGGTCTTTTTCTTTTTTTTTTTTTGGAGACAGGGTCTCATTAATTTGCTTAGGACATTGCTGCCATGTTGATGAGGATTATTTTGAACTTTTGATCCTCCTATCTTTGTCTCCCAAGCTGCTGGAATTATAGGCACATGCCATGGTATCTGAGTAGGAAATGATTTTTTTATAAATGATATTTCTTGAAATATTAATTGTAATAAAAAGTTAAAAATATAAACAAATAACAATCCCAAATTATGCTTGTTAAATAAATAGATTACTAGCAGATGGGGTTCCATAGAGCCATTAAAATTGTGATGGGGAAAAATATGAATTTAGTTTTTAGAAGTAATCACATTTAATAATATGCTATCATATTTGTAAGAATTTTATAATTTATTCATGTTTTCTCCTTTGCAAAGTGCTAATAGATGAGGAAGTAGTTAAAAAAATTGTCCTTCTTATTTTACTGGATTAAAGGAAAAGATTCCACTCCTTCTTTCAATCTAGGATATAATACCTCAAATTGTGGAGTTGTTGTTTCAATTCTATATTTTCTTGCTTAAACTCTGATACCCTCTTTTTTAGCTCATGAATCTCATTTTCCAGTTGTGCATTTTTTTTAACATGTAGTGAACACTGTGTGCAGTGACTTTTTTTGCTTTTTATTATTCTTTGAAGTGATAGAACTGCTTTCTGGGTTTTCGACAGGCTAACAGAATCTGTCAGAAAAAAAGAAGATAGAAATAAAATATGTTACTAATTTAAATATATGAATGCTGTATATTTCACATGCATTATTTATACACTAAAGCAATGAGTGCATTAAACACATGACACAATATGCTGAACTCTGAAGATATAGCAGATGAGATTATACCCCTATTGTTCTTTAGCTTAAAGTCTAATGGAGAAGACAGACACACAAAAAAAAGATCATTATAATTTTAGACAGATGATATTAGAAAAGAGGTTTGTGATCTAATACATAAATCTGATCTATAGAAAAGATTCCCTGAGGAAAATGAAAATACACTGAGAAATGAACAGAAAGCAGGTAGAATGTGAAGAACATTATTCTTTCCAACATAAAAATTCAAGTTTTCCAACTCCCCTGTGGTCTATACTTGTCTTGTACAGAAACTAAGAGGGACACTCCCACTATAACCTGCTGCTGGATTTTGGTCTTGAGAGAGACAACTCTTTATCTTTCTTGCTTTTTCTTTATTCCCTGTTTACTAGGTTCATTTCTCCCAGTATTAGAATATATCAGCACTCATGTTATAAATCAATATTCTATCCAAAGAACTGTGTAGAATATGTTGTTCTTACCGTGGACATGTCCATCTTCTTTCTCTTTTGCTTTATGATGTTTCTCTCCAGATGAGTGAGAAACACACATCTGTGGATGATCCTCAGAAAATACCTGCAAAATAAAGGACCCCAAAATGAGCTGCATGAAGACTTCACTATCACTCTTTTAGACAACACCCAAATTTTGGTCTTGAAAGCAGCTAACTAACATGTAGATAACTACAGACTGAGCAGTCACACTTTCCATAGGGTGTCTTAGCATTGTGTTCCAGATGAAGCTGAACACTTATCTTCCAATGGCTCCTGATTTGGTAAAAGCAGGGTGGATGTCATAGAAAAGGCATTCCTTGACAACATGCTAACAAAGGTGTATACACCCCAAAAGACGGGAGGAATGATATTCATTGTAACTCATCCGACTTTGCATTCACCATCAAATGTGAGAAGGCTTTCAAGTCTTATTTTAAAGAATTTTGAGGAGTATGTTTCATATTAAATAGGATCACACTGTTTAAACAATAAAATAACAAAGTTTTTGTTTGAAAATATGAGACTTAGGTGTTCAGTTGGGGATTTGACACTGAGATATGGCCCCTGCCCAGGATACACCCCAAAGGGAAAGCTGTAAACCCAAGGACCTACATATGCCAGCCAAATAAAATAAATCTAGATGTGTGCTAAATCTCACACCAGGAATGTTGGCAATGTGAGAAAAAAGATAAGACAGCATCTCTAAATTCCATCATTCCCCCATTAATGCACACAAATACATTTCTTTAATATACTAAGACATTTTGATAAAATTATTCAACATATTGACTGAATTTTCGGCAAGGATGAGAAACAAAATGAAAAGGTCACCACAGAAAAATTGTTTAATACATGTAAGAAGACAGAAATTGGGTCAACATACTTTATACACAACCAGAGATATAAAAAATTGTGCTATATATGTGTAATAAGAATTATAATGCATTCTCCTGTCATTTATTTTTTTAAAAAATCAATAAAAATAAACAAAGAAATAACAAATCAACATTAACCAGGATGTAAAGTTTATATATATCAACTTGTAGCAAATAACTACTGATTTTCACTAGAATTTTGAGCCTTTGACAACATCACCCTTTCACATGAATGCAGTCAGTGACCATTACCATTCATAACCCAGGTGGTTATTCGTCAGTCTCAAATTTAGTCTCAACTTTATTTTTCAAAATGTTTATGCAAGTGGAAGCACAAGCAACATTTAGAATTGTTTTGCCTCCATTACATAGTAAATTTAGCTATAAGTTGACAGGACTACTAATGCTATTTTCAGATTCTAACCAGTTCAGAGTGGTTTTAGGTGTAATTAGCAATATATAATGCCTGGATTCCAAAAGACTATTTAAAAGGTATTTTCATTTGGCCTCCTTTACTTTCCTCAAGAAAGAAAAACAAGAGAAAACAGGAAGAAATGCTTTATATGTTGACATACCTGAGACTGGGTACACTGAGCGTCATCAAAACTTTTGTGCTCTTCCTCTGAAGTCATGTCAAAATGGGTCTCTGCTGATAAATGAATACATTTACTCACATTCCTTAGAACTGCATTAGAAAGAGTGAATATCAATACAAATAGAAAAGGGTAATTGTAACACCAAAACAACTTAATATTCCCAAATATGATTTCCAATTAAGTTTAATATTTGGTGAATAATTACTGGTTTCAACTTTCCACAGTTTTTCTTTTTTTTCTTAGGAGTGGACCCACAAACTTATGCATTCTTGTCAAATACTCTACCACTTAGTTCTATCCCATGGCCACTTTAATTGGCAACTGGAGTCCTCTGAGTGTACTGAATACAGCCATCCTTCAAGGCTTGGACTTCCAAGTAGTTGTGAATAAAGATGTACCCATTTGCACCCAACAAACATTGAGTTCTCAGGGAGTATTTTTTCTTGATCCAAATGGAAGGAGACCCTCAGGGTTATACAGTGGAGGGGGTAGAGAGAGAGGAGGGGAGGGGAGGGGAGAGGTGGGGAGGGGGGAGGGTGGAGGATGGGAAAGGCAGCGGAGCACAACAGACACTAGTATGGCAATATGTAAATCAATGGATGTGTAACTGATGTGATTCTGCAATTTGTGTATGGGGTGAAGGTGGGAGTTCATAACCCACTTGAATCAAAGTGTGGAATATGATAAGTCAAGAAATTTGTAATATTTTGAACAACCCACAATAAAAAAGTAAAAAAAAAAAAAAAGAAACAACAGGAATTATAAAAGTTTG
The DNA here is from genome assembly GCF_047511675.1 of Marmota flaviventris. Lineage (NCBI taxonomy): Eukaryota > Metazoa > Chordata > Mammalia > Rodentia > Sciuridae > Marmota > Marmota flaviventris. The sequence goes on along the minus strand of NC_092516.1, from coordinate 15,210,316 downwards.
ATACTTAAAAGTAAATCATTGGTCCCATAATCATAATCCTTATTAAAAGTTGCAAAAATGAAAGAAAGCCTTATCATTGTCAAATAAAGTAGCATAAATATATAAGTGTCAAACAAGGGGAGACATGATGGTGAATTAGCAGGAAGTGGATTTTCTCACAGCTCCACCATATGGGACTCAGAGAGTGAGAAAACTGCTTCTCTGTGAGGTGGGAGATAAAAGCATGCCACTGATACTCAATATTGGACAGATACCTTGAAAACTGGGGAATTTGGGGTATATCAGACAAAGATGAGAAACAGAGCTGGAGCTTAGGATCTGATGTGATTGGGGGAAATCAGTACATTAGGACAAAAAAAGACTGAAAAGTGATGCAGACAAGGGGCTAGGGTTGTGGCTCAGTGGTAGAGTGTTTGCCTAGCATGCATGAGGCACTGGTTTCAATCCATGTAAAATAAAATAAAGATACTGTGTCTACCTAAAACTAATTATATATATGAAAAGTGCAGCAGACAGTCTTGGAATGCAGAATGTGGGACCACAGGGTCAAGCTATTCTACTCATTAAACTGTGGCATGAAAGTCACCACCAGTCTGCCTGGAATGTACAGAGAGTTGAACCTGGAGACATATTTAAACATCTGCACTGCAATGGCACCAACTCAGAGTGGGAATTTAGGTCCATGTGTTGGGGCTCAGTCCGATATATAAATCTGCAGACACCATCCACAAGACATAAACTGAGCCTAGCAAATCAGGAGAATTTCTGGCATGGACAGTATTTCTCCTGGGGGTAATACTAGTCAGATAGGCCAAAGAGAGCCTGTCCTCCTCTCCTCCCTTGACACAGCTGTGCCCAAGACCAGTGGCAGTTGCTTCAAAATCTCAATGAGCAGGGGTGATGGACCTTGGTGCTTGAGGGCAGACCTAAGGAGGTAAGAAAGAACAGTACCCTGAAAAAACAGAACTGGTAAAGGACTGGCTTCCCTGTCCCATGAATGTAGCCCTGGGGAGAAGAGTAAAGTCCTGGGTGTGCACTGATTTATTTATGCCCAGTAACTCCCCATGAAATGAAACACCTGGGGCAAAGACAGGACCTCACTGCCTCCCCTGAGAACATATTGTAGAACCTAGCATGACATATACCCTGGGGGTGGAGCTGACAGCACCTTTCACAGCTCCCCATACCATCCCATGGAGAATGGAAACTGAGAGATGGAAAGACACTTTGGAAGAGACAGCAAGCACATACTCTCAGTAACAATCCTGTTTTTTTTTTTTTTTTTTAGTTTTTGTATGTGTACTGATGGATACATGAAGGACATTCATACACTTGTACATATTTGTTTATGCTTTCTCATTTGTACTATTCTGAAACATAGTTATTTTTCCTTACTCTGTTGTTAAGGGTTAAAGTTTTTAATTAGCCTATTTTGGATTGAGTTTGTGTTCTGTTTCAAACCTTTTATTTCTTTTTGTTTCTATTTCTTTTCTCTTACAAACAGTCAAATTCCACTATTCTCACTTTACTCTTTATTTCTTTTACTTGTTTTTCCTTCTTTCTCATAAACAATACATCGTATATCACTTTGCTTCTGCCCTACTCACATCTTGAAACCGCTAATCCTTTTCTATCACCATTGCTTTTTTCTTCATAATGAACTCTATTTTTAATTTCTCCCAGAACTCTTGGTTTATAAAACTCCACACACCACCACTAATGCTAAAGCAACAATTAATACAATTGAAGCTATAGAAAACACCTATTTTTTTATTTTATGAAAGATATAACTCATGATTACTTACTGTCATTACTGATATAAATTGATACAGTTCTGTTTATTGTGCCAACTAACTTTGTGTGAAAATAAAAATTAAGTATGCAATTTAGTTCTATATTTTTTATGGACAGTTGGTTGCAATTATTTGGCTCCCCCCCCCCCGCCCCCCGCAATCTGTGAGCCACAAGATATCTACAGGATCACTAGAAATGCACAGAATAGTAGTTCTGTTGCTAGAGATCCATTTTGATACATGAATAGACACACAAACAATATGAACAAGCAAGGGAACAAAGCATCCCAAACAAACCAGAATGACTCAAAAGCAGATTCCACAAAAACCACAGTGAAGAAAATATCAGAGAAGGAATTTTGAAAGTTTATATTTCAACTGATCTATGAGATAAAAGATAATGTAAAAAGTAAAATCACAGAGAAGACACAAGAAGTAAAATATCAATAAGGAAATAGAAGTTCTAAAGAAAAATCAATCAGAAATTTTCAAAATTCAGAAATCAATAAACCAAATTAAAAATGCAATGCAAAGCATCACCAATACACTAGATGACTTAAAGGACAAATATTCAGGTAATAAAGAAGTAGTGCATAATCTTGAAAATAAAGTTCATCATGGAGAAAAGATGTTACCAAACCATGAAGAGAATTTTTAAAAATATGTATGGGATAATAAGAAAAGGCCAAATTTAAGATTCACTGTGATAGATGAAGGTATTGAATTTCAAAACAAAAAATGAACAATCTTTTCAATGAAATAACTGAAAATTTCCAAAATCTTAAGAATGAAATGAAAAATCAAACACAGGAGGTATATACAACTCCAAATATATAGAATTACAACACTCCTAGCCACAATAGTATGAAAATGCCTAACATACAGAATAAGTATAGAATTTTACTTATAATAGAATTTTAAAACCTGATAGTGAAAAATGATTGGTCATATTCAGAGGCAAATCGATCCAGATCTCAGCTGATTTTTCAAAGACCCTAAAAGCTAGGAGATCTTGAAATAATATATACTAAGCTCTGAAAGAAAATGGATTCTGCATAGAATACTAAATTATATCAGATTTTAATATGAGATAATAACATCCATAATAAACAAAAGTTAAAAAAATCACAACTAGAAAGCTGGCATTATAAAACACACTCAATAAATATTTTATTAAGAAAAAATAAAATATACAAATAAAAACATACAGAAACTAAAATTAAAAGAATAGTTAATCAAAGTAGAATCTATTTCAACTTGATAACTAGAAATGAACCAAAATAACAGGAAACATAAATCATCTCTCAATAATAACACTGAATGTTAATGGACTCAACTCATCAACACACATACACTGGCAGATTGATTTGGAAAAAAAAGAACCCAACAATAGCCTGTCTCCGAGAGACTCACCTCTTAGACAAATATATACACAGACTAACTGTGAAAGGATGGGAAAAACATATAATTCACATGGATCTTATACACAAGGTGTATCTATTTTCATATCTGATATAATGGACTTTGAGCAAAAGTTCATCAGAACAGATAAAAAATTCCATTTTCAAAGTGCTTAGTAGAGCAATACAACAGAAAGAAATAATAGTGGTAAATATATATGCTCCAAACTATGAAGCATCTAAGTAATCAAAGAGCTCCTTCTCAATATAGAGAATCAAACAGATCACAACACAATAATATTGGAAACTTTAAGATGTGTCTCTCATCACTAGAAAGATCATACCAACAAAAGTTAAATATAGAACTAAAATTACAATAAATAATTTAGACTTAACAGAAATGCACAGAATATTTTACTCATCAATGACTGAATACATTATCTTCTTAGCTGCACAGGGAACATTTTCCAAAATAGACCATATTTTAGTACATAAAGCAACATTTCACAAATACCAAAAATAGAGCTAATACCTTGAACTCTGTCAGATCATAATGGAATAAAACTAGAAATCAACAAGATGAAAATTTAAAAAAAAAACTAACACTAGGAGACTAAATTCACTATTGAATAATGAACAGATAGATGAACAAATCAGAGTTTAAATAAAAAAATTAAATGTAAATGAGAATAGTGATACAATATATAAAAACCTTTGGGACACTATGAAGGCAGTTCTAAGAGAAATGTTTATAGCATTGAGCCCATACATTAAAAGAATAGAAAGTTACTGAGTAAAATAATCTAACATTATATCTTAAGGACCTAGAGAAAAACACTAAAATCAGAAAAATAAAGGAAAAAATAAAAATCAAATATGAAATTGATAAAATCAAGATGTAAAAACTGAAAAAGAAATGAATCAAAAATTTTTTAAATGAACAAAATTGATAAATATTAACCAAGCTATCAGAGAAAAATGAAAAGTACCAAAACCTATGGTGAAAATGGAAATATCAGCACAGATACTACTGAAACAGAGCATAAATAGAAGCTATTTTTCAAAATCTATACTCCAATAAGCTAGAAAATCTAAAAGACATCAGTAAATTCCAGGAGACATGAGCTCCCCAAATTTAACCAGAAGTATATAGAAAATTTAAAGAGATCAATTTCAAATAATTAGAATAAAAAAGTCATCAAGACTCTACCAACAAAGAAAAGCCTAGGACCAGATGGATGCTCAGCCAATTTCTACCAAACCTTTAAAGAAGAACCAATACCAATCCTCCTCAAATTATTTCATAAAATTGAAAAAGAGGGAATTCTTCAAATTTATTAAATGAAGCCTATCTCACACTGATACTAAGTCCAGACAAAGATACATCAAGAAAAGAAAAATTCAGACTAATATCCTTGATGAACATAGATGCAAAAATCCTCAATAAAATACTGCTAAATCTCATACAAAAATAGATTTTAAAAAATAGTGCACATAACCAAGTGGGTTTCATCCCAGGAATGCAACACTGATTCAACAAATGGAAATCAATAAATGTAATTCATCACACAAATAGATACAGAGATGAGAACACTTGATTATCAAAATAGATGCAGCATCTATTTTTTACATAATACCCCATCTATTCATGCTTTAAACACTAGAAAAAATAGGAATGAAGGAATCATACCTCAACATTGTAAAAGCTATACATGACACACCCAAGGACAACATAATTATGAAGGGAGAACAACTACAGAATTTCTTCTAAAAACTGCAATGAGACAGGGATGCCCACTTTCACTACTTCTATTAGTACACAATGCAACTCTTAGCAAATACAAAATGTAGAGATAATACTCTGCAATCTATCAGATCATAAATGAATAAAACACCAGAAGACCAAATTCACGACTGAATGATAAATAGAGAGCTGAACAAATCAGGTCCTTTAATCTCTTGCCAGAGCAATTTGGCAAAGGAATGTAATTAAAGGGATATGAATAGGAAAGGAAGGGCTAAAACGAGCACTGTTTGAAGAAAACGTGATTCTATATTAAGAAGATCCCCTCAAAAAAATACTCACTAGAAAGCTTCTAGAACACAAATGAATTCATCAAATTTCAGGATACAAAAGTAACATTCATAAATCAACTGTTTCTATACTCCAATAAAAGATGAGCTAAACGAGAAATTAGGAAAATTATCCTATTCAAAATAGCATAAAAAAACACTTGGGAAACAATCTAACAAAAAAGGTAAAAGACCTCTACAATGAAAATTACAGAACACTCAAGAAATAAATTGAGGAAGGTCCTAGGAATGGAAAGACTTGCCATGTTCTTGGATAGGCAGAATTAATATTGTCAAAATTACCATACTCCCAAAAGTGCTATAAAATTTCAATGCAACTCCCTTCCAGAGCCCAAAGAAATGCTCTCCCTTTCAGATCCCACAGAAACAGAAAAAGCAATAATGAAATTTACTTAGATAAACAAGAGACCCAGAATACCCAAAACAATACCTAGCAAGAAAAATGAAGCAGGAGGTATCACAATATCAGACTTCAAATTACACTACAGAGCTATAAAGACAAAACCAGTATGGTATTGGCAACAAAACAGGTAAGACCTCCAATGAAACAGAAGACAGAGACAAACCCACATAAATACAATTACCTCATACTAGACAAAGGCACAAATATCATATACTGGTGCAAAGATAGCCTCTTCTACAAATGGTGCTGAGAAAATTTGAAATCCATATGAAGAAGAATTAAATTGAACCCTAATCCTCCCACCATGCACAAAAACTCAACTCAAAGTGGATCAATTACTTAGGTATTAGACCAGAATCCCTGCACCGGATAGAAGAATACATAGGCCCAAAACTCCAACATATCAGCTCAGGAACTGACTTATTAATAAAATCTCTAAAGCAAAAGAAGTTGTTGGTGGGCCTGACCTTGGATCTACATGGAGGAATGCTCATCTTTCTCATTGTGCAGCAGGGATGTCCTAACATACAACACTATGTTTTGGGACAGAGTGTTGTCAGAACACTGGCAAGCACCATTTACCTGCTCCTTTGACAAGAAATTACTCCCCAGTTGGTACAAGGCAGTTGCTAGACTCTTGGTGGCAGGACTCCCATAATATTATATGTTGTGTATCCCCTCTGGCCTATCATGACTGCTATATGTAAATTGGAACATAGCCACTATGAAAGCTAGTTTTGCTGCATAATATAGCAGAAGCAATTATCTGCAACTGTCTTTGGAGGGGTTTCTGTATGCCCTCAAGCTCCCAAGAGTAGATGCTGAAAGGGCAGGCCCCTCAACGCAAAGTAAAATCAATTTTCAATAAATGGTGCTCCATCAAACTAAGAAGCTTCTTCACGGCAAAGACAAAAACCCAGAACATGAAAAGTGAGCCAACACAATAGGAAAAAATACCTTTGCCACCTGCACCTCAGAAAATGCATTAACTTCCAGGATAGATAAAATAATAATAATAATAATAATAATAACAACAAAAACAGCTTAAAACTAATAATAACCCCATCACCCACCTCCACCCATTTAATAAATGAGCAAAGAAATTCAACAGGCACTTCACAGAAGAAATACAGATGGTCAACAAATGTATGAAAAAAAAATCTACAGAAATTAGAGAAAAGCAGTAAACAGATCAGGGACAGAAAGCTTACAAAGACATTCCAGTGTAGGAGACAGCAAATATGCTCATCTCTTACTTCCAGCTACTTTTTCTATCTTATGTGTGGTACAAACAAAACTTTACTTCCCCTAGGGACAAAAGTGTTGAAAGATGACAACCTTCAGAGTTTATACACTCTTATCCATACCACATGGTCATAGGGAAATACAGAAAGAAGCACCAGGGAAGTAGCAGCAAGTTGTTATGTAGATATAGCTGATATGATAAAATATTTAAATAGGCTATGAACTCACTCATGCTTTCAGAATGAGCCAAACATTGTCTCTCCATATAGAAGAAATTCTTTCCCACTTCATTAAAACTATAAAACAAAACAAAACAATACAACAACAACAAAAGAATAAGACATTTACTCTGAGAGAATCTACTGGTAGGGCAGAGGAAAGAGCTAAGTGGTAATGTATTGCATAGACTGAAGGAGCTCTGGCTTCAATCCCAACAGTGAAATAAATAATGATGATGATGCTGACAATGATGGTGATGATGATGATGATCATGTGGAGGAGGAGGAGTACAAAGGACTTGTACTGTTAAAATTATATAGAATGAGTTTATATTCACCACTCAAAAGAAGAGGAGTATTTCAATTCATGCATGCTATTCACATTCTAGTCTTATTTCACATGGCAAGGTAGATGTAAAAGACCATTTGATGACAATTTTATAAACTATGACTTTTTTAAAAAATATTTTTTAGTTGTAGTTGGACACATTTCTTTATTTTATTTATTTTTATGTGGTGCTGAGGATCAAATCCAGTGTTTATCATGTGCTAAGTGAGCACTATACTACTGAGCCACAACCCCAGCCCAAACTATGATTTATTGAGACTTTTAAATTCCATAAAGAAGAGTTTATCTGGTCCCAGGAGAGCAGGATGGTCCATTTAGTACTGTGTTATACAATATGATGTCAATTTTCTCAGTCCTCCTCATAAGTGGAAGATGTTTATAGACTTCACACTTCTAAATTTGTATGGAAGAAAAACAAACAAACAAAGAAATACTTAGACAAAGTGATACTGAAAAAAAACAAGGAGAGAAATGAATTACAGTAGATGGGGTAGAGAGAGAAGATGGGAGGGGAGGGGAGGGGGGATAGTAGAGGATATAAAAGGTAGCAGAATACAACAGTTACTAATATGGCATTATGTAAAAATGTGGATGTGTAACCGATGTGATTCTGCAATCTGTATTTCGGGTAAAAATGGGAGGTCATAACCCACTTGAATCTAATGTATGAAATATGTCAAGAGCTTTGTAATAGTTTGAACAACCAATAAAAAAATAAATAAATAAAATAAAATGCATGCTGTGTTTAACCTTTCAAAAAACAAAAACAAAACAAACAAACAAACAAACAAAAAAACATAGTGCACCATGATCAAGTGGGGTTCATCCCAGGGACACAAGGTTGGTTCAACCTATGGAAATCAAAACAGGATTCATTAATAGACTTAAGAAACATAACATAATTATCTCAATAGTTGAAGAAAGAGCATTTTACAGAATACAGCATCCATTCATGTTCAAAATGGTAGAAAAAATAGGGATAATACGAATGTAACTGAACATTTTAAAATCTCTATACCAAAAAACCCAAGAGTAACATGATTCCAAATGGAAAAAAATGAAACATTCTTTCTAAAAACTAGAAAAAGACAAGGGTGCCCTCTTTCACCACTTCTATTCAACATATGAATATTGAAATTCTAACCAGAGCAGTTTGGAAAAAGAGATTAAAGGGATATGAATATGAAAAGAAGAGCTCAAAATATCCCTATTTGCTGACAACAACATTTTATATGTAGAAGACACAAAACTACACCACAAAATTTTTAAAACTCATAACCACACTCAGCATAGTAGCAGGATATAGAATTAACACTCATAAATCAATTATGATCCTGTACACAAATTATGCATCAGCTGATGAATCACAATGGATTCAAAACAATTTAAAAAATAAAATAATCAGGAAACAATCTAAGAAGTGAAAGACCTCTATTATGAAAATTACCAAACACTAAAGAAAGAAATTGAAGAAAACCGCAGAAGATGGAATATTTCAAATGTTCATGGATTGGCAGGATTAATGTTACCAAAATTGACATACTACCAAAATGCTATAGTTTTAATGCAACTTCTATTAAAATGTCAATGATATTTCACAAAGAAATAGAAAAAGCAGACATAAAATTCACTTGGAAAAACAAGAAGCCCAGAATATTCAAAACAATCCTTAGTGAAAAAAAGTGAAGGAGACAGCAGACATCACAAGATCCGATCTCAAATTATACTATAGTGCTACGAAAATGGCATGGGATTGGCACCAAAACAGGCAAAATGTCCAATGGAACAGAAAAGACATCACAAAGACAAAAATCACATTCATACTGTCTTGTTAATCTAGACAAAGTCACCAACAACATACATTAAAAGAAAAGACAGCCTCTTAAAAAATGGTACTGAGAAAACTGGAAATATGCATGTGGCAGAATCAAATTGAACCCCTACCCCTATCCCTGCACAAAACTCAACTCAAAGTACATCAAGGAACTAGGCATTAAACCAGACATCCTGTACCCACTAGAAGAAAATATAGGCCCAACTTTCCATCATCTTGTCTTAGGAACTGACTTCCTCAACAAGACTTCTAAATTGCAACAAATAAAATCAAGAATCAATAAATGGGAAGGTAACAAAGTAAAAAGCTTTCTCACAGGAAAGAAAATTATCAAGAAAATGAACAGAGAACCTACAAAATGGGAGAAAATCTTTACCACCTGCACCTCAGAACATTAGTCTTCTGGATATATAAAGAATTCAAAACAAACCAGCACAGGAGGCTGAAAGAGGAGGATCAAGAGTTCAAATCCAGCTTCAGCAATAGTGAGGCACTGAGCAACTCTATGTCTAAATAAAATGCAAAACAGAGCTGGGTATGGGGCTCAGTGTTAGAGAACTAGCCTTGCAGGTGTAAGACCCTGTGTTTGATCTTCAGCACTACATAAAAATAAATAAATAAATAATAAACAAGTAAATAAGTAAATTGTGTCCATCTACAACAAAAATAATAAAAATAAAATAAAATAAAACATAGGGCTGGGGATGTGGCTCAGTGGTTGAATGCCCCTGAGTTGAATCCCCACTACTTGTCCCCATGAAAAAAAAATCAAAAAACTTAACACACACACACACACACACACACACACACACACACCCCAGTATAGTTAATATTCTCTTCTAGTGGTCATAGGATGTCAATAAATGTGCAAAGGATCTGAAACTGGTTGTTTACAGAACAAGAAATACAATTGGTGAGCAAATATATTTTTAAAATGCTCAATATCCAACCAGCAGTGTATGAGGGTACCCTTTTCCCACATCCTCACCAGCATTTGTTGTTGTTTGTCTTCATCATGGCTGCCATTCTTACTGAAGTGAGATAGTATCTTAGGGTAGTTTTAATTTGCCTTTCTCTGATTGCTAGAGATGGTGAGCATTTTTTCATATATTTGTTGATTGATTGTATATCCTCTTCTGAGAAGTGTCTGTTCAGGTCCTTGGCCCATTTGTTGATTGGATTATTTGTGTGTGTGTGTGTGTGTGTGTATGTGTGTGTGTTTAGCTTTTTGAGTTCTTTGTATACCCTAGAGATTAGAGCTCTATCTGATGTTGAGGGGTAAAAATTTGTTCCCAGGATGTAGGCTCCCTATTCACCTCACATATTATTTCTCTTGCTGAGAAAAAAAAACTTTTTAGTTTGAATTCATACAATTTGTTAATTCTTGGTTTTAACTCTTGTGCTATAGGCATCTTATTAAGGAAGTTGGGGCCTAGCTCCACATGAGGAAGATTAGGGCCTACTTTTTCTTCCATTAGATGCAGAGTCTCTGGTTTAATTCCTAGACCCTTGATCTATTTTGAGTTAACTTTTGTGCATGGTGAGAGATAGGGATTCAATTTCATTTTGTTGCATATGGATTTCCAGTTTTCCCAACACCATTTGTTGAGGATGCTATATTTTCTCCAGTGCATGCTTTCAGTACCTTTGTCTAATATAAGGTAGTTGTAGTTTTGTGGGTTAGTCTCTGTGTCCTCTATCCTGTACCATTGGTCCACCAGCCTGTTTTGGTGCCAGTACCATGCTGTTTTTGTTACTATTACTCTGTAGTATAGTTTAAGATCTGGTATAGTGATACCATCTGTTTCACTCTTCCTGCTTAGAATTTCTTTTGCTATTCTGGGTCTCTTATATTTCCAGATGAATTTCATAATTGCTTTTTCTATTTCTGTGAGGAATGTCATTGGGATTTTGATCAGAATTGAACTGCTGGTGAGATTGTAAATTGGTGCAGCCAATTTGGAAAGCAGTATGGAGATTCCTTGGAAAACTGGGAATGTAACCACCATTTGACCCAGCTATTCCTCTTCTAGGACTATACCCAAAAGACCTAAAAACAGCATACTACAGGGACTCAGCCACATCAATGTTTATAGTAGCACAATTCACAATAACTAGACTGTAGAGCCAACCTAGATGCCCTTCAATGGATGAATGGATAAAAATATGTGGCATATATACACAATGGAATATTACTCAGAACTAAAAAATAATAAGATCATGGCATTTGCAGGGAAAAGGATGGCATTAGAGCAGATTATGCTAAGTGAATTTAGCCAGTCCCCAAAAAACAAATGCCAAACCTCTTCTCTGATATAAGGGGGGTGACTCAAAATGGGGAAGAGAGGAAAAGCATGAGAAGAAGATTACCTATACACAGGGAAGAGGGGTGGGAGGGAAAGGGAGGGAGAAAGGGAATTGCACGGATGGTGGAAGAAGAGCCTCATTGTTATACAAACTACATGTATGAAGATGTGAGAAAAAAAAATGAATAGTGCTACCTTAGATTAAGAAGAGAGAAGTGATGGGAGGGGAGAGGAGAGGTTGGAAATATAGGAAGGATAGTAGAATGGAATAGACATTATTATTATTGGTGTGTATATGTGAATGCATGATCAATGTGAATCTACAACCTGTATATTCAGAAAAATGAGATATTGTATCTCATGTGGCTCAAATGTATGATATGTCAAGGTCATTGTAATGTCATGTGTAACTAACTGAAACAAATAAAAATAAAAAACAAATTGTAGTGAAAAATAGTATATGTAAAATGGCATAAACTGACATAAACATACTTTATATTCAGAGGTAAAATTGTGCTTTATATGTGTAATAAGGATTGTAGTGCATTCCACTGTTGTCATGCACTTAAAAAATTATAAGATCAATAAAAAGTAGAAAAAACACAAAAATGCTAAATTTCTCTAGAAATTAGAAAATGCAAATTAAAACTACATTGATATTCCATTCTTGGTTCAGTCAAAATAGGAATTATCAAGAATACAAGTAACAATAAATGCTGGAGAGAATGTGAGAAAAAAGTTACACTCATACTTTGCTAGTGAGACTGCAAATTGGTGCAAGTACTCTGGAAAACAGTATGGAGATTCCTCTGAAAATTTGGAATGGAAACACCATTCAACCAGTTATCACCCCAGTTGAATCTTGATTTTATTTGTTGCAATTTAGAAGTCTTGTTGAGGAAATAAGTTCCTAAGTTGACATGATGGAGAGTTGGGCATATATATATATATATCCAAGGGACTTTAAATCAATATACTACAGTGACACAGCCACATCAATGTCTACAGCAGCCCAATTCACAATAGTTAAGCTATAGAAACAACCTAGGTGAGCTTCAACAGATGAAAGGTTAAAGAAAACGGGGTACATATACACAATGGAGTATTTCTTATCCATAAAGAAGAATAAAATTTATGTCACTTGCTGGTAAATGGATGGAACTTGAGACTACTATACTTAGTGAAATAAGCCAATACCAAAAAACCCAAAGGCCAAAAGTTCTCTCTGATCCTAAATAGAATCAGATGTAGCCCATGTATGTAAAAAATACACTCTACTGTCATACATATCTAAAAAAATAAAATAAAACCTGGTGCTGAAAAAAAAAATTAAAAATAAGAACAGCGATAAAAAGCTTTAACCTAACACACACATTTAGTAATGGAAAGAGATGACTAAAATTCAGTGGTCTGGACACACTAAAGCAAGACTAGAAATAAATGAAGAAACTCTTACAGAATTATGAAATATCACATTCAGACAATATCAACAACAATCAAAATAATTGTAAACAAATTACAAAACCACTAGACACAATTCATAGACTACTTTTATGAATCACTGGTACACATAATGGAGAAGAGGTACAGGCTACAGGCAATGAAAGCTTTCTCAGTGAATAAAATAAACTATTTCTTATATCTTGTGAAAGTTATGGACATCCAGGTATAAGATTTTAGAATACCAAATGGACATGGCCCGAAAAGAACTTCTCCAAATCATAGTCTATAAAATTACCAAAGGTACACTGAAATCTATAATAAGGGCCAAAGCAATTATAAACATATCAGAAAAATATTAGATTTCTGAGTAGAAATTTTAAGGCCCAGGAAATGGTATATTTCAAACCCCAAACAAAAATGTTAAAAAAGAAACAAAGACAATAATTGTAAAATGGATGGAAAGGATGGTCATCGTGTTAAGGTGAAAAAATCAGAAACAAAACCCCAATTATCACATTCTCTCCCTAACATGTGGAATTTGGGAAGAAAATAAGAATGACTAGAAAATGATGGAGGGAACATTAAGGAAGAGGGAAGGTAACTGGGGATGAAAAAGGGAGTAGAGGGGAAAATGGAAGTAAGGAGAGTGGTCAGGATTCAAGTATTGTATATGTGTGTATATAAATATCACTGTGAAATTCACTAATGTAGGCACTCAATAGGAGCTGATATTAACAGTTGACAGGAACACCTGGTTTTACAACAAGTCCAATCTGCTATCATGTGACCATATACGAAACAGAATGTATAATTTAAAAATATTCTTACTTCTGCAAAGACATAAAATTTCAGGGTCAAAATTAATGTAAAATTTTTTCAGACAATATCATTTAGATGATAAATTTCTTATAGTTAATTATTAAGATATCCTGGATTCTATATGAGCAAGAAAGATATAAAAAATATGAATGGAATTTGAACATTTAAATTTTTCCACTCTTCTTTTTTGATCAAACATTCTTACTCTTATTTACACAGGGCATGAACACCAAGAGTAACTCATTTTTTAAGTCTTACCTGGATTGAAATTTACTGATGTTCTAGATTGTGCTTTCATGTATTGAAGAATTAAATTCCTGTTTCTATATTTGAAAAAAGTAATAAAATTGGTATTTTAACACTCACATGAAAACACTGACCAAATATAATTCAATACTTAATAATGTTTTAGATCTAGTATCAGAACTTTTTCATATGCTCTCCTAATCTGTATGCCCTATAAACATTTTGTTAACTTGAAAATTATTTGTACAATGTTTGTTTTTTCTGTTTTGTGAGATGGTATTTCATGATGATGGTCAGGCTGATCTTAAATACCTGGGCTCAAGCAATTGTCCTGCCTCAGGCTCTTAAGTAGCTGGGGTAAATGCATGTGTTACTGCACCCATAGCTTGAAGTTAAAGAAGAAAAAAGATGAAATGATCATTAATTGAGAACAGGACAGGTAAATATATTAACTAGTGTAGCTTGAACTCAGAAAATGCCCTGTCTCTGTAAAAAATAGGTTTTTGTTCTTGCACAACTTCTTTCTCTTAGGCTTAAGGCCTTTTAAAAAATAAGGGTTGTATCACTTTAGTTCACCAGGTTGTTATGGAGATTTACTAAGATAATATTGAAACATGTTAAGCAAAATAGTAAAATAATGGCATACTTAACTACTTACAATCTCAGCTAGAACTAATGTGTATTTTTCATAGGTTCTAATATTCAAAAGTTAAAATTATTTTAAAAAATGCTTGAGTCCTAATTTTCATGATCAATTGGGCTCTTCTTTGTGCTTTATAACTCAAAGCAAATCAACAATTAATTTATAACTATTTATAAATATCTCCTTAAATTAGAGAATTTAATCATCCCCTTCTGTGAGACTAATCAATAATAACAAAGGCAAGAAATTAACAAATGCCAAAAACTTGGACTACTACTATTTCTTCTCTACCTAGTTGAACAGAATCAGCAGATAAGTGTAGCTACATTTCCATGCTGATCTCCAACTGACTTGGAACACAAAATTTTCTTTAACACAATGGATACTGAGGAGTCATGATGGGGCTTAGTTCTCTTAGATTCAATGAATCTGCTTAATCTATTCCTTTTGAGGCAGACCTTAATAAATGCTGAAAACTTTAGGCAGTGATTCCAACAGCTTGGAAATTTCCATTACTTGGGAAAACTACTAGAAGTGCCAATCTAAATTGGCACTCACCATGGAAAACAGTGATGTGGAACCCCCTGCAGTCAAAGGAAATCTATTTCAAGGGATGGAGGGATTTGGGGCACAGATCTGTTAGCCAAGATGACAGAAAACTCTGATCTCTTCCAGAGATTACTTGAAGCTTTACTTGAAATTTTCTAATAGATTTGAATGATTTTAATTTTATGACAGAAAAGACAAAGTCCTAAAAGGATAATGCACCAGAAAGGGCAAGGCTAATATGGGGATTCCACATAAGGTTCCTAAAAGGGGGACAGGGTCAGAGTGCTTAGTATTTGTTGGCCAAAGCTAGAGGCCAAGCTGTCAAAGCAGAGTGCTTCTGCTTGGAAACAACTGTTGAATAAAAAAGCATAAGTGCATGAGAACTAAAAAGAGTGTTGAGTCTAAGTGTGGGTTACCATGAAGACTCAGGGGTTGGATCAGTCAGGATATTTTGAAATAAAAGCTCTTCACTACCAGACTGCAGGGCCAGGTCTGGCAGAAACACCACAGCAACAGAACTGACAGAGACAAAGGAACAATTTAAAAATCTATTTATTCCCCTCCATCTGACTACAGAATTATCTTCCTTACACTTCAAGGATATCATTAGGTCCTTGATAAATTAAAGGGGGATGGTAAAATAGCTAACTTCAGCTAAACAGGGAATTTCAAGACCCAAATAGCAAATTATAAAATCATAGGTGTGATACTATCTGTCCCTGTGAGGAGGGGTTATGCTTGAAATGAATTGGATAATGCTGGAAACCCTAAGGATAAAGGTTTACAAAGTCCTAAGATATTAGCTAGTGGTATATCTCAGTGGTAGGAAAATTTCCCAGCATGCATGAGAAAAAAAAGAAAGGAGAGGGGAAGAGAGAGGAGAGAACAAACCTTGAAGGTGACTCATGCACACATCACTACTTACTTTTTTAAAAATAACTAATCCATTTTAATTATGTATATATGACAGTAGAGTGAAATTTGATTCATTGGACACAACTGCAACAACTTTCATTTCTGATTTTACAGGATGTACCATTGCATCATGTATGCAGTCATACCTGTACCAAGGTAATAATGTCTATCTCACTCCACCATCTTTCTTGCCTCCATTACCCTTCCATCCTTCTCTTTGCCCAATCAAAATATCATCACTGCTTCTTGGCTAGACTTTGAAGGGTTTCTGACTAATGAACTGTCCTAACTCACTACGGTTCCATACATAGTAATGCTATGAAATCTCACCTCATATATAAGATGCAACAGGTGTAACTATTGTGGATATACATCTAATTTTGATTAGTATTGTAATGTAAATACTTACGCAGTATTTCCACTAGCAATGGCATAAGACAAGGCAATCTCTCCACAATTATCTGAAGCAGACACATTAACACCACATTGAAGAAGCAGCTCAGCTATGTGTGTTGATTTATGTTCCACAGCCAACATGAGGGCTGTTCTAAAATAAGAGAGATAACTTCAAATTTAGGTATTTTAATAAGTTTATTTAAAAAGCCATTGTAATACATTTCACCAATTTGACATCTAGCTTTACATACACTAACAGACATATACATCTTGGAAGATCAAATCTTTATCTTTCTAAATCATTTGTAAGTCTAAAAGTAAAACAAACACATAAAAAATAAATCACGTGTCCCAAAAGGGGAGAGTTACAAACTTAAAATCCTTCAATGAACATTAATTATGATGAGGTCATTCATCTGGAGTTGGCAAAGATTTCAATGAATAAAGCTCCATTTCTTTCTTAGAGTGATGTAATATATTGTAACTCACAGTCAGCCAAAGGTCAAGGAATAAAAAAGGTATTTGCAGGTATAACATAATAACAGTAGCACTGGTGATAATAATAATAATTGTTGCTTCAGTCATTCACTCTGAGAAGCATTTGCCAGGCATTGAAATCAATGCTACATGTATAATCTTGCAACCAGATTTCAAGCATATGTTACACTCTTTTTCATTATAAATGTTCAAAATTTGTTAAGACTAATTAGACATCACTTAGGAAAAATCTGAAATCAATATTCTACAAATTAAGTAATTTAAAGCAAATAGTCATATAAAGGAAAAAATAATTTTCAATGTCTATCTATACTCAACACAGCATTTCCAAAAGAAAACTATACCAGGAGAAGATGAAATATTACAGAAAATTTAAAAAGTTCAATACTGAATAAAAGCACAAACTAAAAGTCTATATTTTACAAAACTAACATGAAAACTCTAGCTAACACAAGATTATGTGATCAACAAAATCAAATAGTAATCATCAGCCAATAATTATAAGGGCATGTGAATCATACTACATACTCTTATTTGTGTTGCTCAGTTTGAATAATTGCTTTTCTCCTTAATTTTAGTTTATGTTAATAAATTTCACTCTATTCCAATGATTATGTCATTCCCATTAATTTAATATTTTTAACTTGAGTGATTTTACTACAATATTAACCTTTTTCCAAAAAATATAAAGTACTATACCTTCCCTTATCATCAACTTCATGTATGTTTGCTTTATTCTTAATAAAAAATTCTACCATCATCTGTCTGTTTTTCTTTATGGCGAGTAAAAGTGGTGTTTGGCCACTCTGAAAAACAACAAATATAGTTTATTCACAAAATTACTACTTTTCAACTGAAGTTAACCTTACACAATACTGTATGAACATAAGCATATAATAATAATGTAAATTAAGAGTAGCTACTCTCTTCTCTTCCCATTCTGCTTCCATACGTGCTGCTCTTTCATTTTGAGATGCCTCTCCTCTGCCTAGAGTGGCCACATGAACTCCAGAATTTCTAAAACTGCTTCATACATTTACTGTTTCCATGGATCTTTGCCGCTGTCAAGCATTCATCATGGCATCTTGGAGTTATGTAACATGCACCCTCCTCAACCAAGAGTATCTTTAGGACATAAACTGTATTTTATATCCCAATAGCCCCATTCCCTAATACATATTAGTAAAGGATATAAGTATTATATTTCATTAACAAGCCAAATTCTCAACTCACTAGTAGGGTGTATAAATCATATTCTGAAGAACGTCTACTTTTCCAGAAATACCAAGCTGCATAGAAAAGATTCCGTGTTTTACTGTTAGAGAAAATTTACACAACTGTGCATTGTATGTCCAGTAGTACAGAAATAGCTTTTCCGTTGCTTAACACCTACTTGACACCGATTTTTTATTGGAGATATTCACATGTAAACAATTGAAGTTACAGGAATATATTTCTGAGAGCTTTCCAGCAATATGGAAGTTTTCTCCATGTTATACAAGTCCACTTGATTCTTTTTTATTTATGAAATCAGAATCCCAGATTCCGATATAAGGAATTTCTGCTTAAAATTGATAGAGTCTGAGTAAACTATGTTGCTTTTTCATAATTGTTCCTGTGTCTTCTCTTATTATAAGTTGAAAGATATTTATCTTACATGTCAGAAAGTTCAATACAAAAGTATATTATTTTTATGCAATTGGAGAAAATTTTTCCAACTAATCCACTGAGAGGGGATTAACAAAGAGAAATAACCAACTCAAAAAAAAAAAAAAACACAGAGCTGGGATTATGGCTCAGTGGTAAAGCACTCACCTAGTACATGTGAGGCTCTGGGTTTGATCCTCAGCAGCACATAAAATAAATAAAATCAATGTATTGTGTCCAATAAGAATTAAAATATAAATATTTTTAAAAACTCCAAACAAACAAACAAAAAAACCACCCAGTCAATAACTGAGCAGAAGACCTAAACAGAAATTTCTCAAAAGAAACACAAATGTCCAAACTATATATAAAAAAAGTCTTCTACATCTCTAGCAATTATGTTAATGCACATAAAAACTACACTAAGACTTTATCTTACTCCAGCCACAATGGTAATTATCAAGAACACAAACAGTAATATATACTGGTAAGAATGTGGGGCTGGGGATGTGGCTCAAGCGGTAGCGCACTCGCCAGGCATGCGTGTGGCCCGGGTTCAATCCTCAGGACCACATACAAAGATGTTGTGTCCGCTGAAAATGAAAAAAATAATAATAATAAATATTCTCTCTCTCTCTCTCTCTCTCTCTCTCTCTCTCTCTCTCCCTGGTTAGAAAAAAGAATGTGGGGGTAAGGCACACGTTTACACTGTTGGTGGGACTACATACTAGTACAACCACCCTGGAAAACAGTTTGGAGATTCCCCAAAATCTAAGAAGGGAACCACAACATGAAACAGCTATCCCATGACTCAGTATTTTCCCAAAATTAGTAAAACAAAATTTTACGTGTAACTGTATATTAATACAGTCACATGTGTGTTTACAGTAGCACAATTCACAACAGGTAAATTATGAAATTAACCCAAGTACCTGTGAATGGATGAAAGGATTAAGAAATTCTGGTGCACATACATACAATGGAGTATTACTCAGCCATAAAAATACATTATGTCATTTGTTGGTAAATGAGTTGGTATCCAAGAATATCATGCTAAGTGAAATAAGTCAAATAAGAAACTCAAAGGTAAAATGTTTCATATGTGGAAGCTGGAGTTAATTAAAGAAGAAGAAATGAAGAACAGAATATCAAAAGATGTAAAGAAGATCATTAGTGTAGAAAAAGAAGATTGAGAGGCACAGAGATAATGAAAAAGGGAAGGCAATGAAGAAGGAAATCTTTAAAATTCATGTTATATGCATATATAAATATACCACAGGTAATTGCACCCTTATGTATAAGTAAAAAGAATCAACCAAATATAAATAAATAGGTGAAAGGAGGTCCAGGAGAATAGGAGGGGGAGAATGGAGGAGGAGGGGTAGACAGATGGAAAAGAGGGAATCAATGACTCAACTGGAATTCCATGCATGTAAGATTTTGGGGGAATGAATTCAACTACTATGTAAAACTATAAACTCTAATAAAAATAACATTGAAAATGTATTCTTACATGTAATGACAATCCTGGTAACATAATGCTTGGTTATTTTCCAAAATTCTTTTTATTCTCATCCACTTTAATTGCTACTTAAAGTTACTTATAATTTTAGGCAAAATTTAATTCAGAAATTTTGTGTATCATCAAGATTTATGCTGATCTACATAGATTACTTGTAGCATCATGAAAGGCACTAAACATTTGCATTTTTAAGGAACAAAGCTGAAGACTGATACATTGTATAGCTGGCGAAATCCATGAGTTATCTACTTCTAGCAATAATTTATCCATTCTAGCAATGAGTGACCTAATCAGCCTTTCAAAAATTCCAGTGGGAACATGATTTTTATAGTATATATAGAGAAAACTATTTAACTTCCAAATTCTAAATTCAAACAATTAATCCCATTTGAAAGAGATTCATAATATATTATGTAGTCCATATTCTTGTATATCAGTAGAAAACACCATGAAATCTTTATCACACTATATTAAAAAAGAGGAGTTGTAACCTCATTTATAGAGGCAAAGTAGGTGATTGGAGTAAGTGCTGCAGTTGCCAGAAGCAAACTGAAGAACATGTGTGCCCAGCATGTGGGAGGCAAACCCTGCACACCACACCACACAGTACTATGGCTCAAGGGGACCGCATCAGGTTCCTTCACAGAAGCTTGAAGTTCAGATTTCTGCATGAGTCTCTTGAATTCTAAGTGTGGATTCAACTGATGGAGGCAAACTAAATACACACATGAGCTACAAAAGAAGGAGGAAGAATACGAGGAGAACTTCCAACATTTGCTAGTATTTTAATAAAAAGAAAATTTGCTTATAATCAGTATTTTTTAACGTGCATTACTGTTAATTTTAAGAAAAATTTTAAATATTTTGAAAATAATAGTGATTGATGTATATACCGTGTTTTTGGCTTCAATATCTGCATTGGATGAAAGCAGTTTTGTTGCTATTAATGTGTTCCTATAAAAGATAACATAGTGGAGCGGAGTTTCACCCTTGTTGTTGTGAACATTTGGATTGGCACCATGTTCTAGAAGAATAATTGCACATTCCTCTTCCTCATATTGTAGGGCCTGTTGGTTTTAACCAAGAAATAGATTGTAAATTTTGGAAATCCAAGAAAAATATTTCATGTTTTACTCATTAGTTATAACTAAATGGCATTAACCAATTTTTCTTCCAAGCATTTCATCAAATTCATTTCCTGCAAAACCACTGGTATATCTACCTTCATCAATGGTGTGTTGCCATCACTGTCACACAAGTCGACACTGCATTTCCTCTTCACTAGAAGAGCCACCACTGCTGGATTGCCATAGGCACAGGCATAATGTAGAGGGGTTCTGTGCAAGTAAGAAGCTTTATTAGGAATTCATAAGGTACCTTTTGAAATATACAACTATTTATGCAATTATAAACATTAAATAGCTCACAATTCCTCTATTTTCTTATGAAGAAGGTACAATATTTAGTAGCTGTCAATACTTATTTTATTAATGAATGATCAGCCTATGCTACTGACATTTTCTTCTTATTTCTTGTTTCTGATACTGCTGGGGATTGTACCCCGGGTTACTCAACTAATGAGTCATATCCTAAGCATATTTTTATTATATAAATAATTTTGATGCAGGGTCTCACTAAGTTGCCCACTATGGTCTTAAACTTCCAATGCTCTTGCCTCAGCATCCTAAGTCACTGGAATCATGGGTATGTGTGACTGTGCCTTGTTCCATTGATTTTACTTATTTTTGTTTGCTTTGTTTTCATATTGCTGGGGATAGAACCCAGGCCCGAAGCATTCTAGGTAAGGAAGGGCTCTACCACAGAACCACATCCCCAGAGCAGAGAAGCCCACTTGCCTAGAAAGAAGATGGACTTGAGATTTAGCTCATCTTCAGTTTGAATTCTACTTTAGACTCTGTGATGTACTAGTTATCCCACAGTCTTACTCTCCCTCAATTTCCTAAAAAAGTAAGGATTAAAATGAGTATCTCCCTGAATACTACCAGGATGCTTAATGGAGAATCTATGTAAAACATCTGAAGATTTTGTAGCACCAGCAACAGCTCCATAATTGGTAGCTACTGTAATCAATATTATTGCTTTTTATCAACTAAGAGTATTTCAATTAATAAGTTAGTAGTATTGTAGTGATTTTTAAAAATATATTTTAAAAACTATGTATTTCAGTGAGTCTAAGATGATTTTTTTCCTTATCATTTTAACAACACTGACAATGGAATCCCACTAATAATTCGGGCTGCATTACAACTATAATTGGCAGCATTTAAATTTTTCTTCATAAACAAAATAAAGAACCATCATAATTCATGGTGCCTCATCTTAAGTGAAATGTGAGACAAACAATAGATTTATGGCAGTTCTCATGACATGGATGGCATTTAAATTCAGTTTTAAAAGTATGATAGGTAAAGTAGGCTGAATAATAACAGTAAAAGGCCAAACCAAAAGCAAACTTAATGCCAAAGGAAAAAGAACCCAAATGAATTAGTATGGTTAAATTAATTCAGTATATATATATATATATATATATATATATATATATATATATATATATATATATATATGGGATTTATATATGAATCAGGTATTTTCAATGTTCAGTATTTAATACTGTCTTAATTTTTCACAAGGGACGTTTACAATTTCTTACCTCCATGAATGCATGATTGAAAAAGAGAACTGTTTCATTTGAAATTGAGTCCTATCACGTCAGTTTTAATTAACTGGTCACACCTAGAAAGTTTTTATGTAAGAGTTCTCTGAGATAGTAGAATATGTCAAATACAAAATAAGTAGCTGTGCAGTTCTTGCCCATTAAAAACGTATTCATTTTATGAGTACAAATGAATAGACTTAAAGAATAATTCTTAATGCTTTACTTTATAAAAGTTTCACTTAAAAATACTAAAGTTGAGATGTTTAGTATTTTTATGTGAAACTTTTATAAAGTAAAGCAATATTTTTTCAGGACTAATAATCTTTTATACTTGCTCTCTTCTATTCTCACCAAAACAAAATTATTAACCTATAATTGCATATGTAAAATAAAATATACATATATAAGAAATGTATGTATAGTAATATCTACAATAGATGAAATGTACTATAGGACATCTATATAGAAATTTACTAGAAGAAAACATAAATGCTTTCTTCATGCTGGCAAAGGCGTTCTAAGAAATAATGAATTTGAAAGAAGACTTCTTTTTTTCCTACCTCTCTTTTTAAAACTTATTATGTTGATGATGATGACAATGTTATTGTTGTTGTTTTGCTGGGGATTGCACCCTTACCCTTTGCTTTGCAATGCAAGAAATGCTCTAACACTGAGCTACATTTCCAACCTTGGAATTCTAATTTAATCAGATAAAATACTCTAATTTTACAGATGCTCAAGTGACAGTGACATATGAACATAGAAAAAATATTTATGTCCTTGGCAATAGAAGGAATTTAAGTCTAACAAATGAAATAAATTTCTCAGCTACAGTATTTTGAAGATGAAGAGTAGTGGTATTGGGCTGTTGATTATGGCTTGAGCTGTTCATTGCTCCTCAAATAGATGATTTAATGATAACTGCTGTGCCACATTTAAAACTGTGCATGCCACTACCTACCAATTCCATTTTACTCTTCTTCCAGATATTTGAGTATTCTTTTTATCCTGTTCCAGTCACTTATCTTTTGGTCACTGGCAAACAAGTAATTTGTGAAAGTTAATAATGTATTTTGATACACAGAATGGCAAGTCTTTGTTCATTGCAAACATTTTCTTAGTGTCATCATGACCCTAAATGACTGCGTGTGGAACTAAAAAATGTACTGATATTTTAATTTGTTTTTTGTGAAATTGATAACCACAGAGAGAGCTCACATTTGGGGTCAATGAGTATTCTAATGCACAAACCACAAGCAGGACCTACCTTTGATACTCTTAGTCCCTTCAGAACAGAGTAGGGCAAGCTACAGTAGGGCAGCAGAAGGCAGCCCTGTACAGACTAAGCACCCTTTGTGTGCTATTCCCTTGGCCCTGGTGACTGAGAGCTTGCACTGCCTGGATGCTCTCAACCAATGCTCTACTCTCCATGCTTGTACAGATACACAGTAACGGATAACTACAGGAAAGGGTACTGGAACAGTGGAATCAGCAATTTTGGAATTTCGTGCGAGAAGCTTTTGGCAGATGCTTTTTTACTTTAGTCTAAAGTGATAACAAAATTGAAAAAGCATGCTGTGTTTGGTGTTTTGGAAAGTGTGAAAGCTGCCAGTGAACTCTATGTCCTCTGTGGAAAGGTAGTTAAAGGTAGTTAACTTCACTAACTGAAGTTAATGAAGTATTTGCAGAAAATTCGGGGCTTGTCAACACTGTTGTTATGAAAATGGTTGGATGATCAAGATGACACCAAGTTATCCTAAGAATTTCACAAATTAGTGAGTGAAGCATGGGAGAAATAAGTAAAATCTTATTTTTAGAGGTGGAAGACACACCCCTAAATATACTAGTGTGAAGGAATTTTAAAAATATAAAAAAGAAGAAAGAACATAATGCCATCTTCCCAATTCAGAGTTCTTGTGAGGCTCTTGGGACACAACAGGTAATAGATTGCATCTGAAAATTTTTCAATGCTTTTGAAAATGTGTACATTAAAAGCTGTTGTGTGTATTTATTTTTTTAAAAAAAATCAGTGACCTTATAGGGAAATTTTAAGTGTCTGGGAAACCAGTTAAAAATTTGGTTTTGTTTAGCTGCCCATTAGAAGTCCTGGGTACTGAACTTCCAAGGTGTGCAGGTCCTGGATATTGAGGACTCCACAGGATATTAAAGTCAAAAATTCTGGTGAAAGGAGAACTGGTATCCTTTCTGCTCTGCTCCCATTGGCACAGCCTGGATGGTGCAGGCTTCAATTCCATCAGCTCATTGGTCCCTTACCCCTCAGTCCCTGGCCTCCCAGACCCTATTACCTATTTTTATGATCGGTGCTATCAACATGACATCCACGTCCCAGATAACGTTTAATTCTTCCCAGTTCACAATTTTTGGCAGCCTGGTGGATCTTCCCAAGAGGGTTATATCCGAAAAACTTGATTCCCAGGCTTATATAAACAAACTTTCTCCAGGCTCTATCCATCCTAAAGACAATTAGGTAACAACCTCTGTCAGGTGGCCTACCAAAGCAGGTCTGCCATTACCTATCTGCCAACCAACTGGCAAAATAGTCGTTGCCAGGTGACACTGATAAACACAAAGGCACATTCCACAATCTGCATGGCCCTAGGTGATTGGCTCCTGGAAGGTCCGCCCCCTGTACTGTAATCAGCGCCTGGCTATTCTGTACAGACCCCACCAAGAACCCGGTGGGACTCCCCTGAGACCCCTCAAGACCCATACAGTGAGTGAGATGCCCCACCAGAATCAGGTGGGCCTCAATGGCGGGCAGGTGAGAACCCCCCATACCCAGACCTGGGTGGGCAGGACTCATCCTCTCTGCCATTGCACAGCTGCCTATGTCCACAGCAGGAAACAAATACTGCACTCTTCCTATTACTTTATTCAGTAAATGGCAGAAAAGGAGATCCCTGACTTAAGATGTCCATTAAAAAAATCTGGAAAAATTCAGGAATGCATTTAATTTAAAGCAACAGATTAGAAGAAAACAACAGAATAACTGCGCCAAAAGCAATTTTAGTGTCACTCTGATGCATCATCCACTCCCTGATATAGCTCTGCTCAACACAAAGAGGGAGTAAGCAGCCCACCAGTTCCACTCAAAAGCAAAAGGAGAATAGTGTAACAACCATCACCCTAGGCTTTCCAGTGTAGTACCAAAATGTCCTGATTCGGTTTCTCCCGACCCAGATTACTGAGCAGAGAAGAAGAGATGAGCTATTTGGAGATGACCTGAAACAAAGAAGAAGTGGTGCAACACATGGATCAACTTGCAGCTGAAGAAATCATGGTCCCCAGTGGCTACTCTGCCCAGAACCCCCACAACCTCTGCACTGTCTCCTTCCGTAAACAACTCTAGCCTTCATTTCTGGCGTTCCCTCAGGGTTTGCCATTACATACTTCAGGTGCTTGCTCCAAACAGACTGCAGTAGTTTTGCCACTGAGGAAACCAACAGCCACAGAGGAACCCTGCATCTTTCCCTACTACAAAAAGCCTCAAAGGTGTTTGCATTCACAGTCTCCAAGCACCTGTACCACTACCTCTAGATTCTGCCTACCCAAGGTAACCTCAGCTATAGTTGCCACAAATCCAGACCCAAGGTCCCCAAACAGCCTTTTCCTGTGCAAGAGAACATGAAGGCTGCAGCCCATACTGGAGGCACAATCCCATGTGATGGGTGTACACCTGCAGCCATATCCATGCACACTGCCAGATGTTGGACTGGCAGTTGCACATGCACAATACCACTTCCAACACCTGTCATGAGCCACTGCTCGCCATATTTAGCAGCCTCTGAAGTTACATACACATGTGTCACCAGCTCTGTTTCATGGTGATATTAACATATGTAAGCACCCAGAGTCCCATTAACCATCCCCACCACCATGTAGCTTTGCCTGAAGAGAGTTGTTCTGTGCCACTGCACACGTTTCTCCTCAGTTCCACTCACAAAAAATAGTGCATGTTTACAGCCATCCTCAACACCTCCATGTCCCTGCCACCATACTTCAATTCACAGGTGAGGTTTCTAGCTTTATGCATCCATGATTAGGCCCCAGATCTGTAGATACACAGCAGCCAGGCAAAGCTCTGCTTCTGGTCCTTCCCTGAAGCCCTATGTGTCTACAATCAGATCTGATCTTACAGTCCTGTGCTTTAACAAACTAGGTCCCACCTCATAGGCACTCTTTGCCAGCTCTGGCTTCTGTCCTTGGTCCTAGCTTTTCCTTACTACTTCTCTGCCCACAGGTAGCCTGTCTACATTGCACATGCCTGCAGCTGACACTGCACCGAAGTGTGCACACTGCCTGGCCCATATGTCTTTCACCTTTTCTAGTCTTCTCTGCATGGATCTAGAGGCACTATCTATGACCCAGCTAGTCCTCATAGCAACTCTAGATTTCCCATAGCTCTAGCCACCAATGACCATGAAGGTTCTCATGTTACCAACAGTTGTGCCTGCTAAAAGAGAAGCAATGCATCCTTCAACCTCAGATAACAAAGATGTTGCTCCAGGCCACTAGACCAGTGCTATACTAGGTCAGCATGTCCTCCCATACTGCTCTGCAGGAAAAAGCTTTCCCATCCTCAAATAAGTCCTTAAGTCTGGAAGAAGTAATGGTTTCTTCAAATGTGCATGCACCTTTTCAAGCTACTAGGGTCAAGAAGAATCAGAGAAACGTGGTAACACAAGGAACACAAAAAGTCTTCATTAAATGAATGGTCCAACAAAATTAGAGACCTTGATATAATGAAAATGGGAGAACAACATAACAGTTGGGTTAAAACAAAATCAGTTCAATGAAGAAAGTTTATACGAGGAGCCAACCCATAACACCCACCCTGATTCAGGCACAGATGACTTCCTATTCCTCTTAGAATGAAGTTCAAAATACTCACCATGGTCCACAGTCCCCATGACCAGGCAATGATCTCCGTAATCCTTTTGTACCCTCCCTTGATCTTGCTCCCTCCCTTCAGGGCCTGTGGCATTATTTCATATCCCTGCACTTAATCCAATGCCTCTAGTAGCACCTTGCTCCTACTTTTCCTGCCATCACAGGATAATGAAGCCCTCACTCAGAAGCAAGCCAGTCTTGGAACCGTGAACACTGAATGCCTAGTTTGTGTCCTTTACAGAGCCTTCTTTATTGTATTTATTGTACTTAATTTGTTTTACCCCTAAATATTAACTGAAATGAAGGAGACCAGACATACTATCTTGGACACTGTTCTAACCTACATAACTGACTTGCACTTTATCTTCCAGGACTCGTCAAATTTGCAAAATGAGTGAATAGATGCATGGAGACACTCATGGACTCTCTGCTTCACTAGGCTTTCAGGTCAGGACCTCCACATATGGCCCACATCAGCCAGTATCCCTCAATCTCCCTTGATAAGCTTTTTCATTGGCAAAAATAATTTTGGCAAGTCATTTTTTTAAAGAGATAAGCACCATACTCAGGTTCTCATACATGCTAAAGCACTCTACCACTAAGCCATATACCCAACACCTGGGTCAATGCTTTTAAACAAAACAAGATTCCTATAAAATGGTCTGGTGTTGGGGGGGGGGTTGAGGTGACAATTGGAGGGAGCCACATATGGAACACAGAGTTTTTGTGGCAGATGAAAGGCCTTGTGAGGACCACACTGCGTACTCTTTGCACTGCTGAGGTTTGGGGAAACCTTTCTGTACCATGCCCATCCCAAAAGAAAAACCTGCCAGCCTAGCTTTTTCAGAACTAAATAGAAAACATTAATCAGACAGACTGAACAGACATCTATGGACTATTTAATCCATCAACAATAAATTCATTTGCTTCTCCATGAAACAATGACCATTCTTTGAAATAGTTCATATTTTCAGGCGTGGTGGAGCACACCTGTAATCCCAGGAGCTCAGGAATCTAAGACACAAGGATTGCAAGTTCAAAGCCAGCCTCAGCAAACAAAAGGTGCTAAGCAATTCAGTGAGATCCTGTATCTAAATAAGGCTGGGGATGTGGCTCAATTGTCAAGTGCCTCTGAGGTTCAATCTCTTGAACCAAAAAAAAAAAAAAAAAAATCATATTTTTGAGTACAAGGTAAATACAAGAAATAGAGATAGCTTCTTGTACCCTATAAGATCAAAAATGAAAGAAATAAGAAGTTAATGACAAGAAACAAACCTTTTAATGCCTGGAGGTTAAAATATACAACTCTGGATTAGGATAGGATTACAGATACAATCAGGGGAGAAAAAATTTCAGAAATAAATGGGAACAGGGATACAATACGTCAAAATTCATTGGGTTATTAACACCCATAAATAATTTATGTACCTATATATCAATGGCAAATGAACTGAAAGAGAAATTTAAAAAAATATCCCATTCAAAATAGCCTCAGAAAACAATAGAATACTTTGGAATATATATAAGGAAAGGTATGAAATAGTTCTACAATGAAAACTACAGAATACAGAAGAAAGAAATTAAAGACCTTTGAAGATGGACAGATCTCCCAGGCCCTAATTCTGCCTATCTTAGGCAGAATTAATATTGTCAAATTAACCATACTACCCAAAGTGCTTTGCAGATTCAATGCAATTCCTATAAAAATACCAATGAGTTCCTTTGTAGAAATAGAAAAATCACCCATAAAACTCATTTGGAAATATTAGAGAATCAGAATAGGCAAAGCAGTCATTAGCAAGAAAAGTGATACAGGAGGCATCACAATCAGTACCAGAACCATGGTAAAGAAGAGAAGACACAGAGAAAAACCCACATAAGTACAGTTATCTAATACTATAAAACAGCACCAAAAACAAACACTGAAGAAAAGATATCATTTTCAACAAATGGTGCTGGGAAAACTTGAAATACACATGTAGCAAAATGAAATTAAACCCCTACTTCTCACCCTGCACACAACTCAAAGTGGATCAAGGACTTAGGCATTAGAACATAGAGACCCTGCAACTAACTGAAGAAAAAGTAGGAATGTAAGCTTAGGAACTTACTTTCTTAACAACACCAGTACAGCACAAGAAGTAAAATCAAGAATCAATAAATGGGATGGAATCAAAGAAGCAGCCTTTAAAATTCTTCTCAGCTCAAGAAACAATAATATGAAGAGAAAGCCTACTGAACAGTAGAAAATCCTTACCACCTGCACCTCAGTTTCAGCATTAATCTCCAGGATATATGAAGAACTCAAAAACTTTATACTACTATTAATAATAATATTAATAATAACAACAACAATAACAACCACCCAATCAATAAATGGACTAAGGATCTGAACAGACACTGCACAGCAGAAAAAAATACCATCAACAAATATATGAAAAAATGTTCATCTTTAGTAATTATAAAAATGCAAGTCAAATCTACACTGAGATTTCATCTCACTTCAGTCAGAATGGCAATTATCAGGAATTCAAGCAACAATAAATGTTGGGGGGATGTAGGAAAAAAGGTTCATTCATACCTTGCTGGTGGGAAGGCAAATTTTCAATTTATCATTATGGAAAGCAGCATGGAGATTCCTCAGAAAACTTGGAATTGACCCAGTTATCCCACTTCTCAGTTCATACCCAAAGGATTTAAAGTCAGAATACTACAGTGATGCAGCCACATCAATGTTATAGCTAAACTATGCAACCTAAGTGCCTTTCAACAGATGAATGAATAAAGAAAATGTGGTATACATACAAACCAGATATTACTCAGCCTTAAATAAGAATGAAATTATGGAATTTGGTGGTAAATGAATGGAGCTGGAGAATATCATGCCTAACAAAATTAACTAATCCCAAAGAACCAAAGGCTGAATGTTTTCACTGAATTTCAGATGCTAATTGACAATAAGGGTTGGGGTTCCTAGGGATGAACAGAGGTACTGTGGATAAGGCAGAGGGGAGTGAAGGGAGGGGGAAAGGAATGGAGGTAGGAAGAATAGCAGAATGGATCTGACATAATTACCCTATGTGCATATATGACTACATGACCAGTGTGAGCCTACGTCATGTACAACCAGAAGAATGAGAAGTTATGCTCCATTTATGTATGATGTGTCAAAGAGCATTCCACTGCCATGTACAACTAAATAGAATGAATAAAAAATGTTTTTAGGTGCTCAGGAAAAATGAAACACATATCAAATAACTGTAAAAGATTAAAAGGTGTATCAAAGATGAAATCAGAATTAGAAATCACCTAATCCAATCCACCTATTAATGAAAAACCTTATTATAATACTAACATATCCCCAACCAGAAAAAAATGAGAAAGTCAAATAATTATCAGAATTATACTACATACAGAATTATAGTTCACATGTGAAAAATACTGTGATACATACAAGAAGAATAAAATTTTATAAGATGAAGGCAATCCTCATACTGCAGACATTTTCTGGCTTAAAACTGGCACCCACGCTTCTCAAGGAAAAAAGACGATGGACATGGAGTCAAACTAATGGAGTTCCCTCCACAGCCATCTGTTTCCTTCTCTGGCTTAGTATCCTTCATCCTTACCGCAAGTTATACTATTCCACCACAAGGATAAAAGATCACCCAAAGGAACATGGCAGGCACACATGAGGAACACTAAAATTGGAGGCGAATGAGAAAGGAGGGCTGCGCTATTACTATCATCAATATGGTGGACTAACACTAGCTTCCCTGTGTGCCTAATGCTAAGAATTCAAAAAGAAGTTAGATAATATGAAACTTTATTCAGCCATAAAATAAATGAAATTATGTCATCTGCAGGAAAATGGGTGGAGACCATAATATTAAACAAAATAAGTCAAATGTAGAAGATCAAAGATCACATGCTTTCTCTCATATGTGCAAGCTAGAATGGAAAAAGAAATAGAAAGGTGTGGGGGATGATCTCAGGAAAATCAAAGGGAGATAATTAAAGAAAAAGACCAAGGGTTGAGAGGTAGGCAGGGAGGGAAGAAG
Source organism: Marmota flaviventris (assembly GCF_047511675.1). NCBI lineage: Eukaryota > Metazoa > Chordata > Mammalia > Rodentia > Sciuridae > Marmota > Marmota flaviventris. The sequence goes on along the minus strand of NC_092516.1, from coordinate 15,178,347 downwards.
TGCTGGGAAGCAATATTGGCCAAATTACATTGTTAAATTTTGTGCATGTATAAATATATAACACAAATCCTTGTTATGCACAATTATAATGCACAAATTTTAAAAATGTTGAAAAAAAATAATAGCCAGTGTGAACTGATTGTTTCAGCTTAAAAATCTACAAATATCTATAATCATTTTATGATGCTCTGTCTTTTGGAAGCCCTATTACATACGTACACATGTATGTATAAGTTTTCTGCATATTTATATTACTGTACTAAACATAGACATAGATAGATAGATAGATAGATTATGACACTCAAGACTTACAAAAGAACTCAACCTATTCATAAGCAGGGTGAGCCCCTGACCTTCTAAATGTGGACCCACTTAACTAAAGACAGCATGATTTATGCTCTTTATATATGGCTTGTGGTTTTCTAACTTAAGTGCTTTTTGTTTGGGTCCTTTATTTATTTTAACCCCAATTTGATATCCCTACAGATATATTCATGTTCTAAAACAGAAAGGGATAGACAACCTGTCCAATATTAAAAGTAAAAAATATTGAAAACCAAATAAAAATGCTATTATATATTTTCCAGCATCCAAAATAGTGCTAAATGCGAAAATAGGTTCCAAGGAAAAACTTTCTGAATAACAAAGGAATAAGAATCAAAAAATAGAAAACTATAAAAGTAACCTTACCCATCAAATGGGCCTGGGGAAACTGGAAATTCATATGAAGTAAAATGAAATTTAACCCCCTCTTTCTCATCCTGCACACAACTTTGCTCAAAGTGGATCAAGGACTTGAATCTGTTTCTATTTCCCTTTTGTCTGATATTCTTCCTTAAGCAATTATTTTAGAGCTTTCCTTTAATTGGTATCTATTTCATCTCTGTTCCTATGAAATATTTTTTGCTAGATATAGACTTCTGGGTTCACAGATTATTTATTTATTTATATTTTGGCACCAGGGATTGAACTGGTAGACTCCTGGGTTCATAGAATATATATATTTATATATTTGGCATCAGGGATTGAACTCAAGGGGGTTGTACTTAATCTGAGCCACATCCCCAGTCCTTTAAAAAATTTTTTGAGACAGGGTCTCGCTAAGTTCCTGAGACTGGCTTTGAACTTGCGATTCTCTTGCTTTGGTCTCCTAAGCCACTGAGATTATAGATGTGCACCACCATGCCCGGCCACAGATTTTTATAAACACTGAAAAATATTATCATTTCCTTCTGGCTCCCATCATTTGTGTTATGAAATTTAGTCAAAATGTCCTATAAGTAATAAATCATTTTCTTTTCTCTGCTTTCAAAATATTTTGCTTCTATAGCTCGATTATGTTTTTGGGAGTATTTTTTTTGGTTTATTCTGCTTGAAATTCCATGAGTTTCTTGAATGTGTAGGTTTATAATTTTTCCAAATTTGGAAATTTCCAAAAATTTTTATGTACTTCATTTTTTCTCTCTTCTTCTAGATCTTCCATCAAAGATATTAGACATTTTGTTATTTCCCTACAGGTCCCTGGGGCTTCTGTTCCTCACCTCCATCTTTTTCTTTCTTATTTGGATTGGACAGCTTTCATTTATCTACCTACAAATTCATTAACTCTTTCCTCTTTTATTCTTCTGCTATTGATTCCATCCAGTAAGGAGGATTTTTTTTTAGGAATAAATGGTGAAATAAACTATAGATTCATTCATACAATGGGATATTTTATAGCAATTAAAATGAACAAAGGTAATAAAATCAATATGTACAAACTTGAGATTAAAATGTTGAATGAAAATAGCTGGTGGCAAATTATAAATTTAATGTTCAGTGACATTTATATGTTAAAGACATACAAAAGCAATGTTGTATATTATTTATGGAATCATACAAATGTAACAAAAATGTGTGGATATAATGTGTATATATTCAAAGACATCTTTTTTTTTTTCCTGGAGGGAGTGCACAGAGAAGGGAAAGAGAGAAGTGGGGCTTTTGCTATAACTAATGTTTTCTTTGTTGAAAATAATTCTGTACCAAATAAAGCAAATAATTAACCTGTACTGATTCTGGACTATAAGTTCAAGGGCGTATGTTATTTCATAAACTTTAAGAGCTTTAACAGAGTAAATGGTCCTCAGCAACTATACTTGCCTTAATGAATAGGAACAGAGTCATCAAGCTGATGGTAACCAAAAGTGTCAAGAAGGATGTGACAAAATCAGCACCCCAGAGTTGCCAGCGTGTCAGGCCCATTATTAGAAGGTAATCCTGTGGGAGACAGAATGGCAAGGTAACAGCAAACATATATAAACACATGAGCCAAATCTTTCTTGGATATCTTTTTTAAAAATTATTTTATTATAATATTTACTACAATAAATGTTGTTTTGTACACATAGACATAAACTCAGATACACAACACATAGACACAGAAAACCACAACCAATATGAAATAAGCCTTATGCAGCAATTACATTCGAGATAGAATTGTTCATGGGTTTTGACCAAGTGAAATCTCATATCACAACTGTCTTAGTTTATTCAACATCTAGTATCATCTTAAAAAAACAGGAAGAAGCCCTTTTTCCTAAACATAAATCCCGTTCATTCCTGAATGCAACTATTAAATTGTACATTAAATTAAGCATTACATAAGCAATAACTGCATGAGAAACTGTTAAAAATTTCTATGAGAGAAATTTCTACGTTTTCTCTTTTCTTTCCTATCAGCCCCCATCACCAGTTTTGCTTGGGATTCCATTTATCTTATGATGCGTCATCACCAGCACATTTTTCTTAGTTTTAGATGAATACAACGCCTTTATTTTGTTTATTTATATGCAGTGCTGAGGATCAAACCCAGTGCCCCACACATGCTAGACAAACACTCTACCACTAAGCCACAACCCTAGCCCCCCAGCACCTCAAGAAATATGATAATATGTGGTCAACGAGTTTACTTTCATTACAATTTCAATTAGTAAAAAAATGCTTAATAGCAGGCTACTTCTAGAAAAGGGAAGCCCATGGAAGGTATAATAGTGACTGAACTGGAAACATTCTTCAGAAACACATAAATGAATACATGTGGAGTTTCTAACTACAATAAAGCAGGATCAAATACAGCCTAAATTACCTGCGGTGACAATCAGTAGCATTGATAGCTGAGAAAAAACACTGCTGGTTGAGGAACTAATACCAATACTTTTCAAGCTACTTCAGGAAATAGAAAAAGAGGGAGAACTTCCAAATTCTCCTATTGAATAGCTTACTATTCCCACTTTTGCCATCTTTCAATTCCTGAATGACATTTAAAAATGTAAATTTAATCATGCCATTTCCTTACTCAAAAATCTTTTAGCAGTATCCCATAACTCTTAGGAAAAACCCAATATCCTTAACCTGTACTATAAAACCTTGCTTTATTGTAATCTTGTGTGGCTATTTTCTTGCCTCTGTGATTCTGCCTTCTTTCAGAGCTTTGGGTACCCTATAATTCCTTCATTTCTCATAACCCTGGAACAGCCACCGTTTGTTTAGAGAAGAGCTTTAAAATATCTTCCTTCTCCCTTTGCACCTAGGGATATAATAAATTCCATGACTTTACTGAATCCTTTATTCAAGCAAAAAGCTGGAAAATCTGTTCTTTAATTAACATTAGTTTTCTCCTTCAAGTTCAGGACTGTCTACATGGGAATTTTTGGATTTGGGAAGAAGACACATCACAAACTCACATAATTTAAATATACCTAAAAGATAAGAATTATCTTTATACCTTCTTTGTTATTACTGTAGCAAGTGAACTAATTTGAGGGTCAAACAAGATAACTTGCTTAAGAGCACACAGCATTAAAACTTAGGCAATGCCAGCATTCAAAACAATCTATTTTATTCCTGAGTGTCCATCCATTAAAGTATAGTCTTACACTCTAGGCTAAAATCACCTCATGAGGAAGTTTTCTAAAGAAACAGAGCACACAAACTTGTAGAGCTTAAGTAACAATTTAAGGAATGAAATTATGAAATTATGATGGCATTAATAGGAATTTTAGAGGGTCTATAGGTCAAGTAAACGAATTTAAAATGTGATAAAATGAATTCAATCTAGGAATAAACTTTAACAATAAAAAGTCAGCATTATATAACTTCAAATAGTAAAAATTCCAGGAGAAGAGTTGGATTAAGATAGTTATAGTAGGACCTGTAATGGGCTGAACTACCTTTATTGTTGTTTTAGTAACATGTTAGGGGTTACCTTTAATTTTGTTTCCTTTTCCTGAACATTGGTACGGAGTATGGTGAGTACAGTTAATGAGAAGGTAAATAAGATCATTGGGGGCCATATCTGACTGAGGTATGTAAGAAAGCTGTCATCAAGGAATGCTGGAAATGGAAATCGTTTTGCAAAAACAGTAGTGTATTCAAGAATTGCTGCTGATTCTTCTTTTGCATGATACTTCATGATGGCTTTGTCTACAGCATGTTGCACAGCCAGAAATCCTTCTCTGATATATCCTGAATGTGAAGCAAAAGGCATCAAGCAAAATAGTGACACTCCACAGGTGTAAAGCAACTGGCAATATAAATAGATCAATGTTTTCAAACACTGAACAGTTATAATAGTGAGGTATTGCTATCACCTCCACTGTCAGTCACCCTCATCCCTATTAATGCCTAAAACTGGGCTTTGAACTTCTTAATTAGTTAACTACATCTGCTTCCCAGTCCATGCATTTCTCCAAAATTTGCTTTGTACAAATATTCAACTATTGCATGCAAATTTTATTTAAATGATCCCTGTAAACTTGAAGGAAAATATGAATAATGGAAGAACTTCCAAACCACAGCTAAAATGACTGTTTTACTATTTTACTACAGCATATTTACAAATATTAATCTATATTAGCCTTTTTGAAACCTCACAAAATTTATATGTTAGCCGTTTCCTAAAATTACAAGCTTCCCTAAAATTTTTTTTCTTCTGTTGAGGACTAAATAACAAGGAAAAAGCAGCCTCTGTAAAGCCTATTATCATTGCTAATTGTAAAAATTAGGCCCATTTTCTTTAGTAGGGATTTTTAAACTTGTCTCCATAATTATATGAGTATAAGAATGTATTGGGGGTTTACAGTTTTCTGCAATACAGCTTCATTCTAGCCTTATTTTTCTTAAATTTTTTTTAGTTGTATGTAGACACATGTCTTTATTTATTTTTATGCAGTGCTGAGGATTGAACTGAGTGCCTCACACATGCTAGGCAAGCGCTCTACCACTGAGCTAAAACTCCAGCCCTTAGCCCTGTTCTTTATGGTGCTACTGTGAACTATATTACATATATTACATTTTATACTTATTGACTCAACAGTAATTTTATAGAGAAAGAATTTTAAGGGAGAGAATTCTAAACAAGCTAAGAACAAGTTTTCTTTTTGGTCTATGCCATTTTCATGTGAATTTATCTAAAATATTTCATTCTCTCTCATCCCTGAAGATTTTTCCTGACACTAGAGGAAGGATTGTGACAGCAGCAGCCATTTAAACATGGATCACACATAAATTGGCTATCAAAACTGAGCACTGCTTCTGCTTCTGTAGAAAATGACATTACTGTCTTGTTGCTCTCAAGGTTTTATAGGTACATTAAATTTTTCTTTAAACTTATACTTGTGAGTTGGCTGCTGTGGTGCATGTCTGTAATTCCAGCAATTTAGGAGACTGAGGCAGGAGGGTCTTAAGTTCCAGGCCAGCCTCAAAACTTAGTAAGAACCTGTCTCAAAATAAAAAATAAAAAGGAGCAGGAATGTAGCCCAGTGGGTAAAGTGTGCCTGGTTAAATCCTCAGTATCAAAAAGAAAACCAAACAAAAAAACTATCACCAACAACAACTACTTAGATTAGCCTTGCTTCTCTTGCTTTCTTCACCAAGCACCATCAAAAATACCTGGGAGAATTTTGGAAATGGAGGCTCTCAAGGCCCTGTCTAAGATTATTCAATCAGTTTAAGCCATTTAAAAAAAGATATAAGGTATTATTAATAACGAAACCCCCCAAAACTGCTCTAAATAAAATAATAGAATAAAATAATAAAAAGAATAAAATTTGATAAGAAGGTTGGGGATGTAGCTCAAATGTACAGCTGTGGCCTACCCTGGCATAAAACCCTGGGTTCAATTGCCAGCACCACATACACACACACACACACACACAAACACAGAGAATTGTTCTAGACCTGAAACACTACTATTCAATAGAAACATAATGTAAGCTACATATGTAGTTTTAAGTGCTCTGGTTGTCATGTAAAATATGAAACAGTCAAAATTATATATATATTGGTGTATATTTTATACTTATAACACATCTCAATTCATATTAGCTACATTTTTTAGATTTCCTTTTTTAAAAAAATTTGTTCTTTTTGGTTGCGCTTGACAGCAGAATTTATTTTGACACATTATGCACACACGGAATACAACTTCTTATTCTTCTGGTTGTACATGATGTGGTTGTACATGATGTACCTCTATATGAACATACTCCTATATGTCCAGTTCATTCTACTCTTTCCTATTCCCATTCCCTCTCCTTACCTTCATTCCTTTTTAATCCAAAGTATTTATATTCTTTCCCACCCACCTACCCACCCATTATTGTGAGTTAGCATCCATGTATCAGGGAGAATATTTGGCCTTCGGTTTTTTGGGATAGGTTTATTTCACTTAGCATGATATTCTCTAGTTCTATCCATTTACCAGCAAATGCCATTAAATTTCATTTCTCTCTTTTTTTTATTGGGTACTGAAGCTTGAACTCAGGTACACTCAACCACTGAGCCACATCCACAGCCCTGTTTTGTATTTATTTAGAGACAGGGTCTCACTGTGTTGCTTAGCACCTTGCTTTTGCTGAGGCTGGCTTTGAACTTGTGATCCTCCTGTCTCAGCCTCTCGAGCTGCTGGGATTACAGGAATGTGCCACCACACCCGACATAAAATTTCATTGCTCTTTATGGCTAAGTAATATTCCATTGTGTACACATACCATTTTCTTTATCCATTCATCTGTTGGAGGGCAAGTAGGCTGGTTCTATAATTTCATGCTAGTTACATTTTAAAGTGTTTAATAATACTTGTATACCACTTTCACCATACTGACCAATTTATCACTTCCAGATAAAAGCAGTAGGTGATGTGACTTATGGAAAGCTTTATATAAAAGTAGTAATGTGATCCAATCCAGAAATTAGAACCTTTGATTTCAACCACCAAATCAATAAAAGCTACATGTCTTGAATATATCCAGAATATTTTACTAGTTCTCAGAATGGCTGTCTTCTAGAAGCAAATAATTTTCTTCTTGGACCTTGACTCAAACTTTGCATCTTTTATACACACATACACACACACAAACACATGCACACATATATAAATGTATATAATCAATCTAAATTAATATCAGTAAACAATTCCAAAATTATCTAAAGAGATTTCTTTGTGGCTTGAAAAAAAGTAACAATACAGAAGATGTTTTTAACTAACAGTACTCAAGTCTACTCACCAGGGGTGCCCCCATCAGGCTCTAATGGGTTCCTGGGCCCTTGTGAGAGGTAAATTGGGAAGAGATGACCTGTGCACCAGCCATGATCCTCCTTTGGAATCATCAGAAGTCTTGTAGGTCTTGAGGTGTTTCTCAATAAATAACTAAAACGCAAGTGGTACCTAACCTATTAAAGATATTAAAGTTAAGCAAAAAATGATTAAAGTTTGGAGGGCACTGCTACATGATTATAAAACAAAGATCTACCCTCAGTATTAAATATTATAAAGGTTTATAATACCAGGAAATTAAAGTTAAGCTTGTTACGCACTTACCCATACCAGATATCCATAATATATAATAACCAATGTCCTATTTTCTTAAAATCAATCAAAGTGGCACACTTAAAAAGTTCTATGATACTAATGTACCTATTCACCCTTTTGTATCTTTCAATAACAAACATACTTGTTTAACAACAGGAGTTATTCCATAGAGTCTGAGAGTAGAACAAGTCTTCTTTATCTCTATCCTTCTCCCAAAGATAAATGAGACCAGAGGTTCCATCACCAAGAAGGACTATTTGTGTGTACTGGTTAGATCTGAGGTACTCAAATGCTAGTGGGCAGTCACCATGCCAATCCAAAAGGAGGGTATATACAAATATGTTTATTTTTTCTTTCTCATCTTTCTTCTCTCTTCTTTTCACATGGCTGGCACTTGGGGCTTCTTGCTTAGCACTTGGCAACTTTTTCCTTCCTGGACTTATTCTTGGGGTCTAGAGTTCTTAGGTGTCAACTAGGACCTATCTTCCATTAAAGAAGCTCCAGGAACTTTATTTTCTATTTTCTCTCATAAAACTGGATGAGTGGACCTGGAAGAAGCAGCTTGACAATCTCTGATCTGGGAATTTGACCAAGTTATTTCTCTTGAAATTTGTTTCTATTTCCTGTTAGAATCAGCGCTACACCTCAGACTTGGGCATGGTACCTTGAATAATAATAGACCTGGCAGATCTGTACATATTACTTTGGTTACTGGCCATTCAAGATAATCTAGTTTAAGTATTAAATAAGACACAGTCTATTGTAAAATTATTTAATGAGTTTATAGCCAAAACTCTAGTTTTAATAATGTAAGCTCTTGTAGATGGTATCAACTACTATACATCCAAGCCACATGATATGTACTGTAATATATGTTCACAGTTTATTGAAATGTAGTTATGTAGTATATGACTATATTTAGCAAACTGGACTCAACAGCTAATTAAAAATATTGCACTCCATAACTAAGTGATATTTAACTCTGGGATGCAACATACACAAGTAATTTAATGTGACATACTACATTAATAGAATGAAGGATAAAAATTAACCATTTCAATAGATGGAGAAAAAAATTTGGTTAAATTCAACAATGTTTCCATGACAGGAACTCCCAGTAGGTATAGAAGGAATTTACCTTAACATGATAAAAGCCACATACAAAAAACCCAAGACTAACATCATACTCAATGGTGATAAACAAATTTTCTCCTCTAAGATCAGAAACAAAGCAAGAATTCCCATTCTCTTCCAATCAAAGAACATAGGCAAAGTCAATCCACAGATGAATGAAGCAGGAAAAATGTAGTATATACATATACAATGGAATATTATTCAGCCTTAAAGAAGAAAATTTCACTATTTATGACAATAAGGATAAACCTAGAGAATATTATGATAAATGAAATAAACACTTTACCATTACACTTATATTAGGTACCTAAAATAGTTCTGGGGTGAAGAGGAACTAAGGAGTCATCATTTAACAGGTGTAAGTTTCAGATCTTCAAGGTGAATAAATTCTATGTATCTACTGTACAACATTGTGTCTACAGTCAATAATACTATGGAAAGAAAGTCAACCCAGAATTTTTTACTATGTGAAAATATTCTTCAAAAATGACATTTTCAGATAAACTAAAGCTAAGAAAATTGATAACTAGAAGACCTAAGGAAATTTGAAGGGAAATGACATCAGATGGCAATATATATGAAAGATAAAGAACTCTAGAAATGGAACAATGCAAATAATAGTAAAGATTACTTCCAGATTAAATAAGGACTTAAATGTCAAAAGCACAACTTTAAAAAAATTTGAAAAAAGATACAAATCTCATTTACTCTTGAATAAGAGTTCTTAAGATATAAAAAATAATAGAAAACTCTTATTTAAAATATGCATTTTGAAACATATAAGTTGATAAAAAAGCAAATAATCAAAAATAAAAATAGGCCAAGGACATTCTGAAAGACAATTCACAGCAACATAAAATATGCATGGCTAGTATGTGTGAGAAAGATATGAAACCTCATTATTAAGTAGGAAAATGCAAATTAAGGCCAAAGTTACATATTATACCTACTTGAGTAAGATATATGGTAACAACAGCAGTTGAATACTTCCATACCTTATGAGCTATAATTGTATTTCTGGGTATAGATATCCAAGAGAAACTCTAATACACATGTAGAAGCACACTAGAAGACATTACTAAGAAAATTTTGACACATTAGAAGAACCCCAAACTGGAAAAATCTTAGATACTTTGATTAAGGTTAAGTTATAGCTATATTTAACAACATCAATGAATGAATATTAGAAATTTCTGGCTACGTTTAAAAGTGACTACATAAAGGTACCTATTTTTTAAGAGTTCAAAAATAAGAAAAAACTATATATTAATTGGAAATAGATATAAAAAAGCTAAGAAGGGGAAAATATAATTTATCATCAATACCTAGATATGAACTAACAAAACATAAACAGAAACTGTGGTTATAAAACTATAGTTATAGCACATCGATAAACTAGAAAAGAATGAACAAATCAAACCCCAAATTAGTAGATCAGAGGAGACAAAAGTAAGGTTGCAAAACATTCAAATGATCAATACAACAAAACCTGTTTTTTTGAAAAGATACCGACAAAAGTTTTTGCTAGACTAAGAAGAGAGAAGACAAAATTAGTGATGAAAAATGAGAAATTAACAATTGATACCATTAAAATACAAAGGATCATGAAGAAGTATATGCGAACAAATTGGAAAATATAGAAGAAATGGATAAGTTACGAGACATATTCAACATATCAAGACTGAAATAAGCTATATATGCTAAACCCAAGGCCAACATCATTCTAAATTGAGAAAAACTGAAAGCATTCCCTTTAAAAATTGGAACAAGACAGGGATGCCCTCTTTCACCACTCCTATTCAAAATAGTCCTTGAAACCCTAGGCAGAGCAATCAAACAAAAGAAAGAAATTAAAGAGATACGAATAGGAAAAGAAGTTACAAAGAATACAAGTAATGCTAAATGTTGGTGAGGATGTGGGGAGAAAGGTACTCTTACACATTGTTGGTGGGACTGCAAATGGTGCAACCACTCTGGAAAGAAGATGGAGATTCCTCAGAAAACTTGGAATGGAACCACTATTTGATCCAGCTATCCCACCCAAAGGATTTTTTAAAAAATATTTTTTTAGTTGTAGTTGGACACAATGTCTTTATTTTATTTATTTTTATGGGGTGCTAAGGATTGAACCCAGGGCCTTGCAAATGCTGGACAAGTGTTCTACCACTGAGCCACAACCCCAGCCCTGCACCCAAAGGATTTAAAATCAGTATACTACAGAGACGCTGTCACATCCATGTTTATAGCAAGTGAACTCACAACAGCCAAGCTATGGAAACAACCTAGGTTTCCTTCAATGGATGAATGGCTAAAAAAAAATGCTATATATACACTATAAAATATTACTTAGCATAAAGAAGAATGAAGTTATGGCATTTGCGGGTAAATGGATGGTACTAGAGAATATCATGCTAAGAGAAATAAGCCAATCCCCCAAATCTAAAGGACAAATGTTTTCACTGATTTGTGGATATTAACCCATGACAAGCGGGGTTGGGGATGGGAAGAACAGAAGTCCATTGGAGTAGACAAAGGGAAACAAAGGGAAAGGAAGAGAAGGGGAACAGGAAAGACAGTAGAATTAACTGGACATAATCTTTTTAGCCTTGTATTTGTATATACGACCAGGGTAACTTGGCATCATGTACAACCATAAGAGCGGAATCATAAACAGAAAGGTATATATTATGCCAAAGTACATTCTACTGTCACACTGTCATGACAACATGATGGTCCGGCAGGGGGAGAGCGCCACCCTCAGGTAGGGAACTGCCACTCTGCAAATTGAGGATGATTTGTATGGGCTTAGGGTGAGGGGCAGGGGTGCAGGTGTGTGCATTGTAGCATGCCAAGGCTGGCAGAGAGGTTGCTGGTTCCCTGGGTTGCACAATTCATAAATGAATTGGGTACTCTGCCTATGGATAACTTAAAAAAAAAAGAAAATCTAAACAGACCACTAAGTTAAAAAAAGAGAGAGATTAAATATCAGTAAGAAGTCTCTCATCAAAGGAAAGTTTCACTGTTGAATCCTACCAAACATTTAAAGATTTCTTATGTTTTAAAGAAATTGAAGAGAATTCTTTCAAATTCATTTTATGAGGCCATCATTTCTGACACAAAAAAGCAGATAAAGGCTACAGGAAGAAAAAAAACCTGTAGGCCATATTCCTATAAACATGCATGCAAAAATCTTCAACAGAATCCAACAGCAATTTTAAAAAATCACATATCATGATCAAGTGGGAATTATTAAAGGGCTGGTTTAACATACCCAAAGCAAACACACAGTATGTCACATCAACAGAATGAAGGACAAATAAATTCAGAAAAAGCATCTGATAAAGTTCAATGTCCCTTCATGATTAAAATTTTCAACATATGAGTCACAAGAAATATACCACCTCACAGTAAAAGTCAGATATAACAAGCCCACAGCTAACAATATACTCAATGGGGAAGTTTTTCCTCTAAGATCTGGAACAAGACAAGGATGCCTACTTTATCACTCTATTCCATGTAGTACTGTAAGTTCTAGCCAGAGTCAGTCAGACAAGAGAAGGAAATAAAGAACGTCAGCATCCAATTTGAAAAAGGAGGAAGTCTAATTGTTCCTGTTTGCCGATGAATATATGATATAGATGTGTACATATATAGATAAATAGGTAGGTAATATGTATAATCAATATATAACCCAAGACATTCTATGCTCATGGATTGGAAGACTTAATAGACAAAAATGTTCATACTGGGCTGGAGTTGTAGCTCAGAGGTAGAGGGCTTGCCTAGCATGTGGGAGACACTGGGTTTGAATCTCAGCATCACATATAAATAAATAAATAAAATAAAGGTCTATCAACAGCTAAAATATATTAAAAATGTTCATACTACCCAACATGATCCAAGTATTCAATGTGCAGTCCTTTTCAAAATATAAAAACAGCCAGGTTTGGTGGCACATGCCTGTAATACCAGTGGCTCAGGAGGCTAAGATGGGAGGATTGCAAGTTCAAGGCCACCCTCAACAACTTAGTGAGTCCCTGTCTCAAAAAATAAAAAGATCTGGGGATGTGGCTTGGTAGTTAAGTGCCCTTGGGTTCAATTCCCAATATCCAACAACAACAACAACAAAACTCAAATGATTTTTTTGTCCTAAAATTTATATGGAATTGTGAGAGACATGAATAGCTAAAACAAACTGAAAAGGAAGAACAAAGTAAGATGACTCAAATTTCCTGATTGCAAAACTTACTGCAAAACTACACTAATCAAAATGTATGGTACTGGCATAAAGACAAACATATAAACAAATGGAATAAAATAAAGATCCTAGAAATAAACTGTGACTACATTTTATGTCAAAGATATACAAATGGCCAATAAGTACATGAAAAAGGTGCTCAAATCACTAGTCATTAAGGAAATGCAAATAAAAATCACAATAAGATACCACTTCACACCTATTAGGTGGTTATTATAACAAAAATAAATACCAGAAAACAACTGTTAGCAAGGATTTAAGAGAAATTGGAACTCTTAAGCATTGTTTAAGCATGTAAAACAGTATGACAGTTCCTCAAAAACTAAGTGATTCAGCATATGAAATCATACTATGTGATTCAGGAATGTCACTTCTATGTATATTCCCCAAAGAACTGAAAGCAGGGATTTGAACAGATATTTGCACACCCATATTCTTTATATCACTATTATTCATAATGCCCAAAAAGTAGAAACAAATGTTCACTAATAGATAAACTGACAGAATGTGATACACAAATGCAGGGAAATATTAAGCTTTAAAAAGGAATTAAATTCTGATTATAAGCCACAATATAAATGAAATAAACCAGTAACAAATGGACAAACAATTCCACTTACTTGAAGTACCCAGAATAGTCAAACTCAGAGAGACTTTTGTTTTCTAACAAAACAGTGACTACAGGGGGTTTAGGAGATAGGGAATGAGGAGGACAAAGTTCTGGAGAGGGTGAAGTTTGCACAACAATATGAATGTACTTAAGGCCACCACCCTGTACATTTGAAAAATTTTAAATGTGTATCACAAAAAAGGAAATGTCAGTAAGGAGGAAAGTTACTTTTACTTTGAAACTATACTTTTAATTTATGACTTACCATCTCTGAAGCAATGTACCATATTTGTGAAGATAAGAAATATAAACTAAGACAGTATAATCTAGTGGGGAACACAGAAAACTTCAACAGAATTAGGAGGGAGAAGACAAAAAATATCTATTAGTAATACTCCCCAATTTTGTCACTTAAATCCACATGGATATTCCATTATCATCTTGAAACTAACATGACTTCTATAGAAAAAAAAATTTAGAAATCCCACATAGTAGTAATACATTTGTCTCTCCCTCTGCCCCTCCACTAGAATAACAATTCCATGAGATCATGCTTGTTTTCCTTATCTTTGAAAGACCGTCTTAATCCCTGAATTTCTTGTATCTCCCAGAACACAGCAGATACTCAATAAATAAAATCAATTCAAGTCACTGAAGGTAGGGTATGCCAAACTACTAGAAGAAAAGTATGAGGACCTCGGGACCTTGAGAAGGTGGCTTTTTCTGCTAACTTCCTTTAGGCAGGTTAAGGCTCAAATTTGCCTTCCTTCATTGGTTAGAAGTGATTGCTCAGGAGCTTTGAAGATTTTTAACAGAGTACCCAGTCAATTGTTAACGTTCCATGCTTTGACCAGGCCCACTGCTTCATTTTCAAGAAATCTGCAGACATTCCATCTTCTATCATTTTGTTGCAACATTCACTCTCTCACTCCAATAACTTCAGGCAAATTCAAAGCAGTATCTCCTTAGGAAAAATACTGAATCCATGACCCAGTCTCTGCAGAATCATATAGGCCCTTGGCTAATCATACCAAAACTTCTGCTCTGTTAAGTAAGTCAGTTGATTGGTGAAGCAATTCGATTTCAATAGGAATTGCCAGCTCTGGTAATTACATCTTCATTATAACCCTGTGAACCTTTTAAGTTAAGGCTTTCTCACCTCAAGTGGTAAGGGGTCCTCGCTGTGTACAAAGTCATGGTCAAACACAATAGCAGCCATCACATGATCAGAGTCCTTATCATATTTAATGTATTCTTCAAAGTCTTTCTCTGAAGTAAAACCATGAACTATAAGAAGACAAAATTCCAAGCAGTAAGCTTTTTTTAAACATATATTTATTTTTTAGTTGTAGGTTGACACAATATCTTTATTTATTTTTATGTGGTGCTGAGGATCGAATCGAGGGCACCTCACTCATGCTAGGCGAGCACTCTACCATTGAGCCACAACCCCAGCCCGCAAGCAGTAAGCTTTTAATAAAAAGACAATGAAATTCATTGCTCTGAGGGAATGAGGCATATCAAATGACTTTATAGAGATAAGAATTTATTAAGAAATTTGTTAAGTCTAACAAGGGATGGTTTTGTAATTCTTAGTTTGATTAAAATTATGAGGACCAAGAATAAAGTAAACTTAAATATATAAATAACTGAATTGTCATGAAGAATGTTTATAACTCCTTACTTTTCAACTTATTGTTCAAAGTTTGCTGTACCATTTCAATAAGATTGTTCACTGCTTCATTGTTAGAAGGGACATAAACTAGTTCCCAATTTCTTTGTTTGTTGGTATTAAGGAAGTAAGAAGGCAGAGTATTTATGGATTGTCTTGCAAACACAAGCTTATCCATATGCTTTGTCGAAACAGAATTACGTAGTATCAAAAGAATAACGGTGAAAAGCAGTTCCAAAAAAAATTCCATGATGAGAAGAATCCATTGTCATTTCTGAAAAATATGAAAGACTTAAATTCTAGTGTTTTACTTCAAGTTTTTATGCTTTCCCTCCCTACTCCACAACGAATGGTCCCCAAACTAAAAAGTAATTATCAGTACCCTCTTGTTAAATGTTATCTACGAGCTTCTTATTTACTTATCCCCTACTCTGATCATGTATTTCCCCTAAGATGCTTTCTGTTGCCCAGAGAGGAAATATTTGAAAATTCCTTGGCTGTGGCAGAAGATGGTATTAAGAGACTTCTTGGCATTAGTATGATGTATCTGTTCTTTAGCCCATTTTGCCCAACCTTTCAAAATTTGTGGAAGATGAATCTTGTCTAATCAGACTTCTGACTATCCAGCTTACATTCCCACTCAATATTTATGTCCTCCTGAAACTCATATTAAAATGTCTGCCCTGAACTTCCTCCTTCTTTGTGGTATCCTTACTTTAAACAACATGGATTTCTGAAATTCCAACTACATATTCCAACCACCTGATCTAACAGTTCCCTAACTCTGTGGTTTATTTTTGATGATCCACAAAAAATAATATAATTAAAAAATTTTAATTATATTATTTAATATAATTAAATAATTATTTAATTATTTATCAAGTCCCTTCCACAGTTTTCAGAAAGGTATACTCACTTTTAAAGTAAAATTCTTCCAAACAAGAAGTGTAAACTGCCTGAATTTCACTGCCATTCTTCTATTTGGAGAGGAAATTTGTCACTAGTAAAGATTAAAGAAGAGAAACAGAATACCTAACAAAATGTTAATTTGCTCAAATATCACAAATTCCTTACTCTTTATTTTTATACTCATTCTTTAGTGCACGTATTCTTACATGTGAAATTAGCACCTAGAAAGAATATAATTTTTAGCAAAGAAAAATAGCTAAAAAAGGCCACTGTCTCCCGTTTTCCATGTCCAAGGGCAGAAAAGAATCAGGCACAAAGTTTATTCAACAAATAACAAAATCAGATTTATTCTTCTAGCTGGGAGACTGAGGGCAAGAGGATCACAAGTTGCCAGCCTGGGCAATGTAGTAGGCCCTATCTCAAAAATAAAAATATAAAATGGTGGTAGTCACTGGCTTCACTTCCTGGTGCTACAAAACAAAATCTGATTTTATTCTCATGAAAGGCAACATCATCGGAAATATAATCTTCTCAAATGTTGTAGAAAGTTCATTGGTTATGCATTAAAGAAGAAATTGAAAATTCCCAATGATCCAATGTTATATAAAGTTATAATTCTGGCTCAAATAAACCACAAGGAATGCTTACCTCTACAACAGTAGCTGGAAACATTCTGAGGGATGGTAAATTTCTAGTTCCTATAGCAGGACTAACCAAAACAGGTCTGCTTTGGATGTTCAAGACTGGCCTAACATAAATTACTTCCTCTTACCACCTTATTTATTCTCTTGATACCATTTACCAACCAACTAACCTCTAAGTGTTCTGCTTGTTTATTATTATCATTAATAAAACGTAAGCCATGAGACCAATGCTGTTTTCTGTCTAGTTCTTCACTGTATTATCTGTGTTTAGCAGTGTCTGGCAGATAACATGTGTGCAGAAAAATTTTTTTAAAAGAACAAGTGTGACACTCTAATGACACACATTCTTATACCATTTTTCTACTACTGGACATAACTTTTATGTATGGCACATCTAACTTTTTCTGCCATTGCTAAGGTGATATTAGAGTTTTTTATAATCACATTTTACAGTCCACTAGAACATTTCAAATGTTTTTAGACCCCCTCTTCTGTTAGAAATTGACTTTTAAAAAGTCTTGCATTATGGTGTTTTAATTTCAGGCAGCAGATTTTGAACCCCTAGTTAGGGAGGATATTTTTGTATCTCTAGCATCAAGCACAGTGCCTTGAAGAGAGAACATGTTCAAAAATCTGCTGAGTTGCTCAAGGCAAAGATTTGAGTATACCTACCATTTAATGTGGGGGTTCTGGTAGTGAAGTAAGAAGATAGAAACTTTTAGAGCTATTGTGACTACTGTTATCGGGGATTTTCCAGGGTAGTCCTAGTTTATAGCTTTTGTTCTGATATTTAACAATGTCAGTTTAAGTAACAGAGGCTTACTAATAAGACTGTGGGCCAAAGCTGCTAAGATAGACAAATGATGATGAAATCTTCCCAAATTCCCTTCCTCAACTCCCTCAATTCTGTGTAAGGCTCCCACCACATTCAGATTCATTTAGTTGTTTTCAGTCCTCCATTCCCCACAGACTGCCACTAAATTTTGCCATTTTTTCCTCCCACAAAAGTATGCTCTACCTATGCTACTGGTACTTCAACTTCATCCATGGTAATAATAATATCCTGAAAACATACCTGCAATTATGGCAAAAGTTACATAATAAGTTAGGCCAGATATGTTCTTCCAGAACGTTTTATTCTCGCAAGCGTCATGATCTCTGCCAGACAAATCAGACTGATTTGAGAGAGGTAAAGTTCTGATAGCAAAATGTGATCATGTGAGCCTGGAAGCTAGTGGAGGCAACATCCTCCCATGGAAAAGACTGGAAGCTAGTGGAGGCAACATCCTCCCATGGAAGAAAAGACGAAATGTAACAGGAGAAATGAAGCTGACATGCGGAGAGCACTTGGAAAAAGCTGATTCTGCTACTCTGCAGTTTAGACATTTAACCTTCCGTTTGCTCACTTTTTAAATCAACTTAAGAAATCAGTTTCAGTAAGGTGACTCAAATGAACGTTCTGTAACACTTTCGAAGACATTCAGTCCAGAGCTATTAAAATTTGTAAGCTTTAACAGAAACACTTGAGTTTTCAAAAGCATCCAATAAACTGGGGAAAACTAACCACTGTGGGATTCCTTAAGGTCTTGAGGCACTTTAAGATTCCATTTTAAACTTGTTTAAAGCCAAACGACTTATTTTGTAATTATGCACAGGTAAACTGGGATTTAAAAATTAAAACGCCGCAGGAGGCTCTTCTGCACACATTAAATCATACCATATTCTTCCAATCAATTCAGACCTGTCCTGGCTAAAGGAGAAAATACCATTTCAAACGCATCCTCAGCATTTCAGAAGCCGACCTAAGCGGGCCAGTCCTCAAGTCACTTAGGACGTGTGGCCCTGAGCAACGCGGGGCCCAGGGCAGGAGGACGCCGGGGCGGCGGCTGCAGGGACGAAGCCCGCGGCTACACACCGGACTGCGCGGTCTCCGCGACGACGACCGCCACCGCGTCCACAAAGCCGTTCGCTCCCCCTGGGGTCCCACAACCGCCACTTACCCGCACCCGCGCGTGACTCGCCCGCCTCAGGGCCACGGCCCAACAGCGATACCGGCGCAAGACGCCTCCCTCGGCGCAGGCGACGCCTCAGAACGCGGCGGGCGTCCGGAAATCCCCGTCATGGCGCCCCTCAGCCCGCGCCCCGCGCGCGCCCGGCTCCTCGGCCCCGGCCCCACCAGGCCACGCTCCCGCGTGCGGCCGCCCACCTTCTCGGCCCTCCAACGTTGTCCCGCCCGTCAGTCCTCCCACGCCCGCCACGTTCCTCTTTTCCCCTCCCGGTCGCCTGCGCCCCCGCGCTTCAACGGCGACCCCACGTGCGCCTTGTCCTCTCTACCCCCACCGCCGCGTGCGTCCTGCCCCACAGTCCTTCAACGGGTGTCCCCGGGCCCCAGACCCCGTGTGTCCTGCCCTTCTGTCCTCCCACGTACGCCGCCCCGCCCCCTTGATTCCGCGACCTCAAGAGCGCCCCTCCCCTCGGTGCGCTTGGCCACTTCGGGCTCCCTCCCTGGTCCTTTTAGTTCTCCAACAACTGTCCCCCGAGGAGCGCCTCCTCCGCCCGGCCCCCACTCATCCCGCTCTGTCACCACGAGCGCACACACCCGGTGCCAGAGTCCTACCCTCAGGCTGCCCGTGCCTCGCTAAGCCTAGCCCCTCAGGCTTGGTCACCTCTGCAACAGCCTGGCGCCCTGTCCAGCGAGCAAGCTGGCAACCCATCCCTCTGATTTTGTGTTCTTAGGTTTTTTTGTTAAATTTGTTAATTTTTGTTAAATTTGTTAAATCTCCATATACTTTAGAGAATTTTTTTTGTTCCCCTCACCCCTAGATTAAGTCTTTCGTTTCTGGGTTTAGGAGGATGTGGTGCCTCCCTTCTCTAAATGAATATAACAACATCAAGAGGCAAGGGGCATCAGTGGGTGAGCGGTAATGAAAGATTTCAAGAAGTGTCTGGTGGTTGGGAAGCAGATGGAAGGGTCTTGGTAAAGGAACGTTTTTAGAACTTTCCCTGAAATACACCTTTTTGGGTGTAGTTTTGACAAGCATATTCAAGTTATTATCACAATCAAGACATAGATGAGATGAATGATCAACAGAGCCTAGCAATTACTGATTTTTTGGACCAGAATGCTTTGCAAATGGAATCAATAACTGTTTTAGTCCAGCTTATTTCACTAAGCGTAGTCCCTTGAGAGTCATCTGTTTTATGGAGTGTGTCAATTGTCTTTTATCGATGCGTAGTAATTCCAATGTCTGGATTTATGTGCTGGTTCTTTAATCCATTAGAAAGTTGAAGGATGTTTAGGTTGCTTTGTTTTTGGCAATGTTCTTTAAACATGTTGTGGTGTGCAGGGGCTCAGACCCATGAAACAGAATCAGGATACTGGCAGGTGGAATTGGGATAGTAGACATCCCTTATTCAGAGGTGGCAGTAGCCTCCAGCTTTAGCTTTAGCTCCCAGCCAGTTGCATTTTTTGCCCCAGTCTTTTCCATAGGCCCTTTTTATATGTAGGCCCAACAAAGAAGGCACATTGCCAACAGGTTACATAAATGGGTGCATACTCACAAGCAAAATGGTTATGACCTTGAATACATGCAATGAATCAGAGTGTTTCTGACCATGACTACACTCTGACTATAACATAGCCAATTCATGGCCTTGGTGAAGAGGGAGCCTAACTATAGCCATTTTGGGCCTGCCCCCCAGACATGAACATTTAGGTTTTTGTGTGAACTTAAAATTTTGTTTTGAGTTAAAATTTAAGAATGGAACTGGTGAATGTAGGTAAGTGTATGTTTACAAACACTATTGAACTATTTTCCAAAATGGCTGAGAATGTTGTCAAAATTATTGTTCTGCATCAACAACAACACTTGGTATTCTCATTCTTTCTAGTAGATGTGTAATGATAGCTGTGTTTTTGATGTGCATTTTTTTCTCAGTGACTATTGAACATGTGATTATATGCCATCTGTATATTTTCTTCAGTGAAGTACCTGTTTGAATATTTTGCC
This sequence comes from Marmota flaviventris, assembly GCF_047511675.1. Classification (NCBI taxonomy): domain Eukaryota; kingdom Metazoa; phylum Chordata; class Mammalia; order Rodentia; family Sciuridae; genus Marmota; species Marmota flaviventris. The sequence continues at coordinate 15,157,258 of NC_092516.1, read as the reverse complement.
CATTTCTAATTTTATTGTATTTTGACAATACAAAGTTCTTTATATATTTTGGATATGATTACTTTGTTTGCTATATGATTTGCAAATATTTTCACTGTCTTTACTGTGTTTTGAGAGCATAACATTTAGTTTTTAAAAAATTTCCTCCACATTTTTTATTGGTACATTATAGGTGTACATATTGATGGGTTTGTTGTTACATATTTATACACACAGTATAACAATACAATTTGGCAAGTATGACTCCCCAGCACTTTCACCCTCAATATTTAGTTTTAACTAAGTCCACTTAGTTTTCTTTATGGCTTATGGTTAGAATACTATTCAACCATAAAAGGATATAATTCTGTCATTTGTGGCAAAGTTTATCCTGTCTTGTGCAAATGCTATAAAAGCCTCCAAACTCTCTTTGACAGTTTTCTCTTCTTTCCATAAAGCCTTTCATTTCCATTATATGTAAAACTTTTAATCATCAAATAAATTTGTATGTCTTTTCTTCTATCATATTGTCTGTTGGTTTATTTCTCAGACTCAGCCAGAGAATCTGAGAGGTAGAGAAGTATTTTCCTACCCTAAATTACAACATGGATGAAATTTGAAGACATTCTGTTAAGTGAAATAAGCCAATCACAAAGATAAATGCTCTATGATTCTACTTGCATGAGGTTCTTAGAGTAGTCACACTATTATAGACAGAAAGTGGAATGCTGGTTGCCAGGGGTTGGGGTGAGAGGGGAAAGAGGAGTCATTGTTTAAGAGTTTCAGTTTTACAAGATGAAAAATTCCAGAAATTGGATGTACTGAATTGTACATCTAAAACAGTTAAAACTGGTAAATTTTACATATTTTATTCATATTTTTTAAAGAAGAAAAAATTTTAGTTTTAAGGAAGATAGAATGGCTTTTAAAAATCCATTAAGTTTATAAACTAAACATAAAGAGATAAATAAGCACAAGACAAAGAAAAGTTTCAAGGAGTGTCAATTTTAGAAGGTAACTACATGGGGAAACTCATGATAGAGAAGAGCTAGTTGGTAAGATAAGGTCATGTAATCTCTTTCTCCATGGCCATCTTGTCTCTCTCCAGTGATAAAGTTAATAATATTACCTGCCTGGTATAAGATTATAAGGGGGGACACTGTTATAAGAGGAGTTTTGATGTGTTTTCATGCAGATAGGGGAACATGAGAGAGCGTAGGTTATGGTTGGATTGTCTGTTGGAATTCTCTCCAAAAACAAGGTCCAAAAAGAAACCTGTGAGCTGGGAATTGTAGGGTTTACAAGGCAGACAGTAGGATATGTTTCAGGCATCATCCAACTGTATTTTCTGATTGATGTGAATCGTACTCAGGAAACATCAAGAATTGTAAATAACACTTTCATGGTGTACCTGGTACACTCTCAGGATTGTATTATTGTATGAAATCCAGGCATTAACTTGCTTCCCTTAAGAAAATACTGGCTTGCTCCTTTACACATTTATAAAAATGCCACCTCGACTTCAGAAGGCATTCAAATCAGGATCCTAGGGCCAACGTGGTTCAGCATGGTAGAACTTCCTCTTTGCAGGCCAGGATGGAATCTGTGTAGTCACTAAAACATCCTACTTCACTTGATTACTACATCAAGCCAAGTGGAAAGGCAGACCCAAATGGTTCATAGGATCTGTTTGGCTAGTTGGACCTGGTAATGTGTGGGTGGGATAGTTGAGCTCAAATACTGCAGGTTAGCTTTATTCTGCTGCTTAGAATTATGCTGATATTAACCTTAAAATTGTATTTGACAAATTAATTTTGTAATCTCAGATTAATCAGAATGGGGTTGATGGAGTGGCAAAACAATGTAGAAATTAGGGGTGGATATTATGGAACAACAATTCATGGGTCTCTTGCATTTTTGCAAGGATTGTGAAAAGTACTCACTGTCTTTTTGTTTTACACTATTTTTACAAGGATCACTATAGAACAAATGACCTTTTTTTCTTCTATTTTTAATTGGTGTATTATAGATGTACATAATGGTGGGATTGTTATTACATATTTCTACATGTACAAAATATAAAAATATAATGTGTTGGGGGGGCTGGGGTTGTGGCTCAGTGGCAGAGCGCTTGCCTAGCATGTGTGAGGCCCTGGGTTCGATTCTCAGCACCACATACAAATAAATGAACAAATTAAAGGTCCATCAACATCTAAAAATTAAAAAAAAAAGATGTGGCTAATTCCCCAGTACTTCCTTTTCCTTTCCCTCCTCCTCCTTCTTGTCCCTTCCCTCTATTCTACTGAACTCCTTTCCATTTTTTTATGAGACACCACCTGTATTGTTCTTTGCCTTTTCTTCCTCTAGCTTCCATGTATGAGTAAAAAAATGACCCTTGACCTTCTGAGTATGGCTTATTTTGCTTAACATAATGATCTCAAATTCCATTCATTTTTATGCAAATGACATAATTTTGCTTTTCATTATGGCTGAATAAAACTCTGCTTTGTGCATATGCCACATTTTCTTCATCAATTCATTCACTGACAGACACCTAGGCTGGTTCCATTATTTGGCTATTGTGAATTGTGCTGCCATAACATGAGTCTGAATATATTATTATAGTATGATGACTTTAATTCTTTAATCAGCATTAATTAAAACTAAATTAATTTAATTAGTAAATGCTGAAGAGCACTGTAGCTGGGTCATCTGGTGGGACCATTCCTAGTCTTTTGAGAAAACTTCATACTGATTTCCATAGTGGTTGTACTAATTTACAATCCTTCCAATAGTGTAAATATGTCCTTTTTCTCCACATCCTCTCCAGCTTTTATTGTTTGTATTCTCAATGGCTGCCATTTTGACTGGAGTGAGATAAAATCTCAGGATAGTAGTGATTTGCATTTCCCAAATTGTTAGTATTAAACATTTTTGCCATACATTTAAACATTTTTTCATACCTTTTTTGCCATATATTTCTGCTTTTGAGAAATGCCCATTTAGTTAATTGGCCATTTATTATTTGTGTTCCTTATTTATTTGGTGCTAAGTTTTTTGAGTTTTTTATATATTCTGGATATTAATCCTCTGTCAGGAGAATAGCTAGCAAAGATTTTTCTCCCTTTCTATAGGTTCTCTTTTCATATACTAAATTTTTTCCTTTGCTGTGCAGAAGCTTTCTAATTTGATGCCATCCCATTAACTTTTGGCATTATATCTTGAACTTTAGGGGTTCTTCTTAGAAAGTCTTTGCCTGTATGTTGGAGGGTTGACCCTACCTTTTCTTCTAGGAGTGCATAGTTTCGTCTAATTCCTAGGTCTTTGATCCATTTTGAGTTGATCTTTGTGCAGGGTGAGAGACACGAAGTCTAGTCTCATTCTTCTATATATAAAGTAAATAGTTTCCCCAGCATCATTTGTTAAAAAGGCTGTCTTTTCTCCAATGTATGTTTTTGACACCTGTGTCAAGGATTAGATTACTGCAGATGTGTGGGTTTCTCTCTGTGTTTTCTATTCTGCATCACTCCTCTCTGTATCTGTTTTTATGTCAGTGCCAATCAATTTTTGTTACTACATCTCTTTGCCTCCAGAATTGCTTTTTTGGTTTAAAATTGCTTTGATTATTCTGGATCTTTTATTTTTCCAAAGGAATTTCAGGATTGTTTTTCTAGATCTGTGAAGAATGTCATTGGTATTTTGATGGGTATTGCATTGAATCTGTATATTACTTTTGGTAGTATTGCTATTTCAACAATATTAATTATGCCTATCCATGAACATGGAAGGTCTTTCTGTCTTCTTGTGCCTTCTTTGATATCCTTCTTCAATGTTCTATAGTTTTTGTTGTAGAAGTCCTCACCTCCTTGATTTATTCCTACATTTAAAAATATTTATTCTTAAGTTTTAGGTGGACACAATATCTTTATTTTACATTTATGTGGTGCTGAGGATCAAACCCAATACCTTGTGCATGCTAGATGAACACTCTACCTCTGAGCCACAACCCCAGCCCCTATTCCTACATTTTTTAAAAAAACTATCAAAATTGTTTCTCTGAATTATTTCTCAGCAGAATCATTATTGGTATATAGGAAAGCTATTGACTTTGTAACCTACTACTTTGCTGAATTTGTTTGTTAGATCTAGCAGTCTTCGTGGAGCTTTTTGGATCTTCTAAGTATAGGAGCATATCACCTGCAAATAGTGACAGTTTCACTTCTTCTTTTCCTATTTTTATACCTTTTATTTCCTTCTCTTGCCTGATTGCTCTAGGTAGAATTTCTAATACTGTATTAAACTGGAGAGTTCACATGATTGTCTTGTTCCAGATTTTAAAGGAAATGCTTTCAGTTTTTCCCCATTCACTATGATGTTGGTTTTGAGTTTTTGTATACTGCCTGTATGATGTTATATCCCTAGTATGTGTATATGTTTTATCATTAATAGGTGCTGAATTTTGGCAAAGGCTTTCTCTGCATCTGAGATGACTACGTGATTTTTGTCTGTAATTGTATTTATGTGATGAATTAGTTATTGATTTATGTATGTCAAGCCATCCTTGTATCCCTGGAATAAAACCAAGTCAATCATTACGTACAATCTTCTTAATATGTTGCTGAATATGATTTACTAATATTTTATTAAGGATTTTAGCATCGAAGTTCATTAGGGATATTGGTCTGTAGTTTTCTTTCTAGATGTGCCCTTACCTGGTTTGGGTGTATGATACTGGCTTCATTAAAAAAATTGGAAATATTCCATCTCTATTTCATGGAATAATGTGAGGAGCATTGGCATTAATTCTTCTTTAAATGTCTGATAGAATTCAGCTGAGTATCCATCTGGTCCTGGGCTTTTCTTTGTTGGAAGGCTTTTTATTACTGCTTCTATCTTATTATCTGTGTAGGTTTTTCTGTGTGCTCTTGATTAAATTTTGGCAGTTTGGATGTGTCTATAAATGTATCCATTTATTCTAGGTTTTCCAATTTATTGGAGTATAGTTTTCAAAGTAATGTCCATTGATCCTCTGGATTTCTGTGATTTCTCCTTTTTCATCTGTAATTTTATTAATAAAATCAGGGTCTTCTCTCATTCTCTTGGTTAGTTTGGCTAAGGATTTAAAAATCTTGTTTATATTTTCAAAGAACCAACTCTTTATTTCACTTATCTTTTTTTCCCTTAATTTCTCTGATCTTATTTCCCTGTATGAGTTTTGGAATTGGTTTATTATTTTTCAAGGGCCTTGAGATGAATTATTAGGTTGTTTATTAAGCACTCATAAACTTTTATGTCACCTTCAGAGTGTCTCAGAAGTTCTGGTATTCTGTATCACTATTCTCAATTAATTTTGGAGAAGGGGAGTTGCATGGAAGATGGAAGGAAAACCTCATTGTTATACAGAATACATATATGATGTTGTGATGAGAAAAAAGAAAAAAGTGTGTCACATTAGATTGGATAGAGAGAAAGGATGGGAGAGGAGGGGAGGGGAGGAGTAGGGGGGATATCTCCTGGCTTGTAGAGTTTGTATTAAGAAATGAGAAGTAGTTCTGATTGGCTTGCCTTAAAATGTGACCTGTAGACTTTTAAATTACTATGCTTGTTCTGTATGTTAGGCATTTAAATTATACTGTGTTGTGGAGAGGTTCTTTTTTGATCTTGTATATTTGGGGCTCTGAATGCTTCCTGTATCTTGAAATCCATCAGTTAGAAGTCCATCAGTTATTTCCCTGAAAAGGTTATCCATGTCATTAGCCTGCACTTCACAACTCTCCTCAATTCCAGTGATTCTTAAATTTGGTCCCTTTATGTCCCAGATTTTGTATATATTCTGGTCATGGTTAGTTGTTTTATTTTAAGACTGTCTGCATGGTCAAGGTTGGTCATGTTTTTTCCCACCTCTGAGACTTTGTCTTCCAGCTCTGAGATTGTGTTTGGCATGTACTATTCTATTAGAGAAACTTTCACTGAACAGTTTGATTTACTGTGTCTTTCATTTGCAATATTTCTGTTTGGTTCTTTTTAATATCTCTATCTCCTTTTCTCATTCATATTCTGTGTGTGCTTCCTCAATTCAGTTGTTTTTCTGTGTTCCCTTGGAACTCATTGATTGTTTTTACAATCTTTCTTTTGATTTCATTATCTGATGTTTCATCTACTTCAATATCCTTTAGAGTTATTAGTTGCTGGTCAATTATGAGCTTTAGGGGATGCTGTGTAACCTTATTTTTATATATTTCTTGTATTCTTGGGTTGGGTTCTATGCATCTGTTGGGATGTATTTCTCCATATGAGCCATTTTTAGGGGATGGTCCTCTCTTGCCAAAGTGTAGGTGTAGTATCCACAGACTTTGTGTTATATTGCTTATGCTATAGGAGTGGATATCAATATTGGGAACTGCAGGTCCACCCCTACCCATTCCTACTTGGGGCCTGGTTGTTAATTTGGGTTTTTGTCTCTTCTTTGTCTTAAAGTATAGCTGATTTTGAGTGTGGTTTGTTTGGGTGTGGATCAGGATGTACTTTCATTTGGCTGAGTTTAGTTCAGAAACAGTGTCTCTAACCTGGGAACTTGTAGTATCCTTGTAGATTCTTCAGCACCTCATAGAAAAGGGGGACACAAACAATTGCAAAAAATACAGGGTGCCTACTATAACATCCACAACAATAGTTACCACACACAAAAAGGTATGGTGTGGTCAGCAACTGCCAACAGCAAAAAATAAATAAATAAATAAATAAAAATAAAAATAAAAAAATAAAAATAAAGAAAAGAAAGAAAGAAATAACTGTGAAGTAGATCTGGCATTGAAGTAAACTGCAGGTGTTAACTATGTCATCCACAGAAGTAATAAAATGAATTGTGGGGCAGGAATTATATAAACCAAACATTTCTAAAAGATGATAAAAATACAGTTTGATGAGAAAAAAGAAAATGTGATAAGAAAGTAGAAAGGTTTAGAATGTTCAATATGTGAACAGGGAGGATGCAGGGGAGATGCAGTAAGTGATGGTTATAAAGGAGAGTAAAAATCGGATAAAAAAAGTAAAGAAAGGAAGAGAATTGAGCTGTTAGTGGGAAAGAAAGAAGAAAGAAACAAGAGAATCAAACAAAAATAAAACAACAAAATCAAATTGAAAAACCTAACCCTCAAAAGACATGGCAAAGAAGAAAATAACTCCACTTAAAAAATGCCAAAAATGAGAAAAAGAAATATATATCTCATATATATATATATATATCTATATCTACCATATATGTACTATATATATATATATATATATATATATATATATATATATATATGTGTGTGTGTGTGTGTGTGTGTGTGTGTATCCACAAACCAGTTGACATCGTAAGAAATATTTTTAATGAAAAAATTTGTATCATCCCCATTGAGGTGGTCAAAATAGTACAAGTACAGAGCAAGGGCTGTATTTGTACTATTTTATGCTACTCCCTCTTTTTTATTTTTTAATTAATTTTATTTATATATGACAGCAGAATGCATTACAATTCTTATTACACATATAGAGCACAATTATTCATATCTCTGGTTGCATACAAATTATATTCACACCAACTCGTGTCTTCATACATGTACTTTGGATACTAATTTCCATCACATTCCACCATCATTTCTAACCTCATGCCCCTCCCTTCCCCTCTCACCCCTTTGCCCTATCTAGAGTTGATCTATTCCTCCCATGCTCCCCCTCCCAACCCCACTATGAATCAGCCTCCTTATATCAGAGAAAACATTCAGCATTTGTTTTTTTGGGATTGGCTAACTTCACTTAGCATTATCCTCTAACTCCTTCCATTTACCTGCAAATGCCATGATTTTATTGATGAGTAATATTCCATCATGTATATATATCACATTTTTTTATCCATTCATCTACTGAAGGGCATCTAGGTTGGTTCCACAGTTTAGCTATTGTGAATTGTGCTGCTATAAACATTGATGTGGCTGTGTCCCTGTAGTATGCTCTTTTTAAATCTTTTGGGTATAAATTGAGGAGTGGGATAGCTGGGTCAAATGGTGGTTCTATTCCCAGTTTTCCTAGAAATCTCCATACTGCTTTCCATATTGGCTGCAACAATTTGCAGTCCTACCAGCAGTGTATGAGTGTACCTTTTCCCCCATATCCTTGCTGACACTTATTGTATTTTTAATAGCTGCCGTTTCTGACTGGAGTGAGATGAAATCTTAGAGTGGTTTTGATTTTCATTTCTCTAATTGCTAGAGATGATGAACATTTTTTCATATATTTGTTGATTGATTGTATATCCTCTTCTGAGAAGTGTCTGTTCAGGTCCTTGGCCCATTTATTGATTGGGTTAATTTTTTTGGTGTCTAGCTTTTTGAGTTATTTATATACCCTAGTGATTAGTGTTCTATCTGATGTGTGAGGGGTAAAGATTTGCTTCCAAGATGTAGGCTCTCTATCCACCTCACAGATTGTTTCTTTTGCTGAGAAGAAACTTTTTAGCTTGAGTCCATCCCATTTATTGATTCTTGATTTTAATTCTTGCGCCAAAGAAGTCTTATTAAGGAAGTTGGGGCCTAATCCCACATGATGGAGATTAGGGCCTACTTTTTCTTCTTTTAGACACAGGATCTCTGGTTTTATTCCTTAGTCCTTGATCCATTTTTGAGTTTTGTGAGCCCCTTCTCTTTTTATGCTGCCAGTTAGAGCAGTTGGAATAGTCAAAGACTGAAGCTGGCTAAAATAGCTCTAAGCATCCACTCTCACCAGTATAAGATGGAGTGGGAAGTACTGTCAAGTAGTGTTTTGCACAGTCCAGAAAGATGCACACCCAGGGTGGGGCGGTTTCATTGTTCTATGAGGGGAGTACTGGCTGCTGGAGTTTAGGTCTAATCAGGCCTTGGGGGCATAGTTGGGTGTTATGTGCTCTGGAGAAATTAGATCAACACATGCCTACGGCCAGGTAGATGCCAGTCTCTGCTGGAGTCTAGATCTCCCGAGCCTCACAAGAATTCTACTGGTGGGGTGGGGGAAGCAATCTTCCATACTACTGGCTATGAACATATCCTTCTCCGATTTAATCTCCCTGGGTGTATTCACACCTGACTATTGAGATTCCCAGCCCTCTTTATCTGGTCATGTGAGGTGTCATACTCAAAGAGAAAGATGTCATAGGCTCCCCTTCATTTTTTGACTTTAATCTCCCTGGGTACAATCTTCTTTGTGTATCTTTCACACACGTTCTGCTAGGTACACCCTAGGCCATGTCAGGGTCTTGCTGGGACAATACGGCAATGTTTGCTATAATTTCTTGGGTTCCACCACAGCAAGCTACAGCATGACTTCCTCAAGATGACTCCCACCTAGGCTCTCTGTTTGCAAGTTGAGAAATACAGAATACTTTTCAAACACCAGTTTGCTGTGCAGCCTCTTTATCAGCTAAGTTGAGGCTGCTTTTCTAATGTACAGTGTTTTTTTTTTCCCCACATCAAATCTTCCCATTGTCTTTCTTTGATAGTGTTATCCCTCCCCTCTGTGCTGAACCAGTGCCACTGCTGTAACCTGCTTGGCTCCAATGTTCTTTGTCCAAGGCACCCACATTTCTGAGTCTCTAAGATATTCTGACTGTCCAGTATTGAATTTTAGTAAAATCCCTTTTTCTCACTTCATTAAGAAGCATCACTCCAGCTGCTTGAATCCTGAGCCACAGAGCAACTGGAAATGTATCCTTCCTCTAATCTGCCATCTTGAACCTCCCCATATCCCATCACATGGTCTTTGAAGAGAGACAGCATTTCCTTCTGGACCAGAGGGAAAGTTTACCTAATGTTCAGTATAATGATAATGTTTTCTTCCAGAGCAAAGGTCAGGTGTGATTACTTACTGATCATTATCAAAAAAATTGAGTTCCATAAGCTTGATTCCTCTCCTGCAATACAACAGGCATCACTTCACTCTCTTTATGCTACTGTGTGAGAATTAGGGATTGAGGAACTGGCACAATTTATGATACTCTAGTGCATTTGCTGTGAGTAAAAATGTCCTCTAACTTTGACCCAGGATACTGATGTGTTCTGCCAGCACCTATAACACTACAACAAGCTATCTTGTTATGTTGGAAGTAGGGTAGAATCTCAGATCCTTCACAGTTCTTGACAATAGGCTGCTCGCCTTAATCTCCAGATCTCCAGACTACATACTTTCTTCCTTAGGGATTCAATTTGTACATGCATGAAACAGTGAGAGAGAGCACACAAGCAAAATGCATAAATATGTATTATGTTGTAGGCAGCAGTCTAAGAAAAAGGGTCACTGGAATGGAATCTCATGTCAGGTTTATTAACTGAGTACTTTCCTTTTTATCAATATTAGCAAAGGTCAAGAAGATTTGTTCCAGTGTTATCTGACTGATGGAATAGTCTTCTAAATTGAATAGCACTTTGGCTTTCTCCAAAATACTAAACACCTTTAATAGAAAAAAATGATGGAGTTACCATTGCAATATTCTCAGATAAACCATTTCCCCACACTACATTTCCCAGTTCTTGCCAGGTTTATGCTTAGGGACACAAACATACCAAAAGGGGGAGTCAGAAAGTAGAAGGAAAAGCTGGTTGAAAAATAGAGGAAAGGAGACAATTCTCCATTCCCATTCTCTTGATGGATATGGAGTAACAATAGAATTTAGGATCAGAATCTCAATAAATTAAAAACATAGCACCCTTTGAAAATTAACTTAAAAGTTTCTGCTCTTCTGCTGATGTTAGATTCCCTTTTGACATGCTTATAACTCAATGCTTTCTATTAGTCCTCTATTAACACACAATGTTAGAAGGGTATAATTTCTACAATCACCTTTCCCCAGCAAATTTCCTTGCTTGGAATGAAGTAACCAATAATCCCTTGATACTCCTGGTTTTGAACGTTACCTAAGAAGGGAAAGATTTTGACAGGTGAGTTTTGAAAAGAAACCCAGTATTTGGCAGAATTTTGAAAAATTCCTTAAGTAGTGCACCACTACTGTTGATGGATGGACATGTGGTATGGTATCCAGCCTCTGTAATGGCTTCAAATAATCCTTGCATCTCAATAGTCATACCCTGTCTAGTTTTCTTCTACAGTGCATAGGACTAACCTGTGTAGACAACAGGTTATCACAGAAATAACAGATGTGGTATCTTAGACTAGTTCATAAAAGACATTGTACTTTCCATCATGCTTTCTTTAGGATCATTTGATGTATGGGAATCTAGCTACCATATATGAGCACACTCAAGAAGTCCTATAGAGAGGTGCACATGATAAGATATAGTCTGTATTAGTCAGCTTTTCCTTGTTGTGACCAAAATACCAGAAAAGAACAACTTAAAGGAGGAATGGCAAAGGAAAGCTGCTTAGTTTAGATAGCCAGGAAGGGGGAGAGGAAATGGAGGGTAGGAGAGGAAATGGAGGAGGGGGGAGAGAGGGGGGGGGAGAGAGAGATATGTGTATGTTAGGGACAAGATAGAATCCCTGAGAGCATGAGAGAGAGAGAGAGAGAGAGAGAGAGAGAGAGAGAGAGAGATAGTTAGTTTGTGTGTGTGTGTGTGTGTATATATATGATGGAATATTTGTCAGTAATAACAAAGAATGAAACTATGGCATTTGCTGATAAATGGATGGAACTGGAGAATATCATGCTAAGAGAAATAGGCCAATCCCCAAAATGCAAAGGCCAAATTTTCTCATTTGTGGGTGCTAATCCACAACAAGGGAGGTAGGGGAGAAGAAATCTATTTAGATTTGATGATGAAATAAAAACCTTCCATGATTAATGAATTTAAAAGAACTTACAGCTAGAAAACCTGCACTACAGAACATCCTCAGCAAAATATTCCATGAAGAGGAAATGAAAAATAACAATGAAAATCAGCAGAGGGTGGTATTACACTAAAGGAAAATCTAATCAGAGGAGAAACTAAGAAATGTTAAATACCAAAATAAACAAAAAATGGCTGGGAATACAAATCATGTCTCAATAATAACCCTGAATGTTAATGGCCTAAACTCACAAATCAAACATAAGCTAGCATATTGGATCAAAAAAAAAAAAAAAAAGACCCAACAATATGCTGCCTCCAAGAGACTCATCTCATAGGAAAAGACATCCACAGACTGAAGGTGAAGGGTTGGGAAAAATCATACCACTCACATGGACTGTGGAAACAAGCATGGGTTTCCATCCTCATATCAAATAAAGTAGATTACAAGCTAAAGTTGATCAAAAGGCATAAAGAAGAACATTTCATACTGCTCAAGGGAACCATACACTAACAAGACATAACAATTATAAATATATATGCCCCAAACAATGGAGTGTCTATTTCATCAAACAAATTCTTCTCAAGTTCAAGAGTCAAACTGACCACAACACAATAATTTTGGATGACACACCTCCTTCACCATTGGATAGATATTCCAAACAAAAGCCCCCCCCAAAAACCTATAGAACTCAATAATACAATCAGTAACTTAGACTTAACTGACAAATATAGAATATTTCAACCTTCATTGAGTGAATACACTTTCTTCTCAGCCACATGGATCCTTCTCTAAAATAGACCATATATTATGCCGCAAGCAACTCTTAGCAAATACAAAAAAGTAGAGATACTCCCCTGAATTTTATTAGATCATAATGGAATAAAATTAGAAATCAATGATAAAATAAAAAATAAAAACTACTCCAACACCTGGAGACTAAATAATATGCTACTGAATGAACAACGGGTAGCAAAAGTCATCAAGGAGTAGATTAAAAAATTCTTAGAAGTAAATGAGAACATTGATATAACATATAAAAATCTCTAGGACACTATGAAGGCAGTACTAAGAGGAAAGTTCATTGGATGGAGTTCATTCCTTAAAAGAAGAAAAAGTCAACAAATAAATGACCTAACAGTACATCTCAAAGCCCTAGAAAAAGAAGAACAAATCAACACCAAAGCAGTTGAAGATATGAAATAATTAAAAACAGAGCTGAAATCAATGAGATTGAAACAAAAGAAACAATTGAAAAAATTGACAGAACAAAAAGTTGGTTCTTTGAAAAACTAAATAAAATGAATAAACCCTTAACCATGATAACAAAGAGAAGGAGAGATAAAACTCAAATTACTAACATCTGAGATGAAAAAGGAAATGTCACAACAGATACTACAGAAATACAGAAGATAACTAGAAATTATTTTGAAAACTTGTACTCCAATAAGATAGAAAATATCAAAAGCATGGACAAATTTCTAGAGTCATATGATTCACCCAAACTGAATCAGGATGATATACACAAGTTAAACAGATCAATTTCAAATGATGAAATAGAAGACACCATAAGAAGCCTACCAACCAAGAAAAGCCCAGGACCAGATGGATACATAGCCAAGTTCTACAAGACCTTCAAATAAGTACTAATACCAATACTCCTCAAATTATTTCATGAAATAGAAAAAGAGGGAGCACTTCCAAATTCATTTTATGAGGCCAATATCACCCTGACTCCAAAACCAGACAATGACACATCAAAGAAAGAAAACTTCAGATCCAATATCTCTAACTAACATAGATACAAAAATTATCAATAAAATTCTGGCAAATCAAATAGAAAAACACATCAAAAACATAGTATACCATGATCCAGTGGGGTTCATCTCAGTGATGCAAGTTTGGTTCAACATAGGGAAATCAATAAATGTAATTCATCACATCATAGACTTAAAAAATCATATGATCATCTCAAAATATGCATAAAAAGTATTTGACAAAATACAGCACCCATTCATGTTCAAAACACTAGAAAAACTAGGAATGACAGGAACATATCTCAACATCCTAAAACCTATCTGTGCTAAGCCCCAGGCCAACATCATTTTAAATGGAGAAAAAATGAAATCATTCCCTCTAAAAACTAACCCTAACACAAATAATTACAGTTATCTTTTATTAAACAAAGGCACCAGAAACATACATAGAAGAAAAGATAGCCTCTTCAACAAATGGTTCTGGGAAAACTGGAAATCCATATGCAACAAAATTAAATTAAATCCCTATTGAGAGCAATATGCACAAAGCTCAACTCAAAGTGAATCAAGAACTTAAAAATTAAACCAGAGACCCTATGTCTAACAGAATAAATATAAATATAAATCTTTCTTCCTTCTAAGTTGTTTATTTCAGGTATTTTGTCACAGTGATGAAAAGCTCCTAACACAGAGGGAAACCTGAATGAATAATCATGGATACATAATACAGACCTATCTTTATATGATTTAACTCTAATACATATGAACAGTTTCAGCTTTATTGATTGATTCCATCAAAAATTGGGGTACAAGTCCCTAATGTTTTGTGAAAACTTCTTACTACAAGCAGGGATAAGAAAAAATCATTCAAAAGAAGCTTAATGTAAATGCTCAATAAACATCAATAACACAGTGACAACGATAATTATTGAGGACATGTAACAGAAAAACAAATAAAGACAACACAATCATCATGGATTAGAACTACATAGATTACCTGGGAAAGTTTTCTCAACGAATTTTTTAAACTCTTTAACTTTATCTTCATCCTTAGAAATATTAATTTTTGCTGTTAGAGTGTGTATATTTCCAAACTTATTTCTGACGTGCCGAGGGCTGCCTAGGCATATGAACATCCCCTTTACCATTATGGCCAGTCTAGAACAGAGGGCCTCACATTCTTCCATGCTAGGACGACAAAGAGATATGGATGAAGAAATCCCCTGCAGGGGACAAATTCTATATTTCAAACAGACTCAGGCTTGGAAGGCTTGGAATTCTGCAGAAGCTTTGGTTCTGCAGATGATCACCCCCCTAAGGTCATATTTGGAAGAGGATAACTTAAAAAACAAAGTAGTTGATGGATAAATCCACAATAGGAACAGCTTCCTAACTTCTGTTTTCCTTTACTTCTTCTTTCCAGGACTCTACTGAGTCTTCTTGGCTGAACTCTTGAGCACACTCAGCCACTAACCAGCAGTCCCTCCCCTATAGTTCATATGCTTAGATAAGTCCACTAACTCACCAGTCCTGGCTCAAACTAATTCCATCTTATGCACAATGCAACCTTTTCTAAGTTCCAACCAAGACTCCAAATGGTTCATACCTGTGAGAAGTTATGATGATAGCTTTACCAGTTTTACAGATCCATGTAACTGTGTCCCAGAGCAGGTGTCGTGTTACTGGGTCCATGCCAGTGGATGGCTCATCCAGTAAGACAACTGAGGACTTTCCCATTAGGGCAATAGCAGTGCTCAGCCTACGTTTGTTTCCTCCACTTCATGGTCAAAGAAGGTGATGGACATATGGAAGAGAAGGAAAAATATAAGGGCATTCATGTCAGTAACTCATAGGACAGATTATACATCTAGAACACAGATTTAATAAGACTAACAAAGCATCAGGCTCAAGTCCAAGTGTATGTTTGTGTGTGTATATATGTGTGTATTTTTTTTGAAAAATATGTTCAGTTATTGTCCACCGTATCAACAGTAAGTTTGCAAAAGGGTTCACAATTTAAAAAAAAAAATTTTAATAAGAAAAATGCTCCAGGACCTTGGCTAGTTTATTTTATTAGTGCAGTTTAAAATTCAGATAGTACAATATTCATCATTTGATTTGTGGCACAACTGGCTTTTTAAATTGGGAATCAAAATTGTAAATGAACCTCATTTACGTAAGAAATATAAATCCATACAAAAAAGTTGAATATTCTTATGTGTGTATCTTTTAAATTTTTAGTTGTAATGGACACAATACCTTTATTTATTTATATGCTGGGGATCGAACTCAGTGCCTCATGGATGCTAGGTAAGCACTCTGCCACTGAGTCACAACTCCAGCCCCTGTGTGTATTTTTTTAAAAAAGTAATTTTAGTTGTAGATGGACATGAGATCTTTATTTTATTTATTTTTATGTGGGCTGAGAATTGAACCCCGTGCCTCACATGTGCTAGGCAAGCATCCTACCACTTAGCCACAAAACCAGCCCCTTCATGCAATTTGAAATTACATTTGTTGTAATTTGTCTCAGCATCATTATTGGTAAGATATTTTTATTTTGGGGAGACAAAAAACCATAGACAGATAGGAATAAATGTGCTCTTTTTTTTTGAAGGCAAAGGTTACAGTTCATGTCCACAAAGGGTTAACCTCACGTAAGTGGGATCTGCTGTATTCCTGATATCGAAGCCCTAACAAGACATTAGGTTATTTCACAGTCAATGCCCTTTTGTGTCAGAGGGGTGTAAGTTGAGTTTTCAGACATTCCTTCTAAAATGTAGAAGCAGAGGATAGGTAGCTTATTAACGGTAATAGCATAAAGTCTCACCTGTATGTGTAGACAACGTTGTCAGCAAGTGGTTCCAGGTGCACTGAACATAAAAAGGCTTCTACATACTTGTAAATTACTGACTCTGGAACCCCCCAAAGCCTGGCATACATGATCAGCAATTCCCGACCTGTCATGTGGTTCAGCACAGAATCAGACTGAGGACCATAGCCAATTCTTGACCTAATCTGAATCAAGCAATGGATCCATGTCAACTATTCCATGAACATACAATTCATGTGACTAAAATACACTACTCACAATACTAAAAGGGTTTGATACCCTAGAACTCCCATAAGGATGACTACTATGTGCCCAAGGTAAATTTTCATTTGTTAGATGAAGTTGCCTATTTGAATAGGAAATAGCTATTCTTATACATTAAAGTAATATATAAGATTTCACTTCCAGTAATATCTAAGTAACTTCTTTCAGACCAAGTAATTATAAATCATGCTTGGTTTGGATATGAGGTATCCACCCAAAAAAGTCATGTGTTAATGCAGGAAGTAAATGATTAGATTAGATTATTAGAGCTGTAACCTAATCAGTAGATCAATCCATTTGATGGATTAATAATTTGAATGACTTACTACTGGGTGGTAACTATAGGTACCTGGGACATGGTTGGAGGAAGTGAGTGACTGGGGGATTATATATATATTTTGTCCCTGGATCCTTGTGCTTTCTCTCTGCTTACTGTCATGAGCTGAGCAGCTTTCTTTCACCATGACATTCTGCCTCATCTCAGGTCCAGAACAATGGAGTTGGCCAACAAAAGAATGAAACCTCTGAAGCCATGAGCCCAAGTAAACTTTTCCTCTTCTAACCTGTTCTTGTCCAGTATTTTGGTTACAGCAATGAAAAGCTCATTAATACAGTACGTATGTGAATAAATATTATATTTAAAGTATACAGTTATATGTATTTATATTTAGCCAAGTTAATGCTAAGAGAATTGGGCTGAGCTATTAGCTTATGACTAACATGGAATAGATAAAGTTTATAATTTAGCCACACTAAATGCTTGTTGAATACTTAAAACTCTTTGAAGAACTGTAGCAAAATGAAAAAATACATTATTCACAAGGTCCTGTGAATTCACAAGGTCAACATTAACTCACAAATTAAATAAGCAAACATCATCCATGCTTCAGAGAAAACAGAATAACGAGGACTGATCCCAAACTATGCAAGTTACTAGAATAAGCAGAAATGACTTTTGAAGAAACTCTTATAACTATGTTCAATGAAGTAAAGGAAATGAGTAAAATGCTTGTAATAGGAAAAAATAGGCCAACAATGCACAAATAGAACTTATCATAAAGAATGATATGGAATGAATGGGGGTATAGTTCAGTAGAATGCTTAGCATGTGTGAAGCCCTGGGTTTGATTCCCAGCCAAACACACACATACACCCCCTCCCCCAGTAAAAAACCAAATGGAAATTTCTAATGGAAAACTGCAATATGGAATGAAAACACTGGATAGGATTAATATCAGAGTAGAGGTGAGAGAATAACCCTGTAAACTTGATAGGATTTCACCACGAAAAGAAATGATTAATGGGAAATAGTCACAAAGTAATATTGACTCTATTCCAAGCAAATAATATTTAAATCCTTAATGGAACTGATAAATTTCTAGTTACATAGAAATCAATAAACTCAATCTCAGGGACAAAAAGTAGAAAACTAAGCCAGGCACAGTTGCACATGCCTTTAATCCTAGAGACTCTGGAGGCTGAGGCAGGAGGATTTCAAGTTCAAAACCAGTGTCGGCAACTTAGTGAGGCCATAAGCAGCTTAGCAAAACCCTGTCTCAAAAATAAATAAATAAATAAAAAGGGCTGGGGATCTGGATCAGTGGTTAAGCATTTCAGTACAAACAAACAAACAACAGCAAATAACATTAAAATATTCCCAATTTCCATAGAAGAAGCAACATTGTCGATACACTCAAAATAATATAAAATTGAACAAAAGCAAAGCACCAGTTCCAGATAATTTTATAAGGGGTATAAAAATTTTTAAAGAGAAAAGGATGATGACATTTGAATGTTGGTATCATGAAAAAATTAAGGAAAGCTTTCCCAGAAAAATAAGAAAACAGAAAAAAAATCCAAACCTAAAAGCAAGGAGTTCTGAAGAATGATAGAAATTCTTTAAGATTGGCGGTGGTGGGGGAGACTACACAGAAATACAGCAGATTCCTGAAAATAGTATATCCATGAGCAAATGGGAGCTTATTCCAGGGTATAACAATGGATTAATATTAGAAAATTTACACAAATTTTCCTCCTATTAGTAGATATAAGGAGAAAAATCATATCTCTTCCATAGGTGATAAAAGAGCTTTTGACAAAATTTAATAACCATTTTTCTTTCAAACAGTCAAAAATGAAAATAAATAGCTAATTTCTTTTTTTATTACTTTAAAAGCATTTTTTAGTTGCAGATGGACACAATATCTTTATTTATTTTTATGTGGTGCAAGGCAAACGCTCTGCCACCAAGCTACAACCCCAGCCCTAAATGGCTAATTTCTTAACATGAAATATATTTAGGACACATAAACTGTACTAGGCTGAATATATAGTCTCATAGACTATAAACAACAATTATAGCAATTTTTAAACTGTGTAGAACAAGATATGAACATGGCCACTCTATGACTGTGTCTGAAATGAGACAGGAAAAAGGATATTCTGCAATTGCAAAAATAGCCAAACAACTCTTTCCAGACTAACATGAGTGACTGCTGCTTTTATTTTTCCAGTGACATCTCTTATATGATCCAGTGATAAGAAAAGAGAAACTATGCTCAAATGCCATTTTTATAAACCTGTCAGACTAGGAAAATTTCAACAGACAGGTCACATAGGGAAACAGGCAACTCAAACATTGCTGGCATAGTGCACATTTATATAATCATATATGGAAAGCAAGTTGGCAAGAAGATTACACATAGCATACTACCTTATGTGTAACAAAATGGAAAATTTATACAGTTGACTGTATATGCATAAATATTGTAGAATAATAAAATGGTTACTTTTTCATGTGGGCTTAGGAAGAAATGAGTCCAACAAAGGTTGGAAGGAGACTGATAACTTTTTTACTTTTATACCTTTTTACATTCTTTTGATTTGTGCCCCCTAGTGTTTTAAAATTCTTTTTACTGTACTTTTCTACTTATGTAAATTTGTTCTAGTTGCTAAAAGTTACAATTTGTTTTCCTCCAAATCTGGTGCATGCTCATTATTTCCCCATCCTCATTTGTCTATTTGTCATCCCACTGATTCAGTGATGTCCAGATGACACTTTTTAGGTCTTTATGTGTAGGATCTTAAGTTCATTACTTTCTTAAAATTTTCTTGCCTTACCTGGCTTCAATGATAAAAACCATCCAGATTTTCCTCCTAACTCCCTCTTCTTCCTGAGTTTTCTCCAATTGTCCTTCCTCTCCATATATCTTAGAATTGTTGACAATTCTCAGGATTAAGTCCGTATCTTTCTTCTATTATACACACTCCTGATATATTATCTCATCTACTTTCAATTTAAATCTCATAAAAACTTTGATGAATTCCAAATTCATATCAATTTACTATCACATGTTCCAACTGTCTGTTCTACAGTCTCCCATATGGATGTGGCATAGGCACATTAAAGTCAATATATTCTCCAAACACACTCATCTTCTGTGTTTGCTAATTTGGTGAATGGACTTTCATGTATTCGATAGCTCAAGATAGAAACCTTTTTTTTTTTTTAATAACCCAGATGATCCTGTCAATTCTACTCTCATGCTATCTTTCACAACATATTTTTCTAATTGCTGTTTTGTTTCAGATCCTAATGTCAGCAGATTAAATGCCATTACTGATCTTCTTGTTTCCAATCGACCTAATTATGGATATTTAAATTTTGCTCCAGCCAGAACTCTTGCCTTTCCTCAAACTCAATGTTATCATGCCTATCACTGTCTTTAGACAGTGTTACTGTTCACTGTTACTTTTGAGAAAAGAGAATTTATAGACCAGTGCTCTCAGTTTCCATTCCATGTCCCCCACCTACTTTCCTGGTTCCCTCCACTTTCCAGCCATTAAGTGAGTGATGAAGAAGAGAAATACCTTTCTGATATTTTCAGTGACACTATTGCCATCAATTAAAACAACTCCAGAGGTGATGGTCTCCTCTCCAGTTATCATTTTGAATATAGTGGTTTTCCCAGCTCCATTCAATCCAAGCAATCCAAAGCACTCTGACTTTTTGACTACAAGGGAGATATTTCTTATAGCTCGTACAACTGGACACTTATAATAAATCTGAGAAAATTAAAAAAAATGTACTGAGGCATTCATTATGGGTCAACCAAAACCATAACTCAGATCTATGGATTGCTACCTGTAGACATTTTTGTTTCATAAGAACTCTTCTTCTTTCAGTCCTCTATGTTACCAAACTATACATAGATCCCAAAGAACTATAATTAATTAGTATTACCACCAGTAAATTCTTGGCAGGGAAAATGTGTAAACCTCAGGGCAATGCTGACCATTGATGACATTACCTTGGTAACTTTGTTAAGCAGCACTGGGTTAGTCTGAAAGGTGCAAAGCAGTTCCAGGACTTTGTTTTTTTCTTTTATTACAGCTTCATCCTCTTGTTCCTTGGTTCCTTGGTTAGGTACTACAGCCTGTATTTTTAAGACAAGGATTATATTTATGGATACTCCTTAGATAACTGGTTTAAATTTAGCAGCTTTAAGAAAACTAATTTGAGATGTCAGAAAAGGTTTGAATAATTTCTAAGGGCCTTCCTATCACAAATATATCCTTTATTTGCTTCATTTTGGAAACGGTCATGCAGGATTTTGTATAGCTATGAATAAGCCATATATTCTTGCCAATAATATGAATACTTCATGGAAAAAAGAAGCCACAGTATTATTGTCTGGTGTGATTTGTTGCAATTAAATATACATTCAAGATCCCAAAAGGGGAGAGATTGACCTTTATTTTGAGGAATTGCTTCTTTTTTTAAAAATTTGTTATATATGACAGCAGAATGCATTACAATTCATATTACACATCTGACTAATTCATATAAAAATCAGCCAGAAGCTTTGCAAAAGACATGTAGGAATGAAACAATATTCTCTATTCTATGAAGAGTCATTTTTACTGTTTGGGCAAAATTTTGTGGTTTGAATTGCAAATTTTTGTTTAAAGTGTTCTTTTCCAATCAGATGTGTCTCCTGGAGGCAGCATATTGTTGGATTTGTTTTTTTAATCCATGTTACCAGCCTATGTCGCTTTATTGGAGAGTTTAGGCCATTAACGTTTAGAGTTACTATTGATAGATGGTTTGTACTTCCAGCCATGTTTGATTATTTATCTTTTTTTTTAAATTTAGTTTGTTTCTCCATGATTAGCTTTCCCCCCACCCTCTGTCTTTACTGAGGCACTTCCCACTGATGATTTTGGTTATTGTTTTTCATTTCTTCCTCATGTAGTGTTTTGCTCAAGATGCTTTGCAATGCTGGTTTTCTGGCTGCAAATTCTTTTAACTTTTGTTTATCATGAAAGATTTTTATTTCGTTGTCGTACCTGAAGCTTAATTTTGCTGGATACAAAATTCTTGGTTGGCATCCATTGTCTTTCAGAGTTTGAAATACGTTGTTCCAGGATCTTCTCGCTTTCAGCGTCTGTGATGAAAAATCCGTTGTTAACCTTATTGGTTTACCCCTGAATGTAATCTGCCTCCTTTCTCTTGTAGCTTTTAATATTTTCTCTTTGTTCTGTATATTGGATATCTTCATAACAATGTGTCTTGGCGTTGGTCTACTGTGATTTTGTATGGTCGGTGTCCTGTATGCATCTACAATTTGTATATCCGTTTCCTTTTTTATTTCTGGAAAGTTTTCTATAATTATTTCATTCAGCAGGTTGCTCATTCCCTTGGTTTGAACCTCTATACCTTCCTCTATCCCGATGACTCTTAAGTTTGGTTTTTTTATGTTATCCCATATCTCTTGGATGTTTTTCTCGTGATTTTTTACCAGCCTTTCTGAGTTGGCTAGACTCTTTTCAAGATGATATATTTTGTCTTCATTATTTGACGTTCTGGCTTCTACTTGCTCCACTCTGTTAGTGATACTCTCATTTGAGTTTTTAATTTGGTTTATAGTTTCCTTCATTTCTAGAATTATTGTTGGAATTTTTAATAATCTCTATCTCCTGATAAAGATGCTTAATTTCTTCTTTTATCTGTTTATGTAATTCATTTTTAATGTGTTCTTTCACTGTTTGAATTTGCTGTCTCATATCCTCTTTAAGGTTCCATTCCATCTGTCTAAGGTAATCCTTGAGTTCTTTATTTGACCATTTTTCTGATGCCTCTAGGTCCTCCTGAATATTTAGGCTGTCCTGCATTGTTTGTACTCCTTTTCTTCCTTGCTTTTTCATGCTGCTCATGTTACTTCTTGTTCTGTTTGACTGCTGAGTTACTGTTTACTCCTATAAATTTATTTGATGCTTGGGAGGAAAGGTATTAGAAGGGAAGGGAAGAAGTCACTAAAGAGAATGAGAGTAAGCAGGTAGAATTCAAGGAAGGGGGAATAAGGAAATTGAAAAGAAATGAAAAGACAAAAGAAAAAAATAGAAAATAAAAAAAAGTTTTAAAAAAATTGAAGGCATTCCCTCTAAAATCTGGAACAAGACAGGGATGCCCTCTCTCACCACTTCTGTTCAACATAGTTCTCGAAACACTGGCCAGAGCAATTAGACAGACGAAAGAAATTAAAGGCATCAAAATAGGAAAAGAAGAACTTAAATTATCACTATTTGCAGATGACATGATTCTATACCTAGCAGACCCAAAAGGGTCTACAAAGAAACTATTAGAGCTAATAAATGAATTCAGCAAAGTGGCAGGATATAAAATCAACACGCATAAATCAAAGGCATTCCTGTATATCAGCGACAAATCCTCTGAAATGGAAATGAGGACAACCACTCCATTCACAATATCTTCAAAAAAAATAAAATACTTGGGAATCAACCTAACAAAAGAGGTGAAAGACTTATACAATGAAAACTACAGAACCCTTAAGAGAGAAATAGAAGAAGATCTTAGAAGATGGAAAAATATACCCTGTTCATGGATAGGCAGAACTAACATCATCAAAATGGCGATATTACCAAAAGTTCTCTATAGGTTTAATGCAATGCCAATCAAAATCCCAACGGCATTTCTTGTAGAAATAGAGAAAGCAATCATGAAATTCATATGGAAAAATAAAAGACCCAGAATAGCAAAAACAATGCTAAGCAGGAAGTGTGAATCAGGCGGTATAGCGATACCAGACTTCAAACTATATTACAGAGCAATAGTAACAAAAACAGCATGGTACTGGTACCAAAACAGGCGGGTGGACCAATGGTACAGAATAGAGGACACAGAAACCAATCCACAAAACTACAACTATCTTATATTTGATAAAGGGTCTAAAAGCATGCAATGGAGGAAGGATAGCATCTTCAACAAATGGTGCTGGGAAAACTGGAAATCCATATGCAACAAAATGAAACTGAATCCCTTTCTCTCGCCATGCACAAAAGTTAATTCAAAATGGATCAAGGAGCTTGATATCAAATCAGAGACGCGCCGTCTGATAGAAGAGAAAGTTGGCTACGATCTACAGTCGGTGGGGTCGGGCTCCAAATTCCTCAATAGGACACCCATAGCACAAAAGTTAATAACTAGAATCAACAAATGGGACTTACTCAAACTAAAAAGTTTTTTCTCAGCAAAAGATACAATAAGAGAGGTAAATAGAGAGCCTACATCCTGGGAACAAATCTTTACTCCTCACACCTCAGATAGAGCCCTAATATCCAGAGTATACAAAGAGCTCAAAAAATTAGACAATAAGAGAACAAACAACCCAATCAACAAATGGGCCAAGGACCTGAACAGACACTTCTCAGAGGAGGACATACAGTCAATCAACAAGTACATGAAAAAATGCTCACCATCTCTAGCAGTCAGAGAAATGCAAATCAAAACCACCCTAAGATACCATCTCACTCCAGTTAGATTGGCAGCCATTATGAAGTCAAACAACAACAAGTGCTGGCGAGGATGTGGGGAAAAGGGTACACTTGTACATTGCTGGTGGGACTGCAAATTGGTGCAGCCAATTTGGAAAGCAGTATGGAGATTTCTTGGAAAGCTGGGAATGGAGCCACCATTTGACCCAGCTATTCCCCTTCTCGGTCTATTCCCTAAAGACCTAAAAAGAGCATGCTACAGGGACACTGCTACATCGATGTTCATAGCAGCACAATTCACAATAGCTAGACTGTGGAACCAACCTAGATGCCCTTCAATGGATGAATGGATAAAAAAAATGTGGCATTTATACACAATGGAGTATTACTCTGCATTAAAAAATGACAAAATCATAGAATTTACAGGGAAATGGATGGCATTAGAGCAGATTATGCTAAGTGAAGCTAGCCAATCCCTAAAAAACAAATGTCTAATGTCTTCTTTGATATAAGGAGAGTAGCTAAGAACAGAGTAGGGTCGAAGAGCATGAGAAGAAGATTAACATTAAACAGGGATGAGAGGTGGGAGGGAAAGGGAGAGAGAAGGGAAAATGCATGGAAATGGAAGGAGACCCTCAGAGGTATACAAAAGTACATACAAGAGGAAGTGAGGGGAAGGGGAAAAATAATACAAGGGGGACAAACGAATGTCAGTAAAGGGGGCAGAGAGAGAAGAGGGGAGGGGAGGGGAGGGGAGGGGAGGGGGGATAGTAGAGGATAGGAAAGACAGCAGAATACAACAGACACTAGTATGGCAATATGTAAATCAATGGATGTGTAACTGACGTGATTCTGCAATCTGTATATGGGGTAAAAATGGGAGCTCATAACCCACTTGAATCAAATTGTGAAATATGATATATCAAGAACTATGTAATGTTTTGAACAGCCAACAATAAAAAATTAAAAAAAAAAAAAATTAAAATTAAAATTAAAAAAAATAATAAAAAAAATTAAAAAAAATTTAAAAAATGAAAATGAAAAAAAAACCCAAATTAAAAAAAAATTAATAAATGCAGTCTTAGAGTTTGACTAACTTCTCTTCCAGTAGGTGGAGCTGTTCCCATCGGGCCAAGCTTCTCTTCTCAATACGCGGGAACCAATCACTGTGCAGCAGCGCCTCCTCCCAGACTGGGCGGGTCTCCAATCCTGAGTACCTAGGGCCTTCTCTTGTGTCTAGTCACTTCTCCACTTATCCTCAAGCCAGGCCCCGCTCACCACAATACTGGCTACATGCCAGGTCTGCTGCTCTTGGGAGCCCTATATTCATGAACGACTGGGCATACTCTCCCTCTTTGCCATTCCCTCAGACCCTAAGTTTGTAGAGCTTTGGGCTGAGAACCCTCAGCGAATTTTGCTTGCCCTCCGGTAGCCACGCCCCCGGTATCTGGTGCAAGAGACCTCAGTTGTCAGCACTGGTGGGAGTGGTAGCCGGGAGTTCCGCTCCGCGGGTCCTGTGCCACTCCTGATTCCCTCGGTCTGGCTATCGCGCTCATGGGAGAGCTGGGAGGGGCCCTTAAGGTTTCCCCGCTGTGTGGAGAGGGAAGGCTAGGGGGTTACACACCTGTCGCCGTCGGTTTCAATGGAGTTATCTCCTCCGCCGCATTCTGGTGACGTCAGTTCTCTGCCATGGTGGTATGCCATGCAAATGGCGACAGTTCGTTCCCTTTGCTGGGTGACCAATGCAACGGGTGGGTCCTGACTGGCTCTCCCAAGCCCCGTTTCAATCCTGTGGCCACTGCCTATGAAGGCTCGGTTGGCATTAACCTCCGTATGTTCAGAAGGGCTGACCAGTTGTTTCAGCGGGATCGTTTAGTGCTGAGTCACAGCAGTTTGTCTGCGAGAAGCAGGCGAACGGAAGCTTGAATTCAGCCGATCCGGGCTCGGTGTGTGTTCTGAGAGGCCCAGACTGTTCGCCCCAGATCCACGTCAGCTCAGCATTGCCTAGTGATCCTGAGCAAACTGCATTTAGACGGTTTACGACTCCCTATGCCCGCGCAGCTGAAGAGGTCACAGACTTGATCTCTCTGCGCCCGCTGCCATGTTCAATAGACCTCTAAAGTGTTCTTTTAAGAGTACTGATTAAGGAGAAATGGAGCAGGAGAATATGTTCAGTTCAGTAAACACGCTAACCAAAGGAGTGAAAAGATAGCCCCCAATCAAGTTTCTAATCTCAAAATCAGTTATATAGGAGAGGTGATAATGGGAATTTGTGCTTTGTTTTCAATCTTTTATTGAAATAGGATGATTCGGTTACTTTAGTTCTTCTTGAGTTTTTGTAGTTGTGCCTTTTTAGGAAGTATTTAATTTCATCAAAAGTGTCAAACTTAAGAGTAGCTTTTATTAGCTTTTAGTTACACATGACATCCTCTCATTTGTTCAGATATTGCTAAGACATGTCTTTTTTTTTTTCTTTTCATGATTACTCTGGCAGAGGCTTATCAATTGTAATAAAAACTTTCAATGAATTAGCCTTTGGTTATTTTCACTAATTTTTCTTCTTTTTTGTTTGGAGTTTTATTTATTTCTTGTTTATTTACTTCTTGCTCTGAATGTATTTTACTCTTTTTCTCTGAAGTTTATTGGGGTTAGCTTCAATTATTGATTTGAGAACTTTCTTCATTTCTAACATAAGCATTTAATGGCATAAATTTCCATTAAAACACTGCTTAAGGTACATGATACACATTTTGATATTTCCTATTCCTATTTTCATTTCAGTTTGGAAAACTTTTAAATGTCCTATGTGACTTTTTTTCCCTCCAGGGCTAGGGATCCAAGGCCTTGCCCGTGCCAGGCAAGTGCTCTACCACTGAGCTACATCCCCAGCCCATGACTTTCTCTTTGAAGAGTTATAGAGAAGAGTGTTGATTAACTGCCCAGTGTTTGAAGATATTTCTACTATTGATTTTAGTTTAATAATGACTAGAAAAAATATTCTGTGTTATTTCAATTTTCTTGTTAATGATTTCTTTTGGTGAATATTGATGTGCACTGCTCTTCCGGGTGATGTGCCCCAATTAAATATAGTTAGTTGATGGTGTTTTACTGATTTTTCTGTCTTATGTTCTATGGATTACTGATGGAATAATTACCAACTCCTCCCTGAGGAGGGAGAGCTAATTCTTTTTTCTGGTTGGGTTTTTCTTGGTAGTTTCTACTTATACATAAAGGTGGTACATTTATATATGCACATAACATAATTTTGTTAAATTTGTTCCATGTTTCCCCTTTACCATTATTCCTCCATCCCTCTCAATCTTCTTATACTCTACTGATATTCCACACATCTTTATGATATTCAATTCCCTTCTCCACCTCCTTCTTTCCCTTATTTTGCTACAACTTCTACATATGAGAGAAACCATTCAACCCTTGACCTTCGGTGTCTGGCTTATTTCACTTTGCATGATATTCTCCAGTTCCATCCACTTCATTTACTGGCAAATAGCATTATTTCATTCTTTAAATTTTTTAAAAAATTTATTATTACTAGTTACACATGACAATAAAATGTATTTTGATATAAATATATGGAGTATAACTTCTCATTCTTCTGGTTGTACATAATATCAAATTATTTTGGTCATGTAACCATATATGCACATAGGAAAGTAATGTCCCATTCATTCTATATCTTTCCTATTCCCATTTCCCTCCCTTTCTTTCATTCCCTTTGTCTAATCCAAAATACTTCTATTCTTCCCTATCCTCCCTTTTTTTTGTGTGAGTTAGCATCTTCATTATCAGAGAGAACATTCTGCCTTTGGTTTTTTGGGGATTGGTTTATTTTACTTAGCATGATATCATTCATTTACTGGAAAATTCCATAATTTCATTCTTCTTTGTGGCTGATATATATATATATATCTATCTCACATTTTCTTTATCCATTCATCTGTTGAAGGATATGTAAGTTGGTTCCATAGTTTAGCTATTGTGATAATTGGGTCAAATGGTGGTTCCATTCTGAGTTTTCAGAGGAATCTCCATACTGCTTTCCAGAGTGGTTGCACAAATTTGCAGTCCCACCAGTAATGTATGAATGTACTTCTTTCCCCACATCCTTGCCAACATTTATTGTTACTTGTATTCTTTTTCTTTTTTTGTACTGGGGATTGAACCCAGGGACACTTAACCACTCAGCCATATCCCCAGCCCTTTTTTGTATTTTATTTAGAGACAGGGTCTCACTGATTTGCTTAAGGTCCTGCTAATTTGCTGAGGCTGGTCTTGAATTTGGGATTCTCCTGACTGAACCTCCCAAACTGCTGGGATTATAGGCATGCACTATCACGGCCAGCTGTATTGTATTCTTAATAATTTATAATTCTTAATAACTTGTATTCTTAAAAAATACCATTCTGACTGGAGTGTGATGAAATCTCAGTGTAGTTTTAATTTGCATTTCTCTAAGTGCTAGAGATAGTGAACATTTTTTTCATTTTTTGTTGACTCTATTTCTTCTTCTCTGAAGTGCTTGTTCAGTTCCTGCTCATTTATTGATTGGGTTATTTGTTTTTTTGAATTCTTTATATATCCTGGAGATTAATGCTCTATTTTAGGTGCAGGTAACAAAGATTTCTTTTCCTATTCTGTAGGCTTTCCCTTCACTTTCTTGATTGTTTCCTTTGCTGAGAAAAACATTTTGATTCCACCCATTTATTTTTTATTTTTAAAATTTGTTTTAATTAGATACACATGAAAGTACAATGATCTTGACATATCATACATTTGAATCAGATGGGGTATAATTTCTCATTTTCTGAGTGTACAGGTTGCAGAATCACATTGGTCATGCAGTCACGTATACACATTTTTTTCTGCTGTCCTTCCTTTCCCCCATTCTCCTTCCCTCCCCCCTTCCACCCATTTTTTGATTCTTCATTTTACTTCTTGTTAAGGAAGTTGGTTCCTCAGCCAACATGATATAGATTTGGGCCTACTTTTTCTTTTATTAGACACAGTGTCTCTGGTGTAATGCCTAAGCCCTTGATCCACTTTGAATTTTGTGCAAATTGAGAGATAGGGGCTTAATTTCATTTTACTACATATGGATTTCCAGTTTTCCCAGCCTCATTTCCATTATTTCATCACTAAGTAAAACTCCATTGTGTATATATACTACATTTTCTTTATTCATTCATGCATTGACAGGCATCTGGGCTGATTCCATAATTTGGCTACTATGAATTGTGTTTTAAAAACAATGAAGTGGCTATACCACCACACTATGCTGATTTTAGTTCTTTTGGCTAAATACCGATGAGTGGGATAGCTGGGTTATATGGTGGTTACATTTCTATAGTTTTTTGAGAAATCTCCATACTCCTTTCCAGAGTGGTTTTACTAATTTTCAGTCCCACCAACAGTGTATTATAGTACCTTTTTCCTCACATCCTCACCAGCATTTATTTGTGTTCTTGATAATTGCCATTCTGACTATGGTGAGATGAAATTTAGTTTTGATTTGTATTTCCCTAATTGCTAGAGATGTTGAACATTTTTTTTCATGTATTTGTTGGCCATTTGTATTTCTTCTTTTGACAAGTTTCTGTTTAGTTCTTTTGCTCATTGTTGTCTGGGTTTTTTTTTTTTTTTTTGAGTTCTTCATATATTAATTCCCTGTCAGAGAAGCAGCTGCAAAAAGTTGGGAGAGCTAATTCTTAACAGAGATTAGTAGGCCACTTTGGTAGACTCATACAGGAGGATTTGGGATTTGAGATTTCTGGATCAACTTAGATATTCCTATCCCATGTATCAGGGTTCCATTCTTTTTCAACAACAGCTATAATCTGGCAAGCAGACCTGCCTTGGTTGAGAGTTGGACTTTCATGGAGTTTATCTAATCTGAAAGTTAGGCTTTGATCCTCTTACTCAATTTTCTCTGCCCTTCCATTTCAAGAAATGAAAGTCTTATTATATACTACTAAATAGATCCTTTCTCTTTCACACTTGACTTTCAATGTGGTTCCCTGGGAACCAATACTAGTAGAAGAGAGAGAAAGGAATCAGGAGTAGGCAGCGGAAGAAGTCAAGCTTTGATGCAGGTCAGATGGCACTGACAGTAGACCCCATGGAAGCTCTGAATTAATGCAGCTGGCACAAAGATGACCAAATATTTTATACTTGCATCAGTAAGTGGATGTGTACTATTGAAGAAGAGGTGTCACCTTGAGGCTCTCTGCAGCTGAAATCATCCATGAAAA
Organism: Marmota flaviventris; assembly: GCF_047511675.1. Lineage (NCBI taxonomy): Eukaryota > Metazoa > Chordata > Mammalia > Rodentia > Sciuridae > Marmota > Marmota flaviventris. The sequence continues at coordinate 15,126,566 of NC_092516.1, read as the reverse complement.
GTATGATGGCTAAAAGCAGATCAAAGTTAGTACTCTTGGAATCTAGGCAGCAGCTCATTCATTGAAGGGGGATCTGGACAGTGCATTCAATCCCTTTACTTTCTCAGACATATCTAGCTTCCATCAGTGAATATGTTCACTCCTAGGATAAAGTGCCAAGAACTCCTTTTGAAACAAGTGAAGAATCTGTACAGAGATTTTAATTAAAGATTAGATTGGCAATAGGGCAAGTAAAAAGGAGTAAAGACAAGTCCCAGATTATTCTGTTAAGCAAATATATAGATGATGGTGTTATTTACTGAGAGAGAGAACACTGAATGTATTTGAGCAGTGGAGGAAGTGAAAAATGAAGATGTTAATAAGCAGTAACAGTGCTCCCACTGAAACCAAATTTTTTTGAGTGTTTTCATGTGCTGTTTACTGTGCATTTTACAGATATTTCATCTTTTTCACTGAATGAAGTCTATTTTTATCTCATTTGTAATAAAAACATTGGGAGAAATAATGGGCTAAAGTTTCCAAAATTTGATGAAAAACATTACTTTATTCATCCAAGAATTTATATGAATTCCAAATTTACACAAAAGATCTACATTAGTCATATAAAAGTAAAACTATTCAAAATCAAGGGCAAAGAAAAATTTTGAAAGTGCTTGGAGAAAAATGACTCCTCATAGGCAAGGATACCATGAAATTAGCTTTTCATAGTATAGAAACAATGGAGTCTAAAAGTTACTGGTACTAAGAGATTTATCAACCAAGAACTCTATATCAATATTTTCACTTTTTATGGTTGATGAATTTTCTCATTTTGAAATGTATGGAAAACATATTGGAGTTTTGGCTTAAAGAGCCTAAGAAATTTAGTTTACTTGGAGTTTAGGATTCCAAGACTAACCAGACTAGTTCATTAGATTTTTCCACATAAAATTTCAGGCCTTGATCTAAATATTTCTCCTCCTCCTCCTCCTCCTCCTCCTCCTCCTCCTCCTCCTCCTCCTCCTCCTCCTTCTTCTTCTTCTTCTCTCTCTCTCTCTCTCTCTCTCTCTCACACACACACACACACACACACACACACACACATACACACACACACACCACAGAATATTCCTCGGTCTGGCCCTGTTCTTTTAACATTTTGAAATTGTTGTTCAGGAGCAATGACAAGTATAAGAATTCAGAAGCCAAATATTCTCATAATATTCTCATGAAATCTCTCTACATTATACTCCCTTTTTTTCCATACTGGAAGTGGGATTTGGCCCAGAGATTATTATTCAATTTAAGAAAACTTAATGAAGGAAAAAATCTGGAGATAACACTCCCCTGTTCAATCCTAGTCATTAGTAAAAACCCCTTCCTCTTTTCTGTTGAAGAAAGAATTAAAATTTCTTTTTGTTGGTATTTTTCGGACCATGCATCTTCTCACTATAGTAGTAAAACTTGTAACATTAGATAGAACAGGACTTTTGGTCAGTTTGTAGTTTAGGTAATAACAAACAACACATAACATGCAACTAAACTCTGGGTAAAAGCTAGCATATTATTCAGAATTCAAGGTGGTAGAAGAGGTCATTATGGCTTTAAGGTATTCTGCTTTCTAAAATATTAGGGATATGAAGACTATTAGAAGTTTATGGCCAAGACCCAGAACCATCTTGGAATAACATCTAGAGATGAATGAGAAGTTACAAAGAGACATGTGTATTGAAAACCAATGGCTGATTTCCTCCAGAGATACTCAAGAATACAGCAATAAATATTCAATAATTGAATGAATGGGTCACTAGCATGACTTGGAAAAATCCTGGTCAAAATCCTGAGGTTATGTAAAATTAAGAGTAATACCTAAAGCAATAATTAATATTTTTAAAAATAATTTGACTGGTGGAGGTTATGAAGCCTAACAATCTTACTCAGTTTTAAATAAGTTGATTCTATAGTCACAACCACATACATATAAAAGATAGTGCATGAGTAAGACAATAATTTCTGTCAAAGTTGATACATGATGAATAACTTATTTCCTTGAAGGTAAAGGATTCAGTTTAGTAATTTAAAACTCAAACTAAGATAAGAGGCTTACAATTCTAATGAGTTCCATATAATTAAACGATATTTTCTTTATGAGATAATTGAGATAGGTATACATAATTTCATACATTCTGGCCTATGTTGAACTTTTTTGTGTGTGTTGTATTTAAAGTCCACGTTAGTTACTCACCGTCTTCAATCTTGTGAATACACTGAAGAAATTAAAAATAATGTTATGAAAAACAAAGTTCTTCAGGCTCCAGAATGCAGTCTCCAGAGAAAAAAGCAAGAGGAGGAAAACTAAACCCATGACAGCCAGTGTAATCAGAAACTTTGCAATCCCGTGTTCTCCAAAACTATAGATACTGTTCTGAATAACTGAGGATGATAAAAAAGATAGCCTTACTTTAAAAACTAATATGAAGTCTAAGATGATGCCAAACAGTAGAAAATAATTTATAAGTTAGATGAAGTAAATTATAAAATATGGAAAATAAGTAATTATTTTGATATCTTGCTTAATCCTCCTTGAGATTTATAATTTTTATAAAATTACTTTTGTCATTTATTTTCCCTCTAGTTTTTAAAAATCGGTTTTTGATATAGGACAATCTTACCACATATTCAAGGAATTTCAAAGGCTGGGCCTTTGTGAACAGAATGCTTACTAAATGAAGCATACAAAATAATGATATTTATAATATGTATAACCACTACTGTAGGCCACACAGAATATCCTTAAAGACTTTCAGAAAGAACATTTTTAAACAAAGTTGACTAGGTAAGTTTTAACATATAGTCTAAAATGTAAGTGGGCTATGACTGATTGATTTTAACCTTGCTATAGAGAAAGTTAGCTAAAGTAAAGAGCTGAATTTTGGATATGAGGATAGAAGACATCTCTGAGATATGAAGATAATTATTCAATTTTTATAAGAATTATATTTTGTTTGATTTGTACCAGTTCATGGATATGTATTTTAGTAAAATATATAAAAAATTAACCTTTCTGTGTTTCTGTGTTTCTGAGTGCATTCACAATGTTGTGCAACCATCACCACTGTATCCATCTAGAATATTTTCATCATTCCAATAGAAAAGCTAGTGTCTATTAAAAACAATCGCCATTATCCTCTTTCCCTAGGTTGGTTCAACAGCTTGGCTATTGTGAATTGTGCTGTTATAAACATTGATGTGGTTGTATCTACAACCACATGTTACTGTATGCTGATTTATTATTGTATTTATTATTGTTTTTGTATGTTGATTTTTAGATCTTTTAGATATATACCAAAGAATGGCATAGTGGTCTTTGATCCACTTTGAGTTGACTTTTGTGCAGATTGAGTCATATGATGGATCCATTCCTAGTTTTTTAAGGAATCTCTATATTGCTTTCCAAAGTGGTTGCACTAATTTATAGTCCCACCAACCATATATGATTCTACCTTTCCCCATACATCCTTGCCAACACTTATTAATATACTATCGATAATTTCCACTCTGCAGCAAGATGCTATCTCAATGTACTTTTGATTTGCATTTACCTAATTGCTAAAGATGTTGAACATTTTTTCATATACTTGTTTTAAGAAGTATCTGTTTAGTTATTTTGCCCATTTATTAATTGGGTTATTTATGTTTTGGTGTAAAGTTTATTGATTTCTTTACATATACTGGGTATTAATGCCCTATCTGAGAAGCAAAGATCTTCTCCCATTTTCTAGGCTCTCTCTCCATGCTCTAAACTGTGGAGAGCTTTTTGATTTGATGCAATCCCAATTATTGATTCTTGGTTTTATTAATTGTGCTTTAGGAGTCTTGGTAAACAAGTCATTTCCTGTGCAGACATACTGGAGTGTTGGGCCTACACTTTTCTTCTAGCAGTTACAGATTTTCTGGTCTAATTCCTAGGTCTTTGATCCACTTTGAGTTGACTTTTGTGCAGATTTGAGTTTTTTTGTTTTGTTTTGTTTTGGCCTGCTGCAATCTGCTGGTGAACACCTCTAGTGATTTTTGCCCCCTATAGTGGGAATCAAATCCAGGGCTTTGTGCATGCTAAGTAAATGCTATACCACCAAATCTAATGAGCTTTTCATTTCTTTTTTTGTATACTTCCATGCTAGAATTTCTATTTGGTCCCTTTTAATAATTTATATATCTTTATTGGACTCTATATTTGGTGAGATGCCATTCTTTCCTCTTTTATTTTTTGGCTAAGGTTTCACAAAACTGTTCAAGGACAGTTGATTTAAAGTCTCCAAGTAGAAAGTCCAGTATCTCGAGTTCCTCTGGGTCAGTTTCTATTAGTTTCTTTTTATCATGTGAAGAGTCATGCTGTCTTGCTTTTGTGTATTCCACAGAAGTTTTTTTTTTGTTGTTGTTGAAAACTGGACATTTTGAATTAAAGTATGGCAATTTTAAAAAATCAAATTTTCTCCTATCTCTTGGTTTTATTGTTGCATGGTGTAAGTTATATTTGTATGTTTAATAATTCCCACAAAATGTCATGTTTTGTCACTGAAAACCATACTAGTAATTGACAACTATTGATTTGACAACAATGTCCTCATGCGTGAAAAAACAAGGAGGAAAATATCCTTTCTTTTCAAATTGGTTGAGTTGGGGCACTCCTTCAATACTTAGGTAGAACATGTACAACTCTGATTTAGCCTTTAATTTTTGCTTAAACAGAGCATAAATATTCAACAGCATTGAATCTGGGGTCTTCTGAATTCCCCATTTTAAGTTTCTGCTTAACACATTGCTTACTATGCTCCACCCCCACCACATGTCTTTTTCACCAGCCTATTCCTTTCTAAACTTTTTTGTCTTCCTGATTCTTGCCTATCTATTGCCTCTTGCCCTAGTTGGCCACAGTTAACAAAGGTGACCAGGAAGCTTCTCTATCCCTCAAGTTCTAAGAGATCTCTATATATGGCAACCCCTGGGTTTCTTTCTTGGGAATATAATTTGCTCTAATTCAGTGCCCAGTTGAGAACAGAGTGTGTATTGCCCCTCTGAAGCCAGTGAGCATATCAAGAATGAAGGCCACAATCCCTACAGCTACTGCTGGGGATTGAATAAGTTAAAATTCCATAATGTGATCTTACCAAAATTTAATGGCTTCTTTCTTCATTAAACTTTCCTCTGGGTTTTTCAAGTTTTTCATTGGGTTCCAGTTCCAAAATTTTGATTCTGACAATTGTCATCACCTTAACCTTTGTTTCAGTGAAGGGAGATATCCTTGAAGATGCCTACTCTATCTATTTTTGGTCTCAAATTACTTCAGTATATCAACTTGTTGATTTTCATTCAGTGATCTTGTCAAGCATCCTAAATATTTTAATAATTTATCTGTAGATTTTAAAAAAATCATTTTGTGTTACTTTTAAGCTTTATTAATGTTGTTTAAGGTCTGTGGAGCATACTCTAAAATTCTTTATTATGCTTCTAAGATTTATTCATATTGTTTCCTTCAGCTGAAGTTTATACATTTTCATTTCCCTGTGATAGTCATCCTGTGGGAAAAAATCTTTATGTCATTTATCTATTCTATGTATCTGTAAGTAAATGGTCTTATACCATTTATATTTTTTATAATTATAAAAATTGCTGAAAAAATATTTATCAAGGTTTATATCTTGGAGTGGAGATATTGTTATCTACATGTAAAAATTTTTCCCATATTTCTTATTGGTACATTATAGTTCTATATGACGATGGGATTTGTTGTTACATACATTCACATATATGTAACACATATGTTAAGTATGTGTATATAATATAACTATATAATTTAACCAATATCCATCCCCAGCACTCCCCCCCCATCTCCTACCCCTTGGTCCCTCTCCTCTACTGATCTCCCTTTGATTTTTAGGAGATCCACCCCACTACCTTTATTTCCCTTTTTCTTCTCTAGTTTCTTCATGAAAGAGAAAATATATGGACCTTGACCTTCTGAGTTTGATTTATTTTGCTTAACATGATGGTCTCTAGTTTTGTCCATTTTCCTGCAAATGTCATAATTTCATTACTCTATGGCTGAATAAAATTCATATATATATATAATATTTTCCTTATGCATTCGTTCACTGATGGATACCTAGATGGTTCCATAGTTTATCTATTGTGAATTGTGATGCTATGAACATGAATATTCATGTATCACTATAGTAAGAAGACTTTAATTCTTCAGGATAAATACCGAGGAATGGTATAGCTGGATCATATGATGGTTCCATGCCTAGTCTTTTGAGGAGCCTCCATACTGATTTCCATAGGGGTTGTACTAATTTATGGTCCCCACAGTGTAGAAATGTTCCTGTTTCTCCACATCCTCTCCAGCATTTATTATTGTCTGTATTCTTGATAATTGTCATTCTGACTGGTGTGAGATGGAATCTCATTGTAATTTTGGTTTTCATTTCCCTAATTGCTAACAATATTGAACATTTTGTCATGTATTTGTTGGTCATTTGTATTTTGCATGTCAAATTTTGTTAATGTCAAATTATTTTCTGAAGTAGCAGAGTAAATTACATCCACTAACAGAGTATAAATATTTCCATTGTCTCACATCTATATACTTGCATGTTAACCATTTCATTATTATCCAATCCAAATTTTCATTTCCTTGAAGAAAAATGAAGTTTATCAAAACTCCTTACAGACAATAGGGTATTTTCAGATCTTAAAAAAATTGTTCTAATTAGTTATATATGGCAGTAGAATGCACTTTGATACATCATACATAAATGGAGTATAACTTCTCATTCTTCTGGTTGTACATGATGTACAATCACACTAGTCATGTAGTCATATATGCACATGAGGTGATTAATGTCCGATTCATTCTACTATCTTTCCTACTACTATAACCCCTCCCTTTAATTCATTCTCCTCTGCCTAATCTAAGGTAACTCTATCTTTCCCTAGGCCCACCCCCCAGTGTGAATTGGCATCTGTATATCAGAGAAAACATTTGGCCTTTGGTTTTTTGGGATTGGTTTATTTCACTTAATATTCTTTCACTTAATATTTTTCTTCAGCTCCATCCACCTGCAGGCAAATGCCATAATCTTATTCTTCTTTGAGACTCAGTAATATTCCATTGTGTATATATACTACATTTTCTTTATCCATTCATCTATTAAAGGACACTGAGGTTGGTTCCATAGGTTAGCTATTGTGAATAGAGCTACTATTAACATTGATGTGGCTGTGTATCTATACTATGCTGATTTTAAGTCCTTTGGATTTAAAATGATGAGTGGGATAGCTGGGTCAAACAGTGGTTCCATTCCAAGTTTTCTAAGGAATTTCCATACAGATTTCCATACTGGTTGCACCAATTTGCAGTCCCACCAGCAATGTATGAGTGTCCCTTTCTCTGCACATCCTCATCAACATTTATTGTTGCTTGTATTCTTGATAGTTGCCATTCTGAATGGATATGAAATCTTAGTGTAGTTTTACTTTGCATTTCTCTATTTGCTGGAGATGTTGAACGATTTTTCATATATTTGTTGATCAATTGTATTTTTTCTTCTGTGAATTGTCTGTTCAGTTCCTTAGCTCACTTATTAATTGGGTTATTATTATTATTTTTTGATGTTAAGTTTTCTGAGTTCTTTATATATCCTGGAGATTAATGCTCTGTCTGAGGTGGCAAAGATTTTTCTCCTATTCGGTAGGCTCTCTCTTCACATTATTGTTTGTTGAGAAGCAGCTTTTTAGTTTGAATCCATCCCATTTATTGATTCTTGATCTTACTTCTTATGCTTTAGGAGTCTTGTTAAGGAAGTCAGATCCTAAGCCAACATGGTGAAGATTTGGGCCTAGTTTTTCTTCTGTTAGACGCAGGGTCTCCATTCTAGTGCCTAAGTCTTGGATCCACTTTGACTTGAGTTTCTTGCAAGGTGAGAGACAGAAGTTTAACTTTGTTTCCTATGGATTTCCAGTTTTCCCAGCCCCATTTGTTGACTAGGCTATCTTTTCACCAATGAATGTTTTTGGTGCCTTTGTCAAGTATGAGATAACTGTATTTATATGGGTTTGTCTCTGGGTCTTCTATCCTGTACCATTGGTCTACGTGTCTGCTTTGGTGCCAATACCATTATGTTTTTGTTTACTATGCCTCTGTGGTATAGTTTAAGGTCTGGTATAGTGATGCCACCTGCTTCATTCTTCCTGCTAAGGATTGTTTTAGCTATTTTGAGTCTCTTATTTTTCCAGATGAATTTCATGACTGCTTTTTCTATTTCTATGAGGAACATCATTTGGGTTTTGATCAGAATTGCATTAAATCTGTATAGTGCTTTTGGAAGTATGGTCATTTTGATAAAATTAATTCTGCCTATTGAAAAGCAAGGGAGATGTTTCCATCTTCTAAGGTCTTCTTTCACTTCTTTAGGGTTCTGTATTTTCATTGTATAGATCTTTCACCTCTTTTGTTGATTCCCAAGTATTTTTTTCTTTTTGAGGCTATTTTAAATGGGGTAGTTTTCCTTGTTTCCCTTTCTGAGGATTTGTCCCTGGTATACAGAAATGCTGTCAATTTATGAGAACTGATTTTATATCCTTCTACTTTGCTGAATTCATTTACTAGTTTTAGAAGCTTTCTAGTGGAACTTTCTGAGTCTTCTAGATATAAAATTATATCATCAGCAAATACTGCTAATTTGAGTTCTTCTTTCCCCATGCATATCCCTTTAATTTCTTTTGTCTAATTGCTCTGGCCAGTGTTTCAAGAACTATGTTAAATAGAAGTGGTAAAAGAGAGCATCCCTATCTTGTTCTCTAGAGAGAATGCCTTCAGTTTTTTTTTTCCATTTAAAATGATGTTGGCCTTGGGCTTAGTGTAGATAGCCTTAATGATGTTGAGATATGTTCCTGTTATCCCTAGTTTTTCTAGTGTTTTGAACATGAAGGGGTGCTGTATTTTATCAAATGCTTTTTCTGTGTCTATTGAAATGATCATATGATTCTTATTTTAAGTCTATTGATGTGATAAATTACATTTATTGATTTCCATATGTTGAACCAACCTTACTTCTCTGGGGTGAATCCCACTTGATCGTGATGCATGATCTTTTTGATATGTGTTTGTATTAGATTTGCAAAAATTTTATTGAGAATTTTTTGCATCTATGTTCATTAGATATTGGTCTGAAGGGTTCTTTGGATTTATCTTTGCCTGGTTTTGGAATCAGAGTGATACTGGCCTCGTAGAATGAGTTTTAAGTGCTCCCTCTTTTTCTATTTTCTGAAATAAATCACAGATTATTGGTATTATTTCTTCTTTAAAGGTCTTGTAGAACTCAGCTGTGTATCCATCCGGTCCTGGGCTTTTCTTGGTTGATAGGCTTCCAGTGGTGTCTTCTATTTCATCATTTGATATTGGTCTGTTTAACTTGTGTATATCATCCTGATTCAATTTGGGCAAATCATGATTTCTAATCTGTCGATGCCTTTGATATTTTCTATTTTATTGGAGTACAAATATCAAAATATCAAATATCTTATGTATTTCTGTAGTGTCTGTCGTGATCTTACCTTTTTCATCATGTTAGTAGTTTGAGTTTTCTCTCTCTTGCTCTTCATTAGCATAGCTAAAGGTATGTCAATTTTATTTATTTTTTTAAAGAACCAACTTTTTGTTCTGTCAATTTTTCAATTGTTTCTTTTATTATAATTGCACTGATTTCAGCTCTAATTTTAATTAAGTCGTGTCTTCTACTGATTTTGGTGTTGATTTTTTTCTTCTTTTTCAAGGGATTTGAAATGTAATGTTAGGTCATTTATTTGTTGACTTTTTCTTCTTATAAGGAATGAACTCCATCCAATGAACTTTCCTCTTAGTACTGCTTTCATGTGTCCCAGAAATTTTGATATGTTGTGTCCATGTTTTCATTTACCTCTAAGAATTTATAAATCTTCTCCCTGATGTCATTTACAACTCATTGTTCATTCAGTAGCATACTACTTAGTCTCCAGGTATTGGAGTAATTTGTATTTTTTATTTTGTCATTGATTTCTAATTTCATTCCATTATGATCTGATAGAATTCAGGCTGGTAACTGTACTTTTTTGAAAATGATAAGAGTTTCTTTGTGGCATATTATAAGGTCTATTTTAGAGAAGGATCCATGTTCTGCTGAGAAGAAAGTGTATTCTCTCATTGAAGGATAAAATATTCTATATATGTCAGTTAAGTCTAAGTTATTGATTGTATTATTGAGATCTATAGTTTCTTTGTTCAACTTTTGTTTTGAATATCTATCCACTGGTGAGAATAGTGTGTTAAAGTCACCCAAGATTATTGTGTTGTGGTCAATTTGACCCTTGAATTTGAGAATTTGTTTGATGAACATAGATGCTCCATTATTTGGGACATATATATTTATAACTGTTATGTCTTTTTGGTGTATGGCTTCCTTGAGCAGTATGAAATGACTTTCTTTATGACTTTTGATCAACTTTAGCTCGAAGTCTACTTTATTTGATATAAGAATGGAAATCCCTGCTTGCTTCTGCTTCTGCAGAACGTATATTATTGGATTCTTGGGTTGAGTGTGATAATAAATTAAACAAGCAGAGGGGATTGTTTTTAGGTAATGAAAATATTCTAACCCTGGGATGTCATGATTGCACAACATTACATAGTTATCAAAAATACTAAATAGAACTATATCCAAAAGACCTAAAAAGAGCATTCTACAGGGACACAGCCACATCAATGCTTATAGCAGCACAATTCACAATAGCTAGACTGTGGAACCAACCTAGATGCCCTTCAATAGATGAATGGATAAAAAAATGTAGCATTTATACACAATGGAATATTACTCAGCACAAAAAATAACAAAATCAGGCATTTGCAGGGAAATGGATGGCATTAGAGCAGATTATGCTAAGTGAAGTTAGCCAATCCCTAAAAAACAAATGCCAGATGTCTTCTCTGATATAAGGGGGGGTGACTCAAAATGGGATAGGGAGGAAGAGCATGAGAAGAAGATTACCACTAAATAGGGAAGAGAGGTGGGACAGAAAAGGAGAGAGAAAGGAATTTGCACGGAAGATGGAAGGAGACCCTCATCGTTATACAGAATACATGTATGATGTTGTGAGGAGAAAAAAAAAAAGAAGTGTGTCACATTAGATTGGGTAGAGAGATGTGATGGGAGGGGAAGGGAGGGAAAGAGGGGATGGGAAGGGCAGAAGAATAAAATAGACATTATTATTACTGTATGTATATGGATGACTGTATGACCAATGTGATTCTGCAACCTGTACAATCAGAAAAATGAGAAATTATATACCCCATTTGATTCAAATGTATGAATTGTCAAGATCACTATACTGTCATGTGTAACTAATAAAAATAAATAAATAAAAAATACTAAATATAGTTAAAACTTGTTTATAGTCTATAAATAATAATTAATAGAACTGTTTTTAAAAAGCAGAAATACAAATTTACATATCAAGTAGGCAAACTAAAATGTGACATAAATTTTGCTATTCAGAAACTTGACCCAAATAATTATATTTCAAACTTACTCATAAAATCAGACTAAAATATAAGAAAAACTTAATAGAATCCTTATTTTTTCTTGATTTTGATCTGGTTGTAAAGTTATCTTTATTTGTGAGATACTCAAAACTTACCATACCAGAGAACTTAATATTCTTTTTAAGTGAAGTATTCTTATTTATCAAACACAAATAGTAACAACTAACTTGCAGAATTCAAAGTAATATGCATAATGCTATTTGCACATAGTAGGTAACTAGTTAATAATAACCCATTATCAATTTTGTGGTAAATTCATGAAATTTCTTTTGGATTTTATTTTGATGCCTCATCCCTTCCTATCCTCCATCCCTAGTCTGTGAAAATAATTTTGATAAAGAAATACACTCAAAATAGCAAGCTTGACTATCTCCATTGGAGGAAGGAGAGGTTTCACAATTCTTCAATAATTTGAGCTTAAGTGAAGATGGCTGGAATAGAATAAGTTGTGTTTAGGGACCTGTGGAGCCTCAGATACTCACATGATTTATTGCAATCCAGATAGATGCTTTTAAATTTCTTGGCACAAAGTTTTTTCACTTCATAGTCATCAAAATATCTGCTGATACTCATTGCAAAATTGTAACTAGGAAGCACCATTAATACATTACTTATGATACTTTTGAAGAAAGATAGCTCATTCTCTGTAATTAAAAAGATTAGCTTCAATTATAAGAAAGTAATAAATCCCCTCAAAACAACTTCTCCCAAGTGATTAATCCACTCAATCTCAGACAAACATCAAACTAGATGATCCTTGGCTAATAATTAGTTGCTAAATTTGTCCACCTTGATAGCCTGTGGTATAGATTTGTCAATTACAGCTTTCAAGAGAAGACATTCTTCAACATTGTAAAAATGTTGCCCTACAAAGGAACTGAACAAGTACTTCACAGAAGAAGAAAAACAAATGGTCAAAAAAAAAAAAAAAAAAAATATATATATATATATATATATATATATATATATATAAATGTTCAACATCTCCAGCAATTAGAAAAATGCAAATTAAAACTACACTGAGATTTTATTTCATTCCAGTCAGAATGGCAATTATCAGGAATACAAGTAATAATAAATGCTGGCAAGGATGTGAGGAGAAAGGTACCCTCATACATTGTTGGTGGGACTGCAAATTGGTGCACCGCTATGGAAAGCAGTATGGAGATGGTTTAGAAAACTTAAAACGGAACCACCATTTGACCTAAACCACCATTTAAACCCACTCCTTGGTTTGAATGCAAAGGACTTAAAATCAGCATATAACAGTAATGCAGTCACATCAATGTTAAGAGCAGCTCAATTCACAATACCCAAGCTATGGAAACAACTTAGGTGTTCTTCAATGGATGAATGGATAAAGAAAATGTGGTATGTATACACATTGGAATATTACTCAGCCTTAAAGAATGAAAGTATGACATTTGCTGGTAAATGGATGGAACTGGTGAATATCATAGTAAGTGAAATAAGCCAATCCCCCAAAATCAAAGGCTGAACATTCTCTATGATATGTGGCCGCTAACCCACAACAAAGGAGGCTATCAAGGGGGAAGAATAGAGCCCATGGATTAGAAAAAGGGGAATGAAGGGAAGGGAGGGGGGATGGGAATAGGAAAGAAAATAGAATTAATTAGACATAATTTTCCTCATCTTGTATTTGAACACAACCAGGGTAACTCCACATCATGTATAATCACAAGAACAGAATCCTAAATAAAATAAGTTATACTCCATGTATGTATAATATGCCAAAATATACTCCACTGTTATGTATAACTAAAAAGAATAAAAAAACACTTAAAAAGGAGTGTTGCCCTAGGGTCTTTCTTCTTTGCGTGTAGGTCTGATTTTGTTATCTCTTCCTCCTTTTCTCTTCCCTATTCCTCTATTTCTTAGCTCTCACATACATACTTAATATTTTCTGATTTCCAAAAAGTGTTAAATTTTCAGATTTAGTGCTCAGAAGTTTTATTCTCTTATATTTCATCCTCACTTATTTAACATATTTCCTCAAGAAAGGAAAATATTGTGTGAAATCCTTACCATAAAACTGTAGTACACTCTGAACAATGATACTGCAAATAATTGAAATGTAATTAAAGAGAGTAAGCTTGATGGAGGCAGCAGTCCCACTAGAAAACAGGAAGCTTCCAAGATACATGAGAGGAACAATACACCAGCCGTATAGCATAAAGATCAACATTGTGTCCAGAAAGTTGAAATTCACAATAAATGCATCCACTTCACAGTATTTGAATACTCCCTGGATCATAGAATATAGAGGTAAAAGCAAGGTAAATGATACTGGGCAGTCAGTCAGGTCAGAACACTTAGAGAACAGCCATCTTACTGTCTTCACTAGATGATAGGACTAATGATTACTATTTATTTTTCCATTTTTAAAAAAAGCTTTAGAAAATGAGCCTGAAGAGAATTATTTCTACAACAGAGAATATTCCAATGAGCATAATGACTATCCCTTTCTGTTTTTTTCTCTTTGGAACATTTTTACTTCCCCTCTCCCTGCCCATGATCAAAGCCAATGTAGTTATGTCTGCATTAAACCAAAGTAAACTTTCCTAGAAGGAAAAAAGACCCAGGAAGTAGACTATTTCTCTGAAGATTTCCTGCAGCATTACCTCCCACATTAGACTGTCTCTTAGTTTGTATCCATCTCAACAATCAGGGCTCTCCTTCTTTAATTATATGATTGAATCAGATTGGTGTAAAGTGGCACTTTTATAGATATACCAAAGGAACAAAATAAACAATACAAAATATAGCTAAATACACATTGTTAGTTAATATACAGCAAAGCAATTTGTATTTTAAATCAGTATAAAAGAGCCATTATTTAAAACAGATATTAGAACAATGGGTTAGATATTTAGGTTGAAACCTGCTCCCCCATCATTACTTTGTTCTTGCTTAAAAATAAGTTCAGGAAGGAGGGGAAAATTGCAAATGGTGACTTTAGTAAAAAATAACTTGTGCTGAAGCAATGATTTGTAAAAGGAAAGCTCTCTGAAGACTTTCTAGAACTGAGATGTACAATACTAGTTTGTAATACTGATTCAGCTGTCTAACCCCTTTGTGAGGCTGGAAATTTTTTTTAAAAAAAATGCATTATATGCTTTGATAAATTTCAAGTACCAGTTTTCAAAATTATGTCTAAAAATAGTCATCTCTATGAGCTTATTATCATTTTATGTACACCTGATTATTTGTTGCCTTATTTATCAATAAATATGCCCTCAATAATGTGGTTAGGCTTGTATAACTTTAAAAAAATAAATATAGTCTTAACAGTAGGATCCACTTTGACATAACTATACAAGCATGGAATATATCTTATTCTAATTCAGACCCCAGTACCTCTCTTTCCCCTTCCCTTTCCCCACATCCTGCTCTCTTCCCTCTATTGACCTATCTACCATTTACTCATATAATAATAATTATTATAATAATTTATTATGAATATAAATAACACATCATAAATAATTATTATAAATAAAATTTATATTATTTATGATTATTATAAATAATACTTAATTATTATTTTAAATTAATATTATGGATGTACAATGGCATTCATTGTGGTGTTTTCATATATGTACATAGGAAAGTTATGTCAGATTAATTCCACTGTCTTTCCTTTTCCTATCCCACCTCCCTTCCCTTCACTCCCCTTTGTCTAATCCACTGAACTTCTATTCTCCTCATCCCCTCATTGTGGGTTAGCTTCCACATATCAAATATTCAACCTTTGGGGTTCTTTTTTGGATTGGCTTATTTCACTTAGCATGATGGTCTCCAGATCCATCCATTTACTGGAAAATGTCAAAGTCATTCTTCTTTATGGCTGAGTAATAATTTGATATCAATACATCTTTATCCATTCATCTGTTGAAGGGCATCTAGGTTGTCTCCATAGTTTAGTTATTGTGAATTATGTTGCTATAAACATTGATAGGGCTGTATCTCTGCAGTATGCTGATTTTAGCTCCTTTGGATGTATACCAAGGAGTGGGATTACTGGGTTAAATGGAATCTCCATACTGCTTTCCAGAGTGGTTACACCTATTTGCAGTCTCACTAGCAACCAATGAATATATCTCTTCCTACATCCTTGTCAACATTTATTGTTACTTGTATTCTTCATAATTGCCATTCTGACTGGAGTGAGATAAAAATCTTAATGTTGTTTAATTTGCATTTCTGTAATTGCTAGAGATGTTAAACATTTTTCATATATTTGGTTACCATTTGTATTTCTTCTTCTGTGAAGTGTTTGTTCAGTTCCTTTGCCCATTTATTGACTGGATTAGTTGTGACTTTTTTTGGTGTTAAGAGTTCTTTATATATCTTGAAGATTAATGCTCTATCTGAGGTGCAAGTCGCCAAGATTTTCTCCCATTTTGTAGGCTCGCTCTTCACATTCTTGTTTTCTTTGCTGAGAAAAATATGGATAACATTGTTTATTGAATCTTGACTTTATTTCTTCTGCTTTAGGAATTTTGTTAAGGAAGTCAATTCCTGAGCTGAGGCGTTGGAGTGTTGGAGTGTTTTCTTCCAGTATGTTCAGGGTTTCTGGTCTAATTTCTGGGTTTTTGATAAACTTTGAGTTTTGTGCAGGGCAAGAGATAGGGGTTAAATTTCATCCTACTATATATGGATTTCCAGTTTTCCCAGCACCATTTCTTGAAGAGTCTATCTTTTCTCCCATCTATGTTTTTGGCACCTTTGTCTAATGCAAGATAACTGTAATTTTGTGGGTTAGTCTCTGTGTCCTCTATTCTGTACTATTGGTCTACCAGTCTGCTTTGGTGCCAATACCATGCTGTTTTTGTTACTACTGCTCTGTAGTATAATTTAAGGTCTGGTGATGCCTCCTGATTTGCTTTTCTCAACAAGGATTGTTTTGAGTATTCTGGGCCTCTTATTTTTCCAAATGAGTTTCAAGACAACTTTTTCCATTTCAACAATGTCATTGGAATTTTGATGAGAAGTGCATTGAATCTGTATAGTGCTTTTGGAAGTATGGCCACTTGACAATTAATTCTGCATATCCAAGAACATGGGAGGTCTTTCTATCTTCTATGGTCTCCTTCAATTTCTTTAGTGTTCTGTAGTTTTCATTGTAGAGGTTCTTCACCTCTTTTGTTAGATTGATTCCCAAGTTTTGTTTTTTTAGGCTATTGTGAATAGGATTTTCCTAATTTCTCTTTTAGCAGATTTATCATTTAAGTATAGGTGTTAATTTTATATCCTGCTACTTTACTGAATTCATTTATGAGTTATAGAAGTTTTCTAGTGGAGTTTTTTGTCTTCTAAATATAGAATCATATCATTGACAAATAGGGATCATTTTAGTCCTTTTTTCCTATTTGGATCCATTTTATTTCCTTCTTTTGCTTAATTACTCTGGCTAGAGTTTCAAGGACTATGGTGAATATAAGTGGCATCCCTGTCTTGCTTCTGTTTTTAGTGGGAATGTTTTCTGTTTTTCTCCATTCGAAATAATTTTGGCTTTGGGTTTGTTGCATATAATTTTACAATGTTGAGTGATGTTCCTCTATCCCCATTTTTCTAGTGTTTTAAACATGAATAGAACCTGTATTTTGTCAAAGCTTTTTTGTATCTATTAAGATAATCATGTTATTCCTGTCTTTAAATCTATTTATGTGACTAATTACATTTATGTCTTTAAATCTATTTATGTGATTATTCAACATTTCTGAATGTTGAACCAAACTTGCATCCCTAGGGTGAAACCCACTTGATCATGGTGCACTATCTTTTTTAATGTTTTTTTTTTTTTTTTCAATTTGAACATATTTTTAAAAGAACTTTTGCATTTATGTTCATCAGGATATTGGTCTGACGTTTTCTTTCCTTCATGTGTCTTTGCCTGCTTTGGTATCAGGGTGATACTGACTCCATAGAATGAGGGGTATTGGTGTAAGTTCTTCTTTGAAAGTCTTTTAGAACTCAGCTGAGAATCCACCTGGTTCTGGGATTTTCACTGTTAGTAGGCTTTTGATAGCTTCTTCAATTTCATTACTTTTTAAATTTTGTATATCCTCCTGTTTCAATTGGGTATGTCATAGGTCTTTAGAAATTTGTTGATGTCTTTGAGATTTTCTAGGTTATTGGAATATAAATTTTCAAAATAGTTTCTGATAATCATCTATATTTCAGCAGCATCTGTGGGGATATTTCCTTTGTCATTAACAGATTTTAAAACTTCACATTTCTCCCCTCTTTTGCTTAGCTTGGCTACAAGCTCATCAGTTTTGTTTTAAAAATTTATTTATTTATTCCATTTTGTTATATATGATAGCAGAATGCATTTCAATCCATAGTATACATATAGAGTACAAATTTTCATGTCTCTGGTTGTACACTAAGTAGAGTCACACTATTCATGTCTTCATATATGTACTTGGGGTAATGATGCCCATCTCATTCCACTGACTTACCTAACCCCTGCCCCCTCCCTTTTCCTCCCTCCCCTTTGACCTATCTAAAGTTCTTCCAATCCTCCCATGCTTCCCCCCATCCCCATTATGGATTGGCATCCTCATATCAGAGAAAATATTTGGCATTTGTTTTTTTTTTGGGATTGGCTTACTTCATTTAGCATAATATTCTCCAACTCCATCCATTTACCTGCAAATGCCATGATTTTATCTCTTGTAATGCTAAGTAATATCCATTGTGTATATATACCATAGTTTCTTTATCCATTCATCTACTGAAGGGCATCTAGGTTGGTTTCACAATTTCGTTATTGTGAATTTTGCTGCTATAAATATTGATGTGACTGCATCACTGTAGTTTGCTGTTTTTAAGTCCTTTGGGTATAAATTGAGGAGTGGGTTAGCAGGATCAAATGGAGGTTCCATTTCAAGTTTTCCAAGGATTCTCCATACTGCTTTCCATATTGGTTGCACCAATTTGCAATGCTACCAGCAACGTATGAGTGTGCCTTTCTCACCATATCCTCACCAACACATATTGTTATTTGTATTCTTAATAGTTGCCATTCTGACTGGAGGGAGATGAAATCTTAGTGTAGTTTTGATTTGCATTTCTCTAATTGCTAGAGATGAACAGTTTTTCATATATTTATTGCTTGATTGTATATCATCTTCTGAGAAGTGTCTGTTCAGTTCCTTGGCCCATTTGTTAATTATTTGCTTTTTTGGTGTTAAGATTTTTTTTTAGTTCTTTATATACCCTAGAGATTAGTGCTCTACCTTATGGGCATGTGGTAAAAAAAATTGCTCGCATTCTGAAGGCTATCCACCTCATTGATTGTTCATTTGCTGAGAAGCTGCTTTTTAATTTAAATGCATCCCATTTATTCTTAGTTTTATTTTTTGCATTATAGGAGTATTATTAAGAAAGTTAGGGCCTATCTGACATGATGAAGATTTGGGCCTACTTTTTCTTCTACTAGGTACAGGGTCTCTGGTTTAATTCCTAGGTCCCTGATCCACTTTGAGTTTTGTGCATGGTGAGAGATAGGGATTTAATCTTATTTTGTTACTTATGGATTTCCAGTTTTCCCAGCATCATTTGTTGAAGAGGCCATCCTTTCTCCAATATGTTTGTGGTGCCTTTGTCTAATATTAGCTAACTGTATTTGTGTGGGTTTGTCTCTGTGTCCTCTATTCTGTACCATTGGTCTACCAGTCTATTTTGGTACCAGTATCATGCCATTTTTGTTACTATTGCTCTGTAGTTATAGTTTAAGGTCTGGTATAGTGATGCAACCTGTCTCATTCTTCTGGCTAAGGATTGCTTTAGCTATTCGGTCTCTTATTTTTCCAGATGAATTATATGATTGCTTTTTCTATTTCTATAAGGAATGCCATTGGGATTTTGATCAGAATTGCATTAAATCTGTATAGTCCTTTTAGTAGTATGGTCATTTTGACAATATTAATTTTGCCTATCCAAGAACAAGGGAGATCTTTCCATCTTCTAAGGTTGTCTGTAATTTTTTTCTTTAGCAGGCTGTAAATTTTCATTGTAGAGATCTTTCACCTCTTTTTGTAAGTTGATTCCCAAGTTTTTAATTCCTTATACCTTTATTTTTAATTAATTATTTTTTATGTGGTGCTAAGGATCAAACCCAGGGTCTTACACTTGTGAATACTCAACCACCAAGCCAAAACTCCAGCCCCTAAGTATTTCATTTTTTTTTGGTGGCCATCGTAAATGGGATAGTTTTCCTAGTTTCTCTTTCAGAGGATTTACAATTAATGTACAGAAATGCCTTTGATTTATGGATGCTGATTTTATATCATGCTACTTTGCCGAATTCATTTATTAGTTCTAGAAGTTTTCTGGTGGAATTTTTTGGATCTTCTAGGTATAAAATCATGTCATTGGCAAATAATGGCAATTTGAGTTCTTCTTTTCCTATCCGTATTGTATCCATTTAATCTCTTTTGTCTAATTGCTCTTGCTATAGTTTCAAGAACTATGTTAATAGAGGGCATCTCTGTCTTGTTTCATGTTTTAAAGGGAATGCTTTCAATTTTTTTCACTTTAGAATGATGTTGGCCTGGGGCTTAGCATAGAAAGCTTTTATAATGTTGAGATATGTTCCTGTTATCCCTAGTTTTTCTAGTTTTTTGAACATGAATGAGTGCTGTATTTTGTCGAATACTTTTTCTGCATCTATTGAGATGATCATTTGATTCTTATTTTTAAGTCTACTGATGTGATGAATTGCATTTATTGATTTCCGTATGTTGAACCAACCTTGCATCCCTAGGATGAACCCCACTTGCATTATGTTTTTGTATTCAATTTGCCAGAATTTGACTGAGAATCTTGGCATCTATGTTCCTTAGAGATACTGGTCTAAAGTTTTCTTTCTTTGATGTGTCTTTGTCTGGTTTTGGAATCAGGGTGATATTGGCCTCATAGAATGAGTTTGGAAGTGCTCCTTCTTTTTCTATTTCATGAAATAATTTGAGGAGTATTGGTATTAATTCTTTGAAGGTCTTGTAGAACTCAGCTGTGTATCCATCTGGTCCTGGGCTTTTCTTGGTTGATAGACTTCATTGTTTGAAATTGATCTGTTAAATTGTGTATATCATCCTGATTCATTTTGGGTGAATCATTACTCTAGAAATTTGTCCATGCCTTTGATATTTTCTATTTTATTGGAGTACAAGTTTTCAAAATAATTTCTAATTATCTTCTGTATTTCTGTAGTGTCTGTTGTAATATTTCCTTTTTTCATCACAGATGTAATTTTTCTCTCTCCTTCTCTTCATTAGCATGGCTAAGGCTTTATCAATTTTATTTATTTTTTCAAAGAACCAACTTTTTGTTTTGTCAATTTTTTCAATTGTTTCTTTTGTTTCAATTTCATTGATTTCAGCTCTGATTTTAATTATTTCCTGTCTTCTATTACTTTTGGTGTTGATTTTTTTCTTCTTTGAGATGTAATTTTATTTGTTGACTTTTTCTTCTTTGAAGGAATTAACTCCATGCAATGAACTTTCCTTTTAGTACTGCTTTCATAGTGCCCCAGATATTTTGATATGTTGTATCAGTGTTCTCATTAACCTCTAAGAATTTTTAGATCTCCTCTTTGATGTCTTTTGCAACCTCTTTTTCATTCAACAGCATGTTATTTAGTCTCCAGGTGTTGGAGTAGCTTCTATTTTTTACTTTGTCATCGATTTCTAATTTCATTCCATTATGATCTGATAGAATGCAGGGAATATCTCTATTTTTTAATATTTGCTAAGAGTTGCTTTGTGGCATAGTATATGGTCTATTTTAGAGAAGGATCCATGTGCTGCTGAGAAGAAAGTGTATTCACTCATTGATGGATAAAATATTCTGTGTATGTCAGTTAAGTTATTGATCGTATTATTGAGTTCTATAGCTTTTTTTTTAAGCTTTTGTTTGGAAGATATATCCAATGGTGAAAGAGGTGTGTTAAAGTTACCCAGAAATATTGTCTTGCGGTCTATTTGACTGTTGAACTTTAGAAGAGTTTTTTTTTTTTAATGAATGTAGTCTTCTTTATTTGATATGAAGATGAAAACCCCTGCTTGTTTCCACAGTCCATGTGAATGGTATGTTTTTTTCCCCAACCTTTCACCTTTAGTCTGTGGATGCCTTTTTCTATGAGATGAGTCTCTTGAAGGCAGCATTTTGTTGGGTCTTTTTTTTCCCCCCAATCTCCAGTCTATGTCTTTTGATTGGTGAGTTTAGGCCATTAAAAATTATTATTGAGACATGATATGTATTCCCAATCATATTTGTCTGTTTTTGGTATTTATCTTGACTTGGTTTCTCCTTTGATTAGTATTTCCTTTAGTGCAATACCTGCCTTTGCTGATTTTCATTGCTGTTTTTCGTATCCTCCTCACAGAATAATTTGCTGAGAATGTTCTGTAGTGCAGGCTCTCTAGCTTTAAATTCTTTGATAAACCTTTATCATGGAAGGTTTTTATTTCATAATCAAATCTAAAGCTTAGTTTTGCTGGATATAAGATTCTTGGTTGGCATACATTTTCTTTCAGAGCTTGATATATGTTGTTCCAGGATCTTCTAGCTTTCAGGGTCTGTGTTGAAAAATCCGCTGTTATCCTAATTGGTTTCCCCCTGTATGTAATCTGATCACTTTTTCTTGTGGCTTTTAAAATTGTCTCCTTATTCTGGATGCTAGGAATTTTCATTATAATATGACTTGGTATAGATCTGTTGTGATTTTGTACATTTGGTGTTCTGTAAGCCTCTTGTATTTGATTTTCCAATTCATTTTTCATGTTTGGAAAGTTTTCTGATATTATTTCATTGAATAGATTGTTCGTTCCTTTGCTTTGGAACTCTATGCCTTCCTCTATCCCAATAATTCTTAAATTTGGTCTTTTTATGTTATTCTATAATTCTTGAATGTTTTGCTCATGGTTTCTTACCATCTTTACTGCGTGGTCAACATTCTTTTCAAGATTATATATTTTGTCTTCATTGTCTAAGGTCCCGTCTTCCAAGTGATCTCATCTGTTGGTGATGCTTTCTATGGAGTTTTAATCTGGTTTATTGTTTCTTTCACTTCAAGGATCTCTGTTTTTTTAGAACCTCTATATGAGAGTAGTGATTATACAACATATTAAAATCTTATAAACTTTTGCTTCCTGTGTTTGCTTATGTAGCTTTTTATTGAAATGATCTTTTGCTGACTGTATTTGTTCTCTTTTATCATCTTTTAATTCACAGAACATTTTAATTATGTACATCCTGAACTGCTTCTCTGTCATTTCTGCTTTTGTGCTGGCCATGAATTGTAATAATGTAATATCTTGATTTTGGGGGGGCACTTTTTTCCTTTGTTTTTTCATGTTGTTTGTGTGTCTTCCCTTCTAGCACTGCAGATGTGAGGTGTTATAGTTTTTACCTTATAGGCTTATAATGTCCCTGCAGGTTTCCAATACTTCTTCTTTAAGGGGGAGAATATGAACGGATCTCAATACAAACAATATAGAACCTTAAATCAAATAGCTGCTACTAAGATGTTTATGGTTTTGTCATAATACACAGAAATTGTAAATTCAATTATTATCTACAATATAAACAATTAAGTTTGCAAAAGGGTCTACAGTTTCTGATAGTGGACAACACACTGGGGGTGAGGTGTAGGATGAGATCTTGAGGGGGTAGAAAGTGAGGATATAGAGTTATTAGATCTTAGAAAACGTGAAAGAGGAATCTAAAGAAGTTGGTTAATAGCAGGAGAAGAGAGAGAAAGTAAATTTGGGGAGACAAGTATGTGGGACGAGAGTACAACAAACAAACACAAATTTTAAGTAAAAATAAAAAAATAGGAGATAAAAGAATATACAACACCACTGTAATATACTATTCAAACATACCAGTCCTCAATAGCCTAATTTATGAAAAGTACATGGTTTCTCAAATATAGGCAGGAGAAGAGAGGAAAAAAAATCTCGAAGGAAAATGCAAGGATTGTTTTTGTTGGAGATATCTTTCCAGCTTCCCTTCTCATCCAATAGGTGGGCTTGTTTGTTGTTTGCTGGTATCTCCACCTCAGTATGGTGAAGGTTATTAGGGTGGGAGGGTTGGTCTTGTGGGCATGGCTCCTGGAGGTGGGATATAATACTTGCCAGTCCTGGATGGGAGACTGCACCCCAAGCATCCCCTTTGGGGCCCATTCATGTGATGTGGGCACCTGGTCTTAACCTTATATTGCCTGTAGGCCATGCAATTCCTGGTCTCTCATATAGCCTCTAAATTGTATCTCACTTGCCCCCTCCTTTCTACTTCCCAATCAGAAACCTTTCTCCCAGAGGTCTTATGGGCTGCACTCTTGAGGCCGCACACCTTTCATGGAGAGCTGTTTTATATTGGGCAGTTCAGGAACTGGTTTTGCCACCTGGCTTTGTGAGCTATGGACCAGCCACATTGCTGCAGGCACTGTGCTGGGTTAGCGGCTGCTGGGGAGGAGTGGGGAGTTGGGGACCTTGAGTACCTTGATAATGCTTCTGAGCCCCAGCTGGTGTTCCAATTAAAGATGGCAATGAAGGTGTCCCAAGAGGGAGGTGGCTGCTTTCAGCAAAGGGGTGCTGAGTTGGGTGGGACTGGAGGTGGCATTGAGCAATGTGTTCAGAGACGAAGCTCTGTGAAAAGCAGTATTGTGGCTGATGGCTGTCACTGGATATAGTGTAGTGTCCCAAGGTGCAGGCTACCACATGTAGGGGACTGTGACAGTGGTTGCAGTGCCCCAAGATGGAGGCAACCTGAGGAACCCTACATTGGTAGATGGGGTCCACACAGGAGTGGCAGCTGGAGTTTCTGCGTGTGGGCTATGGCCAGGTGTCTTGTAGCCAGGTGTCATATGTGGGTGGATGGCCAGGAGTCCTGTCGGGGTGCTAATGCAAGGGGTCCTACTTGGGCACCCTGAGGACTTACATGGACAAGTGGTTGGTAGTCCTGCACTGATGCTATGGCCTGGAGACCTGTGAGACAGTATCCCCACTACTTGAATCCCAGATTCTGAAGTGATACAGATTCTGAAGTGATGCAGCCTCCCTCTATCTTTGATTTCCCATAAGTTTTATTATTTCAAAAAGCCAACTCCTTTGGTTTTTTTTGAATTGTTTTTTAAATCTCAGTTTCATCTCTGATTTTAAGTATATCCTATCTTTAACTGACTAGAGTGTTTGTTTTTTCCTAGGGCCTTGAAATGTAATCTCAGATTATTTATTTGATATTTTTCTTTTAATGTATGAGCTCAATGGTATGAACTTTCCTCTTAGATATTCCTTCATACTGTCCCAGAGATTTTGATATATTGTCCCCTGATTTCTTCTCTGTCAATTCATTATTCAAAAATATATTAATTAGTCTCAGGGTGTTAGTTTTTATTTTTTATCTTATAATTGACTGCTAATTCCATTCTATTATGATCTGATAGAATGCAAGGTATTAACTCAAAATTTTTTTGTAATTTCTAGTATTTGCTCTGTGGTCCACATATGGTCTATTTTAGAAAATGTTCCATGTGCTACTGAGAAGAAAGTGTATTCAGTCATTAATGAATGAAATATTCTATACATATCTGTTGAGTCTACACTAATTGTGTTTTTTAGTTCTATAGATTCTTTTGTTATTGTTTGGGTGATCTATTCAGTGATGAGAAGCATGCTATGGTCACCCACTGTAATTGTGTTGTTATCTCTTTTATTCTTGATATTGAGAAGGGTTTGTTTGATGTACATAGATGCTCCCATAGATGCTCCATTGTTTGGGGCACAAATATTTATGATCCTTATATCTTGTTGATTCCCTTAAGCAGTATGAAATGACCTTCTTTGTCTCTTCTAATTCTGGCTTGAAGTACACTTTATCTGGTAAGATCTAAGTGAATGGCATGTTTTTTTCCTATCCTTTCACCTTTTGTTTGTGGATGTTCTTGCCTATGAATAAGTCTCTTGGCAACAGAATATTGTTCGGTCTTGGTTTTTAATCCAATTTGCCAGTTTGTCTTTTGATTGGTGAGTTTAAATTATTTATATTCAATATTGTTATTGAGAGATGATTTTCACTCCCTGTTATTTCGATATTAATTCTAGTTTTTATGTTGAATTGAATTCTCCTTTGCCTGACCATTGTAGTTCCTCCCTATTTTGGCTTTCATTTTTAATTTTCATTTTTATTTATGAAATATTTTATTGAGTATGTTTTGTAGTGAAAGCTTAGAACAGTTTAACTGTGAACTTTCTAAATTCCTTCTCTGACATTTCATTCACTGTGCTATCAATGGAGTCTGTTGTTGAGGCATTTGTGGTTGTTTGGGATATTTGTTACCTTGTTTTTTCATGTTGTTTGTGTGTCTACCCATCTACCAATATGATTCTGAAGCAGCAGAGTCTCTGCCCTATGAACCTGTAGTATTCCTGTAGTATCTCACAGATTAGGGAGAGACAAATAATAGCAACAATCAATGCAAACATATGCAGTATTAAACTAAATACTTAGTTACTACTATGACATCTACAATACTGATCAGCATAATAAACAGAATTGTAGGGTCAACAACTGCCATGAGTAAAAACAGTAATTAATCTGGCATTAAATCAAACAACAAGTGTCATCTATGGTATCCACTGCAGTAATAACTGCAACAGCATTAATGGTGGGGGCAGGAATTTTATAAACCAATTAATTCTAAAAGATGTTAAGGAATAGAGTTAATTAAGAGGAAAGAAAAGAGATAGTGAGTAGAAAATATTACAATTTCAACAGGTGAACAGAGAGAATGCAGAAGAGATATAGGATGGTTATGAGGGAGAAAGAGAAAAAATAGAAGTAAAAAATTAGAGGAGAAATGAATGAGAGAACAATAGAATCTGGCTGTTAACAAAAGAAGAGAAATAAGAGAAGCAGTCAAATGAAAAACAATATAAAACCAAAGCACAAGGTACTAAACTAAAAACCCTAATGAAGACAAGGCAAGGGATAATAACTACATTCAAAATATTCTACAAATGAGAATAAAGAAACAAACATATGTGTGTGTTTGTGTGTGGGTATGTAAATGTCCACAAGATATTCAGTGCACATACCTACATACCCACACTCACAAAAGAAAAAAAAAAACCTAAAGCAGATTCTTCATGAAAAAAATTAAGGACCTTGTTTCCATTGAGGTGGTCAAAATAGTCAATAGAAATATATGTTCACTACCTATGCCCAACTGTCTTTCTTTCTGTTTCTTCATGAGGTATTACTCAGCATGAGAATAGGGGACATGGGTTGTTAAATCCTTCCTCTTTTTTGCTCACCAAGTTGCCAGTAGGTTTCAAAAATCCTGTGCTTATGGGAAGTATGAGGTATCGTGGGATGAGAAGTACTTTCAGCTTCAGTTTTGTCTGCACTGACTAGGTCGATGCTCTCCCAGGGTGATGCTGCTGCAGAGTTCTGCAAGAGGTGTTCCCATAGGTGGAATTCCAGAAGTTAGAGCTTAGATCTAGTCAGGTCCTAGACACTTTGCTGGGTGCTGTTCTGGAGAGATCAGATCAATGCATCTCTAGGTCCTTGCAGATGCTGAACTTCACTGGAATACTGTACCTCAGTTCTCTCCAGGGTTTCATTTGTGGGGTGGGGGAGCCAATCCTTGGCCCTTTCTGCTACCCATGACCCTGCATTTCCTGGCTTCCTGGGCTGAGTCCCTGCCCATTCAAATTTCTGACCCACTTTGGTTGGTCCTCAAGCCACCTCAAGCTGGGCTTCCACCTGACTTGTATTCCCCCTGGGTAAAATATTCTCCATGTCTATTTTGCTCTCGCTTTGTTAGGCAGTCTAGGTCACAAGGCAGGTGCCTGCCAGGACTGTGTATTGGACCCAGCTCAGATCTCCTTGTTCCCATAGCACCACCCCAGTGTGGCTACCTCTAGATGGCTCCTGCCTTGGCTCTCTGCAAACAGCTGGGAAACACCGGACAACCTTTATGCACCCGTGTACTGAGCAGTACTGCCTCTGGATCATCCTAGGGAAGGCTGCACTAAGTCTGGCCTTTGTATTTCTCAGCATTTTCCCCTCCCTCTGTGCTGTGGCTGTGCCATTACTGCTGTGGCTACTGCAACTGCTACCACCTTGGCTCTAATGTTCTTTTTTTCTTTGTTTAATGTATCCAAATTTCTATCTCTCTAAGACACTCTGACGGTCCAATATTGAGTTTTAATAAAATCCCTTTTCATTCATCTTGCAGTATTCCTGCTGCTTGAATCCTGGGTCATGAAGCAACTAGAAATATAGCCTCTCTCTAGCCAGTTATCTTGCTTCCCCTTTCCTGGTATTTTTCACATTCACTAGAATTTAAGCTTATCAAAGAAAAGGCCTACCCTTCCCATGGTATATCTATAATATCTAAAATATAGCCTAGGTAGCATTTAATGTTTATTAATCCTAAGTGAGTCTTTCAAATGTTAGACTGTTTAGGAGTCATGAAGACTGACAAGCAACAGTGGGATCATTGCTCATGAGAAAAGTTACTTTCAGGTGGTAGGCAAATCACTGATGAGGCAGGTAAGTTCATCAAGGGTCAGAGCCAGTAACACATTTAAGTTAATCCTCGTTTCTGACACATGAGCAGTAAAATTTCCTGCTTTGTGAATTCAACAGGTACAGGACGGATGAAATAAAATATTTCTTCCTCTTTGGGGATCTAAGAAGTAGTCCAGTTGGTGGCATTTCATAGAGCCAGAGCAGAGTGAGAAAGTGTCTCATTTAAAATAAGGGGATGGAAAAGCTAGATAAGCAAAGCCAAAAACCCATATGGAGAGCCCCAGTCTAAGAATCATGAAAGGGAATTTTGGGTAGAGGGAAAAGAGAACTACTAGTCCAAAAGGACAGAGAAACTGATACAAAGTTAGAGTAAGATTCTTAGACAAAGGGACTACAAATATGAGAGCAGAAATAAGTTGAAAGTACATTGTTCAGTATAACTTGGAATGTATAAATGACAATGGATTTTGGAGCAATGCCAGTTAGGATTCTGATTCTGTACTAGCCGGGTGAACTTACTTCTCTGAGCCTCAGATGCCTTGCTTGTTAATATGATTTGAATTTTTAAATAAAACATGGGAAATAACTTCTCATGAGACTTAGGTAGAAATACTGGTTTTAATTAACAAATTAATTAATAGTAAGTATTAATAATAAATCTTATTTACATTTTTATTTTCATTTGTTAACCAAGAAGCAGCAGCTAGATGTGCCAGAAAAGTTTAAAGATTACAGAAAGAATGAAACCTTGACACAAAGATGAAGAGATTCAGGGGTTATCTGACACTGCACTTCACAGCAGGGAAATAATCAAGCCAGGGACCATATCTGGATCAGACTCCCTATTTCCTATAGTGACAGATGTGAACAGTGGCCCTCAAAAAGAATGTTGACTTTTCCTTGTCATGCTGGTTTGCTGGTGAGCTGTACACTAAAAAGACTGGTGTTGAGAATCCACCCAATATTACATATATGAAGGAAGTGCTAATCTGTTCTACTCCCAGATGCTAGTCTTCCCTGAGCTGCTCTTCCAGTTGTTGGGATCCTGACTCTCCCTCAAAATCAATTTTAGGGCACCTATGTAATAATCAAATTTTCTTGTGGTCATGGGAGCCAAACGGACCAAAAGTTTATATTTTTTTCTCCAAAGATTAATTTTACTATTCAAGAATAGTTGGCAGTAATAATTTATCCTTTATAAGAGCAATTAGCATGGTATTTTATAATGATTTACTTTCATTTTTGTGTCCATTGTGAATTATTTGAGCACTGAGATATCTTATTTATAGTCTTTATATTCCCAACATCTCTGGTAAAGGAACTTTTATCTCTTTTACTCCCGTCTTTACCCCATCAACTATCTTGCTTTTGTATCTTGAGCACCTCCAGTATTTATACAAAATAACAAAGGTTGATACTATTTACTAATAAGCAAAAAATTACAGTAAAAGATGTTGTGCATTCTTATACACTCACTCTCTATATGACTTTCTTAATGTACAAAAAGGAGTTCTGAGTCAAACACTAGTTCTTCTTTGCAGACATGGAAATCTTGGATGTGGAGTATAAAAGTGGGGAGTGGAGAAAGGAAAATTCAGATATTGAGTCTAAGTTGTGCATTTACAGTCCCATTTTATCAGACAGCACAACACCGGCAATTAGTGGGCAGTGCCTTAGCTATATAGCAGTAAGGGACAAAGTTACAAGTGCCCCTAATACTTTAAGAGCTATTTTTGGCCAAGGCATAATGGTGAAAAAAAATGTGAAAAACCAGCTGAAACAATATGAGGGAGAATCTTTCCATGAGTTTTGTAGAGTATGTTCTATGAAATTATAAGCCAATACAGTTACAAATTACTTGACAGGTTTTATTTTAAGATGCGATTAGTTAAGTGGGAATTTCTATGGGTAACAAAAGGAAAATGACCATTCATGCAACCTCAGATAATACTCACCAGTAGTAAGCAGCAGGGAATGGAGAAGCAGATGAGATCCCACAACAAAGCAGACAGCCAGTATGTAAGTACATAGACCCCACTCAGAAACTGGATATGTTTTGCTTTACTGATTCTTTCAATTACAGTTTGGAGACAAAAGCTACCAGCAACAATAGAAATTCCAAAAGCCAAACATTGTACTATTTGCAATCCATTTATAGGCCTATGGAAAATGAAATAAAAGATGAAATAAAGGTAGAAAACACTGATTTCAGTAGCTGTTTTCTAATGTTTATGGTAAGATGGAAAGGGGCTATCTTGAGGCTCAATTACAGTAAAAGTAAAATCATACATACACTGTATTAGAACCATAAACAGGGAGTGGTTGAGGCTTGTTGGAGACTGTAATAGAAGCTCTAGGGCCAGAGAGTAACATAAAAAGAATGTTGTCTAACACCGCCAGGGATGTTGCAGATGAATGGTATGCCTCATTATTGAACAAAACAGTAAATACGGTTTTGTTTTTTTCAACCTTAATGGAAAGTGCAATAATACAGAAGTCACGACACTCTTTACTTTCCAATATGTAATTCTGCACATTACCTAGAATAAAGAAAGAAATTCTTTACATTATAATATAAGTCTTTCTTATCTAAAGAAAGCAATTCATCAATGAATCAACAGGTTAATATGTCTATTAGTACTTATGTTGAAGGTCCAAATAATCTTCCTTGCTATTTATCATTTCCCATTCCAACTTTCTACAATGGGGGCTATTTCAAATCCTAACTTTTTTCTTCAAGAATTATACTCCATCACTAATCCTTATAGTAATCTCATTATTTACAACCCACAAAATAGTGATTCTCTTGTCTAAAGCAAGCATGGTTTGCTTGTTTTTCAAAAACTGTTTTGACTGTTCTATTTTAATTTGCATTTCTACTTATATTTTAAAATCAGCCTCTCAATTTATACAAAAAAGACTGCTGGGATTTTGGAAAGGATTGGACTAATCTACAGACAAATTTGGAAAAAACTGTTATCCTAACAATAGTTAGTTTTCCAATACATAATGTGGAATTTTCTCCATTTGTTTAATTTTCTTAGTAACATTTAGTAATTTTCAGTTTAGAAGTCTTCTGCTTATTATCTTAAATTTATTCCTAAGTATTTAATTCTTTTGGTTGTTATTGTGAATTTGATGTATTTTCTTTCCCTAGTAATTTGCCTATTACATATAAGTGGAAATTTAAAAAAAAAATCAAGTCTGAAAGTTTCTGCCTTTTGACTGGAATGTTTACTCTGTTTATATTTACTATAATTATTCACATGCCAGAATTTATACCAGTCACCTTTCCATGTCTTATCTCCTTGTTTCTTTCTCCATTGCTGGAGAATACATTTTGTGGAAAAATATATTTTAAACTATAACCTTTAAATTCTTTTTTTGTTGTCATTTGACTATTTTAAAGCTATTTTCTCTATGGATGCTCTGGAGTTTATAACAGAAATCCTAATTTAAAACAATGTGATTAAGGTGAATACTAATTTGCTTCCAAGAGTACTCAGAAATTTGCTCCAACATAGCTCTTCCCTCTCTTCTATGTACTATTATAGTACAAATTATACCTTTATATATTACAAGTCCATTAACACAGTTTTATAATTATTGTTTTATCTAATTATCTTTACTGCTTTTAAAATTTATCTCAGAAATTATCTTTTCTAATTTTTCATTCCTTCAGAATTACTGTCTGGTATCCTTACATTTCAGACTGAATGAATTGCTTTAGTGTGTTTTACAGATAGAAAGATCTGCTGGTGATTAATTTTCCATTTTCATTTATTTGGGAATGCCTTTATTTCATTATTTTTGAAAAGGAAATATACTGGATATATAAGGTTCCTGGATGTCATTTTTCTTTTAGCAATTTGATCATCCCACTATCTTCTTACCTTCTGATATAAGTCAGCTATTAATCTTTTTAATCCACTGATATGGTAGGGTGTGGGTGAAAGAAGTAGGTCAGTGGGGGCCTGCCTTTGGGGTTTATATTTTGTTCCTGGAGAGCAGAGTTCTGTTTTCGGCTGTCATGCCCTGAGCTTCTTTCCTCTGCCACACACCCTTCTGCCATGATGTTCTGTCTCATCTTAGGCTCAGACCTATGGAGTTGGCTGGCCAAGAACTGAACCTCTGAAACTGTGAGCCAAAATGAACTTTTCCTCTTTTATGTTGTTCTTGTCAGGTCTTTTGGTTGTAGTGATATAAAAGCTAAAATTCCTTCTTCAGTTTCACTCCTTTTACATTTTACTATAGGTAGCAGGGAAAAACCAGGACATGACTTCAACAGATCTTCTCAGGTAAATATCCAACTTCATCACTTTCTACAGAACACTAGAACACAAGTTGGTCAAGTTATCTGCCCCTTTGTAACAAGAGTCACTTTTTCTCCAAGTTTAAAAATTGGTGCATTATGATTATAAATAATAATAGGATTCATAGTGAAATATTCATACATGCATATAATTTAATCAGTTTCATTTCCCAGTATTGCTTCTTTTCCTCCCTTTCTCCCTTTCCCTGAGCCTCTTCCTTTACTGGTCTCCCTTATATTTTCATGAGCTACCTTTAAAAAAATTATTCTCTTTAGCTTTCACATATAAAACATATGACCCTTGACTTTCTGAATCTAGCTAATTTTGCTTAACATAATGTTCTATAGTTCTACCCATTTTCCTGCAGATGGCAAAATTCCATTCTTCTTTATAGCTGAATAAAACACACATAAACACACATAAATGCACCACATTTTCTTTATCCATTCATCTGCTGATGGACACCTGGGCTGGTTCCATAACCTGGTTATTACGGAATCATGCTACTATAAACATAGGTATTTATATATCACTTTAGTATGCTGGCTTTCATTCTTTTGGATAAATACTGAGGAGTAGAATATTTAGGTCATATGATGCTTCCATTCCTAGTCTTTTGAGGAACCTCCATACTGAGTTACATGTGGCTGTACCTATTGGTAATCCCACCAACACTGTGTAAATATTCCTTTCTTCCAACATCTTTGCCAACTTTTATTATTATTGTTGTTGTTGTTTTTAAAATATTTTTTTAGTTGTTGATAGACCTTTATTTATTTATATGTGGTGCCAAGAATTGAACCCGGTGTCTCACACATACCAAGCAAGTGCACTACCGCTGAGCCTCAGCCCCAGCCCATCTTTTATTATTTTTATTCTTGATGATGGCCATTCTAACTGGAATTAAATGAAATCTCAGTGTAATGTTGATTTGCATTTCCCTGATGGCTAAAGATGTTGGACATTTTT
This sequence comes from Marmota flaviventris, assembly GCF_047511675.1. NCBI lineage: Eukaryota > Metazoa > Chordata > Mammalia > Rodentia > Sciuridae > Marmota > Marmota flaviventris. The sequence continues at coordinate 15,093,101 of NC_092516.1, read as the reverse complement.
CCATATATATTTGTTGGGTATCTGTATTTATTCTTTTGAGACATGTCTACTTAGTTCATTTAACTATTTATTGGGCTACTTGTTTTATTCCTGATAAGTTTGAGTCCTTTATATATTATGAATATTAATCCATTGTGAGAAGGGTAGGTAGCAAATATTTTCTCCATTTTATGGGCTCTGTCTTCACTCCATTGTTTCCTCTGCTGTGAAGCTTTTTAATTTGATAATATTCCATTTATAAATTCTTAGTATTATTTCTTGAGTTTTAGAAGTCCTATTAAGGAGGTCACTGACAGCAAGTATATCTTAGAATTTCCTTCTTCTACATATGGATAACTAGTTTCCCCCAGTACCATTTGTTAAAAAGCTGTCTTTTCTCCAAAGTATGTTTTTTGTGCCTTGGTCTAGAATCAGATGACTATATCTGTGTGGGATGTCTTTGTGTCTTCTATTCCATTGATCTATGTGTCTATTTTTATGCCTACAGTTTTTTTAAAAAAATCAGTACTTTATATATGCATATAAAGATGAAATTCACTGGGGTATATTCATATTTGCATATAATATAGTTTGGTCAATGTCATTCCACTGTTTCTCTCTTTTCTGTCCCTCCTCCCTTTCTCTCAATTCCCTTTCTTTGCTCCACTTATGTCCCTTTTATTTTCATGGGACTCCCCCACCCCCAACCTTTTTTTCTTCTTATTTTGGTTTAGCTTCTGCATATAAGGAAAAACATCTGACCCTTGACTTTCTGAGTCTGGCTTACTTCACTTAGCATGATGGTCTCCAGTTCCATTCACTTAATAGCAAATACCATAAATTCATTCTTCTTTATGGTTGAGTAAAATTACATTGTGTATATATTCCACATTTTCTGTATACATTCATCTGTTGCCAGGCACCTGGGCTAGTTCCATACCTTAGCTACTGCAAGTTGTACTGCTAAACACAGATGTGCTGTGGCTGTATCACTATAGTATGCTGATTTTAGTTCTTTAGGATAATTACCAAGGAGGGAGACAACTATGTTATATGGTGATTCCATTTCTAGTTTTTGATATCCATACTGCTTTTCAGAGTGGCTGTACTAATTTTCAGTCTTACCAACAATTAATAAGTGTACCTTTTCCTCCACATCTTTGCCAGCATTTATTATTATCTGTATTCTTGATAATTGCCATTTTTTTAGAGCTGATAAAAAGTTATCAAGTTTTTATTTTTATTTTTTTTAATATTTTTTTTAATTTATTTATTTTATTGGTTGTTCAAAACATTATAAAGCTATCGACATATCATATTTCATACAATAGATTCAAGTGGGTTATGAACTCCCAATTTTACCCCAAATACAGATTGCAGAATCACATCGGTTACACATCCACATTTTTACATAATGCCCTATTAGTAACTGTTGTATTCTGCTACCTTTACTATCCTCTACTATCCCCCCTCCCTCCCCTCCCATCTTCTCTCACTACCCCATCCACTGTAATTCATTTCTCTCCTTGTTTATTTTCCCATTCCCCTCACAACCTCTTATATGTAATTTTGTATAACAATGAGGGTCTCCCTCCATTACCATGCAATTTCCCTTTCTCTCCCTTTCCATCCCACCTCATGTATCTGTTTAATGTTAATCTTTTCTTCCTGCTCTTCCTCCCTGCTCTGTTCTTAGTTGCTCTCATTATATCAAAGAAGACATTTGGTATTTGTTTTTTAGGGATTGGCTAGCTTCACTAAGCATGATCTGCTCTAGTGCCATCCATTTCCCTGCAAATTCTATGATTTTGTCATTTTTTAGTGCTGCGTAGTACTCCATGGTGTATAAATGCCACATTTTTTTTTTATCCATTCATCTATTGAAGGGCATCTAGGTTGGTTCCACAGTCTTCCTATTGTGAATTGTGCTGCTATGAACATCGATGTAGCAGTATCCCTGTAGTACGCTCTTTTAAGGTCTTCAGGGAATAGTCCAAGAAGGGCAATAGCTGGGTCAAATGGTGGTTCCATTCCCAGCTTTCCCAGGAATCTCCATATTGCTTTCCAGATTGGCCGCACCAGTTTGCAGTCCCACCAGCAATGTACAAGAGTACCCTTTTCCCCACATCCTCGCCAGCACTTGTTGTTGTTTGACTTCATAATGGCTGCCAATCTTACCGGAGTGAGATGGTATCTTAGGGTGGTTTTGATTTGCATTTCTCTGACTGCTAGAGATGGTGAGTATTTTTTCATGTACTTGTTGATTGATTGTATGTCCTCCTCTGAGAAGTGTCTGTTCAGGTCTTTGGCCCATTTGTTGATTGGGTTATTTGTTTTCTTATTGTTTAATTTTTTGAGTTCTTTGTATACTCTGGATATTAGGGCTCTATCTGAAGTGTGAGGAGTAAAAATTTGTTCCCATGATGTAGGCTCCCTATTTACCTCTTTTATTGTTTCTCTTGCTGAGAGAAAACTTTTCAGTTTAAGTAAGTCCCATTTGTTGATTCTTGTTATCAACTTTTGTGCTATGGGTGTCCTATTAAGGAATTTGGAGCCCGACCCTACAATATGTAGACCGGCGCCAACTTTTTCTTCTATCAGACGCAGAGTCTCTGATTTGATATCTAGGTCCTTGATCCATTTTGAGTTAACTTTTGTGCATGGCGAGAGGAGGGGATTCAGTTTCATTTTGTTGCATATGGATTTCCAGTTTTCCCAGCACCATTTGTTGAAGATGCTATCCTCCCTCCATTGCATGCTTTTAGCTCCTTTATCAAATATAAGATAGTTGTAGCTTTGTGGATTAGTCTCTGTGTCCTCTATTCTGTACCATTGGTCCACCCTCCTGTTTTGGTACCAGTACCATGCTGTTTTTGTTACTATTGCTCTGTAATATAGTTTTAAGTCTGGTATCGCTATACCGCCTGATTTGCACTTCCTGCTTAGAATTGCTTTTGCTATTCTGGGTCTTTTATTTTTCCATATGAATTTCATGATTGCTTTATCCATTTCTACAAGAAATGCCGTTGGGATTTTGATTGGCATTGCATTAAACCTATAGAGAACTTTTGGTAATATCGCCATTTTGATGATGTTAGTTCTGCCTATCCATGAACAGGGTACATTTTTCCACCTTCTAAGATCTTCTTCTATCTCTCTCTTTAGGGTTTTGTAGTTTTCATTGTATAAATCTTTCACCTCTTTTGTTAGGTTGATTCCCAAGTATTTTATTTTTTTTGAGGATATTGTGAATGGAGTGTTTTTCCTCATTTCCATTTCAGAGGTTTTGTCGCTGATATACAGAAATGCCTTTGATTTATGCGTGTTGATTTTATATCCTGCCACTTTGCTGAATTCATTTATTAGTTCTAGCAGTTTTTTTGTAGACCCTTTTGGGTCTTCTAGGTATAGAATCATGTCATCTGCAAATAGTGATAATTTAAGTTCTTCTTTTCCTATTTTTATGCCTTTAATTTCTTTCGTCTGTCTAATTGCTCTGGCCAGTGTTTCGAGAACTATATTGAATAGAAGTGGTGATAGAGGGCATCCCTGTCTTGTTCCAGATTTTAGGGGGAATGCCTTCAATTTTTCTCCATTGAGAATGATGCTAGCCTGAGGCTTAGCATAGATAGCTTTTACAATGTCGAGGTAAGTTCCTGTTATCCCTAGTTTTTCTAATGTTTTGAACATAAAGGGATGCTGTACTTTGTCGAATGCTTTTTCTGCGTCTATTGAGATGATCATATGGTTCTTATTTTTAAGTCTATTGATGTGGTGAATAACATTTATTGAATTCCGTATATTGAACCATCCTTGCATCCCAGGGATGAATCCTACTTGATCATGGTGCACAATTTTTTTGATGTGCCTTTGTATCCGATTCGCGAGAATTTTATTGAAGATTTTTGCATCTAGGTTCATCAGAGATATTGGTCTGTAGTTTTCTTTCTTTGAGGTGTCTTTGTCTGGTTTCGGAATCAGGGTGATGTTGGCCTCATAGAATGAATTTGGCAGAGCTCCGTCTTTTTCTATTTCCTGAAATAACTTGAAAAGTATTGGTATTAATTCTTCCTTAAAGGTTTTGTAAAACTCCGCTGTATACCCATCCGGTCCTGGGCTTTTCTTGGTTGGAAGTCTTTTGATTGCTTCTTCTATTTCATCTATTGTTATTGGTCTGTTTAAGTTGTGAGTATCCTCCTGACTCAGTCTGGGCAAATCATATGACTTAAGGAATTTATCGATGTCTTCACTATCTTCTATTTTATTGGAATATAGGTTTTCAAAATAATTTCTAATTGTCTTCTGTATTTCTGTAGCGTCTGTTGTGATATTGCCTTTTTCATCCCGTATGTTAGTAATTTGAGTTCTCTCTCTTCTTCTCTTTGTTAGCATGGCTAAGGGTCTGTCGATCTTATTTATTTTTTCAAAGAACCAACTTTTAGTTTTGTTAATTTTTTCAATAGTTTCTTTTGTTTCAATTTCGTTGATTTCCGCTCTGATTTTAATTATTTCTTGCCTTCTGCTACATTTGCTGTTGTTTTGCTCTTCCTTTTCTAGGGCTTTGAGATGAAGTGTGAGCTCATTTATTTGTTGGTTTTTCCTTTTTTTGAGGAATGACCTCCAAGCGATGAATTTCCCTCTTAAAACTGCTTTCATTGTGTCCCATAGATTCCGATATGTTGTGTCTGTATTTTCATTTATCTCTAAGAATTTTTTGATTTCCTCCTTTATGTCTTCTGTAACCCATTGATCATTCAGTAACATATTGTTCATTTTCCATGTGATGTAGGATTTTTCCTTCCTTCTTTTATCATTGATTTCCAGTTTCATTCCATTATGATCAGATAAAATGCATGGTATTATCTCCATCCCTGTATATTTACTGAGGGTTGCCCTATGGCATAATATATGGTCTATTTTTGAGAAGGATCCATGTGCTGCTGAGAAAAAAGTATATCCACTTGATGATGGTTGATATATTCTATATATGTCAGTTAAGTCTAGGTTGTTGATTGTGATATTGAGTTCTATAGTTTCTTTATTCAGCTTTTGTTTGGAGGATCTGTCCAATGGTGAGAGAGGTGTGTTGAAGTCACCCATAATTATTGTGTTGTGGTCTATTTGATTCTTGAACTTGAGGAGAATTTGTTTTATGAACGTCACAGCACCATTATTTGGTGCATAAATATTGATAATTGTTATGTCTTGTTGGTGAATGGTTCCTTTTAACAGTATATAATGTCCTTCCTTATCCCTTTTGATTAATTTAGTCTTGAAGTCCATTTTATTCGATATGAGGATGGCCACCCCTGCTTGCTTACGAGGACCGTGTGCGTGGTATATTTTTTCCCAACCTTTCACCTTCAGCCTGTGTATGTCTTTTGCAATCAGATGTGTCTCCTGGAGGCAGCATATTGTTGGATTTGTTTTTTTAATTCATGTTACCAGCCTATGTTGCTTTATTGGAGAGTTTAAGCCATTAACGTTTAGAGTTACTATTGATATATGGCTTGTACTTCCAGCCATGTTTGATTATTTATCTTCTTCTTCTTCTTTTTTTTTAATTTAGTTTGTTTCTCCATGGTTAGCTTTCCCCCCGCCCTCTGTCTTTATAGAGGCACTTCCCACTGATGGTTTTGGTTATTGTTTTTCATTTCTTCCTCGTTTACTGTTTTGCTCAAGATGCTTTGCAATGCTGGTTTTCTGGCTGCAAATTCTTTTAGCTTTTGTTTATCATGAAAGATTTTTATTTCGTTGTCGTACCTGAAGCTTAATTTTGCTGGATACAGAATTCTTGGTTGGCATCCATTGTCTTTCAGTGTTTGAAATACGTTGTTCCAGGATCTTCTCGCTTTCAGCGTCTGTGATGAAAAATCCGTTGTTAACTTTATTGGTTTACCCCTGAATGTAATCTGCCTCCTTTCTCTTGTAGCTTTTAATATTTTCTCTTTGTTCTGTATATTGGATATCTTCATAACAATGTGTCTTGGCGTTGGTCTACTGTGATTTTGTGTGCTCGGTGTCCTGTATGCATCTACAATTTGTATATCCGTTTCCTTTTTTATTTCTGGAAAGTTTACAGTAATTATTTCATTCAGCAGGTTACTCATTCCCTTGGTTTGAATCTCTGTACCTTCTTCTATCCTGATGACTCGTAGGTTTGGTTTTTTTATGTTATCCCATATCTCTTGGATGTTTTTCTCGTCGTGTTTAACCAGCCTTTCTGAGTTGGCTAGGCTCTTTTCAAGATGATATATTTTGTCTTCATTATCTGATATTCTGGCTTCTACTTGCTCCACTCTGTTGGTGATACTCTCAATTGAGTTTTTATTTTGGTTTATCGTTTCCTTCATTTCTAGAATTATTGTTTGGTTTTTTTTTTTTTATAATCTCTATCTCCTGATAAAGATGCTTAACTTCTTCTTTTATCTGTTTATGTAATTCATTTTCAAAGTGTTCTTTCACTGTGTGGATTTGCTGTCTCGTATCTTCTTTAAGGTTCCATTCCATTTGTCTAAGCTATTCCTTGAGTTCTTTATATGATCATTTTTCTGCTGACTCTAGGTCCTCCTGAATATTTAGGCTGTCCTTCATTGTTTGTACTCCTTTTCTTCTTTGCTTTTTTATGCTGCTCATGTTACTTCTTGTTCTGTTTGACTGCTGAGTTTCTGTTTACTCTTATAGATTTGATGCTTGGGAGGAAAGATATTAGAAGGGAAGGGAAGAAGTCACTAAAGAGAGTGAGAGTAGGCAGGTAGAATTCAAAGAAGGGGGAATAAGAAAATTGAAAAGAAATTAAAAGACAAAAGGAACAAAAATAACAAAGATTAGATAATAAAGAAAGAAAGAAAAGATGAGAAAAAAATTTAACAAAAATAATAATGATAATAAAAAAATGAAAATTAAAAATTAAAAATAATAATAATAATAAAATAAAAAAATTAAAAAAAAATAGAAACATTGAAAAAAAGTAAAAGAACATCAACAAATAAAATGGCGAGGATGTGGGGAAAAGGGTACACTTGTACATTGCTGGTGGGACTGCAAATTGGTGCAGCCAATTTGGAAAGCAGTATGGAGATTTCTTGGAAAGCTGGGAATGGAGCCACCATTTGACCCAGCTATTCCCCTTCTCGGTCTATTCCCTAAAGACCTAAAAAGAGCATGCTACAGGGACACTGCTACATCGATGTTCATAGCAGCACAATTCACAATAGCTAGACTGTGGAACCAACCTAGATGCCCTTCAATGGATGAATGGATAAAAAAAATGTGGCATTTATACACAATGGAGTATTACTCTGCATTAAAAAATGACAAAATCATAGAATTTACAGGGAAATGGATGGCATTAGAGCAGATTATGCTAAGTGAAGCTAGCCAATCCCTAAAAAACAAATGCCAAATGTCTTCTTTGATATAAGGAGAGTAACTAAGAACAGAGTAGGGTCGAAGAGCATGAGAAGAAGATTAACATTAAACAGGGATGAGAGGTGGGAGGGAAAGGGAGAGAGAAGGGAAAATGCATGGAAATGGAAGGAGACCCTCAGAGTTATACAAAAGTACATACAAGAGGAAGTGAGGGGAAGGGGAAAAATAATACAAGGGGGACAAACGAATGTCAGTAGAGGGGGCAGAGAGAGAAGAGGGGAGGGGAGGGGAGGGGAGGGGGGATAGTAGAGGATAGGAAAGGCAGCAGAATACAACAGATACTAGTATGGCAATATGTAAATCAATGGATGTGCAACTGATGTGATTCTGCAATCTGTATATGGGGTAAAAATGGGAGCTCATAACCCACTTGAATCAAATTGTGAAATATGATATATCAAGAACTATGTAATGTTTTGAACAGCCAACAATAAAAAATTAAAAAAAAAATTGAAAATGAAAGAAAAAGAAGGAAAAAAAGAAAAAAAAGAAAAAGAAAAAAAAATGATGATAATAATAATAATAATAATAATAATAATAATAAAAAATGCAGTCCTAGAGTTCTATTAACTTCTCTTCCAGTAGGTGGAGCTGTGCCCACTGGGCCAAGCTTCTCCTCTCTGTAGGTGGGAAGCATTCACTGTGCAGCAGCTCTTTCTCCTAGACTGGGCTGGTCTCCAATCCTGAGTGTCTAGGGCCTTGTCTTGTGTTTCCTCAAGCCAGGCAGTGCTCACCTGTGGCGCTCACCACAATACTGTCTACACGCCAGGTCTGCTGCTCCTGGGAGCCCTGTTTTCATGAACACCTGGGCTCACTCTCCCTGTTTGCCTCCCTCAGACCCTAAGTTTGTAGAGCTTGGGGCTGAGATCCCCCAGCAAATTTGCTTGCCCTCCTGTAGCCACGCCCCCGGTAGCTCGTGCAAGAGCCCTCAGTTGTCAGCACTGGTGGGAGCGGTAGCCGGGAGTTCCGCGCCGCGAGTCCCGCGCCACTCCTGATTCCCTCGGTCTGGTTATTGCATTCACAGGAGAGCTGGGAGTGGCCCTTAAGGTTTCCCCGCTGTGTGGAGAGAGATGACTAGGGGATTACACACCTGTCGCACTGGTTTCAATGCAGTTATCTCCTCCGCCCGTGACGCCATTTCTCTGCCATGGTGGTTTCCCATGCAAATGGTGACCGTTCGTTCCCTTTTCCGGGTGACCAATACAACGGGTGGGTCCTGACTGTCTCTCCCAATCCCCGTTTCAGTCCTGTGGCCACTGCCTATGAAGGCTCGGTTGGCTTTTACCTCTGTAAGTTCCTAAGGGCCGACCAATTATTTCAGTGGGATCGTTAGTGCTGAGTCACACGAAGCAGGCGAACCGAAGCTTAATTGCCTCCGATTCGGGCTCTGTGTGTGTGCTCTGAGGGGCCCAGCCTGTACACCCCAGATCCACGTCAGCTCAGCATTGCCTAGTGATCCTGAGCAAACAGCATTTAGACAGTTTACGGCTCCCTATGCCCGCGCAGTTGAAGATGTCAGAGACTTGATCTTTCTGCGCCTGCCACCATGTTAGATCTCCTCAGTAATATTCATGTTGCCCTTACAGCTTCCTGGCATAAGCAAGTTCTTGGGATTATACAAACTGCTGCTTCTGTTTCCAGTCAGATTTTTAGGAATGAAACCCTGCCGCCGTCGCCTCCGTCTCTGGGCCGTGCTCACGGGCGCTGCGCTCGTGTGCGACCGTAGCAGAGCCGCCCTGGCCTCCGCAGCTCTTCAGCCCGGTGCCCGGCCCCTGGGGCCCAAGCGGCTGCCACCGCGGCTCTCCGTCCCCCTCCTCCGAAGCACGGGTCCCCTGGCAGGGGGGTGCAGAACGACCCCAGAGCAGGCTCTGCCCGAAGGTGCAGCGGCGAACAGGCCACCGAGGCGCTCGAGGCTGCAGTCCAGCCTTCGGAGGACAGGGCTCGGCACGTAGCCCAGCTCCAACCTCTAGGTGCGGCTGCCGGACAATGTATACGGAGCCATCAAGACAGCAAGCAGAAAGCAAATGGCGGCTCCCGCGGAGTGGATTTTCGGCACAGAAACCACAGCCCCGCCAACAATCCCAATCCACAAACTCTCCCTGTATAAAAAATATTCAAAAAAAAAAAAAAAAAAGAAAGAAAAAAAAGGCGGGGCGCACTGAGCTTTCTTTGCCTCGGGTACTTACAATCCACTGCTGATTACACACTCAGCTTCTCTGCCCGGAGCGAAGCGAAAGAGGAAGCAGATGGGAGCAAAGCGCCCGCGGCTCTGAGCAGCCAAGCCTCCGGGAGCCAAGCGTCTCTTTTTCGATCTCTTTGTTCTTCCTGCTGCTTGGCAAAGTGGTCTGCCACAGATTAATGGTGAAAGGAGCTCTAACAGACTGTGCGAAATCTCTATTAAAGCCGCTGTTCTGAGCACCATGCTCAGCACTTCAGCAACCCCCGTACGCAGCGGCCATCTTCTTGATAATTGCCATTTTGACTGGAGATGAAATCAATTTTGATTTGCGTTTTCTATAGTTTGAACAACATGCTCCTCATTACTGAGCCCTTAGTGCTCATATTTCTACAAATATTATGTTAATGATGATATGTTGTAAGTATGCCTCTAACATAATAGCTTTATCTTTTTTGGGGGGTACTCGACCACTGAACAACATCCCAACCGTATTTTGTATTTTATTTAGAGACAGGGTCTCACTGAGTTGCTCAGCACCTCACTTTTGCTTTGAACTCACAATCCTCCCATCTCAGCCTCCTAAGCAACTGGGATTACAGGCAAGCACCACAGCTCCTGGCCATAATAGCTTTCTTGAAAACATTTTTCTTTTCTATATTAGCCCTCATGAGAATCACCTTTAATATTCATATTTCAGCCAACAGCCTCTTTAAGACTAGCTAGGTTTTTTTTAAATGTGTACTTCAAAACTTTCTCAGCATCTCCCCATAACTAGTTCTAAAGTCAGTTCCCCACTGTTTGGTATTTGTTGTAGCAGCATCCAATTTCCTGGTATCAAAATATGTATTTGTTTGCTAAGGCTGCCATAAGAAATACCATATACTCAATCATTTAAACAACAGAATGTCTCAGTTTGAAGACTAGAAATCTGGGATCAAGTGATGGCAGGGTTGGTTTCTTCTGAAACCTCTTTCCTTAGTTTTTAGGTGGCTTTCTTTTTTTAATGTATTCCTGTGGTCTTCCCTCTATGTATGCATATATATGTCCAATTTCCTTTTCTTATAAGAACACCAGTGATACTAGACTAGGGTCTTTCTTACTGACCTAATTTTAAATTTAATTACCTTTTCAAAACCTTATCTCCAAACACATTCTGAGATACTGGAAATTAGGACTTCAACATTCGAATTTTTGTTTGGGGTGGCACAATTTAGCCCATAACTATTTTTGTTGTTGTTGAAAAGTGTAAATTCATAATAAATATTGTATATACTAATTCCTTTGCCCTCCATATTTGTTATAACTGTTCTTTTTAAAGTTGCTGCTCCTCATTTTAGTGACTTAATATAGATCAATTTAGTAGATGCTATGTTCTGAGCAGGATGCTGCCATGAATTTCTTTGAGAGACTTTTGAAAATAATTCTGGCCTTCATTTTTATGCCTAGCTCACAGATGTCAGCCCCAGGTCTGTATATTTAGTGATTAAAAAAAACAAGGTCCTTGAATGCTTTAAGTCAGTAAGTTTCCTTGATTTGTCAAGTAGATCTGTATATGAAGGCAGACCATCAAGCCTTAGGCAATTTACAAGTAAGAGTCAACTTTTACTTCATGCTTGTACAGGTCTTCAACATCCATCAGAGGTTAGTGGTTGAGGTATTCTCCTTTCCTATGTCATTCCTGGCCACACATACTAACATTTAAACCATTGTAATGTCAAAACTTTTCAAAGTTCACTGTGGTTATCTAGTTCTTAAGGTATTTCTTTTTAATTTTTGGCCAGGTTCTTGCCTGACTCTGTTGAAATCACAGCCTTAGCCACCTGTGGTGATGTTACCAGTAGATTGCTACTAATTTTAGTAATGGCCTGAGAATAATGCTTTATTTTATTAATTTTTTATCTTTTAGAGCTTAGTTTTGATTCAAATCCAATAGTAACAATGTTATTGGAATAGAGATTTTCAGGAATTCTGTATTTGACAATGTTCTAAGGATAGGGCTTTTAACAGAGCTCGAAACAGATGGGTCCTTTCTGCTAATTGCAAGGCTACTACTGGCTTTTCATGGCTGGTGAGGGAGGGTGATGGGAATGGTGCTAACTTAAAATGCAGATCTTATAGAGGTTCAATAATTTTTCTTGAATAGATACATTCTAATTTGTTTTCTGCTTTTGGTTAATGTCTAGCTTTTGAAAATGTGTGATTTAAATTATATTTTACAAATATTTTTGTTCTTTTTGTGAGAATATTGGTTAATTCCATCTTACCCGAAGTTCAAATCATCCACATACTAGGTGTTGGGGTAATTTGTGAAATAGAAAAGTTAATTAATCAAGTATCTTAGAGAGTTATTTTAACAATAATAAAGAGAATGCAGAGAACACATTCATTTGGACAAAATTAGTTACACAGACTACCTTCAAAAATTAGTTCTGAAAAGTCAATCTTTTAAGTATTCAACCATCTGTTTTTAGAATGGCAAATATACTAAAGGACAGCTTTCAATTATTGGAACCAACATTCTTATCATGTGAGAGCCCAGATAGACATCTATATTTTGGTCAAAATAAAAACGCTAATGCAAAATTGCATAATACAATATTTTCACTCTGGGATTATGCAATTTAGCCAAAAGATCCTATAGCCAAAATGTCTTTAACCTTTATGTCTAGTTGTCTCCAGTTTAGTTGCTTCTATGATACTGGTAATTAGGAGGAAAAAAAAGAGTAACTAAATACCATAGTTAAGTCCTTTCTTTGCAAGTGACAAAAGTCTTCATATAGCAGCAATCTCTTTCCTTTCTATGAGTCTTACCTTTAACTTTCCGTAGCTCTTGATTTTTAGACTTTAGAAAAATCTCTAGTTTCTTTATGAGAGTCAGAGCCAAACCAGAATTCCCTGAAATTGAGTAAGGCACAATGGTTTGACCATAATGTCTCAAATCCATTTCTCTTGCAGGCATATAATCATCCTTGAAGTTTAGAGCTATTAAGAGATAGGTAGTGACAACCAAAATTACTATTATCTGTAGCAAGATCAACTTCCAGTTGCGCCAACTAAAAAGTGCCCTTTTTATAAACATGGAACAAAACTGCTGGCGGTAAAGTGGAAACTAAAAAGAAGAGGGAAAATAGTATTACAATGGTTAGTGACCCAAGTAGGATATACATGTAAAATACATTAGTTTAAATGTTTCAAATTTTATGGTGAAAATACACACATATAAATTTATGCTTTAAACTAAGCCCAAGAAAACAAGATGTTTATTTGTGTAAGATATTAAGTGAAGATTAAAATGGGGCTTCTAATCTGATTATACTGAAAATCTTAAGATGATTTATTAACATGGTATAATACTTCTGATTGGAAAATCCAAATTATATCTTTTATTTAATATTAAGCTATAGTTTTTCTATTTTCTCCATTTTATAAAAAAACATTCCATAAACTATTATATTTCTCCTGGGTATAATACATGAACTCTAGTTCATAGACAGAACGTGTCCTTAATTTGATCAACAAATATTTTCTGAATGTAATGGTCAAAGTTCTTGGGTCTAGTCAAAACTGAACAAAGGGAAAACTTATAATGAGAACTTTTCAAAGAGAATTTTGAGAAATAATAAGGCTGAAGGTAGCAGCTGTAATCTTTTATCTAGAACCCATTTCTCCTGCATGAGGAAATTAATGTGGTTATTACAGACTGGACCATATTTGGCTTGCTAAGCTCCAAACATATTTTAAATTTAAATATTAAACTACATGAACATATGTAAACCAAACATATTAGTGAATATGCTTACCCCAGTATTAAATTTAATGGTAGCAAGTTCATTAAAACTGGAAAAAACTGGTCTTTCAAAACTTCCAGACAGGCTCTGCTGTTTGTTTTGGTCATGAATACTCATTTGGGAAGTTGCCAGCTTATTGACCCTATACACATACACACATACATGAAATGAGCACAGATCATTTAGTTTTAATCATAGCCACAATCTGTTTTATTTAAGGAATGGTAAATGAGGTTTAAAACTTGAAAGAGTCCTCTTGCTCATGGATTGGCAGGAGCATTGCACATGAGCAATATGATAATGGTGGTTCTCAATAAACCAGTCAGAAGACTGCTGCCAACTGATGGCAAGGTTTCTACCATTCTGAGGCAACATGAGAAATACAATTACAATACATTTTGTTTCATTAAGCTGAACTTACTCAGTTAAATGACTTACCTTTAATCAAAGATATCTGTCCTTCAGGATTTAATATGTTCTTTGTTTTATAAAATGACAGGGACATTGAGCAGTAAGGTTTTAAAATTAGATAAAAGTCCTTATATTTCCCACTACTGCCTATGTTTGAAGCTGTTTTTTTTTGGGTGTGGATACTTGAGAAGAATGCAGATACATACAAGTAGTTATAAACCAAAGGGGGAATGCTAGTTAGAATAATAGAAGAAAAAAGACATCACAGCATATTTAGAGACAGGAGAAGTGGTAAAACACCTGGTGGAAAATACATTACTTGAAAAGGCACATTATTTTATAAACCATAGAGCTATCAATAACTTTCTGCTAGTATTTTTTTGGACTATATTACTAAACTCTGACATGAGTAAGTAATGAGTAGGTTGATGACTTAGGTATGCTTTAAAAACCACATATCAGCATAATACATCCCATCAATAGACTTAAAGACAAGAATCATATGATTATCTCAATAGATGCAGAATAAGGATTTGACAAAATATAGCATCTCTTCATATTCAAAACACTAGAAAAACTAGGGATAGTAGAAACATACCTCCACATTGTAAAAGCTATCTATGTTAAGTCCAGGGCCAACATCATCCTAAATGGAGAAAGACTAAAAGCATTCCCTCTAAAGAATGGAACAAGACAGGGATGCCCTCTTCACCATTTCTATTCAAACTCTAGCCAGAGCAATCAGACAAATGAAAGAAATTAAAAGCATATGATTAGGAAAAGAATAATTCAAACTATCATTATTTGCTGATGACATGATTCTATATTTAGAAGATCCAAAAATTTCTACCAGAAAACTTCTAGAACTAATAAGTGAATTCAGCGAAATAGCAGGATATAAAATCAACACCCGTAAATCAAATGTATTTCTATACATCAGTGTTGAATCTACTAAAAGAGAAATTAGGAAAACGACCCTATTCATAATGTCTAAAAAAAATACTTGGGAATCAATCTAACAAAAGAGGTGAAAGAAGGGAGGCCGCCCCGACCTGCGGTCTGCTCCCCGCAGCCGCTGACCCAGCTGCAAAAGAAAAAGTTTCCGAGAGGCAGGTGGAGAAAGGGGAGAAGGGCTACCTGGAGCGGCAGGGGGCGGCGGAGCGCCCGGAGCCCCGGACATGTCCAGGTGGAAGCAGGTGAAGCCGTGAAAGGATCACTAGGCAATGCTGAGCTGACGTGGATCTGGGGCGAACAGTCTGTGCCTCTCAGAACACACACCAAACCCGGATCGGCTGAATTCAAGCTCCCGTTCGCCTGCGTCTCACAGACAAAGTGCTGTGACTCAGTGCTAAACGATCCTGCTGAAACAACTGGTCAGCCCTTCTGAACCTGCGGAGATTAATACCAACTGAGCCTTCATAGGCAGTGGCCACAGGTTTGAGACGGGGCTTGGGACAGCCAGTACCCGGCAAAGGGAACGAACTGTCGCCATTTGCATGGGATACCACCATGGCAGAGAACTGACGTCACCAGAATGCGGCAGAGGAGATAACTTCATTGAAACCAGCAGCGGCAGGTGTGTAACCCCCAGCCCCCCCTCTCCACACAGCGGGGAAACCTCAAGGGCCCCTCCCAGCTCTCCCATGAGCACGACAGTCAGACCGAGGGAATCAGGAGTGGCGCGGGACCCCCGGCTACCGCTCCCACCAGTGCTGACAACTGAGGTCTCTTGCACCAGCTACCGGGGGCGTGGCTACCGGAAGGCAAGCAAAATACGCTGAGGGTTCTCAGCCCCAAGCTCCACAAACATAGGGTCTGAGAGAACGGCAAACAGGGAGAGTGCGCCCAGTAGTTCAAGAAAATAGGGCTCCCGGGAGCAGCAGACGTGGCGTGTAGCCAGTATTGTGGTGAGCGTCACCGGTGAGTGGGGCTTGGCTGGAGGAAAAGTGGGGAAGTGACTAGACACAAGAAAAGGCCCTAGGACTCAGGATTGGAGACCCGCACAGTCGGGGAGGAGGCGCTGCTGCACAGTGATTGGTTCCCGTGTATTGAGAGGAGAAGCTTGACCCGATGGGAACAGCTCCACCTACTGGAAGAGAAGTTAATCAAGACTGCATTTAAAAAAATTTTTTTGGGGGGGGTTTCATTTTTATTTATTTTTTATTTTTTTAATTATTTTTTAATTTTTATTTCTTTCATTATTTTTTTAAATTTTTTTCTTTTCTATTTTTTTGTCTTTTCATTTCTTTTCAATTTCCTTATTCCCCTTTCCTTGAATTCTACCTGTTTACTCTCATTCTCTTTAGTGACTTCTTCCCTTCCCTTCTAATACCTTTCCTCCCAAGCATCACGACGCTGTTTATGTGTAATTTACTAAATATGTATAGGTCAATGTTCCGAGGCGTTATATAGTGCTACCAAGTCCCTAGCTACCCAAATACTCCAGACCATTCTCCTGTTAACATCCCTCGTCAGTAGAGCAACCTTCCAAGGTTGCCAAGAGATAGCAACCTCAATACCATCACATCATTCGACTTAAATATAAGTCCCAAGACCAAACTGCAGACCGCTATATGCCATCAGACTCCGTACACAGTTTAGGAAATGAATGAATCAACACTATAGTGCAACAAAACTCATCATCTCTAGTCATAGACTTCCATCACAAAAGAGAGACCCCAGAGTCACACAAAACCAAATAAATTTATAGGAGTAAACAGTAACTCAGCAGTCAAACAGAGCAAGAAGTAATATAAGCAACATGAAAAAGCAAGGAAGAAAAGGAGTACAAACAATGCAGGACAGCCTAAATATACAGGAGGACCTAGAGGCATCAGAAAAATGGCCAAATAAAGAAATCAAGGAATACCTTAGATGGAATGGAATCTTAAAGAGGACATGAGACAGCAAATTCTAACACTAAAAGAACACATTGAAAATGAATTACATAAACAGATAAAAGAAGCAAATAAGCATCTTTATCAGGAGATATAGATTATTTAAAAAATCAAACAATAATTCTAGAAATGAAGGAAACCATAAACCAAATTAAAAACTCAAATGAGAGTATCACTAACAGAGTGGAGCAAGTAGAAGCCAGAACGTCAGATAATGAAGACAAAATATATCATCTTGAAAAGAGTCTAGCCAACTCAGAAAGGCTGGTAAAAAATCACAAGAAAAACATCCAAGAGATATGGGATAACATAAAAAAACCAAACATAAGAGTCATCGGGATAGAGGAAGGTATAGAGGTTCAAACCAAGGGAATGAGCAACCTGCTGAATGAAATAATTATAGAAAACTTTCCAGAAATAAAAAAGGAAATGGATGTACAAATTGTAGATGCATACAGGACACCGAGCATACAAAATCACAGTAGACCAACGCCAAGACACATTGTTATGAAGATATCCAATATACAGTACAAAGAGAAAATATTAAAAGCTACAAGAGAAAGGAGGCAGATTACATTCAGGGGTAAACCAATAAGGTTAACAATGGATTTTTCATCACAGATGCTGAAAATGAGAAGATCCTGGAACAACGTATTTTAAACTCTGAAAGATAATGGATGCCAACCAAGAATTTTGTATCCAGCAAAATTAAGCTTCAGGTATGACAACGAAATAAAAATCTTTCATGATAAACAAAAGTTAAAAGAATTTGCAGCCAGAAAACCAGCATTGCAAAGCATCTTGAGCAAAACAGTAAACTAGGAAGAAATGAAAAACAATAACCAAAACCAACAGTGGGAAGTACCTCAGTAAAGCCAGAGGGCTGGGGGGGGGAAGCTAATCATGGAAAAACAAACCAAATTTTTTAAAAAAAGAAGATAAATAATCAAACATGGCTGGAAGTACAAATCATATATCAATAGTAACTCTAAACGTCAATGGCTTAAACTCACCAATAAAGCAACATAGGCTGGTAACATGGATTAAAAAAGCAAATCCAACAATATGCTGCCTCCAGGAGACACATCTGATTGGAAAAGATGTACACAGGCTGAAGGTGAAAGGTTGGGAAAAAAAATACCACGCACACAGTCCTCGTAAGCAAGCAGGGGTGGCCATCCTCATATCGAATAAAATCGACTTCAAGACTAAGTTAATCAAAAGGGATAAGGAAGGCACTATATACTGCTAAAAGGAACCATTCACCAACAAGACTTAACAATTATCAATATTTATGCACCAAATAATGGTGCTGCGACATTCATAAAACAAACTCTCCTCAAGTTCAAGAATCAAATAGACCACAACACAATAATTACAGGTGACTTCATCACACCTCTCTCACCATTGGACAGATCCTCCAAACAAAAGTTGAATAAAGAAACTATAGAACTCAATAACACAATCAATAACCTAGACTTAACTGACATATATAGAATATATCAACCATCATCAAGTGGATACACGTTTTTCTCAGTAGCACATGGATCCTTCTAAAAAATAGACCATATATTATGCCATAGGGCAAATCCACAAAGTTACAGGTATCTTATATTTGATAAAGGGGCTAAAAGCATGCAATGGAGGATGGATAGCATCTTCAACAAATGGTGCTGGGAAAACTGGAAATCCATATTCAACAAAATGAAACTGAATCCCCTTCTCTCGCCATGCACAAAAGTTAACTCAAAATGGATCAAGGAGCTTGATATCAAATCAGAGACTCTGCGTCTGATAGAAGAAAAAGTTGGCTCCGATCTACATATTGTGGAGTCGGGCTCCAAATTTCTTAATAGGACACCCATAGCACAAGAATTAATAACAAGAATCAACAAAAGGGACTTACTTAAACTAAAAAGTTTTTTCTCAGCAAGAGAAACAATAAGAGAGGTAAATAGGGAGCCTACATCCTGGGAACAAATTTTTACTCCTCACACTTCAGATAGAGCCCTAATATCCAGAGTATACAAAGAACTCAAAAAATTAAACAATAAGATAACAAATAACCCAATCAACAAATGGGCCAAGGACCTGAACAGACACTTCTCAGAGGAGGACATACAATCAATCAACAAGTACATGAAAAAATGCTCACCATCTCTAGCAGTCAGAGAAATGCAAATCAAAACCACCCTAAGATACCATCTCATTCCAGTAAGATTGGCAGCTATTATGAAGTCAAACAACAAGTGCTGGCGAGGATGTGGGGAAAAGGGTACACTTGTACATTGCTGGTGGGACTGCAAATTGGTGCGGCCAATTTGGAAAGCAGTATGGAGATTCCTTGGAAAGCTGGGAATGGAACCACCATTTGACCCAGCTATTCCCCTTCTCGGTCTATTCCCTAAAGACCTAAAAAGAGCATACTATAGGGACACTGTTACAACAATGTTCATAGCAGCACAATTCACAATAGCTAGAATGTGGAACCAACCTAGATGCCCTTCAGTAGATGAATGGATAAAAAAATGTGGCATTTATACACAATGGAGTATTACTCTACACTAAAAAATGACAACAGGGACGAGAGGGGGGGAGGGAAAGAGAGAGAGAAGGGAAATTGCATGGTAAAGGAGACTCTCATTGTTATACAAAACTACATATAAGAGGAAGTGAGGGGAAAGGGGAAAAATAAACAAGAGAGAGAAATGAATTACAGTAGATGGTGTAGGGAGAGAAGAAGGGAAGGGAGGGGAGGGGAGGGGAGTGGAGGGAAGGGGAGGGGAGGGGAGTGGAGGGAAGGGGAGGGGAGGGGAGGGGAGGGGGGATAGTAGAGGATAGGAAAGGCAGCAGAATACAACATACACTAGTATGGCAGTAGGTAAAAAAGTGGATGTGTAACCGGTGTGAATCTGCAATATGTATATATGGTAAAAATGGGAGTTCATAATCCGCTTGAATCAAATGTATGAAATATGATATGTCAAGAACTTTGTAATGTTTTGAACAACTAATAAAAAAATAAAAACAAAAAAATAACTTTCAAGTATACTTTTCATGGAAACTGACAAATGACGTTAAGATTCATATATTAGTTGATTTTGTCACTAATGTTGTAAATAAGATATAATGAGGAGGAACTGCACTGTTTAAAGGGTAGAATTAACACATAAATATGAGTGAGATTTGTAGAGTAGAAGGTAAATTCTGAACACATTATTCAAGATGTGCAAGTACTGTACATGTAGCATTTTAAATGACTAGTAGTGAGACAATGGACTAATTATTTTGGGTAAAAACGGTTTAATCCATGCTTCACTTCAGACAACAAATTCTAAACCACTTGGCTGAATCAAACTGATATTAAAAGAAAATATGGTTGGTAATTTCAAAGTTGACATGCCTTAAAAAGAAAATAATTGGGGGCTTGGGCTGGGGTTGTAGCTCAGTGGTAGAGTCTTTCATGTGTGAGGCACTGGGTATGATCCTTAGCACTACATAAAAACAAATAAATAAAATAAAGGTATTTTGTCTGTGTACAACTAAATTTTTTTTTAAAAATGGGGGGCTAGCTGGGTGTGGGGGCACACACCTGCAATCCCAGTGGCTCAGGAGGCTGAGGCAGAAGGATTGTTAGTTCAAAGCCAGCCTCAACAACAGAGAGGCACTAAGCAACTCAGTGAGATCCTGATAAAATACAAAAAAAGGGCTGGGATGTGGCTCAGTGGTTGAGTGCCTCTGAGTTCAATCCCTGGTACCACCCACAAAAATAATGGGAGCTGTAGTTAAAAATAACATGAAAATTAAAAAGGAAAGACAAATTGGGGAATAATTTGCAAAATGATTATCTTCTTAAGAGGAAGGCATGAGCATGTATGTGTGTATTTCAAAATCTGTAAGGAAAAAAACTCAATTTTATTGGATCTGCCACTTACCTGCTCAGTAAGCTGATATTGTGTAAATTCTCTGGTTTTAGTTTTCTTCCCTAAAAATTGAACCCTATTTCACTGGATAGTAGTAAGGATTATTTGTCTTTAAATGTGATACTTAGAATAGTGCTTTGCAAATAGTAGGCACCCATGTGAATAACTTAAACCACTCCAAAAACCTTCATAATTTAATATCATCATTGTGAAATTCCTAATAAACAAACTATATTAATATTCTTTTTCTAGCTGTTCTTAGATTAATCTGAAACTTGTAGAGGTTTGGTAACTTATCTTAAATAATTATCTTAAAGAGAGCAAGTCACTGTTAATTTAAATTTGACAGTCTCCAACCTGAACTAAAGAAAATTTATTCATTAAGGAGGAGGTAGGAAAAGAGACTGACACTGCCAATAAGCCCTAGTGGAAAGGACTCATCATGGTCCAAGGCTTTTTGTTTTTAAACTGGGGATTGAACCAAGGGAGCATCTTATCGCTGAGAAACACCCCCACTTCTTTTTATTGTTTGACAGGGTCTTGCTAAATTCTGAGGCTAGTCTTGAAATTTGTGATTCTCCTGCCTCAGCTTCCATCTCACTGGAATTGCAGGTGTGTACCACTGTGCCTGGCACTGTCCAAGGTTTTGAACTATAATTTCCCAGTTGCAGGTAGAGCTTTTATCATGGAAACGATGACTTTAATGAATAAATAACACTCATTAATTTACTCATTGAGAACTATTTTTGAGTATTCTTTATATGACAGCTTCTGTGTGAGGTCCCAAGTATAATCACTGAACAAAAAAGGCAAGATCCCTACCCTTATGGAGCTTTTTATAGCTGTGCTTACATAGAAACTTTCTCATTGTAATTTAGTTCTCTATGAAGAGACAAGAGAAGATTTATTGAATGACCAAGAGACCACTTCTTATTATAAATTGTCTTAGTCCATTTTGTGCTTCTATGACAGAATAGCTGAGACTGGCTAATTTATAATGAACAGAAATTTATTTCTCATGTTTTAGAAGTTGAGTAGTCCAAGACTGAGGGGCCAACACCTGGTGAGGATCCTCTTGCTGTGAAGGTAAAAGGTAAAGAAAGCACACAAGAGGAGCCTGAACTTTGTGGGACAAGTTCAAGTCACAACACAAATTATCCTTATTATAAATTAATTAAGTCACATTTTAACTTATATATATCAGTCTTTTAAAAATTTGTGTGAATAAATTATCCCAAGTCTACTTGAAGCATTGATAAACTCCTTGATCCTAAGAGAATGAAGTCTAGCTTCAGCTTTGTCATACCCTTACCAGAAAAGGACATTTGGTAAATCCTTGTGACTGTTAACTAGCTGACTTTGCTTCGTGACAACATGAATTCCATGGGTGCTGTGATTTTGAATTTTTACACAGTGAGAGACAAACTATATAAAAATTAAATAAATAACAGAAATATGGTTAGGTCAAAATTTTAAAGTCATTTGTACTGTACACTATAAGTTAGAAAAAAAATTTTTCATATAATACATAGATATAATTCTATATTTTCCTTGACCAATTCTAAACTCTCTACTGAGGAAAAACTATACATCAAGGCCCAAATTAAAAATCTTTAAATATTTCTTAGCTGAACATATAGAAATACATTAGCAAAAATATTTGAAAACTCAGTGATACTATGATTCTACCAACTGCAATTGGGGGGAAGTGTAATCTTAAATTGATGTAGGGTTTTAGGGGTAGAAATTGTTTTTTTAAAGTCCTTATTACTTACTTAAAGAAGACTTCTTTCATGGTAGTGATTGAAACTCCAAAGTTGGCAATGCCCAGCTCTTTCTGATTCTTTTCCAACTCATCAAACAGAGCTTCAAATCTGAAATGAGAGAAAAAAGGAAAAAAGAAAGAGCTAGTGTTAGTATAGATAAATTTTACCCTGTTTTTTAAAGTTAATTTTATTTTCTAGTAAATAAGAATTTTAAATGTAAGCATTTTTCCCATTTAATACAAATTAACATTATCAATTATATTTTCTCTATTATTTTCTTAAAATGCATTTTGTGGTACAATATATAACATAAAATTTGTCATTTTACATAAGTGTAAAGTTCAAGTGCCACTAAGTATATTCATAATGTACAACCATCACCATTATCCATTTCCAGAACTTTTTCACCATCTCAAACTGAAACTTTATGCCCATTAAAAAGTAACTTCCCATTCCTTCATCCACCTTAACTTAATTTCTGCTTCTACAAATTTGTCTATTTTATGTACATAAAATACAATTTTTATCATTTTGTGTCTGACTTATTTTACTTAGTATAATTCTTTCATGTTGTAGCACGTATTAGGTTCTATTCACTTTTAAGACTGAATGATCCCGCCTCGGGGACCTGCGGGGAGGGCCTGCGAGAGGCCCAGTAACATTTGGTGAATAAAATGTTATTTCCAGCTCTGTGACACATGCATCTGGAAGGATGGAGACTAGAGATCTGGACTTCTAAACTTCAACCAGAAAGATCAAATATGCAAGCCCTTCAGCCTGGTGGGGAGGTCGGGATGAACTGAAGTGAGAGAAGAGATACCTGAAGGGTCAATTAGCTTTGCTACCTAACAAACTGCATAAAAACTCAAGACAGGAAAGGAGAAGATGGCGGCGAAGGGAGTGCATTACCCCCGTGTACCGCGTCACTGTGCGGGAGAATGACGAGTTAGAACGGCTAAAAGCTATCTTGTAAGGAATTTCCAGCAAAATTGGGGTGCTCCAAAACCTAGAGGAAGGATTTCCATCGCACGAGGATCAGCTACGGGGGCTCAAACACGAGAGATTTGTCCGCACGGAGTGTCACGCTGCTTATTCAGCAAATCGCCCTGCGGCTAGAGTCTGTGGCGCGCACTGGGAAACCACGAGATAGCAACGCAAAGATACAGCGCTGCCGTTTCTGCGGGCTTCTGCCAGCTGTGCAATCCCCGTGCTCAGTGCTGCATTCTGGGTTTGAGACGGGGAAGGAAGCGGTCCAATTCGTTTCTCCACACCGGTCAGACCACAGAGGAAGCCAGCGGCCACCATCTTGGAGAGCTGACGTCACCATCCCTGTTTTCGACTGATCGCACCTCATTTAGCCATAGAACAGGTAATTTCAGGCTGCCATTCGTCTGCGTCTCGCAGGCAAATTACTCAGGCTCAGTGCTAAAGAACCTGTGGAAACTGCTTCTTGGAGCCTGCTCCTATCAGAACATATACCGAGCACAGAGCGGCCGAATTCCGGCTCCCAGAACTGCTCTGGCCCAGGGCGAAAGAACCCGCGGAAACTGCTTCTCGGTCCGGGTCCTGCTGAATACTGTTCATAGCAGCACAATTCACAATAGCAAGACTGTGGAACCAACCTAGATGCCCTTCAATAGATGAATGGATTAAAAAATGTGGCATTTATACACAATGGAGTATTACTCTGCATTAAAAAATGACAAAATCATGGAATTTGCAGGGAAATGGATGGCTTTAGAGCAGATTATGCTAAGTGAAGCTAGCCAATCCCTAAAAAACAAATGCCATATGTCTTCTTTGATATAAGGAGAGTAACTAAGAACAGAGTAGGGACGAAGAGCATGAGAAACTGATTAACATTAAACAGGGATGAGAGGTGGGAGGGAAAGGGAGAGAGAAGGGAAATTGCATGGAAATGGAAGGAGACCCTCATTATTATACAAAACTATATACAAGAGGAAGTGAGGAGAAAGGGAAAAATAATACAAGGGGGAGAAATGAATGACAGTAGAGGGGGTAGAGAGAGAAGAGGGGAGGGGAGGGGAGGGGGGATAGTAGAGGATAGGAAAGGCAGCAGAACACAACAGATACTAGTATGGCAATATGTAAATCAATGGATGTGTAACTGATGTGATTCTGCAATCTGTATACGGGGTAAAAATGGGAGTTCATAACCCACTTGAATCAAAGTATGAAATATGATATATCAAGAACTAATGTTTTGAACAACTGACAATAAAAAATAAAAAAAAAGACTGAATGATATCCCTTTTATGGATACACCACAGGTTTTTTATACATTCATCCATCAGTGAACATTTGAGTTGTTTACTCCCTTTGTGTATTGTGAATAATACTGCCATGCATACTGGTGTATAACTATCTATTCAAGTCCCTGCCATCAGTTCTTTAGGTTATAAAACTAGAAGTGGAATTGTCAGATCACATTTTAATTCTATGTTTAAGTTTTTCAGGAACTTAAAAAAATAAATCCACCTTTTAACATTCTAACTACCAATACAATAGGGTTTCACTTTCTCCATATCCTTACCACAATTTGCTAGTTTTGTGTGTTTTAATTTGCATTTCCTTAATGACTAATGATGTTGAGCATCTTTTCATGTGCTTACTGGCCATCTGTATATCTTTTCTTTGGAGAAATTTCTACTCAAATCCTTTGACCAATTTTGAAAGTTTTTTTTGGTTAGATGATTGTTTCAATATTATTTTGTTGTATAAAAATGTCCAGTTATCAGTGGAAAAATGTTTAATAGATTATTGTAATTCTTATCATGAAACAAAGAAAAGTAGGCTGAAGAATTTACCTTAGCAAATCTATCCTCACTATAACTTGACATTTGATATATCAGTTTACTTTCTATATATAGCTATTTGGCAACAGTTACTTCATATATTTATGGTTCCTACATCAAATGGAAAAGAGTTCTCAAATTATAGGAAGAAGTGGTAAAATGGAGTTAGTCAAGTAGAATCTGGCTACTAAATAAAAAAAGATTTAACCAAATAGCCAGGGTAATTATGTGAAATTTCTTTCTGTGTTGTATTTACATCAAGGATTACAAAGAATAGTTTTATCAGGAAGAGTTAACATTGTTTTAAGTTAACAAAATCTTCTATAGAAATCAATCAATTTCTTAAACATATCTCCAATTCTCAATGAGGGATTATCAAGCCTACTAATTACCCTCAGGCATAGTGATCTCAAAACTCCAATTTGTAAATTTCCTCCATTCTAGGATGAATTCTATTTCCATCTAATTTTACCTTGCTTTGATTCTTGGTTTTAATCTTATCCCTCAGTTTAATCTGTTTCCTTCTTCCTATGACACCTCTTCACATATTTTAGACCATTTTCTTGTTCTTTTTGAGTTTTCTTAGTAGAATTCCCACAGTGCTTGCTTGGTGTTCATCTTTATTTAAGGCCTCATATGTTAAAGGTTATTGTGTAATATTAATAAAATTATTCTTGTAATTCTATTTGACTGATTTTGGTATCAGGATAATACTAGCCTTATAAAATGGGTGAGGAAATGTTACTTTTCTAGAAAATTTTTTCTAAAAATATTTTTGTGTAACTTTTTTTTTCTGCTTCTTTTAATGTTTGGGAAAAATCATCACTGAAACTATGTGGTACCACATTTTTCTCTGTGGGAAGTTTTTTTTTTTTTTTTGAGATTGGGTCCAGCTATGTTGCCTAAGTTAGTCTTAAACTCCTGGGTTCAAGCAATCCTTCTGCCTCAGCCTGGGACTACAGGTTCAGACCACCATGCCTGATTCATGGTAAGATTTTAAAAAATACTTTTGAACTTAAAAGTTTTATTTAGTTCTTAATTGATTCATAATAACTACAGATATTTATAGGGGTTAGCATGATGTTTCTAATTATTTATATATTCAATTTCTTTAATAAATAAAGGACTTTTCAAGTTAAATATTTTCTACTTGGTAATTTGTGTATTTTCTCCTTGTCTTGATGATCAATATGACTAAAGTTTTACCGAATGTACGAATCTTCTTAAAGAACAAGCTTAGAGCTTATTTAAAAATCTCAAGTTCACTTTTGTTAGCCACACTGTGTGGATAGGAAGCTAGGCACTTGAGGGTATAAATACTATTTCTAAGTCTCTTCCTTGTTTTCTCATGTAAATGTACACATGTAAAGTACTAAGAACTGTGCCTGGCAGAAAGCAAATTAACAATTACTTGTAGCTGCCAAAGTCTCAGAAATAACCAAGCAATTCTTGTCCTTTTATTTTTTTCCCTACAATAATGAATTTCTATAATTTAAATGGGTCATGGTCATTTTATTCTGGTTGCTTTTCCCCCCTCTCTTTCATGGGTTAATTTAAAATAGAATATCTTCACAGTAATAACTTCAGGTATGAAAACAAAAAATGACACACTCCCAAAAGGACAATGATGAACACTTTTAGCTGGGATGGTAATCTCAGGTAGAATTATTGTTGTCTCTCTACAACTAATTTTATTAACTGCTGAAGTCAAAATTCCTGTTTTCTCTATTACAGTTACTGCAGAGTTTCCGTTCAAGCTATTTTTTACTTTTATCATCACAATATCTCCTTATATATGACTCACAATGCAGAAAAAATGTGTGTACAAGGAACATCCCATTATTTGTTTATCCTTTTTAGAAAGCTCTAGCTACTAGATTGCAAACCTCTTCCCCCAAAAACAAACAAAAAGAAAAATATCAAATAAGCCCGAATGAGCTTGTGAGGTGATCCTGTGTTCAGCAAAAGAAATCTTAATACTGTGAGCTTCCTAACTCTACCTGCAAACAGCAGCTGGAAACATGGTTTGTTATAAAAACAATACTCACTAAGCTTGTTAGACCTGGAAAATTAAAAATGATTTCTGGTCACCCAAAAACCATAGAGCTTTCTGGATCCATCCATACCTATGTGTATACTCTTTGAGTAGTACAAATGATAATTCATCTCCAATATCGTCCTCCAACATGGCACCTGGAACATGAGACTGAATCATTGCTGAGATTTTTTCAACATCACAACGTGGTTCCCTCTGCATGACTATGTGATATCCAGCACCTGAGATAAACCATTTAGATGATCAAATGAAGATGCTTGCACTTTTTTTTTACCCTTGTGAGACCAAACTTGGCTTTCCAATTTATCTACGTCTATAAGGAAGAAGACATGGTGTGTTGCAGACATTAAGTAATGACCATAAGGAAGCTCACAACTACAGCTTAGAAATGCTATTCTAAGAAATAAGATACTGAACAAATAATATCTTTCTTTATAATTGCAAAAATTTTCTTAAAGAATTACAATGATTTAACATATATTTGATACAACCAATATATGAAGAAAGGTCTTGTTATTTGGCTACTTATCATTCTTGAAACTAAAATCCTGATAAATACTCATTCAGCTATTACTAAAGCCCTGGGGATATAGTAATGAACAAAGCAGAGAAAAATTCACATCATCATCATCAGAGCTTACATTCTAGTCAAAGGAAATAATCAGCAAACAGAATAAACTGAAACATATGTTGTGTTGAAAATAACAAATGACTGGTCACTGTAACTGCTTTGTTGTTTCTTACTATGATGCTTTAAAAGCAAATAATAGATCTTGAGCATGGATCTCTGAGCTAAGCCTAGATTTATAATCTGCTTACAGTAGAAAAGACTATAATTCCATTTTACAATTGAGGTACTTCACATCAGAGCATGAAGTGTTCTCTCCACTGTTTACTAAGTATGGGAACCAAAATTATTTTTGCTTAAAGCTAAAAATTGATGTATAAAATTGTCATTTCTCACCAGGTTTTGTGGTGTAGGCCTGTAATCCCAGTGACTTGGGAGGCCAAGGCAGGAGGATCCTAAATTCAAGGCAAGTCTCAGCAACTTTTAGCATGGCCCTAAGCAACTTAGCAGGACCCTGTCTCAAAATAAAAAATAACAAAAAGGCTGGGAACATGGCTCAGTGATCAAATGCACCTGAGTTCAATCACTGGTATAAAAATTTAACATTCTCTGGAATCATGACACAATATGCTTTTATATTGTTTTGTCTTTTTGAAGAATCTGATCAATAAGAAAATGCCTTCTTTTTCAGAGAGGTGAATAGTTAGTGAGAACTCAGTGCTGACATCTACATGGAATTTCCCAGGCCAGCCAAGAAGTAAATTCAAATCCTAAGGTTTTGATTAAAATATAAGAAATTCAGTTTTAGCAGATTTAAAATTTATCAGCTATCAGAAGGGATCTGAATGCCCTGGAGTATTATGCCACTTTTAAAATATGTAGTCACCTACTATATACTGATTTGTGAACACTATTCAAAATTACTATTATTTATTTTTTCTTAGTTGTAGTTAGAATACTTTTATTTTATTTATTGATCTTTATGTGGCACTGAGGATTGAACCCAGAGCCCCACGCTCTACTGCTGAGCCAAACCCCAGCCCCTTAATGGTTTATTTTTAAAAGCACAGCTATTTAAATAACCCAGGCATACCCAATTCAGATGTCAGAAGCCCAGTTTTGGATGTGAAACCCTTTAAAGACAATTGTTCAAACTCAAAAAACTGTAAGGTGATCATAAACTAAAGGGGTATCTAAAATGACTTTAGAAAAGTTTTTTTGATAAATCTGGGTCCCAGTTTTGCTGTCTTTTATAAAGGGAGGTTGTTATTTTGAATTCATATAAGATATACAAAGTAGAAAGCATGATAACCAGAATAAAAGAGATAATTGTGAGCTGAATGAACCTCAAATATTAAATAAAAGTTCAAAATAATTCACCCTTAATTATCTTCATTTATATTCACATTATCTTATTTTGGAATCAAATTTCTATAATTTTATCCAACAATACATTGTTTAATGTAACAATTTTATCTCCTGTCAAAGCTGTATACTTATCAAAGTCAAGAACTGCTTTATTTCACTTATATGATTATGATTTTTATTCTGTACTACATTCTTACTGTCTGTATATTTTAGCATCATCTCACCATAATGCAGATTTGTCTTTCTCTCTTGCATGTTTTTCTTTTCTATTTGGCATTACAGACTGAACCTAGGGGTACTTTATCATACAGGTACACTCCCAGTCCTTTTAATTTTTTGAGACAAGGTCTTGCTAAGTTGCTGAAGCTGGCCTCAAACTTGTGATCCTCCTGCCCTAGCCTCCCATGTCACTAGGATTACAGACAATATATTACTGGCCACATACTGAAATGTTGATAGTGGTTTGGCAATTGAGAAACTAAGATCAGAGATGTCTAGTTTCTCTACTTTCTCTCCTCATCAGTCATATAAATCTATTTGAATACATAATTGCATTCCAGAGACAAAATGTCAATAGGTATAAAAAGGGACAAATAAGCATGACCTGTACAAGCTGATACAAATATTTACTGAAAGTATGTGTTGAAAACAAGTAAGGAGTATTAATATTGCAAAGGACCTTAAAAATAATTATAATTCTTGAGGCTTAATTTGTACAACAGAAGATCATTAAAATTTGGGGTATACAGATAAAATATAATTAAAATAATATTAAAATAATATTATTAAGGTGTCAATATCCTAAGAATGATCAAATGGAGAGAGACCATATATTTGTTTCAGGAACACAGAAGAGCCACAGCACTGCAGAGTGCCCATGGCCAGGATGGCAATGCGGTCACCCAGGGTGTCAGCTTCATCCATGTAGGGGGTGGTCACTAAGATGGTACGATTGTGTTTATACTGCATAAGGAGATTCCAGGTGAGCCTCTTTGAGACTGGGTCCATGCCAGATGATGGTTCATCAAGTATGATCACCTAAAGGCCAGGAGAACAATTCCATGATCATTGATAACTGATGCTATGCCACCTGTGGGTTTTACATACTATTTGAGGGGAATATATTTAAACTAAGATACAAAATCTAGACCAAAATAGAGATAAACTTTAGGAAAATAATAATAATCCCAAACCAAGGGATAACAGCTGAGCTAATAATATAAACCCTTTCTGATTATCATTGAGAGGTTTCCTTTTAGATTCATAATATTTCTCAGGTCTTATGCAGCTGGATTTTCTATGCCAGTTGGCAGGAATGCATATTTAGTCTGCCACTTACCTCCCACTTTGTGTGCTCCCCCCACTTATCTTCCTTCTTTAATACCTTAGAGCCCCCTATAAGTGCTATAATGACGGAGAGTTTGCGCTTCGCTCCTTCACTCAGTGAGCATGAAAATGCATGTTGATTTTCTAGCAGGTCAAAAATAGACAGCATATGGTCAATTTCCAAAGTATGCATGTTTCGTGGCATTCCTTTTATCTAAAAAGAAGAACCAGAATTTATATTGTGCATCCAATTTTATCCTAGAAAGTTCTCAGATCATTAACTTTTCTTACAGTTTTATAGAAATTTCTTGCAGATATATCCCTAGAAACATTTTACACCATTTCTTTCTTTTCTTTGAGACAGGGTCTCACTATATTGCTCAGGCTGTTCTTGAACTCACGGTCCTCCTGCTTCAGCCTCTGGAGTAGCTGGAATTATAGGCATGTATCACCATATCAGGCCCTAGTTTTATCCTAACATCAATAAAAATAGCATCTTCTTTTATTTGCCTCTATTTATATCTAAAGAAGAGTCCCTAAAACAAGAATTTTCAAAGCCTGGGATGTAGTTCAGTGGTAGAGTATGTGATGATAGTACAGGCAAGGCCCTGGGTTCAATCCCCAGTGCAGAAAACAAAACAAAATGAAAAAAAAAAAAAAGAATTCCCAGAACTTAGAAAGACATCTGAAGTTCATCAACAGAGTGAGGAAAGAAAACATCTTTGGCTTCCAAGGTGTACTGGAGTAAACCTACACACCTTTTTATCTACCATTGATTCAAGATGAAAAGCAACATATATACAAAATATATTTAAAAATTCAGAGAAATTCAACAATAAGAAAATAACTAACACAAATTTAAATATGGACAAAAGTCATGAATAAACATTATATATAAAAGAGAATACAGGGGGCCAGAATTGTGCCTCAGCGGTAGAGCACTTACCTAGCATGTGTGAGGCACTGGGTTTGATCCCCGGCACCACATAAAAATAAACAAATAAAATAAAGGTATTGTGTCCATCTACAACTAAAAGAAAATTAAGAAAAGAACACAAGGACATCTAATAAGCACATAAAAGATATATCAACAAGATTAGACATTCATTAAATGAAAATGAAAATCATAATTAGATATCATCATACAGATATGGTATTAACAATAGTAAATGTTGTCTAATGTGGTGCAACTGGAATTCTCATACATTGCTGGTGGGGTTGCAAATGATGCAGCCACCACAGAAAACAATTTGGCAGTTTCTTACAAAGTTAACATGGACTTTTCATATGATTCAGTAATCCTACTCTGAGAAAAATAAAAAATTATGTTCTACATTAAAAACAAAACAACTTTAGTCATAATCACCAACAGCTAGAAATCATCCAATTTGTCTTTAAATTGCTATACCTTGGCAGACCAAATATCAAACACTACTCAACAATTAAAAGAAACAAACCATACATACATATAACAGTATGGATGAAATTTAAAAGCAGTTACTCAGTAAAAGAAGCCAATCTCAAATGTTACATATGGCATTGTATTCTCAAAGAGTTAAAGTGCAGTGGTGAAGGATAGATGAATGGGTACAAGCAGGGGAAGGGATGACAACAAAGGAATAGCATGTGGGATTGTTTTGGGGTGATGAAACTGCTCTGTATCTGATTGCAGTGTTTGTTAAATGTGCTAACTTCTAACAGTTTAACATCTACACTTCCATGTTTATGATAGCAAGATTCATATCAGCCAAGAAATGGAAACAACCTAAGTGTCCTTTAAATAAGAAATAAAAAGTGTGGCCCAAATACACAATGGAATACTTCTTAGCCATAAAAATAATGAAATTCTGCCAGGCTTGGTGGTGCACTCCAGTAATTCCAGCAACTTGGGAGGCTGAGGCAGGAGGATCTAAAGTTCAAGAACAGCCTTGACAACTTAGACCTTCGGCAACTTAGTGAGACCCTGTCTCAAAATAAAAAATAGAAAGGTCTATAAGATGTAGCTTAGAGGTAAAGCACCCCGAGTTCAATCACCAAAACAAAAAAAAGAAAAGAAGTCTTATTATTTGTGGATAAAAAGGGAAATCATTTTGTTACGTGAACTCAGCCAGGCACAGAAAGACAAGTACTATGTGATCTTATTCACATGTAGAAAGTTGATTTCATGGAAGTTGAGAGTAGAATGGTGGCTCCAGAAGTTGAGGAGAGTAGAAGGAGAGGGAGGAATAGGAAGGGGTTGATCAATGAGCATTAAATTTA
Source organism: Marmota flaviventris (assembly GCF_047511675.1). NCBI lineage: Eukaryota > Metazoa > Chordata > Mammalia > Rodentia > Sciuridae > Marmota > Marmota flaviventris. Next base: position 15,060,334 of record NC_092516.1, on the reverse strand, counting down.
GTTAGAATGGAATCATAAATTCTGGTGTGCAGTAGGGTGACTATAGATAATGATAATCTACTATATATATTACAAAGCTAGAAAAAAGGATTTTGAATGTTTTTACTAGAAAGAAGTATGTTTAGCCCAATTTAAACATTGCACAACATACATGTATTAAAACATCACAATGTGTAATTTTAATGTTTTTATGTAACAGTTAAAATAAATCAAATAATAGATCTACATATTAAGAGAAAAAAATCAAATTTATCACATAGTTTTATAAAATATATCTCTGACTCACCACAGAGTAGAAAAAAAGGTGTTCCGCTAGTGTCAAATCTTTAAATAACAAGTCATTCTGTGGGCAGAAGCCCAAGTTTTTTCGAATTTCAATCATGTTATCTGAAATGTCAAGTCCATTAACAAAGGCCTCTCCTCTGGTAGGAGGATAACGACCTAGAATTATGTAGAAGACATACAAAAAGCTAATAAGCTTTGTTGAGAGAATATGATTAACACATTGCAAATTAGTTCCCCACATTCATAATCTATTTGTGAATTACTAAGAGAATTAGCACTATTTCCTGCAGAGGAATAGTTCAGAAAAATATACAAAGTTATATGAGGGTGATGGAATTAGCTCTCTTAATTTTCTTTCTCTTTTGTTTATGTATACTAACTTTCTGCAAAGGGCATGGGATATGTTTGATAACAAAAATAATTTGTTACATTCTAATATATGAATACTGCAATCAGATAATAACCTCTGTCAATCATATTAAGTACTATGTAGATACTATGAAAAAAACATAAAGATTGGGAAGTGTGACATTTGTCATTTAATTCATTTATCCTACTTAAAAATACTACTAAAATACACTTTTAAAAATTATATTTAAAATATACTCCAAAGTAGAAAACTGTATTCAAAGATGCCTATCCTTAGATAACTAATTTGAAAGAAGACAAATGCTCAACAAAAAGAAAATAACTACAGTATATGAATATGAAAGACACTACATGGACATTGAAAGACATGAAAATATGCCTGTTAGAAACTATATGGATGACATAAGCATAAGGAAATTTTAGTATGAAATTATCTTCTGAAGAGCAAAATGCAAACTATCATGTTACACAGTAACATTAATGAAATATTCACTTTTATTAATAATTAATAATAAGCTTGTGTACAGGTGTACAGAATTTAGAACTTTGTTGTCATTAGGTTCATTCCTTCCCATATCATTACACAAACTCTTGCATTTTTAAGAATAAAAATGACAGCTCAAGGAAGTCTAAGTACCTGTTTCTCTACCGAAAAATAAAAGCCAGAGCCCTCCCAAACAAACAACTTTGTTCAGAACTCCAGAAAATAAAAGGTTTACAGCAACCAAAGAAACTCAAGAAAAAGGTGACTGAAACATGATAAAATTTCTCCTTTAAATTTCTTCTTGCCCTCCCTGCTTGGTAGTAATCTCAAAGACAGCAGTCTGCATTCCTGATAAGGGTTCCAGGTTCTGGAAAGACCACACACGGGAGACCTAGTTCTAAGGGAACTATGTTAATTTATTTTGCCCAGCTGAGGATTGCTGAAGGACTGAGCAAAAGTCTTTGCTTTGTTTCAACTAAGCTGGAACTCTCTCAAGATGGATAGGTGGGGGGTATTTTTAAAGGCAAATGGACAAGCTGCTACAACCTGGGCAGGAGACAACAGCTGGCTGGCAGTCACCACAGCCCCTCCCCAACTTCAGCACAGAATGAGCAGATGAAACACTGCATTTACAAGCTTATCTAAGGGAAAAGAGTTGGATCATGTATCCAACACTCCGACTTTCCCAGAGGATACACAGAGGACAGGATTCTCAGTGCCGAAGGGACACTGCATACGCTAGTCATCTGGGGGCCAGTGAGATGGTGATTTGGAAAGGCAGTTGCCATAGCCCCTCTCTTTGGCTCATCACAGAACAAGTGGATGAACCAAACACTTTCAATCAATTCTTTCAATGATGTTCACTCAGATGGAATCTGACCTTTACTCTGGATAGAGGTGAATACATACCTGTAAGAACAGACAAAGCTGTGGTCTTTCCTGCTCCATTATGTCCCAGAAGAATAGTGACCTGCCCCTCATATACATTCAAAGACAAATCCTTTACTGCTGCTTTGCCACTGAATTCCTATGGGATAAAAGAAATAATAATGTCATCTATCACTATCACTTTTTAAAGTTAAACACAACCCCTATCCTTCAAAGAAACATTAAATATCATCAAACTCATGTTACCAATAAAGGATGATGTTGTGAACTAGGAACAATATTTTTAGGTGAATTAACTTCAGAAGAATGAAATGGACCCTTTGTTACACCATACACAGAAATCAACTCAAAATGGATTAAAGATCTACATATTAAATCTGAAACTCTAAAATTCCTAGAGAAAACCTCCTTGATGCTGGTTATCAGGAATTATTTTTGGATATGATCCTGAAAGTAAAGCAACAAAAGCAAAAATAGACACATGGGATTGCATCAAATCAGGAAGCTTCTGCAAAGCAAAGGAAACTTCAGGGTGAAAAGGCAAACTATTAATAAGGGGTTAATTCCCCCAAACTATAAAGAACTTATATAAAGCAACAATTAAAAGAATACAAAGGACTCAATTAAATATGGGTAAAGAACTAAAATAGACATTTCTCCAAAGAAGACACAAAAATGGCCATCAGATGTATAAAAAGTCACTCAATATCACTAACCATAAGGACAATGCAAATCACAGCTACAATGAGACATTACCTTATACCTGTTAGGATGGCTAATATAACACACACACACATACATACACACACATACACACAAATAACAAATGTTGGCAAGTTTTTGGAAAACACTGGAATTATTTACTTTCAATGGGAATGTAAAGTCTAGCCACTGTGGAAAATAGTTTGCAGGTTCCTAAAAGAAATTAAAATAGATCTATCATGTGACCCAAATTAACTGACCTCTGGGAATTAAAACCAGGATCTCAAAGAGATAGCTAAATTACTACATTCACTGCAAATACATGTGCACAATCACTGCAGCATTATTTATAATAGCTTAGATATGGAAGCAACACTTTTTGACAAATGAATGATAAAGAAATGTGGTATCATATAATGGAACATTATTCAATCTTAAAAAGAAGGAAATTTTCCATATGCAAAAACATGGACAGACCTGAAAAACATTATGCTAATAGAAATAAGACTGTCAAAGAGAAACAAATACCTCATGACTGCTCTACCAGGAGGCTCCTAAAATAGTAATAAATACACAAATACAGACAATAGACTGGTAGTTATCAGGGCTAAGGAGAGGGGAATATAGGAAGAAGTTGTTCAATGGGTATAAAGCTACAGTTGTATGAAATAAGTAACTTTCAGGGATCTGCTTTACAATATAGTGCCTGTTGTTAACATTAAGATATCATGCACTTAAAAATGTATTAAGGCTGGGTGCAGTGGTGCACTCCTATAATCCCAGCAGCTCAGGAGGTTGAAGTGGGAGGATCGCCAAAGCCAGCCTCAGCAAAAGCAAAGCACTAAGCAGCTCAGTGAGACCCTGTCTCTAAATAAAATATAAAACAGGGCTGGAGATGTTGCTCAGTAGTCAACTGCCCTGAGTTCAATCCCCATATCCTCCCCCCAACAAAAAAAGTATTAAGAAGAAAGATCTCATGTTAAGTGTTCTTACCACAAAAACAAGGAAAAATAAAACTCAAAGGGACACAAGGAAATTTTTTAATATGCTTACTAACTGGATTGTGGTGATAATAACACAATTGTAGACACAGGTCCAAACTTGTAAAATTGTACAATTAATTTTGTGAACTTTTTTGGTAGGCCAATTATACCTCAATAAATCAGGAGGAAAAAAAAAACCCATGTCAGCCTAGAATCCGAAAAGCTCATGATTTTCAAGAATTCAACTAAATGAACCTAAAAATCTGCCTGTCTAATACGTCTGTAAGTATATTTACTGACAAATCCTAACCAGAAAGCAATGAGGGAAGGTAATTCTGGAGAAGGCAGCTCTTGGGTTCTCTTTTTCAATGTAGGAGAATCTGTTGAGAGGCATCCAGGGACTGTGTGTGGACCTTTTCAGCACTGAAGCCAGTGAATAGTAAAATCTGGTATCAGGGGAACTTCCAATGGCAATCCTGCTGGTTAAGATTGTCCATATTTATGTGAATTTCTATTTGACTCTGCCAAAAAGGTCCCACACAGCATCAGAGATGGTGTAAACTGCTGTTGCCACCTAGTCACACAGACTCCCAGAGATGGGTAGAGCTTCCCAAGAGCCAATCAATATGTTGACTGCAAGACATTATGAATCAAGACTCCACCCCTGAAATCTTATCCCTGCCTTTGATGTACCCCCTTAAATAAACCGTGGGAGCCATTTTTTAGTTGTTCAGCTCCAGCTCCTGTGTGGACTGAATCTATCAGATGCTCCATGCTTTTTAAAACTAATTCTGACTTTGTCTTATTTTTTCACTAATTATTTCAGACTTTATTTTCTCAGGTGGCTTATCCCCTCTTACACAAGAAAAATTACCCTGGTAAGGTGCTGGAGGCCTCACAATAAAAAAAACCTTAGTAAGAGGTGGTAGTATTACCAAATTGACAAGAAACCTCCAGGATAGTACACCTCCTTAAGCTTAGGTTTCTCAAGAGTAGTATCACTGACATTTTGGGCTAAAAAATCCTTTGCTGGGGCTGGGGATGTGGCTCAAGTGGTAGCGCGCTTGCCTGGCATGTGTGAGGCACTGGGTTCGATTCTCAGCACCACATAAAAATAAAATAAAGATATTGTGTCCACCTAAAACCAAAAAGTAAATATTAAAAAAATCCTTTGCTGCAGTGGGATGTCCTGTGCCTTACAGACTGTTTTGTAGCACTCTTGTCTATACTTTCTAGATGCCAATATTACTCATTTATGCACCTTTCCCCTTCCCTGGTTGTAAACCAAAATAGCTGTAGATTTTGTCAAATGTCCTCAGGGTTGGAGGGGGGACATCATCACAGTTGAAAACCAATGCTCTAGCCAAATTAATTGTCTTCCATAAATTCAATTACATACTTATATAGATGCTGAGGGTATTATAACGTGTTTCAGTCACCATCTCTCCTCTAACATGTAGCTCTGCATCTCTAAATACCCCTCAAAAACATAAATAAGTATTTGATAAATATCTCAAACTAACATCTAAAAATCTGAAGTATCTACTCTCATCTATATTTCAATATATAATATCATAATTATCCTCTCAAAATATACTCTTCAACAGTACTAACTCAGTAAATGGCCTCCAAATTCACCTAGATGTACAAACAAACCAGAAACCTATACATAATCCTGCCCCTTTCCATTGCAATAAATCACTAATTAATTGACATGGGTCTGGAGTGGCTATTCATTTATTCATGAGGAAACTAGCTGCTGGACAAAGAAGATTAGAGGGAACAGTCTTTGATACCTTCATAGGGCCAGAAAATGGTGCTTATTATGCCAGCCAGACTGTAAAATTGCAGGATTAACAGGGTACTAGGTAGATTCCAAAAAAAGGTTTTGCCTCAAAACTGAGGAATAATTTACTGTAGATTAAGCAAATCAGACATGAAGAATCAAGCTGTTTCCAAGTAATTTCACTGTTTCTATAAATAAAGATCAAGAGTATTTAATGAAATACAAAAATGCCCAGTACCCCAAAAGAGTATAGATTCAAGATCAAAAGACCCAAAGGACAAGGAAACTACTTCCAAAGAAAATCCAACCACATTGCATAAAACCAGTGGTAAGTGTTTTGAAAGGTGCCACAAAAACATATATGTTAGGGGGAAAAAATAAGGACTATAAAATATTTTTCATTAGAAACAATCCATTTGGAAAGACAGTGGAGAAACATCTTTAACCTAAAATTCTATAACCAATGAAAATATCCTTTGAAAAAGAAGATGAAATAGTTTCATACTCTCCCACCACACCTCAATGTTACTATTGCACCAAGTTTATTTTATTCACATAAATTACAAAATAAATGGCTGTTGCCAAGACCACCAGAAAACAGTCAAAGAAATGCCCAACAGAGATACAAATAAGACAAAATGTATCTACATTTATATAATAATGTAAATGTAAGTTATATAATAATCATTGTTTCAACCAAGCTTTGCCTCTGAGAGCAGAACTACACTGAGGATGACTCAAATTAAACATTAAATCCCAATGTGCAGTATTTGGCTTTCAATACCTGAAGGAAAAAGAGATCTTTGAAATAATACCTTATGCAAATGTTTGATCTGTATACCTGCTACCAAATTAATAGGTTCAGCCTCAAAATTGTTGCTTCTCTGAGTTCCTCCATGGCTTTCAATGTTTTTTTCCTCTATAATTCTCGGTTTTCCAAACCAGTATGAGCGCTACAAAGAAAGTTAAGATGTAATCACATAAATGAGCATTAAGAAATGAAGCCCTCTATCTGAACAGACTTATAAAAAATAAAATGATCAATAATATCCCTACAAAGAAAAGTCCAGAACTCTATGGTTTCATTGGTGAATTATGCTAAATATTTAAAGAGGAATTAACAATTTTTCCAGCCCTTCCAAAAATATTAAGAGGGAACACTTCTTAACTGAGTCTACGAGATAAGCATCATTCTGACATCAAAGTCATAAAAAGACAACACAAGAAAGGAAAAACCCAGAAAGGATTTTTAAGATACTTATGAACATAGATGTAAAAATCTTCAACAAAATACCAGCAAGCTGAATCCAGTAGCCTATTAAAATGATTACACTCCATTACAAAGTGATATTTATCCCAGGGATGCAGGAATGATTCCAACCTACAAAAATAAATCAATCTAATACACCACACTAACAGAACAAAATGAAAACAAAATGCCATGCAATCATTTCAACTGATACATAATAAAAATACCCAGAAAACCAGGAACCGAAAGAAGAAAATTTTCTTAAAATAATAAAGGGCATTTATGAAAAACACAAAAGAAACCTATAGTAACATAATACTCAATGGTATAAGATTTAAAGTTTTCCCTTTAAAATTAGGAACAAGAGAACAGTAACTGCTTTCATACCTGATATTTACCATTGTACTGGAAGTTGTAGCCAGAGCAACGAAGCAAGAAGAAAATAAATAAAATCCATCCAAATTGAAAGAGGTAAAACTATTTAAAGATAGCATGATCTTATATGCAAAAAATTCTAATACTACTATAGGAGCTAACAAACTCAGTAAAAATACAGTGTATAAGATCAACATGTAAATATATACCAGGATGAATAATTCAAAAAGAAAATTAATTCCATTTACAAAATAGGATCCAAGAATAAAACACTGAGGAGTAAAGTTAATCCAGGGAGATAAAAGACTATATACTGAAAAGCATAAAGCCTTGATGAAAGAACTGAAGACTAAAATAAATAGAAAATTCATGAATTTGAGAATTGAATATTTTACATATGGTAACACTAGCTAAGTCAATAGTGCAATCCCTACCAAAGTTCCAATGGCCATTTTAAAAAATTTGTTTAATTTAGTTACACATGACAGTACAATGATCTTGACATATCATACATTTGAATCAGATGGGATATAATTTCTCATTTTTCTGAGTATACACGTTGCAGAATCACATTGGTCATGCAGTCACATATATACACAAAGTAATAATAATGTCGTTTCATTCTACTATCCTTCCTATCTCCCCAACCCAACCCCTCCCCTCCCATTTTTGCAGAAACAGAAAACCTGATCCTCAACTCAAAGTTGAAGGACCTTTTATTTAAGGGCCTTTTTTAAAGGACCTCTTAATGAACAAAACAATCTTGAAAATGAAGAACAAAGGTGAATGAGTCACATTTTCTGATTTCAAAACTTACAACATGGATACTAAGCATCATAGTGGAATAAAGTTACCAACAGAATAAAGCTAAAGGTCAAGAAATAAACCCATACACATATGAACAACTGATTTTCATCAAGGGTGCCAACAGTATTCAATAGGGAAGTGAACAGTTACTTCAGAGAGTGGTGTAGGGGCAATCAGTATACCCATGTGCAAAAGAAGCTAGACTGCTACCTCACATTGTACCCAAAAACTGACTCAAATGAATTAATGGTCTAAATATAAGAGCAAAAACAATCAAATTCTTGGGAGAAAACACAAGGATAAATCTTCATGATTCTGGAATTTACAATGTCTTCTTAGAAATAATACCAGTAGAATCTATTTTGATATAATTAAAAAGAACAAATAAAAATCTCATTTTAATGTTAATCTACTAATAAAGATCCAAATAAAGTCAAAAGAAAGAAAGAAAAAAGAAATAATACCAGATATACAAGCAACAAAGTAAAAAATGTATAAATTGAATTTCATCAAAATGAAGAACTTTTGGGATAGGAATGTGACACAGTGGTAGAGCACTTTCCTAGCACACACATGAGGCCCTGGTTTCCATCCCCAGCACCAACAAAACAAAACACTGGGTTAAAGGACACTTTGAGTGAAAAGACAATCCACTGAAAGGGAGAGAATATTTGCGGATCACGTATCTGATGAGGGTCTAGTATGCAGGATACATAAAAAAAAAACTTAATAAATGGGAACAGGAGTTGAATAGATGTTTTTCTAAACAAGATATACAAATGGGCAACCAACATATCAAAAGATCACACTATTATTAGTTATAATGGAAATTTACATAAATTAGATACTATTTTATACCCAAGAAGATAGCTATAATAAAAGAAAAAAAAAGGAAAATAAGAAGTGCTGGTGAAGGTGTAGAGAAACTGGAACACCAGTACCTCACTTGGGGAACATAAAATGGTGCAGTCAGAGAATTCCTCAAAACATCAAATAGAGTTTTCAAAAGAACTAGCAGTTCCATTCTGGCTATATAACCAAAAGAACTGAAAGCAGGTATTCAAACAAATATTTGTATCCATAGTAGCATTATTCACAATAGACAAGACATGAAAACAACATATATGCCCACCAATTGTGGAATGGATAAAAGGACTGCTCCAAATACATAGTGAAATATTACTCAGTCATACAAAGGAATTTGTAAATACTGATGTATGCTATACCATGGATAAACCTAAAAAGCATTAGGCTAAGTAAAAGTAGACACAAAAGGTCAATTACTGTATGATTATATTTATATGAAATATCTCAAAGAAGTCAATCCACAGATAAAGAAGATTAGTGGTTTACTAGGGGCTTGGAATAGGAAAAAATGGGGGTAATTCCCTCATGGGTCAGGCTTTTATTTCTGTGGAATGAAAATTTATGGAATTTTGTATAGATGATGGTTGCACATTGTGAATGTAAACTGTGAATATGCTAAGTGCCACTACCTCTATTCTCTTTCAATGGTTAGTTTTATTTATGTGAATTTCATCTTAATTAAAAAAATTTAAATAAGAATAAGAAGCAAAGATTTCTGAGAACTGGAAAACACTTTGGCTTGGTTCACTTTGTGAGATGGAGAAAGTTATAGCATACTTTCAGAGACTGTATTTTGCAGCAAAGTTATCTACAATTTGAAGCAAAAGCTGTTAAAATGCAATGTTCAAGACAGAGTGACAAAATGCAATTCTGAAAAATGACATCACAATCAATGCCTATCTATTACCAAAGGTCTCTTCGTTGTACCATATATTACCTAGTATTGGTAAGGAAATGTGGAGGACAAGATGCAGATGCTTTCCTACTCGAAGTAAAGTAGTTCAGCTACTGAAAGGAAGCAAGAGGTGAAAAACTAGGATACAGGAAGTACAAAAAGTCCTCTCCTCACTAGGATCTAAGATAATTTAGATGAGAACTCCCTTTGTAGACTTTTATGTTTCCTCAAACTGCAGTCTTATCATTTGGGTGCAGAAAGGTTATAGTACTTACAGTTTTAATGTACAGGTTCTGTATAAGATGTTGTGCAAATAGGAAGCTTTAAGATTATATTAAGAAAGGGCTAGCATTTGAGTATGGGTGGTATATAGTTGAGGAAGATTCTGCCCTTAACATTTTATTTGATTACAAATATTATGCAATAGGATCATGAGGACTATGGACTTTTGCAACACTAAAACTCACCAGAAGGAAAAAGTACCATGGTTGGGGCACGCCACTCTGCCCAGGAAAGACAGTTTCTACATACCAGGTAACAAGGCCATATAAAAAAGCATCAAGTAAAAGCATTCCCAACATATAGCCAAAGATGAGGTTATCATCAAGACTTGCTGGTTTCCAAAGGTTATGCCATTTAACACCAATCTCTGAAATAAAAAGAGATATTTATCATAGATGAATGCTCTGTGATTAAAATTGCAAAGAAATAAGTTTGATTTTCTAAATTTTGCCACTGTGACTTATCTGCTATTAACACTTCAGAAAAAGATGAAATTTGAAACAACAGTGGGTTTCTCCCTCCTCTCATCAAAACCTTAAAAAATAAAAAGAAATGACTGAAACAAAATAAATAACTGAAACAAAAATAAGAAATAAGAGAAGAGTCAGGGGAAAAGCAAACCTATTAGATTCTGTCCCTTTACTCTTCTCATGCTAAATTCTCTTTGAAATAACCATGAAGATATACAAATTTGGAAAAATATTCAACAGTACTAAGAGATGAATACTGATTACAGAGCAGAAGGAAAAAAAAGTAGTTCTGCTTAGCTATAGCACAGATGGAAAGGGAAAAAAAGCAAGCAAAAGAAACCAAGAAATTGTATTCTATTCTACCTTTTCTATCTCCAGACACAGGATAGCACAAGGAGAAGCATTAGGGCTTGCAATGAACCGCTCCTTCAAAGAGGCAAGACATAAAAATGATAATGGCCTGTAAAACTTATCTGCCCTTCAAATTTAGCTTTCTTTTTTCTGTAGACAATCACTTTGAGAAGAACTTCTATAAATATTATGTCTTTCAGAGAAAGGAAATAGTCTGAGAAAAAAGCATTTATGGGCTGGGGTGGAGCACTTGCCTAGCATGTGTGAGACACTGGATTCAATTCTCAGCACCACATATAAATAAAGGTCTACTGACAACAAAAAAGTATTTTTTTAAAAAAGCATTTAGTAGAATTAAAAATGATCATCAAAATAAAGCCATTCTAAGAGGCAATAAGCACTAATTTAGAAACCACAGCAGGGGCGAAAAAAGACAGAACACAGACTTCAGGAAGTTTTCCATACTTGAGAAATCCTCCCACCCTATACCCTGCACACAATAGGTGTTCCTGAAAGATAAAATTTATTATAAAAGAAACAATAAGTAAATAATGTAAAATAAGCAATTGTGATGAAAATAACATTTAGAAAACTAAGAGTTTTCTAAAACTAAGAACACATCCTCTTTCAGAACAAACCAATGAAATATCACATCTAGGTAAATTAATGTGAGCTTTTAAATGCTTCATTTAAAAAGTAAGAATTATACAATCATCCACAAATAAAGTTATATGTATGTCTCCATACATATGACTTCATATATATATATATATATGTATTTTTTTTTCATTCTTCTGTCTGGCTACTCATTTGGAGGTTTTGTTCACAAATGAGAAAATTAAGTATCCTCAATTAAATCGATTAATCAATAAATACTACAAAAATCCCACTAAATTCCAACAGGATTTTTCACAGAACCAGACAAAGTGACCCTAAGTGGAAACCAAAGTAACAAGAGTAACTGAAAACTAGCAAGGTAGGACAAGAAACATATTAAGACTTGATACAAATAAAGAGATTTATATATATATATATATATGAGAATATGATGTAAAAAAAGATGGAATTAGAGACCAGTAGAGAACAAACTATTCAATAAATGATTGTAATAGCTTGATTTTCATATTAAAAAACCTTATCTTTTTTTAAATTTTTAGATGAACACAATACCTTTATTTTATTTATTTATTTATTTTTATGTGGTGCTGAGAATAGAGCCCAGTGCCTCACATATGCTAGGCAAATGCTCTACCACTGAGCCACAACACCAGCACTGTTGGTTCTTATCTCACAACAGAAAGATTAAATCTATGTTTAACAAAAAGCCAAATATAAAAATTAAATATTTTAAAAGTTTAGAAGTATAGTAGTATTATATTTGTGACTCTGGGTATGGAAGAATTTCTTGAATAAGATCTAGATAAACATTTGGGTCATTTTGATTACAAGAAATAAAAAAAAATTAGAAAAATGAGGCCATAAGCAAGTTAAATAAGCCACAGACTAAAGACTATTATTTATAATACCTACAAAATACACAGAAGATTCAAATCCCTTTATGTAACAAAAAAGAATTCTTTCCTCCACCCAAATGAAACACACTGATTTATCACTATTTACCTGGTGGAAAGGAAAAAGTAAAATAATTTGATGGTGTAAAGGACATAAAAATATGAAATAATCACCTATCATGAGCCTAGATTAGTTAGTAAATCTATTTCTCCTTAACTGACATTGTGCACCCCACGAAGATAGAAATATAAGTATCATTTTGGAAAAGAGGTCCATTTTAGAAAGAAATAAAAGGAAAACCATATCTCTACACTTCAACTAAGAGAAGAGTGAAAGTAAGCTGGAGAGGACAAGCACATGGGTTTTAGGTTTTCTTGTCTTAGGGGTATCCTAGAGGAAGGTTCCAAATAGATCAATTAGAAGTAGCTAACACTACTAAAGTAGTGCTCCTTTCTCCTAATACTTTCAAAGCAGCGTTGAGAGGTTATAGAAATATGTAAGTGTTTGTGAAGGCCAAAGAGGCTCAGTGAGGGCCAGTGAAAAACAGAGAAATGGATGAGAATAAGGTTTGGGAAAGTGGCCACAACCATGTTCTGGAATAGATGGGGGTATTATTATGTTTTGTCAATGGACCACACATACTCAGTCATACTTCAGTTAGCAGTATCCATATAGCAGCTTGGGCTAAGCATTGTACTACAAAGGCAAAAGATCTAGAGGATACCACATAGAGTTGAGGACCTGCTTCTTCCCAACTATAAGGACCTGCTTCTCCCACATATATCCCAGTAATCTTGAAGAATACATGAGGAGACAATTTTAAAAAATGACTTATTCAGAACCTCAATAAACTACTGGATTTGACTTAAAATTACATATAATTTCTTCACCCCTAGAGTGAAGAAAGTAAAGAAAAATTAGTTATAGAAAATAAATAAGATATATACATTTGCTTTTTATTGTCAGATTAGTGTAATGCATTATTTGAAAAGATTTGAAAAACTCATGTACTGTTGGTGAGAGAATAAACTGTATATATATAATATCAATAAAAATTAAGCTATAAATACTTTATGATAGCATTTTTATAGCTTAGTTTTGCTTTTTTTGTTGTTGTTTTAATTTTAAGGAAGGATTCTTGCTATGTTGCCAAGGCTGTTCTCCAACTCTTGGCCTCAACTGATCCTCCCACCTCAGCCTCTTGATTACCTGGAAGTACAGCTGAGTGCCACTGCACCCAGTTTAATTTCACTTTTTTTTTTTTGGACTGGGAATCAAACCCAGGACTCATGCATGCCAGACAAGCACTCTACCATGAGCCACATCCTGGGTCCCTAGCTTAGCATTTTTATTTTTCATGCATGTGTACTGTTATTGTTAATGAGAAAAAACTGGAGCCTATCTAAATATGCCTTTATAGAGAACTAGTTATTTAATCTATCCATTTTAAAGGAACATTAAACAACTTCGTAAAAAACATGAAGAAAATCTTTTTTTAAAATATTTTTTTTAGTTGTAGATAGATACAATACCTTCATTTATTTATTTTATGTGGTACTAAGGATTGAACTCAGTGCCTTACACATGCTAGGCAAGCACCCTACCACTGAGCCACAACCCCATCCCAAAGCACATCTCTTTTTAAAAATTTTTATTTATTTTTTTAGTCATACATGACAGTAGAATGCATTTTGATATATAATACATACATGGAATGTACATACATCAATCATATTGTCTATTCTATTCTGCTGCCCTTCCTATCCTCCCTACTCCTCTCCTCCTCTCCCATCCCCAAAGCACATCTTAATTGAAAAAGGTTCAGACTATATTACAAGGGAAGGAAGCAAATGATAGAATAGAAATTCTAAAATAATTTTATCTGTGAGTGTAACAGGCAGTTTACTGTTGGATATTTTGACTTTATATACTTCTGATTTTTTTCATAGTTCACATAATTGTCTTTACAATAAATAAATGAATACAGGGAAAAATAAACACATATTCTTACCTTCTCATCTCCTGTCCCTACCACCCACCACTTCACTGCAACACCTTCCTAAGAACTGAATCAGGAAGGCCAATGTTGTAATGCAACACTCACCTTTGATTTCCAACTTGACCAGAAGATTAATTCCCAGTGCCAGTGCAACATTTGAGCTGAGACAGGCAGCCACTTTGTTACTAACAGATATGGCTCCATAGTGTTGAAAGATGAAGTTAAATGGAAAGAAACTGGCAAAAAACATCAGGTGTCCAGCAGAAGCAGCCAAATGGGCTGCAAACAAGGAGAACATTATCAGTTTAAGGCAATCGGAAAAATAATAAATCAAAACTTTTGTTTTGGTACCAGGGATTAAACCCAGGGGACTTAAGCACTAAGTGAAGCCATATCCCCAGCTCTTGTTGTTTGTTTGTTTGTATTTTTTATACCTTTATTTTATTTATCTATATTTATATGGTGCTGAGGACTGAACTCAGTGCCTCACACACGCTAGGCAAGCACTCTACCACTGAGCCAGCACCCCCAGCTCTTTTTTCTATTTTACTTAGAGAAAAGATCTTGCTGAGTTGCTTAGGGCCTTGCTATGTTGCTGAGGCTAGCTTTGAACTCACAATCCTCCTGCTTCAACTTCCCTAGAAGGTATGCACCACTGAGGCAGACACAACTTTTTAAACTACAACAGAGTATTAAGCTATAAATTCTAAAAGGAGAGGAAATTTATCTTCCTTTTTCACTTTTCTATCACCAGTATATAATATACAATATATGCTCAGTAAATGTGTTGAGCTTTGCAAAATGATAGAGTGGAAGTAAGTGACAAATCTCAACTCTTCCACAGTTTGGAATCAAAGCAGTGAGAGAACATCCAATTTGAGAGGGAGGTGGAAGACAAGAGGGAATTCACTGAGACAAAATACTGACAGTTACTGATCTAGAAGGACTGGGAAATTGTGGTTACTGGAACAGAAAATATGAAAGCATTTGCTAACTCCAAATCTGTACCTGCAGCACCAGGGCAGGTCTGGGAGAAGGAGTTACAACATTAGAAAGAGGGCGAGGCAAAGTGACAAGCTTACTTCAGAAACAGCAGTGGAAGAGAAAGTAAAACTGAGTTAACCTGGGGCAGGAGCTACATAGCCTTTGGTGAGAATGCCCAGTTTCTCTCAGCTTGTTAGGGAAACCATGTTCTGCAGCTCTGAAAGCAATTAATTCTCTACAACTTCATCCCACCTAGACACCAGCAAAAACTATTATAGGGAATGACTTTGAAATGGGCCCTTTGAGTAACCTGTGTGTTGCAATTACTGTGAGCCGAAGGCTGCCAAGCCATCTTCTGTTCCCACTGCTGACGAAAAGACTGGGGTGGAATGGAACATAGAGAATGACACTTCCAGGGAATGCAGTGTTAAGGGAGCGGACTCAGTGGATGGCTGTAGCTGACCCAGAAGCTGATGTAGGGCATGCCAGTGCACCCCAGAGGCCGCCAACTACCACACATACCACATGTGTTGCAGCTAAATACTTCTGACCTTCTAGATGGCAATTAGGTATCCAGATATACCAAGCAGAGGTGGAAGCCTCTTAGGTTTGTACAGGAGTGTGTGGATATACACCAAGACCTACATTCTACAGTTTTTGAAGCAAAAAGCTAAAGTAGATGGGGAAAAACTAAATATATAACAGGGAAATAGTTGGTGTGGTTGCTACTTCGACTCTCAGAGAAACTTAAAAGGTCAAGCAAAGGAGGCATGGACACTAACTATGCCTCTCAAAATCTGATGGAATCCATATGTAACAAAATGAAATTAAACCCCTATCTCTCACCCTGCATGAAACTCAACTCAAAGTGGATCCAAGACATAGGCACTAGAACAGAGACCCTGCACCTAATATAAGAAAAAGTAGGTCCAAATCTTCATGTTGGCTTAGGATCTGTTTTCCCTTAATAAGACCCCTAAAGTGCAAGAAGTAAGATCAAGAATCAATAAATAGGATGGATTCAAACTAAAAAGCTTCTTTTCAGCAAAGGAAACAATAATGTGAAGAGAGAACCTACAGATGGGAGAAAATCTTTACCACATGCACCTCAGATAGAGCATTGATCTCCAGAATATATAAAGAACTCGGAAAACAACACCCAAACCACAAATAACACAATTAATAAAAGAGATAAGAAACTGAACACACATTTCATAGAAGAATACAATCAATCAACAAATCAAAAATAAAAAAAAAACTGTTCAATATCTCTAGCAATTACAGAAATGCAAAGTAAAACTACACTAAGATTTCATCTCACTCCAGTCAGAATGGCAATTATCAAGAACACTAGCAGTCTTAAGTGCTGGTGAGGATGTGGGGAAAAAGGTACACTCACACATGTGCTAGTGGGACTGTAAATTGGCACAAACACTAGGGAAAGCAGTATGGAGATTCCTCAGAAAATGTGCAAAGGAACCACCATTTGACCCAGCTATCCTACTCCTTGGTTTATACCCAAAGTACTTAAAATCAGTATACTACAGTGACACAGCCACATTAATGTTTATAGAAGCTCAATTCACAATAGCTAAACTATGGAACCAACCTAGATGGACTTCAACAGAAGAATGGATAATGAAAATGTGGTACATATGACTTAAGAAACTCATGAAAAGTATAACACTCTTTTATGCTATAATATACTACTATACTATAATATACCCACTTGTACCTATTTTATAATATGTCCACTTATACCCATTTTCAATGTTCTTTTCTTCGTATGGTTATAAAGTTTTTGTTATCATTTCCTTTCTGTTCAGAAAATCTGCTTTATTTCTTCTTTAAGGGTAAAAATGAAAGCAAATCATTATCTTTGTTTTCCATCTCCTGAGAATGTCTTTATTTCCCATTCAATCCTGGAGAACAGTTTTGTTGAATATAGAATTCAAAGTTGGTAGTTCTTTTCTTTTGCACTTGAAAACATGCTATTTCCTTCTTGCATCAGATGAGAAACTTGTCATTACAAATGATGTTCCTCTATAAGTAACACATGGTTTTACTCTGGCTGTTTTGTAGTTTTTTTTTAATTGTCTTTAGTTTTCAGAATTTTAACTATGATATGCCTTGACATGAATTTCTTCAGGTTTATCCCAACTGGTGTTTGCTAAGCTTCCTGAGACTACAGGTCTGTCCTTCCACCAGCTTTGGCACATTTTTAGTTATTAATGCTTTGAATATTTTTTCAGTCTCACATATTTTTCTGCTGTCTTTTTGAGATTCCAATGTATGAATGTCCCTTATCCTTGAGAAATAATCCATTTTTTCTCAATATTGTTTCTCTATTTTTTTGTATTGCATAAATTCTACTGGTGTTTCCTCAGTTCCACTCCCTCTTTATTCTATTCAGTTTTTTTCTTTTTGGTTTTTCAAGCCTGTATATTTAGTTCTTTATTATAACTTCTTTGCTGAGATTCTCATTTTTCAGTTATATCAAGAGAATGCATTTAAAAATGACAACTTAGGAAGGATCAAGATTTTCTTTCTTTTATCCATATTCCCATTTTTTTTATTCTACTTTTTCTTCATCTTTGAAAAATACAGATTTATTCTTATAATTTTACCCTCACATTAATTGCTTTATTCTACACTTATTTATTAGTTAGCCTTGATTTATCTTAAGTGGGATTCAAGTACATGTGGTCTCAAGTTGATTAGGTTTTACAGTTGCCAATTTACTCATATCTTGGTTTTGAACCCTTTTCGCCTGTTCTTCACCTTTCTTCCCCCACTAACAGCCAAATTTTCTTGTTTCCACTTTCTCTTTTTCTTTATCACTCTCAATCTTTTATTCCTTCTTGTTTATGGTTATATCTGCTACCTACTTCCTGTATCTCCTCTGGTCATTTTCTTTTAAATATTAAAACTTTCTCCCACCTCTCCACCCTATTTTCTCTTAAGAAGCTATAATCCCACTGAATAACAGAATTATATAATTTAAGCAATTCATACACCATTCATATTGAGGTGATTATTACATAATGTCGAATGCCAGAGTTCACAATTATGTATTGTACTGATGTTGGTCATTGATCCCTATTGATCCTATAGAGGTGGTAATTAATGTAACAGACATCAAAGTATGCTCCAGATATTTATCTTTATACTAACTAACATTTATCTTTATACTAACAGTAAGGCCACTCCTATCTTTCCCCCACCAGGAGAGGTTGGAAAGTGACTAGAATACTTTAAGATTACACAGTAGAGAGTTTGCTAATGAGAAATTCTTACAACCTAGCCAAACAAACCTAGCCACCCTCCATCCTTGACATCTACAAAAACAAAGAGAAATTCTGGAACTTAAAAAAAAGAAAAACCTTAGGTCCATTTGACTTGTAAAATTATTTGGCTGGATAAGTCAAATTGACCTAATATGACACCTACAGAATATTTCACTCCAAAACCACTAAATTCACCTTCTTCTCAGCAGCTCATGGAAAATTCTCCAAAATAGACCATATCGTATGTCACAATATAAGTCTTAGCAAATACAAAAAGATTGATATAATCCTCATGCATTCTAATGGACCATAGTGGAATAAAATTAGAAATCAACAGCAAGAAAAATAACAGAAACCACAAAATCCACTGAGATTAAACAATATTCTTTCAAAAGAAGAACTGATCAAAGAATAAATGAGAGAAGAAATCAATAAATTCTTAGAAACAAATGAAAACAAAGATAAAACATTTCATACTCTTTGGGACAATATGAAAACAGAATTAAGAAGGAAAATCTTTAGATTGAGTGCCTAATATTAAAAAAAACTAGAGAGATTCCAAATAAATAAGCTTATACTCTACCTCAAACCCTTAGAAAAAGAACAAACAACCTCAAGGTCAATGGAAGGCAAAAATATTAAGAATCAGAGCTGAAATTAATGAAATTGAGAATAAAACAGAGTCTGTTTGGTCACTGCCCATATAACCTGGCCCATAACATAACCACTCTGAAAACAGTACAGATTTCTCAAAAAATTAGGAATGGAACCACTGTTTGACCTAGTTATCCTACTCCTCAGTATATACCCAAAGGACTTAAAATCAGCATACTACAATGATGTAGTCACATCAATGATTACAGCAACTCTATTCACAATAGCTAAGCTCTGGAACCAACCTAGATGCCCATCAACAGATGAATGGATAAAGAAATTGTGGTACATATGCCACAAAGAAGAATGGCTTTATGACATTTGCCAGCAAATGGATGGATGTGGACAGTATCATGCTAAATGAAATAAGATACACCCAAAACATCAAAGGTCTAATGTTCTCTCTGATATGTGGATGCCAACCTACAACAAGGCGGGTGGCAAAGAACAGAAGTTCATTGGATAACAAAGGGGAATGAGGGGAAGGGAGAGGGGATAGGAAAAGGAAAAACAGTGGAATGAATCTAATATAACTTTGCTATGTATGTAAATACACACACACACACACACACACACACACACACCCCACAGTGAATCCCACTATCCTGTACACCCACACTTAAAGTCGATGGCATTATGACAATGATAAGAGGTACTATTTAGACAACAATAACCTGTGTTCCAATCCCTTGTGCGCAAACTGGAAGGGAAAAAGATTTAAGGCACTTTTTTTAAAAATATGCCAGACTGTCTGATCCCTCTCCTGGTATAAAATTTGTTATGTAAATTAAATGTGCAGATAACATGCTCACCCAAAAAGTAACAACTTCATTTGCAAGTACCTTCCAGAAAAAGAAAACAGAACCTGCTCTGCTGATGGTCTCCTAGAAAAGAATAAGGCCTTTAGGTCAAAGGGACCCTGAGAAAAATTATCAATGTTATCTTAACCAAGATTTTATTTTAGGAGAAAATAACTTGGAGAGGGGGACATATACTGATGTGATGGAATCAAACCAAAAAGCTTCTGCAGTTGGGCAATCGCACATGCCTATAATCCCAGCAGCCTGGGAGGCTTAGGCAAGAGGTTCACGAGTTCAAAGCCTTAAGAGAGAAACATTAATGAGGATTATGGGAACTCACTCTCCTCTGGACAATGTTTAAAATGTTAATTGAGTCTGTTTTTCCAGATATCCTACTCTGCCTATCCTGCCTGTTTAAAAAAAAGTCACACTGATGAGTAACAATTTGTGCAAGGCTTGAGAGGTATAAAATATTAAAGTGTGATGTCCATTACTTTTAGGATTTTTGTTTGTTAGAGAAACAGATAACTTACAATTTTAACCAGGTTTGATTTTTCATGAATAAACCGAATATATGTGAAAATACATGTATATATATATGTATATATACCTGAAACTAAATATGTTTTTCCTAAGCCTTATCTAAATGTTCTATAAAAGTTTATTAAATAAAAGTTCATATAGGTTTAATCAATAAGTGCTATCTTTTATATATTGCACCTGGCATAAAAGGGCCACACTGCCATTTGAAAAACTGGCTTATATCTGTCTGCTTTTTAAGCCTAGTTCTGATCATTAACACTATTCCCTAAATGTATAGAGATTTAAGGCTATCCTTTGATTTTTTCTAGTACTGCTAAATTCTGCAAACCTGTATGATCTATGAATTCTGAATTTTACTGTGAAAAATTAAACATAGTTAAGATAAAAAACATATTAAGAAGATAATGATAAACCATAATCAAGTGCACTTCATCCCAGGGATGTAAAACTGTTTCAACATATGCAAAATCAATAAATGTAATTCACTACTTAAATACAAGAACAAGAATCATATTTTCATCTTGATAGATGTAGAAAAGACCTCTGATAAAATTCAGCACTCATTCTTGTTAAAAACATTGAATAAATAGGATAAAAGGAACTTGCCTCAACATTTATAAAGAGTATATATGACAAGCCCATAGCCAACACCATATTGAATGGAGAAGAACTGAAAGCATTTCCTCTAAAATCAGAAACAACAAAAGGATGTGCACTCTCACCACTTCTATTCAATATAGTTCTCAAAACTAGCCAGGGCAATCAGGCAAGAGAAGGAAATTAAAAGGATACAAATTAGAAAGTAAGCCAAAGTATCATTGTTTGCTGATGACATGATCCTATTCCTATAAGGCCCCCCCAAATCCACCAGAACACTTCTAGAGCTGATAGATGAATTTAGCAAAGTAGCAGGAGGTAAGATCAACACTCAAAAATCAATAGCTTTTCTATACTCCAATAATAATAAAACTGAGAAAGAAATCATGAAAGCCATCCCTTCATAAAAAAAAACAACACTTGGAATTAATCTAACCAAGGAGGTGAAAGATTTCTACTATGAAAACTACAGAACACTGAAGGAAGAAATTGAAGAGAACCTCAGACCTACCATGTTGCTAGACAGGCAGAATTGTCAAAATACCCATACTGGGCTGGTGTTGTAGGTCACTGGGAGAGCACTTGTCTAGTCTATGTGAGGTACTGGTTTCAATTCTCAGCACCATGCATAAATAGATAAATAAATAAACAAACAAATTTTAAGAAATGGCCATACTACCAAAAGCAATATACCCATTCAATGCAATCCCCATCAAAACACCAATGACATTCTTCACAGAACTAGGAAAAAACCATTCTAAAATTCATTTGGAAAAATATGAGACCCAGAATAGCCATAACAATCTGAACAAGAAAAGTGATACATAATACCTGATCTTAAATTATACTATAGAGCTATGGTAGCAAAAACAGCATGGATTTGGCATCAAAATTCACATGAAGAATAATGGAATAAAACAGAAGACAAATTTTTACAGTCATATGATACTTGACAAAGGGGAAAGATAGCCTTCTTAATCAATGGTGTAGAGGAAAAAAAACTAGACCCTTATATCTCACCTTGCAAAAAAGTCAACTCAAAATGGATCAAGGACCCATGAATTAGGTACAGGACCAACACTTTGACATGTAGGCACAGGCAAAGACTTTCTCAATAGGACCCCTAAAACTCAGAAAATAATGCCAAGAATTAATACATGTGATGGAATCAAATTAAAACGCTACTGCAGCTGGGCACAATGGCACATGCTTATAATTCCAGTAGCCGGAGAGCCTTAGGCAAGAGTTTCATGAGTTCAAAAGCCAGCCTCATAAACTTAGCAAGACCCTAAGCAGCTCAGTGAGACCCTGTCTCTAAAGAAATTATTTTTTTTAAAGGGCTGGTGATGTTGCTCAGTGGTTAAGTGCCCTAGATTCAATCTCTGGTACCAGAAACAAAAAACAAAAACCTTCTGCGCAGCAAAGGAAATGATTAAGAGAGTGAAAGAGTGAAGAGAGAGCCTACAAAATGGGAGAATATCTTTGCCAGCTACTGCACTGACAGGGGATTAATATCCAGAATATACAAAGAACTTGAAAATCTCAATGCAACAAACAAACCCCCAAAGCACCATCAAATAGTCCAATCAACAAATGGGCAAAAGAACTAAGCAGAAACTTTTCACAAAAGGAAACACAAATGTTCAAGAAGTGTGTGTGTGTGTGTGTGTGTGTGTGTGTGTAAAAGCTCCACATCTCTAGCAATTAGGAAAATGTAAATCAAACTACACTAAGATTTCATCTCACTCCAGTCAGAATGGCAATTATCAAGAACAAAAAAAATTAATAAATGCTCGTGAGGATATGGGGGGAAAGGTTCACTTTTACATTGCTGGTGGGATTGCAAATTAGTACAACCATTTGGAAAACCAGGAATGGAATCCTCATATGACTCACCTATCCTACTCCTCAGTATTTATCCAAAAGATCTAAATCAGCATGTTACAGTGTTACAGTCACCTCAATGTTTACACCAGCACAATTCACAATAAACAATTATGAAATCAACCCAGATGTCCATTGATTGATGGACAGATTAAGAAAATGTGGTATATATACATAATGGAGTTTTATTCAACTTTAAAGAAGAATGAAATAATTATATTTGCTGGTAAATGGAGAAAATTATGCTAAGTGAAATAAGCTAGACTCAGAAAATTAAGATTCGATGTTTTCTCTCATATGTGTAAGCTAGAGCAAAACAAAGGAAAAGAGAGTGATTGGGGAGGGGATCAGATATCATAAAGATACAGGAAAGATCAGTGGAGGAGAAAGAGGAAGAGAATGAGTACGATAAAGAAAAGAAGGAAAAGGGGAAGATAAGTGGAATTAATTTAACAAAATCATGCTATATTCATATATAAAGGTATCAAAGGGAATTCATCTTTATGTATATGTAGAAAAAAGGAAGTTTAGTAGAGTAGACGGGGCGGGGGAGAATAAGGAAAGAGAGGCCAGAGTAAAAGGGGAGGAGAATTGGGGATTGAAATCAAATTCCTTACATGTATGATTTTATCAAAATGAATCCAATTACTGTGTATAAATAGGATGCTCTAACAAAAAATGGCTTATCAGGTAAACACAATATCTGCTTCATCTCAGTGTTGATGTCTGTTGAGTGTAATTTTCCATTTTTTATTGTGGTTTTTCAGATTCTTTCTACAGTTAATATCTGGGCACAAGAACATTTCACTGAGCAGATTTATATCTTGTAACTGGTATATAAGATGATTTATACTTAATTACTGAAAATTAGCTTAAGTCTGCCATAATATACATATTTTCTGACTCCTTTGGGTTTAGTTCCTATTTTTTCTTTCCTGTCAGTTATTTGAACATATTTCTAAGAAAATGTCTTAAGTAGACAATCTGGGGCTATTTGGCCACACATACTATTCTTAAGTGAGTTTTCACAAGGAACCAATGTGGCTTTAGATAATACAAAATCCTATTACATGCTAAGTGCACAAAGAAGATGTCAAATAAATAAATAAATTCAGCTATCCCTCTACTTTCAAAAGCAATTTAAAACAACTTTTTACAGGAAGCATTTTTTTTACTTTCAAATTGTCAAAACTTTATATATACATTGGGAAATATTAATTCTTAATGCTCTTTCAAATCTGCCAACTCAATTCATATGCAACTCATTTTCTATGTTAGAATGTAAGTCAAGGCTACACATGAGGTAGCTGGAAGAAACTCCAAATATATTTTGGCAAACTGAAACAAACAAAAATTATGTTACAGAAGATGCTTACTTACCTTTATTGAAAAATGTGCTAACCATAAAGCTAAAGAATATTGAAGCAATGGCATAACACACAAGGAAGATAAAGATGAAACTATAGTCACTATAGCGCAATATTGGCTCATCTGTAATCTACAAAACAAATACAACATCAGATAAGGTACACAATAACTAGCATCATACAAACACAAGGAAAAAAGAAAAAAAATTATGTCTCTAATGAAACCAATCATCCACTCAGTTTTTGAAACTTAATGAGACAGGAAGTTATGACTCATTTCTTACAAAAGAGTGTAAGACTTGCTGAGAGACTCAGCAGCATGAGTTTCCACAGTGGAATCAATAAAAAAAACATTTAATTTTCCTGTCACCTTGAGACCAATCAGACCACAGCATGATTACTCTTTTCCTCTCACAGGAGGAATCAATTTGCAGGCTGCAATTAACCGTAACTAAGTTGTCTACTAGAGTAGCTATTAACCATATGTATCTATAAAGCATCTGAAATGTAGCTAGTGTGAGGAACAGAATTTTTAGATTTATTTTAAAAAATTATTTTAGATTTAAATACATGAAAGCAGAGTCAAATATAGAGCAAATATTTCTAATAAAAATGTCAGAATTGGGGCTGGGGTTGTGGCTCAGCAGTACAGTGCTTGCCTTGCAAGTGTGAGGTTCAATCCTCAGTACCACATAAATAAATAAATAAAATAAAGAAGGTAATATAAAAAATGTCAGAATTGAGATACACAATAACTACAGAAGTGGATTTTGAAGACATACTAAAAAGAATATCAAATATATCATTTGGTATTGGGAAGTGAAAGATCAAATTTATGTTTTTATGTATGCATAAATGTACCACAATGAAACTCATCATTCTGTATAATAAATACACACCAATAAAAAAGAAAAAAAACTACAAAAAAATGCATCATTAATTTTTAAGTTACATGTTGAGAGAATATTTTATAAATATTGAGTTTAAAAATTATTAAAATAATTTCACAATTTTTTTTCTTTTTAAAAATTTTAGTCATTGAAAACTTAGTATTACATGATTCATTATTTTTCTACTGAACAGCATGCAAACAGATACTTGCCTTGGTAAAAAATAACACACAAATCAAAGTTATAATAATAATATATAAAAGGAAGAATGTGAAAAAATAAGCAGCCCAGATGATCCAGTTTCTAAGTCCAATTATGAGCTGGTACTCCTGTAGGAAAGTCAACATATAACAAGTATTACTTACGTCTACAATTCACATTTCTTTTATGTACCCTCTTCTAATTCCCATAAAATGTTATATAATTGGCTATCAAGGTCTCCATTTTAAGAATAACAAAAAAATCAAGAGTATAGATCAAAATCAGGAAGTAAGGGCGGTGCTGGCATAAAAAAAAGTATTTTTCCTGAGTTTAGAGATCTTTTTTCGGCACTATACCTGGTATTAGATCGAATTGAAAAACATTTCAAATTAAACTTTAAAACACTGAGATAAATACTCTTTTATATTATATTCAACTTCAAGGAACATTAAAGAAAGGTTGCTTTTGGGTTTTTAGTACTTGAGTATAATATTCACACAGGCACATGTGTGTTATATATCTTTCTTTGTGTTCTCTGTGGTTTGTGGTTTGATATATGTCATTAATTTTGGAAAATTCTTTGCCATTATTTCTATTTTTAAGTGTTACTGTAGTTTTTTTTATACCTTTATTTATTTTTATGTGGTGCTGAGGATCGAACCCAGTGCCTCGCACATGCTAGGCAAGTGCTCTACCACTGAGCTATTACCGCAGCCCTTGCCATTGTTTCTTAAGATACTTCTTTTGCTGTTTTTCCATCTCCTTTTTGAAATTCCAATTATGCATGTTATACCACTGACACTGTCCTATATCTTTTGGATATCTTATTTTGGATTTTTACATTTTGTTTTCTATTTGCATTTCAATTTGTGCAATTTCTTCTTTTTATACTAAAAAATAAAGATTTTTATTAAGCATTGTAAGTTGTATTCAATAGCCTCCAACACATCCCACCACAATCCACTGACAGTCAATCAGACTCAATAGCAGTTCATTCTTCACAATCTATGGGTTAGGCCAGAACTCTCTTCAACTTACAGAAAGATCCTACTTAGCTCTTGTGGGTGGTGGCTAGGGAATTACACCTCATTTCTGATCAGTAATATGATGAAAAGCATCAGAAGTATATGAGAACGATAAGAAGTGATTCTGATTCAAAGTACTTTGTTTGGAAACATTAAAATGGTAAGTATACCTGCTTCTACTAAATTCATGATGGGAAAGTGCTCAAGAACAAGCAATTTATTTCCTGCTACAGAAGGGCTATGGTTTTCTTTTCTTTTCTTTTTTTAAGATCAATTTGTACTCAGTACCTCAATTCTTTCTTCATCTTGGTCAAATCCTCAAATGAACCTGTCAAAAGCATTTTTCACTCCATTTGTTTTTTATTTTTGTCAATTCCCTTGACTGTCTCTCATAATTTCTTTGCATAGTCCTTCATGTTATTTACTGTGCAAAAAAGAGTTACCAGAAAAGGCCTAAGATTGCTGTTATTAGAAAGTTATGTTTGTAAGTCTGGTCCTTGGCTGGTACACAGGAATTTGACTACTAAATTATTCCCTACATTAGTAGGAAACTTTTGCTAATAGATAAAGGTGACTAGCTATGTCAAAAATGGCTGTACAAAGGATATGGTTTATGCTGTATATCTGCTTTCTAGAAGTTTGGAATTTTGATGTTTGTTAGGCAAAAGATGCCAACATGACCAAGTCCCATTTGAAAGCTTAGGTGTTGAGTATATAAGGACTTCTCACAAATATGTGACTGGATTTTCAATGCTGGGACAATAGTGCACTCTATATGATCTTGTGAAGAGTCACATGAGGAAGGCTGCAAGCAGATTCCTCCAGACTTTGTCTGTATCTTTTTTTCTATATGACCTAGGTATGTATCTTTACTAACCACTGAAATAAATCCCGGTTATGGGTATAACCATATGCAGAATCACAAGAGTCTTTATAGTGAATCTCAGAAGTTAAAAGTTGACCTTGAAGAATCATTGCTTTTATAATATCATTCATGCTTATTTTAAATTCCCTATCTGCTATTTCCAACATCTGTGTCTTCACTGAATCTTATTCAAATGATACGCTTTTTGTTTTCTGTTGAAACTCAGACATATTGTTCAGGGAAATAGTGAGATAAACAGACTATTAGTATAAAAATTCAGGTTAATTTAACCAGGAGTTGGGTCATATTTGAAGCTCACTATTGTTCTAGGTATGAGAGACTTCAAGTTCCTCTAGTAATATTTTGTTTTATTTTTCTCCTTGATCTGGGATTTTCCTTTGCATTACCCCAGATATTATTGGTCTCTGAAGTTTTCTGGCATAGAAAATTGATAAGTGGCATCAATACTCATTCTTTTGGATTTGCTACTGCTGGAATGTAGAAACTACCCATCAGTGTTGAATAATACAGCTCTAAATAAAAAGGTATCCACAGGCCTAAAAAACTTTTTTACAGAAACTTTATCAGAGTTAAGTGGGATTACCTTCAATCTTTCTTCCTTTTCTTGCACAACGTACTGCATGATGGAAAGTACAACTGGAGAAAACGTGAGTATAAATATCAAAGGGAGAAAAGGACTGGAGACCCAAAGTAATCCATGATAAGGATGAGCTGGGAATGGAAATCTCTGCACAAAGATGGTAATGCCATCAAACAGACTTTTTCCAAGATTGCTCTCGTGGTACAACATGATGGCCTTATCTAAAGCATGTTGTATAACCAGGAACCCTTCTTTGATGTACCCTATATGATAAAACAACAATTGTCAAGCAAAACAGACTAAGGAGCAGGATCAGCTGAGATACAAGAATAAGACAGTTTGAATAAGTCATAGATTGTCAACTGCAGAATCTATTTAACTTTTTTTTTAAAGAGAGAGAGAGAGAGAATTTTTTAATATTAATTTTTTAGTTTTTCAGTGGACACAACATCTTTATTTTTATTTTTACGTGGTGCTGAGGATAGAAACCAGCGCCCCACACATGCCAGACTAGCACTCTACAGCTTGAGCCACATCCCCAGCCCCAAATTTAACTTTTTTTTTTTTAAACCAGGAATTGAACACAGGAGTGCTTAACCACTAAACCACACACTCAGCCCCTTTTCTTTAAAAAATGTTTTAAGTTGTAGATAAAATACCTTTATTTCATTTTATTTTTATTTTATTTTTTTTTAATTTTTTATGGTTGGTTGTTCAAAACATTACATATTTCTTGATATATCATATTTCACACTTTGATTCAAGTGGGTTATGAACTCCCATTTTAACCCCATATACAGATTGCAGAATCACATCAGTTACACATCCATTGACATATTGCCATACTAGTGTCTATTGTGTTCTGCTGCCTTTCCTATCCTCTACTATCCCCCCTCCCCTCCCCTCCCCTCCCCTCCCCTCTTCTCTCTAAACCCCCTCTACTGTCATTCATTTCTCCCCCTTGTATTATTTTTCCCTTCCCCTCACTTCCTCTTGTATGTACTTTTGTATAACCCTGAGGGTCTCCTTCCATTTCCATGCAATTTCCCTTCTCTCTCCCTTTCCCTCCCACCTCTCATCCCTGTTTAATGTTAATCTTCTTCTCATGTTCTTCGTCCCTACTCTGTTCTTAGTTACTCTCCTTATATCAAAGAAGACATTTGGCATTTGTTTTTTAGGGATTGGCTAGCTTCACTTAGCATAATCTGCTCTAATGCCATCCATTTCCCTGCAAATTCTATGATTTTGTCATTTTTTAATGCAGAGTAATACTCCATTGTGTATAAATGCCACATTTTTTTAATCCATTCGTCTATTGAAGGGTATCTAGGTTGGTTCCACAGTCTTGCTATTGTGAATTGTGATGCTATGAACATTGATGTAGCAGTGTCCCTGTAGCATGCTCTTTCTAGGTCTTTAGGGAATAGACCGAGAAGGGGAATAGCTGGGTCAAATGGTGGCTCCATTCCCAGCTTTCCAAGGAATCTCCATACTGCTTTCCAAATTGGCTGCACCAATTTGCAGTCCCACCAGCAATGTACAAGTGTACCCTTTTCCCCACATCCTTGCCAGCACTTGTTGTTGTTTGACTTCATAATGGCTGCCAATCTTACTGGAGTGAGAAGGTATCTTGGGGTGGTTTTGATTTGCATTTCTCTGACTGCTAGAGATGGTGAGCATTTTTTCATGTACTTGTTGATTGACTGTATGTCCTCCTCTGAGAAGTGTCTGTTCAGGTCCTTGGCCCATTTGTTGACTGGGTTGTTTGTTATCTTATTGTCTAATTTTTTGAGTTCTTTGTATACTCTGGATATTAGGGCTCTATCTGAAGTGTGAGGAGTAAAGATTTGTTCCCAGGATGTAGGCTCCCTATTTACCTCTCTTATTGTTTCTTTTTTTTTAATTTTTATTGTTCGTTGTTCAAAACATTACAAATTTCTTGACATATCATATTCCACACTTTGATTCAAGTGGGTTATGAACTCCCACCTTCACCCCATACACAGATTGCAGAGTCACATCAGTTACACATCCATTGATTTACATATTGCCATACTAGTGTCTGTTGTGCTCCGCTGCCTTTCCCATCCTCCACCCTCCCCCCTCCCCACCTCTCCCCTCCCCTCCCCTCCTCTCTCTCTACCTCCTCCACTGTATAACCCTGAGGGTCTCTTTCCATTTCCATGCAATTTCCCTTCTCTCTCCCTTTCCCTCCCACCTCTCATCCCTGTTAAATGTTAATCTTCTTCACCTGCTCTTCATCCCTACTCTGATCTTAGTTACTCTCCTTATATCAAAGAAGACATTTGGCATTTGTTTTTTAGGGATTGGCTAGCTTCACTTAGCATAATCTCCTCTAATGCCATCCATTTCCCTGCAAATTCTATGATTTTGTCATTTTTTAATGCAGAGTAATACTCCATTGTGTATAAATGCCACATTTTTTAATCCATTCGTCTATTGAAGGGCATCTAGGTTGGTTCCACAGTCTTGCTATTGTGAATTGTGCTGCTATGAACATCGATGTAGCAGTGTCCCTGTAGCATGCTCTTTTTAGGTCTTTAGGGAATAGACCGAGAAGGGGAATAGCTGGGTCAAATGGTGGCTCCATTCCCAACTTTCCAAGAAATCTCCATACTGCTTTCCAAATTGGCTGCACCAGTCTGCAGTGCCACCAGCAATGTACAAGTGTACCCTTTTCCCCACATCCTCGCCAGCACTTGTTGTTGTTTGACTTCATAATGGCTGCCAATCTTACTGGAGTGAGATGGTATCTTAGGGTGGTTTTGATTTGCATTTCTCTGACAGCTAGAGATGGTGAGCATTTTTTCATGTACTTGTTGATTGACTGTATGTCCTCCTCTGAGAAGTGTCTGTTCAGGTCCTTGGCCCATTTGTTGATTGGGTTGTTTGTTCTCTTATTGTCTAATTTTTTGAGTTCTTTGTATACTCTGGATATTAGGGCTCTATCTGAAGTGTGAGGAGTAAAGATTTGTTCCCAGGGTGTAGGCTCCCTATTTACCTCTCTTATTGTTTCTTTTGCTGAGAAAAAACTTTTTAGTTTGAGTAAGTCCCATTTGTTGATTCTAGTTATTAACTCTTGTGCTATGGGTGTCCTATTGAGGAATTTGGAGCCCGACCCCACAGTATGTAGATTGTAGCCAACTTTTTCTTCTATCAGATGCCGTGTCTCTGATTTGATATCAAGCTCCTTGATCCATTTTGAATTAACTTTTGTGCATGGCGAGAGAAAGGGATTCAGTTTCATTTTGTTGCATATGGATTTCCAGTTTTCCCAGCACCATTTGTTGAAGATGCTATTCTTCCTCCATTGCATGCTTTTAGCCCCTTTATCAAATATAAGATAGTTGTAGTTTTGTGGGTTGGTTTCTGTGTCCTCTATTCTGTATCATTGGTCCACCCGCTTGTTTTGGTACCAGTACCATGCTGTTTTTGTTACTATTGCTCTGTAGTATAGTTTGAAGTCTGGTATCGCTATACCGCCTGATTCACACTTCCTGCTTAGCATTGTTTTTGCTATTCTGGGTCTTTTATTTTTCCATATGAATTTCATGATGGCTTTCTCTATTTCTACAAGAAATGCCGTTGGGATTTTGATTGGCATTGCATTAAACCTATAGAGAACTTTTGGTAATATCGCCATTTTGATGATGTTAGTTCTGCCTATCCATGAACAGGGTATATTTTTCCATCTTCTAAGATCTTCTTCTATTTCTCTCTTTAGGGTTCTGTAGTTTTCATTGTATAAGTCTTTCACCTCTTTTGTTAGGTTGATTCCCAAGTATTTTTTTTTTTTAAGATATTGTGAATGGAGTGGTTGTCCTCATTTCCATTTCAGAGGATTTGTCGCTGATATACAGGAATGCCTTTGATTTATGCGTGTTGATTTTATATCCTGCCACTTTGCTGAATTCATTTATTAGCTCTAATAGTTTCTTTGTAGACCCTTTTGAGTCTGCTAGGTATAGAATCATGTCATTTGCAAATAGTGATAATTTAAGTTCTTCTTTTCCTATTTTTATGCCTTTAATTTCTTTCGTCTGTCTAATTGCTCTGGCCAGTGTTTCGAGAACTATGTTGAACAGAAGTGGAGAGAGAGGGCATCCCTGTCTTGTTCCAGATTTTAGAGGGAATGCCTTCAATTTTTCTCCATTCAGAATGATGCTAGCCTGAGGCTTAGCATAGATTGCTTTTACAATATTGAGGTATGTTCCTGTTATCCCTAGTTTTTCTAGAGTTTTGAACATAAAGGGATGCTGTACTTTGTCGAATGCTTTTTCCGCATCTATCGAGATGATGATATGGTTCTTATTTTCAAGTCTATTGATGTGGTGAATAACATTTATTGATTTCCGTATATTGAACCAGCCTTGCATCCCAGGGATGAATCCTACTTGATCACGGTGTACAATTTTTTTGATATGTTTTTGTATCCGATTCGCCAGAATTTTATTGAGGATTTTTGCATCTAGGTTCATTAGAGATATTGGTCTGTAGTTTTCTTTCTTTGAAGTGTCTTTGTCTGGTTTAGGTATCAGGGTGATGTTGGCCTCGTAGAATGAATTTGGAAGTTCTCCATCTTTTTCTATTTCCTGAAGTAGCTTGAAAAGTATTGGTATTAGTTCCTCTTTAAAGGTTTTGTAAAACTCTGCTGTATACCCATCCGGTCCTGGGCTTTTCTTAGTTGGTAGTCTTTTGATGGTTTCTTCTATTTCCTCAATTGATATTGGTCTGTTTAGGTTGTCTATATCCTCCTGACTCAATCTGGGCAGATAATATGACTTAAGAAATTTATCTATGCCTTCACTATCTTCTAATTTATTGGAGTTAAGGATTCAAAATAATTTTTGATTATCTTCTGTATTTCTGAAGTGTCTGTTGTGATATTGCCTCTTTCATCCCGTATGCTAGTAATTTGAGTTCTCTCTCTTCTTCTCTTCGCTAGCATGGCTAAGGGTCTGTCGATTTTGTTTATTTTTTCAAAGAACCAACTTTTAGTTTTGTCAATTTTTTCAATTGTTTCTTTTGTTTCGATTTCATTAATTTCAGCTCTGATTTTAATTATTTCTTGCCTTCTACTTCTTTTGCTGTTGTTTTGCTCTTCTTTTTGTAGGATTTTGAGATGAAGTATGAGATCATTTATTTGTTGGTTTTTCCTTTTTTTAAGGAATGAACTCCAAGCAATGAATTTTCCTCTTAGAACTGCTTTCAATGTGTCCCATAGATTCCGATATGTTGTGTCTGTGTTTTCATTTATCTCTAAGAATTTTTTAATTTCCTCCTTGATGTCTTCTATAACCCATTGTTCATTCAGTAACCTACTGTTCATTCTCCAAGTGATGTATGCTTTTTCCTTCCTTCTTTCATCGTTGATTTTCAGTTTCATTCCATTATGATCAGATAAGATGCATGGTATTATCTCTACTCCTTTATATTGTCTAAGAGTTGCCCTGTGACATAATATATGATCTATTTTTGACAAGGATCCATGTGCTGCTGAGAAAAAAGTGTAACTGCTTGATGTTGGGTGGTATATTCTATATATGTCAATTAAGTCTAGGTTATTAATTGTGTTATTGAGTTCTATAGTTTCCTTATTCAACTTTTGTTTGGAAGATCTGTCCAGTGGCGAGAGAGGTGTGTTGAAGTCTCCCATGATTATTGTATGGTGGTCTATTAGACTCTTGAACTTGAGAAGAGTTTGTTTGATGAACACAGCTGCACCATTGTTTGGGGCATATATATTTATGATTGTTATGTCTTATTGGTGTATGGTTCCCTTGAGCAGTATGTAGTGTCCCTCTTTATCCCTTTTGATTAACTTTGGCTTGAAATCTATTTTATTTGATATGAGTATGGACACTCCTGCTCGTTTCCGAAGTCTATATGAGTGATATGGTTTTTCCCAACGTTTCACCTTCAGTCTATGTATGTCTTTTTCTATCAAATGCGTCTCCTGTAGGCAGCATATTGTTGGGTCTTGTTTTGTGATCCATTCTACTAGCCTGTGTCTCCTAATTGGTGAGTTTAAGCCATTAACATTTAGGGTTATTATTGAGATATGGGTTGTTCTTCCAGCCATATTTGTTTGTTTCTGTTACTAAACATTGTTTGTTTTCCTCTTTGATTATTTCCCCCCCCCTTTACTGTCCTACCTCCCACTGTTGGTTTTCATTGTTATTTTCCATTTCCTCTTCCTGTAATGTTTTTCCGAGGATGTTTTGAAGAGATGGTTTTCTAGCTGCAAATTCTTTTAAATTTTGTTTATTGTGGAAGGTTTTAATTTCATCTTCCATCCTGAAGCTTAATTTCGCTGGATACACAATTCTTGGTTGGAACCCATTTTCTTTCAGTGTTTGAAATATGTTATTCCAGGATATTCTAGCTTTCAGAGTCTGTGTTGAAAGATCAGCTGTTATCCTGATTGGTTTACCCCTAAATGTAATCTGTTTCCTTTCTCTTGTAGCTTTTAAAATTCTCTCCTTATTCTGTATGTTGGGCATCTTCATTATAATGTGTCTAGGTGTGGATCTCTTATGATTTTGCACATTCGGCGTCCTGTAGGTTTCTAGGATTTGGGATTCTGTCTCATTCTTCAAGTCTGGGAAGTTTTCTCATATTATTTCATTGAACAGATTGCTCATTCCTTTGGTTTGGACCTCTATACCTTCCTGTATCTCAATGACTCTTAAGTTTGGTCTCTTTATGTTATCCCATATTTCTTGGATGTTCTGCTCATGGTTTCTTAACAGTCTTGCTGAGCTGTCTATGTTCTTTTCAAGTTGAAATACTTTGTCTTCATTGTCTGATGTTCTATCTTCTAAGTGTTCTACTCTGCTGGTAGTATTCTCAATTGAGTTTTTAAGTTGGTTTATTGCTTCCTGCATTTCTAGCATTTCTGTTTGTTTGTTTTTTATAACCTCTATCTCCCGTATAGTTGATCTTTTGCTTCCTGGATTTGTTTGTGTAATTCATTGTCGAAGTGATCTTTCATTGTCTGATTTTGCTGTCTAATGTCTTCCTTGATACTCCAGATCATCTGAAGCATGTAAATCCTGTATTCTTTATCTAACATTCCATCTGCTGCAGCTGTTACCTCTTCTAAAGTTGAGTTGACCTGCATTGCTTGTGGTCCTTCCTTTCCTTGTCTTTTCATACTGCTCGCGTTTCTTTCTGCTTGGTGAAACTGTTGTGTTTTTGAAATGTTTTTTCCCCTATATATTTATATTGCTCTTGTATAGTTGAAAAGTCTCCCTTGCAGGGTCGGGCGGCGGTCTGCCTACCTTGCTGGCGCGGGCGGCGGCTCTGCTCTGCCCCTCCTCCAATTGATGTGAAGTGTCTACCACACCCGCGGACCCCTGGGCGTGTTCTGTCGGTCGGTTGCAGGTCTGCCTACCTTGCAGGCGCGGGCGGCGGCTCTGCTCTGCCCTTACTGCAATTGGGGTGACGTGTCTACCACGCCGGCGGGTTGCTGGGCTTATTCCGGGCGCGAGAGGAGGCTCTGCTCTGCCCTTACTCCAATTGGGGTGTCATGACTACCACGCCAGCAGGTCACTGGTCCTGTTCCAGGCGCGAGTGGCGGCTCTGCTCTGCCCCTACTCCAATTGGGGTGACGTGTGTACCACGCCGGCAGGCCACCAGGTCTGATCCGCCGGTCGTTTGCAGGTCTGCCTACCCTGCAGGCACGGGCGGCGGCTCTGCTCTGCCCCCCCTCCAATTGGTGTGACTTGTCTACCACACCCGCGGACCGCTGGGCCTGTTCCGGGCACGGGCGAAGGCTCTGCTCTGCTCCTACTCCAATTGGGGTGACGTGCCTACCACCCCAGCCAGCCGCTGGGCCTGTTCCACCGGTCGGTCGCAGGTCTGCCCACCTTGCGGGCGCAGGTGGCGGCTCCGCTCCGCCCCCTCTCCAACTGGGGTCATGCGACCACCACGCCAGCGAGCCGCTGGGCCTGCTCCAGGCGCGGGCGGCGGCCCGGCTCCTCCCCTCTGGCTCGACGACAAAGCGAGAGAGACTCGGGTGTCTGTGACTCACCCTCCCTACCAGGAGACCAACTGTTTCTGTCGCCGCTGGTATTGATGAAGTTCTCTCCTCCGCCGCTTTCTGATGACATCAGATCTCTGCCATGTTGGTATCCTATGCGAATGGCAGCATTTCGTTCCCTTTGCCGGGTGACCAAAGCAATGGGTAAGTCCTGACCGGCCCTCACAGGCCCCGTCTCAGTCCTGTTGCCACTGCCCACGAAGGCTCGGTTGGTATTTACCTCCACAGTACTCAGCAGGACCCAGACCAAGAAGCAGTTTCCATGGGCTCCTTAGCCCTGGGCCAGAGCAGTTCCGGGAGCCGGATCTCGGCCGCTCCGTGCTTGGTGTATGCTCTGATAAGAGCAGGCTCCAAGAAGCAGTTTCCGCAGGTTATTTAGCACTGAGCCTGAGTAATTTGTCTGCAAGCTGCAGGCGAATGGCAGCCTGAAATTACCTGTTCTATGGCTGAATGAGCTGCGGTCAGTCGAAAACAGGGATGGTGACGTCAGCTCTCCAAGATGGTGGCCGCTGGCCTCCTCTGTTGTCTGACCGGTGTGGAGAACTGAATTGGACCGCTTCCTTCCCCAGTCTCCAACTCAGAATTCAGCACTGAGTACGGTGCTTGCACGGCTGGCAGAAACTGCAGCGCTGTATCCCTGCGTCGCTATCTCCTCGTTTCCCAGCGCGAGCCGCAGACTCTAGCCACGGGGCGATTTGCTGAATAAGCAGTGTTACCCTCCATGCGACAAATCTCTCGCGTTTGAGTCCCCGTAGCTGATCCTCGTGCGATGGAAATCCTTCCTCCAGGTTCCGGAGCACCCCACTATTGCTGGAAATTCCTAACAAGGTAGCCTTTAGCCGTCCTGACTCGTCATTCTCCCACACAGTGACGCGGCACACGGGGGCAATGCACTCCCCTCGCCGCCATCTTCCCCTCCCTTTATTTTATTTATTATTATGTAGTGCTGAGGATCACACTCAGTACCTCACGTATGCTAGGAGAGCACTCTACCATTAAGCCACAACTCCAGCACCCCCAGCCATTTTTTTTAGAGACAGGGTTTCACTGAGTTGCTTAGGGCCTTGCTAAGTTGCTGAGGCTGGCTTTGAACTCAAAATCCTCCTGACTGAGCCTCTGAGCTACCGGGATTACAGGCATGCACCACCTAATATGACTCTTGTATCAAGACTAGTTGGACATAATTGCTTTGAGAATCCATCACAGATTTTTACATTATGAGATAATTCTTAACCTGAATCTAATTCACATTGTCTCAAAATTAAAATAGGCTTTCTAAATGCAATTCTACCTATAAAAGGGTGTAGATTCTTTTTTCTTTTTTGGCAAAAACTTTAGTTTTAAGAGAAATTTTAAGTTTTCAACACAACCACAAAGAAGGTACAGAGATTTCCCACAACTCTACTCCCATACATCCCTCACTAGAGCATGCATTTATTACAACTGATGATTGGACATTAACACATCAAGGGTGTACAGTCTATGGGTTTTGAACAAATGTATAATGGCTTGTATCCACTATTTTTGAATCATGCAGAGTCTTTTCACTACTATAAACATACTTTGTGCTCTTTCTTCATTCTTCCTACTCCCACAACTCCTGGGCAATGAAAGATCTTATTTTCTTCATAGTTTGGCCTTTTCCAGAATATCACCAGTTTGGAATACTACCATGTGTAGTTTGGCTTCTTTCACGTAGTAATATGCAGTTTTAAGTTTCCTCAAGTCTTTTTATGGTTTGATAGCTCATTACTGTTTGGTTCTGAATAACAACCAGATTACTGGTCGGGATGTACCCCAAACTGTTTTACCCATTTATCAATTGAAGGACATCTTAGTTGCTTCCTTTGGGAAAATACCATGGAATGTGATTGCTGGATTGTATGGTAAAAATATGGTCAGTTTTGTAAGAAACAGCCAAATAGTCTTCCAAAGTATCATTATCATTTTGTATTCCTCCTAGCAATGAGTGAGTTTCTGATGATCCATATCCTTACCAGCACTTGGTGTTGTCAGTGTTATGAATTTAGATTTAGGGACTGGGGTTGTGGCTCAGCAGTAGAGCGCTTGCCTAGCATGTGCGAGGTTTGATCCTAAATTTAGATTTAGGGACTGGGTTTGATCCTCATACCACATAAAAATAGATAAATAAAATTAAAAATAATGGGAAAAAAGAATTTAGATTTAATTATTGGAGAGACTGTAACTTGGAAATGTTTTTAAAAGAAAAAAAAATAAATAGAAAAAAAATGAAACCCCGGAACCAAAAAACAGCAAGAAGAAAAAAAAAAAGATGAATTAAAATATTTCTGTTCAATAAAGTACAGTATGGAAAAAATTGGAAATTGGAAAAATATATTTTGACATGTGGAATCAACAACATATCTGGAATACACATGAAACTCTTAATCCTTGTATGCTTGTATTTTCTTACTCCTCTTTAATTTGGACATTACCTCAGTCCTCCATCTTCTCTTCTGTAACAGTCCCTCCACCACATAAGGTGATATTACAAGAAACTAAGGGTACAGCCTGTCTCAAGTAATATGACACCCAAAGTCCAAAAGTAACTTTATATGAAATAAATTTTTGTTTAGCAATAATATGGAACTAAATATTGCGTTTAGGTATAAAGGAAATCCAAAAATATAAACTATGTGTGCCAACAACTGTAGAGAGATATCACTACCATATATATTATTATTCCTAATCATGCTAAATATAGCTATACCTCTGTATCTCATAATTTCCAAAAGAAACTACATATTCTTTTCTTAGCACAATAGGCCTCTAATTACTTGTTCACCTTCTAGATTCATATCTTATAAGTTCTGTGCACTAACCAAAATACCACTGGAGCTCATATCTAATAGCCTCCTATATGCACTTAACATAGCTATGAAAAAACAGCAAAAAAAAAAAAAAGTAATGCAATTCCCTGAATGAGACATTCTGTTCTGCATTTGATCATGAGTTAATTCCCACTGCCTGGAATAATCCTCCCTCCTCCCAAAAATAATTAGCTAATTCATAATATTCCTGTACATTGAGTTTAAATGCTTGTTTTAGCATTAAGTACTTCAATATTTCAAGAAGATTATTTTAAATTATTTATATAATAAGTTCATTATTCCCCTATGGGTTATGCTGCTTCCAATTTTTGGCTAATGCCAAAGGGAGAAAAAGCTTTTCTCTTCCATTGAAATTTGTTTAACATAAAATTCTGGTATGCTCTAATATGTGGATACTAATACACAACAAGGGGCAGAGGGGAAGAATAACATTTCAGTAGATTAGACAAAGGCAAATGAAGGGAAGGGAGGGGGAACAGGAATAGGAAAAACAATGAAATGAATCTGACTTAAGTTTCTTATGTACATATATGAATACACCAAAGTCAATCTCCATATCATGTACAACCAAAAGACTGGGATCCTAATAAGATGTACTCCATATTTGTATAACTATGTCAAAATATAATCTACTGTCATATATAACTAAAAAGATAAAACAAAAAAATGCTAGGATGGTTTAGTAAACCCAGATTCCATATAAGGGTTTTTCATGTTAGATAATATAAAAAATAAAATTTTAAATTTAAAAATACCATAATTTTTATATCAAATTAATAGAATTATATGTAGACATGCATAGACCAGCAGTGCCAATACATTTGGAAAGCAGAACACCAAACCACAATTATAAGAAGATAATTATTTTTGATAGCTATTACTTTGAATCTGTAAATTGCTTTGGGTTTATGAACATTTAAACAATATTAATTCTTCACCATGAACATGGAAGGTTTTTCCAGTTTTTTAATCCTCAATTTCTTTCATCAGCTTTTTTAATTTCATAGGTTAGGTCTTTTATTTCCTTGGTTAAATGCATTCCTAGGTGCAGGAGCCCAGGCTCAGGTAAAGCCCAGGACCACTTCCCCCAATCCACCAACCCACACCAGAGCCCAGACCCAGGTCCAGTATTTTCCTGCCAACCTTCAGTGAGAGCCCAGGTCAGGCAAAAAACACCCCGGCCAACCCACAGATTCCCACTGGAGCCCCTGGGCCCAAGTCAGGCCCAGGACCACCCCTGCTGACCCTCTGACCTGAGCAGGAGCCTACTAGGCCTAGGACCCTCCCCTGCTTGGAGCTAAAGAGAACTCTATGGCTCCCCATTTACCAATGCTTGGCTCCCTAAGCCTGCCTCCATTGTGGGACACTGCTGCAGCCATTGCCGTAGCCCTCTCCATATAGTAGCCTCCACTTTGGGACAACATTCTGGGCCTGGTGGCAGCTGCCCATCACACCACAGTATGCCACAGTGCTGTATCTCTGAACAGGCAGCCATCTTAAGGCCCATCCTTTCAGCCCCATCTCTGGAAGTAGTTGCCTTCATTTTGGGACACGTGCAATGCCTTCTTGACTTACCTCTGCTACTACTGCCACCATCTTTAGTTGCAGTAGCATCAATTTTGGAACACTGGACAGGCACTGGAAACCCAACATTAAGGTTCTTACAGGTTTGATACTAGAGCTGCCACAACTAGGGATGTGGTGACTTCCCTCTAGGGACAACAGCCAGGACCCACAAGATGATCACCATGGTCTCTGCAGGCTTGGTTACACCAGAGGTATCCCTGTTAGGTGTGCTAATAGCTACCATCTTGTTGCAGAAACAGGACAGTGCCTTTCACAGGGTCACCCCTTTCTTTTCTCCTGTTAACAGCCAACTTCTTTTGATACATCTTTCACTATTTCTACTATTCCTAATACCTCTATATTCTCACTTCCTACCTCATAAACATCACCCCCACACCTCCCCGTTTCTCTCGTTGTCCACCAGTAGAAACAGTAGAACATTTTGCAAATCTACTGTTTACATAGCATATATTAAAATCATTCCCTTTTTAACCTTTGTTTTTACAACCTTTGTTTATTTTTATGTGGTTCTGGGGATCAATCTAGTACCTCACACATGCTAGGCAAGTGCTCTACCACTGAGTCTCAACCCTGGCCCCTGAACACATACTTTCAGTTTATTGTGACAAAACTGTAATCATCTAAACAGGAACTATTTGATTTAAAGCTATATATTGTTTGCATTGGGTGCTGTTAATAAATATGGATTTCCCCCTTAAAGGCAAGACATCAGAAACCTGCAGAGACACTATAAGATTATAGGATAGAAACTGTAACACCTCAGATCCACACTGCTAGAGGGGAAGTCACATGGAGAACATGAAAAGATAAGGGAAGAAAGTGCCCCAGACAACCCAAGATGATACAATAATAGAATCCATTGACTGCATAGTAGATGAAATGTCAAAAGGAGTTCAGATTGTACATAATTAAAATGATCTGCAAATCAATGACATAAGAGAGCAAACATAGGTGACAATCATTTCAGCAGTGAGATAAGACAGGAAATTCAGGCAACAATTGAGATAAGAGAGCAAAAATAGGTAGCAAAATATTACTTTAAGAAAGAGAGATTCTGAAAAACAAACAATCAAATAAACCAGAAATGATTGAAGGAAACAACATACCAAAAAAATTCAATAGAAATCATCACCAATAGACTAGATCATTGGGAAGACAAAACCTCAGACAATGAAGGCAAAACGAACAATCCTGAAAATAAAGTTGACCACACAGTGAAGATTGTAAGAAAAAACCATGAACAGAACCTCAAGAATTATAGGATACCATTAAAAGACCAAATCTAAGACTTATTGGTATAGAGGAAGGCACAGAGATACAAAGGAAAGGAATACACAATCTCTTCAATGAAATAATATCAGAAAATTTCCCAAACATGAAGAATGAATTGAAAAATCAAATACAAGAGGCTTACAGGACACCAAATGTACAAAATTACAAGAGATCTACACCAAGGCACAGTATAATAAAAATGCCTAGAATAC
This sequence comes from Marmota flaviventris, assembly GCF_047511675.1. NCBI lineage: Eukaryota > Metazoa > Chordata > Mammalia > Rodentia > Sciuridae > Marmota > Marmota flaviventris. The sequence goes on along the minus strand of NC_092516.1, from coordinate 15,018,344 downwards.
AGAATAAGGATAGACTAAAGCCATAAGAGAAAAGTTTCAGATTACATGTAGGGGAAAACCAATTTGGATCTCAGCAGATTTTTCAATCCAGAACCTCAAAGCTAGGATCCTGAAACCACATATACCAAGCTCTGAAAGAAAATGGATGCCAACCAAGAATCTTATATGCAGCAAAATTAAGCTTCAGATTTGAAATAAAAACCGTCCATGATAAACAAAAGTTGAAGGAAATTATAACTAGGAAGCCTGCACCAAACAGAATTCTCAGCAAAATATTCTAGGAGGAGAAAATGAAAAACAACAATGAAAATCAGCAGAAACTACACTAAAGAAAAAAACCAATCAAAGAAGAAACCAACTCAAGTAAAAAACCAAAAACAAACAAAAATGACCAGAATACAAGCCATATTTCAATAAAAACTCCAAATGTTAATGGCCTAACTAATCAATTAAAAGATACAGACTGGCAAATTGGATTTTTTAAAAAAAGACCCAACAATATGTTGCCTTCAAGAGACTCATCTTATTGAAAAAGACATTAACAGACTGAAGGTGAAAGGATTGGAAAAAACATACCACTCACATGAACTGAATAAACAGGCAGGGGTTTCCATCCTCAGATCAGATAAAGTGGACTCCAAACAAAAGTTAGGGATAAAGAAGAACATTTCATACTGCTTAAGTGAATCACACATCAGGAAGACAACAATTTTAAGTATTTATGCCTCTAACAATGGAGCATCTACGTATATCAAACAAACCCTTCTAAATTTCAAGAATCCAATAGACCCACCACAATAAAACTGGGTGGGATTGGGGTTGTGGCTCAGTGGTAGAGTATTTGCCTGACACATGTGAGGCACTGGATTCAATCCTCAGCACCACATAAAATTAAATAAACAAAGTTACTTAAAAAAAACTGGGTGACTTTAACACACCTCTCTCATCACTGGATAGATCTTTCAAACAAAAACTAAACAAAGAGATTATAGAACTCAAAAATACAATCAATATTTTATATTTAACAGACATATAGAGAATATTTCATTCATCAATGAACAAATACACTTTTTCTCAGCAGCCCATAGATCCTTCTCTAAAATAGACCATATCTTATGCCACAAAGCAACTCTTAGCAAATACAAAAAAAAAAAAAAAAAAAAAAAAAAACCAGAGATACTACACTGCATTCTATCAGGTCATAATGGAATGAAATTAGAAATCAATGATGAAATAAAATATAGAAACTATTCTAACAGTGGAGTATTATTTACTCTACTGAGTGATGCATAGATGGCAGAAGAAAACAACAAAAATATTCTTAGAGGTAAATGAGGACTCTGATACAACATATCAAAATCTTTGGTACACTATGATAGCAGTACTGAGAGAAAAGTACATTGCATTGAGCTCATTCATGAAAAGAATAAAAAAAGTCAACAAATAAAATGACCTGACATTACATCTCAAAGTCCTAGAAAGAGAAGAACAAATCAACACCCAAAGTAGAAGACAGAAAACAATTAAAATCAGAGCTGAAATCAATGAAATTGAAACAACAACAACTACAACAACAAAAACAATTAAAAAATTTACAAAACAAAAAGCCGGTTCTTTGAAAAAATAAATAAAATTGATAAACCCTTAGCCAACCTAATTAAAAGGAGGAGAGACAAAACTCAAATTACTAAAATTTGTGATGAAAAAGGGAATATCATGACAGATACTATTCAAATACAGAAGATAACTAGAAACTAGTTTGAAAATTTATTATCTAATAAAATAGAAAATCTCAAAGACATCAACATATGATCTTCCCTCACTGAATTAGGAGGAAATACACAATTAAAGTAGATCAATTTTGAGCAAAGAAATAGAAGATGCCATCAAAAGCCTACCAATCAAGAAAAGCCCAGGACCAGAAAGATTCTCAGTCGAGTTTTACAAGACCTACAAAGAAGAATTAATACCAATACTCCTCACTATCACCCTGATACCTAAGCCAGACAAAGACACATCAAGGAAAGAAAACTTCAGACCAACATCCCTAATGAAAATAGATGAAAAAATTCTCAATGAAATTCTGGCAAATCACATTCAAAAACATATTAAAAAGATAGTGTACCATGACCAAGTAGGGTTAATCCCAGGGATGCAGGGTTGGTTCAACATATAGAAATCAATAAACGTAATCCATCACATGAATAGACTTAAAGATAAAAACCATATGATCATCTCAATTGATGAAGAAAAAGCATTTGATAAAACACAATACCCTTTCATGTTTAAAACACTAGAAAAACTAGAGATAGTAAGAATATACCTCAACATTGTAAAAGCTATCTATGATAAGCCCAAGGCTAACATGATTCTAAACAGAAAAATTGAAAGCATTCTAAGAACTGGAATAAGACAGGGAAGCTCTCTTTCACCACTTCTATTCAACACATTCTTTGAAACTCTAGCCAGAGCAATTAGACAGATGAAAGAAATTAAAGGGATATGAACAGGAAAAGAAGAACTCAAACTATCACTATTTGCGGATGACATGATTCAAAAAAACTCCACCAGAAAACTTCTAGAATTAACAAAAGAATTCAGCAAAGCAGCAGGATACAAAATCAACACCCATAAATCAAATATATTTCTATACATTAGTGAGAAACCCTCTGAGAGAGAAATTAGTAAAACTATTCCATTCACAATAGACTAAAATAAAATAAAATACTTAGGAATCAATCTAACAAAAAAGGTGAAAGACCTATACAATGAAAACTACAGAACACTAAAGAAGGAAACTGAAGAAGACCTTAGATGATGGAAAGATCTCCCATGTTCTTTGATAGGAAGAATTAATATAAGCAAAATGGCCATATTACCAAAAGCATTTTACAGATTTAATGCAATTCCAATTAAAATCCCAACAACATTCCTCATGGAAATAGAAAAAACAATCATGAAATTCATTTGGAAAAATAAGAGACTCAGAATAGTCAAAGCAATCCTTAGCAAGAAGAGTGAAGCAGGAGGCATCACAATACTACACCTTAAATTACACTACAGAGCTGTAGTAACAAAAATGGCATGGTATTGGAAGGCACCAAAATAGACCTGCAGACCAATGGTACAGAACAGAGGACACAGAGACAAACCCACATAAATATGGTAATCTCATACTAGACAAAAATGCCAAAAACATTCACTGGAGGAAAGATAGCCTCTTCAAAAAATGGTGCTGGCAAAACTGCAAATTCAAATATAGAAAAATTAAATTAAACCACTATCTCTCACCCTGCACCCTCTCATCAACTAAAAGTGGATCTGGATAGGAATTAAACCAGAGACCCTGCATCTAGTAGAAAAAAAGTAGGCCCAGATCTTCACCATGTAGACCTATCATTTGACTTCCTTAACAAGACCCCTAAAGTGCAAGAGGTAAAATCAAAGATCAATAAATGGGATGGATTCAAATTAAAAAGCTTCTTCTCAGTAAAGGAAACAATCAATAATGTGAGAAGAGAGCCTACAGATTATCACTTCTGATAAAGCATTAATCTCTAGGTTATATAAAGAACTCGAGAAACTTAACACCAAAAAAAACAAATAACCCAGTCAATAAATGTGCTAAGGAACTGAACAGACACTTCACAGAAGAAAAAATAAAGTCATTCAACAAATATATGAAAAACTATTCAACATCTCTGGCAATTAGAGAAATACAAGTCAAAACTACTCTAAGATTTCATCTCACTCCAGTCATGTTGGTGAGGATGTGGGAAAAAAGGTAAACTCATACATTGTTGGTGGGACTCCAAACTGGTGCAATCACTCTGGAAAGCAGTATGGAGATTCATCAGTAAACTTGGAATGAAACCACCCAGCTATTCCACTCCTTGGTTTATACCCAAAGGACTTAAAATCAGCATACTACAGGGACACAGCCACATCAATGTTTATAGCAGCTCAATTCAAAATAGCTAAACTGTGGAGACAGCTTGGATGCCCTTAAATAGATGAATCGATAAAGAAAGTATGGTATGTGTGTGTGTGTGTGTGTGTGTGTGTGTGTGTGTGTGTATATATATATATATATATATATATATATACACTATATACACATACAATATATATATATACTATATACACATACAATATATATATATACTATATACACATACAATATATATATATATACTATATACACATACAATATATATATACTATATATATATATATACAATATATATATATATATATATATATATATATATATATATATATACACACACACACACACACACACACACAATGCAATATTATTCAGCATTTGCAGGTAAATAAATGGAGCTGGAGAATAGCATGCGAAGTGAAATAAACCAGTCCTCAAAAAACTTTGATAAGTGGAAGGCTGATTCATAATGGCAGGGGACATGGGAAAAATGGAGGAACTTTGGGCAAAAGGGAGGGAGGAGAGGGTAGGGGACATGGGGACAGGAAAGATGGTGGAATAAGAAGGACATCATTATCCTAGGAACATGTATGACTGCACATATGGTGCAATGCTACATCGTATACAACCAGAGAAATGAAAAGCTGTGCTGCATTCGTGTACAATGAATCAAAATGCATTCTGCTGTCATATATACCTAATTATAATGAAAAAAAATTCAAGAAATTTAATCCTAGGTATTATTTTGGAATTCATTTTATGATTTCTTTCTCAGCAATCACATTATTGGTGTATAAAATGCTATTGATTTTTTGTATGTTGATTTTGTTTCTTGCAACTTCACTGAATTTATCATTTTTAAATAGTGTGTTCTCTGGCCTAACTGCTCCAGGTAATGCTTTCAATATTATATATACTATACTAGTTCCCCATTCAATATGTTGGCTATGAGTTTCTCACACATGACCAAATTTATTTGTTAAGGTACAATCCTTATATACTTAATCTGTTTAGGGTTTTAACATGAAGGGATGTTGATTTTTTTATGCACCTACTGAGATGATCATATGATTTTTATCCTTCAATGTATTGATGTGTTACATTTATTAATTTATGTATATTAAACCACCATTTCATCTCTGGAATAAATCTAAGTTGATCATGGTGAACAAGCTTTTTGATATTCTGTTGGATTCAATTTGCTACAATTTTTTTATGAGAATTTTTGTATTTGTGTATACAGGAATATTATTCTAAAGTTTTCTTGTTGTGTTCTTATCTGATTTTGGTAGTAGGGTAATACTGACCTTGTAAACAGTTTGGAAGCATTTCTTCCCTTTTAATTCTTTTAAGTACTTTGAGAACAACTGGCATTAGTTTTTCTTCAAGGGTTTGCTAGAATTCAGCATTAAAGCCATCCAGTCCAGGACTTGTCTTTATTGGTAGACTCTTTCTTATTGATTCAATTTCACTAATAGTTATTAGTCTGTTGAGGTTTTCTATGTCTTTATAATTCAATTTCAGCAGGTTATATGTGTCCATAAATTTATACATTTCTTCTAGTTTTTCTAATATTTTGCCATATACTTGTTGGTAATAGTCTCCATGGTATTTCCACAATATCAGTTTTAATGTCTCCTTTTTCATCTCTGATTTTTGGATCTTCTCTCTTTTTTGTAGTCTAGCTAAAACTTGTTAATTTCTGTTTATCTTTTCTAAAAACTCTTTATTTCATAGATTTTTTCATCTCTATTTCTGCTCTGATCAAAATACCAATTAAATTTTTCACAGAAATAGAAAAAAATAATTATAAAATTCATATGGAAGCCCCAAATACTCTGACTAGTCAAAATGATCTTGAATAAAAATAACAAAGTTAGAAGCATCACAATACTTGATTTCAAGATTAGTATGGAGCCATCATAATCAAAACAGTGTGGTATTGGCATAAAAACGGACACAAAGATCAAATGAAACACAATAGAGGACTCAGAAGAAACTCATGGATATTTGGCCAACTGATTCTTGAAAAAGGCACCAAAACCAAACACTGATGAAAGAACAATTTCTTCACTAAATGGTTCTGAGAAAACTGGATATTCATATGCAGAAGACTGAAACTTGTACCCTCTATCTCTCACCCTGTATAAAATAAACTCAAAATAGATAAAAGACTTAAATCTAAAACCTGAAACTTGTATTCAAAGAAAACATAGGGAAAATACTTCAAGGTAATGGCATAGGTAGTGATTTTTTTAATATGACTCCAACAGCACAGGAAACCAAAGCAAAAAACCAAAAATGACAATTTGGATTGCATCAAACTGAAAAGTTTCTTTACAGCATAGGGAATAATCAAAATAACAAAGTGACAACTAACTGAATGGGACAAATACTATCTCACCCAGTTAGAATGGGTATTATTATTAAAAAAATTGCTGGTGAGGATGTAGAGAAAAGGGAATTCTCATATACTATTGGTGAGAATGTAAATTAGTTTAACCAATGTGGAGAACAATATGGAGGCTACTCAAAAAGCTAAAAATAGATCTACCGTAAAATCCAGTGATACCACTTCTGGATATATATTCAAAGGAAATGAAATTAGCACACCAAAGACATACCCATATGCCCATGTTTATTGTGGCACTATTAACAATAGCTAAGATATGAAATCCACCTAGGTACTTGTCAACGAATGAATGGATAAAGAAAATATGGCATATATGCACAATATTTATCCAGTCACAAAGAAGAATGAAATACAGTTATCTGCAGAAAAACAGACGGAACTGAAGGACATGTTAAGTGAAAAAAGACACAGAAAGACAAGTATTACAAATTCTCTCAGATGTAGAAATCAAAAAAGAGTCAACTTGAATGTAAAATAGTGATTATGAAGAGGTTAGAAAGCGGGAGAAGGTAGATAAAGGAAGGCATCAGTGTATCTGTAAGCGTGTGTTCAAACACCACACTGCAAACCACAAATGTGTACAATGAATACATGTTAATCAAAAATAAAAATTCTAAAAGGTATATTGATAAGAGAATTGAAAATAGACAAAGCATGGGTATATCTAGTAAGTTCACCAAATGTATAGATTGAAAAAATAAAATAAAAATTTTAAAAAACCACTTCAAATTTACAATAAACATTTTCTCATCTATTAAATATAAATATTTAACAGATATGACACACTAGTATACAACTGTGATAATAAAAATAAGAGAGCTGAAGGATCTGCTTACCAGGACTTCCTCCATCATTAAGATTCGGGTTCCTGGGGCCTTGAGAAGGATGATCAGGAAAAAGATAAGCTGTTTTCCAGCCTGCCTTGTCTGGCCACCAGATAGTCCTCTGTACTCTTGTAAAACGCAGATGATATTTTACCTAGAAGTAGCAAAAGAAAATAAGCTATGTTTAAAACCAAACAAATCTGAAAAAAATTAGAAAAGTTCAGGCCAAATAAAAAACCATGCAATTTGAGGGATGAGCCTCATCTGAGGTCAAAGTGGCTGTGAATTCCTGGAAAAAACCAATAATATCTACATTTTAATTCTCAAAACACAGATAATGAACAAAACAAGATATACACATGGCCCATTGGTACATTAAAAGATTCTTTTTTTGTTGTTCTTTTTAGTTATATATGACAGCAGAGCATATTTTGACATATTTATACAAACATGAAGTACATCTTATTCCAATTAGGATCCTTGTGGTTGTATATGATATGGACATTAAAAATTCTTAATGTCATGTAGTGAAATAAATGTAAATTAAAACTACAGAGATATCTGATATCCTTCTTACCTATCATATCACCAATCTATCTGCTTGCAAAGCTGTAGATAAGCATTTTTCTTTTCAAAAATTTTTTTAGTTGTAGATAGACACAAAAATTTTATTTATTTATCTTTATGTGGTGCTGAGGATCAAACCAAGGGCCTCACAGGTGCTAGGCAAGCACTTTACCAATGAGCTACAACCCCAGCCCAACAAACGAGCATTTAAAAAAATTTTACGTGGAATGAAAATCACACAACTCCAATAGAGAATCAGGCAATGCCTAACAAAAATACACATGGATTGTTTTAGTCCATTTAATGTTGCCATACTAGAATTTTAGATTAAATGATAATGAAATTTACTTTCTTATAGTTATAGAGGCTGAGAATTTCAATTTTTAAGGACAAGCATGTTTAATGATTCTGATTCAAAGGTGATGTCTTATCCTCTGGAGTGAAGGAATGCTTTTTCTCTACAAGGTAAAAGGTTAAAGGCAAAGTAAAACACAAGCCAAAAGGGGCCAAACTCTCCCTTCCATAACACTATTAATTCCACCAATAAGGGCAGAGTCCTCTTTTCCTAACTACCTCTTAAAGGTACCCCCTTAATACTATTACAATGGCAATTAGATTTCAACATGAATTTTGGAGGCAAAAACCATTTTAACTATAGCTCATTTACTAATTGATTCAGAAATCTCATTTACAGGAACAGACTTGGATGCAGACCTCAAATAATATTAAGAAAACATCTGCCTAAATGTCTTATAATGTTATATATGGTGTAAATATATTGGAATCAACTGCAAAGGAGACTGCTGAAACTATGGTATCATTACACAATAGGGTGGTATGATCTCTTCAAGGCATAGCCAGGAAATGAACCATACACAGTGAAAGTATGAGAATTTTGAGATATTATACAGGTAACAATAGCAGAAAAGTACCTGCCAGACCTATAACTAAGGGAACAAAACCAATATGTTGAAATTATTAAAAGTTATAAATATAGAGGAGAGACCCTGAGGGGCTAATACATAGACCTCTGAAGAGGTGACAGAGTCAGGTAGAGGGCTGTCTCTCTTAGGTTGAAGGAGGGATCCTTTGAGACTGGGACTTAGATTCCTTAATAAGCTCAAGTTGCCTAGTGGTAAGTAGGATGCAATGAAGCTGATTTTGAAAAGTTTTGGACAATCTACAAAATGTATTTGGCTTCCACTTTGGGAAAAACTGCTACTGACAAAACAAAGAAGTGATGCTTAGAAGACTTTCAGAAGAATTAAAAGCAGACAGAAAGCCAATAAGAACGTTCTTTCTCTCCAAGTCTTGCAAACTGTCTCCAGAGTCCAGGATTAGGAAATGTAACACATTTCTGGGAAAGCAGAAATGCAATGAATGTATCAAAGGGCAGAGTACAGAAGGATGGGTTCGGAAACAAAGAAACATGAAAAATGTGTGTGTGTGTGTGTGTGTGTGTGTATACACACACATATTATATATACACACACACATTATATAATATGTTTATGGCTATTCGAAGTGAATTCACCTATTATGAAATGCACAAGTCATAACTGTACACTGAGTTTTGACAAATGACAATACATACACTTATTGTAACACAAAACACTAGCAAGATGTACAGTGCCTTCATTTCTGAAAGTTCACTTATGCCCTTGGCCCAATGAATCCCTCTAATACCCCTCATCATATATTTATTTTGCCTATTATGGAAGTTCATGTGGAAATACACAGTATTATTCTCTTTTGTAAAGGTTTCTTTCATTCAACGTGATGTTTTTGAGATTCAGTTATGTAATTACTTTTTTCAGTCATTGATTCCTTTTTGTTACTGAGCAAAATTTCATAGTACGAGAGTTCCAAAGGCTCTACACTGCATATTTTTCATGTCTTTATTGGCCATTCATGCATGTCCCCTGCAGAACTATCCTCATATCAAAATTTGAATGTCTTCTTCTTATTGAGCTATAGGACTTTTTAAAATATCTTGGATATCAGCACATTATCAGATTTATGCTTCACAAATAATTTATCCAAATATTGTGTCTTCTAAGTTCATTTCCTGAAGTATACTTTTTTAAATGTTTTTATTCTAATTTGTTATATATGACAGCAGAATGCATTACAATTCATATTGCACATATAGAGAACTGTTTCATATCCCTGGTTCTATACAAAGTATATGCACACCATTTTGTCTTCATACATGTTTTTAGGGTAATGTTATCCATCTCATTACACCATCTTTTCTACCCCCATGCCCTTTCCCTCCACTCTTTTGCTCTATCTATAGTTCGTCTTATTTTCCCATGTTTCTTCTCCCAACACCACTATAAATCAGCCTCCTTATATCAGAGAAAACATTTGGGATTGGCTAACTTCACTTAGCATAATATTCTCCAACTCCATCCATTTACCTGCAAATGCAATGATTTTATTCTCTTTTATTGCTGAGTAATATTCCATTGTGTATATACCACAGTTTCTTTATCCGTTCATCTATTGAATGGCATCTAAGTTGGATCCAAAGTTTAGCTATTGTGAATTATACTGCTATAAACATTGATGTGATTGTGTCCCTGTAGTATGCTGTTTTTAAGTCATTTGAGTATAGACTGAGGAGAGGGACAGCTGGGTCAAAAGGTGGTTCCATTCTAAGTTTTCCAAGGAATCTCCATACTGCTTTCCATATTGGTTACAGCATTTTGCAGTCCCACCAGCAGTGTATGAGTGTGCCTTTCCCCCTACATCCTTGCCAACACTTGTTGTTTGTATTCTTTTTTTAAAATATTTTTTTAAGGAAGTTGGGGCCTAATCTGACATGATGGAGATTTGGGCCTACTTTTTCTTTTATCAGACGTAGGGTCTCTGGTTTAATTCCTTGGTCCTTGATCCACTTTAGGTTTAGTTTTGGGCAGGGTGAGAGAGAACTGTTTAATTTCATTTTGTTGCATGTGGATTTCCAGTTTTCCTAGCACCATTTGTTTTTGGCACTTTTGTCTAACATAAGACAACTGTAATTATGTGGGTTAGTCTCTATGTCCCCTATTCTGTACCATTGGACTACCAGTCTATTTTGGTGGCAATACCATGCCATTTTTTTAAAAAAAAATTTTTGTTAGACCTTCATATTTATATGTGGTGCAGTGCCTCACTCATGCTAGGCAAGCACTCTACCACTGAGCCACAATCCCAGCCCCATCCATGCCATTTTTGTTACTATTGCTCTATAGTATAGTTTAAGGTCTGGTATAGGAATGCTACCTGCTTTTACTCTTCTTCCTAAGGACTGCTTAGCTATTCTGGGTGTCTTTTTTTTAACAAATTAATTTCATGACTGCTTTTTCTATTTCTTTTTTTTTTTTTAAATATTTTTTAGGCAGCCCAGCCCAGCCTGGAGGAGGAAGCCTGGAGCCAGCCCAGCCCAGCGTGGAGGAGGAAGCCCGGCGCCAAGCCAGACTGGAGGAGGAAGCCCAGCCCAGCCCCGCCCCGCGTGCTAGTCTGGAGGAAGCCCATCAACACTTAAAACCCATCAAAGGGGGTGTGGCTACCAGCATGGTTCTGCAGCTGATCCAGGTACCTGGTTTCCAACTCCTCCACCCTTAGCTGCGATAACTCAAAATATTTCCCACAAGCTTTTGGGGGTTGTAGCTATCAACGCAAAACAACTGTACAGGCACCTGGTTTCCACCTCAGAGACTAGAGTAGGGAAGATACAGGTGGAAGCTCATGTCCTTTCATACTGGCTATACCCACCACCCTGAACACAGAGGCTCAAGCTAGGAATAGACAACGCCACCTACTGGAAGCAAGGAAAACAGTGTTCTGAAAGACTTGACTTTTTCTCTTTCTCTCTTTTCTTCTCTCTCTTTCACAACCTCCACATATGTGAAACCAAGGACTGTGTATGAACAACCAAATCACCAAAATAATATAATATAGAGGAATTGCATATACCCCATCTTCCCCCCATTTTTTTCTTTATTTCTATCTTCTTTTTCCTTCTCTCTTATTTCTCTTTTCTTCCTTGTTATTTTTTTCTTTTCTTCATTCGTATTCCCTCTATCCCACTTTCAACCTCCTAACTTTTGCTATCTATACATAGGATAACTATCTAAATACAGATAAAAGGTTGAGTCTATACATTCTTCCATAAATTACCAGTCTACTGGTTAGAGTTCCCCAATGTTGCTAAGTTAGTTTAACCTCATACCCTCACCCCTTTCCCTCTAAGTATAACATCCTTCGTCTGAAATTAAGTTTTCTTTATGCCACCAGATATGGTATGACTTTTATGAAACTAATGACTATATTCTTAAATAATAATTAAAACCAATATCTGTAGACTTAGAATCTAACTATAAATGTATTAATAATGAAAACTTGTGCTTAGGTGATGTACTGTTGATATTGGGAACTGTTAACATTGTCTTTCTCTGCAAAAGAGGGATTTAGGAGCTATAAAAGAACAATATAAATATATAAGGGGAAAACCATTAACACAACAGTTTCACAAAGCTAGAAAGAAACATGAGCAGTATGAAAAGACAAGGAAAGAAAGGACCACAAACAATACAGGTCAATTCAACATTAGATGATGTAATATCTGCAGCTGATGGAATGTCAGATAAAAGAGTTCAGGATATACATGCTTCAGATGATCTGGAGTCTCAAGGAAGACATTATACAGCAAATTCAGACAATGAAAGATCACTTTGACAATGAATTACATAAACAAATCCAAGAAGCAAAAGATCAACTCTACAGGGAGATAGAGAATAAAAAAAAAAAAAACAAAAAAAACCCAGAAATCCTGGAAATGCAGGAAACAATAAACCAAATTACAAACTCAAATGAGAGTATTACCAGCAAAGTAGAACACTTAGAAGATAGAACTTCAGACAACGAAGACAAAGTTTTTCAACTTGAAAAGAACATAGACAGCTCAGCGAGAATGTTAAGAAATCATGAGCAGAATATCCAAGAATTATGGGATAACATAAAGAAACCAAACTTAAGAGTTATTGGGATACAAGAGGGTATAGAGGTCCAAACCAAAGGAATGAGCAATCTATTAGACCAGAATAGCTAAAGTAATTCTAAGCAGGAAGACCAGAATAGCTAAAGTAATTCTAAGCAGGAAGAGTGAAATTGGTGGTATCGCGATTCCAGATTTTAAACTATACTATAGAGCAATAGTAACAAAAACAGCATGGTACTGGCACCAAAACAGGCTGGTAGACCATTGGTACAAAATAGAGGACACAGAGACAAATCCACAAAATTACAACTACCTTATATTAGACAAAGGTGCTAAAACCATGCAATGGAGAAAGGATAGCATCTTCAACAAATGGTGCTGGGAGAACTGGAAATCCATATGCAACAAAATGAAATTGAATCCCTTTCTCTCACCATGCACAAAAGTCAACTCAAAATGGATCAAGGAGCTAGGAATCAGACCAGAGACTCTGCGTCTAATAGAAGATAAAGTTGGTCCTAATCTTCATCACGTGGGGGCAGGCCCCAAATTTCTTAATAAGACACCTATAGCACAAGAGTTAAAACCAAGAATAAACAAATGGGACAAATTCAAACTAAAAAGTTTTTTTCTCAGCAAGAGAAATAATATGTGAGGTGAATAGGGAGCCTACATCCTGGGAACAAATTTTTACCCCTCAAACATCAGATAGAGCTCTAATCTCTAGAGTATACAAAGAACTCAAAAAGTTAAACAACAAAAAAGCAAATAACCCAATCAACAAATGGGCCAAGGACCTGAACAGACACTTCTCAGAAGAGGATATACAATCAATCAACAAATACATGAAAAAATGCTCACCATCTCTAGCAATCAGAGAAATTAAAATTAAAACTACTCTAAGATACCATCTCACTCCAATAAGAATGGCAGCCATTATGAAGTCAAACAACAATAAGTGCTGGCAAGGATGCGGGGGGAAAAGGTACACTCATACATTGCTGGTGGGACTGCAAATTGGTGCAGCCAATTTGGAAAGCAGTACGGAGATTCCTTGGAAAGCTGGGAATGGAACCACCATTTGACCCAGCTATTCCCCTTCTCGGACTATACCCAAAAGACCTAAGAAGAGCATACTACAGGGACACAGACACATCAATGTTTATAGCAGCACAATTCACAATAGCTAGAATGTGGAACCAACCTAGATGCCCTTCAATAGATGAACGGATTTTAAAAATGTGGCATTTATACACGATGGAATATTACTCAGCACTAAAAAATAATAAAATCATGGCATTTGCAGGCAAATGGATGGCATTAGAGCAGATTATGCTAAGTGAAGTTAGCTAATCCCTAAAAAACAAATGACGAATGTCTTCTCTGATATAAGGGGGGTGACTCAAAATGGGATAGGGAGGAAAAGCATGAGAAGTAGACTACCACTAAATAGGGAAGAGAGGTGGGAGGGGAAAAGAGGGAGAAGGGGAATTGCACAGAAGATGAAAGGAGAATCTCATTGTTATACAGAATACATATATGTTGTAGTAATGAGAAAAAGAAAAAAAAGTGTGTCACATTAGATTGGATAGAGAGAAAGGATAGGAGAGGAGGGGAGGAGTAGGGAGGATAGGAAGGGCAGCAGAATAGACAATATGATTGATATATGTACATTCCATGTATGTATTATATATCAAAATGCATTCTACTGTCATGTATGACTAAAAATAAATAAAAACTAAAAAGAAATATTTTTTAGTTGGTGATGGACCTTTATTTTATTTATTTGTATGTGGTGCTGAGAATTGAACCAAGTGTCTCACACATGCTAGGCAAATGCACTACCACTGAGCCACAACCCCAGCTCCTGCTTTTTCTATTTCTATGAGGAATGTCATTGGGATTTTGATTGGAATCACATTGAATCTGTATAATGCTTTTGGTATTATGGTCATTTTGATAATATTAATTCTGCCTATCCAAGAACAAGGGAGATCTTTCCATTGTCTAAGGTTTTCTTTAATTTTTTTCTTTAGCGTTGTGTAGTTTTCATTGTAGAGGTGTTTCACCTCTTTCATTATGTTGATTCCCAAGTTTCCTTTTTTTTTGAGGCTACTATAAATAGGGTAGTTTTCCTTGTTTGCCTTTCAGAGGATTTGTCACTGATATACAGATAAGCCTTTGATTTATGGGTGTTGATTTTTTATCCTGCTACTTTGCTAAATTCATTTACTAGTATTAGAAGTTTCCTGGTGGAATTTTTTGAGTTTTCTAGGTATAGAATCATATTGTCAGCAACATTGCTAATTCTTCTTTTCCTGTGCATATTCCTTTAATTTCTTTTGTCTAATTGCTCTGGCCAGTGTTTCAAGAACTATGATAAATAGAAGTGGTGAAAGAGGGCATCCCTGTCTTGTTCCAGTTTTTAGAGGGAATGTTTTCATTTTTTCTCCATTTATAATGATGTTGGCCTGGGGCTTAGCGTAGACAGTGTTTACAATGTTGAGGTATGTTCCCGTTATCTTTAGTTTTTCTAGTGTTTTGAATATGAAGGGTTGCTGTATTTTGTTGAATGCTTTTTCTGCATCTATTGAAATTATCATATGGTTCTCTTTAAGTCTATTGATGTGATGAATTACAATTATTGATTTCTGTATGTTGAACCAACCTTGTATCCCTAGGATGAAACCCACTTGATCATGGTACACTATCCTTTTGATATGTTTTTGTATTAGGTTTGCCAGAATTTTACTAAGAATTCTTGCGTCTATATTCATTAGAGATATTAGTCTGAAGTTTTCTTTCTTTGATGTGTCTTTGCCTAGTTTGGAATACGGTGACAGTGGCCTCATAGAATGAGTTTGTAAGTGCTCCCTCTTTTTCTATTTTATGAAATAATTTGAAGAGTATTGGTATTAGTTCTTCTTTAAAGGTCTTATAGAACTGTGCTGTGTATCCATCTGGTCCTAGGTTTTCTGGTTGGTAGGCTTCTGATGGCATCTTCTATTTCATCATTTGAAATTGATCTGTTTAAACAGTGAATATCATTCTGATTCAATTTGGGCAAATCATATGACTCTAGAAATTTGTCAATGACTTAGATATTTTCTATTTTATTGGAGTAAAAGTTCAATTGAAAACATCACCAACAGATTAGACCACTTGGAAGACAGGACTTCAGACATTGAAGACAAAATATATAATCTTGAAAAGAATGTAGACCACACACTGAAAATGGTAAGAAACCATGAGCAGAACATTAAAGACATATGGGATAGCATAAAAAGACCAAATTTAAGAGTTATTGGGAGAAAGGCACAGAGTTCCAAACCAAAGGAATGAGCAATTTATTCAAAGAAATAATATCAGAAAATTGTCCAAACATGCAGAATGAATGGGAAAACCAAATTCAAGAGGCTTACAGGACACCAAATATACAAAATCACAATATATCCACATAGAGGCACATTATAATGAAAAATGCCTAACATACAGAATAAGGAGAGAATATTAAAATCCATGAGAGAAAGGAATCAGATTACATATAGGGGGAAACCAACTAGATTATGTGTAGATTTTTCAACCCAGACCCTAAAAGCTAGAAGATCCTGGAACAACATATATCAAGCTCTGAAAGAAAATGGATGCCAACCAAGAATCTTATATTCAGCAAAATTAAGCTTTAGATTTGATGATGAGATAAAAACCTTCCATGATAAACAAAAGTTAAAAGAATTTACAAGTCGAAAGCATGCTCTATAGAACATCCTCAGCAAAGTATTCCATGAAGAGGAATTTGAAAAACAACAATAAAAATATGCAGTAAAGGAAAACTAATCAAAGGAAAAGTCAAGTCAAGTTAAATAACAAAAATTTCTGGGAATACAAATCATGTGTCAATAATAACCTTGAAGGTTAATAGCCTAAACTCACCAATCAAAAGACATAGACTTACAGATTGGATTTAAAAAAAGACCCAACAATATGCTGCCTCCAAGAGACTCATCTCATAGGAAAATACATCCACAGACTGAAGGTGAAAGGTTGGGAAAAACCATACCACTCACATGGACTGTGGAAACAAGCAGGGATTTTCCATCCTCATATCAAATAAAGTAGACTTCAAGCCAAAGTTAATCAAAAGGGATAAAGAAGGACATTTCACAGTGCTTAAGGGAACCATTCATCCACAAGACATAACAATAATAAATTTATATGTCCCAATCAATGGAGCATCTGTGTTCATCAAACAAACTCTTCTCAAGTTCAAATAGACCACAACACATAATTCTGGGTGACTTTAACACACCTCTTTCACCACTGGGTAGATCGTTCAAACAAAAGATGAACAAAGAAACTATAGAACTCAATAATACAATCAATAACTTAGACTTAAGTGACATATGTAGAATATTTCATCCTTCAATGAACAAATACACTTTCTTCTCAGCAGCACATGGATCCTTCTCTAAAATAGACCATATATTGTGCCATAAAGCAACTCTTAGCAAATATAAAATAGTAGAGATACTACCTTGCATTCTATCAGATCATAATGGAATAAAATTAGAAATCAATGATAAAATAAAAAATAAAAGCTATTCCAACATGCGGAGAATAATTAATATGCTACTGAATGAATAATGGGTTGTAAAAGATGTCAAGGAGGAGATTAAAAAATTCTTAGAGGTGAATGAGAACACAAATACAACATGTTGAAATCTATGGACACTATGAAGGCAGTATTAAGAGGAAAATTCATTGCATGGAGTTCATTTCCTTAAAAGAAGAAACAGTCAACAAATAAATGACTTAACATTACAACTCAAAGCCCTAGAAAAAGAACAAATCAACACCAAAAGCAGTAGAAGACAGGAAATAATTAAAATCAGAGCTGAAATCAATGAAATATCAATATCTTTAGTGGAAATCTTTTTTTTAGGTGTAGATGGACACAACACAATGCCTTTATTTTTATGTGGTGCTGAGGATAGAACCCGGGTCCTGCCCATGCTAGGCGAGTGCTCTACCGCTGAGCCAGAATCCTAACCCTTTAGTGAATATCTTAAAACACAATTCAATTATGCCTTATTAATCCACCAAAGCAAAAATATGTATATATACTATTCAGCATACGAAAGTTACACATTGAAAGTGCATGTATATCTTCCTTAATTGGCCCCTCATTAAATTTACATTTGGTCATCCTTACTTTTAACATGTAGAGAATTCTTCATAAAGGTAGGTCATTATAAATTAAGAAAAATTACTTCAGCACAAAACATATTCTCTGCTTATTGAAATCTTAACCTCAATCAATTCTCCATTGTAAATTCGGATAAACCCACAGTTTCTTGGACAGCTAAGAGACAGACAAATTTTACTAAAAGTCTTGGCCAACTCATTGCATATTTGCCTCCTGAAATGAAAAATAAATTAGAATTGAAGCAGTGTATTGCCATAACTTACTTTAAAGGTAAGCAGGTTCTACCATATTTATAGAACTTAAACAGGAGACACTACTAGAAATCTCCAACAGAAGTGCTTTTAAGGAGAAACTAGTTTTAAACTTTGAGATAACATAGGACAAACCCTATAAAATTCATTTCTTTCTCCAAAAGCAATGGAAAATCCTTTTGAAACTTCACATCTTCAGTTATCAATATTACTGCATTATGGAACTAGTACAATCCTGCATAGCCTTGATCAAAATGACAAGGCACAATAAAAAATTTAAAGCTATTAAATGAACAAGTGAAGTCATTGAAGATAAGTTAAGGCCTTGAAGTGAAGTAATCAGTCTAATTTAAAACTGAAGTATAAACCATAAATTATCTACCTGAAATGAAAGCAATATGCCTTTTCAGCTTCTGTTCTGTGGACAAGAAAACAGAAACAACTCTTGCTTATGGTTTGTGTATTAGAATCCTTCTGGACCTGGAGGAGTAAAAGTCAATTCCTTTTTTTCCTATTGTTCATAGAAGATTTCAAGACTGCTTTAGCCATTTGAGTGGAATGCCAAACTGCAGACACTGTAGACACTAGTTTTTGGAAGGCTTCTGCTACTAATGAGAGTGAGGCTGAATCATGGATGTTCACCCTGCTTTACATCCAAGTTGTTGAAGTACACTGAACCTAAGTCCATGGCTTATGCTTTCAACTGTTCTGCCCTGTGCAAATCTGCAAGGACAAGGGTACCAGCAACATTTTCATTTTCAACATTTTACTACACAAAGCTTCTTGACACATGACCTTCAGCCATTCCAGTTCATATTTGTCTGTAGCTCCCAACAAGTTGTCTGCCATTTAATCAAGATTTGGTGCTTTTCCCTGTGTAAATGAATCTCCTTTCTTTAAAAACCTCAGGGTCTAAATCATGATTTCCACTTGATTTTTTTTTGCTTTCTTCCATTTCATTTTCAAACATTGCATTAAAAATTGGGGATCAAGCTGCAAAGCACAGATTTATGAACTTTAAATTCTTGTCCTCTTATAAAAAAACCCCTGCAATCTGTAAATCTTGTTTTCTCCCAGAGATTACCTAAATCTTCTGCTAGTCAACATTCAGGCACCTCCAAAATATTTGTATTTGTATGCCCCGATATGTTTACTCAATCTTGGATCACACTCACTCGTCTACAGCACCTTTTGTAGGGGATGGGGAGGAGGCAGTTTCTTTAGGTGGGGCAGTGCAATGCTTCCTCCTCTTCTGCAAACAGTGCTGGAATTGTTCACAAAATAATGTAAGCTTGTCATCTGGTAAAAGACCATTAGCTCCATTAAGCAAAAAACCCTTTCTAAAGATTTTTTTAAATCCCCAGTCCTTCCCTTGCACAAACCAATATGCTCTTTGGCTTTCCATTGCTTTTGTTTCTTCCCTTTTAGTGTTCAGAATAGAAATTTGAATTTTGCTTGATTTTCACTTTTGGGGCTGCTGTAACTTGGGCAAGATGAAAATGTTGAACTTTTTAACACTTCACCCATTTCCTCTCAACAAAAACTGAAGTTATTAATGGTTCAATGTAGGGAAACTTTACTATTTTAACCTGTGTAATACCAGTTTTCTGCTATATATAGACATATATCTCCAGGCAGAGGTGGGCTGGGTTCCCAAGACAGTGCCACTGTTTTTTAGGATTTATGCAATAACCCACACAACTGAGTACTTTACCCAGACACGCGCAGGGCAGCAGTGAGTAGGCCCCATGGTGGCCAAGGCGGCCAGGGAGCAATGTTGTGAATGTGGGCAGGAGCTTTATGGCGGCGAATCCCCATGGTGCCACCTCTGCAGAGCCTCATCCCTTCTCTTGGGTCCAGGTCCGCCTTCCTTTCCTATCTACTGTTCCTAAACTTCTCCAGGATAAACAAACCCCACGCTCCCATCCGCTCCAGCTTCCGAGATATGATTCTAGCCCTAGCCCAGCCTGCCCCCGATGGCCTAAAGTGAATTTTTTAAAAATCAAATTTTTATTAAGATAATTATATATTGTTAGATGAAATTATAAACAGATTCTGGGCACGCCTTGACCATTTCCTCCAAAAATGCAACATATTATGAAACTATAGCATATCACAACCAAGATAATGATATTGATACAATTCACCAATCTTATTCACAGTTCCACAGTTTTACTCATACTTGTGTTAAATTGTATGTATTAAGTTGAGTACAATATTATCTCGTGTAACTCTGTTTGTACATCACCATAGTCAAGATACCAAACAGTTCTATCATCTCTTATTTCTGATACCTATTCTCCTGACAATCAAGAGTATATTCTTCATTTCTAAAATTTTTGTCATTTAAAGAATGATATAGAAATTGAATTGTAAGTATTCATCCTTTGGCATTGCCTTTTTTTTTCATTCAACATAATTCCCTGGAGATACACCTAAATAGTTTTATATATTAATTGATTTTTTTTTTAAATTTTTTTTTTATTGGTTGTTCAAAACATTACACAGCTCATGACATATCATCTTCCATACATTTGATTCAAGTGGGTTATGAACTCCCATTTTTTACCCCAAATACAAGTTGCAGAATCACATCGGTTACACATCCACATTTTTACATAATACCATATTAGTGACTGTTGTATTCTGCTACCTTTCCTATCCCCTACTATCCCCCCTCCCCTTCCCTCTCATCTTCCCTCTCTACCCCATCTGCTGTTGTTTAATTCTCTCCCTTGTTTTTTTTTTTCCCCCTTTCCCCTCACAAACTCTTATATGTAATTTTGTGTAACAATGAGGGTCTCCTTCCATTTCCATAGTTTCCCTTCTCTCTCCCTTTCTCTCCCCCCACTCGTCTCTGTTTAATGTTAATCTTTTCCTCATGCTCTTCTTCCCTGTTCTGATCTTAGTTGCTCTCTTTATATCAAGGAAGACATTTGGCATTTGTTTTTTAAGGATTGGCTAGCTTCACTTAGCATAATCTGCTCTAATGCCATCCATTTCCCTGCAAAATCCATGATTTTGTCATTTTTTAGTGCTGCGTAATACTCCATTGTGTATAAATGCCACAGTTTTTTAATCCATTCATCTATTGAAGGGCATCTGGGTTGATTCCAAAGTCTAGTTATTGTGAATTGTGCTGCCATGATCATTGATGTGGCAGTATCCCTATAGTATGCTCTTTTAAGGTCCTCAGGGAATAGACCGAGAAGGGCGATAGCTGGGTCAAATGGTGGTTCCATTCCCAGCTTTCCTAGGAATCTCCATACTGCTTTCCATATTGGCCGCACCAGTTTGCAGTTCCACCAGCAATGTACAAGTGTACCCTTTTCCCCACATCCTCGCCAGCACTTATTGTTGCTTGACTTCATAATGGCTGCCAATCTTACTGGAGTGAGATGGTATCTTAGGGTGGTTTTGATTTGCATTTCTCTGACTGCTAGAGATGGTGAGCATTTTTTCATGTACTTATTGATAGATTGTATGTCCTCCTCTGAGAAGTGTCTGTTCAGGTCCTTCGCCCATTTGTTGATAGGGTTGTTTGTTATCTTGTTGTTTAATTTTTTGAGTTCTTTGTATATTCTGGATATTAGGGCTCTATCTGAAGTGTGAGGAGTAAAGATTTGTTCCCAGGATGTAGGTTCCCTATTTACCTCTCTTATTGTTTCTCTTGCTGAGAAAAAACTTTTTAGTTTGAGTAAGTCCCATTTGTTGATTCTAGTTATTAACTTTTGTGCTATGGGCGTCCTATTAAGGAATTTGGAGCCCGACCCCACAATGTGTAGATTGAAGCCAACTTTTTCTTCTATCAGGTGCAGAGTCTCTGATTTGATATCTAGGTCCTTGATCCATTTTGAATTTACTTTTGTGCATGGCGAGAGAAAGGGGTTCAGCTTCATTTTGTTGCATATGGATTTCCAGTTTTCCCAGCACCATTTGTTGAAGATGCTATCCTTTCTCCATTGCATGCTTTTAGCGCCTTTATCAAATATAAGAAAGTTGTAATTTTGTGCATTGGTCTCTGTGTCCTCTATTCTGTACCATTGATCCACCTTCCTGTTTTGGTACCAGTACCATGCTGTTTTTGTTACTATTGCTCTGTAGTACAGTTTGAAATCTGGTATCGCTATACCTCCCGATTCACACTTCCTGCTTAGAATTGCTTTTGCTATTCTGGGTCTTTTGTTTTTCCATATGAATTTCATGATAGCTTTATCTATTTCTACCAGAAATGCCGTTTTTTATTAATTTTCCATGGTACCACAGCTGAGGAACACATTTCCACTTTTTAAATATTATAAAAAAGAAACAGATGTGCATCAAGTGAGTAGGCACACAAGTGGTTCAGGCAAGGGGTCTGTTTTATTAAAGGAGATACAACAATGGGAACCTGACCCATCTATGGATCTACTACTATTCTTACCTTTTTCCATATCACTCAGAAGTAGCAGGCCTGAGAGAAGAAAATAAAATGGCCTATTAAATTTCATCACAGGAATCATCGTAGGGACAACCCACTGTTAATCTTAGGTCTTATTTTACTGTATTCAGCAAATGTAGTTAACAGTAACTCATACATAACATTGTGTCCTTAACAGCTAGAATATAAAGACATGTGAATAAAGGTTTAGAAGTAGAATTTCCCCTTCTTAAAACCACTCCCTACCTATGTGTAGAAATTGCATTTCCCATCCCTATAATTTTAAGCTCTGCTAAATTCAAGGCCTTGTTTCCTGGAGTAAGGTTAATAGTCCCAAATAGGGAAAGTAGCAGTGTTTCCATTGAGAATTGTATGATTACTGCATGGTTATACTGGTTTATTCATGGCATTGTACCAACAAATAAAAGGCTTATCATATAAAAGGGAGAAATTAACCATGATTAACATAAAGATTTAGAATTGGTATTATACGATGAATGTGGAGAGAACTCTGTATGTCTGAAATAGAAGTTTCACTGGAGCACCGCCAGGTATTTGTTTTTCCACAGTTAATAGTGAACATGCATTTTCAAAAATCATGGCCTGAAAACTAAGAACTCAAGAGGGATATAGTTTACCTGACTAGGCAAACAAGCTAAACCCTCTATAGCGTTGGTCAAGAATGACTAAAATCTAGACCATGAAGGTTATTTCCTTATATTAAAATGTGTCTCTTGAAATACCCATAGTAATGTCTGTGTTCCCATATGAATCCTGACTAATAGAAATATGCACAGATTTTATTATGAAAGGAGAGAGAAGGCAAGTGTAAGTACTGAAATGAAAGTCTGAGAGTATACAAGAATAGTCCAAAAAATAATAATGTGACCAAAGTCTTATGGAAAAAAAATAACATGGTAAATACAAGTTAACTTCTAGTAGTTAAGTATTATTAGAGTAATTCAAGTAAGGAGTTGAAGGAATGGGACTGGAGAGATATCCAGGCACCAGTACACTGATAGCCACAAATCATATGCAAAACACTCTGGACATGAGCTTATTGCAATGAGAACAAATCAGGCTTTTAATTAGGACAGTGGCATGACCATATCTCAAGTTGAGATGGATCACTGTGGCATGCATGTAGATAAAGAAAAGATCCCATCAAGAAAGTCAATTTAAATAGGGGGAAACTGGTAGAAATTAGAAAGCCTATGCTACAAATGAAGTCATAAACAGAGATCACATTATTTGTATGGAAACCCATCAAAATAGCCCAAGAACCTGAGGGAAAAAATTGAGGAATTTTAGTGTCATAAACCTAGTATAAATATTTGGAGGAAAAAAACCAGTCTATCAGTAGTGAGAATGAAACTTGAAATGGCATGAAGGCACTATGAGCCAATGTATACTGAGAATTATATATATTCTTAAATCCATATCAGTATATGGATAATTTTAAATTGGTAAATGGGAGGAGGCTGGTACAGAATAATATAGTCACAAAAGGATGAGAGAGAAAGATAATTTACTGTATTATTAACATATAATTTGTTCCTTGTATTAACAAGCATCTGTAACATAAATAAAAGGATTTGACTTGACTTCTGTATATTATAGATTGATCACTTATTTCTGTCTCCATCAGGGTAGGATATCTATAAAATCTGCTAAAGAGACATCAGGTTCAAAGCATTATCCTTCCCTTTCCTTCCCATGGCCTCTAATTAGATTCTCCACAATCCTAATGCTAACTCAATGTGGCTAAGCCTTAATCACTGGTGTCTTAAGAAAGTAATTAAATTCTCTTTCAAAAAAGAAAACTTTCCATCATTGGTAGTCTGTCTGCTAATAAAGAGGCATCTGCTTTGAAACTTATTTGTTTTACCACCCTTTGCAGAACTAGAAGTGCTGCATTAGTAATCAAAGTTTTCTATGAATCTTAGGCCTTATGTGTGGAAGACACAGTTCTTCCCTTATCATAATGCAGTGGTGGTTAGAAGTACAGGTTATTAAAGTTACTCATACCTGGATTCATATTCTTGTTCCATTACATACTACTAGTATGATCTTGAGAAAGTTAATTTCTTCATTTATAAAACAGGCTTAATATCTAACTTACTAAAACCCCAAGAAGCTAGAAGTACAATTATGAGAACACCATTTATTTGGAAAACTAAATAAATTTTCTTACCTGAAGTGGCAAAGGATCACTGCTATTTTTGAAGTCACAGTCAAACACGATGGCAGCAAGCACTTTTTGAGACTCATAATCATACAGAATGTACTTTTCAAACTCACTTTCTGAAGAAAAGCCTCGAACTAAAGGGAGAAAAAAACTGTCTACTTAAATAAAAATATATGATAATCCATCCTATTTGAGCAGTTGGATACTAACATTACAAGGAAAGAAGCCAATCAAAATACTGAAAATTTCTCAAATATTGGCATCATCATTACCTAATAAATATTTAGTGTGCAACATTTTAGATATTTTATAAAATTTTATTATAAGTAAACATAAATATTATAAAACATATATAAAGGTTAGTCATTAGTCATCAGGGTAGTGCAAATCAAAAACATAGAAATGGTTGTATAACAGTTAGTGAGGATGTAGAGAAATTGGAACCTTCAAATAGTACTAACAGGAGTGTAAAGGTTTGAATAACAGTTCAGCAGTCCCTCAAAAAGTCAAACATAGTCACCATGTAACTCCTAGAGATACACCCAAGAGAAATGAAAACATGTCCACAAAAAACTTGTAGACAAATTTTCAGTATTATATATAATATCCAAAATGTGGAAACAACTCAAAATAAACATTTACATATTCAAGTAAATATAACATATCCATACAATGGGATATTATTATTCAGCAATGAAAATAAATAATGACATGGATAAACTTTGAAAACATGATGTTAATTGATATAAGCCAGTCCTAAAAGATTGTATACTGTATAATTCCATTCATATAAAAGTTCTATAATTAGAAAATATATTAGTATTTTCCTAATGCTAGTAGAGATGAGAGATGGAGAATTCATGGTTAAAAGGTATGGATTTTGAGTGGGTTGCAGTTCTGTGGGAGAGTGCTTGCCTAGCATGTGTGAGGCACTGGGTTTGAATCTCAGCACCACATATAAATAAATAATGGTCCATTGACAACCAGAAAATATTCAAAAAATATATAAAAGGTATGGGGTTTCTTTTGGGGGTGATAAAAATGCTCTAAATTGATTGTGGTAATGCACACCCAACTATGAATATACTAAAAGCCATTCAACTGTATACTTTAAATAGATATATGGCATGTACATTATTATCTCAATAAAATTGTTTCAAAAGAAAAAATAAAGGGATACATAGCAATTCAAACTGTGCTTTAGAAAGAAAGAAAAACTTATTTGATGGCTCAACAGCAGTATGATGAAAACAGAGGAAGGAGTCAAAGATGACAAATCAGTAGAAATTAGTTATTCTGAAAAGGAGAGAGAAAAAAGATTGGAAAAAAGTTGAACAAAGCCTCAAGGACCTTTGGAACAATACAAAATGTCTAGCATTCAGGTACTCATAGTCCCTACAAAGGAAACAGGAGGCAATGTTGAAAATTCCCCAAACTTAATGAGAGAAAAAGAAGATTCAACAGACTCAGTGAAGCCTAATCAAAACGAACCAAAAGTAACCCATATCATAATCAAACTTCTGAAAACCCAAAACAAAAAAAAATCTTAGAAGAAGACCGACAGAAATGACATGTTACCTTGGGGGAAATAAGAATTCAAATGACCGCATATTTCTTTTCAGGAACTAAGGAAGTCACAAAAAATGGCAGGTATTTTTAAATGTTGGAAGACTATCAACCCAGAATTCTATACCCAATGAAAGTATTCTTCAGGAATGAAGTTGAATACACAGAGGAAGGCAAAGAAAGATCCTTGGATATCTTCAGATGTACTCTGAAGAATTGTTAAAGTTCTTTAAAAGAAGGAAAATTATTCCAGAAGAAATCATGGAACTTGAGGAATGAAGGAAGGGAAACAGCCATGGTAAATATATGGTAAATATGTATGCGAATCATTAATTCCATTCACATGAATATGAAGTCTATTTATATAGAAATGAAAACTACAACATAGAAAGGAAACATGTAAAGGATCTATATACCATATGTGATAAAATATCAAGTTTTAAGTAGACTGTAAAATGAAGGTATGACTACTCAAGAGCAACTGCTAATAGTATTATATAACAGAAGCCCAAGTTACCCATATTTTTCTTTCTTTCTTTTTTTAGTTGTAGATGGACATAATACCTTTATTTTATTATTTACTTTTATGCAGTGCTGAGGATTGAATCCAGTGCCTCACACATGCAAGGCAAGTGCTCTACCACTGAGCCACAACCCCAGCCCCCCCATATTTTTCTTTTGTAGATTATGAATTTGGTGTCATGTTTAAGTAATAAAGATATCTCCTATGTTCTTTCCTAAATGCTCTTATCACTTTACATTTAGATCTATGATCCATTTTGAGTTGATTTTTGCATGATGTACAAGTTTTCATTGTTTTAGTTTTTAGCTATTGGTATACAATTATTCTAGCATCATTTGTTGAAAAAATTATTCTTTAATTGAATTGTTTCACATCACTATCAAAAATTATTCTACATATTAGTGTAAGTCTACTTCTGCATTTTCTATTTTTTAATTAAAAATGTAGATGGACATGATACCTGTATTTATTTATTTTTATGTGGTGCTGAGGATTGAACCCAGGGCTTTACACATGTAAGGCAAGTGCTCTACCACGGAGCCACAACCTTAGCCCTCTATTCTCTTTTATTCATTGGTGTGTCAATCCCTTTACTATTACAACACTGCCCAACTACTATAGTCATAAACCTTGAAAGTGAGGGGTGTGATACTCCCCCACTTTATTCTTTTGCAACATTGCTCTGCTCCTCTTAAAACAGTAACGTTTTAAAGGAAACCTAATGTCAAACCTTTTAAACTGATGTTTAGATTCCTCTTCACATTCTCAGTGATTTCTTTCACCACATCAATATTAGATGGGATGTAAATCAATTCCCAATCGCTGGCATTTTTTATGTAAGAAGGCAGAGTATTGATGGGTTGAGAAGTGAAATTGTAAGGCCCAGTAGATTTTATGTCAGTAAGTATGTGAAACACCAAAAGCACTACTGGAAATATAAATGATGAAAAGATTTCCAATATTGAATTAATGAGCTTCCTCCTCTAGAAGAAAAAAGATGGTATGAATTAACTTAAAAGTACAAGTTCAATGCAAATGAAAATTTTGTTATATTAAATTTCTTCCAGTGCTTCAGGGATTATGTCATACTATCCCTTTCCCTGCCCCCACTTTCTTATAGGTTATGCTATACTAGTAATTCATTGACTTTTATAAATTTGGAAGATCTACCCACAGCTCCAGAAGTAATTTTTCAAAAGTGCATGCATGCATGCATGCACACACACTGACTGAAATGTGACATATGGGCATTTGATAACATTTCCATGGATACCTTCACTTACCTTTAAGGTAAAATTTTTCCACAGGAGTACAGCAAACTGGTTGAGTGTCAACAAATCCATTCTTCCACAAAGAGTATAGGTTCAACTCTAGGGATGGAGGAAAGCTTTTCTTTTCCTTTTTTTTAAATGTTAAGTCTCCTAATAATGTGAACAACAAACAAATAATAAGTTACTTCTCTCTCTGATGAAATAAAATTATATGTGGGTTTGTGTTGTTCTTGTCTTACATTGGTCCGTACATACCTTGGATTTTGTCCCACTTGTTGCCCCTTCTTTACGTTCTTCTCCCACAAATAGCCAACTTTTCCTGTTCTTTCTAACTCTCCTTTGTTACTTTACTACTTTTAGTTATTTTTTATTCCTCCTCCTTTATAGTGGTCACCTATCTCCTGACTTCTCCTTTGTTCACTTTTGAAATATTTCAAACTTTCCCTTGGTTTCCTACCCTATTTTCTCTTTACTTAAGAAACTGCATCTCACTATCTGATAAAATTACATTGTTTATGTACTTCCTACACCATTTATGTTGTGATCATTAATAGAGTGGACAATGTAGTAGACACCTACTATTTAAAGCTTGATCTAATTCACAGGTTTTTGTTGGAGCCAATATTAAATACTGACCCCATTATTCCAATACAGGTGGTAATTAGTGTTAAGAGACGACAAAGTAGACACCATATATTTATCCTGACTCCCTGCTTCCTCTAAGAGGGTCTGGAAAGTGATTGGGACACTTCAAATTCAGAGAGTAGAGATTCTGCTTCTAAGAAACACTCACAATTCAGCCAAATAACAACAAATCTCACCCCACACATGATCTAGCTTCACTCCCAAACCTCAAAAATACTTCAAAACATAGAATAGAGGAGAGAAAAACATAAAAACCACCAACCAGGTCCCAAGGAAGAAGAAACCAGAAGGAATCTTAGGTTCCACTCCTGGAGATCTATATTCATACATCAAAAATAGATGTCCCAGAACAACAATAATAAAAATTTTACACATGAGGATACATATATAGAAGGAAGAGAAAACCATTTAAAATAATGTGAAAGCCCAAGACCTCTGAAAACATGAGGAAACAGATAAACAAATCTCCACTCAAAATTCACACTCTCCTGCCACAGTCTGGCTGGGCACAAATGCCGCAGTCTGGCTGGGCACACAATCACGAGCCACCACACAGCTTGTAGATTCAAACAGCAACTCTTTATTCCCGAACTCACACCAGCCGTCTACAATCACGTTCTGGGGAAATCCACGTTCTCTGCCCAAATCCACGTTCTCTGCCCAAATTCACCTCCACTGGGCTTCTATCTCCAAAAAATACTGTCTGAATCCCGTGAGAACTCAAGGGGAACTCAGGCAGCAGGATACGCCCTATTCCCAGCAGGAATAATCTTAAACCTTAAACCTGGAACCTAAACTGGGAATGCCCTAAACACGATTATCTTAAAACCGGGAACACCCTAATCTGCCTTGGTCCTTGAGCAAGGTCACCTACATTCAATGTCGCTGCAACATGTCAGTAACATGGGGTACGCTGGCAAGGAAATTGTCATACCTACTTGGCTAATGGCTCCCAGCACTCTCCCAACAAAGAATCCTAGATATGGTAGCTGCTGAAATTCCAGAGAAAGATTATAAAAAAACTGATTGTTAAAATATACAGTGAACTAAAAGAAGACATAAGAAATGAATTAAGACAGCAAATAAGGAGATCAAAGACCATTTCAATAAAGAAATAGAGATTATGAAAAGAAACCAATCATAACTCCTGGAAATAAAAGGCATAATGAATCAGATTAAAATTTCACTTTGAAAGCATCACCCAAAGATTAGGTAATGTAGAAAATAGAACTTTGGCCCTGGAAGACAGAACTTCAGCCCTTGATGACAGGGTATATGAACCTGAATACTCAGTATTCAATAAAGGAAAAAAACAAAATACCAAGAATATGCAAGAACTCTGGGACAGCATCCAAGTGAACAAACCCGAGTCATTGCAATAAAAGAGAGCACGGATATACATGAAGACTATTTTCAAGGACAGAGTAATGGAAAACTTTCCCCATGTCAGAAATGAGACAGACATCCATATATGGGAGGCATATAGGACCTCAAATATACTTATCAAAGAATAGTCTTTTTTAACAAATAGTGCTGGGAAAACTGGATATCAACATGTAGAAGAATAAAATTGTCCCCTATCTCACCTTGCACAAGAGTCAACTCAAAGAGAATCAAAAACCTAGGAATTAGACCAGAAACTCTGCAACTGCTAGAAGAAAATGTAGGCCCAACACTTCAACATGCTGGCACCAGAACCAACTTCTTTTAACAAGAATTCCAAAATGCAAGAAATTATACCAAGAATCAATACGTTGGATGGCATTAAATTTAAAAGCTTCTGCACAGAAAAGGAAATGATTAAGAACATGAAGAGACAGCTTACAGAATGGGATAAAATCTTTGCCAGCTACTCCTCTGATAGGGGATTAATATTCAGAACATACAAAAAAACTCAAAAAGGTTAACACTAAAAACAAAAAAAAAAAAATCAATGGAAAAATAATTGGACACATTTCTCAAAAGCAGCAGAACAAATGACCATCAAATATATGAAAAACCGTTTAGCAAATCAAAACTATACTAAGATTTCATCTCATGTCAGTCAGAATGGCAATTATCAAGAATAGAAATAATAATAAATACTGGTGAGGATGTTGGGGAAAAGGTATGCTCTTACATGGTTGGTGGGAATGCAAATTAATTCAACCACTATAGGAAAAAAAACCAGTATGGTGACTCTTAAAAAACTAGGAATGAAACCACCATATGACCCATTTATCACACTTCTTGATATTTATCCAAAAGAATTAAAAAATAGTATATTATAGTGATATAGTCACATCAATGTTTATAACAACACAACTCACAATAGCCAAATTATGAAACCAGCTCAGATGTACATCAATAGATGAATGGATTAAGAAAATGTGGTGTGTGTGTCACACACACACACACACACAATATGAAGTTTTACTCAATCATAAAGAAGAATGAAATAATGGTATTTGCTGATAAATGGATGGCAATGGAGACCATAATGTGATATGAAATAAGCCAGACTCAGAAAATCAAGGTTTAAATGTTTTCTCTCATATGCAGAAATTGAGCAAAATAAGAGGAGAAAAGGGGGATTAGATATTATAAAGATATAGGGAAGATCAGTGGAATAGAAGGAGATCAAAAGTGATAAAGGAAGGACAGAAAAAGGGAGGAAATAGGGAATAAATTTAACAAAATCATGCTCTGTATATATATAAATATACCACAGTAAATTCTACCTTTATGTTTATATATAAAGCACCAATCAAAAATAACTAAATGAGTGAGAGAAAAGTCAGTAGAGGAGAGGAAGAAGAACAGGAGGAGAGAGGAGAAGAGGGGAGGGAAGGAAGGGAGGGTATCAGGGACTGAAATGGAGTAAATCAAAATCCATGCATGTATGATTTTGTCATCATAAATCCAAATACTAGGTATAACTTCAATGCACTAATTAAAAGAGAAAGATTAAGTATTTGAAATAAAGCAAATTGTATTCTTATTTTTCTATTAACTTACTTAGATGGAATAATGCTATCAGAATCTGATTTTTCCTATGTCAATATTCAATAAAACAGCTCTCAATGTTTAAAACAATAAACAAATCATCACTATCACAATAACAAATGATAAAAAATTAAATCACTGGAAAGTATCAATTAATTACTATGTTTTCATGTGTTCAGAGTATAACACTCCATTCAAAGTGCTGATGGATGAACATCTTCATCTACTCTTATAGTTCTGTATATTCACTATGTGTCAAGTGCTATGCTAGTTGAATTTAAGATGACAAACACAACAGAAAAAATAGATCCCATCCAAGTCCTGATGATGATCAGGCAAGGAATGAGTATCATCAGTTTTTAAAAACTCCCCTCTGTGGTAGGCCTTTGGGATTGGATGTAAGAGAAGGTCAGTAGTCATTTCCCACTACTGAAAATTTAAAATCACGACCATTAAAAACTCCTGGAAGTTTATGTAGGAACCTAAGAAAATGGAAAAGCATTTATGTAAGATAATCTACTAAATACTGATAAGAATAGCAAGATTCGGTGATATGTGAGCCATCACCTGCTCCTGCACCCACCCCCATCCCACCTGGCTCAGTGTTATGGAGCTCTTCTCTGAGCAAGTGTGAAGGTGGGGTTCCCTCTAAGACTCTCAATCTAGGACTATGGTTTTACTCCATGAGAAAAGAGGGCTAGTATCTCATTCCAACAGATTCATGCTAAAAAAGCTCTATTCCAGGCAGACAGAAATGAGGTCTCGGGATTCCTTATCCCACCAAGACCCTATAGGTTGAGAATACTGGAGTCCTGATCACCCATGGACAAACTTGCTGGTAGAGCAGTTGATACATGCCAGGAAGGGCAAGCCAAAAAGAGCCAGGGATGCCAGATCCCCATGTTTGTTTATAATAGGGGTGGTCACTCTGGAAGAAGTACACTGCTATATTTACCTTTAGCTCTGATGCACTGGTACTGAGGCTCTATCCAGGGATAGAGGAAGGATGTAAGAATGAAGAGCTCCATAGCTCTATCTAATGGGGCCATATTATAATTGGAACTGAGCATAGAGAAATTAATGCCTAAGGATATTATAAAAAAAATGGAGAAGGGGGCTAGTTTCTCCATAATAGCAGTAGCAACATGGCACAGCAAAAGAACCAGCAAAGAGAAATGATACAGAGAAGCAAGGAAAAGTGAAAGTCAAAAGAATCTTCCTGGGGGATGTGGGGGGAAAAGTACACTCATACATTGCTGGTGGGACTGCAAATTGATGCCACCACTGTGGAAAGCAGTATGGAGATTCTTTAGAAATGGAATGAAGCCACCATTTGACCCAGCTATCCCACTCCTTGGTTTATACCCAAAGGACTTAAAATCAGCATACTACAGTGACACAGCCACATCAATGTTTATGGCAGCTCAATTCACAATAGCTAAACTATGGAACCAACCTACATGCCCTTCAATAGATGAATGGATAAAGAAAATGTGGTACATATACACAATGGGATATTACTCAGTCTTAAAGAAGAATGAAATTACAGCATGGGCAGGTAAATGGATGGAACTAGAGATTATCAGGCTAAGTGAAATAATTTAATCCCCAAAACCAAAGGCCAAATGTTTTCTCTGATAAGCAGATGCTGATCCATAGTGGGGGTGGGGGATAGGGAAGATTGAAGGGACTTTGGAGTGTGCAAGGACAGTGAGAGGAGGGGAAGCACTGTGGGGATGGGAGAGACATTATTACCCTATACACATGTATGATTACACTACTGGTGTGACTCTGCACCATGTACAGCCAGAAGAATGAGAAGTTGTGCTCCACTTGTGTACAATGTGTCAAAATGCATCCTACTGTCATGTATAACTAATTAGAAGAAATTTTTAAAAAAAGAATGCTCCTGGGATCACACACTCCCTTGGGGATTGAGAAAGTTAGCTGTACGTACTTATAGAGCAATCAGAACAAGACAAGAGGAACAAGTGAAATCATTTCCCAAGCCACAGATACATCCTCTGATGTTAAAGCCTTAATGACTCACAGAGCTTAAGTACAATAAATTTGTGGCTACTGAATGTGGCTACTGAACTGGGGGTCACTCAGGAGAATTTGAGGTGACACAAAAGGACCACATAGATATGGACATACCTTTTTCTGGGTGTCAGGATGGTTTCCCTGGCTCCCAGCCTCAAGCTCCCCAAAGGGGGGCAAGAGAAAAATATGAGAGGCTGGCAAGAGAGAGCGGGCACATTCTGAGGCTCAGCTTTTATTTTGGGGGGAAGCTAATCCATGGAACATTCTACCCAAAAAAGGGCAAAAGGGTAGGATTACAACAAATAGGTGGGTATAAATCAACTCCATCGGGTGACGCCCTCTCTGTGAGCTGCACCTTTCTTATCCAAGCAGAGGTAAAGTCCATTTGCACTGCAGGGTGCAATACCAGTCCAGTACCTCTTTACTCAGGACTTAAAGGTGTGTGCAGTTCCTGTTCAAGGTGGCCCCCGACACATTATAATTACAAAAAAAGTTTGCATATGCACATAACACAATTTGGCCAATTTCACTGCCCCTTTCACTCCCCCTTTTCTTTCCTTTCTTCTCGCTCCTGATCTCCACTCTCTACTCAACTGGTCTTTCTTCTCTTCATAATAATCCCCCCTTTTTCCTATCTTCCACATATGAGCGAAAATACATGATCTTAGACTTTGTGAACCTGGTTGATTTCATTCTACATGATGTTCTCCAGTTGAATCCACTTTCATGCAAATGACATAATTTGGTTCTTTTTTTAAAAAATGGTTTTTGGTACCAAGAATTGAACCTAGAGGTGCTTAACCACTGAACAACATCCCTGACCCCTTTTTATTTTTAATTTTGAGACAGGGTCTCACTAAGTTGTTTAGGGCCTTGCTAAGTTGCTGAGGCTGGTTTGAACTCATGATCCTCCTGCCTTAGCCTCCCTAAGTGCTGGGATTACACGCATGTACCCCTGCACCTGGCTTTGTTCTTTTTTATTATTGCATAAAACTCCACTGTGTATATATACCACATTTTCTTTATGCAGTCATCTATTGACAGACGTTTAGGCTGGTTTCATAATTTAGCTATTGTGAATTGTGCTGCTATAAACATTAATGTGATTGTATTGCTATGGTATACTGATTTTAGTTCTTTTGAAAGAATATAAAGAAATGTGATAGCAAGGTCATATGGTGGTTCCATTCCTAGCTTTCCTGAGGAAGTTCCATACTGTTTTTCAGAGTGGTTGTATTAATTTGCAGTCCTATCAACAATGTATGAGTATACCTTTTCCTCTACATCCTTGCCAGCATTTATTATTATGTGTATTGTAGATGATAAGCACAATTTCATCAAATGCAGTTAAACAATGAGTTACAATGGCCCATGGGGGATAACAAAGAATCCAGGCTTAAAAAAAATCACACACAACTCTGGTAAACTGGAAAACAGAGAACAGAGCCCAAGGATTTGTTCTTTTAGAAGCAAACAGGAATTTCTAAGTTACTGGTCCATGATTGCATGTAGATTTAAAAAAAAAAAAAAAAAAGGAGACTTCCTGAACTGTGACAACCACCTTCAAGACATACACACACACACACACACACACACACACACACGCCAGAAAGGATAAAATTCTGACTGATTGGACTCAAGCACAACCTGTGATTCATAAGTCATATGAATTTTGACCCAAAGATTGTTACCCAGGGGTAACCTTTCAGAATTAAAACTGAAGATAAGTGTTATGGACTAAATTGTGTCCCCATAAAATTCTGTATTAAAGCTATGACCCCCAGTACTCAGAATGTGCCTATGTCTGGAGACAGATTCTTTCACTAGGTGTTAAAATGAGTCCACTGGATGGAACCTAATCCAATTGACTGGTGTCCTGAAAAAAATAGGAAATTCTAAAAAAAAAAGGATGAAAAAAAAAAAAAAGATACCAGGAGCATGCATTCACAGAGGAAAGACAAGAAAATGGCCATATGCAAGTCAAGGAGAAAGGCCTCAGGAAAAACCAATTGTCAACAATTTGATCTTGGATTTCCAGTCTCTAGGGCTGTGATGACTTTTGTCTTGAAGGCACCTAGCCTAAGTTACTTTGTTATAGCAGCCCTTGAAAACTAATATACACAGATATAGGACTTCAAAAAAGATTTAAAATTCATTGTCTTAAACATGTTAAAAAAGCTAAAGGAAACCAGACAATGATGTCCCAACAAATATGGAATAGTAATGCAGAAATATAAATTATAAAACAGAACCAAATGGAAATTTTGGAACTGAAAACTATAAAAGCAAAAAAGAAAATTTCATTAGCAAATTCCAACAGAAGGTATGAACATGAAGAAAACATGATCAACGAACTGTAAAATATGTACAATGAAATTCTTTGGTTTGAGGAGTTAAAAAAAACCCTAAAAATGACAGAGCCCACTAGACTAAAAGAAAAAATAATCAATGAAATAATGGCCAAGGAAGTGACATCAGCAAAATGATGGAACAGGAGGTCCCCTACCCTCATCTCAATAGAAACACTGATTAAATAACTATCCAAAGATGAAAATATCTTCCAGATGAAGTTACAGCACCCCAAAAGAGCACAAAACATAGGAAAAACCAAAGTGGAAAGGGTTTAAAAAAAAAAAGGCTGAATTTTGTTCATGCTCCACAAAGTGGCAGCACTGAGGAGGATATCCTTGGCCTGCCATTTCTCTGTGGAAAGATACTGAGGCTGATATTCAACTTTTCCAGTGTTTGGGGCACTGCTTGAAAGGCCTACATCTATGTTGCTTCATGTGGAGAATTTATAGAATTAGCATAGTTAGAT
The DNA here is from genome assembly GCF_047511675.1 of Marmota flaviventris. Classification (NCBI taxonomy): domain Eukaryota; kingdom Metazoa; phylum Chordata; class Mammalia; order Rodentia; family Sciuridae; genus Marmota; species Marmota flaviventris. The sequence continues at coordinate 14,981,688 of NC_092516.1, read as the reverse complement.
CACCTAGGGACAGGTAGGAATAAAGAAAGGTTCTTAGGGCTGGATTCCCGGCTCTTACCAGTGGTCTATCGAGCCAAGCCACTTAGCTCTACCTGACCACAGCCCCAGTCAGTAGCCTTGCCTGAGAATTAAGATAAATCAGTCATACCGAACAGTGAAGGACAGCCCTCTGTCTTTGAATGACTACAGACACACCCTGTAGTGACCTTGCCCAACTATAATCAAGCTAGTTAGCACTGCCTGACCACAAAGCCCCTCAGTGGGATCACCTGATCAAAATTCCCTTCAGTAGCTTTGCCTGACTGCAAAGCCAAGTCTGTTAACCCTGTCTTATGGAAAGCTCCTCTAGTGAGCTTGCCTACTGCAACCTGTGATGAGCAGTTCGGTGTGTGCAGCCATGGAGGTAAGCTTTGTCAAACTGTAGACATGCTTCTCTCCCACACCAGTTAGCCTTACTTGGACATTGCCCCCACCAACCAAGTGACTGTAAATCAATTTTTAACTCTAGTTTAAAAGCTAAGACAAAAGTAATAAGGATACCATAACCATAAAAATTTTTTAATAGACATACAATATAAAAATGGTACTAGTACTTTAATAGTATTAAATTAACAAAGATATTGTGGTGGCACCCACTCTTCCACATAAAATCTTAAACTAAGCTTCTCCAGAAATCTTCACCATAATTGATTTTAGGACTATCAGCAAAAGAGTCTCTACAAAAGAACTAAATGTAGTTAAACTTCCTATTTTCCTGTTGCTCTGTTTTACTTGGCCACTAGCCTGGAAGAGATCAGCACTCCAGGTGCTGAACGCCCCTTTTCTTAGTTTTTCACAAACATTTATCCAGTATAGTAATTTGTGGAAGTGTGATATGCAAAGCACAAATGCAAAGTGTGATAAAAAAGACAGATCCTTTAACAAGGCCTCTGGCCTTCAGCTGGAGCTTCATAGAGATGTGTACATTTCTAAGATAAGAGAAGTTACCAACTGGGCTCCATGGTAACAGCTGGCAGGGGGTAGGAAGAAAGGGGAGAAGAAGCTCTCCCCTTCTCAGGTGCTGTCCTTGAAGGGTAAACTTGCCCAGAACAGTGAAAGAAAAAGATGCTTTTATGTGAACTTCTGCAGACTGTGAACTTCTGAGCCCCTCCCCTTATACACTGGGTATAAAGTTCTGAAACTACCTGAACTTGGGGTTCAGGGGGTTGACTGATTACAGTAAAAGCTTTGCCCTCTGAACCTCGATATGGCTAAATAAACCTGCTTCCTGTTCCTATTTTGTGTCTTGCATCGTCTGTCCCCTGCAACAATATTAATAAAGACTGTGTAAGGGCAGTGAAAATGTAGATATTTCATGTGTGATTAAAGTTAGGTTGGTTTCAACTTTTAAAAGACTGTAATAATTATATGACGTTCAACGCAAAGCTTCAAAGTAACCAGCAAAAACCTATAGTAAAAAATAAAAGAATAAAAGTGAATCACTATAAACATTATCAAATCACAAAGAAATACAACAAGAGAAAAGGGACTGGAACAAGAGAACTCCAAAACATAAAACTTACTTAACAATAATTATATTAAATAGAAATGGATTAAACTCACTATCAGTTAAGAAGCGTTAAGTTCTCACTATATGCTGCAGACCGTTTGATCACAATTGCATTAGAGTAGAAGTACATAAAAATGTTAATGGTTCTTATAGATTAGAAATTTAAAAAGGAATACTTGTAAGTAACTCATATGTTAAGGGAGAAACTATAGAGAATTTAAAACACTCAAAACCAACCCATAATAAAAAATACAAGATAAAAACACTTGTGGAGATGGGAGTCTAGCTCAGCAGTATAGCACATAACTAACATGGGTTCAATCCCAATGTCTGAAAAAATTGTGGGATACAGCTAATGTTATACTTAGATGAGAATGTATATCTTTTAGTATTTACATGAAAAAACAAAAGAGGTTTAAATAAATGAACTTTCAATTCAGTTTAAGGAGTTAAAAAAAACAATAAGAGATCTGCTGATAGAAAAATATAATAAAACACATCCATCTGGAGTAAAAGAAAATGTTTTTCAAATTAACATTCTGCTGAGTATACCTATATGATTGAAATTTGAAGATTCATTTGGAGAGCTTTCTTCCTTTAACCACTGTCAATTTCGTGAAGAGGGAGCTGAGAGACCTGACCAAGTAGCCCTTTCAATAGCATCATGTTACTACAGGAGGCTATAAGAGTGACCAAAGTTAAAATCCATAGACCCGGGTTGAAGATGGGAAAGTAAAATTCTCTTGATGGGAGTTAAAATAAGCTAGAACAGACCACCTATTTCAGAGAATGCAACACAGCTTCAAATCATCTCAATCACTGAAGTTGAACTGAAGTGCCAGGTACAGCAATTAAGCAAGCAAACCAACCAACCAACAACCTCTCTGGGAGGAATTAAAAATTAGATAAAATTATTCCTAAAAATAACTTTTCAAATGCATATAGCACATAACACAAATTAATTAAATAACAAAGAAAATGAAACCACATGGGTGAGAAACTGAAGAAATAACAAAAAATAGAACTACTTAAAATATTCTATGCATTAAAATTATCACCCAAGAGACTTTCAAGGAATTTTAAGAGCTATGTTCAATAAGAGAGAGGGAAAAAAGAGAGAATAGAATTGATAATTTAAGAGAACTGGAAACTACTGACATGGCAAGGCAAATGTAAAAAAGAGTCAAAACAGAAATTCTAAAATGGAAAAATACCATAACTGAATGCATTTAACCTCAATGGATGATATAATTGCAGATTTAAATCAACTTAAGAGAAAAGTAATGGTCTAGAAATTTTATCAGAAGAAAATACTCAAAAGGAAGCAGAGAAATGTTTTTAAAAAGTATAAAATTTAACAGATATGTAACTGGGGTACGAAAAGAATAAGTGAGAAGTAACATAGGAAGCAGAAATAGTTTGAAAATTTCTAACACTAATGAAAAAATAAAATCACAATCTCAAGAAGTCCTATAACCACCAAGGAAGATAAATGAAAAAAATCTACACTTAAGTATATGATAGTAATATTGCTAAAAATAGCCTCCCAACAAACAAAAAGAAGGAAAAACTTTTAAATCAAACAGAAGATGACTTTCATTAAAATAATTATTAGACTGATCTTGCAAAAATGGCAATCAGCAGAGATTGTTATGATATATTCAAAGTGAAATAAAGGCAAAAGTAAAACAAATTACTAATTACTAATAAAGCAATATTAATGGTTAACGAATTAATTAATATATGTGGAATTATAATACATGACAACATTAGCAAATAGCTCAGAATACAGACAAATGGAACCCAGGTTCTAAGATCTTTCCATTGTGTTAGCACTGGAAAAGTTCCAATAAATACTAAACGTTGACAAAATACACATTATAATTTTCTGAGGAATCCTTAAAGTAACAGCAAAAAGTTGGGAAATACTAAATTAACAATTAAGGAAAAAAGGAAATTATCAACGTAAAATCAAGATAGTCACAACAGAGGACAGACAGGAAAGAAAAAGTAATGTAGAACAGGTTGGACAAACTGCAATCACATCATGTGATGGTGAATTTCAATTCAAATACTGCATGACATCAACTAGACAGACTAAAAATGGTCTAAATGCTCTAACGTGAAAATGCTAATTGCCAGACAGCATTAATACCTACAAACCATAGAAGCCAACTGTATGCAATTTATATGATAAACACCTAAAACAGAGTTGAGAGCCTCTGGGCTCTGCCCAGTCCCGCGTCTCCCAGCGCAAGCCAACGTCCACCGCGCTCCCAAACCTTGGCTTTCGCTAACCCAACGCCACAACTGAATCTGGAACGCGCGCCCTCTCTCAGGTGGCTCTCCCGAGAGGAGGGCAGAGGGCCCGACGCCTCGGGTGCCCTGTGCCATGCGTCTCTCTGCACGCAGGACGCCTTCCCGCTCCCGCAGAGTGGGCATCCCAGAGCAGCGGCAGGGCAGAGCGACTCATGGCAGGACCAGGAAGGACCCGCACACTCACCAATCAGGCCTCGCCACCGCCTCCACCTCCAACGCTGAGGGGCCCAGCGTCTCTTCCAACGCCCTCCCCAACCGCCCTCGGACGCGCAGCCGCCCGCGGGCAGAGGCGTGGCCTCGGCCTCGCGCACCAATCAAAGGCGCGGACGCGGGCGGAGATACGTCTGGGGGCGGAGCTGCAGGGCACCCAAGAGCCTACTCCTCTGCCTGTTCCACCCTCTTCTTCGCAGCCCCAGGGTGCCCCCCTTGCTTCTCATCATCCTAGCACTGATCATCCCTACTGTCCTTCACCAGCCTTCGAGTCCCACATATTTCATTCATGTACCCCGCAGCCTTCACCCACTGAAAGAACCTACCTAGGCACCTTTTTTCTGTGCTCTCCAGACTCTTTACCTCTCCAACCTGCAGGAGGCCCCTACAATTCACCATCTCTCCAGGGTTCCCCTCAGCAGGTAGACCACTGGAGACAAAACGGTTTGAGTAACCCACTCAGAACCTAGGTCTGAACTTCAAGAACCACATGCATAGTGGCCTGCACACGCTTGTTCTAGAATGAGAGCCTACTGGGAGTTCCAAGTAGTAAATAAGCCTGTTATGGGACACACAGCGAGGATAAGCAGGAAGCAGGTTTATTGGTTGCAGCCAGGTTCAGAAGGGGAGCTTTTGCCACTGTCTATCAGTACTTCTGGACCCGGAGTTTAGAAAGTTACAGAACATTTATCCAGTGTGTAGGGGAAGGGCTCAGAGGTCACAATCTGCAGAAGTCCACACAAAAGTAGCATTTTCCAGAACATTGGAACCCAAATCTAGGACACTCTGCAAGAATCAGCACCCAGGATAGGGAGAGTTCTCCTCCCCTTCCCTCTGCCAATTAGCTATGCAGGACCTGACTATTGTCTGTTGAAATCCAAATGCCTATGTGGAGGCTTTGTGTTAGTCTTTCTTACCAAATCCTGCTTCTGCAACACGTCTCCTGCCTGAAAACAGTTGCAGAAATTCTTCGTTTTTTAATTTATATATGACAGCGGAATGCATTACAATTCTTATTACACATATAAAACACATTTTTTCATGTTGCAGAAATTCTTGCTGATAATCTAAGAACAGTTATGGTGAGGGTTTCTTGGTTTCTTAATTAAGATTTTCTGTGAATAAGGAGTGCCAATATAAGCCCACTGGCCAAGTACGGAAAGGAATCAGGCCACTTATGCCTGGTTACAAATATATTCCTGTTGTTATTGAAAAAGACAAGGGCAGGCCTTGAAAGCCAGGAGCTGGCGTGACATTGTGTTCTTGGTCATAGTGTTACTAGGAATTGGCCTGAACTGAAGCTACTCCTTTGTGGTTTCTTGTTGAATATGATTTAGCAGAACACCAATAACATTTTAACCAGGACAAAAACAAAACAAAACCAGAAAACAACCTCCTTGATTATGTCTGAGGATGACAAAAACCAAAATAGTCCCCCAAACATCTCCCTTTTTTTGGCTAAATATGCCACCCCTTTACCAATTACAACTCTGGCCTTGTTTTCTTCTATCTCTGAGATAAAATTAAGATAATCATGGAATCATGTTTTCTGACAGCATTCAATTCAGAGCAAAACCCCTGCTCCAAATTCATCTTAAATCCATATTTTCTCATTTCTTCCTAACAATTACTAACAAGCCTGTAGTTCTAGTATCTCCTTGTTGCAGAGACAACTCTGACTACAACTCTATTAATAGTGAATTTTGCCTGAAGGGCAATGACATTACTACTTGCTCAATATTAGTCATTATTGGTTTATGTCCTTATTAATCTTGATACATTACTAACAGTAACTGTTTTGTTATAATAGTTAATATAAGAATTGTCTATCAAGCTCTTAAAGAGCTTTATTTAAAGATTACGTGCAAGTAAGAAGCATTATTTTGACAGTACTTTTAAAGTATAGCATTTTAAACACTATTTTACTTATCTGTGGAGTAAGTATGGATGGGAAGTTGTCAAGAGAAAAGATAGAGATTGATATTATACAGGAATTATAAAGTGATCATTTAAATGGGAAGCTTTTAAAATGCATATATTCCAAAGAGGGCTGAGGAACACTTCCCCAGGAAACAGGAACTTCATATAATTATCTTAGGACAAGAGACTATATGTAAATAATAGCTTAATAAACTCTTACTCTGCCTTTTTAAATTGGTAATGTGGGAGAAAGTTGTCCATGTATTGAAATCACTAGTCAAGAGATTCAGGGCAGGTTGTACTAATTAATCCCCAGGAAATTACACTTAGGCTAAAACCAAGAAGGCTAGTGATTAGTTACTTGGATATTTCATACCTAACACTTTCCAATTCAAGATATAAAAAGCTTAAGCAGACTTTATTAAAATTACATGTGGAAGTTCTCTGCTGAACTCATCTGGGCATGAGTGCTGAAGAGCTACTCAAATATGCCTTTTCCCTTTGAATGAATCCATGTCCCCAAGCAAAAATTAACTCTATCAAGATAGAGAGAAGATTATTTTCTTAAGTAAACAAAGACCTAAAAAAGACAATGTGAAACACAGGAAATTATTACAAGAACTTGTTACTTGTAGCAGCAGGATTTTTGTAGAATCTTTAGGATTTTCACTCACTGGTTTCGTTTTTTTTTTTTAAACCAGAGATTAAACCCAGGGGCACTTAACCACTGAGCCACAACCCCACACCTTTTTGAAATTTTATTTAGAGACAGGATCTCACTGAGTTGCTTAGAGCCTTGCTAAGTCCCTGAGGCTGGCTTTGAACTTGTGATCCTCCTGCCTCAGGCTCGCTCCTGAGCCTCTGGGATTACAGGCATGCACCACAGCACCTGGCACTTTAGGATTTTCTATACATAATATCAGCTTATCTGCGGAGACAATTTTACTTCTTTTTTTCCAGCTTTAATTTTTTTCTTTCCTTCTTCCATTTCTTAATGTTTCAGTTTTGGTATATTTTGTCTTTCTAGGCATTTGTTTATTTAATTTTGGTTATCTAAAAAATTATATCAATATCCTGATGAATGCAGACACAAAATTCATTAATAAAATATTAGCAAATAGCATTCAGAAACACATTAAGAAGACTGAACACTATGATCAAATGGATTTCATACCAAGGAAGCAAAGTTGGTTCAACACACAAGGATGTCCACTCTCACTACTCATATTCAAAATAATTCTTAAAACTCTAGTAGAGCAATCAGGCAAGAGGAAATTAAAAGGATGCAAATCAGGAAAGAAGTCAAATTATCTGTTTGCTGATGACATGATCCTATATCTATAAGAACCAAAAACTTGAGTAAAAGACTTTTAGAGCTGATAAGCAAATTCAGCAAAGTGTTAGGACAAAAAAAAAGGGGGGGGGGAGTAGAGAAAGGAGATAGAATGGGAAGGAAGATGGATGGGAAAAGAGAGAAACGGTGAAATGAAATTGACCAAATTATGCTATGTACATAAATGAATATACCACAGTGAATTTTACCTTTATGTATATTTATAAAGCACCAATTAAGAAAAAAAATAAACAGAAGGAAGACCAGCAGAGGGAGTGGCGCAGAGCGAGGGTAGAGGGGAGGAAAAGTGGAAGTACTGTGGATTGAAATGGAACAAATTATATTCCATGGTTGTATGATTATGTCAAAATGAACCCCACTATGTGTAACTATAATGCACTAATAAATTTTTTTTAAATGAGTGTTAAATTCCCACATATTTGTGACTTTTTCAGTTTTCCTTTTTTTTTTTTTTGATTTCTAGTTTTATTATATTTTGGGTCCATAAGGCACTCCAGGATTTCAGTATTTTTTAATTTACTCAGGCTTGCTTTATAGCCTACGATTTGGTATATACTAGAGAATGTTCCATGTGCACTTGATAAGGATGTATATTCTGATGCTTTTTATTGGAGTGTTCTTTATATGTTATGATGTCCAATGAATTTGTTGTGCTATTCATATTTCCATATTTTGTCTGGCTGTTCAATCCATTATTGAAAACGGTACATTGAAGTCTCCTAGTATTACTATGTTTTTTTATTTCTTCAATTTTTAAAAAATGTTGCTTCATTTATTTTGTGACTCTGACTCTTGCTATCTACATATTTATAACAACAATTATTTATTGTTGCATTAACCCTTCTATGCATTAACCCTTCTATTAATGTACAATATCCTTTTAGTCTCTTGAAACACTTTTTAAATTGTATTTTGCTGGTATTAGTTATCCATCCATCTCTATGTGGTTATTGTTTGTGTGGAATCCTCGAACTTTCGACTTTTTGCATCTTTTGATCTAATATATCTCTTCTAGGCAGTATATTCTTACATCATACTTTTTAAATCAATTCTGCCGTCTCTGTATGATTGAAAAGTTTGATACACATACATTAAAAGTAATAACAATAAAGAAGACTTATTTATTTTGTTATTGTTTTCTGTGTCATATGGCTTTTTGATACCACAAACAGGAGACTGTGATGAGTGTTGCTTTAGAAATTAGTCAAACTTTTCTGTTGATTTGCATTTCAGGTGGATATAGCTTAAGTAGACAAAGAGAAAACTACACATTTGAGACTGTTCATTTTCCCAGATACTTCACAAAAACAAAACACTCTAATTCTTCCTTATCTAAAAAGAACAAAATAATGAGTAATCTTCTGGATATCACTCTATAATTGATCTTATCCAATGAAGAGTTTGGAAACTTTGAACAAGCCACTCAAAAATATTGCAGCTTCATGGACACTTCCAATTCTACAAGAAGCATCTTAATTGCTCATCTGCCCATAAATCCCAGACAGATGATAATATTTCTTATATTGCTTATTTCATATGCCTAGAAAAATGTCTCTGTCTCTCTCTCTCTACTTCTTTTCTCCTTATTCTTTCTTAGAGCTGAGGAAAGTGTAGGGAGAAATACACACTTTTTAAAGGATATTTTTCTTTCTGTTCCATTACTCCAAATGTTCTTGGTGAAATTATTCTTTTTATAATTGGAGCATAAGGACTTTATGTTGGGTTGTGGAAATAGTAACACAACTCATCCCTCAAACACTGATGTTGATTTAAATTTGATATATTAAGGAATAAAATTTGTGTGCATATATTTATCTGTATATGTACACCTCCCTTCTGTTTGTGACAATGTTGATTTGCTCCATGACTTATGCTTTTCTTATCCATAATCAGCTGCTGAACATATGATATTTTTCATGTTTCATTGAAACATTCAGAATATTCAGGAATAGGTCCTTATACTTACCTTGATAAATATTACTCTTGGCTATTCCTAGGAAATAAAAGAGGAATTTCACCAAATGACTTTATATTTGCACATGTTATACATATAGGCCTCTAATCTAAATCTGCAAATAAGGGGACACATTTTCTCCCTTAGGGAAATCTTTATTATATAAATATATTTGTGTCAATATATATATACACACACACACAAGAATGTCCCTCTATGTATACAGGTGTAGTCGAAGAAAGACATGCAAGTCATTGGTTGCAACTGAGTCTCATGGAACCTGTTGTTCATCATCATCTGCTGTTAATCCACTAACGGGGTTAGCAAAGGCCAGGAAGACTTGTTCCAGGGTTATCTGACTGATGGAATAGTCCTCTAAATTGAATCGCTCTTTAGCTTTCTCCAAAACACCAAATACCTTCAATGACAACAATAAAAATGTGTAGTTACCATTACAATCTCCCCTCCAGCCCCCAACCCAAAGGAGCCTCCCCATCTCTTCCCCAGCTCTTGTCAAATTTATGTTAAGGCCAAAGCCATGGAAAGGGGAGAGGGGTAAGTAGAAGAAATAAATAATTGAGGAACTGAGAGGAAGAAGTTATCTGTTCCCATTCTTTGGATGAACATGAACTACTAATAGGATTCAGGCACAACAAATTAAAGCAACTAAACTATAGGAATGTTTGAAAAATAGCCTAAAGGCTCCAATGTCCCATTCCACATGACTGAATCCAAATACTTTTAATTATTAATGCTCTCTTAACACGTAGTGTTAGGAGGGCATGGTTTCTATCATCACCGTTCCCCAGCTATTGTCTTTTTTCGGAAGGTGGTAGTTAAGGATCCTTTGATTCTCCTCGTTCAAGATACTATCTAAGAAAGGAAAATAGTACAGGTAAATGATCTCACAGAATTTTTAAAAATATTTATGTTTTAGTTATAAGTGGACACAATATCTTTATTTTATATTTATGTGGTGCTGAGGATTGAACCCAGTGCCCCACGCATGGTAGGCGAGCGCTGTACCTCTGAGACAGCCCCAGTCCCCGATCTCACAGATTTTGTTTAAAAATTCTAGAATATTTCCACATATATTTAATTATAAAAAGTGGACAAGTAAAGAGATGGGATTTATATAAATGGGATATGACCCATTTTCAGTATTATGTTGAATAGAAATGGCAAGATTGGGCATCCTTGTTTTGTCTTTAATTCCTAAAAGGGGAAAAGCTTGCAATTTTTCACTGTAGAGTATGATGTTAGCTGTGGTCTTATCATAGATGGCATTTTATATGTTGAGGAAAGTTCCTTTTATATCTAAATTACTGAGATATTTTCTTTGAGATGTTTAAAATAATAAAATTGCTTTGAAATTTTCCAACAATTTTTCTACCTCTATAGTGGCTGGCTTGTAGGCTCAGGGTACAGTGGTGGTCTTGGAGACACCAATTATGGGGATCCAGCCTGGCACTGGATTCTACTGTGATAGGTTTAAAACCTGGGTCTACTGAAGTAGTCTTGATCCCTGGATCCTTTTGATCCTGGGGGGGGGGGGTCACAGGGACTGATCAGGATCCTGGTGCTGGCAGAACCTGGGTTCCTGCAAGGTGGCCTGAACTCTAGAATTATAGGTGCTGGCCTAGTGCCTGAAGCTGGGGCTGGCTTAAAGGCTGGGTGTGCATATGCAGACCTAGAGGTTAGTATAGAAGGAATAGCCTAGCTCCTAGGACCTTGGGATCTCACCTTGGGATATAACCTGGGACCTGGGTATACAGAGGTATTTAAGAGCTTAGGTCTGGGATGTCAGTATGTGGGTACCAGCCTTGATCCTGTATCTGTAGGGGCCAGCATGGAGATTAGGTCTGTAAGTGCTGGTCTGATGGCCCTCAGAGTACCAGACTCCAAGTCAGTACCTTCAGACCGAGCTTCTAGGCTGGCCCTAGTGCTAGGCTGACCTCAGCAACTCCAAGCTGCCCACCACTCTCAATGCCAAACCAGTCAGACTCTGGACTATCCCCCACACTGTGCTGGCTCCCAGACTGCTGGCCTGCTTTTCCATACCAAGCCAATGCCCATAGTCTTACACATCAGGACATTAATATTCTTTTATTCCTATATAGTACTTCTCACATATTTTGTTTTTGATTACTTTATATACATTTCTAAAATATTTTTCAATTTTATGATATTCTCTCACCTAGAACTCCTTCATTTAAGCTTCGGTCTAAAGTTAAAGACATCCAAGACTCACCAATACATCTTTTTAAAAAAATATTTTTAGTTGTTGATGGACTTTTATTTTATTTATTGATATGTGGTGCTGGGAATCAAACCCTGTGCCTCCTCACACATGCCAGGCAAGTGCTCTTCCACTGAGCTACAACTCCAGCCCTCCACCAATACAGATTATGCAGAAGCTTTTCCAGTGATTTCAAAGGTGATAAAGAAATTTTTTGTTTGTTTATTCTCCAGAAAGGGCTTTTTGTGAGTAAAATTCCTTGAGTTTTTATGTGTTCATAACTCTTTGTGACTTTCATTCTTGAAGGTCATTTTGGCTGCATATAAAAACCTTGTCTTACATTTTGCCTATAGTTTCTCCTAACAAAACATTTTAGCTATGAATCTGAGGTCTATCTAATTTTCTTTACCTTTTCTTTTTATTTGTATCCAAAGGTCCCCCTTCTCCTGTTATTATTAAAATACAATTATTTATCTTGGTATTGATATTAGGTAAATTTCTCTGTTGTCCAGTTACCCTTCTAGTATTAGGTTTGTCTTCTTTATTTCAGAAAATTTTTAAAATGATAGTTTTTAATATTTCTTCTATCACTTTACTTTCTTCTTTGTGGACTACTTTGTACTTGGATTGGATTGTCATTGCCTTGCTTCTTACATATTTGTTCCCAAATGCTTATCTATATGTCTGTCTGATGTTTTCCTACTTTCCAGTCTCCATTTCCTTGTACCTTCTATGCTATTTGTTCTTTATATTTATGTATTTATGAAATGTTTACTTTAAAAAAAACCTCTCCAATGTTGTTGCTGTTTTTGAATATTCTGTTGTCTAGTCATCTAATTTCTTAGCCCTTTCAATTATGATTCAGGATTTTCTTTCATGGCATCTATCTTATTTGTAGTTCGTTAGATTCATACTGAAAGATAATAGATTTATTTCTTTTGTGGTATTATACATCTTCTGTGTTTTCATTAGGTTTTGCTCTTATCCTTTTCTGCTAGTCAAAGTTTTCTGTGGGGTTCAATTATAATCCTTATGTTTGGTCACGTTTAAGTGAGATGAATATTCTTATAGTTTTGGAAGGAGATTCCTATGTAATAGGTGGATCAGACAAAATAACATTCTTATCTTCATAGCTATAAGATTCCTTTCTCAGAGTCTTTTGGGATGTGTTTCTTACTGCTCACTCTCATGTTTCAGTTCACCATTAACTTATTTTTTTTTCTTTCTTGCTTTTCCTATTTTCTTTTTTTGGCTGTTAAAGAATTTTCTTATCTTTGTTTCTCAGCCAATTATTGCATTAAAGATATCTTGTTTAATTTTATCAATTCCTTATTTAAGTTTACCAGAAGTGTTTCTTGGAGATATAATCTTTCTCACTGAAGAAATGGAATCATCTTACTTGTGCATGAAAAAATAATACACAATCAATTAAATTTCCTTGAGATTGTGTGGACTCATTTTAAAAATTCTGATTCCTCTGGCAAGACCTTTTTAGAAGAGTACATTCTGGCTGCCTTTTGCTTATAACATTTATTCCTTATTTATTTACTTTTAATTTAAAGATCTTAACTGGCTATATTTTGGGGGCAGTGCTTCATTCCATAAAAATAGAATAAATGGGTCCTCTTTCTTCATTTTAGATATTAATATTTATGTATAGATTTAGTATTAGTTAATTTTTAAAATTATTTCATATTTCAATAGCTATTTGCTCAAGGACTAATTACAGATGAACTAGATGACCACCACTTTACACTTAAAAATGTGTCTCAAACCATATTCTTGTAAAAGTGCTTGCGTCTACAAGTTGCTAGGACAGTTTATGGTAAATGAGGTTTTATGGTCATAATTTTCTTTGTGGAGATTTAGATATCACATCAAATAGAACTCTAGTACTAATGAGTATTCAAAAATATTTGTTGCATGAATGAATAATTGAATATTTAATTCTTGATGTACATATCTATCTGCATAGATTTTCATAGGCACATCATAATAACTATGACCAATGCTGAGATGATTATTTTTCCACATGTTCTCCACTCTGTTCTACAATCTATTTTATCTATTTTCTGATCTCCATTCTTACAGATGTCAATAACTTGCACAAAACTGATGTTGAAGACATAAATCATATGCATGGTGAGAACAACAAATATGATTTAACACATCCCTAACAAAGTTAAAGCAACTGCATTTATCTGGAAATGTCATTTTGATGAAATATTTAAAATCCTCTAATTTATCCTCAGTCTTGACCTTGACTTTCAGGATATGAATATCACCAAACTTGTTCTTGAGGTGCTGAGGGCTGCCCAAGCACATAAGTTTCCCCTTCACCATGATGGCTATCTTGGTACAAAGGGCATCACATTCCTCCATGCTTGCAAAATAAGAGAGCAGAATAAAGTAAGGCTAAACAGTTTTCCTTTGGAGGACATAGGTTTGAAACAGCCAAGATTTTGTGATTCTATTTGCAATCAGAATTTGAACCTACCAATCATCAAGCTCATAACTGGAAAGTATATTTTTTAAAAATGATAAATAATAGTATTACCCAATTCTCAAATGTAACATCTTCTGAAATTTCCTGTCTTCTGCCTACTCTGGAGTTTTAAACATACTAAAAATTCTTAGCCATTCCACTCATTAGAATTAAAATGAATCCTAATTCCTAAAGAGCAGCTCATATACATATGCAAGTTTACCATCCCATATTCCTGACCCCAAATAATTTCTTCTAGAGCCACTACAATTCCTGCCAGCCTTAACCAAGCCCCTCAATGAGCCACACAGACCTATGGGAGGTTATAATGATAGCTTTTCCACTTTCACATGTCTTTGTCACTGTGTTCCAGAGCAGGCGTCGGGCTACTGGGTCCATACCAGTAGATGGCTCATCCAGAAAGATGACTGAGGACTTTCCCATTATGGCAATAGCAGTGCTCAACCTACGTTTGTTTCCTCCACTTCATGGTCAAAGGAGCAGGGATAGAAAGTAGAAGAAGAGACTATATATATCAGTTATTTAGGAAAATACTTAGCACAAATATCCCAAATGCTGAGAGATTCAACAAATATTTAACATGAACATCCACTGTGATGATTAACAATGCAGCAAGTCCAACTACAGATTGTGTGTGTGTGTGTGTGTGTGTGTGTGTGTGTGTGTGTGTTCATTTTATTTTGACATGTAGAGGAGTGACTTTTATGTATCTGATTTGGGCAGCATTATCAACAACATTTATTTACTGATTCTTAGGTTATCATGGTTTCCCAGGTACATAAACCCACCATTAATCATAAGGCCTATATTCCTCTTTTGTTTAGAAGACAAAGAACCATAGGAACACTAGGAATAAGATGCTCCCTCTTGAGGTTCAGAGCTGCAATTCAAATAGAACTAGGATTTTGAGTTTCATCTCTGCAAAGGGAAAATGTGGAACTTGATGCATCTGCCTTTTTACTTGAAACTGAAATCTAGTAGGGCATTAGACAGTTTCACAATTAGTAACTGTGATACAGGGACATAGGTGGAGCTATGGTTATTCATTTCAAATATCAGGAACACAGAGGAGAAACACTTCAAGATTAGCAGCATCATTAACAACAACAACAACAACAAAGCAGCACAATGATTTACCTGTAGGTCCTGATAATATTGTCAGCATGTGGCTCCAATTCCAATGAGCTCAAATGTTTGTTCACATACAGATGAATCTGGTGCTCAGAAACTCCCCATATTCTGGCATACATGATCATTATTTCCCGGCCAGTCATGTATTCCAGCAAAGCGTCAAATTGAGGACAATAGCCAATTCTTGACTTCACCTAATTATAAGAATTACTTTAAGTAAAAACCTACATCATCCATCCTACTGAACATCCATGGATGAGACAGACCTGCAGTCCTCCAGGTCATGCTTCTAAGAGTCCTACCAAGAATTTTTCTTTTCTGAAGGGCTACCAAAGTATGGCTCTTGGGCCAATTACAGAACACTACAATAATAGTTTCCTGTAAACAGTATTAATGATCTTGAAGATGAAGAAGTTAAAACTAAAATTTCAGTGCCTACTCAATATTGAAAACTGAGATGCTCCCCTCCTCAATCAGGAGTTCCAAATGGCATGGCTACCATGGATGACTTTACACTGCTCGATCTGCACAGCCATGTGCACATCTTGTTCCACATCAGGCTGAACTCAAAGCAATGCTCCACAAATAGGAGACTAAAATGAGTGTTGCTTCAGAAATTGGTCAAACCCTTTTGCTGATTTGCATTCAGGTATACACCGCTAACGTAGCCAGAGAAAAATTGTGAATTTAAACAAATATTTAATTTACATCGACTAGATTATTCATGCCCCTAATCCTGGCATAGTGCAAGCTTCCCCAATCTCTAGTGGGATAAAATAAATTCCAGTGGACTTAAGGGAATCCCTGCACTCTCATCTTCATTTTTCTCTTTTCCTCCTTTAAAAAAATTAAATAAATAAATAAAATTAGAAGGTGATACCTCTGTTCAGGGAAATGTATAGACAGGCTCAGAAAAGACCATATTGCACTAAATTTGTATTTTGGGCTGAATCCAAGCACAGAATGAGCCTTGGACAATAAAACCTGAACAATAAAAAAACAATGACAACTAAAAAACTGACAGGAAACCAGCAATAGTAGGAGAATGGGGAGAATATTATCCCTAGAGTTACCACATTATCAGATTCAAAAGTCCAATTTTCAATAAAAACTCACTAGCATACAAAGAAACAGAAAATATGACCCACCCAAAGGAAAAAGAAACAATAAACTGAAACTCTCCCTGTAAAAAGACCTGATGGGGGGCTTGGGATGTAGAGGAGTGACTTATTTGGACCCAATGGATCTTTTTAGATAAATGTTACAGATATGAATCTCTTGATTAGACCAAGTAGCCTCTGAAAAAACAGATACCAAGATGTTAGAAAAGAAATTTGGATTGTTCTCGACACCTTCATTGATGAAATGCTCTATATTCAATAATTTAGTACATTATTCAGGCTTTCCTCAGATTTCCTAGCATTTGAAATTTGACCACTTTCTTCTTCTTGAAATTCTCACCACACTTAGCTTCTTCCCAAAGTGATGAGCCCTCTTCTAGATGGCATGTTTAGCCAATGACTAGCTGATACAGGAATACAAAGGGTAGTATTTGTATTTAGATAGTATCTAAAAGATAGACCCTGCTTTGATTTGCCATCACACTGAAAAGTGACATAGTGCTTCAGAGCCCTTAGTAATATTGATCAAGGGCTTAGCTGCAACTGAATTGCAGAAAATCTTCTTCTGCCCAGTCTCTCTACCCTTACCATACCTTGTTTGGCATATGTTAGATGCACTGTTGAGAGAATTTTGCCTTTTATTCCAACAATTTTAAAGACATAAAAGACTCTCTTGTTGTAAGTTATGCTCTAATTGCTTCATTCTCTCTTCAAATTTTTCTCTTTTCAGAATTCAATACAATATCCACCAGGATCGTCATCCATTATCCCTAGCCATCTGCCTGTTAACCTGCACCCATAAGTCATCTTATACTGTAATATAATCTTACCTTTAGGATATTTTTGGTGATGCTAAAGCCATCAATAAACACATCCCCAGAGGTAGGACTCTGCTCTCCAGTCAAAATTTGGAATGTACTTGTTTTACCTGCTCCATTATATCCAAGTAATCCAAAGCACTCCTGCCTTTGGACTTTCAGGGAAATATTTTTCACAGCCAGAATTACTGGATATGTAAAGTATATCTAAAAAATTCAGAAAATACAGTTCAGTAAAGAATATTTATAGGTCAAATGCAATAAATACCTTAGACCTATGGGCCACTACCTCAGACAGTTTCCTAAGAACTATCTTGGTAGAATACACATAGATGCTGAAGAACCACAGCGAGTCCTTGACACCAATGGCATGCTCTCAGAGAGCTATGAAGACAAGAATATTTTGGCCGTTGAATGATTTACCTTTGTGAGTTCCTTAATAAGCACTGGGGAATTCATCAACTCTTTAGAATGCTCCAGAATTCTCTTTCTCTCATCTTCTACATCTTTATCTGGAGATTCTCCAGATAATTCCTTGGAAATTATATCCTATATTTTTAAGACAAGAATCATAAACTGAATGGCTTCATGAAATCTAAACCAAGAGATACTATTAAAGATTTTAAAATAGAAGGTGTGGCGAGCCAGCCATGGGCTGTGTGTGGGAGCTGTGAGCATTCTGAGCACACAAAGTAGACTGCTCTGTCTGGGCTGTGCATGTATGTGTCCCTTTCTCTTGCTCTGCCTTTGATCCCCACACAGTACATGAGATGAGCATGGCCTTCCAAGATGTCAGTCAACCTCCTGACCCACAAGTTATCATGACGCTAGACTCAACCACCTAAAACCTGACTCCTTGCCTCTTTTGAATGGCTTCTCTCCAATAAAATGGTTCAGAACTTGTTCCTCACTCTCTTTCTTGCCTGCCTTGTCCCCTTCTGGGAGCTGTGGCTGAGGACTGGTCCCTGAACCCAAAAAGTTACTTTCTGTGACTGAGTCTTTATTTAGTCAGCCAAAATTCACCTGGAGTGACCCTGGTTGATTTAGTCATGTGATGCTCTAAAAAGGTTTGATTTATTTCCAAGAAACTTCCTGAATCTCATCAACAACTTAACTAAGTTATGAAATGAAGGTGGGGACCTCAGAGAGGGAAAAGTTATTCACATGGTAGAAAAAGTGTGAATTGGCCAGGTGTGGTGGTACATGTCTATAATTCCAGAAACTTGGGAGGCTGAGGCAAGAAGATGGTTGCAAGTTTGAGGTCAGCCTCAGTAAATTAGTGAGGCTCTAAGCAACTTAGTGAGACCCTATCTCAAAATAAAAAATTTTAAGGGCTGCGGATGTGGCATAGTTAAGTGTCACCTTGGTTAAATCTCCTGTATCTCCCCAAAAGTGTAAATTAACATGCTACTATGTGTACTTTAAAATCTCTGAAATATAGAATTCAAAGCATTCAGAGAAATGATTTTATCACGTGGATCCTTACAAAAGAAGCCATCTCAAGAGAGTCGGGAAAGTTAAAGTAATGCATTTGTAATCATAAATAAACTTGCCAAAATTAAAAGGGAATGGGAACTAATAAAACATCAGCAAGGCTTATTTGGACCCAGTGGATGATATTTTTTAGATAAATGTTACAGATATAAATGCTCTTGATTAGACCAAGTAGCCTCTGAAAAAAACCAATACCAAGATGTTAGAAAAGAAATTTGGCATAATTTTCAAAAGTGCTTTGTCCAATCATTTCAGAACAAATTGACTATTGCTCTTTTCAATTTAAGAAGTCAGGAATACAGAGCTTATTGTTATTTTTCCCAAATCAGACACCTCATGAAAAACTGAAGCTATAGCTAAGAACAATCTAAACATGAGAGAGAAACAGTCAGTAACACTTCACATAGAAAACATTTGAGACTTTCAGAATGGCAATATTAGAGATCTGTGAATTTGTGCTCCAGTGAAACTGCTGAAAATTATTTTAACATATGATCACTTAAAGTTTTTTGAAATGATCTAAGGATGTACTGTAATGTAAATGGAGAAAAATTTATTCAAGAAAACCTATGAAGTTGGTAGGAATACTGAAGTCCCATTGTATTACTGTCCCATATCTGAACCACCAATTTTGCCTAGTGAGGAGTGTTAGGCTGTCAAACAGAATTCCTTTGCTCCATCCAGTGTAATTTACTTTATTTGAAACAGCATGGGAAAGTTACAACCTAAGGATGCTCTAATCAGTAATGGAGATTTTGGTGGAAAGCAATTAAGCAATTACAATGCTTGTAAATTGAGCTGCTATAAATATTGATGTGGAAAGCAGCCACATCAATGTTTATAGTGGCTCAATTTACAATGACTAAAAGAGATAAAATCTAAAGCATGGGGGCTGGGGCTCAGTGGTAGAGTACTTGCCTCACATGGGTGAGGTATTGGGTTTGATACTCAGTACCACATAAAAAAATAAATAAATTTGGGCATACTACCCAAAGTGCTATACAGAGTCAATGCAATTCCAATAAAAATGCCAATTTCATTCCTTATAGAAATTAAAAAAAAACAATCATAAATTCATTTGGAATAGTCAAAGCAATCCTTAGCCAGAAGAGTGAAGCAGGAGGCATCACAATATCAGAACTTAAATTATACTATAAAGCTATAGTAACAAAAATGGCATGCTATTGGCACCAAAATAGACATGTAGACAGATGCTACAGAATAGAAGACACAGGGATAAACCCATATAAATACAGTTATATCATACTAGACAAAGGTGCCAAAAACATGCACTGGAGAAAAGATAGCCTCTTCAACAAATGGTGCTGGGAGAAATGGAAATACATATGCAACAAAATGAAAATAAGCCCCTATCTCTCACCATGCAAAAAACTCAACTCAAAGTGGATCAAGGACCTAGGAATTAGTCCAGAGACCCTGCACCTAATAGAGGAAAAAGTAGGCACAAATCTTCATCATTTTGGATTAGGCCCTGTCTTCCTTAATAAGATTCCTAAAGCACAAGAAATAAAATCAAGACTTAATAAATGGGATGGATTCAAACTAAAAAACTGCTCCTAAGCAAACTAAACAATCAATGAGGTGAACAGAAAGCCTACATTTTGGGAGCAAATTTTTGCCACACACACACTAATCTCCAGGATATATAAAGAACTCAAAAAACAACACCAAAAATACAAACAACCCAATCAATAAATGGGCTAAGGAACTGAACAGATACTTCTCAGAAGAAGGTATACATTCGATCAACAAATATTGTAAAAACTGTTCAACATCTCTAATAATTAGAGAAATGCAAATCAAAACTACTCCAAGATTTCATCTCACTCCCTTCAGAATGGCAGTTATCAAGAATACAGACAACAATAATTGTTGGTGAGGATGTGGGGGAAAAGACACACTCATACATTGCTGATGGGACTGCAAATTGGTGCAACTAATCTGGAAAGCATTATGGAGATTCCTTAGAAAACTTGGAATGGAACCACCATTTGACCCAGCTATCCTACTCCTCAGTCTATACCCAAAGGACTTAAAATCAGCATACTATAGTAATGCAGACACATCAATGTTTATAGCAGCTCAATTTACAATGACTAAATTGTGAAGTAACTTTGATGCCCTTCAATAGATGAATGGATAAAAATGTGGCATATATACATAATGGAATATTACTCAGCATTAAAAGAGAATAAAATTATGGCATTTTCAGTTAAATGGATGGAGCTGGAGAATATCATGCTAAGCAAAGTAAGCCAATCCCCAAAAACTAAAGGCCGAAAGTTTTCTCTGATAAGTGGAAACTGACACATAACAGGGAGGTGGGAGGCATGGGGAAAATGGAGAAACTTTGATTGGGCAAAGAGGTGGGAGAGGAGGGAGGGTGCATGGGGGTAGGAAAGATGGTGGACATATTATCCTAAGTACATGTATGAATCAAAATACATTCTGCTGTCATATATACCTAATACAAATAAAAATAAATAAATAAATAAAATTTTAAAAATTTTTTTTTTTTTTTTGTTGTTGTTGTTTTTTTTTTTTTTATTGTTGGCTGTTCAAAACATTACATAGTTCTTGATATATCATATTTCACAATTTGATTCAAGTGGGTTATGAGCTCCCATTTTTACCCCATATACAGATTGCAGAATCACATCAGTTACACATCCATTGATTTACATATTGCCATACTAGTGTCTGTTGTATTCTGCTGCCTTTCCTATCCTCAAAAAAAATATTAAAGCACAGGCTAGCTATTTTACCAGAGAGAACCACAATAAAGAATCCTCTTGGGATAGCAATGAAATTTATTCATTGACCTTAACTACTTCTCCAAAGATGATCAGTAAATTGGATCAGTACTTGGAAAATCATGCCCTAGTGCATTGTTGAAAACCATACCAAATTCAGTCAGCAATTAGTGGAGTTTAACAGCTGGGTGTGGTCATGAAAGACATAGGCAAAAAGAGCCCTAAAAACCTCACTGCCATTTCAGGATGTTTGTGCCCATGCCGAGGCCCACACCCTCTGAGGACTATCACAGGCTTCACACTGCAAGGGAACCAGAGTTTACTAACATATTTGAGCTGGTTGCTAAACAACAAATTAGCAAATATTCAAAAAAGTACTAGCTGGAAACTTCTAAATATAATGAAAAATATTATATATTCAAGGAGCTTAAGGAAAACCAAGTGAGATAAACACACAAAGATATCCATATAAAAACATATCAGTAAAAATGCTGAAAGTCAAAGATAAGGAGAAAATCCTGGGATCAATAAGAGAAAATCATCTGAAACTAACTAGAGAGGCCCAATAGGATAACAGCATTTTATAAAAAAATGATTACATAAAAATATTACATCAAAAACTCAGGCTACAAAAGCAAAAATAAACTAACAGGACTATATTAAACAAAAAAGTTCTGCACAGCAGAGGAAACAACAAAATGGAAAGGAACAAAGGAGAGGGACTGAAAGGGAGAGAGGAGGGAAGGGCAAAGGGAAGAATGGTGGAATGAAATTGACCAAATCTTATGTGCATGTAAGAGTATATCACAGTGAATTTCACCTTTATGTTTACCTATAAAGCACTAATTTAAAAAAAACTATAAGCAAATAGAAGGAAGACCAGTAAAGTAAAATGAACATGGGAAGGGAGGACAGGAGAAAAAGGAAATTATTTGAGATCTTATTGAAGCAAATTATATTCCAAAGTTGCAAGAATTATGTCAAAATGAATGCTATATTATGCATAACTATAATTCACTAATTTACAAAATGAAGAAAACCACAATGAGATAACTCCTGACCCACACACAATAGCTATCATAAAAAACACAACATATAGCAAGTGTTGGAAAGGTTGTGAAGGGAACCCTTGTATGCTGTTGGTGGGAATATAAATAAGTACAGGTGTAACAAAGACTTAGAGGTAGGTTGCTTTGGCTAAAAACATTGACTCTTAATTTGAACCTGCAAATGTCCAATGGGTAATGGAAAACAGGGGAAAAAGTGGCATCTTCATTTTGCATTTGTCTCCTTTGCTCTGAGTTACCTTGAATTCCAGAAGCAAGTCCAATAGATATACACCTAGTGATGAGTTGAAACTATCCCCCAGGAAACAGCAACTTTCTTATCACCAACAAGGTCCTACCTGACCAATCCTGAGATTATGATCAGCTTGGGCAAGACTACTTGACTCTGTATTTCTGGTCCCCCTCTCTATGTAATGTGGATGCTCATACTAGTACCCCAGAAATGCTGGTCACTTTTGTCTTCCTTGGGTAGCTTTACCTATTAAAAAATTCCTTTCTCTCTTGTCACCATTACTTTTTCCATTTGGTTTATGGGGTGAGTGCTCAGACCTGATTTGTTGGGAACCCCTGAATTGGGCCTCTGATCTAAGACTCTGGTAACACAACCATTATGGAAAATAGTATGGAAGTTTAAAATAGAACTGCCATATGACCAAGCAATCCCTCTTTTGGGTATATATCCCAGGAAAATGAAATCATCACCTTGTAAAGATATCTACGCTCTCATGCTCATGATAGCACTGTTCACAATAAGCCAAAATATTGACTCAACCTAAGTATTCATCAAAAGATGTATGATTAGCAAAATGTGGTTAAATACATAATGAAATGATATTTAGCCTTTAAAAAAAGGACATCCTGTCATTTGGAACAACATGGATGAACCTAGAGGATATTATGTCAAGTGAAATAAGTCAGATATGAAAAGCCAAATATGGTATGACCTCATTTATATGTGGATTCTAAAAGCATTAAACTCACAGAAGTAAAGAGTAGAACGATGGCTATCAGAGGCTTGCGGGGTAAGAAAAGCTGAGCAAAAGTTCAGGTAGATGTGAGCAATAAGCTTTGTTTCCTATCACACACTGAATGTTGACTGTTATAAATAACAATGCATTATATATTTCAAAATTACTAAAAAAGTATATCTTAAATGCTTTAGCTTGAATTAATCATTCCACTGTAAACGTATCAAAACATTACACTGTATCCCTTAAAACACAATTATTATTTTTCAATTAAAATCAACTTAAGAAAGAATATACTTAGAGGAGTAGATTTGAAATGTTCTCACCACAAGAAAAGACAAATATATGAATATATTAACAAGCTTAACTAAACCATTCCACCATGTATATCAAACCATCAAGCTATACATTTAAATATACATATAATTTTTGTCAATTAAAAAAATAAAAATAATACATCAGAATTTAAGGGCATAGCTAGAGTAGTGCTTTTAGGGAATGATTAGTTTTAAATACTTATTTAGAAATGAGGAGAAACCTAAAAGCTGTGAATTAAGGCTTCTAAGAGAGGAGAAATACGAAGGAAATTATAATCAAAACATCAATGAAAGAGAAAATAGTCAGCAGTACAGAAAATTCATAAAGATAAACTTTAGTCCCTTGAAATGATCATCAAAGAGAATTCACTTTGTTAGAGATAATTTTACCTCAGTAATGTTAATTTATATTCATGCAGATGAATTTTTCTTTTATTTGGTGACTGAGTCTGGTAACTGGTAGTCACATATCAACACATACTTTTGAGGACCTAATTTTCAATGTTCTTAGAGTTGATCTTAAGCACTCACCTTCTTATATTTCTTGTAGATAGCAAAGTAAACATGTTTATTGAGAAATCTTCTTAATTTCCACAAAGTGTTATCACAAAGGAAAATGAAGAGAATAAAAAGACAGCCTGCAATACTCATGATAATCAAATGCTTTCCAATTGTATGCTCTTCCAAAGAATAAATATTCTTCTCAGTATCTGGGAATACTGAGAGAGAATGCTAATCGTACTGACACCATGAACAGATGAAGAGAACAACAAAGAAGAAGAAATACAGGATAAAATGAAGCACTAGGCTAAACTAAGACAAAGTATTTAGAGTGTAAGACGCGATTATCCTTGAACTTTATAAAGAACAGTATCATAATCTATGTTGTCTACGAGAATCTGTTTCTTCTTATGTTATCATCTCTAAAATTCTCAAATGTATAATGAAATTCAAACAATAATAAACAGTACTCCATCTAACTAGTATCAATGTTGTTAACATTTTGCCGTATTAGCTCCCACACCTTCATACTGGCATATTTGTATGTTGCTTCTGTGGTTCTTAAAAAAATAATTTTGTTATATGTTTTGTTTTTAATCTTGTTTTTTGTATTCTTATACTAGTTTTTCTTGAAAACTAGCTGCCTCCTTGTTTTTTGAATTGTGAGTTTTCATGGAATTCTATGTTTTAATGATGATATATTTGGAACAAAGACTTAGATTATGAAAGCTATTTTATTGGTAAAATGAAATGCAATTTCTTTATAAATGTCTGTTTTTCTGAAGTGAGTAATTGAGAGGTGGTGGAGATGGTGGAGATAGTGGAGGTGGTAGAGGAGTAGATACTGTTTTCTGATTCCATAACAGGCTCTTTGTTCTGCAGTATCCTTAACTCCTTTGTTTCCTGCTTTGTAGATAAGATCAAGGCTCCAAGGGCCAATATTGCCTTTCAAACTTTTTTTTTCCCCTTGGATGTTTTCTCTTCCCATGAATGAAAATTTTTCTCAAACTAATGAAACATCAAATCACAGATGCTAGACATTCAGAGTATCTAATCAGGAAAAATATTGATACACCAAACCACATGGACAATAAATGATGTAGGAACCCATCTTATGATGTTAGAAAACTGATCTCCCAAGTGTAAAATGTAGAAGAAAATGAAAACGAATATAACTAAATAAATTAGAAAACAAACACACAATAAAAAGAACTAACAAAGCTGAAAACTTTCTTTTTTTGGAAAAGACTAATAAAACTGACAAACTTCTGTTAAGATTGCTCAAGAAAAAAGGCAAGTGGCAAAAATCAGGAATATTATGCATTAAAATGGGGATATCACTATCAATAATACAGATGTTAAAAATGTTGATGTTTTGAACAAATTTACTCCAATTAATTTGAAAATTTAGATGTAATGAATGATCCTACCAAAACTTTTGCCTCATAAAATACTCAATAATTCTATCTTTATTCTTAGGTCAATCAATAGTTTAAAAACCTTCCCAAAAAACAATCTCCATACACAATTTCCAAAAGTGAATTCCATCATTTAACAAAAAATAACACCAATCCTCCTCCACAAAATTTAAAAATTTTTAATTTGTTCTTTTTAGTTACACATGATACTATAATGTGTTTTGACATATCTTACATACATGGAGAATAACTTCCATTTTGAGGTTGTACATAATGTACAGCATGCTGGTTGTGTATTCATATATGAACATAAGAAAGTTATGTCTAATTCATTCTCTTTCCCATTCCCATCCCCCACCTTTCCCTCTGTTCCCCCCATCCAATTCAGTAAGCCTCCAAGAACAAACCCTGTCTCCCCATTGTGAGTTAGAATCCATATATCAGAGACAACATTCAGGTTTTGGTTTTGGGGATTGCCTTATTTCACTTAGCATGATTGCCTTCAATTCCATCCATTTACCAGCAAATGCCATAATTTCATTCTTCTTTATGGCAGAGTAATATTCCATTGTGTATTTATACCACATTTTCTTTATTCATTCATCTATTGTAGGGCACCTGTGTTGGTTTCATAGCTTAGCTATTGTGAATTGAGCTGCAATGAACATTCCACAAAATTTTGACCAAATAAAAACTTCTTAAATATTTTTTATTCCATAACTTTTTATAAATATTTTACAAAACAAAACAAATCAACCTGAAATTACATCTATGTAATTTTTTATGGACATAGATGTAAGAATCCTTACTAATAGTAGCAAGCAGTCTGATGTATAACAATTTATACATCATAACACTGTTTGGTTTATTCAGTTTATCATATGACTTATAATTATTTGCCATTGCAAATTCAGGCTAAATAATTCACTATGTAATTCAATAGAATATATATGCAATTCAACAGAGCAAAGAAGAAAAATCATTCACTCACTTCAATACAAGCAGTAACAAGTATCTGATAAAATTGTACACTTTTTCGTGATTTAAAAAACCAAACATGGAAAAAAAAGGAACTCCTTAAATTTATAAAGTTTCTATAATAAACATCATACTTAATGCTAAAATATTACAATGTTAACTCTGATATTGGAATGAAAATGGAGGTCTGTTGTCACTTTGATTCAATTTAACTATTGTATCTGTTGGGAGTCACCCCGGCTCCAAAGACTAACTTCCCCATCCCCCGAGAGAGCCATCCAATGGTGAGCCCTGCTGGCTCACATGATCCTTACCCACCAATCAGACTAGCCCTGCTGACTCACATGATCCTTACCCACCAATCAGACTAGCCCTGCTGGCTCACATGATCCATACCCACCAATCAGACTAGCCCTGCTGACTCACATGATCCTTACCCACCAATCAGAAAACAACCCGTACCAACTGTCAAACCATTAAACTGTTAAACTGTCATAACTGTCAAACCACCCCCGGCTCTATAAATATGCAGAGCTGTTCCTCAATAAACGGGCATTTTCTCTGATGACGAGTCTTGTTCATTCTTTCAGTATCTGTCTGACAAAGCAGTAAATCAAGAACAAGAAACATCTACAATATGGATTGGAAAAGAAATACACTATTTGTATATGCTTTGAATACATTAATTAAAGAAATCTACATTAAATTATTAAAATTAATAAAATAATTTAGCAAACACAACATGCAAAAATGAACTCTGAGCTGTATTCTCTATATCAGCACTAAATTAAAAACTGATATTTCAAAAAGTGATACTAGGCTGGGGTTGTGGCTCAGCAGTAGAGTGCTCACCTAGCACAGGCAAGGCCCTACGTTCAATCCTCAGCACCATATAAAAATAAATAAATAAAATAAAGGTATTGTGTTCAACTACAACTAAAAAAATAAATATTTTTAAAAAGTTATACTAGTAGATGGTTGATTATTAGTAGCTCTTATTCTATACCTGATAATTATTTTAAAATTACCTTGATATACTTTTAAAGTTTTACTATACTTTAGAAGTTTTCCTTGGCTTGAAAAATGACACATGTACCAAACATGTGTCCTCTCTCCTTGAATGAACAGCAGATTTATACATGTTTTGTGGTCTGAACCCGAGGTTAATTTCATAGCTATTTATAGAGATCCTCAAGATACTTACTTTCTTTACTACAATTTAAGAATTTGTGAATATTCTTTTTTTGGGTGCACAGTATCTTCATATGGTAGATAACAGTATAGTCACTGATGCATTTCCCAAGGTTATAATTGGGAAAGAGCAGAAATGAATTACGTATGAATTTTCTGGTGCCATTAGACAAGTTAGTCGATGTTCCTAAAAGTATAAGAGTAGGTTACATAATAGAAAATAAACTATCCCTAAGATAAAAAAATCCCCCAGTAATGATCCAACCAAACTTAGGAAATTAAAAACCAGATTATCTTTGAAGAACAGGAATTACGTCTTAATAAGTTTTTTAATAGTTTATACTTGTGATAAGAGGTTTTGCTGATAATTACAGAATTCGATTTTTTTTGGTGAAGTATGGCCGTCTAGGCTTTTGTTTTCTTTATGGACAGAAATTTGAACCATCAGTCACTTGAATGCTTGTAGTACAATTCAAATTTTCTAATTCTTCTTAAATCAAATTAGTAAACTGCATCTTTCTAGAAGTGTAACAGTTTTGTTAGTCTGGCTTGCTTAGTACTCTCTATTGTGTATTCACATTGTGGAATGGTCAAATCAGAGTACTGTGTGTGTGTGTGTGCGCGTGTGTGCGTGTGTTGGGGGGCAGTTCTGGGGATTGAATTCAGAGGCCCTCTGCCACTAAACCATACCTCAGACCCCTTTATTTTGTCTTGAGACAGGGTCTCTTTAAGTTTCTGAGAATGGCCTGGAACTTGTGATCTGCCTGCTTCAGCCTCCTTAGTCACTGGGATTACAGGTGTACACCACACTGGCCAGCTATATATATTCACTTTCTATTTGGTTAATTTTTGTTTTTAAAAAATTTTTAATTGATTTTTTAAAAGTAAATGACCGCAGAATGTATTACAATTCTTATTACACATTTACAGCACACTTTTTCGTATGTCTCATTGTATATAAAGTATGTTCACACCAATTCATGTCTTCATACATGTACTTTGATAATGATGACCATCACATTCCACCATCCTTGCTAACTCCCTGTTTTTAAATGTTCACCATTCTTTCTTTGAATATGCAATGCTGGGTGTTTTTCCAAACTTTTAAAATTTATTGATTAGTTAAGGCTATACAATTTTTTACTTTAGCTATAGCATAATTATATTATTTTTCAATTCTAAATATTTTTTCTATTACTATAATCACTTGAGTTTTATTTTTATGAGTATTTTTGTAGCATAGTGCTTGCCATTCTTTTACTTTCTATATCTTTATTTTTTTTTACTGTGCCTTCCATAAATAGCATGAAGTTGGGGGCTTGTTTCCAATGTGGGGATTGGGGAAGTCCAGAATGGCAGTCTTGTCATTTATTTAATGAGCATGTTTTGCTGTTATTTGACTTTATTAATTTTGTGGGTTGTTATTATCATATTATTTATTTATTTATTCAGATTTTTCTGCTTTATTTTTATCCCTTCTTTGTAGTTTAGATGTGATTTAGTTTTTTAAATTCTTTTTTCTTCTGCATTGGTCATTTATGTTTTAAAGTTAAACTTTAAAAAGTATTCCTTTGTGGTTACATTGGATATTTAAACATGCCTATTCAACTTTTTTCTCTGGCTGCCTCAGAAGTCTTCTCTTTAACCTTGGCATTCTGAAGTCTTATGATGTTGTATCCAATGAGTTGCCTTTTGCCACTGAAGATTTGTTTGTAAACAACTGTGTACAATCTCAGCCAGTGTCTTTTTTAATACTACATCTTTGTGTTCTGTTATTACTTTCTGAACTCTATTGGAACTTCTCTCTCTGTCTTCCATGGATTTCATATTTTTCTCATATTTTTATCTCATGGGATTAAGTGTATTTCTTTTGTATTCATCTTTTTTTAAAATTTTTGTTTTAGTTGTTGATAGACTTCTATTTTATTTGTTTATATGTGGTGCTGAGAATCAAACCCAGTGCCTCACACATGCCAGGCAAATGCACTACCACTGAGCCCTAGCTCTAGCCCTTTTGTATTCATCTTTAATCCACCAATTCTCACTTACACTATGTATAATATTCTGAAACTTTGGACTATTTTTTTATTTTTAGCTTAATTTCGAATTGACCAATAATAATTATATATATTAAATGTAAAGTTTTAACATGTATATACATTGTGGAATGATCAAATCAGAATGATTATCATATCCATCACCTCAAAATTTTTTTTTGGTAAAGAGATTTAATATCTTCTCTTTTAGATATTTACAAATATGCATTGTTATGAGCTATAGTCATTTTGCTGTGTAATATAACCCTAGAACTTATTCCTCCTATCTAAATGTAACTTTGTCCTTGAATTTTTTCTATGCTATTAAATCTTTTCATTTTCCAAGGTTCTTTTTATAATTGTTTTGGGTTGTGTTTGTTTACTTTTCATATTTCCAAGACTGTCATTAATACAGGGAATTTTTTTTTATAACAAGCAAAGGGTTAGGGAAATGAGATGGGAAGCCTGTGTCTGTGGAACTCTGCAAAAACAGAGGTATGGACAGTATGATCTAGTTCAAGTTCATATTTATAAAGAAATTAAGCCAAAGTATATATGCAAATCTCATGATCAGAGCAGGCAAGTGAGGAAATACAAATTTAAGAATCCTGCAGAAACCAGGAAAGGAAGGAAAAAAGATTGGCATATATATGTGTGTGTGTGTGTGTGTGTGTGTGTGTGTGTGTGTGTGTGTATACTAAGTGTTTATGTATATCACTTAGTTTTTTATCTTTCTGAAAAATATTATTCTCTTGTTCAGATTCTTGTGCCTTTTCATTGAATTAATGAGGAAGTGTCACACCATAGAACATTCCCTGAATGGAATTGTAGATCTTCCCCACAAACTCAAGACTCTTCTCAAATCATCCCTCACTCCAAAATACCACAATACCAAGAGATAATATTTTTAAAGATAGTAATACTCTAATATATTTGAGATATAATTTCTTCTAACTTTCTGAAAACTGGCCTCTATAAGAAGAAAAGCTACTTCTTTGTTCTTTCTTTCTTTCTTGCAAATGAGTTTCAGGGACTAATATACCTAAAATCTCCCAAAACAGATTATTTAAGTCATGTGCTAGAGCTACTGAGGTGGGGATAGAGAGAAGGCATCATATCCAAGGACCTGCAGCTCAGTTTCAAACCCATTACTTCAATATGAGGACACTAGATGAGGCACAATGCTTGAAATATCACAGGCACTCCTAATAAGGTTATTGACTTACATTAAGTGCAGGATTTTTCAAAAAACCTAGAACTTAATTGTCTACTAACGTCCTTATGTATCTGTAAATCAATTGCTCATTTATTGACTGCTGTGTTCTAGGGAAGGGGAAAATTTGTGAAGTCCTTTCTTACCATCTCTTAATATTCCATCTATGAAGATAGTAAAAGTGCCTGAGATGAAGTTGAACAGAATAAGTTTGATATAGGCAGATGAACTTCTAGAAAACAGGAAGCTCATCAGGTACATGAGGGGAATGGCAGACCAGCCATACAGTGTGAGTATGAGCATTGTTTCCAGTAAGTGGTAATCCATGACATAAATATCAATTTTGCAGTATTTGAACACTTCCTGAAATACAGAGGGGACAAAGGCAAAGGTGAAGAGCAAGTAAAAAAGGAAATCAGGTCAAAATATTCAAAGAAGGAAAGAGCAAAGCTTGCCTTCATTTAGCATGGTAGTACTTATTTAGTCAATCTTCCTCTTTTCTTCTTCTTTTTAGTTATATATGACAGTAGAATTTATTTTGGCAAATTACACATACATATTATATGTACATAGAATATATAGCTTATTCTATTTAGGATCCCACTCCTGTAGTTGTACATGATGCAGAGTTACTCTGGTCATATATTCAAATACAAGGCTAGGAAAGTGATATCCAATTAATTCTACTGTCTTTCCCCACTCCCCTTCACTCTCCCTTCCCTTTATTTCCCTTTGTCTAATCCAATGAATTTCTATTATTGCCTCCCCCAATCTCCCTTGTTTTGGGTTAGCATCCACAAATCAGCAAGTACATTCAGCCTTTGGTTTTTTGGTCTTTGTGCTACTGCAAGAAAAATTATTTTCTGCTAATGAAGGATACAGGAGTTATTTTCTTTCTAATGACATCTACCATGAAATTTTGCAATGTTTTATAAGATATTGAACACAGATAGTTTATTGGAAGAGCTAGATTTATGAAACCATTAGGATAGGAATGTTCCATGTGGTATGGAAGGAAAATAAACCCTACTCACCAATAGTAAAAAGCAGGAAAATAAGAAGATGATGAAATCACACACTAGAGCAGAAAACCAGTACACAATGACAGAGACCCCATTCACAAACTGGATGTGCTTGGCCTTACTGATCCTTTCAGTCACTGTCAGGAGGGAAAAGCTACTGATTAAAAGCGCTATGCCCAGCTGCATATCCAAAAACACCTCCTGTCCATTTATAGTCCTACAGAAGGAACAAAGGTGGAGCAGAAAATCAACAAAGCAGGAAATACAGATTTCAGTCAACAACTATTTTTATCATGTAAATGTATTTTAAAGTTTAAGAGTCAATTCCAATGAAAATAAAAACATACTCTTCAATGACTTTATTGTCAGGGCGTGGCTGAGGTTTATTGAAGACTGTTAAGGAAGCATTAGCACCAGAGAGTGACATGAAAAGAATGTTGTCTAACACTGCCAGGGACAGGGATGGTGAATGGTATGCTTCATTGTTGAAAAAAACAGTAAATACTGTTCCATCTGTCTTCACTTCCACGGAAAATGCAATAATGCATAAACTATTACATTCCTTATTTTCCGTCAAGTAATCCAGAAGATTACCTAGGATGAGGAAACAACATTGGCTAGTGCATTCACAACACTTAAAATATGTCAAGAAGAACAACAAATAATTTTCTTATAACTTAAAATTTTCTCATAATAATTATTGCAAACATTTGCTGTTATCTTTAAACATTTTATTCCATCATTAAATTTCAAGCTATTACTTCACAGCCTATAACCTAAACTACTACTTCACTGAGAAAACACATGCAACATGGTATAGACTCTCAATTAATTTTTCTGTCTTAAACTGATTTTAAGTACTTCATTTTATAACTTTATCTTTCAGCTGACAAATCCTTCCTCTGAAAAAACAGGAAAACTGAATAAAACAATTTTTAAAATCACTTTTTGAGGGCATTAGAGATCTAAAAGAATAATCAAGACCCTGAGAAGAATGAAAATACACTGTGGTGAGTTCAACATTTTTTCCCTTTGAGAATATTATAGTTTTATAAATGATGAAAGTACCTTGATAAATCTTCAGGCTCTTGATGGGGCTTAAAAGGCTTATACTCTAACAGTAAGAAAGAAACAGACTAATTCTTATTTTATTTTATTTTTATTAGTTCTAATCAGTTATACAAGATAGTAGAAAGCTCTTTGATTCATTGTACACAAATAGAGAAGAATTTTTCACTTCTCTGGTTGTACATGAAATAGAGTCATACCATTTGTGCAATCATACATGTACCTGGGGTAATGATATCCATCTCATTCCACCATCTTTCCTACCCCCATATCCCCTCCTCACCTCCCCTTTGCCTCATCCAAAATTCCTCCACTTACCCCATATCCCTCCCCATTATGGATTAGCATCCACTTATCAGAGAAAATGTTGGGCCTCTGGTTTTTTGGGATTGACTTACTTTGTTTAGTATGATATTCTCCAACTCCACCCATTTACCTGCAAATGCCATAATTTTATTCTCTTTTAATGCTGAGTAATATTCCATTATGCATATATACCACAGTTTCTTTATCCATTCATTTATTGAAGGGCATCTAGGTTGCTTCCACAATTTAGCTATTGTGAATTGTGCTGTTACAAAAATTGATGTGGCCATGTCACTGCAATATGCTGATTTTAAGTCCATTGGGTACAATCCAAAGAGTGGGATATCTGGGTCAAATGGTTGTTCCATTCCATGTTTTCTGAGGAATCTCCATACTGCTTTCCAGATTGTCTGCACCAATTTGTAGTCCCACTAGCAATGTCTTTTCCCCTACAGCCTTGCCAATACTTATTGTTGCTTGTATTCTTAATAGCTGCCATTCTGACTAGAGTGAGATGAAATCCTTTACTTTAGAGAACATTTTCAATATATTTTCACCTGAATATATTTTTATTTTTATTGCATTATACATAGGTGGTTAAAAACAAATTTAAAAAATTTTTTATCCCTCAAATAGCTTTCTGGTTATGTCCTCTTTATTCTTCTAGTGGTTTCAACTAGAAATTAACAAATTGTGTTATTGACTTTTTTTCATTTTTTATGTAAAATGCACAAAGCATAAAATGTAACATTTGAGGGGCTGGAGTTGTGGCTCAGTGGTAGAACGCTTGCTTCACATGTGTGAGGCACTGGGTTTGATCCTCAGCACCACATAAAAAAATAAACAAAATAAAGGTATTGTGTCCATCTATAAAAAGAAATATGAAAAAAGTAACATTTGAAACGTTTAGGTGTGCAGTTCAGTGATGTTTAGTACCTACATATTATTGTGCAGTCATCATCATCATCTATCTCTAGAACGTTTCATCTTACTGCCCCAAACCAGCATTCTACATTCTGTCTCCATGATGACTCTAGGTGTCTCACATAAGTGGAATCATACCATATTTATCCTCTTGTGGCTGGTTTATTTCACTTAACACAATGTCTGCAAGTTTCATTCATGCTGTAGCATGTGTCAGAATTTCCTCCCTTACTAAGCTGACAAGTCCTTCCTTGTATGTCTGGATAATATTTTGTTTATCTATTCATCTATTGATGGACATGTGGGTTACTTCTGGTTATTGTAAATACTGTGCTAATGGACATTTGGGTTCCTTCTACCCTTTTGTTATTGGGAATAATGTCCCTATGAACAATGGTGTACAAGTCTTCAAGTCTCCATTCTCCATTATTTAGAGTATATACCCAGAAGTGGAATTACTAGATCATGTTGTAATTCTACATTTAACATTTTGAGGACTTTCCACACTGTTTTACATAGTTTCCATACTGTTTTCCAAGTTTTCTGAGGAATCTCCATACTGCTTTCCATTTTATATTCTCACCAGTAACGTGCAAGTTTCCAATTTCTCCACATACTTGCCAACACTTGTTATTTATTTTTTTTAGTAATAGTCAACCCCATGAGAATAAAGTGGACACTCACAGTAATTTTGATATACATTTTCCTTAATGATTAGTCATGATGAACCTTATTTGACCTTTTAAAGTCTAATTCAAATCACCACTTTTACTGTTTCCTAGGCAGGGAAAAGACCTTAGAATCTTTGAGCTCCATTTTCCCTCTTCCTGCTTTCTGTGCTATCATCATATGATTGACTTCTAGATGTGCTTTTAAATCCCTCAAGATATTTTTATTGTTTCATTCTGTCAGTATTGATTTATATTTTCTGACACATTTATACTTTCCATTGTTTGTAAATTGTTCCCTTGTTTATAAATTTGTCTTAGATAATTTTTTTTCCTCTGCACTAAGAATATCCTTTAGCATTGTCTGCTGGTTTCTTGGCATGCATGTGCCTGGGTGCAGGGTGTGTGTGTGTGTGTGTGTGTGTGTGTGTGTGTGAAATGTTCTTATTTCACATTTGTTTTTTAGGTTATCATTATCAGATATAGAATTCTAGCTTGGCAGGTTTTCCCTATCACTTTGAAAATATCATTCTACTGTTTTATAACTTCCATTTTTTCCATCATGAGTCCATAATCAGTCCTATTATTGCTCTCCTGCAGATATATGGGTTTATTTAACTTCTTTAAAGCTCTTCTTTCTTGTGGATTTGATATTTAGCAGTTATATTACAATGTACTTAGGTGTGATTTTCTTTTATTTATCCTCCCAAGGAATCTTAGCATTTATTGAACCTGTTTTTTTTCAACAGTTTTAGAAAATCCTCAGTCACTATCTTTTTAAATGTAGTCATCCTGGCCATTTTCCTCTTCTGGAGGCAGCCTGTTCCATCCATGTACCTCACAGCATGACTTTAATGTTTACTAATAAACTGTTTCTATTACTTTAATTTTTAAGTTTATTTTAATTAGTTATACATGACAGTATAATGCATTTATGCACTTGATATATCATACATAGATAGGATATAATTTCTCATTTTTCTGAGTGTACATGTTGTAGAATCATATTGGTCATACAGTCACATATATATGTAAAGTAATAATGTCTTTCATTCTACTATCCTTCTTATCCCCACATCCACTTTCCTCCCCTCCATTCACTTCCCTCTACTTAATATAAGGTAACTCTATTCTTCTCTAGTGTCCCCTCTGCCTTATTGTGAATTAGCATCCGCATATTAGAGAAAATATTTGGCCTTTGGTTTTTTGGGATTGGCTTATTTCACTTAGCATGGTATTCTCCAATGCCATAATTTTATTCTTCTTTAAAGCTGAGTAATATTCCATTGAATATGTATACCAGCATTTTCTTATCCATTCACTTATCAAAGGACACCTAGGTTGGTTCCATAGTTCAGCTATTGTTAATTGAGCTGCTACAAACACTGATGTGGCTGCATACTGTAGTATGTTGATTTTAAGTCCTTTGGGTATAGAAGGAGGAGTGGGATGGCTGGGTCAAATGGTGATTCCATTCCAAGTTTTCTGAGGAATCTTCATACTGCTTTTCATAGTGATTGTACCACTTTGCAGTTCTACCAGCAATGTATGAATGTGCCTTTCCCCCCACATCCTTGCCAACACTTATTGTTGCCTATATTCTTGATAACTGCCATTCTGACTGGAGTGAGATGAAATATTAGAGTAGTTTGATTTGCATTTCTCTAATTACTAGAGTTTTTGAACATTTTTTCATGTATTTGTTAATTGACTATGTATCTTCTTCTGCGAAGTGAGAAAGAGTAATTATTATAAAACTTCAATCACTTCAGTTTCTCATTGGAGAACTTCCCTTAGTTTTACTGCCTGCCAGATGTTAAATTAAACCTCTTCTGGAGAACATAATCTCATGTAGAATATTTGTAATTTTCACCCAAAATGCCTGGTATTAAATCAAAACATTACCAGGTATACCAACAAACAGAACTAACAAAAAGGACAGACAATGGAAAAATTCACAGCTAAAGTAGGTATTGAGATAGAGAATTTACCAGAGAACTGAAGTACAAGAAATAATCAACTGTTGATGTTAGAATTGAAAACCATATTATTTGAAGTTGAAAATTAATATGCTGATAGCATATTGAACACAAATGAAGAAGAGATCAGGAAAATAATAGGGATAATAAAAGAATACTATGAATGACTACAGAATGTAATGGTTAATTTTACATTAACTGTAAGACTGGAACTTACACAAGGAAACCTCCTGATTTTCAAATATTGAGACTCAGACTGAATTATTTGCTTTTCTGAATCTCCAGCTTACAGGTGGCCTACCATGGAACATTTTGGTTCCATAATCATATGAGACGAGACAGTTCCCCTAATAAATCTCATTTTCTAAATCTCTCCCTTCATTTCTCTCTCTCTCTCTCAAGAAAATAGACACTAAAATTATATGCAACATATTCCAGGAAATAGGAGAACACTTATTTTATTGATTCTTTTTTAGTTATATGTGAAAATAGAGTCCATTTTGATAAAATTATACATGCATAGAATGCATAGAATGTATCTTATTCTAATTAGGGACCCAGTCTTTGGATATACATTATGGTGGGATTTATTGTGCTGTATTCATAAATGTACATAGGAAAGTCATATCAGATTCATTCCACTTCTTCACTATTCTTATCCTCCTCTCTTCCCTTAATTTCCCTTTGTCTAATCATCTGAATTTCTATTCTTATCCCATCTCTTATTGTGGGTTAGCTTCCATATATCAGAGAAAACATTTGCCCTTTGGTTTTTGGAGATTGGCTTAATTCACTTAGCATTATAATCTACATTCATTTACTGGCAAATGTCATAAAGTCATTCTTCTTATGGCTGAGTAATATTCCATTGTGTATATATACCACAATTCTTTATCCATTCATCTATTGAAGGACACCAAGGTTGGTTTCATAGCTTAGTATTGTGAATTATGCAGCTATGAACATTGATTTTGCTGCATCACTGTAGTATGCTGATTTTAAATCCTTTGGATATATACTGAGGAGTGGGACAACTGGATCAAATGGTAGTTCCAAGTTTTCTGAGGAATCTCCATATTGCTCTCCAAAGTGGTTTTACTAATTTGCAGTTCCACCAACAATGTATGAGTGTATCCTTTTCCTACACATCCTCACTAACATTTATCGTTACTTATATTCTTGATAAGTGATAGAGTCGCTGAACATTTTTTCATATATTTGTTGACTGTTTATATTGGGTTATTTATTTGTGTTAAGCTTTTTGAGTTTTTATATATCCTGGAAATTAACACCCTAGTTGAGGTGCAGGTGTCAAAGACTTTCTTCCATTCTGAAGGCAGATTAGGTTCATAAGTTAGAAATATTTATGAACCATGACAAATGAGGTCCATTCTTGAAATAGAAAGCTTGTTCAATGTTTGAAAATAAATGTCACCCATCATATTGATAGGCTAAAAAATAAAAATAATTTAATTATATAAATCTATGCAGAAAAACTTTTGAGAAAACAAAATATATATTCATGATTAAAACTCTGAAAAATGGGAATAAATTTAACTCTCTAAATACTTATTGCAGAAAGACAGCATA
This sequence comes from Marmota flaviventris, assembly GCF_047511675.1. Lineage (NCBI taxonomy): Eukaryota > Metazoa > Chordata > Mammalia > Rodentia > Sciuridae > Marmota > Marmota flaviventris. The sequence goes on along the minus strand of NC_092516.1, from coordinate 14,943,053 downwards.
CTGTCTGAGATTAGGAACAAGGAAAAATGTCCACTCTCACCAACGATTCAACATAGTGAAGGAAGTTCTATTTAGTACAATAAAACATGAACAGAAAAATAAAAGGCATATAGATTATAAAGGGAGAAATACAACTGCTCTTATTAGCAGATGACATGACTATCTACATTTTTCTACAACTAATATCAACTAATCATCAGGGTAACAGCATAAATGATAAATAAGTAAGAATAAAATGTATTTCATTATAATAGAATAAGTGTACAGACATTAACTTTAAAATATTATAGCATTTACATTCATCCAAAAATGAAATATTTAGATATAAATCTCTTTTATTTTTGCTAGAGATGATGAACATTTGATAATGATATTCACACTACTCAAATATTTTCATTGATTTGGAACTGAAATTTCCCACTTGTGAAAAAAGGAAAATTGAGAGCTTGATTGAATAATTATTAGACTCAAAATATTTTAATATTCTTAAATGTTATTGTATTTGCTCAAAGTCAAGTTTATCAAATTGTTGCTCCCAATGTTTCAATAATAATATCTGTACAAATATCACTATAGCTTACAAAGGGAAAAAACTGAAGGAGAGAGAAAAAAACAACAAAATAGGCTGACTAACCTGCAGGCTGTTTGTTAACCTAAAGGAGCACTGTCCATCAAATAGCACTTAAAGAAAAAATATAATATTTAGGAGGAAACACATTTGAAAGAAAGGAGTCTTTATGTTCAGAGGGATAACGTGACATGGTAAGGGGTGAGTTTGTAGATGCAAGGTAGATCAAGTTAAAGTCAAGTCTATTACTAACAGTCTCTTTCTCTCATATACATACACATATGGCAAAGTACATGTATGTATACATATGTATATATGTAGTTTGACATCTTTTACTCTTTTTATTAGAAAGGAACAACAAATGCCTGTAGACAGCCCACAGCCAAAGTGCATTCACTAACAATTTTTCAAGACCAGTAGCCTTCAAGAGGGCATTTGTAGAGTTAAATTGCTTTTAAGATATTAGTGACTAGCAAGAAAAGAATGGAGGAAGTAGTCAAATATTATAGTTAAGATTCTTCTTTGGAAATGATACAGCAGATCATCTAAGAGAATTTATTTTTCTTAACAGGCCTTACCTGGTACTTCCTTAAGTTTGTGATTTTTAGATTTTAGCATACTCTCAAGATGTTCTAAAAGACTTGTAGTCAAATTAGAACGTCCAGAAATATAAAAAGGCACAATGGTTTGACCATATTGATCCAAATCCATTTGCCTAGCCATTTCATCATGATGTACAAGGTAATTGGACCTGAAAGAAAACAAATGTGGAAACTACAAGTCCCAGAATCTGTATCAAAGTTATCTTCCAGTTGTGCCAACTGAATATCAACTTTTTCATGAACATGGCATGGAACTGCTGACAGTAGAGGGATATCTAAAGAAAATATAGACATAATATTACAGTAGTCATAGACCTAACCAGATCATTAATATTGAAGTTCACTAAGATTGATGCTTAGAAAATTTATGACAAAACAGTTTTATATCATAAATACCATGACAGTAGAAACATATAAAGTTTGTATAAACATTTGAAGAAGAACCTAAGCATGATATTATAGTACATAATAATATGATCAATATTTTGTCTGTATAAGGCTGAAGACAATGAATTATGGGCTGTTTTTGTAAACATTTTATTGGAACACAGCTATGCCCATTTATTCCTGTATTATCATAGTTGCTATAATTACTCTGACTACAATGCCCATAGGGCCTTCAACATTTATTATTTCTTTACATTGAGTTTGCTGACTTCTGCTACAAGATAGTCAAGAAAATGCTTAAGGTTAAATGTCTTACTGTAACACTTAAGATCTCAACAGGATGATTTTTCTCAGATTTCTGATACCATGAAAATGAGCATGTTTCATAGAAGGAAAAGACAAATTAGAAAGGCAATGAAAGAAATCTTTGGCAACTCAAAAGACCCATACTGAGGATTGTACTGATTGAGGAATGGTTTCCTACCTTGTGACAATGCCCTCTGCAAAACTTGAAATAATGTATAGGGTTAACTATTAAAAAATCATGCTCACTATTACACCCTTACTCCAGCTTCAATGAACTAATAAATTTTTGAATTACCTATTTGGAAAAAAATCTAAAAAGAACCCCAAAAGAATTAAGTAATAATGATAGTAAAAGTAAACAGATAATATATGTTTCTAGAACCTATTACTTCAGCATTCCACTACCCTTGCTAATTAGGTTATCATGCAGACAGATCTGGTTGGTTCTTGTATGGCTGAAAACTCCATACTTTTGGTACAAGTATTAAAACAAAATATATCTCTTATGTCCCAAACAAATACACACTAGTTTTCTTAGTAAAGTTCTTACCCCAGTATTAAACATAATAGTTTCATTCAGGGTGGAAGAATGTGCTCTCTCAACATTACTTGATGTATTCTTATTCTGACTCATGATGGAGATTTTGCTTTTCTGGGGGAAAGACTGTTTAGCTTGGATTTGACTTTCTGAAACTTCCATGTGACCAACCCTACATAAAAGAAAAAAAAACCAAAGATATTCATTTTCATCTTATTGTGGTTTGAATCTGGAATCTCTCCCAATGCCTTTTTCCCCCTCTTTTCTTGTTTTGTTTTATTGATTTTATTTATTTTAAATACATGACAGCGGAATGCACTACAGTTCTTATTACACATATAAAGTACATTTTTTCATATCTTTGTATATAGAGTATGTTCACACCAATTCATGCCTTTATACATGTACTTCATTTTTTCACTACAATTCTTATTACACATATATACCAAAATTTTTCATATCAATTTATATATAAAGTATGTCAACACCCAATTCGAGTCTTCATACATGTACTTTGGATAATGATGTCCATCACATTCCACCATCCTTGTTAATCCCTTGCCCCTTCCCTTTCCCTCCCACCCCTCTGCCCTATCTAGAATTCATCTATTCCTTCCATGCTCCCCCTCCCTACCTTACTATAAGTCAGCCTCCTTATATCAGAGAAAACATTCAGCATTTGATTTTGGGGGGGATTGACTAATTTCACTTAACATTATCTTCTCCAGCGCCATCCATTTACCTACAAATGCCATGATTTGATTCTCTTTTAATCTGAGTAAAATTCCATTGGGTATATATGCCACATTTTTTTTTATCCATTCTTCCACTGAAGGGCATCTAGGTTGGCTCCATAGTTTAGCTATTGTGAATTGTGCTGCTATAAACATTGAGGTGGTTGTGTCCCTGTAGTGTACTGTTTTTAGTCCTTTGGGTATAGTCTGAAGAGAGGGATAGCCGGGTCAAATGGGGTTCCATTCCCAGATTTCCAAAGAATCTCCATACTGCTTTTCATATTTGCTGTTCCAATTTGCAGTCCCACCAGCAATGTGTGAGTGTACCTTTTGCCCCACATCCTCACCAACACTTACTGTTGTTTGTTTTAATGATAGCTGCCATTTTTACTAAGTGAGATGATATCTTAGAGTAGTTTTGATTTGCATTTCTCTGATTGCTAAAGATAATGAGCATTTTTTCATATATTTTTTGATTGATTATATATCCTCTTCTGAGAAGTGTCTGTTCAGGTCCTTGGCCCATTTGTTGATTGGGTTATTTATTGTTTTGGTGCTTAGCTGCCGCAGTCTGGCTGGGCACAAATGCCGCAGTCTGGCTGGGCACACAATCACGTACCTACTTGGCTAATGGCTCCCAGCACTTAGCTTTTTGGGTTCTTTATATATCCTAGGGATTAGTGCTCTATCTGATGTGTGAGGGGTAAACATTTGCTCCCAGGATGTAGGCTCTCTGTTCTCACAGATTGTTTCTTTTGCTGAAAATAAAATTTTTAGTTTGATTACATCCCATTTATTGATTCTTGGTTTTAATTCTTATACTATTGGAGTCTTATTAAGGAAGTTGGGGCCTAATCCCACATGATGAAAATTAGGGCCTACTTTTTCTTCTATTAGATGCAGAGTCTCTGGTCTAACTTCTAGGTCCTTGATCCATTTTGAGTTAAGTTTTGTGCATGGTGAGAGATAGGGGTTTAATTTCATTTTGTTGCATATGGATTTCCAGTTTTCCCAGCACCATTTGTTGAAGAGGCTATCTTTTCTCCAGTGCATGTTTTTGGCATCTTTGTCTAATGTAAGATAATTGTAATTTTGTGGTTTAGTCTCTGTGTCCTCTATTCTGTACCATTGGTCTCTCAGTCAGTTTTGGTGCCAATACCATGCTGTTTTTGTTGCTATTGCTCTGTAGTATAGTTTAAGGTCTGGTACAGCAATGCTACCTGCTTCACTCTTCCTGCTAAGGATTGCTTTAGCTATTCTGGGTTTCTAATTTTTCCAGATGAATTTCATGATTGATTTTTCTATTTCTGTGAGGAATGCCATTGGGATTTTGATCGGAATTGCATTAAATCTGTATAGTGCTTTTGGTAGTATGATCATTTTGATAATATTAATTCTGCCTATCCAAGAGAAAGGTAGGTCTTTCCATCTTCTAAGGTCTTCTTTGATTTCTCTCTTTAAGGTTCTATAGTTTTCATTGCATAGATCTTTCACCTCTTTCATTGACTGAGAATTTTTGCATCTATGTTCATTAGAGATACTGGTCTAAAGTTTTCTTTCTTTGATGTGTCTTTGCCTGGTTTTGGGATCAGGGTGATATTGGCCTCATAGAATGAGTTTGGAATTAATGCCTCTTTTTCTATTTCCTGAAATAAATTGAGGACTATTGGTATTAGTTCTTCTTTAAAGATCTTGTAGAACTCGGCTGTGTATCCATCTGGTCCTGGGATTTTTTGGTTGGTAAGCTTATGATGGCCTCTTCTATTTCCTCACTTGATATTGATCTGTTTAAATTGTGTATATCTTCCTGACTCAACCTGGGCAAATCATATGACTTAAGAAATTTGTTGATGCCTTCAATGTCTTCTATTTTATTGGAGTATAAGATTTCAAAACAATTTCTAATTATCCTCTGTATTTCCATAGTGTCTTTGTGATATTCTGTTTTTCATCATGTATGCTGGTAATTTGAGTTCTCTCTCCTCTTCATTAGTGTAGGCTAAGGATTTGTCAATTTTATTTATTTTTTCAAAAACCCAAATTTTTGTTTTGTCAATTTTTCCAATTGTTTCTTTTGTTTCAATTTCATTGATTTCATCTCTAATTTTAATTATTTCTTGCCTTCTTCTGTTTTTGCTGCTGACTTGTTCTTCTTTTTCTAGGGCTTTGAGATGTAGTATGAGGTCGTTTATTTGATGATTTTTTTCTTCCTTTAAGGAATGAACTCCATGCAATGAATTTTCCTCTTAGTACTGCCTTCATAGTGTCCCAGAGATTTAGATATGTTGTGTCTGTGTTTTCATTTACATCTAAGAATTTTTAAATCTCCTCCTTGATGTCTTCTGTAACCCACTGTACATTCAGTAGCATATTGTTTAGTCTTCATGTGCTACAGAAATTTTATTTTTTATTTTGTCACTGATTTCCAATTTCATTCCATTATAATCTGATAAAATGCATGGTAGTATCTCTAATTTTTTGTATTTGATAAGATTTGCTTTATGGCATAGTATATGGTTTATTTTAGAGAAGGATCCATGTGCTGCTGAGAAGAAAGTGTATCCACTTGATGCAGGTTGAAATATTTTATTAAGTCTAAGTTATTGTGTTATTGAGTTCTATAGTTTCTTTATTTAACTTTTGTTTGGAAGATCTATCCAGTGGTGAGAGAGGTGTGTTAAAAATCACCCAAGATTATTGTGCTGTGGTCAGTTTGACTCTTGAACTTGAGAAGAGTTTGTTTGATGAACATAGCTGCACCATTGTTTGGGGCATATATATTGATGATTGTTATGTCTTATTGGTGTATGGCTCCCTTGAGTAGTAAGTAATGTCCATATTTATCCCTTTTGATTAACTTTGGCTTGAAATCTACTTTATTTGATATAAGTATGGAAACCCCTGCTTGCTTCCTCAGTCCATGTGAGTGGTATGATTTTTCCCAACCTTTCACCTTCAGTCTGTGTATGTCTTTTCCTATAAAATGAATCTCCTGGAGGCAGCATATTGTTGGGTCTTTCTTTTAATCTAATCTTCTAGCCTATGTCTTTTATTGGTGACTTTAAGCAATTAACATTTAGGGTTACTATTGAGACATAGTTTGTATTTTTAGCTATATTTGTTTATTTTTCTTATTTAACTTGACTTGGTTTTCCTCTTTGATTAGATTTCCTTTAGTGTACTACCTCCCTTTGCTGGTTTTTATTGTTGTTTTTCCATTTTCTCTTCATGAAATATTTTTCCAAGGATGTTTTGCAGTGCCGGTTTTCTAGCTATAAATTCTTTTAACTTTTATTTATCATGGAAGGTTTTTATTTCATCTTCAAATCTAAAGCTTAGTTTTGCTGGATACAAGATTCTTGGTTGACACACATTATCTTTCAGAGCTTGATATATATTATTCTAGGATCTTCTAGCTTTCAAGGTCTGTGGTGAAAAATCTGCCATTATCCTAATTGGTTTTCCCCTATATGTAATCTGATTCCTTTCTCTTGTGCTTTTAAAATTCTCTCCTTATTCTGTATGTTGGGCATTTTCATTATAATGTGTCTTGGTGTGAATCTGTTGTGATTTTGTACATTCACCATCCTGTAGGCTTCTTTAATTTGGATTTCCAATTCATTGCTCATGTTTAGAAAGTTTTCTGTTATTATATTCTTGAATAGATTATTCATTCCTTTGGTTTGGACCTCTATGCCTTCCTCTATTCCAATAAGTCTTAAATTTGGTCTTTTTATGCTATCCCATATTTCTTGAATGTTCTGCTCATGGTTTCTCATCATTTTCGCTGTATGGTCTATATTCTTATCTGATATCCTATATTCTAAGTGTTCTACTTTGTTGGTGATGCTTTCATTTGAATTTTTAATTTGGTTTATAATTTCTTGAATTTCAAGGATTTATGTTTGCGTTTTTTTTTTTAGAACCTCTATCTCCCTGATGAGGTGATTTTTTGCTTCTTTTGTTTATGTAGCTCATTGTCAAAGTGATCCTTCACTGCCTGTATTTATTCTCTTATGTCTTCTTTGTGATCCCAGAACATTTTACCCATATATATCCTGAAATATTTCTCTGTCCTTTTTTCTTCTGTAGCTGCCAATGCTTCTAATGATGTGTTGTCTTGATTTGTTTGTGGTACTTCCTTCCCTTGTCTTTTCATGTTGCTCATGTGTCTTCCTTTCCAGCTCTGTGGATCTGGTGTGTTATATTGTTTTTGTCCTATAGATTTGCAGTTCTCTTCTAGGGCTCCAAGATCTCTCATTTGTGGGGAAGGACAATGTTAACAGATCCCAATATCAACAATACATCACCTATGAACAAATTGTTGTTATTAAGACATTTACAGTTTAGTCTCAATGTCCAGAAATGTTGGATTCAACTATTATTTAAAATATAATCAGTAGTTTCATAAAACGGTTTATAATTTCTGGCAGTGGAAAACGAACTGGGGGTCAGGCATAGGGTGATAAGCTGAGGGGAAAATATGTGAGGGTATAGAGTTAATATATCTTAGGAAATGTGAAGGAGAAATCTAATGAAGAGGGTTAGTAGCAGGAGAATTGGCAGGAAGTAATTTATGGTAGACAATTACATGGGAAGACAGTAGAGTACATAAAACTAACACAAATATGTATTTTAAAAAATGCAGGATGTAAAAATAATAAAATTTGGAGAGTAAAGGAAGAAGAAAGAGAAAAAAGGGAAATAAAAAAGACAGAAGAAAAAGAAAAAAGGCTTATGCAACTCCTATATATTATATTATTCAGGTGACTCAGTCCTCAAAGTCGTATTTCATGCAAAGTTCTTGGTTTTATATATGTTGGAGATTTGAAGGCTAGTGGATAGAAGGGTATAAGAGAAAAGAAGAAGAAGAAGAAGAAGAAGAGGAGGAGGAGGAGGAGGAGGAGGAGGAGGAGGAGGAGGAGGAGGAGGAGGGAGGAGGGAGGAGGGAGGGGGAGGAGAAGGAGAAGGTCTTAAAGATCCATTTTTTTTGTCTTCTCATCCAGTAGGTGAGGTTGTCTTATCCAGTAGGTGTCTCTGCCCTCAGGATGGTGTAGGTAACCAGGGTGTGAAGACTGGACCTGGTGTGGAGTGTCTGGAAGCAGGGAGCGTTGCCCACCAGTTCCAGCAGGAAAATTGCATCTCACAGGTCTTTTTTTGTGACCACTCATCTGACTTGAGTCCCCGGTATCATCTCCTCTTGCCTGGAGATTTCCCAGATTCTGGTCTCTCTGTTATCCTCCAGACTTTAGTCCCCTCCCTTACTTATCAGGTCCCAACTGCGGGACCTCTCCCAGGCTCACACCAGGTGGTGCATGGCGCTCTGTTCTCACTGCACTCCTGTCCAACTGAGAGCTGTTTTTGTGTTGGGTGGTCACCGTGCTGAGTTACCATCACTGGGTAGGTAGGGGATTGGAAATCAGGTACCTGCTCAGATGGCCATCCAATCTGTTAGCCATGCCCACCAAAAAAATGGTGAGGAAGGTTTTCGAAGATGGAGTCGGTCTGCTTCCAGCGCCAGGGTGTCTGGTGAAGTCGGGGGAGCTGGGTGATGGCCTTGTGCTATGGATAGGTAGCGGCTGAGTGACCTGCATGGGAGCAGAGTGCAGTTTGGAGTTCTGCAGAGGTGCTGATAGGTAGTTCTGCTAAGCTGCTTGTGAGCCATGTGTGAACTAGAACTGCAGGCTTTGGTTCCGGCATCCGGAGACTTACTCGAGCACAGAGGCTCTGATTTTTTCATGGGTGGTTGCAGCGCTGGTGGTTTCTGCGAAAACTCGCTGTTTAAGGGTCCTCTCACACTCTCTGAGACGTTGTATTCCATCTAGGTGAGACCTTGTGGAGAAGCTGCCTATCTGCTTTCTTGGTTTCATGCCACAGAGCAGCCAGTAATGGGACCTCCTCTATTCCACCATCTTGGATCAGTCTTCCCCCAAAGTCTTGTGGTGAAAACTTGGTCTCCAGTGCAGCAAGGCTCAAGGTGGGACTTCTTTTTTTTTAAAATTTTTTAGTTGTAGATGGACACAATGCCTTTATTTTGCTTATTTATTTTTATATAATCAGTGGTGCTCAATATTGAACCCAGGGCCTCATGCTGCTAGGAAAGCACTCTACCCCAGCCACAACCCAGCCCTGAGGTGGGACTTTTAGGAAATAATTGGATCATGAGGGTTCTGACCCCATTAGTGGATTGATAGCTGAACGGAGTCAGTGGATCATGGACTGAGACCTTTGAAACCATGAGCCAAAGTAAACTTTTCCTTCTCTACTTATTCTTGTCAGGTATTTTGAAAAGTTGATTAAAGGTGTTATAGAAACTTTATTCCAATATACTTTGGAAAAGTGAGTTGCAACCCCGAAATTCTCCTTGGTTTGCTTGTTGCCTGGCAGTATTACTAGGAGGCAACAAGGTAATAAGTATAGAGTAATAGCTCCCAAACATAGCTCCACCCCAAATATTGCCACCCTTGTATTTCTAATGTATTTGTCGTGGTCCTCTCTCTCTAATGTTTTTCTTTTTCCTTAATGTTCTTACTCACTTAAGGAAGACTTTCTCCATGGTAGTGACAGAGATGCCAAAGCTAGCAATGCCCAGCTCTGTCTGTCTTTCTTCCAGAGCAGTGAACAGAGCTTCAAACCTAGAAGTAGAAGAGAAAAAGCTGCCAATAAACTCGATGGTTTTTATACTTATTTCTTTTTATTCTAAACTGGTTTCCCCTTAAAAGTAAGGAAAATGTAAATCATTCTTCACTTCAATACTTAGTAAAATTTCAGCACCATTGGTAAATCAGAAAGGTGGGATAAATTGCTTCCTACTCAGTTCTTGGATACATATAATTTTTGTCAAGAGACTATATATGTTAATACTCCAATTAGATGATATGAATTTACTTTGAACACACACATATATATGCTATCAGTAAATAAAAAAGAAAGTCATATTTAATAGAAAAAAAGGCACCCAGAAACAGAAAATGGAGTAATTACAGTAAACTTAAAGACAGAATGTGGGGGCTGGGGTTGTGGCTCGGCAGTAGAGCCTAGCACATACAAGGAACTGGGTTCAAACCTCAGCACCACATAAAAATAAATAAATAAAATAAAGGTATTGTGTCTAACTACAACTAATATTTTTTTTTTAAAAAAAGACAGAATGTGATTAAATATCTAGAAAAATCTATAGAAATTGCAATGATTACACTATATAGAAATGGAGAACAGACTAGTAGAAGTTGAGCCATTTGCAATGTAGACATAGCCAGGCTTTTTTAAAAAATATTTTTTAGTGTTACTGGACCTTTACTTTATTCATTTATTTATATGCAGTGCTGAATATTGAACCCAGTGCCTCACACAGGTGAGGCAAGCACTCTACCACTGAGCCACAACCCCAGCCCCCATATCCAGGCTTTTAAAAAACAGTTTTCCTGGAAAGATCTTATAGCACATTGTGTTCAGAATAATATCTTTTCCAGAAACTTCCAGTTCTCAACCACCTCTTCTACATTCTCAATGAAGGGCAACTGAAAGTATTTCAGTGTTGGGAGAATTAAAAATTCTCTTTGGAAAGAAAGTCTATAGGATTTCATATTCAAGCTTACATTCAGTCTATTTTTTCACATTAGTTCTAATTTTACACCTTGAGGTTATATAGGACCTAAATCCACCTACCTGACAGCTTTTCAAATTTCAAGTTCACTTTCTCCCACTTCTTCATTCCTAGTACATGGCTTTTTAACTGAGATTCCTCCATGTTTTCTTTTTTAATACTTTAGTTATGAAATCAATGTGTGCATTGTACAACATTCAGCAAATAATTGTATGAAGAAAATAAAATCCATTACAGCACTATGCCCCACAGATAGTCAACTGTTAATACATTTATGTTTTGGTATGCTTTATACAATATATAACAAAAGAAAGAGAAGACTATGTCAAGAAAAGAGAAGGTTATGTCTATGTCTTCCTAGAGCTATTAGAAAAATTACAAGTTTTAAATTAGAATGAGATTGTCATGTTTCCAGTTTTATAATACCACACAAATAGATGAAAAAGCACAGGCTTTGGAGATAAATGGGCCCGTGTTTTATTCTAAACCTCTGTTACTAATTACTATTTAATAGTTTAATTTGATTTACTGCTTGATTTAGTCCTTCCAACCTTGAGTCATTTTATTAATTATAAAAAGGTAAAATTGTCGCGACCCCTTGCCCGCAAGGAAGACGCAACTCAGGAATCTTCTTTCAGCAGTTTATTCAGGTCCTTGATATTTCTTCTTCCTCTTCTTGGATGCCCCTCCCAGCCTTAATAAAGCATCTCAAGCCCCAATGCAAAGCTGCCATGTGGAGCTTTCTCATAGGGTGATAAGGGATTACGTGCCAACTCTCCAAAAAAGGAGTTGTTTATCACAGGCCACAGTGGAAGCAGGCGCCATCTTCTAATGGCGGCCACGGTCTATAGGAACGGCTCACCACATAAAATAAGTACTTTTAACATTTATTCCTTTTCAGTCACTTTTTGATGGTCTGATGAGCTCACATATATTTCATCCTAGCTTGGAGACATGAACTTATGTGCAGCTGTGAACAGCACCCTGAAGACATCTCTTTCCTTGTTGTTTGTTCATGCCTTTTAAATTAGAAGATCATTCTCTAATCAAAAATAATGAATCACAAAAGAAGTTAAAGAATTTTGCTTTCTTGGTGACAATACTGAAGTTCTTGGTTAAAGTACAATTTTAAAATTTCCTTTTTCTCCTTGTCATAACCCAACTTCAAAATTCCAAATGGAGGTCTGGGGTTGTGGCTCAGTGGTAGAATGCTTGCCTAGCACGTGTGAGGTCCTGGGTTCGATCCTCAGCACCATATAAAAAAATAAAATAAAGATATTGTGTCCATCTACAACTAAAAAAATAAAATAAATTCCAAATGGAATTTAAAGACAAGTAAAGGTTAAATTAGAGGAAGAGATCAAGACACTTCAAAAGATTCATCACCAATGCAGAACTCAGTTCAAATTATTTTATTTGAATTAATCATGTTTATATTTAATTTCCTTTGAATTCTTTCCTAATTTGCCAATCCCAATCTCAAATACTAGTTTGATTCTGTTCTACCAAAGAGAGATTTTGAACAATTGTATCTTTCCAACTTTGTTGCATAGAAGCCAGGATTGTTTAAAACAATGTTATCATGTACACATATTTTGGAGTATACACAATATACAAACAGACACACACACACATTGTGGAATGATTAAATATGCTTATTACCCCATATAGTGGTAATTTTGTTATAAAAACATACCTAATATCCACTTACTTAGCATTTTTCAAGAATCTAATATATCATCATTAACTGAAGTTATTATGCTGTAAATAAATCTCTTGAACTTATTCCTCCAATCTAACTATAATTTTTTTGAATTTTCACTTCACAAGTATTTTTCTTCTTTCTTTATTTTATCTATTTGGGGATCAAATGTGCCTATTTTTTTAAGGCTTAAACTGAGCATAAATTCTTGAGATAAATAACAAAATATGTTTATATTCCATTTTTAGACAAAAGAAAATTTTAGAAGAAAATAGCCTAAAAAGAGTCTCTAAGGCTATGTTTATGGATAAATTTTTAACTAACTCTCTTATATTAAGATTACATTAACTATAATTTTGTATCCTTTGACCAACATCTTCTGAATTCCTGAACTCAAATGCCCCAGTCTCTTCTCTGTTTCTATGAGATTATAATTTTAGATTCCATGTGTGAGATCAATCATGCATATCTGTGCCTGGCTTATTTCATTTAACACAATGTCCCTTTAGTTCATCCAGTGACAGGATTTCATTCCTTTTGTGGTCAAATAGTATCCCATTGGCTTATATACCACATTTTCTTTATACATTTATTTGTCAATGGCCATTTAGGTTGATTCCATATCTTGACTACTGTGAATAGGGCTGCAATATCGGGGAGTGCTAATATCTCTTCAACATACTGATTTCTTTTCCTTTGGAAAAGGATATGTAATAAGTAGGATAAATATCTCACATGGTGATACTATATTTAGTTTTTTTCTTTGAGGAATCTCTGTACTGTTTTCCAAAATGGCTGTACTAATTTACATTCTTACTCCACAGTGTATAAGGGTTCCATTTCCTTCACATCTTTGCCAACACTTATAATTTGTCTCTTTGATAATTATGGCTTTTAGTTTGTATCCCCCTGGTATTAAGTGATGCTGAATATTTCTTCATATACATCTTGGCCATTTTTATTGTCTTCCCTTTTATTATGGCACTGGGGATTGAACCCATCCATGTCCTTGCATATGTTAGGCAAGCACTCCATCACCAAGGTACATAATTATATCTCCAACCCTATGTTTGTGATCCTACTGCATTAGCCTTTTGAAATCACAGGCATGTGCCACCACACCCAGCTGTATGTCTTGAGAAATGTCTATTAAGGTCTTTTGCCCATTTAAAAAAATCATATTGCTTCTTGAATTTGAGTTATGTTTCTTATATATTTTGGATATTAACCCCTTATCAGATGTGCAGTCTGAATTTCTTTTTCTCCCATTCTATAGGTTGTCTTTCTGTAGTTGTTTTCCTTTGCTGTGCAAAAACTTTTAGTTTGATGAAATGCCATGTATATTTCTTCTTTTGTTGTCTGTTCTTTTGAGGTCATCTCCCAAAGATCTTTGCCCAAATGAATGCCATAGACCTTTCCTCCTGTTTTCCTCTATTAGGTTCAGAATTTTATGTTTTATGTTTAAATCCCTAATCCATTTAGATTTTGAATATGGTATGAAACAAGTATATAATTTCATTCTTTCAAATGTTGACACACAGTTTTTACAACACCCTTTACTGAAGAGACTGTCCTTTCTCAGCTATATATCTTCATGTCTTTGTTGAAAATCAGTTGGCTATATCATCAGTCCTCTATTATTTCATGGGTCTCTGCATCTGTTTTTAGCCATATCATACTGTTTTGTTTATTAAAGTTTTACAGTATATTATGAAGTCAGGTGTTGTGATACTTCCAGCTTTGTTCTATTTCTTTGAGATTCTTTTGTAGCTCCATACAAATTTTGGTATTTAAAAAATATAAAGAATATCACTTGTATTTTGATAGGGACTGCATTAAATCTGTAGGTTGCTTTGGGTAGTTGTGAACATTTTAACAATATTAATTCTTCCCATCCATAAACATATAATATAATATCTATACATTTATTTGTGTATTCATCAGTGTTCTATAATTTTCAGTGTAAAGGTCTTCAACTCTCCATGACTAAATTTATTCCTATTTTATTTTTTGGTACCTATTTTAAATTGGATTGTTTTCTTTGTTTCTTTTTAATATAGTATACATTTCTATACATCACATTAGTGTGCATTTCTATACACTATTAATTTTTGATTTAAAAAATTATGTTGTCACATAATAATTGTACATATTTTGGGGGTATAGTGTAGTGTTTAAAAACATGTACACAGTGCATAATGATCAAATTTAAGCAGTTAGCATATTCATTATCTTGAATTTTTAAATGTTTTTTGTTCAACATAAAAATTTAAAATTAATTTGAAAAGGTTTTTTATTACTGTGTTAAAGTCATACATAACAGTGGGGTGCATTCTGACCCAATATGATTATTATATATGATGCGCACTGAATATACTTTGCTTCATTTCAGTCCCCAGTATTTCCACTTTTCTCCCCCTTCTTCCATTCATTGCTCCCCTTCCTCTACTTTATTGGCATTCTTTTTTCTAAACTGATACTTTATAGATACACATGAAGGTGGGATTCACTGTGGTATAGTTATATATTTACATAGAATAATTTGGTAAATTTCATCACAAAGTTCCTTTTTTTCCTATCCCTCTTCCTTCTCCCTCAATCTTCTTCCTCTACTCCACTGATTTCCCTTCTGCTTTCAGGAGTATCACTTTCCCCCCTTATTTTACTCTAGCTTCTGTACATGAAAGAAAATATTTGACCCTTGACTTTCTGATCCTGGCTTATTTCAGTTAGCATGATGTTCTCCACTTCCATCCACCTACCAGCAAATGCCATAATTTCATTCTTCTTTATGGCTGAATAAAACTTGGTATATATATATATATATATATATATATATATATATATATATATATACACACACACATACATACACACACACACATATACACATACACACACACATTTTCTTCATTTGTTCATCTGCTGACAGGCACCTAAGCTGGCTTCATAATTTGGTTACTGTGAATTTGTGCTACTATAAATATTGATATGCTTGTATCACTAGAGTACGCTAATTTAAGATCTTTTGGATAAATACCAAGGAATAGGATAACTGGGTCACATGGTGGTTCCATTCCTAGTTTTTTGAGGAATCTCCATACTGTTTTCCAGAGTGATTTTACTAATTTGTAGTCCCGCCAACAATGTATGAGTGCACCTTTCCCCCACATCCTCACAAGCATTTATTATTAATTGTACTCTTGGTGATTTCTATTTTAACTGGAGTGAGATGAAATATCCATGTGAATTTTTAAAATTTTATTCTTTTAAAATTTGTTCTAATTAGTTATACATGACAGTATAATGCATTTTGACATATTGTATAAAAATGGAGCATAACTTCTCATTCCTCTGGCTGCACATGGTGATGATTCACACTAGTAGAGTAATCATACATGTATGTAGGGTAGTAATATCTGTCTCACTCTACCATCTTTCGCATCCCCACCATCCCATCCCTCCCCTAACTCCCCTCTGCACAATCCAAAGTTCCTTTATCCTCCCTCCACCCACCCCCCCTATGGATCAGCATCTGCTTATCAGAGAAAACATTTGGCCTTTGGTTTGGGGGGATTAGATTATTTCACTTAGCATGATATTCTCCAGTTCCATCCATTATTACCTGCAAATTCAATAATTTAATTCTTCTTTAAGGCTGAGTAATATTTCATTGTGTATATGTACTACATTTTCCTTATACATTTATATGTTAGGGTCTTCTAGATTGGCTCCAGAGCTTAGCTATTTTAAATTGAGCTGCTATAAACACTGATGTGGCTGCATTACTGTAGTATGCTGATTTTAAGTCCTGTGGGTATGGACTGAGAAGTGGGATAGCTGGGTGGAATGGTGGTTCCATTCCAAGTTTTCTAAGGAATCTCCATACTGCTTTCCATAGTCGCTGTTCCAATTTTCAGTCCCACCAGCAATGTATGAGTGTACCTTTCCCCTCACATCCTTGCCAACACTTATTGTTGTTTGTCTTAATGATAGCTGCCATTCTGACTGGAGTGAGATGAAATCTTAGATAGTTTTTGCTGAGGGCCATTGCTAAGTAAAAATGACGCATGGCACGACCCAGGTCATTTGCAGTGACATTGCATGTAAGGTGACCTTGCTCAAGGACCAGGGCGGATCCGGGTTTAGGGCGGATCGGGTTTAAGGTGTACCCTGCTGGGAATAGGGCGTATCCTGCTGCCTCAGGCTCGCCTGCTCCTTGAGTTTCCGTTGAGTTCTCGCGGGATTGAGAGAGTATTTGGGATTTTGCCCAGAACGTGATTTGGGCCCAGAACGTGAATTCCCCCAGAACGTGTGTAGAGTGCTGGTGTGAGTTCGGGAAAAAAGAACTGCTGTTCGAATCTACAAGGTGTGTGGTGGCTCGTGATTTTGTGCCCAGCAAGACTGCGGCAGTTTTGATTTGCATTTCTCTAATTGCTAGAGATAAGGACCATTTTTTTCATGTTTGTTCATAAATTGTATTTCTTCTTCTGTGAAGTGTCTGTTTAGTTCCTTAGCCCATTTTTTGATTGGGTTACTTTTTTGGTGTTAAGTTTTCTGACTTCTTTATATATCCAGGAAATTAATGCTCTATCCAAGGTACATGTGGTAAAGATTTCCCCCCATTTTGCAGGCTCTCTCTTCATGTTATTGATTGTTTCCTTTGCTGAGAAAAAGCTTTTTAGTTTGAATACATCCCATTTATTGATTCTTAATTTTACTTCTTGTACTTTAGAAGTCTTGTTAAAGAAGTCAGGTCCTAAGCTGACATGATGAAGATTTAGGCCTAATTTTTCTTTTAAAAATAGTTTCCAATGATCCTCTGGATTTCAGTAGTGCCTGTGGCAATTACTCCTTTTTCATTTCTAATTATTGTTATTTGGGTCTTCTCTTTATTTTAGTTAGTTTGGCTAAGGATTTATCAATCTTGTTTATCTTTTCAAAGAAGCAACTCTTTGTTGCATTGATCATTCGTATTTTTTTAAAGAGAGAGAGAGAGAGAATTTTAATATTTAATTTTTAGTTTTCAGCGGACACAACATAGTTTATTTGTATGTGGTGATGAGGATCGAACCCAGGCCGCAAGCATACCAGGTGAGCACGCTACCGCTTGAGCCACATTCCCAGCTCGATCATTCGTATTTTTAAAGTCTCAATTTCATTGCTTTTAGCTCTGATCTTAATAATCTCCAGTATTCTACTCATTTGGGAATTAATTTGTTCTTTCTTTTCTATGGCCTTGAGTTGTAACATTAAATTATTTCTTTGAAAAATTTTTCCCCAAGGAATCTTTTTTTTTCAGGGGGTGTGTGGGGGGGTACCAGGGATTGAACCTCAGGGGCACTCGGCCACTGAGCCACAACCTCAGCCTTATTTTGTATTTTATTTAGAGATAGGGTCTCACTGAGTTGCTTACTGACTCACTTTTGCTGAGGCTGTCTTTGAACTCACAATCTTCATGTCTCAGCCTCCCCAGCCACTAGGGTTACAGGCATGCACCACTGCACCAGGCCCAAAGAAATCATTTCTATTGAATGCTATTTCCTCTCTCTGAATGTCTTCTGGATTTCTTCAAAGGCTCAGTTAAAAAATCTTCACAGTATTTTAAAAAATATTTTTAATTGTAAAAGGATACAATATCTTTATTATGTTTATTTTTTTATGTGGTGCTGGGGAATGAATCCAGTGCCTCACATGTGCTAGACAAGCGCTCTAACCACTGAGCCACAACCCCAGCCCTCACAGTATTTTTTAAGTAGTGCATTATAATTATACATGGTGATGGGATTTGTTGCTACAGGGTCTATTTTTTACATGTAGATAGCTAATGCTACAATATTTCCTCTTATAACTGATTTCATACTATACCTGATATTTTGATATATTGTATCTGTTCTCTTTTTTAAATTTTTAAAAATTTCTCCTGACTTCTTCTACATCCCATTCCTCATTCAAAAGTAAATTATTTAATCTTCATGTATTTATCCTTTGTTTGTGGTGATAACATTCAAATTCCTTTCTTTTATTTTTGAAATATACATGATTGTAAATGTTCAATTGGACACTAAAATTTATTCCTATTATTTGTAACCTGGTACTCTGTATAACTTTTTAAAATCCCTCCCTTCCTCTGCCTTTTCCAGCCTTCAGTTATCACTCTTTTAACTCTCTGCTTCTATCAGATTAATTTTTTAGATTCTATAAATGACTGAGATCATGACATAATTGTCCTTCCTTGCCTGAATTATTTCACTTAACATAATGTTTTCTCAGCTCTTTTACATTTTTGCAAATGACTGAAGTTGAACAGTATTAGTATATTGTACAAATATACTATCTTTTGTCTATCCATTTTATTGGTCAATGGACACTTAGGTTGATTTCCTAACTTGGCTGGTCAGTACTGTGATAAACATGGAAATTAAATAACTCTTTGATATATACTAATTTCATTTTCTTTGGATACATACCCAATAGTGAGTTTGTTAAATCATATAGTTCTATTTTAACAGTATGAATTCTTCCAATCTCTGAACATGAGATAATCTCTCCATTAGTGTATTCTTCAGTTTCCTTCAGCAGCATTTATAATTTTTTGTGTATAGTTTTTAACTCCATTGTTTTGGCCTTAGTGTCAAATGGATAAAAAAAAGATTGGGAGAGTTCTTACAGCTATCTCTGTATATACATCCCTATATGTTTTCAGGATATATTTGGTATACTGTTGTCTATCATAGATGTACTAATATACCTTCTCACAGTATATAGGAATTCTTCTTTCTCCATAGCATTGCAAGTCTTTGTTATTTGTTGATAGCAGCTATTCTAACAAGTGTAAGGTAGTATCTCATTGTGGTTTTGATTTTGTATCCCCCAATTCACAGTGGTGTTGAGCAGTTTTTTCATGTTCCTATTAGCCATTTGTATGTCTTCTTTTGGGAAATGGTGTTCAAATATTTGTCCACTTTATTTTTTGTTTTGTTTTGTTTTGCTATTAAGATATTTGAAAAATTAGATATCTACATGAAGTAGAATAAAACAGACCTCCCTCTCTCTCACCAGTGGCAAAAATTGGACACTAAAATTTATTCGTATTATTTGTAACCTGGTACTCTGTATAACCTTTTAAAATCTCTCCCTTCCTCTGCCATTTGACAATCAAAAAGGATTGAAAACTTCAATGTAAAGACACAGAACTGTGAAACTGAAAAAGAAAATAGGCAAAATGCTTCATGACATTGATTTAGACAACAACTTTCTTTTCTTGGATAATACCTCAAAAGAAAAAGCAATAAAAGAAAAAATAAACAAATGAGATTAAACTAAAAAGTTGCTGTATAGTAAAGGAAAACAATAGAGTAAAGAGAAGCCTACACAATAGGAAAAAACATTTATACACAATGCATTGACATAGGATCACAATGTAAAACTCAATAACTACTGATTTTTATATATTGATTTTATATTCTGCAACTTTTAGTAAGTTCTAACTTTTTTTGTGGAGTCCCTAGGGTGTTCTATAAGATCATTTCATTTGCAAACAATGATAATTTTACTTTTTACTCACATTTTGGATGCCTCTTATTTTGTTCTCTTGCCTAATTTTCTTGCTAGAAATTCCAGTACTATGTTGAATAGAAGTTTTAACAACACATTGGGATATTTAACTTAGTCATATTCTATATCTTCCTGTCTTGCCTTTGTGTTTACTAGATTTTTAGATATCATTCTATTTTCTATATTTATGAGAACCTACAGAATGGGAGAAAGTCTTTGCTTGCTATTCTTATGACAGAAGATTAATATCCAGAATATATAAAGAACTCAAAAAACCTAACAACAAAATACCCCAAAGAGCCCAATTAATAAATGGGCAAATAAACTAAGCAAACATTTCTCAAAAGAAATACAAATTGCAACAAATATAAATAAAATAGTTCAACATCATTAACAATTAGGGAAATGCAAATTTAAACTACACTGAGAGTGGCCATAAAGAATATAAACAATATTGGTAGATTTGTAAATTAGTACAACCAGTATGGAAATCAATATGAAGGTTCTTCAAAAGACTAGGCATGGAATCCCCAAATGACCCAGCTATACTACTTGGCATTTATCCTAAAGAATTAAAATCATTATACTATAGTGATACATACATACTTATGTTTATAGTAGCACAATTCACAATAGCAAAACTATGGAACCAGCTGAGGTGTCCATATACAGATTAATGGATAAAAAATGTGGCATATACATACTATAAAGTTTTATTCAGCCATAAAGAAAAATAAAATTATGTCATTTTCAGGAAAATGAATGGAACTAGAGACCATTTTATTAAGCAAAATAAGCTAAACTCACATGGTCAAGGGTCAAATGTTTTCTTTCGTATGTGGGAGCTAGAGAGGAAAAAGGAAAAGAAAAGTGTGGGGAGACCTCATGAAAATCAAAGTAGAGAGGAGGAAGGCAAGGAGGAAGAAGGGGAGGGAAAGGAAAGGAAAATACTAAGAGATGATATTGGATAAATTATATTGTTATGTAGTGTTTATGTATGAAGATATGACAATGGATACAAACATTATTTATAGTTAAAATGCAGCAATAAAAATGTGGGTAAGGAAGTCTGATATTTTCCTCCTTCGACCAATACTTTCTTAATTATCAGCATTAGATTTAGAATAGCAGTTTTTTTCTCATTTCCTCCATCTTCCTAGGATGGGTAATCATAGGCAAGAAAAGTCTATAACATGTCAGAAGAGTGCTTTGAGGTAAATAAAACATATATGTCTATACTTGAATTATTCCCTTTACTACATAATCTTGATTAAATCTTGTATCAGTAATAAATTATGCAATTGTTCCTTTGAGCTTGCAGGAGTTTTAACATTAACTGATACACATTATTTTTCCTGTATGTACATTTCTACCTTATAGCTCAAAGACTTTAATCACATAAATATTCCCTGATATATAGCAAAATTCTGACCTTTCTCTTACCTATACCTTTGAAGTGCTGCATATCATCCCATAGCTATGTTGTAAACTTAAGTTTCATTCTAGCAAGTCTTAGCATTGTGCAAAACCATTGTGTAAAGTTACAACATAGTTTTAAGTCTTCAAGAATACTTTTCTTGTGAATTGGAATACAGGTATGTGTGATTTTTTCTTTTCCATGTTATTTATTCAGCCAAATAAATACGTATCAGAAATATGTCTGTTAAAATGTAAATGTTTGATTACTGTCAGCTGATCAGAAATATGTCTGTTAAAATATAAGTGTTTGACTACTGTTAAAATTTTAGTTGAATGGAAATCATTAAGAATTTAACCATTGTTTCAACTTATTAGTAATAAGTTATGGTACAACATTATTTGCTTCCAGATCCTTCCATTTCCTGGTTTGATGTAATCTTAACAGAGTGTGTCTGATCTCTTCTGAGGATGTAAATTTTGTCCATGAGTCAGTACAGGCAGATAGTATGGTAAGCTTTAGCAAATCACTTTATCTGTACATGTCCTTCAGACATATTATGCAGCTCTAGATGGATCAAAACTACAACATTTGGCTAAGGTGCCAATATAAAACTTGGCTCCCATCTTTGCTGGATAAGTCAACTACTGTGTTTCTCTAAAGACACATATCTAGAGTTTTATTTCAAATTCTCTTTTTTATTTCATTCCTTTACTCTAGCTATGACTAGGGTCTTGATTCCACTTTAATGCTTCACAATATTGCCCAATGCTGCTGCTTCTCAAGAACTTTTTGGTTCACTATAAATAATGAGGCAATTCCTCTTTCTTTTCTTTTTCCTTTATGACACATTCATTTCCACTTTTCCTGAATATTACCACTGGCTTGATCTATGGAATATCAAAGCAAGTTATTACTTGAATATAACAAAAAGATAAAAATATCAGATCCTGAAAGGTCATTGATAAATATTCTTAATTTCCATTTTTTCTTTTAAGTATGGTCATCCCAGACAGAGTTCTTATTCTTCATGACTCCCTTTCAGGAAAAACTTGGTTACTGGTACATTTCAACTGCCTGTTTCCACTGGATTATTGTTATCTTGGTTCCAAGAACCACAACTTAAGCCATTCTATTTTTTCTCATTATGTTAATATTTCTATTCATTCCATTAACTAGGAGTATACCACCCATAATCACCAGTTAATTCCAGGAAGTTGTCATAGTTAGGTGACATTTTTCTCTTCAGTGCAAGAGACAGTATGTAGGACTTTTGTTTTCTTCAATAAACTCTACTTGTTAAGTCCAGATAAACCAAGAAAAGTAACAGTAATTTCTGGCTATTTAAAAATTATTTTGTAGATTCATACCTGTGAGTGAATTCTTTGGGTAGAACAAATGATAATTCAGTTCCAGCATTGCTCTCCAAAGTTGCTGTTGGTGCATGATCATGAATCAATTCTGAGATTTCTTCAACACTGCAGTGAGGTTCCTTTACCATAACAATGTGGTATCCCACACCTGAAAAAAAATCATATAGAGGAACAAATAAAACAATTTTGTATTTTCCATATTCTTGTGAGGTTATATCTAGCTTTCATGGTTTCCATGAGCTAGAAGACAGAGTATGTCACAAATCATTTGACTACATTTGCCTAGTAAATACTTATCTTATAAATTAATTGGTTTTGTTAGGGACTGATAAATGACCTTAGTTGTATAACAAGACCCAGCAGAGATAGGTTGAAAAGTCTATTAATTGACTTCTCTTCCTCTGGACACTGAAATCTGATATGATAAGATTAATAATCATTAAACAAATATTTATTGAGTGCATGATAATTATATGCTAGGCAGTAAATAAATCAGATAAAAATACTTTCTTCCAGAAATCTGAGAAATCTTTACAAAGTACTTCTTCAAGTACTTAGGTATACATCTCTGGCATTTGAGAAGCTACAAGTGGGGGTGGGTTAGTGAAAAAAAAAATTCCTCTAGAGCACAATTTTTGTAAACTAAGTAAAATTATACAAAATAGCCAGCAGTATGCACTAGAATAAATATATCACGAATAAAGAATTTATTCAATAATCTTAACAGACTAGAGAGACGAAAAGAATCAATAAACCAGAAACATGTAATTTAAAATGATCCAAACTGAAACAACAACAAAAAAAGAAAATAAAGTGGACGAGAACACAGAATCCAATCAAAAAGGTCCAACATGAGAAACAAATCCTAGAAGAAGAAATATAAAGAGATAATAGGGATAACTTTTGTAAAAAATATGAAAAACACCAATCCAAACACCCAAGAGGCTCAGGAAAATCCCAAGTTCTTTAAATAACAAGAAAACTTCACACAAGTGTAGCAGAATAAAATTCCAGGAAAAAAAAACCAAAGAGATTTTAAAAGCAGCCAGAGGATAAGACAAATTAATAAGGGATGAATAATAAGAATGAATTCTTCAGTAGAAATAACAGAAGTCAGGGGCTATGTTTCTATTGTAAAATGACATATTTAATACCCTTTTAAAAGTTTGTCCAAAATTACATATCTGGGGTTGGGTTGTAGTTCAGTGGTAAAGCACTTGCCTAGCACATATGAGGCACTAGATTCAATCCTCAGCACCACATAAAAATAAATAAAGGTACTGTGTCCATCTACAACAAGAAAAATATTTTTAAAAATTATATATTCATTAGAAATATCCATAATAAACGAAATTGAAATTAGTTCATTGCCTTGATAATGTTAGTAGGATCTCAGTGAACTCCCATCATAAATAAGAAAACTGGAAAAACATGTGAAACAACAGTTTTCAGACACTGGACAAGAGGTAACTGAGGGCAATCATCACTGTGAAAGAACAGATGCTTAAAGGCAATTTCTTAATGGAAGTACAGAAAATGGGAATGAAAACAGATTCTAATAGTCTCTGCTGAATTGAGAAGATGGAGATCAAAGCGTGGGCAGGATGAGTAAGCTAAAAGTTGAGAAGATGATTGGAGTGGGGAGGTCTGCAGTGAAATAACTATATAAATCTCCCCAGGAGCACCTGTGGTTCTTTGCTGACTACCAGGCAATATAAATAAAAGCAGGAACTCCATGTAACTGGCTTTTCTCTTTTCTCCTCCAGTTGTTCACATAAGACCAGAGTTCACATAGTTAAGACAGTATCAGTGTTTATTCTGTTAGAGAATCACGGAAATTTAATGAAGACTCCAGAGGGTTTATGTTTCAGTAGTAGAACTGAATTATTGGTGGTTAAAATGAGGCCTTAAAGGGATTAAAATGGTCTTCAAGAAACTCAGTTGTGTTCAGGAAAGAACACAAAACCCTTTAGATAAAAATACCTGTTACCATGACAGAGGGTTCTTTTGCTTAATTCAGACAAAAATTGCAAAAAGGCAAAGTACAGGTCTTTTACTAATAGCATCTCTTGAGTTCTGGGCAGCAAAGTTCTCTTAGAGTAGAGCATTATTTTGAGTGAAATAAGTCAGATGCAGAGAGGAAAGTATAATATGTTTTCTTTCATATGTAGAAGCTAGGAAAAAAAATAAAAAGAGAGAGACTCAGTTTCTTTCAAAGACACAAATAGGTTAAAAACTACAACTAAAACAAAATATTTTAAAAAGAAAGGATATAAGAATCTAATCTGTGCAAATTGAAACAAACCAAACCAAAACAAAACAAACAAAAAAAACAACAAACTGATGTGGCTGTACTAAAACTATAAAATAGTTTATTTATTTATTTATTTATTTATTTTTTATTGGTTGTTCAATATAAAATAGTTTAAATTGAAAAGGTTACAAGAGACAAAGAAGAATATACATATTAACAAAAGATTCAATATAGCAATAATGCAAGGAGATATAATAGCTACAAGTATTTACATATTTAATAATAGATACTCAAAACAAGGAGCAAAAATTTCCAGAACTGGAGAAATACAAAGACATATGATAATAAAGACTTCAATACCCCCTGTAAAAATCAAATCTTGATAGATTTTAAAAGGTAGATACTTTTTTAGAAAGCATATAAGTCATCCTTTTAGAGCAAAACAGGATGAGGTTAGAAATCAATAATGGAAAGAAAACTGGAAATTCATAACTGTGGAGTTAAACAAGAATCTATTAAATAACTGATGAGCCAAAGAAGAAATCACAAGGGCAATTAAAAAACACCTACCTATGAAAAGTGAAAATGAAAATACAACATACCAAAATTTAGGGGATATAGTGAAAATATTGTTCAAAAGAAGAAATACCTTAATTAAATAACCTAACTTCATAGTAGCTTGAGGAGTTAGAAAAGAACAACAAATTAAGCCATAAGATAGCAGAATGAAGTAAATAATAATGATTAGGGCAAAGATCCACAAAATTGAGAAAAGAAAAACAACAGAGAAAATTAATGCAATCAAAAGTTGGTTCTCTTTGAAAAGATCAGCAAATTGAGAAACTAAGCTAGACTGACAAAAAAAAATTTTAAAGGCAGATGCAAATAATTAATATCAGAAATGATACTATTGATATTATAGTACTACTATTGATATTATAGAGATAAAATGCATCACTAGAGAATACTATGAATAAGTATACACCAATGAATCAGATAATTTACAATAAATGGACCAATCCAATGCAATGGCCCACAACTATAATTCCAGCAATTCTGGAGGTGGAAGCAGGAGGATTGCAAGTTCTAGGACAGTCTCAGCAATTTAATGAGGTACTAAGCAACTTATACCCTGTTTTAAAATTAAAAAATAAAAAGGACTGGGGATACAACTGAGTGGTAAAGTACCTCTGGGTTCAATCCTCAGTACTCGCCTCCCCCCTAAAAGGACAAATTCCTTGAAATACACAAAATACCCAAATTAAGTAAAGATGAAATAAAAAATCTCAAAATAAATACAGCTAGTAAAAAGATTGAATCAATACTCTATAAGCTCCCAAGAATGATAAATCTTGGACCAAATGTCTTTCTTTACTAGTGAATTATACCAAACATCCAAAGAATTAACAACAATCCTCCTCATATTTTTCCAAAAAAATTGAAATAAACACTTCCTTATTATATGTGTCCAGTGTTATTCTTACACCCAAACCAGAAAAAGTATCAAAATAAGAGGAAATTACAGGTGAAATACTTTTATGAATATGGTGGAAAGCGATACAAACTATTAACAAATCAATCCAGCAGACTAATGAAAAGATTATTCACCATGATTAAATGGGATGTATTTCAGGAATGTAAGTATGATTAATGTTAACTCATTACTTTAATACAATACAGGGAAAATATTATTATCTCAATTTTGCATAAAAAGTATATGACAAAATTCAATATATTTTCATTCTAAAACCTCTCACAAATTTGGAGCAGAGGGATTATTCTACAATATTTTAAAGGCTATTTGTGAGAAATTCACAGCTAATATCACACTTACTGGTAAAAAATTTTGTTTCTCTTGAAGATCGGGAATAAGACAAAGATATCCACTTTCACCATCAAATTCAACATTCTAATGACTTGTGTGTAACCAGAACTATAAGAAGAAAAAAATCTCTCTTGTGGATGAAATGATGTTATATTCATACCCGCCCCCCCCCCAAAAAAAAACACAAGAAAGTTATTGAGGCTAATAAACAAAATCAGCAAAGTTGAAAGGTAAAGATCAACAGAAAAATTAGCTTAAACATCATTCACTCATTTAAGAGCATTTATGATGTTTCTAGTTTTGGTCTATTAGGAATAATATAAACTAACATAAACATATTGAGTTTATATTTTATTTCTTTTCAAAACTTTTACTTTACATTGTATCAATACTTGATTTTCACAAACTAAAACCACTGCCATGTAAGCCAAGATTAATAAATACATATTTCTAGTATCTCCTAACTCAGCCTTGTGTTCCCTAAATCTCTGGGCATTGGACACTAACAAAGTGAAAAGATAATGTACAGAATGGGAGACAATGCTTGTGTGTGTGTGTGTGTGTGTTTATATTTATATATATGAATCTCAAATATACTCTGTCAATGTAAAGAAACCAGAAGCAAACAAAAAATATGGTGTATGATTAAATCACAAGACAATCAAGAACAGGCAAAGCTAATATATGGTAATGAAAATCAGAAAGTTGTTGCTTCTGGGGAGGTAAATCAATAGAATCAAGGAATTTTCTGTAGTCATAAAACTAGTATCTTGTTTTTCTTGGATTAAAGTGTATATATACATATTCATACATGAAGTAGAGAAGAAAGAGAAAAAAAGAAGAAAGAACATTCTAGAAAATAATAGTTGAAAACTTTCCACATCCAAAAATTCAACAAACCCCAAGCAAGAAAAATGTAAAAGAGATCCATACCCCAACATATCACAGTAAAAGTTCTGAAAAACAAAGGAAAAAAAGCTGAATATGTATGTGTGTGTATATATACACACACACACACAGAGCACACACACACAGAGAAAGAGAGGATAATAAAACTGAACCTGTATTGTATATAAATTATGATTAAATTTTAAAAGTACTCCTCAATAAGAGCATTAATTCTAGAGATGGGATATGGATAATGAACAAGGTGATGACGAATTTAGTGCTTAACAGAAAAAAAAACATTCAAAATATTAAATATTGGAGATAAGGTACCAAAGAAGATAGTATGTAGATAATTCTGAATAATGACCTAAGAGAAGTAGGGAAGTTATTAGGACGTATTTAATATTTTCCATGTTTAGAAAATACTTCATATTGAAATAAATGCTTCTAATATATATTTATTACTGGTTTTACAAATATGAAACAAAATGCAGAGACATCTGCTTCCCTACATTCCTGTTAGAATCCATTAATCTATCTCTCTAATTCATTGTCCATCATCTACCTACTTGTGTCTATTTTACTGAAGACAAAATTGCATTTGATAAAATTTAACTAGATGCCATATGGGAGAAATAAATATAAACAAAAAGGTGGTAAATAATTTTGAATTTTGAAAAAATAGGAGCATTATTTCAAATGGGTTATAGTCGAACCTGAATTAATTGAACAGAGGGAATCACTGAAGCTTTGGGTAGATACACAAAAAATAATAAAATTATGTTAAAATGAATATTATTAGGAGTCAATATTCTAAGAATGAACAAAAGAAGAGAGACCATATAAATGTTTCAGGAATATTGAAGAGCCACAGCACTGCAGGGATCCTGTGGCCATGATGGCTATGCGGTCACCCAGCGCATCAGCTTCATCCATGTAGTGAGTAGTCAGTAGGATGGTGCGATCCTGTTTATAGGTCCTAAGGAGATCCCAGGTGGCCTTTCTTGAGGCTGGGTCCATGCCAGATGTTGGCTCATCAAGTATCACCACCTAAATTCCAGAAGAACAATTCCATGACCATCTAAACATTATGTACTGGTATCATTAGTGTATTACCAGTTACAGGGTTTACTCTTATTTTGCTTTTTTAGTCATTTGTCCAACTGAGTGAAGATAAAATATTTAGACAAAACTGAATTAGTCATGCTGTAATAATTCCAAACCTGCTGCCATTTTAACCAGTGAGGTTGTTACTATGAACCCATCTGATTTTAATTTAGGAGGTTGCTTTTAGTGTGTTAGATCCATTATCAGCTCTCATGTTTGTGTCTGCTAATATTTCGGAATATCTGAACAATGCAGGGGAATCCATTTTTAGTTTTTTACCTTGGAGTTCCCTATAAGAGCTACAATGATGGAGAGCTTGCGCTTCATTCCTCCACTCAATGACTTTGAAAATGCGTCACGTTTTTCTAGCAGGTTAAAAGCTGACAGCATGTTGTCAATTTCCTGACAACGCAAATTTTGAGGTACTCCTTTTATCTAGAAATAGAAGTCAGAGTTTACATGGTGCTTCCAACTGTATTTGTAGGAAATTTCATTTCAGCTCTTATATCATCTCTGTGGTGGTTTATTTCCTTTTCCATTCTTTATGTTTAAAGGAGAATTCATCAAATTCAATTTTTGAACTTAAAAAACTAAGGATATTGATAATTGGTAATCTACCCAAAGTACATGAATATAACAAGAAGGAAGCTATCTTTGACTCACCACAGAATAGAAGTAAAGGTGCTCTGAAACAGTCAAGTAGTTATACAACAGGTTCTGTCGGGGACACAAGCCCAAGAATTTCCTGATTTCTGTCATGTGTCGTGAGATCTCATATCCATAAATATAGGCCTCTCCACTGGTTGAAGGATAGAGACCTAAAATCAAGCAGAAGATAAAACAAAACCTATTTTTCTGAGGTAACATGAGAACAAACTGCTCATTAGCACCTCAACTCTGAAACCTACATGTTTTACTCATTAGTCTTAGCAATATCTCACAAAGAAGAAAATTCCAGAAAATATTCAGGGCTATTTTCAGGTTATTGATATTAGAAATACTTTTTTATTTTTCTGTTTGCTTAATTTCATGCTGAATGAGTGTAGATGAGTGCAAATTACTTGGATAATGAAAACATGAAAGAGTGTTAAATAAGGACATTCCAACATTATTACCATCAGTCATTTGGTAAGATGAATGAATTGTTATAATCAGCATTGCCTTAGCCTGGGGTAGACTCTTTTAAAATTTGAAAATCCAAACAATAAAACTTATCCTTTAACCTATTAAGCCCTAAGTTTTCAATTCTCTGAATATGATAAATATTCAAATATTATTTCAAAATGACCAGAAGTGGCATATTTGTGGCTCAATTTGAGTTTTTATAGGTGTTTCACATCTGAGATGATGGGACAAAATGGATAAATTCTTGATTAACTCATTAATCTTTTTTGGTTTTGTTTTGGTCTGAAACTTGTGGGTGCAAGCCAAGCATCCTCTTGTTTTATCCTACTGAATAGTTAGGACTACCATGCTCAGCTCATTAATCCCCACCTTTTTTTTTCTCTACAAGGTACTGAGGATTGAACCCAAGGGTGCTCTACTGCTGAGCTACATCTCCAGTTTTTTCATTTTTTTATTTTGAGACAGGGTTGCTGAAGCTGGCCTCAAACTTGTGATCCTTCTATCCAAACCTCCCAAGTAGCAGAATAAATCAGATTTTGTTGTGTGAATTTTGTAAGTTTTTTCTTTGACACATTTTGGGGCTCTGTTGTTAGGTGCATAAATGTTTATAATTGTTGTTACTTCATGATGAATTGAATCTTTATCATTATAAAATATATTTTCTTGATTCCAGTAAGACTTTTTGTTTTAAAGTCTATTTTATCTGGTATTTGTATCATCACTGTAGCATTCCTGCAGTTGCATTTTGCATGATATATCTTTTTTCTTTAACTTTCAACTTATATATCTCTTGTAGACAGCATAGAGCGGAATCTTATTTTTTTCATCCAATCTAACAGTTTATTTTCCTATTTTGTGTTCTATGTCTCATCTTTTTATGTTCATCTGACTCCTTTATTGCTTTCTTTTGAAGTAACATTTTAATTCCTTTAATTTTTTTTCACTATTTATATGTTTATTTTCTTGGTGGTTGTTCTAAGAGTTACCCATATATACTTTATTAGTATCTACACTTTGACTTTATACTAATTCCAAAGAACTATTTATTTAATCATTACCTCTAAACAGCTCTATTTCCTCTTTTTTAAATTTTTAGGCTATTATTGACTATACATGTGATATCTCTGTTACCAACCCAACAATACATTGCTATTATGTACCTATGTATTTTATACTTATTAGAGAAGCTAAGAAAGAAGTAGAAATATGTATTAGTAGAATTATATTTACTATCACTAATACCCTTTATTTTTTCCTGTGAGTTTGTATTGCCATCTAAATCATATTATTCTAACTTTTTGTCCCTACTTCATATGTGCTGTTACTGTCAAACATAGTATCTTTCTATATGTTATAAGCCCAATAATACAATTATATGTATTTTAATACAATTTCTGGTAAGGAAGATCTGCCATCAATGAATTCTCAGACGTTTTGCTTATCTAGGAATGTTCATTTCTGCATGATAAATATAAGAACTTTGAATATGTCATCCCACTGACTTCTTGCTTTCATTGTTTCTGATGAGAAATCAGCTTGTAGATTTACTGGGGCTCTGCTGAATGTGATAAGTCATTTTTCTCTTGTTGCTCTTTAGCATTTTTTCTTTCTTTTTCAGAACTTTTACTGTGGTATGTTGGGTGTAGATATCTTTTACATTTATCCTATTGGGGGTTTGTTGAACTTTTGGATCCATGTTTTCAGCAAAGTTGGAAATTTTCAACTATTATTTTCTAGAATGTTCCCCCCTCCACTTCTGGTACTCATATTACAAATATATTGATGTATGTCTCTAATGCTAAGTTTTTTCTTCATTCTTTTTTTCTATTATTCAAACTGCATAATTTCTTTCAATGTCTTCAAGTTAACTGATTCTTTTTTTCCATAATTCCCTGTTAATTAACTTTAATGAATTTTTAAATTTGGGTATTATAGTTAATCCAGAATTCCCATGTGGTACTTTTTAAAGATTTATATTTATGAATATTTCCTATTTGTTGAGATATTATTTTCCTTTATTTCTTTTTTAAGAATACTTCTTTTTAAATTAGAGATTAAGTTATATAGTAGTTACGTTCATCCCAAAAAACTTACATGCATGGAATTTGATTTCAGCTCACAATTCCCCCTTTTCCCTCCCACCCCCATTCTCCTTCCTCTACTCTACTAAACTTCTTTTTACTCATATATTTATATCTGATTGGTATATTTACTTATACCCAAAGGTAAAATTCCCTGTGGTATTTTTATATGTGTGCATAAGATGATTTTTAAAAGAATTCCTTCTGCATTAACTCCCCTTCTTCATGCCTCCACTCTCTCATCTCCTCTTTCTAAATTAATAATCTACCCTTTATCTTTATATCCTACATTTTCCTTTATTTTACTCTAGCTTTCACATATGAAAAAAAAAACATTTGACCTTTGAGTTTGGCATAGTGCACTTACCATGATATTCTTCATTTCTATCTATTTCTGGCAAATGCCATAATTTTATTCATCTTCATGGCTAATAGAGCTTGGAATGTATAGATATGTATGAGTGATTTTATTATATGTATGTATATATATATATATATATATATATATATATATATATATATATATATGAGATAGTTTCTTAATCAGTTCATCTATTGATGGGCGCCTGAGTTGATTCCATAATTTAGCTATTGCAAATTGTGCTGCTGTACACATTGAGGTGATTGTATTGCCATAGTATGCCAATTTTAGATCTTCTGGAAAATACCAAGGAGTGGTATAGATGGGGCCAATGGTGGTTCCATCCCTAGTCTTTTGAGAAATCTCTATGCCACTTCCAGAATGGTTATACTAGTCTGCAGTTCCATCAACAATATACAAGTGTTGTACACATCTTTAGCATTCATTATTATTTATAATAATGACTAGAGTAAGATGAAATCTTGTGTGTAGTTTTGATTTGTATTTCCCTGATTGCTAAAGATGCTAAACGAACATTTTTTCATATTTTGTTGGCCACTTGTGTTTTTTTTTTTCTTTCTATATTTTTTTGAGAAGTTCCTGCTTAGTGCTTTTGCCTATTTTATTGAGTGGTTTATTTGAATTTTTGGCGTTTTAGTGTATTTTCTTGTTATTGTTTTTAGATACACATGACTGTAGAATGTATTTTGACATATTATACATATGTGGAGTACAACCCAATCTAAATTAAGATCCCATTCTTGTGGTTGTACATAATGTGGACTTACACTGGTCATGTATTCATATATGAGCAAAGGAAAATTATATTCAATTCATTCTACTGTCTTTCTTATTCCTATCTTACTTCCCTTCCCTTTATTCCCCTTTGTCTAAATCAATGAATTTCTATTTTTCTCTTCCCTACTGCCTTTTTGTGGGTTAGCATCCATATACCAGAGAGAACATTTGTTCTTTGTTTTTTTGGGGACTGGCATATTTCACTTAACATTATGTTCTCCATTGACTGGAAAATGCCATAATTTTATTCTTCTTTATGGCTGAGTAATAAATGTGAGATAATATATATATTATATATATATAATATATTATATATATATATAATCTCACATTTTATATATTATATATTATATAATAAATAATCTCACATTTTCTTCATCCATTCATCACCTAGATTGGTTCCACAGCTTGACTATTATGAATTGAGCTGCTATAAAGATTGATGGGGATATATCACTGTAATGTGCTGATTTTAAGTCCTTTGGGTATAAACAAGGAGTAGAATAACTGGGTCAAATGGTGAGTCCATTCCAAGTTTTCTAAGGAATCTCCATACTGCTTTCCACAGTGGTTGCACTAATTTGTAGTCACACCAACACTGTATTAGAGAATATTTTTCCCAACATCTTCACCAACATTGTTACTTGAATTTTTGATAATTGTCATACTCACTGGAGTGAGATGAAATCTCAGTGTAGTTTTAATTTGCATTTCTATAATAGCTAGAGATGTTGAACAGTTTTTCATAGACTGGTCACATTTCTTCCTTAAAGTACCTGTTCAGTACCTTTGATTTATTGATAGGGTTATTTGGTTTATATAGGTGTTAAGTTTTTGGAGTTCTTTTTATATTATTGGAGATTAATAATGCTCTATCTGACTCAATTTGGGTAGGTCATATGTCATATGTCTCTAGAAATTTGTTGATATCTTCATGATTTTCTATTTTATTGGAATATAGATTTTCAAAGTAATTTCTGGTTATCATCTGTATTTCAACAGTATCCATAGTGATATTTCTTTTTTCCTCACAAATTTTAGTGTTATGAGTTTTCTCTTTTGTTAACTCATCTAAGGGTTTATCAACTTTATTTTTTCAAAAACCAACTTTTTGTTTCATTGATTTTTTAAAAATTTTTTTGTTTCAATTTCATTTATTTTGGTTCTGATTTTAATTATTTCCTCTCTTCTACTGCTTCTGGTATTGATATGTACTTTTCCTTGGACTTTGAGATGAAATGTTAGGCTATTTACTTGGTGTCTTTCTATTCTTTTAGAGAATGCATTCAATGCAATGGACTTTCCTCTTATAACTGCCTTCTTAGTGTCCCAGAGATTTTGATAAGTTCTGTCACTATTTGCATTTACCTGTAAGTTTTTTTTTTTTAAAAAAAAACTTAATCTCTGATTTCTTCTACTGGTCATTTCTTTTATTGGTCATTCAATGACATATTATTTATTCTCTAGGTATTAGAGTAACTTCTATTTTTTAAAAAAATTATCATTGTTTTCTAATTTTACTCCATTATGATCTAATAGCATGCAAGGTATAATCTCCATTTTTTTAATTGTAAAGACTTGCTCTGTGGCCTAAAATATGGTCTATTTAGAGAAGGGTCTATGTGCTGGTGAGAAGAAAGTGTATTCAGTCATTGATAGATGAAATATTCCATGTCTGTTAAGTCTAAATTATTAATTATACTTTCTACTTCTATAGTTTATTTAGTTTTTGCTTGAATAAGCTATCCAGTGATGAGAGAGGTGTGTTAATGTCCCCCAGTATTATTGTGTTGTGGTCTGTTTGATTCTTGAATTTGAGAAGGGTTTGTCTGATGTATGTAGCTGCTCCACTGTTTGGGGCATAAATATTTATGATTATGTCTTGTTGATATATGATTCCATTAAGCAGTATGAGGTACCCTTCTTTGTCCCTTCTGATTAGTTTTGGCTTGAACTCCACTTTATTTGAGATGAGGACAGAAATTCTCGCTTGTTTGAGATCTATGTGAATGATGTTTTCTTCACATATTTTACCTTCAGTCTGTGGATGTCTTTGCATATAGGGTGAGTCTTTTGAAGACAGCATATTGTTGGGTCTCATTTTTAATCCAATTTGCCAGTCTATGTCTTTTTGACTGATGAATTTAGGCCCTTGACATTCAATGTTATTATTGAGAAATGATTTTAATTCTCTATCTTTTGTTTAGTTCTGGCTTTTGAGTTATTTTCTCCTTTGATTGACTATTCTTCTAGCACACTTCCTCCTTTTGCTGGTTTTCACTTTTATTTTTCATTTATTCATAAAATGTTTTATTGAGTATGTTTTGTAGTATAGGCTTTCTCGTTGTGACTTCTTTTAACTTCTGTTTATCATGGAAGGTTTTTATTTCAAGTTCAATTCTGAAGGTTAATTTTCTGGATGTAATATTCTTGATTTTGAAAATATCCATTTTATTTCAGAGCTTTATATATATTATTCCAAGACCTCCTTACTTTGAGGGGCTGGGTTTAGACATCCAGATTTGTTTCCCTCTAAATGTGACCTTTCCACCCACCCATGGCAGCCTTTAAAATTTTATCCTCATTTTGTATGTTAGGCATTTTCATTATGTGCCTACTGTAATTTTGTATATTTGGGGTACTATGAGCCTCCTGTATTTGAAATGGATTTTAATTTGGTTTATTGATTCCTTCAAGGATTTTGGAACTGATTGTCCTTCAGAAGTAAGCTTATACTTCTTATATTGTCTCCCTGATTTCAGTATAACCATGAACTTTCTGAATCCCATCTCTGACATTTCCTCCACTGTGGTATCAATGGAGTCTATTGTTGAGGTGTTTTGTGTTGCTGAATGCTTTGTTTCCTTGCTTTTTCATTTTGTCTGTGTGTCTACCCATCTATCTGGATGGATATGATGCTGTAGAGTTTCTATCCTATGAGTTTATAGTGTCCTTCTATGTTACTAGTACCTCACAGATTGGGAAGTGAGCTGAATGATAGCAATAATCTATGCAAACAATACACACCAGCAGACTAGATCCTTATTTCCTATTTTGATATCTAGAGTTAATTGGTACAATATGTAAAAATAGTAGGATCAGCAATTTCCATCAGTAAAAACAGTAAATAATCATGCATTATGTCTGGTTTAAAATCTATGACTTCTGTCATATTATATTGCTGTGACACTGGTGGTAGGGGCAGATATTATATACATCATTGGCATTAAGAGTTGTTAAGGGTAGAGTTGTGTGTAAGGAAAGAAAAAGATGATTAAAAAAGTGTTTGAAATTTCAAAAGCTGAATGGGGTAGATGCAGTGGTAACTTAGGATATGTTGTTAATGTGAAAGGCGAAGGAAAAAATAGAAGAATATGAAGGAGAGAGAGAATGAAATTTGGGTGTTAACAATAGAAAAAAGTTGGGGGAAACAAGGGAGATAGAGTAGTGGCAAAGATGATACAAAAAAAAAATATGCTAATCAAAAACTCTAACCCACAAAATACAGAGCATGGGAAAATAACACTTTTGAAAAATGAAAAAAAAAGCTAGAAATGAGAAGCAGCAAATATATAGGAATCCTTGCATCAGTACACATTCAAATAAAACAAAACCCCAATATAGAAAAACAAACAAAACCAACAACAGAAAAAGGAAAAAATCTTGGTGAAATGCTAAGAAATTAAGGAGTCATTTCCACTATAGTGGACAAAAGAGTCAGTTAGTGAATATGTTCACTGTTTGTGC
The DNA here is from genome assembly GCF_047511675.1 of Marmota flaviventris. Classification (NCBI taxonomy): domain Eukaryota; kingdom Metazoa; phylum Chordata; class Mammalia; order Rodentia; family Sciuridae; genus Marmota; species Marmota flaviventris. The sequence continues at coordinate 14,906,077 of NC_092516.1, read as the reverse complement.
CTATCTGATTTTTATTTCTTCTTGAGGTAAGTGTGGGAGTATTGGCTATGGGTTGTTGAGTCCTTCCTTTTTATTGTGTTGCTCCAAAAGTTGAAGGTTGGGGTTTAAGATTTCCCAATTTCCCTTCTTGGGAGATTAGTGTGGGCAGGCTGGGCTGTGGGCTGGGTGGCAAAGCAGCTGGCTAGGTCAGGCAGGTCTGGTGGTGAAGTAATGTACCAGGCAAGCTGGGTAGTAGGTGGGCAGTGAAGTGGCTGGCCAGAGAAGTGGCTGGCCATGTATGGGGAACCCACCTGACCTGTAGGTCCTGAGGGCTGGCAATGAAGCTATGTACTGGGCTGGGCAGGACTGGTGGCAAAGCAGCAACCTGGCAAGCAGGGCTATGGGCCAGTGGTAATGAAGCTGCAGGCCAGGTAGGCCTATTGGTGGGCTGGGTTTGGGGCCGGGAGTTTGGGAGACTGGGGACTAGGGTCCAGGGGGCCTGGGTGGATGCTAGACTGGTGCCAGACCTGGAAGTTCCCAGAGGCCCAGGAACCAGTGGATACCAGACTGGAGAGAAAGCTGGGGACTGGGCTGGTGCCATGATCTGGTGAGTACCAACCTGCATGGGCCCTGGGTCTGACCTGTGGGTGTCAGACCAGCTGGCTGGGAAAGCTGAGAGCCAAATGCCATCACACCCACCCTTCCAACCTCCTAACCCACTACTCGGGGGATGGGGGAGCTATGAGCCACAAGTCTCACAGGGCTCTCTGTAACCTGTGTTTCCCTGGGAAAATGCCCCTAGTTTCTGACTTTCCATGGGTTTGCTAGGCCCAGCCAAGATCCTTCTAGGCTCAGACATGCCCATGGATCTGGGTTTCCAGTTTATGTTGGCTCTATGGTGCTGCAATCCCCAAATGGCTCTTGGACAGGTTCTCCACAGGTGACTGACAATCTCAAAACAAATTTTTGTTTTGTTTGTTTTTAGATCTGTTTAATGAGTCTCTGGTTTGGCTAGGGTAGACTGCCCCTCCAGTCTCATGATTTGTCACTCTAAACCTCAGGGAGAAGCAGTATTCCTGCTGCTTGAGTTCTGGGTTGCTGAGCTAGGAGAAATATTGCTTCACTCTAAGCCACCATTTTACCTCCTTCTGTTTTGAGTACTTTATATATTCTGGATATTAATCTTCTATTAGAGTAGTAGCTGGCCAGAATTTTCTCTCATTCTGTGGGCTCTCTCTTCATGCACTTAATCATTTCCTTTACTATGAAGAAGCTTTTTAGTTTGAAGGCATACCACATATTGATTCTTGGTTCTATTTCTTACACTTTGGGGGTCTTGTTAAGGAAGTCAATGCCAGTAACTATATAATGGAGTATTAACCCTATGTTTCCTTCTAGCAGCTACAGGGTTTCTGGTCTTATTCCCAAGTCTTTTGATCCATTCCAATTTGAGTTTTGTGTAGGGTGAGAGATAGTGGTGTAGTTTCATCTTTCTACATGTAGCTAATCCAGTTTTCCAAGCACCACTTGTTAAAAAGCTATCTTTTCTGCAAAATATATTTTTGGCTTTTTTTCAAGTATCAGGTCTGTGAATTTGTCTCTGTGTCTTCTATTATGTTCTGTTTTCTTCATATCTATTTTGATGCCACTACCATGCTGTTTTGTTAGTACTGTATAATTTCAGATTTGGTATTGTTATGTCTCCTACTTTACTTTTCTTGCTTAGCATTGCTATGGTTATTATGGGTCTTTTATTCTTCCAAATGAATTTAAAAATAGTTTTTTTCCTAGTTCTGTGAAGAATGTCATTGCTATTTTTGATGGGAATTGCATTGTATCTGTATATTGCTTTTGATAGTATGGCCATTTTGACAATATACTTTTGCCTATCAAAGAACATGGGAAGTCTTTCCATCTTCTAAGAGGTCATTTTCACTTTATTTTTTCAGTGCTCTATAATTTTCATTATATAGCTCTTTTACCACCTTGCTTAGATTAATTATCAAGCTTTTTTATTTTTTTTGAAGTTATTTTGAATGAGAAGAGTTTTCCTAATTTCCTCTTTAGCTGAATCAATGTTGGAAAACAGGAAAGCTTTATTAATTTATGAAAGCTGATTTTGTATCCTGCTACTCTCCTGAACTCATTTATAAACTCTAGAAGACTTCTGATGGAGTTTTTTGGGTCATATTGTCGACAAATAGTTTGACTTATTTTTTCCCCCATCTGTATTTTTTTGATTTCTCTTTTTTGCCTGATAGCTCTAATATTTCAAGGTCCATATTGAATAGAAGTGGTGACAGTGGACAACCTTGTCTTGTTCCTGATTTTACAGGAAGAGCTTTTAGTTTTTCTCCATTCCATATTATGTTGACTTGGGCTGGGGATGTGGCTCAAGCAGTAACATGCTCGCCTGGCATGCACAGTGCGCTGGGTTCGATCCTCAGCACCACATAAAAATAAAATAAAGATGCTGTGTCCACTGAAAACTAAAAAAATAAATATTAAAAAATTCTCTCTCTCAAAAAAAATTATACCTTCCACATTATGTTGACTTTGGGCTTGTCAAAGCTTTATAATGTTAAGGTAAGTTCCTTTGATTCCTAGTTTCACCAGCATTTTTGGGGGGTGGGGTGGGCATAATGGGGATTACTCAGGGGCACTCAACTACTACTAAGACAGATCCCCAAATCTCCAGACCTATTTTTTGTATTTTATTTAGAGACAGGGTCTCACTGAGTTGATAGCGCCTCACTTTTGCTGAGGCTGGCTTTGAACTCATGATCCTCCTGCCTCAGCCTCCCAAGCTGCTGGAATTACAGGTGTGCACCATAGTGCCTGGCTTCACCATCATTTTTAAGGTAATGGGTTCTGAATGATATCAACAATTTAAAAAAACATGAACTAGATAAGGCATTTGACAATGGGTATCTACTATTTTGTGTAGTATATTAGTCCCCAAAACTTGAATGTGGTAGGATTTAACAAAGTCTCATTGTTAGTTTGGGTTTTTGTCTTTTCTGTTCTTTATATTAAAGTGTAGCTGAAGACTGTCAATAATTTATTTTTGGAACAAGGTGTGTGGTCGTTTTTCAGCAGCAGAGCCTCTACCTTGTGAACTTGTAGTGTCCCTGTAGGTTCTCAGAACCTCACAGAATAGGGCCAAACAATAGTAACAGCTGATGCAAATGATACACAACATTGAAGTACATACCCAGTTCGTACTATGACATCTACACATTAATTACCATAAAAAACAGGAATGGTAGGGTCAGCAATTGTCAAAAAAAAAAAAAAACAATAACCATAAACTAGATCTGGCTTTAAAGCAAACAGCAGGTGCCAACCATGCCATCCATAGCAGTAATAATCACATTAGTAGAAGTGGGGAGCAGAAGTCATATAAACGAATTAGTTATAAAAAAGCTGGTAATTAACTGGTAAAAATGCAGTTAATTAAGAGAAAAGAAAATATGCTAGGAAGGTAGAAAAGAGCTTATAATTTCAAAAAGTGAGAAGTGTGAATACAGAAGAGAGGTAGCAGGTGATGGTTACTGAAGGAGGAGAAAAAATAGGAGAAGAAAAGTAAAGGGAGAGAAGAAGAGAGAACAGTAGAATTTTGCTGTTAGAAGAAAAGAGACACAAACAAATGAAAACAATGCAAACTAAACTAAAAACCTCTAATCCTTAAAAGATAAGGCAAGGAAAAATAACTACATTAAAAAATGCTAAAAATGAGGGGCTGGGGTTGTGGCTCAGTGGTAGGGCATGTACCTTGCACGTGTGAGGCATTGGGTTCGATCCTTAGCACCATGTAAAAATAAATAAAGGTATTGTGTCAATCTACAACTAAAAAATATTTTTTAAAAATGCTAAAAATGAGAAAAAAGGAAACAAATATGCATATGTCTTTGAATCAATCAGCACTTGTGCACGCACACACATGAACACACACACACACACACACACAAGATTCTTAATGATAAAATGAAGGAATAATCTCTACTGCAGTGGTCAAAATAGTTTACAAGAATGGATAGTCACTGTCTATGCCCAAATGTCTTCTGACTCTTCTTGAGCTATATACTGAAGGGGGTGGGGTTTGGAGTTGTGAACCCCTTCCTCTTTTTGTGTTGTTTTCTGAGCTGCTAATTGGAGCAGCCTAAAACTGAAGCTGTTTGAAATAAGTCTCAGCTTTCCTTCCCACCTGAGGTAGAATGGACTAGGAAGTATTGTCAGTTGGAGTTTTGTCCATACAGACCAGATCTGTGCACTTCCAGGGTAAAACTTCTGCAGAGTTCTATGAGGTGATTTCTGGCAGGTGAGACTTAGATCTAATCAGGCCTTAGCGACTTTGTTGGGTGGTGTCTAATAGATTAACATACCCCTAGGGCCTAGCAGTTGCTGATCTCTGATGGGAGTCTGGATCTCAAGAGCCTCCCTAAAGAGTTCCTCTCACGGGGCAGGGGAGCCAATTTTACACACACCTTGCTGCTCACAAGACAGAGTCCCTAAGTGTTCACACCACCTGTTCAGACTCCTGGCTCACTTCTGCTGGTCACATGAGCCACCAGACTCAAAAGAGAAATGAATTGGTCTCCTCTTCACTTTTATGACTTTTTTTTGGTATTTTTAAAATTATTGTATAACTTCTATTGTTGGTTGTTCAAAACATTACATAGTTCTTGATATATCATATTTCACATTTTGATTCAAGTGGGTTATGAACTCCCATTTTTACCCCATATACAGACTGCAGAATCACATCGGTTACACATCCACTGATTTACATATTGCTATACTAGTGTCTGTTGTATTCTGCTGCCTTTCCTATCCTCTACTATCCCCCCTCCCCTCCCCTCCCCTCTTCTCTCTCTACCCCCTGTACTGTCATTCATTTCTCCCCCTTGTATTATTTTTCCCTTTCCTCTCACTTCCTCTTGTATGTAATTTTGTATAACCCTGAGGGTCTCCTTCCATTTCCATGCAATTTCCCTTCTCTCTCCCTTTCCCTCCCACCTCTCATCCCTGTTTAATGTTAATCTTCTTCTCATGCTCTTCTTCCCTACTCTGTTCTTAGTTACTCTCCTTATATCAAAGAAGACATTTGGCATTTGTTTTTTAGGGATTGGCTAGCTTCAATTAGCATAATCTGCTCTAATGCCATCCATTTCCCTGCAAATTCTATGATTTTGTCATTTTTTAATGCAGAGTAATACGCCATTGTGTATAAATGCCACATTTTTTTTATCCATTCGTCTATTGAAGGGCATCTAGGTTGGTTCCACAGTCTTGCTATTGTGAATTGTGCTGCTATGAACATCTATGTAGCAGAGTCCCTGTAGCATGCTCTTTTTAGGTCTTTAGGGAATAGACCGAGAAGGGGAATAGCTGGGTCAAATGGTGGTTCCATTCCCAGCTTTCCAAGAAATCTCCATACTGCTTTCCAAATTGGCCGCACCAATTTGCAGTCCCACCAGCAATGTACAAGTGTACCCTTTTCCCCACATCCTCGCCAGCACTTGTTGTTGTTTGACTTCATAATGGCTGCCAATCTTACTGGAGTGAGATGGTATCTTAGGGTGGTTTTGATTTGCATTTCTCTGACTGCTAGAGATGGTGAGCATTTTTTCATGTACTTGTTGATTGATTGTATGTCCTCCTCTGAGAAGTGTCTGTTCAGGTCCTTGGCCCATTTGTTGATTGGGTTATTTGTTTTATTATTGTTTAATTTTTGAGTTCTTTGTATACTCTGGATATTAGGGCTCTATCTGAAGTGTGAGGAGTAAAGATTTGTTCCCAGGATGTAGGCTCCCTATTTACCTCTCTTATTGTTTCTTTTGCTGAGAAAAAACTTTTTAATTTGAGTAAGTCCCATTTGTTGATTCTAGTTATTAACTCTTGTGCTATGGGTGTCCTATTGAGGAATTTGGAGCCCGACCCCACAGTATGTAGATCGTAGCCAACTTTTTCTTCTATCAGACGCCATGTCTCTGATTTGATATCAAGCTCCTTGATCCATTTTGAGTTAACTTTTGTGCATGGCGAGAGAAGGGGATTCAGTTTCATTTTGTTGCATATGGATTTCCAGTTTTCCCAGCACCATTTGTTGAAGATGTTATCCTTCCTCCATTGCATGCTTTTAGCCCCTTTATCAAATATAAGATAGTTGTAGTTTTGTGGATTGGTTTCTGTGTCCTCTATTCTGTACCATTGGTCCACCCGCCTGTTTTGGTACCAGTACCATGCTGTTTTTGTTACTATTGCTCTGTAGTATAGTTTGAAGTCTGGTATCGCTATACTGCCTGATTCACACTTCCTGCTTAGCATTGTTTTTGCTATTCTGGGTCTTTTATTTTTCCATATGAATTTCATGATTGCTTTCTCTATTTCTACAAGAAATGCCGTTGGGATTTTGATTGGCATTGCATTAAACCTATAGAGAACTTTTGGTAATATCGCCATTTTGATGATGTTAGTTCTGCCTATCCATGAACAGGGTATATTTTTCCATCTTCTAAGATCTTCTTCTATTTCTCTCTTTAGGGTTCTGTAGTTTTCATTGTATAAGTCTTTCACCTCTTTTGTTAGGTTGATTCCCAAGTATTTTATTTTTTTTTGGAGGATGTTGTGAATGGAGTGGTTGTCCTCATTTCCATTTCAGAGGATTTGTCGCTGATATACAGGAATGCCTTTGATTTATGCGTGTTGATTTTATATCCTGCCACTTTGCTGAATTCATTTATTAGCTCTAATAGTTTCTTTGTAGACCCTTTTGGGTCTGCTAGGTATAGAATCATGTCACCTGCAAATAGTGATAATTTAAGTTCTTCTTTTCCTATTTTGATGCCTTTAATTTCTTTTGTCTGTCTAATTGCTCTGGCCAGTGTTTCGAGAACTATGTTGAACAGAAGTGGTGAGAAAGAGCATCCCTGTCTTGTTCCAGATTTTAGAGGGAATGCCTTCAATTTTTCTCCATTCAGAATGATGCTAGCCTGAGGCTTAGCATAGATAGCTTTTACAATATTGAGGTATGTTCCTGTTATCCCTAGTTTTTCTAGAGTTTTGAACATAAAGGGATGCTGTACTTTGTCGAATGCTTTTTCTGCATCTATCAAGATGATCATATGGTTCTTATCTTTAAGTCTATTGATGTGGTGAATAACATTTATTGATTTCTGTATATCGAACCAGCCTTGCATCCCAGGGATGAATCCTATTTGATCATGGTGCACAATTTTTTTGATATGTTTTTGTATCCGATTCGCCAGAATTTTATTGAGGATTTTTGCATCTAGATTCATTAGAGATATTGGTCTGTAGTTTTCTTTCTTTGAGGTATCTTTGTCTGGTTTAGGAATCAGGGTGATGTTGGCCTCGTAGAATGAATTTGGAAGTTCTCCCTCTTTTTCTATTTCCTGGAATAGCTTGAAAAGTATTGGCATTAGTTCTTCTTTAAAGGTTTTGTAAACTCTGCTGTATACCCATCTGGTCCTGGGCTTTTCTTAGTTGGTAGTCTTTTGATGGCTTCTTCTATTTCCTCAATTGATATTGGTCTGTTTAGGTTATATATATCCTCCTGACTCAATCTGGGCAGATCATATGACTTAAGAAATTTATCGATGCCTTCACTATCTTCTATTTTATTGGAGTATAAGGATTCAAAATAATTTTTGATTATCTTCTGTATTTCTGAAGTGTCTGTTGTGATATTGCCTCTTTCATCCCGTATGTTAGTGATTTGAGTTCTCTCTCCTCTTCGTTAGCATGGCTAAGGGTCTGTCGATCTTATTTATTTTTTCAAAGAACCAACTTTTAGTTTTGTCAATTTTTTCAATTGTTTGTTTTGTTTCGATTTCATTAATTTCAGCTCTGATTTTAATTATTTCTTGCCTTCTACTTCTCTTGCTGTTGTTTTGCTTTTCTAGGATTTTGTGATGAAGTGTGAGATCATTTATTTGTTGTTTTTTCCTTTTTTTAAGGAATGAACTCCAGGCAATGAATTTTCCTCTTAGAACTGCTTTCATTGTGTCCCATAGATTCCGATATGTTGTGTCTGTGTTTTCATTTATCTCTAAGAATTTTTTTAATTTCCTCCTTGATGTCTTCTATAACCCATTGATCATTCAGTAACCTATTGTTCATTCTCCAAGTGATGCATGATTTTTTCCTTCCTTCTTTTATCGTTGATTTCCAGTTTCATTCCATTATGATCAGATAAGATGCATGGTATTATCTCTACTCCTTTATAATGTCTAAGATTTGCCCTGTGACATAATATATGATCTATTTTTGACAAGGATCCATGTGCTGCTGAGAAAAAAGTGTAACTGCTTGATGTTGGGTGGTATATTCTATATATGCCAATTAAGTCTAGGTTATTAATTGTATTATTGAGTTCTATAGTTTCTTTATTCAACTTTTGTTTGGAAGATCTGTCCAGTGGTGAGAGAGGTGTGTTGAAGTCTCCCATAATTATTGTATGGTGGTCTATTAGACTCTGGAACTTGAGAAGAGTTTGTTTAATGAACATAGCTGCACCATTGTTTGGAGCATATATATTTATGATTGTTATGTCTTGTTGGTGTATAGTTCCCTTGAGCAGTATGTAGTGTCCCTCTTTATCCCTTTTGATTAATTTTGGCTTGAAATCTATTTTATTTGATATGAGTATGGACACTCCTGCTTGTTTCTGAAGTCCTTTCACCTTCAGTCTATGTATGTCTTTTCCTATCAAATGTGTCTCCTGTAGGCAGCATATTGTTGGATTTTTTTTTTTTTTGATCCACTCTACTAGCCTGTGTCTCTTATTTGGTGAGTTTAAGCCATTAACATTTAGGGTTATTATTGAGATATGGATTGTTCTTCCAGCCATATTTGTTTATTTATGTTACTTAACATGGTTTGTTTTTCCTCTTTGATTATTTTTTCCCTTTACTGTACTATCTCTCCCACTGTTGGTTTTCATTGTTATTTTCCATTTCCTCTTCCTGTAATGTTTTGCCGAGGATGCTTTGAAGAGATTGTTTTCTAGCTGCAAATTCTTTTAGCTTTTGTTTATCGTGGAAGGTTTTAATTTCATCTTCCATCCTGAAGCTTAATTTCGCTGGATACACAATTCTTGGTTGGAACCCATTTTCTTTCAGCGTATGAAATATGTTGTTCCAGGATCTTCTAGCTTTCAGAGTCTGTGTTGAAAGATCAGCTATTATCCTGATTGGTTTACCCCTAAATGTAATCTGCTTCCTTTCTCTTGAAGCTTTTAAAATTCTCTCCTTATTCTGTATGTTGGGCATCTTCATTATAATGTGTCTAGGTGTGGATCTATTATGATTTTGCACGTTCAGCGTCTTGTAGGCTTCTAGGATTTGGGATTCTGTCTCATTCTTCAAGTCTGGGAAGTTTTCTCATATTATTTCGTTGAACAGATTGCTCATTCCTTTGGTTTGGACCTCTATACCTTCCTGTATCCCAAAGACTCTTAAGTTTGGTCTCTTTATGTTATCCCATATTTCTTGGATGTTCTGCTCATGGTTTCTTAACAGTCTCGCTGAACTGTCTATGTTTTTTTTCAAGTTGAAATACTTTGTCTTCATTGTCTGATGTTCTATCTTCTAAGTGTTCTACTCTGCTGGTAGTATTCTCCATTGAGTTTTTAAGTTGGTTTATTGCTTCCTGCATTTCTAGGATTTCTGTTTGTTTGTTTTTTATAACCTCTATCTCCCTGTAGAGTTGATCCTTTGCTTCTTGGATTTGTTTATGTAATTCATTGTTGAAGTGATCTTTCATTGTCTGATTTTGCTGTCTAATGTCTTCCTTGAGACTCCAGATCATCTGAGGCATGTAAATCCTGAATTCTTTATCTGATATTCCATCTGCTGCAGCTATTACCTCTTCTAAAGTTGAGTTGACTTGCATTGCTTGTGGTTTTTTCTTTCCTTGTCTTTTCATACTGCTCGCGTTTCTTTCTGCTTGGCAAAACTGTTGTGTTATTGAATTTTCCCCCTGTATATTTATATTGCTCTTGTATAGTTGCAAAGTCTCCCTTGCAGGGGCGGGTGGCGGCTGTGCTCCTCCTCCAATTGGAGTGATCAGTCTATCACACCGGCAGGCCGCTGGGCCCCTTCTCCAGGTCGCGTGGTCTGCCTACCTTGCAGGCAATGGCTGTGTCCCTCCTCCAATTGGGGTGATCTTTCAACTAGGCCGGTGGGCCGCTGGGCCCCTTCTCTGGGACACGTGGTCTGCCTACCTTGTGGGCGGCAGCTGGGCCCTTCCTCCAATTGGGGTGATGTGTCTACCACGCCGGCGGGCCGCTGGGCCTCTTCTGCCGGTCGGTTGCAGGTCTCCACTTTTATGACTTGAATCCCCTGGATACAACCTTAACTGTGCCTTTTTTCACTCATGTCCTGTCAGGTACACCCGAGGCCACCTGGTAGGTACTTGCGAGGACAGTGTGGCATTGTTTGCTACAATCTCCTGCTTCCACACCAGCAGCTGCAGTGTGGCTGCTTCACGATGGCTCTCACCTCAGCTCTCTGTGGCCAGTTGAAAAACAGTGCTTTTCAAGCATCAGTGCTCAGTGCAGCTATTGGATCAGCTAAATTCAGGCTGCTTTTCTAATGTTGTTTTTTCCATATCAAATCTGTATTTCTCTGTGTTTTCCCTCCCTCTGTGGTGAACCAGCACCAATACCACTTCTGGCACACCACTGCCAGCTAAGGTCAAATGTATTCTTTCTTGTTTATTGTACCCAAATTTCTTAATCTCTAAGACACTTTGAAAATCCAATACTGGATTTTACTGAAATACCTTTTACCCACCTTGCTAAGAGGCAGTACTCCTACTGCTTGAATCCTGAGCTACAGAAGAATTAGGAATGCAGCCTTCCTCTACCCTTCCATCTTGAATGCTCTACCTTTACTTCTTTAATCATGGTTTATTTGAACTATTATTATGACCATTTTGATTTCTAAACCTAAAATCTGGAACTTCTCATAACAAGTTTCTGTTGTCTGTTCTTTTGCCCCAGTATTATTCACACTTGTTTCTTTGCATGTCTCAAACATTTTTGGAAAACTGGATATTTTGTAATGTATTTGAGCAATTTTTTGTAGATACCAATTCCCCTTAGTCTTCATCAGGTATGGTTTTTGTCATCATTTACTTTGTAACTTTGCTAGACTATTCTGGTTAATTCTATTTCCCATGCAGCATAATGTCTTTGGTGTTATCACTCTTTGGAAAGTAAACACTTCTCATATGAAGTCACCTTGGGATGACAGCAGTTTTAGCATGGTCTCTTTGGCTGTCTCTTTGCCTTGTCTATTAAGCTCGTTGCCTCATTGGGTATTACGCCTAGCAATTAGGCCCAACTGTTAGGATGAAGTTTTATATAAACACAAATTAGATCATGTTGGTTAATAGTGCTGCTAATTTTCAAACATCCTTAATTTTCTGCCCTTTGGTTATATCAAGTACCGAAAGAATAGTGTTGAAGTCTCCAAGTATAATTGTAAACATATCTACTCTTTTTTTCAAGTCAGTTTTTTTGCTTTAATTATTTTGATGCTCTGTTCTTTGATGCATGTGTACTAAAAATTGCTATGTCTCCTTAGTACATTAACCATTTCTACATTATATAATGTTTTTCCCTCCAAAATTCTCATTCTAATTTTCATAATTATTTGTAAACCTAAAAAGAAAGTGGTTTATTAAACTATGTATCACTAAAATGACTAAACTTTAACATAAAGAATATACACAAAAGCCTCATTGCTTTATTTACAATTTCTGGGTGAAGACATCTTCTGATGAGAACTGAACACATACCTGAAAGAATTGACAGAGTAGTGGATTTTCCTGCTCCGTTATGTCCTAGAAGAACAGTGATCTGCCCCTCGTACAAATTCAAAGACAAGTCCTTAATTGCTACTTTGATAGCATGATTCACTTTGAATACCTGTGGGGGGAAAACCCACAAATACTAATTATATATTTTTCACAATCACTTTGGAAGAACAAGCACTCATATCAATTATCTATAGACAAAAATAAGATCACATCATTAATCATATGAGGAAAAAAGTATAAAAAAGATAGAACTGTGAAAACAAACAAATTTCTACAGGAACATACATTTCAGAATCTCACAATAGATCTAAAATATCCTCTGAAAATTTCATCTGTTTCTGCTTTATTTCAATTACCATCTTAAAGTCGATAAGTTGCCACAATCATCTTCAGTTCATTTCTTTGTCTTAATTTGGAGAAATGCCAATAAAAAACCTACACATAGATGTTTTTCTGAAATTTTCCCTTGTGTAAACTAGCAGTGCTTCTGTTTAGGATGCAAAAAGCTGGAAAAACATCATTTTCATTCTGGCAACAAGTAGAAGCTGAATAATTTACAAAACCATAACTTTTCTCCAACCCATCAGAGAGGTGAGGTTTACAGGCAAACAATTAGCCTGAAATTTAATAAAACATAGAAACTTTCAAGGAGAGATGGTACGTGGATTTTCTCTTACCTGGAGCAGACATGAATGCTATATAAACTTGTAAGAAGATTTTGGTTACTATTTAATAAAAATGAGATGAGTACTGCATCACAACCCAATCTCAAATTAAAGATACCTACAATAACAAAAATGTATGGTATTGGCATAAAAACAGATATGAAGACCAATGGAATAGAACAGAAGACAAATTCACACACGTACATTCATCTGATCCTTGACAAAGGCACTGAAAACATACACTGGAGGAAAGAGAGACTTTTAAACAAATGGTACTAGGAAAACTCAGTATACATAGTAGAAGAATAAAACTAGATTTCTATCTCTCACTCTGAACAAAAGTCAACTCTAAGTAGATCAAAGACTAGGAATGAGACCAGAAACTCTGCAACTGCTGTAAGAAAACATAGGGTCAACACTCTAACAAATAGGTAAAGGTATTGACTTTCTTAAAAAAGACTCCTAAAACTAAAACCAAGAATCAATAAATGGGATACTATCAAATTAGAAAGCTTCAGTAAAGGAAACAATGAAGAACGTTAAGAGAGAGAGAGTCCTCAGAGTGGGAGAAAATATTTACCAGCTATTCTTCTGAAAAAAATACGAAAATATCCAGAATACACAAAGAACTAAAAAATACCAAAGACAAAACAAACCCAAATAACCTCATCAATAAGTGGGTAAATGAACAGACATTTCTGAAAATAAGAAATACAGATCGCCAACAAATATATGAAAAAAGCATTGCAACGTCCTTAGCAATCAGGGAAATGCAAATCAGAGCTACACTGAGAATTCATTTTACTCCATTTAAAATGGCATCCATAAATAATAGAAATAATAATAAATACTGGTGAGGATGAGGGGGGAAAACACTATGTACTGTCCATGGGATTGAAAATTAGTACAACCACTCTGAAAATCATTATGGAGATTTGTCAAAAGACTAGGAATGGAACCATCACAGAACTCAGCTATTCTGCTCCTTAATATTTAAAAAAATCTTTTCGTTGTAGATGGACATGATATCTTTATTTTTATGTGGTGCTGAGGATCAAACCCAGTGCCTTCCACATGTGAAGCAAGTACTCTACCATTGGGCTACAACCCCAGCCCATATTCTAGCACTTTAGTATTTATTCAAAAGAATTAAAATCTGCAATGCACAGTAATATATGCTTACCAATGTTTACAGCAGCACAATTCATAAGAGCCAAATTGTGGAATGTGTCTAGGTGTCTCTCAACAGATAAAGAAAACATGATACACACACACACACACACACACACACACACGATGGAGTTTCATTCATTCATAAAGAACATAATCATCATCTCATTAAATAGTTGGTAAATAGATGGAACTAGAAAACAAAGTGCTAAGTGAAATAATGTCAAGAATCAAATGTTTTCTTTTATATGAATAAGATCAAGATAAAAAAAGGAATAAAGAAGGGACCTCATTAAAACAGAAGGGAGACCAGCAGAAATACTAGGAAATGAAACTGATCAAATTATGCTATGTGTATGTACAAATATATCACAATGAATCCAACTTTTAGGTATAATTATAATGAATCAATTAAGAAATTATCAAGGCCAGTAAAGCAGAGAAATGGGATAGAGAATGCAGGAGGGGAAGGGAAAGGTGGAATTACTGTGAAATGAAATAAAATTATCTTTTTTGTGTGTGCAGGTACAAATAGGTTATAATAAATTTTACTATAATGTAATATTAGAATAACTTTCAGTTTACAGCTAGCAGCTAGCAGCTATGAGCAGCTTGGAGTGCTTGAAGAATCTACATTTGTTCAGGCCTGATAGTAATGCCTACAGGATGGGATGCTCTGCTCTAGTGAGCCATTAGTGAAACCACATCCTTAGCACTTGTGGTTAGCATTGCCAAGCTGCCAGACCAGGAAACTGATAGCCAGGAGCTTCAGGAATGGAACTTTTTATAAATCCCCTCCCCTAGGGACAAAGTCCCTTCCTGATGATAGCAATATTTAGAGCATCCTCATAGTGTGGTTACATTAGGCATAAGATGATTGGCTTATGGATACTATCAATCTTGCTTGTGTATGATTGATGGGCATGCCCCACTCAAACCCTATAACAATTATATGCATTCTAAAAATAAACTGAGCTACTGGATGACGTCCTGAGGTAGGTCTCCAGCCAGTTCTCTCACCAGCTCCCGGGGTCTGTGTGTTGATTCTGCGTCTCTACCCCCTGGCAACAAGGTAGCCGAGCAATTAATTGACTGGAACCACAGCAATGTATAATTATAATATACCAATAAAAACATGAAAGAGGTGAAAATATTTTAAAGAAAGAGTTGGGATTCAAGCCCATGTCATTCAAAATTAAAGGACATAGTCCTTCTAATATAACCCATTGATAATGACTACAAAGACCTGTGTAAGAGAAAATAAATCTATTTGACTTTTCACTCCAAATGGTGGCTAAGTGTTTTCATCACATCTACTTCTTAGACCTAAGCATCAGGCTTGTGTAATTACTTATTGAAATCTCTACTTGGATGATGATTAAATTTCCTATATTCAAAATCATGCTCCTCATTTCCCACACTCGTTTAAAAATTGATCAGTCAACAAACCAAAGAAATCCTGAATCCTCTAGTGTCTCCAATATCCAAACATTACTCCACTAATTGACCTTTTCTTTAAGTCACAAGATGAAAATGCACACTAATATTCTCTTTTCCCTCAATCACACACATCCAACCTATGTTTTGCATCTGTGTACTTCCACTATCTTCAGCATAGTCAATGCTGCCATAATATCTTACCTGAGCTATGATAAAAGTCTTCAATTTGTCTTTCTTCTTCTAATAATACTCCTTATAGCAGCTGGAGTGATCTTTTCAAACAATATCATACTCCTCTCCTTCAAAAGGCCTATAGTGATTTTTTGATATACTTTTTATTTATTCCTTTTTAGAGCTATATACAACACCAAGATATGCCCTGATATAATCAAAAACACATTGAATACAACCCACTCCAATTCAGTCCCCAGTAGTCCCCATCATGGCACCCCCCACTCCCCTCCCTCCACTCCACTCCACCTCTTCAATCCATTTAAAATTTACTTTTTATCTTTAGTGTCCTGTGATACACCCAGTGCCAGGACCCACTGCGCCACATCCATGCATTCAGTAAGATTTATTTCACTGTTATTCCCTATTTCTGTCCCTATTCCTCTTTAATCCCCTTGGTCTACTCTACTGACATTTCCTCTGTTTTGATGAAATTCCTTCTCCTTTTCTTTTTTTCTTCTCTTTTAGTCCCCCCTCCCTTATTTTGGATTAGCTTCCATATATCAGAGAAAATATTCAACCTTTAACTTTTGGGGATTGGCTTATTTCACTTAGCGTGATAGTTTCCAGTTCCATCTATTTACCAGCAAATGCCATAATGCCATTTTTCTTATGGCTAAATAATATTCCATTATGTATACATACCACATTTTCTTTATCCAGTCAACTGTTGAAGGGTACCTAGATTATCTCCGTATCTTGGCTATTGTAAATTGTACTGCTATGAACATTGATATGGCTGCATCACTGTAGTATCCTGATTTTAAATCTTTTGGAGTAGTGGTGTAACTGGGTTGTATGGTGATTACATTCCTAGTCTTGTTTAAAAATATTTTTCTTTTGTAGTTTTAGTTGGAGACAATATCTTTATTTTATTTATTTTTATGTTTGTGCTGAGGATTGAACCCAGAGTCTCGCAGGTGCTAGATGAGTGCTCTACCACTGAGCCACAAACCCAGCCCCTCCATTCCTAGTCTTTTAAGGAATCTTCATACTGCTTTCCAGAGTGGCTGCACTAATTTCAAGTCCTACTAACAATGTATGAGTGTACCTTTTTATCCACATCCTCATCAACATTTATTATTATTTATATTCTTTATAAGTGCCATTCTCATTGGAGTGAGATGAAATCTCAATGTAGTTTTAATTTGCATTTCCCTAATTGCTAGAGATGTTGAACATTTTTTCATATATTTGTGACCGTTACTTGATATTAAATAAAATCCAAACTTTTCCATAGCTTCCAAGTCCCCCTGCATGATTTGTTACATCTCAAAATTCATTTCATATAACACTTTTTCTTTTCTTCCTTCACTCCAACTTTTAATTTCCACTTGTTCCTTCTATTTCAGGGTTTGGAATTCTGTTTGAATTCATGTCCCTAATTTTTCAACTATTATTGTTATCTCAGTTTACTGTTGCACATCTGAGTTCCCCCCAAACAATTCTCAATTAGAATGTAGGAAGGGGAATTGAACCCATAGTTTTGTGCATGCTAAACACACACTCTACCACTAAACTATGCTCCCATTCTAGCAGGTAGAAATGTTTTTAAAAAGTGTTCACATGACTAGACTGGGAAAATGACAAGGCACAGGGTAAAGATAAGCTATAATACAGTTACTCCAAGGCCTCAGGAGATTCCAGGAGGAATTTTCAGGCTCAATTGCTGAGAGCCACAGCTGAGTCGGAATGGCCCCTGGCATTTTGCCAATAGTATTGATTGACAGGTGAGGCTTTACTATCCGCTACTTTGTAGTTCTCAGCTACTCTGGAGTTCTTGTGGGGATTCCCAGGGATTCCCGGAGAGTTCCCATTGATTGGGGAAGTGCAGGAGGAGGGATTTCCGGAGGATATTTCTGGCTGCTGGTTCCTGGACAAGCCGCGTGGCATTCGGGAGGAGTTCCCGGGAGCGTGTGTGGAGCGTGCTAGTGGAGTTCAGAAATAAAGTTTGTTCCTGCTTCAGTGGCTCGTGATTTGAGTGCCCAGCCAGACTGCGGCACTCAATGTCTCCACAAAGTCGAGGGACAAGGCCCTAATACTACCATGTTGAAAGGTAATTAGATTTAGGTATCCCAAAGAGGACCATGAACTTGGTTGTGGTGGCTCTCTTCAGTCTCAGAAATCACAACAAAGGTGACAGCTGAGAAATGTTAGCTGAAGCTGTCAGTGACATAACAGCCTCTCTATGATTAGGGAGTAAGTCTTTCAGTCTAGAGGGTGGCATCTGAACAGAAAAGTGCATCATGTGGGAGCCAAATACATTCTTCCCTTTTTCACTATTTTAGTGAAAATTTTCCTACTTTCTATGATCAGAGTCAAATGTTCATTGCCAAAATGCTGATTACCCTTGTTTGTCTGCTGGTCTCTCAGACAAAGGGTTCAAAGCAGTTGGGTAGCAATCAGTTTATATTTCAAAGGGGCTCTTGGAACGCCTTCTTCTGGGGAATTATCTCCCAGAGGCCACAGTCTGAATGACAGATGCAAATATTTTCCAAATGTATAACTGGGAGTACTGGTAAATAAGTCCAGTCCTATTTCTACTCCTTTGTTTCCAATCATGTATACTACTTGCTGAGGACAAATCACCATACAACAGTCACTTGCTTTAGTATGTATCCTGCATCCTTGAGGACAACACCTCATTCTTACAAGGTATTCACTTCAGACAATTGCCTGAAATATGCCTTTACCAAGACAATAAGTTATTCCCTTGGGTTAGCAGGTTCTGAATGTGATAGGCCAGTGTATTATTCCATGGTTGTAGTTTCACCACTGTGCTTTCTTTGTGGCAAAGTGAATCTTTATGTGACACTTTGTGGGATCCCATACCAGTGAGATGTGTGGTTGGCCGAAGCTCTATAAGTAAACTATAAGTAGGAAAGGCAAAAATTCTACCAGGAATAAATTTTTGATTCATATCAGGATGAAATGAAGCTTCTTTCAGTCCAATGCATTAATCTAGCTTCCAAGTGATCTGGTTTCCTTAAGAAATGGTGATCAGCATTATGCTTTTTTGCTGACATGCTGGATATTTGGCAGTAGCAGTAGCAAGATAAGCCATGGTGAGAGCTTATGCTTTAAGTTTATCCTGTACCCTTGCCATTGCAGGTGATTATGATCACTGACAAAAGGCTGGCTGATGCTCACTGGTTCAATCAGTTTGTCTAGCTAGTTATTTACTGCCTCTCCTTTGGTATATAATCTCTGCTGAATGTTAACATTTACAAAGATCTTCACATTTTGTTCTGATTCCTGTATTTACATCACATGCCTCAATCCTAGAATTCCTTGTCCCCAATCTTCCAGTCTTTCTTATTCTAGGACCCTGGACTAATTGTCTAGAACATTTATTCTTGCCCATGAGTTCAGCAATCTGGGGCCATGCTACACAAAGCAGATGACCATGTGAATGGTCTGAAGCTTTGTCCTTTTGGGGGAATTCCTCTTCATCCTTCAAGGCTCATTATTTGGGGCAGCAGTGTAGCTGCTAAGTTCTGGCTTCTACCCATGTACCAAGATGAGCTACCTATGGACAAAGCTCAAGCTTTTTCCTTGAGTTGGTTAAGGTGGATTCCTAATATAGCCATAGCTATGAGCTGAGAAAGAAGCACTGATGAAACTGGGGTAGAAGATATGAGGATCTAGACTCCCTGCTTACACAGCTTACTCATGTCCTTTGATTCTGCTCATGTTCAATCCTTTAGGTATTACTTCTATAATGGATTGCTGCTAGCCCTGCCTGTGCTTACTAATTTGGTAGATCTAATGAAATCCAACTCAAAATGGTTAGCCTGAACAAATGGTTATTTGACATGCGATGTTTAGCTGCTTCATCTCTATCAAGGCCAATAGCAACATCATCAACTATTTGTGAAAGATGGCTTTCTCCGATTCATTTGATGATGGCATGGCCTTGATCCAGAACTCTACTAATGCTTAACCATAAAAGCAATGATACATTTTTCTAGTAGGACACCACTAATACCATAAAGTCAGCTTAATTGTAATGTCCAAGCAGCAGGAGTGCTTATACATGGGTCTGCTGCAGAGCCTTTCTGACTCTGGACTATACTCAAAATTGGCAGCCTTTGTGTCACTTCATATCGGAATCAAATTAGTATCAATAGGTATAGAACATGCTGCTTTCAAAATGGTTTGGAAGTGTGGTGTCCCATAAAAGCTTGTGTGAGAGACAAGAAGGTTTGGAGGAGATATGGTTGGGTCATAGCCTTAATCTAATCAGTGAATTAATCCCTGATGGGATTAACTGAGTGGTGATTGGAGATAGGTGGGGTATGGCTGGAGGAAGTGGTTCATTTGGGGGTGTGGCTTTGGGGCATATATTTTGTACTAACAGAACCCAGACTAATACCTCCTAAAGATTTTACTAATGTGTCCCCAAATCTTTATAGGTTTTATCCTACCCCTTCTCAGAATACATGTCTTACCAAGGCCTCCAAATATATTTGTCATGTCTTGCTTATCTGGTCCAATTAAAATGATGTCATCAATACAGCGAATCAGAGTGATGCTCTGTAAGATGAATAGCTAGTCAAGTTCCCTTCAGATTATATTAGGACAGAGAGCCAAGGAATTTTCATAACCCTGAAAAAGTTAAGTGTTGGAAAAAGGAATTTTCTCAAATCAATGGCACTGTGTCATATCCTTAGGCTGTGTTAATGGCGTATCACAGGTAAAAGATGCCACATCTGGCACAGCAATTGCAATTAGGTTGACTACTAAGTTTGTAAGAGATCCATTCTCATCCCTCAGAACCTGTCTGGATGGACTTTTGCAAGGAACAAAATGTTGAGTTAAATCATAATATAATGAGAGACCACTACTTATACATTGCTTAAAGATAGCTCTTCTAGGGCTGAGGTTATAGCTCAGTGGTAGAGCACTTGCCTAACATTTTCGAGGCCCTGGGTTTGAGTCTCAGCATCACATAAAAATAAATAAAATAAAGGTATTATGTCCAACTACAACTAAAAAATATTAAATAAGAAATCTTTTCCACTCCTCCAAAAATTAATTTACCATCTTGACCAGTGGAATTAGGTAGTTTCAAAGAATTACACATGACCTTCCCTAGTACAACAGTTCTTCCCCAGAGGCAAGGAGTCATTGTAGAAATTATTCCAACTTCCAAATATTTATTTTCCAAGGATACATTTGACAACTGTGTAAATGCTCACCAGGTGGATTCTAATGTACCCTTATAAACTAGAAAAGGGTCTAAATTCCATTTATTGTCTATCCTGCATGTATTCCTGGCCCTAACAAGGAGAAAACGATGTTTCTTTTGATCTCTAAGTATGGTTATCCAAGCAAATAGCTTCCCTTTGCAAATGCACAACCATAAATGGTAACCATTATCACATTCATTTGCTGTGATGATTCAAGGAGTTTCTCTTTAACAACTAAGCCCTTCCTCTGTCAACAGACATCAGCTCTGAAACCTGGAAACTATGGAAAGATCATAGACTGATATTATGTGCCTGTACTCCAACTCCTGATGATCCACTCATCCTTTCTTCTGATTGCATGGCTTGGGCAGTACCTTTGCTGGCTGTCCATCTACCTTGCCTTAAGGGAACTATGTATCAATCATCATTTGTGGATCAAGTTCTCCAGACTACCACTCAATACTTGTTGTTAGAAAAAGTGTTCATGCCTGTACCACCAACCAGTGTCTATGACTTTAGAATCATCATTTTCACTGCTATCAGTCCAGTTCTGAGGTAGTAATTCCCCTTGCTAACAGCAGTTTTCAATGATGCTGATGTTCCTCTTGCTAGTACATTTTTTACTGCTTGGACTGTCAAAATGTTGACTTGGGATGTAGTCAACTGAATGCTTGACTGAGACTAGAAGACTTGACTTCCAAAGAGACTCACTCCTCTACAACCGCTCTGGTTAGGACCTTAAGAAACAGCAGCGAAAAAGATCACTAAAACATGTACCATCACTTCTGTAGGGTCACACAGGTCAGCTGAATTCAGTGTGGGGGAGGAAGGCACAGGGTGGTAGTACAGGCAAGGAAAAGAGGATTGCTGGGGGGCATCATGAAAGCTGCCAATTAGAAACCACTTCTAATGATTCATATCCTCCTACATGCAAAATACCTTCACCTGCTCTCAGCTGAAGCATCAGCTCAAAGACCAGATTTCTGGTCAAATCCAGGAGTGAATGAGACTCTTGTGCTATTGTTTCTTGAAAATATTTTCTAGACTTTAGTTCCTCTAAATCTGACGGCCTGTAAAACAAACATGAAATCTTTCATTCTTCACTCTTCCCCACAAACCTAATATAAAATAGTGGGATAAACATGTTACCCACTACACACACCTTCTTTCAAAAAGGGGAAAACAAGAAACACAAGAGTGAATAGAAATTCTGAATCCATTCCTTGGTATGCTGGCAGTACTTTTATTAAGACTCAAGATCAGAGAATGATTCCCCATGCTCTTGGCTCCACCTTCCGGGACTCTTCTTAATTATGCTTCCTTTTCCATGAAAGGTAGCCCTGTCTGAAGCCAAGTTCTTTTCAGACTGCTTTCCACCTGTAGAAGTTTGAAGGCCAAAAGGCCTCTTTTAATTTTGTACTTTCTGCCATTTCAAGTTGGTACAATTTCTAGCAAAACTTCATATAAAACATTGGGTTCAACCTAAGCCACAAAAGCATCTGCACAGATATATTAAGACAATCTTTCTCTACCTTTGTTTTCTGCTGAAGCTCCTAATAGATAATTCTCTAAGTTGTTAGAATTTCTATTATGTGATTGTATAATCCTTTGAGGCACCATTTTGTATCTTTTTGAGGTTTATGACAAAATACTTTTTACAATTTTGGCTTTCAAAACTTTAAATCATGTTTTTCTGACAGAGACTGAGATTTGATCTTTGATTCAAAGATTTTTTTTTTTTTTTAAATTTCAACAGCATCCACCATTTGGAGAAGCTAGGAATTATCAAAACCAATTCTTGGATTCTTTATATTTTACATTTCTTTCTTGAGTTTGTCTCCTCTCACATTTATTGCCTTTTCCCCTAAGGCAACAAGAAGAAGTTAGGCAGTTCCTTCACCAATTTTCCTGGAGACATCATTAGATCAATCAACCAGTTCATTAGGTACATTTTCTGTTTCTCATTACTACAAGTAATGATGTTGACAAACTACTAATATGTAATGAGGAAGCAATCTGAGAGACCAATATTCAAGCTTAAATTTCTTTTATGACTTAGGCTTGGAAAATAATCCTGCCACTTCTGAAGTTTTTGACTGACCACCAGGTCAACCCTATTCAAAGGCATGAAAATTTGAAGATGTAGGTCATTGGAGGTCATCTTGGAGGCTGTGTGTTACATCTTATAACATAATTCAAGGTATTTTCCTAATGGCCAGAAGTGTGTATGGGTTGTCTTGTGGGGCAAAGGCCACTGCAGCATATTGAAAAAAGTGGAGAATGAAAACTACTTCTTTAAAGGAAGGAGTAGATCATTTCTGTAGGTTGAAGGTTAAGGAGAAAATATGAGTCAGAATTTGGGGTCCTAGATTTCTCATTCTAATCAAGGCTTCATGGTGGCAAGAGAAGATATAACATTCTCTAGAGGTCTCTTATTCTTTTTTTAAAAAAAAACTTTATTTTATTTATTTTTATGTGGTGCTGAGGATCGAACCCAGTGCCTGGCACATGCTAGGCGAGTGCTCTACCACTGAGCCACAACCCCTGCCCTAGAGGTCTCTTAGACTTATGAGTAAGTGTAGAGCTTAGTTTTCAGATTTTTCTGCTCTTTGGTTGTTGAGGATGAGAACTTTTTATATGATTTCTGGTAAGCTCACTAGATTTTACACTAATAATATATGGTCTTTCATTTTCTCCAGTGTGTCACTTTTCCCTAACAATAGTACCCAATTACATGGTGTTTATAATTATTAATTATCCCATATTTTTCAAATTCTTGATACATGTCACCAACTAGCAATACCCTTCTTTTCCCAGGTATACCATCTCAATTCATCACCTGTAAACATTGTATGGCTACCTTCTACCACAGTCTACTTCTCACCATCTGCTTTCTCAGTCAATTCTGGGTACCAATAATCACTATTTAGGTTCCATTTATGTAAGACAGAGATTGGCATATAGGAGTGCTCTTGGGTCCAACATCTATGTGAAGAAGGGAAGGATACAGATTTAGGAGACAGAATAGTTGGACTGCAGTACAGTAATAACAAAGTTAAATTGACAAAGAGTTATGTAGCTTGGATGACCATTCAGAACTGACCTGAGCTGGAGGAAAGAGCTGGGCCTTTGTATCTCCATTTTGAGCAGTCATTTGGTTTAAGCTGACCCAGAAATAGCCTGATTTGGGGTGAGATGGTTCTACTCAGCTGAGGTTATTTTTATAGAGGGTGATCAGCATTTACAATGACCATATTTTCATTGGATAACCTACCTGAAATATTTCTCCTTTCCATTCTATTTCTACATCCTTTTTATTTTCCTCATGAAATTTATCATATATTGTAATTATCTTGTTTATTTAATTGCTAACTTACTTTTACTTACACTAGAATGTAAGTTCCTCAAGCACATTGACCATAACTTGCTGTTTCACCAAGAATGAATGAATGAATGAAAAAGACCCAGGGTCTTGGTTTCTTCTGAACTTTGTTATGATCGTAGATATGCAAGTCTTAGGGAAATATGGGGAGCAGTGAAGTATTTGGCAATTAGATGAGGTTCTCAGGGGCAATCAAGAAAAGAATAGAGAAATAAAAGCCGATTTGGGGAAGTCGTCACAGCCGGTGTGTTTCTTGAGCAAATCTCATTCATCATTCATCTATATTATAGGTTATAAATATTCACAAAAATGATATGAAAAATTCTCCTGACACCAGGAAAGACTGAGTTTTAATCTGGGTTAAGGTAACCAATATAGAGACATCATATTGCATAATAAAGGCAGAGGGGACCATAAGAGTATTAAACATCTCACAAAGATAGCCAAATTTTCAAGAATGCTTTGGATATCACTAAGCTATGGAGTTAGGGGGTGGGTTGTTTAAGCAGATCTTTGAGAGGTGAGGAAATGCCAGAAAACCTATTTATCTGAATACTGAACACCTGAAGATGATCCAAATAAACTGAGAGGGCCCACCCCCACCCCCAATCATATGCCCAGGCAGATTACAAATAGATGAATAAAAAATATTTGTAACCAGAAATTTATGTTCACATATGAATATAAAATATTTGTGACCAGAAATTTATGTTCACATATTCAAAACATCAAGCTCCACTAGACCCTGCATTTTAAATGAAATAATTTATAGAGTAGACAATTACAGTTTATAGGCAATATGATTTTATTCTGTAGGAAGAAGAAAGATGTGACTTTTTATAATATACTGTATAAATTTCCTTTTGATATTTCCCAAAAGAAGTAAACACAATGACTACAACCTTTTATTTGCACCTAATCTTTTTTCTTGGTATTTCTAATAATGAACATTTACAATGAATGTAAGCTAAATATTAGTTTCATTAAGAAAAAGAGGTATGTGAAATAATACCTTATGCAAGTGTTTAATCTGAATACCTGCTACCAAATCAGTAGGGTCAGCTTCAAAATACTTGTTTTCAATTGTCTCATGATGTTGAATTGGTTCAAGTTGTTTTTTAGGTGGTTCCCCAAACCAGTAAGAGTGCTAAGAAGGGAATAAAAATATCATCACTGTAATGGCCCTGAAAATGGAAACATTAGAAAACACAAATGTATTTCTATAATCCATTTTCTGTACTCCATCTCAATATAAATGTTAGCAGGTATTTTTATTGAGATATATTCTAGAAATTCCTTGGATTAAAATTTGAAGCTTTATATATAACCAGAGATATGAAAAATTGTACTGTATACATGTAATAAGAATTGTAATGCATTCTGCTGTCATTTTTTAAAATCAATTAAAAAGTGGGCTAAAAAATAATTTGAAGCTAATTGGTTATAATTTGAATCCAACAGTATTCAGAGCAGGATATTAAAGTCCTAACTGTTCAAGGGAGAAAATATGAAAATTGCTCTAATACTAGGTTATAGTAAAAGAATTATATCACTTTCTGCCTGATCTTCTCTGAGCAATATGTGAATCAAATATTAAGCATCAAACATAATTTTAAATGTTTGTATTGCACATTATGAAAACTTGGACATAAAATGTCAAAATTGAATGGAAAAGTATGAAAGCTCTCCAACCCTTTTCTATCATTTTGACCCCCCACAAAAAAGGATATGGAAAAATAATAGAAGGCAAGATGTTCATGCTTCCAATTTTTCTATGATTCTGACTAAGAAACCTGGCTAACCAAGGAAATAAAGCAGATTGTGAGTACATAGACAACAGACATACACACACACACACATACACATACATATATATATATATATACACACACATGCACACATTTATATAAATACATGAGGGCTTAGCATACATTAGGAAAAAGCTAAAACAAAGTAGTGAAGTTGGGGGGGGGTAGGTAAGAATAGTTCTTTCACCTCATCTATTGATTCAATTATAGACAGTGCAAAATTAAATTATAATGGTTTTTAAGATATTTTTTAAAAACACCTCATAAGGACTATAGCTCTTTGAATAACAATCATTAGAACTCACCTTCAAGAAAAAGTTCCATGGCTTGGGCACACCATATTGCCCTAGAAAGACAGCTTCTATATACCAGGTCACAAGACCATATAAGAAAGTATCAAATAAAAACATTCCCAGCACATATGCAAATAAAAAGTTGTCCAGATTGGCTGATGAGAATATGTTATTCCATTTAATTCCCGTTTCTAAGACATAATAGAAGACATTTAATTAGAGGCCAAATGAGACTAAAACAGATATCCTGCTATATCATAATTAAATAGTGGCACTTTCTAGAGATTACTAGTAGAATCAACCACTTTCTTACACCCTTAGAATTTAGATTGCCCCAGAGGGCATCTGAGTAAGTACTCATGTAAAGTGTCTCTCATTATACCCAAACAAATAATTAGAAATGATTGAAACAAAAAGAAAATACAGGGATGGGGGAAGCTCAAAGAAAAATAAGCAGACCTTCAGGGTAAGATGGTGGCTCCTCTCTCTCCACCTCTCTTCATGCTAAATGTTTACTGGTTATATAATTCTGGAAAAACAATCATGGAAAGGTAGGGACAGATACTGACTATAGGATAGAAAACTAGAAGTGCTTTGCATGTCCACTGCACTAACAGAAAAAGGAAAAAGGTGGCCACTAAATGTAGAGTGTTATTTCCCACAATACCACTAGATAGCAAGTGACAAATCCAAAAGTAAAAGGAAGCAGTTCTACCAGACTTGCAGTAAATTTTTGGAGAGAATGTGAAAACATTAATATTACACTATAGGTGTTGGTATAATGTAATACAAACTTTTGAAGGACAGTTTAGTGATATTAATCAAAATTAAAACTGTGAACATCCACTAAGATAGTAAAGATAAACCTACTAAAATATGGCAAAATTTACAAAGTAAAATACTCACTGTTTGATTCTGCATCAAGCAGGAATTTAAATCCCAGGGCCATTGCAACATTACAGCTGAGGCAGAAAATCAGTTTCTGCTTCAATGTCATCTGTCCAGCATTGACAAGGAGTCTAGTAGCTGGAAGGTAGGTGATAAAGAAAAGGAAACCTCCCAAAGCAACAGCAAAATTGACTGCAAGCAAGAAGGAAAGTATAAGGCAAATTTAAGTAGGTTTCAAAGATATGTTTTTTTATAAAAGTACACTAAAATAAGCTCTATGAGAAATAGAAATTTGTTTTGTTTACCAATACGTCCTTTAGCACATAATAACTGAAACACAGTAGGTGCTCAAAATATTTTTCAGTGAAAAGCCTGAAATGAAACACATGAGGAACTTTTTTTCCCCTGAAATTTATCATTCTATATGTAATGACTGGAAATTTTAATGGAAATTTATACTTTTATTTATTACCACTCATCATAAGAAATTTTAAATATAAATACAACTACTGGCATAATTAGAATATAACTAGAGTGTGTTTTCAGGCATTATGAGGGGACAAGGAGGAGTCCTGTATAGAGAAAGACAAACTTGGTATAAAAAAGCCAAATATGAGGAAAAAAATGTTCTACATCTCTAGCAATTAAATAAATTCAAATCAAAACTAGAGTACTAAAACTTCCAAAAATGTGATTCTGATTTTCAGAGTTACCACATACATATACTAGAACATGTAAAAAATTAATGTTTTAGTCAAAACTTATTAAGCATGCAAATAAACAAGAGTATGGCCAATTTACTAGAAAAAGAAAACTATCCTTGAGGAAGTCCAGAGGTTGGACTTATTAAACAAGACTAAAATAAACTGTCCTCAATATGCTCAAATACCTAATGGGGGAGGAGAAAAATATTGAATAAATGAGATATTAATGTTAAAGTGATATAAACTGTAAAAGAGAACTAAAAAGAACGTCTAGGACTTAAAATAACTGAAATAAAAATTTATCAGAGGGGTCTACCAGCATATTTGAGCAAAGAAAAGAACTGGCAAAGTTGAAAATAGTATAATTAACATTACACAATCTCAAAGAACAAAAATAAAAAAGAATTAAAAATTAGCAGAGCCTAAGAGACATCAGAGGAACCAACATATGCAGAGAAAATGGAAAGGGCTGGAGAGGTTATTTGAATAAATATGGTTGAAAATGTCCCAAATTTTGGGGCAGGGGAGATAAATCTAAACATTCAAAAAGTTCAACTTCAAGGAGGAAAAAAACCCAAAGAAACTTACACTGAGACTCAGTTAAAATAAGAATGTCAAAAATCAAAGACAAAAAGAGAATGCTGAAAGCAGGGGGTTAGAGGTATAGCTCAGTGATAAAACACTGATAACCCATGAGGCCCCGGGTTAAATCCCCAGTGGGGAGAGCATCAAGTAGTAAAAGAGAAGCATATTATAATGTTCAAGAGTGATTTCTTTTCAGAAATATAAAGGCCAAAAATCAATTGGGTAACATTTTTAAAGTGCTGAACATAAAAACAACACAAAAAACACCTTTTCAACTAATAAATTCTATATGAGAGAACCATATGCTTCAAAAATAGGGAGACTTCCAGTTCCATGAGTAATGAGTTTAGAAGCAGTATCACATCTAATGAGCACTAAAAAACAGAAATGCACAAACACAAATCCACTTTCTTGTTTTCATCTTTTCAAGAAGGGAGAACACATAACAAATCACTGGCCTCAAGACCGGAGACAGACTGGTAAATATAGGAAATCATGGCTTACTGAAGCAGACACCAGCAGAAACTGTGGAGAGAAGCAGTGTTGGGGCTGGAAATCCTGAACTGTCATTAACATGTTACTTGAGGCTCAGTGTAGTTAAAACTAAGACTTAAAGATTCCAGGAGGATTCAGCCAAGGGGGAAGGGACCACAATATTGTGACATTAACCTCCAGAGGATTCAATGGAAATAAGTGGGGAAAAGTGCAAAGCGTACTGCATACATGGCATACTTTAAGGGCGTCTGAGTGGCAGGCCACTCCCCTCATGCTAGGTGCATGAGCGGCAAACCGCTTACCCTGTAGGCACAGCCCTGGGTGTGAGGCCATGTGTTGCAGTCCTGGGGCTTTGCTCCACGGCCCACTTCTCCACTATTCTTGACTATTTGATTGTTCGCTGTAAGAACAATTAGCAAGAAATTGTATTGGTAGCTGCCTAAAATCTGCCTAGCTACTGCCTGAGTATTTATACCTGGTAACTGCAATAAAATCAGACCTGCTTCCATCTCGGTCTCCAGAGGTCTTGATTAGCAACTCTGCAGCCACACTTTCCTCTACCCTGTTCTGTGGACCTCCTCCCTGGATGAGAGAGAGAGAGTCCACGTAGCTGGTGCGCAAACAGGGACTTGAGGTAAGCCTGCAAGAAAGGGTGTGGTCCCTCACAGAGTGGTGAGGAAGGGGAAATGAGGAACCTACTGAGTTCCACCAAAAACTCGCGGCTGCAAGTACTGCATACTCTCTTTGATACTAGAGATTTAACCTTGAAAGGCCATTGTTGGGATACTTTCAGGACCTTGCATCACACTTAGCAACAGAGGGGATCAATGCCCACCATTCACAACCTGGGGCAGTAGTAACTACAGTCTGATGAACCACCTGAGATCCTTCAGTGCAATACCTTACAGAGCAGCTTCAATCAGGGTAATTCTTCTGCACTGCAAATCACCCATGGGAAACACAACCAGATATCTTGTACTCACAGACAACACCAGGATCTTCAATACCTTGAAGAAAATCCAGTAGATGGGAGCTGGTAGATGGTGAACCATAGCAATCAGGGATACTGCAGAGCCTGCATCCTTCTGCCATAGAAGCAGCCTTGCCACAACACTGCACCCTCTGAGCAATCAGCTGCAGACCCCTGAGCCAACAAACCAGAAGCTGCTGGTTGGAGGTCTTAGCAGCTATGGAATTGGCTCCTGTGACCCACAACTTGGGAGGGAGAGAGCCACACCAAAGACTGATGGACAAATGCTAAATGTTCAAACTGCAATAAAATAAAAACCAACATTCAACAAGAATTTCTTCACCTTGACAGGCTTTACTACAAACAACTCTATTGTCAACTTTGATCATAAAAATGACTATTCAGCTGGAACTTTAATTGTTAATCCAACAGTCAACATTGTACTTTGACCCTATTTGAATGTATTTCATCTAATGGTTTAAAGCACTGACTGGAATCAATCTTCCTTCCTATCTTTGTTATCCTAGCTCTAGTTTATACTTGCTTCTCTTACCCCCTACTCATTCTCTTGCATTATTTGCTACTACCTCAAATATACAGTGGGGCATGCCTGTAATCCCAGCAGCTTGGGTGTATATTTTGTATCTGGAGAGTGGATCTGCTTTCTGATCACCAAGTGAGCTGCTTCTCTCTGCCACACTCCTACTTTATGATATTCTGCCTCAACTCAAGCCCTGAGGAATGAAGTAGGCCTTCTATGGACTAATACATCTAAAACCATGAGTCCTCAAATAAACTTTTCCTCCTAAAATTGTTCTGGTCAGATCCTCTAGCCAAAGCAGTGAAAAAGCTGACTAAAACATATGCTGTCTGCATGAGGAACACCTCACAGACAAAACACCCACAGACTGAAGGTGAAAGGATGGGAAGAAATAAAACACTCTCATGGGGCTCATAAACCAGCAGGGATAGCTATTCTCATGGGTAGCTATTTTCATATCAGATAAAATGGACTTCAAGCCAAGATTTATCAGAAGAGACAAAGATTACTTTATAGTTATCAAATACAACTAATAATATGGACCTAAAAGACATTTATAGAATATTTCATCCATCAACAACTGAATTCACTTTCTTTTCAGCATAACATGGAAAATTTTCTAAAATATATCATATTTTAGGTCACAAAGCAAATCTTAGCAAATATACAAAATAGAGATAATACCATGCATTCTATCAGATCATAATGAAAGTAGAAATCAGTGATAAGATAAAATAGAAACCACTCTAACACTTAGAGACTAAACGACATGCTTTGGAATAATAAATTGATAGCAGAAGAAATAAGAGGGTAAATAAAAAAATTCTTATTTTAGAATACTGATATAACATCTCAAAATTTCTGGGACAGTATGAAGGCAGACCTAAAAGAAAAGTTCATAAAATTGAGCTATATATTAAAATAATAGAAAGATACAAAATAAATAATTTAATATTACATCCCAAGGTCCTATAAAAAAGAACAAATCAGGGCTGGGGCTGTGGCTCAGTGGTAGAGAGCTTGCCTTGCATGTATGAGGCACTGGGATCAATCCTCAGCAACACATAAAAATAAATAAAGATATTGTGTGTTCATCTACAACTAAAAAAAATTTTAAAAAGAACTATCAATATCAAAATCAGTAGAGACAGGAAATTATTAAAATCAGAACAAAAATCAATGGAATTGAGATTTTAAAAAATACAAAAGATCAATGAAATAGAGTTGGTTTTTGAAAGGATAAACAAAATTGATAAACTCTTAGCCAAACTAACCAAAAGAAATAAGGGAAAAAAACTCAAATTAACAAAAGCCAAGATAAAAAAGGAAATATTGTTGGGGTTTTAACTCCTGAGGTCATAGAACGTACACCCTGAAGAATCCAAATGCAGAGTTCCTGTTTATTAGCCAAAGCCAATGAGGCTGGAATGCCGAATGTGGCAGTACAGCAATAACTTCTCAGCCTAGGCTAATTCTTGTGGGGCACAATGATCCCGGTTAAAGATAAAAATAAGGCCCCAACTGTTCTACCTGCTACATACTTTAGGTGTATGTTTCCTGGGATTTTATGAGAACATATCCTGTTTTGTCACTAGGAAAAAAAATGTTTTCTTAATACCAGCAATCAAGTTAGTTGTTTTCAATATATTATGGCATAATTAATATTTAACCTCATATTGATCTAGAAAAGATTTGTGTGCAATTACAAAGCAGTCTGCAGCTTAGCATTCTCCCTCAGTAAACAAATTGTCAATTTTAAGACTCAAGAGTCTTCATGCGTAATTGTGGGACCAAATGCTCAACAATAGTTCAGTGGCAGCAAATTATCACCACAGACATTACAGAGGATCATCAGAAACTATTTTGAGGCCAGGCACTGTGGTGCACTCCCGTAATCCCAGTAGCTGAATAGAGGAGGCAGAAGGACCACGGGATTCAAAGTTACCCTCAGCAAAATCAAGGCACTAAGCAGCTCAGTGAGACCCTGTCTCTAAATACAATACCAACCAGATCTGGGGGTGTAGCTCAGTGGTTTGGTGCCCCCGAGTTCAATTCCTGGTACCAAAAAGATGAATAAATAAATAAATAAATAACCCATTTTGAAAATTTATAGTTCAATAACGTAGAAAATCTTGAAGATATGGATAAATTCCTAAAGGCATATGACTTACCCAAATTGAACCAGAAGGATATTAAAAAAACAGATATATTTCAAGTGATGAAATTGAAGCATACATCAAAAGCCAACGAACAAAGAAAAGCCCAGGACTGGCCAAATTCTCAGATGATTTCTATCAGATCTTTAAAGAACTAGTATCAATTCTCCTAAATTATTCCATGAAATAGAAAAGAATGGAACCCTTCCAAACTCATTCTATGAAGCCAGTATCACCCTGATACCAAAACTAGACAAAGACACATCAAGGAAAAAAAACTTCAGAACAATAACTTTGATGAACATATATGCAAAAATTCTTAATAAAATATTGGCAAACTGCATATAAAACACATTAAAAAGATAGTGTACCATGATCAAGTGGGTTTCATCCCAGTGATTCAAGGTTGTTTCAACATCCAGAAATTAATAAATGTAATTCACCACATACACAGACTTAAGGAGAAGAATCACATGATTATATCAATAGCATTTGACAAAGTATAACACCCATTCATGCTTAAAACTTTAGAAAAACAAGGGATAGAAGAGACTTACCTTAACATTATAAAGGATATATGACAAACCCAAGGCCAACATTATTCTAATTAGAGAAAATCTGAAAGTATTTCCTCTAAACACAGGAACCACTCTTATTCAACATAGTCCTTGAAATGCTAGCCAGAGAAATGAGGCAAGAGAAGCAAATTTAAGGGATAGGGGTAGAAAAAAAGAGCTCAAATTATTTCTGTTTGCTGATGACATGATCCTATATTTAGAATATCCAAAAATGTCAACCAGAAGACTTCCAGAGCTCATAAATGAATTCAGCAAAGATGAATACACATAATAATTATAAATATATTAATAAACACAGAAATATAAAGGCATGATTTGTGAACATATCAACAAAGACAGTCTGGGGCTTGACAGAAAAGTTTCTGTGCATTACTGAAGCTAAAATGGCATTAATTAAAATTAAATCATTTAAGATATTAATTATAGTTTTCCAATTGCCTGTAAGAACAAAAAAAATTATATGAAAAAATAATGACATGGACATTAAAATGGATGATGAAATGAGAAAGGAAAAAGATATGACATGTACAAAACAAATAAAATGGCAGATACAAGTTCATTCTCATTAGTAATTACCTTAAAAAGATTAAAATCTCTATGAAAGGTAAAGGTGATTGAAAGGATTTTTAAAAATCTGAATATACCATAAGTTGAAAGTTAAAGGACAGAAGGTACCCCAAGTAAATAACCTAAAGAGACCTGGGTTGGCTATACTAATATCAGACAAAAATAGACTTTAACTAAAACATTGTTACAAGAAATAAAGAAGGATGTTATCAAGAGTTATAAAAATCAGAATGAATTAAGAGATTTTACAGAAAAGGAAACATGACTCATACTAGTAACACATACTAAACTTCCATTAGTAATTGGGAAATGTAGATTTAAATTGCTTCCACATAATCCTCAAAGCACAAGGAATCAATTCTTGTCTTTGTTATTAGACACTGTGCTAGCAAAAAGTATTTAACCCAAAGGTATAAATGAATGGATATTTGTACACACTCACTTTACTTCCTATTTCCATCTTCCAATCCTTAAAAAACATTTCAAAATCCCCCTCTCCCTGCTGGCAGCATTCTTATGTCTATTTTAACCTGGAATATTTTCATCTATGTCTTTTTTATATGTGCACAATGTTCCATCAATTTTCATTGCTATCTATTCTCTTAAAATGGTTAATTTTGTATCAACTTGATTGTACTATGGGATAGACTAACCATTACTTCTGGGTAAGTCTGTGAGTCTATTTCCAGATGAGATTAGCATTAACGTGTGGATTAAGTCCAGAATATTGTCCTTCTCTGAATGGACAGACATTATCCAATCCATCAAGAGCTCAGAAAGAACAAAAAGGTGAAGGAAGGGAAAATTGTCCCTTTTTTCTTCCTGACTGTCTACTTGACTTGGATATCCATATTCTCCTGCCTCTGGACTAGATTTACGCCACTGGCTCCTCTTGTTTTCAGGCCTTTAAACTACTGGCTTTCCTGGGTCTCCAGTTACAGATTGCAGATTGTAGAACTTCTTGGTCTCCATAATCACACTGAACCAATTCCTTATAATAAATTTTCTTTGATCATCCAAAATATCCTCATTTTTAGCCAACTTCAGTTGTTCTCCGAATAACTCTGACTAAAACAATATTTTGTGTATCTATGCCACAAAGGTCAGCTCTATGAAGCAGGCAATGTATTTCAAACAAACAGCAAACAATAAGCATCTATTAATTTAGTGTAAAAGCCTTTCTCTCACTGGAGCAATTTTTTTTTGTTTTCTTACTTTTACATAAACCAGGCTCATCATCAGGTACTAGCTGATATTGATCCTTCTAACAGTCTTTCCTGGTGGAAAGATTAGACAGATACAATATGTGAGGTAGCAACTAAAGGTAGAAAAACACTCAAATATGATCCTACTACCACATATATATTGTGATATACTAATTTTCATTCCCTATACTCTCTTCATTCTTTTTCAAAACATTCCATGTGCATATGACATTTGTCTGTTCAGTAAGAATGTAGAGTAAGGTTTATAAGAAGCTTCCAAATATAATCTGTGTTTTATCACTAATAATCTTTTACATAAGAAATTTTAGACTCACCTTTATTAAAGAATGTACTAATCATGAAGCTATAGAATATTAGGGAGATGGCATAAAACAGCAAAAAGATGAAGACAAGAACTGGGTCACTGTACTGGAAGATTGGTGCAAGTTGGATCTAGCAAAAAATCAGGAACTCTGTTTAATCATCTCTAAGTAGCAACATAACAAAACAAAAAAGAAGCCATGAAATATCGTTAAAACATTTTATTAGTCCTAGTGAAACTATAACACTACTCAGTAAGATGGATCATTAAGAATTCATTTATTAAAGATGGTCCACCCATCTAGGTTTAAAGTACAGTTTGCTGAGGGCTGGGGATGTGGCTCAAGCAGTAACGCTCTCGCCTGGCATGAGCGGGGTGCTGGGTTCGATCCTCAGCACCACAAGATTTAAAAAAAAAAGTACAGTTTGCTGAAAGACTAACTGGCATCTGAGTTTCTGCAAATAAATAAAAGCCACATTTTCCCTAGTCACCTTAAGAGCTCCCACCATACTTCTGTTTTCTCTATTAAAGTTTAGCAGTACCATGCTACAGTCAAATAGACACTTGCCTTGAAAAATAAAATTATGCACATATAAATAATGGTCAAAAAATATAAGCAGAGGAATGTGAAGAAATAGGCAGCCCAGATCATCCAATTACTGACTCCTATCGTGAGCTGGTACTCCTGCAGAAGAGTTAAAACAAATCAATTATCACGAAAAACAGTATAACCATAAAGAACCCTAGAGTTTTAAAAATGCATTACAAAAATTATATAATTTCATGACCATAACTGAAATGAGTTAAGTAGTAGATATTATCTCCAATTTAAAGAGGAGGAAATCAAGACTCAGAATTTCAAATAACTTGATTAAAATTATTATTAGTGAGTCTGTAATTCTTATAAGCCCAGAGATTGTTTCCCCAGCAATTTACCTAATACTGATAAGACATGAAGAATACTTAAATAAAGCTATAAACCACATAAATTAATCTTTTCTTCTTTGTATCAAGTCCTCTTCCAGGAGGTAGTAAAGAAATATAAATACAGTTTATTCAGTTATAAAAATTAGAAGCACTAAAATTAATATGAAAAGAGGAAGAAAAGCAGTCATTTTTATCAATAATATATTTTCTTCAGAACTAGTAGTTTATGTGGTATTTTGAGTTTTAACAAAATATTTTAAAAGGATTTAAGAATATAATGTATAAGGCCAATAAGAATTTCAAATGCCACGATTTCATTCTCTTTTAATGATGAATAATATTCCATTGTGTGTGTGTATGTGTGTGTGTGTGTGTGTGTGTATATATATATATACACACACATACATACACACACACCATGGTTTCTTTATCCATTTATCTACTAAAGGGTATATAGGTTGGTTCCACATTTAGCTATTGTGAACTGTGCTACTATAAATATCAATGTGGCTGTATACCTGTAATATGCTGTTTTTAAGTCCTTTGGGTATAAGCTAAGGAGTGGGATAGCTGGGTCAAATGGTGGTTCCATTCCCAGTTTTCCAGGAATCTCCATACTGCTTTCCATATTGGCTGCCCCAACTTGTAGTCCCACCAGAAATGTATGAGTGTGCCTTTTCTCCCACATCCTCACCAACACTTATTGTTGTTTGTATTCTTAATAGCTGCCATTCTGACTGGAGTGAGATAAACTTTTAGAGTGGTTTTGATTTGCATTTCTCTAATTACTAGGGATGTTGAACATTTTTTCACATATTTGTTGACTAATATATCATCTTCTGAGAAATGTCTGTTCAGTTCCTTGGCCCATTTATTGATTGGTTTATTTGATGGCACTTCATTTTTAGCCAACTTCAATAAGGAACCATGTAGGCAGGAATTTTCTAGAAATACAGTTTCCAGTATAAACAGGCTGGCAACTGAATGATCCAATACAATGCAATACCATTACACACTCACCAGGCATGATAAAATTAAAAAAGACCAGTAATACCAAATGCTTGTGAAGATAGGTAGAAAAAAGAATTTTCATGCATTGGTAATGGATGGGTAAACCTATAAAATTTTATTGAAAAACTCAAGCATTAGCTACTAATGGGTGACATGTATAACCTAATATTCAGCAAAAAAGATAAGGAAAATTCATAGGAATATCAGTAATAACAGGCAAATGTTAAACAACCCAAATAATAATGGTCATACCACAGAATCAAAACTTAATTAACTTACACAAAACACATCTACATATTTAGCTAAATGAATCACACAGACACAAAGTTACATATAATACATGTTTCAATTTTATCAAGTTTTAAAAGACAAAATGAACTCATGATTTTAGAAGCTAGATTAGTGCATAACTTCGGGAAAATGTTTTCAAACGTGTACAAAGTGACTCTTAGTGCATATTTTCTTTATAATAAATCCATTCAATCACATGCATGATTTGTGCACATTTCTCTGTATATGTATATTTCAATGAAAAAAAAATTTAATTAAAGAATCTTAAAAGCTTGACTGATTGTATAGCATGTTCTGGGGGCATAAAGAAAAAAGTGTTAGATTATACAGGAGAATTAAAGAGAAAACCAAGGAGGTAGAAGTATGAAATTAGAGGAAGAGGCAAGAAAGGAAACTTCACTAATCAGAAGGGAAAGAAATGTATTATAGTCAGAAGAAACAAACATAAATGAAGCATCAAATTATGTCATCATTGGGATTTCCTGAGGTAAATAACAACAAAACGAGAAGTAGAAAGTTGACAAGTTTTAGAAAATGTGTATGCTTAAATGAAATGTATTAAAAAAGCAATCAAATAAATACATCCCTAATATTTACTTATGCCAATCTGTGGTTTAGGACAATTAACATGATAACTAAGTACACGGTAGATTAGGAAGCAAGATAGTGGATATGAAGATGAGTAACAAGAGCCCTGAGTAAAAAACAATGAGAGCCCATCTTTGAAGTGATGCTGCCACAAACAAAGGAAAGGAAGAAAATTGTATGACTCATGATTACATAAAGAAGATAAATGAAAAGGAGAAATGACTGACGACAGTAGCTACACACATAATTACTGATCACTCACTACATGCCAGACACTGTACTACTAAGCACTCTACATGTATTTCCTCAGTTACACCTCACAATAGTAACTTTGGATAGAAAAAATTTCATATAACATCTCACTTAATATTGTACTATACTGAAGGTTAGGTTTTATTAATTAAGCTCAATTTAGAAAATAATATAGAAATCTTACATGATGTTCTAGAGTTAATGAGTAATAGAGTCAAAACATGGTTTATAAGAATCCCTGAAACTAAGTAGATACTAATAAATCAATAATAAAGCAGATACTAAGTAGATACTGATAAATAAAATAAAACTAAGTAGATACTAATAAATCATTGAATAAATCATTGGTTAATTGGGTGATAACTGAATTTTGAACTATAAAGTCTCTGGTTTAACATAACATACTCTGGACCAAACTCAAAACTGGAAAAGATTCACTCAAGAAAGCTGAAAAGTTCACTTAAGAAAAAAAATCAGAATCATAGTATCTTGGAATTGGATTTTATCTTAATCAGTCTAGATATAATTTTAAGAGTTCAGATAATTATTTAGTTCAGAAATGTCTTAGAGGGGCATTTAGCATTGCATTTGAATTCTATCAGTAATATTCTTTGGAGTAGTCTTCTGTAACTAAAACTAAAATTCATACCAAGAATTACAATTAAAACAAAATTATGGGTAATTGTCAAAAGTACTTAGCTGCCACTGAAACATAAACATCTACCATTTTGAGTGTGTAGAAATAATATAATCTTCTACATAAATTTGCCCCACAGACTCAAAATTTTCTGTGGAAGCTCTACCTACCACAAGAAAAGTAGAGTTACCTTTAATCGATTTTCCTTTTCCCACACAATGGACTGAATTAAGATAAGATGATTCAAAGAGAAGATACATATGGTTACTAAAGGGATAAAAATACCAGCAAATACATAGAAGAAATCTTGATACTGCATTGGGTATGGAAATCTCTGAACAAAAATTCTAACACTATTAAACAGTTTTTCTGCAGCAGTGCCACTGTGATGTAGCATAATGGCCTTGTCCAAGGCATGTTGCACAAGCAGGAACCCTTCACTGATGTACCCTAAATGAGAAAACAAAGATTAAGTACTGTAGACCAAAAAATAGCTGAGTTGAACAAAAACAAAAGAAAAGCACAATAAAGTATGGTCATATTCTGTCAACAAATAGATCACCTGTACAATAGTGGAGTAGTGGTCATATAAAATTACCTAGTGATGTAGCCATCTTAAGTTTGTGTAAGAACACTCTATAACGATCATGCTGTGAAAGTGTAAAATGCCTAATGATGTATTTTTCATACTTTATTCCAATGTGAAGCCACACATTACTGTATGTCAAAGGCAAACAACATAAGTTAATTTTTGTAACAAGGCTCTTGTCGTAGTCTAAATTTCAGAGCAGCTATCAGAGTTTTGCCACCCAAATACATAATGAGTGTGTCAGCTGTAAATAAAGATAATTTCACTCTTTCCTTTCCAAATGTTATGATGCTTCTTTTTCTGATATTTTCTCTAGAACTTCCAATAATTTGCTGAACAAAACTGATGAAAATAAACGTCTTTGCTTTATTCCTGATATTAGGAGGAAATGTTCACTATTTCACCAATAAGCTACCTATGTGCTTTATTAGATTGAGAAAATCTCTTACTGATACTTTGGGTGGAGATATTTTTTTAAATATAGTTTTAATTTTTTAAAAATAAACAGCTTTTGCAGACAAGTTGCAAAGGCAGTACAAGATAATTTATACAGAACAGGTCTGTTGGCAATAAATTTCTACAAGATTTTTTAAAATTTTGTTGTGAGAAAGGCTTTCTTTCTTCTTTGTTAGAATGTTTTCACTGGGTCACCAGATTTCTGGGTTAATGGGTTTTTTCCCCCAACACTTTGAAAATGTCACTCTTTTTGCTTACATTGTTTCTCACATGAAATTAGCTGTGAATTCTCCCTTGTTGGCACAATATAATACCTTCAAGGTTTAACATTTGTAATTGATTTTTTTTTCTTTTTAGATATACATGACAGTAGAGTATATTTTGACATATTATATATACATGGAATTTATCTTATTCTAATTAGGATCCCATTCTTGTGGTTGTACATTATGTGGAGGTTCACTGTGGTGTATTCATATATGAACATAGGAAAGTTATTTCAGATTCTTTCTACTGTCTTTCCTATTCCCAACTCCCTTCCCTTCTCTTCATCCCCCTTTATATAATCCACTGAACTTCTATTCTTCCCCTCCCTCCTTTGTTTGTTGTGTAGCATTTGCATATCAGAGAGAACATTTGCCTTTTGTTTTTTGGGATTAGTTTATTTCATTTAGTATGACAATCTCCATATTAATCCATTTGCTGGCAAATGTCATAAAGTTATTCTTCTTAATGGCTGAGTAACATTCCATCATGTATATATGCCACATTTTCTTTATGCATCTGTTGACATATTATATATACATGGAATATATCTTATTCTAATTAGGATCTAGGTTAGTTCCATAGCTTAGCTATTGTGAGTTGAGATGCTACAAACATTGATGTGGCTGCATCACTGTACTGTAGTATATATTTTAACTCCTTTGGATATATACCATGGAGTGGGATAACTGGGTCAAATGGCGGTTCCATTCCAAGTTTTCTGAGGAATCGCCGTACTGCTTTCCAGAGTGGCTGCACCAATTTGCAGTCCCACCAGCAATGTATGAGTGTACCCCTTTCCCAATAATCTTGCCAACATTTATTGTTGCTTTCACTGATTTTATATAGTGTGAGTAAGATATGACTAAATGGGGAGTTCCATTTGTTTGCTTCTATTTTAATCCTGCTTGATGTTCTCTAAGCTTTTTTGGGGTTTGTGGTTTAGTGTCTGTCATCTTTTAGAAAATTTTCAGTCATTAATTCCTCAAAAAATTTTTGCTCTATTCTTTCTTACTTCTCCTTTTGGTATTTCAATCTTATATATGTTCAACCATTTGATTTAATCCATAGTTTTTGTTTAACGAACTCTTCACATAGCTTTGTTAGTCATTGTTCTCTGTATTACATTATATACAAATAATTTTTTCACAACTAACTAGTATAATTCTAAGTACGGAAATTTCAACTCCATTTATATACATTTATTCTCCTTCATTTATAATAGAATTGTCAATTTTTTTACTTATAATGTGAACCACATTCACCAGTGTTAAAATTTTTGCTTCAACCATCAAACATACTTCAGAAAATTCAAGAAAACTCTATTATATTTACCCATATTTTTGCCTATAATATTCTTCCTTCCTTCCTGATGTTTTCAGGTTTTCTTTTTTTTTTTTAAATCAGTTCCTTTATGTTTAGAGAATTTCCTTTAGTCATTCTCTTAGGATGTTCTGCTGGCAACACATTTTCTTTCCATGCTTGAGATTTTACAATTTCCCCTTGATTATTGGTGCATATTAATTATATAGAACAATGGGTCTTGTTCTTGTTATAACACAATTGTACATACATAAAAATGTAATTTGATTAATTACAATTTCCTTTTAATGTCCATGGTTTCTGAAATAGGCTGTCATTCATACTGTTTTCCCCTGTATGTAACATGTTAATTTTCCTCTGGCTGCTTTCAAGATTTTTTTTTTGTCTTTAGTTTTCAGTGGATTTCTCTCTCTTTTCAAATCTGAGAAACTTTCAGTCATTTTCTGTGGGAGGTGGTCTCACTGAATGACTGGCATTCTCCTTCCCGTGATGGGAAGAGGAATGTTTTTGTCATGAGGAACATAACAATTATCCCTTGTGTTTCCCACCCCCCAGCTTTGTTCTCTTTCTCCTCTTCATCTCAGTCTCTGATAGTGTATTAGATTTTTTTTAATTTTTATTTTTTATTAGTTGCTCGAGATAATACAATGATCTTGACATACCAAACATTTGATTCAATGGGGTATGAATTCTCATTTTTCCATGTGTACAGATTGCAGGATCACATTGGTTATACAGCCACGTATATACATATAGCAATACTAGTGTCTGCTGTATTCTGCTGCCCTCCCTATCCCCCTCTCCTTTCCCCTCCCCTCCAATCACCTCTCTCTATCCAATCTACTGTGACACATTTCTCTCTTTTTTTTCCTTCCCCCCTCACACCATCATATATGTATTTTGTATAACGATGAGGGCCTCCTTCCATTGTATTAGATTTTTTTGATAACTCCATCTGTCCTTGAGGTTCTTCTTTACCCTCCTTTTTAAAAAATTCTGTTGTTTAGTTTAGGGTAATTCTTTTTCTTACAGCTCTCAAACTGTAAGTAAGTGACTTTCATATCAGTTTTCTACATTTTTATGCTTTTGGCTGGTAAGTTCACCTATAAAATGTAATGTTCTCTAAGAACAAGAAGTCTGTAATGTTCCTTTTGAATTACAGTGCCAATGTGTTGTGTTACAGTGTTACAAATCAACCACAGATATTAAGATTTTAAAAACAGAAACACACATAAAACTAGACTATATGTTGATGAGTTGACAAAAATGTTGTGACCAATTGCTTATAGAAATCTAATCCTATATTTCCCCTGGAACAATGATTAAACATTTGCTAATTTAGTATTCTTGACAACTTTAAAGAATATAATCACTGAAGATAATGAAAATCAATTATATGTAATATATCTTTTTTTGACAAGTTCCTGTCAGATTTTCTCTTCATTGTTGATTTTCTACAATTTATGTGTATGATTATGATAGATATATTTATCCTGACTGAGGTTTTTAGAACTTCTTTGACATACCAATTTACAATTTTTTATGGAATTTGAAAAATGTCCAATAGACCTTCAAACACATTTGGTACCCCTTTTCTTTCTCTTTACTTATGATACCTCCAATTCCAAATATGAAACATTTAATACTATCTGACTGATTCTTATTAGTTATAAGTTATAAGAACCAATAAAAGAGGAGAAAGGGGGACTTATTAGATCAACTTATATGATCAGAGTTTGGGCAGTCCCACAATGACTGTCTACATACAAAAAAGCTAGAGAAACCCCTTCTGCTCAAAGAAGCCAGAAGCCTCAGAACAAAGGGACCAATAATATAGTCTCATTCTGAGGCTAAAGTCCTAGAAACCTTAGAGAGTTGCTGGTGTGAGTGTACACAAAAAAACTGAAGAAACTGGCATCTAAGGTCCATGGGTGACAGACAGCAGTAGATAAACTTGCTCAAGAAGAATCAAACTTGAGTTTTGTTCCATCTGGGCCTCTAGCCTACTAGATGGTGTTACCCACATTCAGGGCAGATCTTTCTCCTCATTCTGCTGCCCACATGCCAA
The DNA here is from genome assembly GCF_047511675.1 of Marmota flaviventris. Lineage (NCBI taxonomy): Eukaryota > Metazoa > Chordata > Mammalia > Rodentia > Sciuridae > Marmota > Marmota flaviventris. The sequence goes on along the minus strand of NC_092516.1, from coordinate 14,862,650 downwards.
TTATCTCTGGAAACACCCTGACAAACACACCCAGCAGTATGCTTTACTAGTTAGGAAGAGTCTTTTAATCCAATCAAGTTGAATATGATGGAGATTAATCATCAGAGATAGCAAACTCATTTCTCTTTATTCCTATCACATAAAATTAATAATTTTAAAGTGCAGAATTTTGTGGTATTTAGTACATTCATAGTATTATGCAACAAATACTTCTACCTAGTTCCAAAACATTTTCAATTTCCCAAAAGGAAACCCCACACCTATATTACACATTTACTTCCCATTCCTTCCTCCTCATAGTCCCTGGAAAACACAAATATTTGGTCTCTACAGACTTTTCTATTCTGCATGTTCTATGTAAATGGAATCATACAATATGTGACCTTTTTTCACTTAGCATATTGTTTTCAAGTTTCATACATACTGTGGCATCAAAGTACTTCATTTGTATATATGACCAAGTAATGTCAGTCCTCATCTTTCTCTGCAAAATGTATAATATGTATCTTCAAATTTATTGACTATTTTGTCATGTTCTGTATGCTATTAATCTCATATATGAATTTATTTAACATATTGTATTTTTGTTCAATAATATCTATTTTTTAATTTTTAAGGCACAGAAGTAGATATCCACTTAAGGGAGAATGGGGCAATATCAAAACAGAGATCCTTTGGGGTAAAGCAAGGGGACAATGTGGGCTATCTCCAGAGGGAGAGACAGCCTCAAGGTTTCAGTATTGGCATGTCTCTCCTGAAATTCCTGATCTCTTCATCTTATAAGCAGGACAGGTAGGTCTATAGTTTCAGAGAGTTTGGGTTTTCCTTAGGGTTTAATTCCATTAGGTCCCACGGTACAACCATGATTTGACTGCATGAGCTCTCTTTGCTTTCTGGCACACTTCCACTGTTGGCTACTTCACAAAAATCCTAGGACTAGGGGAAAGAAAATAGTTGAATTGAAACATTATTTTTTGAGGAGGGAGAGCTCTTCAGATTTGTGTCCATCTTACTAGTCCATATTATTGTCAAACACTTTCCCATGTATACAGACTGCCTCTAGCTATGATTGACACATTTGCACCCATATCAGGCATTTGTTTCCAGGTATGAAAGCCACAAGAGCTCTCTGCTCACCCATGAAAGGCTTGTCCTTTCTGAAGTTCAGCTTATCAAAGCTTCCCTGCATACAAAATGATTAAACAGCTTTCATCACAAGGTGGAAACATGAGTTCTTATTATGAAACAGACTATTAAGAGATGTATGATTAAAAATCTACTTACCAGGACTTCCCCCATCTTCTTCTTGTTGGTTTCTGGGTCCCACAGGAGGCACGGATGGAAAGAGAAAATTTGTCAACCAGCTACTTGCTTCAAAAGAACCCCCAAACTTGTTGTTCTTCTTTAAACTACTGAAACGTAGATAATATTTAACCTAGGAGGAACAATAAAACACAATATCCATAAAGCAAAAAATATATAAATATACTGACAAGCATCAAAGTAGATTCTGAACATCAAGACGTGAGAGAAAACTTGCCGTAAGGCACATCACCTGTTCAGATACCATCAAAATTTAAGCCTACTACCCTTAAATCTGTCCTCTTTTTTTGAAGTGTCTATAACTTTTGGATATACATTGTAGGTTTGCAGTAAGCACATACAGTAGCAACTTGTACATCATTGTGAATTTATCTTCCCTTAGACAGAAAGCTGGCATGCATACTGAGAATACATATTCCAAAAGGCATTATTATTACTCTTCCTATTTGTCAGTCAATGTCAGTCAAGTGTTCTAAGAGGAAAATCTCTTCCTCTTCTAGAAGTGACTGCAACATAAGAATCTTACAGGAGGACAGAGAAGGGATATAAGATGTAAATGATTACCATTACATAATTTATTGTTTAATGAAAAGATAATAATAATTCTGGATAGCTGAGTATACTTTAAGGTATATCATGTTAGGCCTAAGTAGTTTTCTGAGACAACATATGGACCAAGAATTGGCAAGTCAGAAGGTCAGGCCAGAAACATCAGTAATGTAAGCAGGGGCAGGTAAGAAACTTGTTACATGCTCAGAGAGAGCTCCTGTTCCTGAAGAAGCACAACATCTATATATTAAGTATAAATTCAGTGATGAGATATGTTTATGTGGGGATGAAGTATACATAGGCAGGAGAGACAATGTAGTATCACAGCACAATTATAAAAATAAGAGTAAGGCAAGTGAGGGAACTGGGTGAGGGGAGACTATACAGAACCAAGAAGAGATGAGGTTTGTAATTGCACCAAAAACATTTTGACCAGGTTTTATATACACTGTTGAGCCTTTATCTGCATCAGCCAACACTGAGTCAGTCACTTGAGGAAAGTTAACACATAGGAAGTCAGTGTGGAAGTGACAGGACAGAAAGAATGGATATCTACAACTTCCTACACCAAACAGATGATCTTCTTTACCCTTTTTTTCACTGATAACCATATATATCCTAAGTGCAGAACTCTGGCTTCACACACATCTATATTCTATACTTGGTTATCAGAGTATTCCTCAGTGTTTACAGATGTCCTAATTCTGATTCAACCTGGCTAGTGAAGATGTACATACTTTATCACATCAGGTGTTAGGAAATGGGAATTTACTTTAGCATCACCTGTGGAATTAGAGACAGCTACCATATCAGATACAGGACAAAGGTATATCCTTGTTTTTTTTTAATTTAACAAATAAAATTTTAACGGGAAAGGCAGCAGAGCACAACAGACACTAGTATGGCAATTTGTAAATCAATGGATGTGTAACTGATGTGATTCTGCAATCTGGGGATGGGGTAAAGGTGGGAGTTCATAACCCACTTGAATCAAAGTGTGGAATATGATATGTCAAGAAATTTGTAATGTTTTGAACAACCCACAATAAAAAATTAAAAAAAAAAAAACAAATAAAATTTTATTTAACACATTTTATTGTATCAAATTTTATTTAACATATTCTCTTGACTTTTTTCTTAACTTAATTTTTATTGAGTTATATCCTTAATTGCCAGTGTTTTCTATGATGCCAGTTTATGAATAAGGTCTGGTAGGTGGTGATTATGATTCTTTCCACATCACAAAACACTGGCTCAATAAATGCACAAACACCATCCAAGCATCTGCCGTGTATGATTTTGGGCAAGTTATAGTCTCCTCATTATTTAATGGAATGATACCTCCATTTCATTAAATCTCTGGAAATAGACTGTACAATTATGAGGTTTCTACATAAAGCTTTCTCACCTTAAGTGGGAGAGGATCATTGGTACTTTGGAAGACATGATCAAATACAACAGCAGCCAGAACATTTTTAGAGTTATTAGTTTGCTCAACATAATCTTCAAAAGCTCTTTCTGAAGAAAAGCCTATAACTAAAAAGAGAAAAATCTAGTTCATGAGTTGTCCATATAAAGGCAAAATGTATGATAGCCCTTCCTCCTATCTGTGAGATGAATGAAAGATCATCAAATGTCATAAATTTCAAAACACTGTTACTCAAATATTAGCATAACAAACTAATGGATATTTGGGAATTTTAAAATTATCACAAATTTAAAATAATAATAAAATACAAACAGAAGAAAGCAAAGGGATAAAGAATGCTCTAAAGAGCATTTTGAAATTTCTGTCTTGAAGGAAATTAGAAAAAAATTGATGAAATGCAATCTATTCAAAGTACTATATACCATGATATATGAATAAAAGATTCCCTTAATATGTGAGGTAATAATATTTTAATATTTGAGTTGATCAATGAATGACTTTGGCCTAAACATTTAACCTAATTTATATTAGAAAAGGCTATGGTGCTATTTGTACCCCTCAAAGTCAAAACACACAGTCATTTAACATATCTGTATAGGCATTTGTGTATGCTAAAGATCTTACTAGGAGTAAACAGGATACCAAAGAATTCTAACAGCCCAAGCATGAAAATAAAGGTCTATGAAGTTTCATTACTAAAATTTAAAAGACTTGACTGTCACAATTTTTCCAATGGCACCATCATCCTCATTACAAGTACTATCTCATGCTTCCAAAGTTCCTACTCCCAAAGTACACTCTGCCACACTTGTCACCTGGACTGCAAGGTATGTCACCATTTCTGTATCTCACAAAGACTATCATAAAGTCAATTCCTTTAGCTACTTTTCTCCATTCATTTTTTTTACAAACAATTTTATAAACATAACAAAACTCAACTCCAAAGAATTATCTTCCATCTTAGTGGTTTTTCTGTTTAGGAAACATGAGACCTTGGTGAGTATTTCATCCTGTAAAACATCTGCATTTAGGTGACTGTGTTGGCTGGATACTTGCTTTACATTTGCATAAAAATGAGTCATTCCTATAAGTGTCATAAAACAAAGGAATAGCCTTGCTTAAGGAAGAAAGTATGAAGTCAAATTATGGAAGTGACCCTGATTCTGGTGACCCTTGGATAATGTTTAGCCTGGGAGATGCCATGAATTCACAATAATTTTTCTTAAAGGCATGTACTTGAGGCAGCCACTAGAAGGATCCAGCCTCATGGACTATTTTTTGTGCCCAAACTTCAAATCTGACCTCTAGTTAGCAATGTAACCATTCCCCAAGGTTGATGGCATTCCATCATTAGATGAATTAAACACATTCCGGCTTCAGATGTGACTCCATAGGACCAGTTCATACTCTGATGCCATTATTCTTCCCTTTTAAAAATCATTCACCAATTTCCACAAATCTCAGGGCACTCACCAGGACGTGGATTTCTCTGGACTTGCTATTAATACTGGTAATTTATGGCCAGGGGGAGTATCCAATATTCTAGCACAAATCTGAGTACACTACTGTGTCTCGAAAGGGCTGGGGATGATATCAAGGATAACCCAATTTGTTTTGAAAAAAAAAAGTATTGTTTTTCTAGTCCAAAATGCTAACAGGTATGTTATTTTGTGATACAAACAAGGTATCAAAGAAACCTGTGATTGTTCCTTAGGGACTACTGCTGATGAGAAGTTATGATATGAAACTTCAGATTAATCAGTGTAAGAAGAGGGTTAATAGTAAGCATCTGTTCTTGGCTCCATGGGGGGAAAACGATTTTTAAAATTTATTTATTTATTTATTTTTTAATTTTTTTACAGGCACCTAGGCTGACTGCATAACTTGGCTATTGTGAACAGTACCACAATAGAGATAGATATCTCATTTGTATGCTGACTTCATTTCCTTTTGGATATAAACCTAGGAGAGGTATAGCTGACTCATGGTAATTCTTTTTTAAAAATATTTTTACATTATAATTAGTTATAGATGACAGATGAATGCATTTGACACATCATAAATGGAGTATAATTTCTCATTCTTCTGGTTATACATGTTGTAGAATCACACCAGTCATGTAATCCTTTATGCACACATGGTAATAATGTCTGGATTCATTCTATTGTCCTTCTTCCCCCCTCCCCCCGATTTTTTAAATTTAACTCTCAAGTTTATAATATCATACTACAATGTTTTCCTTCGAAGGTGAATGCCCAATTAAAAAGATTACAAATATGTTTTTGCTAAAACAATTTAATAATGCTTTTTCAGAAAACCTTAATTTCTGACCTTTCAAATTCGTGTTTAAATCTCTTTTCACATTTTCAACAATATTCTGTACCACAATACTTTTGGAAGGCACGTAAGCCAATTCCCAAGGATAAGAAACAGTGACAGGAGATCTGATGAATGAAGGCAAATCATTGATGGGATGAGCATTGTAACTGAAAGGTCCAATCTTCTTTATGATAATAAACTTGCGTATTGCCAAAAGTATAATACCAAATAAAATTGTCAGAATTATTTCCACAACTAAAGCCACAAGTTTCCGCCTCTATAAGAGTGAAAAAACAAGATTATGTTGATTTTCCTCAGAGATCATTAGGTACTACGCAAATGGCTAATTTGGGGGGGGGAGGGTGGGTAACTGGGGATTAAACTCGGGGGCACTCAACTACTAACCCACATCTCCTGCCCTATTTTGTATTTTATTTAGAAAAAGGGTCTCACTAAGTTGCTTAGAGCCTCACCATTGCTGAGGCTAACTTTGAACTTGCCATCCTCCTGTCTCAACCTCTGGAGCTACTGAGATTGCAGGCATGCACCACCATACCCAGTGGCTAATTTTTTTTATATTAACAAGATACTGAATAAAGAATAGATAGACAATAAGCACAGCTTTACTCTATGATAGTAGCAGTTTTGTGGATTGCCTTTTTTCCCCCTTTCTATAATCTGCTTTTATTTCACTCTGTGGAGATTCTGTTTGGATCAGATAGCCCCAGTCCTGGATCTAAGAAAAGTAAAACAATATAAACTTAAATTTAGTGATTAGGTTGTCAGAATTTCACCCAGTGGCCTTTGTACTGTATATACAATAGTGTATACAACAATAATATAAACAATTCAACTTACCTTCAAAGTAAAATTCTTCCAGAGAAGAATCATAAGTTTTTTGTACCCAAACAAATTCATTCTTCTAAAAGGAGTGGAAGTTCAACTCTATGGAGGGAGCAAAGTTGTTTTTTTTTTTTTTATGAAAAGAAAATTAAGATTAATGACATGTGTATTTTCAAAGAGTAAATTAAATTTAAATCACTTAATTTTCTAATCAAGTTTTAAAGATGACAATAAGAAAGAATAAGCTTTTGAACTATTTGAGAAGTAGTTTATCCCTAATTTTTAATTTATTCAATATCTATGGAGATTCTAATATGTAAAAAATGTCAAATACAAAACAAAGATCAATGAGTTATTGAGGCAAGTTTCTAGGTTTGGAAATGACTGCCACTAACAAAATTGCTAAGATGAATGGATTCACAACAGACTAAATGTTTATGTCCCCTGCAAATTCACGTTAAATCCTAACAGTCAATTTGACAGTATTTAAAAATAGGGACTTTGGGATGTGATTTGAATGGAATTAGTGTACTTATAATAATGGTCCCAGAGAGATCCCTCATCCTTTACACTACACGAAGACATAAAGAAAAGACCACCATCTGTGAACCAGGAAAGGGACCTCCCAATACACTGAATCTGCCAGTACATGAACCTGTGATGTCCCAGCCTCCAAAACTGTGAGCAATAAATTTCTGTTTATAAGCCATGCATGCAGTCTTTGGCATTTTTTTAGAGCAGCAAAAATGAACTAAAGTTAGTTCTTATTAATTTATGGACTAATATATGGATTAATTTTTATATTTTATAAACATTTGTTCTGCAAATTTGTGCCCTATTAGTAAAGGTGTATAATAGGAAACAAAACAAATAAAACCCATCCCTCATGGTGTGGATGGCACAGCAGGTTATGTTTAATACTAGGAATCTGAAATCAGACTGTTTAAATAAAAATCCCAGCTCTAACAATAACAATATAACCTGAACACCAGATTGAATTCTTGGGACTATGAGAAAGAGCGTTCAAATTCAGGACCAGATATGTGAGACATGAGATTAGGATTTCACTTTATAATTAAAGATGAACCTGAGGGAGACTGGCCTTTGCAGGGATTGCAATCTAGCCTCAAACCATCACAATCTTTAGATTGCAGTTGCCCTCAGCTGCCTGGCATAAAACAATTTTCTCTGGAGAAAATAACATGATGCTAGAGTCAATTACACCTGCAAATACTCTTTCTGAATATAACACATACATAAAAACAGAAAATCTCTATTGCTACTTTCTTAAACTAGATGATAAGGACTCAAATCAACATCTAAAATGTCTGCCCATAAAAGCTAAAATCAAGAAAACATGTATGGCTACTCAAAGCTATCTACAGATTCAATGCAGTCACTATCAAAAGACCAATGGTATTATTCAAAGAACTGGGAAAAAAAATCCTAAAATTCATATGGTATCTCTCTCTCTCTCTCTCTCTCTCTCTCTCTCTCTCTCTCTCTCTCTCTCTCTCACACACACACACACACACACACACACAACTTTTAATAGCCAAAGCCATCTTTAGCAAAAAGAATAAATCAGAAGGCATTATACTACTTGACCTCAAAATATAACACAAAGTATCCAAAAGTACAGACACACAGACTACAGCCCAGAAGTAAATCCACACATTTACAGCCAAGTGATTTTAGACAAAGGTGCTAAGAACATGCATTAGAGAAAGGACAGTCTTTTCAATAAGTAGTGCTAAGAAAATTGGATATCCACATGCAGAAGCATGAAACTAAACCCTACATTTCTCATCAGTTATAAAGATAAACTCAAAATGCATTTAAAACGTAAATGTAAGACCTGAAACTATGAAACTACTAGAAGATAAAGAAAATGCTTAAGGATACTGAAAAAGGCAAAGGCTGTTTTTTTTTTTTTTGACAAGACCCAAAAAGCACAGGAAACAAAAATAAATAGAATTACACCAATCTAAAAAGCTTCTACACAGCTAAGGAAACAATTGGCAGAGTGAAGATAGGACCACAACATGGACAAAAACACTTTCAAAGGGGTTAATATCCAAAGTAGATAAGAAAAAAAGAAACGCAACAGAAAGAAAACAAATAATCAGATTTTTAAATAATTTGAATAGACATTTCTTAAAAGAAGACATATAAATGGCTAACAAGTCTATTAAAAAATAATATCAGAGAAATTCAAATTAAAACCAAAGTGAGATATCCCTTCATACCTATTAGAATGGCTTTTATCAAAAAAGACAGATACAGTCATTATCAAAAAACAGTACAAAAGTTCCTCAAAAATTAAAACTAGAACTATCATGTTCCAGCAATCTCACAACTAGTTTTATATTCAACAGAAATGAAATCATTACATGAAAGAGATCTGAAAATCCCACATTCATGGCAGTATTACAGTATCCAATATAGATAATCAATATAAGCACTCATCAACTAATGAATGGATTAAAAATGTGTATATTATTCAGCTATAAAGAAAAATGAAATTCTGTCATTTATTAATATGTATGGAATTGGAGGTAGTTATGTTAAGTGAATAAGCCAAGCAAATACCACACAATCTCACTTATACATGGAATGTAAGGAAGTGCAATTGTAGATTAGCAGGGGCTGGGCGGGGTAAGGGTGTTGTGGGGGTCAGAAGGATATTGGTCAAAGAATATAAAATTTCAATTACATAGGAGAAATACATTCAAGAGACCTATTATATGACATGGTGATTATAGCTAATAACAATGCACTATATTCTCAAAAGTTATTTAAAGTTTAAATGTTCTCACCACAAAAAGTATATGATGTTTGCATTTATTATGCTTAATTTAGCCCACTTTACGATTATACATATTTCAAAACACGTTGTACATGCTAATCATTTTGTCAACTAAAAAGAAATTTAAAAAATTAAATTTTTGAAAAACGAAAAAAAGCCACAGATTGAAATAAAGTATTTTTAACACAGATATCTAACAAGAGATTTATATCCAGAGTATATAAATCACTGCTACAAGCCAGTATTAATTTTTAATGGGGGAAAAAAACCTGAACAGGAAAAATAGTTTAACATCATAAGCTATCAGTGAAATATAAATGAAAACTAAAACAAGGTATCTTGACACACACATGACAATGGCTAAATCAGTGACGTCAAAAAATGTTGTCAATCCTTTGGAGAGCATGCAGAGCAAAAAAGACTCATCAATCACTAGTGGGTGTCCAAGGAATGCCTTAGCAATTTCTTAAAGAAGTGAAATAGTTAACCAGTGGTTTTCAACTAGTGGGGCAGCTTTGCTTCACATCCGGTGGACATTTAACAATGTCTGGTATCAACTAAGTAGAGGATGTGAAGTTGTACAGAATGGATCCTGCAACAAAGAATTCCATGCGACAAAATACAACAGTGCCAAAGTTGAGAAGCCCTGCTTATCCTATAATAAAATTAATTACACCCCTTGGTATTCATCTAACTCTAACAGGAACAAAAATATATATGGGGGGTTAGTAAAAGCCTTATACAAGAATGTCCTGGTAGGATTATTCCTAAGAGTCAGAAATTTGAATCATCCCCAATACATTGTGAACTAGTCAAAATAAAATTCCTGAGTCCATCAGTCTGATTAATTCGGGTTGTTCAGGGCGTGTGTGTTGGTTGGGTTTCTAGTGCTTTGTGTGTATATTTGTGGTTTTGGTTGGGAGGAGAGCACGTACTCATGAATTCCTTAAAGTTGAGACTCTGGGCTCCTCACATTCCTGCACTCCCAGTGCACGCCCTTCCGTCCGCACTTTGCCCTTAGCTTCAATCTCCTGCCTCAGGCCCTGTGGAGATGAGTGTGAGCGTTATCTCCATCCACTGCGGACGAGGCTGGATGAGACTCCTACAGCCGGCAAAAGGACCATAACCAATTTCTACCGAGCTCCCAAACCTTCGCTTTCCCTAAGTCCAACAGGAATGCGCACCGTCTCTCACAAGTGGGTCTCCACAAGTGGGGGCACAAGGCCGGACGCCTCTCACACCCCGCCAGTGTGAGTCTGTCCGCGTACAGGGCGTGACTTCCGGCTCCCACAGCGTGTGCTTTCGGGAGCAGCGGTAGAGCAGAGCAACTCCACTCAATCAAGTAGGAGAAGGAAAGGTCCCGAGGGCCCACTCTCCAACTGTTCTGGGCTCACAACCCGCCTCCGCAGACGAGGGCAGGGGCGTTGCCTCGGCCTCGCGCACCAATCAAAGATGCGGACGCAAATAGGGGCGTGGCCTCAGCCGGTGCACCAATCAAAAGCGCTGACGTGCGTAGCACGTGTGGGGGCCGGGGCTCGGTGTCCCCAGCGCGCGCACTCAAGGCTGCGCCTACTCCCCAGTCCCTGTTTGCCCACCGGCTTCCACTATGCTGCTCTAGCCCACTAGAAGCAAAGGACATTGTTTCCTAGTCCCTTTACTGAGCCTGCGCTTTACCCAAACTTCCACCCGCTATGTTGCTTCAGCCCTTGTCCACTCAACATGTGGGACTCCCTACCCAAGTTTTCTAATTATCCTGATGTCTTCCCCAAGTACATTGGTGCCCCCTTCTCTTGGCATACTCCATCCACCTCCCCAGTAGCTCAGCTGCAAAAATCATAGGTTCGGGATTCTGTTAAAAGGCAAATTCACTCTGGCAATGTGCTGGGTATGAATTTATTGCCTCAACCCCAAATGGGAGCAGGACTATTGAACTGACAAGAGTTGACAGGAGAGGGCGCTAGAGGAACGCTGTAAAACAAGGAGCTTCTCCCAGGATGTTCCTTGGCATTTTGCCCCCCAACCCATGAGTGCGGATTCTTACTGAGTAATGCAGGTGCCTCGGTTGTTTGCTTTTGAGTGGAAGCCTGTTAATAACCCGGTAATGGTTCCTTTTCCCTTTTTAAAGACAAGAGAAATAGAACAGAGAATAACTTCGGAATATCACTTTATTACTTACAATAACCAACTGAGTATATAAAAATCTTGACAAGACACCCTAAAGTAGAGCAGCTTCTTACTCTTCGTTTTGCATTTCAACTATGCCTGTCCTTTCTGTATGCTCATCTAACCGTGAATCCTGTGGGGAAATTACATTTCTCATGAAGCCTATGGGGAATCAATCGGCCCTAAAAAGAATGAGATCCCTGTTTTCTTTCAATTTCCTTCTTCTTTCCGTCTTAATTATAGGTGGGCCGAGAATAGGAAAGAGAACACTTTTTAAATCATGGGGTTTTTTCCTTTCTTTCTTTCTGTTCTTTAACTCCAAACGTTCTTGGTGCAAAGATTATATCTTGCAAATATAGAATTTTTTTTTGTTTGTTTTTCTTTCTTTGGGCAGGGGGATTACTGAGGATTGAATTTAGGGGCATTCAACCACTGAGCCATATCCCCAGCCCTTTATGTATTTTATTTTAGAAACGGGGTCTCACTGAGTTACCTAGTGCCTTGCAGTGGCTGAGGCTGGCTTTTAACTTGCGGTCCTCCCAGCTACAAATTTAGAATCTTGGTTTGAGTTTTAGAAATAATAATCCAACTTGCATCTTAATCTTTGAAACAATATAAACGTGTGTATTTAAACCCCTCTTATCCATAACCAGCTGCTAAAATATGATGTTCTTGCTCTTCAGACTGTCTCATAAGACAGCACCATTATTTTCCATGTTTCTATTCAAATATTCAGAATACTCAGGAATAGGAGTCTTTGTCCTCACCCTGATAAATTCTGCTCTTTCATATTTCTAGGACGGAAAATAGGATAGTTCGCCTAATGGCTATAAATCTGTGCATGTGAGATATATAGGCCACTCATCTAAATCTGCAAAGAAGCGGGCAAACTTTCTCTTTTGGGGAACTCTTTATTGCATAATTATATTTACACCAAGATATACACACAGAGAAATGCTCCTTTATGTATCCAGGAGGTGACCGGTGGCAACTGAATCTCATTGTGCTTGCTTTTCAGAGCCACCTGCTGGTTTATCTACATTAGCAAAGGTCAGGAAGACTTGTTCCAGTGTTATCTGACTGACTGAATAGTCTTCTAAATCGAATTGCTCTTTGGCTTTCTCCAAAATGCCAAACACCTTCAACAACAATGATAAAAATGTGTAGTTACCATTGCAATCTCCCCTCCAGTACTCAACCCAGATGAGCCTCCCATCTCTTCCACAACTTAACAAAAGTTTATGATAAAGGCTAGAGCCACAGAAGTGAGAGATGATAAATAGAAAAAAAAAAATAGGTAATTGAGAAGCTGAGAGGAGGGAGTTCTCTGTCCCCATTTTCTTGTTGGGTTAACAGTACGATTTGGGGGGCCCAAATCAGTCATTAAACTCAAGGAGTATTTGAAAAGTAGCCTTAAGGCTCTGATGACAGAATCCCAAATACTTGACAGAATCCCCAATACTTCCCATCATTAGTGCTCTCTTAGCCTATAGCGTTAGAAGGGTATGGGTGCTCCCATCACCTTTCCCCAGCTATTTTCCTTGCTGGGAATATAGAAGTTAAGGACCCCTTGAGTCTCCTGCTTCAAGGCACTACCTAAGAAAGGAAAACAGAACAAGAGAATAATTTTACAGATTTAAAAACTGCTAAATATTGCTACATTTACTTAATGTTATATACGGTGGAGATGAATATACAGGATTTATACAAAAGGGAGCATGATCCAATAACCCACTCTTTTTGCTATGCATGATATGATGCATCATTACATTATTTATTTCGGATCTCTCTTTTTATAGTGTAGAGGTGCTCACAGCTATAAATTTCCTTTAGTACTGCTTTCACTGTATTCCACAGATGCCGATATGTTGTGTTTCCATTTTTATTTGATTCTAGGAATCTTTTAATATCTCCCCTGATTTCTTCAGTGACCCACTGTTCATTCAAAAATGTATTATCCAATTTCCATGTGTTTGTGTAATTTCTGAAGTTTCTATTGCTGTTGATTTCTAGTTCCATTCCATTAAGATATGATAAAACCCAAGAAATTATTTAAAAATTTGAAGCATTTTTCTAAGACTCACTTTACGACATAAAATATTTATCTGTTTTGGAAAAAGTTCCATGAGCTGATGAAAAAACTATGTATACTTCCACAGCTGTTTGCAATATTCTGTAGATATCTACTAAGTATATTTGATCTATATTGTAATTGAACTCTGATGTTTCTTTATTAGTTTTTTTGTCTGAATAATCTGTTGGTGAGAATAGGGTACTGAATTCTACTGTTTTAGGGTCTGTTTCCCTATATGTCCAGTAGTGTTTGTTTTATAAAATTGGGTGCTCCAACATTTAGTGAGTATATATTTCTAATCATAATATCTTTTTGAAGGGATTGTTCTCTTCATCAATATATAATCAATACCTTCTTTGTCTCTCCTAACCAATGCTTTTATTTTTGGTCTATATACTTCTCTGAGAAGTACAAACAATTTCTCCAGCATCAGCCTGTTATGTAGATTCCAGATCAGTTATGTTTAGGCTGCCTTTCTGCACTGTGCTAATTTCTGTGCTAGTCATGCTTACTAGGTGTCTCAATTTCTCCACTACCCTTTCCCTTTGCTGTGCTGCTGTGCACTTGGTAATGAGGCTTTCTTTCTCAACCTTTGTTCTATTATCCAGAGTATCTGGGTTTCTCCAAGTCTCTGTCTGTCCACTATTGAACTATAGCATTTTTCCAGTCTTTCCACCTTGTTGAATACTGCTCTCTAGTGTTTTGCTTCCAACTTGTGGAGAAAGAGGTGATTTTTTTTTTCTAATCCACCATACTGAAACCTTGACCCTTGACATTTTTTATAGGCACATCATAGTCACAATGACCACTGATTACCTTCCCACACAAACTGTTCTACCATCTATTTTTTTAAATATTCTTAGTTGTAGATAGACATAATGATTTTATTTTATTTATTTTTGTATGTGGTGCTGAGGATCAAACCCAGTGCCTCACATGTGCTAGGCAAGTAGGCCCTCTACCTCTGAGCCACAACCCCAGTCCCCATCTATTTTTATCTATTTTATAATCTCCATTTCTACTGTATAATCAATCATGTCATTTTTCCTTGCAAAGAAGATAAAATTCCTACTCCTTAACCTAATTCATAACAGACATTTCTGTTACATTTTATTCAGCCTGACAAAGCTAAGATGAAAACCCACAATGACTGAAATCCTTGACACGTATCTTACATTGTACCATATTGGCAAAAAGTGCTTAGTGAATTTGTTACTCAGAAGGAAAAGGATTCTTGAGAAGAGAGAAACACTTGGTAGATCTTTTTGCATTTTTAAACTATGTTCTGACTAAGACAAGAAAGGGCTAGAATTACCTTTTTTTTAGTACAAGACAAAATACCTTAAGACTTTTCATGGTACATATTAAGCCTTAATCCCCAGGGACTTTATGGAGGTAATTAAGTTTGTATGAAGTCATAGGGTGAAGCTCCTATTCCACTATGACTGGTATCATTTTAAGAAAAGAAGATACACCAGAAATGTATGTGGATAGAAAAGAGTCCTATAAGTAAGAGAGGCTTCAGTAGTAACTAGACCTTCTGACATTTTATTAGTAGGCTGCCAACCTCCAGAACTGTAAGAAGACAAATGTTGTTTAGGCCACTCAGTCTGTGACATTTTGTTGTGGAAGTTGTGGCAGACTAATACAAATGATGTTCAAAGAATAAAAATTATTCTCAAACTTCCAGGCTGGGGTTATGGTTCAGCAGTAGAGTGCTTGCCTTGCACGTGCAAGGCCCTGGGTTCGATCCTCAACACCACATAAAAATGAATAAATAAATTAATAAGTTATTAAAAAAGGAAAAGTAAAATGTCTGTTAAAAATTATGCTCAATCTTTATAACTTTAAATTTTATGACATGAGATAATAAATCATATGACAAGAGATTGGTGAACTTCTGTTTTGTTTCCTGCAAACTTCTTAGCATAATCAGGTACAAAAGACTTATAAGGACATAAATCTCCAAAAGAACTCATTGAAGGGAGGTTGAAAGTAGCAATAACTCATAGCAAACAGTTGTTAGAAATACAAAATATATGTATGGCAAGAACAATAAATATGACTTTACCATTTCACTAACAAAGTTATTAGGGCAACCTGACTTACCTTGGAAAGTACTGGCAATAAATATTTTAAAATCCTCTATTATATTTTGGTCTGTACCAGTCTTGAACTTGACAAACATGGTATAAACATCTCCAAACTTATTCTTGAGGTGTTGAGGGCTGCCCAGGCACCTGAACTTTCCCTGCACCATAATGGCCAGCCTGGTACAGAGAGCCTCACATTCCTCCATACTAGAAAAACAAGACACCAGAACAATGTAAGGCTAAAAACGTCTCCAGTGGAGGATATTCTGTAATTCAAACATTCCTATATTGTGATTCTCTTTTAAATGGAAGTTTCATTTGCCTGTCATCAGGATCACAGGAAATAAAGATATTTTCAAATTCAAAATAGCAGAGGACCAAATCCTCAAATGGAATACCTGAATTTCCCCTCACTAGTTAACCAAATAAGGATTCCAGCTATTCCTTTCATTAGGATTCCATTCATAAGGAGCTCACATACTTGGAAAATTTATTGTCCAGTATTCTTGTCCCCAAATAACTCTCCATTTTAATTATTACAACACTTCATAGTCTTCAACCAGACTTCCCACTGAGCCACACCTGTGAGAGGTCAAGATGATAACTTTGCCACTCTCACGTGTCTTTGTCACTATGTTCCAGAGCAGGCGCCGGGCTACTGGGTCCATGCCAGTGGATGGCTCATCCAGGAACACAGCAAAGGGTCTTCCCATTATGGCAACAGCAGTGCTCAGCCTACGTTTGTTTCCTCCACTTCATGGCCAAGGAAGGAGAGAAAAAGTGGGAGAAGCACATTAAGGCATACAAATCAGTAATTTAATATACATCTGTTATTTATAAGAAACAATTTGCTAAGGTTTCCCAAAACTGAGTTGTAGGAAACAGCAGAGTCAAAAAAAAAATGCTAGCTATATGTGACTCTGTCAAGTCATGAGATACAAATCCAGATATATAAATCAACTCATTTCATTTGAAGTATAGAAAGATGACTTTTGTGTACCTAATTCATTTCGATGATATTTACTAGTGAAATTCATTATTCTAGGAATTCCTCAGGATTACATGGTGGCCAGGCCAAAACAAAGAATCTCATATCTGTGCTTATTTGGGAGACAAAAAACCATAGCAAAATAGGGAAAGAGTGCTGCCTTTTATAACTCAATGGCTACGATTCAAATAGAAGGTTTTTGAATTTCATCTCAGCAGCTTTGTTGCTAGCATCTAAACCATGGAAAATTATTATTTCACAGTCATTCCTTGTTTGTCAGTATAGCTCAGGTTAATGTGAGTATTTCAAACACAGGGAGGCTCTAAAAACTAAGCTGCATAGTATCTCACCTCAAAGTCTGAGTACGCTTGTTAGCATGGGGTTGCAGATTTAGCAATTTCAAAATGTCGTTCACATAAGAGTTAATGTTGTTCTCAGGGATCCCCCACAACCTGGCATACATTATCATCGTTTCCTGAACAGTCATGTGATCCAGCAAGGCATCAAACTGTGGACAATAACCAATTTTTGACCTTACCTAAAAGAAGAGAACAGCATTGGACATAAATCAATTATCTCATTGAGCATTGAATAATCATGGATGACATAAAAGACTTAAAGTTCCCTAGGCCATTCCTCTAAGAGGGTTTGATGCCTCACAGAGTTCTTGCAAGGAATTTCTTGTCATTCAGTGGTTACAGATTCACCGGAGTTAGAAGCTACTGTCACGTGTTAGGATTGTAAGTGTACAAAAACGTATGCATTCAGGGTAAGTTTTCATAAAACAAAGTTTTCTTCCTATCATATACCATAGACCAGATCCAAAATAAATTTAAAATAATTAAAAATTAAAGCAATATACCATGCACATATTTATCTGAAGAGGAATGTAAAAGAAAAAGGTTAGTCTAACAATGACTCAACCTGTAAAAGAAAGAAGTCTGATTACCCTAAGCAGCAAAAGAGATGTAAAATTAATAGTAATAAGTCTGGAAGTAATAATTAGATGAACATTTTTGATTCGTGGGGTCTTATTTTCTATAATATGTCTTCATGAGTTCAATCTCAAAGGATGCCAGGATATGGAAATCAAAGACTGTTATAGAAGGACTGCAATACATAGGTTAGGTTTGTTCAAATTCTACTCTTTGTTGGTAATGATAGATGGATGGCTTATCAACAGGGTCCTACATCTCTCTTTTGTGTGTAATGTGGCTTTATGAGAATTACCTAAAAGAGTTGAGCAGAGTTGGGATCCTAACTCTTATTTCAGTCACATAGTAATCATAAAGAAAGTCTTAATACAGTACAGAGAATGATGAATATGTTTAGAATTCCCATACATTTGGAAATTTGAAACGAATGTCTAAGAGTAAACCCTTAATTCATGGGTTAAGGGAACTCAATACAACTTACAAAATATTTTAAGCAATATGAAATATATTGAAGAGGCCACTTTCAAACAAGGAAGAGTAATAAATGAGTTAAATAAATGATTAAGAGGTCAATTCATAAAGCTATTAAAAAGAAAACAGATTCATTTTCTTGAATGTTAGATTCAGTTTTTCAGAACAACCCTTTTGAGGAAATCATTGAAAAATCCTATACAAAACATATTTTGATATCTCTTTAACCCATTGAAAACTCATAACTATGATGCAACTAAATTTGAAATAAAAAAAATAAAAAATTCTACAAGAATGTGTTTGAAAACTTGAAACTGAACTCCAAATGATATCATGGTTTAATAAAAACTCACAATGAAAGAAGACTGAAAATTGAATGAGTTAATCAATAAATTCATAAAGCTAAAAAAACCCAGCACTTCTTTTCAGTTCATTTATAACTAGGTTTATAAGGTCAAATTCCTTGACAAAAACAACAAAACAGCCTTGATAAAATACCTTAAAATATTTTTAACTTTTTAGTGCATTATAGTTACACAAATTAATGGTTCATTTTGACATATTCATGAATGCATGTAAAATGTTTGACCCATTTCATTCCCCAGTGCGTTACCTTTCCCTATCCTCCCCTTCCCCACGATTACCTTCCTTTACCTCCACTGGTCTTTAACATATTTCAAAACATAGAAGTGCTGACAAGATAAGTAATTAACAGGTCAAACATTTTTTTAAACAAATATCAAGAGCATACATTAATAATCCTAATGTCAAAGTCGTGTGTGCCCTGAAGACATTTGAAGATTTAGAGGAATATAAATTTTGGTTTTGACTTAGAAAGAAAATTTAAGAATCTTTCCAAAATAAAGGCATCTATTGGGAGAGTCTTCCCATGATAATCAGGGATTTCAAGAGATAAGGATACAAAGGATGAATCTGTGTTGTATAAGTTTACAATATATGTGAAGGTTCTGCCAAAGACTACTGTCAAAGACTAAAATAAAAGGAAAGCTAACTCATTATACCTCTCAGGATAAGAGGGTTTAACCCAGGCACTGAGCCAAACCTTTAGATATAATTTGCAGTAACTTTCACCACATTACCTAATGTGTGACAGAAAATCCTGAACTATAAATTTAAAATGCTCTAAAATTCTGAAAATGTTCATCTCCCTAGCAGAGGAAAACCCAAACTTCTCCCCCCTTCATGGAAAACCCTCTTGTTTATTTGAACTGCATAGGAATAATTTTAAAGTCTAAAGAGACACCAACTTTGTTTTGAGGCTGTAGTAGCTGTTACAGCATCTCCTTGCTACCTTCCCCAGCCTTCTCTGTGGACCACAGTGACACATTCAGAAGCCTGTTAGCTAATTCAGGAGTTTTTGAACACTTTTTCATAAGTTCTTCATCTGGTCATTGCCTGTCATGCCTGTGGCCTGAAATATTAACATTTAAGATTTAAAAGTAAAAGCCAAAAAGGGGAAGGGGGGAAATAAAAACAAAGAAAACCCCACTTTTTCCTACTAAAGATTTTGGGGGAAATCTTGATTTCCCCACCCATCCACTGAAATAATGGAGTTGGCATTCCCGAGGCCAAGACCACTTAAAAAGTGGCAAAAGGTATTTGTCACCCCAACAGTCTGCTTTCTGAAGCCAGAGAAGTTATTGTGGTGGTGCATATTTCTCCTATCAGTTTGCCTGGAACAAAAGTAAAAATTAGATGTTTAATGTAGTCAGTATGACTAACACTATGCATAAGACCCGTGTTAGAATCCCCCAATCCTGCATTTACTTTTCCTTTAAAACAACAATAACAACAAAACAAACAAACAAACAAACTCACTCCACCAAGTCAGATTCTATTAAAAAAATTGAAGCATTTTACTGACCAGGCATGAGAGCTAATGGACAGTATTAAACAAGATTCATAATAAAAGAATACTAACAACCTTCCCACACAACTGACTACACCTATCATGCTAGTTAAAAACATCCCTTTACCCACCCACCCTCATCTGCATTGACTTTAGGGTAAAAGGGGCGGGGAATGATTCTTACCACCCTAAACATAAGGAAACCCCATAAATGTGAAAAAATCTTCCTCTGAAGACACCTACATAGACTGCTAGAAATATAAAGGACTATTACAGAGTTGGTTATTTAAAGAAAGTAAACACTTTGCTACACATGCCAACATTCAGCCAGTGTGCTCTAAGATAGCCTTAAGAAAAAAAAATACTACCTAAGCTCAAAAGTTAATACAATCATTAAAAGGAAAACTTTTAGAACCATTGCTGGTTAAATGATGATGGAAAACATCTCAGTAGGCTGGCCTAAAAATATGGAACACTTCATGAATTTGCGTGCCATCCTTGCACAGGGGCCATGCTATCTTCTCTGTATCATACCAAATTTAGTATATGTGCTACTGAAGCAAGCACTCAAACTCTCTTCTTTTTGAAAGGTCTCAAATTACTCTCAAATATAATGTTTTAGAGGCAGCGTAACATAGATTCAAAGAATAATTCAGGGGTTGGGGATATAGCTCAGTTGGTAAAGTGCTTGCCTTGAATGTACAAGGTCCTGGGTTCAATCCCCAACAGAAAGAAAGAAAGAAAGAAAGAAAGAGAGAGCGGGGGAGGGAGGGAGGAAAAAAGAGTTAAAAAAAAAAGAATAATTCAGTGCACAAGTTAACAAGTAACCAAAAATGACAAATACCCGAAATGACAGGCAACAGAAACAATTCTTTGATAACCTTAGATATTGCAATTAGCATTCTCCCATGAGAAAACTACTATGTTTACTCATTTTAGTAAATAAGAAACTAATTTTAATGTCTCCCAATTTATTCTGAAGAATTCTAAACACAAAAGAAAACCTGAAAGTACAATGAATGCACTTAAAACCCTTAACATGATCTGTTGCTAAAAAAATAAATGAAAAATTTGACAATATCTAAGCAACAAAAAGCATATACACTTAGCTGACTAAAATAAAAGAACATCTAAAAATGAGAAATACTATATCTGAAAAGACTGCATAAACTAAATGACTGAATTTAACAAGATTAGATATAGTTGAAGAAAGCATTATGAATTGGAAAAAATCAGAAGAAATTACCTTGAAGGCAGTATAAAGAGATAAAATATGGAAAATCTGAAAGCAAAGATATGGAGAATATTATAAAGATATCTGACAAATAACTGGATTCATAAAAGGAAAGAAGAAAGAGAATAAAGCAGAAGAAATATTTTAAAAACAAAGAAGGAGGACTGGGGATATGGCTCAAGCGGTAGCGTGCTCGCCTGGCATGTGTGCGGCCCGGGTTCGATCCTCAGCACCACATACCAACAAAGATGTTGTGTCCGCCAATAACTAAAAAATAAATACTAAAAATTCTCTCTCTCTCTCTCTCTAAAAAAAAAAAAAAACAAAGAAGGAAATGTAGGATAAAAGAATGCCAACAAATCTTCAAACAATAAATATAAAATCTGCTCCTCCAATACACCATAGTGTGAGTGCTGCAAAGCAAAGACAAAGAGAAAATACCAAAAGCCCCTCTCCCCCCAAAATAACACTACTTTCAAAGGACCAAGTGACAGATAACTTTATCAGAAGTCAAAGGAATCAAGAGGGAAAAAAGAGAGGAATAATATTTTCAATATGCTGAAAGATAGTAACTGGTCTTTTAGTCACCTTTTACTTTGCTGTGACCAAAATACCTGTTTAGAGCAGTTCAGAGGTGGGAGAATTTATCTGGATCTCATGGTTTCAGAGGTCTCAGTCCATACACAGCCAATACATTGCTCTGGAACTGGGTGAAGCAACACATCATGGGGAGAAAGGCCCAGGGAGGAATGCTGCTCAACTCATGGTGAGGGGGGGAGGAGAAGAGGAAGAGAAAGAGGAAGAGGAGGACCACCATGAGAAAAAAGAGGAAGAGGCTTAGGCAGAACAACCCATCTAGGGCACACCCCCAGTGACCCATTCTCCTCCAAACATACCCCCAACTGTCTATGGTTGCCACCCAGCAGTTCACTCAAACTAGGATGAATTAAATAGGTTAGAGTTTTCATAATCCAATAATTTGCCTGTGAATACTCCTACATTATTAACCGGAGCTTTTGGGGGATACCTCATACCCAAACCACAACAATCACCAACCTAGACTGTAGACTCTGAAAAACATACATTTTTGGGATAAACAAAAAATAACTTGAAAATTAAACAATATACTTCCATGGGTCAAAAAGAGAGTTTTAAGAATAAGTTATGTAATATTTTTAATATGATGAAAATACAACTATGAAAATTTGTGGGATGTAGGTAAAGCAATGCAGAGACAAATTTATAGCATTACATGATTTTACTGGAAAAGAAGAGCAAAAATAAACCCAAATCAATATCAAATATGAACATAATTGATAATATCAGCAAGTACTAGAAAAATTGGAATCCCCAAACATTGATGGAGCAAATGTAATGTAGTGCAGCCACTGTGAGTTTTAGGTCAGGTAAGTTGTGATTCTCTGTATTCACTTCTCAGCATCTACAGTTTTGGTGGTAATGCTTGGCCCTATAATCTCATTTCTCTTATGATCTAAAAAGTTTTTTTTCAGTTTGTTGAGATTTTTACTTGTTAAGATCAGAGCAGCAAACTTCTTAAATACTGGACCAGAAACTACAAGTCAAATTTATTTTTTATAGATCAAGCACATTATCTAGAATATGTTAGAAGAAGTGTTGAGAGAACTTGTCTATTCTTGACTTAGATTCTCAGGGTAAAGTGATTTTTCCTACCTGAATATCTTTCCCTAAGAATATATTTCTCTCTCCAAAATGCACTGGCTGAGTCCCCAGAATCAATATCAACGCCTATAATGATTGCCATCTGTGATCTCCCTCCACTTGTCTGTTACATGCACTCCCAAGTTGACATGCTTCTCACAGACACTAATTGAATCTTACCTTTAGGATATTTTTGGTGATGCTAAAACCTTTAATGAACACATCTCCAGAAGTAGCAATATGTTCTCCAGTCAAAATTTGGAAGGTAGAAGTTTTTCCAGCCCCATTTAATCCAAGCAATCCAAAACACTCCTCCTCTTGGATGGCAACAGAGATGTTTCTCACAGCCAGAATGGGTGGACATTGAAAATATATCTTAAAAATAAAGAAAACACAATACAAATTTACACACACATATACACACACATGTGAATGTATGTATTTGTGTGTATAGATATGTATTATACATGTAGGTGTATATATGTATACTTGTCAAATATAATCAATACCTTGGGCCACCATGGACCTCAGAGAGTTTCAGAGGATCTACTAGGAGAACACCCGTAGACCTGTAGATCCCACAGAACCACATGGATGAAGCTAGCATTGCTGACCACTGAATGATGTTACCTTGGTGAGTTCTTTAATAACCACTGTGGAATTCAGTGATTCAAGAGGCTGCTCCACGATTCTCTGTCTCTCATTTTGTACATCTTCATCGTCAGATTCCCCAGAAAATTCTTTGGACACTGTTTCCTATGACAAAAATCAGTGGTGGATATCTTTGAAGCACCTGGCCTAGACTAGTTGAATTTAGGGAGGCAAAAACAGGAGGATGATTTCTATTGAATATAGAAAATGACAAACCACAAAATAGTGTGGCCTGGGGAGAGGGAATGAAGGAGAAGGAAATACATCGTTTCTTTCCCAATACATTCTTTCCCAGTGACAAAACAGGCCCCAGCAGGAGATATCTCTCAAGTCTGGAATGACAGTCTCTGGAAAGAAGCCAAAGCATTGATCCTTCCCAAAACAAATTCTTTTTCAGATACTGACTGCTGACCCCAGACCCTCCATCTGGCCCAATAAAGATAAACCCCAGGTACTGACAGCTAACCCCAGACCACGCCCATCTCACCCAATAAAACAGATCCCAAATTCCTGAGTGCCCAAACTGACATGCTCATTAAGTCACCTCTCAGTGTAACCTATATAAGTGCAGACTCCCCCTTTGGCCAGTGGCTCATTTTCCACCAGGAAAGTGGGTCCATCAGAGGTGTGATTCTGTTCCTGAATAAAGGCTTTTGCTAATCTGTGAAGTTTGCATCTGGCCTGGTCCTTTTGTGCTAGCAATTTCAATGATGTAAATACAGAAAGTTTGAGCCATTTCCAAGAGACTTCCTACACATTGCTGCAGCTCTCATATATAAACTTACTCCCTATTTCCAAAGTTCAAAACCAGGCTCCCAGTCATGAGCAAGCAGCATGTTCTCATCAAGGTAGAGACCACAAAAAAAAAAAAAAAAGTTAAACCACAACAGATGTCAGAAATTGTGGCCAAATGTCACTTATTAATAATAAAATATATTCTAGAAGGTGTGTGTGTGTGTGTGCGTGCGTGTGTGTGTGTGTGTGTGTGTATGTGAGATATATTCTTAAAATAGGGGAAAGATTAACTATTTTCTTCGAGAAAAAGGGAAACCAGGAACAGCTTTATGCAGGAAATGTCTGAGTTAAATTGAAAAAAAAATAAAATAGATAGGAATTTATCAGAAGACTGTATACGGGGTAAAAATGGGAGTTCATAACCCACTTGAATCAAATTTATGAAATAGATATGTCAAGAGCTTTGTAACGTTTTGAACAACCAATTAAAAAAAAGACTTATAATGGGAAGAGAGAGGATGAGTTGGGCAAGGCAAGTTGCGGAAAGGCAACTCTCAACTTGTGCCATAGTTCTTTTTTTATTTCAGTCTTGTTTTACTTTAAACTTTTTATTTCAAAAGAATTGTGATTATAGAATCTTTATAGCACTGTTCCAGTATACATTTTACCATTTTCCTAACACTTATATATATAACATTGGTACATTGATCAAAACTAATAAATCAACATTGGTTTAATTATCTAAACTACAGATATTACTCAATCTTAGTGCAAAATAGCTTGAATACTTTTGAAGGATATGGAACAACAACCCCCAGAGAGAAAGGATGGGTCCCGGGTGGAGAAGGCAAACAATGGGCTCTGGGCTCTGGACTTTCATCCCAGTAACAATGGGTTCCAACTTTTTTCCTGATTTAGACTTTGAACCTACACACCTAGTTTCCTGACTTCCAGCAGCATGTCTAGGACTCTGATGATTAAGTTACACTAAATATTCTGCTACGATTAACTCTAACCAAAGTGTATAAAAGAGAGATCCCCCCTCTTGTAACCAGTTTCCATTTTCTCCCCTAAAAATGTGCCATTCCACTGCTGCTTAATAAAGAAAGCTTGCTGATCCATTGAGGTCTGCTCCTCTTTCAGTTCTTTTTGCTTACAACTTTGAATGTCAATTTTAGTCTAAGCTATTGAAAAATAACAGCCAAGTACATAAGTCATAAATCTACATCTTAATGAATTTTCACAAGGTATGCAGCTTACAATAATACCAGTGAAACCATCCTAGATAAATAAAAGAACATTACCCCCCAAAGGTGTTGAGAGCCACAGCCGAAGGGGCCCCAGCAAACTTCCAGCTGCCAGCAATCCAGCTGCTGGCTGATGATTGGCTCACAGCGGCCCCAGCAACATCTAGCTGATTGGCTCCTCGGCCCCAGCAACATCTAGCTGATTGGCTCCTCTGCGGTGATGCTCATTGGACTGTTTCCCTGCCCTTTCAGACCACGGAGCTGCTCATTGGGGGACTTTTTGGCTCTGCCCACGTGACCCAGCCAATCGGCCTCAAGAGCAGGAGGATTGTGGGAGGTGGAGAGAAGCTTGTGGGGGGAGAGACAGGCTTGTGGAAAGCCGGTGGTGGCAGTTGAGGCTCTGAGGGGTTTTTCCTGAGAGGCTGTTTGTTTGGCGTGTTTGGTTCTAAAAATAAAGTTAGTTTCTTTTGACAAGTGGCTCCTGATTGTGCCCAGCCAGACTGCGGCATTTGGTGGCTCGCACGGGGAGCGACTGAGGGTAAGTGAAACTGCTCGCCCCTGAGGGCAGGGCGAGAGGATGGGTAGCCATTTTAAGATTCTTCTTTTGTTATTTTGTTTCACTTTTGTTTTAAGTTGCCTGTCCCTGGAGATGAGTGAGACGGAAGAAAAACCGCTCACATCTGAGGAAAAACTATTTACGTCTGAGGAACAGATAGGGAGAAAGGACGGATGCACATGTCAGGAGGATAGAAAGGCTATAATGACTTTTTGTTGTTCCCTTTTTATCTCATTCTGTCTCGGTTTTGTTTGGCGTCATCTTGTTGGGTTGTATTATAGTAGAAATACGGGATCAGAAATTAGTAAAAAACAAACTGAAAGAGTGTTAAGTAAATTGTTAGAGGAAGGAGGCATCTCAGTAAAATCAAGAACAGTCAGGGCATATGTTGATACAATACAAAAATGTAGCCCATGGCTTTTTAAGGAGGAGTTGTTAAATATATCACAATGGAACCATCATGGTGAAGATTTAAAAAGAATAGAAAAGAAAAGCCCAGGGACTCTGCCAGTTGGCACATTGCCATTGTGGACGTTCGTATCTTGTTTGCTTAGTCCAAAGCCTTCAGTTCAGACAATGGTAGAGGAAGGAGAAGACATAATGATTCAAGTAAAAGAGAAGGTCTCTCAAGTTAGTCAGACAGAGGAAAAGATTCAAGTAAAAAAGAAGGTCTCTCAAGTTAGTCAGACAGAGGAAAAGATTCAAGTAAAAGAGAAGGCCTCTCAAGTTAGTCAGACAGAGAAAGAAAGTGTAAAACAGAAAAAGCCATCAGGGGGAAAGTTACAACAGGAAATTGCTACTAACACCTTTCTATCACCAGAGGGTGTAAGTGTCCAACCAACAGCACCACCTCTACAGGAGACTGCTACTAACACCTTTCTATCACCAGAGGACATAAGTGTCCAACTAACAAGGCCACCTCCATATGCTGGGAGGTCCCCAACCCCCGCAGTTGATAGTTGGGATCCTGAGACAAGATCTCAAATATTAACATGCCCTGTATTTGAGGCAGGAGGGCAGCGATTTTACCAAGTTTTAAATTTCAAAACAGTGAAGCAGCTAAAAGAGGCTGTAACAACCTATGGTCCTCAAGCACCCTTCACTGTAAGCTTGGTCGAATCCATTAACAACTTGAACATGACGCCAGCAGATTGGGCTAATATGTGTAAAGCTGTGCTAAATGGAGGACAATACCTGTTATGGAAGGTTGCCAATGAGGAATTTTGCAAGGAGACGGCTAGGCGAAATGCAGCAGCTGGTTATCCTCAGAGAAATCTAGATATGTTGTTAGGAAAGGGACCTTATGAGGATCAGCAGCAACAAATGGCATATGATCCTGGCGTATACGCACAAATTGCTGCAGATGCAATTAAGGCATGGAAGACTTTACAAGGACATGGAGGTTTACAAGGTCAATTATCTAAGGTAATACAAGGAGCTAATGAACCTTATGCTGAATTTGTAGATAGGCTTATTCAAACAGCTACCAGAGTTTTTGGGAATACAGAACAAGCAATGCCATTACTAAAACACCTGGCTTATGAGCAAGCGAATCGTTGGTGCAGAGATATCATTAGACCATGGAAACATGAAGATTTAAACACATATATTAAATTATGTAGAGACATTAATGAACAAGAGCAAGTCGTGGCAGCTGCAGTAAAACAGGCTTTAGATGCCAGAGACATTAATGAACAAGGGCAAATTGTGGCAGCTGCAGTAAAACAGGCTTTAGATGCCAGGCCAAGAACATGCTACAATTGTGAAC
Organism: Marmota flaviventris; assembly: GCF_047511675.1. Lineage (NCBI taxonomy): Eukaryota > Metazoa > Chordata > Mammalia > Rodentia > Sciuridae > Marmota > Marmota flaviventris. Next base: position 14,834,913 of record NC_092516.1, on the reverse strand, counting down.
AAACAGGACATTTTAAAAGGAATTGCCCCATTGGAGGAGGGTTTAACAAAACTAGGTATCCAAGGAGTAGAATACCAGGTATTTGCCCACGATGCCGTAGAGGGAGACATTGGGCTAATGAATGCCGTTCTCAAACCACCATAGAGGGTACTCCATTATCAAAAAATGAACAAGGACCAGGTGTTTATCCACGATATCGTGGAGAAAGGCATCAGGCTCCATTGCCAAAAAATGGACAAGGGGGCCCAATGCTCCGGGGCCCAAAACCACAAATATACGGAGCACTGGAGGAACCCAGCAACCCCATCAGGGTAGTGCCCAGGACACATTGTCCATCAGATCCCTCATCAGACAAACCAGAGGGAGCGCAGGGTTGGACATCTGCGCCTCCGCCAGAGCAGTACTAACTCCAGAGATGGGAGTTCAAATCATTCCCACAGGGGTGAAAGGACCTCTTCCCAAAGGAACAGTAGGCTTATTATTGGGACGCAGCTCTTCTACTCTAAAAGGACTTATGATAAGTCCTGGGGTAATTGATCCCGATTATGAAGGTGAAATAAAAATTATAGCCAGTTCTCCAAAGGGTATATCAGTAATTTCACCAGGAGATAGAATAGCACAGTTACTAATAATACCCAGCCTACATGATAAATTTTCCAGTCGTACTGTAGAAAGAGGTTCCAAGGGATTAGGTTCCACAGGTGTAGATTGGGCTATGCTTTCTTTAAATTTAGATTCTCGCCCCATGCTAAAACTAAATATTCAAGGACATGAATTTAATGGGCTACTGGATACAGGTGCAGACCTTAGCATCATCTCTCGTCAAGAATGGCCAAAACATTGGCCATTACAACAAGCCACTCAAACGCTTCGAGGCCTAGGAGTGGCGACTAATCCCCATAGAAGTGCAATGGTATTAGATTGGAAGGATCCTGAAGGATGTGAAGGAACTATACAGCCATATGTATTGGATCATCTTCCCGTAAATTTATGGGGACGAGATGTCCTAGATCAATTAGGTTTGACATTAACAAATAACATCAACCAAAATGCACCCACTATTATGACTAGACAAGGTTTTAGGAAAGGAAAAAGATTAGAAAAACAAGAACAAGGTATAGCAGCACCAATACAAATAGATCAAGAAACAGACAGACATGGGTTGGATTTTCAGAAAGGGCCACTGAGACAATCAAAATTACTTGGAAATCAGAAAGACCAGTATGGGTTCCTCAGTGGCCCCTGACTAAAGAAAAGATACAAGCAGCCCATGACCTGGTCAAACAACAATTAGCAGAAGGACATATACAACCTTCTGTATCTCCCCATAATACTCCCATTTTTGTCATCAAAAAGAAATCTGGTAAATGGAGATTATTGCAAGATTTAAGAGCCATTAATAATGAGATGGTTATTATGGGACCTGCTCAATCAGGGATTCCTCAGTTGTCTGCTTTGCCAAAAACCGGGTATGTTTTAGTTATAGATATTAAAGATTGTTTTTTTTCAATTCCAATTCATCCTGAGGATAGTCCACGTTTTGCATTTACTATCCCTGCACTGAATCATGAAGGTCCTGATCAGAGATATGAATGGAAAGTACTCCCTCAAGGGATGGCTAACAGCCCAACTATGTGTCAAATTTATGTTAACAAAGCAATCCAGCCACTTAGAAATCAAAATTCTGAACTACAAATATTTCACTATATGGATGATATATTATTAGCACACAAAGATAAAAACACATTGCTAGAATGTTATGCCACACTTACAAACTTATTAAAAAATTATAATCTAGAGATAGCAATAGATAAAGTACAATTAAATTTTCCAATTAATTATTTAGGAGTTCTATTATCCTCAACCATGGTCCGTCCACCAAAAATTCAAATACGAGTAGATCAACTCAAATCACTTAATGACTTTCAAAAGTTATTAGGAGACATAAATTGGATAAGGCCTTATTTAGGTATACCAACAGGAGAGTTGGGACCTTTATTTGATATCCTAAAAGGTCCATCAGATCCAAATTCACCCCGAATGTTAACGCCTGAAGCAAGAAAGGCATTAAAAATCATTGAAACATATATGGAAAATATGCATTTGGATAGAATTGATATAAGTTTGCCTTTATTATTTATTGTACTACCAACAAAAAATATTCCTACAGGAGTATTTTGGCAAGAAGGTCCATTATTATGGATACATTTATCTTATTCTCCTAACACTATTCTTACTAGGTATCCTGAGGCTGTAGGACAATTAATACTCAAAGGAATAAAAGCAGCAAAGGGAGTGTTTGGAATTTCTCCCAATAAAATTATTACTCCATATACTATGAATCAAATTGATGAGTTAGCTAATGAGTTAAATACTTGGGCAATAATCATGTGCAAATCTAATGTTTCATTTGATAACCACTTACCATCTAATCCTTTATTGTCTTTTTGGGCATTGCATCCTGTAATTTTTCCAAAAATGACAAGAAAAACACCTATCATGAATGCTCCAAATATATTCACTGATGGGTCAAATAATGGTACAGCAGCAGTAGTTACCCCTGATCAAACTTTTACATTTTTAGTACCCAAACAATCAGCTCAAAAGGTAGAGCTTAATGCAGTTTTACAAGCTTTTGTGATGTTTAAAGATTCTGTATTTAATTTATTTTCTGATAGTCAGTATGTAGTTAATGCTATAGTATCTCTTGAAGATGCTGGTAGGATTTCCCCTTCTTCTACTGTTTTCTCTTTGCTTTCCACTATACAAAGTCTAATCTGGGACAGAAAAGATCCATTCTTTATAGGACATATCAGGGCACATACAGGATTGCCTGGAGCCCTTAGTTTGGGCAATGATTTAGCAGATAAAACTACACATGACATACATATTTTCTCTACACTAGAAGAAGCTATAAATTTTCATAAAAAGTTCCATGTCAATGCTAATACTTTACAAAAGCGTTTTAAAATAACTAAGGAACAAGCTAGACAAATAATAAAACAATGTCAAAATTGTGTGACCTTTTTACCACAAGTTAATCTTGGAGTCAATCCTAGAGGATTGATACCTAACCATATTTGGCAGATGGACGTCACACACTTGCCAGAATTTGGAAAATTAAAATATTTGCATGTTACAGTTGATACTTCTTCTGGATTTTTGATGGGCTCCCTTCATGCCGGAGAAAAAACTAAAGATGTTATAGCTCATTGCTTACAAAATTTTGCCACTGTGGGTGTTCCAAAACAGTTAAAAACAGATAATGCCCCTGGTTATACTTCTACCTCTTTTAAACAATTTTGCTCAACATTTGACATTACTCATATAACAGGAATCCCATACAATCCACAGGGACAAGGCATAGTTGAAAGAGCTCATCAAACTATTAAAATGTGCTTATTAAAGCAAAAAGAAGGAATTGGGAAGGGGTATATATTCCCCAAAGATAAACTTAAAATAACCCTTTTTACTCTAAACTTTTTAAATTTGGATTCATCAGGACTTAGTGCTGCGGAAAGGCATATGTGTCCAAAAAATGTACATAAGCCCAAGGTACTTTGGAAGGATATTCTAACAGGACAATGGAAAGGTCCTGACCCAGTAATTGTCTGGAGTCGGGGGTCTGTTTGTGTGTTTCCACAGGGAGAACAGCAGCCGATTTGGATTCCAGAGAGATTAACCAAGGTCCTGACCCAGTGATTGTCTGGAGTCGGGGGTCTGTTTATGTGTTTCCACAGGGAGAACAGCAGCCGATTTGGATTCCAGAAAGATTAACTAAAGCGATTTCTACAGACCAAAAAGAAGATGATTTGGCTCAAATCCATAACAACTGATATCCAAAACTCCAGTTTGGCTATTCTTACATCTGCAACAGAACCAGGATGCTTTTTTCAATATCTATTTTATTATTGCCCTTTGCCATATCATGAAGTTCTATTTTGTTTTTTGAGCTCATACAGACCTAGGTTAATGTTTTGCTGATCAGTTCTATTTTTTGACTATAGAGTTTTTAAACATTGCAATGGAGATTTCACCTGTAAAAAGTTATAAGGCCTTTACTATAATGTTATGTGTTGTATGTATTATGTTATGTGTGCACACTTGTGTTTTGTGTTATATGTTTGAATGTCCATATATCATATATGATGAGCGCTCATGATAAAATGGATCCAAATATTTTTTTTTGTTTCACGTGATTTATATGGTTTAATTTAAATTGGGTAAACAACTGTTGAGGATTGTTTTAATATGTAAACAAAAAAGAAGGTTAACAGATCTGTTTGTTTACTTTCACCTTTCCTTTTCATTATATTTAATAATTCTCTTAAAGATAATGTAAATTGTTAAGAAAATTGTTTTCTTTTAGTGCCTTCTGTAATGTTACATAATTTTTTCTTTAGCCATTATTGCCAGAATTCCTATCTTCATCCCAGTGCCGGTGAAGACAATGTAAACTGTTAAGAAAATTGTTTTCTTTTAGTGCCTTCTGTAATGTTACATAATTTTTTCTTTAGCCATTATTGCCAGAATTCCTATCTTCATCCCAGTGCTGGTGAAGTCAAAGATAAAACCAATCTACACCTTCTACAATAGCCATCACTGAACTGCTTGCAGAACTTGCCTGGACACATTGTGAGCTCACCTGTATGCATTTTGAACTATCTGTTGGTGCAGCGACTTGTGGTAGTGTTGGGGTATGTTTGCTGATGATGTCACCGGTAGTACAATTTTTCAAAGGAGCCCTCAATTGGCTTAATGTCATGGCATTTTGCATCCTCCTCTACTAGTGATGGTCTAAAATTTGGGGGCCAACAGAGGTGAGGCAAAGAACCTCACCCCCCCCACTGGTGCAAAGGCCTATCCACAACTATAGCTGTATGCTGGACCGGTAGTCAGTGACGGGTATGATCCAATTGCAGTGGTACCAACCTAAGACAGGAGGCTGACGCCTAGAGGTCAGTTCATCCGATGACGGGTAAGGACCATATGTTGAATTGGACTGCCTAACAGGCACGGTCCCTAAGCCACATGCTTGTTGTTTAAACAGAGAGGGGGAGATGTTGAGAGCCACAGCCGAAGGGGCCCCAGCAAACTTCCAGCTGCCAGCAATCCAGCTGCCGGCTGATGATTGGCTCACAGCGGCCCCAGCAACATCTAGCTGATTGGCTCCTCGGCCCCAGCAACATCTAGCTGATTGGCTCCTCTGCGGTGATGCTCATTGGACTGTTTCCCTGCCCTTTCAGACCACGGAGCTGCTCATTGGGGGACTTTTTGGCTCTGCCCACGTGACCCAGCCAATCGGCCTCAAGAGCAGGAGGATTGTGGGAGGTGGAGAGAAGCTTGTGGGGGGAGAGACAGGCTTGTGGAAAGCCGGTGGTGGCAGTTGAGGCTCTGAGGGGTTTTTCCTGAGAGGCTGTTTGTTTGGCGTGTTTGGTTCTAAAAATAAAGTTAGTTTCTTTTGACAAGTGGCTCCTGATTGTGCCCAGCCAGACTGCGGCACAAAGGAACTATGATTCTGATTTATAACACCATACATACTTATTACATGTTAGTTTTACCTGTACTTGAACTTTATTTAAGTGAAATTTTATTGCATATAGGTTTGTGTCTAGTTTCTTTTGTATAATATCATGTTTGTGGAATTATTCTATGCTGTTTACACGAGTTACAGGCTCTTCCTTCTCATGATTGTACTCTATTGTAAAAAAAATAGACATTTTTAATCCATTATAATATTGATAAACATGTGATTTTCTTCCTTTTCTATTATGGATAATAGTATATGAACATTGTTAGAATGTCTAGAACTACATGTCTTTTAGTGGGCAAATAGTATTTATTTCCATTGGGTATCCACCTAGAAGGGAATGCTGGGTCATAATGTTGCATATGTTAATAGGCATATAAAGGATGCTTTAGAAGACAATGCTAAGCAGTTTTCCAAAGGGGTATCAACTTACATTCCTAATTGTTCTGCATCTTCAACCCTTAGCATTTTTGATGGGTATACCATAATGTCCCTCAGTGGCTTTGTACACCTTTACATATGTTTATCAGACATTTGGAATTTTTTTGGTTGTGTGTGAAGTCAGTGTCCAAGTCTTTGAAATTGGATTGTCTGCCTTCTTCTCACTGATGTGTAATTAAAATTTTCTTTGCACTCTGTGACTTGCCTTTTTACTCACTTAACAGTGTCTTTGTGTGGCTCAGTGGTCAAGCTATTTTCTACATTTTTTCTAAAGCTTTACTGTCTTGCCTATTATGTTTAGTTCACAAAAAGAGTCATCCATCTACAACTGTAAGGAAGGAGTTAGAGTTTATTACTTTTCCACATACATAGTCAACAGAAGGAACACCATTTTTTTGAAAACATCCTTTCCCCATTGCATTATATGTCAGCTTCGTCATGTCAGATGACCACATATTTGTGTATTTATTTCTTTATATTCTATTCTAGTTATTCTCAGAATTAAGTTGCACCAGAAATACTTAGACGGCATGTTAAAACATGGAATGTTGATTTATACCACAAAAGCTTCTAATTCACTAGCTCTGGGATGAGGGCCAAAACTTTGCATTCCTAACAAATTCCTAGCTGAAGAAGATAGCAACACTTAAAGAAAAGTGTGTGGTTCTTTTATTACTCATATTGTTTACTGATGCACTATTATATTTGTCTGTCTTCATTACTCATTTATTTTAAAGATTCTGGCTTTTTATTTCGCAATATTTGTTCCAATACTTATCTATATATTTGTTTGAATTATTATAGTCGTGATCTCTTTTCAATTTTTATGTATATCATTTCTTTTTCATGCCTTATTACACTGACTAAACCCTGCAGAAAACTGTTATAGAGAATTGGGAATGCTTACATTATTCTGACCTGGAAGGAAGACTTTCAAGAATTACAATATTTGCTGCATATTTTCATAGCTGTTATAGATACTTTTATCAGACTGAGAAAATCCCCTTCTATTTTTAGTTTCTCTTGAAATTTATAATTAACTGGATTTTATAAAATCATTTTACTAGCTAGTCATGGTGGTGCATGCCTGTAATCCCAGCAGCTTGAGAGGCTGAAGCAGGAGGATCATGAGTTCAAAGTCAGCCTCATCAATAAGTGAGGTGCTAAGCAACTCAGTGAGACCCTGTCTCTAAATAAAATACAAAACAGGGATGGGGATGTGGCTCAGTGGTCAAGTGCCCCTGAGTTCAATCCCCGGTACACACCCAGTCCCCTAAAATAATTTTACTAAATTTTTCAAAATTTTATTTTTTTCTCATTGTCCATATTTTATGATAATGTGGTGATTGATTTTATAATGTTCCACTATTCTTACATTTTTGGAGTATACTTTGCCAGATCATGAATTCAAACCACTAATATATTTGTTAAGAATTTTTGCATCTAATTGGTAAAACCACTCTGGAAAGCAGTATGGAGATTCCTTAGAAAACTTTAAATGGAACCACTATTTGACCCAGTTATCCACTCATTGGTGTATACCCAAAGGACTAAAAATTAGCAGTACTATAGTGACATAGCTGTATCAATGTTTATAGCAGCTCAATTTACAATAGCAAAACTATGGAACCAGCCTAGATGCCCATTAACAAATGAATGGATAAAGAAAATGTGGTATATTTAAACAAGTGAATATTACCCAGCCATAAAGAGAAATGAAATTATGGCATTGGCCAGTAAGTGGATGGAACTGGAGAATATCATGCTATGTGAAATAAGCCAATCCCCCAAAACCAAAGGCTGAATATTCTCTCTGATATGTGGATACTAACTCACAATAAGGGGGCAGAGGTTAGGGAAGAACAGAAGTACTTTGAACTATACAAATGGGAATGAAGGGGGAACGGGAATAGGAAAGATAGTAGAATGAATTATACATTACTTTCCTATGTTCATATATGAATACATGACCAATGTAATTCTATCTCATGTACAACCAGAAGAATGGTAAGTTGTGCTCCATGTATGTAAAATATGTCAAAATACATTTTACTGTCATGTATAACTAAAAAGAACAAAAAAAGGATTTTTTGGCCTCATAAGAAAATAGAACAGGAAAAAATACCAGTGAAATGGAAAAAAATATGCAACAAAGAAGTAAAAATTTACGAAGTGGGTGTTCAGGAGAGATTAATAAAATTGGTAAACAGTTTAGTAAGGCTAATCAAAAAATGTGGCATATATACACAATAGAATATTACTTAGCAATTAAAGAGAATAAAAGCCATGGCATTTGTGGGTAAATGGATGGAGTTAGAGAAGATAATGCTAAGAGAAGTCAGCCAGTCCTCAAAAAACAAATGCCAAATGTTTTCTCTGATATAAGGAGGGTGATTCACAGTGGGGAAGAGAAAGGGTGGAGCATGAGAGGAATAGATGAACTCTAGATAGGGCAGAGGGGTGGGAGGGAAAAGGAGGGGGCATGGGGCTAGAAACGATGGTGGAATATGATGGACATTATTATCCAAAGTATATGTATGAAGACATGAATTGGTGTGAATATACTTTGTATACAACCAGAGATATAAAAAATTGTGCTCTATATGTGTAATGAGAATTGAAATGCATTCCACTGTCACATATAAATAAAAAAATTTAAAGAAGAAATACAAAGTTTATAAAATAAAAAGGGAATAAAATGGGGGTTGAGTTTGGGGAAAACACAATTGCCTTACAAACACTAAATACAAAATAAAAAGAAATTATAAACAAATTTATGTCAAGGGCTGGGGTTGTGGCTCAGTGGCAGAGCGCTTACCTAGCATGCATGAGGCACTGGGTTCGGTTCTCAGCACCATGTATCAATAAATAAAATAAAATTGACAACTAAAAAATATTTTAAAACATTTATGTTAATAAATTCCTCAACTATTCTTCATTGTTTCAGAATGGAGTAGAAGATCCTCAGCCTAGCACTTATGAGGCTTTCCCTGACACTTGGCTCCTGTCATTTTCTGCATGCATCTTATACTACCTGACAATACCTGAACTTGGTTCCAGACTCAGTAACTTCTTTGTAGCTCTTTGAATATTCTCTACCTCTTTGTCTACACATAAACTGACCCCTCTGCCTTGAATTCACTTTCCTCAAGTATTACCCAAAGCCTGTAGCTTGTTGTTGGTGCCTCCTAGATACAATTTCAACATCTTATACTTCCTTCCTTTTATCAGAACTCGTATTTCCCTGGTTGGTATTTGATCTCTAGCTTAGTTCCCATCCTAAGGCTGGGGTCTTTACACGTCTGTGGAGGTCTCCTTTCATATCTCCTTCAAGTCCTAGGATCTATTGCTTCTCTTCCTGGACCCCTTTAAGGAGTCTGAATGCTGTACAATTTCTAATGTGATACCAGGCACATAATGGGTACCTGAGGAACATCTTTGGAATGTACGACAACCTCAGAGTGGGGCATCAGACTTTGCTTCCTATGAGCAATGTTACTACTGATAACCAGTTATTTGCTTGCTCACTTGTCCTGACTCCCATGTCCCTAGCTTCTGCTTACCCACTGGAAAACGCCCTACTTCATCTTGTAGGTTAATACCTCAGCTGAACAGAATATTATCATAGGCTTTAGATGCCAGATGCTGAGTCCACTGGTGTCACCAGTGCTGGGCCTCTAGAGGCATATACTGGATAATCTGTTTTTCATGCTTCACCTAATTCCACTATTTATTTCTTCTTCACACACATTTTCTTGAGTACCTTCAGAGTCAGGCCTGTGCTGGGCAATATGAAGAAAAGCCACATTGAAGTGGCAAGAACTGAGACTGAGGTCTTATGGAACAGTTACGCAGTTTCATGTATTTTGGTAACAAAGAGGCTCCCCCCCACCCCCGCCCCGGCCACCCTGCCTCATACTTTTCTTTCCTCTGAAGATTTTGGTTCTCCAAATGTGGAGCAGTAGCAGAAGAATCACCTGGGGATGTGTTACACATGGAAATTTTCAGGACATACTCTAGAGGTACTATATCAGAGGACAGAGACTAGCAATTTATAGGTTTCATAAGCTCTACAGGTGATTATAATAAATGCTGAAGTATGTCAACAACTGCTTTAGAGTCTTGACATTAAATATGTGTTCTACGAGAACCTAAGAGTTTTTAAAATAAATATCCAGAGCCAATTCGGATGAAGGAAAAGCACTGGCAGGAAGTGAGTCTCTGTCATAGGAGGTATTCAAGGGAGAGCTTTATGTTATAAGTGATCCATTAAAAACAATGTTCTAATTGATGGAGGTCACAATGTTTAGAAACCATAAGTTCAAATTATGATTATTAAGATCTCTGATTCATATATAGCCCAGTCAATATGGATTGACTTATTTTCCTATATCCAGTAATAGAGCTAAGCATGTGTAGAGATACACTTTTTGTCTCTAAGGTCCACGCTCAAGTACTCACCTTATTAATTTTCTTGAAGATGCCAAATAAAACAGAGCGATACACTAAGGCTCTCACATTCCATGAGACGGTGTCCAGAAGGAAAATCAAGAGGATGTAAAGAAATCCTGTGACAGCCATTGCAATTACATACTTTCCAATTCCATTTTCCTCCATACTATATACAGAAATTCCAATTTCTGGTGACAAGAACAACAACAAAAAATATATAGGATCACTTAATAAAAGTTAACATAATGAGAGGCCACTAAGAAGGTTGAGAAGAAGATTCTAACCTTCACTCCCCGCCCCCATGGATGCACCCTAGCAATTATCAATGGAAAACAACACCTTGGTAAAACACTCAAAATGTAAGAATAAGACTGAGTGTGCTCCCTGGGATTAATAAAAATCCTCATTGATAGGGTAAGAGAAAGGGTCTTCCTTAGACCACATCCCTCCCTGCTTTTCTAGCCGGGTGGCACACCATCACACAGAGAGGAATTCTGATGTCCCACAGTTTCTACAGAGGGAAAAGAGTACATGGGAAGCAGGGTAAATCCATTTTGGTTCTCAACTCTCAATTGAGATTCTAGTAGAAAAACTGAATGGTCTAAACCATACTGGGCCAGATAGAAACAAAGCAAGTAAGCAGAGCTTACGGAGCTCAGCAAGCCATTTTAGTGAAAGTACAGTGTGCCTGCCAGAAGTGGTACTTCACTAAAAAACAACATAGCCCACTGGCATAGCCAATCTTGTCCATGATTCCTAGACAGCCATTTTTGAGATGTAGCATCACCCTATAACCTGGGGTCTCCCATGGAGGGAAAAAGGCCCCCATGGCAAATTCCAAAAGCTAATAGGCCGCATTTGAAGGTTAAAATGTCTTCCCAGAAGAACACCTCTAAACTTTGCCCAGAGTGGGATAAAACCAAACCTGGGAATTTAAATAGCGCATCCCATGGCTTAAAGCGCCACACTTCAGATCCTACTCAGAAAGAACAAGACTACCACAGTACCAGAAAACACACACTCTGGCCTACCCACATCACTGGCAATTGCACTGTTCACTTAGAACCCCAGTCTTGTTACATACTACAACCAGTAGTCTTGCTAGATAGCAGAACAGAGCCAGCTGCCAAACCTGAATTCAGAGCAAAGGCAGCAGCAAAGAGAACATAAAAGCAAGCTCTACCAGCTAAGGGACATTAATGGCTGACTCAGCCAGAATCATATGCTGCTATAAATAATGAAGGACTATCATTTTCAAAGAATACCTGCAAAAGCCAGAAAAGGTGCTGGCCTCTACCATTGAGTAAACCTTAAAGTAAGGACATAGGATTTAGGGAATTATAACACCTCTAAAACAGAGTCTCCAAACAAAGCTCTAACAAACAATGGACCCTAGAGAAAGGGAGGTTTATGAAATGTCAGTAAAATAATTCAGAATAATCACCTTTAGAAAGTTCAGTGAGTGGGTGGGGGTTGTAGCTCAGTGGTAAAGCCCTTGTTTAGCACATATGAGGCACTGGGTTTCATCCTCAGCATCAGATATAAATAAATAAAATAAAGGTATTATGTCCATCTACAACTAAAATTTTTTTTAAAGTTAGTAAACTCCAAGAATATACAGATAAAATATTAAAGGAAACTGAAAACAATAATGAACAAAATGAGGAGTTTGACAAAGTGATAGAAACTACTAAAAAAACAGAAATCTTAAAGATGAAGACTACAATGTCTGCATTTTAAAATGCAACAGAAAACTTTGAAGCTCAATTAAGCTGAAAAATAATCAGTGAGCTTGAAAACAGAACATTTGAAATTATCAAACTAGAGGAGAAAAAAAACAATAAAGAAATATTGGATGAAAATTTCCCAAACTGATTAAGGAAGCCAACATCTAGATATTAGAAGCATAGAGATCTCCAGCTAAATAAAACCCAAAGATGTATTCATCACATATGTCCGTCAGCTTTGTATCAGTATAATCAAAATACCTGACAAGGAAAATTCAGAAGAAATGGATTAATTTCTGGATACATACAAGCTACCAAAGTTGAACTGTGAAGAATTAGAAAAACCTGAACAGATAAATAACAAACAGTGATACTGAATCTTTTCTATCAAAGTAAAAGCCAAAATCTAATTGATTCACAGAACAATTTCACTGAACAATAAGGAAGAACTTATACAAATCCCTCTCAAACTTTTTTAAAAACAAAGAGGAAGGGATTTTTCTCAAGTCATTCCATAATGCTAGCATTATCTTGATAGCAAGACCAAATGAGGACAAAACAATAGCTAAAAATGATGCAAAAATCCTCAATAAAATACTAGCAAAAGCCAGGCATGGTGGTGTACACCAGTAATTCCAGCAGCTCTAGAGGCTAACACAGGAGGATTGCAAGTTCAAAGCCAGCCTCAGCAACTTAGCAAGGCCCTAAGCAACTCAGCGAGACCCTGTTTCATAATAAAAAGTATATTTATATTTATACTGGGTTCAATCAGTGCTAAAAAAATAAAAAACCCTAGTAAGCCAAATTCAATAGCACATTAAAAAGGTCATTCATTATGACCAAGTGGGATTGATTCATCATGGGAAATATAGATGGTTTAACATGCATATACCACTAATTGTGATATATGCCCATTCATGATAGAAACAATTTAAATATATAAGCGAAATGCCTCAACAAATAGAGGCCATATATGACAAACCCACAGTTAACATCATTCTGAATTGGGAAAAATTGACATATTTTCTTCTGACAATGATTCCCACTTTCACCAGTTTTATTCCACAAAGTACAGGAAGAATTATTCAAAGCAATTAGGCAAGAGAAAAAAGTAAAGGGCATGCAAATTATAAAGGAGGAAATCAAACTATCATTGTTTGCAGACATCAGCTTTTATATAGAAAATTGTGAAGAATTCACTAAAAAACTGGAATTAACAAATTCAATTAAGTTGCAGGATACAAAATCAACAAACAAAAATCAGTAGCATTTTATATGCTAATAGATATTAGAAAAAGAAATCAAGAGAACAATGCTATGAAAAATAAAATAACTAGAAATAAATTCAACAGAAGAGGTGAAAGAAAGACTTATATGATAAAAACTCATGAAAGAAACGGAAGAGAATTCATGAAAAGATATCCCATATTCATGGATTGGAAGAATTTATCTTGTTGAATTGTCCATATTACTGAAAGTGATCTACAGATTCAATACTTCCCCATCACAATACTAATGCCATTTTTCACTTAATTAGAAAAAAAAATCTTGCAGTTAGTATGGAGCCACAACAGACCCTGAATAGCCAAAGCAATACTGTGCAAAAGAACAAAGCTGACAGCATCAGGGCTATCAGATTCCAAAATGTACTGCACCGGTATAATCAACAAAACAAAACAAAAAGAAAACTATTCATGGTATTGGCATAAAAAGACACATAGACCAACAGTGTATAATAAAGAACTCAGAAATAACCCTGTACAATTTCAGCTGATTTTTGACAAACTCAAGAACACACAATGAAGATAGAACAATTTCTTCCACAAATGGTGGTGGGAAAATTGGATATTCACATGCAGAAGAATAAAACTAGACCCTTATTTCTTATAATATACAAAAAATTAACTAAAAATGAATTAAAGACTTAAGTGTAAGACCTGAAAACTATGAAACTTGTAGGAAAAAAATAAAGGGAATTTTTCAGGACATTGAACTGGGCAAAAGCAAAAGTTGACAAATGGGATAATATCAAATTAAAATGCTTCTAGAGTGAACAAACAATCAGAAGAATGTGGAAAAAATTAAATTATACATCTGATAAGAGTATCCAGAATATATAAGGAACTTGAAAAACTCAATAGCAGAAATAAGTGAATACCAATAAAGAATGGGCAGCAAACCTAAACAGGCACTTCTCAAAGGAAAACATTGATTGGACAATAGTATATGAAAAATGCCCAACATCAATAATCATCAGGGAAATGCAAATCAAAACCATAATAATTTCACCTCCTCTATTAAGGATGACTACTATCCAAAAGAGATAGTATGTTATATAATTTCCAATTCTTTTGAGATTTTTCTAGATGTCTTTTATGAACTAAGTTAATAACAGGTATCTGAAAATTTTTCAAATAATTGTATACACACAGAGTCATTTCAGAGCTTTTAAATTCATTGAAGACAGCTATTTAATGCTGTATATTAGTGAGTATTCTATTCTATGTACACATGAAAAAAATGAATTCTGCTGCTTTTGAGTACTGTTGATGAAAATGTCAATTTGGTCTAATTGATTACTAGAATTAATCAAATCTCCTATATCTCTTCTGACTTTCAAACTCCTGTTCTATCAGGTCTTTTCATAGAAGAATATTGAAATATCCAAATTATCATTGTGGATTTGTCTACTTTTCAGTACTCTCAATTTTGACTTTGAATTTCTCAATTCCTTCTTACAACTTTATGAACTATACAGCTTTTTTTGTGTGTGACACATCTAATCTGTTTTATGCTCTCATTTATTTCTTGGATTCTGCATGGAAACAACACACATGATTATAACCTTATTCTGTCTTATCCTTTTACTACACTATACATGGGAGCTCTCTCTTCTCAATTTTTCCCCAGGACCCATCCACTTAAGCTTATTGGAATATCTGCATTTGGAGTACAACTGTTTTAATTCTGTGCTGCCCCATATGGAGAATCTGTCTTACATTTTCTCTTTCCCACATTCTCTTTTCCCCAGTGATATGAAAATACTGCAGAAATATGTAATAACTGACACAGGGTCCCTACTGGGGATTTCTGAAGTTGACATGAATGTTTATTCATTTCTTTTCACTGAATTAATTAATTTTGCACCTTTCCCTCAAAACTAGTGTGGAGAGTGTTTTACTCAGGCTTTTTCGCTGCTGTGATTAAAAAAACCTGACCATAATGACCATAGAGGAGGATAAGTTTATTTGAGGGCTCAGTTTCAGAGGTCTTAGTCTGAAACTTAGTCTCATATTATGATCAGAAAGCAGACAGAGAGACAGACTCTTGCCAGATACAAGCATATACTCCAAAGCCACACCCCAATTCCTCCCTCCTCCAGCCACACCCTACAACTTCAGTTACCAGTTAATCCCTATCAGGGGATTAATTCACTGATTCAGTTAAGGCTCTTAGAATCCAATCATTTCTTCTATGAACTTTCTTGCATTGTCTCACATGTGAGCTTTTGGGGGACACCCCACATCCAAACCATAACAGAGGGGAAGAGGGATGACAGAAAATGCAAATACAACACAGATTACAATTAGATCCTCACCATGGAAGTCTTTTCTCATAGAGAAGATGCATTATGTACATATTTTACATTTAAACATTTTTTGAATCTTAGCTCGATCTTGTACAAATTTTTGTGTAATAGCGCAAGTTATTTATATTTGTGCAAGGTTTTTATTTCCCTCAAAATGATGATTACATCACATAACTTGATATGTTAATGAAAAAATTCACAATAATGTAAGAAGAGTTATTTACACTGCATAAGTTGTTACTAATAACTCTGATGAGACTTGGGAAGTAACAGATACTCACTTTCTTTACTACATCTTGGGGTGTTAGCCATTTCTGGTAAGGAGGCACACAATTTCTTTGTCTCTTCAAGATCATAAAATTTTAGGATGCTCATCCCAAAGTTATACATAGGTATCAGTGTCAACATTTTAAGTACGACATTTTTCCTGGCAGCTTTATAGCCTTTAATTAAAAAGAAGATAACATTAGCATGTTCCATCTAAAATGAACTGTTGGGCTAGGGATATAGCTCAATTGGTAGAGTGCTTGCCTTGTATGTACAAGGCCCTGGGTTTGATCCCCAGCACATAAATAAATAAACAAATAAATAAATAAATAAATGAACTCTCCCAGGAAAATAATATCTCCCTAAGTTGGTCAAATTAAACTGAGAAATTATAAAGCCATAATACTGTTTTCACAAAAACTCCAGTTGCTTGCTGGGAATTATACTACCTTTGATATCTTCAAAACATAGTTTGCATTGATAATTGCAATTCTGGAAAATCCTTTTAGGAAAAAGTTGATGTCCATTATAATCTGTTTTCCTGTCATCTGATGTGAACAGGAAATTAATATTGATAATTTCTCTTATTTCTATCCTATGTGTTCAATAAAGAAGCAAGTTGTGATGAGAA
This sequence comes from Marmota flaviventris, assembly GCF_047511675.1. Taxonomy (NCBI): domain Eukaryota; kingdom Metazoa; phylum Chordata; class Mammalia; order Rodentia; family Sciuridae; genus Marmota; species Marmota flaviventris. Next base: position 14,818,276 of record NC_092516.1, on the reverse strand, counting down.
ATTTATCCTAGAACTCAATGGTAGGGAAAATATAAGGAATATTTTATCAGTTGAAAGGAGATATATTGTCAAAGAAACAAAGTTAATAGAGGTTTCTCTATTAAAGATATATAATAGTTGATGGATATACATGAGGAAACATGAAACATAGTTAAGTACTAAGGTTCTGAATTGTCACTGAAGACTGAATTCAGATCATTGGGAATAAAGATAAATCAATAACTCTGAGTAAAAAGACTATTCATAAGACTTTCTGACATAAGAAATGTGGCCAATGAGTGAGGATGACAGATGACAAAGAAAGAGAAGTTTCTACCTACCATGTAAATTCTCTAAGTGGTAAAGTCATCCAAGTCTGGTGCAAAGAGGGTAATAATTGGTGTAGATACATATAATTTGACAGATAGAAATAATATGGAATACTGATTGTCCACTTAAATAGATGCCCCAAATAACAACAGGATAATGTTTATCTAGTCTCTCTCTGGAAGGCATTTAAACATCCTCTTACCTCCAAGGAGCAGAGGAAAATCTTCCAGATAAAGAGGAGTAATATGATTCCTTAGTTGACAAAGTGCTGAAAGCTACTATCATATGGTTGGGAGTGAGGCAGGGATACAATGTGTTATAAAAACATGGATAATATTCATTAAATATTTATCCTCCATTACAGCAGGTTTCTTCTTTTGGCTAAATACTGACCAATAAGTAGAATACCTTGCACTCATGTATTCAGGGATCAGATAGAGGGCTGAGCATATCATATATGGAGAATGTGGAGTGCCATTTTGTGGTTTGCTTCCTTCTTTCACTTTCAAGTTGCTGTGGTCTCAAAATGTGTCTTCTGATTTCTCAACCTAAGATCTATGGTATTATGTAAAAATGTGGATGTGTAACCCATGTGATTCTGCAACTTGTATTTGGGGTAAAAAATGGGAGTTCATAACCCACTTGAATCAAATGTATGGAAGATGATATGTCATGAGCTTTGTAATGTTTTGAACAACCAATAAAAAAAAAAAAGATCACAAGTTTCATTATAGTTTTAGTCACACTATAACTTCAAACTGTGGTCTGTGCTCAGGATTAAAGCCATTGACAAGGGAAACTCGCATTTTGCTTTTTCATTCCAAGTGTGACACTTTCCAGTTTCTGTCTACTTTTCTTTTTCTTTTTCTTTCTTTCTTTTATTTTCTTTTTTTTTTTTACAGATGGACACAATACCTCTATTTTATTTGCTTATTTTGTACGTGGTACCCCAGGGATTGAACCCAGTGCTTCATGCATTCTAGGCAAGTGCTCTACCACTGAGCCACAACCCCAGCCCCTCTGCCTACATTTCTTCATTTGAAGTATCTTTAGATTTAAAAAAAATGTCTACAACTTATAACTGTTATAGTGGGTCCTCTGCCTTTACAAATGATGGCATTTTCTAGCCTTGGGTTACACAAATATTGCACATGATTGTTAGAATTACTGTAGAGAGCAGTGACAGAGAATGGGGGAACAGTGACTGAGGGGGTCTCTGATGACGTTATGGTTGTGGCAAACCTGGTGTCTGGGAAAGTTTCCTTGCAAGGGCACAGGGTGCCTATCTGCAATGGTAATGTCCTGCCGGAGAAGGCTCTATGTAAGAGTCTTATCAGCTTCAACCTTGATCTCAGGCACACAGCTCACAGAGATAGAGGAATTCTCATGCTAGACAACCACATGTTTCAACAGTTCTGCTACTCCTGAGCCTGCTCACTTAACAGTAACTAAACAATGGGCCTCCTTGAGCACTACACAAAGCTCCTAACATTGTACATTGCAATTGTGGAAAAGCTCATAGATGTTTCTAGTTCTGTAACTTTCCTGAGTACAAAGAATAATGCTTGCATAGTCTTTAATCTGATAATGAGACATATATAAATAAAGATTGCTTGCATAACTCTTTAGATCTGATTTCTCCATCAGAGAGCAGCACTCCACCTGATCCCAGCTTTATCTTCATATCTGCATATGTGAGTATTTTTTTTTTCAGTTTGATTTTTATTTATTTTTAATGTAATTTTTTATTTATATATGACAGCAGAATGCATTACAATTCTTATTACATATAAAGAGCACAATTTTTCATATCTCTGGTTGTATACATAGTATATTCATTCAATGGGGTAATTAATGATGGTGGAATGTGATGATCATTACTATCCAGAGTACATGCATGAAGACACAAATTGGTGTGAATATACTATGTGAGTATTTGTTTTTAATCCCCCATCGCCCTTTGACATACTGCGAGTTTAGTGGCGCTGGTCATGGCAAATTACTGTTAGGTTATCTTAAATATTCTTTTACAAATAATGTCTATTTTATATCTCAATTATATACAATAACTTTGCAAAACTCACTCATTAATTTTCACAGGTTATCTGCATTTAATTTAGATTTTACGTATATACAATAGCACCATCTACAAATAATAAGCTTTATTTGTTCTTTCTAATATTACACTTTATATTTTCTGGCTTGTCATAGTGACTACAACTTCCGGGACCATGTTGAACATAGAAATGATAGCATCTTTGGCATATCTACAAACTCAAATGGATATCTTTAACAACAATAGTACATATCATAAAAAATCTTCTAGTTAATATAAAAAGATGTCTTTATAACTTCATGTGCAAGAACAAAATAATGATAATACTAAAATCTAAGAACACTATAAAGGAGGGAAATTCCAGGTCAATCAGGTTCATGAGCACTAACAAAAAATTGCTTTATAAAATATTAACAATTTGGATCTAGAAAGGCATGATAAGGGATAATAAAAATGTTTGATTATTATAGAAACAATTTAACATTAACAAACAATTAGTAAATATCCCCACATTAAAATAAGGAAGAAAAACCAAATGATTATCTTTCACTAATTCAAAAGAAAAAGTGCTTCTTAAAATTCAACACCTGTTCATTATAAAGCTTATTAAACTTACAAATGAAGGAAACTATCTTAACCTAACATATTGTATCTATAAAAATCATTAGTTTATAGTTGTTTAAGTATCTTTTTACTTTGGTCAAATACACATAATATTTATCATTATAACAACTGGTAAGAGTACAATTCAGTGGCATTAAATACATTTACAATGTTGTATAACTGTCATCACTAACTTTATTCAACATGTTTTCATCCTCCCCAACAGAAACTGTATCCATTAAACAATAACTCCCATGTATCCCTATCCCTAGACTATGGCAATCTCTTTTATATATCTGTGTATATGAGATTGCCTATTTTAGATATTTCATATAAGTGGAACCATATAATATTTGCATTTTTGGGTCCCTCCAATTTCACCTAGCATAACATTTTCAAGGTCCATCCACGATGTAATTGGCATATAAAATTGGTTACTTTTTATAGCTGAATAATGTTCCATTTATTGCCCATACTATATTTTGTACAAATGTCTTTTTGAGTCCTTCTTTTAAAATCTTGGGATGCATACTTAGGAGTTGGATTGCTGGGTCATATGATAGTTCTACATTAACCTGTTGAAAAACTACCACATTCTTTTCCACAATGCTCAGGAATCCATTTCTTCTCATTCTTCATGACACTTGTTATTTGTGTTTTTTCCCTATAATACCTATCATAATTGACATGAAGTGTGCTACTTCTTTCTTGCTTTAAGTTTTATGTTCTACCTACTAATGATATGAGCATCTTTTCATGTGCTTGTTTAGCATTTGTACATCTTCCTTGGGGAAAAAGTCTATTTAGAGCCCTTTTCACATTCTTTATTTGGGATAGCTTTTTGTTGTTATGTTATAAAAGTTCATTATATTTTAGATACTATATCATCATATATATGAATAGAAAATCTTTTATCTCATTCTATTTGCCATCTTTTTACTTTATTTGATGCACAAAAGTTTTTTCCTTAAATTTTTGGTGATTGCTTTTTCTTTTGTTGTTTACGTTTAAGAACCCATTGCCAAATCCAAGGTCTGTTCTCTTCCAACAGTTTTATGGTTTCAGCTCTTATATGTAGATCATTAATATATGATGGGATAACCTTTGTATATTGTGTGAAATAGGGTTCAACTTTATTTAGATGCAGAGAGCCAATTTTCCTAGCACCATTTTCTGAAAATATCCATTCCTCATTAAATGATCATGGCATCTTTGTTGAAAATTAGTTGATAATATATGCTCCATACTACTTTAATTTCTATAGATTCACAGTTTTGAAGTCAGAAAGTATGAGAACTTTATCATTCTTCGACTATATTGTTTTGGTAATTCAGGGTCCATAGCAATTCCATATGAATTTTGAGAACTGATTTTTACATTTCTGTGGAAAAAAAAGCTGTTGGTGTTTTGCTAGGAATTGTGTTGAATCTGTAGATAATTTACTAGTATTGGTACCTTAACATTTTTAAGTCATGCAATCCATAAACATGGGATGTCTTTCCATTTATTAATTAGGTACTCTTTAGTTGCTTTCAGTAGTGCTTTGCAATTTTCAATGTACAAGTTATTCACTTCCTTGGTTAGAATTTTTCTTTTTAAAATATTTTTTAGTAGCCAATGGATTTTTAACTATGTGGTGCTGAGGATCAAACCCAGGGCCTCACACATGTGAGACAAGTACTCTACCACTGAGTCACAACCCCAGCCTGGGTTAGAATTTTTCTAAAGTATTTACTTCTTTTGGATGCTATGACAAATGGAATTGCTTTCTTTTTTACAAAACTGATTTTAGTGTATTAATCTTATAATCTGAAATTTACTAGAAATCCCTCCTGGTTATGGCATAATCCTACAAATTGCTGTTGTACTTGATTTTCTAGTACTTTATTGAGGATTTTATACATAATTACAAAGGACATTAGTCTCTATTTTCTTTTCCTGCGATGTCTTTATCTAGCTTTGTTTTCAGAGTGATGCTAGTGTCATAGAGTGAGTTAAGGAATACTCTTCCCCCTGCTATTAGAACTTGAGAAGGATTCATGTTAACTCTTCTTTTTTTCCTGTACTTTAAATGTCCCTTTTTTATTTAATTGATTTTATTTTTTTTAAAATACACAACAGTGGAATGCATTACAGTTCTTATTACACATACAGAGCACAATTTTTCATCTTTAAATATTTAGTATAATTCAGTAGGAAATTTATCTGGTCTTTTCTGTGAGGTTTTTGATTACTCATTTTGTATCTTTACTTGCTAGAGGTCTATTGAGATTTTCTATTTCTTATTGAATTGGTTTAAATCATCTATGTGTACCTATTAATTTGCTCATTTCATCTCAGTTATCTAACTTTTGATGTACAATTGTTCATAATCATTTACTCATTTTTTTATTTCTGGTCAACTGGTATGTATATGGCTCTCTGAAATATCTCATGTCCATGGGTGCTTCTGAATGCCCCATTTTCCTGACGATCCTTTCCCTGTCTTTTGTCTCTGACCTTAGGCAAATTGTTTCTCAGCAGTGCCTGTTGTTTCTCCTGCCCTGTTTTTCTGAGCGAGGCAAAACAGAGAAAAGGGACTTATGTTGGTCCTATAGATGAGGAAGACCATACAGGCTTACATGCAAATTTATGATGAAACTCTGCTGTATTTCTGCTGGACCTAGGAACACGTTTATGTTCTTGGAGAATGGTTTGTGTCTTCAAGTCTGCCACCAAGGTGGCAAAGGGATAAAGCAAGGACATGTAATAATGCCATAGATCTTTCCTATTTCATTAAGTTGCTTTTTTTTCTGGTTCAGCAATACTTGATTGTTTCAAAACTCTGTCAATTCTGCAGAGTTCAGCTAAAGATTGTTCTGATAGTTTCTGCTTATTTTCTTCATGTTTATGCAGATGGAGAGTGCTATCTATGTTGCTATTTTTCTAATATTATTGTTTTTATTTTTAAGAACTTTTTAATCTACTTTTTAAAAATGACGTATTGTAGTTATACATAAAAATGGAATTCACTGTGATATACTCACACATGTACATGACAGGCTACTTTCATTCTGTTCTTCCTCCCTTTGGTCAGCCCTGTTTCCTCTACTCCACAAATCTCTCTTCTATTTTCATGAGACTCTACCCTTTTTAAAATTTATATTTCTCTCTAGTTTCCATATATATGAGAAAACATTCCACCCTTGAAATTTTGCATCTGTCCTATTTCCCTGAGCATAATGTTTTCCAGTTCCATCCATTTACCAGAAAATATCATGATTTCATTCTTTATGGTTGAGTACAACTCCACTGTGTATATATATACCACATTTTCTTTGTCCAATTGTCTATTGAGGGACATCTGCACTGGTTCCATAACTTGGCTATTATGAATTGCACTGCTATAAACATTGATATGCCTTTATCACTATCATATGCTGTTTTTAGTTCTTTTGGTTAAATGCCAAGGAATAGTATAGCTGGGTCATATGGTGGACCCATTCCTATTATTTTGAGAAATCTCCATACTGTCCTTCATTGTGGTTGTATCAATTTGCAGTCCCAACAACAATGTAAGTACCTTTTCCCCCACATCTTCACCAGCATTTACTATTATCTTTATTCTTTATGATTGCCATTCTAACTGGAGTGACATGGAATGTCGGCATAGTTTTGATTTGCATCCTACCTGATTGCTGGAATGTTGAACATTTTTTCATACATTTGTTGGCCATCTGCATTTCTTCTTTTGAGAGATATCTATTTAGTTCAATTGTGAATTTAATGATTATGTTTTTTGAGTTCTATATATATTGTGGTTCTTAGTCTCATCAGAAAAGTAGCTAGCAAAGATTTTCTACAATTCTGAAGGCCCTCTCTTCATGTTTTTATTTCTCTTGCTGTAAGAAGCTTTTAATTTGAAACCATTTCTTTATTTTTTGAGCTTTAAGAGTCTTTTTCAGGAAGTTAATGCCTGTGCCAATATGTTAAAGTGTTGGCCCTATGTTTTTTAACTTATAAAGTTCTTTCATGTATCTCAACCATTTAATTTTCACAAGTTTGTGAGTAAATAGTACTAATATTCACATGTTATAGATAAAGATCCTCTAATCAGAGATATGAGAAATCATGTCTGATATCTAAGAATTAGAAGTAACCAAGGTAAGTCTTCTTTCTCCAGGATTATGGCCTCCTTATACACTCTCAATGCAATTTGCTAAGGAACACTAAACTGGACAAATCCTGCCAAATTATTCCCAGTATCTCCATTTATTCTGAAGAGATTTCAAAGTAGAAAAAAATAAATATGGCGTCTAGAAAATCCTTCCATGAAGCCATCTAGATATTTAGATGACTCTTTTCTCTGAATATGACATTTCTAAAAAATTTATAGGAAGAAATGCTCCTATTTCTGCTCAAAGATTACCTATTAATCTATTCAATTTTTGAGCAAATATATAAGAAGGCTTTGAACATCAGGGCACTGAATTTATGGTGGTTAAATATTATTTTATATCTTTGCTGCTCTGTAAATTGTGCACACAGATCCCTTTTCTGAGACTGTTGCTTAACAGATCCTGGTCTCTCAGTGGTATTTTTCTTAATAAAAATGCAAAGAGATAATTTCAAACCAACCATCCTTGAATTACTTCTTGGAGAATATCTAATTCCTTGGGGAGATAAGGCTTGAAATATATTATATAACTATTTTATATGACCTGTAGACACATGGAATCAGAGCACTTAGATACTCTGTGAGGATACTCTTGAATCAATATCTAATATTTCAGGAGATTTTAGAACACAGGATTGTCTTGAGACATGGACATTTTCTTTTCATCAGAACAGTATGATTGAGAGGTGAGGATATCCTGGAGCACAATTACATTATAAAAGACTAGAATATTTTTAAGTTTAATTTTTATTGCAACTATTTATCAAATATTTGATAACTGCCTATATATGCAGTTATATAGGCAGTTATCAAATATTAGATAATATAGGCAGTTATCAAATATTTGATAAACATACACTAAATAACCTCTGAGTTAAAATAGGAATTACAAGGGAAATTAGAGAAATAATTCTAGTTGAATAATAATAAATAGACAACATATCAAAATTATGGGATGCAAATAGAACAGTATTTTGAATAAATTTTATAGCTTTAAATGTTTGTGTCACAAAGAAGAAAGACTTTAAATTATGTAATATTTCACCTTATACAGACATAATAAATAGATAAAATTAAATCAAGCTATACAGAAAGAAGGAAAAATAAATATAAGAACAGAAATCCATAAAATAGGAAACAAAAAATAGAGACTATTAACAAAGTCCAAAGGTCACTCTTTGAAAAGATTAACTGGTAAAAATCCTGGCAAAATTATGGGAGAGGGAGAGGAAGAAGGAAAAAATAGAGAAGACAGTAATATTAAGAATGCCTGTACCTTAAAAAACCTTGTTATGTTTTAGATATGAGGTGTCCCCTCAAAGCTCAAATGTGACACAATGCAAGAAATTTTAAAGGTGAAATGATGGTTTAGTAAAGTTTTAACCTACTTAGTGCATTAATTCTCTGATTGGGATGAACTGTGTGGTAACTATAGGCAGATGGGGTTGGGCTGAAGGAGGTGGGTCACTGGGGTGTACTTTGGTTTGTCCCTGGTCTGTAAGTCTCTCTCTCTGTCTCTCACTGCTTCCTGGTATCATGTCCCAAGCTGCTTTCCTCCACCACATTCTTCCATCAAGATGTTTGGCCTCACCTTGGGTCCTGAGCAATGGAGCCAGCCATCTATGGATTGAGACCTCTGAAACTATGAGCACCAAATAAACTGGTCCTCCTCTAAAATTGTTCTTGTCAGGTCTTTAGGTCACAGTGGCAAAAAAAAAAAAAAAAAAAAAAAAAAAAAAACAAAAAAACAACTGACCAAAGGAGACCTTAAAAGATCATTAAAGGATCATAAGGAAATATTATAAATAACTTCATGTCAATAGTTTCAAAATGTAGATAAAGTGCAATTGTTCTTAGAAAAAGACCACACAATGGTGTCACAGGAAGGTATAAGAAATTTTAATAGCCACATATCTTGAAGGAATTTAATCTATAATTAATAACAAAACCTCTCACAAAGGGAACTCTAGATCCTGAGGCATTTACTGGTGAGTTCTGTCAAATAAATAACAAAAACACATCAAAATCCTCCCATACGACCTCAAGAAAGGGATGAATCCCTGCAGATATTTTGATTTTAGCCGTGTGAAATCTGTCCCAAACTTCTAATCTACATACTTTCAAGATAATAAATTTGTATAAATTTTAAAAATTAAAAAAAAACCCAAACTGCTAAATGTGTGGTTATTTGTTACAACAGCATTAAAAACTAATACAGACTAATTGATAGCAATGTGATTAATTCAAAGAATGAGCAGTAAGACTTTTTGCATATTTTAGTCTACTAATCAGAGATCAATTTTTTTTTCATAGGGTTTAATAAAAAGGCATGCAATCAGTATTAAAGTAGTCTTCATGTAACTCAAGGAATTCATTGGTGGAAGGTTGAGGCCTAGTGTCAGGAAATGAATTAGAAGACTGCAAGACCAAGCGTGGTTGATTGACTAACATATGCCAAATTAATGTTTATAGGGTGCTTTGACAAAGGAGTAGCAGCTGCCTATACTCTAAAACATTCCTATTTGTGGTTGTTGTCAGTCCAGGAAGCTATCCTTGAAACTTATGAGCAAAGGAGGAAAATGGAAAGAATGTACATATCCTGAGCAAACAAGGCCTTGAAAACAGGGGATTAGTTTAGTGATAATATTAGTTGCATGATTTTTTGCATTATAGTAAATATAATGTTATAATATTAATGTCACTCAATAAATTTTTTTTACCTTATAACTAACAAAAATATTTTCCCCAGAAATCCAGAACAAAACAATTTTATAATGTTCTTCTTGTCAAACTCATGTTTGTTTATTCACAGGAAACCTCTGAAAAAGGGAAATTGTATGAAGCCCTTACCTTCCATGATGGTTATTACGAGATCCACAACAACACCTAGAAAGCCTAAAGTTTCATGGAGTGCGAAGAGCTTAATGTATGCACCGGTGCTACTAGAATACAAGTAACTTAACAGGTATGTGAAGGGAATAACACACCAGCCGAACAGGATGAAGATGAATGTTGTGTGCATTATGTTCCCATTCTTGATCAATGTATTCGATCTAGTGATTATGAATACCACCTGAAACACAGAGTACAGAAATAACAGTCAAAGTGAAGAAAACTATGTAATACCAAAATAGTCAAGTCTGAAAACTTAGCAAAGGAAAAAAAATCTTCTTTTAATAGGACACAGTATTATTCTGCAATCAAATCATCTTGCTGATGAAAACAGCAAGATCTGCTTGCTCACCAGTGAGTAGAACCACTGTGCTCCTCCTTTCTATTTTTGGAAAGATTTTATTTTGTTCTACTCACACAAGATCAGGGTGCATTCTTTTTTTCTTCTCGAATCCCCCAATAAGCCCACTCTCAATATTTGCTGAAATCAGAAGATTCCCCTTTTGGCAGCTTTAAACTGAGATTCTGAGACCCACTGTAACTGCCCTTGATGCTTAGGTTCTGCCTGTTGTTTCTACTCTCCCCATCTTGGCCATTCAGTTGAGTAACACCCAGGGAAAGCCAAAGCTAGAGGGGACCTATGTAAGGAAAGAAAGTAACTGTAGAGATGGGGGAGGGAAATAAATTTCCAGAAATTATCATCTTATTAGTTGTTAATTATAGTTTCTACAAAAGTTCCTTGGTTGTCTATTTTTAGCATTGAATAATTAAGTGGCAGAATCATTGAGAAATATTGGGATTAAATGAGAAGGACTATTAAAATGTTTTTAAAGGAGTAGAAAAAGCAACAAAGAAATCATTATAATTTAGTTAAAACTATTTGGGTACTAAGGTTATGGATGCTTTGTTTCTATCACAGCACGATTTCAGTCTCCAGAGAAATGGAATAAATACAATCACCATTTGGAAACAAAAATGACCGAGGCTTTTTCTGCTGTTGTTGAAAGGGCTATAATGTGTGGTTCACAATAAAAAATTAGAAGGCATGCCAAAGATCACAATTAAATATTAAAAGAAAAATGAAAAAGTGGAAATACATACACAAGCAGAAATGATATAGATATATTTAAAATATTTAGATATTTACTATAGAAAGTGGAGAGCACAGTAGGGTGACTATAGTTAATAAAATTTTATTAAATATTTCAAAATAGGTAGAAGAGGTCTTTGAATGTTCCCAGCACAAAGAAATGGTAAGTGATTGAGGTGATACATATTCTAATTGCCCTAATTTGATCATTACACATTATGTGCATATATCAAAATAACAAACCCTGGTCATGGGATATGGCTCAGTGGTAAAGCACTTACCTAGCATGAAAATAATGTTTAACAAACACTTAGTAGAAAAAGGAGGAATGGGAAGATAAAACAGGTCATTCAAACAGGAAATTGTATAAAACAAACTATATGAAGCAAAATTTCAAACTACACCAAAATGTGTGCAAATGAAAAATTAGATTGTACTGAAACACAGTGCTAGCTACCTTTCCAGCAGGCAGAGGCTATTCAGATGATAAAACAAAGCATCAAGAAATCCAAATGTTGGAGAGTCAAGATGGTTAATTTATGGTTGCTCTGAATAGAGACTGCTGCTGAATTAAATCCAGCCAAGAGAAAGTGTACCTTGCTCCACACTCAAACTTCACCAATACTTTAATACAAAGAATAGAAGAGGCAAAAGCCCCAGTCTAACAGCAAGGCCCAAAGTAAGAAAAGCCATGGGCACTGAGGTTCCACTCATGGACATATACTCCTACAGCAAAAACAGAATTCACACAAAGGCTGTGGACACCACAACAATGAGGTGTCTCGATCTAGATCACACTTGACACATTGGCAAGACAAGGCAGGCACGCGCGCGCACACAGACACACAAAGACACACACACACACACACACATTTGAATGATCTATGGAGAAAAATTTAAAAATCTCTAGAGGGAAACTGCAAAAGCTGAGTCCAAGTATCTCTTGTGTAATCAAGAATCACAACAGATGACAAAAATAGGGAAACTCCAGAAGCAGGATAAAAATAAATGCAAATTATTTGTCCTTATAGAGTATAGGACTGGTCGTCTACTATGACAGATCTTGCCATGTGCAAAGCATCTTCGGGGCCAGTACATATCAGTGACCAAGTATGTTAGAAACTTCCTTAACATTTCTGTTTCAGCACATGGGGAAATTTTATTTAGAAGGAATGCAAGGGAGAAAAATATTAGTATGAGATGTAACCTACAATGTACTATCTGGCATGCTTAGTTAATGTGTTTTCATATTTCTTGAGAGATTTACATCTAGGATATTAGCCAAGGGGAAATTTTCTGTGGCATGTGGGAGACTGAGTCCTCAAGATACTGTGTCCAACACTCACCAGAAGTAAGCAGCAGCCAAAAATGTAGATGATGAAATCCCAAAATATAGCAGAAACCCAGAAGTTAAAAGTGTAGACCCCACTCAGAAACTGGATGTGTTTTGCTTTATTAACTCTCTCAGTCACTGTCAGGAGGCAGAAGCCACTGACAAAAATACTCATACCAAAAATCAAAGTGAAGACTATCTGGAGTCCTGGTGTTTCTCTACAAAAGAATGGAAAAATGAGACACATTGGTAAAAACAAAGTGGTGAATATTGATTACTAATAATATTACTTTTTATTAATAACATGGTTAGAAAGGGAAAATGTAGTATACTTAAAGCCCAAAGCTTAATTACAGTAAAAAAAAATCATACATACCTTATCTCAGATTTCTTATGAGAAATATATTTAGGCTGTGGTTTGTTGGAGACTGTAATAGAAGCATTAGGGCCAGAAAGTATTTTAAAAATAATGTTGTCTAATACTGCAAGGGATAGGGATGGTGAATGGTAAGCTTCATTGTTGAACCAAAAGATAGCTGTGATGTTGGTTTTAGTAATCTCAATGGAAAATGCAATAATGCATGAATAAAGGCATTCATTATTCTTCACCAAGTATTCCTGCAGATCACCTGAAATGAGGAAACACTACCAGTCATGAGCTGAGCATACAGTAGGGCCACTTCCTGTGTGTTTCAGAGAGAGAGAGAGAGAATCCAATAATTCACAGTGGTTCTGACATGTCTTGATCATTCTTCTCAAGAAGTCTGTTCCATTGCAAATCCACACAAACCTCATATCTTTTTGCTGAGAAAATACAGTCTACCAAGTATTCTCTCAAATTTCTTTCTTCCTCTCAAAACTTTCACTAGTAAAATTGATTTGGAAGGACTGCCATTTCCTACTTGGACAGATCAGTGTGTAGAAAACCAAATCCTCCTGTAATCCCAGCTACTCAAGAAGCTGAGGCAGGAGTATTGCAAGTCTGAGGCCCGTCTTGGGAACTTAGCACAACCCTCTCAATATAGAAATAAACAAGGGCATTCTCACTGTTTAGATAGACCATATCCCTCTTTGAATTTTTATCTACCTTTCTTTTTGTATCTACATTCGTAAATATCTGTCTATGCCTAAAAAAAGAATGAATAAAAATAATAAACAAGGGCTGGGAATGTAACTTTTTAAGAAAAACTCTAAATTAAAGCCACAAAATAAACCTGAAGGAACCAGAAAATTACTATGACAATTGATTCGAAACTGCAAAGATCTGAAAGAGTTAAATCCAACAATCTATACTACTTTTCTCTTCCATATAGTTCTAGAAATATAAGCACAGCAGATCAAGATGATAAGAAGTATAGCAAAAAGTTTAAGCAGAGAGCTATAGTTATCAAGAGCTTTCAAAGTTTCATGAAGTACACATCAGAGGAGTTTCTAGACTGCCCAGTAGCCACAACATAAATATCTAAGACCTAGAATGAAAAGTTCATAGAAGTAAGTCTTACGCTCTATGTTGGGGCCATCAAATTATAGCTGAATATTTGTTATTTAGGTGGATAGGGTAAAAATTATTCTTACATTTTCAATTGGAGGAGGAGGAAGAAGGAACAATAACTACTACTACCACAACAACATGATGACATACTGTCTATGACCTTTCAAGTCTAAAATAGTAATGATGGCTTTTTTAATTTATTTGTTCTTTTTAGATATATAGGACAGTATAGTATATGTTAACATCATACATATATAAGTATAGCTTATTCTAATTAGGATCCCAGTCTTTCAGTTGTAAATGATGTGGCATTTCAGTGGTTGCACATTCATATATGAGAGCAAAGGGAAGATAGGTCCCATTTATTCTACTGTCTTTCTTATTCCCATCCCCTCTTCTGTCCCTTCATACCCCCTTGTCTAACCCAATGAACATCTGTTCTTCTCTCCCTCCCCTGCATTGTGAGAACATTTGAGAGAACATTTGCCCTTAGCTTTTTGAGAAATCACTTATTTCACTTAGCATGATAGTATACAGATAGTATACAGTATACAGTTCATCCATTTACCTGAAAATAACATGATTTTATTCTCTTTTAATGCTTAATAATATTCCATTGTGCATATATACCATATTTTCTTTATCCATTCATTTACTGAAGGGCATCTAGGTTGACCCCACTATTTAGCTATTGTGAATTGTGCTGCTATAAACATTGATGTGGCTGTGTCCCTGTAATATGCTGTTTTTAAGTCTTTTGGGTATAAACTAAGTAGAAGGATAGCTGGGTCAAATGGTGGTTCCATTCCCAATTTTCCAAGGAATCTCCATACTGCTTTCCATATTGGCTGCACAAATTTTCAGTCCCACCAGCAATGTATGAGTGTACCTTTTCTCCCACATCCTCGCCAACACTTATTGTTATCTTCATAATAGCTGCCATTCTGACTGGAGTGAGATGATAGTTTTGATTTGCATTTCTCTAATTGCTAGCAATGATGAACATCTTTTCATATATTTGTTGATTGATTTTATATCCTTTTATGAGAAGTGTCTATTCAGGTCTTTGGCCCATTTGTTGATTGGGTTATTTATTTATTTTTTTTGGTGCTTAGCTTTTTGAGTTCTTTATATACCCTAGAGATTATTGCTCTATCTGATGTGTGAGGGGTAAAAATTTCTCTTTCAGCTGATTCATCATTTGTATAGAGAAATGCAGTTAGTTTATGGTGTTGATTTTATATCCTGCTACTTTGCTGAACTTTTTTATGAGTTCTAGAAGTTTTCTGGTGGAGTTTTTTGGGTCTTCTAAATATAGAAATTATGTTGTCAGCAAACAGGTTTAGCTCTTTTCAAAATAGTTTCTGATTATCATCTGTATTTCAGTAGTATTTTTCATCATGAATTTTAGAGTCTGTCTTTGGTTAGCTTGGCTAAGGGTTTATCAAGTTTATTTTGTTTTCAAAAATTCAAGTTTTTGTTTTGTTGATTTTTTGATTTTTTAAAATTTAATGAATTTTGGCTCTGATTTTAATTATTTCCTATCTTCTACTACTTTTGGTGTTGATTTGTTCCTCTTTTTCTAGGGCTTTGATATGTCATGTTAGTTTATTTTATTTGGTGACTTCCTATTCTTTTAATGGGCTCATGCAATGAACTTTCCTCTTAGAACTGCCTTCATAATGCCAAGATATTTTGATATGTTGTGTCATTATTCTCATTTAACTTTAATTTTTTTTGATTCCTGATTTCTTCTGCTCTCCAATGGTCATTCAATAACATATTATTTAGTCCTCATAGTTAGAGAGGCTTCTGTTTTTTAATCATTGGTTTCTAATTGCATTCCATTATGATCTAATAGAATGCAAGGTATTATCTGTATTTTCTGTATTTGCTAAGGGATGCTTTGTGGCCTAAAATATGATCTATTTTAGAGAAGGATATGTGTGCTGCTGAAAAGAAAGTATATTCAGTCATTGATGGATGAAATATTCTATATGTGTCTGGTAAATCTAAATTATTAACTGTATTTTTTAGGTATATTACTTCTTTATTTAGTTTTTGTTTGGATGAACTATCCAGTGATGAGAGAAGCATGTTAAAGCCGTCCAGAAGTATTGTGTTATGGTGTATTTGATTCTTGATATTAGAATCGAGGGTTTGTTTGATGGATGTAGATACTTCATAGTTTGGGGCATAACTATTTACAATGGCCATGTCCTGTTGATGTATAATCCTTTTAAGAAGTATGAAATGAGCTTCCTTGTCCCTTCTGATCAGCTTTGGCTTGAAGTCCACTTTATCAGATATGAAGATAGAAACCTCTGCTTATTTATGAAGAGCCACTGAATGATGTTTTTCCCCATTCTTTTACCTTCGGTCTGAGGATGTCTTTGCCTATGAAGTGAGTCTCTTAGAGACAGCATATTGTCGGGTCTTAATTGATGAGTCTAGGTCATTTACATTCAATGTTATTATCGAGATATGATTTTTATTCCCTGTCATTTTGTTTTTTCTCATTTTTTAATTTGAATTAGGTTTTCCTTTGATTGGCTATTCTTCTTGTGTAGTGCCTCCCTTTTCTCGTTTTCACTTTCACTTTTAATTTTTTCTTCATGAAATGTTTTATACTGCAGGCTTTCTAGTTGTGAATTCTTTTAACTTTTATAATGGAAAGTTTCATTTCATTGTCAATTCTGTAGCTTAATTTTTCTGGGTATAGTATTCTTGGTAGGCATCCATTTTCTTTCAGAACTTGATATGTATTAGTCCAAGATCTTTAGCTTTTAGAGTGGAGAAATCAGCTGAGATCTGCATTAGTGTCCCTCTAAATATGACCTGTAGTTTTCTTCTGGCAGCATTTAAAATTCTATTCTTATTCTGTATGTTAGGCATTTTCATAATAATGTAGGTCTGTTGTAATTTTGTGTATTTGGGGTCTTGTAAGCCTCCTGTATTTGATTTTACATTTCATCTCAAGGTTTGGGAAATTTTCTGATATTATGTCATTGAAAAGACTGTGTATTCCTCTGGTTTCTATCTCCAAGACTTCACCTATGTATTAGTCAGCTTTCTTTGCTGCTACAACTGAAAGACCCAACCAGAACAACTCTAGAGGAAGAAAATTTATTTGAGGGCTCACAGTTTCCTTGGGGCTTGAGGTGAGGCAGAACATCATGACGGGACAGTGTGACAGAGGGAAGCAGCTTGCATCGTGATCAGAAAGCAGAGACTCCACTCTCTCTAGATACAAATATATACCCAAAGCCACATCCCAATGCCCACCTCCTCCAGCTACATCCTAGTACTTCAGTTACCACTCAGTTAATCCTCACTATTTAGGGAGAGACAAATAATAACAACAAACAATACTAACAATGTATGGCATTAAACCAAGTAGTTTCTGCTATGACATACACAGTGTTAATTTTTACAATAAACAGAAATGATGTGATCAGTTACTGCCCACAGTAAAAACAGTAAGTTTGTAAAAGGGTTTACAATTTTTAATGGTGAATAGGGAAAGAACAGTAGTGATGTAGGATGTGATTGATTATGATGGAAGAGGGTAGAAAATAGAAGTAAAAAAATTAAAAGGAAGAGTGAAAAAACAATAGAGATTGGCTGACAGCAGAAGAGAGAAAGAAGGGAAACAGATAAGTGAGATAAAAAAATAAATAATACAAAACAAAACTGAAATATACTAATCGAACATCCTAGTTGATCAATCACAGTTCTTCTTCTGTGAAGTGTCTATTCAGTTCCTTTGCCCATTTATTGTTTGTTTGTGTGTGTGTGTTAAGTTTTTTGAGTTCTTTATATATCTGGAGATTAATGCTCAATCTGAACTGCAGGTGGAAAAGATTTTCTCCCATTCTGTAGGCTTCCTCTTTATGTTCTTGATTGTTTCCTTTGCTCTGAGTCTTTTTAGTTTGATACCACCCCATTTACTGCATAAATATTTCATCAGGGATATTGATTTACAGTTTTTCTTTATTACCATACCCTTGTTTTGTTCTTGTACCAGAGCAATGCAGACCTTATTGAATAAGATTAAAAGTATTCACTTCTTTTCAATTTTGAGGAGTTTGAGGAAGACTGGTGTTCATTCCTCTTTAAATGGATAGTATAACTGGCCAATGATGCCATCTGATCTTTAGTTGTGTGTTGGTCGATGTGACCAAAATACCTATCTAGAACAGGTATTTTTTAGTTGAGGAAAAGTTTATTTTGGACTCCCAGTTTCAGAGATTCAGTCTGTAGTCAGCTGACTCCATTGCTCTAGGCCCAAGATTAGGCACAACATGGCAGAAGGGTGTGGCCAAGGGAAAGCTGCTCTGCTTGCAGAGGAAGGGCCACAGGGAAGATGAACGCTTTCAGGGCAAGCCCCTAGTAACCTACCTTCTTCAGCCACATCCCATCTGCCCACGATTACCACCCAGTAGTCCCTTCAATCTAGTATGGACTGATTAGGTTGCAATTCTCACAATCCAATCATTTCACTTCCAAACACTCTTGCATCCACAGAGGAGCTTTTGGGGGGGACACCTCATACCCCAAAATAACAGTTACCTTCCACTATTATTATTTTAAAATCCAGATGGAAAGCTGAACATCACTCCATAACAGGGCTGCTTCTAATTGGGAGAATTTTGATTACTGATTCAATCCTTAACAGTTATAGTTTATTGAGACTTTATATTTCTTCATTGGTTAAGTCTTGGTAACTTGTGCATTACTAGAAATTTGTCCGATTTATATAGTTTATCTTATCATTTTTTGATGTACAATTTTTCAGAGTACTCTAGTATAATCCTTTTATTTTGTAAGATTAGAAGTAATGTCCTTCCATTTCTGATTATTGAGTCTTCTTCTTTTTTTCCTTTTTAAAATATGTGTCTCAAATTTCTTGATCTTTAAAAAAAATCTTTGGTTTTGTTGACCTTTTTCCTCTTGTTTTCCTAGTCTTTTTGGTTCTCTCTACTTCAACCTTTATTATTTCCTTCCTTATGCTGGCTTAGGGCTTAGTTTGTTCTTCTAATTACTTTATTTGTAAGGTTAGGTTTGCTGATTTAGGGGTTTCCTCTTTTTTAAATTTAAGCATTAAATTAGAACTGCCTTGGCTACATGCCACAAGTTTTGATATCACATGTCTTTATTTTCACTTAAGAAGTTTTTTCCCTTACAATTTTGTCTTTTACCCTATGATTACGGGTGTGCTGTTTATTTTTATTACATGTGTAAATTTTCTGAATTTCTCAATGTTATTGATTTCTAGTTTCATTCCATTGTGGACACAAAAGATACTTGATATGATTTCAATTTATCTTTAAGACTTTTTTGTGGCACAACACTTAGTTTATATTGAGTAACACTCCTCATGCACATGAGAAAATACATCTGTCCTGCTGTGGTTGATTGGACATTTCTGCATATGTCTGTTAGGAACATTTGGTCTGTCTGCTGTTCATACATCTACTACTAAAAGTGGGACTATTATTGAAAGTCTCCTACTATTACTGTGGAGTTACTTTTCCTTTCGGTCTATCAGTGTTTACTTGATATATATTCTGATATCAAGAATGACATTTATGATTATTATATTTTCCCCCTTTAATCACTATCTAATGTTCTTTATAACAGTTTTGAGTTAAAGTCTACTCTAGTATTAGTAAAGTAGATCTGTTCTCTGTGGTTCTGTTCACATGTGCCATCTTTTTACTTGTAGCTTTCACGTGTTCTGAACTCTAAAGTCAATCTGTGGACAGCATATTTGGCTTCTGTTTTTTATGCAGCCTGCCAATATGTGTCTTTTAATTGGAAAACATTTTTTTGTATTGGATTGAATCCAGGGATACTTTACCACTGAGCTACATCCCTAGTCCTTTTAACTTTTTAAATTTTGATACAGAGACTAAGTTGCTGAGACTGGCCTAGAACTTGAGATCCTCGTGACTCAGCTTCCAAGTCACAGGGATTACAGGTGTGCACTACTGCATTTGGCTTAAATGGAAATTTTAATACATTTACATTTATAGTAATTCTAATAAAGAATAATAATTTCTATTTTGTTGCATGTCTTAATTTTTCTCTATCCTTATATTCTTCTTTACTGCTTTTCTCCTGATATGTTTTGATTCCCTTTTCATTTCTTTTTGTGTATCCTTTATAGATGTTTTATTTCTGTTTACCAAGGGTATTACATATAATATCCTGTATTTTAAACTGATACTAAATTAACTTCAATCACATATAGAAACAAAAATTCTACTCCTTCACAGTTCTGTCCCTTCTCCTTGCTCCTGACATACAAACTACCCCTTCACATACTGCAGGTCCACTAACCCTTTCTCTCTCATTTTGAATGACAGTTTTGCTGGACAGAATTCCTGGCTGATACATTTAAAAGTATTTTTCAGCATGTTAAATTCATCCCACTGACTTTTGACCTGAAGGACTTTTGCTGCAAAATCTGTTAATTTTATTGAGAACCTTTTGTTTGTGATGAGGCAATTTACTCTTGCCATTTTGAAAATTCTCTGTGTGGGTCTTTTTAAACTTGTTCTACTTGGAGTTTATTTAGCTTCTTGTGTTAGTATCTCAATATACACCCAGTATATCTTCTGATCTTTTGATGAAAATTAGGTATTTTCAAAAGCAACCACTCTCCCAGCCTTTGCTGACTACATCCATGCAGGCAAATAACTTCACTAATTAGACCAAAATTAAGGCTTCAATTGTTCTCAGACCTTTCTGGATATGTTCTTCTTGAAAGGCACCTCCATCACACACTCCACCACCAATTTCCCAGTATTGGCTGCCTCTAAATATCTTAATTCCCCTCTAAGTCTCACCTTTGCTCCTTTGTAGAGCCTTAAATGTTCTACTGTATTCTGCTGCTAACATCTCCCAGCAGTTACATGTCACAAGTCTGCCTTGCCAGGTGGGGTGGGGCAAGAATGAGCAAAAGCGCCACACAAGTTTTTTAGTGTCTTTTTAAAAATTGGGTAGGACCCTTGACTGGCCTCTAGAACGTCTGTAAAATCGTTCTTAGTCTGCTGTTGTTTACCTAGTATTTTTGTAGTGGGATGAATACACAGAGCTTCCTAGTCCACCATTTTTTTGTGTGTGAAAAAAAATTGCCTGATTTTAAATTAAGACAAGTCCAAGGTACTCAAAGAATAAACAAAGAGAAATATTTAACTGGATAATCTTATTACTGATGTATGTTTGAAGCATAGTTTTTAAATTTTTTATATGAGTAATATAATGCAGTAAAAAAGAATTACATTATGAATCAGAGAAATTCATTTTCTTTCTCTTCTATTCCCTGTTCTCTTCTGAACAACTATTTGATTTTCGATTAATAAGCACTCATCTATAGTGCTCTTGTAATGAGAGAGGAAAGGGGATATATGATTTATTGACAGTTTTTATGCCACCCAGTCTGATGTATTGGTTGTAAAGTCAGGATAGTGGTATAAGTAACATCCAGTATTTCCAAAAGCAATTTCATTTCTCACAATAAAACCTAAAGGGAAAAAAAGAACAAATCCTTTATGGATATGTTCTTTATAGATATATTCTTCTTGAAAGGCACCCCCACCATACACTCCACCACCAATTTACCAGTATTGGCTGCCTCTAAACTGCACAGGTTATATAATTACCTAAAGTAATGTTGTAAATAAAAGCAATGGTTGAAATAAATAAAAATAAAGTATCTGGCAGGAAATAACCTATCTTGGAAGAGGATACAGTTGTTTCCTACAGAAATGATTTAACCTAGCAAGTGGTTGAGATAGTAGCCTCTAGCTAGGCAGCCTGAACATTCATTCCCTGCTCTAATATGTACTAGATACATGATTTGGGACAACTTACTGAATATTTTCAAACCTCAATGTCTTCCACTTTAGCAAATGTGGTTATCAAAATTTAGATCATTCAGGTATTTAGAAAAGCTCTTGCCAAAAGCATGTATTCAATACTTGCTTGAAAGATGATTCCTGCCTCAGATTTGGCTGCCTTCGTGAGATTGGCTACTATCAAAAAACAAATAATCAAGTACCTGAATATTCCAGTTGAGTCCTTTCTTGTAAAGTAATACAAGCTGGTCTTCATTTACTAGCAGTCTTTTTATTTTTAAAGAGCCTTACCTTGTACTTCTTTAAGTTTTTGTTTCTTATCCGTTAGAATGATCTCAAGATTTTTTTTAAAATTCTCAGTTAAATTAGAACTTCCAGAAACTGAGAAAGGCACAATGGTTTCACCATATTGTCCTAAATCCATTTCCCTGGCAGGCTCATCCAGTGTTGGTGGAACAGTCGTTCTTCTCATCTGAAGATACATGAAACCCACAAGTGCCCCGATTTGAAGCAATAATATTTTCCAGTTGCGCCGATTGAATCCTACCCGCTTTAAGAGCATGGCATGGAACTGCTGCTTGTGAAGAGCCAACTGTAGAGGAGAGAAAGGTGGCATTACAGAGATCACGGACCAGCATGGAATGTTTCAAATCTTAGGATAAGAGATGTACACACTTTGTATACACACATACCTGGGGAGAAGGTGAATGTTGTTAGTAGACTACTTAACAAGTAAAATTTACTATCTGTATAATGTGTTCATTAAAAGGACTGGCTTGGCTCTAACCTAATAATAACAAAAGTCTCAAAAGGATGATTTTATCTATCATTAATGTATTATTAACATTCTCTTGCACAGAACAATACATCTATCTTTCTTCATATTAAATCATATCTTCATTTTGTAAAGGAAACATTCAGAGGCAATGTGCATGTGCATACATAATAGGTTTCTATTATCTGGTTTTAATTTATGTGATCAACAGGATTGTGGCAAGTTAGGAAAAAGAGGAGAAGTTTATTTTGAAATTGCAATATGCTCAATATGTTTTCTCCAACCTCTAATTTTAAAATAATGAGGGCAATCATTAATATTTTAAAAATGTGCATAAATATACAGCTTTCTCCAGACTTTGGGGGCAATACATAGTTGATTGTGTATGTTTTCAGATTGACAATGGAACCCCTTGTTTCAAATGTAGAGACTTAATTTGAAAATGTCAAAAAGTTAAAAGAAAAACATATTAAGCATATTACATGACTATATAACCAATGGTCTAGAAACATGCTTATCCTATTTCCCTCAATATTTGAATACCCCATGAATGATACAAAGTGAGAAAACATCCCTAATTAATCAACCAATATATTCCGAATAAAATGAGCAGCTTTGAGGCCATCTCTGACTAGAAATAAGTCAAGAAGGAGAATCCCCTCACATTGTGTTCATGGTAGGAAAAAAATGACTTCTAGCTTTTAAAAGACTGTTTATTAAGATATATTCCTAGAACTAAAAATGTGTCGAGGAATCAACTACTTTTCTAGACTGATCTGCCAAATTGTCATTCATCTGCATGTTTCAAGAGGGGGAAATAGGGAAGAGTGCCAGAGGAGTAGAAATGTACAAGTGGGGAAAGGAGGAAATGACAATTCCTAAGTACCCAATTCATGTCAAACATTGTACAGTTCACAATTAGTATTTTTAACTCATTGAAATAGTCTCAGACAGAATGAAATTGAAGCTCAGAAGTACTAAATGTCTTTGCCAAGGACAAACGGCCTGTAAATGATAGAGCGGGAGTATAGTTCTGTCTAGCTCAAAATTCCACACTTTCAGTTGGGTATGATGGCACATGACTATAACCCCAGTGGCTCAGGAGGCTTAGGCAGGAGGACAACAAGGCCAGCCTCAGCAACTTGGCGAGGCCCTAAGCAACTTAGTGAGACTCTGTCTCAAAATAATTTTTTTTAAAAAAGGGCTGGAATGTGGCTCAGTGGTTATGTGTGTTCCTGAGTTCAATTCCTGGTACAAAAAAAAAAATTCCACACTCCCTTGCATTACCCGCTTTGCTTCACAACTGGCTCATAAGCCCCACAGTGAAGACATGCCTAATAAGCAACTTGGATAAATGTATTCTCTTCCTCAGAACCCCTCATCAAAAATAAAAAACAAAAAATTGGAAGGAAGAGAAATTAGGAGACCAAGATAAATGCTAGGCACTTCAGTGAGAATTCCCACACTGGTGAAGGAATATGATGAATTGGAAATAGATCTTAGGCAGTAACAATGCAGTCCAATGCATAAATTTAAATGTCTTCTATGTGTGTGAATAGGGATATAAAAAACAAATTTTAACAGGACCCTTTTTCAACTCAGAATGAACTAACAGTTATGAAAACTGACATAAGAAATATCCTAAGGAATAACAATGGTGAAAATAAAATCTGATTTTTGCCTATAGTATTTTATATTTGAAGTAGAAAAATTAATAGGATTGCTTTACAAATTGTTCCCTACATTATTGGGCTTTCTAAACTATAAATTCTAAACTCAAGATCCTGAGTTAAAATATTTTAATGAAGTGTACTTCTTTTATTCTGTCATTATATTCTTAGTGAAGATGCTTACCCCAGTATTAAATGATGTATCAGAATTTTTATTCGTGTCAGGTACAGATCTTTCAGAATTTCTGGATGCATTCACATTCTGATTGTTTTCATTTGTATTTGTGGTTGGTTCGGAAGACATCTGGAGAGCCTCCTCATTCACTTTGTAGTTTGCCAGATTACTGACCCTACACACACACACACACACACACACACACACACACACACAAATAGATAAGAAATTATAATAATTTTAGCTATAACAGTGGTTCCCAAATACCCAATCCATCAAAGATTTTCACAAATTGAAGCAAACATTTTTTAATGATGATTATGCAATGTTAACATCAATGACAGTAAAATTTACTTTTCTTTTTTTGTGCATGTGTGTGTGCGTGCGTGCATATGTGTTGCTGGAGAATGAACTCAGGGCCTCAGGCATCTTGGGCAAGTCCTTTGACCACTGAGATACACTCCCCCCACCCCCCAATAGATAAAATAAACAACTTCGTCAAGTAAAAGATCTAAGACATTATCCTTTTGTTTTGAGAAGACAGTGGTTGTTAAATCTATATTCTAAGAAATAACAATAATATTTACAGATTTTATTTTTTATTATATTTTAATCTTATATTAGTGCCATAGATTTATTTTCTCAATTTCCTAGTCCAGGCAATCTAATTATCTGGGTTAGTTTATCCAGCAAGTGAGCACATGGTTAATTTGTCCTCTGTGGGTTTACAACTCCATGGAAGAAACTGACAGGTATAATCAAACAGGGTAGTAGAATTCATAGTATAATAGGAGATTAAGTTACCCATAGTAATTGATAGCATTAAAGACTTACATGGGCTTTTTATTTGGATGTTTGTCTCTAACCTCCTTACTCCGTGTGTATCACATATTTATATACTTGTAGGAAGTTTTGCTCTGCCCTTTTTCATTATTATTACTTACTTGAAGAAAACTTCTTCCAAGGTAGTCATAGAAATACCAAAGCCAGCGATGCCCAGCTCTGTCTTTCTTTGTTCTATTTCCAAAAACAGGTCTTCAAAACTAGAAGAAATAGAAGCAAAGAAAGAGCTAGCAGTAAAACAGATTATTCTACTTATATATTTTCTGTTCTTGGCAGTGGAAAAAAATACAGCTTATTTCTTAATGAAATGGTAGTTTCCATGCCCCACTAACAAACCATAAAAATGTGGAACATGTGAAGAAAACAAAACAAAACAAAAACACTAGCAAGTTGCTGTATCAAACTGCTTCCTGAATTTCTGGTAAAATTATCAATTGACATTTTATATATTAATGTTCACTGGTAGTTAAGATTTAATTTATTTAATGTAGGGCATTATTCCCATGAAACACACTAAATCAAGATATGTAGATAAAATTTTGGGACTGGGAGAAAACTGTCCACTCACATAACCAGGGGAAGTATATAACATTGGGTAGTTATAATGTGATGGTATAAAGCTTCTGAAAAATAGTTTTTCTGAGATTTCTTAGGATTTTATGTTTAGATGTTTAATCATTCCAAAAATCCTTCAGTTTATGAACCCAACCACATGAGGACAGAAAATTCTCCATTGTGGAAGTTTCTGTCAAAATTTTCTCTATATTTTGAGCCAAAATTAGATTCTATTCCCTCTATTTCATGATTAGAATGAAAAGTTTCTGTATATTATTTTCTACATGTCTCAAGATTAACAAGTGTACATACACATACATCAGTATAGCAGTGTACAATAAACCCAAGAAAGATTTTGTGATCCTTTCACTTTTTAGTTCAATCATTATTATAATGAGAAACTTTTATGTTTCTATGTATATAGGTTAAACAGCAAACTCCAAACTGGAGAGAACAGGAAAAAAACCCACAAAATTTACAACAAATTAGTCAATCATTATTATTGCCATAGCCATTCTCCTGATTAAAACATAATAAATGCAGACAACACAGATAATATAAATGTGTAAATAAAATAAAAAATAATCCTACCACCCAGAGAAGACACTACCATTAAAAATTTGGTATACTTATTTTATCTTTTTTTACTTTATGTTCACATTTTACACATTGGAATCATATATTAAAGAATTATGCACCCAAATTTAACAATATGGATATTTTCCTAAAATGTTGAAAACTGTTCATACTCCATCCATATCAATGTTGTATAATTTCATTATAATAATGAGATGTATAATGTCATTTACTAATTCAGCAAACAATCATGGACAAATTGTCTTAGTGAGAAATCAGAAGCTAATTGAAAGGCTCCTATACTTTAGGAGAATGTGAAGCCAAACTTATCAAAACTGGTGAAGCAATTCAGAACACCATGCTGAATGTACCTCCAGAAGTGTGCTCCCATATTTGAGGAATATAAACATCAAGAAACTCAATGAATTCCAAGTAAGATGAACTCAAAGAGATATACAAATAGACATGTAAAATCATATGGTCAAAAATCAAGAAATAGAAGACACTAGAGTATGGACTCTCCACGTTCATGGGTAGACAGAATTAATATTATTAAAATGGCCATATTACTGAAAGTTAAAAGCAGATTCAATGAAATGCCCATAAAAATACCAAATTACATTTTAAATAGTCCTAAAATTCATGTGAAAGAACAAAATACCCAGAATAACCAAAGTAATTCTGAGCAATAAGAGAAATGGTACAGCCATCATATACCTGATTTCAAAATATATTGCCAAGCCATAGTAACTAAAATGGCATGGTACTGGTATAAAAACAGATATTTAGAACAATTGGAATATAATCAAAGACAGAGAGACCAACCCACACAGATACAGTCATTTGATGCTTAACAAAGGTGCCTCAAACGTACACTGAGGAAAAGACTTTTTAACAAATGGTACTGGGAAAACTGGACACACATATGGAGAAGAATAAAAACAGACCCCTCCCTATCTCTCACCCTGCAGTAAAGTCAACTAAAAATGAATCAAAAGCCTAGGAATTAGACCTGAAACTTTGCAAGTGCTAGAAGAAAATATAGATGCAGGCAATAATTTCATCAGTAGGACTCCAATAGTCCAGAAAATACCAAGAATCAATAAATGAAATAATATCAAATTAAAAAGCTTCTGCACAGAAAAAGAAACAACACTATGAAGAGAGAGCACGCAACAAGATGGGAGAAAATCTTTTCCAGCTACTCCTCCGACAGAGGACACCCATAACAAATAACACAAAAAACAACTGGACAAATGAATTAAACAGACTTCTCAAATGACTAATAAATATGTGAAAAAATACTCAGCATCTTAGCCATCAGGGAAGTAGAAATCAAAACAACACTAATATTTCATCTCACCCTACTTAACATGATAGTCATCAAAAATACAAATAACAATAAATGCTGATGAGAATGCAAAGAAAAAGGAAAAGTTATACACTGGTGGGACTGTAAATTAGTACAGTCACTGTGGAAATAATTATCAAGGTTTCTCAAAAGACTAGGAATGGAACCACCAGAAAATTCAGGTGTACCACTCCTTCATATTTATCCAAAAAGAAAAATGTCAATGCACTAGAGTCTACAGGCACATATGAATATTCCTATTTACAGCATCACCATTCACAAGAGCCAAGTTATAGAAGCAGAAAGTCAAGGATCATATGATTTCTTTCTTATGTGGAAACTAGAAGACAAAAGAACAAAAGGGAATCTCCTGAAAATAGAAGGGAGACAGGTAGGGTAGAGGAAGGGGACCGGGGGAGGGAGGGAGAGGCAAGGCAAGGGGATGTACTGAGGAATAAAACTGATTAAATTATGTGCATGTGTACATTATGCCACAATGAAACCCACTATTCTGAATAATTATGTGCCAATAATTTTTAAAAGACAAGGAGAGAATCTTGAAAGCAGTGAGAAACAATTTATCACATACAAGGAATCCTCAATAAGATTATCAGTAGATTTCTCACAGAAATCATTAAAAACCAGAAGGCCATTAATGGACCAATGTTTTCAAAATGTTAAAAGAAAAAAAGTCAACCAAGAATCCTGTATCTGGCAAAACTTTCTTTCCAAAGTGAAGAAAAATTAAAACATTCTCAGGAAAACAAAGGCTGAGGAAGTTCATTAATGCTAGACCTGCCTTATGAGATATGCTCAAGACAATTCTGCTAGGTGAAATGGAAAAATACTACAGAGAACTCAGAGACATATGGAAAAAAACATTTATACAGATAAATATGAACAACTGTGAAAGCTAGTATTATTTTTACAATAATTTGTAATAACTTTGTTTTGCACATGATTTAAGAAATGAATATACACTTAATAATTCTAAAAGCTAGTATTATTTGTAACCTTCATTTATCCACATTTTGCTTTCTATATAATTTAAGGTACAATGTATTTAAAAGAATTATTATGTTTTGGGGCACACAATGCACAAGGATGCAATTGTTTGGCGTGAATAACAGGTAGGTGTGGGGAAGAAGCTAAAAAGGAGCTGAGTTTTTATATACTACTGAGTTAAACTGGTATAAATAGAAGTTAGAGTGTTATTACTTTAGAATGTTAAACTCAAAGAAAATAACTGAAGAACATACACAAAAAGGAATGAGATCATAGAATTTAAACATTTCATCAAAAAAATTGTGAAATACGGTCTTAAGCAACTGGTGAATCAAAGAATAAATCACAACGGAAATTATAAAATGTTTACAGATGAATTAAAATAAAGATACAATATTCTAAGACGTATAAGACACAGAGAAAGTGATGTTAAGAAAGAAAATTTACTAGTATTATGACCATGATTATTATTTTGGTACTAGGGATTGAACCCAGGGGCACCACCACTGAGCTACATCCCTAGGTCCCCTTTGTGGTTTTGAGACAGAGTCTCACTAATTTGCTGAGGGGTTCACCAAGTTGCCAAGGCCAACCTCAGACTTGCCCTTTCCTACCTCAGCTTCCCAAGTCACTGAGATTACAGATGTCCACCAAATGCTTATATTAAAAAAAAAAAAAAACAAGAAAGATCTCAAATTAACCATCTACCTTTATACCTTAAGGAACCAGAAGAACAGCAAAACAAACCTAAAGCTAGCAAAAGAAAGAATACAGGGATTATAACAGAGATAAATGAAATAATGTAAAATAATAAAAAATCAATTAAACCAAAAGTTGGTTCTTTGAAAATATCAATAAAATTGACCAATCTTTTTTTAAAAATTTTTTTAGTTGTAGATGGACATAATACCTTTATTTTGTTTATTTATTTTTTTATGTGGTGCTGAAGCTTGAACCCAGTGCCTCACACATGTTAGGTGAGTGTTCTACCACTGAGCCACAACCCCAGCTCTCAAATTGACCAATCTTTAGGTTAATGGACTAAGACAAAAATAAGATTCAAATTACTAAAATAAGAACTGAATGTGAATACATTATTTAAAATTCTGCAGAAGTAAAGGGATTAGAAGTGAGTACAACTGTATGCCAACACATTGGATAAGTTACATGAAATAGTCAAAATCCTAGAAACACAATTCCTACTAAGATGAAATCATGAAGAAATAGAAAATCTGAGTTGATTTATGCCCAGTAAGGATATCAGGTCAGTAATCAAAATCTACTTAATAAAGAAAAGCCCTGATCCTAATGGCTTCACTCATGAATTCCACCAAACATTTAAAGAAGAATAAATACTAATGTTCTAATATTTTCCCATATAATTCAAGAAGAGGGAACTGTCTTAAATCATTCTATGAGGAAACATTATCCTGATATCAAAGACAAACAAAAGTTCTGCAAGAAAATCACAGACCAAAATCTCTTATGAATACTGATATAAAAATGCTCAGCAAAACAAATTCAGCAATATATTTTTAAAAATGTTTTAGTTCTCAGTGGTCTTTATTTATTTATATGTGATGCTAAGAATCAAATCCAGTGCCTCACACATGCTAGGCAAGCACTCTACCACTTAGCCACAACCCTAGCCCATCAGCCGTATATTTAAAGGACTATACACCATTACTAAGTTGGATCATTCCTAGAATGTAAGTATGGTTCAACGTATGAAAATCTGTTGGGACCACATTAATGGAAAAAAAAAACACATTATCATCTTAATTGATGCAGACAAAACATTTGACAAAATGCAACTTCCTTTTATGATTAAAAAAATCCAGAGTAGCATAGGAATAATAATTATAACCAAACGGGTGGAAGATCTGTATGCTGAAAACTATAAAACATTGATGAAAGAAATGGTACATGACAGAAAATAATGGAATGGCACACCATGTGATCATGGATTAGAAGAATTATTATTAAGACGTCCACACTACTCGAAGCAATTTACCAACTCAATGCAATCTCTACCAAATCTCAATGTCATTTTTCACAGAAATAGGAAAAAATGATCACAAAATTCTTATGGAACCACAAAAACCCCAGACAACTAAATTGAAACTAAACAGCAAAATCTATTACAGAGGTACAGCAATCAAACAACTTAGTTTTGCAATAAAAATAAACATTCATCAATGGAAACCAATGGAACAGGACAAAGGTCCCAAAATAAACCCATATACTCATAGCCAACTGATTTTGTCAATAGTGTCAGGAACCCAAATGGATAAAGGAGAGTCCCTTCAATAATCAGTGTTAGGAAAACTGTATATCTACATGCAGAAGCATAAAATGGAGCCCTTATTTTATAGCAATATAGAAAAATCATCGCAAAATGGATTAAAAACCAGTAAGTTCCAAAACTTCAATTATGTGGACATAAAAATATTCAAATATTATTCCAAAATTACTGTAAGTGATGTAACTTTTATAGGCATTTCACATCTGGGACAATGGAGGGAAATTGATTAAAGCCTTGAATAAAAGACATGAAACTTTGAAACCATTTGTCTAGACAAAGATTTCTTGAATATTACCTTAAAAGTTCAGGCAACAAAAGCAAAAATTTTAAAAAATGGAACTGCATCAAACTAAAAATCTTTGAACAGCAAAGGGAACAATCAATAGAGTGAAAAGACAATCCATGGATAGGGAGAAATTACTTGAAAACTATACATCTCAAAAAGGACTCACACCCCAAATAATAACACATAAGGAACTCAGAGAACTTGATAACAAGGAAATAATCCAATCAAAAATGGATAAAAGACCTAAAGAGACATTTCTCAAAAGAAGACTTACAAATGCCCAACATCAATACTAATAATCAGAGAAATAAAGATTAAAACTACAGTGAGATATCACCTTATGCCTGTTTGAATGACTACTACAAGGAAGACAAAAGATAAGTTTTGGAGAGGATGTGGAGTAAAGGGAACCCTTGCGCACTATTGGTGGGATTGTAAGTTACTACAACC
The DNA here is from genome assembly GCF_047511675.1 of Marmota flaviventris. Lineage (NCBI taxonomy): Eukaryota > Metazoa > Chordata > Mammalia > Rodentia > Sciuridae > Marmota > Marmota flaviventris. The sequence continues at coordinate 14,786,489 of NC_092516.1, read as the reverse complement.
ATTATGAAAAATAGCATGGAAGTTCTCAGAAAATTAAAAACCAGAATTGCCATATGATCCAACCATCCCACTTCTGGTTATATATTCAAAGAAATTAAAATCGGTATCCCAAAGAGATATTTTTTTCATTTCTATGTTCAATGCAGCATTTTTCACAGTAACTAAGACATGGGAGAAAAGTAGGTATCCACAGTTAAATGAATGCATAAAATGATGGTTACCAGAGGCTTGCTAAGGGAGTGGATGATAGGGTGTTGATCAAAGGGTACAAAAATTTCAGTTATACAGGAGGAATAAGCCTTAGTGATCTCTTATACAGAATGTTGACTATAATATATATTTATTATTTATTATATCAGTTGTATATTTCAAAACTGCTAAAGAGTAGATATTAAATGTTTCCCTATAAAAAATAAGTATATATGGATTTAATAATCAGCTTGACTAAGTCATCCCACAATATAAACATTTTATCAAAATATCACAATGACTCTCACAAATAAATATTAATTTTTAAATTATGTTTTAATTACAATTGAAATGGAAAGGGAAATAACTCTTTGTAAAACAAAAAATGAATTCAGTTGGCTTTACTCACCAAGACGAAAATTTGTTATTTGCCATATCTTACCACTAATTTAGTATTAAGTTACGAGAAATAGAACTAAAAATATTAAGGCACAGCTAAATTAAATGTAACGTTTGTAGCATCCCTCAGTACATTAGTGAAATCTTTACTGAAGCAACATTGTGACTAGTACTTGTCAAGGATGGCAATTAGAAAGAATCCATTTGTCAAGTCTGAGGAAATCTAGAAAAATAGTAGTGATTTCTAGTGATCTCAAACCACTCATCTAACATTCTTTGAACCCATACCTGTGTGTGTACTCCTTGGGTAGTATAAATGATAATTCAGCTGCAATGTTGGTTTCCATACTGGCAGTTGGGACACGGCGTTTAATCATTTCAGAGATTTTTTCAACATTACAGTTAGGACTCTTCACCATGATTATATGATATCCCACACCTGAAAGATTAATTTATAAAACCAAATCAAGCAGTTTATTGTTTAAGTCTAATAAATTGTCTCTTTATTGAGATATTTCATCTAATTAATGAGGACGGGATAATATATTGAAACTATCACCATTTTGCATCCCCTGAATGAATTAATGCCCTTAGACATGATAGTCAGTGATTATTACCATCAAAAGAGAGAGGGAAAAACCACAATATCAATTATGAATAGTGTTTCCAAACAAAGTCAAGAACAAGATCAAATCCTACCCTGAATCTAATTAATCTCCTCAACAATTTATAGAAAGTCAAGAGAACAAAGGATCATGCTGCAAAATACTGTGGGGATGCAATCAGTAAAATTGAAACTATGTAAACTCTAAAGGAAAAATATGGTGTTTTTATTTTTTCACTTTTTTTTCATTTTAGCTCAATGTTCTTTTTAAATTTTTTAAAAATTTGTTTTAATTACTTATACAGGACAGTAAAATGCATTTATACACTTTGATATATCATACATAGATGGAATATAATTTCTCATTTTTCTGAGTGTACATGTTGTACAATCATATTGGTCATGCAGTCATATATATATATATATATATATATATATATATATATATATATAGTAATAATGTCTGTTTCATTCTACTATCTTTCCTATCCCCACATCCCCTTCCTCCCCCTCCTTTCCATTCCCTCTACCTAATCTAAGGTAATGCTACTATTCTTCTCTAGTGCCCCCCACCTTATTGTGAATTAGCATCCTCAGCAGTTTTGAATATTTTATACTCCTTAAAAACCATTTTTAGTCTCCATGGTTCAGGTTTTCTAGGTGCACGGAGAATAAAACACAACAGGTCACAACTCAGTTGGCTACAACGCTAGGGAAGTGCATTTCTATAGTTTACAAAACATGCTCCAAGAGTCTAGGGATGATGATGATTTGGAGATTATGTTCCCCAAAGTCCTCTGAGATATAATCTCCTTTCTTTCTATAACTGCAATTGAGAATGGGGAGGACAATGGTCAATAGTAACTGATTCATTCAGTACATACCCATTGCATACCTTTTATGAGTTAGGCATTATTCTAGATACAAATGAGCCAAAAAGTAAACATCACAATGATGTCCTTCCAGCGAGAAAGGACATATAAATGTAATCAAAGTGTATACTGTGTTAGATTGCATTAAGGAAAAAGTACATTTGTCCAAAGAAGTGCAATATGAAATTATGGTCATCAATTCACATTGTGCTTCCTAATTGTGTTGAAATTTTAGCTATGCCTAGGGAAGGCCTGGGGGGGGGGCATGGGAAGAATGGAGGAACTTTGAGGTTGGGTAAAGGGAAGTGATGGGAGGGGAGGGAGCATTGGTATAGGAAAGATGGTAGAATGAGATGGACATCATTACACTGGATGTAAGTATGACTGCACAAATGATGTGATTCTACATTGTGTACAACCAGAGAAATGAAGTTTTGCTTTATATGTACACAATGAATTTAAATGCATTCTGCTGTCATGTATAACTAATGATAACAAGTAAAAATAAAATAAAATAAAATGGAGGAGTTCTGAAGATCAGATTAGATAATGTGGAAAAAATGTGAAACCTAGTAAGTAACTCAGAGAAAATACATATTCAAATGCCGAATTAGAGATTAATGAAATGAAGTGGCTATTCTCATTGATTTGTATCTCCAATTTAGAAGCACTTACTTGTTTGAAACATGTAATTTCAAAATATATGGTATAATGTTATTCATTTTCAATGTATTAGTCTTGTTGACTAAGCAAACTATATGTCCACTGATGTAAAGAATGTTTTATTCCACTATACATTCACTTTCTTTCCAACAAATTATGATTGATCAGCTTCCACGTTTCAGTAATACTTCATGAAAATAAGTTGGAGAGCATTTTCACTCATTACACTAGGAATTTAATATCGATTTGAGAAAAATAAAATAAAAGTCAGATACCTGGTCACTGACTTTTTCCCCTAGAAGCTAGGAATCTACCTATTGAATCTTTTGGAGGGATAAGTTCATTCCTATGACAAATTACCAATTCAATGGAAATCATATGGAAGAAATAAACATGATGCTTGTAGAATCAATAAAGAGAACTTTCAAAATTGGAATATAATTATTGGGTAATAATGGGAAAAATCACTGAACAGATAGGTTATATCTACATTACAAAGAGTCATGAAAAACAAGTAAAATATATTAGACCTAATGAATAAAATTAAGTCTGTGTAAAGAGATTAAAACACAAATGATGTCAGAAAACTATCATTAAGGTATCAGCATCCAAAAATTGATCACAAGGAGACTGACCATATAATTTTTTCAGGAAAACGGAAGAGCCACAGCATTGCAGGGTTCCCAAGACCATGATGGCAATGCGGTCACCCAGGATATCGGCTTCATCCATGTGATGTGTGGTCAGTAATATGGTACGATCCTCTTTATGCTGCTGAATGAGATTCCAGGTGGCTCTCCTTGAAACTGGATCCATGCCTGATGTTGGCTCATCAAGGATCACCACCTAGAGACCAAAAGAATAATTGCAAGGCCGTATTTAACTCATGCTTTGCCTCATATTTAAGCTAAGATACGGAATCCATAAGCTGCAAAATTAATAATGTCAAACCCATGACACATTATATCAGCTAGATGAATAAAGACTTGGATTCATATCAGTTCTTCGGGGTCACATTTTGACTGTTACTTACCTTGGAGCCCCCTACAAATGCTATCATGATAGAGAGCTTGCGCTTCATTCCTCCACTCAGTTTCTCTGAATATTCATTACGCTTGTGTATCAAGTCACAGGCAGTCAGCATTTTGTTAATTTCTTCAGTACGCTTCTGAGAAGGTACTCCTTTTATCTAGAAAGAGGAGCCAAGAATCTACATGGTGCTTCTAAGGTAGTTTTACAGAATTTTCTAACAGTTATCCACATACATTTTTTCCTTCTCTTTGTCTCCCTTTCTGATAAAAGAATGATGCCTCAAAGCATGAACTTCCCATAAAGATAATGCTATTGGTCCTTGGTCACACTGTCAGAAACATGTGGAAAAAGTGAGAGAAAAGAATATACATATCTCTTGCTCACCACACAGTAAAAATAAAGGTGTTCTGATACTGTCAACTTTGGAAACAGTATATCATCCTGAGGGCACAAGCCCAGATGTTTCCTGACTTCAACCATCTCCTTTGAGATGTCATATCCACTAATGTAGACCTTTCCACTAGTAGGAAGATAGAAACCTAGAATGAAGCAAAGACATGACAGGAGCTTAGTTTTAGTAAGGGTACCCAAAGAGAACTTGTTAGCACCTAAACTTCACAATGTAGTTGCAGAAGATGTAAAAGAATTAGCAATATCTCCTACATAGGATGTCTGGTAAATATCAATGGTTATAATCTGGTGATGGGGAAATAAAAAACTTCCCTTTCTTTGTTTAATCTTATACTCTCCATGAGTATAAAATACTCTGAAATATCTGAGTACTGTAACTGAAGAATTTGCTGCATTACAATGTTCTAGTACAGCTATCAGCCATTTGATAACATATGGGAACCACATTATGATCTAAGCACCATTGTGCATGTATACTACATTTTCTTCATCCATTCGCCAGTTGATGGACACTTAGGCTGTTTTTCATTTCTTCACTGTTGTGAATAGTGCTGCAAGAAACACGGGAGCATAGATGTCTGACAGATTGAATTAATTTTCTTTGGATACATAACCAGTGATATTGCTAAATCATATGGTAGTTTCATTTTTAATATTTAAAGGAATATCCATACTTTTTTCTATAATGACTGCATTAGTTTACCTTCCTACCAACAGTTCCCCTTTCTATAAACCCTTACCACCTGTATCTTTAGTGTTTTGATAAGGCCATTCTTATTGGGGGGTGAGGTGATATCTTGTGATTTTTTTATTTGCCATTTTTCTGATACCTATTGACCATTTGTATGTCTTCTGAGAAATGTCTATTTATAACTATTGCCTATTTTATAATCATATTGCTTAATTTTTGCAGTAAAAATTTTTTGACATTTCATATATATTCTGGATATTGACCATCTGTCAGACGAATACTGTGCAAATATTTTCTCTTTAGGATGCCTGACTTTAATGACTGCTTCCTTTGCAGAGCAAAAGCTTTTTAGTGTGATGTAATCCTATTTCTATATTTTGCTTTTGTTTCCTGTACTTTTGGGATCTTGTCTAAATTTTTTACCCATTCCTAAAATATTTTCCCCATGTTTTCTTCTACTATTTTCATGATTTGCATCTAACATTTAAATATTTAATCAGGTTTGAGTTGATTTTGTAGCTGATGAGAGATAGGGGTTCTGTTTTCATTCTGAATCAGTTGGCTTTAGATGCCAACTGATTGTACATCTATTCTGTTCCATTGGGCTGTGTGCCTGTTTTTATGCCAATGCTATATTGTTTGGTACAGTTTTGTAGTGTATTTTGACCTAAGGTAGTATGAAATCTCTCATTCTTTTTTTTCCCCTCAAGATGGTTTTGGCTACCTGGTGTGTATGTGCATGTTTGTGTGTGCGCACACATGTGCATGTGGTTCCATACAAACTTTAGGGTTGTTTTTCCTACATCTGCAAAGGATGTTGTTGCTATTTTGAAAGGTATACTATTAAATATTTACATCACTTTGGCAAATATGGACATTTTAAAGATACTGATCCTCCCAATACACGAACACAGAATGTCTTTCCACTTTTATGTGTCCTCTTCAATTTTTTTCTATTTTACACTTTTCACTGTAGAGATCTTTTGCCTCTTAGGTTAAATTAATTCCCAGGTATTTTCATAACTATTATAAATTGAATTTTTAAAAATTCTTCTTTCAAATAATTCACTTTTCATGTACAGAAATGGTACTCAGTTTTGTATGTTGATGTTACATCCTGAAATTTTGCTGAATGTGTTAGTTCTAGTAGATTTGTGGCGAAATCTTTAGTGTTTCCTACATTAGATAAATTATCCACAAATATGAAAAATCTGGCTTCCTCTTTTCCAGTGTGGATATCCTTTTATTTCTCTTACTTGAACACTTTAATTAGGACTTCCAGTTCTAGTACATTCAATAAATTCATAAACATGTTCATTCTTGTTCTAAATCTTACAGAAAAAGCAAAGCTTTTAGCTTTTCCCTATTCAGTGGGATATTAGCTGTTGGCTTATAATTAATGGCCTCTATTATATTGAAACATGATTCTTATATACCTAATTTGTTCAGAGTTAATACCTTTCCTGTATTAAGATTATCATATAGTTTTGTCCTTCATTCTGTGTTGTTTCATACTTATTAATTTGCATATACTGAACCATCCTAGTCTCCTTGAGAAGAGTCCCACTTGATCTCAGTGAATAATTTTTTTAATGGGCTGTTAGATTCACTTTGCTGGTATTTTATTAAGGATTTTTGCATCCATGTCTATGAAGGATATTGGCTTATAGTTTTCTTTTGTTGTTGTTGTTATTGTGTCCTTGTCTGATTTTGTTATCAGGATAATCCTAGCTTTATAGAATGTGTTTGGAGGAGTTTTCTCCTCTTCAGGTTTTGGAAATTAATTTAAGAAACGGTATTAGTCTTCTTTAAATGTTTGGTAGCGCTCATCAGTAAAGCTATCTCATCTGGGACTTTTTTAAAAATAAGAGTCTTCATTTCTGGTTCAATCTTTTTACTTGGGTATTGGTTGGTTCAAATTTCCCACTTTTTCATGATTCACTCTTGGTAAGGTGTATATGTCCAAGAATTTGTCCATTTTTTCTTCTAAGTTACCAAATTTGTTGGCATACAGTTGCTCAAGATGACCCTGTTTCCATGATTTGCTAGAAGGACTCACAGAATTCAGCATGCAGTCATACTCATGGCTAAATTTATTATAGCTTAGCAGGAAGCATGTGGGACAAACTCTGGAGGAAACCAGGTACATAGTTTTGAATCTTTTTTTGCAGTACGATCATACAAGATATATTCTTCCAACAATACGTTTTAACCACACATTTTAGTGTATGCTCAAATTATGTATACCAGAGAAGAAAATTAGAGACCCAGCACCCAGGTATTTTATTGGGGATTGATCATGTAGGCAGGCAGCTTCTGTCTAGCACATATACAATTTCTAGACCCCTAGAAGGAAAGCAGATATTTAGCATAAATCACATTGTTCATGCAAACATGTTGAGCCCTGTGAACAACTCTTATTAGGTAATTGTATAAACCCTCCCCTAACCTGAGTTCCCAGGTGCTAGCCAAGGGTCATTCTTACAAACAGGCCTTTCTAAGAGTAGTCATCTCAGGGCTATTATGTCAAATTTTCCTGCATGTTTGTTGTGATTCTTATTTTAAAATAAATCTTTCTGAAGACAAACTAAGAAAAAGAAAAAATGGTATATATATATATATATATATATATATATATATATATATATAATGAAAAAGGAAATGCTTTCTGCCCATTTCTCAAGAAAGTTGAGATGAAAGTATAAATTTACATAAATTTTATCAAATACTTTATCCACAGTGGGGTCCCAAATCATACCAAGGACCACATGAAAGCTAGAGGAAAATTAATCTGCTTTTATACATAGAATCTATTTTAATAATACTAACCCTAATATTTATAGCTATAAAAGATGTGTCTACACAATATCTTTAATTAATTAATTTATTTTTATGTGGTGCTGAGGATCGCACCCAGGGTCTCACCCATGCTAGGCAAGTGCTTTACTGCTGAGCCACAACCCTAGCCCCTACATATTTCTTCATGAAGACTCATTTTTTATGTAGACCAAAAGATGAATCAAAATTAATTTTTATTCCATGATTTCTTATGAAGAGATAGCTATAAATGTTCAGCTACTATAAGAAGAAGAAATTTCTTAAAGAACTAATAGCTTTACCTATTAGTGTTATCAGATAATTCAAATAAAAAAAACAGTTTTAATATTGGCTTATTTTATTCATCAATTTAATGGAATAAAAAGGTTTTGAAAGTTTGGTCTGTTGATGAATATGTAATATTATTATAGATATTATATAATAAGTTCAGTTAAAAGGTTCAATATATAAAATAAAGTTATTTTCTTTTGAGATGGGTGATATGGTTACAAATCTTGGTGAAGCAAAGCAATGTGGTTCTTTATATTAAATACCATTATTTAAAGTCAAATTCAGAATAAAATAATACAAATGTGTGTTGAGGATTCACAAAACTCAAATTCAGCAAACATGTACTTGCTATCTGCTTTGTATAAATCACTGTAGAGTATTTATAAAAATTAACAGAACTGTAATATCACTGTAAATAGTAGAGTAAGGAAATCCAGGACTCTAACCCTTCACACACACACACAAAAAAACTATATATTGATAAAACCTGACAGAATCAACTTTTGCAGAACTCTGGGATCTAATAAAAAATACAGAAACCCCAAAAATCTTTTATTTATTTATTTTTATTGGTACCAGCAATTGACTGCCGCGGTCCGGCTGCAGCAAAATAACCGGGGGGTGACAATTGACCTCAGAGGCCCTTAACCACTGAGGCACATCCCCAGTCCTTTTCTGTATTTTTATTTAGAGACAGGATAACACTGAGTTGCTTAGTGCCTCACAGTTGCTGAGGCTGGCTTTGAACTCGAGATCCTCCTATCTCAGCCTCCTGAGCCACTGTGATTACAGGCATGCGCCACTGTGCCTGGCCCAGGAAAATCTTAATGAAGAAAAATTCTGCTGGATTGAGGTAGGAAAGAGCATGTGTCATTTTCAATTTCTAAATTGCCATCTCCCAACTCCAAGATCAGAAGTAGCAATAAAGACAGCAGGCCATAAACAAAATAAATTTGTTTGTAAGTGCCAAAGGAAATAATACGATCATTATTCTCAAAGAACTATGGGAAAACTTATTTTGCCCAACTTGAAATATCCCTGGGCTGAGGCAACTTCCTGGGTGGCATGTCCCCAAATATTTAAAGGTCAATGGATTATCTGAAGTAAGTTAGGGGAAGAGATAGAAGTTTGGAGAAGCAAATAGACTTAAAAGTCTGGGGAAATAAGGCTGGGGAAAAGATACAAGGGAGAATTAGGAGTCCTATGTAAACTGTGAAATTCAGACATCTGTATATGTACACACGGCTGGACACATGATAAGAAAAGATCTGATAAGAAGGCCCTAACTCTTATCGCTGACTGATATTCAGACTCTACTCAAGTTGGAAAGGAAATCTAGGGTAAAAGACAAATGGCTTTTCAAGGCAATGAAGATGTGCTCCAAAGAGGGGCAATATGCAAAGACTGTAAGACTAACCCCCCCACCCCATCCCTGCCCCTGCCCTCTTTCTCTGCAGACTTTTCAGGTGATCTTACACTAGCTTACCAGGCTGGGGACATGGCTGTGGTAGGGTGCTTGCCCAGCTTATACAAGGCCCTGGGTTCAACCCCTTTTACTACAAAACAACAACAAAGAACAAAACAAAAACCCACTATTTTACTGCTAAGATAATAGAAAACAGACTATATTTATCATGCACAACAAAAAATGAAGACATCAAAGAATTTAGAAAAGTCACCAAATAAACAAACAACAAAACCCATTGGTAATCCCCAGGGTAAAGGGAGATCTGATTTTCAGGGTTGCCATACTATTTGCAACTTTCACAGCCCAGTTGTGCTAAAGTAGAGGGCAGGCAGCCTCTGTCTAGCTGAGAGACCAAAGAAGATACCCAGAGATGGAATATGAGATATAAAGTTTACTGAAAATATTTATAGGAAAGGTTCAGTGATAACGAGCTAGACAGATTCTTTACCAGAAAGTTCAATGGTGACAGACTGGACAGATGCACCTTTGCTCCACAGTGTCTCTACTGACTCACTGGAAAGTAGTACCTCCTTTCCTTCCTGATGTTTTTTCCAGGGGCAGCTGCCAGGGTGAGCGCTTCCCTCCCATGGTTCTCTGATTTGCACCAGTTGCCACAGGAAGAGGGTTTTTATAAATTAGACTACAGAAGTAATGCATCATTGATTTTTTTAGTTTGCTTTGTTCCTTCTTTGACCAGCATCCCAAGGAGCAACTGTCTCAGTGTGTGTGCAAGAATGCAGCTTTCGGCAGATAACACTCACCTGCCCTAATTCCCAGCACACATGAGAGAAAGCCAGTGTCCTTTAAGATAATATGAATCTGGACATTCTGGTCCATACTTGTTCTCACTGTCTCCTTAACTTGTCCCTTTAACCTTCAGCCAATTCCAATGAAGAGAAGGCTATCAATAAATACATGTACACAGAAGAATGCATAAGGCATTTTTAGATTACAAGTGTATTGGTTTCCAGTGGCTGCTGTAACAAATTACCACAAACTTGGTGCCTTAAAATAACATAGATTTACTCTATCATAGTTCTGGAAGCCAGAAGCTTAAAATCCATGCCACTGAGTCAAAATAAAGGTGCCAGAAAGACCATGTTTCCAATAGAGGATGTAGAGGAAAATCCATTCCTTGCCTCTTGCAGGGTTTGGTGGCCATTGGCATTCCTTGGGCTGTGGGAGCATCACCGTCTGCTTCCGTTGCTACACAGCCTTCTCTCCTCTGTGTTTCTTCTGCTTTTCAGCCTGTTATGTTGCTCTGCTTCTCACTTTAAAGAACACTAGTGTTTGCACTTGAGGCACACCAAGATAATGTAAGATCATCTAACAATTCTTAATCATACCTGCAAAGTCTTTGCCTTATAAGGTGGCAGGCACAGGTTCCAAAAATTAGGATATGAACATACATTTGGGGACCATTATCTTTAAGGACAACTTCCAAACATATATAAAAATGGAATGTGATAATACATGTAGAAACATTTAGTCAGTGGCAATGATACTATGCTGATTACAACTCTGGCAACGATTCACCTAACAATTATGTGACATCGATTATAAAGCAATTCTTAAAAAAAACAGAATTATAACTGAGGTTCAGGAAGAATTCAAAGATAAGAATTGTTATTTTTCATTGTTTCTTGCCTCAAAATTATGACCATTCGAGTTGACTCACAAAGAGAAACTCAGTCTCACTTTAGGCTTTTGCCTGAAACTCCAGAACCATTTTTGTCATTCTTATTTCTTTTCTGTCCTCTGGGTATCCTGGTCTGAATAGCTGTGAAATGTACCTCTCCCTTCTTTTGATCAATAAGAATGGTACACTAAACAAGGATAAGTTTAATGCACCTGATATATAAAAACAAATACTAACTTTTAAATTTTATAGTAAATGATTTGTACTTAAAGAAGAGAGTTAATTAGTCAGTAACTGTATGTATCAGTTAAATGACAATAATGTCACTATCAAGAATTACATAAATTAACTTTTGTGCATGGTGAGAGAAAGGGATTCAGTTTCATTTTGTTGCATATGGATTTCCAGTTTTCCCAGCACCATTTGTTGAAGATGCTATCCTTCCTCCATTGCATGCTTTTAGACCCTTTATCAAATATAAGATAGTTGTAGTTTTGTGGATTGGTTTCTGTGTCCTCTATTCTGTACCATTGGTCCACCCGCCTGTTTTGGTACCAGTACCATGCTGTTTTTGTTACTATTGCTCTGTAATATAGTTTGAAGTCTGGTATCGCTATACCGCCTGATTCACATTTCCTGCTTAGCATTGCTTTTGCTATTCTGGGTCTTTTATTTTTCCATATGAATTTCATGATTGCTTTCTCTATTTCTACAAGAAATGCCGTTGGGATTTTGATTGGCATTGCATTAAACCTATAGAGAACTTTTGGTAATATCGCCATTTTGATGATGTTAGTTCTGCCTATCCATGAACAGGGTATATTTTTCCATCTTCTAAGATCTTCTTCTATTTCTCTCTTTAGGGTTCTGTAGTTTTCATTGTATAAGTCTTTCACCTCTTTTGTTAGGTTGATTCCCAAGTATTTTATTTTTTTTGAAGATATTGTGAATGGAGTGGTTGTCCTCATTTCCATTTCAGAGGATTTGTCGCTGATATACAGGAATGCCTTTGATTTATGCGTGTTGATTTTATATCCTGCCACTTTGCTGAATTCATCAAAACCACCCTAAGATACCATCTCACTCCAGTTAGATTGGCAGCCATTATGAAGTCAAACAACAACAAGTGCTGGCGAGGATGTGGGGAAAAGGGTACACTTGTACATTGCTGGTGGGACTGCAAATTGGTGCAGCCAATTTGGAAAGCAGTATGGAGATTTCTTGGAAAGCTGGGAATGGAGCCACCATTTGACCCAGCTATTCCCCTTCTCGGTCTATTCCCTAAAGACCTAAAAAGAGCATGCTACAGGGACACTGCTACATCGATGTTCATAGCAGCACAATTCACAATAGCTAGACTGTGGAACCAACCTAGATGCCCTTCAATGGATGAATGGATAAAAAAAATGTGGCATTTATACACAATGGAGTATTACTCTGCATTAAAAAATGACAAAATCATAGAATTTACAGGGAAATGGATGGCATTAGAGCAGATTATGCTAAGTGAAGCTAGCCAATCCCTAAAAAACAAATGCCAAATGTCTTCTTTGATATAAGGAGAGTAACTAAGAACAGAGTAGGGTCGAAGAGCATGAGAAGAAGATTAACATTAAACAGGGATGAGAGGTGGGAGGGAAAGGGAGAGAGAAGGGAAAAAGCATGGAAACGGAAGGAGACCCTCAGAGTTATACAAAAGTACATACAAGAGGTAGTGAGGGGAAGGGGAAAAATAATATAAGGGGGACAAACGAATGTCAGTAGAGGGGGCAGAGAGAGAAGAGGGGAGGGGAGGGGAGGGGAGGGGGGATAGTAGAGGATAGGAAAGGCAGCAGAATACAACAGACACTAGTATGGCAATATGTAAATCAATGGATGTGTAACTGATGTGATTCTGCAATCTGTATATGGGGTAAAAATGGGAGCTCATAACCCACTTGAATCAAATTGTGAAATATGATATATCAAGAACTATGTAATGTTTTGAACAGCCAACAATAAAAAATTAAAAAAAAAAAAAAGAATTACATAAAGCCTCAGAGCTTGATCCACTGAATCTTTACCACTGGTGACCCTGAATACATACCTGTAAGGATGGATAAGGTGGTGGTCTTTCCTGCCCCATTAGGTCCTAGAAGAACAGAGATCTGTCCCTCATAGAAATTCAAAGACAAGTTTTTCACTGCTACTACAGTAGCACCCCCAAATGTGAATTCCTATAAAAAAGCAAATACTAGCTTTATATTTATTACTATTACTTATAAAGGACAAGAGTTTTAGTCAGATCATTAATGTAAGGATCAAAGAAAATTTTAAAAATAGATTAAATAGTGAAAGAAATAAATAATACTTAGAAGCAATGGATGAATAGTCCTTCAAGTAGGTTTGCATATTCCTCCAAAACAATCTCATTCAGTCACCCTTTGTTCCAGTTACCATCTTGAAGTTGGTGAAGTCACTGTCTGCTCTGCACAATGTCTTTCGATGTTGCAGGTTTGTCTGCTGGAAACCTATCGTGCTTCATTGTTCTACGCACATTCCAAACTCTACTCATAACCATACCTGAAAATGTATTCTTCCTGCTATGTTCTTTATCTCCAGGAGGGGCACCATTATATACCTAGATATACACACCAGCAACTGGGGATTGACTTTCCTTAGACATCACTCTATACTTCACCTATTAAAACTCATCAGTCACTAATCACTCCTGATCAATTCATTCATTTATTCAATAAGTAATCGTCAAGTGCTTGTTATGTGGCATAAATTATGTAAAGTACTATGTATACATTTATGAGCCAGACAGACGTGGTACCTGCTTTAGCAAAAACAGAAAAAATAGGCATGCATGCACATACATAGATATATGATTAGACATTTACTAAACACTAGCCAAAGATGTCACTTCATATAAGAAAGTAAGTTTCTCTCAAGTTATATACTTTTAAAGCTAAAAGCCAAAATTTAGCATGCTTAACTGATGTTAACAGTCTGCTCCAACATATAGCACAGTAGTAGAGTGCTCACCTAGCACATGCAAGGCCCTGGGTTCAATCCTCAGCACCACATATAAAAAAATAAAACAAAGGTATTGCATCCAACTACAACTAAAAAATAAATAAATTTTTAAAAAAAGATATTGGAAGTGGTCACACTCATTCTCATTGTTAGGGGAAAAAGGCTTTAAAAAATTATCACTTCTTAGATCCATGAGAAAATGTGAGGTCACAACGCAAACTATGCACCAAAACTGAAGAGGCAGATAAATACAAAGAATTACAGTTTCCTAGGAATAAAGGTCACTAGGGCCAACAATTTCTAGGAACATGTAAATGGTAACTGACAAATTGCTGGACACTTTGTGTAAACTAATTTGAAGAATTAAATATTCCTGTGGGCTCTGTCTAAGGAGATCTGCAAATTTTCTTTAGTTTAACTGCCAAAAACCCCAGTGGTTTCTCATGGTGAAGATTAGGGAAAAAAATAATTTCCTGTTTCCAGCAAGCAGCTAAAACAAAATGCCTGTCATTGAAGAAAACAATTTTATCAGAGCCTAACAAACAGGCGGAGAAGAAGAATGTTTCTAAGGATCCATTAAGAGAGAAAAGATAACCTAAGGATCAGGAGGAAATATTTGCAAATTATAAATCTGATGATGGTGCAGCATTCACAACACATAAAGAACAACTACAAATCAACAACACAAAGGTGCCCAATTAAAAATTGGCGAAGTACTTGAATAGATGTTAATACAAAGAAGACATACAAAATGATCAAAGAATATGGAAATATGATTATTATTAATAGTTTTTAAGGAAGTATGAATCAAAACCAAAATTAAATAGTATTTCCTACCCACCATGATGGTTTGTAATTTTTTTTAAAAAGGAACTATAAAGGAAATAAAGAAAAAAAAAGGTGAGAGTATCTTGTGAAAACAAAAGGGAGATCCCTCAAGTAGAGAAAGGGGACCATGGAGAGAGGAGGTAAAAGGAAAGGGAGGTGCAGAGGAATGAAATTGACAAAATTATACTGTTACATTGTGTGCATGAATTTAACAAATCCCACTGTTATGTATAATTATAATGCAGCAATAAGAAGTTTTAGCAAGAGGTAGCAACACTGAAATTCTCATGAAGTGTACAATAGTATATCCATTTTTGCAGTCAAGCAAAATAATTTGGTGGTTCTTCACTAAAATTAAAAACGGAATCAATATATGACCCAGAAATTTCACTCTCAGGAACAAATCAAAAGAATTGAAAACATAAATTCAAACAAAAACTTGTACAACAATGTTCAAAGCAGCACTATTCACAATAGTCAAAAGGTGTAAACAATCTAAGTATCCATCAACTGATAAATGGAAAAAATAATGTGGTAAAAACTTACAATGAAATGTTACTCATCCACAAAAAATGAATGAAGTCTGATCAGTGCTATAACATAAACCAACCATGAAAATATGCTAAGTGAAAAGAGTGAGACACCAAAGACCTCATTTTATTTTTCCATTTACATAAACTATCCATACTAGGAAAATTCATAGAAGAAGGCAGATTAGTGTTTTCCAAGGTCAGAGGGAAGGGAAAAGTGGTGAATGCTTGCTTAATGGGTTGGTCTTTCCATTAGAGATGATTAAAATACCCATATTCAAATGGTCATGGTTGCACAACACTGTGATTGTACTAAATGTCACTGAACTGTATACTCTAAAATGGTTAAGATAATACATTTCATGTTACATCTATGAAGATTTCTAATCTTCATTGTTAACTGCTTTATTTTTAAAATAGGCATGTATGTTTAATTATAGTAAATGTATTTTTTGATATCTAATAATATGTCTACCCTTTTTTCTAGTGGTGAATTAACTAATTGAAATTCAAATTTTAAGCAGACCTTGTAGTCCAGACAGGTACTCCCCTGTCATCATGTAATATCTATTTTACATATTGATGAAGTACATTTGCTAATATTTTGTCTAGAATTTTTATATCTATGCTCACGAGACAATTTGGTTACTGAATTTTATCTTCTTTTAATGATCTTATAAGGGTTTCTTAACTAATTGTTTAACTATATGGAAGATTCATCAATGAGGCTAACTGTTCTAAAGCAATTCAGTTGTTATAAGATAGATTTTTCTTTTTTCTATGCTTCCTTCTGCCAATTTTGGTAAGTTATGCTTTTAAATGTATTATTACCTTTCACATAATTATCAAATGTATTTACATGAATGTTTCTAACACTTTATTACTTTTTAATATCTGTAAGATCTACTGCATCTTATGTTTTTCAAACTTGATATTGATAATTTTGTATTTTCATTTTTTCTTGAATGTCTTTTTTAGGAGGTATCCATTTTACTGATCTTTCCAGATAAATGACTTATGTTAATTTTTCTTTATTTTATATCTTCTTTATCTGTGGTGTCTAGTTTTCCCTTACATTGCCTTCTTTCTTTATTTGGATTTAGTTGCACATATTTTGTTTCATATTATTCATTTCAAAATATGTTCTAATTTCTAATATCCTCTTTTCTTTAGTAAACATTTGAGATTTTCTAATTATTTTTTCTTTTACTCTTTTTTAATATATATTTTTTAGTTGTGGGTGAACGTTTTTTTTAAATTTTTTAAATTTTTTCTGTTACTGGGGATTTATTTCAGGGGCACTTAACCACTAATCCACATCCCCAGCCCTATTTTGTATTTTATTTAGAGATAGGATCTCACTGAATTGCATAGCACCTCACTTTTGCTGAGGCTGGCTTTGAACTCGCAATCCTCCTGCCTCAGCCTCCTGAGCAAATGAGACTATGTTTGAGTTTAATTTATGCTGAGAAGTACTTTATGGATAACCTATGATCTTTTAAAAAATATTCCATATGTACTTGGTGAATAATGTGCTTTCTGCATTTTTTAATGTAATGCATCAATTAGGTCATATAAGTTAATCATCATTTTCCATTATTTATATACATATTTATATACTTACTAATTATTCTATTTCTCTGATATTCTTTATATTTTCATATTTTTGTGCCTGTTAAAGCATTTTAACATATCAATCATTATTATAACTTTGTTTGCTAGCACCAATATTTATACCATATTCTAGGTTAAAATCTTTTATATGTTGTTACTCTTGGTTACTGGTCACAATTTTGTACAACTTCAGATACCTAGTCATTTTTTTTTTCTTTTTTTGTCATGCATTTCATATAAAATAACTATGGCAACTTATTTTGTATGTGATGCTAAGGATAGAACCCAGTATCTCACACGTGCTAGCACTGTGCTACAGCCCCAGCCCTAGAAGATTAACTTTTAAGTCTATCAAGAAACAGAGACCTGTAAAACAATACCTTCCGCAAGTGTTGAATCCTGATTCCAGTCGCTAAACCAACAGGTTCAGGTTCAATATAATCACTTGGCAATATATCAGAAATTTTGCTAATTTCTTCACTCTCTAATGGTGGTTCCCCACACCAGTAGGATTTCTAAAAGAACAAAAACATCATAATGTCACTGAAAAATGAAGTGGCTTATGACTTGAAAAATCTTTAGCTGGTGTTGAGATGGGTGATAGCAGATAACATGAAACTAAATTTGGTAATTTCATCATTATAAAAGGTTTCATCATTATAAATTTGGAAGTAAATTGTTTATAATATTAGTTCCTAAAACGTAACCACAGAACAAACATGCTATTCAAAATGCTGTCATATATGAAGAGAGACAAAAAGAAAATCACCACAAAATGGCACAGTACAATGTACTATATCACTCTGAATCAGGTCTATTTGGATGTGAGATCTATAGATTAGCCTTTCAATAAATCTATGATGTCAAAATTATTTTCATAAAATATTTCTTAAAATACATTATTTGTCTTTTCTTCTGTGTTGACATTTTCACCAAAGGAATAAAAGCAATGGTAGGTAAAACTGCTGGTGCTTTAATACAAATCAAAATGCAAGCACAAAACTATACTAAACAGTCGTTTTTTTCTTCACCACTAAGGTACTAACAGGAAAATACTCTGTTTCACTTAATTACATACTTGATGAAGAATTTAAAATAACCTTTTAAGTCTTAGTCCTTTCAGATGGCCAATAAAAATGTTCAATATTATTAATCATTAGGAAAATGCAAACAAAAACAAAGAGACATCATCTTACCCACTTATGTGGATATTACAATAAGTTCAAAAATAACAAAATGCTGATGCATATGCATAGAAAAATAAATTCCCATACATAATTTTTGAGAATATAAATTAGTGTAGCCATATGTAAAGCATAAAGTTCCTCAACAACAGTACAATCAGAACTATATATGATTAAGCAATCCCAGCACCATTCATATTAACCAAGATATGGAAGCAACTAAGCTTTTCCATTGATGGATGAATAGATAAAGAAAATGTGGTTCATTCATAATGTAATGTTATTCAGTGGTAACAAGGATGAAATCTTGTCATTTCTGACAACAAGGGTGGAAGTGGAAGATATTATATTAAGTAAGATAAGCCAGGCACAAAAAGACACATGACCTGTATTTTCACTAATATGTGGAAGCTAAAAATAAGTTGATTCCATAGAAGTAGAGATTAGCAAAATGGTCACTAGAGGCTAGAAAAAAATGTGGAGAAGGAGGAGGAGGCCAGATAATAGTTCCCCAATACTGGTAGACAGGATAAATAAGTTCTAGTGTTCTACAGCATAGTAGAATGAATGTAGTTTACAATAATTTATTGTATACTTTATAAAGAACTAAAAGAGAGGAGTTCAAAGGTTCTCAAAACAAAGAAATAATAATGTTTAAGGAAATGAAAATACTATATACTATGGTTTCATCATTATATATTATATATGTGCACTGAATTATTACACTGTTTCCCATAAATATGCACAATTATTATGTCAAGTAAAAAAGAAAAAATAGAAGATATATGGCATAATTCATCCCTAGGGCTATGAGAAAACCATCATGTATTCATTCAAATGGGACTTCTTTTGAAAAAAATATCCTTTATTATATTGCACATGTTACAAAGTTAACTCGTAATGGCTTTAGTCAAGAAGGAAAAAAAGTATCAGTACAACAAGGTAAAGCACCAAGGGGAGGATGTCAAATGTAATGGTGTTCACTCATCTATAAATGAGAGCGTAATAAGGGCTGGGGTTTCTCTAAATAACAGAAACGTTAGAACTCACGTCCAAGAAAAAGTTCCATGGCTTGGGCACACCATACTTCCCTGGAAAAACAGCATCTACATACCAGGTCACAAGGGCATAAAGGAAAGCAGTAACTAAAAACATTCCCATAACGTGGGCCAAAGTCAAGTCATCATCTGGGCTTTCTTTTAAGTAGAAGTTATCCCAATTAGCACCAAACCCTGAAATATAACAGGAGATAGTTACTTCAGATGTCCAACAGAGACTAGAAAAAGTTACCCAGCTGCTTCATAATGAAATAATAAGGAAAAATGCACTAATATTCTCTGGAGACAGGTGCTGACTCTGCTATTTACTGATATCTTTATATTTAGATTGCCCAAGTGAAATTAAAATAAACAATGATGTAAGAGGCTTTCTCTACACCAAAACCAACTAAAAGTTAATAGTGATAGGGCTGGGGATGTGGCTCAAGCAGTAATGCGCTTGCCTGGCATGCGTGCGGCCTGGGTTCGATCCTCAGCACCACATACAAACAAAGATGTTGTGTCCGCCAATAACTAAAAATAAATAAATAAATAAATATTTTTTTAAAAAAAAGTTAATAGTGATAAACAAAAATAATAATTTAAAAAAAGGTAAGACTCAAAGCAGTGAGCAGAGCCATAGGTTGCAAGGCAGCCCTCTCTCTCTGTTCTCCCTGAGGCTAATCTTAATTTAAATAACCAGGAAGATATATAAATGTCCAAACTGCAATAAAATCAAAACCAAGAGTCAACAAGAATTTCTTCACCTTGATATGCTTTACAACAAACAACTCTAATGTCAACTTTGATTATAAAAATGACTGTTCAACTTGAACTGCAATTGTTAATCCAACAGCCAACATTGTGCTTTGACTCCATTTGAATGTATTTCATCTAATGGTTTAAAGCATTAATTGGAATCAATCCTCCTATCTTTGTTATCCTAGCTCTAGTTTATACTTGCTTCTCTTATCCCCTACTCATTCTCTTGCATTATTTGCTACTATCTCAAATACACACCATTCATCTATTTCTCCCTTCTACCTTGGTGTAAATTATTCTTGTATTTATCTTTCTCTTGGTCTCTTTTATTTCTTCCTTTCTGTCTCTCTTTCTACTTTCTGCCCAATATTTTCCTCCTCTCTTTTACCTCTCACTTTAGGTTGTAGTGTGTTTACTAAACTTAGCAACTAATTTTTTGGCCTATCCCAGAACTATATTGCATTATAGAATTATATCTGAATATGAAGAACTATGGAGAACAATTGGCACCACAGCTAAAAAAGGGACATTCTTCCCTTTGATAAGGTGAAGGTGAAAGAGAGAGAGTCCTAGTTTAGTGCAGAAGCCTGCAATTTGCAGACATACAGCCTAAATAAATCAAAGACCTGGAGTATGAATGAACAGTAAGCTATTTTTAGAGGAGTTCACTGCATCTCCTATTGAACTCTGAATGGCTAGAGTCAGGAGCTATCTTGAGAACAATCCTATTGTACTACTCTGGGAGCCCAAAATCCAAGCATATTTATATCTCTGCCCCTGTGTTGCCTGGGCAGGTAATGGCCTCATGAGACCATTTTGACTCAGGGGAGAGACTCTGACACAATTCCTGACTCAGGGTGGAGAGGAGGACCCACTCTTTGAAATCAAAAGATCAGGGAACCTCCTCTGAGGCCAGAGATGGGACCAGTCACATTTGGTTTCACATGGGAGCCAAAAACCAAAATAACCTATTCAATGAATGGGCAAATGAACTGAATAGATACATCTCAAAAGAAGAAGTACAAATAAACAAAAAGTATATTTAAAAAGTTCAACATCTTAGCCATCAGAGAAATGCAAATCAAAAATACAATGAGATTCCATCTCACTTCAGTCATAATGGCTGTCATCAAGAACACAAATAATAATTAATGCTGGCAAAGATGTGGGGGAACAGAAAGTCTTACAAACTGTTGGTGTAAATTTAAATTAGTAAAGACAATATAAAAAACAGTATGGAGGCGGCTAGGGTTGTGGCTCAGTGGTAGAGTGCTCACCTAGCACATGCAAGGCCCTGGGTTCAATCCTCAGCACCACATAAAAATAAATAAAGGTATTATGTCCAATTACAACTAAAAAATAAATATTTTAAAAAATAGAGTGAAAGAGAACAACTCCGTTTACAATGTCATCAAAATAGCATGGTTAGAGACACATTTAAACAAGAAATGCAAGCCTGACTCCTATGGCACTTTGCTAAAATAAATTAAAGACCTAGATAGGTGGCAATATGGCCTGTATTCCTGGATGCAAAGACTAAGACAGCAATACTACCCAATGCAGTCTACAGACTCAAAAATCCCAATAGCCCTTTTTGCAGAAATGGAAAAACTGATATAATTAAGATCCATAATCAATTGACAACTCAGCAGTATAACAAAATGAACTACTAATACAGGCAAGAGCATGGGTGAAGAGCAAACACCTTATGCTAAGTGGAATAAGCCAGTGCAAAAGTTCATACACTGTATCATTCCATTTGTGTGACATCTGGAAAAAGTAAAACTACAAGGATGAAGAGCAGGTCAGTGGTTGCCAGGTATTACAGGCTAAGGAAATGTGCAACAACAAAAGGTCAGCACAAGGGACTCGTTTGGATGGAAGGAGGTTTTGTGTCCTAATTTCTGTAATGGTTACAGTTGTCTAGACAGGTGCTTAAATTCACAGAACTTTACACCCAAAAAGAGCAATTTTACTGAATATAAATTTTAATAATATTTCAAAAGACCTGAGAAAAAGACAAAAAAGAAATATGATGAAAATCTTGATGTCAATAATTTTGACTTATTTGTAATGGACAAATTCTATACAAGACACATGCTATTAAAACTTGTTCAAGGAGAATAAATAACCTGAATATTTCTAAGTAAAAAAAAGTCCCGCAAATAATACTACATGACAACTTAAAAAATTTACCCTTTATGATATACCTACAAAAACACAAAAATACATATACAAAGGATAAGCCCATTTCACGTTTGTTCTAACAGAAAAATACCATCAGGTGCCATAGCACAATGTGTCAATGTTGTGATCACAAGTAGACTGTGTAGGTAATGCTGTTCCCAGAAGATTATGATGTAGCTGGAAAATGACTTTCATCTGGCATCAGATAATAGCATCAGAGCTATCCTAACCTACAGTGCAATTCACCACTCGTGTGTTGTGGTGTTGCCAGCACAAAGAAACTTGCTACCCTGCCAGTCATATAAAAGTACAACACATACAATTATGTAGAGTACATATTTGATCATGATATTTAATAAATGACTATGTTACTAGTTTAAATATTTATTATTTACTATATTTTTTATCATTTTAGAATGTACTTCTACTTACAAAAAACACATTTTCTGTAAAATCATATGCCATGATACACTGGCAGAAGCCTCAAATGTATCAGAGGCCACGATGAGTGATGGACCGATGTCATCTAGGTTTGTCTAAGTTTGTTCTATAAAATTTGCACAAGGATGAAGTCAACTAATGATGCAGTATTCTGAGTGTATTCCCATCATTAAGGGACACGTGATCATATTATCAATTTCCTAAATGTCCATATATAGTTTAAATGAATATAGCATATCCACACAATGTATATGTAAAAAATAATGAAGAAAATATATATGTAAAGTCATATGGAATTATTTATACAATATGTTGTTAGAAAAAAGCAAATTGCAAAGAAATATACAGTACAGTACCATTTTTTTACAAGAAAGTAAGTAAATAAGTATATATATAAAACTGATATATTTTTAAGTGAAACACAGAAAGGATAAACTACAAATAAGTAAGAGTAGTACACATGTGTGGGATGTAAGAGCATGAGGAGGGAATGACTCTAAACTGATTATTCTATTATGTTTCTACTTTTTAAAAACTGCAAAATTACGTATTCATAAATTTACATTATGTTAATGATGAGGGAGGACTAAAAAAGGAGTATAAATAAAAACAAAGGTACCTATCCCTAGTTCAAATAAATAATATAACCACAGTGAAAGTACAAAGAAGACACGGCCAACATTATGCTTGAACACAATATTTCAAGTATTTGCTGTTCACAGTAGTATGGATTAGTAGTTGTGTAATTACTTCCTAAGTACTGCAAAACTGAGCAAATAAGCAAATCTATTGAGAATGGTAAGTGTCAAGTTTCTCACAGCTAGAAAGGAAAATAAAATATGGAATGGGGAAAAGCTAGGAAGAAGCCTCTAGGTTGGATTGGAATTAGATGTAACAAAGAACTCACAGAGGTTAATAAGTGGATATCAACCATGGTGTCTTAACCTCAGCACTGACATTTAGAGCTGTATAATTCTATGTTGTGGGTGCTTTTCAGAACTTTGCAGTATATTTAGTAGCATCTCTGGCTCTTGCCCACTTGATGTCAGTAGCACTCCTCAGTCATAACAACAAAAACTAAAAAAATCTCCAGATATTGCCATTATCCTTCAGGTGGCAAAATTAGCTCCAAAAGGAGAACAGTGATAAAGATAAAACATAGACATATGTATTCATGAAAGTATAAATAACTAATATATCACTTATATTACTGTGCTTATTATTTATACTATTTTATTTATATTTGCATGCATGTGTGTATATTATATATACACAATACACAATATATAAATAAAATGCACAAATATAATTTTATGATAAATACCATAATCCAAAAAAATAGTCACAAAACATAAAACCATCCCTTATCCGTTACTCCACCACTGACCCCAAATCATTGCCCTTTCTTTCTGAGAATCAAACATCTAAGACAGTTTTACAATGGACAGACTCACCCTTCATTTCCAGCTTGCATATTTTTTCAGTTCCCAGACCTAATGCAGTATTTGTAATGAGACAGATGGCCAGCTTCTCACTAAGGCTCATTTCATTATATCTTCTAAGGAACACTAAATATGGAAGGAACATGACAAAATGGAGGAAACTTGCAATAGAAGTAGCCAAAGAAGCTGAAAAGTTAGATGGAAAATATAGTTAGTTGACTTGAGCTAAAGAAGCCTAAAACACAAATTCTCTCATTTTACTACACAGAGATTTATAACCTCTACAAAAGAAGGTAAATCATCTTGCTCAAATCATCTTAGCACAGTGCTTAACAGGGTAAGTGCTCAATAAATGTTTTTGCTTAAATGAATAAGTTTAGGAAGAAAATTTCTGGAATTTATCCTTCTCCTACTTATGCAATTGTCATGGATATTTAATCACATGAAAAAGTACTTATTTTTGTTTATTTAAATTTTCTTCTTCATTTTGATCATGACTACCTCATCTTGATTACTCTAGTACACTAGTATTCCCATCACAAGAATATGTCTACATGATTTCCTTGAATTTTAAAATTTTGGTAGATAAAAATGAAAAACTTGGTAGTATTTTTTATACATACTTTTAGTCTACAATACTTCAAATACCTATTCCCGATGACATAGAAGAACATCTAAAACAGACAACAAAATTATAGTTTCCTATAGTTTAGAACTGAAAAATCCTCCAAAAGCCCAGTCTTAAAGGCTTGGTGCTAGGCAAGTGGTACCTTTATGAGATGAAGCCTTATAGCTGGAAGTGAGGTCATTGAGGGCATGCCTTTGAAGGGGACATTGGGACTTTGGCCTTCCTCTTCCTCTCTCTCACTTCTGGCCATGAGGAGGTTTCCTCTACTGTATGCTTAATACATGTATTCTTCATACATGTACTTTGGATAATGATGTCCATCACATTCCACCGCCCTTTGTAATCCCCTGTCCCCTCCCTCCCTCCCACCTGTCTTCCCTATCTAGAGCAAACTGGTGTGGCCAATATGGAAAGCAATATGGAGATTCCTTGGAAATCTGGGAATGGAACCACCATTTGACCCAGCTGTCCCTCTCCTCAAACTATACCCAAAGGACATAAAAACAGCATACTACAGGGACACAGCCACATCAATGTTTATAGCAGCACAATTCACAATAGCTAAACTGTGGAGCCAACCTAGATGCCCTTCAGTGAATTAATGGATTAAAAAAATGTGGCATTTATACACAATGGAATTTTACTCAGCAATAAAAGTGAATAAAATCATGGCATTTGCAGGTAAATTGATGTTTACAGTCTTTTGAATGTTCTGTTAGGTTACGAGCAGTTTTAGGTTTACAGGAAAACTGTAAACTCTCCTCTACCTCAACATAGCATTGCTCTATTTTTGACATCTTTCATTGGTTTGTTACATTCATTAAAATTGATGAATCAATATTAATCCAGTACTACTAACTGGTCTATAGTTTAAATAAGGGTTTACTCTTTGTTGTATGGTGCAGGGGGTTTAACAAATGCTTAATGTCAAGTATTTATTATTATAATATCATGCAGAATAATTTTAGTGCACTATTTTTGTGAAATCACCCTTTGCTTCATCTCTTCATCTCTCTCCCAAATTCCTACAAACTACTACTTGTTTGCTGTTTTTCCTGCCCAACAGCTTCCTCTTTTCTAGAATTAATATATTATGTTATGTTTCACGCCTAGCTATCCACTCCTACCTATGCATTCTGAAGAATAGCCAAAAGGTGGAACAATAAAAATATCTACCAATGGATGAAGGCATTTAAAAATGTGATATCTCCATAGAACAGAGTATTATTTGGCCATAAAAAAGAAATAAAGTATTGATACATGTTAATCATACATGAACCTCAAAAACATTCTAATGAAAGAAGCTAGATATAAAAAGTCACTGTATGATTCCATTTAGTTAAAATATCTAGAATAAGTAAATCAGTAGAGACAAAAATAGGTCACTGGTTGTGAGGATCTGCTAGTAAAGGGAATGAAAAGTGACTGCTTATTGCACACAGGGTCTCTTTTGGAAATAAGGAAGATGTTGAGTTAGAAGTGATAGTTGCATAATATTGTGAATGTACTAAATGCCACCAAAACATACACTTTAAAATAGTCAATTTTATTTTGTGCTAATTTTACCTCAAAAACAAAACAAAACCTCAACAAAAACTGAACAATCCATTTATAAAGTAGGCAAAAGATCTGTACAGATATTTTACCAAGGAAAAGATATGAATGGCTGATCTGATAAGAATGTGAAAAATTTTCAACATTAACAGTCTTTAAAAAATTTAAATTAAAAACACAATAAGATATTACCACATACTCAGCATAATAACTATAATTAATATATAGATAGTACAAAATTTTGGCAAAGATATAAGGAACTGAAACTCTCATTCACTGTTGATAAGAATAAATATAAGGTATATCCATTTTGGAAGACATTTTTTTTTAAATTTTTAAGTTAAAATATGAATTTACCTCATAATCCAGCAATTTTACTTCTATGAGAAATGAAAATAACTGTATGTCAATAATAATAGGAGAAATATTCACAGGCTGAGGCAGGAGCACTGTGAGTTCAAAGTCAGCCTCAACAAGTTAGGAAGGCAGGCCCTAAGCAACTCAGTAAGACCGTGTCTCTAAATAAATATATAAAAATAAAAAATAAAGCAGAGGCTATAGATGTAGCTCAGTGCTTAAGTGCCCCTGGGTTCAATTCCCAGTACCAAGAAAAAAAGAAAAGAAATTTAAAAAAGAGAGTGAAACAACAAAAACTTGAAAATAATCCAATGACAACTATTGGCTGAATGGATAAGCAAGCAAAATGTGGTATATCTATACAAGGAAATATTATTCAGCAATTAAGAAACATTGTATCATCCATGTAGAATGTGAATGAAGTTGAAAACATATAAAGTGAAACAATTCAGACACAAGAGTATATATTTTGCCATTCCATATATACCAAATATTAGTAACTTAAAACTATTATGAGATATTTATCATGCCCAAAAATATGCAACAAGTTTTGAAAGAGTTACCAAAAAATATAAAACAATAGAAGCACTGATCTGCTGCTAGGAAGACTGCAAAATTGTACAACCACTTTGGAAACAGTTTGATATGACCTACTAAGGTAACATGTAACACTCTATGATAGACTAGAAATTCCACTCCAAGTTATGTGCCCCAGGAAAACTCTTGCATATCTGCACTGGCTAACATATACAAGAATGCTAATATTAGTATTATTTGTAATAATACGAATAATAGTAACTAACCAGAAACACCCCAACTATACATCAAGTATAGAACAATAACTACACAATACTAAGCAGCAGTAAAAATGAAACCAGCTACCCACAACTATATGGAGGAAGCTCAAATTGTAATCATGAGTTATATAAAAATCATAAAAAAATTTCACCAAAATTAATTAACACACTATTTAATTATAGAAGCAATCATGCTATAAAGAAGAGTAAATCAGAATATCAGTTATTACTATCAGAAAATGGCATATGGAGCAAGTATTAGCAAATTTCTATGTTCTAATATAATAAATGAGGCCATGATGGTTATAAAAAAATCTGAAAGGGCTTATAAATCTAGACAAACTATATGCAGACTCATCTGTGGAAAAATAGTAGAATGCTATCAATTTATGTGTAGGTTATCCCCTAAAGAATAAATGGGATTTTATTCTTTAGTCAAAAAAGTTAATTAAAACAGGAATCATAAAGAAACAAAATACTTTGGATATGTAAGTACATTTTTGTAAGTAAAGGGCTAGAAGAATAAAGAAACATTGTGGAGCTTACAAAATACAAAATTTTCTACATATATATATATATATATATATACACACACACACACACACACACACACACATATATATATTCGTACTTGGAATTTCAATCTGCTGATCATATCCACTTATGTTCTTCACACAGAAACCATACTTTTAATATTTTTGTAATACCTATGGATTGTCAGTTTTTTATGGAAGTCGATAAGTTGACACTCTACTTTGAAAGAACAAATTGAGAGCAATGTTCTAGTGAAAACACTAAAAAAGTCTTTCCCATGATACAATTGTATTTGTGACAGCTAAGAGAAGTGTAATATGCTGTTTATCACATAAGATATAAAAATACAAAAGTGAAAAAGGTGAAGATTTGTTATCATCTTTAAAAAATAAGTGACTACAAAAAAATGGCTACTGAAGAATTACCTCTATAAATTCCCCAACTAGTCCAATCTGAATTAGACAGAAAGGGCAGAAAAACAATTCTCTTTGGGTTTTTTTGTTTGGTTGTTTGGTTGGTTTTTACTGTTGTTGTTTGTATTTTTGACACTGCTCAAGGTACACCATAAGTGATCCAAAGATTTCAGAAAGTGAATAAATACACATTTCTATATGAACCTATTTTAGTAGATCTTTGCACTTCTTTTTAGATCATTTCACATGCATGTATGATATTTGACTTTTTAGTTAGAAAGTAAGCAGAACCTACATATGAAGTAACAACTAAAGTTTAGAAGGAGCTCACAAATAAAATTCTTAGTCAAAACACTCAGGCTCTTTCACAAAAGGAGCTGTAGACTCACATTTATTGAAGAACGTGGAAATCATAAAGCCAAACATTATTGAGACAATGGCATAAAACAGGAAGAAGACAAAGAGTAACATCACGTCACTGTGTTGGAGAACTGTCTCATTTACAATCTAGTAAAACAATCAGAAAGGTAGTTCAGTAACATTTTAAGAGATGGCAGAAAAACAGGGAGGTGAAGGAACATATCAAACATTTCGTGGCCCTAGTAAAATAGGTTACACAGCTCATTGAGATGGAAATTAACTGAATAACTCATTTCTCACAGAAGGGTCTCTCATCTAGGTATACTGTTTGATTTACTATGAGACTAAAGCATATTCTGAGCTTCCATAGTGGAGTCATTGAAAAACACATCTACTTCTCTGAAAACAAAAATTTGCCTATCACACAATTTCTGTATCCCTCTCAAAGTTTTTTTTAGCTTGTAGCATGCTCCATTCAAATAGATACTTGCCTTGTAAAATAACAGTATACAAAGTATAATGATGACTATTGCATATAAGAATAAGAAAGTAATGAAATACGAAGACCAGAGCATAGCATTACTGAGTCCTATCATGAGCTGGTACTCCTGTGAGAGAATACAAACCAAGTGTCATGAAAAACAGTTTGTAGATTTCAAAATGCATTCACGTGTATTATGTGATTTAATTCCTACAACAACCTATATAAGTTAAATATCATCCCCATTTTACAGAGTATGAAATCATGGTGCAAAAATAACCAAATGACCTGATCAAAGACATCCACGAAGTGAGAGGCAGTGCTGTGTCTGCAACTCAGAAATTCTGGGTCCGGTTTTTCCCCAATACCTTGCCAGTTCTGGTTCTGACACAAGAAACACTTTAAACTTTAAAATCAAAAAATAAGACTTCCTTTCTTTTCATTATTTTCTGTTTCCATGAAGGAATAAACCTTCTTGGTTTATTCAACACCACTTCTTGGTATAAAGCATTTTTCTTGATACTTTATGTACGTCAGAGTTTCCGAGTCATAATTTTGTTGACATTTTAAAATAATTTTTTGTTATGGGAGGCTACCTTATGCAGTGTAGGATCTTCAAGAGCATCCTTGGCTTCTACCCACTAGGTTCCAGTAACAACTATCCTAGTCATGATAAATGTCCCCAGACATTGGGAGCAAAATTGCCCAAAAGTGAGAACAGCTGCTGTGGAATAAATGCTACTCTTGTCCCACCAGATAAAAGTTAGAAAGTAAGATCCTTGTGTTTAGCTGTTTGTTTCTGTGACGAAATACTTGTAAAGAACAACTTAGAGAAGGAAAGATTTGCTTTGGCTCACAGTTTCAGAGGCTTCAGTCCATGGTCAGTTGGCCATAGTTTTGGGCCTGAGGTGAAGGAGAACATGTCTGGCATTCAATTAAAGAATTATTATGTCCCAAAAACAGCATTCCAGGTGGGCCCATCATTTCTCCCATCTAGTGTTCACATTCTCCTTTTGTTGGAGTTATAGTGTTTAAATCAATGGAATTTGGCAAGAGTAATGAAATGTCGTTTCTGTGATTATGTTACATAGGATTATGGCACTTGTCTCACTTTGAGAAGCTCTCCTTGGCTGTATTTGGGTGCTGCTAGCCATGCTGCCCATATGTAAAGTTTCTGAGGATAATATCTGGCCAACAACTAGAAAGAAACTAAAATGTTCAGTTCTACAACTTTAAGGACCTAAATCTTAAAGCTTAAACCAACAACCACATGAGTTTAGAATAAAAAATTCTTCCCTTATTCAGCCTCAGATTCTGAGTCCACACTATAGATGATACCTTGACTATATCTTTGCACAAAACCAATGAAGTTGTACCTGATCCAACAGGAAGAACTTGTAAGATGAATGTGAGCTGTTTTAAGCTACTAAGCTGTGTGATATTATATGACAACAAATAATATAACAATTATGCAAAGAAGTAGAAATATTACCCACAATGAGAAGAAAAATCAATCAGAATTGACATAAAATGTGCAATTTATAGAAGCAGAAAACAAGGACATCAGAAGTTATGACAACTACATTCAATCTGTTCAGTAAGTATAAGAAAATGAAATAAGAGACATGAGAGATAAAAATATTTGAGATGAAAAATACACTAGGTTATATTAATATATTAAATGCTATAGAAAACTAGTAATATATTAAAAATATATTGACACAGATGATACAAAGTCATTGAAGAAAAAAATTTACAAAACTAAATAAATAGAAAGGCATGCTGTGTTCATGATTAGAAGATTCAACACAATAATCTAACACATGTCAATCCTTCTCAAATTGTACTATTGATTTAACAGAACTTTTACCAGACACCTAGCAAGTTATTGACTAGATATGAACAGACTGATTCTAAAAAATATGTGTAAAGGCAAAGGAATGAAAAATTAAAATTAATTTTCAAATGAAGAATTATTGGAGTTGAAAGAATCACATTACCCTAGTTTAAGTCTTTCCCTTCTTGCTCCTCCACCCACCCATCTCTCTCTCTCTCTCCCTCTCTTTCTCAATCAGAGATAATACAGCTTTGGATACCCTGGACACCCAGCTCAATGATGGAGAATAGAATCCAGAAATAGATCCCATCAATATGGCCAGATAATTTTTTTAATGGAGACATGAGAGTTTTATTACACTTTGTCCACTATTGAATAAGATTTGGAACTTTTTTTATTAATTTTTTATTTATATATAACAGCAGAATACATTACAATGCATATTACACATATAGAGCACAAAGTTTTCATCTCTCTGGTTGTATACAAAGTATATTCACACCAATTCGTGTCTTCATACATGTTCTTTGGATAATGATGACCATCAATGTACATTCCCCCATCGTTTCTAACCCCATGCCTCCTCCCTTTCCCTCCCACCCCTCTGCCCTATTTAGAGTTCATCTATTCCTCCCATGCTCCCCCCTCCATACCCCACTATGAATCAGCCTTCTTATATCAGAGAAAACATTCGACATTTGTTTTTTGGGGGGATTGGCTAACTTCACTTAGCATTATCTTCTCTAACTCCATCCATTTACCTGCAAATGCCATGATTTACTCTATCTTATTGCTGAGTAATATTCCATTA
Source organism: Marmota flaviventris (assembly GCF_047511675.1). Classification (NCBI taxonomy): domain Eukaryota; kingdom Metazoa; phylum Chordata; class Mammalia; order Rodentia; family Sciuridae; genus Marmota; species Marmota flaviventris. The sequence continues at coordinate 14,754,595 of NC_092516.1, read as the reverse complement.
TGTATATAATATTTTCTGAAGGGCATCTAGGTTGGTTCCACAGTTTAGCTATTTTGAAGTGGGTGCTATAAACATTGATGCGGTTTTTTAAAAACAGATGATTTTTTAAAATGGTACAAAAATAATTAAACAGTCTTTTCAACAAATTACATTAGGGTATTTGATCATCCATAAAGAGTCTCAACTTAAACCTCAAGGCTTAAGGGGGAAAAGTCAAAATGGATAATGTTTCTAAAAGGAAAACCATATAACCATACATTTTACGGAAAAAAAATCTTTGTGATCTAGGGTTAGATCAAAAAGGATATGAATTACAAATGACACTAAAAGCACAAACTTGATGAATTGTACTTAATCAGAATCAAAAACATTTGCTCTGCAAAAGACACTATTATGAGAATAAAAAGATTTAGATTAGATTAAAAGATACAGATTGAAAATCACATATCTCACAGAGCTTTTGAACCCAGAATAGATAAATAATTTTCTAAACTCTGTAGTAAGAAAATAATCTATTGAAAACACAGCAAAAGATTTTATCAGACTTTTCACCAAAGCAGAGATATTCATGGCTAATAAATTAGCACATAAAGATATTCAACATAATTTTAAATCAGAAAGATGCAAATTAAAGTCACAGTGAGATACCAATATACACTTTTGGAATTATTAAAATAAAAAAACAATACCAAGTGCTGAGCAACTGAATCTCTCATAACCTATTCATAGGAACTCAAAATATTAAGACCACTCCTGAAAACAGTCTAGCCAGTTCTTATAAACTAAAATACATACTTATACATTATCCAACAATCTAACACTTCCCTTTTTTATTTATTCTGCAAATAGGTATATATTTGTGTCCACACAAAAGGAATATGAGAATGAAACTTTAATTATATTGCCAATAACTAGAGACAATCAAAATGCTTTTCAGTGGGGACATGATAAACAAATTATAAAACACCCATACCATGGAATGCTACTCAGCAATTACAAACAATAACCTGAACAATCTCAGCAGTATTATGATGTGACATAAGAAATCGCAAAATATTATATACTGTATGATTCCATTTACATAACATTCTAGAAAAGACAAAATTGCAGTGATGAAGAACAGATCAGTGGTTGCCAGGAGGTAAATACAATTACAAAGAGCTAGCACAAATGATTTTGGGGGGAGGTAATAAAATCATACTGCAAGAGGAAGGTGAGTACATGGATCTTTGTAACAAAACTTACAGAACTATGTGCTATTTTCTTCCCCTACCTCCCTTGAAAAAACATGGAATGCAGCCTACTTTTTTTCAGTACTGGAGATTGAACTCAGAGCCTCACACATGATAGGCCAGCACTGAGTTACATTCCCATCCCCAAACTGGTGAAATCCTAGCAGGGACTTGGCAAGCCAAGTAGAATATTATACCACAACAACTTCCTAGTTCTCTTATGTGATTATGAAAGATAGTATCATTAGGACAGGTTATATGAATGACATGAGAACTATTGCATTATTGTAATAGCCCAATACTCAAATAATGAAATGACCAAAACAACACAGTGATAAACTTTAATATAAAACATAACAAAAACAGAAATGAAGTGGCTAAATTGAAATGATATGAATGACTTACAAACACAAAAGGATAATTATTGCATGATTCTATTTAAATAAAATTCAAAACCAGGCCAACACTAAAATGGGATTTTAAAAGTTAAGGCAGTGATTACCTTTGGGGAAGAGAAAAGGTGTAATGATATGGAAGGAATACAAGGGTGCTTCTAGGTTGATGGAAATATTCCACTTTTTGATTAGCATCATGGTTCTATGAAATGTATTCAGGCTTGATAATTCAATCATCTACACACATGTGTATTTTGTATGCATGTATCATACTTTAATTAAAAATTTAGAAACAAAATTAATAACCTGAACTACCTGTTTGTATGACATGACCTGAAGACAGAGAGAAAACTGTAGCTGAAAGTTGGCAATAGATTTCAAAGAGATTACTCATTAGTAAAACAAGAGAAAGACAAAATCAGGAGACAAATAAAGCTTCAAAGTGAACCATTTTAGCTGGAAGGGAAAGGGTTTAATATGAAATAAAACTAAGGGGAAACAGTAGTTAGAAAAACCAACGAGAGAGGATTGAGGCAAGATTGCGGAGAGTGAGTGGTTGGAAACTCTCCCCCAGAGAGGCCCCCATTCATGAATTTAAGCTTCATGGAGCCTGTGACAACATTTTAAATAGTGGTTCGTTACAAGTGCAGCCCAGAACAGGAGACTGGCCAGCAGCGCGCAGCCCGGGAGCCTGCCAGAGACGGGGGAGTTGAGCGCCATGGAGTTCTGGCAGCCTAGAGACAGAGTTTCAGATCCTTTGGGGCTAGAGCACAGCAGACTGTGACCCACGTCCGCAGGGCACTGGACCGAGGACCGAAGCCTGCACTTAGTAGAGGAACAGCCTGGCTCACAGGACACCCCGGCTGGGAAACAGGTGGTCACCATCTTGGAAAATCTACCTCATCAGCCTTGGGCGACGTAGCAGGAAGCGAGATTGGTGTCTGAACAGGTGTGTCCCAGCCCGCCTCTACCCAGTTGTGATAACTCAAAACCTTTCTTGCCAGCTCTCGGTGGGCGTGAATATCAGAGCCAAGTGAAACTGAGAAGGTGCCTGATCTCCAACTCCCCGTCCCCCAGCTGTAATAACCCAAAACCTTTCTCGCCAGCTATCGGTGCGCGTGGCTATCAGAGGGAATAAGTCAGAAGAAGTTGCCGGTTTCCAACTCCCCCTTTCCACAGCTGTGATGACTTGGTGACTACCCAACACAGAGGTAGCGCTCAGTTGACCAGAAGCGCAGGGCAGCCAGGGCCCTGCAAGCCCAGAGTGAACCCAGGGCTGTGGATAAGAGTCCCAGTAATTGGGGCCTGGAGGGCAGGAGAAGTGAGGGGATCAACTCAAAGAGACCGGCATTGGAGAGGCACCAGGCAGGGGAGGGCGAGCCGGCTCACCCTGAGGGCAGAGACTCAACCTGGAATGCACAAGGCCGCCTACTGGAAGAGAAGAAAACAGAATTCTAAGAGTGCATTTTTTTTTCTTTTTCTTTTTCCTTTTTATCTTTTTCTTCTCTCTCTTTTCCTCTCTCTTTTGTCATTCCTTTTTCTCTATCTCTTCCCCCTTTTTTCTTCTTTTCTTTTTACTTTTCTTCCTCTTTCTCTTCCTCTCCCAACCTCCCAAGTGTTACTATTTCTACTACATGAAATTTACTAAATGCAAATAGGTTAATGTTTCTATGCTTCTTATTGTCCTCCCATGTACTTAGCTATCCCAAAATATCCGCTGTCTATTCTCCTGTTAATAACCACCTTCATTAGATTTCTCCACCAAAGTAGATAAGACATATTAACCCCCAAAACCTCACATCTTTACCCCTAAACATAAAGTCCTATGCCTAACCATTAGTTCTCTATATGCCACCAGAATTTGTATGCCTTTTATGAACCTAATGAATTTGTTTTAAATTACAATTGAATCTAACATCTCTAGACATTGTCTCCCATCACAAAGGAGAGATCTCGGAACTATACAAGAGCAATACAAATCTATAGGAGAAAATAATAACACAACAGTCACACGGAGCTGCAAACAAATGTGAGCAACATGAAAAAGCCAACAAATAAATGATCTCACACTACATCTTAAAGCCCTAGAAAAAGAAGAACAAATCAGCAGCAAATGCAGTAGAAGGCAAGAAATAACTAAAATCAGAGCTGAAATCAATGAAATTGAAATAAAAGAAACGATTGAAAAATAGACAAAACTAAAAGTTGGTTCTTCAAAAAAATAAATAAGATTGACAGACCCTTAGCCATGCTAATGAAGAGAAGAAGAGAGAGAACCCAAATTACTAGCATACGAGATGAAAAAGGCAATATCACAACAGACACTATAGAAATACAAAAGATATTTCGAAATTATTTTGAAACCTTATACTCCAATAAAATAGAAGATAGTGAAGGCATCAATAAATTCCTTAAGTCATATGATCTTCCCAGATTGAGTCACGAAGATATACACAACTTAAACAGACCAATACCAAGTGAGGGAATAGAAGAAGCCATTAAAAGATTACCAACCAAGAAAAGCCCAGGGCCGGTTGGATATACAGCAGAGTTTTACAAGACCTTTAAAAAGGAACTAATACCAACACTCTTCAATCTATTTCAGGAAATAGAAAAAGAGGAAGTACTTCCAAATTCATTCTATGAGGCCAATATCACCCTGATTTCAAAACCAGACAAAGACACTTCAAAGTAAGAAAACTTCAGATCAATATCTCTAATGAATATAGATACAAAAATCCTCAATAAAATTCTGGCAAATCAGATACAAAAACATATCAAAAAGATCGGGCACCACGATCAAGTGGGATTCACCCCCCTGGATGCAAGGCTGGTTCAACATACGGAAATCAAAAAATGTAATTCATCACATCAATAGACTTAAAGATAAGAACCACATGATCACCTCGATAGACGCAGAAAAAGGATTTGACAAAATACAGCAACCCTTTATGTTCAAAACACTAGAAAAACTAGGGATAACAGGAACTTACCTCAACATTGTAAAAGCTATCTACGCTAAGCCTCAGGCCAGCATCATCCTAAATGGAGAAAAATTGAAGACATTCCCTCTAAAATCTGGAACAAGAAAGGGATGCCCTCTCTCACCACTTCTACTCAACATAGTTTTTGAAGCACTGGCCAGAGTAATTAGACAGATGAAAGAAATTAAATGAATAACTATAGGAAAAGAAGAACTTAAACTAGCGCTATTTGCTGATGATATGATTCTATACTTAGAAGACCCAAAAGGCTCTACCAAGAAACTTCTAGAACTAGTAAATGAATTCAGCAAAGTGGCAGGATATAAAATCAATATCAGTGACAAATTCTCTGAAAGGGAAATGAGGAAAAACCACCCCATTCACAATATCCTCAAAAAAAAAAAAAATACTTGGGAATCAACTTAACAAAAGAGGTGAAAGATCTATACAATGAAAACCATAGAACCCTAAAGAGAGAAATAGAAGAAGACCTTATAAGATGGAAAGATCTACCTTGCTCATGGATAGGCAGAATTATATTATTTAAATGGCCATATTACCAAAAGCACTTTACAGATTCAATGTGATTCCAATCAAAATCCCAATGGCATTCCTCACAGAAATAGAAAAAGCAACTATGAAATTCATCTGGAAAGATAAGAGGCCCAGAATAGCTAAAGCAATTCTAAGAAGGAAGAGTGAAACAGGTGGTATTGCTATACCAGATCTTAAACTATACTACAGAGCAATAGTAACAAAAACAGCATGGTACTGGCACCAAAACAGGCTGGTAGACCAATGGTACAGAATAGAGGCACAGAGACTAACCCACAAAATTATAACTACCTTATATTAGACAAAGGTGCTAAAAGCATGCAATGGAGAAAGGATAGCATCTTCAACAAATGATGCTGGGAAAACTGGAGATCCATATGCAACAAAATGAAATTGAATCCCTATCTCTCACCATGCACAAAAGTTAACTCAAAATGAATCAAGGATCTAGGAATCAAACCAGAGACTCTGCGTCTAATAGAAGAAAAAGTAGGCCCTAATCTTCATCATGTGGGGTTAGGCCACAATTTCCTTAATAAGACACCTATAGCAAAAGAATCAAACCAAGAATCAACAAATGGGATAAATTCAAACTAAAAAGTTTTTTCTCAGCAAGAGAAACTATATGTGAGGTGAATAGGGAGCCTACATCATAGGAACAAATTTTTACCCCTCACACATCAGATAGAGCTCTAATCTCTAGAGTATACAAAGAACTCAAAAAGCTAAACACCAAAAAAAAACAAATAACCCAATCAACAAATGGGCCAAGGACCTGAACAGACACTTCTCAGAAGATGATATACAATCAATCAACAAATACACGAAAAAATGCTTATCATCTCTAGCAATCAGAGAAATACAAATTAAAACTACTCTAAGATACCATCTTACTCCAGTAAGAATGGCAGCCATTATGAAGTCAAACAACAACAAGTGCTGGCGAGGATGCGGGGAAAAAGGTACACTCATACATTGCTGGTGGGACTGCAAATTGGTACAGCCAATTTGGAAAGCAGTATGGATATTCCTTGGAAAGCTTGGAATGGCCACCATTTGACCAGCTATTCCTCTTCTTGGTCTATACGCAAAGGACCTAAAAACAGCATACTACAGGGACACAGCCACAACAATGTTTACAGCAGCACAATTCACAATAGCTAAACTGTGGAGCCAACCTATAGGCCCTTCAGTAGATGAATGGATAAAAAAATGTGGCATATATACACAATGGAATATTACTCAGCAGTAAAAAATAACAAGATCATGGCATTTGCAGGGAAATGGATGGCATTAGAGCAGATTATGCTAAGTGAAGTGAGCCAATTCCAGAAAAACAAATGCTGAATGTCTTCTCTGATAAAAGTGGGGTGACTCAAAATGGGGTAGGGAGGAAGAGCATGGGAAGAAGATTACCTCTAGATAGGCAAGAGAGGTGGGAAGGAAAGGGAGGAAAAAGGGGAATTGCATGGAAGGTGGAAGGAGACCCTCATCTTTATACAGAATACATGTATGAAGATGTAAGAAAAAAAAAGAATAGCATCACCTTAGATTGGGTAGAGAGAAGTGATGGGAGGGGAGGGGAGGGGAGGGGGGATAGAAAGGACAATAGAATGAAATGACATCATTATTACTGTGTGTATATATGTGACTGCATGACCAATGTGATTCTGCAACCTGTATACTCAGAAAAATGAGAAATTATATCCCATCTGATTCAAATCTATGATATGTCAAGGTCATTTTACTGTCATGTGTAACTAATTAAAACAAATAAAAAATTTTTAAAAAATGAGAGTCTTCTAAAATAGATAGATGGTAAAAAAAAAAATAACAAGAGCTTGAACCAGAAGATGGCATTACCACAAGCAGAAGGAAAGAAGCAGATAAATCATGAGAGAGCAGAAAGAAGCAGAATTCAACACCTCACATATGCTGCACAGAAGGAACTCAGAAAATAGAGAAATAACTAACACTGGTGCTACAGCCAATATCCCGTGCTAACAAGTAGTATCTTACTAATCATCACAACTGGTCTTCATGGTAGGAATATCTTCATCTCCATTTTACAGATGAAGTACAGAAAACTTAATAAACCTACCCCAAAATTATAAAGGTAGGAAATGGTTGGATTCTTAAATAAGATACTGCATAGATAAAACTGAGGTTTCAAGCCTGGAAGATTTAAGGATAATTTCATTTGTGCAACCAAGAAACAGGGGAAGAGGTACAAACCACTGCCCAGAACAATGGCTTTATCTCTATTGACATTTGTCTTATTGAATGTAAGCATCATTGTCTCCTCAGTAAACACAGTGCCATTTCTTCAAATGAATATAATTTGACAAGTATTCCCCAAACCACCTTAGAAAAAAACTTTATATGTAGACAAGTCCTTGAAAGAAATATGTGCAAAATTCCAAAAGTTGGAAGTTAATGGTGTATACATTCACTTCCCCTGATTTCCTCCGCCTCAGCATTTCTTGCAACCTTCCCTCTTGGTTCCAATATCCTAAACCACCTTCAATCAAGCCCTCTCTGCTTCTCCTCTGGTCTGTAATGATCACCTTGTAATTGGGTCCTCATCTTCAGGATTCACAGCCAAACTTCATCATCAAATTATGGCCTATGCATCAAACTAGGCCACGGGCCATCTTTGTGTGTACTGAGAGTTAAAAATGTTTTTTTTAACTGAAAAAAAAAAACACAGAATAGATGCATGTGGCCCACAAAACCTAAAATATTACCATCTTTGTTTTCCATAGAAGTCTGGTAGTCATTAAGGGCATGGTGACGCATGCCTATAATCCAAGCAGTTCAGGAGGCTGAGGCAGGAGGATCGTGAGTTCAAAGCCAGCCTCAGCAACGGCAAGACACTAGGCAACTCAGTGAGATCCTGTTTCTAAACAAAATACAAAATAGGGCTGGGGATGTGGCTCAGTGGTTGAGTGCCCTGAGTTCAATCCCTAGTACCTCCACCCCAAGAAAAGAAAAGTATGCTTGTCCAGGCTCTAAGCCATCCTCCATACCCCTTTCTGGAGGCAACAATAATAGGAACACATTACCCTGTTTCAAAGACCATGCCCTGTTCCTATCTGCCTGGTGAATTCCATTATCCTTCACTGTACAGAAAAAGCAACAATCCTTCTGCACTTCCAGAATGACTTTCATTGGCTGGGGGTGAAGCTCAGCAGTATAGCACTTGCCTGTCATGCAGAAAGCCCTATATTCCATCCCCAGTATCACACACACAAAAAGAATAATGTTTTCCACCTGCATAGGTAATTATCATATCATAAAATCACTAAATAAATCATATCATATAAATCATATGATTACTGATATCTTAAGAAAGGTTTTTACAAGTAGGAATTCATACCTTTGTAGGTAGGAATTTTTTCTCTTTTTAAACTACCATTTGTTGAATGCTTTCTACAGACCTAGAAACTTAAAAATATCTCATTTAAATCTCCTAATAACCATAAAAATTAGTTACTACTATCCTCAATTTACATCTAAGGAAAGAGACTATGCTCACAAAGTTAACAACTGGTGAGAACAGGATTTAAACTTAAGATCTGTCAGATCTCCTGAAACAAAAGAGGTAATTAATAAATGCTGAATAAACTGATGAATAGATTGACAAATAAATGGCTTTCTCTCTGACTTCAGAGCCACTATTCTTCACAATATGGCTTTGATTTGACTTAATATTGAATGTCATCTCAAAGGAGATTTGAAGGATAAAACCTGGTAAAAAAAAATAATCTTTTAAAATCCTAAATGATAAAACACAGATTGTTAAGGTTTAGATACTAAAGAATCACAGGATCATAGAATGTTGGAAGTGAAGTGTATCAATTTATCTAATTCTAAAACTCTTATGATTATTTCTTCATTGCTCATTTTATTTCAAAGATGATTCAGAGCATTTAATATTTGACCTCTGTTCCTAGCATTCTTTTCAAATAGTCATACAGTCAATAAAACTACAAGTCAAATGGAGAATCGACATAAAAGCAAAACATCAAAAATTGATAAGTAACATCACGCACACTCTAGCAAGTCCATATATGCATATTGCTACTGCACCATATCCATTTACCATTGCCAAGTACACATCAATAATCCAACCCTCCCCCCAACACACATCTGTAACAAAGGCCCAAAATTTTACAAAGAAAATGAAGTTACCTTTAATCTCTTTTCCTTTTCCATCATAATGGTCCCAACAACAATAAGTATAACTTGAGAGAATGTAAATAAAGCTGTCCAAGGAAATATAATTATGAATTGCCACATAAACCCATCATGATAATATTCAGGGTATGGAAATCTCTTAACGTAAATTTCAGTATTCTCAAATATCTGTTTTGCAGCTTCACCACCATGATATATCATGATGGCCTTATCTAAGGAATGTTGCACAGTAAGGAACCCTTCTCTGAAGTATCCTAAATGAGAAAACAAAGATTGTCAAGTTTGGATACTAAGAAAAAGCTGTATAAGCTAAGAAGACAAGTCAGGTAACTCAAAGCTTTTAACTCAGAAAACAAAACAATTTCATGAACATATACTGTGATTTGGGATCCACATATAATAAACACCATGAAACTGTATTACTACCTTCCCCAATCTAAAATATTACGTAAAAATGGAACAGTTGTTTTATGTGATTTTATCAAACTAAATGAGAAGTACAGCAAATATTAGGCAGAACTCTTGCTATAGTTTTCAATGTATATGTCCCTCCAAAAACTTGTATGTTTGAAATAATACTCAGTGAGATAGTTTTGAAAGGTGGGGCTTTATAGGAAATGATTAAGTCATGAATATTCCACTCTCATGAAGAGAATACCATAATCTTTTTGCCCTTTTCCCTTCACACCACATGGAGACATAGCTTTCATCTCCTCCAGAAGATGCAGTGAGTTGTCATTGTGGAAGCACAGAGAAAGCCCTTTCCTGAGGTCTAATCAGAGGGTACACCTTGGTCTTGGATTTCCTAACCAACCAGACTTGTGAGAAATAAATTTTTATTATTTTGAGTTGTATAGTCTGTGGTATTTAGTTACAGCAGTCTGGAATTGACTAAGACACTTCTATACACTGAACATATGAAATAGAAAGGAAACTCAGAAAAAAATGATACAATTCAATTTACAATAGCATCAAAAAGAATAAAGTACTTAGGAATAAATTTAACCAAGATGATGAATAACTTGTACACTGGAAACTATAAAATGTTACCAAAATAAAATTTAAAAGACAAGTCATTTGAATCCCATATTCATGAAATTCTTAATATTATTTAAGGGTCCATACTTACCCAAGGAAACCTATAGATTCAATGTAATCACTATCAAAATCACAGTTGTATGTTTCCTAGAAATAGAAAATAACATTCTAAGCCTGGCTCAGTGGCACACACCTGTAATCCCAGCAGCTCAGGAGGCTGAGGCAGGAGGATTGCAAGTTCAAAGCCAGCCTCAGCAAAAATGAAGCACTAAGCAACTCAGTGAGACCCTGTCTCTAAATAAAATACAAAACTCAGTGATTTGAGTGCCCCTAATTCAATCCTCAGTATGCACCTCTCCAAGAGAAAATAACATCCTAAAATCTAAATGGAATCCCAAAGAATCCTGAATAACAAAAACAAACAAGAAGAAAGAATAAATCTAGAGTTCTCACATTTCTCCATTTCAAAACATATTACAAAGCTATAACCAAAAGGGTACGCCACTGGCATAACGACAGATGAATGATCAGGCTTCATCCGTGGTGAAGTGATGTTCATCAGGGTCTCCAAACCAAACAACAGGGAAAAGACAGTCTCTTATTAATAAGTGGTACTGGGAAAAACTAGATATCCAGAAAAATGTAACTGGCTTCCTACTTATGATATACAAAAACCAGATGAAAAGGAATGAAAAACCTAAATATAAGACACAAAATGAAAAATCTCTTAGAAGAAAACATATGGGAAAAGCTTTATGATACAGGATTTGGTAATGATTTTATAACTGTAACAGCAAGAGAAACTAAAAACTTGACCAACAGGACTACATCAAACTCCAAACCTTCTGTGCAGCAAAGGAATAATTAAATTTAAGAGGGTAGACATCATTTTAAATATTCTTATCAAACACACAAAATGTGTCCTCACCCTTAAAATTCACCAAAATAATCTGTTTTAATCTTCTCACCTACTACCTTTCTCAATTGATCTAAGAGACAGCTATGGTTTGGATGTAGTTTGTCTCCCAAGGTTTATGTCCTGGAAGCTTGGCCCCAGTGTGGTGACACAGAAGTGGTGCAAATATTCAGAGGTGGAGGCTTAGTGAGAGGTGATTGGGCCATAACTGCCATCAGTAGGGATTAATACTGGTCTCATGGAATGAGCACAAGTGGATTAGTTCCTGCAGAGTGAGCTGCTGCAGAGTAAGCCTGGCACCTCCCTGCTCTGTTGCTTCTTTGATCATGTACATGCCCTTTCTGCATATGGCTGTTTCCTTTCCATTTCTCTGATGTTTCAATGCTTCAGATGTTGGTGCCATGATATTTAAACACTCCAACAACCAGAATACTGAGAAAATAAAACATAACCAAGCTCAGGTATTTTGTTAGAGCCATACAAAACAGATTAAGACACTGGTAAAAGTCCTAATAACTAGCATTACAGAATTTTGGTGCAGACAGACATAAGAGATCACCTTCCAGAACACTTTGGGTTATCTGAAGAAAATAAGATTAAGATCTTAATGATCCCAAATAACAGAATTTAAGGGGGAACAGGTCAACTGACTCCTGATCACATTACAGTAGTACTTACAAAAGAGTGTCTCATCACGCCAAACTTAAATATTAATTTGATATACAAAGTCATTCAATATTTGTAATTTGTCTATCTTCTTTCTTATTTTGTAGACAACATTTTAAGTAAAATCTCTCTTCAAAAATAATGTTGCATATAAATATTTTTATAAGATCAACTTTCTCTCTCTCTTCTAAGACCATGACATTTCCTACCATTGTTCCCACAGAATATCTTTGGGATGCAGCATATTAATTATAAGATACTAGATTCCTTTTTAGACTCTTGATTAGAAAAATATTCTTAATGTTTTTGATAAAATGACAAAGTACCACATAATCCCACCTTCCTGAGTTCACAACTACCCAAATCTTTATATATTTTCATATTTATTTTCCAAAGCCATAACTGTATTTATAGCTCTATATTAATCAGAGCTGGAAGTAATTCTTCTAATAACTACATCAAAGTCTGTCAAACTGTAACCATGTGCTTATCACAGATGATTTTCACTATTTTCAAATTTTAATGGTAATGGTAAATTGAACATAGTTCTTGTCTTCTGTTGAATAATTTCCTAAAGAAAATTAGGAGCATTAGTTCTTACTGGTGTTCTTTTTTTTTCTTCAAGGTAATTTAGAAAAATTAAAATTACCTTTGTGTGATTAATCAAAAAATCATCAACATAAGTATGCAGACCAGAAATTTACCAACTAAAACTATTTAAATGTACAGATATAAAAACTTCAGGAAACAATTTAAAGCAATATAGACATTTTTCATAAGTATAAGATTTCATATGTTTGTTTTACAATATAAATTAAAATGAAAAAATTACGGCCACAATGAATAAACAACTTTTTCACATCTAAAATGTGTAGTACCTGCCTTCATGCAATAAAATAACAATATAAATATGCTTAAGGATCTGCTTACCAGGCTCTCCCCCATCATCTTCCATGGGGTTTCTATGAAATTCAGGAGGGGTACTTGGAAAAAGAAGAGCTGTGTCCCATTTCGTCCTTTTATCACTCTCAGGTATTGCATCTTCTGAAGTTGAATAGTACTTACTAAAACGCAGATGATATTTTACCTAAAGTGAACCATAAAAAAACAAACATTTTAAAACAATGAACATTGAAAAGTAAACTTATGAAGGAAAGTAAAACACAAATTTTTAAATTGTGTTTTGAGGACAGAATGAACAATTTAGGATTCTAAATGAAGAGAAACAACACTATCACTGTGACATGGGACAAACAGTAAATCAAAAAAACAGCCAAAAATTGAAATTATCTAAACTTTTATCTGTCCTCTTTCACCTTCATGACATTGGCATCTGAGTTTCAAAGTCAACAGTGGGGCTTGGTCATCCTTGTGAATACTGTTCTAGACCCGCAATTGGTCTGCCTAGCGAATGAACATCAAAAAGTCTACTTAGGGTGATATCAGAAAGATGTTAGAGAGGATTGTCCCCGAGAGCCTTCACAGAAAGCCCAGCCCAGCCCAGAGCAGATTTCACACCTCCAGCATCCAGAACCATGAGGAAATTCGTTTCTGTTTTTTAGGCCATCCAGTTTGTAGTGCTTTGTCCCAGCAGCCCAAGGAACCCAAGGCAGGTGGCCCTGAGAATGAATAACCTTTGCAATAAATGGTGCTGGGATAAACTTGTATTGACACAGAAGCAACCAGAAACTTGATCTTCTTTCAAATTATACACACAAAAAAATTTATGTATATTGTAGATCTAAATATGAAAAGCAAAATAATAAATCTTCTAGGAGAAAAAAAAAGAAAGATGTTAGAAAGGGAAGTCCCAGGCTTCACTATTCCAAACAAACAAGAACACTTTGTTGAAAATCCCAAAACATAAGAATAATCTGGAATCATCGATGGTACACAGAACTGAGTAAAAAAAAAATGCATTAAAGACAATGAATGACAAGAGCAAGACTTCTGAGTAGAAATACTTCTGCTCACACACACAAAAAATGACTAAAACATAGAATAAACAACTAGTATTCAACTGAGGGAGAGACAGAAGTGCAGAGGGGTCTGATGAAGAACACTGTGGAGCACGAAGACCGGCAATTGCCTTGTGAACAATGGAACAAAGGACCTTGCATCTTCCCTCTCACCTCCCCAGAGGGATCAACTTAGAACCAGGAGGTATTTCTCATAACAGGGAAAAGGTAAGCTGAAAGCCCCTCTTGACACCACAGACACCTGAAGTTTGTGCCATGGGAGAATCCTAGAGCCAACCTAGGACCTGAGACCAGTTTCAGGAACTTCTGGGGAAAATACTACGATAACCCGCCCCTAGTGAGTCACAGCTAGTGATGTGACACCTCTGTAGCCTATGCAGTTGAGGCACTCACAAGCATTGCTAGCATTGATTAGCTGAAGAAAGTGAATGGCAATGACACTACTGGGCCCACCTGAGAACATTTGCTCTATGAAACCAACATCCTACATTCTATTTCCAGGAGAAAGACTTCCACTATGAAAGTAAATCTTTAAAATTAGTATAAGCAACTATCCTACCACATGTGCAAATATCAATTTTGATACACAAAAATATGAAAAAGGCAATATGACACCTCCAAAGGGACACAAAAATTATCCAAAAACAGACTGCAAAGAAAATAAAATATATGAAATGCCAAAAATATTCAAAATAATGATATCAAGAAACTAATACAAAAGAATAAGAACAGACAATTCAAAGAAATCAGGAAAATAACTCATTATTGGAATGCAAAATTTAACAGAGAGATATCAAAAACAGAATCAAACAAAAACCATGTACCTGAACAATCCGGGGAGTAAAAAGTTACCATTGAGAGTTTTAACAAGAGACCAGACAGATTAGGCAGAAGAATTTTTGGACTGGAAGACAGGTCTTTTGAAATAACCCAATCAGATTTTAAAGAGAAAGGAAGAAAGAAAAAGCTTGTAATACTTTAGTATATCATTGAGTGAAGAAATGTTTACATTTATTGAAGAAGGAGAGAAGACAGGAAAAGCCATAGGAAAACATACCTAATAAAGTAATTACTGAAAACATTCTCTATTGTTGGAGCAATACAGACACCCAAAGGAAATTCAAAAGATAACAAACTCAAACCAAGAAGGTGCTGTCTAAGACATCATAGGGCTAAACTGTTAGAAGTCAACAACAAGGAATGATTAAGATCAGAACCAAAATTAATGAGATAGCAAATTTAAGAGAAACAACAACAAAGAAACAGCGAGTTGGTTCTCTGAAAACATAAACAAGATAAATAAAACCTTCGCCAACTAACCAAAAGGAAAAGAGAGAAGACCCAACTTAATAAAATAAGAGATGAAAAAGGAGAAATTACCATATACATCATAGAAATCCAGAGGATCATCAGGGACTATTTCAAAAACAAATATTCCAATAAATTGGAAAACCTAGAAAAAAAGGAAACATTTCTAGATATATATGACCTGCCAAAATGAATTGAGATACACAGAAAATTTAAACATACCAATAACTAACAATGAGATAAAAACAGTTATAAAAAGTCTTCCAACACCATCACCACCACCAACAACAAAAGCCCAGCTTCATGGAGTTTCAGTTAAACAATGCAATGGTCCTCAAATTATTCCATGAACCTGAAAGGGGTGGAACACTTCTAAATTCATTCTATAAAACCAGTATCACACTAATACCAAAACCAGATACACAGGAAAGAAAACTAAAACCAACATCCCTTATGAACAAAATTCCTTAATAAAATACCAAAAAACATATACAAAAGCATAGTAAGAAGACTTTACATCATGACCAAGTTGGTTGAATTCCAGGATTGCAAGGATGGTTTAACATATGCAAACCAATAAATGTAATTCACCACACAAACAGAATTAAAGATCACATGGTCATCTCAAAAGATGCAGAGAAAACCTTGGACAAAATCTGGCACCCATTCATGAAGAAACTAGGGATAGAAGAAACTTACCTCGACATAATAAAGTCTATATACAACAATCCCCAAACCAACTTCATAGTGAATGGGGGGAAGCTGAAAGCATTTCCTTTAAAATCTAAAACAAGACAAGGAGGCCCACTCTCCTCACTCCTATTCATTATAGTACTAGAAATTCTATCCAGAACAATTAGTAAAAAGAAAGGAAGAAGTGAAATTATTACTGTTTGGAGATCTTAGAAGACTGCTAGAGCTAATAAACAAATTCAGCAAAGTAACAGGTTATAAAATCAACATTAAAAATCAATAGCTTTCCTAAATATTAATAATGAATCTTCTGAGAAAGAACTCAGGAAAACAATCCCACTCACAATAGTCTCAAAATATTAAAAGAAAGAAAGCCTGTGAATAAATTGAACCAAGGATGTGAAAGACCTTACAATAAAAACTATAAAATGCTGAAACCAAAGATCTTAGAAGATAAAAAGACCTCCCATGTTCATGAATAGACAGAATTTATATCACCAAAATGGTCATACTATCAGAAGCAATATACAGATTCAGTGCAATACCCATCAAAATACCAATGACATTTTTCACAGAACTAGGAAAAAAAATCCCAAAATTCAGTTGGAATAAGACCCAAAGTGACCAAAGAATTCTAAGCCAAAAATACCGAATGTAGGAGGCATCACAATACCTAACTTTGAATTATACTACAGAGCTATATTAACAAAAACTGCCTGGTATTGCCACAAAAACAGACACAAAGATCAATGGAACAGAAGATATAGAAATAGGCTGTTTCAGCTTTCTTGCTGCTGTGACTGAAAGACCCGACCAGAACAATTGTAGAGGAGGAAGAGTTCATTTAGCAGTTCACAGTTTCAGAGGTCTCAATCCATAGACAGCAGGCTGCATTCCTCAGGCTTTAGGTGAGGCAGGATATCATGGCAGAGAGTGAGGTGGCGGGAAGCAGCTCCCATGATGATCAGAAATCAGAGAGAGAGAGGGGTCTCCACTTGACAGATACAAATATGTACCCCTCGATGCCCCAATGCCCTACCTCCTCCACCACACCCCAGGCTTTGGTTACCACTCAGTTAATCCCAACAGGAGATTAATTCACAGACTGGGTTAAGACTATCATAACCTAATCATTCTCCTCTGAACCTTCTTGCATTGTCTCACACATGAGCTTCTGGTATGAGACAATGCAAGAAGGTTTAGAGGAGAATGATTAGGTTATGATAGTCTTAACTATCATATCCATAACACGTATCCATAATACAGATCCACAAGATACAGTCATCTGATTCTTGGCAAAGGTTTCAAAAACATACACTGGAGGAAAAAAAACAGCATACTACAGGGACACAGCCACATCAATGTTTATAGCAGCACAATTCACAATAACTAAACTGTGGAGCCAACCTGGATGCCCTTCAGTAGATGAATGGATAAAAAATGTGGCATATATACACAATCGAATTTTACTCATCAATAAAAGAGAATAAAATTATGGCATTTGCAGGTAAATGGATGGTGGTGAAGATAATGCTAAGTGAAGTTAGCCCATCCCCCCAAAAAACAAATGCCAAATATTTTCTCTGATATAAGGAGACTGATTCATAGTGGGGTAGGGGGAGTGAACATGGGAGGAATAGATGAATTCTAGATAGGGCAGAGGGGTGGGAGAAAAAGGGAGGGGGAAGGGGTTAGCAAGGGTGGCAGAATGTGATGGACATTATTATCCAAAGTACATGTATGAAGACACAAATTGGTGTCAACAAACTTTCTATACAACCAGAAATATGAAAAATTGTGCTGTATATGTGTAATAAGAATTGTAATAAGTTCCACTGTCATTTATTTTTTAAAAAAATCAATAAAAAAGAAGATTAAAGCAGGAAGCATCACAATATCAGACCTTAAACCATACTACAGAGCAATAGTAACAAAAATGGCATGGTATTGGCACCAAAATAGACTGGCAGACCAATGGTACAGAATGAAGGACACAGAGACAAACTCACATAGATACAGTTATCTCATAGACAAAAGTGCCAAAGACGTACATTGGAGAAAAGATAGTCCCTTCAACAAATGGTGCTGGGAAAAGTGGAAATTCATATGCAGCAAAATGGAATTAAACCCCTGTCTCTCACCCTGCAAAAAACTCAACCCAAAGTGGATCAAGGACCAAGGAATTAGAGGAGGACTCTGTGCCTAACAGAAGAAAAAGCAGGCCTAAATCTTCATCATATCAGCTTAGTACCTGACTTCCTAACAAAACTCCTAAAGCACAAGAAATAAAATCAGGAATCAATAAGTGGGGTGTATTCAAAGTCAAAAGCTTCTTCTCAGCAAAGGAAACAATCAATAACGTGAAGAGAGAGCCTACAGAATGGGAGAAAATCTTTAACACATACACATCAGATAGAGTACTAATCTCCAGGATATATAAAGAACTCAAAAAACTTAACACACATAAAAAAATGAATAACCCTATCAATAAATGGGTTAATGAACTGAGCAAACACTTCACAAAAGAAGATATAGAATTGATCAACAAATATATGAAAAAATGTGCAACATATCTAGCAATTAGAGAAATGCAAATCAAAACTACTCTAAGATTTCATCTCACTCCAGTCAGAATAGCAATTATCAAGAATGCAAATAACAATAAGTGCTGGCAAGAATGTGGATAAAAAGGTACAATCATTCATTTCTGGTGGGATTGAAAAAGCTTCAACTCTTTGGGGAAAGCAGTATGGAGATTCCTTAGAAAACTTGGAATGGAACCATGACTTGACCTAGCTATCCCACTTCTCAATCCATACCCAAATGACTTAAAATCAGCAGACAACAGTGATATAGCCATCTCAATGTTTATAGCAGCTCAATTCACAACAGCTGAAATGTGGGATCAACCTAGAGGAATGGAGACTGCAGTATATATACACAAGGGAATATTACTCAGCCTTAAAGAAGAATAAAATTATGGCACTGCAGGCAAATGGATAAAGTTAGAGAATATCATGCTAAGTGAAGTAAGCCAATCCCAAAAACACAAAGGCTATATGTGTTCTCTGATAAGTGGATGCTGATCCATAATGGGGGGAGGGGGCATGCACAAAGGAAGAATGGAGGAACTCTGGATTGGGCAGAGGGGAGAGAGGGAAGGGAAGGGAGTGTAGGGGTGAGAAAGATAGTGAAATGAGACAGATATTATTATCCTATGTAGGGATATGATTGCATGAATGGTGTGACTCTACGCCATTTATAACCAAAGAAATGGAAAGTTGTACTCCATTTCTGTAGAAATTAATTAATGAATGAAAAAAAGGATCTGGTAAACTACCAAGTTACCATTGTCCTTTTCTATCCTCTTTAAGGGAGATTCATAACCCTTAGCATCTATGTACGTACTAATTCCAATGCAACCTGACAGAGCCTAACAGCTATTATTAAAGATTTAGAAGTAATTCTAATTAATGAAAAAGAAGCAAGTTTATCAGGTTGGAATCTCTGCTAGTAATTATATGTCTGCTTTTGCTTTGAATATTTTTGACCTGGGCATATTATTATTTTCTTGCCCACCATTTGAAGAACTAGAAGCATCTGCCAGGCCAACTAGGTTTTCAAAGTTAATATCCTGACTAGTTAATGTTCCTATCATTCCATATTCCATTGATATAAGACCACAGAGTGGCAGATATAGACTCTCAGCAGAATAATGCAATGCTTAAAATCTTGTATTTTTAAAAAGTTAGAACTAGATTCAAATGCGTGCTCTATTATGAATTAGCAGTTAAGATCCTAAACAAGTTATAGATTTTCTCACTAATTCTCTAAAATCTAAAAGTATAATTATCAGTTTTTAGATAAACTTTCTCACCTTAAGTGGCAAGTTCTCATCACTGCTTTTGAAGTCATGATCAAATATGATAGCAGCCATCACAGGATTAGAATTATTTTCAGTCCTAATATAATTTTCAAAAGATGTTTCTGAAGAAAAGCCACGAACTGTAGAAAGAAAAAAATCTAAATTATTCACATAAATGTAACATGTCTATTAATACCAAAATCCTAATGGTACTGTAAATTTCAAAACATTGTTACTTAAACATTGACATATCAGACCACTTAATGGATGTGATACAAAACCAAAATAAAATAGACCATAGATATGCACATAAAAACCAAAACAAAAAAGCCCCCCCACAAGATAATAGAGACTATATTTTCATGACTGTGGAATAGGGAAAATTTTTTAAACAGCAAACAAAGAGCAAAAAATATAAAGAAAAAGATTGAGGTATATTAGATTTTATTAAAGTTAAGAACCATTATTCTTCAAAAGCTACCACTAAGTAAAAAGTAAGACAGACAGAGCTAATATGCAATACCTATAATCAACAAATAAACATGTAAATAACTCCTAAAATCAGTAAGAAAAAATAGTCAAGCCAATAGTGAAATGAAAAATATTTACATAAGCTCCTCACAGTAAAACAATAGACTGAGTTGACCAAGGAGGATATGAAGATGTGTTCAAATCAGATTTTAATCAGAGTAAAGCAAGTTAGAAACAAAATGATTCCATAACATATTGCATCAAATGGCTAGAATTTGGTAGTTATATCAATATTTGTATACATTAAATGAAAATTATTCATTATTTTTTTCCTTTTCCATATAAATAAAAACATATGACATTTACCTTAAAGGTAAGTGATGGATGCTGTCATCTCTGTCTATTACTAGAATCCAGTGAATTGGTTGCTCCATATTTATAACCTGATGCAAAGGCAAGCATCTTCTGGTTTCAAGCACATGGGTTATCTAAGCTATTTTGCTTCCCCAAAATAGAAATACTAGATAAAATTTATGTAATGCATAAGTAATAATAGAAACAAAAAGGGTAAAGGAAAGTAGGTAGATAGGGAGGGAAGGAGGGTGTGAAGGAAAGAAAAAGGAAGAATGATATATGAAGAAGGGAAAGACACAAGATATCCAAATTCCATAAATGAAGAGGCAGTTTCTACTGACTTCTCAACTCTCAAAAGTATAATTTTCAACAGGGTAAAATTTGTTTTGTAACCAGCTTTTAAACTTTTTGAGGATATAGCTCAATTTTTTAAATTGGCATGTTGTAGTTGTACATATTGGTGGGATGCATTGTTATACGTGATTATATATATGAGATTATGTACATGTATATAATTTGGCCAATATCACTCACCAGCACTTCCCCTTTCTCTCTCCTCCTCCCATCCCAGTCCCTTTTCTCTATTGATCTCCCATTGATTTTCATGAGATTCCACACCCACCCACCCACACACCTCTTTTCTTTTTTCCTCTCTAGCTTCCACATATGAAAGAAAACATGTAACCCTTGACTTTCTGAGTGTGGCTTATTTTCCTTGACATAATGCTCTCAATTTCCATCCATTTTTCTGCAAATGACATAATTTTTTTTTTCTTTATGCTGAATGTTTATATTTACCACATTTTCTTTATCCATTCATCTGTTGGCAGACACCTAGTCTGGTTCCATAACATGGTTATTATGAATTTCACTGCCATAAATATTAATACACATGTGCTGATTTCAGTTCTTTCAGGTAAATAGCAAGGAGTGGTATAGCTAGGTAATATGGTGGTTCCATTCCTAGTCTTTTGAGAAATATACATACTGATTTCCAAAGTGGTTGTACTAATTTGCAGCCCCACAACCAATGGGTTAGTACATTTTTAGCTTATATCTGCAACAGAATTTATTGCTATTTGTATTCTTGATGATTGCCATTCTACCTAGAGATGAAATCTAGTTTTGATTCACACTTCCCTTCTTCTTGCTCATTTCCTTTGCTTTGCAGAAGATTTTTTAAATTTGATGTCTTCCTTTTTTATTTTTGGTTTTACATCTTAAGCTTTCGTAGTCTTTTTTTCCATTACAATTCTTATTACACGTATACAGCACAATTTTTCATATCTCTGGTTGTATATAAATATGTTGACACCCAATTGTACTTTGGATAATGATGTCCACCACATTCCACTGTCCTTGCTAATCCCCTGCCCCCTCCATTTCCCTCCCACCCCTCTTCTCTATCTAGAATTCATCTAATCCTCCCATGCTCTCACTTTCTACCCCACTATGAGTCAGCCTCCTTATATCAGAGAAAACTTTTGGCATTTGTTTCATTGGGATTGGCTAAATTCAATCAGCATTATCTTCTCCAACACGATCCATTTACCTGCACATACCATGATTTTATTCATTTTTATTGCTGAGTAAAATTCCATTGTGTATATATGCTGTGGGAGACCATCCTTGCACGTGACTTGAGTTTCCTCCCCAGCTGGGTGTGAGGCACTCAGTCACTTTTAATGTAGCAGAGCTTCCCCCCACTTCTTGGGCTCCAGAGCTTGTCCCTGTGGAGACCTGTCTCACCACTGCCCCAAAGGTCTAATCATCGCACCTGACCTTGCAACACTTCCCCCCTTGACCTTCATTAGATGGGATTTTCCCCAGAATTCTTTGTTCCCCAATAAAAGCCATCTCCCTAGTGCTTGCTCTGTCTCGCTAGCCTCTTCAGTAAAACCTTGCTGCCCACCTGGAGAGTTTGAGGCTGAGGGTTTGAGGAGCCATCCCAGAGCTGGTTTAAAGGTAAAATGGTGTCTGTGTCTTTAATTTAAACTCCCTGAGGATTTTCCCCCATGACCAAATGGTTCACACCGTCTGTGCTGGGCACCCTTGAACGTGGGGCACTCGGGTTAAATCCTAGTTTGAGTGGAGAAGCATCTGCTATATATAAATTTAGTGGACCCTGGCAATTTTGTAGGGTCACAGAGGTAGCAGACAGTTTGGAGCTAAGGATGTTAAAGATTAATAATGGGAAATCCAGCTTCAACAGATAAAGACATGTATTTAACTATTTTGGAGACAGTAATTAATCAAAAGGGAAAACAGGTCAAAAGGACCCAACTAGCACAGTTCTTAAAGATGGTTGGTGAATTTGTCCATGGTTTTGTGATCAAGATTTATCAGATTTACATACTTGGGAGAGATTAGGAAGAAAATTACATAAAGCTTGTCTTTCTGCTGAATTACCAAACAGTACTATTGATAATATTCTGATGGTTAGGGCTGTATTAGAAATTTGCCTTTTTGATAACTTGGGCCAGAGTCCATGATCCCCCCAAGATCTATTGAAAGGAATTCAGAGAGCGATCAAATCTATAGAAATGGAAAAACTGCCTGAAGCTAAAAGAATCTCTCTTCCTTTACCTAGGTTGAGAGCAGAATCAAATTCCATTCAAATTACCCATCAGGCTGGTGACCTTGGAGCCAGACCCAAGATTGGGAGGTTAGCTCCACCCAAATGAGACCAGATTAATCACTTAGAAAAAACATCTTTCCCAAGAAAGTTGGGAGGAAAACCATAGATAAGAAGCCTCCTGAGGGAGAGATAATGCCCCTTGGAGAGAGGAGAATGGAGAGAGAATTTTTAGAGAGGTAGAGAGTCCTCCTCCTCCTCGAGACTTTGGGAAACAAAGCCAAGATGGAGGCGAGGAAGGACACATGGACGGGTCTCAGACCATGGGAGATGAGTTAGACAGTGAAATCTAGGAAATTTTAACAGTATGTCTAGCAGGACCTGCTCCAGCTATTCAGATTCGGCTGCTTCCAGTTATGAGGACAAATTTTAACAGGTACTCTGAGCTAGCAATGACCTTCCTTACACCATTACAACGTGGATTCAGGAAGGCTGAGGAGGCCGGTGAAGACGTTAGTGGATTTCAGTTTTTCCCAGTTTTTGAACAGGTTAACGACCAAGACCAGCGTGTCCACATCCATGCTGTAATTTCATTTAAAACTATCAGGGAGTTAAAAAATGCTTGTGATGTATATGGTCCTAATTAGCCATTTGTGCAAAGCTTGCTAGAAACAATTTGTCATCAGCCACTCCCTCCAAGTGACTGGATCCCTATCGCACAATCTTGTTCAAGAGATGGAGATTTTTTGCTTTGGAAGTCCTATTGGTCCGATTATTATTCAGAACAAGCAGAAAGAAATTGAAGGCAAAATATTGAAACCCCTTTGGAGATGCTTTTGGGAAGGGGTGAATTTGTAGACTTGGAAAGACAGTTGAATTACAGATTTGCAGTCTATTATCAGATAACCGCATGTGCTAAGTGTGCATGGTGACAAATTAACTCCCGGGGGACCAGTCTAGATTAGTTTTAACTAAGATTAAATAGGGCACAGACAAGCTTTATTCAGACTTTGTGGACCATGTGTATCAGATGGCAAACAGATCAATCGGAGACCCAGGTGCTTGTGAATATATTGTCAAGCAGTTAGCGTTTGAAAATGCAAATAAACTTTGTCAGGATGTTCTCAGAACCCATAGAAAGAAACAATTTAAGAATGTATCTGTTTGTGTTCAGATATTGGTCCAACTCAATTACAAGGTCTTACCCTTGCAGCCGCCTTAAAACAAGCATTTCAACCGCAGCCAGTTGAAATTCCAATCCCGTGAGCAATGTTTTAATTGTGGGAGAAATGGTCATTTTACACTAGACTGCAAAACCCACGCCATAAGGCCAGGGCTCTTCCTGCTTCACATCAGCGCTATTACAGGGCAAGAGGCCAGGTGGCAGTGGAGGAAATTGACGAATATGGCGTCAGTCCACCTCCATCTTGGCCTTCACTTCCACCTAATAGGGAGTCAAAAAACTTCTGGTTGGCCCCTCCCCGGGCCAAAAAAACAGGGGAAATGGAAGGGAGGTCGAAGGGCCTGATGTCATCATAGCTGGCCATGGCCAGCCACCATTTTTACCAGTGCAACCTGCCCAGAGAATCCTTCTGCCACCAGCCATGGTAACTGACTTAACACCTGAAATGGGTCTGCAGCAAATTCCTACCAGAGTTTTTGGGCTGCTTCCTACAGGAAATATAGGGTTGATTTTGGGATGTAGCAATTTAAAACAGGTGATCGAGGTACTACCAGAAATTGTGGATTCTTATTTTAGGGGGTGAGATAACAGTTATTGTAAAATCAGATTATGCCATCCAGGTTTCTACTGAGAATACAGTAGCTCAATTGATTCTTTTGCCCTGTAATTCCTTCGATTATTCGGATAAAACCTCTCCCAAACTATCAGAGTGTACTGGGCTCAATTAGTGCAACAGAAGTGCCCCCTACTGGAACTCAAAATTAATCATAAACATTCAAAGTAGTGACTGTTACCGGTGTGGACAGATCAGTCCTCTCTCACAAATTTGGGCCTAAGAACTGGCCTTTACATATAGCACCAGCCAATTTAGAAGGAATAGGACAGATTTCACAGCCTGCTCAGAGTGCCCAATATCTTCACTGGGAGGACCAAGATGGAAATAGTGGAGTTTTTAAGCCATATATGTTAGATTCTGTACCAGTAAATTTATGGGAAAGGGATGTACTAAGCAAATTAGGATTACTATTGATAACTGCAAATTCTATGAGGTCATTTCAGAAATTTAATCAAGGGTTTCTTCCTAGGCATAGTGAAAGAAATTTGCAGGATGAATATCTGCTTACAAACCAGTCTCCTTGACAGAGATTAATAAATGCTTCAGACCAAAATTTTTATTAGGGACCCTGAGTGTCTCCCCAATCCAGAAGACAGCAGAAAAAATCACCTGGCTCACAGAAGAGCCTAAATGGATTTCTCAGTGGCCTATCTCAGGGAGAAACTTAATTCATATGTTGGTTGAGAACAACTTCAAGCTGGTCATATAGCCCTTGGAACGCCCCCATTTTTGTTATTAAGAAAAAATCAGGTAGTTGGAGGTTATTACAGGATCTGAGGGCAATAAATCATGCAATTCAGCCTATAGGATCATTACAGTCTGAACTTCCTTCTCCTACAGCTATTCCTTCAGATTATAGTTTAATGGTAATAGACCTGAAAGGTTGTTTCTTTTCAATAAAATTACATCCTGAGGATTGCAAAAAATTTGCTTTCAGTGTCCCAGCAGTTAATTTTAAAGAACCAGTTGAGAGATATTCCCGGAAGATTTTTGCCTCAGGGAATGCGTAATAGTACAACTTTATGTCAAAAATTTGTGGCTCAAGCAATAACACCTGTAAGAAATAATTTTCCTGATGCATATATTATTCATTTCATGGATGACATATTATTAGCTCATGCTAATCCAAAAGTACTTTCAGAAATTTTTACCTAATTAGAGACTTCACTTTCAGCAATGGGTTTGTGCATTGCGCCTCAAAAGGTGCAAAAGATGCCTCCTTTTCAGTATTTGGACCATGTATTTGAAGGACGTACAATTAGTCCTCAAAACTTACAGATAAGAGTTAAGTTAAGATACATACCCTTAATGATTTTCAAAAATTATTAGGAGATATTAATTGGCTAAGGCCACCCTTAAAGTTAACTACTTCTGATTTAAGTCCCTTATTCCAGATATTACAAGGAGATCCTTCTCCAACTTCTCCTCAGGCTAGAGCAGCTTTGAGAAAAGTGGAAATTGCAATTAAGAATGCACAGCATATTAGAATTAATTTTCAAGAGCTGGTATATTTATTAATATTCCCAACTGCTCATGGCCCTCACAGGAGCTATATGGCAAATATTGGGAATTGTTGAGTGGATTCATTTAGCCCACTCTCTCCAAAAGACATTAATTCCTTTTCATGACTCAATTAGTAATAAAAGGCAGAACAAGAGTTTTACAACTAGTTGGATCAGAACCTGATATTATAATCATTCCATTTTCTGTTCAACAGAATAATTGGCTTTTTCAAGCTTCTAATTTGTGGCAAATAGCTTTTGCTGATTTTCCTGATCAGATAGAAAGCCATTATCCTAGTGATAAGGTCACACTACAGCTGAGTGACATATGTCTTCCACAACAACAGGCCCCTTAGGCCATGTTTGGTGGAAAGACTTATAGACTGGTCAATGGAAAGGCCCAGATCCAGTGATTATGTGGGGCAGAGGTCATGCTTGTATTTTTCCAGAAGGTGCTTTTTGTTCTATTTGGTTGCCTGAATGTGCAATCAGAGATGGAGGAAATAAAACCAAATTAAAACAACTGAAGGTCGACCCAGAGAAGCCTTCCCTCAAAGGAAGAGATTTTGAAGAAGGAAAATGACCCAGCAAGACCCCATGGAAAAGCTGATCTCGTGGGAAGACCTGAAGAAGCTGACAACACATGCTTCATGAATGGTTTGGCTCCTAGGGAGATATAAGACTCCGATGATGATGCTTGCCACAGCAATAGCATTACTCGGCTGTCAGACACTTATTGGACCTATTTTCCAGATCCACCTTTAGTACACGCAGCTGTGTGGACTGGGAATCCATCCCAGTATTTACTAATGACTCATATATGATGGGAGGATTTACAGACACTCATATTACTCCCAATCATGTGACTGGATTTTATTATTCTGGCTATAGTGCCCTATTACCTTTGTGTTGGTCCCACAATAAACATGCTGCTGTCTATGAGTATCATTTGAGGAAAAGACAGCAATTGGGAGACCTAGACTGATTAATCATACTATTAATGGAGACTTAGAACCTTATACTAGATCAGTTATTAAAATGGGACTTTCTCATAACAAACCAGTCATTTCTGCAGAACCTCCACAAATACCTAATTGTCCTAACAGTTCTGCAATAGAAATTGGCACCTTTCCTGGATGGATAGATTGTGTAAATACCTTTCCAGTAGAACATAAGGTGTCTAAAGATAGTGGGTATAGTTTAGATTGGTCTCCAAAAATTGATAAAAGACAATTACAAAAAAGTTCTGCTATGATACCTACAGGATTGTTAGCAATATTTTGACCTACAGTGAAGGTGGTATTCAGAAGGATGTTTGGCACTTAATTGCAGCCTCAGAATTTTTACATTTTACAGACAAGCCTTTACCGTAATTTGCTGGCAAGAACTGTAAGGAAGGTTCTTGCTATGGCTTACGAGCCTGTGTTCAATCTCCTTATGTATTAATTATTAGAAATGTGAAAATTAAATGGGTAGATGATAGATATATTGTAACATGTAACAAATGTAATCTAACTAATTGTATTACCAGATATAATAAAGGAAAAGGAGTGCTGATTCTTTATCAGCCCTCTTTTTGTCTTATTGCGAGCTAATATTTCAGAGCCATGATATGCTGATACTGGTTTTCAAGTTTTACAACAAATACATGCCCAGCAAGTGAGGCCTAAATGTGCCATTGGAATTAATAATAGTGGGAGTTGTTGCCTTGGTTTCCTTTATTGCGTCAACAGTCACAGCTTCGGTGGCTTTACCTCAAAATATTCAACATGTAAATTTTCTTAATAATTTGGCTCAAAATACTTCCAAGGATCTTCACAATCAAATAAATATTGATGAAAGGATTGAGACTAAGTTAAATGCCTTAGAGGCAACTGTCATAAATATAGGTAATGGGCTTTTGGTTTTAAAGTTTAAAGAAAGACTTAAATGTCATGCAAGTTATAAATATGTGTGTGTTACAGCCGCCAAGTACAATACCTCCCTGTGGGATTGGGAGAAGGTGAAAAACCATTTATTGGGTATTTGGCAAAATAATAATAACAGCTTGGATTTTTTGGAGCTCCATCATCATATTCAGGATATTCAAAATAATAGAGCTGATTTTTCGGATCCTTCTTCCTTAGCTAATCAAATATTAAAAGAATTAAATGGCTTTAACCCTGGAAACATTCTTAAACACTCAGCCTGGTATATTTTTGCATTGTTCTCTTTGCTGTTAATTCTCATTTGTGTTGTAATTATAGGATAAAGAGTCTTCAAAACAAGAATTCGGGGGCTCAAGAGAGTAAATCATCACCTGTTTTTCAAAGAAAGAGGGAATATGTGGGAGACCATCCTTGCATGTTACTGAGTTTCCTCCCTGGCTGGGTATGAGGTGCTCAGTCACTTTTAATGTGGCAGAGCTTTCCCCACCCTTCTTGGGTTCAAGAGCTTGTCCGTGTGGAGGCATGTCTCACCACTGCCCCAAAGATCCAATCAATGCACCTGACCTTGCAACACTGCCCCCCTTGACCTTCATTAGATGGGATTTTCCCCAGAATTCTTTGTTCCTCAATAAAAGCCTCTCCCTAGCATGCTCTCTCTCTCTCTCTCTCTCTCTCACTAGCCTCTTCGTAAAACCTCGCTGCCCCCCTGGGGAGCTTGATGCTGAGGGTTTGAGGAGCCATCCTGGAGCTGGTTTAAAGGTAAAATGGTGACTGTGTATTTAATTTAAACACTCTGAGGATTTTCCCACATGAACGAACCCTTCACACCATGGGCACTGCGTGCAGACTGAAATATGCCATATTTTTTTTTACCCATTCATCCACTAGGGGGCATCTAGGTTGGCTCCACAATTTAGCTATTATGAATTGTGCTGCTATCTATAAACATTGATGTGGCTGTGTCTTTGTAGTATGCTGTTCTTAAGTCCTTTGGGGATAGTCCAAGGAGAGGAATAGCTGGGTCAAATTGTGGTTCTATTCCCAGATTTCCAAGGAATCTCCATACTGCTTTCCATTTTGGCTGTACCAATTTGCAGTCTCACCAGCAATGTATGAGTGTACCTTTTCCCTCACATCCTCGCCAACACTTATTGTAGTTTATCTTCATGATAGCTGCCATTCTGACTGGGGTGAGATGATATCTTAGGGTAGTTTTGATTTGCATTTCTCTGATTGTTAGACATGATGAACATTTTTTCATATATTTGTTGATTGATTGTATGTCCTCTTCTGAGAAGTGTCTGTTCAGGTCCTTGGCCTATTTGTTGACTGGGTTATTTTTTTTTTTAGTGCTTAGCTTTTTGAGGTCTTTATGTACCCTGAATATTAGTGCGCTATCTGGTATGTGAGGGGTAAAAATTTGCTCCCAGGATGTAGGCTCTCTGTTCACCTCACAGATTGTTTCTTTTGCTGAAAAGAAATTTTTAGTTTAATTTCATCCCATTTATTCATTCTTGGATTTAATTCTTTCACTATTGGAGTCTTATTAAGGAAGTTGGGACCTAATCCCACATCATGAAGATTAGGGCCTACTTTTTCTTCTGTTAGACGCAGAATCTCTGGTTTAATTCATAGGTCCTTGATCCATTTTGAGTTAAGTTTTGTGCATGGTGAGAGATAGGAATTCAATTTCATTTTGTTGCATATGGATTTCAAGTTTTCCCAGCACCATTTGTTGAAGAGGCTATCTTTTCTCCAGTGCATGTTTTTGGCAACTTTGTCTAATATAATTGTAATTTTGTGGGTTAGTCTCTGTGTCCTCTATTCTGTACCATTGGTCTACCAGTCTCTTTTGGTGCCAATACCATCTTGTTTTTGTTACTATTGCTCTGTAGTATATTTAAGGTCTTATATAGCAATGACACCTGCTTCACTCTTCCTGCTAAGGCTTGCTTTAGCTATTCTGGGTCTCTTATTTTTCCAGATAAATTTCATGATTGCCTTTTCTATTTCTATGAAGAATGCCATTGGGATTTGATCAGAATGCATTAAATCTATATAGTGCTTTTGGTATGGTCATTTGATAATATTAATTCTGCCTATCCAAGAGCAAGGTAAATCTTTCCATCTTCTAAGGTCTTCTTTTGATTTCCTTCTTTAGGGTTCTGTAGTTTTCATTGTATAGATCTTTCACCTCTTTTGTTAAGTTGATTCCCAAGGATCTTTTTATTTTTTTTTTGAGGTTATTGTGAATGGGGTAGTTTTCCTCATTTCCTTCTCAGGGGCTTTATCACTGATATACAGAAATGTCTTTGATTTATGGGTGTTGATTTTATATCCTGCTACTTTGCTGAATTCATTTACTAGTTTCAGAAATTTTCTGGTGTAGCTTTTTGAGTCTTCTAGGTATAGAATCATATCATCAGCAAATAGTGCTAATTTAAGTTCTTCTTTACCTATACATATCCCTTTAATTTCTTTCCTCTAATTGCTCTGGCCAGTGTTTCAAGAACTATGTTGAATAGAAGTGGAGAAAGAGGGCATCGCTGTCTTGTTAGATTTAGAGGGAATGCCTTCAATTTTTCTCCATTTATAATGACGTTGGCCTGAGGCTTAGCGTAGATAGCCTTTACAATGTTCAGATATAAGTTTGCTGTATTTTGTCCAATGATTTTTCTGTGTCTATTGAGATGATCATATGATTCTTATCTTTAAGTCTATTGATGTGATGAATTACATTTATTGATTTCCGTATGTTGAACCAGCCTTGCATCCCTGGGATGAATCCCACTTGATCATGCTGCACAATCTTTTTGATATGTTTTTGTATCTGATTTGCCAAAATTTTATTGAGAATTTTTGCCTCTATGTTAATTAGAGATATTGGTCTGAAGTTTTCTTTCTTTGATGTGTCTTTGCCTGGTTTTGGGATCAGGGTGATATTGGCCTCATAGAATGAATTTGAAATTACTGCCTCTTTTTCTATATCTTGAAATAAATTGAAGAGTATTGGTATTAGCTCTTTTTTAAAGGTCTTATAGAACCCAGCTGTATATCCATCTTGTCCTGGGCTTTTCTTGGTTGGTAAGCTTTTGATGGCATCTTCTATTTCCTCACTTTATATTGGTCTGTTTAATTTGTGTATGTCTTCCTGACTCAATCTGGGCAAATCATATGACGTAAGAAATTTGTTGATGCCTTCAATGTCTTCTATTTTATTGGAGTGTAAGATTTCAAAATAATTTTTAATTATCCTCTGTATTTCTGTAGTGTCTGTTGTGGTATTACCTTTTTCACCATGTATGCTGATAATTTGAGTTCTCCCTCTCCTTCTCTTCATTAGTGTGGCTAAGGGTCTGTCAATTTTATTTATTTTTTCAAAGAACCAAATTTTTCTTTTGTCAATTTTTTCAATTGTTTTAATTTCAGCTCTAATTTTAATGATTTCTTGTCTTCTACTGCTTTTGTTGATGATTTGTTCTTCTTTTTATAGGGCTTTGAGATGTAGTATGAGGTCATTTATTTGTTGGCTTTTTCTTCTTTTAAGGAATGAACGCCATGCAATGAATTTTCCTCTTTGTACTGCTTTCATAGTGTCCCAGAGATTTTGATATGTTGTGTCTATGTTCTCATTTACCTCTAAGAATTTTTAAATCTCCTCCTTGATGTCTTCTGTAACCCATTGTTCATTCAGTAGCATATTGTTTAGTCTCCAGGTGATGGAAATTTTTTTCTTTTTTCTTTTGTCATTGATTTCCAATTCCAATCCATTATGATCTGATAAAATGCATGGTAGTATCTCTACTTTTTTGAATTTGCTAAGAGTTTCTTTGTGGTATAGTATATGGTCTATTTTAGAGAAGAATCCATGTGCTGCTGAGAAGAAAGTGTATCTGCTTGATGCAGGTTGAAATATTCTATAATCGTCAGTTAAGTCTTAAGTTATTGATTGTGTTATTGAGGTCTATAATTTCTTTATTCAATTTTGTTTGGAAGATCTATCCAGTGGTGAGAGAGGTGTGTTAAAGTCATCCAAGATTATTGTGTTGTGGTCAATTTGACTCTTGAGCTTGAGAAGAGTTTGTTTGATGAACATAGCTGCACCATTGTTTGGGGCATATATATTTATGATCGTTGTGTCTTGTTGGTGTATGGCTCCCTTGAGCAGTATGTAATGTCCATCTTTATCCTTTTTGATTAACTTTGGCTTGAAGTCTACTTTATTTGATATGAGGATAGAAACCCCTGCTTGCTTCCGGAGTCCATGTGAGTGGTATGATTTTTCCCAATCTTTCACCTTCATTGTGTGTATGTCTTTTCCTATCAGATGAGTCTCCTGTAGGCAGCATATTGTTGGATCTTTTTAATCCAATCTGCCTAGCCTATGTCTTTTGATTGGCGAGTTTAAGCCATTAACATTTAGGGTAACTATTGAAACATGGTCTGTATTTCCATATTTGTTTATTTTTGTTACTTGACTTGGTTTTCCTCTTTGATTAGTTTTTCCTTTACTACCTCCCACTGTTGATTTTCATTTCCTCTTCATGTAACGTTTTGCCAAGGATGATTTGAAGTGCCAGTTTTCTAGCTGCAAATTCTTTTAACTTTTGTTTATCGCGGAAGGTTTTTATTTCATCTTCAAATCTAAAGCTTAATTTTTCTGGATACAAGATTCTTGGTTGGCACCCATTAACTTTCAGAACTTGATTTATGTTGTTCCAGGATCTTCTAGATTTCAGGGTCTGTACTGAAAAATCTGCCATTATCCTAGTTGGTTTCCCCCTATATGTAATCTGATTCCTTTCTCTTGTGGCTTTTAAAATTATCTCCTTATTCTGTATGTTGGGCATTTTCATTATAATGTGCCTTGGTGTAGATCTGTTGTGATTTTGTACATTTGGCATCCTGTAGGCTTCCAACTCATTCTTCATGTTTGGAAAGTTTTCTGATATTATTTCATTGAATAAATTGTTCATTCCTTTGGTTTGGAACTCTATGCCTTCCTCTATCCCAATAACTCTTAGATTTGGTCTTTTTATGCTATCCCATATTTCTTGAATGTTTTGCTCATGGTTTCTTATCATTTTTGCTGTACAGTCTATGTTCTTTTCAAGATGATATAGTTTATCTTCGTTGTCTGATGTCCTATCTTCTAAGTGGTCTACTCTGTTGGTGATGCTTTCATTTGAGTTTTTAATTTGGTTTATTATTTCTTTCATTTCAAGGATTTCTGTTTTTTTTTTTTTTCTTTTCTTTTTTAAGAATCTATTTCCCTGTTGAGTTGATCTTTTGCTTCTTGGATTTGCTTATGTAGCTCACTGTCAAAGTGATCTTTCATTGCCTATATTTGTTCTCTTTATGTCTCCCTTGA
Organism: Marmota flaviventris; assembly: GCF_047511675.1. Lineage (NCBI taxonomy): Eukaryota > Metazoa > Chordata > Mammalia > Rodentia > Sciuridae > Marmota > Marmota flaviventris. Next base: position 14,720,764 of record NC_092516.1, on the reverse strand, counting down.
GATCCCAGAACATCTTAACCATGAATATCCTGAAATCTTCTGTCTTTTTTCTGCTGCCAATACTTCTAATGATGTGTTGTCTTGATTTGTTTGTGGTACTTCCTTCCCTTATATTTTCATGTTGCTCATGTGTTTTCCTTTCCAGCTCTGTGGATCTACAGTGTTATTGTTTTTATCCTATAGATTTGTAGTGCTCTTGTAGGGTTCCAAGATCTCTCCTTTGTGGGGAAGGACAATGTTAACAGATCCCAATATCAACAATACACCACTTATGAACAAATTGTTGTTATTAAGACATTTACAGTTTAGCCTCAATGTCCATAAAAATGTTGGATTCAATTATTATTTAAAATATAATCAGCTGTTTCATAAAAAGGTTTACAGTTTCTGGCAGTAAACAATGAATTGGGGTCAGGCATAGGATGATATGCTAAGGGGGAAAGATGTGAGGGTATAGAGTTAATATATCTTAGGAATTCTGAAGGAGAAATCTAATGAAGAAGGTTAGTAGCAGGGGAATAGACAGGAAGTAATTAGGGTAGACAAATACATGGGAAACCAATAGAGTACATAAAACAAACACACATATGTATTTAGAAAAATACAGGATGTAAAAATAATAAAATTTGAAGGTGAAATAAGAAAGATAAAAAAAATGGAAAGAAAGAAAAAAGAGAAGAAAAAGAAAAAAGGGGCTTATGCAAGTCCTCTGTATTATATTATTCAGGTGACTCAGTCCTTAAAGTCCTATTTCATGCAAAGTTCTTGGTTTCACATATGTTGGGAATGTGAGGGCCAGAGGATAGAGGGGTAAAAGAGAAAGAAGAAGGAAAAAAATACTCTTAGAGACCCCTTTCTTTCCTGCTTCTCTTCTCATCCAGTAGATGGGATTGTCTTTTTTAAGCTGGTGCCTCTGCCCTCAGGATGGTGTAGGTAACCAGGGTGAGAAGACTGGATCTGGTGTGGAGTGTCTGGAAACAGGGAGTGCCACCCACCAGTCTCAGCAGGGAAATTGCACCTCATGGGTCTTTTTTTGTGACCACTCATCTGACTTGAGCCCCCAGTATTGTCTGCCTCTCTTGCCTGGAGATTTCCCAGATCCTGGTCTCTCTGTTGTGCTCCAAACTTTAGTTCCCTCCCCTCTCTTACTTACCAGATTTCAACTGCGGGACCTCTCACCCCCAGGCTCACACCAAGTGCGTGGCGCACTGCACTCCTGTCCAACTGAGAGCTGTTTTTGTGTTGAGTGGCCACTGTGCCAAGTTATTGCCACTGGGTGGGGGGAATTGGAAACCAGGTACCTACTCAAATGGAGATCCAATCTGATAGCCACGCCCACCAACAAATGGCAAGAAAGGTTTTCCAAGATGGAGTCAGTCTGCTTCCAGTGCCGGGATGTCTGGTGAGGTGGGGGGAGCTGGGCAATGGCCTTGTGCTATGGATAGGTAGCAGCTGAATTACCTGTGTGGGAGTGGATCACAGTCTGAAGTTCTGCAGAGGCGCTGATAGGTGATTCTGCTAAGCTGCCTGTGAGCCATGCATGAGCTAGAACTGCAGTCTTTGGGTCTGAGTCTGGAGTCTAAATTTGAATGCAGAGGCTCTGATTTCTGTGTGGGTGGTTGCAGTGCTGGTGATTCCTGTGAAAATTCACTGTATAGGGGTCTTCTCACACTGAGATATTGCGTTCCATCTAGGTGAGACCTTGTGGAGAAGCTGCCTGTCTGCTTTCTTGGTTTCATGCCACAGAGCACTCAGAAACAGGACCTCCTCTATTCTTCCATCTTGGATCCTCCTTTAGTAGTCTTAATAAAGAAGCCAATGTGTGCTTCTATATGTTGGAGTGTTGGATCTATGTTTTCTTCTAGCAGATGCAGAGTTTAATTTCCAGATCTTTGATCCACTTTGAGCTGACTTTTATGCAGGGTGAGATATAGGGATCTAGTTTTATTCATTCTTCTGGTATGAATATCCAGTTTTCCCAGCACCATTTATTTAAAAGACTATCTTCTCCAGTGTATATTTCTTCTTTATTGTTTCTTGAAGTGTAAAGTTAGATTATTTGAGATCTTTCTTTATTTAGGCATTTTATTACTATAAATTTTCTTCCCAGTATTGCTTTTGCTGCATGACATAGGTTTTAGTGATATTTTCATTTTTATTCATATTTATATGCCCGTTTGATTTTCTCATTGACCCAGTTGTTGTTCAAGACTTTAATTTCCATGTATTTCTGAATTTTCCCATTTTCTTGCTGTTATTGATTCCTTTTTTCCCCCATGTAGTGCTAGGGATTGAACCCAGGGCCTAGCACATGCCAGGCAAACATTTTCCACTGGGTTACATTCCAGCCCATGGATACTGATTTCTAGTTTTGTCACACGGTGGTCATAATCATATCAAGACATAATCACATCAATAAAATAAAATACTAAATAGCTTCTAAAGAGTATAAATTTATTTTTTACAGTTCTTGAGGAAAGAGAAGTCCAAGATCAAGGTGATTCAGAGCCTATTTCCTAATTCACAGTACCTTCTTCCTGTATCCTCAAATAATGGAAGGGGCAAACCAGATCTCTAATTAAGACACTTTTCTTATTTATAAAGGCCCTCATGATACTATCTCCTCCTCCCAAACCTCATCTATTAACCTTGGGATTAGAATTTAAATATATGAATTTTTTAGGGACACAAACATTTAGACCTTGGCCCTTGTTTTTACGTTGAACCAAGCCAGTAGGAAATGGTCTCCTTCCTTTTTGGGCTCCTTTAGTACTATTACTTGCCTACCCCATCATTTATCAGATACAGAGCAATTAGAAGCCCAACCTACCATACACAGCAGCTGGGAAATACAGGATGTTAGGGGTGATTTTGAACTTCTTCCAGAAAGAAACTGATAGTTGGACATTTTTGCCTTTGGGCTTGCTCTGCATTGAACAAGGGAGACAGCAATTAGGAATTATTCACACACTCATAATCTCTTTATGTTCCATGGTCCTGAGGGACTCACTCCTAGAGACAGGTGATTTATGAGGCAGTCCCTCTAGGAGGAGCCATAATAGTTATGGTGCCCAAATTGGGACAAATTTCTTCATGGTGAAGCTAGAGACTTGTTTTTTGTTTTGTTTTGTTTTGTTTTGTTTTGTTTTTTACTGGAATGAATTATGAGGAGAAGGTATAGAAAGTGCCCTCGTGGTTGTTCAGGCTTTCAGAGGATTACTAATTTCCTGACCCATCAGCTCCCAGATTTAGGCTAGTAAGAAGGCAAACCCATGGGCAGCAATTGAAAAGGATACAAACTCCTTCCAGAAAAAAACACTGGAAGCTAGGAATTTGGGGTTAGTTGCTCTATGCTGAGCCGAGAGTATTAGTTTGGAAATTGTTCAAGTACCCATTTAAAATTGTTTCTTTGTTCTCTCTGGTCATTGGGCACTTAAAAATATCAGGTTCCATTAGCTCTCAGAGCTAGGTGATTTAGTACCTAATTATTTGGGAAGGAAACTTTGTTGGGAGATTATTGTTAGTTTTTGTTGTCTCAACACTTTGCATATCTTGGCTTGCAAAGTTTCTTCTCACAAGTCTGCTGATAGTCTTATGGAAGTTCCCTTACATGTATTGAGTCTCTTATTCTTGGCTGCTTTTAAGATTCTGTCTTTGACTTTGACAATTGATCATATTGTGCCTCAAAGTATTCTTCTTTGAGTTGACCTTTGAGCTTTAAGAATATAGATGTCTATATCTCTCCCAAGATTCTGAAAGTTTTCAGACAGTATGCCCCCACTTCTCTTCCTCATGGTATATAATTTATATATTCATACAATCATTTGTGTCCTATAGGACCCTTATGCTTTCTTTACTCTTTTTCATCTTTTTTTCTTTTTGCTCCTCTAATTGGCTAAGTAAAATTTATGTCTTCAAGTTCACCGATTCTTTTTTGCATGCTTGAGTCTGCTATTGAAGCTACTGAATTTTTCAGATATGTCATTGTTTTCTTCAACTCAAAATGTTTTGTTAGGTTTTTCTTTATGGTTTCTATTTCTTTATTAAACTTTTCATTTTGTTCCTGCATTGCTTTTGTAATTTTATTTAGTTGTCTATCTGTGTTATTTTGCATCTTCCTGAGCTTCTGTGAGGTGGATATTTTGAGTCTTCTAAGGCAATTTGTAGATTTCCATTTATTTGGGTCAGTTGCTTCATTAGTTTCCTTCAGCAGTGCTATCTTCTTCATTCTTCATTATCCATGCAGTCTTGCATGAGTGTCTATACTTTTGAATAAGCAAGTACCTCTTCCAGGCTTTACTGATTAGTCCCATCAGGTTATGTCCTCCTTCTGTTAAGTTCCCAGATTGATGGGACTGCCTCCAGGATCATGGGGATTGGGGTTGGATCTAAGCATGGGGCTACTTCTGGATATGAAGTGAAGTCCACAGCTGGAAAGTCTTTTACCAGGAGCTCTAACAGGTATGGACTATCTTTTTTGGTATGTAAATCTGGTACTAGGATTAGGGTCTGCTTCAGGGTACAGATAATGGGCCTGTTTTGAGGTACATAGATGGGTGTGGCTTCCTCCAGGTCCCAGGAGGACTCAGCGATACTTCCTTGGTCTGTATTAAGATGAGTGGAAACATGTTGCGGAGCTGCTTCAGGTTCCAAAGCCAGAACTGAGGTTAGGTCTTTCCAGGGAACACAGATGGCCATGTATCCCTCTGTGTGTCCCTTTGCCACCAGCAGGACTGATCTCAGCCTGCTGTTGAGATGGACTACATCTGAGTCTAGCAGCTACTTCAGAGTCTGCTGTTAGATCATTGTTGGCAGATCTGCTGTATCTTTCCCTGAGTCTATAGGTGAGCAAGACTACTCTCGGTGTGCAGCTGTGATGGGCTGGAACAAAGTCTTGAGGCTGTTTCAGAGTCCATAAGTAGGACCATTATCAGCAAGCCTACATAAGGCACCCCTCCCTTGGGGTCCCTTGCCACTTGCAGGACTGATCTCACTGTAGAGAGGGGTTATACCCAAGTCTTAGATGTATTTAGGCATCCACAACTAGTACCAAGATTGTCAAGCCTGCCCTAGGAACTCAAAATGTTTTCTCACCAAGTTCCTATGTTGCCAGAAAGCTGATCTCTGGTCACTGCTGAGAGGGGCTGAGCTAAGTCTCACAGCCATTTCTGGTCCACAGCCAGAACTAAGGTCAGCAGGTCTATCACTGGAGGTATAAGTGAGCACTGTTCATTCCAAGTCTCTGGGTGGATGCTTCTGAGAGCAAGATCAAGACAAATTAGGATATAGTAAAGGTCATGCGCAGATTTGAAGGCAGAGGCATGGTTGTCAAGTCTGCCACCTAGGCATTGTTCATTCAAAATAGCTCTCCCAGGTCTTGGGCTCCACTGGGATTTCACAATATACTACTTGGATCCTAAAGCTCCCACAAAGGCACTTTTCCCCATGGATGGCTGCAAAATTATTGCCATGCATAGATACAAGCAGAGGACCTTCTATTCTACTGTCTTGCTATTGCTATTCTGAATATAATCATAATTTTAAATGTGTATAACAGTAAATACAAACACTCATGGAAAGCATATGACAAGACTTGAGGGAGGTTGAACAAATTCTGACAGTATTTTTAACTGCAGAAGAGAAATTGGATGTGAAGAGAAGGTGAAGGGTAAGGAGATAAGCATTTCTTTTTATATAATTTAATATTGTTTCAATTTTTTCAAATGTATTATGTATCATGCTTAAGTAATATTTTAATGAAATGTTGAAAAGTCATGACCTTGAGAAAAGTTTCCGTACCCAGGAAAATGTACCTGATATTAAGACTTTGTGTAAGACTTTGTGTGCCCATGACACCAAATCCAAAGATCCAATGTTTACCCAAGATTAAGAAGAATAATTACTGACAAACAATATTTAGAATTATAGAACAAGAAAGTAACTCAGACATATAAGCTTAAATATTATGTTTTGATAATGATTACATTAAGAATACATTCAATATTATTTGACAAAACCCACATTGTTATATTTAGGCATAAATAATGAAAGTCAATGGAATTTGACAATACATCCTGCAGAAAACCTTGCAGGCATTACAAATTTCTAACCTTTAAAATCGAAGTTTAAATCCTCTTTCACCATCTCAGTAATACGTTTTGCTACATCACTTTCAGAAGGCACATAAACCAATTCAAATGTCAAGTTAGGTATTTCAAGAAAAGAAGGAAGCGTCAGGGGAAGGGAATCAAAAGTGGAAGAATTATAAAGCTTCTTTTCACTATAATTTCGAACAGTCAAAGTCCATAAAAAGAACAGAAATACCAAGAGCATTTCCAAAATCAAACCACTCATCTCCCGAATCTGTAAGAGAAACAAAAAAACTATGTTAATTGGCATGTGTGTGTGTTTCACTCTAGGGTTTACAAACCTAAATTATCCTGCTTCCTTCTATAATAAGAATGGTTTCCTGGATTGTCTTTTCTACATTTTATTATTCATTCTATTGATTCACCCTATGGGTATTCTTCAGATTTAGAAGGGCTACCCCAAGCCTTGGAGCATAAGAAAAAAAAATGAAACAAAGGAACTGTTAAGAAATTTCCCATTTGTCTTCACTAACCTTTACATACATTTTTCACAGAGACTTCCACTTACCTTTAAGTGGAAATTTTTCCAGAGGAGGACTGAAAACTGCCTGAGCCATAGTGAATCCATTTTTTCACAAAGAATGGAAGCTCAATTCTTAAGAAGTAAAACTCTAAAATAATTAAGGTTACCTGCCAAAATATTAAATTTCATCAAATAAAGAATTACTTCATTTTCTAGTTTTATTTTGTCAATCTTGAAAAATAACTACATGAAAATTTTAAATACATATTTTCTCCTTATATATTTTTATATCCTAATTAAATTCACATCCAATAGTCTTCTAATATGTATAAAATATACAATAAAGATACAAAGAGCAAAAGTTCTAGCTCCATTTTCATAAATATGTAAAACACAGATGTAGAATATCAATTATTATTTGGACAGGTTCTGAAAGTTTCACAAATCACAACACTGCATACCCACTATTTATTTAATGCCTACTCTGTGCAATGTTCTGTGCTAAACATTAGGTCAATTCAAAACAGGCATGATCTTTCTTTGTGTGTGGCATAGTAATTAATAACTCAGGATCTGAACTTAGGACTATTGAGTTCAAATCCTAACTCTTTAACAAGCTATATAATTTTGAGCAACAAAATAATTAACCTATCACTGATTATCGTCTGTAAGTCAGAAAATTATAGCACTTACCTCATAAAGTCCTTCTATTTGCTCCTATGGAGGGGACAGCTGAAGGGCTATGCACCACTTTTTTTGTAATTGTGATAAAATATATACCTAAAATTTGCCTTATCACCATTTTTTTAAACACAGAATACCTTTATTTATTTATGTATTTTTTATATCTTTATTTTTATTTGCTTATTTTTATATGGTGCTGTGGATCAAACTCAGCGCCTTGCACACCCCTAGTTGAGTGCACTATCGCTGAGCCACAACCCCAGGCTCCTTATCATATTTTTAAGTGTACAGTTTAGTGGCCTCAATTGCATTTGGACTTTTATATAACTACTATCACCATTTCTAACTTTTTCATGTTCCTAAACAAAAATGATAAGCCCACTGAACAATAGATAGCCATTCTTCCTTCCCCTTAGTTCCTGGAAATCCCCTTTCTAATTTCTCTCTCTGAATTTGAGGAGGTAGCATACAAATGGAATTACATAACATTTGTCCTTTGGTGAGTGGCTTATTTCCCTTGGTATAAAATGACTTGAAAGTCCATCCATTTTGTAGCCTGTAAGAGTTTCTTCCTATTCACCTCTTTTTCAAAATGTTTTATTAGTACATATAGTTATATACAGTAGTAGAATTCATTTTGACATATTCATACTTGCATGGAATATAATTTGCTCCATTTCAATCCCTACTATTTCCACTTTCCCTCCCTGCTTCACCCCACATCTCACTCCCTCTACTGTACTAGCTTTCTATTTATGTTTTTATTTTTATTTTTAAAACTTTTTAGATGTTGATGGGCCTTTATTTTATTCATTTATTTATATGTTGTGCTGAGAATCAAACTCAGTGCCTCAAAGTGTTCTACCACTGAGCCACAACCCCAGCCCCTCCATTTATTTTTTTAAAAGGTGCTCTATAGGAAAGTTGGGAATGGAACCACTATTTGACCCAGCTGCCCCTCTCCTTGGTCTATACCCAAAGGACTTAAAAACAGCATACTACAGGGACACAGTCACATCAATGTTGATAGCAGCACAATTCACAATAGCTAAACTGTGGAGCCAACCTAGATGCCCTTCAATAGATGAATGGATAAAAAAAATGTGGCATATATACACAATCGATTATTACTTAGCAATAAAAGAGAATAAAATCATGGCATGTGCAGGTAAATGGATGGTGTTGGAGAAGATAATGCTAAGTAAAGTTAGCCAATCCCAAAAAACCAAATGCTGAATGTTTTCTTTGATATAAGGAGGTTGATTCATAGTAGGATAGGGATAGGGAGCATAGGAGGAATAGAGGAACTCTAGATAGGGCAGAGGGGTTGGAATAAAAAGACAATTAATAGATGCCAATGATGTCATGGCATAGATGTTGGAATTATATAGAAAAGTGCCTTAAAGCATCTACTATTAAAATGCTCAAGAGAACAATCACATATAGTACTAAAATAAAATTTAAGTAGAAAGGATTGTTGAAGAAAGACGAAATGTAAAGATAATTCAAATGAAAATTTTAAAACTAATTTTTAATTCATTGGGTTGACTCAATAGTAGAATGAAGATGACAAGAGAAAATAATCCATCAACTAGAATATAGATCTAATATAAATTATAAAATATAAATACACTGGGAGAGAGAAGGGGAAAAATAAGCGAGTTATTAATAAAAATTCTAATTTTCAACTCATTAGAATCCAAGAAGAGGGGAAAAAGTCTGATACTAATAAAAATTTGAATAAATAATGGCTTAAACCTTCTCAAATGCACCAAAAGACACAAGAAGTTAAGCAAACCCTACATAAAGCCAAATGCAAAGAAATAAATGTCTAGACATATCATAAACTAATAAAAACTAAAGACAAAAACTCTAGGGAAGAAAGAAAAGAGAGAAGTCAGAAGAAAACAAAGCATTACCTTTAAGAAAACAAATATTTTTTAAAATGGGAAAATTGCCATCAGAAACCACAGAGGTCAGAAGAAAATGATAAACATTTTTTTAAATGCCAGAAAAAAATTTGTTAACCCAGAATCGGATATTCAACAAAGAAATCCTTCAGAAACTAAGGTTTGAAATGAAGATAATCACAGATGATGGGAAACTAATAGACATCCCAGCCAGTAGGTCTGATCTGAAAGAATTAATTAAGGAAGTTCTTCAGAGAAAGGGAAATGATACTAAAAGGACTTGGAACACTGGGGATGAAGAAAGAGCAACAGAAGTGTTAAACATCTGGATAAATAAAGCAAGATGGTTTTCTTTTCTTCTCTTCCTGAGTATACTCTGGAGTATTTTGATAGTTGAAAATAATACAGTTAATACACCCTGATGAAGCTTTCAAAGAATAAAGATGTAGTATATGAATAAGCTACAATATAAACAGGGAAGAGTAAAAAAACCTATATGTTGATAAAATCTCTATACTGTAATTTAAATGATAAAATATTTATTCTAAATAGACCACAACAAGATTATATTTTATAATCCCTAGTATAACAACTAAAAAGCTATACAAAATCACAATGGATAATTGCAAAGAAAAACACTAGATAGTAAACCAAATACACAAGAAGAAATAACATTGGCAAAGTTTACATGTGTAATTATAAACGTCAGTATTAATATTCTATAATCCATTTTCCTATTATTTTAAAAACAATTGCATAAAAACATAAAAATCCATGCTGATTTAGCAAACAATGTGTAAAGATAATTTGTGAAAATAATAATAGAGGTGGAAAAGAGATAGATAGGTGGCAATATTTTTGTATACTATAGAAATCAAGTTGAATTAACTCAAACTAGAATGTTATAAATTAAGATGTTAGTTGTAATTCACAGGGAATCTACTAAAAATATCACTATAAATATCCTGCATAAAAAACGAAATGGTAAATTAGAAAATATCTATCTTACAGAAAAGAAACTGAGTAACAAAAACATTATAAGACATTTTTTAAAAAGTGCAAATGTGGAAGTGGTTTCCCATCAGTAATTCTAATTAAAGGGTAGAGATTAAGAGAATGGATCCAATCATATCCTATCTATAAAAGACTCAATAAATATATGCCCAAAGACAGAAATAAACTGAAAGTTAAAGGACAGAAAATAAACATTCCATGAAAATAGTAACCAAAATGGATCATATCTATATCAATATCAGAAAAAAACAGACTTTAAGGTAAAAATTGTTAAAAGACACAAAGGACATTATATACTGACAAAAGGCCAATACATCAGGAAGACATAATAATTATAAACATACATGTTCCTAACAACAGAGCCCCCAAAATTTATGAAGCAAAAATTGACAGAAATAAGGGAGAAACAGTGTAAAAATTATAGTATCATTAGCCCATTTTCAATAATAAGTAGATCAACAAAGAAAGTATTTCTGTTATTAGTATTTCTGTTGTATGTAATAGAACACCCAAGACGGGTAATCTATAAAGAAAAGAAATTTATTTAACTCAGGTTCTAGAAGTTAGAAGTCCAAGATAAGTGGCTTGATCCTACAAGAGCCTCATGCCACATTATAACATGATAGAAAACCAAAAGAGCAAGCAGGCATGTATAATGAAGAAAGGAACAAAGGACTTTATAACAACCTGCTCTGTGACAACTATCCTACTCTAGTAAGGATTAATCCATTCCCTGGAGAAAGGCATTAATCCTCCTAACAACCTAATCATCTCTTAACAGCCCACCTCCAAACACTGTCATAATGGCAATGAAATTTCACATTTGTTCAGGAGAAGACCAACCACATTCAAACCATAGCAAGTATAAACCACCTGATCTAATAGACATATATAAAATACTCCACTCCAAAATAACAATATACACATTTTTTTCTCAAGTGCACATGGACAAAGCATTATTTAGGACACAAAGCAAGTCTCTATAAATTAAAAAATAATGAAAGAACACATAGTAAGAATCTCCTGTGACCACAATGAAACAAAATTAGGAATCAGTAATAGGATGACATCTGGAAAATTCACAATATTTGTAAATTAAACAACAGAATCTTAAGCAATCAATGAATGAAAGAAAAAAAAATCACAGGGGAAATTTAAAAATTTCTGTGAGATAAATGAAAACAAAGTACAACATACTATCGCCTGTGGGATGCAATGGAGGCAAGTTAATTGTAAACTCTTACACTTAAAACTATTTCAAATCAATAACCTATCCTTCCACTTTAAAAAGTTAGAAAAAAATGTAAGAGCAAACTAAAACCAAAGCTACTAGAAGGCCAGAAGTAGGTTAAAGCAGAGATAGCAGAACCCAGGAAACCAAATGGTCCCTTAAAATGATCAACAAAAGGAACACATCTATTATCTGGACTGTCCAAGAAAAAAACTCAAATTATTAATGGAATAGAATTAAGAGTCTAGAAATAAATCTATACATTAAATAAATCCTTGTTAAAATAGTGTAACTTTTCACTTTTGCCTGCAAATGTCTGATGGGCAGCTGAAAGAAGAATTAAAACCTTGACATTTTGGCATCCATTTTTGTACTCATCTCCTTTGCTCCAAGTCACCTTGGATTCCAGGAACAAGGTCTGGTCTGATAAACATCTTGTGATAATCAAACCTAACCCCCACCCCCAGCAACAGCAACTTTCTTATTAAGACAAGATCTACCTAACCAATCCTGAGACCAGTATGACCACGACTGATCAAGGTCATTTGCTTTGGCAGCTGTGAAATGCCTTCAGCTGTGCAACCCCCACCACCAAAACCCTTGCCCTCATTCCCCATTCTATAAAACCTCAAAGTCATTATCAGCACCTCAAAGACAGAGCTAAGGAAATGGGTCACTTTGTCTCTATAGTGTAGCTATAATAATAAAAGTTCCTTTTGTACTTTTCACAGAAGGAAAATTACTTTTCCTCTTGGGTTTCTGGAATAAGCAGCCAGACTTAATTTGTTGGATCCCCAAAGTCAGGCCTCTCGCCTAGGACTATGGCAACAACAGGAATTTGGGGATAAAGAAAAAGAAAGATATAGTGAGAATCAGAAGAGAAGTAGCTACATGCCATTGAACTTGATTATTGCCCTGGCATCCTGTTACTTTTTGTGGACAAGGAAATGGGTCATGGACATAGGTTTGGTTGCTTATTTTGCACTTCAAACATTTGTGGGTATTTCTTACATTTCAATGGCATGTAGCGACATCTCTTCTGATTCTCAAATTCAGGGAAAAGTGGCACAAAATTGTATATATAATTCTGTCCTAACTCTACCTCTGGTCTAGCCCCTAGCTACTGTCACTCTACTGTCACACCCCAGAACAAGGGGCTTCTTTCTCTGCCTCTGGATATGGCCCACATTCTCCCTTGAATGTGTATCTGCTTTACTGCTGAGAGCCACGGCCGAGTCTGTATGGCCCCTGGCATTTTGCCAACAGTATTGATTGACAGGCGAGGCATTACTATCCGCCTCTGCCGCAACTTTTGAGTTCTCGCACTATTTTGGAGTTCTCGTGGGGATTTCCGGGGATTCCCCGAGAGTTTCCATTGGTTGGGGAAGTGCAGGAGGAGGGATTTCCGGGAGAGATATTTGCGGCTGGGGGTTCCTGGACAAGCCTCATGGCGTTCCGGAGGATTCCCCGGGAGCTGTGTGAAGTGTTTTCCTGCAGTTTAAAAATAAAGTTTGTTCCTGCTTCAGTGGCTAGTGATTTGTGCCCAGCCAGACTGCAGCACTTTCCTTTAAAAAAAAAATCAGTGACTGACTGGTGTGTGTTGAAATTCTTTTTAATCATATACCAAGGACCCAAGTCAAGGTCCTCCTTCCTGGGAACTTCTACATTGACATGCTCATTCATTAACAAAAGAAGTCTTTTGAATAAATGGTCCTTAATCAACCAACTAGTCATGTACAAAAGAATAAAGCTGGATTCTTGCCTCACATCATATATAAACATTTACTCAAAATGGATCATTGGCCCAAATGTGAACACAAATTACAAACTTAGAATAAAACAAGAGTAAATCTTCATGATCAGGACTTAGAAACATGCTGTTAGACATAATACCAAAAGAAAACATAGATAGAATGGGCTTCACAAAAATAAATGAAAAAAAAAACTTTTGAGCATCAAGGACACTAACAAGAAAAGGAAACGATAGAGCAAATAATGAAATATTTGCATTTGCAAATCATATATCTGATAAGGAGTTCATATCTGGAATATATAAAATATTCCCACAACCCAACAAGAAAACAACCCAAGTAAATAATGGGCAAAAGGATGCAAACAGATGTTTCTCCAAAGAAATTAAACAAATGGCCAATAAGCACATGAAAAGATGTTCAACATTGTCACTAGACAAATCAAACTGGAAAACCACACATGATGCCACCTCACACTCTACTAGGATGACTAATAAAAACAAAATAGAAAATAACTAGTATTGACAACATGGAAAAACAGGAACCTTTACACACTGATGGTGGGAATGTAAAATGGTGCAGCCCATATGGAAAACAGTTTTGATAGTTCCTCATAACCTTATAACACAGAACTACCATTTGACTCTCCAATTCTACTCCCAGTTTATGTTTTCTACTAAAAACTAAACTAAAAGAAGTTTATAAATGTTCACAGCAGCATTACTCATAATATCCAAAGGGTAAAAACAACCCCATAGAAATCAACTGAAGAACAAATATACAAAAAGTGATATTTCCATTCCATGGAATATTATTTGACCTTATAAGGAGTGAGGTACTGATACATATTACAACCGGCAAGAATCTTGACAACATGATAAAAGAAAAGGAAACATATATTCTATTTACACAATTCACAAATTCATAGACACAAAAGCAGAATAGCAGTTGCCAGGGGCAGCAATAAAGAGGGTTTATTTTGGGGAGTGATGACAATGCTCTAGAATTAGATAGCACAGTTGTACAACACTGTGAATATGGTAAAAGCCACTGTACTGTACACTTCAAAAAGGGTAAAGTGGTTGAATTTATGTTATTTGAATTTTACTGCAATTTTTTAAATGAAAATCTCCAAGAGAGGATAAAAATGCTACTTTTATCCTAGATCAGATCCTAGGTCAAGCCTCAAGTCAGATTACAACCAAAGTTGACTACACGGTCCAAATCCATCTAACCACTAAACTACAACCTGAGAAAAGTTGTCCATATATCAACATGGAGTCACTTGTATCAAACCCAAACAAAATAGCGAGTCAGGAGGTTGAGAAGAGAAGCGCATCATGCACACGTGGTCTGTGATAAGCACATTAACACCAAGCTCCCTTAAGGGCTCTTAAGCATATATGCCTATAACAAAAACGTTTTGCCACGGACTTCCCACACTGCACCTTGTTCCATAAGTCACAGGGACAGCTTGCTGGACATTGTATTCACTAAGGAACTAAAGTTAGCTCCTGCGCTAAAGCCCTGTAACCAACCTTCTCTATTTCACAACAAATAACGGCACACTTTTCATTTTTGCCTTGAAAAGCTTCCCTTTGCCTCAACCTCCTTGTTGATGCCTATGTCCTCTGCTGCATGCACAATCCAGTTTGGAGTCCCCTGCTACTCCCGAATAAACCCCGTAGTCCTTAAGGAGTCTCTCGAATTTAGGCTGACCAAAAAAAAAAAAAGTTTAAATTTAACCCTAAGTATCTAAGTCCCTGTTGGGTGTCTGTTTGTCTGTCTGCGTTCAAGGGGTACCTTCCGTCCCTGCGGAGTCGAGTTCTTTGGAGTAGCGGCAAAGCAGGGTGACTCACTCCAGCAGGAGCAGGAAAGGTCCCAGACCCGCACACTCACCAATCAGGCCTCGCAACCGTCTCCGCCTCCACCGCTGAGTGGCGCGCGTCGACCCCGCGCGGCGCTTCCTCAACGCGCTCCCCAACCGCTTGCAGCGCAGCGGGCTCGCGATCGGGGGCGTGGTCTAGGCTCACGCACCAATCAAAGGCGCGGACGCGAGCGGGGGTGGGGAGACTGGGGAGACAGGGAGGCTGTCCTGCAGGGCTGGCGGCTGCTGCGTCTATCTTCCCTGCAAAAGCCGCCTGGAGTCCTAGCCCACCTTTGTCAGACTTTCACAATAATTTCACCGCTTGCTCTTCCTAGGTCACCCCGCCGTGCGCTCCCTCTAGAAAGACAGAGACTGGAATAAAGGGGGTGAGACGTTTGCCTTGGTCTTAAAGGGGAGCCAACCAGCTACGGAGATTCTTTAATATGATATTTTAAAGTTAAAAAAGTAAACAAGGAGATATATTAGAGCCTAAAATAAAACAGAAACTCCGAATCCTGTCTTTACTTAACATGTTGATATTTTGTTCATCGTGGTTTCTTGCATTAATGTTTATTCTTTAAACATTGCGTTAAAATGTTTTCATGTTGGAATACTGACTATTTGAGTACTGAGTATGTCCCATAAATTTTGTACTGCAGGTGAGTACCACTGGCAGTCACTATACCTGGTTCACCCTAGGAAGAGCTCTGTGCTACCCTCACCTTCAGTGTGGTGGTGGGCAGAAATCTGGGGAAGTGCAAGGGGCCACCTTGTCCCCCAGAATCCATTGGGATTTAAGCAGGGAATTTCCAGAGACTCAGGCACAGAATCCTACAAACCCCTCAGACTTATCCCATAACAAGGTTGCAGGAGAGTGTGGGGAGAAGAATGATCCTGGTTTCCTGGATAGTGGCCCCCACATTACTAGTGAGTTTATTGACATTCTTTCTGTTCAGTCATTATTAAATTAGTAGTTTCATTGTTTTAATAATAATAATTAAAACATCAATAATATTTAATAATAATTATTCATATGCTGATGAATAATACCTATTAAATAAATACTTGCCTGCTAAACACTTGACAGAAGATCTCTTTTATCTCACCACAACTCTGGAAGGTTGATTCTAATATCACTGGTATTATCTAATTTTACAGTTGAGTAATCAGGATTAGAGGAGTGGTTACCTCTCTTGTCTACAGGTTATCTCATATGTACAAGCCTGGACTCAAATCTAAACTGACTAATATCAGAGCCCTTACTTGAGAATCACTAAATATGAAGCTCCTAACCAACTACCAGCTACTTGGTGAGAATTTCAGCTAAAAAGCATTAGAACTCCAATAAACCCCCCAAAACTAGTTAGGATAATAGGATGTTCACATAATGCATCACATCAATTAGTTAAAGTAGGGAAATGATATAATCATTTCTTAAATGTATATAAGACTCTTAACAACCATCCCTAATGAAAGTGCTCTGGAAAGTAGTCATAGAAAAGTATTTATATGTCACCCAAAAATATGCTAACTCCACAGCCCCGACTGTCATGAGATGTCTGAACTTCAGTAATCTCCTTCTCCCCTGGGCAGTAAGTACATTCATGGGTCCCTCTGTCAGTTTCCGTTGCATCACCAGCTTTTATTCTAGAATATAGCAGTATTTCAGTATACAGTATACAGTTGGCCTTGGTGCAGGTCACCTGGAATTCTGGACCAACCAGTCTCACTAGAACCAATGCTGCTACCACCAAGCAAGGAAGAAGGAAGAAGGCTGCTTTCCCATTTTATTATGTCTTCTTTCCAACAATGGTTACAAGCTCTTTAGCTAAAATCAAAGCATCAAGTTGGCAGCTAAAACATCAGGAGGACCTGGGTAAGGTTACCCAAAACCCTCCAAGGAAGATGATTTGAGGTAAGTTATAGACCCCCCCCTTTTTTGGTGGGGGTGGGGGGGAGGATTGTTTTTTAGTTTGGCAGCTATGCATTTATTTTGATACAAATTGGAAATGCTTGAAGTAGGTCATTAATCTATGTTACTTTGCTTCACCCAAAGCTAAAGAAGGTAGTATAAATTTTTAACAAAACATATTAAGTAAATAATAAAAGAGATATCATTAAGTATTAAGAGCTTTCATGAAAACCGATAGTTGGACTAATGGTATTTGGGGCCAACTAAGAATTCTCTTCTACCTGCTTAGGTTTTATACATCCTGACCCACAACAGGATAACTTGCATTTTGAAAAGGCTCTGGAACCTCAAGAGTTAGTTTTCTATGTCTCTAGTCCTATTTGAACTAATTTAAGGCAAAGTTTCTTACTTATGCTTAACTGACGACCTGGGTGATGTCATCTAAAGCTTCATAAGGAAGACGATATACAGAGTAGTCCTGTTCCTACTGGACATATTAGAAGCAAATACTTAAGCTTTCTCTTTCACCAGGATTAAATTCCTTAATTCACAATGGAAGCAAATAAATAGGTGGTTTTCCTATTTCATACTTTTGGTTGATGAGTATTTGGTTTCGTTTTATTTTGCTTTCTCCTCAAGAATGAAAGACCAAACTGTATTTTCTTTATACTCTGTGTTTTAAAAATCCAGTAAATGTTATGTAATAAAGATTATAACAATACACATAAGGGGCCATAACGTTCTGTAAACCCAACAGCCCTGGAGGTGCTCAACCTCCTTGTGTGAAAACCAGCTTTTCCCAGTTCTCTGTGCCTGCATGTGGATGTTCCTTTCTCCTCCCCCTTCCCTGGTAATACTACTTTTAAAAACTTGGTTATCACATGGCTACTCTGTACCAAACACTGTGCCAAATGCACTATATATGATTTCTCACTTCATTGATATATATTTTCACCCTTTACTAATTCACTCTATTCTATTATGATGTGACCATTTCCTAAGAAATGCCCAGCCAAAATACCAAGAAATTGTATTTATTATTTTCCAGATCCCACTCTTGCTCATCTGTGTTATCCTAAACATTTGCATTCTAAGTACTTAATCTTTCTGAGCATGTAATTTCTTTCAAAGAACCATACCCTCTTAGCCAATGGTCTCCAAGAAGCAATCCTAGTTTTACTACTGATGCTCCTGACATTAGTCCCTAGTTCTAGCCCAACTCATCTGGCAAACTTACTGTTCCCATGGACTGGACAACATTCCTTGCACACCTGGGATTCACCTGGCCTGAAATGTCCTCTTCCTCCCTCTCTGCCAGAGTAGCTTAATGATCATGAGTATCAATCTGGAATCTGATTCCAAAGGCAAAGCCCAACTCTTCTGTTAACTTGCTGGGTGACCTTGGACACATCCCTTCCCTTTTCAGCGCCTAAAATGGACAGTAAGGCTCATAACACCACCTACATACCTCGGAGATTATTGCATAATTAAGTGAAATAATGCAGTAAAATGCATGGTGCTGTACTAGCACATATCAATAATATCAATAATAATCGTGATCATAAGTATTGTCATCATTATTATCATTCCAAGCCTTGGTTTCTCCTGCTTTTTCATGACACTCTTATCTAACCACTCCAAGTCAAAATAATCTCTTTTCTTTGAATTACACAAAGTTGTTTCCATATGACTGGTTTAGTAGCCAGGGGTTACTACTGTACATCATTGATTTCCCTCCAGGGTGCTTTCTGTCCTCTTTCCTCAAGTGCAATGTGAACTCCTTGGGGAAAACAAAACAAAACAAAACAAAAACCTCTGCATTTTGCTCTTTGTGTGATTGAGGTCATTACACCTTGCCTTGAGAACTCTCTCCTCTAAGGTGAAGTTTAATTTGATTAGTTAGCCTGAGAGACAGCTTTGCACTTAAAGCCATTAATAGCCAGGCATCTGGGGAGTGTGGGTGGGAGGAAGATTGGGATTGGAGCCTCCAGATGGGGACAGAATTGAAAGCAAAGTATTTAATAATCCTGTCTCCTTTCATCCAAGATCTAGCAGCAGGTAATAGTTTAAGACATAAGAGATGCTCGCTACAGGATCCTGTGCCCCATCTCCCTATCTCCTTTGCCAAGACAGTAGCCAAGAGCGGAGTTGGTGGGGAGGAGCGGAGATGGAGTGCCAAAGTCCTCACTAACACATCTAGCCAGGAATGTAGTTAGAGCTAATCCCAGGAAATTAAGAAAGAAGACTCAAGAATTCTAACTCCTGGCCTGACGCCGATTCCACCCCTGGGGAGCACCCACCTCACTCGCTCTGGGAGTCGGGGGGGGGGGGGGGGCGGAGACAAGCCTGGGCGGGGCGATGTTGCCCCGCTCCCGGGTACTGGCCGCTGCCCAGTAGGCGGCACCGCAGCCCAGCGGGCGCGCTCTTATAGCGCGCCGCCGGGGGAACGTGGGTGTCAGTCTGTGCTGGGCTGAGGTTAGAAAGCAGGCGGCGAGATGAGCCGGGCGCCCGCATTCCTGAGCGCCGCCGAGGTGCAGGACCACCTCCGAAGCTCCAGCCTCCTCATTCCGCCTCTGGAGGCGGCTCTGGCCAACTTCTCCAGTGGCCCGGACGGAGGAGTCGTGCAGCCCGTGCGCACCGTGGTGCCGGTGGCCAAGCACAGGGGGTGAGTGAGAAAGACCGGGGTAAAGGTCCGGAGACACTGAGGAGAAGGACCAGGAGGCAGGGAAGGGATGCTGTGGGAGAAGGGAAAAGAGGACTTGCTTGATCATTGCTAATGGCAGCTGCCACTTCCTCGGTAACCTCTGTTAAGTGGGCGCTTTACAGGTGTTACCAGGTTTAATCAAACAGAGTCCACATCGGGAGATATTGATGGGGAAAAGAGACTCAAGAGAGGTTAAATGATTTACCCAGGCGTACACAGAGCTAATAAGCGGCGGACCTGGGGTTGTTTTCTGACCAGAGTCAGGCTTTTGAACACACTAAGCTTTTCGGCTTAGTGCATAAGGGAAGGGCAGAGGTAATGAGGGTCGGGAGTGGAGCTGTGGGGGAGGAAACAGAAAAGAAGGCAAATCGGGACTTTATAGGAGACCCCAGTGTTGATGGGAAGGGTTTGAAGCTGCTCCCTCTCTCCGTGTAGCTTCCTGGGGGTCATGCCCGTCTACAGTGCAAAAGAGGATGCCCTGACCACCAAGTTGGTCACCTTCTATGAGGGCCACAACACCACATCCACCGTTCCCTCGCACCAGGCAGTTGTGCTACTCTTGGAGCCTAGCAATGGCACCCTGCTGGCGGTGAGCAACTCTTTATCCTGGGGTGGAGCTGGGGCTCCAGAGCTAGACTCAAAAGTTAGTTCTGCATGAGTGGGAGGCATTCTGGTTGTGACCCCAAGTCCCCTCTACCGATGAATGGATACTAGCCACAGAGAGGGTTATCTGTAACTGTGTGTCTGTTTGTATGACTGTCTGAGGGTGTGTAACCCAGTCCACTGCTGCTTCCAGTGTGTGACGGTATGGAAATAATAATGTCCTCATTCTTCTGCATGGTCGTATCTGCTCAGATACCTCACATACAGCTTGAGCTGAGAGAATATGTATTTACTGAATCCCTATCAACGTGGGGGAGGGTGTTCTCCAATCCGTGGAAGTCTCTTCTGAGGAGTACACAGTGACCTGTTTTAATATGTAACTATAGAATCAAAAAGTAGCAGTACCTCACATTTATTGAGCAGTTTTTAATGTGTCATGTCCTGTTCTAAACACTTCACATGTATTAGCCCTCTTAATTTTGAAAACCACCTATGAGGTGGTGAGAAAATCAAGTCATACGGCAACTGTAACCAACTTACCCAAATCTATGTAGCTAGTAAGTGGGATGGCAGGACTTCAGTCTAAGCCCACGATGTGCTCTGCGGCCTTTTTAACTGCCACTTAATTGAGCACTTATCTGCCAGGCAGGAGATTCTAGTCACATTCAATTCTGACAATTCCTCCTTGGGGGTTTTTACTCCTTCTTCTTCCACCCAATTTCTGATGATGTTCCTGAGGCTCAGGTTACTAGAGCAACCTTGTGTGTCACACAGCTGGTTAGTGAAAGACCCAAAAATCACTCCTAAGTCTATCTGACTGACTAGAGCTTATGCTCTTAAGTGTCCTTCAGTCTGGCTCTTAAACTCTTTCCTGAATTTCTGATTCCCCAAGGACTCTTGATGGTTCATCACCCCTCTATGTGGAGTATCTAGCTCTTCCCAGCCTAAATTCATCCAATGGTGATAACATCCATACTATCTACCTGCAACAGTGGTTCCCCTGGAACCTGATTCCTGGGCCTTTGACAGAACCTTAGATCCTTGCTGCTTCTGCTCAGTACTATGTGATTCTGTCCTCATCTGTAAAATGAGAATAATGATGCCTACCTTTTGAAGGTCAGTTAAGATAAATAACTTATAAATGGAGGTCAGTGCAAAAGATAGTTATTGAGCAGGTGTAACGGAAGTCCTCACTGTGCATGAGAATCACTGGGGGAGCTTTTGAAAATGAGGATGTCAGGGTCCTACACCTAGAGATTTAGGGTTTAGGGCCGGGGGTGTTTTTTGTTTTGTTCTATTTTATTTATTTATTTATTTTTGCTGTGCCAGGAAGTGAACACAGGGCCTAAATGCTGGGCATATGCTCTACCTCTGATTCAGATTCAATTAATCTAAAGATGGTATCTGGAAATAGTATCTTTACAAAGCTCCCCACATAAATAGCTGGAGTGAGCACCACTGATGTGGAATTCTTGGCCCCTGACAGATGTGAAATGACGATCTTTTTTTTTTTTTTTGTAATTTTTTTGTAGTTGTAGATGCACATCATGCCTTTATTTTTATTTATTTTTTAATGTGGTGCTAGGAATTGAACTCAGTGCCTCACACATGCTAGGCAAGCGTTCTGCCACTGAGCTATAGCCCCAGCCCTGAAATGACAATCTTATCCCACAAGTTCCTCCTCAGTTTGGTGTTTTGAAAATCCCAGGGCAAGGAAACAAGATGGTTAGTTGTTAAGAACTCACCATGTGCTAGAAGTTTTCCTATACACTAATGTCTTTAATCCTCTCAGTACCACTCTGAAAGGCTTATATTATCTTTGTTTTTACAGGTGATGAAACCAATGCTTAGGGATTAAAATGTTCAAAGTTTCATGTCTCATAAGTGGAAGGATTCTATCCATCTCTGACATAAGCCCCCGTTCTCTATAGGATACTTTCATACTTCTTAGGGCTTCTCTTTCAAAGCTGCTTCTCTCAGTTTGAGTACTAGAGAGGGGAACCCCTTGTTCACTGTCTCCACTTCTTCCAAGGTCATGGATGGAAATGTCATTACTGCAAAGAGAACAGCTGCAGTATCTGCCATCGCCACCAAGGTAAGATGAGTGGCTGGCTGTGCCATCAAGGTGAACTGGTGGGTGGGGTTGGGTGCCTCAATCTTGAGAGAGTAACAGAGAATAAAGAATGTATTCTGATCTTCCTTTGGACATAGCTGGAATTTCATACACCAAATACAAGATATTGGCACAATGATTCACCAAATTATCAGCTGCCACTTAGCATGCATGACCCGATGCCAAATACTTCACATGTATAATTCCCATCCACTTTGCAGAGTAGATTCTGTTGACTCCATTTTCCAGGAAGAGGTGCTCAGAGAGGCTCTGTGAGTTGCCCAGGATCACACAGCTAATAAGTAGTAAATCTTGACCTAACTCCTAGGACTACATTCTTACCACTGTACCACATTAGACCTGGTAAGACAGTATGGTTGCCCCACAGGACAGAGCCAGTAGTGCACAAGAGGCAGAGGGTGAACAGACCAAATCTAAGCCACACTCTTTTATTCATTCAACTAGTGTTGACTGAGCTGCTACCACATGCCAGGCACTTTTTTTTTTCTTCCAGCAGCAGGGATTGAACCCACCAGCACTTAACCACCGAGTCACATCCCTAACCCTTTTACGGGTTATTTAGAGACAGGGTCTTGCTAAGTCGCTGAGGCTGACATTTGAAACCATGATCCTCTGCCTTAGCCTCCTGCCTCAGCCTCCAGACTCAGTCTCAGCCTCCATTCCAGGTGTATGCCACTGTGCCTGGCTGCCAGACACTTTTCTAACTGTTGAGGATCCAGTAGTGAACAAAACAGAGAGATGCACACAGAAAAGATCAAAAATAAAATAAAAGTGAAAAGTAAAACACAGAGTATGATTTGCTTAAAAAAATAAACAACAGAAAAAAAGCCTTTTGAGTCTAATAATGAATTGCATCAATAATCCTTAATTAATAATAAATATTACTGTGTAATTAATATTTATTGATCAATAAGTAATTATTACTGTGTTCAGAGCCCTGAAAAACAAACAACAACCCCAGAAATCCACTTAGTATGTTAGAAAGATGAAAATAAATCAGAAATCAGGAGGATTAGGGAAGAGGTGACATTTTAAATTATTCAGGAGAGACCTCACTGAAAGGATGACATTTGAATTAAGACTCAAAGTGGTGAGTGAGTGACCCATGCAAAAG
The DNA here is from genome assembly GCF_047511675.1 of Marmota flaviventris. Taxonomy (NCBI): domain Eukaryota; kingdom Metazoa; phylum Chordata; class Mammalia; order Rodentia; family Sciuridae; genus Marmota; species Marmota flaviventris. The sequence continues at coordinate 14,697,228 of NC_092516.1, read as the reverse complement.
TGTGGAGGAGCCCTCTAGGCAGAAGGAACCACAAGTGATGGGTTGACAATATTTTTCAACAGCATCAAGGTATCCCAATAACAATAATAATAATAACAATGTCTTTTTAGGGGTTAGAGTTAAGAAGAAGAGGCTTAGAAAATGAGGTGTCTTTGGGAACAGTTGAGGTCTGGAAGCTTTTATGTGAAATGGAGAAGGATGATGGGAAACTAATGGAAACATGACCCTGGGGGGATTGGAGCCGCCAAGTCCAGGTGTTCAGATTGCAAGTTAAGGTTTTCTCAGTATATTACAGGGAGGGAAGGAAACAAGGATTAATCTGATAATTGTATGTGAAGAGAGTAGATCACAGAACACACCTCGACAAACTAGTTTTTAATTACATCAGATCCAAATAATCAAGAGACTCCTTGAGATAACTTTTGCTGGTGATAAGTTTGCTGGTGATTTAGAAACAGAAGGAATCTTACTGCCTTACATTTGTGAAGGACTTCAGTCTTTTTCAAAATAGTTTCCAACCCATCATCTGGATTTTGAGGAAGACAGAGCAAGTATTAATGATCTCATTTTACACAGAACACTGTGCTTGTTTGCATTAATAAAAATCTGTGGGTGGGGATATAGCTCAGTTGGTAGAGTGCTTGCCTCGCATACATAGGCCCTTGGTTCAATCCCCAGCAACAAACACACACACACACACACACACACACACACACAATCTGCACTCCCAGAACAGTTGGGTTGACATTTCAGAGTTTAGGCTGAAACTCATAGCCTTATTCCCAGCATTGACAATTTCTGAAACTCGAGTACACTTCCAAAATTAGATTTATATTACCTATGAACAGAAAAACATGGTAATATTACCCAATTCTATTTATTGGATAAGAGCATAGGATTATTAGTCTTATGGATCTTGTCTCTTTGAAACATTTCAACCCAGATTCTTTGAACACAGAAAAGTATCCCTCCTGCAGCTTTAAGAGATAATATCCTAATGTCCTGAGACTTTTTTAAAGAGTTTTATGGGGAATTCAGAGTTAAGATTTTTCACTACAGACTTTTCACTTTTAAGGTTATACTCCAGAATTTTAGCAAGTAGCATTAGAATAAACAGCAGACACAAAAAACTCAATTTTTACTCAATAGAAAAAAGACAGATGAGGGTCTGTCTTAATAAATATGGTCTGAAAAGTGAAGGATGTCTTTCTCTACATCCATAGTTCACAATGGAGGAGGACTTCACCATCTGCCCCAAAAACATTAGCAATATTTGGAGACACTTTGGGTTGTCACAACTGAAGGGGAAAGAGATGGGAGGTGCTACGGGTATCTAATGGATAGAAATAAGGTATGTTATGTAGCATCATATACTGCACAGGACAGCCCTCTTCCCACTGAAGAAGGACCCAGCCCAAATTTCTGTAGTGCCAAGATGGAGAAACCCCATTCTCTTTCTTATAGGTCATAATAGGCACCTACCCTATTGGAGCAGGGACAGTGTTGGAAATTGAACCAGGAACACTTTACCACTGAGTTACACCCCCAACCCTTTCTATTTTTTGTTTTTTCTTATTTTGAGACAGGGTTTTGCTAAAATTCTGAAGCTGATCTCCTCCTGCCTCAGCCTCCAGAGTTGCTGGGATAATAGGCATGTGCCACCACATACTGCATGTATCATTTCTATACAAATAAGACTAACTCTGTCCTCTTGGGGCTTAAAGACTAGTACAAGAAAATGAATTTTGAAAATGAATTTCCAAACACATATTTTGAAGTGGTGGATTCTATCAGGGAGGTCAGAAAGACTTCACTGGAGAGAAGTCGATCATAAAATCCTACAAATAAAAAAAATAAAGAATTAATCAGATTTCCTTAATCAGATCCTGAACAGTTTAAAGAAAAATTTAAGATTTATGGTTTATTTCACAATACCAAATTGAACTTTTCTCCTTCTCAGCAGTTCACTATGAATGTTTTTAGAAGCATGAAGATGTAAATTTGGAGCTCCACTGGGGTATTTAGTAGTTTTAGACTCCCAATCAAGTTATTTAACCTCTCTGGACCTCAATCTCCTTATCTATAAAAAGAGCACAATAATTGGAGTTTCCAGCTCATAGGGTCCTTCTCCAGACTAAATGAGATCATGAGGGTAAAGTATTGGCATAGGTTAGGTGCTCGCTGAAAATTCTTTCTTTCCTCCTCACTGAACAGAGAGTAAACTGAAACACAAATCGACGTCTCTGGGATTGCCTGCAAGGTCTTGAAGATAGAGCAGAAGTCGCCTGATTTTCAAACTGTATTTGTTTTCACCTGGCTGCCAATTTCTTCCTTGACCTTTCCCACCCCATTTCTCCCCTAGTTTCTGAAACCACCCAACAGTGATGTGCTGTGCATCCTTGGGGCCGGTGTCCAGGCCTATAGCCATTATGAGATCTTCACAGAGCAATTCTCCTTTAAGGAGGTAAGTTCAGGGTGAGGGGTGGGGAGGGAGTGGCCAGTGAACTCTGTCTGTATTCCTTCACTGCAGTGTGAGTTTCTATGAAATAATTAGGTTAACAGTCCAATCTAGACAATTCTTTACCAGAAGTCCTGATGGAGGTAAGTGTCAGAGGAAGGTATGATAACAACCTCTTTTTAAAAAATATATTTATTTTTTAATTTTAAGCAGACAATACAAAAATAAAACAAAAGTTAGTCTTATTTGTATGTATTTATGTGGTGCTGAGATTCAAACTCAGTGCCTCAAGCATGCTAGGTGAGCGCTCTATCACTGAGCCACAACCCCAACCCCTGATAACAACCTCTTGTCAGTTTCTCAGTTCACAGGGATGCAGCACACCTGGTCAGTTAAAGAACTATAACTCTTACATATAGATGGTCCTTTCAGCCCCTCTCTGTGCTTTTTTTAGGAGAATCTAGGAGTTTTCAAATATCCAGGGCTATGGATCCAGGAACCAGGGATGAGGCTTAGCAAGCAGGAGGCCACAGCGTCTCCCTCCCGCAGTCTGTATATTGGCCCACCTTTCCCCTGTGTTGACTCATGCTTCCTGCTGAGAATGTTTGATGCTTTTTTTTTTTTTACATTTTATTAGAGAACTATAATTATACATAGTATTTGGATTCATTTTGACAAAATCATGCATGTAAGGAATTTGGTGTCAATCCCTACTCCCACTTCCCTTCCCATCCTCCTCTTCCCTGTTCTCCCTCATCTACTCTACTAAACTTCCTTTTACACACACACACACACACACACACACACACACATATATATATATGAAATCACCTTTGGTACCTTTATAGGTGCATATAACATGATACTATTTTTGTTTTATTTTATGTGTGTGTATGAGAGAGGTGGAACAGATTTAAAGTATGAATGTTTAAAATTTTTAATGAATTTTCTTCCCAAAGAAGAGGTATTACTTAAGATAGGAAATTGACCTTTCATCTGTTTTCAAAGACAAGAGGTTAATGTTTTTTTAAAATTCTTTCATTAGCTTTTTATAGTTTTAATCATGCCAGGCATTCAGTTTATCCTTTTTGTTGAATGCTCTAATATCACTTTTCCAAATTATCTAATTTTCCCCTGATATTTGTGATGTTCCCTGGTCAAGAGGGGTAACATGGCCAGCTGTTCGCTTTTGACTATGCATAATGCATTGTTTTTCACCTTGGCTGATGAACTTTCTTTAAGTTTATGTCTGTATTTACTATATTTCCTTGTGAGACATTCTTTAGGCCTTATTTTCAGTTGAAGATTCACAACCCCAGACCCAAATGTTGAAACCTGTTTACAAGCCAGCAAGTCCCTAGTTATGTCAGTGATATCCCTTAACACCACCTCAGCACCTCCCAGGAACCTGATTCCAGCTCACACTCTTGGACTTTTCATCAGCTTCTCCATTCACCTTCAAACCCTTTGGGTCTTTGATCACCGCATACCTTGCAGAGATCAAGTTATTCCATGCAAAGCACTGCCAGATACCTTTTATGAATATCACACCCATTATGACTCCTTTACAGGTCTCGGACATAAAGTGTGAGTTTTATACAGACTTTGCCTAGTTATCATCTCCATTTTATAGACATGAAAACTAAGGCTGAATGAGGTAGAGTCATTTCAGGAGCAGTAAGGGACAAAGCAAGGATTGATTCTAATTCTGCCTGGCTCCAGAACTTGATCTGCTAATCAGTAATAGTATAGTAGCTATTTAGCTACTGAGGCTGTATGTCCTTGCCTACAACTAGAGAATTTCCATCCTTTTTATAGAGGAAATTTGTAGATAAAACATGTCCTTGATCAAATGTCCATTCTCCATAGGGAATGATTTAGATTCCCTGTGGAATCTATCACAGTCCTAAACCAGAGAGGTTCAATTTCCCTTTGGCACCTCTGGACCCGGTGTAACGTAAGTAGACAAAAAATGACACCAGTGTCCCTCTTGTTACCCCGAATGAAGGTAAGGATATGGAACCGCACCAAAGAAAATGCAGAGAAGTTTGCAAACACAGTGCAAGGAGAGGTCCGGGTCTGTTCATCAGTGCAAGAGGCTGTGACAGGTGCTGATGTGATCATCACAGTCACCATGGCAACAGAACCCATTCTGTTTGGTGAATGGGTGAAGACTGGGGCTCACATCAATGGTAAGCAGAGGGGCTCCATGAGCCATGGGTAGGGTTTGGCGAAGACTCCTCCTTAGACTGGACCCCAGGGCCACATAGGTAGGGCTGGTTTCCTCATTGTGCAGAATGCCCAAGCTTTATGAGGACCTCAGAAACATGTGAGCCTTTGGAGATCTTATATCTCAAAGTATGAAAAGGAACCTAGACGTGGTGGTACATATCTGTAATCCCGGAAACTCAGGAGTCTGAGGCAAAGGGACCACGTAGTTTGAGGCCAATCTGGTCAATTTAGTGAAATCCTGTCTGAAATTTAAAAATAAATAAATAAAATTTCAAAGGGCTGGGTATGTAGCTCAGTGGTAGAGCACCCTGGGTTCAATCCCCAGTACTGAAAGGGGGGAAATATATATATATATATATATATATATACACACACACATACATATATATATGTATATATATATGTGTATATATATGTATGTGTGTGTACATATATATATGAAAAAAGGAAATTGCAACTCTGAAACTGATAAATATTTCACTAATACTGTTCTATAAAATGTAATACTGCAGTGAATGGTAAAGCACAGCTTCATTCTTAAATGTGATGCAATTTAAATCTCAAAGGCCAAAAGGAAATCATTTGTTTTTCAAATACAAAATTATAAAATTTTTCAAAGAAATTATAGTACAAAAGACATGTGAATGCTTTTAATTTGTGTGGTGAGATGGAGGAGGGAAGAGGAGTTTAAGCCTGAGGATATCTGGGGCCTCTGAAGATCTTTAATCCGCCTTTGAGTTTACAGCAAGAGCTGGTCTATATCAAATACTTAACACCAGGTGCTGCTCTAAAGTTTTTATTATGTTATAATCTTTACAACAACCTCTTGAGGTAGTAACCATAATTATCAGGGCTCCTTTTTTACAGGTAGGATAAACCAAGGCATAGAGAGATTAAGTAATTTGCCCAAAGCCAGTGGTGCTTGGTGGCAGGATTGGGATTTGAACAGAGGCAAGTCTATCCTTAGAGCCCAAGCTCTTAAACAAAGTTCCATATTATCTTCTGATAAGATTGAGCCAGGTGCCCTGGCACATGTCTGTAATCCCAGCAGCTCAGGAGGCTGAGGCTGGAGGTTCGTGGGTTCAAAGCCAGCCTCAGCAACTTATTGAGGACCTAAGCAACTTAGCAAGACCCTGTCTCAACAAATAAAAAGGGTTGGGGATGTATATAGCTCAGTGTTAAGCACCCCTAGGTTCAATCCCTGGTATCCACCCACTCCCTCCAAAAAAAGACTGGCTTCTGATGAGCAGAGCCATCAGAAAATGGTACCAGTGCCCTATGTTTCAGTGACAAGCACAGAGATGTAGACTCGGAAGCTAGGAGTTGTGTACACTTGGGCAGATGAGCAGGCAGGAGCCAAGTCAGGTGATATGTGTTCATTTATAAGCATTTATTAAATTTCTACCATGCACCAGGCATTGATCTCCATGCTGGGGATGCCACAATTAATTAGGCACTTGAGGACACTACTCTCCTGGTGGCTACATTCTAATGAGGGGAGATAGACTACAAATACATGGACAGCTTCTGCTAAAGATGAGCCTTTCTGAAGGAAACAGGACCATGACAGAACTTGATAGTGAAGCAGAGGGCGGACGTGGAGGTAGGTCCTATCCATAGGGTTATCTGAACAGCTCTCTGAGGAGGCATTTTTCAGTTGTAACCTAAATGATGAGGAAGAGCCAGCTATGCCAGGAGCTGAAGGAAAGGCACTGCAGGCAGATGACGGTGAATGCAAAGACCTCAGGGGTGACAGTGATCATGGCATGTTTGAGGAACGCGCCAAAGTAAAATCAAGGTCCCAGTTTGCGTTGGACTGTTGTTATAAGGTAGGTCCAGAGAGTAGGTATGAGGTGGTTTTTGGAAACTAAAACTTTTTCTGGAAGGACTTGGGGGAATCAAAAGGAATCAGTTCTTGGTGAAGTGGGTTCCCAGGGCCAGAGCTGAATCTCCACCAAGACTGATTTGATTTTTTTGTTTTTCAACCTAAAACTATCCTCTCAAAGTTTCCGTGGTTCAGGAGTCTGGCCATGGGTTAGCTAGGTCTTCTGCTCAGAAGTCTCCCAGGATGAAATCAGGTGTTTTCTAGGCTGTAATCTCATCAAGTTGTTCAGGGTTTTCTTCCAGGCCACATCGTTGTGACAGTATTTAATCCATTGTGTTGTAGAACAGAGGGTCTCAATTCCACTTTCCTCATCCTCAAAGTCAGTAGCAGAGAACTCCTTGTGTTGGATCCTTCTCAGACTTCAAAACTCCCTCCAGGAAGGTCTGACTTGATCTTGAGTCAAGGTATCTCTTCTAGTTCCCTTGCTTAGGGTCAAAATTACTGTCTGTATTCACAGAGGCATCAAGTGCACTTAAAAAAAAGCTCATCCCCACAGACAACAGGGAAACACCAACAGACTTTACCTGGTTTACAGCTCAGCTGAGAGGAGGCCTGATTCCAACCTCCCCCACACTTACATCCCCTGTCCCCCAGCCCACCAGCCAGTCTTCTGACTCTCAAGTCTTTCTAGTCCTCAGTTTTTCTGAGTTAGGCCCCTCCTTTGCTGCCTGGCCCACCTCCATCTGCCTAAGTAACCTCAAACAACCCTTTGAGAGCTCACGGGCAGCAGAGAACTGAGGGGAACACTGCAGAATGAGGGATGCCCTGAGAAACTGGAGGCTTTTTTTCCCCACCATATTATGATTTATTTAGGAGCTTCAATAGCTAGTGCTGTTGTTCTATAGAACTCCCCGCACCAACAACCTGACCTTCAAGATGGACAGTTTTACACTACTCTCTTTGAAAATTAGAGTGAGGGCAAACAGGAGGAGGAGAACAGTTGAGAAAACTGGAAGTCAGTGCAAGAAAACACTTAAAGGCTGCCTTCTATTTGGAAAAGACTTCACAGCAGTTTTCAAAGACTAACTGCCCTGAGCTGGATCCAGCCAGCCTGTTTTGTTTGGACCTTAGAGAAATCAAGAAATAACACTTGCAAATAGATTTCCGGTCTCTCAAAAAAAAAAAAAAAAATGGGGATATCTGGTAACAGTGACAAGTATTCACACATGGCAGTAATTAGCTGGAACTGAACAATGACCATCCCCTTGAGAAGGCCGGCTCTCTTCTGTGTTTCGTGGCCTCCACCATTTCCAATCTGGTACCTCTATCAACTCTGCTCCTTTCCATTACCTGCCTGGCTCTGCAGGCATTTGGTTGCAGGCTCTGCATTATCTTATGTCCCCGTAGCAGGAGGCAGTAGGAGGCATGATGTATTGGATTCATTGTTCTGGTCCTGGGCTCTGTGGAGGATGTGAATGCTCAAGGCCAGGAAGGAGCCAGCCTTCTTTCTATTAGGGCTTCCCTGTGACCTTGACATTGTGCTATTTTCTCATGAATTCAAAGAAAAGTGTTTAGGAATGAGGAGTGGTAATGATTGGAAACTAAACAGCAGAAGATAAGGAGTGTGAGTGTGAATAAGCTCTAAGGGATGGCTCTGTTTCAAGGTTTTTATTAGGATACCATCACTTCTGGTAAGAGGCACTCTCAAACCTGGATTCAGGATGAGATGTAACCTTAAGAGTCCACCCTTCAAAGCCTCAATTTGTGTGTCTGTTAAATGGGAATCAGACATCAAAGTGTACTTGTAAAGACCATAAATAGTGTATGTAAGACACCCCACAGTAAGTATCCAATAAACGAATGCTAAGTAGCCTCAAAATCTTTTAGGAATAAGGTAGAGTTTAAAACAGAAAGGGGAAAAATGGTAAGAATTATTTTTAATAATATTTGGTCTTACCAATTGGGTGGGGCTGCTTGGCCTAGGGAGTTATGTAGTTTTCCAAGTCTGAATATTCCCACATGACCTTTGTTCAGCTCTCTCGCATGTCTTGTCCTGATGAGTATCCCTCGGGATTCTTCTGGGCTGAGGTTTTGTCTTGCTGTCTCGTAGCCATCGGAGCCAGCAGACCTGACTGGCGTGAGCTGGACGATGAACTCATGAAGCAGGCCGTGCTGTATGTGGATTCCCAGGAGGCCGCCCTGAAGGAGTCAGGGGATGTCCTGTTGTCAGGGGTGAGCCTCCTGTCCTGCCTGGCACAGCTGTTGTCTGGCCTGGGTTTCACTAACTTCCCCTTCAGTTTATCCTCTTCCAGACCTTGGTCCACTCACTTCCTGATGGGGAAGAAGCTCTTAAACATCATATAACCCTTTTAAATCCAATTCCAGAAAAAATGGCCACTATGGTGATGGCATGTGTTTTCCTGCCCTCTCTGCCAGGAGAGAGAAGCTCGAGGGGTTTTTCCGATGGACTTTCTTATAAGGAAGTAGGATTGGGAGTTGGGAGCCTATTGTAGCCTGGAAAGCTTCCCCGTGTGGCCAGGACAATGGGACTGTGATTGACCCCCTTTTGGCTGCCTTTTTCCCTTGTAATCAGGGCATAGAAGCAAGAAGGGGGCAGCCAAAATGCATGTTCAGATCAAGACACGTCTATTTCCTCACTGAGATGGGGACCTGGCAGGCCACCCCGCTCCATGCAAGCTCAGCTGTCTGCATTCGTGGCATCAGAAAGGATTTCAGGGGACAGCATCCAGTTTCCACATGGTCTTTTATCAAGTTCAGCCCTTGAAGCCAACCCCGAGCAGACTCTGGCTCCTTCCCTTAGTCCGTGTGTGTTTGTTTCTCAGGCTGAGATCTTCGCTGAGCTGGGGGAAGTAGTGAAGGGCATGAAGCCAGCCCACTGTGAGAAGACCACGGTGTTCAAGTCTTTGGGTAAGATCCATTGCTCCCTGGGCACAAATCCAGCCAGAGCACAGGCAGGCTTCCCAAGTGGGGCAAAGAGAAATGAGTCAACAGGCCCTGGGGCTGGATCGCTGTTGAGTCCATCACGCCAGTCAATTATTGACATGTCTTAGTGCAGTGAACTCTGGGAAGTTCACTGCACTAAGACGTGTCGGGAAGTCCTGGCTTGGAGTCCCTTCTCTGCCATGTACTGGGTGTGTGTGTCCTCGTCCTGACATCTCTGAGCCACACATTCTTCAGCACCTGTTACTCTGAGTTGTTATGAGGATTAAGTGAGAGGTGCTTGGAAACCGATTGGTGCTATCATTCAGACTTAGATCTAAATGAATTCAGGAGACAGCTTTCAGAGGTAGGGGCAGGGAGAACAAGGGGGAAAGCCTAAAAGAGATTCAGATAGGAAGCTCAGCCTGATACCTCTTTGTTCCCTCCTTCCCTACCCTCCTCCTTGCTTCTCAAACGATGTGGTTCATGGGAGCTATAAACTACCTGCGCTGGTACGGGAAGAAACCCATCAAGACTGGGCTCCCAGTGGCTCCCCTCTGGGCTCCTGGGCTCACCTCTTCCACTCTACCAGATTTAAGAGAATAGAAGTGCATGGGAGCAGAACACATTCAACTGATAGGCCTACAATACTGAAATAATCCCAAATTTGTTGGTATATAGTTGCTACCTTGAGCCCCTCAGGAGTGCCCTCTGCCCTTCTCTTAAGACTTCCATACTTCATAACAAGCTCAAATGCTTGGCAGAGCATTAAGAGGGCTCTGGCCACCCAGAAGCCATGGTATGGTTTAGTAGCCATGCCTTGCCAGTTATTAAACATTTTTTAAATCTCTCAGATACTTGAAGACAGGCAAAAAAGGCAGTATAAGCTTTATGCAGAATTTGGTTCAGAGACATCCCACTGATCCTGTTGTGTCTGAAAGTTTCAGGCTTCACAGCAGACCAGAGGACGTCAGCCTCCTTAAGGAGGCCAAACGCTGCAGAAACCCGCACTCCCCCTTTTGAGCAGTATTCTGTTTTCTACCTTTTGGGGATTGGTTTACTGGCACATCTTTTCATCTGAACACCTTTATGTATCTGTGCTGGGTGCAAAGTTTAAGGTATATATTCAGAATTACAGATCCAGTGTCCCTTATCCAAAATGCTTGGGACCAGAGGTGTTTTCAATTTTAGAGTATTTTAACAGGCTGTTCTGGTTGAGCATCCCTGATCCGAAAATCTGAAATCTGTAATGCTTCAAAATTGATCTTCAAAAAGTTTCAGATTTCAGAGCATTTGGGGTTTTAGATTTTCAGATTAGGGATGTTCAAGCTAAACAAAACAAAGGGGAGATGCAAAGGATGCAGGGTTGAACCAGACCAGAGGTCAGCAACTACAGACCATGGGGCCAAACTTGGCCAACCACGTGCTTCTGTATGGCCCAGGAGACAGAAACTTTTTTTTTTTTTGTAAAAACAAAGAAATTGTTTCCCATTTTCAAATGAGTAAGAGAAGAAAAACCAGAAAGATAATATTTCATGACACATGAAAATGACAGAATTTCAAATTTGAGTTCCCATAAAGTTTTATCGGAACACAAGCAGGCCCATGGACTGACCTATTATCGACAGCTGCTTTTCCACTGTCAGAGTCAGAGTTGAGTACTTGTCACAGAGACCATGTGGCCCACAAAGCTGAATATATTTACCATCTGACTCTACTAAAAGTATGCTGACCCCTGAACAAGGCCTTGATGGACACACATTTGGGCATTTATTGCTTAACATCATAGTCCATGCCTTGACCTAACCTTTGCAGAAATATCCAAGCCTGAACTCACCTCCGGATAGCAGTCCCTATTATCCTGATGGGCATTAGCAGCATGCACAATATTATCAGAAAACTGCCAGTCACAGGGCCTGGGTCATTTTGGGTGTTGTTCTGACAAAAAGTGACCCAAATTTCTGTTCATTCCAGGAATGGCAATAGAAGACATGGTGGCAGCCAAACTAGTGTATGATTCCTGGTCATCTGGTAAATGAAACAAAAGATTTTGTGTTGAGATGGATGTTACAGCTCCAGGGTTGCTGCCCCTGATTGTTTCATAATTTCTAGATCAAATGAGGAAAGCCCATTCCCCAGTGACTCACAACTTGTGCTTATCATGTTTTATCTTAAATACTAAGGTCCCCATTCATGTTTGTAGTTGGAAAGCAACACTGGTAACCATTCCTTCTGTTATTCCAGATTATTATAACATTCCCCCTCCCTTGTATTTCACTAACTTTGTATTCCCCTGAAATAAAGCATTTTCCAATTCTGCATTGTTTGTTTCAGTAACTTCTATCCCTCATGGTGAAGAAATGAGGAGGCTCATGCTTCCATTTACTCCCTGGGGGGCCTTCAATGACTGTAATGACAATTTTTTTTCTGTTTTTTGGTTGAAATACAACTCATCACATAACTCACCATTTTAAAGTGTGCCATTTAGTTGTTTTTGTTATATTCACAGGGTTGTGCATCCATCCCCACTATCTAATTTCAGAATGTTTTCATCACCCCAAAAGAATCCTGGTGTTCATTAGTGTTACTAAACATTTTCCTAGCCCCTAAAAACCAGGAATTTACTTTCTACCTCTTATGGATTTGTCTCTTATGGAAATTTCTTATAAATGGAATCCTATTCCATGCAACTTTTTGTGCCTGTTTTAAAATTTAAAGAAAAATAGAGTTTCTATTATAGGTCAGGAATCCTTTGGTCACAGATAGTAGAGAGCACAACTCAGTCTCTCTTAAGTGGAATGAACGAGTGGAATGGAATTTACTGGCTCTCATAATTAAGAAGTAAACAGGTAACTGGTTCCAGCTATGGTGGTGTCTACACAGGCTGCAAGTGTGATCAGGAGCCAGTCTTATTCTCTGCATCTCTCCATTCTGTTTTCTTATTATGGGTGTTCTCCCCTGTAAAGATACTGTGGCTGCCAACAGCTCCTGAATTATACTTTGCCCTCTTTATTGACTCTAGCATAGAGATCCTCTTCATTCACAGTTTAAAGTCCCAGCACTGAGACTTAAACCACCCAGGTCATGAGCTCATTCCTGGGCCTAACCTCATAGCAATAGGAGATGGAATGCACTCTGTGCCTGTCCCCGAAGGATTGCATTATCTGGGGGAATCTGATACCCTTGCTATTCTGGCCTGGGTCACATGCCTACCCTTGAACTCAGGTGTGGAATCAACCCATTTGACCACATGAGGTGACAAAAAGAGGGAGGATAGGCCATGCAGAAGGCTAAATCTACACTTATCCACTACATTTTTAGTGTGGAAAGAGCCATTAGGAATCATATACTCCAATCTGAACATAGGGATGGGGAATGAGCTGCAGATGCAGAGATGCCTTCCCCAGACCCCTGGAATCACTAGCAGAGCTTTGTTGCCTCTGTCCTGCCAAAGAGCCTGTCCCAAGGGAATTATGGCATTTGCAGGTAAATGGATTGAACTAGAGAATATCATACTAAGTGAAATAAGCCAATCTCAAAAAACCAAAAGCCAAATGTTTTCTCTGATAAGTGGACACTGATCCATAGAGAGATGGGGGGATAGGGAAGAATGAAGGAACTTTGGTTTGTGCAGAGGGGTGGGGCTGTGGGGATTGGAAGGATGGTATAAAGAGACATTATTACCCTATACACATGTATGATTACACTACTGGTGTGACTCTGCACCATGTACAGCCAGCGGAATGAGAAGTTGTGCTCCATGTGTGTACAATGTGTCAAAATGCATCCTACCGTCATGTATAAGTAATTAGAACAAGTTAAAAAAAAAAAAAGAACCTGTCTGCATCCACTTCCCAACCCCATCCCAAGGCAGTTATCAGACAAGCCAACAAAAAAGCCTAGTATGTTACTCTGCTTTGTTTCTCTGCCCATACTTCTCCTGGCAGGGCCTCTTCCTGCTCCAGATTAGCCAGCCTGTTTCTCAGGCTCTCTGGACAGAGGCCTTTGTGCTGAAATAAAATATCCACAGGATCTGATTATGCACATCTCATTGAGTCTTTCTGAAGGTCTTAATAGTGTCACCACCCTATGGATGTGCAGAGAAGGGAGTATGATGATAAGAATGTTCATTCATATACCACTTTCATTCTCTGAACAACAGCCCCATCACAATTCTGCACTAGGCTACTAAAATACAAAAGAGAATAAAGTCCTCACTCTCCAAAGAATACACATATCTGTTGGAAGACAGATATGTAAAAAGGCAATGATTGTACAATGCCCTGGCATTAGCAGAATATATGATTCCACAGCCCTCAAAGGCAAGATTGAAGGGAATTTAATGAAGAGACTGTTTCGAAGGAAGTGCCCTCAGGGCTAACAACAGTAGGAAGTTGGTACCACGACTAAGCTTGAAAGAGCAGTTAGTGGAGCCCAGCAAGAACTGGAGCTATGACAGATGGCTGCCAGACACACGCTGTGGGTTTAGATGAAGGAAGCCAGCAACTGTCCTGCAAGGAAGAAGCAGATGGAATAAATGTCCCAATATCTCTTCCACCCTCTGGTCTCCTGTTAACACCCCCATTGGTCAAACCCAACCAGAAACCAAAGGTCAAAGGAGCTCTTTGGTATAGTCTACAGAGGTAAACTACCTGGGACACAGAGTTGGGTAGAAAATAGCAGAAGTTTTAGAGGAGCAAAAGAAAACAGGCTGCCCAGCCAGGAAGAGCATCCAAGAGTACCAGACTGAGGGAAGGAGAGGGTAAGTCTCTCAGTGGGGCTGGTGGCATGGACGAAGTGTCTTCCAGGCAGTGGACTGCTGGGGTACAAAGACACTGGCATATGAGAGCCATGATATATTTGAGAAGCTACAGGAAATCTTCTGTGGTTATAATTAGAGGACAGAGCAAGGTCAGAGATTAGATCTGAGTCTTGGAGAAGAGAAGAGGGCTCTTTCATCATGAGGGTCTTGTGTGTGATGTTGAGAGACTGAAAATCAAGAGGGAGGCAGAAGGTGACACGAGGAAGTTGACACAGTACAAAGGTGACTCAACCAGCATTGCAGGAAGTTAATTAGAGACAAATAAGGATACTTGTAACCATCCTTGGAAGTGACGACAGCGTCATAAAGGAAACAGTAGTCTTGCAAATAGAGAAAAGAATTTGGGTTTGAAATATTAGGGAGTTGAAAGAAGTTAGTAATCCCTTAGTGTTGAAGGTGAAGGAAAAGGGGTGTTGTGTTGAACTTCCCTTTCACCAAAAATGGAGCTATCCAGCTGGTGTCTCGGCCTCAGCACTATCGACATTTGAATCTAGATGGTTCGTTGTTATAGAGGGCCATCCTATACATTGTAGGATGTTTAACATCCATTGTTTCTACCCACTCAATGTCAGTAGCGCCCCCACCCAACTCATGACAACCAAAAATGTCCCGAGACATTGCCAGGTGACAACAAGCGGCAAAATGATCTAAGTTGATAGTTTTTGATTTGGGGGAAAAATGGTTCAGTTCTGGGCAGACTGAGTTTGAGGTACCTCTGAGACATTTGAGGGGAAGGATATCAGGTAAGACTTAAGCTTGTGAATTTAAAACCCAACATCATAGTGTGGGCTGGTGACTCAACAGAGGAATTATGAGCATATAACATTTCTGAAATGACATCCACCGCACCATAACTTCTCAAACTCCTCTCTTCGGTGAAATGCGACCAGCTATTTCTTTCTTGTTGATGTTTATGTCAAGCTATATAGAAGGAAAAAAAAACCCAGCAGAATGGGAGCAGGAATCCAGTATCACTGAATTGAGCTCTTCTAAGCATGTGGTTAAAGGATGGAGATCTGAGATCAGTGGATATCTGAGACCCATCCTGGCTCCTAACCCTCCTGTCTTTGTCTCTGGCCAAACCTTTCTGTCACTCTTGCATCTCCTCTTGGACATATTTTGTTGCAGTTTGAATGATCTGACATTCTTAGAGCATTTATAACCTTCTATAATGTGGTATAAATCTTTTTCATAACATAATGCTGCATGATGAAGACGCTAGATCTTCAATGTTGAGAAGTTAGGAGAACTCATCACTTATTAATTCCATAAATCAAAATAGGACAAGGGCCCCCAAGAAGAGCATAAAAGTGTTCACTGGCAAATATCCCCTCAAAGGGGGCAAGAGGTACCTGTATAGGCTCATTTCTCCCAACTTGATGTTTCCTCATTATATAAGTTGGGACAGGAATAGAAATAGCATCTCATCAGGAAGACTGTGGAGATACATGAAGAGGGGCTCCTAGCATCTACAATAATACGTATAATAGAGGCAAGCTCAGACTGCAAACTTTTTTGAGTGTCTTGCACATGCCAACTGCTTTTATGCACATTATTGATGAAGTAAAAATTTTAATTCAAGACAACAAAAACAGTATTTGTAAACATAATTATGCTCTAATGCAACATATTTAATGACTGACAAGCTTCCTAAAATCATCCTTCAAGGAAGAATCAGCCAGTTGTTCATCAGATTTGAGCATCTGTATCATCCCAAACCTATGTCCTCTACTGTGACTCTTGAAATAAGTTGTTATGGTTTAGATATGAGGTGTCCCCCAATAGCTCATGTGTGAAACAATGCAAGAAAGTTAGAGAAATTATCAGGTTATGAGAATATTGACCTAATCAGTATTGTAATCCACTGGAATGGATTGACTGGGTGGTAACTAGGTAGGATGTAGCTGGGTGAGGTGGGGCACTGGAGGCAGCCTTTGGGGGAGGCATTTTGTCCCTGGTGAGCGGAACTCTGCTTCCTGGTGCCATATTCTGAGCTGCTTCCCTCCACCATACCCTTCCACCATGATTTTCCCTTGCACCCTGGCCCAGAGCAATGGAGTTGACCGTCTATGGATTGAGACCTCTGAAACCATGAGCCTCCAATTAACTTTTCCTCCTCTAAAATTGTCCTTGTCAAGTCTTTTGGTCACAGTAATGGAAAGGCTGGCTGAAACTTATATGAATTAGACCATGCTGAAGGCAAACAGCTTCTTCTATATTATATGCATGATCAATGACAAATTCTACATGATGTAAGTCTGGCTATAAAAATTCAGTGAAGTTTATCTGTTCAAAAGAGTTTCAAGTTGTATTTGGGGTTTCCTTTCAAATAAATTTCAGCAGAGCAATGGTTGCCAGTTTATGTCGTGGAACGTACATGTAGCATTGGTGATAGACAACAGTAAATAAAAGATACAGAATAAGCATGAAAATACAGAATTTAATCCTATAATAAATATTTCCTACAAACAAACTAGATTTTTTTTAAGTTACTGGAAGCACTAAGCCCTTATAAATATCAAGAAGAGCTGGGTGCAGTGGCACACACCTATGATGACAGTCTCATCAACTTTGCAAAACCCTGTCTCAAGATAAAAATAAAAAGGGCTTGGGATGAGGCTCAGTAGTGGAGTACTCCTGGGCCCAATTCCCCAGTTTTATACATACTCAAAAATAGTTGTGAAGTAGGCCTGATTCCTTTTTTCTTTATCCTTCTTTCTTTCCTTCACCACCCTCTTGCTTAGGTGCTCCATCGTCAGCGCTGGTCGCCATAAGAAAACACCACAGACTGAATGGCTTAAACTAAAGAAATTTATTTTTTTCACAGCTCTGGAGGCTGAAAGGCCAAAATCAAAATGTTGGCAGGGTTGGTTTCTCCTGAGGCTTCTCTCCTTGGATGGCAGATAGTGCATTCTGGCTGTGTCCTTGGGTGACATTTCCCTATGTGTGAGTACATCCTTAAAGATATCTTCCTCTTCTTTTACCAGTCATATGGGATGAAGACCCCATCCTTGTGATCTTATTTAAACTTAATCACCTCTTCAAAGACCCCCCCAAAACTGTCACTTTGGGGGTTAGGGATCCAACATGAACACAACAGGCACCTATGTTCTCTTTCTTTACTCTCCCTACCTGCCACTCTGTCCTTGTTCTCAGACAGGAATATCATGAACCCAGTTCCATTGTTTGTAAACACGTAAGCATTTGTTGGAAGTTGAAGTTGGGCACCAAGCCTCAGGCAACATGGAACTTCAGTCCCCACTGACAGGCAAAGTCATAGAGCTCAGGACAGAACCAGAGTCAGCATCCCCAGGGTAGATCAGAAAGGAAGCAGTCGGCCATCATGATGAGAAATGATTAAATCCAGTGTTAGAAAAGTAATTTTTCCTTCTCTGTCATCCATTTAACCCTATCTTTATTCAACAATATCAAAGGCTAGTTGAACAGAAATGCCATTTTCTTGTTCCAAGATCTCCTTTGCATTTCTCACTGATGGTTTATTTGGATAGGTGTTGGAGTGGAGTCTGGGCCTCCTTCCTAGGTAGGCACCTCCAAAACCCTAGAAGCCATTCCCAGTGGTCCGGCTTTGGGTAGAGATCTGGTATGGAGTGGAGAGTTTCCAGGGGGCCACAGCATGGCTCCAGTCAACTCAACATTCTCCATCAGAGGCTGGTGTCCACCAGCGGGCCAGGTTGTTGGACCACCTGCATTCTTCTGTTTATGGCATTAAGAACTTTCTTCCTAGGACCCAGCTGCATTTGTATGTTCTGAAGGTCCTCATCGGAGCAAAGCATCAGAGCTTCTAGATCAATCTGCTCTCTCGTGAAAATGGGAAGGAACTCTCCCAGGTGGTGGGACTGCAAGAACACTTCGAGGGGAGTCGCATCCACCACTTCTTCCTCCCACTCCACTTCATCCTCATCCCAAGGCAGCTCAGGTGACCCAAGGCCATTTTCACCCGCTTCTCCCTCTTCACCCGCCTCAGCTTCATCAGCCTCTGCTGCTCTTTGGAGCAAGTCACTGGGCATTTTAAATTCCGACTCCCTCTTGCTGTTTGAGATGTCTTCAGGGCTCCATGCTGTGTTCTTTTGAAAGACAATATTCCCTAGACCTGGACGGTTGAGAATGGATTCATGTTGCTCATCATCGTCCTCCTCTGCTGGGAACTGGAGCTTCTCTTTGAAGCCCCCGGAAAATGAATCTTCGTCCTCTTCTCTGAACACTTCCATCACATTCCTCTGCCCACTTCTACCCTCCTTCCCTATGGGCTCTGCTGTGTCTTTGTTCTTCTTGAACTTCATCTTGAAGGTATCTTTAATGCCCTTAGACAAAGACCCAAATGTACTGGAAGCAGAAGCACTTGAGAAGGATGACCTGGAGAAGGTGCCCTTGGAAGAAGAAAGAGTCCCTGATTCCTCCTTGTTGTAGGTGCGGGCCATCTTATTTTGGTGTTTCTCCTGGAGCCTTTCACACTCTTTGATCTGCCTCCTGGCATTTTTCTGAGCCTGCTCCTTCAGCCTGGAGACCTTCTTGGGGTTCATGGTGTTCTGGGCAGTGGCAGCCTTATCCAGGAGAGCAACACATTCATTCTGATCCCTGCTGGCAGCAGCATCCAATGGAGACTGTAAGTCATTATCCAGGGCAAAGATGTTGGCACCAAAGTTGATCAGGAATGAGACACAGTGGGCATAGCCATTGGACGCTGCGTAATGTAGAGGAGTATTTCCCCAGATGTCACATTTATCGGGGTCCCCTCTAAAAGAGAAAATATGAAAGTTGCAAGTGAAACATTTTTTTTCTGGGAACATAAATTCCAAAAACAGAAATAAAAACAAAAATAACGAACAAAATGCAGGCTAGTGCAAGCCTGTTTATCCTGCCTTGACGTTGACATACTATAGCTGCTCTAAGTCTAGATATGTCATCTTGCAGCTAGACACCATATGGCCAGAAACAAACAAACAAAAAAAGCCATTCTCTGCCCTATCTCGTTTTTAGAAGAAAATCTTTCCAAGAAACTCCCTAACAAGTCAACTTTCATATCTCATTGGCCAGAATTGGTTCCCATGCCTAGAAAGGGTAGTACCATGTTTAACTTAGATCAATTAGAATTTTTCCCTGAAGCTAGGAATAGGATTATCCAAAAGCATACTGGTAAATGTTTAACCACTGGCTCATTTGAGGGGAAAATCATCAAAGCCCTGATGTATAGCATGTGCCAATTTCTGTTGTGTAAGAATATTCACAATGATAAATTTAAACCTCCCAATATAAAATCCCTAGACAGAGTTTGGAAGAGATGTGCAGTAGCCTACCATTATTAATTATTTCTTCCATATAAAATCAATGGATCTGTATAATCTGTTTAAAAATATTTTTTAAATCATTGATGGACCTGTATTTTATTTATTTATATCTAATGCAGAGAATTAAACCTAGTGCCTCCCATGTGCGAGGCAGGTGCTCTACCACTAAGCTACAACCCCAGCCCTGAACCTGTATAATTTTAAGAGCACTGATAATAGTAAAATGTGGTAAAATATATTATCTTTATTTTAACATGATTTATTAAATTGTAGGCTTATATCATTTTATTTCAATAATTGCTGTGTTTAACCAACTCTGAAAATTCAACAGCAACCTCTCAGGAGCTGGCAAGAGATGATTCCAGCACAATAATGCCGTGTTCCCTCAAGTCACAAGTGGAAACGAACAACCAAACCAAACTGGGTCATCATCAACAAGAAGAGAGGAGTAGATGTTGGGCAGGTAGTCAGCAGTGTCTGCTATGACCAGTATTCATGTGAAATGTAGAACATCTCCATCTATTCTTGTTTCCTTCCAGTATTGTATGAGTGATAGTTCTACAAGAGGTCAAGGTGGGTTAGGGGTGTTATAATGGCACTGAGGCCACTGATCTGCCGTCTGGCACAGAAACAATGACATTGGTAGATTCTCACTGAAGACTGGTGAAATGACTGACCACCTACTGGAATCCTGGCCCAGGCTCCTAGTTCCCCTGTCATAGGAGGCCTAGAGATATAAACATAGACCCTGTGGAAGGTCAGGAGAACGAGTCTAAAAGTTCTCCTTATATTTCTCATGAGAAATGGCAGAAATAGAAGAAAAGATCACACCGAATTAATTAATAATATTCAGTAATCCTTCTCCTTTGAAAAGTTTCTTGTGGTAGTCTGGGGACCAAACTAAGGACACAAACAAGCAACAGCAGCAAGGGCTTTATCTGTGATTTTGTTTGAAAAGCAGAATTTTGGACCCCAGCCCACACTTACTGAATGAGAATCTAGAGTAGAGTTTAACATTACCCTCTAGTAATTCTCAGGCTCACTATGGACTGGGAAGAGCTGCACTAGTGAATGCAGCCGAGTCAGTGTCCTGTTACTCCTTCCTGGGAGCCCTGCCTGCCCTATGCTCTTCAGTTTCTAAGCACTTTGTTTCTCATTGCCCAACACCACCATTGTCACAATCTCCCTCTTAGAGAAGAAGGAAGAGAATCTTACTGCAGAAGTAAAAGGAGACTCAGATGAATGAATAAAGAAAGTGTTATATACACGTGCAGTGGAATACTCCTCAACCATAAAGAAGAATGACATTACGGCATTTGCTGGTAAATGCATGGAAGTAGAGAACATCACACTAAGTGAAATAAATCAGACTCAGAAAGTCAAGACTTGAAGGTTTTTTTCTCATATGCAGAAGCTAGACCAAAATAAGGAGAAAAAGAAAAGGCCAGGGGAGGGGTGTCCCATAAAAACAGAAGAGAGATCAGTGGAGTAGAGGAAGGAGACTGAGTGGGAGGGACGAAGGCAGGGAAAGGGAGGAAGGGTAGAATGAAATTGACCAAACCATTCCATGCACATGCATGAATATAGCACCTTGAATTTCACCTTTATGTATATCTATAATGTATTAATTTAAAAAATCTATAAATAAATAGAAGGAAAATCGGTAGACTAGAGAAAAAGGAATAGGGGCAGGGAGAAGAAGAGGGAAAGGGGAAGTACTGGGGACTGAATTGGAGCAAATTATATTCCGTGCTTGACTGATTACGTCAAAATGAACCCCACAATCATCTATAACTGTAATGCAGTAAATTTAAAAAAAAAAATTTTTTAAAGACTCAGAGTGTAATGGGTTTGCCCAAGGCTAACAGGCAGCACAGGTTGGGCCAGGCCTGTCTCTAAGTCTAACCATCTCTTACTCAATACAGTCTTAAAGTAACATTTCTCAGCTTTTCCACTTCACCAGCCACAAATCCTCTAGCTTGACTTTTCTAGGACTCAGTTCCATTATTTGTAAATTGAGACTAACAACACTACTGACTCATGGAGTGAATTAAAGTTAACATATATAAAGCATGGGAAAGTGCTTTATAAACATTACTTATTCTGATTCCCCTCTAAATTCATAATGCTGAATTTTTATGTATTTATTTTTTTCCTCCCACCCACCTACTAAGTTTCTGGCAGCACAATGGCTTTTATAGATTTTAGTGTTTATAGTCTTACTTGTCAAATATGTATGCTCTGTCTCCAGAGTTAGATAATTTTCCAGACAGAGCAAATCCTATTTTCTCTCTTTTTTTGGTCATGTACAACTCCTAGCAGAAATCTCAAACCCAACACAAAGAAGCCAAGCAGGTATTGTAAGAGCCCAAAAGAGGCCAGGTTCTTTCAAGGAAGACACAGTTCAATGCATGTCCTTCTAGAAAGGGCATGACTGCAGCTGATACTGCCTTAAATAAAACACAGAGACAATATTGTCAGACCCTCCATTTTTCTTTCAGTGCAGGAAGAAATCCAGAATTTCATGGAAGTTTTAGGTGTTGGCTCAAATTTAAAAGAAAAACACAGTGAAGTCCAAACAAAACACATTTGTGGACTCTATCCAGCCCACAAACTGGCAACCTTCTTCTGCAGAGAGAACAGCCTGAGGAAATACACAGATTCGAGACATTGCATGGCACACCTGGGGAACCCAGCATATACAGTGGTGTGACCAGAGTGCACCAAGCTGGGGATAAGGGAAAAGTGAGGGGCGGAGAAGAAAAAGACTATGAAATTAAATCTAAAAAAAGCAAATATTATTTAACTGTTTTGTTGGGCAGCCTCTTTCAAGAAGTTTCTGGACAGTCAGTCTGATTTAACTGTTTTGGATCAAAGGAGACCCCTTTCAACCTTGGCACAGTTGTGCATCTTAGGGGAACACAGTGCCTCACCCCCAAACACGTGGTTTTACTTTTTATTTATTTTAGCCAACCACCATATTCAAGAGACTTCTTAAGTACCCTAGATATCAAAAGAGGAATTGTAAAACATTCAAGACATTATATAGACATAAACAGAAACATACTGATTAAATTTGCCTGGAATTATCCTTGGATCGGATAAGCTAAAAAGGAAATTAGGATGAGGAGTGAGTTGTGGTGGTGGTAGGGTGACCGGGTATTAAGAAGTCTGGGTTAAATCAATATGCTTAGGCCACAGCATTTCCCATCTCAGTATACCTTAAATGAGGAGGAAGAACTTGAGGAAGAGCCAAGATGACTATGAAAGTGGGTCTTCCTTAGAGAAAATTTCAAATGCAAAATTCCAAATTTACAGATGAAATTGTAAGAGGATTCATGAGTATTCCTGGTGTATTTAAGCTATTTCCACTTGCGAAAGTTCTATTTAAAGACAACTTTCCAAACTGATGTATAACTTAAATAATAATATTTTGTATGAATAAGCGTTATGAGGTCTTTCTAAAGTCAATCGTTATCTTCTTTCACATTTCTTGATGAAACTATTGTATATAACTGCCCAGGTATGCACAAACTTGTTCTAGGAGCCAAGATTTATGGTTCAGATATGAGGTATCCCCGCCCAGAGCTACTTGTCAATGCAGGGATAGTCAGAGGTGAAATGATTGAATTATGAGAGCAGCAACCTAATTGGTCCATCCCAATTTGAGTGAACTGAATGGTAACTATAGGCTCCAGACTTTGCTAGAGCAGGTGGGTCATGGGGGGCACACTCTGGAAAGGTTCATCTTCCTTGTGTCCCCTTCCCATCTCATTCTCTCTGCTTCCTGACTGCCATATCTTCCTTTGCCTGATGTTCCGCCATGATGTTTTGCCTCAACCCAGGCCCAGAGTAATGGGGTTGGCCAGCCATGGACTGAACCTCTGAAACCATAAGCCAAACCATACTTCTCCTCCTCTAAGCTGTTCTCATAGGTACTTTGGTCACACAACAAAGAATTGACTAACAAATTCTAACACTGATGCTGTGTGGTTCCCTTGGGCTAACTCTAGTCCACTATTGATTTTTTTTTTCCTACACTCTTTTTGAAAAGAGAAACTAACTGAAGAGATTTTAAATATTGTGCTCTTGATTTTTGGTAGACCAGTTGCATTTTGACAAAAATTTTTAAAGCTGGCTTGGTATTATTGTCATTAAATAGGCAATTTCCTTAAATTAAATTACTCTAAAACATCTATTCCCTTACAATTTCTCTTTTTGTTGTTGATTTGATTTTTTGTGGGTACAATTGTTCTCAAAAACAATCATTCTTTCAAAAATGTTTTTCTATGTAAAAAGGAATTATTTGGACTCGCAAATAATCAAAGAAATGCAAATTAAAACAATACACTACTTTTTTGCCTATCAGATAGGCAATGATTAAAAAGAATATTAATACTTGGTTCTAGTAGGAGTGAGGAAAGGAACTATTGGAGGAAGCATGAAATAGTTCAAATTTACTTGAATATGTGTCACAAGCCTTTAAATCAGTCACCCTTTGAGTCAACTATTATATATTAGGGATTTATCCTAAGGAAATGTCAGATCTTTGTGTAATCAAAACAAAAATGCAACTGTGGAACTCATAGAAGTCTCAGAAAAGAATGATGGTTGAGGTGGTAAGGGATTAGGGAAATGTTGGTGTCCCCAATACAAAAATTTCAGTCAGGAGGATTTAATTCATGATAGCCATTGTCCAATATGGTGACTATAGTTAATAACAATATACTATATACTTAACAGTTGCTAAGAAAGTAGATTTTTCAATGCTCTTACACAGAAAAGCATATGAGATGATGCATACAATCAGCTTGATTTAGCCATTCCACAAGGTATACATAGTTCACAATGTATGCCATAGATGTATGCAATTTTTATCAATTTAAAATAAGTAAATGAATGAACATAACAATAAAACATACTACCGTGTAGTCATTTAAATAGTAGCATGGATCTCAACTTTTATGTGCAAATGGCCCATGATATATTACAGTGTCAGTATGATTTCCATGATTGCCTTTGTAGGGAGAAAAATGCACACATGCATGGGCTCAAAGCAAAAAATCTGGAAGGACATTTTGATGGTCCCCAAGTCATAATACTTATATTTATCAGGGTTTTCACTTTACAATGGTGCAAAAGTGATATACATTCAGTAGAAACTGTGTTGAATTTTTATCTTTTTCAGGTTAGTGATAGTCAGTGGGGTATTTTTTTAGCGATTCTGGGCAGCAGCAGTGAGCCTTGTTGCCCAGTTTGCCATGTAATCGTGGCAGTGAACAACTGGTGCTCTACAGTGTACGGTCTTGCTAAACTATGATGTTTAGCAATTAGGTAATTGAATACATTTTCAACTTCTGAGGGCTTACCAGGCAGGGTGCAGCCCCATCGTAAGTTGAGTAGCATCTGTACTAGTAGTGATGGCTGTGATAATTGGTGTGGCTTTAAACTTTCTAAGAAAGCCGGGGTTTTTAAATTTCTAGTTACCACAGGATCCACTAACTCAATCAGGTAATAAGAAATAAACACTTAAATTATCAGGCTGGAATGTACTTCTTCAATAATCAATAAACTAAATTCAAGATATTAGCTTTCTTTCCTCTTGTCTCTCCTTTAAATCTAATTGGACATTTGATCTCATATTGGTGTCTAAAGATTAACTCTGGTCAACATGGAAGATGACCTCTGAAAATCCTCACAAGACTTTGTTTTTAGCCTATACCAGATCAATTTAACACAGCAAATCTTAAATGCTTTGGGGTAAGGAAACAAAATCTGAGCAGCAGTAGAATCAGTGAGCAAACAAAAGTTGAGAAAAAAAAAAGGGCTAGAAAATACAGGGTTACTCATACACTGCTGGTGGGACTGCAAATTGGTGCAGCCAATATGGAAAGCAGTATGGAGATTCCTCAGAAAACTTGGAGTGGAACCGCCATTTGACCCAGCTATCCCTCTCCTTGGTCTATACCCAAAGGACTTAAAAACAGCATACTACAGTGACACAGTCACATCAATGTTTATAGCAGCACAATTCACAATAGCTAAACTGTGGAACTAACCTAGATGCTCTTCAATAGATGAATGGATAAAAAAAAATGTGGTATATATACACAATGGAATATTACTCAGCAATAAAAGAGAATAAAATCATGGCATTTGCAGGTAAATGGATAGAGTTAGAGAAGATAATGTTAAGTGAAGTTAGCCAATCTCAAAAAACCAAATGCTAAATGTTTTCTTTTGATATAAGGAGGCTGATTCATAGTGGGATAGGGAGGGGGAGCATGGGAGGAATAGACAATTCTAGATAGGGCAGAGGGGTGGGAGGGGGAGGGAGGGGGCAAAGGATTACAAATGATGGTGGAATGTGATGGACATTATTATCAAAAGTACATGTATAAAGACACAATTGGTGTGAATATACTTTGTATACAACCAGAGATATGAAAAATTGTGCTCTATTTGTGTATTAAGAATTGTAAAGCATTCTGCTGTCATATATAAATTTTAAAAATCAATTAAAAATGAAAAAAAATACAGGGTTAGAAGAATTTTTGTTGCCATATCCAATGTTTAATAACTATGAATAAATGGGCTAGATTTTGATATCATATTGAAAAAAAATTATGTTGCTTTGTCAAATTAATGGAAAAAAAGGGTGGACTATGTAACAAACTGTTGAGACAAATGATTAAAAACATGGACAAGTGTAGTTAAATCATAACCTTATATTTTAAAGAAAAATAACTTATATATGAATAAAATTTTTAAAATATGACACGAAAAGTACTAAAGAAAATCTCAGTCGATAGTCATGAATGAACTCAAAGTTAGAGGTACCAACCAAAGATTGAGAGAGACTTATATGTACTTAAAATATATATTTTTATATTTATATTTTCATTTATATTTAAAATATTGGTTGTCAAAAAATAAATTATAAATTGTGTGAAAATATTTGTAACATGACAAAAGGGTTAATATTTTTAACTTTAGAAAGCATTTTTATAAATTAATGAGAAATGTTGATGATCCCAATATAAAAGTGGAACAAGATTAAAAGTCCACAGTTCACAAAACAGTAAACATAAACATAATTTTCAAGTCGGGCATGGTTGCACACACCTATAATCTGAGCAACTTGGGAGCCTGAGGCAGGAGGATTTCTAGTTTAACGCCAGCCTCAGCCATTGGGTGAGGCACTAAGCAATTCGAGACCCTCTCTCTAAATAAAATACAAAAGAGGCCTGGAGATGTGGCCAGTGGTTAAGTGCCCCTGGGTTCAATCCTCTGGTACCAATAATAATAATAATAATTTTCAACCTCACCAGTAACCAGAGAACATTAAAGCCACACCTGATACATCATTTTGTACCTACCATATTGGCAACAAAACAAAACATGTCTTCACTCTCTGAAGGACAGTTACCAATACTCCCCCGAAAAGAATCTTTTGCACACAGGCTGCTATGGCTTGAACATCCATGTCCTCTCCAAGATTCATGGGAAATTTAATTTCTAATGCCACAGTACCAAGTGGTGAGGCCTTTAGGTGGAGCTCTTAAGTATGGGATTGGTTATCCTTATATAAGAACTTGATGGAGACTATTTGCCTCTTATTCTGCCCCTTTTGTCTCTTCCACCATGTGAGGACACTGTTCCATCCCTCCAGAGGATAAAGCAACAAGGTGCCATCTTGGAAGCAGAAACTGGACTCTTACCAGACACTGAGACTCCCGACTCCTTGATCTGGACTGCCTAGCTGCTAGAACTGTGAGATATGTTTCTCTTCTTTATACGTTACCCATTTTGAGGTATTTTGGCACAGAAGCACAAATGGGCCAATTAATCAAAAAACTTCCCTTTGGAGAATTTTTTTTTTTCTCAATTAACAATGAGTGAAGCTTTATAAGTAAGGATAGTCATTGCAGCACTGTTCAAACCAGGAAAAACAAACTATCTGTCCAAGAGAGGGATTGCCTAAGAAATAAATTTGCTGACTACTGATATTCTTTTTTTATATTTATTTTTTAGTTGTAGTTGGACACAACACTTTTATTTTTATTTATTTATTTATTTTTATGTAGTGCTGAGGATCGAACCCAGGGCCTCGCACCCACTAAGCAAGGACTCTACCGCTGAGCCCCAGCCCCAGCCCTGACTACTAATATTCTTATAGAAGAATATTGATGTGGACTATACACATGTACATGAATATTTACATAAACATGTAAATACATATATTTATAGGGAAAGGAAGTCTTAAATCAGACAAAAGGAGTGGGGAAGACCAACTTCATTCTTTTCCTTATTGAGTCCAGAACTCAGGAACTCTCCTGACCCTGGGTTCTTCGTGCTTTTCCTTCAAGGGCCCCCCCAATTTCAATTAAGGGTCTCAACATCTACAAGCTTTTTGAACCAGCACCTGAGCTTTGACCCTCCTCTTCCTCTTCAGTCCACAGCCAGTCAATCACTATCCGTTCTACATCTGAACTGCCACTCAAATCCATGCACCTACGCATTTTCACTGTCACTATCCGAGTCCAATTCATCTCCACTATTAAGAGTCCCTGATCTTCTCTCTGCCAGAGCAATCTTGGTAAACATGAAACTACTTAATTGTCCCCTTTGCATGAACACAAGACTTGTCTTCCCTGACCCTTAAGATATTAAGTTCAAATCCTCTTTTCAATGTTCTCCGTAATCTGGTCTCATCACATATGATAGTCCTTCCTGTCCCTATTCAAGCCATGTCCAGCCACACTCAACTTCTGTTCCCGGAATGCACAGTGCTCTGTCTTAGGGGAGTCTCGCTGCCTTCCACCTTTGCCTGGTCAACACCTTTTCATTTATTGGAATCCCAGCTGAAGTCCTTTCCCCTCCGGTAGAAACTTCCCTAACCCTGAGTACCCTCTACTTTCCCTCTTCAACCCAAGTCCTAGATGGCTCATCTGTCTTCCCCTCTCAAATCTGACCTTCAGGTCAGGAGTTGTGTTTCTCTTATTGATCAGTGTCCCCAGTGACTAGGAAAAAAAATGGCTGCCATTTAATAATATGCGATATGTATTGAATTGAATTCACTTGGCTCTCCTGTTTACATTTTTTCCTTCTCTTCCTTCTTTTCTTCCTTACTTTTCTTTATTTCTTTCCCCCTCTTAGGTCATGATGGCCAACACTACCTAACCCCTTTGGTGTGGGCTGTGTGTGTGTGTAGTGGCTAGAGATGTAATGAAGTTGACGTAGTCCCTACTATAGTTGAAAGTCCTTGTTATAACTTGGAAAGCCAACAATTCCATTTGAAAATTATGGGCTTGCACTGGATGTGTATACTAATAAAAGACTGTGGGACTTTAATGGCATAGATTAAAAAATATAAAAACACATCCTTTATTCCAGCCAAGGCAAGATTGGCAACTTAAAACCAAGTAGAATGGCAACGTCTTGTGGTGTGTGTGTGTGTGTGTGTGTGTGTGTGTGTTGGTACCAGGGATTGAACCCAGGGACACTTAAACACTGAGCCATATCCCCAGCCCTTTTTTTGTATTTTATTCAGAGGCAAGGTCTTGCTGAGTTGCTCAGGCTGGCTTTGAACTCCTTTGATCCTCCTGCTTCAGCCTCCTGAGCTGCTGGGATTACAGGCCTGTGCCACCATGCCCAGCCCCCTTTTTAAAGATTCCACTATTTAAATTTCATGAAAAAGATTTGTAAAGACACTAGATTAAAATCTCCCCACCCCCCAGGCCAGTAACAATGCCTTAGAGCTCAGTGTCAATCCTCTGCCTTTGGCTAATGGGTGAGCCCCTCCCATGGAGCCAATTCCGTGAGAACGACTGCATCTCTAATATAATATTCTCTCTTTCTCTAAAAAGCCAGTTATTTGGACATTCTAGAAAGAGGGCAAAGCATTTTCACTGACTTCCCTGACTCTTGCTGTTTCCTGTAAAATCCTACCTTAACCCCTGTCTCTTATAGAACCATCAGGTTGAGCTTACCCTCTGCTGCAGATTATTTCTAGGGCTTCCAAGTTCCCGTGGTAGGCTGCCAGGAGAGTGGGAGTCATTCCATCTTCATCAGAAAGATTCAGATCTCGCTTGGTAGCCTCCTTCAGAAGTTCCAGGTAGCTATCACTAGCAGCTTGGTGGTAGCGAGTGGACATTTTTTTCCTGCTCACCGAGGCTTGGCTGAATATTTCTCTTCAGGCAAAGCCGAATGTTGGCACAGTGACTGTCCTATAGAGCTGGTTAATCAGTGATAAGGAGCGTTATGCTAGGACAAAGTTCATCCCAGCCTCTCTCCTTGGAAGGCAGCCAGAAAGATTTGCAGCACTGAACTTGGACCTTTTCCTTCTGGAATGATCATGACATTGAATATTGAAGTCCGCTCTATTCATCTTGAGGGCTTTTAGGAATGTTTAATTTTTGCCATGTCCATTACAAGTCTTAATGATACTGGTTATCTTAACACAGAATGTAAAGAAATAATTTCCAAAATATTCAGAACTAGTCTAGTTGACTGGGGTAGTCTTTTTAATAGTTGTATTGAGGTATATAGTTGGTACGCTTTGAAATTTACCCATTTGATGTATATACTCCAATGATTCTTAGCAAATTTTACCAAGCTTTGCAACCATTACCATAATTCAAGTTTAGAACATTTTCATCATGCTAAGAATATCCCACATGTTCATTTGCCACCCATCTTAATTCCCACTCCCAATGCTAGGAAACCACTAATCTTTTTCCTCTCTATGTATATTTGCTTTTTATGAGCATTTCATAAAAATATAATCATAAAATATATAGTCTTGCATCTGGTTTTTTCCAAAGGATAAATTTTGAAGTTTATCTTTTTATTGCTAAATAATATTCCATCATGCTAACCTATCAAATATTCTTCGTTCATTCAATGTTTAATGAACACTGGGATGTTCTCCTTTCTTTGGCAATTATACAAAAAAAAAGGTACTATCAATATTTACATATGAGTTTCTGTACAGATTTATATTTTTACATCTCAAGTATATGCCAAGGAGCAGAATGTTTGCTGGGTTATATAGTAATTTATATTTAACTTTTAGAAAATACCAAACCAAACTAATGTTCTGTAGTAAAGTAAGATAACTATGGTTGACAGCAATTAATGGCATATTTCAAAATAGTTAGTAGAGAGGATTTTGAATGTTCCCAACAAAAAGAAGTGATAAATGTCTGAGGTGACAGATGTGTCAATTACCCGGATTTGATTGGATTTATACTAAAGTTTCACTCTATACATCATAAATGTGTAAAACTACTACACTAATTATGTTACATTTGTGTTAAAAATAAAATACAGTAAAAAAAAAAAAGTTGCTGAATTGTTTCTCAAAGTGACTGTACCATGTCACATTGCCTCCAGCAATGTATGAACGTCCCAATTTTTCCAAATCCTTGCCAGTCTTTGTTACTGTCCATCTTTTTGTTTATATTCATCCCAGTAGGTATGAAAGGTATCATGTGGCTTTAATTGACATTGCCCAAGTGAACACCTTTCATGTGCTTATTAGACATTCTTACATTTTCCATGCAAATCTTTTCCCCATTTTTTTTCCATTGGGTTGTCTTTTTACTAATGAATTATAAGAATTCTTTATGTATTCTGGACAAAAGTCTTTTGTCCAATATTTGGAACAAAGAGCTGGACACAGTTATCATGCCTGTAATCCCAGCTACTCAGAAGTCTGAGGTAGGAGGGTTGCAAGTTTGAGGCCAGGCTGCTCAACTTTAGGAGATCCTGTTATTTTAAAAAATGAATTCTAGATAGGGCAGAAGGGTGGGAGGTAAAGGGAGGGGGCAGGGGATTAGCAAAGATGGTGGAATGTGATAGACATCATCATCCAAAGTATATGTATGAAGACACAAATTGGTGTCAACATACTTTATATTACAACCAGAGATAGGAAAAATTGTGCTATATACATGTAATAAGAATTATAATGCATTCCACTATCATTTATTTTTTAAAAATTAATAAAAAATAAAAACAAACAAATAAATAAAGGCTGGGGTATAGCTCAGTGGTAAAGCACCCCTGGGTTCAGTCCCCCCCAATATGGAGGGGAAAAATACACATCCAGATTTATAGGATAAAGTTTAAATTACTTAAGGGGAAATTCATAGGTTTTTATTAGAAAAGAAAAAAAGGTTTTAAATCATTAAGTCGAATTTCCACTTGAGGGAAGGTGGAAAAGTATGGGAAAAAATTAACATAAATAAGGAGTACAATAGAACACTCAGAAAATCCAAATCTATCTGTAATCAACATAAAATTAAATGAGTTAAATTCACCATTTAAAAGAGTCAATGTGTTTTATTTATAATAGACACATTTAAAAATATAAAATTGCAGAAAGACTGAAAGAAAAAAAAGCAAAAGTTATATTAAGCAGACAGAAAATTGGTGTAGCTACATTTATATCACACAAAATATAATTCAAGCCAAAAAATTACTAGAGATGAAAGAGAAAATACATCAAAATGAAAAGAAAAATTAATTTTAAAATGATTGTCCTAAACTTATGTATACCAAATAATATTGCCCTACAATAGATAAAACCAAAATTAAATAGGATTTAAGAGAAAAAAACAATACGTAATCATCATGGGAGATTATAACACATCTCCTTAGTGTTACATATCAGATTAAATATTAGTAAAGATATAAACCATTTGAACATAATTAACAAGCTTGGTATTAAATTATACATAAAACCCTGCAATCAACCAAAAACTGCATGTTCTTTTCAAGCACACAGGAAATATTTATAACAATTGACTCTCATATAGAATCAATGCAGGTCTCAACAAATACAAATAACAGGTTCCAAGCCTAAGTGTGCAAGAAAATTAAAATCTATCACCTTTACGTAACTGAGAACTTGCAGTATACTTTTATGTCATTTTAAACATTACATACCATTTGCATTATGTATTTTCCTGTCTTTAACCTGCCATAAATATCTTCCCATGTTGTTACAAAATCTTTAGTATTTTGGAGAATAGTCCAGTAAAGTGATATGATGTTTATTCCTCTTAACTCTTTTTGTCCATCTGTATCTCAAAATAAATTATTTGCCTACTTGGTAAAAGTACAGAGCTTTCATCTCCAGAATCCCTACAATAATTAATTAGCTCCAAGGGTCACTGTTATTTTTTTCTGGTTTCTATGTGAACAACAGAAGCTGTAGGAAGTTGCCTGAAGGACAGCATTAGTTAGCCATAAAAAAAATTGTTTTTAGCCCAGAGAGAATGATATATTCAAACATGTTTGTGAACACTTTGAGAAAAAGGAAAGATTATTTCTCAATTCACTTTTTGCATAAGATCTTTAGACACAACTGGATTAATTAGTGCAGTATGATAGAGAAAAATATACATATCCAGGGAAAGGGCTTCTGAAAGATAAATTATTTGTGGTACAGTCCTATGTGTCAATCAACTAAGGATTCTGCTGTCAGAGGATGATAAAGAGGAGGAGAATAATGAGGGTGAGGATGAAGGCAGATGATTAAATGGACAGAGCAATTATAGAGAAAAAGAGGACTGGAGAAGGAGGATGAGGAAGAGTATCTTTAGTGGCTTTAGTTGTTCTTATGACTTGGACTTAAACCCACCTATGAAATGATAAAATATCTGAGCCAGGCATGGTGGTGCTTGCCTATAATCCCAGATATGGGGGAGACTGAGGCAGGAGGATGGCAAGTTCGAGGCTAGTCTCACCAACTAACTTAGTGACACTCCGTCTAAAAGTAAAAAATAAAAAGGGTTGAGGAGGTGGCTCAGTGGTAGGGCATTCCTGGTTCAATCTTCAGCAGTAAGAAAAAAAGAAAGAGGAGGAGAGAGGGAAGAAAGATAAAACAACTGAATTTTTTTTAAGTGGTAAAGATCCCAGAACCCTCTGACATTTCCTTAGGAAACTTCTTCCCTGGGAGAAAAATAAGTGATGAAGAGAAAGAAAAGCAGAAGCAACTCATTCTGAACTGAATATCCTTCATACCTCACCCCTTCAAGGTGAGGCTGAGAAAGAAGGTTGTGCTCAGAGCTAGAAGACCTGGGGTCCCTAAGATCTAGGGAAAGTGGCTCCATCTGGTTGAGCCTCAGTTTCCTTGTGGGTGAAACTGGGAGATGTTGCTAATGATCACAAATATCACCATCAACTAACTTTACAGTAGTAAAGATGAAGCAAGATAAAATTCCCTACAAACTATAAAGTACAGTTTTACAACTATAAGAAGTTGTGTGATTGTGATAGGTCTGTTTTCTTATTCCCCAAAGCCCAAAGGAAACAAAATTCCTGAGAAATAGTGAGAGCAGAAGTTAATGAAAAGAATGTAGATGTGCATATAATTTAGACACCAAGTCCTTCTGGGGAGTCTTCTAGTCAGTGGGGGATATTATGGATTTTTACTATGTTTTGAACTTACTGCTCTCATGGAAATTAATATTTGAGGGTGTAGCAACAGTATACTGCTGGCCTCTTTCAAGGTCAAGAATATTTGCCCTACACATGGCAGAGACTTGGAGGGTCAGACCCGAGTGGCGGTAACCTTATTCATGGCCCTCAACCTGTCCTGTTGGAGCCAAGCTGCACCCCTACACCTCTCCACCCTCCTCCACTAGTATAACCCAGCTTTAAGAAACATCCGGCAGCGACTTGTGTATCCTCTGGGCTGTCACTTAGGTTCACAGGGGTAGCTTTTATTTTGTCATTCATTTCCCTAAAGTTCTAGAAACTCAACTCAATCTATTATCTGGCATTTGGAGTATTTAATTCTCAAATTTCATTTTGAGAATCCCTTCTACCCAGACAGCTCTTACTTTTGACCAGAGAAAACAACTGGTAGAAAACAACTACCGCAGGGGCAGCACAGAAGAGATCCTCCCACCAATGGATGCTCTGCTCCTCTCAGAACAATGACATAGTCTATTGTTCCATGTTGAGTTTATAGTTTTGCAGTAGCTACTAACAGCCAGGTAAACTAAACAGGTATTCCATCAACCACAGGGTCCAATGCTGGCCAGGAAGAATTTACCTAGGATTCTGACTATCTGTCACACAGAGTCTGGTGGGGTTCCTTTGCTCCTGGAGAGGGGAAAACAGGCAACACAGACTAAGAGACACAGTGACAGTTGATATGTCTGTCCTATGTACTCCTAAGAAAAACCAGCGCTAGCAAAGTAAAAACCAAACGTCTCCCTTGTTGTTCCCAAGAGCTATTCGTTGCTAATTGGGAAAGAAATTCAATGGCCTCTGCGTCCCAGAAACACATACTTTGGGTAATGAGATTGCCCCCTGCACCCTAAAAGATCTGGTTTTTCAAAGCAAATTGTGTTTGTTCTTTAAATAAAGCTATTCATGTCTAATTACAGAAGAAGTCTGCTTGTAGGGAGAGGGAAGCACATTTTTACGTAATAAGGAAGAAAAAGATCTGAGCAGAACATTGCTTTTAACAAGATTACTTCACCTAATGAGGGTCTTATTATGAATTTCAATGAAAATAAAAAACAATACAGGAAAGTAAAGGAAATCTAAAAGGGAATTTACAAAAGTCTTGTTGTTACATGAAAAACTTACAAGAACCAGGGAAGACTGAAACAAGACACTGTTCCCACCCTCTCTCTGTGCTGAATAGGGGCTTTATGAGAAACCAAACTATTGAGGTAAACACATGTCAAATGCTTTCTCCAGAAAATGTCTCTTACACCTGTCCTATTTTTTTTCTCTTTATCAAAGTAATAAAATTGTTCAAACTATTCAATGTGGATTTAAACACAATATCACTCTTAAAATAAGAAGAAACTTTCTTTCCCACATTGAAGGTCATTGATATTGTTTTCCTTAGAAACATTGTTAAGAAAAAAATGTATACAGTCATGAAGAGATCAAAAGGAACCATTGTCTACACTTTTGTTTTTTCTTTTCCAGATGAAAATATTTAGGTGGGTTAAGTTGAATATTGAAATCGTAATGTCCCTGAAGTATTGATTTGGCTTAATTTATGCACATAAGTTTAAAATCATTCAGAGCACTATTTTTCTGCCAAAGGGGAAAAAAATACAGAGTTGTTATTGTACCATCTGGTTTGCATGAGGAATCTCTTGGCATCTCTTAACGGCACATTTTATAAATGCTAAATCCCAGATGGCATACATTTTAACAGTGGAGAGTTTTATAAAGGCTTCAAATAACAAATTCTTTAAAATTTGAATACTGGCTAGTCTAAGCAAAGGCTATGAATTTTAATTCAAACACTTGAATCAACCGGCTTTGTTAGCTGGATAAATTTTCTTTTTTTTTTCTTCTTTATTCCTTTCCCCCTTCCTAATTAATTATTGGTTCTGTGACTTGAAGATTTCAGTCAACTTAATTCTTCCACCAGTGTGTTGCCTGTAGAACTCTATGACCTGAATTCCCCTTAAAACTCAAATCCTATTAAAAACTGCAGAAGCAGTAAGTCATTGAAAAA
Organism: Marmota flaviventris; assembly: GCF_047511675.1. NCBI lineage: Eukaryota > Metazoa > Chordata > Mammalia > Rodentia > Sciuridae > Marmota > Marmota flaviventris. Next base: position 14,661,141 of record NC_092516.1, on the reverse strand, counting down.
TATGTATTAGCTGCCAATTTGCTTAAAGATGACAGAATTTACCACAGGGGAGGTGTATGACAGCACCCTTTAGCATATCATCAAATATCACCGAACCATTTAACTCTCGAAGCTGATGGTTGGATTGGGCAGATAAGCAAAAGTAAATGCCAAGCTTTGCATTGAAATAAAACCAGAATTATGGGGGAAAACACAGGTTCTGAAGCCAGAGTCACACAGAAAGCCCCAAATTGGATCTCGCCATGAACTTGGGCAAATATTTCTGAGACTCAGTTTCTTCATCAGTAAAATGAAGAGAATGATTTTCCAATTATTCATGGGGTTGTTGCAAGCAATTGCTGAATGAATATTTGTAAAATTCTTGGTACCGTGTAGGGTATGGAGTGAGTACTCAACAAGTGGAAATTAGCAGCAGTACCACTAAATAGAAGGAAGGCAGAAATCACCTCCCCTCTAAGCCAATTATAGACATATGATCACTTCATTCTCCAAAACCATATTCCCTTTCCTCTGCATTTTCTTTCCAATAACAAAAAAACCGGTGGGATGTGGGGGTGTGGGAGGGTGTCGCCCTATTTCTCATCATGATATAGTAAAAAATTATAGATTTTATAGTCATATAGAATTGCTTTCCATCTGGAATTTTATATTCGTTTGCTAGGAATGGGATGTTCAAACAACAGAAATTAATTTTCCCACAGTTCTGGAGACGGACTGTCTGGGATCAAGGTGTCTGTCGGAGGGGCCAGTTCTTTCTGAGAGTCCTGGGGGAAGGATCTGCTCCACATCCGTGCCCTTGGTTTATAGCTGCCCATCTTCTTCTTGGGTCTTCACATTGTCTTCTCCCTGTACATTCTGGGTCCAAACTTCTCTGTCTTGTAAGGACACCAGTCATGTTGGTTTGGGAGGGCCGGGGTGGGGGTGGGGACCTAGTGGCTTCAATTTGATGTTATCACCTCCGTAAATACCATCTCCAAAAACAGTCCCATTCTGAGGTCCTGGGGATTATGACTTGGACATGAACTTTTTTTCATGGAGAGAGACACGTTTGGTCTATAACAACTGGGGGGATTCATCTCTAGGAGGTTTCAGCTCCTTTTCTTACTTCTATTGGTGCCCAGCACAAGACCTATACACAATGGACTTTGACAAAAATTGTCTTCCCTTCTTCCTAGAGAGGATCATCCACTCACGTGTTTCCGAGAACTGCCTGCTCCTTCCCAGCACCCTGTGTGAAAGACATAGGTGTGGCTTTACAAAACTTGCAGGGGACCAAAAGAGGAAGAGGTGGATTACAAGCCAAGGTTAAGGTAGATTTAACAGGACTCAACTCCGACTTGAATATGAGGGGGGAAATATTCTGGGAAAGATGTTTTAAAAATTATACAAACATGAGAATCAAATTCTTTATACAGAAGGGGAAAAAGTAAAGAATAGAGATGAGGGGAGATGGCATTTCATTTCCAGGACTGTCAGTGAAGAGCCATGGGACCTAGAGCTATTGCATCTATCTGGGTTCCAGATTCCTCTCCTGATGAGATAGCAACCAGTTCTGCATCACTCCGGTTTGATCAGAGAAGCAGAACCATTCTGAGTGATATAGAAATATCACCTGCCCTCATAAGGCTGTGAGACTTAAGAAACTTGCATATTGTCCAATTACAGATGAATCAGTAGAAAGAAAACACACACATACACACACACACACACACACACACACACACACACACTTGCAGGAGAATTTTCCAATCCAACCAAGGATATAGAAACATAACAGAAGTGGCAACACATAAGTTAGTCACTGTGTGTTTTAGGAACAACTTATCCTGGTCTTTTCCTGTTAGTGCTGTTTAAGCACCTAACACAAACACTCCCTGAACAAGCAAAATCATGTCACAGTTGAAAACAGCAGCACATTTCTTGCTACATCACTGTTCTAGTATATGCAGACCACTCTAAGAAAAAATAATATGTATCTATCTATCTATCTATCTATATATACATACACATAATGTGAACATAAACACAACTCTAATCCCTTACAGTTATCAACTTCTCTTGGTTCTTGAACCAAATTCAGCATAAGCAAAGTTACACACCTAAGTGGGATAAAGAAAATCAATTCAGTATCCAGATATTCCAGACACTGTTGCTGTCTTTCTCTGCACACAGGAAGCATGTAGTAAGGACCTGGCTCAGGGCAGATGTTCAATGAGTGTCAGAAGCCTTGCTCCACAAGCACCACCCCTACCTGCCCACATTTAATATTCCCAGTTCATCTAACACCTTGTGTTTTCCTTCACCATCAAGCAACAGACACCAATTCTGGGTAAAACACTTTTTAAGTAACAATTAATTGGTAAGAAATAAAGTTACTCTGTGGGAAAACCACCTGTAACAAATAAAAAAAAAATCAATGTTATTATTAAAAAATTGGGGGGACTGTATTTTATGGACTTAAAGAGATATAACCAAATTCAGTGCATGAAACTTAACTGGATCCTTCTTTATAAAAAGAAAAGCTTTGATTCATATTCTTGAGACAAATGAGAAAATTTGCCTCTGGACTGACTGTAGTAGATGACATTATGGAATTATTTTCTTGGGAGAGAGAATGATATTGTGGTTATGGAGGAATATGACCTTGCTCTTAGTTGACACTTGATAATATATTTAGAAGTATGATATCATCCACAACTTACATTGATTGATTGATTGATTTACTGACTGACTGACTGACTGACTGATACTGGGGATTGAACCCAGGGTTACTTTGCCACTGAGCCACATCCCCAATGCCTTTTATTTTTTTATTTTGAGAGAGGGTCTCTCTAAGCTGTGGAAGCTGGCTTCAGACTTGCACTTGGTCTGCCCCAGCCTCCTAAATTGCTGGGATTATAGGCATGAACCATGACACCCAGCCCCTCAACTTACTTTTAAATGACTCTATGACAAAAACACGTAGAGAGACATGATGAAATGAATATGGAAACGTATCAGTAATTGTTGAACCCTGCAGATGGTTTATACATGTTCATTTCTCTATTTCTTAACTTTTCTGTGTAAGATTTCAAAATTAAAAGAACAATTGGATATAAAACCTATACATACCTACAAAACCAGAAGAGCTTCTAGGATCAAAGAGACAGCTAATTCTTCAGGGAATGGGCTGAGCTCCAACCCCTGTTACCTGGAACTTCAGATTCCACAGTTGATTGATTAGCTTAGGTCACATGCCCACCCTCATCCAAAGAGTGCAGCTTGACAAAGCATCACCCAGATTACATCTCATGGGAAAGAGATTTCCTTATAGCCAGCCACATCACAGTGCTACCCTTACTAGACAGAAAAAAACATATACCTGTATGTATTTAAGTTTACTCATTTACACCTAGGTCTTGAGTGTTACTTAAGTATTCAATGAGTATTCATTTGATCTCCTCTATCAGATATCCCTCAATGACTCTGTGTGTGTGTGTGTATGTGTGTGTGTGAATCTCTCTGGGTGTAACACAGTGGGCACTCACATATGCATGTGTTGCTTCTTTGAAGACTTCATAGCTTCATGATTGCTCAATAAACACTCCCCACCCCTATAAGAGTATGTGTTGGATTTCATAATTAAAGACTGGGATCGTTTTGAAATAGAATCTCTAATTCTAATAATCATCATAGACACCTACTGCCATAAGTGTGCTGCATAACAAGCCACCCAACACTAGGTGTCTAAAACAGCAGGCACTGATTCAACTCAAGCCTGCAGTCAACTGCTCAGTTCTTCTAGACTCAGCTGACCTTGGCTGGGCTCACTTTTTCATCAGCAGTCAACTGGCAGCTCAGTGGAGGACTGGCTACTCCAGGATGGCCTGGCTCTGCTCTTTAGGGTTGCCCATCGTCCAATAGACTAGGCTGGGCTTGTTCTCATGGAGAGAGCATAGGTGGGCAAGACCTCTTGAGAGCTAGGCTTGGAACAGGCATGTAGGACACCACTTTATACTGGCAAATGCAAGTCATAGGCAGATGTGGGGGAAAGGGGTGAAACAGGTTGACTACAAGGACACAATGCAAAGAGTGGGAGTACAGAGACGGGTAGAAAAGTGAGGCCCTTACAATTAATCCACCATATCACTTTAAGAAATTTAATATACAGTCAGCCCTCCATGTGTGTAGATTCCCACCTCAGATTCAACCAAACAGTTCAAAGCTATTCAGGAAGCAAATATTGCTTCTGTATTGAACATGTACAGAATTCTTTTTCTCATCATTATTACCTAAGTAATATGGCATAACAACTATTTACACAGCATTTGCACTGTATTACAGGTAATCGAGAGATCACTTGAAGTATACAGAAGAATGTGCATGGTTGTATGCAAACTCTGTGCCATTTTATAAAAGAGACTTGAGCATCTGAGGATTTGGGTGTTGTTGGGGGATCCTGGAATCAATCCCCCATGGCTATGTGGGGACAAGTATTTTATTTTCTATTAACTAAAAGGAACGTGCTACATTGCTAAGAAAACCTTTTTTTTATTCCTATGGTAACCATCGCCCCAGCTATTAGCACAGAGTAATCTGTGTTAACATTGGTGTATAAATTAATTGTAGTTGACATTTGCATACAAATGAGCTTTTATTTAGAGCCTCTAAGCTTTCTGTCTTAATTTACGGAAGCAGTCCTACCTTAACATTTATAGACAAAGCCTTTGTCCTAGTTTTTTCTCTTAATCTACTACTTGTTAGAAGGTTCATTCAACTTGGGTTTGTCTAAAGGTCCAAAGGGGAGCACATTATCACCATAGTTACATTATTTTTTAAAAAAAAAAAAACTACCACATAGCCAGGCTCAGTGGCACACACCTGTAATCCCAGCGGTTTGTGAGGCTGAGGCAAGAGGATTGCAAGTTCAAAGTCAGCCTCAGCAATTTATCAAGGACCTAAACAACTCAATGAGACCCTATCTCTAAATAAAAATACAAAAAAAAAGAGTCAGGGACATTGCTCAGTGGTTAAGCACCCCTGGGTTTAATCCCCAGTACCAAGAAGAAAGTAAAAAAGAAACTACCACATGATGTTCAAGAATGTTCTCATTGACAGTCTTATTTTGCCAAGTTAAATTCACATTTGATATTTGGAAGCTATTTTAATCTGTATTAGCATAACTGGTAGAAGTCTATTTCTTATTTATCTTATACTGCTAAATTCTAATTAATGTCATCTTGTACTTTTAAAGCTAAGTGAACTGTAAGAAAAGCACAGAGTTTTAAAACGCCCCCTCATGCACACACAGAAAATGGAAATGAAATTGAAGGAGGGGTGGGGATAGCATCAAGAGACAGGGCTTCTCACTGGAGCTGTCTGCTGTTAACTTAGTAAATGACCTTGGGAAAAATCACTAGACCTCTTTAGACTTACTGTTTTCATTTTGTGATAGGGAGTCGGACTTTGGCAGCCTCATGCTCTAAATCCAGCCAACTCACCTGGACATCAAACCTGTATCCCATTGAGTTTTGGCCCATAATCCTTGGTTCTGTAGCATCTTGAGGTCACTCCAATAGAAATGAGATTCTCTTTGGTTGCTGATACCAATTTTAAATTGTTCTCGTTGGTTATTGTACCACTAGAACAATTCAATCAAAACAGAAATGAATAAAATATAAAAGAAATCATTGTCATCACCCATTCCTATCTGCCTATTCCTAGTATCAGAGAGAGAATATTAAGTATATTAAAACCAGAAGATCAAAAGCACAAACAAATCAGAGCAGGCAATGGTGGTCAGTGCCCTGCAAAGCCTCGTGGTCTCACTGAGCACCTGCAGTCTCTTCCCTGGGTGACACTGTTAACACTCTGAAAGACCCTTCTGGATTTTCAATGCAAAGACACATTTATGTACCCACATAAAGGTAGAGACATACAGAGAAGTTTCTTCACTTTTTTTTTTCAAATGAAAACACACTTGTTAGCACAAAAGGACCCAGCTGGATGCAAACGTCAGGGATCACCATAGTCTTTATTCAGGAGTGGAATTACACCTCTGATGGACCCACTCTCCTGGTGGAAAATGAGCCACCAGTCAAAGGAGGAGTCTGCGCTTTTATAGATTATACTTAGAGGTGACTTAATTAATGAGCGTGCCAGTTTGGGCACTCAGGAATCCAGGGTCTATTTTACTAATTAATGAGTGTGTCACTTTGAGCACTCAGGAATTTGCTTTTTGTTTTGTTTTGTTTTGACTGGGCTGTGGAGGGCCCAGAGTCAGCGGTCAGTATCCGGGATCTGTTTTTATGGGCAAGGCGGAGGGTTGGGGGTCAGTGGCCAGCATCTGGAAAGGACTTATTTTGCGAGAGATCTGTGCTTAAGTCTCTTCTCAGAGACTGTCATTCTTGGTTTGATGGACACCTTCTTACCAGGGCTTGTTTTGATCACCAGGAAAGAATGTACTGGGAAAAGATCAATGTTATTAATGTATGGCTTTCTTTTTCATTCCCTTTTCCAAGACTGCACTATTTGGGGGTTTGTCATTTTCCATATCTAATGACACTAAAGTCCCATGTTATGGCCACCTTCTACATCAGCATTCATAGGTTTGAATGGATCCACATAATCATATCTAATAGCTGAAGCTCATTCCTTCAGGTTCTCTTCAGTTAATATTTTAACAGTTGTGGACAATAAGATCGCAGATTCAGTCTTTAAGTGTTACGAACTATTTTTATGGGAACTGCACCTCAGAAAGAGGATACCACCCAAATTCAGCAACAACAAACCAATAAGCTTTCCTTCATGCCTAAGAGCAACTTAAACTCCCTCAAGAAATGCCTTGCGGGTAGCAGGAGAGGCCTTATGGACTAAAGACCAGGGCATTCTGAGAAGAAGAAAAGGAACACCTCTGTAATCATAAATTACCAAACTTAAAAAGCTCATTGAAAGAGAGTGTGGAAATATACATTTGAGAGACCCCACTGTTTCATTTAGTGAGATATTAAGAATGTGTCTATTTTGTAAAGACTAGCTTTTCCTACCTACTGCTAAGGAGACTTCATCTTACGGAGCAGCTATTTCTTCCTGTTTTTAAAGCTGACTTCACTCCTCGTAGATGGACACAGGGATTTTCTAAAGTGGAATCCTAGAAACTGATCCCAAGGGCCTGGAGCCAATTGTTGGGTGGCTGTCCCTGGCACAGCACGGGCCTGGGTGAGGAGACAGAGATGAAGTTAATCTCTGCTGCACTTCACCAGCCCACGGTAGACCTTCTCCTCTCCACGCCTCCTGCCCAGGGCCTTAGTGCTGCCTTTCAGCCTCCCAGAAGCCCCCAAGTTGGGGCTCTGACCAAAGCTGCCTTTTCCAAGGCAAAACATCCTATTCTGGTGAAAAATGTATAGTCTTGGGGTTGGGGGAGTGGGATCTGGGAGAGGCCAAACAAGCACCTTTACCCATCATCTCTGACCACCTTCTCCATAGGTCTGTAAATCACACGTCTCTACCCCTTCTTCGATGCCATTTCTTAACCATCATGGTAAATTCCATTTGTAGAAAAGGTTCCGTGTTGGGAGAAATATGCTTAGAAGGAGTTACCATTGCTAGAGTGACTCTGCTCTGAAACAAAATCCTTTCAGCATCTTGAGTGCCCTCAATCTACTTCTTTGTTATTTTGCAACCTAGTACCACCAGGATGTGATCTAAGCAATCCACTCCCCTAGTGAGGTTAACTCGTGGCACCCACTCATCTTCTTGCCTTCCTCCCCTCAGTATTTTCCAGATTCTCCTGAGTATAATAAGAATCATGTGGTGCTTGTTAAGGGTCGATTACTCGGGCCTCGCCCCTGGAGAGTCTAATTCAGCAGCTTTTGGGTGGGACCCAGGAATCTGTGATGTTAATTAGAGTCCCACGTGATCCTTTTGATCAGGGAAGCCTGGGAAACACTATTCTCAACTACAAAGGTATTTCAGAAGCTGTAACAGAGAATGGAGATTACCACTCCAATTACACCATGAAGGCAGCACAGAAAGCAGTAATTGCAAATGCTATCTTGCTACTTGGGCAGAGTTCAAGCATTCAATTCACCTGTTTGGGAACCTGAGCTGACATCTAGGTGTCTCAAGAGCAATGAGAGATGCTGAAAAGATCCATTGACTGGGTCTCAGGAAATCTGAGATTTCAACCTGGCCCTGACATTCAATTTTCAGAGCTTGGAGAAGTTGCCTTGCCTCAGTTTCCCCACCCCTAAACGTCTCAGTGCTACACAATAGGGCATTCTTACTCAGATCACTACTCCCCTTGACCCAGGAATTTTACTTCTAGGAATTTATGCTAAAGGCTAACCAAAGAAATGTCTAAAAATATTCATCAGATTGTTTATAATGATGAAAAATTGAAAACCATTTTCATGCTTATCAATAACAGCTAAATAAACACTGATTTATCTAAGCATTAAATACTATACAACCTTAAAAATGATGATGGAGATCATTCTATATGACATAGAAATTTTATGACATGTTGTAAGTAATGACAGCAGGTTTTAAAAAAACAGTATTTAAATTTTACTCCTAGTTTTTTGTTTTTGTGTGTGGTGTTTTTAGCAAAAGTCTCTGAAGTTACACATCTAAATATAATAGTAGCAAGATCATGGATGACTGACTTTTTCTTTGTATTCTTCTTTAAATGCTCTGCATCTTTTGCAGTAAGCTTAAACTTTCATGCTTGGAGGTAAATATTTCATCCATTTTTTTTTTCTAAGTGCCCATTACCAGGGTGACTTCAATAGCCAGGACACTAAAGGTTAAAGAAAAGGTTTAGCAAGAACTAAATTTGTTCCTTCCTCAATGAAGTCCATCACCCTTCTTCATTGTACGTTGGAGTTGTAAATGTTTTGTCCAAAAGATCTCAAGTTTTTCCAAAGTTATGGGGAAAACAGCAGTTCACCCACCTAAAACCAATTTCAGGGAACTGTGGTTTCATGATTGACCCTTAGAAGCAGCTGGCAGACTACCCAAGACCAGTGGCAGGAAGGCAGATGCCACTTCCTTCCCAAATCTCTTCCTCTCAGCTGTGCTGAGAAGATTCAGGTGCCCCAAGTGGTGACAGGGCGGGGCCAACCCCTGCCTCCTGATATAACAGCACAGAGCAGCCCACCCTCTGCCGGGCTCAGTGGGTGGCGATTTTGCCATGGCGTGGGGGCAGAGAGGAGATTCCAGGAGGTACACAAGCTGGTTCCCTGTGAGCTGGAGGTGAGTAATTCTGGAATCAGGGAGAAGGGATGAAATGCCCTTGTGTGCTTAAATTCATTCTTCCTTAAATGGATGGGACTTGAGAACACTATGTGAGAAATACTAAGTTCAGAAGGCCAAGGGTCTTAGGCCTTCTCTTATATGTGGCATCTAGAAAGGAAAAAAGAAAAGCCCGAAAAGCCCGGGGGGGGGGGGGGGGAGGGTGCACAGACTGAGGGGGGTCTCATGAAAGTTGAAGGGAGATCAGCAGAGGAAAGAGACCAGGGGAAGGAAAGGGGAAATACCCGGGAATGATATTGACCAAATTGTATTTTTTACATTGTATGCAATGTTTAGACTTGCAACAACAAATCCCACCATTATGTACAACTATAATGCACCACTAAAAATATATGGAAAGAATAATAAACAGAAAAATTCATTTTTCCTCCATTCTCACTCCTGTTCTCTTCTAATAACTACAGGTCACTTTCTCTCTTCTTCAGTCTTGTGACTTCAGTGAACTTAGTTCCTCAGCCAGTGAATCCTGGCTTCCCAGGTATGCCTTTCTGGTGAGGATGTCTCCTTATCTCTGAAAACAGGTTATAGGTCAATGCCTAGCTGGCCATGCAACATAAACAACTCGCCACCTTTACTTTGATCAAGTCACTTGATCATCTAACCTCCTACCTATGGGCTGACTATGTCATCTAAATAAAGGAGTTTGCAAGAGCACTCTACTGCTTTTCCAGTCTCCCATGGCCTCGGTTTTATGGAATCCACAGAATAAGCCATAGCAGTAGGCCCTCATCCCCAGAATCCGTAGTCTTCAACTGTGAACTCATGATTAAAGGAAGCATCAACATAACAGGAAAGAAAAAAAAATCAAAGCTGTTCCCCTGAAATGGGAGTTTTTCAAGATTTTATCTGAGCCAGAAGTTGCAGAAAAGCAGGTCGTGGGCAGAATTGGGTCTAAAAAAGAAATGTGCCCTGAGTCTTACCCAGAATTTTTTACTTCAACTCGAAAAACCTGTCGTCAAAGCTTTTGTTTTTCAGTTCTTTACAGAACTACCATCTCCTTCGGCTCCACTGCCAAGGTTCTGACCTAGCCTCTGCAGACTTGCTTGCTAATCCTAGTCTAGACATACCCTTGGACCTTCAGAAAGCTTTGAGTGTTTGATCCCTTCCTTATGGGCCTTGTTATATTGCATTGTGTTTGTCTTGCCCACGTGTGAGCTCCCTAAGGATTGGGGGCAACCCTTGCCTGTTTTATCTGACACCCTTCTCTGATACTGATCAGGGAGGATCTCTTCATATACTTCTGTAGGAACTGTGCCTCCTAGAACTCTGGTATCTCAAATGCTTCCTTGGCTTTCTAGGTGCTGTCAATTGCAAAGAAAATGAAGTAATAGTCAGCTTCTCAAACCATCATAGCACCAAGAAATGGCATGCATCTGTGGTGGGTAAGCAAAATGCATGCTCATCTTAGCCCCAATTAGAGAACCTTTGGTACAGGACTCGCCTGTTTGGTGCACAGAGAACCTGAATGTTGGAGCAACTAGCATCCAACTCCCCTGTTGCCAGGTCCCTGACTCTGTGATGCCACCAAGTGTGGAAGACCTATCTTTCCTAGGAAGAGTATCTTATATCAGAATCTCCTAGGAAACTTCTAGATGCAAGGCACAGCTTCTCAAAGCTGGGGTGAAATTACCCAATTGGGTCAAATGTGGAGTAACTGCAATCCTGTAGAAATGGACTGGCAGCCTTGGCTCTGTCTTTGGCAGACTGTCACTGAACTGTATTTCTCAGCCATCCCCTGTCTAACCTGCTCTGGCCTCTGCAGATTCCTTGGGTGCTGAAATATTGAATTGCACTTATACACTGGACTCGGCAAATCTCACCCTGGAGGTCCCATATGAGACCTGTACCAGGAAAGTGGTAAGTGATTGTTTTCAGGAGTGAGTTGGCTGGTAGTAACCTAGGAGCCACTTGGTAGTCAACTTGGCAGTTAAGGAGCTAGGCTTTGGAGTAAAGTAGTGGCTCTAAATAAACCAGAGTGCAGTGGTTTGGTTTGGATTTTAATCTTTCCCAGAGGACACTTAACCAGCAATGTCTTTGGACATTATTATCATACTCATGGGTGGGGAGGGGGCTGCTGCTGGCGCCCGGAGGTATAAGATCTGCTAAACGGCCTACATTGCCCAAAGTGGTCCTATGTAACTGTGATCAGGTTGAAAGGCCAATGCTGAGAAGCCCTGGCTCTGCTACTGACTAGATATGGTCTCAAGCAAGTTGCCTAAGTGTCTGTTTGCCTGTTGGAAAATGCATCTAATGGTACCCACCACAGGGTAACTGAAGACTGATACTCCACTAGATGAAGACTTGGCCCATAACCTAAGCAAATGCTCAAACATGAACTATTTTTATCAGTGACCCCTGTGAGATGGACGGCTATTTCATTGCTAGCAAATAGAGAATCTCTACCCTACAAACAGGTGTTCGAAAGCAAATGGTAGCTAAGCAATGAGGGCTTCTCTATTGCCAAGCAACAGTATTGCCCAATCAGTGTTGCTAGGAGTAATGAAAGCAACCTGTCATAGCAGAAGTTCTCAAGCTTTAGTGTGCAAAGAATCACCTGAGGAATTAGAAAAACATGAATTTAATTTTGAGGTAGGTCTGGCTGGGGGTGAGCCATAGGAATTGGTATGTTTCACAGGCCACATCATCTGATCCCGATGCAAGTTGCCTACAGTCTCTGCTTTGTGCAGGTACAACCTTAGATCCTGGTCCATGAATATATTTTTAAAATAAGCCATCTGACATTGCCCAATGAAATAATTAGGTGCCCTTCTTGAAAATCTCTAGTGATTAAACTTTCTCCTTCTAAAAGACCTTCCCAACTTCAAGGGTGTTAGTTACATTTCCTTAGGCCGGGGATCTGCAAATGTCAACAAACGGATGGTCAAAGTCTAGCCCATGTCCTTTCTTCAATAGTCCCGGAGCTAAGAATGGTGCTTAAAAACTTGTTTTCTTGGTACCAGGGATTAAACTCAGGGATACTTAACCATTGAGCCGCAACCCCTGTTCTTTATTTGGGGACGGGGCCTAGCTTAGTTGCTTAGGGCTGCCTTTGAACTTGTAGTCCTGCTTTCTGAGCCACTGGGATTACAGGTATGCACCACCTGCTTTAAAGAAAAATTTTAAGTGCAATGTGTGGCTCAGTATAGAACAATTAACATTCTGGAAAGGTTAGCAGACCCATGCTTTAGACCACTCCCTGAGATCAGAGGTAACATCAAAAGCAGCTCTGCCTGGCACAATGGCTGATACTTAGGGGATCAATGGGTAGATCTGAATCACCTGGGAAGAGGTCCCCTACCAGTCCCATTGAGCCAAGACCATGACACCCAGGCATGGGAGAAATATAAGAGAAAAATAAAAACTAAATTCCAATTCTTAATGCTAAACTCTTCTGCCAACATATGAATCTTTACTACGATCTCAACAGAGCTGTCTATAGAGTCTCCTGGCATAGGAATGAGGTACCTTCCAGAACTTGTAGTTTTGATAGATTCAAGGGGTTTGCCCCTCTGCTGGGTCAAGTGGTATTCTGGAATCGCCTTTCTCACTGAGGTACCAGCACTTAATCTGATCTTACTATGCTATTTGCACACAGCCTCGTGGGCACGAGATAAACATCAGAATCGCCGACAACAGTGCTGCTTTAAGACCTACAGATGGCATGTATCATTTTTTCTGTCCAACAATGCAGGTGGAGGAGATCCACAGATTTTCAGAATCCACAGTCTGCATCAAGGATTTCGTGGCTGTAAGTGAAGCCCGCTGATTGCTTCTTAAATGGCCCCAGCGGGGGAAACAAAATGGTGCTCTAGACAGCTGAGAAACTGAACAGGATTTCAGTCCTGCATTCACTATATTTGCTAAGTGACTGTGGTTTAATTTCTCATCCACACTGAGGCTATGTTTCCAAGTCCAAAGGAACAGTAACACTCCCCGTATAGGGTGACTCCAAGACTTGACAGTACATTCAATATTTAGCACATCATGCCTGTGGACAGAGACCATTAGAATTCCATTATCACATTAATAACCACTCAATAAACTGGACACCTGCCCCACTCCAGGACCTGTCCCAGATGCTAAGATATATTAAATGAGCCTAATATCTCAATCACATTTTCATGAAGTTTACTCTAGCATGGGTATGGTTAACAAGAAGTAACACTTTTGCATCATAATGGAACAGGATGGCTTTACATTGTGCTTGATTTCCATAGACTTAGTAAAAGGCTGCATATTTAAGAACCTAGTGTCTCCAATTACAATGGAAGGGAAGGAACTTAGATCTTCCAGGTGCCTTTTGGTATCAGAAAATCAGGTGAAATGACTTCTAAGGGCACAGCAGGGGTTTGTGACTGGCCCTGAACAAACCTAGCTTTTCCTGCTACATCCAATCAGGCTTCTTGGTATAAGAATGACATAGCAGTTACTCTGGATGTTTTCTGCATACTGGCAGGTGGCAGGACTTTGGAAACTCCTCCAAATAGAAGATTCACATCGTGATTTTATTTTATTTTTTCCTTTCAGTTTTCCTTTCCACAAGTTATCTCTGGCTTTGCTGATGATAGTGAGGTATGAAAGTAACTTTAAAAGTTAAAAACCTTACTAACATTTAAATCTGTTAAAGCTGACATTAATTTAATCTGATAAAACATTAAACAGACTATAATAAGCCTGCAGTTGAATGAGCACCAGCCCTCCTAAACAAAAAGTTTTTGACTTTATAGATGAACAAATCTGATACTGGATGGATCATTGAGGTTGGCAATAGTTCAAGTACCCATAAGCTGACTCTGCCGGAGGCCCTAAGACAAGGATTTAGTCTCCTGATTGACAGCCAGAAGATGATTGTCCATATGCCATTCACTGCCACTGGAGTAACTCACTATGTGGTAAGTGTGAAAATCTTCTTGTAACACCCCCAGGGCACAGACCAGTATTTCTAAGCATGCTCTCAACCATGTCCCCAAATAATTGGGAATACTTCCCACTTAACGGTATTTTAATGCCTACTACATGGCAAGCACTTCACTGGGTACTGTAGATGAAATGGTGAACAAAGGAGACATGGGCCTTGCCTCCCTTCCCTGGAGAAAACGGGCCAGGGTGAGTCATATAGAACAAGGGCACTCTTAAAAACCTATGGATTAAGGTGTTCAGTTTGGGTTACACTGTTCTAAGTCGTCTTGGTGTTTTCCAGGCCAACAGTGAGACACTACATTAAATGAATCAAAGTATTAAGGTACGGTTGGGTGCTGCATACCAAAGTTTAGGTCAATGATGAACCACATAAGGTGGTGGCCCCATACGATTATAATGGAGTTGAAATTCTTATTGACTAGTTACGGCGTAACCATAGAACCATCATAGCACAAAGTAGTATATGTTGTGGTGCTGGGATGAACGAACCTAGTGTGCCACTATGTGTAAAGCATAGCACACACAATTGTCTATTAGTATACAGTAGACTATACCACCAGGTTTGCATAAGTACACTCTGGCACATTGACAAAATTATCTAAATGACATTTCTCAGGAGGTATCCCTGTGACACATGACTGTCCTTGGGATAGGTCCTGGCACATAAGTGCTCAAATGTCATCCAGTCCGACAAGAATGGTCCTGTTTCACTTTGAGCAAAAGCAGATTGCTAAGTCGTATAAATTTTCTGACTGCTGATACTATAAAACAGTCATGGAATAAGGCCATCTTTCTCATACCTACCCAGAAATAATCAACTACAGGTCCTTCCCATGGACAGCACTCGTTTTCCAGATGTTAGGATGAGATTAGGACTAGAACACCCTGGGAAAAAAATTCCTCCATCCCACTCGTATCAAAGGGTATCCAAAACTTGAGTATATTCTTGCCCTTGTACATTCTTACTGGTTAGAGATTCAAATAAACCAATTAATTCCAAAATGCTGTCTCTCCAGGAAGGAAACAGTCACCTCTACACTGCACTTCTGAAGCTTTCATTTGTATCTCCGGGGCAGAAGATCATCTTCTCATCGCAAGCTATTTGTGTGTTAGGTGAGGTCCCAGGAAGCTACGTCAGCAGTGGGGGAAATGCTGTTCTGGAGGCTTAATCAAGAGGAGTAATGGAAATTGTTAATCACTTTTTCCAGATCCTTCTGTGACTTGTAATGCCACACACATGACTCTCGCCATACCAGAATTTCCTGGGGAACTAAAGGCTGTGAGCATTGAAAATAGGAACATCCCTATGGACCAGCTGCAGAACAATGGGATCAATGCAGAAGCAGCAAATGGCTTGAGACTGCATTTCAGCAAAACTCTTCTCAAATCAAAAGTATGTTCCGTTATCAACCACTGATCTCCGGGAAAGCCTGGCTTGAAGTATTCTCTTGTGGGTGATCCTTACACAGCTGAAGACTTGCCCTTGCACTCTAATTGCCAGTGTGATTTAAATTCTAAAAGGCCTCCATTTCACATAAGATATTTCAAATAACTAAAGTTCTGTCCAACACCAAGTTTTTTTAACCTCTGCCATAGAAATTTTCCTGAGTTTTTCTCAGCTCATTTGAGTACAAACTTCTTGTCCAACATTTAATGAACCTCTGTTACGCTTTAAGAAAGGATAACTTGATCCAAACAAAAAGAGTCCCTTGCTGTCCTCACTGAGACCAGTCTTGACTGATGTAATTGCCAAGGACACCAGAGAGTAATCTTATGTTGGGGTGTGCATTTTGCAATAGCATTTTGTAACATCTATAGTCCTTTTGGCTCAGACTTGGCTTGGCAGAGTACTTCAGTATTCTTTGGAATTTGATCTGCTCATTCAAGCTTTAGTGCCCAGTACAAAGAGCATGCAGCACTGGGTACTTCAGGGCATGAGTTTAAAGCAATAAATTTCCTGCCTGGGGAAGCATCCTGATCAGGGGTAGTGATAGGGTCTCTCTTGTTTGGCTTAGAGGGAAACCAGATAAGTCCTGCAATGTGCCCTGCAAGTATTCAAAGGACTTCCTTCCTGCCTCCTGCTCTGGGCCCCAGACTGACTGTGGCTGCTAATTGACATTCTTCTCTCATTTCAGTCCTCTGAAAAATGCCTCGGCCATCAGTTCTACTTATCGTCACTCAAGCTGACCTTTTACTTTCAACTGGATATGGTATCCATGGTGACTGAGCCTGAGTGTCTCTGTGAGTCACCAGTCTCTATAGGTAAAATGTTTTATTAAAATCATCTACTTTTTTTATTCTCAAATCCTCTTGTGTATGTGGGAAAACATAAAAATTCTGAATTTTTGCTTGTGGCTTAAACTAAAGACCAGTCAGATCTGAAACATCTATCTAGCTGCTACCATGAGTCCTCTTTATTTCTAAAACATTTGTGCAGGTAGATCTTGCTGCAACTGTCTTATGTTGAAATCATCTAGTTATTTTGGGTTAGAGACCTGAGCCCACCAACTAGGTAAAGATGCTTCAAACTCCTAACTAGAGGGACCATAAAAGTTTAAAAGATTTTCCTCTAAATCCTACATATTCTCCCAAAAGGAATGCCGAGCGGGTGTCACCTCTTATTTAGATTGTCTCTGTGCTTCTATTGACTCTGACCTTGGTCAAGCCAAAGAAGAAAAAATAGTTCCCTCCTTAGTTTCTCCTTCACCACTTGGGATTTGTGATTATTGGTTGAATATCCCTTATTCAAAAGGCTTGGGACCAGAAAAGTTTAATTTCAGTCTTTTGGGAGTTTTTAAGAATTTGCAAACTTTACCAGTTAAGCATCCCTAATTCCAAAATTTCCAAAATCTACAGCTTTGGAGGGTCCTGCAGCACCCAGGCTATGTTGAAATAAGGGATGTAATGATGCAGGTGCCATGCTGAAAGCTACTGAGTCTGATCTTTGTCACCTTAGCCCCTGATCAGGGGTCCCTACTAGTTTCCTAGTGGCACTTCGATACGGAACAGCTTAAATGTTGCCTAGGCTTCCTTATGACTCAAGCTGCTTGTGAAGGCATTTCCCAAACAAAGAATTAAGACATTTACCAGAATGGCTTAATCCTGCCAAAAGTTAGGATCATTCCATCGTAACATTTCAAGATTGACAGATGATGGTTTCACAAGGCAGACAAATTAATTTTCTCTAAACCCTCACTGTGATCTAGTTACAGGAGAGCTGTGTTCCCAGGATGGGTTTATGGACTTCGAGGTCTACAGCCACCAAACAAAACCAGCTCTCAACTTGGGGACCCTCAGGGTGGGAAACTCCTCTTGCCAACCTGTCTTCAAGGCTCAACCTCAGAGGCGGGCTTGGTTTCACATACCCCTGAATGGATGTGGAACAAGACGTAAGGTTAGTACCGGTGGATAGTAAAAGGTTAAGACTTAACCTATGAAGTTACTGGTTGGTAACCAACTTGCTCAAATATCTCTTCAAGTTTGAAGATGATAAAGTCATCTATGAAAATGAAATACAGGCTCTCTGGTCAGATCTTCCTCCAAGTAAAATATCCAGAGATAGTGAGTTCAGGTACGAAACAGTTAATTTCTTTCTTTTTTTTTTTTTAGCTTTAAATTAAAGAAATTTGTTGACCTAAAATTTTTCATACCATTCCATACATTCTTACAGAATGACAGTGAAGTGCTATTACGGCAGGGATGATGTGCTACTAAATGCCAATGTTGAAAGTCTTCCTCCTCCAGTGGCCCCTGTGAAACTTGGTCCGCTTATGTTGATCTTGCAAACCTACCCAGGTGAGCAAGTGATATACCGCAGCTTGTGATAGTTCCTTAAACACTCTTGGACTTTTCCCTAAGATGAACTTTCTGATGATGCCACACTAATGGAACAGTAGTGAGGCTCTGTAAGCCTACGCTGCAACCAAACGTTACAACCATCACCTGCTTGAATACTGAAGAGGCTTCCTTTTCATTTCAGACAAAACCTACCAACGACCTTATGGGAACAATGAGTACCCTATAGTGAAATATCTCCGCCAACCAATTTACATGGAAGTCAGAGTCCTAAACAGGGATGACCCCAGTATCAAGTTGGTCTTAGATGACTGCTGGGCAACAACCGCTGTGGACCCGGCCTCTCTCCCCCAGTGGAATATTGTCGTGGATGGGTAGGTGCTCCCTGTGCCATAGGCTGCCCAGATAACCCATTCAGGACTTTCCAGTGATGCAGGAATACACTCTTGGACATTAGAGGCATGTTTGTGCACAAAGACCCTGATTTTTGTCCTTGTCACCTAGTCATCTGCCCTGGCTCTAATCAGATGGCTCATGCTGCTTTCCTACCACCCTGGAATCTTAAGGAATGGGATCCTCCCCTAAGGGAGTCAGGCTTTAATACTCCATCAGGACAAAAAGGAGTCCCAGACCTTGTTCGTTCACTGAGCACTTCCCATGTGCTTGAGCCTCATCACCCTGTGAGGGAACACTAGCCCTCTTGCTTCATGAAGTCCAAGCT
Source organism: Marmota flaviventris (assembly GCF_047511675.1). Lineage (NCBI taxonomy): Eukaryota > Metazoa > Chordata > Mammalia > Rodentia > Sciuridae > Marmota > Marmota flaviventris. The sequence goes on along the minus strand of NC_092516.1, from coordinate 14,642,411 downwards.
TGCTACTTATGCATTGCTTTGGGCTAGTTAAGTGGTGAAGCTAGAATTGGAATTCTCATTTGACTCTAGAAACTGAACACTCTGATGCCATGGGATTGTAATTACACATATGCTTGGATGTGGGTGTTTGTACTCTTGGCTCTGCATGCAGTGTCCTACCCAGGGGTCCGTGTAGCAGAGAATGTCAAGCTTTCTTGACATTGTAAGAGTCTGTTGCTACGCTCTTATCCTCCATGTCCACTCCTGCCCCAGGACTATGTATAGCCAGTACAGTTTCACATCTCATTCCCTCACCTCTCGGAGGACTAGCTCAAGTAGCCCTTCTCCATGAGATCTCTCTTGATCTTCCTTATCTCTTACCCTGGTCTAACTATTTATCTCTTGGTAAATACCAAGTATATTTCCTTTATAGTATCACTCCTTGCTAGCATGTAAAACAAAGTGGCGGGAGTTGTCCCAGGCAATATGTTGGTGACAAGACAAGTAGGCAAACTAATAATTAAGCCAGTATCTTAAGTAAGGCACATGTAACTTTGAATTCAGTTCTCCTTGTTTTAATACATACTATAAAAATAGTTACATACAATTGGACTTCGTGGGTAGCATTGGATAGGTCAGGTCAGAAAGTTATATAAGTAAAACAAAGGTACTGGTAGAAGGTGGTCCTGTGGGTATCATGACTTGATTTGGGCAACTGTGCATGTAGGGGTGCGGGAGACTGATGTCCCTCCCTGTTTCCTAGCTGTGAATATAACCTGGACAACTACCAAACTACCTTCCATCCAGTTGGTCCCTTCATGACCCATCCTAACCACTACCAGAGGTTTGATGTGAAGACTTTTGCCTTTGTATCAGAGGCTCAGGTGTTCCCCAGCCTGGTAAGTGACCCTGAAGTCGCCTAGGACAGGTTCAATGTGAGTGCCTTGTCCCACCCAGCTCTCTTCTCTTTAGGTCTATTTCCACTGCAGCGCCTTAATCTGCAATCAACTCTCTCCTGACTCCTCCCCTCTGTGTTCTGTGACTTGCCCTGCATCATCGAGGCCCCGACGAGGTAAAAACCCAAAATGCCTGAAATGTGCATCTTATTCAAAGCCATCCTCAACCTTTGGGAATTGAAGATTTTGAGAACAGACATAATTCAACTCTTCACTGTAACTATACACATACTTGGACACAAATGTTTGTCCTCTCAGCAGTGCCTGCAGCATCCTGAGATGGATGTAACTCTTCCTGAGGTCCCGAGAGACGTCTCAGCCCCCTCTCCCTTTACCTATACGATGAGCCTGAGATGGGCAGGTTCTTGGTTAGTTCTGTGGATAAGGTCTTTGAGAATCCGTTCCTCCACAAGCAGGCCAAATATAAGGAGTCTCACCCATGACCCATGCAGACAAGATGAACTGGTTTAAAAGAGCTGGCTGCAACATTAAGCTAAAAGCATGAAAAATCACAGAATAGTTTTTAAACTGGGGGCAGGATGGCTCTGCAACCTTAAGGGTCAGCTTCCAAGCTGGAAAGAGCACTGGAAAGAACATGAGTCTGCATTTCCTTTATTTTATGATGGGGACCTCAGAAGCAGGTATTAAGATTTCAAGAAAGGGTAGAGTCTTGCTTTGTGATGTCAATCAATCTGCTGACCAAAAGACATCTTGGCATGTCACACCCATCTCCGGTGCTGTGTGGGATCTTAGGCAGATCTAGAGGCAGAGGTGCACCTGCATCTTGTGACCACTCCCTGATAGGGAGCTCGCAGTGCCAGGCCTATCCCCTCATTTGACGACTATGCACAATAAATAGTTCACACACAGGCCACGGATGGCTCGCGACAAAGGAGAAACCTGGAGCATCTCTTAATGATTCTGTAAAAATACCTAGCAGATGCTCTTCCAGAGGTCGAACACAACCTTGATTTTTTTTCTTTTAGCCAGAGGAACCACTGAAGAGGACAAAATGACACTCAGCCTCCCGGGACCCATTATCCTGTTATCAGATAGCTCTTCATTCAGAGGTATTGATTTAAAGCCTGGAGTGCTTCCTAGACTTAAGTTCTTATCTTTTACACCAAAAGTTTAATGCTAATGCATAATACATGTTCATAATAAATCTAAGCAAGGGCAAATAAAAGATGGTCTCCCATCCCAAAGAGGCTTCTTGTATTCCCTCCCAAACATTCCCCGTTAATACAAGTGGGATCATAGATGCTGCCCACTGAACCACAACATCTTGCCTTGGATCTCTGTAGATATAAGGCGACTACCTCACTGTTCACAGCTGTACAGGATTCTTGTGACTCTGCCTTATTCACAACCCATCATGGACATTTAGCTTGCTTCTGTGTACTTGCTCATTGCCATATTAGGTTAAGAGGGTCTTGCCTACTGTAAAGGAAATTCAAGATGTGTTTCTAATAATAGGATTGATAGGTTAAAAGTCATGAGCCTCCTTCACCTTGCCATTGACAAACTTAATCTGTATTAGGATGCGCATGGGAACATAATCTGTCTTCACCTCATAGTCTTAACTTTGGGCCTATAACTTGTTATTCAGCTGCCTTCAATCCCCGGCAGCTTGAGATCACACATTGGAGGGATGGCTAACCATTAGCATCGTGACCATCTGATTTGAGATGGGGAAAAAGCAGGTGGGGCGGGGGTGGTGGCAGGCAGAGATGATCATGGAGCAGGGGAGAATGAGGATGGGTCACTGGGTAAGGCTGTGCCCTGCTGCATACTTGCTAAAGAAGTTTCTGAGGCTTAACTGCATGTCCTGCTTTGGGAAGACTCAATATGTATACTTTAAACAAACCTTAAGAGTTGAATGTTTGCTTCCTTTCCAGATGTTGGGGACTCCAAAGGACATGATATTGCTGGAGACGTTGCTTCTACAACAGTAGCTGCTGTGGCTGCCTTAGCAGGCTTGCTGGTAACTCTAGGCCTTGTTGGTTACCTATGTAAGAAAAGAACCATGTCAAATCACTAATTGTGCTTACAAATAAAATAAACCTCTTGCCTTCTATCAGCATTAGATAGCGTTAAAGTTACTTTAGTGGTTTTTAAGGGTGGATGTGGTATCTATCACAGAATTTTGGTTTATGTGGTCATGAATAGGGAAATTTATAAATTAGTAGTTCCTGTTACTTGACCTTTTCTGACCCCTCACCCCTAAACCCGACTCCTCTGGCACCTGCATTCAATAGTGTGAAGCTTAGCTATAACCCATCTCTGGGGGTATGCTTAAATAAGTCTTTTATTCCTTTCACTCCCACAGGATAGGGAATCGGGAACACTCTACCATCTGTTAGTCAGTTTTCAGTTGCTATAACAGAATGCCTGACACAGAATACTTATGAAGTAAAGTGTTTTTTCATAGTTCTGGAGGTTCAGGTCCAAGGTCAAGTAGCACCATTGGTTTGGGCCTATGGTCTGGTAGCATATCATCGTGGGAGGACATGTCAGAGCAAGAGGTCACACAAGAGGCCAGGAAGCATAGGACATTGGGTCCCACAATCACCTTTGGTGCACCAATAACATAAGGATCTCCATTAGGCTTCCCCTCTTAAAGGTCCATAGCACCTCCCAATACTTCCACACACAGGACAAGGACTTTAACATGAATTTAGGGGTGGGGGATGTTCATCCATGTACATAGAACCACCTTAGTGGCAAAATTTTCCAATGAGGTATTCCCAAGAATGATCTAGTGATTTAAAGTATTTCCTAATTTAAGTGGCTTGAAGTTGCCTGAGAATTTAAGTGACTTGGTCACACCTTCCTGTAGTCTAATTAAAGATCAGCAATATCTTTTGGGAGATGGAAAGGAAGGTTCCGTCTTCCTTAGGTAGAATTACAGCATTTCTGGTATGAAGATTCTATAATTGAACTTGAACTTGGAGGGCTATATGTTCTCTACTTATGCTTGATTCTTACCTCATCCTGAGACTCTTCCTGATGGTGCCCTGTCTTCTCCTTGGCTGCAATTACATCATCGGTGTGAATAATGCCTGCTTAACACTGGAGCTCGCAGCTTATAAAATAAAATTTGCTTGTATCCTTCAACTAGAAAAGTTGGATCTAAACCAGAATTCTTGCAAAGAACATAAAAATTTTAAATCTCTATATGGTAGGTAAAAATAGAAATATGAAAATCTTGTTCAGACTCTTAACTCTCAACTCTAAATTCTCATACTTAGTTTTGTTTTTATTAATTCATTAGTGGTGTGTGTGTGTGTGTGTGTGTGTGTGTGTGTGTGAATTCATTTGACCCTTGACTTGAGTTTGACTTATTTCAGCATGATATTCTCCATTTCCATCCAATCACCAACATATGCCATAATTTTGTTCTGTATGGCTGACTAAAACTTCATTGGGTATGTACCTTTTCTTTATCCATTCATCTGTTGATGGGCACCTGGGTTGGTTCTATACCTTGGCTATTATGAATTGTGCTGCTATAGATATTGTGCCTGTATTGCTGTTGTATGCTGATTTTAGTTCTCTGGGATAAATACAGAGGAGTTAGGATAGCTGGGTCATATGTGGTTGCATTCCTTTGAGGAATCTCCATACTGCTTTCCAAAGTGGTTGTCCTAATTTTGTACTTCCACCAATAATTTGAGTTCTGGGCACCATGGCACATGCCTGTAATCCCAGTGGCTCAGGAGGCTGAGGCAGGAGAATAAGTTCAAAGCCAGCCTTGGCAAAAACGAGGTGCTAAGCAACTCGGTGAGACCCTGTCTCTGAAATACAATACAGAGCTGGGGATATGGCTCAGTGGTCAAGTGCCCCTGAGTTCAATACCCAGTACTCCCCCCCAAAATTATGAGGTTACCTTTTCCCCCACATCCTTGCCAGCATTGTTTATTCTTAATAACTGACATTCTAACAAGAGATGAAATCTCAATGTAGTTTTGATTTGCATTTCCCCAGTTGCTAGGGAAGTTGAACATTTTTTTTCACACTTGTTTTCTATTTATATTTATTTGAGAAGTGTCTGTTTAGTACTTTTGCCTGTTAATTGGGTTATTGGGGGGGGATATTTTTCGAATTCTTTATACACTCCAGATGTTAATGCCCTGTCTGAGAAGCATGTGACAAAGATCTTTTTCTATTCTGTAGGACTGTTGACCCTAAGTTTTCTTCTAGCAGCTGGAAGGTTTATAGTTTAATTCAGAAGTATTTGATTCATTCCTATTCGACTTTGGTGCAGGGTGAGATATGGGGGGTCTAGTTTCATTTTTCTACATGTATTCAGTTTTCCAATACCATTTGTTAAGTTTGTCTTTCCTCCAAAATATATATTTGGCACCTTTGTCAAGTTTCAGATGGCTGTAAGTATGTGTGTTCGTCCATCTCCTAATCTGTTCCATGGGTGGTCTTGTCTATTTTGATGCCAATACCATGCGGTTTTTGTTAATACAGCTCTGTAGTATAATTTCAGATCAGGTATTGTGATGTCTACTGCTTCATTTTTCTTGCTCAATATTGTTTTGGCTATTTTTGGTCTCTTCCAAATTTAAGGATCATTTTTTTCTAATTCTATGAAGATGTTATTGGTATTTTGATGGGGATTGTATTGAATCTGTATATTGCTTTTAGTAGTATGACTATTTAGTCAATGTTAATTCTGCCTATCCAGAACATGGGATGGTCAGGCATGGTTGGCACACACCTGTAATTCCAGCAGTTCTGGAGGCTGAGGTAGGAGGATCATGAGTTCAAAGCCAGCCTCAGCAAAAGCGAGATGCTAAGCAACTCGGTGAGACCCTGTCTCTAAATAAAATACAAAATAAGGCTGGGGATGTGGCTCAGTGGTTGAGTGCCCCTGAGTATAATCCCAAGTACCCCTTCCCTAAAAGTCCACACCCAGAACATGGGAGGTCTGTCAACCAAGGAATTCTTCAGTTTCTTTTTTCAATGTTCTATAATTGTCTTTTTTTTTTTTAATTTTTTATTGTTGGCTGTTCAAAACATTACATAGTTCTTGATATATCATATTTCACAATTTGATTCAAGTGGGTTATGAGCTCCCATTTTTACCCCATATACAGATTGCAGAATCACATCAGTTACACATCCATTGATTTACATATTGCCATACTAGTGTCTGTTGTATTCTGCTGCCTTTCCTATCCTCTACTATCACCCCTCCCCTCCCCTCCCCTCCCCTCTTCTCTCTCTGCCCCCTCTACTGACATTCGTTTGTCCCCCTTGTATTATTTTTCCCCTTCCCCTCACTTCCTCTTGTATGTACTTTTGTATAACTCTGAGGGTCTCCTTCCGTTTCCATGCTTTTTCCCTTCTCTCTCCCTTTCCCTCCCACCTCTCATCCCTGTTTAATGTTAATCTTCTTCTCATGCTCTTCGACCCTACTCTGTTCTTAGTTACTCTCCTTATATCAAAGAAGACATTTGGCATTTGTTTTTTAGGGATTGGCTAGCTTCACTTAGCATAATCTGCTCTAATGCCATCCATTTCCCTGTAAATTCTATGATTTTGTCATTTTTTAATGCAGAGTAATACTCCATTGTGTATAAATGCCACATTTTTTTTATCCATTCATCCATTGAAGGGCATCTAGGTTGGTTCCACAGTCTAGCTATTGTGAATTGTGCTGCTATGAACATCGATGTAGCAGTGTCCCTGTAGCATGCTCTTTTTAGGTCTTTAGGGAATAGACCGAGAAGGGGAATAGCTGGGTCAAATGGTGGCTCCATTCCCAGCTTTCGAAGAAATCTCCATACTGCTTTCCAAATTGGCTGCACCAATTTGCAGTCCCACCAGCAATGTACAAGTGTACCCTTTTCCCCACATCCTCGCCAGCACTTGTTGTTGTTTGACTTCATAATGGCTGCCAATCTAACTGGAGTGAGATGGTATCTTAGGGTGGTTTTGATTTGCATTTCTCTGACTGCAAGAGATGGTGAGCATTTTTTCATGTACTTGTTGATTGATTGTATGTCCTCCTCTGAGAAGTGTCTGTTCAGGTCCTTGGCCCATTTGTTGATTGGGTTGTTTGTTCTCTTATGGTCTAATTTTTTGAGTTCTTTGTATACTCTGGATATTAGGGCTCTATCTGAAGTGTGAGGAGTAAAGATTTGTTCCCAGGATGTAGGCTCTCTATTTACCTCTCTTATTGTATCTTTTGCTGAGAAAAAACTTTTTAGTTTGAGTAAGTCCCATTTGTTGATTCTAGTTATTAACTTTTGTGCTATGGGTGTCCTATTGAGGAATTTGGAGCCCGACCCCACAGTATGTAGATCGTAGCCAACTTCTTCTATCAGACGGCGTGCCTCTGATTTGATATCAAGCTCCTTGATCCATTTTGAATTAACTTTTGTGCATGTCGAGAGAAAGGGATTCAGTTTCATTTTGTTGCATATGGATTTCCAGTTTTCCCAGCACCATTTGTTGAAGATGCTATCATTCCTCCATTGCATGCTTTTAGACCCTTTATCAAATATAAGATAGTTGTAGTTTTGTGGATTGGTTTCTGTGTCCTCTATTCTGTACCATTGGTCCACCCGCCTGTTTTGGTACCAGTACCATGCTGTTTTTGTTACTATTGCTCTGTAATATAGTTTGAAGTCTGGTATCGCTATACCGCCTGATTCACATTTCCTGCTTAGCATTGTTTTTGCTATTCTGGGTCTTTTATTTTTCCATATGAATTTCATGATTGCTTTCTCTATTTCTACAAGAAATGCCGTTGGGATTTTGATTGGCATTGCATTAAACCTATAGAGAACTTTTGGTAATATCGCCATTTTGATGATGTTAGTTCTGCCTATCCATGAACAGGGTATATTTTTCCATCTTCTAAGATCTTCTTCTATTTCTCTCTTTAGGGTTCTGTAGTTTTCATTGTATAAGTCTTTCACCTCTTTTGTTAGGTTGATTCCCAAGTATTTTTTTTTTTTTGAAGATATTGTGAATGGAGTGGTTGTCCTCATTTCCATTTCAGAGGATTTGTCGCTGATATACAGGAATGCCTTTGATTTATGCGTGTTGATTTTATATCCTGCCACTTTGCTGAATTCATTTATTAGCTCTAATAGTTTCTTTGTAGACCCTTTTGGGTCTGCTAGGTATAGAATCATGTCATCTGCAAATAGTGATAATTTAAGTTCTTCTTTTCCTATTTTGATGCCTTTAATTTCTTTCGTCTGTCTAATTGCTCTGGCCAGTGTTTCGAGAACTATGTTGAACAGAAGTGGTGAGAGAGGGCATCCCTGTCTTGTTCCAGATTTTAGAGGGAATGCCTTCGATTTTTCTCCATTCAGAATGATGCTAGCCTGAGGCTTAGCATAGATTGCTTTTACAATATTGAGGTATGTTCCTGTTATCCCTAGTTTTTCTAGAGTTTTGAACATAAAGGGATGCTGTACTTTGTCGAATGCTTTTTCCGCATCTATCGAGATGATCATATGGTTCTTATTTTTAAGTCTATTGATGTGGTGAATAACATTTATTGATTTCTGTATATTGAACCAGCCTTGCATCCCAGGGATGAATCCTACTTGATCATGGTGCACAATTTTTTTGATATGTTTTTGTATCCGATTCACCAGAATTTTATTGAGGATTTTTGCATCTAGGTTCATTAGAGATATTGGTCTGTAGTTTTCTTTCTTTGAAGTGTCTTTGTCTGGTTTAGGTATCAGGGTGATGTTGGCCTCGTAGAATGAATTTGGAAGTTCTCCCTCTTTTTCTATTTCCCGAAGTAGCTTGAAAAGTATTGGTATTAGTTCCTCTTTAAAGGTTTTGTAAAACTCTGCTGTATACCCATCCGGTCCTGGGCTTTTCTTAGTTGGTAGTCTTTTGATGGTTTCTTCTATTTCCTCAATTGATATTGGTCTGTTTAGGTTGTCTATATCCTCCTGACTCAATCTGGGCAGATCATATGACTTAAGAAATTTATCTATGCCTTCACTATCTTCTAATTTATTGGAGTATAAGGATTCAAAATAATTTTTGATTATCTTCTGTATTTCTGAAGTGTCTGTTGTGATATTGCCTCTTTCATCCCGTATATTAGTGATTTGAGTTCTCTCTCTTCTTCTCTTCGCTAGCATGGCTAAGGGTCTGTCGATTTTGTTTATTTTTTCAAAGAACCAACTTTTAGTTTTGTCAATTTTTTCAATTGTTTCTTTTGTTTCGATTTCATTAATTTCAGCTCTGATTTTAATTATTTCTTGCCTTCTACTTCTTTTGCTGTTGTTTTGCTCTTCTTTTTCTAGGATTTTGAGATGAAGTATGAGATCATTTATTTGTTGGTTTTTTCTTTTTTTAAGGAATGAACTCCAAGCAATGAATTTTCCTCTTAGAACTGCTTTCAATGTGTCCCATAGATTCCGATATGTTGTGTCTGTGTTTTCATTAATCTCTAAGAATTTTTTAATTTCCTCCTTGATGTCTTCTATAACCCATTGATCATTCAGTAACCTATTGTTCATTCTCCAAGTGATGTATTCTTTTTCCTTCCTTCTTTTATCGTTGATTTTCAGTTCCATTCCATTATGATCAGATAGGATGCATGGTATTATCTCTACTCCTTTGTATTGTCTAAGAGTTTCCCTGTGACATAATATATGATCTATTTTTGAGAAGGATCCATGTGCTGCTGAGAAAAAAGTGTAACTGCTTGATGTTGGGTGGTATATTCTATATATGTCAATTAAGTCTAGGTTATTAATTGTGTTATTGAGTTCTATAGTTTCCTTATTCAACTTTTGTTTGGAAGATCTGTCCAGTGGTGATAGAGGTGTGTTGAAGTCTCCCATGATTATTGTATGGTGGTCTATTAGACTCTTGAACTTGAGAAGAGTTTGTTTGTTTGAACATAGCTGCACCATTGTTTGGGGCATATATATTTATGATTGTTATGTCTTGTTGGTGTATGGTTCCCTTGAGCAGTATGTAGTGTCCCTCTTTATCCCTTTTGATTAACTTTGGCTTAAAATCTATTTTATTTGATATGAGTATGGATACTCCTGCTTGTTTCCGAAGTCCATATGAGTGATATGATTTTTCCCAACCTTTCACCTTCAGCCTATGTATGTCTTTTCCTATCAAATGCGTCTCCTGTAGGCAGCATATTGATGAGTCTTGTTTTGTGATCCATTCTACTAGCCTGTGTCTCTTGATTGGTGAGTTTAAGCCATTAACATTTAGGGTTATTATTGAGATATGGGTTGTTCTTCCAGCCATATTTGTTTATTTATGTTACTAAACATGGTTTGTTTTCCACTTTGATTATTTTCCCCCCTTTAGTGTCCTACCTCCCACTGTTGGTTTTCATTGTTATTTTCCATTTCCTCTTCCTGTAATGTTTTGCCAAGGATGTTTTGAAGAGATGGTTTTCTAGCTGCAAATTCTTTTAACTTTTGTTTATCGTGGAAGGTTTTAATTTCATCTTCCATCCTGAAGCTTAATTTCGCTGGAAACACAATTCTTGGTTGGAACCCATTTTCTTTCAGTGTTTGAAATATGTTATTCCAGGATCTTCTAGCTTTCAGAGTCTGTGTTGAAAGATCAGCTGTTATCCTGATTGGCTTACCCCTAAATGTGATCTGCTTCCTTTCTCTTGTAGCTTTTAAAATTCTCTCCTTATTCTGTATGTTGGGCATCTTCATTATAATGTGTCTAGGTGTGGGTCTCTTATGATTTTGCACATTCGGCGTCCTGTAGGCTTCTAGGATTTGGGGTTCTGTCTCATTCTTCAAGTCTGGGAAGTTTTCTCGAATTATTTCATTGAATAGATTGCTCATTCCTTTGGTTTGAAACTCTGTTCCTTCCTGTATCCCAATGACTCTTAAATTTGGTCTCTTGATGTTATCCCATATTTCTTGGATGTTCTGCTCATGGTTTCTTAACAGTCTTGCTGAGGTGTCTATGTTCTTTTCAAGTTGAAATACTTTATCTTCATTGTCTGATGTTCTGTCTTCTAAGTGTTCTACTCTGCTGGTAGTATTCTCAATTGAGTTTTTAAGTTGGCTTATTGCTTCCTGCATTTCTAGGATTTCTGTTTGTTTGTTTTTTATAACCTCTATTTCCCTGTACTTGATCTTTTGCTTCTTGGATTTGTTTATGTAATTCATTGTTGAAGTGATCTTTCATTGTCTGATTTTGCTGTCTGATGTCTTCCTTGAGACTCCAGATCATCTGAAGCATGTATATCCTGAATTCTTTATCTGACATTCCATCAGCTGCAGCTATTACCTCTTCTAACGTTGAGTTGACCTGCAATGCTTGTGGTCCTTTCTTTCCTTGTCTCTTCATACTGTTCGCGTTCCTTTCTTCTTGGTGAAACTGTTGTGCTATTGAATTTTCCCCCTATATATTTATATTGGTCTTGTATAGTTGCAAAGTCTCCCTCGCAGGCGCGGGCGGCGGGTCTGCCCCTCCTCCAATTGGGGCAATGTGCCTACCACGCCGGCAGGCCGCTGGGCTTGCTCTGCCAGTCGGTAGCAGGTCCGCCGACCTTGCAGGCGCGGGCGGCGGCTCTGTCCCTCTGCGGGCCACTAGGCTTGTTCTGTCGGTGGTCGCAGTTCTGCCTACTTTGCAGGCGCAGGCAGCGGCACTGCCCCTCTGCAGGCCTCTGGGGCTGTAGTGCCAGTGGGTCGCAGGTCCGCCTACTTTGCAGGCGCGGGAGGGGGGGCGGCTCTACCCTTCCTCAGGCCACTGGGCCTGTTCTGTCTCTCGGTTGCAGGTCTGACCTGTTCTGATGGTGGTCTCAGTTCCGACTACCTTGCAGGCGCAGGGGGGAGTGGGCGGCTCAGCCTCTCAGCAGGCGGCTGCTCCTCTTCTGCCGGTGGGTCGCAGGCCCGCCTACCTTGCAGGAGTGATTGGAAGCTCTGTCCCGCCGCGGGCCACTGGGCCTTTTCTGTCGGTGGTCACCCTTCCCCTACCTGGCAGGCGAGGGGGGTGGGGGGCGGCTCTGCCCCTCAGCAGGCCGCTGGGCCTGCTCTGTGTTTGGTCCCAGTTCCCTCTACTATGCCGGCGCAGGGGGAGGGGGCGGCTCAGCCTCTCAGCAGGCGGCTGCTCCTCTTCTGCCGGTGGGTCGCAGGCCCGCCTACCTTGCAGGAGTGATTGGAGGCTCTGTCCCGCCGCGGGCCACTGGGCCTATAATTGTCTTTATAGAGCTCTTTTACCACCTTGGTTAGACTAATTCTCATTTTTTTTTTTTTAGGCTATTGTGAATGGGATGGTTTTCCTGACTTCCTGGCTGAATTACTGTTGGAGTGTAGGAAACCTATTGATTTATAGATGTGGATCTTTTATCCTGCTACTTTGCTGAATTCTAACAGTCTTCTGTTGGAGTTTTGGAGGTCTTGTATAGAATCATGTCATTGACCAGAGTTGAACTTCTTTTCCTATTTGTATCCCTTTGATTTCCTTCTCTTTAGTGATTGATCTGGCTAATATTTTGAAGACTATATTGAATAGAAGTGGTGAGAATGGACAGCCTTGACTTGTTCCTGATTTTAGAGGAAAAGATTTTAGTTTTTCTCCCTTCAGTACATGTCAGACTTGTGTTTGTCATAGATAGTCTTTATGATGTTGAGGTAAGTTCCTTCTGAATGGGTGCTGGATTTTATCAAAGGCCTTTTAGTTGTTCTTGTGTAGGCAGAATGGTCTATCAAAATGATTATCTGATTCTTGTCCTTAATCCTGAATTATGTTAATTAATTTGCATTTGTTGAACCAATGTTGTACCTCTGGAATGAAAAACTCTCATGGTGTACTATCTTGTTGATGTGCTTTTTTTTAAAATGTGCTTTGCTAATATTAAGGATTTGTGCCTCTATTTTCATTGGGGATATTGTTTTGTAGTTCTCTTTCCTTGATGCATGTTTGTCTGGTTTTGGTGTCAGGGTGATACTGGCTTCATAGAATGTATTTGGGAGTGTTCCTTCCCTTTCAATTTCATGGAATAATTTGAGAAAGACTGGTGTTGATTCTTCAAAGGTCTGGTAGAGCTCGACTGAGTATTCATTTCATCTTGGACTTTTCCCTTTTGGAAGGCTTCAAATTGCTGTTTCAATTTCATTACTCGATATTGGTCTGTTTAGGTTGTCTACATCTTCTAGGTTTTCCAGTTTATTGGAATTCAGATTTTCAAATTAGGTTCTGATAATCCTCTGGATTTCAAAAGGGTCTCTGGTGATATATCCTATTTTTATCTCTAATTTATTTGTGTCTTTTTGGTTAATTTGGCTAAGGGTTTATCAATCTTCTTGAAGAACCAACTTCTGGTTGCATTGATCCTATGCATTGTTTTTCTTAATCCTCATATTCATTAATTTCAGTGCTGATCTTCTTTCCTATCTTCTACTGGTTTTAGGGTTAGTTCTTAAGGACTTGAATTGGAGCATAGCCTATTTGAGAGATAACTTTTAATATAGGTAGGCACTATAAATTTTCCTCTTACAAATGCTTTAATACTACCCCAGAGATTTTGATATGCTGTATCTGTTCTCATTCATGTCTAAGAATTTCTTGATTTCTACATTCATTTCTTAACCATTGTTTAAGAGAATATTGCACAATCTCCATGTTTTTATGTGCTTTCTATTTTTCTTGATGTTAATTTCTAGTCTCAATCTATTGATTTGACAGAATGCTTGGGATTATCTTTTTGTATTTGCTAAGATTTACTTTGTAATCTATAATATGATCTATTTTGGAAAAATTTCCATGAGCTGCTGAGATGATAAGTTAAACTGTGCTGTTTTGGGGTGAAATATTCCGTGGATGTCTATTAGTCCCATTTGATTGATATTACTTAGGTTGAAGAAATCTTTTTTGATTTTGTTTTGATGACCTGTGTATTGTTAAGGGTGTATTGAAATCACCCAGCATAATTGCAGATTGAGCCTATTTGAGATTTAATGTCATGAAGCATTTATGTAATAAGGTGTGCTAACATTTGTGGCATAAATACTTTCTATCATATCTTGTTGGCTTGTTCCCTTTATCAGGATGTAGTGGCCTTCTTTGTGTATTCGGATTAATTTTTGCTTGAAACCTGCTTTTTCAGATGTAAAAGCTATTCCTGCTTGTTTTGGATTGTTTGAAATTTTCCATCCTTATACCTTCTGCCTGTGGATGTCTGTCTATAATATGAGTCTCTTGGAAACAGTATACAGTTGGATCTTGTTTTTTTTTTTTTTAATCCATTCTGCTAATTCATCTTTTAATTAGGGAGTTGACACCATTAGCATGTAGTGTTGGTATGGATATATTTATGACTTTTCTGTCATTTTGATTTTTTTTTACTATATTTTATACTGTCTTGATTCTTGCTTAGTGTATTACTCTTCTATTGATCTTCCTCTTACTCTTCTATTGATCTTCCTATATATGGGAGCTTTAGGATTTGTATTTCTTCTGTATGCAGTTTACCTTTGAGTATTCTTTGTAATGCTGGTTTGGTGACCATGAATTCTTTTAGTTTATTCTTTTCATGCAAAGTTTTTATTTCCCCCTCAAATTTGAAACTGAACTTTGCTGTTTATCATAACCTTGGCTGGTGGTTGTTTTCTTTTAGAGCTTGAAATATCTCATTCCAGACCCTCCTTGACTTTATTATTCCATGAAATTAGGGTCGGAATTAAGAAATTAGAAATGAGGCTTATTGGTTTGCTTCTAAATGTGACCTGATGTTTCTCTTGAAGCTTTTAATAATCTTATTTTCTGTGTCCCCATTTTGATCATTATGTGTCTTGGAAAGCTGCTTATGTGACCCCAAAGTAGACCTATCAAATATGTGGATGTCTATCTCATTTATGAGGTAGGAAAAATTTTCTGTAACTCTCATTGAAAAAGCCTTTACATTGTATCTTCAAATGTTTCTCAAATTTGTCCTTTTGATATTGTCAGAGTCCATGTCTATCTCGTCATACTCTATAATTATTTTTTCTTTATTGCCCTGTGTGTGCCCAAGTTTATATACCCTATCATCAAGGCCTGAAGTTCTATTTCTATGCAATCCAATTTGTTAATGATGCTTTCAAGTGAAAATAAAAATTTTGTCTTTCATTTCTAGGAGTTCTGATTGGCTTCTTTTCACCATTTTTTTAATGAAACTTGTATTTCAGCTCCTGTATTTGTGCTCTCAATTCACTCTTTAGATCTTCACTGAACAATTTAATTATCAGTTTTTTATCTTTCTCTGGGATTTCATCCACATCAACATCAGCGGGATCTTGTGGATAATTGTGAATTTTGGGGGGAGATTTGTTTGCCTGTTTCCTCAAGTTTTCAGAGATCTTGAACTTGTGCATCAATTGAGATGGATTTCCCTTCCTCTTTTATATGTGCCCTTGTGTGTGATTATCTTACTTATTCTGATACTTCTGATTTTGATGTACAAGTAGATGTCAAGGGGTAGAACCTGCGGTCCTTCTGATTGTTCCTCCTTAGGTCCTTGTTTGCAGGTTTTTGTCTCCTGAAGTCAAGTTGGAGTAATGTTAAGGCTTGGGTGGGGCTGGATTATTTGTGGGGTGAGATCATTGTTTCTTGGTTGAGATGTATTTCTCAATTGATGAAGTAGAGATCACAGGATCTCTACTGTGATCTTGAAGCATTCCAGTGACTTTCCAGTTCCCTGTGAGAATCCAGGAATGGTTTTATGTCAGAAACAGTTGTACAGCCTTAAAATAAATGTCCAGTATCTATTATGATATAACACTAGTCACCACCTATACAGGAATGGTGGGGCAGCATTTAACAGACCAACCATAAAAAACCACAAACTAGATCAGACATTAAACAGCAGTGTTCAAGTTGTTCTGATTATTAATATAATAATAGTGCATAGGTAGGAATTACATGGTCTGTATAATTTATTTCATTTTTTAAAAACTATAATTTTCATTTAGTGGGATTACAGTGTCTTGAGTAAGAAAAAATAGGGTAGGAAGGCAAGAAAAAGGTTGAAGGGTTTAAAAAATGAGAGAAGAGACAGATATAGGGAGCAGGTGTCAGCTTTAAAGAAGGAATAAGTTACCTGAAGTGAAGAAAGAGGAGTGTGGTGTCCTTATAAGAATAACGGGGCAGAGTCCTACTTATAGGGAGAGCAGAGAAAGGTCTTTGGTTCAATGTGGTTTGTGTCTTATAAGGAGATCAGGCCAGACCCTTAGTTGAGTGTGACTTGAGTCCTTATGAGAAGATCAAGGCAGACCCTTGATTCCGTGAGGTGTGTGTCCTTATAAGGCAATCAGGGCAGAACCCTCGTTTCGGTGTGGCTTGTGTTCTTACAAGGAGATAAGGGGGGTTCCCTGGTTCAGCACGCCTTGTGTCCTTACAAGGAAAGCAGCACAAGCTTTGATTCACTGAGACTTGCTTTGTCATTTGATTATCTTCCCCGCTGTTTAGTAAATAATTGTAGTGAAATATTTTAATTCTTTACCTCTCATTTTGGGTATGTGCATTTCTTTGTGGTTTCCATGGGGGATCCATTTAACATGAGAAAGAGGTGCTACACTGGCGTGGATCTATAGCTCCATGACTTCAGTACAGATGCAGCTGCTGTACCTCTCGGACGTCTTCCCCTCAGTTACTGATGTTTCCGTGTTACATATGGTATGTATTCAATACCATAGAATAGAGTTGGGATGCTTGGATATGTCATTCTTACACCTTATAGAAAACAAAATAGCACTAGATTTTATAATTGTCATGAATTTGCTTTAGCCAGGGATCTTTCTGTCTTCATCAATATTTGAGTTCCTTTCTAATGTCCTTCAGTGCAACCTAAAGGACTTCACCACACACAGGGCACATCTAGTGAGGCCCCACTCTCTGGGATCTTGTGTATTGGGTGCCATGGTTTGAATGTGTGTGTCCCTCCAAACTCCCTGTTGACAATTCAGCCTCAATGGAACAGTATTGAGAGCTGTTAGTCCAGGAGCCCCAAACCCCAGTGATGGGATGTGTACATAGAGCTTCTCCAGCACATGCAAGGACCTGGTTCATTTCCTGGCACTACACACACACCACGCGCGCGTGCGCACACACGCACGCACACACACCACACACGCGCACACATGCACACACGCACACACGCACACACACACACACACACACACAGTGGGCACAATGATGTATGGCTATGTTTAACTTAGCTTTTCTGTCTCTATGACAAAAACATCCAACAAGAGCAACATGGAGGAGAAGCTTCTCTGGGGCTAATGGTTCCAGAGGTCTCAGTTCCTAGATGGCTGACTCCATTGCTGTGCCCAAGGGGAGGTAGTCTATCATGGAGCAAGGGCCCAGTGGAGGAAGCTGCTCGGTGCAGAGAAGCAAAGCAGAAACCTTGGGTGTAGATATGATGTGGTCTGTCAAAGCCACAAAGATATTACAGATTTTCAGACTCAAAAAGACCATTGAAGTATTCTACAAAACTTAAATTCTACACAAGTATAAGCTATAAGCTTCCACAGCCCACTAAAGCAAAAACCTTGCAGAGTTCTTTCTTACTGTGAAAGTGGGAGGGGATGGGGCTCAGTGGCAAAGCGCTTGGCTAGCATGTGTGAGGCCCTGGGTTCAATCCTCAGCACCACATAAAAATATTTTTTAAAAGAATAAGATATGGCAATTAAGTGATTTTTAAGAAGTAGAAAAGATCCTGGAGGCCCCAAAGATGAACACTGGGGGTTATGTTCAGGTGTGCTTGGGTCATTTCTGGCTCTGAGCTCACAAGGAGCCATTGTATGAGGACAGAGGTGAAGTTCTTGGCCAAAGTAGCCCCAAACTTCCTGTTTCTCTCTGAACCATTGATGATGGCAGCCTTGGACCATGGAAACATGATCCAGCTCTTGCAGGTCATCAGTACCAAAAAGTATATCTACCTTATCATAGAGCATGCAGGTGGGGGACAGCTATGGGATCTCATCCCGGAAACCAATGGCATGTGCGAGGAGGAGTCCCGCAGACTGTTCAGGCAGGTTGCCCGAGCCATGAAGTACTACCCCCTCAGACATCTGGAGCCTGGTGTGGTTCTCTACTCCATGCTCACAGGGAAAGGCCATTTGTGGCCAGCAGCAATATGCAGCTGAAAAAGCAGGCCACCTATGACATTCCCCTGCATGTCTCTGAGGGAGCACAGAGCCTCATCTGTGAGATACTCAAGTGGACCCCATGCAGAACCCACTGTAGATCAGGTAATGGGGTACCCATGGCTGAAAAGCAGGGTGAGGAAGCTTCACCCAGTCCTCCTAGGGAGGCACTCCCCAAACTCCTGGATCCCACGATTATGAACATCATGATCCACATGGGTTACCACCCCTTCAATACCTGGGTGTCCGTGGCAAGTTGCAAATTTGATGTGATGGTGACATACGGAACACTGGAGCACCAGAGAACCCAGGGGGAGGCCTGTGCACTCCAGATGAAGCCCAAGCATGACCCAGGACCTATGATGTCTCCCCGGTCTGCTCTGGGTCTGCCCCAAGAAGTATTCCAATGAGCCTGCCTTGCTCTTGCCCTGTGAGCAGCAGCAGCCTGAGGAGGCCAAGCAGTCCCAGCAGTAGGCTGCTACAAGTGCCAGAGTACCTGCCATCCCTCTCCACTTCCTCCATGAGGACATACCTCCTCCCAGCCTTACCCTGTGCCCAGCTGCTCATCCTCCCAAGGTACCTCGACAGCACAAACCCAAGGCACCAGCGAGGGTTGGAAGAGGCTGAGGAGGAGGATCACCAAATGCATCCATCTGCTACTGGACTTCCGTGGGCCATCCTCCAGAAACTGAGTGGCTCCAGTGCAGATGCCCCCAGCCCAGACTGACAGAACTGATAGACCAAGTTGATGCTGAAATCATGGTGTGGGAATGAGGCTTCTCTGTGCAATTCCAGGCAGGAGCATCTCTGCATCCACCAGGCATCTCCTCTGCCCCCACCTGTGAAGACACATCATAGACACTTTTCCCTGGGACACTTCCCTCTGTCCTGTTCTTTGTCCTTTCTCTCATGCTTTGGGAGAAATTTAGTTTGAATTTTTTTCTCCCCACAAATTGTATTATAAAGTTGATAATTCAAATATATTTTTTTTAAAAAGCAGTTGGGTTGTTTGTTTTGTTTTGACAGAGGCCTCAGGGCAAGTGCCGGAGCCCAGCAGCCATCCTCTCCAAAGCCTAGACCACTGTGCGTCCCTCTACTGCTCACTGCGTATACTCACTCACCTTGAGCCAGGGTAGATAGGAACTCACTTACCTTAAGCCAATGTAGATGGGGACTTGCTCCTTTTGACAGAGTATAGACAGAGATGCTCCCCTTGAGCCAATGTAGACTTGATTCACTTTGAGCTGTTCTCTATGGCCAGAAGGAATACTTTTCCTGGTCTTCAGAATGAAGGGTCCAGGTTACATGTTCTTTGTGCCTGTTTCATCCCTTTGATTCAGACATGCTCTAGGAATTCTTTTTGTCCAATGCTGATGACCTCTTTTATGAGTTCCCAACTTCCTTCCAATGCACTTGGTCTCTGTCCACAGCTGTGTGAGCTGCCTGGGGACAGCTTTCAGATCCTGGGAACATTTTCCTCACCCGCTAGCATGGTACCTGCTCATGGAGGGTGGGGGGCTTTCTGCACTGTGCCCACCAGCCAAGGTGTGCTGGATGCTTTCACCTCGGGACTGCTTGGGGTTTGTTTTCACTGAGACACTGACCCTTCCAACTCTGCCCATTAAAAGGAGGCTTCCTCTATAAACCAGTTTTCCCTAGATTGATTTTGCTTAATTTTTAAAATTTCTTTATCCGCCCTCCAAATGTCTCATTGCCTATGCTCCCTGCTCAGCCCTGTTGGTGGTGGGAAGCTGGTGCATCTCTAAGGTATATGTCTTAGGCTCAAGGTCCCAACTTCCTGTAGCTCTAAAGTTTTAAATTACACTTCCATATTTCAGTGTTTCACACTTTCATTACCCCTCTGAGGAGCAGTATTCATGTTTTATAAGTTTGGTGCTGAGGGACTGCTGAGTGGTGCTGCTGCTCTAATTTGCCAACCTTCGCCTCCCCCTTGCTTTTATTCCTTGAGCTTTAAGGGTCTTGTTAAGCAAGTTGGTGCCTGTGCCAGTATATTGGAGTGCCGAACCTGTTTTCTTCTAGCTGTTGCCAAATTTCTAGTCTAATCCCTAGGTCTTTGACCCATTTTAAGTTGTTTTTCTTTTTTCTTTTATGCAGAGTGATATACAGGGATTTCGTTTTGTGCTTCTGCATATGGATATTTAGTTTTCCCAACACTATTTATTAAAAAAGCTTATCTTTTCCCAACATTTTTTTTTGGTATCTTTGTAGAATATCAGATGACTGTATCTATGGATTTCTCTGGGTCTTCTATTCCACAGGTCTTCATGTCTGTTTTGGTGCCAATACCATGCTGTTTTTGTTGCTACAGCTCATAGCATAATTTGAGGTCAGGTATTATGATACCTCCAGTGTCACTCTTCTTGCTCAGGATTGCTTTGGCCATTTGGGGTCTTTGATTCTTCCAAATGAATTATAAGACTCCCCCCAACCCCTGTAGTTTTTTTTTTGAAGGGAATTGCATTGAATATGTATAGTGAATTTGGTAATATAACCATTTTGACAATATTCTGCCTATCCAAGAATATGGGAGGGGTTTTCCATCTTCTAAGGTCTTCTTCAATTTCTTTCTTTAGTGTTCTATAGTTTTCATCATAGAGGTTTTTCACCTCCTTGGTTAGATTTATTCCCAAGGGATTTTGTTTGTTTTGATATTACTGTGGATAGGATAAAATTCCTGATTTCTTAGCATATTAGAGTACGGGAAAATGATTTATGTATGTTGATCTTTTATCCAGCTACTTTACTGAATTTTTCAACTTTCAAAGTCTTCTGGTGGGATTTTGGGGGTCTTCTACATATAGAATATGTCATTAGCACACAGAGACAATTTGACTTTTCTAGTTGTAGCCCTTTAATTTTTTTAATTTTAAATTTTCTGAGTTTCAAGAACCACATTGAACAGAAGTGGTGAGAGTAGACATCTTTGTCTTTTTTCTGATTTTTTTTTTTTTCTTAAGGGGGAATGCTTTCAATGTTTCTCCATTCAGTATGTATTGACTTTAACTTGGTCATATATAGCCTTTAAATGTTGAGGTAAGATCCTTCTATGCCTAGTTTCTCCAGCATTTTTAACATTAATGGGTGCTGGATTTTGTTGAATCATTGTTCTCCATCTACTGAGGTGATCGTGTGATTCTTGTCCTTAACTGTTTGATTTTGCATCCCTGGAGTAAAACCCACTTGATCATGGAATAGTATTTTCTTAATGTGTTTTTAATGCCAACATTTTATCAAGGATTTTTGTATCTATGTTCATCAGATATTGGTCTGTAGTTTTCTTTCTTTGATGTGTCTTTTTCTGGTTTTGGTATCCGGGATATACTGGCTTCATAGAATGAATTTGGCAGTGTACCTTCCCTTTCTACTATATGGAATAATTTGGGGAAGATTGCCATTAGTTGTTCTTTAATAGTCTGATAGAACTTGGCTGAGAAGCCATATGGCCCTGAGCTCTCCTTTATTGGAAGGTTTTTAATTGCTACTTCAGTATGCTTTCTTGACATAGGTCTTATAGTTTTCTATGTTCTTCTATATGGGTAGGTCATATGTGTCTAAAATTTTCTAACATCTTATAGATTTTCCAGTTTATCTATAAATTTTCAAAATAGTTTCTAATGATCTTCTGGATTTCAGAAATATCTAATATCTCCTTTTTCATCTCTGATTTTCTTGGTTTGGGTCTTTCTTTTGGTTAGTTGGCTAAAGGTTTATCAATCTCATTTATCTTTTCAAAGAACAAACTGCATAGCATTGATCCTTTGTATTTTTTATTTTCAACATTTCATCTTTGATCTTAATTATTTTCTGTCTTCTGATTTGGAATTTTTTTTAGGACCTTCCTTTTCTAGTGATGTAACATTATTTATTTGCAATATTTTAGTTTTAATGGGGGGCAGTCAATGCTATAAACTTTCCTCTTAGAACTGCTTTCAAACCATCTCGGAGATTTTGATATGTTGTATTTCGATTTTTAATTGCTTCTAAGAATTTTCAGTTTCTCTCCTGATTTTTTCTATAACTGATTCCTCAATTCACATTCAAAAGTGTATTATTTCATTCCAGGTGTTAAAATGATTTGTTTTTATCTTTTGTAATTTCATTCCACTATGATGTGTTAGGATGCAAGGAATTCTCTATATTTTCTGTATCTGATAAGACTTGTGTCCTAAAATATGATCTATTTTAAAGCAAGTTCTGTGTACCACTGAGAATAAAGTAAATTCAGTTGTGAATGGCAGAAATATTGTAGAGACATCTGTTAGGTCCATTTGATTAATAGTTTTAGTTTAGAAGAGTCTTCAGTTTGTGTCTGAATGACCTAATGATGAGAGAAGGGTGTTGAAACACCCAGTATTATTATGTCTGGTTTATTTGATTCTTTATATTGAGAAAGATTTGTATTATGTATGTAGATGCACTGACACTTGAGGCCTAAATCTTTACAATCATTATATCTTGTTGGATGATTAACCATTATGAAGTGACCTTTGTCTCTTCTGATTAATTTTGACTTGAAATTGACATTGTCAGGTACAAAAGTAACTATTCCTGCTTCTTTCCATTTCCATTTGAGTGGTTTCTTTTCCCAGCCTTTCATCTTCAGCCTGTGGATGTCTTTGCCTGTGAGTCTCTTGTAAACAAAGTATGGGTGGGGCTTGTTTTTTACTATTCTGTCAATCTCTTTTGATTGAAGATTTAGACCACTTACCTTCAGTGTTACAATGGAGACGATTTTTATTTCCTGTGATTTTTATTTCTAATGCTCACTTTAGACTTGATTCTCCTTTAATTGACTGTTATAATAAGATTCATCCCTATACTGGCTCTGATTTTTACTTTTAATCTGTATGAAATATTATGCTTTGTAGTATAGGCTTAGTGATTATTAATTTTAGTTTCTGCTAATCATAGAAAGTTTTTTATTTCATCTTCAATTTTGAAGTATAGTTTTGCCAGATATAGTGATCTTGGTTGGCACCCATTTTCTTTCAAGGCTTGTTATATATTCTAAGCCCTCCTGACTTTTGAAGTCTGGGCTGAGAAATCAGTTTAAATCCTAATTGGCCTTGTGCTACATGCCTGTAATCCCAGTGACTCAGGAGGCTGAAGGAGGATCACAAATTTGAGGCCAGCCTCAGCAAATTAGCAAGGACCTGTCTCAAAAAAAAAAAAAAGACTGGGGATGTAGCTCAATGGCAGAGCACCCTGGTTTCAATCCCCAGTACCAAAAAAAAAAAAAAAAAAAAAAAATCATATACATACACACACACACACACACAAAAATAGACTTTGTCTTCAAAACCTGAGAATCTAATTAATTGGTGATGCTTGGACTGAATTTTTTACTTATTGAATCTTTAATTCCAAGGATTTCTGTTTGGTTCTTTTTCAGAATCTTGGTGTCTTTATTGAAATGATCTTTCACTTCCTGTATTTTTTTCTTTTTCTTTTTTTTGGTACCAGGAATTGAACTCGGGGGCACTTAACCACTGAGCCATAACCCTAGCTCTTTTTTGTATTTTATTTAGAGACAGGGTCTCCCTGAATTGCTTTGGTCCTAGCTATCTGAGGCTGGCTTTGAACTCACGATCCTCCTGCCACAGCCTCCTGAGCCGCTGGGATTATAGGCATGCACCACCACATCCGGCTCACTTTCTGTATTTTCTAAGTTCACTCCTTATATCTTCTTTTACCTCACTTAACATTTTAACTCTGAGCTTTCTAAATTCTTTCTCCAACCTTCGCTCTACTGTGGTGTCATTGGGATCAGTTGTTTAGTGTCATGGGCTGGTTTGTTTCCTTCTTTTTTCATATTGTTTGTATTTCTGCTTGTCTACTAGGATGATTCTGTCTTCTACTCTTACGCAAGGGACTATTTAGTGAGCTTCTTTTTCTTAAGTGCCCAAGTTGGGTAAATATGCAGGTATTGATGCTCCCACTTCTCTACTGTTCCCAGTATCAGCACCATTTCGAGAGAAGATACTAAGCCCTATTAATTGCAATCACTTCAAAGTCATGGACTAATAAAACTTGGGGCAAGGGATCCATTGAAAATGTTCACCACTGTTTCTCTAATCTGGGTATATACTTTCAGTAATATTCTGGAAGAGACTGAGAAATTAGGTATTATAATAAAATTAGGTATTATAAGAAAATTACTATTCCATTACATAGGGGCTGGAAAGAGGAGGAGGGAAAATTGGGAAAAAGAAAAAAGAGGACAGGATAGAATAATACAAACCAAGGTTAAATAAACGTAGATGGTGGGGAGGGCTTGAGACGAGCAGATAATGCAAGAGGATAAAGGAGGAGTAAGAAGAGCAAGTGTATACCTAAGCTAGAAAAATGTTGATAGAATGATTTCAATCAAGTGGGTTGAGGGTACAATACCAAACAATAGAACTTCTATCAATTCAAAATGAAAAGCAATATATGTAAGATCAAAATTGACTTTAGAGCTATTTATAAATTTCTCTAAAGTGGAGAAATTTATTGTTTCTTCCTGGTTTGGATTTTATCAGGATTGGGGACCTTTAGAAGATGTCCACCACTCTTCAGCTTTACCTCTAAATTTCCCTGGGTGTGGAGGTGGTGATTATACCAGCTCATCTTTGATGCAACTCTAGGAGGCCTACCTCTGATCTTTGGTGTATCCAGATAAGTATGGCTTTGTTGGGTCAGAGCAGATGGCTCCTAATTGTGTGACTTAGTGGCCTGGTTATTCCTGGTTAGGTGATGTAGTCTTATGTGTCTTCAGGAAGAAAGAACTCTATGTACCCAGTGCTGTCCAATCCAGTGTGGGCTACCCCATACATATTTTGGAGAATGCAGGGTGTGACCATCTATGGTAGAGATACTGTAGTCTGTTTGTGGCCCTGGTGGTTCTTGGGGTGGGGTGCAGCCTTGTCACCCTCTCTGGAGTGCACAGATCACAGGCCAGTGGGCTTATATCTGGGCATACTGCATGGTAGCTGGTGTCCGTGGGGTGCTGCTCTGTAAGCCCCTTTGGCATATGCATGACATTTTCTGCTGGCTACTTGGGGTTATCCTCAGGGATTGCCTTCTGTAGGCCCATGTATCTGAATGAGAATTGGTAAACTGGCAACTCGGGGACTAGCAGTTGTGACTCCTCCTAGAGATGCTGGGGCACAGGAGCTGCTTCCCTGGTTAATATGGATTTCTTGGTGGCCAGTTCTTGGTGGCCCAGGCCTGAGCTTGTGTGCTTGAAAGATGCTGTACTGCATTTGCTGGTTCTTTCTGTTGGGTGGGGCACAGGATTCGAGCTCAGGGCTGTCACTGAGTGCTGTGGGACACCAGTACAGTCTAAGGTAGAGGTACTGTAGTCTGTTTGTGGCTCTGGGTGGTCCTTGGGTAGGGATGCAGCATTGCCCCCCACTCCCCTCCACAGGTCCTCTTTTAAAGTGGCATAGAGCATGGTGGCTGTCTGCAAGTGTGGGAACTGTGATTGTGGGCTTTCTCTGGGTGATCTGTGGGGCACAAGCCCCCACCCTGGTTGGCATAGATCACGGGTACTGTCCTGTGACTAGGATAAAGCTGGCTTTCCTGCATCTGCTCTTACTCTTACTGAGTTAGGGTGCCAGCGCCCCTTCACTGGGACTTCTTTGGAGCAGTCGGAGCCCTTGATGGCTCTCTGCACTGAGGGTTCCTGGATGCAGGCTGTCTGGGAGCCCTCTGTGGCACAGCAACCTCCACCCTGGCTGGTGCAGCTCACCAGGGTTTTACCCATCACTGTGATGGGGGTGTGATGTCAGTTGGCCCCTCTTTGCCAGAGACTGGGGAGTGCCGGGTTGCGGTTAGCACACCATGGGGGTAATTAGCTCCGGGGTCAGCTCCACCCCATTCCCTGGTCCATGTGAGGGGTAGGAGTGTCAGTAACTTTCAGCTAGCAGCATCCTTCTACAATTCCTTTTAGATGGATTACTAAAAGAACCTGTTTCCGAGTCATTCCCTCTGGTTTTATTTCTATCTGAAGGTGGAAGAAGCTGTGCTGATCTAATTTGTTTAATTTGTGGACCTACAAAAATGGCTGCCTGCCTGGCGTAGCTCCCAGTCCTCCGCTGGACCAGACAGTGTGCTTCCTTCTCTGTCTTTGCTGCTCTTGCCCCATTTGAACTTGGTCTGCTTTTCTTTCCAGCCATTGTTGTAACTTATGGTCTTTTCCTCTCCTTGTTTCTCTTTGTTACTCCGCCCCTGACAGCCCCTCCCTGGTAAGGGTTTGGGGTCAAGGAATCCTGTTCTTATTTTCTGGTAATCAAGCTCCACGTTCCTCTGTGTCTGACTGTCCACTATTGAGTTTTAGAGTGCTGCTCCTCTGGTCAGCAGTTCTTTCACCGCTTCCTTGAGGGGTTGCTGCCTGGATTTGCTCTGCCATCGTTTGGGGGATTTTGTGCAGTGCTGGGGGGAATTGAACCCAGGGTTCCCTACCCCTGAGCTATAGCCCCAGACCTTTCTAATTTTTTTGAAATTGCATCTCAGTAAGTTGCCCAGTCTGGCCTTGAACTTGATCCTCCTGCCTCAGCCTCCTGAGTCAGTCACTGGGACTACAGGCATGGGCCACCACACTCGGCTTCTTGGGGTTTTCAAAATCTAACCTTGAAGTCGAGAGAATATGATGTCTATTTGTCATCTTGTGATAAACAGGTATCCACACTGAATTCTGCCCTCTTTCAGTCCACCCTTTCTAAATCCCTTTTTTAGGTTTGTATTCAGGCATGGAGGAAAGAAAAACTGCACTTACATTGTGTGGAATTTACAGAGTAATAGGGGCCGTCTCATCCAGGCTATTTTTCTCTGGATCTTCCTTCACAGGGTATAAAGTATTATTCTGCTAATGATAAAGCAAGAAAATCTTGGATTCAAATTTTCCATGTGTGCCTTACATTTTTACATCATTGCACATTTAGACTCAGAAACAAAACTTTCAAGCATTGTGCTCTTTTAAAGGCATTTTCAAAAATTGTTAGCTGTCTTGAATGAGTAAGTAAGGCCCTGGGTCTGATCTCCATCACTGCAAAATAAAAATTTAGCCACATAAATGACTTCCTGACTGTCCACATTGCAATCCCTAGAACTTATTGATACTGTTATTTTCCCATGGCAACTTGGACTTTGCAGATATGACTAAGGTTCTTATTAACACAGTGAGATTATCCTGGGGGGGCCCAATCACAAGGGTTCTTGGAAGACAGAGGCAGGAGGGTAGGAGTCAGAAGATATACCACTGGAAGCAGAAGTCTGAGTGAGGCAGGGCCACAAGCCAAGGAACACAGGCAGTTTCTGTCTATTTCAGGAACAAGCAAGGGATCAGATTCTCCTCCAGTGCCTCCAGAAGGTACTTGGCTCTACTGCCCCATATTGGACCTCCAACCTCCAGAATTGTAAGATAATCTGTGTTTTATGCCAATGGGCTTGTTTTCACTTATTTCAGTAACAATAAGAAACCAACATACCCTCTAATGAATCATGACCCACTAATTGGAAAAATACTTTGCTAAAAATGCTCACATTATAGATGAGCAACTTGAGCCTTTAAGTAGCTCATCTCGATGTCACAGTTCCTTGATGGTAGAGCTAGAACCTCTCATTTGCAAGTTGGTCCATTTGTGTAGGGATCGAGGTCACATGGGCCTCAGGGCAGCCCCACAGCATGACTTTGTTCTGAGGTGCTTGACACAAATGCTAATGCAGAACTTCGAGGGTGGAGAGCCAACCTTGCCAGGAGCAGATGCCAGGATGAACACTTGTTGCCATGGTAGCCTGGAACGAGTATAACTCGCAGTTGATTTGAGTCGTGTCCTTGACTTCTCAAGGTACACATCCTACAGTATATGGGGGAGGCAGCCTAATCAGAAAGGAACTGTGTGGGCAGAGAGTTGAGCTCAAATCCCCAAGGGCCGCTGTTCATCCATGCTGGTGTTTGAAGTTACTGGGTGTCTATGGGCTGCGGCTGTATAACAGGTGTCAGGAGTAGAGTGAAAGGGCTTTGGGAT
This sequence comes from Marmota flaviventris, assembly GCF_047511675.1. NCBI lineage: Eukaryota > Metazoa > Chordata > Mammalia > Rodentia > Sciuridae > Marmota > Marmota flaviventris. The sequence goes on along the minus strand of NC_092516.1, from coordinate 14,614,325 downwards.
TCTAATGCTTGCAGGTGATTCTGAAGGTGAAGGCTGCAGGGCCTGGGAATGGACTTGTGGGCCCTGGGAAGCCATCTCCAATGTACCTTTCCTCCCTGCCCTGTTCTGTTGCTTTGGGCAATTCAGTAGGATGCATAGAGCTCTAGAACAAGAGCTGGCTACAACCTCCTCCTGGTGGCCTGGGGCAGATAGAACAATCTCTGAGCCTGTTTCCACGTCTGTAGAATGGGAATACAATCTACTTTAGAAGCCTGTGAGGGTTCAAGGAGCTCTTCGATGCATTGATATACAGCTGCCAGTCAGTTCCAGAGCATCCCAACACCAGGATGATAGTACTGTTCTAAAAATTCTAAGTAAAATGATTACTAGAGGCTAAATAAACCCATATGCCAACCCAGAGGTTCTTAGTTTCTTATTTTGTAAAATATACAAGCCCAGACCCTACTAAGTGAATCTTTAAGGAGTGGGGTCCATGGAAGAATACATCATGGCCCCCAGAAGATCTGTGCTAATTCCTGGAATCTGTGAATGTTCCCAGATATGGCATGAGCAACTTTGTAGATGTGATTACGCCAAGAACGCAGAGATGGGGAATTCCCTGGATGATTCAGGTGGGCCATACACACGAGTGCACACCCTCGCAGGAGGGAGTTTGGGCTCTGGGGAGGAGAAGGCTATGGGGTCATGCAGGCTGTGAAGAAGGGCTGTGAGCCATGGAACAGAGGGGACAGAGGCCAGAAAAAACTCGTAAGCAGCCCCTCCTTGGCTTCTGATCATTCCTTATTCTGTGAATAAATGCACCTAAAGCCCATGAGCTCTGGGCCAGGTATTGTAGGCTTAGTTAAAATGGATCTTCATGCTTTTTCCTCTTCTCTCCTCCCGGCTTCCCTACTAAGAGAATCTTGTTTTTGTTCAAGCACAGCCTAGCATACCTGTAGGAAGTGCTTCGCGATTGGCCTAAGATTTGTTTAGAGGTGGGCACGTGATGTGCTTTTGGTTCATGAGATTTAAGGGAAAACTGGAAGTAGGCTTTTTCCTCCTTGTTTGAAAATCGGTTTATACAGTGATCCCCTTTTCTGTCTGCTGTTGAATATGATTATGTGACATCCTGATTCCTTGAGCTATGGCAGCTTATGAACTTGAGGAAGCAAACCTTCCAATACTGAGAATAAGTAGGCGAAAACAAAGCCTAGATCCTCATTGACTTCATTAGTTGTCTGAATCAATCCTGGAAGCCTTTGCCTCTGCAGTTCAATGTTTAGGGAGAGGTTAAGGGTTCTTAATTTTTAAAGGAGACATTTTGGTTTTTGTAAGTAAAAACATGCAAACTCATTCAGAATTAAAAATTTTGTTTTCAGAAGAGAGTCTATGTCTATAATTTGCATCTATAATTTGGGTGTGGAGCTTCAAGATATACCTCAAAAACCTTAAGAAAAAAATCCAACAAAAATGGGTTTCCTAAAGTGTTTAGCCTGGATGTGAGCGCCCTCCACATACCAAATTATGTTTTTCTTTAGATTAATAAAAAATTTTGTATAAACCAAAAGTAAGAGTAACTTTTGCTGATGAATTTATTTTGCTTTGGCTCTCAAGGCCCACGAGGACCAGGGTCTTGTATTCACCTTTCAATTTCCACTGGCACATCTGTCTGCAAGGCAAGTGATTTGATGAAAAATATAATACAGTCATCTCTTGATATCCACAGCGCACTTGATCCGGGACCCCCTGCGGTTTCCAAAATCCACAAGTGCTTAGGTTCCTACTATGAAATGGTATGGTTTTTGCATATAATCTACACACATCTCCCATACACTTTGAATCATCTCTAGATTACTTATAACACCAATACAATGTAAATACTATGGAAATAGTTGTTATACTGTATTGTTTAGGGAATTATGGTAAGAGTCTTTACTATAGTACATTTTTTTTTTTTTGGTCAGTATTGGGGACTGAACCCAGGGCCTCACATATGCCAGGCAACACTACATCTCCAACTCTAAGACACAATTTTATTTTCAAATACTTTCGATCCATAGCTGGTTGAATTCATGGCTGCAGAAACCAGACACTGAGGACCAACTGCACAAAGAAGCTTGATTGAAAGCAGACAGCCTCATCTCTTTGCTTCTCATTTGAAAAACCTCTTGCCTGAATTTAGAGGTTCAGGGGTTCTAGCCCTGACAGTGCAGACTTCCTGTGTGCTGTGGGTAAGCAGTTTTCCCTCTCTGGGCCTCTCAGGGCCCATAGAGGGGGAGAGCTGGAAAGGACATCTGTTACCTTGCTACTCGGATGTGGTCGGTGGAAGACTTCACTTGGGAGCCAGGAGGCAATGCAGAAACTCAGGTCCTGCTCCACATATCTGAACTCAATGTGCCTTTTCACAACCTCCCTGGATATACGCACATTAAAATTTAAGAACAGGAGTCTATAGTTATTCCTGGTCTGAGCGGTGATGTCTCTGCTGAGCCAGCTTCAGATAGCCTGGATGTGAGCGCCCTCCACTGGCATAGAGGAAACACTTTAGTTAAAAAAAAAATGGGTTTCCTAAACAAATTATATATTTTATTCACAAGCAGAATTTTAAAACGGTGATGACACAAATTCAATTTGTGACTAATATCTCAAAATTTGGCATTGGCTCAGTTGTTGGATATTATGGGATCAATTTTGAAATATTTTTACCATGTTTGTAATGTTGGTCTCAGAAGCATTGCTCATCATTACTAAAAATGGGATCTTTTTTTAAGTCCTTTGGGTATAGACTCCAAGAAGAGGGATAGCTGGGTCAAATGGTGGTTCCATTCCCAATTTTCCCACATCAATGTTTATAGCAGAACAATTCACAATAAGCCAAACTGTGGAATCAACCTAGGTGCCCTTCAATAGATAAATGGATAAAAAAAATATATGGCATATATACACAGTGGAATATTACTCAGCAATAAAAGAGGAAACCCATTGTTGTTGATTTCTTTTTTTTTTTTTCCTTAAGGTTTTTGAGGTAGGTCTTGAAGCTCCACACCCAAACAGGAACTCCTGTTCTCTGCGTGGTAGGCAATAAAAGTCCAAAGGGAACAGTGGTTAAGACGATATTCTTATGAGAACAACACTAGAGGGAGCTAACCATTTGTATTTCATCTCAAGTGTTAACACTTCAGAGCACACTGGCTACAAGGGTGGGTTTTACAGACAGGCAAACGCTTTGGATTCTACTTCTTAATCTATCTGACCTTAGGCAGTTGAACCTCTCAATCTTTCACCTTCTTCCTCTTTAAAATGTGCAATAGTGTGGATGTTTGGAAACAGGTATTGATGTGCACACAGGGCTGAAGATAGCACCCAGCACATGACAAATGCCCAAGAATAAATAAAACAAACATGAGCATAATGTTAAATTAACCCCATGGTTTTATGAAGTCACTGTTCTTATGCTCTGGGGGTTAATTACTTTTCCAATGATACTTGTTTAATAACCTTGAGCCTCCAAGAACCCTCTAGTAGGTCTTTTACATATTCCCATTCTGCTGTTTTAAATGATTCTGCAGTCATGCATTTTGATATTATTCTGCAGCAAGCACTGTGCAGAGTTTTGTACATAATTTCACTGTTTGATATGCAAAGGCTTTAGGCCCAGGCAGCGTAACAAACAGAGGCTGAAATGACCTCAAACTACTGCCTTGACTTAGATGAATTGGGTGAGTCATTTATTCTCTGAACCTTGGTTTCACGTCTAAAATTCAGATGCTGATATAAAAAATAAGAAGCAAACTGGTGGAGATTGCAATTGGTCTGATCCATGAGAAGCAGCAGCACTTTTGAGTTCTGACACGAAGCACCTTGCACTTGGCCTGTCTTGAAGCAAAGGTGTTTAATGGACAGAAGCATGTTTTCAAATCTTCTCTTTGCTACTCACAAAAAGGTTGTGTAAAGCTCTCAGCACTGAAATGCCCTCAAACCTTATAACCTCATCCAGACCACTCTCCAAGCCAATGGTCCTCCTGACATATCCTCTTGGTGTCAAAAAGGCATAACAGGACTAATATGAGCAAAGAAGGGTTTGAATTTCCACATAGCCCCCACCCCAAAACATAGTGTCTCAGGCCACCCACTGGCTCAATCTAAAAATGGATAGGTGTCCTTTCTTTCTCTACCTACAGTTGATCTACACCAAATGCTGCTGGCTCTCTGAATGAAGGTCTCCATTATCTCCGCCCTAGAATCCCTCTGGGGACCTCTTAATGGGCCTTCCTGCTCCCAATTCTTTGGGGAGTGATTCTTAAAAAACCTAAGTCTGACCACATCACTCTCTCATGTAAGATCCTCTACTGTCTTTCCCGTTGAGGTTCTACGAGATGAGTTCCTGCCTCCCCTCCACTTAACCCTTGGCTCAACAGGCCCAGTCACATGACATTGTTTCATTTCCTTAAACCCACTAAGCTCTTTGCAGCCTCTGGGACTTTGTGCTGCTGTTCCCTCTACCAGGAACACCCACCCCACAGTGCTTGACCTGGTGACAACTTCTCATTCTTTGGTTCCAAGAGATGAAATCCCTGATCACTGAGGCTCAAATGGGCTTTCTTATATATTTGTCACCTTTTTACTTTTATTCTATGCATTTATCACAGTTTCATATTTTGTGTACTTGTAGTGGGTGAACTAAGGTGCAGTCCATGATCCCCATCTGTGGTTTCTATGCCTGGAGTGATCCCCTCCTCTGAGTATGGCGACTTTAACCACCAAAGTGCAGAATCCATGACAGGAGGTAAGTGATTATATATGTTATGTTACCTAAGAAAGTAGTATCCATATTGCGAAAAGACTCTCCTTTGGTGGCTTTGGAAATGCAAACTGCCACACTATGAACTGCTATGTAGACAAGGACACACAGCAAGGGACCCAAGGCCTCAGTTCTGTAGCCAGCAAGGAACTAGATAATGCCAATGATCAATGTGGATCCTTCCCCTGTCAAGCCTCAAATGAGAACCCAGCCCTGGCTGTGACTGCAGTCTTGCAAAGGATCCAGCCGAGTTCTGCCTGGACTCCTAACAGGGAGAGAATGGGAGGTGACACATGCAGGTCTTTTTAAGCCAACAATCGGTGGTAACTTGTTATGAAGCAATAACTAACTAATGATTGTTAAGTGCCTGGTGCCCTGGACAGTCAACTTCAGGAAGGAAGCCAGGGACCTTTCCATTCACCATTACTGAAGTCTCAGAACCCAGCGGTGTGGACAGCATAGACAGATTATATCAGACACTTGAATGAAGGGAAGAAACATTCAAAAATCAGTAACTCAACATCAATACCACCATGGTATTGGCAGAAATGGGTGAATCTTATTCTCTAATGTGGTTCAAGGTCATGGAAGGCAGAAAGGTCTCAGTACCACATTAAGATTTGTGTGTCCCACTATGGCAAGTAGCACCATTTGTTTTTGTCTGCCCAGCAAGTCTTTCCTTTTCTTCTGGCATTGCTTTGGGAGCCTCTTCTATCTCTCTGCACCCCTCCCCTGGCTCCTAAAAGGATTGTCCAGCCCGGCCTCATCAGCTTAGTCCATCCTCCTGACCATCATGATTGGTTCAAAGTTGCTCACATGATTCAAGTCTGTTCAATCCTCTGGGAAAACGCTTTCTTGCCAGATTCAGAGTGCCGACTAGAGCAGCTGGGACCTCCGTGTTTGACAGGTCTACCTGAAAACGCAGCTCATTCTGTAAAAAGCAGGGGAGAGACCACCTAGCCCGTAGGCCCAGCAGTGCCTGAAGATCTCCCCGTTGGCTTTTTGGTTGAATGAAACTAATCCCTCTTTCCGTCTCTCCAATTAAAAGACCCATATTAGCCAGCATCTGCCATGAAATCAACAGAGGGAACAGGTAGATGCTATGTAAGTGTCCCCCAAGATCCACGTGTTAAAGGCTTTGTCACCAACTTGTGGTACTATTATTGGGAGGCAGTGGAACCTTTAGGACATGGCACCTGGTGAAAGTTAGGTCACTGGAGGAGGGGACATCCCTTGAAGAGGACACGCAGCCCTCAGCCTCTTCTTTTGGTTTCCTAGCTGCCCCAGCCCTTCCCTGCCATATCCTCTGCCGTGATGTACTGCACGACCACAGGCTCAAATCACAGGGCCAAGGGACCATGGGCTGAAACTATGAAACTCTGAGCAATTTTTCTCTTATAACACTGATATCTCAGGTCTCTGTCACCTTTACAGAAAGCTGACTAATGCAGTCTTCTGGCATCTGAGAGTCGAAGGGGCAGATTTTCTTAAAGCCCACTCAAATATTTAATAAGATCCCGCAGCAAATAAACTACTGAAGTAAAAACTATACAGGATATTTTATTTTTACTTTGTAGTCCTTTCACTTTTTTTTTTTTTTTTTTTTTTTTAGAAATGGCTGAATAGGACGAGTTCTTTAAAATAATACAAAAGTACCAAGTGCAAATATGTAAAAGGTCAATGGCACTTAACAGCACTCAACAGTAACAATGGAAACCACACCTTTAGACCTTTTCAAAAAGACTCCTGGCCACAAAGTTAAGTATGGATTCTTCCAACTCTGAGTGAAACCTATTCCCAATGTCGCTGTTCTTATAAAAAACAAATAAGGCAGAAAAGCTGATTCTATTTTGGATATTTTTTCCTCCTTATCTCATTTCAAATGAGTGAAAAACAACTACCCTCAAAAAATAAATAAACACCCTAAAAAACAATTCACTATTACCCCCAACTGGGGCCTGGACATAAGCCCTAGGCTCTGGAGGCCCAGATCCCTGCCAAGGTCAAGCTGCACACATGGAGAGCGTAGGGCAGGGAGAAGCCATGCTGTCCACAACAGGATTTTACACACAGTGAGTGGAAAGGCCAGGGGACACGGCCACAGGGTGCCCGAGTGTCCTCCTAGGCCATAATCCCAGTGGGCGAGTGTGACCAACAGCTTTCTGGAGATGCGGGAGGAAAGCCTGGTTCCAGTTGGCTGGTCACTCCTGGTAGAGCCCCTCGAAGTCTGCGGCCTTCATAGCCAGCTGACAGTCGGCGCTGGGGTTCTGCTGTGTCAGCAGCCTGTTTGGTGACAGGATGAAAATGGTCAGCACAGGGTCCTCTAAAGAGCAATGCTAAGAGAACCCCCAGAACAGATGACATTCTCTGCTCTTTATTTTAGCTGCCTCTTGTCACCACACAAGATTTGGGGCTAAATCCATTCAGGGATGAGGAAGTTGAGGGCATGAGAGGTCAAAACAACTGGGAGGTGGGCAGGGTCAAGGCCCTACTTCTAATCTGGATATTCTTTTCCCCAGTTGTGGGCGTCTCTGCCAACAATCCAGAGAGAAAGGCGGGACGAGCAATGGCTTTATTTTACCATTTGTTTGCCATTTCCGAGATCAGAGAAGTTAAGCAGCTTGTTCAACATCACATTATTATCACCTACACGCCATCACAGAAGAGCAGCTGTAGTCATCTGGAAAGCTGCCCCTTTCCCAACTATATACACATTTGTGAGGCTGGGTCCTCTTCAGTTATGCCAATCAGAACAACATGCCACAGTGGGACACATGCAGATGACAAATGAGAACCCAGCTGACTTCTACTAGAAATCTCAAGAGATTTGTAAAACATGAAACAATGTCACTAATTTCCTCTTCTTTTGGAAAATATAGTTGCTTTTTTTTTTTAACCACACCATGTTTTTCATATCAACAGGTAATATTGTTCCTTTTAAAGTAAATAGCTTGAAAATTTCTGTTGTAATTTCTAATAGAGTAACTATCTATACAATTAACCCACATAAACAAAATCTCCTTGGATGCCTGAATAATTTTTAAGAAGGCAAAAGGGGCCCTGTGATCAAAAGTATAAGAATCTCTGCCCAAGTGAAAACCACAGGTCCCCAGTGCCTCTAGGGAAGAGCAGGGGAGAATAAGGAGATCAGGGACAGATCTTGGGTATACTTTTCAATCTCTTCATTGATAAACAGCCATTCAAATTTTGCTACTTCCTATGATGATTTTTAAGAACAGGGTGCACAGGCAGGGAGGGGTTTGGGCTCAGAAACATCACCCTCAAAAAAACAAATAGGTCACTGTGCCTCTTTTTATTTCCTTTAAGCCTAATAGTGATTGAAGCATTTTAGAAAAGCTAAATGTGACTCCAGGGATATCAATTAAGCTGTCCTATGGTACCACCCAGTGATGTTAAATTATACCCACTTCCACATATCGATGACAATAGGAAAACCTTTTGGTAAGAAGTTCAAGGGCTCTTCTATATGAGAACAAAATTCAGGTGAGTATTGATTCTTTTAGAGCAAGGGATGGCAAACCATGGCCTGTGGGCCAAATACAGCCTGCTGTTAGTATAAATAAAGTTTTATTGGAACACAACTGCACCCGCTCATTCACTTATTGTCTGAGCTGCTTTTATGCAGCAGCAGCAGATTCTAACAGTTGTGAGAATAGAGCAGGGCCTACAAAAATTGAAATATTTACTATCTACAGAAATTTCCAGAAGCCACTCAGTGTCTTGGGTAAGAAAGCTTTAGAGTTAATTGAACTGGGTTATTTAAGCCCCTTCTCTGCTGTACTAAAGCTTTGGGACTTGGTTTCATTTCCCTTATGATGGAGCAAATTGTGAGGATTACACAAGATGAGGCCTGGAAAGTGCTCAATAGATGTTAGCCACCATCTTCAAATGACCCAGAGTTAAAATCTAACCACAGGACAAAAGTGTCACCTCTGAAAATCCTTCAGAAGGGCAGCACATTATTGACAAGCACAGTGTCTCAGTAACTTCAACACAGCTCTTTTCCCACTATCATCTAACAGACTGCTGCTCCTCCGGTCAAGGCCAGGGAGGCATATTGTATGAACAAAATCTATACACACACGAGACTTGTACTTGGCACACTGAGAAACTCACGCTCTAAAGAGCAGAAGGGATCAAGGCAGATTATGGGGACAGCAGATTCCTGCTCCTATACCTCTGGAAGATGGAGTAGAGGGGGCCATTTTTTCCTGTTGTTTTCCTGCCTACTCCCATCACACTCCAAAGAACGCTTTGATTTTGTAAACTAAATCAACATCCTTTTAAAGGAATCAATAACTACCTCATGGAGCTGCCATGACAAAGAAATGAGGTCTCTATATGATGAATGAAGGTAATAAATTTTTTGTTGGAATCTCCACTGTAAATTCCCATTTGGTGTCTGACGTGTACTGAGAACTAATGAGAAACACCTGCCTCTTACAACTGGGCTTCTAGACATCAACTGGGGTTAGTACATTGTCCGTGAAAATGGACAAGATGACATTGATCACACTGTTCCATTGACATTTATTTACCTGGGAGAAAACCAGAAGCTGATGAGGCTGGAGACCACCATGTAGGAAACCATGATCGTCCCTGACATTGCGACTGATACAAAGCCCAAGCCACAGAGGACACAAAGCAGTGAAAGGCCACCCACAGAGATGACTAGTCCTAGGTAGAGAACATGGTTAGGAGAAATATTCATATAAAACAAGTTGAAAATGGGCAGACCCTGGGCCAATGTATTTTACAAAATGACAGATAACTCAGATTTTGTTACATGATATTTCCTCCCCAAATCCAGATTCCTGGCATTATTTAAAATGGAGTGGGCCCCGGTGCTTGGCAACTGGCTGGCCCCATGGTTGCCTCCAATCCCCACTGTTCACAAATCATACCTCACTTGGGCCTCTCTGCCTATTTTTGTTATCTATTGAATTTGAGGTTCAGAGAGGGTGAACAACTGTTCAAAATCACACTGGTGGACTCCAGGGCCCGTGCCTCAATGACCCTGACAAGCCACCTTACTTTAAAAGTGGGAACCTTTGACAAGAATGGCAGATGCTCAGTAAACACTGCCCTCCCCACAGAGTGATTCTCCAACAGCTGAGCAGATACCTTCCAGCAAGATGACCCCCACGAGAGCAGCCAAGGAGGTGAACACCACCAGGAGCAGGAAGAACCCAACAGGTACAGCCGACACAGCAATGAACACCAGCAAAGTGAGGGCCAGAAAGGGATGCCTGTCCAAGTACTGACCCACTGGAGACTTCATGAAGGCAACCACCTGCAGGCAAAGGACAGAGAGAAGGGGACTGAGTGCCATGTCTGAGTTCAGGTTGAATGGATCCCCCGAGCTGTGGGAAGCACAACCAATATTCAGAAAGTTGGAGAGCTCTTGAGTAAGATGTCACTTCAAGACTTCTCCCAAGACAGTCCCTTGGGCAGCCATTTAAGGCAGCTGTGAGACAGGAGGCAAGTTTGAGGTCCCCCACCCAGTGGCAGGACTTATGAGCAGCCATGAGAACATAATTCACATGCAGTGATCCCCAAAACACAAGTGCCACAAATGGTGAGAATTTGGGGGCGAGGTGGAAATAGGAGGGTATGACAGTTCATGCTGATGGCAACCAAAGTGTTGGGTTCACTCTGCTAAAATAGAAAAGGCTGTTCCATGAAGCCACAGCCATCTGTCTTGTGGCTTCAGCAATGGCTCTTAAGGAGAAATCTCTCAAGGCATGCCAATTTCACTTCCCGGCAGGTTACAAAATGGCATAATGCCCACTGGCCATGCAGCCTCCTCATTAAAGATCTTGCTATTAAGCTTCTCTATTCTCAATCCAGAGATGACCATACCAAGAATCACCTCTGATCCGGAGCTGCCCAACTCAGACACCCCATTACTAGAGCCCAGTGAGATCCTAAGTTAGAACACCGAAGGAGAGAGGGAGGTGGAGGGGCTTTGGGGGAGCAGGCTGGGGTCTCCAGCCATCTAAGGTCTTGATTGCTTTCTGTTCTAGTCCAGGTGTGTCCTTAGCCAACGCCCTGCCTCATCTGACAGACTGAACTCTCTCCCTCATGCTTATACTCAAAAGAGCCCAGGGAGCGTGGCGAGGCAGAATGGATGAGTGCTCAGGTAAGGGACAGCAGTGCATGAAGCGAGGGGACCCTGCCAGGAAGGGACACCTGTACAGCAAGAGGAGCAGATGAAGCTGGGACACTCAGATAGCAGGCACAATTTAAACTTTAAAACTGATAATTGATTTAGGCACTAATAAAATTTTTAAGTATGTTTCAAATAGGTTGGTCAGGCCGATCTAGTTTTTTAAACTGGAAATTTCATGAATATTGAAGATATCAAGTATTTCCAGTGGAAATTTGCTCTAAGGGTATGAAAATAAGGAATATAGGTTACCTTATTAATGACTTTCCATATTAATTACATGCTGAAATTATAATGTTCCGGGTATACAAGGTTACATAAAATATATTATTGCAATTATTACTTTTGTTAAAGTGACCACTAAAATACTTAAAATTATATATGTGACTCACATAATGTTTCCAGTGGACACCCCATGTTTAAACTTTACCTTGAGGGTGGGATGAAGCAGACTGAGGGCATCTGAGCAGAACTGTAATAAAACTGAAAGAGCAATTCAAGGAAGATAAACCTGGTGCTTGTGTGAAGAGGCAATTAGGGTGACCTGCAGGACATCAGGCAAGATACACCAATGGCCAAATCTGGGCTCGATGGTGGGGGCCAAGGGGAGGGAGATGTAGCCTGGGAGTGGGATGGAAAATCAGCAGGACTTAGGGAGAGTTTGCATGGGAACCAAGAAAGGCAAGACAATCCTGCTTCCAGTTCTTAAGGAAGTCTGGGATCTACAACCAAAAAACCAGAAAGTCATTCAGATATGCAGACACCATTTTCAGACTCAACCAGCTTAACCCAGCAACTGTCTTCTGCCACAAAGGATGGCCCTGCTCAGGCCCACGTGTCAGGAAGTGGAGGCCAGTTCAGCCACACCTAACAAGGAGGATATTTGTTAGACACGCAGGTGCCAGGCACTATTTTGATTGCTTTCCTATTTCCTACTTTCTCCCTAAAGTGGTATGAGGCAGGTGATGAGGAGCACCCTAACATTATCTAAAGCCCAGGGGTGAGAATGGGGGTGGGGGGACACACAATGTGAGGGTGGAAGTGGAAGCAAGGCAGCTTGTCACACATCAACATGCTCTGTGACTCCCCATCCCCATCCTGGAGACACATGGTCCCCACCTACACTTTACAGGTACAGTGCTTCACTGAACAATGCAGGACTGTCAGGCTGGGAGGAAATGGTTCCACTGTGTTTCAGGCTCCCTGTGAAGGCCTCTCGAATGGCATCATGGATAATCCTCACCACAAGACCGTAGGCCTGGCCTTGCTTATTCCAGAAAACAGGAGATGGAAATAAGCTGAAGTGACTTGTCCAAGGTCAGACAACGGTGATTTATTTGTAAATATAAACCCTGGCTTGGAAGGTTCCACAGCAGGGCCAGGTGGTCAGGATCTGAGGCATGAAGACTCTGCCCCTCCACCGGAGACTACTCAGAGCCAGGCAAATTCTCTGGGGTTAGAATGGGAAAGACAATCGGTGACTCACTGTCTCTTGCTGCCAGAAAGCAGGAGGGAGAGGAGCCAAGACTATTTAAAACCACTGGTAATCACAAGTCAAAGGTGCTGTGTGACAGCCACTCCCACATTATAGTCCCTGGGTGCCGCTGGCATCGGATTCAGAGTTGGCACACAGGTGCCTAGGAATGTTTGTTCAGAAACACCCCTTGGGTCAGGGAAGGCCCAGCAGGAGAAGAGAAAACCATGTGGGCAGAGAAAATCTACATTAGAAAATGCCACCGTGGTTATCTGCCCAACTCATGGGCCACCTCTCCTCTTCCCTGACAACAGCCTCCTCCAAGGAAGGAGCAATGAATGAAAGTCCCCAGCCCAATAGCTACCTCCATGCTCCCAGGAATCAGGCACTGAAAATCCCACGTCCCTAAGGGGAGGGCTTCATTTGGGTGCTGAAGGAGAGGTGAGAAGTCAAAGGTGCCCACCTTGACAACCATGTTTGCCCACATGAAAGAAAAGGCCAAGGAATCAGCCTGCAGAGGAAAAGAATGAAGCAGACACACATGGAAAAGCTAAAACGAAAAGCTACACAGAGGAGCTAAAATGCCCAAGAGAGGCATGTTAACAGTTACCTCTCACCCAGCAACCTGCCTGACTCCTTCAGAGGCTCAGTCCTGCTTTATTCCCTGCCTTGGTTTCTAAAGTAGCCTTACATTTCCCAAAGGCCTGAAAGGTCCCATCTCTTGAGCAGATTCCTGTATCTGAAGCCTTAAAGTAAAGACAATAAAAACCTAACCAGGCATTCCAGAGGTTTCCCAGAGAGATGGAACCCACTTCAACTAATGCCCAGTTATTCTTACCTGCAGTTCCAAAGGCTCATTAACATATGAGGAAAGGGGACACATTATCTGGGGGAAAGAAATCATCTGAATTTCTCAGACAAGGGGACAGTTATGTCAATTATGGTATGTCAATCTGCTGTCCTTGCTGATAGACTATTGGGGAACAACTGTTCTGGAGATCCCCACGTTGATGTGGAAAAGCTGCAAGACTCATCAAGCAAAAACAAAAATCCAGAAAGACACCTGCCATGACACAACCATCAACATATAAAAATTACATACTAAAGAGTCATAATAATTATTAATAATAATCACCACCACTGGGCCTATAGGTGATTTGCTCTCCTTTTCCCTCCGAGTCACTTCCCTGAGTTGACAATGCAATTAATACTAATATAATTAATATGATTTTTAAAATTTAAAAGAAATACACCAGGACAGGACTATCTGAAAACATCAGGATGTAGACGGCTAATAATTTTTTCCTTTGATCTGTAGTAGACTGGCCTGGTAGTTATCTAGCCCAAACCTATTCTGGTGAACACAGCTGAGGACCTGAGAGGAAGAAATGCAACGAGTGAGTTCCTCTTTGTTGAAATGCATACCTCAGAAGGCAGATGTAAGGCATGCCAAGTGTCCAACACAGCGTCTGGCATATAATAAGTGCTCAATCAAAGTTGATGAATAGACAATCCTTATTATTTGTAAATTCCACATCTCTGAGAACTGGCCTCCTCATTAACATGTATTTGTAACCTCACAAACGATACTTCTGGCTTTTGAGGACTAGTGGATGTGTGCACAGCAATGAAGAGCTAAGTCACCTGACCTACATTCCCAGCTGAATGGAGAAAAATCAAGGAAAACTCAAGGAGAAACTCTGCCTGGTTTCAGCTCTTTCAGTGTGTCCTTATCAGGTGTGTCAGTCAGCTTTCCACTATTAAAACAAAAACCAGAGACAACTGACTTAGAAAAGGTTTATTTTGGCACAGTTTGGAGGTTCTAGTCCATGATCGGTTGACCCTGTTGGCCTTGTTGGGGCCTGTGGCCAGATAGCATGTCACAGCTGGAATGTGCAATGGAGCAAAACCAGCGGAAAAAGAGAATGCGGAAGGAGCTGGGGTCCAACAATCCTCTAAAAGGGCCCACCCCCAATGACCTCCCATTAGGCCCCACCTCCCAACAGTGCCATCCTGGGAACCAAGTTTTTAACACATCACATAAGCCTTTGGGGGACACTCAAGAGCCAAACTATAGCATCATGTTTAGTGCCATAATTTCACATTTTTGTGCTTTTGGTTGGTCATTTCACTATTTAAAATGGCCCCAAGTGTTGTGCCATAGGGTTGGTTGCCTAGTATTCCTAAGGACAAAGATATGCCTTATGGAGAAAAAAATTCATGAGTTAGAACACACATGTATTTGTCTGAGCCATGAGGTTCAGTATTATTGGCCTTGAGATCAATGTTAAGGATCAACGACACATATTAAATAGTGTCTTTAAACAAAAATGCACATAAAACAAGGTTAGGTATTGGTCAGCTGATGAAAAGGTTAGGACCAGGAGAGAGAAGGAACAAGTGTATTTCTCCTAGGAGCAATGGTTCAGCATTTGCTGATCCCATGTTTGTGGTCACTTTATAGAACATAACTACCACCAGTGAATGGAAACAGCTATGAATGTGGAAGGGGCATGAGGACCTGTCTTACTGAGCTAACTTTTAATAACAAGATTCTCAGCCAACTGATTAGAAAGCCGCTTGACCAATTTAAAAATAGCTTGGCAGATTTACAAAGTGGCAGATGCATTCTGGAGTAAATCCAGAAAGGACCTCTGTAATAGCTCAAGTAGACACCAGTGGGACCATGCTGTCTCTCAGAAAAAAACAAATCACAAAATAGTTCACACTGTTACATCTGCATGTGTATTTTTATGGTCATAGTGCATAACACAGTCTAGAAAGATATCAAGTATGACTCTTCAGTATATAATTTTTACATGTTGACGGTTGTGTCACAGCAGTTGTCTTTGTGGATTTTTGTTTTTGCTTGATGACAAAATGTTAATAGCATAATTTATGAAAGGTATATTGTTTTCCATGAAAAAAAATGCTAACAGGCATATAGAAGAAAGCAATAAATATGCAAGAAAACAGAATATACCCAAGTCCCCTTGCCATCAAGTGGCTACAGAATACTTTAAAAGTAGTTCATTTGAATTACAATGTCCTGTAAGTCTAAAACACAAACTGAATTTCAAAGAGTACAAAAAACAATGTCAAATATCAGAACTTTTTTTTCAATAGTAATTTTTATAATGATTACAGGTTTAAATGATACAACTGTGGACATATCAGATTAAATAAAATACAGTCTTAAAATTAATTCACCTACTTCTTTTTACTTATTAAATGTGGCTATTAGAAAATTTCACTATATGTGGCTCAAATTATACTATTGGCTAGCCAATTGGATTTTTACTGGAACCTCTCATTTTCAGGGTAACACATAAGCCAAAATTAACAATAAAACCAGAAAAGGATGGTATCCGTGGCACAGCTTGAGAGTGGCCTCTCTGAATCTAGTTAAAGAATTGCACCTGCCACGAGGGGTGATCATCCAACCAAATTCTGGTCTATAACTGGAAACGTGTGCGACTTCTTGGAAGCCTTCTTAAATTGAAAATGGCTTGCAACTCTTTCTTCCCGCTCTCTTCCCATCCTATTGTCTGGAATATGGATATGAAGGCTGATGCTCTTGAAGCCATATTGGACAACCAGTTTGAAAGTTCACAACTTAGACATGGCAGGGGGGTGAACTAGAAGGATCCCTGATTTAGCTACTTATACTAAGAAAGAAAGAACTTACTATGTTATTTACATGAGCATTAACTTGAAATTTTTCCATTATATATAGTGATTGGAAACTGACCTTTGAGTTATTCTGGAAGGACTCCAGCAGCAAAGACAGCTTCTTCTGCAGCTCCTGCAAGTCCTTTAAGGTACTGGTGGGCTCCTCTTTGGCCATCCTGGGACTCACTTCAGTCTCTTTGGGGATTAATTCTCCTAACAATAAGTTCTCCAGTATAGTGAGCTGTCCAATCTCTCATGTTGCCCAGGCTCTCACTGTCACTGGGGAAACAAAAAATTTCTTAAACCATTAGAGGTCTTCATCCAGCTGGTTCAACAAGAGTTTCTACATATTGATGGCAGGCATGTAGATAGAGGATGACTTGACAATGTTTATCAAAATTTCAAATTTCATACACCTCGATACAGCAACCTGTTTTCTAGGACTCTTAAGGAAATCCTCAGGTACAGCAAAACATACTAAAAAGATGTGCATCACATTTGTTTATAGCATATAATGAATGGTTCACCAAAAAAACAAAAAAAGAAGCTAACTATTTGTAAGTAGGAAAATGGTTAAATAATGATAAACTCAGTCATTAAAATAATGGGGCTATTTACATGGTGACATGAAAAGATGTCTATAGTTTTTTTTTAAAAAAAATACAAAATACCCCATTTTGTTACATATAGATTTTATGTAATAAAATTTTGTTATAGATTTTATTGTTAACATTTTGTTACATATAGATTTTATTCTGAAGAGTAAAAAATGTAAGACATTTAACAAAATGTTAATAGTACTCTTTGAGAGCTTATTTTTTTTATCTTGATAAATGCTGAAAAGAATACACAAAAAGCAAGACAGCTGAATACATTATTTCAAATCTCACTGCTTCACCCTGCCCATATCCCTGAACACCTTTTTCAAACAACAGTGGCCTTGGCTAATTTCTCTTCTTTCTTTGCTTGGCTTGCAATGACACTATGCCATAAATCACTATTTATGGGTGAGTCTCTTCCCACTAAGTAACAAGAGCCATGCCTCAGGGATAGACAGTGCCACAATTACACTCTGTGATCAAACTGCCAGGAATTCCTAGGACTGTCTCAATCTCACATAGCTCTTATTAAAGAAAATTTGTTAAATATGTTTTTAACCTGTTTGGGTCTTATATTTCCCAGAAAAACAACTGTCTGGCTGGACATAGGTATCATACGCTTCCCTTTCTGTCTTAGAACTAACCTCCTGACCTATGGTACAAATACCTAATGGATTTTGTCATAGTGGCCAAAATTAACTGAGAGATCCTGACATTTATTTGCCATAATGAGAATCCCACAAGCTAATCATGTGAGTTACAGAGGGGATACATAGCTACTAATATCTACAAGGTCCAGATGCACATTAAAGCCCATGTTAACCGCTCCAACTAGAGATCATCTCTCTTTAGACAGGGAAGGACAGATTCCTCCACCACCATATTCTGTCTTTAAAAATGCAGCAAGCACAGATCTTGAAGTTGGGATGTTCCCAGCTCTTGGTTGCCTCAATGTCATCTCTGAAGCTGGAAGAAACAAGCTCAAGTCCCCTTACAGGTTTCCTTTGGCCTGGGAAATCCAAGCGCCACCCAGACCGGTTTGAGGAGTCAGATTTGGGCGAGAGAATGCCAAGGGCCGCAGTCCTCAAATACATCTACCTGACATCAATTCCCAGACTCCCAGTCAGTGACTCCTCCTCACAAGGGCCTCCACTGAAACTGAGCAGTCTCTCCAGAGGGAGTAGGCGACTAGCCCACAAGGCCGATTTGATGCCCTTTTCTGCACCATGGGGGCTGGGCCAAGCCACCACTAGCCAATAACCTCGTCCCCTTTCGAGGCTCTTAAGCCCCGGGCTCTCCCACCCCCGCGCCTCCGGAAACTAACGGCTACCCTGAACATTCCAGCTGGGGGGCGGGGGTCGCATCTCCTGAGCGGGGAAGGAAGTTCAGGGCGCTTCAATTCTTAAAGGCCGGGAGGACCTAGAGGAGAAAGGGGCGTGGCGCAGGTGTTGGAAGGTCCCTGTATCTAAGAGGGTTCAGAGGCACAGAAACAGGAACTCGGGGAGATTTGGGGAGAACCCACCTTTGGTTCTTGCAACTCCCTTCTCTGCAACGACCGGGGATGGAGTCCTCGGAAGAGAGGAGGGAATGGTGAAGGGGAGGGCACCCGTTTTCATAGTCCCTGGGAAGGAAGTTTAGACTTCCAGATGGTCCAGATGTCGAGGGAGGGCTCAACTTCTTCCCAGCCAGGTTTCCCAGGAAGGGGCAGGGTCTCGCGTGCGGGGTGGGGCCGACAACCCCTTAACAGATACAGGTGTAGGCGGGAACGTGGTGTAGGGGGGGGGATGGACCTAGTCTCCTCCCACCTGATAAGTCCCCAGTCCTGTCCCAACGACACGGAGGCTTCAGACACCCTGGTGACTAACTCCCGGATCAAGCGCTACAGGCGCGGGGCCCCGCGCCCCTCCACTCCCCCAGTCTGGCCCGCAGGGTCTAGCCTATCGGGCCCCCGGGACCCCGGCCCAAGAAGCCTGGACCTCTCACCTGTCGCAGGAACCGCGAAGCTCCTGCCGCATTTGCGGGCGGAGCACTGGGAGGAGCGATGAAGAGGAAGGAGCGAGGCGCCGGGCGGGGGCCGCCACCCGCTTCCGCCGCCCCTCGGCTCCGCTTGGCCCCGCCCCTCGGCTCGACTCGGCCCCGCCCCTTGACTCTGTTTGGCCCCGCCCCTCGGCTCGGCTCGGCTCGGCTCGGCTCGGCTCCATTCGGCTCAGCTCGGCTCCTCCGCCCGCGACTGGAAGGAGTGGGCCCAGACGCGCCAATCCGCGGTGCCGAAGCTTGTGCGAGCGCGCGCTCCACACACCTGTGGAGCCACCCTGACTAGTTCTGAGAGGTTTAGAGAAGAGCATTCTGAGACTTAGAGATCTCTCCTACACCCATGGCTTGGAGTAAAAATTGTCCGGTACCCCCAGGCAGGTATAGAATGGCAGCTGAGAATGAAGGGTTTCCCCTCCAAGACAGCCAGAACCACCTCTTCTGGAAGCGTCTCCGGAGCTAGAAACGCGTAATGAAGAACCCGCCTTGACGGGAGGGTTTTCACCATGACTCCTCAGATGCAAATGTCATCTGCCAGTGGGGACCTTAGAGACGGACGGATTTGTATTATTATTTCCATTTTACAGAGAGAAAAAGTAAATAAACCCAAATCCCAGGGTTCACGAGGAAGCCATGTTTCCTGATCCTATATCCAGACCTGAGGAGAAGATTTCTCAATAGCAGTGCTATAACCATTATAGGTGGGACAACCATATTTCTGGGCACAGAAATTCTGTTGCTGACCTGAGCACTGTGGGATATTTAGTGGCATCTCTGTCTCTAACCAATAGATACCAGTAACAGCCCCCCCCCCCTTCAGCCGTGACAACCAAAAATGACCCTAACGGGTGGGGTGTAAGCAGGAGAAAATCATTCTAGTTTGAGAGTCACTGCCATTGAGCATAGGACTAAAGACCATAGGCTGAGGTCCAGCAGTCCTGGGCTGTGGCCCCATGGCTGTTTCTTACTGTGCTACCTGGGAGGAGGAAACTCTTTTTCATCCATAAAACCCAGGCGCTAGTTGCTACTGAATAATTTTCAGGCTCTTTCTTTCCAAGGACCTGGTAGACATTTCTTTTCTGTGGCCTGTGTCTATATCCACCTGGAAAACAACCCATAAGATAAAGAGAGGTCACATAAAGAGAGGTTCTAGTGAGGACTGCTAACAATGGCTGTCAAGAACGTAGCCACTATTGGGCACATAGTAGAGCTTCAAAAATATTCAAGTGTGTAATTACTTCTACCACCTTATATTTCTAAAAATAACTAGGCAGGTAGATAGGGAAATAAATTTAGGAATGATGATGGTGGTGGTGGTAAAGATAAACCAAGGGATCCTGCTCTATGTCTTCCATAACAAAAGAAAAGGGAAGCTAACAGAGGACATAGGAAACCTTGGGATAGACAAGTGTCTATCCCTAAATTGTTAAGTTTCAGGCTATTTTGCTGGCTTTGTGTACTTTGCTCAGCTGTAATTTGATGGGTTCCCCACCCAGGAAAAGATTCATTTGTTTTTTCACTAAGGCCTTGTGATCCTCACTCTCTGGGTGGACCTCACACTGGAAAGCTGAATTGGGCTTCCACTGGGCTTTGTATTTATGGCGCCATCTAGGGGCACCTCTGTGAATCCTCGAGTTCCTCCCACCTTTGGCATTTTTGTCAATGGTGTGGATCCAGCATCTTCCCATAGCATCAGGTCTTGGCTTTTGATGAACATTTAATGGATCAATTTTAAAAGTCCACTTGCAGCCTTCCCTATTCCTTTCCACAATAACTTGCTGCAGCGAACTAAATGTGTTCCTCCCAGTTTCACATGGTGAAGTCCTTTGTCCCATGTGATGGATTAGGAAGTGGGGACATTATTTAGCTCATGAAATTGAAGCTCTTATGAATGGCATTAGTGTCCTTATAAAAGGACCCCCTGAGATCTCTATTGCCTCTTTCTGCCATGAGAAGAAGAAGATACAAGAAGTTGACAGTCTGCAACCTGGAAGGAGGGCTTCTCACAGGAACAATCCCCCTCCTGGCCCACCCCCAAACACCACCATGCTGACACCCAGAGCTTGGCCTCCTAGCCTCCAGAACTGAGAGAAGTAAATTTATGTTGTTTATAAGCCACCTAGTCTATGGCACTTTGTTCTAGAAGCCCTAGTGGACTAAGACACTTGGCTCTAGTTAAGCAATAATTTCAGGTCTCAGAAAAGATCTACCAGGAACACTTGGCTCTGAATAAGGCATGTATGAAAATTCCCCAGCAACAGATTGAGCCCCTAAACTGTTAGTACCACAGAGACAGAACCAACTGTGGACCTGACTGAACTCTCCTCCCAGGTTAGCAGACTTAGCAAATATAAATAGGACACTCAGTTAAATTTCAATTTCAGGTAAACAACAGATAACTTTTTGATATAAGTATCACCCAAATATTGAATGAGACATACTTATCCTGAGAAATTGTTTACCTGAAATTCTGATTTAACCGTGCATCCTGTGGTTTTATCTGGCAAACCTAGGCACTTGGAATTGAGGGGATTGAAGATCTTGAGGCCTGCATCCTCTCTTGGAAATTATTATTTTTTTAAAGAGAGAGAGAGAGAGAGAGAGAATTTTAATATTTACTTTTTAGTTATTCGTGGACACAACATCTTTGTTTGTATATGGTGCTGAGGATCGAACCCGGGCCGCACCCATGCCAGGCGAGCGTGCTACCGCTTGAGCCACATCCCCAGCCCTCTTGGAAATTACTGAAAAGAAAGATAAGTCAGATGACAGACATACATATATAGTAATATTGTTATTATGATTATATCATATTGGTTTGATGTTTTTGAACACAGCTAGTTTTTCAAGCACATTAAATTTCAAATGGAAGCTTGTCTCCTGCTCACACACAAGGTCATATGTCTCATTAACCCTGAACCAGGTCCTTTCTAATTCTTCACTTCCTTGGATATGAGGTTTCACATGCAGTACAGGAAGCCTGATGATAATGTCTAAATATAAATGTCCCATTTATGTCTAAGCCAAAGTCTCGAAACCTTCCACTGGCTCTTTTATTCCAAATACTATTTAAAACCTGTATTCAGTTATCTCTCACTATCCACAAGGGATTGATTTCAGGACTCCTTGTAGATACCAAAATCCTTGGATATTCAACTCTCTAATATTAAATGGTATAGTATTTGCATTTAACTTACACATATCCTCCTGTACACTTTAAATCATTTATACATTACTTAAAATACCCAATTATAATGTAAGTCCTGCGTAATTGTTATACTAAATTGTTTAGGAAATAATGATAAAAGAAAGACTGTACACGTTCAGTACAAACAACAAACACATTTTGTTTCTTGAATATTTTTATTTTTTTTTTTAATTTTCTATTGTGGGTTGTTCAAAACATTACTAATTTCTTGACATATCATATTCCACACTTTGATTCAAGTGGGTTATGAACTCCCACCTTCACCCCATACACAGATTGCAGAATCACATCAGTTACACATCCATTGATTTACCTATTGCCATACTAGTATCTGTTGTGCTCCGCTGCCTTTCCCATCCTCCACCCTCCCCCCTCCCCAGCTCTCCCCTCCCCCTCCCCTCCCCTCTTGAATATTTTTAATCCACAAGTGGTTGAACTCCAGATGTGGAGCCCACAGATACAGAGGGCTGATTTTTACATTTTATGGTAGAAAATAGAAACATGTAAAAGATGAGGAAGGTTAGGTTATTTTGGAAGTGCAGAGAGTCCAATTTTGACGGTACAGTGAGAAAAAGAAGAAATGGAAGTACTTAGTGCTATGTAGTGCTCTCCAAAGGAACTCAGAAATGTTTGTGTTCTGGAAAGTTTCTCAAGGAAAGAGCACTGGACTTGGAGTCATCAGGACAGGATTCAGATTTTATCAGCATTGCTTATGAGTCATGCCAACTGGAGAGAGTTATGCACTTCTCTGTTTTGGATTCCTTGTCCTTAAAATGGGAACATTATGGGGTTTGGGGGAAAACTGAAGATTGAAAACAAAAGTCCAGTTTGGTTTTGAGAGGACTGTAAAAAGCAGCCTTGTAAGAAATGCTTTGAATATTTGGGCAGCCACTAATCTTAGCACTTGCATACATGTGTGCTTACATTTATGATACTATTGATGTTAGTTGCAACATTTTTAGAAGGCTTATTGTATCAGACCAAACTGTCTCAGGACTGAAAAGATTCCCAGGATGCAGGACTTACAGTGTTGAAACTGGGAAAGTTCTAGCCAAACTGGGATAGACTGGCTATCTTTTTAATATGTCCAAATTGTCATATATGCATTATTTCATTAAACCTTCAACACATTATTGTCTTATTGCAAATGAAAAGTCCACTTGAAGAGATGAAGTAATTTGCTCAAGCCATGGCTAATTAATGGGAAGAGCAAAATCTGAGCCAGTCCTATCCAGCTGTAGATCCCAAGAACAGAAGCCTCTTGTCAGTGCTTTCAGACCTATTCAAAGGCATCTTCTTTTTCTGCCACACCTCTGCATTCCTGAGCCATTGCTAAATACCATCCCACTGTCCCTTCTGCTATCAACACTTCCTGCTGCCCAGCTGAGCTTCCAGCAAAGGGAGTCTGCAGGACAAGGAGCTAGGTCAAGCCCAGTCTTGTATGTAGGCATAGCAGAGGCCCCTCCTTCCCTTAGCAACAGACGCTGGTGCCTGGTTACTGGCCCTGGGCCTGGGTACAGGATCCACCAGAGTTAGAACTGCTCCAGGAGGAGGCAGAGGGGAAATAGCCCAGCTGCAAGGGGTGTTGTTTGGGAAAGTGAGACCTCCCTCTTCTCTATATTAATATCTAATTCTGCTTCCATTTTTTCCTCTACAGGAACTTTGGTGTGTTCCCAGAAGAGTTCCAAGAGAAGACCTGCTCAGGGAAAGGAGGAGCGACTGTTACAAGGAATAGGAGCTGAAGCAAAAAAACCAGAAGAACCCCAGTGTTGCCCCTTCATTCTCTAGCTCCTCTTCCTCTCCTCTTCTACCAGGAAACTCCTCAGGGAAGTGTATGACCTCAGAGAGGCAGCCCTGTGAATGGAGCTTTCAGGACATCCAGAAAGTTCCATTGTCTGTGTCATCCCCATTATGCTATAAGGAATTGTGGATTTCAGGCGATTAGATAGTTGAGGAGCATCCCTGGAGAAGCCAA
Source organism: Marmota flaviventris (assembly GCF_047511675.1). Lineage (NCBI taxonomy): Eukaryota > Metazoa > Chordata > Mammalia > Rodentia > Sciuridae > Marmota > Marmota flaviventris. Next base: position 14,590,396 of record NC_092516.1, on the reverse strand, counting down.
GAGCTCTTTATTCATTTTTCAAATAGGTACAATTAAAGTGGACACCATGAGCAACACGGATTACTCTCAGAAGGTAGGTGTGAATTTTAAGGCATGTATCCTCAACATGAAGGGAATCAGAGAACATGTGGAAAGAGGGATGTTTGGCTCATAGACCAGGGGCACATTAGGTACCCTTGATCTATCAAGGGTGTTAATTGCATTTCCATGGTGTGCACTTTGAAACATGATTTTTGATGAATTAGAGTTTTGGAAATACTTAGGTTTCACTGTGAAAATATTAGCAGTAGATATCTTTTCCTACCCTTCAAGGGTCATTACACCATATATTTCAACCAAGAGTTTTCAATCCCAGCAGTTCCCAAACTTCTGGGGCATATCTTAAAAACAGAGTCTTGGTTCCCACCCCACAAAGATTCTAATCCAGAAGATTTGGAGTGGGGCTATGACATAATCTATGTTTAGCTTAAGACCCAAGTGATTCTGGTGTAACAGATTCTTGGCTGAGCATTTGGGAACTGCCTCCAGAAGGACATGAGGACATGCAAATATCACGGCTAACTAGAAATAAGCCATCTAGTTCTACCCAAGTTACATGTCAGAATCTTGGTTGTAGAAGTCGAGATCCACTGGGTTGCCATTTAATTTATAAAAATTAAAGTAGATTTGCTGATAATACCGAAGCCCATGCTATAAAATGAAAGGTTCTCACATTGACCAAAGAAAATACTTTTTTTTATTTTTTAAGATATTGAGGACTGAACCCACGGGCACTTTACCACTGAGCTACATCCCCAGACCTTTTTATTTTTTATTTTGAGACAAAGTCTCACTAAATTGCTTAGGGCCTTGCTAATTTGCTGAGGCTGGCCTCAAACTTGCCATCCTCCTGTCTCAGCTTCCTGAGTTGTTGGGATAATAGGTGTGCACCACAAAGAAGAGACTTAAGTATTCATAATTTTTTAATAAACACTTCACATAGCCAGATAGTTCTTACAAAAACCTCCTATCTTTTCCCCTTAAAGGTACCATAGAGAATTCTTAGCCAGTCAAGAAACCTCCCTTTGTTCTGGAATTGATTTCTAAATTTGCTGATCTTGCAAGTGTTCCATCTATTCCTGTCCCATGGATTGAGATGTTTTCTGTTATCAGGGTATTTTTGACTCTTTGTGTGTAAGTCTTAGTCTATGTCTGTAAACTAGCTCAGAGTTGAATTTGTTTCTGAAGAGCTTCTGTTGTGTTCTACAGAATGCTCGTTTCCTTTCTTCATTATCCCAAGTATGGCTTATCTTTTGCATGGCTAGGTATCTCTGTTCTCTCCTCTAATCATCTTTTATTGACTCAGCTATTTCCATTTTTATCACTCGGATGATCATTTCTCAATATGGAGGTACATAAATATAATTCATCATGCCTCAAACCAAAAAGAATCTATGAGCTTAAGTAACCAAGAAATACAAGTTGAATCCAGGGTTCCTGTTGATGTCATTGAAACTCTCTTCTCTTTTGGGGAACTCTGCTTGCTTCTATGTTGGCCTTAATCCAAGGGAGACTTTTCCCCATGTTAGACAAAGATGACTATCAGAAACTCTAGTCATAAACATCCTGACAACGACTTTAATGAAGAGAGAGTGTACTTCTTTCTCAATAGCTCTAGCAAAAGTATCAGGAAATACTTTTGTCAACCCAGCTTGGGTCTTGTGCTTCTCCCTGAACCAGTGACTGTGCCCAGGAGGCCAGAGTAGTCTGATTGTGCCTTCTCCTGGAGCCAGGGGCTGGGATCAGCCACATATTATAACATGGACTGAAATGAGAGTAGAGCTGGGTATGCCCACTAGGGCTCTAGTTTACCTCTTTTGGTGGGAAGAGTAACTTCACAAATGGTGTTAGGGCTGAAATCAGATTTTTCTCACACTGAGCAGAAACACAAATGCCAAGACCACCTCCCCAAAAATGTCGCCATTCTCCTTGACTGCAGAAGGTCAGAGATTTTTGGTTTTAATTATTCATTCTCACTCTTGCTGTACTTTCTTCAGGTGTTCCAATTTTGTGGTGTTTGCTCATTTCTCTTTTAATGAAGATTTTTATTTGAAACAGATTTAAAAAGCTAGGCCAAAGGAAAGATTTCCACTGACCACAGAACCTTCTTACTTGCAAAACACAATACAGACAGCACTAACTTATCAATTGATACATGTCTTCCGCCTGGGATCCTGAAAGAAATAATGAATGACTTCATATCCCTGAAAGTACTGCTGCTAATATCTTCCTTGGATGGTACGGTACCTGCTTTGGTTGACCATATTCCTTTCTGATTGATGCTGGAAATTTCCATTTTGTTCACTTCATCAATATAGATGTGACTTTAAACCCAGTAATGGAAGAGGGAACTCCTGGTGATGACCTGTCAGTTCTCAGATCCTGGAGATTGAGGTCAAGAGCAGAAAGGCAGAGACAGTGATTTAAATCAACATAAGTTTTGTAAGATAAAAAAATCAGGGTCAGTAGTTCTCAAACACATCATATAAAGATGAAGCATCCCTGATCTGAATAAAGGTACTTTGGTGTACCTAATATGCCACCATTTTTGAGAATCACCAAATTAGGCCATGAGAACAATGAACCCATTGCATGTTCTTAAGAATCCCAATCCATCTTTGTTTATGGGCTTGCATGTTTTCCTTTAATTTTAAGGTCCATGTGATACTTGCCATTTCCAATGTGTTGTGGTGCAGAGTGGTGTGTATTTAAAAGTCACCATGGTTGGCAAGTATGCCTCTTATGTGGCTGAGATGTATTACCTGTCATCCCTGGGCCTTAGTTTCATCAGCTAGAATATGGGTATAAGAAATCTCATAAGGTTGTACAATGCCTGGCACATAATAATTTGGAATCATTCTAGAAATTATTGCTACTACTATTATTTAATGAGGTAGGTACTTCAGGGGAGATAATGGATATTAGCTTGAATCAGCAGGGAGGGGTTTATTGAGGCATGGTGGGAGGCACTGATAATAATGAGTCAAATGCCACTCATCCACCCTACCCCTCACCAATGAGTTGCTTAACATAATTTTCAAATTATATTTAATATAATTTCCAAATAAATAAAATCTATATAATAATGTCTCATCTTACAGAAGAGTTAAGTCCAAAGTCATTGCCTAAGGTCAAAATCAAAGAGCCAATATTTTCCCCTTGATATTCCTCCAAACCATCTTTAAACTGCTATATAGAAACACCTCCCCATAGATCTAGGCCAATAGTTTTTTTTCTCCAGTGTTGGAACAAATTGCAACTTCTGTCACAGCCCCAAATTAAATAGTTGTCTTACATATGGGGAATGAGTCTTTTTTTTTTTAAGCTGAAAATTGAACCCAGGGACACTTTACCACTGAGCCACATCCCCAGCCCGTTTTATTTTTTGAAACGGGGTCTTGCCAAGTTACTTAGGGCCTGGCTAAGTAGCTGGGGCTGACTTTGAACTTGTGATTCTCCTGTCTCAGCCTCCAGAGCTGCTGGTATTACAGGCATGTGCCACTGTGCCCCAAAGGATTGAGTCTTAAGACAAAAACACATATGAATACTATTCAACAGTACTGTCATCTTCACCTCTGTTCAGAAGAGGTGGAGAGGTACTTGGAAACTGAGAGTGACTGGAAGACACACATTCACACCTACCTAAGGCTCATTCCCAAGTCTCCACAATGTGATGAAATGGAGGACTTACACACTCAGGCTTTTTAAAGGTAGCACAGTGTTGCTTGTGTGTATGTTAAAACACATATAACATGCAATGCTACTGCCCTGAGCAGGTTTCTCTTTGGAACTTTGTGTATATGAAATACAAGAGTCAGTTTTTTAAAGTGACCCCCCTTTTTACCAAGAATAGGGTATCTTGGGGCACCCTCAGAATCTGGGCTTTTCCTAAGGGGGGGGGGGATTATCCAAATCAGTTCATAGAGGGAAAACCAAGGAAGAGACACCAGAGGGATAGACAAACTGATGCTAAAAAAATAAATATATTTAATAAATGAGGGTGGAAAGGGTGTTCTGCAGGCAGAACTGTGTGCCTAAAATCTTTCCTGGGGATTTATTTAATCCTTAACTAGTCCTTAACCCTTCAGGGGCATAGAAAAATTCTCCTAATTCCTGACAAGTGCCTTTGTTCCCATTCTCCACAGTTCTCCAGGAGTGACTCCATACATCACATGAGCCACTCCCAGGGACGTCCAGAACTGCCCCCGCTGCCTGCCTCAGCCAATGAGGAACCTTCTGAACTCTATCAGGTATGTGCCTCTGGCTGCCAGACCTGCTGTTGAGGGTGGCAAGGTAAAGAACTTGCTGAATACCTTCTGTTGGTATTCAGTAGGTGCTGGTAGGGGACAAACAGTCTGACTTGACAAATGGGTTTAGTGGCTTTGGTTATGAGAAAGAGCCACACAGTTGTATGTAGGGGAGTTAGAATCTGGCTTTCCCATTAACCTGCTGTCTAATTGAAACTCTCCGAACTACTCCATCTTCCATTGTAAAAGGAGGGTCATTCTTCCTCTCTTATAGTCATGTCCATAAGAAATAAAAGCAAGAGATGCAAATCACCTGACTCACAAAATTATTGTTGAATGCCAGCAGTTAGCCTTGGCCTTAGAAATCATGCTTACAGTAGTCAGAGAGTTGCAATTGGTGTCTATTCAGAAAATATTTCCACTAAGTGCTGTGTGGAGAAGCATAGCATAAAGGGTGTGAAACTCTGTCTCATGTGAACAGAGCTCAGGCTCATGGGAGATGTCTCTGATCAAGTCTTGCTTTGCATTGCTTCTCTTTTAGACTGTCATGTCGCACAGCTTTTATCCCCCATTGATGCAACGCACATCATGGACCCTGGCTGTGCCCTTCAAAGAGCAGAACCACCACCGTGGACCCAGCGACTCCATTGCCAACAACTATTCCTTGATGGCCCAAGACCTGAAGATGAAAGACCTGCTGAAGGTCTATCAGCCAGTCAACATTAGTATCCCTAGGAACAGGGCTAGTCTGGGGCTGCCATCAGGTACTTGTGGCAGTGTGCAATGTTTTGTGTAGAATGGAGCTTTTCAGTGGAACTTCTACTCCTAGGTTCTAGTTCTGGCTCTACTACCTCTTCTTCAGCTAATTTTGAATAACTTCATAGAGCCAAACCCTCCTCATCTATGAAATGGAAATTATTCTCATGACTCATATTAATGGATCATTTGCATATACCAGGCACCGTTCTATGTATTCGTACCATGAGTGCTGCATCAGACATTATCAAGAAATGTCATGACTTAAAGCAACCAGTATTTATTATTTCACAATTTCTGCAGGTCATGAATTTGGGCCTGGTTTAACTGGGTAGTTCTGGCTCAGGGTCTCATGAGCATGCAGTCAAGATGTCAGCCAGGGCCCAGGGCCACTGTCATCTAAAAGCAACTAAAAACTCATTCATATCCTTATATCATTGTTGGCTGTTGGCCATAGACACCAGTTTCTCACCATGTGGGCCTCTCCATAGGACAGTCAGTAGCATGGCTTCTGGCAGCCCTTGAAGTGAGTGAAGGGGAAAGCAAGACAGAGCAACAAGACAGAAATCATGCTGTTTCCAAAAACTTAATCTTCCAAATGACATTCCATCATTTTCTAACATATTTTATTTGTTAAAAATGAATCACTAGATTAGCCCATACTCAAGAGAAGGGGATTATACGAAAGCATGGTACCAAGAAATAGAGATCCTTGGGGGCCATCTTGGAAGCTGTTTACCACAGTGCCTTACAGATATTAATTTATTTTATCTCACCAAGTACCCATATATCTGATTAAGGATATGCTTTAGTAATTTTATTTTTGTTATATGTACTTTGGAGCCACTCAATCGATTCTGTCTCAAATTCTCATTTTCTAAAATTTTTCTTCCTGTGCTAAGTGAATTCCTTTATTATATCTTCTATTTTACTAATTTTCTCTTCAACTCTGCTCTATCTTTATTTTATCATGTCTCATAAGTGTTTATTATTTCACAACAGTATTTTTTTCATTTTCATACTTTCTAATGGGTTATATGTATGGTTTCTCCTAATTTCTTATTCTATTCTTATGGTCATAACCCTTTCAGAATTTGTTTATTAAATATATATGCACATCTCTATGATGCTATCTTTGCATGCTTCTGCTTTAAGGATACACAGCAAACATTAAATACCAATTAAATACCAAAGTATTCAAGATCATTATACCTGGAAACTTAAGTTTGATGTTATAATTACTAATATCATGGTCATTATTTGTTCAAGCTGCCATAACAAAGTACCATAGACCGGGTAGCTTACAAACAACAGAAATTTGTTTCTCATGATTCTGAAAGCTGGGAAGTCTAAGATCAAGGTATCAGCAGATTCATTTTCTAATGAGGGCCTATTCTTGGTTCAGAGATGACTGTGTTCTCTCTGGGTTCTCTTATAAGGGGACTAACTCCCAAAGACCTTACCTTCAAATACCAGGATATTGTTTCAGCAGAAGCATTCAGTCTAAATGGTCATCATTTAACACTTTTCTTAAATAGTAATTATTGTAATAATTATATTTTCCCATTGTGTATTTTGAAAAATTTTTTATCTATGAATAATTAGTGCTAATACCTCCCAGATTTAATTGTCACAAAAAATTTTCAGCCTAGTCAGAGTCTTGAGGATGAACTGCTAACATGCTTTCTGCAAAACAGACAGCCAGCAAGACAGAAATTGATAAGTATCTGTCATTCAAGTTCTTGTTTGAGTTGAATTATGCTTATTATTCATTAAAGGATATTTGTATTTGGAGGATGTTCAATATTTGTTTTGAAACAGTATTTGTATAGCTGCATTATTTCCATTGTGTTCATCTTTCCCTCGACTGTTGAGTTTATTGGCTATCTTTCTTGGTATTGTTTTTTCTCATGTGTACTGAGATTTTAGTTTGCAGGCCTATGTTGAAAGGCTTTCCAACCTTCTTGCTGCATGCTTCCCTCTATTTTTTTATTGAGTTATAATTTACAGACAATAATACATGCAGATCTTAAATGTTGAGTTCAGTGGTATTTGACAATTGTTTATAACATATATATAACACATCTATATGTTTATAACATATATCTAAGTACCACCCAAACATGATATAGAGAAGTACCATCACTAGAGACAGTTCATTTGTGCCTCTTTCTAATCAAATCTCTCCCTTACCTCATACCATCCCACCCCAGAGTAACCAGCTCCTAATTCGGTCACCACAGATAAGTTTTTCTTGTTCTCACATGTAAATGCAGTCATGTAGTGTGGACTATTTTGATGAATTCTTCTTAATCTAATTTTTTTCCTGTGTCTCCATCTGGCCTTTCAGGACCCCATGTTGTCCCCACTGTCATACACTGATGCTGAGGCTCCCTTCCTAAGGTGATACTCAGGGATGTTATAGATCTGGTCTCTGAGGCCCGGTGAACCTTTCTGAGTCACGTCTAGCTGCCATATGAACCGATGACACATGTGCTTTTTCTGCGTGGCAGTGTTGCTCTCTTTACAGCCTCGCTTCAGTCCTGGTTTCTGGTTCTAGGTTCCAGCATTGTGGGTGTCGGGCTGGGGATGTGGAGCAGTGGTAGAACACCTGCCTGGTGTGCTCAAGGCCCTGGCTTCAATCCTAGCACTGCAAAAAGCAAACAAATATGTAAACAAATGCAAAGAGTATTTTGTCTATTATTGTGTTTAGAGAATATTAAGAAGCTCAAAATGTGAACTCAAAATACATCTTAACTGGGAGTCTTCAATTCTCTTGGTTTCCTCCAAGTGTCAATTTAATATTAGTATGTGTTTAACTTTTTTTTTTTATTAATTATCAATTTCTTTGGGCTAAAGCCTTTAGCAAGTAATACTATTTAGTATATAACATAATAATAATTTAACAATATGATTAAATTTAATATTCAATAAATAATAATTTAATAAATATTAACTTAAGATTAATAATACCTCCATGGATACTATTGAATTTAATATTTATAATTGATATTACTAAATTTAATGATGAGTTTGATATAAAATTTATTTTATAACATTGATTTTATTCATAGTTACCTTCTATTTATTGCAAATGATACTGTTTTCTGTTTGTAATTATTATATACTTGTTACAAATGATACTTTTTTTTCCTATTTGTGATCATATAAAATTTCCTCTAAAAATAAATGTACTAAGTTTAAAAGCCTGAATCTATTTAAAGAGAAATATTAAATAATAATACAACTGATGCTTAGAAATTGGAGCATACGTTGTTGGGAGCCAATTGAGTAGGCAGTCATCAATAGTTGTGGAATGTATAGCTGAGTGAGTGGGAGGTATGCTTAACCCCGTTTTACAGCTGGGGAAGCTGAGGCCTGGAGTGAGAAGATCACTTCCTTCAGGTAGCACAAGTAATTAGTGATACATGTGGGAGCAGAGCCCATCTCTCCTCTCTGGTGCCCCACACTCTGTCCATTCCCCTTAGTGTGCTCCTGGGCTGTCCTAAGAGTTATATCCCTGTGGACAGAGAATGGCCCCAAACCACTGCCTACTCCTGATGTCTTTCTTTTCTTCACTGATGTCTTGCAGCAACCAAAAGCTCATCAGAGCCCAACAAGAAGAGAATGAAGTTCTGTCTCAAAGACAAAGAGGATTTTACTGGGTAAGGTATCACTGTGGACAACAGAGAGGGAAGGCCACTGGGCTGAACCTAAGAAGATTGTGGTCTCATTAAAGCCACACTCTGCTTCTTGGTTTCAAAGCATTCCCACTCACCCAGCAACTTAGTTTTTTTCTCACCAACTGCCTTAATTCAAAACTTTCAGGTTCTAAGTGAAAATAAATTAACCAACTGAGCAAGAGCAGTGTGACATATCTTCGTGGTGTTCAGTGGTTGGGATCGTCTTTGAAGCACACACACATGCCATTAGATGATACAGAGGAAAGAGTCTTCTGTTACCAAACCACACTCACTAGATTGGAGGAAGTGGGTCCAATGCCATAGTTTCTCTGTGGAGTACCAAGGGCTGAGCTGTTTCTATTTTCCAGGACCAAGTCGCCCTGCTCCACATACTCATCCATGAAGAAGGAGGAGGACACAGCTGTCAGCCTTCCTGGAAGCAGACCAATGAGTCCAGAACAGCAGATTGATGTGATGTTGCAGCAGGAGATGGAAATAGAAAGTAAAGAGAAAAAACCATCTGAATTAGACATGGAGGTACGTTCTTTCTGGCCCTTTTCCCTCAGTTTGCTAAATGTTGTTCTTGGCATCTGAGGGATTCAAACTGGTCCAAACCACATGATAGACCTGAATGACTGTGTGTGTGTGTGTGTGTGTGTGTGTGTGTGTGTGTGTGTGTGTGAGAGAGAGACAGCAAAAGAGAGAGACTGAGAGAAATATAGAAAGAGAGTACTCTGACCTACTAAGTCTTAGAAATTGGTGCCCTTGGATCCTCTTAGAACATAGGTGAACCATAAGCTAGAGTTATCTGATTTTGCAGAACAAGAAACAGGACACCCAGTCAAATTTGAATTTCAGATAAATAATGAGTAGTTTTTTAGTATCATTATATCCCAATATGTCCTTTTTTTTCCCCCTGACAACCCTATCATAAGCTGAATGTGGCCTGTGGATGTATTTTGAAAATGAGGGAAAAGTCACCTAAGCTAGGTTTCCAATCTCTTTTTAAAAAATTTAAAATATTTGTAGTTGAGCTGGTTAACTTCCTCCCTTAAATGAGAAATAAATTCTCTAACTGGTCCTCGTCCTCACCAGTCTCTACTCTTATGTCCACCCAACTTTCATTCATTAGCATTACCTGCCTGGCTCCAGGTGGACGTTTGAGTTTCCAACCCTTTTCTTAAAAGACCAAAGCTTTAGCACAAACAGCTTGTGGTTTTATAGTATGTAATAAAATAATTGATAATAGAACCCCACAGCAACTAGGTATATGCAATTGTCAAAATTCCATGCTAGACCCTTTAGCTTCGTGAAACCACTAGACACCTGGTACCATGATTATCCCCATCATCCAGGTGTGGAAATTGGGGTGGAGACTGATGGAGCAACTTGCTCAAGGTTACCCAGTAAGAGACAAATCTAGATTTGGCTGTTCCCAAGTCTCTGTGCTCTTAAAGAGTTACGCAACGATTCTTAAACTTGCCTGAAGATAGGACTCACCTAGGTGCTTGTTAAACCTCCCTAACTACCTGAGGAGGGCCTGGTTAGCTTCATTTTAACATTACCCTACTTGCTGCTGCCCACCTAGGTGGTTCTTAAAGTCAGGGAAGTTTGGCACTACTGTCCTTTGCAGATGAGCTTTAGGATGGTTTGTTTCAGGATTTTTTGACTTCACAATGGTGTGAAAGTGATACACATTTAGTAGAACCTCTACTTCTAATTGTGAAATTTGATCTTTTCCTGGGCTATACATATGCATCATGACACTCTCTTGTTGTATGTGGCAGTGGCAGTGAACTGTAGCTCCCAGATATCCACACAATCATGAGAGGATACAAGCAATATCCACAGTGTGCTGTGTTGCTAAGCTAGGGTGTTTGTTAGGTTAGGTGTAGTAAATACATTTTCAACTTAGATTCGTCATTATAAGTCAAGGAGTGTCCTGTATAAGCTGCTACCATTAAGGTTGGAAAGAAGTGGGCTGCAAGTGGGTTGAGGCTGAAACCTCCTGTGTTAGTGTTTCATAGCTTTGACAAGAACAACTTAGAGGAGGGAAAGCTAATTCTGGCTCACAGTTTTAGAGGTCTCAGTCCCTGGTCGGCTGACTCCATTACTTGAGGAAAGCTGCACATGATGGCAGACAGGCATGGTAGAGCAAAGCCACTCAGCTCCTGGCAGCCGGGAAGCAGAAAGAGAGAGACAGGAGAGGGTCAGGGACAGAGAGGCCATGGCCTGGGCCATACTTCCTCCCGCCATGCTCCACTTGCCTGTTGTTTTCACCAGTGCACAGTAAATCCATTCAACATATTAATCCATTAAATGGATTAATCTACTGATGAGGTCAGAGCCCTCTTGATCCAATCTTTTCACCTCTCTATTCTCTAATACCTGAGCCTGTGGACATTCCAGATCCAAACCATGACACCTCTTGTCCAAACTTTGTGCCTCTTGTTCATCTGAAATTATTCCTCCTCAAAGCTACCAGCAATTTAGGGAAAAACCCTACATAAACAACCTCCTGAAGTCCCCAGGTCACATCAAGCATTTTTATTTAGTTTTTGTGTTTATGATTTTTAAATTCAAAAGCCCACAGTTGGATTACAGGGGGGGAAAACATCCTAAGGACTTTGGGGATATTTTCCTCACTGACAACTACAAGCCACGGGATTAAAGTGCTTTGTAGAGGATCTTTGTTGTTCAGGAGGGTGAATTATTTGAGTCATTTTCGGATTTTGTCATTCCTCTTTTTAAAAGTCACTTAGTGTATACTAAGCAAGGCATTGACAAGTCCTTCATTATTGCCCCTAGTGAAATCTCTCTGGCTTTGGTTGAATCTTTCAGAGCTATGGGAAAAACTTGCCAGTGATCTTGTTGCAAAAATGTGCCAGGCCAGAAAGAAGGATCGTAGCAAATGAAGAGTGGAGTTGGGTACTGCATGAACAGGGTCCCTTGGCAGGTGATGGGTGGGACAGATGGGCACACTTACTCAATCATGACCTTTTTCTTGCTGATGACTTGTTCATGAAAGAGATACTGTTACTATTTGACTAATGGAATCCAAAAAGACATGATTACACCCCAAGAGAATGAAGTGATGGTTCGGATTTCAAAGCTGATTTCTACTGCGTTGTTGACAAATCCCTCCCTGGTACCGCTGCTGGTCACCCTTGAGGAAGAGAAGGAAAACGACTATTACAGTAGCCTCATGAAAAGCATTGGTAAGTTGTGCTGCTATCAACATTGATGTGGCTGTGTCCCCGTAGTATGCTGTTTTTAAGTCCTTTGGGTATAGACCGAGGAGAAGGATAGCTGGGTCAAATGGTGATTCCATTCCCAGTTTTCCAAGGAATCTCCATACTGCTTTCCATATTGGTTGCACCAATTTGCAGTCCCACCAGCAAAGTATGAGTGTACCTTTTCCGCCACATCCTCGCTAACACTTATTGTTGTTTGTATGCATAACAGCTGCCATTCTGACTGGAGTGAGATGATATCTTAGAGTAGTTTTGATTTGCCTTTCTCTAATTGCTAGCAATGTTGAACATTTTTTTATATATTTTTGATTGATTGTGTATCATCTTCTGAGAAGTGTCTGTTTAGGTCCTTGGCCCATTTATTGATTGGGTTATTTGTTTTTTTTTTTTTTTTGGTGCTTAGCTTTTTGAGTTCTTTATATACCCTAGAGATTAGTGCTCTATCTGATGTGTGAGGGGTAAAGATTTCCTCCCAAGATGTAGGCTCTCCATTCACCTCACTGATTGTTTCTTTTGCTGAGAAGAAACTTTTTAGTCTGAGTCCATCCCATTTATTGATTCTTGCTTTAAACTGTGGAACCAACCTAGATGCCCTTCAATAGATGAGTGGATAAAAAAAATGTCACACACACACACATACACACACACACACACAATGGCATTTTCTGGTAAATGGATGAAGTTAGAGAAGATAATGCTAAGTGAAGTTAGCTAATCCCCAAAAACCAAATACTGAATGTTTTCTCTGATATAAGGAGGCTGATTCACAGTGGGGTAGAGAGGGGGAGCCAGGGAGGAATAGATGAACTCTAAATAGGGTAGAGGGGTGGGAGGGGAAGGGAGGGGACATGGGGTTAGAAATAATGGTGAAATGTGATGGACATTATTATCCAAAGTACATGTATAAAGACACAAATTGGTGTGAATATACTTTGTTTATAACCAGAGATATGAAAAATTGTGCTGTATATGTGCAATAAGAATTGTAATGCATTCCGCTGTCATATATAAATTTAAAAATTAATAAAAAAAAGAAAAGCATTGGTAAGGATAAATTGGCATCAGCTTTCCCCTCACTTTATTATTTGCCACCTGGTTCCACTGAATGTGCCTAAAACATGAGTTTACCTTTAATTCAAATGTCCCCTCACCCCCGCCACCAACACCGATGGCCACACCATCAGTGTGCATTCACAGAAACTGGGGATAAAAGGCAGATTCTGACTCAGGAGATCAGCCTCTGGGATGGAGCCAAGATCTTGCATCTCTAACAAGCTCCCAGGTGACCCAGTGGGACTCACCAGGGACCATAGTGTGAGTAGCAAGAGCACATTCAGACTTCAAAACCCAGCTCAAGACCTACCTCTTCACTCAAGTGTTTTGTTTTTTTTCTCTCCCTACCACCATCAATAGTCCCTTTGTTCTCTGCACCCGTAGCACCTCTTGTTCCTACTTTCAACTCATTTGCCCTTCCAAGTTCTCCTGTGCTTTTATTTCTCTACTACTACTTCACACTGGGGCTGTCCTTTCATTTCTCCTGGGTCTTGTCTCCTGTGTCAGACTGTTAGCTCTTGGATGGAGATGGATGTGCTACTGATCCCCATTCAACTTATCATTAGCCCAGTGTCTTGTGCATGTGATAGGTCAGTGGGAAGGATTTGGTAATGGGTGGGCAGTGGGAGAAGCACATCCAACCACAGGGGTGATCCTGTTAGTTTTCCACCTTTCTATTCTCTCTTTACCAATTTCTTTGATTATTTTTATTTTCTAACTAGCTTTCTAATGGTGTCAGTGTAATGGCCCCTGTCTATGATCATACAGAACCCAGCTCCTGAAAATAAACACATGAGGTCCTTCACTCCAATTTACTCCTCCATTTGCATCACCTCTAACCTCCTCACTTGTACCTGATCTTTCTGCTGCAGCATACGTAGCTCACAGCACCTTCAGCAGACCTAAAAGAGATGGCACTTCATCTCTTTATACTCTTCCTTTCTCTTCCTAATAAACTCCTGTTCACTTTTTTCAGATCCAGAACTAGTGTTTCTTCTCTAGGAAGCTTTTACCCATCCTTCCTTAGCCTTAGAAACATCTGGTCTCTAAGTTGGCATTTGTATGTAACTGGTGTGATCAATTTGTTGATTTTGGGATAAGTGTCTTGATATCAGAAATCAACTGTCGATAAAGTAGGTATTAGCATGCTTGTGCATTGTCACGCAAGATGCTGGGGATCCCAGGTTTAAGTGCTTCTCCTTCCCATGAGATACCTTCAAAAAGAAAAGACATACCAACAGAGTGGAGCTTCCCCAACGGAGTGATAGCCAAGGATGGCCTATGACCTTGCAAACAAAGGGGAATCTCCCAGTGTAAATGGACAGAGGCTCATTTGCATTGTTAAAGCTAGGAGCATGGGATGTTAAAGGTCCCTGCCTAATAACAGGGTGTTTGCCCTCTTGGTTCTAGTTGATTACATCCTCATGGACCCACTGGAGAAAAAAAGACTCTTCATTGACAGCATCCCACGCGTGTTTCCTCAGAGAGTGATCCGGGCCCCTGTGCCCTGGCATGCCACCTACAGGAATAACAAGAAGTGGAACGAGGAGCACCTGCACACGGTGAACCCGATGATGCTCATCCTGAAGAACCTGTGGTTTGAAGAGTAAGAAGTAGCTCCCCTCCTGTCCTCTCCTTTCTTCATTATTTCCACATAGAAGCAAGCCTCTTAGGTGGGGCACAGTGACATTTTGCTCTGACTGCAGCAAAATGAATCGAACAATAATAATAATAATAATAATAATAATAAGATGAAAAATCCTAGACCGAAAGTGCATATGAACTGTGACTGAGAACCCCTCATGCAGGGTTAAGTGGCCGTCCTTTGTCTTCCTGGAGTACCTAGTGCCTCTGTGCACTGAACTTGGTTAAAGAGCAGATGCCTTGAGCCAGTCCCAGCTCAGGTTCACAGCCTAGCTCTGCTGTTTCATAGGGAATGTGTGTGTACTAGATCATTTCTGTGTCTTCCTTTTCTTATCTTGAAGTTTGAGAGTTCCTACTTTGTACGGTTGCTAGGAAGAATAAACTACTGAATACATGCAAAGTGCCTTGCACGGTGTCTGGTATAACCTAAGTACCCAGGAAGCATGGATTCACCGTAAGCTCCATCATGACACTTATCACCCTGAATTGTAATTGTGTGCTTGCTTATCTGCCTCTGTGAGGTGTGTAGGGGCTTGGGTCTCCTTTATGGAACACAGCCAGCAAGCTAGGGTTTCTCAGCTCTGTTTATCAGTGACTAAATTGGCCCCAGGAATTGCTGGAGTCTATAAGAGACGGGGAGATTCACATTTTTTTCTCTCAATCATTTTTTAAAAAATTGAGATATACAGTGGTCACTTTCTATTCACAGGAGATTTGTTCCAGGATCCCTCACAGATACCACAATCAACAGATATTCAGGTCTCTTATAGAAGATGGCAATAGTGTTTGCATATAATCTACACACTTTCCACATACTTGAATCATCTGTGGATTACTTATAATATCTAGTAAATGCTATATACATAAAAGGAGATAATACAAGGAAAAAATGTCTGTACATGTTTGGTACAGAAGCAATTTTTTTTTCTGGAATGTTTTCCATTTGTGGTTGGTTGAATCCATGCCTGCAGAGCCCACGGATATGGAATGCCAACTGTAATTCACATTCCTTAAAATCCACCCTTTAAAAGTTCACAGTGTGTTAGTTGTTAGTATATTCACAAATTTGTGCTATTCTCACCACTAATTTAAGAATATTTTCATCACCCCAAAAGAAACCCTGTACCTGTTAGTAGTCACACTCTAGTTTCTCTTCCTCTCAGCCCCTGGCAACTGCTAGTCTGTGGATTTGCCTATTCTGGACATTTTCTATAAGTGGAATTATACAAAATATGGCCTTTGCATCTACTTCTTTCATTAAACATAATGTTTTCAATGTTTCTGTACATAGAAGCTCATATCAGTACTACATTCCTTTTTATGGCTGAATAATAATCCATAATATGGCCAGATTCCATTTATCCATTCACTGATTGTTCTGGAGGAAGACGAGGAGACTGTGAAGTTCTTTTTAGGCCCCTTACGAAGGGGTACAAGTCCTGGCAGGATAGTTCACTGAAAGGGCAGGCTAATGAAATGATTAACTACCAACATCTGGGTTCTTTGTTAGAAAAATAAGAGGCAGATATGTGGACCTGATTTTGATTGGCTAAACTTATCAGCAAATCCTATGCTTTTTTTTTTTTTTTTTAGGATCTTTAGTCTTTAACACATTTAGTCTGAAGAGAGCCTTGTTGCTTAGACAACCTATTTGTTTTTCTTATGCTTTTCTTACAAATTTATCTGTTTGTTTATTCATTTGTTTATGAATAAATGACAGGGCATCACTGAATTTGCCAGGCTGGCCTTGAAATTGCAACCCATAGAATTACAGACATGGGCTACTGCACCCAGCTCATTTTTACTTAAGCACCCCTGGGTTCAATCCCTGGTATGAAAAAAAAAAATGAGGGGGGACCAAGGGTGAAGTTAATCTAGGAGAACCCACCAATGATAAGAAATAACCACATTCCCTTTTCTGAACAAAATTCAGTTTTCTAAGATATTAGAGATGTTAGAGAAAAGTAATTTTCTGACTAGTCAGAAATGTATAGTAATAATTTATAGAATCCACTCTGGAACTAGACTGCTGGGGTTCTGGTTCTTGTTTGGTCACTGGTGGACTATGTGATTTGGGGTAAATTAATCCCTCTGTGACCGCTGGGTCCTGGGGATGCGAGAATTGCAGACAGCAGGAGCAACCTGTTACAAAGGACCCAGGCGGTAGTATGCTGGGGGGGGGGGGGGTCCTAGGAAGAGTGTAGAGCAGGTGAGTTGGGGAGGGTGGTCTGAGAGGAGGGCAGAGAGGTGATGAGGTGACAGGGAGGAGAGGGAGTAGGAGAGAGGCACAGGCTGTGGAGGACCTTGTGTGCCCTAGTCAAGGACTCTGGCTTGATAGGGGAAGTCATTGGAGGGTTTCAAGCAGAGTGACATGATCTGGCTTAGATTTTAGAAAGAGCCACTTGATGAATGTTTTCTCTAGTAGGTGGAAGCTAACCCACAATAAGAAGGTGGAGGAGAAGAACCAAAGTTCAGAGGATTAGACCAAGGGGAAGAAAGGGAAGGGAAGAGGAAGATCGTGGCAAGAATCTGAGATAACTTTCCCGAGTACATATAGGAGTAAACCGTGGTGAATCCCCCGTGGACATCCACAGATGGGCCCTAGTTAGAATGACATACTCCATGCAACTATAATATTATCAAAGTGGATTCTACTGTCATGTATAACTAAAAAGAATCAATAAAGAAATTGGAGATATACTTAAGAAAAACAAAAAGACCCCCCTGATGGTGGAGAGACCTTCAGGTCTCCTCCTGGGTGGGCCTTTCTTCACTGTCCCAGTGGCTCCAATCAAGGCAGTCCTCTGCATTCCCTTAAATAGGTCACCCCGGAGGCCATACTGAGGTTGGGGTGAAGCCCACTGGATGATGAACATGGTGCTTGTCCCTCTCCTCTGCATTTTCTCTGTTGCAAAGAACTTTGGATACTGTTTTTTTTTTTTTAATGTTTTAATTTTTTAGTTGTAACTGGACACTATCTTTATTTTACTTATTTATTTTTATGTGGTGCTGAGGATGGAACCCAGGACCTTGCATGTGCTAGGCAAGCGCTCTACCACTGAGCCACAGTCCCAGCCCCTGGATAGTGTTTTTGAATCAAGTTCCCAGCCAGCCAAACACCATTGGTGCCAAAGCCCCACTCCCCAGAGGGAGGTGCGTAAGAAGGCTCATAACCACCTGCTGAGTGAACTCATCGGTCTCCTCTTTGCAAGAATTCTTTTGGACTAGCCAAAAGACTAGAGCTGCAGGTTTTTAGGATATAATGAGTTTTGCTAGGTGCAGTAGCACACGTCTATAATCCCAGAAGCTTGGGAGGCTGAAGCAGGAGGATTTCAAGTTCAAGACCAGTCTCAGCAACTTGGTGAGACCCTGTCTCAAAATAAAAACTTAGGCTGTAAGCAACTTAGTGAGACCCTGTCTCAAAATACAAAACAAAAAGACTGGGGTTGTAGCTCAGTAGTAAAGCACCCCTGGGTTAAATGTCCAGTACAAAAATTAAAAAATGAGTTTTACTCTGCTTCAATTTCTTCTCATTGAAAAATAAGAGCATTTGCCCTTTGAACTTTTCCTGTAAAATTCATTATTGGCTTTTTCAGCTTAGGAGGTTTCTCCCTCTCTTTTGGCAGATTTAAAGACCTCAGGTTCGTGCGAACAGCAGAAATACTGGAGGGGAAACTGCCTCTGCAGCCGAGCGAATATTGGGAAGTGATCCAGAACCACTGCCTGGAAGCTCGCCAAGTTCTCCTCACCAAGTCAGTGCCTGGCCTCTGAATGGGGCTGCACCACAGCCCCCTAAAGATGGAACATTCAAAAATGGAAATTGGTTTCCCATATGGGGGTTGCACAGACCCTAGTGACTTCCCACTGACGTGTTTCTCGGTCCCCTTCCTTCCATGTTCCCTGGAAGCCTCATGTATAACTGCTCTTTGTCCCTGGCTCCCAGGCTCCCTCTGCCTTTTGGAAATTCTCTTGTTGCTCTTCCTTATGAGGATACCACTCTCATTTCCTTCCTCTGAATCCTTTAGGTTTCAGTGGGCTATAGGACAACGTATTTAAAGAACTTTTATTCAGATGGTCCACGGGAAGAGCCTCAAGGTTGCAAAGTTAGAGGGTTTTCAGATACTTAGACAGATTTTTTTTTCCCTTTGCAAAAGCATGCAGGTCTATATCCTGAGTCAGAGACATGACTTTATGTAAAATAGTGATAATAATACCCACTGATTATCAGAGAAAATGCGTACGTCATTGTTGACACATAGTAGAAGCTCAATTAATCTTAAGTATTCTCTTCACAGATGTGACTATTGCTAGATACTTCTCTGATTGCTAGAGTAGATCAGAGAACAAACATAATAGGATGAAATACGCGGTGGCTCCCACTGTGAATTAGAAATTGGGAGAAGTAGGATTAAAAACAAACAAACAAACAATAAGGCACCCATTTCTTCTTATCTGATTTCTACTCACAACTCTGAGTATCCACTGTCACAATGGATTTTTTTCTCCCAAGTTTATTTCCTTTCTTCTCTTTCTATCTGCAAAATCTAAATCAGAGGCCAGGTACCTGCTAAAGAGAGAACATTCTAGTTCTTTAAGCCACTGTACCCCAATCTCTGATTATAAAGAATAAGCTATAGACTTTCAGCAGGACCTGCCACCCACACCCTCTGTGCATTTGGGTATGATCAATGGAAGAACAGCCTCTCAATTTAAATCTTATTTGCTTCCAAGAAAGGGGTGTTTGCAGGTGAAGCAACCAGGGTTATGAAATGACCAATTTACAAGACCACTTAATAGGAAATGAGTCATCTGCCTGGTTGCAGAGAGCAGAGGGATGGCAGAGAGGGCTTCTCGGAGCTCAGAAAGCTTCTTACGTGGATTCTCTTCTTTCTCCACAGGTGGATCCCTACCTGTGCCCAGCTTTTTGTCTCACAAAAGGAGCACTGGATCCGCTTTGCTCCCAAGAGTGACTATGACTCCTCTCGAAGCATCGAGGAATATTTTGCTTCGGTTGCTTCCTTCATGTCACTGCAGCTCAGGGAGCTGGTCATCAAGTCCCTCGAGGACCTCGTTGCCCTCTTCATGATACACAAGGTATGCTGGGAATCCACACTGTGTCCTCTCGGAGGAAAACAACCTTGTTAGAACCAGGATGCCATCACGTATGTCCTCAGCTGTAAACCAAGCCCAAAAGTAAAGTTCTGGATTGGAGCCACGATGGGCAATTGTTAGTTTACAAAAATTATGTCTAAATACACAGTAAACCTTCCTGGTAAACATCTACCAAACTGGAGAAGTTGTTAAGAAATTTTAAAGAAAGATTGCATAAAATGGAACACAAGCTTCTTATAGTAAGGTTGAGGGCACTTTTTGTCATCTCGGGTACAAAGAAGGAGTTGAAAAGGTCTAATATCAACCATGACTTGATATTTAGGGACTGTTGTGTGTATCCACTGACTATAGTGACTCATTTCTTTGAAAGGGGAACCCTCCAGAAAGAAAAGGCTCTGTTTATCTAGCTAGTAACTTTCTTCATGAAACTGCTTTGGTGAAGTAAAAATAGAAATTTAGAGCACAAAGTCCTAGTTTTCAAAGCACGACAGAATTCCCCTCAGTTGAGATACAACCTAGGAATCAAGGAGAAGAGTCTTTTGGATTCTATCACCATGTTTGTATTTCACCTTAAAAAGACTAATAAAAATGAAGTTTTAAGTATTTTTACAAATAAAGTAAATAATGGACCTTTGGCTAACAAATATAGAAAACAATGCTGCTGAATTGTGACTGCAATGTCAGCTCTCTAAGCTGGAGGGCAACTCGGTAGGTGTCGTTAGAAACATCTACTTTGCCAAGCAGAAGAAACCCAGATAGGGAGAGAAATCTCACTCTAAAATTCCACTCAGAGAAAAAAGTAAAAGTTATGTGTCTGAAGAAAGGGGAAATTTATGAGTATTTGACACACAGTAGATGTGCAATAAATGTTCTACCTTAAATCTAGAAATCTTTAATTACTGGACAAGTCTTTTACAGCTCCCTAAGGAAATTTCATTAGGCACTCTAATTTATGAAACTTATCTACTTTTTTTGAATAAAATTATAAATACCTTTAAGTCAATGTTTCTGTTCTAGGAAGACTGACATTTTGAGCATCTGAAATAGACCATACACTCATAAGCAGTGCCATTGGGGTGTACAGATAATTATCCATGCTTTGGGATTCAGTTAAATAATTTTTGTTGAGCACCTACTACGTACCAAATACTGTCTTGGATATTTTGGAGGAGAGAGATGGATCAGACATAGATCCCACCCTTTAAGTTTAAAATCTTGCTGAAGATAAAAATAAAATACTATGAAGGAAGTGGAAATATGGAAGTTCAGCAGTGGAGGAGACTTTATCCAGAGAGGGAGGCTTCCCAGAGCTGAATTTTGAAGGGTGGGAAGGTTTTAGAAATTAGAGTGCAGTAAACACTAAGCAAAATAAACAATACCAAACAAGAGTTTTGAGAAAGGAGAGGAGCAGGAAGAGCTCAGAGTAGGGTAGGCTATGCGGAGCCTGTGTTTTAAACATGCGTAATATTTGGTATGGTTCACTTCCCTCCCTGGTGCTCAGGTAGACTGTGAATGCATGACTTTCACTCCCTTGACTTTGAAAGGCCCAATCTGGTGACATTTACCATGACTTATATCTCCTGAAGGATGGAAATGACTTCATAGAGCCCTACCAAGAGATGAATTTCTTCATACCCCAGCTAATTGTGATCAAACTTGAAGTCCAGGAGCCCAATATTGTATTTAATCCAACTTTTGATGCATGCTGGGAATTGATAAAGAATTCTTTCTTGGAAATCATTAAGAACTCTAATGGGATCCCCAAGGTATAGTATTTATTTTACTTAATCCTCATTTGTATCTTTATTCACTTACTGAATAAAATATGTTTAAGTGGTTGATAGTATAAGACATAATGGGTATGGTATTCACTTAGGAAATTTTACTTTGGGAATATATCTTGAATATACCCCTTTAACCCCCAGAAAGATTGTGTGAGCCATAAAGAAAGGTCCATGCAGCCCAGGACTGTGCTTCTAGCAAGGGCATTAAGAGTTGTTTTTGAGGGAGTATAGTCCCTTCCATGATGCCAACTCCCAAGGAGCAGATGTGTCCCAAGCCATATCCAACTCAGGCTAATAATTCATTATGGATCGCTTGCCATGAACTTGCCAGAAATTTTTGTAAAACTGGATTTAATTTCATCTTGAAGTTCCCGTTGGTTTGTTTCTTTGCCTTGTAGACTTCCAGAGAGAAATCTCCCCTTCCTGGCCCAAGCCCTTTCCCATTTACTTCCCAGGGTGGAATTGCTAATCAGATACAGACAGTTATGAGCAAACGTTTGCCATTAGACAGGATCATCCACATTGTTTAACACCAGTCTGATTCCCTCCAGGTGTTTGGTGTGATAAGAGGACCTTGTCCAGTCCCACATGGGGAGGGAGCGGGGGATTCTTGTTTTCTCTTTCTTTCTTGTTCTCTCCAGAATATACACTTACACACATTTGAGTCCTCTTCTCTGGATAATCCTGTACTTAGAGAGTTCTAAGAAATCAAGATTAGAGAAGAGGTGTGTAGGGAAGCCTGTGAAGCTGACTGCAGCAAAGGAGTTTTGATCTCAACCAAACTTGGTGAACATGAAAATTGGGTGTGCAGAAGTGGGTGAAAGAGGGCAGCTTGCCTGTGACCGGTATTCCTAGGAAGGAAGTGAATGAAAAGACTGTGATTTGAAATGATAAGTGTAGGGCTTGGACCTGATTAAAATACACCCTCCTCGAGGCCTCCTTCCCTGCTGTTGATGGGTGATGTTTTCGAGCAGCTGGGGCGGGAGAGCCAGCAGCTGAGATGCTGCTGAGGAAGGCCTAGCAGAGGCTGGTGCCACCCCCCACCTCCCCTACTTAGTGGATTGTAATGGCAAGAAGACAACCTCCTAGGGGACAGATTTGTGCCAGGTTTGAAAGCGATTGCACCAAACCATAGAAAAAAGCACAAGGTCTCGGAGTTCTCTCTCGAGTGATGTCCACCCATAGTACGGCTCCCTCTCTGAGTGCTTCTGGCTATTCTAGTTAACAATGAAAAATCAAATGACAGTTTCTTAGGTTGAATAGCTACAAACTACATCTAAGAGCAGCGACAGATTGGCAGTTACCCCTTTCCCTACTAGTCTGGCTTTGTTTATGATTAAACCTAAGTTTTTGGTGGGGGAAAAGGGGGCAGAGAATTCAGTAAGAAACTTTGGGAAATAAAATAAATAGCATTCAAGGTGCAGGATAGAGGCATATTGGTGAGAGTTACTAAAGAAAGTAAAAGGAAATATTAGAAGTTGTTTGTCTGGGCAGTATACCTGAGGGAAAGGATGCTCTAACCCTGACTGACGCAAAAAATTTGAATGAGACGCAGAAATAAAATGAAGCTGAGTGAATAAGGGAATGTTTATAAAACTAAAATGCAATGAGTAGAATTTAAAGCGTTGTTAGCTGTCATGTTGCTGCATTACTTTCATAGTGAGGAAAAATTATACTTGGCTATGGAGAAGGGCCAAGGGACAGTCTCTCTCCTAATGGGTGAGTCCTCTTCCTCAATATGCCAGGGAATGCAAAGTCAGAGAAGTGCCCAGAGGGAGCACTGAGGGTGATGTCAAGACCAAGGAATCCAAGATCAGAAAGCCAGAGAAAAGAGCAGAATGTCACAATTAATTACCTGGAAAGGACAGGATTGCTCCTGTTTTCAGTTTCACAGACTGCTCTCTAGGGCGTGGGAGAACTGCCACAGCAGAAGGTGAACTTTTAGGGAAACCCAGGGTCTCCTTGGGGCCCACGAGGACTCTCTAAAAATATGAGACTTGAAAGGCGCAGGGTACTGAAAGAGGAGTAATCCAATCATAAAGATATAGGCAGGGACGGATTGGAGTCGTCCTTGGAGTAAGGCTGAGGAACATCTCTCAGGAGCTCCCCTCTACTCCCAGGTCGAGGTCCAAAGGCCCGTCGTTGGAGGCAAATTTGGCGTGAGGGTAGGGAAGAAATGGATCCCTGACGAGCCCCCAGATGTTATAGTTAAAGCTTCGTCCTGGGGTTTCATAAACTGACTTCCAGAATACTCCCTTATAATCGAATGTGACTTATGGAGTAGAAGGAGGAGATCAAGAGGGAGGGAGGAGAAGGACAGAAAAGGGGAGGAAATGCAGAGTAAATGTAACAAAAATATGCTACGAACATGGATAAATACACCACAGGGAATTCCATCGTTATGTGCATATAAAAAGCACCAATCAAAAATAAATAAATAAATGAGTGAAAGGAAGATCAGTAGAGCAGAAGAAGAATGGGGGAATGAAGGAGAGGAGGGAAAGGTGGGGGGAACGGCAGTGAAATGGAGTAAATCAAATTCCACTGTGTACGACTTTGTCAAAATGAACCCAACTACTGTGCATAACTATAATACTCTAATTAAAAGGAAAAAAAAAAGGGAGTGATCCAGGCAAGAAGAGAGGAGAGAATGGAGGTAGCCAGAACAGCAGGGTGGTTCCTGCACTGCCTGAGAGGGAATAGAGGGAGAATGAGCTGGCTTCCCTGGAAACGAGTCCATTGCTAGAGAGCTTGCATTTTGGTATTGTCTCCCTTCTTGTGGATGTCCTGTGATGTCTAAAAGTGCTTTCTGCTCTCTAGGTGGAGTCTGTCCTGTTCCCAGAGTTAAAGGGATATAACCTGATCCTTGGAACAGTGGACAGTAAAGAAAAACTTGTTTCTGATTTTGTGGATCAAACTTTTGACGTATTTCAGAAAAATCAAGTTGGCCCCCACAAGTAAGTTCATTGAGCTATAACTGTATTACACAGTCTTTGTGGTTTTGGTTCTTAACTATCATCAAATAAGCAATTCCTATTTCCACAAACCTAAACACGTACATAAAATGACTTGCCAGTACTTACATGGGTATTACTGTTTATCCCCATGTTACAGATGAGGAAACTGTAACTTTCCTGATGTTAACCCATAAATAAACAGAAGTGCCAGGATTTGAATGAAACTGCAGATCTGTCTCCATTATCTGAAAGCCAAGGGGTCAGATGTATTTTGGCATTAAAAAAATTTCTGGATTTTAAGAAAGTCATCTATCACATATTAGTTGCAGCTTCTGCAAGGTCTAGGGCAACATATTCATATTTCTGCTGTGAAACCTGCAAATATTCACATCAGTAGCCTCACATCAGTTTAGGCCAGGTTTTGCCACCAAATGAGTATTTGATGCAATTTTGTTTTCTCAGAGATTTTTGGAATGGGGAATTTAAGGGAGAAGGGCTTGAGGAGCAGTTATTAGAATTCTGTCATCACCACACGGTAGAACATCTCACAGCTGTTCACATAATGTGAGCAAGCAGTAACTATTTTAGGGTAATCACATAATGTCACTTCCAAACTGAGATGTAGAAGGAGTGTTATTAACAATTACCTCGGGACAGTGGAATAAACTTTGTCTCAGGCAAGCCAGGACATCTGGTTCCCTTAACCCAAGGTTTCTTTTTTTTTAATTAATTAATTAATTAATTAATTTTAATTAGGTATATATGACAGTAGAATGCATTTGATTCATTGTACACAATTGCACCACTACTTTTCATTTCTCTGGTTGTACATGATATGGTATCACACCATTTGTGCAGTCATACATGTACATAGGGTAATAATGTCCATCTCGTTCCACCATATTCCCTGTCCCCATGTCCCATCCCCACCTCACCTTCCCCTTTGCCCCATCAAAATTCCTCCATTTTTCCCATACCCCCCCCAATTATGGATCAGCATCCACTTACAGAAAGAACATTTGGCCTTTGGTTTTTTGGGGATTGGTTTACTTCACTTAGCATGATATTCTCAAATTTCATCCATTTACCTATAAATGCCATAATTTTATTCTCTTTTAATGCTGAGTAATATTCCATTGTGTGTGTATGTGTGTGTGTGTGTGTGTGTGTATATATATATATATATATATATATATATATATATATATATATATATATCATAGTTTTTTATCCATTCATCTATTGAAGGGCATCTAGATTGCTTCCACAGTTTAGCTTTGTGAATTGAGCTGCTATAACATTGATGGGGCTGTGTTACTATAGTATGCTGATTTTAAGTCCTTTGGGTATAGACTAAGAAATGGGATAGCTGGGTCAAATGGTGGTTTCATTCCAAATTTTCTAGGCAATCTCCATATTGCTTTCCAGATTGGTTGCACCAATTTGCAGTCCCATCAGCAATGTATGAGTGTGCCTTTTCCTCCACATCCTCACCAACATTTATTGTTGTTTGTACTCTTAATGACTGCCATTCTGACTGGTGTGAGGTGAAATCTTAGAGTAGTTTT
Source organism: Marmota flaviventris (assembly GCF_047511675.1). Taxonomy (NCBI): domain Eukaryota; kingdom Metazoa; phylum Chordata; class Mammalia; order Rodentia; family Sciuridae; genus Marmota; species Marmota flaviventris. The sequence continues at coordinate 14,564,299 of NC_092516.1, read as the reverse complement.
GACTTGCATTTCTCTAATTACTAGAGATGTTGAACATGAGAAGTATCTGTTCAGCTCCTTAGCCCATTTATTGATTGTGGGTTGTTTTTTTTTTTTTTTTGTATTTTTTTGTGGTTCTTTCTATGTCCTGGAGATTAGTGTTCTATCTGATGTGCATGTGGCAAAAATTTGCTCCAAAAATGTAGGCTTTCTCTTCACCTCATTGATTGTCTCTTTTGCTGAGAAGAAGCTTTTTAGTTTGAGTCCATCCCATTTATTAACTCTTGATTTTATTTCTTGTGCTTTAGGAGTATTGTTAAGGAAGTCAGGTCCTAATCTGAAGTGGTGAAGATTTGGGCCTACTTCTTCCTCTGTTAGGTGCACCTGGTCTAATTCCTAGGTCCTTGATCCACTTTGACAAAGGTTGAGTTTTGTGCATGGTGAGACATAGGGGTTTATTTGCATTTTGCTGCATATGGATTTCCAGTTCTGCCAGCACCATTTGTTGAAGAGGCGATCTTTTCTCCAATGTATGTTTTTGGTGTCTTTGTCTAGTATGAGATAACTGCATGTATGTAGTTTATCTCTTGTCTTCTATTCTGTACCACTGGTCTACCTGTCTATTTTGCTGCTAATACCATGCCATTTTTTGGTACTAGAGCTCTGTAGTATAGTTTAAGGTCTGGTATTGTGATGCCTCCTGTTTCACTCTTCTTCTAAGGATTGCTTTGGCTATTCTGGGAACCCCAGGTTTCTTTACTGTGCTCTATTGAATCTTTCAATTCTGTATCATGGGAGGCTGTGCTTTATGTGGTAAGATGCTTAGCAGCATCCCCAGCTGCTACCTGCTCAATGTCAACAGGAACCACCCAAAGTCCTCCAAACATGGCCAGATATCCCTTGCAGGCCCAAATCGCCACTAATGGAGAAAAGAACTAAACTTGACTGAAAGTCATTGTCTCAGAATCTGGAAGTGCTGCCCTCAGAAATTTAATGTGAGGACTTTATTTGAAGCACCTGTTTTCCCTGTTCATGGAGATATATTCGTACAGTTTATCTTTCTGGACTGACAGTTCTATGGGTTTCTCTCTGCATCTTGGTTTCAGAGTCTCTGACATGTTGTCCAACACTTGGAAACCTGCGGGCTCCAGCGAGTTCTGTTTACTTAGTAACACCTTAATTTTAATTTAAACTTATTTCAAGACAGACTATTCCAAATATATCTGTCAACATTGGAAAATCTGTTCAGCCACTTTTTTGGGGTCTTAAAACAGATAATTTTTATTTTAGTATATTTTAGGTTAATTGACTCCAAATTTTCATCTTAAAATTAGACATAGAGGGGCTGGGGAAGTGGCTCAGTGGTAAAGCACTTGCCTAGCATATGTGAGGACCTGAGTTCAATCCCAGCAGTGCAAAAAAAAAAAAAAAAGACATAGAATTTTTGAAGGATGGAGGGAAATTAATATTTATTATACATTCACTGTAAGCATAGTATTAATCACTATATGTACACATGTATACAATTATATATATATGTATACATATAATTAAGATTTATGACAATTATATAAAGTATGAATTATGATTTCCCTTTAAAATTGAAAAACACTGAGTTTTGAGAACCCAGACTATCTAAATTCATGCAGCAAGAAACTGGAAAATTGGAATTAGAAGCCCCAAAATTCAGAATTCCAAGTTTGATATTTCGCTTTCCTGGTTTGGGTTCTCTTAAAAAATTTTTTTAGTTGTAGATACACAATAATTTTATTTTATTTATTTATTTTTCTGTGGTGCTGAGGATTGAACCCAGTGTGCCTCACATGTGCTAGGCAAGCACTCTACCACTGAGCTACAACCCCAACCCCTGGGTTCATTTTTTAATGCTATTGTCTGCTTTTATGGCCACTCTGACTCATCTGATTTGTTGACCTGCATTTGTGTTTGATTTTATGTTCTTCAACATGGAAGATATTTAAATGTATACAAAAAGTACAATGATCTATTGGATAACATGGCAGAACAAAACATCACTGCTTTCCTGAAAGAAAATCAAGACATTGATGATTTTGTGACGGTATGAACCCCTCTTGATATTTCATTCCTTAGTGATATGTGCTACAGTCAATCCAAAGAGTAGTCATCATGTTTCAGTAGGGTATATAGGTCTCAGTATTGGGCTGGTGTTTGCCCCGGAGGAGGCTGGGGGCAAATGGGTAAGAAGCTCAAGTCAAATCAAGCTGCTGAATGTGCTCCTTTCTGCAGAACATCAATGGCATAAAAAAGCGGAGAAGTGAAATTGCATCCATGCACATTACTGTGCCTTTAGCCATGTTCTGTCTTGACACCATGACCCTAAATTATGATCTCTGTGAGAGAGCCCAAAATCTCAAAGACCGTTTGATTCAATACCAAGTGGATGTAAATCGGGACACCAATTCCAGGTATCATCATTCTGTGTAAATAGCAATAATATTTTACATTAACCCAGAGAATCAAAAACCAGAACTTTGTGCCTTCCAGCAGTGACCAGGCTGAAGTTCTGATTCAAGTGTTTTCTGCCCCAGAGTGAGGATGACAGGGAATTCAGGTCCATTATATGAGAATAAACTTGCTGGTATACTGTTAAGATGGTGATTATGAATTAACTTGGTGCTCCATTTTACCATAAAATGTGAGAAGTTGTTGGTTGTGGTGATATTCTTACTGTTTTGGTCTACTCATGAGAATTGGTATGGTTTATTCATTAAGATTATGAGCTTTAGAGTCAATTAACCAAAATTTAGATCTTGGATCTGATACTTAGCAACTGTGTTGCTTTGGATGAAGTTACTCAGATTGACTTTCTTCCATCATCAAATGTAGATAATAATAGTACCTACCTTTTATAATTATTAAATAATTAATATATATAAATGGTTAGCATGGAGCATGGCACCTTGTGAGAGCTTAGTACCTGTCATTACCATTACCATTGTTACTATCCCTGGAGTGTGATGTGCATGTGAATATTATCCAGCAAGGGTTTGCAGGTAGAGAAAAGTTAGAAAACAATGGTGTAGTCTCTAAATAAGGATCATGTCTGCTTAGCATGACGGGTCTTACAAGAAGACATTTTTTATGTCAGTGATGATGATGCTGGTGGTGGTGGTGATGGTGATGGTGATGGCAGCCATTTCTTTCTCTGTAGCATTTGTAATCAGTACAACACCATTGCAGAAAGAGTCAGTGAGATTCCTGCCAACACTAAGGAGCTGGTACTTCTCATTGAATTCTTAAAGAAATCCAGTGATGTCACTGTGTTCAAACTCAGGAGACAACTTAGAGATGCAAGTGAGCGGCTGGAGTTCCTGATGGACTATGCAGATTTGCCCCGTAAGTCCAGGGCCACACGTGCATATGTATATTTACATTTTCACAGGTACATATAAGATAAAATATCTTATATTTTTAGGAGTAAGAAGCTGGAGGGGGAAAAGGATATGGGAATCCTACCACCAAATATTAGAAGAGCTGCTTTTCAGCTGCCCCCATGAGATGGAGGCACTAATTCCATACTCCTACCTGTGGGGATTTGATTCACAAAAGGGGAATATTGTTAGACAAAAGGAAAATGCATCTAGAACCTTGACATGTAGCTCTTAGATGCCTGTCTTGGGCATCTTATGTCTGATATTTCTGGAAATGTCAATTCCAAATGCAGACTCCTTAGATTTTACTTTTCTGTAATCTTAATACAGTCCCACCTTTGAGGGTACCAGGTTATATTCCTTTATGCTTCGGCATATCTTAAAAAGAAAAGAAAGGTTCAAAGCCCCTGAAGGCTTCTTGGGTCAAGTTAGAGTTTTGAAGTAAGGACTAAGCCCTGAGGGAAAAGTTGAATGCTCTCCACGAGCCCCTTTCCACCTGAGAACACCTGCATGTTACCTGGTGTTCACAGTGTGTATGAGGAGTGCAAGATGGGTACTGGAAGTGGAAAGGGGTTCCCTAACCCCATGCATACATTCATGAGCTGTGCCCTGGACCCTGGGCTCTCTCATTGTCTCTGCCTCCAAAAGTTACAAGGAAACCCAGTGCATTTAATTTGACCGAGCCATGATGGCAGGGCATCTGGCTTTGATACCATTACAGCCATTTAACCAAAGGGAAACTAAATTCAGATGAAGTAAATGGTTCGAAATGTTGAATTCAACCCAGGTTTCTGACTCTACTTAGCCAATAAAACAGAGTGGTTAGAACATAGACTTTGGGGATTATTATTAGACCTGGATTCAAATTCTGCTCTGCCGACCTCTAGCAGTGTAACCTTGACCACTTGGTTTAACCACTTTGTCTCCTATCTGTAAAAAATGAAGATGATAATATTATCTACTTTCTAGCCTGGCCCTTAGTAAGTGCTTAATAGATGTTGGCTAGCATTCATCCATCACAGTTCCATTCATTCATTGCCACCCTCCAGTGGCTTTGGTTGAACTTTTGACTTGCTGAACTAATTCCCCACATGCTAGACAGTGTCCTGGAGCACTCTGTCTTTGTTTTGCAGAAGAGGATATCAAACTGAACAGCACTCTGTTCCTCTGGCCAGATCAGATTGAAGATATCTTTGAAAACAGCCGAAACCTGCTCCTTAACAAGAGAGATCTGGCAGAAATGGACCTGATTAAAAGGTACAGGGAGAGTCTGGGGTTGTTTTGGAAATGAGACCAGACTTCATAACACTCCCAGCAGGTTACCAGTGCTGCATAGAGCACCTGCCATCCCATAGCAGTGAGTGGGTGAAGACTCAAGATAGTTGGTGGAGAAGGAATTTCCTTTGGCTTCCCACTGAGGGGTGTTCTCTTTAATCCTGCTTCACTGTAGTAATCCCTGCCAATGTCTTTCCTCCCTGTTTTGGAATAATTGAAATTTTGGCAGAGCAGAGAGAAATAGGCAAAAATAGTGACATGTAATAACGGCTTCCACAATAGCAACAGCAGAAGTGTCAGCCTGGCGTTGGAGACCACAGATCTGTGCAGTATCAAGACAGGGGACATAAAGGCACGGCAGGGGGCTGAGAAATTGACTGTTTTGCAGCTGGTCTTGTTCAGTGCTAATGTGGCTATAATCATTTTTTTCATTCACTCTGTGTCAATGGGAATTTATTGTGGATCTTTACTATGTGATGGGTTCTATTCTAGACATGCATGTGTTTGGCCATTAAATAAAGATTTTAATCCAGCGACAGAGAAAATACAGACATACTGAAAAATCTAACAATGTCAAGTCAAGGGAGCCAAGTGTTTTTCACATGATAGACACACACACACACACACACACACACACACACCAGCTTGTAACACTTGGACCATGAACTACAGATTCATGCCAATTACCCTGTCTTCTTCACACATGAGACTCCCACTGCCCAACTTCACCTGCTGTAATCCCTGTAAATACTTTCAAGAAAGGAAAAGGGTGGATAAAAGTAGACTTCAGGCTGGGTGTGTAGCTCAATGATAGAGCACTTGTCTAGGATGTGCGAGGCCTGGGGTTCAGCCCACAGGACCATGAGAGAGGCAGACAGACAGACTCTATACAGAATGAAAGTTTGGCTTGAGGAGAAACCTGTTTATCTCCTACCTTGAAAAGAAGACCTAGATCTGTTCCCCAGGGGGTATAAAAATGTCTTTTTGTTTTCTCTCTTACAACCTTCTCCTTACCTACATGAATACTGTCTCCAGAGCCTGGAACTTAGCCTGATGGGTGGAGGAGATATATTTCTCAATTCATAGACTATGTTTCAATGCAGTTTTAGATCTGCTGCAAAACTGAGTAAAGAGTACAAAGAGTTCCCAGATAATGCCCCACACCTACTCACATACACAGCCTTCCCTGTGGAACTGACTTTTATGCTTAACCACAAAGCAAAACTATTTTGTTAGTTAGATAGATGCACAGAAGCAAGTTCCATCATCTCTCTGAACCTCAGTATCCCTCATCTGGAGGGTGGGATAACACTGCAGCCAAACATTGTGTTCAAGGATGAAATGAAATGAGCTCAGAGTGTGCCGATTGGTGTCTAGTGCATGGTGGGCATCAATGCTCTCAGCTTCCCCCTTGCTTTTAACAATGATCCCTTTGGGTGAAGAATGCTTTTGAACTTCCAGACTGCTGCCTCCTCGAAGGTGTACTTTAGGATGCAGTACCCTGGAGGCAGAAGTGCTGTTGGACTTAAGAGGAGTGAGGATGGACCCTGGGGAAAGTGGGAGCAGCTGTCACTTATGGTGAGAGGAGAAGAGAGCCGGGCTTCTCCTTTCTGAGAGCTCTCAGCTTGATCCTGGCATCTGGTTCCTGGGCTCAGCAGTAGAGGCCACAGAAGAGCCATCTGGAAGAGGCTTACCAAGCAGCCCTGGCCCAGCCCTCTCCTTGCTGACCTTAGACATCCATCCTGTCTATAATTTTGAACTAACCTTGGGGGCGTCCTGGGAGGAGGGTTGAGTAATATTCATGTTTCATCTGTCGTCTATGAAAACAATCCTGTTTCCTCTCCAAGAAGCTTGAGCTCGCTTTTCCAGCCCTCATTAATTTTTGGCTTCCATGCCAGTTATTCTCCTTGAGCTGCTCCCACCTCACCCTGCTGTCCATTCTCCTCCTGCTCTGTCTGAGAGGCTGACGTCCAGACTGTGGCCTCCAGTTCCCTCATCCGTGGGATCCTGCCAGTGGAGACTCCTACAGAAGGCTGGAGAGGGATTGGGGGCCCTTTTCTCCTTTCCCTCTCTGCTTGGCCCTGGGGCTCTGGGTGGCAATGCCAGTTGCTCTAGGGTTTCAATTCTCCTTGTCCCCTCATGCCTAGGGGTCATATGGGTTCCCCGCCAAGGAAGGTCTCTGGGTGCCTACTATGTACTGTTTTGTTCTTTTAACCATACCAGTATTTTACCTCTGTAGGTAGTCCCTTTGTTGAAGTATCTTAGAACATCAGAGATAATCCCATTTCCTGCCAGAATTCTGGCCAATCCACCATCTTTAAATTTTTCTATTATCCTTCCTTGGACTCCAGGTGGTCCCACAAGTACAACTCACTTACTTGACCTAATTTCCTGAGTGAACTATTGTATAGAAATTTGTATATACATACATACACACATACACATTTATATACATATATGCAAATTGATGTGTATATACATATGGGCTTAAAAAATTCTAAGAAGAAATTATATAATAATGTACATTAGTTATCTATTGAGGTATATCAAAACATAACAGATTAGAATAATTAAAAAATGATTATCTCACAGAATCTGGATTATAAATCGAAGTGCAGTTTAACTATATGCCTGTGGCTCAAGGTCTCCCATGGAGTTGGCGTCAGGGTCTGAGCCAAGGCTGTGCCCTCATCTGAGCTGGGGAGGACCTCTTTCTGGACCTACTCACATGATATTGTAGGATTCAGTTCCTCATGGGCTGTTGGCCAGAAACTGCCATCTATTCCTTGCCACAGGGTCTCTCCCCAGGCTAGCTCAGAGCACAGCAGCTGTTTTCCTTCAGAACAAGAGAGAAAGAGACCAAGAGAAAGAATGAGAAAGCAAGATAGAAGTCAGTCTTCCTGTGAGCTAATCTTGGAAGCGACACCCCATCCCTCTTGCCATATCTGTCTGTAAGAAGTGAGTTATTACACAGGGTAAGAACACCAGGAGGTGGGGATCCTTAGGCTGCTTCCCACGCAGTGCAATTAGAAATAAACCCAAATCAAATCACTTGAAAATAACTCTCATGCTCCTAAGGAGGAAAAAAAAAGACATTAAAACTGCCATAACAGAATTAAATATTTTTAAGATAATAGCCAAATTTATGGAGTGTCACTGAAGCTGTTCTCCATGGCACCTCCCCTTGTTTATTCAGCGGATATTGATTGTTTGCCGCGTGTCAGTTCTCTCTGCCAAGTGCTGGGAATACAACGAGGAATTAAGGAGGCAAAAGCTGTTTTTATAGATTTACATTCCAGTGAGTGAGAACTTATATAGTAGTTATTCTGCAGCAGGTTCAATTCTGAATGTTTTATATTAATTTACTATTAAGTAAAAACTTTTTCCTCTCTCTGTTTTCTTTCTTGGAGGCATGGAGAGTTTAAGTGACTTGCCCTGGTCTACATAGCTATGAAGTGGCAGTATAAGCATCTGAACCAAGCCTGTCTGGCTCCAGACCCTGTCCGTGAAGCACAATGTTATTCTACCTGATTAGGAAAAGGGAGAAGCAAGTTTGAGATTTGCTTTGTTGATCCAATGGATGAAGTAGATAAATCTCTGTAAATGCTCCCTGCCCACAGCTGCCCCAATCCCCCTAGCTGAAATAGCCCTCCACCAACTGATCCCCTAACCACTGTGTTTTGTTTTCTTTAGAGTATTTATCACTATCAGGAATATTTCATTTCACTTTTATCCTCCTGTGGATCCATCTATCCATACATCCATCCATGTTTATCATCTAGGTCTCCCACAATTAAAATATGTGTTCCATGAAGATAGACAGCTTAATAACATACTTCACAGATTTATTTATGATGCTTAGACCAGTTCTGGAATGTATTCAGTACTCACTAATAAATACTTATCTAATAGCCAAATGAATAAGCAATAGGTACATACATACATTTTCATATTTACCTGCTTACCTGTATAGGAAAACATCCGGAAATGTTTAATCACAGATAGGTTCACAGCTGATCCATATCTTGTAAGTGTAATTATAGGAATTATCTTCTTCTTCATTTATTTTTAGATAAATAAAGAAGTAGAGAGAGAGAGAAAGAGAGAGAGGGGAGTAGGGGGATCTGCAGATGCCAGATCAACTTCTTCCCAGAGTGAGCAATGAAAGATCACTAAATGGAAGATCCCCATGTGACTGGGCTTTTACTTTCAGGTGCTCAGAATTTGAGTCAAGACTGGAAGGCTACAGCAAGGAACTGGAAGGCTTTAGGAAGCGGGAAGTGATGACTACAGAGGAAATGAAGAACAACGTTGAAAAGCTTCATGAGCTTTCAAAGAACTTGGATCAGGCCCTGATGGAATTTGAGGTTTGGGATCATGGAACGGGGACTTGTGACTCTGGTGATTCTGGTTCTTGGTCTTATGTTTTCCCAATGACATCTGTCAGGTGGATAGTATTGATTGATTGATTAATTGACTAGTTCTTTCATTGGTACTTTCAACTATCTTTTTCTACACGCCTACAACAGATTTTTTTTTGTAAGCCATATGCGTACACAAAGAAGATATAATAATGTAATTGCTTACATGTGTTGAGCATTTATTACGTGCTCAGTGACATGCAAAGGGCTCCCATGTATGATATCTCATTTAATGCCTGCAGCAAACTCTTGGGGCTTGTTATCCCCGTTTATCCCTATTTGAAGTGGGAGACTAAAACTTGCAGTCACTAAAGTAACTTTCCTCAAAAGATCAGCTGGTAAGTTTGTTTAGCCATTACAGTTCTCTGAGGCAAGTCCACCTAGGAAGGCCTGGAAACAGTCTTATAAACCACTAAAACATGTACAGAAATTAGGAAAAAAGGCCAAGTCATGGTACATTGGAAACAAAGATGATGGATCAAGCAGCAAATTATCCTGTAGTATCTACCAGCTGGATCTTGGCTGCCCTGGCCCTTGAAGGTAGTAGAGGGACCTTCTTGCTGGAGTCAGTATCTTATTTTCTTTTTACTCTCAGGTGAGGGAGCATCTTCCTCCACTGGGTTTTCAGTGTGCTAAGGAACTTTCCCTAGAGGCTTTTAGGGTTCAGGGAACTACCTCCCTGATAGACAGAATCCCCTTTTGTCCTGCAGTTGATCAATAAAGAGGAAGAGCTGTTGGAAAAGGAGAAGAGTTCATTCCCACTTCTGCAAACCTTGATAACCAACAAAGTACCTTACGAGCAGCTGTGGGTGACGGCCTACGAGTTCAGCACCAAGTCCGAGGAATGGATGAATGGTATGGCATGTTCTCACTCCACAGGGACAGAATGGGGATGGGGAAGGGGGTTCCCCTTTCAAGCAGTTCTGAAATAAGGTCTAATGCTAGGTGCAGTGGTGCGCACCTGTAATCCCAGCGACTCAGAGGGCTGAGGCTGGAGGATGGCAAGTTTGAGGCCAGCCTAGGTAACTTGGTGAGACCCTGTCCCCAAAAGTAAAAAGGACTGAGAACATATCTCAGTGGTAAAGTGCCCTTGGTTCAATCTCCAGTACAAAAAAAAAAAGGAAAAAAATAGGAAACAAATAAACAAAGGTCTTCTTTTCATATTCTGGCTGGACTTTTTATCAAATTCTGACACTCCAGGTTAAAACAGCCACAGTCAACATTTTCTGATATGATAACAAAGGAAAGTGTGGCTCTAAGTGCCAGAACTGTTGCCAGAGCAGATAGGATGGGCAGTGCCCAGAGCCAGGGACCAGAGAGAGGCAGATGCAGGGAGAATGAGGTAGGAGAAGAGCCAGTGTGCCATTGACCATAAGTCACCTTTTCCTCTAGCCTCTGGAGGTAGGGTGGAATGGAGAAGGTAGAAGCAATAAGACTTCATGATTGAGCTGATATGGAGTAAGGGGCAGGAAGGGAGAGGGGAGAACCCAAGGTGACTTCCAAATTACTAGCTCAGGCAATTTGGTAGGCTTTGCCTTCACTGAGCAGAGAAGTGACAAATTTGTTAGGGAAAAATTACACTTGAATACATTGATTTTGATATGTCTGAAAACATCCAAATGGAAATTGTTTTAGTTACTTTTTAGTTGCTGTGACCAAAATACCTGCCAAGAATGATTTTAAGGAGGTCAAGTTTATTTGGTGGCTCATGGTTTCAGAGGTCCCAATCCATGGTTGGACAACTCTGTTCTTCAGAGACCCAGGAGAGGCAGGACATCATGGCAGAAGGATGTAATGAAGAAAAGTGGCTTGAGACATCACACCAGGAAGGAGAGAGAGAGAGACTCCATTCATCACATACAAAATATATACCCCAAAGGCACACCCCTCCAGCCACATGCCTACTGCCTTCAGTTACCACTCAGTTAATCCCTAAGGAGATTAACTCACTGATTGGGTTAAGGCTTTCATAACCCAATCATTTCACCTCTAAACTCCTGCATTATCACCTGCATTATCTCACACATGAGCTCTGGGAGACACCTAATATCTAAACTGTAACAGAAATATTAACTCAGGATGGACTTTAGGAGATGGGTTTGGTGGAGTGGTTTATAGGGAGTAGTTGATGTGCAGATGATAATTAAAGGCATGAATGAGCAGAGGATAAAATTGGGGACCCTTAGCTGATTTCTGATACTTCAGTATTGTAAACACAACTGAGATGAAGGTCTTTACTGCATGTTTTCTGGACACCACAAGGATGGTTTACTTAGGATGAATTCCTGAATGTTAAATGGCTAGATCAGATGGTATATTATCAAAATTGTTAAGATTTAAAAGAATGCTTTAGTTATTGCCTTCCAGAAAAGTTATACATTTTAATTCATTCTTCTAATTGCATTTTTAAGAGTACCCAACAAACCTAGTAATGAATGAATAGCTTTGAAAAATTTTTTTTTGCCAATGTGATATTTAAAATGCTATATTTATTTTTAAAAAGTATTCTTTCCCTTAATTACAATTGAAGTTGAATGTTTATTGAGAAGTCAGATTCCTTGTTTCATAAACATCCAGGAAAAGAGCTTCAGACAAGATGCTGTCTGCCCTTAGCCTGATTCCTAGCAGAGAATCCAAATATATCACGTCCTCTGTGCCTGACTCAGCAGTTGAGGGGGAACTGTGGCCCGGTAAAAAAAACCCAAAAAACAAACAAAAAAAACCCCACCTAGTTTATTCATCCTACTTGTAAATTCACTGGTAATTCGGCCAATCCCTCCTAAGCAGAAGTTACTCCTTTCATGTAGGTGCTTTTCTGTTCTAAACCAGCACCTACAATGTTTCTGCTGCACAGATGGCACCCACATGTCTGTTTCTTTTTTTAGTTTTAATTTTTGATTACTCAATAAAAATGTTGAGTAGATGAAGCCTGTTGAATAAACGAAGCTACATTTAGTCCAGGCAATCCTGAAAGAAACATGGTTTTGAGTAAGTTAGCAACATCATGATGTAAGTGTTAATGCTAATTTGAAATGTCCAGGGGGACCCAGCAGCATGCTCAGATTTTGGCTGACTGTGGAATCCAAGTGCTAAAGATTCCCTACAAAAATAAAGACAGAGAAGGAAATTAATGCTCTGAAGCACTTTTTTTTTTTAAAGAAGGTATCATTCTTTGTTTTATAAATAATTTCAAGTTTATATAGAAATTGCCAGAACTACACAGAGGGCTGCCATACCCTGTTCACCTGCATTCCCTGTTATTTCACAGCAAGTTGGAACTCCTCTTAATGCTACTAGGAGAGCAACTGAAAATCATAACAGCTGCCTTCGCTGTACATTCGTTACGTGCCAGGTGTGATGGGAGTCACTCATGTTGTCTTGTGTCACTTTCCCAATCATCCTTCATGGTGTCCATTATCACCCCTGTATTACAGGCAATACTGTCAAGGCTTAGACAAGTTTGATAACAGGCCAAGTTAGACTGGCTACCTGGAGGTTTCACCCCAGAGCCCATGTGTGTTCCAATGTCCTGTTGACTGGCTCAATCCTAAGTTCAGGGAGTTAAAGGCAGACAGGACAAACATCTACTTCGTGGACTGACCCTTCTTCCCTCACCCCATCTTTTCTGTTTCAGGCCCCCTCTATTTACTGAATGCTGAGGAAATCGCAGAGGAGATAGGGAACATGTGGAGGACGACATATAAATTGATCAAAACCTTTGCAGATGTGCCTGCACCCAAACGCTTAGCAGAGAATGTCAAGATAAAGATCGAAAAGTTCAAGCAACACATTCCTATCCTCATCATTGCCTGCAACCCGGGAATGAAAGATCGGCACTGGCAGCAGGTTCTTATCATTGCCTGTCCCACTGCCCCAGCCCTCGCCTGGTCCCTGTGGCCCTTTGGGAGGCAGGAAACATGGCTGTGTTGAGCTTCTCCTTGCTGAAAGGAGAATCTACTTGAGACCAAGGGAGTGGAGATGATAGCCCTGGAAGAAAGGGAATGGGTGGGATATAGAATGAACTTCTTGCCTCAAGATCAGGTTGAGCCTTCCCTTAGGACCTGTTGCTGGTTTCTTGAATATTATTCGAGCCAGTGGCTACAAAGGGTCTCCTTGTCTGCTTTACTGGAGGTCCTAACGAGTGATTAGAGTGTTAAATTACAGATGGTTTGTTCCTTGACCTAGCATACACTAAAAAGAATTGCTTGATTCCTGCTCAGGCTGACTCTGGAGTGCAGTTTCATGGTCAAACAGCCCATATTCAGAATTAATTTTGCACTCCTCTTTCAGCCCTTTGAGCCTATGAATGAGAATGATAAATATTCTTCATAAAAATAGTTAGGATTTTTATAAGCAATCAAGTGTGAGATTGATAAGTGTGGTGTGAGCATTAAGCCGAAAAAGAAAACTCACTGTGTTTCTAAAATAATCACCATACTCAAGGGCTAGCAATGGCCTTGAAATGTCCATTCCAGGAAATTGCTCCCTGTGGAGGTAGAGACTGACTTCCCATGGTAAGCACTTCTCTGACTTACCCGAAATTCCTTCTCTCAGAATCATGGTCAAGACTGAGGACCTTGTCCCTGGAAGAACTCAATCTGATGTCACATGCATTACCTTTAGGGGTATGAACTCCTGATCCCAGTGGTTAGGAACGTTTTGGTCCCTCCATGAGGGTCTTGATACATGAAAGGTTCAGGCTTCTTCTGTAGTGAGGAACTACTTTCAGTTTCTCTGAAAGCTTTGAGACTGAAGACCTAAGAAAGACATGGGAAAGGTCAGCGGGTGTGGACTCATGGCCTTGGAATGCCCCTGCAGGGGATCTGCAAAGAGTGGCTGTCCTCACTTGGTGCCACAGGGCTCCTGTCCTATGTACCTAGCTGAGCTAGAACTTAGACCTGCTTTGGGGTTTCAGAGGTTGGGTGGACAGGTGACCTCTGTTAGTGCCGAGTTTCTCTATGAGATGGCATTATCAAAAGTAACCTCATAGAAGACATTTAAAGAACACTCTTGGGGAGGCCTCCATTCCCTCCCACTTGGTGCTCCCTCTGTGATGACACTTTTCTTACAGGGAGAACTTTAAAAAACCCAGCCACTCTTAATTCTCATTTAAAGACTTATATATTGGGCTGGGGTTGTGGCTCAATGGTCGAGCACTTGTTAGCATGTACAAGGCACTGGGTTTGATTCTCAGTGCCACATATAAATAAGTAAATAAAATAAAGGTCCATGAACAACTAATCAAAATATTTTTTTAAAAAAGTCTTATATAAACAGATTGGGAAAAAATTGTTCCTTGGAATTAGAGTCCAATAATGGCAATAATAGTGAAAACGTATCCAGTAACAGCTGCATTATGGGTGCTCTGTTGCTTACATTATTTGAATTATCCCATTTTATCCTCACACCAACCCTTTGAAGTAGGGGCTATTATTATCTCCATTTCACAGATGGGAAAACTGAGATTGGAGAGATTAAGTCATTTGTCACATAGCTAGTTGGGGGACAAGGAGGAAATGAGAATTCGGTTCGGCTCAACTACAAAGACAAAAAGAGGGCAAGAAATGTCAGGCAGAGGAAGGGGGCTGGCAGTAGCGGGGCAGTAAACCATAGGGAAAAGTGGAGTGTGGCCCCAGGAAGGTGACTCCTGAGCTATGAGCCTCGAAGGTGGAAGCCCAATGGGCTGAACAGGAAAAGGTGGGCTCAGAAAGGACAAGGTCTCCAGGTGCACTCAGGGCCATCTCCACTCAAGAGCCCATGTCTTCAAGTTTTGTAGGTCGTACCAGTGTCCCATCCCAGTGACGGCTCCAGGCCTGGGGAAGCCATTGTCTTCCTTGATGCCTAACTCAGGAGATGTATTTGTATAGATTCTGGCTCTGGCAGGAGGTTCTGCAGGTGAAACTGTTTGTAGCTCCAACGTTAGAGAGATCTTCTAGAACCACAGAGTGGCTGTGCTGTGGTTCCTGGCCACTCATCAGCACTTAAGCAGGAAAAACTAGTGAGGCATAAACTCTACAAATGTCAACAAAAGAGTTGCTTCTGTGGTTTAAAACAAGATGGAACAAGATAACATTTGACCTTGGAAAGGAATTACACTATTCTATACCAAAGCTGGCACTCAGACTAGAACAGTGCTGTCCAACAGAAAGAAAGAAAACATAAGCTATACATAAATTTTAGTTTCTAGTAGCCACATTTAAAAAAAGGATACAGGCAAAATAAATTTTATGAACATATTTTTTTAAAAAGCACATGCCTGTGTTCTCAGCAACTTGGGAGAGTAAGGTAAGAAGATCACAAGTTTGAGACCAGTCTGGGCCACTTAGCAAGACCTTGCCTCAAAATGAAAAATAAAAAGGGCTCTGGAGATATAACTCAGAGTAAAAGCACCCCTGGGTTCAATTCCTAGCACCAAAGAAAAAAAAATTAACCAAATATACTCCAAATGTTAACATTTACATATTAATATAATAATGCTAATGTGAAATATTTGTAATATGGCATATTTTTATACTTTGCACTTTAGCCACATTTAAAGTACTCAAAAGCCACAAAGGGCTAATGGCTACACACTGGTCAGTGTAGATCTAGGCTTTTAGAATTAGAGAACTAGATGTTTTGTCAATCTTTAAAATCAACAAAAGCAAGTAAAAAAATAAAATTACCAATCTCTGAGTTATTTCTATGGACCAAGCACTATGCCAAGTGCTTTACATAGCTGTGTCCTTTAGTCTCATAGATATTGTGTTACTCTGAGCTACTCTTTCAGAGATGTAAGAGAATAACGAAAACAGGGTCACCAGGGTAGGTTGTCTATTGCACTAACTCTAGGAAATGCTATTTTTGTGTACTACAGCATGAACTGTGCTTTCTAGAGTTTTGCAGTATATAACTTGCACAACTGTACATAGGAAGACCTGTGAGAGACAGGATAGAGTTTGATGGATAAGAGCTTTGGAGTCAGGATTCGATTCAAGTCCCAATTCTGCCATTGATTAGCTGGGTATTATTGGACAAGATAATTAATTTCTTTGTCTCAGATTTTTTATATGTAAAATGGGAATAATAATACACAAGTATCTTCCTCATTATGCTGTGCAAATTGAATAAGTGCATACAGCCAGAAATAGGAGCTGCTACATAATAAGCCCTCAATAATTATTGGTTCCTCTTGTTATTTCCATTACCTTAGCAGCCCTCCAGGTGGCCTCAGAACCCAGATTGGAAGCCATTTGAGTTAGCTGGTCCATTGATGTTTTCACTCCATAAATACTTACCTGTGCCTACCAAATGCCAAAGACACCAGGGACACAGGGATAGGTGATAGTGTGACATGGCTCCCATGCCCCTTCTTTCTCTGGCTTTCTTTAGTCCTCTGGGGGCTGGACAGAGACACAATTGAATAGTAGGTGAGGTTTTTCATAGAGTCTCTCCCCCGCACCAGCCTCCATCTTCCTTCCAGTGCACAAGTCCCTCACACTACCCAGATCTTTCAGCCTCTGAGAAGTGTTCAAATGCCACCAGAGTCTTCAATTATGTCCCTTCTTGGGGATATTTGCACTTACAAGGTAAGCCTGAGGCAGCATTTATACCAGAAGGATTTCCAAAAAGCACAGTGGGCATAAAAAGGGAGGCATTTTGAAGGGGGAGTCCCTCCTCCTTCCCAGCATCCCCAGGTCACAGAATGTGGGAGTCTGCCTGTCTCATGGATTCATGACTTTCTCCCTTTATTTAGCAAAGGACATTTCCACCACCACAGAAGGTCCTATAGAAAGGTGTCAGCTTGGATGAAGACACTTGTCTCCTTTTCTTTGCAGATCAGTGAGATTGTTGGCTATGAAATAAAACCCACAGAAACAACCTGCCTCTTAAATATGCTGGAATATGGATTCTGCAAATACGTTGAAAAGTAAGGCTCATTCCTTCCTTCTGGAAGGTTTTTGGTCCACGTATCTGTAAGTTCCCACATTGATGTGATTGACCTCATATTAGTCTTTTTGTTTTCTCCTTGTAGCTTAGAGTGATTTAAGATTGCTAGTAGTCTTGAGACGGCTAAATGACTTAGTACTAGTGAAGATTGCATCTCTAGCTGCAGAACTGTTGCTAGAAATATCTAAAAAATTGTCAGGGATATTATTTCAAAGGAAAATTTAAAAGAAAAAAAAGGTTTTTTTGCCATTGAATATGAACTTCAAACCCAGCAATCAGTGACTTTGGGGCAAAACCATGCAGCTTCCTGGCCTCAGTTTCCTCTTCTTTAAACAAATGACAATGGACTGAGAGTGGCCTTCTAAGCTCTAAAATCCCATAAAATGTGACCAATAGGAGATATCTTTACTAGCTTTTTCTCCTTCTCCAAACACCCGTGGAATTTCATTGTAAGAATTTGTACTATTTGAATTGCTTTTTTTTTTTTTTAATTAAAGGCTCTCAAGGCCCTGTTTGCTTTTCCACACTTCATTCAGGTGATGAAAGGAAAAATTTCATACTGCTGGGACTGGAGACACTGTTAGGCAGCTGGGTTCAGGTCTGATGGGATGCCTGTGGTTCTCAGAGTGTGGGACACAGAGCTATTGCATCAGCGTCACCTAGGAACTAGTTAGAACTAGCTAGAAATGCACACACTCAGGCTCCACCACAACCTGCTGAATCAAATTCTGCAGATGGGCACCACCATCTTGGTTTATCCAAATCCACCAGGTCAGCACTGCCCAGGGCAGGAACCACTAGCTACAAGTGACAGATAAGCCCTTGAAATGTAGCCGGTCTAAGTTCAATGTGCTGAAAGTTGTAAGTACAGCCTGGATTTCAAAGACTTATTAAGAAAAAGAGAATGCAAAAATAGCTAACAATTTTTAATATTGACCATATGTTGAAATGGTAATAATTTTGGCTATAGTGAGTTAAATAAATTCCTGATATTAATCTCATCCATTTTTTAAAAAATGTGGCTACTAGAAACTTTGATATCATGCATGTTGCCCTCAGTGCATGATGGACAGCTCTGGGCAATACTGGTGCTTGCTGGACTCTTGGAACTCCTCCCCAATTCTGTAGCAGACAGGTTCAACCCAGGGGCTTCCCAGCCAAGTCTCTCTGCCATCTGAGTGCTCTGATGCCCTTTACCTCCAACACCACTATTACTGTCCCACATTAAGGATCAGGTCTAAAGACATACATTCCTACAAGCTTAGGTTGTAGTCAGCCCTCAGTAACCATGGCTCCCCATCTGTAGATTCAAATAACTATGAGCTGAAAATATTCAGAAGAAAATTTGTGTCGGTACTGAACATGTACAGACATTTTTCCTTGTCGATATTCCCTAAACAATAAAACAACTAATGACATACCATTTGCATTGCATTAGGCATTAGAAGCAATCTAGAGATGATTTAAGGTCTATAGGGGTGTGGGTGCAAATTCCATTGCATATATCAGTTGTTGGTATAATTAAATAAGACAAAACACAACATGCCTCATGAACAACCGTCAGGTATGACTGAATGCAACTGGTTGCACAGGAGTGGGATTAATCATGAGACTTGGAGCATCCTTGAATTTTGTTATCCACTGGAGATCCCAAAATCCATTCTCCGCTGATACTGAAGGACACCTGTATTTTGTTAAATTTTCCCTCAATAAGATGTTTCCAAAAGATACCAGTTATTGAACACTTAGGCTGCACCAAGCATTTACATACATTAACAAATTTATTCTTCACAACATCCTAGTATTCTAAACAGTACTCTTTTCATTTTACAGATGAAGCTGCAAAGTGACTAGCCATCAGTAACAGCTAGTAATTGAGAGAACCAATATTTTAACCCAGGCAAATAGATTCCAAACCTGAACCCTTACCCTTTACTGCCTAAAATATTCACTCATCTAAGGAGACAGAGACTAGGCAGACAAATATACAGCTATTTTTCCTCATTCCACCTAAATGTGCTCAGGTGTGCCAAATCTAGAAAGGGCAATGCCTTCACCACATTGTTTAACACTGTGAGCCTTGGCCTCCTTGTCTGCAAAATGTGAAGAACGATGGTAGCTGGGAGATTCGAGTTAGTATAAGAATTATCAGATACAGCATTGTCTTTGTAGCTTCCTGTTGCTATAACAAAATACCTTAGACTGGGTAATTTATGAACAACAGGAATTTATTGCTTTCATTTCTTGAGGCTGGGGAATCCAAAATCTAATTCTGGCTGATTCAGCATCTGGGGAGGGCCCAGGGATGGCACCTTTGGGCTACATCCTCACATATAGGGTGGGTAGTGAGCTCCCTCGAACTTCTTTTATAAGGGACACAAATTCCATTCATGAGAACTCTCATTAATTAACCACTTCCCCAAAGGCCCAACCTCTTATAAAGTCTATCACATTGGGTATTAGGTTCCAACATATGAATTTGGGGGGACAGTTCAAGCAGACTATAGCAGGCATGTAGCCTGATTTCATGTCCAGGTATCCAGTCATGTATTAGTGAGTTGTGATGTCCCCTGTGTCCTGCTCACACCATAGTTAATGTACCCCTGTCCCACCCCATAACTAATGAGCTTCTCTGGTGAGGTCAGCTCCTGATATACTTTCATGGATTCCCTCCTTTGTATGATCATTTGCATTTGAAGTCATGTCCAAGGTTTGTTCTTAAGGCACATTGCAAGTATTTTGTCTTATTTAATTATACCAACAACTCTATGATATGGGCAGATGGTGACCTGAGGCCTGTCAGGTGACTTGGCCTTGGCCACACAGTCAGTGGGCGTGGAGACCGGGCTTTGTGAACTCCTTGTCTGGTGCTTATCTGGTTGGCACCTGCCTTCTAAAATTATTCTCTCTATGCATGTTCATGTTGGTTGTCTCCCAGGGGCTGCGTTAGGATGATGACCGCATCTGGGTCTTGATTAACCATTAACTGGAATCACCCATGGCTAGTCTGCCTCTCTTCACAAGGCCAGATGAGGGTTCTCAGCTGTGTTTAGTCAGTCCTATTTGATGGACCAAATAGGGCTTTGGTTCCTCCCACAAAGAAAGGGGAGGAGACCCATCATGAGGTGGGGAAGAATACCAGATTAGAAGTCACAGGAACTGGTGTCTAGAACCATTTTCCAGCACTCCCCAGCTGTGTGGCCTTGGACATGTTACTTGTTTTCTCTGAGCTTCAGCTTCCTCTGAGTAAAGCCCAGGTGTAGTCTACACAGCACGGACACAGAGAAAGATAAGGACGGAGTCCAAGAAAGTAATCCCTGCTTTGCTTTACAATTCTTCGGCTTTGCCTGGGTTTGAGGACCCAGATTTCTGTGTGGAAACAAGAAGAAAGGAATCTGTCTTCCCTTTCTCTCTCTGACTTTGGAACAGGGGGACTGTAAATGGGTTGACCCAGAGTATCAGGAAAGTAGCAGGTGTTTTGAAAAGGGAAGGGAGGAGACATGGAGCAAACTTCATCATGTAAGTTAAGAAAAGTTCCAGCTGAGTGAGAAATCAGAACATGGGCAAGTAAATAGAAAGCAGAGATGAAAAGAAGTAGTCTTGTTTCAGTGACCTTAAAACTGGTTCTCAACTGGGAGAAATTTCCCACTCTCAGGGGACATCCCAGGTGTAGTCTGGGGATATCTGTGGTCATCTTGACTGGGTAGGTCATCTGCTACTGGTGTCTAGTGGGTAGAGGGAGGGATGCTGCTAAAAGTGCCACAGCATACAGGACAGCCGAATGACAGAATCATCCAGTGTAGGGGCAGTAAAGGTGTGATACCTTTCCATTCCCATGTAAGGGTCAAAGCCAACACCCCTACAAGAAAAGACAGGTTAACAAGACAAAAGCACAACAATTTGATTTAATCAAAATGACACAACAGGAGCCTCAGAAATGAAGCCCAGATTCCCTGCGGGGTGGGGGGGGGGATTAATTTTATGCTTAGATTCCATGAAAAATTGACAGCTCTCTAGAAATGCAATTGGGTGAAAAGTATGAACTCATGGAAATAGACTGAGGCAGGAAAAGCTAGCCAGGGGTCTGCTCAGACTGTCCCTGACCTCTCTGGGTAGAGTTCCTGCCTCCTGGCTATGGCAGGATGACTCTGGAACAAGGGGCTTATGATCTTCTGTCAGACAAGGTGCGTCAGAGGATTTCCTTAGGGCCAACTCCTACACAGAAAGTCAGGGGATGCTTAGAGTGATAAGGTGGCTTTGGGGGAAAGGGGTTCTAGTTTCTTTGACCAACTTTGAGGAGGAAAAATTCTGGTTTCTATCACTTGCTTTGGGGGTGGGGGGGAAAAGTGGGAAACAGGGGAGCAGGAGCGGGTCAGAGGCTTCATTTCTGAACCTGTTTCTGAGCCTTCCAGTCTCCTTTACTTAGTTCAATGTCAGCATGCAAGGCACTGGGTTGGGGGGCATTGCTTGAAAATCGGCACCAGCCTACGCTTGGTTTGTTAGGGCCGCCATTACTGAGTGCCACAGACTAGATGGCTTAAACAAGGTGGCTCCTCAGTTATTTTCTCATAACTGTGGAGGCTTGAAGTCCAACACCAAATTGGTGGTGGGATTGATTTTTCTGAGGGCTTTCTCACTGTCAGGGCCATCTTCTCCCTGTGTGGTCACGGAGTCTCCCCTCTGTGTGTCTTATCTTCGTATCTTCTTCTTATAAGGACACCAGTCATATTGGATTAGGGTCCTCCCTCATTCTCTCATTTTAACTTAATTACCTCCTTAAAGAACCTTTCCCCAAATGCATGCACAACTTGAGGTACTGGAGATTAGGATTTTGACATGTGGATGTTAGGGGACAATGTTCAACTCATCATAACCCCAAAAAGTCAATTGTATTGAAAGTGAGAAATTCTGCAACACATTGGAAGTAGTTGGCAAATCTTGGAGTAAATATTGTGGTAAAATGAAAAGCCTTTTGAAATTCTCTTAAAACTGAGTAGAGAAAAGACCATATATGGAAGATGGCCGCTGCGCACGGGGGTTGCTGAAGTGCTGAGCGTGGTGCTCAGAGCAGCGGCTTTAATCGAGATTTCGCACAGCATGTAAGAGCTCCTTTCACCGTTAATCTGTAGCGGACCACTTTGCCAAGCAGCAGGAAGAACAAAGAAATCGAAAAAGAGACGCTTGGCTCCCGGACGCTTTGCCGCCCAGAGCCGCGGGCGCTTTGCTCCCATCTGCTTCCTCTTTCGCTTCGCTCCGGGCAGAAAAGGTGAATGTGTAATCAGCAGTGGATTGTAAGTACCCTAGGCAAAGAAAGCTCAGTGCGCCCCGCCTTTTTTTTTTTTTGAATATTTTTTATACAGGGAGAGTTTGTGGATTGGGATCGTTGGCTGGGCTGCGGTTTCTGTGCCGAAAATCCACTCCGCGGGAGCCGCCATTTGCTTTCTGCTGGCTGTCTTGATGGCTATGGCTACATTGTCCGGCAGCCGCACCTAGAGGTTGGAGCTGGGCTGCGTGCCGAGCCCTGTCCTCCAAAGGCTGGACCACAGCCTTGAGCGCCTGGGTCGCCTGTTCGCCGCTGCACCCTCGGGCAGAGCCTGCTCTGGGGTCCTTCTGCATGCTCCTGCGAGAGGACCCGTGCTTCAGAGGAGGGAGCCGGAGAGCCGCGGCGGCAGCCGCTTGGGCCCCAGGGGCTGGGCACCGGTCGGCAGCGCAGCTACGGTCGCGGACGAGCGCGGCGCCCCTGAGCGTGGCCCCGGGGAAGAGGCGATGGCAGCAGGGTTTAATTTCTAGAAATCTGGACTGGAAACAGAAGCAGCAGTTTGTATAATCCCAAGAACTTGCTTATGCCAGGAAGCTGTAAGGGCAACATGAATATCATTGAGGAGATCTAACATGGCAGCGGACGGGGAGAGATCAAGTCTCTGACCTCTTCAACTGCGCGGGCATAGGGAGCTGTAAATTGTATAAATGCTGTTTGCTCAGGATCACTAGGCAATGCTGAGCTGACGTGGATCTGGGGTGTACAGTCTGGGCCCCTCAGAACACACACACTGAGCCCGGATCGGCTGCATTCAAGCTCGGTTCGCCTGCTTCTCGTGACTCAGCACTAACAATCCCGCTGAAATAACTGGTTGGCCCTTAGGAACTTTCAGAGGTAAAAACCAACCGAGCCTTCATAGGCAGGGGCCACAGGATTGAAACGGAGATTGGGAGAGACAGTTAGGACCCACCCGTTGCATTGGTCACCCGACAAAGGGAACGAATGGTCACCATTTACATGTGATACCACCTTGGCAGAGAACTGACGTCACGGGCGGAGGAAATAACTGAATTGAAACCAGCGCAACAGGGCTCCCAGGAGCAGCAGACATGGCGTGTAGCCAGTATTGTGGTGAGCGTCACAGGTGAGCGTGGCCTGGCTTGAGGAAACACAAGAGAAGGCCCTAGGCACTCAGGATTGGAGACCCGCCCAGTCTGTGAGGAAGAGCTGCTACGCTGTGATTGGTTCCCACTTAGTGAGAGGAGAAGCTTGACCCAGTGGGCACAGCTCCACCTACTGGAAGAGAAATTAATCGAACTCTATGACTGCATTTATTATTATTATTATTATCATTTTTTTCTTTTTCTTTTTTTTCTTTCATTTTCAATTTTTTGTTGTTCTTTAACTTTTTTTAATGTTTCTAATTTTTTTTAATTTTTTTATTTTTATTATTATAATTTTTTTAATTTTAATTTTTATTATCATTATTATTTTTGTAAAAAAATTTTTTTTCTTTTCTTTCTTTATTTATTTTCTAACTTTTTTTTGTGTGTTTTGTTTTTGTTTCTTTTGTCTTTTCATTTCTTTTCAATTTTCTTATTCCCCCTTCCTTGAATTCTACCTGCATACTCTCATTCTCTTTAGTGACTTCTTCCCTTCCCTTCTAATATCTTTCCTCCCAAGCATCAAATAAATTTATAAGAGTAAACAGTAACTCAGCAGTCAAACAGAACAAGAAGTAACATGAGCAGCATAAAAAAGCAATGAAGAAAAGGGGTACAAACAATAAAGGACAGCCTAAATATTCAGGAGGACCTAGAGTCAGCAGAAAAATGGTCATATAAAGAACTCAAGGAATACCTTAGACAGATGGAATGGAACCTTAAAGAGGATATGAGACAGCAAATCCAAACAGTGAAAGAACACTTTGAAAATGAATTACATAAACAGATAAAAGAAGAAGTTAAGCATCTTTATCAGGAGATAGAGATTATAAAAAAAATCAAACAATAATTCTAGAAATGAAGGAAATGATAAACCAAATTAAAAACTCAATTGAGAGTATCACTAACAGAGTGGAGCAAGTAGAAGCCAGAACGTCAGATAATGAAGACAAAATATATCATCTTGAAAAGAGCCTAGCCAACTCAGAAAGGCTGGTTAAAAATCACGAGAGAAACATCCAAGAGATATGGGATAACATAAAAAAACCAAACGTACGAGTCATCAGGATAGAAGAAGGTACAGAGATTCAAACCAAGGGAATGAGTAGCCTGCTGAATGAAATAATTACAGAAAACTTTCCAGAAATAAAAAAGGAAATGGATATACAAATTTTAGATGCATACAGGACACCGAGCACACAAAATCACAGTAGACCAACGCCAAGACACATTGTTATGAAGATATCCAATATACAGAACAAAGAGAAAATATTAAAAGCTACAAGAGAAAGGAGGCAGATTACATTCAGGGGTAAACCAATAAGGTTAACAACGGATTTTTCATCATAGACGCTGAAAGCGAGAAGATCCTGGAACAACGTATTTCAAACACTGAAAGACAATGGATGCCAACCAAGAATTCTGTATCCAGCAAAATTAAGCTTCAGGTACGACAACGAAATAAAAATCTTTCATGATAAACAAAAGCTAAAAGAATTTGCAGCCAGAAAACCAGCATTGCAAAGCATCTTGAGCAAAACACTACACGAGGAAGAAATGAAAAACAATAACCAAAACCATCAGTGGGAAGTGCCTCTATAAAAACAGAGGGTGGGGGGAAAGCTAACCATGGAGAAACAAACTAAATTAAATTTTAAAAAAGGAAGATAAATAATCAAACATGGCTGGAAGTACAAACCATATATCAATAGTAACTCTAAACGTTAATGGCTTAAACTCTCCAATAAAGCGACATAGGCTGGTAACATGGATTAAAAAAACAAATCCAATAATATGCTGCCTCCAGGAGACACATCTGATTGGAAAAGACATACACAGGCTGAAGGTGAAAGGTTGGGAAAAAATATACCACGCACACGGTCCTCGTAAGCAAGCAGGGGTGGCCATCCTCATATCGAATAAAATTGACTTCAAGACTAAGTTAATCAAAAGGGATAAGGAAGGACATTATATACTGTTAAAAGGAACCATTCACCAACAAGACATAACAATTATCAGTATTTATGCACCAAATAATGGTGCTGCGACGTTCATAAAACAAATTCTCCTCAAGTTCAAGAATCAAATAGACCACAACACAATAATTATGGGTGACTTCAACACACCTCTCTCACCATTTGACAGATCCTCCAAACAAAAGTTGAATAAAGAAACTATAGAACTCAATATCACAATCAACAACCTAGACTTAAGTGACATATATAGAATATATCAACCATCATCAAGTGGATATACTTTTTTCTCAGCAGCACATGGATCCTTCTCAAAAATAGACCATATATTATGCCATAGGGCAACTCTCAGTAAATATAAAGGGGTGGAGATAATCCCATGCATTTTATCTGATCATAATGGAATGAAACTGGAAATCAATGATAAAAGAAGGAAGGAAAAATCCTACATCACATGGAAAATGAACAATATGTTACTGAATGATCAAGGGGTTACAGAAGACATAAAGGAGGAAATAAAAAAATTCTTAGAGATAAATGAAAATACAGACATAACATATCGGAATCTATGGGACACAATGAAAGCAGTTTTAAGAGGGAAATTCATCGCCTGGAGGTCATTCCTCAAAAAAAGGAAAAACCAACAAATAAATGAGCTCACACTTCATCTCAAAGCCCTAGAAAAGGAAGAGCAAACAACAGCAAATGTAGCAGAAGGCAAGAAATAATTAAAATCAGAGCGGAAATCAACGAAATTGAAACAAAAGAAACTATTGAAAAAATTAACAAAACTAAAAGTTGGTTCTTTGAAAAAATAAATAAGATCGACAGACCCTTAGCCATGCTAACGAAGAGAAGAAGAGAGAGAACTCAAATTACTAACATACGGGATGAAAAAGGCAATATCACAACAGACGCTACAGAAATACAGAAGACAATTAGAAATTATTTTGAAAACCTATATTCCAATAAAATAGAAGATAGTGAAGACATCGATAAATTCCTTAAGTCATATGATTTGCCCAGACTGAGTCAGGAGGATACTCACAACTTAAACAGACCAATATCAATAGATGAAATAGAAGAAGCAATCAAAAGACTTCCAACCAAGAAAAGCCCAGGACCGGATGGGTATACAGCGGAGTTTTACAAAACCTTTAAGGAAGAATTAATACCAATACATTTCAAGCTATTTCAGGAAATAGAAAAAGAGGGAGCTCTACCAAATTCATTCTATGAGGCCAACATCACCCTGATTCCGAAACCAGACAAAGACACCTCAAAGAAAGAAAACTACAGACCAATATCTCTGATGAACCTAGATGCAAAAATCCTCAATAAAATTCTGGCAAATCGGATACAAAGGCACATCAAAAAAATTGTGCACCATGATCAAGTAGGATTCATCCCTGGGATGCAAGGATGGTTCAATATACGGAAATCAATAAATGTTATTCACCACATCAATAGACTTAAAAATAAGAACCATATGATCATCTCAATAGACGCAGAAAAAGCATTCGACAAAGTACAGCATCCCTTTATGTTCAAAACATTAGAAAAACTGGGAATAACAGGAACTTACCTCGACATAGTAAAAGCTATCTATGCTAAGCCTCAGGCTAGCATCATTCTCAATGGAGAAAAATTGAAGGCATTCCCCCTAAAATCTGGAACAAGACAGGGATGCCCTCTATCACCACTTCTATTCAATATAGTTCTCAAAACACTGGCCAGAGCAATTAGACAGACGAAAGAAATTAAAGGCATAAAAATAGGAAAGGAAGAACTTAAATTATCACTATTTGCAGAAGACATGATTCTATACCTAGAAGACCCAAAAGGGTCTACAAAAAAACTACTAGAACTAATAAATGAATTCAGCAAAGTGGCAGGATATAAAATCAACACACATAAATCAAAGGCATTTCTGTATATCAGCGACAAAACTTCTGAAACGGAAATGAGGAAAAACACTCCATTCACAATATCCTCAAAAAAAATAAAATACTTGGGAATCAACCTAACAAAAGAGGTGAAGGATTTATACAATGAAAACTACAAAACCCTAAAAAGAGAAGTAGAAGAAGATCTTAGAAGATGGAAAAATATACCCTGTTCATGGATAGGCAGAACTAACACCATCAAAATGGCGATATTACCAAAAGTTCTCTATAGGTTTAATGCAATGCCAATCAAAATCCCAATGGCATTTCTTGTAGAAATAGATAAAGTAACCATGAAATTCATATGGAAAAATAAAAGACCCAGAATAGCAAAGGCAATTCTAAGCAGGAAGTGTGAATCAGGTGGTATAGCGATATCGGATTTAAAACTATATTACAGAGCAATAGTAACAAAAACAGCATGGTACTGGTACCAAAACAGGCGGGTGGACCAATGGTACAGAATAGAGGACACAGAGACTAATCCACAAACCTACAACTATCTTATATTTGATAAAGGAGCTAAAAGCATGCAATGGAGGAAGGATAGCATCTTCAACAAATGGTGCTGGGAAAACTGGAAATCCATATGCAACAAAATGAAACTGAAT
Source organism: Marmota flaviventris (assembly GCF_047511675.1). Taxonomy (NCBI): domain Eukaryota; kingdom Metazoa; phylum Chordata; class Mammalia; order Rodentia; family Sciuridae; genus Marmota; species Marmota flaviventris. Next base: position 14,536,332 of record NC_092516.1, on the reverse strand, counting down.
CCCCTCCTCTCGCCATGCACAAAAGTTAACTCAAAGTGGATCAAGGAGCTAGATATCAAATCAGAGACTCTACGTCTGACAGAAGAAAAAGTTGGCTCCGATCTACATATTGTGGGGTCGGGCTCCAAATTCCTTAATAGGACACCCATAGCACAAAAGTTAATAACAAGAATCAACAAATGGGACTTACTTAAACTGAAAAGTTTTTTCTCAGCAAGAGAAACAATAAGAGAGGTAAATAGGGAGCCTACATCCTGGGAACAAATTTTTACTCCTCACACTTCAGATAGAACCCTAATATCCAGAGTATACAAAGAACTCAAAAAATTAAACAATAAGAAAACAAATAACCCAATCAACAAATGGGCCAAAGACCTGAACAGACACTTCTCAGAGAAGGACATACAATCAATCAACAAGTACATGAAAAAATGCTCACCATCTCTAGCAGTCAGAGAAATGCAAATCAAAACCACCCTAAGATACCATCTCACTCCAGTAAGATTGGCAGCCATTATGAAGTCAAACAACAACAAGTGCTGGAGAGGATGTGGGGAAATGGGTACTCTTGTACATTGCTGGTGGGACTGCAAACTGGTGCGGCCAATTTGGAAAGCAGTATGGAGATTCCTGGGAAAGCTGGGAATGGAACCACCATTTGACCCAGCTATTGCCCTTCTCGGACTATTCCCTGAAGACCTTAAAAGAGCGTACTACAGGGATACTGCTACATCGATGTTCATAGCAGCACAATTCACAATCGCTAGACTGTGGAACCAACCCAGATGCCCTTCAATAGATGAATGGATAAAAAAAATGTGGCATTTATACACAATGGAGTATTATACAGCACTAAAAAATGACAAAATCATGGAATTTGCAGGGAAATGGATGGCACTAGAGCAGATTATGATTAGTGAAGCTAGCCAATCCCTAAAAAACAAATACCAAATGTCTTCTTTGATATAATGAGAGCAACTAAGAACAAAGCAGGGAGGAAGAGCAGGAAGAAAAGATTAACATTAAACAGATACATGAGGTGGGAGGGAAAGGGAGAGAAAAGGGAAATTGCATGGTAATGGAAGGAGATCCTCGTTGTTATACAAAATTACATATAAGAGGTTGTGAGGGGAATGGGAAAATAAACAAGGAGAGAAATGAATTATAGTAGATGGGGTAGAGAGAGAAGATGGGAGGGGAGGGGAGGGGAGATAGTAGGGGATAGGAAAGGTAGCAGAATACAACAGTTACTAATAGGGCATTATGTAAAAATGTAGATGTGTAACCGACGTGATTCTGCAATCTGTATTTGGGGTAAAATTGGGAGTTCAAAACCCACTTGAATCAAATGTATGAAATATGATATGTCAAGAGCTTTGTAATGTTTTGAACAACCAATAAAAAAAAAAAGACCATAAAAAAAACACAAACAAACAAACAAAAAACTGAGTAGAGCTTTCTCCTTTGACATGTTTCTTCTGCTGCCTCCTGTTGACGTTGCTGTTGCGTGTTCTTTCTTTAGACTGGAGCCCATTGGTGCAGCTGCCAGTAAGGAATATTCCCTGGAGAAGAACTTGGAGAAAATGAAGTTAGACTGGATTAACATGACATTCAGCTTCGTGAAATACAGGGACACTGTGAGTCTCCATTAAACTGAAAACAGCACCATTTATTATGGAGTGGATTACAGAGGTTACTCATTCAGAATTGCAACAGAACTCATGGAAGAATAATCCCTACATCTCGATTGTTTCCCCCTGTCTACACTCATCCTTCCTTTCAGACACCACTGAAGAGATGTGTTTTCAAATCAGAAAGGCGTTTTGATTTGGTGCAATAGGCATGCTCAGTGCAAAGGAAACGAGTAAGCCTCCTGAATTAGCATCTCCCAGGCAGGGCGCAAGTTGGCACACCTTTCTAATGCTCCCCTGGGTCCTCAGAAGCCTACTGGTGGTGGACAATGCCTAGAACTTCTCAAATCTTACTATATGCAGGAATCACCCAGCAATCTTGTTAAACTGCAGGTTCTGACTCCTGAGGTCTGGGGTGGGGCCTGAAGTTCTGTTGCTTTAACAAACTCTCAAATATATGCACAGAAGTTTGAATGGCAAGGATGTAGATTTCTCTCTTTTTCTCTGGCACTTGCAAATAACATTTGAGTTTGTACAGTGCATGGGGAGGTGCGTAAACCCAAAGAATCTATCTGCTCAGCTGTCTCAGGTCTGACTTGCTCTTGGGTAAGGAGGGCTACGGCTCTGTAAATCATGCTGGGAACAGGCTGATACTTGCTGCATACTGTTGGCAGTGTCGCCTGTGCTGGTAAACAACAGAATCACTCCTGCTTTAAAAATCCCACATTGATTCTTCCTGTCTTCTCCACCCTCAGAGTGCTTGGGCATCTGAACTTTTAAGGCACCTCTGATTTCACTAATATTCCAGGAAGATTGAGAACCAGAACCTTACTCCTATATTTTCCTTCCCCTTTAAGCTGCATCTTATCCTCCTGTGACTTCTCCCCCAGTTTTGTTCTAACAGTCATGATGCTTCAATTTCACACTTGGATAAGAACTATCAATGAGACAGTGGGAGTGAGGAGAGCTGGAGACACATGGTTCATCGCTGAGCCTCTTCTGGCAAGACAAGGGCCCTGTGGGTCCCAGGAACTTGGTGCTCCATGGACAGATTGGCTTAGATCCTGCTGTAGAGGCTGTTGGGCTGTGAACTTCAGCTAGGGAACCTGGGAGAAGTTGCATTGTTGCTGGCCCATCTTCAGTTTTTTACTGAAGTAGCTGTATCTACAGGACCAACAACAAAATGGGAATAAAGCTGTTTATTAATAGCTTTATTAATAGCTGGACATGCCTCCCAGTGCAGAGCTCCTGGTGAAGGGTAGATGAGAGAATATGTCCTAGGCCCATTTTAGCCACCCAGATGTAGGATTGAAAGAAATGGGAACAGACTCGCCAAAGGGGACAGACCCTATCAGTTTGTCACAATGTCTCAGGAGGAAAATTACCATTTACCTCTAAAGCACAGGAGCCTTTCATAGTAGTAAAATATGACCCATTAAATGTCTAGCACAGAGGTTCAGGGGGAATTTGGGGTCTAAATACCTTTACCATGGTAACCATGCACCAAAACACAAACAAACCCCAAAACATTTTGTTTATGAAATAATTAGCTCTAAACACTTAATAAGCATTTATGTCATAGGAGTTTATTTATGTCAGATGTTTTTAAAATAATACATATAAATTGTAATAAAAATAATATTTGTATTATATGTTTACATGACCACAATAGTTACTTGGAGTTGCCCTGTGCATGAGTCTAGGCCTAACCAGTTAGACCAGCAGCTGATCCTACAGGAGGGAGAGGACAAGCAGGAAAGTGAGTGGACAGAGAAGAAGGAATGTGGGGAAGGGGACAAAAGTCTTCTTCCCCCAAGAGACTCTAGTTGCAAGTCTGGGATCAGATGGTATTTGTTTTCTGCAAAGCAGGTGCACAACAAATGGCTTTATAGACATTTTCGAGGAAGAAAATAGAAATCCCATCTCCTGCAGACACGGATGCCTGTCCCACTGGAGTGCCATTCTGAGCCTTCAGGAATAAGCATTAACCAGAGATATGAAAAATTGTGCTCTATATGTGTAATAAGAATTATAATGCATTCTGCTGTCATATATAAATAAAAAATAAATTAAAAAGTTTAAAAAAATAGGGTAGGAGCGGGGAGCAGTGGCACACACTGGTAATCCCAGCAACTCCAGAGACTGAGGCAGGGGGATCATGAGTTCAAAGCCAGCTTCAGCAAAAGAGAGGAGCTAAGCAACTCAGTGAGACCCTGTCTCTAAATAAAATACAAAATAGGGATTGGGATATGGCTCAGTGGTTGAGTGCTCCTGAGTTCAATCCCCATATCTACTCTAAAAATGGGGTAGGGACGATTTGGGGGTCTGATGACTTTGACAGGGCAGGGTGTGTGTGTTTGCAGGATACAAGCATCCTGTGTGCAATTGATGACATTCAACTGCTCCTCGATGACCACGTGATAAAGACCCAGACCATGTGTGGCTCTGCATTCATCAAGCCAATAGAAGCAGAGTGCCGGGTAAGAGGAAATGGGGTTGCATGTGTTTTGACATTCCATTGGCTCTGGGTTTCTCCAAGGAAGGGGAAGTTTTTCAAGTTTAGTTAACAAATAACCTTACTTTCTCCTGAATGGAACAAAAAAAAAAGGAAGGAAGAAAAAGAAAAACTGAAAGTGATAATGATACAAGTAACCATATGGCATGTTGAGTGGTTGTCTGCCAGAAGAAAAAGATGAGCTTTGAAATACACCAAATAAAAATATATTTGGAAAGTATCTTATGGGCTGTATTAACCTACAATATGAAGAACACGAGGGTAGGGGGTTGGCCTTCTTTGTTCATTTTTTGTAGAAAAGTGGCATAGGCCAAGGGTACAGACTCTGGAGCCAGACTGCCTGGTTTCAAATTCTGGCTCTGCCCCTTATTAGTCATGTGACCTTGTGCAAGTCAAATCATTGTCTTAGGTGGTTCACGCCTATAATCCTAGCAGTTCGGGAGGCTGAGGCAGGAGGATCGCAAGTTCAAAGCCAGCCTAAGAAACTGCAAGGCGCTAAACAACTCAATGAGACCCTCTAAATAAAATACAAAATAGGGATGTGGTTCGATGTTTGAGGGCCCCTGAGTTCAATCCCCAGTACCCGCCCCCCAAAATTGTTGTCTTAGTTCCTGCATCTGTAAATTGAGATTTTTAATAATACCTTCCTCATCAGGCTGTTGAATTAAATTGGATTGACATGAACAAAGCACTCTGGCCATCACAGATCATGGAGTAAGCATGCAGCTATGCTTAATGTGAGCTCCCATGAGGGCAGAAACTCTGGTGTGTTTCATTCATTGCTGTATCCACATTGCCTGGAAAAGTGACCAAAATATAAAGGACACTCAATAAGTATTTCTTAAAACAAGCAAGTGAGGGAAATAAGTGAATGATTCCGTCCATTTGTTCAGTTATGGGGCCTGTGGTGCAGAGTGGCAGGTCACTGATTCAGGTGCGGAATGTTAAATTCACAGAAATGGGAAGAAAAGCTTGTTCGTGTGCAGGAGAATTTGGATGCCTGGTTGAAATGCCAAGCCACTTGGCTGTACCTGGAACCCATCTTCAGTTCAGAGGACATTATCGCCCAGATGCCAGAAGAGGGCCGAAAATTTGGCATCGTGGATGGTTACTGGAAAACGCTTATGGCCCAAGCGGTAAGTTTTCCCCCAACACATTTCACTAACACATCCGTTGAAACTATTAAGTAAATTGTTTTTTTTTTTTTTTGCAAATTTGACATTTTTATGTCTTTGTTCTAAGTTACTAAAAATTCAAACATGGAAATATAGAGAGAGTAGTAACCTTGTGCTCCATAGAGGTAATTAGCAGTTTGTATTACATAACTATCATTTCTAATGAGATAAAAGATTTTGTTATATGATGATGATTTGATGGAATTTTTATATATTGAAAATCCTGTTAGAATTCAAAAAATTGCCTACATTGTTACTGTCATTTCACAAAAGTTTATGGGTTACCTATGATTATTCAGGCATTATATAGGGAATCAGAAAATACTTGAAAATAATATGGTTTCTGCCTTTGTAGAATTCACTGTCTTGTGAGGAGACAAGCTTAAATAAATAAGGTCTATAATATACATGCAAATAGTGTTTGAAATACAGAAGAATGATTTAGTTGCCTGGAAACTCTAGGAGACCCTAAAGAGGTGACAATATAACAAAACCTTAAAGGATGACAGTTCAACTGAGTGTGCATGGTAATTGGGACATATCTTAAGAGGTCATACCTTGTTCGTTTTCTAAGTTAAGTGTGCTCAAACTGGGGTGCACTAACAAAAAGTGTGTCTCAAGGGAATGTACCTGCCCTGTTTGCAGGAGTGAAATAAGTGGGAATTTATATGGCCCAGCCAATGGAACCAATTTTACATTAGTGAAGTTTGCTAGTTACAGAAACCCACTCCGTAGCACAAACAAAAAGACCAGGTGATTGTCTCCTGAGACCCAAGGGCAGAAATTGCAGCACAGGCTCCCAAAGGTTGGACCTAGAACCCAGAAATTCAGAAATCCAGAAATACCCTTCCCCTACCTCTGACCTCTATTTCTCTTTCCATGCCTGCTTCAGTCTCTCTTGGCAGTCTGGCTTGCTTGAACACTTAATCACACGGCGGGAGGTGATCCTCACACAGATCCAAAGCTCCCTGATACAAGGACCACCCAAAGCATAAAGTATCATGGTCTGAATTCTAAACCCCTGGAAATTAGAAATTAATTGATTCACTTGGTTTCAAGTGCCCAATCCCTGCTCAGTCAACCATGAACAGAGAAATAAGATTAAATGAACATTTAACCCCCTGTGGATTTAGGAGGGAGATGAAAAAGCTGTTAACTGGGCAGGGGCCATAGTTGGTTGACGGGCTAGTCACACATTCATTTCCTCAACCAATCTCAGAATTCAGGAACCCCACAATGATTCTTGCCTTTTTTTTTTGGTGAAAATCCAGGTGAAAGATCCCAGGGTTCTGATGGCAGCAGACCAGCCACGGATGACTGAGAGGCTTCAAGAAGCCAACATTCTACTGGAGGACATCCAGAAAGGTCTAAATGATTACTTGGAGAAGAAGAGACTATTTTTCCCCAGGTATCCAGTATTCTCTTAATTGGAGTTATTCTCCGGAACCACGTTTAGGTAGAATGACATTTCTCATACTGAGATTACCTTTAACCAATCTATTCCATTTCCCAAGATACAGCTACTAGGAGTAAGTCATGTCTTCATGGTCATTATCTAAAATGAGGTTGAATGGTCATGGCGGGGGTGGGAGGGGTCAAATCCACACTTTGACCAGCAAGACTTGTCATTCCCCCCAGTTAAAGTGGTATACGAATGGGGATTAGAGCTTCATCTTTGGAGCTAAACAGACCTCTTTTGGAGTCCCAGCTTTTCCACTTAGTAGTCTTAAGACCTTCAGCAAATCTGAGTCTTTGGTTCTCAGCTAAAAAATCAGAATAGAATAATAATAGTGCTCTGACTTCATATATTCACTGTGCAATGAGCTGGTGTATGTAAATTAGATGTGCCTGAGAGAAGCCAACTGATTTTTTTACATCAAAATTTGTAGTTTCTGGTAGGTAAGTTTCTAAAAATTTGACTCTCTTTTCCACAAAAATTAGTGTTTACATAAAAGTCAAAGTGACTTTAGAGGGCTGGCTCCAGAAGGGACCATCCTCACTCCCCCAAAAATCCATCCAGGTGTGGTTTGCACATGGATCGTCACTGCATGTCTTTGGGTCTGATTAGAATGTAGATTTGATCCTAATATGCATTTTAAAAAAGTAAAGTCTAGTGTTCCTTTACAGAAGACAAAGTTAGTTCCAGCTTTCCACCAAAAAGTTTCCTTTATACAAAGACAAAGTTAGTTCCCATCTTTCCACCAAAAAGAGAAGTGGTTTATTTTTTGTTTGTAACCCTGAAATGTTCTTGGTATGTTCAATGCGGTGTTATCCAACAGAAATTCCTGCAACGATAGGAATGCTGTGTATCTGTGCTGTCCAAAATTGTAGTCATTAGCCCCATGTGGCTATTGAGCACTTTTACATGTGGTTAGTGCACTTGAGAAAGTGAAGTTTTAGTTTATTTAATATTCTTTTTTAAAATGTAAAATAGCTACTTGTGGCTAATGGCTTCTCTATTGAATAATCCAAGTATAGAGCAAACATTGGTGGGATGCTGTCTTGGAAGCACAAAACTGAGAAGAGATTAAACTCAGGAACCCTTAAGGTTTGGGATGTCAGCTGTATCCACTACTGTCACTGCTGGTAAAACTATGAATAATACCTGAATAATACGCAGGCCCTAAAATATTACTTGGAGTATTATTATTACCCACATTTTAAATATGAGAAAACAATAATTTGCCCAAAGATACAAAACTGGAAAATGGCCAGACTGGAATCCAGACCCAGAAAGGCTGGATATAATACTTAGAAATTTAACATCTCCAGCCACATTGTCTCCATAAGTTAAACATATACACCTCAATATTTTGGGGGGGTTGGTGGGTGTACCAGGGATTTAACTCAGGGGCACTCAACCACTGAGCCACATCCCCAGCCCTATTTTGTATTTTATTTAGAGATAAGATCTCACTAAGTTGCTTAGCTCCTCTCTTGCTGAGGCTGGCTTTGAACTTGCAGTCCTCCTGCCTCAGCCTCCTCAATAATTTTTTATGCATTTTTATAAGTAAAATACAACCCTCTCAGTGAATACTTTCAAAATGTTACTGATAGTTACATAATTTTACCTTGAAAGTCCAGAATGCTGAATAATGGTTTTATTAGTCATGCTAGAGATAGAGATTATAAAAGTCCATAGATATCACTCATTTGAATTTCACTTGGGAATGGGAAAAACTGACATGCTTATTACATATTATTTAGTCAATCAGCCAACAAATAATTATTGAACTCTTCGTACCTACCCTGTTCATCACTTAAAACTTAGAAGCTTAAAAAAAATGACAACACCCATTCATTTAGCTCATAAGTCTATGGTTTGGCAGATTGGGCTGGGCTCAGCTGTGTGGTTCCTGGGGCCTCACCAGAGCACATTCATGTATCTGCAGTTGGTTGGCCATCTATTGCCTTAACCACTTGTCTGTTGGTTGGCTTCCTATTGGCTAGAAAGTCTTTCATCCTCCAAAAGGCTAGCCTGGGTCTATTCACATGGTGATGGTCACAAAGTTCCTAAGAACCTCAAGAGTGGAAACATCTGGGCCTCTTGATTTATAGACTTGGAATCTGCAGATTCATGTTCCACTGGATTCTGTTGTCCAAAACAAGACACAGAACCAGCCCAGGTTCAAGAAATGTGAATACAGACTCCACCTCTTGAAACCTGGGCTGGTTCTGTGAACACTGGGGCCATTATTGTCTTCTGCCACATTCAGTGAAGACTGAATGTCCACAGGGTCCCTCCACCATGGGACTTTCAACCTGGCGGTCACAGTAGAGGTTTATACCTTGAACATTTTCCAAAGGTTTGTTGTTGCTGTTTTTAGGGCCTGAGCAAGAAATGAAGTTGTCTTATTGTCTCTCATTTAAAAGATGGTAGAAGACTGTGCATGTAAATGGATTTATTACTAACGTGCCCTTTCTTGCTTCACACCTATAGTATTTTCTGGCATACCTGGAGAGAAGGAAAGACAAGAAGTCTCTTTCTTCTACTCACTGGTTCTCAACATTACACATTAGAATCACTTGGGATTTTAAAATCTATACATTTCCCCAGACTTTACCCCTGATCAACTTCTATAGCTATCTCTTAGCAGTGGCCTTTTCAGAAGCTCCTCATGTGATTCTAAAGTACCAGCAAAGTCTCGAACCACTGCTTCATCCAGGCTCCTTTCAACCATGTTAAACTCACGTAAACCAGCCTTCCTCCTTCCTCTTGCTCTCAGAGTCAAAACTGTCTTCACCTTCTATGCCCCAGATGGAAAATAGTGCAGAGGAGTGGGCCTTAGGGAAGAGCCTGAGGAAAATGGATGGAACTTGCCACCATTATATGAAGCGAAACAAGCCAGGCTTGGAAAGTTAAAGGTTGTATGCTTTCTCTTGTGTGTGGAAGTTAGAGAGGAAAAAGGGCAGGGGACAGGGGATCTCAATATGAAAATGAAAGAGAGAGATCAGTAAAGGAAAGGGACCAGGTGGAGGAAAGGAGGGAGGGAAAGCAGAAAGATGGAGGAACAAAACTGACCAAATTATATTGTTGTATCATGAGCATTTACTACAAATCCCACTATTGGGTTGGGGATATAACTCAGTTGGTAGAGTGCTTGCCTCACATGCACAAGGCCCTGGGTTTAATCCCCAGCAACACACACACACACAATCCCACTATTATGTATAATTATAATGTACCAATAAAATATATGAAAAAATAAAGGAAAGAGAGAAGACGAGGGGCAGAGGTCATGGCTGGTATTCACTTGGATCTGCTGTGGAGTATCACTTTATTGGAAATAGAATTTTCCAGAAGAGGTCTCAGTTACCATTTTCCTTTGCTTTTAAATAGGTTCTTCTTTCTGTCAAATGATGAGCTGCTGGAGATTCTGTCTGAGACAAAGGACCCCCTCCGAGTGCAGCCTCACTTGAAGAAGTGCTTTGAAGGCATTGCCAGGCTGGAGTTTACAGACAGTCTGGAAATCACGGGCATGATCAGCTCAGAGAAGGAAACGGTTCCATTCATACAGAAAATCTACCCAGCTAAAGCCAAAGTAACTCCCCTTATCCATTTCTGGTTCTTTTCTCCATAATAGAGCAAACCGGAGAGAGAACATATTGGTTTCACTTTTGGATTCTAGTTCTGGGTATAGAACATTTGGATTCCGTAACGTAAGAAGATTGAGTGTTTGGGAGGAGTTATGTAGTCTTTCTGAGTCTCAGTTTTCTCATCTCTAAAACGGGGTTGATATTGTAAGCCATACCACATACTAAACCTGTGGAAGGATTTTATACTAACTTGATGTGGAGGCAGTAGTAGGAATCAGATCCAAATAATAGACACTGTTTAAATTTCCTCATAAAGAACCTAATTTAAAATGATCCAGTCAGATGAAGAGCTTCCTGGAGCATTTGCTTATAGGTCGACTGTACATCACAGATCTGATGTCAATTTACTAGGGTTTTCATACATATTTCCTTTTATAATGAGTAAAATGTAAATTACATCTATTTCTGTTGAACAAGGCAGCACTGTTAAATGGAAATAGACAAGCACTCTTGGCCTCCCTTTGTTGACTGTTTTTGCCACCTACACATATAAACTGCCACAATCAGGGATCACATCACCAGCCCAGACACCCACTAGCTAGTTTACAGGTGCCTGAAGTCAATAGCCATAGTTACTTGAAATGCTAAGATTGAGTAATTTGCTGCACACTTGAATTTCTTGTGCAGCTTTAAATGAAATCCAAATATCTGAGTTTCATTTCATACCAATAAAATCAGAAATACTGGAGGTGAGAGAGAGAGATCTGTATTTTATAAAGATCTCCAGATGATCCCAATACACAGCAAAGTTTGGGAACCTTTGGAATAATGCATAAATTAGAACTGATCCAATGATCAGGAGCTACTTTATTAACTGAAATGTGAATATTTCATTTGCCTCCTAAGAAGTTATGTTTCAGAAAATGACATGAAAGAAATATGTGTTAAAAAATCTATTGCCCCTGCAGGAAGCATACACTTCCTAAAACACTATAAATAAATGTAAAGAAAATAGTTAAAGACTACTGGCTTGAAGAGTTATCCAGCCTTTGGCCTCCCTACAGCCCTACCCAGAGAGAGAGCTGGGTTCATCCCATATCCCTCCTGGGCTTTGACTGATTGTCATCACCTCCTTCTGTCTGTCTTGGCGCACAGGGCATGGTGGAAAAGTGGCTCCAGCAGGTGGAGCAGATGATGCTGGCCAGCTTGCGGGAAGTTATCAGACAAGGGATTGAAGCATATGCCAAGGTAAGCAACTGTCGTGGCACACGTGCAGGGTGTTGGTACCTTAATGGAAGCTCTAGGGAGAAGGTTGAATGGATCTGTTCCATTGGCCTTCTGTGTTCTACCAAACCCCACCCCTTTGTGCCGCTCTGGCCTTTACCTGTACATCTGCAATGATGAACATATTTATGGAGAAACATTTATTGTTAGAAGCAGATCAGACAGAGGGTTAACTGGAACACTCAGAGCCAGTCTTTTCTGTCACGTGGAATTGATGGCAGGAAGTCTGTTTAGACGCTCTTCCAATTAATCATTCATTTGCATTACATTTGTCCTGGACAAATGTAACTTAATAACTCATTAAGCTCCCAAAGCTTTGAGGGGAACAAGCATGATACAAAGCTTATGAGGGAATAACCTGTCAAGACAACTCTTTAGCCAGCCTCTGCTACTGTCCTTTCTACTTTAAGTGTCTTTTCTTATTTCCAGGTTCCCATCCCTTTTCCCAGGACCCCTTGCATCAAGTAAAACATTCAATTAACACCTTCACCCTAAAGTATTATTCAGGAACCCCTCCCATCCCTCACAGCAGTCTCTGCATTGTGAACGGAAGGCAAATCTGTTTTATTATGGTTGATTCTAAATCAAGAATTAAGAAGAAATAGCTATCAATATGAAATTATTTCATGCAAGCAAATCTATAGCAAAACTTGACTCACTTTTTGTGTGAAAGGCCAGATGGTAAAGCATGTTCATTTCAGTGGGACACTTCCCCACCCACCTCCCAACTATTTAACTTTGCCCTTGTAGCACAAAGGCAGCATAGACAATGTGTAAATGATGAGCATTGCTGTGTTCCAATAAAACTTTATTTACAAAGATGAGCATGGCCAGATTTGGTCCCCAGGTTATTAGTTACCCACTTCTGATCTGTCGTTAAAGAGAAAAAGTGGGAGAAGGGGGCCTTGGCTTTAAAATTTAAAAATGCATAAAAAACTGATATAGCACTGCAATATTATATAGCCATTAAAAAGAGTAGTTATAAGTATTCTGAGAACATCTCCTTGATTATAACCATATAAAAATTGTTGGCAGATTTTGTGTGAGAAAAAAATGCAAAGTTGATGAAATTGTTGTTGTTTTTATTTTTTCTTTTCCATAAGCTTCGGGGAGGAAGGCATAAATCAATAATTCCAGAGATGTCAAGCTTTGTAGTATCTAAGGGAGGGAGAGGATTTTGTTTTCATTGTCAGAGTGAGGTGGTTGGGCATGTTTTTAGAAAGTCACTTTAAACTACACATGATGAACTGACCCTACAACGAACCCCTACCCCTTCCCAGGTCCCTCGTAACTCCTGGGTCTTACAGTGGCCTGGCCAGGTAGTTATCTGTGTCTCCTCCATCTTTTGGACCAAGGAGGTTTCCGAAGCCCTGGTTGAAAATACCCTCCCGGTAAGTGAGCCTGCCATGAAGCTTGCAGTGCATCAACTAGGATTTGAAAAACAAATAATTAGAGTTGCCATGTTTTTTTTTAAACAAAAACAATTTTGGATCGGGGGGTGGCTGGAGTTGTGGCTCAGCGTTAGAGTGCTTGCCCAGCACGTGTGAGGCCCTGGGTTCAATCCTCAGCAGCACATAAAAATAAATAAATAAATGAATACTACAGAATTAGTTTAAAAAAAAAAAAACAATTTGTGGGGTTGGGGCCTGTAGCTCAGTAGCAGAGCACTTGCCTATCCTTCGTGAGGCACTGGGTTTGAACCTCAGTACCACATAAAATAAACAAATAAAATAAAGGCATTCTGTCCATCTACAACTACAAAAAAAAAAAAAAAAGAAAGAAAGAAAAAACAATTTGTGCCACAGCATCACAGAGGCCAGTGTTCTATGCCTATCATGACCCAGTGATGAAGAACAGTTCCACTCCACCCAAAATTCCCTCACATCCTAGGTGGTCAACCCTTTCTCCAAGATTCTGCAGACACCTGTTTTCTGCCTCTATTGCTTTGCCTCTTCTATAATACCATAAAAATAAGATGAGGCAGTATGTAGTCTTCCAAATCTAGCCTCTTTTAGTAGCCTAATGCATTTAAAATTCATTTGGAGGTTAATGGCTGGGGATTTGAGAGCTGACATACAGGAGTCTGGCTTGGATGATGTCAGTCCCTGAGATGGGCATTGCTGGGGGGAGAATCCACTGTAACCAATTGCTTCCTGTGGCTCCTGCCAGGATTTTCTGAAAAAGAGCAATGACCAGATTGCACAGATTGTCCAACTGGTGCGAGGGAAACTGAGCAGTGGAGCTCGACTCACTCTCGGGGCCCTCACTGTCATCGATGTCCACGGTAAGCAAGAATTTCCCTGGCATTCCTCATTGTCCATGTTTGGCAGTCAGTCTTGCCACTCAGTCCTCCTGAATGGAATGATTCAGGTTTTCCTTCTCTATGGTGGAGAGGCTTCTCTAACTGAGAGTAAGATAAGGGGTAAGTACAGAAAAGCCAATTCCAGAGGGTTCTGTATGTCTCTATCATTTCCCGTCCCCAATCCTATTTCCAGGGACCCTCCAAGCAGGGCTCTTACATAGACCGTGATGGCCAAAGACATTTCTGAGATACTCTAACTTGGTGACTGATTCAAAGCAGCCACGGCTAATATTTTTGAATACTCAGCAGGTACCAAGCTTTGTGCTAAGTGCTTGTGTTATCTCATTCCCACATATGTTTCACGGATAAAGAACTTGATGCTCAGTGAGGTAAATAACTTGCTAAGAGGCAGAGTCCTTATCGGAGACTCCTCATCTGATTCTAAACCCCAAGGACTGGAAATGGGCAGTGATGCAGCGAAGGAGTGGTGAGGATGATGCCTTTCAGCTCTCCCTTAAAAAAAAATAGAAGAAGAAAAGGAGGAGGAGGAGGAGGAGGAGGAGGAGGAGGAGGAGGAGGAGGAGGAGGAGGAGGAGAAAGTACTGGGGTCTTTATATAAAACAAACCACCCTCACACCCTCACTCCATCATCACCAAGGAAACCAGGGCTGGACCAGGCTGGTTGCCTGGGAACAGTGGCTCTCTTGCTCACAAACTCAGCTTCCTACTGGCATGTCATTCCCTCGGGGCTGTTGCTCATTTCAGTCTGATTTCATCCAGATAGACTAGCATAAAATTAGAAAGGGAGGAGGGGGAATGTGCTCCCCTCCCGGTCTCACTCCCTGCTGGTAGGGATAATAAATGCAGATGTGGTTACTGCCCAGAGTAGCCCAGAGTGGTTGGGTTCACAAGCACAAGTGTGCATGTATGCACATGTACCCCCCCACACACACACACAGTATAGCAAGGGCAACTCCAACAACCCCTTGAGATTTACTTTCCTCTTGAAATGCTCATGCAGAACCCTACTCCTGCCAGCACCCCATGGGTTCTCACAAGAACCCAACAGGGAATTTAGTTCTTTGGGAAGAAAGGAAGAGCTTCTGGTGTAATCTTCAAGGACTCATCTCTGCAGGGCTTTGGTCTTTTACTGTAATTAAGAGGACCTCTCTCAGAGAGGCAGCAGACTTGCAGAAGCTTACCTTTGCAAAGTTATGTTTCTGAGAAGCTGGGCGATGGTGTGCAACTGTAATCCCAGAGAATTGGAAGGCTGAGGCAGGAGGATTACACGTTTGAGGCCAGCCTCAGCAATTTAGTAAAACCCTTTCTCAAGGTCTGGGGGTGTGGTAGAGGGGGCTCAGTGGTATAGCAATTCCTAGTAGCACCAAATTACAATTCTCAGATCCTTATTTCTAGCTGGCTATACTAGCTTAGAGATCTTGGTATCCCTCACCCTGTGAGCTGCCTGAAAGATAATTAATGATTTTCATGAAACCATATCACTCTGTAACTTCAGGGCTCCTCTCACTGTGAAAAAATTACATTAGTTTCACAATTATATGAGAGAAAGGAGAAAAGGTGGAAATGTATCTCTTAGCTTGTTTCTCAAACCCCAGGGGGGAAGAATACCTCTAATCCTGGATTCATGGGACACCTTCCCAGGGTAACTATCTCGGGTCAAGTTGATCACATTTTCTTAGGATATCCTAGAGACCTGCTACAGAAGGGGGTCATACATATTGCAAAGCCCTCTGATTCACTCCTTCAAGAATTTGGGAATAAATAACAGTAAATACTTAGATGATATTTTTATATGCTGAATACAGTTATCTATCTGTCTATCTATCTATCTATCTCCCTTTTTCTATGTCCCTTTCTCTCTCTGTGTATAATATATATGTACATTCCATGTCTATGTTACATTATATGTCTGTATATTACACACATATACATATTCATTTAGTTCTCATAATAACCATATAAGATAGATACTATGTTATCCCCCATTTTATAGATTATGCAGCTAAGGGACAGAGAGGTTCAGTAATTGCTCCAAAATCACACAGCTAGTTCATGATGGAACCAGAATTTGAAACCAGGCAGTCTGATTTCAGAGTATGCACATTTAATAGTTCTACTCTGTGAGAGAAGACGATGTAGCAGGCCCCTCTGCCCACTCCTCGGGAGAAGGCCAAGACTGTCTTCTGAAAGCTATTGCTGCCTGCAGGTGGAAGGAAGGAAGGGGGGGATAAAACCTGACACTGTTGGGAGGGGTGGCCTTGATAACAGCTTCTTCTAACTGAGGAGGCCTTGGAGATGGGCGAATTCTGAGGGCTTCTCACGTGCTTCTGCATCTGGATCCCAAAAGCTCGTGACGTGGTGGCCAAGTTAGCTAAGGATGGAATCTCTGATCTGAACGATTTCCAGTGGATCTCACAGCTGCGCTACTACTGGGAGGAAAACGATGTGCATGTGCAGATGATAACCACAGAAGCCTTGTATGGCTACGAGTACCTGGGAAACTCCCCCCGGCTGGTGATTACACCCCTCACGGACCGCTGTTACAGGTACCTTCTAGGGCTGCCAGATTGGAGGGGTGAACAGGGGAATCCAGAGAGAAAAGAGTCTGGGGAAGAGGCCAGGGATGTCTTAGATTTGTTACCATCTACATTTCAGATTCTTACATTTTAGAACGTTTCTCTCAGTCACCATAGTCCCACATATGGTTATGGAAACTAGGTCTTTGGGCTAGAAATGAGAAACTAGTATGGGTCCTGGTGAAATGAATACCTTAGAACCAGTAAGCAGAACATTGATGCACCGCTGTAAAAAGGACATGGTATCTGAGTAGAAAGATCTGCAGTGGCAAGAATCAAGAGGGTGCCTGGAGATCCTGTGGCCAAGAGATTGACAAGGAGCCAGGCCAAGGACCAGACAAGTCATCCCTAAGCTCTGCCAGCCAGTCTGCTGAGGAGATACAGTCATTTGGTGCTCAGCTAAGCACTTCGCTACTTTCTGTGGAATTCCTAACATTAGAAACTTATATTTTGTAAATGTATCAATGTTGTGATGTTCAGATTTTATTTGCTCTTGTATTTTTCCTTTAGAGTGAAATTTTTTAGATTATAAAAATAATACTTGAGAGGATTTTCTCCTTTCAAAATCTTCAATCACTTGTTTCTTATATTCTGTGACTTTTTAATTCATTAATTCATTTATTCTACTCATTATTCTATTCAACAACTATCTCTTTTTAAAATAAATTTTAGTGTGTATATTAAAGACATTCAACATGATATCATAATGATTTCTACAGTGGAACAAATTAACACATCCGTCATCTCCCAGTTACCTATTTTACCCTGGGTAGCAAGAACGTCTTTAATCTACCATTTAGCAAAATTCTGAATGCAGTACACTATTATTAGCTACAGCCCTCATGAACAACTATTTCTTGAACTTTCCTGTGCTCCATGCATAATAGCCAGGAACCCTAACCCTAACTGGGGGTTGGGGAGGCCTATGCAGAAGATTACAAGGTAGTGTGTTAACTGAAATTGTAAAGACTTATACCAAAGGCCAAACAAGTTAGCACATCATTCATTTCTAACATTCATCTTGCACTTGCCACATGCCAGGCACTGTATTCTCTTGCTGAGGATATAGAAATAAATCAAAATACAACTCCTGAACTTAAGAGTTCAAAGTTCAGTAGGAGAAATGTATTTGCTTTCACCATTCCATTAGCACTAGTGATCTTTGAAAGTGAAGTTTTTAAGATTTTTTTTTACCTTTTTTTGGAATCATTTATGTATATATTCATTTATTCATTCAAATAAATGTTTATGGTTGCCACCCATGCACCAGGCTCTTAGTTTAAAATACAGAGAATTTTTTATGATGATGATATATTGGTTATATAATCAGGGGGAAATTTTTAAACTTTGCATAAATCAAAATAAACAAAAAGTCAGTTTCTTTCCTGGGTCTCAGGACTCAGGCACCACATTCTTGTTTTCTTCTCCTTAGGACACTGATGGGTGCTCTGAAGCTGAACCTTGGGGGAGCCCCAGAGGGTCCAGCAGGAACAGGCAAGACAGAAACCACCAAAGATCTGGCTAAAGCTTTGGCCAAGCAGGTGAGAAAATTCCATTTATCTCTACCTGCTCTTCCCTCCCCTCTTGGACCCTGTCCAGGGAAATGAACATGAAGTTCAAGATGATTTAGTATAACAGGAAGAACAGGGAATAAGAAGAGAGTAGAATAAGAAGAGAGGACCCCACTCCTGTTTCAGGATGCTAGGTAGTGCAGAGATGATGGAGTCCATCCTTAACAGTGCCCACACCCTCCTTCTTTCTAGTGTGTGGTCTTCAACTGCTCAGATGGTTTGGATTACAAAGCCATGGGGAAGTTCTTCAAGGGGCTGGCCCAGGCTGGAGCATGGTCCTGTTTCGATGAATTCAACAGGATTGAGGTAATTCTGCTTCTACGCTAAAGAACAAAGAGGTTGGGCATAGAGTATCCTGTTTGTGGGCTTTCAGCTCCTTAGTGACAGGACCTTATGTTTCCTCTGTGGCTGGTATAGAGTAGGTCTATAAAGCATCCACAAGGAGGCAGAATACATATCTTACATACATATCTGTACCTTGCTACCATATGCATTCATTCACTGACTCATTCAAAAATGTATTTAGCAGGCACTATATGTTAGCAACTCTGTATGTGTTCATGATACAAAGATGAATAAGAAATAATCTTGCCCTGTAGGCTGATACAGTTCAGTAAGTGGAATAAAAATTAAATGAGCCAGAGTCTGATAGAAATTTATAGTAGTGGTTCAAACGACATAAAAGAGTGGGTGATTAACTATATTTGGGCAAAGAATGGAGATCAGGAAATGTAAGCATAGTTTGGACCCAGAAACAGTGAGTACCTCCTATGGACCAAGTACAATCCTAAGTGTTGAAACAAAGATAAAATACTATAGAAAGTATTTACACACCCAGGCACACACACATGCATGCATGTGTATACACACACAGACACACACACTTTTTCTTTGACAAAACCCCAAACCATACTTCTAATTTCCTAATTTCAAACATGAAGATTTGGTTCTCATGATATTGGGTTCCTTCTTGAGGGGGACCCTGGCAGAGCCCACATTCCCACCACAGGTAGAAGTGCTGTCTGTGGTGGCCCAGCAGATTCTCAGCATTCAACAAGCCATTATCCGGAAGCTGAAGGTATTCGTCTTTGAAGGCACTGAGCTCTCTCTGAACCCAACTTGTGCTGTCTTCATCACCATGAACCCCGGGTATGCTGGCAGGGCGGAGCTGCCAGATAACCTCAAGGTAAACACCAGCCTGATGAGTGCCAGGTATATCTTATACTATAGGAACTTCTGGAGGAGTTCACTAGAGGGTCTCCTAGAGAAGCCCAGCCACAGGAATAGGTAGCATATTTAGCTGTCAGAAGTACTAGTGGAGCACCAATGGTAGTAAGATAATACTTGGCCCCAAAAACCTCCTCAAACAAGGTCTTGGGAAGAAAGGGAATATATACATATTGACCAATGGCAAATAGAAAACAATGAATACTAGAGCAAGGTTTGTCATTTCAGTTGTCTACAGGAGTCAGAAAGGTAATGTAAACCAGAGAGCAGGCAAAACATGAACTCTTGCGACTGCAAAGGCAGCAGGTACCTACAGCCTACTGTTGCCAAGCAAGAATTATCAGATCTCTCTCTCTCTCTCTCTCATTTTATTTTTCTTTTCCAGGAGAAACTAGGAATTTGGATTTTTGCATGAAACCTCCTAAATTTTTAGATTTTTAAAAAATATTTTGCTTTTAGTTGTAGTTGGACTAAATACCTTTATTTTATTTTTATGTGGTGCTGAGGATCAAACCCAGCACCCTGCATGTGCTAGGTGAGCGCTGTACCACTGAGCCACAACCCCAGTTCCAAAATTTTAGATTTTGACTCAATAAAAAGAATTACTATAGGACAAAGTAGATCTATTTACAAGAAAGCATCATCAAATTTCAATGTGAGAACTCTGGCAAACCTAGCATGGAGCATGGGGAGCTCCCCCTTTCCTACTAAACAGGTTAAACCTAAGTAGTTTCTATACCAACGCAGGCTGGTATGCTGGTAGAGAGATAGTATGGGTGCTTATTTGTTTCCATTGCCAATTGCTGATCTGGCCTGAGCCAAGGCAGAATCCATTGGCTCTGCTGCTAGTGGAAGAAGGAAAGTACCTCTGAAAGGGAAAGAGTCAAGCAGGCCATCTTCAAAAGAAAGATTGCCTTAGATGACTTTAGCATGCTGCATTCATGGAAGGCAAACACACACACACACACACACACACACACACACAATGGATGTAAGATGTTTAGCTCCCCTATCACCAAGCTGCATGGAAAGAGAGACCAGAGGCTCCCAGACCTGCTTCCTGATTGATTTTATGCTAATTTATTGCCCCATCACCTTGCGTGGAAGAGTTCAGAAAGACACAGACACTCCCATATCCACTGATTTTATCCAAGGTACTTGCCCTGCTAGAAATGCATTGAAGCTAGTACCCTTCAGTCTTATTCAGATAGACCACTTCTTCTCTCCCAGAATAGAAAAGAGTCAAGGAAATTCACCTCTGTTAAGTCAGCATAAGCTAGTTAATGTCAATGTAGAATTCGGACCCACTCCCATATCCACTGATTTTATCCAAGGTACTTGCCCTGCTAGAAATGCATTGAAGCTAGTACCCTTCAGTCTTATTCAGATAGACCACTTCTTCTCTCCCAGAATAGAAAAGAGTCAAGGAAATTCACCTCTGTAAGTCAGCATAAGCTAGTTAATGTCAATGTAGAATTCGGACCCACATTTCTCTCTTTTTTTTTTTTTGCCACCCAGATGTTAACTATCCCTTTCCCTCATCCCACACAACCATGTCAGATCTATACAAAGAACTTTCATGAGACAGGGTGGCAAATGCAAAGCACCAGGGGCTGGTATCAGGAAGCCTGGATTCCAAGCAGCTCTGTCTCTAACTTACTGCATGAGCCAGGCGAGTTGCTTCCTCTAGGGTCCAAGATAATAGCACCAGAGTTGATGTTTATTGAGCACTCACTCTATGCCATATCCATGGGTAAACACTTCACTTACATAATATCATTTGTTCTCACGTTAATTCCATGAAGAGTTAAAGTTGCTAGTTCATTTTGAGACAAAACACCTGAGGTCTAGGGGGGTTATATAACTTGCCCATAGCTAAGCATAAGAACTCAATTTAAGATCTCTGTGACATGAGGATAATTCTGGCACATGTTGGTCTTGTGTTCCTAAATGACTTCTGATGTCCATGTTCAGCACCAGGAAGCTCCAACAGTTGAAAGATACCATGAGATGTCCTCATTGGACACAAGAGAATGAGGTGTTGGGACACCAGCACCTAGGAGCTTTCTTCCATAAAGTCATTGAGGAACTCAGTGTAATAGCATGTACTTGGACAGGGACAAAGGGGAAGGTATCATACATTGAAGATGGTCCCTCTGTGTTGAATCATTATCCGCCCCTCCTTTCCTTGATTGTCACATGATCACGCGGCCTGCGTGTGATCATGCTCCTTTCCCTTTTCTCTGTAGATGTGTATTCCCCCAGGATTCTCCTTGTCTGTGTTCTGGTTTTGATTGGTTATTTCTTTTCCAGGCATTATTCCGGACAGTGGCTATGATGGTGCCAGATTATGCCCTCATTGGAGAAATCTCCCTCTATTCTATGGGGTTTCTGGACTCTAGAAGGTAAGTTACAGTGGTTTTCCAGTGGGTCATGAAGGCCCTCAGAGAGTGGATTTTGTGTGGTGAATTTAAAAACTTGAAAAAGAATCACTTGAGAAACTCGCTTCCCCTCACTGGCTAATTTGAGAACATATAGTCCTAACTTTGCTCCTGACTCCATTTTTGACTAGGAAATGCTAAAGAAAGAGCTTCCTCTCTCTTTACACCTGGACTTCTGTTAAGGAGAGTACCCATTCATATCCTCCCCACCCATAGCTCTAATACATCCACATCACATTACTAACTAGCTTAAGGTAAGATAGTGAACCATGAAATTTGAAGAGAAATGTTTAATATTATTTAATTTAACAATTTTATTAAATTGTTTTCAATTTAACATTTAATGACTCCCAACAGCTGGGTTACTTCTTATTCAGTTATTGCCCAATTTCCCAAGACACACACACACGCACACACACACACACACACACTAGTAGATCAACATCTTTATATGCATATGTGTACACAGGCACACAACACGTGCTCCCAAGAGTTTTGGATAATCATTTTAAAATGGCTTTTTTTGTTCTTTTCCAAATTTCACATTTGTCTTTTACTTTGTCTTTACTGTGATTGATTGATTTTTTTTTTTTTTTGTAACAATAGATTTCTCCATGGGTGAGTATTTTGCTGCATAAATCCTCAACAGAATGTGTCACCCTTCCTAGGCCAGGAGACTTCCTCTCTCATGTGAAGCTTAATTTATTTTTTCTATGGTAGACCTGCATTACGTTGGTTTATCCATTCAATCAATTTATTTAACCATTCAATTCAATTAATGAAATTCAATTAATGAAACCTTTTTGAGCAACCCACCTTATTAGCCCTGTGCTAGGTGCTGGTGAACAGCACAAAATCTTTGCATTTAAAGTGAATCAGTTTTGTAAAGAGGATTTCCCTAAGGGGAATGTACATTTGTATATTAGTTAGGGTCACACCCCCAATCCAGTGGCTTAGCATGACAAAAGCTTGATTTTTACTTACTAAAAATTCAAAGCAGATGTTTCTGATCAGGAGCAGTCTCCCCCAAGGGTCCCTCAGAGACCCCCAGGCTATGTTTATCTCATGACTGCAACATGACCAGAAGGGCCTCAGGGAGGAGGTTTCCCTGGGCTGATCCTGGACTTGGCATCTGCCTCTCCATTCACATTTCACTGGCTAGAACACAGGGGCATGGCTTCCCCTAACTGCACAGCAGACTGGGAACTGTAGTCCAGCTGTGTATGTCCAGGAAGAAGGGGAAATGGCTATGAACGTGAGTGTCATAGGTAGGTGTTATGTGCTGGGTATGTTACATTTTGAATTGGTTTTCTTGAATTAAAAAGTCAAATGTTATTCAACAAAATAAAAAACATCCCAGAAGTGAAGAAAGTGAATTTCCCTTTAGTCTCACTCTAAGGGATTAACATTGTAATAATTTGATGTATTCTTTCCCAACTCGTGTATGTGATGTGCACACGTGGTACATGCAATTGTGTATACACAGGAAAGCATATAATGTAATTTCATCCACGATACATGCTATACACGTGTGTGCTTGCTTTTTTTTTTCCATCTTATATTTGAAGGAGAGTTGTTTCCTGAACTCACTGTGGTAACTCTAGTAAAAGGTTTTCAGATAATAGGTTCTGCCCATCAAATCCATGGGGCAAACCTGGTTTCTGAAATGACAGACACAAAGATCTACAGACATGTCTTTCCCTCCTAGTCTTGCCCAGAAGATTGTTGCGACCTACCGCCTGTGCTCAGAGCAGCTGTCCTCCCAGCATCACTACGACTATGGCATGCGGGCTGTCAAGTCTGTGCTCACTGCTGCTGGCAACCTGAAGCTCAAGTACCCAGAGGAGGATGAAAGCGTCTTGCTGCTCCGGGCCTTGCTTGACGTCAACCTGGCCAAGTTCTTAGCTCAAGACGTTCCTCTGTTTCAGGTATGCAGTGTAAGAACCCAGGATCACCCTCTGAAGATGATTTTTTTGTTTTTGTTTTTTTGGCACTTTTTCTGTATCTTCTTCCATTTCTTTTTTTTTTTTTAAGTTTCTTTTTTTTTTCTTTTTTAAAACGCATTCTATTGTCATGTATATCTTCTTCCATTTCATGATACCCTTCCTCATTCCAGCCACCATCTCTGTGGCCTGATCCCCTTCTCCCAAATATTAAATAATAATGGTAATAGAATTACATCCCTGTCTAGTTTCTAATTTTAATAAAAATGGTCTCCCTAGCAGGATGATAATTGCTGTTGGGTTTAGGTAGTTGTTCTTATGCAATATAATTAGTTCCTTTCTGTAATTAATTTATACCTATCTTTCTTCCCAGGCTGTTCATCCTTAGTATAGTGACTAGAAATTAGTACTTAGGATTCATTAAATATTTACCTACTTTTAAAATCACTTGGAAGGATAATCATGATTAACAGTGCTGATGTTTGTGGTTTCAGATGAATTTTGATGCAGGAAAAATAAGCTTTGGAAATTTTCAAATATTTCTGCTATCTGTAGATCCTACTTTAGGCAAATGTTGATATCACATGCCTGATACTTCATCCTTTCCACTTTCTCCTGAATTCTTGCAAACAGGGAATTATCTCAGATCTGTTTCCTGGAGTCGTGCTTCCAAAGCCAGACTATGAAGTTTTTCTGGAGGCACTGAATGAGAACTTGAAAAAGATGAAACTCCAGCCAGTGCCTTGGTTTATTGGGAAAATTATCCAGGTTGGTTCCTTATACCTGTATGGGAATGCACTTGTCCTACTATCTACTAGAGTTGAAACTAGAAAGATTTAGGGCAGCTGGCGATGGGTGCATGCCTGTAATCCCAGTGACCTGAGGGGCTGATGCAGGAGGAAGTCAAGTTTGAAGCCAGCCTTGGCAAATTAGCAAGGTTATAAACAACTGGGAGAGACCCTGTCTCAAAAAATAGAAAGGACTGGGGATGTAGGTGAAGGATAAAGCACTCCTGGGTTCAATCTCCAGTACAAAAAATTAAAAAAATAAAAAAGACATAGGGCAGATGAGAGCTAGACTGGCGGCAAGCAGAGGTGCCTGAGTAGAGATGAAATTAATTGACCACTTGATATATTGTGCCTCAGGTTTTATCTTTAGGTGTTGAAATTTAATATACACTTTTCTGTGGCCATCTTCCTTGGGGTTTCTTGTTACATTTGAGAATGAAACTGAGACTCCAGGGCGTTGAGATTTAAATTAGCCAGGACTTCTCCATTTCAAATAATAGAAATCTAATTCACACTGCCTTCATCAATAAAAAGGAATTTATTCACTCACCTGATTTGAGAAGTGCCGGAACGTGTTGGCCTCGGGCATAGCAGGAGCCGAGATTTTAGTTAATGTCATCAGGAATCTCTCCTCATCATTCCTGAACTCTGCCTTTCTCTACAGATGTTAAAAATTCATACTCAGGTACCCACACCTACCCTCAGCAACCTCAGACTTACATTGTTCCAGGTTCAAGCCCAGGGAAGAAAATAGCATGGGGGGAGAAGCATCCCTTTCCAAGTGGCTCAGAGGTCTCAGACTTGGCCTTGGATGGTTCTGATAAAGTCACCTGACTGCCTCTGACTGAATGGTATGACAAAGATGCAGAGAGTGTCCTACCCAAGTCATGTCGACCACCACATGGTGGCTCCCCAGGGAAAATTAAGATGCTGTTATCAACAGAACAGAAAACGGGGTGTTGGGCAGGGAAATCAGGAATGTCTCCCCGGTCCTCACCCTGGAGCACCTTCATGCGGATTCCAGGGTTGCCTCCCTGGGATCATTTTTCAATGCAAAACTAACTTACAATAATATATTTAATGGTAAGCCCCCCATGGGCTTACTTTGCAGAATAATAGGTTTGATCTACAGGAGATCTTAAATACCATTTGGTCCAGCCTTCGTAAGGATACTTGGGTC
Organism: Marmota flaviventris; assembly: GCF_047511675.1. Lineage (NCBI taxonomy): Eukaryota > Metazoa > Chordata > Mammalia > Rodentia > Sciuridae > Marmota > Marmota flaviventris. The sequence continues at coordinate 14,510,641 of NC_092516.1, read as the reverse complement.
CAGAGAAGGGAGTAAATTTCAGATTAATGCAGACCTAGGTTCAAATCTCACTCCCATCCGTCTTTTTGTTGTTGTTATGAGATTTGGGGCAAATTATTTCAACATCTGTGAGCCTTGTTTCCTCATCTGTAAAATGGAAAGGAGTAAAACTTTCCCCAGGATTACTTTTGAGAGAACAGGTATGAGAAGTGCTAGATATCATGCCTGAGGCTACGTCATTATCAACCCGCTGTCTCCACATCACTGTCAATATCGTCATTTCCCAAAGTGACACGGATATATGCACTGGGATTTCACAGATGGACGGTCTTAACTAAATATGAGTTTTATCCCAATATCTTCTTATGAAAACGTTTAAATATGCTGAGAAGTTAAAAGAATTGTGTGATGAACACCCATATACCTAGCACTAGATTTTATAATTTTATGGTACTTGTTTTATTACTTATCCATCCATCCATTCATTTTTGTATGTATTTTGAAGAAATCTGCAGACCTATAGGTGAACTTTTCTATAGCCTATAGCAACAGCTTTTCAAAAATAAGGTGATTTTTCAAAAACAATTTATGTTGCCAGGCATGGTGGTACACAGTCACCTCCAAGGTAAAAAATAATAACTCAATCTTTAAAATGAAAAGCTCCCTGTGTTTCTCTGAGGGACTTGCAGTCTAAAGGAAGAAAGAGGGTGGGGGGAGAAATACATTAAATTTCACATAAAAACTAGTGACCTAAACATTTGTGTCAGAATTGCATAATTAGACCTCTAAAATGGAAATTTCCAATAGAAATACAATTTGCTGAATAATCATTTCCTTTTCCACTGTAAAAGTGTATGTCATATATAATACTGTGTTATAGAACACAGAAGTAATTCTTTTTATCATTATTGAGTTTTGGTACCAGTAATCCAACCTCTCTCTACCCCTCCTATCCCAACCCCCCTATCTTAGCCCAATGATGGACTGGCATTCTACTCTAACTCTAGTGAGATCAGAGAAATGGTAAATTTTTGAGGATATGAAAATGCTAACCCTGACTTTTATCATACTCTACCCCATAAACGTGCAAATATTATATGCCAACCAAAAATTGTTAACAAGAAAATATAAAAGAAATAGCAGTATCAATGATGTAATGAAAAAATTAGAGGCATTGAAGTCAGACAGACCCATGTCAAAATCCCAGATCCATCACTGAAGAGCTTGGGCAAATTACTAAAGCTCTTTTGAGTTCAGTGTTCTTATCTGTAAAAGGTTGTTAATGATACTTGAGTAGATTAAATGAAATAATTTGGACAATCACTTGATACTTGGCACATAGATAGATGAAAACAAATAGTAGCTCCCATCCCTTTAACAATATGAGACACACATATACTTATTCATCCAAAAATATTTTAACAATAGATTACCAAAAGGACTGCAGTTCACCAGTTAGGAGTGTGTATGAAAATCCTCTTTGAGCCTTTTCTTCCTCATTGATTTTTTTTAAGAATATTCACTGCAACATTCTTTTTTTTAAAATTTTTTTAATTGTTGATGGACCTTTATTTTATTTATTGTTGATGGACCTTTTATTTATTTATATGCAGTACTGAGAATATTGAACCCAGTGCCTAACACATGCTAGGCAAGTGCTCTACCATTGAGACACAATCTCAGCCTCTCTTCATTGACTTTTCAAAAACTTGCAGTATGGGAAGGTTTGCAATGATTACCTCTTTTTTTTTTTTTTTGTACTGGGGATTGAACCCAGGGATGCTTTACCACTGAGCCACATCCCCAGCTCTTTTTTTAAAAATTTTTTAAGACAGAGTCTCACTAAGTCAACGAGGGTCTCACTAAATTGCTAAGGTTGGTCTCAAATTTGTGATCCTCCTGTTTCAGCCTCCTGAGTCACTGAGATTGAGGGTGTGGGTCACAGCACCCAACTAATGATTAACTTCTTACATGATGTCTCCTCCTAGATCTATGAAATGATGCTGGTAAGACACGGCTATATGATTGTTGGAGACCCCATGGGCGGAAAGACTTCTGCTTATAAGGTGTTGGCTGCAGCTCTGGGTGATTTATATGCAGGTAAAGCTCACATCCCTGACTTCCAGTGAGGACAGGACTCCCTGCTCAGCTGGCTGGCTCCATGTTCAGATAATGCCAGGTTGCGGGTTTTGCCAATCCTGAATCATGATGTCAGATCTAGAAATAGAATATGGCACACAGATGTCTGCAGGCAGAAAATAAATGGTGGGGTAGGGGAATTCTAACAAGGGGCTTTATGTGTCTGTCATTAAGGCTGGGGGAAATTTCTCAAATGCTGAACAGTGGCTTCTCCCAGTTCCCCAGTGAGAGACTCCTGTCATTGGCCTAAACAACATGAGTCCAAAAGCAAACCATTGAATGATTTGTTTTCTTTTCTTTCTATTTCTATCCCTTCTTCCCTTCTCTCTTTTCTTCCCTTTCCCTTCTGATCTTTTCTCCTTGTCTCCCTTCTTCCTTGTTTTTAAGGTAGGGAAAAGAGCTCATATTTTTTAATTACACTCAAAATGAATGATTCAAACAACCCCTTCTCGTATCCTCTGTTTTCCCAGCTGTAAAATGGGATTGTTATGAAAGTTAAATGAGATTATGCAGGTGAATAATCTAGCCGACTCAACAAATAGAAGCTGTTTATTGCCAGATAAACAGTTTAGGGTTTTATAATTTGTTGTTTGTTTTGGTATAAAAGGCAAACCTGCAGTTTTGAAAAGCAGTCCAGTGTTGTGTGTTTACATAATCAATTCAAGTACTTCATTTAAAATTGTTTTCTAATGACATTTGATGATTCAATTGTGTTTTTTTAATTTTGTTTTAGGAACGAACTTAGATTTGATAACTAAATTTGGCATTTCAAATTTAAATATGGTAATAATTTTGGAACTTAAATATAGTTTAAGAAATGAAATGAAGAAAAAGGAGAATACACCATTATCTTTGCCTCCAAATTCTGCAGAAATAGTTGTTTATTTACTGCTTGGTTCATGCATTCCAACTTTTTCTTACTCTGAAGGATCATGAAAAGTGTCATTATTTTCTGTTATAAATGCTGTACATTCATCATCCTGGTTACTCTTATTGGGTCCTAGAACTCCAAATGTGTGCATTTCCCTGGGAACAGGTGACACTGAGTAGGTGAGAAAAAAAGATTTAAGGGCTAAGCTAGCCCTTTAGATAGAGGAAAGTGACCACCATCTTTCAGAATCTACCTATCAGTTGTTTCATCATCCCACACCAATGCCAAGGTTCTTAGGTGGCTTTAACAGCAGGTGAGTAAAGAGGGCTGAGGAGATGAAATCTGTCTTCTTTAATACTTGAATTCTTTAGGTCCAGTCAGATTTTTTTTTTCATCCTGGATCTGACTGGTACATTTGCCCTGATGGAAATAAGGCACAGAAGGGAAGTATAATGGAGCAGGGGACAGTGGCACATGCCTATAATCCCAGCAGCTCAGGAGGCTGAGGCAGGAGGATCCCAAGTGCAAAGCCAGCCTCAGCAAAAGCAAGGCACTAAAGAACTCAGTGAGACCCTGTCTCTAAATGAAATACAAAATAGGGATGGGAATGTGGCTCAGTGGTCTAGCGCCCCTGAGTTCAATCCCTGGTACCACCCCCGCCCCCCAAAAAAAGTATGAGGGAAAACACTGACTATAATAACCCAAAAATTTAAGTCATAGCCTATCCAGATTCCCCAGTCTTTTTATGCAAATATATTCTCTAAGGACTCTTCCTTGGATAGCCTCTGAGATGCCATTATCTCTGGCTTGATGTTCTGGTCTCACTGGAGCCTTTGTAACTATGTTGGACCTTCTTGCCCAGCCAATCAGATGGAGGAGTTTGCCGTGGAGTTCAAGATCATCAATCCCAAGGCCATAACAATGGGGCAGCTGTATGGGTTTTTTGACCCAGTGAGCCATGAATGGACGGACGGTGTCCTAGCCAATGCTTTCCGAGAACAAGCATCTTCAGTGTCTGATGACCGCAAGTGGATTATTTTTGATGGACCAGTGGATGCTGTTTGGATTGAAAATATGAACACTGTTCTGGATGACAATAAAAAGGTAGCTATGGAATCTATCACTTTTTCATGGGTGGGATACATCTTTTATTAAAGTGAGTGAGTGAGTGAGTGAGTGAAACGATACAAACACATGCATTTAACACCCTAAAAATGAATACTCCACGAGAGAAGAACAGTTTTTAGTTCATGAATTATGCTTCTGTTTGTATTTGTAGTCAGTAAGCTAAATCTGATTAAAGACCATGTCGAATAGTGGTTAAAAACCTTGATGATGACATCAAGTTGAACCTTCTTCACCACCCTTGAGCTGTGTTATATTAGGCAACTTATATACTTGGTTTTCACATTCATAAAAATATAATAGGACTGTTGATAATGAAGAGAGATAATACATATGGAATGTGGGTTATTCATTACTGTTTAAGAAACTATGCTAATATTTAGTGGCTTAGAAAAACTATTTTTCTCATGATCTTGTGGGTTGGGCATTTTGAAAGGGCTCAGTGAAGTAATTGGGTTTTTTAAATTTATTTTATTTTATTTTTATTAGTTGCTCAAAACATTACAATGATCTTGACATATCATATATCATACATTTGATTCAAATGGGGTATGAATTTTTATTTTTCCCATGTGTACAAATTGCAGGATCACATTGGTTATACAGCCACGTTTATACATACTGCCATACTAGTGTCTGTTGTATTCTGCTGCCCTTCCTATCCCCTTCCTATACCCTGCTCCCCTCCCCTCCCCTCCCATCACCTCTCTTAGTTGTAGATGGACACAGTATCTTTATTTTGTTTATTTAGGGTTTTTTTTTTTAATGTGGTTCTGGGAATCAAACCCAGTGCCTAATGAATGCTAGCCAGGTGCTATACCCCTGAGCCACAATCCTAGCCTGGCAATTGGTTTTTAATTCTGGTGATTTTAGTGGGGGCAACTGTACTAGAGGATCCACATTCACGATAGCTCCTTCATTCAGTGCCAGGTGCTCATTCCTCTTGGCCTCTTTTTTTTTCCCCCTCTCTAAATAGCATGTCGCCTTCCAGGCCTTGCATGGCAGTCTCTAGATAGTCACACTTCCACTAGTGCGTGTCTGACTTCCAAGAGGCAGGCAGTGGAAGTTTCCAAGAAATGAAGGATCATAGCCGAGTACGGTGGCTCACACCTATAATCCCAGTAGCTCAGGAGGCTGAAGCAGAAGGATCATAAGTTTAAAGCCAGCCTCAGCAAAAGTAAGGTGCTAAGCAACTCAGTGGGACCCTGTCTCTAAATAAAATACAAAATAGAGCTGGGATGTGGCTCAGTGGTCGAGTGCCCCTGGGTTTAATCCCTGGTGCCAGAAAAATTTAAAAATAAAAATGAAGGATCATGCTTAGAATGACACTCAGTCACTTCCTCCAGTTTTGTTGGTTAAAGAAGTCTCTGACTTAACCAGAGTCAAGAGAACAGGGAAATAGATGATGTCTCTTGATGAAGGTAGACAAGTTTACACTATAAAAGTATCCATGGGATGGATGCATTGTTAGAGTCTTTGGAAAATACAATCTGCCACAGAAAATACAGTGACACTAAAGAGCTTGGACCTAAGCCAGGCACCCTGGGTTCAAACCCTGGCCACCACAAGGCAGCTCAGTAATCTCAGACAAGCTCTTTATTTTCTCAAGGCCTCAATTTTACCCCTGGGTTCAATCCGTGGTGCCAAAAAAAAAAAAAAAAAAAAAAAAAAAATGAAGGGTCATGAATCTAGAAATGGGGATGACAATGTCTACAAAGTGTTGTTAGGAAGATAAGTTAATATTTGCAAACTGCTTATCATAGTGCCTGACATAAAGCAAGCACTGTAAACTATTGCTTAAAATGAAATTATAACGTAAAATAAAATGTATCACTACTTCAAATGAGAGTTCCTATGCTAAATAGGTGCCATTATCAAATCAGAATATATTTTAAAACTGTTTGCTGTCACAAGAATACACATTAGTCATGTTCTACAGTGGAAGTAATAATTATCCAAATTATACATGTTAATTCTAGCATGTGCATAATTTTGATGATATAACATAAAAATAGGAATGTTTTATTATATGATATGGGCTATACTATGTAAACTAATGTATCTGTTGGTCTTAAGTATGAAGAGAGGGGCTGGGGTTGTAGCTCAGTGGTAGAGCGTTTGCCTCACAAGTGTGAGGCACTTGGTTCAATCCTCAACACCACCTAAAAATAAATAAATAGCCAGGCATGATGGTGCATGCCTGTAATCCCAATGGCTCCAGAGGCTGAGGCAGGAGGATCGTGAGCTTAAAGCCAGCCTCAGCAATGGTGAGGTGCTAAGCAACTCAATGAGACCCTGTCTTTATTTAAATACAAAATAGGGCTGGGGATGTGGCTCAGTGGTTGAGTGCACCAGAATTCAATCCCTGCCTTGTACCAAAAAAAAGAAAGAAAAGAAAAAAGAAAAAGAAGAAGCATTAAGAGAGTTATAATCAGGGAATTCCCTAATGGTTCCTCTCAACAACTATAGTTTGATATAAATCAAACTATAGTTCAGGGTGGTCTCTGTTACTTTTATTTATATTCAAAGATGACACAGCTGGGGTGTTAGCCCCACTACAGTTGTGACCTTTCTGGAGGTGCATGTAGTGATATGGGCCAGGTAACATGCAGGGAACTTTTTTACTACAAATTAGGAAGAGCAGCAGGGACCTGTGGTGTTTTCCCTTCTCCTTGGGAGACCAGGGCCCAGGCTTTTTTTTAGGACTTCATGGTGTCACCTGAGCCCATGTGGGCAATGGTGAATGAGGCACATATTCTGAGGCTCACCTTTGTGTTTGCACCTCTTTCTACAGGATGTGCCTGCCAAATACTAGGACTTCCAACAGTCTTCCATCCCATTCCAAAAGAGATTTATGGAAAGATTCTTATCACTGTAGCCATGGACTAGTCCATTGGCAGGGTTCAAATAGAATCTTGTCTGAGAGATTTGAGCAGATAAAACAGGATGAGGATGTGCAGTTACGTCCTATGTTAAACTAAGAGAAAGGGGCTTAGAAATGACTATGTGCCAAGCACATAATAGGTACTCAACATTTGTGGAATGCATTCAAACCAGCTCTGCCTCCACTGAGATCTTTCACTTGCAGATGGAATTTAACCCCTAGGCCTGTCCTCCACCCCTCTGCTTTACCCTTTCAGCTGTGTTTAATGAGTGGGGAGATTATCCAGATGACCACCAAGATGAGTCTGATCTTTGAGCCAGCCGACCTTGAACAGGCCTCTCCTGCCACCGTGAGTAGGTAAATCAGCTCACACTGGCATCCAAGCCCTAATCAGGAAATAAGCTCTGAAAAGCCACAAATGTGACTAAGTCCTACTGAACGTATTTGACATTCACTTACACGTGTCATAAATCAGTCGTTAATCCATACTAAAATCTAAAATCAAGCCAGTACTTTGGAAAAGTGTTTGACTTTCTCTCTAATAGTTCAACTTCCATTTGCCCATGACCCAGCAATTCTGCTCCTAACTATATGCCCAAAAGAGACTTACTATGAATAGTAGGAGACCTATAAAGAATATTCACAGTGTCACAACTCACAAAAACAAACATTTAGAAACAGGTATAATATAACTGAAGGATAATGTAACCAGAAATTGTGATATACATATCATGCAAAATAAACGGAGCTGCTCTGACATGCAACTGTACAGATAAGTCTTAGTAAATATATTAAGGATCAAATCACAGCAATATTATGTATAAAACTAAGTCCACAATATTACCTTCAGCATGGTACCCCTGTGCCTTATAGTTATATGTAATATAACTATATATTCATCAGTGCATTATAGTTATATTTAATAAAGGGGTTCATTTTGACATGATCATACATGCATGAATTATAATTTGCTCTACTTCAGTCCCCACTTAAATTGTTAAAAATCACTAAAATAAAAATGTATCTACGTATACATTTTAGGAAACACATAAATGTTCTAAAACTATGTAAGAAGGAAAGAAGTCAAGGTTCAAGATGCTGCGTCACTGCAGCTGGGGACACTTAGGGGAGTAGGACAGGGAGATCATGTGGCTAGATGAAGGCCATTGTCAAGTCCACTAAGGCCTAGAATAGTGCATAAAATACAGCAGATGTTCAATACAGGTTGGCCAGTGTTGCTAACAGAGAGCACCAGACTGGTTCTCTGTGCTTCCCAGGTGTGGGATGATCTACATGGAGCCACTTCAACTAGGCTGGAAGCCCCTGAAGGATTCGTACATGGACACTCTGCCCACCAGCCTCACTGAGGAACACCATGAATTGGTGAGACCCACGGGCCCCTTTCCTCCCATCCCACCCCCATTTCCCTACTCATCTACAGAACCTTCTAGGTACATCTTCATCTTCGGAGTTCCAGAATGAAAGAAGGGGAGGGATTCCCTGCCTTCCTCCAGATATCTTGTTTCCTGTCTTCCTGCCATTTTTCCCCCAGATTTCTTCTTCATGTGATGAGGATGGAATGGTGCAGTCAATTCTCCCCATTCTTCCACCTTCTCTATCACTTCTCAGCTCCCTAGTGGTGAATCCTGAGAAATACTCTTTATGTCACCCCTTCCTCCATTATCATCCTTTCCTCTATTGCCTGTAAACAGAAATGTCTGTAGAAGTTGCCGTAGAGTTGGACCCTGTTAGGAAGAGTCATGTTCCTCTCTGTTGCTGATCCCTATCCCTGTAACCTATCCTCTACCTCTCCTTCAAAGAGGAAGCTAGAACCAGAGAGATGCTCTCCTTGCAGCTACTACAAATGACAGTTCCCTTCTTCCCTTCCTTAAAGAGGTAGAAAAGCTCAGGTCATAGATACATAGCTACACTCTCAGGCGAGGGAAGGAGAAAGGGACAGCCTGTGTTTGTGGTGCCTCTTGTCTATTAATCCCTGTATTAAGGGACATCCTTAGGAAAGTCCCCACAGAGGGAGACAAGAGTTGAGTTCTGTCCCACCACGTGGATACTGTTACCATGTACATATATGTATAATATGTACAAACACATGCATTTGTAAATAGATACTTGTCCACATGTACATTCAGGAACCAGTCTACACACACACACACACACACACACACACACATACACACAGTGAATGCTACCAAGGCCCATGCTTGTAAAGTCCTTCATGATCTCCCCAATGTCCTTTTTTCCCCCCTTGTAGTACTAAGGCCTCACACATGCTGGGCAAGCACTCCACCATGGAGCTATACCCCCAGCCCATCCCCAGTGTCTTCAGCTCAGAGCCTCACTCCTTATCAGGTCTCGCAGTACTCTGTTACCTACCCCTGGCTGCCTCTACAACCTCGTCCCTCCAGCTCATTCCTCCAGCCATTCTCCCTTGACTTCATTCTAGAAAACTCCAGGTTTCACTATGTCAAGGCTTTTGCACTTTTTATTCCTCATAATAGAAATCTTGTCCCAACTCATTTTATGGGTTAGTCCTACCTTCCCTGACCAACTGTCATTTGTTTCCTGCAAATACTTTCCATGATCTATAAGTATTTTATTTTATTTCCTTGTTTGTTTTTTTAGTTGTCTGTATTCCTAGCTTCTCAGATTGTAAGCTAGCATGGACTTTGCCTATCTCATCCATCATTTATCCCCAGCACTCTTACAATGCATTTAGTAGATGCTCAATGAATATTTGTTTCCTGAATAAATACAGATGCTCCTCAGCTTAAGATGAAGTTATCTCTCAACAAATCTGTCATAAATTGAAAATTTTGTAAGTTGAAAATGCATTTTATTCACCTAATCTACAGGACATTAGCAACACAGCACACTATAAAATATTAGTGGTTTCTCCCATGATTGCAGGATGGACATGGAGCTGTCTGGCTGCTACTGCTCAGCATCATGACAGAGTGTCATACTGAATATCACCAGCCCACAGAAAATAAAAATCAGAATTTGAAATATTTAAATTTTGAACCTATGCTCAAAAGTAATCAGCAGTCTTACATCCCCAGCCTCCTGAGGGGGACCAAGCTCTTAGTCTTCAACTCCCTTTTTGATAACATCTGCCAATCTCACACAGCTTTCTACTCTCAGGTCAATGACATGTTCATGTGGCTTGTCCAGCCCTGCCTGGAGTTTATTCATCATCATTGTAAATTTGTGGTTCAAACATCTCCCATCCACCTTGCCTTCTCAATGATGAGACTGTACTCCTCTCTGCTTGGTAAGTGCCACCTACGGGTCTTAAGCCACATGAGGGTTGGATGCCCTCACTCCCTTTTGTCCCACTTGAGTTATAATAGGAACAGCTGATTGGCCAAGAATAAGTGAGACTTTAAATTTTAGATAATGGAGGGTGAAAAAATCCATGTGTTTTGTCTTTATCTGATATTGATTGGCGGGGATGAGGGGGTTCTTGTGCAAGTTACCCCAGCCTCAGGTTCTTCAACCATACAATGGAGTAATAATTTCTGTCCTTTATTTCACAGAGATATCCCAGAGGGAGATGAATTTAGATGAGACATATGAATAGATCTCAGGAAAAAAAATTATGAAAAAATAGGAAGTTTTTACATGTTAAGAAAACTTACATAACAAAAATGTAAATTCACAAAATACATAAATACACCGTAAGAGAACCAATCATGTTTGGAATATTTGAAACAATGGTTTTGTGATTTACCTACTACCCAAGGTACAATTATACATCTTAATAACAGTGGCACACGAATCAAACTTGGCTGAATTCCAGTATGAATGACAAAAGATATGTCCATTAGGAGAACTTCTATTGGATACCATTTCTTTTTCAAGAGGATGCAGAACTCAAACTCAAGATGAATCTTTTAAAATATTTTTTTCTCAGCACATTTCTTCCCAAAGCATATTGTAGTTGTAGTTTTTTTTAATGTGACACAGTAAACAGTTAAGTGGAGAATTTCTACATGTTATTTTATTTTCAAAAATTAAATTTTGAGGCATTTTTTCAGAAGCATACCAACTATGTATATAATGCCACTTATTTGCATTATTTTTGGTGAATATTGCATGTTTTCCTAACCTCTCTCCACCATCCTGATGTAATATCTCCTGGAAAAGAAGGCAACACCATGAGAAATAGAGTCATTGTCCCCCATCATAGATGATCTCATCTCTTACTTTGCCAAATCAGTAATGGTGGAACCTCTCAGAAGTCCTCAGATGCACACAATGACTAAAAACTGGAAGCTGAAACTTGAGTGCACATGGAGATGATTTCAGAAAGTACAGAGTACGCAGGTCCTTCACCTAGCTTTCCTTAATGTTAACATTTTACATAGCCAAGGTACAATGATCGGAACAAGGAAACCAATATTGGTGCTCTTATACTATTAACTATATACTTTTTTTGAATATCACCAGTTTTTTCACAGATGTCCTTTTCATATTCCAGGATTCAAATCAAAATCTCACATTGCATTTAACTATATGTCCCCATAGTCCCTGCCACTCTGGTAGTCCCTCAGTCTTTTCTTTTTTGATAACTTTGCCACTTGATGAGTACTGGCCAGCTATTTTATTGAATGCTTTTCAATTTAAGTTTGCCTCACATTTTCTTAGAATTAGATTGAAGTTATGCATGTTTGGTAAGAATACTGAAGAAATGGTGATGTACATCTCTTATTACTAATAAATGTTCTGATCAAGGTTAACTTTGGCCAAAAACACATTTTTTTGTGTGCTTTGTTTAGAGAAAATATTTGGAAACTATGCAAACATCTATTTCTTCTCAAACTTTACACCCACAGATTTTGAGCATCTATTGGTGCATCTTGCCTATAACAATTATTATGGCGCTTGTCTAATGATAATTTTCTGTTTTTATTCCTTCTATATTTATTCATCAGGATTCTTCTAGAAGGAAGAGTGTTCTTCATCCCCATTTATTTATTCAATTGTTTGTGGATCAAATATGTACTTATGGATATTTATTTTATTCTACAGATTATAATACCATGCTGCAATTAATTGTTTTGTTACTCAAATGGCTTTAGTCATTGGGAACTCCTTCAGGTTGGCTCTTGTGTCTTTTTGGTATGTTTCTATCCTTTTTGAAGCATGTCCTTGTTTTCTGATATTTCAAAATATTCCAGGCCCATCTTGTGATTTCTCTGGCTCACCCTGTAATTAATGACTTCTCTAAAGAGCCCCAGTTCTTTATTCTGAAGAGTGGTATTTAGAAACCAGACATTGGGACTAAAGGTGTTCACTGTTACTGAAGAGGGACATAAAATACTTTTATGTGCTGCTGGGAGGAAAGAAGCAGAAAGGCTGTAGGGACTGACTTTGGTCAGAAGACTCAGGTGATAAAGTGCAGCCAACCCCTGGGTAACCACGGGCAGCATGGCTGTAAGGAAAAGTATCTAATGGGAGGAAGAGGAAGAGGAGGAGTGCTGAGAGGAAGGGGACAGCATTTATCTAATTATCATGTTTTTTCCCTTGGGTCTATTCTTTGACCTGAAAGGGAAGTGCACTGTGCTGCTTTGCTACTCAAAGTAGCATTTACAAGAAATATTGCATCACCTGGGAGCTCATTAGAAAAGGAGAAATATGGACCAACTGAATCAGAACCTGCAATTTTACAAAATCCTGGGTGATCTGCATGTATGATTAAGTTTGAGAATCATAGGAGAAGTCATAAGGAGCTTGGGCTTTGGAGTCAGCCAGATTTAGATTCACATCTTAGCTTCAGCATGTCTGTGATCTGTAACCCCTGGTGTTTACAAGCTTTAATTGATTCATCTAAAAATAGAAACAACCATACCTCTTTTATAAATCTGTTTTGTAAGTTAAATAAGAATATGCATTGGGAGAGAGTATTTTGTAAAGATGAAGGAGTAGGAAGCACGAGAAATCAGTCTCCCATCTGGACAACTGGCCTGGCAGAATCTTTCCAATATAACTATTTTGCAATTCTGGAGTCTATTCCAAGGCTTGCAACTCCAGGGGAAGGCCTGGATAGTAAATTGCAATTCATTTTCGTCAATTTCAGCTTTTAGCATGGTAGCAGCTACCCTTCTCCACCCCGCAGTGCTCTGGCAGGAGCTATGCATGTGTTCCAGGATCAGCCTGCATGTAGGATGTGAGAGTCAGGGTGGACAACAAGGACCTTGTCAACCAGATGTCAGGGATCTGCTTCTGATTGCAGAGGTACAGACACTGCACTCCTTACCCCCATGATTGTCAGTCACATCACATTGGGATGAATAACTTCCAAGAAACTTCCAGGGTCAGCCCCCTTCTCCCCGCTAAATTTTTCTCTTTTACTCTTATAGGAACTAAACATTTAGGGATTAGGACATTCAAAAACAGCCACATATACAGAAAAAATTGGAAACTCACTATAGATAACCACAGGGGAGAAAAATGTAGTCTTAGGAAAAAAATTGAGAAAGGAAGGAAATGCTGGAGAGAGATATTGGCCAAATTATAGTTATACTGCGTGCACGTACAACTATGTAACAACAAGTCCCACTATTAGGTACAACTATAATGCACCCATAAAAAAAAGAAAAAACCCTGAGAAGACCTTAAATTTATAATTCTGTATGATCCCTAAAACAGACACAGCTGCCAAAGGAGAAAAAATAAAAGAAAGAGAAACTACTTCATCATGCTTAACCTGAAAGACTGAAAGCTTTTCCTCTTTGATCAGGACCAAGACAAAGATGCCTATTCACACCTTCTACTAAAAATGGTCCTATGGTGGTTCCAATCTTAGGTTTTTTTTTTCATTATTCAGATAATTTTATCAATGTTCTTAAAAACATCATTTAGAATTTTTAGATAGGTAGTTTGCTTTCTTTTTTATATTTTTAAAATTTTAATTTGTTATATATGACAGCAGAATGCATTACAATTCATATTATACATACAGAGCACAATTTTTCATATCTCTGGTTGTACATAGAGTAGAGTAACACCATTTGTGTCTTCATAATGTTCTTAGGGTAATGATGTCCATCTCAATCTACCATCTTTCCTATCCTTCTCCCTTTCCCTCCCTCCTCCCACCCTTTGCTTTCCAGAGTGGCCATATAAATCCCACTCCTCAATATATATATCCAAACAATCTAAAATCAGCATACTGTTGGAATACAGTCACATCAGTGATCAGTATTTATAGCAGCACAGTTCACAATAGCCAAATTATGGAACCAGCCCAGATGCCTGTCAACAGACAAATGGATTTTTTAAAATGTGGTCTATACACCAATAGAGTTTTACTCAGCATAAAGCAGAATGAAAATATGGCATTTGCTGGTTAAATGGATTGAACTGAAGAACATGCTAAAGAAAATAAGCCAGAAGTTAAGGGTTGAATGTTTTCTCTCATATGTGGAAGCTAAATCAAAATAATTGGGGTTTGCAAGGGGAGAGAATCCCATAAAAATAGATCAGTTGACTAGAGGAAGGGGATTGAGAGGAAAGGAGAAAAGATGGGAAAGGGGAGAAATGTTAGCTGGACCCTTCCTAATACCATATAAAAATTAACCAAAATGGATGAAAGATCTAAACATGGAGCTAAAACTATAAAACGAACAGAAGAAAACATAAGGCAAAAATCTCATGACACTGAACATGGCTGTGATATCTTAGATTTGACTGAAGGCATAGGCAACAAAAGAAAAAAAAAAGAAAACAACTTCATCAAAATTTAAAGCTTTTTATGTATCAAAAGGCATTATTGACAGATTTAAAAGACAACCCACACAGAATGGAAGAAAATATTTACAAATCATATATCTGATAAAGGATTAATGTCCAAAGTACAGAGAGAACCACTAAAATTTAACATAAAAATACAAACAACTTAATTAAAAGGATAAAAAACTTGAGTAGACATTTCTCCAGAGAAGACATACAAAAGGCCGATAAGCACCTGAAAAGGGTCAACTTCAATAATAATTAGAGAAATACAAAAATCATACCCATTAGGATGGCTACAATAAAAGACACAGAAAATAGCAACTATTGGCATGGGTGTGGAGAAATTGGAATGCTCATGTACTGTTGATGGGAATTTAACATAGTATCCTGCCATTGAAAATCATTTGGTGGGTTCTCAAAAAAAGTAAACATAGAATTATCATATGATCCATATTTTTCACTTATGGGTATATTCCCAAAATAATCGAAAGCAGGTGCTCAAATAGATATTTGTATACCCATGCTTATAGCAGCATTATTCACGATTTCCAAAAGGTAGGAGCAACTCAAATGTCTATCAGCAGATGAATGGATAAACAAACTATGGGATAATCATATGACCTAGAATTCTTCCTCAAAAGGAAGAAAATTCTGACACGTTGTACAACATGGATGAACCCTTGAAAACATTATGCTAAGTGAAATAAACCAGTAACAAAATGACTGTATGATTCCACTCCTCTGATATACCTAGAGTTGTCAAACTTACAGAGACAGAAAGTAGACTGCTGGTCATGTAAGGGGTGGAAGGGAGATGGGAGGGCAAGTTACTGTTTAATGGGTTCAGAGCCTCCGTTCTTCAAGATGAGTTCTGCATATCAGTGGCTCGATGGTTGTTCAATATGAATTACTTAAGGCCACCAAACTGTACACTTGCAAATGGTAAAGATTTTATGTTCTGAATATTTTACCATGATAAAAACTGTGTATGGTTAAGGATATGGAATGTGATGGGCACTCAGCCAATATGAGTCACCTCCCCAGGTCCTTTTCTAGCACAAACCTGTTATTTACATCTTTCATATCCATGGTACTCTGCTGCCAGTCTTGAGCTTCCTTTTTCTTTTTCTTATTCTTTCCTTTTAGATGAAATCAGAGAAATTGATAAGGAGGACTCCGAATTATTTGAAAGCCTATCAAATCAACAGGTCTTCCTCTGGCTACAAGGACTATTCCTCTTTTCTTTGGTGTGGACAGTGGCCGGCACCATCAATGCGGACAGCAGAAAGAAATTTGATCAGTATTTCCGCAACCTGATCATGGGCATGGATGATAAACACCCAAGGCCCAAAAGTGTCAAACTCACCAAAAACAACATCTTTCCAGATAGAGGTAACTCAGTACTTGTTTGTTATTCCTGTTATAATAGTTTTAAGTATGTGTCCCAAAACCAACCAAACTGCATGAATCATGTGAGACCCCTTATAAAAGCTAAGGAAGGTTCTATAGTCTTGTGAGTGGGTTCACTTCTCCAGGGCTGGTCTAGATATGTAAGAGGCGGGTGGTCCTGATATCATCATCTTCTAGGATATTAAACTGCTTCTTTAATTTAGAAAAAGTAATGTGACAGCTTGTGTTGGTTTTTTGGGGGGAGGGATTACCCATAATTTCTTAATAGAATGAGAAGTTTCTACACTTTTGTTTTCTTACACTTGTCTATTCCTCTCCTCTTGTGTTTACATACTTCATGTCATGGTAATTATGGTATTATTTCTCTTAATTTTTGTCATTATAATCTAGTATATTCAGATATTTCCAATTTTGCTATATAATCTTCAAAAATGATAATTTTAAGGGCTACAAGTATTCTATGTGTGTGACATCATTTACCAAAAGAAAGATGTTTCTTTTAAGTAGATTTTATTGCTTTTTCCAACCATCCAAGTAATACATTATTCAGAGTTTAGAAAATACAGAGAAGAAATAGAAAAAAATTAAGATCAATAGGAATTCCATCATCCAGAAATGTCACTGTGTGTGTATATGTGTTCAGATTTTTTCTGTATTTCTACAACATAAGGAGGATCATACTATAAATACTTTCCAAAAAGCTTTACTTTTTATGGCTGTAAAAAAGAGCATATAAAGAGCTATGAGGAAACTCCCAGGACTGACAGTAATGTGTATATTAAGAGAATTGGTTTACATAGTATTTTCAAAAGCTTAGAGAATGTAGGCTTAAGAGGTAGGCATTTTATTATATGTTAGTTTAAGATAGGCATTTTATTATATGTTAGTTTAAATTTTATTATATTTGTTTAAAACATAAACAAATCCTGAATCTTTGAATCATAGTTAATGATATACATGCTGAAGTCTTTATGGGGAAGTATAGAGGTGGGCTTTAATTTATTTTGAAATGTTTCAAAAAAGATAAGATGGATTAATGAGTAGATAAAGGGACAAAGAGGAATGTGATAAAACAAGAAAAGCAAATGATAAACTCTAAGAGGTAGTTATCCAGTGCTCACTGTACAATGTTTTCAGTGTTTATGTATTTTTGATATTTTTCATAACAATAAAACAATGAATGAGCAAATAGGTTCCCTGCCCTGTACCCCACACTCTCACCTGCACACCTGGCACATTTCACGTAATGCATGATTACCTGTTAGCCTAATAGCATGGAGGCCCCATACATTTCCATTAGTTGGGTGATAGTATATTCATTCACTCTTGGTTTTGGATGGTTTATTTTTATCTTAGTAAAATACAAATGACATAGAGTTTACCACTTTAATAATTTGAAATTCAGTGGCAGTAAGAACATTCCCATTGTTATGCAACCATAACCACCATCCAAATCCAGAACTTTTTCATTTTCCCAAACTGAAATTTCATCACCATTAAACAATGATTTCCCATTGCCTCTTCCTCCCTTTCCTGGCAACAATGGCTCTACTTTCTGTCACCAAATGTTAGATTACATTGGGTACCTCATCTCAGCAGAATTATATGGTCTATGTCCTTTAGTAACTGGCTCATTTCATTTAGCATAATGTCCTCAGTGTTCATCCGCGTTGTAGTACATGTCCTTTAAAGACCTAATAATATTCTATTAGATAATATACCACTTGTTCATTGCTGATATATAAGAAAGCAATTGAGTTTTGTATTTTAATCTTATATCCTGCAGACTTTGCTATAATCACTAATAAGTTCCAGGAATTTTTTATTGATTCTTTAGGATTTCCTGCATACTTATGTCATCTACAAATACAGTATTGTTTCTTCCTTCGTGTTATTTTATTTCCTTTTCTTCTCTTACTCCATTAGCTATGATTTTTAGTATGCTTTTGAATAGGTATGATAAGTGAAGACATCATTATTTTGTGCCCAATCTTAAAGGAAAGCTGCTCATTTTTTGACTCTTATCTGTGGTGCTATCTGTTCAGTTTGTGGATATTCTTTATCAAATTGAGGAACGTCCCTCTTCTCTTTCTAGTTTACTAAGATGAATGCTTGGGTTATTGATTTTAGATGTTTATCCCTTTCTAATAAATGTAATTAACACTATAAATTTCCCTCCAAACATTATGTTCACTGTATCTCACAGATCTTGAAACGTCGTATTTTTATTTCTGTTTAGTTCACAATATTTTCAAATTTCTCTTGAGACTTCCTGGATTTGTATGTCATTTTGAAGTGTGTCATTGAATCCCAAAGTATCTGGGGATTTTCCAGGCATCTTTCTCTTATTTCTCTTAGTATAATTCCATTGGTTTGATAGCATACATTGTATGATCTCTGTTCTTTTAAATGTGTTGAAGTGTTTTATAGCTAAAAATGTGGGCTGTCTTGGTGAATGCTCCATGTGAAGAGAAATGAATGCTCCATGAGAAGAATGAATAGTCTGCTATTGTCAGATGGAATAATCTGTAATGTAGATCCAATCGTTCAATTTAACTATAGTCTCACTCATTCTCTTACTGTCAATTACTGATAGAGGGGCGTCAAAATGTCCAACTATAATATTGAGTTTGTTTGTTTCTTCTTGAAGCACTATCCGTTTTGCCTCATGTATTTTGTCTTTCTGTTTACATTTGAAATGTGATAGAATCTAATCAAAATTTCTTCTTTTTAGTGGTGCTGAATTTTTTTTTATGTAGCAGTAATTTGTTTTCCAGTATGTTCCTTATTTAATGTTCTTTTGTAGGTTTTGTTTTTATTTTGACAGACTATGTTTAGATGTTAGTTTTCCTTTCATTTACTCCACTTAGGATTTGATCCATCCTTTTAGGCAGCAAGGAAAATTTTTATTCTTTGGCTTTCATCTCTATATTCTCTCCCCCGCCCCATCTCTCTCTCTCTCTCTCTCTCTCTCTCTCTCTCTCTCTCTCTCTCTCTCTCGTATGTGTGTATGTGTTGTGTGTGTGTGTGTGTGTGTGTGTGTGCATTTGCTCTTTCTAGTTGGGCTTTACATTTTGGCATAAGTCACCACAATTTCGTTTCTCCACTGTCTCTATTAATTTTTAATTCTGCTTTTATATCTTTTGTTTTCTTGCTATCCTTTTTTAGTGTACAAATTAAAAGCACAGGCTAGGGAATGAAAGTGTCAGAGCTGGAGTCCTGGCTTCAACACTGAACCAGGTGGGTGAACTTGAACAAATTCCCTTAATTCCTCTCAGTTCCCACAATTATAAAATGTGGATAATAATAATAGACCATATTCATGGTGTTCTTGGAAAGATTAATTACAAAAATACTTAGGATAGACATGAAGGAAAATGGATAGCGCTTTATGTTGAAGGCATTAAGTTAATATTATCAATTTCTATTTATCATTGTTATCATCATCACTCTTAGATCATCCATCTCATTTTTTCTCATCTTGCCATTTCATTTCAACCTATTTTTTCCTGATGGCTTTTTTTCCTCCTATTTCATAATAAATGATGTTTTTGGGGTGTTTATTTTATTTTTTTGCACCTTATTGAAAATATCAAACAGTTTCCCAAAACTAGTTTCCAGTTCCACATTAAGCAAGTTTAAACAGATAACTCTCCAGGCTAATTTCCATATTATGTTCCTTTGTAATGCAATAGTTTTTCACTGGTTACATTTTTCGTTTGTTTGTTTTCTTTTGTTTTCTCCATCCTTCAAGATCAGTCTGTGCTGTCTACAAAGATGGTGCTTGAATTGCCCTTGACCCTACTCATGGCCCACTTTGTGATGACATCTTTTCTTCTCTCTTGCAGTGACATGCACAGCTCCCACTCAATTTCTAGGTAACCTTCCCCCTCTAACATGTCTTGTCTACTGTGAGGACTGCATCACCTTCTTCCATACCTTACTCAACTGAAGTAGCATTAAAAAAAAACCCATAATTTCCAGCATGCATTATTATTATTATGCATTATATATATTTTATTATATATTAAGCATTATATATTATTGTTATGGCCTAATAATGGGGGGGAAAGAGTGTGAAGAGACAGTTCTTCCAGAATAGTAGCTGGCATGCAGATGAACAGCTGCCTAATTTTCTGTGTATATGTTACCTGTTCCTCTGCATTTGGGGCAGCCATGGGGGAAAGACCCAGTGGACTCTTGTGACTTTTTCTCTTTGTTTTTAATATTTTTTAATTGTGTGTGGACTCAATGCCTTTATTCATTTTTGTGTGGTGCTAGGATTGAACCCAGTGTCTCACACTTGGCAGGCAAGTGCTCTACCACTGAGCGACAACGCCAGCCCCTCTCGGGTCTTTCTTCATACAATTCCTTGACTGATTTCTGTGTTAGCTTTCCATTACTTAACAAATACCTGAAATAATAAAGTTTTTTTTAAAAAAAGAAAAGTTTTATTTTGGCTCAAGATTTTAGAATTTTCAATCCATAGTCAGTGGGCTCCATTGCTTTGGGGCCTGTGCTAAAGTACACCATCAGGGCAGGGAGGTCATGATAGAGCAAAGCTGCTCATTCATGGCAGTAGGAAGCAAAGAGTAAGTAAAAGGAGCACTGGGGCCCTTCAAGAGCATTGCCTAACTTCCTCCCAGAAGGCACTGCCTCCTGATGGTTCCATCACCAACCAATAAGGCCAAGAACTAAGGACCAAGCCTTCAGCACACGGTTCTCAGGGGGACATTCATCCAAACCATAGCATTTTCTCAACCCAGCTCTTCTGCTTTCTACTTAGAGGAGATTCTGCCCAGATTCTTTTCAGTTTTTGTTTATAATAACATGGTTCTTCTTTTTTCTCCTATTGCAAGTATTTTAGTGAGAAATTGGGAAGCTCCTAACCAGAACCCACTTGACTCAAAAGATCTGCTTTACAGGGCTGAGAATGCAATCTCTTTACGTAACAGCTTTATTGAGCTATATTTTACATACCATAAAACCCACCCACTTAAGTCTACAAATCAATGATTTTTAGTAAATTTACCCAGCTGTGTACCCATTGCTCTATAATCCAGGTTTAGAATGTTTGGAAAGCCCCAGTAAAACCCTTCATGACTACTTTAAATTAACTGCAGATCCTTTGTTAGTCCCAGCCTCTGTATAGATTTGTCTTTTCTAGATATTTCATCTACATGGAATTAATTAATATATGACCTCCTGTGTGTGGCTTTGATTGCACTTTCCTAAATCATTGTTAAACTTTTTAAAAATATTTTCTTAGTTGTCATTGGACCTTTATTTTTATTTTATTTATTTATATGTGATGCTGAAAATCAAACCCAGTGCCTCACATGTGCTAGGCAAGTGCTTTACCACTGAGCTATAA
Source organism: Marmota flaviventris (assembly GCF_047511675.1). NCBI lineage: Eukaryota > Metazoa > Chordata > Mammalia > Rodentia > Sciuridae > Marmota > Marmota flaviventris. The sequence continues at coordinate 14,489,104 of NC_092516.1, read as the reverse complement.
CCCCAGCCCCATTGTTAAACTCTTAAAATCTCTCTCTCTCTCTCTCTCTCTCTCTCTCTCTCTCTCTCTCTCTCTCTCTCTCTCTCTTATTTTTTTTTTAGCTTTTCCACAAGGGCCTATGGTTAAATTTTAAATGTGAGAATCAGGAAAGCCTTCCCTAATTTCATGGGATGTTGTTTTCTGAGCTTTTCATGATGCAGGAGTCTTGTGGGGTAAATGGATCTCTCAGGTAAATGATGGAAAAACTGCAGTGGGGAGTATGCACCAAGGAAAGCCAGCAGCTTGGGGGACTCTCTCAAGGTTGGATTGTATCATCTGTCATGGATCCTTGTTGGTCAACCAGAGATTTATTTTTCTCTTTATTCACCAATTGACCTCTGAAAAGTCTTTTATGTCTCAATCAAAAAGTTTGCCTCATTCTCCAAGTAGAGGCGAGGATAAAAGAGCTGGGGTGAAGGAGATAATAGAAATCATTTATCTTTTAGGATTTCTACTCTTCCTTCTTCTCCCCTTCCCACCCTTGTACTTGAACTAGTCCAGAGTTACAAACACAATGCAGAGAAAACAAGAACCATTATTCTGATGAGAACTAAAGAGACCTAGAGCTAAATGTTACCAGTTGCCTCTCTGTGTGCCTGGAGCTATGATAAATGCTTGACACATATATTTTATTCACTCTCCATAGTGATTTTCTAAATTCTACATATAATCAGTCCCATTTTACAGATGTGCAAATGGTAAACTTGGCCAAGGTCACATGGCTGGTAAATCCACTTGCCATAGTTAATTTAAATATTTTCTTTGTCCTAAATGTTACTGAATCAAGCCACAAATTAGCTCCAGCTCAATATCATCAAGGAAGGGGGAAAGTGCTTCATTGATTCATGCTTTTAGAGTCCCTTTTTTTCTTGTAAAAATTATTTTATCAAAGAAAAATAATTGAAAAGTATATTTTGTTCCTACTACCCTATTTCGGTTCTCAAAAATACTTTGTTGTTTATTAACCTGCTTTCATCTTCTTATATCATTGCCATAATGGCATATACCCATGTTTATCTGACATTGCTTCTTAAAAACATTTTCTATGTTAATGTTAGTTTTTGTAATGTTCATTTTAATGACTGAAAAACATTCCATCCATCTCATAAGACAAATTTTTACTGATCTCCCAATGTAGAACATGTAAGTTATTTCTTTGCCATCACAGATGGTGTTGAATACTCATGTATACAGATTATTTTCATTGTGAATTGTTTCCTTGTGATAAATCTCCGGAAACGGGATTTCTGTCTTAGAGTAGAGGACATTTTTAGCTCTGTAAGCGTAGTGCCAGATTGCTTTCTAAAAGTGTACCAGATTGACTTCTAGGTAAAGCTGCAGAGTGACGTAGAATAACAGAAGCTCCCTTCTTTTATACCTAATTGAATTGACAACAAATCGATCCTAAAAATTCCCCAGAAATAAGCAAATAAATTATGGACAGAGAGAAAAAAAAAACTGGTGTATGATGCATCTCTCAGTTCAGAACCTGCCACCTCAATGAACTGCTAATGGTATTGTAGAAAGGAAAACAGGTGGATTGTTCTCACTGGCAATCACCAACATGGAGGACAGAGAACTGTGCTGTGACGGTGATGGGCAGCTACAAGAGATCTGAGAGAACTCTCAATCACAGAAGCCCCTGCATGATGCTGTAGCACCTCAGTGGGGCCAGAAAAACTACTACGATTTGCATCTTGCAGAATCGTGGGCTGGATGGGGATGAGAGTTCAATCCCACAGGAGTGGAGCACATGTTGCTAGCTAGGATGGGGTGAGATGGGTTCACGGTTTAGGGAAGTTGACTAAATTTCAGAGAAAGAATGAAGAGCCCAAATGTCCCAGGAATAGCAACTCTTTTTACTCAATCCTTGCAGCCTGAGGCTAGGGAAAAGAAAGCCACATGCTGGTGCTTGAACTGTGGCGAAGAAATAGCTAAGATAATCTTGTCCCAGATATTGTTGGGTAAACATAGGAAGAATTTACCTGATTATATCCAAGTAAGAAAGGTATGGCATTTGTGCAAATGAAAGAGACAGAGAGAATGTCTAATAGAAAAAAATAACCCAAAGACCAATAGAATTGAGGAAGGGAGTAGGGGGAAAGAGAAGGAAAGGGAAAGGGGAGGTACTAGGGAAAGAAATGGAGCATATTATGTGCACATGTGAATATGTCAGAATGAACCCACTTTTATATATAGTTATAATTAAAACATAATTTAAGAATAAAAGAAAATATAACCCAAGAAACAGAAAATATTTCCTGTTGACTAGTATGGGATACTGATAAAAAAAAATAGGTATGCAGATTAACTGGATAGAATTGAAAGTTAAAAAACCTTCATATTTATTTGACTTAAATTTTGACAATGCTACCTAGGTAATTAAATGGGAAAAGAATAATCTTTTCAACAAAGGATGCTAGAACAACTGAATTACACATGTAAAGGAATGAATTTGGACCTCTACTTCACACCAAAACCAAAAATGTACTCAAAATATACCAAAGGCATATATCTAAGGGTTAAAGCTATGCAATTCTTAGAAGTAAACAGATGCAAATTTTTGCAACTTTGAATTAGGCAGTGATTTCTTAGGACACTAAAATCAACATCAAAAAAGAAAAAAATAGACAAACCAGACACCATCAAAATTAGGAACTTTTGTATTTCAAAGGACAATTTCAAATAAAAAGATAATCAAGAATTGGGTGATTTTTATATCAAATTCTATATCTTATGAGGGATTCGTATGTAAACTATATAAAGAAGTACTTCAACTTCAAAAGACAAATAACCCAACTTGAAAATGGGCAAAGTACCTGAATTGACAATTCTCCAAGGGGCCAATAAACACATGGCAAGATGCTCAACATTATTAGCTATCAGGAAAGTTCAAATTAAAACTAAAATGAGATACTACTTCACAGCAGCTAGGATGGGTATAATAAAAAGATGGAAAACAAGTGTTGGTGAGGACATAGGAAAACTGGAAACCTCTCATACTATAATGGGGATTTAAAGTGGTGCAGCAATCTTGGAAAAGAGCACTTGGCATTTTCTCAAAATTAAACAGAATCCAAATGTCCACCAACTGATAAATGGTTAAATAAGATATATCCATATAATAGAGTACTGCTTGGCAATTTCAAGTAGTGAAGTGTTGTATATATGCTACAACTTGGATGAACCTTAAAAACATTATGATAAGTGAAAGAATCCAGTCACAAAAAGAGCACATGCTGTGTGATCTATTTATATTAAATGTGCAGAACAGGTAAATCTATAAGGACCGAAAGTAGATGAAGTGGTTGTCTAGTGCAGGGCAGCAGAGGATAGTGACATGGCTTCCCAGAGGCAAAGCCTCTCGGCCAGCCTACTGGCCCAAGGCAAGAACAGGTGGGCCAGCTGCCTGGAGCCTGACATTGCCTGGCGGGGCTGAGGCTCAACTCTCATCCCACGACCTCAACTCCTGCTTCCTGACTTGCCACAAGAACATGGAAGTGGGGCAGATTTGAATGAGAGTTGGGACTCACGAATTGACCGATAATGGGTAGTACATTTCCAAACCCTAATTAGCATAAGTTTGGACCAATAGGATTGGTAGTTTTTTCAAACCCTAATTAGTGGAAGTTTGGACCAATAGCAGTAATCCAAGTGCTATATAAACCTCTAGCCTAGCACATTTGGGATGCAAAAGGGTGCTATCATATCCCTCTTTCTCCTGCCAGAATTCTGTTTCTTTTCCTCAATAATTTCTTCTCTCAAACACTTGCTCATCCTGGTCTGTGGATTTCATTCTTCAAATTCACAAGACAAGAATCAAGGAAGAAGAAATTGATGGTGAGCCCCTGGGGTCTGCTGCGACACTAGAGGGCGTGCCCCACATTTGTCAGCTACCCAGACCTATAGTTTATGCAGATCCACCTGCCAGTAGAAGCAGAAACTCAACTTTCATCTCAAAACTCCATTGATGGCTGAGAATTATGAGGTTTCTTTTTGATGCGGTGAAGAATTCTAACATGTATTATGGTCATTATCTCACAACTCTTTGGATATTTATCATACCCCACATACAGAAACTTTTAGTAAACCATTGAATTCTATATTTGAAAGAGTTCAATTACATGGTATGTGAATTATGTTTCAATAAAGCACAGAAAATTTTGTAAGGAATGATAAAAGAGGAACTGAAGAATCAAAGAACGTGAGAATCAAATAATACTGTTAAGTAAACTATATCCAGCGAGAAATAAAATGTACAAAGTTAGGCTTCTAATAAATGGCTTAGGGGAAAAGTTTGATATAATTATACATGCTATAGAAGAAAATGATAAAAATAGTGAAACAGACTATGGTCAATATGGAAATGAAAAAAATGTTAATTCCTAAAGTTGCAAACACAATAATTACAACAGACACTATATACAAAGAGATAAATGCAAAAACTTTTCCTAAAATGAAGAACTACTTCTATAAATTATAGGGGTTTGCTGCATTCTAAGAAAAACTGATACAGAATAATTGGCCAAAAAGACAACTTAATTAAATTATAAGATTTTTCAGGTTAAAATAGATTTCATCAGGCAACTAGATTTTAAAAAAGAGTCAAAAGAAAAATATTTGACAGGCCTCAACTTCTGCTCATAACTTAAAATGCAACAAAACAGAATGAATTATGTAAAATTCAGAAAGAAAATGTGACATGAATATTACTCTCAGCCAAATCTCTGTTAAAATATAACAGCAGCAGACAGAGTTCTCAAACGTGTAAAGACTGAGAGAAGTGAGCAGCCATAAGCCTCTTATTGAAAAAAAAAAAATCAAATCAGCCAACTAAAGAATTAGTCAAAACAAAGAACTCTGAAATGTTCCTGTTAAAAGACGTGATTCTGAGCACTGAATTATTTAAAGACTGTATAGATCTAAAACTAAGGAATGGCAGAATTAAGGTTGCAATCAAAACATGAATGTTGTAAACCCTGACAAAGAAGGAATTGTGCATGAGTAATAAGAGCCAGGGAAGGAGAGGGTGAAGGAAGAGGGAATGTTGACTACCTCTCATTTCATAAAGAAATGGATGAAACTGGCCTAAAAATTGAATATGATGTCAGGATTTGCTTTTAAAAAGTTCACACCAAGAAAGAAGGGAAGAAGGGAAGAGAAAAGGCGATGAGGAAGGCAGATGAATATGGTGGCCCTTGGTAAAGTGGAAATGGATGAAGCAAGAATTGCAAAACATTAATAATTGAAACAGGAGGATGACACTTGATGGTGTATTACACCATTCTCTTTATTTTCGTGCATTTCAATTTTTTCACAACAAAAAGATAAAACACAAAGTAACAAAATCAGAGTAGATGATTTTTTAAAAGCATAATGACTTTAACTCTGCAAAGGCTTGAAAATTATTTTTTTAATTAAGAAACACCTTTTAGGAACCGATATCCTGATAGTGAATAATGATGTGTCTAAAGTTCAGTGGAGGCATCTGTTTTATTCCAATATTTTCCTCTGCTAGATTTAAGTGAAATTAAATTTCTCATCTTTATTTAAAATTTTGTCATGTTTCCATGCTTATAAAATACTTCCCTCTCATCTTTCTGTCCTTCCCTCTTCAACATGTTAGTGTGCCTAAGAAGAGAGCCAAAGGATTGCCATCAAGAGTTATTTCTGGATATGGAATTTGGAATGATTTATTGCCTTTTTAATTTTCATTTTTAGTCCTTGCTATGGATATTATTAAAAATAATTTAGTAACTTGCATGGTCAACACTTATTTTTAAATAAAATCACCATTCTTTAAAAAGTGTTGCTTTAGTTTGTACAGGTGACAGCAATGTGTAAGTCTGACCACAGTTATGCCAACACTGGTTGTTACACATTTTGATTGTTATAGCTGAGGTACATCGAAATGGGAAATGGGAATCCTTGGTAAACTAATATCCTGTTCTCTTTCTTTGGATCCAGGAAGCATCTATGATTTTTATTTCTTCAAACAAGGTAGTGGACATTGGGAAGCCTGGACAGAGTACATCACCAAACAGGAGGAAATTATCCCCGCTGGTGCAAAGGTAAAAGAAAAGCATTGGTTATAGAATTGTGGCTTCCCTGAATTACCCAGATATCCTCCTGGCTAGAGGAATTAGCATTTCTTTGTGGGCATTTTTTAAAGCTTCTTTCAATAAAAGATTCCAACATGAGTTGCATCAAGCTTCAAGAAAGCACAGACTTTAGAATCAGAGAGACCTATGTTCCTTACTCAGCCTTCACTCTCTGCCTCCCTTTATTCAACCATAAAATGGAATAAAAAGAAACATTTAAATGATTGCAAAATTTGAAGGCAAAATACATGAGCATGTGGCACATACTAGGGGTTAGATGAATATTTGTTGCTATTCTCATTATTGTCGTTACCAATAATCCCATGTGGTTCACCTCTGAGTCACCTGAGCCCCCACAAAATATCTTTAAAACCTTCAGAAAGAGATTTTCGATTTTCTTGATCAGCAGAAAAGTAGTTTCTCATTAATAGATTTTTTTTTCTAGGTAGTAGGTAATTCACCTATAACCCTGTTCATTTCATGCCTTTTGAAACTTTGTACAGGTGTGCACTTTCATGCCTGTTGGTGGCATCTAGTGGATATAATTTATCTTTCTGGGGTGAGTGCAGATCTTTCAGACCCTGGGTGCAGTGGTGGGCAGTGGATGGGAAACTGGGAACATGGACAACCCAGGTAGAAGCCAAGTGGGACCAACCATGCTCAATGTGTTCAGGATGCCTTAAGTGGGCGAGTGAGTGCCGGCTTCAGGACAGAGCTTGGGTACCTGAACTCTAGGGATTTGAAATCTAGCTGAATTCATACAGACAAGAGTCCAGTGTAGAAAATAATTTCAATTCTTCTGGGAATTTTCCCTTGCAAACTATTGATGTAGTCCCTGAAAATAAAATATTATGAAACCCAACTTGTTTTAAATTTCCAGTCTTGATTGAAAAATAGGCATTGAGCTTTACTTTCTAGCTAAGTAGCTTCCACCCAGTTAGCCAGCTTTCTTGGACTTCAGTTTTTTCATCTACATTATTATAACCCCTGCCTCAGAGGGTTACTGGGAGGACTTCCGCCGGTAATGCAGACAAGATATCCAGAGTTTAACCCCTGTGATTTCTCTTCTCCACTTTAACCACCTTGCCCCATCTTCTCTTTTTTTTTGGCCAAATTGCTTCTCAAAAGAAGCAAAGATTTTGTCTACAAAGGCTTCCAAATTGCATAGACTTGGGTGGCATAAGTCTAAACTAGTTTGGCTTTGACACAAACCACAGTGTGACAGGTACTCCCCAGAGTTATATGCAAAGCAGCCCAAGCCATGAATCCCTCTCAGCCCAGACATACAAACAGACTTCCATGTATAATATGCATCTCCCTGCCTCCTCTTCTGCCCCCATGGAGGGACTAGATTGGTCAAATGACCAATGACAAGGTTCAGGCTCAGAGAAGCTAAGCTGAGGGTAAGATGTTCTTCCCAAAGAAATAGGGATTCCAGGAGCCCAAGATGGAGCCCTTAGATTCCACTTGGGACTTTGCAGTCTTTGAAATCTACTCAAGCTGGGATCTGAATCCCTGCATTTCTACTTACTGTGTTACTTGGGCAAATTACAAAGGGTTCTTGGGCCTCAGTTTCCTTGTCTATAAAACAAGGACAATAATTCTCATCTTTACATGCATGGTCTCATTTAAATCTCAAACCAACCCTGTGTATTATCCCTCTTTCAAAGATGAAGGGATGGAGGATATTGAAGAGGTTAAATACTCAGGGTCATAAAGATACTAAGGACAGAGCTAAAATTCAAACCCAGGTCCTAGCATGCCAAGTCTCAGCCCCCTGGACCTGGGGCCAAGATTCTCCCTGTCTTTGTGGTACAGGTCTCAGAACTCATCATCCCCACAATGGAGACGGCCCGGCAGTCCTTCTTCTTGAAAACCTACTTGCACCATGAAATTCCGACGCTGTTTGTGGGTCCTACCGGCACTGGCAAATCAGCCATCACAAACAACTTCCTCCTTCACCTTCCCAAAAATACCTACCTGCCCAACTTTATCAATTTCTCTGCCAGAACTTCAGCCAATCAAACCCAGGACATCATCATGTCCAAGCTGGATCGACGGCGGAAGGGCCTTTTCGGGCCTCCCATGGAGAAGAAAGCAGTGGTGTTTGTGGGTAAGGACATGTCCGGGTTCTTCCTCCCCAGGCGGCAGCAAACCAGAGCGTCCCCTTGAGGGGCCGCTGTACGGTCTTTTGACTTTTTCTAGAAGATAAAAATTTCTAGTTTGTATAATTTAGTATTCCCTCCATTCCCTTCCTCTCTCCTTCCTTCCTTCCCACTTTCCTCCCCTCCATGAGTAAGTAGTTCTAGAAGGAACTGTGGTGTTTGCCCTCTGACATCTCTAGAAGCAATATACACTTTGAGACAAAACCCTTGTTCCATTTTGTATCAGATAACTTATGTTACCGGTAAATGTCAAGTAAATATTTGTGAAATAAGAACACTGAATTTTCTCAGGGCTTTACCTCTTTACAAAACTCTTTCATTTATTTTATTTGAGCCTTATAACCCTGTGAAGTTATTAATCATCATCATAATTTTACTTGAGTTAATTGAGGCTCCAAGGGGTTAAATTTCCTGTTCAGGATCAAACGTCTAAAAAATTCTAGCGCCATGGTACAAACCGAGGTTTCTTGGTGCCTAACACATTTTTTGTCTGACTGCTGATTCATAGGGTTCTAGAATACCATACTCTTCTGGGTTATCCTCTGTAAACTCACATTGCATGTATTTATATTCTTGTCAACTAACATCAATTCCTTAAAGGAGAGAGATCCTTTTTCTTTTCCTTCTTCTTTTTCTTGTTTTTGGGTTCTGGGAATGGAACCCAGGGCCTCGTGCATGCTAGGCAAGTGCTTTTCCACTGAGCTACATCCCTAGCCCCTTTCTTATTTTTCCTTTCTTTTCTTTCATGTATCTGAGTCTCCCTCCCTAATTTTGGGGGGGTTACTAGAGATTTAATGCTGGGGAGCTTTATCCTAAGCCTTTTTTATTTTATTTTACTTTTTTATTTTGAGACAGGATCTCACTGAGTTTCTTAGAGCCTTTCTAAGTTGCCAAGGATGGCCTCAAGCTTGCAATCCTCCTACCTCAACCTCCCGGGTCCTGGGATTATAGGTGTGTGCTGTGGTGCCCAGTTTCTCCCTCCCTATTTCTTTTGAGGGGTACTGGGGATTGAACTTGGGGACACTCAACCACTGAGCCACATCCCCAGCCCTTTTTTGTACTTTTTCTTAGACAGGGTCTCACTGAGTTGCTTGGTGCCTCGCTTTTTTGCTGAGGCTGGCTTTGAACTCACAATCCTCCTGCCTCAGCCTCCCAAGCCACTGGGATTACAGGTGTGTGCCACCACACCATTCTCTCCCTGTTTTTATTATGTATCCAAAAACAGTTTAAGCTTTGCACCTAAACATATCTGGGTTCAAATATCACTTTTTAACTAGGCGTAGTGTAACTTAAGCTCTCTGACCCTAATCAGTTCCTTACTATTAATGTAGAGGTAATACTATCTTCCTTTAAAGTCATTATTTAGATTAGATGAGGTCATGAATGTAAAATTCCTAAAACGTTACCTGTCACAATTGGGCATTCTACCAATGTTTGTTGAGGAAACATTTAAAAAGCTTCTGTCTTACTGAGTGGCTCCAGTATGCCAGGATTGAGCAGCATGCTATTGGAGGAAATGTCATCCCTGCCCTTACAGAAGCCTGTAGTCTACTCTTGCTATTTTGGTTTCACTCATCAAAAAATCTTTGCTCCCACTGGAGTTCAACTATTATTACCTATTGGTCAAATTAAGTTCTTCTATTGGGGACTGTGTTGTAACTCAGTGGTGAAGTGTGTGCTTAGAATGTACAAGACCCTGGGTTCAATTCCCAGCACCACCACCAAATATATATATGTATATGTATATATATTATATATACTGGACATGGTGGTGACTGCCTGTCCCAGCTACTTGGGAAGCTGAGGCAGGAGGATTGTTTGAGTCCAGAATTTGAAGGCCATGCGGGACCACATAGCAAGATCCTATCTCAAAGTCAAAACAAAACAAAACAAACAAAAAACTTGTTGGCTGGGAGTTTGACTATCTTCCTTACCTTCATATCTCCAGCAATTAACAAAATATAGTGGGCAATCAATATATTTTGGTTGAGAAAAATTAAATACCTTGTTGCTGATGCCAGTTCTATAACCACAATGGGCAGAAATTTCAACAAGGCAGGAGAGTCCAGAACACAGGAAACCCCTTCCCATCTGGCCTGGATGTCCAGTGACCCAGCCCTGCCTGGAGGGGGAATGGGACAGCTGGGCATCAATTTTTCTGTGGAGGGAATTGTCATCTGTCACCTCCTGTGAGAGAAGAGGACCCACAGACTTAATAATGTGCGGCTGTGCTTCCTTCTACAGATGACCTCAACATGCCGGCCAAAGAGGTGTATGGGGCCCAGCCCCCCATCGAGCTCCTGAGACAGTGGATTGACCACGGTTACTGGTTTGACAAGAAAGACACAACCAGGCTGGATATTGTGGATGTGCTGCTTGTGACAGCCATGGGTCCTCCTGGAGGAGGAAGGAATGATATCACTGGTATGTGAAGGGAGGAGCTCATTCCTTCCCCCACTCCACAGTAGAGCTGGGCTGCTTGCCTGGAGGATTGGTACGGGGCACTGTGCCCTGGGAGAGCAGGGGGCACACAGCTGGAGGGGTTTGGGTCAGCTCTAGACTTCATATTATGAGAAGTAGGATGTGTGAGATAGGATGGGAAATGACAACAGGAAGTCATCCCTAGGTGCTGGAGACACAGAAGGTGTCATATGATAGGGATAATTCAGCATATGGAAAGTTCCAGGAGGGGAAGCCAGATACGACATCAACCAGGAATGCATGACAGAGTCCCCTTTTGGAATTGTTGTAGTTCTTCAGGTTGCCAAGACACAAATCTAAACAAAGTGGCCAAAGCAAAATATATAATAGTAATAGCAGATAAATTAGTAAAATTTCCTCATCATCTAACAGTTCAGAAATCATCTTCAGGTTCCATTTGATCCATCCACTTCTATGTTTCTGTACTTTGATGGCCATCTTTGGTTAAGAATTTCATTCCATTTCTGGACTTGGATTCTGTAACTTTGGACAAATCTCTCTTCTCTGGCTCGAGGCTTTCTTATCTGTAAAATAAGGGAAATGGAGAGGATGATCTCATCTGAGTGCCCAGACCACCACCTTCCACCTCCAGAGTAGAGTTGAGGTACACTTTTGCTTTGGGTTTAGCTATGGTGGGATCTAAGGAACCTGGCACCCACAAACTCAGTACTGCTCTCACCAGTGAGAAGGAAGGCGCTTGGTGTGTTACTTTTTTCTATTTAAGATTTAGCTGTTCAAAAAGGAATGTGTTTCCATCCCACATAGCAGCAGACAGTTTTCAGCTATGATCTTTGGGAAAAAAACAATAAAAAAGCCCAATGTCCAGCACTGGCCAAGAACACATTTGTAGTCAATGAAATTGGGCATATTAATTGGCCACAGTGAGGGTATCCGCGTAGCAAGGAGACCTGTGGTGGTGCCTGGTGAGAGGGCGCTAAGCAAGCTTGAGGGCAGTAGGGAAGCAGGGACCCTGTTCTGGGTTGGGTACTCCCTGGAAGTGAACACAATCTGATGAGTATCTTAACAATTCTGGTGTAAGAGTCATGAGGAATGAAGACCAGGTAGACCTGTCACTTGGTGAAGAAGCTGAGCCATTTCAGCTGTGAGGGAGGAGGTTTGGCCACGTCCCTGGTTGGCAGAGCAGTCTTGTCTCTATTATACCACCCAGTCATGGAACAATCACACCAGGTGCTGATTGTTGAAGAAATTGTGTTCAGCAGAGAACCAGCTGTCTAGCTGAGAATTAGCTGGGGCTGAGATGGGGAAACTGAGGATCGAGGCAACATAGTACAGGATTGAGAGCACCTTTAGCATGGGTCTGTGTTCATATAACACTGAGCAAACATAAGTCAACATTAAGTACTATTTTTATCCCTTCATCAAAAGGTTAAGTGACTTCCTCAGGTTCACATAGCTAACAACGGTCCCACATCAATAATATATAAAATATTATTCTATTCCCTTTAAAAAAGCAAAACCTACATATGTCAGTGTATATATGTAAAGACAGATAATATCTTTTGTGTGTATGTTGTGTATACACATGCAAACTATAAATTTACACATCTACATGTGAAAAATTAAGGAAGAATTTTGAGGAAATGACAGCAACAGCAACTCAGGTTTTGAATCTTCCCAAATCCCCACACAAATACAGGTAACTAGATAACAGAACCTTTAACTGATAAAAGGAAAATTCTTTTTTTTAAAGAGAGAGAGAGAGATGAGAGAGAATTTTTTTAATATTTATTTTTCAGTTTTCGGTGGATACAACATCTTTTATTTTATTTTATGTGGTGCTGAGGATCGAACCCAGCACCCTGCGCATGCCAGGCAAGCGCGTTACCACTTGAGCCACATCCCCAACCCAAAAGAAAAATTCTTACCAACATACAAGAACACAGAAACTATTATATCCATAAGCACTGTCTTATAAATCTCCTTGATGATGGTGTTCAAACAATCAAAATATTACAGAGAGATCAATGAAACCACTGGGAATTAAGCATAAAACATAGGATTACTTGTTCAACTAAAACTAAATGGGAGAGATTATAATATGTATGGGAGATATTACAGGATTCAGTGATATAGATACAGAACAATCAAAAATGGAAGGGTCATCGGGAGAAAGCATACAAAAATTTATCATAAATGGCATTGGTGCCTGGCGCAGTGGCACATGCCTGGAATCCCAATGGCTCCGGATGCTGAGGCAGGAGGATCTCAAGTTCGAAGCCAGCCTCAGCCACTTAGTGAGGTGCTAAGCAACTCAGTGAGACCCTGTCGCTAAATAAAATACAAAAAACAGGCTGAGAATGTAGCTCAGTGGTTAAGTGCCCCAAGTTCAATCCCTAATACAAAAAAAGAAAAAAACTGGCAGTGGTACTATATTTCTTATTCTAAGGGCTTTATGTATGCCAAGTGAGATTATGCAAATGAGTAATTATGCAGTTTTCTATTTCACTTATCCCTTGTGTCCTGGAGTCTCAGCATAGAAGGGGAAAAAGATCAAGATATAATAGACAAGTAGTTAAGTCAATGCCCTGTGGTCTTAGACTTGAACTAGAAATGCAGTAATAATTCATCAGGTCCCATGATAGCCACTGAAAAGGTCTAGGAATAATGATCAACTCACTAACAACAAGCAGGCTTACCACCCCAATTGCCATCTTGAAATCCAATTTCCTACTAAAAGAAATCAGGATTTTTATTATTTATTTATTTATTTATTTATTTATTTATTTATTTATTTATTTATTTATTTTTGTAGAAATGACTGATTGTTTGTTTGGGTCAGGAAACATATGATATAAGCCTGTCACTTCTTGATATACCAGATAGTGAGAAAGCTATCTGAGACTACTAGAGGTATGTCAGAAGGACTCAGTAGCCAACAGAAAGAGGCCCTCACTGACCAAAGATAAGAACATTTCAACTTCAACAGTGATGATGATTTCAATGTATTGGTGTTTGCCAAAATATGTTTCAATCCATGAAAGCATAATCAATCATCATAATCAGAGGTGGTCAGCTTCAGAAGTTGATAAGGAACAACTCATTGTGTTTACAACTAATAAACAGAATCAAGCATTTACACTCCTCCCCCCACTCCCCTCCCCCCAGTACTGGGGATTGAGCTGACAGTGCTCTACCACTGAGCTACATCCTCAGTCTTTTTTTTTTTAATCATTTATCATTTATTTTTATAATAATTTTTATTTGTTCTAAGTAGTTATACATGATAGTAGAATGTATTTTGACATATTATACATATATGGAGTATAACTGCTCGTTCTTCTGGTTATATCTGATGTAGAATTACGTTGATTGTGTATGCACCCAGGATAGTATTGTCTGATTCATTCTACCATCTTTCCTATTCCCATTCCCCCTCCCGTCTCTTCATTCCCCTTTGTCTAATCCAAAGTACTTCTTTTCTTCCCTAACCACCCACCACACACCTTACTGAGAATTAGCCTCTGCCTATCAGAGAAAATATTTGGACTTTGATGTTTTGGGAATGGCTTATTTCACTTAGTATGATATTCTCCAGTTCTATTAATTTACTGACAAATGACAGGGTCTTGCTCAATTGCTAAGGCTGACCTGGAACTTGCAGTCCTCCTGGGTCACTGGGAGTACAGGTGTACACCACATTATCCTTTTTCATATGATATGTATCACTGTATAACCATATAGTAAATGAGGAAATTGTCTCTATAGAAAAGGGGATGTGGCTCAGTAGTAGAATGTTTGCCTAATATGCATAAGGCCCTAGATTTGATCCCCAGCACTGTAAAAATAAAACATTTTTAAAAATGAAAACAGAAATAACTCAAAACATCAGTTTGCAGTCCTCTGTGAATTGATGGATCTAGCCATTGAGCACAAGTAGCTACCAGCATTACCAAATGAGAAGCACCATCGTGTGCCTTCTGATGAAGGAACGCACCAGCACCTACAGTCTGGCCAAAGGAGATGAAGCCTGGCTCTGATTCTCTCTAGATCCAGCTATAAATTTATAGGAAACACAGAGGAGAGAGGAACATGGTGAACAGCACCAGGGGTATATAATCAACAAAATTCTACAGGTCAAACAACGTAGATCCACAACAGATAAGAGAAATGGGGAGTGGAGAAATCCTGTGGATTAGAAAACAATTTAAAGATATGTAAAGTACTTTTAATTGGCAGAAATTAAACTCTGGTGCCTAAGAATAAACATTTGAGTGCTGAAAACCATTAAGAAATATAAGATAGGAATTACAGGAAAGTCAGGATAATGATTTTTTTTTTTTTTTTTTTTTTTTGGTGGTACTGGGAATTAAACCCGGGGGCACCTAACCACTGAGTCACATCTCCAGCCCTTTTTACTTTTTTTTAAATTTTTATTTCATTTATTTATTTAGGTACTGGGGATTGAACTCAGGAGTACTCAATCACTGAGCTGCATTCCCAGCCCTATTTTCTATTTTATTTAGAGACAGGGTCTCACTGAATCGCTTAGCACTTCACCGTTGCTAAGGCTGGCTTTGAACTCTCAATTCTCCTGTCTCAGCCTCCAGAGCTGTTGGGATTACAGGTGTGTGCCACCTCGCCACCACTGCGCCCAGCCCTTTTTGCTTTTTATTTTGAGCCATGGTCTCACTAAATTGTTTAGTGCCTCACTAAGTTGCTGAGGCTGATCTTGAACTTGGAAATCTCCTGTCTCAGCCTCCCAAGCCACTGGATTACAGGTGTGTACCACCACACCCAGCTAGTGATAACTTTTTGGAGGAGGAAAGAGAGAGAGAGCTATGACCTGAATGGTGCCCATGGAAGGGCTTCAATGAAGGACTGGCAGAGTTCTGTTTCTTGTCCTGGGTGATGGAGGTAAGGGGATTTAATGACTTCACTAAACTATACATTGGTTTTGTGTAGTTTTCTGAATCTGTGACTTACTTTATATTGAAACTTTTTAAAAAATAAAATTATTATAACAGGCAGATCTAGAGAGACAGAAAGTAGATTATTAGTTGCTGAAAATGGTAAGAAAATGAGGAATGACTACTAATGGGTACAAGGTTTCTTTTAGGGGTGATTAAAATGTTCTAAAATTGTAGTAATGGTTACATAAAACTGAATATACTAAAAATCATTGCATTATGTACTTTAAGTGGATGAATTATATAATATGTTAATTAATTTTGATATATCAATAAAGCTTATATAGATAGGTAGATAGATATGGATATCTTGAGTAGGTAGGTAAATAGATAGATATCAATTTGGGGGGGGGGCGGTTATCAGGGATTGAACTTAGGGGCACTTGGCCACTAAGCCATGTCCCCAGCCCTATTTTGTATTTTATTTAGAGTCAGGGTCTCACTGAGTTGCTTTGCTTAACACCTCACTGTTGCTGAGGCTAGTTTTGAATTTGTGATCCTCCTGCATCAGCCTCCCAGAAGATATCAAATTAATAGTGGTTAATTGGAGAAGGGAGTGAATTTGGTGTATGGAAAATAAATGAATGAAGGAGGTACTTCCTACAGAACTATTTCTGAATAACTATTTCTTGCCTTAATTTTTAAAACATAATCCTGTGCACTAGATTAATGCTGTTAACAGGCCTTTTGTCATCATTAGACGGTCTGTATCTGTACTGAGCAGTGCAATAACCACCTGCCTTGTGTGGCTCTCAACCACTTGAGGTGAAGCTAGAGAGACTGAAGAAATCCATTTTTAATGTTACTTAATGTTAATTAATTTGAGTTTAAATAGCCACATAAGGCTAGAGGCTGACATGCTGGACAGCAGAGCAATAGAACATGAAGGCAGAGTGAAACCCAACTGCCCTGTGTCCCAAGGTCACTAGGTCCAGGGAGCATGAGTGTGTGCAAACTAGAATGTGTGTGTTCTCCAGGTCGATTCACTCGCCATTTGAACATCATTTCCATCAGTGCCTTTGAGGATGACATTTTAACCAAGATTTTTGGTTCTATTTCGGATTGGCACTTTGGGAAAGGATTCGATGTGGCATTCTTAAGGTGAGAGTTTCCTGGATATTGACCTGGGTTGGGAGGGTGGTTTTCTCCATCTGGCCCCTTCTTGAATGATCGGCCTTCCTCCTCCTCCCAAGGCATGGAAAGATGATGGTACAAGCGACCAGGACAATTTACAGAGCTGCAGTAGAGAACTTCTTGCCAACTCCCTCCAAGTCCCATTATGTATTTAACCTGCGGGACTTCTCACGGGTAATCCAGGGGGTACTGCTGTGCCCTCACACCCACCTGCAGGTGAGCCCCCATCATTTCATTACCATGAGCATTCAGCAATATGCTTAGATGTATAATGATAGGGATAGCTGGATTTATTAAGCACTTAATTCATGCTAAGCATCATGCTAAATATTTTATACACTTTATCTCATTTACTCTTTACTTCAATCCTAGAATTTAGATACTGCTTGAGACCTATCACCTCAGATACCACCTTCCACTCATTCATATAATTAACTCTGGATTTTTAGGATTTTGAAAAATTTATCCGGCTCTGGATCCATGAGGTATATAGGGTGTTTTATGATCGCCTGGTTGACAAGGAGGACAGAGAGGTCTTTTTTAACATGGTGAAAGAGACCACCTCCAGTTGTTTCAAGCAGACTGTGGAGAAGGTAAGTCAGATTCTGTGACCATTTGGCCTCAGAAATGGTCCCCAGTGTTTGACCATGTTAGTCTCAGATTCCAGTTCCCTTCCCAGTAGAGACTCACCACTCTGCTCTGAATCTCAGGAAATGCTACTGCGGGCATCCATCAGCTGGTCATTTGATTTGGTGATACTTGACTTGGTCCAATTTGGCTTCATTTCTAAAGTAACATAAAGTTGTATCCATTCACTATATCCATCAGTGGTTTCATATATGATGTTATTTGTTTACAATTAATTTAAAATGCAGTTTTAGGGTCAATTTATTTGAGAGTTGAGGGAGGAAAAAAGATTTTTCATGGTTTGACTGAGGCCCTATTAAAGCCCAAATGGAAGATTATAATGATCTTCCATTTGTGAATATTTTCTTTTTTCATTTTAATAAAAGAAATTTTTTTAAAAAACTATATATGTGCATCCTGTAGTTCTACCCCCATTGCTAAGAAGCTGTGATTTCTCCATAAAAAATTTGCAGAAGCGTTTTATATTATAGTCAGAGGCCCATTGCAAAGCAATGCCAGGTTCTAGTATCAGCAAGAGGAAACATCTAAACCATTCCTTCTCCAGCCACAGAGCAGGGGCCAGGGGTAGTGCCTGCACCTCTGTTTGATGAGTGAGGAAAGACATGAAAAATGATACCATCCTTCCTCTGCCTTCTCTAGGGATCTTCCAATCTGACCACCAGTGTTTAAGTGGTTAGTAAATAGACCAACCTTCCCCTTCACACTCTTTCTTTAATGTCCTTTCACCATAGTCTTTTACAACCATCAGATGCACATATTACATTTTTAAAACATGCAGCTATTGAGAAACCATGCCTTAAGGATGTGCTCAGAAGAAACAAACATGCCCCTCCTCCCTCCCCTCCCCACCTCCCACTGCCAGCCTAGTAGGGCCACAATCTGAGTGGCCAACTGAAAACTCCTCTTTCTCACAGGTGCTCATCCACTTGTCACCCACTGGAAAGATTGTTGATGATAACATCCGTAGCCTCTTCTTTGGGGATTTCTCCAAGCCAGAAAGTGATCAAAAAATCTATGATGAGATCACTGACCTAAAACATCTCACAGCGGTCATGGAGTACTACCTGGAAGAGTTCAACAACGTCAGCAAGGCCCCCATGTCCCTGGTCATGTTCAGGTTTGCCATTGAGCACATCTCCAGGATCTGCAGAGTTCTGAAGCAGAACAAAGGCCACTTGATCCTGGTGGGCATTGGGGGCAGCGGGCGGCAGAGTGCCACCAAACTGTCCACG
This sequence comes from Marmota flaviventris, assembly GCF_047511675.1. NCBI lineage: Eukaryota > Metazoa > Chordata > Mammalia > Rodentia > Sciuridae > Marmota > Marmota flaviventris. The sequence continues at coordinate 14,470,376 of NC_092516.1, read as the reverse complement.
TTCATGAACTCCTATGAGCTCTACCAGATTGAGATCACAAAGAGTTACACAAGCAACGACTGGCGTGAGGATCTAAAGAAGATCATGCTGCAGGTGGGGGTGGCCGTCAAGAGCACTGTGTTCCTCTTCGCCGATAACCAGATCAAGGATGAGTCATTTGTGGAGGATATCAATATGCTTCTGAACACGGGTGATGTGCCCAATATCTTTCCAGCTGATGAGAAGGCTGACATTGTGGAGAAGATGCAATCAGCCGCCAGGACAGAAGGAGAGAAGATAGAGGTCACTCCTCTTTCCATGTACAACTTCTTTATTGAGAGAGTGAAAAAGAATCTCCACATTGTGCTTGGTGAGAAGAAGCAAGCTCAGTTTACCCTTTCTCCCCTAGTATTTTAGGGTCTTCTCCATACCCTAAACTCAATCCCTTTACCATGGTCCCATGGTTGAACCAACCAAAGCACCCCAAGTTCAGCCTGGAGTTTCTCTAGCAACTTCTTCCACTCTTCTCTTTAACAACTACTTAACAACTTACACCTGCTCCGCTCTCCTAATTCTCTGAATTCTCCTTTGAGAAAGAGCACGCATTAGCACGTTACCCTTGCACAGATCAACACCTCATGTTCTCTCTGTGAATGACACACCCATCTATCTGAAAGCCTAGGAGGTGTGTTTAATACCTCTTTCTCCTTACCAAGTCCTGGTGATTTTTACCTCTTCACTCTCTGTCATAGCCACCCTCTAATCTCCATCTCTGTCACCTTCTCATCTGCTAAGTCATTGTCATCCTACCCAGACTTCACCTCTGAAACCTTTTAACTGTCTACCTCCACTCTTGTCCATTCTAGAGCTTTCTTTTTCACTGAGCCAGTATGATTTCTTTTATGTATTGTAAATATGATCATTGTATCTGTGCATCAGTGTATACGTGTGTAAGTGTGTGCACAAACACATAGACACACACATACTCTCTCTAATTGCTTTCCATCAGGATAAGGGTCAAAATTTCTAACCTGTATTCTCATATGGCCCCCTATCAGACTATCCCTTGTATCCTCTGTACCCTCATCTCAAACCAAGCTCCTCTTCTCTCTGTTCTTGAGCCACACTGACCACCCCATAGTACCACCTATGCATCATGCTTCCTCAACCACACTGAGAATCAGTAAATAATGAATGGAATTAGAGATGTAGAATGTAAAATTTGAAGTCATATGAAGACAGGGTCAGAAATTAGCTGATGGCAACTTCTATAAGTAACTATATATGAGATGTCTATGATTCCCTTGTGTCAGAGTCAGCATAGATAGAGCAAGTAGGTCAAAGGGCTCCACTCTAAGAGGCCCCAAGGATCCATAAGGGATAATGGTGTGTTTGAGAGGGTGGTCAGAGGCTGTTGTGATACATGGCAATCTCATCACAAAGTTACATGAAAATATCTCATGATACCCACTACCTTGCCCTACCAGAACCCTGGGAAATACCTGTTCCCTTTCACCTCCCTGCCTTGGAGGAAGGAAATTAACACAGTCGACTTTTCATTAGCCATGAGTCCAATTGGGGATGCCTTCAGAAACCGCCTGAGGATGTTCCCTTCGCTGATCAATTGCTGCACAATTGATTGGTTCCAGTCCTGGCCCACAGATGCCCTGGAGTTGGTGGCCAACAAATTTCTAGAGGATGTGGAGCTTGAGGATGACATTCGGACAGAGTAAGTGTTAGCCACATTTTAGTACCCACAGTATTCTAAGCTAAAAATCCTTACGTGGGCTGTACTTATGTTATTGTTTTAAAGATTTCTTAATTTACATGTAGAAGAGGTCTGAACACTTTTAAATTGAATCACACTTATTTAAATATTTAATAAGGCACCTTTTATGGAAAAGAAAAAATGCATTGTTCAGAAGAAGCCTGGACATGTATTATCCTCATAGCTGAGAGGACCTGGATCTGACAATACAGTGATTTCAATAGTCTTAGGACATGCAGTCATGTCTTGCTGCCAAGGGGATGAAAATTGGTTCATGCCAGGGTGAAAATATGTTCTTTTATGTGAACAGTACAGATGTGCTAAAAACAGCACTTCGTTTTGATTCAAAACCACTGTGAGTACTCCATGAAAACAAGGATCAGTCAACCCACCGTGTCTACTTCTACATCCTGAGTGCCCAGCAGGTGTCTGGTACATAGTAGGCTCCATGGCTGGTTTTTCAAATAAATGAATGAAGAACAAAGGAGAACAGGGGTCAGAGGATCAGTGTTCTTAAGTTCCATTTGGAGATTTTTGAACTTTATTCTCTAGACCAAAAACCATCAATCTGGGTCCATAGGCTCATGGATAGAATTTGGTTCGTTTGGAAGTATGACTGGGGATGAATTGCATCTTTCCATTTCCACTCACACCCAGCTGGTATTTTGCATTTCCTTCAAGGATGAGTATAAGCAGTAAACCCCAGTTGGATTAGCAGGGCCTGTGACTTTGTTACCAGTGGGAATCACAGTTCTTTTCTTAACTGACTTAATCATTAAAGTTTCCTCCATATATCACTTCCTTCAAAATTATGTTTTTTAGACCTGCTGCCCAGTCTTGTTATTTAATACAGTGGTTGGCAAACCATGGTCTATGTGTCGAACTCAAAACCACACCTTGTTTTTGTTACTGAAACAAAGTCATGCCCATTCATTTACACATGGTTGGTCTATAGCTGTTTTCATACTATAGCTGCCAAAGTTGAGTAGTTGTGACAGACAGCATGTGACTCAAAAACACTAGAATATTTATTATTTGACCCTTTCCAGGAAAGGTTTGGTAACTCCTGATTTAAGGTGTCAATAAACATACATATTATGGATCCGAACTTTGGTTTTAAAAATATTTTGAAAAGTCTATTTCAATATAATTGATTTCCAAATGCCAAATGTCTTCTTTGATATAAGGAGAGTAACTAAGAACAATGTAGGGACGAAGAGCAGGAGAAGAAGATTAACATTTAACAGGGATGAGAGGTGGGAGGGAAAGGGAGAGAGAAGGGAAATTGCATGGTAATGGAAGGAGACCCTCAGGGTTATACAGTGGAGGAGGTAGAGAGAGAGGTGGGGAGGGGAGGGGAGAGGTGGGGAGGGGGGAGGGTGGAGGATGGGAAAGGCAGCGGAGCACAACAGACACTAGTATGGCAATTTGTAAATCAATGGATGTGTAACTGATGTGATTCTGCAATCTGTGTATGGGGTGAAGGTGGGAGTTCATAACCCACTTGAATCAAAGTGTGGAATATGATATGTCAAGAAATTTGTAATGTTTTGAACAACCCACAATAAAAAATTTAAAAAAAAAAAAAAAAAGAAATTGCTAAGAGTCAAACCCATAATACTGAAGTTGTAGAATAAAAATAAGTAGAAAAATAAATATGCTAAATTTGAAAAAAAAAAATATAATTGATTTCCTTGGTAATCTTATATATTTTATTTTATGCATTTTAAAAACATTATTCTGTGTAGTCAGAAAGCTTCTTCAGACTGCTGAAGGTTAGCAAGACCTGCCTGAGCTCCAGTGACTTATCAAAGGGATCAGGATAGAAATGACCTTTAAGATCATCCTAGTAAGAATATTCACCTTCTCCATCCTTTGCTGCCTCTTCTATGAGGACCTGCTGCATTCTAAATGGGCCACAATCAGTGTATGTGCCTTCTCACGCCTTCATGTCTGTTACCAAAGTTGTGCCAAGTCTCCCTGTAGGAACCTGGGTCCTGCCTAACCACCTTGGTGTCTTTGGCAGGGTCGTCTCTATGTGCAAATATTTTCAGGAGAGTGTGAAGAACCTGTCAGTTGATTATTACAACACGCTCCGCAGACACAACTATGTCACCCCCACCTCCTACCTTGAGCTGATTCTAACCTTCAAGACGCTCCTGAATATCAAGAGGCAGGAAGTGGACATGATGCGGAACCGCTACCTGACGGGCTTGCAGAAACTTGATTTTGCAGCTTCCCAAGTAAGCACTGCCAAAACTGAACAGGGACAGAGAGGTCCAGGACTCGGTGGATGTGGTGAGGCCCTTGTTAAGGCATAGAAATTACAAGGGCACTAAATAAAGGCAGGATCTGAGCCTGCATTTAGACAGCCCACCTCACTTGCCTTCTGATCCCACAGGATCCTGCCTTTATGAAAGATTTTAATATTTTGTTCCTTGTGGATTTTTCTGTACCAATTTTGATTTCTTAAAAGATTCCAATAAGGTATTATTTATCTGGAGGACTGAGTATTTTTAAAAAATATTTTTTAGTTGTCAATGGATCTTTATTTTATTTATTTATATGTAGTGCTGAGAATTGAACCCAATGTTTCACACATGCTAGGCAAGCGCTCTACCCCTGAGCCACAACCCCAGCCCTAGTACTGAGTATTTTTATGCTCCTTTAAGCTGTGCCTGGGGAAAGTACCTCACTTGTCCCATTCTTGTGGGGAACTGGATAAGGTAAGTGGGTAGGAGCTGAGCTTTGTGGGGTCAGACCTGGGCTCAAATTCCAGCTCTACAACTTACCACCTATTTCACCTCTTTGGGCTTCAGTTTCTTCTTCTATAAAAAAGGCCAGAATAACAATTTTTGTTGCATATGCTAACATGAGAATCAAATAAGCTGACACAAGAACACTCCTTAGCAAAGTGCTTAGAGATGAGTTATGAACTGATTTTGAGCTTGGAGCCATTTAACAAACCATCTAAAATTAGAGCCATATTAAGAAGTGTATTTTTACCACCAGTAAAGAACTGAGGCAATGGGTTGATTGACAGTAGGTTGTCCTGTGCTGTATACAACAAGCCCAAACACTCCAACAGAGGGATGGAAGACAACACCAGAGGTGGCCTCTGTTGCTCTGCTTCTAGAGTTACTGGGTCTAACTTGGGGTCCTTAGCTTTTAGAAAGGACCTTCTTGCTTTGTCCTCACAAGGTGGGAAGAGATAAATCTCATGTCTTTTTCTCTTTTTATAAGGTTATTTATCCCATCACAAGGTCCCCTCCTCCATGACATCATCTAACCTAATTACCTCCAAAGCCTCACCAAATAGCCTTGATTTAGGGATTAGGCTTCAACATGTGAATGGCAGGGAGGCAGAGCACGTTCAGACCTCAGCACTGTTGGAAATCATAGCCTTAAAAGTGCCTTCTGCCAGGCGTGATGTCACACGCCTGTAATCCCAGCAGTTTGGGAGGATGAGACAGGAGAATCGCGAGTCAACAGCAAGGCACTAAGCAGCTCAGTGAGACCCTGTCTCTAAATAAAATATAAAAAGGGACCGGGGATGTGGCTCAGTGGTTGAGTGCCCCTGAGTTCCATCCTTGGTACCCGCCCCCAAAAAGGGTGCCTTCTAGGGCTAGAGCTATAGCTCAATTGGTAGAGTGCTTTCCTTGCATGCACAAGGCCCTGGGTTCAATCCCTAGCACCCCTTATATGTGTACTTTCCTATATAGCTTTTAAAAAAGGTAGCTTTTATTTTAAAATTTCCTAATTTGTTTTTGTTCTATCTTTCCCCAACACTATAAAGAACAAGGGAAGAAACTGTTCCTTTAAAATTGGTTTAGTTTGCCATTGTATAACTAGCACCAAGCACGGAGCTTGATAACCCCAACACACAAATGAATTCAACAACTAAGTGTTAAAAAATCAAGGAGATCAACACCACCAACAAATGTGACCCATGACCATGTCCAAATCATTAGTCCATATTTTCTGCATCTGTTGGAGATGCAGTCAACTCTTGCCAACTTTGCCATTTTCTGCACTGACCCAGCTGACCCTGGATAACCTCCCACCCCTCTGTCCTTGCCAGGTGGCCGTCATGCAAGTGGAACTGACCGCCCTTCAACCTCAACTCATCCAAACCTCCGAAGAGACCGCTAAGATGATGGTGAAGATTGAAGAGGAGACTAGAAAAGCTGATGCCAAAAAGCTTCTGGTTCAGGCAGATGAGAAAGAGGCCAACGCTGCTGCTGCCGTTGCCCAGGGAATCAAGGTATGGAGAGCAGCAAAGAGAGCAGGGAGCCAGCCCTGCAGGATGTGCATGTCACGTCCATCCTGCAGATGAGACCCGTGAGATTCAGGAAGAGTAGGCCACTCTCCTGCCTTCACACAGCTAATAATGAATTATGGCTTTCTGACACCTGGCTTTCTCCAAGAATCATTACCATTTTCCAAACATTCTCTGTCTCATTCAGAATCAAGGCCAAAAAAACACAGCATGATCTTAGCTCTTCTGTTATTACTTTTCTCTCATTCCCTCTGCTTGGGCACACTGGCTAGTCCTCCTGACTATTCCTTATATAAATGTAAGGCACACTCCCACTCCAGGGCCTTTGCACTGGCTGTTCTACCCAAATGCTCCTCCTTTAGGCATCCAAATATCTCTTTCCTTCATCTTTGTCATGTCTTAGATGTGGGAACAGATATCTGTCAAATGACACTAGAAGACCCTATTGAAGGTGGTTCTTATACCAAAGTTCTGAGAAGGTCTTAGCCTACATTGAGATATTGGAAGAAAATCTGATTGACACTGATGTGGTGGTATGTATTTCTCAAAGCATTTTGGAGCACACAATTCCATTTGAGCATCACAAACATCTTTAGACTTAGAAATGACAGGTGTCAATATCTGAGAGTTGATCCCACTGAGGTCAGGGGTGAAATGGCCCTCCAGAGCTGCAGAGCTACTTGGTGGGATTAGAATCTAAGGTTCATGGCACTATCTTTAGGTCCCTATACTCTTTTCTTGGCACTTAGAGAAATTTTTCCACCATTCTTCAAACATGGGCTTCTTTAAGAAGTAGCCTGTGTCTGCCTTCTTACTTAAATAGGTCATGGGCATTTTCTCCAAAAGGACAGGCCTTCAAATTAGCTTTTCTCTAATGGTTTCTGAGACCTGGCCTCTGGCATATTTGAGGGGGTGATACCCTGGATTATGAAGGCTTACTCATGATTATAGTGGCTTGGACAGAAGACAAATGGAAACCATAAAAATGGTGACGGTTACCATAATAAAGAGAATAATAACATACCCACCCCCAAAATACAGTGACTGTCAGGCACCAAGAACCATAATCTAGTGGGTAATGTGCCTTCTATAACCAAATAATTATAGCTAATGCTCATCGGCACTGTGGTGTTTTAGTGGGTATTTCTTCATTTAACAAGTATTTTTTGAACTCCTACTATGTGCTAGCACTTTTTTAGGTGGAAAGCTAGGAGTGAACACAATAGAGCAAGTTCTTTCATCGTGGAGGTTATTTTCTCCCACCCTTAGTTCACGTGGCCTGCAATACCTGGTTCATCAGCCCTACAATGCAAGTAGCATCATTCCCAGTTTCCCAATGAGAAAATCACGATACAAGACTGAAGTTACATAGCTACCAAGTGACAGAATCAGCATTCAAACCCAGAGCTCTTTGACTCAAAGCCCAGGCATTTGACCCTTATTCCATTGCAAGCTGGCATCCCAGGACCCACATGGACACTGTAATGCACATAATATTTTATATTTATAGAAACAGTTATCAACTTTTAAAAATCAGGGCATTTCAAGCTGAGTACAGTGGTACATGCCTGTAACCCCAGCAACATGAGAGGCCAAGGCAGGAGGATTGCAAGTTCAAGGCCAGCCTCAGCAATTTAGCAAGACCCTCAGCAACTTAGAAAGTGTCAAAATAAAAATTTTTTTAAAAGACTAGGAATGTAGCTCAGTGGTAAAGCACCCCTGGATTAAATCCCCAGTACAAAAAAAAAAAAAAATCAGGAGATTTCAAATAAAAATTTCAAATAATTAGCTTTTGCCTTTAAAACTCAGGCATTCTGGCAACATCAATCCTGCATTCCTGGGTTGCACCCATCAGCTGCATGGGGTACACACTGGTTTTTGTGTGTCACAGTCCACCAAAGCCCTGTTCAGCCCACTTTTCAGTCTCATGTCACCCGCCTGCCCCCTGAAGCTACGTGAACTTGCACCTCCTGGGCATTCTGTGTTAGATCAGGCACGTCAGGATTCTACCTTTGCTCCGCCCCCTTTCCCAGCCTCACTTTCTTCATTTATAAAATGGGGGTACCAAGAGGAAAACAGGTAAAGTTGGTAGCAGGTGCCAGAGTTTAAGGTCCAGGTTAGCTTTTCTCCAAAGCCGACGTTCCTTGCCCTGTACCAAGTGTGACAAAGGTCCGCCTTTCACACACGTGGGGACCATGCAGAAGGGGAACCTCACACCCAGGATTCTGCTCCATAGATTCAGGTGAGGCAGCAGATTGCTGGAGTGGGAGAAGGTGAGCGATGACCCAGGATCCCCACCCACCTACACCTGGGCAGTAAACTGGCCGCTCAGGTTTTGTGGGAGGGGTGAGGTTGAACGCTGTGCCACGCCATCCCCACTCCTGGGAGTGACATCCTGAAGGTGACTCAGGAGGTGGAAGAAACACACAGGGAGAAGAAGGAAGAAACCTGTGTTTACCCTGCAGTTTGCTTGAGACTTGGTGTGGACCAGACTCCCTTCCTGAACCCCTCAGGGCAGTAGCCCTTCTTCCTGTGAGGATGCTAATATCCCTCCACTCACCTTGAACCCCTCCAAATGACATCACATGGTAGATGCACAATACGGTGCCTACTGCGTGCTAGAGACTCAACAGTACAGGTGGAGCTCACACGGGAAGACTGGGATACTGTAAGAGAAAGAGACTCCCAAACACTCAACACACAAGGGGAGCAGTTGGCTTAAAAGGGTCAGCTCTTCAGGAGCTGTTGAATCATTCCTTCCCCTTTTAATGAGGATAAGGTGGCAGGGTTCCTGCAGACTGACTTCCTTTCATCAGGGTGCGCTGTGCTCATTGGACTAACAGCCCTGGTTTTCCTGGCATTGCCAAGACACAGGCCATTTTTAATTGTGAGGGTTTTCATCATACAAATGTTGCAACAACACATATGAAATGATTGCAAGTTTCAACTTCAATTAGCCCTCTCATCCCTGTCCACACACAGGCACAGTTTTATATCACAGAGGTCATCGTATAATTGCGATTTCCACCACGCTGTGTTTTCTTCACTTAACATCTTATCTCAAACATTTCCCCAAATGTTATATGGTCATCACAATGGCCATTTCGAGGTGGTGTATCACACATCAAGTGGCCATTCCCCTGTCGGGCATTCATTCCCTCTTGCCCTTTTGTTTTTTGTGTTTTGATGGTATCAAGTGGATTTCTCAACAGAGCTGTGTGTCAGAATCACCTTCAGAGTTTTAAAAATGCAGATGCCCGGACCCCACCCCACCTGAATGAATCAGAATCTCTGGGTGTGGAGCCTGACCGCAAGGATGTTCTAATGCTGCTCAGTGACTCCGAGGCACGGCCCATGCTGGGACTCACTATTACAGATAATTCCACAATGAGAGGCCCCTTTGAATGATTTGGCAAACTTGCTTTCTCCAAAACTGAGCTGGAATCCAGGTCTTGTCCCTTAGGAAAAGGAGTGGAGCTTCCCGGGCACAATGGGGGCATGAAGCATGCACAAGCCACGCATTGTCTGGCAACATTATAAAAAAAGCAACATGGAGCTATTGATGACGTGAAGCCTTGGGCACCTGGGATCCTTGAAATGTCCAAGTATCCAGAACTACCCCTGAGCCAACACCCTTGGCTGCCCCTGCCACCAAACAGTAGGGACCAACCTGTGTTCTTTTCCTCTTGCTTTCTAATCTGATGCATGTGCCAGGGATAAAGAGTGAGCAAGCTGGAGTTGCCCCAAACCTGGGCCATTGATGCCACTTGAAGCAGGACATTCCATAGTCCATTTTGATAGGACATCTGATGTGGCTGACTGGGTGTGGAGTTTCAATATGATGAAGCAAAATAAAACATTGCTTTATGTTTGTAGAGAAGCAGAAACCCTGAAACATTCTGCAACATACACACCAGTTTATGTATCATGCATGTGCACACACACATGTAAGAAGGTTTTGTGTATTTGCCTATCACAGTAGCCCTGAGGGATAGAAAGACTTCAACACATGCTTGCTTTAACTCGCCTAAGAGTTGCCGTTCTCTGTGAAGTTTCACTTCCCCACCCTGGCTGTGTGATCACTCCTTGGACTTGGGGAACTAACAGAGTTCATGGAGTGGGGAGCCAAGATCCTGGCTCTGTGAGTAACCAGCTATGTGACCTTGGCTAACTCATTGTGCATCCTTGGATTTTTTTTAATTTTCATTTTTGATAGAATGTGATAATTGGGTTACTAACTAATCCATAAAGTCCCTTTCGGTTTTAAAATATTCTCATGTTAAGCTGGTTTTTTTAAAAAAAATGAGACATAATCCATATGGCTTATTAATATTCACCCTTTTAAATTGTGCAAGTCAGTGGTTTTTGGTACACTCACAAAGTTGTGCAACTCTCACTACTATCTAATTCTAGAACATTTTCATTACCCCATAAGACCCATTAGCAGTCACTCCCTATTGTACCCTCCTCTTCCCAACCCTGGGCAACCACTTACCTAATTTCTGCCTCTGTGGATTTGCCATTCTGCACATTTCATATAAATGGAATTGTATTAACAGGTGGCTCTTTGTGTCTGGCTTCTTTCATTTAGCAAGATGTTTACAAGGCTTATCCTTGTTCTAGCAGGCATCACTACTTCATTTTTTTAATGGCTGGATAATGCTCCATTGTGTTAACTGTGTATTTAAATTAGCAAATGATGAATAAAACATACACCACTTCGTTTTCCCTGACTTCAGCCCTATCTTTGCCCAGCTCTAATCCTTCTCCCCATCACTAACCCACCTTGCCTGAAACTCTGCCCTGTGCCCACCAGCCCCATCTTGGACCCTCACCCCTTCCTGACTTCCACCCTCGGGTCTTGTTTCTTTCCTCAACTTGCTCCTGTCACTCACCTCTGAGGCTCATCTTTGACTCGCTCTCCTCTCAACCTACACCCATTGATGGAGGGGAAACAACCACTTTGTACCTCTTGGGAACTTGTTAAAAATTAAATGCTTCATTTCTTTCTTTTTTTTTTTTTCAGAAACAGAATTGTAGATTTTGTTGACTAAGGAGATAAAAGGAAAGGATGTAGATTAGTTATACAATCCAATTAGTTTCAATTCCAACCAAAAGAATAGTGGCCATTAGCAAAATAACAGAATTAATAAGCATTCTGGACACCTTCAATCTAAAAATATTCTAGTAGAAGTTTTCTTTTTCTTTTTCTGACTTTTTTTTAAAAGAATTTTAGTAACAGTTACTAAAATACAGCCAGATAGAAAGAATTGGTTCTCATGTTCTATAGCATGGATAGTTAACTACAATCTACAGTAATTTATTATATATTTAAAAATAACTAGAAGAATTTGAAATTTCCCCAACACATGGAAATGATAAATCTTTGAAGATATAGAAATGCTAATTGCCTTGATTTGAACAATGTTTAATTTTTTTTTTTTAAGAACACATACACAGTGGATGCTCAAATGTGCAGGATAGCCAAACTCCAGCCCCAAGATGCCAGGCTCATGTTCCTGCTGCCTGCTGTGGTCAGAGCCACCCTTCAGTACAGTGTTCTGTGGGGAGGCCTTGTCCTAAAGGGCATCTGGGCAGGAAGTGCCTCTCCCTGCCTACTTTGCTTTCTCCAGGAGCAGAGCCCTGCCTCACCCCTGCATGCTGCGCACTGGGCACCCATTCCTTTCATCCCTGTGCTCCACAGAACGAATGCGAGGGGGACCTGGCCGAGGCCATGCCAGCCCTTGAGGCCGCACTTGCTGCTCTCGACACCCTGAATCCTGCTGATATCTCGCTGGTGAAGTCGATGCAGAACCCACCTGGCCCTGTCAAGCTGGTCATGGAGAGCATCTGCGTCATGAAAGGGCTGAAGCCGGAGAGGAAGCCAGATCCCAGCGGCTCCGGTAACCCCCAGCCCAGCCCAGCCCAGCCCAGCCAGGCTGCTCTTCCCTGGCAGGAAGGATGCAAGTGTCCCTTCCCACCCCATCGGCCACAGGCCTCAGCTAGGACCACTGAGTTTTGGAAGAATTTAGAAAAGTGCCCGGATGTGTGTGTGTATGTGTGTGTGTGTGTGTGTGTGTGTACCCAGAGATCCTATTGGTGTTTCTGTCGATCAGCTGGGAAAATGCAAGTATGGTGGTGGGGGCAGGGATATAGAATGAGCTTAGGCAAAGCCCCAGCCTGAAAATCATTACAAAAATGAATGTCAGGCAGACAGAAGTCCTGGTGTGGAGCAGACACAGGTGTGTGTGTGTGTGTGTGTGTGTGTGTGTGTGTGTGTGTTAGAGAGAGAGAGAGAGAAAGAACGAACATGAGCAGAGATAAAGAGAAAGACTGCAAGATTGGAGAAATACATGTAGAGAGACCCAGATACCAGGACACACTCAAAGATAAGATAGTGAACAGAGAGATAAGGGGGGGAAGAAATTAGGAGGGAGAAAGAGATAGGGAAACAGAAAGAGAGGTGGAAATGGAAAGACACACATACACCGTGAGACACAGAGGGGAGGGGGGGGGAGGGAGGAATGTGGAGGAAGAAACAGATGGAAACAGAGATTAAGAGGCAGAAATGTAGCTGTCATGTATAAATTTTTAAAAAATAGGCAGAAATGTTGAGAGGAAGAAACAGAGACAGAGACACGTGGAGTCAAGGAGACAGAGAAAGAGAAAGAGTGGGAAGAAAAGAGGGAAAGAAAGAAGAGAGAGAAAGAAGACAAACACATATACCAAGAGACAGAGAGAGAGAGAAATTGGTGGTTTGGGATGGGGGAGGAGTAAGATAGAGATGGCAAGGAAAGGAAGGAGCAGGAGGGGCAGGAGGAGAACTCTCTCTATGAGGTCACTGAGCAGCAATATATAATAATAATAATAAAAATTATTATTATTATTATTATAAATAAGTGAATATCTATTCTCCTTAAAATGTGAATTTGCTATAGGACCTTGTATTAAGACCAGTGCCTTAGAGAGCCAGATGGTTCGGTGGTGCCCACCTGTAATCCCAGTGACTTGTGGGAGGTGAGGATGGAGGATAGCAAGTTCAAGGCCAGCCTGGACAACTTAAGAAGACCCCATCTCAAAATAGAAAATAGGGCTTGATGTTGCTTGGTGGTAAAGTGCCCCAGGGTTCAATCCTCAGTACAAAAACAAAACAAAACAAACAAAAACAGTGCCTTAGAACTGAACAAGGACTCCTGTGCTGGAAACAGTCCTGCTATCCCTTCTTTGCTTCTGAAATGTCAGAAATTGCTGATCCCTCATTTAGGATCCTCAGTCTCCTGCTTCCCTATGCTTCCTATCTCCTCCTATCTGGCCGGTTTCAGACCAGCAACCATGTGAAAGTGGTTGAAGAATGGCCCAGCGGGGAGCAGACTTTCTTAAATAATTCTTTAGGGAAGCCACAGAGACTCAAAAAGTCAGCCTGAACAAGGGTGAGCTCATCAATATGCCTGCATCCTGGCTATACTAGAATCACCTGAGGAGTTTGAAGAATGCTGAAGCCGCACCTCTAGAGGGATTTATTTTATTTGTCTGTCATGCAACTGGAGCATTAGTTCTTTTTATAAACTCCCTGGGTAGTTGGAAGGTGTGGCCAGGTTGATACCTTCTGAGACACAGAGTGTGGGCAGGTCATGGATGTCAGGTGTCACTCTGGATCATTGATGATCAACACAGAATCCATCAATAAAATCTAAGCAAATCATGAGTAATATACCTCAAAACTGTAGAATTTAGTGAGTATGTTGGCATGGAGCCACAGAACAGTTGAGTTAGCTTGAATTCAAATGAAGCAGATCATTTTGCAGAGTGCAACCAAAAACCTTCATGGGAAATATCTGGCTGGTTGCTGTGCTTGCCCTTAGGAATGAACAAATCATAGTCATTATAATGTCTCAAAGTACAGCTTTTTTGGATGAACCCTAGATTGGTATCATGAGCTCAAAAGGCTCTTGCATTTCTTCTAACATGTCAAGAAAAAGAGCCCTGATTCAGGTTGGGATCTGAAACTCACTTGATTCATTGATAGCATGACAGGTGCTAAGGAGGATAAGGACATGGCTTCATTTCAGGACTGGCCATGGGTGGCCTCCTGCCCAGTTGTAAGCCTACAGGCTGCTTCCCCAAGACCATTGTCTCACACCATTCCTCACAAGGACTGACTGGGTTCCATCCACCTGCCTCCCAGACTTGGGAAAGAATATTCCAAATACATAACCAAAGGCTCTGGTGCCTGTCACTCTTTCCACCTCTCAATGGGATAGTGAGACAACACTTGACTCATATTTATTGATAGCTGACTATCAGGCCAAATTCTAGAAAACGAAAGAAGGAGCTTACACTTTGAGGGAGAGGCAGACAGTAGAGAGTAAACAAAAAATGGCTGAATGCAATAAATGCTGTCATGAGAACAGAGCTGCTAGCAGGATGAGGAAAGAAGACACTGGAGCAGGTGTGGGGGTGGACATCTGTAATCCCAGTGGCTCTGGAGGCTGAGGCAGGAGGATCACAAGTTCAAAGCCAACCTCAGAAACCTAGCAAGGCCCTAATCCACTTAGCAAGACCCTGTCTAAAAATAAAAAGGGCTGGGGATGTAGCAATGGTAAAGCATCCATGGGTTAAATTTCTAATACCAAATTAAAAAAATAAAATGGTGGGGTGGGGGTACTGGGGGAGGTAGAAGGTGGGATCCCCCCTTGGAAGAAAAATCAAGGGAAACCTCTGGATGGAGGTAACTTTTAAATTGAAAACTTTGGTCTGGTCAGCCACTTATAGCCTAGGCAAAGGACTCATGGTAGTGAAGCACCTGGGGATCATAGAGGAATTGAAGGAAGGTGCTTTGTAGCCCAAGTCCAAGGAACAAAGCAGAGCTGATGTGGAGAAGGTCAGCTGAAGGGAGTGTGTTGCTCAGTGCTAGAGTGTGTCTAGCATGTGTGAGGCCCTGGGTTTGATCCCAGCACCACAAAGGTAAACAAATGAAACCATGCTGGGCAAGTTTTGCACCAAGGGCTTGGTGCAAAACTTCACATCTCTAGAAAACAAAGAAGGAGCTTACACTTTGAGGGAGTTGCAGACAGTAGAGAGTAGAAGGCAAAATGCCATCAACAGTCTATCTCTGTTTCCTGTACCAAACAGGTAAGATGATAGAAGATTTCTGGGGAGTGTCAAAAAAGGTTCTTGGAGATCTGAAATTCTTGGAGAGTCTCAAAACCTATGACAAAGACAATATCCCCCCATTGATCATGAAACGGATCCGGGAAAGATTTATTGATCACCCAGAATTCCAGCCAGCTGTCATTAAAAACGTGTCATCTGCCTGTGAGGGTCTGTGCAAGTGGGTGAGGGCCATGGAGGTGTATGATCGCGTGGCCAAGGTGGTGGCTCCCAAACGGGAGAGACTGAAGGAGGCGGAGGGGAAGCTGGACATACAGATGCAGAAGCTAAACCAGAAACGCGCAGAGCTGAAGCTGGTGGAAGACCGTCTCCAGGCCCTGAACGACGAATTCGAAGAGATGAACACCAAGAAAAATGCGCTAGAGGAAAACATTGAAATCTGCTCCCAAAAGCTTATCAGGGCAGAGAAGTTAATCAGTGGTCTTGGTGGAGAGAAGGACAGATGGACAGAAGCTGCCCGGCGGCTGGGGATCCGCTATAATAATCTGACAGGGGACGTATTAGTGTCCTCTGGGACTGTGGCTTATCTGGGCGCCTTCACAGTGGATTATCGGGCCCAATGCCAAAAGGAGTGGTTGGCCGACTGTAAGGAGAGGGTTATCCCACGCTCCAGTGACTTCAGTCTCAGCAACACATTAGGGGATCCTGTCAAAATCCGTGCCTGGCAGATTGCTGGGCTTCCCATTGACTCCTTCTCCATTGACAATGGCATCATCGTGTCTAATTCTAGACGCTGGGCCTTGATGATCGACCCACAGGGTCAGGCCAATAAGTGGATCAAGAACATGGAGAAAGTGAATAAACTGTCTGTCATCAAGTTCTCAGATGCCACCTATGTAAGGACTTTGGAGAATGCTCTGCAGTTTGGCACCCCTGTCTTACTGGAAAACGTGGGAGAAGAGCTGGATGCCTTTATCGAACCCATCTTGCTCAAGGCGACCTTTAAGCAGCAGGGGGTAGAATACATGAGGCTGGGTGAAAACATCATCGAATACTCGAGGGATTTTAAGTTATACATCACCACCCGTCTGAGGAACCCACATTACCTCCCTGAAGTTGCTGTGAAAGTCTGTCTCCTCAACTTCATGATCACCCCCTTGGGTCTCCAGGACCAACTCCTCGGCATCGTGGCTGCCAAGGAGAAGCCAGAACTGGAAGAAAAAAAGAACATGTTAATTGTGGAAAGTGCCCAGAACAAGAGGCAGTTAAAAGAAATTGAAGATAAGATCTTAGAGGTCCTCTCCCTGTCTGAGGGCAATATCCTTGAGGACGAAACCGCCATCAAAGTTCTGTCCTCCTCCAAACTGCTCTCTGAAGAGATCTCTGAGAAGCAGGAAATAGCTTCCTCCACAGAAATGGAGATCGATGCAACTCGAATGGGCTACAAGCCCGTGGCTGTGCACTCTGCTACCATATTCTTCTGTATCTCTGACCTGGCCCACATCGAGCCCATGTACCAGTACTCGCTGACGTGGTTCATTAACCTCTACATGCATTCCCTGGCCCACAGTGCTAAGAGCGATGACCTGCAACAGCGTATCAATTACATCATTGAACATTTCACCCTGAGCATCTATAACAACGTGTGCCGCTCTCTGTTTGAGAAGGACAAGCTGCTCTTCTCCCTCCTGCTGACTGTAGGTATCTTGAAAGAGAAGAAAGAAATTAATGAGGAAATGTGGTACTTCCTTCTCACCGGTGGTGTTGCCCTAGACAACCCCTACCCCAACCCAGCTTCCGAATGGTTGTCTGAGAAGGCGTGGGCAGAAGTGGTTCGGGCATCCTTGCTACCCAAACTGAGAGGCCTGATGGTACATTTGGCACAAAATACGAAGGAGTGGAAGATGATCTATGACTCAGCCTGGCCCCATGAAGAGAGATTCCCTGGACCTTGGAAGTCCCTCCAAGGACTAGACAGGATGGTCATCCTCAGATGTTTGCGGCCTGACAAGATAGTCCCGGCCATTCGGGAGTTCATTTCTGATCACATGGGAAAGGTGTACATTGAAGCCCCTACATTTGATCTCCAGGGATCCTACAAGGATTCCAGTTGTTGTGCACCATTGATTTTCGTGTTGTCTCCAGGTGCAGACCCCATGGCAGGTAAGAACACAATATTATATGAGGAATCTCAAAAGCCCAGAATGTGTAGACGCTTGACAGGGGTGTGTCCTTGATAGCAGGGATCACAAACTTGCCTGGCTTAATTAAGGCCCAGCCAGTAACAGTCACCTTAGCCTGTTACCACCTCAGGGACTGAGATGAGTGAATATTTCATTTCCTGCCTAGAAGGGTAACACTAATCAGCACCCAGGGAATTGTGCCATCTGGGAAGATGAACCCAGAATCACCTTGATCATCTGATTTTTCATGAGAGACCTGAAATGTAGAAATGACCCATTTTAAAATCTTGGTAAGTCATGCAAATTTGATTTTCCTAAAAATGTTGCAAGGGCCAAGCCTAGGGCTAGATTCAGTCTGCTGACTGCTAATTGCTTATCTTTGTCTTAATATTCTCTGGCTTATTTAATTAAAATATTTTTGGATAATTAATACTGCATATAGTTTAAAAAAATCAAACAGCACAAAAGTATAGGACTATGGCTCTAGCAAGGGGATTTTGCCTCCTCAGGGAGGACATTTGCACAACACATGCAGACTTTTGTGTTGTTCCAACTGGAAGGAGAGATGCTACTAGCATCTAGAAGACAGAGACTGAGGGCGCTGCATGACAGCCTGCAGTGCACAGGACAGTTCCTACAATAAAAGATGACCCCGTCTAGAACATCACTCTTGCCAAGGTCGAGAAAGCCCGTCATGGAGTGTAGGAACATCCTTCTTCTCACCCTCCCAGAAGTAACCACCCCTTACCCGATTTGTGTAACTTTCCAGAAATACACGATTCCAAGATTTCCAGACTATCTCGTGATACAGAAGGATGTGAGTCATTGACAGGAATAGAGTGGTTTTGGGTTCTCAGTGCTTTAGTTTTCTCTGTTGCTGAATGAAGAAAGAGTACAAGAAACACAAGTGACAGATTGACCCTCTCCTGTGAGAGCTGAGGAGTTTGGCTGTTACCCTCACCAGGTAGAAAGCCAGCAGCACCCTGCTGCCGGGAGGAGGGCAGAGGGGAGAGCTGAAACGAACAGGCTCCAGGTTCCTGGGAGCACCAAGGGATTATTGCCAGGGAGCAATCTCTGACCCTTTCAGACTCAGTTTGGATGACTTCAGAGGAAACCTCTTTGGCTCTGTGTCCCTCCTAGTGAAGCTTTCAGAGAGATCTCAATGCACACTAGACCAATTAAATTAAAATCTTGAGGGTGGAACCCTGGCATCGTGTTTTACAAAGCTTTTTAGGAAATTCTAGTGTCCAATCAATTATGGGAACCACTGACTTTAATGGTTTCAGCAGCCTTTGAAAATCATTACCAAGATCCATTATTTCATTAGAAGCTGTGAAATGGTGATATTTTAATTCTGTTCTTCCTTCCACATTCATTAGCTGAAACTCTTTTCCCTTGTCAACTCTTGGGTTTACTCTGAATAGTCCAAACAGGATGGGCAGAAAGGATGCTTGGTTCTTTTTATTTACCAGCACTCATAATATTGAACTGACGCCCTGGCAATCTCTGAAGTGAACAGTGATCCACTCTGGTTTTTCTATACCATTGTGAATGCATGGATTTTAACATATTCTATGTTTCAAATATGTTAGTGTTTGTTTCCACTGCTGTCATTTTCTTTTTATTCTCATATTATTCTATCTTTGGCTTGTGGAAGCACCTTCATATCTGCATACTTTTCACATAACCCTTGTAGTTATTTTTTAAGTTGTAAATGGACACAATACCTTCATTTTATTTATTTATTTATATGTGGTGCTGAGAATCAAATCCAGTGCCTCATATGTGCTAGGCAAGCACTCCACCACTGAGCTACAACCCCAGTACCCCCCAGTAGGTTGTGATTGCTTCCTTGCCTTCAACTTAACTGCCTCTGTGAAAGACCTGTCTCCAATTACTGTCACATTTTGAGACACTGGAGATTAGAACTTCAGCTTATAAGTTTGGGAGGGACACCATTTACTTATCACAGAGAATCTATGGAATCTGATTGTTCTGTGTGCTGACTATCCCTCTTAGTAATGTACTTCCTCCTGTAGTTTGTGTCTTTTTAAGTGAGTCCACAATAATTAAAGTTGTGTTATTTTGTAGAAGTCTCAAATACTTTGGGTTTTAGGAGTGTCCCAACAGGACAACTTTCTCTATGCAAACATGGGTCCCCAGGGGTGTTGACATTCTGGATCAATTTCATGGAAAATTTCTCAGCTAGAGAATTTTCTACCAGAAGGTTTTGTGAATTCATACCCCTCATCTGCATGTGGTCTGAACTCAGTGTTTTGATTTCTCACCAGAGAATTGTTGCTTATATTTTTTCACCCAAGCTCCAAATCAGTGACAAACTTCCGTAAGTTAGTAGACAGATTTCTGGTCTTCTTGAAGTACAGCCCTTTGAGGGGTGCACACATACGTCTCAGTTCCAGCTTCCCATTTCTTAGGAGTTCAAAGCTTAAGTTTCCCATCCTGTCAAAACTTCACCCTCTAGATTGGCTAAATAAAACATGGTATTTTTCCAATGGCAAAAATACTTTTTCAAGACATAAAGCATAAAGACTTTAATCAAGTGTATAGGTCTTTCTTCTATGGTTTTTAAATTTGATGTCTTGCTATTCCAGAAAAGTAAAAAGCATAAGGTCTTTACATATATACTGATAGGAGAAAGAACTATAAGATACATCATTAAGTGAAACAAGCAAAATGTTCTGTAATCCATATAATTTAATGGTATGT
Source organism: Marmota flaviventris (assembly GCF_047511675.1). NCBI lineage: Eukaryota > Metazoa > Chordata > Mammalia > Rodentia > Sciuridae > Marmota > Marmota flaviventris. The sequence continues at coordinate 14,450,329 of NC_092516.1, read as the reverse complement.
GCATAAAATATCTCTGGAAGGATTCACAAATCTAATAACATTGGCTACCCCTGGGGAAGAGAGTCATGAAAAAGACTTAATCTCACTATGTAATTTCTTATATTTCCTACTAAAATTCATAAAAACACAGTTCCTATTTGTTTGGTGATATGCACACCTCCAGTTTTGAGTTTCCTCTTCATTTTTGGCACCTAACAATTTCCCTTTCTTTCGAGCCCTGATTTTTTTTTTCAGTCTGTACACTTTTTACAGCAAGAATGTGTACACATTTAGAGCAAAAGCCTTCATCTGCCATCTTACTAGATTGTCTAAAGCTCTTTCAGAGAGAGATTTATTTTGTAATTAATGGAAACCAATGAAAGCCAAGTGTGTTGGCACACACCTTAGTCTCGCTAGTGGGAGAGCTGAGGCAGGAGTATCATGGGTTGGAGGCCATCCTGGGCAAAATATTGAGACCCTCAAAAAAAAAAAAGTCAATGAGTTTCTTTGTGAATCCAAACTTTTAAATGTCCCCTTCCTTACTGGCAACATGGGCTTAACTGGCCTATCCTCTTTCAAACCCCCTGTTCTTCCTGGTCTCAGGCCTGCTGAAGTTTGCAGATGACCTTAGCATGGGAGGTCCCAAAACACAGACCATCTCCCTTGGCCAAGGCCAAGGTCCTATTGCTGCCAAAATGATAAACAACGCCATAAAAGAAGGGACCTGGGTGGTCTTACAGAACTGCCACCTGGCCACAAGCTGGATGCCTGCACTGGAGAAGATCTGTGAGGAGGTGATTGTTCCTGAGAGCACGCACGTGAGATTCAGGTGAGATGATGCGCTCCCCTTCCTGCCTGTCTTTGGGACCCAGCCTCGAGCTCCTGGTAGCATACTGGTGCCCGGGATACAAAGATGGAAAGACACATTCCTGCCCCTCAGAAGCTCAGTCTAGGGAAAGAACTCATGGATGAGTAACGTGGAGACCATACAATAGTCGATCGAGAACCACGGAACACAGAAGAGGGCCAAGACAGCGGGGGAAGGTCTGGAGGACAGATGATTGCCTGGTTTTTGAAAGATGAGTAGGAGTTTTCCAGGAAGGAGATCCCAGTCCTAAGGGACAGCGTTTGTAAAAGCAAATAGGGAATATTAGGGAATACTGAGAGGTTAGCCAATGACTCTGAGGTGTATGTTATAAGAAGTTGTTATAAGAAGTTATTTGGGGAAGTGTCTAGGAAGTTAGATTAAATGCCATCAAGAGTGATTTTATTTTGAATATTATTGATCTAAAAAACATGCTACCTGTGGTCTAGGCACAATTTGCCATTCCTCTATCCTCTATTTTGGGGGCTTCATGGAATTTTAATCAACGTTGGAAACAGCGATTTGGTTTTTGTGAACTTTAAAGCCCAGCAAGTCTGAACTTCAGTTTTTCTATTCATGGGATGAAGAGTAGAACCAACTCAAAATGTTCAGGGAGTCTCTTTTCCAGATTCTAGGCTAGGCAGCCTGCTGCCTGTTTTTGATATGACCTGCAGTCTAATTTTTAAACAGGTGGGGGGGGGAGCCTAAAGAATGATCTTTCATGACACATGAAAATTACGTGAAGTTCAAATTTCAGTGGGCATAAATAAAGTCTTATTGAAAAACACCCCCAGTTAGTCATATAGTGTCTGTGTTTGCTTTTGTGCTATGAGTAGTTGAGACAGACACCGGGTGAGCCCACAAGATCTGAAATATTTACTCTTCTGTCCTCTGAGGGAAAAGTTTGCTGACCCCCTGCTTTAGGCAACCCGGCTTGCTGGTTGCTTTCATTTTGCTCACGTCTGCCTGAAAATAGGGAAGTGGTGCTTGTTTACAAAGTCACGTTAAACCCACCGTTGATTTACTACAGTCATGAAAGCTTTCAAAGGAAGGGAAGTCCATTAGTTTCATGAACGTTATATGGTTTGGGATGGCGTGTGGATTCGTGGGCCGTTGATGACATTTGATGAAGAAAAAATTAATCTTGTTGAGGTATTACTGCTTAATACTAATTGTTCTCATGCAGGAATACAGGCTTCTTGTGGTAGTAGTAGGTTTTCTGATTATTTAAAAAAGAAATTGCAGATCTAAAATTTTAAAAGAAAGCCCTAGTTTGTGAAAAGTGGGAAACGACTTCAAAACTGTGTTACAACACTGTTGAATGTAAATGGTGTGAGCCAGACATTGCCCCTCTGTCAACTGAAGTCGGGACTTAAACCATGGTTTAGGACCCCTCCTCTAGTCTCCCAGCCCAGTGCCTTGACCACTGCCAGCTGCCCACCAAGCCTAACCACATCCCAGCTCCCTTCATTCACATGGTTGCTCAGCCTATGTCCTGTATCTCTAAAGACCATCCATCTGCAATCCAATTGTTGGCAATCTCTGTAATGTCTAGCAAACAAACAAATAAAAAACAGGATGCCATGGTGTATGGGTGATTTGAGCTTGGATAGGAAAACCAGATTAATCAAAGCCTGGAGAGCAATGTATACAAATGTTAACCTACAGGAATAAAAATTACAAATTCTGTTTTCTTCCAAACATGTTTACATATATTCCCACTTTTTGTGGACATAAATTTAAAAATTGCATTTTAAAGAAAAAACTTTCCCATAGTTTCAGGGCCCCTTTTAAATACCATTTCCTATTTGATTTGGGTCAGCACACTTTTCCTCTAAAGAGTGAAACAGTAAATTATTTAGGCTTTGCAGGCCATGTTGTCTCTGTTGCAACTATAAATCTCTGAAGTTGTAGGGTAAAAGCAGGTATAGACAAGATGTAGATGAAGGGGCTTAGCCATGTCCCAGTGAAACTTCATTTACAAAAACAGGTGATAGAGCCGGGCAAAGTGGCGCATGCCTGTAATCCCAGCAGCTGGGGAGGCTGAGGCAGGAGGATTGCAAATTCAAAGCCAGCCTAAGCAAAAGCAAGGCACTAAGCAACTCAGTGAGACCCTGTCTCTAAATAAAATACAAAATAGAACTGAGGATATGGCTCAGTGACAGAGTGCCCCTGAGTTCAATCCCTGGTACAAAAAAAGAAAAGAAAAAAAAAAGCCACGCAAAAACAGGTAATAGAGTAGATTTGAGGGTGCCTTGTATAGTACTTTAATCTAAAACTGATGCTCAAAGAGTCCAAGTAAAGGCCGGGTATAGTGGCACACGCCTGTAATCCCAGCAGCTTGGGAGGCTGAGGCAGGAGCATCATGAATTCTAAGCCAGCCTCAGCAAAGGCAAGGTGCTAATAAGCAACTCAGTGAAACCCTGTCTCTAAATAAAATACAAAATAGGGCTGGAGATGTGGCTCAGTGGTCAAGTGCCCCTGAGTTCAATCCCCAGTACCAAAAAAAAGAAAAAAAAAAAAAAGTCCAATTAAGGGGCTTAAGAGCAGAGGCTTCGGGGTCAGAGAGTCCCAGGTGCACAGCAGCTACTTCTAAGCAGTGTGTCCTTGAAAGACCACCTGACTGCTCCATGCTTCTGTTTCCTCACTGATAACGGGATGGTAAATATCTCTCATTGGGTGGCTGTCAGGGTTGAAGGGGTTCAAAGGACACATATAAATTCTCACATGTGCTGGGCATCTAGAGGTGCTAATAAATGATAGCTGTTATCATTTGCTCTTTTTTTCAGTATAACTTACTGTACTGCTCTCAGTAGTTGAATCCATTGTTTTTCCAGACTCTGGTTAACCAGCTATCCATCAGAGAAGTTTCCAGTTAGCATTCTCCAGAATGGGATCAAAATGACCAATGAGCCCCCAAAAGGGCTTCGGGCCAACCTTTTGCGCTCCTACCTCAATGACCCCATCTCAGACCCCACTTTCTTCCAAAGCTGTACCAAGCCAGTCATGTGGCAAAAGCTGTTATTTGGCCTTTGCTTCTTCCACGCCATCGTTCAAGAGAGGAGGAACTTTGGACCCCTAGGTGAGCCATGGCAGTGCATCTGGGTTGCCCGGGGGAAGGGTCACAGGCAGATGAAGGTGTACTTACAGGTGGTGTTCAGCTTTGCACTCAGATGACCAGAAAAACCATGTCTCTTCTGTGCAATAATTTGGACATATTTATACTCTTTTCTTATTTGTTATTTATCTAAAATTAAAATTTCACTCAGTGTCCTATATTTTTGCTAAACCTGGCAATCCAATAACCGCGTTAATGTCAATGTGAGGGAAAAAGGCATGCTCCAGAATCAGAAGCCGATACCTACTGAAGTAATGTGATAACAGGAGGACTGCAGGCTCTTCACTTGGGCCTGTGTTTGTCTATCTTAGGCACAATGACCATTCTCCAGGAAGTTGTCACCAGATGACTTATAACATTTTAGATAGCTCTCTTTACATGTGCATGACAATGAGAGACAGGGATTCACCAGGGACATTTGTCTATGATTCTTCCCGAAAACTATTAACAAATGTGTTTATCAATGTAAACTACCTTTGGCGTAACTTACAAGTAATAAGTAATCTTGTTAGAGCAGATTGTCAAACTGCTATATACAAATCCCTTGTTGTGGTGTTCAAGTTGAATTACCTTTCTCTCATCCATGGCCTGCCTTTGACTCTATTCACTAGCCATGAAATGACCTACCACAGGGTATTCCCCACAGTCCTTTTGGGTTAGATAAGGAGACAAATTGTCCTAATGGTGATTTTCTCAGAGCATCCACTTCCTATTCTTCAACCCCTACACTCTGGCCAGCCCCAGTTAGCTCCACATGGCACATGACTCTTCTAGGGAGGGTGGAGGGTGAAGGAAGCTCCCTCTGCATCTAATGTCAGCCATTACCTTCTCCCACCACCTCTTTTCATGCCAGGCCTCTAGAAATCCATGCAACAGTTTGGCTCAGAACCAACTGCCCCAATGTGCTTTGTTTGCCAGAACATGAATTTTATTATCTTGTTATGTTTTAATTTGAATGTGAATTTTTAGGAGGAAATTAAACTCCTTGGTTAGGCACAGGGCCCACCACACCCTGCTGGCATACACCAGGCCCTGTGCATACATTTATGTCATCATCTAGTCCCAGTGGGTGTTATCATTGACCCTTGGAAATGCAAGTGGCAGTTTCTTTAACCATCCAGTTCTCCCAGAAGCTCAAGGAAGGGACATCTCAAAGCCAATTTCATTCTGTTGTGAAGTCATCGCTACTGCTTTCAGCTACACTTTGGTGTTATTTTTGGAGCTCTGTGAATTACCGCAGCCAGGCTGAATAATTCTCATTCCACAAATCCCAGGATGTTAACATCTTCCTTAACAAAGAGGGAGACCCATAAGGAAATTGATTTTAGAATGGATGTTTTCTCTGGCAGAATGGCTCCCACGTTGGCAATAAATGTCAAGTCTAATAGTTGGCCCAGGGCTGGATATTCATAGGGCCGAAAAGGCTCTTGATCCATAATGATGCTTAACTCCACTGGTTCAGTCTCTGAGTGGAAATTAAGAGCTCTCAGCACTGAAGCCTCTAATTCTTCTCTGCCTCTTGCAGGTTGGAATATTCCTTATGAATTCAACGAATCTGACCTCAGGATCAGTATGCGGCAGATCCAGATGTTTCTCAATGACTACAAGGAGGTGCCATTTGAAGCTCTGACCTACCTGACAGGTATTTGTGGGAGGGGCTCTGCTGCTGTAAACCTCCAGAACCATATTTACCCTCTGGCCCTTTGCTCCTGTCTCCATTGACTTATTCAACCCCTCCCTCATTCATTCATTCGACCAGCATTGAACTCTTCCTAATGTTGGTCATCATTCTCTATATAGTAAAAAACAGGAACCAGAAAAATCTCCATGGCCAATCTACAAGCTACAAAGGTAGAAATTATAAACAAATTAATGATAATACAGTGATAAGTTCTGTAAGAAAAACATTTGTAAGGCAGAAAGGCATCCCAATTTGATGAAATCTCAGGGGACTGGAGGCGGGTAATCGTGGAAATTTTTCTGAAAATTTTAAGAGTTGGGTTTCAAAGGATGAGCAGGAATTTGACAAGCGGAAGAAGAAAGGGGAATGGGAAGAAGGAAAGCTTTTCCTGCAGAGGAGTCCTGAGGTGGGCACCCTCCTAGATAGCTTGTATTAAAGCCATTCATCAGTACCAGGGATTGAGCTCAGGGGTGCTCAACCACTGAGTTACATCCCCAGCCTGATTTTATATTTTATTTAGAGACAGGGTCTCACTGAGTTGTTTAGCATCTGGCTGCTGCTGAGGCTGGCTTTGAACTCATGATCCTCCTGTCTCAGCCTCATGAGCACTGGGATTACAGATGTAATTTGTAATCTGCTCGGCATCAGCAACCTTTTACTAGGCACCCAATACATACTAGTATATGATACAAAAGAATGCAGAGGCATAAGAAAAGTTGGTGGCTACTTTCAAGGAATATGCAATATAACCCCAGATATAGGAGTAAAATAGAGGTGAAATACCATGGCCACACGTCAAAATTCAGCTTTATAGGAAGACTTGGGCATCTCAAGATCACACACAATTCCCCTTCAGGTCCATGTGTTAAGTTTGTCTGGTTTTTCCCCAAGCAATGACACGCACTTTACACATTTTGAGTATTCACAGCAATCTTATAAACTTCACGTCAGTAACCCCATTTTACAGCTGAGTGGGGGACAGGCTTTAGAGCAGTTGTTCTGAACTGTAGTCAGCTTTTCCTCTCGGGGACGCTTGGCAGCATCTGGACATGTTTTGATTGTCACAACTAAAGAGAGGGTGCTACTGGCATCTTCTGGGTGGTGGCCAGGGATGCTGCTAAACATTCTGCAACACAGAGCACAGCCCTCCCCCCAAACACAGAACTCACTAATCCAACATGCTACTAGTGCCGAGTTTGAAAAACCTACATGAGATTATGTTCAGTCATAGAAGGCCATGCTGACCTTAACCAGTACAGTGTCCCCTAAAACAAACCCCCATGTGACACAAGCGGCACAAGTACAGCGGATCTTAGTTTGATAGAAGAGCTTCTTCAAAGTTGGTCATGTTTCCATTATTCTGTGCCACACAGAAGCATGGCATGGACCAACGGTTCCGTCGGACCATAGAATAAGTGCACTATTGTCCTAGAATGCGGTCTTAGTGGAGGACCACATGCAGGGTACAAACCAACATGCCCTGCCTATGCCAGCCAGCTTGAGGGTAGTCCACTTCCAATAGTGCCACTCAGGATAGGCCACTTGGGCTGAAGCAACAATCCCCAAAGCTCAAAGGCAAAGACATCAAAGGTCCATTTCTTGCCCACTCTACATGTCCAGTGCAAATCGACAATGGTTTCTGCTCATTATAATTACCTATTTATAGGTAATTTATATACTCCACTGATTTTTATTGCTACCATCTTGACAAATACTTCAACAGAGATAGCACTGAAGGGCTCACACTGGCAATTAAATGTATAAGAATGTGTCACTTGGCCCTACTCTACTCTTAGGGACCCAGGAAATAAGAACCAGATGTAGGTGATCATTAGAGTTCTCCACCAACACCAACCAGAGTCAGGTCTTTTCTAGAAAGGTGGTCAAATCAGAGGGGCTAAAGTCACCCATTCTTAATCTGGTATACATCCCTGCAACAGGGACAATTTAGAAGATATCTAAGGTCCATCTTGGCCTCTCTCAGAACTTTTGTTCTTGCTACAAAAAGAAGACAGGTATGTAGATATAAAGTAATGAACATTCCTTCATAAACATAAAATGATCCTGCAGGGGTATCCCCTGAAGAAAATTCACAATGAAGAAGTGGTGGTGGGACCTCATGTCACAACTCTGGGTGCCCTTGAACACTGCCACACTGATTTCATCAGGAAGAAAACCACTCTCCCTTTGTTGCTGTAGTCCAAGTGTGTTGTAAACCTACTCAGCACTGAAACAAGCTGCCATGTTCAAACTGACCTTGCTGTAGGCCTGGAGACATCAACAGGGCTGTGGACAGCTAGATTAGCTGGCTTAAGGTAAAACAGCTTCTGTATGGGCTTCCTCCTGTCCCTCACATCTCCCTTAACTAGCCACCCAGACCCCACTATCTGCACACTACACCCCTCCAAGTCAGGGCCAAGAGAATCTGAAGCCTCTCTCCTGTCTGCAAACCTATCTTTTCCTAAAACAGTTGAATTTGAGAATGAGCCCACCCTCCAGGGTGTCCTTGTATGCATACATATATACATGTCTTCTCCTTTTAACCTAGTTTGTTAACCCCAACTACCAAATACCAGGTAACACCACATACTGCAGTACTATGGTATCTAGGCAAGCTAGAAAATGCATCTTGGGGTTGGTGAACTGGATTTGATGTCCCCTCCAAAGAATCACCTAATTCTTTTTATCTCTACTTTTTGTCAACAGGAAACTATTGTTATGTGCTAGAGATGTAGACTGTCTCATTCCAAATTCCTTGTACTAAGCCCAATTTTTGTAATGCCTTTCACATAGATGTATACAGATATGTGTGTGTGGGGGGGGGGGGTTTGGAAGATGCCTCATTAATAGTTATCTTTGGTGGAATTTTTGCTGATTGTATTTTATTTTTGTCTTTATTTTCTAAGAAATTTTTAATATGGAGAATATTGTTTTTGTAGCAACCATAGTACCAAAATGGCCTTCTCATCCCGAGCTGAACATGGCATCAGCTGCACTGTGTTTCCAATAGGGTTTCTTGGCCAGTAAGATCCTCTGTTTAATCCTCTGTCACATCCTCTGACCAAGCTCATGATGACCTTCCCTGGGCTCAACTTCTTCACCTGTTGGTTTTCCCAGGAGAATGTAATTATGGAGGTAGAGTGACAGATGACAAAGACAGGCGTCTCCTGCTGTCCCTACTGTCCACGTTCTACTGTAAGGAAGTTGAGGAGGACCATTATTTCCTTGCTCCTGGAAAGACTTACTACATCCCTCCCCATGGCCCCTACCAGGTAAGAATGACCCACCTCTTTCCCCAAAGGGACTCAGTAGTCTCTATATTATGACTAGGCTACAGCGGTGGCCTTGGGCTTCCTTACTTGGATCCATAAGCTGTTTCCAATATTCCAGATGCTTTCAAGAAAGATGTTGTCACTGTTTAACAAATGCTAGGTATTTGGTAGACAAGGTCCTTCAAAGTATGGCATCCATCTGCCATACTTTGGTGAGGGGAAGAGAAGGATGAGAAGATGAAGCTTTGGTTGTGAACCTGCTGTTAATTGCTGCTTATAAACAAAGTTCAGAAGGTGGTAAAGGGTGGGCACAGGAGAATGAAATAGGTAAGATGAGAACAAGATATCTGGATGAAGGATGAAGAGGAGTACTTCTATCAGTTGCCTGTCATATGCCCAAGCTGCCTTTCTTTATAACCTTTTGTCTTCCCATTTACAAATAAGGAAATTTGGGATTCAGATGATGGACTACAGTTGCACAGTTAGTGTGAGCTATAGCTAGGCTCTGAACCCTGTGCTCTATAACTTTAAAATCAGGACTACATGGGGAACAGAGAGGAATTTGGGGTTTGGAGGGAAGCTCTTCTTTGCCCATGTGCTTTCATACTTGTACCAGAAAACTGTATGAAGAAGAGCTTATGATGTATTTCCCCAGCCTTGGGTTGGGGGGCAAATTCCTGACACAGTGAGCCTCCTGTTCCAGTTGGCCCAGCCAAGCCCTGAGTCATTCATGAGACTGCGTTTTTGTCAACTCAAGATTTCTTTTCCAGTCCTACATCAGCTATATCAGGACCCTCCCCATCACAGCCTACCCAGAAGTATTTGGCCTCCATGATAACGCGGACATCACCAAGGACAATCAGGAAACCAATCAGCTCTTTCAAGGGGTGCTGTTGACCCTCCCTAGACAGTCAGGAGGGAGTGGAAAGTCCCCTCAGGTAACTGCTCAGGAGGAGACGTGATTCAGTCTCCCAGGCTGTTGACCAAGAAGACATAAAAAGAGGGACCTGGCAGACCCCTGAGGGAGGGGGTGTGCTCTGCTCTTACTGTGGAGGATCTTTAAATACAGAGCTGAAAGAGGATCAGGTTTTCCAAAACGTCAACTATTCCTATATAACCTTCGTGATTTTTTTTTCTGTATCTACGTATCACCTATCCACAGTTTATGTAATATTTTAAACCTAATTTTCTTTTGCTTAAAAACATTTATTTGAAAACCTGTACATCAGAGCCATGAGTGGAAACCTAGTATAATTTCTTTAAAGTTATGATCCACATGGAAGGAAGGGAGAGGAGAGAAGAGGAGGAGGAAGAGAAGAAGGGAAGGGGCGGGGGAAGGGGAAAGGGAGGAAGGTAGGTATGGAAGCTCGACAGTTAAGTTCTTCCCAGATGCTATGGACGCCCAAAGCCCTGGAGCTGAGCCCTTTCTGGCTTCTCGTTAAAACAGGGAAGATGAGCAAGAGTTCCTGAATTGCTAAATTAGCACCAATCCAAGGCTTTCTACTTGAGAGGAATGAAAAGGGAAAGATGATTAAAATTTGCAAAGGGAGTGATTTTTATAATCATGTAATTCAACATTATTTAATGTCGTGGACACACCTAAAATCATTCTGGGTACTTCTATTGGTCCCAGCGCAGACTTTGTGAAGTACTCACCCACTCTGTAAGTGAACCCTGAGAGAGGAAGTGTCCGGCTCCAGGTCCTTTGTAAAATCAGAGACAGAACCAGGTCCAGAACTGGAGCCACCTCCATTCTCTTTCTCTCCCAGTCTGCCCTTCCCTTCTCTGCCTTCCAAACTGCCACATGTTCAGCCCCTCTCAGCTGGGAACCTCACTCATTGGGTTTTGTGATGGGGTTTGTGGTGCCATAAGTGGCACTGGCATGAGGGCAAACCAGCCTTGTTGATGTGGCCCAACATAGAGGTGGTGAGTCCCTGTAGTAAGAAGAGGGAAAGAAGTCACATTCCAGCCTCCCAGACCCAGGGGGTGGCAGAACTGCAGCTCTTCCACATCCAGTCTTTAACTTCTCTTTGGTCTTCCAAGCCTCTCCCCTTCCCTACTTGGCTAAGCCCTGGGCTTTTGTTTCTCAATGCTGAGTAATGACTTTCTGCCTTCCCAAGTGTCACTGGGATTGAGAAACAGCCCATCTGCACCAGCTGGTCCTTAGGAGCTGGCTGAGAGTGCTGTGGGAAATTCTCACCCAGGGGTGACCTTGAAGACGAGGGTGTTTTTTGAGTGTTCATTGCTGTGGGAGGTGACCTGGCTGAGCAGGAATTCCCTGCCTGGTCCTCAGGCCCTTACTCGAGGTATGAGAACAAACAGCTCATGGTTCAGCATTTTCACTTTTTAGGCAAAGGGGTGGTGTGTATCATCCCAAGTCTAATGGGATAATGAGTGCCCACCTTACCCCCAAAGGCAGAATTGGTTTCTAAAGGGGAGTTTCCAGGAAGGTTGGATAGAATATATTTAAAAAGGAAAAATGCTCATTACGTCAATTTTAAGCTGATAAAGCCACAGTCAGCAGATCTTATTTCTCATCTACACCTCTGTTCTCTGCACTTTAAGGAAGTGGTTGAGGAACTGGCCCAGGACATACTCTCCAAGCTTCCCAAAGACTTTGACCTGGAAGAGGTGGTGAAGTTGTATCCTGTGGTCTATGAGGAATCCATGAACACTGTCCTGAGGCAGGAGCTCATCAGATTCAACAGGTGGGTCAGAGGGTCTTGTCGGATCCTGGGAGTTGGAGCATGAAGTAGGATCTAATGAGCAGCAGCTGAGATTGACACTCAATAAGGGGCTGCTATATAAACATGGTTGCCCCACCCATAGGACCATCCCCAGTGTGCTTTGGCCTAGGGTTAAATCACTCCTATTTATTCTCTCCCACTTATTCATGTGACATCTATAGTCAAGTTCAAACTGAAACCAAGCACAGGCTAATAGTAAAAGCAATCATCAGAGCTACGTTTTTGAGCCCCTGGTGCCTGATATGGTTCCAAGCACTATGCGTGGTTCCCATTCAAGTCACACACAATCTTTGGAATGTGCAGTTACTAATCCTGTACCAGTATTTTACAGATGAGAAAATGCACCTTGGCATAATAGTCTGTAGCCCTCATTTGTGCATTCTGACACCAGACCTGATGGCCACCCTCCTCTACTACTCAGTCTCCCATAAGGTCACTGGAGCACTTCTTTACTAATGACCATTGTAACGTAAGATTGAAATTCAGAAGAGTTAAGTAGCTTACCCAAGATCACACAGGCATTCCATGTCAGAACTGAATTTGAACCCAGGTTGTCTGATTTCAGAGCCAGTACACTCAACCAATATTGCAAAATCAGGGTAAGTAAAATCCCATTGCCTCCTCTACAAAGTTGAGGTATTATGGGCTGGCCATGAGGCCAAGGGTCTCTGTCCTTTTCTAATCCCATCTCATTTTTCTTCTAGCTACTCTAGTACAAATCCCAGTGAGTCATCTCAATTTGACTTCTAAACATTCAAAACAAAAGGGTTATCAAAGACCTTGTAGGCCAGAAAAGGAAACTGAGGCCCAGACATGCCAGTGTTTGATATAAGTCTCAACCAATTCAGAACTATGTGGGCTAAAACGCATCACCTGTACCTCCAAGGTCCTTCTTGTTCCACACTCTGTGTTGCTATCTCCATTTTGCCTCACAAGGCCATAGCTCAGTTTTAGAGACAGTCTTGGCTCTAGAGGACTAGGGTCCTGGAGAAATGTCATCTGAGAACTTCCTGGTTGGTGTAATCTTAGGGTTAGTCTCTAGAGTCAATAGGCAGTTGGCCACATAGGGGACCAAGCAAGGTATGGGATATATACCCATGAGGAATATGCTCAGCACTTCTGCTGTGAGTCAGATGCTTAGGCACAGTAGGCTGCAGTCTTTGTTGGCCCAATCAGGTCTGATGGCTTCCCTCCTCCACAACTACCCATTCTCCCCTAAGGCCATTGGAGCTGGTTCTTGGTGATTGCAGGGGCCATCACCAGACTTTACCACTGGCCATTGTGTGCAAGAGGACAGGGTCACAGCAGTCTTCACCTTCAGCAATACTCTACCATCCCACCTCACTACCTGTTTTTGCCTGCTCTCTTAGTGGCATGGGAAATCCAAACTATGAGGTAACAGATCAGCTTCCAGCCCAGGGGGCCATTATTTTGTCTTCTGGCACAAGTGTTCTTAAGCACTAAAACTTCTAAACTGGTAGAGTTCACAGTTATTAGAATAGGCCTTGAAGGATACAGTGATCCGTGGTGTGACCCATCAGGTGGTAGTTGTGCTCCTTGACCCCTCAGCCTACCCAAGCACCAAGTGTCTGAACCTTTGATTCCTCCTGACATAATGCTCAGTGGCCGCACAGCCAAAAGGCCCTTTTTGACATTTGATCATTCTTTTGCCCATTGGGTTGAGATCAGATGAATCTTTGAACATGACAGGTTCCTTCCAGTGGTGGATTCTTTGGCATCCTCAGCCGAATTTCCAGTGGGTTGGGCTGAGCCTCAGAACACAGAGACCAGAAAGAGAGGCAGGTGATTTGGTATTTGCAGATTGCCCTTCACTTGCTTTTTCTCAAGTGTGTACCTCATAATCTATAAAGAAAACGATGATGGCACTGAGGATCTAAAGCCCTGAAACTGCATGTACCCTTTGACCCCAAAATTCTTTTACTAAGAAAATAATTAGAAATTTGCACAAAGATGGATATGCAGGGATTTTCCTTGCAATGTTGTTTACAATGACAATAGTCTAGAAATAATAATGATAGGGGAATAAATAAAATGGAACACTTTGTAGTCAAAAGAAAGGACAATTTAGGTCTCTTATTTTATTGAATTGAAAAGATTTCTCTAAGAAAAGATTACAAAAAGGTGATAATGGGGCTGGACACGGTGGTGCACGCCTGTAATCCCAGCAGCTCAGGAGGCGGAGGCAGGAAGATCTCAAGTTCAAAGCCAGCCCCAGCAAAAAGTGAGGCCCTAAGCAACTCAGTGAGACCCTGTCTCTAAAAAAATACAAAATAGGGCTGGGGATGGGGCTCAATGGTTGAGTACCTCTGAATTCAATCTCCAGTAGCCCCCCCAAAAAAAACAAGGTGATATGGGAGGAACCCATTAAAAATGATTTGTGATTATATAGAAAAAAAATCTTAAAAGATGTATATTGAAGTTATCTTTAGGTGGTGAGGTCATGGGAGGTTTATTTTTTTCCATCAATTAAGGATTGTATGTTCATTGACTTTTTAAAGGCAAGAAAGCTGGAATTAGTGAAGTTGGCTAGAATGGGACCACTGGAAACCCAGGCTCAGCCATATCTTTTGTTCTTACAGACTGACCAAAGTGGTTCGCAGAAGCCTCATTGATCTTGGCCGAGCCATCAAAGGGCAGGTCCTGATGTCCTCGGAGCTGGAGGAAGTCTTTAATAGCATGCTCGTGGGTAAAGTGCCAGCCATGTGGGCTGCCAAGTCCTACCCATCGCTGAAGCCCTTGGGGGGCTACGTGGCTGACTTGCTGGCCCGCCTGGCCTTCTTTCAGGTACCTGGGAGTCAGAGTAACTAGGTACCTGGCATGCTTGTTCAGGTGGACAGGACCTTCTGAAATAGCAGCTCAGAGGTAGGGGAGTAAGGCAGGCAGCCATGCAATACCCCAGGCTGAGCATCCAGAAATGTTCTTTCCAGATCTGGAAGCAGGAACAGGGACTAGAATAAATATCATCAACAGGTGGCTCATGGGACAGATTTGGCTAATGGATACACTTGTTATGGCTACCTGGTCATTTAAAATTTTTGAGTTAGCATGTGAACTTGGATTTTTTCACATAAGAACTCAAACGTAGGGGCTGCAGGGTGTAGCTCTGTGGTAGCATATGAGAGACTCTGAGTTCAGATTCCACTGCTAGAAAAAAATATATAGATGTTTGTACTACAAAAGACAGAAGACCTGAAACAACGTGCCTGTGTTCATACCTGGCAACTCTCACAGGAGCTGAGCGACTTTTGCTTAGTCAGACAAGACACATACCCCCCGCTAAGCTCCCCATCACTCTGTATTGTGTCCCTAACAGCAGCTTGCACCTGTGCTTTTCTTTAAAAAACAAACAAACAAACAAACATATGTTTCCAACATATTTCTTTGTATCTTCGTTTCAAAAGTGAGAAAATATAAATTAAACCGAGGACTGACAATTTAAGGAAAATGAGAATTAGAATATTTCTTTGTGGGACTCATTTGCTGTTCTCTGCCTTGGAACTATCTTTGATGTGTTGTTGATTTTACAGGAATGGATTGACAAGGGGCCCCCTGTGGTCTTTTGGATTTCTGGATTCTACTTCACACAGTCTTTTTTGACCGGTGTTTCTCAGAATTATGCCCGGAAATACACCATCCCTATTGACCACATTGGATTTGAGTTTGAGGTAAGGGCACTCTGGGTGAGGACCTCTCAAGCGACCAGCCAGAGAAAGCAACATTGCCTAATTTCCTTGTAAATCCAAACATTGGGCATGTTAAGGCCCAAATGCCTCTGAGATGCAAATGAAATGCTTAGCATGACTTACAGTAACTCCAAAAGCTATTCTCTACGAAATGGGGGACTCCCAGGGCTTTGTCTCTATGTGTATAAAAAGGAATCTTTTCTGAGAAAACTTCTGTCACCATGGTGCCAAGAAATATGAAAGCATCCTTCCATGCAGCCTGTTCAACATGGTGGACTCTTTATTTGGAGAAATGTTAATACCCTTGGGAATGTTAATACCCTGTTTTCTTCCTTAGAAATGGGGAAAAAAAGCCAGGCTTGGTGGTACAGGCCTGTAATCTCAGCAAATTGGGAGGCTGATGCAGGAGGATCACAAGTGTAAAGCCAGCATCATCAACTTAGCAAGACACTGTCTCAAAGGCTGGGACTGTATGTAGCTCAGTGGTTGAGTGGTCATAGCTTCAAGCCCCAGTACCAAAAAAAAAAGGTGGGGGAAACATTCCATTCATAATGAAAAAAATTAGAATATTAAATGGAGCTTGTGTTCTCTGGTTCACTGTAATCCCCACCACTCCCTATTATCCTACACTTGGACCATTTTCTGTTTACCTGCTGAAGGAATTTGAGTTTACCACTTCTTAATCTAAACAGTGGTATGCTGGAGCTCATTCATACCAACTTACCAGAGCCAGTTACTACATTCTCAGGGATTCTGTGAGCCAGCTTAGTTGGTAGCCTGAAGCCAACCATGGTGGGAGTCTGTACACCACAAAAACTGACAAAAAACTATAAATTCATTTATCCACCCCCATCCCAGAACTGTTTTACCAGCCTGCCTCTGAGTCAGACGCTAACCCTTCACTTCATAGATCCATGTCCAAAAAGGAAAAGGATTGTGGAAGGTTACTAAGCTATAGTTAATGAGGTCTTCTGACTCCTCCTTGAGCACATTCTCTATGCTTAGAATATACAAAGACAGCAAGCCTAACCAGGATCAGACCTGGCTCCCATAAGGCTGGCAGAAATATCACAGAAGCTCTGTTGTCCTTCAGTGTGCTTCCTGGCAGATGCAGGGATTACAGCCAGGTTGTTCTTATTGCTACCTCACATAGGAAAATGGCAGGTTATGGAACTCACAGCTTTCCACTCTTCCAGGTAACGGCACAAGAAACAACCATGGAGAGGAACCCAGAAGATGGGGCCTACATAAAAGGACTTTACCTAGAAGGTGCCCGTTGGGACAGGATAGGGATGCAGATTGCAGAGTCTTTCCCCAAAATCCTTTATGACCCATTGCCCATCATTTGGCTGAAACCAGGGGAGAGTTCAACATTTCTGCATCAGAACATTTATGTGTGTCCAGTCTACAAAACAAGTGCTCGGAGAGGTACCCTCTCCACCACAGGCCACTCCACCAACTACGTCCTCTCCATTGAGCTCCCAACAGACATGCCCCAGAAGCACTGGATAAACCGAGGGGTAGCCTCGCTGTGTCAGCTGGATAACTGATGGCATTTATCTCAAGGCACAAAGTAAAAGCCATTTTATTCTCTACTAAAAGCCATTTTATTCTTGAGAGACATTAGATGATGATGATGATCGTGGTGGTGGTGATGATAACAATGATCATAGAGCTGAGCCAGATATTTCACAGCAGCCCTATATGGCAGGGCTTACTTTATGGCCACAGAAACCATGATATGGAAAAGGTAGATGGTATCCCCCAGATCAGAGCCACTAAAGTAGAATTAAAACACAGGCAGTGGAATTCTTCTACCTAGACTTTTGGTCATATGACTTAAGTTCTCTCGTAATTATTTTTTATTTGAATCACTTCTTTCCTAGTCTATCTATAGGGCTACCATCAATGCCCCTTAGGGGCTTGGAATACTCTTATTTGCTAAGGCTCTTGATAGATTTAAAATGCATATATCCTGCAATGATCTTAGGTGGTGGCTATTATCTATTTTATAGACAGAGTTCCATAGTCAGTCAGTGGTAGAACTAGGACCCAGCTGCTTCCCGACTAGCCCATGCAGATGAACTAAAGCTTCAGGAAGAAAGGAGAGATGAGAGAACCATATTCGTTGCACACCTACTGGGTACCAAGATTTGTGCCCAGGCCTCAGACTTGATCCTGTAGGCTGGGCATGACTGACTCTCCCTCTGGAGGTTCAGGGGAATTTAGTAAGTTGCTTGAGATCATCCAGGTTTTTCATACTTGCAGACCAGGTTTCCAGTCGAGGTTTGTCTGGTTCTTGAACCCATGCATTTGCCACATGCTACCTCCCTAAGGACTTGGCTGTGTTGATACAGACTCCTGGAAGAGATGTCTAGCTCCAACTACACAACACTGCCAAGAAATTTCAATCACTTGTTTCTCCCCAAGGCCAGCTGGAAGGGAATCCTGAGGGAGATAAAAGATTGAATTCTTGATGTAGTGAGTCTTCACTAACCCTTTCATGTGGCTCTTTGGCTCTAAGTGGCTTCTTTCAGGGTATTCTATTGGTCACTTCACAGCTGAGCAGACATACAGCTATTTGAGTCTTAATGTATCTGGCCAGGATCCTCTTCACTAAAACAAATGTCCTGACTCAGGGTCTTCAATTTTTTTTTTTTTTCCTGAATGCGGGAAGTTTCTGAGAACCAATAAACATATTTCAGAAAACTTCCATTTTAGTTCCTTTATGGCACCAAATTCTAATTGAGGAATCTGACTTCTGAGATCAGCAAATCATCCTGGTGACCCAAGAGATTAAGCACACCCTTGTTCTCCAAATCTTGCCACTGAGGAAGTAGAAACCATGAAGAAGAGCTAGGGTCTAGCTTTTGCAGTAGGTAACTTAATAGCTATTTTTTTTCTGAAGAAACCTGACTTTTTACAGTGAGGGAAAAAATCAGAATGCACAGATAGCTGGAATTGCTGTACCATTCCAAGTAGCCTGGTCAGACACGTGAGATGGAAAGATGGTCAGAATCCCACATCCCAGAATCTGGGACTGGTAGGTAAGTCACATTGCCATCTGTAAAAGAACTGTCAGAGAGGGGGTTGCTAAGAGCACAACAGAATTTTAATTACAGTTATCCAGTTCCAGCTCCAGCAACAAAAAGCTGAGGGAGGCAGAGACTCTCATTCTTCAGGGGTCAAGGGACAAAATGTTTTTTGTGTGATGGATGAAATTTTTGTAATTAAAAAAAAATCTTTCCTCCACTTTGAAAACAAAGATTGCCCTACATTTGAGGTCATTTTCAATTTGGGCCAGTGTGGTAATAAGGTCTCTTCCTGGGAAAAAGCAATATGCTCTTCAGAAACCATGGTGAGTTAGAGGCTGCAGTCCTAGGCCAGAGATGGCCAGAAGTCAGCTCTGGGGGAAGCAGCAGGCCCTGAGTATAAATAGCTGCGTAGATGACATCAGACAAACCTGGCCACCAAGCTAGACCTTGCTCTTGAAAACCTAGCTGCTGAGTAGCTGGTTATGTTCAGTCCATCTCAATGATGGAAGAAAATTACACTAAAGGAGGGGATGCAGGAAGGTAGGTTGTACTTTTAAATATATATATTTATTTTTTAGGTATAGTTGGACACAATATCTTTCTTATTTATTTTTATGTGGTGCTGAGGATTGAACCCAGGGCCTTGCACGAGCTAGGCGTGCACTCTACCGCTAAGCCACAGCCCCAGCCCTAGGTTGTACTTTTTTAAAAGACTGAAGATTTTTTTATAGTCTTGGAAAGAAAATGGGGAGAAATCATATTAAAAATAAAAACAAGCCAGATGTGGTGGTGTACACCTGTAATCCTAGAGACTCTGGAGGCTAAGACAGGAGGGTTGCAAGTTCAAGGCCAGCCTCAGCAACTTAGCAAGACCCTAAGTGACTTAGTGAGACCCTGTCTCAAAATACAAAATTGTAAGTGCTGGGGACTTAGCTCAGGGGTAAAGGGCCCTGAGTTCAATCCCTAGTACCAAAATTTTTAAAAGTTACATGGAAGGTTTGACAATACATTGACAATAAAGGCTGTGCAACAGTATATGCATCTTTGCAAAGGAGGCTAGACATAAAATTCAAATGTAGGTAAGATTTCTGTGGTGTAGAAGGTCCTCAAAGGTTGGCTAGCAATTAAATCAACTTTGTGGAGAGGCTGGGTGGGAAGGGTGGTTTCTACATTCAATGGACTAAGGCAAAAATTATACCTAGTCAAGTTACTTAAAAATGGAGCATGAGGGAGATGGACAAGCCATAGCCCACTTGGCAACACAGCCAGTTCTTCCTCCAGTGTGGGTACAGCTCACTGTCTAATTGGCCGACCACCAGACGAAGCAGTTGGCTTGAGTTCACAGACACAATGTTGCATGGGAAATACTTTAAACATTAGAACCAACTCTAGGCAGGGAGATGCTTCCATACTGAGACCCAATGAAGGAAAGTGACTGAAAGAATGGCAGATTTCTATCCCCCAATTTAAGCCCGGCTGGGACACTGCACACTGAATGGCCACTATGCCTGCCAGCACATTAAAATTTCTGTCTCTCTGTACCAAAGGCCTATTGCTGCATTTGTGTTAAGTACGCATGTGCATATGCTATTACTCACAGCTGCTCTGCATATCACTGCCAAACCCTGTAGTACTTACCCTGAGCATGATAAAGTATGTTCCTGCTCATAGGAGGTAAGTTTCATCAGCTGCTTCTGAGGGTCATCATATCCCATTTTGGAAAGAATACAAAGAGACCAAAATTGGTAGAGACTTGTCTTTATTGGTGCTCCAACTCTCTTTGGAGGTAACAGAGAATGATAGTGATATACAAATGTCTTAATGTGGACTCTCACCTGACTCCACACAGAGATATAAATCCTTTGTGTGTTCCTTTCTATTGGTCTTATTTATGCTTGGACATACTTGAAAGCTATTTCAGACTTTGTATTATTTAATTGTGTTAAAGTCAAAAAATTCATCCTGAATGCAGGATGAATTTCTAGTAAGCTCTTCAGATCCAAATGCATCTTAAGTAATCATGGCTTTAAGAGAAGGCTCTAAGGTAAGGTAAACATGCCTACAATCAAAGCGGCTTAGGAGGTGGAGGCAGGAAAAACACAAAGCTCATGGCCAGCCTCTGCAATTTAGGGAGATCCTGTCTCAAAAAATAAAAATGGCTGGGATGTGGCTCAATGGCAGAATGCCCTGGGTTTTATCCCTAGTACCATACCACACGTACACACACATGTATAGTGCACACACACACACACACACACATATACAAAGATAAACATACATTTAACTAAGGCATGAGCTTTTGTGTATGGGGAGGAGGGGCATAGGTGTCACATAAAATTTCTATGGTCATATTGAAACACCATGATCAATCTTAACTTTTTAAAGGGAGTTCATCTGGATATTGAAAGGGTCACAAGACTATAAACAAGCTCACACAGAAACAACCACTTTTATGTAAATCTATAACATTTTGCTTGCTGGGTATAGTGCCACATGCCTATAATCCCAGTAACTCAAGAGGCCGATGCAGTAGGATCATAAATTTGAGGCCAGCCTCAGCAACTTAGTAAGGCCCTGTCTCAAAATCAAACAGGATGAGGGAAGGTGGGTGCCGTGCATGGGTATGTAGATCAGTGGTAAAACATCCCAGTTACCAGTACAAAAAATAAGTCTCCTTTAAAAAAATATTTTGAAGGAGTTTATAGTTTTTGAATAGCCAAAAGAACTTCTATACCAACAACTGATGCTTTGCATTGGCTGATGTGTGGCAAACAGCATTCCCATGAAAAATTTCATCACCTTCAGCTTTCCTCCCACCTGTTTCCAAAGGTGACTTTAGTGACCTCTAGGGTTAATGCCATCTGCTCAGGCAGCAAGACCCAAACAAACCCTTGGGATGTGTAGACACATACTATGGATGAGGACTAGTTGTGGAGGTCCTAAGAAGAAGCTTGTTTTTTTGTCCCTAATCAAGGTGAAGAGTGCTGTATTCTGGTTTCCATTTAAGACAGAGATGGCTCATCATTCTTGGAAATAAACTGACTTCTGGTTAAGAAACTTCATCATGGGACTTGAGATACACTGGTTTGGAAAGTTTCCTCAGTTTCTCCTGGGTTCGAAGTCCCCGGCCTTGTAGTGGCGTAAGGCCCATTGGAGGCAGATGAATCTAAACAATAAGAATAATGATGATATTAAGAATTATACTCATAAATCATTGCTGCTGCTTATATTTATTGAGGATTTACTCCCTACTATGCTGCCTGCTAAGTGCTAAATCTACCAGTGACTCATGTTTATAATCTCTTCACTCATTGACCTTTACAACACATCATAAGAAATTATTATTCCAGTATTTATACATGAGAAAACGGGGCTCAAAGAAATTACATCCTAACTTGCTCAAGATTGTACATTAAGTGGGGGAACCAGGATTTGAACCCAGACCTGTCTGATTCCAGCTCTTGTGCTCTTCTTTACCATATTATCTAAATAGAAAACAGTGAACACAGATCACTCAGCAAGATGGAAAGGTATCCAAAGGGAGAGAAAGACAAACAAAGTGTGTATACAAAGATATTCAGTGCACAGTGGAAAACTGGGACCAACCTGCTAGTAGATAGCTAGTTAATAATGGCTGTGATGGTTAATTTTGCTTGTCAATCTGACTGGCCCAGACCAAACATTATTTCTGGATATATCTGTGAGGGTGTTTCTTGATGAGATCAGCATTGGGATCAGTGGACGTAGTAAAGCAGACTTCCCTCCCCAGTGTGGATGGGTGTCCTCCAATCTGCTGAAGGCCCTAATAGAACAAAAAGGCAGAGTAAGGAGGAATTTTCCCCTTTTGCTCTCTGTCTGCCTTGTTTGAGTGGGGACATCTTATCTTCTCCTGCCTTCCCACTGAGATTTATACCATCAGTCCACTTTGTCCTTAGGCCTTCAGACAAAGACTGAATTCTGCCACTGGCTTTTTCCTGGGACTTCAGCTTGCAGGAAGCAGAACATGAGACTTCTTGGCCTCTATAATGGTGTGAACCAATTCCTCATAATACATCTTCTTTTATATATACTTAGATAAATCTGTCCAAATATATACCCATCCCACTGGCTCTGTTTCTCTGAAGAACCCTAATACAAGGGTACAATCCTACAATAGTATACAACGTAACCATTTAAAAAGATTGAGGTAGAGCTTTATACAAAGATGTTCAGAAGAGCTGGGCATGGTGGCACATGTGTGTAATCCTAGTGACTCAGGACACCGAGGCAGGGAGAACGCAAAGCCAGCTTCAGCAATTTAGTGAGGCCCTAAGCAATTTAATGAGACTTTGTCTCAAAAAAAAACCCAAAAAACAAAACAGAAAAACTGTCTAGAAGTGTGGCTCAGTGGTTAGGTGCCTCTGGGTTCCATCCCTGATATTCCCCCCAAAATAAAATAAACAAAAACCCAAAACAACAAAAAATGTTCAGGAGTAGGCAATAATAAAATAAGTATGCCTAGAATCTCATATATGTAAAGAAATGTATAGGAAAAAACCTAAAAGATGTATCACCAAATGATTAGATTGAGTCAATACAATATCAAATTGCTGCTTTTTTAGGTCAAAGACCAAATATTGTCATTTTCATGTGTTGCAATATAATAGTTACAGTTCTTATTACCACACAGGATTTTGGTGAGAATTTTTGACAGTTTTTACTTTCTAACTTATGTATTCTTTTAACGTTTGAACTTTATTCTTTTAGTAACAACAAACCTGCCTTTTATAATAAGGAAAGTAAAAGGATTTTCATAAAAAAGGTGGAGGTCAAAAGAGAACACTATATAAACATGAGCTGTTTTCCCCTCCCATATGTGTGGAAGTTGTACCAGAAGGAGAAACCAGGCATTCATTGACACTCTAGGTGGCATGCAAGGATATGCCTCCTACAGTAGCTTGGTATACATTCTTAGAAATAACTGGGTCAACAAGGATAGGTAGCCCCCACCTGTTAACTGGAGTTGCACTTACAGGCCTTGGGTAAGGAATCTGGTAATGTAGTCCAATTTCAATTCTGGCTGTGCATTCATCTATACACTGTTTAATCAGGTCTCTGTCTGTGAGCTATCAAAATTGGAAAACAAGTGAGGATTTTTGCATCTTTCTAAATGTTCATAAAGTATAGGTACACATGCGCTCTCAGCCTTTTTCAGTTTACTAGCCAGTAAATTAAATATTGATAATTTCTTTGATTCCTAGCACAAAAATATTTGATCATTTGAAAAATTAAATATTAAAATTTAATATTAAATATTGCAATTTAATATTAAAACTTACTGTGGACTCAATTTTTAAAATAGTTAAAAGAGGTAATACATATACATGCTAAAAAATAATATCAAAGGGTATAATGAAAAAACCATGTCTCCCTTCTTCCCTTGTCTTCCAATTCCCCTTCTCAGAGATAATTTACCAACAGTTTCTCCTGCGTCTTTCCAAGGATATTCAATGTATATATAAGCCCATATGTATGTAGAGACTTGGCTTTTCCCTTTCACAAACAATAGCTCACTTCATTTTAAGCCCTGTTTTTCACTAACATAATTTGAAGCTCTTTCTATATTCATACTGAATATAGGGCTGTCCTATTCTTTATAAAAGCTATACAAAATTCCAACATAAGATTTTATTATAATTTAACCAATATCCTGCTGATGGACATTTAGGTAATTTCCAATCTTTTGTCATCATAAACAATTCTGCTAAAGATCCCTCTGAAAATTTTTTTTTGGCTCAGATGCAAATATAGCTAAAAGATGAATTTATAGAGAAAGAACTGCTAGAAGTAAAAGTATATGCTCAGGCATTTCTAATTCTCACAGTATTCCCAAGTTACCTTCTAGAGTTTGCACCAATTTATATTCCCATCAACAATGAATGAAAAAGTGCTTTTAACACCTTTCTATATTGATTAACATTAAAGTAACCTGAATTTTCATCCAGTGCTACTCAGAAACCCCTTCAGTAAGATACTGGAGAATGATCTACCTCTTGTTTTAAACGGCAATTTCTTTGCTCCCCAGTACCACAAAAACAAAACAAAATCCCCAAGAACTGTAAATTGTTTTGCTCATTAGTAAGAGGAACAGAGAGTTTCAAAATCTCAAATTAGTCAAATTGTGACAGTCTATTTTCAAGTAAAGGGATGAAAAATTCATTCCAAAAAACAGAAAGCCCAACAGGAGAAGGGGAGAAACTATTTCATTCTAGGATGGAAAATGAATCAACAAGTGGATCTGCTATGAGTTTGCAAGTGGCCCCAGAGTAGAGCTAGGATTGCATCAGCCCCAGATGACACCCACAGTGAAGTCTGGGCCCATGTGGCTTGGAAATTCCAAGGGAGTTCCTGCCTACAGTGCCTGCTGGAGCAGAGGGGAAGAGTTCCAGGAACAGAAACACAGAGAGGCACACCAAGTCCTCTGGGGCAGAGTCTCAACTGTCTGACCTCTGTGCTTCTCAGAAACTACTGCTCTGCTGCCACATTGGGAACAGATTTCCACGTTCCCATCTGCCCATTGGGATTCAAAGCAATTAATGAGATACCTTTGGATTATTAAATTCTTAGTGCAATTAAAGTTACAAGAAACTGCTTATGTCTGCATGAAGGATTAAGGAAAAAGGAAAAACCCCTGACAAAGATACCGAGAAGTATGCTGGATCTTCTGGAGATCAGCTGTCTATCTGAACAAGCTCAGGCCAGAGTACTCCAAATTCAGCCATTCATGGGCTGCCTGCAGGATTTTGCCATATCCACACACCACCTATACTAACAGTAAATTTTTCTCTAAGTGGACTCTCTCCTAAGCAGTAGTATTTGTGAAATTCTACCTTGGCTACTTTTCCCCCTAGTACATGCTAGTACATATCTTACAATTAGAAACTAGGGCACCTCTTTTCTGCACCCTCAAATAATTTCATGTAGCATCGGTGGCACATACATCTCCCACTGGCTCACCCCTTGGGCCAATCCAAGCAGAGGTAGGATTACCGTGATACCTGAAAACATAGCTTCGAGTAGTTCTCAGATGAGGGAGCCTGCCTAGATATAGTGGGCATATCTTAGGATACTCCCCGACACCAGGCTGGACATTGTGGGATCATAATCTCTGCCTTCAACTATTAAGGCTACTATCTGTGCAGAACAGCTCTAAAAAATAAAGCTGCAAAAAAGGGACCTTCGTATATAATTAACCAAGGGCAATGATGGCTACAGACTATTATTGTTCAAAGTAGTGGCTAACGTGGGGTTAGGAGAAGCAGAAAAATTGAGGAAAACTTCTTAGAGGTCAACTGAATCAAATGATTTGTAAATTGTTCATTAATTCAACCATGCTAAGCAAAGTAAGCCAATCCCCCAAAACCAAAAGCCGAATGTTCTCTCTGATAAATGGATGCTGATCCATAATGGGGGATTTGTGTGTGGGGAGAGAATAGAGGAACTTTGGGCAAAGGGAAACGGAGGAGGGAGGAGGCATGGGGGCAGGAAAGATGGTGGAATGAGATGGACATCGTTACCCTAGGTACATGTATGACTGTACATATGGTGCAACTCTACATTATGAACAACCAGAGAAATGAAAAGTTGTGCTCCATTTGTGTATAATGAATTGAAATGCATTCTGCTGTCATGTGTAACTAATTAGAACAAATAAAAAATTAAAATTAAAAAAATTTTAAATGTTCATTAATTCAGTGAAAACCGCAAGGCAGGTCTCATGGGATATGAGAGAAGTGTACGATACTGTCTATGTGCTCTAGAACTGACCTTTGTTGGGAAGACCAACCTAACATATATGAAACAAAGAAGGAAAAAGAATATGACAACTCTGGGGTCTCCAAACATGTTGTGTGTGTTTGTGGTACCAGGGATAGAACCAAGGGACATTTAACCTCTGAGCTACACCCCTAACTCTTGAGACAGGGTCTTGCTAAATTGCTCAGGCTGGCCTTTGTGATGCTCTTGCCACAGCCTGGCAAGTGGCTGGGATCACAGGTATGTGTCATAGCACTTGGCTCCAAACTTTTTATTATCCACTTCTTCCTTACAATAAAAAATTCTGAGCCCATAGTTCCCATATGTACTTTTTATCAATCTATAAATGTACTAGTTTATAAATTTATAAATTATAGATGCTCCTTGACTTATGGGATTACTCCAGATTCTCCCATCGTAAGTTGAAAATTATGCATTTGATACTACATACCTAACCTACCGAACTTCACAACTTAACTTGCCTTAAATGTGGCTGAGACATTTACATTAGCTTAGGGTTGGTCAAAATCATCTAACATAAGTATATTTTTGTTATTTTTTTTTTTGGTGGCACTAGGAATTTGAACCCAGAGGCTCTTTACCACTGAGTCACATCCCCAGAACTTTTTATTTTTTATTTTTTTTTAAAGAGAGAGAAAGAGAGAGAGAGATAATTTTTTTAATATTTATTTTTTAGTTTTCGGCAGACACAACATGTTTGGTTGTATGTGGTGCTGAGGATCGAACCTGGGCCACACGCATGCCAGGCAAGCGCGCTACCGCCTGAGCCACATCCCTAGCCCCAACTTTTTATTTTTTATATGGAGATAGGGTCTTGCTAAGTAGCTTAGGCCCTTGGTAAGTTGCTGAGGCTAGCCTCAAACTTGCAATCCTCCTCCTCAGCTCCCAAGTTGCTGGGATTACAGGCTTGCACCACCATGCTTGGCCAATGTATATTTTATAATGAAGTGATGAATATCTCAAAATTTGAGGTACAGTTTCTACTGAATACTTAGGGGTCATCTATATATATGTACTAATAAGTTCATTATAAATAATATACAAAACAGACATTTTTTATAGAATGAAATAGAAAAAACAAAAATATCAGCTGAAGTATTTTATTTCTATTCTTTGAGGACTGTTTAAGGACTTCATGGGGAATACAACCCTGGTTTGGCAAGCCTGGTCTACACTAAGCAGAAAGAGTTTGGAGAAGCTGGAGAAGGGTCAGAAGAGTAGAGGGAGCCATCATTACCAACTCAACCTTAAAAGGCAAGGAGGCTTCAGGGATTCCAAAAAGGGAAAATCAGGAGGTTTTCTCTGGAGGCACTTGTCTCGGTTGTAATTTAGTATTTCCTCCCACCTAACTCTGAAACATCTTTGAGGGACCTTGTCTTGGTTTTGCTCATTTTCATATCCCTGATGTCTAGCTGGTGTTGGGCACATGCTGGGCACTTGAGTGCTTTCTGAATGAGGAATAAGAACAAAAAGTTGCTGAGAGGTGACAGGAGCTACAACAATTGCACAAGTGGGGAGGGGAGGCGAGTTCTGCTCTGCATTATCAGACAGTGGTGAGGTCCTTTCAGGTGCTGGTCAGAGGCCAAGGCCAGGGATTCAGATGTGAGGGCTGAAACCACATATGGTTTCATGTTGCATGGACCTCAGTGCAGAGGGCTGACCTTCAGGGGACCCCTATAGCTTATGGGAGGGAGTGTGGAGAAGGCAGGGACAAAAAGAGACAGACTCAAGATTCAGGGAGGGAAAAGTATGAGAGCAGATTGGAAGTTTCACGAATCCATTGGATCAATGCAAACGAGGCTGAAGAGAAGCTGATAATCTCCTTCCATGCATAACACCTGTGGTCTCCCTAAGGAACTCAGAGCTCAGGCCTTATGGCTTGTTGGGAATGGATCAAATCTGGCTCCCTGGGGTCTGGGTGTGCAGTTCTATTAAACTGGCTAATAGAGGCATTATTTTATTCAATTCTATGGTCCCAAAGGGCAACCTCACTCTGCTCTCCAAAGAGGCTCAAGTTCAAAGCTCAGTTATGAAGGGAACCCTGTGTCTTAATGCTATTCTCTTCCCTCTGAATACATTTATATTTGGAGGCAATGATTAGTTTATAAAGTGAAAAAAACATTTCAGTGTGCACCTCCTGTGGGAGTGGCTTGCAAAGGGCACAGCATGTGACAAACAACTCTTCCTCTAAAAATTTTCATTGGTCTGACTTTAGGTCACCTGGTTCATAAGGTCTTCTGAGGACACTGAGCCACTTACTGGCCACACTGAGATTTGGAACAAGTGAAGAGAGCAGCACGGCTGTGTTCAACTCTAGCGGTTGCGCAAGCTAGTAAAACTGTGCTCAGGCCCCTCCTGCCCAATGCGCCACCATTTTGATTTGTGCTGCTCTGTCCTCTGAATTTAGGAGAGAAAAGAAATGAACAACATGAGAAACTCCTCTTCTCACAATCTCCAACGGAGGCCTACTTACGTTTTTGTTTTTCTGGAACAGTGTTCTTGCTTCGTTGAGTATGTACTGTTTTTCTCTGATGGTGTCTTCCATCTGCCCTGATGCCGCCTGCCATTTCCTTGCAAGCCTGAAAACCCAGCGGTAGAGGCCAAGAACTTCCTGTCGTGTTGCTGTTGTCATCTCCAGACCCACCAAAATAGAAGAGGAAAAATTTGCATAAAAATGCAATTTGACAGAAAGCAGCTAGGCAGATGTATATTTTTTTAAAAAATCAAGATTTTTAATTAGTCTAGAAATACTGCTCTTTGTCAACAGATCTGTTGTGTAGCATTGCCAGAATGGCTTGGCAGAACCAGCAGCAAACTTAACTGACGTTGAACATCATCCCGTGGCTGAGGGCTGCTCTATCATGCTGTCTGCCCTGAGGGCCATTTTTGCAAACATTGGCAAAACCAAAATTCACATTTACTACCCTTTAAAGCCAGTGTTAACAGATTATATCAGAAATGATACTTTTAGTGGTAAAATTACATCACGAACCTGAGTGCCTAGAAGACACACTTGGAATAACTGAATTTTCTAATTAAAGCTTAGGTTGTGTACTCAAGTGCCTCCAGGGCCTGGCAGGCAACATATGTGAGGGTGCGTGGCTGGATGGGGACAGTGGCCAACTGAACAGGACACACCCCTCTGAAAGGGGACAGTTGCTATTCAGCTCCAGCCAGCTGTTAACATGCAGAAACAAGGGCCAAGAGATGTCAGATGGATGGGCCTTATAGCTTAAGAATAGGTGGCAATCCAGATTTTAATAATATAAATTTCAAAACAGGCTTATTCATTATTTCTGAAAATGTGAGCACCATGCAGGGCAAATAAATGACTCTGTAGGCTCAATTCCACCCAAAGGCAATCAGTGTATGACTCTCTTTTTTTGGCCATATGGGGGATTCAGGACCCAGCATATGCTACGCAAGCACTCTACTACCGACCTACATCCCTAGCCATTTTGCGGGGAGGGTACTCAAGATTGAATTCAGGAATACTTGACACTGAGCCACATTCCCCCCCCCCCCCTCCCGGGCCCTTTAAAATTTTTTTTTTTTTTATTTTGAGGGCTGGGGTTGTGACTCAGTGGTAGAGTGTTTGCCTAGCATAGGTGAGGCATTAGGTTCGATCTTCAACACCACATTAAATAAATAAACAAATGAATTAATTAAAGGTATTGTGTCCATCTACAACTAAAAAAAAGTTTTTTAAATTTTTTAAAATTTTGAGACAAGGTTTTGCTAAGTTACCCAGGGTAGCCTTGAACTCAAGACCTTCCTGTCTCAGTCTTCTGAATAGCTGGGATTCCAGGTGTGTGACACACACCCAGCAGGTTATGACCTGTCTTTAGTTCATCATAACATTTTAGGAAATATTTCTCAAATTTTTTAAATCTATTTTCCTGTCTAATAAGAACTGTAAATAATTATAATTGAAAATCTTTCTGGTGATAACAGTTTTAATTCCAGAGGGCTTGGCTAAATGAGAACTGACCTAAGTATATTTCCTTAAGCTAACTGATTTTTTTTTAAAATGAAATTTCTTTCACCTGGGTACAGTGTTGCATGCCTGTAATCCCAGGGATTCTGGAGATTGAGGCAGGAGGATCAAAAGTTTGAGGCCAGCCTCAGCTTAGTGAGGGCTTGTCTCAAAATAAAAAATGAAAAGGGCTGGGGACTTGTGCCCCTGACTTCATTAAAAAAAAAAAAATGTCACTTTTAAGTTATTTTTATCCTGAAATATTTCAGATACAAAAATATCGAGAATAATACAAGTCCTATATTCACAACAAACCTTAAACAGATTAAGTATATACAGATGAAACTCTCATTTAGCCACTTTCAAATCACATTCCCCTTCCTCACTTCTAGAAGAAACTGCTATCCTGAATGCTCTTTATCATTGTCATGAGTTATCTCTGCACTTAACACTGTATGGTATTGCTCTGCCACTTGCATTTTTTGTGCACCATATTTGCAAGATCTGTGTTGTCACCTGAGCTCTAGTTCAGACATTCTCACAGCTGCAATTCAGTCCACTAATGAAGACATCCCAATATACTGTCTATTCTGTTGATGGGCATTATGTATTTCAATCTCTTTTTAACTTACACAAAAGCTTCAGCCTATTTAATATTTACATTTCTGCATCTAAAATTTCAGGGAAAACAGTTGGGGAAATGTTTCACTGGTGGAGGTTTCTGCTTAGTCAGACAGGACAATAAATATTGTATTGCCTTTGACAAGGGGACAGACAGGCTGGAAGACCAGGGGGACAGATTTGGTGAGTAAGTAGCAGGGCCAGACATTTGGACATGCCATTATGAGTCTTGGATTTTTCTCAAACAGGCTGATCAGGATTGGGGAGTAGGCTACTCACTGCCATTTGGGAACATGACCCATTTCCAGCCCCTAGGAGGAGGCAGGATACCTGGAGATGGTATGCTTTAGAGGGTGGTCCTGGGCTTACAGGAATCTGGGCGATGGAAGCTGGAAGAGGGTGTATATATCTAGAAATACTAGGCACCTTCAAGGAATTCACCTTCCAGAGAATTAAAGATGACTGCCCCTCCTACTTACCCTGACCCTGTGTGTCCTTCTTGAGCAATGAGGAACAACTGAGGCTTAGCTATTTGATGAGAACCTTGAAAGCACTACTCCACCCAAGGAAAAGGTTAAATGGATCAAAGTTATGTACAATACTAATTCTGAAGTCCATGATGCTTCACAGAAAAAAATGCTTAAAAGGAATTCATAAAAACCAATAGAGAACATCATGCGTAATAAAAAAACCAGATGAGATGACGACATTTTTCCTGGTAAGGAAACAGGTTTCTGAGTTTCTGGCTCTCCCTAAAACTCCATGGTTTCATCTGAAAATACATGAGTCAGTTCCTGTGAGGGACAGTCACGTCTATTAATGATTGCTTCACTTCTCTGTCATTAACAGACAACGCTTCCTTAACTTGGAGACACTTGCCCATGAAAGTGAAGGTCAGGCATATTAAGATCTAGCACACTCCTCCAGAGCCTGACTTGAATGAGTTTTCTTCCACGGCTCTGAGAACCACCCTTTAAACTCTGATCATATACCATAATCTGAAAACAGAAGTCCTGTAGTTAGGTTAGTCAAGGGGACAAGCAATACTAACAACTGATACTTAGAAGGACTATTTTTAAAACGCATTAGTTAATGTGTTTTGAAAACTAATCCTGAAAAGGAGATAGGTGATGATTCTCTCTCTCCATTAGGTGACTCAGAAAGCCTGAGTTCCAAAGATTTCCAGAGAGGAGGTTTTAAAGCCGTAGTCACTAATAAGTACTATCAACAAGTCTTGAGAATAAAAGCAAGAAAAATTAAAGTATGTCTTTTTTTTTTCCCCCTTACTGATTTATTTCAGTTCTCTGAGGGAACCATGATCTTATCCATGCTGTTCCCTCTTTTCGGAAGCCCTTCCCTGACCTCCTTCCTCCCTTTTACCTGACCAACCCCTACACATCCTTCAGCTCCCCATGAAAACAGGGTTGACTCAGAAAAATCTTCTTACCTCCTTCCCCACCCACAGTTTGGGGGCTCTCTGCGGAAGCTCCCCATGGCTCTTAATATTTCTTCTTTTTAGCATTCATCACTCAAGTAATGGCTTGTTAATGTCTGTTTCCCCCAGTGGACTCTAGTATCTAGAAAAGGACATCATTGGTATACAACAAATGTTTGCTGAATAAGTGAAAATATCTCTGGCTACACAACACCTGTGATTCTAGACATGGAATTGGTCAGACATTAAAAAAAAACAAAAAGCAGTTCTTTTGCTTTTGGTTTAGTTTTGTCTAAAACTAGTTTGTTCTTAGAAAAGAGTTCATCTGTAACTTTTTTATAAGGAGATTTTCTCTGCATGGATTTAATGGCCTGAAATCAATTTTTTTTCTTCTCACACTTTTTTTCCTAGGTGTCAGAGGTCAACTGAGCATAATGGGGTCTGCTGGGAGGGTTCTTTCAGCAATATGGTTGTTTAGAGGACAACACTTAAACTGCAGTCACAACTGGCCATGAAGTCTATTACACAATTTTTACAGTTTGAGTTTTATAATTTTTGAGATTGACACTTAAAACTCTGTTCCTTTTCATCCCCTTAATCCCTAAATCCCAGAATGAGAAAAGATAGAAAATATGAGGTGAGCCCAGAAGTAAATGCAATTGGAAGCTGGTCTCTTTTCTTAAAATCACACCTCATGTATGAAGAGTGTCAAGATGTAGTTCACTATGGAGTGCCCACATGTAGAGAAGGTACTGTTGCTAGTGTTTTGGCCTCTGGTCTTAGTTGGGAGAAGTTTCCCCTAATGCAGGTGCCCTGAAGTCTGTCTGGGGAGGTGATTCTAGATCTACACATATTTAAAATAAACAAATAATACACACATCTATTAGCTGTGAATATTTTAATGAATCTTAAAATAGCCCACTAAACACATTATTTCGAATCTGTGTGATATAGAGCTTGCTCTAAAGAAATGTTTTCTCTAATATGAGAATGCTGATCCATAATGGGGAGAGCTAGGAAGAGTAGGGGTTTAGGGGGGTGGGAAAGATGGTGGAATGAGATGGACATTATTACCCTAGGTATATATGTGATTGCACAAACTGTGTGATTCTGTATGGTGTATAGCCAGAAAAAATGAGAAGTTGTGCTCCATTTATGTACAATGAGTTTAAATGCTTTCTCTGTCATATATAACTACTGAGAACAACAACAAAAAAAGAAATGTATTATCAAAATTTTTATGTTAGTTTAAAACACAGGAAAACAGCAAAAAAATGAACAGTAATAATTCTGAATAACAGAAGCATGGGAGCTATGCTCTAAGGCACCTGCTATAGCATACTTTTTGTTATTTTTTGGAGGGGAGAGATGCAGCCTTCCACATAGAAGGACTCTTTTCTGCTACCCGCCTCACCTCACCAAGTAGACACCTATTTACTATCCAGCTTTTCCAGAGCACCTTTCTCCCTGCATCTATCATAGCCAGCTATTGCTTTTATAGTTATATCATTGTGTGTGCGTGTGCGCACATATGTGTGTATAACACAGGGTCTCCAAACTCCCAGAGGGCAGGGACTGCTCATTACAGTGATAATATTAAGAGCTACGTTGCTTTGCATTTACTATGTGCCAGACAGACACTCCACAAGGTACTTTACAAATATTAACCCCATAATCATCACAGCAATTCTATAAGGCAGGTGCTCCTATTATCCTCATTTTACAAAGGAGGAATCCGAAGCAGAGAGATTAAGGAACTTGTCCAAGGTCACAAAGCTAGTAGTAAATCAGGACCAGGTTTCAAACCCCATCTGAAGCCAGAACCTGTGTAAGCTTTTAGTATGTAGTGATTACTACATAGGCAGCTCCATCTTAATAAATGTTGTTGGATGTGTGTTGGTTGCTTGAAAGAGCTTAGCCAGTGGAACAAAGAGAACCAAACAGTTCCATTCCCTTCCTATACAAAGAGCAAAGAAAGCAAATTATTTTGTTCCTTGATATGAATTACAATCTTTTATAAGATTCCTCATATAGCGTCTGCCTCTGCATCTAAGTGCCCTTCTTCAATAATTATGGCGCACATCAGCATCTCTCAAGGAGGCTGTGCACTTGTTAGAATGCTCTGTTCTCCGTTTGCTGTGGCAACCCTGTCCCCTGACTCCAAGGAGAGCTGACATCACAGAAGAGACACCACGGCATGGGCTCATTCCACTGCTACCACCCTGCGGCTTTACTCTTCCCTACCATCTGTTCATATACTCGGCATTTATGGGGTGCCCACAACATGCCAGACACACGTGGGTCTGAGAGTACAATGATGAGCAAGCACTCAGGTCCTCCTAAATGTATGTTGTAGCAGCAGAAACGTATGTTGTAGCGGCAGAAGCAGATGATATACAAGAAAGACAAAGAATTCCAGACAGTGATACATGATCTGAATGAAACAGTAATGTTACAAATGAGCAGAAATCAGTTATTTTGGGTTGTCAGTGATATTTCACTTGGGTCCAGAATGGTGTGGAAGAGCCTAACAGTGGAAAGAATTAAGGAGAGGGTAGGGCAGAAAGAGGGAACAGCAGGAGCAAAGCCCTGGAGGTGAGAAACAGCTTCAAAGGTGAACAGCAGTGCAGCAAGAGTGTCCCGGGAGGAGGCTGCAGGTCAACACACCCAGCACCAACTGCAGGGATGGCCTCAGAAGAGTTTGTAGTCCAAGAGGAAAAGGAAGATGTTGGTGGATTCAAACTAAGCAAAGTGTACCAACATGGTGTGCTTTACATCTTTTAAAATGTGCTGCAATCAAAGCATATCATACTACTTATGATTTCATCACTCTTATAGATGGTAAAATAGGAATCTGGCTTAATGCCACCTAACCAATTGACAGGAGAGTCAGGATCAAGGGCCCCAAAAGCAGGATGATTGTTCCCTGTCTCACCACAAGCTTTTTCCTGCTTTTATTTTGGAGTCAGTAATGGAACTCATAACATGCAGTGATCAGTCTATAAATAAAACTAAACACCCACTAACTTTTCCACTTGGTATTAAGGGTGTAAGTACAGTGACAGGGCCTGGGGACGCCTCAGGAACCTATTCTGTCAGGCATACACCTAGATGCAGGTATGTCCAATCCAGTTTTACAGAAGTACCACAGGCCGCATCTGCTTAACCCTTTTTTCCCACCTCTGGGAACAATTTCCTCCATCTTTGGAAAGACCATTACAGCAGGAACACTTAGGAGTTTAAAAGCAGAGATGAAAATTCCCTTTCCCCAGATGAAATTTATAGAAGTATGACTCTGGTTTCAGGAATGTCCAGATTCCAAATGCTGGACTCTTAGGAGGCTTTGCCTTCCACTGAAGAAAAATGTGTTGCAGTACAAACGAGAGAAGAGACAGAAAAAGACACTCAAGCCCCAGGAGCTGAAGGGAAAGACCTTTTTCCATTCTTTGAAGAAAGACCTGACCCTGAATGGAATTTTTATTTTTTCTCAGCACAATTAATGACCATAGTTGAAATATCTCAAGCACCTCATGATTTTTGGTGGGGCATGGGGGAGATTGTGAAATCCACCCAAATGAAATCAGGCCTATGACTCACTGCACCGGTGGCACGTCCCATGTCCTGCTGGCTGGCTGCTTAGATCTAGGGGCCCTTTCTTCTTGCCATATGAAGGCCCCATCCCACACGACTGAAATATTTTTTCTTTGCCTATCTGCTGCTTCTCATGCTTTGGCTTCCATTACTTTGGGGCAGGGGTGCCTTTTTATGGGTCACTGTCCCTACTATGTGCTGCCCTGGCATCTCCAGCTTGCCCCTAGGATAACGTTCAGCCTACTCTGTTATACTTTTCATTTGACCTACCTTTCTTCTTTTACTGTGTATGTATGTGTGGGGGTGAGGGGAAGAGGGCTGAAACTGTTTTATTCACTACGCTTTTATGCTGTGGGGTCAGGACAAAGAAATGAAAACTCAGTGTTATTTAGAGGTAGGGGGAGGGCCTATCAGTTCCATCTAGCTGTAAAAAAATACACAGCTATGATATAATCATCACTTGTTTTAAGGCCAGTTAGGGTTTGCCCACTGGACTAAAATGTTTTATAAGGCTTCTGGAAGCTTAAAACCAAAGATTTGGGGAAAATGGGGTTCTGATTTTTTTTTTCCTAAACTTTGGGGGAATAAGGCCCATTACAACCAATGATCAGAGGGTAAAACCAACCCAGGGAATTGTAATTTAAAGTGTTTGTTATTTGGAAAACCTCTAGAAATTGAAATGCTCTGGAAGATGCTAAAGCAATCAGACTTTCTTTTCCTGAGCAGCAGAGTGAAGAACACCCATCTTGGATATGGACATCAAAAATTTTCCACATTTCTTACCATAAAGTCCAAAAAATGAATTTATGGGCTTTGGGTAGACAAAGGTGGGTTTGAATCCTGACTTTACTCTGCACTGGACAAATTATTAGCCTTCCTGAGCCTCGGATTCTTAAAATGTACTACAGGGTTACAATAGCACTGTCTTTGAAGAATTGTAAGGATTAGTCACGAGATATTCTATTAAAACACTTAGCACTAGGAGTTAGAGGTACAAATTACCCGAGTAAGAGGAAATAAAGAAGGAACACCGAGAGGCCTCTTGTATCTATGCCATTCTTTGTCTGCAGAGAGGGGAAAAGAAGTCTGATGCCTGTTGGTGAATTTATTGCTTTGTGGTAGAATGGATTTTCCTAAAGCTGTTTCCCTCTGATCATTAATAATCCCTGTACAGTAAAGGGCTATTGTTCTTCAGTGTGAGTAAATAACCTTTTGGAGACACTGCTTATCTTCAGGCCACAGCACATACTTCTTACTGGAAATACAGTGCAGGTGCCAACACCAAAGGCATGACTAGGCTTTCCTTCCTATTTTTCTTCCTTTATCTCTTACTCCTTGTTTATCCTTTGGTTGCTTTTCTCCTAGATCTGTGACACTTCCTACTGTTTGGCACCAGTATCCTATACAATAGCGTCGTTACTATAATCAACCTTCAAGTGAAACTGGGCACCACGCACCCGTGGTCCTCTGCCTTCCTTCCCTTCCATCAAGCAACACAAACACACACACACACACACACAACCACATACAGAGACTTGTTTCCTGTCCTGGATTCAGTTTTTGGTTACTAGAATTCAAAAAGGGAAGTGTAATGCCACGTACTTTTGCAAATCTCAGGATGTACTTGTGGGTGTGCTTCACCCTACCGCAGCTATTCTCTGAAACAGCATTTTTTTTTTTTTTTTTTTTACACACAGAAAGCGATGAGAATATTGGTGTGTCAGAGACTTGGGGCAGGGAGGAAAGGTACTTTTATTTTACCTAAGGGAAATGAAACTCTCTGTAAAGGGGCAAAACTGAAATATCCAAAAGACTTCTAAACTAACTATCCCAAATAAGATCATAGGAGGTAAACATACCCATTCTAAATACAGATGTCCCTCAACTTGGACCTGATAAATTTGTCATAAGTTGAAAACATCTTAAGTGGAAAATGCACGTGTTATACCTAAACTACCATCATGGCTTAGCAACACAGCACAATGTGAAGTCTTGGTTCCTCACCCTCATGGCTGAGTGGGAGTTCTGGGTGGCTAGCAGTGGCTGCCCTTCACTGGGAGAGAGTACTAGATGACATATTGCTAGTTCAGGAAAAGATAAAAATTCAAACACATATCACTTTCACACCATTGAATTCAAGAAATCCTAAGTTAAACCATCCTTCAGTTGGGGCCCATCTGTGTATTCCATCAGCACTGGAGTGCACACAAGATTATACTTGTGAAGGGGAACTCCAATCAGACCACTGTAACCAAGCTATATTGACCAATAGACATACAGGCTATTTACACTGTAACCAAGATATATCAACCAATAGATATACAACTCTTATTCCCTTTAGGGATAGAAATTCTAAGTGAATATCAAGTCACGGTTCCTCAATTCAAAAGAAATAGGAATATCTAGTTCCTTATCAGCATTTTTTGGGGGGACACTGGGGATTGAATCCAGGAGGAGTCAATCCTTCTAAAAATATTTTGAAACAGCATCTTGCTAAATTGCCCAGGCTGGCCTTCTCCATCCTCCTGCCTCAGCCTCCTGAGGCATAGGCAAGAGCCCCGTCATGCTTGCTCCTTATCAGCACATTTTAAGAGATAAAGACAAGCTGAGGGTCAGTCAGAGGTGGCAAAAACCAGTTAATTAAGTAGGTGATATCAAAGAAGTACAGGACAGGCTGGAATCAGACCAATGCTGAAGATCAACCAGTCATTCATAACTCCCAAGCCAGGATTTTCAACCTTTTATAGCAGCTAGGGAAATTAAGAGAGCCAAAACATTAATCTAAATTCCTGTTTTGTGATAATTCTTAGAAACTGGATTAGGAAACTGATAAACGGGTTAGATTACATTAGATACAGCTGGAGCTTTTTATTAGCAACTAACCTTAGCTCCAACTATTCAAGAGAAAACATCATCTGCACAAGGGACCATGGCTTCAGAACATTTTCCAATCCACTACCAAATAAGCAACTTTTCTTATCTGTAGAGATACTTCAGTTTCTAACCAGATTAAGTCCCTTATGAGGAGGAGCAATGATTGTCCAGTCTTATGATATGAATGATAAGCAGTCAGAGTATCCTTAAGTTCCCCCAGTTTCAGCACTGATCAACAAAACTTTCAGTGATGAAACTGTTCTGTCTGGGCTTGGTGGTGCATGCCTGAAATCCCTGCTACTTGTGAGGATGAGACTGATCAAGGCCAGCCTGGTTAACTTAAGAGAGACCCTGTCTTCAGAAATATTTGTTCTTTCTGCCTCATCCAACAGGACAGACATCAGCCACATGTAGCTATTGAGTGTTTGAAATATAGTGTGTCCAAAGACCTGAATTGTTATTTCAAAGTCACATGTAACAAATAGCTATTTTATGTATGTATATACATAAAATAGCTATTAGTTTTATATATATATATATATATACACACACACACACACACACACACACACACACATACATACACATACACACATACATACACAGACAGCAGAGCTCTAGACCAAAAAATGCAAATCAAATGTCCACAGGGGTCAGCCAGGCACTGGAAGGGAAAAGAGGCCTTCAGCATTCTTGGGGAATAAGCCACACAAATGGGGAAAGCAGTTCTTAAGCTTTAACAGACTTGCTGTGTAGGAACCTTAAAGAACCTCAGGCTAGCGTCAGATTGTTTGATTTTTCAAATGAAGTTGAAAAATCTGGATTTTGATGCCCAATGTTGTCAAGTTAAAGAATTTACATTACTTTGTGGGCCCAAAGATATGTTTGTAGGCAAAATGTGTCCAGTCATTTTGTAACTTCTAATCTAGGCCAACTATTTTGGCTCAAAGGGCCTTATCCAAGGCTACTCTGCTGGTTAGTAGCAGATTAGAGATAGAAACCTTCTGATTCTTCTTCTGATATCTTTTCTACTAGATTATGAGATGGAACATAATTGTGATGATGCTAGCAGCAGCAGCAAGCACAAGAACCCCTTTGTCAAAAGCTACTAAATTCCATAGCTGATAATATATGAACTTTGTGTTCCTGTCCAGTAGAACCACATGTTGTACCCTATGGGCAAGGCTCTGTACCAGGAGTCAGGAAGACAGAAAGATGAAATAGTCCAGGAGAAAGACAGACATGTAAATAAACCTTTATCAAAGTCACCTTTTCTATAATGGATGCAAATTACCTGTGCATAAGTCCAAAAGCACTGACAGCTGGGAGAGGAAGGAAGGATTTGAGCCAGACCTTTGAGGATGCATCTCACATCATGAGGGTGGGTCCCATTATTCCAGTATATTAAGGGGGACTTCTTCTTTTATCTTTGATGTCTTGTCCATATTAAGTCTCCTTTACTGGTCTCTCCCTCTCTGGGTAATCTCTAAGTGTTACAAGCCCAAGGAGTTTGGGAATCTCTACCCTGTTCCTAGGTGACCTAGGAACAGACTCCTCCAAAACACACACACACACACACACACACACACACATTTATTATCTCCAATTACTACTTTCCCCCTAACTTGAATACCTAACTTCTCTCAACATCTTTCTCTGGATTGTTAACAGATTTTTCATACTTAGCTCTGTTCAGGAGAACTTAACAACATTCTTTTCCAAACTCTTTTCACTTTGGGAGTGATCCCTGGGTTCCACCCTCTCCCACACATTTCACATCCAATTGGAAGCAAGTCCTGCAAACTCCAGAAATACTCCCAATCTATTTCTCTCTCTTTCCACAGTGAAGGCCCTTTCAACAAACACTACTGACACCTCTCCCTTGGCCTAAGGCAACAGCCTCTGAACAGGTCTGACTACCATTCTCCATCCAGCAGCCAGAGTGATTTTTTTTTTTAATTATTCTTTTAGTTGTCGATGGACCTTTATTTATGTATATAAGGTGCTGAGAACTGAACCCAGTGCCTCACACATGCTAGGCAAGCGCTCTACGCTACCACCCAGCCAGGCTAGAGTGATTTTTTTTAAAAAAATGTAAATCAGGTCAGGTCACTACCCTACTTAAAATCCTTTGGTACCACAAAAGCCAAATCCTTGCCTTGGGCAAAAAGGTTTTGCCAATTCTTCAGCTTCAACACAGAACACTGCCCATTTCTGCTTCAACCACGTGGTCCTCCCACCAGCTCTTTTCTCCACCTAGAAAGCACATTCTCTGTCTTCCTTCTTCTCTTGGATTCTCCCCAAACCGTGAACTCCTCTGACAGTCTCACCCTATGTAGAGCAGCCCTCCCACCATCTTCCATCATTGCACCGGGCATTTCTCACTTGTGGATATCTTCTGAATTGATTGACTTGTTCTCCTACACTAAAATGTTCTCAAGTCTGCTGA
Source organism: Marmota flaviventris (assembly GCF_047511675.1). Taxonomy (NCBI): domain Eukaryota; kingdom Metazoa; phylum Chordata; class Mammalia; order Rodentia; family Sciuridae; genus Marmota; species Marmota flaviventris. The sequence goes on along the minus strand of NC_092516.1, from coordinate 14,409,167 downwards.
TCAGGGAGGTACGACGCTGTCTCTCAAGTGTCCTACAAAGTCTCCGTTTCCGTGCGGGAGCTAGTTTAGGCCGACCTGCCTAAGCCAGGCGCCTCTCGCCCCCCAAACTGCCCCCGTCTTCTCGCATCTACATTCGGGAATCCAAAAGGTTCAGAGAAGTCTCAGAGGGACCCCCAAACCAAGCCTCCCTTTCCTCGCCCATTTCCCGGAGCCAGGTCCCCGAGGCTAGTGGCGATGACACCAAGTCGCCCTCGCGAGGCTGGGGTCACACAGGCGCGTCTCCTAGCGACGCCGCACCCGCACCCCCACGGCATCCCTGCCTCTGGGGAGCCAACCCCTTCCCCCGGTTCCCGGCGCCAGGAGTCAGAGTCTCCATCCCTTACACTCACTCTGCGTCAGTCCTACCTTCCCCCACCCACAGAAGCGCCGCAGCCCCTGGCTGGCAGGGAGGAGGCGGCGCCAGGAGGTTTGCAGAGCGGTGGCCGACCAAGCTCCGGCAGGTCGGGTAGGACAGGCCGGACCAAACCACCGGGAGGACTAATGTGGGAGCATGAGTCCCAGGTCAGGGGCAGTCTCGAGCTTTCCTAAACTTCCAACTATATGCCGTTCTTCGTCGCATCTAACAATGTACCCAATCTCATACTCTTTGTTTTTGACCCTTCACCCCTCTCGCTATCCTGCTCCCCCATTCCAGTCAAAAAATGGTCCAGCCCAGCTCCATGTAGCCCTCCCTCCTGATGGTACGTCTTTGCCCTTACTTGGCTACGGCTTCGTACGTCTTTGCGTACGCCTTGACGTAATCTTCCACCCGTTCCCTCCCTGCCCCTCTCCCATTCTCCCTCCTGGAGCTGGCGGCCGGCGGGGTTACCGGAAGTGATGATGCAGGAGGCGATGGAGGGGGCGGGGCTTCGGGGCGGCCGCCGCCGGTGGGCCGCAGATGAAGAGGAGGCGGCGGCAGTGGTGGAAGAAGAGGCGGCGGCGGCGGGGGTAGGGAACCTGGAAACGCGAACGGGGATGGTAGGTGGTTTGGACCCGCCGAGCCGCCGTCGTTTCCAGAAAGGGTTTGACTGGAGGAACCTCTGGAGCAGCTGTGAGTTTGGGGAGGGGGGAGTTGAGGAAAAGGGGGGAGCATTGCGAGATGCAGGGGCGGGGGTTGGGTTCCTTCGAGAAAAGCGGGGTGGAAGGGGAGGAGTGGAAATCAGAGCCTTGTCTGGACTGGTCCCCCAGGAAGAAGAGGCTGTGAGGGGAGCCTGTGGCGTGTCAGCCGCAGGGCTCAGAAAACTTGCCTACTGTCCCTGCCTCCCACGGCCAGCACCCCTCAACCCAGGGCCTGGGGGTCTGGGGCCGGAACTGCCCTGGAGGAGGTGCAGACTCTGGTCCTAAGTCCCGGGTGAGCGCTGAGAGGTAGGAGCCCGAGGGGGAGACGGTGGGTGAATCTCCAGCTCCCTCCGCCCTCATTTCCCTCCCCACCCCCATCCTTCTCTTTAATCGTTAACAGCCCCGGAATTAAGGGGCTCCGACCTGAAGGCCTTTCTATGCACCTTTACTATGAACGATAACCATCTGTGCCTGAGGTAATGGGGCTGGAGGCTTTGCCTGTATCCTGTATAGGAAGTGGGATGGGGTGACAAATGTATTGTTTTTTCCAACCCCCCCTTACCCCCATACACACCCCTCGTTTCCACTTTAATTCTCTCTGGCTGAGTGTCAGCCGTGGTCCCCCCCTCCCCCGCCTTTATGGCACTTAGTATCTTGGTTACCTCTTTTGAATTAGGTGTTCAGCTTCTATCCCAGATCTTAACTGCAAGCTTTGTAATACTTCAGTCACAGGCTGTGCATTGGGAGTACTTCTCAGCGCCTTGTAGCTTCCTATTATAAGGAGGAGCAATTTCTTTTATGAATAGTGGAATTCTAAAGCCTTTGCAAGGAATCCTAAATGGCATCATAGCCCAGGAATCAAGGTCTCTTGCTCTAAATACTTTTTGTGTGAGGAATTTACATGTTGTCAACTCTTTCCAGAATGATTTGATGTTAGGCTAATTCTGGATTTCTCTGTTTCTCTCCACCCACACTTCATGATGCACTTCAGAGAACAGAAAACCCCATATTACTTTTTTGTTTCTACAATTGGACAATGGCTCTTTTATCTTTTTCTCCATTTGTGTCTGGCACACACGTCTTCAGTGACACAATCGACTTGTGCTGATTTTCATCTTATTTATTTAGCTGATTCTTTGTGTATAGGTGGTCTTAAATGAGACATTGTGATCTGTTCAGTTTTGTTGTAAAGAAGAATATAAACCAGTAATGAGTGTGGAAAAAAAAATGTTCGAAGAAAGCAAATAACTGGAAAGATGTCTTTGATATTCTGTTGTTTAAAAAAAAAAATCATCAAGTAGCACTCCTCTAGCCTGTCATGTGGATTTCAGAGTGAAGTATAATGATTCTTGTTTTGGTGTCCGTCTTTTTTTTTTTTTTTAAGAACTTTGATAGTGCCTGAATTTTAGGTGTCCTTTGATTAGAAAGTGTGTATAAATCCTGTCCCTCTGTAACTGAGCTTGATATGCATTTTGCTAGAAGAATTATCGTAACAGATGTTCTTCTGATGCTGGAAAGACATTCCTATTCCATTTATCAGGTCTTTCAGGCCTGATAAAACAGAATGCTTAATGCCTTGATTGTACAACTAACAGTGTGCTTAGATGTTTCATGAAAGAATAACAAAAGAATGACTACTGTTCTTACCTTAATAAATTTGGAGCCTTGTTTGCCATTGAATGAAAAGTCCAAAATTCATTCATTCAACAAACATTTATTGACTGGCTACTAAGTGCTAACCAGTGTACAAAGGTGAACACAAGCAAAAGTCTACTCTGTATTGGAGCTTAATTGAAGTGGGGGTGGGGATAGTGAGATAGTACATAAAGAAATCTAATTTTGATTAAGTGCTAAAGAAAATGAATGTTGTGATAGAAAATGTTTGTAATGCAAATCAACAAACATCTTTCTCTCTTTTTTTTTGGTTCTGAACCCAGGGGCACTTTACCACTAAGCTGCATCCCCATCCCTTTATTTTTTAATTTGAGACAGGGGCTCACTAAGTTCTTCAGGTAGGGCCTTGCTGAGTTGCTGAGGCTAGCCTTGAACTCCTGATCCTCCTACATCAGCCACCTTAGTTGCTGGGATTGCAGGTGTGTGCCACCACATCTGGCTTCAAGAAAGATTTTTCTGAGGTGATACTTAAGCTGAGCTTTAAATAAATAGCCAGCCATGAAAGATAAGGGGAGGAGCCTTCCAGGTTCAGCGAATGGTTGGTGCAGAAACTAGCTGGGAATGAACTTGGCAAGTTCCAGAGACTGGGAAGAAATTGGTGGAAGGAAGGGGAAGAGGGCAGTAATAGCCAGAATAGGGAGCAAAATGTTGAGTAAAAAGAGAGGGTCAGAGAGGGGGAGGTAGGGCTCAGAATAGGTAGAAAAATAAAGGCTAAAAGGATGAGGAAATAGGTAATGAAGCTCCTTTTTGATTAAATCTGTTACATTTCTAAGGGTCTTATCACTGTTTTTGCAGGTACTGTTGGACTATTGTAACAAAAAGTCACCCAGCTGAGAGTGGGAAAGGAGGAGGCACTTGGGATGTTCAGTTGAGGGCATACTTTAATGCATGCTAGTATGTGAATCTTTCATCTCTGTGAATTTAAGGTTGAAGGATCAGGCATGTGTTAATACATGCCCTGTTGATCTACAGAGATGACCATGAAGATCCAACTTTAAAGCGGTTTTTTTGTGGGGAGGAAGACTTTATGTTGCAATAGTCCACTCTTGTCTGGTCCTCCTGGTGGCTAATAACACCCAGCTGATATGTAGGTTGGTACTAAAAGGTCACTCAATGGATTACATTAGATAATGACCACCGTAGGGCTCATTTCCACTATGTTGGCATCTTTGGGTTGTCACATAACCAAGGCCTTTTGTTGGAGGTACAGTGTACTGCTTTGGAACCTCACCTTGACCAGATTGTCCACTTGAGAGGTCTAATAAAGACTTCTCCTTGATTTGGCCCTTTTCAGCCATATCACAGTGGTCTGAAACAGAAAGAATATGCTTCTTTTTTCTTTTGAACTTTACAACAGTAACTAGTGTGTTCTTTGAGTGAATCAGCCTTTTGAGCCAGGCAGTTAAAAGACTTAAATGTTGCTTGGGCTATTTGAAGTAAACTCAGTATTAGAGATGTTTAATAAAACCTCTTAGTGTTTGGGAAAGATTAATAAAAAATTGAGAATTTGTCACCTGTTGTAGGTTCTGGTATTGTGATAGCACCTATAGATGGTTGTCAGAATGAACTTGAATGGAGCTTTCTGGGTTAATTCTGGGCAATGAAGGGATGCAGCAGAGCCTGGTACCGAATTCTGATGTGAATACAATCAAAACCTTACCAGGCAGATGACTAAAGTGAACAGCTTAGGGCGAGGCAAACAATATACTCCACCCTTCATACTTTGAGTAGAACTAAGAAATGGACAATTGGTAGTAATATATGCACACATACACATGTACATATGTGTGTATATGCATACATGTATGTAGGTGTATACAGGTACACATATATGCATATAGATACACACCTGTGTTTATGGATGTACACATATGCACATACGTACACGTATTAACCACACATTTGGTTTGGCCCAGGTTAAAGATTTTGAACTTAATTTTGTTATGTTCATGCTAGGCATAAAATGCTCTATCCAGTGGGTTATTAAGCTGACAACTATATTTATCTTCATTTCAATTGTTTATTATAACTCAAGTATGAAAATATCCTGTAGGCTGAAATTTCATCAGCCAGTTTGAAGACTGGTGGCTCTTTTCTAATTTTTGAAAGGGGGTGGATGGGTAGGAGGGGACTTGAACACAGGGAGAGGCCATTGACTCCTACATTGGCCACTAATTGTGTTTGGAGAAAGAATCTGCAAATCCAAGTACATTTGGAGCCTTGGAGCTAGGTTGGCCTTTTAATGTAGGGTACCAGTGAATTTGTTTCTTAATTAGATGGAAGCTTTGGGCAAACTCTTCTGAAAGGTGTACACCTAAAAAGTCAGCTGACACCACTTGCTGTTGGAGTTGTGGGTAAGTGCTTTTGCATCGCATTAGATGACTTAAAGTTGATCTGATTTTGTTACTGTTTGATATATGTTCTGCAGTAAGGAGAGTTAATTGTACACTGGCTGCCAGTTGTTTTGAGGTGAAGAAGTGGTAACTCAGATTGAAACAATGGTAATTATGTGGTAACTTCTATTTCCCCAGCTCTTGTTAACTTGCAATTACCTCTTTGTGTCTGTTTACAGATGTTGATACCATTGAACCTGGATCGGTTCTTCCTAATGTTGGGACAGTGGCTGGAGCCCTTTGCACATCAGGGTCAGTTGAGTCAGTGTCCTTTAGTTCAAATCTGATTTCACTAGTTCTGTTTTTGTAGGTGATAGAGGGTCTTATTTGGGTGGGGGGGGGAGCCAAAAAGGGAGACTTGGGGGGATAATAGATAAAAGGTAGGAAGTGGCTCAATCTCCAATTCTCTGAAATTGCGGTATGCTGAAAAGAGAAAACAGCAGGGGGGAAATGCCCAGTCATCTTTTTTAGGATGTGTGCAAATGAGACCTCATTTTAATACCATAAATCAGAATAGGGAAACTCAGTAAATTGGTGACTAGCCCTTGTTGTGACAGAATAAGTCACTTCCCCAGCATCTGGTTACCAACCTGATTGCATAGATAGGTAGACATCTGTGTCATCCTGAGGGCTTGGTCTTGCTCAGGTGTGTCCTTTGGGCTGAGCTGCACTGTTGGCTTTTGAGCTGAATTGCATCATGGGAGCCTAGATTACATAGCTTTGGGAAGCATCATCCATGTTCCAGTTGTGCTCTGTCTTGCTGGAGGACTAAACCTGGCAAATGGAAATAATTCTGTGATGAGACCTATAAAGATGATTGACTGAGGATCTTGGATAGCACCCCTGCATAGTATAGGACTTTTCATTTTGGAAAAGAGTTTATCTTCTTGTTGCCATTGCCTTACTCTCTGCCTGTTAGTCTAGGAGACAGTGTTGGAAGGACCTGGCTCCCTGTTTTAGTAATAGATTGCTCCCACACTATTAATCAGCAGAATTTGACTACAGCTTTTAATTCTATTTTGTTCTTGAAGGATTTGGACTCTTCAGTGTTGACCTGAACTGGACTGGAGAGTGACTTCTAATTTTGGTTCTAAGCAAGACTCAGGTGGTAGCATTTACTTTTTTGAATACAGTTAATTCCACTTCCTTGAGTTTAGGAAGAATCAGGAAAAAAGTCAGATCCTTGCAGAACCTTAGAATATTTATTGTGACTTATTTATTTATTTATTTTAACAAGTTGAGCTTTAAGATGCTCTCTTGGTGACCATTACTGGAATATGCTTGTGGCAGGGATGAGGGGATTTGGCTTTCTTCCTTCCATTTTACCCCACTGCTTGATTCTGAAAAAAGTTCTTATTCTTATAATATTCTTGTACAGTGGGCTTTCCCATAAAATTTCAGTTGAACAAAATGTTCTGAAGATGAAAACAGGTTGAATAGCAGTGATTTTAGTGGGAAAACAAATCAAGAAAGTTACAGAGCCTTCTCAGCACTAATTCTTATCCTCTCCATTACACAGCCTCTCTTAGTCTGTGTAGACATTCAGTAGAGCCTAAGTAAATCCTTGGTATTGGTTTTCTATATTCCTGGTTTCTTTACCTAAACATTTTGTCACAAACTATTAATCTTCTAAATAGGACTCTTTCTATATATAGCATGGCATGTGTGAAGCAATTTTATTAATGACTAATAGGATGAGAGTTCCCCAGTTTAGAGAGGTTGTGGATACTAACTTGGAGAGCAGGCTTTTCCCCCTCAAAATATTTCTGAAAGTTGTCACACTACATTCAAATAGGAGTTGAGGCTTTTTTTTTTTTTCACTTAAATCTTAAGCTAATTGCACATGCTTTAGAGAAGACCTGTGCAAAATATTAACCCATGTACAGTATTTCCTTTACCCAGTGATCTGCTCTGGAATCTGAATAGGAAAATGAAGGTATACCCACTGACAGAGTAGCTCTGTGGAAATAACCACAATGAGTATACACTGTTTTTTTAAAAATGTTTGTAAAGCAAATTTCCTTTCATTTAAATGCTTGCTTTCTATCCACTGGTTACCTTGCTCATTAAACAGGGAAGAGAGGTTTTGGATACATCTTTGGGGAGCGTGCTAGCCCTCTAAAAGCATGAGTGAGTCCTGAGTGGCAGGATCAAGGGATATGCTAGAAGTTTCAGGCCCTATAAGGGTGGATTGGAGGGGGAGGGGTTCTCACTTGTGGTAGTATTATCTTTCTTTCTTGGAAGTGGAATTGAGGAGCTAAAAAGTGATTTAATGAATGCTGTGTTCATCTTTAAGAGTGTTTCCATGGTGCTGGGCGTGGTGGCGCATACTTGTAATCCCAGCAGCTCAGGAGGCTGAGACGGGAGGATCACGAGTTCAGAGCCAGCCTTAGCAATGGCGAGGTGCTAAGTAGGACTGGGCATGTGGCTCAGTGTTTGAGTGTCCCTGAGTTCAATCCCTGGTACTCGCCGCCCCCCCCCCCCAAAAAAAAAAAAGTTTCCATGGCACTCTTGTCTTAGCAAATTAAGTTTTCTTGGACCTAACTTGTCACTTGTCCAATCGTTTATTCAGAACAGTTGGTTATAAGTTATGGCCATGGGCTGGACATTTCTGCTTGGGGTTTCCAGATCTTTATGAAAGAGAAAAATCTAAAGGCTTTTCAGGAGCCATTTAGGTGATTCTGTTGCGGGGGGCGGAATTAGAGTTAGGGGAGCAGACCTTTATAGGAACAGAGTAGTAGAGGAGGGTATTGTGTCCAGGGGATAGTGGGGAAGAGACCTGTTTTCAGTGGTCCAGCTGGGAATGGCTAAAAAGTACTAAATGGCACTTACTGAGGGGACAGTGGGTAGGAAAGATACAGTCCCACATGATTGCCTAACTCAGGGAATACCATTTACTAGGAGGGGGACACGGACCTGTGTAGTTATGCAATATACTGGCCCCGATTAGGGCCCTGACCACAAGTCCTCTGTCCCCCAACTGGAAGGTATATTTCTGCTGCAGAGAGAGGAGTGCAGGGATGTAGTGGTTAGTTTGACTAGCTTGGTCTTCAAGACTCCCTGGTTATTTATTTGTGATGGTCTGCTTATGGAGTGCTGGCTTTCTCTTTTAGATTTATGTCACTTAGGACTTTATATTCACAAATCAGAAGTTGGTAAGTAAGATGGGAAATATAATGATCTGTTAAGGTTTGGGTTAAGAGTGTGTGCGTAAGGAAGAGAACAATAGATAGTGGCTGTTGTCACATAACAATGTCTGCAGTTCAGTGTGAACAGGTAAGCTCTTGAGGTAACACATGATTACTCTCTCCTGAAACTAGAGTAAATGTGCAATAAATCACTGTAAAACTTGTCTGCATTTTTAAAATTTAAAATTTTAAATTTTTTTAAATTTAAAATTTTTAAAAAATACCATGTCTGCATTTTTTAAAATTTAATTTTTTTTTTTTAAATTTTGGTGGTACTGGGGATTGGATATAAGACTTTACTCAAGCTCTGTCACTAAGCTGCATCCCCAGAGGGGCCTCCCGCCACTTTTTTCCTCCAGCCCTATTATTATTATTATTTTATTTTGAGACAGGGTCTCACTGTTGTCCACACTGCTGACCTTGAACTTATGATCCTCTTCCTCACCCTCCCGAGTAGGTACTTTCACAGTCATGCAAAACCATGCCTGGTACCACGTTGTGTTCTACTGAGGTGCATGTGAATCTGCCTAAAGAGTGTGATTTCTTACTAGTGCCAAATTCAGCAGTGCTCTGAATTAGTGACAGGTGAAGATTTCATGATTAGATCAAGCCTGGGAAGTGGCTTCGAAGCATCAGTGAAGTTGGCTTTAATGTGGACCTGTTTTTCTGTGGTGTGTCCAAAATGTGTTTCTTAAATAATAAAAGACACATCAGTCAGGAAATTCCAAGAGTTTTAGGAGTTGGCAGGAGCCAGGAATGAGGGACAAAGACAGAACATATTTTTTATTATACCACATTTTCCTCCAGTTTTGTAATGGAATAAGGCTACCTACAGTTAATTTAGATGACACTTAGCAATGTGCATTATTATTTGATGGTATTTTTTGATATTCATGGTGCTGCAAACAGTTGAATAACTCAGGTTACAGGAAGTGAACTTCCCTCAATATAAATGGCATTCCTAGGACTGGAGATGTACCTCAGTGGCAGAGTACTTTCCTAGCATATGCCTGGGTTCCATCCCCAGCACTGGGGTAGAGGATTGCGGGGAGGTCGCATTCCCAGAATGTGCTATATTCTTAAAACTTCACAGTACGCTGGTGCACTAATTCTAGACCTCCCTAATAGAAGAAAAAAGATAATGAGAAATTAGATATACAGATATCACATTACCTTTTAATATGATTTGAAAACAGTGTAGGTATATATAGTGCATTGGTGAAGAGATTAGGTCTAGAGTCAATCCAGGTTTGAGTCTGAACTTCAGCACCTACTTGCAATTTGAACTTGAATGAGCCACTTATTACGAGGCCTCAGTTCTATCATGTGTACATTGACAGTAATCTCTGGAAATAAGTGTGAAGATTCAATAAGATAATGCATTTGAAGGACATGGCATAGGGCCTTTGCATATAGGTAAACATTTAATAATATTAGTTATTGTTAGCTGCATGGCATACATAGCTAAGCTTACCTGGATTGGCAGCTTTCAAGAGGCTAGGAACTATGTCATTTTACCTCTTCCTATAGTCAAAGTATGGGGCAGTGTATAAAACATTGCTAGGCACACAGTAGATACAAGTTATCTATCGCTTGAAAATAAAACCTGCCCTTTGGGTATCTGGGAAATACATGAGTGATTCTGTAATGGAAACTTCCAGCCTATTTCCAAAGCTGGCCTAAAACCCAGAGATGGAAAATCTTCCTCTTGAAACCCTATAGAGCCTGCATGAGTCTAACAATGGGACAAGGGGTCAGGATACTGTTGGATCAAAAATTGGGAAACTGATCCAGGAGACATTTTAATCTTTGGCCATATGCCTTAAAGTTCAGTGAGTTGGGCAAAACCACATGAGACTTTGGAAGGAAACAAGGTTTTCTTTTAGCAGATCCAGATAATCTTTGACAAGAGAGTCAGCTGGTAAGTGCCATGTTATGAATTTGCTTCTTGGGAGAAGTGAAAAGCCCACATCCACACACAGAGGGCTCACTGACTAGTCTCACTTGTTGTGAACTCTACTGAGGCCTGGTCTCTAACTTGGTTAGCTCAGTTAAGTACTCTGGAGAGTACTTAAGTACAATTACCACTGGGCAGTCCTTGAGTCTAGCCTGGGCTCTGCCATTATTTGCTGTGTGACTTTGGGCAGGTCATATCCCCTCTTTGAATTTGTTTCATTAACTGAACTTTTTTGGAGGGGAAGGGTACCAGGGATTGAAGTCAGGGGCACTCGACCACTAAGCCACGTCCCCAGTCCTATTTTGTATTTTATTTAGAGACAGGGTCTCACTGAGTTGCTTAGCACCTCGCTTTTTGCTGAGGCTGGCTTTGAACTTGTTATCCTCCTGCATCAGCCTCCCAAGCCTCTGGGATTACAGGCTTGTGCCATCGCACCCAGCCTTTAACTGTGACAAATGGTTTAGGACTAAATTTCTTGAAGTGTGGCTTTGGTTACTCTATGGCTTTGGTTACACTTACAGTATATGAGCTGCTCTTATGAGCACTCAAGGGTGTGTATTTCTGTGTCATTGACAGTATACAAGATGATTTTTGGTGGTATGTGATGATTACTTTTAATTTATTCTAGTTTTTAATATGTATTACTGAAAACATAACTAGAATATGACACATGTGTCCACCTGGATATTTAGGCTTAGAATAATGCTAAAGTAGATAGAATTTTTTTAAGCTTAAAAAAAAAATCTCATGAACAGTAGTTGGGATGGAAAATGGACATGTAAATCATAAAGGTGGTAAGGAATGGCTGAAGTTTGTAAATTTAAAGACTCATTAATTCTAGTGCAGTGCCAGATCTTAATGTTAAATCTTTGTGGTGATGGCCACAGTCCAGCAGGTCCAAATTTGAGTGGGCTTATAGACTTTTCTAACTCAAGCAAATTAACAAATTTTTATTTTCATAGAAAAATATTCATAGGTTGTATAGAATTTAAAATGTCATAAACATTAATAGCGCTGCCTTTTTTTTCTGTTGTATAATACTGGGCATCAAAACTGGGCCTTGTGTATGCTAAGCAAGAACTCTACCACTGAGTCACATCCCCAGCCTGTGCCCCCCTTTTTTTAAAACAATAAAAAATGAATAATATTGTATCCTTCACTGTTAGCAGTTTCTCTGCTACCTGGATTGATCTTTAGTTCCATTCACTGTTTGATGTTGGGACTCCTATGGTAGAAGTTAGGGTCTGACTTGCTCTGTTGGGGAAGAAGAAGAAAAACCCTTGACTGCTTCTCTTGCACACAACCCAGGGCATGGATTCAAGGCTCTGAAAGCCGGAGGCTCTGCCTCATCTCAAGAGCCAACCTGTACATTACTTACTGCTGGTAACTGTTTTAGAAGGACAGTGTGACATGTGCCCTAAAGTGAAGTTAAACACTGAGGCAGACAGTTTTTAAAAATCTCGTTTCACTTTCTTTCCTGTTGCTCATGATTTAACGCAGTGAGGAGGTCTTGAAGGCAGACTAGTAGTGGTGAAAATGATACCATCTATTGTGGGAGGTGCTTTTTTCAGTAAAACCCCAGAATAAAACTGAAATCTCTATTGAGCAATAGAGGTTGGGAAAGCTGCTTCCAGATGTAGTCTGTGTTTCTTGATTTTTCTGCTTTTTTAAGCCTTTTTTATCTATCGTTCCTGTATATTTTCTGTGTATCTTACCACTGTCATCTCTCATCATCTATATACATTTGGTGGTTGGTATGTGTTTTTTAAGTGATCTTATTCCAAATTTACTCGGCATAAAGGACCATGGATTTGTTATTGCTCCCTGTTATAAATTGTTTAATATTTCAAATGATAATTTTTGAAAATTGCTATAAAGATGTTTTCAAGTCTATTTCCTTTCTGTGCCAAATGTTACAGGATTAGTTTAATATTGAGGAAAATGGTGATAATGATGTAACATAAAGTTTATCTTCTACTTCACTTGTGTAATATAAGATATATAAGATTTCTTCTTTAAGAAATCTTTCTTTCTTTTTTTTTTTGACAGAGCTGAGGATGGAACCCAGGCTTGAGCATGCTAGGAAGGTGCTCTACCACTGAGTTTCACCCCCAGCCCTCTGTATGATTTCCTAATGAGAAACTCCTCTTATGTTCCCCAGCTGAGGTGGGATTTAGTGTTCCATGCTTCAAATCCTTATATAATTTTGATTTTTTTTTTCATTCACAATTGTCTTCTGAGAATGGCTATGACTTGTGTTACTGGTACATTGGGGAAGTCTTTTACCTAAGGTCATATACGTTCATATATATATGTATATATACACACGTGTACATGCACACACACACCAGGGCCTTATGCATGCTTGGTAAGAACTGCACCACTGAGCTGTACCCCAGACTATTCCTTTTTAAAAAAAAATTTTTTTGAGATAGGGTCTCTCTAAATGGCCTTGCTAAGTTGGGACTGGTCTCATACTTGCCATCCTCTTCCCTCAGCCTCGGGAATAGCTTCCAGGATTACCAGCGTGGGACACCACTTCAGGTTTTAAGGCTGTTTTGCCGGATTAAAAATCTTCATTCCCAGAAAGATCTACTTCATGGTATGCATCTGCAGCAATTTTATTTGAATTGTAACCAGTTTACCTCTCTCCTTGGATGTAAAACTCACAAGACCACCTTACTCAGGGCAGATATATATCAGGTTTCTGAAATAATCCATTCCCTTAGTACAATGATTGATGAGTCTGGATGAATTCTGAAAGGGAATGGGCGTGGTTTGTGACATTTACCCTTGCTCTTCAGACTAAGTTTTGTAAAGCCCTTAAAGTGGGGTTATTTATTTCCTTCTCTCCTTGGGAAATTGCCATTGGATCAATGTGTATTGGTTAAGCTTTCTTGTGGGCAGCTGAGCAGTAGGGTTTTTAGAGATGAGAGCCACATGAAAGAAGATGATTCTTTCCCAGTCATACGAATAATTATCTCCATGGTAGTATAATCTCCATAAAAGTATAAGCATATGAAACCACTCAGTTAAAAAGATGATACATAATTCAGAGGAAAGTTGTACAAACATGGTGGTAGCGTTCAGTACCTTTCCAGGCTGTTTCCAGGACCACTTATCATGATCTTCTTATGGTAGAGTAAACTTTCAGTTCATCTAGAATCTTTTTGCTTCTAAAATAAAGAGTTTTGGGGATGTTGGAAACTTGAACTTTCCTGGAAAATTCAAATTAAAAAAAAAAAAAGAAACACTTAATTGAAGATTTAATCTTTAATTCGAACTTTAAAACTTCCCTAGGCAAAGAACTGAAGTTGCTCAATCTATCAGAGCATTTGCTTTTCTAAGTATATAGTTCTCAACTATTGCTTGACCCAGCGAAAAGAGCTAATAAAAAGTTATGCAACAGGTTAAAATCTTTCCAGTTGCCTTTCCCCCTGTTTGGAAGGAATGATTTTTTTTCGTTCTCAGTAAGTAATTTGGTCCAAGCCACTCCCCTTATTTGCATATTTATTATTTGCATACAGTGCTGAAATTGATTCACTCAACACAAAATTCTAAAGCTTTCCAGCATTAATACTTCTGACAAAACCTGCTTAAGCAAAAGAGCTTCGATTGCCATAACAGCTTAAAAGAGCAGAAATTTTTAGAAACACATTTTTAACATTGCTCAAGATTTCTAAACAGATAAAAGATATTTTCTCCTTAAAAAGAGCCAGATTTTGTGGTTTTCCAGTTAGAAGTATATGAATGAGGGACTGGCTTTCCTAGATGGAATGTGAATCATTCATAGGGGACTTCTGAAACTCAAAACCAGTCTTATAAGCTAGAAAATTTCGGCCTCCAAAATGTAATCCTCTCAGGATTACATAGGATCTTCGTAGAGAAGCGCGCATAGTTTGACCCCAGGATTTAAATATGTAGTGTTTTCGAAAGAAGAAATGTATTTATATGCTGCCAGCTCTTCATTCCAACAAATTGGAGCGCCTCTAGTTCTTCAGGACCTTATAGTATTTTAGGAACATCAGAAACAAGAACAATTAAGGTTGTAAAATCAATACTATAAAAAAAATCAGTTGTATAAAAGAAGGTGCTGAGAGGCATAGAGACACTTGGTCAGCAGGAAGGAGTCCTGTAGGAAGAAAATCTGAGCTAGACTCAAAGGACCAAGACTAGAGAACAGGGAATGAAGAGATATTCCCAACAGTACTGATGGTGCATGTAACCCTATAGTGACAGGATAGGCCCTGACGTCTTGGGGAATGGCAGATGTTGCAATGTGCCTGAGATACCTGAGATGAAAGGGGAAGAATAATGACAGCAGTTGAGGACAAATCCAGACGAGCCTTGTATGCCTTGTTGAGTTTGGATTTTGTTCTGTAGATGAAGGGGAATTTATTTTGAGTAGGGACATGGCATGCCCACATTTGTGTGTGTGTGTGTGTGTGTGTGTGTTTACTACAGTGGCTGTGTGGAGAGATTGGAAGTAGTTAAACCTTTTGTGAGGGTATTACAATAAAGACAGCAGAGGCCTGAACTAAATCAATCACTGTAGAATGGGGAAGGATAGATATTCAGGAGTTAGAACTTAAAAACCTGGCTTATTCTGATGAAAACTCATTTGTTCCATTTGGCTCAGTAGACAGAGCAGTGCTCTGCTCCATACAACCACACAGGAACCCAGGCTGACATAGGAAGGCTCCACTATCTCATATGGTACCGTTTGTATAGTTTGGGTCACTGGCTCAGCTCACTAAGGGGGAAAGATGGGTGAGATGTCATGTGACAAATCTGTGCCTGGGCCTCAAAATAATATCACATCTGCCTGTAGTCACTGAGTCATTTCTGCCTACAGCCCATTGGCCAGAAATAGACACATTTCCCCATGTAAATGAAAGGACACTTGGAAACTGGGGAGCTGATGGAGTGTTTGCTGAGCTCCCTTGACTCTGTCATAGAGTAGGGACTTGTGTAAGCTGCTTTATTTCCGAGCTCATTTCCTCATCTGTAAAATAGAGATAACAGTAGTACCATCCTCCCAGGGTAGCTGTGGAGATTAAATGCTATCATGACTGGAAAATGTCCAGCATTGTGTCTGGCACATAAGAGGTTGGAGGAAACCTTCAAATTTGGTCTTGAGATTTTCATTCTATGCATATATGTCACTGGAGGGTCATACCAACCAGTTTAAAAATGAAATGTAAAAGAAATATGATAAATCAGAGTGCATCACAGGAGTAATAATATTGTGTGAAACTTCATTAGGTCATGCATGTGTTTACATGGGTATATTAGGTCAGGATGTAGAATGTATTTCTCACTGAAGGTTGTAGCTGCAGTTTGAAAACTGCTGGTCTAGTTCAAGCTCTCATTCTGAGTAACTGAAAGATATGGAGCACCAAAACATACAGAATGCCACCCTGCGGTGGTGTGCTTTTTGTGAAAGAGGCAGTTTAAAAACCTGCATTTAAAAAAATGTCTTTGAAAGCATTTTCCTTAAAAGAAAGAGTAGAACGTGGGGTTAGATTTTAGCTTTGCCACTTTTTAGCAGTGTCGCCTTAGGCAAATTATTCGCACTTAATGCCTCAATTTCCTCATCTATAAAATGGTGAAAATAACATCTACCCTCTGGGGTCTTTGCATGGATTATTGGGTTGTTGTATTAGTTAGTATGTGCAAAAATGCTTTTAAAATATAGTTTGGTACATAGTAAACCTTAGGGAAGTATTTGTGGATATTATTATGTAAAAGTGATGAGTAATCTGTTGTAGTGGTGCACACCTATAATCCCAGCAGCTTGGGGGTGTGAGGCAGGAAAATTGCAAGTTCAAGGCCAGCCTCAGCCTCAGCTACTTAGTGAGACTGTGTCTCTCAAAAGCATATGTGTATCTATGTATACACACACACACACACACACACACATACACACACACACCATGGGCTGGGTTGTAGCTTAGTGATAGGAAAAAAAGGGATGTATAATGTGCATGTAGGTACATGGTAGGTGGTTATTTTTCATTTGATTCTTTAGAAAGTGTTTCTTAGGTGTTTCTTCACATTGCCTTACACTCTTCTTCCCTTCTTGGAGCTTACAGTAATGTCCTGTTTCTTTTATTCCCTTGTTATATTTGTTTACTTGTGACTCATGAATGTTTGTGTTCCTTACGAATAAATACTATTGTCATTCATTTAAACCTTAAATATATAATAGAATAAAGTGTTTTATAAAAAAAAATGTCATTGCACACTTAAAAATTCAGTCAGAAAAACTTACTGAGGGAGAAAGTAATGAAGCATTTTCTTTTCTGGTTCTTAAAAACATTTTTTTGGCCTGGAAGAAAACAGCGTCAGTTTTTTAAGATTGTTTTAAGTTTGACTTCTTGCAGTGAGCAGTTAATGTCAGCAAACCGATTTGTAGTGAGAAAGATGACTGTGCTTTTTGCTAAGCAGTGGTGGATAATGACTCTTCCATTTTGATAAGCCCATTGGCAGTACTGAGTTGAAACCTGGGTGAATAGGAGTTAATCCTGGTTGCCTGGCACAAATGAATTTGTTATGTAATTTGGTACCCACAAGCCCTTTCGGGAGGTCTTTATTATCATGACAGTATCCATCTAGGCCTGAAGGTGAATTTTGTTGTTCTCATCTAATTCCACCAGAATGATTCTCATAACTAAAGGGTAGCACCTTGCTGTTAAATACCTGCATTTGGCTTTTGCTTTGACACAAGGGTGTGTTAATCAAGAATGGGCATTAGAAATTCAGAAATATTTTAGTGATTTATTAATAGTTTAGAAGGTTTTTCTCTTTCTCTCCTTTTAACTGATTTAACTTCTAAAAAATGAGTCACATAATCAACATTCCCTCTGACCAGCCTCCGAAAGGTCTATTAATGCTCTGTGTTGTAGTTGCTGCTGCAGTTCATTTGTGTCAGTCCTGCCACTGCTGAAACTAATGCGGAAGGGGTGTCAGTTTGGTTTTCCATCACCTGACACAGTGGACTCCTTAAGCCTGGCGTTGGTGGACATCCACTGTTAACAAGCCTGTACTATTTTTTATGACTCACTAAGAAGTCATGTGGTGGTGTGATCCCCATCCCCAGCTACCAGCGCTTAAACTTATAATTTTCAATGTATTGTGTTAAAACAAACTTCTAATTCTGGCTATTTTTCTTTTTGATTTTAGTCCTAAAATTGGAGGCTCTATTTTTATAAAGCAGGCTCCTATAAAAGTCACCAGTGTTGCTATTCTCTCTCTACCCCAAATATCATAGCTGGGCCTGGGGGTGGGGAGAGCACGAGCTGGCTGTTTCACAGGGTAAGCAGAGTGTGTGGGCCTGCCAGCCAGCGGGGGTGGAATTTGCTCTTTGCTTTCTTGGCAAGTGCCTCTGGCTTTGAAAGCCCTGTTTAGGACTTTAGATCTTGGTCTTTTCTTGCCATCCTATGCCCATTGTCTCTGGTGGTTCTACAAGAGATGAAAGACCTTTATTGCCCACACTCTTACCCTCTTTGCCAAGGTACATGCTTCAGTTGTCTGAATCCAAAGCTCTTCTGCCATTGAATGAGTTTTTGTAAATAACACAGTGGTGTAACATCTTAAGAAATGTAAAACTGTGAGCCCTTCTGTTTTAAACAGTTGAATCCCTATTTAAAATAAGTAGTATGCAGTGTTCAGAGACAGTACTGGTTTTTATTCTTGCATCCCAGACCTCTTTGATAGGATGCCTTCGTTTATTGAAATGGGAAAGACTGTTCACACCAGTACCCGAAAGGTTTTCACTGGGGCTTTCTAGAGTGCTGCATGGAAGTAGCCTCAGTAAACCTTTTGACTTACGTCCTTGGTAAAAGAGGAGGCAGGAGAGATTTCCATTAATAATATGAATTTTTCCCAAGAGGCCGAGGTGCAGGTCAGAAAGAGACAGGTTAAACATCTCCCTATTTCAGCTTCAAATTCTGACATTTGCTGTGTGGGAGGTGAAAATCAACTTGTAAAGTGTCAGGGAGAGATGGAGCCTTATATTGCTGACTGAGAAACTGAGAAGCCATGTTTTATCACATTATCTAAGAAACTGATAAGGGAAGGAATAATTGGAGCAATGAGACAGTTTATTCGCCCTCTTTCCTGAAGCTAGCAGGGTGCTGGGAGTGCAGAGGTCTAGGAGAAATTGGATCTTGAGAACCAACTCTTGAGAAGTTCTGATCCTTAAAACTCAGCCCCTTTACTGTTGAGTATTTGTTAACATCAGCATTTAATTAGAATTGGTATAAACAGCTACCATTTGTTGAGAAACTGTTCTAGGGAAAGTGCCAAGCATGTCAGGTTGATCATTTATTCAATCATGAGTTAAGGTGCCTTGTACAGAGGGAGTTCTCAGTATCAGGGATCATCATTCAGTACATACTTAGCAAACACTTGCTGTGTGCCACATAACTCAGGTGCACATGATCAAAATCCCTGTGAGTAGTGGAAGCTGGCAATAAATAAGTCAACAAATAAGAATTTCAGAGAGTGGCATGTCTTGTGAAGAAATACAACAGTGTTGTCCTGGGGTGGAGTGAAATGACACTTAAATTGGTCGGACAGGAAATTCATCTCAGCATTTGAACTGAGACCCCTCAGATAGGAAGGAGCCATTTATTCTTCATAGTGATCTTTTGTTTTTGCCAGTTTTCAGGTGAGAAAACTGAGGTGTAAGGTGGTTAAAGTGTGTGCTGGAGAGCCAAGAGGGTCAGATTATACAAACATCATCATTCTGCAGCTGAAGGAGCTGCAGTATTTTGAGTGAAGGGGTTGATTGTGGTTGCAGTACATGCTAAACAATGATGGCAGTTCAGGGAGTTGCTGGTAATTCTGTGGACTCCCATTCTTGGATGCAAAATGTGTGTGTGTGTGTGTGTGTGTGTGTGTGTGTGTGTGCGCGCGCGTGCGCGCGCGCACTTACAGTTTATTCTGGGACCCATAGCTATCCTGAGGTTTTCATATGTATCAAAAGATCTTATTGGCTCTATTGCTTTTGCTTTGTTTTAGAATTTTCTCATACTGGCTTTTCTTAAAATAGGGACTAGCTGTGAGGACAGAGTTGGATTAGACAGCACTGCATTGGCCCTGAGGTGTGGCAATTTTGTCAGGTCATGTGGTCGGTAGTGGGCAAGAACTGGTAGGGATCATCAGATGCCTTACTTTGCAAAAGGTGTAGAGTTCTATTTTGATTTAATTATCTGCTCATCTCTATACATGTATCCTGGGGCTTCATGCCATATAATCATTTGTGAAAATAAGTAACTGTCAAAAAACAAAACAAAACAGGCAGAGCCTCAGGTTTCAACCTGCAGGGAATATATTTCCAATAAAGACACAAAACATGAACATTTCCTGTCACTGTCTTAGAAACTTGAACACTTTCTAAATTTGCTCCTTAGCACTTAAAATCAAAAAGAGATTGTTTCAGTGATAGTAATTGAAATCAAGAGTGTAGCCAAGTTCTGGTCAGTTCTGGTCTGTTTCATAGGATGTGGTTTAGATCAAATACCCATTTCAGCTGGAAGATTGTTATTTTTCATGGGAAAAGACTTCCAGAAGCTCTTCTTTATAGCCTTGAATGTTGGGAGGAGGCTCCACCTAGGGAACATGAGCAGGATAGAAAATATGCCCACAGTACAGCAGAACACCTGTAAGTACCCTGGGGCATGTCTACTTCAGGAGGATTGTGAAAATGTGCAATTGGAAAGGTTCTTCAGGCTTGTTAGTCCTACAGTCTTCTAACTAACATCCTTTGAGTTGTAATGGAATTTGACAGTTTTTGTGAGCTAGGGATCTTTGGTCCTGTTGTTCAGCTAAAGGTTCTCACATATTGGGGTGAAATTGTGGCCTAGCAAGTTGGTCCTGGAGCATGAATCAGAAAGTCTGAGTATTAGATTTTCCCTTTCTGTGCTCTGTGAAGTAGAACTGAGTGACATAGCTTGGTAGGGACACTTTCAGTTGTGACTAAAACTAACATCTGGTCTGTGCAAGAGGGAATTTACTTGTTTATGGCTCACATATTTTTGAAGTCCAGACTTTTATCTTACTCTAGGTATAGTTGGATTCGGGGTACAAATAATGCCTTGAGAATTCAGTTTCTCTCTGTCTTCGGTGCTACTTTCTATTTGGGGATTTCATTCCTGGGTTCTACCTGCATTAGAGCTGAGACTCATGTAGTAAGGAGGGCCCATATAATCCTCACACTGACCTTTGATAGGCAGTGTTACTTTCCCTGGTGGCTGTGGTAAGAGGTTGGTATTTTTAGTGCTGCGATTCACTTTGACTAACTTGGGTCACCTGCATATTCCCGATCCAATCTCCATTGAAGCCAGGAGCATATGAGGTTTTTGTGGTCCTAGTCACATGTTCTATTATGAACCCCACCCTGCCTTGTTGCCAAGACTGAGGGGCAGGGACCTACTGGTGAAGTTGGGTGATCACTGATCAAGACCCAAGCTGTTGGGGAGGAAGACACAACTCTGCTACAAGTCTGGCTTGAAAGCACATAAAAAAAGTCCAGCCCATGAACCATTTCACGGCTTCCATGTTTCCCATTCAAGTGAACCTTTTACTCCCTGGGAATGTAATTCTCTCTGGTTCTGGCTAGCCCATGGGCCAGAGGCTAAACCTTTGGTAAGGGGACAGTTACTCATCAAACCTTCAGATGAGTCTTTTTCTCTTTTTGAGGTTGAGCATGGGGGAAGAAGAGCTCTTTGTCTTTTGAAAAAACATATTGAGGAAATTTAGATTAAATAAAACTTGAAAGACGTTCTTAAGAGAATTCTCTTTTCAGCCTCTTCCATCCCATTCTATCATTTAGCATTACTTTCTTAAAGTAATGGACTCACTGTGAAAGAATTTTTTTTTTCTTTAGCTATCTTATATCCTTCTTTGGTAGTTGGATATTTTTCCTTAAGTATGTTGTCTTAAGTGCTTTTGGTAAAAAAAAAAATTTAAGGATCTTGAATTAGTTGGCAGATATTATAAGAAGATATTAAGAGAAATAAACACTGTCAATAAACTGTGAGAAAAAATAACTTCCTTTTTAAAAAGTCATGTGTATATAAATATATATGTATGAGTGTGTGTATATCTATATCTGTCTCTATATATATATATGATCTTTGATCCATTATTTTCTCTTCTAGGAACTTATTCTCAGGAAGTAATTATAAATATGCTAAATTTATTTATTATCCTGATATTATTTATAATAGTGAGATGTTGGAAGCAAGCTAAGTGTCCAAGAAACAGTAAGGGATTAAATCGACAAATTATGATATTTGTGTTCAGTGGAAGCCTTATCTGGCTATTAAAAATGTTTTAACACAAAATCTCAATCTCTTTTTCCACCTCTGGAGTACAGTGCCAGATTTTTGACAGATTGAATAGTTGGGTATAAATAGTCTATGGGTTATGTGAAATAGCTGGAGCATTAGTGGTGATACCAATAATACCATTGAATTGCTGCTCTTTTAAAAACATTTTGAGAGGGGAAAATTTTTATGAAAAGTGTTGGGTGGAAAAGATTGCAAGATGGGATGAACAGTATGATTTCAGTTTTGTTTAAAGGTTTAATGTGCATAATATGTACATGTGTGTATGTGTGTGCCATCCATATGTGCTTATTTTAAAGACTGAATTTAGGTACTCTAAAATATAACTGGAGTGGTGGGACCACTGACTCTTTTTCTCCCTTATGCTTCTCTACATTTCTTCCCTCCTTCCCTCCCCCCCCCCCCCCGCCAGCCTTTTTCTTTTTTTTTTTCTTGTCTACATTTTCTAATCTTCACAGAATAAATATGTAATACTTTTGAATTGGGCATCAGGAAATGAAAGTTTTAGTGGCCTGACTTTTCTGACCAGGTTGGTGATGTGGTTGAAAGCAGGAATTCTTTTATTGTACAGATCTTTTCTGTCCCTCTTCAAGCTCTTCCTGTCTGCCCTGCATTAGCTGTCAGCCTCTATCATGGGCCTCTAGGAAAAAGCTGATAAATGTAATCCTAATGGATTTAGTTTGTTTTTTTTTTTTTTTTGTAAATAATTAGCAAACATTAAAAGACATTGATTAGTTACCATGTGATGAACTTGAGGCCTACTTAGAGGCTGTGTAGCTCTAGAAACCACATCTGTTCATTTGTGGTCATTCAGGTGCCCCTTTAAGACATTTGGAGGGCAGTCATTTATCATCTTTGTGTCAGGTTCCTTCCTCATCTTTTGACTCATTTCATTTTCCTTTCTTGCCTTTTATTGAGATGCAAAAATCGACTCCAATTAAGTATTTTTCAGTTAGTTACTGACTCTTGAACTTCTCAGAAGGTGACTGAAAAGTGAACAGAAGTATGGTAATTGGATGTTTGAGGGCAAATTGTGTATGGTCAGGTGAGCCTCCAGGGTAGCTGATAGCCATATGCTACCTGGAAGCAGAGAATTGGTGCCTACACCTTCAGTGGGATCTAATGAGCCACCATCCTACAGAAGGAGACAAGTTGCAAGCTTATACCCAGAGATGAGTGTAGCAGGCATGCTAGTTTTATTATAGTACCATGGAGCACAAACCAAACCAAGACTGTCCTCTGGTTTTTAAACAGGGAAAGTCACTGGGAAAACTGGCTCAGAAACAAAAAGAGTAGCCAACATAGAAATCCCATACTTTTTAATGATACCTGCCCCCTTTCCCACATAAGTGGGCAGTCAGACCTGTCCAGAAAAATAGTGACAGCAAAAATTATTTCACTGTGGGTCAGTGAAATGCTCTGGCCCCTTTTTGATTATTTTGAGTCATGTGGGATGTAGCTCTTGTAAATACCTCAGTTATTAAACCAGAGACCAAAAATGATTTGTTGTTCGGTGTTTGGAAATTTTTATAGTAGTGTATGTGTGTTGGCTTGATGGTGTTTGGCAGACATTTGGTTTAGCCAGTCCACGCTGGCTTCAGACCTCAGGCCTCAACTGGATATATATTCTCAGTAGTGTACAGTCATGTGTTGCTTAATGAGGGGGTTGTGTTCTAAGAAATATGTCATTAGGAGATTTTGCTATTGAGCAAACACCATAGAATGTACTTAACATCTTGATGATAAAAGTCAGTCACTCTGTATAGCCTCTGATGCAATCAAGAGACAGTAAACACAAGATGTATGAGGCTGCTGTTGGCGTCACACCACATTTTGTTTTACAGGAAACTTTTATATGTAGGAGTACGCTCTAAAGATAAAAAGCATAGTAAATCCATAAGCCCGTCACATACCAGTTTATTATTGCTGAGTATTGTGTACCTATGTATAATTGTGTGTGTGGTACTCTTAGATGTCTGGCACCACAGTAGGGTTGTTACACCAGCATCAACACGAAAATGTGAGTAATAAGTTGCATCATGACCACAGCAGGATGGCTAGGATGGTTTCCATGTCAGGAGGCAAGAGCAGTTTTTCAACTCCGTTATAATAGTGTAGGACCACTGTTGTATGCGTGCTCCAGCATTGTTTATGTGGCGCATGATTGTTTTCAAAATGTGCAGGTAAAGAACAATGACAGCACTTTGAAAAGAAATTGCTTTGCTAAACAAGCTGATCTTAGTCATGTGACCCAGGATTATCTTATAGAAATGTAACCAGTTGGTTTATTTTCTTTTAAAAATGTTTTCTCTTTCATCTCTCCCATCATCCCTCTTTCCTTTTGCATTTTTGAGTTGGCTATGTAGAACATCATGTGTTCCTAACTGGATCTGCTGCCTTGGGTTGCTGCTGTAGGACATTTTAGGACAAAAAGTCTTTTAAAAGCGTGAAAATAGAAGCAGACAGGTCTTGTTTGCTTTGGCAGAAGGAGCAGCTTTCCCTCCCAAGTAGCTCTCAGTGAGACCTAATCTCCAAAGGTGATCTTTTATGTCCTGTGTTCCAAGTGACAATAGCGACTCTGCATTTATAGCAGGCGCTTGATTTTTCCTCTTTGGTATTTTTGTTATTCTAGGAAAGAGTTTACAAATGGACACCACCCTCTTTCCATCTTTTTTCTCGGGTCATTCAGAATTTGGGGCTGCCAGGTAGAATCAAGGGCTCTTGTGTTCTTGCCTTGAGACTCCCTGGAGGATGGCTTCTGCCAGTACAGCTGCTTCAGCCCTTGGCAGCGTAGAAAAGCTGAGGAATTCACATATTTACTTCTTCTGGCCTTTGGGTATCTGGCATATACAGTGAGGAATAAGATACATCCAGCTAATGCTACAAACTATTTAGATAAAAGTTGAAAAGATGGGTTTCTTATCGCTAATATGTGGGAACACCAGCATCTGTCAGTGGCTTCTTATTACTGAATAGACTCTAGATGGGAACAGAGAGAAGTGGATCGGATTGGTCCCTTCTGTCGAGGAAGTCTTAGAGTAGATCTCAAGTGCTTGGCAGACTCTTTTTTTGTGTGCCAGCAGTTGCCTCCTGTTTTTTAGCTCCTCATTTTGGAAAGCTGTTCCTTGGGTGACAGGCTCCCCATCCGCAGCCAACACAGCATTCCTCAGAGCAGGCTTCCTGACCCAACCAGCTGCAGCAACAAGCCAGCTTGCTCTGGTCTGTTTGCCATATGTCAGAGCCCATTGCTGACCCTGCAGAGATCAAACTGAAATGGTTAAGGAAAAGAAAGGCAGCAGAACCAAGTTATCCATACTCCTTGTCCACATGGGAGTAGCCTTACGCTCTCTCTCTTTGGGGCTTAGCTCTGATAGGCATGGACAGGAAGAAGCATGAGAACCATTCACTAGGATGCAAAGTAGTACCCTGAAGCATTGTACATTTAGAACTTCAGCTTGTTGGATGTCAGAAATGTGAAGGAAGTCCCAGAACACTAATCCAGACCCCCTGTTTAATGTTGAGGTCACAGAAACTCAGAGAATTTAAGTGACTACCTCAGGGACACACATGGCTTAGGAAGACTTCAGACAAGAACCAAAGGCCTCCCTGGAGTTTGAGCAGATTTACTCAGTCCTCCTGGAACACACTTAGGTTGATGATAAGTATGTTTTCTTCTAGGGGCACCATTGTCTCCTTGCGGGAGGGGTGTATCCTGGCACACATCACAGCAGGAACAGTAGTGAGGCTAGTGGTGGAGAGCAGAGTCTGGAGTCCTGGATTTGAATCCTTTTTCCTTCATAGGATGGCTCTGTGACCTCAGGCCCACTCCCTTAAACTCTGTTCACTTCCTCCCACTATCAAATGAATTAAACATGACAATTCATGATAATCTACTCCTAAGTATAATGATTTAAAAATATTGATAGTATGTTGTTAACGTGGACCGACCATATTTGCCCACTCTCTTCCTGTTTCATGCTATGATCAAGACCTACCTTCTTTGTGAAACATTCCCATGGGAACAGACTGCTCCCCTGCCCAGGTCCCACTGCCAGAGGTTAAGAAACCTCAGTTTCCTAATCTATAAAAGACAGAACAACCTATTTTAGGCTTGTTGTGAGGTTTGAAGGTGATACGGCTATGAAGCATGCAGCCTCAGGCTCTGCGAATGCTGGGTCCCTCTCTATTTTTCTTTCCATAATAGTAGTTCCCACATCTCTTTCCTTTTCCTATTGCCATTTATTCCAGGTCCTAGTGGGGTTAGTTCAGGGTGATTCTGTTTCTTAAGAAGCAGTCTGTCACAGCAGTTGAGAGTAATCACCTAGAAGACAGACAGCTGGCTGTCACTTCATGGAGCTGTGTGAGAGACAGGAGCAGCTTCCTTACCTTTTCTTGGAGCTAGAGCCATCCATGGGGACCTCAGCCTCTGGGATTGCCCTTTGGGCCCAGCAGTGCCTGCTGTAGGCCTGGGGCCAGGCTGCCAGACAAGCCTATTCCCAGGAACAGCAGCCAGGGCTGGCACAGAGGAGGAGGGAGTCTGGAGGCTGTTTGATGCAAGGGCAGGAGGCAGAAGCAGCTGGAGTTGAGATTGAGAAAAGCTGGAGGCTGATCTTGGTCCAGTCTAAGCTAAGCACAGCAGATTTACTGACATTGGTGTTTCAGATAAAACTGTTTAGAAGTAGGTTTTCCTGGTTTGTGTGCATATATTTTTGGTTTTTTGTGGGTTTTTTTTCTTCCTCTGCGTTGCTACTTGTCTTGGCTCCATTTAACCCTTTGATGCCACTTAGCCGAGGCAGAAGGCAGTCCCACTAAATTTTGGGGGGTACGGGGGATTGAACTTATAGGCACTTGACCACTGAGCCACATCCCCACTTATTTTGCCTTTTATTTAGACACAGGGTTGCACTGAATGGCTTAGCCTCTGGCTTTTGCTGAGGCTGGCTTTGAACCTACGATCCTCCTACCTCAGCCTCCTGAGTCACTGGGATTACAGGTATGCACCGCTGCACCCAGCCAGAGTCACTTACTTTGAGAACATACCTGAATGGCTATGGCAGCTCTGGACTTGCCACTGAGTAGAATACTGTTCCTAGCATAAGGGAGGCCTGATTCTAAAAGAGCATTTTACATGGATTATCTCAAGTACTCTACCCACAATCCTTGGATGTACAAAAGGATGAGCTGCTGACAGTTAATTGGTACATTCCCCATGATTGAAATCTAGGTTTGCTCAGCCTCCTAATTACTGTGTTCCTCTTTTCTCCCTTGCTAGATAGTCTCCTTGACCTCAGTATGCCTCCATTTATTTTCCTGTAATTGAGGGTGATTACTTCATAGAAATACATTTAAATATAGCTACTAAAAGACTAACATATAAAGGGAATTTCTTAATAATAATGCGGTTGTTTTTGGAATGTTGGCGCTTGGGTGCCTGGATTGTGCTCAGGCTGCTCCTGTAGAGTTGCAAAGGTCAGGAGGAGGACCAGCTGGGGAGGCAGTTCCACTGAATGATCTAACTGAGTAGAAAACTGGACACTCTGTCCTGTAAACCTACAGAGCTGAACTAGGTGGGAAGGGAAAGGCATCTAGAACTGGCTGAAAGCCTGCTTCAGGTAAGGGACAGGGTGTGATCATCGATTTAATAAAGTGTTCATTAGGCACAGCGAGGATTCACCTTGGATTTTATTCAGGCTCAATTACTAGGAAATCTGTCCTGTGGAGAGCCTGATCCCCTGGTGTTTTGGGGCAGTGGTGCCTTTGAGTAGAGTTGGTGCTAAGGTGGGTGCAGATGCATTATGGTTGTACATAGGGAGACTGTTTCTGAGCAAGACCCAAGCTAATGACTCAAGGTGGTATGGGAATCTTAGCTGAACCTAGGGAAACTGAGGCCTGGAGCCCATTGTTCAGATGGGACAAGCTGAGCCTTCCAAAAGGCTAACCAGACTAACCTTTGCTCAGCATCTTTTAACAGGTACCGTATCAGGAAAAGTGCCACATACTCAGTCTGCATTTCTTCACTGAACCCTACAACAGCTCTATAAGGCAGATCTAAGAAATTCAGGTTTCCATCAGGGTTAAATAATTAACCAGTAGCAGAACTGGGCTTTGGTTAAAGCTCTAAGCTGGAGCTTTAACCATGCTGGTGGACTGAAACATCCCAGGATTAGGACAGCTGGACTAATTCTAGTCCCCACCTCTGGTGGGGCTGAGCCCATGGGCACCCTGCCTACCAGGATCATGGTGGCAGGGCTGGCCTGGCCTGGGGGAGGATATCCTTATTGAGCACTAGGCACAGAACCATGTATTGTTTCCTTCCAGTGGCTGGATAGTTGAGGATTTGCTGTTTTGGGGTTGCTGTGGTGTCACTCATGAACTCTGGGCCCAACCCCAGGTGTTCCTCCCCTGGAGGTAGGTGCAGCAGTATAGCTCGGGGGTATAGGTCATGGTTTCTTGGACCAGACTTACCAGGTTCTGTTTGGTATGGGATCTCAAGTAATTTACTCTGTGCCTCAGTGTTCCTGTCTTTAAAGGGGATTGTGGTGAGGTATGTGAGTTAAAGTGCTTAGCATAGTGCCTGGCACCAAATCAAGTGCTCAATAATCGATAATTGCTATTATTAGCTATTAGTCAACAGTTAGTGAATCCAGGGAGACCTTTAACTTTAAAAGGCTTGCCCGCCTGAGATGCAGGACTGAGCACTGTGATTGGGCCTGCGGAAAGTTCTGTGAGCAGAAGTATTTTCCCAGGGAAGGGGTAGACACTGAAGAAGGGAGTCCACTGGGCAGTAATCAGAGTAATTAGGAAGCCATATTCACCATCAGACCTGAAAATATTTTCTTCTGACTTGAGACCACCATGCGCCTCGACAGGCAACTGGAATGGGGGCCTTTCAAAGAAAGGAGCCAGAATGGAAGAAGGATCTGACCTTCTGACATTGACCGGTTGATCATCTGTCGACATTGATTTCCCCTCCTTTTCTCATCTGCTGGGCATGTTAAAAGCCTTCAGATTTCAGCTGGTTCCACTGTGTCAGGTCGTCTAGGATGCTCTTACATTGAAAGCTGATGGGGTGAATGAGACTTAGGGCTCTTTGGGAGCCCCGTCCGTTTGGTGCTTACCTGGACACCTTGGTGCCAGACTGTGGAGGAAGCAGCAGTGTGAAGCGTCTGCCCATGTGGGTGGGGTGAGTGGCCTGGGGTAGGGTGGGTCAGTGGAGGCCAAGAAATCCTCTTATCTCACCCGGTGCCCTGGCCTCCCTCAGCAGCAGGAGCTGAGCAGTAAACCCTGGTGAGTGAGTCATCCTGCCTGGGAATCAGAGTTGCCAGTCTGTGAGCATGTGGGGTTTGTGTAAGTTTGGGCCTTTTGTTTCTTTCAGCGCTCCAGTCTTTAGAAACACAAATCTGGAGACCAGACCCTCCACATGGTACAGTCCTTCTTGTTTGGAGATAATTCTACTTGAACAGTTGCTTTTCTGGTATGATGGTCTTCCAAGAATGAACCCCTTGCCTTTTGAAAATTTGAATAGGCCGTGCTTATGGATTACTAGTTATACTCTAAAAGTGTGAAAAGACTTTTTTAAAAAACCTTACCTGGGTCTGTCGTTTTCACAACAAAAGCCCTAAAAAGGGGTTCAGTGTGTTTGGGAAGCTGAATTGAAACTTCAGATCTGTTGAGGACATGTGTGGACATGTCTTTTTTGTCATTTATTCTCTTTGAGGGTGGAGAATGGGACACTCCCTGATATGATGAGTCTCCAGTAACTACAGGAATGATTCTGACTTCATTTTAAGCTTGCACATTCAGAGCTTACCTTTAGAATTTCCTCTTGAAGACAACTCCCATTTTATCCTGACACTATTTGGAGGAAGTCAAGTCAAGGTAAAGTTTAAAGTTTCAGCCTTTCATAAAAACTGCCCTGTGCCCCACTGCCAGGCTTTCAGGAGCTTTGAATTTATATCAGGGAGGCCCATGAAAGCTCACTAGAACTGAGGAGGCCCATCTGGGACTGACATTGATTTTGTCTGGTGTCTGCTTTCCGTACTTCTGGCTCCTGATCCACATTTCTATTAACAGTGTAATTTCAGTGGCTGCAACTGGCAAAATTTTGAAAGTTGTAAATTATAAATGGATTTTCTAGCAAACTAATTGAAGGTAAGGATGAGGCCTGAATGGATAATGTAGTCTTAGAAATCACCTTCCCTTTGGCTCAGACATTTCTGGCAATTCATTTAATAGTTATTAATTACAATAAGCAATTAATAAACCACCATGATGAGTCTGGTATGTATCATTGCAGACTTTTCTTTTTCTTCCAGTGGTTAGTTATCCTACCATTTAGAGATTGTGCAGGGTGAATCAGCCTTTTTTTTTTTTTAATATTATTTTTGTCGATGAACCTTTATTTTATTTCTTTATATGTGGTGCTGAGAATCGAACTCAGTGCCTCACACATGCTAGGCAAGTCTGCTATCACTGAGCCACAACCCCAGCCCAGGCTTTTTTTTTTTTTTTTTAAGTGGAGCCATACTGCTTTGGAAGATGACCTGACAGTCTTCTAGGATGGTCACATTTATTGTGAGCTGGGCTTGCATTTTTTGTATAGCCTTGCTGCAGACCCAAAAGAGGTGAAAAAGAAGCTACTCCTTGGGAAACTGCTTGGTGTACAGGCTGGTGGATGACTTCTGTGGGTGGGGGAGTGGAGCAGGGTAGAGAAAGGATATTACGCCTGCTGGAGGGGCAGGCACAAGAAAGAGTCTGGAGAGAGCAAATTTCACTTTGCTGTTTGTCTAGGCCCCTGTTCATAGTCTTGATGCTGCAAATCTCTTTAGGCCATAATAAGACTGTATAGGTACCTTGGACATGGTCACCCCTTCTCCTTATTCATCTTTCTTAAAAAGAAAATCTGAGGGTATTGAAATTAAGAACCAGAGATGAACCTTCCGGCTTAACCCAAGTCCAGATAACTTTGTTATGTGATGGCTAGTTGGCAAGACAAATTTCCTCTGGAACATTCCTGTCACAACTGTAGTCTCTGATGGGTTCTGCACATGAAACAGCCTTTTGTAACTTAAAGAATTCTAGGAATTTCCTTTACTGGTTCTTCATGTGTACCCTAGCCCCTGAATTTCCAGGGGGACTTATAGAGCTGGTTTATGAGGGAGGTGATGATGAACTCAGGTTCAGTGAAATGGAGTGGTCACTGTATGGAGTGGTTCCTGGGGGTTAGTGTCCATACCCCACTCCTCTATTGAGAGGTGACCACTTTTTCATTTCTTTCCAGGTTGGCTGGCTCCTCTGGCTGATGGCATGTTGAGGTACATGGGCCAGTGGCAGCGAGGGCATCCAATCCAGAGGGGGCCACTCTAGAGGCCAGGCCACCACCACCATGGGCCAGTGTGTCACCAAGTGCAAGAATCCCTCATCAACCTTGGGCAGCAAGAATGGAGACCGGGACCCCAGCAGCAAGTCACACAGCAGGCGAGGGGCAAGCCACCGTGAGGAACAGGTGCCACCCTGTGGTAAGCCAGGTGGGGACATCCTCGTCAATGGGACCAAGAAAGCCGAAGCTGCCACTGAAGCCTGCCAGCTGCCAACATCCTCCGGAGATGCTGGGAGGGAGTCCAAGTCCAATGCTGAGGAGTCTTCCTTGCAGAGACTGGAAGAACTGTTCAGGCGCTACAAGGATGAGCGGGAGGATGCAATTTTGGAGGAAGGCATGGAGCGCTTTTGCAATGACCTGTGTGTCGACCCCACAGAATTTCGAGTGCTGCTCTTGGCTTGGAAGTTCCAGGCTGCTACCATGTGCAAATTTACCAGGTAAGTCCCCAACAGTTCAGGTCAGCAGGTGAACAGAGGAGGAGAGAGCACCCTTGGGCAGTGGTGCCAGCTAGGATAGAACAGTTGACTTCACAGGGTTTGGGGTAAGTTTTATTTATTTATTTTACTTTTGCTGACAAAATTCTCTGAAGCTTAAATGCTCTGACTTAAGTTGTGGTTCTAATCCAGAGAACCCCCTGAGACTTTCCTATTGGTTGAAAAATGCATCCCTGGCACCACAGCAGACTCATTGAAAGTAATCTCAGGGTAGGGCTCAAGCATTTGTATTTTGATAACGCTTCCTGTATCTGAAGTGTACTTCACATTTGTTCTCGCAGGATAAAGACTTTGCCTATTTTGTAGGTCAGGTTGGAAGCCTATCATAGCATTACCAGGCAGCTTGTGAGAACCTGGACACCAGCCATCTTTGCCTGAAGTTAAATGAGAAATAATCCAGGGCAAGTCCTATTGCCCGGCTGCTGCTCAGCCCCACTGCTGTCTTAAACCTTTCTTTCCTTTCACTCCTTTGCTCGTCTCACTCAGTATTGACTGTCTGCCTATCATGTGCTGCGGGGCACTTAGTGCCCATGCAGTGAGTACCTCTGGGCTATCCCTCTGGGACTCCATGGAGCCATTTGTTCTGTAGATATTACCGCAGTCATGCATCTATGTGGAGGTTGAGGGTGAGGCAGGGTCATCTCAGGGCATGCTTTGATGAGCACAGGGTCATGAGTAAGAACAAACTTTAAGACCTAGATGAACAGTTTCTAGTTTTTAGGGCCTCGTGGGTAGGTTGCTCTCTCCACCTCAGATGCCTCACCTCTTCAGCAAGTCCAGCAGCCCCTGGGAAGACGATCAGTGTGAGACCATGTCGTACAGGTATTTAAAATACAGATGCAGTTGTTGTTTTTAATACCAGAACTTTAAGATCTAGTGGCAGAGTTGCCCAGGCTCATCCAGAATTCTTGGTTTCAAGAGTCTCCTTGGCTGTCAACAAAAATATTCATAAAACAACCCTTAGAGAATCAAAAAGGAAGCAGAAAGCCTCTCTGTCTGGGAGGAGACTTTTTCCCTATTGCAGGGTAGGAAACAACAGGCCAGAGAGCAGGAGACTTGCTGTTAGCTTTGGGAAGATGAATGGATTATAAGTGAATGAACCTTTATCAGTTGCCGCCCAGTGCCAGGCACAGTTAGAAGCAGTCAGCATCTGTTAGCTTTAGTCCTCCCCCAAACCCTATGAAGGCTGTGTTCTCAGTGTGATCACTGAGGAAATAGGAATGCTTAGTGGAGGAGCTGGAATTCTAATCCCGATCCTTAGGCCTCAGAGCCTTGCTGCTTTTGGTCATTATAGTCTGTTGCCTCTCTGTTAATGATATCTTTTATCATAATTAATTATGTCCTTTCCTTCCCATTATAGGAAGGAGTTTTTTGATGGCTGCAAAGCAATAAGTGCAGACAGCATTGACGGGATCTGTGCACGGTTCCCTAGCCTCTTAATAGAAGCCAAACAAGAGGATAAATTCAAGGATCTCTACAGGTTTACATTTCAGTTTGGCCTGGACTCTGAAGAAGGGCAGCGGTCACTGCATCGGGAAATAGCCATTGCCCTGTGGAAACTAGTCTTTACCCAGAACAATCCTCCTGTGTTGGACCAATGGCTAAACTTCTTAACAGAGAACCCCTCGGGGATCAAGGGCATCTCCCGGGACACTTGGAACATGTTCCTTAACTTCACTCAGGTGATTGGCCCCGACCTCAGCAACTACAGTGAAGATGAGGCCTGGCCAAGTCTCTTCGATACCTTTGTGGAGTGGGAAATGGAACGAAGGAAACGAGAAGGAGAAGGGAGAGGCA
This sequence comes from Marmota flaviventris, assembly GCF_047511675.1. Taxonomy (NCBI): domain Eukaryota; kingdom Metazoa; phylum Chordata; class Mammalia; order Rodentia; family Sciuridae; genus Marmota; species Marmota flaviventris. The sequence continues at coordinate 14,375,830 of NC_092516.1, read as the reverse complement.
CACTCAGCTCAGGGCCCGAGGGCTTGTGTCCCGAGGAGCAGACTTAATGGCTCTGTTCCAGGAGCAGCAGCAAGGATCTGCCTGCTGCCCTGCAGCCAAACGAGGAATTGGACCTTTCTGGAAATTACCGAAGATCCGGATATTTTCTACTTTACACCTTTCTCTGCCTTGTATCTGAAAGGGCTCTAAAATGCTGTATCATGTTTTAGGCACTTTCTTCATTTTTGGTTATTTTGGTTATTTCTTTTTTTTGGGGGGAATCCCCCAAAATATTTGAACCTGGCTACATGTTGTGTATCTTCTTTTTTTGAAGCCTTCAGATAGAATAAGCCTGCCATTTCTTGCACAAATTTAGGTTTTTGGTTTTTTTGGTTTTTTGGGGGTGGGGGAGGGTGTAGAGCCGGGTGGGGAGAATGGGACTGTTAGGTTGAATTAACATTACAAAATGATACAGTGCCAGATCTCAGTTTTGCATATTGTTTTTCAGGGCAGGTCTGTACTGTGTGTAGTGCTGTTTACATGGTTGAAGTTAGTTTGTAATTATTATTTTTAAAGATTTACCCAGATTTGATAGCAGTGTTAACTGTTAACCACATTGCATTAATTTCCAGACAATTGAGAGCTCTTGGAGAGCCAAGGCCAATCAAGAGCATTTGCAGTCTGGTGACAACCCCCTTTTAAGCTAATTTATCCAAAATCCCTATTTCCCTCACTTCTTGCTCATTCCTTCTTTGACCTATTGCATTTCATGTTGAGTTTATCCATCAACATGCTGCACCTGTCAGTCAAGTGAGCAGTTTCATTTTTTTTAGAACACATTGTACTGAGAACCACTTAAGCGTTGAATGCAGAGAAAGCAGTGCTACCTCAGTTTTGCTGGAAGTTGACTTCTTTGATAGTTTTCTTTCTTTGATGAAGTTTCTGTATTTTCATGTTTTAAGTGGAAATACTTTGTTTTTCATTTGTCTTGGAGCCAAAGTTTCTGTTCCTGGTGGTCGGAAGACTGTGCCTGCCGGCCAGCTGACTTGAAGGAAAACTGTGGTATGGAGCTCTGCTTGAATCTTTTTTTTTTTTTTCCCTTTCTGAGTGTCATCAGCTAGCTTACTTGTCTGGCATGTGCAGAAGCCTGGGGCTGGTCTGAACTCTGCCAAACAAATGTCAAAGTGTATTTAATAAATGTGCCCTTTCCCTTCTTGCTGCACCCATGTTGTCACTTAACCCCTAGGAGTTATTTATTATCTTTTTGTTAATGTCAGGCTCATTTGGGGTAATGTGATGACTGTTTAGGTTTACATGATCCTCTTCTCCTTCCTCTACCCTCAAATATGTATATATACATATATTAAATATGTATATATTTTACCTATATAAAATATATATATATACACATATATGTATCTATATTTCTTTGTTTCTCTGCCTGCTAAACTGGCCATAAAAGAGGGAGCTGCCTTCGATATTTAAAGTGTAAGTAAGAAGAGTGCCAGGGAACATCATAATGGAGGCTTTCGTATCTGAATCTGACTATTTTTACTACAGGAGAACATGAATTTGCCCACACCTTCCTTACAGGATGGGGGCCTGTTGCCCACATTGCTTGCTCCATGTGGCCAGCTTTGGCCATACTGCCATTGGGGCCTGAGGAACTAACGGTGGTCCTATCTGGTTTCAGTAGAGGGTCCTCTTGTTATTTTTCCATTAACATATATATCCTCAAAAGCTATATTGGAAGGTGGATGGCAGGAGCTTGTAACAGTTCGGCTTCCAACACTTTGGAACAGATTAAAGGGAATCTTTTAAATAAAAACTTATAAAAATCTTTACACATTTGAGGTAATGAGAGTTTGTCTATTAAACATTTGGAGTTTTCTCCCCTAATCAGTCTCCCACCCCATCCAGGTATATATTTCTTAACCTGGACAGGAATCGCATGCTTTGAGTTCCTTTATTAGTAGTAGCTCTGGGCTCTCATATTTACAGAGATGCTTATTTAAGGAGTTTAGGCTGTTTTTCTACAATTGATACTGAACATACTTGGCATTTTTCTTTTTTTTTAATTTCTAGACCAGATAGTTGCCCCTTCTAGAGTAGCAGATAAGAGATTTTTCTATCAGCCCCATTAAACTCTGACAACACTGCTGGAAAGCTGAAAAGGCTCCTAGGCCAGGTGTCGCTTTTGGTTGTAGCTAAATAAGACACAAAAGTCCTTGTGTAAGAGCCTCCAGGGTCCCCAGTTGTGGGGGCTCAGTTGTAGTTGCGGTACAGATTCTCTTAAAGAACGTTCTCTTCCAGAGAGTTTGCAACTCTTGTTTTTGCCAACCCTGGATTAGGAGAGTTTGGATGAGGGAGGAGAGGCAGGCTTCACCTGGCCAAGTTACATTTTTTCTGTAGATCAGTAGGGTGTGTGGGAGAGAGCACAAGAGATCCGAGAACCTGAGGACTTTAGAAGTGGCTGGATGCTTTCCCCAGACTATAAGCCTGCATTTGTGCATTAGGTTTGACAGTGTTTTTTTTAACTATTTGGCTTCCTTACCCCTTTCCCCATGAAAGAGCCATTGAGAAATTACTTTTGGTTATATTTTAATGATCCCTTTGTTGAGAAGTCAGAAGAGGGAGCAGTCAGGGAGGGGACTTGCAGGTTTGAGTCCCTGATGCTCAGCAAGGAAGTCAAGCTTCTACAGTAGCTCTGGGCCAGCGCTTGACCCTTTTGTGACCACGAGGAAAGCATCTGAAGTGTGTGTTGGGTTTGTATTTCTGTGAAATGGAAAGCCCCTGTTCCTCTCAGTGTAGAAATAGGTTTGCTGCTACATGGCAGGTGAGCAATAATTTGGGGGAAGAAGCCAAATGCTTGCCCCTCATTTTAGCATTGTGTCAACAGGGTGAGATGGAGAGGGGCAGGATGTGGATGCCATGTTGAAGATCTGCAACATTTGAGGGTGACTAAGAGTAGGTGTTAGAAATTTGCTTCGTTTGGGCAAAGGGCTCTGTGAGATGTTTCTTTAGCAATTTATTAGCCAGCTGATATGAGATGAAATACTGCTTCATTGAATCACTTCCCCCCATTCTTGCCAAATTTGAGTGTATCATTTTTAACTTTACCTCCTCTAATGGCACTTTGCTGTGCTGCTCCTGGTTGCCTCAGTAGTTCTCCTCTCATCCTGCCAGATGTGTACACACAAGAGTTACATCAACCCCATAGATACCCTTATGGTAATGGAAAGAGCTGGCTGAAGATCCAAATCCCAAACTTGTAGGCCCAGGAAAATACAATTGAAAATGTACAAGGCAGTGTTTTCAGCAGTAAACTTCCACTAAAAGGTGGATACAACTAGCCTTCTTGTGAAAGAGGAAAGGATTAAGCCACAGGGCATTGGTCTGAAACAGTACTGATTGTCTAAGGTTGGTGCCAAAATTCAGTCCTCAGGCCAGGAGACTGCAGGGTGTTGGGACCCGGTATTTCACTTGATGGCCTCATATACCATGCCAATACTGAGACTTCTAGAAAAGTTTATGAACCAAAACATCTATATTTTGTAGTGTTTGGTTTGCTGTATTTCGTGAGGTCTTCAGTGCAGCAAAGCCCAAAGGTAGCTGCTTCTAGAATTTATTTCCTTCAGTTGTTTCCTATTTTTCTTGTGTCAATTATGTTTGGTTAATGACTTGAATACCTGAACGGACAAAGGTCTTTCTTGGTGGACAAAGATCTTCCTTGGAGGACTCCAGCAGTATTTTGTTTAAGCAGCTAAAAGGACTGTTACTGAAATGTTAATTAGGACTCATTTGAGGACATGTGACATTTATGGATCCTCCTCTTATTCCCAGTATCTTTCCTAAGTGTAGAGGGGATTCCCACTACCCCCACTCAGAATTATTCCCTCACTAAGCTATAAAATATAGCATAGATCCCATTTAACCTGGACTGTGACTGCATGTCGGTGAGGATCAGCTTCCCCTTCCCCTTTGAAAGACAGATTGATGCTTAAGCACTAGTTGCAGAAACCAAGATGGTCCAAATAGCTTTGAGTAACCCTTCAGATTCTGCTTCTGATTCAGGTGTAGGGGCATCGTGTTCTACCTAGTCCTCTTCTTGGAAACCCAGCCTGCTCTCAGAAACCTCCTTCTACCACCTGCTTTTCCTGCTACTTTCAACACAAATCTTGGGTAATGCCAAAGGAAGCCATTCAGTAGCTGCTGTCCTTTTTCCCCCCAACACATATACACTTCCTCTGGAAAAAGTGTTTTTCTTCTCGCTCTGGTCCTCAGTTGTGATTAACTGCTCTTACCTGTTGCACTAATGAATATGAATTTAGGTCGCAAAGAGGGAATTTGAAGCAATAGGCAAATGGGGCTTGGATGAATTGGTCTTGCATATATCCTGCCTTAAGCTGCTGAGGTGATGAGTCCACTGCTCATGTGACCCTCCACCTTTGTGGATCCCTCTTGGTTTGGTACCAGCATGTCTGTTTCTTGAGGTTATATAAATTTGACAAAAGTTAAAACTTTTATTTGTATTCTCTGCACTGTTGCACTCTCCAAATGGCCCCTTTTGTCTTTGATGTCTCTTTAATTTTTTTTTCTACTTTGGAAGGTAACCTGCTGGTGGATTTAATAAATTTGTTTACCTGAGTATTGATATTTTTGCAAAAACAACAACAACAAAAAAAAAACAACAGTGAATTTATTCTGGAAAAAGTTCTACCCCCTGGAAGCCTTTGGGGTCCCCAGTACTTGCAGGCAAACATCAAATGAGTCATCATCATAGGGCCACTACCTAATCTTAACTGAATTCCCAAGAGGAGTAAAAAATCTAAGCATGCCCCTGGATCTATTAATTTTGCAGTAGTTAATGCAAAGGAGGCAAGTTGACCTGTTTTAACTGTCCAGTGCCACTGTGACCTTCGGCAAGTTAGTGAAATTCTAAGCTGTCCTTTTACTCATCTGTAAAATGAAACTTAATTCCACAGGAGTGTTAGGATTTCAAAGAAAATCTATAAAGCCCGTAAGATAAAAAAAAAAAGTGCTCAATCATATTACAAGGTCTCTTTAAGCTTCTCCAAAAGGACTTTGGGTGAGTAATGCAGGGAATAGTGAACTGGACAGGGCTTGGCATGGTCACATGTGATCTCTTAGGAGCTTACTTTCTGTCTAGGTGAGTTTTCACTAACATCACCCCTAAGGCTCCCATTACATTCTACAAGTCTGACATGATGGACCACTTTCAACCCTGAGCTGCTTCCATTGTAGTTTTCTGCCTAGGTCTTGTTTGTGTTTAGGAATGTTACTAACCATGTCACTCATTTCTTTGGTGAAGACAATGATGTCCTCCCCAAAGATTCCTAGCCCCATGTTGTTATCTCCTAAAAATAAGTAAGTACAGCGGCAGGGATTAAATGTGCTTTTTCTTGTCAGTTGCAAAGGGCTTAGAAATTATGGCTATATTCCCTAGCTGGGAAAGTTCTCGGATTTCTTCATTGAGTTGGATTTTTCTTCTTCCTGACCAAGGTCAACATCAGGTGGGGGCTGAATGGGAAATCTAAGGGGTGACTTTTCTTTAGTATGTCCCCCCAAGACATGTGGCAATTCCCCCCAAACAGGATGTTGATTTGTGTATTTGAATACAGCCTGGAGCTATTCCAAGTGTCACAGTGCTGTGCTGGTTACATACAGCTAAAATTCAATCTTCAGTAAGATGAGGGACAAGCAACTTTCACACAATTGCCAGACTAAGTGTAACTGCATGTGGAATGGACTTCTAACAAGTCAGTGTACTGAAGGTGGTCTACTGGATCCAGAAGAGTCACTTCAGCATTGGCCTCTTGTCACATCCAGTTACCAAAGCAAATGGCTATGCTGGGTCTGAAAATCATCCCTCTAACTCTGAATTTTGACCCAGATGGAAAAGGGTTAGTCTGACTGGGAAGGAGAGGTTAGGTATCCTAACTTGATTTCCTTTCCTTTCCTTTGTCTTTTGAGATGCCCTGTCTTAAAGCTATCAAGTGCCTATCTAGGTTTAACATTCTTTGTAATATTCTGACCTTGATTCAGAGTGGCTGAATGAAATAAAGTCTTGGTAAAATAAAGATCAATAACAATGCAGTCAGCAGCAAAGCATATTAACTCTAGCGGAGGGTCTAGAAATCCATGCTGATGAGGACTCTAAGGGCCCTTTTCTTACCTGGGTGTTGCTGCTGAAATTGCTAGTATATTATATATGAAAGTTATAAGAGTGTTCTATTGCAAAACAGAAGAAACCATGAGTGCCAGCTCTAGTACATACACTGACTTGTAAAGGATGCTTCCTCCTATATTGGATAGGTAATGATAGACCCAATCATCTATTTGGGAAAAGTTACCATACACCAAAATAAGTTCTAGGTAGAATAAAAGTGGAAGTAGAAAAATTTAAATCATTAGAAATATGTGAACTTGCAGTGAGAAGTTGACCTCTAGATCAATCAGGACATTCTAACCATAAAAGTAAATGGAAGAAACTTATAAAACTTAAAAAGTAAACTAGAAATGTGTTTGTAATAATTAACAAATTGACACTAAATCTGTAAGGAGCCCTTAAAAATGCAGTATGGAAAAGTACTTCATTTTCCATCAGAAAAATGGGCAAAGGATATGGTCAACTTGCCGAAGGAAAAAAATTGGCCAAAAAGCTTCTGGGGGAAAAAAAAAAGATGTTTGCCAATCTAAAGGGTTTTCATAAAAATAGAAATTAGAATACCAAAAGTGGCAAAGATTTGAAACAAATCCATACTGGCAAACAGTAAAGGCTTTCTGGCATTAAAATAACCTTTAGTGTTAATACTCTTTAATCCAATAATTTCTCTTAAGAACTTAAAGTACTATCTGCCAAGTGTGTATATGTAAATATATAGTTGGTAGCATTACTTGGGAAGAACTTGTGTTAATAGGATAGTGTTTTATAAATTATGACATATCAATGTACAGTATTATGCAGCTATTAAACTATCTGCTTTTAAATAATGATGGGAAAAGTTTGAGAAGCTTGTCAAATCTCTGACAGATTATAGGATTAGATGTGATTTAATTTTCCTGGATTTTCAAATTTCCATTAATGGCTTTTCTATTTATAGAAAAGGAAAGACATTTACAAAGAAGAGGACAAAGGAAACAAAAACAACATGGCTAAGTGTCTACCCCACTATAGGCTGGGAAACCAGAAAATGGGAATAATGTGTTTAAAACCTAAATCAAGAGTTCTCTAAAAAAGTTTGATTTGTTTCCCCCTCCCCCCATGAGCTACTGCTTCTCTAGCAGCTGCATTGGCTGCCTAGAAGGGTGTGGGAGGAAAAATGCACAAACACACTTATGAATGGAATGTGTGTTTTGCAAGAGGCCAAGTTGGCAGCTTTGGCTTCCAAAAGGTGGAAGCATCAAGAACAGAGTGTGCAGACTGAGGTCTCAGAGGCCTAGTGGGTCCAGGGCTCTCTCTGCAGAATAGAATTAAGGCATACAGGGAAGCCTCTAGCCCTACCTATCCAGAAGGAAAAGGTCTTCGCTAGTCTTGGGAGCAAGGTAAATGGTCTAGGTTCAGGGAGCCCTAATCTGCCTTTTCTGCACTTTGAAAACAATCCTCAATTATTAAGCACTAACAGTGGGTTTTCCCTAATATAATTCTCAGAATAACCTTATGAAGAGGTAATAATTTCCTCATTTTAAAGGTGAGGAAACTGAGGCTGACAAAATAATTCATACACAGTCCACTATTCTGACATTTTCCACAAATTATTCTCCAAATACAATTATTAAAAGTAGGTATTTCCTCATTTTGTACAGATTTGTAAATGGACTCCAGTAAGGTTAATTACCTTCCCCAAGAATACCTCAGAGTAGAACCCATCCATATCCCAGTCAGGCACTTATTTTGTCTGTCAAGACAGGAACTCAAGAGGTAAATATCACCTAAGCTCCCACAGCTTTGGAGCTCAGCTGGGCAGGAAGGAATCCAGCAACACTATGAATTTCAAGTTGTTCCAGCCTATACACACACAAAAAAATCATTTGATAAAACTTAATTTGCCAATCTTACTAGATAAAAAATACTGTAAACATCTTGTCAAATAAGGCCCAGTTTTTATCAAATAAGAACCAGTTTGGTTCCAAGCCTATACATAGCTTTGTACGGACTCAAAACTGTACATACTATTCTGTAGCCCTCTACATTTCATATGTCAAATAATATACAGTACTATCACTGCATGATCTCATTTGCATTCACAATAATCTAAGATACCTATCCATTACTAAATATGCCAAACACAGATGCTAAATAACTTATCGAAGTTCAACAAAAAGCTGGGATTCAAAGTTAGGCACTTTGGTCAGGTGTGGGGGTACAAATCTGTAATCTCAGTGACTAGAGATTCACAATATTACAGGTTCAAGGCCAGCCTCAGCAAATTAGTGAGACCCTGTGTCAAAACAAAAGACTTGGGGTGTGGGGTGTGGTTTTGTGTTTAAGCACTCCTGGGTTCAATCCCTGGTACATTTGATGTGCTTCATATTATACCTTTTTCTGGAAAACCATTAATATCTCTACCAGTTTGGAATTGTGTGCCTTTGCCCCATGTTCTTCCCAATACAGAATGTTATCAGTAAGAGTTGTTAAGCTGAGCTCTGGTTTTACTGAATTTGAAGAGCCCAATAACCGAGGAAAAGTGGTGTGATACAGGCACCTACTGGTAAAAGGTGGCATTGCAACCGCATTCTGAAGGAGAGATTTCCAAACATGGGAATTAGAAGACTGGCAAAGCTAAAACCATGGTGGTGAACTTGTGAGATTTTCCCATTCAGCCTTTCTCCTTCAATTTTATAACACTTGCCAAGGTGAAAACAGTTTGCCTTACAGAAATTTGCTTCAGATATATCAACTTTCTTGATGAACTGCATAACTGGCTGGTTTTGTGACCTATATACAAAACTTTATGGGAGTAGAACAAACTCACAAAGAGAAAATAAGCTAGTTTCCGCCCTCACCCTGTCTTAAGATGAGGAAGGCTTGAATTTTAGGCATTTATTGAAAACTTGTGCATGCCATGTAAATGGATTAGACCTGTTAGCCGGTACACCAACTTCCCACACAAAGCTGTCCACTGAATGAAGAGGCCCAGCAGTCTTTGGAGAAGCTGCAGCCTGACCGTCTTCTCCACCATTGCCCAGGAAGGATAAGAAACGGCAAGTGACGAGCAGACTCACAAACCCATGCTTGGGGTGGTGCTTTCCTCTTCATCATCTTTTATTCCCATGAGTCCGAGGCCAGATAGAGATCCATGAGGGCTGCAATAAATGAGGAATGAAGACAAGTTTGTACCAATAGGGTTGAGCCTCCTAGGCTGGAAAGGGTAAAGTTTCAGAGTCTGTGTGCATGTCATGGGGCAAGAAGCAGATAAATTTATGGAAAGCTGCCTGCTAAAGATGATTCAACGCAAGAACACTGACTAGTCCCAAGAGGCCTAGCTTTGCCACTTAGGAGAAACATCTCAACCAAAACTCAGTTTTTCGACTATAAAGCTCTACAATATTTAAATTACTATCTCACAGGGCTTTTGTGAGAATCACACAATAAAAGCCAGATACACTTAAGCACATATTACATGCCAAGGATTGTTCTGAGCACTTGTCTCATTAAATCCTCAAAACAGCTCATTGATATAAATACTACTGTAACTTCCATTTTTCAAAGAAAGGCTCAAAGACACTATATAACCTGCTCAAGTCATACAGCTGTTAAGAACCAGGTTTTCAAAAATGGAACTCTATCTTCAGAAACCTAAGTTGCTGTTAATATGTTGTTAATTTTACTTAAAGTATTTTATAACACCTACTTTATACCAATCATTGTTTGAAAAACTATTAATAAAGTATGTTGTAAAATACTGAGCACAGCACTTATAATTTAGGAGCTATCCAAAGGCTGTTAGTTCCCTGCCACTGTCATGAATATTCATGGAACTGAGTTAGAAGGCCAAGGAGCTCTGTCACAAAGCAGATGTAAGTAAAATGAATAAAGACAATATTCGTCTTCCCCTGATGTCTGACCTTAAGCTGCCAAGCACTAGCCTTCAGGGGAAGATGGAGTGGAGCTCTGAGGGCAAAAGAGTCACTCTGATCTCAAATCCTATGTATTTGCTAATTGTATGGCCTTAGGTAAGTCGTTTAAGCAGAAACTTTCTCTTTGTTTAGGAGAGAATTTCAACCAAAAGTGTATAGAGATAGCCTCTTTTAAAGGGTCTGATAAATTATAGCAATGATTATTTCAGAAACAACTAGAAATGTAAGGATTAAGAACTGAGTCAGGCCTCTGGCTGAAGAAACCTATTGTCTGTTTTTCCTGAGCACTTGGTTTCCTAAGGTGTCCACTAGCAGCCGCTCAGATGATGCCTGGAGAGGTCAGTCACAGCAAACAGACATATTGCTGCTACAGAAATCAGAGTATGACTTTTAAAAGAAAGTTGTAACTTGGGTTTTCTTATAGAATTTGCTACTTCAAAGAAGGTCTTACTCTCCTGACTTATCAAATTCATCTTAGAATCTTTAACTCAGTCAGAACCTAAGCCTTTACTCCCTGACCCTAATACTCCTTTCCCAAGCCTTCACATTCTGTGGAATATCTAGAAGACTATTTCTGCAAGAAGAATGCTTTGAGCCACCCTTGACTTAGTTTTCCTACTAAATGGAGATTGAAATGTAAGTATTCTACTTGGGAACATAAAGACTACTCCTCTATTCTACTTGAGGAGCTTTCTAAGGGCAGGTCTGTGTGTTCCCCCAGAGCCTTTGCTCTTAAGCTTTATTGGCAGCTTCTGGTCACTTTTTAGTATTTTTTAATATTTAGTTGTAGTTGGACACAATCTTTATGTGGTGCTGAGGATCGACCCAGGGTCTTGCACATGCTAGGCAAGCGCTCTACCTCTGAGTCACAATTCCAGTCCTAGTCTCTTACTCTTAAGTTAGCCCAGAAGGAAGACATCTCACCAGTAAGTACATGTGTTTTAAGGATTTTACAACAGGAAATGAATCTCACAGAATGTGATAATTTTAAAAATACTCCAAAAAACAATCCTCTTTCCCTTCTTACTCTATACATTTACTCATTCATCCACCCATTCACTCATTCCAAAACTGCTGTACTTTAGGATTTAACATCAATTTCTTTCTTTTTTTTTTTAAAAAAAAGGTTTATAGTTTAAAAAACAAAACATTGATTTACCCCAAATCCCTCATTTTAGAATAGAAACTGAAACCCACAAGGGGAAAAAGTGGCTTGGTCACTTGTGGGAAAGATTGAGATGAACTGGAACTGGACCAAAAGTCCTATTTCTATTCCAGTGTTTCTTAGGTTTAGAATTAACCAAATGGGCCCTACTTTCTCTTAAACAGAAAACAATGGGGGGAAGAGCAGGGAAGGAAAGAGCACACTGATATGTGAGGAGGGTAGACCCTGATCACACTTGATCCTGGGTTTTATCCTAGGACAAATCTGGACATTTTTTCTAAAGTTAAGCAGCTACTTCTTAATCCAGGGAGACTACAGGACCCAAGATCTCTAGTTTTAAACTGGATGATCTGTTTTGAGGAACCACTATGTGTATGTAATTAACATAAAACCATATCAATGTAAATTGGGAATATAATTCCTATCTCTTAGAACTGTTGAGAATTAAGAGATGACTCATTTAAGTGCTGATTATGTGTCTGGAAATTATCAAAAGGCCTTTCTCCAAGAACAACTTAAGCCTAAGGGCCATAGGCATAAGGGAAAATCTATCAGTCCTTACCTAGTGGTTCCTGGCAGGAGGATGACACAAAGGGTACCTGGGCTCAGGCTTTGGTAGAGCCTTCCAATCTTCCGGCTCCAACGCCAGGCTGCTATCTTTGGGTGGTCCGCCTTTAAATTCTGGGATTAAAGCCATGTGTCAACACTTAGTCAGAATACACATTATCCACCTTTGGAGGGGATATAATACTTCCTCAGGCTCTAAGGCCATGAAATCCCTATGTAGGTTCTGGACAGATCCCATTGAAACTGGAGCCCATCTGTGGGCCTTCAGGCTGGTTTAGAACCTCCTTATAGGAAGAGAGGTGCTATCCTTTCCTCGACTAAGGACCCCAAGCTATGGTAGCCATGTCACTGAGGAGGCCTTTATGATTAATATCTTTGTGACTTTGGGCAAGTCACTTACCAGCTTTTGCCTCCATTTATCATCTGCTAAGTGTGGGAGATTAGATTAGGACAGGGTTTCCCAAGCTTCACTCATTCTCCTCTTTCCCCTCTTACGTGCCTCTTATGTTTTCCTTTAAACAGAGGAAACTCCTTCTTAGCCTTGTGTAAGTAATACTACTTGAAGTTTAATGTGGTCATATACTTTAGTTAACTGTTAGAAAAGCAAGTCGACATAAGCGAGAAAGCAAAAAAGTCTATCCACAACTATCAAAACTTATTTGGTGTGTGTACAGTTTGGGAAACCCTCAATAAGAGTTGTCCAACTCTCTGGCCACCCACCTCAGTCCCTCAAGTCCCTCAGAGAGCCACCTTCAAACGCTAAAAACCTGATTTTAGCAGCTATGGAAGGGAACACAGTATGAGAAATCAGATTTGGCTAGGGCTACAAGAAGCTTAAAAGTGACACAGGATGGGTCAAAGTAGAAAAAAAAGTAATGGATCAAATATCACTGAGTAGGACTGTCCTGACTAATCTCCAGGAACATGTAGGTCCAAGGTCCAGAGCCAAAGTAGCTGTCTTCCCCCTCTAACCCCAAACATTCTCACTCACCTGCAAGGTCTCCTGCTCTGAGGGAGGAGGTCTAACTCTAAGACCTGGGGGCCTTCTTGATTCAGGTGGTAAGCCCCTAAGCCATGCATGGAGGTGCCTGGGGGTTAGGGCATGCCTGCCTTTCAGCTTCCAGTCCTTGCCTGTTAGGATATGGAGGGCCCTCTGGGCATTGCCAAAAGTTTTGAATTCTGAAAGCAAGAACAATCCCCCCCAATATTCTGTTACTAAGATCCAAGAAAGTTGATCAGTGTGCAAGCTGGAGCCTGGCTGCAGCCCAGGGGTGGGAACAAGGGGGAGGGACAGAATTAGGAGCTCAGGCCTTGGTTTATCCTAGGAAGGCTTATTTGGTAAAACTTTCCCCTCTCTGACCTCCAGAGGTCACCACCATCCCCAATCTCCTCCTTCACATTTACATTTGGTGGTATAGACTTACTCAGGAAACAATATTTTTTCTGTCTTCCGCTTTTAGGATCTGTAGGCACGATCACAGCTTCCAGACCAAAAAAGAGATTTGGCAATTCCTGAAGATGTCCTAAGAAATTTTGACTAACTCCAGACAGATAAATAGTATCTCGGTTCTCAGAATCTTGTTCCAGCTCATTAACAAGTGTGTCACAATCCAGAGTGAGTTCTGTCACAGGTCTCTGTACCTAACCAAGAAAACGTGGTATTAGTGGTAGAGAGTCACCACTTTCACTTTTGAGCCTGTTACATATAAATAATTTAGTCTTGTAGCTTCCTAATCTGTAAGGAGGCTACAGAGTTGCTAAAGACTTTCCATCAGAGTCTCATTCCTGGGTCTCTCTAGGACATTTTGTATGTCATGAGGCACTATAAGATACAGGCTGTGCTAGGTCAGGCCTAAGTGCAGGGGCTGCTTTCAGCTTTCTCTGACCATCTTACCTTTATGTATACACCTTCTACCAGAACGCCATTCAAGGACTCTATGGCCAGCTGGGCAGCTTCCAGGACTTCATACCGTATATAGAGATGAGGCTGCAGAAAGACAAGTTTTCTTCACTACTGCTTTTCAGCACAAACTGCTAGAGAAAGAGTTGGGAAAAGGACCTGAACTACAGTGGCCAGAACCATCAGAATGAACGCCCTTGCTATACTGGGCTAGACAGGTGGTGACTACAGATGGTCCAGGAATTGGTTCTTGGACAATGACTAATCTTTATTTACCATTTGAACTCAAAGCCCACTGCCCTGGGTTGTATGGGGAAAGCACTAACAAATTCCTTATTACAACTTACTTTTCATAACATTATAAATCACTAAATTCATTAAAGTTCACAGGCAGAGGTTCCAGTTTGTTTTATTAGCTTGACTTTAGACAGGTAGTCTTCTTATAAGCTTAGACAGGCTAAATTCTTCCAAAGTCTAGACCACATGTTCCATCTACTTTTCTATTTGTTGACTCAAGAGTACCTAAATCTTTGTGATTATCTAAGCTGTAGCATCATCATGGAGAAAAAGCACTTCCCCCATAAAAAGCTTTACAATATTGCTTTTGGCAATGATCTCGCAAAGATGACACCAAAGGCAATCAAAGAAAAAATATACTGGACTTCAATAAAATTTAAAATTTTTATGTAAAGGACACTTGATGCACAGTGTCAAAAGGCAACACACAGAAGGGGAGAAAATATCTGCAAATCACACATCTAATAAAGAACTAGTATCCAGAATTACTAAGAACTCCACAACAAAACAACCCAATTTAAAAATGGGCAAATACCTCTATAGATACTTCTCTAAAGATCTACAAATAGCCAATGATATTCAACATCATTAATCATTAGGGAAATGCATGGAGAAATTAAAACCCTTGTTCTTTGCTGGTGGAAATGGAAAATGGTGCAGCTTCTGTGGGAAATAGTTTGGTGGTTCCTCAAAAAATTAAACAGGATTACTACATAATTCATCAATTCCATTTATGTGTATATGCAAAAAGAACCAAGTACACAGAGTTGAAGAGATACTTGTACAAACAAAATATGGTACACACATAATGGTACTTAGTCTTATAAAGGAATGAAGTTCTAATGTATGAATGAACCTAGGCATCATACTAAGTGAAATAAGCCAGACACAAAAGATCAAATAATGTATGATTCCATTTATGACACATATTGAGGGATAAAATTCATAGAATTTTACAGAAATTAGCTGAGGTTACTATGGGATTGGGGAGGGGATAATAAGGAATTATTATTTGGAATGATGAAAAAGTTAAAGGTTAAAAGGTAAATCTCATGTTATAATTTGCCAAAAAAAAAAAAAAAGCCTCTAGAAAAGACTATATATCCCCCAGTCCATCTTTTATATGTATTTTTAATCACAGAAAAGACATAAGATAGATTTGGAAAAAGCACATTTGAGTATCTGGGACTCTTTAGATCAACTGAGGTTTTTATATCTTTCAATTATTATTAATGTAGCAGTTTCATGTTGCCTGGTTCCAAATTCCAAAGATACAAAAAATTTACAGTGAAGTCATTATCTAACCCCTTTCCTCAGCTACATAGCTCCTCTTTCTGGAGAGCTCCATTAAAGTCACTGCATGTTATTCTATAGATTAATAGTATTATACTATATCTTTTAACTTTTTTCATGGTTTATTCCATATCTCTACATAATGCACTTATTCAGAATGTTATTACTTCAGATATCACCCTCAATTTGTACTCATTAAATAATACTGATATGAAAATGAAGATGGAAACTTAGTTGTTAAAGTTTTATTTTTTTTCAATTATAGATGGATACAATACCTTTATTTTATTTATTTATTTTTATGTCGTGCTGAGGACTGAACCCAGTGTCTCACATGTGCTAGGCAAGCACTCTACCACTGAACTACAACCCCAGCCCCACCACACTTTAAGAATTTAAAAAATGAAAAACAAACAAAAAATAGAATGTAAGGAAATAAAATAGTGTAAATTGTTTAGAAACTAACTGTAGGTGTGTAATTATTTTTTACTCCACAAAATAATGAGGTTATGGCCTCTCAGTGTCACCAGTTGCTGTGTGTGCAGAGGACCGAGCTAGCTCGCAATAAACACCTCTTTGCTGCTTAAAAAAATAATAATAATAATGAGGTCACATCAATAGATCTTAAATCAATCCACTGTTCGAAAAGAATGTTCTTTGTAAATCCTGGTATAGAACAGTGCCAAATTCTCGTGTGCATATTAAAGCTCTTCTATACTTAAAGATAGATATTTTTTCTAGCTATGAGTCTACCTTACAGTTGATACTTCAAGATATATAGAAGTCATAGTTCCTTCTGAAAGGGCACTTTGTCATTTAAAACTGAGCACAGTCAGAAGGCTCACAGGCTACATCCAACCAGACATTTTCTGTCCAGCTACATAATTTTTAAGAAATTTGGAGCCAACATGAAAATTCACATATTTCTCAATTCCCAAAACAAAACCAAAAAAAACATAGTCCAAATCAGAAAATCAGGCAATGCAAGGTATACATTCTTACAGGTCAACAACTGCTCGCTCCTACCAGACAGTTGAAGACAATCAAGCTCACTTCACTAATATCTGTTATCTGCATGGTTTCAGAAATCATCTGAATTTCTAATACTGATCTAGAAGATCAAAATGTGAATTTTCTCATTTCCTTACCTGATGAGTTTCAAGAACAAGAGTCATTGTACGAACTGGGCCAAAGCTCTTAAATAGCCTCTTCAGAGCCCTTAGGTTACAATCTTTGCTAAATGGCCCAGCATAGATAGTTGACATCTCTGTCCACTTGATCCGCATCTATGTGAAAATAACAGAATATAAGGAAAAGGGGATATAGAAAGAGAAATGAAATTTGAGTCAAAACATGGGATAATTCCACCTCAAATTTTTTTGACGTAAATACTTGGCAAATATACAAGATTTTATTTACAAGGATTTTCAGTTCAACATTATTTCTAACAGGAAAATTTATTAAAGCACCATAATACTGTCAATAACAGGTATACCATATAGTGAAAAACTATGCATTCTTTAAAAATGAGAAAATAAGATATACAATGGTTTTAATGGAAAAAAAAAAAAGAAGTCACAAAACAGTGAAAAAAAAATCTGTCATAAAAGGCTTGCATTACTTTCTTTTATTAAAACTATTGTTTAACAGAACCCATCTACTTACCCTTTTGTTCATTTCCTCAGTGAGGAGAGGTGAAAAAGGCTCAAAAGAGAACTGAACAATACTGAATGGGTGGAAGTCGACTTGCCTTCTGGCCTGCTCAAAGACCTGCAGAAAACAGCAGAGCCTAGGTGAGGTAGGAGCCTCATACCCACTCTACTGTGGCTCTAGGACGGTGCTCTGAATGCAACCTATGAAGGCACAAGAAGTCACTCACCTCTTTATTTGAAAGGCACTTAATAGTTTCACAATTTTTAGAAGGGAGTTCAATATTATCTGTCTCTCGGGATAAAAAAAGGAGCTTCTGATCAACTGAATCTAAACATTTCAAAACACTGTTAAGAGGCAGAAAGGAAAGAATAATTGTTTTCCATATCCTGACATTCTTTATACCTACACATCTCTTAGCAACATATATTCAAATTTAACTACCATTAAAAATTTAGTTTCTCAAATGCACTAGTCACATGAGATTAATGGTTACCACCCTAGGTATCACACATATAGAACACTTTCATCATTGCAGAAAACAGAATTGGACAGTGTTGCTCTACAGGAAGGAAGGGAGGGAGGGAGGGAGGGAAGAAAGACAAGACACTCCAAGCCTTCTATCAAGGTTTGGGCCCAATCCTAAGGATCTTATACATTATTTATTGGCAGGAGTCAAATCCTTTGAGTCCATTTTGTTTTTCCTAATGTGTAATATATCAAGGTTGTAGAGTGAGTCTTCCAACCAAAATACCAACAAGTCTATCATCTCCAATGCTATTTAGTTCAATGTACTAGTCATTATTTTGTAAATTTAGTCACTTAATTTTGTACTAGCCCCTAGATTCAGAAAATTATAAATTAGATTCTCCATCTGCCTTTGCTCTTGTTTAGAACTGGAAAAACATCACCTTTTGTATGTGTACTGAAACTTTTCTCTTATATTTCTTATTTCTTGGTCTCTCCATAGCTCTTCCAGATTGAGTTCTGCAATCTAAAAGAAAACAACGTGATAAATTTTAATTTCTTGCAACGCATTTGAGGTTAAAAGAAATACAACACCAAAACCAACTCAAGCTTTGTTCTGTTTATTTTGACCAGGCTTTGCCACTGCCAATCTTGGGTTGGCTTCAATAGTTACCAGATGGTTTCTGGCTGTGCAGTCAAGAATGGCAATCTGTTACCAGCCACCAATATTAAATGACATGCACCTTTTGGAATTAATAAGATTGGCTTTTATAGCAACATTAGGGAAAAAAAAGTCTCATTAGTTTAATGAACAAACATGGAAAATCTACCCTAATTGATTTTTATTCTTTTTCCATAAAGTGGGAGTCTACCTGGCAATTGTGAAGCTAAAAATATACAATTAAAAAATTACTTAGAATTATGATTTAAATAAAAATGAAAAAGTACAGAGTTCACTGACACCTATGACTATTTTTACCTATTAGTAATAAATTAGTATGATGCATTTGTCAAAATGAATGCAACAATATTGGAATGTTATTATTAACTGAACAAACTTAGTTCAGATTTCCTTAGTTTTTAATCCAAGTGAAATATAATTTTTATTAGAAATCAAGCACATTCTCCAAATGTGGTCTGAGAACCCTTGGGGTTCCAGAGACCCTGCAAGAATGAGTTTAAGAGGTCTTCCTTTCTCCAAATGCACAACTCAACAGACTGAATATAGACACAGAAATGAAAACCTACCTGTATTCCATTGATTAAAGATTTGCAAAATATGTAAAACATTTTCCCACTAATTTTTGAAAATGCTATTTTTCTCTTGATATTTTTTACTTATGGTATTTTCTATTGATATATTTCTATTTCTATTGAATATAAATAAGTATTAAAGATATTTTTCTCATATTTAATTTCTAATATGGTAAGTATTGATATATGATCCACAAACAAAAGCTCTTTAAAGATAAGGAGTCTTGAGACCATCAAGTTCTCGGAACCCATGTTGAGGTGGTTTAGGGAGGGGCTAGCCCTCATGTCAAATCTAGTCATGTTATACTGGATCACAGCTGGGCCCACTGTCGATACACTGTGTATAGTTACTTTTGCACCATAACAGCAAGTTGAGTCTAACTGTGATAGAGACGAAGTCTACAATATTTATTATCTGGCCTTTATGGAAAATAAAGTTTATTGAACCCTGGTAAAAAGCAGACATGCTTTAAAAGCTTAAAGTCCTGGTTTGAATTCTGGTTCCACCAGCCAGTTATTTAATTTTTTAAAACTTCAGAATGCTACTGTATGACACTGGAATAATTTGTCTCACTGGGTTGCTGTGAGGATTAATTAAGATAATGTCTATAAGGTGTTTTTAGAACAGTGGACTTAGTAAGAGCTCAGTGAATGACTATTACATTTATGAGCCCAAATAAGATCTTTTTGAATGTCTTTATACCACAGTGACATAGAATACTATTAAGTTACTATTTTACATGGATTACAATTTATTGCATGACAGTCACAATGGAAGTTATTGTGTAAACTATAGTTTAGAATGCACTATAATTCTCTGAGAAACTATTCTCTTCAATGTCTCTTATGTTATTCTAATCTATATACACTGACATTAAAACAATAGTACATCCCACATTCCATTTGAATAGATCAGAAATCTGACAGACTTATTTTGTAATTATTAGCATCGGTTACAATAGTCACTGCCAACAACATGGTGCTTAATATATTCAAGACACGGTGCTAAGAGGTTTATATACTGTCTCTCATTTCCCTCATCAACATCCCAGAGAATTGTGTATTCCCAACTTAGAAATCTAGAGACAAGCTATTCGGACAAACTGCCTACATGATACAACTAGATACTGTAGAGCCTGTACTTAAAAAACAAGTAAGCACAACTTCAGAGACTATATACTTTATTTTACCACTGCATTATCCTAGTGATATGGGTCTTAATTCCAAATACATGCTCAGCTCAATCACACATATTTATTTAGAAAGAAATGTATATAAATAGATGGTATATGGTCGTTTGATCCAGTCCCATAATTTTAAGAAAGGCAAACACACTGATCAAAGATACTAACCTTCTTTGGGCCATACTTGAGAAAATACTGAGCTAATTCAAGGGTCGCTGTAGCATCCTCTGTGGCATCATGACCATTTCTTTCTGAGCACTGAATATCCTTCCTGGAAAGTCAAGATAAAATTGACATACCTGGGAATATTTTATTCTGACTAACCCTCCAACCCTGAGAGAGGCGCTGGAGATGCAGCTTTGTTTCATACCAAGCGTATCATCTGGACAAAAGGCTACCCAACAAAAAGTCTAATCTACTCCTTGGCCAACAGTCCCTTTTCTCATTTCTTAGACAAAGCAACTGTTTTCCAGAATTTTCCAGAAACTTTATTTACATTCAAGTGTCTATATGCACATCCATATCGTATCAATGCCTTCCTCTGCAACACCATTTTATTCTAAGTAATTTCTTTATTTTGTTTTTGTACTACTGACTATTGTACCACCGAGCTATATTCCCAGTACTTTTTATTTTTAGATAGGGCCTCACTAAGCTAGCCTCAAACTACTCCTTCCCAAGCTGCTGGAATTACAGGCATGTGCCACCATGCCTGGCTTAAGAGGGGTTTCCACATTAGCAGAGATGCAACCATTTTTTTTTTTTAATCAAAATGTTCATTATTTCAGATAGAAAAAAAAAGAAGCTGGAAATGCTATTTTGAACCATGTTATATCAAACATCTTTCTACATGTATTGACACACAGAATGTAAGTTATATTTTGAAAAGTCAGCTAACTTTTATGTTATTGCCTGTCTGGCTCTACCCATCAAGCCTCCTCAACTGATTATAAGTCCTGTCTCCATAATTTTTGCATTTCATATGAAATGAAAGGAGTCAGGTGTGGTGGCAGTGACTCAGTGACTCAGGAGGCTGAGATAGGAGGATCTTGAGTTCAAAGATAGCCTTAGCAATTCAGTGAGGCCCTAAGCAAATCTGTCTCTATAGAAAAGGGTTGGGGGGTGTGGCTCAGTGGTTAAGCACCCCTGGGTTCAATCCCTGGTACCAAAAGAAATGAAAGGAATAATATTTACAAAGTAAAAGGGAGAAAAGAGACCTTGAATTTTGTAATATGTACTATCAAATGTTATGCTAACTTGTGTGTAGTTTATCAAGACAATATTGCAATAGGTAAAATAAACATACCCCAAAATGGCTTTGGCTAAGAACTTTAGCTTGAATCTTCTGCCCTGCTCCCTGGCATAAAGCAATGAGGTATCAATAACATATGGATGAATCATCTGAGGAGGAAAAAGAATAGAATGAGTAGCATCTTATGCTAAAGGCAAAAACCATTGGGTTGGAGGAAGAGCAATGCATTGGATTAGAGATGAAGCAGAGCATGCATTTATAATAGACAATGTCCTGAAATCACATACGCACTTTCAATGCTCGGAGATCAAGGTCTACGGAATGACCTACTAACACCGCATCAGGAGGAAGCAGTGCTTTTAACTGCCTCTGAACGTCTTTCAATTTTGTCTTCACTGGGTTAAGCATCTTCTTCGTGATTCCTGAATAGCTTTCAATAAATATAGAAAGGGACAGGCCAAAATATTAACAAATTTTTCTCCCCAAAAAGTCTTTAAAAAGAATAAACATTTTCCTGTGTTCAAGGTACAAAAGGTTGCAAATACAAATAAGTAGAGGAAATTAACAGTTAGCCATAATCCCATTAGAGATTATCACTATTTACATTTTAGTAAATATCCTTCCATATTTGATACACATTTATTCATGAATATAATTTACAAAAATGCAATCATAACTCATGTACTGCTTTATAACATGCTTGTCACTTTAAATATATCATAAGTTTCACATAACACATCCTTTTATCCTTTTAAGTGTATTCCATTATATGCATGACTTATTAGAATTAAACCTTTACTTTTATATATTCCCATATTTTGCAATATTATGACAAATGTACTTGTGCATACATCTTTGTTAATGGGACAGTCTATATAACTATCAAGTCTCATGGTCTCTCTATGCCTAAGTAAGCAAAAATCTATATCTTAAAGGATGGAAACAGTAATGTTTCAATGACTTTTTCTTTGCCTAATTACTATTGAGTACATTCTGAAATTACATGCTAATCTTTGGAAAAAGACTAAAATTGAGCCTCAACATCTTTTATGGAAAAAAATTATTTTTTTTATGAGGGTTCAAGGCAGATTAAGTAGTAAGATCATTTGACTGCCAGATGTTGTCTTCAGATTTTCAGGTCTTACCAGAAAGCAAAGCTCCCTCCAGTTGTTTGGCAGTTACTAGATAAAGAAGAGAACTGGGGCTTCTAGGATAAGGAAGATAATATTTTGCTGACAACATCACAAGAATATTAGAGGATGAGAAGGGCAAAAACATTACCCATTAACTGTATGTAAAACTTCAATATTAAAATATCAAGGTATTGCCCAAACTTTTCTGATATTAGATAAGGGGATAAAATCTATGTAAACAGAAGCTATGAGCCTTTCCTGTTAAGTCTTATTCCATTCTATCTAGTTTGACAGCTCTAAGAAAGCTCAAATAAAAATGAAAAATACCAGGTGACGTAGTCTATAATCTTGTCATCAGGTTTGACCAATTCATCCATAAGACATGATCCTCCTTCAGCAACCAGTGAGATGCGAGTTAGTTCTCTCCCCTTGGATGTGATGCACTGAAAGATCAGAACAGTCAGGCTGCTGAACTATAAAAGCTATTGCTTCCTCTCATTCACAACTGCCACCTAGCCTCAACCATCAGGGTCCCTGCAGCAGTGGCAAGATGTATACCAGAGGATCCAGGATGAATAAAATTAAAGCTAGGCAGGTCACTGAATGTAATAAGCAGTAAAGTACAATTTCTCTGGGAAATGATGTTCTCAAGGAAGATGAATAGAAATAATAACTATACCTACCATTTATGGAAAGTATATTACATCTAGTATTGTGGTAAGTACAACTAATAGCTTATTTTGAGTATGTGTGGTACTGGAGATTGAACCCAGAGGCACTTTTACAACATCCCCAGCATTTTTTTTTTTTTTAAAAGACAGTTTTGCTAAATTGCCCAGGCTGGCCTTAACCTTGCAATCTTCCTGCCTCACCTCATGAGAAGCTGCCATTGGAGGTATGCCCCACTATGCCCAGCTCAGATAGTTTATGAGGTAGCTTTTTTTAAAATCCCAACTTCAAAGAGAGAAGCTGAGACTAAGAGAGGTTAGGGGACTTGTTCAAGGAGATATAGACACCAACAGCAAAGACAAAGACACACATCTTGATTGTGTCAAGACTCCAAAATATTACCTGTTAGCTACTCTAAGAATTAAAGAACATAAATGTTCCTGAGTACTGAAAGATGCACTTTGAAAGGAGTTACTAAAATTAGGCAAACCAAAACAGACAGTGCTAAAGCAGGAAAATCCTACTTCTAATCTTCAATGTGTAAATCTGAACCAAACCAAAATATTAAGGCAGAGTTTTCATAGCAACAACAATAAAATATCTGTTCAAATGACAGGTGTAAACCTCTAAATAATGTGTAAAGACTTACCTAAACAAAGCAACTAGCTGAAAAACTTACATATCTATTTTTCACAGATTCACATTTCCTAAAATATACATAAAAGGGCCTATTTTCAGCTATTTAAACTGAATACTGGAACTAAATGCATTCATTCACTAGTTTATTAGAAACTGTCTTATACTAACTTCCAGTTTCCAATATTCTAGCTCAAAAAAACCAAAGAGTACTTACCATTTCACAGTCAAGCCCAAAGAGAGGGCTGTTATCTGTTACAGATCCATTACATTTGGTAGTTATAAAGTTTTCACAGTCAGGAGAACCTATCAGGAAAAATAATATTTGCCTTTAGAAATAGAGATGGTAGTGAGGTGCAGTGGCCCAAGCCTGTACTGCTAGTGACCCAAGAGGTTAAGACAGGAGGATTTTTGTGGTGCTGGGGCCTAAACTCAGGGCCTTGTCCATGCAAGATAAGAACTCTACCAACTGAGCCATATCCCCAGCCCCAGGAGGATTCTCAAGTTCAATGCCATCCTTAACTTAGCCAGACCCTGTCTCAAAATTTTAAAAAGGGAGAATTGCGTGGGGAATGTAGCTCAGTGGTAAAGTACCCAAAGGTTCAATCTCCAACATAAGCATACATACATACACACACACACACACACAAAGACTAGAAATGGTAAACATCACTCTAGATTCATCCAGGCAAAAAAATATCAAATATATTTCCTAGGCACCTTCTCTATATTAAATAATTATAAGAAATCAAAATATGGTTTAGCCCAGAAAAGGCAACCCCAAATCTGAGATGCATTATACTTGCTACTCATCTATACATCAATGGCAATAATGCCAAAAAATTACTAAACAAACAACATGCTATGCACCTTTTATACACTAACTGACCTAGTCCTATGTAACTGACCAAGATTCTGAGCCTAGTCCTGCTCTATTAAAGAAATGAGGCATTAGGTATTAGAAAAATGTTAAAGACAGGGCTGGGGATGTGGCTCAAGAGGTTGCGCGGGACGCTGAGTTCGATCCTTAGCACCACATAAAAACCAAATAAAGATGTTGTGTCCACCGAAAACTGAAAAATATTAAAAAAAAATTTTCTCTCTCTCTCCTCTTTAAAAAAAAAAGAAAAATGTTAAAGACATATTGAGAAGGAATGAAAGAATATGGAATGAGAAAGAATGAAAGGCAATAAATATTAAATATTTAATGTTATTTAATATCATTTTCATACACTATCTTAAATAATCACTTTACCAATCATGGTTTATATCCCTTAATTTGAGAAACAATGCACTTCAAATATTTTCTTGTAAAATATGAAAAAGTAAAAATCTCCCATTTGGAAAGTAGCCAGAAAAATGAACTTTCAGCAACAGTACTTAAATAAACTGTACCAACATTAGATTACGTCTAAGCCAACCTTGTAATGGAAAGTTAAATGTTTTCATTTCCTCCTCTGTCAGAAGGCACTGGAGCAAGCCCACTTTTTTAGAGCCATACTTTTGAATGATAGGGTCATTCTGCAGGTTGATGTTAGGTTTTGTAATGGTAGACGGTAAAGATCCTAAAACAAAGAAATACAACAGAATGTATGTTAGGATATCTAAGAACCTTATGACACGCATCCTAACATTGTTGAAGACCCAGCCCCAGCTTTCAAGGGCAGCTGCTATCTAATACAGTTGTAATAATACAAAGAGAATAAATCCCAATGAAATATAAAAATAAAGGCTATAAAAGAAAAAGAATGAAGATTATGCTTTAGGCTCAAGTGGTCAGAGTTCAAGAGAGGAAAAGATAGAAGCTGAGTCCAAAGTGGAAAAGGCAGAATTCTGATACTGGTGTTAGTCCTGTATGTTATAGTGACTACACAATAGTCCATTTTAGCAAATCTACTCCATCTACTCAAACAGTCATCTACTATAGCTATCTACTCCAGTAGCACCATCCTACTCCTTAATTAGAAGCTTTTGGTGTTTGGGTTAAGGATGTGGACCTGGCTCAAGAAGAACTAATGTAAAGAATAACCAATAGTCTATAGATATTCCTTGTGGAAACATGATAAAATGGGACATTTTAGCAATGCTAATGGACTGCCTATCTTAAAAATTTTAACTAGAAAATATAGAGACTTGACCAATTAGAAGACAAAATAAAACACATAAGTTGATGTTATGAAAGGGATGGAGAACAGCTCTTAAAGCCAAAGTGTCATAAGCAGAAGAAGACATTCTAGGTAAGATAGAAATATATATAACTTGGCTTGGCAGTGACTAGACCACTAAGAAGAAAAGATCTGTAAGAGAGTGGAGTGTAAGAACCAAGACTGAATGAAAATGATGAAAGAAAGACCATCACATGTGCGTGCCAGGCCCAAAAGTTTGACCTCTGGTCATTCAGTAAGTAACTGGGAGCAAGAGAAAGTTCTTGAGAAGGGAAGCAATATAATAATTTAAGAAAGATCAACCTCCAATATTTGTGGGAAAATGCAGTAGAAAGACACTAGAAAAAAACGTTGTTGGGGAAAAAAATTATGACTCAGGTCTAGAGCAAGATGCTAGAAGGGATAGTGGAAAAGGACTAGACATAAATACAAGAAAAACTGGTACAGAATGGTGACAATAATTCAGTCAACAAAATACTTATAACTGTTTATCACATGCTCAGCATTGCTGTAGACACCAAGAATTCCAATGAACAATACCAACAAAATCTCCTATTGAACTTAAATGCTAGTGGGGAAGATGTATTAAATAAATATTAAATATTTAATACATCAGGTGGGGATAACAAATAGAGTGAAGTATAGGAGAGGAGGCGATAAGGATTAGCAAGGCATGAAAACTGTTTGTCATAAGGTCTCTGATAAAGTGACATCTGAATACAGATTTAATAAGGGAATAAGCCATGCAGGCTGGGGGACAGGGAGCTATAAAAACAAAAACAAAAAATGTAATTCTAAAATTCAAGACTGGTGTCTTCAAGAAGTGTACCAAGAGGAGATAGGACTTAAAAACAGGAGCTCATTATTTGGGGATGAGAAAAATTTTTTACCTATAAAAAATTTGGGGGGACAATGAAATATCCATTAACAATGTCCATCAGATAGATGAAAATCTAGAGATCATAGAAATCATCTATGAAGAAATCATCCATGAAGACTGATAAGTAAATCTATAGGACAAGGCATTACCCTGCCTCTCCAGCTTCATCTCTACCTCCTAGCCCCCTCAACATTCCCAGTTGCTATTCTTCAAATTTCTTTTTTCTATTTTTTCTTTCAAATTAAGATTTTTATTTGAGCCTAAAATCATGATGACTCATGATTTATTGAAATATTTAAAATACAGTGTATGTTAAATCAGACACAGCTTCAAATTAGATATGGGCATCTACTGGAGAAGGAAACAAAGGAAAGGTAGAAAATTAAAGATGTCGAGACGAAGGATAATAGGAAGCACTGTTCTTAAGGACATGTGAAGGAATCACTGGTTATTCTTCACTTTTTTTCATGTCCCTTCAGTGCAATTATACATTATTTAATTATTTTTGAACACATAAAATGTAACTGGACAATATTTATCTTTACTGTATGTATGCTCAAATAAGTTCTATTCTATCCTTCCACTCACCTCCATCCCCGCAAAACAGTTAGCTTAACTTGCTGGCAAGATATAATCCACATCTTGAAACACAGCTACTATGGATAATATACACTTTCAAGAAACTTTAATTGCTGAGTCTATAGCTCTTGCTGGAACTAGGAGCATCTATATTTCCCATTCATCACTCAAATAGTATTAGTAAGTGTTCCCAACATTAGTTAAAGGCAAAATCTTCCTCTTCCCCTGTATGCTAGTACACAGATCCAGTCATGGTTCAGAAATTATTCACAGTAATTCTTAAGACTCCAGTGTTAGTGATATCCGAGTATCCTTAGCTAGAGTTTCTGAGCTATGACCCTGGCAGTGGTTTCTATGTATAACCGCCCTACGTACCTGCGCAAAAAAAAAAAAAAGCCTTCTGACTCAGCTAGTCAAAATTCAGTTTTGTTGCCTGCATTAATACACTTGATAAACAGAGTCATAGTCATACCTTCGATGGTCTTAGGCAGATATCCAGCTGTTTCTTTATTTTGTAGCCCAATAATATCAGCTAGAAAATTAGATGATGGAGGAGGCAAGCGGAATTTCTGAAATTAAGATTTTTATAAAAATGTTTGAGAGCAGTTGAAATAGTATGAATGGTCTAGAACTTTGTTAGCTCAGTGCAATGAAAGGTCTAGACCTTAACTGTTTGTACTGTAAAATAAAATCCATTTCCTTAATATGGAAGTGACTTGGTAAACAAAGCTACATTAGTATTAATAACCACCTGCTGGAAATTTTGTCTTTCATGTTACACCTTGTAAAAAAAAAAAAAAAAAAGACAAACATTATACAAATGTACATTTTTGTATTTTCAAAGCTCTTCAATATTTATTATTTCACTGGACAGCATTTAAGGTAGTGAAAACAGATGATAATAGGATAAAGAGGGAGAGAGCTCTAGCCCTAAGTTTAACCTTCACTTTTTATAGCTGTAACTTGATCAAGTTACTCAGTTTCTTAGGTATAAAACAGGGATAAAAACTCTTATAGGATTATTGTACAATTAAAACTGATGAATGCCGTATGATTAATATAGAATTTAATATATAGGAAGTGCTTCATAAAATGCAGACTCAGGGAGATTAAATTAGAGTTAACCAAACACCTTCAGAAGTAAATAGATAAAAGAAGCCACTAGGGAATGAAGGCGGCTATGGGAAAATAGAGCACATGCCTTTTCAAGATGACAGCTGCTATTCAGTTCTGCATACCCTTCTAGGGGGGCCCAATCTTATGACTTTTTAAAGAGGTAAAAAATAAAGATTTTATATAAACTTTATAATCTGAAAATATCATACCCCAAATTAAATAGGACAATATCAATCTGGAAGATACAGACTATAATTTATAAGTAAGTGTAAGAAAATCAGAGAGAAATCTAATATCATTAACATGAGGCCTCTAACTCTCTATATTCCCTGCCATTTGTTAGGTTGTTATGAGGCATGTTTTCAGATACATGTATTAGTCTTTAAATGATATGACCTAACTCACCCCCCCTCTAATACAAAGTTTTCTTAACTTACGTGTTTGAAGGCTTTTCGGAGAAATCCAAACTCCAAATAGAACCTGTAGAAGTGTAGTTGACTCATCCCTTGAAGGATGACAACCACTATTCTCTTCAGTTGGCTTTGGTAAAGAAGCTGGCACCACCTATTAAAAAAAAAAAAAACATCAAATCAATACAGCTCAGAGTGATACTCTCAGTTTCAGGTATACTGAAGGGAAGTATGAAAAAATTAACAGGGATAGCTAATGGAATTTTTTATCACCCACTGACTTCCTGGAATTGGAAGTCATTATTACAGAGAACTCAAAAATCTCTTAAGACAAATACTTGTTTCATTCAAGTAAAATACCAACGGAAACACAAGGCTTTAAATTCACTATCCCATTAAGATTTGCTTTAAACCAGAACAAAGCTCATTTTATAAAGACTCATCCCAAGATCTCAACCTACATGCAGCCCCTCCTAAACCAAGTAATCAAATGACTGGCTTCCAGAAATTCAATTTTAGATAAATTGACAAACTAATAGTACAGTTTATTGATAAGGAAGGTGGCTTTTGAAGTATCTAGCCAATTTGTAACAACCTCCCCCAGTAAAATGCTGGTATTTAAAAATTTTAATTTTGTTGGTATAAAATTAATTGGTAATAATTTGTTGGTATAAAAACAATTTTCAAAAGATAAGTCATAAGATAATAATGGCATTGACTATCAGAATACCAAAATTCTCTTTGCTCTTTATTCATAAAACAAAATGACTGGAACTACTAACATATTATCAGGTTATTTCTATGGGTCTACACCATGGAGAAAGAAATAAAATATCTAAGGGAAGCAGGTCAGATAGGACACTGGAGCATACACACGTTATCTAAAGAGGAAAACCATTACTCAGCTTTGACAAATACTTGCCAAATGGAGAGACAGTCAGTTGCTAGATTTTTTAGTTTTTTAAAGACATCAAAAAATCTTGATTTAGAAATTCCCAAATTTAACTGATGGCAGCTATTACTAAAAAATTACATGAGGATACACGGAATAACAGATGTTGGTAAGCAGACATGGCCCTTTAGATACTAGTTTGAGACCGTTGATCTATACACATCTCATACCTGGGTTTCTCAATATCGGGTTTACCCAGAACTGCATACTTCAGCAACTCACATAACTGTTCATGGGTTACTTCACAGTTTTCAGCAATTAAAATGCTAGCCAATCGGGCTCTCTGCAAAGGGGCATAGCAAACCATGATGATCAAGAATGGCAATAAAGCAAGGCAAATAATCATTCTAGTTTCTCATTAGTTTTACAATCATAACTAAGAATTTTAATTAAAAATAAAGCCCTAAAATAAGCTGTGATATTATTATCATATTTAATAAACATTGTTATAGAACCTGAATTATACTTGGTTATGTTCTAAAAATATTAGGATGAATAAAATGCTTCATGCTCTCAAGGAGTCCATCCCACTAAGGAAAGAAAAATGACAGGTAATTACAACACAGCATGAGGAAGTGCTATTACAAATATGGGACCAAAAGTTTCAGTGACAGAAAAGCACTAGGGCTGGGCCTTGAAAATAAAATGTCTGTCGCATTGGAAAGAATATTGTGTCCAAACAGGTAATATGGTTTGACTAGGGCCAAGATTGCATGTTGCAGTTATCGTAGTGTGAGGGAAAGGACACAGCAACTAGATCATACTAAGCTAAGCAGTCAGCCAACAGGAAGTTCAATGAATCTCCCACCTCCTTAAGAAAACTTTGCACTTATATCTGGTTATCAAAGTAGTTCATGGTTGTCATGGTTGTTATTAAAGACTCAGAAAATAAGAAATAGGTAATAGATAATAGAAACACAATAGATAAATATGAAATCCATGTGTATGACTCATTTTTTTGTCTGGAAAGCATAATTGAGTGTAGGGGTCAGGAATTCAAACCTTGGGAATCATACTACCAGAGTTCAAATATCAAGTTCTATAATCTTGGACAAGTATCTTAATTTTTCCAAGTCTTACTTTCCTGTGAGTAAAGTATAATTCTATCCATGAGATTGCTAGTGCAGCATATTAAGTCTATGTGACATAAGTAAATAGGTAGTTATTGATAAATTTTCTCCCGTGGCCTTAAGCTAATATTGAGCATCTGTTAGCCAGATATAGTTCTGAACACTTAACATATGTTTAATCATTGAATTCAACTGTTTAAGTACTACACTTCTCATTTTATAATAAAGAAATGAACAGGTAATAGAACAATTAGAATACAGACTACAAGGCCCCAATTCTATTCATCTTTTTACTATCCATCCCCTATCATTTAATGTAATGAATCTTTCCCTATCATTTAATGAATAGCTTATTAGATAATAATCCCTAACAATTATTATCTATCTGGAAAAAAAATTCCATATTGATAACACTTACCTAAAAATTTTCAAGATAAATTCCTAGTCAAATAGAGCAGGTAGATCTTTTGATAAATATTGCTAACCAAATGTATGAGATTAAGGTAGAGATCTACGGTTAATGAAGAGTCTGAATGAAGTATGTTTGGCTGTCATCATTATTCCTCTACTGGAACGCGAACTGCAGGAGCGCAATTCCAATTGTGTGTTTCTGTGCACGAGGCTATTCCCAGAACTTCGAAAGCCTCCTGGCATCCTGAAGACCTCAGTTAAGTATGTGCGCCAGGCACTGTGCAAGTTTTAAAGAACAGCCCCCAAAGTGGAAAGCAGCACAATATCATTCTCACTTTACCGATCACAGAGCCCACTCAGCAAAGGCAATGGGAGGGTGAGGCGGATCCCGGTTCGAGACTCCGAAGGAGGCTGGAGTGAGGGGTCTGTAGGCTTCCCTTTGCTCACCTTGGGCTCGGGCTGCCTGTCCACGGGATCGGAACGGGATATCCTCGCCTCGGGGGTCCTGATCAGCTTGTTGGGGACCCGTCTCCTCTTCCTGCCCTTCCTGGGGAGCCTCCCGGTCTTCTCCTTCTCTGGCTCCATGATTCTGTGGGGAAAGACAAGCTACATCTGACAAACTCCGACGACCCCATTCCCTGGGACTCGAGGCGCCCCTCGTTCCCCACTTTACAGCGTTTTCCCCGTCGGCCCTCGGTAGCCAAGGTGCCAACGCGCCTCCCCTTCCCGCGGACTCGCCCACCACCGCGCGCACCAACCGTCCGCCTCCCGAGGCCGGATTCCAAACAGCTCCCTAACGCCGGCCACGCCGTCGGCCGCTGGCAAAGACGGAAGGGGGCGCCCCCTAGCGGCTTCTCCGCCTGAAACCACTCCCACAACCCCGAAGTCTCGGAAACGCCCGAGAAGCGACGAACGGAGCACCAGGCGCTGCGGCCGCCTCTGCCAACGCCGCCGCCTCAGCCGCGCCGGATGTTTGAACGGACCGGAAGTGGAAGTCAGTGGACTTCCGGCAGTTGGACGTCGGAGAACCCGGAGTGTTGGGAATGGCAACCAAGCGCCTGGCGCGGTAGGCTAGTGGGTTCTCCGCGGTGCCAGGGAGGGTGGTCGCTCTGGGTCCGGCGCAGGCATCCCGGGCAGGGCTGCGCTGCCGGCGTCCGCCGTGGCGGCCTCGGTTTTCCGCATTCTCGGCGTCCGGGATCTGCACGCTTTGAAAAGCTCCTGCCGGAACCTGGGTCTCCAGCCCCAGGCTGCGCTCCGCTAGGCGGAAAGGAGCCCGAGGAGCCCCGGCTTTCTCTTCTCCGTGGCCTGGAGCCTGCGTCTGCCCCTTGTAGCCTTGGGAAAAACCACGGGACGTGACAGCCCCGTGTAACCTGTTGGGAGGTCCCAGGCCGGCGCCAGTGCACCTATCATGCCGTTGGCCGCACGACTAACGAATGACCCAGTTAAAATGTGCAGGCTCTGAACTAGCGATCCTCCTGCCTCAGCCTCCGGAGTCGCTGGGATTACAGGCGTGCGCCACCGCGCCCGGCCAAAACGGTCCACTTGACAAATTACCCATTTTCTCATCTAAAAAATTTGGGGACCAAAAAAATGTCTGCCTCCTAGAGTTGCTGACTAAATGAGTTCACCATGTATGCTTAGTACCTGCTGTGTAGTAACAGTCAGTAAATGCTAGTTATTAGTTATTCCCAAATTCCTACCCTCACCTTCCACCTCTTAGCAGCAATAACAACAAAGCAAAAATACAAAACAGCACTACAACAGTTAAAAACTCTCCCTGCCCATCAGAGTCTCACCTGTACTTGAGTCCTTGTTGTGGAACGCTGTCCTGGTGTAGAAAGCTGTCCTTGTCTTGATGCCAATCCAGCAAGAGAAAATGGTCTTGAGAAGGAAAAAGGATGGTTTATTGATTTGCTAGCAAAGGAGAACCACTGAGACACCTGTCCTGAAGGACTGGGCCTATTGCCGGCCAGCAGGGGTCTATATACAACTGAATAGAAAGCCCGTTTCAATCCAGCATCATCCAGTCACAGCAATTATACACAGCTTAACTTAATTATCATCATCTTAATGGCTCGCTGGCCTCACCTCTCAACCATTCCTTCTGGCAAAATGCCAGGGGCCATTCTGACTCAGCTGTGGCTCTCCACAGCCCTGTGTTCATATTTTCTCAGAATTGTGCTGTATGCATAGCAAAGACTTGAAAAAGGAAAAAAAAAAAAGTGTAAGGACAAAAATAACTAAAGCTCTTCAGTGTTTCTGAACCCCTACAATCATGAGTTCCCCAACATTACTGTAAAATACAGGGAGCAGATAAAATTAACCTAAGTTTGCTAATATGTGCTTGAGGTCTATGTAGGTAAAATGACTACTAAAATCAAAAGAGGATGACAGCCCAGCCGCTCAGGAGGCTGAGACAGGAGGATCATGAGTTCAAAGCCAGCCTCAGCAACTTAGAGAGGCACTAAGCAACTCTGTGAGACCCTGTCTCAAAATAAAATATAAATATAAAAAAAAAAAAAGGATTACAGTACCAGAACCCAAGTCTTTTTATTTTTTATTTTTATTTTTTTAATTTGTTTTTGTTTGTTTTAATTAGTTACACATGACAGTACAATGATCTTGACATATCACATTTGAATCAAATGGGGGATAATTTCTCATTTTTCTGAGTGTACAGGTTGCACAATCTCACTGGTCATACAGTCACATATATACATACGGCAAAACTAGTGTCTATTTCATTTTGCTGTCCTTCCTATTCCCCTTCCCCTCCCCTAAGGAGACCCTCATCTTTATACAGATTATATGTATGATGATGTGAAGGGGGAAAAAAAAAAGTACCCAGGTCTTTCCTCCCAAAGTCTAGTTTCTCTTCCATCAGAACACATTAAGGAGTACTTTGCCATTTGCCCAGTAGTGTGAATGGGTTCATTGATCTTATTGGGTTGTTTTACATTTTTAGGCAGCTTGGATTAATTAGGAGAAAATCAATTGCACCAGCAAATGACAAACTAGGAAGAAGCAAATCCAGTAAGTAATGCTCTTAATTTCTTTACATTTTGTAGCCTGTACTTTCACCACTAGTGAAGCATAAGAACACCCTAATCTTTTGCAGAGCAGTTGTATGACTACTTAATTGTGATTGATTTTGAATCCACCTGCTGGAATGATGGGAAACACCACAATAGCCAGGAAATAAGTAAGTCTGGAATTCCAATAAATTCCAAACAAATTTAGCATTAAGGTAGTCATTTTAAAGTTTAGAGATATAAACCAGCCAATAGTTTAGGAGATGGTCTATGAATTGGTAGTTTTATATAAAACCTGTCTTTATTTAAAAACAACAAAATCCCAAATACCTAAATGTATCATTGTGTAAAATAATTGTTTTAGAATTATATACAAAACCTCAAATGCATAGAAACTAAAACAATTATTTCAACTTCCATATGGTCTTCATATTTAATTATGGAACTATAGAGATGAATATGATTTCAGTATTTTTATTTATGGTTTATTGTTACTTCATATCATACTCCTTTGGTCTCTTATTATGCTTTTATTGAAATTTATTGTTTAATAATTCTATTTTGACAATATATGTTTAATTTAAAATGAATATAGCATTGTTAAAACTTGTATATTCAAGTGTTGGTTGATAATTCTTTGATTTAGTTGAATTTCCAGCAGTATTGCTGAACACATTAACTGGAGAGATTGAATGCGAATTCCATGCTTATGTTCAGCCTCAAGAACATCCAATTCTTTCGGAATTTTGCATGGAGCTGACAGGCATAAAACAGGTATGATGCAAATTTTAAGATTCATAAATCAGTTTTAGAAAAAAAAAGTTGCTATAAAATATTTGGTTTTTCAATTACGTTGACATTTTCCTAGAATATAGGAAATATGACATTCCTAATTTAACATCTTTCTCTTGTTTCTGAAACAGTAAGGGTTTTATTGGGTGTTTAAAATACCATTTATTAAGTGTTAAGAGAAACAATGTCCTCTCCCAAAATCCACTGGGATGTTTAAAAATTAGAATTGTGTTATAAACATGACGATCAAGTCTGGCTCTACGGCTCAGTGGTAGAGTGCTTGCTGAGCATGTGGGAGTCCTGGATTTCAGTCCCCAGCATTGGAAGGGGAAAAAAACAAAGAAATGATCCTAAGGAAATGAAGTGACTCAAATTTATTTTATTTCTGTCACTCTGGATTTAATGATTATATTTCTGTCCAATTTTAGATTTATCAACCAAATTCTTATCTTGGTGAGTTCTAATCGTTAAAGAGCTCCTGTGTATCTTAACATTTTTTCACTGGATAAACTCTTTGCCAGTTAGAACCTCTTTGTTATATCCTCCCATATAATTACAATGTCTGCTTGATAATTATAGAATTTGATTGTTGAATTCAGATTTTGTGACTCTAATCAGGCTCAAGTTGATGAAGGAGCCCCTCTGAAGATTTGCTTATCTCAGTTCTGTAAATGGATTCATAAGATTCAGCAA
Source organism: Marmota flaviventris (assembly GCF_047511675.1). NCBI lineage: Eukaryota > Metazoa > Chordata > Mammalia > Rodentia > Sciuridae > Marmota > Marmota flaviventris. The sequence continues at coordinate 14,340,182 of NC_092516.1, read as the reverse complement.
CAGAAGAAAATTGTTTTTGCTACTGGGGTTTCGGAGCCTTCTACTTCTGCAGCAAAATTGTGTGCATTTGTTACTTGGTCAGGTAAAAAATAATAATAATTGAGTTATTCCTATCAACCACAAATGGGTAGCATTATAACGATGTCAATCTTTTTTTTAATATATATTTTTTTAGTTAAACATGGGCACAGTATCTTCATTTTGTTTATTTATTTTTATGTGGTGCTAAGGATAGAACCCAAGGTCTCACACGTACGAGGTGAGCGCTCTGCCACTGAGCCACAACCCCAGCCCAACGATGAAAATCTTTATTGCTAATTTTCTACTTAGTAATCTAGAATTATACTTTTTTTTTTCTTTTTTTTGGTACAGGGGATTAAACTGAGGGGCACTTAACCACTGAGCTATATCCCCAGCCCTATTTTGTATTTTATTTAGAGACAGGGTCTCACTGAGTTGCATAGCGCCTCGCCATTGCTGAGGTTGGCTTTGAACTCGAGATCCTCCTGTGTCAGCTTCCCCAGCCACTGGGATTACAGGTATGCCACCACGCCCAGCTAGAATTATACTTCTTAACCTGGACCAGGAAAATAAATTCAAGTTCCTCACAGTGTTAACCAAGAAAAGTAAATTTGCTCATATCTTTAACATTATGATACTGGATACCTTAAAAATATAAGCATCAGCTTTTTGAATCTTTCAAGGTGTTCCTCTATGTTCTTCTGAATTCAGACAATGATTCATTGAAAACTCATTATGGTATTTTCTGTATCCTTGAATAAAGAGTCATGAGGTCACATCCTTTGCTTTTATGCATTGATCCTTACTAATATAGACATTAAGAAAAAAAAATGAACCATTTAACATAGGTCTTTGTATGACCATGATAAATTAATAATTAATTGCCATTAATTGTCATTGATAGCAGTATAGCACCCTTGATAAAACACAGATTGATAGTCATAGTTGGATTCAAGTTGCTATAAAATATTTAGTTTTTCAATTACTTTAACATTTTCCTAGAATATAAGAAATATGACGTTCCTAATTTAACATCTTGTTTCTGAAACAATAAGGGTTTTATTGGGTGTTTAAGAAATCATTTTGAAACTAAGTTACCAATGTAATTTCTTTAATAATAAGTTATGTAAAGGAATAAAAAGCATACATGTTATTATTTATTAGCATTATTAGTTATTAGAAGAGCAATTAAGCCTTACTGTACTATTTTATATCATCCTCCGTATTTATTTGTAAGTGGAAGGAAATTCTGACGTAAATAACTTTGTTCTGTTTTAATTTGCTTAATGAAGACTGGGACTTGGGGGTTTGCCTGGAGTATGAGTGTAAAAGAAAACAACTGTTAAAACCCGTGTTCTTAAATTCCTGGATTGATCTCAGAGCAACTTATAAGGTAAGGGTGAAAGGCAAGGGCATGTTCATTTTCCTTCTATTGAAAAATGATTACATTATTTCCCATACATGGTATTGGTATTTTCTTTGGGAATATTCATATAAATATGACTTTAAAAACAATACAATAGAAATAAGCATATTTCAGGGGCTGGGGATGTAGCTCAAGTGGTAGTGCACTCACCTAGCATGGGTGAGACACTGGGTTTGATTCTTGGCACCACATAAAAATAAAAATAAAGATATTGTGTCCACCTAAAAAAAAAAAACAAAACTGAAAAATAAATAAATATTTAAAAAAAGAAATAAGCATATTTAAAATTCAATAGAACTAAAATTATAAAAAGTGGTTACTATCTAGCCTTTCAAGTATTAATAATATTTTTAGCTATGTTTTCTTTGATTTGGTCAGCTTTTCTATAGAAGAAAGCCAAAAGGACTAAGCGGTGCCTTGCAGGAAGTGGGAATAGAATTCTCAGGACGAGAACATTCTGGTTTGTATAAGTGGCAAATCATTTTATTATGTAACTCAATTAAGTGTTGTAAAAAATTTTAATATAAACTTCATTTTTTGATAATGCCATTAATAACAAATATCCTTTAACCTAAAAGTTGCTCCTAATCTACACAATTCAAATTGTTTCTGTTTTTGGAGTTACCAATTTCATGAACTATTTAATGTAAAAATTGCCATCTAGTGGCTTTCTAGTTGCTAAAAAGAATGAAAAGAATTAATCAGTCAAATCAAATGGAGATGTTAAACAAGTACCCAAATGATACAGTGGATTAGTGAAAGAACTAAACAAGGCTATTCCCAAATCATGGTTCCTATAGAATGCCAGTTACATTTTTAGTAACTGAAACAAATTTTTACTTCCTACTCTGCAAATCTAGGAGATCTCTTTCATTGATAATGTGGCCATAGCTTTCCACAAGACCAGTTTATTGTGATTAAAATTTGTAGGTGATTATAAAGTTAACACTATGCCCCAATTTTATTTAAGTGGTAATTTTTTCTTCTTGTTTTTTTTCTTTACGCTACTATTGAGTTCAGTGTTTGATATCTATTTCCTCAGGGTTGGATGATTCTCGCAATACTGCTCTTCTTGCTTGGAAAATGATCAGAGATGGGTGCCTAATGAAAATTACAAGGTCCTTCAACAAGGTCAGTGGTATATTCCCTTTTTATTCAGTTATCTCAAACTCCAGAGTAGTCATGGGTTCACTGAAATGTGGATTTCATATGTGTGATCATTTATTAACAGATGACATATTTCTTTTTTGTCATATCACATAATTTCTGCTGAAGAAAGTATAAATGCAGAATTTCTAAAGCTGTTGGATTTGTCTGTGGAATCGTAGGTTCTCACAAAGAAGAAGCCCAACATTCTGGCCAGAAATTTGAATACAAATCAAGAAGAAACATCTGCCTGCAACATTAGCATCCAGGGTTCCAATATACATGATAGAGAGCCTAAAAATACAATAAGTGCTCATGAAAAGGTTCAAATGAATTTAGTTTGTGTGAATTCCCCTATAACAGTACAAAAGGATCAGTTACAAGTAAAGAACAGTATAAAAGCCGGTCCTCACAATGTCGAAAGTTGCTTATCTGTTTTTAATACTAAGCCCTCTACATCTTTGGGACAGTTGCAGTCTCCCAGCCTAAATTCATCTATCTATGTGCAGAAGCAAAAAAAAAATGAACATCTTGTAGTTAATACCAAATCTAAGTCTTCAACATTTAATTCAGAATTGGTACTTGTCTCTACTACCATTCCTTCTGTTAATCATGTTTCTGAAGTGGAAATGAGTTCTACTCTTGACTCTTTGCCTATGTTGGGTGAATGGGAAGACATAGTTTTACTGCCAGCATCTCAACCTGAGGAAAATATAGATAGTCTACTTCCTATTAGTGACACAAATGTAGAGACTTCACTTAGTTCTGGAGAAAGAGTAATGGTTTTAAAAGAGTCAGAAGTGCTGAGTCATGAAAATTTTGGAGGCATCAAGAAAACTTTAAAGGAATTGGAGACTACTAAGTCCATTGTGTATAAGAGTCCTCACACTACTATTTATAATGTAAAAGAAGCTAAATATCCAGGTTCAGATGTGTCTGCCTTTAAATTACCTGAACGCAAATTATGTGCCTTTAACAGTGTTAATGCCAGTGCATCTCATCCTTCAGTTTTGGGGAAACATCCTCTTTCTTTAGGTGTCTCTAAAAGGAATTCACCTAGTCCCCCAGTTTTCCCACCAGCAAAAAAACAGACCTTCACTATTCATGAAGAAAAGCCAGCATCATCTGATTGTTCCCCAGGAAAAAGTTCTTGTCAGAAGGTTGCCCCCGCTGTATTAACTTCTGCAGTGAATCTACAGGAGCCTTGGAAGAGTGGGAAAATGACACCTCCCTTTTGCAAGTGTGGCCGGAGATCTAAGAGACTTGTTGTTTCTAACAATGGACCAAACCATGGAAGAGTCTTCTATTGTTGCCCTATTGGCAAATATCAAGAAAACAGAAAGTGTTGTGATTATTTTAAATGGGAACAAACACTTCAAAAGGAAAAAGCCAACAACACGCTTCTCTCTCATTCCTCAGGGAGACTCACTTTTAGTTCTCTAGTAACAAGCCATATTCGTGACAGTAATTGTCTTCCTACTAAAAATTCTTTGAGACTCAGACCTTCAATGAGGAATTGATAAATTTTCTGTACAGTTAAACAGTTTTTACTTTTAGGATAACTTTTATGTGACTTTTAGTGCAGGAAAGATAAAAAAGTATAGGGCTACGAGTTACGGAGTCTTAGCATATCTGAATTCTGTAGACTGTATTGTAGCAGATACACACACACACGTGCACACACACAAGCACACATACACAGAAAGAAAATATATTTCATGCCTTCCACTTTCACTCACCATTTGCTTAACAATTGCCTTCTGTGTTCAGGTATGAATCCTAATTACTCCTTAAATTCCCAAACATGAATATTCTGGTACTATCTTACACATTTTATTTATATTTCATATAATAATGTTTGCTGAATTTTCATGCCTCCTTGAAGAATGACAAAATATTTTATAAACTGTATTCATTAGGTTAAATAAGCAATAATAGTACATGATGTTCATTTTTCTAGTTAGACCTTGAAACAAATTATAAGCTATTTTTAAATTATTTGAATAAAAATGTGACTAATAAAATTTCCTACTCTATTTTTAGGTAGATACTTGATAATTATGATAATCTCCAGATTGATATTTTTTACTTTTCTGAAAAATTATAAGTTGTTTAGTCTTATTCAAGGCTTAATTATTCCAATTTGTATATTCACATATTGGAATTATTTAACTAAGGATTAAAATCCAATGTGGCAGAGATTTGATTGATTGATAGAAACTGCTTCTATACCAAACATTTAAGAATGCTGTGATCTGGGGATATAGCTCAGTTATTGAACATGTACCTGGCATGTGCTAGGCCCTGGGTTTGATCCCTAGTACTACAAAAAAGAAGTATCAAAATAAAAATTCCTGAGCAACTGATGACATTTATTTTGTGATGCCAAATTATAGGAACATTGACACTGGTGCATAGGAATCTATTGAATTTTTTTATTTCAAATTCAGCCTCTGTGTTTATTTCATATGTACTATGATAATGGGATGAATTTAAATTGTTTTCCATTCTTTTTTCTTCAGTTCATTTCTTTTTATCTTCCCACTAATAGTCTTTGGCAGCTCTTGAATAAATTCTACCTGTTAAATATCAAGAAGAAGAAAATTAGTCTAAAAGTTTTCATCTTTAGATAAAGCCATTTATGTAGTAGTTCTATTATGAATTCTAGATGAAAAGATTAGGACACCTGTTGTGGGTTTTGGGTAACCAAATAGGGAAGGGGGTATTGTTAAGGAGATTTTTTCTTGATATTTAGTATTTACCGCAAGTTCACTGAGCCAAGTTAAGAGTTTAATTTTAAAAATTCAGATTCTTATTTACACATCATTAGTTCAATTTGAAACACTTTATGTAGCATGTTTGAGGAGCGTGTTCATTAAAAAGGAGAAAATAAACAGTTGAAAAAAATTCCATAACACTGAACAAATATTCATCATAAATAGGATGCCTACCTTTCTTGGGTATTTGTAAGGTGCTGTACTTCTTTTTACATGATCCTGAATCTCCTTTTTTAATTGTTCTTGGTCATGTGACTTGTAATCAGGGTTCAAAACAATAAAAGCTTTTACGACCTAAAATAAATATTTGAAACAGCAGAGAGATGAGTTGTATTTTTTTAGTACATCTTACTTTCTCCAACTGGGAATCTTTGTGCTGCTGGGTAGTGTGCACAAAAAGTTAAACAGTTTGAGCTAAACTAGCCAGTTGACTCCCGCACTTCTTGTTCCACACCCAATACAAGAGACTTTCTGGGATCCCTGATTTATTTATGGTATACTCTTGAACTCTCTCGTATAACTACATTTTGAAATCTTGCTTTCTGACCTATTTCTGACCATCTCTGTCCTTGACTTATTGCCTTATTTTTATCTCCTTTAATAAAGTTTCCTCTTGAAACTTGGCAATGCACTAAGCACAGCCTCTTTTTGTAACAACAAACTCTATTCCAGTGTAGTTTCTAAGACTCTACCCAAATAAACTCTGTTATGTCTTTCTAAAAGTCTTCACAGAACATTGCAGAAACATGTTAAATTAACAAGGAACAACCTAAAATTATAGTTAAGAGTATGAGCTCTGAAGTCAGACAACCTGGGTTCAAGTCATAGTCTGTTGTGTCATCTTGGGCAAGTTAGGTCATCTTTCTGTGTTTCACTTTCCTTCTCTGTAAAAGAAGCTGCAAGGAGTACATAAGTCAATAAAGACTTAAGGCTTATAATAATGCCTGTCCCATAGGAAGTCATCAAAAATGATAGTTCATAGGTATGGTAGTAAAAGTACAAAGAGTTAGGGTTTTGTTTTGTTTTATTTTAATTTTTTTAACCTAAAAATAAACATATGGGCTTCAAAGCTTCTCTGAAATTCTGTGAATCTTGGATTTTTCTAAGTCTATGGCTATATCATTCAGTATGGTAGCTACTAGCAATGTGGATGTTTAACTTAAAATCAACCAAAATTAAATTTCCTTAGTCATGGTAGCTGCATTTCAGGTATTAAAATAATCTGAGGCCATTATATTGAATGGTGCAAATATAGGACATTTTTATCATTGCCTAAGGAAGACAGTGGCCTATGGCCTTTTTCAAATTTTCAGAGTGATGTTTGAGCTAAGAAAAATTTAGGAACCAGTCATCTCAACAAATAGTGTTCACCTCTTTATTTCACAATCCAATGTTAAAATAGTATTTAAAGTATCTGTTATTTTCAAAAATAACAAATGCAAGTTATCCACTCCTTTAACACATTGGAAATTTTGTCTTTTAAAGAGGCTATAAAAAGCACACATTTTTAAAATCGTGAAAATGTAGTTAAATAGATGAAGTAACTCACTGGCTAAAAAATTTTAAAAGCAAAGTAACCATGTGAAACTCCTGAAAATATTAAAATGTGAAAATCAACTGAGAATGTACAAAAATTATCAATATAGGAGTTAAGTTAAGGAAATACTCATTTTAAACCCTATTTGCTTTTGGATAATTTACCAGAGAAAAAAATTAAATATTCATGAAAATTGTCAAAAGTAGTTTTTTTTTTTAAGTTCAAACACTGCAACAGTGTTTAATATAGGCAACAGTGTAAAAATGTACATATTAGATTGAAAGACTATGGTGTAGTTGATTAAAAATTATCAATATTTGGAATCTTGTCCTCAAATCTTCGTTTTATCTGTTTTTTAATTAAATTATTTTAAATTATTCTAATTTGTTATGTGTGATGGCAGAATGCAATTCATTTCATATTGCACACGTAAAGCACAATTTTTTAAGTCACTGATTATACACAAAATATTTTCACACCTTTCTTGTCTTATATGTCGTGTACTTAGAGTAATGATGTCTAACTCATTCCACCATCATTCCTATCCCCTTGCCCCCTCCTTTCCCCTCCCTCCCCTGATTAATTCTTCTAGAACTTGCTACCCAAAGACATGGCTGGACCTAACCCGGAAAAGGACCCAACCCAGCTAAAATAGGTCTGCCACCAGAAAGAAAAGAGCTGCTTATGTCCTACAGCACATGGCATGGACCCCTTGTTTGAAACACCCATGCATCTTTTGCCAGGAAATGTTGCAGCCCACAAGTATTGGGAAACTGGCCAAGTCCAAGTCCTATATCAAGACCCCAGAGTTGAATCAGGGCTGCACAACCCACTTATCAGATCTTTGCTCTGTCATCTGTGGGGTATCAGCCAATCCTAGCCCTAAAGTGTCCAGGACCATTGTGTTTCAAGTCAGCACTTGTCTAGGTGGGTAAAGGTAATGAAGGGCATGGGAGAGGCTGAGACTCTGGAAACCTGCCGGTAGAATGCAGTGAAGAGATCTGCTCTTACCTACAGGGACTATATATTCCCTTTCCTAATAAATAGGGTCTTTTGTTATAGAAACATTCCAAACCAGCAAGTGCTGGTCAATATCCAAAACTACTTTGGGCCATTTAGGAAGATTTAAAGCTTATCCTCTTGCATCAAACATTAATTAAGAGAATCAGTCCTGGGACACAAATATACCCTGTTTGTACTACAATAAACCTCTCCCATTTCTGCCTTAAACTTGACCTATTCAGCCACTGAGACTAAATACCTGTAACCCTGCCCCTTACCTGGAACTTCAAGTCCTACACCTGGCATTCGAGATAAGATACTCAAATACATGGTACAGAATATTCTGGACTACTGATGTCAATGTTGTTTTCAAAACTTGATTCAGTGTTTGAGATACCGTCCTCAAATCTTCATTTTATCTGTTTTTGATCAATTCTTCTGGAATTTGCTATACAAGACTGGATATGGACTAGAAAAATACTGTGGGAACATGGAGCCTACTTTTACACAAACGCTGGAGGCGTTTTTGCTTGGCAAAAGAGGCCTGAAGAGCGGCATGGACTGTTAAGCACGATCTACCACACGGTCAGCCCCTGCTTATTTCTGAAACTTCTGCTCATAGGCCTACTCATTTCTACTCATGGCTGCCTCACTTCCTGACTCTGACCTTCATCTCACCACTGATGTCTGACACCAGGTCCTCCTTTGCAATGCCAAGCACCTTATTGGCTTCCACCCCTTTTGGGTAACAATTTGATCCATCTGACTTCTAAAGCCCTGTCCTGGAGTGATTCTGGATGATTGACATCATCCCATCTTTGTCCCAGTACTCCATGGAATTCAAGTTCAGATTCTTTCTAGTACACATTTTTCAGTTTTGGTCTGTAGCAGTTCTTTCTGACTAGCATATTTCTATGTAACTTGCACTTAGTATGTTTTTTTTTTTGTTGTTGTTTGTTTGTTTGTTTGTTTTGGTGAGTGTGGAACTGGGGATTGAACCCAGGGCCTCACACATGCTAGGCAAGAACTCTACCACTAAACTATATCCTCAGCCCTTTTTAGTTTGAGACAGAGTCTCAAAGTTGCCCGGGTTGGCCTTTCACTTGTGATCCTCCTGCCTCAGCCTCCTGAGTATCTAGGATTACAGGTATGGTTTACTAATCTACCTGGCTAAGTAAATGAATATTTGTCAGGCTTGCATATGTAGTGAATGAAGCATTTGTGTTATTCTGTTTCAAGGAAGTACTGTGTAAAAATATGTGTTAGATTGCCAATCAATTATAATTGAAATGAATCAGTTCATTTACCTCTCCTCTGATGGGATCAGGGCTGCTGACAACAGCTGACTCTGCAACCGAAGGGTGCTCCATCAAGGCACTTTCTACCTCAAATGGCCCAATCCGATAACTGAAAAAGCATATGGCAGGAGTCAAGACTCATTCCTGTATACTGATGATCAGTTAACACAGACATACACAGTTGGAGAAGAAAATTACCCAGAGGATAATATGACATCATCCGATCTTGAAACAAACCAAAAATATCCATCTTTATCCATGTACCCTCTGTCACCCGTGACATAGAAGTTGCCTCGTAGAGTTGAAGCTGTTTTTGAAGGATCATCCTGCCAAAATTAAATAGGCTTTTATTAATGTGACTCTTCTGTTCAGTTGGTTTGTTAAATGTTCAAAGAAAAAGTCTATCTCCTTTGAGAAACCCTTAGAAGGAAGAGGACCAGAGTATGAAATTGGGATGAAATTCCAACATGGACCCAATCCAACCAACCTAAGAGAGGAAAACTATAGTTACAAAGAATAGATAAGTCACAAAACAAATGTTGGAAGAGCTCAGAGAAATAGGTTAATTTAAGCCAGGTGGGGTAGCTCATACCTGTGGTCCCAGCAGCTGGCTCAGGAGGCTGAGATAAGAGGATTGCAAGTTCAAAGCCAGCCTCAGCAAAAGTGAAGCACTAAGCAACTTAGTGAGACCCAGTCTCTAAATAAAATGCAGAATAGGGCTGGGGATGTGGCTTAGTGGTTGAGTGCCCCTGAGTTCAATGCCCAGGACCCTGCCCCCTGCCAAAAATAGGCTAATTTAAGTCTTTTGCTAATTGGCTAATACCTAACACTGGTAGAAAAAGAGAGAAATGAATACTCAGAGTTAAAAGAAAGCACCAACACCAAAAACAGAACTCTGGCATAAAAAGAAAAATAAATGAAGAATTGTCATAGTATGTAAAGTTCATGAGCAAGTAGAACCTGGACCTATGCCTCTTATTATATTGAAATAAACTTTGCTTTAATTTGCTTATCATGATTAGAGATGAAATGTGCTTGCAAACAGTAAGGAACTGGAAAGCCTCAAGAGGGAGGAATTTACTTAATCAGATTGCCCTAATACTTGTTCCTCCCACTCCTCCTAAGAAGAGACAGCGCTAATCGGATGTCAGGAAAATGAGTGGGTATGATTTGATGGTTAAGAGGATCAGTGGATGTCAAGAGGATGTGGATGTAACAGGCTGTCTTCTTTCTAGGGCTCCCTTCTTGCCTTTATGACTATCTAGCCTGTGGGACCACTGTGCTCTTTAGTAAGCATTCAAATGTTTTTTCAATTCCCTTTCTGTGGAATTACCATTCAGGAAAATGAATCTCTTCAGAAAGGGACAAGTACCTGCCTAAATGATTTTTTTTTTTAACCAAGCAGTTTTGAGAAATAGAAAACAAGAGATTTAAAAACAAGTCTCTTACTACATAATGAGTAAAAAGGCCAAATGGTCGGTTAGGTAGAACTTGAATTCCAATATCTCCTTCTTGTTCAGGAGGTAGAATATTGCCACTTTCATCTAAAATCTAAGATAAAACAGAAAAAACATTTTAAGAGAATTTTTATTCAATATCACATCTTAAATCTTAACTTTGTATTTTTTTTTACCACTTAGGGATGTAGACTTCAAAAATATATTTTAAGTATGCCTTAGAGAAATGTATATATTTAAATTCTTCTTGCACACATAAAATATTATCAAATGCAGATTGCCAAAATGTGATAACAATTTTCTTAAAGTCTATCATCCAGTAATAATAATCACATTTTGGTAATATTCTTTTAGCAACATAGACATAGAAAAAAATAAGATCACTTTATAATATATAGTTTTGCAATTTGCTTTATCTCCCCCGCCACCCGTGGTACTGGGACTCAAGCCCAAGAGCAATGTCCCTCTGAGCTACATCCCCAGCTCTTTTACTTTGAGATCAGGTCTTGGTAAATTGCCCAGGTGGGCCTTGAGCTTGAGATCCTCCTAACTCAGCCTCCCAAGGTGCTGGGATTATAGGCATGAACCAGGTTATGTAGCAATATATCTTATTAAAAATAAAAACATGGATTTTAGGGTCCTATACAAAATCTATTACATCAGAATTTCCAGGGAAGGCCCCATGTAAGATAGAATCTGAGCTCCCTCCCCTGGAAGTGAATCCATCTTGCCTTTTGGCTGCTGTTGCTTTCTCTTTCATATTAGTGAAAGTTCCCTTGTCTGTCCCTAGCTTTGCAGCTGGGTCAGTCTGAGAACAATTCTGTCCCTGTACACTGTGCAGATGGAGAAGCAGAATATTTTCTAATCACCAGTTGGTAGTAATGGCAGTGGTTACAAAAGCCTGGAAATAGGCAGGCACTCTGAACTTGTGCCTCTTTTGGCCTAGTTGATCCCCACAAGAAATACTGACCCCCCTCAGCAGATGCATATGATGTTGTGGTTGAGTATGATATTGGAGGCAGATTGCTTGGGATTGTATCCTTACTCTAGCAGCTGCCAGCTCTGTGACCTTGGATTTGTTCCTTCTCTATGTCCTTATCAGGAAATGGTTCTAATATTAGTATGTATTTAGGTTCCTCCTGGAAACTAATGAGTTTATACTTATGAAATGCTTGGAACTACATAGTACAATATAGATATTGTAAAGTAATTGGGACCCCAGCTAAAATTTCTAGCCCATATCCATCTTTGTAGAAATTAAGGTATCATGGAAGTAACATGGAATTGTCTCCAAAACAAGGAGTGGTATATGGGGACAGGTGGGAAACACATTGGGTTGTTAGACATTGTCATGGAAGGGGATGTTCAAACCTTAACATCAAAAGCAGGAGAAGGTTTTCCCATTGAGCCAGGTTTAATTTTCATTCCCTTAAAATTTCCACAGATTAGCACCTAGTGTAAGAAGAAGAAAAAGGGGATATAAGTAACTAAGATTCATTTACTAATCTATCATTCAACAAATATTTAATAAGAACTTAGTATGAACCATGCTCAAAATAAAGTCTCTATTCTCACAGAGTATAGAGATGGAAAATGTACAAAATACATAATAAAAGTTATAAGACGTAAATCCATAACTAATGTTTATAAAAACATGAGTAGGTTTATATTTGTACTCATTAGAAGGGTATACTAATATTGATATGATGGTTCTGTTTAAATAATTTGTCAATTTTGCTTTTTGTTTTTGGTTATTTTAATTTTGGATCAAGTAATACATTAACAATGATAAGTTCAAGCATTATACAGTGAAGCATCATGAAAAGACAAAACTTCCTTTTAACCTTTTGCTCATCTGCTCCATCTTACCCTTCCTTCTACCAAATAGCCACCTTTGCTCTTACTTCATTAATGTCCCCTAGAATTTCTTCTTATTCTCATCTCTGCAAACTCTTTATAAAGAACTTTCTTGGAATATGTTTGCCAAGGAGATTCTAATAGACTCAATATTTCAAGTAACAAGGAGCTTAGCCAGCGTTTTCCATTTTGAGGCAGCCCTAAGGAAGCTCCTTATCACTTTTAGGAGAAACCTTTCTTTACATAGATCCAATATTTTTTCATTTAAAAAAATATCTTAATGCCTTCATGCTGATCAGTTAATAACAGTTTTTCCTCAACAAGTGGCTATTAAACAAGTGTATATTTCAGAGATTTTTTTTTCCAACTCGCTTCCTGAGGCTTTTATTATTATAACTGTTTTCTAGCCACACCACTCCTTCCTGTATCCCTGGAAGATGCACGAGGACATCACAGAGACTTTGGTTTTTATTCATCCGACTAAATCAAGCTGAGCCCCATCTTTTCAGTGGGGTCGGGTACCGTTTCTGTCTGTCCGTATCCTTCGTAGATATCCAGGCCCGTCCTGTTTCTCCATTGTTCAATCACCTCTGGGTTGATTGGCTCCCCAGCACTCACGCAGTGATTTAAACTTTTGAATTTATAGCTTCTCAGAAGACAGGAAAGCAGTTAGGTTTAGGAGGAGAAAGTGTAAAGAAGTGGAAATTAAGATTACTTCTGATACAAAATAAGCAGATCATAAAATGACACAGAAAATACCAAATTTTCTTTTCCTTTTCTCCTTTATTTTGAGGGTTGGGTTGGGGAGGACACAACTCTGTGCGAAGAAAAACCAGGGATCCTTAGGGAAGGTAACCCATAATAACATCTTTAATGATCAATTAAAATTTCCCTCACATCTGGAGATGGGAAGTGTTGAGCATTGTGAGTATAGTAAAATTGGTTCAGATTACCAATCTACCCTTTCAAATGGAATCCATAATAGATTTAGAGACATGCATCTTCTTTTCTGTTTGCTGAGACAAGGTTCCAAATAGGAGGAACTTCTCTGCTGTCTCTGCTCAGGTAATAGTCACCATTCAAAAGATTAAGTATCTTCTTGCCTATAAACACTGGACTCAGCTGTAAACATGGCTTCACCCTGCCTTTCCTCTCCTTCCTTGGGGGAACCTGCCCTGGACACAGTAATCACCATTCACAGAATGTCAGCAAGAGGGAGGAAGAAAAGGAAGAGTTTGCTAGATCCTGCACCCCTCCTCGAGAGCAATGTTTTTAGGCAGAAAGGTCTTTTATTTTCTAGCTTTTTCCTCCCTCTACTAAGTGCCTGTTTACCAACATTTCTTACCTGCTCATATCATTCTGTATAAGCATTCGGTATGCAGTTGGCGCTGAACAGAAGACGGTGATGGGAAATTTGGAGAGTGTCTGCAATTTAGAAAAAGCAAACTCTTGGCCTACTACAGCTTTATTATATGCTTAAATATCTATGGTAGGCACAGCACAATGTAGACATTGCTTATTTTAATGTAAATGCACTTACAACTTTTCTCTATTTTTCAGGCTTATTGACTTTCTAGATGTGAAATATCTTAAATCATGTTATCTATCTGATCTTGCAAATTAGGCTATTCACCAGTTAGTGATAATGCTGATGCATTTCTAATGTGGACCTCCCTCTCGCTCTGCCTTACCTGCAGGATGGAAGTTGACTCGAAACGGGGCAAGTGGTGTACAAATACACATGCTCCTTGGATCCAGGGAGAAAAAACGCTGCTCCATGCAGACTTTGCCCAGCCTGTGTCTGAGGTATTCCACATCACATCCGAGGGTGTCAAATCCAGCCAGAACCTGGGAGAATAATAATCCTGATGTATAAATCTGTTAAATTTTAGAAATTTGACATGTATAAATATATGTATAAATTTTTTTAATGGATAAATTTGTTAATTGTGTTAAAATGTTAAATTTGTAGGAAAACACATTTTAAAGGCCAACACATGAATCATCATTTCATTTTTGACACTTCAAGCTGAAGGTCTGTGGAAGTACCTTCCATTTACAGATAATCCTAAACCAAAACTGCTGTGGGTGTGTCCAATCATTTTAGGAGGTCCAGTTGTTCCACTGGTAAAGTAAATGGCCATCATCTCATCGTGTTTTGTCATCACACAGGTGTGGTTGTCACTGGCATGTCTGCAAAGGAAAGAGTGTAATGATTATGTACAGAAAACACAACGCTGTAGACTGTTGCCACTGACAGGGATTTGAGAAGCCATCTCCTCTGATCTCTTCATCTTATGAATCAGGCCCCAGTGACTTGGACTGAATCCCAAGGTAAAAGTTACCCCCACCTCCATCTTTTTAGGTGCTTTCTAGAATCAAAATAAACTTTGCTATCAAAAACTTATAGATGATAAATGATTTTGTGGCTTCTTACTATATGATAAAGAAGGATTAAAGCATAAAAACAATTGCTGGGCAGAATAAGAATTCTACCCTCTTAAAATCATGGACTTATGAAGAATTTCCCCTTCCTCTCTACTGTGAATGCTTTAAAATGTGATTTAAAAAAAAAAAATGAGGATGTTGGGCTGCATTTACAGATGGTAGAATACTTGCCTCCCATGTGCAAGGCCCTGGAACCCCAAGCACCACACAACACACACATACACACACACACACACAGAATTCTAAAAATGATTATGTTAATACAGATCATGAGTAATAACAAGGACTTATAAATTATGGCTGTTCAGTCAAATCTCACCTGCCGCCTATTTTTGTAAATAAAGTTTTGTTGGCACAGAGCCATGTCCATTGGTGTATTAGCTTTTGTTGTTTTTACACTGTAATGGCAGAGCATAAGTCTACGCCCACCAAAACCTTAATATTGAAGCTCCTTTCTCTTTTGTAGAAAATATTTGCCAACTTCTGAAAGGATAGTTTTTCTGTTTCCCCACAAGATTCTGCACAGTTCTGGGTATAATCAAAAATAAGACTGAAGAGGATACAGTCCTCTATCCAGGGAAGGAAGGACTCTGGTGAAAGAGGAAGAAGATCTTTTAGTTCTAAATAATTTGTGCATTAGGGCAGCCAAGAGAAGGCAAACTCTGCATGCGTATACATCAGGTATCTAAGAAGTTTATAGATTTATCTGTGAATACTAGGTTCAGAATGAGAGGAAAGAAATATCCAGGCCATAAGAAATATAGAAAAGCTGGTTTCAAACCCAGTCTATGAGTCCAGAATTGTGTTCCTTGAAAATAATACCTATAGTCATGTGCCTATCATCTCCATCACAGGTACGGTTGTCCTCAAAATCTAAAACTGGCTTATTGTGCTGATCTCTTACTACTAGAGATTGTAAATATAGTGGTTAGGAGTATGGGCTCAGAAGCCAGCTGGCTGTAAAACCCAGCTCTGCCAAACACTACCATCTGACCTTATTCATCTGTATACTTATAATACCTATCCTCTGGTCATTGTAAGATTTAAGTGACTTAATATATCTGAAGAGCTTAGAACAGCTTCTGAAACACAAACAGTTCCATATAAATGTTAGCTATCATTGCCATTTTAATACTATTTTTGTTAGAATAGTACTTGGTCTTTGATAAGAGTTGGCTATCATAAAGGAGGTAGGAACAAGTCCACAGTTGCAAGCATGCTCCCAAATTCTTGCAAAAATGTAGGCAGCTCATTATAGAAAAGGAAATCTCTGCCAGCCTAATGCTGAGATATGGCCACTACCTGGCAAAGTTCTACTGATTCCTAGAAGCACCCCAGGGAAGGACTTGAACATCAGTGTAACTTCATTTTATAATTGCACCCATTAACATCAATGCTGTTTTATTAATTATAACCCAACAGAAGTGGTGCTATCAGCAGGGGATGTTAGAGCCTACACAGAGGACCAATTATGATCCATTTCCCTGGAAGATGGTAACAGCTTTGTGGTTGGCACGATGATGTACCTGCTGGATCCCTCTACAGGATGAAGGACTTACTCTCCCCAGGAGCTAGGAGCCCTCTTTAGAGATTGCCTTGAATGAAGAGAGCTCTCTCTAGGGACAGTCACCATCCAATAACTGATAGATGTGGGTATATAAGGCCGGGACCTCTTGCTTTAGCTATAAACAGTTTTGAGGTGCCAGTGGGTTGGCCAAGAGTTATTACAGGGAATATATCATGGTTCATTTCTTCCTTTGCCCAATCCCACATCCTTCCCTTTCTTTCATAGTTGTTGATTCCCCAAAAAACACCTTAATAAACATCTTATACACTGTTTTTCATCTCCTTAATTTCTTCCTGGGCATCGCAACCTAAAAAAAAACACTGCAAGCCCCTCCCTGCTTCAGAGCTTAGTACTACTAAAGCAATAATTAGGAATTGTTTTCTTTGCCTGTTGCTTTAATTAGCATTTGTTTGATCACTACTTTTTGTTATTGCCTTTGTTTCTGTGTTCTACAAGGAAGGCTACTCACTTCATCATCTCCTTGAGGTTCCCCCAACCCTCTCTGGAGTTCTGAGACACAAGTAGCTTGAAGTGGAGATTTTCACATGTAGATGCAACAGCATCCACTGCTGGGGCCAGTGAGTCATCGGTAATAATGCACTTCGCTTTTGAAGTCTGTAGTCTGTAGAGGAGGTCTTTCTGGGTCAGCTGAGTAGTTCCTGGGATAAGAACTGTCCCTAAAGAAGCAATGTTTAGAAGAAAGTTTTATTCTCATTATGGATTAGTTAGTCAGTTTACCACGTAAGATATCTATTTGTCTTTCATTATTCTGCTTTTACCCTTCAAGTAAAAGAGTACTTAAAAGTCTCTAAACCTTTTTTTTTTTAATACCTTTATTTCACTTATTTTTATGTGGTTCTGAGGATTGAACCCAGGGTCTTGCATGTGTGAGGCGAGCATTCTACCACTGAGCCACAACCCCAGCCCGCTAAACCTTTTTAAGCCCTCACGTGAGAGGAGAGTAAATGCTGGATAATTATCCTACATTTAAAGATCATTCATAACATAGAGTTTAAAGAGGGTTATGATTGAAAAGTAATATTTCCCAATATTTATTGAGTACTTGAGTTGTAAATGCCCAGTTTCTACATCTATAAAATGGGGATTATAATAATACTGTTACTGGCGGTGTTGCCTCTCTTGAAGAGAAAGTGAGCAAATAAACAAATGCTTATTTTAAAGCCAGAGAAACCACATACATCATAGAAATGTCCTAAATATCTGCAACTGAGTGCCAGTTTTTTATGGAAAATATTACTCAAAGTAAGGAATAAGCTTACTGAGAATTAATACTTTTTAATAACATACTAATGTAATTATATGCTAATATAATTATACACTAATTAATTATACACTAATATAATTATTTTAATAATTATATACTAAGATTTTTATTGTAATGGCATTTGATAATACATAAAAAGAGTATTTGAAAGTTAAAGTGTGATGAGTTTGTTGCTGGCACTGAGGGTAATAGAATGATCTAAGAACTTAGAAATAAAGGAAATAGATTGTCTCCTAAAGCTAAACTATGTACTCAACTTAATAGATCAGAACAGAGACATGTAGACAGACAATAATTCACAAAGTAGCAAGACTAAACTGTATCCTAATATATGATATATTAACACAGAATTGGTCTCAGAAATGGGTATTGCTGCTACAGAAAATAGATAAAGGAAATTCACTAGAGCAAACTGATGAGTTGATATGGTTTGGATATGACTGGTCCCCCCAAAACTCCTGTGTTAATGCAGGAATGTTCAGAGGTGAAATGATTGGATTGTGAGAGCTGAACCTAATTAATTAGTCCACCTAGACTGAAGGGTGGTAATCTTAGGCAGGTGGGTTGTGGCTGGAGGAGGTGGGCCCTTGGGGTGGTGTGCCCTGAAAGGGTCATCTTCCCTGTGGCCTTTGCCCTCGATCTTCCTGTGCTGGCCATCATGAGGTGAACAGAACTCCTCCATATTGGCATCAGATCAATATTGGCATCAGATTGGCCATTTTAGGCTGGGAGTCAATTTATCTAGAGGCTCCAAAGTTCCCATTCTGAGGCAATGCTGCTTAACTTCCCATAAGAACTGTGCCTGATTAAAGATCAACCCCACCCCAGCTTATGACACAACTCCTAAGCAGCTTATGACATTTCTCTTGCAGGCTAGAAAGCTGCTCTGTGAGTGCCGACACAGTGCTGCTCTCCTTAGAGGGACAGCCTTGTCCGTTTGCCTCATGCTACTGACATTGAATCTTTTGCATGAGATTCTGGTGTGTGGCGTGGTCTTTGGACTTTGCTTGGACTCTGCAAGTGTCCTTTCACTCCACCATTCCCTTCCACCATAATGCTCTGTTTACCCTGGGCCCAGAGCAATGGACTCAGCTGAACATGGAACTAAACCTCTGAAACCATGAGCAAAAATAAACTTTCCCTCCTCTAGATGTTCTTGTCACAGCAACACAAAAGTAACCCATGGGTACATCCAAGCCTGTCTAGGGAAGAAATCTCTGTTAGGGAATTTCACTTTATTGTCCCTTGAATAATGTGGCTGCTAATCAATATCTGTATTCACACTGGCCTATTTTCATTTTCTCTAACCTACAAGTTATTTTCTGCCTCAGGGACTTTGCACAAGCTTCTCCATTTGACTTTGTTTCCCATCACCCACACCTTCTCAGGTCTCAGCTTAATATCCCCCTGGCTTCCTCTCCATTTATGTCAAGTACCCTGACAGCAGTGACTCTTGCACCAATTCCTTTGTATCACACTATATGTTCATTTTCCTCATGACTGTCTTATCCCTGGACTCTTAAGCCCACAGCACCTAAAACAGCAGGTACCCAGCAACCTGTTGAATGGAGTGACGTGTGAGTATTAGAAGGATGGGTCAGACTTCCAAATCCTGGTGCAAATAAATTGAATTGTGAATATCACTTGTTCTGAACCGCAAACTGCCAAACTTTAAACTTTGTCTTCTCATGTAGGTCTGTTAAGCTAGGAGAAAGGGGCTACTCATGCCAGAGTGTTTTTACCTTTCATGCAAATGAAAATGTTGGTAATATCATTTTACTCATTCCATTCCATAAGCATAATACTAAGAGCCACCTGTCCCTCTGCCCTGAAATGCAGAGCTCCACTGTCAGATGCATTGACATCAAGAGGCTTCGGATCTACTAAGTGAATGGCCACAACTGATGAATTCACAAAGTTCTTGTCATCCTGAGACTCCAGGAAGAGAGCAGCTCAGTGGGTCAGGATATCAGGGTGTGTTGTCCGAGAAGGTAACATTAAGCTGAGACTGGAAAGTCGGTAAGAATTGTCCATGTGATTAAGTGTATTGGTAAGTAGAAAAGCCAAGAGATAGCTTTTCTGCGTAATCATGGAGTATAATGGTGTTACAGCAATAAAAAAAAAAAATGCTAGTCTTTCATGGTGCATCTAAAGAACTTCAGAGTTTATCTGGTAGGCAATGGAGAAGTATTAAATAATGTTAAACAGCAAAATGATTGCATAAATTGTGTTCTAGGGAAAAGACTGGAATTGGATTGGAGTAGGTGTATGGGCACAAACTTAAGAGCAGAATTAGAAAGAATTTGGGGAGAATCCATTTGGGAGATGGTAAAGATGTGAAATAAAGCAATGGCAATGAATAATATCTGGAGGCAGGTAGGCAGTCAGATTTATAAGGCGTAGTAATTTATTAGGAATGAGGAGTTGGTGGTTGCCTTAGGGGAACAGCTGGGGATAATTAACCAGGGCAGAAACAAAAGCATGAAAAATTGAGTTCTTTTACTATGTAAATATACTGGATCCTATAGAAGGAGAGGGGAAAGTAGGTATGAAGCTTTAATTGCTTTATAAATCTATTTCACTTTAAAAATCTATTTCACTAACCTAACTTCTCATGTAAGTCAAAAGACAGCATGTTTCCAACACATTTCTATGGGTCCTGAGAATAATACTACATTTTCCAGGGTTCTTCTTCAAATAATATATCCAAATAAGTATCTCATGATTAAAAAAATCTCTCCTCTGGCGTAGTTTATATACGATTGGATTGCAAACATTACTAACCTGTTCGCAAACAGGCCACATTTGCAAGCCACCACTCCGGGATCTTAGGCAGAATCACAATTACTCGATCTCCCTTTTCCAGGGAACAGGTTTCTGTAAGTATATTGGCAAATTTCCTGGACAAAGATCCCAGTTCCTCAAAACTCCACCTCACTTCGTCTCCATTTTCATCGATCCACCAGAAGGCTGGGTTGGAAGGCCTCTGTCCAGCCTAAGGAAAGACAAACCAGTCATGGATTTAGAAGTTGTTAGACAGTTAAATTCTATTTCAAGGAACAAATGGAATACATCCTCTGAATATATTCATTAGGATTTACACTGAGTCTTTGGAAATAACTTTGGGGTCCTTATTTTTAGGGAGTGATGTCATTTCTTATTTAGTGCAGTTGCTTCTCTTACCAAAAAGGAATATTACATTCCTTCATATTTCTCTGACTACTGTATCTATGCCTCATTTCCTACCATTTCTGACTCTTAAGGGTCACTTTTTATTTTTTTAGATGTTGATAGACTGTTTATTTTATTCATTTATTTATATGCAGTACTGAAAATCGAACCCAGTGCCTCACACATGCTGGGCAAGCGCTCTACCACTGAGCCACAACCCCAGGCCTAGAGTCACTTTTCACTATTACTTTTTTAAAAAATATTTTGTTTTAGTTGTAGTTGGACACAATACCTTTATTTTATTTATTTATTTTTATGTGGTGCTGAGGATCGAACCCAGCGCCCCACACGTGCTAGGCAAGCGCTCTATCACTAAGCCACAACCTCAGCCTTCAGTATACTTTTTGTTTTTTAAAAAAACAACCTGATTATACTGACATCATGGGCCAGATAATTATTTATTCTGTAAAGAACTGTCCTTTATATGAGTTTTTTTTTTGCCTAAGCAGTATCCCTCACCTCTATCCATTAAATACTAGTAGCAGCCTCCCTTACCCCCCAGTCCCCTTCCTCCACCCTCATTTTCCTAGGACAACAAAAATGTCTCCAGACGTTGCTAAATGTCCACAGGGGGCAAAATTGCTCCCAGCTCAGAAACTGTCATCTGACTGGCCCCTTTCTCCATACCATCTCCATATTGGTCCAGTGGTCCAGGACATCTTTAGCAAAGTTGAAGTACTCTGGAATCTCCAATTTGAAGTCCTGTTTCATGGACTCATAGTTGGAGAAATTCTGAGGGGTTGCTGTTCTGTGCTCTCCATGCAAATCTCTCACAAAACCAGAAATTGTGAGGCGCTGAAAACACTTGGCACGGAGTAGTAGCGACATGGCGACAAGCACTAGCTAGCGTCAATTTTCTTGGATGTTTTAGCACTCAAGATTTCCATGGAGACTAATTAATCTAAAAGACAAACAAAAAGGTCATACATTTATTTCTGTTCCAAGGGTAGCCATACCCCAAAGCAGCTAAGTTTTATTATTATTAACTAGTACCACCACCACCATCATTGAATCATTTTCTGAATACTCCCTATATTCTAAAAACTGTGCTCAGTATTTTACATTAACACTGTGAAGTGCATACTGTTACCATCAGTGTTTATTGATAGTGAAAATTACTAGCAAGAGAACTTGGGCTGGATTTAAACCCAGAACGATCAGGTCTCAGCCCATTCTAATGTACTATTGCTTCCCACATGTATTTCTAAAGAAATAAAGATCTGGAATACCCAGGTAATCTCATTGTTTGCAAAAGGATAAAGCCTTCTTGTCTTTTATCTGCAGATTTCAAAGGAGTACAAAAAGTTAAGGAGAGTTTTTCACAATGGATAATCTACAGATGAAGAAATGAAGAGTAGCCCACTACCAAATAGTCATGAAAGTAGTTTATAATCTGTCTAGTTTATAGGCTGCAGTTCCCATGCTCTCAGTAAGAGCCCACGCGACCTTCGAGTCCTAGAAGCTGCATTTGTTGGAGATGTAATAATAGGGCTTTAACCTTTAGGGATTTTTGTGGGGGAGGCCCCTTGGGGCTCCCTAGCCCTCCCTTCTTCTGTGGGAAATAATTTGATCACAATGTTATTTATTTGTTGAGGCTGTTAAAGATACTGCTCTAGGGATTATGAATATTTGGGGCTCTCCTCTTTATAATTTGTGTAATTTTCTAAATTTTACTTTTTGTAAATTACTTTTTTGTAAATGTGTTACTTTCATAATCATTAAATCATAACTTTAACTGCAATTCTAGCTTTTTGGTACATAAGGCAGCCTGGCTGTTGGAAACATTTCTGTATTGATAAACTGCCCAAACAATACATAAAAACAGATATCAGCTTAGTTTTCTCCTAGATGGACCTGGAGTTTGGGCCTCATGTTGATGTACTAAATTGGAAGCCTGGATACTTCTTCTGACCTTCTCACTTCTTTGTGTGAGGACCTGATAAGTCAGTTTTCTTGAGCCCTCTGAGATCATCTGGTTTGAGCTTCATTTTTCACTTACAAAGACATCTGGAGCTCCAGAGAGGAGAGGCAACTGGTTTCAACCTGTCATATTAGAGTTAGAACCCAAACTCTCTTGTTTTGAATTCCCATTTGAATGTTTTTACTTCAGTCCAGTATTATTTCATAAAGCAGTGATTCTCAATTTTGGCCATATATTTGAACCATTAGAAAAGCTTTTTTAAAAAAACCTGATGACTAAGTCTTAGACCAATTAAATCAGCATCTTTGGGAGTGGACCCTGGGTCCATATTTTTAGAAATTCCTTGGAGGTTTCTAATGCAAGGCCAAGGGTTAAGAATCATTCATCTAAAGGCTATAGTCTTTGAACCAGTAGCATCAGCATCACCTAGAAGCTTGCTAGAAACACATAATCTCAGGCCCCAGACCCACTGAATTAATGGAGTTAATCTTTGAACAGGATTCCCAGGGGGTTAGTGTGTACCTTCAAGCATAAAAAGCACTGGATCATACCACGTTGGCTAAATACATTAGCTATTGAACCATACAGACATGTGATAGGGTCCAAGTTTAGTCACTTATGAACTGTAACCTTAATTGGATTATTAACCACTTTGAACCTCAGTTTGACATTTTACCAGTGGAGAGACAAATAGAACCTCTGTCAGAGAGTTGCTCCAAAGACTGAATATAATAATGCATGCAAAAATGTTTACCATAGTGCCTGCCATATTACTCTCTACTATTCTACTAGAACAGGGGTTGGCAAACTTTTTCTATAAAGAGATAAACAATAAACATTCTGTTCAGGTCTTTGCAAACCATACCTGATCTCTGTTGCAACTATTCAATTCTGTTGTAGCCATTGATAATACATTACTAATGGGCGTGGATGGGTTTTCCAAAAAATCTTATTTATGAATATGAAAACTTGAATTTGATGGAGTTTTATGGGTTAAATTTTTTTTCAATCATTTAAAAATGGGAAAACCATTCTCAGTTTGCAGGCTGTGCAAAAACAGGCAGAGGCTGGATTTATCCCATGGGCTGCAGTTTGCTGGTTATAGTAGAATATAAATTTAATGAGGGAGGAGCCTTCCTTGTCTGTTACATCCCTGCTATTATCCTTGACAATTATAATAGAATTTGGCATAGAGTCGGTGCTTAAGAAACATGTTGAATTAATAAGAAATTTTTTTAGAAGTGAGAACTTTTGGATGCAGTTAACTTCAATAACTCAGGATTACAGTAGACCTAAGAAGGACCTCTGCTACTTAATCAGAGTTATGTGACTACCTGCACTGTCCACATGTAACTGTTTAAGTTAATTTAAATAAAATCTAAAAATCAGTTCTTTACTCACTTTGGCTGTATTTCGAGTGCTTAATGGCCACACATGGCTAGTGGCTATGATGTATGGGTCAGTGCAGACATAAAAAAATTTCTATTATTGCAGGGAATTCTTCTGGATAGTATTAATAGTGTTGATAATAGCTCAGAACTGGACTGATATAGAACATTAAAATACAGGAAAATCAAAGGATAGGTTTCCTGAGATAAGATTTCTCTAAGGATCCGGGTTTAGTAAGTGTTGCCCATCTCTATTCTCTTGCCTAAAGGGTGTAGGAGGAAAAGCATTAACAGAAACGTCAGGCTCTAAAGAGAAAAAACTGTTCTTTGGTACAGAAATAAAATCACTCTGAGGCCTAGTTTCCTTGGATATTAAGTTCTTAAGTCCTCAAATGTCATTTGGCTTGGCATTGGGGACTGGGTAGAGAAAGAACTACTCGTCTTTGCTCTTTGTTGGCAAAATGCTACTTGCCATTTTGGCTGCTGTCTGTCCTAACAGAATTAGCAATAGGTTTCTTTCCACTGAAGGAAAGAGTCAACACTAAGTGTTTAGATGTAATTTGTCTCTGTTCTTAATTTTTTGCATAATGACTTCAAGTGATTCAAAAAAATACCAAAGGTACATTGTCTGGTTTTTTAGCCTCCCGTTTCCTCCTGACCTGCGGGAGAGATGGGGAAAGCACGCCCCAACCAGGACCAGCCAAGAAAGGTAAAGGCCAGGCGCCCACACCCAGCCCTCCTTCCCCGAGGACAATCAGGCAGGCCAGGGAGAACAGTCAAAGCAGGATCTCATGTAATGAGAAAACCTACACAGCTAATACAATGTACAGGAGCCAACCAGGATAAAGGTCAGCAGGGTGGGGAGAATTTACATCCACACCCATCCTACACGCAGGAATGTCGTGAGGGCAGAAGGGTTCTGAGCCTATCCTAGAGGTGGTCCGATTCTTCATCACAACCCAGGGCAATGCCTTCTGGCTAATCGCTGGGTACTCTCTTAGCCACATGTGACCCCAGGACTGGGAAGCGGGTGTAGCCAACAAGTTAAGTTTCCTCTTTTCTGATGCAACATGCCCCACGTTACATCATGCCCTACCTCTCCCCCGTTTTGTTTTATTAGCAGATGTTTGCCTTACTTGAGAGTGTGCCTGTCTTAGGTCGTCCCCCTCTGGGGATCTTACCCGTCATTGATTACCACTCTGGCTCTTCAGGCAGTTCACCTGCAGGGTCGGCAGACCCAATGGGAAGCTTTATGGAAGGGAGACAGCTATCGCCTACGAAGGAAACCTTTCTGCTCCTGGCTTACACCTGCATGTCCTGGTAGGGGCCGTGGCCAACCTCATAGAGTTCCCAGTCAGTATCTTGTAAGACAGCATGTTGCTGCCAGACCACCATCAGTTGAACAGCTCTGGCTCGATAAGGGAGCCACCCGTTTAGCCCAGTCCATAGAAAGCTAGATTGCAATTCATTCTACAGTTTTTAAGGTCTTTTTGTCGTCTCTTGATCTTGTCTTGGATGAAACCAGAGTGATTGGCATAGAAGCAGCATAACATCAAATTTGGACTTACAATCCCTTTGCCAATGAAATCCCTTTCTACACCGGGGGCAGGGCGTCTTAGGTGGAGTATGACCTTTAGTTTGGCCTGAGGGACGTCCCCCGCGGGGCACCGAGTCTTATTGGGCCTGTAAGGCACTCTCTCTTGAAGTGGCCCTGTTGACCACATCCATAACAAACCCCTCTCCCGGCTCCACTGGAAGAGGCTAGGGCAGTAGTAAGGACCTCAGCAAGCGAAGCCGTTTGGGCCTGCAAGGCCGCGACCAACGACTGTGATTGGTGGGCCTGAGTACCGACATCCTTAGTGGCCACCTATCCACCTCCCCATAGATCTGTCCTTCATCCCCGCACAGGCTAGTTTGTGGTCTATGGTCATCCCCTCCCAGACCAGCATCTTGACAAACTGGTCCCGAAGAGGCCCTGGGGGGAATTTCCTTTGGAGGCTCTTTTCCACCCTATCGATGAAGGTGGCAAGATCCTCAGTAGCCCTCTGAGTAATTCCTGCTACTGGGGGCTCTGAGGAGCCTTCCTCCAACTTTTTCCATGCTGCCAGCCCCAAAGCCCATACCTGCTCCTGGTAGGGGGCAGGGATAGCAGCCTGCTGAAGGCCTATGGAAAATTGATCACTGGACCCCGACAACATCCCATAAATTACAGGAACCGGAGGATTAACAGCCTGATTCCTCTCAGCCTGAGCATGGCACTCCTCATTAAAGAAAGCACACCATTTCAGGTACAGGGGACCAGGAAGCACAGCCTTGGTTAAGTTTTTCCAGTCTTGGGTGGTACACTGTTGGTGGGCCAGACCCTGGAGGATGGTTTCAGCCCAGGGCGAATTAGGTCCATCCTCAGAGATGGCCTTTTTGAGTTCTTTCAAGTCCTGGTCCTCCCAGGGATACCATAAGGCCGGTCTGTTGCCCCCAGGGTTAACATTTACCGGGAAAGCCATACACGATGGGGATGAGTGTGACGAAGGTGGCTCCCTATCCCGACTGCCTACCATGTGTTCCTGAACAGGAGCACTTGGTGCGGAACCCAGAGGACCAGGCCGGAGATCAAAAAGGTCTAGGAGGCCATGGTCAGAGTGAGGCTTTAAGCCTCTCTCCTCCTGGACAGCGAGAGGACTGACTCGCTGTGACCCAAGTCTGTCCTCAACAAGGATTTCCCAATTTGAGTCGTCCTACTTAGTGCAAGATTGCCCCATCTTTCTAGGGGTACCCTTACCTTGGAAAACTCGCTTGGCTTGGCTGGGCTCGATACTCTCACTCTTGGTGAACTGAGTTCTTCGTGCCCCGCGTGGGGCGCCAGATGTCAGGGTTTTTTAGCCTCCAGTTTCCACCTGACCTGCGGGAGAGATGGAGAGATGGGGAAAGCACACCCTGGAGCTGAGAAAGGTAAAGGTTGACTGGCCGCCCACACCCAGCCCTCCCTTGCCGGAGGACAATCAGGCAGGCCAGGGAGAACAGTCAAAGCAGGATGTCATTTAATGAGAAAACCTACACAGCTAATATAATGTACAGGAGCCAATCAGGGTAAAGATCAGCAGGGTGGGGAGAATTTACATCTACACCCATCCTACACGCAGTAAGGGTTCTGAGCCTATCCTAGAAGTGGTCCGATTCTTCATCACAACCCAGGGCAATGCCTTCTGGCTAATCGCTAGGTGCTCTCTCGGCCACTTGTGGCCCCAGGATTGGGAAGCGGGTGCAGCCAGCAATTTAAGTTTCCTCTTTTCTGATGCAACATGCCCCACGTTACATCATGCCCTACAGTACATGGTGAAAAATCTTGAGTCTTGAGTCTTCCCAGTTCCATACCTCTCAAGGAATTTCTGTTATTTTTTCTATGCATCTTTCAGCTTTCTTTCGGTGCATTTGAGCAAATATGACTATAGATTATTTTTCCCACCACTTTACACAACAGATAGCCTAGATACACACTGTTCTGACCACTGAAAACATTTTTTAAAATGTGTTTCTAGAGACCTCTTCATATCAGTATATGATGCTCTTCATTGCATTTGTTTAAAATAGCTACATTAAATTCTAATAAATGGCTACGCCATAATTTCTTTTTTTCATTTGTTCTTTTTAGTTATACATGACCGTACCCATAACTTCTTTAACCCACATTCCTAGCAATAATCACTTGAGTTGTCTGTATTATTTTGCAGTTTGTATGAAAAATTGAAACTATTTCCTTCAAAAGAAATATCCTGATTCTTTGTCTCATTACTTGGATGTAAAAACAAATAGTATTTAAAAATAGTTAAGATATACAATAAAATGATTTCTGATCCTCTTAAAATAAAAAGGCAGGAATTTAGACTAGTTAGAACTGGGACATTACACTTCATTCTTGGTAGCTTAGTATGTTTCGTTTATTATTCAGCAGATACTGAGAACCTACTATGAAAACATTTTGCAGACATAGAGGATATACAGGTGAATGAACAAGACTCTTTTCTGTTGAGAAAAAACAAATAAGTGTGCTGTATAAAAAGAAACAGTAACAGGAGAAAAGGGAGCCTTTTTTAGGAGGTCTCTCTGGGGAATGACATTTTTGCTGAGATCTGGTGAGTGGCTTCACTGTGCTGAACATTTTGCATTGATTTGTCATTTCCATTTTACAAACAAGGACATAAAGGCAAGTGCATGCATATCCAAATTGAATGACACCCTCATTCATTCACCAGACACTTCCTAAGCACTTACATGCCAGGCATATAATACATGCTGAAAATACAGATGCAAGCAAAATATAACTAGTCTTGCCCCCATGAAGCTTAAAGACTATTAAACAAGTATGCACATATTGTAATTAGGAATAAATACACTGTAGTCAGCTTGCTGATACTAAGTAGAATCAGTAGTCAGTATGATTTCTTCCCTATCCCTGATACACAACATCCATAATCCTTCAAACATACATTAAAAAGAAACTTGAACAGCCATTTGGAGCTTAAAATGAACCTAACCATTTTATTCTACCAGAAAGACAATACACAACATCCTTCTCACCAAAACCATAATATTGCCTTTTCCCCATAAAAGCTCAGTTCCTACCTTTTTAATGATCTTAACATTTGTAAAATTCCTTGTAGATGAAAGAACTGAGGTAACTTTTCTTGGATGACACCAGAGTTTTACACCAAGTCCACAGAAATATTGCCAGAGAAAATTCTTCTAAGCAAGACAGCACCACTGGCTGGTCAGATGGCCTTTTGAAAGTATTTAAGGTCTCATCTGAAATGCATTATGTCTGTATAATCATAGATGCCAACAGGGCTTCCCTACATCTCCATAAACACTCCTCCCCATAACTTACCAAATAATAACAGTGTTTTGTTGTTTATGGCCCAGACATTCTTCCTGTCCCCAATAAGATCTTGCTTGAAACCTCTCCCATATACAACTTTTGCAGCTTCCCTCAATTGACCACCTAATGGAGAATAGCAGCTACCCCCAAATTCTTAGATTTTGCATTTGTATGTTTCTCAAAGTTTCCTAGAACTTGTTTGCATGCTTTCTGGAAGACATAGAAGATGTATTTCCATCTGCTACTGAGCAGGGTGGGAGCTAAGTGAACAATACATTGAAAAACTCAGCTAGCTGCTCTTCAGTCTCAAAATTTGTTTGAAAACATTTTACCTAGTAAATGCATGAACATGCTTTAAAAAGATCAAAAAGCAACAGAAGTCTTGACATGAAAATTCAGCTGCTGTGCTTACAGCCTTTTCTGTGTGCATACTCCTCATCACTTACTGAATGGAGTTTCACACACCAACTGAGAAATTCCTTGGCTGCCCCTGACTTCAGTGACAGCATGTCTTTGGATCAGTTGATTTTGCTTCTTTATAATTTATTATCTTTGCTCGAAAAAAAAAAAGTCTGTATCAGCACAGCAAATCAGGTACTCACTAAAATTGTGGCTTCTGACACAGCTGAAGGTGGTGGCAGATGTATTTCCTGGAAGAGCAGTCCTGAAATTTGATTTCTCACCTTTACTTTAGTCTTGTTAGTGGCCAAAGAGGAGAGAAGTGGTGTGACAGTCACAAGTAGTCAATGTGCCCAGAATGGTTTCTTTTCTTGATTGGTAGAATATCTTTGGAGGGAGGAGCAGGAACTCAGGGCTAAATTTACACTGAAAGTTTATGCAATCCTTGGCTGTCCTGCTTACAGGTAATGATTACATTCATTGGCAGGCTTCTAGCAGGCTGGGAAAGCAATTTATTCACAAGCAGGACAGTGCCCCAGAAGATGCTGGAAGGGTTAGTCTTGTGAAGGGACAGAGGAAGTTCTCAGAAGGAGGAAATAACAAATGGAAGAATATGTAGAGATATTTGAAATGCGGGGGGCGGGGGAAGGAAAGGTAAGGAAAAGAAGTTGAGGAGTGGGTATGAGTTAACCTAGGTCTCAGCAAACCAGTTGCTTTGTATATCTGTTGAACTGGTCAGGACTAAACATAAACACTCAGGTCACTCTTACTTGAATCCTCTGGTACTTCTCAGTTCACTGTAAGTAAAATCCTCATGTCGACAAGAAGTTGTATGGTAGGGCACAGGGTCCTCTCTGCGCACAGCCTGTTCTTGTTCCTCTGTGTCACTGTACTTCAGCCACATCAGCACCCTGCCTTTTCTCAAACAAACCATGCACGTTCCAGCCTTGGGCTTTTTTGGACCCCTTCTGCCTATAACTCTTCCCTGAGACACCCCCTTGGCCAAATCCCTCATTTGGTGAGGTATCCAGTCCAAGAGGTCTGCCTCAACACATTTTCTAAAAGTAGAAATCTTCATTTCTTTCCCCTCTCTTTAACCTGCTTTAACTTTTTACATCTCTTCTGACCACCTTTGAAAGGAAGAATTTTGTTTTATTTGCCGATGTATCCTTATTGCCTAGAATAGACATGGGCAAATTTTAGGCACTGAATATGAATATATTTCTCTTTCAATAACATGATAAAAACCCAACTCAAATTCTCTTAAACAAAGAGAGGAGTTTATAGGTCATTAAAAAAAATCTTAGTTGTAGTTGGACACAATAACTTTATTTATTTAATTTTATGTGGTGCTGGGGATCAAATCCAGGGCCTCACATATGTGAGGCAAGTTCTCTATCACTGAACTAAAATCCCAGCCCTCGTTTTTTTGTTGTTGTTGTTCTATGAGCTTTTTGTTGTTGATATTCCTTAGGATTTTGTCTACATTATCTTCAAATAAAGACAATTTTACTTCTTCCTTTGAGATCTATACAGCTTTTATATTCTTTTATAACCTTATTGCACTGGCTAGCACCAGCACTATGTTGAATAAGATTGATGAGAAAAGAAATACTTGCCTTTTTTCCTGATATTAAAATCAGGCCTTCACAGTTAGGTTCAAAGTTATCTGAAGGTTTTTCTACAGGTGTTCTTTATTGAGTTGAGGAAGTTCTCTATTCTTACTTTTCTGAACTTATCATGTATAGATATCAGATTTTGGCAATTCTTCTGCATCAATTAATGTAATCATGTGATTTTTTTGTTCTTTATCTTATTAATAAGGTGAATTACATTCATTGATTTTCTACTATTGAACCAGCTTTGCTTCCTTGGAATAAATCCCACTTATTGTTGGTATATGATTCTTTTTATATATTGTTGAATTCTGTAGTTTTTGTCTCTCCCCAAATTTGAAATGTTTTCAGCCACTATTTCTTGGAGCAATTTTTCTGCCCCCTCATAGATCTTTTGTGATAATTCCACAGGTCCCTGAGGCTCCTTCCCAAACCCCATTTTAGTTTCATTCTCTTGTTCAGGTTGGGCAATTTCTATCTTCCAGTCCGCTGAATTTTTTCTCATGTTTCTTCATTCTAATGTTGATCCCATTGTTAGAGATAGGAAAAACATTTTTTTCCTACTCTCCCACACCACTCAACACAATAGGGTTGCTCCCCCCTAAACCCCCAGTCATCACTAGCAGAAGATACCAGCTGAGAATCCCATTCTCCAATTTAATTCTACATTAACTACCTGAAGATAGTGGCAGATCCCACAGATGAGGGCTCAGGCCCAGAAGATTGCCTCCTGTTTCAGATGCCAGGTGCAAGTCTCAAGCTTAACCTTTATTACCGACTGTAACCTATATTAAACTGGGGTTCCTCTGATTCCTTTCTTGGGTATAATTTAATTTGCTAGAATGGTTCACAGAACAATAGGAAACCCTTTACTTACATCTATTGATTTGTTATAAAGGATGCAAATGAACAGCCAGATGAAAGAGATGGGAGAAGGGGTACAGTGCTTCTTAGGCTTCGCGCTTCCAGAAATTCCTCATGTCCAAGTCTCTGGAAGCTCCCCAAATCCTGTCCTTTTGGGGTTTATGGAAATTTTATTACACAGGCATGATTGATTAAATCATTGGCCATTGGTGATAAACTCAACCCTCAGCAACTCTCTCCTCCCAGGAGGTGGAAATAGGGATGGGATGGGATGGGAGGGATGGTACCATTGATTTTCCTGGCAAACAGCCCAAGTTCTATGGCTATCCAGAAGCCCTGAGTCACCAGACATCTCACTAGCATCCAAAAATGCAGTTCTCACATAAGAGATCCCGAAAGTTGTGTGCCAGGAAACAGGGATGAAGACCAAATGTATATTTGACAACATCACACTTATCCACTGAATTTTAAAAATTTCTTTTATTGAATTTTTGGTTCTAAAATTTATATGCAGTTCATCTTGATCATATTCTATTTCTTTTTTTTTTTAAGACCCCCTTAAGGGGTTCCAACCACTCTTTTTATTTCTTTTAATATTTAGTTTTTAGTTGTAGCTGGACACAATACCTTTATTTTACTTATTTATTTTTATGTGGTGCTGAGGATCGAACCCAGGGCCTTGCACGTGCTAGGCGAGCACTCTACCGCTGAGCCACAACCCCAGCCCCCATATTCTATTTCTTTGCTGAGACTTTGTTCTTTTCATTCTTTTTTATTTGTACCGAGCTTGCTTGCTTATTTATTTATTTATTTATGTATTGTGGCACTGGGGATTGAACTCAGGGGCATTCTACCACCAAGGCATATCCCACACCCTTTTTCTATTTTTCATTTTGAGCCAAGGTCTCACTGAGTTGCTAAGGCCTCCAAATTTGTGATCCTCCTGCTTCAATCTCCCGATTTTTTCTGGGATTGCAGGCATGCATCACTACATCCGGCTTGTTGCAAGCATATTTGTAATTGCCCGTTTGTTGAAGCTTTTTTTTTGTAATGTCTTCTTTAAAATCTTTACCAGATAATTCTAACACCTCTGTCAACTCGGTGTGGGCTTACTTTGGCTGTTTCTTCATTCAGTTTGAGATCATCTTGGTTCTTGTGGAGAGTCATTTTTGATTGAAATGTGAAAGTTTTACTCTTATCTAATGAGTTATGGATCTCACATAAAACTTCTGTTTTACCTGGTATTCTTGGCACTGCCCTGACAGAGGAAAGGCCAGCTCACTAAGGCTGGGTGAACATACAAACCGAAGTTCTCTGCTCAGCTTTCAGTGACACCAGAGTTGGGGTGCCCCTTGTTGTGTAGACTCCACTGACACTCACCTGTCCCATTTTTACGTGGCCTTCTCTGTCACCCCTGTCAGAGGGTATTGGGTCACCTCAAATTATAGACTCATAAGGGTAGAAGTCTAAGCTTCTCAATTTGCCTTTGCTGGAATACATTGGGATAGAGGAGGCTCCTTCCCAAACCCCATTTTAGTTTCATTCTCTGTTTTTTTCCTGTGTTGTTTGTAGCTATTATTTACTAGTTTTCTGTCTGCTAGGCTGCTCCCTGATCCTTGGCTAAAGAAAGATGCTTTTCTTGGGGGTGAGGTCTTCTCTGGTTTGTATCCTTGGCTTTTCCATTTTCCTGGATTCTTCAATTCCCAAGTCTAGGATATAGAAGTCAAAAAGAAGATCCACAGACTCACAGCTGTGTTGCTCCTTGGGGACCAATGTCCATAGTCCATGTGCCTTGCTTTTCTACACCATCCATAGTGTTCTTATGTTTTATATCAACGTCCAGAAATTTTAGTTGTACTTAGCAGGAAAAATAGGGAAAAGTATGTCTACTCCATCTTTCCAGAATTAGATGCTCTCTCGTTTTACTCTTTGAGATTAGAATAAAATTTTTAGCAAAATCAGACAAGAACACCCACTGAAAAGAAAACCACAGGCAAACTATGATACTCTCCGAGCACAAATAAAAAAAACCCAAAATAAATTATTAACAAACCAAAATCACTGACCATAAAAACCAGAAATATATTATGACCAGTTTGAGTTTATCCAAGAAGGGAGGAAAAAAAACATGTGAGTATTTTAATGAAGATAGAAAAAGAAGTCGATGAATTTTAATACTCATTCATGATAAACCTGTATCTTATTTAAAAAAAAAAAAAAGTAAAATGTGAATAGAGAAGAATTTCCTTACTATGATCAAAGTTCTTGATGGGGTTCAGAACATGCTAACCACAAATATGGCCTATTGACATTTGAGGAAACAGGAAAGACAGAAAGAACACTTTTACCTTCCCCCTACCCTTCTCTCAAGAAGCAAATCATAAGACTCTCATTTGAGACTTCTATCGTTTGAATGTGACACCCCTCCCCCAATTAATTTATTAGAAACTTAATCTCCAAATTCATATGCTAATACTATTTAGAGGCAGGGCTTTTGAGCAGTAATTAGAATTAGATGAGGTCAAGAGCACAGCTGCCCCTTAGGATAGCATTAGTGGCTTTACAAGAAAAGGAAGAGAGACCAAAGCTCGCATTATTATGCAGTTATTATGTTATTATGCAGTAAGGACCCCCATTAGATACCAGCTCCATACTCATGGAATTCACAATCTCTAGAACCTGAACTAAATAAATCTCTATTCTTTAAAAATCATGTAGCTTCAAGTATTCTGTTATAATAACTAAGACTGCAAAATGCCCTCCCTAATATACAGAGGAAAGGAACATTCTTACTTCTGAGGGAACAGGAACATAAGGAAGAATCTAATGGACCTTGCTAGTTCTCTTCAGCTTAGTTACACTAGATCTTACCCCTGTCTCCAATTCTACTTCTCCATGGCTAACTACCTCTTCACCAAACCTAGAATTACAATGCACAAGTTTACCTGGGTTTCCAAAGACTCCCATGGTATGTAAAACTTATATTAAATAAATTTGTATGCACCTCTTTTGTCAATCTACCTTTTGTTTTAGGGGCCTCAGCTATGTACGTCATTATGGGTAAGGAAAAGATAATCCCCCCCCGCCCCCGCATTAGGAGGATTACAAGTCAATCCGAAATTGGTTGTAATTGCCTGCTCTATTTCTCTGTGTTCGAATTACTCACCCTTTGAAGATCTTGATGCCTCAGAACTGCTGCTAAAACCAATGTAATGGTAGAAAAGACTCACCAAGTCATGGCCTCACTGGATGTTTTCAAATAATTTCTGATCTGCCTGAAGCTCTGGTTTTTCAGTGGACCTCCTGTTGCTCAAATTGCCCTAGCAGCCTGTACACTTGCTTCAGTAGCATAGGTGTCAAGTATACCTCCTGATGAGGAAATGACTTCCTGGAACAGATCCATTGCAGCAATGTGGGATCTCTAATTATTAGGTTGAAAGTCTTTTATTAAAAGGGGGAAATGTCAAGGAAAAAAAATAAAATGGAGTAGTTTTGATTTGGGGCTCTTAAAATATAATTGGGAGACCATTATTAATTAGACCTCAGATGTCCACAGCTGAACTTTTGAATTGGGCTGTCTGCTCAGCGTGTTAATCTTTGGACTAGGCAACCATTTTCTGTATTAATTCTTTGTTTAATGAAACTAACTAACTTCAGCCAGAGTTGTTTCGATGGTATTAGTTCCATGTCAGATCTTAATCTGAAATACAATATGTCCTGTTCTAGAGAGTTTTACTCTTGTTATTTTGCCTCAAGATCTTTCTCAGTTGCAATTTGTGTCATCCTTTCCTGGCGACCTGTCATCATGGGAATGATCCACCCCAACTCTAATGTTTCATTTTCTGATCTCCTTTCTGTCAGGACCTTTCCAGGTCACCCTTGAGAACAATGTTCTCAACCCCTACCACCTAGTTAACCAGTGCTTCTAGAACTCTGTGTCCTTTCTAGTGATGATGGATGAATTGCTTAAGGTCCTGGCTTGGGCCACCTTTTCCACTGTACACTTGATAGCATCTTCTGTCTCCTAATCAAAGATGTTACTCGTCTAATGACTCCTTCTTTGTTTTGCATCATCAATTTCTTCCTCTTGTTTGGAATAGGAGTTGTAGACTCTATGGAGTAGTAGTTGTAAAACGACATTCAGCCATAAAAACATGGCAGTATCTTCCAATTAAAATAAAACCTCTTGGGCCACTTGTCCCCCTTCATCTTCTGTTCCATTCCCCTCCTTTTTACAAGAAAATTCCCCCAAATAGTTGTCTATATCTGTAGCTTTTACTTCCCTATTTCCATATCTGTATCTGCATTTGTCTTCTGTTGCTCTCCTTAATTGTGAAAGAATTTCAAAGATATACAAGGAGTTAGAGTAGTCTAGTGAAACTCCTGTGTACCCAGCTTCAGTAAATGTATAAATATATGGCCAATTTAGATCCCCACCAACTCCTCCCTCTCTGCATTATTTTGAAACAAACCTATATATCATATCACTTAATGATGTTTATTAATAAATACTTCCTCATATATTTCTAAAAGGTAAAGATTTTAAACTTTATCTCACTTCCAGGGGGTGGAGAAATTAACCTAGCTGTAGATCCAGGAAAAAAAAAAAAAAGAGAAATACTTTGGTGTACATCTACATCAAGAAATGACATTTCATTTTAACTTATAAAAATTATGCATGCACTTGATCAAAAATAAAAGACACAAAATGATGTCAAATAAATGTGTTGCAAACACTAGCATTGTGTGTGTGAGTAGGAGGAATGGTAGGTGACACAGATAAATGTAACTAGTTTTTCAAACAAGTTTTAACTCAAAACTATTTTTTTTCCAATTTCTGTTTTTCCCCTTGTATATCTAATATCCCTTTTCTACCTCTTCATGATTTCATGGGATATTCTATAACTCTCAGCTATTTTCAGTTATCAAAAAAGTTTATCCACTCAGAAATTTTAATCTCAAATTCAATATCCATTGCACTTGTTTCTATCTCTCCCTCATGGGTTGAAGGGGGACTTCTGGGGACTTGCAGTGGCAGGGTGTGTGTTCACCATTTTGATACTCCCATTCCAGCACCTGGAATGGAGTCAAGTGGCCTTACCTGTCTCTGACCTTTTCCTATTCCTTCCGCTAAGCTCTAGATCCTCCCCTGTTGAGGGTAAAGGAAAGAGATTAGGATAAGGGGGCATACTCACTGGCTGTGACTTTAATCCTGACTGTGAAGTCTACCTGTTCAAGCTCAGATAGCTTGTGGGGGGTCCCTGTGAAGTACCAGATATTCACATATCTTTGGAATATCCTATCGGGTTGCAGACCTCTCTTCTGTTGTCCTCTACAGGACAGAGGGGGTTATTAACCAAGGAGTGTGAAGTCAGCTTCTTCCTGCAGCCATCTCTAACTTTTATGAGGGATCCCCTTGTTGGCCCTCGCAAAGTCTTCTCTCTCTTCTCTCCAGCTTCTTAATTAAGTAGAAAAGCAGACTGCTGCATCTGGGGATTAATCAGGGTAGCAGGACCAGTTGAGCCACCTTTTTGCAAACTTGGAGAGCTGCCTCTCATAGTCTTTGTTGACAATTCTCTTTAGAATGTCAAGGGCAGAGGCTTAGTACCTCTCAATCCTTAGCTTTGGGCTTTAGTCAGGAACTGTGAAGAAATACAAGTTTCATTAAATCATATATGTTAGAAAATTGGCACAGGACTAAAATCACCTGGACACACTGAAGCTAAGCAGAAGCAAGTTTATTGTCAGGAAATCTGCCAATAAACTGCAGGCAGAACAGCGCAGACCTCCTCTGAAATACACTTTTGTAAGTCAGAGCCTGGGTTATGCACTGGGGGTGGGCTTAGCCCTTGCTATTGCAGGTGGAAAACAAGTTTCAAAACCTCAACAACCACAAAGGGGAGGGGACAGAAGGAGCAGGCACAGTGCCACCAGCTCCTGGAATTGGCAGTCCTCTGTCTATGCGCGCTGTGGTGCAGGTGGTTGGAGATGTTAGCCTCTGGGTGATCCAGCTCTTGAAGGGGGAAGGGGGAAGGGAACCAGGGTGGGGTGTCAGGCAGAATGGAGTTAGTTTGACTTAACTTTCTTAATTAACCCATGGTTATGTGTATGTGTATATATATATATATATATATATATATATATATATATATATATGATTAAAATATACACATACATATGTGCATTATTCCCTTTTAAAACACTAATGGGTTCATACTATATGTATCTCACCTAGATTCCTCCCTGCCCCATTTTGCAATGTATCTTGTAGATCTTTCCATGTTAACACATTTAGATACAATAAGGAGTCCAGTGGGGACAGAGAAGCCATTAGGAGTGGCTGGAAACACTTCAAAGCAAACTGACCAACATTAAAAGCTTGTCTTAATCTCAGCTTCTTAAAAAATCATAGCCATCAAACTTCCCAATTGCCAACATCTACAACAAAGCCATAACAGCTAATATTGATTGAATATTTGTACGTGTAATTGACTTGAATTATTTTATTCCACACTCACAGTGACCTATAAGGTACATATGTTACAGCTATTCCCATTTTACAGATGAGGAGCATGAGGGTTTAGAATGGTTAACTTGCCTAAGGTCATAAAGCCAGCAAAGTGATGCACTCATATTTAAATCTAGGACTGTCTGACTCGATTATATTCTTGTCTCTGTGTTCATCTATACATTAAATGCTACATTCTCATTGGCTTTTCTCCAACTTTTAATTTAAACATAAATCATTCATCCTGAGAACACATAGTCCATTCTTTTTAAGATTTGATCTGTGCCAAAAAAGCCTCTAAACTCCAGTTACCATGGACTCTTTTTTTTTTTAAAGAAAGAGGAGAGAGAGAGAGAGAGAGAGAGAGAGAGAGAGAGAATTTTTTTTTAATATTTATTTTTCAGTTCTCGGCAGACACAACATCTTTGTATGTGGTGCTGAGGATTGAACCCGGGCCGCACACATGGCAGGCGAGCGCGCTACCGCTCGAGCCACATCCCCAGCCCTACCATGGACTCTTGAACATGTATCTACTTTAAGTTAGTGTTTATTCAACATCAGGGTTATGGATTGGGAGATTGTGCATTCCATATGATTTGAGTTGTAAACGGAAGTGTTTTTCTCTGACTTACTGAACTGTCTTGAGATTCTGCCACTGGAGATTCAGTCCTTAAAGCACTGAGTGAAGTAGAAGTCAGAAGCCAGGAGGATAATCTAGAAGCTTTCAAAAACATTTAAGCATACATTATTTAACCAAACCTCAAACGGGTGGGAAAGATGTACCCATAGAACACCAGGAAAAGTTTTATGGAGACTCATACCTGTACAGATAGAATATAAAAATGGAGAAAACTGGAGAGATTCACTCACTTTTGCCCTCAAGAACCTAGACCTACAAAATCCCACGTGGGCCTCAGAGAAGCATACCTGTCAACAGTGGGACACTGGAAAGTGGTGAAATGAAACAAACTGGAGGTGGCAGGGATTAGGGGTTCTGGACACCCAGCGGGGCAGGGCAGTAGCTCGTAAAGCACAAGAACCAGGCCGAAGGCCAGACCCAGCTCATTTTCTCTGAATCACCTCTGTAAAAGCCCCCTGTTCCTGCTGATGGGCAGAATCACAACCTTTGGGAGTTCCCTGTGTTTCTTCTTTGCTAGCAAAGCAATAAACCTTCTTTTCCTTTTTCTCAAAACCATGTCCTCATTATTGGATAGGCATTGGGGACAAGGACCCAGCTTTTGGCAACACAATCATAGACACTCTGCTGTTATTTGTGACTGGTAGGTAATCTAAGGAAGTGAAATTCACATAAGTAGGAAGTTTTCAAAAATTGGTCCAACATTACCAAGGAAATCTCTCAGTGAAATGATGACCTAGTCATGAGGGGCAATCAAGAATAACAAACTGAGTTATTTAGAGCTGGAATAAGAGCCTGCTTCAGGGAAGGGGGTGAATGAAAGCATCATTGGCAGTTACCCTAGGAAGAGGGGTGGGGAATATATACATATAATCCTAATACAGGCTGAGGGACTAAGCAGCTAACTGGGATATTTCTGGCACAGTCAGCATCCATGAAAAAATGTTTTTATTTATTTTTTCAAGTGTGCCTCCTGATTTACCACTTTAGCAGGCAGTACTTTTATATGCTTGGGACTCAAACTATGCATCTTAACTCTTCATCTATAGTTTAACCTCTACTATCCTAAGGACAGGGAAAGTGGGTTGGCTGGTTGGAAATCCAGCCAGAACAGGGATAAATGTGGGGAGAAACAAGTACCCTTTTTCAGCTCCTCTGGTATCGTTCAGCGGGATCAAGATGGTGCCTACTTTTCCTCTTAATGGCGTAAATCCTCACCTTTTTTCTTTATTGGCCATTTTTTTTCGGGTTGAATTAAATTAAAACATTTTCTAAGTGCCAACTAAGGACAATGCACTATGCTAGGTGCTGAGGATGAAAAAGAGAAACTAGAGTTTCAAGTAACTGTCTTATACCTCCTGACACCAAATCCATTGCAGTGTAATAAGACTATTCTTCACAAGCAACTGAAGACCTCCAGAAGCCTATACTGTGCAACCTCCACCAACGAAATGACACAAAGTAAAAGTTGTGCTGCATGTACAAGTGGAAACAAAAAGCAGGATGGTCATTTAAAGCAAAAATAACAGAAACAGGGAACAGACCACAATAGATTATCAAGCTTTCTTTATTAAGCAGTGGCAGTGGCACAGTTTCAGGAGAGAAAAGGGTGATTGATTACAACTGGGGTTTGATATTTTTAGGGTTTAAGTGAGATGGGTATTGAACCATAATGCTAAGAAAAGATCACTGACTCCAATTTAAAGCAAACTTATATTGCGTACCAAAGAGCTGGCCAGGGCCTGTCTCAACCAAAACCCAGCTAGAGAACAGCGACAGTTCACAAGGAAGAAAAGGTTTTTATAGCACAAACAGTCACAAAGGCGGGTGACTTGGGAACTTACAGCTAACAGGGTTCTGGTAAGCTTAATACAAGGGCAGATAGCAGGTTTATGATCTACGTTGTTTACATCTCAAGGTAGAGAGCAAACTCAGATTCCAACATCAAAATTAATGAGGAACAGCTGGGATTTCAGGGAAGGTTGTTGTCTGGTCAAGGCGAGCCGCGGTGGTTAGTTCAAAACCCAGGCAGGAATCCCAAGCAAGTGTTTTTTTTGTTGTTGTTTGTTTGTTTAAAAAAAAAAAAAAAAACATCAGACTACAGTCAAGCCAAATAGAAATCTTAGTATTTTACAGTAAAACAGAAATAAACTTTTCATGACTTTGTGATGAGATGGCTCCCAATCTTAAGGTGGAATTAGGCTGGGTTCATCATTGGAATCTTAACAAGTAAGATTTGAATTATGGCAAAAATGTCTTGGCTAGGTAGTCAAGGGGAACAGTTGTGCAAATTCAAAGCTCAAAACAATTGCAAGTGCCAAACCCATTGTTGCTGGGAAAGGGTGAAAGTCCAGAGTCCAGAGCCCATTATTTTGCCTTTCCCTGGGGGGGGGGGGGGTGTGTTGTTATTTTTCATATCATTCATTAATACTTTTGTAAATAGTGGTGGATCTGGGTTTGGAACCAAAGGTTGGTTGCCAGTGAGTGCAGTGCCCTTTCACCAGGTTGCCTCTTTTAGGATTTTGTAGGAGCTCGAGTCTGTTAAAACTTTGCGCCAGAAGGGTAGTTTGGGAGAATGTGGCAAACATTCACTCCTGAACACATTCATCAAAAGTGGCATCTTTTCAATAATTTAAAGAAGGTAATACAGTTACCAAGACTGTTGCTGAGACTGGACTAAAAGGACGAGAGAAAGCAGTGTAAAACACTCAACACCACTCAAAATTCTTGGTTGTAGGCAAAAAAAAAAAAACATATTCTGGCAAATTTGGGTGGAAATGAAATTTATTGGAAGTCTTTTGGACAGTTGACAGAAGGATCGGGAGGCCTTTAGGACCCGGAACAGCACGGAAGGTCTGGAGGTGGGCAGGCGACGTCGTGGCGCACACTTGACGTCGTCAGCTCGCGCCGGCGAAAGCGAGGACGCCAGGAAACCCGGAGAAACGCATTTCTTTGCTTCGGCTTGCACACGCCATGGCGGAGCCCGTCCAGCAGCCCCCTCAACCCAGCGGCGGGAAGCGCAAAGGAAAGGCTCAGTACGTGCAGGCCAAGCGGGCTCGGCGCTGCGACGCCGGCGGGCCGCGGCAGCTGGAGCCCGGGCTGCAGGGCATCCTCATCACGTGCAACATGAACGAGCGCAAGTGCGTGGAGGAGGCCTACAGCCTGCTCAACGAATACGGCGACGACATGTACGGGCCCGAAAAGGTACCGGTCTCGTGCTGGCGAGCCGGCCTGCCGGCCTCTGGGAGGGGGGACGTTGGAAGGTCGGCTGCCTTTGTACGCGTGCGCGCGACTTGCCGCGTGCACTGGGCGGCGGGGGCGCGGCCTCGCCTGGGCCCCGCGCTCTCGCCTCTCCTGCAGACTCCTGGCCAATGGGTGTCTGGTCTGATGTGCAGTCTGTCATCTTGTGATTTTCTTTCCATCTTTAATTACAGTACTTCCCATTTATTGAGTGCTTCCTGCAGGCCAAAAGATGTTCTTTACACGACAGCTTTGTGAAGTGGTCTGTAATAATGCATTTGCCCTAAGCCATGCTATTATCTGTAAAATAGTGGGTTTGATATTAATGCTAGTTATTAACCAAATGCACATAAAAATACATTTAAAAAGCACAATTTTTTTTTTTTTTCCGTATTGGGGATTGAATTCAGGGACGTTCCACCACTGAGCCACACATCTCCCCGTCCGTTTTATTTAGAGAAAGGATGTCGTTAAGTTGCTTAAAGCTTCACTAATTTGCTGAGACTGGCCTTGAACTCGAGATCCTCCTGCCTGGGCCTCCCAAGCCGCTGGGATTACAGGGCTGTGCCACTGCACCTGGCTACTTTTTTTTTTTTTTCCAACCAGTACCACTTGAAATTTCACTACCCCATCACATTGTGGGTGTCATGATATTATTGGCTTAGAATTTGTATCAATATTCACATACATACCCTGAGGAATAAAGTGAAGAAGAATAGTATAGAGGGCCTTATTGTTTTCTAGCTCTGGGACCTGGGCATAGGCACAGTATTTAATTTGGCTGAGTTATATTTAAGAAATGATAGTACTTTGGTTAGCTAGAAAGTTGCTTATGTACATAAAGTATATTCTGGATATATACAGTTTCCTTAAATGTGCACAATTAGTGTTTGATTGGTGGTCTCATTGTTAGGGCAGAGAACTGGGCAACAGGTGAATATCTTATCTATACTGGTACCTTGATCAAGTTCTCAAAAACTCTGTCCTTTTCCTCAGTAGAACAGGAGTAAGGGTTCTTTAATTCTGTTAACTATTTCGTTCTAATCTTACCAACAGAAGAGTCAGGCACAAAGATTAAATTTAGAGATGGTGTTAAGGTCCACCCTGATGGGCTCCATCTGATGAGCACAGTTTCCTCTGCCAAACTGTCAAGATGCTTTTGAAAACATTTTCAAATGCTACCACAATCTGAGGGCACTCCCTTCTTCCCTCAGAGTTTGGAGGGAGTGTTTGCTCAGTCTCTTAAAATACTTGACTGTCAACATTAAGCCATCTGCCTCCAGGAGTTTCACATGAATATTTAATTATAATGTTTAAACATGAGCTGTTGTGTCATTTCTGCC
Source organism: Marmota flaviventris (assembly GCF_047511675.1). Lineage (NCBI taxonomy): Eukaryota > Metazoa > Chordata > Mammalia > Rodentia > Sciuridae > Marmota > Marmota flaviventris. Next base: position 14,296,341 of record NC_092516.1, on the reverse strand, counting down.
TATTGATTTCATGTGAACAGTTTACAGACAAGGATCAGCAGCCCTCTGGAAGTGAGGGAGAGGATGATGATGTGGAAGCTGCCTTGAAGAAAGAAGTTGGTGACATTAAAGCTTCGACAGAGATGAGGCTAAGAAGATTCCAGTCAGTGGAGAGCGGAGCGAATAATGTAGTCTTCATCAGAACACTTGGGATAGGTGTGTCTAACACCCCTAATGTCATTGATCCTACAGTATTTGGATAGCTCCCTTTCTCAGAGAACACTGCCTATTAAATGGCTTCATGGCATGGCTATTTTAATCACTTTATTGCAAACTTTGTAGACCATATTAGCAGTAGGAACAGACAGAGGTAGAATGAGGAGGTGCACATTAGCATTGGCTTTGCCCCATTTCCTTTGTATGTAACTTTAGGCAGAAGGAGAGCGCATGTTCTGACTGCAGGGGGCACTTGCTACCCAGTTCCAGCCAATGGTTGCCTTTTGGGGAATTAGAGCCAGATTTTATGATGGAAATCTGGAGAAGTTCTTGGATTTTAAAATGTGGTCACCTAATTTAAAAAATATTGAAAACACTGAGCATTCCCAAAGAGACTGTATATAGCCTGAGGACCACCACTTCATGATAATGCACTGTAGCATTCTGAGATTCTGTCTTCCCAGGTCTGAGATCTAGACTTGTGTACTCATTAGTTGATATATTAGTCGAATCTTTTTAAGTGACTTGCAGTTTTTGTTTTTGTAAAAAAGTGTTTACTGTTTAATGTTTGTTACTCTGATAGTGCTATTGTTATATGAAAACAATAGTAGGGTATTGTGGTTGGATAAGTTGGGGCATTAAAAACATTAACTCCAGAATCTACATGAATAATTATTTTTAACAAAAGCAGTAATGGTGAAATGTTAAAATATCAGCTATAATGTAGGCACTGAAGAAATACTAGTTGGAAAAACTTGTTTGTTCTGTGCTGATTTCTTTTGTTTTCTTGTAGAACCTGAGAAATTGGTGCATCATATTCTCCAGGATATGTATAAAACCAAGAAAAAGAAGACTCGAGTTATTCTACGAATGTTACCCATCTCAGGCACGTGCAAAGCTTTCTTAGAAGATATGAAAAAATATGCAGAAACATTTTTGGAACCCTGGTTTAAAGCTCCAAACAAAGGGACATTTCAGATTGTTTACAAATCTCGAAATAACAGTCACATGAATAGAGAAGAAGTTATCAAAGAGCTGGCAGGTATGTTTCTCTTACTGATTTTATATGGGTATGTAGTGGTAAACACTTGTTTAAGGATTTCTTTTTCTTTGGTACCAGGGATTGAACCCAGGGGCACCTAACCACTATGCCACATCCTCAGCCCTATATCATATTTTATTTAGAGATAGGGTCTCACTGATTTGGTCAGTGCCTTGCTTTTTGATAAGGCTGGCTTTGAATTTGTGATCCTCCTACCTCAGCTTCCCAAGCCGCTGGGATTATAGGCATGTGCCTACGCACCAGCAAGGGTTTCTATTTTAACATATAAGGTTTACATTTTTCAGTGTAGATCAAGTGTATTAAAATATTAAATCTATTTCAGTAAATTAAATATGAGATTTTCTGATACTCCTTTCCAAACTGAGGTTTGGAATTTTCTTTTGGAAAAAAGTATATTTGTCTTTACGTACCCTTGGGAGATTGTTTCAAGGATTCCCTACGGATACCAAAGTGTGGATGCCCAAGTCTCTTATAAAGATGTAGTGTTTGCATACAACCTGTGCACATCTTCCATATACTTTAAGTCATCTCTAGATTACTTAGAATACCTAATTCAACATAAACATATAAACCGTTATTATACTATAAGGAGAAAATAATAACAATAAAAAAGTCTATATGTTCGGCACAGATGCAGTTTTTTCCCAAAGTTTTTTGAGCTAAGGTTGGTTGAATCTGTGGATGCCAGGCCCATGGATATAGAGGGCCAATTGTATATTTTAAAATTAAATGTCTCAGAACTTCATTCAAATTTACTTATTGAAAGGATTCAGGGTATTTGATTCAGGTTCACCTAGAAGAATGGACTGGTACATATTGTGTTTTAACAAATCCCCAACAGAAAGGAACGAGAAGTTGTTTGTATCCATCAAGCTTAGTGGTATCCCTCTCAACCTAAATGTTGTTCCTATTTTTATTACAGGAATAGTGGGCAGCCTTAATTCAGAAAATAAAGTGGATCTCACCAATCCCCAGTACACGGTGGTAGTAGAAATCATCAAAGCTGTCTGTTGCCTGAGTGTTGTGAAAGATTACATGTTGTTCAGAAAGTATAATCTCCAGGAGGTGGTGAAGAGTGCTAAAGACCCATCCCAGCCTCACCCAAAGCTAGGAAATGGGAAAGAAGTGAAATTGGAATCTGATGTCAAATTAAATCAAAATGACCCCTCAGAAGGGAAAAATAACCAGCAGGTGGTACCAGAGAATAATGAGGAGCCAGGGCAAACAAAACCCAAGCCTGAGTCACAAGTGGTGAATGAGGAAGGAGCTAAACCTGAACTTGCAGATCAAGTCATGGAAGGATCCAAGTCAAATGAAAATGACCACTCGTAGGAGGAGGTGGGTTTCTCAGTGAGGTTCTGTGAGATGCTACCAGGGTTCCATGTGAAATTATAATATTTGATGTTGTGCTGCAGAGTGCTAATCTCACAGTATCAACAGTGACCCCTCAGCCCTGTTAGCAGTTTTGTCAGAGCACTTTCAGCCCCCTTGGTGTGAGTATGGGCCCACCTGCTGTCACACAGGGAGGGGGTGGGAGAAAGGTGTGGGCTCCTCCCTTCTTCTCTTCCCAGCCTCCCTATATGCACTGCCAGTTGTTTTATGGAGTGAATATGCTCTGAGAAACAGAAATCAGAGGGAAGTTTTCCTTCTAAGCAAGGAATTTTTTTGTGCCACAACTAAGCTATCCCCTGCCATTTTGTTCTAAACATTGCAAAAATGTGGATTTTGTAGATTGGAAGTGAATTGTTTTGTGATTGTTTTATAGTTTTGTCTTTCTTGTTTAGTTATTATGTCATTTTTATCTTTGAATGTTTGCTTGCTGTGAACAAGTATTATGGTCATTGCTGCAGTTTTTGAAGGCAAGGTGGTGAGATACAAGAGGACCATTCCAGACCTATACCCACAGACATTTCTGATAAAGTTGGTGATAAGGAATCATCATCTCCTAATACAACAGACAAACAAAGAGATTCTGTCACTCCAGTGAAAGCTCCTCCAGGGTGATATGGATCTGTGAGCCAAGCTGTCCTCCCAGTGGGCATTGTCTGTGGCATGCATCTTACTAGCAGTTAACTCCAGCAGTTGTAACTAAATCATTTGCAAGGATATTGGTTAGTTTAACGGCTTTTGGAATATCAAAAACAGTAAAACTTTTGTTTTAAAAAAAATCACACTCAGTGAAAAGGTTTAGGAAGCAAATTATTTAGTAGCAGACTGTATCCCAGAAAAGAAAAAATTATGTAGTTGGTGAAAATGTAACAATATCAACATTACAGTGCTGGGGCAAGTATAAGAAATAGAAATGACTTTTCTCTTAGTTTTTAGTGATATGTCACATGAGGTAAAGAGGTTTTGTGTAGTTAACTGAGAAACAGCAACCTCTACCTGGGTTGAGTCAACAGATTTCACAAATATTTGTTTTGCTGTAGCATTTATAAGGTTTCTAAATATTGATGAAAATAAATGAACTTTTTTTTTTCCCCTGCTACTAGAAGTCTCTTAAAACAAAGGCCAATATATCTTTAAGTTATATCATTATACCTAAAAAAACGAAGGTCTGTCATCTGTACTAGTGCCCCATGTTTGGTGCTTGGCTCCGTGAGAGTTATGCCTCATTTCAAAAAAGAAATCCTGATGTTGGCAATACAGTACAGTGCTTTCTTCACAGAGGTGCTGATATCAACAACGTGGAGATGAAGAAAATTCTCAATAATGCTACAAAAATGGTTAATTTATTATTAAAGATCCATTTATGCCAAGAATGTTAAGCAAATCCCCAACTAAAACTTGGGACAAAGAGCACATGTATCTTATACAACCTACAGAAACCTGGTGGCTTATCAGAAGAAGAGTTTATAAAGAATGTTTGAGTGGAAAAGTGAATTACTAGGGCACTTACAAGAAAATAGGGCAGGTCTTGCTGAGTGCTTTCAAAATGAAGAATGGCAGTAGAAAGCCTATTTAGCAGAAATTGCTATTGCATATGTAATGAAAAAGTTTCTGCAAGATCCTAGAGAAAAAGTTTTTTCTTAAAGTGATAAGAATCTAAGATTTAGAAGGAAACTTAACTCTGGAAAAGTAATTTTAAAGAGTTGCCAAAGGAACTCTTGAAATGTCTCTCAGCAACTTGTACTTTATAATGAAGAATGCAAACATTACAAGTCTTCTGCCTAGAAGGAATGCAAAACCAAAGTAAGTAGTGTCTCTTCTCCTGTTTCCACTCTGAAGGAAGAGAAAGAACTCCACTCTGGTCTTTCAGCTCAAGACTTGTTTGAAATAAGAGCATCCTTCAACTTAGTGCTCACACTCATGCCATGAGGTATTTCCGCAGGGGTTACCTGAATTTGAAAATGTCTTCAAGGGTCCCTCCCAGGTAAAGTGATTGAAAAAGGGTGGAAGACACTTAGGAGCAGTATAAAATAAATTGTGTAGATTGAGAACATTAAGGGACTATTCTTTTTCAATTTAAGAAAGTTTGATAGTAGCATAAGTGAAAACTCCCTACATGAGTGTCTGCCTGTGTAATAGCTAGTCACCGTGGGAATGCGTGTGTACCCTTAGAGCTCTTTGTGATAAACCAGACTAGGAGGATGTGGGAGGGACAGAGAGGGTGGGCAAGACCTTGCTGACAGGTGGGGTGGTAGGTATCTTCAGATGTTTAGAATGTTAATGAGGCTGAGGTCTTCTTGGAAGGATGAGTGCTGTCAGTGTTGTTTGGGGGAACAGGGAGGATGGGATCCTGGTGCCTTCTTCAGTGGACTTGCTCCAAGACAAAGATACTTTTGATAGTACAAAATAAAGGGACTCTGGGAATAAGTTGGCCATACAGCTACAGAACATAGAACTCTGTGGCACTAACTGGTTCCTTTTGCTTTGTGAAGCTGCTACTTTACAAAAGAATTTTATAGTTTAGGTCTAGTCACTTTTTGTGTTTATTTGTATTTGATAAGACCTGAGTGTCACACAAACTGTTCTTCCCCAACTGTACAATACTGTGTTCTGTTGGGGTCTAAATTCATCCATTGACAGCTTTTGCTTTCAGGTTAATGTCTGTTTATTTTCACTGACATTTGAGCATCTTGTTACAAATGATGAGATTCCAGGGTGGAACTGAATGCTTTTCTTTATTTTTTTTTTTTTAATTCTAAAAAATTACAGCAGTTAAAAACACTCTTGTGGTTTAATGAACTCTTTTGCTCTGTTGAAAAAAGAATTAAAATTGGCATTTTAAAATATGTTTCTCAAAGCTTAAAAACACAATTTTCAAATGGTAGTTTTACTTGTGTTTTGCTTTTTGTATAGCCAGATATTCAGCTTGTTTTTCATAGTTTCTTGTATTTTCCAAAAAAAAAAAAAAAAAATCAAAATAAATTTGTTCCTTAAAGATTGGTGTTCTGTACTTTTTCTTCCTTTCTACCTCTTAGAAATACAATCTCGTTTCATAGTATACATATCACAAAAAATATTTGCATGTCAAATAATGTATCAAAAAAATCATATACATGGTTCTAAAAAGTAAAGATAGAAAAAATTATTAGTTGCTCTAGATTAAATACTCGCAGCACAGGCCTGTAATTCCAACAACTCAGGAGGCTGAGACAGGAGGATCATGAGTTCAGAGCCAGCTTCAGCAATAGCAAGGTGCTGAGCAACTCAGTGAGACCCTGTCTCTAAATAAAATACAGAATAGGGCCGGGGATGTCGCTCAATGGTTAAGTGCCCCTGAGTTCAATTCCCAATACTCTCACCCCCCAAATTTCCTAAATAATCAAAGTTTCAGGTATTTTATAGGATTTTGTTCCAAAACAAGTTAACAATATGGTGTTATAGTTAATTTCATTAAATTCACTTTTGAGTTATTTGGACTCCTCATTTTAACATCAACATTTTAGTTTGTCTTCAGATATTAATCTCATAAAGATGCTTTGCAGAAGAAATTCTGACTTGAACATTTTTTCTTAGAATTGTTCTTTATTTTTAATTAAGCATGACAAGATAAATGAAACATTGTGTGCTATGCTTTTCAGAGTAATCATTTTACCTCTGCTATTTTAAACACTACAAATCATTACTTTTGTTGGTTAGGTCATAACAATATTCTTCTCAAATATGTTTAGATATTTATTTGCTGCTTTATTTTTTGGCTAAGTGCAAAACAAAAATTCAGTTGAGTTTTCAACCAGGAAAAATCTTACACATTTTAAGAAAGTAATCAGAATTTATCAGGAAGTACTAAAAGAGAGCTTCAAGTTAGCCTTAAATCCTTCAGTTTTCTTATCAAGCTACCTTCGTCCCCATTCTTGGTCTCTTAAAACGTTGCGCTTGATTTTTCCAGTGATTGTCTTTGGGAGTTCTTGAACAAATTCCACCTAATTGACAGGCATATTATGAGACACTTAATTCCATTGGCTTATCCCAGCTGTCAGTGTAATAGGAGAGAAGGCTCATGAAACTCAGAGGCTGAATTTTAGCTCTAGAGATGGTCTTAACCTGAGCTCATTGCATTTTGTAGGCACTAGAAACTGGTCTGTTCAGATAGTAAGGACCACAGGGCAGCTGCCTCTTACTGGTGTTTAGTGTAAATTCACTGTGGGCTCTGCCAGAAGAAAGTAACTCCTTTTGCCCCTTTGTTTCCTCTCTAGACTTGACCATAAAATCCTGTCTGTTCCCCTCAAAGTAAGATTATGGGGAAAAAAAAAAAAGATGTATTTTAAAATGTCATCAACCCTCACTTCTGAAAATCAAAGGGTTTATTTAGTTTAATGGAGAAAGTGTTAAAATGGTTGATTAGTTATTGGGTTGAAATTAACTTCCTTTTGGCTCAAGTGGCAACTGAAATGGAATTGTTTCAGAGAGGAATTGTCCATATCAAGCAGTAGGCCTCCAGGGCAGGAAGGAATCTGCAGTTCTGTCTGTACTTAGGATTGTTTTTGAGTCCTCTCTTGAAGAAGGTTTCGGGGAAGATCCTTCTTTTGGATACTATCTTCCTGAGCCTTAAATGAGGTCACTTAATACTTTCAGGCATGCACTTTGAATTTATAGGCCTATTAGGCCAAGAGTACCAAGAAGAATCAGGTGCCATCCCTAAAAATAAGTCACTTTGGCAGATACTGCCTCTATTCTCCTCCCCATATGGAATAGAACTAAGAACTAATTAGTTATATAGATTCTTACTCTGTAATTCAGAGGTTTTTTTTTTTTTTTTAAACCTAGTTTATCACATATTTGTAGTGCCCTGATACGTAACATTTTAAAGCAAAATTTTCAGGCTAAACTGAAAAAGTACACTATAAAGTCAAAATCCAGTAAAATCTATAGACCTGCTTAGACCCTAGTTTGGTAACCCAAAGGTGTACTTGCCTTTCTTGGATATTTGTAAGGTGCAGTTGATTTTTTCACATGATCCTGAAGCTCCAGAGTTAATTTCTCAGGGTTGGAGGATTTGAAAGGTGCAGATAACACAACAAAAGCTTTCACCACCTGGCAGGCAAAACAAAAACAAAAACATTTACATCGCCATCTTTGTTTTTCAGACAAGTCAAGGGCTGAAGGTAGGCACTGTTAATAGCAACCCATGATAAGTTCAGTCACCTGAACAGAGCTTGTACACAATTATAAAGTTTGATAGCTATTTCCAGGTAAATGAGTTGTGAGTGAGGGGTGCAGCGATGCTTTTATGGCTGAGTTCTGTTTATATGTCACATATTTAACATTTCCCTTGACCGTGTTACTAAACAGGCATCATTAATTGACAGACGACCCCTTACGCCAACAAGCCTATAAAAGAAGCATGTTGTTGCAGGACAAATGGAGGGTCTAGAGAATATGGTTTGAAGGGGTGTTGGGGAGCCCTAATGGAGGAAGGATGATGTGTCAGTAATGTGCATTTGACCACAAATGCCTCTAAGGTGTTTCTTGCCTCCTCTGTTTTGCCTCTCTTTAGAGCAATTAGATCATTATTGGGTTAGCAAGCCTACTTCAAATGATTATTCATACATGGATTCTAATAGGTATATACTTTTGGTGTCCTGAAATCAAGAGGAGACTATTTTGGAGAATGTGATTAGATGATAGTGGAGGGGGTCCAGGCAGTAGGGGCACAGGATCCCATGTTCCTGCAGAGGGTCTCTGGCAGGAGAGAGGGAGGAACAGAAAGCTGTGGGAGGATGCTGATAGGCACACTATTGGGGGATTTTTTCCCCCACTTGCTGAGTCTGGAAACTTTCATGAGGAATGGAAATTCTCCTTTCATGTTATAAGGCTTCCTCCTAGAACTAAGGTTATTACTGTCATTGCCTTAATAACCTTTCATTAGACCCTAAATGGCCATGGGACTTATTTGATGAGTCTGGCCGCAATCTATCTGTATCTTTTCTGTAAGAAACTGTATTTTGAGCTCCCTGACAATTTTACAGACTGAAGTCTATTGCTTTTGTTTATGTACCATCTGTTCCCCGTTTTTAGTAACAGTGTTTGTAGTTTCCTATGGAGCATTACCCTAACTTCTCCCATGAGGGTTGGTACCAGCCCTCATGTCTGATGACAGGCATGTGACCCAGGCCTGGCCAGTGGCCTCTATCATTCTTTGGACCACATTGGCTAGAGATGTGATCTAAGATGGGCAAATGAGATCATGGAAGTTACTTGAAACAGTTGAAAAGAACTTTCTCCTTTCCTGGAAGGGTGGGGAGGATTGTTAAGCCACAGGAGCCTGGAGTCGGTTGTTATCAACCAAAGTGTTCAAATGGCGCCAACTTAAGCAACAACAGAGCCAGACATGGAGAGAGACTGTCACGCTAACTTCACTGAATGCTTGGCTATATCTGCTCCTGAATACTTGTTTGTGTGAGCCCCCCAAATTATTATTATTATTATTATTATTATTATTTATAACTGAAGTCAGTTTGAGTTGAATTTCTGTCCCTTGCCACCTAGAGAATCCTAATCCTCAACCAGGAGCAGTGGCACACACCTGTAATCCCAGCTTCTTGAGAGGCTGAGGCAGGAGGATCGAGAGTTCAAAGCCAGCCTCAGCAAAATGCGAGGTGCTAAGCACTCAGTGAGACCCTGTCTCTAAATAAAATACAAAAAGTAGGGCTGGGGATGTGACTCAGGGCCCGAGTGACCCTGAGTTCAATTTCTGATACCAAAAAAGAGAAAGAAAAAAAAGAGAGAGAAAATCCTAATCCTCTTTGGGACACAGCTCATTTGTAAAGTTGATTGCCTACTACACTATTTTTAAATTTTTTTTTTTTAATTTTTTTGGCCACATGTATGCCCTATAAGCGACCACTCTTGATTTAGTCTTCGCTGTGGTCAAATGCACAGAAGTTGAAATACAAAATTGCAGCTGCAATGAATGGCGTTGGCTCTACCTCTCCCCGGATTGGATCTGGACTGCTGACCACGGCCGACTCCACGACCGCAGGGTGCTCTATGAGTGCGCTCTCCACTTCGAAGGGCCCAATGCGGTACCTGCCGAGGAAAAGAAACCTTGGATGCTGTGCTCTCCCAGCGGATTGCCCTCCCCAAATTGCCCTTCCCTATTGAGAAGACATGCATTATATTAATATGTAAACTTGATTTTCTGTAGTTACATATTTCATGACCATGAAACTCAATGAATCGTTATTTCCTGCGAGTGGCAAAGGTACAAACCCAGAGGATATGATGACATCATCAGCTCTGCCCACAAACCAAAAGTACCCATCGCCGTCCTTCACGCCTCTGTCTCCGGTGACATAAAAATTTCCTCTTAGGGTGGCAGCAGTTTTCTCTGGGTTGTTCTAGGAATCAAAAGTGTCATTTGGGAATTAGTTTGCACAAAACAGACAGGGACATGGCACCCATTAAATGACTGGCACAGTACACATTCTACTTCTAAAGAAATGATTTTTTTTTCTAAAAAAAATAGTTTCCAGCATAAAATACAAAAGTTCCAAAAAAATGTAATAAAAGGAAAGTCTCTCTTTTTCCTTCTGGTGCCTCCCTCTGTCCCTACTCCTGCCCCCAACCTGTCCTTTCTGAGGACAGCCACTGCACCTGATTTCTTACACCTGGAATTTAACCTTGACACTTAGGAGATGGATGAGGTTCTCTCCAGTTTACAGTTGATAAATTACACGGGGATTTGTCACTCGCCCACGTTTAATATAGCAAGACATATTGGGTGGAAATTTGCACATGTCTGCATTTCTCCATTTTCATACCACATATTCAGAGAAGAAGCAGAAGGGCCGTGTGGACTTCAGTCTGAGAGCAATTTCCCCCTCTTTGCCAGGTGGTAGGACATTGCCATTTTCGTCTATAATCTGAGAACGCAACAAACAGTTCAGGTTCTGACATTTTTTCTTTTCACAAAATGACAATGGGTTGTGAACAGCTGTGTAAGGAGGGGCAGGGAGCTGCCAAAACAGCTCTCTTCCTCAGGGAGCCCCATAACTTCTCAACCCACCTGGACATCGTAGGGCAAGACGCCTCTCCCCATGGAGCCTGGTTTGATTTCTTGTCCTTTCATGTTGGCACAAATTATTCCCTATTGAGAAGACATGCATTATATTAATATGTAAACTTGATTTTCTGTAGTTACATATTTCATGACCATGAAACTCAAGATTCCATATTGACTCATTTCCCCCAGTAGGCAAGCTCATCTTCTCATCTTCTAATATATTACTCTAGAACAGATTCCAACTTGAGTGGGCCTGGGAATCACCTGGAATGTTATTACAACATAGTTTGCTCATCCCAGAGTTTCTGATCCCACACGTTTGCGGTAGGGTCTGAAAATCTGCCTTTCTAACAAATTCCCAGACGACGCCAGTGAGTCTGGTTTGAGGACCATACTTTGAAAACCACTTCAAAAGACTCCATGATGTGACTCTTGGAGAAAATTCCCCACAGACAACAATGGAAAGATGGGCAGCTCATTCTGAGCCTCACCGACCCCTGCAGCCCCTGAGTTTCTCCTGGGTGGAGAGGAAGCAGGAATACTATAGAACAATAGCAATTCCCCTAAGTCCAAACCAAATTAGGAAATTCACGAGTTTTGATAACTCCTGGAAACGTAAGTTATTTTGGGAAATGACATAAAAATTCAGAGCAGGATCGGGGCACCTCAGGTATTCAGTTGACAGACCTGGGACTGAAAAATCCCAGTGTCCACATCTGCAGGTTCTGTATCCTTGGATTCCACCATCCAAGTGTTGGAAATATTTGTTTTTTAATTGCATCTGTAGTGAATATGGGCACTTCCTCCTTTTTATTTCCTAAACAGTACAGCACAACAGGTATTTAAGTAGCATTTATATTTTGTATTACATATTAAAATTTAAATCATATTAAATTTAAATCATCTTTAAATTTTAATATTACATATTAAAATTTAAATCATCTTTAAATTTTAATATTACATATTAAAATTTAAAGATGATTTGAAGTGTCCAGGAGGATATGTGTAGGTTAGATGCAAATGTTGCACCATTTTATATAAAGGGACCTAAGCATCCCAGGATTTCCGTATTATCCTCTGGGGTCCTGGAAACACTCCCCATCGGTACCGGGGCACCACTGTATTGAACTTAAACTCTGCCCTTAAATATACCACTTCTGTCTGTCCGTAGCCCTCGTACAGCTGCAGCCCAGTTTGCGCCTTCCACTGTTCCAACACCTCCGGGTTGAGCGGTTCCCCTCCCGTCACACAGTGCCGAAGCTTCTTGAATTTGTACCTAAAGAGAAAGAGCTGGAGGTAGTCTTGGGGGAGAGAGAGAGGGGTGATTTTCACAGTGAGATAAGGAAGACATTCAAGCAACAACCTGGAGAGCTAGGGAGGCAGGCAAGTCTTGGAAAAGATCCCTCCACACACGTTTGTTGAATGACTGCCATGTCGCCAGACCATTAGTGATGAAAAGAGTTTCCTGAAGGAGTTTACACTGTGGCCAGGGGGGCGGGGGGAACTTGGCTATTAAGGAAAAGCCTAGAAGAAAATGCTAAAAATAAGTAATTGTGAGACAATGTAACAACTAACAGCAATTAGGGCTTTAGGAGCCCTCTTAGACTCTGTTTTACAGATGAGGAAACAGACTAGAAAGGTTAAAGAATTTGCCCAAGCCCAGGGGCCTTGGGAGGCTGAGTTGGGAGGATCGTGAGTTCAAAGCCAGCCTCAGCAATAGCAAGGTGCTAAGCAACTCAGTGAGACCCTGTCTCTAAATGAAAACACAAATAAGGCCAGGGATATGGCTCAGTGGGCAAATGCCCCTAAGTTCAATCCCGGTATCCGCCACCCCTCCAAAAAAAAAAAAAGAATTTGCCCAAGAACTCTGGAATAATAAGGGCTTAGGTGGATGCTCTGTAGGGCACATGTAGCACACATCTCTCCAAGCATGTCACTTACAGTGAATTCTCACCACAGCCCTGGGTGTGGGGGAGTGGGGTGGGATGATGCTTGATCTCTCTTTTGGATGGAGTTGATGGAGGCTTGGCAAGGTCATGATGAGTGTCTGAGGTCACACCATGATAGCAGAGTGTGTTTGACTTTGGAGTTGAGCTTCTAACCACTGGCCTTACTAGACTCAGCTGAGGAACCCTGGACCAGCCTGTCTCTCACACAGGGTGGTCCCAAATGTTCAGGAGGGTGTGGGTAGGGCACAAATTGTGTGTATTTAAAAGAACCATTGAACAGCCTTTGAATTGTCCTTGAAATGTGAACACAAGAGTGTTGAGAAGGGAAGGCCAGGGATGCTGGGTGAGCGCCTTCACTGTGGTTCACACGGAGACTCCTGCCCACGTACCTCTTGAGGTCTTTCTGCACAAGCATCCGGTACACGGTGGGGGCACTGCACATGGTCGTAATGGGGTAACTGACAAGCGTCTGGATAATGGAGAGAGACAGAGATGTTAGAAACCGTCCACGAAAGGCCATGACTAGAAGGGAGGCCTGCAGCCTGTGGTCTCTTCCACCAGCATGAACCCATTTCTCGGCTGCTTCTAGGAATAAGAAACCAAGTATGTATTTGTTGTCACTAGTGACCATGTATCTGTTGGGCATTTCTGATCACTGTTAAGAATGTGTATCTGGGAGGGCTGGGGTTGTGGCTCAGTGGTAGAATGCGTTGCCTAGCATGTGTGAGGCCCGGGGTTTGATCCTAGGCACCTCATAAAAATAAATAAAAAAAGGTATTGTGCCCACCTACAACCATATATAAATATATATATTAAAGAATCGAAAGAAATAAAAAGAGTGTGTGTGTGTGTTTCAGAGACAGACAAGACACACACCATCCCAACTGACAAGCAAATTGTTGAATTTGAAAACAACCCAAAGTAAGAACTGGTCTGTTCCACCCAAGGGCTGTGTGTGTTACCTTTCATGGTGGAAACTTATAACGTTCTTGCTTTGTGGTACCGACTGACCCACTGGTACCTCCCCAGCACCTTTCCCACAGAGAATATTAGTCCTTTTGAGTGGATTGAGTCAAGGCAGAAATGGGCATTTTTCAAGGCCTTTTGTTAATGGTTTAATGGTTTAAAATCTGATGGGCACATTTTGTCTCCAGTTCCTTAAATGACCTAGGCATCTAAAATCTAAAGGAATATTAATGTTTCCAAGATCCTCTGTCTGGAGGAACAAGTTTCACTGTGTCAATGTGTTGACAATTGTATTAAGCTTAAGAATCTGGGAGAAGCCTCTCTAGATGTATATACAGGCTATCTGGATTGTCATAGATCAACAATAACCTGTGAGCTGAAAATGAGCATTTCTACCATATGTTCCCTAGATTTAATTTTTTTTCCCTGTAGTGCTGGGCATTTGAACCCAGGGCCTTATGCATGCGAGGCAAGCACTCTACCAACTGAGCTACATCCCCAGCCCCACTAGATTTAATTTTTAATAAGCGTAATGTATACATCTAAGAAAAGCATAAATCTATAGAGGTTTTTATAGCACTTACATTATCTTTGTAAAATAAAAATGCTCTTATTTTACAAAATAAGTTAGAGACTACAAAGTGAACTGATCTTCAGGGCCTTCTGTAAACCTGATAAAGAAATCTCAGCCCTTCTTTACTTTGTATTTCTCTCACAGCCCTGGAGACATTGTGTCAGAGCAGTTTGCAGATAAAAAAGGTGTACTGTGTATTTAATATGTACTTTGTCAAACTTAATTGATTTTTCATGGATGAAATATAATTGGTCTGAATCACAGTCTTCTAAAGGCTAAGCTATCAGATATCTGAATCTAGTCATGTCTGGCTGAGCTGGAAATGCATGCCTGGTTTCCAGAAGAGTCAGCCAATTAAAATGAGAAGCATTCAACAAATAAAAAAGAGAGAGAGAGAGAAGCATTTAATTGTGGGTGGGGTGGAGAATGGAAGGAGCTGCTTTAGGAGAAAGATGGTCCCACCTGCAATCTCCTCCACACAGGAGTTCGGCTTTATCAGTTATTGTCTTATGTTTCTTTAAACCAGAAACAAAAATCTTTGTTTCATCTTGAGATTTCTAATCTGTTATTTGAAACCAGGCTCCTAATGAAGCCAGATTTAAAGTTAGTTAATCAGTGTAGTTAGGTAAATCCGGGTCTAATATCAAGTGAAATCTAAAATGGAGGCCATGAGAATGAATTCCCGGAAAAGTTGAGCAACTCTTGAAATGTTAATGAAGTCCAGGAAATAGCCCCCAACAGATTTGAAGATAGCCCATCCCAAAGAAATGTTAATGAAGTCCTTCCTCCCCAGATTACTTCTTTGGCCCACCTGTGTCCCACCCCTTGGGCCTTCCAACCTACATTCCATCACTGAAAGAACTATAAAAAGAGGAAACAAGCGCACTTCTACGGATTCCACCTCTTGGGTCCCCTTCTTCCTCCGGGACAAGTCTTTTCTGCTGTCCTTTAATAAACTTCTAAATTCTACTCTGACCTTGCCTCAGCGTGCTTCTCTGGCATTGTTCTTCAACATTGGGGAAGCAAGGACTCGTCACCGGTCAACAGCGGTAACACTAAGCAGTCACAGATTTCGTGACACTAGAAATCCTTAGCGATTTGAGCTTAAGTCTGGGTCTCCCCCTTGAGAGTGGTGGGGTGATCCCCTCCACTCTGTCAAATGCATTCAAAAGCCTAGTCCCAGGAGGGTGTGCCTCTGAGAAAGGAATGACTTTCAGAAGCCCTATATTCTGAGGAATCATATTTTTATTTGTATGTGGTGCTGAGGATCGAACCCGGGCCGCACGCATTCCAGGCGAGCACGCTACCGCTTGAGCCACATCCCCAGCCCATGGAATCATATTTTTAATAGAAGATGGGATGTTGCTCTAAAGAGACATGTAAGAGAGGCCCCGACTTACATCCAGGAAGGCGTCAGTGTCAAACGAGGCCATCCGATGCACAAAGACGCAGGCGCCCCAAAGCCAGGAAGAAAACACACTACCAATGGCGGCCTTGATCCAGCCTGTGTCTGACATGTTCCATATGACATCGGAGGACTTCAAGTCCAGCCAGTATCTGAACAATATGGAGAGGCAACAAAACAGACCCCAAATAAATCAGTACAAACAAAAACAAAAACAGGAAAGCAAATAAACGAGTGTCTCTGAGGAGTGGCCATGCCCTAGAACCTCATGGGCTAGACAGAAGGGGTCAAGGGAAGCCCCAACTCAAGGCGAGGGGTTCCACTTCCTACTCTTCTTAGTGGGCTTTTTCAGGAATCCTAGGTAGTCCATGCCTGGAGTGGGAATCTGGCTTTGGCAGGATTTTCTGAGCTCACCCATTGATGCAACAAATTATTAAGCAAATATCATGTGCTTGGCACTCTTCCAGCACAGTGAGCCAGAGAGACTGAATCTCTAAGAAGGGGAATAAGCAAACAATAAAGTAATTAAGTATGTAATAAATATACCATGATTTAAACTGGTGATAAGTGCTGTGACATAAATAAAGCAGGGTCTTAGAGGGTCTTTTTTTTTTTTTAAGGAAGGCCTTTCTGGGTAGGCGAATTACCTGGCAATGAGGAGAGGGAGCCCAATGTGTCATTATGGGAATTGAATCAAAGTCACTTCCTTCTTAAGTTCTTGCTTGATCTGTGGGTCAGATGGCACCATTTACTGAACTAGGTGGGACAGGGCACTGGAAGTCATTCTATGGGAGGTATCTTACAGCCATTCGAGGAGTGTTCATCAGACAGTGGATGCACCTTATGGCAGCTCTGGGAAAGAGTTCATCAAAAGCAAAGTTTTTGCTTTGAGTTTTTCCTCCTACCTTCCACAGAGGGCGTACCCAATGCCAATGCTACTGTGAGAGTGCTGAGCCATCTTCGGAGAGCCCGTGGTACCGCTGGTGAAATAAATGGCCATTGGTTCTTGACTTCCTGTCTCCACACAGCTGTGCTCTTCAGAGGCAGATCTGAAAAACATGGTGGCTGGAGATGGTAGAGCCATTTAACTAGGATGTTCCTTTTGCTCTGAAACAATAGCTTCCCAGAGAGGAATCCCTTAAATCTCAGAGGGACTTTGAAGATCAGTGCTAAAATCTAGCCATTCAAATCTTTTTCTTTAGCTCACCTCCTTATGAGTCAAATAGAGAGCCAAGATAGCTTTCAGTATTCATAACCAAAGGGTATGCATTTTATTTATTTAAACATTTTTTTCATAAGCGCTTTGCTTAATATGTGGAAGCCAGACCAAAATAAGGAGAAAAGGGGGTGGGGAAAATCGTATGGAAATAGAAGAGAGATCGGTGGAGCGGAGGAAGGGGATTGAGGGGAGGGAGGAGGGACAGGAAGAGGGAGAACAGCGGAATAAAATTGACCAAATTATGCTATGTGCATATACGGATATACCCCCATGATGATAAAACTCTGATTTTGCTCTGGTACCAGGCAGTCAGCTGCTTCAGGGGAGATCCTCTCTGTACGGCTCCTCAGGATAAGTCTTGATGAACTTAAGCCAATGATAGTTTAGGAGCAGACACAATCTGCAGCTGCCAAAAGGGTGTGTAGTCCATTTTTTGTACACTTTAGCTATTTTTTCCCCCTCATATCTTTGTTTATGCTCTTCCTGTGCCTAGAACATCAACTTTATTACCTCAAGATTAGAGTTCAGGACCCTTTGCACTAGGACAGGAAAAGAGAAGCATCAGTCTGGTCATAATCTTGACTTTTCCCCCATCCCATCTAGAATATTCTAGAAAGCGTTCATGGACTTCTATCCTAGGAAGGCAGAAGGAAGGTGAGAGGTCTTCAAATGAACTCCTTCAACAGAAGATTGATTGGTGCTCATGGATGTAAAATTGCCCTTGCTATTTCTCTGTGTGATTTATCTGACTTGGCCATGAGATAACTATCCCGACCTCAGTTTGTAGAGGAACGATCCATGGTCTTTTTGAAGTTATGACACTCCAAAGTTTTTTGAAGTGGGGATTCCCTCCATCTCGAAAACTGCCCTCCAAATGTACAGAATTACAATTTGAAATTCATGTAATTCATTTTTCTTCTTTTGTGAATTTTATGCCATTTTAAAGCTTTCTTGGAGACTCAAGAGTTGTTTAGGATGGGGGGACTGTCTCTGAAGTGGAGTGGGGTTGCTGCCCACAGAGTGTGCAAGATAACTGGGATGGAAAAGAAACAGGAGAACTTCAAAGTGTGGATTTAAAAAAAAAAAAAAACTTATTCTTTAAGATTTTTTTAAATTTTGGTATTTGAATAATGCACAAAAATATATGTGTATAATTTTAAAATAAATACGTTTGGGGTAGTGTGTTAAAAAGCATTTTATCAATGGAAATACATAGACAAATAACCTGGATGTCCCTAACCTTAGGAATCAATACATGTGGAATTTGAAAATGATAGTGCGATTATAATTACAGCTGTGTTTATGGAGTGATCGTTTTGTGCAAGGGCATTGTGCTAACATATCTCCTGCTTTATTGCATCTGATCATCAATATAAATAAAGGAAATTTATCTTCCTTTAATAAAACCACGGCTCAATACTATTGTTATCCACATTTTATGGGTAAGGTACAGACTTTCAGAAAGATTATTGGGCTTATCTAAGTTTATACAGCTTATAACAAACAGGACACCGATGTGAGCCCTGGGGAGAGAATTCTGCAATCGGCCAACAGGATTTGGTTTTCATAGAGTAAAATTACTTCCAACTAAGGCAACTGCTCTGGTATCCAACAACGTTTACATGTCTTCTCTTTCTGTGTACTTCTTTGGGAAAGGCTTTTGAAAACCTTTATTTATTACATGTCATCCAAGTGAATCAGTAATTTAGATTAAGGGAATGTTGATATGTCCCTGAATTAAACTTTGTTGATTTTCAAATAAAAAAAGAACAAAAACATAACATAACTTATTGAACACCTCTTTGAAGGATAATACTATTAATTAGCCTTTTACCTACATCTTTTACAGCTCAGAAAGGACTTTCTCATATATTAGCTTTTTTTTTTTATCCTCAAGACAACACTTAAGATATATGCAGTAGAATCCTCCATATTTACACAAGAAGAAAACTGAAGTTAAGTGATCTGTTTTGTTCATTCATTCATTCACAAAATATTTCTTAAGTACCTGCTATGTGTTGTTAGGTAGTGGAGATAAAGTGATCAACCAAACAGACAAAGGAAGCCTCTGCTTTCTTAGAGTTTTAGAGCTTGTTAGTTAGGGCAGGTGTTGATGAACCTTTCCTATAAAGGACCAGATAGCAGATATCTTAAGCTTTGTGGACCAGAGAGTCTCTGTTGCTTCTACTCAATGTTGCAGTTGTAATACAAAAGCAGCCATAAACAATATGTGAACAAATGGGCATGGCTGCCTTCCAATAAAACTTTATTTACAAAAACAAGGGGTGGGCCAGATTTGGCCTGTGTGTTCTCATATGCCGATTCCCACTCCAAAAGAGAAAAATAGGGGAAACAAATGAATGGACCTTGGAACTCAGGTAGTAACAAATGCTATGAAGAAAATAAGAGAGTGATGTGATGGAGTGGCCTGTAGCTTTGCTAGTTTGGTAAGGGAAAGCCTCACTTAGGATAAAACATTTGAGCTGAAATCAGACAGCAAGAAGCCAATGGTGAAAAGAACTAGGGAAGAGCATCCCAGGAAGAAGGAAGAGTAGGTATAAAGGCCCTGAGGAAGGACATGTTTGAGGGATAAAAGGAAGTGAGATAACGGATGTGGTCCAGAGGTTAAGCAAGGGCCAAGCTATGTAGGATACTCATTGTTGGCCACAGAAAGAAGACCGAATATGGAGGCCAGAAGGCTATATTGCTTCCTACTGCCCGTAAATCCTTTAATATGTAATTCTTTTCTAGAAGGAACCTGGGTCAACTCAGTGTTGCTGAGTCCTTGGAGACAGATTCCAAGATGTAGCTGTGATTTGTGCTCTTACTGGTGCTACAGATAGATCAGGAAAAAATACTCACTGGAATAACTGGTGGAAGCTGAGCCACCCTTCCCGGCTGTGTGGAGACACCAGGAGTTTGGTCTTCAGGTGAGGACACTCTGACATGATGGATTCTACTGCAGGGGCCACCTCCTCACTGACCACAATGCCCTTGGCCTCGGATACTTGCAGCCGGTAGAGGATGTCTCTTGCTGTCAGCTGGGTAGTTCCTGGCATGAAGACAAGCCCTGGGAAGGATAGAAGGTCCCAAGCTCAAAAGAACTGTTGTCCACTACGTAGGCCCTCCATGGACCTTAGGCATTGTGCCTGAGCATGGAGGAGTCTCACAATCCAGCCTTCAGTTCCTCCTGCCTTGGTCCCAGGGCCCTCCCACAGGACCCTGGTCACTGGAAGTTCATTATGGCTCTGGAGACCGACAGACTCCAGGTCTAATCTCTGTCTTGTCATTTGCTAGTTTTGTGGCCTTGATCTCTCGGCCTTCCTTTATTTATCTGTGAAATGGGGATAATGGTAGCACCTGGCATATGGGAGATATTGTAATGGTGGGTGCTGATGTGACATTTTAGTGGAATTGTGGACTCATCACAGTGACACCCTAAGTAGCACTGGCTGTCTTACTTCAGGTTTTCATGAACGTCATCATATTCAATCCTCTGAACCAAGAGTCTCCAAAGTGAGACTGTGAGATTTTCAAGATAATCCCATAGGAAGGAGAAAAGAAAATAACAGAACTTAAAAAAATTGAGATACTATAATACGTTTTGTGATTTTATGTCCTTTTTTTTAACCTTTATTTTATTTATCTATGTGGTGCTGAGGATTGAACCCAGTGCCCCACGCATGCTAGGCAAGCACTCTACCACAGAGCCACAACCCCAGCCCCAATTTCTTTCTCTCTCTCTCTCTCTCTCTTTCTCTCTCTCTCTCTCTCTTTGGTACTGGGGATTGAAACCAGGGGCACTTAACCACCGAGTCACATCCGCAGCCCTTTTTTGTATTTTATTTAGATACAGAGTCTCACTGAGTTGCTAAGTGCCTTGCTAAGTTGCTGAGGCTGGCTTTGAACCCTCGATCCTCCTGCCTCAGCCTCCTGAGTTGCTGGGATTATGGGTGTGTGCCACTGCACCTGACTCCTATTTCCTGTTTGTATATATATTTTATAACATGCATACTCTATTAGTGCAGTAGAACAGTATTAAAAAAAGTCTATAACCAAATGGCAAGAGGCATGTCCTAAATATTTTTATTGATAGATTATACAACCCCAGATACCTGGAGACTACCATTCTAAGCAATCCTGGGAGGTTCATGCAGTCGTTACCATTTGATGGAGATGAAATCTGATCACAGCTGGTGAGTGGCAGAGACAACCCTCAGGTCTCTGGGTCCCCGTGGTTTAGCAACACTGAAATTTACCTAGACTACTATGGCACCGTTTCATTTATACCATTTCCTCACTTTATCCTAAACACTGATTGGACATGGGCCTCAAAGTACCAGTTCCTGATGAGAAGAACATATGTGGCAGAATTGGATGTAAGAAAGAGAGAAGGTAGTTGCATTTTCTAAAGTGAGTCTGTGGGAAAAAAGTGGTATTATGTAAAGCATCATGGATACCCTCTATCTTCTATGGAACACTTATAATGTGCCTAGGATCTCACTTAAAATTAACCCCAGTGTGACAAGTCACTCAAGGGTTGTGGAGTCAGTGTCAGAGCCAGGGTGCAAAGATACATTATCCAGACTTCCAAGGTGTAGGCTGTATACCAGACTGCTTATTTCTTGATGAATTTCCCGAAGTTAGCTAAACAGGGAGATGTGAATTCCCAGGGAGAAGACCATATTTTATTGAATATATTTTTAAAACTCTTAAACGTCATCCTCTTATGAGAAAATGAATAACTATGTCAATATAAGGAAGTTGATTAAAGAAACACCCTAGAGGATCTCAGAACATTCACCCAACTTAAAAATATACCATTCTACAAACCACTTGTTCTTAATGAATCTTAATGAATCTCAAATAACTGGTCCCCTGGATTTGTGATGTGAATGTGTCCAAAGGATAAACTTCTATTTCAGAGGGACTGGAGTAATTTCAGATAGTAAATATTCAACAGATAACAAATATCTTGAGCTGTACTGCATGCAACTTTTCAGCAAAACCAAACTGTTCTGCCACGTGTTACAATATAATCAATCTCAGTATTCACAGAGAATATTTGTTAATTCTGAATTAGAAAACAGACCCCTCAGCTGCTTGATTTACATTGAATTAACTGAATGCTTTTGAGCATTGTTTGTGTTTGGTTTCCGTCGGCATTTCGTAATTTGTAGTTGTTCCAAATAATATTAAGTACTTATTTTTTTTAGGACAAGTATACAACCTTTAATCTTCTCCCAACCTATGATTAGTTTCACATTAGCAAGTCATTTTTCAATAGTGAATATAAAAAGAATTTGATATATTGCTGCTTTAATTCATAATCATATTGGCAGAACATTTTTCAATATTATTATAAAATTCTTATTATCATATTAGCATCATTACTAACTTCTCCTTATTATAAATTATCCTTCAAATGCTAGCCCATGAAGTGGAGGTGCCAGAGTTTCAATCAGCAGTAAACACATCTCACCTTCCATCTTGGCTAAGTTATAATTTATGTAATCATTTCAATTTGTTTTTACTATTGTTAATGCTATTGCAACAAAGCATCTTTGTCTTCTCTATGGTAGTATCCTTCCGTATGCTTATTGATTTATTATTTCTGAATTTTTTAATTGGTGCATTATAGTGGTGCATATGGATGGAATTTGTGCTTTCGGATTCATACATGCACACCACATAGCAATATGATTTGGTCAATATTACTCCCAGCACTTTCCACCTCCTCTAGCTTATTTTAATTTGTTTATAAAGATTTATGTTGTGTTTCAGAGCAGAGATCGGCAAAATTTGGGAGGGGGGGCAATAAAAGGCCAGCTAGTGAATATGTTAGGTGTTGTGGGGCCCCATGATCAATCTTGGTCTTAATTAGCACCTCTCATGCTGTAGAACGAATGGAGCCATAGATAATACATAAATGAATGAGCACGGCTGGATCCCATTACAGCTTGATTTACAAAAACTGGTGGCCAACTGCAGGCTCTGGTTTTCTGATCCCTGCCCTAAAGGAGAAATTTTCATTTGGGGTACATTATGTTATCACTTTGGGAGAAAAAAAAATGTATAACTGAATATATTAATCTTTTTGTCAGAAAAAGGTAGAGGTTTTCCAATATATGTTTTCTACAATACATATATTTATAAGTCCTAACATTATAAAATGCTTTTTATTTATTTTTTATTTTTATTTTTTGTATTTTCACATCAGAGAGAATCCAAATATATTCAGAGATGAAAATTATAGATCATCAGGCTGAACATGTCATAATCCAGAACTGCAAAGAAGCATTGGTACCCACATTGGCTCTTATGGAGCTTTGCATTTAAATCCTAACGGCTTGACTTTCTAGCTCTGTGCCTCTGGGCAAACTCCTTAACCTCTCTGAGAATCTCCTACAAAAAGGTTATCACTGGAATACTGACTTCTTCAGGTAGTTGGTATTGCATTATGTTTGCTCTTAATTTCAACTCTTCTCTTCCTGTCCTCGGTAAGCACAGATTAGCCAATGCTAACATTTTAGAAAAGGCTCAGGTTTTAATCTCTGTGTGTCTCTGCATGATGGAAAGATGTGACATGTTGACACTCACCTGTTCGCATGCAAGCCACATTGATGAGCCACCATTCGGGGATCCGGGGCAGGATCACGGCCACTCGGTCTCCTCTCTGCAGGCCACAGGGCTTGGTGAGCACATTGGCTGCCTTTCGGGACAAGGAGCCCAGTTCTCTAAAGCTCCATTTCACCTCGTCCCCTTGGCCATTCACCCACCACAGGGCTGGATTGGCTGGTCTCTCCCCTGTCTGGCCAGAGACATAGGAAAGAGAAGAGAAAGTGCTGTGGTTTGGAAGTGGTATCTGTTAGATAAAGGCTTGGTCCCCAGCTGGTGGTGCTGCTGGAAAATAGTGGAAACTCTGGTAGGCGGGGCCTAATGGGAGGCAGTTGAATCATTGGAGGTGTGCCCTTAGAGAGGATATTGGCACCCTGGCTCCTTCCTCTCTCTCACCCCTTTGCTTCCCAGCTGCCCTGAGGTGAACAGGCCTCCTCCACCATATGCTCCTGCCACGATGTACCGTGGTGACACAGCCCCAAAGCCACAGGGTCAAGTTGTCATTGACTGAAATTGTGAGCCAAAATAAACCTTTCCTCCTTTTAAGTTGTTCATCTCAGACATTTTGTCATAGCCACAGAAAGCTGACTAACAAGGCTTATAGGACTGGTTACCAGACATATGGGACATCTGCTGTTACTCCTCCTCAACACCCATTCCCTTGCATTTTAGTAACAGCAGGTCAGTTTATCTCTGGGGGGACTGCTCCTTTCCTACAGAACACAGCCTTGGTGAGACAACCCATCAGGGCACTTGCCCTTCTCTGAACAGGGGGTGGGAATGTGACCAAAGTTGTGCCAATCAGACCTTTCCTCCATGTGAATATTTTAGTTTTTGGAGAGGAACCCAAAGAGAAAATGGTTGGAACCCAGAACCTGGCTCTGGGTTCTTGGTACTTCTGTGTTCCCAGGGAGCTGTCCTGGGAACATGGCCATGGACATGGCCCATGTTTGGGGCTGTTGACCTTGGATAAGTAGCTTAACTTCTATGGTTAAGTTCGTTATCTGAACCTCTCCTCCCCCAGGGTGGTTATGGGGATTTGATGAAATAATATAGGTCAGTATTTCCCAATCTGATTCATTTGAGTATGGTTTCTTCCCACCAGATGTGCCTACACCTGCACTATTGTTCTTTATATTTGTCTTTACACTGATTCATTTGTATACATTTATTCAAGAAGAAAAATTCACCCAGTGGTTTGGGAGGCTGAGGCAGGAGGATCAAAAGTTCAAAGCCAGCTTTAGCAAAAGCCAGGTGCTAAGCAACTCAGTGAGGTCCTGTCTCCAAATAAAATACAAAATAGGGCTGGGGATGTGGCTCAGTGGTCAAGTGCCCCTGGGTTCAATTTTGAAGAAGAAGAAGAAGAGGAGGAGGAGGAGGAGGAGGAGGAGGAGGAGGAGGAGGAGGAGGAGGAAGAAGAAGAATGCATTTAATCAGTACCACTTGCTAAAAATAGGTCACAGAACTGGGCATGGTGGCACATACCTATAATCCCAGGAACTCTGGAGGCTGAAGCAGGAGGATCACAAATTAGAGACAACTTGAAAATTTAGTGAGACCCTTTCTCAAAATAGAAAATAAAAAAGGGCTGGGGATGTAGCTCAGTGATAAAGTGCCCTGGGTTTAATCCTCAGTACCACAAAAAAAAAAAAATTGTAAAAAAAAATAGATTTCAGGAATATCTATAGTGAAACCCAAAATATGCCCTTAAATTTTAACCTAAAGATAGTCAAATGCTACCTGCTCTCTCTGCTTAAAAGAGAATCTAGCAAGAATTAAGTGTTAAAGGACACAATGACCAAGATCTCAAGGAAGACTTTCCCACTTTAATTAACTAACAAGAAGGACTAATTTAACATTATTGAATGCCTTGTGGATCTGGTACCTGGCATCATCTTCTGGACCACGGGGCAGAGCATTTGGCTCAGCGCTGATACACGAAGTGTTTCATGGGGTGCCTGGCCTGGGGTGGGGTCAGAAAGCAGGGCCCTTGTCCCCAGACTGCAGTGCAAGCCCTCTGTGAGGCATGTGTGATTTATTCGTCTCCACCTCGGATCCTCCCCTAATTATCCCAATAATAATTATATCCATGAAACCAAAGCTCAAGTTACTACATTTTCGCTTAAGCCTGTGACTATTCTGAACCCAAGGACCTGTTTACATGAGACTTGGATTAAAAAAGAGGGAAAGAAGCATAAATAACTGAGTAACCGTGATATATGTGAGTGGGAGGAGGGAAGGGACCAGGCAGGCTCCAGAGAAATCCTGATGAAGGTGAGGGCCTGAGATCTCGGGGGACAGGGGACGGCCAACGGAAGACGCAGGAAACCAGAGCAGGTTAAAGGACAGAACTGAAATCAAAGAGAGGACCCCAGGGCAAGGAAATGGAAGACAGAAGTCATCATCTCACACCTTCTCCTTTAGAGACCACTGGTCCAGCACATCCCCAGCAAAGTTAAAGTTCTTAGGCACCGACTTGTCACAGAGATTTATGGCTTCAAAGTCAGCAGTAGTCAGAGGCGCCCGAATCTGGTGATCGCCATGAAAGTGGCGGCCAGAGAGCTTGGCCAGCCAGGTGAGTCGAAACGTCCGGCAGTGGAGAAGAATCTTCATGGTCCCCAAAGGACTTTGTCTACGGTTGGGGACACAGAGGTATCCCAGCCTGTGGGGAGAGACAGGTAGAGAATGTCAGCTCTGGCCATGTGCCCCTGGCACATTGAGGAGCCCCCAAAGAACACTCCATCCTTCTTCAGAGCTGTAGCCATTAGAGGCTGATGGGTCCCCTATCACTGGACTCTCCTTCTTCCATCTGCCTGTGACCAGGTTGATTCCTACCTTCTGCCAAATAAAACCGAAAGCAGATAGAACACTTGCTGCCTGGATTGACATTGTCAACCTGTCCGCCGAGTGTGCTGTTCTGATCCTGTGTGCTATCCCTCCTCCAGTAAACTCTTCATGAATGTCCACTTCTACCACTCAGAGTTGGCCTGCCATGGACCTTGATTCTGGCTACCCTGTTCTCCTTTTCCCTCAAGTTCCCATTACTATTGGTAACTGATTTGGGGGCAAATTACTTATCTTCTTTAACTTCCATGTTCTCATCTGTAAAACGGGGAAATATTATTTACCTTCCTCCTAGGGTTATTTAACAAGAAAATGTGAAAATACCTCGCTTATACCAATGCATGCAGTTGGTAACTACTGACACTGTAAAGATCATCTCCAGGAGCGCTGTTGTATGTAGCGCAGTTTCCTGGAGAGTCCTACTGTATTCATCAGGAGTTCTGGATTTCACTCTCATCTATGTCAAAACTAGCTTGGTGACATTGGTAGTCACTATTGTTTCCAGACTCCCATCTGCAATCTAATCTATTTTTACTAATTCTATAATCACTTGTTCTTTTGAATTTTCATATCTCCCATCTGTACCACTCATGTGACAGTTGTCTACCTGGTACTCTTTTTTTTTTTTTTTAAATGTTTTTTAGTTGTAGATGGACACAATACGTTTATTTATTTTTATGTGGTGCTGAAGATTGAACCCAGCTCTTCACACGTGCAAGGCAAGTGCTCTACCACTGAGCCACAACCCCAGCCCCCTATCTGGTACTCTTAATTATCATTTTTATCTATGTCTCCCTAATCTACCTAGATGGTGTGGGTAGAAGCTATGAATTACATTCTTTGACTACACCTGACTTATAGCCAATGATAAAAGCCAGTGTTTATGAAGTTATTGCTACAGCCCGGACACTCTGCTTTCCTGGTACCATTCACATGCGTGAGAAGCTTGAGGCTGGTGCTACTGTTATTTACATTTTGTGGATGAAGACCCCAAGGCTCATGTGGACTTAATGAACTTGCCCAAGGTCATCCAGCTCATGGTGGCAGAGGCAACGTTTGAAGCTCTGTGGTCTGGCTTCAGAGCTTGGTTTCTCTTTGCTGGTTAAGTCTCCTTTGTACTGCCTTGTCCAGTAAAGGCTTCTTGTAGGTGCCGAACACCCTCACCCTCTGCCCTTTGGTTCTATGCAGTTGATTTGAATGGAGTGGAAGAATCTGCTGGTGCAGAGGGCTGCTGGGCCTGAGCACTGGCATAAGAACTGAACAACAGAACAACAGAGATCCTCTCATCGTTATTGCTAAGTCCTCTTTGGTGCTCAGAGTGATGTCTGCACAAATCTGCTCTAGCCCAGAAGAGCTATGTCTGGCAGTACTATCAGTATTAAACTCTCTTATGTCAGGGTAGAAAGAGGGCAACTGTCTGGGAGTGTGGTGGAGGTATCACAAGCAGAGAAAAGAGGGTAAGAAGAAACAGAGTGGGCCGTGCTCATGATTTAGAATCCTACCAAGAGTGAGACCCCTGCATTCTCCTCCTAATGCAACAAACCCATACACACTTGAATCCGTAATTTTGTCCCTCTCAGTGACCTTTGCCAAGTTGCTCTCCAACTCTCCTTTTTGTCTGTGCAATGAGCAATGAACATAAAGAGAATACCTTCTTTGCTGGCTACCGGTGGGGTTTAAGTGAATACCTCTTCCTATGTCTGGTGCACGTCTGAGATTTAATAAATGCTGTGTATTAAAACCCAAACCTCAACACCATTTATGGCAGAAGGCTACTTGACATACAAAGAAAAAAAAAAGTAGAAAAGCTATTGGACTGGACTAACGTTTCTTCACCTCTGTTTTAATGCCGTGTTGCTAGGCACCGTGCTGACATCTGTCCCCTTCAGCCTCAGCCCTCCTAACCTTCACTTCCATTGTTGAAACCTTTCCTGGTCTCAGTTAAATGATGCACTGGAAAGACTTTCAAGTCACAGGGCACCTTCCATACTTTTGCTTCCTACAGCGAATAGTGAAGAGAACTTAGCAAATAGCTTTTAATTGATAAATAGCTTTTAATACACATCTGTTCTCCATTTTCTCTTCTGAATTGAAAAAATGATGACATTTCACGGATTGTTTATTGCCCAGACCTCCTGAAAAGATTTTCCTTATCTTAATAAATGACCACATTAGCATACCAATAAATCTGAAACCACGTATTGTAAATAATATACATTTCATTACTGCCTGTGTTCTGTGCATTGGCAAAGAGGATTAGGCAAACTCAATCATTAGTTCATGAAAAAATACAAACCAAGATATTACAGAGTAGGACTTTTCAAGTTTCAAAAACTTCAATTTTTTTTTGCTAATAACATTCCTTATTTTCTATCTCTTTGGTTTGCCTTTGACTTTCAGAATAGATTTGGTACAAGATGGACCTTTAAGGACACAGCAAAACTCTGAGGAGCCGCCATTTTGTATCAAACACCGCCATTTCCTGACTCGGGAGCCTGTAACAAGTTTTTATGACTCCACTCCACGGTCAAATCTGAGGGTTGAAGACTATGTTATCCCAACACATTTTCTTTGTAGAAATTTGTATATAAATATGTTTAACAAAATATCTCCAGAAAATTTCTGTAAAAGTGAGAGAGTTGAAGTAAGTGACATCCAAAGGGTGATGTCATTTTTAGTGACTTCTTCAGAGTTCAGAGAAATCATAACAATGAGAAAAAAAATTATCAAGCACTTGGTGGACTCTCATATTAAGGACTTTCATGTAATACCTTGCTTCATTTTATCATTGGCCCTGGGATGCAAGTATTTCACCTACACACAGTTTACTATTTCATGCGTCAGATACCAGAGGCCCTGAGAGGCAAAGAAATTTACCAAAGGCCGTTCATATGAGCAAGCAGCTTCGGTTCCAGTCTCCCTTTGTTCTCTCCATAGCCAATGCAAGGAAATGCTATCCCAGAATTTTTGCTCTACTTCTACCAACTCTGGTCAGGTAGAACGGTCCATTTTTCTATCAAATGGAGAAGACCTGGGGTTGGGTCTGCAGTGATCCAATCATGGCAAGACAATACACTTTCACAACTTTGCATTTATTAGTGTTGCCTCCGTGTAACCACAGGCATCTGACCTTACCTGAAAAATGGTATTATTGATCCGGAAAGGCCTTCAGCTCCTTTGCAAAGACTCAGCTCTGTATCTGCCAGAATACTGGTTCCTTCCTTCTCTTTTGGTGATGTCTATGCCATTGTGGCCCCAAGTCTCTGGTGTGCAGTTGGGAGGCTCCTAATCCTGTGGGAGGAGAGTTTTTGTTTCGTGGATAACCTGTGGTTAAAGGGACAGCAGCTTATAAGACCCAGCTGGGAGGGGAGAAAGGAAATACAGGAGCAGCCGTCTCTCACAATTCAGTGCCCAACAATGGCTAAGCTCCAGAACATTAAGGGATTATACTCGTTCTTGCAGCTGATGATATTGAGATCCATACTTCTCAAGTGGCCTATTACCCAAGCCTCTGGACATGATTATCAAGTAGCCCAGGACATTGGCATGCTCAATTATTATGGCATAACTGGATCTGAACTGCAAGCTTGTCAGAGTGGTAGAGCCGAAGGAACCACACCCAACCGGTCACTTGGAGGCCATTCCATTGCAAATCCTCCCAACTCCTGGCTTTTACTGAGTACCTACTGTGTGCTAGCAGCTACTAAATGTCTATCCAGATGTTATATCATTCGGAAACCATCTTGAAACAATGTTGCTGACTATCTTATGGGTGACTTTCATTTTCTTCCATTTTTTTTTCCTAAAAATATACATACATGTTTTATACCATGAACATACCTTTCCCATATTTTTAAAATCAGAAAACTTTATAAAATTATTTCTAGTGGGCATGAGGTATACAGTTGTATACTCCCCAGAGCTTGCTGATTTAACTTCAAACCTAGACCTTCATGTTTAAGGCACATTCTAAACTATAAGGGGCCCTGTGATTGGCAGGGAACTTGCTTTGTTCTCATGGTTTTGCATGGATGATGGGAAAAAATGGCTTTCTGGACTTTTTATTTTTTCAAAAGGGAATGAGTTAGGCTAAAATAAAACTCATGGCACATTCTCACCAGATGCAAACCTGACCCTTACAGATCTTCCCTTTTATCCTTGGTGAGGACAGCTTCTCACTAGGAACATGTGCGTAATAAACAGACTCATGTGCACCTGTCTGATACACACACACACACACACACACACACACACACTGTATAAAAATCAGTGCAGAAAGAAAATTATGAGGACCACATCCAATCTGATTCCAGGGTTTGAGAACCTGTACAGTGCCTGTCAGGCAGATATATCCCATTACTAAGTAATTGTGGTTACCAAAAAAAATGGGATCAAAATATTTTTCTTTTTCTTTCTTTTTTCATAAAAGAGGCTTATTTTGCTCCTACTTCTGCAAACGAGGGAAGACATTTGACCTTTGACTTCTTGAGCCTGGCTTATTTTACTTTGCATGATATCCTCCAGATTCATCCATTTACCAGCAAACGCCATAACTTTATTCTTCTTTGTGGCTGAGTTCAGCTCCATGGTGTATAAGTAACCATATTTTCTTTATCTTTTCATCTGTTGATGGGAAGCTGGGTTGGCTCCTTGGTAGGGGGTGGGGTAAGGTTGGGGGTGGGGATCCCATGAAAATGGAAAGGAGATCAGTGTGGAAGAGGAAACAGACGGAGGGGGAAGGAGGAGGATGGGAAGAGGGAGGGAGGAAGGAACTGCAGAATGATATTCACCAAGTTATGCTATGTATATACATGAATATGCCACAGTGAATTCCACCTTTATGTTTATCTATAAAGCAACAATTAAAAAATAATACATAAATAGAAGGAAGACTAGTGGAGTGGAGAGAGGGGGATGGGGGAGAGTGAAAGTACTAGGAATTGAAATGGAGCAAATGATATTCCATGTGTGCATGACTATGTCAAAATGAACCCCACGATTGTGTATAACTATAATGCACTAATAAAAACATTAAAAAGAGAGGCTGAGGAGATGCAGATAAATGAACAATAGAGAAGAAAAGCAAGGTAAAAACCAGTGTGAAATAAGTACACAAAATTACATGCCATAAAAGTCTGTATATTCACTAGAAGTATGCTAGAAATTTGGTGAGAGCTTTCTCCCATCCAGGTAAGAGATGAGAGGATCACAAATTCAAAGCCAGACTCAGCAACGTAGTGGGGCCCTAAACAACTCAGTGAGACCCTGTCTCTAAATGAAATATATATATATATATATATATATATATATATATTTCATTTATATTATATTATATTGCCTTATCTATATATATGGTAGGGAATGTGGCCCAGTAGTTAAGACCCTTGGTTCAAATCCCAGTACAAAAAAAAAAAAAAAAAAAAAGAAAAGAAAGAAAAAGAAAAATACATACCATTTGCCTAGAAAAAAAAATCCTACTTTCACCTGATATTGAGACCAGAGTGAAGTTTTTCTCCTGCATCTTTCTGTGAACGTCATTTTCTATATCCTTCCTACGCTAAAGTCGGCAGTGAATTTCTTGCTAGTTCATTTCTATACCCAAGACAATAGCATTCCAGCAACCTACATAAGTCTGGATGCTCTGCTTAGGTGGTGGCTGGATTGACATCCTTTTCTGAAATTTAAGGCAAATCCAATAAATACCATAACAACTTCACTTAGAGACAGGCCAGTGAGCATCACCGGATAAGTACAGTATTTCAGGCAGTCACTGGGAACTGGGTACCCCAGATGAATAGGATATGGTGTCTGCTGTGAAGAGTGTCCCATTGGGCTGAGTTTGTGGCTCAGTGGCAGAGTGCTTGCTTCACACATGTGAGGCTGTAGGTTCGATCCTCAGCACCGCATTAAAAATGAATAACAAAATAAAGATATTGCACTAAAGAGAGAGAGAGAGAGAGAGAGAGAGAGAGAGAGAGAGAGAGAGAGAGAGCTCCATTCCGGAGAGGGGTGGGGGAGAAATATGAAGAAAGTAATACACTCGAGTGCTGCATGTGTCACGAAAAATGTGTGGAGGGAGAGGTTGATTATGTCCCTATGGTGCTGGAGAAGAGACATGGACGTGTTTCACCAGAAGGCGTGGAGGACGTGTAGGAAAGGAAGATCTCAGGGGCAGACAGGAGTTGAGAGGTGTTCCAGCGGTGAGACAGAAAGGTTGCTTGGCTCCTGAATTCTGTTTCTGTTCCACAGGAAACTGGGAGAGATTAGTCCTATATTCATCAAGACCCACTTGGTTGTGACAGAATTCCCATCTACACAGATGGAGGAGAAAATGACTGCCAAATCAAGGGTGTATTGTCAGTCAAACCACAGGGAGGCTGAGGTGCAGCTGAGTGTCAGGGCTCAAACATCATCAGGAGTCATTTTGCAACTCTGTTTCTCCATATGGGTTGATTAAATTTCCTTTCCTCAAAGATGGTGGAGAACCTAGATCCTTGCTAATTCTTTTCTCCTATGATCCCTGCCACTAAAGAAATGGTCTATTTCATCTATAGTTTGAAAAATTCTGGAGAAGAATTTTGGATTGGGTTCAGCACCACCCAGGGGCCAATGAATGGAAGCCAAGGTGGGGAGGGAGTCAAGAAATAGTCTAGAAGCTACCATGATGGTTGTGCAGTTGGGGACAGGCTATCCCAAGAAGTTCATTGCTGGGCACACACAGCTGGATATCCTTCTCACTTAGTGGATGCTGATTATATACTAAGGTCAGGTCCAGGCAAGAGAGATGTGAGACAGTGCCCAAAATTCTCTCAGAGGGATGTCATGAAAAAAAAATTACTAATTTTTAGATAACTTGCTACTAAATTCAACTCCTTAGTTGCTCTCCTCTCCTCAATGCTTTCTTCTGGTACTTAGGGCTGAGGCCATACAGTCATGGTCCTTTAGGTCCATTTGGCTCTTTGAACATCTCTGAAGCCTTTGAAGGCTTCATATGGATTGTAAGAGCTAGATTCTCCCTTCTACAAGGGAGAGTGCATGTTCTGTGCTTTCTTGGTTATTCAGGAATCCCGTGGGAGCCTCTTGGTTCAACTAGGAAGGCAAAATAACAAGTCACCATTGGATTGCCATCAGTCTTCTAATGGTTCTTTTGTAAGGACCAAGATTTCTTCCAGTGATGATAAGCGCCAGGGACCTTGTTATGCAGGAGATCCCAGGGGGCATATGGATATGCAGCCTGGATCATTATCTGAACCTCCAGGGAGCCCCCACCCCATCCTTGGCAAGAGTGGAACTGAAATAATTATAATCCAGGATACATTTTATGGGGAAGACAGTAAATCACGTCAAAATAGAGAATCTACAACTGACCCCTTAGGTAGGTAAGCTCTTGGACCAGAGACTGAGAGTATTGAAGGACTCCACAGGGTCTTATAATCACATCAATTCAGAAAAATAGATGTTTATTAATCCTGAGAGATTTGTTTCACTAGGAAAAGTGTGCACAAAGTAATAGCAGCTATCCCTACATGCATACAGTATGTTGTAATTTCTTAGGATCTCCTAGGCTACTATTTCATCTAATCCTCACACAAAAAAATCCTGTGAGGTAGACAATAGTAGTACTATTATTTTATAAACAAGGAAACAAATTCTGAGAGGTTAAGTAAATTGCATAGGACCAAGTCTTATTTTAATGCTTAATTCTTTCTCTTTCACATCATCAATTTTCAGCATAATGAGTCGGTGCCCCAGCAATCTGTAACGATGACAAATTTCCAAAGTATGGTTGTGAATTCATAAAATTTTAATTCTATATAGTTACATACATATTCAGTATTTCAATCCAATACAGGCATTTTTTAAAAAATGCTGAAATCGTCCCAAAGTGACTCCTACTTCCGTGTCCTTTTGATATAACCCTGTTGGCCTTTGAAAGCTTCTTTAAAATGCTTCCATAGAATGTTCTGGGTTCATCTTACCTGTTTCCTATCCCAGCACTAAAATCAGCTATTTCTCCAAGGACTCCTGGTTTCTTTTTGTGAGAAATGGTGTTTTGACAATCAGTTGGCTAACCATCATTGACTATTGTGCTTTCCTAATAATATAAGAGGACCAACCAGGTCTGACCTCACAATATTAGCATGATAACTGTGGCATGTCAGCCGGTAACACACTACATTTGAAAGGAGCTGGGAGGCAGGGCACCACTAAATTGAATGTCCCTTCTGATTCCGGTGAATCAGCATTGCCTGTGTTGCCTGTTTGTATCGATGTGTATTGGGTTGAAGCCTATTTTTTGTTTACAGTACATTTTACTCCTCCAATGCTGACTAATTAACATACTTCGCGCTAGATCCTGTGCAGGGTTCTGGGGATGCATAACAGCTCGTAGTTCCTGGAATGAATGGGGCTGTCACTCTTGTCTTTATCCCTTTTGTAAGTAGTGGCCTATGCATTACACAGTAGGTGACTTTGAGTTGTGTTTTCTCGGCAGACAGGCCAGGTAGAGTCAATGACGGTGACACCATTGACTTCAAGTTCTACCTCCCGAGCCTTCCGTCCCCAGCGGACAATTGCCTTCGCAAGTCTGTTCTTACACAGAGTTCATATTTTCAGAGATTTCTAAAGGATACAGGGATTCTTAGATTCCAGGTTAATTGATCAAAACACAAACTCCGTTTCTTCTAGGCCAGTGGGCTGGACCCCAGGTGCAGCCAGAAGAAAAAAGAGCTGTTGTTTCCTATGAATGGAAATAAAAAACCAGCATTTAAGAGTTTAAGCCATATTAATGATCGGCATTTCAGGGCCCCAGATGGCATAGGTTGGATTACTGCATATATTCAGATTTTACCCTAAATGTCACCAAGAGGGAAGGTGTTAGCTTGCCCCAATTCTCATTTATTCAGCTGGATGCTCAGATCATGAGAAACAGGAAGTCTATATTGGCATAATAAATATTTTTAGAGCCTTGTCATTATTGCCTGGCCTTAATCTACTGGAATATAAATTCCATGAAAGGAAGGATTTCTGTCTGTTCTGTTCACTAGTCTTTCTCAAACACTTCGGTAATGCCTGAATATAGTAGCTTCCTCAAATACCATTTGTTAAATGAATTGATATTTTTCTCCCATAACAACACTGATCTGTGCAGGTTGTACTTGGTGGACTCTTCTTTGCTTTGTCTTGGTTCTTGTGTGTGTGTGTGTTTCCCTTCCAAGGGATGCACCTGTGTCTTGAATGTGACATTAGTTTAGTTTCCCACTTGCAAACTGCTTTGTCAAATTGAACAACTGATATCCTTTGTAGTGAAAAAAATATCTGGAGGAATGATTTCTACGGATGCAGTTAGTTTTAACATTTTTCAGCTTCAAAATAAAATGCATACATGTGTACTTGGGGGCATTTGTCATGCATAAATAGAGGTGGCAATTTGTCATACCTTAGCATACTCAGAGAGGGAAGATTCAGTTTACATCACCCAGGATAAACTACGCCATGATGAACAATAATCCCTCAGGCCTCAGTGCTCAATAAAATAGCAAAGGTTTGTTTATCTCTTGCTCTTACTACTTATTTAACATAGATCAGCTGAGAGGTCTTGGGTGGCCCGCTGATGGAACAGCTATTTGAAGAATTGTTAATAATTGTGGAAGAGGGAGAAATTATATGTTCCAGCTCACAGTGCATTGGCCAGAACTTGACTCGTGCAAATTAAAGTACCATCTGTGGGGCAGAGAGATGGGTGATAACTAACAACGGTGGTGGTTTTACCAGAATGTTCTAGATTCATTCTGTTTCTTGAAAGTGTTTCACAACAGAACCCAGTAGCAATTTCTTAGAAGAGCCGTGCTTAAAAACAACCAATCAACCAAAACAAGAAGAAGAAAACAAAGTGTGTGTTGAGGGTATAAACAATTGCATGCTTAACCTTGGGTTCAGTACCCAGCACCATTAAAAAACAAACAAACAACAACAACAAAAAAAACTTGCCATTGAATTCAGGCACTCAACTACTGAGCCCCATCCCCAGCCCTATTTTGTATTTTATTTAGAGATAGGGTCTCACTGAGTTGCAAGCACCTT
Organism: Marmota flaviventris; assembly: GCF_047511675.1. Classification (NCBI taxonomy): domain Eukaryota; kingdom Metazoa; phylum Chordata; class Mammalia; order Rodentia; family Sciuridae; genus Marmota; species Marmota flaviventris. Next base: position 14,259,974 of record NC_092516.1, on the reverse strand, counting down.
GCTTTTGCTGAGGCTGGCTTTGAACTCACGATTCTCCTGCCTCAGCCTCCCCATCTGCTGGGATTACAGGCGTGCACCACTGTGCCTGGCTTCATGCTGGCCATTTTGTAACCTCAGCAAAATTGGTCTTTTACACTATGCAGCAGCAATTAGGTCATAGAATTTTTGGAATTAGAGAGGTGAGTTTGAATTCCAGTTCTGCCCCTTAGTAGCTCTGTGGCATTATGTGAGACACTTCGTCTTTCTGAGATTGGTACTATCATCTCTAAAAGGACTCTACCTCTCACATAGGATGAAGTTGTTACGGAGATAAAATGAGATCCTCTAGTGAAGGACTTAGCATGCAGCTGTCTGGCATATCCTATGGATTCAGAATGTGGTAGCTAGCTTGAAAGATGGAAAGCCTCATATTTTATTAGTTGGTATCTCTTGGGCCAAGTTTTCTTGGCAGGCAAGATTTTTATGTCCTCTGGAGGTCTGGCAATTAAGACTGCTCAAATTTCTCTGTAGGGAAATGTTCTTTGAAACAATTCTTCAGATTTCACTTTCATGGATTCTCTGAGTCCGCCCAGTCTTTAATTATATTCTCCATACTACAGACTCTAGATATCTCCATATCGGAGTCTCAATCTCAACCACAGAATAACCAGGGCATTTTGTGAATATACTGATGCCTGATCCCACCTTAGACCGACTGAATCAGTTTTTCTGGGACTAGAGACCCAGTGATCTATATATTTTTTTAAAGCTCCCTTGGCTATTCTAACAAGCAGTGAGGATTGCTCAAGCTCTCGCCCACGTCTCCAGCCCCATCTATACCAATCCTCTCTCCTTTGCTCACCAGCGCCTGTCTTTGTTGTTGAACGGGGTAGAGTTCCTCCTATTTCTGTTCCCTCAGTGGGCCGTGTGTTCAGCTCAGATTTCCGCATGATTGATTCTTGTTTGTCAGGTCTCAAATATAATGTGATTTATTCAAGATTTTACTTCATTACCCCATTCCAAAGTTGCATTCCATATCTTGTTTAATTACTTTTCTAACACACTGTGATCTGAGCTATTTACACATTAATTTGCTTATTTGCTACCTGTCTGCCATTAGCATATAAGCTCCAAAACTAGAAAGCCCTTGTCTGACTTATTTTCTATTATGCAACAGAATACCCAGGGCATAGAATAGTATCTGGCACGTAATGGCTACTCAATAAATATTGTCGAATGCAGTTATTCTCGTCTGCGATTCACTGATAGAATTGCATACCATCATTTTAATGATGAGTTTTTATGATGTGTTCACAGAACAATCATTTCCTTAAAAGCGAGCCTAGCAATTTCAACTTCCTCATGGCCCTTTATGTGGTTTTAATATTGTTTAACTATTAAAGGGTTAAAAAGAAGAAACATTATAGGTAAATAGTCAGCATTGTAAAACAACATCACTGCTTTTATATAAAGAGTTCTGTGATGATTCAGGGATTTCTTCATCTCCCTTAGACTCGAATTTTGCATCTCGAAAATGGGACTAATGCATATGGGAGTTGTACATAGGGAGTGAGAAAGTCCATACAATGCCTTTGTATACAATTCTTACAGTCCCGAAGCCTAGAAGTCACTCCTCCCACCCCTTTGAATCTGCCCCACTAGCCAGGTAGTAATAAAAACCTGTTCACCAAATAGATCAGGCATTTAGTTGTTTTAAGTCTTGCTTTTGCTTAGGAGGGGGAAGACGCGTTTAGAATGAGCAGGAAAAGTATCAAGTTTGAACTTTGCCGTTTATTAAGTTTTCTATTTAACCTTGGGCAAGTTACTTAAAATCTCTCACCTCAGCTTATTTATGAAATGAGGTCCGCTAAGCAGACTCAGACAATATAAACAACATGCTGGCACACAATCTATGTTCAATATGTGGTGCTTGTTATTACTGCTATTCATGAAGCTGTGACGTGCAGATATTTTCAGCCTGTGGACTTTGACAAATGAGATCAAAGACTAATTTTAATCCATTTGATCTCATTTTCTAGAAGTATTTTATTCAGTGTAAAAATGAAGCAATAGTTGTCATCAAATTATAAATACGAGAACCTCCTTGGCTTGGTTCCCAGAACACGCCCCCCCCCCCCTCCGGAAACTATGCAGACACCTTGACAACAGAGACAGGTCAGGGGTCTGAGCATTCATCACAGTGTACTTCAAAGTTCAGAACACCCTGTCACTGTCAAGAGAAACAAGTCCCCAGAATGCACCATTTGTCATGTCTTTAACCAAAGACATAAAAGCAGCATGTCATTCTGTGGATGTTAAATAGTTATTTTATATAGTTTCTTTCTAGTTCAATCAATAGGAACTGCTTATTGAATGCCAATAATGCAGTACAATTCACTTCTTGAAGACAGAGCAAGAGGTTTATTTATGGCCACTTGACTGAGGTGTGAATTCCTGGAGGCTAAGTGAAATGATTGGGTATCTTGTGTTATAAAAAGCATTAATGTGTTCTTGATTTTATCAAGGCAGGTTCCAACCATCCAACCATCCATCCATACACAATTACCCAGTAATTACCATATGCTAGTTATTAATCTAGCAAAGGTGAACAAAATATAGCTCATAGTCTTGGATACCCTTTGTTAGAACCCTTGTTATATTTTCATTCATTCATCTGGTAAGTCCTCAATGTGGACTAACTTGATGCAAAGCACTGTGGGGAATATACAGGGTATAACAGAGTCTCTGAAGGTCAATCTCTAACAGTTATCAAGGAGGATGAGTTGTAAGATGGCAACAATCCTTGCATCATATGTCAGGAGTCCTGGATTCCAATGCCAACCTTGCCCTGAAAACTCTTGGCCAGCCAAAAGCTTGACTTCTGCGCCCATCCCTCCAACTCCTCTAGGATTGTGTGCACTTGTATGCCTCTCTGGACCCCAGTCGCTTCTCTTTCAGTTCTTGCTCTCTTACTGCCATTATATCTCCTTCCCATCATTTTTAGTATCACCACCTGAAGACGTTTGTGTTATCTGCCCACCTACCAGGACCATCAATTCACAGCATTATTCTACTCTTTTTCTAGTTTCATCTCATCTCTTCTCTTGCTAATAGCCTCAATTTCCTTTTACCCTTATCCATACATGGTCAAGAAAACCCCAACTAAGAATCACATTAATGATTCCTCTTCTTATCTGTCCCAGAGCAGCTAATGTTAAAAAACAAAAACAAAAACAGAAACAAAAAACAAAGTAAAACAAGCAACCAAAACCCCGCATGCTTTGCAGACCAACAGTTCAAAAATTATGGCCTCCTTCTTCAGGGGTGTTTGGACATGATTGGGAAGCTCCAATCATAGAAAACAATTTGGAATAATGATTTAGCACAAAGGGTCTCGGATTCAGAAGGCTGGGCTTCAAATCCCAGCTTACTCAAGCCACTTAACCAAGTGGTATTTTCTGAGTCTGCATCCCAAACTGTACCGGTTCTGAGTCTTACTTTCCTTCTCCATAAAATGGAAGCCTGGTAATACTCACTACATGGGGTTGAGGATTAGATAGACATAAGTGAATGTTTAACAAAGTACCAGACGTGCCGTAAATGTCAGTAATATTCCTCACTGTGGCCATCCTTAACCTCTTCAGTCTCCTTACACTTTCTACTTGCTTTCTTGATCAGAACTTTGCTTCTTCCTCTGAGGCCCATCAGCAAGAATTTCCTCACCTTGTATCCCCTCCCCACCTCCCTGCTGCCACACCTCACTTTCTGCAGGGCCAGGTGCAGAGCCAGCACAAGGTTGCACTGGATTCCACATCTTGGTCTCTGCAGATGCCTCACGTAGTTTTATACTTTTAAAATTTATTTTTATTTTTCATTATTTATTCGTTGTAATTAATTATGCATGACAGCAGAACACATTTTGGATCATTGTACACAAATGGAACATAAGTTATCATTTCTCTGGTTGTACATGATGTGGAGTCTCACCCCACGGGCAGTCAAACATGCATCTAGGGTAATGATGTCCATCTCATTCCACCATCTTTCCTGCCCCCATGTCCCCTCTGCCTCACATATTTTTAAATCTCTCTTCTCTGCCAGCTTCTCCTGCACTGAACTTTCTTGTGAGTTCATACACATAGGCAATTATTCTGTATTTAAAAAGCTGTCTGCTTACATTTCTCTTTGCACTAAATTCATACCGGAAAAGTCAACTTCAGGTGAGTCGACTGTAACCGTTCCTCTACCCACTCTGTTAGCCTTCTGGTCCTCTACCCTCCTGAAACTGCTTCTGTCCTAATCATAGGGACCTTCTGAGTGTGAAAACCCTTTATAGTCCATCTTGATCTCTTAGCTACATTGGAGATTGTTAACAACCCTTCTTGCAATGGCTTTTCTTGGTACTCGTCATTTCATTCTCTTTTAGCTTTCCTCTTACTTGCCTGACTGGTCCTGCTTCTTCTCTTTTCTGGACTCTTCTGAAATGTTGGTATCTCCTGGAGCTTCACCTTCAGCCCACTGTTCTTCTGGTGTTAGGTCCTGTGCGTGCACAGTGACCTCGTTCACGTGCATCCACTTGACCATGATTTAAGATTCCCAAGGTCTAGCTCTAGTCTCAGCATCACTTTTGAGATTTAAACCCTTATGTCCAACTGTTTCCTGAACATCTTCACCCAGTTATCCAGTGGGCTCCTTGAAAACTCAGCATAACGATGCTTGAATTTGTTATTCCCTTGTCTCTAGAATGTAAGCTCGGGAAGGTAGGGCTTCTTGCCTGGTTGTTACTTGGCATGTCTCTAGGGCCTAGGACATTGTCAGGGACACACTTGGTGCTCAGCTCACGTTGGTTAAATGAATAAACAAAGTCCTTTGTCTTCTTCACCAACCCGTTCTTCCTTCAGGACGGCAATAGGACCAACCCGGGTTTCATGTCACCTCCCCTTTCCTTAATCCTTATATTCCATTGGTTTCCTAGTTCCATGTATCCATGCTTCCTGATCCGCAGTAAATTCCGTCCTCTACATTCTCACCGATACTTGGGGGGTTTAATAATCTCTACTTCATTTCTATCTTGGATTTCCTTATTCATATAATGGGAATAACAACATGACCTATCTCCTAGGACTGTTGTAAAATTCATTGAGGTGATATGTTCAACTAATGATGTTAAAGTTGTTCACTTGTTAAAACAGTGTCATTCATATTTAAAAAATTTTTCTTTTTAGTTGTCAATGGACTTTATTTTATTTATTTGTATGCAATGCTGAGAATAGAACCTAGGGCCTCACACATGCTAGGCAAGTGCTCTACCACTGAGCATAATCCCAGCTCCAGGGTCACTCATATTTTTCAATTATGATTTTCACTGAGAAAATGTAGCATCCTGTTCCATCATGATACTTGTCTGAATCAACCACTGCACTGAAGGTTGTAATTTTTTTTTACTACCAGGATTGAACCCAGGGGTGCTTAAGTATTGAGTCACATCCTCAGCCTTTTTAAAAAAAATATTTTATTTTGAGACAGGGTCTCGCTGAGTTGCCTAGCCCCACTAAATTGCTGAGGCTGACTTTGAACTTGAGACCCTCCTGCCTCAGCCTCCCGAGCTGCTGGGATTACAGGTGTGCACCACCCTGCCTGGCTTGGAGGTTGTAATATGTTGATTTCCAAATTCAACCTCCCTTCTGCATTTACTAACTGCAATTTTTCCTTTTAATGATCTTGGGGTGGTTAATCTTGATTGTCAACTTGATTTGATTAAGAAGCATCGGGCTGGGAGGTGGCTCAGTGGTTAGGCACCTCTGGGTTTAATTCCTAGTACCAAAATCAGCCAACCAAACAAACAGAAGCGTCTAGGAAACAGGGAAAGCACTGAGGATGTACCCAGAGATGACTGGAATATAGGTCAGCACACCGAGGAGCGAGACCTACCCCGAGTGTGGGCAGCTCTGTCCAATAGGCTGGGGTCTTGGATAGAACCCAGCGGCAGAGGAAGAAGTGGGTCAGCTCATGCAATCCCCACTCTCCATTCTTGCACGAGGGTGTCTTTTGTTGCTGCCTTCACCTGTGGACATCGGGGGCAGCTCTTCAAAGTGGACTCACAGTGAGAATCGAACCTAGGGTCTCACACATGCTAGGCAAGTGTTTAGCATCCACATCTCAGAGAGAACATTTGGCCTATGGTTCTTTGGGATTGGCTTATTTCACTTAGCATGATAGTCTCCAGTTCCATCCAGTTACCAGCAAATGCCATAATTTCATTCTTTATTATGGCTCTATAATATTCAATTGTGTATATATACACATTTTCTTGATCCATTCATCTGTTGAAGGGCACCTAGATTGGTTCCATTGCTTAGCTATGGTGAATCGAGCTGCTCTAAACATGGATGTGGCCAAGTCATTGTGGCCTGATGATTTTAAGTCCTTTGGGTATAAAGCTAGGAGTGGGATGACTGGGTCAAATGGTGGTTCAATTCTGAGTTTTTGGAGGAACTGTCATACTGCTTTACAGATGGATGTACCAATTTGCAGTTTCACCACCAATATATGAATGAACCTTTTCCCCTACATGCTTGCCAACATTCACTGTTACTTGTATTCTTCATAATTGCCATTCTGATTGGAGTGAGATGAAATCTCAGTGTGGTTTTAATTTTTTAGCAAACCTTTGAGGAGCGTTCCTCGTGTTATAAAGCTCTTTAACCTCAAAAATCAAACGTTACAGAAAAGTTACACATTATGCTCATGTCAGAGTATTAAATGAAAACAGAGAATTAAAGAAAAACTAAGAAAACTCTTAGAAAACCGTTCCAATGGCCCAAGGCAAGAGGGTGCCATTTCACAGGAAGAGCAGCGGAGCCAGGGCCTCCTCCAGTGCTGAGATCATCTGCAGCTTTCTCTGAACACTGCAGGAAGCTGCCATTTACAGTCAGAGTTGCCAGGAGCCTCTCAGCCAGGAGGTCCTCAGAGTCACAGCAGACGGAAGGAGCCACAGATCCCACCTGCCAGCTCAAGCCCGTCCAGACCAGCGATCCCACACAGCCTTCCACTCTCCTCCCCTGCTTTCTCTCCCCTACTCCTCAACGCCAAGGTCGTGGAGTTAGATTGCTATGAACCTGGTTTGTGTCAATCACAAGCTTAGCAGGGAGCTTAGGAGCCCAGACCACAGTCAGACTGTCTGGGGTGGAACCTGGCTCTGCCCTTGCTATGTCTCCAGGCAAGTTCCTCTTCTGCAAAATGGGCCTCCTGAGGGCCGTGCTCCCCTCTGGGGTGGCTCTGGGCATGGAGTGAGCTCCTCTCTCTCAAAGCTCAGAGCGTGGCCTGGGACACAGCAAGTGCTATGGGAGTGTTCATTGATTTTCTCAAAATCCACTCTATTTTCTCCATCACCCCCCTCCAATGCCAGGCCACTTGTCCATGTCACCCCCACAGTCACTCTAATGGCTGACCCTGGAGGGGTCCGTTTCTCCCCAGTGTTGCAAATCCCAGTTTCCTGACTCCGTGCTTCTTTTGATTCCCAGAAGATGGAAAAATAGCAAGCGCGACATCTTTTCTTTTGTCTTGAATCTCTTTGCAGATCAGCGTCCCCAAACCACACCTGTATCAAGTCAAAGACTTGGGATCCCATGGTCATCTTCTTCACCAGTGGGACCACGGGGCTCCCCAAGATGGCGAAGCACAGCCATGGACTAGCCTTAAAGTCCTGCCTCTCCTCAAGGTAGGAAGAGGGCACCAGCTCAGAGGCTGGCCCCCAGGTCTGGTGCCAGCTGTGTGTGCCCGTGTGCAGGGTGGGCCTTGCGGCTCTCTATAGGAGGGTCTCCATGCTGGGCCTCCTGTCTGCTCTCTGCTTCAGCCCCCTGAGGGTCCCGGAGGTGAGTCCTGGAATCCTGAATGTTGACAGAGACTCAGAATAATAAGGAGGCCCTGGGGGTCCTACCTGAGCACCTCCACAGGAGCGTGGAGGAGACGCGGGTGGAGGCAGCAGGCATTCTGCAAGCCACACAAATGACAGGCCATCGTGTCCCTGAAGGTGGCCGACAGTGGGGAAAAGAGAAGGGTCTCGCAGTGTAACTCGAGGCAAGAGGGCCCTTCCTCTTCTCTATTTTGGATAAATTGAACTTGGAGTTTCCCAACCATGAACTACTTGGGAAGAAACTATCTAGAACTGAGCTACACCAAGTCACTGCCCCGACCTTGAACCAAGAATTCGTAGAGCTGAGGCTCGAGCTTTGTGTTAATCATTTAACCAACTTTGAGCTGAGCCTCTCGCGCCCACCTCTCCTCCTCTGCGATTAGTAATATTCTAATCAGACACACTCCACCTATTCTGACTCAGTAACTAGAACAAGGGGCAGAGGTGGCTCCTTGTGGGCAGGGGTGTTAGTGCTAAGGGTAGCAGCTCAGCACCGAGACCCCAGGAGGTGAGAGAAGGGGAGGATGTTGGTGCATTTGGACTAATACATCCAAACACAGAGATATAAAAAGGATTTATATTATAAAATCCTATAGAAAGTATATTCATCGGATTATAGAGATCTAGGATGGCCCTGAGCATGAAGGACAGGGGACCAATGGAAGAGCTGGAGAGGGAGCAAGGCCCAGGTTGGGCAGGCTCTGGGGGCCTCCATGTGGAGTTTGGGCCTCAGGAGGAGGAAGATAATGAGGAGGTGCTGAAAGGTTTGGGTGATGGGGAGATGTGGCCAGATTTGCTTTTTGAAAAAGTCACTATTGCTGCAGGATGGAGAAGAAGTTGGAGAGAGTTGGAATGGAGGAAGGGAAGACCAGGTACCACCTCTTAGAGTAGTCCAGATGCGGAGAGTGGCCTGCACCAGGTGCCAGGGATGGGAAGGACGTTAATATGCTCGAAATTGCAGGAGGCAGAGGGGGCAGGACCTGCTGGCTGGATGTGGGGATGAGGGAGGTCAAGGATGGCCTCCAGATATGGGTTAGACAGTGATGACCTACACAGAAGGGAGGACGCTGGAGGAGAATCCGTCCAGAAGAGGCACGAGGAGAGATTAGCAACTCTGGGTTTGGGGTGCCTGAGAGACCCCAGAAGAGGTGCTCATGGGAAGTTGAGCTGAAGCTCAGAAGAGAGGCCCCCTGGCTCCTGATTTCCTGTGGGTGCAGCACTCCCCTAAGAGGGTCAGGAGGGGGCTTGTGGGGGGCTTGTGAGAGCCCCTCCCTGCTAACAGAAAAGCTCCTCCAGCCACAGCCGGCCCAGGGGAGTGTTGAGCTTCCTCCAGGATCTGTGCACACAGAGGTCCCTTAGGAGCAGCAGGAGGAGGGCAGGGAGGTGACAAACCCTCCCTACTCCACCTCCAACTTCAGCCCTGTGGCTAATTGCTTCCTGTCCCTTGCCAAGGTGGGCTGCTCATTGGTTCTCTTCTCCCTCTCGAATTCTGTGTCCCTTTGCAAAGTATAGAAAGACCCAACCCAGAACCCTTTTAGCCAAAAATGAGGAAGAGAACTGATTGGCCCCCCACCAGGGAGCCTTTCTCCTTAGATTGAGCCTTTCAGTTTTCCTTAGCTCCTTTCCCTATGTCCATGCACATGGCCAGCGGCCTCCTCCTAGTGTAAAGAAAACTAAAGCAGACAGAAGCAAGGTGCAGAGGCAGAATGGCATTATGGCCCCTTGTCCAGCTGCCAGCTTTATTTATATCAATAGGTTACATGAGGTCACTGGCATCGGTAGTACATTATTGTTCATGGTGTCCCCAGGCAGGTAACAGAGTCAACAAAATGTTGCAGCTTATTCCTCAGTTACATATTATAGTTGCAATGTGTCATGTGAGGAGCTTTGTGTTGCTCTCAAGAAAGTCCATTCTTTAAAGTTACTGTCATGTGGACTGGTTCAGGGGCAGAGGAGCTTGGTGACCCATTGTGGTTGTCTAACAAGAGAGTTTCTTTATTCCCAGGAGCTGTGTGCCTGAGATCGAGGTCAAGGGTGATAAGACTCTGACACAGAGTCTCCTCATGAAGGACATTGCTACAGCAAGGAAACTCTCCCTGCAGCTAGGTATCCTTTGTACAGAAAATTTCCCAGCCACCAAACATGCCACAGCCATGAAGTCATTAGAGACCCCAATCCCAAACACACAACCCTTATATCCCAGAGCACCTTCCCTTGATCTTGGTGGTGCTATGCCTGGTGGTGCTTGGCCCCCTGGTCCTAACTGGCACCATCTTCAGTATAGAATGTCCTCTGCCTGCGGTGGCCTCCCCCGTCTCCCTCCTGAGCCCGCAGTCCCCGAGTCCTCCCTTCCTCCCTCTCCTTCTGAGCAGCCTCCTTCACCTCCCTCTGCCGCAGGGTGGGCACAGCAGTGCCCGAGGTTCTGAAGACTACAGCGGGGGGTCTAGTCCTCTCTCTCCAGGCTCATTACCCATGTGTCCCTGATGGCGGGTCAGCTGGGACTGGTCGCCTTTCCAGGTCCTCTGCCTGCGCTTCTCAAACCTCACCCCCAGCGCCACCTGGTATGTGCTTCTGCTTCCCGTCATGATCGGCTGCAGCACGTTGTGCACCCAAGACTTAGAGCTGCACAAGCCTCCCTGGCCCACAGGCCCGAGTCCTCCTCACCACTGGGATTTTAATGCATGGAACAGCACTTAAATCCAGACCATCTGGAGTCAAAACCTGCCTCCTCTTCTCTTGGCTGTGGCTCCCTCCCCGAGCCCTGATCCGAAGCTCTCATGACGCCCCTCCCTAATCAATCCTGGTGGAAAGCAGAAGTTCCAGAGCCCAGATAATCTTCTTCTGACCGACCTCAGTCTTCCTAAGCTGACCTCTGGCTCCTCTCCTCTGGGTCTGAGGAAGTGACGTCACTCGACTTGGCAGAAACCTCCTTGGGCTCCTGAGACTGATTCCTGTGAGACCTTCGGTCTCCATGAGCTTCCCACTTCTCTGCCTGCAGACCCCTGCCCACTTGCAACTGTCCCTCCTAAGTGCCACCTCCTCCAACAAGGTCTCACCGCCCAACCACAAGGACAATTTCCCTCACTGTGTTCTTAACATAACTCCTCCAAGTCTCTGTTATGGCATCTGCCAGCTTCTGCCTTGTCATTTGGTGCCAGCTTATTTCCTCTGTGAGTGTCTGCTCTGTCATGTCTGATGTCACCTCCCTAGTTCTGTGTCCCCCCTGACAGCATCTGACACATGCCCTAATGAAGGTCCTGCCCGATAGATACACATACATGGAAAGAATTAACAAATGAGTGGGCTCTCTAGAGGGGAGGTCAGAACTGCCGTGTTCATAATGGGGATGCTTTTAACCTTAACTATCAAAATAAAATCCCCTCTCTTCCCGTTTTCCAGGTGTTGTTCAAATACCCCATCACCCAATTCCTGGCTGCACCAGGTGTATTCCGGATGATTCTACAGGAGAGATTCGCCAAGTATGTACAAGTGGTTGATAACAAGGAGCTCTGAGTAGGATTTATTTTCTTAAGGAATCTGATGGCATGAGAGATTTTCCTTTGTTTCTGGGAGGACAGCGTGTGTGTGTGTGTGTGTGTGTGTGTGTGTGTGTTGTTGGCGATGATGATTATCAGTCAGACTTATTTAAATTAAAGCATGACCCCGAGACCCAAGAGAAAAGCTCAATGTGCCTTGCTTATATCTTTGTGGGGTTATTCAAGTGTCTTTATTACAAATGACAGACATACAGAGAGCACGCACAAGATGGAAGTCTACAGATGAATCCAATGTTGAAAAGAAAATCCCTGTGTAGCACTCACCTAAATAACAGAAATAGAACATTGCCAGCACCCCAGGCGCTTCCAAGTGACCCCTCATCGTCCCTAAAGGCAACTACTGTCTCAATCTGATAGCAGTCCCTTCCCTATTTTCCTTTACAAGTTTAGCTACTAAGGCAATATTTCTGAGCAAGTGATTCCATTTTACATGCTTTTGAACTTGATATCTGTAATTCTACATCACTCTCTGATACCTTGCTTCTTTCTTCAGGATTATTTTTGAGAGGCTCCCATGTTGTTGCCCATTGATGTAGTTAATTTTCAGTGCCATATAATATCCCATTTTATGGAAATGCCACAATTTTCTTCTATCAGTTCTACCAGTAGAGGAGATGTGGGTAGCTTTCACATACGGGCTATTGAGTCAGTGCTCAATGAACTCTGGCCCATGCATCCGGGTACATAGGAGCATGCATTTCTGAAGAGATTTTCTAGAAGAATGAGCAGATCATACTGATAATACACAAAGCCAAAAGATTAAACCAACTAATGCTCCAAAAGAAATGTAGGAGTTCCCGTTGTTCCACATCCTCGCTAACATTTGTTATTGTCAAAGATAACTTTTGCCCCTCTGATGAACCTACACCATTGTCTTACACGGTTTTATTTTTGCATGGCCCTGTGTTTGAAAGTTAATTTTTAGCTAACCAGATATCTGCTCTTTGAACCTGAGGGGCATTATTCATAAAGCCTTGGTCTGGCAGGATTCTGATTCCATTGAATTTCCAAGTTCATACATATCGCAGTTAATTTTTGCAACATTCCTCAGATGATGGTCTTTGTCCAAAGCCAGTAAGATTTCTTCAGTGCAAAATGAGCGACTCCACCTAAAATTCTGCTCACTTATGCACGTGGAGCAAAGCCCAGAGGAGGGAGAGAGGCTCCTCAGTGGAGCTCGCCCCTGCTCCCCCTCTGTCTGCACCAGGAGAGGGGATGAGGTGGAAGGTGGTGCAGAAGCCACTCCCTCTGTCCTCCCCAGGGGCTGGCCAGGCACCGCCCATGCCAGCTGGGTCAGAAGCAATCCCTCCCCCCATTTTCTTGCAGGAATCCAACCCTGATTGGCGATTGTTCTTGGGAGCTTTAGGAGAACTTCAGGGGAGGGAGAGCTCCCACCACCCAGGAACCCAGTCAATTAGGAGAAACCTTCCCATCAGACTTTGCTGTTCTCCCTGGGATTCCCTCTCTCTGAGCTTCTATTTGCTCTGAGGTGTCCTCTGCTCCCTGCCAGCCTCTGTCTCTTCCCGCTCAGCCCCACCTTCCCCGAGGCCCTGGGGAAATCATCTCCAAACCCAGCTTCATTTCCCACCTAGAAACAAGATCCTTCAGGTCACCAGCAGCCCTCACTGAGGGCAGCATGGTCCTCCACCACCCAGGTGTCCCTCAGGTCGTGTCCACACCCTGAGCTGCACATCTGCTTCCTTAAGATGAGTTCTGATGAACCCACTTTGCTCCCTCCCCAAATCCAAATTGAACCCGAATTTCCTGATGAGCCCAGTGCCTCACGACCACCCGCCCATCACTTGCCAGGAGAGATCTCGGGGGCTGGCAGGAAGGGAGAGACCTCCACTTGGCCTTGAGCTCACCACAATGACCAGAAGTTGTACAGGAAAGTCAGGGAGTGGGCGGTGGATGATGCAGGGGACACCGCTGTCACCTGCTAAGGCATGGGCCTGGGGCCAGCTCCCGGCCTGACCCTGCTGCCCTCCCCCAGCCTCAGGTTCCCCACCCTGGAGCACTGCTGCACTGGCGGGGAGGCCCTGCTGCCCGAGGAGCTTGAGCAGTGGAGACGACACACGGGCCTCCTGCTCCACGAGCTCTATGGACAGTCGGAGACGGTGGGTGCCCAGGCCGCGCGGGCCCTTGGACGGGGGCTGGGTCACTGAGCTTTGGAGACTGCTGGTCCTACTGCGTGTTGTGCTCAGCCCCACTGTGTGGCCCTCACTGCTCAGAGCCAACAGGAGGCTCCAGGGCTCCAAGTTCATTTGCGTCCAGTGGATTTACAGAAAGAGAATTCACAGCTGAAAACCCACCAGGACACCAACACCTGAGGACGGACGGGCACGGTCTCACAAAGGGACCTAAGGACATTTTGCTACTGTGCCTGTGATGTTAGCTCAGGGAGCCCAGGGGTGGGTGGGCTAGGAGGACCTCTCCCTCAACAGGGAGACCACCACCTGGAGGTCCTGCCAACTCCACCATCTGTCCCTTCCCAGGTGGCCCCATGCAGAGGCATGGGCACTGGCTCCAGAGGGTCCTCTTGGGGTGGTTAGGGCCACAAGGTTTGACTGTGGAATGCCACCAGGGTGGATGAGGGACCAGAGACTCTCTGTATAGACCAGACACAAACACACTCTGTGTGAGCCTAGAGTGTCACTGGGCCACCATTTTGGAGGGCATTTAGGGTGGCATGCAAGCCTTGAACCTCCAAGACTCCATCAGCGGCAGCGTGGGGTGGGTGCCCCTCTCCCAACACATTCTCAGTCCATTTCTGATGCTGGGTGAGCCCATCATTCCTCCAGCTAACAGAGGGATGACCGCACCTCAGGCCCTGGGACACACTGGAAAACCTAGTTCCTTTGTTGCAATTCAACACATTTATCTGACTCTTTTTTTTTTTAAAGAAAAAAAATCACCTGATTGGTTTTCTTCCAAACTTAAAAAAAAGAAAAAGAAACATTCCGACTCTGGGCTGTTGGGCAGCTCACAGCTTGTGCTTGGGACGAGGAGGAGGGTGGGTGAGGACGACAGGCTCATCCATGGCCCCAGTCCCTTTGTGTCCACTGTCTGCAACAATAGCTGATGCCTCGTCCTCAAAGCCCTGTCCGCCATCCATGCAGCGGTTCCCACCCCCCTCCAGTGTGCGTGGCCTGGGCTGTGGGGACAGAGCTTCCTTCCTCTGCCAGGAGTGCGGGCTCAGGCCCGGGTCTCAGCCCTGCACTGGACAGGCTTCAGGACCATGCCCCTGTCCCTCGACCCTCTGAGCCTCAGCTTTCCCCCCTGGAGAATGCAAACCATAATGGCCGGCTGGCGGGACTGTGATCAGGGAAAGGCAGTGTGCCCAGCGCTGGCCACAGGGCCCCGCCCCAGCACAGGCTCGCCCTGGAGCTGCTGGGGACACACAGGTGGACGGGGCACTCTGTGTTCTCGGGGGCTTGTTCTCTCCCAGGAGGCAGACAAGCAAGGGTAGTTAGAGGTGTGGGGCTAATGTGCGGAGTGATGTGGGCAGCAAGTCCTGCAGAAGGATAATGACTAGCGGGCTTTCCTGCATCCTGGCCCGTTGCTGATCTCCCCTGCACCTTTGGGTGGCCTCACGCTGTGGTCCAACTGCAAATGCTCAGCCCTGGAAAGAGTGATAACGAGGAGCAGCCAAGGGGTCAGTGGTCAGGGAGGGGAAGGGGCGGAGGAGCAGTGGGGCCAGCACAGTGGGCACGCTCAACACGGCCCTGAGAAGGAGCTGAGGCCGATTATTTCACCATCCAGGAGCCTAGAGCGAGTGCGTGTGGACGCATGGCCTCCCCTGGCAAGGACCCAGCCCGGCCCTGGTGTGTCTCCAGGCCCCACAGCACATGCCCCAGGTGGGGCTCACCCTCTGCATCTCTCTTTGACCCCTCACTGGCCACTGGTCTCCTCATACTTAAGACAGAGCCACCCCATGCTGGGGTCAGTGAACAGTTGGGTCAGTGCCCTGAGCATGGAGTCCAGGACTTCAGCTTCCCCCACAAGGGCTCCTTGTACGGCATGATTGACATCTGTGCAGGGCAGGGAGGGGCCTGGGGCCGTGTTGTGTGAAGCCTGCTGCTTAGTGACCAGCCTGGCCTCTTTGGCCATCCTCAATCCTCTCTCTTGTGAACAGGGAATGACTTGCGCTGTCTCCTGGGGAATGAGCATCAAGCTGGGCTCCATGGGGAAGGCCATCTCACCCTTCGACATCCAGGTCTGGTCCAGGTCTGGACCTCAGGACTTTGACTGGGCCCAGCTGGCCCCTGGACCCTCCTGTGACAGTAGGTGGCAGATCCAGCCATGCTTCCCTGCCTGGTGTCCCCTCCCTCTCTCTCCCTCTTTCTCTTGAATTTCCCAGGGAGGCTTCAGTTGAGAGCTGCACTAAGCTTAGAATGGATTTGCACCATCTGCTTCCTAGGCGGCCTTGAAAGAGGCCCCTGTTTCTCTCATGGAGTCTGTTGACGGGCATGGGCTATCAGGTGTGTGGGGGTATCTGAGAAACGGTCCATCCAGGGGAATTGTGGACACATCCCACACTAGGGATTTTCTTTCCTTGGCTGGGTCTTGAGGGGAACTTCCTCAGGGTCACTACACATGTCCCCAAACCCCATGTGGCCCATGGCAGCTCCAAATCAGGGCTAGAAACCCCATCTCTCTAATCTTTATGCATGTAAGCTGCAAACAGTCTGTCATTGCATTATGTAGAAAACCGATGTATTTAGTCCTAAAGAAATCATGAAAAACAGTAAAAAAAAAAAAAAAAACACAGAAAAAGAATCCGAGTAATGATACAATGAAATACATTTTGCTTCGGTGCCGTTATCTGCATAAAAAGCCACAGAACTGGCTTGTCGTGGTTTAAAAGTAGAGCACCAGAACAGGAAGGTTGAAGTCAACTGCACAACAGTGACAGGTTATCAAGAGGGGAGAGGCCCAGCCTGTACAGGGACAGGGGATGTCCACAGGGGGATGCCAGGGTCACCAGGATTGAAACCCAATCTGGACAAAAGAAAGGAAGGGACACTGAGCAGAGTCCAGGACACTGAAAGGGAAGGTCATTCTTACAGCCCAGGAAGCTGCCCAAAGCCAAAGTCAACCTGCCATGTCCTCTTTGTCCCCTAGAGACACCTCCAAAGACCCTGGCAGGGTCAGGTGCCTTAGGCGGGGGACCAGCTGTGCTGCTGATCATCTCTGAGGCCTGGGCGGGTTTCCTTCTGCACATGGGGCCAGGTGCACAGGCTCATGAGGACTGGGGGAAGTGACATATTGGGCCTGTGCACATGGGGCATTGTGAGGGGCCTCTTTCCTTCCAGAACTGGCACCTTGGAAGGTCCACAGCCATTAAAGGCAGTAACGTTTGTAACAACGGCTCTTGGTACTGCTTGTGTCAACACTTTACAGGCATTGTCCCAGGACCCTGAGGTGCCCTCTCCAGGTCCCTTGCACAGATGGGGACACAGATCCAGAGTGGTCAGGGAGGGCCAGTGTCCAGGCAGAGCAAAGTGTCAGAGGGACCTGGGTTTGGAAAGGGGCATGAGGAGTCGGGGAGACCCCTGAGGGGGAGGGCCCAGAGAGACAAGTGGCGCAGAGCCCAGCTCTGTGTGGGTGAGCCCTGCTCAGAGGAGAAGCTAGACCTGGGGGCCACGCTCCCGTCCAGCTCCTCCACCTGCTGCCCGAGCCGTTGGTCACTGTGGTGCCGGAATCATCTCATATTCCCCAGGGCATCGTTGATGTGGAGCAGGGGGTGCGGCCCACTGTGGCACAGGCAGGGTCCTGGGGGGACTCCTTCCTCCCTCTCTTGGCTGCTAGCCCTGCTAAGCCCCAGCCAACACCTCCCTCTCTAATCATATCCTGATCTTGTGCTTTGCGTTTGTCCCCAGGGTCACCCTAGCCTGGCAATTCTCAGGGCCTGGGCATGACCCCCCGGAATGCCCTTCAAGTGACAGATGCCCAGCACTCAGTTTGGATCCAAGAAAACGCCACATTCTGTGATGTTCAGGGGGCAGATGATGTACTGCCAGGCCTTGGCTTGCCCTGTGTGTTGGGGTGTGGTGGTGTGTGTTTGGTTGTGCAAATCTGCCTGGGAACACGTGGTCTGGACTTCAGTGTCTGTGAGGTTAGAGTTGGGGGTGTGGGTTTTCTTTGGTGTGGCTGGTCCTGTGATGTTCTGTGATGTGCATCTGTGTTGGCCGTGCCTGTGTGTTCCCCCGTGAGTGGGTGTCACTGTGGACTTCACAACAAGGCAGACGTGCGTGGGATCTTTCCAGTGGTGACTAGCTGGGGTGAGTGAGAGGGGGACAGCAAGTTCTTCTCCACCCACAGGCTGGGACGCTTCTGCCCCTGCTCCTCTCTGCCTCTGGTCTCCCCCTGGTGGTTGTACAACAGACCCCAAGTGCAGCTGCCTGCACTGCCAAACCTAAAGACAGGCGAGGTGGCATTAAGACACCCAAACATTTACAAAGAGAAAGCTGGGACCAGGTAGGCATCAACCTCTGATGGGAGAACAATGACCCAGAGTAGCACAGTATGTTTATTATATAGGTTTTATCATCAAAAGGTTACTTGTGGTGGGATGTGGTGGCACACGCCTGTCATCCCAGTGGCTCAGGAGGCGGAGGCAGTAGGATCGCAAGTTCAAAGCCAGCCTCAGCAACAGAGGCACTAAGCAACTCAGTGAGACCCTGTCTCTAAATAAAATACAAAATAGGGCTGGAGATGTGGCTCAGTGGCTGAGTGCCCCTGAGTTCAATCCCTGGTACCAAAAAAAAAAAAAAGGCGGGGGGGGGGAGTTACTTATGGGGAAGTTTCTGCAAAGTGGTCAAGTTTGAAGCCCATGGCACTTGCAAGATACTGTGGGTTTCTTGTCATGCTCAGAATTCTCTATTCCCAGCAGTTAGTATCTGAACTCAAGGTCAAGACTGTTATTGTTCCAAACTTTGCACAGAACTGTCTCAGGCAAGGGCTTTACCATAGCTCCTGGGCAATCTTTTGTTGTTGTTTTTCTTAGTCATTGATGGACCTTTATTTTATTTATTTGTATGTCATGCTGAGAATCGAACCCAGTGCCTCCCACGTGCTAGGCAAACACTGTACCACTGAGTCACAACCCCAGCCCCTCCTGGGCAATCTTGTCCTGCACCTTTGCACGGAAATTTCCCAGGGCAAAGCATAGCCACGGCTCCCAGGCAGTCAAAGACCATGATCCAAGTCACCGCTCTCCACACCCAAGGACATGGCCCAGGCACAGGAGTCTAAACCAGGGGGTGGAGAGGGATCTGGGACCCTGGAGGGGGTTACAGTGAGAAGGAGAAGAGGTGCTGTCTGGAGAGGACTCTTGGATAAGGAGGGAGTCCTGATCCCTGGCAGAGTGAGTGGGAGTCCCTAGCAAGCTCCTGAGTCCCTGGGAAGGAAGGGCTTTGTTGGTTGTCTATCGAGGAAAGTCTGGGCTGTGGGCTCCTGTGTCTCGCAGGGGCAGGTGCGTGGTCCAGCAGGCAGAGTCTCCTTCCTGGCCCTGGGTCCTGGCTACGGAATGGAGCTGGGAGTCTCCCCAGATGCTGGTGCCAAGAGGGAGCATCGGGCCATGGGACGTGCTGGACTGGGGGTGGGGGTGATGGTGGAGGGAAGGCGTTGCGCTCAGATGGAGTCACTAAGCAAACGGAGAGCACTGAGGTGCTGTTGCAGCTGCTGTTAGTGTTTTATTACCTGCAACCCCAATCCTTGAGCTCACCTGGGCCCTCCAGGAGAACAGAGGACTTCCAAGGAGGGCAGTTACCAAACTCAGGGATTTAAAAAAAAATACTGGGGCCTCAGTCCTCCTGATACCCCTCCAAACCCCACCCTATTGAGGAAATTGAGGCACCCCAGAGATTTGCCTAAGTCGCAGGGTAGGTTCTGTTTTTTTTCCTGATGACATCCCACCAAACTCCTTTTTCCGGAGATCACTCCGTTTAATCTTGCCGGTGATGGTTTTAGGCAGTTCTAGGACAAACTCCACCTAGTTGAGAAGAAAGCAAATCTCTTCTGAGTCTGCTATAGTTTCCCACCCATTCCCCATGACCTTCCTTTGCCCTTCACAGTCCCCATAAAGGATGAAACCTCCTGGCAACCTAAATGGGGTCCACTGAGCTTGGCAGATTCCTCTCCCAACTCCCTGTGACTGGCTTTGCCCATGAAATGGGGTGGAAGGAAGTAGGTTTCATTGAGGCCGAGAGTCTGGAACCAACAGCCTCCCTATCCTCCACCTCGTACAGCACCTAGCAGGTAACTATGTGGTGGCTGCTGCTCCTTTAACTCAGCCCCAGGATGAGCGGATGTGGGGCAGAGATCCTAGAAGAGCTATGGGGGACGTATTATGCACGATCAAGAAAGAAACTTTCATTGTTACAGCCCTTCATGGTTTGGGGTGCTGTATTACCTGTGGGGACATCTCACCTCCTACCTGGGAAGAGCACCTGTTCTGCTGTCGGTGAGACGGCAGAACATTATGCTTGACAGTGATGGTTTGACTCATGACAGAAACACGAGATTTGCTGTTAGACACATGTGCATTTGGCTTCTAGCTCTGCCTCCCAGTGACAGTGATCCCAGTTAATCTCTTTTGCAGAGAGTAAAGCTCCCCACTTCAGGGCCACCCTCGAGATATGTAGCAAAACTCTGGGGATTGTGCGGGGGGACAGGGCCCATCCCTCTGCCGTAGCTTACCTTTCTCGGGTACTTGTATGGGGCCGTCACCGACTTCACATGCTGCTGCAGATCCTTGGTGAGCTGGTCCTTGTCATGGGACAGGAACTCTGGGTATAGGACAATAAACGCCTTCACCACCTGCAGAACGGGAGTGGGGTCTCAGATGAGGGCCCCTCAGAGGAAGGGCCTATTATGTACAGAGTTTAAAACGTGTTTACTGAATGAATGGAAAGGCAAGTTGATGGCTGAGCCCAGGGGGGTTAAGAGCTCCAGGGATTTGGAAAAGGAGGGGGAGCAGGTCCATCTCCCTGACCTTCCTATTTCTATTTCATACCTAAACTCATTTTGCTTCTCTGGAAAATGGGGACAATAAACGTGTCATTCCTCATAGGCTTTCTGTAAAGACCCATGAGGTAACACATAGAAATCGTCTGTTTCCATTTGTTATCACTCCCACTAATCATCTTCATCATGGAGATCTGTGCTGGAACCCAGCAGGGTTTAATAATTGTTAACAATTCATTTTTACATTAGCAGTTTTGTCCCAGTTCATTGCAAAAGATTTTGTACACAGAAGATACTCAATTAACACTTGTTGACCCAATAAACACATGCTTTAGAGGTAGGTTGCTTGGAGTTCTCTTTTGGAACTATTCCTCCTCCCCTCCCCCTCCCCCTCCCTCTCCCCCTCCCTCTCCTCCCCTCCCTCCCTCCCTCTCTTTTAGGTACTGGGGATTAAACCAAGGTACCCTCTACTACTGAGCCCGGCCCTTTTCAGCTGTCTATTTTGGGTACGGTATCCATAAGTTGCCCAGGTTGGCCTTGAGCTTGCGATCCTTCTCCCTCAGTCTCCCCAGTAGCTTGGAGGATGGGCATGGACCCCCACGCCTGGCTGGCCCCTCCTCATATTAGCTGTGTGATTGCCAGGCAAGTTACTTAAGCCCTTCTTTTCCCTTGTCTATACAGAGAATACAAAATAAGCATCCTTAGACTGTTGGCTTTGTGAGCGTTTAGTGATTCGGCACATAGTAGACGCTCATTAAGCTTTAGCAGCTGTTTCCGAGCCTCAGCTGAGGCCACAGCGCCACCTGGTGACCCCATAGAAGTTGTGCACATGCGCATCTATTACGCCTTCTCCCGGTCCTAGGTTTCCTGCAGCTGCTCCGCCAGGGCGCACTCGGACACACGGATCTGGGGACCTCCTCACCTCCCCGCGCTTCGGGTCCGGGCTGCTCACCACCGCCGACTCCGCCACCGCAGGGTGCTCCGCCAAGGCGTTCTCCACCTCTGCCGGCCCGATGCGGTACCTGCGGCATCAATTGTTGGGGGCAGAGGTTGGGGCTGGGGGGAACTGAGTCTAACTCTTGTACCTTGGAGGGTCGCATCTACCCTGGACCCCAAGGGTAGCGGTCCTGGGGAGTCTGAGACTTGGGAACTGCCCGTGTTTGGTCCCTAAGTGCAAAGACTTGGGCATTCAGTGCTGGAGGTAACCCTCGCAGCCCAGCCCAGCAGTGACCAGGGACTTCTGGCCCCAGGGCCTCTGGTGGGCGGGAGGGAGCAGCTTTCTCTTACAGAGCCTGGGAGTTTGGGGGCAAGTCGTTTCCCCAGCACAAGACTTCCCCGGAGCCTCGATTCTGTCTGCAACTTGCAAGCAAATTCCACATCCTCTCGTCACTCTACCAACATGCTTTATTTTATTGAAATGGATTATATATATATAAAATTTTTATTAAAAATATATTAGTATGTTGGCTTTTATATATATATATATATATATGTGTGTGTGTGTACACATATATGCACATATATGTGTGAGTAATATATACTAAAGCATGTTTTATAAACACAATGCTTTACATACACATAGTGAAATTACCACAGTCAGGCAGATTAACATGTCCATCACCTCCTGTACCATTGCTGGTGGGTTATATACAGTACTCATGCATGGCGAGAAACTTAGAATATACTCTCTTAGCAAATTTTCAGCACACACCCATATCAACATGTTTTAGAAATTTATAAGTAGGAGGTTTTATTGCTATTTCACAGCAGGGTGACTATCATTAACAATCATGTATAACATATTTCAAGATAGAAGGGAGGTTTGAATGCGCTCAGCACAAAGAAAGGATGGATGCATGAGGTGATGGATATGCTAATGATCTGATTTCGTTACTCTTATTGTAGACGTGTATCGGATTATCATGATGTACGATTATTATGTGTCCGTTAAAAATATTGCAGTTTCTGAAATATTCACGGGAAGTTGTGTCATATGTCTTGGTTTCAAAATCAGGTTGGAGTTAGGGCTCAGCCTCAGGCTGCCTGGGTTCTGATCGGGATGCCATCATTTATGACATTTGAGACTGTGGGTCAGTTTCTTCACTGTTCAGTGACCCAGTTTCACTGTCAGTGGCATAAGAATGGTAATCTCATCTCCCGTTTGCATTGAGATGGGTTACAGAGAGCAATGGAGAGTTTCCATATGGTAAGTGCTTTGCAAGGGTAGGCTCTTATTATCATTATTACCACGTTTCTCCTTGGATAAGCTGTGCTGTGTAAGTGGAACCCAGACATAAAATAAGCGCCCTTAGGTTGGGGGACCAAAACTGTCTCCCCTCCCAATCCCACCACCATCTTTAAATTGTGTGATATCTTAATCCCCATCCAGAACTTTGAACTTTGTTTTGATTGGCTTTTCTGGACATAGGAGGTGCACAGGACCCATAGATGCTAGAAATGGTTCTGCTCAGAATTAAACCTCAGGTCCCATCACCCAGGCATGGAGGAAGCTCAGACAGGCAGTCGATCCTGGGAGACGTGTGAGGGTGACGGGATCCAGCACAGGGTCAACCACACCTACCCAGAGGCGTTGATGATGTCATCGTCCCTGCCCAGGAACCACAAGTAACCTTCTGCATCCATAGTTGCTCTGTCCCCGGTGTTGTAAAAGTCCCCACACTCCACCTTCGCTGTCTCCTTTGGGTTGTTCTGCAAAGAGAACAGACCCCGTTTGTGAAGGCAGTGTGGTGAGAGAGAATGAGCTGCAGCCTCAGGCTTGGATCTGGGGTTGGATTCTGGTTCTCCCTGGTACCTGGGCAAATTTTATAATGCCTTTGAGTCTGTTTACACCACATGCAAGAACTCGGTGCTGCTGCTTCTCCATGAGTGGACATTATGAGGCATTTTTAAAGACAGTCTTTAGAGATAACAGCTCACTTTTGTGTGGCATGCCACCAGAATAAAATTTCCCTTATTGTGGGAAAGCTTTCTACTTTATTCCCTGCTAGGAGCTCAGCATTTACAAGGTGCCTGGACAGAGGAGAGGGGCTGATGTGCATTCACTGCATCAATTTTCTTCCTCAATACTTTTCCATTTGATCCTTATAGACAGTCTAGAAGGGTGATAGTTTCAAGTTAACTTTTTCTTGGAAGATAATTGTAGATCTGCACACAGTTTTAAGAAACATGATAAGGAGATCCCATGTACCGCTTATTCAGTCTCCCCCAATGGTAACATCTTGCAAAACTATTTTTCAGTATTCCATTAAGGATACTGACATTGATAGAATTTGCTGATCTTATTCTGATATTTTCTAGTTCACTTTTACTTTGTATATGTCTGTGAGTATATTTATTCATATGCAAATTGACCACCTGTTTGTGTACCCTCCACAAGAGTCAGGGCACAAAACAGCCCCCACTAGCAGAATTGCTTAGGGTTTTTTTTTTTTTTTTTAATATACCAGGAATTGAACTCAGGGGCACTCGAATACTAAGCCACATCCCCAGCCCTATTTTGTATTTTATTTAAAGACAGGGTCTCACTGAGTTGCTTAGTGTCTCACTTTTGCTGAGGCTGGCTTTGAACTCACGATGCTCCTGCCTCAGCCTCCTGAGCCACTGGGATTACAGGCATGAGCCACTGTACCCTGCACTCAGGTTGCTTTTGACAGCCATGTCCAACTCCCTTCCAGTCCCTCTCCCTCCTCTCTTCCCATCCCTAACCCCCTTGGCAACACTATCCTGTTCCCTATTGTTATAAATTGACACATGATAACTCTGCATATTATTGGGAAGATTCAGTACATGAACACAATATGTAATGACCAAATCAGAAAAATAAGCATCTCTACCTCCTTAAACATTTACAGTTTTTTTTGTGTGTTGAGAAATTTTGAACTCCTAATTCTTCTTTATAAAATACATACTAAATTGTTGTAACTATAGTCCCCTATTGTATTGTAGGACAACTAGACTCATTGATCCTGTCTCATTGTTTTGGTATTTGTTATCCAAACTCCCTCTCTTCTCCATCCCCTATCCCCTTTTGAGCCTCTACTGACATTATTCTACTCTCTATTTCTATAAGATCAAGGTTTTAAGCTTCTTCAGGAGAGTTAGAACACAAGGTATTTGTCTTTCTTGTCCTTGGATTAATTTACTTGACAGAATGTCCCCCAGTTCTATAAGTGGACTCACAGTATGTAGCCATTTAAGACTGCTTCTTTCCCTTAGTATAATTCTCTGGAGATTCATCCACATTGCTGTGTTCATTGATAGTTTGATTTTTTTTTTAAATTTTGCTGAATAGATTTCCTTGCTATAAATGTACCTCAGTTTTTGTTTAGCTATTCCTATTCACCCATTGAAGGATGTCTGGGTTTTTTTCCACTTGGGAGCTATAATGAGTAAAACTGCTACAAACATTTTTGTATGTGATTTTGTGTGAGGCTGGATTTTTTTTTTTTGTAGCTTATTTTATAGAAGAAGAAACTGATGCTCAGAATAGCACAGTTACTTGCTCAAAATCAACCAACAAATCAAAGAAAGGGATGATATTTGAATTTAGTTCTTGTTTCATAGCCTAGTCCTTGATCCATAAGCAGCCCTTCTTGTGGGACACCAGATGATTTTAAGAGACACCTGCAAACCCAGGAGAGCACCCCCCCTTTTTGAATTCACTTCTGATTGTTCTGCTTTTATCAAGGAGATTCTTGGTTTGCAGTTCACATGTTTTTAGAATTTCTGCAAATACCAAGAGGAAGGTAAGTTTGAGATCAGAGCTTTAAGCAGAAACAGGATTTATGTAAAATTTAAGACAGTTTCTTTAAAAATATTTAATTATAGTTACAACAGCCTTTGGATTTTCAAGTGATACTGTTTTCCACTTATGATACTAGATCAATTGTTTAAAAAAACTTTAAAGTGAAACAATGAGTTTGTTTGAGAACATATGGAGTAGATAAAAACATAGTTAACAAAGAATAGAATGGACAGAGGTCAGATGTGGACAGAAATGAATGAAACTTAGGAAACAATGCATTGTGGGTAATATTTCCCCCCATTCATGCGCCACTGGGATATGAAATTGTCTTTTGATACTTTGGTTGATCCACCCTGAAAGACAGGTCCTCCCTGACCGGCATGAGTTTTTCTGGTATCCTCTTCTTAGATAGTGTCCGAGCCTAGCCCCTAGAAGATAGCCTTACACATCCATAGAAGCAATTCTTTCCTCCCTCTGAACCTGATTTCTTGAAGGTGAACCTCACTAATCCTTCCTTGGAGAAAAGAAAAGCTCCTGAGGGTCAGGGAGAAAATATCTCACCTACACATGGAGAGGGGCAGAGTCCACATTTACCTCCTTCAGGTAAACCTCGGCTACTTTTTAAAGGTGGTAGAGGGGATTGATGTTAGGGAAATGGCGGAATAGAAGCTCTGATCTCTCGTTCCTCACAGAAACATCAAATATCAAATCAACCACACAAGTGAAACCTGGAAGCTGTCTGAACTGACTTTGTAGTTGCTCTAGAAGGTAGCCAAAGATTTATACCAACTGAGAGATTTCTGGTCAAGGAAAAGCCATCTTCAAAATGGTAGAAAAGTTTGTGGCATTTGGACTCACAATGGCCCCACCTTTACTCTAGCACGAGAGTCATGGTCTGGCCGTGCCTGCTCCCCATTTCCTCCTCTCTCCTCCCATGACTGTAGGGAGCAGAACAGATCTTATGTGGAAATTGCTATGTCCTAATTTGTCTGGTTGATACTTGGAGGGCTGACGCGAGGCGATGACTTAGTTTAAGCAGAATTCAGGTGCAAAAAGCAGTAGGAAGAAAGAGAATATGATTTTCAGGGTTATATAGAGTTACCACATCAAGACAAGCACAGACCCAGTTTTTAACACCACCACCAGCAACAACAAAGTCACAGGCACACAAAGAAGCAGGGAAACATGGCTCATCCCCAAAATAAAATTAATGGACAGAAACCGCCTCTGACATCCCCAACATTGTCTTTACTTGACAGATAACTTGAGTATTTTAAATATGCTTAATGAGCCAAGGGGTAAAACAGACCAGAATTAAAGGAAGTCAGCAAATTGACATAGGCACGAAACAAAAATATCTAAAGAGAAAGAAATGATAAGATTTCTCTTTCCAAAAGAGAAATTCTGGAGCTCAAAAGTATAATAACTGAAGTAAAGAATGCACTAGAAGGTGTGAAGCACGTATTAGAGAAGGCAAAAGAAAGAATCAGGGGATTGGAAATAGAGTAACTAGAAAGAAATCAAGTTTGAGCACCAAAAAGAATGAAAAAAAAAAAAAAAAAACTGAACAGGGCTGAAGGGACTCATGAGGTATCACACGTCTGGTGGTTCTGAAGCAAGTCTTCTTTCTACCCCAGCCATTACCCATTAAGCCTCAGAGGGGTTAGGGTAGGGCAATGGGGCAATGCCCTGTAAGCCTTGGTGGTAATTTAAAGGGGCTTCATCAAGTAAGAGCAAATAGAGGATGACCTGAAGAAGCTCAGGATGCAGGGTTCTGGGCAGGGGTACCCGGTGTTCCATTACCTCGTAGTACATGAAGAGGCCTGGTGGCCTGGTGGGCTTAATCCTGATGCCGATGTTTCCTTCAGCATTGGGGGGCAGGATGTTGCCCTTGTCATCGATGATCTGGAGTAAGAAGCCTGTCAGTCCTGCCGTGCAGGACTCGCCCAGCCCATCTGCCCCCACCTGAGCATGGCCTGGCTTCTACACGGGACACCAGGAAGAAATTGGGGAGAGTGACGGGAGAACCATGTCTGAAAATAGAATATGACTTTCAATTAAGTAATTGTGAATTAAGTAATTGTGGAATCTGAGTCAAGGGTCAGCGTGTTTCATGAGTATGTAGCCATCACCCACATTGCCTTTGGCACCACTTGGTGGGGAAAGCCTCCAACGCTCGGGGGAGGTGTCCTTCCTTCACTGTGTGTGAGGATCTGGCTGCCAGGGAGCCTCCATAAGAAATGGAGGGGAAACAGAGAGAGAGGGAGAGACAGGGAAGGGACACCGGGCAGGGAAGCATGGCTGGATCTGTCACCTCCTGTCACAGGAGGGCCCAGTGCCAGCTGGGCCCTCACTGTGCCTTCCTGCCAAAGTCTTGAGGACCAGACCTGGATGTCGAAGGGTGAGATGGCCTTCCCCATGGAGCCCAGCTTGATATTCATTCCCCGGAAGACACCGCAAGTCATTCCCTGTTCACAAGAGAGAGGATTGAGGACGGCCAAAGAGGCCAGGCTGGTCACTCTGCAGCAGAATTCACACAACATGGCCCCAGCCCCCTCCCTGCCCTGCACAGATGTCAATCATGCCATACAAGGAGCCCTTGTGGGGGAAGCTGAAGTCCTGGACTCCATGCTCAGGGCACTGACCCAACTGTTCAGTGACCCCAGCATGGGGTGGCTCTGTCTTAAGTATGAGGAGACCAGTGGCCAGAGAGGGGTCAAAGAGAGATGCAGAGGGTGAGCCCCACCTGGGGCATGTGCTGTGGGGCCTGGAGACACACCAGGGCCGGGCTGGGTCCTTGCCAGGGGAGGCCATGCGTCCACACGCACTCGCTCTAGGCTCCTGGATGGTGAAATAATCGGCCTCAGCTCCTTCTCAGGGCCGTGTTGAGCGTGCCCACTGTGCTGGCCCCACTGCTCCTCCGCCCCTTCCCCTCCCTGACCACTGACCCCTTGGCTGCTCCTCGTTATCACTCTTTCCAGGGCTGAGCATTTGCAGTTGGACCACAGCGCGAGGCCACCCAAAGGTGCAGGGGAGATCAGCAACGGGCCAGGATGTAGGAAAGCCCGCTAGTCATTGTCCTTCTGCAGGACTTGCTGCCCACATCACTCTGTACATTAGCCCCACACCTCTAACTACCCTTGCTTGTCTGCCTCCTGGGAGAGAACAAGCCCCCGAGAACACAGAGTGCCCCGTCCACCTGTGTGTTCCCAGCAGCTCCAGGGCGAGCCTGTGCTGGGGCGGGGCCCTGTGGCCAGCGCTGGGCACACTGCCTTTCCCTGATCACAGTCCCGCCAGCCGGCCATTATGGTTTGCATTCTCCAGGGGGGAAAGCTGAGGCTCAGAGGGTCGAGGGACAGGGGCATGGTCCTGAAGCCTGTCCAGTGCAGGGCTGAGACCCGGGCCTGAGCCCGCACTCCTGGCAGAGGAAGGAAGCTCTGTCCCCACAGCCCAGGCCACGCACACCGGAGGGGGGTGGGAACCGCTGCATGGATGGCGGACAGGGCTTTGAGGACGAGGCATCAGCTATTGTTGCAGACAGTGGACACAAAGGGACTGGGGCCATGGATGAGCCTGTCGTCCTCACCCACCCTCCTCCTCGTCCCAAGCACAAGCTGTGAGCTGCCCAACAGCCCAGAGTCGGAATGTTTCTTTTTCTTTTTTTTAAGTTTGGAAGAAAACCAATCAGGTGATTTTTTTTCTTTAAAAAAAAAAAAGAGTCAGATAAATGTGTTGAACTGCAACAAAGGAACTAGGTTTTCCAGTGTGTCCCAGGGCCTGAGGTGCGGTCATCCCTCTGTTAGCTGGAGGAATGATGGGCTCACCCAGCATCAGAAATGGACTGAGAATGTGTTGGGAGAGGGGCACCCACCCCATGCTGCCGCTGATGGAGTCTTGGAGGTTCAAGGCTTGCATGCCACCCTAAATGCCCTCCAAAATGGTGGCCCAGTGACACTCTAGGCTCACACAGAGTGTGTTTGTGTCTGGTCTATACAGAGAGTCTCTGGTCCCTCATCCACCCTGGTGGCATTCCACAGTCAAACCTTGTGGCCCTAACCACCCCAAGAGGACCCTCTGGAGCCAGTGCCCATGCCTCTGCATGGGGCCACCTGGGAAGGGACAGATGGTGGAGTTGGCAGGACCTCCAGGTGGTGGTCTCCCTGTTGAGGGAGAGGTCCTCCTAGCCCACCCACCCCTGGGCTCCCTGAGCTAACATCACAGGCACAGTGGCAAAATGTCCTTAGGTCCCTTTGTGAGACCGTGCCCGTCCGTCCTCAGGTGTTGGTGTCCTGGTGGGTTTTCAGCTGTGAATTCTCTTTCTATAAATCCACTGGAGGCAAATGAGCTTGGAGCCCTGGAGCCTCCTGTTGGCTCTGAGCAGTGAGGGCCACACAGTGGGGCTGAGCACAACACGCAGTAGGACCAGCAGTCTCCAAAGCTCAGTGACCCAGCCCCCGTCCAAGGGCCCGCGCGGCCTGGGCACCCACCGTCTCCGACTGTCCATAGAGCTCGTGGAGCAGGAGGCCCGTGTGTCGTCTCCACTGCTCAAGCTCCTCGGGCAGCAGGGCCTCCCCGCCAGTGCAGCAGTGCTCCAGGGTGGGGAACCTGAGGCTGGGTAGGGCAGCAGGGTCAGGCCGGGAGCTGGCCCCAGGCCCATGCCTTAGCAGGTGACAGCGGTGTCCCCTGCATCATCCACCGCCCACTCCCTGACTTTCCTGTACAACTTCTGGTCATTGTGGTGAGCTCAAGGCCAAGTGGAGGTCTCTCCCTTCCTGCCAGCCCCCGAGATCTCTCCTGGCAAGTGATGGGCGGGTGGTCATGAGGCACTGGGCTCATCAGGAAATTCAGGTTCAATTTGGATTTGGGGAGGGAGCAAAGTGGGTTCATCAGAACTCATCTTAAGGAAGCAGATGTGCAGCTCAGGGTGTGGACACGACCTGAGGGACACCTGGGTGGTGGAGGACCATGCTGCCCTCAGTGAGGGCTGCTGGTGACCTGAAGGATCTTGTTTCTAGGTGGGAAATGAAGCTGGGTTTGGAGATGATTTCCCCAGGGCCTCGGGGAAGGTGGGGCTGAGCGGGAGGAGACAGAGGCTGGCAGGGAGCAGAGGACACCTCAGAGCAAATAGAAGCTCAGAGGGAGGGAATCCCAGGGAGAACAGCAAAGTCTGATGGGAAGGTTTCTCCTAATTGACTGGGTTCCTGGGTGGTGGGAGCTCTCCCTCCCCTGAAGTTCTCCTAAAGCTCCCAAGAACAATCGCCAATCAGGGTTGGATTCCTGCAAGAAAATGGGGGGAGGGATTGCTTCTGACCCAGCTGGCATGGGCGGTCCCTGGCCAGCCCCTGGGGAGGACAGAGGGAGTGGCTTCTGCACCACCTTCCACCTCATCCCCTCTCCTGGTGCAGACAGAGGGGGAGCAGGGGCGAGTTCCACTGAGGAGCCTCTCTCCCTCCTCTGGGCTTTGCTCCACGTGCATAAGTGAGCAGAATTTTAGGTGGAGTCGCTCATTTTGCACTGAAGAAATCTTACTGGCTTTGGACAAAGGCCATCATCTGAGGAATGTTGCAAAAATTAACTGCGATATGTATGAACTTGGAAATTCAATGGAATCAGAATCCTGCCAGACCAAGGCTTTATGAATAATGCCCCTCAGGTTCAAAGAGCAGATATCTGGTTAGCTAAAAATTAACTTTCAAACACAGGGCCATGCAAAAATAAAACCGTGTAAGACAATGGTGTAGGTTCATCAGAGGGGCAAAAGTTATCTTTGACAATAACAAATGTTAGCGAGGATGTGGAACAACGGGAACTCCTACATTTCTTTTGGAGCATTAGTTGGTTTAATCTTTTGGCTTTGTGTATTATCAGTATGATCTGCTCATTCTTCTAGAAAATCTCTTCAGAAATGCATGCTCCTATGTACCCGGATGCATGGGCCAGAGTTCATTGAGCACTGACTCAATAGCCCGTATGTGAAAGCTACCCACATCTCCTCTACTGGTAGAACTGATAGAAGAAAATTGTGGCATTTCCATAAAATGGGATATTATATGGCACTGAAGATTAACTACATCAATGGGCAACAACATGGGAGCCTCTTAAAAATAATCCTGAAGAAAGAAGCAAGGTATCAGAGAGTGATGTAGAATTACAGATATCAAGTTCAAAAGCATGTAAAATGGAATCACTTGCTCAGAAATATTGCCTTAGTAGCTAAACTTGTAAAGGAAAATAGGGAAGGGACTGCTATCGGATTGAGACAGTAGTTGCCTTTAGGGACGATGAGGGGTCACGTGGATGCCCCTGGGGTGCTGGCAATGTTCTATTTCTGTTATTTAGGTGAGTGCTACACAGGTATTTTCTTTTCAACATTGGATTCATCTGTAGACTTCCATCTTGTGCGTGCTCTCTGTATGTCTGTCATTTGTAATAAAGACACTTGAATAACCCCACAAAGATATAAGCAAGGCACATTGAGCTTTTCTCTTGGGTCTCGGGGTCATGCTTTAATTTAAATAAGTCTGACTGATAATCATCATCGCCAACAACACACACACACACACACACACACACACACACGCACACACGCAGTCCTCCCAGAAACAAAGGAAAATCTCTCATGCCATCAGATTCCTTAAGAAAATAAATCCTACTCAGAGCTCCTTGTTACCAACCACTTGTACATACTTGTCGAATCTCTCCTGTAGAATCATCCGGAATACACCTGGTGCAGCCAGGAATTGGGTGATGGGGTATTTGAACAACACCTGGAAAACGGGAAGAGAGGGGATTTTATTTTGATAGTTAAGGTTAAAAGCATCCCCATTATGAACACGGCAGTTCTGACCTCCCCTCTAGAGAGCCCACTCATTTGTTAATTCTTTCCATATATGTGTATCTATCGGGCAGGACCTTCATTAGGGCATGTGTCAGATGCTGTCAGGGGGGACACAGAACTAGGGAGGTGACATCAGACATGACAGAGCAGACACTCACAGAGGAAATAAGCCGGCAGCAAATGACAAGGCAGAAGCTGGCAGATGCCATAACAGAGACTTGGAGGAGTTATGTTAAGAACACAGTGAGGGAAATTGTCCTTGTGGTTGGGCGGTGAGACCTTGTTGGAGGAGTTGGCACTTAGGAGGGACAGTCGCAAGTGGGCAGGGGTCTGCAGGCAGAGAAGTGGGAAGCTCATGGAGACCGAAGGTCTCACAGGAATCAGTCTCAGGAGCCCAAGGAGGTTTCTGCCAAGTCAAGTGACGTCACTTCCTCAGACCCAGAGGAGAGGGGCAAGAGGTCAGCTTAGGAAGACTGAGGTTGGTCAGAAGAAGATTATCTGGGCTCTGGAACTTCTGCTCTCCACCAGGATTGATTAGGGAGGGGCGTCGTGAGAGCTTCAGATCAGGGCTCGGGGAGGGAGCCACAGCCAAGAGAAGAGGAGGCAGGTTTTGACTCCAGCTGGTCTGGATTTAAGTGCTGTTCCATGCATTAAAATCCCAGTGGTGAGGAGGACTCGGGCCTGTGGGCCAGGGAGGCTTGTGCAGCTCTAAGTCTTGGGTGCACAACGTGCTGCAGCCGATCATGACGGGAAGCAGAAGCACATACCAAGTGGCGCTGGGGGTGAGGTTTGAGAAGCGCAGGCAGAGGACCTGGAAAGGCGACCAGTCCCAGCTGACCCGCCATCAGGGACACATGGGTAATGAGCCTGGAGAGAGAGGACTAGACCCCCCCGCTGTAGTCTTCAGAACCTCGGGCACTGCTGTGCCTACCCTGCGGCAGAGGGAGGTGAAGGAGGCTGCTCAGAAGGAGAGGGAGGAAGGGAGGACTCGGGGACTGTGGGCTCAGGAGGGAGACGGGGGAGGCCACCGCAGGCAGAGGACATTCTATACTGAAGATGGTGCCAGTTAGGACCAGGGGTCAAGCCAAGGCGTAGCACCACCAAGATCAAGGGAAGGTGCTCTAGGAGGGTGCCCTGACCATGAGCGTGGACCAGGGAGGGGAGCTAAGGGAAAGTGAGACTCAGAACCTAAGGAGAAAAGACAGAGGCCTTTCCCAGGAGCACAGGGACAGGATCAGGATCTGCAGCCCTGTGTGGAGGACAGGGGACCATGGACAGTGGAGGGACAGTCCTGGCCCTGAGGCAGAAGGAAGGTTGTGCAGGGAGACACAAAGAGAATTTTCTGATGAAGTCCACACACAGAGGGAGCTCATGCAGGTGACTTCAAATGTCATCACTGACGGCTGTTTTCTGTGTGCCAATCTCAGGACTAAACCCATTACACACTCTGCCAGGATCATCTCATCAATATTCCTATTGATTTTATAAAGTCATAACTATTAAACACTCCAACTTATAGATAATGAACTGGGGTCTGGGCCTAACCTTCCAATTAGTTTCAGAGGTGGGATAAGAAGTGAGATCTGTCACATTCCAAGGGCTCCTTTTTAAACATTTTATTATAAGGAGTAACAACACAAACACATACACACACACACACACACACACACACACACCAGCTACCTGGCCCCAGCACAGCCTGGATCCAGGATTCAGGAGACATGGGCTGACTGGGGTTGCTTTTATTTCTCAAAATGCACCTTCTGGGACCTCACACCCATAACATCTCATCTGCAGGAGGTCGGGAAATGGCCCAGAAATAAGGGTTCTCTTCCAGGTTACATTTTGATGTGAGTCTGATCTAGTGACTCTGGTTCAGGGTTCCACCCTGAGAATCTCAGAACTTGGGTTCTCTGATGCACGTGGACTTTGCTTAGTATTGCTGAGCAGAAACATGGCCTGGAAACATGGGTTTCTTCTGGAGTTTTCTGATACTGGAATGTTGGCGTTCATACCTGTACAATGGCCTTGGGGTCCAACTGGGCCAGGTGGTGGACGAACAGCGTGGATCCTGCTGTCCATGGTTCAAGCAGGCACCCCACGAGAGCCAGAATCCAGCCTGGGTCCGACATGCACCACAAGATGTCAGAGGTCTTCAGCTGAAATACTTTCCTGCTAAACTCCAAAATGCAGTGGGCTCAGCTGGGCCAGCAGCAGGGGAGCTGGTCAAGGCGGGAGGGGCTCTGGTTTTCAGTTAGGGAATTGCCCTCCCACTCTGAGTGCATGGGATGGGGCTCCCAGCACCCTCACCATGGCTCCCTAATGTGCACCACCATATCACATGTCTGATCACAGGCTACCCAGACTAATGCTAATGATTCTTAAGGCCTAGGTAAGGACAGCTTGGAAGAAGTCTGTTGTTCTGTTTTCTGCATCTGAATAGTAAGCACCAGGTGACGCAGAAGACACTTTTCAGCAATGAGACACAAGCCTTTCTGAGAATAGCATCAGCAAAGCAGGAGCAGAGCTGAGGGGTGGAGAGAAGAGAACCCAATCTGGAGTCTCTCCAGCGATGTCGGGGGCCAATCAGTTCTCTTCCTCCTTCTTTGGCTAAAAGGGTTCTGGGTGGGGCTTTCTGTCCTTGGCAAAGGGACACAGAATTCGAGAGGGAGAAGAGAACCAATGAGCAGCCCACCTTGGCAAGGGACAGGGCTGAAGTTGGAGGTGGACTAGGGAGGGTTTGTCACCTCCCTGCCCTCCTCCTGCTGCTCCTAAGGGACCTCTGTGTGCACAGATCCTGGAGGAAGCTCAACACTCCCCTGGGCCGGCTGTGGCTGGAGGAGCTTTTCTGTTAGCAGGGAGGGGCTCTCACAAGCCCCCCACAAGCTCCCTCCTGACCCTCTTAGGGGTGCGCTGCACCCACAGGAAATCAGGAGCCAGGGGGCCTCTCTTCTGAGCTTCAGCTCAACTTCCCATGAGCACCTCTTCTGGGGTCTCTCAGGCACCCCAAACCCAGAGTTGCTAATCTCTCCTCGTGCCTCTTCTGGACGGATTCTCCTCCAGCGTCCTCCCTTCTGTGTAGGTCACCACTGTCTAACCCATATCTGGAGGCCATCCTTGACCTCCCTCATCCCCACATCCAGCCAGCAGGTCCTGCCCGCTCTGCCTCCTGCAATTTCGAGCATATTAACGTCCTTCCCATCCCTGGCACCTGGTGCAGGCCACTCTCCGCATCTGGACTACTCTAAGAGGTGGTACCTGGTCTTCCCCACCTCCATTCCAACTCTCTCCAACTTCTTCTCCATCCTGCAGCAATAGTGACTTTTTCAAAAAGCAAATCTGGCCACATCTCCCCATCACCCAAACCTTTCAGCACCTCCTCATTATCTTCCTCCTCCTGAGGCCCAAACTCCACATGGAGGCCCCCAGAGCCTGCCCAACCTGGGCCTTGCTCCCTCTCCAGCTCTTCCATTGGTCCCCTGTCCTTCATGCTCAGGGCCATCCTAGATCTCTATAATCCGATGAATATACTTTCTATAGGATTTTATAATATAAATCCTTTTTATATCTCTGTGTTTGGATGTATTAGTCCAAATGCACCAACATCCTCCCCTTCTCTCACCTCCTGGGGTCTCGGTGCTGAGCTGCTACCCTTAGCACTAACACCCCTGCCCACAAGGAGCCACCTCTGCCCCTTGTTCTAGTTACTGAGTCAGAAAATAGGTGGAGTGTGTCTGATTAGAATATTACTAATCGCAGAGGAGGAGAGGTGGGCGCGAGAGGCTCAGCTTACAGTTGGTTAAATGATTAACACAAAGCTCGAGCCTCAGCTCTACGAATTCTTGGTTCAAGGTCGGGGCAGTGACTTGGTGTAGCTCAGTTCTAGATAGTTTCTTCCCAAGTAGTTCATGGTTGGGAAACTCCAAGTTCAATTTATCCAAAATAGAGAAGAGGAAGGGCCCTCTTGCCTCGAGTTACACTGCGAGACCCTTCTCTTTTCCCCACTGTCGGCCACCTTCAGGGACACGATGGCCTGTCATTTGTGTGGCTTGCAGAATGCCTGCTGCCTCCACCCGCGTCTCCTCCACGCTCCTGTGGAGGTGCTCAGGTAGGGCCTCCTTATTATTCTGAGTCTCTGTCAACATTCAGGATTCCAGGACTCACCTCCGGGACCCTCAGGGGGCTGAAGCAGAGAGCAGACAGGAGGCCCAGCATGGAGACCCTCCTATAGAGAGCCGCGAGGCCCACCCTGCACACGGGCACACACAGCTGGCACCAGACCTGGGGGCCAGCCTCTGAGCTGGTGCCCTCTTCCTACCTTGAGGAGAGGCAGGACTTTAAGGCTAGTCCATGGCTGTGCTTCGCCATCTTGGGGAGCCCCGTGGTCCCACTGGTGAAGAAGATGACCATGGGATCCCAAGTCTTTGACTTGATACAGGTGTGGTTTGGGGACGCTGATCTGCAAAGAGATTCAAGACAAAAGAAAAGATGTCGCGCTTGCTATTTTTCCATCTTCTGGGAATCAAAAGAAGCACGGAGTCAGGAAACTGGGATTTGCAACACTGGGGAGAAACGGACCCCTCCAGGGTCAGCCATTAGAGTGACTGTGGGGGTGACATGGACAAGTGGCCTGGCATTGGAGGGGGGTGATGGAGAAAATAGAGTGGATTTTGAGAAAATCAATGAACACTCCCATAGCACTTGCTGTGTCCCAGGCCACACTCTGAGCTTTGAGAGAGAGGAGCTCACTCCATGCCCAGAGCCACCCCAGAGGGGAGCACGGCCCTCAGGAGGCCCATTTTGCAGATGAGGAACTTGCCTGGAGACATAGCAAGGGCAGAGCCAGGTTCCACCCCAGACAGTCTGTCTGTGGTCTGGGCTCCTAAGCTCCCTGCTAAGCTTGTGATTGACACAAACCAGGTTCATAGCAATCTAACTGCATGACCTTGGCATTGAGGAGTAGGGGAGAGAAAGCAGGGGAGGAGAGTGGAAGGCTGTGTGGGATCGCTGGTCTGGACGGGCTTGAGCTGGCAGGTGGGATCTGTGGCTCCTTCTGTCTGCTGTGACTCTGAGGACCTCCTGGCTGAGAGGCTCCTGGCAACTCTGACTGTAAATGGCAGCTTCCTGCAGTGTTCAGAGAAAGCTGCAGATGATCTCAGCACTGGAGGAGGCCCTGGCTCCGCTGCTCTTCCTGTGAAATGGCACCCTCTTGCCTTGGGCCATTGGAACGGTTTTCTAAGAGTTTTCTTAAATTTTAAGGTTTTCTCATTTAATCCTTTGACTTCGGCATAACATGTAACTTTGCTGTAATGTTTGCGTTTTGAGGTTGAAATAAGGAGCTTTAGAAACTGAGGTGCTTCTCCAAGGGCACAAACCCAGTATGGTTTGTTTGTAGGATACAGAATCAGCCTGAGTGCTTGCAGAATCTGAGTTGGAGGGAAAGGAGTCTTTCTTACCCCACCTAATCCCATGGTTTCCCTGAAAGGTGTCCCTGTGGGCCCCTGGTTCCCGGCTGATGTGGGGTTTATGCTTGAAGCTTCAGGTCCACCAGAAAA
The DNA here is from genome assembly GCF_047511675.1 of Marmota flaviventris. NCBI lineage: Eukaryota > Metazoa > Chordata > Mammalia > Rodentia > Sciuridae > Marmota > Marmota flaviventris. Next base: position 14,222,395 of record NC_092516.1, on the reverse strand, counting down.
GCAATTCAATTTGTACTGCAGCCTTAAGCTTTGCCTCACAAAAATTCATTTTTACATTTTGTGAAACTTCTTCATATATGCATTTTTATATAAAAGGAAGATTTTTCAACCCCCTATCTGCAAAGAGTACGTGACACAGCAGCCCTCTCTCTTTAAACTTCTCCTCTATATAGATCCAGGCTGAGTGAGAGAAGCTTGGAATTTCAACTTCCTTATTTTACAGATAAAGCAGCCAAGACCCAGCGAGGGGAAGGCACTAACCTGTTAGAGTCCGTAAATAAGTCAAAATAACACCTGGCATTTTGCCAGGGGAATGTTAAAGTTCGTAAACAAGTCTGGATGGTGCCTGGCAAAATGCCAGAGGGAGTGGTTTGAGAAGTAACAAAAGCGAGCCATTAAGTGTGGAGATTCCTTATTGGTTGACTGATGTATCTAGTTTATGCTAATTAGATAAGCTGTGTGGAATGTATAAATACTGCTCCTGTCCTGCAATAAACGGCTTCCACTCCTGCTGTATCAACGTACACAAGTTGTTCGTCCCCCCCCCCCGCCCCCCGCCCCCCGGTTATTTTGCTGCAGCCAGACTCGGCAGACCCAGGATCACAGAGCAGATAACTCAGCTGGAAAGAGAGAGTTTCTGACATCTAACCTTGGGAGCTTCAGATGGCTGGCTGCTTGTCTCCCAGGTCTTGGGAGTGGATGTCCTTTCCCCATCACCCATATTTATCAGACCAGAAACTCACCTGATCAGTGACCGAAAGTCCAACCACCCTTCACGTTTGTGATCAGACACCAGCAGCTTGGTTCTCAGAGTGGGACACTCAGAAGCCACAGAGTCCACCGTAGGGGCAAGCGTATCTGTGGTCACAATGGCCTTGGCTTTAGATGCTTGTAGTCGGTACATGATGTCCTTGGCAGTCAACTGGGTAGTCCCAGGTATGAAGACAATGCCTGGGGACAAGAAGGAACGGCTTGTTTCAGGTTCTTTCACAACCATTTGCTTCAGGCCTGGCTCATCTGCAGAGACATCCCCTGACCTTTTGCTAGGCAAGGTATCGTCCACCTGGGACGCAGAACCTCGCACCCTGCACCAAATCTGCTGAATCAAAATCTTCATTTTAACAAAGTCCCAGAGGGATTATATACATGGTAAAATTGTAAGCCCTGCCCTAAATTTTCTGCTTTCTATGGATCCATCCAGAGGACAGGTGGAGCCAGGTTTACACAAATTTATTCTAGATTTGGGGACACAGTTTCGAATAGGACTGTGTCCCTAACATCAGGACTGGGCCCATCTTCACCCTCTCACGTCTTTCTCTATCAGTTTCATCTCACATTTTGTCTCTTTCTCTCATTCCCAGTTTAGCAGCATGGTCTTTTGAACTTGTCTACCTTCTCTTCCATTTCTATCACCAACAGTGAGTTGAAGCCTGCGGCCTCCTCTGCGGGATTCCCTTCCCTCCCCTGAATGCCTTGTTAGGAACCTTCCTGCCACTCAAGTTCCCTAAGACACCGACATTTCCCCCTCCACATTTCTTCTCTGCACTGATGCCTGTGCCATCTCTCCGTAAGACCACCCTGCCCATTCCGAACTGCAGGGCTGCCCACTTGCCATCTTTCTTTCTCACAGCTCTTCTCTACTTCAGAATGGCCAATCTTCACATAGGCCACTCCTGACTCTAAGCCCATGCTTGGAATGCTGTTCCTTCACTTCTAATCCTCGGTAATTCTGCTCATCCCAGAGGGCTCAGCTCCATCAGGTCTTAGATTTCCCATGGATCATTTCTTAGCTCTACACTTCCTCTGCCATCCTTGTTATATTTTTAAATATATATATTTTTTAGTTAGTGGTAGGTCAATACAATACCTTTATTCTATTTATTTATTTTTATGTGGTGCTGAGGGTGGAGCCCAGGGCCTCACATGGGCCAGATGAGCACTTGACCATTGAGCTACATCCCCAGCCCTGATATTAATTCTTGATTCTAAATAACCTGGTTGAATTCATCGATTATTTTATTAGTTAGAAGAGATGAGATGGAGAGAGAGAGAGAGAGAGAGAGAGAGAGAGAGAGAGAGAGAGACTATGAATGCAGGACAGGAATTTTGCATGATGGAATAAGATGTGATTCGGAAAAAGTAACCATGAGTCCCATGTTGGTTGTGAATCGCATGGATAAAAGCCATATAGTTAATTATAAGAGGAAGGGAGCTCTCTACAAAAGAATTCCAACTGATAAATGTAGAGGGTATGATATAGATAGACACTCCCATATAACACCATCATACTGTCACTTAATTCAGTTGAAAATTACCGATGGAAATTCTGGTTGATGGAGTCAATCATAGTGTAAAGACTCTTGGGGAATGGGACATTCACACAGTCTCATACAGATTACTGCTAAAAAAAAAAATGTGGTGAATACCACCTCGTTCAAGTAGTGGAATAATTACTATAGATGATCAGGATGCTCACACTGAGAAAGACCCCACCTTCCCTGGGACTAATCCTACCCAAAGTGCGTAACCTGAATAGAACCATGCAGGAAGAGACAGAACAACTGGCCTTGGACTCTTTAAAAATGTCCTTGTCATGCAGAAAAGGTGGGGGACCATTCTACATTGAAGGACATTAAGGAGACATGACAACTAAATACAATGCATGATACTTCATTGGGCTTAAAAAATAATATCTACAAAGGATATTATTGGGACCGCTGAGAAACTTGAACTCTGGGTGTGTGTGTTGGGGACTGTGTTGTGCTGATGTTACTCTTCTCTTGCATGATAACACTATTGTGGTTCTGTCAAGGGATTGTCTTGGATTTTGACAGATGCATTTTCTTGTCTTTATAAGCATTTGCCTACTGTTGGTAGGTATCACAGTGTCCACAACCAATTCTTAAATGTTTCAATGAGACAGAGAGAGAGAGAGACCGAGTGAGCACTTAAATATGGGAAAATGTTAACAATTGATCAATCTTTAAAAAAAAACAAAAATGTCTGAGACCATGCAAGAGAAAGCATGTGCATGTGTGCAAGAGAGAGAGAGGGAGAGAGACAGAGAGAGAATTTTGGTATTAATGACATTGTGCTTGAGAATGTAATAATGAGGGTGTGAGAAGAATTGCCAGAGCCCAGGGAGCCTGGCCCATGGTTCCAGCAAGAGAGCAGGGACTCCTGTGCCAGGTTGGGTACACAGAACCTGATATCCCAGGACTGACTGGCTCTAGGGCCTCCTGAAGACCACTCAGGACCCCTGGAGTCACTGACCTGTCCGGATGCAGCCCACGGTCACCAGCCACCACTCAGGCACGCGTGGCAGAATCAAGGCCAGATGATCTCCCTGCTGCAGGCCACAGGCCTGCGTGAAGACGTTGGCTGTGCGGCGGGTTAAGTCGGATATCTCCCGGAAGCTCCACTTCACTTCATCGCCTTGGCCGTTCACCCACCACAGGGCTGTCTCTGAACCTCTCTTGCCCTCCTAGGTGAGATCACACGCCAGGTGTTACTTCCTGCTTCAAAGGAAACGGCCACTTCTTTGGACAATCCATTGTCATGGTCACATGGCAGGGTGAGCGTAGCTCAAGGACCCAGATCCCATTTTAAACATATATGGAGCCAAGAGAATTTGGGAGATGAGGTGGGGACCCAGCTAACTTCTGCCCTTCTGTAGCCCCCTCCACCTCAGATCCCATAAGACCACGAACAGCTGAAGATTTAAGATTCCGTTTCTTCATGTTCCTCTATTAGTCCTATTTGGACAGTGGATTTCTCTCTATGCCTCAGTGTCTCAATTATGAAATGGGAATAATAATATTGCCTAGAAGTTAGTAGAGTTTGAGATATTTAATGATAAAAATACTTATAAGAGTATCTGGCACAAATTAAGGGCTCGATATTATCACAACAAAATAAAACAAAAGAGCATCACTTGATTGCTAAATATTTTGAGACTTTAAAAAATTAAGGGACTTCTAGAGGTCAGGATAGCAAGTTAGCAAACTATCCAGGCCCTTATTTCTTCAGAAACTTCAAGTAAACAACAACAGATTTACTAAAATAGTTTCTGGGAGCTCTAGAAATTAGTCAAGGATCTTCAGCAATCAAGCAAATGTCCACATAGCAAGAAAAAAAAAAAAAACAGTTAAAATGTAGAAAGATTTGTGATGTTTTTGTTTATCCTTGCCTCCTCCCCATGCTTTGGGGTGGTGCACTGTGGTCAAGGGTAAACCACCCAACTCCTGACTCCTCAGGAGAGAAGGAAAAGAGTCTAACTTGTTTGCAATGTTCTGGCTTGGCCCCGGACTATCTGAGCAACTGGTTTCTGTGCTTCCTGATTCAGAAGAAAAGCAGAGTTTGAATATCAGACTGCAGATCTCTGAAAGCAGCAGCAGGTATCATGGTGACTGGGGGCAAGAGATAATGGACAGAGAAACCTGATTGGACATCTAAGACCCTGAGAAGAATTGAGGATGAGGTGTCTAGGGCCATTACGACATTTAAAGACTTCCAGGTAAATGGGAAAATTAGGGGGAGAAGGAGCATTTAAACAGGCCCTAGGAAAACAACTTTCTGAAAAGGCCTGAGATGACATTAATCTATTATGCTGGGTAAACTGGTAAAGGTTTTCATCTGTAGGGAGTCAGTCTACAAGACTGAGACAAGTGTCTTCCTCCACACCAAATGCTCACAAAGCATACAGAGGAACAGGGAAACACGGACTATTCCAGGGAACAAAGTAAATCTCCAAAAACTTACCCTAAAGAAATGTAGGCATCGGTTTCTCGATGAAGACTTTAAAACAACTACTGAACTATACTCAAAGAGCAAAAAGAAAACATAGACAAAGCCCTAAAGAAAATCAGGAAAACTAAATGAACAAGTGATAACATCAACAAAGGGGAGTTAATTATTTTATTTAAAAAAAAAAACTAAAAGAAGTTCAGGAGCCCCAAATTGCAGTAACTGATTTGAAAATTCACTAGAGGGGGTCACCAGAAGATTCAAACAGGTAGAAGAAAGCATGAGTAAAGTTGAAGACAGTTCATTTGAAATTATTGGATTTGAGGAGCAAAAAGAAAAGAGAATAACTACAAATGAACAGAGCTTAAGAAACCTATGGCATATTACCAAGCACAACAATATACACATTTTGGGAGTCCCAGAGGGAGAACAAAGAGAGAAAGGTACATTGAACTTATTTGATGAAGTAAAGCCCAAACTTCCCAAATTTGAGGCAAAACCTTGACAAAAGACTCAACATCTTTAAGAAGGATAAACCCAAAGAGAACCATAATTAGACACATTATAACCAAAACATGAAAGCCAAAGACAAATAGATAGTCTTGAAAGCAGTAAAATGAAATCAGTTCACTGTGATTCATTGTGTACAAGAGATCCTTAAGAACATTTTTAACAAATTTCTCAGCAGAAAACGTTCGGGCCAGAAGGCGGTGAGATGATATATCTGAAGTGTTAAATAAAAAAAGAAAAAAATCCTATCAGCCAAGAATTCTATGCCCAGCAGTCCTTCTTCAAAACCCAAGGGAGAAATTAGTATATTCTCAGATAAACAAAAGTTGATGGAGTTTCACTAGAATTGCCTTATAAGATCAATAATGGGGGTAGAAAAGTAAACAAAACCGATGACCCTCACTTTCCCTTCACATTTTGTTAATTATTTTCTTGATGCCTTAAAGAAAATGTGAAATATGAAAACATCATTTTTATAAAGGTAGTTACATGTTCAAATATGAGAATCATCATTATTTTAATTTTGGCTTATAACTTTATACTATTTAAAATATAAGGCATACAATATTCTAAATTTATGCTAATGGGTACATACTACATAAGGTTGTCCTTTGTGACAACATAAAGTGGATAAAAAACTGTAAAGGAGTATAGAATTTTTGTATGTGACTGAAGTACAGTTGTTTTCTTTTTGGCACTGGAGATTGAACTCAGGGACACTCAACCACTGAGCCCCATCCCCAGACCTATTTTGTATTTTATTTAGAGACAGGGTCTCACTGAGCTGTATAGTGCCTCACTGTTGCTGAGGCTGGTTTTGAACCCATGATCCTCCAATTTCAGCCTCCCGAGCTGCTGGGATTACAGGTGTGCATCACTGCACCCGGCCGGTTATTATCTTTTTTAAGTAGATTGTTATAAGCACAGGATATTTTGTGAAATCCTCATGGTGGTCACAAAGGAAATATTTGTAGTTTCCAGATATTCAAAAGGAAATGAGAAAAATAAAATAAAATCATGTCACTATCAAAGATCAACTAAACATGAAAGCAGAGAGAGAGAGGAAATGAGGAACAAAAAAGCTATAAGACATGAAGAAAGCAATTGGCAAAATGCAAAGTAAGTGAAGACTCGTACATTTTATTTACTTGTCTATTCCCATTATTTAGAATGGTTCTTGGTACATCTTAGGTGTTCATCAAGTCTTAGATGAATGAATGAATAAAGTTAATAAGAAACAGAATGAATAAATGTTGACATGAATCTCTCATGAATAAATTTGGATGCTGCTCCAGAAATCAATTGGAATTGAATATAGTATCCTAGGATATTATAATAATACAGAATCTGGTTTCCAAGAGCAACCATGGGTTACAAATTGGGTAGCCTCAATAAGTAACTATATTCCACTCATGGACCATGTTGTCTAGCTTACAAGCTCCATTTTGTTTTATAAGGAATTCTTGGCCAAGACTAAAATGATCGAAAGATTTCACCGAAAACTCTTGCATTTCTAACTTACATTTTACAATTAAAATATGTTGAAAAAAACGAGTCAATATAAATGCTGTCACTCTATAATGGTTTGGGCATTGCCATCGATTAGGCCATGGATCGGTTTCTGTGTGATGCTTGTTAATCAGTAAGGAGAGGTTCAGGAAGCCAGAGAGGACCTTATGGATGGTCTTTCACAGGAGTAAGCAGCAAGGCATGTACCAAAATTATTTTATTCTACAACTGCAATGAGCAACTATTATGTTAGGTACCAGACAAGTCTCTAGAGAGAGTCACTGAATGAGTCTAAGTTACTGATCATGATCAAGGCAATTGGTAAAAGAGAAAAAAGACAGCCAAGAAATATTTTGAGAATGAATACCAATGGGATGCTGGGAGTGAGAAAGATTTGGAGATATGGAGAAATTGGCAGTGACTGATAATGATGTTATAAAGCCCAACAAAGATTAGCATTCTCTGGGGGGAATGTTTTCTTGGTTGTTAAATCCACAGGTTGGTGCGTGAACTTATTAATCAGGACTTTAGGGACATAACCAGGGAAAAGGTGATATACCATTGCTTCTTTCTACTTCCTCTCTGGTCCATTTCATGTTCCAAAGTTCTTAACCAGATTTCTGGTTTGGGCAGTGAAGAACGTCAATTTATGCTCTGAAGGCAGAGGTTGTTTGACCTCATGAGATTTTGAGACTTGGTTAAATAATGGATTATGAAAGCCGTCATCCTGGGCACCAAATTCTGCTCCTCCACCCGCAGGTTATTTAAGTCCTTGGAGCCTTAGTTTCCTCGTGTGGAAGATGAGGACCATAACTGCCCATATAATCAGAGGATTAAATGCAAAGTGACTGACAATAAAACAGAAAATGTTCTCTGTAATGAAAGGTGGTTCTATTTTTCTTAGGGTTTATGTTATCCTTGAAAGAAATGAGGAAAGTAAGTACCATGTCTCTGAAATGCCTCTTTCCCTTTCTGAGAACCTAGCCAAGAAAGGGACCAATGAGAATAAGCATAGATTGGAATGCCCAAAGGATTATCATGAAGGATACTGATTCTCACACATGCCATAGATTTTAGAGCAAACGTGTTATCTGTAGAACCTGCATTCTTACATGTGGGAGGCCAAGCTTACGGGTGACTGAGTTACACTCCCCAGCTGGGTGCTGAGGTGCTCAGTCACAGAAATAGGTGTGTCTTGCTACAGCCCCAGGGGTGAAGCTATGGTCACCTGTTCCTTTGTAATATAACCCCTTGCCCTGTTTAGGATAGAATCTTCCATGGAAGTGCCTTGTGTGTGTCCCCTCCTCTTACTGTGCCCTTGGGTGTGGCCTACCCAGGTGTCAGTCAACCTGCTGACAGTGGACATCATGAAGATAGACTCAGCCCCCTGAAACCTGACCCCTTGCCTCATTTGAATAGCTTCTCCTCAATAAAAGGGGTCAGCGCGTGCTCTCTCTCTCTCTCTTTCTGCGGACCCTTAAGGTCAGAGGAGCTGTCACAGCAACCCCAAAGAAAAAGGTATTTGTGTCTCTTGTGTGGTTATTTCGTGCAGCCCAGTCAGCCCAGTTTAACTAGAGTGACCCCTGAGCCTTTTAGTAGTGACAACAGAAGCCCGGCACTTACACATATGCCAAGATAAACTACTCCTTGAAATTATGGTTATACAAGGGAACAATGATGTTCCATTGATATCACAAGCTATGATATCACTGTTTATGTACACTAACCAATAAAATCCCTCCCCCTGCAGTAACTGGTGTGAAACAGAGCACTGTAGGGAGGATCCAGTAACCTGCGATACTGTACAAAGCCCCATGAGGGATGGAGGTGCCATTTGTCTAGTGCATCACCTTAGGACCGTCCCTGCAATTACGCTCGTTTTTAATTAACCATATGTCTCACATATCATCTTCAGGTTTCTTTGGTCTCTTAGCAACCCATCCCACTTCCCTAGCATAACTGGGATGTGGACAGTGCGGGGTTATTATGAAAATTTCGAAAAAGGAAGAAAAAGAGGGTGGAGAGAAAGACATTTGAGAAGGCATATTAGCCTTGAATAATAATGTATGGATGCATGTTCATGGGGTTCATACAAAAATTTTATCCATTCCAACTCCATCTCAGGTGAATTCTCTCTTTGTACAAAGATGGATTATGGGTGGATTTTCACAGTGTGGCTGAGACTTAGTAGCTGAACACACCACCCATTGTCCACTCTAACTTCTCGTGCCATCACTATTTTGCTCTTGGTCTGTGTCTTGGGAAAAGATGAACCATGTGCTAGAGGATGAATATTCTGGAGGCCCCAGGGACTAGTTTCTCTGGATACACCCTAAGGCCACACTTGAGTCAGAGAAAGGACTCAGCTTATAATTGCCACCCTCCCAGGAAGACGGATGACCTGATGGAGGGGTCAGATGTCAGGTACACATTCCGGTGGTCTATCCCATCCTCTGGATGTAGCCTAAAGTCAAGCCCAAGTTTGATCAAGTGAATTTCAGTTAGATTCACTGTCCCATTAGTTGAAAGAAGTCAGACTTGCAATTAGAACTTTGCGATTAGAACTTTGCCCTTGGTCCCAATTTTGGAACACCGTGTACCAGATACCTTTACCTATTCTTTACATAAATTTCAAAAAAGAGTTTATCCCCATTTCACAGATGAAGCCACTGAAGCTCAGGGAAATGAGCAAGCAGCCAATTTGGAATTGAATCCTGAAGCATAAACCTTCCCCACTACACTGATAGGTTGAGGAAGGAGTTGTCCTTGACTCTGGGCCTCTCAGCCTAATAAAAACGAGATCAGGCCACTGAGGCCGACCCTCTCTCTGCCCTCAACACAAGGCACTCTTACCTTCTCCATCTGAGCCCAGTAGTCCAGCACTGAGCTGGCGAAGTTGAATTCCTCAGGTGTATCATGGTCACTCCACCTTGGGGCTCTAAGTCCTGATGAAGATTGGCGGCACACCTGCCGAGGGGCAGGGTGGAAGATGTGGAAGGATTTGTGGATGCCACAGAGGATCCGGAACCTCATCAGCCGCTGCATAGTGGGGTAGTCCTCAAGAACTGGACACGGAATTCTCAAGTCACCACCTGCCTTGGGAAGAGATGGCTTACCGGTTGAACCTGTAGCAGGAAACGTTCCTACAAAAAGGATGAGTGTTCTCAGTTCCTTTTTAGAGTGAAAGCTTCGTTTCCGTTCACAGAGGCTGGAAGGCACAGCTTATTGATTTAGGTGGGGATTTATCTCCCCCACTGAGGAATCTTGAGGTACAAAGTGCTACATGAGGTTGGTACACGTTCATGGTGGCCTTCTCCTTCAGATCCTTTGGATTTAAGTCAAGGATGGCAACCGTGTGGCCAGCCATTCTCCTTGTGGTAGAAACGGTCATTTTGGAAGTTCTGTACCCCAGTCTTTATTTCAGAGACCACTCTTCCCACCATATTTAGTCTGGTGGTTCCCATAGAAATGGCTACATCTTCAGATAACCCTGTGTCCTGACTAAAGGTGTTTGGTTCAGGGTTGTGCAGTCATTTTTGATGATTTTATTAACCCAATCTGGGTCAATCAGAATCCCTCTCCGTGTGTGTGTGAGTGTGTGTGTGTGTGTCTGTGTGTGTGTGTGCGTGCTCAAAGAATAGATATGGCTGACTCTCACTAGGGGAAGCCCCAAAATGCACATTTGGGGAACTGTGTCTATGATTCCTAGCAGGTGAAAAGAGGGAAGCTTATGTTTAGAGAGATGGAGATGAGGGTAGCAGAATTCTGGAGACATTCAAATCCCTCCTGAGAGGCCCCTCAGCCTCTGCCCCTCTCGCTTATATTCTGTGAGCCAACAATTTCCTCCTTGCCTGAGACTGGGTTTCCGTCACTTGAAACCGTGTGGATTCTAACACTCATACACCACCATCCTCAGGGAAGAAGCTGCTAATCTCAGAGCCCCCTCCCCACTGGACTGGGATACACCCATGAGATCTTCCCTAGGCTCTCCTGGGCAGCCATTCCCGATCCATCTGAGTTAACACACGAAAGGAAACCTGTTGGTCCTTCTGGAGCCTGAAAGATGTTTTCAACATGGGACTAGAACTCTCACTTATTAAGGTTCTTCTTGAATTTTGAATATGAAAATCGGCTTATGTGAGAATCTACCTTTCCATGAAAATGGCTTTATTTTATGTCATTTTATGTTGTTAGAAGATCCTTTCAGAGACTCTGTGTTTGGAAGTTAGCTTTAGATTTTACAGACTGGATTGAGATGGACTAACTGATGATGATAACTAGATTGTGGAGGTAAAGACTCCAACCGTCTCTAATTTTATCATAGGAGTGAAGTGACTATATTGAAGGGTGTAGGCCCTAGGCACAGGGTCTTCATGGAATAGATGCTTGTTAGTTGTTTTTTTTTTAAAATCTTATTGTAAATTGACAAATAATAATTTGACAAATGATCATTTTGCATATTTATGGGCTACAGGGCAACGTCCGGATCTATCCATGAAAATGTTCACTGAACAGATGTTTTCCACTTGGCAAACAAGATTCAAGCACTTCATCACTCACAAGGCCACCCTCCCTCAGTTTTGACAGTAATACTCTTTGACAATAGCGTCGTAGATCAATAAGAGTAGTAATGGCCAGCAACACTGGGTTTTTATTTCAACTTGGCACCAACCAGCTGGAGATGAGGACTGTCTGCCTCATTTACATGGGACATTGTCCAAACTGACCCAGTTCCCACCATTCCCTGTTTTATCGCACCTCCCTCCTTCACTAACCTTAGTGCTCAGCTCCTGTTGACATTTGAGCTTTAAATCACTAGGTCTAAGCTAAGGAGGGACACGGGTATCTCCAAAGTTGCAAGGCAAGTTTAACAGCAGAACCGTTTCATTTCCCCCTCTGTGATTTTCCCCAACATACACATCCCTGCACAGATGTGAGCTGGTTTAGAGTGAGAACACCAAACTCAGTTGCTATTTTTCTACTACATATATATGACCTCGGGGGTCTTCCTTAAATATTAACTCACTATTTGCTCCAAAGACAGTGCAAATGGCCCCTTAATAAGTGGCTAAAGAACAAGAGATATAATGAGGAAATTCATTTACCCTTCATTCTGTGAGCCAGCCATGACCTCGATTGGATTTCTGTCATTTGGGCCATACGGATTCTGAAACACATACACCACCATCCTTGGGGTGGAAGCTGCTAGCCTTTCAATACCTTTCCTACCAGACTTGTTAGAGTCTGTAAATAAGTCAAAATAACACCTGGCATTTTGTCAGGGGAATGTTAAAGTTCATAAACAAGTCTGGATGGTGCCTGGCAAAATGCCAGAGGGAGTGGTTTGAGAAGTAACAAAAGCGAGCCATTAAGTGTAGAGATTCCTGATTGGTTGACTGATGTATCTAGTTTATGCTAATTAGATAAGCTGTGTGGAATGTATAAATACTGCTCCTGTCCTACAATAAACGGCTCCTACTCCTGCTGTATCAATCTACACAAATTGTTCGTCACCCCCCGGTTATTTTGCTGCAGCCGGACTGTGGCACAGACTGAGTGAACCTACAAGATCTGCCCTGGGTTGGTCTTTTAGAGAGTCATTCCTAATCAAGTTGACATAGGAAATGAAACCTGTTTCATCATTGGGCTGGATTGTGTTCCCCCAAAAGGCATGTTGGAGAAATAATCCCCAATACTTCAGAATGGGACTGTTTTTAGAGATAGGGTCTTTTAAGTTGAGGTTCTTAGTATAGGTCCTCATACAATGACTGCTTGCCTTGTAAGAAGAGGAGATAAGGACACAGACATACTTGGAGGAAGAAGGCCAAGAGAAAAAAGAAGACAGTCATCTACGAGCCAAGGAGACAGGCCTCAAAAGAAACCACCTTGACTTTGGCCTTCTAGTCTACAGAACTAGGAGAAAAAAAATGTCTTTCAATCAGACTGTGGTAATTTGCCACTGCAGTCATGATGAACCAATAACCCTCTTGATCAAATAAAGAATAAATGACTTTCACATCATCTTTTGGTTGCAATTCGAATTTAATCTTCATTACGTAAGACGGCCAAATCCAGTGCCCAGCTAAGGAGGAGTGTGACAGTTTAGAATGTGGCCTTAGGGATCAAAGAATTCCACTTCCAGCCCCTTTGCTGGGCACCTGCATAACTGTGAGCAGCTTACTGAACCTCCTCTGCAAGACTAGCAGCAGCTGTTGCCTGGATTCGTGGTGATGATGTAATGACATCCCGAGAAAGGCGTTTTGCATCAACCCAGCACAGAAGCACACTCTCAGAAGATGAGCTAGTAGATAATGCTCTCCCTGGGGAACCTCGCTGAAGCCCGGCCTAGAGGAATGACCCCTCAACCTCTAGAATAGGTCCTAAAAAGAAGTGGGGCTCTGGTTCCTGAATGTAGAAACTGCAGGGTCCAATTTTGCACTGATATGTACAGACATAGAGGAACCTGATTCATGATGTTAAGAAGACTAAAAAGTCATCCAGGCCTGGTGGTGCATGCCTGTAATCCCAGCAGCTCAGGAGGCTGAGATAGGAGGATCCCAAGTTCAAAGCCAACCTCAGCAACAGTGAGGTGCTGAGCAACTCAGTGAGACCCTGTCTCTAAATAAAATACAAAATAAGACTGGGGATGGGGCTCAGTGGTCAAGTGCCCCTGAGTTCAATTCCTAGTGACCCCCCATCAAAAAAAAAAAAAGAAAGAAAGAAAAAGTAAAAAATACCTATATCTGTACATCTATGTTTAGGCCTATGTATCCACACCTATATCTACCCTCATAATTATTTATGTTATCTATATTTATATTTATAATTGTACCTATATGCATATTACTATCTCTAACTATGTTGATATGTGCATATCAACAACTATATCTGTCCTCCATCTGTTGCTTATAGTGCTTGGCACATAGGAAAGTACTCAATAAATGGTTAGTTTTTCCTTCTTTGTCATAATTCAGAAAACCAGGGAGAGAAAACCCAGTATGGCCATAGATTGAACTATAGAAAAAGATATTTGTTAATTTCTAAAATATCTATTGTGGATGTGCCACATATGGTTGTAGATACTATCAGAGATTAATTAGACTGAGAGAGTTCCTACCTGTTTGAAACATTCAGTCGAGAACATTCTATGAGGATAGCTTTAAAGAACAGTCTTTGAGGTGCTTTAAAGTCTAATCTGAAGGCAAGTTTGGACTTGGCTTTGAGAGGTAGCTGGCCTCCAAACTACATGTGCAGGCACTGAGGGGCCTTTAAAATCTTCTGCAACCAAACTCTGACTTCATAGCCTTTTTGAACTCAAAAAGCTACTTAAGGAGGCAACAGCACTCGGTGTGTTAGGCAATCCTGGAGGTTCAGAGCCAGAGTTTGACTTTTGGGCCCCCCCACCCTCATCTGGGTGTTCTTTGCAACTGTTCATGTCTCTGAACTTGGGGGCATAATAACACCTACTTCCTAGATTTCCAGCATTGCGTGGGGTACGCAATAAGAGCTCAATCAATACATGTTGAGGTGCACCTCAATTCTCAGCAATTCTAAAGCCACGCTCCTTCTTAGTTACATTTTTTTTTAAAGAAAATGAATGAAGGCATTCATTTAATAGAAAGTGGACCAACTTCTGCACTGTGAAGTTCTCTTTCAGTCCCTGGGCTCCCACGCTGCACTCTCCACCCCACCCCACCACGGCCAGAGTTGCCTGATGGGTAAACTATGGACCAGCCACTGGGCCCCACTGAACACGTGTGTATTCCCATTTATTTATTTATTTATTTTTGGTGTGGTGGGGTTGGGGGGGTTACCAGGGATTGAACTCAGGGACACTCCACCACTGAGCCACATCCCTGGCCCCATTTTGTATTTTATTTAGAGACAGGGTCTCACTGAGTTGCTTAGCGCCTTGCTTTTGCAGAGGCTGGCTTTGAACTCGAGACCCTCCTGCCTCAGCCTCCCCAGCTGCTGGGGTGACAGGCGTGGGTCACTGTGCCTGGTCCTATTTATTCTTCTTACCCCATATCACCATCCTTATTTTTCAGGGAAGGAAATGAAGTGTAAGAGAAGTTAAGTAACTGTTGCCCAATATGTCACCTAACTGGTCAATGGCATTATCAGAACTTGAAATTGGATTTTCAGTTCAGGGCTTCTGTGACACACACACGTGCATATACACACACACACACACACACACATACACACATGCTTTCAAAGAAGCTAGAGTCTGTTTCTGTCTTACCTGATGCTGTTGAGGACACACAGCTGGATTAGGTCCTCGACAGGAATAGGAAAGGGGGCTTTGTGCTCAGGTCTCTCCAGACAAGTACACACGGAAGACCTTGGATCCTGGCTGCAAAGAACCTTGAGCGGAGAACTGGTCAGGAATTGGTTGACTCAGCAGGGGAGGAGACGCCCAATAGAACAGGGTAGAACACAGTTGCAGGTCTCTAAGAGAGAAAATCAGAGAGACAGATTCTACAAAGTCACCTCCTACTTTTGTGGGATGACCCTGGTGTGCAAGAATAATAACCAGAGGAGAATGTTCATCAGCTGACTGTGGCTAACTGGCTTCTCTTATCCAGCCCCACACCCTCATGTCTTCATCTGGTGACAGCTGAGTGGCAGCAGCTAGGTACTGTGCCCCTGAGGCAGAAAGATCTGGGTTTGAGCCTCAGGTTTGTCACTCAACACATGACAGATCTTGTTGACTTCCTTGCTCTGCGGCTCACTTTCCTTATGGGGAAACTGGAATGGTAACTGTCAATACCTATTTTCCAAGTTTTTTTTTTTTTTGTGTGTGTGTGTGTTTTAGGATTAGATGAGACAATTCATGAAATACATAACACCGTGCTGAGCAAAACTGTTAATGGCTGCTGTCTTAATCTGGGATTCTAGGAGAGACAATTGAGTGCATTACAAAATGTAAGAGCTGAGATCCTGGCTCAGCCACTTACAAGAAGGCTGTTGTGGAAGCCCTTGACCTCTTTATTTTTTTTGTACTGGGGATTGAACCCAGGGGTGCTTAACCACTGAGCCCCATTCCCAGCCCTATTTTGTATTTTATTTAGAGACAGGGTCTCACTGAGTTGCTTAGGGCCTTGCTAAGGGGCTGAGGCTGGCTTTGAATTTGCTATCCTCCTCCTGTCTCATGCTTGTTCCATGGGACTGTTGAAAGAATTGTGTGACAGAAAGTCTATAGAGCGCCTGGCCTGGGCATTAGACACAGGTTTGAGATGGAGGTTGCACTGGTCACCCTGAGTTGTCACAGGTACTGGTCTGTACTATTAATTTACTAATGGAGCCATATTTTATTGTGGGGGTGGTTCTTAGAGAATAGAAGACCTCCAGGATTCTGGCCCAGCTTTCCCAAGCGCCTTTGGCTTTCCAGTCACCCCTGAGTATGGGGGAACAATACCTCGACTCAAAGTCACCGCTGAAGATCCCTGGCAACAGGGCTGAGGGACAAGTCTAGTTTCTTACACGGGTAAGAAGGTTGGCTACTCATTAAACCCCCAATGTATCAAAGTACGAAAACCCTGTTATTAAAGCAGAGGTCTCTTTCGAGGACAGAATGGAGACCGGAGGAAGAGCCCATGAGATACATCCTGGAGTCCCCTGTGGGACAGTAGGACTAGTCTATGGTCAAGAGGACAGGCTCTGGGCCCAGGCAGCCTAGCCTTGAGTAGAACGTTTACCATTTCCCAGCTCTGTGATGTGGACAGGTTTCTTATCCCTGTTTGCCTCAGATTTCTCATCTCTCACAACAGGTGTGTTGAGAGCCACAGCCAAAGGGGCCCCAGCAAACTTCCAGCTGCCAGCTGATGATTGTCTCACAGCCGCCCCAGCAAACTTCCAGCTGCCAGCTGATTGGCTTCTCTGCGGTGATGCTCATTGGGCTGTTTCCCCTGCCCTTTCAGACCACGGAGCTGCTCATTGGGGGACTCTTTTGGCTCTGCCCACACGATCCAGCCAATCGGCCTCAAGAGCAGGAGGAGTGGGGGAGGTTGAGAGGCTTGTGGGAAGCCGGTGGTGGCAGTTGGGCTCTGAGGGAATTCCTGAAGAGCTGTGTGGTGCCGTGTGTGTGTGTGTGTGTGTGTGTGTGTGTGTGTGTGTTTTCTAAAAATAAAGTTCGTTTCTTTTGACAAGTGGCTCCTGAATTGTGCCCAGCCAGACTGCCGCACAGGTGGACTGTGGAGACAGAATTCTTGGAAGATCTCTTTTTTGTTTCTCTGATGTGCAGCTTCTCCTCTAGTTAGCCCGGGGCCACTAGACTCTAAGTCTGGGCAGTGAACTTCAGGTGGAAGTGACCCAGATACGTCTGGTCTAGGGCACGTGAGAAGCTGATAATCACTCTACACCATGAGTGGAGAGAGGGACATCATCGAATGGCAGAGAGTCCCTCCATCGACTTCTCTAAATGACTTCGTGGAGTTGACTCTCCTGTCAACCTGGGCCCTTGATACTTGCTGTCCTCCTTCGTCTCATAACCAACCTCTGGTTCATTCATTCATCCAACAGGGTCTTAAGGAGCATCTTGCAGGTGTGGCTATAATGTGAACATGTCAGACAAGGTCACTGCTGTCAAGGACTTTACATGCTCATGACAGAAAGGCGAAAGACAACAAGCCAAATGTCAATTAAATGGCTAAAAGGATTTCATATGGTGACATAAGACAAAAAATAGAACAGGGCAAGATGATGGTGTTACTAGGGGTGACATTTTGAGGTCAGAAGAGGGGATGGAGTCAGCTTTGGGAAAGGACCAGCAGGCAGAAGGCACCTACAAAGGTTGGTGGCTGATGGCTTCAAGGAACAGATAGGAGGCTGGTGTGGCAGCTTATAGAGTGAGCAGTGTGATCAAGAATGAGGTCAGAGACACAGGCAGAAGGCATAACAGGAAGAACTTTTAAGACCCGTATAATGAGATCAAATTCTATTCTAAGTGCAACGGGAAGTCCTCCCCCAATTTTAAGGGGAAAAGAGACATGATCCAATTAATAACTAATTTTATTGATTATGTGAATTTGAAATAAAATTGGAGAGTAAAACATTCAGAAAAGAAATGGCTAGATTTACAAGGCCTACTGTGGCAGTTCTTTGGAGAAGAGATTTTATGGAGTCAAGAATGGGTGAGGGGGATAGGGACATAGCTCAGATGGTAGAGAGCTTGCTTTGCATGCACAAGGCCCTGGGTTCAATCCCTAGCACCACATACAAAAAATAAATAAATGAATAAATGCAAATTAAAAAAAGAATGGGTAATGGGTCTCCAGCCAGGAGGCTGCTGCTATAGTCTAAGCAAGTAAGATGGCGGCTCTGACAAGAGTCAAGGGAATGCAGGTGGAAAGGGGTGCGTGAACATAGAGCATGCTTTTGAGTTACCATTAGAAGGACTTGCTGTTGGTTTTGATAGGGAATTAAAGATGACAAGAAAAAAAGAATGAATCTCAGGCTTTGGGCATCTGCAGTAACATGCATGGTTGGTCATGACTCCTATACTAAGAAATGGATGCTGCAGAGATTCTGTAACATGTCCAGAGTCTCAGAGGCCCTATAAGGCAGGAATAAGACTTGAGCCCTGGTTTTATTTAAGCTGGTTTCACCTGCTCAAGTTTCCTAATGATGTTCTGCCTCTCTGGAGCACTTTCCCATTTCCAATCCTGGTATCTTCCACCAAGAAACAAACATGGTTGGTAAATTGAGATCTTTCTTATCCCGAGGAACTGGGAGAAACATTCTTTTGTCTTTCCATTACCTGGTCAACTTTATCATCCAACTCCAGGATAAAAAATAATAATAATTTGCCTCTGCATTTAAGAACATTACAAAATCTCAGTGTGGTTTCATCTAGAATACATCAATGGCTTCCCTTTTCATCTCAGATTCAGTATTAAATGGGGTTTATGTCCTGGGGTGGGAGGACTATTTGAAATAATGGTGGGAAGACACTTGCCAATACTTAGCACGTGGCAAGTGCTTTTCAAATGGTAGTCAGATGGACAGAGCTGGAATTCTCTACTACCTGTTACTATGTCACACAGACCCTGACAAAGCTCTAGAAATGCTCTACTTCTATTTCTTCACATGAAAATAACAGCACCTACTTCATATGATTACTGTGATAATGAAAGGGGATGATGTATGTATAACAGCAACAGCTTAGAGTGGGCACATAGTAAGAGGAGTATTCTTATTATTGGTTATTAGGAGAGGGGAGTAGTGAGAGACAATAAATAACTCTTTTCTTTTTAGCCTTCAACTTTCTTTTTGTGGAAAAAGTGGCAAAATGCTTTCATGTATCACAATGTCACCTTTAAACTGATTAGACTCTCCTTATTACCTTCCAAAAATACATTTACATTCATATTCCAGAGTGAAAAGTGACACACAAAATTATATATATATAACTTATTGACCACAGGTTACTTTATCCGGCTATAAAACATCAAATGACATGAATAAATATCAACCAAATTTGTTATTTCTATACTAATCCAAGATTATTGCTACAGGCAATTTTAGTTTGGAGAATACAAACTAGGTAAAGTGCTCTTCCCTAAGCTTTACACTTAACTAAGTTTAACTTTTAAAGTACAATTTAGAACCCATAGTGTATGGTAACAATAATCACAGGTCTGCATGGGTTAACAAAAAAAAATCAAAGAATAACCTTAAATCCTTATACATGTAAGAAACAGTGTTAATGATCAGAAATGTAGTTAGAGTAAACAGATATGACAGGTCTTCAAAATGATAATGTGGCCCTTCTATGTCAGATACCATGTATAAAGGAGATCACTTATTGGTTATCTTGCTGGTAAACTTACATAAACTTTCATTTTATAATTTTTACATAACACTTAGACAAGACTTAGACAGAGTTCTCAGATGCATACATATGCCTAGTCACATATTTGGGATGTCAACTATATTGTTATAACCTAAAATATGTTGTTTACTTAACCAGTTACAAAGTAATCTTTTAAAAGGCTTTCAAACAGGTTCAAACCCTAATTCCTTTAAGACTTGGTTTCCTTAAGTAATAAAGCCTAACATATACAGGAGAATTATCTTGATAGGCAAGAGAAGATAAATGATTCAGACTTTGCTTCATATCAGTCTATTAAAATTAAATTAAAATTAAATCACTTTGTGCTGATTATAGCCAATTTCTCTTATTATAGCAAACCCTCTTTCTCTTCTACAGGCTTATACCTATAGGTGGCCCATTTGGCTAACATCTCTGTGTTCAAGAGACTATCAGTAAAATCAATGTAGGATGGTCCATGTCTTAAAGGACCAAGAACAAATACAAAAAACACAGGTAAGAGAGGATTTCCCAAAACCCAGGGCTGCCAGATAGGAACTTATAAAACAGATAGACCTGCGTGTACAAATTTCTTCTACTTACTTTACCTTTGAGAGACCAACTCCAACTGAAAGATTGTGTAGCAATCCAGAAAGCTATTCAAAAGCCAGATGGTTACAGTAAAACATGATCTTAGACATGCTTAAACTTGTAGATGGTAAGCTGAGATCTTTCTTGTCTTCCCTTTTCATCCCAGATTCAATATTAAATGGGGTTTATGTCCTGGGGTGGGGGACTATTTGAAATAATGTTGGGAAGACACTTGACAATACTGAGCACATGGCAAGTGCTTTTCAAATGGTAGTACATCCACTTACTTGCCTCTGACAGACCAACTGCAATCGCAAGACTGTTCAGAAAAGAAATACATAGACAACTAGAGAGGAGCCCCCAAACTATGGCTGACAGATAAGGACCTTTAAATTGACCAGCCAAGATCTTTCCCAAGAGACTACCTGTATAATCAATGCAGTACTGGCCATGCTTAAAAGGGGCAGTAACAGATACAAACGAAACACAAACACAAACAGATAATCAGAGGGCATTCCCAAACCCAAGGTCAACAAACAAATGAGAACCTAGAACAGACCAGTAGGGAGTAAATGTCCCTAGAGTCCTGCTTAACCATGACCCCTACACCAGTGACTCCACAGATGCCCCTACAAAGAGGGACCAGATGTTCCCATGAAGAGAAAACAGATGTGTGAAATCAAGGGTCTCAGTGTGCACACTGGGGCGCTTACCAGATGGCCAAGGGTGTCACAACTTTACTGAGTTCAGTTTCCTTTTTCTCAAAGTGGACCACGCTGGAGCAACCTGGGCCATTCAGGGAGAGAAGGTGGGATTTCCCACCTTCAAAAGGAGCTTCAGCAGCTACTGGGACACTCCCTGAGTCCTTCCCTTTATTCACAGGAATAGCTCCTCTGTTCCTCTTGAAGCAAACTCCCCTGTCTCCTAACTCTCCTGCAGATGGCTCTCAACAAATTCACCAGCCACCTTGAATCCTCAGCATGCAAGTGGGGTTCCTTGGAGAGCCAGGCCTGCCCAAGAAAGCTGGAGAAGACTGCTCTTGGGTCCAAGAAAACTGCTCTGGGGTCCCACCTGGGTTGCCAAATCTGTTCCCAATAGCTCAGTCCTTGTCCCTGATGCCAATCCAATAACAAGGACACAGTTTCGAGGAAAAGGAAAAAGAAGATTTTATTGCTTTGTTAGCAAAGGGGAAACCCCTGTCCCCAAGCCTGTGGTTCTCAGTTATTTCTCAAGTCACCTCTTGCCCGAAGAAATGTATAAACATCATCTCGCTCAAATGTGTATTAAAGCCACAAGATGGGTGTTTTCTTTTCATGATGAAGATGAAGAAATTGAGACTCAAAGTTTCCATGATTAAATCATATGGACTCAAACATATTTACTGTTCACTGTGTTGCAGTGTCTCAAGTCATATAAAGTAACGCCTCATGTGGAAGGTATGTTAGTACCGCTACTGCATTAACAAGAATATTAACACTCACGAATTTAAGCTCCTTGTCCAACCCCAGGAAGCTTGGAAATGACAGAAAAAGTATGTGGACCTAGATCTATCTGGCTTTAAATTCAGAACTTAGTCACCATGATCAATTATTAGAACAAGTTCATCCTAGGGAAAACTTCCAACCCAAAGAATACAGAGTTCTTTGCAAATCAGACTTTGTCTTCATCTCTAAAGTCTACATGTTCAGCAGGTGAAAACATCCAGGGGCAGAACAAAGCTTGGCTTGAACTAATTCAAATCCAAAAAGCTCTCTTACATCATTCTGGGAACCCTGAAGCTATCTTATGAAACAGCAATTTTTGTGTGTCTTTTTTTTTTTTAAACTCTGGGTACACTCACAGTAAATGTCAGTGAGTGGCAGAGATTCATTAAATAATTCACGACTAGGACTAAACTGCAGAGCTCTCACTTCAAGTAATGGATGGGTGAATCATCTGGAGGACTCCCTTCTGACAGATGCCATCTATCAAGTATGGACAACATGTTTAAAAAGCTACATCATGATGTTCTGGAGAGCAACTAGAACAGGCAGAATTTGTTGGTCATCTATAACTGGAAGATATAAGTGGGATTGTTATCAGTTTCTCATTTTTAGGAAGAAAAAAATCCAAAGAGAGTTGGAGAAAAAAATCCCAAATTCTATGAAAGAATTCTGCCCAAATTACCGGCGGATTGTGGAAATACTCAGAATCCATGCAGCCTTGGATTTGAATAGCTGAGTGGAGTTTTTAATTGCTAGGCATTATGGGAGGTAAAGAGTTTGGAGTCTGAGTGTGGCCAAGTTAACCACCTGCTAAAAAAGAGAGAGAGAAAGAGAAGGAAGGAAGAGAGGGAGGGAGAGAGAGAGGGAGGGTGGAAGGAAAATTATTAGAGACAGAAAAAGCATTCTCAAGAGAAATGTGACATAAATGTAGATAACTAATGGCTCAGATGTTGGCATTAGTAGTCAACGACTTTAACATCTGTGTTAAAGCTATAATGATTATGCTTGGGGACCAAGCAATGAACAAATAAAAATTTTTAAACAAGAAATAAAATTTTAAATTGAGAAGAATTTGCTGAGTAAAACATTCATGACCTTAAATTACAAATTAACCAAATAGATTTTTCTAGCCGATTGGAGATGATTAAAGAAAGTCAGATCAAAAGAATGAAATTAGATCAAAAGAATTTTGATTTATCACCCTAAAGAACAGAGGGAAGAATATTGAAAAAAAAAAAATAGAATGAGTGGATCCTTCACAGCATGTTTAATTGGAGTCCCCAAAAGAGACAAAAATATTTTAAGAAATAATGGCCCCCCAATTTTCCATATTCTGGTGAAAGATATAAGTTTACAGTTCCAAGAATGTCAGAGAACCCCAAATAGGAGGAACACAAAAAAAGAATGATATTTAGGCATATCATCATAATCAGATTTCTTCGAATCCAAAATGGAGAGAAAATCGTGAAAGATGACCAAGGAAAATGACATGTGACACACAGGTGAACAGAGGTTCAGATTACCATCGACTTCTCAGCAGCAACCAAAGAAGCTGACTCACGCTCCTCCCCCTTCAGCAACAATAATTCCTCAGCTATTCACAGGTTAAAAAAAATGCCTTGGTGTGGAAGCTTTGGGATTCAGGCAGGAGTTAGTGAAACCCCAAAAGGGGTCCAGAACCCAGGAGGGGTATTTAGAGAAGGTAAATCCAAGCCAAGGCAGACTCATTGGCTATGATCCTGGCTACAGACCTGGACATGGTCCCACCCCCTGGCTGACTTGGCTGAAGTCCCACTTGGCATTTGCTCTGCAAGCAAAATCCATCCACCAAGGGGCCTGTCAGGGGAGGCACACACCAGTAGTGCAGCAGAAGGCAGCTCTATCCAACTTGTTCTCAATTCTGGACCCTGAAATGGCCCTCTAACTCAGTTTCTGACCATCTCAGCTTCAGCATGAGATCATTCCTTATTCACACAAACCCAGAGTGATGCCTGGATCAGCCTCTGGGGAGAGCTTGCAAATTTCAGTACCACAGAAGATCCCGAAAAGGCTGAATCTTGTCTTCAGCCTCTTTCCGTTCCCCAATCAATCTTCTCTGCTCAGGAAACTGCTGGGATACTTGCCTGTCTATGTCTCTGGGACACATTTATCCATCTCTGTTGTACAGCAGATTCTGAAAGGGCCCCAAGCCTCAACCCCAAAGCTACGGACTGAAAGCAATTCTTTCCAGCCAGGAACAAGCTGAGAGACTTACTCGTCTAAGTCCTTGGGGCAGACTTGACAAACCTTGGTCCTGCAGCAGATCCTGAAACAGCCCCGTGTCTCAGCTCCACTTTCTCTCAGGTGCAGATTGACAGCAGGTTTCCTGGCCAGTGGCCTATTAGAAGACACTCCCACTGTGGCACCAGGGATCAGTCCAAAGACTCTGGACTCTGTTGTAGACCCTGAAGCAGTACTGCAACTTGGCTCCAGTCCCTATCAATCTCAGATTGAGTCAGTACTGCCTGCCCAAGGACCCACTCAGAAATCCATCAAGAGCCTTTGCAGAGACCTAGAAGAACTCACACTTATCCACAAGTCAGGCCACAGAACTACTGGCTATGCATTCTGAAACTGACCCTTGATCCAACACCAGCTGCTTTACCTATGTCCTTGAGGGAGTTGATTCCACACCTAGGTACCAGACAGGATCCATGCCTGTTCCCTAATTCACCAACTGTGGACCCCACTGTGGGAAGAGCAGCAACCGTGCGATATGGCTCCAAAAGCATTTGACTATGACCCAAGAGACAATCTCCTCACCCCCAGATATGTAGTAGAAAACCTCAAGCAGCCCAAATCAGTTTGTAAGAATTGGAAGAAGTATTTGTTCCTTCTTATGCACAGACACTAATGCAAAGCTACATGACTAACAAAGAATCAGGAACACCAAAGAAAAATCATAGAGCTCCTTCAACTCACCACCAATAATTTAATATATATTAATTACTTGAGAGAGAATTCCAAGTAATCATCTTCAAGAAGCTCAGTGAGATGCAAGAAAACACAGACAACTAATGAAATGGGGAAAAAAAAATACATTAAAGCTTTTCCTCTAAGCTTAGGAATAAACAAGAATGCCCACTCTCACCACTTCTATGTTCTAGCCAAAGCAATTAGGCAAGATAATAAATAAATAAATACAAGGCATCTAAATCAGAAATGAGGACATAAAATTATCTCTGTAGGAAAAAACCCTAACGATTGTAAAAAACCCTAAAGATTCCACCAAAAAAAACAAAGAGCTTATCAATAAATTCAGTAAGGTTGCAGAATACAAAGTCAACCCACAAAACTCAGTAGCATTTTATACATTAACAACAAACTATCTAAAAAAGAACCTCCCCCCACCCCCCAAAAAAGTACCCATTCACCATAACAAAATAAAAATACTTAGAAATTAATTGAACCAGACAGGAAAAAGACTTCTACACCATGAAACAAGGTGCACATGATGAAAGAAATTGAGACAAATAAATAGAAAGATATCCCATGTTCATGGATTGGAAGAATTGATATTTTAAAAAAATTTCATAGCACCTCAAGAGATCTACAGATTCCACACAATCCTTATCGAAATTTCAGTGACAGTTTTCATAGAAATTCTAAAATTCGTATGGAATTACAACAACAGAAGCCCCTAAACAACCAAAGCAACCTGATCAGATGGAACAAAGCTAGAGATCTCATATCACCTGGACTTCAACTTACACTGCAAAGCTGCAGCAGTCAAACCAGCATGATATGGACTTTGTAGAAGACATGGAAACCAACGGAACAGAATAGAAAAACTAGAAATAAATCCACACATTGACCGTCACATATTTTTAGACAAAGATGCCCTCAACACACAATGGGGAAAGAATGGTCTCTAAAATTAAGAATGTCTGTACAGCTGGGTATCCACATCAGGTCCTTTATCTCAACCCGTTTATAAAAGTGATCTCATGATGGATTGTAGAAGTAAAGATGAAGATGTAAGACTACTAGAAGAAAAAAAATAATAGAGGAAAATCTCCATGACTTTGGTCTAGGCAATGAATTTTTTTTAATATGATACCCAAAGTATAGGCAACGAAAGCAAAAATAAGTCAAATGGAATGAATCCAAACTAAAATGCTTCTGCAGAGACAAAGAGTCAACAAAATGAAGAGATGAATGGGAGAAAAGATTAACAGACTATAGAGTGAATAAGGGATTAATATCCAAAATATAGAAGGCACTTAAATAAGTAAGAAAATAAATAATCTGATTGAAAAATAGGCAATATCTGTCTGCATAGACATTTAACAAAAGAAGACATATAGAGAGGTGGGTTGAGAATAGAGAACACTTTTACACTGTTGGTGGGAGTGTAAATTAGTACAACCACTATGGAAATCAGTATGGAGGTTCCTCAAAAGACTAGGCATGGAACCACCATACGACCCAGCTATTCCACTCCTTCTTCTTTATCCTGAAGAATTAAAGTCCGCGTACGACAGTGACACGTGCCTGCCTATGTTTATAGCAGTACAATTCACAACAGCCAAACCATGGAACCAGTCTAGGTGTCCATCAATGGATGAATGGAAAAAGAAAATGTGGTGTATAACATTCAGCCATAAAGAAAAATGAAATTATAGCATTTGCAGGAAAATGGATGGAACTTGAGACCATCACGGTAAACTAAATGAATCAAACCCAGAAGAACAAGATTATATGTTTTTTTTTTCTCTCATATGTGAAAACTGGAGAGGTAAAAGGAAAAGAAAGGGTGTGGGTGGGGAATCTCATGAAAATCAAAGGGAGATCAAGCAGAGGAAAGGGATCAAGGGGCAGGATGCGGGGAGGGAGGGAGTACGTGCTGGGGAGCGATATTGGCCAATATATTATTTTATTATATTGTGTGCATGTTTAAATATGTAAATCCCATCATTATGTACAACTATAACACACCAATAAAAATGTGGTAAAATCAGAAGACATGCAAATGGACAATAGGCATTTGAAAACAGGTTCAAAGTCACTAATCATCAGAGAAATGCAAATTAAAACCACAAGCAGCTATCCCCTCACACCTGTTGGAAAGGCTATTATCAAGAAAATGAGAGGTTGCAAGTGTTTTTGGCAAGGGTGTGTAGAAAAGAGAACTTGTATATATTGTTGCTGCAAATGTACATTAGTAAACTGTTACGGAAAACATTATGGAGGTCCTCAAAAAACTGAAAATAGTCCCTCAATGATCCCACTTCTACATATATACATAAAGGAAATGTGAGGAAGAGATATCTGTGGCTCTGTGATTATTTGGGCGTAGGAAGACGAATACTGCATGATCTCACTCACAGGTGTGAAGGATATAGGAGAAAAACTCAAACTCAATCTCTTCCACTCTATGCTCACATACAGATCACTTCTGTGACCCCCAAAACTCTGGGGATTTCTCCTCACCAGCAAACAAGCAATCAATTCTGCAGCAGACACCAGCTGGGTGTCCCCTAGTTCAATTCAATTCCAAGGAGATTCTGTCCAAGGAGGGGGCCCTTTCTGGCCACTCCCCTGTGGATCTTGGCTGGCCTGAGCCTGCTTTTCTTTAAAAGTCAGAGGAACGACTCCATGTTGGCCTTGGACTAATCTTTAAGAAGACTGACAGCTTCTTCTATGATCTCAGGGAGGCATAAATGTCTTAAAAATGTCCTGCCTGCCCTGCAGGAGAAACCACATAAAGGTTTTTTTTTTTGTACTGGGGATTGAACTCAGGGTCACTCCACCACTGAGCCACATCCCCAGCCCTATTTCATATTTTATTTAGAGACAGGGTGTCACTGAGTTGCTTAGTGCCTGGCTTTTGCTGAGGCTGGCTTTGAACTCACCATCCTCCTGCCTCAGCCTCCCAAGCCGCTGGGATGAAAGGTATGTGCCACGGTGCCAGGCTCACATAAAGGGTCTTGAGATGGCTTGGAGAGGGGAAGAGGCCCAGTCAACTCCGCAAAGACTTAATTAAGCATGAAGCAGCCTTGAAGCCTCCAGCACAGCCCACCTGTCGGCTGACAACCACATCAGATGCCAGTTGAAGCCATAGGGAGTCGAAAGATTTCTCATTCCAGCCACGTTCAAATACTTCACCCACAAAAATCATGATTTAAAATGAAAGGATGGTTGTTTAAAGCTACTGAGTTTGGCATAGTTTGTAATGCAGCCATTAATAACCATGCTCAATGAGTCCTCATAACAATACTGCAAGGTAGACACAGGGATTATCAGTTACAAGAGAAACTGAGGCCCAGAGAAGTTAAGTTGCGTGACTTGGTCACGTGCAAGTGAGTCACGGGGTCTGTTCAGGGCTCGGTCCATTGGCCTCCCACGGCTGAGGTCTTAACCACGGAATCAGACATTTTTCCAAGCTTGTGTTTGCAACACTTCAGAGTCCAAACACCCTTTGTCCCACCAGAGAGGACAAAGCTCGGCTCCTTGGAATGGACATTGGTAAACTGAAGAGGCAGGGGAGTAAAGAGACCTTGTTATTTATTTATTTAGCTAAACGTAGCCTAGACGTTATTGTTCACCTTCAACAACAGGGAAAATAAGAGGGGGAAAAAAAAAAAAAACATTTAAAAAAAGATGAGCTGGGAGCAGCTGGGGCCTGAGGGAGCAAACAGTTCTTGTTGACAACCAGATGACCACACGGTCATGTTGACAATCCACGGATTGAGTAAATCTTGGATTGAGCTGGGAAAGTTTACCCTGGACTAAGAAAGAAGGGAGGAAGGGAGGGAGGCCACAACCCAGGCCTCCGGTCCCTGCTCTGCTAAGGATCACATTTCTTCATTTGCACACTGGGGAACTGGAAGAGATGGGGCTTCACGATATCAATACGGCTCCTGGTCACTGATGTTTTAGGGCCAAGAATCCTCTGATGCAGGCAGAAGGCTGTGGGGTGTTTAGCAGAACCATTGGCTCCTACCCACTAGACGCAGGTAGCCCTCACCTGAGTTGTGATGACCCAAAGTATCTGCAGACACTGTCAATGCCTCCTGGAATACAATCGTCCCCAGCTGAAATCCATGGTATTAGATACTCTCTTCAGCTCGCAGACTTTGCCTCAGTTTCCTAACCTATATAAAGAGAATTTTAAACACACCACTGCCTTTTTGGTTGACCTCATAAGATAATACAGATTAAATAAAAGATTAGATATAACTACAGATGCCCTCCAGAGGAAGCTGGGTTCAAGGGTTTGGGCGCTGCATGGTGATCAGACCAGCTATCATGCATCTGGGCTTTGCCTACTTTTTGGTCTTGGTCGATTATGCCTGGAAATCTTGGCTGAGCTCCAAGGCTGTTGATCTGGACAGACCTTTGCCCTGGGTAACCGGTTGAGTCACACCTACCAGGTCTGTCTCTGAAGCTCAGACTTTGGTGCCGTCCCCAGGAGGAATTGGAGGACTTGTGTGTCAGTGAATCCCATGTAAGTGAGAAGCTCTGCTTTTCAAAGAAGTCAACTGCTTCCCAAGGCAGCTCAGAGCATCAGGGAAAAGACTTTTCACTTCCAGAAAGTTCTGAGGTTGTTCAAGCTGAGTTCGCCTTTAGGCTGTTCACCCTCAGGGTTCCTAGATTGACCTTGGGACCTCACAGAACTAGCCAACTTTCCAGGCCTTACTCTACCTCATCCTGAGCTCTAGGGAGCCCCCCCCGCCCCCCGCCCAATTCCCAAGTCGCCCACCAAAGACAATCCAGGGGAGCTGCCTCTCCCCTTCCAAGGTGACTCTGCCTTCCATGTAATATGGGCTGAAAGGTCAGAATCAGGTGCATGACAGGCTTCCCCTGTCATGTCCAGAATTCAGGGGAGACAGAGGAAGGACCTGACAGAGAATGAGGAGGCTGGAGGGAGCTCCAACGGGGTGTTCATCCCAGCACACCTGATAAGGAAGAAGACCCACTAAAACCCATCTGGCTCGCTCCAAATTCTCTCCCCACATGTCTCTGGAAAAATTCACAAACAGCCAGCATCGGCCTCCAGGGAGGAGAACTGTGATGGCGGGGTGGGGGGAACTTTCACAAATTGCCTGCACTTTAACAGTTTCAGGAACATCCTTGGGGATTATTGATTTGCAAAAACCGTGAGAGAAAACAGCAAAGATTGAGGTTGTCCTGACACTGTCACCTCCGGGGGCCCCTTCTGCATTTCAGGTTTCAGAGAAGTCCTGTTATCAATGGTCCTGCTCAACTGGCTGGGATATTGGGATCCCCCAGATCAACTGTGGGTTGGGCTCTTCATCCAGCCCATAGCCCCAGGGGTCCCCCATATGCCAGGACCCTCTTTCTTGTAAAGTAGCCAGGCCCCCTGGGAGGAGGTAGAATGACATCCAATAATGAGCAGAAGGTAAGGTCTACAGAAGGTCTGACCCCATCCAAAAGCTGGATCCTGGCTTCTGTGAATCTCCCTGCTCTCCTGACTAACCCACACCCCTCTCTGCTCATGCCTGCCTTCCGTCTCCCCCTTGCAGGGGGCTGCCTCGGTGGACTGGCCAGAGGCAAATACAATGAAGCTAGCAGTTATTTCTATTCAGTCTCCACAACTTGACTGCCCCTGGATTAATGAACTAGCTCCATTGACCCCCACCCCGTCCCTCCCACTGGCCCCTCTCAAGTCCTGCCCAGCTGTTCACCTGAGCAGGACTGGGCACGTCAGTGGGCGTGATCTGCATGAATCTCTACTGCATCCCTGTGGGGATGTTGGGTGCTTCCATTTTCCAGACAAGGAAACCAAGGCTCCCAGTGGGCAGCGTATTTCAGAACTAGAACTCAAACTGACCCATCACCTTCCTCTCTACCAGTTAGCTCCTTTTCCCACGGGTCCCCAGCTACTTCCTTTTTGGTAAGATGACACCACTTGCCCTGCCCTTGACTCTTCCTGTGGGTTTCATTCCTCCCTTCTCCTCCGTGAACTCCATCTGTTCCCGTTCTGACATGGCTCCAACTTCAAGCATTCAGGCCTCCTCACCTTTATTTATTTTGCTATCACCATACCCAATGACCTCTTGTCTTATTGACTCCGTTTTTTTTTTTTTTTTAACATTGCTTCCTCTATTTTTTTAACAAAAGAAAAAAAAACTATACTAATCTAAATGAAACTCTGTATCTCTAACTTTAAAAAAAGTTTTACGTGCCTACAAACGTATGGAATGAAAAGGGGACACCACGAAAGTCCTCTTGGTTAGCGTCATCAAATCCCCTTTGGATGTGTCTTGTTCTCTTGGTTAAAAGAGAAGGTTCAGGTTCTACCCGTCACTTATCACCATGACCATTTTCACAGCAAACCCTCTCAAGTCTCAGGGGCTTACACCGACTCGTATTTATCTTTCTCTCACAGGTCTGCAGGGTGTCTGGGGCTCTGGGTTTACCATGGCTCTCCAAGGGCCTGCTCTTCTCACCAAGATGGCGGACACACCTCCCATCAAGTCCAGTCAGAGAAGCGTGTGCAAAACCTCTGTCTCATCACCCAGTGGTCAAAACCAGCTGCAGTCCCAAGCTCAACCTCAGCAGGAAGCTGTTACCTCCCCTTGGGGGAGCAGAGAGGGAATCGTTGCTCAATGTCAAGTACACTTTATGACGAAAAGGTGGAAGACGTAGAAGGAGCAAATTAAAATTCTTCTCGGCCTGAGGAACTTCCAGATCCTGGAGCCTAAACATGGACGTGCAGCTAAGGAACTTCCAGATCCGGGGGCCTAAACATAGACGTGCGCCTGAGGAACTTCCGGATGCTACAGCCTAAACATGGAGGACTGAGGAACTTCCAGATCCGAGGGCCCAAAGATGGACGTGCATCTGAGGCACTTCCAGACCCGGGGGCTTAAACATGGACATGCACCCGAGGAACTTCCTGATCCGGGGCCTAAACATGGACACCTGAGGAACTTCCGGATCCTAGAGCCTAAACATGGACGTGCGCCTGAGGAACTTCTGGATCCCTGAGCGTAAACATGGTCGTGCACATTTGGAACTTCCGGATCCGGATCCTGGGGCCTAAACATGGATGTCTGAGGCACTTCCGGATCCGAGGGCCTAAACATGGACGTTTGAGGCACTTCTGGATCTGGGGGCCTAAACATGGACGTGTCCCTGGAACTTCTGGGTCCTTGTGCCTATAAAGGTTAGGGCGTGACTCTCAGAAGGGACGTCGCCCATGAAGGGGAGTTGAGTATGGGGCCTGTTGGGGGCAGACTGAGCTGTCACACCCTGAACTTGAATGTGACTGTGGCCTCACTTTCCGGCCTGGGTGTCACTTCCTCCCCTTCCAGGCGGTGCCGGGGAGGAAGTGAGACCAGGCGCAGGAGCCAGGCCCTGAGGAGGGACACCATCTTTCTCCTTGCTTAGCCAGGCGCCCGGCCTGGTTGGGGACGGGGACGTCTCGTGACACTGGCTGCCTCCTGCATCCCTGCCCCAGGACCTCAGGGACCACAGGCGGGGACAGTCGTTGATTCTCCCCTGGCCCACTGACCCTCAGCCCCCAGGGTCTGCCCAGGGAGAGCTCTGTCTCCCAGAGGGTCAGGGGGCCCCTGTGACCTGCTGCTCCTTACCCACCGTCATCCTGGGCGAGCAAAGGTCAGGACACCAGACGTTACTGAGAGTGACATCTCCTGGATGGGCGGCTGGGGACTTTGCCTCTGTCCCAAGCCTCAGACACCGGATGATCCCCCTCAGAGACAGAAAATAACCCCACACTCCCCAAGGCTTATTTTTAAGCTTTGGATTCTGAAATTTTCTTGCTGCCACCTTCTTTGTGAAGCCAGTTTTTCAACAGAGACAATATTCCAGGGGGGAAAAAACAACATGGAGTCAATCAAACCAAGCTGACACATCTGGTCCTCCCAGAGAAATCTGGATTGGGGGGAGAGCAGCCATTCTCCACTGGTGAAATAGTGAAGTTCCCTTGTCCTTATTTTGTGTAAGCAAAACAAATAATCTGATGCTAACTCATCGAATTATTTTTGATGAGTGCTTGGATCATAGGAAAACTGATTCTGTTTTATGGAATGAAGTGTTACCTGATTTTAAAATTAAAAATGAAGCCAATTAGGATTGTTAAAAAATAAAAATGAATAAATAAAATTCTTCTCACTCTGAGAGCTGGAGGAGGACTGGCTGGGACCAACCATACTCCATGCCCTCGCAGTGGGGCTCACTCCTGTTCTGATCAAAGCTGGGGATCTTTTAGCCAGAAACAGGGTGGTGAGCAGAGGTTGGGGCACTGGCTGCTGGTGGGAGAGATGAGTGTTTGCCACGTTGCCCGAGCTCCTCCCTCCTCCATAAGTTGCTTCCTTTAGTTTTTATCTTTTCTTTGGCTTTTTTCCCACATTTATGTTTATTAAAAGAACACACCACCTTAGATGCTCCTCTCTCTTTCCCTCTTTCACTGATAAGTCAGCAACTATCTTTTTTTTTTTTTTTTTAGTACTGGGGATTGAACTCAGGGGCACTCAACCATTGAGCCCCATCCCCAGCCCTATTTTGTATTCTATTTAGAGACAGGGTCTCACTGAATTGCCTAGCGCCTCACCATGGCTGAGGCTGGCTTTGAACTCGCGATCCTCCTGCCTCAGCCTTCTGAGCCGCCGGGATTACAGGCATGTGCCACTGCGCCCGGCAACTATCAGGTTTTTATCCTAAAGTATCTAATGGCACTTTCTGGTTGGGGGGGGGGGATGGACACTGGGAGATGTCCCCTGAAATGTTTTGTCACCAAATTGAATTCTTACTTATGGATGTCCTTGGCCATGCTGATCTGTGCTTGTACTGCTCTCAGCCATCTTTCTGACCCGACACCTGCTTTCTTCTGCACCTTCTTTCTCCATATCATTCACAGGATCTCCGTCCTCTTTCTATCCTTTAAATATTACTATTCTCCAAGGACCCCTCCTCACTCAGAGGAGGGGTAGCTGGTTTTGACCACCTTTCTGCTCTGTCTGCATTCCTGGTCCATCTTGGTCATTCTCTGTGTGGATGCTGATACCCCAAACTACACTGGAGACCTTGAACTCTGAGTTCATAAATATCCCACTGATTACTAAATACACGTGAATCTTGGTTTTACATGGACAAGCTACATGGGCCAAGCCACAGAGAAACTCAGTGTCTCTGTAATGCCGGATTCGTGGGACCCCAGGAGACCTCCAGGAGCCGAATCCAATGCAATCACACAAGACTCTTTATTGCAAGCTCGAGCCTGGACTCACAACCATTCCCAACACAGCGGTCCCAGGGAGTGAGTCCCGGTCCTTTGTTCAGTGAGATTTTATAGGTCTTGGGGGGATACTGTATGCGTCACAACATCACACAGCAAATCATTCCATACGGCAGGAAAGTCACGCAACAGCTCTTAACATTGATGAGCACATTCACTGGCGGGAACAAGTTGGGTAGGGGTGATTGGCTAGTACAAGAGGGGGATTCCTTTGAACTGATTGGTTTAGGCCACGAGGGGTGTACGTGCTGAACTACATGGTTTCCCAACATGCTATCAACCACCATAAACTACTGGGGGGTCATCTGGCATCCCAGGTATTTCCCTGTCTCATGCTGATTGGTGGTTGCTGGGGGGGGGGTTGCTAGGGGTCTTCACCTAGCGTGACTGAGTCAGGGACACCTGTCACCACAGATCTCTCCTGTTATTTGCAGACAAACAACTCAGCAGGGTGGATATGTACCTAGAAAGGCTCTGTGGGTTTTTCCAAGGACAAAGGTCATCCCTCCCCTTCCTTGGACAGGCCTTGAGGTGGAAGCTGCTGTTATTTATTTTCAAAAATGGAGTCACATCACTTTCTCATCTCTGATCTTCTCCTCCAGATTCTCCCTTCTCAGAAAGTGTTACAACTATGGATCCGTTTACCTAACCCCACAACCTGGGCGTCATCCTCCAGGGCCCACTTTCCCTTGGTCATGAGATTTCCAAGTTCCAAGAAGAGATTCTAAACACCTCTCAGTTCCACCCTGAATCCTTTCACAGTTCAGCAACCAGGGTCAATGTTTTAAATCGAACAGTGGACTGAGTTCGTTGTGTTCCTCAACCCACTTTAATGGTGCTGCTCTTTCGAGGAAGTTCAGACTCCTTGTTGTGTGACGGATTCAATGACCACCTCTTCTGACCTTCTTAAAGTTTAGCTGATGCCGTTATAAGACTGTAATGAGGCGACGTCCCTCTTCCAGGCACGAATGTGTGAGCTTCCCTCTTATGTAGTAAGGATAGCATTGAGTCTGAGGGTGGGACGCTCAAGTGTGGGTGCTCACTGTCCACCAAGGGTCCACTAAAGGTCCCATGAGGGGTGGTGGACCCTTTAAGACGAACAGCCTAATGGAGGTACTGAGGTTGTTGGGATGTGCTCTTGAAGGATATTGTGGTTCCAAGGCTCCTTTCTCACATGCTTTTTGCTTCCTGGATCATGAAGTGAGCAGTTTATTCTCTGCCACGCACTCTTACCGTGGTGTGCTGCTTGGCCCCAGCCCCCAAACACGGCCAACTGATGGGGGACTGGAATCTCCAAAACTATCAGCCAAAATAAACATTTTTGTCTTTATAAGTTGATTTTTCTCAGGTATCTTGTTATAGTAATGGAAAGCTAATACAGAAACTGGTACTGAAAAATGGGGTTGTTGTAACTATATACCTAATGATGTGGAGGGGCCTTTGGAGTTGGTTCAAAAGAGTTCATAAAGGTTTGGAGGAACAGGCCAAAGAAAGTTTAGAATTCTGTAAGTGGAGCTTAATGGGTGATTGTGGAAGGGGCTCAGGTGGCAAGGGTGCTGACAGAAATGGGCACAGTAAAGGCTCTGCTGATGAAGTCTCAGATGGAAATGAGGACACTGGAGGCCAGGCCCCTTACACTGTGACAAAGAACCAGAATTCACGTGGTTTATCCCTGGGACTTTGTAGGAGGCTGAGCTTCAAGGTGATGGACTCCATCGATGGGTAGGCAGGGCCATTGAAAAGCACAGGTATTACACAGGACAGGCTGGGTTAGAATCTGGCCCTGTCATTCACGGCCCGGGGAGTTTCTCTAAACCTCTCCAAGTCCCATTCCCCACACTGTACAACGGGAACGACAATCGCTTGGTGTCTAACACGCAGCAAGTGCTGGGTAAGTGCTGAATACCACTGTCGTTGCTGTCATTGCTAAGAGTTCCCAAGAGAAGTCAGAGCCCACTTCCCCTTACCCCAGCCTGCCAGGAAGGCTCACCCTCCGTCTCCAGATTGTCCCCTCCTGGACCCAAGGGGCCCAGCCACTGAGCCTGGGGGGGTCTGTTCTTCAACAGCGCCACCTGCTGTCTACCTCCAAGGGTTCCCTACCCCACGAGGGGCTGGAGACATCCCTCTCATTCTTTGTCTTCCCCCCAAACCATCCTCAGGGTCTTGATTTAAAAATGATTTTATTATTTGATTCTAGGAAGACCAGATGATATCAAAATCATGGGGCTTGGGGACCGGCACCTTCACGGTCACCACAGCTGTGATCAGGGATGAAGCAAAGGGGTTGATGATGTGTCTCAGACTGTGCCTGGCTCATGGAAAGTGCCAGTATTTATTTTTATGGGCTTATTTTCCAATTGCTTTCCCTTGCTGGTGAATCTTTCCACGACATTTTAATTTCCTTTTCCTGTTACCCTCTTATTTCCCCTCTCATCCCTTTTCTCTTTCTTCTTTCAGCATCTAACAAGGCAATACTAATAATCAAGGAAAAAAAAAAAAACGAAAATCCTCACAGGGAGACTGAAGCCCCCGAGGGAAGGGAAAGGGGAGGGGACTTTCAAAACGATCAGCCAAAATAAACATTTTATCTTTATAAGTTGATTTTTCTCAGGTATTTTGTTATCGTAATGGAAAGCTACACAGAAACTGGTACTGAAAAAATGGGGTTGTTGTAACACCCCAGTGAGTGACCCCGGGGGGGGGGGGGTCTCACTGGGCCCGGGCTTGCTCAGATGTCGTCCACTCTCTGGCTCGAAGCTTTGCTCGTTCGATTTTCCCTGAGATGGTCTTGGGTAGGTCCAGGACAAACTCCAGCTGTGGGGAAAAAAGAGACCCGGGTGGGTCAGGACACAGAGGGGCTGGATTTTTCAGAGGAGTTTCTGTGACGGGGAATCCTGAGGCTGGAGGCTCCGGGAGGCGTGAGGACAGAACCTGGGAAATTTCCAGAAAAATCTCTGTGTGCCACAGGAAGTTTCAGAAAGTGCCTCGGGGCAAGGAGAGGGTGGCTAGAACAGGGCAGAAAAGCCTAGAACTCTGGTCTCCAACCAACTGTCACTCAGAGGAGAAGCAAGAGAAGGAACTGGGTTTGGCACAGAGGCCAGCGCTCAGAAATGTCAGCTGTTATCGATCTGGACGAGGAAGAGCAGATGGCTCAAGTCAGAACACCTGTTGTTGTTGTTTTGTTTTTAGTACCAGGGACTGAACCCAGGGGTGCTTAACCACCAAGCCACATCCCCAGCCATTTCCAAAATATTTTATTAGAAACAGGGTCTTGCT
Source organism: Marmota flaviventris (assembly GCF_047511675.1). NCBI lineage: Eukaryota > Metazoa > Chordata > Mammalia > Rodentia > Sciuridae > Marmota > Marmota flaviventris. The sequence goes on along the minus strand of NC_092516.1, from coordinate 14,185,200 downwards.
GAGTTGCTCAGGGCCTCGCTAAGTTGCTGAGGCTGGGTTTGAACTCGAAATCCTCCTGCCTCAGCCTCCTGAGCTGCTGGGATTAAAGGCGTGCGCCACCGCACTGGCCAACACCTGGTTTTTCATTCAATTTCTCAGATCATTTCCTATTGATCTGCTTTTCTCCAATTTCACTATCTTCACCTGTTAAAGGCAGCGTTGGAAGGTGAGAACCCTCCATGTCTAATAACCCTGAGTACTAAGATACAGATGAAGATAAACCATGGAGACTTCCAGTTTTAGGGCTCAGCTGACCACGGCCCTGGTCTGGGAGTCAGACGTTTCAAAGCTCAATAAAAGTAACCACCCCAGGCATCCCGACAGAGAAAGAGTATCTTGGCAGTGGAAGTGAGATTTCTTCCATAGATAACACTGACTGATGAGAAAGGAGTTTGTTCAGACCCTGGGGTCAGGGGTCAGAAACAACAGCTTGGGGGCAAAATCCAGTCCTCGTCCTGTCCCTAAATAAAACACAGCCACACCTACTCCTCCAGATACGGTAGTCCCTCCTTATCCACGATTTTGATTTCCATGGATTCGGTCACCTGTGGTCAACCGTGATCCGAAAAGATCAAGTGGAAAATTCTGGAAATCAACCATTCATACATTTAAATAGTTTTTGTATCAGTAAATTGTTATAATTGATTTATTATTGTTGTGGTTAAATTTCTTATTGTGTCCGAATTTTAAGTTTTTCTTTATCATAAGTAGGTATGTATAGGGAAAAAAAAAACCAAAAAACGTAGTCTACCTGTCCGGTTGGTGCTGTCTGGTTTCTTAGAGCCTATCCCCTGCAGACGAGGGGGCAGTACTGTCCTGTCTGTGGTCACTTTAGTATTCAGAGGCAAAGTTGAGGAGCTTCAACAAAGACAATGTGGCCTAAACTATGGACCCTTGGTCCCCCGCGGGGTAGACAGAGATGGGAAGTAAGTCAGAGTGGACATGTGGGTTGATGCGAGGTAGCACTGTCTTTGGCACGGTTGGTCAAAAGGACCTGCTGCCCTGGGAATTCTAGAGGAAAGACGGAGGGAAGGACTTCATCTAGGGGGGGACACTTAAGTAATATGCTGTAAACTATGGGATAGGGCCCTTCTACTAGATCTTCCAGAACATTCTATTACAGTTCAGAATTCATAACTACGTTTGGTGTGTTTTGGTTTCTAGTCTCCTTTAAAAGTACTGGGTGTGGTGGTGGCCTGTGCCTGGAATCCCAGTGACTTGGAGGCTGAGACAGGAGGATAGCAAGTTTGAGGCCAGCCTCAGCAACATAGCCAGGCCCTAAGCAAACTTAGCAAGACCCTGTCTCAAAAAATAAACAAAACAGAACAACAAAAGGGCTGGGGGGATGTAGCTCAGTGGTAAAATACCCCTGCCCCCTGCCCCCTGCAAACAAAAAAAAATAACTGGACTCAGGAAATGCTTCTTAGGCGCCAGTCATTCTTCCAAGTGCTTAATGTCCTATAGATGTTAACTCATCCCCGACAACCTGTGGCGGTAATCATTAGCCCCATTTTAAATGTCAGTGAACAGAGAGGTCACGGGGTAAGTAGAGGGAGTTGGAATTTGGACCCACAGGCCTGTTCCGAGAGGCTGCCTCGCTCTGAGCTGAGGCTGAGAGCCCGGAGGGGGGACTCAGATGGGCAGCGAGGTCCCCCTTCAGGAAGAAGGACTCACCACCGCTGCAGCCCCCTTGGGGGATGGTCCCAGCTAAGGACAGCTGTCCTGCCCAGGCTCAGGGGGCAGCCCGCACCCACCCCTGATCTACAGGGGTCTGTAAAGTGGTGGGGCCTGGCTCCGGATCATTCTGGAAGCTCGTCCTAACCTCAGACCCTCCGGTGGGGCTGGCTGAGGTCCTCCCGAGACTGGATCCCAGAGCAGCTTCCCCCCCAGTCCTGCTCCCTGCCTGTCCCCCTCCCTGGAGTTGACCCCCAACACCCCCTAAGAAGCCTCTTGCATGCCGGTCTCCGCCCCGGGGTCTGCTTCTCAGGAAACCCCCATGTCAAGGAGCGTGTGCTGAGGAGGTGGCCATCGGGTCACCCGCCCATCCAAGGGGCTCACCAGGGTCTCTGTCACCTTCTGCTCCAGATTCAAAACATCTTTGTTTCCTTTCCCTGGAACCAGCCCTTACCTTGTACCCAAACCTGTGAACCGGCTTCTCTTGCCATGTTGACATCGATACCCCAGTTCCCTCCCCAGAGATCAGCCGGAGACGGGTACAGGACATCTTACCCTCCAGGGGACCACATGACCCAGAGCTGGCCGGTCAGAGGATCCATCGCCTGGTTCCAAGGGTCCATTTAACCCTGGGCGCGCAGCCCCAAGTTCTCCTACAAGCGTCAGCCCTGGGCCTTTGCTGGGGCCTGTGGGGACATCCATGATCTCTTCCCCCTGGGATTTGCTAAGCTGCTAAGAATGGGTGTGTGTTTGGAGCTTCTTGGAGCCACAAACGGAGAACAAGTCAAGAAATGAGGCTAATAGAGAAGGAGGGTCGAGGTGCGCGAGAGACACTCCTGACCGCGTTGTCCAGACGCCGGGGATCAGCCAGGATGGAACACCCTCTCCTGGACCGTCCTCTCGTGTGAGCCAGGAACGAAAACTTAACTTTCTGCCACCTGCAACTGAGAGTTGTAGAGCCCCGGATGTCCCAGCAAGACCCCTGGGCAGGGACAGAGGGGGACAGGCCGGGGTTGGCTGGCACTCGTTTGCATGAGAACATTTGGCATTTTCTTCCCATTTGGAGTTGGTCAAAGACTGAGCCTGGTTTCTAGTCCTCAGTGGATGGTTGTTGGGTTGTCTTGGGTGGCTTTCCTGGTCACAACCAAGGAGGGATTTTGGACCGAGAGGCCTCGTTCTCGGCCTCCTTCCCCGGGAGTGGGAAGGCTCACCTTCCTCGGGTACTTGTACGGGGCCGTCACCGACTTCACGTGCTGCTGCAGCTCCTTGGTGAGCTGGTCCCGGTCATGGGACAGGAACTTGGGAGCCAGGACCACGAATGCCTTCACCACCTACGGCCAGGGAGACGAGAGAAGGGCGCGTAGGGGACCAGTCGTCTCCTGGGATCCTGCCAGGCCCCGCAGCCACCACCTGGGTGGCCCCTCAATGGCACCTCCCCATATTTGGTAGGGTCTTTCTTTATTCTCAGAGTCCCACCGGGAACCACCTGGCTGAAGGATCCCATCACTCGCTCCAAATCCTCCTCTGTTCTCTTGGTCAGGAATCAGGTTCTGATTCAAATGCCAAACAGCAGGAGGAAATTCCTTGTCTTCCCATAATAAGAGTCTGCATACAGGTGGAGCTGACTAGGTGCTTGACCTTGTCCTAACACTTTACAAATATCAACATACACAGTCCTCGTAGCAGCCCCTCATCTTACAGAGGAGCTAGCTGAAGAACAGAGAGGCTAAGTAGCTTGCCCAAGGTCACACAGCCAAGGTGCGGGCCTAGGCTGTGCACACTCCATCACCTCTCCTCGGTCGGGGTCTGGACTGCTGATTACAGCCGACTCAGCCACGGCAGGGTGCTCCAGCAGGGCGTTCTCCACCTCCGAGGGCCCAATCCGGTACCTGTGGAAGGACCAGTCCTTCGGTGAACACTGGACTCAGCCTCTAGGTCATCCACAAAGTACAGAACCCGCCAGGATAAAGGTCCAGAATGCCCTTCCCAGCCCAGAAGCCAAGCTCACCCGCTGGAATTAATGATATCGTCTGCCCGCCCCACGAACTGGAAATACCCATCTTCATCCTTGATTCCTCGGTCCCCCAGAAGCCAAAAGTCCCCGCGAATATTGGCTGCGGTCTTCTGGGGATTGTCCTGGTGACCACAAAGAGCAAGTCGTTGTACCTGCCAAGTCTAAGTCCCTGTCCCAGGGCTACCATGAGCAGATGTGCTGGTTGAGCAGTTGGCAACCTGAACAACTACACAGGGTGGACCTGCCTTGAACCCACCCACCCTGGATCCCTGATCCAACTGAATTTTCCTCCTTTATTGCAGTTCGTCCAGCTAGGGTCTCTCACTTATTCCCCTGGGTCTGGTCTGATGGGTAATATTGATGCACTCTTCCATCTGTACGCCAGGGGATTTGTCCCCATTGATTTCAGCCTCCCTTCCGGACAGCCTCAACTCTGCTCACTCCCTGATACTGTCCTCGAGTTTCTGGTCGATTCTGTCCTTTTCCTGGTTCCCTCCAATGTGCGGGGCCCCTCCAGGCAGCTGAGGCTCGGGCTTCCTCCCCTCCGTGCACCTTCCTGTCTTGTTCAGCTGGGGGGGGTGTGTGGGCTTCAAATTGGGTGTTCAGTTACTGGTTTAGACAGTGTCACAGAGGAGCCTTAGCCTAGCTCCCTCACTGGGGAATGTGAGGGCACTGAAAAATCAGAGAGGTCAAGAGGATTGTCTGAGGCTCAACAGCCATTCTAGGTGATAGAGCTGAGACCAGAAGCCAGATTTCTGAACTACTAGCTTAGCTTCCTTCCTCATGACACGAGGAAACCGAGTCAGGAGAGCCCAGGGCCTTGCCAAGATCACTCAGTGAATGGGGAAGCAGGGTTCTGAATTCAGCAAGCTGGATCCAGAGCGTCCGTAGGGTGACCAGGAGGATTGAATGACTGATGTAGGTGAGGTGCTTTAGGACACGCTAACCTTGTAGTACCAGCTCAATAAAAGGGGACACTTGTTAATCAACCAGCCTGGGGGCCAGGATGCATGGGTCGAGGGTCTTCCCTGCCTGCTTCCCAGTAGCCCTGGGCGTCAGGGACTCTGGTAATCTCTGGCGTCACCGTCCTCACCTGCAGGTGAGCCGCCTGGACTCAACGACCCTCTCTACCTGCACCTTCCGGGGGCCTGAGGCTCGGGATGCCCCCCGCCACGGGGAAGTCTCCAAGCTTCAGACCTCCGGAAGGTGTGGGTGTAGGGTGTAGGGCAGGCCCGTGACCCAGGTCCCAGAGGCGGGCTGAGGTTGTTCGGGGAGAAGGGGCAGCCCTTCCCCTTGGCGGAGCACCCATCCTTGGACACTGGACATCTTGCCGATGCCTCTTGAGAGGTTCATAGCTTGAGGTCCCCTTGTGTCACTTGGTGCCCCGCATTCCCACTGGAGAGAGGAGGACGGGGACCGGTCCTTACCACATAGCCAAGGAAGATGCCTATGGGCTTGGTGGGCCTCACCCTGATGGCCATGTCTCCCTCTTGACCGGGAGGCAGCACGTGGCCCTCCTCATCGATGACCTGGAGGAGGAAGCCGATTGGAAGGAGGTGACCCGTGTGGCCGCGTGAGTGGCTCAGACAGAGACCTGCTCTGGAGGAGTCTGCAGAGGCCCTGGGACATACAAATCTCCCATGGTGTGTGAGGCCACCTTGGAAATGGACAAAGAGAGTCTCAAACTCCCCCCGCTGCCTTGTTAGTAGTTGACTCTCAGAGCGCTAGGCCTCGAGGTTTTCTGTGTAACACAGACGGACAGCCCATGTCAGGGTCTTTATCCAAATGAAACCGGTCACTAAGAAAGCAGCTCAGTCAGCGGTTCTCATGGGGAGTGGGGCGATGGGTAATGACACATGATTCTGAACAGAGTATTAATAGTTGCACTTTAGAGGCACACGGCGGTGCACATGGTCACGGGTCCACAAACACAGATTCTAGCTCTTGCAGTTCAGCCCCAAGAAATAAAGAAGGGAAAGGGGCAAAACTTTAGCTACCACCCCACTCAGTAAGGTCTCGATTTTACTAGTCAAAATCTGGGTATCACCCTTTGGGCTGACCGATGACATATCTATTACCTAGTTATTAAAATTCATGATGTACATTGGCATCCATTCACCTAGAGAGATGGTTACACCCAGTCGGGCACAGTGGCTCACGCCTGTAACTCAGCAGCTCGGGAGGCTGAGGCAGGAGGATCGCAAGTTCAAAACCAGCCTCAGCAACTTTAGTGAGGCCCTAAGCAACTTAGCAAGACCCTGTCTCTAAATAAGATATTTTAAAAAAGGGGCTGGGGACAGGGCTTAGTGGTTAAACGCCTGGGTTCCATCCCTGGCACCAAAAGCGAAACAAAAAAACCCAAAACCAAACCAATAAAAATTACCCTTATTTATATTTTTAGAACACATGTACTTATCTAGCCACTTTGATAGCTGCATCAAGCTGTTCTCTCTGAATGGTAGGAATATAAATCTACCTTCCCTTCTTCTCCCTTCCTGTCTTCCTCCCTCCCTCCTCCCCTCTTCGCCTCCGGCTCCATATTATTTTAATATCTTTTATTCTCGATTATTTTTGACTCAATGAAAAATCTAATAAATAGAGGACTTAACAGGTTCATGCTTTCTGTGTCTCCCTCCTCAGGGGCCCCAGCAGACCTGCACGTCGTAATGGGGTAAGGCCGTCCCCAGGCGACCCGGCTTGATTTTCATGGTCTTGGAAACTCTGCAGGTGACTCCCTGTGAAGGGCACAGACTCAGGAGCAGCCCCCAGGAGCCCAGAAAAAGAAAGAGGCCGGAGAGAGAGAGAGAGAGAGCGATTCCACCACCTGTTCCTGGCGCCCGCCCTTCCCTTCCCCCAACACTCTCTCCCCTTTCTTGGAACCTCAATCCTGCTCAGAAAGCAGCCTCCCCGGTGATGACCTCCCAGGCAAGAGAAACTGACAACCACATCATAAAAATATCCGACGGGCCAGGCACGGGGGCGCAAGCCTGTCATCCCAGCGGCTCGGGAGGCTGAGGCAGGAGGATCGCGAGTTCAAAGCCAGCCTCAGCGACTTAGCCAGGCCCTCGGCAACTTATGAAGTTACCAACCTGCGGTCTGAGCAGGCCTAAAAGATGCTTGTTGGATGACTTCCTATGATAGGACCGGTTCTGCTTGAATCCTGAGAGGGGGCCCTTACAATGGAGGTGCCCATGTGCCCAAAGCTTTCCCTATAGGGCCCTCCCAGGGTGGCTGGAAGCTCTGACCAGGCTGTTCCTCACAAGAGCTTGCTAAACTCTTCCCACATCCCAGCTCTGCCACGGCCCCCTGCAGGAGGAGAAAGAATTCCAAGAAGATCTCCCAGCAGGTGAGGTTGGGCCTTGCTGGTGGCCTCTCCCCGCCCCTCACTTAGACGGAAGCAGCTGGCTACAGTGCCTGACAGGTTGAGTTGAAGGAGCCCGAGGCCCTTTCTAGAAGATGGTCGGATGCAGCCACCCAATCTTGAACTTCCCAGCCTCCAGAACCATAAGCCAGCATGAATCACTTTTTTTTATTTAATAAATTACCCAGTCTCAAGGCTTCTGTTATAGTAACAGAAAAATGGACTCGAACCCTAGCCCTTCTGTCTAGTTCATCTGCTTCATTTTCTATGTCACCTACTTCACCACACTGTTCCATAGCTCTCTCGGGCCAGCTACCGCGGCATCTATTCATTTATTCTCTCTCTCCCGCACTAGAATGCAATCTCTATGAGAGCAGGCGTTTGCCTGTTTTGTTCCCATAGCAGATGCTCAATAAATTTTTTTTTTCAGATAAGTGAATGCTAAAGGGTGGATAATACGTTTATTATCAAAGAGCCTTCAAAGCCCACCAGGTGCACCAGCCCATGATTCCCCTGAGAGCGGGTACCGTTTCTGTCTGGCCGTAGAATTCCCAGATGTCCAGCCCTGTCTGGGCCCTCCAGTTCTCCAGAGTGTCCGGAAGCAGGGTCTCCCCTCCAGTAAAGCAGTTCTGTAGGTGTGGGAACTTGTGTCTGAAGAAGAGAGAGAGGTAAAGGTCCCTCAGCCCAGTGGGAGCCAAAGTCCCCCTGGACCACCCAGAGCTGGGGTCTGGGTGCTTTGAAGCTCTGGGGCTGGTTTCATGGGACCACCCGTGTTTAGAGGGTCAGGTGGACAGACCTTTGCATGTACATGAGGGAGGCCTGGGGACGTACCTACGGCTCCTGCCAACCTCCCCAAAGTCCCATCACCTGGAAAGATCCTGTTGGAGCAACATCCGGTAAACGAGGGGGGCAGCCACCAGGTTGTTGATGGGGTAGCTGGACAGCACCTGAGGGGAGACAGACAGCTGGACACTCAGCAGGTCACATGCCAAACTTTCCAACATGTACAGAGGTCACCGCCTTGGGGCTTGGAGTCACAGTGGTCTAGCTGGAAACCTCAGATTGTTGGTCGGTTTCAGACTAAATGAGCCTCACAATTCTCCTGCATCAAGACACACAGAAACTGAAAAACTGCCATCGTAGCAAAACGGTCTGGGACCCATTTGGAACACTGGCTGCCTGTTCCCAGCCATTTAAGACTTGTCCGAACCAACACACCACTTGGTAGTGTCTAAATCCCCGGGGAACGTGGAAAGACAGCAGCTCAGTGTGTGACCTTAGTTAAGTCTCTTAACCTTCTGGAACCAGTTTTTTTTTGGGGGGGAGGGGTACCAGGGATTGAACCCAGGGGCACTCGACCCCTGAGCCACATCCCCAGCCCTATTTTGTATTTTATTTAGAGACAGGGTCTCACTGAGTTGCTTAGTGCCTCGCTTTGGCTGAGGCTGGCTTTGAACTCCCGATCCTCCTGCCTCAGCCTCCAGAGCCTCTGGGATTACATGCGTGTGCCACTGTGCCCAGATGGAACCAGCTTTTAAATAAATTATTTCCAACCTATTTTCCTGAAAATCTTTTTGGAGGATAATTGAGTTTTGTTTTTTTTTTTAAGTGCTTGGAAAAGTTAAAAGCATCTGTAGACATTTCAAAGGAAATGTTGCAAAAAAGACCTAGTATTGCCCTGTGCTATCTTGTTTGATTCTCCCACGAACCTTGGGAACTCTGTACCATCATCCCCATCTTATAGAGGAGAAAACTATGACTCAGGGTTAAGTAACTTTTCTAAGGTCACAGCCATCAAGTGGGTAGCTCAAGTATCTGCCCCATGTGCTTTTCAACTGTTATGTAATATCAGCTTCAGTCCAGGAGAAGGATTGTCCAGAACTGAAGAGCAGTTTAAGCAAAATGTCTAGGAAAAAAAAAATACTAACGCGAGAGCACCACACGGTCGGTTCACTCAGGGGCTCTCGATGAACTAGCGTAAGCTACAAAAATCACCCTACGTTCCTGCCGCGCAGGAAGCTCAACTTGCATTGACCTACTTATTTGCTGAACATCTTCTCTCCTCTCCTTTGTGAATCTGCTCAATTCCACCAACGTATGTTTTCCAAGTGGATTTTACAAAGATACATCTGTTGTCAAGTTTTGCTTTACTTTGTGTTTTTGTGTTTTTTTTTTGCAGAACTTAGCAAGAACCAGTTCAGAATAGAATAATCTGTTTTGGGAAAGTAGCGGAAAAATAATCTGTTTAAGACAGAATGATGGTGTCATTCCAAGAGAATCTCCAGAGGTAATCCAGATCACCCCTGACTTTTTTGAATTAGGTCTACTTTGGGGGTATTATCTAAGAGGAATCCTGAAGAACAAATTGAATTTTTTTCCCTATAGAACATGATTGGGAAATCATTAAGTAAAATCCACAAACTATAACTATTTGTTAACATGTAGCCATAAGCAGTAAAAGTGGCCTCATTTTGCTTGCAATGCTCTAATGAATTTGAACTGTGCTTATGCTGTGGGAGCTGGATCATTGCCTTCTTGGGCCTGCAGATCTCTGTAGCAGTTCATGGGTAACCCAGACATTCATCTGGCTGCCTCCAGAAACAAACTAAGGGACAAAGGACACCTTTCAAATGTCCATCAATAAAAGATGGAGAAGAAACTTGGGACTGATTCACAGAATGGAATACTATACAGCAGTTTAGAAGAACAAACTTCTGATACATGCAACAGTGTGCATAAATCTCACAGAGAACAGGTTGAGTGAAAAAAAAAATCAAACACAAAAGATTATGTGTTGTATGAGTCCACTTATATAAAGTACAAGAAGGGGCCAAATTACTTTGTGGTGGTAGAAGTCAAAAGAATAAGGAACATCTTGGGTGAGGATATGGTCAGGAAAGGGTGTGTGCACCTTCTGCACGGATGGAGATGTTTCGTGTCTGGATTTAATGGTGGTTACCTGGGCGTCTGAGATGAATGGAATGTTGCATATGCATATAATGGAGCCCCAACCTTTCATGTGATGGTATTTGAAGGTGGGAGGTAATTATATCAGGTAATGAGAGGGGTGCCCCAAAGATGCATTAGTGCCCTTGTAAGAAGAGGAAGAGATTCTCTCTCTCAAGAAGGCACTCACTTGCAAACCAGAAAGAGGACCCTCACCCAGAATCCAACCACACTGTTACAATGATCTCGGATTTCCAGCCTCCAGAACCGTGAGAAAAAAGTGGGGTCTTAGTCTCTCTGGGGTATTTTTATCGTAGCAGCCCAAGTTGACTAAGACAACGTCGAACGTGGGTAAATTATTTTCAAGTTGGACACTTGGGGCCACTTGGGTCAGGGACCATTTCTACGTTGCTCACCAAGCCCGCTCACGTGGGCTGGGCTCTAGCAAAAATGATATGAATGGAAATCCACTGCCCTAAATGGGCGCATACAAACCCTGGGCTCATCCTGACCAATCAATGCAAAGTGGGTCTTCTCTTACCTTCAGAATGGTCTGGGGGTCAAACTTGGGCAAAAGATGGATAAATATGCAAGCTCCCAATGTCCAAGGTTCCAGAACTGAGGTCAAAATGTTCAGGATCCAACCCGGGTCTGATACGGTCCATATGATGTCCGAAGCTCGCATGCCTGTCCAGGTGCTGGGCACAGAGAAAGCACACATCCATCCGGGAGAGAGCACGCTGGCACAGGGTGTGTGTGCACAGGTGTGTGCGTGTCTGCCCGTTTGTTTATAGGAATGTGCGTACGTGTAAGCAGGGAGAGGGCAGGGAAGTTGTTTTTCTGCACAGTCTGTCGAGAGGGATCAAGTGTTCTAAATGTGACCCCAGCAGATATGACTGAATAGACACTTGGGTCTTATGTGTTCTCCTTTTATCCTCAGAACTTAGTACAGCGTCACATGTGGTAACCACCCAGGATTAGCGTGCTAACAAGAGTCATCTAAGTAATAGTCTCACAAGGGCCTGGCCAAGTTCAAGTTTGACTGAGCAGAACGTGGGTTTTCATTTCTCCAAGCATCATGAACAGGTAACACTAGTTGCCTTTATCTCTTCAGCTCAGAGTGAGAGGTATTAACCCTGTCTTAAAGCAAGAATCATTTAGACTGGACAGGAAGACATCAGGACCACTTCCCTGAGGCTGATGGTCACCACAGTAGGTGCCCTTTCTTGCAGATTAATATTTTCAGCTCTGTAGGAAATCAGGCCTATTAGGACCAAAGTTGGAGGGGGGGTGTGAATGAATATATTACCTATATTTAAATAATGTATCCTCCATTGTGTAAAAATGGCATTTCCCTACAGCTCAGCTATTAAATAATTTGTATAATTAATTACATTTGCTGATACAATGAGCTTGTAAGTAGGACAATAAAGTTTTTACAGGTTTTTTTTTTCCCCTGAAAGTATTTTTCCACTCTAATAACATAATAAAATTCACATAACAGGCCAGATCCCAAAGATGTCAGAAGATTCCTTCTTATAATTGCATGAAGACCTTGCCATAGTGTTTCCTGATTTCACAGATCAGGCTGATGCAGGACTGGAATACATTTCTGAATTATGTGGTCTGTGATCCAAAAACTCTGAGATCTCAGCTCATTTAACTCATCCAACTCCACCTTCCATTTTAATGGATTTGCAAAGCAATTTTTCTGTTAACAAAAAAATGTCCTCTTGGAATACTGGTACCATCAAAGTCAATTGGCAGCACCCCACAAAACAAGATAGAGATTGTTCTGGGAAAAATGCATATGAACTTTACTGCTCAACGTTTTACCCTACTAGCCACATGGTTCAAAACCTGGAAGAGGTTTTGAGATTTGGAATCACCTGTAATGGAAACATCACCCTGAAGAGCGCTGGATTCCCGGTATGGGAAGCCTTGCTTCTTAAGACCCCCTCCCCAGTTGTCTTCCTCAGAAACTCCCAAGAAGGGTCAGATCTACCCTCAGGAAAGCCTGTATGTCTGGTCCCTGGGCTCTCTGGGAGGGGAGGGGCGTGGCTTACCCAGCATCCATCTGGGCCTTGATGCCCAGGCTGGAGTGGGAGTGTTCCGCCATCTTGGGAGGGCCACTGGTTCCACTAGTGAAGTAAATGGCAGCTGCTTCTTGGCTTCTGGTCTCCACACAGCGATGAGTGGTGGGTGCCTCTCTGATGGAGACACAGAATATCACCTTCTTACATCTAGCCTGGACACCAGATGTCACAGTGACTCATTTTGCCCACCAGCTCCCAGGGTAAGCCACTTGATCCACTTCAGAAGGGGGTGGCCATTGAGTAGTTAGGATCATGGGATTCTGAGTTAGTCAGATTGGAAGTGAAAACCACTCAGGTTTGGCACTTTGTTAACTGTGTCAGTTTGTACTAGTCATTTAACTTCTTCAAGTCTCACTTTCCATACCTGTGAAAGGGGATCAGTACAACTTGTCTCACAGAGTCACTGAGAAAATGACCTCTACCACAAAGGCAGTATTCACTGTGCTTAGTAGAAACTTCATAAATACTAATCTGATTGTGGTGCACAGGAGGGGGGGCAGTGGGTGTTCCCAATGCTTTCTTTTTTGGGGGGGCGGGGATACCAGGGATTGAACTCAGGGGCACTGGACCACTGAGCCCCATCCCCAGCCCTACTTCATATTTTATTTAGAGACAGGGTCTCACTGAGTTGCTCAGTGCCTTGCTTTTGCTGAGGCTGGCTTTGAACTTGTGATCTTCCTGCCTCAGCCTCCCGAGCCACTGAGATTATAAGTATGTGCCACCGCATCCGGGCCCCGATGCTTTCTTTCTTTCTTTCTTTTTTTCCCCCAATGCTTTCTTGATGTCCTCTTTTATTCACTAAAATCCCCTACACATCTCTCAGACATCTCCCCCAGCACCCTGATTTTGAAGCTGATGTCACTTTATTTCTGACAGTTACCTTAAAGACCATGACATTAGAAAGGAAAATGTCCCTCGTGGAGGGATTTCAGACATGTGACAGGGAAACACATTCATTGGTGAGTCTTGCTATGGACCTTTGGAAGGACCCCTGGAAAGCCTTGCTTAGGGATGCAGAGGTGAGAAGGTGCTGGAGACTCAGTACATCGGCCGTCTCTTAGGCTTGGCCTCGCATACTGCTGGCCTCACGCGGAGGTTACCTTATCAGTTCTTTCTTGGAAAATCCTGGAAGTTTCCTGTGTTTTCCTCAGAAGGTCCCCCACACAAAGCTCCACTTAGCCCTTGAAATGACCTTCCTGCCCGCTCTTCTCTCCCAAGTCCCCCGCTCTGCTTCCTGAGCGCCCCCACCCCAATAAAGCACCTGCCTGCGAGTGTTTGGCTCGGTTCCCACTTTTGGTGAGCAGCCAGGCCCAGACGTGCCGAGACTCACCGCATCAGGGTCCTGAAGTCCAGCCACCCGTCCCGGCTTTTCTCAGACACCAGTAGCTTGATTCTCAGGGAAGGGCAGTCGGATGCCACTGTGTCCACTTCTTGGGCCACCTCGTCCCCAGCCACGATGGCCCTGGCCTTGGACGCCTGCAGCCTGTAGAGTATGTCTTTGGACTTCATCTGGACAGTCCCAGGCATGAAGATGAGGCCTGGGGAAGCCAAATGGTTCAGACGGAGCTGGGAGGAAGGGCGGGACGGTGGCCAGCCGCTGAGGAACGGGGACCCAGGGGGAGAGCGGGAGGCACACTTCCCGGAGGGCTGCTCTGCGCAGAGGCAGCTGTGTGTCTCTGCCCCGGGAAAGAGGCGGCTGCCCGCCCGCGGGGCCCGTTACCAACCTGCTCGGAAGCAGCCCAGGGTCACCAGCCACCACTCAGGCACTCGGGGCAGCACCACGGCCACACGGTCCCCACGCTGCAAGTGGCAGGCCCCCGAGAGGACGTTGGCGGCCTGCTGGCTGACTTCACTCAGTTCTCTGAAGTTCCACTTGATCTCGTCCCCATCGCCGCTCACCCACCACAGGGCTGGGCCTGGAGGCCTCTTCCCAGCCTGAAGACAGAAGCCTGCGGCTAACTCAGGGTCGGGGACCAGCCCAGAGACAGACCCCAGGTCTTGGGCTCGCTACGTCAAGGCCTGGCAAGCTCTCGGGACCCCCACAGGCTCTTAAAAGGTCTTGAAAACCTTCAAGTGTTGCTTTTTTATTTTTTAGAGTTAGATCTGTCAATATTTACCATGCTAGAAACCCAAACTGAGAATTCAAAAAATATGTGTTTTTAAGAAGTGACAGTAATAAGCCAAGGGTGGGTTCTGGGAAATGTGTCGTTGGCAGCTTCAGGGCTGTGTACACTGTGGTACAAGCTAAGAGAGCCCGACCTCATGACGTCACTAGACCATATAATCTTATAGGATCACCACCGTGTCATTGATCCGTCAGGGGCTGAAATGTCATAGGCCGCGTGTTACAGTACAATTAACACAAGACCGCTTCAAAATGACACTATTCTGCTTCTTAATTCACTAGTCACTCCTTGTTCAAGGCTTCGCTGTCTGCTGAATGAGTTCCCTGCTGTCCACGACAGTCCAAAAACATGAAATAGAAAGTTCCAGACATAAACCATTCATGATTTCTAAATTGCAAACTCTTCTGAGCAGCATGATGATATCTCATCATGATTAGTATGATTCATTTATTTATTTTTAGGTGGTGCTGAGGATCGAACCCAGTGCCTCAGACTTGCGAGGCAAGCGCTCTACCACTGAGCTACAATCCCAGCCCCAATGATTAGAATTTTTGAAATAAAAAAGTCAGTGTATTTCCCCTCAAAAAAGAAAAAATAAATAAATAAAACACAAGAAATAGGAAAGAGAGAAAGAAGTAGCATAATTTTACATTTACTTTTCAATGTATGTTTGTTTTTTAACGGATACATAAAAACATAAAAATTGTGCCTACTTATGGGCACCCGTGATGGCTCAGTACACGCGTACACCTTTAAATCAGGGTGAGCCTATCTGTCTCCTTGAATGCCTATCATTTCTCTATGGTGAAAACATCCGAAATCCTCTCTTAATCTCGTAAAATACCCAGTTGTCTCTGGTCACCACTGGACAGTAGAAAACCAGAACTTCTTACCCCATCTAACTGCAACTTAGTTACTACCCTGATCAGCCTCTTCCTCTCCTTCTCCTCTCCCCATTTTAGCTATTTCCAGTTGTATAGTCCAGGGACATTAAGTCCTTTCACCTTGCACAACCATCACCATCTGGAGAAAACTCTCCATTATCTAAAACTGAAACTCTGGACCCTTCAGACAATTACCCCTCATCCCTACTCACTTAGACTCTGTCACCACCCATCTACTTTCTGTCTCTATGAATCTGACTCTTCCAAATCATACACTGGCTTATTTCACTCAGAATGAGGTCCTCAAGGCTCCTCTTTGTAGACGCAAGTGTCAGAACTCCCTTCTTTTTGAGGGTCGAATCATATTCCATTGTATGGAGAGTCTACACTTTTGTATCTATTCATCTGTTAATGGACATTTGAGTTGTCCTGACCTTTTGGCTATTTTGAACAAAGCGACTATGAATCTGGTTGTATGAATATCTCTTTGACATACTCCTTTGGATTCTTTTGAGTATAAACCCACTGGTACGATGGATGCACTATATGGCGTTTTATTTTGGGGGGTCAGGAGTGGGACTGCTTTATATGGTAATTCTACTTTTTTCAGATTTTGAGGAATGACCATATTATTTTCCATCGTAGCGCCACCACTTTACGTTCCCACCAGCGATGCACAGATATTCTATTTTCTCCAAGGTTTATTTTTGAAATAGTTTTTCACTCCACAGATCCCCTGAATCTTGTGTCATCTCAGGGGGTTCCCGGGTCATAACTGAAGACCAACAGGAAGCAAAAGAGGAAACACAAATATTTCAAAATCCCACGAGAGTGATATGACTTTGTGCTAAGAATGTGTTCTCTCCTGTGTTGTCAAACTGTGGTAATCAACTAATGTGACAGGAATAAAATATGATTTCAGTGAAGAAATTTTGCCATCGTCTCAACGATAGTTGAGTATTCTTTTCCGTATGTTGAGTAGTCATTTGAGTTCATTTTTCAGTGAACTGTCTGCTTATATTCTTTGTCCTCTTATTTTGAGTGAAGCCTCTTTTTTTCTTGTTTTATGGGAACTCTTTTATATTGGGGATATTAACTCTTTTTTTTTTTCTATCACTTGAATGGAACATTTTCCCCCTGGTTTGGATTAGTTCATTTTCTTATGGTGTTATTGATAGAAAGGTTCTTTTGATCTTTATGCACAGATTTTTATTAAAACATTTCTGTTATGGATTCAGAATTGTGAGTTGAGCTGGTCGGGCCTTTCCTCCGTATTCCAAGGAGATATGACTTTTAAAGGAAATCCAAAGATAGAAATTTTATTTTAAAAATTTTCATTTTAAAACGTGGACCTAACTTTTTTTTTTTTTTCCCCAGAGCACCTGAACCTAGGTTCTATCATCGGCCTGGGGGCCAGGTGTTGTGTCACAGTGTTGGAACTTCAGGGCAAAGCCACCATTGTGGCCACCTTTGAGAGAGCCCTTGTTTAAAGCCTATTCTGGCAAATCTACGCCTTTGCTTATCCTACCTTGGGTGGACTCCTCCATCCCCAGTCATGTGCACAAGGCTTCAGATGAAGGTGCATCAGCACCAACTGGGTTGGAATTCTAGAAGCTCAGGAGAACTCAGAAAATGTACACCACTCTCTCTCTCTTTGCTGTCTCAGGAGGGAGCCCTTTCGAAATCTCTGCTTGGTGGACATCCTACTTGCACGTCCCTGATGACAGATGTGTGACCCAACTTTCAAGAAGACTGGCTCAGATTTGCTCTTCTCAAACCCAAACCCATTTCTTCTGTGACCCCAGCCCACTTGCTCTTGGTTTGCTCTTGGGGTTCAGAACAGAGCCTGCTCCATCTTCCAGGGGTTACCGGATGGCACCATTCTGTGCCAGGCTCCCGGTGCCTTTCTGTCTGCCAAACCCATACCTGTCTCATTTTCCCACTATGGGCGATGAGCATCCTGTTCATAGCTTCTTACGGGGACTGATACGTAAGCATTCAGTAAATATTTATCGAGTGAATGGAAGAATTAATGAAGCCAGCCAAACCATCCCCCCCAGTGCCTCTTCTCTCCCTCTTACCTTTTCCATACCAGCCCAGTGATCGATCACGTTGCTAGCAAAGTTAAACTTCTCTGGCACATCTTGGTGGCCCCACGGTATGGACGACAGTTGCCTGACGGTAACGTGGAGAGTGTACCTGGACATCTCAGGACTCCATAGGGTATAAAGTCTCTGAAGTTTTTGCAGCCAGTGCATGTTTGGATCTGTGAAGGAAAGGAGAGGTGGGGCTGAGCCTTTCCTTAGAAGATTGCTCTATGAATCATCATCTCAACCTCACCGGGCTCTCTCCAGGAGTTGACTTGTGGTAGTCATGAGTGGGATTGGCTCTCAGAATCTGTTTCAGCATCCTTCTAATATGCCTCATTCTCTGAAGGCACCTGTTCAATATTTCTGACCCTTCTGTGACATCCAATTTCAATAATGAGTCCCTTTGTGCTTAAAATACAGGGAGTAGTAGATTGTATTATTGTTCCTGGCAATTTGATTCCTGTAGTGAGACGATATCTATATCTATATCTATGTCTGTCTGTCTCTCTCTCTCCCCCTCTCTCCTTCTCTCTCTCTCTCTCCTCATTCACTTCCATGTGATTTCCCAGTGTAATCTGAAAGAATAGCATGTATACCCCTGCCATGGACCTTGGCCTTCCCACGCGGTATGCTCTGGTCAGTGGAATGAGAGTGGGTTGGTCTTACTCTTGCATGTCTATTCTCTCTATGAGAATTGCATATCCAAGATGGGTATTTTCCCTTTATCGTGGGGCCCAGAATGTTAGGGCTAGCCACAGACAACCCTCAGACCCACAGAGGGAAAACATGAATGGTTAAAAGCTACCCGGATGATTTGGATGTTGGTTAGTGTATCCCCTGCTGACTAATACAAGGAGCATCTATTTCTTGAAACTGAAACTTGACCGATACTTGACCGATATCTTAACTACTATGGACCTGCTACCCAGGACCTAAGACAATCACTTCCCAAGGTCTAGCTGTCGTGATTATTGTTCCCATATACATTGGCCCCAGGGAAAGTAGTTTCACAACTGGTTGGCCTTTGAGTCCCAACATGTGTGCCCTGATGATGTTGCAGAATTTAAGTCTAACAACCCTTGATTCCAGAAATCCAGCCGGCAGGACAGTCAACTGGCTCAACTCCAAGACATGTTTGTTGAGGCAGCAGCTTCCAGAATACTCAAAATCTCTGGGACATGTGCAATCTCTCCTATTTTCTAAAGGAATAACAGGCTAAGGTTCCCTAATACCTGGATCCTCAGCGGGAATATATATACTGCTTCTGTACCTGCGGGTGCCTCTCTCTTTCCATGACTGGCTCTTGCACCTCCTTCGGTCCTCACCTTCTCAGACAGGCCACCTTTCCTGATGGCCACCCAGCTCTTACCTGACCACCCTCCTCCCAGCTCCACAGTCCCTCCCATTAGCTATGCTACTATCACCCCTTCCTCTTCCCAGGTTGCTTCCTCACTAAGACCTGGCAGACGCTCTTTCTCCATGAAGTGTCACTCTCCTTGTTAACAATAACTCCTAAAGGTTGGTGACACCAAGAGGCAGCACCCCATCTTCCATTCCTGACAGCAGCGCTCACCTGCTGAGTTCTTTCTGGAAGTCTCTCTGGGGATCCCTTGGTCCACTCTCTTCCTGAATGAGCAGCGTGAGTGTCCCCAAAGCCTTTAAGAAGAGCACAGTAATCATGCAGAGAGCCCCTGAACTTAATTTCTCCAGACTTGGTGGAGAGCACAGCTAATCATTAACTGTGCATGGTCCTGGAATCTTACGTGATGTAACATCATTCCTCCTAGCCAAGTTTATGGACAGACTGGCCCTAGAGCCTTCGGGTCCACTCACTCTGCACATGGTCTCATCGAAGGTCGTAACCACCTTGCCAGCGACCCTCACCTGTGCATCTCCAGAGTAGATCTGTCTCCTGCATCTTAATCTGCTTGGTTTCTCCACTTGGGTGTTTAATAGTCAGTTTATATACACTTGTACAGAGCTGAGTGCCTGATATTATCTCTTCCTGCAAATCATTCCGCCCCATCTCCTCTCCTACCCATCTCTTACCCATCTCTTACTCTAGCATTCCAAATCTTCCTACTTGAAACCTTAGAGTCTTCCCTGACTAACACCTGGGTCTGGCAAACCCATCACTTGTATCTCAGGCTATCCAGAATCTGTCTCATTCTCTGCCCTGTTCCAAAACACCACTTCCACTCCATGAGAGTATTTTGTGGCCTTCTGTCTGGACTTTCTACCTCGGCTTTTTGCCCCCTGAAATCTGTTCCCGAGCAGAGTTAGCCAGACTTAAGTCAGACTGTTACCAACTGGCCAAGGGTTCCTTTGTTCAATTCAGATACAAATCACAGAAAGGCGGAGTGAAGCTCCCTTCGTGTTAGCAGCTCTCTCGTGGCTCTCAGCTGTGAGCATTGGCAGTCCTGGCTGTTGGCGGCCCTTAACGTTACCAGCTTAGCAACCAGCTCAGCCCGCTCAATTTAGACAGAAATTACAGATAGGCAAAATAAAACCATTCAAAGGAGGCTTTACTGGAGCTTGTGCTACAGCATAAAGGGGAGCTTTATGGAGCTTTCTAGTCAGGCTGATGAGGTAAGAGCAGTGCTAGTGATGCAGAGAGACGGGCCAGGCTCAGGCACGTGCAGTTTCCTGGTTGCTAACTGCAGACGTTCTGTGCCGTCATGCCAGTCTGTGAAGGCTGCTGAGCTGCCTGTCCTGGCTGTCACAGATCTGGGAGGTGCATCTCTGGACTGGAGAGAGGATGTTTAAAGCAGCTGCAGGATGGAAGGCTACCGCAGATGTGAAGGGGACGTGCCATGCTCCTCTCTGCCTCCTCGGACCATCCTGGAGTAGTTGGGGCTGGTCCCTGACGTCACAGATGGTGCAGTCTCATCTCTGATCCCTGCCACCCCTCCCCCTATGCTTCAGGTCCCAGTGCCACCCATCTTTATCCCAAAGCAGCAGCAGCTGCCCCAGAGTGACTGGGCATGAGGAAGGGGTCTGGTAACTGTCTCTCAAACAGCCTGGTGTGCTGACCCCTGCTCCCAGCAGCTTCGCCATGGGAAAGAAACAGCAATCTGTTCTAGAAAGGAGGGATCACAAAAAGCAGAAAAACACCCCTTTGGGGTGGGAGGGTCAGGTCCTTCAATTCCATCTCAAGACCATGGACTTCTCTGAGCAAAATCCTAAGTCCTTGCTCTGATCTACAAGGTCCTCACCACCACGGTCTCTCCAAAAACTCTCCCCTTGCTTCCCCGCTCCAGTCCCGTGGACCTCCCTGCTGTTCTACCTGCATATAAGGCACTCCCGGCCTCAGGGTCTCTGCAGATGCTGTTCCCTCTTCTTGAAATCCCCTTCCACCTAAACACCCAGATGACTAGCTCCCTTACTACCACCACAGCTTTACCAAAGGATGTGTGGTCCTTCTCTGCCCACCTGCCCTAACCTCTCTGCCATATTCTGTCTCTTTGGTCATCTGTGTCTCACTACATATGCTTTATTTATTGTTTTTTCTTTCCTTTACCCAACATCAGCTCTCTGAGAGCAAGGATGTTTGGGTTTGGTGCTTCTTGATCCCTAAGCCCCAAATCAATATCTGGCACATATCAAAGGGTTGGTCAATAAATATTTATGTTGAATAAAATGTTCTTCTTCATCCTCGGGACAATGCTATCAACCAGGGATTACTTCATCTCCTCTGGATAAATAAAGAAACTGAAGCTTGAAGACCTTGACTCTAAGCTCCCTCAGCAAGTGAAAAGCAGAGAGAAAATCTAAGGGGCCACCTCCACGGGCTCCCCACTCACTTTTTCCTTGAACCTTGTGGAAATCTCACCTTTCCCTCCTTCTCAGGGAGTGTGACAAGGGACCCGTACTCATTAACCTAGGCTGAGGTCTGCTGGGCCCCAGTGCCACCTGGTAATGGTTCACCCTCCACTCCTCCCCAGAGTCACTTGGTATTTCTCCAAATGTCCCAGGTTCCCCCTCCTGCCCATCCATCTCTCAGTTTAGTGAGGTGGAAAGTACACGGATACCGGAATCGGGCATCCTTTCTGACCTGACTCTTACTATTGGGTGAGTTGAATAAGTCACTGATCCCCAAGCCTCGGTTTCCCCATCTGGAGATCGGGGCTTCCACCGGCACCCCTCTCAGAGGCGAGTGGGAGAACGTGGTGAGATCACCCTTCTACGTCACTTTCCGCAGTGGGGACATCTAGCAAGATACAGTAGCCCTTCCGCAGCTGAGTCGTTCCTAAGAATCAGACCTCAAGGTCTCCTCAGAGGGGAACAGGTCCTTGCTCGCGGTCACATAGCAAGTCGGTGGTAGCCGGACCCCAGGCTCCCAGAGCAGGGTCTCCCGTCCACGCTGCTGAATTAAAAATGAATGCTTAGGCCTCGAGGATGGAATCCAGAGGGCCCTGGGTGGCCGAGATGAGGTGTTTTCCAGGAAAGTCCGCCGAAGGGAAGAGTGTCCCAGCCAGAGAAGTGACTGCTGGCACTGCAGGCCACGTCATATCCCGCGTCTTCCCCATTGGGGAAAGTGATGTCACAGAGCTTCCGCACGGGCAGGGATGGGGCTCCTTTGGCTGCCATTTTTCCTTCAGAGACAGAAGCCCTAGAAACACAGACCCACAGGCCAGGGCCCAGACGGGGGCACCAGAAACCTGGGTATGACTGGGCAAAGGCCCATATCAACGGCCATCTGGGGGTCCAGAGGTCTTGAAGACCCTGGAATCCTGCACTCCAAAGGGGTTCTGGGGAGAGAAGAGAGAAGACACTTGAAGGATACCCATGAAGCAGTTTGGGCCCCTTAATGGTTTTTCTCTGGGCCAACCCTGGAAATGGGAGGGCTTGAAACATCTGTGTCTGAAAACAGCAGCCACAACCTGGAAAAAGTTCTTCACCTGCTCTGGGAAAACTTACAGAATTCCACCTCCTAGTCTGTTTGGTTTCCAGCCCTGAAGATATCTGTCATCCCTTCTCCTACAATCCTGGCATAGATATTTCTGAGTGTCTCAGAATCACACTGCATTATTAGTCTCTTAAATGCCTTTCTAGGAAGTTCTCCCCAAGTCTCCCTCCAGTCCCTCTGGCTGTTGCTATTCAGTGCCTCTCGCCGTCTGCCTGAACAGATGCTTCAGAGCACAAAGAACATGAGGTTAGTGGTGTACTCCTCTTTCCCTTTTGATGGGGACCAGTTGGCTAGAAGCGGGAGGGAGCGGGACCCCAAGACCTGGAGTGGAAATCGAAATCTTGAAGAAGGCTGCACCCAACTTATACAGTAGAACCTTGTAGTTCAGTTTGGATTGTCCAGTTTGGGTTCAGGCTCCCTGCTACTGAGCCATGGGGTCATGAAGCAGTGATGACATCCCCAACCTGAGCCTCAGCCTTGTTGTCTAGGAAGTAAGGGATGACCTCAGGACACCTCCTAGACACGTGAGCCCTGAGCTTGACAAGACCTATCAAACACGTGGCCACAAAGATGTTTCCAGCAACTTCTGTTCTAGCAGGGTGGCCTTGAAACCGCTAAGCTTTTGGGGGCAGAGGAGCTAGTTCAACTTTGAACCCCGTTAAAGTGTTTCCTTTTTAAAAGTCAGTTATTTAAATCTCAGTTACTGATTGACTTATTCCAAAAGGGGATGAGTAAAGATTTAAAAAGAAACGAAATGCACTGTGTACTGTGAACGTTCCAAAAATTGCAGCAGATGTGGTCTGGAATGGGGGAGACAGAGGGGATGTCACACACCTGTATGGACCGCGGTCCGGGGTCGGTGACCACGGATGCAACAGATTTGGGAAGTGATGGATGTGGTCCAGGGAACAGCAGTCAGCGGCACACCAATGAGAGGAAGCTCAGGAAAAGGTCATTTGTCCTCTCAGAAATCGGGCACAAAAGGGACCCACAGACTCATTTGGTTTGGAGCTTCCAGAAGCAGATTCTAGAAGACAAGCCATGGGATGCTCTTCTTCCTGGCAATATCCGTCCCTGTCCCTTAGTCAATTTATGTTGGGTACCTAACAGCAACATCAAAATTGTGTCCCTCTAGAGTGGTTCTCCTTTAAGGAGAAGTGACCGAGACAGAGCCCTCCTGGTTTGGAAGTAATACGAATAATAACAGGAGAAATGACTTAGTTCCTGTTAGATGCTGGTAAGCTTCAGAGGTCAGTTCAGGTCACATCTCTGTTTAGAACCCACCTGGGAACTTCAGTTTCACGTAAAATAAACATTCTGACCTCTCTGTGCAAGGTGGGGTCACACTCACTCTCCTCTCTGCCTCCACCCCTGACTCTTGGCACCTCAGCAACACCAGGTAGGTACCTTCCTGCTCTCTGCAGGCCCAACCTGCCTCAGGGCTTTTGCATGCACTGTTCCTTCTCCTCAGACTGTTTTCGCCCAGGTGTCACCCAGATAACTCCTGCTCCTTCAGACCTTTGCCAGAGATTTTTATCTCCTTCTCAATGAAGCTTGGACAGCTACTTAAAGTCATACCCACCTCCAAATTGGTTCTCCCTCTGCCCCCCATCACCAGGTGCTAGGCTCCCTACTGCTCATTTTTGTTTCACATGTTATAGAATTTACTTTTTATTTTTTTTTTAAAATCTGTCTCCTTCCATTAGAATCTAAGCTTCATGAGGTCAGAGATCTTTGCCTTTCTTGCTCATTGACTTAGTTAAGGACTGAGGACAAAGTAAGTACTGGTGCGGAGTTTAGTACTCAGTAAATAACTGAGTGAATGAATAAGTAATTGAAGGAAATAAAACAATGTGATGTGACAATGGGTGAGACTGTGTGTAGCTCTGTGTACGACAGCCTGTGTGTATGCGTGTAAGTGTGTGGTTGCATATGTATGTAACTGCTGGGTATGAGTGTGTGTACACATGTGCGTGACTGCACACCTGAGTTTGTAAGTGTGTGTGTGTGTCTATTGGGTGTGGATGCGTGGGGGGGGGGTGGGATTGTGTGTACGTGTGTGTGCATGGGTGTCTGGGTTTTGCAAGGTGATTTTAGATCAGCAGTTTTCATACCTGTGGTTTGATGTACATTAGGGAGAAAAAAGTCACAGCATGCCTGATGTTCATGAATACTGTGTAGAGTACAGCTATTTTCTTTTAAAAACAAGTTGAGCTGGGTCCGGTGGCACGTGCCTGAACCCCAGCTACTCTGGAGGCTGAAGCAGGAGGATCAGAAGTCCAAGTCCAGCCTCAGCAACTTAGTGAGAACTTGTCTCAAAATAAAAAATAAAAAGGGCTGGTGATATAGCTCAGTGGTAGGGGGCCCTGGGTTCAATGCCAAGAACGATAAAATAAAGAAATGAAGAATGAACGTGTGTTGACCTAGCCCAGGGGTGAGAACACAGCTACACTCACCAAGGGACACAGAGGATCAGCTCTAGTTGCAAGGAGCCGAGGCAAAGGATTCCAGAGGAACACGCGGCCCCGTGCCTGGGGAGAGTAAGTTCTCGATGAATCCCCGGAGGCAGCAGTGGCCAGAGCTGCTGGTATTTGTCACCAGTGACTCCTGGGGCTGGTGGGGAGGTCGGGGCTGGATGGTGGTGGAGCCTGGCTCCCCGAGTTACATCTGTGGCCGGGAGTTTGGCCTTTTCCTTCGGAGGTGAGCTGGGCTGAGGTCCCTCTGTGGGAAGGTTGCCTGGGGTGCCAGTGGGGACAGACATCCACTCCTGTCCTGTACCTCCTGAAGTGGGAACCAGCCGAGGATTGCCCATTCCAGCCGGAGAGGAGCCCAGTGCCTTAGCCCAGGGGGAGGGCAAGAGAGTCCACTACCCAGCAGAGAGTGACCCTGTGCAGCAGGTGCCACGTCCCCCAGCCGCCATTTCCATCCAAGCCTCTCGGCTTCCCGGGGACAAAGACATGTAGCAGAGACGGCTTAGCCCCCTAACAATCTGGGGGCTCAGGAATCCTAGCAGCCTCCTCTGCTTGACTCTAAGCCCGCTGGCCAGGAGCCCTGAAGCTGTCAGTGGCTGAGCTTGCAGGTTTTCCTTGCCTCTGGCTCCCCCTACTGTTGGCCTTGGGCAAAGCACCCAAACCCTCAAGGTTCTACCTTTAAAACCAAGAGAATTTGCCTGGCTCCGGAAGGCCCAAAAGACAAATGACACAAAACCAACCGACCAACCAACCAAATAAATTGCTTCAATACATTTATCCTTTAAAGAAATATTTAGAATTTCAGCTTATGGATAAACCAGTTTCTTCAATTGAGCCACCCTGAATTATTCGTAAGAGGTGAAGTGTGTGAATGCCAAAGCTGGGCCTCCCGGCTTGATTTCCAGCCCTGCGAGATGCTGGCTGTGTGACCTTCAGCACGTTGCTGGGCCTCTCTGACCCATCTATGGAATGGGATGCAATCAGCGCCTACCCAGGAGATAGCTGAGGCTGAAACGCTCAGGATGGTGCGTGGATGTGACTGTTTCTTCCTGAGTGTGCGTGAACTGTTCTGGGAAACACGAGTCTCTCCTTCCCACCCCAAGGCCTTTCCCCCAGCCTGCGTCCTCTGTCCAGAGAGCTAACTGCCTATCTCTTTACTGACATTATTTGCATTTTTCCTTCAATCCCAGGTTACCAGAAACTTCTTAGGGAAGTCTCTCCCAAGACCCCAAGACCCTTCTGAGTCCACAGTCTGTTTCCGACGTGGCATTTAACACAGTGTGCATTGATCTCCATTATTCTGCAATAAATAACACCAGCATCCCACTAGACTACGCTCTGCAAGAGCAGCACTGGGGTTGAACCGTGTCCTCCTCTATCGGCAAGTTGAAGCCCCAGCGCCCAGGACCTCAGAATGTGACTGTGCTTGAAGACAGGGCCTTTACAGAGGTGATAAAGTGAGATCATGAGCCCCTCGTCCAATAGGACATGACAGGTGTCCTTAGAAGAAGAGGAGACTGGGACACAGGACTGAAAGCACAGAGCAAAGATCACATGAAGACCCGGGGAGAAGACGGCCATCTGCAGTCCAAGAAAAGAGGTCTCAGAATGAAACCAACTGCTGACCCCTTGATCTTGGACTTGTAGTTTCTAGAACTGTGAGGAAAGGCACCTGTGCTGTCTGGGCTTCCCTGTAGTCGGCACCTGGTGATGGCAGCCGTAGAAAACTCCCACAGGTAGGGACTGCATTGGTTTTTCCTTGTGATCATGTTCCTGGATCCCAGCACTAAGTAGGTGCTCAATAAATATGTACCAGAGAGTGGCTGTAGGTGCGGGAGTCAGGTGGGGGACACCCGGTTCCATCAGCTGCTCCTGCATGTGGCTCCTCTCTGCCTTCCAGAGCCACCTTCCCGGACATTGGCTTCAGGTCTCTGCCTTCTTCCAAGGTCAGATGTAGGACACTGGAACTCCAGGACACAGTGTTGGTGTGCAAAGGAAGAACTAGACATGGGGCAGGAAGTGGTTCGGAAAGATGGTTTCTTTAAAATAACTTTTTCATTAAAATAGTTATATCTACTTAATAAGATATCTTGGGAAATACAGGAATGTATCAAGAAAAGAGAAAAAAAATGTTATTTTCCCTTTCTCCTCAATTCTCAGGAAAATCGTCACTGATATGTGAATGTATTTCCTTCCATTTGTTTTTCAGAGCTGTGACTCTCCAGTCTGCAATGGTTTTCATTCCAATGTTGCAAACTTAACATAGCTTATGCTTTTCCCCAAACATGGTACATTTCCTTCAATATTTCAGTGGCCACAGAATAAGCTATCCAGTGACTGTGATGTAATCATTCCCCTATGGCTTTGACATTGATTTCTTTTTTTCAGTTTTAAACAATGCCACAGCAAACATCTTGGTGCACCCAACATTTTCTACATTTTGAATCCTTTCTTTTTATATTAATTCCCAAAGATGGAATTTCTAAGCTAAAAGGAATGGTCAATTTTATGGTCTGGATATAGGACCAAATGGCTTCATCTAAAGGGTTAACCCTTTACTCTCCCACTGGCAGGGAAGGAGACCCCAAGCACCCCTAGGCCATGCTGACTGCATTTTGTAGGGACCCGTGGGAGTGTTGTAGGGACAGACGAGGCAAGGCACCGAAGACAGCAGGAAACGGTTTTATTTGGCTGCAGCCAGGTTCAGGGGGCACAGCTTTTGCTGTAATCAATCAATCTCCTGAACCCCGAGTTCAGGGAGTTTCAGAGTTTTCTACCCAGCGAGTAAGGGGAGGGGCTCAGAAGTTCACAGTCTGCAGAAGTTCACATAAAAGCAGCTGTTTCTTTCACTGTTCTGGGCAAGTTAACCCTTCAAGGACAACACCTGAGAAGGGGAGAGCTTCTTCTCCCCTTTCTTTCCTCCCCCTGCCAGCTGTTACCATGGAGCCCAGTTGTAACTTCTCTTAAAAATGTAGACATCTCTGGGAAGCCCAGCTCAAGGCCAGAGGCCTTATTTGCATATTTCTACAAACTACTATACTGGATATGTTTGTGAAAAACTAGTCAGGGGGTGTCCAGCACCTGGAGTGCTGGTATCTTCTCGGCCAGTGGCCAAGTAAAACAGGGTGACAGGAAAACAGGGAGTTTATCTACATTGAACTCTTTTGCTGACAGTCCTAAAATCAGCCCTGGTGAAGAGGGCTTTTCTGTGGACAAAGGGGGTGCCACTTCAGGAAGATGCCGAGAACAGCCGGACAGAGGGGGACCTGAGCCGCTGAGCACGGCTAGACCGGGCCTGGCTCTGTGCTCTGGGTCAGTGACGTTCTCTGTTTGTTTCTAGGAGCATCCAGTGGTTCTGGAGATGCCCCCTTGGAAGCTGAGTGTCCTTGATGTCTGTGAAGTTGTCAGGACGATGCTCCAAGCAGGGGCTGACCAGTGACCCCACCAGGTCCTTCTGGGGCCTTTCTGGGGTGGCACCTCATCTCCCCCATTCTTGGCTCCTCAGTTTACTCCTTTGGATCTTTCCAGAAACTGTCTTCGGCAGTTCTGAAACAAAAGCCACCTAGGGGCCCAAAACAAAAAGAAGGAAAAAAAAACAACACTTAGAAACCATCATTTCCCCCAGGAGACTTCTGCCTGGGGTCGTCACCTTCTGCCACCACACAGGAAACCTCCCATGAGTCAGGGTTTTCCCCAAGTGACGGCCATCGACAGGGCCGGGCCCTGTAGCACTGGGGCTGCCAGCATTTCAGCACCACCCTCTGCATCCGGGTTAAAGGTCAAATCTTAGGGTAAGAACAAAATGGGCTTCAGGGAGGGCCATTGAAGAAACAGGCCAGCATCTGGGGGTGTATGGATTTCCGGCTCCCCAGTACCGGGCACGGAACCTGGCCCAGCATGCACCCTTCTCGTTCCCCCAGAATTCCAGACACTTGCCTTCCTGGGGTACTTGTAGGGGGCGGTCACCCTTTTCACATGCTCCTGGAGTTCCCGGGTTAGTGCTTCCGGGTCGTGAGAGGAGTAGGTGGGAGAAAGAACTATAAACGCCTTTACCACCTGCAGGGGGGAAACAGCAGGGGTCAAGCCTCCCAGAACCATGCTTCAGCCTCCTGAAGGAGCACTCGCACTTGCCAGGGTGTGGGCACGTCCAGTGAAATAGACAACACCCACTTTTCTGTCACCTTCCTTTCCAGGATCATTGGCTCTCGGGGAATGGCTTCAGAGCCCTGTTTGTTCTTAGACTAGTCCCTATCCCTGAGTGACACCAGAGGAACCGACGTTGCTTCTCCTAAGACGCCAACACGTTGGAGACCATTTACTTCCAGGTTTTCCTGCCTGAGAGTGAGGCATGAGTCTGCTCGGGCAGGATTGAGAGAAATGGCTACCTTCAAGGGCAGGAGGGTCCTTCAGAGGCTGCATGTCTGCCAATATGGAGCTGGACGGCCTCTGGTCCAGGTCTATCCCCAGGGACGTTCTGCACCTTGGCTTTTCCTGTCCAGGTTTCTCCCACAGGGTGTCTACTGCCAAGGAGGAGGAGTTTGGTTGTGTCCCAAACTCAGACACAACCAAACATGCTTTCTGACAAGTCCACTTGGCGGTTAGTCCATGCCCGCGTGAAACCCGGCCAACAATATCACTGTCCCTCCATGCTTCCAGGGTGGGAAGATCCCTGGGATTTCACGTTCTGGTAGAGCTGGCTTTGAGGAAGGGCTCTCCTGTACTGTGATAACAATGCACACTTGCTCTGTGCCAAGCTGCATTCTAAGAACCGCACACGGATGAGCTTGGAGCAGGCAGCCCTTGGTCACAGATCAGTTAATTCCCAGCAGGCAGGACAAGGCACGGTTTTCTAGGACTCACACCTCCCTCCTTCCATAGTAGTGGACTCAAATGATATGGAGGGGGGAATTGCCTGGCAAGGGGAGGCCGGCTCACATGCAGACACTCTGGGAGGCATCCCCTGCTGGCCTCGTTCAGCAGCTCTGACTTGAGATCTTAAGGCTGAATTTTAAATAAGAGCCCCAGATGACGCAGCTGTGAACAGTCCAGGGACCACTGTGAGAATTGATGCTCCGGCCCTGGTGCTTCTAAAAAGGCAAGGTGAAGCAAAGCTTCCATAAGGTAACTGCTTTGGCAGGGAGCAGTGGCACACGCCTCTAATCCCAGCGGCTTGGGAGGCTGAGGCAGGAGGATGGCAAGTTCAAAGCCAGCCTCAACAATTTAGCGAGGTCCTAAGCAACTCAGTGAGACCCTGTCTCTAAATAAAATACAAAATAGGGCTGGGGATGGGGCTCAGTGGTCGAGTGCCCCTGAGTTCAATCCCTAGTACCCAAAAAAGAAAATAAAAAGAAGATAACTGCTTTGTACTGAAGCATTATTTTGGATTTACAGCCAGTGAAAAGTACATGGGTCTGCATTTAAGCTCATCCTTCCCATTCTGTCTGTTTCTCTGGGACCCACAAAAAGCAATTCACATTTATCCAGTGAAAACCAAGCTTATTAACATTGGCTCATTTTTCTCTTGCTACACATATACATATGCTGTCATCCTCAAGTTGACTGTCCCTCCTGGATTACAGCTGACAGTAACCTGTCTGGTGTACTTGCTGTTTGCTCCTCTGTGAGGAGGAAGAAACATTTACTGGATAGGATGGATGACAGAGCCTGTCCCTGTCACCAAGATCTCTGGTCCCATAGTCAGCGTCCTTAGGATCCAGTTCAATGTCCACTTAAAACGATAGTGTGGCATTTTCTCTATGCGTCCCTCTAGAAATTTTCTGTATCTCTGAAGGCACGAGGCCAATGCTTAATCAAAAAGAGTGTGTATCTGTTGGTGGCCTTTCAACTTTGTGTTCCTGGGCGGGGTGAGGACAGGGGAATGTGGGACAGAAGCAGGAGGCCGTGTCTGGGCAGGCCTGCTCACCTCCCCCCGGGTGGGGTCTGGGCTGCTGACCACGGCAGACTCCAGCACAGCGGGGTGCTCGGCAAGAGCGCTCTCCACCTCCACAGGTCCAATTCGGTAGCTGGAAGAGAAAAGGAGACTTCCAGATGGCTCCCCTCCCCCCGAGGAATTTCAGAGGAAAGAGTAGACGCACTGACCTCGAAGAGTTGATCACATCATCGCTTCTTCCCATGAACCAAAAGTAGCCGTCCTTGTCCATGTGGGCTCGGTCCCCTGTGATGTAGAAGTCTCCTCGTTCTGAGGCCGCCGTCTTCTCGGGATTGTCCTGAAAGACAAGGGAAGTCCATGAAGGACATTCTGCACAGCCACCCAGGGTGTGGCTTCTTGACTGTCCCAGAAGCCCCATGCAGGAAGCTGGAGAGCCCCAACAGCAAGTCCAGCCGTCCCCAAGACCACGCTGGCCCAAACTGCCCCCACAGCAGGTGGCTATAGGCCTGGGAATTTGTAGGTTTTCCCTCTTTTAATTGGAAGAAGCTTCCAGGAAGGATCCAGGGCAGCCACCATCGCCACCTTTAGAAGGGTGCTAGGAGGCACAGTTGACAGGGCCACTGGCTTAAAAAGAGCACACTGAGGGTAGGAGGTAGAAAGCAGTCGCTCAGCACCTCATCCTTGCTGAGGGTGGCTTTGAACTCGCGATCCTCCTGCCTCAGCCTCCCAATCCACTGGGGCTAGCGTGTGCCACTGTGCCCGGCTCGGGGATTGGGAAGAAGAATCCACAGGGGAGAGGCAAGGGCCCAGGAAGGAAAAAGAAGTCAAACTGTGATTCTCAAACTTTTAAATATAAAGCTAATGGACAATTAAAAAAGACACAGATTACTAATAAATACAATAACCTAGGTGACCGGCCCACACGTATGCTGGGCATAAAAGGCCAGGCTTGCAAGAGTGAATGTTTTATGATGCCACATTATATAAATTTCTTTTCTTAATGGCAGAATTATTATATAGTGACAATAAATAATTTACCAATTGCCAGCAGTCTGGGGTAGGGAGGATTAATGGCAAAGGAGCACAAGGGAATTTGGGGGTGACCATACAACGTTCCACAAGTGACTCTGGTGGTGGTGACAGTGGTGTACATATTTGTCAAAAGTCACTGACCTGCATACTTAACTTGAGTGCATTTTATTTCAGGTAAATTATACCCCTTTCAAAAAATACACTTTGAGGGCTGAGGATACAGTTCGGTTGGTAGAATGCTTGCCTCACATGCGCAAGGCCCTGGGTTCAAGACCCACACCACAATAAATAAATGAGCAAATATAATTTGAGGGGGAAAAAAAGCAAAAAAAAAAAATCTATCAATGCCTAAAATTAATACAAACTGTAAGATATACACAGAGAAAACTTAAAACTCTGCAGAATTTTGAAGAAGATATCAATAAATGGAAATATAGAAAACATTAGCAGAAATGTCAATTGTCCCCAAGTTGATTTATAGATTCAATGCAACTCCAACCAAAATGCTAACAGACATTTTCATGGAACTCGGCAAGGGGATTCTAAAGTGTATGGGAGGCCGAAGACTAGGTAAGGTACTTTTAAAGAAGTTGAGTAAGAAGGAGAGATTGTCGACTAGGTGTGATGAACTCCACCTTTGTCTCTTTTGAACAACACTGGAGTGGATATCTGCACTCTCGGTTTCTTTCCCTAGGAAAGCAAGTCTATTCCTTATCTTAGACATAAAATGGACCTATGTGGGAGACCAACCTTGTACGTGACTGGGTCACACTCCCCGGCTGGGTGCTGAGGCGCTCAGTCACAGAAATGTGGCAGAGCTTTCCCCACCCTTCTTGGGTGCGAGGGTAGGTGTCTCGTGCATG
Source organism: Marmota flaviventris (assembly GCF_047511675.1). Classification (NCBI taxonomy): domain Eukaryota; kingdom Metazoa; phylum Chordata; class Mammalia; order Rodentia; family Sciuridae; genus Marmota; species Marmota flaviventris. The sequence goes on along the minus strand of NC_092516.1, from coordinate 14,152,805 downwards.
GGTGTGTCTTGCTACAGCCCCATGGGTGAAGCTATGCTCACCTGTTCCTTTGTAATATAACCCCTTGCCCTGTTTAGGATAGAATCTTCCATGGAAGTGCCTTGTGTGTGTCCCCTTCTCTTACTGTGCCCTTGGGTGTGGCCTACCCAGGTGTCAGTCAACCTGCTGACAGTGGACATCATGAAGATAGACTCAGCCCCCTGAAACCTGACCCCTTGCCTCATTTGAATAGCTTCTCCTCAATAAAAGGGGTCAGCGCGTGCTCTCTCTCTCTTTCTGCAGACCCTTAAGGTCAGAGGAGCCGTCACAGCGACCCCAAAGAAAAAGGTATTTGTGTCTCTTGTGTGGTTATTTCGTGCAGCCCAGTTAGCCCAGTTTACCTGGAGTGACCTCTGAGCCTTTTAGTCACGAGAACAGAAACCTGGCAGACCTAGGTGTATTACGTTGACATGTGCAATTTCAGCTATTTGGTAATGGCCAACAGGACTTTGAAATGTGCATACTTATTGTGGGTGCAGAGTGTGCTTAGCCTGTCAATCCTGCTGAATTTCCTTCATTCACAAAGCAACCCTGGAGTGTGACATTTTCTATTAATTTTCCCCTATGCCATGATTCTCTAAAAAGATTTCACATTTTTCTCTTAGTTAATGACATGGAAAGAAAATTAGTTTTTGGTGTGGGTGATGGAAAGGAAAATACACAGAAAGTGGAGGTTCTTCTGGTCCTGCAAATGACTTCAAAAATTACTTTAGTACTCCCTCAATGGAGTACTCACAGACCCAGAGAGATGTGTTATGTGAACTCCATGAGTGCCACTGTATACCCTAGAGGCATGGAGCAGACATTCAATAAATAATGAACAATTTTTCCAAGAATGTTAATTCACTGCTTACAAAAATATTAGAAGGAAGTGTATTAAAATTTTAACCTTATTCTTGCTTAGCATGATTATTACATTTAGAAGTAAGTTTATTTATATTTATTTTTTAATTGTAGTTGGACACAATACCTTTATTTTAATGTGGTGCTGAGGATTGAACCCAGGGCCTCTCACGTGCTAGGCAAGTGCTCTACTGCTGAGCCACAACCCCAGAAGAGAAGTAAATTTATTTTAAACAAAATAAAGCAAAAAAAAAAAAAAAAAAAAAAAAGCTCTTGTACTGACATAAAAACCCTAAAATACAACATCACGAAAACAAATTGACTGATTTTTATCTGCTTCTTTCTGCTGAGGGACAGCTGAGTATGTGCATGAGATGGAATTTCTATAAAGCAGTTGTTATGGTTTGGGTGTGTGGTGTCCTCCAAGGACTCAGGTGCCAGAGGAGACAAGGAGGTTCAGAGGTGAAGTGATGAGCTTCTGAGAGCTTCAACCTAAGCAGTGGATTAATCCTGCAGTGCCAGGGGTGGCTGGAGGAGCTAGGTCACTGGGGGGGGGGTGCCTTTGGGGTTCACATTTTGTCCCTAGTGAGTGGACCTCTCTGTGATTCCTGCCTGCCGTGTCCTGAACCGCGTTCTCCCACCACATTCTTCTCCATGATGTTCTGCTTCACGTTGGGCCCAGAGCCATGGAGTCGGCTGATGATGGACTGAACCTCTGAAACCACGAGCCAAAATAAACTTTTCCTTCTTTAAGATTTTTTCGTATTTTAGTCACAGTGACCAAAAAGACTGACTATTTTAGCAGTGGTTCTTAACCTTGGCCACACATTTGAATCCCCTGGGAAGTTGACCCACAGCAGCCAAAATTTTGACTTAATTAGTCTGAGGTAGGACACAATCATCAGTAATAGCTGAATCTTCCCAGGTTTTTTTTTTGTTTGTTTGTTTTGTTTTATTTGTTTGTTTTTTTTAATGCACACCCAGGTTTGAGAGTTTCATGTTAAAGAATTAGGAGAAAAATCCATCATAAATGTTGGGAGTTGCCTCGGCTCCAAAGACTAACTTCCCCATCCCCCAAGAAGAGCCATCCAATGGTGAGTCCTGCTGGCTCACATGATCCTTACCCACCAATCAGACTAGCCCTGCTGGCTCACATGATCCTTACCCACCAATCAGACTAGCCCTGCTGGCTCACATGATCCTTACCTACCAATCAGACTAGCCCTACTGGCTCACATGATCCTTACCCACCAATCAGACTAGCCCTGCTGGCTCACATGATCCTTACCCACCAATCAGAAAGCACCCCAGCCAACTGTCAAACCGTTAAACCATTAAACTGTCATAACTGTCAAACCGCCCCCGGCTCTATAAATACGCAGAGCTGTTCCTCAATAAATGGGCACCAAGCCTTGATCGTTCTTTCAATAAATATCAGCCAAAGTGGGTATAAAGAAAAGTTAGCTACTAGTTTATTTCAGAAACTGGATCTGAAATCCCAGGACCTGAAACCTTAGCAGCAAACCACAAGGAGAACCCCCAAAACTCAGCTCTGAAACAAAATTGCAGTTTCACCTTTGGTAAGTTCTTTCCCTCCCTGGAACTTGAATTTTCTCATCCTTAAAATGAGGCCACCTGCATGTCACTTTCAAACACTGAAACCCACGACCTGTGTGTACAACCTGTATGTCACTTCTCTGAGTCACTGCAGTCACTGCTGAGAGAGTGGCTGTCCCTGTCTCTTACCAGATAGCAGTTGAAGAAACAGAAGGGCCGGGTGGGTCTGACGCGCACAGCGATATTCCCCTCTTCTCCTGGGGACAGGATGTGGCCCTCGTCATCCACAATCTGGTGGAGAGATCACAGGGTGGTGTCTGGGCACCCGCACAGCCAGGCCTCCCGCCAGCCCAGCCTGTGCCCAGTGGGTCCATGCATCCTGCTCCTCACCCGCTGTGACCAAGATGGCCTACCTGCACGTCGTAAGGTGGGGAGGCTTTCCCCATGGACCCAGCCTTGATGGTGGAGCCTCTCGGATTGGCACAGATTACAACCTGGAAGGAACCAGAGCCCGTAAGGAGCCTCAACCTCACTCCCTTTCTCCTTCTTCACTTTTCTCTCTCACTTCTCTCCTTTCCTTTTTTCCTTCCGTTATGGTTTGGATAGAAGGTGTCCCCCACCCCCCGAGCCCCTGTCCTAATGCAGGAATCTTCGGAGGTGAAACGACTGGATCATGAGAACTGGAACCTAGTCAGCCCACCCTCGTTTGCATGGACTGTCTGGATGGTGACTGTAGGCAGGTGGGTCCCTGGGGGTGTGCCCCAGAAGGGCGCATCTTCCCTGTACCCCTTTCTCCTTTCCTTCTCTTGCTTCCTGGCTGCTATGAAGGACGCAGCTTTCCTCCATATCGCCTGTCCACCATGATGTTCTGCTTCACCTTGGGTCCAGAGCAATGGGTTTGGCCAACCATGGACTGAACCTTTTAAACCATGAGCCAAAATAAACTTTTCCTCCTCTAGGTTGTTCTCGTTGGGTGTTTTGGTCACAGAGTTGCAAAGCTGACAACCACACCTTTCTCCTTCCTCACTCCTATCCCCTCTTCTTCCTTTCCCTTCACCTCCCCTTCCTTCCTTCCTTCTGTCTTCTTTCCACGGGGACATTCATTTATGGAGCTCTCGAATGGGCGCATCAAGAACTTAATGTATAACTAAGCTGAAGGATTCCATTGATCTTCACATCTCTGCCCTGAGGACTATAGAAGTTGCCTCTTAGGATTTGGGGCTCTCCCCAAAACACATGTAGGCTGTTCCCGTGGGGACAGACAACACCCTTGGCCAGGAGAGCTGGCTTACTGGTCATGGAGTAGTTGTGAAGTTACCTCTAAACCCAAAGGTTCTAGTGGATGGAGTTTTGCTAGCAGTGTTTCTGCCCTGGGGACAGGGCCGTCCTGACAGGTATCAGAGAAAGGACAGACAGAAAGGCAGGAGGAGCTATGGAGCCAGGGATCTTGTCCACTGGACTGAGAGCTCAGATGGTGGTGAACTGGGGCGGGGACCTGGCCGCACAGCACTCACTGTTTCGGACTGCCCATAGCCTTCGTAAAGCTCCAGGCCCGTCTGGTTCTTCCACTTCTCCCTCACATCAGGGTTGAGGGCCTCTCCTCCAGTCAAACAGTGTCTCAGGCTGTGAAACTGGTACCTTTCACAAGTGAGAAGACGGGTGGCCTGGGTCAGAACCCCCACTTCCACCCACAACACCTGCCAGCAGTGTGGCTCAGTCCATACCCCGCCCCAAGCACTAGGGAGTAAACGTCCCTGCTTTAGAATCTTCCCCAGGGACCCCACCCTCTGGCTTTCCAAGTATGTTCCTCAGGGACAGATAATTTTTTTAAAAAATTCATTCTTAACTGAGTTTGGAAAAAAAAAAAAAAAAACAGAACCTACTAATTTGGGCATCACATGAGTGAGTTTCAGGTAAATTTGCCAGAATAATTTAGCTAGAAACAAACTGATGGATAATAAAGTGATTGACAGAATTACTGGATTGAAAAAGATCAAAAAAATTAAAATTGAGAAGATAAAAAGTGGTTCTCTGAGAATCTCCAATGGTTCAAAAATTTCTAAAGATATTAAGTTGGAAAGCAATCTCTCAGCTCAGCAAATTTTCTGAAGTGTTAAAAAAACCAGTGATTGCAAATATACTTTTTAATCATTTTCCCCCCCTTTGGATCAAATTGGATGGATTGAGTTACTTAGTATAACTAAGCACTAAATACTGAGTACTTAGAGTTATCACAGTGCTTGTGGTGATTAGTACCATTTGACCAAATTCCTTTTGAACAAATTACTCAGAACCTGTTTTCAGCTAAAATCATAATGTGGTGCTGTCCAGTAGATGGATAAATGGAATGAATTCTTACATTTCATACTTTGAGAATCAAGTAAGATCTCCCTCTTTAGGCACTTCAGAGCCAGAGTGTGACAAGGGAAGATAAGGGGTAGGTGAAGAGAAAGACAGATTAGAATTGGTATGTTACTGAGGGGTGAGGGAATTCTCTGGTACCCCAGCAACTTGCTCTGCCTTCTAGTCGACATTGCTTTGGATTCACCCAGGACAGCCATCCAGTATTTTGTCACCTTCTCTCGAGCGTCTCGAGCTGGTATCTAAAGAATGGCTGACTTGGGTCAGTCTGGGGTTGGGAGATGGAAGACCCACTATGGTAGGCTTGTTAGTCCCACCAGACCTATAGGCTCATTCCATAGGTGGTAAATAATAACTCAACAATTTCTCTGCCCTCACAGATAAAAACAGACACGTTGCTGAGGGAAGAAAGCCAATGTCAAGTGTTGGAATGTCAGACTGCCTTAAATCTATTTAATTCCTTTTGGATATACATTCCTGGGATCCAGAAAATCATCTTTGAATAGTGTCTACAAGGGATATGAGTGTGTATTCTTGTGAGAGTGTGTGTGTTTGTGTGTGTGTGTGTGTGTGTGTGTGAAATGAAGACAGGAGACAAATAGACATAGATAGAGGCAGAAAAAGAGAGACAGAGACAAAAAGATAGAGACACAGAGACAGAGTTGGAATGAGAGGGTGGGGTTACATATATTCACATTCTTTGGCCCTCAAAGCACCAAATTGATAGGCTGTACCTTGTCAGATCCTCCTGTACAAGCAGGCGGAAGATGGTTGGGACACAGCAAAGGGTGGTTATCGGGAACTTGGAGAGAGTCTAAACAAAAACAACAGGTGAAGATCTTAGAGTCCTTGGGGTGGAACTTCATAGAAAAGGGATCAGTGAACTGGGTCTTCATATCCTCATTATTGAAGAAAGAAGTAGAAAACCATGTGTGGTACCCGGCTCCAGCCTCCAAGGTAACCTCTAATGATCTCCCTCTCCTGGTATTTGTGCCCTTGTGGGGTCCCTTCCCACACGGCACCATGATTGGTTTGTGGGACCAACAGAATTCTGTTGAGGGGCCAGATATTACTTTTGAGATTAGGTTCTATGAAGAGGATGGCCTCTGTCTTAAATATTCTCACTCTTTCTGCCTCTCTTGGATTACTCTCTCTGGAAGAAGCAAACCACCATGCTGTGAGGACACTCAAGCAGTCCTGTGGAGGAGTACACAAATGAGGAACGGAAGCCTCTGACCCAAAGCCAGTGAAAATCTGCTGAAAATCACAAGCCAGTGTTTAAGCAGATTCTCCAGACTCGATCAAGCCTTGAGATGACTACAATCCTAGATCATATTTTTTAAAAAAATTATTACTGAGGCAAAATACACACAACAGCAGATTTCCTCATTTTAAGAGTACAGTTCACTGGCACTGAGTATTTATTTCCACATTGTTGAGCAACCGTGGCCGTCAACTATCTGCAGAATTCTTTTAATCTTTTTATCTTTCCAAATGGAAACTCTGTACCCATTACACAATAACTCCCCATGACCCTCTGCCCCAATTCCTGGTAGTCACCTCCTACACTCTGTCTCTATGAATCTGACTACTCTAAGGACCTGATGGTAGTGGAATCATAGTATTTGTTCTTCTATGCCTGAATTCTTTCACTTAGCACAGTGTCCTCAAGGCTCAACCATGTTATGGCATCTCAGAATTTCCTTCTTTTTAAAGGCCGAATAATATTCATACAACATCTTCTTTATTCACTGATCCATTGAGGGACATTTGGGTTACTTATACCTTTTAGTTACTGTTAATAATGCTGCTTAGGAACTGGGGTTGTGGCTCAGGGGCAGAGTGCTTGCCTAGCACATGTGAGGCACTGGGTTTGATCCTCAGCACCACATAAAAATATAATAAAGGTATTGTGTCCATCTACAACTATATATATATATATATATATATATATATATATATATATATATATATATATATTTGAATATATACATATAATATTAATAATAATAATGCTAAGAGCTTTGTGGTACTTCATTGACATCTTGGCTACAGCCTCAGGAGAGCTGCTGCTCTGGAACCACTTAGTTAAGCTACTTCCAGATTCTTGACTTTAGAAACCATGAGAGAACGAATGTTTCTGTTTTAAGCTTATAAATTTGGGGTTGATTTACTACATAGCAAAAGATAATGAGTATGCTATGTCAGGGCTGGAGGCAATGGAAGGAGAAGACACACGTATTGTCTGATCAAGTCCTACGTAAATAATGATGCGGATGAGTTTGATTGATAATAATAACTAACATGTGTAAAGCATGTACTATGTTCCTGGAATCACTTTATTCTTATGAACACTTGATATAACTATGTTATCCCTTTCTGTGCTTCAGATGGGGAGACTGAGACTTAAGGAGTCTAGGTGAGTTTCCTAAGGCCACGCTGCTAGCTAAGAGAAGGCGTAAGATGACAGTCCAGGTCTGACCAATGGCACAGTGTGTGCCATTAGTCACCACATGATACAGCTTGCATCCATGCAGAGTATGGGCAGATGGGTCTTCTGATGTTTTAGGGAATGTCAGTTAGGATGTGGAGAACAGAAGAAAGCAGCCCTATTTCTTCACTGGGAGGATCAATTCTCCCTCCCTATGAGAAGACCCTTGGAGGCTGGGCAGGAGTCCTCAGGTCTATAGTTGGGCAAAGACACCCAATGAGCAGTAGGGACAGCAGCATTTGGAATTGAGAAGCAGACTTTGATTTTACCCAAGATTTTGACTAATAACTAGGGTCTCAACAGGATGATAAAAAAGAAGATGGTAGAGAGAGAGAAGCAACCCAGGCAGAAAAAGATAAGATATGCAAAGGTCTAGAGAGATGCTCTTATTTATATCTAGGGATCTAGATTGAGCATAACCAGTGATTGAAGACAGCCAGGTGGTGAGGAACCGGACCTCAGGAGGTCCTGGGAGACTTCCTGGTTAACATCAGCAGGAAGGAAGCCTATGGTCACCGGTTGGTGCGTTTTCTCCTACAACCTTGAAATCGACACCACACTCACCTTGTTTACACCAAAGACATAAAAGTCTCTTACATTTAGGATGACTTTGGCGTTAACCCGAGGCAGTTCGTGCACAAAAATACAAGATCCATTAGACCAAGCAGAGAAGAGAGTCCAGGCTGCCTTCACCCAACCAGTGTCGGTGGTGTTCCAGAAGATGTCTGATTCGGTCAAGGCCACCCACTGCCTGTCAAACACAGGGACAATCAGTACCCCCCAGCAATGCCTCTGACTTTACAAAGGATTACATGACCCAGATCTCCTTATTTGGAGCCCTGATCAATCAGATCTGCACAAGTCCACTATTATCTCAACAAACATTCATTGAGCGTCTTTTATCTACCCATGATCTAGGCTAGTGGTACAGAGTTAAAATGACAGGTCTCTCTCTTCTCAATATACCTAACTCTTTGCTGATCTCATCCAATCTCTTTTTCATCGACTTTAGACATGCTGATCCAAATGCCTCCTCAACATCTCCACTTTTAACTAATTATGGAGATGCATAATGCGCCTCTCAAGTTTCCAGTGCTGAAAATTGACTCCGGGTTCTCCTCCCACTGGCAGGCTCATTCCAACATCTTCTCCATTTCATTGATTGCCATACAACTCAGCGTTATCCTTGACCCTTGTCTCTCTCACTCCACGTTGAAACAGTCAGCAAATCTCCCTATATCTATATTCAGAACACACTGGGAATCTTCTCTGTTCTCACCCTGTGGCTACGGCTCCCCTGGACGATCAGCACCCTTTCCTCTTAATGCACCAGCCCCTTCCTTGACCCTCCTGTCACCCTTTGTTCCTGGCATTTATCATCAACCCAACATAGTGAGTGAGCCTCTAGAAAAACAGCACAAAGGCATATTGTGTCACTTTTCCATTCAAAATTTTCTGTTTCTTAAAAAAAAAAATCAAATATAGAATTGCTCTGTGATTGAGCCATTCTGTTTCTCAGTGTGTCTCCCCCAAGAATTAAAAGCAAGGACTTGAACAGATATTTGCACACCTGTGTCCACAGCAACATTCATGACAACAAACAATGGCTCAAGTGTGGAAGTGTCCCAAGTGTCAACCAACAGATGAGCGCATCTAAAAAGTTTTCTGTGCCCACCGTGGAATACTTTTTCAGCCTTAAAAAAGTAAGGAAATTTTGACACTTGTTACAAAACGGCTGAAACTTACCATGCTAAGTGAGAGAAGCCAAGTTTCAAAACCAAAGAGCAAATATTACATAAAGGCAAATTTACATGAAGTACCTGGAGTGGTCAGATGCATACAGATGGAAAGTACAAGAACAAGAGTAGGCTCCTAATTGGAGTAAGTTATACTCCATGTGTGTATGATATGTCTGAGGCCGGAAGATCATAAATTCAAGGTCAGCCTCAGCAACTTAGCGAGGCCCTAAGCAACTCAGGGAGGAGACCCTGTCTCTAAATAAAATATAGAAAAGGGTTGGAGATGGGGCTCAGTGGTTAAGCACCCCTGGGTTCAATCCCCAGCCACAAAGCCCAGTACAAAAAATAAAAAAATAAAATAAAAAAAACCCCACACTCTACTGTCATGTATATCTAGGGGGTAGGGGAGAGGGAAGTGGGCAGTTATTGCTTGCTAAGTAGAATTTCTGTTTCGAAATCTATTTTAAAAGTTATAGACGGTAGTGACAGTTGTAAAAAAAATGTGAGTATGTTTAACGATATTCAGTGATACACTTAAAATGTTTAAAGTGCTAACTTTGGCTAGCAAAAAGGATTTTGAATATTTTCATCATAAATAAATGATAAGCGTGGATGTGGATAGGTTTACCATGACTTGAACATTCCACAACATATTTTTGTGTATGGAAATGTCACATGGTACATAGGTACGATTCTATGTATTGGCTAAAATTATTTTTTTAATAATGGTAAATTTTATATCATACATATTTTGCCACACTTTAAAATAAAACCCTCCAGTGGCTTTTCACATTACTCAGAATAAAGTCCAAACACCCTAGGACCCTACCTGATTTGCACTATCATTGCTTCTTTTCCTTTTCTCTCTCTCTCTCTCTCTCTCTCTCTCTCTCTCTTTTTCTCCTTCCTTCCTTCCTTCCTTCTTTCTTTCTTTCTGAACCTCAGAGTGCTTCACCACTGAGGCACATCCCAGCCCTTTTAAAAAATATATTTTATTTAGACACAGGGTCTTGCTGAGTTGCTGAGAGCCTTGCTAAGTTGCTGAGGCTGGCTTTGAACTCGCGGTCCTCCTGCCTCAGCCTCCAGAGTTGCTGGGATTACAGGCCTGTGCCACCGCACCCCTTTTTTCTCATTGCTTTCTGACCTCAGTTCCTGCCGCTCTCCCCTTCACACACCCCTGCTCACTCACCCACGCTCTGCTCTTGCACCCCCTAGACAAGCCGTGCCCAGTACCTTCCACTGGCCACAAAGCCCAGCCCATAGCTGCTCTGGGAGTGCTCAACCATCTTGGGGTTCCCGGTAGTTCCGCTGGTGAAGTAGATGGCCAGGGCATCTCGACTCTTGGTCTGCACACACGTGTGCTCTGCAGATGCCTCTCTGGAAAATGTAAAAACGTGGGGTGGAGCTCCCAAGAGTGGACATAGGGAACAGTGACCATATTTCTTTACCATTTCAATAAATACATGTGAGGTGCTGCTTCAAGAGAGTGGCAGCTCGGGTTATCCACAGCCACCTCCTCTCATGATGACCCTTTTGCAGACAAGGAAACTGGGGCCCGACATGATTAAGTGGCTCACTCAAAGAGCCCCCTGTTCTTGGAGCATGGAGTGAGAGGTTGGCATATCCATGTGCCTAATTCAGCACTTTTAGGCATGACCCCATCCCCACCTCAATTCCTAAGGACTTAGAGCTACTTCTAAAGGTTTCCCCAAACTTGGGGGTTGGAGATTTGGTTAATCTCCAAGGTTTTGTGATTTGGAGAATCAGCTAATTTGTGGTTCATGGTTCTCAACCCTGGCTGCACCTTGGAATCCCCAGGTAAGTTTTTTAAAAGAAATACCATTACCTGGGCCCCCCCTTGGACAGATGAAATCAGAATCTCAATGCTTTTTAAGCTCCTCAGGAAATTCTACTAACAACTACAATTGAGAACCACTGGTCTGGGCCAAGCTGGCAATGTATCACAATCACATGGGCTGATTTAAAAAAAAAAAAAATACAGGTTCCATGAGCTCTGGCTCATACATGTCTGGTTAAATATGTCAGCTATGGGACCTTTGGGTCCATATTTTAAACAAAACCCAGGGAAATCTGGTCTGACGAACATTTGTGACTTGATAGTTCCAGTCTCTGAGGGCCCCCTTTTGGATGCTGGCCTCTAATCTGGATAGTCTCAAATTCCCAGAGAGGCTTCCACCAAGTCCTTACTTCAGGGGAGATGTGACTGTGGCTCCATCCCAACACTTATTTAACTATTTTTTAGCATCTTGGGTTGGTCACTTCACTTTTGCAAATCTTTTTTCCTCACCTGTAAAATTGTGTGACATTGCAACTCTAAGGTATTTTTCAAGATTATTCATTACTGCGTTCTGAGCACCAAATACAAAGCTTGTCACAAAATAGATGTTCATTAAACCTTTCCCTGCACAAAGGAATGGAAGTGACTGCTTACCTAGTACAGTGCCTAGCATACACTAAGCACATGCACTTATTTTACTATCGGCCACCTGCTGTGTACCGAATGCATGGCATAGGTCAGCTCCTCCACACTGATAGCTCCAATAACTACTGCCAACAGTGTACAAAAAAACAAGGCATAGGAAAGCTAGTGACACATTCATTACTGACTGAGGGAGTGACTGGAACATTCAGATGGTCTCAAGGATTCTATCTCAGACCATCTGGCTTCCAAGGTGAATGTCGCTCTCTGAGTCACTTTGTGTGCAGTCGGCAATGCCTTCTGTGGTCTCTTGTTGGCTAAAGGGGAAATGCCTTCTTTGTCAATGTCATTGTCCAAGGGAGCCTCAACTCACCGCAGGAGTTCCCTGAAGTTCATCCAGCCTGGGCGACCGCTGTCCGACACCAGGAGCTTGACCCGGAGGGAGGGGCAGTCAGCACTGATGGCGTCCACCTGCGGAGCCAGGGCGTCACTGGTGATAATGGACTTGGCCCTGGATGTCTGCAGCCGGTACTTGAGGTCCTTCTCCGTCAGCTGGGAGACGCCAGGAATCATGACAACACCTGACATCACACACAGAGAGAGGACGTTGGCTCAACATCAGGGAAGACCCCGTGTGTGGAACCAGAGATGGTCACAGGAAGGAGAGGACTGGGGCGCCCGAGCTGGAAGAGGGGCCGGTAACAAGGTAAAGAAACCCAAAAATGCTCCTGGGGAGCTTGATGTATCTTATTTAATTCTCAGAACCTTGGGAAGTGCATGCTATTTGATACCTATTTTGTAGATTAAAAAAAAAAAACCCTAAGTTTTAGAACTGTATGCCTTAAATAAATTAAATAACTTGCCCAAGAGCACCTAGCTAATAGGTTGTAAAGCTGGAGTTCAAGGCCAAGCAGCCGTAAATCTTAGAGTCCACGATCTTGATTGCATTGTATTTCCTGAGAGAGCACCGAGTTTGGGGTTTTCTGTGCTTTTAATTGAAGTACCTCAATGCATCCTTCTGTTGGGCATGGGTTACTTGCTGGTGTAAGGGAGGGACGAGGTGGGGGTTCCCGGACCCCTCATATGGCTTCAACCAAAGTTGATTCCATCCTCTCCCAAGGGGAAGAGGAGAGGAAGCAGAAACCAGGCATCAATTTTAACCAGGCTCAGAATGTCCATGGTCAACACTTCCTGGAGCCCAACACTCTGATTTCACACAGGAGAGGAATCGGATCCTAAAAGATCTGTCCCCTGGCCGCATCCAGTTATTGAGGGCAGAAGAGAGAGGAAGGGGCCAGTCACAAGCAGCACGAGAGCCCCACCAGGGTCCTTGTCCTTTGCGGGGTTTAGAGCCCAGCATGACCACTTGGAGCTAACCAGTGGGATTCCTCAGTCCACCTCCACGTGTTAGTTTTTTCCAGTAGCAGTCTGTCCCACCTAGGGTTGTGGTGGTGGTGCTTTGGGGAAGAGAGGTGACAAAAGAGTACAAGGAGAAAATGGGTGTAACCTGCACAGGACATCAGCTTGGGTGTCTTCTAAAGAGTTGGAGAGGATGTCAGACTTGACGTGGTAACATGGTGTGTGGTTTCCTTGTTCTTTTTAACAATTTGCCATTTATTTACTTGGTGCTGGGGCTCGAATCCAGAGCCTGGCACGTGCTAAGCATACCTTCTACACCACGCTGTACCCACGGGCTATGCCCATTTATTTTTTCTTGCCTTTTTTTTTCCCCATATTTTTTTTATTGGTTCATTATAGTTATACATAATGGTGGGATTTGTTGTGATTTGGGGTTATTTTATTTGGACCCCAAATAGAAGGATGACTATATACAATTGGAGGAACAGGAAATTTAGGTAACCAAAAAAATAATAATAACAACCCAAAGGGAAATTTCGATCATGCCAACCACTTGACCCCATGACTGGCACATAGCAGTTGCTTAAGAAAAGCATAGAGGCTCCTTATACTTTGGCCCATATGAAAGGACCTGCTTTTATGTATTGCTTTGGGGTCTTGCCCTTGGCTGCAGTCAAGTTGGTGATGGTTGGGCAGACAGAATGCCACACGGCACTCAGGATGCCCGGGGCCTCTGGCGGATAGCGTCAGCCCTAACTGGAACCCCAGCCCTGCCCACTGACCTGTCCGCATGCAAGCCACGCTGGCCAGCCACCACTCTGGAAGCCGTGGGAGCACCAGCATCATTCTGTCCCCGGGCTGCAAGCCACACGTGCTCGCCAGGATGTTGGCTGCCTTCCTGGACCGATGTCCCAGCTCCTCAAAGCTCCACTTGACCTCCGCGCCTTTACCATCCACCCACCAGAATGCAGGATTCGGGGGCCGGTGCCCAGCCTAGACGGTGGTGCAGGAAGAGGAAAAAGTAGAAGTGCTTCATTGAGAATTTTTTTAAATTCATTTTACTTTTTACTATAGTTAAGACATTCAATATATTTATAAGGCTCAGAAATCAAGGTGATACAGAAAGACACTTATGGAGAAGGTTTGTTCCCTTCCTCGGGCCTCTCTACCCTGTTCCCCACTCCACCTCCCTTTCACTAATAAAACCAGTTTTATTGGTTTCTTCCATATCTTTCTAGTGTTTCTTTAGGCAATCTTTAGTATATCTTTTCCCGAAACCATTTTTTTGTTGTTGTTGTTCTGGGATTGAACCCAGGAGTGCTTACACACTGAGCCACATCCCCAAACTTTTTAACATTTTTTTAAAAAAGAATTAGAGACAGCATCTCGCTGAGTTGCTTAGGGCCTCATTAAGTGGCTAAGGCTGGCTTTGAACTCGTGATTCTCCTGCCTCAGTCTCTGGAGCCACTTGGACCCACACCATCTTCTTAATGCAAAAGATAGCATTATAGTTCACACTGTCCTATATATTCCTCTTTTTGAAATTGAAATATTGTTCATCTACCAATAAAATCATCAAAGTTCACTATTCTTCGGCTTTTAGTATATTCTGCAAGGTTGCAGAACCATCAACACTATCTAATCTCAAAATATGTTCATTATCCTAAATAGAAACAGTGTACAAATTAGCAACTCTACCTTGGCCTTCACCTCTTGTTTGCTCAATAACCTCAAGGTCAGCCTGAGGTGAGGGCTTATGGTTTTTTTAGGTCTTTCTTGGGCATGTGCAAAGTCCTGGGAGCATACAGAGTTCTACTTGGGATGTCGCTTCTGAGATTCCCAGGAACATATTGGAGATTTTCAAAGCTCCTAGGGATATGTCATTCCCTACCTTCTCATTTTTGGCTTTTGGTTTGTCTGTTGTTTGCCCCGACTGGAATCCACCCCATCATGTAACCACAAAGTTAAAACACTTGCCTGTACTTGTTTTTGACCAATGGACTCCAGGGAAAAGTTTTTTCTGATTGGTCGAGCTCTGAGTCAGGTCAAATACAAATAACCTTGAAAATGAGGTTTTTCCAAAAGAACCACCAGACTGTTCGAATAATGATAATTCTTTGGGAATTAATTTTGGAAAAGGCCCCAGCTCCATTCTGCTTCCTCTCTGGCTTCCAGGAGGCCTGGGAATGAGGGTATGGTTTGACAAGGTGACCATGTCACTGTCAAGTGGGGGCTTGGACTCAGGACGGGGAGAAGGCCACATGGCTTGCCATTCTTGCTGATTTGGCCAGTCCTTGGATGCACACCCCCTGGTTGCTGTAGTGTCTGGTTGGTTTCTGGAGTCTGAGGAAGTTGATTCTCACAATTTCTCTGACTCTTGTTGCTTTTATGAAGCAGAGAGTTTTTGGAAGGTCCTTATTCCCCCATTTTGCTGACTTAATCCTGCTTGTTTGTTTTTTGGATCATCAGAAGGCCTCTAAGGACGTCTCCTGCTCCTCAGCATGACAAAAAGAGCTGAGACTTTGTAGGCAGAAATGGAGCCTCAGGGCTGCGATTTTCACATTGATTCCTGATTCAACTCTCACAGGAACTCTTAGTGCCATATAAGGGGTAACTCTCATTTTACAGGTGAGAAAACTGAGACCTAGAAAGCTTAGGCAGCGTGTCCAAGGTCTGACTTCCAGTGAGCCACGTCCACCTGACTGCAAAGCCAGCCTTTAATCTTGTCCCCTCATTCACCTCCCTGAGCTTCACTGTATTCACCAGCAGTACTTACCGTATCTGTTCCCGCTGTGGACCTCATTGATTCTTTAAACAAGGTTATCTTAAAATGAACACTGGTACGTTTCTTTGACATAAAAATTTCTATTCCTTTATCCATGGAATGTTTTATTTTAACATGAATACAACACAGAAAGGAAGCGTAGGCAGAGAGACACAGGAGGAAATCAGGGTTATCTCACTCAGTTCTGTGTATCTGCTAGGATCTGCGAAAAGCGTTGACCTTCGAACTCCTCTTTCTCTTTATTTAGAAGGGAGTGAATGAGAGTGAGAGAAACATTGAAGACAGAATCGCAATAAGACGAAAACTTCCTCTTTCCCTTGATGACAGTTATTGGAAGGGAACAAGAGAGGGCGTAACTGTCTCCTGGTATGAGTTGGACTCAGAAATATGACACACCTCCAGGATTATGCAAGGGTATTTAGAGCTGGTAACACTTAATCATAATTTTCCCTAAGGCTTAAAAGCTAACAATTTAAATTTTAGGATCTGCAAAGTTCCGAGGTCGAAATTTCCAAATCAACCCGATAGTCTCAGGTCTCATTGGGGTGGTGGGGGCAGCCTCAGATACCCTCGAGGGGCCCCAGGACAGGATGGGATTCACCTTCTCCAGCTGACTCCACACATCCAGCACGTCATGGGCAAAGTTGAAGTACTCGGGCACCGGCTGCCTCCCCAGACTGATGGCTTCCCATGTGCCCACGATCTTCTGAGGGGCAGGGAGAGGTGACAGGTGCCCATGAGATCCGCAGAATCCCCGGGAGCTCTTGAGCACCTGGAGGACCCTGCATCTCAGCCACAGCCTCATGTCGTCTGTAGCCTCTTGCCTGTCACCAAAGAGAGGAGAGAGGTCATCATCTGAATCCTGGGTTGGGGGCTTGGGAGAACCCTGTGGCCAGCCCTGAGGGTGACTGCTGCTCGTACTGGACACAGTGTTGGTCTCCAGGCTCAGTTCAGCTATGTGACATTGGTCATTTTCCTTCTCTGAATCTGAGGCCCACCCCTCCCTCCTCTCTCACCTCTCATTTCTTGTGGGTGTTTGTGGGCCTGAGGTCCTTAACTCCAAGCCCACTTCTCAAAGCCAAGTCTAAAAGGAATCCCTCTCATGTCCTTTATTTTGTTGTTGTAGTAAAAAAAAATCTCAAAATACATTGTTAACTGACACATAGTAATTCAACACATTGGTGGGGTACAGTGTGACGTTTCGATGAATGGATACAACGGGTAGTGATCAGATTAGGGTGACTGGCATAGTCATTACCTAGATCGGCATCATTCCTTTGTGTTGGAGCATTCGCACTCCACTCTGTTAATTATTCCCTCTAATACCCTTTGACCAATCCTGAACTGGCCTGGCCCAGCCAAAGATAGCTCTCTGGCAGCAGAAACAGGTGACATTTATCATAGTGTCTTCTTAAACCAGGTATATGGAAAATATTATCATTTCCATATGGAATCAGTGTGAAAGCGAATGATTAAAGAGATAAGGTGATGCTGTGAATCTGAATTATTCCCCAGGGGCTCCCGTGTTGTGGGCTTGGTTCCCAATGCGGCAATGTTCAAAGGTGGAGCTTTGGGGAGTGATCGATCGTGAGGCTCTGCCATCAGTGGGGAGTTCACAGCTGAGTGGATTATCAGGAGGTGGTGGAGACTGCAGGAGATGGCACCCGGTTGGAGGAAGGCGGTCCCTGGGGTCATGCCCAAGCAGGGTATATATCTTGTATATCCCAGGCCCTTTCTCTCTTTCTCTCCCTCCATCCTCACTTCCTGGCGGCCATGAGCCGAGCAGCCTTGCCCCCCTGCCATGACGCTCTGCCTTACCCTGGGCCCAGATACCATGGAGCCAGCCAACCATGAACCCAAACCTCTGAAACCATGAGCCCAAATAAATTTTTCCTCCTTAAAGTTGTTTTCCTCAGTTATTCTGTCTCAGCAATGAAAATCTAATGAACAGAGGTATTTTGCCTTTTCTTGTACTAAATCCCTGAAATGCAATATGCATTTCCCCCCTAGCAAGTGCATCCCAATTTGGACAGGCTACACTTTGAGTACCCAAGAGTCACAGGTGGGCAGTGACACGGTACTGCGCAGAGCTGTTTTGGTGTCCTGCTACTGAAAGGATGGCCTCTGGACCAGCTCCACCATCTGGGCACTTGTGAAACTGCAGAGCCTCAGTCTCCACCCCACACCTGTGGAACTGGAACCCGCAGGTCAGCTGGATCCCCAGATGTATTGAGTGCTCGTCAAAGTTGTAGAAGCTGTGGCCTAGGGGCTGTGTCCCCCGTTTCAGTTCTCCCTGCCAAGTTCCTCTTGGTAATAATAACCGAATGTGGCAATAACAACAATTACAATACTTCACAACAACCAGGAAATCCAACCGCACTACCATGCATCGAAGGCTCACTGTGTTCCAAGCACATTGAAAATGCTTTATAAATATTATTTCATTAAAACACTATGATACCTCTATGATGTAAATATCATTTTCTCCATTTTACAGATAAAGAAAAAGAGGCACATAAAGAAAATAAAGAAAAGGCAGAAGTAACTTTTCACCTCACCTCTCAGCCTCCCGGCCTCCCAGCCTCCCAGCCTCCCAGGCTCAGCTGTGGCCACTAATTCTGGGCCTGAGACCCTGGAGATTCTCTCCCTTCCCCTCCTAATGGCTCCTAAATTCTGTCCCAAGCCTGTGTCTTGGCTTTATACCCCTGGATTTCCTAGATTTAATTTTTTTTTGTACCAGAGGTTGAACCCCAGGGTGCTTAACCACCGAGCCACATCTCCGGCCCTTTTTAATATTTTATTTAGAGACAGGGTCTCCATGAGTTGTTTTAGGACCTCACTAAGCTGCTGAGGCTGGCTCTGGACTCAGCCTCCCGGAGCCGCTGAGATTACAGGCGTGCACCACCGCTCCCGGCTGGATTTCCTATTTCTTCACAGCTGATGATTAGAATCCCCAGCCTCCCTCTGTGGTTTCCCAAGGCCATTCCATGGAGGATTTCTCGCCCGGTTACCTTGTTCTTGGACCCAGGAAATGCAGATGGCGCCTGTGTTCTGCTCTTGCTAAAGGGTAGACCTGAGAGCCCTTAGCAATTCCTTTTTCAAGCAAGTTGCTGACTCAAACTCTCGCAGGGAACTTTGGCCCCAGAGGGAGCCAAGAGAGGGCAGGTCCTGGAGGCAGCTGGTCAGGACACTGGGTCCCTGCCAGGCAGCACTCCAAGTTCCCTCCAGCGTGGACGCCTGCCTACTGTTAAATGTTCCCTGAGGACTTAGTTTGCCAACTAATCCAAAAGGACAAGGAGGACATTGTTCTGTTGAAACAGAAAGGACACAGTAGTGGGGTTGACAGGAGCCAGGCCTTGCCCACTTTCTGCTCATGACCCTCCTGTCCACGGGGGAAGTCACCGAGGGGTGGCCCCGGATTAGCAGGGGTTGCACGTGAACACACAGTGGCCGCCGGGGTCACGTGATGCAATTGTTCTCAATCTGGGTGACACAGCAACACAGCTCTATAAATTCACTAAAAATAGTGACGGTGACAGTACCGACTGTACTACACCGAGTAAGCCACCCACAGGCTACCTCATCCCACGTCACTTCCGGCCAGCTTTCCTCTTCTTGTCTTCTTGATCTTTCTGCTCCAGCCACACTGGCCCTGCTGTCCCCTGAGGATCTGGCTGAGGGCTGGGACACCTTCTCTGAGGACAGCAGCAGCCACTGTGGCCCTGACTTGTCGGGTTTCCCAGGACCTGTTGCCGGGAACTCCTGCCAGCCCGGGGTGCACTCCTGTGCCACTGCGGGGCTCGCTGTGTGTGTCCCCGCCACCTCCCCGAGACCAGCTCCCCCCCCCACCACCCCCGACACCTCCTACCCTGAATTCCCTGCTTGGCTTTTCTCCTTGGCCCTGATGGCTTCCTAATGTTCCATATTTTTTTAAATTTATTCACTTTGTTTTTCCCTCCATGTACACGTGCTAGGGTGTGAGCTCCATGAGGACATATATTTTGGGTCCTTGGCACTACCATGTCCCCAGCACTTAGAACAGCACCTGCCATAATGGGAGAGTTCAATAAATATTTGTCAGGTCCAATGAAGAGGGGTTGATATTTACTCATGGTTCTCTATCTGAAATGCGTCGTGCGGAGACATTCTGTGCGTAACAATTGAGAACTGAGCCCACATCCCCTGATGGAAGAGGAGCCCTGGGCGTCCTGTACAGAGGACGCGGGTGTTTAGCCCTTTCTGTAATCACGTCCCCCCCACCCCGGGGGCTCTGTCTTCCTGCTGGTTGGGTCAGAGTGACCTATTTCCAGGTGAGCAGCTCCTCTCTTGGCAGGCTTGGCCACCGTGTCCTCTACTAAGTCCCGGGTGACACTCTTATCTCTGAATTTCCAGCCATATCTAGATTTACAGTCTCCACTCTGGAGTGGATGGATGGATTGGCTGTTCTTCAAGCAATCGGATCTCAGTGTCGCCACTGTCCACCGACACTCGATGGCAGGAGCACGGCAGAGGCCAAAGCCTGCAAATTGTGACCACAACAATGACGATGTTAGTAATAGTAACAGCCTTTCACTGATTCACTCAACAAACATTTATCTGCCACCGGTAACTTGGTAGGCAACGGGAATGACCTGGAACTTAGAAAGTGATGGATACCATGAAGGAAATTTGGAAAGAGGACAGGGAGTCCCTGAGAGCTGGGACTAAACGCTACACTGTCCCCACTAAATTCAGGGCCCGTCTAAGCCACCCCCAGCAGCCAATGCAAGTTTTGTTTCTGGCGCCCACGTGGACTCTGACCCCGGGGGTCCGTGGGCAAAGCCTCTCAGCAGGGACTGCGGGGTAGGGGGTCCCTGTGACTCAACAATGGGCCGCTCTTCTCCAGGGTTACCCTGGGCCTCTAGAACCCCAGAGCTTAGAACCCGCTGCCGAGGCTGCCCTGGCCCCAGTGTGCTCAGGGAGGCCTGCGTTTCTGCCCCTGGATTTCCTGCTCCAAACTCGAGGGGAAGCCAGGAGCCGGCTCTGAAGGCCACCACCTCCCAGAGGACCATGGGGTTTGCAGCCCCGGCTCAGCTTGGCCCCAGCAGCCCTGAGAGAATCACAGCTTCCCTCAGGTATGAGCCACGGTGGTGAAAATGGCAAACGGAGGCAGGGCCTCCCACGGCAGCCTCCCCTCTGCCAAGGTCATCAATTCAAGATGGCTACACAGTTGGGTCAATTAGGGGGCTTAAAAAAAAAAAGACACCCAGACCTGTTAAACTAGAAGCTGCTGATTTGGGGTAAAACTCCCCAAGAGATTCTAATGTGCAGTCCTAGGTGAGAACCAAGGAAATGGGTCGTGGGGTGTGTTGCAAGAATTAAATTAGGTGATTCACTCATTCATTCATTCATTCAACAAACGTCCATTGAGCTTTCAAATCGGCTTCAGGAACTCAGCTAGGAGATGCAGGAGCAGCTATGAATAATTGCATTTAAGTTAAATTAAAAAAAAAAATAAGGTGAACTCAGTCAATAACACAAAACAGGAAACGATCACTTGTGATACAGCAGAACATGCTAGAAGCAGGGGTGGGTGAGACCCAGTGGCCGGGAGGACCCCCTCCGCTGAGCTGGTATTTCAGCTGGGACCTGAAGGACCAGGAAAGGCTAAAGATGTGGAATGAGGATGTTGTAGACAGAGGCGAAGGTCCAGGGGCAGGGAGGGGAGGAGACCCGGTGCCACAGCCAGTGAGGGGACAGTGCTGAGCCACATGAGGTCACCTGGGGACAGTCCAGAGCCCCGTGGGCCTGACAGGCCGCAAGGCAGGGCTTGGGCGGTGTGTGCTGGCAAGGCCTGCAGCCTGTTAGTGAGCACAGAACTGATCTAATCCGTTTAAAGTGGGAATCTCTAATGGCTGCGCAGGGGGAGGGTAAGGGGAAGACGGAGAGTCGAAGCAGAGAGACCAGCAGGGGGACAGCTGCACCATCCAGACAGGACAAGACATGATGGTGGCCGGGGACATGGGGGTCTCTGTGGAGTGCCGAGGGACAGGATGGAGTTTGGGCTCGGCACTCTGTCTGCCTGGCAACTGGCCACTTAATGAGCTATTCTCATTAAGAGTGGCGCACGCCTGTCATCCCAGTGGCTGGGGAGGCTGAGGCAGGAGGATCGCGAGTTCAAAGCCAGCCTCAGCAACAGTGAGGCGCTAAGCAGCTCAGTGAGACCCTGTCTCTAAATAAAATACAGAATAGGGCTGGGGATGTGGCTCGGTGGTTGAGAGCCCCTGAGTTCAATCCCTGGTAGCCTGCCCCCCAAAATAGTTTCCTCTCATGCCATTTCCCTTATTGGGAGGTGACACTGGAGCCGAGCTTGGGGTTTGTACAGCTAGGCAGTGCCTAGGGAGAAGGGGTCACAGAGGGACCACGGGGATGCCAGGCTCAGGAGCAGGTGCAGGGGAATAGGGTCCACAGCCCTGAGAACAAAGGGGCAGGCACAGAGGTGACAGAGGGCACACTGGAGGACCAAGCCGGAATAGGGTCCAGGGTGTGAGGGGACCTCTGAGATGATACAGGGCTAAGCCTGGGCTTGGGAGGGTCTCGAGAGGGAGAGCAAGAGGGGCGAGGAGAGAGGAAGTGAAGGAGTCCCCCTGTTCCACTCCTGGGAATGCAAATGGGTCACGTCTTTGCTTCAGCCAGAGGACACCTTGTGCACGACGCTTTCCATGGTCCCCACGTTGAAAATGTCGGGGTCCCCTTTCCCCACAGCTTAACACAGCCCCTTATCTACACCCCCTCCGCCCTTACCAGGGTCCGATACACCGTCTCTCTACCCGTTCATCTCCCGCGCCGCGGACCAGAGCTAGAAGGTCTGTTTGGCTCACTGTGGTGTCCCCTGTCCCCTAGACAGGCGTCATGATCTCCAAAACATTTGGTGAAGCAACAAACAAATGAATGAGTACGTGAGGCAGAGGGAGGTGCCCAAGGTAGCAGGAAACCTGGCACCTTCCCCGGGAAGGGGCAGAATCCCCAGGGAACTGTCAGCAGCCCTTGAGGGGAGAGTGTGAGGGTGAGCCCCCCCACCCCCGTCCCCTACTCCTGCTCAGATGCTCAGCCACCCCCTGAGCTGAGCTGGCTCTGCAGCTACCCTCAGGTCACCAACTTAAGCTCCTCTTTCCTCCAGAGAGTGTCCTTCAGACCCCTCAGAGAGGCTGTCACAACCCCTTGGCACTTTTCCAAATGGCCCCCTCCAGCCGGGCCAGGCTTCTGGGTTCCAAGGAATAAGGAGGGGGATGGTCAGTGTCAGGCCTGGGAAACTTCTAGGTGGTTTACTCAACTAAGGAAGCATCATTCTATCCATTTTCTGCAGAATGGAAGATGAACGCCGACACTCTAGTGCCTCGGTGGGCTCCTGCCTCCGTGTAGGCAAAGACGGGGGGAGGGCACTTCTCCAGAAAGCGACAGGCTCAATGAACAAACAAGCCAGGAAGTAAATTAGTTCTAAAAACCAAAGACCTGCCAGGGCTCATAAGTGGCATGCCGCCTGGTGGGTCCTGGGGCATTGCAGATCACGGGTGACCCTCCGACCTGGTCAGCAGTACTGAGCCTTTTGGCTGAGACATGGGACTTGAATCCTGGGCACCACTCAGTATTCCAGAAAACCAGGCTGCCCACCTGCCCTTCTCCCTCACCTCGGCTCTCTGTCTTGGTTGATTTCCTTGGATCCTGTGGCTGGCAAACTAAAGCACGGTGCCACAGAATTACCCAGAAGAGGCTTTAGAGATGTGATCATCGGTGACAGTACATGGATCTCATTTGGATCCAAATTCAAACAAAGTTTTATAAAGCGATCAGGGTAATTTGCATACTGATGGGATAGTTGATGATATGAAGATGTGATATTTTGTGAAGTCCGATCATGGTATCCTGGACATGTGATCTTTAAAAAAAAAAACCCTTATCATGTAGGGATTCTTAGTGAAATATTTATGGGTGAAATGTACAGTGCCTGAGACTGGCTTCTAAATAATCTAGGACAGAGTGTTGACGGGGCTATAATTGATATGATGGATTGAGGCAGTAGCTGAAGTTGAAGGATGGGTACCTTGGGGACAGAGCATACCATTCTCTCTATTTTTGTGTGGGTTCCAAATCTCCCAAGTAAAAACTGAAACAAAATGGCAAACACAGAATCATCTTGGGAAACTTTGAAATGTCTAGGTATTTGCGGTCTTATCCTGAGCAATTCTGAATGCAGTTGGTCTTGGGTGAGATGAAGCAGCTAAAATCCCCCAGGGGATTTTAATATATTACCAGAGTTAAAAAACGAGAACTAAGCACCCCAAATACGTGTAGTCTGATTCCATTTATGCTTAAAAAATGTGCATTCAAAGTGTGTCCAAATAGGTATTTTCAATGTCTGTCAAGATTCACTCCAAGTTACCTACAGCTTTCCCAGTGGTGGAATTATGAAAGAGATATTTTTTTTGGGGGGGGGGTCCCAGGGATTGTATTCAGGGGCACTCGACCACTACACCACATCCCCAGCCCTATTTTGCATTTTATTTAGAAACAGGGTCTCACTGAGTTGCTTAGCACCTCACTTTCGCTGAGGCTGGCTTTGAACTCATGATCCTCCTGCCTCAGCCTCCCAAGCTGCTGGGATGACAGGTGTGCACCCCTGCGCCTGACGTGGAAGAGATTTTTATTTTCCACTTGACATATTATTGTGTTGTTTGGAACATTTACAAGTGTGAACTTTGAAAACAAAATACTTACACTTGAGAATATTTCAAAAACCAAATGGAGGTTTCCTGCAAGGTAAACCGTCACAGGGGCATTCAAGCAGGAGCCGGAGGAGCAGGATGCGTGGGGCGTGGTTGGCAGAGAGGATGCTGGGAGGCGGTTTGGGGATTGAGCCAGTCATCTCTGAGGTCCTGGGGCTCTGGAATGGGCACCATCTCTGCAGAGTTTTCACCTGGTGGCCTGGAGGCTTGTGGGTTCCAGTGGCTGCTCTGACTGGCGCCCAGCGGCTCTGAGCTTCCCCGTGCTGTCCCCCACCCCGGGACTGGAGTTATCCTAATACCTGGCCTTTGTCCAGGGCTGCTGCCAAGCTGTGGCCTTGCTGGAAGGCAGGCGCCTGCTCAGGGCCCATTTCCCCTGGGCGGAGGGGGGGCAGGAGGGGGGACTGGTGCGGGGCCGGCCTCCTGTGTGGACAAGGGCTCTCTCCCTCTCTCCCTGCAGGACGGCCCTGGGGCTCCTCTACCTGCTGCTGCTGGCCTCTTGTGCATCCCCCGGCCACAGCCTGTCAGAGGAGTACACCAGCGTCTCCAGGTTCAACTTCTCCCCACCCCTGCGCATCCCAGAGGAGCACAACCTGCTTGTCCTGAGCACCATGAGCCTGCCCGTGATGCTGAACCAGACCCGCTTCCTCTTGGTGCTCTTCCGTGAGTCCCCCCCCCCCCCCAGGGTGATGGGAGATGAGAGGGTGGTGCCTGCCTGCCTGCTTCTGGGCGTGGGCAAGGGGCAGAGTTTTATATACCACAAAATGCCTACGGACACACAATCAATGTCTTCCAAAAGTTACCTGGGTGCATCATGCCCAATTTCCAGATGTGGACACTGAGGTCCAGGCGGATTAAGCAAATCACCAGATACCATGCTGACACTTCAGTCGGGGTTTATATGGGACTCCCGTGTCCCACCCAAGGCAAGGAGCCAGGTTTCATCTGCAGATGCCTTTACTGTCTCCTGAGCCTCAGTTTCCTCCTCTGTGAAGTTGGCATGAATGTCATGACCTCGCTGGATGACTGGGAGGAGTGAATCAGAAGGGTTAAATTCCAGAACCCATCCAGAGAGAACCAACCACTGTAGTTGTGCCCAGGCTCTCGAGAAAGGGTTCCCCGGCCTTCACCTCTGCCGTCCGAGCTGGGCACACACGTCTCTGCTCTTTGGACTGTTTTCTTCCCCTCAGCAGACATTTCAGGGGACAGAATGGGCACCGGGCTGCACCTGGGGACAGAGTGTGAGGGATTTTCATAACAGTTTTCACAGCGTGAGGGGTCACTGCATGCAGCCGGGTCCTAAGCCCCTCATGAAATGTGAAGTCATTTGATGCTTGCGGTCCAGGGTCAGGGGTGCTATCCCCCACTTTTTTAATAAAAATATTTTTTATTAGTTCTAATCAGTTATCCAGGACAGTAGAAAGCTCTTCGATTCATCGTACACAAATGGAGCAGAATTTTTCACTTCCCTGGTTGTTCATGCAATCGTACATCTAATGATGTCCGCCGTCTCATTCCACCATCTTTCCTATCCCCAGGCCCCCCTCTTCTCCCCTCTCCTTTGCCCCATCCAAAGTTCCTCCACTCATCCCATGCCCCTCCCATTAGGGATTAGCATCCACTTATCAGAGAAAACATGTGTTTTGGGGAGGACTGGCTTATTTTGCTTATCATGATGTTCTCCAACTCCATCCATTTACCTGCAAATGCATGATTTTATTCTCTTTTACTGTTGAGTAATATTCCGTTGTGTATATACACAACAATTTCTTGATCCACTCATCTATTGAAGGGCATCTAAGTTGCTTCCATAGTTTAGCAATTGTGAATGGTCCTACTATAAACATTGAAGTGGATGTGCCACTGAACATCAAGATGCCTATAGGATTCACCTAATTTTTTTTAATAGCTGAGGACACAGATGCTCAGAGAGTCCAAGTGATTTACCCAAGGTCACACAGTTCAAATGGGGACTGTAGAATCCATGGTATACCATTTTCCTCATGGAAGGATCTGGAGAATACAGAAAGGAGGTGTGAACACGGAGTCAGCCTCTGTCCTGCCTTCAGAGCTGCTTCTGGAAATGGCTGGCTCTGTGTCAGCCCTCAGGGTGTGCTCCCAGGGCTTGCCAGGCCTGACCAGCACCCAGGCTCCCTGGATGAGCAGGACTTGGCTGCGACACAACCAACAACCTAACAACCTCTGACTCCCGGGTTTCCTGAGAGAGTGTGCTGGCCCAGCGGGAGGGAGCTTGAGATGCTGGCTTCTGTTGTCACGACCACTGTAGTTTCCCCGTCTGGACAAGGTTAGCCACTCCTCCTCTGCAGGTAGCTGTGGTGCCAAAGCGGGTGAGTCTGCCGTCACTCGCCCCAAGTGGCACTCAAAGCAGGTGCAGTGATTGATTGTGCTGTTCTTCACCCTGACACTCAGGCCTGCTCAGTGCCAGGCTCTAGGGATGGTCTTTGCAAGGGCCCAGAGATAAAAGCTCTTGGTTTCTGCTGTCAAGGACTTTCCTATTTAAGCCAGGAATGTTGCAGGGCACAGACTTTTTAATGCACGTCATTAACTAGTCCAAACCGTACTCTTTGGTGCCCCAGGGTGGAGAAGCACTGGTTAGGCTTGTGGTCAGGTGACCTCCCAGCCTCAGCAGCTGAGCAGCCTTCTCTGGCTTGGATCCTGCTCCCTGTTGTGCAGAGGATTCCTGAGCTAAAGCAAAGGCATCTTGAAACTTGGGGTTTGCTTTGACATAAGAGAAATCCTGTTTGGCTTCCCAGTGAGGCCCCGGGACCGTCTTTGGTGGGAACAGGGCAGCAGACCTCACACGGTCACCCACACAGCACTTGAGTTTATGATCCCTGTTAGAAATTCTGGTCTTCCAAAGCTCCTTCCTCTTTCCTTGTCTCTTATTTGATGCATTGTCTCTGAGCGATGTCACTCCTAGGAGGAGTAGGGGGACGTGACAGTAGCAATAGCTCAGTTTCTTGAGTCCCAGGTCTTCCCCAGCAGCCACTTCAAGGCAACACGAGTCCTGTTCTCTTTGTGTTCTTAAGACTAACAGTTCCTGGAAGGAATGTTTGATGGACTCATGTTTGCCTCCACCCAATAGGGAGCATGCGCTTTGTATCAATCCCTTTAAATAGTTCTAAGCCTTGGACATCCCTCCACCTCAGGCTGTTAGTGGTTGTCTTCAACATAAGAGCAAGATGCATGCCTGATCTTACTTCAAACCTACTGAGCAAAACCTGGAAGGAGAGGTTCAGTCTGGGCCTCTGCCTTTAGACAGGAGGGCAGGCACTTCCACTTTGCCGGATGGCTCCTCCATCCAGTTCTGCCCATCCCTCATCCACACCAGGACTTGGGCCATAGCTCTTGTTGCTTCTGAGAAGAGTCAAGAACCCTGCAGCTCCAATATGCATGCTGTGGAATTGTAATTTGTTTGCACAGCTCAAATATCCAAACCATCTTCTCCTTTTGGCTGGGGCCCTAATCTCTGAGTTCTGAACCCTCAACGTGAGTGTAGACAGGTGTAGAGCCAGCCCAGCATGCACCTCGACACACATTTACCCTTTGAAAAATGGAGCCGCAGGTGGTCAGGCTTGGGGAACCTGTTCTGTCCCCAGGAGAATGCACAGCTCTCTCTGTCCAGTGCCGCTTCTATTTTAATCGGGGCAATATGTCCTGTTCTTGGTTCTTTGGGTCTTTTAACTCAGGGACTGACAGTGAATCTGGGGCTACAGAGCAGCCAGTCAATTTTGCATTCTTTAACTGCACTGGATCACAACCAATTTGAATATTTTCAATACTTCCCCTCAGAGGGCATTTCTTAGCAGGGTTCCACACCAGCAGAGGTCTGGTTATCCAAGAGACACTCAATTACCCTCATTACATCTGAATCCTTGATTCCTGCCAATACTCAATTTAGTTCAAAATGAGTTCTCCAAAACTGGCTGGCCTTCTAAAGTGACCTTTGGAAAAATTAATCACTCAGGGGAAAGCATTCTAAAAGCCTTTTCCCCCCATGGTTAAACCGGCTCTTTATAAAGAGTGTGTTTTAGACATCGGCCTCGGGGACTTTCCTAACATCTCTCACATCCTTAACTGAAGTCCAGCTTCTCTCTTCTCATCTCTGAGGACCAGTCCCCAGGAGTGTGGGAGACCTCAGCGCCTTGGATCTGATCCCAGCCACCTGTCTCTTCCCACATCCTGCGTCCCCCCAACAGGACGGCAATACAACCGTTGTCAGAGTCAAAATCCTCAAGGTTGCTCTTGATTCCCCTCTATTCTCCCATCCAATACACCAACATGCCCTGTGTCCTGTGGTGTCCCCCACCGTCTCCAGTTCTCCCCACCCCTCCACCTGCCCCAGTCCCACCCGTGGTCAGCAGAATGTTCGCCCTGGCCAGGCCCCTGGCCTCTGTGTTCACAGTCCTCCCCGCCTCTAGCCTCCTTTCTGAACCTCCTCACCGGGACTGTGAGACCCAGCTCCTGGACAAGAGGCTATTTTCACATCTGCTCCCTTGTAGATGGGAGGAGGTCGCCCCACTCCATCACGCAAGTGACTTGCCCTGCACCTCCTCCTCTTGGCACACGCTGTGCAGGATCAAAGCTGCTTTTCAACTTGGCGCTCCCCGGGAGCCCCCGCTGACTTGTATCTGGAGAGCTAGCACCCGGCCCTGTGCTTGGGACATGGCAGGTCTCCACAGGTGTGGAGTGAATAAATAAATGAATGATTGGGTGCATAAGATGATATATCCTTTGGCCCAGATTTTTCCTCCATGAAAGTTCCCTTGAATGAGTTCAGGAGAAAAGGAAAGGCCCCCTGCACTGGGAGTGGCTCAGAGAAGCCTTAGGAGTGGACACTGGGTCACTGGGGGTCGTTCACTCCTTGCCCCTGTGACAGAAGGGGCAAGAGTCTGTTCTGGGAACGCACGGGATGGTGACGGTGGTCAGGATGACGAATGTGAAGACGGTGGTGACGGTTCGGTAATGCTGATAGTCATGGCGGTGACAATGACGATAACGACGACGTGTAGGGATGACAGTGGCATCTCTTTATCAAGCACCTGTGCTCGGGCACTGCACTTGGCACCATAGTCCCCATCTTACACACGAGGCAAAGAAGTCTCACCAAGGTCAGACCAATTATTTACCCAAAGTCCTACAAGTGGCAGACAGGGAAGCCGGGGCTTCAGGCAGGTCTGATACCCAGACTGGTGGCCGCCCGTCCCGCAGCACGGTGCTGAGCCTGCAAACACTCAGTACTTATTTACTCATTCATCACACATCTGTTTACTACTCATTAGGTCCCAGATATGTTCTAGGCAGTGAGGATATAAAGGTGAATGAACCGGGTGAATATCATGGCCCTCCTGGAATTCATCACCCTGGAGAGGGGAGACAAAGAGACAAATAGGCAAAATATAAGGTGTATCATATGGTTAAAAATACTATGAAGAAAACCGTGGATAGCACAAAGGGTAGATGGAGGCTGTAATTTTAAACAGAGCAGCCAAGGAAGGCTTTCCTGTGAGGAAGCAACCCATGAAGACATCTGAGATTTCAGGCAGAGGGAACAACATGTGCAAAGGCCCTGGGGTGGTGAGCGTACCAGTATGGCTAAAGCTGTATGCTGAAAACCAGAGTAGGAGAAAATGAGGTCAGATGGATGAAGTCACATCCTCGGGGACCTTATAGGCCATGGGGATGGTCAGAACAATTTGTTGGCTGGGTCCGGAAGAACTGCAAGGTTCGGATGACCGTGCTGAAGTCCAGATAGACGGTGAGCTCTGCTGACTAGTAGCCCTAGAGTGTGGTGAGGGTGATGCTCTGAATGTTTTTCCATTATTTGATCCGAAGTTTAATCAAAAGCCAGGTTTCTCATCCTCAGTCCTATTGATATTTTAGCTGGATGAGTCTTTGTTTGGGGGATGGCTCTGTACATTGTTGAAGGTTGAGCAGCATTTCTGGCCTCTGCTCACAAGAAGGCCAGGGCATCCCTTCTCCAACTGGGACCACCAAAAGCATCTTCAGATGTCACCAATGTCCTCCATTGAGGACCACCAGGCTAACACAAGGCAGGCTCCAGCACCCTGTGCTAGGACCTCATCTCCATCGGCCACCCTCACACCTGCCCATTAGCTGCTCCCTGCATCACACTGGCTGCTCAGAAAAGGGAACCTGGGGCCATCTACTGAAATCCCAGGCCCCTCAGCCCCAGCACACCCACGTCCCAGGCACGCCGTCAGGGAGCCGCTGCCCAGTCTAAGAGCATCCCAGGACCATTAGCTTATTCTTTTTTTTTTAATTTTTTATTGTTGGTTGTTCAAAACATTACATAGTTCTTGACATATCATATTTCACACTTTGATTCAAGTGGGTTATGAACTCCCATTTTTACCCCATATACAGATTGCAGAATCATATCAGTTACACATCCATTGATTTACATGTTGCCATAGTAGTGTCTGTTGTATTCTGCTGCCTTTCCTATCCTCTACTATCCCCCCTCCCCTCCCCTCCCCTCCCCTCTTCTCTCTCTACCCCCTCTACTGTCATTCATTTCTCCCCCTTGTATTATTTTTCCCCTCACTTCCTCTTGTATGTAATTTGCTTATTCTGAAACTGCATGAGAGCCACGTCATTAGATGGGAGGTTTGGCCTGGTTTTGTTTCTCTCCAGGAGCCTCACCACTTACTGGAGATACGGTCTCCAAAGGACCCTCCCTTCCCAGAGAGCACCTGCTCGGAGCAAGGCCAAAGGCTCTCCACCTCTGTCATCACAACGGCTGATGCTTATTGAGCATTCTGGGGCCATATTGGCACCAAAGCTTTGCCCCTAGAGCAGATGCAGGGTCTGTTAGGATCCCCAGGACCTGAGGGAGGTGGCTCTGTGGGGAGCTCAGCCTGCGTCACTGGGGCCTGCGTCACTGCTGTGCCCCAGAGACTCCCTGAACTGTCTCCCCACCCTGACCAACTGGCGCTTCCAGGGGGCTGGGGCAGGAAGTAGGCAGAGACACCTGAGGGATGGCATCCGTTTCACCTTTAAGAATCTGGAATTCAAGATTCCAGAGCCCCAGAGGTGAAACCAGCAGCAAACTCTAAAAAGAGGGACGCTAGGAAGCAGGACCACAAATCACAGAACGGGCTTGTCGCTGCAGGATCTCTCCGCTCCCGTGGGCCCTCCTGGAGCAGGGAACTGGGAGCTGCACCCCATCGTTCTGTTCTAAGAAAAATGGACATTTTTTGGACAAAGTGCCTGATTTGGTAGTTGGAGCATGGCTCTAGGAGTGCGTCAGCCTAACCACTTACTAGCTGCAAGATCTCGGCCCTTCCATTTCCTTGCCTGTGATGATAGATGATCACTCTCAGGGTTGTCTGCAGATAAACTAAGACAATAAGTGCATGGAACGCTTAGCAAAGTGCTTGCCATATTAATGACCAATGAATGTTATTGTTCTTATTATTTTGTTATCATCATCATCACCCACCACCATCACCACCATCACCATCACTACCACCACCATTACCATCACCACCATCATCACCACCACCACTACCATCACTACCACCATGTACCACCATCACCATCACCACTGTCACCACCACCACCACAAACCACCACCATTGCCACCACCATGTACCACCACCACCATCACCATTACCACCATCACCACCACCACCACCACCACCTTGTACCACTACCACCATCACCATCACCACTACCATCAACACCACCACCACCACCATGTACCACCATCACCATCACCATTACCACCATCACCACCACCACCACCATTACCATCACCACAACCACCACCATCACAATCACCACCACCATGTACCACCACACCACCATGTACCACCACCACCATCATCATCACCACTACCATCACCATCACCACCATCACCATCATTATCACCATCATCACCATCACCCCACCACTCACCATCATCATCACCACCACCACCATCACCATTACCACTATGATCAGCATCCCATTTTTCAGTTGCTCAGATCAATAAATGAGAGTCATCCTTGATTCCTCTTTTGCTCACACTCCACATCCAATCGAGTAACAAATCCATACAATATCTCCAAAATCTCTCTACACTTAGATCACTTTCACCCTCCCCTAAACCAAGCTATTGCCATCTCTCACCCAGATGAGTATAGTGGCATCTAAGTGGTTTCTCTGGATCTACTTTTCCCCCCGCTTTTTGGTCTAATTTTTTGCCTGACATTGTGAGACCTCAGTTAAAAAATAACTCAGGTCGCATCTAACTCTTCTGCCAACCCTGGAATCATTCCATATTCCTTAGAGGAAAGGTCAAAGCATCATTCCTATCCACCCCTTCCCCTGGCTCACTCTGTTCCAGACCCTGTGGACCCCTTGTCATTTCTCACACATGCCATACACGATGCCCCTGTGCCTTTGCCCAAGGTACTCTTCTTCCAGATATCCATGTGGCTTGTTCTCTCATCATCTTTGGTCTTTATCAAAATATTGCTTCTTAGCCATCCTTCTTCAATCTTTCTACTTAAACTCATAATTTCCCTGACACTCCCAATCTCCAAATTTGCTTCTTAGTTCTCCATCATATTTATCATCTCATACAGCACATATTTTATTTATTTTCTACCTTCTTCAATTCCTATAATGGCACCTGACACATGGCATTGCCTAAAAATAACTTGTTGAATGAATGACTGGCTGAATGAATGGGTGGAATGAATCCCGTGAGCATTACTGTTCGGTCCCATCCTGTTAGCTCTTAGATGGTGGAGTTCCAGTTGTAACAGTTTCTCTTAGCTTCACTGGACTGTGAGTGGACTCTCTAAAAGCTTCACCATTTGGACAATCGAGTCTTTCTCTTGCCCTGAGTGTCTGTGCTTAAAATTGAGATTTCCATGTGATGTCAATCAGCAACTCGAAGCCCAGCATGGCCAAATCCACAAGGAAACCAGGAGGGACCCACAGAGCCCAGAGGCCACAGGCAGCCCCCGTGGGGGTGATGGATGGGGTGTCCAGGCCACGGTGGTGATAAAGCTGGCAGAGGCCAGCATCCATCTACAAGAGAGGCAAACCCCCTCTGCCCCTGGCCATTGATTGGGGGTTTAATGAAAGTGAGGGTTCATTTCCGGCTCCACTACAGGAGCAGGTGTGCTATTGGAAATGGGGTGAGTGCCAGCTGTCCCCGGGCCCAGCTTCTGATTGTGCTTTACGAAAGACCTCCCTGTTGGACTTGGGCTTTCCCCAGCAGAGAGATGACCTGCACTTTCTCCAAGTGCTCTAGATGGACAGAGGGCTGGGAAGAGTGTTCTGGCTTGGAAGGGAATCAGTGGCCCTCCGTCCTGGCCTGGCCCACCTGCCTTACTCAGACCTGGGGAGGTGAGGGACTGTCACTATGCCATCATGAGGAAGAAAGGCAGACTGGGGTGCCACTTAGTGCCCTCCCATGTAGGCCAGAGAGGCTTCTCCCAAGGTCAAGGTCACATGCCACTCTGAGAGTCTGTTTTCAGAAAAGGGCTCCCAGCACTGCCCAGCACTGTGATCTGCCAAGGAATCCAGAGCACAATACACCCCACCTTCACCTGCACCCCAACACACCCTATCCCCCGGGGCTGTCTCTAATTGAGGTTTTCCTGCCATATTACATGAGGCTCCAGGGCATGGGAGGGATTCACTGCTACCTCTAGAACATTCCACCAGGGGGCGCTCACGAGGTCTCCCTTTTCTCTCTCTCCTTCTTTCTGCCTCCAAATTTCTGACCACAGGAATTTTACAACTGTAATAACCCTAGTAATAATGCGCTGTGAACTTACCTTGGGCCAGGTAAGTTCACCTGTGTAGTGGAGGTCAGAGAACAGGAACTCTGCCACCAGACCAGTGGGGTCATGGGGTCATGACGACGATGATATTAATAATAATAATAATAATAATAATAATAGTAATAATAAGGACCACACAGGTTTATTGGGAGGAGTAAATGACTTTACACATGTAAAGTTCTAGCCTATAATAAGAACTACCCCACAGGTTGCTTGTTAAATCTCACTGGACTCTCACAAGGCCATGAGGTAGCCCCTATTATTTTTCCCATCTTACACTAAGGCAGAACTTAGAGTAAGCTGCCCGAAGTCGTATTTCTCGTGTTACTGGACCCAAAGAACCCTGAGGTACCCCTCCCAAGGAGTCCCATTTCATAACCCATCGTGTCCACATTCTGTCACATTTTGGAAACTTACTCCTCAGCAGTGAGCCCCAGGAGCCTTGGGAGATGGGGTGGGTACGGAGGCTCTCACTAGCTCTGTCTTCCTGTTGGCTGTTTCAGACAACCCATCCTCAAAGCAATCCAGGAACCTGGCTGAGGAGCTGGGAGAAGCTGTGGAGATCATGGGCAAGGGCAAGAATGGTCTTGGCTTTGGCAAAGTAGACATCACGGTGGAGAAGGAGCTTCAACAGGAGTTTGGCGTGAAGAAGGCCCCGGAGTTGAAGCTATTCTTTGAGGGCAATAGGTCCGAGCCCATCAGCTGCAAAGGTAACGGGTTCAAGGGTCAAGTCGACTGTGTGCTCTCACAAAAAGCCTACTTGGCAACCGAGGCTGTGGGTGGGAGGTGCTGATCCACGTGGTCTCTCAGGGACCCAGTGTGGCGGTGGCCAAAGGTGCGACTTAAGCAGTCGAGGGGGAGAAATAAAGAATGTCCACGTGATTCTGCCCGTTTTAATGCTTTATTCACTCAATACAACTCTGTAGGTTCTTAATCACGACAATCCTTAATGGTGGGCATTGTGATAGACATAATCAATTTACTGCAAACACACTTAATCATGACAGGCTCATGACAGACATCCCCCTGCATGCTAAGCTCCAGTGGCAGTCTAAAGTCTCAAGCCTTGGGCTCTAAGTCCAGCAGACACACACTCAGACCGCAGTGATCAGGTCAGGGACCGAGGCCATCAGGTCAGGGATTGAGGTAGGCTTCTCCTGGGGTGGAGCTGACGGCCGGTTGAGCAGAGGGTCCTAGGGAGAAGTTGCAGATCTCACCAGGGTCAAGATGCAGCTATAGAGTTTGAGAGCCGTGAGGATCATACAGAGGATCAGGCAAACGAGGAGAAGAGTTGGGATGTCAGACCAGGGTCCTCATCAGGCTCCCGGCAGGTGGGCATCAGTGTCGGCTGGCTGAATGTCTGTTCCTTTTCTCCATCATTTATACTAAATTTTGGGGTTTCTGACCGCCCCTTTCAATCCCTAGCAGCTGCTACCAGATTTCTCAATAACGTCATTGGTCCTGAGGTTAAAGCATCTGCTCTGGTGGTCCCCACCTGATTTTCCCACCTCTTGCCTGTATCAGGGTGAGGGCAACATGACAGAGACTTCACTCAGAGTTGGCCAGGGTTGTGAGAAGTGACCTGTTTATGTCAGGCTATGCCTGATGACCCTGTTGGAGGACTCCGTAGGTGTGCCTGGTGGGACTGCAGGTTCAAACTGGAGTTTTAAAATGGAGTTGCTTAGGCTAAGGTCGAAGGCCATTCTTACACCTAGGGTCTGACTCCCCCTTCCTTTAGGATCTTGGCACCACCTGTTTCCCCCCAAGATCCAGCCAGCAGCTGGGTGAGGAGCCATGGGTGAGGATCAAGGCCTGGAATTGGCAAACATCCCTTCTCTTCACAGTCCCTTGACCAGAATTCTGTTCCATGGCCCCCAGCAACTACAAGAAAGTCTGAGAAATGTGGTTTAGCCCCTAAAGGACATACAGTTGTCTCTACCACAGCCTACACCTCAGCTGATGGGCCCCGGAAGCCCCAAGAGGTGGAGGGTGGGTATGGGACTAATAAACACCAGGCCAGAGATCAAACTCCTACTTATACTTCTTGCCCCCTGTCTTTGACTTTGGAATGATTTTGAAAAGGTCCCAGGCCAGGAAAGCACTCAGTAGCCAGCTGAAAGGGAGACTGAGAGATAATGACAGCAAGACAGGTTTGGGATGGAATTCTACTGAATACTTTAACTTAAACTCATTCATTTATTCAACGTGCATTTATTGACAGCCTTCCATGTGTCAAGCCTGACCTTGGCGGTGAGGATTTCTGGAGAATTATGAGTCTTGGGGTGGTACATGGTAGATCCTAATTTATATGTATGGATGCGTAAACATCTGTAAAAGGAATGGGTGGATAAATGCTACAAAAGCAATGAACACGGAGAGCCCAGCGCAGCCTCTACTGTTGAATGACTGACACTTAGGAAACTGAGCAGGCAGCTTCCAATAAACCTGATAGAATTGTTGCAAGAATGGGGTGGGGGGTTGGGGAGGGCCAGCTTCCTGCCGGGGCTGGAGGGTGCTTTGCAGTTCTCAGGATGGACACAAGGGGGCATGAGGGACACAGGACACTCATGGAGGAAGGTGCTGCCCAAAGAGAACCTCAGAGCTGTGTGTTACATAAGGGCTCCTGATGGGCTGTGGCACCCAGCGGGTGTGCAGGAGGGTGGTGCTTGTATGGGGTGAGGAGAGATGAGGAGTCTCTGTCACTTTTCTGTCCCTGCCAGCAGCGTGAGAAGTGACAAAGAGGGCTGTTTCCTAAGACACTGAGTAAGGACCCTCGATATGGGGACCTGTGACTCCAGTAAGCAGCCCTCGGTGGTGAGTTGGTTTTGGGGTTGGCTGTAGAGACACGAGGAGCCCCCGTTACTTTGCCCAGGTCCACGTCTGCTCCCAGAGTGGCTCAGGTTCTGGCATATCCTCCCTCCTGGTAAGGGTGAGCTAACTCCATGGGAGGCCATCAGGTGGCCATGGACAACTCCCAGGCTGTGTGTGAGGGGGTCAGAGACGATCCCAAGGCCTTCTGGCCCCTCTGTGGTGGGAGCCAGTGCCTGGGGCCTCCTCTGCCATGCACCAAGCCTCATCCTCACCTCCCCAGAAAGCCTGCCCTGACACCCGGGTCAGGATGCTCCAGTCCTGTGGTCCTCAACACTCGTGTCCTCCACCGTCAGAGCCCTGGCCCCACAGGGTTGGAGCTGCCTCTCTGTCTGCTGAGAGCGCCAGGAGGGCAGGGGCCGATCTAACTTCCACTCTGTGTCCTGTGAAGAGGCTTCCTGTATCGGCAGCACCACTCTCACCCAAGGAATAATCACTTCCTCTTGTCAAAGGTCAAGTTTCCTCATCTGCAAAATGGGGGTGGCGAAAAATATCTACCTCCCAGGGTTTCTGGGAAAATGAACCAATGCTTGCAAGGCACAGGGCCTGACACCTACCTGCAGCATTTACTGGACTCCAAGCACTGCCTAGGCCTTCTCATGTGTCATAGCAACCCAGTGTAGGAGGTGTCTTAGGGATTAAAAAACTAAGGGACAAAAATATATAGTGACTTTTTCAAAGCACACGCACTAATATGCAACAGGGTCAACAAAAGTTTCCTGCAAAGGGTCAGATAGTAAATACTTTAGGCCACATGAGCCCTAAAAATCTCTGTCACAACTCCCTACTCTACTGATGCAGGGTGAAAGCAGTCATATGTCAATGAAGTTGACATAGCTGTGTTCCAATAAAACTTTATTCATAAAAACCAAACAGTGGGCCAGAGTTTGCCCCCGCCACGGCTGTAGTTTGTTGAGCCCTGTTCTGCACTGTGCTGTAATAAATGGTGGGCGTGTTTATTATTATTAGTTTATTAGTTTAAACTATTAGTTTCCTCGAAGCAATTAGGTTCTTAATAGATTTTTGAGTCTGAATGGAATGGAATCACAAGGGCCCACTGTAGGCAGGCAGGGGTGAGGGGTGAGGGGCCAGCCCACATTTCTGTGGATTTGTTTACCCCTCCCCCCACACCATTGTCATATTATTCCCAACTAGAGAAAGAGGGCAACAGGATGTCGGGATGGAGCCCGGGCTGGGACGCAGGATGCCTGAATTTTAGGACAAGCTCCAGCTATGGGAACTTGAATAAGTTTGCAGACCTGGCCTTTGCAGTTGCTCATGTTGTTGACTTATTGACTGATGCCTCTTCTGCCTACTTGACAGTACTTTGCATACTCCTGCAGTGTGACTTTTAGGAAAACCTGCCTTCCAGAGGCTAGTGGGATGTAGCCCTTGACTGAGGTCAAGGCCCCAGTCCCATCCTCCTCGAGTCTCCAGGATGGATGATGGGAAAGGCCTTGGCTTTCTCCTGGAGGGCAGCGGACTCACACTGCCTCCAGGGCCTCAGCTAATGACATATTTATAGCCTGCCTGGGAACAGGCAGCTGTGCCAGCCCCTGTCAATCATTGACAAAGTGTTCACACCTCATTTGTCACCATGTCCTCTGGCTCATGGCCAAGCACCAGGGGAGAGGCACGGTGCCCAACAAGGGCAGTGCCTCAAATGCAGGCGCCCAGGAGTACGTTATTGGCCAAGTTCACAGCTATTTCAGTCTCATGGGAACCGGAGGGGAAAAGGGGACCCATCCAACCCAGAGAAGCCGGTCCCAGATCAAGTCCCCTAAGCTGGCTCACCTGATGTTCGTTCACTGTAACTGGGAATGATTTCTTGAGCACCTAGGATGTGCCAGACACTCCTCGAGCTGCTGGAGCGGCTCCCACTGAACAAGTTAACAGACAACCGTCATCACAGCAATTTCAGAGAGTGACAGACTCCGTGGAAAAGCAGAATGTGGCATAAGACAGAGAGGGACTGGAGAGTCGGGGAGTGGAGAAGACGGAACTGGGACCTGAAGAAGTTCCCCTCAGAGAGTAAGGAACCCAAGCCTGGTGGCCTGGAGGACCACGGAGTGTTGACAGGGAGAGAGTGGCCCAGGGGCAGATCAGAGCCCCAGGTCCGATGGCCTGAAATCTAAACCCACCTGAAGGGTTTCTGTACACTTTTATATATATATATATATATATATATATATATATATATATATATATATACTTTCAGAATTTCTAAGCCAGTTATTTTCCTGGCACTTTAAATAACATTTGGCTGGACAAATGTCTACAAGAGAAGCAGGTTAATTCTTCTGTGTCCATTTTTATCTTCTCCCAAACTCCTGGCCCAAATGCCCTAGAGAAGTCCATTCAGTATGCCCAAGAGTCATGCACAGGAATCCATTCAAAATGGCCCTCGGCTGGAAACATTCGCAGAGGCCGGCTGAACTGTGAAACACACAGTAGGATACCACACAGCAGCGGGAATGGAGCTTCAAGTGCATGAACAACAGGAATGAATCTCATAAATGTCACAAAGCCAGACTCAAGAGCACACACCATGTAATTCCATTCACCCAAAGTTCAGGAACAGGCAGACGGATGCCTGCTGCTAGGATTTAGGATAGTGGTCACCCCTGGGTGGGGAGGGTGGGGTGGCAGCACAGCAGGGACTTTTGGGAGTCTGGTAACGTTCTAGTCCTTGATCAGAATGATAGTTACATGGCTACGCTCGTTTTGTGAAAATCCATCAAACTATGTTATGATTTTTGCACAATTCTGCATGTAAATATACTTCATTCTAAGGTGTTTTTTTTTTTTTAAGGCATGATGCTTTTGGAATGCATAAGCAAAGAAACTGAATTTAGATCCCTTGGCAATGGACTTAGCAATTCTGGGTGCATTCATTAAGCCCCATGCAGTAATCTGTCCTGCCACAGGGTCTTTGCACAGGTCCCCTGCTCTCCCTGGAAGCCTTTCTCTCCCCTTCCTGCCTCCTGGTTAACTCCTGTGCATCTTTCTGTTTCCAGCTTGTGTGTGATTCCTTCTAGTACAGCTTCCGGAACTTTATTGTCTAGGTCAAGTATCTTTGCAATAGGTTTATAAGACTTTGCTATAGGTTTGTAAAAACTGCACACGTGCTTATGTGATTATTTGTTGAATGTCTTCCTCGACAGAATGAGAGCTGCAGAGCCATGGGGATGTGTTTGTTTCTGTCACCTTCATGTCCCCAGGACTAAGCATGGCACTTGAGACCATAGCAGGCACCCCATACACATTTGTCACATGAATAAGTGAAGAAATGAATAAGTGAGTGAATAAATAAAGGTCCATGGATTTATTTCAAAGCTATTCACAACAACTTCTTCCTCTTACCAACTCATGTACAATGTTCTAGTCTATTCTACAGAAGACACTGAGAAAGTAATAACTTACATTGCTCACCATCATGTGAAACTGATATTTCTAGGAAACACATATGCATCTGTACATGGCCTTTGTCCATTCTGGCACACCGTGGGTCTCTTCAGATGTGGCATATGCGTCTTTAAGTGCTTGGTACCTCCCATATACTAGCTGGGAATTGAAGTCAGGATCCTATGACCTTAGAGGACATTTGGATCTCAGCTGGGGAACTGGATTCACAGAGGGATAACAGGATATCCCCCAAATCACAGAGCTATCTGGTCTTTTTATTTACATGTTAAGAAAATTAATTCATTTTTCTGTCACCTTGGAGAGTTCGTCAGAAAAGATTCGAAGGCTTCCTCCTAAGTTTGGTACCAGCCTAGTTAGTTGGCTGGCTATTAGTAAGTGGATCCTTGATTTCCTCATCTGCAAATAAGGAGACTAAGAGGATCTATCCCCGTAGGATTGTTGTAAAGAGTTTGTTCAAGCAAAACATTCAGCAAAGGGTCTTGCCCTTGGAAAGAGCTCAGTAACATTTACCTGCTGTTGTTAATGTTCATATCTTGGATCCTGGGGGAGAAAGGGAATGAGGAAGCTGACCTTGACCTTCAAGAGTGGGAACCCAAGACAAGGTACTTCTACCTGACACATGAGGAAGCTAGGCCTCCTCCAACTCGGGAGGCTACTTCCGTGGTATCCTTTTCCAGGAGTGGTGGAATCGACAGCCTTGGTAGTTTGGTTGAGAAGACAAATTAGCCAGAAAGCGTTTTTGTTCAACACCAGCAGTGATCTGGCAGATTTTGTGACCATCAGACCCTTGGTCATCGTTGGATTTTTCCAGGTACTGGGGTCAAGAGATGGGAGGTGGCTTTTCCACTGGTGGGCTTGGGAGCAGTTGAAGTAAGGAGGCTCTTCCACTTGGGTTGTTTCAGGCCCAAGTGCCCCATCCCATGACCTGGCTTTCTGGGGACAGCTCCAGTGTTCAAACAAAAGGAGAAAAAAAATGGCAGCTGAAATGTTAGAGGCAGTGTTAGCAAGATGGATAGGAATGGAGAGAAAGAAGAGGAGATTGACACACTTATCTAACTGGTTTTCGTCATACAACTAGTCTTTTGGGGATTCCATTTAGAATGTCACAGAGTAAAGGGGTGTCTACTTTCTGCTTTGAGAGCTGTTGATTTCTACGATTCTTGTAGCACCAGCTGTGTTTGGGGTGTGTTGGTCTCTACCCCATGTTCTGTCCAAGCATCCCTCTAAACGAAAACCATTAACACTTCTAAAATATGCACCCATTTGAAAATGCATCAACCCTTATCACAAGTGTAAGAAGGGAAGATGTTTGAAAGAGACATAAATAAATTAAAACTGATAATGAGCTATCTCATCATAGCTTTCTATTGATCTTATTATTTGTATATATAAATAATTTGCCACTTATTTTTGCTTTTAGAAAATGAGTTTCTCATGGATCTGACTCAATTACTCTAAATTGATGGCTCCCCCTACTCCCAGCCAAGTCACAACTTGGACGTCCTATCCACACACAGGGAGAGTGTGCCTCTTCTCCTTCCCCTTCTTCGTGTCTCTGGCCCCAGGTTTCTTTCAAGTTAAAACACGAAGGCCTGAGTGTTTGCCGCATCTTGTTACCAAGTTCATATCTGGTGTCACACGTGGTCAAATCAATTGCTGCTTCTGAAAGTAATTCAGGAACGATATTAAATACTTCCCCATCCCTGGGTTTTGACAACCTTTATTTCAGTAATTGGAAAAAGGTGTAGATAATCAGTTCTCTCCACTGACCTCTGAGAGTTTGCCTAACTGAGTTTTAGACCTGGCCTGAGAAGCATTCTGGCTATGACACTTCCCCTAAAGGGGATTCAGATGACCCAGCAAAACACCAGAACTTGAAAAGTTAAGACACATTGGCCACCATTTCCACCTTCCCCTTAAATAAGCCAGATATATTTTTTGCTTTCTATCGGACCTTTATGGAGCATGCTTTCCCCAACAGGACTTAGAAGAAGAGGTTGCAGAATTATTCTATGATACGATCAAAGACTTCCCAGAGCTGACATTTGCAGTGATGGCTATCAAAAACACCCGTGGACGTTTCAGCGTCATCCTGGACAGTGTCCTTGTGTTCAAGAAGGTAGGACTTGGATCCTATTTTTAGCGAGGGGTCTCTAGTTCAAAGTAGTGGAACCTGTGTGGGCTTCTGGTCCAAACTCGGTGACATCTCAGTTACCTGGTGTTTCTCTGGATTTTATGGTCATTCTCCATTGGATGCTGCTCCTCCTTCCTTAACCAGTAAATACCATCTTGTCCATCAAGGTCCAATCTCACACGTTTGTTTTTCTTCTGGCCCACGCTTCCCCATCCTCCCTCCATCACCCATTACCATCTATACACCCGTGACTTATGAATATCTGTCTTGGGCCAGACTTATCCAGTCTCCAGACCCTGACAAGCAGCACCAGAGGGCTCAACACGGCTAAGCTCAAGGTCATGGTCTGCCCTTCCGGTCTTCTGCATGTTTTCATTCCCTTAGTAGAGGGTTCCTGGTCAGATCTCTGACCATGAAAACCTAGGCATCACTCAAATCTCTGTCTCTGCCCACCCTTCAGGACCAGTCCATCACCCCAGCCCTATAGATCTTATATCTCAAACACCCCTGAATCTAGGCATCTCTCCCTGTATCTTCTGCAACTATTCTAAATAGAGTGATCAGCATCTCCTGTAGCCTATGGCAGTAATCTTTGGCCTGATCAGAACAGATCAGGTGCTCTCAACAGCGTTCTTCCCCAAATTCAAG
Source organism: Marmota flaviventris (assembly GCF_047511675.1). Classification (NCBI taxonomy): domain Eukaryota; kingdom Metazoa; phylum Chordata; class Mammalia; order Rodentia; family Sciuridae; genus Marmota; species Marmota flaviventris. The sequence continues at coordinate 14,109,528 of NC_092516.1, read as the reverse complement.
ACTGGGGATCACCTCTCTCCTCTCTGAAAGCCCTTTAATGGCTTTCAACGATTAGCATATAGACTGAAATCCTTAATGAGGACTGTAAGACTTTCCAAGGGACCTTCCTCGGTCCCTTTCCAGGATTTAGACCTGAGCTGCCCATAAAGCAACAACTAGTCATTTACGACTATTACCATTAACATTAATTGAATTAAAATTTTAATTCTCCAATAAAACTGACCACATTGCAAATACTCTACAGCCATATGAGGCTGGTGGTTATTATATCCCAGAGCTCAGATTTACAGAGCATTTCCACCTGTTGGAAGTTTTGGACACTGTGATCTGTTTCTGGAAGATCCCTCAGTTCCTTCCCACGGGAAGCCAAATCTTTCCAATTGCCATGTTACTTACAGATCTTGTCCAGTGAGGATAGTCACTTATCCAAGGCCACTGAGGAGTGGTACCCAGATCTGCTTGACCTACAGGGAGGGCGGTGAGCCTTCAGTCTTCTCTTGGGCCTGGGAAAGCCATGGAGAGGTTTTAAGTTGGTGGATACAATAATCTGATTCACTTAGCATTGTCTTCTCTAACTCCATCCATTTACCTGCACATGCCATGATTTTATTCTCTTTTATTGCTGAGTAATAGTCCATTGTGTGTATATGCCACATTTTAAAAATCCATTCATCTATTGAAGGGCATCTAGGTTGGTGAAGTTAGCCAATCCCCAAAAAACCAAATGCTGAATGTTTTCTTTGATATAAGGAGGCTGATTAAAAGTAGGGTATGGAGGGGGGGAACATGGGAGGAATAGATGAACTCTAGACAGGGCAGGGGGGTGGGAGGGAACAGGAGGGGACATGGGTAATTAATGATGGTGGAATGTGTTTTTGATCATTATTATCCAAAGTACAGGTATGAAGACACGAATTGGTATGAATATACAACGAGAGATATGAAAAATTGTGCTCTACATATGTAATAAGAATTGTAATGCATTCTATCATATATAAATTAAAAAAAGAATATAAAAAAATAGTTAAGTAAAATAAAAGGGAAAATGTAGAAAACAAATATTGTTCTACCCTTTGTATTTTGTTCTTAAATATATATGTATATGCATACATGTAACGTATAAACTTATATATGTTTATGTATCTAAGCATAAATGCATAAGATTAATTAAGAGTATTTACTTGGAGGGAAGTGAATTGGGAGATTTGGGGATTTGTCCGATAAAGAGATTAACTTTTTATTATACATTCTTTAATATCATTGGAAGATTTGCCATATATATTATTATCCATAAAAAATTGTTTCATGTTTTACACCTTTAACTCTACACTTGGTAAGCCTAGCTCAGTTAAAAAGTTAGTCAGTTAGTCACTCTCATTTTAAGTCCTGGCTCTGGGGCTGGGGGTGCAGGTCAGCAATGAGCACAGGCGTAGCATCGGCAAGGCCCTGGGTTCAGTCCCCAGACCCATCCATCAACCCTGGCTTCGCTTCTTACTAGCTGAGCAACCTTGGATAGGTTACTTCACTTCTCTGTGCCTCAAATTTGCTGAAGTGCAAAGTAGGAGAGATAACAGCACCCAGTTCCATGAGATGCCAGGAGGACTAAATAAGGTGGTTATATAACGTGGTTAGAACTGTGGGTGGCAGAATGTGAGCTCTCTAGTGTCATTAAACTATGATTTTGACCAGTAAGGAGCTGAGACTTTATCCAAACGATAATTTGGTGCTATTAGGTGTTTGAGTGAGAAAATGATGTATGATCAGTTTTGTGTCCTAACAACATGGCTGTGGCGGAAATGTGGGGAATGGATTGGAGTCAAGCAAGAAGAGAAGAGGGAAGGTCAGTGGGAGGCAGCTGCAGGGAGTCCAGGTGACAGGTCTGGACCAAGGTGGGTGGTGGAGATGGAGAGAAGGAGATGGAATAGAAATTCACATAATCTGCTGCTTCTCTTTCTCTCAGAGACTTCAGTCCTGGGCTACAAAGAATCGAATTGTTCTCTGTTAGTCCGGATCCTTCTGAGAAGCAGTTACCAAGCAGGGTGGGAAACGCAGAATATTTATTAGGGAAAAGAAGGACATCAAAGAGGTGGGGGAGACTCTGAGTGACATTAGACCATGGCAAAGATCTGACCCTTGGAAGGAAGGAAGGAAGGAAGGAAAGAGGGAGGGAGGAAGGGAGGGAGGGAGGAGGGGAGAAAGGGAGACACTTTGACCCAGTGGCGTTCTAAGAGGGTTTGTCAGAGTTGCCCACTGGGGAACGGATGCCCTCAGTCACTGGGTCGCACACTGTCCAGCCTCAGCACAGATATTTTGATGGAGTCCAGAGCCCAGAGGCAGTATCCGTCAATCACACTTCCTGTTGTTACAGATCTGAGGTGTTCACGGGCTGCCACCTGCCTGGACCCTACCTCCAGGCTAATCGGCTCAGTCGTTCATATTTAATAGATACCTGGATGCAGTATTCTCACCTGCCACCACCCCTCACCATTCTCTTATCCCAGGGAAAGATGGCACCGTTTGAATGTATTAAGTACCCATAGCAAGGAAGCTACTGCCCTCCAATGATTTTCTTCTTTTGCTCAAGGGAAAAATTGTCAATCGTCAAGAGCTCATTAATGAGAATACCAACAAACAGGACCTCCATCAAGTCATAAAACAGCACCTTACAGATTTTGTGATTGAATTCAACACGGAGGTCAGTAAGCAGAGGATCCCCGGGAGACGGACAGCTGGGGGTGAGTGACGGTGTGTGCTTGCGATGACAGGTTTTCCTTGGAATTTCAGAACAAGGATCTGATTTATGAAATGCGCGTCTTTAGTCACATGCTGCTCTTTATCTCCAAAACCTCGGAGCCGTACGGTGTCATCATCCAGCATTATAAAATGGCATCGAAGGAGTTCCAGAACAAGGTTTGTAGAATGGGCCGTTGCTCCTTGGGGCTCTTGGGTGGGATCACCAGCCATGCAGACTGTGAGGCCATTGGCCTGTTCTGCTTCTTATAAATGAAGCCAGGAATAGTTTGTGTATTGATTTCCTTATTTGCCTGTATCAATACTATGCATTATTTACTATTTAATTTTTAAATCAGCCTCCTTTATTACTCTTGCCCAGCCTCTCTGCCATTTTGGCTAAGCTTCTGCTCCTTCACGCATCTTTTTAATAAGGCTCCTCTGGGAACATGATGGTTGGTTCTGTTTTGATGGAGCACCTGGACTAATCGTGGGTGAATGCAATATGGTAGCATTTAGCTTGGAGTTGAGGGGGGGAGGAAGACCACTCCTGCCTGAAGTCGAGGTATATGAAAAACCTGCAGGCATGAAGCAGCATGGCTGGTAAATCATTGCTGAGATTTTGGACTTTAACAGACCCCAATTCAAATTCTCTCCTTCTTCTAAGCTTTGTTGTCTTAAGCGAGTTTCTTAACTCTCAACCTCAGGACCCTCCTATGGGAAATGAAGACTTGTAATAAGAATTGAATTAGAAGCACCTGGCTGGGTACAGTGGCGCACACCTGTAATCCCAGTGGCTAGGGAGGCTGAGGCAGGAGGATTGTGAGTTCAAAGCCAGCCTCAGCAACAGCGAGGCGCTAAGCAACTCAGTGAGACTCTGTCTCTAAATAAAATACAAAATAGGGCTGAGGATATGGCTCAGAGGTCAAGTGCCCCTGAGTTCAATCCCCAGTACCAAAAAAAAATAGAAGCACCTGTGTTGCTTGTGATTATTGTCACCATATCATCATGAGAGACAAACCAGCCTGAACTCTAAACCTACACATCATGTTCTTACCACCACCTAGACTCTGGGGGCTCTTTACCCAACTATTTTCTTAATTTTTAGAAGAAGTATGATAATGGCAAGTTTTTTTTTTTCATGTAATGAAAATTATTCTGAAATTTTTTTTAGTTAAAAACTTTTAAACCTAAGTTAAACACAGAATAAAGCCACGTGAGTTAGTCACCTTCTTGTCAATGTGATCAAAATACCTAGTACAAGCAACTTAGAGGAGGACAAGTTCACTTGGGCTCGTGGTTTTAGAGGTTCAGTCCATGGTGGGCTGAGTCCTTTGAGCCCCAAGATGAGGCAGAGAATCATGGCAGAAGTGTGTTGTGGAGAAGCTCTGCTCTGTTCATGGTGGCCAGGAGGCAGACAGAGGGAAGGCGCTGCAGGGGTCACAGCCCCAGTGACCACCTCCTCCGGCCACGGGGGTATGAGAGCTCTCATAGTCCATGCGTTTCACCTTCTGAATATTCTTAACATCCACCCAGGAGCTTTGGGGAGACACCTCCTGGCCACGCCATAACCGCAGGCCTGGGCAGAGTTCATGTTCATACCACATCCTGCCACGTTAGTTACCAGAAGGATGCTTCCTACCCCAGAAATCCTTCTTACAAATATATTGCCTGTTTTTTTCAATTTTACACTAAGATTTTTTTTTCAATTTTACTCTTTTATCACCATGGGATTGGATAGCAGTTCATTCTTAGCCAAACCACCATCTTCCAGGTTATTTTTTTTTTAACTCTTTGAACCAGCTGGAATTTATTTTAGGCACAGATGGAGAGATGATTCTCTTTTCCCTAATTACTGACCTTCCCAAATGCCATTTATTGAGCCAAAGATAAACAGACTAATATTGCTCCAAAGGTCATACCCCCAGGTCCACCTCATCGCCTCTGTACCCCAGCCCCAGCGTGTCCAAGGTGGCTGGTACTTGTTGAAAGTATACGAGGTGACCTCAACAGGACTGTTCTTTCAGTCTCCCTGGGACCTAGAAGAGGGGCACACTTTGGAGGCCTTCATCTTCCCATGGATGAATAATGACCTGAAACACCAGGCGTCTGCAAGGGCCTCTTCTTGTCCCCTTGTTTCCTCTCTTTGCTCTGCCACTAGAGTGACCATTTAAACATTACCATCATGTCACTCTCAGACTCTTCCACGAGTCTCCATTACATCCAACCAATCCCAAGCTCTCTCCTGGACCCCCAACCTCGACTTTGACAGCCTCTAACCTGGTCTCCCTTGACACGGTCTCCCATGACACTGTCCCCCATGGTGTTGAAGCCACAGTGGCTCCCTTGTTCCTAAACAACTCTGAGGTCTGTGTTTGCCTTGGCACCAGGCCTTGGGGTTGACAGTTTCCGCCACGTGGATCATGCATGGTTCCTGGGCTGGGTACTCACCACCCAGGTCCCAGGCAAAGCGTCACCTCCTCAGATGCTCCTCCTGACCACCTTGACTCTTACTGACCCCACTGCCTCCTCTGTGCAGTCACTCTGTCCCAGGCCCCTGACCTGTTGTCTGTGACTCATTGCTCTCTGAGTTTATCAGTTTGTTTACTCAGCTGTCATCTGTCATCTCCATGGGAACACAAGCTCCGTGGCAGACAGGCATTTTGTCTGCTTCCGGCAGCACTGTATCCCCAGTGCCCAGTAAAATTCCCAGCACATAGTAGGTACTCGACACATCTCTGTTGCATGAACAAGTGAGTCGAGCCGTGGGTTTCTTTTATAATTTTGGATACTAATAAGAGTTGGCATGCTCTGAGCACTTTCTACCTGCCAATCACTGAACTCAGCCCTTTCATAGTTTTCCTGTTTGATTCTCACAGTGACCCCCTGGGGCAGGTACTCTTTGCCTCACCATTTTACAGATAAGGAAAACTGAGGCACAGATGAAGACAAGACCTCAGGACTTCTTGACTATTCCTAAAGTTGTGTGGAGGGTCACAGCACGGGATGCTGAAACCAGGCTGTCAACGGCTACCAGTCTTGCATTTGGGTGCAGGGCTGACTTTACTGTCTTTTGGAGGTGCTCCAGGACCCCACTATTCCCCTTCCATTAGTCCACAGCTTTACAGCAGTTTCTCTCCCTTAGTAAAAAGGTCCAGAGAGACAAGGGTTTTGTTCAATTTGGCAGATCCTTTTCATCCTTGTGGACGCAGACCAACCCAAAAACAAACGTGTCTTGGATTACTTCCGGATCACGGAGGTCACTTTACCGTCTGTCCAAATCCTAAACTTAAGCTCCGATGCCAGGTACAAAATGCCTTCAGATGAGATAAACTATGAAAACCTCAGGAGATTCGGCCGCAGCTTCCTCAGTAAAAGTGCCAAGGTAAGGTTGCTCTGAGGTAAGTTTCATCCAGAACTACCCATAGCTCACTAAAGGAAATCATTCCTTTCTTGTAATATTGCTGGCTTTGGTTGTCTGAAGGAAGAGACAGAATAAAGGGCAACCTTTTGGCTCAGGGTGGGGAAATATCACCATTTCCCCACCTGAAATCTATCCAACTTTTGGCTCTCCTGAGCCTACAATCCCACCATTCATTCTTGAGTTGTAAAGTAAGTTTCCAATACAAATGGCAGGTCCCATGGAGGGCTAACTAGAAAGGAGGATTTTAGCCTCTAATCTGAGAGATCTACTTGGCCCAAGGGTAGATGCTTCCTTCGGGAGAGAGAAAGAACTAGAACAGTTATAGCAATCAGGATTTTAGCCTCAAAAGATTTTAGGGACCTTCTGGCTGGGTGGGGGTGGGAGGGGATCTGTGTTAAGGAGTGACTCAGAAAGGTAGCTGTTTTAGTCATCTTTGCCTCGCTGGGACCAAAAGACCTAACAAGAACAACTTAGAAGATAAAAAAAAAACTTTCTTAGCTCACACTTTCAGAGGTTCAGTCCACGGTCAGTCGACTCCATAGCTCTGGGCCTGAGGTGAGGTAGAACATCATGGCAGAAGGGCGTGGTGGGAGGGAAGCAGTTTAAGACGTGGCAACCAGGAAGCACAGAGAGCTCTGCTCGCCAGGGACAAAATTTAAACCCCAAAGGAACACCCCTAGTGACCCACCTCCTTTAGCCACACCCCACCTGCCTACAGTTACCACCAGTTAATCCATCAGTGGATTAGTCTACTGATTAGGTTATACCTCTCATCATCTAATCATTTCATAAATGGAGATACTCCAGACAACCCAACATCTATAGTCACCTACTCCACGTGCTTCCATACTTTCTATCCATTCCCCTAGGACTGCTGCATCCCTGTAGCCTCCTCAAGGAGAAGTTGTTCTTCTTTCATGCAGAACATCATCATGGGGCCAAGTGGAAAGGCTGGTGTGCTTACTGTTACCTCCAATGTATTTCCACTCCTTTCACCTTCAAAACCCCTATATTTTTTGGATCCCATGCTTTTGAACTTTAGACCGTTTATTCCCTCTTCTGGTTGCTGTCCTGTGACCATGTCCCCTTCCCTCTCTGAGGAGATAAGATCCTGACAGCCATCTTGCCCCCCAACACCTGTTCTGCTATCATTTCCAGGGATCTCAATATCTGATACCCTGCTCTCACTTTTCCAATAATGGGTGTGTCCATGCCGTCCCAGCCCTCATCCTCATGGCCACAGTCAGAAAGAGCAGCAGCCCCTCCAAATGCCTGATTTCAAAGTTTCCATCTTCTTAGTTTCCTCCTCCAGGACCTGTTTTGCTACAATTCCTCACACTTCCCGTGGCCTCCAGTCTTCTGATCCCACTTCACAGTTTCTTGAGTACCATCTTCCATGAACTAGGATTCCATTGTTTCTTGCTCCGTCAACTCCTTCTTCTCCTCCATCTTCTACCACCTTTATATCCTGTAGTCCTCACCAGGGAAAATTCCAACTCTAGTTGATCCCACTTAGCTTCCCTAAGTGCTTCCAGGCTGATACTAGAGAAAAAGATCACCATGGAGCTGGATGGCTACAAGGAACCACCAATCAAGCCTTTCCTAGGCTCCAAAACATCCTAGCACCCTGTACAGATTTCTCTTAGTGTGTCTATTCTTTTGATCTTTGAGTCTATTTCACCTTCTACCCCATTTCTACTTTCACTGTTAGCTGAGAGCTCCTCCCATACCTCACTAAGAAAAGAGAAGTCTTCATACTTAGGCCTCCCATTTCCTGTCACCCTATCTACACACCTTGGTCCATCCTCTCTCTCTCTCCCAGTTACATCTGGGGAGATACCTCTTTCCCCCTCAAAGGCCAACATGTCCTCCTGTGCCCCTTCACATGATGTGCCTAATGTAGCCCATTCCTAGTATGCCATAATTTTCACCACCGCCCATCTCCTATGCCCAGGCCACACCTGCTTTACACTCCCACTGAAGGAATCTTTAAATTCCTTCCGGGGCTGGGGTGGGGGGTAGGCAGGACATGGTGGGAGAAAGAGCCAGTGAATTGAGCAGAGGCCAGAGAGCAAAGCCTCATAGCACAGTAAAGATTCGTGATCTTAAGAGCAATGAGAAGCCGGAAAGAGACCGACTTGTAGAAAATACAGGCAGCGAGAAAGAATTGGAGGAAACCCAGGCAGAACATCAGGTGTCGATTACAGTAATGCAGGTGAGAGACGTAGGCTACTTGGGCTAGGGTGGTAATGGAACAGATGAAGACAAGGATGTAGATACAAGGGACATTCATGAGTCAAAATTTGTAGAGAAAAACATGGTCTAGGATTTTGAACACTTCCTTGGAACAGATGCAAGGGCTGAGTTCATTCTTTCATTCATTTGCAAAACATTTATTGAGATCCTACTATGTGCCAGGCAGTGGTTACTCAATGACAAGAGAAGAATCTCTTTTTTTAATATATATTTTTTTAATTGTAGATGAACATAACACATTTATTTATTTATTTATTTAATGTGGTGCTGAGGATCAAACCTAGCCTCACATGTGCTAGGCAAGCACTCTACCACTGAGCCACAACCCCAGCCCTGAGAAGAAGAGTCTTTTAGGACGTTCCATCCCTTCTGGACACAGTGAGACCTCTCAAATTTGCTTCCTAGGAACATCAGTCCAGTGAAGAGATTCCGAATTATTGGGACCAGGGTCCAGTTAAGCAGCTCGTGGGGAAGAACTTCAATGTGGTTGTCTTTGACAAGGAAAGGGATGTATTTGTGATGTTCTGTAAGTATCTCCAACAGAGGCTGAGTCAGGTTCAGGGACGCAACATTGCTTTTCAAGTGTTGTTCCTGAATCTCTGAGCTCCGTAATCTCCAAAACCTAGGGATGCACCCTACCGATGATGGTCTGCAGACACTCAAAGAGACTGGATCAGGTTGCTTTTGGCTACAATGCAACCCTGGCCCCCCAAATCTAATTCTTGGAATGTATGGCATGCCTTCCACATAATCCAGGCCTGTGGCTACTTGTAATAATAATAATGCAGATGGCTCACAGGGTTTGATCGAATGCCTCATATGCTGAATCATTGCATACCTTACCCACTTAATCCTTACAACATCCTTCTGAAAGTAGCTACCATTATCCACATTTTTATGGATAATGACTCCAATGCCTTCATACCCCTCTCTCACTCTTAGGTAGGTTTTTGACAGAACCTCCAGTGCTATACAGAGTTCCTCTGCTTTTGGCTTTATGGGACTTATCCGATGATCCATTTGAGGTGGAAACCCAAATTCTTCATGTAAAGGACTTGGCAGAGTGTCTGGTAGAAGCACAGTAAACAACAGCTATTTTTTTGTTGTTGTTATTATTCCTATTATTGTTTCCAACACTCATCTGAGTTGGGACTATTGTCCTTTCCCATGGTTTCTAGTTTGCATGGGAGATCCAAAGCTAGAGGCTTTCTCTTCCACCATGAGACACTGGGGATCTTGACTCTGAAGTTACTTTAGGCATCTCCTTTACAGGCAGAGTTACCACTTAATGAGCACTTACAATGAACCAGCATGAGTTTTGTGTTAAGTTGTGTAACAATGAGCCTGTGGTGAAGGGATGGCGGTTTTCTCTATGATACAGGTCAGGAGCCCAGCCTCAGAGAGGGTCATTACCTTACCCCAGGTCACACAGTAAGTCCAAAAGTTCCGAGCTAGCTTTGTGCCATTCCTGGGTTAATTGCATCATACAGGACTTTGATAGTCTCTCTGAATTCATCTCTTGTTCACAGAGCAAGGTATTTCAGGTCTGTGGCTGAATCACTGCAATCTTCTGCCTGCACAGGAGAGGTGGGGGTGGCTTCTCTGCATTCACCAGATGCCCAGAGTTCTAAGAACACTCATTTAGTTCTGATAAAAGGCAAAAGTAACCTCATTTTCTTGGAAGCAGGACTGTCGGATTGGCCCCCTGGGGCTGCAGCCATTAGGCACCCTCCTGTTCTGACCCAGGGCCTGATGGTTTCCAGGGGCACACTGGGGTGCTGCAGGCAGGCAGCGGGTGGGCGGCCACAGAGGTGCATATTCGTAAATGGAAGATGATCATGCAAAGGTGACATGTCGGGGGCCTTCAAGGCCACTCCTCTCCCAGGACAGAAACAGAGCTCTGAGCTTTGAGGAAAGACAGCAGGTGAGGTTGGGCCTTCCTGATGCTGCTTGTCTCAGTCCCTCCAGAGCGCACCTGGGCCACACTCAAAGCTCAAAGAACCATCTGGGACAAAGTCTGCTGTCCCCTTCCAGGGGAAGTCACACTGTCATACTTTTGGGGCACACCCATTCACTTCTTGGGCATGTTCTCCTCCAAGGGACTGAAGGGCATATTTATATTACACGGTGTTTTGTCATGTTCTGTTTGTAGTACCAAGGCTTCAAATCCAAGCGGCCTGTCTTCAAATCCTGTTTCCTCTGCTTAATTACTGAATGACCTTGGGCCAGCAGCTTAACCTCTAATTGAAAACCCCTGGGCTAAAAATCCACCCCCACCACACACACCTCTCTCATGTGATTTTTAGTAGACCATGAGGAATCACCTAGCATAAATATTTTTCTTGGAAAGGGAAGGAATAAAAAAGAAAAATAAATTATAGGAAAAAATGCTAATGTGCCCAAAGGGTTAGTGTTTGGGTTAAAGGGGACGGGGGTGACTTTTTTCTCATTTAATTTAATCATCATTAAATTAAGGATCAGGTACTGTGAGAGAAATGTGAAAACAGCCTACAACATAAATAAGATTCAAAAGCAGTTCAAAAAGCAGCCACACCATGAGTGCGGCAGGCCTGGGTGGCGTCATCTCCCAGAGCCTGACCTGGACCCTCTCTTGCAGATGCACCGTGGTCTGAGAAGTGCCAAGCCCTCTTCCCCGTGCTGGAGGAGCTGGGAAGAAAGTATCAAAACCACTCCACGGTCACCATCGCCAAGATCAACATCATGGCAAATGACATCCAGCTGACCCACCTGGAGCGGTACCCATTCTTCAGACTCTTCCCCACCGACTCTCAACAGGTCGGGCGGCTCTTTGGATCTACATAATTGAAATTGTTGTTATATTATCACCAGTTTCTCCCCCTCTCCAGCTCTGCATTCTGCCAAACCAGCTTCCCTCTCTGTTCCTGCCCTATTCTTCTCTCATGTTTGAGTTCAAAGGATATCGTCCAGTAGCTTCCACTGAAGTCCTAAGACTCACTATACTTGCATGCAGCTTAGGTCATTTGTTCATGCCTGACCACAGGGGCCAAGCTGCTGTGGATGTTTGGATGGGTCAGGAATCTATGGCTTCCTCTAGAGACTGATATCTCCTGAGACTGTATGGGAAAAGGTGGGGGAAAAAAGTGGGGGGATCTCCGTGGGAACATGGGGATAGAGCAGGGGCAGATGAAGGGAGAATGTGTGGTAGAGACAATTGATCAGTGCCTTTTACACCGTGGGACTAGCTATCCACCAATCATCCCCCGTGTTGACGGAGCACACCTCCATGACAGTTGGCAATGTGGGGGGACAATGTCAATTAAAGAAATGTGAGCCAAGGGGCTCCTGAGAGAGTGTGGCTGTGCAGGAGAGAGAAGTCGTCGCGGTGTGGTTCCATCTGTACATGTGACTGGAATGCAGGAGAGGGACAGATTCTGGAGGGCAGATATGGCAGAAGTCTGCATGAAGACGTGGAACTCTGGAGAATGCTGGGGATTTCAATCCGACTAGAGGAGGGGTGGGGAACTACAGACAGGACAACTAAAAATAAATATATTTTTTTAAAGAAAGGATGGGCTGAGGGAATGAGCCTAAGTCCCACATCTTGAGTTATCTGAAAAGGAATTTAAGCAATCAGGGGTCAGCAAGCCTCTTCTTAACTTTCCTAAAGACTGAAAGGGGACAGGGAACTAGCTAATGATGACATCACTGTCCACGTGCCAGCAACCTTGTAAAATAACAACTATTGTGGGACTGATCATGTAGTAGTAATAACAACAATGGCAAATACTTACTATGAGCCAATCACTGTTCTAAGCATTTTTTCATATATTAACTCATTTAATACTTACAACAACATTGTGAAGGAGTTACTAGTATTGAATCCATATTAAAGATGGGGAACTGAGGCAGAGAGGTTTAGCAAGCGGATCCCAGCACTAAGTCCTGCAGCCAGGGGCTAAGCCCTAGAGAGGTGGCTTTATATTCCATGCTGGATCTGCTATATTATAATCCTATGAAAAAATTATCTATTATCCTTATTTTGTAGCCATAGTAATGGAGACTCAGAGAGGTTGAGGAACCCAGGTTATTAGAAATTTATAACAATCCATGAACAGCTCACAGGAAGAGGCTCCCACCTAACCCTGTTCTGTCTTCTTCCTAGGCTGTGCTGTATAAGGGAGAGCATACCATGAAGGGCTTCTCCGACTTTCTGGAAAGCCAAATCAAGATTAGGATTGAGGATGAGAATGAGGTAAGGGGCCTGAGCCACATGCTGGATGATTCTCTCCTGCACACAAGGATCAGGAACTTGGTGGACTAGAAAAGAAAAAGTGTACCAAGCATTCCCCAAACTTCTGTGGCCTGGAGATGGCTGAGGATGGATGGACAATCACCCATTTGGGGTGACTTTCTTAGACACGCTTTCAAGGTATCCCAAGGGTATTTGTTATGAGGAAGTAGAAAGGACAGACTTGAGAAACACCAGGAAAGGCCAAGGTTCTGAAGTCAGAACCTAAGGTAGCCTCCTTTGTCCACTCTCCTGAGACGGCCACTGGATGTCTCCATGAGATTTTTTCCCTCTGGCACTACTGTCTTTTCCCCTAACCATACCTCAGTGAGGCCATCTTCTAGAAAGTGTCATGTGGATTAGTTAGGACTCGATTTGTTGCAAACGTCAACAGAACTAACCCTTATAACTGGTAGAACATCCATCTGGTGCATCCAAAAACTCAAATTTGCTTTTGGTCTTGCCATCTCTGGTTTCTTCTGTGATGGCTTCCTTCTCAAGTAGTTACCTCCCCACAGAAGATCAGAGATGATCCTAGAGCTCCAAACTAACAACTTCTTAGAAGTCCCAGTAAATGTTCCAGACTGGGATCTCACTAGCTAAGCCTAGGTCCTGGGCCACACCTGAGGTGAGGTTAGGCAGTCACAACGGTGGGCTTAGAGTAGGACAAGGTAGCTCCCCAAAGCTCCTCTTCCCAGGACAAAACCACAGTTGGGCACTTTACCACCAAAGGCAACTGCAGCTTCCAAGATGGACTCTCCAGGCACGTCCAAAAAGAGAACCTTGACAATTACAGTGTCAGTCATCACATGTATTTCCCCTTCCCTCTCTTCTCTCCACCTTTTCTTTGATAGCTATTGTCTATTGAACCAAATGAAGTGATAGAGGAGGAGGGAGTAGCCGAGGAAAAAGAAGTACCTTTTATGGAGAAAGAGTCACCTGAGCCGCAGGTGCCCGAGAAGCCGGTGCCCGAGCAGCCGGTCCCCGATCAGCCGGTGCCCGACCAGGAGAATGCGACCACACTGGAAGAGCCAGTGGGGCAGAAGATGACAGCTAAGAAAGAGGAGGTGGTCACGAAGCCAAAAGGATCTCTGACACCAGAGAAGAAACTAACACTCAAGGAGGAACTTTAGGTTCTCCAAAGCCAGGAGGAAGGGGCCCATGTTTCGGGTCTGGTGTCATTTCTGAGTGGATCAGAATACTCCAAGAATATATCATTATGGCAGGGTGGGTGGGTGCTGGAGAATAAAACCCCTAATGACGTTGGCCCTGTTTTACTCATTACCTCTTTTTTTTTTTTTTTCCTGGTTGATACTGCCTTTGGAGAGCTACACACAGATGTGAGAGAAGCCACAGAGCAACATTTAATAAGTGTTTACACACTCATTCATCTAATTCTAGAGCATCACTGGAGGCTGAGATTCTTATAAGAAAACTGAGGCACAGAGAGGTTAGGCAATCAGGATCACGCAGAAAGCTGCTGGGTTAGAGCCCCCAGAATCTCACCGCAGACACTGCACTGAACCTTGTGCCTACTACCTCCTGCCAGGGTGGAGCTCCAGGAGTTTGACTGAACCTTCCAAATGTGGTCAACTGATTTGCATTTTGGCACAGCAAGGAATAGATTCAACTCTAAAAGACTATCCCTAGATTTTCACACGTGACCTGCTCACTCAAGCAATTGTGCTGGGAGCATCCTCCATGGGGTCCTTTCCTTTCACTACCATAAAAGTTATTTACCAATCCACATGATTCCACCCACGTCCTTCCATGTGGCCCCACCCACTTCCTTTCATGTAGCCCCTCCCACTTCCTTCCACGTGACCTCACTTCCTTCCATCTAGCCCCACCCACTTCCTTCCATGTGGCCCCTCCCACGTGACTTCACTTCCTTCCTTCCATTTAGCCCCGCCCACTTCCTTCCATGTAGCCCCTCCCACTGCCTTCCATGTGGTTTTACTTCCTTCCTTCCATGTAGCCCCTCCCACTGCCTTCCATTTGATTTTACTTCCTTCCATGTAGCCACGCCCACTTCCTTCCATGTGACTTCACTTCCTTCCTTCCATTTAGCCCCTCCTCCTTCCTTCTTTCCATATAGCCCCTCCCACTGCCTTCCACATAGCCCTTCCCACTTCCTTCCTCGTGGCTCTACCCACTTCACTCCGTCTCGTCTACCAGTCACTGTGTTTCTCAGCTGCAGAAGCCTGGTAATTCATCGTTCCTGCCACTCTATACCTCTCTTCTCCCAGTACCCAAATTTCATACAAATGCTGGGCTGATGTTTTAAAAGTCACAGCTGTGAGTTCTTACAACTCTGCCCTGTTTCAGCCCCAGAGCGCCATCTTTATTGTTTTTAGGATAAAATCCAGTCGTCTCACCTATGTGCAAGGTCCTGAAGGTCTGCCCAGCCGATCTCTTCTCCCTCCCTCCCTCCCTCTCACTTTCTAGGCTCCAGTTCCACTTCTTGTCCATTCTTCGAACAAACCACATTCTCTCTGTCCTTGCAGCTACCCCCTTTGCCTAACATGCTCTCCCCTCAGGAAACACTCCCTGCCCCCACCTGGCTCTTCATGTAACTGTGTTCATATTCAAATGTCAGCTCCAGTGTCACCACTTCAAAGAAGCCCTCTTGGATACAGAAATTTGAATATTTGATACTAATATTTTTATTACCTCACGGTGCAATTGTGTGCCGCCTCCCTGCCCCAGCACGTCAGCCCCATGAAAGAGGACACATCTGTTTTCTTTCTTACTGCATTCCCAGTGCCTAGGATTCTGCTTGGTGCCCAGTAGATGCTTCATAAACGTCTATGGACCAAGTAACTATATCAGGCAGTACTCTCTCTCTGAGACACATGATTTCATGGTCACCCCAAAAGGAAGAGATGAGGCCAGGGTCTTCAGATCCAAATTAGAGCCTGTATTCTTTGACAAATTAACACAGACTTCATGGCTCAACAAACCACAAATTGATTGTCAGAGAGTTCTGGAGGCCAGAAACACATTTCCCTGGGCTACGTCATCACGGTTGCTTCCTTCTGGAAGAATCCCTCTCCTTGCTTTTTCTAACTCATGGGTGCCACCTGCATTCCTTGGCTTGTGGTTCTAGCCTGGAGTCACTCTGACCGTTTGTTTCATCCTCCCATCTCCTGCTTCCTATGATTCTGCCCCAGAATCTCTTCTGTAAGCACCATGGGGTTGAATCCAGCCTGCCTGGGTAACGTCTGCATCTCAAGACCTTTAATCACTCCTGCCCAGTCCCTTTTGTCCCATAAGACAATAGTCACAGGTTCCAGGGTTTAGGGTGTAGACATATGGAGGGGGGTTATTATTCAGCCTACTACACATATTGCTGATCTGTGTCATTTATTTCAGCCCATTAATAAGACTTCTGTTGAGGAGAAGGGTATTATTTTAGGGACTGTGGTATCTGTAAATCATCCAGCCCCCTCCACTTCCCACCTGTCACCTAGGCAGGATCTGTTTGTGCTTTTGTTCAGGCCTCCAGAGCCCATTTCCATACCACTGCGCCCCCAGCCTGGCCTGTCTGCATCCAGACGAAGCAGGGGACAGCCTGGGGCCCTGGAACTCACCTGTGCCAGGCACCCTGACATGGGCAGGTGTTAGTATTCAGGACACGGGACAAGGCTCACCTGCTTCCACCTAAGGCCAGGTGGCTGCCGGCTGAGGGTGGATTCACAGGGGCTGCTGAGAATCACGTGGAACAGGGCTCCTGACCAGCCACCAGCCAGAGAACAGGTGTGCTGCTTGCAAGTCCCGCAGGTATGACTGCGGCCTCAGAGTGGGACTCAGATGGGGGACTCGGTATAGGTGCATGGGGCAGGTGACATCCCTCAATGAGGAAGGTCTTCTCCCTTAGCTCATATTCTGCCCCTTCCCAATACCTACTAACCTCTGCTTCTGATCTCTTGTATTCTGTCTGACCAATTTTCCAACACTCCATTTCTTAGCTTCACTCTTCCGGAAAAGACCTAAAATCCTCCTAAGAACCTTCAATGGCTGAACATGGAGTGTTCTTTACCCTCTAGGAACACAGTCCATCAGAGGGCTAAATCTGAGTGAGGTTTAGGTTTGAGTCTGGAGTTAGCATTGACTAGCTGTGTCACCTTGGCAAAGGTCCCCAGCCTCTCTGAACTTTGGGCCTGTGGCCCCCTCCACCTCCCACCTGCTATGGGTTGTAACATGGATTGCTGCGATTCACTGTTTCCCGTGACTGATGTAAAAACACAACACGTGACATCTGAGGAGTATTCTGTATGCCAGAGCTGTGGCGATTATTAAAATTAAGTCTCTTGTCCCTGTTTGAAAGTTAAGAGTATTTCAAGAGATCAAGCGAGGTTCATTCAAAAGCATTTAGTGAACCTTGACCTGAAAATAAGATTAAACATATTGGTTGTATTTGAACAGGGAGGTCTTGGATGGTCTTGGTGAGCAATGTCAAAGGAGCTGGCTGCTCAAGGGCTATACAGCTGTGACCTAGAGATGTGCACATAAATCATTCAAGACATTTGGTGATGAAAACCACAGAAAGGGCAGAAATTGGTGGGATGCATGTGGGATCCAAGGACTGTTTTTGCAGAAGTGGGTGGCAGAGGTGAACACACCAGGGGGTGAGAGCAGAGATACAGGAGCAAGGGATCGAGGGAAGGAAAGGTCATGAGAGGATCTTTCAGAGGAAGGAGGAGGGGGCCTTCATCACTAGAGAGACGTAGGTAAATGGGTTGAATGAGAGGCCACAGCGCAGGGGCTCCAGTGAAGTCCACCATGTTGTCCTCAAGTGTGTGGCTGAGGAGAGAGACCTGAGGAGGGTGGGCGAGTGACCATCTGGAGACACTGCAGGGTGACCCAGCTGGGTCAAGCGAGGACAATGTCTACCGTTTCAAAAGGTAGGTTATATTATTATATATAAAGATGGCTTCTTATGCTCACAGATCCCAAGAGGTGGGGACATGCCAGGCCTTGGAGGGGAGGGGACTGGGGACGGGGGAGGCATACGGCGAAGCATCTGGGGGTCAGGCAGCAAGAGCCTTTATTGGGGTGTCTACAGCAAAAAATGGGAGAGGCCAGTAAGAGGTTAGGGACTGGCCAGTATTCATGGTTCCAGGGGGGCCTGAGGCACAGGGGTCATGCCCAGCTTTCTGGTTCCTGGGTGTCTCCTGGGGTGAACAGAGTGGGAAACGTGCCCCTAAGGCGAAGGCCCCATCATGAGGCTCTGGAGCGGTGGGCTAGCCTGGGAAGGTCCCCTGGCAAGCAAGTTGTTGGCTGTCTCTGGAAATTAGCTGTCCCCAGCGGGGATTGTCACAGTCAGGAAGGCACCATGGGGTGACAGATCAAACACAGAAACTAGAAAGCACTGTGACACTTGGGAACAGATTCCAGCCCCAGCGCCCCTTTGTCCCACCTTGTCATCTCCAGAAACCCCTGGAGTCGCCAGCTTTGAACCCCTCAAGGACACCCAGCCTAGGTGCCCATGGACCTCCTCAGAAAGGCACGGGCTACCAATGGCTGGTTCTAGAAAGAAGAGTAAATGGTAATTCAACAAACAAAGCGATGATAACATCCCTCTTCGCCCAAGAGCTGCGAAAGTGAGCCATGATGAGATACCTCTTATCTTTTTGGCCAAAATAAATGGAAGCCAGGCCCAGAGCTGGTGAGTCCTGTGGTGGGGACTGGCAATTACTTTTTGAACACCTCTGCGGGCTGCTATTTGGGAAGAGGTACCCGTAGTCTTCGTGCTGTGCCAACTTTTTTGACTCAGAAAATTCACTCCTGTGAAATTATCCTAAGGTGTTTGTCCCAGTGCCAAGGACTAGTACATGGGACAGATGAAGGAAATCCCCCAAAAGTCAGTGAGGAGGCCGTGGTTCTATTTCCTGTTCAGCCCAAGTTCATAGGCATTTTTTCTCATCATGATGACATCCTCTGTGACACTGATTTTTGGGTTGCCACCCACAGGGGACAGGGTCAGGAGACATGGCTCCCAACTACTCAGGCCATTTTTTGCCTCTGTGACTGTCCATGGGCAAAGCAGCATTTGTAGAATTTCCATGAACGAAATCGTCCCTATGCGCCTTCACTTGCGCCATCTCCATTAACTACCACTGTCTCTCAGGGAGATGGGCGGTCACCTGTTGTGGACAAGGAGAACAAGTTCAGGAAGATTAAGAAATGAGCCGGGCTGGGTGGTACATGCCTGGAATCCCAGCAGCTCGGGAGGCTGAGGCAGGAGGATCGCGAGTTCAAAGCCAGCCTCAGCAACATCGAGGCACTAAGCAGCTCAGTGAGACCCTGTCTCTAAATAAAATACAAAATAGGGCTGGGGATGTGGCTCAGTGGTCGAGTGCCCCTGAGTTCAATCCCTGGTACTCCCCGCCCCACAAAAAAGAAAGAAATGGGTCCACGGGGGTCAGAGTCATTATTTTTTCATGCATTTGATGAATATTAGTTAAGCACCTACTATGGACCAGGCACTGGGGATCTGGTAATGAGCAAACATGATAAGGGCAGACCTAGGATTCAGATTGGCTGACTCCAAAGTCAGTCTATTTAAATCATAAAGTCATTCCACGGCCCAGGGGCCCCCTCTGCACATGGGAATTCAGATCTCCATGTTTCAGAGTGGGCCGGGTCCAGGATATCCTGGTCTGACTTCCTACCCTTCTCGGCCCCTCTCTTGCCCATGTGTGGACCCTGGAGGAAGAGGCTGATCTGGTGAGGATGGAGAGCAGGAAGGAGCCCTCCCAGGACGGGGACCCATCCAGCACGGGCAGCCAGCAGCCCTTTTACCCTAATGCAGGCTGGCTTCAGGGACTGGCATCTGCCTGACTCTCTGGGTCCACCTCGTCCTTGTCAGTGACCAAGAAAAAGTCCAGGCCCTGCCTGCCCAGTTAATGTCTAACCCAGGAATCTCTGGATGTCAAAAGGTGCAGAACAGAGACCTTGTATTTCCAGGCACAGGGGGACCCCAAGGTCAGTCACTTGGTGTCTCCAGTTATTAGGGGACAAACAACCACCTCACAGTTTGGAACAGGCCAACATGTTGCCAAAGGAAAAAAGCAGACTTCCCCCCACCCCCAAGGAAAAGATCTCAAGGAACAGAACCAGAGACTAATTGGAGGAGAGAGTGCCCACCAGGGGCCAATGTGTGTATAAATAGGAGGCACACACTTGTGCCTGGACCAGCCTTTCCCTTCTGCTTCAGGTAAGGCACCCTGTGGCTCTCTTCTCCTGGCCCAGCATCTCCCCATTTCTGCTGGCTTCCATTCTATTTGAGGGAGGTAGGTGAGAAAGTCAAGTGTTTGGACCCTGGGGGTGGGGGCAGAGTTATTATTTTTCATTCATTTCATGAGTATTAGCTAAGCACCTACTATGTACCAGGCACTGGGGATATGGTAATGAGCAAACATGAAATTCCTTTTAATTAAGCAATATGTCAGCAAGCAGTGCACAGTAAGGATAAGAATAGTTTGACAAAACTTGGATTGATTTTGTGTGTGTGTGTGTGTGTGTGTGTGTCTGCATGCACACATAGGAGCAACTGCCCTGAATCAGGACATAACATCTTTTCCTTATGGCATACGTTAGTCACAAAGGTCTAGAAAACATGGCTCTAGAATGTGAGTTCTTTGAGGGCAGGGACTTCTCATAACTGAACTTGGCACAATTTCTGGAAGCAGTGATCCCTTCTTCAAAAATGAGAAAATCCAGTCTTAGCAGACTTGCCCAAGGTCACACTGGTAGTGACTGCCAGTACAGGGACTTGAAACACGTTTGTAGGCTCAGTAAGAATTGGAAACTCCCATCCACCTAGGACATAATAAGTGACCACTCTAGAAACATGGTGCTGTGTTGTGAAGGTTGATCATCTCTCATCAACCTTGGCTTATCTCAGGACATTTCTCTACCATACTTGAGTAGCAATGGAGACATGGACTTATCATTATTCATTGTTCTCCTTGGCACCTAGCTCCCTGTTTGGTACATAGTAGCTACTCAATTAGTGTTTGCTGAATGGCTCTGAGTCAGTTCAATGTTTCCAGGCAAGGCATCCGCGCTGGCTGTTAAGATTCAGAGCTGCCTCTGGTAAGGTGGGTGGTGAGTTCAGAGCACTACCCCTTCTTGCCACTTGGTGCTCCTAGTGAGAGATTTAGTGTTCAAAATGTGCAATGCGCTGAGACTTGGGAATCAAGGGTGGGTTGTGGGTGGGAATGAGGGTGCCACAGCAGAAAGGAAACCCCACCAAAGCTAGGGGCTGTCACATGGCACATATTTGTAGTCCACATAAATGGCTCATCCGGGAGTCGCACAGCGTACAACCAAGGCTTTCCTCCCAAGTACAGACAAGGGAGTCAGGTCCTGCATTTGTCCCATTTTTGATCTATGATCACAGGACTTTCAGCATCAGGGCAGAAATCCCAAGGGGCCAACTCGTCCTTGCCCTCGGGCAGTTGTTCCCAGGACCAGAAGCAGCCGGGAAGAGCAGAAAGGATGGGCCGTCTGTTCTCTCTGACCTGGTGGCTGATGGTCACAGTGGCAACCGCTTGGTTCATCAGAGCTGTAGCCACAGACTCCTCGGAAGCAAGTAAGTGGGGCGTGTGCGCGCATGTGCGCATGCGTGAGTTGTGCTGCAATGCGCCCTTTGAGGAAGCACTCCTTCTCCCTCCCCTCTCTTGCCTGGGATTTCCATAGTCTTTATTCTAAGTCCATTTCTTAGGCTGTAAAGTGCACGGGACTCCCCTGGAAAATCTGCTAAAATGCAGTTGGCTTCCATAGGTCTGCAGCCGGGCCTGGCACTCTGAATGTCTACCAAACTCCCAAGTGATGCTGACACTGTGGTCCTTGGACCTCACACCGAGAAGCACGGGGCTAGAGCATCACGAGGACTTTCCAACACTTGACTAGAGTCAGGAGCACACCCCACCAAACGGGGGATTTGCAGACACCAGGGCGACCCCCAAACACCTCCCCTTTCAACCTTCAGAGGTGGTTCCCTGGGTTGCTCACCGCCCTCACCCCACTTTCAGCCTCTCTTTGGAGCACAGCAAATACGATTGTTGGGCCGTAGTTAAGAGCCCACGCTCTGGCCCTGCCATCTGCACGCATGTCATGGCTGTGCTGTTCCCATCTGAGCAAGTGACTTAATCTTTCTGAACCTCAGTTCCCTCGTCTTTAAGATAAAGATAAATAAAAACAGATTCCAAGGAGCCGCTGGGAAGGATTCATGAAGACAATGAGTGAAAAGTGTATATCCTGTTACTTAGCATGTAGTAAATGCTCACTAAACAACAGCTTTTTTTAAAAACTATTATTTTTGTGGTGGAGGAACAAAGTACAACAGCCCTGCCAGGTGGACTTGGGGAGGTCTTCAGAAAGCAGGCAACACTGAGCAGTTTCTTGATAAAAGCTCATCCAGCAGGAAAGGGGCCTTGGACAGAAGGCATAAAATGGGCAAAATCCACCAAGGGGCAGCAGGTTCTAGAAGAGTATGGGGGATCCTGTGCTTTTTCCTTTGGATGTGGGGCGGTGTGTCAGGAAGACACAACTTGAAGGTGATGCTTAAGGTAGACTATGAGCTTAACATCGCCAGGCGAGGTGACAGGTCTGTTTTGGAGCGAACATCGGTTCCCTTGGGCGCAGGGTGGGGATCTTTGGTTGACCATTAGCCCAGCTGCTCGCGCTCTGAGGCTGGTCTTTTCTGGATGCAGGGAGGTGCTCTGAGTGTCACAGCAATGCCACCTGCACGGAGAACGGGGTCGTCACGACGTGCTCCTGCCAGGAGGGCTTCACCGGTGACGGCCTCGTGTGCGCGGACCTCGACGAATGCACCATCCCAGGGTCGCACAACTGCTCCGCCAACAGCAGCTGTGTGAACACGTTGGGCTCCTACGCGTGCGTCTGCGCAGATGGCTTCCGCCTGTCGCCAGGGCAGGGCTGCGTGGACGTGGACGAGTGCGCCGAGCCGGAGCTCAGCCGCTGTCACGCTCTGGCCACCTGTGTCAACGTGGAGGGCAGCTACCTGTGCATGTGCCCCGAGGGCTACGGGGGCGACGGATGGCACTGCGAGTGCTCCCCGGGCTCCTGCGGCCCAGGGCTGGACTGCGTGCCCGAGGGGGACCAGCTGGTGTGTGCTGATCCGTGCCAGGCGCACCGCATCCTGGACGAATATTGGCGCAGCACCGAGTACGGGGCTGGGTACACCTGCGACACGGACCTGAGCGGCTGGTACCGCTTTGTGGGCCCGGGTGGCATGCGCCTGGCTGAGACCTGCGTGCCGATCCTGCGCTGCAACACGGCTGCGCCCATGTGGCTCAACGGCACGCACCCGTCCAGCGACGAGGGCATCGTGAACCGCACAGCCTGTGCGCACTGGAGCGGTCACTGCTGCCTGTGGGACACGCCGGTCCAGGTGAAGGCCTGTGCCGGTGGCTACTACGTCTACAACCTGACAGCGGCCCCCGAGTGCCACCTGGCCTACTGCACAGGTGAAATGCGCCCCTCCTCGCCGGCTCCTAGACAGGGGAATGGGGTGTGTCTTTGTTGACGCTCTGTCTGTCCCCTGTGGTCCTGCAGATCCCAGCTCCGTGGAGGGCACGTGCGAGGAGTGCAGTGGGGACGAGGACTGCATATCGGATAACGGCAGGTGGCGCTGCCAGTGCAGACAGGACTTCAACGTCACCGGTAAGGACAGCGGAGCGGAGGTGGTTTGTTGAGAAAGTGTCAGAGACTGGGGGAGGGGCACATTCCGGGGTGGGGTGGGGGGGCTGTGGATATAACCCAGGGGACACGTATCCAATCTGAAAAGGAAAATTCCCCTGACACTCATTAAAACTGGCTCCCCGTGCCATTTTAGTTGGTCCCAAAGCTCCCAGGGATTAAGGGACCTCACACTCATCCTCCTTTCTGAGGTCCCCCACCCTGCAGTGGACATACAAGTTGCTGCCACCATGTAGCCAGAGGCCACCCAAGCCACCTGTGGCATTGCAGTTCAGGCTCCAGTATCTATTGACCAGCTTGGGATCCTGGGCAGGGCACTGGCCATCTCCGAGCCTCAGTTTCTTCATATGACAATTATTGGAGATGGCTAGTGTCTCCAGGCTTGTCATGATTTCTGTCACAACCCAGTGCCAATTTCCCAATTCTGCTTTCTCCAAGTACCACCTATGCTGTGAATTTTATTATTATTTTTTATATTTTTTATTTGTTCCTATTAGGCATGGCAGTAGAATGTATTTTGACATATTATAAACTCTGGAACCAACCTAGGTGCCCTTCAACCGATGGATTTTATTATTAAACCTATTTTTCTTCAAATGGACTGCATCTCATCTCCAAATTCATTTGGGATGTTGGTGGTCACCTCCGTGTTGGCTGCTTAATGACACCGACTTGAGAAAATTAACTGTCAAAACAAATCAACAGAAAAGAAAGTTATTGCAATGATTGCAGTAAAGCAATTTTCTAAAAACACTGAAAAATTAAGATGTACTTTAGCCAATGAAAATTCTAGCTGGCTGTCACTGCTGAGCCCAAGGCCTGCTCCCTGCTTAAGGGGAAAAGTCACAAGTACATAGTAATAAAGACATTAGCAGTAAGTGAGAACTGTCCCCTTCAGGTAGAGAGACTGGAAAGAAACTGCACTTAACTTTTACTTTTCTTTTTAAAAATTGGATTCAATACTATTTAATGCTGGACCACCAAAGATCTCCCCCAAACCATCCCATATTTTGTGTACAACCCCCCCTTCGGGGAATGTGGGCTGCATGGTTGACCCTTGGACCCATGCAGGGGTACTCAGATGCAGTCTTGTGTCCCCATCTCTCCAAGAGATGCTCCAAGGTGGAGCATCCCAGCTGGTGCCCAATCCAGCCACCCTGGCCTGACCCTTGGGGACTGCTGGGCACCTGAAATACAGACACAGGCCCCAAATCTTGTCCTTCCTGACTTTGCAGACATCTCCAACCTGGAGCGCAGGCTGGAATGTGGGGCCAATGACATCAAGGTGTCCCTGGGCAAGTGCCAGCTGAAGAGCCTGGGCTTCGACAAGGTCTTCATGTACCTGCGGGACAGCCACTGCTCGGGCTTCAGGGAGAAGGGCGAGCGGGACTGGATGTCTGTGGTGACCCCCGCCCAGGAGGGCCCCTGCGGGACGGTGTTAACGGTAGGCCCGGGTCCCTCTGGGGCAGGATCGGACACTGCCTGGTCACGCCCCAGGTCTACCACTTAGCAGGTGTGTGAGCATGGGCGAGTTTTGTGGCCTGGCTGAGGGACTAAATCGGAGCTCACCAGATTGTTGAGAGGACTCAGTGAGTCACCCGTCAATGCGTCTGAAGTGGCTGGCACTTAGTAAGTGCTGAATAAATGTTACTTCCCTTCAAATACAGAGGAGATCCAGGTGATCGTTGCCCATTTTACAGATGGGAAAAGTAGGGTCGGTGGCAGTGATTACTCCCGGCCAGTAGGGGTCAGCGTTGGGAGCAGAAGCCAGGTCGGCTGGTTTCCAGTGGCCCTGGGAGGCAGGGTACTTGGAGACCCAGGACCTTGCCCACAGAGGCCTCCTCCGATGGGATGCAGAGGTAAAAAGGTTTGAGTGAGGAGCATTTGCTTCTTTCTGCCTCTCTAATCCCCTGAAAGCAAAAGAAAAGAAGAAAGTAAATAATTGTCATTTGCCAAGGTCGCGAGGTGAAATTCCACTGTGACGACTTGCTATGAAGCATGGGCTACTGGAAAGAGGCCGGCTTCCTAGCTCCCCCGTGCTGCGTGCCTCAGTCACTCGGAACCTCTGTCTCCTCTTTCACCAAGCAGGGCTTGCCTCCTAGGCTCATCAGGGGACTAATTCAGTAACGTGGAAGAGCATGTAGCTCAGGGTCTGGCACGTGACATGTGCTCACGAATGCTCACTGCTGTCGTAACTCTTAATCACAGAGACTGGGAAGGCAGCAGCTGGCAGGTGGCTGGAGACAACCTGTTTCAGCATCAAAGTCTAAGATTCTCTTGGTTCTCTCCCGCTCCTCGCCCTCCCACACAGAGGAATGAAACCCATGCCACCTACAGCAACACCCTCTACCTGGCGAATGAGATCATCATCCGCGACGTCAACATCAAAATCAACTTCGCGTGCTCCTACCCGCTGGACATGCTCGTCAGCCTGAAGACCTCCCTGCAGCCCATGGTCAGGTGCGGCCGGCAGGGCCTCCAGTTACGCCTGGGCAGCCCCACCCACAACCCCTTCCTCACCCAACTCTTCTGCCCTGGCAGCTGCCACCCCCAAGGAGCTGGGCTTGGGGACTGGGAGTCAGGGTTACTTATAGAAGGGCCCCAGCGAGGAACCCTGGAGCCCAAATCCAAATCCGGCCTCTGGTGTATTTTGACCAGTTTGCTCTGGGGAGTCCACTGCCCGGGTCCCCCTGGGGCAGGTCTGGGTGTCAGCCCCCTGAAGAAGAAGAAGAAGGACCCGGTATGTCATCCAGCCCCTCTGGATGTCAGCCAGGGATTGGACAGCACTTGTACTACTTTTCTTAGGAGGACAGCAGTGTCCTGCAGATGTGAATCAAATATTAGAGTCTCTGGCTTTTTGGAAAGGAGGGAAGAAGAGGGGGTCTCAGTCCAGCCCTGTGATGGGACTTTGGGCAAATCATATCCCAAATTTTGACCTCAGTTTCCCTTCTCTGTAAATTGAAGATGTCTGACTACAGAGCATTTACGAATTATGCTCTTTGGAGGTGCCTTGGTGGGGTGGGGGTTGCTTATAGAGGTGAGCCAGAGAATCCCCCCAGGATGGGCACCGCATGAGGTTTAACTGCCTTTTTTTTTTTAATTGGTACCAGAGATTGAACTCAGGGGCACTTGACCACTGAGCCCCATCCCCAGCCCTATTTTGAATTTTATTTAGAGACAGGGTCTCACTGAGTGGCTTAGCGCCTCGCTTTTGCTGAGGCTTCTTTCAAACTCGTGAGCCTCCTGCCTCAGCCTCCCGAGCTGCTGGGATTACAGGCTTGACCCACCACTCCTGGCTAGGTTTTACTATTTTTAAAGAGACAATCCTGTCGCTAAATAAAATGGAAAGTCTTCAAATAGAATGAATCACAGGCCCCAAGG
Organism: Marmota flaviventris; assembly: GCF_047511675.1. NCBI lineage: Eukaryota > Metazoa > Chordata > Mammalia > Rodentia > Sciuridae > Marmota > Marmota flaviventris. The sequence continues at coordinate 14,082,733 of NC_092516.1, read as the reverse complement.
ATGCCAACATTGGGAAAAAGGACAGCCGTATTCATAATTAGCATTTATTGAGCGCTTACTATATGTCAGGCAAAGTGCTATACACCGACCATCTCATTAAAATCTTATAGTAGCCCTAAGAATGTAGATATTCCTCCCCCTCCCCCTCCTCATCCCCCTCCTCATCCCCCTCCTCCTCCCCCTCCTCCCCTTCCTCCTCCTCTTTTCTACTGATGTGGACATTGTGGCTCAGACAAGTTTGAGTCATTTACCCAAAGTTGTAAAATCTAGTAGGTGGCAGAGCTGGGATTCAAACATCAGGTCGAGCGCCCCTGCCAGATGGTGACCTGTACTTTGGGGTTACGTGTTCTCTGGGCCAGCCAGACTCAGGGAAGGGTTCTGGGCTCAGTTGAGGGTGTGTGGCTGACTTGGAGGAAGAAGATCGCTCACAGCAGGTTGTTGACAGGAGCACCACGTGGACAAGGAGTGTCCTGCAGCAACCTGGTCCCGTCCTAGGCCTGGGAGGTGCCAGGGCGACACCTCTTGTGATCAGACCTTGTTTGGGTTTGAGCTAGAAATCTCACCTGTGATTGAGCTCCAACTTCCCTGGGTATTGTCATGTACTTTATTTCATGTGACAGTGTCCTTTGAAGGATCACCCAGTGAAGTTCACATTAGTGTGACTGTTTTCAATGAGGTCACAAAATAAACCATTTGTAAAACCCCCGTCATCTGACATAGGTTAGAACTTCACCAGGAGCTGAGACCCGGGTCTGCGAGCTCCTGTGAGCTCCTCACGGCTCACCTGCTGTTCCAGACTAAAGAAGGAAGCCAGGCGGTTTCCTCCAGAAGTTGCTTGATCCATCTTGAAAGGTCCCAGGGGTTGTAGCACAGGCCACTGAGAGAGGGACCGGGTATGTCCCTCGAGATACGGTCTACAGATCTGCCGAGTCACACCACTCGGGAGCTGGGTAGACACGCAGAACCTTGAGCTCCACCCTGAACCCACCCAATCAGAACCTGCATTGTAACCAGACCCCAAGGTGACCCCTGCTTGCTTGTCGCACTTTGCAAAGTCATGGTGAGTGGCTTCCGGTCCAGCTGCTGGACAAAGATGCAGAGAAGTGTCAGGGACTTTCCAGGAGTGCTGAGCAGGCAGGGCCGCCCTCTGTGGCCGCCCCTGCTGGGTCCCCTGACCAGCCGCTCTTGCCCGCAGCGCCCTGAACATCAGCGTGGGTGGCACGGGCGAGTTCACGGTGCGCATGGCGCTCTTCCAGAGCTCGACCTACACGCAGCCCTACCAGGGCCCCTCCGTGGCTCTGTCCACCGAGGCTTTTCTGTACGTGGGCACCATGCTGGATGGAGGGGACGTGTCCCGGTTTGCCCTGCTGATGACCAACTGCTATGCCACTCCCAGTGGCAATGCCACAGACCCCCTGAAATACTTCATCATCCAGGACAGGTAGGCAAGGGCTCCCAGGCGGGGCCGCCCATGGGTGGGGCTTGGGGAGGTCTGTGGGCCGGGATGGGTGAAAAGTGCATCTTTATATTCATTATCCTCGAGCTAAAATGTGGCATTCCATTGGGAATATAGACCAGGAAAAGAAAAAAGCAAAGAAGAGTCACCTAGAAGAGACTGCAGTGTTCCTCGATGCATTTTATGTGATCTAATTCCACACGACCGTACCACGCACTCAGATACAGCATAATAGATGGAGTATGATTTCTCCTCCTTCTGGTTGTATAATGTAGACTCATACATGTCCATAGGGTGATAATGTACAATTCCTTCTGGGGTATCCTTCCTACCCCCACACCCCCTCTCCTCCCTTCACTCCCCTCTACCTAAAGTACCTCTATTCTTCCCTAGCTCCCCCCCACACACAACTTGTTGTGAATTAGCATCCACATATCAGAGAAAACAGTTTTTTGGTTTGGGGGGATTGGTTTATTTTGCTTAGTATGATAGTCTCCATCTCTATCCATTTACAGGCAAATGCCATAATTTCATTCTTCCTCAAGGCTGAGTAATAGCCCATTGTGTATTTATATCACAATTTCTTTATCCATTCATCTGTTGAAGGACACCAAGGTTGGTTCCATAGTTTAGCGATTGTGCATTGAGCTGCTACAGACATTGGTGTGGCTGCGTCGCTGTAGTATGCTGATTTTAAGTCCTTTGGGAAGTAGGAGGATGATAACTGGGTCAAATGGTGGTTGCATTCCAGATTTTCTGAGGAATCTCCATTCTGCTTTCCAGAGTGGTTGCACCAATTTGCAGTTCTACTCATCAATACTTTTTAGTTACTATAGTACTAGAATTTCCACTGCACTTTACCATTTAATGCACTATCAAATATATATGTGCAAATACATTTATATATAATATCTATGCAAATATGTAAAGTATATATCAAAATTTGTAATATTTTAAGAAATGTGAAGAAAAAAAAAAAGAAATGTGCTACCATTTAGTTTCCTATATAATCTTTAAAATATTTTATTGCATGCTTTTTAAAACATTACATTTGAGGCGGGTTGCAGGAGTTTCCCCAGAGCACCAAAGGGCTCCTTTCCTGATGGAAAGGCAGGACCAGAGCCACGGGCAGCCTGGCACCTGGCCCGGAGCCAGGAGGAGCAGGCACTGTTAGCCAAGGACCAGTTGAAACGGGAAGACACAGGTGTGCTGCCTTTACTCAAGAGGCTTTAGAAAACTGTGACCCTGTCCATGAGTAAGAGCATTTCATCCACAAGTAGAACAGATACCCTGGAGGCTCCCTGTGTGCCAGGCTCTCATTCTGCAGTGAGTAAAAGAGACTAAAAGCTCTGCTCTTGCGTGGCTTATATTCTGAAGGGGAGATCAACAAGTAAATGAAAGTGAAATCTATAGTATGTTAGTGGAGAAAGGCCGTGGAAAATGAAGGGTGTCTGCCATTTGGGGGTGGGGGGTACTGGGGATTAAACTCAGGGACACTTGGCCACTGAGCCACATCCCAAGCCCCACTTTGTATTTGATTTAGAGACAGGGTCTCACTGAGTTGCTCAGCACCTCACTTTTCTGAGGCTGGCTTTGAACTCATGATCCTCCTGCCTCAGCCTCCCGAGCCACTAGGATTACAGGTGTGCGCCACCGCGCCACGTTTGCCATTTTAATAGCACAGTCAGGGAAAGCATCCTAAGAGGTCATGTCTGACCTATTCGGTTTCAAAGGGGAGATTCTCAGTCAGGTGCTAATTAGATGTTCTCTGTTACTAGGAATATCCCTTTGCAATAAAAAAGAGCGCCTAACTCTGTTTTAGCTCTTTGTGCGATGAACAGTGTCTGATTAAAGTGTCTAGCGCTCTCTTGTTGACCTTTTCATTTGTTTGATCCTGTTCTATTAGTGGCGGAAGGTGATTGACAGTTGTGGTCCTGATCTAAAGATTCTAGGGAGTGAATATATTTCATCAAAATATGTAAGTGGATTAAAAGTCGGACACACCAAGGGTTGCTGGAGAGGACACTTGGGTGCCTTGCTTGGGAGGGGGTGTCCTTGGGCGGTCACTGGCCATGGGGGACACCTCTCTCTGCTTTTTGGGAGGTGAGGCTGCTTTCATTTTATCAAGAGCAGTTTGTGGTTTTAGGATCAGATCTGACTTCTGGGGCACACAGGGCAGAGACTGCCACCCCCACAAGTCCCTTTCTCAGTTCTCAATGTCACGTTCGCCCTGTCTTCTAAATCAAACTTTGAGAAAAACGTGGGGAAATAGCAGAGGGTCACCCAGTTTGCCTGCCCCAGTTTGTCCACACCTCCCGACGGGTGAGAGTCTCTGCGTGTGCCATTTGGGGGTTGTAAGTGTGATTCGGTGTCCTTGTGTACGCCTACAGACAGGTGCACACACTTCAGCTTGGTCAGTGACACTCAGCACCTCTGACGTTTGCATTGTTGCGACAGATGCACTGTAGACCGCACAGAGTAGCTGACGAGCCTTGAATGGCATTTTCCAAATCAGAAAGTGCTGGCTTTTAGATGGCATTCAGATCAAATATAGATGACACCCACAGAGGGCCACATCCTGTTTGAAGCACTTGGAAAAATAAACTAATTTAATCCCCACAATGATCTTTCCACCTGGGCTGCAGTTATTATCCCCTGCTGTATACAGATGGGGACTTTGAAGCTCAGAGACATGAAGTCCGTTCCCCAAGGCTGCACAGCTAACAGGTGGTGGTGGTGGTGCCATCTTTGAACCCAGGAAGTCTGGGCTCCAGAGTCATTGCTTAACCAAACCCCTCGTATGACATGACCCTCCCGTTCGCCCACCATCAGGTGTCCACACACTGCGGACCCCACCATCCAGGTGGTGGAGAACGGAGAGTCCCCGCAGGGCCGGTTCGCCGTCCAGATGTTCCGTTTCGCTGGTAACTACGACCTGGTCTACCTGCACTGCGAAGTGTATCTGTGTGACACCGTCAACGAGAAGTGCAAGCCCGTGAGTCACCCCCGGCCCCCAGCCAGCCAGCCTGCCAGCGCCCCTGTCCCATGACCCGAGGCATCTGGCCAGAGGTCCCAGAGAAAGCAAACATACTGGCTGCTTCCCTGTTTTAGCACCAGGTCAGCAGGGACAGGGTGACGGGGTGGCCAAGGCCAAGCAGGAAACCCAAGATGCTGGGAAATCGCTGCTTTCAGTGACCTGCACCCGGCCGGGGGACGGCTAATCCACCTGCCGGCCCAAAGCACTGGGCACCTTACCTGTTGTAAGGTTCCCATGGGCACAGACGGTGTAAGGGACGTGTCACCAGCCCCGTTTGCTAAGGGGGACAGGGGGACCAGAGAACTTAGGTGACTTGCCCGAGACCCTGACAGACGTTAGACCCGATCTCACACCTGCCTCTGCCTCCTCAGCCCCCGCCCAGGCAGGAGGGTGCCCCGGGATCCTACAGCCCCCTCCGATGCCGGGGTCCCAACAGCCTCCCTCACGGAAGGCTCCCTCTGTCACTCTGTCCCTGTAGAGCTGTTCCAGGGCCCGATTCCGAAGTGGGGGCTTCATAGACTCGTCCCGTGTCCTGAACCTGGGTCCCATCACTCGGAAAGGTGAGACCGGCTGCTTCCTCCTCGGGGCTCCTGGCTGGGACTTTCTCTGGGAGAGGACAGGTGACAGAGTCCGGCTCCTGAGGATGTCCCTGGGAACAGTTCCATTCGTTCATTGCACAACTGTGTCTTGGTACCCGCCGTGCGCCAGGCCCTGGGCTGGTGCTTGGGGTCTGTGAGGGGCAGAAGCTCCAACCCTGCGGACAGGGAGCCCCGTTCCCGTAACCCCACGTAGACATGTCCGCCTGCAACCGTCCTCTCTGCAGCCAAGAAAATGCAAAAGGAGCCCGAGCTCTAGGGACAAGGGAACCCGTCTAGTGGACTGGGGAGAAATAAGGCTAAGATTAGGAAAGGGAAGTGGCATCCACTAAGAGGGGCAGGGAAGGAGGGAGGGAAGTCCAGGAAGTGGGTACAGCATGAGCAAAGGGCCTGTGGCAGGAGGGAGCCCAGCCTCCTGCAGCCTCTGAGAGAGGCCCCGGGCATGCTGGGAACCGTGTGGAAGGAGCTGATGTGGGGGAGCCAGGCCACGCAAGGCCTCTTAGCTCACGCTGAGATGTCAGGCCTTTCTTCTGAAAGCACTGGAGAGCCCAGAGCAGGGCGGGGATGTGACGAGGCCTGGGTTTCAGAAAGATGGCTCTGGCTGCCAGGAGCACAGCAGATTGGAGGGGCTGGTTTCCCGCCAGACCTGCGGCCTCGTGCCTTCTCTGTTCACGGCTCTGCCCTCTGTTTCCCCCACAAAGGTGTCCAGGCCACAGTCTCCAGGGCTGCTTCCAGGAGCTTGGGTAAGTCGGGTCCTTCCTGCACAGAGACCTGCTCCAGAACGTCCTCTGGGGCTTCTGCCTGAACCCCAGGACAGCCACAGAGCCTGGCCTACCCGGCTGAGCCTGGAAGAGAAGGAGGGCCGCCTCACTCCTGCTGCCTCACGACAGTGCCCGGGGACCCAGGCGCGCTCAGCCACCGGTCGCAATGTGGCTGCACGCACCCCTGAGGTCGCGCACACACCCACATTTTCACACTCAGAAGCATAGGCACCTTCAGTTGCATGCACGTACGTTTGCACGTTCACACACACGCCTGTTACCCACTCCACACACACACACCTGCACCCGCATGCACACTCCCCCGGGCACTTCCTCTTGGGTTCACCTCTGACACCTTTTACGGGATTCACCTGACAGGTGACAAATATTTGTTGAGATCCATTATGTGCCAAGAACCATGATTAGTGCTGCAGTGAGCACCCCCCCCCCCACACACACACACAAACTCGTTTTTCAGCTTTCTGACCACAAAGAAAAGGTCTTGAGGCCCTTCATTTTCAAGGTTCCTGAATTGTCTCAGATCTAGATGGAGAGAGACTCTATGCACCCACCTTACTTGGCTCCTGGCACCAGGATCCACGGGGCTGCCACACCAGCCTGCTTAACCTGAGCTCTAGTCCAACCCAGTATTAGTGAACTTGGAGTTGGGGGGGGCAGGGTGTTCTAGAGAGATCTGCCTTCTGTAAATAGCCTCCAGGGTCTCTAAGGATGGTTGAGCAGGTTGGGCACTGCGTAAGAGTGCCCTGTGGAGGGGGTACCAAGCCTGCAGCCGGAGGATGGCCTGCCTTTTTCAAGTCAGCCCACCTGGGAAGACACATCTTCCTATTTTTCTACCCCAAATGGGTGCCTTTTTTTTTCTCACGAGTCTTCTGAGCAGATAGGAAAAAACTCCCTGTTTCTAAGCGATCCTCGGTGTCCCCTTCTCACGGGTCAGTCTATCAGAGGCCTCTGGTGTGAATTTGTGATTGCTTTTGTTTCAGAGCTCCTGAAGTTCTGGCTGCCTCCGCTGGTCTCGGTGGCCTTGACCCTGACATTTCACTGACTGGACGGAGGAGCTCTGTGGCTCCCAGCTCACTTCCTGCAGGCCGGGAGGGGAGGCGCAGGTTGGCGCTCCAGCCCTGGAAAAGGGAGCCCACGCTGGTGTGAGCCTGCTCGAATTTTCTGCCCTTTAATCCTCGCCTGGGTCTTTGAATGCTGCTTGCGGTCTAAATGGGGCTTGTGACGTGTTTGTACACGAGGCCCCTGTTTCCTTCAAGAGAGTGGCAAATAATCCTTCTGAAAGATCCGCCTTTGAAGTCGTTCATTCACTCAACAAATATTTGCTGAGCACCTACGACACGTAGGTGCTGTCTGGGGGTACGGAGGATCCTGTGAGGAGGAGAAGCAGATCAGTCCCTGTCCTTATGGAGTTCACAGCTCGCTCAGAGAAACTGGGTTCAACGGGGTTCTGTTGTGTGACCTTAGAGGAGGCTCACGATGCCCTGCATTTCATCCATCCGTTCATTGATTCAAGAAGCGTTTTCTGAGCTGCTACTATGTGCCAGGCACCATGCTCAGATGCTGGGGCTCCAGGGGAGACACCAGGCGGTGAGCAAGTCAGACACAGCCCTGCCTCCTGCAGCCTCTGGTGGGAGAGAGAGAGCGTGAACAGGGAATTCCGAGGAGTCAGGCCTTCCAGACTTGGAGGCTTGAACAGGCAGCGGCTGCCCCTGCGTGGCTGGGGGTGACCAGGCGTGGAGGGGTTTGTTTGGTTTGCAAGGGGCAGACTTTGAAGCCTGTCCTCTGGGCCAGGAGCTGGAAAGCCCCTATGGATAGACAGACACAGGCGCCGCCTCCAGGAGCCCCCCCCCTCAGGGTGATGAGGGACCACAGGAGCTGCCCGTCACACCCGTGGGGCCCCCTCCGTTCCCTGGACTCAGGTCCCTCCCAACCCAGAAGTCACAGACCAATTTCCAGGGCCACATGAGCCGTGGATGCGCACGCAGCCCCATTCCCCGATTGGCAGGGGACCCTTCAGGAGGCCCAGGCAGAAGCCAAGAGGTTGCTGGGACCCGGAGAGGCAGCTGTCCCCAGGGCCTCTGGACTTCTGTGCCAAGGGGACCAGAGAACCCTGAGGCCACTGGGAACCGTGTGTCCTGGCCCAGCTGCTTCCCTGACCCCAGCTGGGGCTTTCCAGAGAGGCCAAGGCCTGGCTGGTCCCGGGAAGGCCACACGTGTGCGTCTGCGAGCCATGGCTGACACCAAAGTCCCTCTTATCTCAGAACTTACGCAGGAAGGCGGCCGCGGATCCAGCCCCGGCCCCACTGACCACAGGCAGGTTCGTCCACAGTGTGACTCGCTGCGAGAGAAAATACAGGGAAGGTCTGGGCCAAGAAAAATCAAAACAAGGCCCCAAACCAGAGGGGAGAGAGAGGACCACAGAATGAGTTCTTCTTCCCTCTTCTTTCCAAGAGGCAGGGTCGGGTGTCCTTGCCGGGCACTTGGGCAGCCCCAGGGCGGAGGTGTTACTTCCCAGAGAGAGACTGCAGCAGGCCACTGAGATGTTGTCCGTTTGACTAGGCGCTGGTTAGACAGAATCCCTGTCCGCAAAGATCCCACAGCCTTCAGAGGGAGCCAGATAAGTCATCAGGTCATGGAGCAGGACTGGGAGCACAGGAAGGGAGCACAGGCCAGCCCGTGGGGCCAGGGAAGCCTTCCTAGAGGGGGTGGTCGGTAAGAAGCAGCCGGGGCCAGAGTGACCCAGGCAGAAGGAAGAGCATATGGAAAGGTTTGGAGGTGGCCCAGAGCCCAGAGAAACCCAGATAGACTAGAGCAAAGAGTGTGCAGTGGAGACATAGTAGGTGAGGCAGAGACCCTGGGCCGGGGTCAGATCCCAGGGAGCATATAGTGTAGGGAGTGGAGGATAACACCCAGAGACGGTCCTGAGACCGGGGTACTGAGAGGGTGCAGAAGCAAAAGGGGGTGAGAACAAAGGCGGAGAGACCCATTAAACAGCCACAAAAGTCACCCTCTGAACAGATGGCTGCCTGCATTGGGATAGCTGAGGTGGAGATGGAGCAGGAGGGAGAGAGTCCAGAAACGTTTGGGACATGGAAAGGCAGGGTCTGGTGACTGTGGGGAATGGAGGCTGAGGGGGGAGGAGGAGGAGCTGGGAGAGGACGGAGGCCAGCTCGGATGATGGGGTGGGCGCTGGTGCCCTTGACCAAGGAGCAGGAGGAGGGGGAGGGGAATCGGCGGGAGCTGATTGGAGCTGTGGAGTCTGAGGTCCCTTCACATCTCAGCCCAGTGGAGAGGCGCCACGTCAACTGGGTGGGTGCACCTGAGCTTCAGCCTGAGCTGGGCACAGATTTGGATCTCACCAGCCCGCGGATGGCACCGGCAACCGCGAGGTCACTGGGCACCTCCCAGGGAGAGCATCTGGAGTGACGGGAAATGTGGGACCTCCCCGGGTTTTCAGGGACAGCTGGGGGAAGAGGGTCCTAGATTAATAGTGGGGTATCCAAATAGGACGATAAAAAAGACTCTGCTCCTGGGGGGTCAAGGAAATCAGGGTAACCAGAGGATGCGGGTCCAGCAGCGAAAAAATGACCCCTGGACTCTCCCATGAGCAACCTCGAGAGGGAAGTTTTAGCCACACCCTTCACATGGGAGAGGTCTGAAGGGGATGGAGAGGCTGGTGTTGCTCAGGAGGCTGTTCTAACCAACATCCCCCGGTCCTCCTCCCCCGGGCCACCCAGCCTCGGGGAGCCACCCTCCTGCGCTCACTTCTGTGAGATCAGCGTGTTCAGATCCCTGGCAGAAGGTGTGATTATCCTTCTGTGCCTGGCTGATCTCACGGGGGTTCATGCATGAGTCCCTGCAGGTTCATACCTGCTGTTGCAAAGGATGAGGAGGAGTGGGTACCGGGCATGGAACTCAGGGGCACTGGACCACTGAGCCCCATCCCCAGCCCTATTTTGTATTTTATTTAGAGACAGGGTCTCACTGAGCTGCTTAGCGCCCCTCTTTTGCTGAGGCTGGCTTTGAACTCATGATCCTCCTGCCTCAGCCTCCCGAGCTGCTGGGATGACAGGTGTGCGCCACTGCACCCAGACTTCATTATTTTTTACGGCCAAATACTATTCCGTTGTATGTACATACCACGTTTTTCTTTATCCATCATCCATTGATGGACACTTAGATTGATCCCGTATCTTGGCTACAGTGACTAGTGCTGGTGTGAGCTGGAGAGCACAGCTGTCCTCAACATATTGATTTTATTCCCTTTGGATGGGCACCCAGTAGTGAGATCTCTGGGTCACTTTGGTGGTTTAATATTTTTGAGGAGCCTCCATACTCTTTTCCATAGTGATTGTACCAATTCGTATTCCCACCAACATCTGTTTTCTCTTGTCTCTCTGATAATAGTCATTATAAGGTGGAGGGGGTAAATTCTGGTGGTTGGCCAAAGGGTAGATAATGCTGGTTAGATGGGAGACATAAATTTCCCGAGATCTGTTGCCCAGCATGGTGACTGCAGTCAATGACGATATATCGTGTTCTTGAAAAGTGACAGCAGACGTTTATGGGATCTCACTACAGAAAATGAGAACCGCGTGAGGTAATGCATTTGTTACGGAGCTAAATTTAACCACCGCAGGGAGGTATCTGCTTCACAACCTCATGTGGAGCCTGACAGAAACGTGCACAGTTATCATCAACTTGAACCAACAAATACAGAAAATCTTAAAAAAAAATAAATAAATAAAAGAGAAGCCGAGGGTGGCTGGCGGCCTTGGGCAGGGAGGAGTAGAAGGCAAATATTTTTATGTTAATGGGGAAGGGCCAAGGTCACAAGTTGTGGCCCTGGTTTTCTTGACGCAGGAGGCAGAACACCTGTTAAGAATAGTGGGGTGTGGGGTGGTGATTGTCCCAGATGCCACTTTAGAGGCTGGAGAAGGTTCACACGGACCACTGGGGAGGCGGAGGGGGCACCTGGCCAGTCCCAGTGGGGTCGAGGGATATGCCGTGGCCCGGCTCTCTGAAGTTTCCCCATTTGGGAGACAGTTCCCCATTTGTACCAGGAGTAGAGAAGCTGGCTTGTATCCAGATTGAGACTTTGCTGGAGGGTTGTTGCTGGGGTCAAGATCCCTGAACTTCTCCCTCCCGACAGCTTTGATTCCTTCCAGAGTCCCAAAGACATGGAGAAGAGGTACTGGCCGTTTGCTCTCCAAAAGCCTGGACTCTTTTTTTTATCTGCCCCATGATGTCCACCATGGCCTGGCAGCCAGGTCCAAGTGGGGGTTTAAAAAGTCCCAGATCCTCGACTGGGCACAGTGGTGCACACCTGTCGTCCCAGCGGCTCGGGAGGCTGAGGCAGGAGGATCTGCGAGTTCAAAGCCAGCCTCAGACAAAGCGAGGCCCTAAGCAACTCAGGGAGACCCTGTCTCTAAATAAAATACAAAATAGGGCTGGGGATGGGGCTCAGAGGTTGAGCGCCCCTGAGTTCAATCCCTGGTACCAAAAAAAAAAAAAAAAAAATCCCAGATTCCCTACTCAGTTTTGTACCCTCCAGTCTCAAGGGTAGCCCACACCACCTCCAAGCTGACTGCCGTCCAAGTGCCCCAAGGTGATTAGCTGGGGACGCAGGGTACGTTGGCACTCTACTGTGAGAACAAGTGTCTGTCTCATTTCTTTTCCTCTTTCCTTTGGGTATCCAACTTCCTTTTCTTTGGTGTTTGTTTTCTGGAAATAAATACCGCCCCAGCTCTGGGTGTCCATTGTGAGGATTAACGGGAGATGTCATGGTGCTGAAAACCTTGACGGCGCCCCGTGTGTTTTGCACTCAGTACACATCGCAATTGTTTGCAGAGAAGCAATTTGTGTGAAGGAAAAAAAATCGCTGGGAGGGATTACAGGGCAGAGAGGGCCAAGGAACTTTTTCTTGCCAACCTTTGTGCTGAGTTGCTTATCTTTCCCATGCTCATGAGCCCAGGGCACACCTGGGAATTAACTGCTGCCCTACCTGAGCACCAATCGTGGACAGCCACATGGGTGGGAAACCCTATTAAAGACCGCCCCAGCGGGCTGCGTTCTCACGGTGGGCCAGACAAGGGCCGAGGCTCCCGGTTCTCAGCCCAAGGTGAGTCCCGGCAAGTTCTTCTCCTAATCCAGGGGCGCTCCCACTTTCAACCTCTTAGACTTGTCAGGGACCTTTGTTTCTGGAAGCTTCTAGAATCCAGCAAGGAGTTTGGACCAACTTAGCTACTGTCCAGAGCTCCAGGCTCACTCTGTGTCCAGCTCAACCGTGGTTCAGTCATCTACTGGCTGCTCCGAGCCTGCAGAAGCCACCTCTGCCCCAGACACCTCCACCAGGAAGATGGGTTTCCACCGGGATTGCCTCTCTGAGAGTCACGGTCCTGGGTGGTTCCCTGTCCCTGCTGTCTCGTGGTGTATTCATAACAGGGCTCCCAGAAACAGATTTCTGTCTTCTGCTGAAGTCCTCCAGGGGTCATAAGACGTTGTCCAGAGATTGACCTTCCAGGGAAAGAGTTTCCAGAGGAGTGAAAGTCCTTGGGTGCTGTAGGCTCCCATACTACCTCGCCCCTCCTGTGTATTTATTCATTCTTCCATTACATCTTTCCTGGGCATCCTTGAGGGCCAGATTCTGTGCTAGGAGCAGGGAACATGGGGCTCAGTCTGACAAGGTCCCACCATCATGGAAATTGTGCTGAGGACGCTTCAGGGGACTCTCAGCAGGACCCCATGCCTGACTCTGAGGCAGGCCACCCTGACTTTTCCTGCAGACATTGCAACACTAGAATCCGCTCCCTCCCTCCACTCTCAGAGAGAATTCCCCTCCACCTGGACGGGGACCACCTGACACCCTTCTAGGAAGTGCTGCAGCACCCACAGACCCGAAACTTGCCCTTGCTTTGCTTGCTGTCCACTTCACCCCCTCGGGGAGTCCCCTACTCCCGTTGTCTCACCCGCTTCTGCGAGTTCCACCTGCAGTTCTGCTTCTGAGAGCATCGCATAAGCGAGCTACTGAACTTGCAGCCCGGGCGTGCATTTAATGCCCTCAGCTGGAAATGAGATCAAGAACGTGAGGGGCTTAGTCCAGGTGCTGTCCCACGGTCGGAGCTAAACTGATGCGAGTCCCCATCTTACCCCGGCACCTCAAAGGGAGCCCCTCTGTGGCTCTGATCCTGCGGACCTTTCCTTCCCCAGAGCTGCATGGGGAGCCTGCACTCTGTGGAGTGAGTCACACGCCTTGCCCTGCTGAAGGATGGCCGGCTCTGACCCCCTGTGGCTGGCCTTGGCCTCCTGCATCCTGACTCTGGCCTCTACAGCGCAGCAAGGTGAGTGCTCCGCTTATCTGGCGCCCAGAATGACCTGGGGTGTGATTAGAGATGTGCAGGAAAGGTAGTTGAGGTCAGCAAGAGGAACAGGCAGGTCCGGAGCAAAGACTCCGAGCTCCAAGTCAGGGAGACGGCGCCGAGAGAAAAGGGAATCGAGTCCCGGTGTGCCCAAGAGACACAGTAGAATGTCCCCTGGAGGGGAGGGGGAAACACCCAGTGGGGGGAGACCGGGGGCTCTCTTAAACAGTCTACGATTTTACTGTGAGGGCAGCCTTCAGGGCGAAGACCCAAGCAACACGCCCAGGGTGCCAACGTGGGAAATCTCATTAGACTGTGTCGACTGATGGGGAGGAAAGTCTGCACTGTGGGAAGAGAAAAGTACATGTTAAAAAGAGGTGAATGGCACCGAGCTCATTTTTGTTTTAGAAAATAATATTACACACACACACACACACACACACACACCTGTGCATGGGAAGAGAGTGAAGGGTATAGACAAATGCAGGTATGATTACCTCTGGGAACAGGGTGGGCTTAGGACGGCTTCCCTTTTAGTCCGCGTGCCTCGGAAGCCAGCATGGTGACAACTTTCACTTCTCCTTTATTCATTTTAATGATGTTTGGGGTCATTTTCCCCAGAGGCCCGCGTTACATTTATGTGACACATAAAGAGAGCTCACGCAGGACTGCCACCTTGGGCCCCGCTGGGAAGCTCTTGGGAACTCTGGGTGGGGCGTGGTGGCAGACTCAGGGCAGTGGCCCATAATGTCCTGAATGACTGTTAAACGTCACCCAAGGCCTCACTGAGTGTTCTGATTTCCAGGTGATGGACTTTGATGTTTAATTGATGGCTCCTGTGCCTGTCGGACTCGTTGGAGTTCTTAGAGTGTAGGGCTGGGGACAGAGACCCCGTGGACTGTGGAGTTGCTCGGTCCACCCAAGCACTTTGTCCCTTTCTCAGGTTACAGAGACCCCCGAGAAGCCAGTTCCTATGGGCTGGATTTGGCCTGTGGGGCCCCTGGCACCCCAGAGGCCGAGGTCTGTTTTGACCCCTGTGAGAATCACACGGTCCTGAATGACCCCTCCCGGAGCACACTGAACACAGATGAACTCCAGAAATGCGACCTCAATTTGAGAGGCTGGTATCGCTTTGTGGGCGAGGGAGGAGTGAGGATGCCCGAGACCTGTGTCCCAATGTTCCGATGCCAGACAGCCGCTCCCATGTGGCTGAACGGGACCCACCCTGACCTTGGGGAGGGCATCGTCACCCACACTTCCTGTGCCCACTGGAGTGACAACTGTTGCCTCTGGTCGACTGAAGTGCAGGTGAAGGCCTGCCCGGGCGGGTACCACGTGTACCATTTGGAAGGCAGCCCCAACTGCAATCTGAGATTCTGCACAGGTGAGTGGCAGCTGTGGGTGGGGTGGCCCGTGAGATGCTCAGGCCCCAGCAGAACGAGGGGAGCTGGTCGGGAGGAGGCTGTGCAGAGCTCCCACCAGCCCTTGCAGGATTCGAGTCCCCATGTTACCCTTGCACCCGTAGGAGAGCGCCTTCCGGTTGCCAGAGAGTTCAACATTTCCATAAACTAGAACTTCCATGTGGAGGGTGGGATCTCCTGATTTAGAAATGCATATGAGCAAAATGTCAAGAACTCAGGCTCTTCCCTATCTGGGTTCCATTTGGGTGGTTTAAGTTACCTCTTAGAACCTCAGTTTCCTGGTCTGATTAGAAAAAAAAATGGATAATAGCAAAAATATCAGCAAACCTATGGTGCTCACCATCCTCAGTATTAACTTGTTAAATCGTCCCACCAAATAGGTGCTATGTAGTTACCTGGATGAGGGCACAGAGAGGTCAAGCAACTCTCTTGACATCACAAATCTGGAATGTAGAAGAGCTGGGATTTGAACCAGGCACTGTAGCCCTGGCATCCAGGACTTGACCTTCAGGGTGCCCTGACTCCCATGGTTACCTGAGAAAGTATTTAGAAGTGTGCGGTGGCCTGGAGTGAGCCCTCTGATAGAGCTGTAGGGCTGGCGCCTACTCTGCTGGATGGGGAATCAGGAGATCTGAGCCTGAGGTTGGCCCTTCCACTAATACCTCACGCCCTTGGCCAAACTCCTGGGCCCCGGTGGGATGAGAGGGCTGGACTTGGGGGACCTCAGACCCACCCTGCATGGCCTCCTGATCCTCTTCCTTCCTGGCCCCATCTCCTAGACCCCTCCACTGTGGAAGACAGGTGTGAGCAGGCCTGCCGCCTGGAGGAGGAGTGCCTCCCTCAAAATGGCAGCTGGGTCTGCGTCTGCAGACAGGACCTCAACGGCTCTGGTGAGGCGCTCACTGGAAACGGTGACTGCTGTCCTGAGTGGATGGGGCAGGAGCAGGGGACTTTGGAGGTCATGACGAGGTGTGGACCAAAGTCGGGGGGCGTGGACTGAGATTGGGGAGATTCTGTCCATTTGCAAAGATGGGAGGGGGAGGGCTGGGACATATTCCATGTCAGCTGCTGGACCATGGCCAGGCTTGACCCTCGAGGGACAAAGTTACTGCACAAGAACTCTACATTCTGGGGATATGGCTCAGTGGTAGAGGGTTTGCCCAGCATGTGTGAGGCCCTTAGTTCAATCTCCAAGAATTACCAAAAAATAAAAAATCTGCAAAGATGGGAGCTACATGCTGCATTCAGATATCAACAGTCTTCATGCTGGGAACGTGGTGGGTAGACTCCTGGGACAGGAAGCAGATAGTAGATGCTCAAGAAGCATTTGGTGGGCAGGGTGGCTTTGCACACGCTCCCTGCCCACTGCTTCTAGACCTCCGTCCACCTTACCTACCTCCTCGTGGCTTTGCAGATATTCAGAGTTTGCAGCCTCAGCTGGACTGTGGGGCCAGCGAGATCAAGGTGAAGGTAGACAAGTGCTTGTTGGGAGGCCTGGGTTTCGGGGAGAAGATCATCGCCTACCTCAAGGACCGGAGCTGCAGCAGCATCCTACAAACGGAGGATGGGAACTGGGTGTCTGTGACCAGTCCCGCTCAGGCCAGTGCCTGTGGGAACGTTCTGGAGGTAAGTGGTGTTCAGGCCCTGGCTGCCAGATGGTGGGATGCAGGCCGAGGGGACCCGTCGTAGTGCTGAGAGATCCTGGGCCCCCAGAGTCATGCGTGAGATTAAACACGCTGGTCCACTGGAGCCTGAGGTTCACAGATGTGAGCTATGGTCAGGATGATTTTCATTAGGGTTCCTGAGGGAGGGAGGTACAGGGCACCAAGCCCGCCAGGCCCCGACTCTTCCCTGGGGCCAGTTATTTATTGACGGTTCTGTTCTTAATCTGGCCTCCTCGTTCCTCTTCCCATAAAGTTTTTGAGCCTCTGGAGGAGGAGGCCCCTTTACCTCCTGGAGGTCAGAAGACAGGGTGGCTTCCTGGCTGAGAACCCTCCCTCTGATCTCAGATCTGAATTTGACCTTCTCTTGCACACATCCGTGGAAACATATAGGTGGTTTTTGTTTTTATACCAAAGCGTAATGGAACCCATGCCCTCTACAAAAACACTCTCTCCTTGGCCACCGACTTCATCATCAGAGACGTCCTCGTCAACATCAACTTCCAGTGTGCTTACCCACTGGACATGAAGGTCAGCCTCCAGACTGCACTTCGGCCCATTGTGAGGTATGGCATGACCCTTGCCCTTTGACCCATAACCCTGACTTTGGTCCCTCTCCCTTCTAGAGCAGTTCATGATGTGCACACAATGCCACTAACCCCTTTGGGGAGCTCCTACTCATTCATTTCACAAAATGTGTTGATTGGACATTGGGGAATCCTCATCATGAACAGGGCACACATTGGATAGGTATTTCCTGGATATTAGAGATTATTTATTATGAAGCCATGTCGGGCTACGAAACTGCTTTTAAACACGCTTAGGAACAAAATGAGAGGACAGGTCCCTTCACCTTGAAGAAGGTCATTAAACAACTATGTCAACAGTTATTTACAAGTGAGATAAATGAAATGTAGGAAGAGCACAGGATGCTCTGGGAGCAGGAAACGGGGGTCCTGAACCTTATCTTGGCGGGATAGGGATGGGGGGCAGGGAAGGCTTTACTGTAGACTTGGGATTTAAACTGAGACTACCTTTGACTGGATAAACAGCATCTTTGTCCCACCAGAAGTAGAACCAAAGAGCAAGCTGCCTGAGATTCAATACAGGCCAGGCCGCTGTCTGCACCAGTGTGCCAGGAATAGGGCCTGTCCCATCAGGTCCTTAGCATTCCTAAGCTTACCGGGGGATTTTCTGAGCTGTCTAGAAATCCAGAGTGCCTGTCCCATTCCCTTATTAAACTCCTGGGCTCACAGAGGGGCAGGATCTGAAGGAGTGGAAAAATTCTGAGTTCAGTGGTTTTCATTTATATTGTGTGGAGGCCCATGGGTCACAGAGAATCAAAATGAAAGACACTTATCATGCTACATTGATGTTCAACGGAAGGTTGTGGGTGGAGGGAAGAGGTCTGAGGCTAGAAATCGTGAGTGAACAGAACTGGTCCTCAGCCCCATTCTCCAGGTGGTAAGATGGCACTGTGTGCTGACCCTTCTTCTGTGAGCAAGAGTCACGCAACCTACCAGGGCAATCAGTGGAAATCCCAGAGTCGGAGTTCTGTCTTCATCATTTTTAGTGCCTAGAAACTAGTAAGTGCTCAGTTTAAATGAAAGATTGAATAGTTCCTTTAGAGATACAAGATAAACCTTTGCCTCCATAATCTTACACAAGTATGGGGGTTGGTCTATGTTGTTCTCTCTGGTCAAAACCTGATGTTTCCACTCCTGTGGTTTTCCTTCTCTCAGTTCCCTGAACATCAGTGTGGATGGGGAGGGAGAGTTCACCGTCAGGATGGCCCTCTTCCAAGACCAGAACTACATGAATCCTTACGAAGGGGATATGGCTGTGCTGTCGGTGGAGTCCATACTCTATGTGGGCGCCATCTTGGAGAGAGGGGACACTTCCCGGTTCAACCTGTTGTTGAGGAACTGCTATGCCACACCCTCAAGTGACAAGGAAGACCCCGTGAAGTACTTCATCATCAGAAACAGGTACTGGGCAACTCAGTCTGGGATTATCTTTTGGCTTTAACAAAGTTTAGGGGGAAATATTAATCTCATTCCTGCTTGGCAGTTGTGTAAGTTGGTCTACCTCCTTGGGAAAAATTTGGCATTACATATTGTACAATACCCGCTGAGCCAAGAATCTCACTCCTGATAGTTTAGCCTAAAGTATTAATATGTAATAGGAGGGCAGGGTAAAGAAATGCCAATGGTTTTCCATTTCAGTATGTTTGAAGATTTTGACAATAGGCTCGTTGTTCAAAAACAGTCTCATACAGATGTTAGCACTGATCAACATGAAAAATGATCTGAGAAGTACTGAGAGAAAGTCTCGTTCGAACTGACAAAAACAAAGAAATATAAATATAAATATCTGCAGGTCATGATTCATAGTATAATCACTAGATAATGTTTTTCATAGAGCTTAGCTACGTGCCAGGCCCCGTGCGCAGCAGTGTACCTGGTAGTCTCATTAAGCACTCCCATCCCCTCTATGAATATGACTGTCTCCATTTTGCAGTCAGGTTAAGAAATCTGCCTGGGACCATTTAGCTGGAAACTGGGGAAGGCTGGAATTTAAAACTATTCTCTTTCACTCCAGAGATTGGGCCCCAAATAATCTAAACCACGGAGGAATTGAAAGAGTCCAGGCTGCCATGATGGCAGTCACTGTGTGTGTGTGTGTGTGTGTGTGTGTGTGTGTCCGTGTGTCTGTGTGAGGGTGCGCTTTAGTTTTCTACAATGAAATCACACCTTTTTCCTTCTGCCCCTCCAGCTGCCCAAATGAACGTGACGCCACCATCCACGTGGCTGAGAACGGGGCATCTGCGGAAAGTCGGTTCTCGGTGCAGATGTTCATGTTTGCTGGGAACTATGACCTCGTTTTCCTGCATTGTGAGGTCCACCTCTGTGATTCCCTTAATGAGCAGTGCCAGCCTGTGAGTGTTCTCTTTGGATGGGGCTGGCACCCGACAGGCTCTCCATACCTACTTTTTAGATCTATGGAGGGAGGGATGAATGGAAGGGTGGATGAATGGGCAGATGGATGGGGGAAGAAGGTGGGCTGGATGGACGCCTGAAGAGACGGAAGGACAGATGGGTGGCTGGGTGCATGTGAGGGAGGGAGGCAGAGAGGAGGATGTACAGATGGACTCTGGGCACTTCTGAAAGCTCATTCATAAGCACTTACTGTGTTCCCCGGAGGTGGAGCTGTTTTCTTTGGCATAAGACCTAATTTGAATGATGGTGATAATGCAGGTGAAGCATCCCTGCTCTGAAAATCTGAAGTCCAAAATGCTCTGAAATGCAAGACTTTTTGAGGGTCGACATGATGATCAGGATTTTGGGATTTTGGAACATGCAGGGTTTCATATTTTCAGATGATGGATGATCGACCGGTAAAGTGTGTGCAAATATTCCCAAGTCTAAAGAATGCCAAAATTGAAAAAAAAAAAAAAAAAACCTCTGGACCCAAGCGTTTTGGATTTTTCAGTGCTTCCTCTGTGTTGAGCTTCATGCTACAGCTATTGCACACTTATCAAATTTAGCACAACGGCTCTTTGGTAAGGAGAGCCTTAAATTGACCTCATTGTATAGATAAAAAGGCTCAGAGGAATCCTTTACCAAGAGCCACACATGGCTAGAGGGTATCGGAGCTGGAATGGACCCCAGCTGAGCTGTGGCTCTAGGGCCCCTGCCCTTACCCACATTGGCCACTGTCTGTGAGTAGCACTGACTGTGTCTACCTGTTGGCAGAGATAATTTTTTTTTCATTTCAATCTTTCAAACCAGATATGTCCTATTTAATCATCCCAAAGAGAAGTCATTTGTCCCCAAATTATACAACTAAAAGAGAGCAGAAGTGAGATTCAAACCTGGATTTATTTGGTAGGACAGTGAGAATTCTCTGGTTTGAGAAAAGCAGAGCTTTAGAATTAGGGTCAAAGGGTGGGTGGGGGCCAGCTTCTGGGCCAGAGCCACCCGTGGCAGGGAGTCTGGACAGGAACCAGGCATCAAATTAAATTTGGATCCAATGAGAGCTCTCTATCCTCACAGTCTTGTTCAAGAAGTCAACTCCGCAGTGAAGTACCAGCCATTGACCTAGCCCGGGTTCTAGATTTGGGACCCATCTCTCGGAGAGGTAAGCGGCCTAGTCCTGATAACGAGGCCAGCAGGCCGGGTGCTGATAGTGCCTAGGGTCACCCACCCAACTACCCAGGGCTTTTCTGCCTTCTTGGTCGGGCCCCCACTGGTGGATCTGTCTTTCCGTGATACAGAATGACGTTGTCAATTGTGATGGTTCTCCTGTGTGCGAGAGTCCTGGCCAAGCTCTTGGCTTTCAACGATTTACTTAATCCACCCGTAACTGTGTGCATTTTACAGGTGAGAGGCCAAGGTTCAGAGAGAATCAGGAACTCACCTAAGAGCAACCTGCTCCTAGATGGTGGAAATGAGGCCTGAGCCCAGCTCAGTCTGATCTCAGAGCATGTGGCCTTGGTCTTACTCCACCTGCTCCAGATCCCCATAACTCGGTCCCTTTGGGGTGAAGTCTAAGGTTCCTGCTTAGATGAAACTCTGTATTCTGGCTGTTTTCCAACATTCGGTTACAGTACTCTTGAGAAGGATATTAGGGGAACCTTTTCAACTGCTCCCCAAATTTTATCCATCCTACACATGGGCTCACAGTACTGTCATGGTTTTTTTTTAACCACCATAATGGAGGTGTCAAGAAATGCAAAAATAATGAAATCTTTTTTTTTTTTTTTTGCCCTAAAGAAATTAAGATGTAGTAACATTAATAATTTTAATAATGATAATGATACATATTTGTTCCTGGCACCATGCCAAATACCTTTATAAAACGACACTCTGAATGCTCAAGTAAGCACTGTTGCCACATCCACTCTCCACATGGGTAAGCAGAATCTGTCTCATGAAGGACACTCTGCCCCTTTCCTGAGCCCTCTGTCTGGTGCCTTCTGTGGTGCCCAGGATAACTGAGAGAGGAACTTCCACTCTGGAGTCAGACATCCTGGGGTTCCAATCCCAGATCTGCTACTGATGGGCAAGGTCAACTCTGCAAGTCCCTTAACATTGCTGAGTCTCAGTCTTCTCATCTGTCAAGAGGAGACGAGGACATTTTCCTCACAGAATCTGTCAGGAGGGTTAAGTTTATCGTGCATGAGATGCATTTAGAAAGGTGCCCACTGGATGTCTGCGGTTGTGGGGACCAGGTCAGGATTTGGAACAGCTGTGGTCACAGTACTGCAGTCACCCAGAGCATGACTGAGAGGTTCTTGCCCTCTGTTCCCGTTCACAGGTGCCCAGTCTCTTGGTGTCATGAATGGAACCCCTGGCACTACAGGTACATCATGTCCTCGTGTCTCTCCGGTGGCCTTCCCAACTCCCTCTCCTTCCCCTCTTCAATCTAGTCCCTTCTACATGCCATTTCCTGTGCTAGGGACTCTGCCTGCCACAATGGGCCAGAGCTGAGACTGGCTCCTCAGTCTAGCAGAGGAGACAGTCATTGGATGACAAATATTCAAGTGCCTACTGTGTGCCAGGCATTGTTCTAGACACTGAAATTATGGTGGTAAGTGAGACAGACTGGTGCGTGCCCTCGTAGAACTCATTACGTGAGAAACAGACAATAAAAAGTAAGCAAACGTTTATTTAGAAATAAAAAAAGATGATGGGACAGAAAGTCACTAGATGCCGAATGATGTTTAAATCAGATCGAAGCGTATTGCTCTCATACATAAGTGAAATCGGGAGGCAAGCAGTTCAAGGCAAGGAGATCGGCTCTTTCTAGCTCACTGCTCCAGCATCTTGAAGATGTGACTATCAGCTCCATGGTCCAAGATGGCAGCCGGAGCTCCCACCCTCCCGTCTAGAAATCCAGATGGAGAGAACATAGAAGAAGTTAATGAGTGTTGAGGCACATTCCTGGAAGCTGGCCCCATATAACTTTATTTATATTCACTGACCAGGGCTTAGCCACATGGCCCCGGGGGGGGGGGGGGGGCCTGGTGACCATGTACCCAACCAATGACCAATGGTTTTATTACCAAAGTAGGAAGGAAGAGTGAATGTCGGAATGGATAAATGGTCAGCAGCACAATGGGAGAAAGTGATATTCAGTGGAATGAGAAATGGAAAGTGGGCAGATCTGGGGAGAATGGAATCCATAAGCAGAGGGGACATCAGTTCATTGCATCAATGAGGCTGGCACATAAGGAAGCTAATGGCAAGCTCGTAGAGAGTGCAGAAGGAGCACAGGGAGACTAATTCACTGTACTGGGAAAGGTCATGGAAGAATTTTATGGGGTTTTGATGAATGACTTGGAGTTCAGCAAGCAGACAAATCAAAGAGGTTTATTTTGGACAAAATGGGAAGCACGTGTATTAGGATTTTGCTACTCCTCAAAATGACCTACCTTGTCAAACACAGTCCTGAAAAAGTTCCCTTCATCCTCAAGTCCTCAACTAGGCCGCTGTCTAAAAATTTTCTCGGGAAGTCCAAGATGGCCTCTTCATGCTTAATGCCAACATTCAGACAATACTAAGAAAAGAACTGTCCATGGGAGAGAGTGGATAGAGCTCTCTCAGGGACCTTGAGTCTCCTTCCGCTCTGCCTGTCCTTCAGGTCAGCACAGGGCCTGGAACAGTGTGGCTTCCCAGGAGAGAGCTGTAAGAGAGGCTGAATTGTCTGATTTCTAGGGTGGACTGTTGGGAGCCTTCGGAAAGAGATCAATCTGATGTCAAGGCAGCAGACCACCACAAGAGGGCACTGTGGTTCTCATAGTTTTCTCTCTCCCACAGTCATTTCCTGATATTTTAGAATTAACAGTCCATCCATTTCATGTGTCATCGTTATAAACTGGCTGGAGATCATGGTAGCCCTCTCCCTTCTTCTAGGACGTCATCAGCAGGTTACTTTGAATTTTGGGGGGTGGGGAAATGTTATAATTTGATAGTGTTTTGGAAGAGGGTGCACATGCGCCCTTAGGCTTTCAGAAAAAGGCAGCTATCATCCAGGATCCATGACCTTCCTTAACACTGAGTGTAATCAATGTGCAAAAAAGATTTGATCCCAGCTCTTCAGGTCTTAAGAGTCTAATTTTTAAAACCAGCACTTATATGGTGTTTACCGTGTGCCATACAGTGTTCTATGTGCTAGGCATGAATTTACTAATTTAAGTCTTACAAAACTCTAGCAAGGTGCTACCAATATATCTATCTGCTTTGCATACAGGAAAACTCAGGCACAGAGAGGTTGACTACCTTGCCTAGGACTGCCCAGCTAAAGATTCTAAACTAAGTAGTCAGGTCTCAGAGGCATTGCTTTGTGCCTTTCTGACTCTTCAGTATTAGTCAGTATAAGTCATGATGGCTGCTGTAACAAACAATCCCAAATCCTCTGTGCCTTTACACAACAGTACAATTTCCCACTAAATTGTTGAAGTGGGGTGCAGTCCTATTCTGTGTGGTCATTAGGAACTCTGGTTCCTTCTGGTAACTTCTGGCAGCTCCATCATTTCCTATGATTCTATCCTTCATCTTCCACAACTGATCCCTAGCATGGTGGATGAGAGAGCATGCAGGATCATGTTGGAGATTTTCAGAACCTGGCCTATATAGATGGCATAAATGACTTCCAGACACATGTCATCGGCCAGATTTAGTCACATCGTGCTACCTACCTGCAAAAGAACCTGGGAAAAATTTGCCTTCTTGTGTTCCCAGAAGAAAATGGGGAGAGTGGTTGGTGGTTAGATAGCTGTGCCTCCACCACAGGGGTCCCAGGGGCCGTGACCCACACCAGACATGGAGGACGTTCTGCCTTCCCCATCCCATGTGGCACATGGCAAGGAGGCCAGGGCACATCGGCTGCTGAATTCCCAAGCCCAGTACTTGACTTTCATGTCTCTGTGTTCCAGGGTTCCTGGTGGCCTGGCCCACGCTCCTCCTGCCTGTCCTCCTGGCCTGGCTGTTCTGATAGCCCGGCTGGACATCTGGCCTTAGAGTCCATGCTGTTCCCTCCGGCAGTGGCTCCCATTCACCCTTCCTGAGTGGGTCCCTTGCACTTCACGCAGAAGTGTTGGCGTTAACAGACTCAAGGCCAGGCCTGGCTTGGGAAGTAGAAGAGCTTTCCTGGACTCTGACACTGTCATACCTGTGTGTCCCCTTTGTCTCCTAGTGGGGACCCTGTCGGCCTGTCCTGGCCTGGCTTTCTCGTTTTCTCCTTTACTCTTGGAACCCTGAAAGCAAACTTCCTGGAGTAAAGACTGTGGCTCCAGGCTTTTCCGGGAGTGTAGCACATGTTGGTTGCTGTGGGGGGCGGGGTGGGGGGGCATCTCCTGACCTGACGGCTGATGAACTGGACAGTCTGACTCTTGGGTTCTCCCCGCCTCCTCTCATGTGTTTCATCCTGCTCTCAACAGACGCCATGGGAACATGTAGCAAGGCCACTTTTGGAGATTCTCCAAGGGAGGAGAGGTCCCATTGTTCCCCTGTCCCCCCAACTCCACCTCATTGACTTTCTTAGAGCCACTAAGAAACTCCTACCCCAGGGACCTGGATGCTGAAGAAATTGCTTGATTTTGGTGCAGAGATGCCATCATCCCAGAGAACACGCCTCACTCTTCCAATGATGGCGCACCTTCTCTGAAGGGTAAACAGGAAGTCCTGGAAAAAAATGAGAGACCCATCCTGCCCCGGGAAGGTGGCAGCGAAGCCAGAGAGATGGGGGGCATCCCTTCCTGGAGAGCTTTAATGGGCCCTCACAAAGCACTCCACAAGGATGCCACCCACTGAGAATGCTTCCTCTTGCCCCAGCTACACCTTAGTGCCTCCAAGCCGGCCGTGGGGACTGGGTCAGGAGCCAGGGTCAGGCCCCTGGAAGTTGAGCCTGTCTATTTGCTGGCATGAAAGTTTGCAGTGCTCTGCCTCCTTCACAGAGGATGTGCCTGCGAGGAACAGAAACCATTTCCACTCCCTCAGACACAGGGCAGTTAATTATAAGGACAAAGAAGCACAAAGACCAAGGGCAAGGGCTACAGCCTGGCCACACACGCGCCGGGAGTCAGGTTTGAGCAAATATGAGCAACCAGGGTTTGTCTGTCTTTCTGCCTGTCACTCCTCCTGGAACCCCGTAGCCTGCTGCAGCTGCTCACCTGCGCGAGTCTCCTGCATTTCCCCTCCCGGCTTCACCTGCTCATTCAGCACTTGATTAAACATGCACATTCCAGCTGCACATCACTTCCTCATCCAGGGGCCAACAGAGACTGGCTAGCACCTTGCTCTCCCACATCCACACTGCATCCGGGGATCTGCTTGGCTCAGAGTGCTTCCCAGCTCCGCTCCCTGGAGGTGGGGTGAGGAGCACCAGCCAGCCCAAATCCAGCCACTGGAGCCAGCCTGCTAGGGCAGGCCTCAGACGAGTGGGGCTGTTTCTTGGACAGACATCCACCAAGGCCCTGAGGATGGTGGCTTCTAAAAGTTACTGGGAGGAACGGTTCCTATTTCCCAGTGAGTTGGAGGATTCATACCTTCTACATTCCACGGGAGATGGAGGGTAGGAGGAGGTCTGAGAGCCGTCAGGAGGTCGTCAACTTGCCCCTTCTGTAGAATAAAAGGGATTGAGCTAGAACCAGGCCCTCAAACATTTATAATAGGGTAACCCTTTCCTTAAATATAATTCTACATAGGTGTCCTGTACAAGGAGAACGAAGGCGTGAACTCTCGCTGGTGGCAGACAGGGGCTTAGCTCCTCCATTCTGTGACTCCTCATGCTCAGGCCCTCAACACAGCTCCATGATGACCCCCAGGGCTATTGGCAGCAAGGTTTTGGAACCCCCCCAGGACAGAACACTTGACTATCTCTTCCAGAATAAAGTGGAATCCACCTATCCAGAGCCAACTCTATCTATCATCTCTCTCTCTCTCTTTCCTTCCTTCCTTCCTATTATATATCTAATCTATCATCTGTCCATCTCTGACTATCATCTGTCTATCATCTGTCAGTCACCTGACTAACTAGCTAGTTGCACTTTCTTTTTGATTCCGACATGGGGCCTCTTATCTATCAGTCTCTGAAACAGACTGTCTACATTCATTTGGTCAACACAGATTTGCTGAGCAACTCCACGATAATAAATGAGCCAATCCCTCCTCTGAGAAGGGATATGGTCCTGGCAGAACCCACTCAAGAGGAGCTCACAGGAAGACCACACTCAAACGCACACCCCCACTGATCCTCAGGCTCGGGCCCTGTGTACCTCCGTCCGTGTTCCCTCCACACCAAGACACAGATTCTGAGAGACACATGTACCAAGCTCGTGTGCTCCAAGTCACAGTTACCCATGCAGAGAGCCACACTCGGACCCTCAAGTCCAGTCACCTCTGTACTTATGGCATGAATAACGGCAACATTCAACATTTTTAAACAAACCTTACTTATCGGGTTTTATTTTAAGTGTGTTGTGGACGTTGCATCGTTCAGCCATGACATTAGACGTTGAACCTAAGCACTGTTATTATTTTCAATTTAGAGACGAGTGCACCAAGACTTACAAATAATGACTCTCTCAAGGGTCTACGGCTTTCAAAGGCTGAATTCAGGAATTTAGGGCTCGAACCTAAGTATCCTGATTTGAGGGCATATGCTCTCAAGTAAACACTGCATTCTGCCTCCATTTAAAACTACTACCCCATGCAGCAGCACCACTATATACACCGATGCATGATCATTCTTCTGTGTACCCATCTGCAGATACATGAGAACACGTGCAGGCATACAGATTTGCCAACAGAGGCCCTCACACATACACAGGTATTGGCATTCATGGACGTACTGATGCTAACGTGTACGTGGACTCATGCATGGTTGTTTAAACGCATAGGTCCTTACTGCAACTTAATATAGAAATAAACACAGGAACACTCACATCTGATGCTTGCACATGGATACATACATATATACACAAACCTGCATCTCCGTCCCCACACACAGAGGGCCTGGACCCACCCTCCAATGAGCCAGGCAGGACTGTGACCAGGCGCCCTCTCCTGTTAGGTTTCTTCTCCCTCCATCTCCAGTGTGACCCAGATGGCCCCTGGGAAAGAAGAGGTTCACCCCAGGGCACAGTAAAAATGGGCTCTAAACCCAGCCTCTGAAAGTTCTGGAGCAGAAGAATGACAGAGGAACCCGACGCCCATTCAGGGAGACTGGCCTCTCAGTCCTGAGGGCATGCAGACTCCGGGCAGCAAAAGCTAAGTAGTGCCAGAGGCTGAGCCAGACGCTGTTGCGAGATTCCGCCTGGGAGAGGAGGGAAGGCCTGGATCCCATTGGATGTAGTTCTTCCCGTTTTACAGATTGAAACTGAGGTCCAGCAAAGAGAAGTGGCCCCTCCGCTCTTAACCCCTTAAAAGAGGAGTTGTGGTCAGGTGAGCGCGAGAGAGAGGCAGGGAGAAAGGTGGAGCTGATCACCTGGAGGATATTGGGAATGGGAGCCCCATCCAACCATTCCATAATCTCCCCTCACCCCTGGGGCTCCTCCAACCTCTTTCTCCTGGGAAGCGCTGCAGGTCACCCTCTTATTCTCCTTCCTCCTCATATTCGATTGGGCTTTCTAAAGCTCTATTAAATCCATCCACTTTCTGCAGCCCTCTGGACTCTGATCTCTAAAGCTATTACCCAGGCCACTAGGTAAATCCTAACTGGTCTTCTCCAGACTCACCCCCCCCTCCCCCTCCCGCCGCAGTGCACCCTCTACTGTGCAGCTCCTGAGCATTTAAAGCAAAATTCGCTCACTGCCTCCGTCTGCTCCTTCCCTTCCCTGGGGTGAGTTCTGCCTGCTCAGTGGGCGACCAAGCCTCCACCTCGGAGCCCTTGCCTGACTCTGCAGCTCTATTTCCTTCTCGGCTTCATGGAATTGCTCCCAGGTCCCCGAGCTGTTCTCTTGCACCCCAATCTCCATTAGCATGTGCTGTTCTTGCCACCCAGAAGGCCCTCCCCTCACTGCGGGTACCAACCTGAGGTCTCCCCTTAGGGGTCAAGCCTTCCTGACTCCCCTGTCCAGCCCCGAGTTGGTCCACCCTGCTTTGTGAGCACTTCTCCACAGACCATAGTGCAGCGAGAATCCTCTGCGTCTCAGATGATCTATTTGACATCTGTCCTCCGTCCCCCCCCCACTCCACCCCAGACTGTTAGTTCTTTGAGGGCAGAGACTTTGCCATGTTCAAACATTATTGAATGAATAAATGAAAAGGCAGGCTGCTTGCTTTCTCCTTTGTTCCTTGACCTCCTGAGTAATCATGCTGTAATCTTCTGGAAGGGGAAGAAATGACTTTTAACATCAGAAATAAAGGGAACTTTCTCACTTGGACAATTATGGTAAAAAGGCCAAATCAGCATTGGAAATAGGAATTCTGAGCTCTGCCCCAGACATCCACTGCCACATGGTTTTCAGCCTACTTTAGGGGATGATCTGTTTCTTTTCACCTCATTCCCTTCCTCTGGGGCTTCAGGGGAGGTGGGTTTGGATTTTGAGTGTTGTTCTTTCACGGAGGATGACTGTGGTGGGATCCATGTAGTGCATAGTGGCAGATGGTAAATTGAGAGAAGCTTTGATTAATGGCAAGAGGGGAGGGGAAAAAATAAAGCCCACCCTATAAAGAGCTGAGAAACTAAGCTAAGTCTAGAACTTAGTGCATTCTGTAGCCAATTAGCAGCCAAATCTTAGAAAGTCACAGAGAGGAGCTTTTGAACCTATACGTATCAGAAAAAGCATTTAAGGGCTGGGGCTGTTGCTCAGTGGCAGAGCACTTGCCTAGAGTGTGCAAAGCCCTGGGTGCACCCCAGCACCATGCACACACACACACACACACACACACACACAAGCATATGTTTGGAGGCCACCCAAAACACCAGATTCTGGGAACCCCTGTCACGGGTAGCATTAACTTTGTTTCATAGACTATCTCGCAGGTTTACTGGGTTGGCAGGGAGGGTCGGGGACTGGTTGCACATATTTTCTTTCAATGTCTAGATCCAGTTCCAAATTCATGGAGAAGAACTACAGTTTTAAAGGGTAGAAACCTTGGACTCTTGGACCCCAGGCCGCGCATGCACGTGTTCCCCCCTCCTGAGAGGTAGAAAGGGAGTAACCACTCTAATAACTCCAAGGGCCACCAGAGAAATAAAGTAGGGAAACGCTATGAAGTCACTTTGCAAGTGGAAAGTACCCTGCAGATGATCACTGGGTTGTCATTGTCACCATCACCAGGATCGCTGTTGCTTGTTGTTCCCGGTTTTTTTATGGCTTAAGCTGCTTTTCACATCTCTTCACTTTGCCCTGTGACCAAAAGGAGGCCACCCTTAAAAAATCGTTGTGTTTGCCAGAAACATGCGAAGTAGGTTCCCTCTCCGTCAGCACATGGAATCTTTTATGAACACCTGTATGTCCAAGCCAGCCTGCCGGACGTTTTCTCTGTAGTCTCCAATTTAATCTACACAGCTCCTTTGAGATGGAGGCTGTGATTCCATTTCACAGAGGAAGACACTGAGGTAGAGAGAGGGGCAGGGACATCCCCAGTGCCGTTGCCTTTATTTACTGCCTATAGTTAATACCTGCCATCTATCTATTGCCTGTGGATGAGTCAGCACCTCTCATTTCACATCTTCTAGGTGACTAAGGGAGATTCAGGGACCTCAGGTCACTGGCTGCATGGTTAGGAAGTGATAGGATCCAAGGATGGAAATCAGATTTACTTTAAATGCAATATATGCAAACTTTGTGTCTGCCACACTGCCCCCCTGCATGACCCATGATGCTCTGCAGTAACCCATAAAACCCTCCTCAGAGCTGTGTCAAGTTGTGCAAGTGTACACATTGCATGTGTGTGTGTGTTCCCGTGTGCTTATATGTGTGTGAGTGTATGTGCATGTTGTGTTTGTGGGGGCAGCAACCACAAGTCAGTTCTGGCAAGACTGAAGGATATTAAAACCACTCTTCCGGAGACATCATTAAGATCTCTTCACCCTCAGCAGGAACTCAGAGGAATCATTGGACCCAGGAGTTCCGGAGGAGCAGTACAGATGATCTCATCCATCCCCCTCTTTCTGGCCCTAAGGAAACCGGCACCCAGGGTGCAATGGGCCAGCAGTCAAGAAATTCATATTGCAGTCTGACTTCTGCCGATGTGAGAGTTCAAGAATGCCACTTAACTTCACTTGAGTCATCTGTAAATTAAGATAAGGACACCCCCTCTGCCACACTTGATGATCTGTGACTCTGCTATTGACGAGCCATCCCTGTCAAACCCTCCAGCCTCAGCACAGCCCTCTTTTATTGAGCCTGGGGCTGTTGCAAGACAAATTCCTACTGGTAAACTTGGCCCCAGAGCCCTCAGATTGGGCCAGAACCTGGAAGAGTACCCCTCCGGGCAGACAGGGAGGCGGACTGCATTGCAAATCAGAACCCTGGAAAGAAAGCTCTCCCTTGCTACGTTCCAATGGGCTCTTACTGAAGAGGTGGTGAACCAGCGCCCTGGCGGGGCATCCCTCACTCTGCAGGGGCTCAGAGAACTCTGTCTTGTCAAGGTGGTTCTCTTCCAATTGGGGCTCCCCAGGGAGACAAGTATCACTTAGGGTCTTGTCCTCAAGATAGCTATGTCTGTATTGCTTGGCTGGTGGTGACAGCAAGTGTTTTTGTGATGTTATTGATTGTGTAGCTACAAAATGCTTTTGCAGTATTTTATTAGCATATAACACAGAATTCCTGGGCATACCTCATGTGTGCCGCTTGGTAAATTCTTGTATAATGAACACCTGCATGGAACCAGCACCCACCTCAAGAAATAGAATGATGGCCACTCCCAAGAGCCCCTCTTGCCCTGCCAGTCCCTACACGTCTCCAGGATGACCATTTCTCAGCGTCTAGCCCTGTACATTAGTTTTTGTCTATTTTTGAACTTTATATAAAAGGACTCATACAATAGGTATCTTTTCTGCCTGTGGGAGGCCAAGCTTACGGGTGACTGAGTTACACTCCCCAGCTGGGTACTGAGGCGCTCAGTCACAGAAATGGGTGTGTCTTGCTACAGCCCCATGGGTGAAGCTATGCTCACCTGTTCCTTTGTAATATAACCCCTTGCCCTGTTTAGGATAGAATCTTCCATGGAAGTGCTTTGTGTGTGTCCCCTCCTCTTACTGTGCCCTTGGGTGTGGCCTACCCAGGTGTCAGTCAACCTGCTGACAGTGGACATCATGAAGATAGACTCAGCCCCCTGAAACCTGACCCCTTGCCTCATTTGAATAGCTTCTCCTCAATAAAAGGGGTCAGCGCGTGTGCTCTCGCTCTCTTTCTGTGGACCCTTAAGGTCAGAGGAGCCGTCACAGCGACCCCAAAGAAAAAGGTATTTGTGTCTCTTGTGTGGTTATTTCGTGCAGCCCAGTTAGCCCAGTTTAACTAGAGTGACCCCTGAGCCTTTTAGTCGTGAGAACAGAAACCCGGCATCTGCCCACCTTCTTATGCTTAGTGTTACCCTCAAAGCTTGTTTCACACCTTTGTGCTTCATTAAACTATGGTCGTTCTAATGGCTGACGTTTTTTTACTGGAAGAACAGAACCTAGTTTATGGATATTTATGGATCTACTACTGAGAGGCATGAGGGCTGCTTCCAGTTTTCAGCTAGATGGCCACGTGTTGCCTTCTTGTCTGTCTTTTGGGGAGCATGTGTACCCATTTCGGTCGGGGTGTGCATATTCAGCTTTAGGGAAAATGCCAAGCAATTTTCCAAGATGGTTGTACCCTTGGATGTAATGGATGCAACATTCTAAGATTCATGAGCTTCCCATTCCCTGACACATCAAGGTCTCTCTCTCCCCCAGAGAGGGACAGCTCAGGCTGCTGCCTTTGCTGTGGTATTCTTTCCAAAGGATCTTCCCACGGCCGAGTCTTCATCCTTTAGGATTCACCTAGACATTTAGTTCATTCTCTGTAAACGGTTTGCCCCAAACTAATGTCAGCTAAATAATATTGTTGTTCTTGCAATCACTTTTTTTTTTTACTGGGAATTGAACCGAGATGTACTTTACCGTGGAGCTACATCCCCAGTCCTTTTTTGTTTTTTTGAGACAGGGCCTCCCTAAATTGCGGAGGGTGACCTTGCACTTGAGCCTCTGGAGTCGTGGAATTACAGGCGTGCGCCACCGCTCCCGGACATTGCAGTCATCTCGAGTCTCACTTTGTGAAATTCTGTGATCTTGGGAAGTCATATTTCCCGACTCTTGTCCCCTCTGTGCTGATGCGGATATGCCCTAGGGGTTCTGCACCCTCAAGCGAGAGAGGCTGCCGCTAGAGGTCTATGTTGTCCCTGTCGTCTACCGATCGGCCAATAGGGGGCACTGTGGGAACGCGTGGAAGGACTGGTCCCCGCTCCTGTGACTGAGTCAGCGCCAGAAGGGACTTTAAAACCCATCTAGACCCAAACCTGCATTTTACAGATGAGCAAACAGATACCCAGGCAGGAGACGTGACTTGCCCACGGTCACCAGCTACTGCGTGGCGAGCGGAGGTGACTCTTGGGCCCTGGGCGTCGGGTGCGGAGGAGGCGCCAGCGCTGGATGAGCCAGTGGTCCTGGGCCTGCGAGACCCCTGTTCGCGAGCCCCATGGTCCTGGGGGTTTCCCTTCCTGCTTCCTATTCCATAAGAAAGGCTCCAGACATTGGGAGTAGGACCATGCACATGCCGTTTCTACCATGGTCATAATGACAGCTACCAATTATTGAACTAAGTGCCAAATATTGTGCTGCGCACAGTAGTATATGGTTGTGGGGTTCAGTTATGACCTTTCTTCTGGGGGGCTTATTTTTCCTATTCTCCCCATTGAAAGAGATCTCTCTTCTCCCACTTCTTGTCTATGACGTCACCCAGCTCTTAGAATTATTTTAATAATCATTTTGCTTATTTCCTCCTCTACTTATTCGTTGCCTGCTTCAACTCCTTCTTTCCCCCACAGTAAACTCCACACTCCATGAAAAAAAAAAAGATTCCAGAGCCAGATGGGCCTAGGTGCAAATGCCAGGTTTGCCAGTTTGCCAGTTTATTAACACTGTGGCCTGGCATTAGTCACTGAAATTCCCTAGGGCCATCCTTCCCTTTGTAAAATGCTTGGCTAAAGCTCCTGGTTCCTTTGGACTCTGGCTGCCAGACTGAAGGGAGGAGATAACCCTTCATCGGTTGGAGAGAATAACCTGGCGCGATGCTCTGGAGAGGGCTGGGAATGTGGTTCAGTGGTAGAGTGTGTGCTTAGCCTGCTCAAGGTCTGGGGTTCCAGCCCCAGCGCTGCACAGAATAAAATGCTGCAAAGGCCTTGAGCCGGTGGCCAAAGGTGAAGACATTGATAATGGCCCCAGCCATTATCAGATGCAAATGGAATGGAAAAGAAGAGCGAGTGGGAAGATCTGAAGGCAGGAGGTCAGTTCCGGAGTCCACCCCGTTAGTCATTATGTCATATGTCTTTTTGACTCTGGTTACCTCTGTCCCCTGAGGTTCTCTGGTCCACTAACAAAGGACATTGAACTTGGGCTTCAACTACATTCTTCCAGGATTTTTCAATTTACCACTTTCGCATCAAAGCAGCGGAGGCTCAGAGAGTTCACATGATTTGAGCACAGCTGAGCAGAGTCCGAAACAAGTCTGACTCCCAAAGTCCAAGTTTGTTTCACTCTGGTTTGTGCCAGGAGCAGTCTCACCGACAGCCACTGGACTCCAGCCAGGAAATTACCAAGGTGCTGCCAAGGAGCCTTCAAATTCATGCTGCAGGACCCCGTAGGATACATTCACCGGATGACTCCATCCGTTTGGATGTGTCTATGTGTCTACTTCC
The DNA here is from genome assembly GCF_047511675.1 of Marmota flaviventris. NCBI lineage: Eukaryota > Metazoa > Chordata > Mammalia > Rodentia > Sciuridae > Marmota > Marmota flaviventris. Next base: position 14,048,528 of record NC_092516.1, on the reverse strand, counting down.
TAACACCTCCTGGGATTTCTTTCTGTCCCCAAGCTAAATTCAAGGCTGTCACTTCCCCTCTTCTTCCTGTTGCCTTCAAATATGTTTATGTCCCTTTGGCACAGAAAAGTCCTCACCCTTGGCAGCTGGAGTGATGAATGGCATGGCGGCTTTTCACCTCCCATCAGCACTGGGCCAACAGATGACCAGTGCTAAGGGTTTCTTCCCACACCTCTTGGAACTCGCTGCTGTTGTAGTTATGTGTCTCTCTCTACTCCTCTAAGTTGTAAAGTCCTAGAGAAAACGAACTATCTTATTCACCTAACACGGCTAGTGTAAAAGGGGCACTTTGGGTACTATATAAATGTTTGTTAATGGGTGGATGGATGGATAGATCAATGGGTGGATGGATGGGTAAGTGGATGGATGGATGGATAGGTCAATGGGTGGATGGATGGATGGATAGATCAATGGGTGGATGGATGGGTAAGTGGATGGATGGATGGATAGGTCAATGGGTGGATGGATGGATGGATAGGTCAATGGGTGGATGGATGGATGGATAGGTTGATGAGTGGATGGGTGAGTGGATGGATGAATGGATAGGTTGATGTATGGGTGGATGGGTGGATGGGTGGGTGGATGAGATGGGTGGATGGGTAGGTCGATGAGATGGATGAGATGGATGGATGGATGAATGGATAGGTCGATGGGTGGATGGATGGATGGATGGATGGATGGATAGGTCAATGGGTGGATGGATGGGTAGGTGGATGGATGGATGGATAGATCAATGGGTAGATAAATGGGTAAGTGGATGGATGGATGGATGGGTCAATGGGTGGATAGATGGATGGATAGGTTGATGAGTGGATGGGTGAGTGGATGGATAGGTTAATGAGATGGATGGATGGATGAATGGATAGGTCAATGGGTGGATGGGTGGATGGATGGATGGATAGATCAATGGGTGGATGGATGGGTAAGTAGATGGATGGATGGATAGGTCAATGGGTGGATAGATGGGTAGGTGGATGGATGGATGGGTGCATGGATGGATTCATGGATAAGTAAATGGATAAGAGAAGGATAGACAGGTAGATGAATGGACGGTGAGTGGATAGCCCAGATGACTCTCGGTACCACTATTTCTTACCACCATCCCAATCCCAATCTCCTCTTCACCTCCTCTTCAGAAAGATGTAGAATTCTTCCAAAGGGCTCCTCATCTCCACTGTGGCTCCTGCTAAAATATGTTATTCATGCAACTCCTAGGAAGATCTCTGTAAAGCACATCTCATCGTGGCAGCCTTGTCCCCTCTACATAAAACATGCCAATGGCTTCCTACTGGCGTCAGAATACAGACTAACGCGCCCTCCCCAGGGCTTCCATGGCCCCCAAGCTGTGGTACCTGCCCAGTGCTCCAGGCTCACTGATGTCAGCCTCCTGCTCGCTAATGATGTCTGGGCACTCGGGCCATCTTTCATGTTCTAGAATGAGCCCAGCTCCTTCCTGCCTCGGGGGCCTGTGTCTGCACTTGCTGTTCTCTCTGCCTGAAGCCCAATTCCTCCAACTCTTTGCCAAGCTGAGCTAACTCCTCCCTCCTTCAGGGTCTTAAGCTTCAGAAAAAATTCTTAGGGAAATCTCTACCACCCCACCTGGGCCCACTCTAACCCACAGCCTCCACACGTGCTTTATGGAGCTTATGTGCTCTACGCATCTTCACGCACCCTCTGGTGAACACCAGCAGCACCGTGAGTTCCAGTCTGTCTCCCCGGCTCATCTGCGAGCTCTACCAGGGCAGGGAGAGCAGGGGCCGGCTGCTTTACTCCTTGCTAAATCCTCAGGACTTAGCAAACAGTCAATACTCAAAAATAGTCTTAACAGGAGGTTGGGTGACGGGATAAACAGGCCCTGGGTGTGTTCTGACATTTCATCAGGCGGAGCTTGTACGAGGCCAATCAGCAGGCTCACCCTTTCACCAAGCTTGACTGACAATTAAGTTTAGGTTCAGAATCATGGAACCTGACTACCAGGAGCTGATGGGACCTCTTGATCATTAAGTCCAGCTTTATTTCACTTTTGGAGAGAGGGAGCCTGAGAGTAGATGACCCTTGTACAGGCTCATTGTAGTAGAGACTGAACAAAGGACATTTTCTTCTTTGTCCTTTTGAGCAGAACCCGGATTTTGTTACTGGTGGTGATGTGCCGAGATTTTCAAGAAAAAGGAAAAACAAAAAATCTATCTTTGCCAGCCTCCCTTTCAGAGAAGGGAATGTCCTGTGATTAAGTTCTGGCCAATGAGCTGTAGGTGGGAGTGGTTTAGTGCAGCTTCCAGAAACTCTTCTTCAAGGAGGGTCTGTTTTGACAGGCATGTCCTTAACATTCCCCATCCACCCCCAAACACACTTTCTTTATCTGGAATACAAGCATGAAGGCTAGAGCGGAGGTGGCCATTCTGTGCCCATGAGGGAGTCTTAGTGATAGAAGCCACATGTTAAAGAGAGCAGAACATCAAGTTAGGGGTTTGGAGCATTGCTGACATCCGGGACCTACACACTAGCCCTGGATCACCTACTTCTGCCTTTTATATCACACAAAACAAAAATAAACCCTTATTTTCAACAAGCCATTTTTGTTTGGATTTTCCCTTTGACACAGTCAACTCTATCCATAACAGATATGGCCACGAACAAATTAGTGGCATATCCAGGACTTAAAGCCAGGGACTCAAACTGAATGCCCTTTTCATTGTGCCAGGAGTAAGCTAATGCATAAGTCACAGTGGGCTTGGTTAAGAAGGGCCACCCTGGAGACGGTCCTGGCATACAGCTATTCTCTCCAGAAGAACAGCAGCACCTGGGAATCAGTTAGATTTGCACATCCCCCAGTTCCTTGAAGACCCACTGGACCAGAAACTGCAGATTGGGACCCAGCCATCTGTATTCTCACAAGCTTTCCAGATGATTCTATTGCACACTAAAGTATGAGAACTACTATGGTGATACCGTCAGGTTAAGGGATGCACAAACAAAGCAGATGATTTCTGCAGCTGGCTGAGGCTTCTGTGGTCTGCAGAGGGGACAGAAGTCACCTCCGGGGCAGGAAGGAAGAAGGGGGCTTCCTTTAGTTCAAGAATACATGCATCCCCACCAGCAAAACAGACACGTTGTGGTTGCATTTTTATTTGCAAGCGATCAGAGTATGGGCTACAGATCAGCAGCACTGGCTTCACCCTGGAGTTTGTAGAAAATGCAGAATTTCAGGTCTCCCCCTCAGACCTACTCGGAATCGGCATTCGATACGATCCCCAGGTGGTTCACACCTGTATTAAACTTCGAAACCCCAATGGAGACTGTGCACAGGGACAGGGTGGTATAGGTGCCATTCCCTGAGAGCACCCGTCTGAGGTGCTCGGGGAGAAAATGCACCGGAAGGAAACGAGGATACGAAGCTGACGGAGGAGCTGCCATGTGGCCCCTGTTCGCTGTCAATCCTCCCACCATCTGTCTTGCTCCATCTGATCTCCTCCTCTCCATCTTAGTGGTTACCAGAGAGGGTCCTGGGGTAGCTCTGCTTGGGTCCAACCTTACCACTTCCTGCTGTGTGTGTGATCTTTGAGTCTGAGCCTTGGCACTGGCTTCATGGTGTTGTCATGGAGACGAAAGGCGTTAACGCCCCTCAAACACCCAGCCCCGGGCTTCCCAGTGGGGGATCCTTATCGGCAGCACCCGAGGAGTTTATCAAAAGTACCGATGACTGGGCCACCCCCAGGCCAATGAAACGACAATCCCCAGGGATGCAGAGCAAAACAAGAACCTCTGTGGCTCTTCCTACCTGGCAGCCACGACCGAGCTGCAGACCTGGAGCCGGGGCGGGCGCCCAGCGAACGCTCGGCCAGTGCTGGGTATTGCTATGCACGCTGTGTGCCCTTCCGCGCATGCACCAGCCGGCCTCTGCCCAGCTCTATCCTTCGCCTTAAATGGCCTGCCCTCCCTGATGGCCTGACAAACAGCTCCTCCTCCAGGATTCCGCAAAGGGCTGCCACCTTCACGAAATCCTTCCTGATCCCTCCAAACAGAATGGACTGCTTCCTCCGCTGGGCTCCAGTATAATTAAGCTGATAATGAAAATAATGACTTTACCCTCTGACAGATTATCTAACCTGTCCCGAGCAGCATGCTGGGTTGTGTAGATATTTTCAGTTATTTATTTATTTATTTATTTATTTATTTATTTATTTATTTATTTATTTATTTAATGTACCACAAGGTTGGATGCATTGAGGACATAGGGTTCATAAAGGTGCAATGGCAGCCAGTCTGTTGTGGCGCACGCCTGTAATCCCAGGGAGGCTGAGGCAGGAGGATTGCAAGCTGGTAGGCCACCCTCAGCAAATTAGCAAGGCCCTAAGCAACTTAGCAAGATTTGGTTTTGAAATAAAAAGTATAAAGAGCTGGAGATATGGCTCAGTGGTTAAATGCCCATGGGGTCAATTTCTGGTACCAAAAAAAAAAAAAAAAAAAAAATCAGTGACATGCCTAAGATCACCCAGGTGGAATATTGGGAGGTGATATTTGCACCCAGATTTAATTCCTCCAGAGCCCGCGTCCTTCCCACTGTCCCACACTGTCCTCACCCTCTGCCTGCCTGTCTCGTCTCCTTCTGTAGCACATTATGATTTTCAAGAGCAAAGACTGCACATAATTTATCATTGTATTTCTAACACCTGGGACATATTAGATACAGGATAATGACTTAATTAATCCGCTATGAAGATGGAGTGTGATACGTAGACACCACCGAGCTTGTGCCAGGCCATCTGCTCACCACTCTCTGGATACTGGGGCAAGAAAGTAGACCACTGACCTGAGAACCCTGCCGTGGGGTCACAGATCGCCCCCAGGACCCCCACACTGGCGACCTCTGGCAAGTCACAGAACTTCTCTTCACTGTCAATGGGGACAAGACGTGGCCATGTTACAGGACTGAGTTACACACATAAGACACCCACTCTGTGCCTGGTACACAGCAAGGGCTTACTTCATGTGGGCTGCTGGCAGCACCTCGTGCCGACCTCACAGTAGCCCAGGGGTCCTGGAGACTGTGCTGTGCTGTTGCTCCCTGTCTCCGCAGAGGAACCGAGTCTCAGAGGTGGCCACTTGTCAGAAGACACACGGCTCCTCAGCTCCAGAGAGGAGACCCAAGTCGGGTCCATCTGGCCCCAGGGTCAGAGCTCCTGCCTCTCCAGGTCTCTCGATCAGACAGAGGGGTTCAGGGACCCTTCCCCCTCCACCAGGGGCGGCTCTGGCCTGAGGAGCAGGGAATAGACGCACTTGCTGGAAGGAAGAGGCCGCCTCAGGCGTCAGGGCTGAGTCCACCCTCTCCAGTCCCCTGTGGCTCCCTGGTCCCCGGGAGAGATGGGGCTGGCTGCTGCCACACAGGCTTGAGACTCCATGGCTCGGAGGGATGACGACCACAGAGTGCAGGAAGAACTGGTCACGCACAGGGAAGGAGAGGGGACACGAAGAGGAGGGGCCCAGGTGGGAGACAGGAGGCAGGAGAGGGGGTGGTGACAACCAAGGATGAAGGCCAGGAACGGAGGAAAGGTGTCTAGGACCGTGGGGGGCAGGGGGGCAGGGGACCAGGGGCTAAAGACGGCCTGATCTCTCCCCAAGTGGAAGAGCGGTTGCCATGACAACGCAGAGCCAGATCGATGCTTGGCGTGGACAGAGGCTCAGTCACTGCCAACCGGGCCCCTCCCCTCCCTTGAAGGGGGAGGGTGAGAGTGATTGTGGGGGAGGGTGGAGATCACCCCTGGCTCCCCAGAGGCCCTGGACTATCCCCTGGAGTGTCCCAGGCTGCAGTGTCCCCCATCCTGCCCAAGTGTGGGCCCTGGTGGGGAGAAAATCAGCTCCTCTTGCTCCTCCAGGGCCTTCAGCTTAGGAGAGATGAGATGAGGGAGGGCAGGATCCCCTGAAAGCTGGGGATCCCCTGGCTGTTGTCCCTAAGGTTCAAGGGTGCAGGAACCCAGTGTCACCTCCCTCCCTCGGTCAGGCAAAGACAGCCCCAAAGGGGATCGCGAGGCCCAGGTCAGATTCCGGTCAAGGCCTCCTCTCTGTGGAACCCGCTGAGGTAAGAGATTTCCTCTGAGGCCCTCCCAGCCGGAAGGCGGTCATTCCCACTTCTGATCCTTAGAGGGCCAGGCCACTCTTGGGCCTGACCCCAGGGGCCAGAGAGTACCCGCCTGCCTCAATATGTCTCCCCACAAGCCAGTCAGAGGGTCCAAAATTCCACTCAGGGGTCCTTTCGTTGAACTTCCTGTAAAAACTCAACTCCCCGATGGCAGGCCATGTGTTGACACCTTACCAAGTGGCAGGCCCAAGCTTCTGGAGGCCACAGACCTGAGGTCCAATGTGGGTCCTCCATTGAGTATATCTTTAATCCTGGCAAGTTGTGGGACTTCTCTGAGCCTTTGTTTCCTCCTCTGAAAAGCAGGGTCTGGAAGAATTTTAATACACTGGAGTAGTGAGGCCATTAAATGAGGTTATAAAAAATAAAAAATCTATTTAAAAGCAGAAGTCATTATGGAAAGCGATGGGTCACACCCGAGGGAACTGACATTAGCCCTGGCAGGGAAGGAGTTTGTGAGCTCTGGAGTTTGTGGACTCTCTACCAGCATCATCTAGTGTGGGCTCCTCATATCACCCCCATTTTTCAGATGGAGAAACTAAATCTTGGCCAGGTGAAGTACTCTTCTCGTTAGGGCGTCCTGAACACCAGGAACCTGGTTGGAATTTGAACTCAGGTCTCTGCCTCTGAAGTCCTCACTGAAGTAAGCAGCTTCCCGAAGTCAGGAGGGCCGGGCGTGGGGCTGGCCACCCTGGCATGAAGACGTAAGAGGATCTGCCCTGGAGGAATCGGGCAGCAGGTGGGTGGGTGAGAGACTGAAGATCCTTTTCCCCATCTCCCCAGGGAAGTCCCAGAAGAATTTCTGAGTGAGCCCAAGTTCAAGGGGATGGGTGCGTGGGGCTGGGGTGTGGATAGATGGCAGCAGTTTGGCATGGATTTTGGCTAAGGAAGGAAGGGAAGGGAGGAATGGTGAGCCAGACATCCTGGGCCCCAGGACTTTTCCAAAGTTTGCACCGGGGGGCGCAGAGGGGAGGCAGGAGGGCAGCATCTCAGAGCACAGCAAGAGGTTGACATAGAGACCAGGACTTCTGCAGCAGGGGAGGAGGGAGCACTCCTCCGTTTGAAAGGGAAGAGCTGTGCAGAAGGACGCACAGGTGCCCCAGAGCTCCCAGGAGGCTTCCAGAGACTCAAAGCTGCCAAAGGCCTGGCCACACCTCAGGAGCCTCCACCCTGGAGCGACGCAGCGTGTAGGAGGCTGTGGGTGGGAGCTGGCCCTACAGGGAAGGAGACCGGCCTGGGGAAGAGGCTGGCATCGAGGAGAAGGCAGGGTGCCTCCTTCTGCCGCCCGCCCTGCCGTCTTCCAAAGCAGGGAGTTTTGCTCGAACTCTGAAAGTGGATCAATGCGCCTGCGCACGGGGGATCTTGCACCTTAGGGCGCCCCTTGGATCTGCTTCGCGGGGATCAGTGTCTCCCTCTGAAAACCAGGCAGAGGGGACATCTTCCCTGGAGCGTGGTGGCAGGGATTAAACAAGATGACATGTGAATGGTAACTTAAAATGACTTCTGTCCTACAACTGTGACATGTGAAAGGGCTTTCGTGGGCTCTCCTGGAACCTTAGTGACCTCAGAGCGGGGGGGGGGGGGGGGGGGGGCTCTGAGGCCCCCAAGGAGGCCACCGTCACTGAGGTTGGGAGAGGCTGGGCGAGGTGAGGGAGGTGGACACGGTGTCCTGTGAGGGCAGAGGATGTCCTTCCCACAGGTCAAGGTGACATCAGTCCCACTCTACAGATGAAGGTACTGAGGCTCGGAGAAAAGTTGTGACCTAAGTCCATCTGATCACCAGGTGCCACCAAGTGGCGGGAGCAGGACGCGAGTGCAGATGTGTCTGCTTTCCAAACCCTGCCTTCCAGATTCAGCCCCCAGAGGGAAGCCACTGAGGCAGGCAGCCCTGGGTGCTGGTTCCACCATTACTAACTTAGGCAAGGACTTCACCTCTCTGAGACTCAGTTTCCTTCTCTGTAAAGTAAGGATTAGATAAGCTGCCATCTAGATAACCTGACATCTTAGCAATGTCAGGTTCGGGAGGATGTGTTGGGAACATGATCTCCTGAGAGCTGAAATCCAGGAAGTCCTGGTCTTGCCCCTGCCTCACCTGGCTGTGTGACCCTGGGCAAGTCACAGCCTCTCTGAGCTTTAGAGCATTAGAATTCCCAGGGGATCTTTAACCATCTGTGTGACTCAGCTTCCCTCCTGGAGACTGGATCAGTTGGTCTGGCAGGAGGCCCGCCCACCTGAGCTCTCTCCAGCCCCTCAGGGGCACGAAATATATAACCAGAGTTGAGATGGACAGCAGTGTTTCTCCAAGTGTGGCCCCTGCAGCAGCAGCAGCAGCCTCGCCCCTGTCAACCTCCAGAATCAGAAATTGTGGGGTTGGACCAAGAAATCTGTTTTTAATAAGCCCCCCTAAATCTGATGTGCACTCAAGTTCGAGGGACCCTGGGCTACTGGATTCAGTCCTAAGGTCCTAGTCATGTGCATCAGAGGAGGAAGATGAGGGGATTATATAAGGGCAAGAGGGACCACTGGGGACATCGGGAAAACAGAGTGGGGGCCGGGGGGAGAGGCTCCAAGAATGAAGAGCCGGCCTCAGACTCTCCCTGGGCATGTTGACACTGCAGTTCATGAAATCTCAAAAATGTATAAGGTCTAAAAAAAACAAAAAGATCTCCAAGGACATGCTTCTCAAAATGGGGCGTGTGGCGGGAGGGGTGGGAGCACAGAACGAGGGTGGTGCATCTTCCTGGAAAGTCGATTTACCAGAAGATGTTTTAGGGAGAAAAAAAGTTGAATTATTTCACCAATGAGTAATAGAAAACATGACAGTTAGATTAAAGCGCAGGGATATACTGTGACAGGAATAGCACCTGCTCACGGGCTTCTGGATAAAGAAAAGCCTCAGAGTCCTCTCATACCTACAGCTGGGAGGTTGAGGCTGGAGCTACAGAGCCCAGGGTGGCCAGTTCCCCTTCCTACCCTGTGGCTGACCTTGGTGGGATATGGGAACCACAAAGGATAAATTAATGGATGGAGTCATCAATTGGCTGATTGCATGAACAAATGGTGGAGTCGAGTCCTTGTGCCAAACACTAGGCCAGACATCAAGGATTTGCCAGGAACAGAAACAGGCAGAGTTTCTGCCCTGAAAAAAACTTATGGTGTAATGTGGGGGTGAGGGGGATGGGAACGAGGTGGGGGGCGGGGAAGGCAGATCAGACATCAATCCAGTCTTCACACAAATGGATGGATCATGGCAAGCTGTGACAGTGTTCTGATCAACAAGAAATAAAATAAAATAAGGCAAAGAGAGATCTGGGAGCGGAGGGCAGGGACCAGACCTGCACTGAGGGCAGGCAAGGCTACCCGAGAACGTGCCCTTTGAACTCTGACCTGGATACACAGGTGAGAAGCACCCGACCTGTGCCTGCTGTACCTGCGCTTCTCAGCCAGAGTGGATGTCCCCTTCTCCAGAATCAGTGTAACCCTGGCCCTTCCCAAGGGTCCACATCAATCCAGTCCCCTCCAGGAATCCGGGACCCTGGGCTTCTCCATCCTTTGAATTTCCAAGGCTCATCTCCCAGCACCTACTGGTACAGCCAGCGCCTGGTTTCTGGCATTTGGGTTCCTCCTGTGTGATGCTTTTCATTACCAGGTAGCACCTACACCAGAGTGGCCTTAATTAGGTCCTTCCATTTTAATTAGAAAAAAATATATTTTAAAGGAAAGTTTTATTCAGCATCTTTGTAGGTAAAGCCAAAAATAAATAATGCCACAAACATGTCATAAATAAAAGGTAAATATTAAAATGAGTGCCTCTGCCTTTGCTATAAAGGAGACCAGCCAGGATCAGAGGGGACAAAGGGCCTAAGCCCCAAGGGACATTATCATCATGACAGCTCAGAAAGGTGGAAGGAAATACAAAAGGGGAAAATGTTCCTACTTTGTGATTGGCTACTTGTCCACCTAGCTTGGAAATGACTTTAAATGCCAGGTCTGGTGGCGGACGCCTGTAATTCCAGTGACTCGGGAGGCTGAGGCTCAAGGATCGAGTTTGAGGGCAGCCTCGATAATTTAGCAAGACCATGTCTCAAAATAAAAAAGAAAAAGGTCTGGGGAGGTGGCTCAGCGGTAGAGCAGCCCTGGGTTCAATGCCCTGGACCAAACAAGGAACAACAGCAACAAAAAAAGGGAGAGACTTGAAGTCCCACAGTGGCACACAGCATCTCCCCTACTCCACAGCACCTGCAGCAGGTGTTCAAACATTTCTTTTTCAAGAGGAAGGATTTTTGACCTGCCATGGCCCCTGAGGGCTGCAATCTGTTGAGTCTGTAACCTCTTCTGTGAACCGGGCTTCACCTGTGTTAGTTCTTTGCATTTTTCCCACCACAACCCCGGGGACAGAGGTAGCATTTCAGTTCAACAGAAGAAGAAACGGAGGGTCCGACAGGAAAGAAAGAGGTGGTGAGGCCAGTCCAGGAAGGAAGAGGCTGGTGGAGCCTAGAGCCCAGGTCTGGCACTGAAGTGCTCATGGCCAAGAGCTCATGGTCACCGTGACCAGCTAACAGGCCGTTGGGACACCAGGGGACATTCAGAGCTGAATGGTTTATTCTGATGAATGGTGCTCACTTTTGCAGAGGACGCGCACCCCAGAGGATTCTTCTGAAAAGAAACTGAAGACACAGATGTTAAAAAAGGAAGAAAGAGAGGATGCCAAGCCCCGTGGACCACCCACCAGCCCAGCGAGTCTATTACGCAGCTCGGCTGGCTCCACGTGGCTCTCAGACACCCAGTTTACGTGGATTGCTGTGACGCAGTCCACCATATATATTGACTGTATTCCTGTTAGTAATAAAGAATTGGATTTTATTATTTTTTTAAAAAAAGATACTTTTTAGTTGTCAATGAACCTTTAATTTATTTACTTACTTATACGTGGTGCTGAGGATCTAACCCAGTGCCTCCCGCATGCTAGGCAAGGGCTCTACCACTGAGCCCCAGCCCCAGCCCTGGACTTTATTTTTAATGCATTTACATTGTTGAAAAATGCAAAAGCTACAAAAGGGTATACAGACACTCTCTGAACTTAGGGTGGCTCAACTTATGACATTTTGCCTTTACAATGGCATCAGAACAGTTCACGTTCCCTAGAAATTATTCTTCAAATCTTGGATTTCGTTCTTTTCCCCAGACTGGTGACATGCATTATCTTGCTGTCTGCTGACACCGGGCAGCAGCAGCAGCGAGTCACAGCTCCCGGTCAATCACACAGTCACGGAGCAAACAACTGAGACACGGTGGCATGCTGTGCTGCTAAGCTGGGGTGTCTGGTCTGTTAGGTGCATTAAGTGCAATTCAACTTATAATATTTTCAAAGTACAGTGGATTTGTCATGACCCAACCCCAGCATGAGTAAAGCAAGAACTCTCCATCCACCCTGTCAACCAGCTCGCCTTCCACACCTACTATGGATGTTTTGTGTGTCCTTCCAGAGAAAGACTATGTGCGTGCGCACGCACACACACACACACACACATACATACACACACAAACACACGGGAGCTTATTAGATGTGATATTTGGCCAATTGCTTTTACAAGTTAACAACACACCTTGGAACTTGCTCTGGGGCAGAATGCTCAAAGCCTTCTTATTTTTAAAGGCTGCTCCGTACTCACCTGCCAGTTCTTCATCTAGTTCCCAATTGATGGACATTGAGATGGTTCCCAATAGTTTGATATTACAAATAATGCCACACAAATAAACTTCCAATTGTCATATGTCTGTCAACTATGTTGAAAAAAAAATTCTCTCACCTGGAAATCACAGGTTCAATGGGTTAATTACGTACTTTTCTAATTCATATGAAGATAGACAAAGCTGGTTGCTGTAGCACATTCCTATAATCCCAGTGGCTCGGGAGGCTGAGGCAGGAGGATTGAAAGTTCAAAATCAGCCTCAGCAATTTAGTGAGGCTCTGTTCAACTTCATGAGACCCTGTCTCTAAATAAAAATTAAAAACGGCTAGGGATGCTGCTCAGGGGTTACGTGCCCCTGGGTTCAATCCCTGACACCAATAAATAAATAAATAAATAAATAAATAAATACTCCATAACTACCTAAATGATGGTGCCTACCCCTACATACACGTATCATCATTTTGCTTAGCTCCTGTACCATGCAGCCACTTTTAAAGGAAACACTGTCCTCCTGGATAGGTTCTAAACTCCCTAGACAGGTGTACATGGCCTTTCGGGGTCTTCCCTCTACCCCGCTCTCCAAGCTCATTTTGCAGAGGCCCTGTATGTAGCCCTGTTAGATCACATGCTGTCTCCGGTTACACCAAGTTTGATCCTGCCCCAGTGACTTTGCGGGCTACTCTCCTGCAAGAGCATGTGCGCTTTCGACCTTGGACAGCTCCCTTCCCCCTTAAGTCACATCTACAGCTCTGCCCTCCAGGAAGCCCGTCCGCCTTTACCATCCAGAGGGCACCTTGCACACCCCATGCAGGCTTCTGCCCTGGCAATCAGCACATAAAGCTAGTGTAGCCAAGTGGCTAAGGGCAGTGTCTGGAACCCAGGGACCTGGGTTCAAGTCCCAGTCCACTACTTCCTAGCTGCTTCATCTTGGGCAAGTTGCTTAATCTCTTGGGAACTCAATTTTCCCATCTGTGAAATGATCAAGAACCCTGACATCTACCTTGTAGTTACTGAGAATTAAAACGTGTCTAGCACAGTGCCCGGCATAGGGCACATGCTCAATAAAAACTCCTTACAGCCTTGACTTTTCAGATCCACTTTTTCCATGTGGTATTAGTGCTTTTAAGCTTCTTAACTCTTTATTTGAAAATCCTTCCAGGTGAATTCCAAAACACAGCTTCTTTCTGAGCACATCTCGCCTCGTCCACCAACGCCAGCCTCGCACAAACCATCGTCTTCTCCCACCTGGACATCAGTACCCTAAGAGCACCACGTCCCCTTCCCAATTCCATTCCGTCTGTGCCCTCAGCACAGGGATTCTTCGAAGGAGGAGTCAGCCTGGCCTCAGTTCATTCTGCACCTCCAAGCGTTTCCCATCATTCTTTCTTTTTAAACAGCTTTATTGAGATAGAATCCACATGTCACCCAATTTGCATTTAAAGTGCGCGGCCCAGTGATTTTTAGTAGGCTCACCCCGTACAACCTCCATCTTCATCCATTTCAGAACTGTCCTCACCAAGAAAGAGACTCCATAACCGTTAGGTGTCACTCCCGATTTCCTCCCTCCCTCCACATGTCTTCTCCCCGCACCTGCTGTCTGTCCCAGGAAGTCACTTATTTACTTTCTGTCTCTATATTTTCTATTTTGGACCATTCTCCCCTCCTATCTAACTGTAATCACGCGTCCTTGGCCAACATCTTCCCAGCTCTCTGCCCCCTAACCTCCCAAGGTCTTTCCCAACATCCTAAGACACAAAGTCCTTGCAGTAGCCTTCGATGCCCTCATGATCTGCCCCACGTCCTCCTCTTTTCTGCTTTCCCCCACCGTGTGTCATCCTGGTTTCCAGGCTCACTCACTCAGGGACCTGGGTTCAAATCACATCAGCCCTGCACCGTCAGGTCGATGAAGGTGACTTAGGAACAAAGCACCAAGCAACCCACCGGCATGCATGCAAGCCCAAGAACCACCAATCAGGCACCATGGAACCACTTGTCCATCAGCGGGGTCTCCTGGCCAATCCTGGATCTTAGCCAGCTACCACCCCCCGACCAACCCCAGTAAGGCAAGGGACTCTAAAAACCCCTTTTCCTGTCCCAAGCCCTCCCTTCCTGCCCTAACCGCAATAAAAATTCCAGTCCGATGGAGATGGAGCTGCGCATGCTTCTCGTCAGACCCTCTTCTTACCCACTCTGTGGGTCTGAGGGTTCCGTTCCGCTGGGAGTGAAATCTCCATAAAGCCTCCTTCAGCAGCCTTCTTAAATCTGCCTCCTTTTGGTCGCCTTGCCTGATCTCACATGCATGGGCCTCTTTCCTCAGTGCTATTGGGTAGCGTTCCTTTTGTATGAATGTGTCACATTTTGCTTATCCATCTGCAAGTTGACGGGTGTTTATTTTGTCTCCACTTTGGGGTTATTAGGAAGAATGTTGTCATGATCTTCATGCACAAGTTTTGGTGTGAGCCTATGTGCTCAGATCTCTGGGGTAGACCTACGGGCGGAATTGCTGGGTCCTACCATAAGTGTCCGAGGACTTTGTCCTCCTAAGACACTGATTATATCTGGAGTCTCTAGGCAGCCCTTTAAATATGGCAGAGGAAAATGCACATCAAACTCAGCAGGAGCTGCAAGCTCCACTCCAAGTCTGAAGCGTGTAGGCAATTCTTCAGGCCTGTGGCTGAAGTCCATTTGTAGCTGTTTGATATATTGTCTGCAGGGAGACGGTGACATTTGCCAGCCTTCAGACTAACAACTGAACCTAATTTTTCACCCAGTGATTCTAAAGAAGTTTCTTCTTGGCAAAGGGTCGAGAGAGGAACGGTTGATGAAATCGATTGTGGCAAAATGATGTGAGAAGGAGGGACTCATTCTATACCAGCTCAGAGGCACACAGAGGAGGTCAGGAACCCACAGCAGATGAACTCAGCCATGAGGAGACTTCCTGGCCCCCTGTGAGGCCTCGGCTGGACCAGGCCCACCAAGGGTCTTCCACCCCTCCCACCATCCCCAATAGCAGAGGCCTTAACACCTGGGCCCTGGCACCCACGATCTCAGATTCCACCATAGGAAGGTCCTTGCTTCAGGTTTTCAACTTTGTTATGATGAGAACCATCAGGAGACCGAGCGGATTGGGCTGGAGGGAGCAGTTACAGAAAGCTTCCAGCATTTAACTCCTGCCAGCAGGAGCTGGTCCACTTTGGTTTCAAAGACTTCACCCCATGAGGAGCTGACCTCCAGGTGAAGCCTTGGGTGGACCTCTCAGCCCCACCCACCCTCAGTCTCCCTCATGAGAAAATGGAATGCTTCCTGCAGCTGTCCTTAGAGATCTTTGGTAGCATAAAATATCGGTATTGGTCCTGGGATATAATTCGGCTTCAGAAGTCAATCCCTGATGTTCCCAACTGAACAATGCCCATTGGGAAAAATAAATAAATAAAGGAGACTGAGTACAAGAGCTTCTTAGAGATTTTGGGTAAATAAATATTCTCTCTGATGGGTTCCAGCCTCCGTGCAAAGAAAAAAAGACACTGAGAAAATCATCAGTCAGTGGGCAGTTATTTAAGGAGTTTTTGTTGGCTGGAGCCAAAGTTCTAGCTGAGAAAAGGGGAATTGAAGCTGTCGTGAAGCTCTGAAGGGCTGGGGGTCCGCAGGGCCTGGGTGATCCAGTGTGGGTGGACTGGCGAGGACTGGGAATGGAAGAAAGAGGGGCCTCTGGCTGGGGTCTGATCCTCAAGGAGAAGGAGGAGCGGTGTCTGTGAGAAGAAAGGGCCCTGGCGTTCTAACTCAGGGCTCAGGGGCCGTCCTGGTCCATTTTGCATTGCGTCCACAGAATCCCTGACGCTGGGTAACGTGTGACGGGGAGGTGGTTTAGCTCACAGCATTGGAGGCTGCGAGTCCAACATCAAACAGCCCCATCTGTTCGGCATCTGGTGAGTCCTTCTGACTGCATCACAAGAGCGAAGAGAAGCAGAAACGGCATCAGCCATGCAAACAGAGTGCCAAGGCTTGGGGTGGCCTCCGTTTATAACAACTCACTCTCAAGAACGACATTAATTCCTTCCCAGGGCAGTGCCTTGATCTGAGCGACCGCTACTAGTCTCCGCCCCTTAAAGACCCTCTACTTTTTAACACCATTACACTCCCAAGACTCGGGCACAGGAACCTCTGGGGGACACTCACACCACACCTAAACCAAACCAAAGACAAATTGGGGTACCTGCAGGGAGAAGGCAACATGGGACTCACTCTAATGTGGCGCAGGGTGTGGCCTCTATTCTGAATGATGGTGGGCAGCAGCCCTGCTGTGTAGGTCCAGCTGCAGGACCTGGCTCGCCTGACTTCAGACAAGTGATGGAATCTGTCTACACTTTGGTTTCCTCATCTGTAACGTGGATATGTTAACAGTGACACTTCCTAAGTTTGCCATTAAATGAGTTAGGACAAGGACAGTGCTCACGTGGGTATGGAGACGGCATTTGCTACATGTTAGATGTTATCTGATGCTGTTGCTGTTATGATTGAGGGTTACCAGCTTTGGGGAGCACCCACTGACACCATCCCTGGGTCATACATCAATGATGTCAAGAGGGGGCCCCAGCAAGAGCTGATGAGAAATGGCCTCTGAGACCTGGAGGCTGGAGAGGCCCTTTGAGAGCTTGTGTGAACAACCCTTTAGGAGAGACTTGGCCCTGAGCAGGGAGAGCCTGCAGGCTTTTATTGCCCAGATAGGGTGGTGTCCACTAAGAGACGATGTGCCTCTGCTAGCCATGACCAGCCAGTGACATAGGAACTGCCACTATTGGCAATGACCTCATTATACTCTCAGCTTCCGGGGCTGGGGACATATGAGCTACTGCAAGAAGAGGCTGCTGTCAACATAGTCAAAGAACAAAGCTGCCGAGATAGCTTAGCAGCGGAGAGCATAATATCCACACTCCTTGGGTTCAAATCCCAGCTCGGCCACTTCCTGAGTTTGGGGCAAGTTAAGTTTCTTTGTGTCTCAGTTTCTTTAACAGCAAAATGAGCATAAAGACAGCAATTCCTATCTCATAACGTTTTGGTGAGCTTTAAACAGATCAATAGCCTAAAGCACTTGACATGGCGTAATGTCCATAAAACATGAGCAATCATTATGTTCTCATGCAAACCAAAGGAAAAACGACCAGCTACACTAATAATGCTTTTTAATTAAAGGGCACAGGATTGTGCCAACAGAGTGAATGACCCTCTTGTTCAGCCAAACACAAACATCTCCACAAGCTCACGCTACCCACAGAAGTCTCCCATCAGTTCCTAGAACCTGCCTGTTTTTTTCCAACTTTGGTGACTTTGCAGATCTTCCAAAAACCCTTTTCCTCCTGCCCTTGCCCTGGATAACTCCTCATCATTCAAATTTCCACTCTGCAGACCCAAGTCACCTCGTTACTATAGACTCAGGTTTGGTGGGAAAGGGCCTGCTGCCTGCTTTTTTAAATAAAGTTTTATTGGAACACAACCACACCCATTTATGTCTGTATTGTTTATAGCTGAGCTCCCATTGCAACAACAGGATGTGAAGTCACTACAGAAACTGCATGGCCCGCGAAACTGAAAATAGTTACCCTCTGCAGAAAAGTTTAATGACCTGGCCATCCCCCATCCTCAAGGATGAAACTCCCAAGATTGGACACAAACAGCGGCCACTAAAGGTGGTACCCAGAGACTCCTTGGGTACCGGAGGGATCTTGGCAGGGGCTTCTGCCTGGTGCAGCTGAGCTTCCTCATGGAGAATCAGAAATCTCTTAAGATCAAAGAGGGGAGAGGGCTAGAGGGTTTGCTCCATGACTGACAGCTTTGTCCCCCACCCTGCTCATTCCCTGTCACCCATGCTCCCAAGGCGTACATCCCAAGCCCAGGGGTACCTCTCCCTTTATCACCTTCCTGTTTTATCTCCTGCTGTTCCTCAAGAACCAACTCCTCATTCAGCGCACACACACAACTTGAATGAGCTCTAAGAATGTCCCAGGAGTGGATACCCCTGCTCTCCAAGAAGTTTCAGTAAAGAGACGGGGACAGATAAGGAACCAGGAAACCACAGCTCTTTTCAGTAAGGGTTACATGAATAGTGTGCTAAGGCTCTGGGCTCAGTCCCCAACCGCTTTGGGGAATCAAGAAAAGTTTCCTGGAGGTAGGGATATCAGAACTCAGTCCTAAAAGATAACTAGGATGAGCCAATCTAGCAGATTAGGATGAAGAGGGTCCTATGGATGGAGGCAGCATGTGCAAAGGCCCAGGGGTGGATAGAGAGCAGAGCTACAGGAGGGAGGAGGGAGTCAAGATTGCAACACTGGGGACCACAGACCTGAATGGGGGCTCTCAGGGCTTCTCTTCGCTGTGGAATGATGACCAGGGGAAGTTTTTGGGTCATTTTCCCAGTGCCCTTATTTGTAGCTGTCTTATTAAACTAAAATGTAAGGTCTTCCAGGGCAAGAACCCTCTTTCTCCGTCTCTGTACCCACAGCACTTTTGTTGTACCCCAAATGGAAGGGGTACTAAGTTGGTGTTTGTAGGGGGTTGTTAAAGCCCTGAGGAAGCTCCCTATCAGGATTCAGGTCTGCTTTGCCCTTGATGATTCACAGCGGGCATGGCCAAGTCACGCCTGACGTTTTCTGGACTCGCTGAGGATGAGAAGGACACAGTTAACATCCACTCTCCAGTCAGCAGGAGCACCAGGGCGGGGAACCATTTTCTCCGCTCCATCAAGGGCTCCTTTCCCACTTACAGGGCAGATCAATGCCGGATTCTGCTGGGTGCTGGAACTCCACATCCTCTCTTCAGTTTGCATATTTATTTTCAATGTGCTGGTCAATCCACCTCGAGACTTCATTACTCCCAACCCAGATGGGGATCCATAACCAGCACTTACCACGGTAATAAGAAGAAGACAATAATCCTACATCACAAATGAAGAACGTTAGTCTCAAAACAACTGAATTGACTTGTCTGTGTTTCCGACCTGGCGGGAAAGTTGTATAGTCCAGATTGGAACTTGGGTCTTCTTGAATCCAAAACTTAGGCTCTGATCTTCTGAGAGGGGATCCTGAGTGTTAGTTAAGAAGCTTTGCCTAGGGGACAAAGGCTTGAGTGGAGGTTTTGGATTCTGTCCCCACACTAGACCTGCAGGGTGGAAGACTTTGGTCTGGGGTCATGCAGCAGCCATTTTGGAGACTCCTTGGAGAAAAAAAGTGAGAATCCCAAGGGGCCTCTAAGGAAAACCTAAACTCCCATCTATATTGACCAACAGAAGTCAATGTCAACAAAAATGTCACTTCATAGCTTCTGACTGTTGGGAAAAATAGGGCAAGGCTCTGGCTATGACATCAGACAGAGCACAAAGGGTTCCGGTCACCTTCAAGTTAAAAAGCCTCCAGAGAGCTCACAATTTCCTGTCTCCCAGTCCCCATTCCTTTCAAGAGAATCAATGTTTTCTTTTTGCTGGAGCTGAAATTCACAATTAAATACCCATTACATCATAAAATACGCCTCATGCATGCACAGTGACTTACCAAATGTATTAATGACTTTTGCACTTATTTTTTTTTCTGTAAAAAAAAAATCTATCTTAATGTAATATTGCTCCGTCTCCATTAAGGCACCTCCTTTGAATTTTGTCCCATCAAGAACCCTCCTTAAGTGCCTGAAATTCCATTTCCACTCTTAGCTGGGAAACTGTAAAACTAAAGAGCTACAATGTAGCGAGCACCTACCATGTGCCATCTACCATACACGATGATAGACTCTAAGATTTAGGGTGCAAGTTGGTTGCTGAAACACAGACCCCCAAATAACAGTGGTGGAAGGAATTTTCTTTCTCTCGTTCAACAGGCTATGAGTGAGCAGCCCAAGGCTGGAGTGAGGCCCCAGAGGCCCTTCTGTGATGCTGCACTGCCATCTTTAAATATCGCTCTTGTCCAAAAAGGTGCACTTCTACATTCCAGCCAGTTGTGAAAGAAGTGAAGAAAATGAATGCTCGTCTCCCTTAGAGCTACGAAGCCATGGACGGTGCAGCTGCCCGTTTCCCCCTAGCTGGAGTTGAGCCTCACCAATGCACAAGCGCCAGGGGAGGCCGGGAGGTGCAGACTCTAATCCAGGTGGCCTGGACCCAGGTGGGAACCAAAGGCTCCACCACTAAGAAAAGAGGATAATGGAGATTGGAGGTAGCATGAGCAATATGTGCCCCACAAATGGTCCTGAGAGAGACCAGACCCTGGAGATTTGGGGACCTCACTTAAAATGAAATCACCCCAGTTTCTTCTCCCTGCATGGCAGGGACACACGATGGCCTTGTGGGTAGAGGTGGGTTTCCTCCTGGAGGGTGGGCAGTGCTGGACAGGAGGTGGGGACGCTGAAGATGGACCTCCAGTGGGAATTATGGGAAATCCCCTCATCTCGTAACTAGTCGTCAGTTTGGCCTGAGCTTCACAGTGTAGAGCGTCCTGGGCCGTTTCCGTGAGAGAAGAGGGAAATTCAGGCCCAGCCACGGGGAAGCAGGCAGAGAGAGAGAGAGAGAGATCTATAAAGCTAAGCAGTTAAGAGGACTCAAGGTCGTGCCTGTTCAGCCATTGTAAGTTATTCTGCTTTGCATCTTCTAAACTAGTACCACATCACCAGTATAAACTTGTTAAAAACTGCATCTCGTTCTCTATTCTCATGTGGCGAGTCAAGGCAGAGTGCCTGCCCCACACTTGGAATGAAGTCGACACGACAGTACGGCCTTCTTTTAATTCCTTAAACATGCCACGTTCCCTGCTGCCTCTGAGGCTTGCACACGCCTCCTCTCTACCTGAAATGCTTCTTGGCCCCAGTTTTGACTATATACTCCTGCCCACCCCACGTATGGCCTAGAACGTCATTTTCTCAGGAAAACATTCCTAGACTCCTCAAATCCTCACTCAAGTAGGTTCTTTCTGATACTCTTTCCTAAACCCTCTATTAGTCTATTATTGTTACTATAGCAAAATACCCAATGTAAGGCTCACTTTATAAAGAAAAGAAGTCTGTTTAGCTTACAGTTTTGGATGCTGAAGGTCCACACAGCATGGTGCTGGCTCTGGAGAGGGCTCCCTGTGGTTGCATCATCTCACGGTAGGTGGCAAGTGTGGGAGGAGAGACCACATCTTGAAACAAGAAGCCTCAGAGGCTGGGATCCCACAGTGACCTAAGGGCCTGCCTCTAGGCTCTGCCTCTTAAGAGTTCCACCAACATACCGAGGACTAAGCTGCCAATACGTGGAATTTGGGGAGACAAACCACATTCAAACCATGGAAACTCTCTACTTATTGTTTTATGTTTTGTAATCACATATATATTTATGGAATTATTTGATCAGTATCTTGCTCTCCTGCTAGGCTATAAGTACCCTAAAAACAGGAACTGTGTCCAATTTTTCTCATTCCTGAATGTCCAGCACCTAGGACAGTACCTGGCACCTAGCAGGTGCTCAATCAATATGTGGTGAGTGAATGAATGAGATCCGCGCCTGAGGCTGGAGTCACAACACAAGGGTCATCAGCAGAGGACATCCCTGGCCACCAGAGATATGGGCAAGAAGGTTGCACTGAGAGGTATCATGAGAAAAAAAAAACCAGAAGCACAGATGGTTAAAAAGGGCCACCTAGGAGCCACGTCAGGGAGGGAAGGGGCTGGCCTGCTGGCTTCTTATAGTCTCAACATCTGGATTCTACACAGGGGAGCGCTCTTGTGGAATTCCCTAAGCACCCACCCTGGGCAGGCATGTGTATCCCCAGTTAAGAGGTGGGGACTGAGGTCAGAAGTGTTTGGAAACTGCCCGAGGTCACCCAATGAGTAAGTGGCCTCTATTCAAACTCAGGACTGTACACTCCAAAGACTATCCTCCTTCCTACACCCAGTTTGCCTCTCAGACAAACAAACAGAACCCTCAGAAGTCAGGTGGCTGCAATGCTCCCATCTGGCTGCTCGTGGCTCCCTGAGGACTGTCCCTCTGCCTGCGTGCCTCCCTGGCTGGCTTCTCCCGCCCGTTATCTGGCTATTTAAACTTGACACTGGCTTCCTTTCATGAAGTTTGATTTCAGCTACACTCTCCAGTTGCCAAATCTTTGAAGACTGCTCTTGGGGCTCCCCTGAGCCGCCTCTCTCCCAGCCTAAGTGGACCTTCTTCCCTCCCGTTACTCAGGAACACGTGTGCTCGTGGATCCTGTGCTCCAAACACACAGGAGTTTATTCATGACCCTCGAGGGAAGCATCACAAATGAAACATGCTGAAATGGGCCCAGTCTCTGAAAAGGGCAGTTTGGGTTTGTAAAAAAAAAAAAAAATGAACATCTCTTACACCAAGTGTTTCCACTGGAGAGGGTTTATCTCAAGAGCATAATCAACCAGTTGTGCAAAGATGTCGGATCAAAGATTTTATTGGTAGAAATTTTTTTTTAAGTCTTGAAAAACTGAAACAATCAATTATCCACCAATAGGAGATTGACAGAATAAATGGGGGTATATCTGTACAGTGTCATCATTAAAAATGGCAACGTAGACTCACTGATGACAAAAAACGTTCACAGTGAGGGAAAAAAAAACAGATTCAGAAGCAAATTGTATAATGCAATTTTATTTCTGTGAAAACACAGATTTATGTGTTTGTTCAGCAAAATATATTGAGTGGTTGCTGTTTATCAGGTACTATGCAAAGAGCTGAGGATATGATAATAGACAAAATAAATACTGTTTATCAGGGGATCGCCAGTCCATAGCCCATTCTCTGTTGGTGCATAGGAAGCTCTGCACAACTGTAATGAACTACCTGAGATAAATAACTTATAAAGATAAAAGGTTTATTTGGACTTTAAAGGGTTTTGGAATATCCAGTTCACAGTTGGGCAGACCCATTGCTTTGGCCCTTTGGTGGGTGTGCCAGATGGCAACAGCAGGAAGTGCTTGTCAGAGCAAACTACTCACCTCATGGCCAGAAACAAATGAGAAAGAGGAAGAAGATACAGGGTCCTACAATCTCCTCTGAGAGCATGCCCCCAGGGACCTAAGGACCCCCTACTAGCTTCCACCTTCTAAAAGTTCCACCACCTCCCAGTGGTGCCAGTCTGGGGACCAAGCCTTTAGCATGTGAACCCTGAGGGACACTTATCGAAACGTTGGCACTTAGTGATCCCTGAAGTCAGTGGCTCAAATTCTGAGTCTCAGTTTCCTCATCTATAAAAAAAGAATCTATCATGGCAACAGCAGTTATATTATATTCTTGAAAATTGCCAAGAGAGTCTATTTCAAGTATTCTTACTGCATAAATGATAACCGTGTGCAGTAAAGGCTATGTTAAATAACTCGACCTAGTCATTCTGTCGTGTGTACACAAACTGAAACGTCATGTTGCATACCATAAATATAAATCATTTTCACTTGTCAATTAAAATATTTTTAAAAAGATAATGACAGTCAGGCACAGAGACGTGGGAAGGTCAAAGGTGTGTGCAGCTGCTGATGTAAGAACCCGAGGACTCAGCAAATACATGTTTATCCCTCCAAAATCGAATCCTGACTGCTCCCAGGCTACCAGGGAGGGCCGTGATTTTATACAAGCCCCTGAGGCTGTAGCTCAAGTTCTGGCTCCAACAGAACCATTAACCATCTGTACAAGCCCAGGTAAAGGAGATCACCTAGTCCCTTTATCCAGTTAGCTAGTCATTCAACCAACCCTGCTGGCACCTACTACGTGTCTTACCATGGCACCTACTACGTGTCTTACCATAGCCTAAAAAGCTTTTCATATCTAGTCTCTGCCACATGCCCACCCTCTGCTCTTGCCATCTCTCCCCGCCTCCTGGGGCACACCCTTTCCGAGTTCCTCCTACAAACAAGTTTGCCCCCCTCTTGGGGCCTCTGGTCTGGTTTCCTCTGCCTCTAGTGCTCTGTCTGGTCCACTGGGGCCTTCTGTCTCCCTGGTCTCCATTTGAGTATCTCCTCTCCAAAGGCCCCATCACCCTAGGACCTCCCGGTCCTGCTGCTTATCATGCCACCTGACTGTCTTAGAGATGACCGCCATCTCACAGAAGCAGATGCCTTTTCTTATCTGTTATCTGTCTTCTCTGCTACAAGGTTAGCTCCCCGAGAGCAGGGACCTAGTTTGTCCAGTTCATTGCTGAACCTCAGCTCTCAAAACCGTGCCTGTCATGGAGTGGGTGTTTAATAAACGTCTGTCAGGCCGATGAGTGAAAGAAGGGATGGACGGATGTGTTTGGCACTATGCTAAAGCAGAGGATAAAGCACAGAGTGGGGCCCCTGGACACTTGTATGTTTTGGGTTTGTTTGTTTTTTTGATACCAGGATTGAACCCAGGGGCACTCGACCACTGAGCCCCATCCCCAGCCCTATTTTGCATTTTATTCAGAGACAGGGTCTCACTGAATTGCTTAGCACCTCACTTTTGCTGAGGCTGGCTTTGAACTTAAGATCCTCCTGCCTCGGCCCCCGAGACCCTGGGATTATAGGTGTGCGCAACGTTTATGACCATCACCTGGTGAAGCCTCGTTTCTCTTCAGTCTCCAGAGGGGAATTATTCTTGGCCTCATCTTACCTGAGAATTCTGTAGAGTTATGAAACCAGCTCTCGTTTAAATATGCACAGCCCTCTATCAGATCCTTTCTCCAGGACTCTCCTCGGCCAGAGTGCTGAGTAATTATCCTTTTGAAATCTACAATGGCTCCAAATTTTGATTAAATGCTTTCCTGGCTTTTAAAATTCTAGGCCAGACGATTAGGCTGTACTCTGCTGTGGCATTAGCCGGAGCAACGATCGACTGAGATGGACCTTGTCCCTCTCTTACTTTGTAGCTATTTCCTGGAGTATTTTGATCCAGGCGAGAAGTATGACATTATTGATTCGCTCTGCTCTGCTCACCAACTGCCTTATCTGCAAGAGCTGGGATCTTTATGGCTTCAATAATTTCCCGGAGTGCAGAGGACTTTTATATATATATTTTTTCTTGCTTGGCATTTTGCAATTCTGTAAATTTTTTATGGACGCAGAGGTTGAGTTTCGTCCTCTTGCTCTCAGGTTCACCAGGATGTCTGCCTCTCTAAGAGCCTGACCTTCCCCTACCGCTCACGTTCCTCTCCACCCTTATATTTAGAGAAGAAGGGAGACAGGAGGAGAGAGGAACAGAATTCTAGAGCTCTCTATATCCCCTACTTCTTTCTGTATTGATTATTTCTAGTTCTGTGGAACATTAGGGTACATTTTGACATAATCACAAAACTATGGAATATAATTTGCTCCAATTCAGTTCCCGGCAGTCCCCCCTCCCTCTTCCTTTCCCCCCTCCCCACTTTCATTCTACTGCTTTTTCTGCAATTTATTTATAGTTTTTTTTTTAATTAGTGTCTTGTGGATATTTTATACTTCTTACTGAAAAGAAAAGTTAAACAGAAGCTCAGAAAGATTTAGTGAATTCTCTAAAATAACACAGCCAATAAATGGGAAACACTCCTGCTTCTGGAGTGGTCACTAGGGCTATTCACCACAAGTTTGTTCCACCTTTTCCTGGGCACAAAGTAGGATTGCCATTTTCTTCCCCCATAAGGTCACAGAATTGCTGTGGCCAATGGAATGCCAGTGGATGTGAAGTGTCATCATTCCAGGTGAACAGCTTTAAGAACTGTCACACAATTGATTCATGGCATCCTCCCCACCCCCAGAGGGTGGAGGCTCCATCTACCTACAACTGTAAATGAGGGCAGTGATCTAAGTATGACATGTAGTGTGAATGGGAAATAAATCTGTAATTTCAAGAACTAAAAGTCAGGACTGTTTGTTACTGCAGCATAACTCAGCTCATCCTAACTGAAACAGCCTCCAATTCCAGAACCTCCCTGGTCAGATGATTTGGAAACCTTGAGGAGATCACTTTGGCCAGATGATCTGGGGCAAGGATAGAAACTGAAAATGTGGTTGCTTTAACATCACACATTTTCCACCTACAGTTTTGTTTAGAATAAGAGTTGACCAAGCCATGAAACAAGGGTAAGTTCAATTCATTAGGAAAATATTCAAATCCCTTCACACCTTGGCCTTCAACTTTCTTTCCAGCCTCAGATCTTCACCTGCCCACTCAGAGGCTCTGTGCTTCACCCTCATGAGCCTCTTCCCCTGCTCACATCTGTCCTTTCTTCATTCTCACATTCATTCATTCCACAAGTATCTGCTGGGTTCCTGGTATGTTCAAAACGAACGCTGGATGTCAAAGTATCAAACTGTCACATGCACTTCTTGGTCTACAGACCCTCACCTCCACTACCCAGCTGTATTTTCAACACACTGAAATTTATTCATATTTCAAAACCAGATCAAGATCCTGTCGACTGGCTTTTCAGACACCCCTTTTCTTTTCCAAAAGAGACTGAGCCCCTATTTCTGTATGTTTATGGCATTTTGTATGCATTTCTTTCCACTGCTGGGCATATGGTCTTACAATGGTTTGCAGATTGATCTTCTTCACTAGACTGCACACTCCTTGAGGGCAGGGTTTGTTCTTCAGTCAATTCTGAAGTTTTAATCCTGTCTCCTGGTCCTTGCCTAGTAAGTATTTGGAGGATGAATGGTGCAATTTCAATCTGGCTGCTTTTCCTGATTCTGTTTCCAACACCCAGTACCTTCTTTCTCTTTAGGGGAAATGGCCACCTCCAGACTCTCAGAGACTTGGCTAAACTGGATGTTTGGCTCCATGTTTAATCTACAGACACCCCTGGGTGCATTGGCACGGATGGAGAGCTACTTGCCATCTCTATGCCTGCTGGACCCAAGAGAAACAAAAACCCCCATGGATGTGATAATACATCTGGGTGGTAGATGGCCACCAGGACTGGCTTGCCGAGGGAGCCAGTATCTCATAATGAGCAGGGATTACCTTCTTATAGGCCCCAGAACATAATTATGGGCAGTGGGGAGGTCCTCCTTCCAGTTGCATTTCAAACAGAATAAATGGTCGGTTCCCTCGTTAGCCCCAGTCTTGGATCCTGATGGTGACGGCTTCCAGCAATCTGTCATTTCTCCAACAATGTCAGCACCATCGATCTGTCCAAGTAACCCCAAGTCGACTGGGCCTTCTAATGGCCACCTCCCTGCTCAGTGGCTCTCCTTCCCACACTTATGTCTGCACAGAAACTAGGCTGTGTTGGTTTTCCTCCACCACATTTGACATAATCCATATTTTCCACTTTAAATATTTATAGCAAACTTGGAGGGAAAACATTCTCTTTTCAAGCAGCTTTCTAATTTCATTTAACAGTGAAGGTCAGAGCAATGAATGCTTTTGCAAAGAGATTTCACCCCTCCTTTTTAGCAGAATCAAGGACAGAAAACAGAATCCTTTTACCCAACATTATCCCCCGTGCCCTTCCCCCACTACCAATTACCTGAATGCCCCGTTAAGGAAGAAAACAACTGAAAAATTACTTCCTGATAGATTCATAGTATTTTTCTGATTGTAAAAAATACAAATCCTCTGCAATAATTTCAGAATATATGTAGAAGAAACTAGAGGTCACATTTAATCCACCACCCAGAAATAATGATTATCAACCTTTTTTTAAAAAAAAATTTATGGGTACCAGGGATTGAACTCAGTGGCACTAGCCATACTCCCAGATCTATTTTGTATTTTTTAAATTTAGAGACAGGGGCTCACTGAGTTGCTAGCACCTTGCTTTTGCTGAGGCTGGCTTTGAACTTGCAATCCTCCTGCCTCAGCCTCCTGAGCCACTGGGATGACAGGTGTGCGCCACCCCACACACCGATTATCAACAATTTCTTGCATAATCGTTTAGATTTTTCTCCCCAAAAGGGATTACATTATTTCTTACTAAAATGAATGGCATTATGCATACCCTTTTGCAAGCTTCTTTTTCTAATAATTGCACTGTGGGGATCTTTCCTGAGCATCAGTCAGCATACTTATGTATAGGTGTCACTCACATCATAATGTCTAATGGCTGCATAAAATTCTGTTTCACAAAAGTACAAGGGATAATTAATCCATTCCCCATCTCTGTATGTTTAAGTCGTTTCTACTTGTTCATTTATTGTTATTTTTTAAATGATTTAAAGACTTGGGGACTCCCTCTGCATAGAGATATTCTTCTCTCACTATTTCTTTCCTACAAATTTCTTGATGCCTAGTTGCTGGGTCAAAGGACATGAGTCTCACCGGATGCAGTGGTGCATGCCTATAATCCCAGTGGCTCAGGAGGCTGAGGCAGGAGGATTAGAGTTCAAAGTCAGCCTCAGCAATTTAGTGAGGAACTAAGCAACTCAGTGAGGCCTTGTCTCTAAATAAAATACAAAATAGGGCTGGGGATGTGGCTCAGTGGTCGAGTGCCCCTGAGTTCAGTCCTTGTTATCCCCCCACACCAAAAAAAAAAAAAAAAGGTGTGAGTCTTTTAAAGACTTTTGATTTATATTACCAAAAAGAAATTTGACAAGCGACGGGTGGTGTTTATCACCTCACCAGTTCTGAGCATTAGTAATCTTTAAATTTTTGACAAAGCAGGCAGAAAACAAAAAGGGTTATTACCTTGCTGTCTCATTTCAGTATATCTCACTAATATTAAGTTGAAATTGTGCATATTTAGATAGCATTATTCATTTTTTGCCTTGGGAGTAATTTGCTGTGCTGTCATTGTAAATATTAAAGAAGTAAGGCTCTAAATACTTCTCTCAGTGCCCCTTTTGTCCTTTAATTCCGTTTTCTCTGCTATGCAGATTTTAAATTTTGTGTAATAAAACCCGTCAATGTTTTGGCTTGGTGGTTTCTGACTCAGATGTCAAACTTCCAAAAGCTCTCCCTTCTCCCAAGAGAACAGAAACAACACCTCCATCTTTTTACAACATTTTGTATTCTTGTTATAAAGTATTATTTATTCATGTTTATTTTTTGTGGTACAGTGAATCAAACCCAGGGTCTGTCCCTTGCCAGGCAAGGGCTCTACCACTGAGCTGAATCCTCAGCCATATTATCTGAGCATTTAAACAACAGGAAATTTATTAGAGTTTATTAAAGTATGAGGTAGGGGTCTATGTGTGTTTTCAAATAAGGTGAGTGAAGGTAGACAGAACCTTTAAGTGTCTGAGTCACCCTTCTCACTGATTTGAAATGACAAAAAAAATCCCTTTTATGCTGTGCCAAAAGACACACTTTCTCAGATAGGTTTGTTCTGGTTTTCATTGTTTTTCCTTTTTTAGAAAAATCTCTTTGGAGTATTTTCAGATAGAAATTCTTCTGGATGAATTTTAGTTTCTCATCTTGTAATAAATAAAGCTACTATTGTTTTAATGAATAGTGTATAATATTTATTTAATTTGCGGTAAATTGGCAGATACCCAACATTGAAAACACGGTTTCCACTTACTAATCTCTTATATCCTTTGATGGAAGATTTGTAATTTCACACCACATAGTATCTACACATTTCTGATTAGAAACATACATTACCTAGAAATAAACTTATGGTGATCAGAGTTTCATTCTGATTTTATCTTATTGAATTTTACTAACTTGTAGGAAGATGTGGAATGGGGGGGATGTTTATTTTTTACTTGTTGCAAAGTTTTTTTTTTTTTTAGATGTTGATGGACCTTTATTTTATTCATTTATTTATTTGTGGTGCTAAGAATCGAACCCAGCACCTCACACATGCTAGACAAGTGCTATACCACTGAGCCACAACCCCAGCCCACTTGCAATCATTTTTGAGGATGATTATTTGTCTGGTAAAGGCATCTTACTGTACTGCATAGTTCCTTGGTTATATTACAGATAGGCATAAATCATGCAAACTCATCTGGAAATCCCACCGGTATAAATAAGAATGCCAGCTGAGTGGGTGTGATGGTTCAGGCCTGTTATTCCAGCGGCCTGGGAGGCTGGGATAGGAGGACTTCAAGTTCAAGATCAGCCTCAGCAACTTAGCAAGGCCCTATGTAACTTGGTGAGAACCTGTCTTAAAATAAAAGACAAAAAGGGCTGGGGATGTAGCTCAGTGATAAAGCATCCCTGGGTTAAATCTCCAAACCCCCCCCCCAAAAAAAAAATAAATAAACAAATACAAATAAAGAATGATTATATGGTTCAGAAAGTCCATCAAGGATGCTATTAATTATTAATTATGTTATGGGGGGTATTGGGGATTGAACCCAGGGGCACTCAGCCACGGAGCCCCATCCCCAGCCCTATTTTGTATTTTATTTAGAGACAGGGTCTCACTGAGTTGCTTAGCACCTCGCTTTTGCGGAGGCTGGCCTTGAGCTTGTGATCTTCTTGCCTTACCCTCCTGAGCCGCTAGGATTACAGGCATGTACCACCCCGCCTGGCGATAATTATGCTTTTTTTTAAAAAAAATTCTGTATTTTATGACACTTAGCCATCTTAGAGCCTTACTGACCCAAGAGAGGCTGCCCTCCCAGAGTGAGTTGATTCCTAGAGATCCCAAACTTCTCCCCAGCGCACAGGCCTCTCCTATGCCAACCAACCAGCCTGGAGCCTCAGATGCCTCCTTTGTCAGGCTCCTGTGTTCTAGGGTGACATTCCTCTGTCCTAATCATCCTGGGGCCAGGTACAGGCCACACAGGACAGTGCCTGCACCCACATCTGCTGAGGGTTTTTGAACAAACCAATCCTGAGCCCGTATTAGCTGCCCGGCCTCGCCACTCTTCCTGTCTCCAGACCAAACCTGGTGCTTCCTCATGTGGCCCTGGAGAGACGGCCAGGAGCCCCGACACTCTTGGGAACTATGGTAAGATCACGGTCTTCCCAATGGCTGTCGTCTCGTGATGTGTGGACTACACCCAACTAATAATGCAGCTGCACTTTAAATCAAGAGCTTTAACGGAACATCAGAAAGAGCCTGTTATAGGAGGAAGAGCCTAGATTTTGGAGCCAGACAGTCCTGGAGTTAAACTACATGGCTTATGAGATGTGTGTCTCTAGACAGAATCCTGCCAGCTCTGATAGCTCTGTGAGCTGGAGAGTCTGAAAACCAGAATCACCCAGGTGGTGGGTGGCTGAACTGGGATTCAAACCCATAGGAGTCTGAACATAGGTCTGTGCCCAAGAACACACTGTCTTGTGTCTCATTGTGATGTGTGAGAGTCCTGCAGGAGCCCAGATACCAACCTGAGTCCCCGAGACCATCATCCAAGTCTAAACCCAGTCTAAGATGTAAAGAGAGTAGCTCCAACTAGCTGACACCTACCATGGGTCCAGGGTCCTGGGAAGTTGATTCTTATTATCTGAGATGGGGCTACTCTGAGGCCAAGACATACTCTACATACAGTGCACCTTGGGACACACCAGCTGTCACAGTAGGGAACAACAGCAAGAGAAGACACCTGCTCTGGCACTGTGGGTACAGCTCTATGAAGCACCTATATAAAATGCATGAAGCCCTGGGTTTGATCCCCAGCCCCGCAGGGGTGGATGCCCAGTCTAAGATTCCTGAGCAGGCTGGTCCTTGGTGGCACAGGCCTGTAATTCCAGCAGCTCAGGAGGCTGAGGCAGGAGGATCACAAGTTCAAAGCCAGCCTCAGCAAAAGCAAGGTGCTAAGCAACCCAGTGAGACCCTGTATCTAAATTAAACAAATACAAAATAGGGCTGGGGATATGGCTCACTGGTCAAGTGCCCCTGAGTTCAATCCCCAGTACCCCCACCACTACCAAATAAAGGTTCCTGAGCAATTCCAAGAACCTACAGCCTCTCTTCTGCTCTTGAGGGGTACTCATAAAAAAGAAGAGTCCATGGGCTGGGGATGTGGCTCAAGCGGTAGCGCGCTCCCCTGGCATGCGTGCGGCCCGGGTTCGATCCTCAGCACCACATACAAACAAAGATGTTGTGTCCGCCGAAAACTAAAAAAAAAATAAATATTAAAAAATTCTCTCTCTCTCTCTCTTAAAAAAAAAAAAAAGAGTCCGTGCAGGTTCTCTTTACATACATCTACCATTAATTGAGCGTTCACTTTCTGCCATGTCTTAAATATATACAATGAAATGTATTTTATTAAAGAAAACTAAAAGAAATAAAATTAGGGGAAAAAAAGAAATTTCATCACAAATTCATATAAACCTAACAACAGGCCTGTGAAAAAGAACAGTCATTATCTCCAGTCCACAGATGAGGGGAGTGAGATACGGTCTGACTCAAGGTCAGGCATCTAAGAAGTGGCAGAGCTGGGATCTGAAGATCCAGAGCCTGCAGATCCAAGCCCTGACCTGTAACCATTTGGCTGTCCTGCCCCCCGTTGGCTATGGATGGTGCCCATTCACATCCTGGCATCAACTAGTTTGGACTGGCTATTAGCCAGTGGCCTCCTTAGTCCAACAGTGAGCCATTAGTGAATATTCATAACAGCGCAGGTGGCATGGTCAACAGTCTTGCAGAGATGTCACATCATATGTCCTTTCTCAATCACCCCGTACTGTTGGTTTCTCTCCTGCTTGTTCAAGATGGCGGTGGTCATGTCCAGTGATGCACTAAATACGTAAAAGCATGCCTAGACCTCAGAGCAGCCCCATAAACAAGAGTTTATGTTGTATTTAAGGAAATTTCTGATAACATCCAACACAAAGAATTCTGCAGATGAAATGCTTCTATCCATCCATCTCTAGTGAAATAGCCGAGAAGAAACACGCATACATATTCACCAGTGGGAGAAAACTTCCTTGTGCAGAAACGTTGTGCCATACAATCTACAACTGGGTGTTTCATGTTCTTGTTTAGGCCATCAGGTGTCCACTGGGTTGAGCCAAGCCCTTTTACTAGAACAGCTATGTTCACCAGTGAACCCCGGTTGTGCACTCTGACCTATTGTCTCTAGGAGCTGCTGAGCTCCAAAGAGTCATGATGGCAACTTCCTAAGCACCAGCCCCAACAAGCTCCACAGCCCAGAGTCCATTCCAAGGCCCTACTTTATGGAAAACACGATCCTGCCTGGGAGGCGAGAGCAACAGCACTCGGGACTGAGCAGGAACAGAAAATCCCTCTGCTGAAATGTTATGCATTAATGTGAAGCAAACATCTGGTCCGGAAGCCAAGGACCCCTTGGGTTTATGTATGTCCTCAGGGAGCCCTTAGTCATCATAGACATTGCCACAAAATCACATCAAAAAGGACATCGCTTTCTGCTAAGGACACCAGGTCCAGAGCCTGCAGAGCATATGGTGAAACAGATTAAGAGAGCAAGAGGGACTTCCTGTGCCAAGATGCCAGCCTCATTTGCATGGATTAGCACCTATGACTGAAGTCATTTCCTCTTCGTCAAAGGCGGAGGAGCAAACATGGAGACCAGGGAAGGGCAAGGAGTCAGGGGAAGGTGTGGGTCACATCTTGTGACTTGGCCTGTTTGGGGCTTTCTGCTGAGCACAAATCCATTTGTTCCAACAGTTCCAAGAGAGAAAGGGACATCGGCAGTGCAAATCACTTAGATGTGGTTTGGATGTGACCACGGGGATTTTCTGGCAAAGCCTCCAAAGCACTGGTTTCTTCATTACCAAAAAACTGTGCATGACAGGCATCTCTGAGCCTCCTCCTGCACCCCCGCCCATCCCTGGCTCTCCCCACCCTTCCTCTCTCCAGGCTAAGTTCTTTCTATCTGTTGTCTCAGGAAATGCTTAAAACCACCCATGAGTGAGTGGCAGCCCAGAGACAGCAGCATAGTGCCGGGTTAAGGGCCCAGACAGGAGCCGGGTCACTCCGCCACCTACTTTCCATGCGATCTGTAATACGATGTGGGCTTAGCGGTGGCTCAGTAGGAGGACCTCATTGCCAGAACCTCTGAACGCCATCCTATATGATAAAGATTTTGCAGATGTGATTAAGAATCTTGAGATGGGGAGGTCATCCAGATTTTCTGGACCAGCCCTAAGGGCCACTGTAAGAGAGATTGGACACACAGAAGAACAGAAGGTTACACAACCAGGCAAGCAGAGACCCAGGGATGTGGCCACAAGCCAACAGATGCCAGCAGCCATCAGAGACAGAGAAGGGATTCTCACCTGGAACCTGGCTTGTAAAACACCTTGATTTCAGACTTCTGGCCTCTAGAACTATATGATAATATATATTTCTGTTGCCTTAAGCCACCAAGTTTGTGGTCATTTGTCTAACAGCCACAAGAATTGAACATGTAAGGGTTATAATATTTCCTACCTCGTAGGGCTGTTTTAAGAATTCTGTGACTCATTGTGTTTAAAGCAACTGATACAATCTCTGGCACATGGTTCATTCTATGAGATGTCTTAACCAAATGAATATTGGCACTATTCTCTCTCTTTTTTTGTGTGCATAATAATTATACAGAGTATTGGGCTTCAATGGTGGCATATTCAGACAGGCATATAACATGATTTGGTCAATTTCGATCCCCAGCCACTTTTAAATTCAGGAAGAAACAGTCTCAGTGAGGTCTGCGTGGTATGAAAGCTAAACTCTGACATGGCTGTTTCTCATGTTTGAGATCCAGTCTTAGCGTCCTAAACTGCAGCAAGAGCCTGC
This sequence comes from Marmota flaviventris, assembly GCF_047511675.1. NCBI lineage: Eukaryota > Metazoa > Chordata > Mammalia > Rodentia > Sciuridae > Marmota > Marmota flaviventris. Next base: position 14,014,104 of record NC_092516.1, on the reverse strand, counting down.
TGGCCTAGCCGCTGCCATATACTCCCAAGCTCTTCAGGGAAGGAAGTTTCCGGAATCCAGGGTCAAATTAAAACTACATGGTCAGACCTGAAGTCTGAGCTGGACGTGAGGACATGGAGCACAGCACTGCCACACCTGGCCCTGCTCACTTGTTTGCCCCTATCGCCCAAACCTGCCATCCACTCTGGTTATATTTGAGGCCAAAACCATAAAAATAACAATGACTACTACTATTGTTTATTTTCACTTACAGTGTGCCAGGTTTCGAACTAAGCACTTGAGACATTTGCTGTAGCCATCTTACGGCGTACGGAGGCCCCGACGGGCTGAGTACACGCTGAGCTCAAATGCAATTCAACTCCAGGTCCGCCTCGCCCCTGCGCTTGGTCCAGAAACTCTCCTCAGCAGAATGGCTTCCTGCTCTGTCACTGAGTCATGTTGGACTCTGCATGTCACAGCTCACCCCACCAGGGTAAGCTGCCCAAGGTCACCCTGAAGGCCAGCAGCTGGGCCAGGACTTGAACCCCAATCCCTGACTCTGGAGCACCAGCCCAGCTCCAGCCGGCCTCCTCCTCCTCCATCGCTGCTTGGACTCCCGCGTGGACGTCTTGGCCCCTCATGGTCACAGAGGACCCCAAGTTCACCCCTGGCCTGCCTTGTCCCATTGCATTCAGAGGAGACTGGCCAATAGAAAGCCATAAACTGGGTGCGCGGGAAGTATTCCTACCCCGTGCTGACGTTAACTAACTCCTCACGCTCCTCACGGTACACAGGGTGTGTGACACCTAAGGAAAACTGGGGCAGGGTTTGCAGGAAGGAGCAAGGTCACTCCCTGTCCCTGGGGCTGGCAGTGTGGCCTGGCAGAGCTCCCCCCTTGCTGTGATCGTGGAGGCAGTGAGTGGTGACTGTCTTCATTGGAAAGGGTCACGTTAGTCCCCTTCCAGCCCCCCAAGCCCAATTTCTAGAGGTCCCTCTGGGAGGATTCCCCTGGGCTTAAGCCTTGTGGCTTCTCTTCCATGAGGTTCCAAATTTCTGCTTAGTGACTGCGGTCTCCCTTAACCTTTCCTACAGCTCTGTTTTTCCCAACTGTCTTGGGCAGCCTGAGGCCAGGCTCTGGTCTCTTCTCTCTTGTGTATCCCAGGAGTGTGGATAGAAGCCACCTGTGGGGACCCAGGTCCCTGAGCACTTGCTTGTGGTAACTTGACATAGGCAGCTGGCATCTCTTTCCTCCCTTCATCCTCACAACAACCCTGTGAAGTAGGAATTAACCATCACCCCCATTTAACAGCTCCAGGTCTTTTGATGCTGGAAGAGGACAATGAAGATGCTAATAATAATGTCCCTTGGCTCTATGCCCTCATTCTGTGGCAAACACTGTTCCAAGAGCTCTTCATCCATCAACTCGTAAGGTTCCACCTTTAAACGATGAGTATCAGGAGATACTATGATTCCCATCTTACAGATGAGGAAACCGAGGCACAGAGGCACTAAATAAAGTCATGCCTGGCAACTGGAGAAGGCAGGAGTCACACTCAGATGATTTATTCGGGGATCAGCTAATTACTGCATGCCAGCTAGTTGCCCAACTTTGTAAATAAATTTTTGCTGGAACCCTGCCATGCCTGTTTATTTATTTATGGTACTTTCATGCTTCAATAGCAAAGATGAATAGTTGGAACAGAGGCTGTGGGGCCCTCAGAACCTAAACTTTTCACTATCTGACTCTGTATGAAAATGTTTGTTGACCCCTAGTTTAGCTCCAAGCCCATGGTCTGGGGAAGCCAAATGTCATCTCCTTCAGGATCTCTCCCCAAAGCCCAAGTGAAGAGGTCAAAAACACGAGGTCCTTGGGGAGATGCATCTGTAGTGAGTTCCCTGCTCTGACACATTGTCTGTCTGTCACATAGTCAGATTTTATCTATTATCCTAGTGCACTGGTGTCCCCTATAGGCCCATTGCGATTTGAAGCTTGGTCCTCAGGGTGGCCTTACTGTGGGAAAACCTGTGGGAGGTAGGGCCAGTGGGAGGTCCTTAGGTCACTGGGGGCGTGCCCTGGGAAGGTAGTTCTCAAGAGACCCCTCCTTCCAAAATGAGCAGGTCTGACCCCTTTTTTCCTCTCTGCTGTTGGTTCCAGACATAATCACTTGCTTGATTCCACACACGCCCACACCAGTGCTGTCTGACATCCGCCATTACTTATGAGCTCCTCATTGGAATTGAGCTGATGCAGGTGCAGTGCCCTTGAACCTCCAGAACTGTGAGTTAAATCAACCTCTTTTTCTTTAGAAGGAACGGGTCTCAGGTATTTCATTATGGTAATGAAAAGCTGACTAATACATTTAGAGATAACTAAATCTTTCTCGGGGGCTTGTGTGTGGAGAGGATTCTATGAGATACTATAGGAAAAGTAGGCAAACATTAGGAACACAGTACCCAGAAATCACCAAGGGTACAGGTGAGGTGGAGACTCCCTTCACCTCTCCTGCATCCCAACAAAGTGTCGGCTCCATCCTCCACCCCCGTCTATAGAGAAATAACACCTGTCATTCCATTGAAGTGCAAAACAGTTCCCATCTATTTCACATTTGTAGGCGATCATCAATATGCTGCTTCAGTTTGGCAGATGCAGAGAGAATACACCCGTCTCTAGCATAGCCGGCTGCCTCCCTGGTGGGTGAGGAGGAGGAGTGGCAGTATGGGAATGGAGGCAGAGCCCAACTGGAGGCCTCACAGTCCCTCGGTCCCTCCTTGATATCCAGGTAGCCCCTACCTCAAGTTGATCAAAAGGCCGTTGACAACCTGGGGGCAGAGTTCCCAGAATCCCAAGAGCTGATTGCTTTCATAGAATTCTTTAATAAAGGAAGCTCTGCATAGACATGGAATCTGTCTGCCAAAGTCAGGCCCTGCTCCTCCACAGAACTGCGAGGGTGAGAGACAATTGGAGGTGTTTTATCAGGATGGCTTCCCTGGATAGCTTCCCAGGACACAGCCAGGAACCCGGCCACCACTAATAGTAATAGCTTACAGTGACTGAGCACATGCCCTTCAACACTCATTAACACCCAGTGAGGACGATCTCCATGTTGCAGGTCACGGTGAGAGAGGGAGGTGTTTCTGCAGAAGGAACACAGGCTCTGGAGTCAGATGGATTCTGACTTGAATCCATATGACCTTGAAAACAATTTTATTTCACTTAGCCTTAATTTCCCCATCTATATAATGGGCATGTCTTACTGTCTATTTTCCTAGGCTCCTGAGAGAATTCAGTGCGATATGTGAAGTCCAATATAGTGGTAGGGATTAGATTAGAGTAATAATACCCACTGTTCTGATGGCTTTCTATGTACGTACTAGTTGTTTTGGCATGACCAATACCTCTTCCCCTTTCCTGGTAATCCAGTGTACTTTATTTTTTCCTTTGAGGAACCACAGTTCTCCATGCTCAGATGGTTTGTGGATGGAGGTAATTATAAAAACAAGAGGTCCACTTCTAATCACCATCCACATTTACCGGACTGACTGGGGGTGATACTATATCCCATGGCTGTGGCGATTGCTTCAGGTGCCAGCACACAATTTGTTCTGGGCCCATATGTTTCAGACCAGAAGGTGTCAGCTGAGATACTGGTCAAGAAGGGCTTTCCTTCAGCTGAGGTTGCTAAACTGACAGGTCAAACCGGAAGTTGCTGTGGCCCACCAGAATGAAATAATACAGAGGAAATCACATCCCAAAGAGGGAGGAAGACAGTAGATTTGTATCTACAACACATTGCTCGCAGCCCTGTATCCCGGTAGATCCGAAGGGAGAACTTGGGCCTCGGCTACAAGAGCCAATAAATTCTCCCTTTTTGCTCAAGCTGATTTGAACAGAGTGTCTTGATACATCTCCTCAAGTGAGCATCCCTAAGTGACACTTGATGGCCAGCACTCAAGACTTCTCCTTGCAGCTTTCCATCAAAGCTCAATTCGATTTTCTCACTTCCCTTTCATCATTTCAGCCCCTTTTCCTGCCTCTTGTGTTTCAAATCATTTTCTCTGGCTCTTCTGAGTCATCCTTTTGAGATGACTTTCAGATGAGCCTCGAGAGTATGCAAACTCGGCCTCTATTTCTGCTGGGTCTACACGCTCTGCAGGTAACAAGGAGCCAAGATCAAAATCAATTGTACTTTGGCCAAGGGGGCATCAGGCAGCCTCCCTGCAGGGAATGATGCTCACACAGCTTTGCAGAAATAAAGCCAGGCACTTGGAATACATAGCGAGGGGGGTTTGCTGCAGAGGCCTTAGCTCCCTACTCTGAAGGTCAGCATTTCTAAACGGTGTGCATTTTCCTTTTCTAGTTCATTCCTCTCATTCTGGGAGGGGAGGAGAGTATATGTGTTTGTTGAGTGCTGCTCTAATATCTACTACGGCTTGAATGTTTGTGTCTCCCCAGAATTCATATGTTGCAATCCTAACTCCAAATAGTCAGTGTTAGGAGGTTGGGCCTGAATGAGGTGTTTAGCCAATGAGAATGGAACTTTCATGAATAAGATGAGCATCCTTAGAAGAGAGGCCTTGGAGGACTCCTGGCCTCTTCTGCCATGTGAGGTTACAGTTAGAAGACAGCTGACCCCCACCAGACACCACATCTGCAGACAACTCAGTCTTGGACTCGCCAGTCTCCAGACAAATTTCTGTTGTTTATTAGCCATCCAGTGTAGGTTATTCTTTGACAACACACCCAAAAGACTTCGAATCAGAGCCACGGGAAGCAAACGCTTTTTGTTCTTGGAGAAGACTAAGATTTACAAGAATGCAAACAAACTAAGCGGTGACTTAGTAATAAACAAAGGTACCACCTCTTCCAAGAAGCTTCCAGGACCACTTCTTTCGACCAAGGCCAGGAAAGTGCTGATGCTGATGTCTCCCTCCTGCCCCCACCGTATCTGCCTCTTTCTTACTATGGTATCTTTGAGTTGCAGTTTGCATGTTCATACCTCCCCTCAGACTGTAAACTCCTTGCAGACAGGCCATGTCTTCTTTACGTTTGTATCCCCAGTGCTGTAGCAGGTTGAATGGAGTCTCCCCAGGGATATTCCAGGTCCCAATCCCCAGAGCCTGTGAACGTTACCTTATAAGCAAACATGATTAAGTTAAGAATATTGAGAGAAGAAGTTTATGCTGGACTGACAGCCCATGAATACAATCACATGCATCCTTAGAAGGAAGACACAAGAACACAGTATAACCAGAAGAGAGGCATGTGATGGAATGCCTGCTATCGAGGAATGCCCACAGATACCAGAAGCAGAAAAAAGCAAAGAGTGAGTCCTTCACAGTGACTACAGCCTTGTTGACACCTGGATAATAGACTTTTAGTCTCCAACCCTGTGAGAAAATAAATTTCCATTGTTTTAAGTCACCCAGGTTGAAAGTGGCTGAAGCAACAAAGAACTAAACAAGTGCTTTTGCACAAAGTTCAGCAGGTGGTAGCTAGGGAGGCCAGAAAGACCCCACCACATTCACTCAATCAGATCAAGGGAATGCCTGGGAGGATGGGGGAGGGCCTGAGTCTGCTCTCCTCTGGGAAGGAGAGGACCCTTGACTAGTGATGCCTGCCACAGGTTAGGAAATGAGACAAACATCACCCATGGGTACTTCCCATAAGGATACTCAGTAAAAAGTTGTCAAATCAACAAGTAAATGAGGCTTCCGCAAAAAGAACCTGTTGATACTTAAGGTACTGAGATTCTTAAAAAGCTAGCAGTCTTGAGCACAGCTCAGCTCCAAGCTTTCTGGGACCCTGGGAATCTCCTCCTCCCCAAGGCCTCTATGGGGAAAAAGAAGGAGACCTGCATCATTAGCAAACCATGCCTCTTGTCACCTCTGTTCCTATTTCATATCTTCACTTCAGAGAAGCTGAAAGGGCCACATGGATGTCCTGGGTGAAAGAATCCAGGTGTCTGAGCAGGTTAAGTCCTGGGGTCCCAGTAGTTTTGTTTGATGCGTGTGTTTGGGAAGATGTCACTTATCACGATTTCAGCCGTGAGTAACAGCATTCAGGACCTGAACTGGCTTCAGTGAGTGGGGACCATGCCATCTCCCCTCCCCGTTGTCCCAGGGAAACAGGGTTTCAGGTGTGGCTGATTCGGCCACTCTTCCCTTACAGATGACCCAGATTCTTTCCAGTCTCCCCTCAGTCACCCTCGGGGCTGGCCTCATCCTCAGGATGGTGCCCTGACAAAGGAGAGAGAGCACGGGGGGGGGGGGGGGGGGGGGGGGGGGGGGGGGGCGTCATTCTCGTTTAAGAGCTTAGGTTTCCCGGAAATCCCAAGCAGATTTCTCATCACCTCCTATTGGCTGCCTTGGGGTCACGTGCCCATTCTGAACCATTCCCTGATTGGCGAGTGCAATTACTCACCGGCCAATCAGATTCATTCCTTGTGCCGGGGGCTGGGTTCAGTCTCCTGAGGTTCTTGGATGGGTCAGGAGGGGAACAGATCCAAGGTGGGGTCAGGAAGGGTAAGGACGAGGCCGGAGCCCTCAGTATGGAAGAGTGGAAGGCACAGCTTCAGGTCCGACATCTTTGAGATGCCACCCTGATGGAAGACACCACTGACAGGACCACTGCAATGGCCTTCAATTTCCCATCATCCTCTCTTCTGCTCCACAATCCATTCTTTTATGGCATAAGGAGTCACATTTTTCAAAAGTGCATCTGATCTTCCCAACAGCTCTCCAGGGCTCCTGTAGCTCTCAAGAACAAGTCCAGCATTGGCACTAATTTAAATCTGCCAGCGTGACCTGGCCCTGCCAACCACCCCACTACTGCCTTGGGTCAGTTTCTTCCCTCCCTTCCCAGCCTCATCTTTAGGCCTTGAACTTTGCTCCTTCACCTGCCCTGAACCTTGAAGAAGTTCCTTCTCTTCTTGGTGACTTTACATATTCCTTCTCCCCGCCCACTGTCTGCTTCGCCAACTCTTCTCCTTGCACCTAACCTTTTCATATCCAAAGTTAGCCCACTTCTTCTGAAATTTTGTTCTCACAGTTCTCTCTCCTTCATCACATTTGTTACCATTGTAATTACAAAGTTTGTTGTGTAGTAAATATTCGACCTCCAGACCCCCTTGCTAAACTGCAATCACCAAGAGAACAGAGACTAGGATTTTTTTTTTTAAACTGCATCCCACAGAACTTGGCATGCAGCAGGTACTCAATGAATAATGCAATTACACAAGACTTTTGGAATTGCAAATGACTCACTATATTATTTAGAATGCAATTCACTATATATTATTTAGAATTAAGTTATTTAGACTATAACTCACTATATATATTATATTATTTAGGACATAGTTTCAGCAACTATACCAGAGACTCAGAATAACAGAGTCTTCATAAAATAGGAGATTTTTCCTCTGGCATGTAATGGTCTCTGTGTAAGCATTACTGGGCTTACACAGCCGTCCCATGGTGTTGGGACCCAGGTTCTTCTGAGCTTGTCACTCTATCATGCTTTGCCCTCATCTTTTTGATGCAAGATCATCACCATCACTGCTCTCAGCAGGGTGAGGCAAGGTGGGAATGAGCAGGAGAAGATCCATCCCTTTTTGTTCAAGATACAACTCAGCTCTCTGCTTACATAGAGTTGGTCAAAATTTAGTCACATCATCGTCCCACTGTAAGCACTTGGTAAGAAAATACAGTCTTCATTTTGGGTAACCACATAGATAATTAAAAGTCACAGGTATAAAATGTATGCTAGGAGAAAACTCAGTACTACCTGGAACAAGTTTTGCATCATCCCTAAAATATGGCTTACAATCAAACTTCATGAGGGGCAGAGGCAGTCCTCAGGAACAAGGAAAACTGAGAAAGGTGTTCCCTCTATCTTCATCTCAGTTCCTTGTTACCTGTCAGCATTTTCTCAGTGTGACAGCTGCTGAATTATACATCTCATAATGCCCGAACTTGGACAGCATCTCGCCCTCTCTCTCAATTCCTGGGAAAGTCCAAAGCCTCCTTTAGAATAAGCAACTGTGCTCAGGGAGACAGGGCCCTGTAAGAATATTCTACTAAAACCAAGGAGACAGGAAGACAGATTGAATGAATGAATAAATGAATTTGAACATCAGTACCTATCATCATGTATTTCTGGCTAATATTTCACATGTCAACTCCTTGAAGGCCAAAGCAAGCCCATGTCTGATATCTCCATGTGACTCTATTCCTGTTGTCCCAGACACACCGAGATCATTCGATGAAACTTTGTTGAGACAGAGTCAAAGAATCAATATTTGACATTAATCTTAGTACCATAAAAATGAACAGTGAACTAAATACATGGAGAACTTGAGAGTAAGGAAACTTAGCAAACATACAATGGAAAAGGTAACTGAGGATTTGGAAAAGCCCCAGAGCTATGGTCTGCTGAGCTGGCTCTTTGTATCCAGCTGATAGGAGATCCTCAGGGTGCAATAAGGGCAGCACGTGCTAATTGAGGCCAGAAATTGTCTTCATTACCACAGTGTTTCTGTTATCCTTTATATCTAAATGAGACCCAGTGGGGTAAGTTTGGAACATGATTATCAGGGATTTTGCAATGTGGCTTATTAACATAATTCCCCTAATTAGACACCAAAGAAGCTCTTGTTCAAAATTTTCCACTAAATATTACAGGGACATAATTCCTGCATCATTTGGTGCCAGCTCTGAATTCTAATTTCAAGCCTCTCACCGTGATCTGTGAGGGGCTCAGATCTGGAGGACTTTGTTTCATTGAATTGTTATTTACTGAGCCCCTGCGTGTTGGGTACTGGGTTAGGTGTTGAAGAGAAAGAGAGACGGTGAAATCCTTGACCTTAAGGAGCTCACAGTCTAACAGGAGAGACAGATGAGCTGACAGATAATTGCAATGAAAGATAGATGGGGTTGGTTGAGAGAGAGAGAGAGGAAGAAGGAGAAGGAAGAAGAGGAAGAGGAGGAGGAGGAGGAGGAAGAGGAGGAGGAAAAATATGAGCAAAATGAAAGATGCTTTGGGAACTCCTAATAGCTCCTCAGCTAGGTGGAGGGTAGAGATAGGGGAGGAGACTCAGGGAAACGTTTCTGAATGAAGCAATATATTAACAATTTTTTGGGTCAGGGGGTAAAGATGGGAAGAATTCTGACTCGAGAACTACATATACAAAAGAACAGGACCATGAGAGACAGCAGCAAGTCCCTGGATACTCCTGAATGTCTGGAACTTAAGAGGGAAAAACAGGGGGGAGAGGCAGGCATATCTATATTGGCAGGTGGGAGTCAGATCACAGTATGGCTTGGAAATCACGGTCAAGAGCATTTTTAAAAGCTAAGAGAAGAGCCAGGTGGGTGGCACATGCCTGGAATCCTAGCAGCTCGGGAGGCTGAGGCAGGAGGATTGCAGGTTTGAGACCAGCCTCAGCAACTTAGTGTAGCGCTAAGCAACTTAGCAAGACCTTGCCTCAAAATATAAAATAAAAAGGGCTGGGCATGTGGCTCAGGGGTTAAATGCCCCTGGATTTAATATCCAGTACCCCTGCCCTCCCCCACCAAAAAAAGGGGGGGCAAAGAGAGAGGTCACTGGTCAAAAAGATTTTCTATTTGTTGCTACAGGATTATCCTCCCAAAAAAAGCCCCTTCATCTTACCCTATAAACCTTTCCACCCACGTGCCAATCTTTGCCATGTTAAAGAGACTGTATCCGAGCAATTAGGTTTCAACTTGACCTTGCCGGTTGTCTGTATCTGATTGATTTAGAGAAAGATCATCTGATTCAAGCTGGACCGGTCAGGCTTCAGCAAGGTTCTGAAGATGGGGGTAAAATACTGTGTGCAGTCTAGGGAATCAGAGAGGTCTTGACTGTCTCAGTTCATCCAAGAGCGTACTGGAGTTCTCTAGAGAAATAGAATAAGAGCTGTGCAGACAGGTGAGGGCATTTATTATGAGAACTGGGAATTTCGGAGGCCAGGAAGTTCCATGATGCTCTCTCTGCGAGCTGGAGAACTGGGGAAGGAGGTGGTTTAATGCAGTCTGAGGTCAAAGTCCCGAGAACCTGGAAGGTCTGATGCCCAAAGGCACGACATGGATGTTCCAGCTTCAGAAGAGAGAGCAAATTAGCCTTTCTGGGACTTCTGGGGATGCCCATCCATGTTGGTGAGGAAGCACCTTCTTTTCTCAGTCTCCTGATTCAAATGCAGGTCATTTTGGAAAACACCTTCACAGTCAAACCCCCAAAATGATGCTCGACCAGTTATGGGGTGTCCCCTAACCCAATCAAGTGGACACATAAAATTAGGTTGGTCCCACCCCTCAATGTCCTAAGGTGTGAGTTTGGGTGGGGGTCACTTTCCTTGGATGACATGGCAAAGTTCCCAGGGCCACAGTGTTCCCAATCACTGGAGGGAAGAGAATAGTTTTCCAAAGCATAAACTACCCCCGAGCCCTCTGCTACAAATTTTCTACGGGATTTAACATTATTTCAGACCTGCCTCTCCCTCACTTATTTTTGTCTAACACGATACAGTATCTATCTTGTGAGAAAGGGTGAAATGCACTATGATAAATATATTGCTTAAGTGAAGAGAGTTGACAGGAATATAAATACAGGGCATGATATATAAAACCCCACACATCCCAATGGCCTCATTTATTAGAATCTTGCCATGCTAAATTTACGAAGCATATTCATCTCTGTATGTGACCTCATAAAATGCCACTTTTGCTGTTGCTCAGATTGAAACCCTCCCCAATTTGACTATTAGCTGACCTTTTCTCTGCATAAACCTCAAGGACAGGCTAATGTCCACGAGGGGCTCGACATTTAGGTGTAACGGGGTAGGATTTAGATTTGGAATAAAGTGGAAATATGATGCTCTGGTGAAGATGCAGGGTGAAGAGGGAATTTCTCCAAGAAGGGTGCTCTCCGGGTTACCCTTACCACTAATTGCCCATTTCATTAACTCTGAGCCAGCTCGCAAGTGATCATTCACTTCTCTAATGAATATTTATTGAACACCTACTACGTTCTCAGTGTGAGACAGAGAGGAAGGAGTCACGTCTCTTGCCTTGAAAGTACTCACAGTAGAATGAGTGACATAAATGCACAAATATATAGTACTGACACTTTGTGACAAGTGGGGAGGCTGGGAAGGCAAAGAAGAAGTTGGGCATAAGATGATAGCATTGAAAGGTACAGGCTCTGGAGTCAGATGAAACTGGCTTAAAATTCATACCCTTCTACTCCTTGGCTGTGTGACCTGAATATATATATTGAACCTCCCTGGGCTTCACAGTGCTCAGGAGAACTCTGGTAGGGGGTGTTCATTTTCTCTCAAGTATTAAGTGAGATAATGTAAGGCATTCCGCACAGAATCTCATTTGTAACAATCACTCAAGAAATGCCACTGTCCACTATTATTGTACATAATTTTTATAATTAAAAATTATTGCTAGCCAGGCGTGGTGGCATATGCCTGTCATCCCAGTGGCTGGGGAGGCTGAGGCAGGAAGATCTTCAGTTCAAAGCCAGCCTCAGCAAAAGCCAGGCGCTAAGCAGCTCAGGGAGACCCTGACTCTAAATAAAATACAAAATAGGGCTGGGGGTGTGGCTCAGTGGTGGCGTGTCCCTGGGTTCAATCCCTGGTACCCGCTCCACCCCAAAAAAATTCTTTCTTAAAAAACACCTCAAAGCTACATGCCCATTTATATTGAGAACTCAGGACCAGACTCTGTTGCTAGCATCATTTTCCTGCCCTGTTCCCCCTTGCAACACAGGATTTATCTATGCTGGAAATTGCCACTGTGTCCCAAATGTCCCTGCGCCACACACACACACATCCAATCAATGAACTAAGCTCCGTCTTCCTCACGGCCCTCATCTGCTGGCCCTAATTGACCAGGACGAGGCATGCTCAGGAGGTCCCTGGCTCACGTGCTAATTGACTGTACCCCCACTTAATGGGGAACTCCCCAATTCCCCAAGCCCAGGCAGGCTCCCTGCTCCCTCCTCCTCCCGGTGCATTCTGGGAGCCCATGAAGGAGGGGAGGTCAGCATCTGGTCGGTTAATTAGGAGCACGGCGAGAGCTCTCACTGCCAGCCCAGCTAACCAACCGCTTCATTAGAGCATCCTCAGCCTCCATCCCAGTCCCCCCCCCCGGAAAGTCTCCCCCAGCCCACCATCCTGTCTGCTGATGGGAAGACCTGATCCTTGCAGGGTCTGGCCAAGGCGGACAGCCCCTCCCGCTTCCTGCTCCTCATTTTTTTTTTAAGTTTATTTTATTTTTAATTAGAGGTTGGGAAGAGCCTACTCCTCACTTCTGAGCTGGGGGAGAAAAGAAAAAGGCCCAGAAAATGTTCTTTGAGAGCACCTGAGAAGAAAAATGGCCTACCTTCCTCAAAAGGAAGGGGATTAAAAGGAAATAATAGAAAGTAGAATGAAGTTTTTCCAGGGGAAACCCCTCAGCCAGCCCTGCATCAGCAGAGCCCGCCTACCTCATCCTGGGGGTGAGGGGGAGCCCTGTTTCTGTGCAAGTCATCCTCGCATGCCACTAAAATAAAAGGTCTTTCCCAGGCTCCCTTGAGCAGGAAGTGGCCATGGAACACTTCCATCCACTGAGACATTGGAAGCAGACCTCAGGGAAGGTGACCTAGGACAAGTAATAATGTGGGGCTCACAGAGGAGGCAGATTTTGCCTCCGATTTTGGCCCTTCTCCTTTTTCTTCTCTTGAAGACAAATGCAATGGCTGGATGTAAAGCAACCATTTTGTGACCTTAAAGGATTAAAAAAAAATATATCTCTAAGGAGGACTGTGGTGAATACGGAAGGCGTCTGGATTTCCAATGGTGTCAGGAAGAGCCCTAGCAGCCAAGGCCTTCTCTCTGAATTTTTTGTTATATGAGAAATAAAATAAGTAAAGATTCGGTGGAATCACAGTGATCAACTCTGACCTGCAGCTAGACACACTGCTAACTGATACAGATGCTGACATTAGCCTGATGAATAAGTAGCTGGATCAATGCGTGATGGTAACAATGAAAACAACAACAACAATAATGAGCATGTCTACTGCAGAGTAGGTTGGCCAGCTTTCCATTACTATTACAAAATGCCTAAGATAATCAGCTTATAAGTATAAAAAGGTTATTTTCATTCACAGTTTTGGAGGTTAAGGCTCATGACCACAAGGCCCCACTCTTTTTGCCTGTGGCCATACAGTGCCTCAGGGGAGGAGTGCGTGGCAGTGGATGAGCCCTATGCCTCATGACCCATAAATGAAAACGAAAGAAAATAAGATTGGCAACCCAGACTCCCCTTCAAGGACACACCCCCAATGACCTAACCCCCCTACAGTAACCCCACCTCTTAAAGAATCCACAACCTCCCAAAGCACCAAGCTGAGGATTTAGTCTTTTAACTCGTGGCCTTTGGGAGATCATTCCAGATCTACCCTATTGCACTCAGGATTATTGGAAGGATTACCTGAGATAAAGTGTTTAAAACTCTTAGTTCCATGGCAGGCACAGGGCAGCATACGTGAATCCTGTCTTTTGTTAAAACTTGAGGTTGGGAGAGTTTGGAAGACTTATAAAGAAGAAACAGAAGAAAAATGGGGAGGGGGAACCAACTCCAAGATCTGGGGAGTTACAGAAGAAATGAAAGCATCCACCCTGGACTCAGAAACCTGCCCCATCAGTGGAGATCCTGGACCCGCCTCTTCTCTGCCACGTGACCGCAGCAGACTGCTTACCCTCGAACCTCAGTTTCTTCCTCTGAACACAAATGGGGCCATGGTGAAGATTCAATCAGACATGCCCAGTTGAAGGGTGGGGCAGGCAGGCTCAGCACACAGGTGGCCATTTCCACCAGAAGATGGCTGGGGACCTCACAGGAGAGAGCCCCTCAGAGCTCAGGGTCAGGTCGCAGAAGGGGACACCCCAGTCTTCCTGCGAAGGTGTTTTCTGGAAGCCCCCCCATAAAGCAGGAAGGGAGGCCCTCAGCGTATTCCTCACTTTGATAAAAATCTCTGAGAGGTGATAAATGATCCGATCCTTGTTTCAGCTAAATCAAACATTCCACGGATTTCATTGGCATTTAACTGATATCACAGCCCCCAGGAATAACAATGAAAGTAATTAAGTTTAATGATTCTAAGGAACCCAATATGCTTGATTGCGGTGTGTGGGCCTAATTATTGTCCTGTGTGTGTGTGTGTGTGTGTGTGTGTGTGTGCACTTGGTACAAATAAGACCTTTTGGGGGGAGAAAAAGGCTCTAATTTTAAAGATGTATTAGGGAGAGATGCATCTGTGGTACCTTTTGAAGGGCTTCTTCACTCACTTCAAATCCTGAGAGGGGAGACAGTCACTTGGCTCATCAAAATCCCTTGGCCCAGCAGGGAAGACGCCATGCTCGGGTCTCTAAGCTGTGTGACAAGAGCACAGAGGTGGAACGGAGGAAGCCCGAGGCCCTAGGCCTCCACCTCCTCTCCACACCAGGGAAAGGAGAACAGAGAGGAAGCTGAGGGTGGAGGCAAACCCCAGCCTGGGGGTGGGGAAGCTCTGGCCACTGCCCTCAGGCACAGTCCCCTCCCCTCTCCTGGGATCCGATGCTGTGTCTCTGGCTTCCATTACCCGACATCTCCCCAAATCTGCATTCTCTGCAGCCAGACTTCCCATCCCTTCCACTTAAAGGATAGCAAGTACTTCCCCACCCTGCTGTTGTTTGAACCCTGTTGGGTTTGAACATGCAACTTGCTTTGGATAAAAGAATGAGGTGAGCTGGGCAGTGGCACACGCCTGTCATCCCAGTGGCTCTGGAGGCTGAGGCAGGAGGATCTCGAGTTCAAAGCCAGCCTCAGCAAAAGTGAGGTACTAAGCACTCAATGGGGCCCTGTCTCTAAATAAAATACAAATGGGGATTGGGGTATAGCTCAGGGGTCATGTGCCCTTGAGTTCAATCCCTGGTACCCCCCGCCCCCAACAAAGAATGAGGTGTAAGTGGCAGGGTTCCAGCTAAGCCTGGAGTCTAACAGCCAGAGTGCTCCCAGGGGCCATCTGCACTCCCACCATCACCGTGTGCCCGTGGCTGGGCCAGCCTGCCAGTCTCAGGTGCAGAAAGGACAACAGCAACAGACACGGAGTCAGACCCAGCCCAGATCAGCCGGTCCCCGCCAGGCCACATCACAGGAACTAATCATGTCCTTACTGTGCACCGACTGAGTAGGTGCCACTGGGATTTTTGTTTGGTTCAATTTTTCCATGTGGCTTAAGGGGCTTTGATAATAACTGTAAAAACCTTGAAATGTTTTTTTGAATTTTGTGATGGTCAGTGATTTTCTAGGGAAATGATTCTCCAGTTCTTTGAGGATTTTTTTAAACTACATCTAATCCAAGAATCAGGAGGCCTGCGGCAGTTAACGCAGCTAGCCGTGCTCACAAGGTGGTGAGAGCTCTCGAGGTTTCTGTGACTTTTCTTCTCGGGCTCCCCCCTGCCTGCTCCTGACTCCCATTCGGTGGTGCCACACTAGTAACTTGGAGCTGGCCCTTTGGGGAACATTTATACCTCATGAGTGGGGCAACCCCAACTCTGCACTCCACCTTCCCTGTCTCAGTGTCCCCAACATGGGCTGGTCGAGTCCTGTTGATCCCCCTCAGCTGCATCTCCAGCCAGTTGCCCCTCAACTCCATCTGGACAAGGCCATTCTCATTGCCTTGCATGGCAAGTGGCCCCGAGCTGCCCAGAGTCAAGTGATCTATGTTCAAATGCAAGCTTGGTCACTTCGCCGTTGTGTGATTCTAGAAAGTTCCCTCAACTTTCTCAGCCTCGTTCTGCACATCCATAAAATGGAAATACCAGAGCGGTATCTAACTCTGTGCCATCAGGAGGAGTGTATGAAATGGCTCCAATACAGTGGGTAGCGCTCTGCCTGGCGCCTGCCAAGCAGACCCGCGGTGATGGTGCCCACCATCTTTCCTTGGTTGTTTGCAGCCCCTTCTAACTGGCCCCCGCCTGTTGATCTTCCTTCCTTCGCTCTGTCTTAGCCAAACGTGATTGTATCCTCCGTTGCTCCAAACTCTGACTCCCCTTGGCCTTCAGGAGAGAGTCCCGTTTTATAAATGGGGAAACCAGAGCTTGGAGAGGTCAGGAAATTTGCTCAAAGTCACACAAAGGGTAAATGAAACGAGGTTTGAACAAAGGCTTTAACTCCGTACGTTCTCCCCTCTTAACCACTGAGCTGTACTGAGGGTGAAAGGATCGGGGTTCAGAAGGGAATGGGTGAATGAGCAGATGGGATTGCAAAAGCGTGGGTGGGAGAGTCCAGGGTGAAGGACCGGGCGGCCGGATGAATGGAGGGGAGGACGGATTAAACAGAAAGAGGAAGAGGCCTGCAGTTGGAAAGGCAGAGGGGCTCTCCTCGCTGACCGTCTCCTTCCCTCTGGCCTTTCCTTTCCTAAGAGCTCTGCCCTGGGTGCTACCTGAGATGAATACTAAGAAGGCAGCAAATCTTGAGGATCGTTCTACTTCCTGCCTCCAATTTCCTCTCCCTCCTCTCAGCTCAAGACCCATACATCCCCCAGCGAGTCTCTCTTGGTGACCAGGGAACTGACCATGTGTGACGTGTGACTTCTTCCAGAAGTTCACCCTTCCCATAGCCAGTGACCACTTTTGCTTCTTAATAACTAACATTCATGAGGCACTTACTGTATGCCAATTATGAAATGCTCTCATTTAACCCTCACAGCAGCCTTATAAGGTAGGTATTGTGATTCCATTTGGAAGATGAATAGCAGAGTCACAGGAAGCTTATATTATTTGTCCCAATTTACGAAATACCAAGTGGGGGATCCAGGATTAAACTCAAAGGGAATCGGCCCCCAGGGTCTGCACTCAAAATGCCCACACTCTACTGTTTTCCCTTCCGAGCTTACCTCAGCTGTTAGCTCCAATCCCTGTCTTCAGACGGATAAGTTATTAGCCATGAGAAGTGGACTCACATGATTCCCTCTGATCTTAAGGACTCTCTCCTACACCTGCCAATGTGTGCTGAACCCCACTCAGGAACCCCACTGAGTACAAGTTACAGAAAGTATCACCACTACCAAACCACAGTCACCAGCGTCCCAAGGACTCCTGGCAGGTGGGGTAAAGGGCCACTGGTGTCTTGCCTGGGGAACACCTTCCTAAAGTCACCTAGCCTAGTTGGGGACAAAAGATCCATGGAGTTTTGATGAGCAAAGTCTAGGGCAATCATGTCACTCAATTTGGTTGACAACAGGCTAGGGTGGGTTTTTAAATCTGGCACCCCTAGCTTCTAGCCCCAGTGAGTGGATTTTAATAAAGTTATATTTTAAAAATGTGTAACCTTAGCCGATACTTTACATTTCTGAACCTCAAACAAGATGCAAAACGGGGAGAATAATAACAGCTAATATAAATAGGTGTGGAAATTGAAGGAAATAGGGACTGGGGTTGTGGCTCAGTGGCAGAGCACTTTCCTAGCACGTGTGAGGCACTGGGTTCGATCCTCAGCACCACATAAAAATAAATAAACAAAATAAAGTTATTGTGTCCAACTACAACTAAAACTATTTTTAAAAAAAAAAACTGAAGGAAATAATATGTATGCAAGGCTGACGATTAGAAATGAACGATCGATATTTATTATAGTGGGGATTATTATATCCTGACTGGAACAGCCCTTTTCTGGGCAGATAATCTGCCTGCATATTTTCTAAACTGTGCTAGGGTTTAGATAAACCTCTCTTTACCACGAAGACACATGGTGGAGCATAAATACCTCGGGGGAAAAAATACATTTCAGAATGAATCAGACAGAACTTTTCCTATGTGCATATAGGAATGCAGAACCAGTAAAACTCATCATGTGCAACCACAAGAAGGGGACCCTAACTAGAAGTTAGACTCCATGCGTGTATAATATAATGCACTCGATTATCATGTATATCTAAAAAGAGCAAATAAAAAATTAGACACTTAAAAAAAGACATTTCTTCAGTGTATGTGTGTGTGAGTGTGTGTGTGTGTGTGTGTGTGTGTGTGTGTGTGTGTGCCTTCTCTGCTCTTTCCCCCTTCCCCAAAGCTCCCAAAATCTCCCCCAAGTCCTCCTGACAGAGGACACTGGAGGGAACAAATCTTCCAGCCTGATGAGCTTCCCCTTGTTAAGTGACAGGCTACAAAGCAATTTAATTTCATTGGGAGGAACTAGTTTGGAAATCAAGGTCATTCAATTTCTGAAAGGCAAGTGAAGGGCTTCCTTCCCTAAATGATCCTTCTGCCATTTCTCACCCCCCCCCCACCCAAACAATGAAAAGCTCGGTGGCTCACACAGCGGCTCCAAGGTCAGATTAGACCCCCTTTCCAAGGCAGGGGAGAATTCTTCCTGCAGGATTTTAATTAGGTCGAGTACAACTAATTCTTCCTTGGGTACTTATTCCATTTCCTTTCCTTTCTGTAATTACCGCCAGCATAATGCTCCTCACACACACAGACGGAGCTCCAGAAAGCCCTGCGATTATCCTTTATTCCTCCTTCAGGCAAGAAAAGAGGGGGTGATCAGCCGCATTCAGTCTGTAAATGGGAGGATGATGGTCCCGATATCCTACCCCACGTGAGCGAGCGTTAGCATCACTGTAGAAGGTGGGGTGGGGTCCCCACACCGTGACACTCTTAGTCTCCCCTTCACTTTGTCTGCAGAGGATGAATCGGCATTTGGATAAAGCACATCAACCGCTGCACACGGTGGCAATCAATAGGAGGGAATGAAGGGCCAGCCAGAGACTCGGTAGGGTGTGAGGTGCACAGGGACGCAGCTTGAGGAAGAGACAAAGCTCTGTTAGGTTTGGCAAAATGTGCAATTAGCAGACAATAAATTCTAGGGCCTGACTTGATCCTAGAAGAACAAAGGTCCCGGGTGTGGTGGTGGCAACAGGGGAGACTTTACAGAGGAGGAGGGGAGGCTGGAGTCGGCTTTGGAAGAACCAGAGAATCCAGATCATTCGCCACTAGATCATTCGCTACTTAAAAAATAAGTATTTGCTGAGGGACCGATCGTCTAAGCATTTTGTGGGCAATATTTCATTTGGTCGTCACTTCAGTCCTCAAATATAGATATAAAAAAGATGTTTTCTTAACTGAAATGTCAAGCAGACTACTCCAACACATAACAGCAGCAGAGTCAGGTTTTTCTTACTCCAGAACCCGAGACAAAAAGGAAGAGAAGAATAGAACCCACTGGGGCAGGGAGAGGTCATGAGGTCATCTGGACAGGGGGAAAAATGGAACCAAACTTTTATTACGTACCCTGAAGCCAGGCTCCGTGGAAAGTGTGTTTCCTCGAGTACCTGCCACATCCCTTTAGTCTCGTCATAGTGGTTCTCACTACCTGCAATTTTCTTGCTTTGATTATTTATTTATCAGCCTCCTCCTCCCTCTAAAACATGAACGCCAAGAGCAGAAGGCCGTCTCTGGCTTGAAGACTGCAGAGGACACAGCCCCTGGGCCCCTGCCAGGCAGATAGTAGGTGATCAATTAGTAAGTACCTGTGAGATCCAGGACTGAGCTTCATTCCCTATGAGCCGCCAGGAGGTCCCACTGTATCGCCAGCACCTTGGACAGCACCCGCAGCGCCTAGCAGCTACTAAAGACTGTAGACTACAGAAGGGAAGGCAAAGCTGATCGCTGGGTCAGAAGGATACTCTCCAGCAAAGTAGAGTACAGTGAAGTCCCTATTCCACTCTGCTGATGGACAGCACCACACTGTTAAACACAGAGCCAGAGAAAACTCACTGCCCTGGGTCCATCCCCAAGAAGACCCAAAGGCCTGGCCGATCCACACTACCCAGGATCTCCTCTGGGCACACCACCCTGACCTGGGCCCAGAGCTCAATGCCCACCTGGATCTTCTCATTAATTCATGTTTACCTAAGGAATATTTATTCAGGTAGTCTGTGTTTGGGCAATTACTGAAATCATGTCTAATTATGTGCTGATGGTAAATAATAATAATCACCTAGCTACAACAGGCACTGTTTCTATTACGAGTGAGGATTTTGTGTAATTTGCAAAGAAATGTTGTCATGCAGGAGCACTGATTAGGAAGAAGAAAGACTGTTGTTTTGAATTATTTGGTTGAGTTAAAGATATTTCTCCCCAACTGCTAAGCAAGAAAGGGCGGCCCCCCGCCCCAGCCTCTCTCTTTTTTATCTAGCCTTGAGACTGTACTCTTTGGGTATTATTACCGTTATTACTATTAATGATAGTTACTCTTCATTCAGCTCTTATGATGTGCCAGATCCACTTTAAATCCAAATTAAAATTCATTGAAACCTGAATGGCTTCGGAGACCAAGCGAGCATGGTCAATGACCAAAGCAGGTGGGTTGGGGATCCACTGGGGAGGAGGGGGGGTCTGTGCAGAACTGCAGCTTTCACAGCCCATCCATGGGAGACACTGGCCACTAACATAAAGCCAAATATTGCCGCGTGGAAATGTGGGGATGCTGCTGCCAGTTCTGATTTTTTTTTCAAAAGTTAGGAATATGGATTTTAATGTGAAATTTTCAGATTTTTAACCACGTTGTGTGCCAACAGTCTCCAGGCTGCCTGTGTGGACCCCTCGACCTCAGGCTTCCCTCTTCAAAACCCTCTGGGGGAAACTGGCCTGTGAATAGAGACTGTGTCAACTGTGTTGACGGTGACATGGGGGAAGGGAAGGAAAAATTGCAAAGAGCCATTGTGAACCGTTCAAAGCCCATTTCTCATTTGTATGTAAAATCTCCTGGAGGTCATTTCAGAGAACAATGGTATATGTCAGAAGCCTGGCTGGGGAGGGACCCAGAGGAGAGTGATATAGCTCCTGGCTCACAGATAAGGGAGGCGTAAAGAGGCAAGCCAGACTCACGAATAAGCCACCCTCCTCCCTTGGGGGTCAGGGATGCTACAGCCCCTGGGAGTGGCCAAGTCAGGGATCTGCAGAGAAAGGGTGTCAGGCTGCCCAAGGCAGAGCCCTAGACCAGCAGGACCAGAAAGAGGCTGGACCTGACTTCTCTACCATGGGACACGGAGGGCTTAGGCTTCTCATCCCCAGTGTCAATGCTGTAGCTCAGGGAAGTCCAATGGCCAAGTTCTAACTCGGGACTTGATATTCTCTCCAGATAATACCCTTGATTTCCCCACTGTACATCCATTTCACGTGGGATTATCTATTTATGTCAGAACCACTCGCCCTCAAAAACACGAGAGGGGGGATTTTATCTGTCTGGTTCACCTCTGTATCCCTAACACCCCTACTGCCTGACACACAGTAGGGACTGCTTGGGTCAGGGGTTTTTTTTGTTGTTGTTTTTTGTTTTTTTCCCACAGTGACCAACAGGCCCAACAAGAACAATTTTATTGGAGGAAGAGTTTCAAACAGTAGCTCTAATGCAAATCTTTAACTCAACTGATTGGCCAGGCTGGTGACTCCTGGTGTCTCACAGGTAAAGCATGAACATTAGTGCTGCCCCGGGCCACTTTTACTACACAAGTTTTCATGGTTGGAAAATGGATCTGATGGTATCAGTGAAGTTAATGGACATGATTGGCCTCTCTCAAACCTCTGTTGCCTGTAATAGGAAGGAACACAGGGATCGGAAAAGAGAAGTTGTACATTATAAGGCAATAGGTGCCTTGTGGAGCAGTCATCTGCTGTCCCCAGCTGGGTGTTCCTACACCATGTATAACTGTTCTTCTCTTTGGTTGCTACTTATTGTGTTGCTCATGGAAGCTTCAAAATATCCTGCTGCCATGAATTCTAATGCACGTGGTGATCTGGACTTGGGGATTCTAATTGCAGCCAAAGTTGAGAATCATTGTTTAAAAAAAATGTCCAGGTCATACCACAGACAAATTCAGTCAGAATCACCTGTGCATCAGAGCTCTCCTGGTGATCTAATGTGCTGCCAGGGTTGGGAGGCACCATATTGGACACTCGTTGACTGGAGACCAATCTCAAGTGCTGTTAAAGATTTGTTCAGTGATGTCTAGGTTCATTCTGGTCAGTTCAATGGCTTGTAATTACAAAGTAAATGCACCTACTTTTAAAAAGAAGACCAACTTTGTAACTGAAAAATTTCCCCCAGATCGCTATGAATTTGGCTTTGCAAGTCTGACATTGTTCAGGGCCCTCAAATCATTGAGTTATAATGTGATCTTTGAAAATGTGAGATTTCTTAAGATCACAAACCTCATCTTGGTAAGCAATTCTAAGATAGGCACCTGATCATTTTCTGGCCAATAACAGTTGAGCTCAAGTTCAAATGCCGGGGAAGAACAGGTTTTATCTCAGCAGAATGGGCAGCTGAGAAGGTGTGGGGTCCGGAGCTATTGAGAGTGAGCAGCCAGTCTCAAAACGAAGCCCACATACAGAGGAGGGTCACAAGAGTGGTGGGGCACTCTGTCTTGGTGACATTGTAGAATCCCTGGAACCAACAGGGTCAAACAGCTCTCCACTTAACCGCTCTTACCCGAGTTAATGAATTCTCTTTTGGTAAAAGCTATTTTGAACTGAAGTTTTCACTTAACTACTATAAAGAATCTAACAGAATAAACAGAACAGAGAATTTAAATAGCCCAATTGAGCTTTTCAAAGTAAGTTTTCGGCTACTTCACTTGGTCTTGGCAGCAGTCCTACAGAACCAGAGTGCTAGACTGTATGCCCGTGGCGACAGGAGGCAGGGCGCTCTGCCCCATCTCCCTGTCACCTGGCCTCACTCCGGTGGCCACTCGATAAATGATCGCTGAGAGGCTAAGTTAATTCAAAGTTTCTGCAGTGTGGATCTAGCCTTACTCACTGTTATCTTACCTGATCCCATCATCATTCTCTGAGTTGACTTGCTATCTGGGGACTTTCCTGCGGTATTTTCATAGAATGCTTTCTCTGCTTCTCCTGCCTTCCAGATTCTCATCTATCCTTCAAGACCCAGAATAAATGCACCTCCTTTGTGAAACTTGCTTTGATTCCCACCAGTTTGATTGAACGGCTGTGTTGACTTTCCATGACTGGAACAAATGCCCGACATAATGAACTTTAACAAAAAGAAAAGCGATATTTTTGGTCACATTTCTGGAGGCTTCAATCCATGGTCTGCTGGCCCTGATGCTTTCGGGCCTGTGGCAAAGCAGCACTTCATGGAGAGAGGGAGTGGCAGAGCAGAGCCACCTCCCCTCCCACGGCTGAAAAAATGCCGGAGAAGAGAAATAGGTGGGGGTCCACTTCTCCTTCAAGGCCACACCTCCAGTGACCTGGACACCTCTCCTGGGCCCCACCTCTTACCTCTTCCACTACCACCAGTGGTCATGAGCTGGGGACCAAGCTATTAACACATGAGTCTTTGGGGGACAGTCTAGATCCAGATTATAGAAATGGCTTTCTCCCTTTTCCTGTGGGGGAGGTGATGGAGACTCAGACAGTCCTGGGTGGGAACCCCCATTGTGCCACTTCCTCACTCTGTGACCTTGGGCAAATCATGCATCTGCAAACTGGGGTTTCCTCAGTAAAAATTAGGAGTAAAAATACTCATGGCCGGGTGCAGTGGTGCATGCCTATCATCCCAGTGGCTCTGGAGGCTGAGGCAGGAGGATCGCAAGTTAGAAGCCAGCCTCAGCAATGGTGAGGCCCTAAGCAACTCAGTGAGACCCTGTCTCTAAATAAAATACAAAATGGGGCTGGGGATGTGGCTCAGTGGTCAAGTGCCCCTGAATTCAATCCCTGGGGTAGTAGTAGTAGTAGTAGTAGTAGTAGTAATAATAATAATAATAATAATAATAATACTCATGTGCCTATTGTAGAGAACAGATAAAATACAATCTTCCCATGGTGTTCACTGAGGATTGGTCCCAGGACTCCTCATGGATACGACAACCCACAGGTGCTCAATCCTTTATATAATGTGGCATGCTGTTTGCAAAGAACCTATGCTATCCTCCTGTGTACTTCAAATCATCTTTAGGTTACTTAAAATACTTCATTCAATGCAAATACCATGTTGTTGAACTATTGTTTGTGCAATAATGACCCACAAAAAAATGTCTGTGTTCAGTGTAGATTCAGGGCTTTCAGGATATTTTTGACCCATGGTTGGTAGAATCCTCAGATGCAGATAGAACCTGGGGTTAGAAAGGCCAGTTGTGCATAGTGTTTGTGTTTCTGGTGGGCGCTGGCACAGAGAAGACAGCAGTTATAAGAGGTACCACTGCTGCTCCTGCTTCTTGGGCAGGGCCTTGTACAATGAAGTCTCTTCTGCCTTAGGATGAAGGACTATTCGTTCCCTTTTCCTTTATAGCATTTTGTTGTTGTTGTTGTCAATGGACCTTTTTAAAAATTTATTTATTGATACGTGGTGCTGAGAATCAAACCCCAGCGCCTCACACATGCTAAGCAAGCGCTTTGCCACTAAGCTACAACCCCAACCCTATATTGAGTCCCTGTTATGGTTTAGATATGAAGTGTCTCCAAAAAAAAGAAAGAAAAACCCTCATATGCAAGACAATGCAAGATCTTTCTGGAGGAGAGATGATGAGATGATGAGATATGTGACCCAATTGGGGGGTTCACCCACTGATGGGGATTAAGTGGGTGGTGACTGTAGGCAGGGAGGGTGTGGCTGGAGGAGGTGGGTCACTGCAATGCGCCTTTGGTGTGTGTATTCTGCTCCTCCTGGTGAGCAGAGCTCTCTCTGCTTCCCGATTGCTGTGACTCAAGCCGCTTCCCTCCACCAGACCCTTCCGCCATGATGTTCTACCTCCCATCAGGCCTAGAGCTACGGAGTCAGCTGACGGTGGACTGAGGCCTCTGAAATCATGAGCCAAATAACTTTTTTGTACCAGGTATGAGTGGGCCAGACATGACTTTAAATCTTCAGAACGACCCAATGCATTATCACAGATGAGGAGACCTTGCCACAGAGGGGCTCAGTAACTGGCCCAAGATCCCATAAGAACTAAATTGGGCGAGTCAATATTTGAGCCTAAGCTGCTTGGTTTCCAAGTGTGGGAGGAAGTCATTCTAGAAGCTAAAGGGAATGTTCCATCCATCTCTTTTTATGGCCACCCTAAAGAGAGCAGGCAGAGCTGGAAGGCGGCTTCCTCTGTGCTCTCATTAGAGACAGTGGTTGGTGGCCTGTGGGCTGGTGGCCTTTCAGATTAGTTCCATGGGCTCCCCTGCCTTTTATTTGCTGGCTCAAATGATTTGATGGTTACAAGAGTCTCCAGGGAGTAGTGGGGAGGGAGGAGGACTAGTCAACACCCTCTGCCTCATCGTCTTCTCTCTCTCCACCTTCCCCTGGTGAACAGTAGCCTTAGCTTCAGTCCTCAGCTCGCGATCTTCCTGCCCTCTGAGCAACTTCCCCTTTTGAATTCCTTCCCATTCCTGAAAGAACGATCAAGGCTTGCCTTTGGAGAAAATGCCCGTTTATTGAGGAACAGCTCTGCATATTTATAGAGCTGGGGGTGGTTTGACAGTTGGCATGGGGTGCTTTTTTATTGGTGGGTAAGGATCAGGTGAGCCAGCAGGGCTAGTCTGATTGGTGGGTAAGGATCAGGTGAGCCAGCAGGGCTAATCTGATTGGTGGGTAAGGATCATGTGAGCCAGCAGGGCTAGTCTGATTGGTGGGTAAGGA
Organism: Marmota flaviventris; assembly: GCF_047511675.1. Classification (NCBI taxonomy): domain Eukaryota; kingdom Metazoa; phylum Chordata; class Mammalia; order Rodentia; family Sciuridae; genus Marmota; species Marmota flaviventris. The sequence goes on along the minus strand of NC_092516.1, from coordinate 13,988,430 downwards.
TCATGTGAGCCAGCACGGCTCACCATTGGACGGCTCTTCTTGGGGGATGGGGAAGTTAGTCTTTGGAGCTGGGGCAACTCCCAACGTCTCCCACATGAAGTATGGAGACAGAGTCAGTGTTTTTGCTGCTGTGATGAGAAGACCCCACCAGCACAACTGGGGAGGAGGAAAAGTTTATTTGGAGGCTCACGGTTTCAGAGGTCCCAGTCCATGGACAGCTGGCTCCATTTCTCGTGGCTCGAAGTGAGGCAGAACAACATGGCGGAAGAGTGTGGCAGAGGGAAGTGGCTCACAGGATGATCAGGAAGCAGAGAGAGACTCTATTCTCCAGATACAAAATACATACCCCTAAGCCACGCCCCCAATTCCCACCTCCTCCAGCCACAAACTACAACTTCAGTTATCACTCAGTTAATCCCTACCGGGGGATTAATTCACTAATTGGGTTAAGACTCTCACAACCCAGTCATTTCTCCTCTGAACCTTCTTGCATGGTCTCACATGTGAGCTTTGGGGGGATACCTCACAACCAAATCATAACAGAGACAACGATTCTCAGATTAAGAGTTGAGATTTGGGGAGGGGGCTGCACACTTTCAGCAATGCCACCATGATGAGCAATTGGGGTCATGGAAGGACACATCCCAGAGTTCGGAAGACTTAAAACATCTGCCCTGAATGCCTCTGAATAACAGTGCAGGAGGAATTTGGATGAGAGAAATGCAGAGACATGTAAGGGTGGGGGACAGTGTCTTGGCTGCAGAACAGGAGCTGTGAGGAGTAACGTCAGATAATGAGAAGTTCTCCCAGACCCTGGCAAGTCTAGCAAAAGCACCTTAGAATGATGATACCTAGTGGTTCATCTTAGGCCACAGGCCAGGCTACAGGTCAACCTCTTTATTAGCTCTCTCAACCACAAAGAAAAATTATTCAGTGAATCTTGACTTTGTGCACCTTCTTCAGCTGACTGACATTCTGGAGAGGCGAGGGGAAGAGGCTCTGTAGCCTATTTGGACTGATAAAGAGAGGACAGAAGAGCCCAGCACAGAAAGCAAGAGACCAATGCAGCTAACGGTAAAGGAAGTTAGAGCTGCAGATATGAATGTGAACCACAGGGTTTTGGAAAGTCTTGGGGAAGCCTGATCTAGTCACAGGAGCTGCGGCTGGAAGATGAGCCGATGTTCTTTAGTTCTTCAGAGACAAGGCAAATCCTGCTATTATTTAATTACACAGTTTTTTGTTTGTTTGTTTGTTTGTTTTTTGTTTTTTGCTTTGTTTTTTTGAATGATGGCCTCTCAAAGGCACTCACCTCTCCTGGACAAATTTTCAGCATGAGACAGGAATCCTTAATAAGCAACTTTTTAAACAGCCATGATTCTGGCTGTACGGAACCATTTTTCTTTTTCATTTGTTTTGTTTTGGTACCAGGAACTGAACCCAGGGGTGCTCAGCCATTAAGCCCCATCCCCAGCCCGTTTTTGCATTTTATTTAGAGACAGGGTCTCACTGAGTTGCTTGGGGCCTTGCTGTTGCTGAGGCTGGCTTTGAACTCAGGATCCTCCTGCCTCAGCCTCCCATGCCTCTGGGATTTCAGGTGTGTGCCACCTGCCTGGCATGTATGGAACCATTTTATTCTCCTGAAACACACTTGCCCATCGTCTTTGTCTACTTTGATTTCTATTATTCTTTCAGATCTCAACTGGAGCTGTCAATTCCTCTGATAGAGTAGTGAGGGTGCTTTAGATTGCCAGCAGAAAAACTAAATCTAACCCCAAATAGCTTCAACTGTATGCATTGACTATTGCATGAGACACCTCTCAACTTCCACAGCCGAACTCCATGCTGGGTTCTTCATGCCAGTTGGCGAGCAGCCAAAGAAAGGGATCGCAAGGCTCATGGGCTCTGATGATGCTCAGCACATGAAGAGCTGGGGCCGCCACTACAGAATGGAGGCAGGGGAGTTGCTTCCATGCCCTGGGATCACAGACATCTGTGGATTGGTCAGGTGATTTTGTTTGTTTGTTGTGCCCTGGGTTGAACTCAGGGGTGCTTAATCACTGAGCCACATCCTCAGTACCCCCTTTTTGATTTTTTTTTTTGAGAGTTCACCTGGCTCCCAACTTTGAGGAGGACTCACCAGTGGATCCCACGGGCGCTATTTCTCTCTAGGAAGAAGCAATGGCATCTTGATGCAGGGGTGGGCGGTACCAGACGTCAGATCACCCGACCCAGTGTCGCCACCACTGAGATTGCACCAGGAGTAGGTGCCCTCCGCCTGCACCCCAACTCCTCCCCTTCAAAGGCTCGTCCTGTTGACGCCAAGCTGTTGGACACTCACGCAGGTGAAGCCCAGAGTCTGAAGCAATGAGTCACCACAGGCAAGAGCTGGAGCCCCAGGGGACTGGAGTGGACAGAATCATCCTCCTCCTCTCTCCTCTGTGCCCTGGACACATCAGCAGTTGCATGACTTCCTGGAGAACAACCACACTTAGGATGTGGTCCCTCGAACAAGAGGCACCATGAAGAGCTGGGGCCGCCACTACAGAATGGAGGCAGGGGAGTTGCTTCCATGCCCTGGGATCACAGACATCTGTGGATGTCTTCACCCCAGAACCCTTTTTTTGTTTGTTTGTTTAATTAAAAAAACAAAAACAAAAAACTGAGCACAACAGCATGCATAGCAAAAGATAGGAAGGCAGCAAGATGGATGGATGGATGCTTTTTGATCCTTCCAGTCTTCCATCTCCAATGCGTTGGGTTTTGTCTTAACACATCCTTTCGGGATCACAGTGACTCCAAGCACCAGAAGGTCAAACGCAAATCCAAGTTCTGAAAGAGGAGGACACTTGCTTCCTCTCACAGGATAAAGACATCGCCCACAAATTTTTCTGAAAGACACCTTCTCCCGTCCTACCGACCCGAACTCCATCTCATTCTCCAAGGGGCAATTTCTTAGTGCGATCAGAGTCCGTCCTTTGGGACTGCAGACGACACATCCTTCCCCAGAATCACAGAGCAGTGAGGGTGCTTTAGATTGCCAATAGAAAAACAAAATCTAACCCAAATGCAAGGTTACTTTGGTTTGTTTTTGAGACAGGGTTGTGCTGTGTGGCCCAAGCTGCTGTTGAACTCCTGGGCTCAGGTCATCCTCGCACCTCAGCCTCCTGAGTGGCTGGGACAGTAAGTGTGAGCACCCCACCCGGCTTCCAAGGCAAGGTTCTGTTACCAAGAAAGAAATGAGGAATTAATAGGCACAGACACAGCTGGAGTCGTTCTCAGTGCCCTTCGCTTAGGCCCATTTCCTATTCTAGAGGCTGAAAAAGAAAGACATTCCTTTCCAACTTTTCTTGCAGCTAGAGGTAGACTATGGTCTCTATCCAGACCTGTGCACGTAAGGCAAAGTCTCCTATGGACCCTTTTCTTCTTCGATAAAAAGAGAATGACTTCACATGAGTTCTCTCTTTCTCTCTCTCCTTCCCTCTCTCATCCTGGCTGTGCTTCTGATTCCTATCTTTTGACTAGCTCATGTGGAGACATGATTTTCAGAGCTTCAGCAGCCATTTTTCAACCATGAGGCAAGAAGAGAGAATTCGACAAGGGCAACACAGAATGATAAAACCAACCTGGATCTTTAATTAATTCTCAAGCAACCGAAGAAGTGCTGGGATTGCCATTCTGTGACTTTTTTGTTATACTTGATCATTCTCTTGCTTCTTTAGCCTCATTATTTGAGTATTACATTGCACTCAGCTAAAAGCCTTTCTAATGGATAAAGCCATCAACAATGACTGCCACTTCCAGGAAATACAGATTGTAGTAGCCATTCCTTTCCTGGACACGCAGGCTTTCTGTGATTGTGGTAATTGTTATAGGGAGCCACTGGAATCAACTCTTAAGTTTGAATTTAAACACAAGAGAGCTTTATTTACCTGGCCGGGGACTGTCACCTGTAGAGACTGATGCTCTGTGGGAGAACAGCAATTTCCAGGCCTGTGTCTTAGGAATTTAAGGACGAAAACCACAGCTCAGGGACTTCCCTTAGCATCCTGCAAGCAAGCCAATCACAGAAGCTGAAAGCAGTTAGCAGAGCAACTCAGACAACCGCATCTTGGGTCTAAGCAGGTGTTAGACAACGTATCCTGGGTTCGAGCAGGTGGTTAATGGGAGCGAAAATCTATTTCAAAGCCATACAGACCACCAGGACCAATGTGTCTTGGGCACATCTTGTGGGGTACAAAGTACAGAAAAACAATTTTTTTTATAAGAAAACAGCTTTCATTTTATTTTATTTATTTATTTTTTTCAGAAATAGGTCGACCAGCAGCCTTCCCACGGGAGCAATAACAGGAAAAGCCAAGGTGGGATCTAGAACAGCCCAGACGGGGTCTCTGCGTCCATATCTGTTTGTTCACGGACAGATGTAGTGACTCCATCTTTGCTGCTCCAAGTGGCCAACCAGTTTTACCACGACGATTGCTTTATACAACTAGTTTTGGTAACTTACATAAAGCTCACTTAGGACTGTAGTTAACCTATGGGCCTACACACACATTTACTTCTCGTCTTACTGCTAACATCCTAAAGACCTTATGTCTCCATCTTATGCACAGCCACGTGGTGGCTATGCCAATACAATTGTCTGTGGCCATATTGATTTAATCTTATCTATGCCCCTGTCAACCTTTTGACCTACATTTATCTATGACTGTTTCAGCCTATTAACTTACACTTATCACTTTGCATTACCTTATCTTATTTCTTATGGCTTAAATCCCATGTCTTACTGTCTTACTTTATCTTGCTTATCAAAATCCTATCTCTATAGTCTAGGACCTTTAATCTATATCTTTTACTAATCTATAACCTATAACGCATACTTTTCTTGGCTTTATCGATTAGTCCACACCACAACAGTCATCACGCACTCAGTTTTCATTGTTCAATTAAGCCGAGTGTTTTGAAGTACATTAGGTATGCAGGAAAAGGCTGAGCCGTGGTCATGGAGATGGTACAGTCTAAAATTCCTGCTCGGGGCAGTGTCTTGAACAAAGTGTTCCCCAGAGTCTCCTAGAATGCTGAAATCTACCACCCCAATTATTTTAATATAAATAAACAGGAAAAAATGCTTTGCTAACCACTGACACAGACGATAGTTTGAACTCCCTTGGGTTGTTCAGTGTGGTGACCCTGGAGCCAGGATTTGAATATGTGTCTAGTTGAGCTCTGAGTGAGCATTTTTCTTCCGTGCAGAATAGCTAGGAAGATTTATGTCTTTTTACTTACATTGTATCTGGCAAACTGCCAAACTGTGGTGTTGACTAGGGAAAGCCAATACAAAAAAATGACTTGTTTGTGATGTGGAGAATTTCTAGCTACGTTTCCACTTTGCAGATGATTTGGGTTCTTTGGCTATTCTGAGCAGGCCTGTCTCCATTCTCCTTCAGGAATACAGAAAGTGCATATGAAAAATAACCAGGTGTCCACATTCCTTTCATATTGAAATGATATTCATAAAGTATTCTCTGTAGTTATGGCTAATAAGTTACTTGTTTCCATTCTAAAATTCTGATCAATATGCCCCTCAAAAAGCTTAAAACTCAAAAGCTGTTCATGTAATGTGGTTTTTAGTTAGTTTCCTGTTACTAGAACAAAGCACCTGAGATAACCAACTTATAAAGAGAAAAGGTTTATTTTTCTCACAGTTCTAGTTCTAGTCCATGATCAGTTGCCTCCATTGCATTGGTTGTAGGGTGAGGCAGCACACTGTGGTGGGATCATGTGGCAGAGCAAAACCACTGATATCATAAGCCAATGTCATAGACCCTACCTCTCAAAGGTCCCACCATCTCCCGAGGGTGTCACCCTGGAGACTGAGCCTTTAACACAGGGTCTTTGTGGACATTCAGTATAGTACTGGTATTTATCATCGTAGTTCATCACAGTCTATAAGTAACAGAGGAATTGTCTTTGGAAAAAGAACATAAAATGGAAGATAAAAACGAATCAAATGTCTACCTGCAAACAGAAACCTTTTCATAGGGTAGTAACAACGCTCTGAGTTTTGGAAATACTTTTTGTTTATAAAATGCCCCTGATATTTTTTTCTTTCTCTTCACTGAATGCCTTCTGGGTGGTCAATGAGAAAGAAGAGGAGTTCTTCTGTTCCCTGGGTGCTGTGTCCTCAGTGAGTCCCTGTAGAGGTACCGTCTAAGTAAATGATTCTTTTCATTTCAAAAGCACTTTTTAAATTATATAAGTAATGCACGCTCACTATAAAACGTTTAAATAATTGTAGGGCATAAAAATTAAGAAGTTAAGGTTCCTCTTCACCCCTAAGCCACTGACTTCCTAGAGATAATTTCTGTATTTCTTGAGGTATATCCATCCCGACTGCCTTCCTAAGCATTTTCATAAATAGACATACTCTTAACTCTTACATGAATATACAAACAAACTATGTTTTACCTTTACATATATGTATATACCAGAGAGTAAACCTAGGGGCGATTCACCACTGAGTTACATATCCAGTGCTTAGTTCTTGTTTTGTTTTTACTTTGAGACAGGATCTCACTAAGTGGCTGAGGCTGGTTTTGAACTTACCATCCTCCTGCCTCAGCCTCCTGAGTCGCTGAGATGCGTGCACCACTGCACCCCATTCCTTGTTTCTTCTATTCTCGGATCCATTTTTTTTCACTTAAAAATCTCTGAAATAAAAATGCATCATATAATTAAAATCACTGTGTGGTAGCTGCTTTCTTTCCTTCTCATGAACACATAAAATAACGGTGCATCTTCCAGTAAGTGGCACTTCAGAGTAACAAATGCAGCAACCCAGAGCATAGACAGGTGTAGGGATGCATAACTGTGTAACCTGCTATGGACAGCTGCCGCCCACCTGGGCCACCTCATTCATATCAATGCCTAATGCCATCTTGCACCATGGACACACACTCCTTTATTTAGCCGTATACCTTTTAGATGGATTTTCAGATTCTTTCCAAATATTCCCAGTAGAAATAGGGTTGCAAAGACCATCCTTGTCCCCAGATCTTTGATCCCATGCATGGAAACTTGTGAAGGAAAGACTCCTAGCTCATGGTTCTCAGAGCTACCTTTTGGGGTGGGAAGAAGTTGATTGCTCAGAGGTCAACTAGACAGATGTTCAAATCCTGGCTCCAGAGCCACCATGTTGAAACTCCAGAGAGTTGAAATTAACCTCTAGATTGGGGTCACCAAACTTTTTTTTCTGTAGAGCTAAATAGTCATGTTTTTTCCCCCAGATTTGTGGGCCTTTCTGTCTCTATTGCAACGACTAAACTTTATTTTATCAGCACACAGCAGCCATAGGCAGGTATGTGTGGAATCGATTTGTCCCAGTAAACCCCAATGACAAAGATGGTTCATATGAATGTTGGTGAGGATGTGGGGGAAAAGGCACACTCATGCATTGCTGGTGGGACTGCAAATTAATGCAACCACTCTGGAGAGCAGTATGGAGATTCCTCAGAAAACTTGGAATGGAACCATCATTTGGCCCAGCTATCCCACTCCTCCTAAGTTTATACCCAAAGGCTTAAAATCTGCATACTACAGTGACACCATCACATTAATGTTTACAGTAGCTCAGTTCACAATAACTGAACTATGGAACCAACCTAGATGCCCTTCAAGAGATGAAAGGATAAAGAAAATGTGGCATATACACAATGGAATATTACTCAGCAATAAAGAAGAATGAAATCATGGCATTTGCCAATAAATGGATAGAACTGGAGACTCTCAGGCTGAGTGAAACAAGCCAATCCCCCTAAAAATCAAAGGCCAAATGTTCTCTCTGACATGTGGATGCTAGCATACAATAAGGGGGGGGAGGTTGGGGGGTATAGAAGTTCATTGGATTAGACATAAAGGGAATGAAGGGAAGGGAGGGGGGATAAGAATAGGAAAGACAGTGGAATGAACTGGACATAACCTCCCTATGTTCACCGATGAATATACGACCAGTGTAACTCCACATCGTGCACAACCCCAAGAATGGAATGTTACACTCCATGTATGTAAGATACGTCAAAATACACTCTACTGTCATGTATAGCTAAAAAGAAAAAAAGAAAAATTCTTGCCAAAAAAAAAAATTTAAAAGCAGTTCAGAGGTGGGCTCTGTGCCCCAGGCTCTAGGCTGCTGACCTCTGGTCAGGTGCTGAGGTCTTCTCAGCAGCCCTGCCTGGTGGATCACCTCCACGGACCCAGGTAGAAAAAGGGTTGCCGCCTTTCGAAGCTTGAGGTTTTCATCTTTAATTATGGAATATGATATATAATTATAGAAATATTTAAAAATGGGTTGTTGAATTAAAGCCAATGTCTGAGTATGTGCTGGTGACTCGGTTTCCCTTGCCACTCTTATTAAGAACATCAATCTGTCCAGCCTGTGAGAGGACACATGTGATGCTGCACATAGGACATCTGCAAGTACCCTCAGCCATCAGTGTCCTCGGGGACTGAATCTGCGAATCAACCAACCTGAGGTAGAGATTATTTGTAAAAAAAAAAACCACATCTATATGGAACACGTCGAGACTCTTCTCTTGTCATTATTCCCTAAACACTATAGCACAACCACCATTTACAGTGTTTGCACAGTAGGAGGTATTGCAAGCAATGTAGAGATGATTTAAAGCATACAGCACGATGTGCAGAAGTGATATGCAAATACTACACCACTTTATAGGAGAGACATAAGCATCCGCAAATTTCGGTAGCCTCAGGGGTCCTGGAACCAATTCTCCATGGATGCTAGTCAAGTGCTGTGGTTTTAAGACATATTTGTTTGCTTGCTTGTTTTTGCAATGCTAGGGATTGAACCCAAGATGTCACACAGACTAGCCACATCGTCCACCACTGAGCTGCACACCCCATTCCAAAGCCACGGCTCTTTGAAAAGCCTTTGTCTGGTTAACTGATGAGGAAATGCATAGTTACTAATGCACAGAACTACAGCATGAACCAGGTCACTGCAAAACCTGTACCTCGCCTAAACACCTGCTGTCTCAGAAGAAAGAGTCGCTGCATAGACAATCTGAACCCACAGAAGCTCGAAAAATGGATAAATTCCACCTTATCAGGAGAGAACATAATAATGGGGCCGGGGTTGCAGAGAATCCAGCCGAAACACTGCCCACAAGAAGAGGCGGCTTCTGCACCATCACAGCCCCGGACTCGCCAAGGTCCCAGGCAGAGGATTTTCCTGTTATTTATGCCGATTCAATTTGATCACAGTTCTATTACCTGGATGGAAATGCAGCCACTGAGGTGTTGATAAAGCTGTCACAGCAAGATGGAGATAGTAAGTCTCATTAATATGAAGAAAAGAACAAACCCATAAATAAGAGATTATCAAGCAAAATAAGATAGTCTCTCTTCCAACTTCTAACAAATCTCGTGTGCAAAACCATGTCATTTCCCCTGGCGTCCTCCCCGCCAGCCAGATGTATAGACTATGAATCGTGCAGGGGAGGGGAATTGGTATGCAGAACAGGAAGTCGGCAAAATAATTAGAGCCCTGAAGCTCTCTGGCTCTTTGTGTTTTATTTGACAAGTCACCAAATGCGGAACTGCAGGGTCCAGGCCACACCGAGTGGGTAACATCACAGTCCTTGTACATAACCTGGAGTGGCAGACACAGAGATGGGTCAGTCCCCTGAGGATGAATGGCAGAGCCAGGACTGACCAGGGTCAGCTAGGGGCCACCTTCGTAGGTGGTAAGAACAGGTGATGCCCCTTTGCTGCACTACCGTGCCCAGTACGGTCACTGTCCCCAGCCACTCTGCTCTCGGAGGTAACCTGCCCCTGCCTCCTCCCTTTCTGTGGCTCAGTCACACTGACCCCTCCCGGGGTGACCACACTCAAGGCCACATACAGATTGAGGCTGATTGGAAAAAAAATCAACTTTTTATTAACTTGCTAAAATGTGATGGATAAAGCGCCATAAAGCAGACAGTGACCATTGGGGTCTCTATCCCTGTGGGGGCTCCCAGCAGAAAGCCTGGCTGGTGATGGGGATCTAGAGATGCTGATTGATTGGCATTGACTGGAGCCACTCAGGGCAGAGAGGAGGTGAAGGGGCGGGACCTGGGGCAGACCGTTTGTACCCAGGGAGAAGAGGCAGAGGAGGGACTGATAGAGGTCACAGCAAGAGGACCGAGAAAGGGGCCACATGGGATGCAAAAGGACAGATGGACACAGGAGTGGTCATACCCCAACTCACTGACACAGATACAAGAGAGGATATAGCCAAGTCCTGAGGAAAGACCCAGGGGACCAAAGAATTCCCGTCTCCCAGGAGAACCCCCGTTTCCTCTCAGCACAGTTCGTTCCCCTTGGCTGGCTCCTTCCTTAGAGAGAAATGGATCAGGAGAAAAGGTCTTTCTGGAGGAAGCATCACCCAAGATGATTCTGGGGACCTGTGGCTGGGAAGGCGGGACCTGGTCTTTATCTCTGGCTCCCTGCTAGTTCCCCAACGGTGTCGGGGACTCGGGTGCCTCTGAACCTCAGCAAGCTGAGGGGGAAGGAGGAAGGAATGACCCTCTCTGGGCTCCAGGATCCTCGTGTGCCCGGCTGGGACCAGAGCAAACTGCACCCACCTTCAGGGAACAGCTGAAAAGACCGTGGAAACAAGGCCATGAAAATGGCCCTCCAAGAGCATCCCAGGCCAGGTGGAGCCGTGCACGCCTGTCATCCCAGTGGCTAGGGAGGCTGAGGCAGGAGGATTGCGAGTTCAAAGCCAGCCTCAGCCAAAGCCAGGCACTCAGTAACTCAGTGAGACCCTGTCTCTAAATAAAATACAAAGTAGGGCTGGGGATGGGGCTCAGTGGTCAAGTGCCCCTGAGTTCCATCCCTGGTACCCCCTCCCCCCAAAATAAAGAGCATCCCAGGATGAAGGGAGAGGTCAGTGTGGTTTCCATGAACTTACTGGTTCTCATTCTTCCCTCCCCTCCTCCTCCCCTCCTTCCTCCCTCCCTCTCTCCCTCTCCTCTCTTTACTTTCCTCCCCTTTCCAATCCACCCCCACGGCACCTTCACATTTGATTTCTATTCCAAAGAGACCTTGACTCCAGCCCTCAGGTCATGAAATATTCAATCCACTTGGACACTTTTTAATTAATCTGGGGTTCGACTCAGGCCACAGCGCCTTGACGCCTGCCTCCACACCCGCTCCTGGATCCAATTAGCCAGGCCGGAGCACTGCCTGGGACAGACGGGAGCACCTGCCCCGAGGACCAGGTCAGCCCAGAGGTCTGCCACCGCACCCTCCCCGCGTGCCTGCAAAAGGTCGCAAGCAGGATAGGATCTGCCCGAAGGGGGGTCGGAGGTGAATTTGGAAGGATGAGAAGAAGAAACCCACGACCGAAAAGCAACGGACAGCCCAGGAGGCAGCTATCCGGGTGGTCAAGAGGCTGGCTGGACCACAGATCCAGGTGTTCTATCAGAATCCCGGGACTGTCCTCTGCTGGCTGCCCCCGGTGTCCCCACCACCACCACCACAACTCAGTCATTAGAAGAGTCATTTGCACTTGTTAACATTTTGCTCTGTCCAAATAAAAAAAGGAGGTTTTTCGTGGCTATTATTGATTGTGCTGGCAAATTCTGACTCTCGGGTTGAGTATAAATAAACGACTAAATGAAGGTTTGGGGCACCAGTTCCAGGCTTGGGTGGAAACAACGGGAACTCTGATGACCTGTGGTCATAGTCGTTGTCATCCTGTTTATTTTAGGGACAGACGCCGTTTTCTGTCCTACCTGTAATGAACCACCCCATACCCAGCCAGCATTCGGCGGTTCTTAATGAAGTTGGCCAGGCGGCCTCGGACCATTTTTGACATGAAGTTTAGGATTCCTAGGCAGTCCCACCTGTCCCACCGTACTCCCCCCTCTTTAGTAAACCCCCATTCAGTCACCCAACTGGTATTTACCAGGCACCTACCGAATGCCAGGTACCATGCCAGACGTAGGGATCTCCCAGTAGGCAGGACAATAATGCTTCTTGCCCTCAAAAAGCTTGTACTATGCTTTAGTCGGTTTTAGGAGAGGATGACTTTATCTGGGGGCTCACAGTTTCAGAGGTCTCAGTTCATAGTCAGCAGGTTCCATTCCTCAGGGATCGAGGTGAGGCTGACCATCATGGCAGAAGAGTATGGCAGAGGGAGGCAGCTCACATGGCCATCACAAGAGGGAGAGGGGGAGAGGGGGAGAGGGGGAGAGGGGGAGAGGGGGAGAGGGGGAGAGGGGGAGAGGGGGAGAGGGGGAGAGGGGGAGAGGGGGAGAGAAACTCCACTCTCCAGATACAAATATATAGCCCAAGACCACGCCCCCAATGAACCACTTCCTCCAGCCACACCCACCTGCTTCAGTTACCACTCAGGTAACCCCACCAGGGATTAATCCACTGACTGGGTTAAGGCTATGACCCAGTCACTTCTCCTCCAAATCTTCTTGCATCATCTCACTTGTGAGCTTTTGCGGACACCTCACATCCACACCATAACAGTCACCAATTTACTATGTGTGCCCAATGAGAACAACAAATCCTTACCCGGCACTTGCTACAGCTGAATCCTATTCCCAGCTCCCTCCAGGGGTTCTCACAATTAATCCTCACCTCTAGTTTATGTGGGAGGACGTTCTGTAACTCTCATTTTATGTATTATATATGTATAGATTGGGGCCCAGAAAGAGAGATTAATCCACATGAAGCCACACAGCAATAAATAGCAGAGCTGAGATTTAAACCAAGCAGTTTGACTCCAGGGTCCACATGACTGACCCACCACACTATGTGCCTCATCTGGTACATGCTGGGTCTTTTTGTTAGCAAATCTTGTTTATTTCTGTGGATCTGAGAAGCAACTTCTAACATTCCATAGCACAGCAGAATAACTGTGGTTGACAACAACTCATTGAATATGTCAAAGTAACTATAAGAAGACTGAATATTCCCAACACAAAGAGATAGCATATGTCTGAGGTGACAGATATGCCAATTAACTGATCTGATCATTATGTCTTTTATGCATGGATTGAAATGTCACACTGAATCCCATAAATATGCACGATTACTATGCATCACCTTAGAATATAGATGAATTTTCAGCCTACGGCAGTGACACAGCCACATCAATGTTTATAGCAGCTCAATTCACAGTCGCTAAACTATGGAATTGGACTAGGTGCCCTTCAACAGATGAATGGACAAAGAAATTGTGGTATATATACACAATGGAATATTACCCAGCCTTAAAGAAGATGAAATCATGGCATTTGCCAGTAAATGGATGAAACCTGAGAATGTCATTCTAAGCAAAAAAAAAAAAAAAAAAAAACAATCCCAAAGAACCAAAGGCCAAATGTTTTTTTCTAAACTATGGAAATGGGGGGATAGGAGAAGAGAGGTACTTTGGATTAGGTAGAGGGGAGGGAAGGGAGGGAAGGAGGCATCGGGGTAGGAAGGCCAGTAGAATGGATGTGTGCATATATGATACATGACCTGTGTGACTGGGCATCATGTACAACCAGATGAATGACAAGTTATACCCACGATGTGTGATGTGTCAAAACGCATTCTACTGTCATATACAACTAATTAGAACAATAAAAAAATAATTTAGGGCTGGGGCTGTAGCTCAGTGGCGGAGCGCTTGCCTAGCACTGTGAGGCACTGGGTTCTATCCTTAGCACCACATTAAAAAAAAAAAAAAAAAAACAAAGGCATGCTGTCCATCTACAACTGCAAAAATATTTTTTAAAAATAGACGATTTTTTAAAAATTCTGAAATCAGCCGGTGATGATGTCGCAAACCATGGTGAAAGTACTTAACACCACTGAGGTGTGTATTTTAAAGTGGTTAAAATGGCGAATTTATGTTATGACAACCTTCCCCCCTCCCAGGTAGTTTAAGTCCCAGAGTGCCGGGCTCTCTTCCTCCCCGTGCCCCCGCAGGACCTGGGACGCAGCCCACGGGGCTCGGGGGCTGACTGGTTGCTAGCGCTGTTAGAAGGGGAACTCGCCTGACGTTTGATCATCCTGCAACCGTGAAAGGCTGAAGCTCTCTGGGGATGCAGGAGGTCCTCGTCCCTAGGAAAGCAGCGGGGTCACCGGGGATTCTAAGGACAGGGTGCAGGTGTCTGGCCCCAGGGTGTTGGGAGCCACAGGCTAGTCCAGGAAAGTGCTTCCCAGGACCCAGGGACACCACAGGGCGAGGCAACATCGGGCTGGACTCCAAGCCAGAGGAGCAGCTCTAGCTGCTAGGGGCCAACAGAGCTGAAAACAGAAGATGAATTAGGGGCTGACAGAATCTCAAGGCTTTCCGAAAAGAGACTGATAATAACATCATGAAAACAGCAATAATAGTAAAGCAAACCCTGCCAGAGAGGGCTTTCCATGTGCTAGATACTGTTTCAAGCGACTTTATCTATTAACTCATTTGTTCATTATTATTGTTGCTGCTACCCTGCTTTTGTAGATAACGAAATGAAAGCACAGAGAAGTTAAGTGACTTACAGAAGATCACACAGCTAGCAAGTATCAGAACCTAGATTTCAAGGTAAGTGGTCAGGAGCCAGAGATTGATTTCTTAACCATATGCAGTAAGAAGTTAATCTAGAATTAAGATCCTGGTCTTGCTAAGGGCAAACAGCTGGATTAATTTAAGATTAATGCTTAAAATAAAGACTGGAGCTCACGTCTCCAGACTCACAAAGCAGGGGGTCAGTTACCAACATTGAAAGGTACGAAAGAGCAGTGGCTAGGCACATGGTCTGGACTAGAAGCTTGGGCTGGATCCCAGCTCCTCCACTTAGCAGCCGGGAAACCTTGGGCAGAGAATCCATCCCACTCTGCCTCACATTGCTCATCTCTAAAATGGGGACACGGTGACACCAGTCTGCAGAGCTGCTGTGCCAAGAAAGTGAGTTGGTTCAGACAGAGCGTGGCGGACGGCACCTGGCACACAGCACACGAGCTGCAAAGGCTGAACCCGGCCCATCAGAGACAAGAGCCATAACTTGGTGCATCTTGAGTGCAGAGCTGGGGTCTTCCCTGCCCCGACACCTCAACAGGCAAAGGAGCTGGTGGCTGGTGTCAAAATGCACCACACCCACGTCTCCAGTCACCCACCTACGGGAGCCGGCAGGTGGCTGCTCCCTCTCCCCAGCCACAGGTCAGGCAGGGCGGGGGCTGCAGGCCCTGCTGCCTCCAGCCGCCCCGGCATTGATATTTAATTAATCTTTTCATTTGATCCTCAGGTTGGCTCCGTGGCTTCCTTTCCTTGATGTTCCCTGGGGTTTGAATACAGTAAAATTCAGTCCTAATTAAAATGGTTGAAATACCAAGAAGTCTCCATTAATAAAACATCATAATAAGACTGGATTTTTTTAAAGAGACTTTTCTCAAAAAAAAACTCTTGAGAGGGCGAGCAGAGTGAGCCCAGGTAGGGAAGAAGAAAGTTTAAAAAAAACTCTTTTTCTGTCCCCAGGCGTATGAGGACAGTGTTTCTAATTGTTCCCGTAGTGGCCCAGTGGCCAATCATCTTTAGCAGAGAGCGTTCTAGCGTCTTTGTCCAGAGACTGGACACCATGAACCTCCCTTGTGAGGCCTCAGGTTGTCACACCTCCTCTTGGAGTCTCAAGATTTTTCTTTCTCAGTTTTTATATCTGCAAAGCGGGGACACCAGGACAGATCCAAAAACACCCAGCTGACAAGCTCTTGGATCTGTTTGGAGCTTATGTCACCGTCCCAATGGCCAGAGGTGGTCCCTCCACTTTTCAGGGCTCTGGGTCACGTAAAGCACCCTCCAGGGACAAGGGACTGCCGCAGAGATCAGAGGCCACCGTAGGCAGATCTGCCAGTCCTTCCCAGGGGCCCGTGAGGTCCTCCATGCTGGGCGGGTGGACAACCCAGCCAGATCTCCTCTCCTGGGGGAACTTAGCGTGTGCCTCTCCCTGAGCAGAAGGGAGGAAAAGCAGGGGACACTTCAGCCGTGGCTGCCTGTGTGGACCTGGGAGCCAGACACACATGGGGTTCAAATCCCCAGGTCCCTCATGGCCTGGGCCAGTTATATGACTGGATATGTCTGTGCCTGACCCTCGGTTTCCTTTACATAAATGGGGTAATAAGTCCCTTCTAACCAGGGCTCCATGAAGACTCATGGAGGACTCTGGTCAATGACCCAGCATGGGCCCGACACACGCCAGCCCCCAGTTCTGGGTGTGTGTCGCTGTTGCTGATGGCGGTGGGTGAAGACACAGGAGATGGGGAGGTGCATCGCCAGCCCCTTCTTTTGCTGAGGTTTGCCCACACCCCTGGAATCAACACCCCGGGCAGAGGCCACCAGAGCCTTTCCACCCTGGTTCCCGGAGTCAGAGATGGTGGCGTCCCGCTGTTCCGTCTGACTTAGAGTTTGCAGTGTGCAGCCGTCGGCATGGCCAAGGTTAAATGCTCTGGGTGAGACCTAGAATTAATAGCAGCGATGGAGTCCCCCTGCTAGTTAATAGAATGATTCATTTGAACTGCTTCCCCTTTCATTGATGGCGAGGGGCCTGCTTCTCCCCCCGCCAGCCCACCCCTTTCTAGGAAAAGACAAGCAAGGCTTATTGAATTCGAATGCATCATCCTGGCAGGGGCGTCAACAGAGCGAGACAGATGTGAGGACGGGACGCAGAGCCCCTGGCCATCCCTGGCAGTACCCCCCCCTGCCCCTTCTTCCCTTCCTGGCAAATCTACTCCGCACCCCCAGGGAGGCTGAGAGTTCATTATGAACAGCAGCCAAGAGTCAATAAATCCGTGGCTGAGATTTCAGTCACCTACTGTGGCTGTCCTCACCACCGACAACGTAATTGCATGGCCCCAGACTGGGCAGGGGAGGCTTCTGGGGCAGGGACAAGTGGCGGGGAGCTCAAAGGCGCTCCGTCACCAGAATGATCTTTTTAGGAAGCAAATTTGATCGTGTCAAACATCTCCACCTCGTTTAAAACTCGACAGTGCTCCCCACGGCTTCTGGGATAAAGACCCATACGCTTACTGTGGCTTGCAAGTTTCAGCAGTCTGGCCCCAGCTGACCTCTCTGATCTCATGTCCAAGTGTGACCCCTCCCCCCTTCTCAACCACCCCAGGCCCCCTGATCCGCTTTCATTCTTTCAGCTGCTTAGTGGGTCTCCAGGGCTCAAACCGAATCTCACCTCCTCATTCTGGAGCAAATCCTATGGTAATCTAGGGTTACTGTCCTTCATAATGGTCTCTCTTGCATTTCTCCTTACCTGCAATTTTAAATGTGTGAAATAGACAGACAGACAGACAGACAGAAATGATACTCTCTCTACCTACCGTTATGTCTTCCCCTGTGCTGCTCATCAACCAATTCGTAGCACCATGCCTGGCACAGAACAGGAAATCAGTAGATACTTGCTGAAGGAATGTGTGAAGGAATACATTACAAAGTAGGATATATTCCAAGAACTGGAAGCCACTCAGTTAGACTAAAGCTGAGAACGTGTGGGGCAGAGTGAGATAAGGGGTGGGGGGCGGAGAGACCGATGGAGCACATCGTAGAGCAACAATTACTTACACCAGGTACCGATCTCGGGAGGATGCAGAGCTTATGTTTAAGGCTGATCCCCTCTGACACTGCAGGGCACCCGTAGAGCAGTCGACCTTCTGGGATATCTCCATTTGTAGTGCTATTTTCTAAATCCCAACAAAAAATAAATTGGAAACATAACCGGGTGTGAGGGGCCTCCCGTGGGCAATTGCTGAGATGGGCCTGCACCCCGAAGAGGAGACCCAAGAAAACATGTCAACACCTGTCTGCCCACAAATCCACCCGTGCCCTGTTCCTAAGGGGTAGCCGGTTTCCTCTGGACAGGTGGAGGGAGACGAAAGGATGGTTCAACTGTATCCCATGCAGGTGAAACACCACTATTCCCCCCATTAAGTGCGCTGCCATTCCCTCAGCCCCTCCCCCCCCAGCCCCTCCCCGCTCTCCCCTCCCCCCTCCCCTACCTCTCAAAATCCCTTCTCTCCTGACCAAGTTAGCCCTCATCTCCAGCTTGCAAACCCGCCTAATGATAGCATCTATCATTTCCCAAATACGCTCCTTGGGGGTCTTATTTTGTGCTTCCATATAAACACTGATCAAATTTGGTGACCTTCTTATGAAGGGCTTGAATTCACCGGTGGGCCGCAGCCCACTGTGTGGGGATGGCCGTTACACGGGGCCTCGTTCCTCATGCTAAGGATCTTGGCCTTTGCTCAAGAGGCCATGTTGAACACGGGAGGTTTTCAGCAGAGAGAACCCGGGGCAGAATCTGCACCACACCTGAGCTGTTTTGCCTCTGCTGCCAGGAAGAATCCAAATGCAGCTGCAGGTGTCCTTCCGGCAGCATTAATTAAAGTTTCATCCTGGGCCCAGCTGCAGAGAAGCATGTAGGGTGGATCATGGAGGGAGCAGCTGCTGCTTCACAGAGTCTGCAGGTGGTTCTGTGCATCTCAGACCCCCCAGATCCAGGCGTCTCCCTGCCAGAAGCAGTGCTGGGGTTGCTTTGGGGAGATGACATCTCTAACCTAAAGCCAGAAGGTCTGCTTCCCATAGAAGAGGGAGATAGTTGTGTCCTTGGATAAAAGTCTATAAAGTGCAACTGTCCTTAGGATTCCTCTGTCTGATGGCCTCTCAGGACTGACACCTCTTTCTAACACTAGGAAGTCCCTCCACTGAGCTTCCCAGCATTATGAAGCTGGGACATGAGGTTGTCCACGTGACAGCCCTGCCTCCTACCTCTAGAGCTAACCTCCTCCTCGGGCCAGGAGGCCTAGGGAGTTGTCTAGTAATAATCACAATTATTAACAATTGCAGCTTCCATTCACTGAGAACTCACCAATGCAGTCACTTAGCATACACTGTCTTTAATTAAGGCTCACAACAGTCTGGCTGGGTGGGAATCACTCTCACCCTTGGACAGATGAGGAAACCGAGGCTTAGATCACCTTTCAAGCCCTTGACTTCCATTGAAAAGCTGTGTGATGTTGAGCGAGTTACTTAACCTTTCCACTTCAATAGCTTTTATTGAATTGAGATACATGCAAAGTCTTCCTCTGAAGCACATGCCCATCCTTACCCCAAGCCTCCCATCCAACCTCAGGGGACTCTCTGGTCACTCTCTGGGAAAGGGCAGCAGCTGTGGTCTAAGTCATCAGGAATTCTGGGAAAATGAGAGGCATTGCCCCCCTCTGGAAAGTGAGGCTCTGAGGCTTAGGCAACAATGCAGGGTCTCACAGAAGCCTCTATGCCCGTGCCTGGATGCTGAGAGTTCAACTCTGCATTGGATAAAAACCTACAGGGATCCCCCAGTGAGCATCCTAAAAAGAAAATCTGACTCCATCTCCCTCCACCTGATTAAAACCACCACCCACTCCATTCATTTGTGGTCAGCAATAAAAATGAAATACAGCAAACCTTAGAAGAGTGTGAGGTCAGAGGGAACTTATGAGAGTTTGAGGGAGCTAATGAGAATTCCTGGTAGCAGGAATGGGGAGAAAAAAAAGGCACTGAACTCAATGAGCCTAGTCCCCAAAGAGCAAGTTAGTGGGCCATATAAAGAAATCGCCAAAGCATGGGGTAGAGTGTTACAGCCTCATCAATGTTTATAGCAGCTCAATTCACAATAGGTAAACTGTGGAACCAACCCAGGTGCCCTTCAACAGAAGACATATATACACAATGGAATATTACTCAGCCTTAAAGAAGAATGAAACTATGGCTTTGCAGGTAAATGGATAAAACTAGAGGATATCATATTAAGTGAAATAAGCCCATCAGAAAAAAAAACAAAAGCCAAATGTTCTCTCTGATTAGCGGATGCTGATCCATAGTGGGGTGGGGAGATAGGGAAGAATGAAGGAACTTTGTATTATGTAGAGGGAAGTGGGGGGCCTATGTGGATGGGAAGGGTGGTAGAATGAGATGAACATTATCGCCCTATATGTATGATGTCTACACTACTGGAAAGACTTTGCATCATGTACAACCAGAGGAAGGAGAAGTTGTGCTCCATCTGTGTACCATATGTCAAAATGCATTCTACTGTAAAATCAATCAATCGATCCATCAATCGAGGGGAAAAATAAATAGGAGTAGTGAGAGTGAAAAAAAAACAAAGCATGGGGTAGATACTTGTAATGGTTATCTAAATTGTCAACTTGATAGGATTAATAGATGCCAGAATTAAGAGGTTTACGGGTGTGTCCACGAGGGTGTGACTAGGAATGATTGGCATGTGGTATAGCCAACTGAAATGGAGACCCTCCCTGAGCGTGGGCAGCACTGACCAATAAGATGGTGGCTTGGATGGAATAAAAATTGAAAGACCAAAGCAGCAGCAGCAGCAGATGCAAGCTCTGTTCTTCTTAAATTGGTTCTTGATTGCTGCTGTGATCAGACTCTTGCTTCTTTGCTCTTCCAAAGTGGACTCTGCCAGTGATTCTCCAGAAGCCTTTGGTCTCGGACTAGAGTAGCACCTTGATCCCTCCTGTCCTGGGGCTTCAGCCTCTTGGACAGTGCAGCTCCTGATTCCTCCAGCTCTCCAGCCTGCAGATGGCCACTGGGGACTACCCAGCTTCTGGTTGCAGAAGCCAACCTGATAAGTCCCCTTTTTACAATTCTACCTCCTGTGGGTTCTGTTCCTCTAGAGAACCCTAATACAGCTGCCTTCAGGTAGCACTGGATCCAGGAGCTTAAATAACATCTGCCCTCTCCTGCTCTCTTTTTTCTCTCTCTGAGGAGGGTCACGGTCATTTCCCACACTCTCCTGGGTCTTTGCCCAGTGGCGGTGGCAGCTCCACTTGTACCAAATTCACTGGAGTGAATGATAAGAGAGAAGAGGTGAGCTCTCCTGCTGTGGGTTGAGTTGGAGAATTTGCACAGACGGACGGCACCCCGCCTACCGCCTTCCCAAAAGCCACCTACGCGAATCAGGGTGGATACAGGTCCACTGACAAAACAGAGTCCCAACACGACAGTGGCTTAACAAATTAACTCTTTTCCTCTCATAAATAGATGTCAACAGGCCAGGGCTGGTGAGATGAGTCTGTTCGTCCAGGAGCCCGGCTTCTACCACGATTGTGCTCTGCCATGCCTAGGTCATGGCCTAAGAACGGTCACCTGC
Source organism: Marmota flaviventris (assembly GCF_047511675.1). Classification (NCBI taxonomy): domain Eukaryota; kingdom Metazoa; phylum Chordata; class Mammalia; order Rodentia; family Sciuridae; genus Marmota; species Marmota flaviventris. The sequence continues at coordinate 13,967,221 of NC_092516.1, read as the reverse complement.
CATCCTTATGGCCAGCTGCCTTCCTGCCGGGAGAAAGAGGGAAGAAGCAATTCTTTACTTTAAGGATGCAACTCAGAAATCGTGCATGTCAGGTCCACTCGCAGCCCCTTGGCCGGCATGCAGGTCCAGGGCCACACAAGGCTTCCAGGGAAGCTGGGAAGTGCATCTGTGATCTCATATCCACACTCACAATTCCCACGCTGATCACTCAGGGTTCCTGCTGCTTGAGAAAGAGCCTGCACATCTGAGGTCACCGGCATTTCTCCCACAGCCACCCAAGTCCTCGGAAACAGAGACCAGAGAGGTGCCTGGAACTCAGGACACATTCCATCTCTGTCCCTCTGCTCTGCTTCTTTGGGGTGTCTGCTTCCTGGTTCCCGTCTCAGTTTTCTGAGTCTCTTCATGCCGGGGCACTTGGACCACAGCTATCTCACCACTTCTCGTGTTTTATACATGGGTTAGTAAAACAGGGCAGCGAGTCCTCCAGCACAAATGGAACTCGAGATGAGCATCCCCTGCCATCTGAGGCGGATCCATGATCTGACTCTTGGCGAGAAAAGGGCCAATCAGAACACAGTAAGGCCAGGGTGGGGGGCTCACAGAAGGAACTGTAAAGTCACCTTCATAGGAGGAATATCAAATTCCCGTGCAGAGCAGAAGGAGGTGGATGTGGCAGGGTGTATGGAGACAATCAGTTAACTCTTGGAGTGATGTGATGAGATCAGTTTCGTCTTAAATACTCTAGGGGAAAAAATCAGCCACAGAAACCCAGGAGGAGAGATGCTCCAATCTATCCAAAAGGTCAGGGAGGATAAAAAGTCCTCAAAGGCCAGCCAGCTGTCCCTGGGTTGGAACCAACCTGTGCAGGCTTCTGTTGTGAAGGTGCAAGAGGAGAGCCAGTCAGGACCTGGAGGTGGTGGAGATGGAGTCTTTGTTATCTTGAAGTAGGATGTGGATGAACGATGGGTGGGGAGACAGCAGGATGCGGGTACCCCGGAGGAAAGGGGTTAAATAGAGAGGGCTAAGAAAAGGTAGGAGAGAAAGAGCAGCCCTGGGCAAGGGGGAGCATCCACATGGTACCAGGGTCCAGGTGATCAGAGGAAGGGCCCGACTGTCCCCAACACCTGAACCCTAAATTTTTAGGCAAAGACCTTCCCTCCCGCTCAGAGCCCAGCATGCATGCACGCAGGTTGGGAAGAGCGGTGTTTTCAGAACAGACAGGGAGGTGCCTCCTGCTCCTCTACCAGGCATCTGAGCATTGTTGCTGTGGGCTTTGCGGTGACAGAGAGGAGTCACCTACAGACAGACCACAAGCCAGGTGTGCGGGTTCCAACGCGTGCTAGACCCACTGTGTTGGTTTGCTGGGGCTGCCACAGCCAAGCACCAGAGTGGCAAGAACAACAGGAATTCATTTTCTTATAACTCTGGAAGTTAATTCAGGATTTAGGTATTGGAAGAGTTGGCTTCTTCTAGGATCTCTTTCTTTTGGGCCTTTACATGGTCTCCTTCTCCCTGTATCCTCACACAGTCACCCCTCTGTGTGTTTCCGTGTCCCAATCTCCTCTTCTTCTAAGGTGACCAGTCATACTGGATTGGGACCCACCCTAAAGGTCTCATCTTGATTTTATTATGGTTTTCAAGACCCAAGCTCCAAAGGCATCCTGAGGTTAGGACAGGAGGGTGAGATTTTGAAAAGACACAATTCAGTCTATGATGCCCCAAAGACGGAGTCCAAATGGGCACTCACCAGGGAATTTCCTCTGTCAGGTGTCAGCCGCAAGAAGAGACTTACTCAGCTCTCAACTTCGAATACAATCTCGGGAGAGAAGACTCGGGTGGGTCCAGTTTGGGGTGGATGTCCATCGCCGGTCCTGTCAAAGGTGCCCAAAGATGTGGGCTCATCCTGGGTGCGCAGGGCTGCCAGGACTCCCCCTGAGGACGGTGGTGTCAGGCTCCCTGTTTTCCGCTGGCTCCACCTTGCCCAGCTCAACTCCCCAGCAGGACACACAGAGTCCTCCCTCCCTCGCCCCTCCCTTCCCCACCCCCCAGCCTCATCCCTGCTGCTCCTAGTGTCTGTGTCCCCGCCAGACACACCTGGCCCCTGGTTCAGGCTTTGTGGAGGTCTTGCCTGCACCTGGAGACCTTTCCTCCCGTCTCCTTTGTCTACCTGACAAGGTACCACTTACATCTCAGAGTCCAGCTGCAGCGTTCCCTGTTGTGGCCTGTGGAACGGGTCTTCCTCCTTTGCTCAGTCTTGCCTTGTGTTTACCACTGGGACATGGTCCTGGTTTCTGCTGGGTGGCTTTTCCTGTGGATTCCCGGCGGGCAGAGGAAACTCTGCCTGCTCTGAGGTCTGGAGCACAGGGCTTGCTCGGTTCACCACGAACACTTGGACCACGGCGAATGCACAGTGAGTCTCGTGCCTGCTGACACAGGAGGCACACAGTTTATGAATGAAACACAAACCCCCGCGCTCTGGGAACCTCTGGTGGGCAATGACTCAGAAAGTGATCATCTGGGATGGGAAGTCACAAGGGAGGCAAATGCTCTGTTGTATGGAATCATGATGCAATGTGCTTGGTAAAGACTTTATGGAGAAAGCACTCTGGAAGGAAGAAATGAATTTCCCCAAGAGCCACAGGTTGGATGATTGTTCTAATTAGAATAGATAGGTGATCATCTAGGACGTGGGTGAAGAAAACGCCCCCTGCATCTCATTGGGCACACATCTCCTGTGTTGGGTGCATTTCTTTGTGTCCTGATGGACTTCAGTGTCATGGAGATGACTGGCATCAGCTTCTAGACTGAACTGCTAAGAGTGACTCCTGCATCAGCACAGCAGAACTGAGTACCAAAGGAATCTCGCTCCCAACCAAACAAGGAAGCCACCCACCCACCGAGCTAGGAATTTGCAAACTATAGGTCCAACTCTCTGCTATGGACACTACCAGCCAAAAAGGTGAATCCGTCCTTAAGTAACTTCGTGCTGAGCTAAGCTTCAGGGGCATTTTTCTGGAAACCTCTCTGGAAGATACAATTTCCAGAAATAATGGTATTTTGGAAGGAAGCAGGAATGAAGTTGGATCGATCTGATCCCACAGTCTTCCTCAGGGGAGACGGATTTAGTTGTAAATCTGTGACCAACTAGATCCTGTAGCTAAACTGAATCCTGCCAATCACCATCAGGATACATGGGGGTCGGAGCTCTCTTTATAAAAGCCTGGCTGAGGGTGCTAATGTGTGCTCATGACCTGGTCATTCCAGGGCCCAACAGCTGTACACACAGGTGTAGATAAGAGCTGTACCTCCAAAGCTCGTGTGCGACACAACGCAAGAAGGTCAGAGGTGAGATAAGATTATGAGAGGTGGAACCTAAGGAATTGGATTAATCCACTGATGGGTTCACTGGGTGGTAACTGTAGGCAGGTAGAGTGTGGCCAGAGAAAGTAGGTCACTGGAGGTGTGCCTTTGGGCATCATATTTTGTCCCCTGGTGAGCTGCTTCCTGGTGGCCATGTCCTGAGCCTCCTCCTCTGCCATGATGTGCCTCACCTCGGGCCCAAAGCCATGGAGTCAGCTGTCTAGGGACTGAGCCTTCTGAAACTATGAGACAGGATCACTTTTCCTCCTCTATGTTGTTATCAGGTCTTTTGGTCACAGTAGTAAAAGCTGATTAAAATACCAAGACATAATTTCTGTAGCTAGGAAACAGGAAGTTGTGTTTTTTTTAAAGTCCTGTGTTAATCCCTCTGATCAGTTTGATTTGGGACCATTGAGAAAAACTAATTCATACCGAATAATTTAGTCAATCCTCCCAGGAATATGTGCCTCTCACCGGAAGGCAATTTCTTATAACTCAGAGGAGTGGGTGTCCCAAGGTCAGAACGGAGCTTTTTAGTTTCAAACCAGGTGGGCATCCCCCATTTCACCCAAGTGTGGGCAGATCTTCCTGTAGAGGTAGAACTTTCCCTTCATTTAAATAAGGAGTGACAATCCTGCCAGAAACTACCTGGAGAGGTACAAAGTTGGACCCCAGGAACTGGAATCAGACACACATCAAACAGAATAAAGAGAGTCCTTGGCCTCATAATGACCAGGGCAGCACCGAGACGCATCTCCCTCAGCCCATGGCCTATGGGAATAGTGCCTAGCTGAGCTCCGAAGGAGGAGGTGGCCAGACCCAGAGACCAGGGCCAGGGACGAGTGTTCCTTGTGAAGGGACCCACAGGTACAAAGGCCTGGAGTCCTCAAGGAACCCAGTCCTTTTGGAGAACTGAACTGCGCTCAGCACGGCTGGAGCACAGAAAATCAAATTACTGCTTCTGAAAGTGGAGATTCTGTACAAAGAGGAAGCTAGCCCTTTCAAAGAGGTCACATCAGCAGAAACCCTGGAAGGACAGAGAGACCCAGCACAGACTGTCCCAGGAATGAACACAGCAGCCTCCACACAGAATAAACAATAAATAGCAAATCCGATGGGGCTGGCATGAAGAGGCTGTCCCAGGTCCCTTCTAGAGGAAAATACAAAGAAGCACAAGCCTTCAGGGGCTTGAAGGAGGGGCCCCGAACATAATTCGCATCACCACCGAACCTTCTGTCTAGAGGTGCCCAGAGCACATTGTGTCCTCGCACCAGGCATGCTGGGAACACAGCTCATCCATGGACACCGTGTGCTTCAGTCTCCAGGCGCCTTCCTGACTCCGATCCAGGTGACAGGGGAAGCCAGAAAGGTGAGTTCAGGGTGCTCGTGCAGAAGCACACACACAAACACACACACTCACACACACTCGTGCACACACATTCACACCCGTGTACACATGCGCACACAGACACATACTAACTCACACACTCACACAAACACACACCCACATGCACACACATGCGCACATGCACACATGTGCACACACGCACAGAAACATGCAGCATACATGCGCACACACACATGCACACTCACACGCATACATGCACATGCACACACGTGCATAAGCACATACACTCATGCGCACACATGTACACACATCCATGCGCACACATGTACACACACACACTCACATGCACTCACACACGCACGCACAGGCTGGGTCTGAATGCCCGGCTCTGACCATTCCTGCCCCTGAGCTCCGCCTGTGTCCAGCCCTCCTGGCTCCTGACCCCCAGGCTAGCCCTCCTGTTGTCAGCTCACCTGACCTTCCGCACTCAGCCCACCTTCTCAGTCACCGCTGGGTCACCTCTCAGTCATGAATGGAATCTTCCTTCTGATGAGGCCGCCCTGAAAGTTACTTTGAGAGACACCTTCTTCAGTTGGACCCACGAAGTGTTTTGTGATGAAAAAAAAAATGACAGTTCTGGAGCCTTGCTTTGAAGCTTGGCTTGACCTGTTTGGGGCCATATGACCTTGGGCAAGGGAGGCAACCTCCTGGAGCCTCAGTTTCCTCACCTGTGAAAGGGGAAGAACAGCACCCATCTCAACACTGCAGTAAGATGAGACAGGAGAACCACAGAATGGACCTATTGCAGCACCACACACGCGGGAAATGCTCCTCGAGTCAAACTTGTTCTCAATCCTCTCCCCTCTCCAAAAGGAGCGTTAGTATCACGGCCGCTGGTCTTAAATTAAGTAATTTTTGTGATGATCATGGGGTGTTTTTTTTTTAAAGCAAAAATCAGATAAATAGAACTTGTTTAGATTTTTTGGCATTTTTTAGTAGTACTGAGAATAATCTCTAAAGCATTAATAGCATCACAGGTTTTATTTTTGCCAGGCTTACTCTCAGAAAGCAAATGATCGTGCGGTGGTGGTTGGGGGGATGGTTTCTTTGGTTTACAGAGTTTCCTGCAGCCCCTGTTAAGAATTACCTTTAAATGATCACGGTGACAATGATGAATTAAATGTAGGTCCAGAGAGTTGGAGTGACTGGGATCACTCAGCAAAGTCATGACTGTAGCCGTAGCCTGATGGTCGTCCATCCCAGATGGGAGGGGCTGGCTCGCAGGACAATCTGTAACGGGCAGGGCGACCCAGCCCCAGTGCCTGCGTGTCATGTTGAGAGACACTAGATGTAGCCCCAGGAAGCCACACGGAAAAACCCTGGGAGGGCTGCCCCGGGTCACGACTACTTCCGTTCACAGCGGGTTTCCAATTTTTTCCTTACATCCTTAAACATGTAAAATAGATAGATTTAAATTTAGCTCCTATTCTGAAAACCAAAAGGGCAAAAACACCAGAATATTTTATTTTCTGTAAATCAAATTTCACTCCAAGCCTCATCCTATTGGTCGGGCAAGAAATCGAATCCTAGTCATTATCAGAACTTCTTCCCATTCTCGAGCACCGGAAAGAGCCCGAGGTTTTTAGAGACAGAATAATATTCTGGACGGTCCCAAGCCAGGTCGCCTGCTGCAAACAGGCTGCTCAACTACTGCGTGGGTGTGGGAGCCCCCGAGGATGCTGGAATCCCACCATGGTCCACCTTCGCCATGCACCCTGAGCTCTTGATACCCAAGGCCCCACGAGGAGCCAGCCTCTCACAGAACTTGCCCACCACGGGGCTTCAGGTCGCTCTTCTCTCTGCCCTACTTGCTTCTATTCCCTCTCAAAAGAACTCACATCCGCCTTCCCCACTTTTTCAAGGCCCACCTAGCGTTATCTCCTTAATAAACTTGGGCTTTTCAAAAGCAAAAGCCAGAAAGGAGATTCACCTTCCAGACAGAGACATCCAAAGGCCTGGCTACCATCTTGGAAAACACCCCATTTTATCCTATCTGGGCTGCACGTCTCTCCTGCCTTCTAACATCTCTGATCTTGTAGAGCATTTTCACATTGATGGTGTCTTAAGAAAGCTGTTGGTCATGGGAGTCAAGACATCTCATCTCCTGCACATGCCCAGTTTTGGATTTTGTTCCTGGTGATGTGACCAGGCACCTGAGATTCCTTTACCTTTCAACCAACAACTGAGGGACACTTGAAGAAAAGGATATAAGTCTTGGTCATTATCTTAAAACCTCTCTTTACAACATCCTGGTCAGAGGGAGAGAAGATGTCAACATCAAAATTGAGTGTTAGAGATCTGAAATGAAATCCAGAAACAACCATGGATCAGAGAGAAGCCATGTCACCAACATCCTGAACAGGACAGAGGCTGATACTGTGTGAGAAACATAAATACCAATGAGCACAGATGACTCCAAGTGTAAAAGTGATTCCCCAGGAGTTGTGCAATGAGTGTGAATAATCCTAAGCATTCTTTGCTTAAATGTTCCTTTTTAGATCTCCTCAGGAGTGATCACATTCAAATCTATTTTTCAATCTATTTTCACGAAAATAAAATTAAAATTCTAATTAATAAGAAGCCATGTATCATTGCTTAGTTTGTTTTTTCTTGGTGAAATGTAAAATAATGGAAGATCTTAAATGCAAAGAGTAGGACACCAGGAGAACAGAGCTCAAAGCTTCAGGAGATGAGCCAGGTACATCCTGCCTAGCTGGGACCCACTTGGAATGAGATGCTGCTTTTGGAAACCCTGGGGATCACCTCTGCCTGGCTCCCTAAAATGCATGATCTGCCTTTCCTAACCCTGGTGCAGCAGAAGGGGCCCAGGCTCCAGAGGGGACATGGGCAGCCCTGCCTCGACACCCAGCACCCTCAGGGATTAGTCAGATGTTGTGAACAAACGGCTTCATCACCTTGGGACTGGGTCCCCTTCCCTTCTTTCTTTTACTCCTCTCCCCCTCCTCCTATCTCCAGCTCCCTCTCACCCATGCAGCACCGTACATCACAAACTGCCCTAAATACTTTACAAAATTAACTCATGAATCCTCAGAACAAAATATAAAGTAGATCCTACCATTTGCAACATCCTCATTTGCAGAAACCCTACCCATCTTCTGGATTATTGTAATGCTTAAATGTTATACGCAACATCCCTGCACACAGTAGGGCTTTCATAAATGACAGTCATAACTCTATTCCCTGAGATGTTAGTTTTTCAATATATAAAGAGTGGCAATAAATTCGACTTGTTTTGCTTTATAAGTTTAGGAAATGAATTTAACTAATTCACCTGGTTGATCCTTATAACATTTTGCTGTCTTTTTTTTTTTTTTTTACTATAATAATGTTAAGATACAGTACTTTCCATGCCCTGGGCACTATCCTATGAGACTTATGCATTTAGTCCTAACTCAGTCTTACAGCTCTGTGAGGCATTATTATATCCATATTACTGGTCCAAAGAGGTCAAGTAATAGGCCCAAGGTCACAGTTAGTAAGGAATGGGATGGAACCCAGAGAGTCTGATTTTGTTCTAATCCTTCACTCTGTAGGATCCATGAATAAAGCAATTAAAGCTCATAAACTGTGTGTGTGTGTGTGTGTGTGAGCACGCGTGCATGCACCTTCCCCGCGTAAACTGGAAGTCCCTGAGAGCACAGCCTGCAGGTTGTGCCTCTTCACATACTTGACAAATTATACTAAGTTGACCACATGTAAATGCTAATTTTTGACCACATTTGACCTACACAAGTGGAAATTTCAAATGGTCCAATCTAATACGTGCTCATTAAACACAAGTATATTTGCTATCATGCAGTCCATGAATTCCTGGAAAAACTCATGCTCTACAGCCTGCTGTTCTATCGGAAGTGTCAGCCAAATTTTTCTGTAAAGGGTCACATAAGTCTCTGATCCAACTATTCAACTCTGCCATTGTCACATGAATGCACCATAGACAATTTATAAACGAATGAGTATGGTGATGTTCCAGTAAAACTCCATTTATGAAAACACACCAGGCTCAGGAAGAAAGGGGGAATCTGCATAGATTTATAAGTAGTAAGATTGAATCAGCAAACATTTCCCATAAGGGAAAGCTTAAGATCACAGGACCATCCTGGTGAATTCTACCAAACACTTAAAGAACTGACATGGTTTTCCCACAAGCATTTCCAGAAAATAGAATAAAAAGGAGCAATTCTCAATTCACTTTATGAAGCCGATATCACCTTGATACCAATAACAAAGAAACCTATACACCAAAGTCTCCTAAGAATATAAATATAAAAGTCCTCAAAACACACTAGCAAATTGAATCCATCAATGAATAAAAAGAATAAACCATGACCTAATGGGGTTTATTCCAGAAATGCAAGGTTGGTGTAACCCCTGAAACTCAAATAATGTAACGTGCCACATTGTAGAACAAGGAACAAAACCCCACGATCAACAGAACAGACCACAGGAAAAAAAACACTTAATAAGATTCAGCACCCTTTTTTAATAAAAAAGTACAACAAACTAGGAATGGAATTGAACTTCCTCAAGCTGAAAAAGAGAATCTGCATGAAACACTGTCAACTTTGTATTTCTTAACAGTGAAAGACGGAATGTTTTCCCCCAAAGATCATGAACAGGACAAGGGTGACCACTCTCCATTCTTCTAGTTAACATCGCACTCAAGGCTCTGGCTGGGGCAATTAGGCATATGACTTCTAAGACTCAAGAAATAAACCCAAGAATCAAGAAGTGAGATGCCTCAAATTAGGAAGCTTCTGCACAACCAACAATGTGAGGAGAGAGCCCACAGAATGGGGGAAATATTTGCCAGTTATTCTCCCAACAGGAGATTAATATCGACTATGTGAAGAACTCAACAAACTTATCACCAAAAAACCAAGTAACTCAATCAATAAATGGGCCAAAGGTCTAAACAGACAATTCTCAAAAGAAGGAATATAAATGGCCAACAAATGTATGAAAAAATATTCCACAACTTTAGCAAAAAATGGAAATCAAAACTACACTGTGATTTCATATCCCTCCAATTAAAATGGCAATCATCAAGAATATAAAAAAACAATGATTGCTGGTGAAGATGTTGGAAAAACCATATACTCATGCATTGGTGGTGGGACTACAAGTTAGTATAACCACTCTGCAAAGCAGCGTAGAGGTTCCTCAAAAGACTAGAAATGGAATCCTCCTATGACCCAGCTACCTTGCTCCTCAGTATTTATTCAAAAGAACTAAAATCAGCATACCACAGGGACACGTGCATACAAATGTTGACAGCAGCACAACTCACAATAGCCACAATAAGGAACCTGCCCAGGTGCCTGACAAGAGACGAATGGATAAAGAAAATGTGGCACATAGACACAATTAAGTTTTACTCAGCTGTAAAGAAGAATGGAATTGTAGCATTTCCTGGTAAATGGGTGGAACTGGAGAATAGGGAACATCCTGTTAAGTGAAATAAGCCGGACTCAGAAAATCAAGAGTTGAATGTTTTCTAGAAAAAGTAAGGGATTGTGTTTAAAAAGAGGATCTCATGAAAATAGAAAGGAGAACAGTAGATCAGGGGAAAGGAATTGAGGGAAAATGAGGAAGAGGGGGAAAGAGAAGAAAATATGAAATGAAATCGACCAAAGTATGCTATGTAACATGCGTGGATATATCACAATGAATTCCACCTTAATCTATAATTATAATGCACCAGTTTTAAAATCATTAAATAAGTGGAAGACCAGTAAAGAAAGGGAATCAGGGGAGAGAGGAGGAGGGAGGAAGGAAGGGAAATTTCAATCTCCTACTGGAGATTGAAATGTAGAAAATTACATTAGATGCATTTATGAATATGTCAAAATGAACCCCACGATTATGTATAAATATAATGCAAAAATAAAAAGATTTAAAAGATTTCATGCACTAATGAAAAAAGAAATATGAAATAAAAGCATCCACATTAGAAAGGAAAAAGTGAAATTATTTCTGCTGGCAGATGACATGATCTTGTATAGGAAATCCTAAAAAAAAAATTTACTAAAAATTATTAGATCAACAAACAAGCTCAGTAAGGTTGCAGGATACAAGGTCAATATACAAGCATATTGTATGTCTATACACTAGGAACTAACAATCTGAAAACGAAATTAAGAGAACAATTCCATTGACAGTAGCATCAATAAAGTCCTTGGGAATAAATTTAACAAAATAAGCAAAGCTGCAAAATGTAGTTGAAAGGAATTAAAGAAGAGCTAAATAAATGGAAAGACATCCCATGTTCCTGGACTAGAAGACTTAATGTTGTTAAGATGGCAATATTCCCCAAATTCATCCACAGCCAAAGCAATCTGTCAGTGCAGAATGCCAAGAAGCAGATAAGTAGAAGTTGAAGCATAACAGAAGGGACGTCTTGGGTGGACCAAAAAAGCAACCACTTTCTTAGCCACATTCAACAAAAGCTAATGAACAATTTAGAATCATAAATTAATATCCATAATCATTATCTATAACCTTATGATAATTGAACAACAAACTGTGTACAAATCTCATTCCAAAATTAGAACTCAGTCTTCCCAAGTGACCTTACTTCTCATATTCATAAAGTACAGAGTTAACCCTTTTGGTTTGGGGGTATGACTTGAGATAGCCATAGAATTGAGTGGACCCTCACTGGCAATTACAATCACTATTTCTGAACCAAAGTGGGCAGATAGCCATGTTTCAATAGTGCCTTAGCTCATTTCCATCTGGGAAAGCTAACCATTAGTCACACAGGAGTGGTCATATGGGTAATGATCATCACTAGCATAGAAACAATTTGGTTTGTTATCTAGCTGGTGCCACACACTCAGCTAGGCACCAGCCATAGTCAAGGACAAGCCTGAATTTTGGCTCTAACCCTAGAATGTGTAATTCCAGTTTAGATTATATCTATTTCATTTATTTTCAAACTGGGGTGATGTTACATGGCAGGACACTGGACAGTATTTAGGGACATGGTTGATCACAATTAGGGGAATGCTACTGGCATCTACTGACCACCTATTGAAGTCAGGGATGCTCTAAACATTCTGCAGTACCCAGGACAGCCTCTATCGACAAAGAATCATCCAATCCACAATGTCAATAGTGCCCCTATGGAGGAACCTGATCAATCTCAATCTCCTCATTTTACAGAAGTAACTGAGGCCCCTGTAGTAACACACCCAGGATCACCAAGCACCCGATGTCATGGTTCAATCATACATTCAATGGATTTCCATTTCCCTGTTTTGAACTGATCTCAAGGGCCCTTTTTCCTCCTCCTAGAAGCAATGAGCCCTGCAGGGCCACCCTGATGTTTCCACCCACAATTAAAAGACACTCACATTCCATCTTCATGCTTGCTGCAGGGGACGGGCACCAGACCCAAGTGACAACTGCCTTGTCCTGGTGGGTACGGTCTCTAGACTTTGAAAGTAAAGATGCTGTGAAGAAAGATAGGGGCTCAGAGGTGCCATTTCTACATTCTTTCTTCTTGTTGTTCATTCACAGATTCAATGAAAGCACACTGAGTCTCTACAGCTAAAGCCTGGAGGCCTGACCGAGAACACATGAGCCCACAGTAAACAAGACACATACCCGCAAACAAGGCATCAGCACACACAGAGAGAGAGGGGCTGCTGGGGGCAAGCATGGGGTGGAATAGGAGTGGGCCCACCAGGGTGACCGGTTGCAAGCAACAGAAATTGTGACTTAATTGAGCAGAAAAAGAATTTACTAAAAAAAAAAAAAAATACCAGAAAGCTCACAGAAACAGGACTTAAAGGACAGGTTTTGGAAAACAGGCAGGAAAAGGAAGGCTCAGAAGCAGCTGGTACCACAGTCTCAAAGCGGCCATGGTGAAGTCTCTGCAGCCACAGCTGGGGAACACCAGCATTACAGCCATTAAACTCCGCAACTCCAGTGCTGGACACGGCAAACCGCTCTGGACTTCTGCCCTCATTCCTGGAACCAGCGCGTTGCTGCCACAGAGGTACCAGGATGGCTTCTCCATTGTCCCAACTTCTTTAGATCTCCAGGTCGCAGGGCAAGGCTTTGGGATTGGACTATCCTAGGTCACCCATTCCTCCTCCAGCTGCAAGGAATGCTGGGAAGGCAAGCATGTTGCCTGAGTTTCTCCCCCACCCAAACTCTTATGGACAGTTTTCCTTCCAGGCTTTGCTCGAATGTGACCTTCTCCGTGAGACCGCCTAGTTAATACTCTGATACTCTTTTTTATCCCCATGAGACATGCTCCCCCCGTGGCTCTTACACTCTAGGTCTATTTATTCATATGCTTGATTATCTCTTTCTTCTCAAATATAAGCTACAGAGGGAAGAAAATTGCATATGGCTTATTTGCTGCTGTGTCCCAGTGCCCAGAACACAGCAGGCCCTCAGTACAGAGCTGTTGAACAAATGAGAAAGCAAAGGAACTTGGCAAACACAGGAGGATCAAAGATCCCAAGAAACGCAGATCACGGCAAATGTTCACCACAAAGAGCCCACAGGGAAGAACAGGTAATGAAACCCAGCCTAGGGAGAACAGCAGGTCTCCCTGAAAGAGGCTGAGTCCCCAGAAGGCCTAACACAGACACAAAGAGATCAGGGTAGCACGACTTAAGCAATTATACGACATTCCAAGAATGTTCTGTTTCATGTTCACATAGATCTGAAAAGGATGCTCCCACACCTTTCCCTGATGAAGGCGGTACAGGTCTGGGCTAGTGCAGCTTCATACTGACCACCAAAAGCCAAGATTCAGAAATCCTGTCATTGATGGCCACGTGGATGAGCCTGGAGAATATTCTATGAGGTGAACTAGACTAGGCACAGACAGATAGCCCATGTTCTCACTCCTGTGCAGAAACCAAAGAAGATTCCATGGGAGTTGAGAACAGAAAAGTGGTTTCCAGAGGCTGGGAAGGAGTTGATTAATGGGTCCAAAATACTATTAGGCAGGAGGAATAAGACCTAGTGTTCTATAGACAGCAGGGTGACTACAGTTAACAATAATCTGTTGCGTATTTCAAAATAGCTACAAGAGAGGATTTCAAATGCTTCCAATAGAAAGAAATACTAAGTATCTAAGGTGACGGATATGCTAATTGTCCTGATTTGATCATGATGCATTGCATACGTGTATCAAAATATCCCATTGTACCCGCAAATACGTATAAATATTACCTATCTTTTTTTTTTTTTTTAAAGGCCAAGATTCAGAGCTTGGAAAGTGAGGACAGCTGACTCAGCACCCAAGAGTCACACTGACGAGGCCCCCCCAGAGACCAGGAGAGTCAACTGCCGGAACACCTGGCGTTATGGAAAGGGGGGGCTGTTCCTCTGAACATTATTTTGGAGAAAGGCAATCACAGGGAGGGAATAAATAATGATCAGGCCTACGAGGCAAATGAGTTTCTCTCCAGTTTAAAAGTGCTTATTACCTGCATAGCTTTTTGTTTAAGTGATTATGCTGCCATAGAACTTTCTGTAATTCATCAAAATTCATAGGACATGAAAGGCCAGGGGAAAAAAAAAGAAAAAGAGTAGGTGGCAGGGTTCTGAAGTGAAGTGCAATTCAATAAATATAATTTATTTTTCTATGGAGTCCTTTATATAAAATATTGCCGGCGGCTCTACAGTCCAACAATGCTGTTTGAATGACTGGAGTTACGTGCTTTTAGACCAAATGGACTTGGTTTATGAACGTCTGCACCCCCCCCCCCCTTACTAAATGAAGTGATCTACAGCGATGCTCTAAATAATTTCTGTCACCGCCATTATCTTTTCTCGCTTCAGTTCTTCTGCAGAGCTCCGGAATGACAGAAAGTGGTAATTGCTGCAGGATTTTCCTCACAGAGGGGAACGATTTTGCTTCTTCCGGTTGATCACTCCAGGACAGCCTTCTGCAAGAAGCCCGTGCAAGGGGTGAGGAAGGGAGGTGACCAGGACAAGGCCCTAGGATGGCCCCACGGCTCCCTGGACTACCAAAGCCAGTGGATCCAACCACAGCTGTCAAGCAGGCAGAAACTCCAGACCCTGCGGATGCTAATGTGACCCACATAGAGCCTTGTCACCTTGCACCTTACCTCATCTCCTTATGACACTCAAATAAATAGTAATGGAAAGGCAATTTACATCTTTGCCGAAATTTCTGCTGAAAATGACAAGGGGGAGAGACCCGCAGAACACACAGCAAGACTCAAAGCCTCTCCCCAGTCTCTGTCTCCTTCCTCACTCCACACTCCCTAAAACTCCTTCATAAATCAAGACTCGGCTGTCTCTCTGTCTCCCTGTTCTCCCTCAGCTCTCTGGCTCCTTCCATTTTTCTTTCTCTACCATCATCTAGACACTGTGCAAGGAGAAAGGGAGCAAGGTGGGTCTGGGGCAGGAAAAGATTGCAAAGATTTATAACTTAATGCATTTTTTCTCTTCTGAGAGTGCCCCGTCTGAGCACAGTTGTGTGTTAGTTACACTCAGAATGAAAGTATTGTGTTATCGCCAGGATTTCTGGTCTATTTACAAGTAAACCTTATAATTGGACAGAGAGAGAGAGAGAGAGAACAATTGTGTATAATTTAACATGAGCACAAACAGAAGACTTAATTACCTCAAATGTGATCCAGGAACACCTCCTGTGCATAGAGAAAATCCCAGAAGAAACAGACTTGCTTTTCCCCAATTCCCATAACCAATGACAGGTCCTTTAAAATAAACCTGGGAGTCAATGTGACACTTTAAAAAATTGTGACAACCAATGACGATTTTAAAAAATAAATAAATATATAATGAAAATTGTGAAAAATGAGCCTAACATAAAAGTATCAATCTTAACCATTTCGAGGGTACCATTCAGTGGTGCTAAGGACATTCACGATGTTGGGCAACCATTTCCACTATCCTTGATGGTGTTTCCCATTATCCCAAAGTGGAACTGTCCCCATTAAACAATTCCCCTTGGGCTTCTCCCCCAGACCTTGGAAACCACCTTTCCATCCTATAAACTTGACCACTCTAGATACCTCATATAAGTGGAATCATATGATATTTATTCTTTTATACTTTACCTGCCATATAACATCACGTCCTCAAGATTCATCCATGTTGAAGCATGTGTCAAAATTTTTCTTCTCTTCAAGTTAGAATAAGATTCCCCCTGCACAGGAGCACCTTTTATTTACCCATTCATTGGTTAATGGACATCTCAATTGTTTCCACCTTTGAACTAGTGAATCTAATGCTGAATACATGGGTGTACTCAAGTTACCATATCGTCCAACACTAAAGTCTGGAGTCCATTTTATTCCTTCTGGATTTTTACTGGGAAGAGAAACAGCAGCATTCCGTGTTCCAACCCTTTGCTCAGTCACCGAAGTTGATGTTCAAAGGCACTCACCAGACCCTGTCCTGGTTCTTCAAGAACTAGGACGACTGACTCAGCTCTTTCTATTATAAGTGACTCCACCCCTCTCTGGACTCAGCTGATTGGATGAGAAATAAGCCGGGCCAGGGAGAGCCAAGTCATTGGCTGAGGTAAGCCAATTAAATTTTTCTCATTGGGGCTGGGACTGTGGCTCAGCGGTAGCACACTTGCCTTGCATGTGTGAGGCCCTGGATTCCGTTCTCAGCACCATATAAAAACAAATAAATAAAATAAAGATATTTTGTCCAACTACAACTAAAAATAAGTATAAAAACTGTTTAAAAATTGTTTTTTCTCATCAGTCTGGAATTAGCACTTGTTGGGAGACTAGGTTTGCTATCTTTGGGTGCTGGGTTTGTACAGTATGTAAGTTCAGGGTGCATGTGGGGGATGCTGGGCCAGTCATCCTGTCCTCCAAGACAGAAAATGGAGAAAGAGAATCTCTGAGGACAGCAGGAAAGCCTTAGTACAGAGAAAAGAAACAAGTGACATCCCCTGTCCTGGAGCCAAACAGAGGAAGGTGATGTCCCCAAAGAAAGACACAGATGCTAAAGTCAAAAGCAGTTGGTGTCTCTAGCTTCCCTGGTGCTGAAGGAGTGCATTTCCCATTCCTGGGTTCCATGAGATGCCCTTGGATCCTTCCAAAGGAGCTCCTAATTTGCTTAAGCTATTTTGAGTGACTTCTCTTCTCTGTAACCCAGGGTGTCAAGATAATCTATTGAGATATTAATTTCTGTCTTGATTTTCAGCTAGAGGAAAGAAAGATGAAAAGGTAATTTTTCTCTTTCCCTCCACCTCCTTGAAGAACAGCCACATTTTTTGTTTTCTTGAAAAATTTCACCGTCCAATATGGTAGCCACTGGCCATATGCAGCTATTGAGTGCTTGACATGTAGTTTATGCAAATACAATGTGCTCCAAGTGTGAAATACACATTGAATTTCAATGACTTAGTACCAATAAATGGATGTAAAATGTCTCACAAATAATGTTACATTGGCTGCACGTTAAAGTGGTAATATTCTGAATATATTGAGTTAAATAAAAATATATTCATATAAATTTCAACCATTCTGTTTTACCATTTTAATGTGGTTGCTAGAAGGTTTTAAATTACACCTGTGTCTCTGAAATGGAGCCAACTGAAAGTCTACCCCAGTCTTAGGGAGATAAGTAGTAGTCAGGGCCCTTCTGAGTTACAGAGATCCTTCTGAACAAAGTCTCCACCCAGTCTTGCAGTTTGCTGGCCAGACTGACCGTGGAACTAGGCTAAAGTTGCTGCAGAAGGGCTGGTTCCCTGAGTAGAGGAGACTAGTGCCACCCTGGAGAGAGGATGGACACAGGCTCCCACCCATATCCCGCACGAGCGGTGGAAATGGGGTCCCCTCGGTGAAATGGGCTGGCTGAGAAATAAAAGCTAGGAGACATAGAATGATGAACAAAATCACAGGACACAGAAAGTAGCTTCAAAAGCAGGGGCAGGACGGACAAGCTGATCAGATAGATCGAGCTTCTAGACTTTGGCCAAAATGGAGCCCGCACCTGCTTTATTTATATCAGAAAACATCCAAGGACTTCTATAGAATGTTCTTCACCAAAAAAGGTTAAAGGTGAGCTGTCCAGTTCCCAACAGGTTACGCCCATTTCTGGAGCTACTAGGAGGGATCTCCCTAGCAGAGCAGAGATAAAGGTCACGTGTATTGGGCAATCTATTGCCAGGGGAGAGCCACAGACAGTTCCCAAGGCCAAACCTAAATCTCCCCGGCTTCCATGCTGAGAGAAGATCCTCGTGTAATTCAAAGAGGGCTTCCTGCAAGAGGCAGACTCCTGGAGTGCTGGAAGCCTGTGTCCTTCTCTGTTGCTGTTCTTGGAGGGAAACAATCCTCAGATGTGGCCATGTCTGGGTCTTAGGGGTGGTTATGAGGATCCATGACCTTGAAGGCTGTACCCAGGCCCCTGGAACTAAGTCACAGCTCAACTCAGCCTCCATGGGGAGCATCTCCCCAAACAGACAGCCGAGGACCAAGCCTCCGCTGGCACCAGAGTAAGCTCCAAGATTTGGTGCAATGCCAGGGGGTGGGGAAGCTGCCCAGTGGTGACAGATCTTGTCCATCCCATCAGTCATAAGGGTGGGGACTCAGAATCAGATTTAATGAGATTTAGAAAAATGAGAAAATATGAAGTTTCCTGCACCCTAGCACCGTGAAGCAAATTCATGCCTGTTTCACAAATAATCTTTGGCTACGGAAGCCAGGCACCTGCATGTCTTCAAAAATGTATTCTTGGCATCTGAAGCCAAAAGCCTGGCCTCTGTGTATCTGGCTGGCCACAGCCTTTTCTCCCACAGCCTTCAGCCTGGAGCATGAGAATGTACATGTTCTCCAGTTGGCCGTGTCTTCTTAGGAATATATTAAGAAGCTACCAGGGCTAGAAGCCAAGAAAATGACTAGTATTGCAGAAGCCTATCACAAAACCTCTGAGTTCAGAGGGATCTTAGGGATACTCGAGTGCAGCTCCTTTGTTCTGCTGGGAAGAACAAAGCTGGTTGGGAGGTAAACAGGACTTGCTCAGGGTTACACAGGTGGGGCTCAGACTTCTAACTGGAAGACACCCTGTTTCCATTCTCCTAGGCGTCTCCAATGGTCCTCCTACAGCTGAGTTCCCAAGAGTGCAACCTAAGGTCTTCCACTCTCCAAAAAAGCCACACAATTTATATGACTCCAGGCAGAGCCTCTCTAGCTAGATAACGGGCAGGTGTCTAATTTGAGACATTTGAACTTTACAGGGAGGAAATGGACTTTATCCAAACTATGCACATGCACACACTGTGTGAAATTTGACTTAATATAGCGGCTGTAGCTGCTATAACCAAGACCCTCAAGAAGGTGGTTTAAATAAGAAGTTCATTATTAGCTCACGAGACAACTTAATAGCCAGTTCAAGGCTAATTGCTAAGGAGGTCCCGAGTGCTGGTGGCCCAGGATCCTTCCGTCTTGTTGCTCTGCACACCTAAGCTTTCGCCATCCACGCTCTGGTCCAACCTGGCTCCTCTTCATGCTGCGTTCCAGTCAGTGGAAGTGGAGGGAAGGGAAGAAGGCAGACAGCTCATCCCTGCCTTTGAAGGCATGGCCCAGCCTTGGCTCACATCACTTCTGTTCATACCCCTTGAACAGAACTTAAGTCCCATGGCCATTCCTCACGGAAAGGGAGACAAGAAAGCAATCTGTGGGAAGCTTTGCATCTAGCACAAAGTCTCTTATCAGAGAAAAACTGAATGATGAAGACGAGGGACAAGTAGCAGTGTTTTCTTCACACTCCTGAGTGCAGCTGCTCATGTGCCCAGAGTTAAGCCAACAAGCTCGAATGGAGACACACACTGTTGTATCAATCCACGTGCAAGGTACCCACCCTCACGTAGATCCACCCCCACATTCAAACGTGCATGGACTCCACTGCAATCCCTTCATATGTTGGTTCATAGGCGCACACTCAGGCACACACCCCAGTACAGTTATGTCACTAACACACGTAGACACCTGCACATGTACATGGAGAGGGACAGAGAGACAGAGAGATCCTTCAAACCTCTGCAGTGCTGTGAGGATCACAGCCCGATCCTCCCTCACTTCTCTCCACTCATGGAGGTCACCCCTTGCTGTGTGTTAAGGACAAATTCTTCATTCCTGTTTGGAACGGCACCTTGAATAAGCTCAAGGGTGTGCAAACCAACACTATGCAAAATACAAGGGGATAAAATGAAAGTGCTTATAAAGAGTTCCTTAGCCATAACCACCAGGGGAGCGGACACCTCACCCTCTCTATCGGCGGCAGGGTAGTTGCATATTTGGGTCGGCCTGCACACCAGGAGGACATGTAGAGTCTGAGCACCAAGACTAAGAGGACTTCTAAGACCAAGTGTATGGGAAAGAGGAAAAACTAGAAGCAATCCCAGTTTCTTGTAAAATACCCAAAATAAGTTACCACAATTTACCTGACGGGTGGTAAGTACTCAGGTAACGCATGTTGGGTGGGTGAACACATGCGTAGGAGAAGCATAGAACATTCTGCATCCCACCCCCACTGCACTCCGACAACTCCACCCCTGGTAAGAACCAGGCACCTACTAGGTGCTTTCACAATAGCGAAGCCAACTGACTGACTGATGGGATGGATGGATCAACAATTCAGAAGCTTTCCATTCTTTTTGAGATGTAAGTGTTTGCCCAAGAAACATTTTGAAATAAGTAGATCAAGGCATGGGGGAGGGGAGGAAGCAGCATTTGTTGGTATTTACTAAGCTTCAGTCTGGACACATGCTTGGCTGTCACATCTAATTCTCAAAACAAGCCCAGGAGGTGGGCTCTATTGATACCTTCCTTATTTTACAGTCTGTGATGGCTAACTTCATGTGTCCACTTGACTGGGCTAAGAGGTGCCCAGATAGCTGGCAAACATTATTTCTGGTGCCTCCGTGAATGCATTTCTAGAATAGATCTGCATTGAATCAGCAGGCTGTGTAAACTAGAAGACCCGCCCAGGGAGGCCCTCCGTTGAAGGCCTGAATAGGAAAAAAATAATTAGCAGAGGAAGGACAAATCCACACTCCTCCTTCTTGAGCTGGAACTCTCTCTTCTTCCCACAGACATCAGAGGTTCTCATTCTTGGATCTTCAGACTCAGACTAGGATTCACACCACTGCTTCTGACGTCTTCAGGGGTGGACGGGACCTAGCCACTGGCTCTCCTGGGTCTCTGGATTGCATTTGGCAGATGTGGGACTTTTTCCACAGCCATGTGAGTCAATCCATCACAATAAATCTCTGCATTCCTATATCTAGCCTATGGGTCCTTTTAATGGATAACCCTGATCAACACACAGTTGATGAAACAAGGCATAAACGTATTAACTGTCTTGCCCCAGGCCACTTGCTCATGCTAGTACACGAGGAACAGGGATTTGAACAGGGCTGTCTGACTCCTGCTTGCAACCGTGCTGTACTGCAGAAATCTCTGCCCAACTGCGATGTGATATGGAGCCAGGACACACGCCCAGCCGAGGAGGAGCAGCTACGGCTGTGCTGACTCAGGATCGCAGAGGTCTCTGCTGCAACTGTCACCCTCAGATCACCCCCAAAGACACCTCTGAGGACCCCGAGACCTCCATGGAGCATGACGTAGACTGATGTGAAGGCCACGGCTCTGTGGGATTCTCCAGGGCTCTTCCTGACCCTGTGCTAAGAGGCCTCCTGGTCTACCAGACAAAATTACTTACCCCAAAACTTCCAACAAACATGGGTTAGAGCTGAGGGAATAACACCGTGAAAAGGAGCCAGACAAGCCTGGCCTTCAGGGACCTTGCCGTTTTCCTCAGATGGGAAATGGGCCTACTGACATCAACTTCATAGGAATGATGTTGGGATGAAATGGAATCCTGAGTGACGTGCTTAGCTCTGTGCATGAACATAGAACAAATAAAAGCCAGCTGATGGTTCTAGTGGTGGAGGCCATGCCAAAAATTCTAGTTTTCTAGACCCAACGGAAGGAATTCCATTCTTTGTCTCTTATGGAAGCAAGAAGTGATAAAACAAACAAACAGAATAATTAGATTTAGATGAAAATGCAAAATCTGCTATGTGACCCTCGTAAGTCTCTCAACCTCTCTGAGCTTCTCTTTCTACTTACTGAAATGTAGAGAATGTTTTCTAACTTGTGAGAATCAAATGAGATAAAGGATTAAAAAAGAAAGAAAGAAAAAACATGGTACCCCAAAAGGAGCACCTCAGCATTTGCCTTCCCTTTGTGTTGCTCAGGCTTGGGGTGGGGTTCAGAATGAGAGTTGATTGCCTCATAAGAAATCCACAGTGTTCCTTGAGATGCAGACCTCCAGTGACTCCCCCACCATCCCTGTACACCCTTCTCTCCCCGTGGAGCTAGAAGATGCTGGCTTCAGTTAGCCTGCAATGTGACAACTCCCTCTGTATTATTTATTTCTCTCCACACCACAGGGAGGAAGAGCGGCTGGCCCTGGCCTAGGAAATACTAATCGCTCCTGTCTCTCGCCCAGACAAAGAGTCCTGGGTGAAGGGGGCTGCCAACCCCTGCTCTACACCCGTGGCCCAGGGACGAGGAGGACACAGCAGCTCTGTCATCAGCTGGCACATGAGTCGCCGGGTTTCCTGGATAAACGACCCGGGAGAGGAGGCTCCTCAGAGCCAGCAAGCTGATTTACCAGTCCACTGTACCCTCTGACTGGCAGTGCCCGGATGTCCTCCTGACACCTCCATCATCTTACGCAAAGGATCTTCGAGAAGGGAGGCCGCCCGGGCAGAATCCATAACGGCCAGAGGTAATTAGCTGTCGCAGCTGCATCTCCACAACCCGGGCGCTGAACGCCTCTCCCCCCCTGGGCTTCTCACTCCAGAGCATGTGGGAGAGTGCGGGGTGACGGAGACGTGAGGCTCCAAGCTCAACAGGCAGGAGAGGAACGACCCGAGGTGAGGTTTCCCACTACCCTCTAGATGGCCAAGTTTTCTTCCCAAGGTTTCTGCAAGAATGACTCACCCAATGCTCAGAGCAAGTCTAGGAGGTGCGTTCTCCTGTTGTACCCGTTGACAGCTGTGGAAATCAGATGAGAGCACAGGAAGCCCTCCTTCCCCCAAGTCACACAGCAGGATGTGTGGCTGCAGAGCTTGTGTGCCCCAGGACTACTCAAGAGAATGACTTTCAGGACCCGTCTGGAGCCTAAGTTCCCTTAGGTACTAAGATCCAACCCAGCAAGCAAGTGCGCCTTCCACCTGCCTGACTCACACAAAGGTGCCTGGGGCATCTGCACCCAGCTGGGCACAGAGGTTATACTGAGTCAGATCAGGTTGCTGCACAGATTGTCATCGGAAGGACTAGACACGTACACCAATGTCATAACGTAATAGCCACTGTGTGGGGCACAATGCATTAACTGGCTTGGGCTGCACTGTCACCTCATGAAGCAGGTGCGATTCTCTGTTTCGCAAATGAGAACAGTGAGATGCAAGAGTCCAGTGATTTGCCCAAGATCACTACCAGCCGTGGCAGAGGCGGAAATGGAAGGAAACCAGGCCATGAGCTGCACCCAGCCCCTCCCCGCCATTCCACATAGGGCTGAATGTAATGAGGCCACATGAGTATCCAGACGGAGTGCTACAAAGGGGCCCCAGGATGCCCTCCCAGATCCAGCACTGCCCGGGAGGCCCTGAGGATGGGGGGATTTGGACAGAGGGGAAGAAGCAGGGTGAGCGTCCAGGTGCATGAAATAGCATGAGCAGATGGACAGACGGGGGTGTCCTGTGGGCTCAGAAAGCAGGCAGGGTGCAGCCCGGCCTCACTGACCGGTGGAGAGGGTGCCAGCAGAGAAGGCTGGCGAGAGTGGGCTCAAGCACCAGGCTGAGGTCATTAGACTCTGAGCCATGAGCAGGTTCAGGGTCCCTGGGTTTCAGAGCAGGGGAAAGAGCTGCTTGGATCTGTGCTTTGGGGTTGGGGGAGTGTGTTCGTCAGCTTTTTAATGTTGTGACCAAAATTGTGACCAAGAACAATGAAGCCCACAGAGGAAAGAGGGAAGGGGAGAGAGAGAGAGAGAGAGAGAGAGAGAGAGAGAGGGAGAGGCGAACCCTGAGAAAAAGGAGAGACTGGTAAACAAAGAGCAAGGAGAAGGCAGGCAGAGGGAGAGGGCCCTGCAGGTGTCTCAGGCACATCCTCCCCTTGGAGCGCCCCTAAGCCCAGGGCTCAGGAATCTGGTGGCCGCTACTCACCGGAGAGGACCCGAGGGAACCCCGTCCATGAGACTGAGCAGGCTGCATCTCCTAGGAAGAAGCTCTCTCCACTCCTGCTCACACCAGAGGGCGCGTCCGCGTGAGCTCACAAGTCTTGGCCCACCCTCGGTGCATGACAGAGCAGGCCTGGGCTCACAGCCCTCCACAGGCCACGGGAAACAGCCCCACCAGAGAAGGTCACCTGTTTTCATTCCTACTCTGGAGTCAGATCCAGAAAAACCCACAAAGTTAGTGCCCAAATGACCACGTGGTGATTTCCCACCCGCCCCCCAGCTGTGCCTTAGAGTCATCTGGGAGCTTTCAAACCTACGGATGGGGATCCGTCCACTGCAGGGGATCCCAGGGCAAGGGGCTGAGATGGGGCCAAGGTGGCACTCTCCCTGGGCGATGGTAAAGAGCAGCAGCGTCACTTGCCTGTGGCTACTTGTGATGGAGACAAAATTCCCTGCCTCACGCCATTGAGAGGACTGATGAGGGGATCTGTCCCCCGTTTTCACATCAACCCCTGGGAGGCTGGGCCCCGGCCCAGGATCATAACAAAAGTCCTCCAGGGGCCTCTGCCTCGATAAAGATGGCACCAGTGTTAACCCACGTGAGCTCTGAAGACCTTTCCACCCCAAGTCGGGTTGCCAGGTGCCCAAGGCCCCGGTTCTGCCAACATGACAATTCAAACGGGTTTGCTGAGGAGCCTGGGGAACCCTGTGTCCTCTTCCCAGCCCAGCCCAGGCCTTCCATCCCCAGTCGGAAGCCGGCGTGTGGTGTTCTTTTAATTAAGTGCCACGTCAGTGCCAAGCGCTCCCAGAGACGGAGTGCAGGAGGAGTCTCTGAAGGATGGACGAGGCAGGTTGACAAGGTGGGGGTTGTGATGGAGCTCTCCACCCCACAGCCAGTTTGCTCTGATGACTGTGACCCAGACAGCATCCATCCAGGCTTGGCGGAGCTCCGGGTTGCATTTGTTTTCTTTGCAAACCACAAGTGACTTTTCACCCGGGGGAGGTCGGTTCCTGAGGACGCCGTTCTCAGAGACGCATTAGTGTGCAGGTCAGGAACTGCAACCTCAGATGCTTGCAGGAGCCGCATGAGAAACGTTAAGTGGGGGAAGCACACAAGAACAGGGGTGACAGCAGACAGGACTGTGGCAAAGTGGAAGCACAGGCCTTAGGGGACGGGAGTCTAGACTCCTCTGGCTCTGGGGAATCAGGGCCCAGTGTTACTGCAGTCTTTGGGCTTTTTAGGAAAGCAGGATTCCCACTCCACTAGAAGTCATGATCCTGACAACAGCTTACAAAACCCTCCCGGACCTATCCCCCGTCCCATGCTACCATCTTTTCTTTGAGGGTTGGGGGTAGATGGGTACCAGGGATAGAACTCAGGGGCACTCGACCCCTGAGCCCCATCCCCAGCCTTATTTTGTATTTTATTTAGAGACAGGGTCTCCCTGAGTTGCCGAGGGCCTCACTTTTGTGGAGGCTGGCTTTGAACTTGCAATCCTCCTGCCTCAGCCTCCCGAGCTGCTGGGATGACAGAAGTGTGCCATCACACCTGGTTGGGCCCCTGTGACCATCTTGAGGCCTCACTTCCTACCGCTCCCACCCCACCGGGCTCTGCTCCAGCTACTCTGGGCGTCCTGCTAAGGAACCACTTACACCCCAGCCACATGCCCATCAGGGCCTGTGTCCTGCTTCTCCTTCTCCCTGTCCCAGGTGTCCCATGACTTATTCGCTCACCACAGTCAAATCTCTGCTCTAACTTCCACCTTCCCAATGAGACCCAAAGTAACCAGCCACTGTCCACCGCCATCTCCCTCACCCCTCCTCCAGGCCCTCCAGAATTCCTTCCCTGCCTTCATTTTTACTGTCTCCCAAGGCACTTTTCATTTTAGCCCCACAGAGAGAAGGTCAGTTTTATTTACCCATGTATCCTTAGATGTTCAAAAAAACATCTGTTCAGTGGCTAACTGAAATCCGGTGTCCTAAATTATGACTCCCTCTACAAATTCACAGTGAAACCCTGACCTATAAGATGACAGTCTTCAGAGATAGATCCTTTTAAGGAGATAATTAAGGTTAAATGGGATCACAAGGGTGGACCCTGATCCAATCATATTGGCATCCTAATAGGAAGAGGAAGAAGTGCACCCATAGAGAAGGCCCCATGAGGATGCAGAGAGAGGGCAGCTGTCTGCACCCAAGGACGGGCCTCAGGAGAAACCGGCCTGCCAGGACCTCCATCTTGGACCTTCAGCCTCCAGAACCTTGAGAAAATAAGCATCCGGGGTACTGTGTCCTGGAGACGGTGGCAGAATAATACGTCTGGACATCTAGAACCTCCTAATCCAGAAACGCTGGCCACTGCTTCAGAACTTTAAAAAAAAACAAATTCAAGAGGTCTTCCTGCAGACCAAACAGGGCATGTTTGCAAACTAGGTGAAGGTCACAGCCCCCAGTGTGTGATGTCAGGATTATTAGCAGCCGTACACCTGAAGGAGGGTTCCAGTTCTGCTTTAGATCACCTGCCCTCACAAGTGTCACTCAGCCAGGAAAAGGTGGGCGCTGTCATTGGCCTCCGCCAACCCTGCCCCTGTGCAGAGCCACAACTTCTCTTTCAGGAGGAACTACCCTTGTGCACACTGTGGGTGGTGTGGCAGGAAAGGCGGAGCTCTTCCCTCAGCCATTTCCCTTCCTTGGCATGAAGGGAGACTACATTTCCCAGCCTCCTTTGTTGGGAAGCTGAAACTATGTGAGCGTGTCCTGCCAATGGGGAGCACAGAGAAGTAATCAATGCCACCTCCATGTGTGTGTGCGCGCGCACACACACACACACACACACACACACACACATGGGCACCCGGGTTCTCTTTTCCCCTTCTAGAACAACCATGTTGAAGATAGCAGGGTCACATGATGGACAGAGCCAGGATCCCAGAGTCACAGCTTGGAAGGCCTCTGCCAGGAGAACTGCCCAGCCTTCACCTGCACTGTGACCTTCACTGTTGACAGATCAGTGTGGGCGGGGAGCAGGGTTACTGTAGACCTTTCCTGATCATCACAGTGCAAGTCCATCCAAGCAACCTGCTGCTCCTATTTGATCCAAACTTGGCCAATGGCTGATCTCTCAGGAAGGAGAGAAATCAAATGCTATTGGCTCTGATTCATCCAGCAGAGGTTCACCAAAGAGACCCCTCCATTTATTCCTGTTCCTTGGAGCCCCAAAGGGTCTCTGAACTCTGCTTTTTGAAAGCTGGGGACCAGGTGACTCTGAATTCTTGATTCCACTGCCCCAACTTTGCATCTTACTCTGATCCATGAAACTTAATCCCCAAACCTAGCGTCTTGGTCCATTTTCTATTGCTATAAAACAATACCCAAGACTGGGAATTTATAAAGAAAATAAATTTCTTAGAGTTCTAGAGACTAAGAAGTCTGGAATCCAAGATCCCCATCTGGTGATGGCTTTCTTGCTGGGGGAGACACTTTGCAGAGTCTCAAGTCAGATCAGGGCATTGCATCACCCAGAGAGAGCTCATTTTTAAAACAAAGCCACTCCTCTAATGACACATTAGTCCATGAATGGGTTAGCTCATGGAGAGCCTCATGATCCAATCACTTCCATGCACTGTGAATTTATGACATTGGGGATTAAGTCCCCAACATTGGGATTCCAGGGGACAAACATTCCAACCCCAGCGTCTGGCTCCTGCCACTGACCTGACAGCCACAACCAGCAGGACCGGACCTGACATCACCCAGGAAGGACACCTCCCTGCCCAGCCCTGGTCACTCATGGTCCATCTCCAGCACTGACCCTGGGAAGGTGCTCTGGCCACACCAGGAAGGCCATGCCAGCACCCAGTCCCTGAGCTATTCAGTAGGGCCACAGAGCACCTTTTTTTTAATCTGTTTTTTTCCCTTCTGTTTTAGTAAGCATTTTTTTGTCCCTGTGATCAAAAAACCTGATAAGAACAATGTGTCGGAGGAGATTTATTTGGGCTCACAGTGTCAGAGGTCTCAGTCCGTAGATGGCTCACTCCATAGCTCTGGGCCCAAGGTGAGACAGACCATCATGGCGGAAGGCATGACAGAGGGAGGAAGCTCAGGACAAAGCAATCAGGAAGAAGAGAGAGAGCTCTGCTCACCAGAGACAAAACATAGACCCCAAAGGCACGCCCCGGTGACCTACTTTCTCCAACCACAGCCTACCTGCCTATTTACCCCCCAGTTGACCCACCAGTGGATTAATCTACCCATGAGATTCCAGCTCTCAATATCTAATCATTTCACCTCTGAAGGTTCTCACCATGAGAACCTTCTCACCAGGAGCACCTACGTGAACTTCTGGGGGATACCTCATATCTAAACCATAATACCTTCCAATTCCACTTACGGGTCCCTAACGGTTTCAGGATGCCAACAGATTCACGTGACCCAGTGGTTGAGAGTCTGGGATCTGGAATCAACCTGGCTTTATTTAAACCTGATCCTCATTAATCACTAGCAAATGACATAATTTTCAGAGCCCCAATTTATAAAATAGGCCTAAAATCATTCCCTATTTGCAAAATGTTTGCAAAGCTTTAAGGAATTAATAGGTGTGAATTATTTAGAATGGTGTCTGGTACACACCAAGCACTCAATGAACCTAGGCTTTTATCGCTGTGTGCCATATACGAACTACATATTCACACTTAATCTTGTCAAAAATAATATCCTCTTTTCCTTGGTAGATGAGGAAACAGGGGCTCATGGGGGATAAGCACTGGCCCTGTCAAACAACTTGTCAAAGATGTCGACAAGAATAAAGCCACAAATGCTCTACTCTTTGTGTCTCCAAACTCAATATTGAAGGGAGGCCAATTTTCTTAAGTACCTGCTATTGCTTTTGAGGATACAGTTTCAATCATCCCATACACACACACACACTTCATGGAGTACGATCCCCAATTAGCACATGAAGACCCTCTCAACAAAGTTAGATAAATCACTGAAAGATCAAATTGCTTGGAAGCCAGGTCAGCTCAACACCACAAGTTCCCTGCACTGTGCCTGGTTAGCTTTCATAAGATTCAAAGCTATTTGCTGAGCTTCTATTATGTCCCAGGCAAAGTATAACTTTCAGCTCCCTGTGAGACGGAGAGTGTTGTCCTCATCTTAGCAACAACTGAGGCTCCCGTAGCTACCTGGTCAGGGAGCTCATAAGGGGCAGAGGTGGGACCAGAGCTCATCTCTGTCACCAACAGTGTTTGTCCTTGCCTGACAGCAAGCTTCAGAGCCCGAAGGCCTCCCACAGTGACTGGAATTCTTCTCTTCACCCCACTGGCCACATCATGGCCATGCCATAGCGGCTCATTGATTTGGATGCTTTTACTAGAATTCAAAATTTATGATATTTGGACCAAAACTGAAGTGTCTCTGCATGCTGTAAAGAAAGGATTGAACTAACAAATGAGGGGTGAAAAACAAGATTACAGGATCTTCTTGGCATAGGCTGGGATGGTGTTCTTTAAAATGTTCACGCATCTGAAAATTGCATCCTCTTAAAGGAACGATCCCCAAAAAAATTATTGGGAAAAGACTTCAGTACCTAGCTTCAGCCGGTGATTAATTGCCTGTCAGCTGGGCCTGGGGGAGGCCCAGCTCCTCCCTGCAGCCCAAACACGGGCCCTCAAGGGCTCTTGGAGAACCGCTGCTTCCCCACACAATCGATTGCTTGAGCCTTTTCTGCAAAGAGGCAAGGACAAATCACGAAGAGTTAATAAAACAAAGGCAAGATTCACAGGGAGATACACGTTGGCTGGACTTTCCAATTAAAGGAGCCCATGATGCCTCTGGATAGAGAGTGGACACTCAAGTGGGTGCAGAGGGCAAGGCTGAGTCGTTTTCTTCCTGGTGATGCCCCTGTTTCATGGAAACCTTGATGTTCTCTAGAGTGGCACATGCAAAATCAAAAGAGCCCAAGGAAAAGCCTCCTGCTAGTACAGAAGCACATAAGGCACACACAAGGCACCCAGAGAGCCTTGATTTTTGCCTTAAGAGGGACCTCCTGTTTTAATTCCTGTTAGCATACTAATTGCCCTTCTGCAGCTGGGTGCTGCTAATTACAAATGAATGGTATTTATTCATTATAGAAGACCAGCAGGAGTCTCTACTTAGCAACACTATGTTAATTTGAGTTTGGCTTTCGAAGGTCATAAAACTGCTTTGGATTAAAAGGTTTTCACAGAAGAGAGCTGACTCCGGGAGCCCCCCCCCCCCCCCCTTTACAAGGAGAGTCTGCACAGAGCCTCACATTCTTTTCTTTCTCAGTTTTCAGATTTGCTCCTGCTCCAGTCAGAGAGCCTGTTCTGCATGGTTTGCATCTTCAGTGTCCCCCCAAAGCTTATGTGTTGAAGGCTTGGTCCCCAGGTGAGGGGCTGTTGGGAGGAGGTGGTGGAAACTTCACAAAGTGAGGCCTGGTTGAAAGAAGTCGGGTCACGGGGGCATGTCCTTGGAGGGAATATGGGCCATGCCCACCGGGCTCTGCCCTGTCTGCAGGTGGGATGCACCCTGTCTCTCCTCGGGAATTTCTGTTTCTGCTTCCTTGTGGGTACCTGGAGGGTAAACCTGGCCCATTCTTTTTTATGGGCACACTAGCTACCTCCAAGTGAGGGTTTAAGAGAGTCAGAGGTCCCCATTTGACCTTGGATCTGGGCTGTATTCTAATTCCAGTCTGGACTTGAGCGCCCTGGGCTTGGGAGTCAACGTAGCATCTCGCTCATTGGTCCACTGATGGCTGTACTGAGCGCCCATTGGCTAGAGCTCGGAAGGGAGGGCGGGTAGCACCTTGCATCTCTCCCACAGTCTGGAACCTAGACCTTTCTATAGAACTTCCATTGTGGTCAGCAGGAAGTATCACAGATCCACCTGAATGCTTATCTCTCTGTAAAATGACTTGAATTCATTGTTTCCTAACTCTCTGAAAATGACAATAATAGATTCTTATTTAGATATCAGTTCTCATATCTCCCTTCCTCCCCCCCATCTCATTCCCCTCTCCACAATCTTAACTGCTATTATCTTCACTTGCTGAATGAAGAAACTAAGTCTCAGAGAGGTCAAACAGCTTGCCCAGAGTCACACAGCTGGTATATCAAAGTAGAAACGGATTATCTCTAACTTCAGAGCTCTGGGTCACTACCGCTCTATAGTGGCCTGTCAATAACTCAATTTAAAAAAAAAAATCATAAAATTTTAATCTATCAACTCTTGAAGAGTTGGAATTGCTGAGAGGATGAGATATAAGCCTAGAATTTCTGGTAACCATCCTGAGGGAACAGCTTGTCTGAAAATGGAGACCACATTGAGGAAAGATCTGACACAGGAGAAGGAGAAGCCAAGCACTGCCTACACATTCAAGACCCTGGATCTAGCCATACCTGCAGATTCACCTCGTTTCTCAAATTACTTGAATTCATTGTTGTCCAATTCTTCCATATTCTAGTACTAATAATTTTAAAATCACTTATGAACTGCCAAATCTTCTGAACATCAACTATATGAGCCAATTACATTTTTCTTTAACTCAATAAATTCTGAATTAGGTTTTCTGTCATTTACAACTGCAAGCATCTTCGGTATATATTAGCTTTATATTGTTGTTGTTCTCTTTATTATTAATATTATTATTTTATAGCACATGGTTACATTATGTAACTGTGGATTAAAAAGTCCTGAGTTCACTCAAACTACACTTCATACTCAACACAAAATTAATTCCAGAT
This sequence comes from Marmota flaviventris, assembly GCF_047511675.1. Taxonomy (NCBI): domain Eukaryota; kingdom Metazoa; phylum Chordata; class Mammalia; order Rodentia; family Sciuridae; genus Marmota; species Marmota flaviventris. The sequence continues at coordinate 13,935,439 of NC_092516.1, read as the reverse complement.
GGGTCATCGTACACATAAAACTATAAATGTAAAACTCCTCAAACAAAACACAGAATAATATCCTTGAAACAAATATTTCTCAGACAAAGCAGAAAAAAAAAACACTATAAGACTAAAATAATGAAATTATTGATAGTCATTTTTCTGGTATTATACCAAAATACCTGAGTTAATCAACTTAAAAGAGAAAAGGGGTTCTTTTGGCTCACAGCTCGGAGTTTTCAGTCCCTGGTCAGTTGGTCCTGTTGCTTTTAGGCCTGGGGGGAGGCAGCATCGTGGCAGACCACCCAATAGGAGCAAAGCAGCTGGAAGCAAAAGAAAGAGGAAGAGGAGGAGCCTGGGTCCCAAGGCCACACCCAATGACCTAACTTCCTTCCACTAGGCTCCACCTCTTAAAGGCACCAACACCTGCCAATAGTACCATGGCTGGAAACAAGCCTTTAGGGGACATTTATCCAAATCAAATCAGTCTTCAAAAGACAGCAATTGATCAAAGAAAGAGGCAAGTGACAGATTTACAGACCTCAGAACTTGACACCCACCTCCCATCCTGGCTTGAGGGCCTGCCAGGTGAATGACCTTGAGCAATTTACTTGACCTCTCTGAGCTTCAGTTTCTTCACCTATGCTAATCCTGCCTACTGCACTGGGTTGATGGAGACACACAGTGTTGGGTTGAGTAGTGGCCCCTCAAGAATCCATGTCCATCTCAGAAGGTGACTTTATTTATGAACGAGATCTTTGTAGATATAATTAAGACAAAAGATTGAGATAAGATCATATTGGATGAGAACTGGCCCTAAACCCAAGGATAACGTCCTTATAAGAGATAGAAAGGGACCTTCAGAAACAGAGAAGTGATATGACAGTGGAGGTGGACACTGAGTGACGTGTATACAAACCAAGGAACACCAACGACACAGGCTAGGATGGTCTCAAGCTGGTTTCTCCAACCACACTTCAGAAGGAGCCAAGCCTACCAACACCTTGCCTTCTGGCCTCTGAATAATGAGAGGATACACTTCTGTTTGTTTGTCTAAAAAAAAAAAAAAATTTTTTTTTGACAGGGTCTCACTAAGTTGCTGAGGCTGGCCTGAAACTTGCAATCCTCCTGCCTCAGCCTCCCAAATCACTGGACGTGCAGGAGTGCACCACCACACCTGGCCCATTCATGTTATTTTAAGCACCCAGTGTGTGCTAAGTGGTCATGGCAGCCCTAGCACACTTACACACACGGTAAGGAAGGGCCCATGCTTAATAAATGGATTTGCTTTATTAGTAAGTAATTTTCCCCCATTTTGGAAGAGCAGCAGTCCTGCCCTCTAGACCCTTGGATACCGTGAAGTATCTAGCTGATGTCTGTTCACTCAGGCCGCCACAGCAAGCACCACGTATGATGGGTGTTTCTCAAGGCTGGAAGCCCACTATCAAGTTTGTTTCTTCAGAGTCCTGCCCCTGGCCCGGAAATGGCCAGCCCTGCCCATGTCTCCATGTCCTCTCTCCCTTACATGCCCATTTGCTCTTCTTATGAAGATGCCCAGCACATTGGCTTAGGGTCCACTCTAATAGCCGCATTTTAGTAAAACCATCTCTCTCCTTTTTAAAGGTATTGTAGATGGACACAATACCTTTATTTTATTGATTTATTTTTATGTGGTGCTAGGACTCGAACCCAGTGCCTCACACATGCTAGGCCAGTGCTCTACCACTGAGCCACACCCCGGCCCTGAAATCTTTAAAGACCCAGTTTCCAAATGTAGCCACATTCAGAAATACCAAGGGTTAGGACGCCAGCATACAGATTTGAGGGGGACACGACTCAGCCTATACCCATGGTGACAAACGCTTAGCTTGCTGTCCTGAAGCATCAGAGCACGGAGTCTTCAGCCTGCAAAGACCATTCAGATCCACTGAACAAGGGCTCCTGGATCTCAGCTCCTCCTGCTACTCAGGATTCCCACAGTGGACAGACATCACTCTGGATGTCCCCCCCAGCCTGAAGGAGACTCTTCCAGAGCTACACCATGATCTGAGGCTCTACCAGTCCATCCATCCCTCTCTCCTTCACAGAGGTCCGACCTGCACCACGATTAAGACCTCTCCCTGTCGACTCTTCCATTCCCCCGGCCCTTCCCCGGAGTTTCTCCCAAACAAACCTCCCCTATCTTGTCATATCCGCTCAGGCTGCTGTGACAAAGTGCCACAGACTGGGTGGCTGATAAAACACAATTTGTATCTCACAGTTTGGAGGCTGGAAGTCTCACGGGAGGGGTCTGGAGAGGGTCCTCTCCTGAGTCGCAATGGCCTGACTTCTCGTTGTGTCCTCACATGGCGGAAAGAGAGTGAGAGCACTCTCTGGGATCCCCTTTATGGGGGAACTAACCCCATTCCGAGGGCTCCCCCCTCACAACCTGATCACCCCCAAAAGCCCCCACCTCCTAGTACCATAACCTCAGGGGTTTGGATTTCTATCTGTGGATTCGGGGACGACATGAACACACCTCTGAGCATCTACTTCTCAGAAGACCTGCGCTGACCACCTCCCCCCCCAACCATGCTGAGAATTTGAGAGTGACACAACCTGGGATTCATCAAAGCCACCCCAAAGCACAAGATCATTGGGTACACAATTTACAGCCAGGTAACTTCATTTCCATCTTATAACAACATAAATTCAGTAGGTGCCAACACTCTCGCCATTTCATGTTTCTTATATAAAATTCACGGAGAAGTTGGAACTAAGTCTCTTTGTCCCAAAGTCTATAAGTCTGTACTCTTCAGTGCTATGTTCTCAGGGAATCTATATTCAAAAGGCTCAGCCACTGGGCAGGTCGCAGAGTCACGTGAACCAAGCTGAATATAGGGTCCAGGTTGGAATGGGGCTTATAGGGAACTGGAAAAAAGCTTACATTCAAGTTCAAATTTTCAATTAGTCAAATAAAACACTTCTATGGGGCTGGGAACAGGTTAGCTCAGTGGTAGAGTGCTTGCCTATTATGCACAAAAGCCCTTCATCCGATCCCTGGTGCTACAAAAAAGAAAAAAAAAAAAGATAAGAAAAGTTAAGAACACAAGAGTTTGCAAATCCTGCCTGATTCTTCATTATCATCATTGTCTCCTCATTATCCTCATTATCCTGCCTCTCGTAACTTGAAAAATCTTTTCTTTGATACCCACATGATGAACACCTACTCATCCTGCAAGACCCTAGATAAACGTGTCTCTGTAACAAAATACCAGAGACGGGCTAATTTTATAAAGAAAAGAAGTTTATTTAGCTCACAGTTGTGGGAGCTAAAATCCGAGGTCAGGCAGTCCTAATGGTCTGGCCGCTGGTGAGGGTCTAAGACCATCATGGCAAGAGCATGTGAAGGACTGAGAGATCACACCCCAAAACAGGAAGCCAGAGAATAATCCAGGGATTGCTTTACAGTAACTTGCTTTTCTAAGACCTCAGGGATGCCGTGAGAGCCACCTCAATCCCCTATCCAGGCAGCTCCCTCAGTGACCTCCTGACCTCCCACTTGGCCTCACCTCCCACAATGCCACACAAGGGACCAAGCATCCAGTATTTGGGGGACAAACCACATCCAAACCACAGCACCTCTTCAGAGCCATCCCTGATTCCCCAAGCAGGGTTGGCTTCTCCCTCCTCTCTGTTCCCATAACATTTCTCTATCCCAGGCTTCTGTCTCCCCTGCTGGATGACGAGCGCCCAAGCTCAGGCCTGGTTCCTCTCCCTTTCCTCCACTTCCTGTGGCAACAGGAAGTGAGCAAACTGAGGGCCTCCTGTGCACCAGATATGGTGATGCACACTAAATCTCCACCAACCCTTGCCAAGGCAATTTTCTCTTCCCATTTTTTAAAGAGTTTTTTCTGAGTTCCAGAAAGGTAAAGCCACTTGGCCAAGGTCCCACAATCCACAAAAATGATGGCAGAACCAAAATACCAACTCGAGTATTCCTGACAGCAAAGATCCACCCTGTTCTCCCACATCACACTGTCCCCCAGACAGCCAGAGGGGCCACCACCCAACAGAGGCCTGAGGGCACAGAGGAGGGCCCTGGGGACAATCCCTGTCCTTCCTGCATGCGGAGGGGGCTGAACCCGCTGATGTTTGCCTCCTTTCCTGCACTGACATTTTATTCTAGCAGGTTTGTTATCTCTCCTTTTGACACCGCCTGAACTATTCGCGACAAGTCCCTGCTTTAAAAATAATGATAAAACTGCCTGTCAGTGAAAATAAGCCTCACACACTATCTCACTAATAGAAGCAGGAGAATTTCTGAGATACCTCTGCGGCTTCGTTAGGCATGCAAGATTAAACTCGAATTCATCCGGGCTCAGGCAGACGCGCTCTGAAACTGAATTGCAAGGGACGGAATTTTCGGCCACTGAGCTGGTTCAAGTTCAAGGTGAGGGAGACCTGGACACACGTGCAGAGGGCTGCCCACTGGAAGACAGGGGCCTCTAATTGGCAATGACCTTGGGGACCCTGGCTTATTTGGGTACATTGCATGAAGGGGAAATGTGCAGAGACTCTTGATCACTTTTGCAAGGCCTGTACCCCCCAGTCTGGCCATCCTGTAGCCTGTATCATCTCACCCCTGGTCAACCACAGTCTCCTCGGGATCAAAAGAAGATGGGCTCCAGGATCCCTCACAGATGCCGATATCTACCCAAATCCATGGATGCCCAAGGCTCTTGTATAAAATGATGCGGTATTTGCATATGACCTATACACTTCCTCCTGTCTAGATCCTCATGTCTAGATCACGTATTATACCCAATTCAATAGAAGTGCTATGTAAATAATTGTTGCATGGCATTTGGGGAGAAATAACAAGAAAAAGAAACCGTTTGTACGCGCTTGTACTGATGCAATTTTTTTTTTCTGAATATTTTCAACCCGCGGTTGGTTGCATCCACAGACACGGAGCCCGCGGATATGGGGCTGACTGTGCCTACAGAACGCCAGGTCACTGCCTGCTCTCTTCCCTTCGTTTCTGCTGTTGTGCATACAAACTCCTATTCCTCCTTCAGAGGTCACCTCCTCTAGGAACCTGCTCCCCTCCCCTCCCCAGGCAGGAAGACTGGATCGGGCTGCAGGAAGGCTCCCCGGGCGGCTGAGGCTGGTCCTACTGGGGCTGGCACTCTAGGGAAACCAGCCTTCGGTTCACCTCACCATCCTGCGAGCACGTAGGAATGTGTGGCTGCCCGCCAGGACCTGTGCTGTTGGTCAGTCCCAGAAAAGGCCAGCATATCCAACTGTCAGGAGGGCCAGCATCCAGGACAATGGACAGAGGAAGCTCCTCTGAGGATCCAAGGGGATCCTCTCTCCTCTTGGCAGCATGATTGGCAGCCTTCCCGAGGACTTGGAAACCCCCATCCTGGGAGGGTGTGTTCTTGTCCAGTTAGTTCCTGTAGCCTTGGTCTGTGACGTCTCGCATTCTCTCCTGTAATCACATCACCATCACCGGCTTAGACCCCATGGTGCCTGTCTTCTAAGATCCCATGTCACCCTGCATTTTTCCTCTTACTGTCCTTCTCCTGCTATCTATGGCTAGTTCTTCTGGATGTGAATTCCAGTGCCGGTGTTCCATTCCAAGAGTCTCCATTTCCTAGCTGTGTCATCTCAGGAAAGTCACTTCACCTCTCTGAACGTCAGTTTCCTCCTTTGCAAAAGGAGTAAATATGAATACCTCTCTCAAAGTATTGTTGTGAGGGCTGGTGAGTCAACACACGTAAAGCTCTTGGAATACTGCCTCGTACACAGACGTGAGCAATGATCTCTGTTTCCCTCCCCACTCCCTCCTGGGTTGTAAGGTCAAAGACACTGGTGGCTTTCTGCATTGTTTGTGTTTTGAGCAGCACAGAATTTAACACAAAGCAGGTACTTGGTATGTATTTGTTGAATGAAGGAAAGGAGGGAGAAAGGGGGGAAAAAAGAGGGGAGGTAAGTAAGGAAGCAAGAGGCAGGGAAGAGAAGACAAGGAAGGGGAACCTTAAAGTTTCTTTAATTACAACACATTAGTAGAAAATCTTCTGTGATTGAGGAAAGCCAGGTAAATAAATTTCCACATAAGTGGAACTGGTTACTCTTAGTTTGCCAAAACCATGTAATCACCCTCGAGCATTAAATATTCCCTAATTCTTTACATTGAGTTGATTGTTATTTGGGGGAGGGCGATTGGGACCCATGAGCAGTTACTTGAGCGCCATATTGAATGTCACAAATGGCTCCCTACAATTGCACCAGGATCCAGCGGGACCCCCAGAAAGCTCCAATCCGATACATCTCAATCCCAGCCATTGCCCATAGGGCCAGGGGACCGCCAGGGGTCACCTGAGTGCTCCTCCTGCCCTCCCACGCGCCAGCTTCTGTCTTGCAGGAGGAATCCCCGATGTTGCCAGCCTACCAAGGAGGGTTCAGTTTTCACTTGCAGATTCATTGTGCCCAAGTTTGCAAGAACGTTTAAAGGCAAAAAAAAAAAAAAAAGTTAAGTGACTAGTTTTCAAGGCAAAATCGGTATCACACAGATGGGGTTTCTCTAATTCCATGTGACCAGCATTGTCTCTGCCGATCGACAGCCCAATAAAATGTAAAGGTCATTTGATGATCAAATGCTCTGAGCTACAGAACTGAGGAGTCACCTGAATCCGATGCTCCGCAGCATCCAGATAAGATGGGCTGATGTGTTCGCCTCTCCGTAACAGATGGTCTTGCTTCAGACCTCTTCAGTCCCTCAGATGCACCTACATGACTTTTTCAATTATTTACTATCTTGATAAGGGGCTCCTGGATAATCCTGTTCTGGGGAGGGGCTTACAGCCCCCAAAGACCTCTTTAGAGCAAGTTTTTCCCTTAGTCACCAGATAGTTCTCAAATAGTTGTCACCCACAGGTCATCCTTATGTGCAAAATTGCCTTTCCAATTCTTTTTTAAAAATCGTATGAGAATTGAAAGGAGATAACAGCTGTAGGTTGAATTGTAAGAGCAGCTTGATTTTCAAATCATAGAATTTTTCATGTCCTGGCTGCCCTACTCTGGAAACTTTGGCTGTCACTTATAAGTTTGGGTAATACTAAGATGATTGATTGACAATCCAGGGCACTGAGAAACAATGGGAAGCCCGCCCTGTCCACCCACTACTAGGTCTCTGTGACGCCCCTGAGTGCTGATCTTCACTGCCTGGACCCACCTGTGTGTTTCCGAGGGACCCCCAGGTTGCTGGAATGGTCAGTGAGGAGGTTTACAACTTACTGCTCTTTTTCCCACTCTTTGCCTGGGGCCTCCCTCTTCCTTCCTCACTAGGTTCCGGAAAGGGGACCCATCGTTAGAATGCACATCTATTTAATTTAGACCTTACGCATTTGCATTCCCTGTCCTGGTTCCTATGGTGGTGGGGGGTGGGGAACCTTGTTTCTCCCTCCTCTCAGATACTAGAAAGTCAGTCCTCAAACCAACACCTTCACATGACTTGGTAAAGGTCAGCTCTTTTGTGTAGTACTTGAATACCTTTCGTCTTAAAAATAAAACTATTCATTTCTATAATTACTTCTCAGATATAAATAAATGGAAAATCGGTTCCATGTTCCAGAAACAGAAGGCTGAATAAATATAAATAAAATTAGGCAGTAGAGTTAACATCCAATTAGATACCTCAGTTTATGAAAGGTGCTGAAACTGAAATCTCTTCTTTGTTAAAAGAAAAATAACATGGACGTGTAAAGAAGTGTTAGAGATGTGCTGGCATCAGACTGGGGCTTTCTTTGATCTAATTGGATGCATTTTTTTAAAAGAACTTTCTGTGAGAAATTAAATTCTACTAGTGGGAAAGTGGAGCCCAGTGTGGTTTGATGTGCTTCTCACATCATCAGAGGACGTGCCCCAATCCTTAGGGACATTCACTGTGCCAAAGGAAACAGAACACTCAACCAGCATGGGCTGTGACCTTCTGAGTCCAGCTCCACATTGCAGATGGTCTTGCTGGTACAAAATTCACAGGTCACCTCCACATGATAAAGGCTACATGAGAAAAACCAACGCTAGCTGACACTCATGGTGAAAGACTAAAACCTTTTCCCTAAGGTCAGGAACAAAGCAAGGATCCTTATATTCAGTTCTTCTGTTCAACGGAGCATTGGAAGTTTTAGTCCGTGGAATCTCAGGGGGGAATAAAAGAAATAAAAGGCATTGCAATTGGAAAGGATGAAGTGCAACTCTCTCTGCTCACATGTAACGTGATCTCATATGTGGCAAATCGTAATGATTCCACAAACAAAATTGTTAGAGCTAATGAATAAATTCATCAAAATTGCAGGACACAAAATCGACAAGCCAAATCCAGTTTGCATTCCTCTCTGTACAGGAGCGATGAAGAATCTGAAAAGAAAATTGAGAAAACAAGTCCATTTACAATAGCATCAAAAACAAAATATTTAGGAATAAATAAAGAAGCAGAAAAAATTCATTCTGATAATTACAAAGCCTTGCTAATATACATTAAAGAGGATGTAAATAGTATAAATATATCCCATGTTCATGGATTGGAAGAATTAATGTTAAGATGAAAATACTACCCAAAGCAGTCTATAGATTCAACTCTTACACAAATCCCAACAGGATACAAATCCTAAAACGTTATGGACTTTCAAGGAACTCTGAATAACCAAATAAATCTTGAAAATAATTAAAGAAAGAAGAACAAAATTTGGAGCACTCATACTTCTTGGTTTTAAAACTTACTACAAAACTACAATAATTGAAACAGTTTTATACTTACATGGGAACTGTCATATAAAACAACAAATAGAGAGTCCAAAAATAAATTCTTCACATATATAATCAATTAATTTTCAAAAAGAGAGTCAAAAACATTCATTAGGGGAAGGAGAGTTTTTTCAACAAATGGTGCTGGGGAAACCAGATATCTTTCATACAAAAAATTGAAATTGAACCTTATATTATATCATATACCAAAACAAATGCAAAAACCCTCAAAATGGATCTAAGACTGAATATAAGAGCTAAAATTCATAAAACACTATGAAAGAAAGCATAGGAAAAATTGATATTGCCTTGGTTAATGGTTTCTTGGATATGATACCAAAAACATAAGTGACAAAGAGATTTCATTAAGAGTAAAAATTTCTGTGCATAAAAAGATACTATCAGCCAGGCATGGTGGTATACTCCTATAATCCCAGCAGTTTGGGAGGCTAAGGCAGGAGGATTTTAAATTCAAAGCTAGCCTCAGCAACTTGGTGAGACCCTGAACAACTTAGCAAGACTCAAAATAAAAAACAGGAAAAAAAATGGGCTGGAGATGTGGTTCAGTGTTTTAGTGCCCCTGGGTTTAATAAATAATTCTTTTCAACTCAACAAAAACAACCCATTTCAAAAGCACATAAAGGAGATGATTAGTCATTTCTACAGAGTATCTGATAAGCACATGAAACAATGCTCAATATCTCTAACCATTAGAGAAAATGTAAATCAAGACCACAACGAGATACCACTTCATAACCTCTGGGCACAGTGGCACAGGCCTATAATCCTGGCAGCACCTGAAATCCCAGCGACTTAGAAGGCTGAGACAGGAGGATCACAAGTTTGAGGCCAGGTTCAGTAACTTATCAATGCCCTAAACAACTTAGTAAGAACCTATCTCAAACTAGAAAGGACTGAGGATGTAGCTCAGTAGTAAAGCATCCTGGGTTCATTCCTCAGTACAAAAATAAGTAAATAGATAAAAAATGGCTCCAATTTTAAAAAACTGAAAATAATAAGTGTTGACAAGGAAGTAGAAAAATGAGAAAGAATTTGGTGTATTTCTAGTGGGTAGAACAGACACCAATAAAACAGACACTATAGAAAACAATAAGGTGATTCTAAAAAAAAAAAAAATCAAATAAAGAATCACCATGATTCTACAATTCCAGTTCTGAGTATATATGCAACTGACAGCAGGGAATCAAACAGATATTTGCATACTAATGTTCATAGCAGCATAATTCACACTAGCCAAACTACTTACGTGGCCACCATAGCATGAACAGATAAAACATGGCATACACATACAATGGGATATTATTCAGCCCCCAAAAGAGCGAAATTCTGACACATACAACAACACGGATGAACCCAAGAAAATTATGCTGAGCAAAATAAGCCGACCCCAAAAGACAAATACTTATGAATCTGTATATATGAGGAAACCAGAGCAGTCAAGTTTATATAGAGAGAAAGTGGAATGTAGGTCACCAGGAGCTAGGAGTAGTGGGGAAATGGAGATTTACTGCCTAATGGGTACAGAGTTTCTGTTTAGAATGATGAAAAGCTTGGTAAGTGAACAATTGTAATGGCTGCATAAATGGTGAATGTGCTTAATGTCATTGAATTGCATAACCTAAAAATTGTTACAATGGTGAATTTATTTATATATTTGTGTGTGTGTGTGTTTGAAAGTGTGTATTCATGTATTAAGAAATCTACTGGCCAATCATAACAAGATAATGGAGAATGGATACACAGATTGTATCATACTCATACAATGGGATATTACTTAGCAATATAAAGAAAGAAACTCTTGCTATTCCCAGTAACATGGGGTAAATCTCAAGAACAGTATGTTTAGTGACAGAAGTCTCAGATAAAAGGATATTTCCTAGATAGTTCCACTTATATGAAGTTCTGGAACAGCATGAATTATTCCAAAGTGATAAATATCACTAAGTGGTGGCCTGAAACAGAATAGGGAGGTTTGGGTACTGATTGGAAAGAAAGTTGAAAGAACTTTCTATGGTGAAGGGGAAATGTATTTTTGTTTTGGTGGTTGCATACAATTATTAAAATTAATTTAACTGAACTCTGAAAACTTTATCATATGTAAATTACACTTCAAGGATAAAGAAGGATTCTCTTGATCATCGTGTCTAGCTGGTCAATGCTGAGCTAAGTGTCCCTGTTGTCCCCCTCCTTTCTCATGTCTTTCTGGCTGCGCAGTCTCCTGATCACATCTGTTTGATTGACACTTTCTTTCTTTGGCTCTGTTAATACATTCAATCAGGTTACATTAATATTTCACAGGTCTGATGCCTGTTCAATCTTCTTAAGGTGATTTTTCATACCTTTCTGACTCTTACATGGTTATGTGACTTCCCCATAATCTCCCAAGGGCAACTGCGCTTTAATCATCAACTTTTAATAATATAATTCACGACAGCCCTCAAACCAGACTATGATGTTATTTCCAGGATTTGCGCCCCAGGACGAAACAGGATGGTCCAATATTTTCAATGGTTAAGTTCAACTTTATGACACTGCCAGCATTTTACTTATTTTCAGAAAATGGCAATTACCTATGTGTAACTCAAAAAGGTAAAATTTAAAAATTGGATAATCTCACATTCTCCTCAAGATTCTTGACGGTCACTCTGAAAAGAAACTCTTAAAAATTTTTAAAAACTTAATAAATAGGCACAGAAAATTACATAATTTGAAACTGAGTGTTATGGTTTGGGTCTAGAATATTTCCCTAAAAACTCAGTAGGCAGTGCAGCAACGTTCAGAGGTAGAATATTTGGGTTTTGAGAGCTGTAACCTCATCCGCAGGTCAATCCATTTGATGCATTAACAATTTGAACAGACTATGGGGTGGTAACTGTAGGCAGGTGAGGGTGGCCAGAGGAAGTAAGTCACTGGAGACATGGGCTTGGGGACTCTATCTTGCCCCTGGCTCTTCTCTCTTCCTCCCTCACTCCCCCCTCCACTTCCTGGTCACCATGAGCTGAGCAGCCTTCTTTGGCCACGTCTTTCCGCCATGACGCTCTGCCTTACCTCAGGCCCAGAGCGATGGAGTCAGCCCACCAGGGACTGAGACTTCTGAAACCATAAGTCAAAATAAACGTTTCCTCCTCTAAGTTGTTCCTGTCAGATGTTTTGATCACAGTGACAAAAAGTTGACTAACACTATGGGGAGCCACTCTGAATGACCCACGCCTTCCATCCTGAAGCAAGAGGCTCTGACCATCACTACATTTCGTGGTGACTTGGGTGTTGTCCCAGCCCAAGAAGTAGAAGGCGTGTCTTCAGGAGCTACGCTCACCTGTTCCTTTGTGATACAACCCCTTTGCCCTGTTTGGGATAGAATGTTCCATGGAAACGCCCTTTGTGTGTCCCCTTCTCTTACTCTGCCTTTGGGTGTGGCCTTCCTAGATGTCAGTCAACCTGCTGACAGAGGACATCAGAAACTAGACTCAGCCCCCTGAAACCTGACCCCTTGCCTCATTTAAATGGCTTCTCCTCAATAAAAGGGTTCAGCACAATCTCCCTCTCTCTCTCTCTCTCTCTCTCTCTCTCTCTCTCTCTCTCTCTCTCTCCAGACCATTATGGTCAGAGGAGCCATCAGAGGACCCAAAGAAAAGGTATCTCTGTCTCTTGTGTGGTCATTTTGTGCAGCCCAGTTCCCCTGGAGTGACCCTGAGTGTTTTAGTTGTGAGGAACGCGACATAACACACTGAGTTAAATAATGTAAGTAGCTTATTAATTAAATTTAGCTAATGACAATTAAATTATTAAAATCAGTCAAGTATGCAAAAGACTTTAACTAAATATAATTCGTATGCATACACGCTCATGGTGGCCCAACATTCATCTTTCAGCCACAGAGAGCAACCTCTGAGCCTTATTTATGGTTACATTCCTAGTACCCTGTAGAGTGCATGAATTATCATTAAGTGCTAGAGAAATATCTGCTAAAAGGTACAAATGACAAGGACATTTTGGTAAATGACCCATCACGTCCCCAAAACTTATACCTGATGGCTTCTGCCTTGAAAAGGAGGTTCCGGATCATTTTCATCACATTGTTTCCCAAGGTCACTTTACAGCAAAATCAACTTCCCTGCTTTTAACCAAGATATACCAATGCCTGCATCAAAGGTGAAAGGCTGGATCTATCAATAATTCAAATATTTCCAAATTATGTCCTCTATGTGACTAGAATAAAAACCATCAGAGAGGACTTGAGGTTTGACAGTAATAGGAACTTCCAGAAGAGAGAGTGAAATACAGTCAGAGTACAACTCCTGCCTTGGAGTACTGAATTTTCTAGAGGCAATATGGCAATCTATCAGGAATACAGGAACTATCTCAGCTCAAATCTCAGCTTTTCTCTTTTTCAGACACTTGATGTCAGACCAGTTCTTCAGCCGCCTTGAACTTCAGTTGATCATCTGTAAAACGGAGGCAGATTCATTCATTCATCAATTATGTATTGAATACTTACATATGCCAGGCTTTGAACCAGGCTCTGGAGATACAACACTGAACAAAACAGACCAAATTCTCTGCCCCCATGGGGCTTACACTCCAGAGAGAATGAGACACAGTTAAAAAGAAAAGTCCATATATTTTACAGTATGTTTGAACATGAAGAGAATTTTGGTGAGTCTGAGATTCTGCCTGGGTGGGTAGGACAGAAAATGAAGGGCCACTGAGATCCACTACCTAAACAGATTTAGGAGAGCAATCATTGCAAGCTAGATGGGTAGATGTTCGGATCGATTGGTATGATGGATAGATCAACAGAGCAACAGATGGATGGACAGGGAGTCAGCAGACAGACCTAAATAGATTGACATGAACAGTGTCCTGAGGTGCCCTGACAGCAGCATCTTCTGCTGGAATGATGGGCTGTTGACCTTGAACTTCTGACTAGCTGGCAGGACAGACATTCGCATCTCTGTCCTGAAGAGCCACGGGGCATCCTTGCAAAACCCGCTCCATCCTTGAGGGTGATTTGCAAGAGCTGATCTTCCATCTGGAGGGTACCTCAAAAAAACCCACACCAGCCCTCTTCTCTGAACTCACTGAAGAAAACTGGCTCTTTTGAGAAAGTCAGAGATGGACCAGGGAAGTTTCTGCAATGGGAAAAGCTAAGAAATAGACACCAAAGGGCAAGAAAGAAGACACATTCAACGAGAAGGTGCATCTCAGAGACTGCCAGGGGTCATTTCCCCAGGACCAGGAGCACAACCCTCATAACTTCCCATTTCTGAGGATTGAGTGTGTACTGAGTATTGAAAGATACTGGAGGATGATTGTTGGTCTTCTGGGTGTGATAATGGCGCTTAGTACTGCAGAGAAAGAAAGGTCTTTGTCATTTATGTTTGCAGGAGAATGATGGGATATCTGGGATTTATTTTGGCAAACTCCAGCAAGGAAGAAGTACAAAAAAAAAATTAAAAGAAGTTGATATTTAGATGAAACAAGACTGGTAACATGTTTACAGGCATTGGGTGCCTGATAGTTCAGTAGATGCTTCTGTCTACAGTGGAATGTGTTGGAAAGTTTTCATAGTAAACAGTTAAAATTTAATCTTTCCATTGACTCTCAGAAGAGGGGGGAAAAACCCCACATAGGCATATACATATACTTTTGCATTTTTCTAGCTTTGGGGATTAATTCTGTTGGGCAGGCGAAAGCTATTCCATTAAATGGTTTATGGTATTTAAAAGAGCAATTTGGTTCCATTTAATTGCTACCTTAAATTAACCGCTGCCCAAGCCTTGAGAAATGACTGTCAGGGACAGAGGAGAGGATGAGGTAGTAGTGAGATTCAAGAGGTGTCGAGTGGCTCCAAGTGTGGCCGGCAACTTAGAGGGCACCTAAGAGGACGCTGAGTTCCCAGGTGGACGACAACTCTCTGCTGCTATCAAAGTGAGGAGGTTATTTGACTTCCTTCCAAGCTGTTTCCAAATCAGAGCATTTTGTCACACAGAGGAATTTTTAAACAAGGGAGCCCAGCCTTCCATACCTTCAACATTCACCCATCACGGATTTATTTGATATTTGTTCTATGGCAGGTGCAGAACCAGGCATAAGGGACGTTTGGTAGTGGACAACCCAGAGGAAGACATTGTTTTATGACATGTACGGTCCAGCCAGGAGAACAGACATCCTTGACATCTCAGTGTTGTGTTCAACGACTAAACACTCAGGGTCACTCCAGGTGAACTGGGCTGCACGAAATAATCACAGAGACAGAGAAATACCTTTTTCTTTGGGTCCTGTGATGGCTCCTCTGACCTTAGGGGTCCGTAGAAAGAGAGAGAGAGAGAGAGGAGCACGTGCTGAACCCTTTTATTGGGAAGAAGCCGTTCAAATGAGGCAAGGGTTAGGGTTACAAAGGAACAGGTAGCTCAGCCAGGTGTGGGTGACGCCTACACCTGAAGACGTGTCTTGCTATCCAAGCCGGGACAACGCCCCAGTCACCATGAAATATAGTGATTGGTCAGAGCCTCGTGCTTCAGGACTGGACGGGGTGGTCATTCAGGGTAGATTTGGTTCCCACGTGGTAAGTACAAACCCAGGGCACAGTGCAGATGTGCTGGGCGCTGGCCTAAATGTTCCCCAATAGTAATTCATTTAATCCTCCCAACCAGTCTCTGGGGCATTAGTATATGCCTTCGAAGAGGAAGAAGAAACCGAGGCACAGAGACTAAGTAGCTCATCCAGGACAATCGGACATGAACCAGTGGAGCTGAGACTAGAACCCAGGTGGTCTGCTGCGGAGCCTCGTCTCCTCACTGCTCTGCGGTCCTGCCTCTGGGGCAAGGCAGGTGACAGGTTCACGGAGGACCCACCAAGTGCCACGTTCTGTTCTTGGTCCAGGAGATAGCACAGAATAAAACAGAATCTCTGCTCTGGTGCATCCTTCTGGTGGGGAGAAGCCATGACAGATGCCTAAATATAAAACACGTCAGAAGGTTATAGGAGGTAACAGACGACGGTCGTGGGTGGGAAGCAATGGGTGGGGGGCTCTCAGAGAAGGTGACATTTGAGCAGAGACCTAAAGAAAAGCTTGAGGCAATGTGGAAGGTTACAAAAGCATAAAAGCTTTGATGTGGAAAGACTCTTGGTAGGTCCAGAGACCCTACCTAAGATGGCCCCAGACCGGACACCACATGGGGGTGGGGTGGGACCTGAGGTCAGAGGTCACAAGAGAATGTGGACACTTTGGATTCAAGGAGGAGGAGCCTCCGGGGCTGTGAACAGAGGAGAGATAAGATATGCTTTTAATAAGAGAAAAAATAATCTTAAGGCTCACTCTGCTGTTTGCCCTGAGCAGCGTGAGGAGAGGGCTGTTTCGACTGAGAGGGAGGACTCTGCAGAAGTTCGCACCCCGACACCCACAAAAGGCCTGGCAGGGTAGAGGAATGGGTCTCCTCATTCAAGGCAGACAGAAGACTGAGTTCTGGGTCAAGGCTGTAAACAAGGGCAGATGAAGAACACAGGCTCAGGACTGGCCAGAGAGCAGGAGCAGGTGGCCGTCGGCAGGAGTCCTGGAGCCCAGATGCCCACACCTGAGGGGGACTTCAGCTGGGGTCACTCAGAGAGACCGGGGTGCTGGGCAGCCCTGGGTTCAGCACTGGAGGCTGGGGAAGGCACAGACAGGCAGACGGGGGACAGATGGAGCAGCAGTGCCCCACCCCTTCGTGGCTCAGCTGTTTGGGTTGTAAAGTTATTAATGGAGGCTGAGCAAGTGGAGGCTGGGGAGGACGGATTCGGCTTAGTGATGCCCTCAAGAACTTGCTCAGATGTGGAGGTTCCGAGAAGAGGATTTAGACAACCCCTCTCTTCGCCATGTCTCCCCAGACCCCTCATTCTCAGCCCAGCCACCCAAACTGCTGCCCCAGGCTAGACTACAGGTCTCAAGGACCTGGAAGAGGCAGCAGAGGCCAGTGGTTAGAAAAGCTTCCCTTCTGGGTCTGAGAAACTGCCCTCCCGCCTACCTGCACGACCCTGGGATGTGGTAAGTTCCTGGGACGTTCTATGCTACACGATCTTGAACAAGGATCAAAGAAGCTCCCCACGGGCAGCTGTGACATCAAGTGATGATCTATGTAAGGCATACTTGGAACTTACTATCTCCTCAATAAAAGTCAACTCTGATTATTATCATTCAACTCTGCATCTGCATCCGTGGAGCTGAGCGTGTGTCATGATGAAAGGAAAGTGACCACAACACTCAGAGTAACCAAGAGATCTTTATTGCAGCAGTGCAACAGAGGAGAAGAGAGAGACAGAGAAAGAGAGAGAGAGAGAGAGAGAGAGAGAGAGAGAGAGAGGAAGTGCGCACAAGAGAGAGACAGAGAAAGCAAGAGAGAGCAAAAGAGATAGAGAAAGCAAGAGAGAGAGGGGCCCGGCAGGAGGGAGTTTTTATAGCCCAAATCTAATGAGGTCTCTGGGTCTGCAAGCTGCCTTGTTGGCACAAGGGGGGGTATGTGTTCGGCCTTGAGCAGGGGGGCGAAGCGCTCAGCCTTGAGCGGGGGCTTGGGCATTTGGGCTTGAAGCAAACAGGTGATAAAGAGCCAGACAGAGGGTTTGAGTGACCAGGTCACCCTGCAGCTAACTTTGTTTGGCATGCCCTGCAGACAACTTACTCAGCTTGTCCTGCACCTAACACATGGCAAATATTGGGAACTCAGTAAATATTTGACACAATTACCATCCTCCTATGGAGCCTTTACAGGGCACAGTTCTTTGCAAGACAGCTGACACACACTTGAGTTTCTGACACACACTTGAGCTTCTGACACACACCGAGTTTCTTGGGCTCTCGTGTTGGAAATACCCCCCAAACCCAAGGACACCTGTCAGGCACCAATTTGGCCCAGAAACTTGGAGAGCACTTGGAGAAGCAGATTTTGGTCTTGTAGTCAGATAGGGACAAGAGAAAAGCAAAGGAGAAAGGAAGAATGAGTTGAGAGAAAAGGGTTTGTCAAGGATAGAGGCTGAGATTCTAGGTGCTTCTAGGAATTGATTCTAGGTGCGTCTTTTTCTTTTAAAATTGGAGTCGGGCGCTATTCAGTCAGGAGTTAGCTTCACCTCAAGACTGACTGCCACCCACCTCCCTCTCTCCTTCCTTCCTCCCTCCCTTCCTAGGAGGAAGATGCAGCGTGCATGAGCTTTGGTGCATAGAATCGGGTTCAAACAAGTGTACTAAACCCCAGTTCAGCCACTGATTCTGGATGCAGATTTGTAACATTTGCAGTTCAGCGATGGACTTTCCTTGAGTTGACTGAAAACCCTGGGATACAGCTGCAGATGGGAAAATGGACACCAGAGCTGGCTGCCGGCCCTCGAGGGGAGGGCATGAGGCCTAGAATGTCACCTGGAAAGTCACCTATCATTACGTGCCTGTGGCCAAGGGGACGTGGTGGTTTGTTCTCAGCAGAACCCACACTCTGTTCCGCCCTGAGGGACAGGAAGCACTTGACCCCGAGGAGTCATCTCCCTATGAAGAAGAATCTGTGGAGCAAGACTTGGAGGCCAGAGGCCACCTCAGGAAACACTGAAAGGTAGCAGGAAGCCCCGTGTGAGTGACACAGAGCAAACCCCACTCTGTGAGAGGGGAGGCAGGCTGCCACAGAAGGTCATCCTTCCCCAGAATGAGGGAAGCCACGGGTGACAAGACCTAACGGCAATCTTCCCCACTGTGTTGAAGTCCAGGTTCTGAAATTCAGCATAAGATGACGCACGTCCTGGTGAGGCATGAGCTACAGGGACGGTCTTCTCTCTTCTTCTGTGTTTGGTGCCTCTGCCTTCCCCCTGGAAACGCTCTGCTAATTGACCCCATTGACACAGACATGTGTGGCTTGGTTGCTCTGACAGCCCAGGCTCAGGAGACCTTGGGCAGATCACTTCCACCTCCCTGAGCCTCAGTGTCCCCATCTATAAAATGGGGATGAAGGTAACTAGAGCACCGGCTTCTCCGGGGCGGTTGTGAGGGTCAAATTAATGCTGCAAAGTTCCTACAACAGTCCTTGTTGGGTATAAGTGATTGACACATAATAGCAATTGTTACTGTTACTCTTACTGCTGACGTTGGGATGATTGTCACTTTGGTTCTGAATGAAAGTGCTCAGACCAAGAGGGAGCAGTGGCACATACCTGAAATCCCAGCAGCTCAGGAAGCTAAGACAGGAGGATGGAGAGTTCAAATCCAGCGTCAGCCAAAGCAAGGCATGAGGCAACTCGGTGAGATCCTGTCTCTAAATAAAACAAACCAAAAAACTGGGAACAGGAGGACTTCCGACTTTAATTTTTTGAACTCTTAACAAAGGAACTTAACTGAAGAGGGTCCTCCATGTGGGACGGGGTCTGTCCACTGGGAGATTATGCTGAATAACATCACTGGGTATGATTGCAGGTGGGGCGGAGGGTGAATTTCAGTCTCTGTAGCTGAGAGCTTCACATAATGGATGAGTTGTCATGATCCTTTTCAGAGAATTCCAACGGGCAGGAGCTGAACCATCCATCCTGCAGGTTCCAAGAAAACACCCAAGGACGTGTTAGGAGGAATTCTGGAAACCAGAAGCAGACTCCCTTGTTAAGCGTCTGCTCCTCCCCCAGGGAGAAGCACCAGAGAACTGTTGGCTTAGCTCTTCTTGAACCCTCGGTGCAGAGCCATACAGGAGGTGACTAGGCGCCACACACCCAGACCCTTTCATCCACTTGCATCCGCCACCCAAACAGCAGCAGGCAATGCGTCCCTCTTTGTAGATGAGAAAACAGAGACCCAGAGGACTTAGAAGATTAGAATAAAGCTGGGTGCTGTGGCACATGCCTGTCATCCCAGCGGCTCAAGAGGCTAAGGCAGGAGGATCAAGAGTTCAATGCCAGCCTCAGCCAAAGCGAGGCGCTAAGCAACTCAGTGAGACCCTGACTCTAAATAAAATACAGAATAGGGCTGGGGCTGTGGTCTAGTGGCCGAGTGCCCCTGAGTTCCATCCTGATCACCAAAAAAGAGAGAAAGATTAGAATAGAGACAGCAAATGGCAAAGGCAGGATTCTTGCCTGGTCTTCAATTTGTAAATTCCCTTGCCAGTTTACGCCCTGATTTATCCACATTCATTACTCTACTTTAATAACTTAATCACCCCCAGGGGGAAAAAAAAAACTGTGTATGCATTTCTATATGTATATATTTTACACATATTCACATACATTTATTCATGTGTAGTAAAAATGCATAAAGGAAATATATAATAAACCCATGGACTCCCTGCCCCATGCCTCAGTGTGTGGAGGAATCTGTGGAAATCAAATCTTCCTGGCAGACTTATTGGGCTCAGAGTTGCTTCTCTACCTCCTAATTCACCGGAGGCTTTCGAGACGCCGGCTCTGCCTCCCGCCTCGTTCCTCAGTCTAGCAGTCAAGTTCTGAGCGATGCTCTCATTACAGCAGAATTCCTTCGGATGGAGGCTCCGTGGAGGTGAGGATAATAGACTCTTCCAGTGGTTCCAGTCACGTGACAAGGATGCCTGCAAGGCCCCGAGAGTGGACAGGAGACAGCAGAGCTGAACAGGGACCCCACTAGACGCAGATAATCGTGCTGGTGTGCACAGCCCTGGTGGCTGGAGCCGGCCTCTCCTGCCCAGCCTTCAGGCAGGGATAGGGTAGGCGCCGGCCCTGAACGGGATGTTGAGTAATAGGTGCAATAATGCCATCGAGACCGCCAGGTGCTCTGGGGTCAGATTTTTCTCAATTAATGAATTAAAGCTTGTAACCGGAGGACAGCGTGTGCACTTGGGGTTCTCAGGGAGCAGGCCAGCATGCTGCTCCCATTAATCCTGCAAAAGATGTTCTAATCTTCTCAAGAGCAGGGCTGCGGTTTGCCACTGGAGGCTCCTGCCAGGGAGGAAAAGCAGCACTAGTTTTAGGGTCAGAACCTGGACTCCAATCCCAGCTTCATTTACATACAAGATGCAGGACTAGGGCCACAGCCCCCATTTTTCTTAGGCCTGGCTTTCTCAGAGCCACCTGCATAGCAATTACATCAGTACCCACATAGAGCGTCGCCCTTGGTATCCACAGGGGATGGGGTGCAGGACACTCCTCAGCACACAGATACCAAAATCCAGGATGCTTCAAATCCAGCCCCATAAATAGAACAGCACAGTATTTGCATATAAACTATGTACAAACGCTCATGCGCTTTAATTCATCTCTAAATGACTTGAAATACCTAAAACAATGGAAATATTATGTAAATACTTGCCATACTGTGTTATTTAGGGAATGATTACCAAAAAAATAAAGAATGTCTGTACATACTCAGGAATGACACAATTTCTGTTCAAATATTTTCCATCTTCAGCTGGCTGAATCGATGGTGCAGAATCCATGGAGATGGACTGACAGTACCTTAAAGCCCTAACTCCTAATTTCTGCATGGGCCTGCATGTTCCAGTCCTGCTTGTCCTTTACCCTCTCTTCCTCCCTCCCTCTTCCCACATCCCGGGTCTATAGCCCTGGCCTTGCATCTCCTTGAGGGACCAGCTCAGGCCACTTTAACTCTACAAGCTCTTTTCTCTACCTGAATTACTTTTCCATCATTTTTCCTCGGGTCAACGGCTACTCATCTTCCATGTCTCACCTGGAATATCGCTTCTTCCAGGAACCTACCTGGACTGCCTCCTGCAACCTGGGAGGTGGTGTAACCTGGTGGCGAGAAGGCAGGCTCCGGAGTTCACCTACCTGGGTTCAAAGCCAGCCCCGACAGTCACCGGATCATTTGATCTTGGGAAAAGTGTGATCTGAGACTCTGTGTCCTAGTCTGAAAGGCAGGACTCCGGTTAGACTCACGTCAGAAGGTTGACGTGAGAATTCAATCAGAGTCACCGTGCACCACGTAGAGGGCATCAGTAAGTGGTGGCTGTTTCCCCTCCACAGCACTGGAGACGGCTGAAAGTTTAGAAAATACTCATCCTGTCATCTCCCCTGCTGTATTTTGAGCTCAGTGAGGGATGGAACTATCTCTGCCTGCTTCATCCCTGTCCCCCAGTCCCCACCAGAGTGGGTGCTCAGTCAATTGTGTGGCTTGAGGGCATGACATGAGCCTCTGCCACCAGGGACTGGGGAGGAAGTTCAGGGCATCATGTGCAGCTGGGTGCATTCTAAGCCATCAAGTGCCAGGAAAACAGGAAAGGGGCATCGCCATCACCTGTGAGGTGCTGAGGGGCTCACAGACCACTGGGTGGGGCCCGAGGAAGAGTAGCCATGGCAGGCATGAAAGAGAGAATTGGAAGGTGGGCAGGGAGCCGGAGGAGATGGTAGGAGGAGCTGTTAGGAGGGTGACCAGAGGGAATAGAAAGATGAGTGACAGAAGGAACGACATCCTGGCGTTTGTATGAACTATGCAGATCCTGAGCGTGAAGTAGAAGTGTCTGTGCATCTTTTCCTCCTGAGCACTGACTCTCCCCAGAAGGTTTCCATTCATCCATTCAATATTTGATTTTATACTAAGCCTACTTCTGAGAAGAAGGAACAGCAGGCACAAAGGTCCTCGGGTGGGAGTGACCTTGGAGGATTCTGGGAAGCACTGCACAACCATTCTGAGCAAGAGGAAGTGGACATCGATGAGGTCAGAATGAGGCAGGACACCTGACCAGGTGGGGAGGAACCAGCCATGATGAAGGCTAATAACAAGAGGGCGTGGCCTTGACGTGGGCGTGGCCAGGCTGCCTGGGGAGAACAGAGGGGGGAGCACAGGGGAAGGAAACCGTAGAGGGAGGGCACTGCTGCCCTCCAAGCCCACAGTGATGGCACCTGGGACCCGCGTGGTGAAGGAGGTGGCAGTCTCTTTTTCCTGTCTGGAAGGTCATTAGCTTTGGATCAGAAATCTAAGTTAAAGCCAGTGATCCTCAGCTGACCTAAGCACCCTCATTTGACCAGTGGACTCCTCCAAGGTCACAGGGTCCCTGTCCCGGTTCACACCCTCCACCTGGTGCCTGCTTTTCGTCCTGGTCACTGTCCCTTTGGTCCCTGTGGCTCTGTAGAAACAGATCCACAAAGGGCTGCTGCTGCACTTTAGAGGTCGAGGGTAAAATTAAGAACTATTTGCTTTTCATTTATAATTTATGCTTTATACACCACCTACTTCCCACAAGGATTTGAGACGGCTCACAATAACAATCATCTCGAAACCATCTGCACCGCCACTAAAAACCATGTTTGCAGAGGATCCTTAATGGCACAAGGAAATGCTCAAAACACAACTTTAAATGAAAAAGACAGGATACGATGCTTTGTTTACTATAATACAGTTACATAACCCAGAGATGGATGAGGAGAGGGATGGAGAAGAGGGGAGAAAGAGAGGGAGAGCAGGAGGGAGAAGAAAAAAGGGAAAGAGGAGGGGAGGGGAGACGAAGCGGGGTGAGGACGAAGGCAGGAAGGAGACATGAAGGGTGGTCACGTCCCTTCCTGGACTTGCATGGTGAGACCCCACTGCTCGCAGAACAATTCCCCCAAGTAACCGTAACTGAGTAGCTGTAACTAAGATGGCCTTCAATGCTATTCGAATGCCTTTTTTCATGTTATTAGTTGTGCATTTACATACCAATGCAAAGTTTTTAAAAATATATTAACACATCCAGAACCATGTATGTGGGTTAGACTTCATCTGCCCTTCCAGATCCCTCCTACGGGCTCCTGTCCTGCCCTCTGCAGAGGAAACTCCCTGGCTCTCTGGCTTTGGGTTAGTTTGGGTCTGTAGGGACTCCAGGCGACCCTTTTGCTTTGCTCTGACTCTTGGGAGCTCCTACCCCTGGCCTCCAGTTCCCCCTGGTCCCATCAACACTGCCCTGTTTCCCTTTGATGGTTCATGCCCCACTGCCCGGGCTTCTTCCCTTAACTCTGCCCTCAAGCCTGACAGTTCTCTCAGGGAGTTCTTAGTAGCCTAATCCTTCTTCATGTGCATAAGCTTAAGAATCACCTAGGCAGAAGGCTGGTTAAAACTTAGATTTCTCTACAATTCAATATCGTTGACCCTCCCTTCCTGGACAATAAGGCACCAGATCTCATTCCTCCTACCTGTAACTCTGACCCTGTTGAGAGATCTCTGCTGATCCCCACCTCCTGTGACATTCCCCCGCCCCCACCTCTAATAACCTCTGCCCACCCTCCACTTCTATGAAAACAATAGTTTTAGATTCCATTCATTTATCATAATGTCCTCCAGTTCTACCCACATGGCTGCAAATTATGGGATTTTACTCTTTTTTATGGCTAATATTCTATTGTGTATATATGCCATGTTCTCTTTTTCCATTCAGCCATTGCAAAAGAGCTAAAAGAGGAGGCTTTTAAGGTTCTCACCACAAAGAAATGATAAATGTTTGAGGCGTCGGAAATGCTAAACACCCTAATTTGATCATTATACAATGTTTACGTGTATTGAAAAATCACACTGTACTCTATAAATATGATGCCCAATTATTAGATGTCAATTAAAAATAAGATGAAACTTTAAAAAAACAGATTCCTGCCTCTTATCCTCAGGGATTCTGATTTGGGAGGTATGGTCAGGAGCTGAAAAACTTCATTTCGAAAGCAGCTCTCAGGTAATACTTCTGTTGCTGACTCAGGGACCACACTTTGAGTAACTGTGCTTTAACGTACCCTCTGAGTATGTCATCCACTTCCTAAAAGTTCCCTGACTAATCTTTGATGGAGGGCAGTTCAACAGAGATCTCTGTGATGGCGAAGATGCTCTATGACCTTCCACATGCTCACAAAGTGGCCACAGGGATCTTATGAACCCTTGAAATGAGGCTAGGGCCCGTGAGGAGCTGGTTTTCTAATTTTATTGAATCTTAATGAATAAACATAATGAGGTCTGGGCTCATAAAAGACAGTGAGCACTTCCAACATTGTCCCTGAAAACTCTCCTTAACCAACTAACAATTTTATTAGATACCATTTGTATCTCCAAGTTCATCTGTACTGCAGGGGACAGTTTTGTTAATTGCTCTGGCTGCCAATCATGCCTCTAGTAGTACTTTCCTTGCTGCACTCCAGCCTCCATTCATGGCCTCCTGGTGGTATCTGGAGCCTCTACCCACTGCCTAGTTGCAAGGCCAGGGCCACATGTTTTAGAATTATTTTATGGCCGACTTCTATTCCTAGGTGCCAGCTTCTCTTTCGGTTATGTATTACTGCATCACAAACCACCCAAGACCTAGTAACTTAAAACAACCACCATTTTATCATCGCTCTTGATTCTTTGGGTTGAATGGGTTCAGCCAGGCAATGCTTCCGCCGTCGACAACACTGGCTAAGGACACCATCGTCATCTGCAACTCAATCAGGATGGACGAGCCCACGTGGCTCACTGCCCTTGTTGGCCATTGGGGGTGGCTGGATGCCCAGATGGGACTATGGACAAGGGTGGTTCAGTTCTCACCCAGGTGCCTTCTCCATAGAGCTGGGGATGCTCACAGCATGGCAGCAGGGTTCCAAGAGATAAGAGGTGCACAGTGCTCAGAAATTCCAGAATATCGCTTTCCGTGCATTCCAGTGATTTAAACCAGTCTCAAGACCAATCCAGAGTAAGAGGAGGGGAGACAAGTTCAAGTACTTGATGTTATCAGTGCGAAGGAACGGATGGGTGGGCCATCTTTGGAGACTCTGTCCTCCGCATCATTCCACAGGAGGAGAAAAAAATAAACGACAGTGTGCACCACTGCTTCCAACTTCAGTGACTTCGGGGATTGTGTTGAAACAGCCGCTGACTCAGTACTCAGGGCATCTCAGTACTCTCAGTAGGTCCTGAGAGTCTACATTTTCAACAAGTTTCAGGGGAGGCTGACGCTGCTGGTTCACGGTCCATACTTTGAGTAGCTAAGTAGCCATCAAGTAGAATGCAAGGTGGAAGCCGCCTGGAGTTTAGACTCTCAAGACCTAAGTTCAAAATCCGTCTCTACTGATTTTTAGCTTTGTGACCTTGAAAAGTGAGGGTTAGCGACTCCTTCTCCCCCAGTGGGTTGAAACCAAAGACAATAACTGAAAACCATTTTTGTCCTAGATGACCGGTAAATAGCTTCAGCCCCAGAGTTTGTGGTCTTGGTGGCTGGTGTGATTAATGGTCCCTGCTGGGAAATTCAGCTGTGGGCTTCCGATGACTGAAGAGTCATGAGACACAGAGTCCCAGAATGGTGCAGATCTAGTTCCATGTAAGCCACTCCCCCAAGGGATCCTCGGGCCATTCTCAGGGATCAGATACTCTGGACCACCTAGGACAATCGAAGTTTGCTTGGTTATTTATGTGGGCT
This sequence comes from Marmota flaviventris, assembly GCF_047511675.1. NCBI lineage: Eukaryota > Metazoa > Chordata > Mammalia > Rodentia > Sciuridae > Marmota > Marmota flaviventris. The sequence continues at coordinate 13,909,313 of NC_092516.1, read as the reverse complement.
TTCTTGTATTCACTGAGATCTGTGTAGAATTCAATGGCTCTGGAAATTTGAGATAATGTTAGAGTGTTAACCAGAGCCATCATGCCTGGGAATAAGGCCACAAAATCAAGGCAAGAAACAGCGGTTCACGTTGGTTTTCCACTTACTGCATGCTGGGATAAATACAGTCATGCAACCCCGAGCTGTGGAGATACGTTCTGAGAAATGTGTCGTTGGTGACTTCATCACTGTGAAAATGTCACAGCATGCACTTACACAAACAGAGAGAGCTAGCTACTCCATCACTAGGTGATGTCATCTTGTGACCACTGTCACATACGCAGTCCATCTTGACCAGAAGGTAGTTATGCAGACTGGTCATAAACAGGAAGGCAGCACAACAGCCCCCATTTGTCAGGCAAGGAAACTGAGACACGTAAAGGTAAATGACCTGGGTTGGGGACATAGCTCAGTTGGCAGAGGGCTTGCCTTGCATGCAGAAGGCCCTGGGTTCAATCCCCAGCACCACCAAAAAAAAAAAAAAAAGGTAAATAGTAAATGACCTGTTCAACATCACACCACGAAGTGACAGATCTCAGACCCGAATTCAGGTCTGGCTGGCAGCAGACCATGCTGAGACAATTTTTGAAGGCTGATGGATTGGGGCTGGGACAGGAAGGAAAAAGCACTGCAATTACAAATATCTCTCCTGATTCAGTGACTGTGATGTGTGCACACCACGTACACACACACACACACACACACACACCATTTTGGAAGAGAAGAGCTTTAAGGATAACTCAACTCATTGGTTCTATTGAACAAAGCAGAACTGGAGGAAGCCATTGAACCCGTCTAGGCGTTTGGCCCTGGGCCCCTCCTGACCAGGCTGGGCCCCCTGTGCACATGAGACCTGGCTGGCGCTGGCTCACGACATCATCTTCCTGCATCTGGGGGCTCCTCTCCCCTTCCAGGAGGTCTTTTTTGAAGATGGGGCTCTTACTGATCCTCTTCCAACCCCCTGCACTTCCTACCAGCATCCCTGAGACCAGATCCTTTCCTGTGGCCACCCAGTCTCCACCTGGGTCCTCCTCTGGGTCCCCCTCTGAGAATGAGCTCGGAACAGACAGATTTCATGATGTCACTCCCCAGCTTTGAAGTCCCCTGGGGCTCCCACTGTCCTGGGGTCAGAGCGTCTGAAGTCCTCCCCAAGTTCACCTCCTGCCCCTTCCTTACCCACACCCGCCCTGCAGCCATGCTCAGGCACCTGCAGCCATTGCAAGCCATGTGTCCCCACCCCACTTTTGCTCCCTCTCTCCCCTGGACCTGTGGAGTCCTTTCCCCAACTCTCTGACCTAGCAGGACAGCTAGGCTGTCATCGGTGTCATTACTGAGGTCCATAATTATGCCTCCCAAAAGGTGGGGGGCGATTAAAGAAGCCAGGATACAAAGATGCCCCAAACAGGGCCTGGTGGCCACTGGTCACCCTGCCCCCTGATTGTCAACTTGCCAACATCACCTTGGTCCCTTCTCTCCCAAGGACACTTCTCACACCACCCTGACCCCTACCCCGAGCTTCTTTCTTTCCAAAAGACCTTACTCTGAGTGACAAACAGGGGACAAAGAAAAGAGGTGCTTGCTTCCCTTCCGCTGGCCAAAGGAGACAAGGGAAGCAGGACCCGATGCTTCCCGAAGGCCACCGGCCTGAGGCTCAGCCCCTGGAGTGGGAGTGGCAAGGGGGTCACTCGCTTCCCTCTCTTGGTGACGTGAGGCAGAAGGACCGTCTCAGTCAAACCATACACAACGTTTTCTTAGCAAACTGCTGTCATCTGTCGCCCTTTGGGAAAAGCATGAGAAGAAGGGAAAAAAAATATTAGAAAAGTATTTTACCCCCAAAGCCCTGCAGTCTGTAAAATGAATTGCCCGCCACGGCTGGAGCCGCAGGGAGGTTTCGAGCAGTTATTTGCCCGAGATCCTCATAAATTGTCAGCCTCAACAGTCGGATGCTAAACTAAACAGGAGGGACGGGGAGAGGCATAAACATTAAACACATCATCTTTCAAGAGTGTCCCTCTCTCTGCTGACTGTTGGCTCTCCGAGGGGAATGGTTTTCTCCTTTCTCTTTTTGATTTTCCTTTGACATCTCACCAAGGAGTCAGAGACCACCGTTTTGATTTCAGATTCCTCTTCCCGGATGGAGTTCTGAGAGGGGAGGATGGGGCTAGGAAGGGGCAGAGTGCAGAGGTCGACGGTGCTGGATGGCCGTCCCCACACCATCATTGGCCAGCAATATCTCCTCTGCTGACATGTTTGACCTCTCCAAGCCATGGTCTCCTCATCTGTGGAATGGAGAGTCACCACCCCTCAGGGTTGTCAGGGGACCTACCTGGAGGCACACATAAAAGGCAGCAGGTAGTTAGTTCACACTTACAATTGGCTCTTGCTCTCATCATCCTGCTGTTATACTTGAGCCAAGCAGACCAAGATCTCCACCCCAAAGGGCTTCCATTCTCTGTGAGGAAAACAAATAAATAGAAATAAGAAAATATAGGTTTGAGTATCAGGTTTTGAAAACTTGATTTTGTTTATGATTTTGTGGCCAAACATTTGGGTCTCACGTGAAATTGCTTGTTAAATGTTGGCTTGGCTCAACTGGGGCTCCTCCCCATGGCTGGTGGCTGGCCCTGTGAGCTGATCCCCAGCAGCCCACGTGAGGCCACCTGTCCCCAGTCTCCCCAGCAGGGCTGACTCAGGGCCTGCAGATTCATGGCAGCTGGCCTGCCCCAGAGCAAGGGCCCCAGAGCAAGGGCCCCAGGGCAGGAAGGCAGAGCTTTGTCTTTTTGTTGACCTGACCTCAAACAGCAGAGTCACTTTTCCCATCCTGTCTGGGCCAAAGAAGTCCCAAACCCGCCTCTCTCTACACAAAGGGAGGGAACAGAGCCCCCCTTGATGGCATGAGACTTCAGGGGCCACAATGTGAAGCCTCCACAGACACCATCCCACACGCCAGAGATGCAAGAAGTGGACCCCGGTGAGTGGGACAGCAGAGATTGGTGGCATTGTCTTTCTGGAGGGACCACGCCTAGCTTAGCTCCAGACCATTGTTCCCTGTGGAAATGTGGGCCCAGAGCAGACACATATTTTGATTTTTCAAGTGCACTGTGAAATCTTTAGTGGAATTTGCCAAGTTGAAAAACATCATGTGAGCCAGAGAGCAAGCGAGAGTCCTGGGGCCACCGTCTGATGGCTCCAAGAGAAATGATCTGAAGTCACAGCGCCGGGTGATAACCCAGCAAAGGGCCTGCACTGGTGGCTTAGACTGCAGGATCTTGAGGGGACGTTTGAGCAGCCCCTCCCCCCAACAGGAACGATGCAAAGCCACCCAAAGGACTCTTCATAGAAACAAGGGGCGGCCAGTCCTGAGAGACGGGAAAACAAATGGAGTGAAGAACTGTCGACCCACCAAGATCACGTGCAGGAGTCATCCGGGTCTCACCCAGGATGCCGTGGGCTAAGCGTGATCACCTCTGAGCGCAGGTGGACAAACTGCCCCTCTCAGCAATTAGGCCCTGAGCTGGGTGAGCACGGGGGAGAGTGGTAGAGCCAGGGCCACAGGAACACACACACACACACACACACACACTCACACAACACACACACAACACACCACAACTCACGCACACACACACACACATATGGCACACACCACACCCTCACACACACACACACACACCACATACCACACACCTCATACACACACACCCCATACACACACACACCACAACATCACAGCACCACAGCTCACATACACAACACACACAACACACCACAGCTCACACACACACATACACATACACCCCACATATGGCACACACCACACCCTCACACACACACACAACACACACAACATCACACCACAGCTCACATACACAACACACAACATCACACCACAGCTCACACACACACATACACATACACCCCACATATGGCACACACCACACCCTCACACACACACACAACACACACAACATCACACCACAGCTCACATACACAACACATACAACACAACCACACCCTCACACACACACACACACTGCACCACACACCACATGCCACACACATACATGACACCACACACACTCACTCCACTAGGCCACACCCAGGGTGTTACCAAAGCTGCACAATTAAAGCAGTGGACAAAACGGATCAACCAAAAGTGCAATCGATTCTTAGTTGCCACCAAAGTCGATGAAGTTGCATGAGCTGCGTCCATCCAAACAGGGCTATCGCCAGGACTCGAGGCTGAGCAGTCTTTCAAGGGGACTTACCTTTGTGGATTCCTCTCTATCCATCCACACAAGAACAGGGACTTGAGATCCTAAAGCCCGTGGCATTCTGGGAGACAGACACACACTGGCAAAACTCCCAAGAGACTGATGTCTACACCAGAACGAACACACGGTAAATACGTTCATTTACAGTGATTATTATAAGTGCAAAGAAGACCAAAATGCTTCTGCTGGCGTGAACAGCATGTTTGCTCCTTGTCTGAAGCAAAATCATAATACTTTACTCATTAAACAAATAGTGAGGGACCATCTGTCCTCGAGGAGCAGCCGCAGACGCAGCAGGAGGTTGGTTTGGTGAGTACCTCAAGTCCACGTGAGGACTCTTTAGGTTGTAAGTAACCAAACGTCACCTGCATTTGACTAGACAGAAATACTTTTTAAATAAAATTTTTAAAAATCCAGAAGCATCTCATGGAACGCAAGAGTTGGAATGGAACTTTGGCCTCAAGAGGGATAGGAACCGAGAAGACAGAAACCCTGAGGTGACACCTCTCCACCTCCCCGCTGCTCGGTCATGTCAACTTCTCCCAATACATCGGCTTCATTCTTTCCTCCATTTATCAGAATTTGCAGCCATGCAGAAACCGGCACTGGCTGGCTTCAACAGAAAAGGAATTTATTGAAAAGATAGCAGAGGACTCAGAATCTCCAGGAAACCCAAGGAACAAGACAAAGATAAACAGCAGCAAGGGGGCTCAGCACCAGCTCACAGCCAGACTCACACCACAGGCCAAGCCTGGCGAGGAAACTGTGGCCGCCATTGAGGCGGGACAGCCTCGGCCTGCACCTGGACGCCACAGGCTGCAAGCACTGCAAGACCACGGCTGGGAGTGCAATCGCCTCGTCTCGCAATCCGTTGCAAGCTGTCATTGCGGGAATTTTTGTAGAAAGCTGCTGCCCTCCCTCTGCATCCTTGGGGACCTGCTTCCAGGACCTCTGCACAGATGTCAAAATGTACGAATGCTCGAGTCCCCTGTGGGGTGGTTTTTGCATATAGCCCATGCATACCCTCCTATACACTTCAAATCCCCCCTACATTACTTATAATACCTCACCCAGTGACAAGGTCACGTACACAGGTGTCCTGCTGCATTCTCTAGGGAATAATGACAAGGAAAAGGCTCTGCACATGTTCAGTTCAGATAAAAGCTTTTTTTCCAAATATTTGATCCTCAGTTAGTTGAATTCACAGATGTGGAACCCATGGACCTGGGGTGCTGACTGAATCTACATCCACAAACAATACCCTGCCGTGAAACGAACCCCCATCACTGACTTCAATAATTCCCAACTGCTAGCCCATCTTGTTCACCTGTGTCCCCACCCTCTTCTGCAACAACCCAAAATATTTTGAAACAAAGACCATTCTTCCTGTAATTTTATCTATAACTTTTTTTTAAACTGGGAATTTAACCCAGGGATGCTTTACCACTGAGTCACATTCCCAGCCCTTTCTATGTTTTATTTGGAGACAAGTTCTCACTAAATTGATTAGGGCCTCACTGAGTTGCTGAAGCTGGCCTCAAACTTGTGATCCTCCTGATTCAGCCTCCTAAGTCACTGGGATTACAGGTGTGCACCACCCCTGCCTGGCTTATCCAGACTACTTCAACATGAATCTCTAGAATCTCAATCTTAGCACTATTGACATCTTGGGTCAGTTGATTCTGTGTCATAGGGATTGACCTGTTTGGTGGAGCATTTTAACAGCATCTCTGGGCATTAGCCAATAGATATCAGGAGCACCTCCTCACTCCTCACTGCAACAGTCAAAATGTCTTCAGATATTGCCACATGTCTGCTAGGGAGCAAGATTACCTCTCACTGAGAAAAATGAATGTGTCTTCTGACCATTAATGCATATATGTATATAGACACATATATCGTCACAAAATAAACATAACCACAAAAACATCATCACACTTCAAAAATTAAAAATAATTCCTCAAAATCATTAATTACCAAGCCAGTGTCTAAATTTACCTGTTGGTCTCCTAAGTATTTTTATTTAATTTATTTGTTAGATTCAGGATTAAGATAAAACCCACTTTGCCACTGGTTAAAAGAGATCTCTTTTAATAATAGACTTCCCCTTCTGTCTTCTCTTTTCTCCCCAGAGCAATGTGTTTGTTGAAGATCACCAAAGGCAGATGGGAGGGAGAAGAAATGGAAAGATGTGGGTCAAAAGACGCAAGGTTATGTAAATAGGTTGCACAAGTGTGCAGGTTCACCACACGACTATTCATAATAGTATACTGCGCTTGGATTTTTGCTAAAATGATAGGTAATGTGTGAGTGGTATAGATGTTAATTTACTTATCTACAATCATTTTTCACCATCTATGTACATACCAAATCATCATGCTGTATACCTTAAGAATACATAATAAAATAAAAAATAAAAAACTAGGAGCCAGGCATAGTGGCATACACCTGTAATCCTAGGGGCTCAGGAGGCTGAGGCAGGAGGATCAAGAGTTCAAGGCCAGCCTCAGCAAAAGAAAGATGCTAAGCAACTCAGTGAGTCCCTGTCTCTAAATAAAATACAAAATAGGGCTGGGGATGTGGCTTAGTAGCCAAATACCCCTGAGTTCAATCCCTGGTACTCAAAACAATAGAATAAAAAATAAAACTAGGGCTGGGGGAAGTGGGAGAGCACTTTCCTAGCATGCATGAGGCCCTGGTTCAATCCCAGCACTGTAAAAAAAAAAAAGAAAAAGAAAAGAGAAATCGGGTCCTTTAGAGTTCCCTACAGGCCGAATTGCCAATTTTATCCCTGTGGCTCAGTTTAGGATTCCCCTCTGTCTCCTCTATTTCTAGAAATTGGAAGTTAGATCTCAAAGCCTGGTCTGATTCCAGCTCTGTTAGTTGCATGGTTCTGGAGCACCCCTCCATCATGGCACCTGTTTGTGTCTTTGGCTGGGGTGCAGCAGCCACTGGCAATCATTTCCTAAGTCCTTTATTGAATTTGGTATTAAAAAATGGTAAGATTTTTATCAGTCCTTCACTAATTACCTAGAATTCCTAGAAAGATTAACATGTTCTTGGATTTCTTGGTTACCTCAATGAACAATGTGTGCGGGGAAAGTGAGAAAAAATGCTTGCTGTGGTGGTGGGCATCGTCGTGAAGGCCTGATTTTGAACCTATTGGAAGTGTGTCCAGTCCGTGGCCGTTATGTTCCCACGGATGCTCAGATTGTTCCATCTTTGGCCACTGAGATCCCCTGTAGGGTGGCTCCGGAGTCCTTGAGACAGACCCAGTGTCTCCCCAGCTTAACAAGACACCCCGCCTCCTTGTGCACAGACCCCGTCTTTTCTCCAAGGTGCCCTAGTTCCTTCTAGCACGTTCCAGCTTCTTGGCAACTTGCTCCAGATTCAGTCCTTGAGCCACTGAGAACAGATGACCAAGATTGTGCCGTTGCCTCTGTACTTGTGGCCACGACAGCAGGAAAGCAAGGATTTCACCTGTAGGGCTTCTACGACCAGAAGCAGCTTTGCTCCCCCAAGATGACAGAAGGAGAAATTCCCACCGGATCAGCGTCCCCACCCACACCAAATGACAATGCTCCCTGACTCTCAGTCCGTCCACAGCACACTGTCATGGAATGCAATGGGTTTTTATGTTGTTGTTGTTTTGTTTTTTCCGTTTCTTAAAACCAATGAGCAAGACCAGAAGATCGTAGGATGGAGAAAGACTCTTATGGGCAGTGAGTAAGGAGAGCCCTGAAGTTAGCTGCAAAGCAATACTCTCCTCGAAAAAGGAAACCTGGGATTTTATTCTAGAAGTCCATTTTATTCTAGATGGGGTAGACACCTTCCTAAGCATGCTCAGTTTAGGGCGCTTCTTTCTGAGCATGCTCAGTTTAGGGCGCATCTTTGAATATGCTCGCTTTAGGGTGCATCTTTCTGCACATGCGCAGTTTGGGGGGGGTGCATCTTTCTGCGCATGCTCAATTTAAGGCGCATCTTTCTGAGCATGCTCAGTTCAAGAAGGAAAGATGGCGGTAGCGTTTCTGGGCCTTTTCGGCTGGAGGCCACAGAGCCCACCAGACCTTGGCTCGTTCTTTATACATTTCTCTTGAATTTTTAGCTGAAACAAAAGGAAAAGACACTTTCAGGGAACATTCATGTAGGAGTTTGCCGCTCAGGGCCTGTCCTGCTTAGTGTAAGGTCAGGCACTGGTGGCCAAATGGAGGCAGATTGAAAGCTGAACAAGGCTTTACTGAGATTCGCTCCCAGCGAGACCCTCCAGTCCAACAGAGCGGGTCAGGGGAGTCGTACCCAGGCTCAGCCGGATTGGAATTTTATTGGGTTTAGGGCAGGAAGGGAGGGCTTGGGAGAGGAAAGGGAGGTTTTCAGAGTCCCTTATCTTCCTGGGGTTGGTTGGAGGATCTTGCTGAGATCCCTGTCCTTCCAGGATTGGTCAGGAGACCCCGCTGATTGACAGGTGTTGAGGCACCGGCACTGCTGGTCTGTCGGCACCTGATTGGTTGTTCCTTCACAGGCCTGGGTTGCCTGGTGCTTTGTCCGCTTAGCACCTCAAGCCGACCTAACACTTAGCAGCTGGAACGCCTTTTCACCACGTGTGGCTGATCATGACTGTCCCACGGCTCCCGAGCTCACAGGGCCTGCCAGCTCCAGTGCCACCAGAAACCGGATGCCAGTACTGAATTTCCAGGAGATACAGTGGGTCAAGCTTAATCTGCCTAAGGAAAGGGTCGTGCAGTGCAAGCCAACCTACGGCTTCCTGGTGGGACTAAAAGACCTCAGATGCTGCAGAATGGGAGGCCTGGCTGAGTGGTCGCCCCCAGAACACCCTCTGCCCACAGCCAGAGCTGAGGCCTGGATGACTCAAACTTTGTGGCTTCAAGCTCTGGGAACTTAACAGATCCCTCTGCAGTTCCCCAGGTGTGGACTCCCAGCTTCACAGCCCAAGCCATCTTCAGTCCACCTGGCTCTTGGCTCGGTGACACCAGTGACAGAGCACTCTTCCTTCACCTGACAACCACAGCTCACTCTTGCAAAGCCCTCGCCGTGTGGCAGTCCCCTTGCTTCAGCCTTCGGACACGGCCTGCCTCTCAGACTCTTTGAAGCCTCCCTCTGGGGTGGGCTCCCATTTTCCTGGTAGGTGAACTAAGGTTTGGAGACATGGATATGGCAGATCTTGTCACCTTACTGGAAGACATGGAGCCTGTGTTCTTCCCCTGCCCTCTCAGGCAGCCACCCAATTTTAAAGTCAGTTCCCAAAAAAGAACTCAGTACACAGGCTGATGGTCATGGTCCCCACAGAAGGGGACCAAAAAGGAAAGCCTCGTTATAAATTTGTGTAGAGAATGTGGGCTTATGCGGACTTCCCAAAACATACAAACTCATTCCATCATCCAGAAATATTTGTTTGGTACTGTCTTGGGCATGGGGGACAGAGCAGAGTTAAAGAAGCAGTCCTGCTCTTGTGACTTATTTTTGTGCTGGGTGAGTGGGGAGAGTAGGCAGACAGGCAACCCACAAGAAAAATAAAGTATATGGCATATATTTTATATAATTTATAATTATACACACACCCATATCATTATAAGTGCTCTGGAGAAAATAATAAAGGAAGAAAGAAAATCATGAGTGTCGAAGGTTTGGAGTTAAAATGTTAGACTTGAGGGAGGAGGCATCCATGGAGGGAATATTTTGAATAAACTGCTAAAGTAATGTGGAGGTATCTGGGGAACTATCACTACAGGAGGCAGGAACAGCACATACAAAGGCCCTGTGGTAGGAGTCTAACTGCAGGTATGTTCAAGGAGCAGAGAGAAGAACAGTGCAGTGTGGTAGTGAAAGAGGGGCAGGGGGACAGAGGTGAGGGGGAGAGAGCAGAGAACCAGGTCCTGTAGGCCTTTGTGGTCACAGTGAGGATGAAGGCTTAGAGGGGGGAGGTGGCAGCCATCAGAGAGTGACATGCTGAGACTTGTGCCTTCATAGCCTCCCTCTGACTGTTATGCCTCCAACCCACTCCTGGCACGGAAGCCGGAAACCGACCCAGAGGCTTTGCAACAGTCCAGCTAGAAGCTGGTATGGCTGAAGCCTGGGCCGTGGCGGTGGAGGTGGACAAGTTGATCTACCTCCCTCACAGAAGTCGTGCTGACAGATTAATGCAGGGTGTGACATGAAGAGGGGAGCCCAGGGGACACCAGGATCCGGCCTGAGCAAGTCATCCCCCTTCACAGTTTCCAGGGGAGCCAGAAGTCACTCCAGTCTCCACCAGGCTGCCTGGGCCAGCAGCCTGAAGGTGCATCTTGCTTGTTATAAATTTTCTTTTTCTTAAACCAGTTTATTCCCCACTTCAAAACCCCAAAGGATTTGAAAGAGGAGGGTCAGGCAAGAAGACAGCACCTTCTGGATCCCAGATGCCACCGTACTTTAAGATCACTGGCTCCTACGAGCTCTTGCTGCCTGCCTGGTCCCTGCCCCGGGCATACAAAGAAATCGTGTTTCTAAGAGTTGACTTCATGTCACAAACACATTTTCCTGACTTCCTGTCCCAGGAAAAAATCCAATACAGAGCTCAAATACTGCCAGCCCAGTGGTCAAAGATGAGGAAACTCGCCCTGGTACTGCAGGCGGGGAGTGTTGAAGACGTGTGTGTGTGTGTGTGTGTGTGTGTGTGTGTGTGTTCGATATACAGTTTTCCAGAACAGGCTGAAATCAGGAGGAAATATGGGGTAAGAGGAAACTGAAAACGAAAGAGGAACTCGTGGCTGGGGTGGGAGAGACCTGACCTCTAGATTTAGGATCCCAAACCAGCAGCTGGACACCAAGAAAGAGGAATTCAATACAAAAGCATTGGGACTTGGATGCGGTTCAGGAGTAGGACACTTGCCCCGCGTGTGTGAGGCCTGGGTTTGATCTCTAGCACCACAAATAAAAATAAAAACAAAAGCGTCCATCTCAGGACTGCTAATATGTCTACATTAGAAACTCGTCTCCATGGAAACGGCTGGAGACACTCGCCATCGACCATCACCTGGCATGAATTCTCTGCCTACAGATCTTCAAGGCTGTTCTGCAGTTTGCAGAATTTATCTTTCGAACAAAAGCATTTTGAGGGACATGGGCACGTCCTGTCACAGGAAGAAAACAATGGCTTCTCATCTCGGCTGACCAGGGGCTCTGGGTTTCAATGGGTAAGCCACCCTGTGAAGACAGCACACTTCCTAACCAACCCCGTGCTCAGCTGCAGGGCTGACAGCCAGAAGAGAAGCTTCCAATCCCAGCTCCGCATGTGTGACTTAACCTCTCAAAGCCTCATTTTCCTCACCAGTCACGTGGGCACAAGACCTTGACCATTCTTCTGGAGGACTGTGACGAGCAGACCATGGACACCTTGACACAGCACAGGCCGTGGCTGGCACAGAGCAAGACCACAGGAGACGATAGCTGTGGCCATTTCTCTACTAGCAAAAAAAGCCTAGTGGTCAATTTGCTTTGTGCCTCCAGATTCAGGCACCATGATCCCCTCCAGTGTGTTGTGTCACGCCATCAGTGGGATGTAAGTATTTAGTGGCACACAGAGCCTGTCTCCACAGCCTGTTTTCCTCTGTCGGGCTGTAGTTCCTTAATTGCCTACAGCAGATGTGTTTGGTTTTGCCAGCCAAGTTGCAGGAGCTGGGTCTCAGGGTTTAGGTTTCAAAGCATGACATTGGCACCGTGTTTGCAAGACAGTCCCTGGGAGGGAGGTGCGCCTCGCTGCGGCGGGTACAGCTACTTTCTGACTTCACCAGGGCAGGTCCAGGAAGAGGACTTCTGGGGTCCTGTCCACTCAGTGACCTCCTGGACCACTACAGGATGAGCAGGTGGAGGAGTCTGATGGTGGAAATGAGCCCCAAATCAAGTGACAGTAGAGAGAGAAGCCCACGGGCATGGTGGAGGCTGACGTCATCAGAGACCCTGCAGAGCTGAGGAAGGGGAGCCCCGGGCCTGTCTAACAACACGCGGTGAGAACCACGATTCACAACACAGTGCCAGGCACCTCACACAAACTGACACACTACGTCCTTGCAACCACCTGAAGGGGCAGGTACCATGCAAAACCCACTTTTGCAGAAAAGGGAACCTTGGGGGTTGGGTGGTGGCTCAGTGGTAGAGCGCTTCCCTGGCATGTGTGAGGCCCTGGGCTCAGTTCTCAGCTCCGCATATAAATGAATAAAACAAAGGTCCATTGACAACTAAAAAATACTTTAAAAAGGGGGGGGGGGGAACGTGGCACAGAGAGGTTACGTAACACAGTGCCATCCAGCTGGTACACAGCAAGGCCAAGATGCTGACCCAGGCAGTGTGGGGTCAGAGCTTAGGCTCTTGGATGGCGAGCTGTCATTGTCACACCTTCCTGGTTACCCATTCATTCATTCATTCACTCAACAATTACATAAAGTCCAGGGAGCAGAAACCAGCGACCCGGGCTGTGGAGCAATCTTCACAGTGCAGCAGTGGCCTGACAAAGGGGGAGGAGGGCAGATTGAAGAACCGTGATGTCACTGCCAAATCGCACAGGGGACTCACGCGGATCTGATTGGGAAAAATGGAAAATCTGCAGACATGTTGACACAGTCAGGGAATTAGAGGATATTAAGGGTCACTGTTAACTTGGTAAGAGCCACAGTGGCGTGGAGGTCATGTAGGATGTGGTCTTGATGTCCTAGTTTCTCTAACAAATCACCAGGAAAAACAAGAGCAGAGACAGAAGGAGGATCTATGGATCACGGCAGAGCTGGGAGACGTCTCCACGATGCAGCATATGGCTGGTGTTTGTATTCTGATTCAAACAGATTGTAAAAGAGAAAAGGAAGAGAGAGACAGGGGAGGGAGGAAGGGAGAGAAGAAACAATAAAATAAGATGAGACGATTGGGGACACATGAATGTCCACTGAATATTTGATGATCCAAAGGAAATGACTGTAAAATATTTAGGTGTGATATTAGTACTGCGGCTGAGTTGGTTGTTTTTTTTAAGTTCCTTGTCTTTTATTAAAAAATGCTGAAATATTTACAGATAAAATTATAAAATGCCTGAGATCTGCCTCAAAATCTTTGGCAGGGGAGAGGAAGGAGAACATAGATGAGGGTTTAACACTCTAAGATCCCCACGAGTCAGTTACCACTGAAGCTGTGGAGAGGGAGTTATTGCCTTACCATCTCCACTTGTGCCTAGGTTTCAAACTTCCACAACAAATTTGTTTCCCTGTTCAGGTAAGTGAGAGGTACAAAGTGACATATTTGTGAGATGACACAATGTCTGGAGCTTGCTTTAGAATATCCCAGCAACAAAGGTTTCAAATGTAGGTAGCAGGATGAATGATAGCGGTCAGGGGTTCATAATCACTGGAACTGAGGGATGGACGGGGGTGGGGGGGGGTTAGGTTTATGCTCAAAACTTCCTTCCACAGAGAAGAGGAAAGGAGATCTCGGGGCTCTGAACCTTTGGTTTCCAGGTCTGCAGAGAGCTCCACTCTGTACGAGCTTCGTGGCCTTGAGCAATTTGATCCATTCCCTGCCTCAGTTTCCTCATCTATCAAATGAGGTGAAAATAAACATGACAGCCATAACAGCTTCCTGCCATAGCTCCAAACTGAAAACCACCAAACAGGGAAACAGGTGAATGGCTTTGGCATATCCATAAGGGGGAACACTACCCATAGGTTGTTATGCCAGATTCATGGGACCCCAGTAGACCTCCAGGAGCCAAATCCGAAGCAATCACACAAGAGTCTTTATTGCAAGCTCAAGCCTGGACTCACAACCTTTCCTGATGCAGCGGTCCCAGGTCCTTTGTCCAGTGAGATTTTATAGGTCTTGGGGGAATACTCTATGCGTCACAACATCACACAGCAAATCATTCCATACGGCAGGAAAGTCAAACAACAGCTCTTAACATTGATGAGCACATTCACTGGCGGGAACAAGTTGGGTAGGGGTGATTGGTTAGTACAAGAGGGGGATTCCTTTGAACTGATTGGTTTAGGCCACGAGGGGTGTTCGTGCTGAACTACATGGTTTCCCAACATGTTATCAACCACCATAAACTACTGAGGGGTCATCTGGCATCCCAGGTATTTCCCTGTCTCATGCTGATTGGTGGTTGCTAGGGGGGTTGCTATGGGCCCTCACCTAGCCTAACTGAGTCAGGGACACCTGGCGCCACAGACCTCTCCTGTTATTTACAGACAAACAACTCAGCAGAGTGGGTATGTGCTTAGGAGTGCTCTGTGGGTTTTTCCAAGGACAAGGGTCACACCCCCTTCCTTAGGACAGGCCTTGAGGTAGAAGTTGTTGTTGTTTATTTTTTTAAATGGAGTCACATCAGTTTCTCAAAGTAAAAAGAACAATCTCTGTTACACATAACAGAGTAGATAAACTGCAACACAGTTATGCCATGGGAAAACAGAGAACCAAGTGCGTCACTCCGTGTACTTAACATTTTAGAAAACATGACCCTGGCTATAGGGGTCAAGAACAGGGCACCAGGATGAGCTGGAAGGTCAAGAATGCAGAATATTTGGAGTGGACGGACGTGACCGTTACCTGGACTGTGGTTTTGTTTTCAGAGAGATGCACGTGTTAAGTTTTATCAAATTTACACTTGCAATATGTGTAGTTTATTGTATGTCATTTATATTTCTATAAATCTGTTAATAACAAAGTAGAACTGATCTCAGACAGCAAGGGTTAAGGCGATATAAGGGACATAATAGAATCATCTGAGCTCTATCAGACAGAGTCCATGCAAAGTGCTGGGGGAAGACAAATCAACAAGACAGACCAGGGTCTTAAATCTTGCCCCTCAGGGAGTTCTCCATCTTTCCAGGAAAGGAGAAAAACAACTAATGAAACAGTGCCGGCTTCCTGGAGAAAGAAATGTATCTTCTGAGGCCTGGAAGATGAGTAGCAGGTGGCCAGGAAGGAGTTTAGAATGTGCCAGTCAGAAGTCAAGCATGTGCAAAGGCCCTGGGGTGAGAGAAAGCCAGCAGAGACAGGAAATACAAACTGTTCTAACTGGTGGAGTAGCAAAGGCACGAGAATCTGGAAGAGGAAGTGGCAGAGAAGAATGTGCAATTGATAAAATAATAAAATCAACTAACATTTATTATCTACTCTGAGTTAGGCCTGTACTGATATTGTATTGATATTGTTATCAATATTTTATGTTCCTAAATTCATTTACACTTAATAACAAGCTATGAGATGGGGACTGTTGTTGTTCCCATTTTACATATGAGAAACCTACTCACGGAATAGTTAGGCCACTTTATCCACGATCGCACAGCTTTAAGGGTGGCAAGGGGGTCTCAGATGCAAGCCCCATGGACTCCATCTCTCAGCTAGAGCTCAACACCTTGGGACCCAGGAAAGGGTCAAAGAGAGTTGGCAGCATCACCAAACAGAGCCTTTTCCCTTGTTATCAGGAGAGGTACCAAAGAAGAATGGAGAAGGGCGGCTTCCTCTAGAAGACCCCTGTGCGCAGTGTTGCTGTGGCAACTCTCTGTGACAAACTCCTCCCCGCACTTCATGAATAAGAATCAGAGAGGTCAAATAACTTGTCCAATGTCACACAGCAGGGACACTTTGGAGTCCCTCTGACTGACTCACAGACCTTAAGAACCCTCTTATCTTAAAAACAGGGTTGTCCCCGCCGCCCCCCCACCCCAGGGCCACATCACCACCACTTCCATTTTGTCCCACCCTCCCCCCACCCACGCCCCGCAGGCTCAGGACTCCTGTTGTCCCCTCTTTGCCTATGCTGGGCGCCCAGCAGAGCCATCTGAGAAGGGCATGGTGACACCACGAGCAGAGGGGCCATCAGAATCCCACCTTTTGAAAATGTGTGTCAGACTCTTGTGACTCGGTGTCCTGCTGGCCCCTGTTCCCTATTGAATCAGCGCTGCTGGACACCAGCGCTCTTTGGCCACTGTGATTGGGTTCAATGAGATCTAAATGATGTCTTCAGTAAAGGGGCACGCGTCTGTCCCTCCTGCTGACCGCTGACCCTGGTTCTCATCACAGGTGTCCTTTCTGCGCAGGAGAAGGACGGAGGGACAGAGCCCTCCCTCGCATCTTCTGACAGGGAAGCCTCGGGCTCCTTTCTGCTACAGTGTGGATAAGTCTGAGTGTCCCCAAGGCTATGTGTGCACATTTGGTCCCCGGGGAGGTATGAAGAGGGTGGAAATGATAGTCAGACTCTGATCACCCCAGGGCCCCTGGGAGGCCCTGAGGATGGGTGACGTCATGGGTGGGACCACAAGATCGAATCCCGGCAGCTCTGTAAGAAGAGGGTGCAGAGCAGAGAGTCACACAGGCACACTCCCTGTCTCACCACGTGACGCCCCAGGCCACTGTGGGACTCTGCCAGCAAGAAGGCCGTCACCAGATTCAACCCTCTCAGGGCCTTGGACCTCTAGAACCCTGAGCCAAAGGAAAACTCCTGCCTCGTGAGTTTGGCTTTTTTTTTCAAGAAGCAATGAAAACCCACATCCTTAAAGCCCAGAAGGACCTTCAGTAATTTAGGCCTTTTGGCTAAGAACGGCCCGTCTGTCCAGGTCGATAAGCCAGCTCCAACCGCGGGACCTTGGACGCATGACTGACATTCTCTGACACTCGACCTCCTCGTCTTTCAGATGGGAGCGGCCTGCAGATGAGCAGGACAATGAGCAGTCCTGGGGACACCAGCCAGGCACCCAGTAAGTCCTTCCTAAACATCGGCTACTGTCATATCGGAGGTCACGGTCAGAATTGGCAGTATTGAGACCGAACAAGAGCCGCAAAAAAGTGAAGAATCTGTGACCTAAAGGTTCTGTTTAGAGATCGACTGGAGCTTTGAAAAAGTAAATCTGATGATACAATCGCCCACACAGGGCACAAGTGCATGTTGATGGTTTCAAGCTTGGAAATCACTGCAGATGGAGCTTCCAGATGTTCCCACCGTGGACCACTCCAAGCCATACCCCCAAAGCCAGGCCCAGAGGCCATCAGTGGGCAGATCTCCAAGGCGCTGAGCTGGACTCCTCAGGCCCTGAAGAAGTGAGTCAGCGGCTTAGTCACTGCCTGGCATGCAGCAGGGCCAGGTTAGAAGGTCTCGAATGAGAAGCAAAGCTTGACGGGAAAGACCTCAGCCAGTCCACCGCCCCGTGGCCCCTGGAAATCCCTGGCCACTCCAGAGCAGCCCTACTGCCAGGGAAGGGGGATGGGAGAGGCACTCAGTCCTGGGTTTAAAGAAATCCTAGTTTAGGGTTTCTTCCCAACCCCCAGTAGAAAGAACTAGGACTTCAGAGTCAAAACCGAGCTCAATTCCGGCCCCAGTGCAGACACATAGTGGCTGTGTGTCCTTAGGCAACTTGCTTTCCACATCTGGGCCTCAATTTCTTCACTGTAAAATGGTACAAGGCAAGGTCTACCTGGCAGGGTTTTATGAAGCTAATATGAGACCACACATGTAAAGAAGATCCCTAGCACACAGTAGGCCCTCTACAAATGGCAGGTAGACATCTACCAGTGTTTGCTCTATGGGGATAATAAAATTGCCCTGTGGCTCTGAGGATTAAGCAAAATAATCAACAGAGGACTGAGCATGCTCTACGCAACTGCGGATCTCCACAAGATGAAGGCCACTCTTTCTAGCTGTTCCTAAAATCTCTCCTCTTCCACACAGCCTTCCCAAACCAATCAGAAAAGCAATGGTCAGTTCCTCTAGGGCTTCTTAACCAAATTTAAAGACCACTTGACATGATGAATGAGAAAGATACTGGGTAATTCTCTCCCAAACCTGTTCCCTCCTCTTCCCAGGCACGTGATTGGACCACATTTCCCAGCCTCCCTTGCAGTGAGAGGTGGTCCTACGACTGCCCTCCAGGTGAGAGATGTGGACAGGAGTGGCTTGAGCACTCCTAGGCCCTGCCCAGGGAGGCTTTCTCCTTCATCCTGAGAATGGATCCAGAATATTCCAAGACCCCAGCGGAGGGAGGAAAGCCACAGGGTGGAAGGAACCTGGGTCTCAGAATCACTGCATAAACAATCAGCCAGTAACCAGCAATGGCCTCATGGAACCATTAAATAAGAAGCAAGTTTCTACAGCATCAAGCTATGAATTTCAGAATTTTTTTTAATAGCATTAACACTGCAGTCAACATCTGGAGAAACCCACTCCAAATCTCCACTCATCCCAGGGAACAAATGCACAGAACATAATCAGCTCCCCCAGGGATCTGTGAGTCAGACACTCCACCTGCAAACACAAATGCTGTCCCCACCACCACTGCCACGAGGCCACCTCACGGTGAGTTAATCTATGCAGCACTGCCACAGTGATGTCCAAACAGCACTTCTAAGTGCTTGCTACATGCCAGGCACTGTGATAAGTGCCACACTCGCTTGATCTCATCAAGTCCCCACGATCATCTCCTGCAATAAATATTATCCAGCCCATTCTACCACTGAGGGAATGAGGGTCAATGACATCAAGTAGCACGTTCTCATCTTCACAGCAGAGAACTGGCTTGGAGGCACCACACACTGACAGTTCCTTTTTGTCAAGAAAGGAATAGATGTCCCCAGGGGCACTCTGAAGCCAATTTGGAACAAGAGAGTTGCTGGGGTCCTGAGTGCGGGGAGAGGGCAGCACTGCCCTTTCCAGATCGTGGGGAAAGGCCACTGTGGGGACTTTGAAGCACACGTCCCGGGTCAGGCCAGCCTGGTGTCACACATGCAAGGCAGACATTCCATTTGTCTATACTGACATCCACCAGTGCCATATTCATTCTGTGGGTTTGGAAGCTTCTGCCTCCCTTTTCAGGCCAACCATGAAGTGGTTTTCTTCATTTGTGTCTCTTGCTGTGTAAACTCAAACAAGTTACTTAACCTCTCTGAATACCCGTGCTCCCATCTATAAGATAGAGACGATGATATCACAACCCCCTCGGTGTGATGTAAAGACGAAATGACTTAATACGTGCAAATTGCTTGGCATATGGGGGTGCTCAATCAATTGGGTATATGGATATGTACATGTACCCACATATTTTCTGCTGTCTTTAGGGAAACTAACTCTTGATGTCAGGAAATTTAACTAAAATTACAAATTTCCAGTAGCATCTTGCACCCAGGAAACAGTTAATACTTTGTTGGTGTTGCTCTCTCAAGTTGCCACTGTTACTGAACTGGGATTAGAAAGCCTCTGTTTTGAATCCTGGATCTGCTAGCTGGACATCTGTGGCCAAGGTAGCTTATTCTTCTGTTTTCATCTTCTGTAAGCAACATGGGAATAGTCATGCTCCCTACTGGGGTTTATTTAAGCATTAAATACTGTACACAATATTTTGGAGGTGCAATAGGCTTTTAAGTATGAGCGATTATAATTATTTGGAGATGTGTCCTCTCTAGCCATTCCCAAAATCTCTCCTCTTGCAGACAGCCTTCCCAAACCAATCAGAAAAACAACGGTCCACATGATGCCTGCCATACAGTAGGTGCTCAATAAATGTGCAACTAAGTGCATGACAAATGTAAGAATGAATAGGTGGGATGTCTAGGCCTGTCGTAAGCTTCTAGAACACGTGCTTTTTGTCTTTGAAGCAAATTTCTTTTGGAATAATTGTCTCCATCACCCACCAGCCCTGGGCCTCGAGTTTCATTTTCTATAACAGTGATGAGGATTCTCAGAACTCTTTCCCATAAGCATAACAATAATAATTGAAATGCCTTCCTTTCAAAATGCCTTTGCATCTATCATAACATTTTCTTCTGTCAGCACCCTTATAAAAGTAAGAATTATTATTTTCATTTTGCAAATGGGGAAAAAAAAACAGAGTTGAGAGAGGAAATGCAGTTCCACCAGTTTGGCCAGCCAACAGCCTCTCCAGCATTTCTGAGAGAAACTTGATTTCGGTCATTCTTTCCTGGCCTCAGAAATCTTGGTGTTTTGACTTAGGGACTTGAAAAATGGCTTCATCACCACGTCACTCAGAGCTCACTGCAGGTCAAATGTTTGCTCGACTCGCTAAACAGCATCATCATCGACACAACTGTCCAATCTAAAAACTCAGATTTCTCCTGGCTTCCTGCCAGTCCCATGTCCTTCTACCCCCTGCCCCACACACTTACCCAGCCAGGCACACTTCCACCCAAGCTGGCCGCCATATTGTCTATTTCCCTTCTAAAACATCTCTCAGGCTCTTCTTATCTATTGCCTCTGCTCCTCAATTACACCAGGCCACCATCGCTTCTCAGTGCCTGATTTCAGTACCTCAAATTGACCACTGGGCCTCCTCTCCGGAGTCTCTGATCATTTCATTCCATAGCCTTAGGGTAAAACCAAACTCTACCATGTCCCCCCTGGACCTTAGGATCTGCCTTCTACATGCCTCTATGACTTCCTTTTCTGTCCCTCATACTCTGACAAGACCAGGTCACAGAGAAGTCATTGCAATTCCTGAAGTGTCCCCTGTTCCCTCTCTGGCCTCTGAGCCTTCACACACATTGTCCCCTCCTCTGGGAAGACTTGGCTCACTTCATACCTTTCTGTTCTTCAAGCACCTAAACACCATACCCTAAAGAAACCTGTTCTTGTTTTTCTAAATTTCTTTGCTTCCCTGTATCATTCAATACACTCTGTTATCTATGTGATTCCATTACTCTGAGGTTTCAATAATATTGCATTAAACTATCATTTCTCAATGACTTCCTCTCCTGTCCAAAGTCCTCCAGAAGATTCTGTGAAGTCCAAGGAAACAGAAAATTCTTTGCTGGCACCTCTGGTGGAACACATTGTGCCCAGTGGAAATTTTGAACCTTTCTTCAGTGTTCACACTAAAAAAAATCACTCTCACCAACATGGAGGAGGGAAATTGTTTGACTTTACCACAATGTGTGGAGATTCCCAGAGAGGTATGAAGCACACAACCTTCTGCCATTTTGCTGAAATTGCTTCCATTTCAACACCTTTGACACTTCTTATCTCCTATAAAACAGCTTAAGAAATCCTTAGTGTCTCCATCTCTAAACCAATATGGTAGCCTCTAGCCACATGCAGCTACTGAGCCCTTGAGATGTGGCTATCCCAAATTCAGATTTACAGTAAATGTAAAATACACATTGAATTTCAAAAATTTGGCACAAAAAGGGTTAAAAAAAGTCTCATTGGTAATTTTGATACATATTAGATACATGAAGTTAAGTAATTATTAAAATAATTTCACTTATTTCTTGTTACTTTTTTAATGTGGCTGCTAGAAAATTCCAAATTGTGTATGTGACTCATGTGACTAATGGACCACATTTGTCTACACCATTGAGCTCATCAAGGGCAGCGGTTTCCCCAGGAGAAATTCCAGCGTCAGGTTTTAAGATATTTATTATCTATTCCCTCTTTGTACATTGTAAGGTGAAGACACCATAGCACAGAATTAAATCTCTCTTTTAGACTGTTTCCCCTGTGGTAAAATGAGGGGACGGGTATTCACCAGACAAGCAGTTTCAGAACTCCCCTCTGCAAAGTACACTGGGGATAAGGGATGAACTAAATGGCACAGAGCCCACCAAGGAGTGAACCCAGAGGAGCTTTATAATCCCTTCCGTCTCTAGAACATTCCATCTCCCTTCAAATCTCTGATTTTCAATGACACAGCCTAGGAATTCCTCTACTTTCTTGGGGCCAGAGGATGAGGAAGTCAGGACCTTGAAACTTAAAAGGTATTTTCCCTAGAAATTCCATTAGAAAATATGGGCTAGGAGGTCCCAGAGTACCCCGCCAATAATTATGGTAAAGTATTATCTACTCTGTACAAAATAGTGTGTGTTTTTAGATATTGTCTCATTTACTTTCCACAGCAACCATGGAAGTTAGACATTAGCAAGTTGACTTTGCAGATAAAGAAACTGAGGTTCAGAAAAGCCTATCGGTTGCCCAAGTTCACAGGGCTTTAAAAAAGCTTTTTAAACTGGTGTTTGAACAAAGACTTGCATAGATACAGAGGAGAGGGGGGCTGGAAACCATGGGTAGGCTTCACTGATCTAAGATAGAACTGGGCAGAGAAGTCCTTCTTCATCTTTCGCTGGAAGGCTCTCGTTAGATTTTCTTGCATATTCACTTGAAATTTGATCCAGGGTATGAAAGCTGGAAGGACCCTCTGAGAGTTGGGGCTATTTCAGCTGCAACTTACCATGGCCAAGGGACAGAAAACCCAACATAAACAAGCTGGGGTCACACTTGCTGACTCGGCAGTTTCAAAGTTGGGAGCTAGCTGGCTGCAGGTATCTCACCTCATCAGGACCTGCTAAGTGTCCATCTCTCCTGGCCTCTCTCTCCAGTGGCTTCCATGCTCTCCTTCTTGGACAGGGAAGATTTCCTTGTCTGGGCTGCTCTTAAAGCTTACTGATCTCTGATTGGCGTAAATGTGTCACATGACCGCCTTTGAACCAATCACTGTGGTCAGAATGATGGGGTGCTTTGATTGGCCAAGCCTAGGTCACGTGCTCACTGTTAGACCTGGGGATTATGCTCAGTCTCCCCCAAGTGCCTGACCTGAGAGAAGCGAGAGTGTTTCTCCAAAGGAAACTTGCTATTACCAGAAGAGACCAAGGAATGCGTGCCAGAGAGGCAGAACCCGCAAATGTCCACGTAATCCTTCTGACTAGCAGCTCACAGGTCAACCAGCTCTCGGGAAGACTAGGCCTGGTTTGTAAAATTTGAAAATGCCAGGGATGTGAGCGAGCCCACCGTGGCTAATTTCAGGCTACCGACTGTCTGAGCAAGGTTTCCCAGATCCTTGAATGTTTACCAGTGTGTTCTCATGAGCTTCAGCACAACACTGCAGCCTCCAAAGGAAAGAGAAGAACTGCAGAGCAGGGGTGTTTACAAGAAGAAAGGATTTTTTAATCCCCTTTGCAGTGTGGATTTTATTAAGTAAAAATCTAAGTGCTCTGTCATTGAGGTTCATAAGACATCAAGCTCTTATGCCCAGAGCTGGAGGGAGAGTGAGTGTCAGCTCCAGTGATCTCAGGGTCCCCTACTCTTAATTTTTAATCCACATAGAAATCCCTCACCCACTTGCCTAAAATCTCTCATCAAAAGCACATATGGTCCAAACAAAAGTTCCTCTCTCTACCTTAAAATTTGTGTTTACGTTATTATCAAAACACTGATTGGGAGAAAATTCTGCCGAATGAACATTCTGTGAACATCTGTTGTCACTGATTAGAAACCACTTAGAACCAAACCATTTTCCATCGTGCCCAATATTAACTGCAAACAGACACCAGGGCCAAGTTCTTCTAAATAACTTGCAGTAAACAGGAAAGTTTCCTCAAATGTATGTGCAGATGAAGACTCGCCCTAGCAACCAGGAGTGCCAGGAAGCGAGATACCTATTGCAAACATGGAGGGAGTTGTGTTTGTCTGGGTTCCCAGAGAAACAGAACCAGCAGGAGACAGGAATGTGTAAGATATTAACTATGAGGAATTGGGGCACACAACTGTAGAGGCTGAAAAGTTCCAGATTGCAAGCTGGGCACCCAGGAGAGCTGACCGTACGGTTCCTGTCCAAGTCTGGAGGGAAAACCATGAGAGTCAAAGGTGTCAGTTCGAGTCTGCGTCCAAAGACAAGATCAGAGTCCCACTCACAGAGAGAGTCCCCTCTTACTCAGCCTTTTATTCTGTCCAGGCCTTCAGGAGTAGATGAGGCCCCCCACATCGGGGTGGATGGTCTGCTTTCCTCAGTCTGCCAGTTCAGTTGTTAAACAACTTCACCGACACCCCAGAAATAATGTTTAACCAAATATCTGGATCAATCAAACTGACACATCAAGCCATCTCTCTCTCTCTCAGTCCCAGTGCCCAACAATCCTCTGGTAATTTGAGACCTAATGTTACACATTTTGCAATGGAGTTTCTATCGAAAAAAAAAAATGTCCTCCAAATTCAAAGCTTCTGACTTTGGGCTTCAAGTAAGTAGAATAATTCCTAGGTTATACCACTGAATATCAGAAACTTGATGTGAGGTGCATGTTTCAAGCTCAGAGGGATTATAAAGTTCATCTTAGTCCAGCCTGAGGATTGGATCAGTCCATCGCTGTCAATTTATAGTTGAGCCTGAGAACATTCCTCAATGTCTCTGAACATGTTATATAACCTACACCTTAATAATAATAATAATAATAATAATAATAATAATAATAATAAAATAATAATAATAGTACAGATGATCTCTGACTTGAAATTTTTCAACTTTGTGATAGTGAAAAAGTGATACACCCAGAAACAGTACTTAGAATTTTGGATTTTGGTCTTTTCCTAGGCTAGCAATGTACGGTCCAGTCTTGGAATGCTGGGCAGCAGCAAGCCCCAGCTCCCAACCAGTCACCTGACCACAGGGGAAACAACTGCTACCCCTAGGTGTCCTGCATTGCTGAGCTATGATGTTTGTAGGTCATATGCATTAAATGTGGTTTTCAAGATATTTTCAACTTTTGATGGGTTTATTGAGATGTGATCTCATCATAAGTCAAGGAACATCTATATATTTGCTGAATTGATGACTAAATGAACAAAATAGATAACTTGTTTAGTAAAGGTCAATTGAAATAGCAAAACTCAGGGACAGTAATAGCTGACATGTGCCAAGACTGTTTCTAGAACTTTCTAATCACTTAATCCCCATTGGCAACCCTGAGAAGAAAGCATTTTGTCCCCTTTGTGTGGATGAGTAAACCCAGGCTGGAAAGGTGCAGACATATCATCCCTGTGTATATCTAGGAAGCGACCAAGCCAAGGAGTGAACAGGAGATGTCTGGCCCCACAGTCCAGGTGTTCAGGGGACTGTCCAGCATACAGGATGCAGAGCAAGAGAGAAATCCCTGAACTTGGCACAACGCAGCCCACTTTTCTCTTTCTACGATTGAAACTGATAACATGAAGATTAAGATCCTGGGCTCTGGGATGAGATCAACTCCACCCCAAATCCCAACTCCACCCCAAATCTCAACTCCACCCCAAATCCCAACTCCATCCCAAATCCCAACTCCACCCTTCTCCAACCCTGTGATCTCAGACAGGCATAATAGTCTCCCTGAGACCCAGCAAGGTGGAGATGATGAGAAATGGCAGAGAGAATCAAAGAACTCATAAGCATGGGGCTCTGTCTCAGTGCACGGGACCAGTGACATGGCGGTAAGGGGCTAACCATCGTGATAAGAGCAAGAACTAAAATGGCGACCGTAAAAATGATACTGATGAGACAGTGCAGGGGAAGGAGGAGGGAGAGAAGGAGGAAGGGAGCAGGGGATGTGGCAGCTTCCAGGAGGAACTGAATTCCAAAATAGGTTCTGAAGACATGGAAGAACTCTGTCAGAGTCTAGAACATTCCATGGACTGGGCAGGGGGAACAGGGAGACAGCAAGTCAAAAAGGCATAGACAAAGATCCTGAAGCTCACTCTCCTACTTGGAATGTCAGACCCCAAGGGAGGAGAGCGAGCCCCAGACAGTAAAGGAGCAGCAGTGCCCAGCGGCCCAGAGCCGGTCAGCAGAGGCCTCCAGCCACCTTCCAGCCACCAGAGGTAGCCGCCCGGGTGACTGCACTCAGTGACACCAGATGGCCTGCGCCCTCAAATCACCGCAAGGCTGACTTTTCAGCCGTGTCCTCCGGAGGCATTCATTTTCACAGAGAAGCTGTTGGGGACAGGGAGCAACCAGATCCTGCATCTTCAAGGCAATTCCTCGGTGGGAGCAGCCCCTCTCTGCACCCCGACTGCCTCTGCGCACCCAGACAGACGCTGCTGGTGTTGGAAAGGTTAGGCCTGCCTGGAGCAGTTGAGCGGAAACTCGAATTCGGAGAACAATTTGCTACTCATAAGGAGCGATCACTCAGCAATGCACTGACGGGCTTCCAAGAATCAGGCCATCACCCCGTGGCTCCCGTATTGCTCTGCCTGGATTCCTGTGACCTTGAGGTGTGAAACCTCTTAAGATCTGGAGTCTGGCGACAATGGCTACTCAACAGAGGCCCCATCCAAGGGATCTCACTAGCAACACAGAACCTCAGGCCCCACCCTAGACCTCCTGGATCAAAATCTACATCTTAACAAAGATTTCCAGGAGATTCCTGGGCAGAACTGTGTGTGCAAAAAATACCTTTTGAGGGGAATTGCAGACTCTGAACCCACGTGGCTAAAAACCCATTGTCCTAAACTTAATTAAAAGTAAACCAGTTATATATCCACAGAAGAATCAGAAAAGCTTCCATTGGTCAAGGGCCCCTGGAATGTCACGGGTCTCCTGTATGACTTCTCATTTGGCCATCTCCCTGTTTTACAGATGGCAGCACGGACATCCAGACAGATGGAGTAGCTTGCACAGGGCCGTGCAGGCAGCAGGTGACTGCTGGGCCCATGTTGGCTCATCCCCGGAGACTGAGGATGTGGTTCACCTCCCAGAGTTCATGACCACGGGCTTGATCATCAACAAGAAGGCACGATGGCTCTTGCATGGCTTAAATGTGCTTTGTGTCCCCAAGGGCCCTTTGTCGCTAAGGGCTTGGTCCCTGGGGTGGTGCAAGTGGGAAGCGGTGGAACCTTCTTGAGTGGGCCTAATGGGAGGTCCCTAAGGGTGTGTGCTCTCAGGAGGGACTGTGGGGCCTCATCCCCTCTGATGGCCTGTTTGGTGACATGCACTTTGCCTCCACCATGATGTCATGTAGCTCAAAAACAGGGCTCTCCCCAGAACTGAACCCTGCAGGTGCCAGGCCCCTGAACCTCCAAACCCATAAATGACATCTTTCTCTTTATCAGCTAGCTGACAGATATTTTGTTGTAGCAACTCAAAGCTGACTAATACAAGCAGTGTCAGCTGGGCCCCAATTGGAAGACAGAGCTCTTCCATGGAGCCCTGAGACTCAAGAAACTAGACACACAGCTCCTGAGAGACAGAGGTTACTGTCATCTTGCCTGGCATAACGGAGGCCCTGGGTTGCATCCCCGGCACCAGAGGGGACAGGATAGAAAAAAAAAATAGAAATTATGGAGATAGTCTCCCTCACACCTACTATCTTACTATTGCCTTGTTCAAGTATGTCCTCCACACAGCCTCTGACTGACTGATTGATTGATTGATTGAAGAATGATTGGTTTATACCAGGAATTTAACCCAGGGGTGCTTAACCACATCCCCAGTCCTTTTTATGTTTTTTTTTGTTGTTGTTATTGTTGTTGTTTTGAGACAGAGTCTCACTAAGTTGCTTAGGGCCTCACTAAGTTGCTGAGGCTGGCCTTAAACATGGGATCCTCCTGCCTCAGCCTCACAAAGCACTGGGATTACAGGCACGCACCACCATGCCCAGCTCAGACTGATATTTTAAATATTCAGATCGGATTGCACCATTCTGCTTAAAACCTTCCAAGGGTTTCCCATTGCCCTTCAGACAAAATCCAAGCCCCTTCCTCAGGCCTATGAGGTTCTGCACCACGGGGTTCTACTTCTGCAAATGCCCGGGTGCCTCTTTCCTGCTCGCTCTGTAAGCCAGTGCCACCTTAGATCTCGGCAGGAGGAGTCCCCATACTGGGCCCCATGTTTTAGACACATCTCACGAGCGCAGACAAGAATAGATCTAAAGCCTGTGAGAGCAGCTGCAGGTGTGGCCCTCGAGGCCAGCACGGTGGGGTCCACGCCCTGAACACCCATTGCCGTACCTGACCATTAGCCCCGGGGATGCTTCTCAGCATCCTTCACTCTCTAAAACAAAAAAGAGACACACCATGGAGAATTGTCTCTGGTGCCCTGCTGATTTCAGAAACAAACACTGCTCCTGAAGGCAGAGAAATTTTCAGCGTTGGAAACACTTAGGGAAGGAAAAATACAAATTAATTAACTTGTCACATCCCTCCTCTCAGATAACAGGAATGCAATAGATTCTTACAAAACGAGGCATTGTTTTCCAGCAACGCCAAGCAACCGTTTACTAGGTTCCCTTCGTGTTTCAATTCATGGGTCCAGAAGTGCTCATGAATTTGCACGGTATTGGCGATGGTTGGACATGACAGCCGAGAGACATTTTGCAATATTAAATGATTTATAGTGCTCTCAAGTTTGTATTATTGGAGGTCTAGATTCCATTCGTGGCAAATTGAAGCATGATTTCTATTCTTTATTGTGACAACAGGCTGAACTCCTAATGCTAAAATTATTTAATGAGTCTGAATTTAAGTTCCTAAAGCTGAAATGAATTCCGGTTTTATTTAAATTATGTGGCTTTGGATCTTGATGTTCATTAATTATAACCTGCATTTGTCTTTTTCAATTTCATAGATAAATGAAAAAATATTTAGGCATAAAATATGTGATTCTCCCTTTGTATCCTTGGGCCCTGCAAATACTGTATCAGGGCTGTTCCAGGTTTCCAATCACACTGGGATTTCTTGGGTTCCTCCAATGCACTGACTTCTTTCTGACCTCAGGGCCTTTGCACATACTGCTTACTCACCTAGAACACACTTCCTGCCAGCATTGTTCACCTAGCTCACTCCTCCTCATGCCTCATAGCTTGCTTACCTTTAAGTCCCTGGCCAGGTGTTAATCCCTGATCAGGCACGCCCATTGCTGCTGTTCTTTTTTATATTTATTGGTCCAATATCTTCCTTCCCCAATAGACTGTAACCTTCCTGAAGCCAGAGACTGTGTCTGTCTCATCCACATCTTTCTCTCTGGTGCCTGAGGCAAAACCAAGCTCAAAGTAAATGCTCACCTTAAGTGGGTAAATGATTGGCAGAACACAACACTGCCAGCTCTGGTCACAGTAATCGTAATGACACATTCGTATCTATCCAGTTGGACCATAAGCCAGAGGCCAAAAGCTGCCACATGTGCCCTGCAGGTTGTTGAGTGAATGTGCCCCACCCCCCACAGTCCATGCATTGGAAACTCAACCTGTGACCCATCATTGATGAGAAGTAGGACCTTTAGGTTAGGTCACGAGAACTCCGTCATGGTGAGAGGGTCACTGCCGTTATTGCAGAAGTAGGTTAGTAATCACAAAGGTGGGTTCCTGGTGAAATGATGAGTCCAGCCCCCCAGCCTTCCTTCCGTCTTGCAGGTTCTGTCTGTCCGTCTCTCACTCGCCTTTGCTTGCCCTTCTTCCTTCCACCGTGGATGATGCAGCAAGAAGGCTACTGCCAGAGACCTTAATCTTGGACTTCCTGGCCTCCAGAACCGTGGGAAATACATTTCTTTCTCTTATAAATTCTCTGGCTGATATAGTTTGGATCTGGACTGCCCCCCAAAGGCTTCTGTGTTGAAGGTTTGATTCTCAGGATAGTGCTTTTGGGAGGGAGCCGAGCCTTTAAATGGTGGGAGGAGGTCTTCAGATCATTGAAGGTATGCCCTGGGGGATTGTGGGACCTTAGCTCCCTCCTTGCTCTCTCATTTTCCTTCCCACCTATTAGGTAAGTAGTTTGCTCCTCCACATGTCCTGCCATGAGGCCCCATAGCAACAGGACCAACTGACCGTGGACCTTAACTTTCAAAACTGTTAAACCTTTTCCCTTTATAAGTTGACTATCTCAGCTATTTTGTTACAGTGAGGGAAAGCTGACTAGCAATGGTATTCTAATAGCAGCACAAAGCAGAGTAGGACACCCCAATGCACTCATTTACATTGGTCTCATATGGCCGAGATTAACGCTCAGTCACCAAACATTTCTTTTCCTGAGCTCCCAGTTCAATTATATTTCCAAAATCTGTCTTTTGGTTTGTCACAAGCATGTGACTAAGTTCTAGCCAATAAACTCTGAGAAGTGGTGAGGGCCACTTCCAGTCCTGGCCCTTGAAAAACTTCCATTCAAGGTCTCTATCTTCAGTCAGATGAATACTGTTGCTCTGGACAACCCTGGAACATGGGAAAGCCTTCACTCATCAGCCTGAGCTCCTAAATGACCACATGGAGGAAGGACCTTGCCACTTACCTTCTGTCAACCAGGAACACCCACCTTAGACTGTTCCACCAGCAAGTAAAACATTCTAGCTGTGGTAAGACGTTGGGCTTTGTTTATTATAGTGGCTGATGTCTTCCTACCACAGACCCCTTGAGTATTTGAACTTAGGACCCCTGCATAAGCTCTTGGAGGACAGATAATGTCTCTGTCACACCTTTATCTGTCTGCAGTGCTTTTCACAGTGCTGGGCCTTAGATGGATGGATGGATGGATGGATGGATGGATGGACAGACGGACGGATAGACGGGTGGATGGGTGGATGGATAAGTAGATAGGTGGATGGATGGATGGGTGGGTGGGTAGATGGATGATGGATGGATGGATGAGTGGATGGGTGAGTGGATGAATGGGTGGATGGGTGGGTGGGTGGATAGATGGGTGGGTGGATGGGTAGATGGATGGAAGGATGAGTGGACAGATGACAGATGGACGGGTGGATGGGTGGGTGGATGGGTGGATAGGGTGGATGGGTGGGTGGGTGGATGGATGAGTAGACGGGTGGGTGGGTGAGTGGGTGGGTGGATGGATGGACGGACGGACGGATGGACAGATGGACGGACAGATGGATGGGTGGGTGGGTGGGTGGATAGTGTGGATGGAAAGATGGGTGGATGGGTGGGTGGATGGGTAAATGGGTGGACGGGTGGGTGGGTAGATTACAGGAAGAGAAAGAACCCATGTTAACTGCAAGCAGAGCCAAGGCAGGCTAACTCCACAACTCCACCCTAATGGATCCCAGCACCATGCCCACTCATCAGGTGACCTGTGCACTGGTGTCAAGAGACAGGAATGAAGTTAGAGCTGTCACCTAGAAAACAAATTGCCTGTGTTTACCTATATTCCATTGTAACCTCATCTGGAACATATTCTCCCAGTTCCTGCTACTTCAGTCTTCTCTCTTGACTCCATAATGTTCTGGAAGCAGAGCCTTATTGGACAAGAGGAAGAACAGGATGCACTCTACCTTTTCATAGTGATGCATCACCAAATGTTAATTCCACGACCAACTGAGTCTGACATAAAAGTGGCCACCGAGCAATGTCTATGCCACCTCTTTTTGATCAGAAGTTTAGAATGGAAAAAATAATGATCAACCTCACATCCTTAAATCCCATTCACCTACATTGTTCCATTTAATCCTCAAACATTCATGTGGTATATGAAGGCAGAATAGGCATGAATGTCCCCATTATGCAGGAGCAAATACTTCTCACGCTTTATTTTGTGTGTCCCAAGCATTACACTAAGGACTTCACATGTGTTATTCTGTTCAAAACCAAAACAACCTGGTGAGGCATGTTCTACTATCATCAACCCACTTTACTAATGAGGGCAAGATTCCGAGGCCAAAATGATTAAGTGATTGTCTTACTTCATAAGTCAGTAAGACGTGGAGCCAGGAATTGGACTCCTATCCATCTCAATCCAAGGTGCTGAACGGTTAGTTTGCTGTTGTATCCTCTGCACTCTGTGATTTATGTTTGCTTTCTGTCTTCTCTACACCATTGTGAGCTCACCCACGCAAAGACCAAGGCACATACGCTGTACCTCCTCCCCACTGGCCAAGAGCCTGACACTTCGAACAGCACATGTGTCATGAAGAACATGGGAAAGAGCAAGAGGTTAAAAGGACCTGTCTATCCATAGCCACATAGCTGGATAGTAACTCCCTGGCCTGAGACCAAACACAGTTCTGAATCCAAGGATTTTGAATAATAATAATAATAGGAATAACAATATCAGCTAATGTTTATTGAAAATTCATATCAGGCCCTAGTAGGCACACGTGATTTCATTTAATTCTTGAAATAACCTTATAAAATAGGCACAATGATACCCTCATTTTGAAACAGAAGCTCAATGAGATAAGATAGCTTGCACAAGGTTACTCAGCTAATAAATCTGAGACTCAGCCTGTCATATCTAAGTTACTTAATACCTGCCAACTCCCTCCCCTGAGAAATGGACCTGGTTTTTTTAGTCCACTCCAAGTTGTTGGATCCTTCACTCCTGATATCCCAAACATGACCCTCGCCCATCTAACTATGAATACCCCACTGCTCAAAGGTTCCTGTGATGGAGCTTCACCTCTGGAGGATACAGGGGACTCTGTCCAGAATCATATCACATGGGCTAAGAGTATGGGCTTCTGAGTGGCAGACCGGGCTCCGAGGCTGTTAAGATTTGAATATCAGGTTTCCCCCAAAAGCCATGTGTTAGGCAAGGCGGCAATGTTTCAAGACGGAAAAATTAAGTTTTGAGAGTGGGAACCTCATGAGAGAATTAATCCATTTGGTGGATTAATCCATTTGGTGGAGTAATAATTTGAATGGAGTACTGGGTGGTAACTGTAGATGGGTAGGGTGTGGTTGGAGAAAGTACCACTGGGAAGTTCTGCCTAACCTCAGACCCACACTGAACCTCTGAAACTATGAGCTGAAATGAACTTGTCCCCCTCTAAGTTGTTCTTGTCAGGTGTTTTGGTAACAGGGACGAAAATCTGACTTTCACAAATCTCCTCTTCCCTGGCTGCACAAGTGGTTGGAGGGAAGAGAGAAGGGACCTTCTGGAGACTATTAGCTCTCTGTGGAACATGTCCTGGGCTCCCTAACACCTGCCATATCCCCACTGCATACTTCAGACGCTCCAGCCAGCTGCCATTCTTCTTTATGTCTCCATCAACCTTGTACCCTTTCTCTTAACTACCTTTTTACCAATCAACCCTTCCACCATCTTTCTTCCCCCTTCAATCCTTCCTTGCACCCATCCATTCAGCAAACATTTATTGACCAAATACTTTCTTCCCAGCCTTGTATTGGGCTTTGGGGTCCCAAAGACAAGTAAGACAGGACACAATGTGGTGTGGTGGTCCAGAAGGAGGACCAGCAGGTACAACGGGCACAGGTAACAAACACCTGGACTCTGTCACTCAGCAGCTGCATGCCCTTGGACAAATCCCTGTGTCTCTCTGAGCCTCGCTCTCCTCCTGTATAAAGTGGGGGTAACGTAGCATTAAATCATAACCATTTGGGAGAAGAAGGCAAGGTGCAGCCCTCAGTGCATGCTCCAACGCCCTTAGTTGTCATGGACATTGTAAAACCAGCTCCTGCCCTGGAGGAACTCAGAGTGTGTTCAGGAGGCAACTCTTAATAAAGTAAGGTATCTGATGGGGGACGAAGTAGTCAAAGTCAGCCTGGGGCGTCAAGGCAGAAATAGGTAGATCCCAGCTCCTTCTCTCATAACAGGCCTCTTTTCTAAGAGAAGAGTTATTCTGAATTACTCATTGACCTTGAGGCATCCAGAATGACTTCATAGATAATAATCCCTTTTCTCCCTTAGACCAAGGTCTTTGCTGAAGAGTTTTTCAGCATTCTGCCTGCGTGTCTCTCTTTCTGAGTTTAATAGATCTTCATTCCTATATTTTACATCTAGACATCCTTGGAACTTGATATCTCTTAGATTTATTTAAAAATTATAGCAGGGAAATAGGCCTTGAATGCCATTTAACCCCACATTTCTTGGTTTGCCTACTGGCAAAACCCAGAGAAGTTTAGTGATTCGTGGGAGTTCACACAGCTAACTTGGTGATCCTATTGGAACTGGAACCAAGGTATCATGGTGCCTCCCCCAGGTTATTCCCAACCAACCTCTAACTTTTCATAGTATTTTACACCAAGCTACCACCCCATAGTCTTCTTTCTATGTATTTCTTTATCTGTATCTTATCCATGATATGATGGAAAGCTTAGGACCAAATAATCTTGGAATTTTACTTGGCCTCATCAAGTCTGTGTCTCCATCTGTAAGATGCAGTTCAGACCAACCTCACAAATTGGACATGAAGGTTAAATGAGAGAATTTAAGTGAAAGTGCTTTAAGAAATGTATGTTATCTTTGATTCTCAGAATGGAAGACTCAGGATTCTGGGCTGGCTGGAGCGGACTGTAATGTGTATGCACTTTCCATCATATTTCTGCTACTCAGGAGATGCTTACTGAATAAAAGAAACTGGCTTTCAAGAAAGTAAAGTAGATGTGCTTTTATCTATCCCTCAAGCTAAGTATAACTCTAAGTCCTGGACATTTTGAATAAAAAAAAACAAAAAACAGACATATAAGCTCTACCTTCACTTGACAGTGACAGGTGGCCCTGCCACTCCTCCCCTGTCAGAGCAGTGTTATAGAAAACCAGCTAAAATCGAAGAGTTACAGAAACCTAGCCTCCTGACTTAACACAAAAATGTCTAGACTTCAATAGAAAATCACGTATCACCCTAAGAAATAGAGATCGCAAACTGAAAGGAAAAAAAAAAAAAAAGACAATTAATAGATATCCATAACAAGATGGAGTTTTAAGCAGCCAATGTAAAAAAAAAAATGCTCTAGTGAACACTTAAAAACACACTGGAAACAAATGAAAGAATGTAAAAACCTCAGTAAATAAATAGCATCGGCAAAGAAGCAGAAGGTAGGAAGAAGAAAGAAAGGAAAAATCTTCGAATATAAGAGTCAAAGTTTTAAGACTCAACAAAACAGATTCAAATACAGAATGGACGGGAGAGAGAGGAAATGATCAATAAACTGGGAGAACACAGAGAAAGTGAAATTAAATAAAAGAAAGCCAAACAAACAAACAAAAAAATGAGCCCAACCTCAGGGACCCGAGCGACAGCAACAGAAGACAGAAGACGGTCCAGCATTTGTGTCACTGGAGCCCCAAAAGAAGAAGAGAGAGAGGATGGATCGCAGAAGGGCAGCTGAGAAATGGCTGGAACCAGCGTCTGCAGGGTCATCGGCATTGTCTCCGTCTCATGTTGGCTGTCTCTTTCTCCACACCAGGTCCACCATCTCATAGCTGGGCCTCCTCTGCTTGGGGTATCCCTGAGTTTACATCTTAACAGCCCTGGACCCAGAAAAGAAAAAAAATTTCCTGCACTGCCTTCCAGTTTGTAAAAAAAAAAAATCCCCTGGAAGGACTCTGATTGGTCGCTTTGTGAGCCTTTTCTTCCCCTTCCACCAATCTCTGGAAGCAGAAATATGAGTGAGATAGGATCCATCCACTCGCGTCCAGGGGCGGGATCTGTCAGCCAAAGTCTAGAGGCTGGGCAGCCAAAGCCTGTGGCTCATGAAGCTGCTTTTAAAACATGAAACCAAGACAAAACCTAACTCCTCTCCTCCCACCAACTGAATCTTTCTACACAGAATCCTTAAGGAATCTGGTAGCAGGGCTTCTCAACCTGGGCTCTCCTGGCATTAAGGGCCACATGATCTTCTATTGAGGTGTGCCAACCTGTTCATTGTAAGACACTGAGCGACAGCCCTGCTCTCTTTACCCAGTAGATGCCAGTAGAAGTGTTCTATCTTCCAGTTACGATGACTGAAAACATCTCCAGACGTTGCCTACTGTCCCCTGGTGAGCAACCCTGCTCCTGGTTGGCAGTCGCTGCAGGGGAGGACGGTGAGATGGGAGAGAGAGGGCTCTTTTCCCCAGAAGCTGTTATCCAGGAGCCCATCTTGAGGGGCAGGAGGAATAGGAGAAGGACGAGGAGGAAGCAGGGAGGGAGGCCTGGGGACCACAATGCCGCTGTCACCTCCTGTGTCATTCTCCCATTAGCCCTTTGGCATCCACTAATTTGTCATGTTATCTGGTTGTCACTTTGGAAGAAGAGCTAGGGCCCCGGGGCACAGGAAACAGAATGAGGCAGCTGAGTACATCAGAGTCGGAAAGGGAAAGCAAGACTGAGGACCCAGACTCCCGAGGAAGGACAGAAACCGTGGGAGTTCAGCACCAGTGGGGACCCCCGAGGGTGCTGGCCTGGGCTCTTGCATCTGGCACCAAGGGCTTTCCAAACTGACCACAGAGAATTCTCATAATTCAGAGTTCTAAATTGGGATGGCTCAGGCTTCACGTCTTCCAAACCCTGCAAGAGTAGAAGGAAAAATCTTTTTATGTCCACATACAGATGAAGAAATTAAGACCCTCTCATATTAAAAGTCTGGGTCTTTCCATCTGGACAAGTCAGGCTTCAATTCTTGGCTCTACCACGTACGAGCTGTTTTTTTCTTGTCAAGCTACTAAATCCCTCATCTGTAAAACAGAATCAATGCCTCGGTAACATAGGTTGACCTGAGGATTAAATTGGCTAATGCGGGTGACGAACATATCAGGACACCTGTCACTTAGCAAGCACTCAATAAGGTAGTGGCTATTGTTGCCATTGATCACGAGGATTCTAAGAAAAATTAAAATCAAGCCATTTAGCCACAGAGACTCATTGCCAGTACATTTACATTTACCTCATGTACATTTACGTGATGAGCCAGGTCATTTGATTTGATGTTTGACTATCCAGCACCATTTTACTATTCTGTGATAACCGAGGCTGAGAAAGAGGCTGAAGTTTGATTATCTAGTAAAGTGTCTGGCATTTAATGTTGTCTTACTTCATCTCACTGTGATATTGTGAATTAACCAATAGTATTTTCATCTCACATATTTAAAAAAAAAAACTGAGACTTGGGAGATGTCATTTTCCCCCTGTCACTCAAGCTGGGAGGAGAGTGGATTACTGGTTTCGTGTTATCAAACACTGTCGCTCTTTGCAGTCTGTTGTTAAGAGTGTGGAATGGTGTCATCACTCTGGCCATGAAGACCTGAGAAGTCTCAGGGAGTAGGAAAGCCTTGGAGAAAGCTTTTCCTCAGTGGGGAAAAAATAGACATACAGAAAAATGCAATTGAGGAGAAATGGCTTCCCTGTGTAACGTGCAGAATAGTTGCCACCATCCTGCAACTATGAGCTGGAGGGAAAACCAAAACATCAAAGATGTCTGAGCAGAAGACAGATGGGTCACTGATGAGATCACTCAGCCACTTAGTTAACAGTCATGGGCATCTCTGTCTCAGGACTCCTTTCCACATGAGAAAATAAATCCCCTTTTGGCTCCTGTGTTCTTTGCCGCCAAGAGCGTTTTAATGCGGTCAAGCATAGTAATACCATTAATAGGGTTCACTGTGCACTTACTATATTCCAAATACCATACTAAGCTTCTTAGCAAAAACAAAGAATTAGACGGTTTGGGTCAGGGATTGGGACAGAGATATGGATTATGACCACATTGCAAAGAGCCCTTTATGCATCATCAAGGACTGTGAGGAATACGTTGGCTGAACGGGCATTTCATACCTGCAACAAACCCACAAGGTCGATCCTATTATTATTTCCATTTTGTAGGTATGTAATAGAATAGAAGAAAAAAACTAGCATTTGTAGGTGGAAAATACAGCGTGGTCTCAGAACTGGCAGTAGAGACTAAGAAAACGCAGGTGGATGTCAATCAGCAGCAACACAGCCAGGCTCTGAGGACAGATGCTCTGAGCCTAGCCATGGAGTGGCCAACCCGAGTGGCCTCTGAGGATTAGACTTGATTTGTGCACAGACACACAAAACTGGTCAAAAAATGACCAGTGGTTGCAGTTCAATCTCCCGTCCCTCTGTGGACATGGGCACGTGCTGACCTCAAGCACTGGGCCAGTCAGGCCTCTGAAGTCACATATTCTCTTATTGTAGGAAACAACATGATCTAGTGGCTTCAATAGGAAATCGGGTGTCACGACAGGGCTGGCCTGGAATAGTACATAAATGCCCTCCAGTAGACAACTTTACTCTTGGGACCGCGGTATGATGGCTCCAGGGTCAGACTACCCGGGTTCGGACCTTGGGTCTGCTGCCACTTATTGGCCGTGTGACCCGCAGTGAGTTCCTTCTAAGCAAAGGCTCTGCTTGCTCATCTGTAAAGTGGAGGAAAACAGAGGGACCCAGCTGTGAGGGTGGTGGAGGTGCAATGATAGAAGTCACAGAGACAGTGAGCGGTGGGTCACTAAGGACCTTCTGTCAGCCAGGCGTGTTCTGGGGGTGACGAGACAGACAAGGTCCCTGTGGTCATGGAGCTCACATTAAAGCACATTTTTAAAATAACAAAATAATATCAGGCAGTGATCCAACTGGAGCTGCTTGGGACACAGAAGGGGAGGTTTGAGCAGAGACTCGAATGAGCAGGGACGCGGGGTGCGGGGTGGGGATAGCGAGTGTAAAGGCCCCGAGGCAAGAGTTTGGTAGGTTTTGTGGAGGCGATAAAAGCAGATCTGGACAGAGCAAACCAAGGCAGTGCTTAGATCCTGGAGACTTGTCACCTTGTCTTTATTTTTGATTTTTCTCTACTTGAAGATGGAAGGCACTGACAGAGGTTTTGAAACAGCCCAGTGCTTACCAGGGCACCTGTTAGCAAACAGGCTTTGCATAGCTGACATCTATTACTAGTACCACTAAGATGAGGACGAGGAGTACGACGTTGAAAAGTAGTGAAGAATAAATTATGCAATATATGCAAAGGACCAAAATGGTAGCATGTCCTTAAAAATGTTACTGCTTTCCCACATTTGCTCCAATGCATTTGGACCTCTCGTGGGAGACTTAGACCGGAAATCGCCCTTTCACAAATGGTGCTCACCAGCATTTTAAACTGAGGTCGAACTTCCTATTCCCCCTTCACAAACTAAACCAGCCCTGGCAGTTGATTTTTCAAAAACTGCATAGTTATCTATCTACCCTAATCCATGGATGATATATTCCAAGACCGCTAAAGGATGCCACAGATAATATTGAATTTTCTATATTTATGCTTTTTGTAATAAATATAAAATATTATATATTTATGCATAAATATATATAGTTAATGTTGTATATTCATTGTCATATAATATGTTACATAGATTTTTAAACTCTATTTGTTCCTATATGCACTGCAGCATTGCCACATAGTAGCAGAGTTAGTCTCATTTTCCATGATTCATGCCCTAATGCATCACTATGCTAGAACTTTGGGGCCATTGTTAAGTAAAATAAAGATCACTTGAACAGAAATACTGTGATATCATGACAGTCTATCTGACTACCAAGATGGCTACTAACAGAGGGGTAGCATATACAGAGTGGATCCACTAGCGAAGGGATGATTCATGTCCCAGGCAGAACAGAGCTAGACAGTGAGATTTCATCATGCTACTTAGAATAGCACCAGATTGGTAAATTAAATGGTAAAACTAGAATTTAAAATTTAAATGGTATATAAAAATACCATTTAGTATTTGCAAACTGTGGTTAACAAATACTAAATGGTAACTGAAATCACAGAAAATGAAACCACAGATATGGGAGGACTTCTGTATTCACCAACAGAAATGTTGCTACTGGGTTTGAACCTCTAATGACCCCTCAAAAAAACAGCAACAAAATAGAAAGAAAATAAATCCATGATGATCCTGTCCTATATGGTCAATACTGCCCCATATATTGTCAGGAGATACTGTGAAGGAGATGACTTTCAGGGTTCTCAGCCCAATATAAAATAATATTGGAGCATTCTAATGATATCAAGGGGAAGTCTCAAGAGGGTGCTAGCTTGTCTCCAGTGCCCCCTAACACTAGCTAACCCCTCCTTTCAACAAAGAATGAACGGCCTGACACTCGGAGCCTTGGCAGACTAAGGCACTCACTAGAATTTTAATGACATTGGGTTTTTTCCGCCATGATTTTTAAAAAATGCTTTCCTTCTTTATAGAACAAGAGAGACTAGTTTGCGTATATATGAAAAAAATTATTTAATAAATTTTAAGCAATCGAAGTATTTTTACATGAGTCAATGTAAACTGGCATATACATAACAGGACAAGTGACAAAAGTCACGCACCTGGTACCAAAATGGCTAAATTTCAGGAAATGCTGATAGAATGCTTTTACCCTTGTAGCAATGCTTTTGGGGTAACTGGCATTTTTATCTCCAGTTTGTGTGTAGAAACAGTGACACAGAGTCAAGAAATGACCCAGCCAAGGTCACACAGTCCTCTGAAACCCAGTTGCACTGGGCTCTGGTGTTTGAGGGCTCACCAGGTCACCAGGTCATGGTATTCGCTTGCAGAATTGGGAGACTGTCCTGTGCATCACTTAAGTCTCCAGAGACCTGCTGGCTTTGGAAATTAGCTGCCAGGTATCTGATGAACCCTCACCTGCAGAAGCCCCAAAGCACCCCTTGGATTCTTCTGCAGCCTCTCCCTACCACCCCACTGTGCCAGCTAAAGGGCCAGGAGGTGCCCAACCCCAGCTGGCACTGCAAACTGGTCTTCCGGATCAGTGATGCAGAGTTCCCTAGAAAATAAGGCCATTAACAAAAAGGCAGCCTCCAGCATCCAAGTATTCAGGACATTCTGGAACTTTCCTAAACAGGACAGCTCATTCCTCTGCTCCCTCCTGGCCAGCAGATTACCCACCTGCTGGCCTCTGTGCTGTTCTCCTTTGTCATCCTTGCTGCTTGGCGGAGCCGGCCTTATCTGTACGTTGATGAGTCATGCTTTCTGTACATTTCAATGTTTTATCCCTGCAGGGAAGATTCTGGTAAGTACCTTCACTCTCCCAGCTCTTAATACTCCCAGCCTCCCTCTTAGGACTATTTCGGAGGCTCTTAAAGAAAACTGAACTTTTAGGCAGTTGGAGGGCAATGAGCGAGAAGGGGGAAAGCATGGGGGACCGGGGAGTGTGCCCGTGCCGAGCCGATCGGAACCAGTGTTCCTACCGTCTCTCTTCTGTTTGACAACTTGAGCCCCTGGAATGTCCCAGGTATTGCACAGGGTGTCAAAATCCCAGGCTTCCCACGCCGTACAAACCAAGAGGGAGT
The DNA here is from genome assembly GCF_047511675.1 of Marmota flaviventris. Classification (NCBI taxonomy): domain Eukaryota; kingdom Metazoa; phylum Chordata; class Mammalia; order Rodentia; family Sciuridae; genus Marmota; species Marmota flaviventris. The sequence goes on along the minus strand of NC_092516.1, from coordinate 13,868,250 downwards.
GACATCCCGTAACTTTTTACTCACCCAACACAGACAGGATGTCAACTGTAAGTTACTGTCATTTCCGAGTATGTTGGCTTTTGAAGCCATCTGAGTTACGCAATGAATGACATTAGAGTCCCAAAACACTGTGTTCCAGCTCTGAGGATGCTCCGTGACCTCAGACACCCCACCTGTCTTCTTCGGACTTACTTTTTCACCTGTACAATGGGAGAGATGGATGAGTCATCTCTGTGGTTTTCATATTTCTGCAATGCTGGGTGATCACGGGTCCCTCGCCGGCTCTCCCTGGGCTGCAGAGTTCTCGTCTATAACATGAGCTGATGATGTCACTCTGGCCACTTCACATGAGTAGTGATAAGGGTTAAAATAAAACAGCGTACCTGGTTATGCTTTGTGCAAAGTAAAGTTTTAGCCATTGTGCAAGGATTCGAGAATGAAGGCAAGGTCACTGGCTAACCAGCGGACGTCCTTGGGTTGCTGGCTACAGAAACCGTCTCTGGAAGACTTAAACCAAAGGGGGTTTATTTATTTATTTATGGACCTACTTATTTTGGACAAGTATTCTTTACATTTCTACAGAGCCTTGTCCAGAAGGTCTTTTCTTTGTGTGAGGTTTTGTTTTGGTTTTGGGTTGGTTTTTTTTTTTTAAGATTATGATGAAAACATTTAATATGGTATCTATCCTTTCAATCAGTTTTTAAGAGTACAATTCAGCAGTGCTGACTCTAGGCACAATGTTGCACAGCAGATCTCGTGGGCTTATTCATCTTGCTCTACTGAAATGATCCTTACAGAACAGCAGCTCCTCATACCCCGACCTCCTTGTTTCTGTGACTTTGGCTATTTGTTGTTGTACATTGCAAGATTTCTTTCTTTTTAAAGGGTGAATAATATTCCATTGTATGTATAGACCACATCTTTTTCATTCACTCCTTCCATGATGGACATTTAGGTTGTGTTTGCCTCCTGGCTACTGTAAGTAAGCTGCGGTGACCATAGGGATGATGAGCTATTAGAGGCTCACAGAGGAACAGGAAGCCACGTCATGCAGGAAACAAGAATCACAATAATGACCCAGAGCAGATGAGTCAGGGTATGCGGACCCCGCCAAGATGAATGACAAAATACAAACTCTTCTCCTATCCTTACTTTACTCTCTCAAGATTCTAAACCCCACAAGAAAGTTCAGGACACCTACCTGCCTACCCCTGACTGTTCTGAAATTGAAAATCTGGCTCCTTCAGGGTGGCAAGCATCTGAAGTCACTGTCCTTCAAGACCACATTCAGCAGGGGAGAGTCACTCTCCAAAAGATCAGAATCTGCTAGGAAAAGAGAGAAGATTCTGGGAAGCCCCTAAATGCAAATTAATTACTGTTCAGAAATTAGTTTAACAGTCATTAAACACGCACATGGTGCATACGTATAATCCCTGTGACTCGAGAGGCCGAGGCAGGAGGATCACAAATTCAAGATGAGCCTCAGCAACTTAATGAGACTCTGACTCAAAATGAAAATCTAAAAAAGGCTGCAATGTAGCTCAGAAGTGAAGCGCCCCTAAATTCTATGGCCAGTACCTCAAAAGAGAAAAAATAAAGAAATTAATTAAATGCTCAAATAATCACAATGTGCTGCTTTCAGATACGATTTTTGGGTTGATTTACTTTTTTGCCAATTCATGTCCTCCTCCCCTGCCCACGGGTACCAGGTAATTTGGTTGCATATACCATGATGGCTTTTCTCTTTCCTCTGTCTCTTCTCGTCCCTCCTCCCCTCTTCTCTGTTCCTCCTTCTCCCTTTGAATTCCTCCTCCCTTCCTTCCTCTGTCTCCCCACCCTGCTGCCTTGGTGAGGCTTTTCAGAACAAAGTGAGTCTTGAAGGATGCTCAAGGGTCTCTTGATCCCTCTGGACTGGGGAGAAAAGATGGTTGTCCTGACACCTCAACATCCTGGTCCCCTGCCCCTCCCTCGCCCTATCACACCCTCACACACAGATTGCGTATGTACACACGTGTGTGCGTGTACATGTATGTGCATATAAACGAGTGCATATATGCATGTGTACACATACATGTGCGCATGCATGTATGTGTGTATGCACATGTGTACATGCACGCATGTATGTATGCATGCATGTACGTGTGCACGCACGTGCATAGGCACTCACACACCTGATCCTTGCCTCCCCCTCCTCCCCAGCAAAGACCCCATTTTCTCCATTTCATCCACAGTCCTTCACATTCCGATGACATTTACCCAAGTGCAACATGGATCCTCTGTCCTCTCTCCGCGGCTGGGCATTCCCATCCCCTGCGGCTGCCCCTGACCACTCTGACAGGTCATGACACACAGGGGAGGCCTCAGTGCAGATTCTCTGGGAGGGGTCGAGCACGTCAAGAACCGCAGCAGATGGGTGTTAGGAGGAAGGCTGGGGCAGACGCTCAGTGGCTCACTGGAGAGCCCCGACAAGCCCCGCGTGGAGCACGACCAACAGCAGAGGACCCAGATAAACTGGTCAAAGCTCTCGCAGGGCAGGCCTAGGTCAGTGGAGACCCAGGAGCATCCCGGAAAACATCAGGCACCATTTGACAGCCTAATAGCAGGGAGGGAATTGTCTCCTGCATCAGCTCCAAAGGTTGGATTTCTCAAGAAGGGCGACCCCACCAGGAGACGCAGTTTTCACAATTGCTTTGTAATAATGTGCTTTACCAAGATACATGACATGACATATTTTTACCTGTATTTTATGATGACAATTTTCAAGCGTACATAAAACAGTGGAAATTTTTGGAGTGCAAACTCATACACCTATGACCTAGATTTAATTATCTCTATTTAATTTATCTCTGCGCTTTAATGCATATTTATCCCTTTGCGCAATTCTTCTATCTCCTCATCAAAGCTTTTGATTTTTAGATGCATTTTGAAATGAGTAGCAGGCATTAATCCACTTCAACCCGGAACTTCGGCATGAACTGAAGGTCACTATTTGTTTATGATTCATCCAGAAGATACGTTCGACATAAAAATAAAATGAAAGAGTTTGTGAGGAGGAACTGAAGAAGAGATGTACAGTTAGAACACAGAATTTTAGGGCGATGAACCTGCTCCATATGACACTATAATGGTGGGTTCATGTCATAATACATTTGCCCAAACCCTTAGAATGTGCAATACCAAGAGCGAACCCACGTAAACTGTGGATTTGGGTGATAATGATGTGTCAAGGTAGATTCGTCAGTTGTAACAAGTTGCTATGGTTCAGAGGAGTGTCCTCTCAAGGGTGTTAAAGGCTTGGGCTCCAGGGCGATACTATTGGAAAAGGTATTGGGGACCTTTAGGATGTGATGCCTGGTGGAAGGTCCTTAGGTCATGGCAGACATGCCCTCAAAAGGAATTATAGGACCCTAGTCTCTTCCTCTCTCTTTCTCTGTCTGCTTCCTAGCACAAAGGGGAGCAGTTGGCTCTGCCATTTGCAACTTCCATGAAGTGTGACCCTCACTAGAGGCCCAAAGCAATGGGGCCACCCAATCCTGCAGTGGAACCTCCCAAACCATGAATCAAAATAAAACCTTTTTTCTTTATAAGTTAAATGCCTCCGGTAATTTATTACAGTGACACAAAGCTGACTAAGGTAAAATTGTACCGCACTGGCTCAGGACGCTGATAATGGGGGAGGCTAAGCATGTGTGGGGACAGAGAGTATATGTATTTTGTTATGAACTTAAAACTTCTCTAAGAAATAAAGTCTATTAAAAGCTTTCTAATATAACATACAGCCTGGATCTAACAGCGCACTAGCCAACTGCCATCCCCCCGGCTGCACTCAGCTTGTAGACCTGTGTTGGTTTTGCCTGCCCAGCATCTCTCGGCCCCTCCCATTATGGAACTCTATTTCCCTTTGGGTAAGTGGCCCACCTCCTTTCCTCTCATAGTCCGTGTGTCTGGAAAATACTGATCCCTTCTCTTGGTGCCATTGCTGGACACAGGAGCCATTCAGTTTGTTGTTGTTGTTGTTTAGTTGGATGCAGAAATCCAATTCAAACTAGTTAGTTTGTTTGCAACAACCCAGTGGGTGCAAGGAGAGACTTCCCCAGGACTTCCACTGATGCTCTCTTTCAGCAACGGTTCTTAAACTGACGAGGTAAATCCAGGAAGGCTGGTGTCCATCCTTTTATCATATTGTACGCACCTGCTTAAGAATGCAGCCGATCAGAGCGGAGCAGTCCCCGCTGATGGAAAGAGACAGCGAGGTCTTGGGCCTGGACCCCCAGGGCTCACGTCAGGTAAGCATCTGCACGTTTTAGTTATGAGAGCCGATACATTTCTCTTTAAAAATTGAGCTCGTCAGAACTTTTCTCTATCGATTTCCATCAAAGGAGTCCTGAGAAGCGCCTAGTTACTAGGGAGCGGAGCTGGCAGTTCACACCCGGGTCTGACTTCAGGCCTTGGTGGGGCCCCGTGGACACTGCAGTTAGACCCGCCTTGAAGAGGCAACGCTTTAGGAAGCCCGGCCTGGCCAGGAGGCCATCGGAATCCAGGATGGGCAGGTGACAGACACCCACCCCCAGGGGCAACACAAGGCGGAAAGGATGTCACAGAGGAGAGCATATCTGTATCCATGGGCAGAGGGGATTATGGGTCAGGAAAGGCTTGGAGGAGAGGACCCATGGGGGATTCTTGACAAGGGAAGACACCCCAGAGGGCAGGTGACCTGTGATGGGAGCGAGGACCGGTTGCCCCAGCCCTGCCATTCAGAGCAACCTCAGCCATGACCGCTGTGTGTGTGTGTGTGTGTGTGTGTCCCTGTCAATCTGTCCATCTCTCTGTATATTATGTGTACGTGCACATCTGCCCATCCATCTTTGTATGATTGACAGCTGGCTCTTCCCTCCCTCTCCCTCCTCCCACCTCTTTCCTTCCCCCTCCCTCTCTGTCCCTCCTCCCCTCCTGCATTCACTCCTAACTTTGGGGGTGCACAGTCCACTCCATCATTAGCAACCCCCTCGTCCCAGCCACCATCATTTCTCACAGCCACATAACTTGTCTTTATTCCCGCCTCCGTTCCTGCCGTCGGCCCATCAATTCTCTTCCTCCTTGACAAAGTGAATGTTGGGAAGTGCAAATCTAATCACAGCTCCCCCCGCTGCTTAAAACCAGGGGTAAAAACCAAACCCCTCACCCACAGCCAACAAAAGCCCTGCCCACTCTCCAACTGCAACCAGCTCCTCGGTGTCCCACACTGTGGGGCTCTCCAGTTCCTCAGAGTGCTTCTCACTCCCACCCCAGGACCTTTGCACTTGCCCTGTCCTCCACTCAGATGCTCTCTTGGCCCCATGTCCCTTCACCCTTCTCATCTCTGCTCAAATATCACTTCCTTAAAGAACCCTCCTCTGACTGCCCACCCATACAGATCTCCTGTTCATGTTCTTCCAGTCCTAATTTTTTCACTGTAGCATTTATTCGTGTGGGTATGCATGCATGTGTGTGTGTGTGTGTGCATTGTATTTCATGCTTTTGACTCTAAGATCCAAGAAAGCAAAGACTATATCATTTTTTTTTTTTATATCAGGGATTGAACCCATGGACACCACATTCCCAGCCCCTTTTATTTGTTTATTTTGAGACAGTATCTCTCTAAGTTGCTTAGGGCCTCACTAAATTGCTGAGGCTGACTTTGAACTTGCGATCCTCCTGCCTTAGCTTCCTGAGTTTCTGGGACTACAGGTATGCAACGGCACCCAGCTATATCAACTTTTTAAAAATAACTGTATATCCAACCCACTACAGTGACTGGCATACACACTTGCACTTTGTTGCATCCCCAACTATGAGTAAAGTGTTGGTTTCCATCTATGGTATGTTTCTGTTGCGGGTTCTACTGAGTAAATAATTATTCCTTTAGACCCTGCCCTCTATCCCAGGGTGGAGAAATGCAATCTAGACCTAGAGGACCAAGGCAAATGAGAGGCAGCCTATGCTATGGTTTAGATCTGGAATGTTCCCCCAAAGGCTTGTGTACTGACGTCCTGGTCCCCAGTGCAGCTGTTCAGAGGTGGGGCTTTTGGAAAGTGAGCAGCCTGGGTCCAAGGCTCCCTTCCGCCATGATGTACTGCCCCCCTCAGGACCAAGGCAATGGATTTTCAGCCAACCACAGACTGAGACCATGAGCCAAAATAAATCTCTCCTCCTCTAAGTTGTTCCCCACACCAGGTTTTTTGACACATGGATGAAAAGCTAACACGGTTTATTTCTTTATGGAAGTGAAGATCTTGCAATATTTCTGTGCCACTCATATATATTATCTAGCCAGGTGCTTAAGCATTTCTGTTTAAAACTCCTCTGCTAACACTTGGCATTTATTTCTATTTTATTTATTCATTTAAGCTTTTTTCTGTTCATCCACCTGGCAGGCACTGGGAATACAATGCAGGACAAGACCCTGCCTGTGGTACACAGGACCAGGTTACCATATGTGATGGTTTTCCGCCTTGTACCCGGCCTTCTGCAGCTGCCTGCTGATTTCAGCACAGGGTTGGGGTCCGATTGCTAGCCAGACATGATAGTGACATGCTAAAACTGAGACTGTGTCCCCAACCTCCATGGTGTCCCAAGCTCTGACACTCTGGGCTACAAAGACAAATTCATGTCCCTGTACCCTGAATGTCCTCAATGCCGAAGCTGGGACAAAGGAAGAGACATTTTTCAGAGTGAAGAGGAACACAGCTTTCAGTTTAAAATAGGATTGTCCCTCAATGAGAAGCAGACATGGGAGCAATGACCTGAGGAGGGTGAGGAAGCAGGTCTGCAGTTTCTGGGGGCAATTCCAGGCAAGGGGAGCACCCAGTGCAAGAGCCCTGGGGCCTTATCCACGAGTCACAATGTCGGGAGATCTCTGAGGATGGGAGGGGAACCAATCATATACACTCTTTCCCCATCCTCAATTCCCCATCTCTGTCTAGCTACCTGCAGACAAATCCAATTTATGGGTTTTTGAACAATTATTTATTGATCCTCTACCATGTTAGCACTACCTTATTATCAATACAGCGGGGTTGCTTTTTAGTTTTTTTTTTTGTTTGGACCAGTCACATTCAAAATAGCTACGAGAGAGGATCGTGAATGTTCTCACCCCAATGAAATGATCAAAATGATACCTGTCTGACTTGTATTAGAGATGATGGATATGTTCATTACCGTGATTTGATGATTACACATTGTATACATGAATCGAAACATCACATTATCCCCCATAAATATGCACAATTACTGTGTGTCAATCAAAAATAAAAATAAAACAAATAAATTAAACAGCAAGAGAGGTCAAAATAACATTGTAACATCTAATAAGGCTTGAAATATCAGAAGAGGCTTCATTATGCCCCTGTGATGCTATAATAACCTGTCCCCTGAGGAGACCAGGTGTTGCCCTGTCCTCCTCAGACCTAGCCAGGTCCAGCGGCTCCCTCTCTTCCTACACTGCCTGGGCTACAGAGGTATGCCCTGCCCCTTCCCCAAAACGTTTGGAGGAGACACTAAGAAAGATGGGGCCTGGGCCCCACAGGCAGGGGTCCCCTCCACCTCGGGAGGCAGGGCAGAGACTGGGAAAAGCCCAGCCAGTTCCTTCTCTCCAAGAACTGATGTTATGGGGGCAGGGGACAGTCTCAGGCTTCCCGGAGCCCACCCCATGATTGACATTGGCCGCTGCTACAACGGCTCCTGGAAATGCGTCCCTCTGTATTTCTGCCGAATCTTTAACTGTCTCACACACACTGTCTTGAGGACTGGACGGATGTCTCTGGCTTCCCAATTCTGTGGTGGCTGAGAAGTGCCACTCTTGAAACTCTCCATCTGCTAGGAGGAGGGGGTGCTCCTCGGGGGCGCTGCTCGGATCCCACCTGCGCTATCCTTCACACCACCTTCAAACACCCAGACCACCCCCACGCCCCCACGTGGCCCTGTGTGCTTTGGTGCTCTCGGGCATGTTGGTGAGGCGCCTGCCTGCGTGTTTCCACGTGTCTAGCTAGGTGTGGGTGAGAGGGCATCCGCGTGCACGAGAGGGTGTCAGGGCGCCCGCATGACTGGGTATTGTGTGTCTTTGTGTCAGCGTGGGGGGACGTTCTGCCGGAGTGGCTGCGAGCTCCTTTATCCCAGGCCGAAGGGTTGCGTCTGGCGGGCTTCTCTTAGCCAGCCTCCAAGAGCACTCCAGTTCGGGGACAGTCCCACCTCTGGCCGCCCCCAGAATCAACACTCACGCACAGAGATGCACGGACCCTTCCCTTCAGAGCCAGCAAGCTGGAGCCAACCCTTCGCATCCTCGCGTCTCCAACGGCCTCCCCTTCCCCCCACGCCCTGGATATAGAATCCTCTATAGGGAGATGGACTCGAGGCACTGGAGAGGGAGAAGAGAGGTGGCTGGGAGGAGAGTCGAGAAAGGCAAACTGAGGACACGCTGGAGGAGTAAGGAGCCGCTGCGGGAGAAGCAGGTCCCACCCACACCACGCCCCTCCCGCGGGGGACGGAGAAGGGGTAGGTACCCTGCTCTCCAGCCCGGTCTTCCTCCGGGCTCGCCAGCTCCAACTCCATCTTCTCCCCTGAAACTGGAGCCGAGAAAGGCAGCTGGGACCCCTCCTTTTATGCACCCACCCGATCCCCCCCCCGCAACACACACACCCCACATCCAGGCAGATGCTGATTGGCTGCGGGGAGCGGCGTCCCAGCCCCCCGGCTCCGAGGCGGGAGCCGAGCGGTCCGAGGTGGGAGGTGCACTAACCGGCCCCGGAGCCCCTCCCGAGTCCCCGCGCCCTGCGCCGCGCGCTCTGCACCCTGCGGGAGGGCTGAGCCCGGACTCCAGGCGGGCAGGTGCGGAGCGAGCAGAGGATCGCGGCCAAGGGTAGAAGCAAGTCCTGCGGGGAGAGAGGCGCCGCTGCTCCAGCTGCTGCCTCCGCCGCCACCACCACGGAGCCGGCGTCCAGAGCCGGGCTGGCAGGCTGGGCGCGCAGCGGCGAGGGCAGGAGGGGCGCGCTCATGGAGCACACTCACGCCCACCTCGCAGCCAACAGCTCGCTGTCCTGCGGCTTGGGCTTCGTGCCCGTGGTCTACTACAGCCTCCTGCTGTGCCTCGGTTTACCAGGTGAGGGGCAGGGGAGAGAGGGAGGGAAGCCAGGATCCCCCAGGGGCCAAGCAGCCCTGCCCAGGACCCCCAGCCCCGCAGTCGCCCTCCCCGTGCGCTCCCTGGCGCCCCTCTGAAAAAGTTTAAGCCTTAAAGGCAGCTGCGGAGATTTCCAGCCTGGGAGAAAGGAAGTTGCTGTGGCCTGGTGGTGTGTGTCGTGTTTCCGAGTGAGCACAGTGGCAGTGTGAGTGTGAGTTGGCTGTGAGTGGTCCTGTGGATTGCGGCGTGCACTCGTGTGCGGGTCCGAAAGGGTCCGAATCCGCGAGCTCCCGCTCAGGGCTGTGTGGGACTTGCTTGAGGGGGGCTTCACTTCTCCGGTTGCACCACACTGTCTACCCCAGCTGGGGACACTTCTGCCCCTCTGCGCCATCCCCTCCTGACCAGAGATAAAGCTGGAGACCCTATGCTGGTCAGTCTTGCTCAGAGGGCCCTAGGATGTGCCCTTGCTGCCCACCCAGAGCCAGTACAGTGTCTCCTGATGGCTAAGCAGACTCAGAGGGGGTGGCTCTGGAACTGTGCTTGCTCAGGGCAAGGGTGTCAACCTCAAGGGGGTCACAGTCTCCTTGAGGACATGTCTGGACCCCTGGATTTGCCTCCAGGTCTACCCTGGTCCTCTCTGGGCAGCTCACAGGTGCTGCAGACGTCTGACTGGTCCCACATCTTAATGTCCTCTCTGAAGTGTAGCAAAGACTTGTGCTGAATTCCTGACGAGGAGGGGGTGCCTGCGCCCTGCGCCGTGTGTGAGAGCATGGGGTGGGGGGATCCCTGAGGCTCCAGCTTTGGGGGGCTGGCTCTTCCACTGTCTGCTGCAGAAAGATTCCTGAAGATCCCTTGCAGGCAGAGGGAGAGAGTGACACCAAAGAGCCAAAAGGAAGGCAACGCAGTCCAACCTGCAGCCTGGGATCGTAGCATCATCTCCAGGGCGAGAACCTCAGCATCCCAGGGTCCTGGGAACTTGGGGGCTGGGATTCCAAGAGCCCTTTTGAGATTTCCTTCCCCAAACATCCCGCTTGCCAACCAGAGCCCTTGAAGAAAGAGATCGTTTCAGCCAATCCCCCCTCCCGAACTGGTCAGGCACGGGATGAAAGCACCAAGTTTACCAAACGCAGGAGCCTCTGTCCCCACAGCCAGGGACCAGGCTTTTATTCCTCACTAATCGCTCAGGCTGCCCTAGGAGAGGAGCCCCACCTCTGACGCACCCTGCCGGGCGGCAGCATCCACCCCGCAATTACCTTGCGCTGGGATTGATTTCGGTCCCAGTTGTGCCTTCCCCAGAGCTGTCTCTGGGAAATGACTTTTTCAGAAGGTTGGTTATGGGTGATGCTCGCTGATCCGGTGAAGCAATAGACCCTCCTTCCCAGTCGCCCTCTCATCAGAATGGATCTGACCCCCAACACCTCACCCCTCCATCTTCTCTACCCACTGAGGTAGACACTCAACTCATGCTCCTGGGCATATCCCCTGAAACTGCTTTAAGGGACCCTGACAAAGGTGTGGGCTGGGCTGTCCTCTAAGAGTCCCAAGCCAGGGGCATGAGGATGGGGAGAAGGAGGGAAAGCTCAGTCTAAGACCTCAGAATGGAAGTCAAGCAGCTGGGACCTCCACTGCCAACCAAGGCCTGCGACCCACAGCATTGGCACCTACTGTATGCCACTCACTGTGCTAGGCATGGGTTTAACCCAGGGACCTAAAAAAAGGAAGGGTTGGGATTAGAACTTAGAAAACGTCAACACGCTCATACACTCAACCTAATTTTGACCACCTACATGCACCACAGGCTAAGGATGTGCCACGGGGCCCCCAGAGAGTCCTCGGGGGCCGTCTCTGAGTTCAAGGAGCTCACAAACAGAGCATCTGAGTCTAGAGGCTGAGGATGGATGGGGAAGAACCGAGCATCCTAGAGAACGCACGGGGGCCGGGGGATGGGGGTGGGGACAGCCTTGTCCAAAACCATGAGCTGAAAGCAGTTTTGTCAACAAAGTTGGTTCAAAGGTAAAACCTTTAAGTCATCCATGCCTTTAAAGCCCCACGAGGGGGATAAGTATGTCCTCACAGTAAGAGTGCAGGGTGAGCCTCTGCCGGGGGAGGCTGTGCGCCTTGCGTGTCTCTGGGACTCAGTTGCCACATCCATACAAGGGGTGTTATTTGAGCAGCGTCTCCGCACCGCTGTGGCTGAGGGCATCACCGTGCGGGTTGGGTGTTGAACAGGAGGGCGCTCAGCCCCACCAGAGAGCCAGCGAGGCCCTAGGAGGGGCCCAGGGGAAAGCGCGCAGCGTGGTGTCAGTCTTCCTGCAAGCTCACCACGGTGGTCCCCTCAACCACCAGCAATTAGCAAACCCTCATTACCCTCCCGCTGACCGAGAGGCACAGCCCACCAGGTGTGAGGTGAGGACCATGGGCCTCGCCAACAGGGATGAAAACTGAGATTATAACTGAATCACCTTTCCTGGCAGTGACCTCGCCCCAAGTTTTCCCTATTCTTGTAGCGGTGGTTGGAGATGTGGGTGGACACGGGGGAATGGAGGGGATGCTGCTGGGTGACCGCCACATGGGGAGCCAGTAGTTAAGGGAAAGCAGTAGGTGCCTTTGGCTACCTACAGTCTCTAAGGAAGAGCTTGAGAAGAGCCGTTGAGGTCCCATCCCCTACAGCAAGGAAATGCGTCGCTCAGTCTGACCTCCTGGGTCTGATGTGAAAGCCAAGAAATTCTAGCATGAAATACAGGTAGAGCCCTGCTGCTGACAAATTCTCAACTTCTTAGTACCACCGTTTGCCCATCCGTCAAATGGGGCTAAGCGTAGTCTGTAATTACCCACACGAGTCATATTACTAAACAACGTGATCTATACGGAGATGGCGCATGCCTGTCATGTGAATACTGGGGAAGCTGAGGCAGTTGCATAACTTGAGCCCAGGAGTCCAAGGCCAGCCTGAGCTGCATAGCAAGGCCCCATCCCCAAAGGGAAAGACAAAAATGGCTGAGCGCAGCACCTCGTCCAAGAGAAGCACTTTTTACTCAGTGCCCCCTTCACACCGGAGCTTTCTCACCTGTATTATGACACTCCGTCTCCATCACACACCCCTGTGACATGTCTCTGAACCCATTTTACAGATTCAGAGCAGTGAAGCATCTGTCCACAGTCACACAGTCGAGCCAGCACGGGAGCAGGTCTGTTCTGCTCCCTGCACCACACTCCAGTGTCACCAGCAGAGGTCAGACTGCTGACCCTCCTGCTGCAGGCAGAAGACAACCTGGGCCCCGCGGCCTTTCCTAAAACCCCATCCCTTTCTCTCTCCTCTTCCTCCTTTTTAAGTAGCAAGACATTTCCCACTCCTCGAGATCCATAAAGTAAGTCAGCAGAGCTGAGTCTGACGGGGCCAGCGGGGACAGTGCAGAAGGAAGGCAGCGCAGGAGGAAGAAGGTGAACTTGAACTTGGATGCCGGAGGAAGACACGGGGCAGGAGGAGGGGTGGCGGGCCCACCTGATGAGGAAGGAATGGCACGAAATTAAACTGAGATTTGAAAGATTTTTTTTTTTTAATTTTCCTTTCTGAAAGGTGCCAGAGATGTTGAGAAAGACAGGAGATGATAGCTCATACCTGAGTGCCACCCTGCAGAAGGGGGCTGCCAACCCAGGTCGAGACCACCTGCCTCCCAGGGGTGCTTCAGATGAAGAGAGGCGATGAGTCTGATAGGCTGGCAGGTGATGAGAAAGCCTGACTCATGGCAGTCACCGTGGTTATGAACTGGAGGTGGCAGGCCGCAGCCTATCCCCAGGACACAGCCCTGCAGCTGTGTTGTCTTCAACCCATAAACATCTTTAATTAGAGAAAATGTTGCAAACTCAGTAACTGCACCTCTGGTGGGGGGGATGGTTTGAGTCCTGGCTTTCCTGTTACAAGCAGTGTGATTGTAGGCAAGTGACTTTCATGGCCCTGTGCCTCAGTTTACCCATCTGTAAAATGGGAGTGGTGATAATAATAGTTCAGAGTGTGCAAGGTTTCTGTGAAGATTAAATGAGCTGAGTACTGAACACAGTATCTAGTACATAGTAAGCACTCTATAAGTTATTTAAAAGTGAGAAAAATCTTCCAAGTTGTTTGAGATGTCAGCTTTACCCTATATACCAAAACCAGACTCATACATTGCAAGAAACCTACAACCCAATAATCCTCATGAACATATGCACAATAACCCTCAAGAAGTCACAAATCGAATCCAGCATTCTGTAAGAAAGATAATGCATCAAAACCAACTTGAGTGTATCTAAGGAATGCAAGGCTGGTTCAACATTTAAAAATTACTCAGTATAGTTCACCAAGTTAACAGACTAAAGGAGAAAAATCCAAATGATTCATCTCAATAGATATAGAAAAAAAGCATTTGCCAAAATTCAACATCCATTCATAAGAACTCACCAGACTAGGAACATAAAGAGAATTCCTTTAACCCAATAAAAGGCATCTACAAAGAACCTAGAGCTTACAGCACATTTAATAAAAGATGGCATGCTTCTCCCTGAGATCTGGAATGAGGCAAGAATGGCTGTTCTTACCACTGTTATTCAGCACTGCATTGGAAGTCTTAGCCAAAGTAATAAGGCAAGAAAAAGAAATAACAGCTCTAGAGAAAGGAAGAAATGAAGTCATTTCTATTCACAGGTAATAAATGGCCTTCATAGGAAATCACTAAGACTTTACCAAAAAGCTCCTAAAAACTCATAAGTGACATCAGCATGTTTGCAGAACACATGGTTGGTATGATAAACCTACTGTACTTCTATAACTAGCAATGAACAATTTGGATTTGAAAGTTAGGAATTTAAAATAATAAATCTTTAAATTCCCGTGCAAAACCAGAAGAATTACATTAGGCTTACATTCCCAGAAGACAGCAATTTTCTGCAGCTGAACAGCTGCTTCCCCTGCCCCATTAAACAGGTAATAATATTTATATGGTTGAAAAACCTAAAAGTAAGAAACGGCACACATTGAAAAATCTCCCTTCATCACTCCCCGCTGTTTGCCAATTCTCAAATCCGCCACGGCACGGGTAACTGTTCTTATTAGTATTTAGCTTCTTAGGCAATCTTTCAGGGTATTCTTACTGCATATAAAGGCAAATAGGAATGAGGATTTCCACTCTCCCTTTCTTTTCCTAACTCTCCCCAAAATGAGCACACTGTACACATTGGCCCACACTGGCTATTGTTTCACTTAATCATCTAGAATGGTTCCTAAGAAGCTTTGTCATTCTTGATGCAGAGGCATAGCATTCCGTTGCACATTTTTATCGAAATGTATTTATTGGCCGCCCCTTTCCAAAGCACACATTTGCTCCAGTGCTAAACAATCCTTATATGATTCGCCATGTTCGTCCCCATGACTTGTCCTTGGACACATTTGACCACAAGATTCCTGTCAGACAACGAATGCTTCCTCAGAAGTCCTGGGTTCCAGGTTGCTCTGACAGTGACTCACCTTCCTAAGTCATTCTCGATGGGCCCATCAGAGCCACAGGAAAACCATGCTCTGCCTGGTATCCAAGATGGTATCCAAGCATAAATCAATGGCACAGCAGTGCTGAGGACTGCCTGGGCTGGCCTTGGGTGTCACAGTTTTTGCCTTTGCATAGTTTCTGTAATGATCACATCGGGTCTGATTCATGAGATGGAACATAATATACATCGCATGGGAACTTGGACGTGGACTTGAACCTTTTTCTTACCCTTGTTTGCTGTGCGACCTCAGGTAGAACCCTTCACTCTCCTGAGCCTCAGTTTTCTCATCTGCAACAACAACAACAAAAGGCCATCAGATTCAGCAGTTAAGAAAGTCGTTCCTGATGTCCCACTGCCTGGGTGTGGATCCTGGCTCCCCTACTTGCTAGTCTGTTCCGTTGGGCAGATTCCCCATCTTCTCTGAGCCGCAGCCTCCTCCGCTGTGGGATGGAATGATAACCATACCTATCTCACAGGGTTATTTTGAGGATGAAATGAAATTGTAAAAGTGCTAGCGCCATTCTTGACATGTTTGCTCTCACCGAGTAAGAGTTCAGTCGCGTTATTAACCTTCTGTGCCTTGCACTGTTGCCGTGGCGATTGGAACTAATAAATGCAAGGGCTCCTCACCCATTGTAGGAGCTTAATAAATAGTAGCCGGCATTGTTTTATTGTCTAACACGCCCATGTGTTCAAGTCACATAAAAGCCCGGTAGCCACCCAGCACTTGGTACATAGGTCTTTTCCATAAATTGCACAGTTCCATTCAAAGTGGAATTGAAAACTCTGTGCCCTGGCAAACTGGGAGAGAATGAGCCGATGGATTAAGCCATCCATGCCATGGTAAGCCCAGGGAATTTTTCCTCCTGAAAAGCTGCCTAGGATTCAGTGAAATTCTCAAAAATAATATCAGTGCAAACATGGACAAGTACCAAGCAAGGCTCTCTGTGCGGCGGCCAGGGTCGCGAGCAGAAGGCGTCCTGCCATTGGATCCCCATGTGCATCGGAAGCACATAGGTAAAGGCTGATACAAGATGCCACTTGTGCACAGGTACCATGAGATGCTGCGGTGGGTGGAGTGTCCATGTCTTCAATCCCAGTATCTACAAAGGGCAGTAACCGAGTGCTAATGGAAATGAACAAAGTGGCCCAGATTTAAGAAATACCTTCCTTGTCCAAAGAATGGTGCTTCTCTGCTGTTTTTTTCTGAAAGCATGTGGTTCTCTGGATCTCTCATTTTCCCTGAGAGATTATCTGCAAAAAGAAAGAAAAAAAAAATCAAACACACTTACACTTTCCTCTTAATCATTGCTGACACTTGTGTAGTGCTTTCTATGAGGTAGGGATTCTTCAAAGCAGTTGCTATGCAGGAACTCATTTAATTCTATGATAATTCTCTGAAGTCTAGATGATGCCCACTTTTCAGATGGGAACTTTGAGATGCTAACCCCAGGCCACACACTAGGAAATGACAGAGCAGAATTCAGTGCTGATGCCCAGCTTTACTGTTTGAGGGAAGAGCAGCTCACTCAGGATGACAGCTGACCGCGGGCGCTCGGCTGGGTGGGGAGTGGGGTTGGCCACAGGGAGGACAGGGCTGGGCAGAGCTAGGAGGTCCGTGCCTCTCGGCTCTCCAGCCAGTGTGGTTGGTTCAGTGTTGCCAGATTGTTCTAAAAATCTAGAAATCCAGATTTTTACATAAAATCCCCAATGTTTCAATCTTGGCAACTAATTCAGAAATGTGAGCCAGCACTTTGTGAGCCAAACCAAACATCTCTGCAGGCTTGGTGTGGCCCACCAGGTTGCCAATTCACAAGCCCCAGGATCAGGGAGACGGCAAGAGCCACAAGGAACAGCCTGGAGTCACAGGGGAGAAGAATCTAGCATGGGGTGGTGGTGGGGGGGACAAATAATAGAGATAGAGACCCAGAGAAATAGGTGGCCAAACAGGAAGAGCATACCGACTCGGAAAAGCAGGGATTTGGCACAAAAAAAACCTCCAAGAAATACCACAATTGCATGTTGACAGGGCCTTGGAACATAAACCATCCATCTTTTGGAACAATTGTCCTTAGAACCTGCCAGCAGGGTTGGTGAGGGTGTGGGCTCAGCGGTCCCCAAACCAGATCCCAACTCCAGTCTCATGGTGTCGTCAGAGCGGCTCTGGCAAGTTGCTCTATCCCCCTGAGCCTCAGTGTTCCTGTCTGCAGAGTGGGCACATCAATGCCCTTCTCCTAGGGTACAGGGCATGGAGGAGAGGAGGTGACTGAGGGCTGGCACATGGCACAGTGTTCAGCACTTCATGGCTGGTGGGTTGCTTTTCTTTTTCATTTGTTTTGTTTTGCCTTTTGAGAGGTCCAAACAGTCCCGTTTCACAAAATCGGGAATCTGGGAGCTTTTCCAGAATTGCCGAGTGAGGACTGGCAGAGTCTGGTTCTCCCAACTCTTACTTAGTTTGCTTCCCACAGTCTCGCTGCCGGTGGCCTCGGAGGAGACAGCAGAGTGATGGGGGTCAAGGGTGGGGAACTAGGGAGCACAGAATGGTCACTGAGATTCAGGGGGCTCGTTGTGTTGGCATCTGGGATGATTTTGGGTGACACAGTCTGCAGCGTTAATCCCTTTCCAGTCTTAATCCTTCTGATTCCGTGGAAGGGAAAGTCTCAGCCCAGGTGCACTGTGTCGTTAACCCCTTTTCAATCTGGGCCAAATCTCCTGCTTTAACAGACACAGGGCAGGCCCCGGGCCCAGCCCCTGGGCTGGCAGCAGCGTCTGACTTGAATTTGATATCATGCCTGTATTGTCACTGTATTTATTTTTAAGGCGACTTTCTATTTACAAGAAAGCTGGCTTGTTATCAGGGGTCTCGTCTGTTGGAGCTGTCTAATATAGTCACCACTAGCTACGGGAGGTGTTCTGTAAGTGACGTTTGACTAGTGCCCCTGAAGGACTGAATCTGACCTCATTTCAATTCGTTTCCAATTAAAATCGGATCTTCAATTTAGGTATTAGAAAATAAATGCCTAACTGGAACTTGGGTATGTGAATCTGCTCTTTCAACTGGATATTTTCTGACACCCGAACAGAGGTGAAGGAAAACTTAGCACCCATACAGAGATGTGTTGGAGGTGTGAACTATACACTGGGTTTTGAAGATTCAGCACAGGGAAAAAAGAAAAAAAAAAAGCTGAATATCTCTGTAGATGATACTGATGACATTTTGCATGTATGTAGTTAAATTTTAAAAATAGTGTTAGGGCTGGGGTTCTGGCTCAGCAGTAGAGCGCCCACCTCGCACGTGTGAGATGCTGGGTTCAATCCTCAGCACCACATAAAAATAAATAAACAAAATAAAGATACTGTGACCATGTATAACTAAAAAAAATGTAAAAAATACTGTTTAACTAATTTCTGTTTTCTCTTTAATTTTTTAATGTAGCTACTAAAATTTTTAATTGCATATCTGGCTCATATTACATTTATGTTGGACAACATTATCATACAGAGTATAAATTTAAGATAAGAGTCAAGTCACTTTCAAAGAAAATACAAAAGTAAATAATAGTACAGGTGAGACTAATTTTTTGAATACAGTAAAAAATCACAAAATTGGAGAGTGTCTTAGTCAGTTTGGGCTGTTATAACAAAGTACCATAGGCGGGGTGGTTTGTGAACCACAGAGATTTACTTCTCACAGTTCTGGAGGACTGGAAGTCCCAGATCCGGGTGCCGGCATGCACGGGCTCCAGTGAGGGCCTTCTTCTGTGTGGCAGGTGCCAACTTCTCTTTGTGCCCTCCCAGGGCAGAAAGAGGCAAGAGAGCTCTCTGGGATCCTACTTATAAGGAGGCTAATTGCACTCATGAGCGCTCCACCCTCATGACCAATCACCTCCACAGGCCCCTCCTCCAGATGCCCTCACAGGGGGGGCAAGGACTTCGACCTGTGCATCTAGGAGGGCACGACCACCCAGTCCCTTGCAGTGGACCAATCACTGAAGTCCAGAGAACACTCCTCAAACACAACGTCCTGAATGGAAAAACGGAGGCCAAAAGGCCCAGCAAGTTCCCCAAGGATCCACAGCTGCTCGGGAGCAGGGCTGGACCTTGACCCAGGTCTTCCAGATTCCAAATCCAGCGGGCCTTGGCCACTGCAAGGCAGGGTGACCCCCTCCACCAGCTCCATGTTCACAGGAAGGAACTTCTCTATGTGGATGACCTTGGACCTTTGCTCTTCTATGACCCGGAAGCAGAATGGCCCGGGCTTCTCTTGAGGGAAGGTCATGACCAGCTGAAATATTTGGAGGGGAAGCTAAGGACATTCCACCCTGTATGTGTGTTTTCATTTGCCCCGTGACAAGGAGGGGTGACGAAAGATGTCAGAGCAGGTCACAGGCTGCAGTCCCTCCCCTGGCCACCCAGCAGCCACCCTGTACCCAGCATCTCCAGGTACCAAGTGCTGTGCTAGCCACTGGCCACACCTCCAAGAGAGGCCTGTTCCCTGCTGCGCAGGATCCACACACCCATCCCCGGCTCCCAAATATCAGAAAGCGGAATAAATACTGTGGAAAGTTCACGAAGCAGAGACCCAGGGAGTGTGAGGTCTACGCCTGAGGAACTTGACCCAGACCAGAGGCCAAGGAAAGCGCCCTGCGGGAAGGGACGACTGAAATGTGGGGACAGGAAAGGGAAGAACAGAGGGCAAAGCAGAGGGAGTCGGTGAGCCATGACCCCTGTGGCAGGAGGGGGCGATGCACACTGTTGGGGCCAGAAGACAGACCAGAACATCAGGAGTTGAGGTGGGCACCGCAGGAGCTGCAAAGAGAGAAGCAGGAAGAGCCAGGGACACTGCTCCAGGTGGGGTGACCTATTTCCCGTGTGTGAACTGGTGTCCCCACCCCAGGAACTGCTTCCCCTTGTTTGCCAGAAATGGGGGCAGCCGTGGGAGCTGGGGGAATGAACCGCTTTCCTGCCACAGATGTTCCTTATCATCTCAGCTAAGTGCAAAGCGAGCTGTCAATCACGTCACATCCACCCAGGGGTCTGCCAGCACCAAGCCCTCACCCACACAGATGCCCACGCTGGCACCCACCACGCGCACACAAACACAGACCCACAGGTACGGAGACAGGGCGGGGAGCCCGCACAGACACACGTGCAGACACTCGGAGATGCACACGCTCTGCACACTCACACTCACGCACACACACCAGCCACCTACACCACAGCTGAAGGCGCAGAATGACCAGTGGTTCTGCTCTCGCCTTGCGTGGGCTTTGCTTTTCCCTGTCCCCAGCACAGGTCACCTCCACAGCCCCCTCTACCTCTGGAAAGAAAAGTAGCAGCTTCCCCTCAGGTGAGGCACTGACTCCAGTTCCGAGGGATAGGCATCCCTTAAAGGAACCCCAGGGCCGGCAGGGCTGACCCTCAGGGCACAGGGCCCCACAGGGCCCCGCCCTCCCCGCCCAGGACCCTCCGGAACAGCACTGCTCCCCAGCAGGTTCAGGAATCAAGCTCAAGTCCCAGGGCTGCAACGTGGCCCTGTGTGAGGTCGCGGCAGGGCAGGTCCCCTCCTCTGAGCCCCAGCCTGCTCACCTGGGGACAGGCTGTGCTACAGGGGGATGGAGCCCTTTCCTACGCCAGGCACCGGGAGCAAACAAAGGCCACCAAGAGGTCCCCGCACAGGTCCGCGCCCACCTACCCAGGAGACACGTGGCAAGCAAAGGAACGCATCAACAAAACCACCTTAGGGACTGAGAAGTGTTTGGAGATCATGTCACCAGGAAAGGTGACAGGGCGCTACATCACAGAGAGTGGTCAGTGATCGCCAAGGGCTCTCCAAAGACGCCATGTTTGAGCAGAATCTGAATAACCAGAGAAAGCCATCTGGAGGCCTGCAGAGGGAAGGGTGTGCCTGGCAGAGGGAACAGAACAGCGAGGGCAAAAGCCCAGGATGGGTGTGGCTGCAGTGCACTGAGCAAAAGAGGAGAGCCAGGGGTGAGGGGAAGGGGTAGGCATCAGCCGCGTTATGTCGGCCTTTTGGTCCATCGCGAGGACTTTGGATTTTACTCTTAACAGTTGCTGGAAGACATAGGCGCCTTTAAGCAGGTGACATGAGTTAATGTGTCTTTCAAAGGTCACCGGCTGCTATGGAAGGGTCAGTGGACCATGGTGGGAGGGGAGCAGCACAAAGAGGGAGGAGTCTGTGGCAGGAGGCGGGGCCTCATGGGCGCCTGGAGGAGGGAGGGGAGCCCTGGCAGGGTGCCCAGCACTGCACCTGGCACCCAGCAAGAGGAGGGTCAGGGGTCATGTCCACCACCAGCCTCTCACATCCCACTCCTGCCCCGTCCAACGACCTCCAGTCTCCAAGGACAACAGAGACAGCCTCCGCCAGCAAGCTCTTGACGTCCACGCCTGATTCTGGGGACTGTGCAGAGGTCCCCGTGGCACAACAGAGAGCCAACATCTTGGCCATGGCAGGGGACAAACCTGTCCCCGGCCCAGCGGGGGGTGGTGAGGATCCCAAACAGAGGAAGGACACGGCTCTGCGGGGCTGCCATCGACAGAGACAAGCAAGATGGAAAGGTCACCTTCAGCACTGTCATTTGACAAATGACTGGGATTGAGTTCTGGCCAGCGTGGCAGAGGGACAGTGTCACTGTGACTGCATTCCGTTCCAACGATACAGAGTCCAACAAGAAGAGTGACACCCCCAAGACGGAGCAGAGACTCCAAGGACATCTTGAAAAGCAGCAGAGTTAGCTCATGGGAGAGGAAGGAACGGCTGGTGACTTCGGGGACCTTCTGGGACTAGACCTTCTAGCCAGAGGCGAGGGCTTCCCCCATTGACACCATGCGGGTCAGCTAGTGTCCTTCTCAAGCACCCTCATTCCCCTTCCTGAAGAGGCCTGGCCAAGGGTCCCAGCCAGCCCTCTGCCACCAGGAAAGACCCTTTGGAACGTGGGGGAAGCCTCTTTGAGGCCGCCTTCCACAGCAGCACCTGCCCGTGACCAACACCCAGAGGAAGCTCAAACAAGTCCACACTCTCATGCTCAGGAGAAATGGTAGCACCTGGAAAACCGGGCTTCCCCCACGGTCACCAGGAGCCTGGAGCCATGTCATCGTAGCCTCCTGCAGAGGGGCCTGTCTTTCCAGTGCGCCACAGTCACAGCCCCCCCCCCTCCTTAATGCCTCCCCTGTGTGAAGATTTCTCTTACAGGTGGCCTGTTCTTATTCTCTGTCCCCTGCCTTACCCCTGCACTAATTTGACGTTGCTGTTTTGATGTCCACCTCCAGTTCATCTACAAATACCACACACACACACACACACACACGCACACACACACCTATGGCTCCTCTCAAAACCTCCTAAATGCCTTTCTGTGGGAGAGGCCTGGAGCCCCCCAGCTGTGCACAGGTCCAAGGCCTCTGGACCGCTCCGCCCACATCTGTAAATGAGGATGGCGCCCACCTTGATGAGGGGAGTGCACGGGACAACAGACCTAAAGAGCCTGGCGCACAGTAGGTACTTAACAAGTACAAGAGCTTGCTGAGGGCTGACCAGGACTTCCTCTCAGGTCCCTCGGGCCTCCTTTGGCTGCGATATTTTTCCCCACATTTTTTCTGGGTGCTTTGTCGTCTACATGACGGTGCTGCTGCGTGTCCTACTGCCCACCGTGTGCAGACAGCGTCCCCCCAGCACTTCCCCAGGACTTCCCCGCTCCCCCCCCATCTCCTCTCCTCCCCCCCCAACCCTTTCCTCTACTGATGTCCCCTGGATTTCGTGAGACCCGCCCCTTCCACCTTTCTTCTCCTTGTTCCTCTCTGGCTTCCACGCGTCTGAGAAAACGTCTGACCTTTGACCCTCTGAGTTTGGCCTTTTTCACTGACTTAATGGTCTCCAGTTCCTTCCATTTTCCTGCAAATGACATGATTTAGTTCTTCTTTCTGGCTGAATACAACTCCACTGTGTGTAGACCATCATCCCTTGATGGACACCCGGGCTGGCTCCACAGTGTGGCTACTGTGACTTGTGCTGCTGGACACGTGGGTCTGCACGTGTCACTGTGGAATGATGGCTTTAATGCTGAGGATAAATACACAGGAGGGGTACCACCGGGTCAGACGGTGGCTCCACGCCTGGTCTTTGGAGGGACCTCCACACTGACGTCCACAGTGGCTATGTCAATTTCCACTCCACCCACAATGTAAGGGTGCTGCTGTCCTAGGGTTGATTACCAAGGACCAGCACAAAGCCCTACTAGTACCAAGGAGGACAGTGGGTGACAAAAGAGAAACACAAACATGTGCATGAATGAAATGGTCCCTGCCCTTCAAAACCAACACTCCATTAAACAGAAAGGCAGTGAGAACCATGTTAAACTGTGGCGTGTTCTAGATAACAGAAGGAGGTTGGTAAGAGGGCGAGGTACTTAACATCCTGTAGGGACCCCAAAGAAGGGCTTATCTCTGCCAAGGGACATCAACAGATGCTGAATTGAGACTATGATCCTTAGACAGTAGGCATGGAGTCTAAGTTATCTCTTGGACTCCAACATCCTCTGGGGGCCTTGGCACCTCATAAGGGGTTTAATATGTATTTAACAGATGGATGGGTGGATGAACGGACGGAT
Source organism: Marmota flaviventris (assembly GCF_047511675.1). Lineage (NCBI taxonomy): Eukaryota > Metazoa > Chordata > Mammalia > Rodentia > Sciuridae > Marmota > Marmota flaviventris. Next base: position 13,844,952 of record NC_092516.1, on the reverse strand, counting down.
TGGTGGATGGATGGGTGGGGGCATGGATGGATGGATTGGTGAATGGATGGATTGATTGGTGGATGGGTGGATGAAAGGATGGATTGGTGAATGGATGGATGGATGGGTGGATGGATGGATTGGTAAATGGATGTAGGGCTTGGTGGATGGGTGGATGGGTGGATGGATGGATGGACTGGTGAATGGATGGATGGGTTGGTGAATGGATGGATTGATTGGTGGATGAGTGGATGAAAGGATGGATTGGTGAATGGATGGATGGATGGGTGGATGGATGGATTGGTAAATGGATGTAGGGCTTGGTAGATGGATGGATGGGTGGATGGATGGATGGACTGGTGAATGGATGGATGGGTTGGTGAATGGATGGGTGGATTGGTGGATGGATGGATAGATGGATGGATGGATGGATAGTTGGATGGGAGGGTGGGTTGGTAGATGGATGGTAGATGGATGGATGGATTGGTGAATGGATGGATTGGTGGATGGTGGATGGATGGATGACTGCCTTCTTAATCTTATAAATGCAATCTCCATACTAGCTTTGAGGAGACTGAAGACATGTCCATCATACCCATCAACATCAACATCACCACTACCATTTACTGAGCGCTGACTGTGAACCAGGCCACACAGCCAACACACTGCTCCCCGATGCCCCACTGATCCTCACACTAGTGCCTGTGTGGTTGGTCACTCTGCCCTTTTGGCAGAGCAGGAACTGAGGCGGAGGAGCAGGAACTGAGGCGGAGGAGCAGAGTGGCTTGCCCAAGGCGATTCCTCTGGCCAGCAGCAGAGCCAAGGTGGGACCAGCCTCAGGGCCCAGCTGTGCTCTGTGCTCTCTGCTGAGCCTGCCGCGCGCATTGGTATTCAGGGCACGGGACAAGACAGATGCTGTGTCTACCGACCTCTGCCTTGATGCGTCCTCCCAGGCTGGTCTTTGCAGGCGTCCTAGAGAGCCATGTCTTCCTTCTTGATTGAGGACTCTCCCAGTGTCCCCTCTGCCCTCTCCCCAAGCAGATGGTTTAATTACTTGAAATTATTTTTAAGCAAGGACAGGCAGGTGAATTCCCTCTCTGCCCCACACCTAACCTAAGAAAAATGGAAATTGAGTTGTCTCTTTTTTTCTTAAAACTAGCATTTTTGTGATGAAACAGTCCTCCTAAAAGGAAAAAAAAAAAAAAAGATCTGTCCTCTTCCAGGTCATTCCAAGGTTCCCTTTATCAGCCATAAGGGAGCTCGTCAAGCGCACATAATCTCAATCCCCTTTCATGCAGTGAGTGTTTATTGACCAACTACTATGTGCCAGATTTTACTCCTAATGCTTAAGAAAAAAACATCAATAATAGCATTAATGTTGACACGGTGCTGCCCAATATGCTAAGTGAATTAAAACTTACAAAGAGCTCATCCATTATAAGATAGAAGGCTCGGAGGAGTTAAACAGCTCTCTCTCAAGCTACAAGTAAAAGACAAGGCTAAAAGCCAAAGCTACGTTCCTGGACTTCAAACCCCAGGCTCATCCTTCTGTAACAGCCGCAGAGCATCCAAAGGCGGTAATGATCTCCAGAGCACACCATCTCTCAGGATCTTGCTAGGACTTTCCACTGTCTGCTCCTCTGTAAATTGTGTACCAGCTTCAGGTCCATAAAGACAAATAAACTTGGGTCCCTGCCTTCGAGGAGGACACAGTCTGGCTGGAGAGATGAAGAAGTAGCTGCATCACTGTGGAGAGCCTGTGATGAGCCAGAGGAAGATCATGTACCGAGGGTCAAAGGCGAAGGACATGAACCTGGCTTGGGGACAGTGCTGGGGTCAGGGTATTGCTACCAGGACAGACCCCTCCTCCTTTCTGAGACCACTCTCCCCGGCGTGTCCTGCTCACAAGCCCAAGGACCATTGCCGAGGGCTGGAGAGAAGATGAATGAACTTGACCTTTGCTTCCATGTGGTTGAAACAAAGCGAAAAATTATGATGAACCTGTGCTTTGTGAAGTGGTCACTATTTGGCCAGCCTTTTGCTTTTATAAAATCCACTGTATGCTGTTTGGCTTATTAACATATAGTGCAACAATTCGTTCTGGAGAGAAGTCTCAGGATGATCTCATAGCCCCAAACCAGTGGCCAAACACTTCCTTCAAGCCTGTCCCTGGCCACATCCCCCCTGGGGGAGGGGGGGGCGTATCCATGGCTGACCTTGGGTGGCAAGATCATTGGAGACTTGATAGTGGAAACTGAGAGGCATTTGCCATGATTATCACTAACGTCATCGAGTGCCATACTGGGCCCTGCTTTAAGCGCTTTACACAAATTAATTTAATTAATCCTTCTACATCCACGAAGTAGGGGCTATGATGAACCCATTCTACAGATGAGGAAACTGAAGCCCAGTCGGGGTGGGGGGGCGGGGGTGATAAGTGGCTGAAGGTCACGTCATCGTAACACTGTGTTGTTCCCATCTGCAGTGAGAGATGGAGATTTTTCTTTTTTGGGTACCAGGGATGGAACCCAGGGGTGCTCCACTACTGAGCCACCTCCTCAGCCCTTTTGATTCTTCGTTTTAGGACAGGGTCTCACCGGGTTTCTTACAGCCTTGTTAAGTTGCTGAGTCTGGCTTTGAACCTGCAATCCTCCTGCCTCAGCCTCTGGGAGAGATGGAGATTTTAATTGGGGTTCAGGCAGGACAGCTCTTGGGTTCCCAGGCCACCCCAAGGGGTATGTCCTTAGATCTTCTGTCATCCTGTTCTTCTGGAATGGAAATACAGGGGTGAAGCCTTCACTTCTGGGTGGTGGTTGGATATGGAGATTGGGGTTTATCTTCTTCACAGACCAGGTAGTTTTCTCGATAGGGGACTGAGGTTGGTAATGAGGATGGCATCTAATTCCCCCATCAGACATATGGAGGTTGGAGACTTTTTTTTTTATTTTGTACTAATATGAGCCAGAAACTGACAGTAGATTTGTGGGCAACTTTGTGAGACCCTGAGCACAGCAGAGCTGCCTGAGGGCCCAGGACACAAAGCACAGCCTGGAGTCGGGAAGAAGGCCATTGTCCCCCACTTTGCTCCAAGGGCAGCCTGCCCTGAGTGGGAGCAGATAGAAGGTTGTGCGTGGAATCGTCTTCTTGTTCCATTTTCTAATCAGCCGTACACTGGGCTGAGGCACTGGACTGTGCTCCTCTTGAGAGCTCTCCTGCGTCTCAAACGACTTTTCCCAGCTCATTCTCTTGAGTTTTGATGCATGCAATTGTATCATCTGCAAAAATAATAATCACAATAGCAACTGCAGCTTCTGCCCTAGTAACACCTCTTATTTGAGTTTCCTGACTTATGACTCTGGCTAACCTGCGGGTTTGGGGTTTGGATTCTTTGTTTGTAGCATTAGTAATTGTTGGTAGTTAAAAATGGGTTTTTGCCAACCGTCTTTTAGTAGAACGGGGGACGTGGATTGAGTTCTTAAGCAAACACAGAATGGCTTTGAGGGCAAAGCAGTCAAAGCACAGCAACTGGGACGTGTTATGATGACATTTAGACCCGGATGTTAAAAAAATCACCTACTGAGTTCCATGTGTGCAGGATCCCGTGCTAGAGGCTAAGGATGTGGCCCTAAAGCAGCCAGACCCAGACCTGACCTCTCAAGGTCACCAGTGTCAGGACAAGCAAGGAAAGAGACAAGGCAGGGTGCATCCGGGAGGTGTTCTGGTAAAGAATCAGCGGGATGTGGTCTTTACAGGCAGCAGCAAAACATGACTCCAAATCTCAAAAACCTGATTGCATAATCGATAACGACCAGGAAACCAGCAGAATCTGTATTAGCTCCTGAAATCTATTACACTTATCTAGACACAAAAGGGAGATGAGAGCAATGGAATTAGGATTCTTCGTGTATGAATGCTCTTGAGAATGTGGATCTGAGAGAAATTAGCAGAGATTTTAATTCGCTGCTCACTCGTTTCCGATACCCATCAGGCTACCTCGGAAACGTGTCGTGATAATTAACATTTGCCCAATGCTCTTCCGGCTGGCAAAGCCTCCTCACGTGTGTAATCTCGTCTGGTCCCCACAACAACCTTGGGAGTTTGCAAAGCAATTTCACCGAGGTTATCGCGCTGGATCCTGAGTCTCATCCTTCATTTCCCTGCGGCCCAGCGCCAGCCAAGCCCGCTCTTTCCCAATTCTGCAAACGCAGCGAGCTCTCACGCTTGCCTGACCGTGCACTTGTGGCTGCCCCTGGGATCCTAGAAAGGAGCCCATCCTGTCCTGGCTCTACGAAGAGGCCCCTGCCCATCCCAGGAAACTCAAGGCAAGAGGGAAGGGCATTTGTTTCCTGGGGTGGGGGGCTCCAGATACCTAGTAGGGAACTGGGGCCGCCCCTCAGACCAGTGGACATAACTATTGTCCCACAACCAATTTAGGCATCAGTGGAACTGCTGGTCCCAAGGGCTTCTCCCGTCTTTAAGGGAAAAAAAAAATAGCAACTGATCCATGGTAGCTGGATGGACCTGGGCTTGAATCCTGGGTCTGCAACTTACTAGCTATGTGACCTTGGGCAAGTCCCCACCATTCATCCCCCCTCTAGGGCCTGGGGGTGGAGCAACTGACTGGCATGCACGAGACCCTGGGTTCAGTCCCCAGCACCACCAAAAAAAAAAAAAATCCCTCCTGTACAGAAAGGGTCTAATGAGACTCACCTCTGAAGTAAGGTGGACCGCGGTGATTATCAAGTATTAGATGTCCATCGCCATTCCCAGCCTACACTGACAGACAGCTCACGGGAAGCCGTTATTATGATCAAGGCCACTTCCCTGATGGCAGAAAAAGGTACAGAACCGTTTATCACCAGCATCCTGCTGACCCCTGCTTCGGCAACTCGGTTTATCATGTCTTTAATTTCTGGAGGAGGGGGTATTGGTTTTTCCTGGGACTTTTCCTGCCCTGTCTTGAAAACAGTATTTCTGCTCAAAGGGAAAAAGGGAAGTCAGTTTGTTTTGTCACAGGCAGGGTGAGAGCAGAGGGTGGGGACATCAGTCTGTCACCGCTGGTGGCTATATGAGCTGGTTCATGAAGGACAGACAAGAGTCCTCCAGACAGAATGAACAGGGAAGCACGCAGGAAGGGGAACTGGACAGGCAAAGGCTGAGAGCTGGAGGCTTGGGGGGCTTCTTTCCGTCTACGTAGGGTGGGTGGCAGGGGTGAGGGGAACAGGCAGGAGACCTGAGAACAGGCCAGAATTCTAGTGGTGGCAACCACACACCTCAAACTCCTATAAGCGATTTCAATTCATGAAGGTATTTTAGTCCTCACCCGATCCCACGAAGCAGGTTCTGTTCTCTGTCCCATTTGTTCCCTTTGTGGAAACAAAGGCACAGAAATTTCAGTAATTTGTCCAAGGTCACCGTCTTAGTCCGTTTTGTATTGCTATAACAAAATAACTGAGGCTGGATGATAGGTAAAGAAAAGAGGTTCATTGAGCTCAAGATTCTGGGATGTTCAAACAACATGGTGACAGCATCGCAAGGGCCCCCTGTCTGTCTCACTAAACAGTAAAGAGGAGGAAGGAGAATAGCTGCACTGGGAGGAAGAGAGTTCACTCTGTAAGACAGGAAATTAGAAGACCAAGAGTCCCTTCACAAGAGCAGCTGTGACTTAATTACCACTTAATAGGCCCCGCCCACTAGGCCCCGCCTCTTAAAGGTCCCACCACCTTTCAATACGGTTGCATTGGGGATCAAGCTTCCAATGTGTGAATCTTTGGGACCAAAATGTAGCACACACAACTATGGATCAGACCTGAGTCCAGCACCCACACTCACTCCCACGAAGCACTGTGTTCTTTTCTCTGTGACACTCAGGTGTGTTTCCTGAGGCCAGAAAAGAGGCCCATCCCTCCAAAGTCCCAAGGAAGCAATCCACCTGCTCAGCTCCACCTGGGAAGATCCAAAGCCGCTTTCTCTCTGCCTCTTCCCAGGGTGTGGGGGGGAGGGGAGGCTTTCGAATTTCCTAAACATAAACCATTTCCATATAATTACGCCTCCTTGACCCACATGTCATTCAGCTCAATGCTCAGGCTGGAGGCGCAAAATAACAATTTCTCCAACCTCAGAAAATTGCTTCCTGAGGCCCTGGGTGATTAGACATTGTCCTCTGGGCAGGGCCTGTTCCCCGTCCAATCCCGTCTCCCAGCACGGATGCCCTCACTCCCACCGGGTCTCTGAACGCAGGTCCCACGGTGAACAGAACGTTCCGGGAGGGTGGCCTTGGAGGGCGCCGAGGGGCCTTGCGCACCAGGGAATTTTCTCCTGTTCTGGAACATCCAGATCCCTGGATTCTTCCCCCGGCTAACCCAAGACGGGAGGGAGGCACACACTCCGTGGGACGATGCCACCTCTCGCGTTCCTGCGCCCTCTTGTCAAATGCCACAGATCCCCAGCCGTGTTTGCCAGGCTCCTGGGCGATGGCAGGAGCCCCTGCTCTGCATTCCCCACCCCCGTCTCCCGTCGGGATGTCTCTGGTTTGGTCCAAATAATAAGCCCCTTCCCTCTGAAGCCCCTCCGACTCCCCACCGGGGGCTGCTGTTGCCCGGCCTCTTGTCCAGCCAGGCCCCTCCGGACTGTCCTTCCTGGCAGGAGCAGATGACATCAGTGAGACAGGCCTGGCCGAGGCGTCCTCGTGAGGGCAGCCCCGCGGGACAGTGCGGATCGGCGTGGCCTTCCCTTCTGGGCAGCAAAAGAAACTCCCATCCTAGACTGGACGCCAGACAGCTGGTGTGTAAATAGGCAAAAGCCACGTCTGCCACCCAGGGCCCGCGTCCCCGTCTGTGACTTCCGTCCTAGGCCAGACTCCCGCCCTCTCTTGCCTTCTAGCTGCTGCCCTCTGTCCCCTCCAGTCGCTTGATTGGCCCCTGCTCCTGGCCGCGCTGCAGCCCGCCCCTTCCTCTAAGAGGGTTTCCGTGGTCCTTAAAGTGAAGTGCTCCCCTGGCGCAGGGTCTTCCACCGTCAGGGGCCCCTGAGTAGCTGCTGCCTCTTCTGACAGGCGAGAAGCAAGGGGCCGGGGGAGGGACCCAGGCAGAGGGAAGAGCCCCGTAGTGCTGTGTCACACCGTCACACCGTTTGCTCAGGCGGTGGCTCCTAAGGGGCTGTGCCAGGCGCCTGGGGTGCGGAAGGGAGCGGGTGGCATGGGCAGGGAGGACCTTGGCAATTTGTCCTATGGAGCAGAGGTCTCAACCCAGTGACCCAGGGGCCACACCGTGTGTGTGTGTGTGTGTGTGTGTGTGTGTGTGTGTGCGCGTGCAGTTGCAAGCCTCTCCTGAAGCCCTGGAAGACGTGGCCACCGTGCGCTGTGGTTCCAAGTAGAAGGAAACAGCGATCCCCCTGGACATGGGGCCTGAGCTGTTATTCGCGAGGCCCCCACAGCCCGTTATGCTACCCACCTGTCACCATGTCAGCCTGCAGGTCCCAGCACAGGGACATAGAGGGAGCTGAGGGTGGAAACGGCGCCTCGTGCTGCCTGGGTGGTAAGTTCTGAGCACCTTGGGCCCAAGAAATGGATCTCGTACTCCAGGAGCCTAAACCGGGCCCTGGCACTCGGATGGACGTCCCTAATTCATGTTGAACTGAACCAGGGTCACAAGGAAGATTCTGACACAAAACCTCTTCTCAAGGAACTGATGGTCTCTCTCATGCATCGAACACCAAATTAATTTCCAATTACCTTTATGACATCACCTGATTCACGTTCTGCAGTTATGTTCCAGTCCATTCAGACATATTAACCAGAACTGCCACACGTCCTCGATGCCGTACTAATCTGTACTCGTGGTTATTCATTCAACAGGTATTTACTGAACATCTACTCAATGCCAGAAACTGAGTAAGAGATTGGTGATATACTAATGATTATCATCAAGGCCGATGTCCTTCCTGCCTTTCAGAACTTGTGTCTGCAGGATGAGGCACTGTCCTCGCATGAATTCATTTAACCCTCACAGAATCCTGTGATAGGTGCCATAGAGTCAGCCTTTTCAAAGATGAGCAAATGGAGGCACAGAGAAATTGAGTAAATTGCCCAGGGTCCCACAGCTAGAAAGCGGCGGAGGCAGGTAGGGGCCCCAGAACTCTTCACCTCGTCCCTTTCTGAGGTGATGCTGGGAGACCCTTATGAATCACCAAAGGGGGGTCATGATGACAGTCGTGGCATCTGTGGCAGCGGAACCCCAAGTGTGTAGATGAACTGGGACATGCTCTCTGGAACCGCTGCATAGAGCAGATCATGTTTTCACTGAATGCAGGATACTGCCTTTCCCTCTAAGCTGGAGACCCCTGAGGCAGCCCTAATGCTAGAGAGCAGCTGGGGACGTGAAGAAGCCTCCAGTTAAACGGCCTTAGCTGGAGGGCAGCCCGTGGTCCTAGGAAGTGGCCCCTGAGAAGAGAGGCCCTAAGGCTGGGAAGATGGCCTCCGTCAAGGGCCAAGGATTGCATGTTTGGCTCGTGCCTTCTGCTCCCACTGCCTGGCCTTCCTGCCGCACCAGCCTTCCCAGGCTCTTGCTGTGGGCTTGGGTCCCCGCCTGTCCCTCCTGGGTCCCACCTGCTGCCTGGCCTTTGGGCTCAGCACGTGCTACAATGACACAAGAACCACACCCAGGGACGTGAGGGACTCGCCCAGGGCCACGGAGCTAGCAGCTAGCAGGGCAGAATTCTCCCGGGTCAGAATCAAGTGTAAGCGGTACATAGACGGGGCCCGCTCTGCGCTTGCGCATTGTTGCCTCCGCGTCTCGCACTGTGCCTGCCGCGGGGTGGCGGCTCTGGGAGCGTTTGTTGAGTGAATACATGAATGCCAGTTGTGTTTGATTCTTCCTTTGTCCTTGCCTGCATGGGAGAACAAGGCAGGGTCACAGAAAATGATGGCTTTCCGTTGGCTGCATTTTGTATGCACAATTGATAAGCCATTTGCCCGCGGCTAAAAATACCCACCCCTGGCAGCCACTGGAGGGATGGCGCTCGGCTCGAGATGTTTAATCAAACAGCGACAACCCAGGCAGAGCCACAATTAGCCTCTGACACCCCAGTGAACTCCAGATGAAGAGCCCGGAAGCCTCTGACTTCCTGCCGGTCCCCTGGCACCCAGTGACCATCACCCTGGGTCCGCAAAACAGCAAAAACAAATGAGCATCCTCTCTGTGCCCAAGGCAGTGACCAGCGGGAAGTCAGCAGAGGGGCCGCCTGGGCAGAAGCCGAGCCCGAGATGAACGGGCCGGGGAACGGCCAGGGGCAGCCGCATCTGACACTGGAAGGGCCACTGCAGCGGGTCTCAGCCGTTTGCCCTGGACTTCAGGGGAGCCATGAGCTGCTCCTGGGCTCTTTCCGGCCCCTCCCCCTTTATTCCCAGGGGTTCTGGAAGCCAGGTGACACCTCTGAAAAGAATTCTTCTCTCGAGTTCCTTCATGCCACTATGTGCCAGCCGGTAGGGACTGGTAACACAAAAAGGGGGAGAAAGGAAGAACTGGACGTTTCCACTCGGGGGTCCACTCCCGGAGCTGATGGCAGAGGCATCTGAAGGAGCAGGTGCCCCAGGGGGCTCTAGGGTGTCCTCCATTGTTTTTGAATCCTGGATCCAAAAAACTCTTGCTGATGGATCTGGAAGAGCCCCTCAACGCCTCCGGGTAAAGTGGGATTTTAGTGGTATCTCTCTCACCAGGTCCTTGAGAAGTAAATGCATGGCAAGTCAAACCTCCTCAAGTGAGATCCTGGGAACTGCTGAGAAAGACAAGTATTGAAACCCAATGGGCCGGCCGGGCCGGTGGCACACACCTGCATCCACCGCTCAGGAGTTCAAAGTCAGCCTCAGCAACTTAGCGAGGCCCTAAGCAACTCAGTAGAGACCCCGTCTCAAAATAAAAAATAAAAAGGGCTGGGGATGTGGCTCAGTGGTCAGGCGTCCCCAGGTTCAATCCCCAGGACCAAAAAAAAAAAAAGAAAATTCAATGGACTGGCCTTGCATAGCTCTGACAGAGCAGGTGTCAGAGAACCAGAGAATTGGAGGAGGTGCTTGATGCCCCTGCCTACTACACAAACCTCAGTCTTCCTCATCTACAAGGGGTGGAAACCTTACCTACTTATTTGTAAGATTAAGTGCAAGACATTTAACATAGAGACTCCTTGGCATATGATATGATTTGTCCAGGCAAATATTTTAAATATCATAAGTAAAAATGCACTGTCCCCCCTACCTGCCCAATGCCCAGCACCCTGCAGAGCATGACAGTTTTCCCTCATTGTCTTGTCCCAGGGCTGACTGGGAGCACTGGTCACTGCCACTGACCAGCATATCATGGGCCCAGGAAATATCTAGACTCCTTGCATAGTTTCTACAGAAAGCATCTCATTAAATCAAAAAAATAACAGTAAGGCAGACCACCATAAGTCTGGGACGGTCTGTGTTCGACATTATAATATTAGATCATTTGAGGCATAACGAAGTGCTTTCCATGTCTGACACAGAGTGAGCACTCAATAAGTGCTAGCTGTTCCAGAGAAGGGATAACCCTCTTGATCTTGACCTTGGCCCTCCCTTGCCTGCCTGTTGAGCCCCTACTCGCCTTTCTATCACCAGAAACACGGATCCCCACATTTGTACACAGTGACCGCACCGCTTCCTGAGAGCTTCCTTGGACCTGGCTCTTGCTAAGAGCTTCACGTGTCGGTCTCTTTAATCCTCATGGCAAATCTCTGGACCCAGGTACCAGATCATGACCCCCTTTTCCGGATCAGGAACTTTATTTTGTACCTCTGAGTGAACCCAGGGGTGATTAACCACTGGCCACATCCCCAGCCCTTTTTATTTTATTTTATTTAGAGACAGGGTCTAGCTAAGTTGCTGAGAGCCTCACCCAATTGCGGAAGCTGGCTTTGAACTTGTGATCCTCCTGCCTCAACCTCTGGAGCCCCTGGGATTAGAGGTGTGCGCCACCACACCTGGCTCCTGACGAGGAGTTTGAAGCGCATTGTGTTTGGACAACTTGACCGAGAATGCCAATTAGAAAAAGGAAGAAAAAAGAAAACTATGTCCGGGAAGCTGACCCAAATCTGCCAGACTCCGAAACGTATCCCCCTTGTGGTGAGTATCCTGTAATTCTGGTGAAGCTTCCACACGGCGTTCTGCAGGAGAGCCACCTGTGTGCCTGAGCCTCGTTCCAGTGAAGCTGTGCCCCATCTGTCTTTGTGACAAACTCCCAGAGCAGGGAAAGCACAGCTGCATCCATCACTTGGTACAGAACTTGACCCAGGATGGCACCTTCGAAGGCTTGCGAGATGCTTCTCGGGTTTACCAGCTGCGCTGTCTGGGGCAGGCGGCTTCCTCTCTCCATCCATTTCCTCGTTCCTAACTGGGGACCAGAAGCCTGCATCGCACCTGCAATGTCACCTCCTTGCAGTTTCCTTTAAATCAACTCACCTGTTAAATCAGCTGAATTTATTAGCTCAGTAGGCATTTATCAGCACCCTCCCTCCCCAGAATGGTGGCTTTTCTGTGGACAGTTTTATGCAGCTCACCAACACCTCGTACATGCTCAGGGGACGGGTCACTGGTGCAGAGGAGCAGGGCTTGGAAGTGGTTCCATGACCAAGGCCTGGCTGTCCCTGGTCAAAAAGCCAGAACTGATTCTGCCTTCAAGACTTCTCATGGACTGGCAGGAGGACTGCAGCCCTGCAGGAGCGCAGGTGCTGACTCCCTTCCCCTGTGGCCGCAGCGGGGCTGTCCTGGGAGAGTGGCCATCTTAGCTCCTGTGCTTGCTCCTCAGCCAAGTCTCCACTGGTCTCCATGGGAAACCACCGCTGTGTTGCTCTCCCAGAGGGGAAAAGCCAGGGAAGCTGCAGTGTGGACTCGGGGCTCGAGATCCACAGGATGATCCACCCTTTGGTCCCACCGTGGCACACATCCCCAGTCCTCCCAGCCCCACTGGGCCCAGGCCTGGTTGAAAACAGCCTCTTCAACATGGCGCCCAGAGGCCAACCCCATAGATGGACGGTGAGAGGCTTTGCATAGGAGATGCTGTAACAGGAGAAACTAAGAAAGGGGAAACCGTAACTCTAGGTTTGCAAAGAATCCACTCAAGTGTGAAAATGCGATGATTGGAAGGGACAGAGAACATTACGGTGCTATCAAAATAGAAAGGAAAGTTGAAAACAGCAAAGGCTGTTTCAGAGGCTGCGGAGACCCCGCATGACGATTCCTAAGGGCGCACACTGTCCTCCAGATAATGAACGGTGCCACGGGGTGGGGTCCCACTGCCCAACCTCCATCTCACTCACCCACTGTCAGTTTTGTGCCCCTGTTGACCAGCTCAAGGAAGAAAGCCGCACCTCCCCAAGTCCTGCCCCAAAGCCAGTGGGGCCACGGGAAACAAGGATGGCCGCTGGCCAGTGGAAGGGGGGTGGGGATGCCTGGTGGGACATTGGGAATCCTTTTCCTACTCAGAGCTCAGAACCCCCTGAAAACCTCCCAGCATCACCCCAGCGGCCCAAACCCCTGAACTGCGCATCTCGCCAGCCATCTCCTTCCCCTTCCATTTCCTCCACCCTGAGACAGAGAGCAGGCGGCTTCCAGGGAGGGAGGGACAGCCTGCACTCCTCACTTGACCTAAGCCAGGACAGCGTTCACCTCTATCTAAGGAAGCTGCAAGACAGCTCTTCCTAAAAATCCAGCCTTGGGGATTCCTGGAAGCAGGTGGATTAGCACCACTGGGAACCACTGGAGAGCTCAGGGATCTGCGCGACACCAGGGCTGACTCATCTAATGCAAAAGAGAAGCAACTTTGGGGGCGGGGACATGCATTTAAGCCACAGGGGGTGGTGATTGAGATGGGTGAACGGCTCTCTTTTTTGGAAATTCACAAGAACATAATTGAGTATGCAGAGAAACAGGATTTGCAAAAGGTTACACCAAGAATTTAATTAGCCCGGATAAGCGATTCTCTCCCGATTCTTAAGAGCTCTGTGGATGGAACAACTGTGCAGTCCGCGTCCTGCTCTCCTTCCCATAATTGCCATTGCAATCAAAAAGTTCTTCCTGGGGTCTAACCTAAAGCTTTTTATACCTCCAACTTGAGCTCTTTTCCCTCTTATAAAACCTGCCAGCTGCCTTTAGGAGGGAGGGAGGGAGACACAGGAAGAGAAGATGGGAGAAAAGAGTATTGCCCTTTAAACCCAGCATTTCAATTTGGGGGAATTTATTCTACAGAAATGCTTAATGAAGTACTATAGTGACCCCCCAAAAAAATAATAGTAATAATAATAAGCAATGTCCAACAGTAGGTGAATATTGCATGAATATTATTGATACAGGGAAAAATATATGATTTCTTTCTAAGTGAAAAACTCAAGTTGCTTGGCAATATTTCTGTATAGTCCTGTTTTGTGATGCTTCTCATTGATACTAACCATTGTCATAGGCAAATCAGCATCCTGAAGTGGGGACACCCAATGGGTATCAGAATCTGTCCTGGTTATCTCCATGGCAGCATAGCCAGCCACCCCCAAACTGAAGAGTCTAAAAGCAACCAGTTACGGTGGTGGGTGAGGTCTTGGGCTGACTGGGCTCCGTGGGTGGTTCTTGCTTCTGGTCTCACACAGCAGTCTCCAGGCAGCAGCTGGGACCCCAGCCCCTTGGGAGCTCATACCATTGGGCATCCAAGATGGCGGCCCACTCCCCAGCCAATGCTGGACACTGGCTTCGGGGTTCACTGAGCCTTTGAACTCACATTCCTGTACATGGCCTCTCCGAGCAGGATGGGCCTTTCACAGAATGGCAGCTGGGTCCCAGGAAGGAGCGTCCCAGGAGTAAGCGTTCTAAAGTCCTGCTATGACCTGAGCTGCTCCTGCCATAGTCTGTTGGTCAAAAGCCACAGGCCAGCCAGCTCCAAGTCACGGCATGGAGACAATAAGGGTCTGAATAACAGAAGGCGTGGTTCACTGGGGAACCATCTACAAGGTCAGCTACCACATTATCTCTAGAAAATAAGGTGTTGACAGATTTTTCCTTTCTAATTTCTAATACAGTAGTTAAATAGATAAACTCAGGACACAAAAGGCCTGGTTTAGTATCCTGGCTCACCACCCTCCAGCTGCTGTGTGACCTCAGACCTGATGCTCTCAAATCATGGTACCAACCTCCTATGATAATTGTGAAGATCAAGTGAGACATGGTGTATAAGATGCTTTGAAATGCCCCAGGCATGATAAATGCTCAAGAAGAGTGAGCTAATTATATTATTATCATGCACGGATATAATGTTGAATATTTTACAAGTAGATGTTACTTTGCAATTGAAAAAATAATCTTCAAAGACAAAAAAGGAAGGAAATATAGCAGAACAAAAATATAAACTCACGCCATCTGGCACCCTATCTCCATCTAGCTGCTTCTGCTAAGGAGCCGCAGGGACCCCTTGGTCCTCAGAGATGCAGAGAAGACCTTGAGAAGACCTTGACCCTGTCTCTCCGGGCCCGCAGACCACTCTGTGCTGGGTTCTGGCTTCCCAAACTGTTTCTCTTCCGGCCGCTCTCCCCAGCCCTCTCAGGTTTAAGCACAGTAAGCTTCAAACTACAGGAAATTAATTCCCCCAAGAATATAACCAAGCTTTGCAATCACAAAACATGGGCTTTCTATTACCCGGGAGCTTAAACCTGTCCAACAGCACCATTGACAGAAAGGATTTGCTACTTAGAAGCGTTGACATTCGGATCGTGAAGTTCACTGGGGCTGGCCAGGGTGAGATTGGGTCTCCCAACCACAGGAGCCCCTGGGCCGAGTCAGCTGGAGAGAAAAGCTCCAAATGCAATTTCAGGCCATGGCGATTTAGGTCTCTTAGTTTGCTCACCCTTGTAAATACACACAGGTCCTGGGCCACACCAGTCTTTCTCTTTGGGGAAAAATGTGCCAGTGTGGAAATGAAAGGATATTTTTTTTTCTTTTTTGATGTGGGGAGTCACAGCCAGTCAACGTCTCTGCCCTCTCATTTCTTCTTCCGACAATCCACACATCCCCCTGACTCTGTGCAGCTCACCCCGTTCCCCCCATTGCCCGGTCTCCTAGCATTCTTGATATCGCCCTGGGGTCAGGGCAGCTACCTGAACAAAAGAAGAGGGCGACTCGGTGTCTTTGGGTTGGTTTCTCAGGAGAGGCAAGGATTAGAAACCTCAGGAAATGTCAAACATGAATACCTGGCAATTTCCTGAGCAGCTGATGACTCTCTGACTTAAAGCAATTCATTAGGTGGGGCTGGAATATTTTTAAAGAGTTTTGATATGGAGAATTTTTAGCACCACATTTCCAACAGGCTTCAGCTGGGGAGGAGGAGACGGTGGCGAAGCCACTCTCTGCATAGGTAGAATATATATGTAGGATAGAGAGAGCACTTTTCCTTGGAGACCCCCAACATTTATCTATCTCTGCCCCCTTATCGGCTTGGGGGACAGGAGAGGGCATGTGGGCATTGTTGATGGACAGGTAAACAAGAGGTTCTGAGAAATGATGGCAGGTTTCCAAGTCAGGGGCGGCCCAGGGGACAGGGATCACTCATCTCCTACTGAGAATCCTTTCCTATAACCAGAAATAAGCAAGGCAGAATTTGATAGGCCACAAAATCACCCTAAGCTGGAAATCCCTCTTCCCCCACGTGCTCAGTGTGTGACGTTGGGCAAATTACCTAAAATGCCAGGTCTTGGGTTCCTCATCTGGGAAGTAGAAAACTTGCTATCCCACTGCTAAGAATCCTTCCCACCATGGTAGATCCCTTCTCCTCATCCCCGACTGAACTCAAACTTCCTGTTCTAAACATGGCTCCCCCATCAACTTCTCTCCTCCTTTGACTTTCCTCTTTATGGTATCACTCTCGGAAATTCTCTTGTGCACTTATTTTTGTGACGGCTTATTTACTTAGATCTATCTCCCCATGACAAAAGGCAACTTGTCCGCTGTGCTATGCGTCTTCAGCACCTCGGACAACACCTACCACAGTCAATGCCCAATTAATATTTGAGTGAAGGGACATCACTCAATAGCTCATTCAGTGGGCACCTAACCACAGGTTGGGAGCTGTTCTAACCACATGACAAAAATTATCTCCTTTGATTTTTTTTTCATCTGAAACCTTATGAAGTGGGGAGTCTCGTTAGCCCCATTTTATAAATAAGGAAACTGAGGCACAGAGATGTTAAATAAACTTGCCCACAAAGAGCCAGTCAGAAGGAGGGCCAGGAGCGAACCTCACACGGCCCCACCCCAGACCCCACACTTCTGGGGCACGACGGGGGCTTCACACCTGATTTTACAGCTGGGTTTCCAGGAAGCTCCAATGGTATGTGACCAGGTCAGAGCAAGCAGGACCTGGCAGCCAGACCTTGAACCCAGACCCTCCTCCGAAGCCTCTGCCCTTCACTCTGAACTGCTCACTCGCAGCTCTGATCTTGAATCCTCAGCCGCCCGCATGCAACCCCTGCGCTCTCTGACTGGACACCATGAATGTCCCACTACTAGCCTGTGTCCACCTTCAGCCTGTGCACAGATCCTTACCCACAAGAGAGACGCTTAATACTTTGTGAAAGAATTTCTGGATGAATAAAACATCTTGAAATGCTTTTCAACAGAACACAGCAAGGCTGTTTAATAAAAGAGAGCTATTAAATGCAAAAATGCTTACAGAGCAAGCAGGAATCAATATCAGTGTCCCCGGCCTTAATAAACCCAACGCTTCCTGCTCCCCCCACCTCGGGCCTTTGCATGCTGTTTCTTAGCTTGAACCCCCTGGTGTTCCCAGCTTTTCACCCATTTACCTCTTACTTGTCCCCAATCTCAGCTCGAACATCAATCCCTCAGCAAAACCTTTTCTGACACTGCTCCCCGACATTCCTTCCTGGCACTTACTCTAGATCCACGTTGTGCATATCCTTCTATGACTCGTCTGTTGATGTCTCTCTCCCCTGTTGGACTCTAAGTCCATGAAGGCCGGGCGGACGACGTCTGTTCTGTTCACCCTCTCTTCCCAGGGCTCAGCTCAGAGCAGACACAGACACATTGCTGAATGCAAAAATCAATGCTTGGACTGTCAGGGTACCAATATAAACTACTTTACCTCCATGGGCCTCTATCTGCAGTAGTGACTTGAAGTAGCACACACTCACGCTTTTCCTCCGGTGGGTACAGGGTGACAAACCCAACAGAGGGCACGGGGCCTGTGTGGATAAATATCCATACTGAACACAGCTTGGAACAGGTGTATAGGTCCTAGGTTTGAATCCTGGCTTATGAATAGCACCAGTCCCTTGACTCCTCACCACTTCAAAATGTCATTTCAAATTGCTTCAGATAAGAGCAAGAACAACACAGGCTTCAAAAAGGAAAAGGAACTGAGGAGGCCAACTACTGGGTGGTACAGAGCAGATGGGATGCTCAGACGCTGGTGTCAAGAGTGTCAATTAGCCAAGTAGTTTTACTGCTCATTCTTTTGGGGGTGGGTACCAGGGATTGAACTCAGGGGCACATGACCATTGAGCCCCATCCCCAGCCCTATTTTGTATTTTATTTAGAGACAGGGTCTCACTGAGTTGCCTAGCGCGTCACTGTTGCTGAGGCTGGCTTTTAACTCGCGATCCTCCTGCCTCAGCCTCCCAAGCTGCTGGGGTTCCAGGTACAGTGGTACAGTTCATTCTTAATGAATATCTACTAAAGATGAAGATGTGCACACTCAGAAACATAACACACTTCTAGGTATACGCTACCCAGAGAGCTCTCGAATAAAATCACTTCTATGAAGAGTCATATTCATAACTACAGTGGTTCACAATAGCAAAACCCTGGATCCAACTTAGTGTCATAGATATATATATTATAATAAATATGTATTTGATGTAATAAATATATCTGCTATAGTAAGTTTATATTTATTTGCATTTTATATACTTGAGAAAATAAACTGGATGTAATATATTTTATATAATTTATATAGTCGATATAATAAATTATAAATAATTCGTATTCATGAATAAATCGCAATGAGTTCATACAGTGAACCTCTGTATAACTGTTACAACAAGCAAACTCAGCATAACGAGGCTCAGAGACACGCTGGGGAACGGAAGACGCTGTGTGTGTGGCATGGCAGAGGCGAGGGTGAGGGAGAGACCCAGTTGGCCAGGGTGGCCCTCCACCGTCACACAGTGCCCGCAGCCCACAGCCCGCAGGGAGAGAAAGAGGGAAGGAGGGAAGAATGGGGATGGACCATTTCAAGGACCCTCAACTGTACCTAGAGCATCATCCCTTTATATTAAAGAGCTGATGCAAATATAGCAGAATGTTCAAGTTTGTTTAAGCCAAGTGATGAGCACAGTGCAGCGGGTGGGTGCGTTGATCGTAAGATATCTTCATGTGAGCAAGACCGTGGAATAGTTAAGTGGATCCCCAGAGAGAGGCCGGGTCCTAGCTTTGCCACCAGGCCTCATGCAGAGGATGTGGGCGCTCCAAGATCCTTGTCTGCAAAACAGGATTAACCGTGTTTCAATTCCAGGGCTGTCGGTGGGAATGCAAGACACAGAGCAGCTGCGGGTATTACCCCCTGAAATGTTATCTTGGAGTAAGTCCCTAGTGGTTTTCTAAATGTCTCCCTGTCCTGTTCAGGAAGACATTTGTTTTTAAGCCCAACCAGAAATTGTGTGGATGCACTTTTCAACACAAATCTGACCCAAGGGGGAAAAAAATGCAGTTACTATTTATGCAACTGTATAACTACGTGACAGACAGACATGTGTGCCCTCAGATCACCTATGAACTGTGATGGCCCCGAGGAAATAGAACTTGGATGGTTGGAGAACCAGAGTGAAAGGGAAATTTACATCACTCTGCTATGATTTTTTATTATGCAACATGGGTATAAATTACCTGTCCCCAGAATCAATCTTTGCATGTGTGCTACAGGGGATTAAGCCCAGGGCCCTGGGGTGCTCTACCACTGAGCTACATCCACAACCCTTCTTATGTTTTATTTGGAGACAGGTCTAAGTTGCCCAGGCTGGCCTTGAACTTGTGATCCTCCTGCCTCAGCCTTCCAAGTAGCTGGGCTTACACTGCCTGGCTAATTCATTTTTAAATAATTCATTTTTAAATGGATCTGAACGTCATGACCATCCCTTCTCCTTTCATTCTAAATCCACTTAAAGAGGAAAAGAACCAAAATCTAAGCTCTAAAGAGGGTCTCATGAACTCCTGGAACCCGGGCTGCCACCTGAACACAGAGGGCAGGGAAAAGACCCCCAGATTCTCCGTGCAGTTAGAGAAAAGAAAGAGCAGAGCGTTGGGGCTTAGAGATCTGGGTTTGGTTCCTGTCACTGTGACTGACAACTACATGACACTTGGCTCTGGGAGCCCAAGCTCCACTTCCAGATTAGGATAATGGCCACACCTCGTCTCATGGTTGTGTGAAGAATAAACTAACTCTAAAATATCATCCAGGCCGGGCGTGGCAACGCACGCCTGTAATCCCGGCAGCTCAGGAGGCTGAGGCAGGAGGATGGCAAGTTCAAAGCCAGCCTCAGCTAAAGTGAGACCCTAAGCACCTCAGTGAAACTCTGTCTCTAAATAAAATACCAAATAGGGCTGGGGGTGGGGCTCAGTGGTTCAGTGCCCCTGAGTTCAATCCCTGGTCCCCCCCAAAAAACACAAAAGAGCATCCAGATGTTCACAGTAGGTGCAGTTTGTCACGCAGAGGTTGTTCAGTCCTTGGACCTCCATCCCGACAAACGTCATGCCCAGGGCTTCCCTGGTACCCAGCAAAATCATCTGTGCCTCAAAGATCAACCAGACTCTCTTTTTTATCCACAGCAAACATCTTGACGGTGATCATCCTCTCGCAGCTAGTGGCCAGGCGGCAGAAGTCCTCCTACAACTATCTCTTGGCGCTGGCCGCGGCCGACATCCTGGTCCTCTTCTTCATCGTGTTTGTCGACTTCCTGTTGGAAGACTTCATCCTGCACATGCAGATGCCTCAGGTCCCCGACAAGATCATCGAAGTCCTGGAGTTCACCTCCATCCACACCTCCATCTGGATCACGGTTCCCTTGACCATCGACAGGTACATCGCCGTCTGCCACCCGCTCAAATACCACACCGTCTCCTACCCGGCCCGCACCCGGAAGGTCATTGTCAGCGTTTACGTCACCTGCTTCCTGACCAGCATCCCCTACTACTGGTGGCCCAACATCTGGACCGAGGACTACATCAGCACCTCCGTGCACCACGTCCTGGTGTGGGTACACTGCTTCACCGTGTACCTGGTGCCCTGCTCCATCTTCTTCATCTTGAACTCCATCATCGTGTACAAGCTCAGGAGGAAGAGCAACTTTCGCCTCCGTGGCTACTCCACTGGGAAGACCACCGCCATCTTGTTCACCATCACCTCCATCTTCGCCACGCTCTGGGCCCCCCGCATCATCGTGATCCTCTACCACCTCTACGGGACGCCCATCCAGAACCTCTGGCTGGTGCACATCATGTCCGACGTGGCCAACATGCTGGCCCTCCTGAACACGGCCATCAACTTCTTCCTTTACTGCTTCATCAGCAAGCGGTTCCGAACCATGGCGGCCGCCACGCTCAAGGCCTTCTTCAAGTGCCAGAAGCAGCCTGTGCAGTTCTACACCAACCATAACTTTTCCATAACAAGTAGTCCCTGGATCTCGCCGGCCAACTCCCACTGTATCAAGATGCTGGTATACCAGTACGACAAAAACGGAAAACCTATAAAAGTCTCCCCTTGACACCCCCCTGGGTTGGCACCGAGTGCCTCTGTGTGATCCATTCCCGATGGGAGGGCGTCCCATCCTCTGGCTGAACAGGTCTCCTTAAGAGTGCTAACCTGATTTCCTGTCTCCACAGACTGAGGAACTCTCAGGGTGGCAGATGAGAGAGAGACGGAAGAGAAGAAGAAAGGAAAGCATGAATCTCGTTTTTCTGTGTGCACTCATTTCCACAAAAATAAAATCACATCGACAGCAAAAGTTCCTACCCGTTTGGAGATGCTGTTGGAAGTTGTGCCATCATCCTGTGACCAGTGAGGACCACAGTAGAGAAATAGTCTGTGATTTAGCACCGGCACCATCCACCATCACTGGGAACCACTCATTTGTGTGACACCCCGAGCCATGGTAGCACGTGGCCACGTCTAAGCTCTCCTTCCGAGAGAGGAGGTCATCCATCGCTCCCCTGGGCCATGCCCAGAAGGCTACCCATGCTGACTGATTTGAGAGTTTTTTCCAAGGTGCCCTTTGTCCTAGAGAGGGTTGTGGTCTTGAAGAAGCCCTGGCACCCCGGCTGCAGATGATACCATGGGGGACAGGGGAACATTGAATCCCTTCCGAACTTTGTCCAGAGCCCCCCGCGGGGAGGCTCCAAACCAATGTAACTATGCCCCTTAGACCTGGGGTCTAAGGTTCAGTTTTCTATCTGCCATAATGTATAGGTTTTATCTGTTTCCTCCAAAACAAAGACCCTGCCTGGTGTGTGGGGAGGAAGGAGGAAATTCTTGAGCCCAGAAATACAAAAAAAATGAGCCCACTCTTGCCATTGTTCCAATCCATCCCTGTGTCGGCTGTAAACGGTCCCTTTACTCCCAATCGCTTCTTGTTGTGGTGCCACATGGCTCCCTAGAGGGGCCTCCGCCTGTAGAGTCACCAGCCCTGCCCGCTTGCTCACTGAACCCCTCACCAGGTTGTTTGATTTGATGAAGTTCCTAACTGAATGTAATATTCCAGGGTCAGGAACGGTAGCTCCCCAGGTACGAAAGGAGCCATCCTCGGGTCCCATCCCCAGGCCACCGTGGCAGACACAGTTGATGTGGACAGGTGCTGGCACTAGCTGCTTGTCTGTCCTTTAAAAACATGTGGCTCAAAAGGGTGACACCTGTTCTCAGTAAAGCCATTTAATCCAGATTCTTTGCAAAATGATGCAGTATGGATTTATTTCTTTACTCTCCCCTTGCCTGTCCAAGGCAAGAACACTTCTAGAACGCAACCAATAGAAGCTTCTCCGAGAAGGATCACTGTGTGCACACACTTACTCGTGCGCACGTATATATACTTGATTCCACTAGACCCCTCTGTGCCCTGGGATGTGTTTTAGGAGGGAAATCTGAGCTGAAGTTCCTCTCATTTTGCATTTTTTTAAACCTTCTCTCACAGATCTCCAGTATTTGAGTTCACCCCTATTCTGGGAGAAATCTTCCAAAATGGTTTGGGAATCACATGATATTTTTGGTGACCAAACAAAAAGCAGTGAGTCCATCTGGAACACTAGAATCTTTAGGCTGGATTTTTACCGCATGTTGTCCCTAAATTGGAAGACCGTCTCTTTTTAAGGGAGTCTGCAAAAAAAATGAATGGTGTAGAGAGGCCCCAAACTTCAGCCAAGGCCCTCAAAACTAACTAAATATAATTTGGGGTCCTATCGGTCCCTAATGATTCTATCTCCCGCTTGTTTTAAGTCATAGCAGTGGAGTCTCACCAGGCCCTGGGGATAGACTCTAAGGACAAAAACCCAGGACACCCAGTTACCTGGGCGAAGTCCTTGGGAAAGAGCCACATTGGAGACCATACGCCATCCCTTTCCAAACCTAAGACAGCTAAGTTCTTCTCCAGCATGGGAACAGGTTGCTGGTTCTTTGGTTGAAGACAAAACAGAGTTGGCTCATGTTTAGGTCCCCTGTTGTTGGTTCCAAAGTGTCTGAGAACTTTAGGACCCTCTGGTGCGGCAAGACAGTCCCACTCATAGAGGTTTCAAGTAGACAAGCAGACTCCTCTCTCCCTTCTCACTCGCTCCCCGAGGCACATCTCCTGGAATGGAGAGGGGGTGAGCAGAGCCCCCCCATGTCCCTCCAGCTGCATTTCTTTGCCAAGCATGTGTAGTTGAATACATGTTCATTAAATGTGCGTACGATGCAGCTCCACCGCACCCCCTTATGAATGAACATTGACCAAAGGCTACCTATACTGAATATATATACATAGATATAAATATTTATTTATTTATTTATTTATTTATTTTTAAAACATAAAGCTCTAAAAATATGCCAGTTTGAGCAACATGTGAATGAGTCAAAGTGCAATATCTACAAAGATGGAACGATTCCTTTCCGAGGACGTATGTAAGATGGGAAATACATCTGTGAATCTCCATGCTCTCTGGTCCGTGTTTTTAATTGTACCTAAAAATTGAGCGTGGATGTTTTAAAAACTGGGTGTGCGTTGAGAAGGCTTTCCTCAGACACTTATTTATGAGCTGTCTTGACAGTGGTGGTTCTGCCTAGTGGTTCTGGGATCTCTTCTTTTGGACGAGATTTTTCTATTTTGCTAAGTAATCTTTTCAAAGACCTGATTCTCAAACGCACGCCGGTGAGTGGCTGTCTCCTGCTTAACAGGCCCAACGGGTTAGGTTGATGCAGAACTCCTAGAATGTAT
Source organism: Marmota flaviventris (assembly GCF_047511675.1). Classification (NCBI taxonomy): domain Eukaryota; kingdom Metazoa; phylum Chordata; class Mammalia; order Rodentia; family Sciuridae; genus Marmota; species Marmota flaviventris. The sequence continues at coordinate 13,821,459 of NC_092516.1, read as the reverse complement.
TTCAGATCCTCGAAGGGCTTTTCATTTATTATGATTTCTAGGAATCATTATGGACAGTAATGAAAATGATTTTTTTTTTTTACTTTGAAAGTATGGAAGCCTTTTCTTTCATGCCGTTTTGGAAACAAAGCCTTGGGTCTTGAGGCTGTCAGGTAAACAGCTGTGGCTGGAGGCCCTGGAGCAGTCGCCTTGGCCTGGGATTCTGTGGTGCCTCTTTCAAAGACTGTTACTCGCATCTCCCCAGCTGAATGACCTGGGTCCTCGGTTGGACGCTGCTATGAGGCTGCACACGTCCGTGCTGTGTCTTTTTTAGTGAATGATTCAAAGACAGACATGTCTCCTGGGAAAGGAAATGAGGGTGACGACCGACAAATCATAAAAGACAGACCATGGGAAGGCATGAACTTCTACTCTGCAAACTCCCTGCTGTCGGGAAAGACGGTTTGGTACAGTTGGTGCCTATCAGTCCAACCCAGGGAGACTCTCCGAAGCAAGTAAGAGACTCTAATGTTGGCTCTTCCAGCTCAAAGAATGGAACAGAAGGTTTGCCATAGAAAAATAGTAAATGTTCATATTTTCTTAATTAGATAATATATTGTGTTTGGACTTGTTTGTATTATACTAAATTCTAATATGGTGCGCGCACTTGGTATTTGGCATTTGCATACATGTTTGAGCAACTGCAGAATGTTGATTTTTATTACTATGATTTTTAATTGACAAATCATAATTGTATACATGTATGGGGTACGATGTGACGTTTTGATATATGTATTCAATGTGGAATGATTAAATTGAGCTAATTAACATATCCATCACTTACTTGCATAGCATTTTTGTGTGTGTGTGGTGAGACATTTGAAATCTACTGTCAGTTATTTTGAAGTATCCAATACGTCATTAAGGACCGTGATCCCCCTGTGGTGCTGTAGGTCGCGAAACATATTCCTCTTGTCTAACTGAAACCTTCCCTGGGCCCTTGCTCCCAACTCCCCCAGCCTCTGAGAGCCACCATCCTGCCCTCTACTTCTATGAATTTGGCTATTTTAGACTCTACACATACATGAGATCATGGGATATCTGCCTTTCTGTCCGAGGCTTATCTCACTTACTATACTGTCCTCCTAGTTGCAGGATGCTGATTCGAACTTAATGTCCTTACTTGGACATTGTCCTGGGTGCTAGGATAAAGCCAGAGTCCTGCCAGCCTCCTGGTTAGTCAGATGTATCTCAGAATCCAAAACCACTGAGCTCTGCTTCCTGTAATCCTGAATTAGGCTGCTCATCGAGGATGAATCTAAATTCTCTCTGATCACATCTTGTCTGTGAGACAGTGATGGCTGCCATCGTGACCGGAAACCTAGCATAATGACTGAGACCTTGGACTTTGGTGGCAGACAGTCATGGGTTCACGTCCCAGCTCCACCATTACTAGACAGATAGCCTTGAACCAGTCCTTGAAAATCTCTAATCCAGCATCTAGAAAAGGGTGCCCATTTTAATTGTTTTCTCAGTTGCCTGCAAGGCAGATAGATGCTCTCTTTGTCAGACACCCAAGATGTGGAGTCAGTTATTACAGGCTGCGCTTTGCAGGCTTTGTGACCTTGGGCAACATTCTCAATCTCTCTTGAGTCTTCATTTCCTCTCCATAAAATGGGGCTAATCATAATTCCAGTAAGTACCTCCTGGGGTGCTTCTTAGTAGCAGAACTTTCAAAAGCCTCCGACTGTACATCATTTCACGGGTGAAGATGCTAGGCTCAGAGGTGAAAGAGGTTTTGTCCAAACTGGCTCCCAGATCACTCAACCCTCCCCTTTCCAACCTACCTCACTGACTTCTCTGCAGAATTCTGAGTCATCCTCCAAAAGATCACATTATTTTTACGCCCTTTATGGAGTTGGGGATTTTGCAACTCTTCAAACCTAGGTCATCCAAGCATGAGATATATTTTAACAGCGTCATAATTAAAACACTCGGCTTGACCTTTCCCTGTAAGGTAGAGCTTTTTTTTTTTTTTTTAATTGATTCTATCAGCTCTCAAAATCGCTATGCATTTTCCCACACAAGCCACCATCAATTCTGACAGCCACCCACCAACTGTTGTCACATTCCATCTTTGCATCAACTCGGAGAACGAAAGTGACTTATAAGTTGGGGAGAAGTACGGAAAAGCAAAGAGCCTGCTGGGAGGGTCCCCACTAAGAGCTGCCGAGCGTGCGTGCCCACGGGGTCCTCGTGAGCACTTACGGCCTCAGGGAGAAGACGAGTGAGTTGAAGGAGGTTGAACTGCTAAGTAATGATCCTCTTATTAATGCACGTGGCTAAACGGGATGGTCCAGCCTCTTTGGAGTGTGTGCAATTAATCCAAGGACCTGCCAGACACAGCCAGGCAGGTGGGGGGCAAGGCTCACATCCACTGGGAGGAAAAGATACTGTGAATTTCCTGGGTTTATTGGGAGAATGTGTCATTGTCATGCCAAGAAAAAAAAAGAAGAAGAAGAAGAAGAAAATAAAAAGCTTTCTAGCGAAAAAGAAGCAAACAGGGCTACAGGGAAGAGGGTACGTCCCCATCAGCTAGCTCTCTGCCTGTGGGCTCACCATGCCTGGGGAGCTTTGGTACCAGTAACAAAATATGTGCCTCCACTGGAGACAGGGCTTTAACTGCAGTTAAAGGCTCTGGATTAAAGCCAGAGAAGAAATATGCATAAGGACATCTGTTAACTCCACACCTCCAGGGGCAGCCCCTACAGGTCGCGTCCCTAGAGCTATTTCAGAACGGATTCTGTATCAGAGACTTCGCAGAAACCAAAGCAGGTGCTTTCAACGAGAAGACTTTAACCAAAAGACTGTTGGCCATAGCCTGAGCAGGAGGAAGAGCCCCACGAGAGCTGTTTGGAACACCGGGGACCTAGAAACAACGGGAAACCTCACTTCCCTTGGACTTACGGGGCCACCCAAGGGAAGAGTGTCACCTGAGCTCAGTGAGGAGCGGAAATCTTGGAGGAAGGGCCTTCCAGCAAGGCAGTTCCATACCATGGTCGGAAATGTGAGGCTGAGGGCAGGAGGGTCACAAGTTCAAGGCCAGCCGCAGCAACACTGTGAGGCCCTAAACAACTCAGAGAGACCCTGTCTCAAAAATGAGAAAATAAATAAAAAGGGATAAGGATGTGGCTCAGGGGGAAAGTGCCTCTGGGGTCAGTCCCCAGTATCCACAAAGAAACAATGCTGGAGAGGGAGGCGTAGGGACGCCCCAACCTCTCCTTTCCTTCCCTCTGATACGCCTGGTGCCCCCAATGCCCAAGTTCAAACAGAACCAGCAGGAGAGAGTCCATGGGAAGCAGGCCAGTGGCCAGACCCCACAGCACAAAACAGCGAGGAGCAGGCCCGGGGAGAAATGAGACAGGGCGCAACTTAGAAGAGCCAGCAAAGGTCGGATTTTTATTTTACTACCACTGAGTCCTTAGAGAGCCAGAGAGGCTCTTAGAAATTATTTCACTCAAAGATTAAAAAAGAGCCAGGCACAGTGGCACACGCCTGTCATCCCAGCAGTTTGGGAGGCTGAGGCAGGAGGATCATGAGTTCAAAGCCAGCCTCAGCAAAGGCGAGGCCCTAAGCAACTCAGGGAGACCCTGTCTCTAAATAAAATACAAAATAGGGCTGGGGATGAGGCTCAGTGGTTGAGTGCCCCTGGGTTCAAGCCCCAGTACCAAAAAAAAAAAAAAAAAAGATTAAAAAAAGAAAAGAACACTGATATCCAAAAGACCCCCTTGTCCAAGGTCACACAACCTAAACTCTTTCCAGTGATCTTCCTGCACATTCCCCCGAAACACAGAATAGATCATGCACCCCCAAGAGCTCGCCTTAAACCTTCACAGTTAGAAATTTCTCCCATTAATCCTTAGCATCTCCCGTGAGCAGACTGTCAACCTGCACGGGTTTCGGGATGGAGACGAAGAGGGTCTGGAGACGCAGGCACTCGCTGAACAACCAACGCCTACAGTCATCTATTTACTTGACTGATATTTATTAAAATATACTATGTGTCGAGAGCTATTCTAGGCATCGTAATTATTTAGCAAAGACAGATGAGGCCTCTGCCCTTGTGGCTGTTACTGCTCGTGGGAGGACGATACACGAGGGAACAAGGTAACTTCAGGAAAAGATAAGCGCTGGAAGGAAATAACCGGGAAGCACCCAGGGTCAGGCAGATGGACATCAGATAAACCAGTCAAAGGGAGAAGGTGACAATAGAGAGGGCCGGGCTGGGGCTCAGGGGCAGGGCGCTCGCCCAGCATGTGGGAGGCACTGGGTTCCATCCTCAGCGCCACGTAAAAATATATAAATGAAAGAACTGGAATCAGAGAGAGAGAGAACATTCCAGATAAGGGGACCAGAAGGTACCAAAGCCCTGAGCTGGGAATAACCTCAAGTGCCCACGGAACAAAGGGCATCCTTGGCACTGTGGTGTGATCCGGGAGAATACGTGGAACAAGGCCAGGGAGAGGGGACAGGAGTCACCTCATGGTCAGCTTTGTGGGCCCTGGTGAAGAATCTGGAGGAAAGACACTGGACATCCCTCAAAGGGGAGCTCTGTGACCGCCACTGCCCAGGTGGGAAAAGTCAGCCTCACAGGGATCAACTCAAACGCTCCCCCACATCACGGGGAATAATTTATGAGCTGGTATTTAGGCCCAGGCCTGTCCTATTCCAAGAGCCACTTTGGCAGGACACCGTGGCAGGCCTGGGCTGACCCCCATCCTCTCCTTCCTCCAGGAGCAGCCTTGATCCCATTAGCATTTCCATCATCCCGGGTTGGTATTTGGGCGAACGTCGTCTTCTAATTCCACTAATGAGGAGTCAGAAGTCATCAGGGCCTAATGCTTCATGGTTTTATTTCATGACCCAATTTTGTGTGTGATGAAATCCGGCAGAATACCCGTCCCACCAGGTTGTGGATGAAATAATAAAGACTCTGCTGGTGGGGAAGACATAAAAGGGCAGATACTTCTTAAAAACTCTCCTGCACAACCCACCGTGATACTGTCAATGTCACCATTATTCAAACACTTTCATGCAAAGGTTTTAACTCGTGGTCTTCCTCCAGCCTAGGCACCGCCCCCTAAAACAGCTGCTGTCTCTGCTCCTGCCCTAGACCCATTTGGCCATGTCTTGTACTTGATAGAGACAACTTATTTAAAGAATATTTTATATATATAAAGATACAGATTTGCACTATCCCTTCTGTCCCCATATTAAAAAATGGACCTGGTGCTGCTTTATTTACCTTATGGAAACATGCAGGGTGGGATTTCTTGAAGAGTCGAGCTCCACCAGGGCCTTGCTCCTCAGAACACAATCCACCCGGCAGCGACATTACATGGAAGCTGGTGAGAAATGTGGAGTCCCAACCCCATGATGAACCAGAATCTGCATTTCTTAATTTTTTAGTGATTTTTTGGGGTATTATGATTATATATTATACTGGGGCTTGTTACATATTTATTTGTACATGCACATAAGTTGATCAATTTCATTCCCCAGTACGTCCTTTCCATGAATTTACACAATGCCTCCCTCCAGAGATACAGACAGACAGACAGACACACACACACACACACACACACACACACACACACACACTTTTTCTCTCCATCTTCCACATTTGAGAGAAAACATACGACCCTTGACTTTCTGAGTTGGCTTATTCTGCTAAACGCGACACTCTTAAATACCATGCATTTTCCTTCAAATGACCTTTTTGTTCATCTTTATGGCTGAATAAAATCCCATCCTGCACACACACCGCATTTTCTTTATCCATTCATCTGTTGACAGACGGCGAGGCTGGCTCCACACCTTGGCTGTTATGAACTGTGCTGCTATAAACAAGGTTGTGCGTGAAGCACATAAATGCACGCTCACTTCAATTCTTTGGGATAAATACCAAGGAGTGGTCCAGCTGGGTCATGAGGTGGTTCTGGGTCTAGTCTTTTTGGGGAACCCCCCCTGCTGCAGAAACTGCAAGTCAGCAAGATCCCTGGGTGATTCAAAAGCACGTGAGTTTGAGAAGCCATGCACTCATGCCTTTTAACCAGCGGTTGTCATCCTTAGGGAGCTTTGGAAAATCCCAAACCCCCGGATGAAATCCAGACGTCAATGATCTTCAAACTCCTCAAATGATTCTCACACGTCATGGAGGTGGAAAACCACTGCTCTCTTTAAAGAAAACTTTATCTCACCACCATAAATGGAAAACTAGTATCATCTATCATACATAAATACACGTTATTAAACCAGATGACCACAGATGGTTGAGAATCTCAACAGGTACTATTATCTGCACTTGATATCTAGTCTCTCTTGGTAATAAAACAGGAGTTGGGCATCAAAGGCCCAATACTACATACTGAGATATTTTTCCCCCTTTACCCAGTCAAAAGGATTGACAGCAAATTAGAAAGGGAGAGTTGTTCACAATACACTTCAACATTACAAAGTCAACGCTTGTGCTAGCTAAACCTACTCACGCACAAACCCCTTCCCCCAAGTTACAAGCATTGTGCCTTAGAAAACACTGGAATATAAAATAAGCCTTCTTCCGCTTGTTCAATTTAATGATTCTCAGGCTTTGCTCTACTTTATACCCATCTGGAGTTTTCTCAAACCTACATCAAGACCCGGCAGTCCATAGCTTTAAATAAGAATCTCCAGGAATGAGCACAAGTCCAAAAACACACCTGGGTGATTCTGAAACAGCCCAGAGTAATGGCCACCTGCCTACCTACCAGCACGTGGGCAGCTGTAAGAACTTGGAAATCACAAAACAGTTCTCCCCAGGAATCTGTCATTTGGGCTCTTCACTGATCCATGGTTGGTTGGGATTTCAGCGTGTGTCCTTGTCCCTGTCAGCTCCAGGGAGCTGATGAATCCTACTCATCCATCCCTCGCTCTGGATTTGGAACAAATTGAGAAACAGATTCAAGACAAGGACTGGTGGAGACCAAAGACAAGTTCTACCACTGGAAGGACGGGTTGGAGGACCTCAGTCGGACCGAAGGCCAGAGGACTTCCCTCCCACTCAGCTATCTAGAGCCAGGGGCCAACTCCCAGATCTAGAACTGCGTGGAAAACGGTTATCCCAACTGTGGCGGCTCTCGGCCTCCCGGGTTGACCTCAGATGGTGAAGACAGGGATGGACCTCAGACCATCCTCTGGATACCAGGTGGGGACCAAATGCAGCTAGGGCTCCTGTGCAGTAAGAGCCCAAGAATGGCTCCCAGTCAGGATGGCGTGAGAATCAGAGAGGGAAGGAGCCGGGTCACACACAATGCGTTCCTTCTCCCAAGTCCACAAATCAGTCAAGGCCTTTCTTCTCCACTGGGGGTGGGTGGAAGAGGAGGATGGAGAATATACTTCTGGAGGAAGGATCAGGTTTCCACAACGGGCCAAGATGGAACATGGAGGAATACAACATGGTTCCCCTCTGCTCCTCCTCGTGGCCTGGGCCCGAGGAATTTCACCACCCCGCAGGGAGGCGTTCGGTCAGGGTGCTGGACTATTAAGATACTTGGGGAAAAGATCCCCTTGATTCTCCCAGTTCCTCATCATCCTCAAAGTAGGGTGGGGCTGTTGGGTACCTCCAGAGACATATTCTGCCTTCAGGGACCAAGACCCTCAGTCTCGGCAAACTCTCTCCCAGCGTTCACACAGTTCTCTAAAAATAATAATTTTAAGCAACTTTGATTAAAATAATGACACTAAATAGCACTTTTAGGAGTGAACAAAGATGGTACCCAAATCAGACACCTGAAGCATTGGGACCCCTGGAGACAGCAGGCTCAAGCGTGTATGGGGTATGGGTCCTGCCGACTCAGGTTCAAATCCTGCCTCCCCTCTTCCCAGCTAGGGGACATTGGAAAGTCACTCCCAGTGTCTGAATCTCCATTGTGTCACTCTGTAAAGTGAGAATAACAGTAATACTGACTTCAAGGGGGAGTGGGAGGGATGATTTATAATAGTTTGTGCCTGGAAATTATTAATCAATGTATTAATGAGTTCTATTTTTATTATTATGAATGAATGTATTCATTAACCATATAATTATTTCTTATTCATTATTAATAAATGTATTGATTATCTTGTTTAAAATTTATTGATTTTTTTAAATTCTTATTTCTACTATTCCTGACCTGGTAATAAGGATGAGGAGGGGGCTGGGGTATTCCAGCACTTCTCTGAATAATCATCCACTCTGAGCTGACGAGGCCATTCCCAGGAAAGAAGAGGTCAGCAGTGCCCTGTCCCGAGAAAGTATACCATCCACTGCCGTTGTCCAGGGACAGACCCTGAAAGAGACACAGCGTGGAGGATTTGGGAGCAAGAGGCAGGCCACCCGTCACCCCCTATCTGATGTCAGCACCGTGAAACGGGGCTCCCTGACGCACCCCATTTCCTTCTCTTGGTTTTCACCCTCTGCTGGTCCCTGGAGTGAAACTTGAGCATCCAGAATGAAGAGATGGCAGTGACATGCAGGCCACCTGCCCTCTCGTTAAGGTTGCTATCACTTGGCTCCGGTGAGGATAAAAACGGAAATAGTCCTGTTGGCGGGTGAGTGTTGATACAGGTCACCTGTCTCCGCTATGTCAAGTACGTCTCCAAGGCTCTGAGAGGGAGCATACGCCTATTCCTCAGCTGGGGACAAGGGCTTCTTGTTATTACAAATTAATTTTATAAATATCCGATTTCTAAGAAGCTCTAAGAAAATGACTTCCTGTTGCTTTGTGTGTGTGCCTCTTAGCGCATCTGATTATCTGGGGCACAATGATGTATGGTGACACGGCTGTCCCAGCAAGATGTGCAGGCGAAAGGCCACAACCGTGAGAGGGAAGGACAGGGTCTTCCCCAAAGACTGAGGTCATCCATCGCAGCAGCTAAGAGAGAGGCAGGCTGTGGGACAGAGAGGCAGGAGATGGCTCTGGGAAGGCAGGGGAGGGGCTCGGCTCCTGTCCGTCCTGACCTGGGTCTTCCAGGGGTCCACATTGGTTCTCCCGGGGAAGAGACGCACAAGGTGAAGCTTAAGGCCACGGCTCCGGTTGAAGTTGGACCATCTCCTGAAAGTTCTCTTTGCTGATTTCCTGCCACCATTCCAGACCTGCCGCACAGTCTTGTTTACCTATTGCACCTTGATCTGGTTTAACAGAAATGTCAAGCTAGAGAGGAGCACCCAACCCAACGGCGCGTCCTCAAGGTGTGCAAGGCAGAGCCATCCCAGCCCTGAATGTCCCTTCAGAGACAGTGTGGGTGCCCCAAAAACTTCTTTTTGCCCACTTACTGCCAAATCCCCTTGAAAACTTGGCCATGGTGTCAGCCATGAGTGGTCTTGAGAGGGAAAACAGAAGAGGGGCTTGGAACCAAATTCCAACAACCTCCACCCTTCGCACCAATCTGCTTCTCCCTCATCTGCAGAAGAAAAAGCATTCGTTACGCTCCATGTCCGAGTCCCCTTGGAACTTGCTTCTGTAACCCAAACAATTTCGATAACTCTGCCATTTCCTTTAGCATTTTTTTTCCTCCAAATACTGCGATAATGCTTGTGCCTCTTTCCAAATATACTCCAATCATCCATGGCATCTCCACCGCTCACGGATGGTTTCATTGTTGGTAACCTATTTCTTTTATCTCCCCTTCTGCAGTAAGATAAAGAGGACAGACAGTGGTTAGGGGCGGGGGCATGATTCAATTTAGATACTTTAAAATTAATCAAAGTAAACACTGGGCAGATTCTTCAGGTCTTTGTTGCTGTGATTGCTTATTGGTTGTTTGTTGGTTGTTTGTTTACAGACCACTTTCAAATATCAAGACTTTCAGGGACACGCTTGAGGGTGAACAGAATCAAACCAAGCCTTTAGAAGTCAGTAGTGGGGCTGGGGCTCAGGGGTAGAGCTTCGCATGTGTGAGACCCTGGGTTCGAGTCTCAGCACCCCCTAAAGATAAATAAAATAAAGGTATTGTGTCCATCTACGAATGAAAGAAATCAATAGTAATTGCAATACAATTGCAGCTCAAAGCATCGGGTCCCACCCTTTCTCCAAAGGCATCCACATTTATTGAACTCATCCTTCTTGGGCCTTCCAGCACAAGCTATAGCTTTACTAAAAATATTCTCTGGCCTGCCTGGGCCACCCTACAGACTCTCAGGGTAGATTCCTTAGGACTTCTGGGTTAGTCGATTTCAACAAATATATATTTAATGGAGTCAAAGAAAAAAGAGTGAAATGAGAGAGAGAAAGAAAGAAGAGGAGGAGGAGGAAGAAGATGATAATAGAGAGAGAATAATCCTCCATATTCTGCACCTAGGAGCGAATCTGAAATGAGACCCAGCAACAATGGGTTGGGTCCTGATTTTCCCACGTACCTCCCAGAGCACAAGCATCACCATCCTCCAGGCGGGATCTAATTCCTCTGCGGGGATTTTCATGTAAACTCAAGTCCACTGCTTGGACTGGTCTCCAACTTTATCCTGGCTCCAGGGCCCGGGAAGACCTTGGCTACCTGCCGTGTTCTTGTATTACTGTTGCAAGGGGCTTTCCAAAGGCGATTCTTGTTGTACCCAATGTCACCTTCCTTGCTAATTTGCAAACCCAGTGTCCATCAAGGGAAGATCTTAGTCCCTTTGGTCCACAGAGAATTCCAATCAGAAATACTAGTTTCTCCTACAAGGATGATGAGCAGGTTCTAATGTCTGCCTGTTCCCCGCGTCGTGATAGACTAGGCATTGTTGACTGGGCTACTAATAGTTTCCTGGATGAAAATAACAATGCTGCTCAAACTAATGGGTTTAACATTTCAGTGCTGCATTATGGACACTGAGCACCTTTGCCTGATTGTTCAAAATGCCTTTCAAAGATTTGTTCAGATAATTACCCAACTCGGGAGACAATGGCTAGAGTCAGAAATCAATGATGTTTTTAAGGTTTTTCTCAGTTGATCTGCGTGACTCAGCTCTGAGCTTGCCGAGTTCTTCTTAAAGACGTGTTGTCTTCAGAATGTAGGAAAACTTCGCTGATTCGGAGGGCTTCAAGATGAGCAACGCACTTCACCAGCTTCTTGTTGTAGAATTTCTGATAAAGTGACTCCTGACGGCATCCACGGCTCTTGCTTTGTCTACTCCACACTTGTTACTTCTGCCTTCCAGAAAGTTGTCCCCACCCACATCACACCCTCGGCCCTCCTCATCTGTCACTCGCTTTATAATGTGTAACTTCAACAGCAGCTGGAATAGAATCGGACCCTTCGGCTGAAGTTGGGGAGAAAACCTGAGAAATGCTCTGTGGCATCCCAGCTGAGGAACACTGGGTCAGCCGTTAATACATGTCCTAGGGATTAGAGGGGACAAACCACCTACATCAGACCATGACGGAGGGGCGGGGGGGTATTGCAAAGAGCCCTGGGCAGGGAGGGAAAACCAAGTTCGAGTCGTGCCCTTGCCATTGACTGCCTTAGTGGTCACCAATCCTCCTCTCTTGAGTTTCCTCATCCGCCAAATGAGGGTGTTGGCTCTAGATGGATTCATGCAAGAAATTTAGTGCATGAGCAAAACAGGTTGTGAATCCATGATAAACTGATTAAAGCATAAAGAAGAAAAATGTCCAAAATACCGGGAAGGGCTGGGGTATTTTTTAATAATCTATAATGTGGGTAGCTTTTCTTAATATGATTCTTACAACCAGAGAGAAGAGAAGGAATGAAAGAACTAACAGATTTAACCATGGAAAAGTTCAAACTTCTTTATGGTAAAAGACTCCATCGTCTATATGCTTACACAAACAAACCAATGTGAAACATGCACACATAAATGGAATATCGAGAATTGATGCCCTCAATATGCAGAGTGGTTAGAAATCAGAAAGGTAAAGAAAAGATTTTTAAAACCCTTGTAAATGGTACAAATGCTAGGAAGACTATTCATAAAATGAGAAATACCAACGAACCAGGCATATACCCAAAGAACTGAAATCAGTATATCAAAGATATATATAAATTCATGAACTTCTTGTTGTAGAATTTCTGATAAAGTGAAATTCTTGCTCCCCTGCTTTTTGTGGTTTTATTTGTGACATAAAATACAAAATCAACCAAGATATGAAATCAACGTGAGCATCCATCCATGGATGAGAGGGTAAAGAAAATGTGGCATATACCCACAGCGGAATACTACTCGGCCATAAAAAAGATGAAATTCCATCATTAGCAACTACACGAATGGACCAAGAGAACTCTGTTAGGTGAAATAAGCCAGGCACAGAAAGACAAGTACCATATGATCTCACTCACATGTGGAATCTTAAAAAACAAAACAAAACAAAAAAAGCCTAACTCATAAAGTGAGAGGAAAAGAGTAGGCACCAGAGCCTGAAGGGAGTAGGAAACAGGGAGAGTTTGGGAAGAGCTGATGAATGTTATCGCTCAATAGAAAGAATGCATTCTGGTGTTCTACAGAGACTACAGTCAATGGTAATTCATGTATTTATATTTCAAGATAGGTAGGAGAAAGGATTTTTGAATATTTCACTACAGGGAAATGATAAATATGTGAGGAAAAATACAGAAAAAGAAAACTCATTCCAGGATCTAGAATCCTTGTTTCTGTACTTATTCATAAATCATCTAGAAGAAAACCCTTTTGTTTCATTTTGTAAATTAGAAATATTATTTTTGATAAGGAAATGGATTCATAATCATTGAAAACACATTAGTTACATCAGATGTTTATGACTTAGACAGTGAACAATCCCCAGTGTATTTTATTCTCCCATGTTAGCGTTTGGAGTATCTCTTTTAGACATCTCCCCCCATGTATAAACACACACACACACACACACACACACACACCTACACTTGTACACACATATTTGTGGACACACACACACACACCAGGCATTTTCCCTTTAAGACAAGATGGAAATATGTTGTACTTGCTGGGTTTTTTTCACTTTAAAATGTAATGTAGATATCTTAGCTATCAGCGCCTGTAGATCTCACTCATCATTTTCAAATACCTGTGTACTGTCTGATTTTATAGGGGTAAAATCGCGTATTTAACAAATTTGCTAAATAAGGAATTCTCTTAGCGGAGACACCTGGCCAAGACGCTCATCAGAAAGGGAGGGTGAAGAAGGGGGCCCCGGGGTACGTGGAGGGGTGAGGCTGGGGGGGGTCTGTTGACCTGGGGTGTGGTGGTGGTGGTGGTGGTGGTTATAAAACCACGAGAAAGTGAACATGTGTACTTGGGGGTCTCAAAGTTTCTTACTCAGAATGGGGGTTTGATTCGATATCTCTCACCCCGTGTTGCCCATCAGAACATCTAAAGAACATTCAAGAAGTGCCCCTGACCAGTGTCCACCCAGGCATGGAATACTACTCAACAATCAAAAGGAACAAAATGCCAACATTATGCTGTGACACGGACGGACCTCAAAAACATTATGCTAAGTAGAAGAGACCAGATCCAAAACCTTAATGATGTGATTCTACTTATACTAAAATATTTTAAAGGTGCTTCCATAGCGACAGCAGATTCCCGATGACTTAGTACTGAAGGTAGGAAGGAACAGGGATTGACCGCAGACTTCTTTTTTTGTTACCCCATAGAACAAACTCTTCCCACTCATTTGTCCTTGGGTTCCTGGCAGTGCCCTCTTCCCCGGGATGGTCTCTCTCCAGTGGCCCTCCTGCGTGGTACCCTTTCATCATGACTCAGAGCAAGCTCCCTGCCCTGGGAAACCTGGGGGGGACCCTGCCCCATGAGACTCGAGGACTGCAGACTGCTTCCAAGGGGCTTGTCTCACAGTCCGCTTCCGGTCCTCACCTTGGCTTTGAGTTTCTAGATGTGCAACAGGCAACAGCGACTCTATTCTTCAAGTTTCAAGCTTGTGAGCAGGTATCTTTAAGTCACACACACACACACACACACACACACTTCTAGAGACACGTCTACTCTTTGGGTTATTGCCCTCCACTCTCTCTTCAATTTCCAAATGAACCTCTAGCCTTCTGTCCCATGGTCTAGAGGCTGGTAATGGGCCAAAGCTGGAAAACCCAGAATCCTCTGAGTATCCAAACGTCCCGGAGACTGAGGGTGTGGTCCAGGGGTAGAGCACTTGTCTAGCACGCACAAGGCCCTGGTTCCAACCCCAGCCCCACAGGAAAAGGACCTTGGACCTCAGACTCACTGGAGGCCCGTCCAAGTCCCACACAGTCTAACCCACCACTGCAGGAACCCGTGGCCCCAGCTGCTCTCGGCTTTGGGGATTCATCCAAAACTCGGACACAGGAACATTCTAGTTCCAACAGCTTGAGATATGGTCTCATCTCCTGCTGCCTAAGTACAGCATCCAGAATGTGATGACCAAATTGTGGCCTCGGGGCCTATGTTCTTCCAAGAAGAAGTCATGAGTAGACAAATGTGTTTCATAGAAGGGACAGATGAGCTACGCTGAGGACAGATGGCATCCCTGCGTTTCCCGGGGCCTCAGGAGATGTGTAGAATTCCCAAGTGTTTTCACCTGATCCCACTCCTCCCGGCCATGCCGACATCACCAGGTCGCATGCTCTTGTGAAATATGGACCTCATCACCTACATTTTGCTCCTCAACAGAAAAAAATAAAATAAAATAAAAAAATGAACGGCTCCAATAAGACCAGTTCACCAAGCTCCTTTGCACAGGCATAAAAGTAAGAGTTGAAGCCGGGCGTGCTGGTGCACTCCTAAAATCCTAGCAGCTCGGGAGGCTGAGGCAGGAGGATCTCGAGTTCAAAGCCAGCCTCAGCAATGGCAAAGTGCTAAGCAACTCCGTGAGACCCTGTCTCTAAATAAAATACAAAATAGGACTGGGGATGTGGCTCAGTGGTCGAGTGCCCCTGAATTCAATCCCCTGTCCCCCCCCCCCAACAACAAAAAAAAAGTAAGAGTAGAATTGCCACTTGCAGTAAGCAATCCAGACCCTGAACCCTTAAGCAAGGCTGGTTGTGGCCTCTGGCCACATTTCTGTTGAGGTGGTAGCTCCAGACCTGTGACAAATTCAAAGCTTCCCATTATCCATTCTTTACCATGAAATACACCGACAGTTCTTCTCAGGCACAGGGGTTAGCAGCTTTCCTGCCGAGGGTCACATGGTAAATATGTTGGCACTGCAGGCCGGGTGGCCTCTGTGGCCACTACTCTGCTACTCTGGCAGATGTGGGTCCCGTGCCACAGTCTCTGACCCCTACTCCAGCAGACTGAATGATTCATCCACATACAGGAGGTAATAGCCCTCCAGCGAAAAAAGTGTAGGGGATATTTTGCCAAAATACTCTTGGTTCCTTGGAGTTTTATTTATTGCCCAATAAATTGTACATTTATGGGAAAGAAATTTTATGTACACTAATAACTATAGGTGGGGAGGCTTCAGTGTAGGCAAAAAGTTGGAAACACTGGGGGGATGTGATGGAGCTGAGACCCTGAGAAACCAGAGGACAGGAGCTCTGGGGAACAGGCCAGAGGCCCCGTGCACTCAGGGAAGGGACGGGGAGAGGCTGGGTTGGATGGCTGCTGAGACCACGCGCGGAGAGGACCAGAGAATCAGGAAGAACGGCCACAGGGGAGGTCGGAACTTCCCTCCATGAACCCTGGGCCAGAGAGCAGGAAGGACACAGGCCAGGACCAGGCACGCGGAGCCTCCGCTAGCTCCATTTAGGAATGAAAATACCATCGGCCTCACCAGGTGGCAGTGAGATCCCGTGTCCTCTGAGTGGACAAACGTCCTGGTGGCTGGGGGTGAGGTCCAGGGGTAGAGCACTTGCCCAGCACGCACAGGGCCCAGCACTGCAGGGCAAAAAGGAAAAATGAAGAATCCTGACTAGGAAGGACCGTGGACCCTAGACTCACTGAAATTTCCCAAAATAAAGGGTGACTACCACTGGGGGCGGAAACTGGCCTTACGCGGTGCCCAGACGTGACATTGAGTAACGCCACCCCAACTAGCCAGGCCGTGGGCCCTTCTCTACCGTCTCTCTACCTTTCTGATCTTGTCATGTAGAAAACCTCCCTGGGGTGTCGTGTGTCTACAAAACCTCGCTAAGGCGGGCCACCTCCCCAGGTGACAAATCCCACTCCAGCCTTCCAGCAGCAGGCGAGAGGCTCAGAGCAGAACATCCCGGGCTGGTCTCCTATTTCCTTCATGACGACCGTCCAGTGATAGCCAGTGATCTTTGGGTTTTCATTCATGATATAAATACAGGATAAAAATATTATTCACTTTTTTTTTCTTCTACAGTGAATTTAAAGTGAATCATTTCAAAAGAAAAATCGTGGAATCGTGGACAAGTGTCAGGGAATGCCAGGATTCAAGTCCAAGAGCAAAAGCGAAGGTGACGTGAGCATCAGACATCACAGGTAGCAGGGTGGGGGCGTCTGGAGACAGGGGGTGGGGGGCGAGACCCACTCAGAACTTAAGGACCGAGCCCCCCTGGCCCGGTTCCTAAGTAAAAATTGCTGCTTCACGTTGGGCGTGAGCGATCCTTGCTTTGTTTGCTCCTCTATCTCCATGTCCTGGGACGCAGTGGGTCCTCAGTGAAAATCTGTTAAATGTCTGACGGGCATGAACTTTGAGTCAGACAGACAGACAGACCAAAGGGGGGTGGGGTGAGAAAAAGCCTGTAGTCTCCATCCAATTTAAATTCTTCCACAATATTCATCCCACTGTCAAGACAGTGCATTATATGAAGAGGCCTCTCAATGGATACCTTCCGAATAAACAGAATACAAGAACAACTGGGAGACGGTGCGCGCTCATAAACAACCCAATGTAATTTAGACATGGATGTCAAAATGACTCTTGAGGCCAGCACTCTGGAGCACCTCCTGTATGCCCTGGCTGTATACTAATGGTGATAACTGCTGCTGCTACTAATGCCACTGTGTCACTGAGACACATTACACAACCTCTACGTCGGTCATCCCATGCAGTACTCTCTATCCCTCAAGGCGGGCTCTTGTCAATCCTAGTTTATAAATGAGATAACTGAAGCTCAGAGAGGTCAAACCTCCTACTTAGGATCATCCAGCCAATAAAGACAATGGTGGATTCAAGACCCTCAGCCAGGTCCTATATCCCCAAGGCCTAGGATCTGCCCCACCTAGGATTGTGTCTAACAATGTGACACTCAGAAGGTTGAGTGGGTTTGGTGGGCGTTTGAGAACTGCTGATCAGCTACAAAAAATGAAAAGAGAAAAATAAGAGAGAACTGGGGGATACCCAAGAGTTTGGAAGTTTTTTTCTGTCATATTCACCCTTAGGGTGAGGTATGGCTAGCTTTGGCCCATGGACATTCTTTGGCCCATGAAATGTGACCATAAGTAGCATATAACCACTTTTGGGAATGAGGCATTTAAAAGCCACTAAGTGAGCATTTATTTCTATTCCCTTTCTGGCAAAGCAGGTGTTGAAACAGTCAAGGCTAATCCAATGCATGGAGGACAATCGCCCAAACCTACAGTGAATTGTAACTCAGAAAGAAAGAAACTTATGCTAAGCAACTACTGGTGATGTTTGTTACCACAGCATAACTTTGCCTGGCCTGGCTAATATACTGGTGACTATGAAAGAGTTACCAAGCAGTGACATCTATCAAAAATAAAATGTAATGCACAGAAAAATCTCCTCATGGATATCAAATCAAAGAGACAGCTTTTCAGTCTGCTTATAAGTGAAAAAGCAAGGCAGGCAGGGTGGCGCATGCCTCTAATTCCAGCGACTCTGGAAACTAAGGCAGGAGGATTGCAAGTTCGTGGCCAGCCTCAGCAACTTAGGGAAACCTGAAGCAACTTAGCGAGACCCTGCCTCAAAATACAAATGCAATAAAAAGAACTGGGGATGTAGCTCAGGGATAAAGCATCCCTGGGTTCAATGCCCAGTACCAAACACATAAATAAATACAAAAGCATTTTTGAGCCTACTAGAAAAGATGGCCCAAGTGAAGCCTGACCCACCTGGGTTTCACTGCTGTCTTGAACACTCACCAGGTGGGTGGACTTAGTCTCTCCAAGCCCGCGTTCTCATCTGCAACACGGATCGACAGTAATGCTAACTGCACACAGTGGTTATGATTATAACTGAGATCATACATATGGAGTGCTCAACATGGTGCCTGGCTCAGAGTGAGTCCTTAAGGATTGTAGCTATCAGCCTGGTGCGGTGGCACATGCCTTTAATCCCAGCAGCTCGGGAGGCTGAGGCAGGAGGATCGCAAGTTCAAAGCCAGCCTCAGCAACTTAGGCCCTAAGCAATTCAGTGAGACCCTGCCTCAAATAAAATAGAAAGAAGGGCTGGGATGTGGCTCAGTGGTTAAGCGCCCCTGAGTTCAATCCCTGGTACCAAGGAAGGAAGGACGGACGGATTGTAGCTATCATTACGCAAGGAGGAGAGCACAGTCACCAGCAGGAACAAAAAGCATTTCTTTCTTTTGCCCAGTGCTGCCCTGAGAGAGGGCTGCCCCAGGCCCGCAGGGGTTAACGGGGGCACATGGATGCCCACACGTCCACATGCACAGGCCCAGCGCACAGCCCTGCCTGCCGCCTTTGATCCTGCTCGCAAGGCGGGAATGGAGAGGGAGCCTGCAAGGGCACAGCCCTAATTGCATTTTCTTCCTGAAAGAGTGTCTGGTGCCGAGCACCTGCGCCCAGCGGCCCAGCGCTACGTGACAGCAGGCAGCGGAGGCGCAGGCAGCATGCAAATCCGGGGTTCCAGGGCCTGGGACGCAGCCAGGCTCTGGGCACCCCTCCCCACGGCCGCCTCACCCCAGGGCAGAGCTTCCTGCACCAGCCCCGGGAATCTGAATCAGGAATCGGGAAGGTTCCCTCTCCAGTGCCCTTGGGGCTGGGGCAGGGAGAGAGTCCTGGGAGCGAGGCTGTAGAGAGCAGGGGATTGTGAAAGGCAGGACCAGGGCCCCAGACCAAGCCCCAACATTGTGAGCTGGGCTACTGTGGACAGGTACCTGTGCCGGGTGAGAACCAGCTTCCTGGGCTGTAAGGCGGTGGGTGACCCAGGCTGGACTGCACAAGACGACGTGTCTAAAGGGCTTGGCCACCAATCCTGGCATGTAGTAGCCGCCTGATAAATTGCAGCTGTTATAATTAGGAGGCTTCATTCATTTACTAGCCCAGTGTTGCTGAGCGTCGACCACGTGTCAGGCGCAGCTTCTGCTCAGCCCAGGTTTCTGCCTGGGGAGAGCTCACGTCCGTGGTGGGTGAGACAAGGCGGCAGGCAAGCCCATTAGGTGGCCTCTGCCCAGCGGAGCAGTCTGAAATAAGACAGGATGGGATGAAGGGCTGAGGGGCTGAGCTGGTGGGCCCCCCAGTCTTGGGTCCCTGTGACCAAAATACCAGACCAGAACAACTTAGAGGAGGAAAAGTTTATTTGGGGCTCGTGGTTCCAGAGGTTCGGTCCTTGTTTGGCTGAGTCCTGCTCTGAGCCCAACGTGGGGCAGACATCGTGGCGGAAGGGGGAGGGGCAGGACAGCTGCTCTGCTCCTGGAAGCCGGAGGCGGAGAGAAAACAGGGAAGGGGCCACAGGGCAGAGGAACCCTGTCAGAGCCACTCCCCCCAACTCCTCCAGCCTTGGTCACTGCCCACAGTCACCTCCCAGTCCACTCAAACTCAGACGGGCCGGTGAGGTTACAGCTCTTATAATCCGACTGTTCGACTCTGAGTATCCCTGCATTATCTTGGGAGCTTTGGGGAACTCCTCAGATCCAAACCAAAAGCAGTATTTGTGGGCCAAGATACTGAGAATAACAGTCGGTACAGCTCTTATTGAGATATTTGACACCGTTAACATATTAACTTACTAAATTCTCACAGCCCTGGCATGAGGTGTTATTATCATCCCCATTTTACAGAAAGGGAAACCAAAGCTCAGAGACATCAAGTCACTTGCCCAGGATCACACAGTGAATAAGTGGCAGAGTCAGAATTCGAACCCTGGACACCCTGGCTTTCCACTCCATGTTCTTACCCTAGCAGGGTGCCCAACCATCCTGGTTTGCCTGGAACTGCCCAGGCTGAAAGTCCCACGTCCTGGGAAACCCCTTGGGTCTGGGTAAACTGGGACAGTTCACTCCGCTCAGTACAGTCCGCCTCTCTAACAAGGTACATTGCCATGAAATCAAATGAATTTCAATATATGGTGAGGCACGTACAGCAATGAACACGTATTGCACTTGCAGACGTAGCAGAGGGAGCAGGGAGCGCTCCAGACAGGAAGGAGCTTGCAGGAGGAGCCTGAGTCCAGGGTGGCTTTGAAGGATGTGCCAAAGTTCTCCTCCGGAACTAGCCGGGGGAGAGGAGGGAAGTCCTCCACGAGGCTGGACTGTGGACACTCAAAAAGCCTAAGAAAGGCAAGAGCAAGAGCAAAGCCTAGAGAAATCTGCATCCAGGCAGATCTTGGAGATCCGAAGCTTAGATTTTATCCCACAGTCAATAAAACACTGTGAGAGGATCTGAGGGGCAGAGGGCGGCCGTCAGATCTGCATTCTAGAAGGATCACCTGGGGAGGGCTGAGCAGGAAGGACCAGCAGGCGCTTGGATGGACACAAAATCAGGCAGGAGCCTGGACTTGGGCAGTGTCTCTGAGGGTGGAGATGAAGCCACCCTGGGGAAAAACATCTCAAATAAGGATCCAAACCCTCGGAAACAGCTCACAAGTGCAGGGAACGCTGAGAAGGCTTCTGGAATTGTGGGGCGCAGACATTCCACCCGGCCTCCCAGCACGCCCTGGTTGAGTGCAGCTTTTCTGTGTTTGAGCATCATTCGCTAAGACCAGCCGTCCCCATCTGCTCAGCCACGTTCTGACTCACTCATTCAAACAGCACCTGCCGCCCGCTAGGCACCGTCCCAGTCACTGAGGATCAACGCAGCTCCCGCCTCCTGTCACTCAGATGAGTGGGGAAACTGGTACCAAGCACACCTGCTGAAGAGCTGTCGCTTGGCAGAAGCTCAGAAGGAGACCCACAGGGCACTCAGGGAGTCCGGAGGCTCCGTTTAAACCAGGAAACCGGGAAGATCCTCCCTGACCTGAATGCTGATCGACAGCCGGCCAGGTGCCAGTCAGGCAGGTGAGCCTTCTGGGCCGAGGGAGCTGTGCGTGCAGAGGCCTTGGGCTGAGACAAAGCTTGGCGTGGCCCAGGAACGTCACAGAGGCCAGGGTGGCCGGAGACAAGTGAGCACACAGGGAGAGACCTCAGATGAGGGGCCAGGGGAGGAAGGAGCCCCATCACCCCCAGCCATGGGGACCTCAGCCCGGGTGCAAAGGGGAAAATCCACAGGAGAGTGAGTGATCAAAGATCTCTACAGTGGGTCACAGCTGCAGGGACGTGGCCGGGGAGACAGTTGGAGCCATGAGGTTCTGCAGGTGGGGAGCAGGTTGGTGAGTGTGGACACAGACGAGATCAAGCGGTGGCCAGTCATTGGGGGGGGGGTGCAGTCGACCGATTTTGGGCCACATCAAGAGACTGCTGTAAATGGGCCACCACCCCCCAGCTTCTCAAGTCGAGAACCTCAATATCACCTTTTCCTCGAGGCGGCTCTTCACCCAACAGGAATTAGTCATTGCTGGCTTTCCTCTCCAGCCCCGATTATGACATAAAGTCAAACCGCTCCCTATAACACTGAGCTTCCTTCCCTCCTGTGAGGAGTTGGACTGTGTCCCCACCCCGGAAAAAAAAAAAAGACATGTTCAGGTCCTAAACCCAGCACCTGTCCCCCATTCCCTTATTTGGAAATAGAGTCTTTGCAGATGTAATTAAGATGCAAGTTAAGATGAAGCTGTGTGAGATCAGGCTGGTCCTAAATCGAATCCCTGGTATCCTTATAAGAAGAGGCAGAGATCGGAGGAGAAAAGCCCCACAGGCTACAGAAGCAGAGATGCGCTCACGAGCCAAGGGATGCCAGGGATCTCCAGCGGACACCAGTCGCTGGAAAAGGCAAAGGGACATGGCTTCCACCAGAGCCTTCAAAGGGAGCCCAGCCCTGCTGACCTTGATCTCACACGTCCAGCCTCCAGAACTGCAGGGGAAGGCGTTTCTGTTTTATGCACTAAGTTTGCAGCAGTTGGTCACACCAGCGCTGGGCCACCAATACAGCTCCCCTCCAGCCTCCCCCCAGGGGACCAAAGGCACCTCTTTTGTGCTAATGCTGGGCCCTGGAGGCCTGGCCTTCAGACTGACACCTCGGTCTGTTGCATCCTGTGGCCAAGAACAAGTGACACACTCAGCCCAGAGGGAGGGAGGTGGAAAGGACCTGCCCTTCCCCGGGGCAGAGGGCGAAGATGCAGGAAGGGCTGGGAATCGCTGGCTGTTCTGCCCTCAGTGTCCGGCCATCAGTCTTTTAAGCCTCACCTGCTCCCTCACCTGGGCCCTGTCCTGGGAGCTGCAGAACCAGCTTCTAACGGTAGTGGAGTGGTGTGTGGTCCTAGTTTTCAAGAGCCCTGTTCCCTGTGACAATATTGCCACCACTTTATGGACAGCCCAACCCACCCAGCAGGAGAACAGGGCCACATGGAGGGCAGCCCTGTTGTCCCCGCCAAGTCCACACACGCAAGAGCCCAGCCAAGGTCAGCAGATGGCCCTTGGTATGCAAGAGGCTGGACGAGCCACCCAGATAACCCACTCGGGACGCCTGTTCGCAGCCGCTGAGTTTGGGGAGATGAATTTTACAGACTCGAGCTGGGGAGAGAGGACACAGTGGAGGCAGGAGTCCCAGGCGCCCACAACCCAACTGATAACCGTAGGCAATAATAATGCAAGTACTGTATACTCTTGTCTTAAATTAAGTAGTACAAAGCGGGGTCAAACAGAGGTTATCAAACTTCTTCCCCCAAAGGGTCAAATAATAAATACTCCTGGCTTGGCGGGCCACCCAGTGGCTGTCAAAACTCAGCTCTGCCTGCGGAGAGGGACAGCAGCTGGGGTGACAGGCAGACACACGGGCAGGGCCATGTGCCATGAAACAGTGGTCACAAAAACAGGTGCATGGTGGGATCTCTCTGCAGTTTGCCAGCCTGTGGCACAAAGTCAACAGTCACATCCCTTCTTTTCCCTCCTTCCCCCGAGAGAGACACTCTTAACCATTTCTTCTACGCCCTTCAGAAATTTCCTACCTCAAATGCAGGCACTCAAGCCCTGAGCACACCGTACCTGCTGCCTTGGATATCTTTCTCTGCTGCACAGAGAGTGACCTCGGGTCTTCAGTCACTGCACACAGTCACTGTACTGCCATCTTGGTAAGGAGGTACCAGAATGTATTGCTGAGGGTGAGCAGTCTTGCATTATTTTGCCCTCCATACACAGGATGCAATTTTGAATAGCAGCATGAACTAGTTTCCTTGTTGGACAAAAGTCGATGTGATGCTTGATACACCTCCGGAGGGTTCCAGAGAGGACGCTGTGGCCCCCACCCTTAAAGAGTTCACTGTCGCAAGCCAGCCATGGGCTGCGTGTGGGACACCGCGCATCAAGCCTGGTGGACAGGAACATCTGGTTTCTGGGAATGACCAGGGGACACTTCCTCTGATACACTGTGAACCCCTATCCAGGTCTGCCCTGTCCCACACAGCACCTGAGATGGGTGTGACCTGCCAAGATGTGACCTGCTGACGGCCAGACATCACACAGCAAGACTCCGCCCTTGAAACCCTATCCCCACCTTTGATGAACCCCCTTAAATCAACCTGGGGGCCATCTTCCCTTTGACTAGTTGTAGCTCTTGTGTGGACTGGATCTATCATGGGCTCTGCTTTTGTAAATACATTTCTGAGTCTTTGTCTTTTGTTCTTCACTGATTATTTTAGACTTTAAGTTCTCGGGTGGCTACACCCTCCTCAGCAGGAAGAAGAACCCCCACTGAGAGGTTGGCCACTGCTCCCTATAGTTCACAGTGGCACGCAGTGATGATGTGGATGAATTTATTGAGCAATTACTACAGGCCATGAACAGAGTGAGGGTCTCTACATGCAGGATCTCACCAATCTTCACAACACCCTGGGAGACGGGTTGCTATTATCAGCCCTCCTTTACAGATGAGAAGGAAGCTCAGAGAAGCGGAGTAACCTCCCTGAGATCACACAGCTAGCAAAAGACTGACCTGGATTTCAAACCCAAGTCCTGAGTCCTCTGCCTACAGTCAGGAGATAGGACTGAGGGGCTGGGATTGTGGCTCAGTGGTAAGAGCGCTCGCTCGCCTAGCACGCGCGGGGCCCTGGGTTCGATCCTCAGCACCACCTAAAAATAAATAAATGGATTAAAGACATTGTGTCCAACTACAACTAAAAAAAAGAGAGAGAGAGAGAGAGGATTGAAATTAATACAGTAGGAACTTAGAGGAGGGATGAAAGCACTCGGGGAAGTTAGGGTCAGCGCCACAGAAGAAATGACAACAGTGTAGAATCGAAAAAAAAGAAAGAAAGAAAAAGAACAAGCCTTGTCTAGCCAAGAAGGAGGGACAGGGAGTAGCAGGCAGAGCCCCAAACCATGGGGCTGTGACAACAGAGAATTCTGAGAGCCACGCAGCCTGGCTAACGGGAAGGGGCTGGGGTAGGCAGGACAGGTCTGTGGTCGGCGTCCCCTCTTGGCGAGGGCTCTGAACACTATCCTAAACGGCACGAGGAACCACGGAAAGGACTTTAACACACAAGAGTCGAAATCAAGCTGCCTTTTGAGAAGAGCCAGCCAGCGGCAGGCAGCGTGGAAGGAGGATTAGAGAGTCACAGGGAGCCAGGAAATGGAGTCAGAGGCTGCCAGGGTCACTTAAGCCACCCTCGGGGCATTTTCTCCTTGGGGGCAGCTCTGGCTGCGTGATGAAAGACAGCAGGGTGGCCTCACGCCCATGCAGGGAGCCCAGGAGGGCAGGGCGGACTCACTCCCCAGCTCTGCCCAGGATGTGGGAGCCCATGGCTGACCACCCGGTGGGAAACCTGACGGAGCCCGGGATCAGCTCACTCCCATCCAGAAGGCTCCAGAGAGCAGAGAGGTGGCCCCGGGTCGCCTCGGGATCAGAGGCCCGTCCACCTCCACTTCCACTCCCCGCCCTGCAGAGGGCCAAGCCACGTGGCCACCACATCCTGAGTCACCCCAGCTGGGGCCAGCTCTTCTCCCTGGGAAGCAGAGAAGCCAGGAGGAAGTGTATCCTGGCCAGGCAGGGGACCGCGGTGAAACTGCCAGGAGGGATGGAGGCCTGCAGCCTCCCCCCACCCCTGCAGGGAGGCAGAGAGCAGGGGGCGGGGACCTTGTTCAATTGCAGCCAACAGGCCTGGGTCTGAGACAGGATGTCAAAGGACCATGACCAGGATGGCAGCATGAAGCACCAGGGAGCAGCCTCAGGCTGGAAAGCAAAGCCACCGCTTGCCCAGCCAGGCGCCAGGCCAGGAGCTGGGCTAGGTACTCGGCCTCACCGTCCTGTGGGCCGCACTACTTGATAGCTATTATTTCATTTAATCCCTACAACAGGGATCAGCCGGCTCCTGCTGGTGGCTTATCTTTGTGTAGCCCGTGAGCTAGGAATGGTTTTCCAATTTTAAAAGTTTTAGGAATTAAAAAAAATATATAGATGATGAAAACCATTTGTGGTCTGCAAAACCTAAAATATTTATCATCTGGCCCTTTATAGAAAAAGTGGTACCGGAGATGGAACCCAGGGGTGTTTACCACTGAGCCACTTCCCCAGCCCTTTTTCTTCTTTTTTATTTTGAGACAGGGTCTTGCCGAATGGCTTAGGGCCTCACTAAGTGGCTGAGGCTGACCTCAAATTTGTGATCCTCCTGCCTCAGCCTCCCAAGCTGCTGAGATTACAGGTGTGTGCCACTGCGCCCGGCTCTAGATTGCTTATGATACCTAATAGGATGCCAATGTTATGTAATAGTTGTTTTTTGGGTTTTTTTTATTGGTTGTTCAAAACATTACAAAGCTCATGATATATCATCTTTCATACATTTGACTCAATTGGGTTATGAACTCCCATTTTTACCCCATATACGAATTGCAGAATCACATTGGTTACACATTCACATTTTTACATAATGGCATATTAGTGACTGTTGTATTCTGCTACCTTTCCTATCCCCTACTATCCCCCCTCCCCTCCCCTCCCATCTTCCCTCTCTACCTCATCTGCTATTGTTCAATTCTCTCCCTTGTTTCCCCCCCCCTTTCCCCTCACAACCTCTTATATGTAATTTTGTGTAACATTGAGGGTCTCCTACCATTTCCATATGCTTTCCCTTCTCTCTCCCTTTCTCTTCCCCCACTCCTCTTTGTTTAATGTTAATCTTTTCCTCATGCTCTTCCTCCCTGTTCTGTTCTTAGTTGCTCTCTTTATATCAAAGAAGACATTTGGCCTTTGTTTTTTAAGGATTGGCTAGCTTCGCTTAGCATCATCTGCTCTAACGCCATCCATTTCCCTGCAAATTCTATGATTTTGTCATTTTTTAGTGCTGTGTAATACTCCATTGTGTATAGATGCCACATTTTTTTTTATCCATTCATCTATTGAAGGGCATCTAGGTTGGTTCCACAGTCTAGCTATTGTGAATTGTGCCACTATGATCATTGATGTGGCAGTATCCCTATAGTACGCTCTTTTAAGATCCTCAGGGAATAATCCAAGAAGGGCGATAGCTGGGTCAAAAGGTGGATCCATTCCCAGCTTTCCCAGGAATCTCCATACTGCTTTCCAAATTGGCCTCACCAATTTGCAGTCCCACCAGCAGTGTACAAGTGTACCCTTTTCCCCACATCCTCGCCAGCACTTGTTGTTGTTTGACTTCATAATGGCTGCCAATTTTACTGGAGTGAGATGGTATCTTAGGGTGGTTTTGATTTGCATTTCTCTGACTGCTAGAGATGGTGAGCATTTTTTCATGTACTTGTTGATTGATTGTATGTCCTCCTCTGAGAAGTGTCTGTTCAGGTCCTTGGCCCATTTGTTGACTGGGTTTATGTAATAGTTGTTATACTGTATTATTTAGGGTATACAAGAAAGATAGTCTCCACGCGTTCAATACAGATGCAACTGTTTGTGTATATTTTCTATCGGCAGCTGGATGAAGCCACAGATGAGAGCCCACAGATGCAGAGGGCCAACTGTAAATTTCTGATGTGTGGTACAGTGCAAACTCACCTCAGTGGTTCACGTTTCCTAAACACTTGGTGGGACAGGCTCCCTGGAATGGGACTCAGGGGTGTGTAAGCCCCCACAGAAGACCTCCAACATCTGATCACAAAACTAACCTCGGTGAAGAAGAAATCTGTGTCTATACACCACATTTTCTTTATCCATTCATCTGCTGAAGGGCTCCTAGGCTGGTTCTGTAGCTTGGCTATTGTGAATGGTGCTGCTATCAATATCGATGTGGCTGTATTCCTACAACATGGTGAATTTAGTTGTTTTAAATGTACACCCAGGAGTGGGACGGCTGGGTCACACGGTGGTCCCATTTCTAGTGTTTGGGAGGAGTCTCCACACTGCTTTCCCGAGTGGTTGTGCTGACTGACAGTCCCACCAGCAACGTGTGCGTACACCCTTCCCCACATCCTTGCCAACACCTGTTATCCTCTGGCCTCTTCATAACTGCCAATCCGACTGGAGTGAGATGAAACCTTGATCTGCGTTTCCCTGATGGCTAGAGACGCTGAACATTTCTTCCTATATTTGTTTGGCCATTTGTACTTCTCCTTTGATGAAATGTGGCATTTGCTGGATGGAACTGAAGACCCTCATGCTAAGTGAGATAGGCAAGACCCCGAAAGCCAAAGGTCGAATGTCCTAATATGCCAACGATGGAAAAAAATATTAAAAGTGGGAGGGTGATTCCATGAAAAGAAAAGAGAGATCAATGGAGGAGAGGGAGGGGATTGAAGGAGGAAGAGGAGGAGGGAAAGGGAAGAACCGGGAATGAATCCGACCGAACTTTCCTATGTAAAATACGAGTACACCCCAGCGAATCTCATCGTGGTGTACATCCACGAGACACTAATGATAAAAAAATTTTAAAAATCTATAAGTAAGTAGAAGAACGATCAGCCCAGGAGAGGAGAGAGGGAAAGGGAGAGGGGAGTGGGGAGGGAAGGGGGAGGTACTGGGGACTAGATTAGAGCGAATTCTACCCCATGCTGTGTGATTTTTTCAAAATGAACCCTAACGTTAAGATAGAAAAGGCCAGGCCCGGGCGCTGCCTCACTCCAGGCGGGAGAGCCAGAAGGCTAGCACTCACGGGTGGGGGGGGGCTGCAGAGGGGCCGCTGCGTCACTTCCGCCCTGCAGACCTCGCACTAGACCTCTTCCTCACCCAGGTAACCGGAAACATGCGGCGAAGAGGATTCTGGGAAATGTAGTTCAGCCTGGCTGGCCGGCCTGTCACCTCCCCGGGGAGGAGGTTTCTTTGATTTGTGGGATTTGCATAAGGGAAGGGAAGTGGAGCTATGGTGTCCTTATGAAATCGAAGAGAAATAATAGAAATGATTAAAGGATCGTTTCCAAATAGGTGAAATAATCACTCCTAAAAACACATGCCAAAGAATTTATCAAACTCCTTAACTAAAGAGAGAACCGGAAATATGCCTACATGTCACTCAAAGGAAAAGTCAAAGAGCAGACATGGATGTAGGCAGTCGGGAGGCCTGAAGCGAATTTTCTTAATAGATGCAAAACTCTCCAATCTCCATAGGACCATAATCAATTGCATTCTAGCCGGACGTGATTGATTGATTTGTAATTTCTACAGATGAGAGTCCTTTGCATTACTATCAGTGCTCTGCAACTTACAGAGCTGTAAATTTGTAGGCGAGAAAGCCACGGTACAGAGAGGGAGAAAAAACTCATTCAAGGTCACCCAGCTGGGACTGAAACCTGGCCACCAACTCCAGGCCCAAGTATTCTCCCCTGATGCATCCGACTTGGAGTGGGAGGGGTCTGGGCCTGGGGTAGTATTTTATCAGAGGCAAAACTCCGTCCTATCGGTACACTGTGTGCATGTACGAATACGTAACTGTTGTTACTTCTCCCACCATCTTGTACAATTAGAGTGCACCAATTTAAAAAAAAAAATGGGGAAAACTTTAAAAATGCAACAAAAATACTTCATAGCAAAAGAAGAAGGAGGAGAGAAGAAGGAAGAGGAAGAAGAAAAAGAATAGTAGCTCCCCGAATCAGCAAGAAAAGCCGGATCCACTGCTTTATGGAGCTGGGTAGGCCCCGGGAGATTTAAGTACAGCTGCCCATCTGTAAGAGTGCAGGTAAGCAAGAGCAAGCAAGCTAGACCTTCAGAGATGCTGTCTTTGGGGCTGGAGGTGGATAAAATTAAAGGGAATTAATAATAATAATAAAACCAAAAGGAGCTCTGTCTATATAAACGATGATAATCGTTTAAAAAGGTTTAAAACAGCTCGACCCTTGACCTCTGGGATCCGGAAAGAATAGAGGGAAGGAAGAAGGAAAGAGGGAGTGTGTTTCCAGGGGTTCCCCAGCCAGGGAGACAACCCACCAGAGATCAGATTAAAATGTTCAAAACAAATGCTCCCGGACTGCAGCAAAGCAACTGTCTGCACAGAACTTACACCAGGAACACTGGTTGGCTGCCAGGAGGACATGGGCTGGGAAAGTTTCTCAGAGTCTTCAAGTAGGACTAACAGTTGGCCAAGGCAACACTGTCTGACTCAGAAGCAAGCAACCCAGCCTCCAAAGGACAACGAGAAAGAAAGATAGGCTCATCAGTGGGAACCTTTGCCTGCCTTTTGAATTTGGAACTATGTAGAAACGAAGCCTATTCATATATTAAAATATACATTATTTTAGAAAGTTGGCCAAGTTAATAGTGATTGGGGAAAAGGTTTCCAAGCACTAATGCATTCCTCCGTTTACAAATGCTTGCAAAATTTTGTTTTCCTTGAGAAGAACCAGAAGGCTAATGTTTGCTTCCTTCCCTGTCCTAGAAGTGATGGGCTGAGAGTTTGGACCTCTCCCAGGGTCCCAACTAAAAGTGGCTGCACCAACCATTCCAGTTGAACACTCTACAACCCTAGTGACGGCCAGTCCCGTCGGCTATGAGGAGAATGAGTTGTTCAGTGTCCGACCTGCTCAAACTTACATGTGATACCCTCCTTCTGGTACATCCTTGCTTTCTCCAGAATAGAAAATGATCATCAAATTGTAAAATCCACAACAGGCCCACCCCCACCCTCAGGGGCTTCTTTTCTTTAATCTAAGGAGTTTATGAGTGTTGATGCTTGTTGATTTCAAGTGCGGAAGAAGAAAGCAAGCCCTCCTTCTGATGAGCTCACCTCCCCGCCGGCCCAGCACTTAAATCCCTTGCCCTTGCTAGCACTCCCTCACCACAAGTGAATTGACTCTGCCCGCAACAGCGCACGATGATCTCATGGTTTGTTTTCTGCCCTCGGAATTCAATTTGAGGGGTGCATCTAGGCTACAGGAGCTTGCAGCTTCCTGACCACTGAGATGACAGGTCATCATCAGGGGAGTCACACGACAGCCACCTCTCCGGAGGTGAATGAGCAAACAGCACATGGTGCCCTATCCCTGTCTCCTGTCCCCAGACCACATCTGGCCTGACCCCCAAAAGTGTCCCCAGAGAAGAGTCTTCTCCCCTGAAGATGTCAGAGTGTCTGCAACTCCACCACTACAGAGCCACTGTCCGCTGTTCACCCACAGGGGAAGCACACCCTTCAGAGGTCACAAGGCTCATGAGGACCTGACCCACTGTCTCCTTGCCTGTTCCCTCTGCACTGATCAATTTCAGGTCTGCATGTTCTCCTGCTTCCTGGCCTTTGCAAATGCTGGTCCCTCCCCCAGGAACGTCCTTCCATGAAGAGAGGTGGTTCAGCAACTCACAGCAACTCTCACAACAGAATGAGACCACCATTAAAAATGATGGTCGACCAATGGTACAGAATAGAGGACACAGAGAAACCCACAAAATGACAATTATCTTACATTAGACAAAGGTGCCAAGAACATGCACTGGAGAAAAGAGAGCCTCTTCAACAAATGGTGCTGGGAAAACTGGAAATCCATATGCAACAAAATGAAACTAAACCCCTATCTCTCACCATGCACAAAACTCAACTCAAAGTGGATCAAGGACCTAAGAATTATACCAGAGATCCTGTGTCTAAGAGAAGAAAAAGTAGGCCCAAATCTCCATCATGTCGGACTAGGCCCCAACTTCCTTAATAAGACTCCAATAGTGAAAAAATTAAAATCAAGTATCAATAAATAGGATGGATTCAAACTAAAAAGCTTCTTCTTAGCAAAAGAAACAATCAGTGAGGTGAACAGAGAGCCTACATCCTGGGAGCAAATTTTTACTACTCACACATCAGAGAGAGCATTAATCTCTAGGGTATATAAAGAACTCAAAAAGCTAAGCACCAAAACAACAAATAGCCCAATCAATCAATGGGCCAAGGGCCCAACAGACACTTCTCAGAAGAGGTTATACAATCAATCAACAAATATATGAAAAAATGTTCCACATCTCTAGCAATCAGAGAAATGCAAATCAAAACTACTCTAAGATTTCATCTCATTCCAGTCAGAATGGCAGCTATTAGGAACACAAACAACAATAAGTGTTGTCAAGGATGCGGGGGAAAAGTCACACTCCTACACTGCTAATGGGACTGCAAATTGGTGCAGCCAATATGGAAAGCCAATATGGAGATTCCTTGGAAATCTGGGAATGGAACCACTATTTGACTCAGCTATTCTTCTCCTCGGTCTATACTCAAAGAACTTAAAAACAGCATACTAAAGGGACACAGCCACACAGCACAATTCACAATGGCTAAACTGTGGAACTAACCTAGATGCCCTTCAGTAGATGAATGGATAAAAAAAAATGTGGCATATATACACAATGGAATTTTACTCAGCAATAAAAGAGAATAAAATCATGGCCTTTGTAGGTAAATGGATGGAGTTGGAGAAGGTAATGCCAAGTGAAGTTAGCCAATCCCCCACCAAAAAAAAAATGCTGAATCTTTTCTCTGATGTAAAGAGTCTGGTGCATAGTGGGGCTGGGACGGGGAGCATGGGAGGGTTAGATGAACTCTATTTAGGGCAAAGGGGTGGGAGGGGAAGGGGAGGGGAATGGGGGTAGAAAAGATGGAGGAATGAGATGGACATCATTACCCTAAATACATGTCATGTATGAAGACACCAATGGTATAAATATACTTCGTGTACAACCAGAGATGTGAAAAAGTGTGCTCCATATGTGTAATATGAATTGCAATGCACCCTGCTGTCATATAACAAATTAGAATAAAAAATAAATTAATTTAAAAAATGATGGAAGGGAAGAATATCTGATGTCATGGGAAAATGTTACAATATTGTGAGAGAACCCATGTAAGAAATAACAATAGCAGCTGATATTTATTGAGGAAGGTTATGGTTTGGATCCAAAATGTCCCCCAAGGCCCAAGTACTAAAGGCTTAGCCACCAGCCCATGGTACAACGGGGAGGTGGTGGACCCTTTAAGGGGTGGGGCCTAGTTGGAAGAAGTTAGGTCATTGGGTGTCTGGCCTTGAAGGGGCCCCTTCCTCTCTCTTTGCTTCCTCTCTTTGATTGCCATAGATGAACAGGACACCCCCACCACATGCTCCCAACTGGACATACCATGCCACCTCAGGGCTAAACCAACAGAGCCAAGCAATCATGACTGAAGTTTGTGAAATCATGAGCCAAAATAAAATTTTCCTCCTTTAAGTGAATTTTCTTGGGTATTTTGTCACAGTAACAGAAAGCTGACCAATACAAGGATTTCCTCTGCATTGCTATTTAAGTGCTTTACATGTACTTACTATAGAATCCTCAAAACAACCCGGATTGTTATTACCCACAATTTTACAGGTAAGTAATCTGATTCTCAAGAGAGATGCAGAATGTATCTAAGGTTCCTGGTCTAGTTAGCAGCAAAGCTGGGATTTGAACTCAGGCAATTTTTTTCAGTGCCTGCATTCACATAATACTGTATCAGAGTCTATGCAGCATGATCCTCTTTCTGTAAAAAAAAAAAAAAAAAAAAATACCACCCATATAGAAATAGGGAGAGTATTTTAAAGAATTGCCATGCTATGGACCAAAATGTTCATAGAGAATGAGATTGATGACAGCGATATCTTGGGTTGGTTCTGCAGAAGAGATGGAATTTAGCACAATGCCTGCTTATTAATCCACCAAGTCCCAAGTTTTCCACTCCGTATTTCAATGAAATTGGCACAATTGTATTAAAATGGGCTGGAAATCTAACCTGGAATTTATATATCCTTTATATTTTTATATATATTTACATATTCAAATCAATTTTTCAAATAATCTAATAATTCACCTATTATTTTTCTCAAAAGAATACATCTTTAAAAACATAATAATTATTTCAAATTTACCATAAGTTATATGTTAGTTGCTTGATTTAAGTTTTTCTAGGTGTTCTGCATCTGGGTGGATGGGACAGATGTGTTAAGGAGGGCTCGTGGGAAGGGAGAGCCAGGACACAGTGCAGAGGAAAGCCTGAGCTTCTGCGCATACAGTGCTGGATCTAGAACAGCCCTTCACGGTGTTCCACATCAGCCCAGGGCAGCTGATCATCATGCCCCATGCCCTGTCAGTCACTGGAAGTGGGAACCCTCTCAGGTCCCTGAATGAGGCAACCAAGGTGTGACTGCTTTTAATTTTGTGTCCACTTGACTGGGCTATGGGATGCCCAGATTGCTAGCAAAGCATTATTCCATTATTCCTGGGTGTGTCTCTGAGGGAGTTTTCCAAAAAGTATTTGCTTTTGACTCAGAAGACTAATAAAGAAGGTCATGTCCACCAGCATGGATGGGCATCACCAACCCGTGGAGAGCTCAGACGGAACAACAAGTGGAGAAAGGGGAACTTTATTCTCTCATTTTCTCCTATCCTTAGACCCTGACACTCCTGAACCTCAGGCAATGAGACATAGACTGGGATTTACATGTGGGTGGGCTCCCATGGTCCCCTGACCATCAGACTTGGACTGAATTACACCATTGGCTTTTCCTGGGCCTTCCACTTGCAGATGTCAGGTCATAAGACTTCTCAGGCTCCATAATCATGTGAGCCAACTCCTCATAATAAATCTCCTTCTGTTTACCTATGTCTATGTCCTACTGGTTCTGTTTCTCTGACAAAGCCTGATTAATACACAAGGCAATCTCTGAAAGGGCTGACAGCTGGAGGGCTGCAGACAGCACACCCAACAAGCCCTTCCTTAAGGGGTACCTGAGATGCACCAAGCAGTGATCCACAGAGGTGATTTTTAACTTTCTTCCTTTCGTTTTTCTATATGTTTTGCAATTAATGCACATTGCCTGTGTAGCAGAGGGAAAAGCTACAAGAAAAAGCTACCAGAAGTCATCAATCCTCAATTCCATCAAGGCCAAAGGCAAGCTTTGCACCGGCTTTTGAAGTGAACAAGACCAGAAGATAGAGCAAGCATATACCTTTCAGACAGTAAATAATTCACCCCTTCCAGGATTGCTTAGATCTAAATATCAGTTCAAATTACTACCCAGGAATTAACTGGCAGGGTTCCAAATACAGACAATTACAGAAGCCAATAGGTGGGTAAAAGGACCTTAGTCAAGAGCTGGGGTTGTGGTTCAGCGGTAGAGGGCTTGCCTAGTGCGTGCGAGGCCCTGTGTTTGATCCTCAGCACCACATAAAAAAGAAATTTTTAAAAATTATTTTTAAAAAAATGATCTTAGACAAGGACCCCCCTAACCAGACTATCTGGCCTTAGGGAAGCCTGTGGCAGTGGCCTCTCCTAGCCCAAAATAGCAGAGCAGACTCTACATGGTGGCCCCTTGGGTCTGTATTTGGTATGGACGCCATGCTGGTGTGCCCCTCATTTGGGCTCCTTCGATTAGGTGGAGGATGTTGGAAGGCAGGGCACTTTTAAGCTTCCAAAACAGTGATAAAATAGACCCCAGCTTCAAAACAGTGCTGGGCAGTCAGGCCAGGTACCCTACTGCAGTAAAGATGAGGAGTCCGTGGTAACAGGCACTGTAAATTCGCCATCCATGGTGAAATGTACTGCAAGTAACACTGAACATGAACATTTTTTGCTATGAAGGAAAGAATCTTGTGAATAGTGCTTGTGTTATAAATCAGGGGAGATTCCATGTTAGTAATTGTGATGACACAATCTTCCAAATGTGTATACACACACATACACACACACACACACACACACACACACACACACACACACACACCTCCCTTCATCTGCCTCCATCTCCCCATCCCTTAGATCTCAAGGTCAGTATCACTTCCCCAGTGAAGTCCTCCCAGCTTCCCAGCCATATAGCCCCATGTCTTCCATGTCTTCTCAGATTGGAACAGACCTAATGGCTGTCCACCCAGAATCCAAACCCTCCCTCCCTTTCATCCTTTCCTAACAGAACCTGATTATGACAAGGACTCCCACCTCCCCTGCGTTTTAGAAGGAGAACCCACTTCCTGCTCCAGGGCTAGAGCCGAATCAGCCCTGACCAATCAGAGCAAGCCATGGTTCCTGGCAACTGTGATTGGTTCAGGAAAGATCACATGACGTAGGCTGGCCAATCAGGTTGAGGGGAAGAGAGAGCTGAGGCCTAGTAAGGAGATCGTAGTAAGAAGTGAATGGTGAAGCGCTCCAGCCCCAGGTGCCACTTTGTACCGCTAAGAACAAGGATAAGGACAACCCCAGGAGGGCAGAGTAGACAGAAAGAACCTGGGCCCTGGACATCACTGAGTTTAGAGCCTACCCTACATGTGGACCTTTAGTTCTGTGTGAGTAAATCTTTATTCCTACCCAAATTTTAATCAAGATTTTATGCCATTATAGAGTTTTTAAATTCTAATGAATGTGTCATAATTTCCAACACACTATTCCTTTTGTTTAATTGCCTGCTGCCTCCAGATTTCCCCCACTAGGCTGTGTTCTCTGTGATGGGGGAGACTGTCTTACTCACCATAGACTCCCTGGGGCCTACTAGTGTGAACAGCCCATAGGAGGAGCTCAACAAATATTCGTAAACCGACTGACATCCTCTACGCCTTATGAATGGGCCAGAGGGCGTGGCTCCAACTAGCTCCCGGATGTAACTCTTACCCTATTCCAACCAGGCTTCAGCCTCTAATGAGTACTTACTGCTGTGCCTTTAGAGCTGTTACAAAACGTAGCATGCAGTGGGTTTCAGGACACACTACTGCCAAATATGGCATCTTGGTGTTTGAGACAACAGCAGAAGCAGGAAGCCCACTCTCACCTTCCCCTGCCCTTCTCCCCAAAGCAGGTCAGAAAAGAATGCTCTGACAATGTTGGACAATTCAACTGCAGGTTAAAGTTCACCGTTAGCTGGGCACAGTGGTGCACACCTGTAATCCCAGCAGCTCAGGAGGCTGAGGCAGGACAACCACAAGTTCAAATCCAGCCTCAGCAACTTACACCCTGTCTCAAAATAAAAAGTAAAAAGGGCTCGGGATGTGGCTCAGTGGTTAAGCTCCTCTGGGTTCAATCACTGATACAAAATGTTGTAGGGACAGACGAGGCAGGGCACTGAAGATAGCAGGAAACAGTTTTATTTGTCTGCAGCCAGGTTCAGAGGGCCCAGCTTTTGCTGTAATCAATTAATCCCCTGAACCCTGAGTTCAGGTAGTTTCAGAATTTTATACCCAGCATGGAAAGGGAGGGGCTCAGAAGTTCCCGGGCTGCAGAAGTTCACATAAAAGCAGCTGTTTCTTTCACTGTTCTGGGCAAGTTAACCCTTCAAGGACAGCACCTGAGAAGGGGAGAGCTTCTTCTCCCCTTTCTTTCCTCCCCCTGCCAGCTGTTACCATGGAGCCCAGTTGGTAACTTCTCTTAGAAATGTAGACATCTCTGTGAAGCTGCAGCTCAAGGCCAGAGGCCTTGTTAAAGGATTGTCTTTATTATCACATTTTGCATTTGCAAACACACTTCTACAAACTACTATACTGGTTACATGTTTGTGGAAAACAAGTAAAGAGGCGTTCAGCACCTGGAGTGCTTATTTCTTCCTGGCCAGTGGCCAAGTGAAATAGGGCAACACGAAAATAGGAAGTTTATCTACATTGAACTCTTTTGTAGAGACTCTTTTGCTGACAGTCCTAAAATCAGCCATGGTGAAGATTTTCTGGAGAAGCCCAGTTAAGATTTTTTTTGGAGGAGGAGGTGCCACTACAAAATAAGAAAAGAAAAAAGAAAGCCAGGTCTTGGAAAGCATTAGATCTTCTTCATCTTCTCCTCCTTTTTCTTCTTCACCATCATCATTATTAACAGCACAAGAGAGTGACCATGTTAACTGCTACTAGTTTCTGAGTCATGTCCCAGGCACTGTGTCAATGACTTTACGTGCATTTAAAATATCCTCATAATACTACTCAGCAGGAACAATTATTATTCCTATTAATAGATGAGGAAGCAAAGCTGTGAGGCAGTTAAGTGACCAACTCAATGTAAAACAGCTAATAAATGCGTTAACCAGGATTTAGACCCAGACCTAACTGCAAGAGTTGGAGCTGCTGATTGCTACTCCACACTGCCTCCCACTGGCCAGTAAAGGAAACTCCACCTAGCCCAGCAACCAGGGGAAATTCCCAAAGAAAACACTCCACAATGGCAAAAAACATTTTAAAACCTTGAAATCAGAGTTAAAGAAGGTCCAAATCAGAGAATAGGAAGATGAGAGGTTCCAACACAGACAGCTTACTCAAGAATAGAGCCAAATGGAGAGGAGAGATGGAGATCCAGTACGTGCAAACGTATGCAAATATATGCAAATACACGCCACTGGCCATGTCCAGGACCAGGCCCTGAAAGTCAAAGAGAGGGGATAAGCTTTTCAGAATCCCATTCCCTGTGCCAGTCTTGATGCTCTTTGGTGTAAGGGTTGCCACTGGACAAAGAAGAAATGTAGGGAAATTTGTACCAGATTTTCACAGAAGTTTAGAAACCTGAGAGGAGAGAAGCCCAGTTTACCCAGCTCCCTGAAAACTACCAGATTCGATAAATTAGTAAAAATCAGTAAAGAAAAATCCTGTTTGCCAACAAGTGCCCATATTCTAGTCCCAAAGGTAAACTAGCAAAAAATCAAGTTGGAAATCTATCCTCCCAGGGGAATCATTCTAGAACTCTGGTGTGCACCAGCCTCATCCAGGGTCCATATTTAAAGTGCACATCCCTGCATCCCTCCTGAGACCTCCTGAGTCTGCCATGTGCTTGGGGTGGGAGTCTGCCATGCTGGAGATCTACATTTTTATAATGAATCCCACATGAATGTCCACAGATGTCCATGGATCACTTTCTGAGAAAACTAGCGTTTTTAAAAGACAGAGTTTGAGATCCGATGGACCTAGATTTGAATCTCTGCATGACATTTGCCAGCTTTGTAGCCTTGGCATGTCAACAAGGTGTCACAGTTCTGCCATCCTCCTTTGCAAAACGATGCTAATTTATTCTCCCTCTCAAGGGGTCCTCTTGAGGACCAAATGAGACAATTCATTTAAAGGTCTAGACACAATGTCTGCCAGGCAGTCAAAACTCAGAAATTCTTTGGTGTTATAATGATGATGACTATTCCCTTATGAAAGCGGGGAATCAGAGTCTCCTTCATCCACCACCTAGGACAACTCTTAAAATACAGACCTGGGCCAGCAGAGGGTGAATAAGGCTTCCACGCTCACCAGCGCAGTTGCTGACTCCTCCCCCTGGGGGCGGAGCGATGGATCTCATTGGTAACTTGGCCAGACCCCTAAGCTCATTGGTCCATCGGGTGGAGCTAGAATGTTACCCCTCCCTCTTCCTCCTCATCCCTTTCCTTTTTCTCTCCCGTCTCTCTCTTTCCTCTCCCCTTAGGAGCATCTCAAATTCTGCACCAAAGAAAGGTATTAAGTCCAGCAAGTCCAAGGCCTGGCCTCCAATGCACAGTAGCCAGCAGGGGACTTGACATTTTGATCCTTATCTGACCCCTGTGTCTATTCCTTTCTCTGCTGATCCAAACCCACAGAGCAAAAGGTGGACCCCCTGCCTGAACCCCTGGTGTGCGCCTTGGGGTGCTGGTCTCCTCCCCAGTGGGTGAATTCCCTTGCTCTCCATTGTCTGACTTGGCAGGTGCCCACGGAGGCCAGGGATTCAATCCCGATTAACCATGGCAACCATACTCAGGCACTCATTTCGGTGCTGCCAAGGCTTCCTCTTGCAAAGCATCCTTTATTTGCTTGAATTACGACTTTTCTCCCATCAACCCTTAATCAAGTGGGTTTGTGTGGGCAAAATCAACAAACAGAGAATAGCCATCATAAATGATACTTCAGAAAGAGGCGCCCTGGGCCCAGCCCGTTAACAATTAATAATTGGGTTTTGAAGAAGTTTTCAAAAGCAAGTAATACATGTTTATAAACAACCGCACAGCACAGCCAGCCCCAGTTAAAACAGGAGCCGCCGTGGCATGCAGAGGACCCTGCCAAGCACTCCGAGTGGCACTTTGGACATTTAATTAGGGTGCAGTAGTCCTCAAACCAGCTCCACTTGCAGATGGGAAGACTGACCTTGGGGAGGGTAAAGGAAGATGGTGCCCAAAGTCCCTCAGCCAGAAGTCACCTGGCCAGGATTCAAACTTAGGTCTTGCCATAAGGGGCTTTTTGTCATGAACCTTGAACTTGAAAATATGTCTACCCAAACCCCAGAGTTGAGTGGCCTTCTTTAATACCTAAACTCATGCATAATTGCCGAAGTCTGGCTGGGCACAAAATAAACGAGCCACCACACAGCCTTGTAGATTCAAACAGCAACTCTTTATTCCCGAACTCTCACCGGCACTCTACACGCACATTCTGGGGAAATCCCACCTCCACCGGGCTCTGCATCCCAAATACTCTCTGAATCCCGCGAGAACTCAATGGGAACTCAAGGAGCGGGTGCCTGAGGCAGCAGGATACGCCCTATTCCCAGCAGGATCCACCCTAAACCCAGATCCACCCTACCCCCCCATCCTCCCTAATCCCTGAGCAAGGTCACCTTTCAAGCAATGTCACTGCAAATGACCTGGGTCCAAGGCAAGCCCATTTCCACAATGGAGAGTCCTCCCTCTAAGCAACATGGGGTAGGCTGACAAGGAAATTGCCATGTGTCATTCCTACTTGGCAGTGGCTCTCAGCACATAATGACCAGGTGAAAATCTTGACTCTTCTTTCAAGCTGTGTGATCCTGAGAAAATCACTTAAACTCTCTTGAGTTTCCTCACCCTGAAGACGGGGATAATAACGATTGCCCTGATATCTTGATATCTTATGGTAATCAATTACCTTTGGTAATCACCTTATGAAGTAGCTGTGAGCATTCACGTCATGCTCATGAAAGTGCTTTGGGATCTAGAAGAAATATATAACTATTATGATTGGGTATTATCATGAAAATTCTTCTTTCCTAGTAGGCAGACTCCTGGGGGGCCCCCAGCGACCCCTGCTTTCTTGTAGTTAAGTCTTATGTAACACCTTCCCCAATAGTGGGCCTGAGACCCATGACTTGCTTCTCATAATCAAAACAATACAAAAGCCGTGGCAGGCCATTCCCACGTCAAGTTACACAGGACTGTGACCTGTCTTGCTGGCAGACTCTCGGTGACCTCCCCCTTGCTCTCTGCCAGAGGATCAGCTGCAGTTGGGGCCCGTGCTGCAAGGGCCAGAGGATCTGAGGCCTTCAACCACCTTGAGGACCAGAGTCCTTGCCTAAATTGACCTTGGGGACAAGAAATGGGCACTTGTTGCCAAACAAGATTTTTTTCTTGACAGCCCTTTGAGATGGAAAGAAGATCCTTGCCCAAGCAAGTTTGAGATGCCAACACCCTGACAGTCACAGGACCCTGCTGAGCTCTGCTGAATTCTTAGCCCCCCCACCAAATGCATGAGGTAATAAAGGCGTGTTCTTCTAAGTCGAAAAGTCTTAGGGCGATTTGTTAGATCAGCAGTAACTGATGATACTCTGTGTGCTCACAGATCCCTCACCGCAGGCCAGCCAGGGTAGTGGGGATGAAGGGACCGAAATAACCAGTCTGCATATCAGTACAGGGTCCAGCCTGTGTCTGAATGACAGCAAGAGACAGGACCCTAAGAAGCGCTGCAGTCCATGCAAGAGTGGGCAGGGCTAATAGACATGGAAGATTCTTCACCGAAATGAATATGCTAAGTGTTACAAAATGTGCATTTTCATTAAAATTTAAGAGTAAAATTTAGTTTAACGTTAAAAAAAAAGAAAGGAAAACTGAAATGCTTCCATCAACAGGAAAATGACAAAAGAAAAAGAAAAGCATCACACACTATCACATTGGCAGTCCAGGAAGCCCGTGCAGTACTTAGCAGCCATTAACCACGGAGAAGTAAGTCAAAAGCTATTGACAGGGAAAAATATCCAAGACACATTGCCTGGCTGAATTTTTTTTTTAAAGCAATATCAAGCAGATTGCAGTGGTGCATGCCAGCAATCCCAGCAACTCAGGAGGCTGAGGCAAGAGGATCACAAGTTGGAGGCTAGCCTCAGCAATTGAGCAAGACCCTCACAACTTATTGAGACCCTGTCTCAAATTTTTAAATCAATAAAAAAAAAGGCCTGGAGATGTAGCTCAGTGGTAAAATGCTTCTGGATTCCATCCCCCGTTACCAAAAATAAATAAATAATAAAAGCAATATCAGAAATTATTTTAAAAATAATCAACATACATGGGTGTATGGATATATGATTTTGAGATTAAAGTTAATTTTAAATTGTAAATAAAATGTGGACTGTGTCCCCAGGAAAAAAATTTTAAATAAATAAAAATAATTAAATGCACACATACACATAATCACACACTTACAGGGATCAATTTATAGTTATGTCACTTACTTATTTGTGTGATCTTGGGAACATTTCTGAGATACTGGGAACCTCGGGCTCTTTGTCTGTAACACGGTGATTATAGTGCTATATACAAATAGGGTTGAGACAAGGGTTAAATGAGCTAATATGAGACTGTACACAGTAAGTGCTCAGTAAA
The DNA here is from genome assembly GCF_047511675.1 of Marmota flaviventris. Lineage (NCBI taxonomy): Eukaryota > Metazoa > Chordata > Mammalia > Rodentia > Sciuridae > Marmota > Marmota flaviventris. The sequence goes on along the minus strand of NC_092516.1, from coordinate 13,779,294 downwards.
CATTCACTGTGACCAACAGTAAGACAAGATCATCATTACCGCCATTACCATCCTAGGTCCAGACAGATCTACACACAAAAAAAAAAAAAACCAAAACATGACGTTGACAAGGGCACCGGATGAGACGGATGACAAAGATTTCCTTAGAGCTATCCGAAATTTCAGTTTTTTAAACATTTTTCAAAATATGTCAGGGGCAACATTTCAGGTCCTGTGCGACCCAGGATCCGAATTCATTTATCTATGGACAATGACAGGCGCCCAGGGACCTAGGCACAGCAGGAGGTGCCCTTCCCTCTGAAGGTGGGGAGGGCGTCACACAGGCTCCAGAGACTCCGAAGGAAATGCCCCTTGCCCGGGGTCACCTTTCTATGTTTTCTTGTAGCCTCAGCCTGAAGAGGCATCCCGAGGTCTTCCCAGAGGGTCTGCTGAGAAGCTGGGGCAGGGGGCACCCAGGGGTGCCCCCAAAGGTCTCCAGAAACCCAGGGGAATGTCAGGGCCAGCTGCCAGACTGGTCTGGCCTGGCCTGCAGGACCCCCAGGAGCTCCTCCCGCCCCCCAGGTTACCCGTTAGTAGACTCCTGGGGACGGCTGCTGACACCCAGCCCTGCTCAGGGGACCCTGGGTCTCCTGGAGGACTTTGGCAGGCAATGGTGACGGATGACCCCTCTCTCCTGTGTTAGCCCTAATCTGCCAGGTCACTGGCTGGTCAGTGGCTCCACCCCGGAGGAGGAGACCCACTGAGGGGCTTCTGAATGCAAGCTACCAAGTCCCCCATCACTTTGGGGACCAAACCACAGTTGGGATCTCATTAGCTCCTAGCTCTGACCAACTGAGCGTCTCCTTTAGAAGCCATAAATGCCCCCAGAGGAAGCAATTAACTGGACCAATAAAGGGGGGAGGGAGCCGAGAAGGAGGACATATCAAGAGCCTCCTCGTTACTGGCTATATTCCCTCTCATTTAATTTCCCCAATAGTATTTTTTTCCTAACTTTATTATTTTATTATCCAATAGTCCTTGAATATCTTCACTATTATTATTGCCCACTTTATAGAGGAGGAAACTGAAGTTCAGAGAGGTTCCTGTGCTTTTCTCAATACGGTGCAGCTAAGAGGCTGATGAACTTGGCCCTTACCACATCATGATGTCCATTTTACAGATAAGGAACCTGAGTCATGCGAGATTGGGTGATTTCCCAGAGAAGGGCACGTGGTGGAGAAGAGATGCAGTCGTGATTTCTGAACTCAAGTGGAGTTCTTTCCCCCCGTTTGAGTCTAGCAGACAGAAGCAGCACCTTACCCTCTTCATCACCCACTTGAAGGCTGGATCAGACCTTTCCTGATCCCCTCTATCACAGGGGATCCCAAATTCACCCAGAGCAGAATCAAACAGGGGGTGTGTGTTAAAATGCAGATTCCTGCCCAGTCATCTTCATCCTAACCATAGGGCCCTGAAGGTGTCATGTACACTGACCCAGAGACCCACAGCCCAGGCGTCCCTCCCTGGTGCCTGGCACACCCTGATGCAGAAAGGCCAAGCCAGCTCTTTAAAGAGCCCGGCTTCATTTGTGAGAACCCGATTTTCAAATCCATCATCATTTTACATTTATGAAGGTCATTTTCATCCCCTCCATCAGAGGCCCAGAGCTCGCAGCTCCCAGCCTTGGCCAGTTTTTCATCTGCACCCTGGGTTTTGAAAAAGTCCAATCAGGGCCTTAACCCCCCTGGATTGGAGTCCAGCTCCCCAGGACCCCGGCCGTTTCCCCAGCTGCCGAATGGGGTAGTGACAATCCACGCCTCAGAAGCCACACGACACAAACGTGCTCACTGAGCCCGGGCACAGGTACCAAGGATGGCTGTCAATATTAAAAGGCACATCTCTAGATTTCTGGTCTAACCACCTTGGACAAGCTGGGAGTCACCTTGCACCCAATGCTAATCCCCTGGCCGTCCCCCAGGTAAGCTCCCAGGGCCCTGCAGACCTTGGCATGGATGACCCTGCAGGCATCGTTAGAAGGGCCTGTCCATCACAGCTCCTCCCAGGGGCCACAGGTGCTAACCTCTCCTCTCGCAGCACCAGGCCCAGATGCCCTGGCACCCAGCACCCCTGGTCCTGGGGAGGGACTGGAGCGAGAGGCCTCTCAAGGTCCCTCAAGGTCACCCCTTGCTTTCCTGCTGGGCCTCTGGCTCCCCCCGTGAAGTGCAGACAGGACAGGTCCAGGCCTCCTGAGGGGTCCCCCTGGCTCCCCCGCCCTGGCTTCCTCTCCTCCCAGCTGAACTCACTTCTTCCACAATGGCCTGTGGCCTGCAGAGGCCAGGCGAGCTGGCCCTCTGAAGGCTCCTATGGTCCCCCAACTTCCCACTCTCCTGCCACTTATCACACTGGGTCTGGTGAGTGTCCACCTGCAGCCCAGGAGACCCAAGAGCCAGCCTGTCCACCCCGGACTCCTGGGGACCCAACAAAACGCTTAGCTCATAGATGACCCTCGATAAATGTTGGCCGGAGCACAGGGACCCCACGGACGTTGAGGAAGAGGGACTAGAATTCTGCTTACACAAGGAGGAAAGAGACGAAGCCAGCAATTTTTTGCCTCCACAGTAATGACACCTGTTTATGGAATCCGGGCGGCGTTTCCATCCGCGTACGTAACGTGGAATGACCAGAGCAGGGTCACCGGCCTGACCACTCACTCAGACACTTGTCATTTCTTTGTGCTGGGAACTCTGGAAATCCTACCAGCTGTTTTAAGATTTTCAATTTATTGTAAAACGAGCATTTACTGGATGCTTACTGTATGTGAGGTTTCATAAGACCCTTATGAAGCAGGTGTGATGAGCCCTTTGATGAACAAGAAAACTGGGGCTCAGAGAAGTGAAATGTCCCCGCTGCCCATCTGTGTCATAGTAGCACAAAAGTGGCCACGGATAACAGGCTTAGCCACGTGGCTTTGTTTGGTTGGCAGTGCTGGGATGGAACCCGGGTCTTCCTCCTGTGTACCTCTAAGCTACATGCCCAGCCCTGGGCCTGGCCGTATTTGAAGAAAAGCATTTACAAAACAAGCAACAGGCAGGAGTGGACCTTGGGTTATAGCCGGTGAACCCCTGAGCTAGGCAACGACCCTGAGCTAGGCCCAGCTGCAGGAAAGGGTGCGGGAAGCCATGTCTACCATGTGCTCAAATTTCTCAGACAAAAGTTGGAGACAGACAGAGGACCAGCAGAAACGGTGACGATACAGCCTCAGTGACTAAATTTGCCCCAGCTGATCATGGGAATGGATCATGTTTACTCTTCAAGGAAATATTCACTAAGCACCTACTATGTGCTGGGTCTTTACCAATATTAGGGGAGTGGTGGGTGGGCTGTCCCTGCCCTCTCTTACCTTGTAGAGTAGTAAACAGATTTACAGATGGGCACTTAACTGTCATTTGTTTATCATTCAGGAGCACCTACTATGCGCTGTGAGTGAGGATCCGGTGACAAACCGAGGCTTGGTCCTTGTTCTTAAGGAGGTTACAGCCCAGCTGCAGAAAAGGACATGAAATAATAATCACTCAGATAAATATTTAATTACAAATTGGGATAAATGCCGTGAAGGAAAGAGCACCATGCTGGGGGAGAGAATAACGAGAGGCAAGGCCTTCGGGTGCAGGAGGAGGAGGGCCCTCAGGGAAGAACTCTCTGGGGGAATGCCAGATGCCCCAGAACTGACACGGCAAAGATTCAAGGCAGTTCAGAGGAGGTAGGGTTGGGAGAAGCTTGTGCAAGGCTTTGACACTCGCCCTCTCCTTGGAAGGATAATTGAGACTTGGAAATACGGGAACCAGCCCGCCATGTGCAGCTGCAGGGATTGTGCACTGCACAACATCAACAGTCACCTTCAGGTAGACCCCTGGGTTTCTTCAGTCGTACACCTGGGAGGTGTGGAGGGAAAGGGGAACCAGGGGATGAGCAGGAGCCCCGTCTTCTCACCAGGACCACTGACAAATCACCCTGCTGTCAATGCTTAACGTTCTGTACTCCTCCTCCACATCTTCCTCGTTGGGCTGCAGTGTGTTCAGAGTGGGGTGTCCTGGGCCCTCCTCGGCAGCTCTGATGAATGTCCTCTTGTTGCCCGAGTCGATTTCCCCAGCGAGGCCCTTGTCTGGATCCTGATCCACCCGCCTCCCGGCTGCAGCCTGTTGAGAGGGTACTCAGCCTGCACTTATGACTCCCCTTTAATGAGCTGCGGCAGAAACTCGCTGATATAAAATTCATATTTATTGAATTTGATTGTCCCCGAGCCTGCTCCTGTGTGTCTAACCTGCTTGTCCTGGTGGCTGGGACCACTTGGATTATTATGTTACATTTTTATTGATGGGAGGCCCAATTTACTCATTTCTCTCAACAGTAAGTCACACACACTCACTCCCACACTCACACACTCACACCACCTCCTCTGGGGGCACATGAAGGTTTTCTACCTGGCAACTCTGCAAACTGAGAAGGGGCACTGGCGCAGGAATCCAAATAACTAGAGTCTCCTTTGCATCCCCCATCCACACAGCAATCCCCCATCCACACAGCAATCCCCCATCCACACAGCAATCCCCCATCCACACAGCAATCGTACTTGCAATAGTCAAAAGATGAAAACCACCAAAAAGTCCACCAACAAACGAATAAGTAAAACGCGGTATATGCACACAGACATGGGTGTCTGGGTAGTATTCAGTATTTCACAGGAAAGAAATCCTATCCCAGGCCACGACACAGATGGACCCTGAGGACATCATGGTCGGTGAAATCTGCCAGTCACAGAGAAACTGTGAACCCACTTCAGTGAGGTACCAAACCCACAGATGAGGGCATGTGGTTGCCTCGAGCCGGGCAAAGAGGAGGCCGGAATGGAGGGTTGTTTTCTGATGGGTAGAGAGTTCCAAGGTTGCAAGGAAAGTTCTGGAGCCTAGCTACACGACCATGTGACTGTCTTCGTGCCACAGAACTGTACACTTAATGGTTAAGTGAGGGCTGAGTGGGGAGCTCAGGGGTAGGTCTCTTATCCAGGCAAGGCCCTGGGGTCCATCCTCAGCGTTCTGGGGGGGAAAAAAAGGTTAAGATGGTAAGTTGGATGTTATGTATATTTTACTACCATAAAAATAATAGCTTCCAAAAGGTGCCGAGTCTTGGGTCACACCAAGCCTTACCTGAGAACTCACTGCATTTTAACAAGATCCTCTGGAATCCTGTGTGCATTAAGGCCTGAGAGACATTGCCACTAGAATATCCTGCCACCCCGGGCAAGGATATTGTAGGGACAGTCCTTCAGTACAAGGTATGAATGCAGAACATGAGGGGGCGGCCCTCTGAACACCTCTCCTGCCTTCGCAGGTGCATCCGGACCTCAGGTGGTGATTGTGGGTCCAGCCTCCGGGGTTCCTACCCCAAGCACCAGGGAAGGGGGTCTTCGCTAAGGGGGTTTGGGCGAGCCAGCCATCAGCTGGGACAGCAGAGCTCCCTCCCAGCCATGTTTAGTTTGGCTGTTTGGAGCCCTTTAGCCGCCAACAGAAGTCACCCCGGTGCCTTTGAGCTCTGCTACAGATGAAATTAATTCCTCCAGAGCCGAGGGAGCGGGGCGGGCGCAGGAACGGGCACCAGGCTGGTGGAGCAAACTGCTTTGGCAGCAGCTGTTCCATTTGGGGAACTAATGACACTCGAGGAAAAAAAACCTGCCAAGAGATGCCAAGTACTTGTTTGCTCATGGATCGGAGATAGCCTTGGCCAAATTGGACAGCTATGCAAAAATGTCCCTCATTCTTTTTTTTTGTTCAATTTTGCAGCTCTGCCTTGCAGTTCAGAGAGAGAAGCAATAAACCAGTGTCTGTCCCCAAGTCACCCCTCGGTTTCCCAAAGAATCGGGGAATAGATGTTAGGGATTCCAGAAGATCATCTGCCCGGCCCACAGATGACTCACCCACCACCCAGCGCTGGCATCACCTCCTCAATGTTTCTTGCAAACCGTTTGGCTCAGTGCCACCTCTTGGAGCCCGGGCATATCTCTTGGCAGCAGGTAGAACCTTTGAAAAGCCACAACCCCGGGGTAAGCGAAAAACATAATCCGTTTTACTTCCTTATAACTGGGTTTTATTATTTTCCAGAGCCCCCACTCTATCTGGCTGCGGAAAACCTAATCCAGTTCAGTTGAGAATGAATTTGGACAATCCTGGGAGAACGCTGCAAGTTCAAGGTTATATGGGTTATTTCTTCATCTGCTCCTGTTTGTGGCCTCTAAGCTCCTTTGAATACAGGAATATTCAGAAGTGAAAGGACTAGATTATGAGAGTGGTACCTAATCAGCCCATCCTGTTTGAATGGACCCACTGGGTGGTAACAGGTGGGGTGTGGCTGGAGGAGGTGGGTCACTGGGGCATGCCCTGGGAGGCTGTATCTTCCCTGTGGCTCCTCCCTCCCCCTTCCCCTCCCTCCCCCTCCCCCTCCCCCTTCCCCTCCCTCCCCCTCCCCCTCCCTCTCCCCTTCCCCTCCCTCCCCCTACCCCTCCCTCTCCCCTTCCCCTCCCCTCCCCCTCCCCTCCCCCTCCCTCTCCCCCTCCCCCTCCCTCTCCCCTTCCCCTCTCCTCCCCCTCCCCTTCCCCTCCCCTCCCCCTCCCCCTCCCCCTCCCCCTCCCCCTCCCCCTCCCCCCTCCCCCCTCCCTCCCCCTCCCCCTCATCATACCAAAAGCTGAGCCACTTTCCTCCACGATGTTCATGGAAACTCTTCCTCCATGATGTTCTGCCTCACCTTGGGCCCAGAGCAATGGAATCAGTCATCTAGGGACTGAGACCTCTGAAACCCTGAGCCCCAAATCAACTTTTCACTCTCTAAGTTGTTCTTGTTGGGTGTTTTGGTCACAGCAATGAAAAAAACCAACTGAATAGCTCCATTTTGACTTCTCCGTGCAGTGGCATCTAATTTCTGCAAGGCACTCATGGGGTACCGTGTTTGAATGTGTTCCCCAAAAGTTCATGTGTTGAGAACTTAATCCTCAAATTCATATGTTGATGGGATTTGGAGGTGAGACCTGTGGGAGGTCATTGGGATTAGATGAAGCCCCCATGATAACTATTTTTTTAAAATAGCTTCATAAAAAGAAGAGACCTCACCCTGCATGCTTGCTCTCTGCTATATTAAAAGGCAGCAGGAAGCACTCACCAGGTGTTGGTGCCATGTTCTTGAACCTTCCAGCCTCCAGAAACATCAGCTAAATAAACCTTTACTCTTTATAAATTCCCCAACCTCTGGTACTCAGTTATAGCCATTAAAAAAAAATCAACTAAGACATGGAGGGAACTCTGTCTGGCCCTTGGTTATTTCTCGGTATTTGCCAAGAAGTACCTTGTCTTGTCTTTAATCTACGTTCTTACTCCTTGTTGGTACCACAGAGACTTCTTAATGTTTTCTGCTCTCCATTCAGGGATGGACACTTCCCCTCATTCCCTCTGCAAGGCCCTAGGTGCCCTGACCTGGGATATAGAGGAATGTGTTCTCCCCTCCCTGGGAGACGCTGGGGAGCTGACGTCCATGAGCTTGCCCTCTCCTGTCTGCTCAGACAATACAGGGAGACACCCCGAATCTACTATCCTAACCAGGCTGGGTAGGGGTCACCCTGCAAGGCCTGAGACCTGAGATCTAGTTCTTCTCGGCTTGGGGACCCCCAAACTACCTAGAGTTTATTCAGCCTTTTTCTTCTTGAGACTCAGAGAAAAGGGCAGGAGACGAAGCCCTTTCTGAAACACACCTGGGGCAGGTTGGATCTCCCACAGATGGAGGTCACCATGTCTCTTGTCTGCTTTTCTTAAAATGTTACCTTGGTACTCCACCCACAGAGTCATGGGGTCCTTGTTCCCTTCCCTTGAAATCGGAGCAGATCTTCATGATTTTCTCCACCAAAAGACTCTCTGACACTACTCTGCACCCTCAAGATGCAACCATCCAAAGGCCCTACCTGTCCACCTTCGTCTCTTGGAGCACTGCCCTTGCAACCAAGAACCCTGCCCATGCAAAAGCCCAGGCAGCCCCTGGAGAGCTCCCACTCAGGACGAGGAGCTTCCCACCCACAGCCAGCACCCACCCGCCACCTTGAGACTGGATCCTGCTGTCCATCCCACCCCCGTCAAGCCATCTTGGCTGAAGCCATTGGAGCAGAGAGGAACCTTCCATACTAAACCCTGCACAAATTGCAGAACAAAGAGCAAAATAAATGAGGGTTGTTCTTCTAAGCCACTACATTTTTTGGGTGGTTCATTATGCAGCAATAAATAACGGATGCAATACTTATCAGCACCTGTTTCTCTGGCAGCTCCCAGTCTCTCTCTCTCTCTTCCCAGGGAGATGTTATTACTTCCAGAATGATAAAAACTGCCTCTTCATCTGCCCTTTCCCATTTTTTTTTATTATGGCATAAACTTTACACTCCAAGCTCTTCAGGACTTAAGCTTTTAAAACCATTAAAAAAAAAAAAAAAAACCCGCCTTTCACAAAGCAAAAAAAAAAAATTCTTGGCTTTCAAAATTATCATCAGGTGCCAAGTCTTTCAAAAACTCTGCTTTGAAACTCCAAAGCTGAGCACTGTCTTTATTCTCCCTGTGTGCATTCCTCCTCCAAAAGCCCTCCCTGTGGCAAGGATCATGGAATGTTGCAGTCTGGGAAGGTCAGTGACCTCAGTCATCTCCAGGAGTGGGGGTGGGGGGCACGCCCTGGATAGTATATTAAAATGTTATCATGTTACCATTTCCCAAGCAGACACAAAATCTCCCAGGTGCAAGAGTATCCTAGACCTATTTCCTTTACATCAACTCAAATCCAACTTTGGGTCCTGTCCTATCACACTGGTGGGAGCATGGACCACAGTCATTATCAGAAAACCTTCTCTGAGCACCATTCACTACCTCTGAGGGGGACACAAAAGTTCTGAGGCTTCACTCACCCCAATCTCTCTAAGATAGTACCTGCCAGTTTGGGTCCCACACAAGTCTCCACTGGGACGCACATTGTCCAAACCATCTCGAGCCCTTCATGGGCCGCGTGTGTGAGCTCTGCACATTGGAGCTATAGGAGGGGACAGGTCTGGGGTTGCACGCTGATTGGGCTGTGCCATGTAAGTGCGCCTCTCCTTTGGGTCTGCCTGTGATCCCACACAACACCCGAGATAGGTGTGACCTGCCAAGATGTCAGTCATCTGCTGGCCACCAGACATCACCAAGCAAGACTCCACTTTTGAAATCTTATCCCCTGCCTTATTTGGTGAAGAATCTCCTTTGTGGGTCCCCCCTACAAAAACAAAGAGATTCCGGGTACACGCTCTCTTTCCCAGCTGACCCTTAAGGTCACAGAACCGTCCTGCCCTCGATCTGAGAAACCCGTGTCTGTGTGTTGCATGATTTCTTCACCATTTTCTTATCTTAAGTTGCAGCCAGCTCTTTTGAACCCAGCTCATCTGGCGAGACAAACCAGTCAGCAAAATTTTGTTTTGTTTTGTCTTGATTTTGTAAAGGGCTACATAGTAAATATTCTCAACACTGTAGCCATACAGTCCCTCCCTTCTACAAATATCCAGTTGGAGCACTGCCTTGCAGAAGAAGTCCTGGGTAAATTCAGGACTGGAGGGTGGTGTCTGTGTGGTAATAAAACTTTATTGACACAAGCAAGTGCCCAGGTCATAGTTAACGGACTCTGAGCCCAAGTTGATGGAAGTTCCTTGAATTCTTGGATTTCTCTGATTCTGCTCCAGGGAGGGGCATCAAAATCTTTACCAGGGATGAATAACCAACCAAGGTCCTTGGGGTTTGGATTCCCAGGTGAATTGTGCATCTTCAATTGAGTGAGGGAGGGGTACCAGCTCACCCAATGACCCCCCAACCTTCAGCTTTCCCAGATCTAGGGTTGTGTCCTCTCTGACCTTGACCTTTAGTGCTCTCTCCCCTCCTCCTCATCTTCCTCCTCCTCCTCCTCTTCCTCCTCCTCCTCTTCCTCCTCCTCTTCCTCCTTCACCTCTTCAATGAATTCAAGCATTTTACACTAGACAGGAAGAACCACCAACTTTGAGCAGACTGTTCTTTGAATCCTGTAAACACTCGCAGTGGTTAGAAGAGGCAAGACCTAGCAATTTGCTTGACACATTCAAAGAGGGGGAAACAAAGGTACAATGAGTGCAAATTAACATACTGATACATTATCCTGCCAAATATCATGTTATCACGTGATACTTAACCTGTGTGGACTTTCTCATACATGCGGTGCACTTCTAGAGGACAGAGGACACATTCCCTCGACATGACCATTCAGCTCAGTGCCTGGCATGTTGTAAATATTGACTGAATTAAAGAAAGTACATCCTGCTGGAATTTCTGGTGGCTGAGTTCCTAGAGTAGTTCTCAGTTTCTTATTTAACACTTAAGTAACTGAAGTCCCCCCTTATTTTTGCAATTTTTTTTTAAATGATAGAAAGCAAGTCTGATGAGTGCCATTAGCTCAAATATTAAATAAGAGACTGTCTCAGATTGAAGGCAGAGACCCTGCACACAGTAGGATATGCATGCACACAGTAGGACACACACGTGCACAACTGAAGAGGAGGATGTTGGGTTTAAATAACAAGATAACGGAAAGAACAAGAGATCAAGAGAGGCATTGCAAGATTCTGATTGCAACCCTGGACATTTTCCATGACTTTGAAGATTAACAAAATGGTTCTCTGTGACATTGGTACTACCAGCTCAAAACTAGAGCTTCCCCTTTATATTCATACAGATAGATCACCCAAATTGCTCTACCACATGACTGATCTGATTATGACCATCTGGACTTTTATGTGAAATGAAGATGTGTTAACTTGATGTTACTCTAACAAAATCCCTGATGTAATCAAATTATAGAGAGGAAAGGTTCATTTTGATTCACAGCTTCAGAAGTTTCGGTTTAGGGTTGGTCAGTTCTGTTGCTCTTGGGCCTGTGATGAGTCAGAACATCATGGAGGGAGCCCATGACAGAGGATGTTGCTCACATCATGGCAACAGTAAAAGAGAAGATAAAGTGAAAGAGAGAGAGGAGAGGGAGTTTCCCGCTATCCTCACCCAATGACCAGAAGACCTCCCACAAGACCCCACCAAATTTCTGAAGCGGAAGCAACTAACATGTGTCTTCAAAGACAGAAGAGGAGGCACTAAGCATCCACCGACCCTTGTAGAGGGGAAGGGGAGAGGGTAACGCAGAAAATGAGTCAGAAAACCTCCAGGCAGCCACGAGGAAGTGTGTGCTGTGGGTCTAACACAGCTTGGCTACTGTCCAGAGTGTTTGACTAAACCAAAGAGAAATTACAGTCAGGACTGTCGACTCTCACCTGGTGCACCTGCTTGTCTCCCTGAGCAGGTCAGGCCAGGCACATTCTGCACCCAGGTGTAGCCCTAAAGAGGAACTCTCTCAGGAGCCTCCATCACTGGAAGACACTCGTAAGGTCAGTCCATATTAGGGTTCCACATCTGCTTCTTGGTCTCTATCTAGAACCAAGTCACTCGGGCTCTCTCTGTTCACTATCTGTGTTCTCTCACGCTGTGGATTTGAGCCCTGGGTCCAGCTCTCAGCCCTACCATATACCAGCTGTGAGAATTCTTCCCTCTCCCTGGCTGCCCGCTAGATCAGTTCACTATCATCTTTTGCTTGGGCTATTGCTGTAGCCTCTCGAGCAGTCTCTCTGTCTTCCCACTTGCCCTTGTATTATCAGCCAGAATGATCAATTATAAACTAAAATCAGAGGCTTTAAATCCTCCAGTAGCTTCTTTCTGCAAGTGGAATAAAATTGAACATTCTTGCCTTGGCCCATAGGTGCCCAGATTGTTTGGGCCCTGACTACATCTCCAGCCACATTGCCCTTCTTTCTGGTTTCTGATTATGCCAACTTAGTTCCCATCTTAAGGCCATTTCCTTTTCTCTTCTCTGCCTGGGAAGTTCTTCCCTGGGTTAATTTATGTCCAACTAATCTTTATTCAGCCTGACCCAAATATGATCTGACCATCTTGTCTACAGCACTTCTTCAATCAAGTGCTACCTCATTACCCTACTTTACTTTCTTTAGAACATGGATCTCCATCTGAAAACATCTCCTGCCGGTATGTGCTATCTGGTTATTATCTACTCCAAGAATATGAGCTTCAAGAGGGCAAGGAACTCATCTGTCTTGCTCCACACTCTGGCCCTCAAAACTGATTTTCCAAATGTCAAATAAATGAATGAGGGCACAAGGGATGGGGCGATTTCATTACGTAGAACATCTGACAGCAACAGAATCAAAATCACTTCTGTATTCAACCAGCATCAATTAGGCACAAACTGTATACCAGTCACTCTAGGCAGCACTGGGCACTGCTGGGCCATGCGTCAAGTCAGTCCTGGACCTGACCTGACTCCCATTAGACAAAACGTCTGGTCCAATAAAGTCTCCAATGGCTCTTTAGGCAAACGGTCTCTGTATTACCTTAGTATCCTGCCCTGAGGACCCTGGAGGACCTACTGGATGACCCAAGGTCTTTGGGGATGGGGATCGATGAGGTAGCCAAGGATCCTGCACCAAGCTGGGTCGGGGTCCTCTCTTTGAATTGCTTGGCCATTCTCATCACGGTATCTCTACCCTCTCTCGTGAGTCATCCATCAGGGGCCTGAATCTCCCACCTTCTGGCTCTTCTGAGTGCATCCATCACCTTCAGGACCTCTCAGAAGAAAGGGCAAGAACTTGGCGGTGGGGACCAGAGGCAGCTCAAGTCGAGGAAGGATGAAGTGACGCGCAGAGCTCTCTCCTATGCTCCAGGAAAGGTCTAGGAGCTTGTCCTGTGAGCTCCGTCTCTGCCCTGCCTCGGTGCAAACATCTCCCCAGAGAGGGGCCTCCAGTAGAGGGACGAGAGAGAGAGAAAGGAGAGAGGGAGAAGAGAGAGAGCACATCTTGCAATAGGGGTCGAGGGACTGCGCTGCCGTCTGACCTTCGGCCCTTTAACGGAACCTCCGCTGCTCTGGTCTATGGGAGGGACAGGACCGTTGACTGGTTCTGCCCAGGCCCTCCTCTCTCTTCAGAAACAATATCCTCACCATTTCAGAAACTATTCCTCCCCCAAAACCTCATTGCTTCATGAGAACCTGAAGCCAGAGTCTTTTATTGCATACTCCATTAATAAAAATATTGTGGAGTGTGCTGCATCCCAGTATATGTGAATTCTATGCATGGCCTACTGTGAGGACACATCGGATGTTACAAAACACCCACAGGAGGGGACGTTTTAAGGATGAAATGAAAAATAAAGAGAGGTTAATTTTTTCTTCCTACCATCCAAAGGGATACCCCTTCTTAAAAGTACACTGCACTCAACCATAAGGGTTCCCCCAAAGGAAACAGGCATATAAATAATCTGTGCAAAAATATTTTTAAAGGCCGGTCACAGTGGTGCACACCTGTAATCCCAGCAGCTCGGGAGGCTGAGGCAGGAGGATTACGTATTCAGCAATAGTGAGGCACTACACAACTCAGTGAGACCCTGTCTCTAAATAAAATACAAAATAGAGCTGGGGATGGGGCTCAGTGGTCGAGTGTCCCAGAATTCAATCCCTAGTACCAAAAAAAATATATACTTATATTATGTTTTATAATATAATATGTAATGTATATAATGTTTATATATATAAATATATATTTAAGGGGATTCTACATTCTGTAACCCCTATGAACAACCTGAGCAAACCAAAAGTACTTAAGTCTCTGAATCCCCCAATAAGCCACCTATGCCACCAAATGTATTCTTAAGTACCCAGCATTTACCAGCTGAGGGCTCCTGGTGTGGTCATGGGCCACGCTTAACACCCCCTTGGAGCACATTAGAAGGGCACAATCTCAGCCCTGCCAAGACCTGCTGCCTCAGACTCTGCATCTGAATAAGTTCCCCAGATGAGTCCCACACCATTAAACTAGGTGAGCGTGGATCTACGACATCGTTCCCAAGACTCTGACAACAGCCTCACCTGTGCCACAGGAACAAAGCCACAGCCTGCTCTCCCACCCGGACCTACCTGTCAGAGCCCTCGGTGGCTGGCCCGGAGGTCTAAATTTTATAAGAGACTCGGGTGACTCTTGGAGCCGATGGCAACTATTTTACACTTTGCGGTTGGAACGGCTGCCCTGAGAGAGTTCCAGCTGTGGCCAATGCCCTTCCTTTTTCAGATGATGAATCAAAAGGAGCAGGTTCAAAAGGAAAAAAAAAAGGAGGAGGTCTCAAGCCAGACAGGTAGCAACCACCTTCCTACCTGTGCACTCGCCTGCATGGTGAGAAGCAATGCGAGGCCTGAACCCTCTCTGATCTCAAGTGTTCTGGTCCGGGCTCCCGGGCCTGGAGCCACAGCATTAGCTTCACAATGGGCTCCATTTCCAAAGGCAGGAAGGGTGTTGTCACTGGTGAACTGAACTTAAAATGGACCTGACAGGAGTTTTATGTAAGCATCCGTCCCCTCTTAAATGTAATGAAGTCATAAAGAGGGTCTTGAAAGGTAAGTGGGATGAATTACTCCCAAGGAAAGCTTCCGCTTTAGAAGGTAAAACCCAGGTCTGTGGTTCAGTGGGCTGGATCCACGAGGGTGCGCTACTCATTTGCTCCAATTGGATCCATCTGGCCTTTCTTGGGCACACCTGCTCTGCAGACCAACATGCCACAGGCCCAGACTCGGCCGTGGCTCTCAGCACCACTTGTTCAAGGTTTGGCTGACAGCCTGTGGCACGACTGAGAGGTGGTAAAACCTGTGAGATATGGGACCTCTGGGAGGAAGTTAGGTCACCAGGAACATGTTCTTGAAGGGGATATTGGGACCCCAACCCTTCTTCTTAGCTGCCACGAGGTGAGCAACTTCCTCTGCCACACATTCCCACCACGGGCCTAAAGCAATGGGGCCAGTTGTGGACCCGCACTTCCAAAGCTGTGGACCAAAAGAAAATTTTCTTCTTTTTAAGTTGATTATCTCAGGTATTTTGTTATAGTACTAGAAAGCTGACTACCACAGCCTCTGTCTGAAATAGCACTCAATTACTAGTACACCAAAGAACTTCAGTATTCTCAATTAGGAAGTTTGGGGGGGCAGGTTATAAGGATGTTTTCTCTGAAGAATTTCCTTTCCTGGTTTATTGTCTCAATTCTACTGGATTCCATTTTCCATTTCAGAGAAAAGAAAAATGAGGACAGGCTAACCACCTTATAATAAATAATAGCTATGTTTATTGAGTGCCTACTATGAGCCCTACATTGTGTTGAATGTTGCATGAAGAATAGGCTATTATTATGCTTCTATTGTAACCTCTGAGGCTTGGAGGGGTTAAATAACTTGCCCAAGGTCATCATGCAGCCGGTAAGTGGCAGAGCCGGAGCTGGAATTCAAATTTGCTGATTTCAAAGTTTTGGATTTCAGCCTCTGTTTTATGATGCCTCCTTTTCCCAAAACTCACTCAGGTGTCAATGCCAAGTGCTGTCTTCGTGTGATGATAGCTCTCTGGAATCCTCCCTTCAATCAGCAGCGGAAACCATTATTGAGTGTCTTCTACATGCTGCGCTCGATGCCGACTGTGGGTTCCAGTGACCTCCACCCTCCAAGTGTTCACAGGTGGATGAGATGATACGTAGGCACAGAAGCAGGGACCAGGTGCTGAGGCCAAAGAAGAAAGCAGACAACTCTCTCAGGATTGGAAGTCTTGAGACATCGTCTTTGAGGAGACAGTGCCCAGATGATGCAAAGTGAGTTCTGGATAGAGTGTAGCCTACATCTGGGAGTCAACCAGGCAAGAGTCTGGGCCTCCACAAGGGTCCAAACAGCTCCTCATGTTGCAACATCTGGGTGGTAGGACTAGGACTGAGCATGCCCCATGAGCCCACGGCAGAGCAATCTATCATTTTGTCCCCACTCCTACAACTGGGCACCTGCCCAAGCTGGGCCAACCAGGGCCCAAGAAGTTTGTTTTTATTTGAGGCCACAGAGAGCAACAGGTGACCTCCCTCTAGAGAGTGTGGCCACGATTCGGAGAAGTCACACCAGGCTGCCCGTTTCCTGCTTCCAGTGGAGTGCCAGGCCTGGCTGCCTTTCCCCTTCCTGCTCTTTGGTCATTGAACCTTGGCTTGGATTCCGTGCACCAGTGGCCTTCATCAATTTTGAGTTCAGTCTCTATTACTTTCAACCAAAAATATTCTCCTGCTTTTTCATTTCCAAATATATATATATATATATATATATATATATATATATATATATATATATATATATATATGAATCAATTAGTACCGATTCTGGCTTCTTCTGTTCCTTCTAGATTCGACTCCATTCTAAAATATCTACTGAGCACCAAGCCGATGTCAGCTTGAGCTATGATTTGAGTGACATGACAGAGAGACTTTCTCTGGGGCACGGAAATTTGGATTTTAGTATTAATGGATTGAGGGGACCTTGGAAAAACTGTTGAGGCTCTCAAACTTTGCAAAACCAAAACATGCTCTTCATGATGGTGTTTTTCATCAAACAGGAAGTAAAGGATGTCACATCACCATGTCACTTGATTTTAGTAGTAAAACATGTGCCCAAAAAATGGAGACCATTCCTTTTGTTTGTGCTGAAAATTGGTGCAGAGTTCTTAGTAGAACCAAAATTAAATTAATTACATCAAATGTAATATAAAATGTAGGTTTTTCCAATTTCTTAACTCCATATTTTTTTTTTTGTATGAACCCAGGCCCTCACACACACTAGGCAAGCTCTCTACCACTGAGCTACATCCCCAGCCCTCATTGTCCCTCTTTAAAAATGATTCCCTTTCCATGAGCTGATCCCAGCATAAATTATCTTCGGCTAACAAAGACCTCCTGGACTTTAAAATAGGCAGTCCCCAGCTGGTGCATGCTGGGAACATTTTGCACTCCTTGGCCTGGGTGACCGGTAAAGAGTTCAGTGGGCGCTAATGGATCCTGGTCCCTCCCTTGTGGACCTCCCAGTCCAGCTGCTGCAAGACTCAGCCCCCTTCCAATCAAATGACTTCTGTGACCAGAGCCAGCAAAAAAAGTGGAGAGGTTCTCCAGGACACCCGCTGGGTAGCTCATGCCCTCTGCTCTCCCATGGGACACCACAGAGAAAAGGTCTCGGAGCCCTAAGGATGCCCTCAGTGGAGAGGCATATTTCCTGCACACTCCTTTTTCTGGAGCTGAGCTCAGCAAACTCATTCTGTAAAGGGCCAGGCAATGCATAGTTCAGAGTTTACAGGCTACAGAATCTCTATGGCAACTACTGAACCCATGGATAATATTTAAACATGGGGGCGGGCCTGTGTGCCAATAAAACTTTATTTATAAAAACAAGTGACGGGCCGGATTTGGCCCAGGAGAGGGCTGTAACCTGCAAACCCCTGAACTAGGGCATTTTAGGGAATGGGTGGGGGGTGTTTGCCCACGCTGTCCCTCTGCTCACAGGGTTGCTACTCCTGCAGCCTGTTTCTTGGTCTCCTGAACCAGCTGGTGTCTGGCCATGGTTGGTAAGTAGAGCCCTGGACGAGGAGGAAGAGCCAAGCAAGCTTCTTCCCACACTCTGGCTTCTCCAGTGGCAGCTCTGTCTTCTCCGAGACCACAGCCTCCCCCGGACACACTTGGATGAATCCAGTTTGTATGGCGATCCCAGGGTTGCTGCTGCAGAAGCCAACCACACCAGTTCCTTCTGGAAGACCCCCAGCCCTGGGGTCTGCCAAACCCACGACCTCCCTTTGTCCTCCTGTGTCGGCTGGTTTCCCAGCCCCCTGCTTGGCTCCCCCAGCTCTTCTTCCTCAGGTGACCCATCTCCTCCACCTACACCCCTCAATTTTAAATACTTATTTTTCTTCTTTTTCTTTTCCCCTACTTTGGCCCCTGACTGTTCCAGGAGGCAGTAATTATGCTTCTGCTCTCCAAAAGCAACCATTGTTGGCTGGGCCTGGGCAGGTTTAAAAGATGATAGCCTTTCCTGGCTCTGGTGGAAGGAATAATGAGTTTAGCAGAGAAAGCACTTTTCTTGCAGAGGGAACCTTTCAGCCGTTTGCAGCCTGAGCTGATGGATGGTGTGTGCGTGGAAAGTGGTTGTTGTGTGCACGGATGGCGTGTGCCCGAGAGCAGCCGCGTGGAAACAGAATGGGCAGGCGTGGAAAGCAGCCTCTGGCTCGGCTGCCACGAAGGGAGAGGGGGTGAGCTGGGCGTGCCGGAGGAGGGGGAGAGAGGGTTCCTTCCACAGGTGACTGTGTGGACACCCACCCCAAGGTCCCAGTCAATGCAAAAAAAATAATAACCATGACAAGGCCGTATGTCACACTCTGTAAGTATAAGAAATATACAGAAAGCTCAGTGCTCAGGGCTTCCCAACCTCACTTATTAAACCTAATAATTCCTCGACTTGGGTTTATTGACACCAAGATGAAGCTGAGAAGCTGCATTTTAATAACCAGCCCAGTGATCCCGCTGGCCAGGTAAGTCGGGGGCAAACTGTGTCATCTCCTTTTAGATCCCGTGAGACTTCTGAAGTAGACACCATCATTCTCACTTTACGTGTGGGCAAACTAAGCACAGAGAGGCTTTGGATGGGTCACAGAGCTGGGAAATGGCAGAGCATGATTCAAACCCAGGTCTGTTTGGCTCCAAAGCCCGGAGTGTATGTCCCAGTCTATCAGCCACCTGTAGTGACATATTCCTTTCGGACGTCTTTATCCTCACAATGACCCTGTGAGGTGGGAATTATTGTCCCAGGAGTAACTAGGAAGTGGAATGGGGATTGGAACCCAGGGCCGTGCCGCTCTTGCCCCGTCCCCTCCCACTCTTCTCTCCAGCCTGGCTTCTCACCTGCATCCGTTGCTTCTCAGAACTTTCAGGCCGACTCCAGCATCTGTGGGAACTTGGGCAAGTGGGAGAACAAGGTGTGTTAGAGTCTGTAAGCAAGTCTGGATGGTGCCTGGCATTTTGCCAGAGGGAGTGGTTTGTGAAGTAACGCCAGCGAGCCATTAAGTGTGGAGATTCCTTATTGGTTGACTGCTGTGTCGAGTTTACGTTAATTAGATAAGCTGTGTGGAATGTATATATACCCCTCCTGTCCTACAATAAACGGCTCCCACTCCTGCTGTATCAATCTACACAAGTTGTTCGTCACTCCCCAGTTAGTTTGCTGCAGCCGGACTGCGGCAAAGGTGCAGGTGCCAACCTTCAGCCATGATCTGCATGACCACACCTGGTCGTCACTGTCACAAGCCACCACAGGGGTGAACATCTGTCTCAGGGTTCTGGAAGCTGGAAGTGCGAGATCAGGGTACCAGCGTGATCAGGTTCTGGTGAGGGCTCTCCATGTGTCCCTTAAAAGTTAATGTGTTGGGAACTTAATCCTCAAGTCTCCATATTAGTGCATTTGAAGGTGGGGACCTCAGGAGGGAGTTGGGATTAAGTGAGGTCATAAGGTATGATGGCATTAGTGACTTTGTAAAGACAGAATGAGAGACCCAGGCTGGCACACTTGCTCTGCCTTGCCATGCCATGCTCCTGCCATGTTACAATGCAGGAGGGAAGGCCCTCACCAGACACCAGCACCATGCACATAGTCTTGCCAGCCTCCAGAACCATGAGCTAGATAAACTTCTATTCTTTATAAATCACCCAGTCTCTGGTATTTTGTTATAGCAACAGCAAACAGACTAAAGTCCTCTTCCTGAAGATTCTTGTCTTCTTGCTGTGTCCTCACCTGGCAGAAGGGAAGACAGAGAGGGAGAGATCAGCTTTCTGATATCTCTCCTTATCAGGGCACTAATCCCATCCACGCATGTTCCACCATCATGACCTAACCACCTCATGACACATCACCCTGGGGACTGGGACTTCAACATCTGAATTTGGAGGGGACATACACAAGTAGCCCATGGCAGATTCTCCTTTCACAGTGGTGGTAAGAGAGGCACCACCTGTGAAGTCACTTGGGATGCAAACCCAGAGAGCCCAAGCCCACTCTTCGGCCCCTGGGGAGGCGGACGCCCAGGCCAAGTCTTAAAAAGTAGCAGGCTGAAGCCACAGAGGCCCAGGTCAGGCCCAGGCCCTGCCTCTCTCTGTCTTCATGATGCTTCCTGAGCCTTTCATGAAATCACTTCCAAGATGATTTCAAGCTCAGCCCCTCATCTCTGCTACACTCTAGAGAGCAGCAGGAGCAGCATCTCCTAGGCAGCTGCTCAAAAGAAATAAGAACATACATCTACCAAAGACTCCCCCGAATGTGCCTGCAGCATCGTCCCTAGCAGCCAAGAAGGGTAAACAGCCTAAATGTTCATCAGATCGTGGACAGAAAAATAAACCACCATCCACACACTCAATAGAAAACCCCTCGGCAATGATGGGGAGCACACTACCGGTACCTGCCATAGCAGGAAGGAATCCCGAACACGTTATGCTGAAGGAAAGAAGCCAGATGCAAAAAAGAAAAAAATAAATAAAAATAAATTGTGTGATTTCATTGATTTGGAATGTCCAGAAAAGGCAGATCTTTGGGGCAGAAAGTCAATTCTGGGGCTGGGGCTGGGGGTGGAGAATAGGGGCCAGCTGCAGATTGGGGGATTCTGGAAGGGATCTAAGTTTCTAAATCTAGAAATCTTTTAATGACACCCTGAAGATGGCCGAACTTCATGGCAGGCAGAAGCTGGTACCCCCCCCCCAAAAAAAAACTGTTGTTTTTCAAAAACCAAATAATAAGGCTCTCTGGGGCTAAAAGTAGACTTGTCAACCTTGGTGGCTCAGCCTCCAGAAGCCATCAAGGAGACAGACCTCCCAGGACCAGCATCGGGAACAGCAAGGGCTGGTTCTCCCCGGGTGGAGGCTCTCCCTGCAGTGCAGGGCCCAGCCCTTATCTTCTTGAGGCATTAGCATGGCCTCCTGCTTTCTCTGATCCTTTTTCTCCCACTCCCTTGGCATTCCCCGAGGGCCCACATCAATCAGAAGTCCCCAGAGAATGCTCGTGGTGTGTGCCCTGATGGCTTTCCCCTCCCTGTGTGCATGTGGCCATCCAAGAACCCAGGGATGACATGCAGATTTCTCATGCAAAGTCAAGCAGAATAGAGACTGAAAAGTGTCCATTGGATCTCAGACGCTGAGGTCATCAGCAAGAGTGTGGAGCTTGCACCTAGGTGGAGAGTGTATTAGTTATCTGTTGCCCTATAACAAACTAGCAGGTTGAAACATCCCACATGGGTGATGTCACACTTTCTGATTGATGTTAACAATCTCTGGCTAAGTCTGCTGCTTAAGAGTCTCCCACAAGCCGCTGGGGATATAGCTCAGTTGGTAGAGTGCTTGCCTTGCATGCACAAAGCCCCGGGTTCTAATCCCCAGCACCAAAAAGAAGAAGAAGAAGAAGAAGAAGAAGAAGGAGTCTCCCACAAGCCACATAATCAAGATGTCATCGGGAGCCAAGGTCACATTCGAAGGCTCAACTGGGGAAGGATTGGTCACATGCGAAGGCTCAACTGGGGAAGGATCATTTCCATCCCCACATGGTTGCTGGCAGCTCAAAGGTTGCTGGGCTCAGAGCCCCAATTCCTTCCCAGGTGTTGACCAGAGGCCTCTGCCAATTCCTTGCCTCAGGGGTCCCTCCTTATGGCTTCCTCGAAGCATGCCATCTGAGAAGGCTACAGAGTTAGTGACCAAGAAGGAATCTCAATCAACTCACAGAAGTGATATCCTCTCAGAATCATCATATCCCATCAGATAGAAGCACGTTACAAAGTGGGAAGGGATTTCACAAGGGCATGCATATTGAGAGATGGGTAACATTGAGGACCATCACAGAGGCTGCCTGTCCCAGAGAACAAAATAATAAGCAAGAAAAATAAGGAAACTACTTTGTGCGATAGATACAATATATATAGGGGGGGGGGGGATATTCTGCAAGTAACAGGAATAGGACCATGGAGGTAGCCTTTTAAATAGAGTGGTTAGTAAGGTCCTTGCTGGGAATGTAGCATTCCTGAATAAAAGGTGGAAGGAGGTGACAGTGTGAATATGGATAATAAATGGGGAGGGAGCCCTCTGAGCTGGAAGAGCAGGTGCAAAGGCCCTGGGAAGACAGTTCAGCTGGGATGATAAAGGTGGCCAGACTGGGTGAGGGGAGTGAGGGGAGGTTTGCAGGCCAGGCAGGCCCCTGGGGCTCCACAGGAGGCTTTCCGTACTGAGAGATGGGAGGACGGTTGGAAGGGAGGAGGGGGCAGGTGCTGGAGAAAGCACCCACCCTAGGGGAGCTCCTGAATCCTCCTGTTGCACTCCACCTTCTGCTCCTGCCAGAGAGGACGGCAGGAAGGGCTGGCCGAGGTCCAGACCACCAGCTGGGACTGGGCAGACAGGAGCGCGTGCAGGACGAAGCACTTGCAGAGGTTGCCTGGGTTGCCCTAGCAACAGGGGCTTCCAAAAACCTCCCCCGAGACTCCTCGGGCAGCAGCAGGCCTGGCTCATTTCTTGTAACCCAGCAGCACGAGGACATAAAAAATCAATTTATTGGCACAAACGGTCCTTCAGTCTTCTGCTCTCAGTCTCCTCAGAATTGCATCCGGCACAGGGCTCACCAGGTCTCAGTGCGGAATGGTGGCCTGAGCATTACCCTTGGTGGGAATGGGTCCCTCGTGAAGGGGACTGTGTGGTCTGTCTCCTACTTAAACGGAGCAAAGAGCCATGAAGTTTCAACTCCCAGCTCTCTCACCTACTAGCTGTGTGATCTCAGTCAAGTCTCTTAACCTCTCTGAGCTCTACGTTCTTCTGAGCCCACCGGTGTGAGAATTAAGCAAGATGATGTATGTCTTGTGGGCATGGACTGGTCCCTCTTGACACTCCTTTTTTCCTGAATCACCTCCTTTACCTCCTTCAAGTCATTGCTCAAAGGTCCCTTCCTCCAGGGACGCCTTTCCGTGCACGCCCTATTTTAAAGGGTGGCGTGTAGAATAACCCAATAACTAATCAAAGGCGCAGCGGGGACTCCACTTCATTTGTGGTTAGGAAAACGCACACAGCCCCCAGCAGCCATGCTTCTCCAAGAAAGGAAGCTGCACATATTTCCACTCTCTCCCTTCCTGGTTCCTCTTCAGCCTGGGCAGGCCTGCTGCAGACTCTAAAATGAGGACCTGGAGGACCTCAGGGCTGCTCAGGGCCATGGATATCTTACAGACTGGGCTCTGCTTGGCCCCACGAGGAGATTGGCCCCTTGTGATCCCTACCAGCACAGTCAACCCGAGCCCCCACCTCCTCTGCAGGATCAGAAGGGACATTGATAACCCCTGCTGCATGCTAACTGTCCCCAACACCCTGGCACTGAGGAGAGCACCAGGAGAAGAGTCATCAAACCCTTGCAAGGTGACAGCAGGGACGGGATGTCTGCATAGGTCAACGGATACGGCAGAAAACCTCGTGGAGGAAAAGCATCAGCAAAGAGAGGCGTGAGCATTGTTCAAAGTTCCCTGGTGGATCCTCCACCCAAAGACTGCGAGAGGCTCTGTCGCCCCAGACCCCTGGGACTGTACCAGGCAACGATCCGCTGTGTCACCCACCTTAGGTCAGTGCCAAGGGCTTACCAGGACTCTTCCATGATAGAAAACCCGTAGCCTCAAAGAAAGAAGTGACTACAACGTGTCAAAGAGGACCTACTCCTGGGCTGGAGGCAGATGAGCGAGGTGACACGTCCCATCCTGTCTCTGCGTCCCTTCAGGGACAGACGCGAGCCTTCTGCTCTGGAGACAGAGTTGGAAATGCAAGAGATGGGTAGAAAGAGAGAGGAAGAATATGAAAGATTCAAGAGTCTCCTCAAAGGAGGAGCGACTAGAGAGAATGGCTGAGGAGAGGCATTTTTTTTGGAGAGAAAATGCCTGTTCCTGGCACATATTCTACGCACGCATCTCAGAAAGGGACCACAGCTCTGCCTCTGCTTTCAATTCAGAAAGAATCCCGGGGAAGGATTCTGATTGGTCCAACCAGGAGTGACGTGTTCGCCCTTGGGCCAATCAGGAGGCTAGGAGGAGGGTGGAATCTGATTGGACAATCCCCATAGGAACCTCAAGCTGGGGGCAGAAGGGACGAGGGCCTATTTCTGAATCCACTCACACCAAATTCCCTCCTTTCTCTGTTACCAGCAAAGGATAAAGATTAAGAATTTGGGTCCTGAAACAAGTCTGCCGGGTTCAAATCCCAGCTCTGACCCTTAATAGCTGTACGACCTTGGACAAGTTCCTTAACCTCTCTGTCTCACCGTTCCCTCAAGCCTCAAATAGGGACCCTCTTGTGACTTACTTCTGGGATTCTTGGGAGGATTAAATGATTTGTACAAATAAAAATGTTCAGGCTGTGGCTGGTACATGATAAATGTTCCCAAAATGCCAGACATAGTTTTCTCAGTGTCTCAAGTTGTCTCCTAGTGTCTCAATGGTGGCACCATTGACACTTGGGGCCAGATACATTGATGCCGTGGGGCTGTTGTGTGCACCGTAAGATGTTTAACAGCATCCCTGGCTGTACCCACTAGATGCCAGGAGCACCCTAGTTGTGACAACCAAGTCAGAATCATCACCTTGTGAAGGTCAAAGAACAACAGGTGGGGGACAGGGGACGGAGCCCTGGGGTCTCGACCCACCCCCACCTTTACCTGTTCCTCCTTGGTTACCTTCTCCACCTCTCTGAGCCTCGTGGTGCCTGGAGAGGGCATCTGCCCCCTGCCACCGAGGGAGACCAGGCCGTGGACAGCAGAAGGCTCCGTGGCCTCCCACCCCACCCCACAATCTTGCCCTCATTCTCTTGAGTCAAGAACCCCAACTTCAAGAAAGTGGGTGAACAGGGAAAGAAAACGACCACAAATGTGACCATGGCTAAATGTAGCACCTTCTCTCTTCCTCTAGAAGCTCGTGACACTAAAGCCCAGTATTGCTGCTGTCTCCATTTTGCAGACAAGACCAAAGGTGTTTGGGAAAGAGCCCAGGCCTTGTGGACTGGCTGACTCCAAGGCCTGAGTGGGCCCGCCTCATTCCCATGGAAACAGTCCCCTTGGGGGACAGTGAACAGCACATTCAGGGACCCCACCCCTGCGCATCGTGAGAGAGAGAGTTTAGACCCCTGTGCTGACGAGGAAATGGAGCCAGAGAGAGGTTGATAACCTGCCCAAGTGACTTAGCCAGATCTGTCCTTTCCATATGCCCCAAGAGCACAGTGAAACTTAAACTCAACAAGGGCTTCACCAAGAAGCCCTTCCCAAGGTCAAGGTGAAAGACACATGAAGGTCATGAGCTAACTCATCCTGGACAGTCCCAACTTCCTGCTCAAGCCTGGGCACACATACGCAGGCACACATGTGTGACCCCATGGGAAGCCAAACATCTCCAGGTCTGGGAGACCCCGGCACACCCAGGCCAGGTTCACAGACACTGGGACACTTCCAGGTGACCTGGGTGATGATCAGCTTCCCATCAACGCTCACAGCAAGACAACACATGGCAGTATTCCCAGCCAGGCCCTCCCGGGGGTCTCTGCCTCGGGGACCCACTTTCCTCAAAGTTTGCCAAGGAGAGCTCCTTCCTCGCCAAGTCAAGATGAAACGCAATCACGAACTTAGCACAAGGCCAGCACATAGTAGGTCCTCAATAAACTGAAGTTCTGGTGTGTGTCCTGAGAGGGACAGTTCTGCTCCACATTCTGCTAGAGACGCGGCAGAACTGAGGTTATGTCTTAGGGACTTTGACAAATCCCACACCTCTGATAAAAGGGCTCCTTCCAGATTCAAGTGTAGGAAGCACAGAGGTATCACATGGGGCTTGGTGCTGGTGAGCCTTGTAATTGTTGCTTTGACTTTTAACTAACCTTTAGTCGGTGCTGATCCACGCACTTGACATGTACTAACTGATTTAATCCCAAAACAGCCCAGGGAGGTATCACTATTTGATCATTATCATCTCCATTTTTAGATCTGAAAACCAACAGGCAGAGTGGTAGGTAGCTCCAACGTGTGTCACCTCCAACAGTCAGTGACAGAGCCGGGATGTGAACCCAGAGAGTTCGACTCCCAAGCGCCGAGTCCTAACCACCATGCTCCGCTCCCCGACTCCTTCCAAACACCCTGCCTCCCTCGCTAGGTTGGACGCAGATCAAATAGGACACAGTCAAGTCCAAGATCAATGCGAAAATTGAAAAATCAATATTTAAGGCAAAACTCGTAGAAGGTCCAAAATTCACCTTAAAAAAAAAAATCCCTTCCCTCATCCATAAAGGAAGGGTATTTCTGAGCGTCACTGGAACTACATTTTGCAGAAAGTTTTTGCTTTCGCATCAAAGCAGAACGCCGAGTCTCCAAACAACCTCAAGACATACCCAGTTAGGTGTCGCTTCACGTGACTGTTTCGCTGGGTCATCTGTGGGCCAAGCTCGTGTGGCTTGATTCCCACTAAGTTAAACGGGTGTGTGACGTGGCCACACTGGGCGGACGTGCTGGGCCAACCGTCCAGCACCACGTGGCCACCAACACCTGCCTCCTGTTCTGAGTGCTTTGCAGAGATGGATGGTGAGCTGAACCCTCTGGACCACTCTAGGAGGGGGGTGTTGTTAACCTCCTCCTCATACAGATGAGCCACGGCCTCCAGCACGTGCTGACATTACTGACCCCAAACACGGTGGCTCCAGGGTGTGTGTCCCCCCAAGGGGCCAAGGGTGAGGGATGACGGTGACTCCCCTCCCCGCTCTCAGCCCCCCCCCCTTCCAGGATCCAGCTGCCTCCAAAGAGGCCGTGGGTCTCTGGGCAGACGCTGTCTTCTCTGAGAGCTAATTCAGCCATTTACTCCCAATTTGTAGTGGATGCTGTCGTCTCTCTGATTTCAAAGAAGATGAATGCATGGGTCAAATTGGATTAAAAAATTTAATTGAATAAGACAGAACCAGACAGCTTGATGGAAGACTTTGATCCGATAAAGAGATGAGAAATGCCTGCTCCTAGCACCGGGGTGACATGGGGAGCTGTCTGGACCTAGTCTGGCCTCCTCTCCGCAGCACGAAAACCAGTTAGGCCAATTAGGAGTGCGAGGGCCCGGGGCAGTGTGGGCACTTTCCAGCCCCTGAAAGACAGGGATCTTGGCTCAGACCTCACAAGACCCCTGGCCGTAACGGGAACCCTACAAAAAGAATCCAAGCTGCAGGCGTGTTATGGGATGGCAACAGCACGTTTGAGGTCAGCAGATTGCCCATGTTAAAATCCATATTTGCAGTTTATCTTTGTAACACTGGTGCTTCAAGTGAGGTCCCAACACCCGCAGCCTCAGCACCCACTGGGAGCTTCTTGGAAACGCAGAACCTCAGGTCCTGTCCTCAATGGGACCAGAATTCACATTTGAACCCTAGAGTTCGGGAAGGATTTGCTTTGAAGCCTTGGTTCTTCCTCACCCCTGGCTGACCATCAGAATCACCTGGAGGGCTTTTACATACCCAGATGCTCAGCCCGAATGCCGTCCCCTGAACAGGACTCTCCGGGGGTGGGAATCCAGGTGATTCCAAAGGGCAGCCAAGGCTGAGAACCCAGAGATTGAAATCAGAATGGCTGGCGGCCCCGGGGTCCCAGGCTTATGCAGCAAAAGTGGCCAGGGCTCAGGAGTTGCTCACCGGTGCTGCCTGGCCCCCTTCACGCCATGTCACACTATGCCAGGTGCCGCTTGCCTGTGGTCCCTGACATTCAGAAACTGGAAGCCTCTGAAGCCCCTCTCCTCCTGGACTCTCTCCCTACATTCCCCATCTTTCCTTCCTTCCCTCAGGAAGGTCATCACCAAGCAGTTTCTAATAAAGGAAACATGCCCGTGGCCCGGGAATTCCACTCCCAGGTTTAACAGAACCAGACACACGTGCCCACAGTCAGACTTGGACAAGAACCTTCGTAGCAGCTCTACTTGGGAGTGGAAATGACCCGTGACCTTCAGAAGAGGAAAGAAGAGACAAACTGCGGTATGTCCATTCAATGACTGTATCTCAGTAAAAGGAAACCGACTATGGATCCATGCCCAAAAAAAAGAAAAATGGGTGAATCTCAAAAATCTAATACTGAGGGAAAGTAGCCAAACCCAGAAGCACCCGTGCTGTGTGATTTTATTTATGTGAAAAGTTTTAAATGCAAAACAAACATGTGACAGATATCAGAGCAGTGGGGAGTGGTCAGCTGGCAAGGGTCACGGGAGAACCTTCTGGAATGAGGATGTAAATGCTGGGCCCTAATCTGGGTGACGGCCCCTGGGTCCACCATCTGTCAAGCTCATCAAACTGTCATCTTAACATCTGTCCATTTTGCTCTATGTAAATCATACTCAATCAGAAAACATTTCCCCTCTAATATTTTTTTTAAACAGCTGCCAAGAGGTAGCGTAGGACAGTAGGATATGCACGTCTGAGATTTTGATTCTCGATTCTTTCACTTTCAACCCGTGAGACCCCAGCAAGGGAGACAGTCAGGCGGTAACAATGAGAACAGCATCACCATGGCAACCATAATTGCTTAGCAGCCCACCTTCCTCCTGCCCCCTTTTCTCCATTGCTGTCTTGGACTAAAGAGAAATGAAGGTAAATACTCATTTTCCAGTCTCCATTGCATCTAGGAGTGGCCAAATGGCTAAATACCATACCATGTAAGTAGGTGTCTGGTAGAAGGAGGGAGTGCTGAGAGAGATTTTGCATTTCCGATTATGCATAGATGATAGATGATAGATAGATAGAGAGATAGATAGATGTGACAGATGTAGCTGGTACCTACTTCTCTCTCCTTCCTTTTGCATTTAAAAACAGATGATGCTGGAGCAGGGGCAGCCATCTTTTGACCATGAGGCAGCAAGTAGTTGGAGAAAGTAGAGGGAATTTTAGTAGTACTTAGAACTTAGTAGTACTGGCTAATAGGGATGAGGTGCTGGGCCAAGGTGATCAGCTGCCTACCTCCAGAATTCCTCTTATCTGAGAGAACTGACCTTCATTCAGGTTGACGGTGTGAGCCTATGAATTCCCTACAGGTGAGGGCATTCCTAACTATTCGCCGCCAAAAACTCCCAGGGGGGGGTAACTGTTATCGTCTTTGTGGAACACGCCAGGCACACTGTAGGCGCTCAGCACATGTAAGTTCCCTCCTCCCACCCACCCCTCCACCCTGACGGCATCCAGACCATTCAACAGTGAAAACACAGGTAATGGGTGGAGGTGTATCTCCCCTTCTTAGCGCACAGGTGACACTGACGGTCCTGAGCCAGCTGCTGCGTGACAGTGAGCAACCCGCACAACCATTCTGCTTCCCATTTCTGTGCAGTTCACATGAGACAGTCAGTACCTTGCAAAACTGGCTTCGCATCTAGTGGTGTCGCCCAGCTGACGATGACCGCGTGCCCTCCATGAGCACTTGTCACCGAGGCGAGGACGAGCCATGACATCTGGGTATGGAGTGCATGCTCACCTTTTGATATTTACGGGTTTATGGGATGTGGCCATGGCGTCCAAAAGGAACCTGCGTCTAAGAAGAGTAGCAGACAGAGAAACGGCCACCGAAGACCCCCACATCCTCACCCCCAGAACCCACCAGGGGGGACGCCACGAGGTGGGAGAGAACTGGAGGGAGGTGGAGAGGTCTCTAAGGGTGACCTTGAGAGGGGAGAGGGTCCTGAGCCAGGAGGTGAAAGACGGTGGTGGCAGTGAGCTCAGACGCTGCCTCTGAAGAGTCCTTGGCACCTGGCTGGCTCTGTAGGGAGGGGGCCTAGAAGGCGGTTCTGTCCTCCACCCTCCCGGGGAACACCGTCCTGCTGTCTCTGATGCTGCTCAGAGACCTGCTTTAGATCCCTGACCTCCAGCGCCGGCAGGTAACCCACCTGCATTGACTTGAGCCACTCCATTTGTAAACATCGCAGCCACCGCAGGACACTAATGCATGATCTGGAGGCTGAAATACACCCAAAAAGCAACCCCTTCCCCCAGGGGAGTGAAAGACACTAGAATATTCTAACCAGAAAAGCATTCTAAGTCGACACCTAGCTGGGGGGGTCACACGGGGTGGGGGGGCATGGAGATGGGAGCTTTGTTTACTGTGTGTGTATTACACGTCAATCAAAAGCCAAAAAGCTACAGCGAGTGTCACAACAGGACCTTTCAGTCCAGCAGCCTGGATGTGGGCGGGGGGCGGGGGGGGGGGGGGTGCTGACAGCAGGAGGGTGGCCAAGTTCCATTAGGAGCTGAGGATTTGGGACAGAAGCCAGCACAGTCAGAAGCCTTTGCTCTACATACCTCCACCTCCTTATTTTTGGGTGATTTTTTTCTGACATCTTTCCACCATTACCTAGGACGGCTGCGCATCTCTGCCCAACAGAACCTCCACTCGCACCTGTTGGCCTAATAGAATGTTTTTTCTCAGTTCTAGAAATTGAGCCCTGGCTGCTCTATCCCCGAGGGCAACACAGGGCACCCAGTCAGGGTGATGAACCACCCGTTCAATGTTGTAAGCCCCCCAACCCCGATCTTTCCCTAACCTTGGCACTGAGACGAAAGGTAGACAGGTTTGGTTGTAATTTATCTTGGAGCTGAACTTTTTTCTCCAACTGGCTGAATGACACCCTGCCCTTTGGGGACTGGAAGACATGAACCGTTTTGTGTCCCCCACCTCCAGAAGCCCTGGGAGAGTAGCCTTGCAGGCGTGTTCTGGTGAACCTGGCCCAGGACTACCCGACGAAGACTGGTTTCCCCCTCCTGTGAGTGTGACCAGACACCAACGTGTGGCCCAGCCACCTCTGAGGATAATGACACACAGCAGTATCATTTGGCTGCACAGATAGCAGCATCAACAACCAAGCATGATCCCTCTCCCAGATGCCAGATGCCACAGAACAGGGGCAGTCCCTTCCTGTGTGCCCTGTCTGAAGTCCTGGCCTGCAGAAACGGTGACAGGTAGTAAACCTGTATTGTTATTTAAGCCATCCTGTTCTGGGGCTGTTTGTTACACAGCAGGTCACTTTGCACGGCCACCACCATCCCTCCCTGTCTTCACCAGCAGCAAGTTCCACCTATTCGACCTTCTAAGCAGCTCCGGGATCTGTCCAGTCCAATCCAGCTGCCATCAACAGGCACCTGGGTCATACCACCCATTGGCTCTTGTGAGTAAAGTTGCTATGGACGAGGTGAATGCGTGTGTTCAAATCCCTGCTTTCCCCTGTTGGGGCCTAAGGTCTGGACGCAGGCTTCACCCACGTAGGCAGGTGCTCTACCACGGAGCTACATCCTCAACCCCCTGATTTCACTTGGGGTGGGGGGGGCAATACCCAGAATTGGAATTACTGGATCACAGGGCAATTCTATTTTTAATATTTGAAGAAGCCAAGATACCCTTTTTCATTGCAGCTGAATACATGTTGTTTGAAGCTCCCGGATCCGTGCTAATTTATGACACAACAATTAATAACTAGTACGTTTGGGGACTTTGGCCCGGGAAGTAGCAACTGCTTCTTACAGCTTCTGTCCCCATGGTGTTCAGAATTCTCTTTACCTCTCCTAATTAATGCCTTCGACTGGTTAATTGTGCTACGTAACATTTTCTCTGTTCAAATTACTATGGGGTGGCTCGTGTCCCCTGAGTGGACCCTCACGGAGATGATCTTTAATAAACATTGTGTTCTACATGGAAATTAATTTGGAGAACTAGTTACGACCAGTCCCCACACACAGGGCCATGCAGCCGCCTCTGCTCCGGTTCAGTGGTAAATTCACCAAGGTTTTAACTCGTGGTCTGTTAATTTTGTGGTTTCATTGCATCCAAAACATGCAATTCTTATTTTTAACCAACTTGATATTCGATGTTCTTCTGTTTAAATAATACATTGCAAGTAAGCAACGAAAACACAATGATCTAAAGAAAGACAACCTGAAAGCAACGAAAATTGCTTCTGTCTTTCTATTTGATCACTTAAGAGTTTTTATTTGTGTTTAAAATTTAAAACAATGAAATAATATGAACGACAAAGTACCAGGGGGATTTTGTTTTGTTTTGTTTTGGTTTGGTTTGATTTGGTTTTGGCAAGTCCAGATTTTGATTACCTATTAGATATTTTGTCAAATTTAAATAATACATTTAGCAGGACACGGTGGCCCACGTCTGTCATCCCAGCAGCACAGGAGGCTGAGGCAGGAGGATCACAAGTTCAAAGCCAGCCTCAGCAAAAGCAAGGTGCTAAGCAACTCAGTGAGACCCTGTCTCTAAATAAAATACAGAATAGGGCTGGGAATGTGGCTCAGTGGTTGAGTGTCCCTGAGTTCAAACCCCGGTACCCTAATAATAATAATAATTATATATTTAAAATAGTATTTCTTTCTAATTCTTTTTTTTTTCCATTGGTGGGGATCCAGGGTCAAGCACACGCTCTACCACTGCGTTTATATCCCCAGTCCAAATTGTTTATTTTAGATCTAAGTAAGAATCAAGAAAAATTTTAATTATTACAATTAATGGTTCTTACTGAAAATATTTTTTTCCTGTAAAGTGGGGGGATTAAAAATAATCTGCCCTGAGTTTCAACACTGGGTCCACCACTGAGGAGGGGTCCTATCAGGTCAGAATTTCCGCGCTGTTCTGCGTGGTGTCTTGTCATTATTCACATGTTAAAGCAAGTCTAGGTCACACAGCACAGAGCGTGGGGACGAAGCTGGATGTCACCCTCCGACAGCACCTCAGTTCCTGTCCTCTCTGACCTCAGCCTCAGGGACTTCTGTGCCCGTCTAGGTTGTAAGTTTTTCACTTCAGGAGAAAAAAAAAAACAACAGCAACAACAGCAGTAGTGGGATCTCAAGTTTCCCCAACCCTCTCTTCTCATCTGCTTCTTTAAAAATAAAACGATGGAAGAACTGAAGTCCCCGAGACCAGGCTGGAAGAGCCAGGGGTGTCCCCTCACGGTCCCCCGCCAAGGTCTCCTGGGGTGATGGCTGGTCCCTCCCTCCCTCCTCCTGTGCCCATCTGAAGACCCAGCATCATGGTGGGTCTCAGGCCTTGAACCCCAGACATGTGAGCCCTAGAGAAGGACTCCTAGAAGGAGTGCAGGATCGACCTGCTACCATGGCAACCAGAGCAGAACGTAGGCCCCCGGGCGGCTCCATCTGAAAGCCCGCTGGACCCCCCAGCACGGGGTGATGGATTCTCCTGCCTCCCCTCCCCCTTCCTCCCTCCCTCCCCTCCTCCCTCCCCACCGCCCTCCCCAGTCAGCCACTCCAGGGCAGCTGGGAACAGAGGGGCTCTAGGCTCACCCATGCCCAGGAGGCCCCCGGATCCCACCTGGATGCTCTTTGGAAGTGTTCCCACCCTCAGGACTAAACTCTCCAGGACGGCGTCTTATGTTCATGGTATTTCCAAGTTGTCCCACCAGCTGACCCTCCTGCCTAGCCCCAGGTAAGAACCACGGTGTTGTCAAACATTCCTAGAGAGTCGGAGAGGAAACAGAGTCCTTCCTCGGTATCTACGGGGGATTCGGTTCAGGACCCCACCGCCCCACCATCCACCTGTATTACCAGAATCCACGGATGCTCCCGCCCCTTGTGTAAAACAGCATGATCGTGGTGATTGTAAAAGGTCTGTGCATATTCAGTACAGATGCACTTTTTTTGTAAAGAACAGTTGGTTTATTTTTTTAGTTGGTTGTACATGGACACAGGCCTTTATTTTGCCTAATTATTTATATGTGGGGCTGAGGATGGAACCCAGTGCCTCCCACGTGCTAAGTGCTCTGCCCTGGGGCCCCCGACCTCTGTGATGCAGAGTCAGGGCTACAGGGAGCATCTCTGCGTAAGCTTTGTGTGTGTGTGTGTGTGTGTGTGTGTGGTGCTGGGGATTGAACCCAGGGCCTGGTGCATGCGAGGCGAGCACTCTACCCACTGAGCCATGTCCCAGCCCAGTGTGGCCTTCTTACAGCTGCCCAATCAGACTCTTACTAGAACTACGCCCAGAGCGTCAGAAGAGAGGGGCCTGAACGTGGTGGCCGAGAGCTTCATGGTTCCCAGGGGAGCTCAGGTATGAAAATCCTCAGCATGGCCCTGTCCCTCAGGTGGACCCAGTGTAGCTGCACACAGATAATGAGAACAATGACCCAGCAGAAAAGTAGCAGAGGACACAGACAGTCAGCAGCAAGGGAAGCAAATAAGGCTTACATGTGAAAAGGGGATCCTTCCAAACCCAGCACAATGGCGCCCGCCTGAACCCCCAGAGTTGGGAGGCTGAGGCAGGAGGATCGCATGTTTCAAGGCCAGCCTCGCAACTTAGCAAGACCCTGCCTCAAAATGAAATAGAAAGGAGGTGTCGCTCCGTGGTAGGACAGCCCTGAGTTCTAAAAAAAAAAAAAAAAAAAAAAGAAAAAGAGAAAGAGGATCACTCCTTTCATAACAAGAAAAACAAGCCACCCCAAAGCTTCATGAGGCACCAACTGCTGAGGTAACCGGGGAGCGAGCTTGTGAAACGGCACGTTGGTACAAGCCCAGGTGGGGGATTTGGCAGGATCTACGAAAATGACAAGCGCTTCCAACCTCTGAGCCATCAACGTCACCTCCAGGAATTCAACCAACTGATGTCGCTGCACACGCGGAAAAGGATTTCCACACCCAGATTTTCACTGCAGTGTCAAAGGTTCAAGAGCAGCTGTTTCCCCACATGAGGGCAGTCGCACGGTGGCCGCTTGACAGGGTCACCGCTTCAGTGACAGGAGAGGCCTGACCCACAAAGCAACCCAAGATGTTTCAGTAAATGAAAAACTAACAGGAACAGGTACGAAACTCTGTGATGAGTGACAAATTTCAGAAATGAGCGTTTAATAATCACTAATGATTATTTGGGAAACTCCTCCAACTTTAGATTTCAGATAATTTTTAAAGAATGAATTTCCACTTGAAAGATGTTGCAGTTCAATACACACATATAGCACACGTGGTCTTGGGTCTCCATGGAATTCTGGAAAGAAGTGTGGGGGACAGGCAAACTGGTTACAGTGTAGCCACTCTGGGTAGGGTGAGGTTCCAGGTGTTAGGAATGATAGAGACACTTAACTCTTCCTCTGTGCCTTTTGGTACTCTTTGATTCTTTCTTTTTCTCTCTCTCTCTCTTTTTTTTTTTTTTTTTTTTTGGTGCTGGGGATTGAACTCAGGGGCACTCGACCACTGAGCCCCATCCCCAGCCCTATTTTGTATTTTATTTAGAGACAGGGTCTCACCGAGTTGCTTTGAACCGGCCATCCTCCTGCCTCACCTCCAAAGCCACTGGGATTACAGGCGTGCACCACTGCGCCCTGCCTCTTTGATTACCAAACTCTGCCTCCTCAAAACAAGATGTCAAATGAAGAGAAAATAATTATTCAACAAAAAGACTTGTCTGCAACGTCGTCCCTGCTTTACTGATGGAAAAGTTGGTTGGAATCAGAGAAAGAGCCCCATGTGGCCAAAGGCTCCGGCTCCCAGGACAGCAATGGCTCCTCCCTCCCAGATCCCAGAATCCTCTGTTCTTCCCTGGGTGGGAACATTGGCCACCAGTTGCCACCTTCACCTCTGCATTTTGTCCATCACTTGTACCCTCACTACCTGACCAGGAGGATCCCCAAACCTCAGTCAGTTTTGTTCACCCATTCATCTAGCAACTGACTGTGCAAAGTTCTGGGAGCCCACAGATTAACTTCATGGTCAAGGTCTCTGTTGACCTTGCAGACAGGGCTGCCATGTACAGCCGCACAGGGTGTGTACTACACAACTTCAGGAAGCATTCTTTCACATACTGTTATTTAACTGGTACCCCCTGGATTTGGTCAGTATACAACCTGTCTAACTGCACCATGCCCCTGCTCAAAGGCTCATGGGTTTTAACAAAAAGAGGCTTCTGTGGATCACAATTCTGGAAGTCCAAGGTCCAGGGGCTGCTGTTGTGAGCCAGGCAAGGGCTATGTGTGTGAGCGATATGCATATGAGCATATGAGGGACCTGGACTGACTGGGCTCGCTCTGCCTATGATCCCCACACAGCACCTGAGATGGGTGTGACTTTCCAAGGGGTCAAACGGCTGACCACAGACAGCACCAAGCAAGACTCCACCCTCCGAAACCCAACCCCTGGCTCTCTTGCAATGTGACCCTCTGCCTTATTTGGGTGGAATGTTCTGTGAACAGCTTTCTCCAATAAGAACCAGGGTTCGGGTGTGCTCGCTCCCTCTGGTCTGCCTCTCTCGCCTTTCTTTTGCCTCCCTTTTGGAAGTTGAGGCCAAGGAGCCTTCGCTGCACCCCAAAAAAGGTATTTTCTGTATCTGTGGGATTTTAGTCCCCAGCCCAATTCACCTGGAGTGACCCTGATCCGGTCCGTGTCACAGCACCTAATGATGGTCTCCTTGTTTGCGGAGTCCCGAGTCAGTGCAGAACATCACACCGGGGACCTCCCCCTCCCCCTCCCTTTCCCCTCCCCCTCCCCCTCCCTTCCCCCTCCCCCTCCCCCTCCCTTCCCCCTCCCCCTCCCTTCCCCCTCCAGGATTCCACACCATAGTCTGACCAGGTCTCCACCCTCCTGCTCTTCACCACAGGGATCAAATTCCAACACAGGGACCCCCATGTGGCACACACTGAAACCACCGCCCAGCCATGCCACACTTGGCCATCAGCTCTGCACCCAACACACACCTAGCGCACAGTTAGAGACTGGACCCATCCTAACCAAAAGGGCTCCTGCTGTGAAGACACTCCCCCAAGGTCACTGGGCTCCAGCAAAGCCTGGGGCATGCTGGGTGCTCAGAACCTGGTGGCCGGTACCATGTGGCTGGGGCCAGGGGCGCTGGTGGCTCATCAGGATCCTTCCAGGGTCCTTCTTGACCACCCCCCACGCCCACAACCACGGGTGCACCTGGCCTGCAGATCACCGACCTCAGGGGCAAGCTAGAAGCAAGGTCTCAGGGTGGCAGGTGCCATCAGGGAGCCAGGAGACCCCTGGGCACTCTCCCACAGTGAAGCAGCTCGCCCTTCCTGCGCTGAACTTTCATCTAACCCACTGCACAAACCACCTCCATTTTTATCCCCATCGATTTTCTAAGTCTATTTTTATTATTCCTGTTCCCGGTGAGGGCTGGATATCTTTGGGGGCTGAGTTCCTCTCATAAATAAGTAAACATGTAGGTAAATATGAAGAAGAACAGCTAACATCTATTAAACACTTGGTGCCGCGCCAGAGATGGCCCCAGAGCCTTTGCTCCATGGCTTTATTTTGTCATCACAACTACCCAGTGGGGGGACCCCCATGTTGCAGAGGAAGAAACCAAGGGTCAGAGAGGTGAGGTTACTTCCCCAAAAAAGGAGTGGAGGAGAGGCCGTGGAAACAGTCCGAAGGTTCCCTCCAGGGCTAGATGTGGAGTTGCCGCGTGACCCAGCAATTCCACTGGTAAAACGCACCCAGGAAAAATAAACACCAGCCACAGAGGGAGGTGCTGCTCCCAGGAGTCCAAAGGGAGGAAACCCCACACGTCCATCACGGATGAAGGGAGCGTGAAGTGCCACAGAGCCACGTGGTAAGCGCAGGGACGAGGTACCTACAGGCTACACGTGACAGCATGGATACACCTTGCAAATACCATGCTCAGGGACAGAAGCCAGACGGAAAGACCACCCAGTGTACCTCCCGATTCCTCTGAAGCTTCCAGAAGAGGCAACTCTATAGCGACAGAAAGCAGATTGGTGGCTGGTTGCTGGGGGCGTGGCCCGGGCAGGAAGGCGTGGCCCAGGGGAAGGCGTGGCCCGGGGGAAGGCGTGGCCCGGGGGAAGGCGTGGCCCGGGGGAAGGCGTGGCCCAGGGGAAGGCGTGGCCCAGGGGAAGGCGTGGCCAGGGAGAGGCGTGGCCAGGGAGAGGCGTGGCCCAGGGGAAGGCCAGGGAGAGGTGTGGCCCAGGGGAAGGCGAGAACCAGGGGGAAGGCGTGGCCCAGGGGGAAGGCGTGGCCCAGGGGGAAGGCGTGGCCCAGGGGGAAGGCGTGGCCCAGGGCGGAAGGTGGGACCCCTGCAAATGGCTGTAGGGTTTTGTGTTTTTTTTTGCAGAGGCGATAAAAATGGAATTAGTTGAGATGGTTGCATGACATTATGAATACACTAAAACCCACTGAGCTGGACATTTTAACATCATGAACTTTATGGAAGTGAATTATGTCTCCATCATTAAAACAAACAAAAAAAAGGCAGCAAGGGTTTAACCTCAGGCCTCTGACTCAAAGCCTTGATGAGCAGGTTGCGAATGGTTCATGGGGACAAGACCCAACTGCACCTCCCTTCCTGGGTGCCCGCCCGCTCTGGCCCCCAGTGACTGAGCTCCTGGAGTCCATGCCAGGCTGGACGGGGGATGCCAAGTGCCCAGACTGGGGGCCAGCAGCCCTGCGTTCCTGCTGTTCACCGTGAGCCTGCGGCCCCCCAGCAGAACGGATGAGCTGTGGTGAGCCGTGTTTTATGGCCTTCAGGAGCAACGCGGCTGAGAAAAATCAAGTGGTCAGTGTGTTAATTACCGCTGCCCACCCGGGGCCCAGTCACCCATTAATGCCAACCAGCCGATTCCAGGAGGAAGAGCCGTGTGGCCGGCACTTAGGAATCTCGTGGGCTCCATGAGACTAGATCAGATTCCTAACCACGTGGGCGCCCACCCAGTCCCCATCCTCATGGCTATAAAGCAATCCCTACCCTGCAGCGTCCACCCCAGCCCTGCCCCAGGAAGCCCCCAAGTTCAAGCTAGAGAGTCTTGTGGTCAGATCCTGGCTCTGGTGCATAATGAGCAGAGCGGCCTCCCGCCCATCCGTGGCTCTGAGCCTCAGTTTCCCCAAGTGGAGCCACCCTAGGAACCAGAAGATGCTGTTATGTGGATGTCACTGCTTACAGCGGCCCTCAGCATGTGGTTATTACTAAATGTGTTCTCGGATCACTTGGGTCATCTCCACGTCATTCCCCCAGCACTTGGGGCCAGAGAGGGAGGCTCACAGCTCTGGGCACCCAGAGGCTTGCTCATGCAAGAACCCGCCCCCAGGCCGCTCTGATCCAGGAGAAAAGCCCAAGACTCTGCATTTTTGATAAGCAGTTCAGAGTTTGAGAGTAGTTCTCCATCCTGGGTACACACTGGAGTCCCTTAGGAAAACAGCTTTGGTTTTGTTTTGGGTTTGGGGGGGTGGTGTTTGGTTTGGTTTTTCTGAATGCCTAGATCCTAACCCCCAGAAATCCTGATATCTTGGGCCCTTCTGTGTCCAAGACATCAGGATTTCTCAAGTTTCCAGGTAATTCTACTGTGCACCCAGGACTGAGCGCCCTGTAAGCCAGTGGTTCTGAGTCAGGTCCTGGGACCCACCGCCGGGAATATGTTAGAAATGCAAATGCTCCATCTGTCCTACCTAACCCACTGAACCGGAAATCCTGGACCCAAGACCCAACACACTGGTTTAATAAACCCCCAGGTCATTCTGATGCACACTCAAGTTGAAGAGAAACACACACACACACACACACACACACACACACGTGACACCCCCAAGTTGCAAGGTGAGGGAGGTGCCTATCATTTTTGGCCCCACCCCAAGATTCTGATCCTAAAGTACAGGATGGGGGCCTGGGCATGTGCCTTTGAACAAGGGTCCCACGTGAGTCTTATCTTCTGGGAAGTTGAGTCATCAAAGAAACATTATCAGCCTGATGGTGCACCTGTCATACCAGAAACTCCGGAGGCTGAGGCAGGAGGATCGCAGGTGCAAGGCCAGCCTCAGCTGCCGCAGTCCGGCTGCAGCAAAATAACCGGAGAGTGACGAGCAACTTGCGTAAATTGATACAGTTGGAGTGGGAGCCGTTTATTGTAGGACAGGAGGGGTATATATACATTCCACACAGCTTATCGTAATTAACATAAACTCAATACAGCAGTCAACCAATAAGGAATCTCCACACTTAATGGCTCGCTGGCGTTACTTCACAAACCACTCCCCCTGGCAAAATGCCAGGCGCCATCCTGACTTGTTTACAGACTCTAACACTCAGCAACTTAGCAAGACCCTGTTTTAAAATTAGATAGATAGATAGAGGGCTAGGAGTGAAGCCCCCTGAGTTCAACCTCCAGTACAAAAGAAAGGGGAGGGGAGGGAAGAGGAAACATTAGGTAGGGGATTGACACCCCCGCCCCGCAGCCTCTTCCCACCATGCACAGCCTCAGACCTCACTGGCACAGAAGCCATTTGAGGAACATGACACTGTAATGTTTCCATGTGTGTTTACTGAAGTTCAGGCCAATTTAATAAGAACCTCTGTAAATGGGGTCTAGAGACCAGCATTTTCTTTTTTGGTGGGGGGGAAACCAGGGATTAAACTCAGGGGCCCTCGACCACTGAGCCACATCCCCAGCCCTATTGTGTATGTATTTAGAGACGGGGTCTCACTGAGTTTCTTAGTGCCTGGCTTGTTGCTAAGGTTGATCTTGAACTTGTAGTCCTCCTGCCTCGGCCTCCTGAGCTGCTGGGGTGACAGGCGAGAGCCACCGTGCCAGGCAGCTTTTCTTAATATTTTTTTGGTGCTTGGGATGGACCCCAGGGCCTCACGTGTGCTAAGCAACCCCCCCACCTGCCCCACACCCCAGGTTCCTGCTCTGGCTCCCCCAGGGTGTTCCACGCCTGGTCTAGCTAAAGACCAAAGCTAAACAAACTCCTCACTCTCCAGCTCCTCCGGCTCCTCTGGCCCTCAGTCCTGGGGGCCTGGCCTCCTGCCCAGACTCTCCCTCCAAGCACTTCCACCTGAGTCCTTCAGGAGCACAGCCCCCTCCACCGGAAGCACTTCTGGAAAGCCAGCCCCACGCTGTGCTCCATCCACACTCCTCTCACTACCCAGCCGAGGCTCGAACTTATCACACTCTGCTGGCTCCTTCTGAGCCACCCAGGGGCCTGGGCATGTGCCTTTGAAGAAGCGGCCCCCTTGCAGATCATTTTGACAGTAAAAATATTCCCTGACATTTCTGAAAACGCTCCCTGGGATCAGTACCACCCCTATGGAAAAGTACAGGTTCAAACAAGAAGATGGCTCTTACTCCCTCTCCCCACGTTTTCTGTTTCAAATGCTGCTTATGAGGATGTGATGCCTGGAGATTTGGCAGCCATCTTGTGACCAAGAGATAAGGACAAAGATAAGACTTCACAAAGATACCACCCTAGAGCCTCGAAATCATGAAGTCACTGGCCACCCTCTAACTGCCTATGTCCAGACATCCCACCATATGAAGGCCTTGCTTGTCCAAGACCCCACTATTTGAGTTTTCTTTTAATTGCAGTGGGATACATCTTTATTAGTAAAGCCAGGTCCAACAGGCCAGTATGGGTAGGTAGAACAATTTAAAACATCAAGGCCATAAATGACAGGACGCCTGAGATCTTACTTTAAACCCTCCCACTTGGGGGCCATGAGGGGTGGGAGGATAGCATGTGGAAGAAGGAGTGGGTGGGTTTGATCAATTTGTAAATAAAATCTTGAGAAATCCCAGGGAGAAAAAAAATTCTGAATTCTTGCTGTGGGTGTAGATGAAATAAGACGGCAAATCTTGTTAACTGTCAAATCCGGGAGCTGGACATACTATACACATCGGGTACGGTTTTGAAAATCACTACAATAACAATTTTCAAAAGATTGACCCACGGCAACCAGGCGATCGTTCTATTGATTTATTTATTTATTCGTGTATTTATTTGGGGCAGAATCGAAGACTTGGGGCTGCTGGTCAGAGACCTGCGTTCCTAAAGGGGTCCTGTGGGCTTTATCTTCTCGAGCACCCTCCCCAGCGCAGATCGGGGGGGCCAAGGGTCAGGGAAGCAGGGGGGACGCGGTAGCAGACTTTGGCTCAAGTTCAGGTGTTGCCATTCACCCGTCAACCTCGGTGGCCACGGCCAGTGCGCCGGGGTGAGCAACAGCTCCCTGCCCTCAATGACAGCACCCACGTACCCAGGGACAGTGGCTTCTGAGGGATCACTTTTTGTTAAATCTTCGCTGCTAGTTTGAAGCCCGCATTCTCCACGTTCCCTGGCCACCCCGGGGAGTGAGGATGTCAGACCCATTTTACTCGGGAAGAAACTGAGGCTCAGAGAGGTTAGGATCAGACAGCTGGAAGGTGGGGTCTGCGCAGAGCACCTGATTCCCCAAAGTGAAGGTCGTTTTAGACTCCCTCCACGTGGGTGTTGAAGGCTCAGTACAGGACCATGATTAGTACCACCCAGCCACGGATCCCACTTTACAGATGAGAAACACCAGTCCCAGGCCGACCCCAGCAGCAGGGACAGACGGGCCTTCTGATCCCACTCCTCAAGGTCAGCTCTCCGGACCCTCCATCCAGTGCTCCCCACCCCACCCCACTCCCAGGGAAGCGGAGGAGGTGGCGTGGACGGTGAGAGCCGGTCCAGAGATCCGAAGGTGCAATTCTGACGCACTCAGCTGTGACACCTGGGGTCACTTACTTCCCCTCTCTGAGCCCCAAACTCTTTATCTCACCCACACCCTAAATCTGTGATCATCCGTGGTGGGGGGGGGGGGGGGGGAGGATGCCACTGTCCTCCCAGCCCCAATCCTGAGATGCAGAGAGCCCTAAAGCACGGAGATGCCTGCTCTTTGGAGCCAAAAGTTGCTGTCCTTTCAAGGACAAATAGCAACAGACCTGCCTTAGTTAACCACCTACACCCCAGCGCCCCGGAGCTCGGCGGGAGCCTCATCTGTGGGAAACACTGCCACCCTGTGGCCACTGCTCGCCACTGCAGGCCGCCTCCCGGGACTTCACAGGTCGGAAATCCCAGCCAGCCTTTGCCCAGACTCCCAGGGCTCCATCTCAAGACCCCACATGCCTCGGCTCAGAGGCGGCCTCGCCCCACCCTATTTAAAGTGGCAATGCCAACCTCACCCGTCACATTTTCTCCTCACTGTTCCTCACCATCTGAGGCCACAGACATTGGAACATGTCCTTCACCTGTCCTCTCCCTCCCAATTAGGATGTCTGCTCCTTTTTTCTTTTTGATGCTAGGGATTGAACCCAGGGTCACTTAACCCCTGAGCCACATCCCCAGCTCTTTTTATCTTTTATTTAGCGACAGGGTCTCACTG
Source organism: Marmota flaviventris (assembly GCF_047511675.1). Taxonomy (NCBI): domain Eukaryota; kingdom Metazoa; phylum Chordata; class Mammalia; order Rodentia; family Sciuridae; genus Marmota; species Marmota flaviventris. The sequence continues at coordinate 13,736,127 of NC_092516.1, read as the reverse complement.
AGTTGCTTAGGGCCTCACTGAGTTGCTGAGGCTGGCTTTGAACTTGCGATCCTCCTGCCTCGGCCTCCCCAGTCACTGGGATGACAGGTGTGCACCACCGCGCCCAATTTAGGATGTCCGTTCTGAAAGGACAGCGATTTTTGTCATCTCATCCTCCACACCTGGGACAGTGCCTGGTCCATATCACATGTATTTGTTAAATGAATGAAGGGTTCCATGGCTTGGAGAGGCCGTTGGGCTCTCTGAACCTCGGTTTTCTCCATTACAAAATAAACATAAGAAGAACCCTTTTTTATAGGACTCAGCGAGGATCAAACGAAGGCTTAATCATGGGGCCCCTCGGGGGGTTGGGTGAGTGTCCCCTAGAATCAAGCCTACTCCAGAACGTGTTCCCATTTAGAAGCAGGGAATGTCATGACACAGATGTCACTCCGGCCATGTGCCAGGTACAGGTATTTCAGTCAACGAGGTGCACACACCCCTATGCTCCTGGTGCCAGAAGTTTCCACCACCCAGTGGTGCTGTGGCCATCGTGGTATGTGTCAGTGACACTCCAGGATGTTCACGCAGCAGCGGAGTCAGCTAACAAACAGCGCCTGTCTCAGAACATAGCCATCTTTAGGAGATGCTTCACTGCAGGTGAGACAAAGTCACAATGCATAGCACAGGCCCCAGAGCCAACGCCCGGCATCCTTATGAGATGAAGAGAGGCCGGGCGCAGTGGGGCACGCCTGTCATCCCAGCAGCTCGGGAGGCTGAGGCAGGAGGACTGAGAGTTCAAAGCCAGCCTCAGCAATTGGGTGAGTCACTAAGCACCTCAGTGAGACCCTGTCTTTAAATAAAATACAAAATAGGGCTGGGGATGTGGCTCAGGGGTCGAGTGCCCCTGAGTTCAATTCTGGGTACCAAAAAAAGGACCCAGATTCACACACGGGTGCTCAGAGAAGAAGCTCTGTGAAGTCAAAGGGAGGCCTGAAGAATGCGACTATAGCCAAGGGACCCTGGCAGCCTCCAGAAGCCAAGAAGCCAAAAAGGATTCTTCCCCAGAGCCCCCAAAGGGAGCAGAGCCTTTGTGACACCTTGATGGTGGACTTCTGCCCCCAGAGGTGGAAAAGATCCCATCTTTGTGGTTTTAAGCCACCTTGAAGTTCATGGTACTTTGTCACTGCCGCTAACACAGTTTCCTATTTCCCAAATCACAGGCGTTGGTGACGGAATTGCACGCACATCCTGCTTGGTGAAGCTGCGCCCTGCACGGATTCTGTACAACACCATTTTCCTCTGCAATGATTTTTCCTCTAAAAATACATGCTTCACCCACACTAAGCACAACTGTACACGCGGCCAAGGAGTCCCTCCAGAGTCCCCTCGCACTCTGCAACCTCAGCCAATGGGCTGGCTCATGCCTGGCCACCTCTTCCTCAGGGATCCTTGAGTTTGGTGAACAATTTTGACCAACAGTGAGAGGGTGAGAGGCAGAGCAGTAAGGAAGCCAGGTCTGCCGGGCGGGAAGTTTCCCAGAGAAACTTTACTCCTTCGAGGAAGGAGTGTGTATTAGTTCCATACTGCTGCTGTAACAAGTGTCCACAAGTTTCTCACTTTAAAACAACACATATTTATTCTCTTACAGTTCTGGAGGTTGAAAGTCTCAAGTAGGTTTTCCTGAGCTAAAAGTGAGTGTATTGGTTAGGACTGGTTCTGGAAGCTTCTAGAAGGTCTAAGGGGAGAATCCAACTCCTTATCCTTTTTATCATCTGGAGGCTGCCCACATTCCCTGGCTCCTGGTCCTGTATGGGAGGAAAGATTTCTTTTCTCACCTGTCACTTGGCTCAGGACTGAGGCCCCTATAATAAAAGCCACATCAACAAGAGACAAATATATGAATTACTATTATTTTATTTTGTATTATGTTCATATGTAAGTTTTATGTTACACCTGAGCCTTCAGAAGTTAAAACCCAGAGGAGAAACCTGGGCACTTTTATGCTCAGTTTGATGAAGAGTGGACAGGTGTAGACCAGCATGACTGGGCACAGGGGGCATCATCTGATGCTAATAAAGGGGGAAGGGTGCTTGGCAAGACTTCTCTTGGCCGACTTCTATGAAGGCCTTTATCTCCAAATAAGGTCACTTTCAAAGGTCCTGGGGCTTTGGCCTTCCATGTAGGAACGGGGCCGGGGAATGCAATTCAGGCCTGAATATGGCAGGGGTGGGATCCGAACCTGAGCCATCTAACATGTCATTGCAAAAGAGATGGAAGTGACTGTAGCGACCCGCGTGGCTTGCAAGGCTGTACTCCAGGCCTCGCACCCTTGGAAGGTCCCTCCCAAGTGGCCTTGGCCAAGTGACTCACGTCAGCCAATAGGACGTCGGCGAGCATGAGGTCTCAGGGCTTGCCTTGCGCTCCTGGCGTTGGGGCGCTTGCAGGAACCCAGCCCCTGGGGTGTAAGGAAGTCCATGCCGGAAAGAAAGTCCACGTGAACACAGGGATCCGGGGCAGGAGAGGTTGTCGTGGACCGTCCGGGCCCAGCTGAGCCGCGGTGGGCACCCGCAAGCCCTGTCCAGATTGTGCAGGGGGGAGCAGCCAGGTCAGAGGCTGTATTTAAGCCGCTGCCTTGGGGACTGGGCAGCTCAGTGACACCACTGATATCACCCACCGACTTAGACCTTCCAGCCTCGGGGACAAGGAGACCACAAGCATCCTCCGATTTCCTATTTACCACCTCGCCTGCTCGCCCTGTTCCTCCCAGGATTGGACCAGCAATGAGCGAATTAGCAAATAAACAAAGAGCTCTTCTTATGTTCCCACACACTGTCAATCACACGGTGCGTCCTTAGAAGGTAGGTGCCCTCGGACACCTTAGGAATGTGTCCTAGGATGGATTTTTTTTTTTTTTTTTTAGCATGCCCCAGGCCGGCAGGACAAAGGGAGATGGTGCCCCCAAGTGGGAGTCGCTGGGAATGGCGCAGGAGAGAAAGGACAAAGGAGGCGCCTTGGTTCAAGTTGACCAAAGAACAAACGCTTGAAAGTGGAGCCAGAGGACACCATCCAGACCGAGGCTGCGCATCCAGAGCCCTGAGGCAAGCAGGGGATGGACATTTTGTGACAGTAGGAGGCATGGGGACAGGACAGCTGCCTCTGCTCAGTTGCAGATCTGAGCTCCACAGGGCATTGGGGTCGCGGACCCTAGAGGGACCATGTCCCAGAGGCTCCCAGACACTGTCCCACTAAATTTCAATCTACAGCCCCTTTGGGGTCCTGGTAGAGAGATGAGCAGGCAGAGAGAGGAGCCTCTGTGAGGGCAGGAAGAACCGTGGCAGATACCGGAGGAGCTAAGCTGGCATGGGGCGACCCTGCAGTGGGAAGTCAGAGCCCTGAGAAGGGGACAGTGACTGTGGGCTCAGGACCTGCAGGACCTCTGAAGTGGTCAGTCCAACAGCCCCTTCTGTGCCTCCTCCCTGCCTGGTGTCCATCCTGAGAGGTCCCCAGAGACTCCCTGGGTGCCCCTCTGTGACTCAGAGCCTGCTTTTCAGGGTGGCTGCCTGCATCACCAACCTCTGTCCCTCTAGCCCAGGAGGAGGGACCAGCAGGCGCTCCCTCACCTTGATCATGGTCCCTCTCACTGAGCACATGCCTGTCACCTCCTGCTCAGCCTGGGTGCCCCAAACATTCCTTCTGTTATGGACCAAAGGTTCATATCCCCCAAATCCATGTGTTACTCAGAGCCGTGATGCCCATCTATAATCCCAGTGTCTCAGGAGGCTGATGCAGGAGGATCGCAAGTTTGAGGCCAGCCTGAGCAACTCACAGAGACCCTGTCTCAAAACAATCAAAAGGGCTGGAGATACAGCTCAGTGTAGGGTGCCCCTGAGTTCAGGCCCCGGTTTTGCCAATACATATGACCTTGACTTCCTACATGATGGTATCAGGAGGCCCTTTGAGTTTAGATGAGGTCCTGAGCATGGTGCTCTGAAGATGGGATCATTGTCCTTGGAAGAAGAAATAGCACAGTGCTCTCCTGTCTGTCTGTCTCTTTCTTTCTCTCTCTTCTTATGTGGCAGCCATCCGGAAGCCACTAGGAACGCCCTCCCTAAACCTGGTCATGTTGACACCTAAGTTTGGAACTTCCAGGCTCCAGAACTGTAAGAAGTACATTTGGTTGTTTAAGCCAACCAGCCCCTGGCACTTTGTCACCGCAGCATGAACTGGCAAGACGCCTTTCCATACCATTGTGCATTTTCATACGGGTCTCTGAGAACTCCTGGTTGCCTCAGAGCCTCAACACCCACATCCACCCACATATTCCCTTTGACCTCTGTCTCAGAGGGCAGCGCCTCCCAGAGAGGGAGAGGAGGATACACCACGGAGACCCGGGAGGCTCCAGATAGAGCCTGCAGGACGAGGCCGCCTTCCCTCACCCACCACTCTCCCCTTCCAAAAGGACGTAGGAACCCCCTTCTCCAGCCTGCAACCCAGGGAAGTGGGAGGAGAGAGGCAGGAGTAGCGTGATGGGCAGTGTAGGAGATGAAGGTCAGCAGGGAATTTTTTTCCTTGGAGTTGAGAGAGAAAGTTCATAGAATATACTGGAAGATCTGAAAATGCACCCTTGCACCCCCACCCCCACCACCACCATGTGCGTGGGCTACAGGGTGCCCCCAGCCCCCCGTGCATACTCACCTGTTCAACCGCTGCTCCCCCGGCATCCACAGAGGGGCCGTGTCCAGAGGGGCTCCCAGCCTCGGGCCTGATGTGCCAGAAGGGCCCCCCAGAGAAAAAGCCACCCAGATGCTGAGTCCAGGATACAAGCTCAGACTCCACTTCTGCTGAAGACCACCCCAATACACAGAAGAAGTTCTAATCTCTTTGTCTTCGTCCATGGGGTGGATGGCCACAGGGTCGGAGGACAGGTCTGCCGCGGTGAGACTGTGTGAGAACCACACGGGACACAGGGGCACAGGTGGAGATGGGCCCAGGGCACGCGCAGAGCTGTGGCTGCTGGTGTGTCTATCAGGAAAGAGCTGCACCTTCCTCACCAAGCCGGCCTGCGTCCACCAGAGGGGCCACCTGTCCTCCTCCATGCGAACGTTCTCTATACGCCCCCTGTGGAAGTCAGCTTTTGTCACTGTAACCAAAATACCTGAACAGAACAATTGGTTTCAGATGTTTGGGCCACGGTCGGCCAGCACCATGCTCTAGGCCCAAGTTGAGGCAGAACATCATGGCGGAGGAGTGTGGTGGAGGGAGTCTGCCCTGCTCTAGATGGCCAGGAAGCAGAGAGAGGGGAAGGGGTGGAAGGGAAGATGCACCCTCCCAGGGCTCACCCCTGGGGGTCCACCCGCTCCAGCCAAACCCCACCTGCTGCAGTCACCCTGTCAGTCCGTTCAAACTAGGATGGACTGATGAGGTCACAGCTCTCACAGCCCAACCATTCACCTCCTGCATTAACTCAGGAGCTTTTAGGGGACCCCTCATATCTAGCCGTAATATCCCCTGTATGAGATTACGGGTTCCCTAGAGGAACAGAACCAACAGGGAGTGTACTTATAAAATGGGGACTTATGGGCTGGGGATGTGGCTCAAGCAGTAGCGCGCTGGCCTGGCATGCGTGCGGCCCGGGTTCGATCCTCAGCACCACATACCAACAAAGATGTTGTGTCCGCGGAGAACTAAAAAATAAATATTAAAATTCTCTCTCTCTCTCTCTCTCACTCTTTCTTTAAAAAAAAAAAAAAGATTACATTAAGAACCATTCAAATTCAAATTAATAGATGAGCAAAAGGAAGTCTAGTACAGTAGAGGAAGAAGAAGAGGAGAAGGGGTGGACAGAAGGGGAAATGAGTTTGTTGAGATGAACCCAACTATCTCGTATAACCATTAAGCTCTAATAAAAATATATTTTAAAAAAATAATTAAAAAAAATAAAATGGGGACTTATTAGGTTGGCTTAGGCGACCAGAAGCTGGGTAGTCCACAGTGGCCGTCTGCAGGCTGGAGAGCTGGAGGGACCAGGAGCTGCGCTGTCCCAGAGGCTGAAGCCCCAGGACAGGAGGGATCAAGGTGCCACCCTAGTCTGAGACCTAAGGCTACTGGCAGAGTCCGCTTTGGAAGAGCAAAGAAGCCAGAGTCCAATACCCTCAGATGATCACAGGGACAATCAAGACCCAGGTTCAAGAGGACTCGAACTTGCATCTGCTGCTGCTTCCTTGTTCTTCCGACTTTTATTCCATCCAAACCATCATCCTATAGGATGGGGCTGCCCAGGCTTAGGGAGGGTCTCCATTCCAGTTGGCTAGTCCACATGCCAATCATCCCTAGACACGCCCTCATCGACACACCCCCTAATCCTCTTAATTCCTGACATCTCTTAATCCAATCAAGTTGACAATTCAAATTGACCATTACACATGAAAACATATTCAACAAAAAATAAGCAAATTCTTAAATGGCAGTAACTTTATTTTAAAGAATGTGTGTTGTTACAAAGCCTTCAGGATCTTTATATATCTCAATACAGAAAACCTGTAAATCAAGATCAAATAAATAGTTTTAGAAAAATGCCAATAAGTACTTTTCCTGCAGGGAAATTTTGGAAAATAATCTTAACTATACAAAAATAATGAAAGAGTGATATTGTCAATCCTGGGAGAAAAAAAAACTGGTGCTTAGAAACTGTTTTTTTATAAAATTTCTTGTGTGAAACTGGTTTTAAGAATACATGGTCAGGTTAGTTATCTAATTAGCTACCTAAGTTGACAACCAAATACAAGGCAATACTGAAAGTATTATAAAATAAAATGCAACTATGTGCCAAAATGTTAAGGGTACAGTGTAAAATGTTTAAATCAGAACTTAAAGCCATACTTAACTATTTCAAGTACAGAAATGTAATATATATTCAATAAAATGTGTAATAAGAGAAACAGGTCTTTCTCAGTGGGATGATCATGGTGAATATGTTTCATGGAAATGTACAGAACTTTCTGGACTTTTCTATGATCAGAATGTGTTTGATTTTTTTAACTGGGGAAGATATTTCACTACAAATTATAGTCATGAACCACATGACAACATTTTGGTCAATGACAGGTGGCATACACAACAGTGGTACCATTATGTCATCTAGTGACATCATAGCCATCTTAGTGTGTGGACAGGCTCTATGATGTTCTTGCAATAGAAAAATCTCCTACCTACGTGCTTCTCAGAATAAAACCATTGAGCAACACACAACTGTATATTAACACGAAAATAGAAAGTCGGGTGCTGCTTAGTTGAGCACCTGTCTAGCATGCATGAGGCCCTGAGTTCAATCCCCACACCCACCAAAAATAAAAATAAAAATAATTAAAAAAATAAAAAAGGAAAAAAGTGAAAGGGTTAAGGTCACAGTCTTCCAGCACCTCCTCTGTCCCTCTGCAGCCACCTAGGTCCTCCTGGCAGTGGATATCTGCTGAGGACCCAGCGAGATTTACTCAAATGCAGACATGTGTCTCTGCAAGTCCTGGATCTACTCCCTCCCAACAGCCAGAAGGAAAGCATGGAACAACTTTTGGTGGCCCCCCCAGCCGATCTGAATTCCTGACTCTGGCAGGCCACCTAGCCACCCTCCCACCCTCCTCTAGGCTGCCTGCTCCCTGGGCACCGGCCTTTGCCTGTGCTGTCCCCTCCACCTGGAGCACCGATTCCCTGCTCTCTCACCCAGCTGGCTGCCAGCCACCCACAGAATAGCATAGGTGTCAGCACCTCTCTGGAATCTCATGACACCCCCAGCCAGAGCTAAGAACCCCTGTTCTGAGCTCCCCGGCCCCATGCTGCCTCCCTCTGGTCTCTACCATATCTATTATAATTGTCTCTCTATGGCCATGTGGCATTCCTGAAGCTCATCTTGACCACTGAAGTGGGCTTCGAGTAGAAAAGTCACCACAGTAAAAACTATGACGAGAAAGTGCGTCAATATCCATTGTGTTGTTATTCACTCAACATGCATACATTGAGCATCTATTGTGTCCCTAGAAGTTCCCAGGGCCCTAGCCATTCTAGCCATGCAGCAGAAATGGCTCTAATAATCAAGGTTCTTGCTTGCAAGCAACAGAAACTGGCTCTTGTTCATTAAACAGGGAAGGAGTTTCATATAGCAGGACTTTCAGAGGGGCCAAGAGAGTGGACGATGGCGCCTACAGGACGGGGGCACTAAGGGAGGTGACAGGACAGAGGAAGCCCCGTTTGGCCTGCCCTAGTGCCCCCCTGCATGGCGGCCGCTGGTGACAGCAGACACATCCCCTCCACTGTGTCTTTGCTCCTCCTCCAGCTCCTGGTTTCTTCCTGTGCCCTGACTCACGGTGCCATCCTGGGCCTCCTCTCCCCCTGTCCTTGTCTTTACATAACTGTCCCCAGTCCCAGGGGTCCTTATGTAACTGAGAGTCACCTCAGGCTCCCAGGCCCACCTCACAGCTCCCACCTCAGCCTCGCCTGTCTGGTGGAATCTTTCACGGTTGGCTGGGCCACGCCATTGGCAAGAAATGTGAAGAGAGAGAGGAGGAGGCCAGTCCTCACCCCAGCCAGGGGCCTGCCCATGGACCAGGCTCACCTGGGGGGGGGGGACCTCAACAGAGGCCTCTTCTGCAAACCCAGGCCCGTGTCCTCAGCAAGGAACCCCAGTGGTTTCTAGGTAATTGCTTTCTGGGGGTCAATTTCAATGGGGAAGTAGTATACCTCATAGGGCCATCGTGGGGATCAGGAAGTCTGTATTATTTAGAACGGTGCTTGGTAAACTGCAAATGCCGTGTAACTATGGGCTATTCTTTTTAGAAAGATGTTTCTAGAAAAGTGTGCCTCAAATGGTGGTTCTTGGAAACCTTTTGCATGTTAATATTCATAGAAGACAAACAAGCATCGTGGCACACATCTGCAGCCTCAGCTACTGGGGAGGCTGAGGCAGGAGAATTGTTTGAACCCAGGAGTTCAAGGCCAGCTGGGACAACATAGAAGGACACTCTATCAAAAAAAAAATGGGGGTGTAGGGGTGGGGCTAAGGATAGCTCAGGGTCGAGCATTTTCCCGGCATGTGCAAGACCCTGGGTTCAATTACTCCAAAATAAAAAAAATTAGCCCAGAAGGCTCTATGTACATTCATGCAAATACTCTGGATCCCACTTTTAGCAAAGCCAGCACCCGCTAGGGCTTAAATGCTTCTGTTGGTCAGCTTCGCTTCTGTGGGGCTCATGGTTTCAGAGGTCTCAGTCTAGAGAAGGTCCACTCCATTGCTCTGGGCCAAGATGAGGCAGAATATCATGGTGGGAGGTGTGGTGGATGAAGACTGCTCCCCTCATGACAGCCAGGAAGCACAGAGAGAAGAGGGAAGGTGCTGCAGTGAGGAGGAACCCTTGGGGCAGCCGCCAGTGACCTCCTCCAGCACGCCCCACCCTCCCGCAGCCACGCCCCACCCTCCCGCAGCCACGCCCCACCCTCCCGCAGCCACGCCCCACCCTCCCGCAGCCACGCCCCACCCTCCCGCAGCCACGCCCCACCCTCCCGCAGCCACGCCCCACCCTCCCGCAGCCACGCCCCACCCTCCCGCAGCCACGCCCCACCCTCCCGCAGCCACGCCCCACCCTCCCGCAGCCACGCCCCACCCTCCCGCAGCCACGCCCCACCCTCCCGCAGCCACGCCCCATCTGTCACCCGTCAGTCATCCAAGCTAGAATGACTGATCAGGTTCCAGCTCTCACGATCCAGTCATTTCACCTCTAATATTCCTTCACTAACACAGGGGCTTTGGGGGGACACCTCATACCCAAACCCTAACAGTGCTATTGTTCTGGTTTAAAAGAATTTGAGCTGGGCAGAGTGGCGCTCACGTGTAATAATCCCAGCGGCTCGGGATGCTGAGATAGGAGGATGGCAAGTTCGAAGCCAGCCTCAGCAAAAGTGAGGCACTGAGCAACTCAGTGAGACCCTGTCTCTAAATAAAATACAAAATAGGGCTGGGGATGGGGCTCAGTGGTCCAATGCCCCTGAGTTCAATCCCTGGTACTAAAATTTTAAAAAAAAATGGAGGAGGTGATATTGGCAGTCAGATACCAATATCGACCTTAGTTAAGTTAGAACAAGGAATTTTTAAGATTCATTTACTTAAAAACAATAATAAACCCATTACATGTTAACATTAACTCTTTTATTTAAAGAAATAAAAATCTGTGTTTTCCAAAACAAAAGCACAGGATATTTTACATTCTTGAAAATCTCTCTGAAGTCTGACTTAATTGAAGACAGCTGGAGCCTTACAGCTGTTGCCATCAGTCTGTAACCCCACGTCTTGAAGCCACTGCGCACTCGGACGGTGACCTCGGAGAGGGAAAGGAGGTCTCAGGCCCAATAGGAAGTGTTGATCTTGCAGACCCTCTGGAAGGCTCCCCAGGCCACACTTTGAGAATCCTCTGACACAAAGAGGGAAGGGAGAGAGAGTATGAAACAGGCATATTTTTATATTTTCACAAAGGAAGAGGGATAGACACCAGTTTTACCTTCTTGACCCAAATCCCCTCTGAATCCTTCTAAATCCAAACAGCAGCACCTACTCCCTTCTGGACACTGGCTGTGCTCCAGGTCAATGGACAGTCCCTTGACCGAGGAGTCCCTCAGTCACGGCTCACTCAGCTCCTACCAGTGGGGACTGTTGTGGTCACCCTAACCGCCACCCCCTCCCCGGAGCAGATGCAGAAACTGAGACACAGACCAACCAAATGACTTCTCTAAAGTCACGTGGCCATCCAGAGATTCAATCCCCAGAAACTTCCACGTTACCTCCCAGCTGGCTTAGCCATAGTCTGAGCCTGACTCAGTCTTCGAAGGCTCGCTGGGCCCCATCCCCCTGACTCCAACTCACTGGGCCTGGGAAGGACCAGGAACCCTTTATCCACTCTACCTTCACTCATTCGCTCTTTCATCCATTCTGACCCAGATGATTGCAGCAAGCAGCCAGAATTGATAACAACTGGACTATGGCCTTGCTACAAAAGCTCAATTGAATGCAGAACCCTCTCCATCCCTCTGAACCAGATTTGCATTTTGGCAAGAGCCTCAGGTGATTCACGTGCACACCACCCTGTGAGGTGTCTGGCTAAGGGGAAGTGCTGCTGCTAAGAGGGTGTGGGCTCAGGGGTCGATGGCAGGATAAAACAGTGGTTAGAGCGTGGCCTCTAGGACTGGCACAGCTGGGCCTCACCTCCAGCTTCTCTCTTGACCTTGACCTTGGAGCCCACACCACTCTGGGCTTGATAACCGAGTGAAGATAAATGTTCTGAGATTTCTGAATCTCCACTGGGAAGGCTCAGGAAGACCTATAAATAAGTAACCTGGAATTGCAACAATTCAGTCTTACTTTATACAGTGGTGACAGTCAGAAGCCCAGAAGTCACCCTCCTGGGTGGCTGGGTGGGACTCTGGACAGGCACACTGCTGAGTCAAACCTCTCCTGGCTGCCCACTCTGAGGAGGGACACCTGGGGCAGATGCCGGCTGCTCCTCCCTCAACCACCTTTCTCTCACTCTCTGTCTTCACTGAGTCTTTTTGTACCAAGTTATCACTTCCCAACTTTCTTTGCAAGATGGGAGGCTGTGTGACCCTTTCTGACCACCTGCTATGGCTCCAAGGACAATTTTCTTTCTGATTAACAGGGAAGCTCCTGGGAGAGCTCTCTTCCCTGAACACCTTTCTCACCTTGGAAACTGTCACTTAAAGACTTGATGCTGTGGCAACTATCTTGTGACCATGAGGTGCCAAGCTAAAAACAGCAGAGCAGAAGGCTGGAAAGCATCTGGGCCCTTGTTGACATTGTTGAGCAACAAACCAACTGTGAGGTCACCCACATCTCGGCTGGTGTGATAACAGAAATTCCTACTGTTGAGGCCATAACAATTGTCCTGTTATTTGAATGTTTCCTAACAGTTTTGGGGCCTTGGGAGCGTGTCTCCATGGTAACCTCACAGGGGACCATGATCACCCGATGACCCACCTGTGGGAGTCAATGCAAGAAAGGAAGAGTCGGTGGCTGCCACATGGTGACTGCAGCAGACACACTGACTTGTAGCTGTCTGTGGGGGTGTCCTGCTGTGCACCCCCAGAAATAACTGGAAGAGGAGGATATTTTGCAACAGTGACTAAATCTCGAATACAGACTGGGTACCATAAGTTACAGGCTGAGGCATGAAAAGCATTGAAAATTTTTAGCAATCAATTGGTAATATCTGTCACGGCCACAAAATGGTGAAGCGGTAGCAATGTTGGGTCCCACCTCGGTTCTCTCAGTGCCCCTGACTGCTCGCTCTAGGGATGCATCCAGGGGTGGAAACAGCTGGAATTCTCCCATCCCCACTCCAGGAGGGGACAGTCAGGAGCTAGAGCCTCTGAGGAGCCCGAGTCCCTTCTTGGCCTTGCCAAGGAAGGGCTCCCAGGATTCCAGGAGGAGGTCCAGCCTCTTATACCAACCAGGAGGCCCCTGAGAACAGGATCACCTCGCCTCCTCCAAGGAGCCACCAACAGGGTCTTCTAAACACCAAATCACGGTTTTGTCAGGTGCAAAACAAGAGACACCTACCGAAAGTCCCGTGATTTAAGTAAAATGATCCACCAGAATGGACTGGCCACTTCAAAGCCAGGAGCAGCAAATCCCTCTGGGAAATGACCTACTGATTCACTAACAGAAAGAGGGTCGTGAAAGGTCTGAACACGGAATAGACACACCTTAGAGGGTGGGCAAGGCTGGGGTTTGATTTCTTTTAGTCAACCAATATTCAGTGAGTCCTTCCCTGTACAGGTCACAGGAGGACTCAGGCACAATTGCCTTTCCACCCCCCCCCCCCCCCCCCCGCCCCCGACCTTCAGAGTCACTTTCTCCTGCAGTTTTCTTGGATTCCAGGAACCACAGGTCTGATTGATCAGCATCTTTAGGACAAGCAACTCAAACTTACTCCCATGCAACAGGGAGCCTTGATGAATAGATCACCCGCAGCTGAACTGCCCCACCCCAAGCAGGAGCAATTACCCCATGAAGGAACCTACATTGCCCATTAAGCATTAGGAGCAATCATCTCGTGTTGGGAACCGAATTGTCCCCTGAAGTGATAATGACCTTCCCAGAGCTCCCACACCATCACCTGACCAAGCCGATCTAATCCTCCAGGTAGAGCTAGCTCCCAACCAGGGTCTTTTTCTATAAAACCTCAAGGTTCCTGTCAGCCCCTTGAAGACAGATCTTTGGTCACCTCTTCTTCCCAGTGAGGCCACACTGCTTAAATTTCCTTTCCTGCCCTTCATAGCCACTTGCCCTCTTTGATTGGCATACAGGGACAGGTGGCCAAGTCTGGTCGACTGGGGTCCCTGGATCTCAGGCCTTTGCCCTAGGACTTTGGTAACCTAAGGATGAACAAAGGACATGGGTTTGGGGTTTTGTCCTCATCCAGCTTAGGGGTGTGCTGTGTAAACAGTAGCCACTGGCCACATGCAGCTCTTTGAATTTAAATTAACTGAAAGGAAATAAAAATACCAATCACATGTAAAGTGCTCCGTAGCCACGGGGCCACTCTCCAAGGCTGGACATGCAGCAAGCCCTCCAGAGACCTCTGTGGGGGGCAAAGGGTGAGGGATGTCTGACCTTACAGCCAATGACACCAGTTTAGCTACTGGATGAGAACGAGAGCCAGACACCTGGATTGGATCCCAGTTCTGCTGGCTGATGAACTTGGCCTGTACTGAACCCCTCTGGGCCTCAGGGTCTTCATCGGTAAAATGGGGCAAATAATGATATTTGACCAAAAGGATTGCTAGGGCAATTAAATAAGTTAAAAGATTTAAAGTACTTAGAACAACTCCTTGCATACAGCGAGCACTGTGTAAAATGCTAGCTATCATCGTGGACACTGTCATCTTCCACGGGTCTTTGAACATTTTAGGGAGAGAGGGAGAGATGCCCTGCCTCTCATTCTACTTCAGTTTCACTCTTTGCTCTCCAAGTAGCAGCAGCAGCCAAAGCCATCAGAATCCCTCTGAAATGAACCCAGAAAACGGATATAACCATCACTATCATATTAATCAACTCATGCTAAGAAATTTCCACATATCAGATCCCTGCACGAAGCACTTGACCTGTGCCCCGTGTTTACCAACAGGAGTGTACTATTAAAACAATCTCCCTTTTACAGATCAGGACCCAACCCGCCCACGTTTACAGAAGGATCTCGAGGCCAGTTCCACTGGACACCACCAGGTGGCAGTGGCCATCCACTTTCCAGTTCCGCAGTCTGGCGGGAGTACTCTGCAAATGCTTGATGAGCGCCAGCTGTATGCCAGACACTATTCTAGGCGTTCACAATAAGCGATTTTAGCAAATTCGGGGGAGAGGGAAGAGGTCTGCCTTTCCATTTTTTCCTTAAAAATAAAAGGTATTCGTGGAAATGCTTACCTAAGGGACACGTGACCTGACTGGGAGAAAACTGGCTTGGAGATGATGGAACTGGCAGCCAGAAGGGTTGGGGGTATTTCGGAAGGTCAGTGGTCCCCAAAACTCAGAGACTATAACCATCCCTGGAAGGAGTGTTATTCTTCAGCCCGCCTGCCGCGGAGGTACGGTCATCTCCCTGTTGTGTCTTCATATATTTTGTGGCTGGGATTAGGAAGGGTGGTTTCACCCTGAGAAATCAAGAATGGAGAGAAAAGGGTGACTCTCAACGACCCATTTTTTGTCCCCAGAAAGAACCATCTGAGACAAGCCCCAGCTTGCAGATCCGAAGGTCACCCAGGGAACCAGTACTGAAGCTCAGACACACATACGCGCGCGCGCGCACACACACACACACACACACACACACACACACACACACTCCGCCAGCCTGGTCCGGGCGATGCCAACCCCAGACCGCCCGGTGAACGAGGAGGGGATTAAGTGCCGAGGTTGGAGGTTGCCATGGACCCCCTCTTCACACAGGTCCCAGCAGTCCAGTGGACACGTGTCCTGGTTGTGCCCTCCGTCTGCGAATCTCACAGCTGGAGGCTAGAACCTCTGAAAATGTGCGCTGGGGAGAGTGGTGGACGCGTGCGTACGTGGGTGATGTGCGCGGTGGTGGCGGTGGGAATCCTGCGTACGACCCACGTGAGGGGTGCACCATGTTGACGTGTGTGTGTGTGGGGGGGGGTGTTTGGAGTGGACAAGGCTATGCGTGTTGAGCTTAGTTGAGTAAAAGGGCAAGGACCTGTGGGAGCAGGGTAGAGGAGGGCAGGGAGTGTGCTCAGTAGGGACCCCCCTAGAGGAGTCCGAGCTGCGTGTGTGCCTAGATGTATACCCGGGCGGCGGTGACTTTGGAACGCGCGGCAAGATCCTCTCTGTGTCCTGGACCCGGTGCTGGTGCGTTGTGGGAAAGTCACTGCTTACGAACCCACATTGGAATGTATACCCGGCAGGAGAAGGCCCCTGCCCCAGGGCCCCTGTGGGAGTATGCCCCAGAGGGGTGTGTGTGTGTGTGTGTGTGTGTGTGTGTGTGTGTTGGGAGATGTTTCTGCAAATGGATCAACTTGGAGAATGGCGCGTCCGTACGGTTTATGGGTGCACTGTGGCTGTGGGGCAATGTCTTCGCATTGGGGACGCCGGACGCTGGGGGTGATCTCAGCGCTTTGGGCAAGGAACAGAGAGCTTGCTCCCCTGGGTGCTCACTGACAGCGCCAGGACTCGCACCCAACAGCCCGCGGGGGCCAGGGGCGGGGCTTGGGGCCAGGGGCGGAGCCGGCCGGGGGCGGGGGCGGGGCCGCGGTCGCTGCAGCAGCGCGGGCCGGGCCAGGGGGCGCCTCGCGCGGCAGCCGCTCGCTAGGGCAATGCAGTGAGGCTGGATCGGCAGGCGGGCGTGCGCGCGGAGCGGGGGCCGCCACCGCGCTGCAGAGATGTGACTCCGGCCGAGGGCCAACTGGAGAGTCGGCGCTGCGGGGCCGCGGGGGTCGGTGAGTGCGAGCCGCGGCGACGCAATGGAGGGCGCTGCGGGGACCCCAGAAACTTTTCCCGCCTTAGGCTTGGGAAGACTGCGGGGGTCCTCGTCGTGTGCTTTTCTAACTCCCCTCCTGGGGTTAATCTGCGGGGTGGGGGGAGATGTGGGATTCGGGTGAGGGGAACCACAGTGCGGCGGAAGAGGAGCCGCAGAGGGCGGGGCGGGGGAGGAGGGGCTGGGGACCTTTATCGGGGAGGGGGACCTGCTCCCACTCCAACTGGAGATCAAGTCTCTGGGGAGGGTCTGGGGTGACCTCAGGTAAAGGCAGCTGGGATGTAAGGCAGTCCTGGCGTGCCCGAGTGACTCGTGTGAGCAGAACCTTGGAGAGGACCCGGGGGTCGCGTGGCAGGCGGGTCGGGCAGGACTATGGACAGGATAGAGCCCAGAGAGCAAGGGCCAAACTTGGGGGGCGAGCAGCCAGAGGCACCTGCCGCAGGGCCTGGGGGCCAATCTCGTAGCCGGCGGTGGCCGCGCACTGCTGGGCAAGGGCGGGGGCGGGGAGAGGGCAGGGGAAAGCCACCGAGCCAAGATCTGAGGCTGGGGGACAAATGGGGGGACGCTGCATACAATGGAGGGGGGTAGTTTCCGTTCCAGACGCGGGGCACTTGGCCTCTGAGAGAGGTCGACCAAGCTAGAGATAAGGACTAACCCTGTGCTGTGTCCCCACTTGTGGGGGGGACAGGGACTCCCAGCCCCATGGAGACCCCACACATCCCGGTATCCCTCCTGCCTGGGCGGATAGGCCAGAGCACGGCCGGAGCCCTCACCAGGCTTCGCCCCGGGGAATGGCTTGACCAGCCCTGGAGGGGCGCGGCGACCTTGCCCCAGCGACGCTTCAGTGCAGCGGACTCCTTCCCCAGCCCTTGCTCTGTCACACCCAGGCCTCGCCGATTCCTTCTTCCTTGTCCCGGGTTCGCTAAGGGGGCGGCTCCTTGGAACGCGGACAAAGGCCCCTGGAGTGTGGCGGGCAGCATCCTCCCCGCCTGGGGCCCCAGCACACGCGCCACATTGGCTGTCCGACTGCGCCAAGATGGGGGGCACCTGAGCAGAGCCCAGGAAGCACGGGGGGGGGGGGTCTCGGCAACGACAAGAGAGGTGGGGGAGGGGCCTGGCACAAAATCCCGGGCGCTTCAGCCAAGGAACGTTTTTCAGAAGTTTCTTCGGTGGGGACTAGGGGCTTTCGGGAGTAGCCAGACTTCAGTTAAACTGCATGCAAATGGCATGTAAATAGAATGCAAATCGGCATCTGTTGGTTGGGAGCCCTCCCAGTTTTCTATCCAAACTGTGGAGTGAACATTGTTTCCAAACCGTTCTCTGCTCTTAGTGAAAAGGGGTCAGTTGGGTTGGAGGGGGAGGAGATGCCAGGAGGAAGGACTCGCCGTTTGGGGCCCAGGCAGCAAGAGGCACAGTTTTTTTAGAAACATAAGCTAGAAATCGATATTGGTTATTTTTTTTAAATTTCAACAAATGTTCTGGTCCCAGAACAGGGCTCTTGCTTTTATTGGGGGCCCGGGGTGGGGGGGCGGAAGACTGAAGGGGCCAGTAAAGAAAAACGAAGAAAACAGGAATGGCAAATAGATACCACACAGTCTCGCCACAGGGCTGCTCAGAAAATAAGACAGAGTCATGTAAAAGAAAGTGACAAGGGTGTACATGAGAAGACTTCTGACAAGTGACATTTAAGTGGAGCCCAGCAAAATGGGGGCCCACCATCAGAAAGGAGATCTTGGGGAAAGACTGAACCAGGCTGAGGCTTGGAGTAGCTCAACAAAGGCCCCAGTGGCTGGAGCAAGGAGGCAGATTTGGGGTGGGGGTGGGGGAGTGGCGGGCACCAGCCAGATCACCATCTTTGCAGCAGTGGAAAAGAGTTTAGGGCTTATTCTGTTTGGGCTAGTGAAGTCTCAGCGCAGAGGTCTGAGCAAAGGGTTCCGAGCGCAGAGCCACAGGATCTGAGCTTTCAAAGCTCCCTTGACCTAGACAAGGAGACCCACAGATGACAGCTCCCAAGGCACAGGGCGCCTCCAGGGACTCTGTGCCGTCTGTGGGGACCACTTTGACCCTGGCCAGCCCTGTGAGCCAACTGAAGGTGTGCCTGAGCTGTGGAGACCCACTCCTCACTTTGTAGCAGTTCTTACCCATCCTTACCAGAACTTCCTGCCCAGAGCTTCTTCTGGGGTTGGGACTTAGTCACATTTTCTTCTTGGAATTACAGCCCTAGAGGAACGGTCCACTGTGGAACTCGCAGCCAAGGATGCAATTTGCATTTAAATGATTGCTTTTATTTAGAGGCTGGGAGCTGCTTTGCATATTCATAGAGCTTGTTCTTGCAAATCCCTCCCCCCCCCAGCCCAACTAGCCCCCCTCACAGAGCCCTCCCAAACAGCCCCGTGTCTAGTCCGCTTTGGGAAATGAAGATTAGGAGATCGCGTAACTTGGAAAAGATATCAGAGGAGGGGACTGTGGGATCTGGGAAAGAGCTTAATGTCAGGAAACCTTGTAACTGTTTAATCCAGCCAAGCAGGAAGTCACCGTGGGTCCCAGTGGGAGTGGGCCGGGACACCGTGTGATGCTGGGGTGGTGGGGAGACTGGTTCCTCCACAGCCCCTTCCTGGGCATCTGCCAGACATGGGGGAGGGTCAGAACAGGGGTGCAATGGAAAGGCCTTGGGGGGTCAAGGTCTTGGGGGAAAAAAATGGGTTCTAGTGCCACCTTGGCCTGTAAATTCCAGTAAGCCTCTGGCCAAGTCTCTTTACCTCTTTACCTTCCTTGTCCCAACAAGAAACTGGAAATCGAGAATCTTTTTAAGAAGCAGATACCCCTCGCTTCCTCTGTGCCAGGCCCCAAGCCCAGTACTTTTCCGGTACTTTTCATATCAGCTTAATGAAGGTTGTTCGGTGAACCCTGTTTCATAGACAAAGAGACTGAGGCTCAGAGAGGTTAAGTAATGCCCAATGTCACAGAGTTCGGTCACATTCCCCTCTTCTGGCCTCCCTCCCACCGAGGTCTTCCACTCTCCTGGAGTCTGAAGGGACTGGAAACTGTGCCAGGTATTCATCTGGGTACTGAACTATTAAATATGCCCAGGGCTAGGAAAGCTCCCCCCCACACACACACACACCTGCTTATTTTCTCTTTCCCTTGCCAGTTCCAGTGCCTCCCCCATCTTTAGAGAGGGTGGAGTTGGGATGCCTCTGACCTGCCAGGCACAGGGAGGGGACCCTGGGTGTAGGATAAAAGTCCTGCAGACCCTTGCAGAGAGCAGTCTAGCCCAGGCAAGGTCAGTCAGAATGGGGTGTTCCAGAGTGGGTTTTGTTTCTCAGGTCTCACGGGGGGGTGGGAAGAAGGGGATCCTGGGTACAGGGAGAAGGGCTAGTGTCTGGTCTGCTGGAGTCCCCGCTTTGCCTCTGCAAGAGGGACTTAGGGTTTCAGGGCCCCCAGGCTGGCCTTGGGTCCTCCCCTCACAGCAAGGCTCCTGCTTAGAGCAGCTGCTGAGGGGGAGCAGGAGCTTCTGGGGTTCCTCTGGGTAGACCACCCTCAGAGGCATCTGCTCTTCATGCCACCTCGAGACCTCTTTGCTTAGTGTGTGCTGGGGAGATTGGAAACCAGCACTGGACAAACTCCCCGGGAGCCTCTTCCATCTCCGTCTCCATGGCAACTGCCCCTCCTAGGAAATCGGTTTCGGAAGAATTCGCTGCTTTGACAAGCCAGTATTTGCCCATCTTTTTTATTTGCTTAACATATTTTTTATATAGTGCTTGCCCCATGTTAACTGCTATCCTAAGTCCTCATTATTAATTATCTTAAGCCTCACCACAACCCCACAAGATAGGCACTAGCGTCACCCCCATTTTGCAGATGAAGCAACTGAGGCAAGAAAGACTAAGTCAGCTACCCAGAGTCGCAGGGCGATAGCAAGTGGCACAAGACAGTGCTAGGTCTTGGGGGTCTTGTTTTGGTTTTTGTTTGGTTGGTTGTTTTTGTGGTGCTGGAAGTGGAACCCTGGGGCCTCCTACATGCCAGGCAAGCCTCTACCACTGAGCTGTACCTGCAGCCCAGGGGCAGGATTTGAAACTGGGCGGTCTGGCTGTGAGGTTCACAGCACGCTGGAAGGAGCAGGGCTGGAGAACCCGGGCAGACCTTGCTGTCCTCACATGAGGGATCCTGCCTGCATTCTTTCCAGCCTCTGCCTGCCGCCTGTGTGTGTGTGTGTGTGTGTGGATTGTGCGGTACATTTAAGAACATCTGAATGAGTCACATTTCTGGGAGCCTGGCTGGCAGCAAAAGTAATTAGTATGTGAGCCGAATCTTGCCTCGTTCACATTTATTCATTACTCCTTTGGAGGAGCCGCCCGCCCTCATCCCACGGATTTGTTGCCTAGTGTTCCTGGCCTCCCAGCCAGCCAGCCTGGAGCTGCCTTGAAACCTCTAATCTGGTTTTGTTCTGTTGGGGGCTTTCTGCAGAGCTGCCCGATTGTTGCAGGCGAGAGACACCAGGTGGCTAATTTACCAGGATGGGGGCTCACCTGGTGGTGGTCACGTGCGCCCGGGAGAGGGCACTGACTGCTTGGTCTGGCGCAGGGGCTGGTGAAGCGGAAGAAAGGAGATGGCCCCCTGCTGTCGTGTCCCTGTGCACCCTGCCTCAGTGTGCCCAAGCCTGGCCTGCAGGGCTGTGGAAGCTGTACCCACCCCTGAGAATCTATTTTTCTGATGAGCTCCCGGGCACTGCTGCTGTGGGCATCCTGTGATCAAATAACTGGGCATGAACACCCACCCTTGCAAGGTGACGGTAGGGTTAGAGATGGCTTTTATGAATTCACTCACTCAGCGGCTGAGCGCCAGAACAAAACAGCCCAGAGCCTGGACTGCAGCGGGGAGGAAGAGATCAAAAGAGCAAAAAAATAAAATAATGGAAAATCGTGATGCATGCTAGACAGCCAGTGGTCCACAGAGCTGGCCCAGCGCGGTGGGGGCCAGGAGAAACTCACTTAGATTCACTGGCCAGTAAAAGTCTCCCCCCAAGGGACACTCTCTAAAGCCCTGGTCTACAGAAAGAGCCCAGGAACAGTGGTACCGTTGTTCCCCTCTGGGCTCCAGCTTTGTCCAAGGATGACCTTGGACAAGCCACTGACCTCCCTGTACCACAGCGTTATCTCCTGTAAAATGGAGGCAATCAAGCGCTCACCCCGAAGGGATGTTCCCTAGATCCCCGGGAATTAAGGAGCAAGGGTAGTGTGCACAGGAGGGTGCCAGAACAGTCAGCAGGGACCATAGTTGTCCATGATGTGGAAACCCCTGGAAATCCTAGATGAGCCAGTGGCCTTGGCTTCCGGGGGAACACCTTGTTCCGTGGCGTGGGGTGGCTGTCACCTCATGGACATCCTCCTCAGCTCCCGGTTGCCTTCAGTTTCATCTACGCACTTAGACTTTGACTAGGGAGGACTTCCTGGGGAAAGGGGGCTGATTGAAGGGGGGGAATTTGAGGACTTGACCAGTGACAGAATCCCAGTTCCAATTGGCTTAGTTTGCCCTGGGGAAGCAGCTATGGCTTCACCCGTCCGATAGGCTCCAGCCGTGGGAGAAGGCGGCAGGACTTGGTGCTTTACTTAGCTATTTCCTCCGGGTGAGCTCATACCCGCTCTCTCCCCGTGATGGAAAATGTATCCTTCTCCAGCGTCGGGTCTCTGTCCCTCTATCTTATCAGCCAGCACAAGAGAACCTCTCTTTCCAGTTAACGCCAACCAAAATCCTAGGGTTGATTCCCACAGGTCTGGCTCAGGCCATCTGCCTTCCTGTGAACCAGTCAGTGTGGCCAATGGGGAGGACCGAGGGGCTGATTGACCAGACCTGGGTCAGACGTCCAAGGCAGCTTCTCCAAAGAAAGCTCAGGAGCTCTTCCCAGAAATGGGAGAATGGACGCCGGGCAACATAAACAACAGCTGTCCCGGAAAGAGGAGTGGGTTCCACCTGCAGGAATGGAAGCAGAAAGCAAGAGTGTATCCATTTCCTGTGTCAGCCAGGAGGCAGGAACTGGTGTCCGGGGTCACAGCCGTGAACACTCTGCACGGTTTCGGTAGCGCAGGCGCCATGATGGTGCTCCCATCATCTCTGCAGGTTTCCTGTTGTGGCTTCAAGGCCCAGCGGGGAGCAGGAGGAGGAGGGAGGAGCTGGGGAAACCAAGTCCCATCCACAGCCAGACCTGGAAAGAGGAGGACCTCTCCTGAGACCGTAAGCAGACACAGTTAGAGACGGCCATGTTCCTCTTGCAAGGAAGGGCCTGCTCTGCTCCCATCTAAACCAGTTTTCCCAGCCTTGGCACTGTTGGCTTCCTAGCCTGGATGATTCTATGTGGCGGGGTTTGCTCTTTGCATTGTGTGTGATCAGCAGCATCCATAGTCTCTGTCCATGTATCCAGTTGGGCTCCTGTCCCCAATTGTGACAAGTGAAAATGTCCCAGAATGTTGCCAACTGTCCCATGGCAAATTGTCCCTGGTTGAGACCCCCCTGGCCTAGGGGTACATGGGTAGGAGGCATTGAGGGAGGGGTGGTGGTCAAGACCCCACAGAGGCTGCCTGAGTGTTTTGGTTGGGACTCTCTTAGTCAAGTTTGCCATGATGAGATGTCATTGGTGAGCTCCACCCCAGGGCCCCTTTACCCTGTCAGGGACTGGTGGCACTTGCTTCTGACAGATCCAGTTCTTAAATTTTAATTCCCAGCATGATCCCAGACCTCGAGATCTGCATTTCTGTCTCGGATGATGTTTCTGCCGAGGGACATTGGGATATGCCCAGCGAGGGTGCAGAGTGTCACGCCAGCGCAAAGTTTTGAAACGTCAGGAGAGAAGTATTTTAATGTGTTGGGTTTTAAGTGGATCGATGTAAAGGACTGAGAGTCACTCCAGCCAGTCACTGCACAGGCTGTACGTGTGGACACAACCTAAATGGCTGTGGCCGGGCTCCAGCAAATGGATGCCGGCCGGTGGTCCTCACCCTGCCTTTGCCTGGGCGGGAGGCCGGGATGCTTATCTAAGGAGTCCCTCCTGCCTGCTGCCGCCTGCTTGGAGCTTGCCTTCTCTCATTTGTAGGCAAAGGAGGTGATCCCGCCACCCCAGGCACTGCCTCCTTTAGCAGCATCAATAATTGATGCCAGTCAATGGCCTCACGGCCAAGGCAGGATCTGAGATGCCCCTGGGATCTCCGTCCAGGAGCAGAGAGAGAGGGGTCGATGCTGCATTTACTTAAGAAGCCCTGGGGACAGGCAGATGCTGTGGAGAACACGGCCAGTTACAACCCCACGTGTGGGCTCAGCCGAGGACGGGGGTCCAGCTGGCTGGGAATGAGCATGGAGCACAGATGTGCTGGCTCCGGCTGTCTCATGACCAGGCCCCTTTCAAAAGCAGGGAGCTGTGGCAGAGAGACAGACTAAGTCACGTTCCCTCAGGGTTTGCTGAGCACTCCTTCTTGCCAGGTAGTGTAGTTTTGGACAGTGGTCCTCATCCTGTAAATCCCCCTGCCCTTGCCAGGGGACATTTAGCAGTGTCTAGAGACGTCTTGGATTGACGGTCACAATTGGAAGAGGGGACATGCTACTGGCATCAGCAGAGGAAGAGAAGAGAGGGGGAAGGAAAGTCTGAAACAGACCAAAACCAAAAAGGCAGTTACAATTAAACTGAGAAGGAAGTAGATCAGAAGCTGCTGGAGAGACAAGGGGAGGTGACCTTGACCCAGGTCTCAGCCGAAGGCTTTCAAGCAGAGCCTGGCATACAGAAGGAGCAGCTTTCCCTGCCCAAGCAGAGGAGGCCAGAGGGCAAGAGGAGACTGGAGTTAAGGCCCTGCCGGAGGCTGGCCTGTGGGGTCCAGCTGGCCTGGGGTGAGAGAGGGTGGGAGGATCCTGCAGGCCTCCCAGGGAGAGACCCACTGGGGGGAATGAAGGGCAGATCCTGCAGAAACCCTTAGAGGAGGAAGATGGGGTGTTGGAGGGAGCAAGAAGCAGGGGGCGGTGGGGGGGGCAAGGACGACGGCTCCTTTCCAGTGGCCAGTCCCCCTCGGTACCCACAGAAGCTGCCACAGTTCCCAGTGTCTGCAATACCAACATCTAGGGCTCCCTCCAATCCCTCGCCTGGGGCCTAGGCCGCTATCCGCACCCTCAGTTCTCCCTAAATTACTCACAGTGCCTGACACAATGTAAACAGGTGTCACACCACGTCACCTAGGGGACAGTAACAAGAACAAACGTCTGCGCACTTTCCCCATAGCCTCCATCTGGGGAGGGCCGAGTCCATGGGTACAGGAGGAGTGACTGGACCGTCCCCAATGCTGGGGAACTTCTGAGAGGGGTTGCTTCTAGGAGTTGGGTTGAGTGACCTGGTGCCAGTATCACCTTCTGGGCACCCTGTTGGGTCACCTGTAAAATGGAGGTCACAATAGGACCCGCCTCATGATGAGGCATTGTGAGGCTCAGATGGGCCCAGTTTTTGGCTGGAGTGGGGTCGGGGATTGTTGGCTGTGGGTACTGAGCAGGAAAGGGGCTAATGTGTGCCATCCTTGACCTCCCAGCACGGCGCCTGGCCCCCCGCCGTCTCTTGAAATTTCGTTGTAGTCCCCTATTTTTGAGGAGGTTAGATGTGGTGCAGAATATCACATTTAAAGAATACAAAGAGTGTACAGGGAAGGTGAGTCCCCCTCCCACCTGGCCCTCCAGCCACAAGTGACAATGATTCACGGCTGTTCGAGACACAGAGGGTGCAGGTGGCAGGCGGAGTCCCCCCACAAGGGGGGACTGGCAACACTTTACCCATGTGTCTCAAGGGCACCACGTGGGCCAAGGTTTGAGATACGGTGGGTCTTCTTCAAGAAGTCAGGAGAACGGGAACCTCACAATGAACTTATCTTCCTCCCCAACCCCCTGCCTTTTCTAGAACGTTCCTGGTGCCAGAGAGAAAGATGAGAACCCACCAGGTACTCGCCCTCCTCCTGCTCATGGTGATCACCTCCGTGGCCTCTGAGAACTCCAGCACGTCCCGGGGCTGTGGGCTGGACCTCCTCCCTCAGTACGTGTCCCTGTGCGACCTGGACGCCATCTGGGGCATCGTGGTGGAGGCAGTGGCCGGGGCGGGCGCCCTGATCACACTGCTCCTGATGCTCATCCTCCTGGTGAGGCTGCCCTTCATCAAGGACGTGGAGAAAAGGAGGCCCGTGTGCCTCTACTTCCTCTTCCTCCTGGGGACCCTGGGCCTCTTTGGACTGACCTTCGCCTTCATCATCCGGATGGACGAGACCATCTGCTCAATGCGCCGCTTCCTCTGGGGGGTCCTCTTTGCGCTGTGCTTCTCCTGCCTGCTCTGCCAGACGTGGCGCATCCGGAGGCTGGTGCGCCAGGGCACGAGCCCGCCAGGCTGGCAGCTGGTGGGCCTGGCGCTGTGCCTGATGCTGGTGCAGGTCATCATCGCCACTGAGTGGCTGGGTCTGACGGTGCTGCGGGACTCGAAGCCGGCCTGCGCCTACGAGCCCATGGACTTCGTGATGGCCCTCATCTACGACATGGTCCTGCTCGTGGTCACCCTGGCCCAGGCCTTCTTCACGCTGTGTGGCAAGTTCCTCAGGTGGAAGCTGAACGGGGTCTTGGTCCTCATCACATCCTTCCTGTCCGTGCTCATCTGGGTGACCTGGATAACCATGTACCTCTTCGGCAACGCCATGATAGAGCACGCAGACAGCTGGAGTGACCCCACCCTGGCCATCGCGCTGGCGGCCAACGGCTGGGTCTTCATCATCTTCCACGCCATCCCCGAGATCCACTGCACCCTTCTCCCGCCCCTGCAGGAAAACCCACCCAACTACTTTGACACGTCTCAGCCCAGAATGCGGGAGACGGCGTTCGAGGAGGACGTGCACCTGTCGCGGACCTACATGGAGAACAAGGCCTTCTCCATGGACGAGCACAATGCAGGTATTAGGGGCAGAGCTAGGTGGGGTAGGACCTCAGGTCATTTCTACCACAAAGACGCTTACCGGTGGAGATAGGTAGCCCCAGACCTGGGCGCCGTCCTAGCAGAGCAGAATAATCCCCGACGTTGGCCCCTGGGCCCACACTGGCTTAAAGATGGATTTTTAATTTAGCTGTTTTGTCTCCCCTACCAATGTCTTACTCATGATATCACAAAAATTCAGCTTTCTGGCTTCTTTTGAAAAGTCAGGGTCTGGGGCTATGCAGGAGGCCCTGGGTTTGATTTCCCATCACTGCAAAGAAAAAAATTGGATCTGGCAACACGGGACTGACCTTCCCAAGGCTCTACCTCTCACCCTTCCCGAGGGGTGACTGCACCAAGATAGGGGTCACCTGCTGCTCAGTGCTCTCTGCCCCCTGCCAGGCTCCTGACCCGCCACCATACCACATTCACATGAATTCCCTGGCTCCCCAGAAGCGTTTTGAGGGTGCAACCCCTGTTCTTGATGGATGCAGGACACCATTGGGGGGGAAATGTTCCTTCCCCCTCCCCTACCTCAGTCACCAGGAGTGTTCAGGTTTGGGCCCTGAAGTTCCATGTCTAAGTTCAAATCCTGGCTTTACCACTTCTCAGTGTGCAGCTTTGAGCAAATTACATCACCTCTCTGAGCCTCAGTTTTTCTCCTCTGTGAAATAGAAACAATAAGAAAAATGTACCTTGTGTAGCCATCATGGGAAGTACCACCACTGAGCACCAGTCTCCCCTGGTACCTGGCAGGTTGTATGTGCATCTCAGTTGAGTTCCCTGAGAGTGGAATTTGAGAGAAGGGCTTGGATGTGAGTGGTTTACTTGGGTGGGGACCGTGCAAGGGGGGTGGGCAGGGAGAGTCAGACTCCCACACCAAGGGCATTGATGATCTGATGGCCGCCATGGAGAACCGGGCCTCTGAGTGTAAAATGAGTCCCTGAACCAGTCCTGGAAGGACAGGAGGCTGGGGCATCCATCACCGACACCTCCCATTTCCCAGGGTCCTTATCATCCACCATCACTCCTGGTGAATGGGCTGAACAAATTCCACCAGATCCCAAGGCAGAAAAACAGATTTGGTGGGACCTGAGGTGACCTCATTTGGGAACCTAAAACTCTCTCCTACAGCTGAGTTCAAAGGTGAGGTCATAGGAGTCCTGGGGATGCCATACAGGTACCCCAGGGACCTGCCATCAATGCTTGAGAGGTGTCCCTTAGAACTATTACTTGAAGGGGGTTGGCTAGGTCCCCAGCACTTGAGATGAAATAAAATGACCTTTCCTCCAGTACCTGAAGATGCCTTGGGGCTACAACATTAATAACAACAGATAAGAACAGCAACCACCATGACTTTGCCCGGGCAGCGGGCACAGACCTGCTAGGCACCGCCCTGACTTGAGCCTGTCCTACCCTTCAGTCGGGAGGAGGTTGGCTCTGTCAGCGTCTCCACCCTGGAGATGAATGAACAGAGGGAAGTGCTAGGAACCTGTGCCATGGACACACAGCCAGGCACTGGCCCATTCCGGATTGTCAGGGCTCCCTCTTGATGTTCCCTGCTAACTGGGGCACAGTCATAACACGGGGTCAACCTCCCCTGCATCCAGCACCATGCCCACCTGTCTGTCCCCTGCAAGCAGGAGGAAGCACACTGAGCCAGCAGTTCCTTCAAGGCCACCCACCTTCCTCTGTCCCACCTGACTGTGTCCCCCTTTCTCTACGCCCCTTGCCCTGGCTGAACCCACAAGAGGGAACACCTGTGGCCACCTCTGGATAGGGCTGCAGGTTGTTAGGTGACCCTTATCCAAGCTGCTTTCTTCTTGTCCAGAAGGAAGCTGTGTCTGTGGAAAGATGCAGCAGGGAGGGCAGTGTTGGCCCAGGTTGGGGACCGCTCCCTGGGATGCTGGAGAAGATGGGGTCAGGATGCAGCTGACCCCTTCAGGGAAGGTGGTGGGCAGAGGCCAGGAGGCTAACCAGTTCCTGGGGTCCTGTAGAGCCACCACTTTGCTGGCTCCTCTGGGAGAGAGGATCCTCTTTATCTGAGACCCCTGGACTCCAAGAAAGCAAGAACTGAAATGGGTGAAAACTCATGCAGTCAAGTTTTCCTGGAGAACTGGTCTGTTGCCTTGTTAGATTCTCAAAGGCGTCTGTGACTCCCCAGGAGGTCATGACCCAGTGTTGTTGAATGTGTTGGTTTGACCTTCTTGCAGTAAAGCCAGCACTACCCAAATTTCTGGGCCCTTAAAAGCAAGGACAGCCGGGTACGGTGGCGGTGGCGCACACCTGTAATCCAGGGGCTTGGGAGGCTGAGGCAGGAGGATCATGAGTTCAAGGTCAGCCTCAGCAACTTAGAGACCCTGTCCCTAATTAAAATATAAAAAAGGGCTGGGGATGTTGCTCAGTGGTTAGGCGCACCTGGGTTTAATCGCCAGTGCCAAAAAATAAATAAAATAAAAGCCAGGACAGCCCCACTTCACTGTGTGCCAGGCACCATTCTGAGCATTTCGGTGGTCCGTCTCATTTCGTCTCTACATTAACCCCGTGAGGTCTTTTTTGCAGGCAGGAAACTGAGGCACAGACAGGCTAAGTGACTTGTGCAAGACGCAGAACCAGGGCTTGAGCCGGGCCTCCTGACAGAGCCCACATGCTTGCCTACTCCGCCACAGAAGTACCTTCCTCTTAAAGCATGTTAGTGTCTCATCTCAATGACACCTCAGGGCGGCTCTGTATTTTTGGAAATAGGAGGATTGTCAGACCCATTTTACAGAGTCGGAAACCGAGGTCCTGGGGACATCAGGCAACATGTGTAAATTCAACATAGCAGGACAGGGAGGGGGGAAAAACTAATTTTTGGAATCCCATGGTACTATTTCTTGTAAAAATGTAGCCGGTAATTCATATCCACAGAAGATCCAGAGATTAAGGGACCTGGGGCTCAGGTCGGTGGCAACAGTGCCAGGGCTAACACGGGGGCAATGGAGGGTCTGGGAGATACCATACCCCCAGCCCCATGTGTTTCACATCCCATCTGTTTGGAGGTGGTCCAAAGCCAAAACCAGGTTGTCCTTCCATACGCCTGTGTGTGTGTGTGTGTGTGTGTGTGTGTGTGATGCTGGGGATTGAACCCAGGGCCTTGTGCATGCCAGGCAAGCACTCTGCCAACTGGGCTACATCCCCTGGGCCCATATGTCTCTTTTCCATAACAAAAATGCTTTTTTTCTTTCTGATGGTAGAGGAGCAGCAAGAATTGTGTAGAATCAGAAAAGATTCATGGAGGTAAAAATAAGAGAAGTTGCTAAAATCCCCACTTCCCCAAAAGAGCTACTCCCGAAGGTTGGTTCCCGCCTTGCCAAACATCTCTCAGGGCGCAGCGCTGTACATCTACTCCCCCCCCCCCCCCCCCCCGCGCACCACATTAGGACAGAGCGGCTCTTAGCCAGGCTGCGCGTCGCCAGCACCTGGACTGTGGAAGAAAGTGACCAACGCCTGCAGCCTCCATCCGATTAAGTCTGAGTTAGGAATTGGGTATTTTTCAAGCTCGCCAAGTGAGGCTAAGACGGAACCAGGTTGAAACCACTGGACCAAGCGGTGGTGGTCTTGTCCCCACCTCCGTCAGTGTTGGGAGGGCCTCTCCAAAGGTCAGCAGCCGCAGTTCCCATCAGGCTCCCTGATTTACTCTTCTGGTCTTCGACGGGTCAATGTCCTGCTCGCCTACAGCTCTCCGCGGTGCTGCAGTAGACGTCCTTACCCTTCATCTTTCTGCTTTGGGTCAATTAACTCCTTGCAAAATAGTTCCTCTCCAACGGCTGGGATTATACCCATGCGCCACGCGTGCCCGGCCATGGCTGGCACACCAGGCCCTTCAAATCGGATGGCACCCCGGAAAAGCAGACTGATTTACTGTCCCCCACTTGATAACTGCATGACAGCCACCCCCATCCGCACCCCTGCGCCCGCACACACACGCCTTTAGCACCCTTCTGGGTGTAGTCAGAATTTGTTTTTTAGTGGCCCTCTTTTGGATCATCCCAAATGTGTCTTCCACCATATTTCACGGGAGACCAGGCATGACAGTCCTCAGGCAAAGCCAGTTCCCTCAGAAAGCTCTCCCAGAGAGTGAGCTGGAGTCCTGGCTGGGAAGGCCTTTATTCTAGAAACTCTTGCTTGGCTGGCTAGGGTCCATCTGGGCACTCTCTCTTGCCACAGTAGGAGCAGCTGTTGGTATCTCCAGTGCTGACTTCAGCCAGTTTGTATTTTAGGAACCTGGCCCCATGAGGGCCCTTTACCCTTGAGCCCTTGGGTCTCAGACCAGCCAGTCCCCAGGAGCTGCAGTTGACCCTGTTTCTCTTAGCACCTGAAAGCCTGCAGCTTTTCAGGCTCCCTTGAGACTCAGTCCTTCCCTGAAGTGCCAGGAGATGGGAGGGAATTCATCGGGCTGTACTGTGGCTTGGCCAAGCCCCAGCAGCCTCATCACGTATCTCCTTTCCTCCCAAGAGAGCCCCAGATATATACAACTTCACCAGCCTGGGGTTTATTAATAAGTATCAACAAGGCACAGATATGCAATAAAAGGTAAAAATGGGGGGTGTAGCATCTTGGATCACATCTTAGAAAGCTTTAACAAGCCATATTAAATGTTCACCTTCCAAAGGAGCTAAAAAGAAAAGTATTTTCTTCTGTTAGGACTTTGGGCTCTAGAGTCTCATTAGGACCAAGGGCTATTTAAACTGACTCTTTGGCTGGGGATGCAGCTCAATGATAGAGCACTTGCCTAACACTGCAAAGCCCTTGGTTTGATCCCCAGAACCACAAAGATACATAAATAAACTAACCCTTTGCTTCCTGGTGGAAGATCCTGAGTTGACTTTGGTGGCAGGGCCTCACTTGCAGGGTCTACAGGAGAAAAGGCTGGCATTTGAATTATGAGCTCTGATTCCTGCAGGGACCCGCTTATGGGAGAGCACTGCTTGCTTTTCGGATCTGGCCTGGGATGAATGAATCAACTGTGCATTAGTCAGGCCTTTTGAAATTAGTTGCAAGTAATTAAAACAAATCCAATTTGAATAGGCTAAAGCATTAAACAAGCCAAATGTACTGGGCAACAGGCTCCGGGAATGGTTAGATTCTGGAGACTCAAGTTATGACAAGATTTGGTCTGTCTCCATCTGGCTATTTGGGGTCATGGCCGCCCACAACTCCAAAGGGGTGGAAAAGGGGGACATTTCCCAGGAGACTTGAGCAAAATCCCAGAGTTAATTTCTATTGGACACGAATGCCTTTCCCTTAAACCAATCAGCGTGTTCAGGGAGATGGGAAGCCCTGATTGGCCAAACCTAAGTCACGTGGCCACACTGAGGCCTGGGAGAAGGCTGTTGTAGCCGGCACTGAGGGGGCTAGAATGTTAGGAGGGCTATTCATCAGCGGAGGAACCACAAGTAGCCACTACAGAGAGGGCCCCTCTGGCCAAGGCACCCCACAGACGACAGCAGAGTCAAGCCTTTGTTTCTGTGAAGAGAATGTGTTTGGAGGCCAAGTTCCCAGCCGCAGCTGCTGGGTCTCTGCATTACAAGGAAAGCTGTGTTGGCCTTCCCTCTCCCCAGGCAGGCCTAGGCTAGGAGTTGGGAACGGCATAGACCATGTCCCACTTGGGTGCTGCTCCCCAGCCA
The DNA here is from genome assembly GCF_047511675.1 of Marmota flaviventris. Lineage (NCBI taxonomy): Eukaryota > Metazoa > Chordata > Mammalia > Rodentia > Sciuridae > Marmota > Marmota flaviventris. The sequence goes on along the minus strand of NC_092516.1, from coordinate 13,704,466 downwards.
TCTCATGGACACCTCCTAGGAAGGGCAGCTTCTTGCCCAGCACCATGTGTAATGAGTTGCTCCAAGGCCTGGAGATGCCAACGCAAGAAGTTTTCCTAAGTGGGTCTTGGAACATGTGTTGCCCACCCTGCTTCCATTTTTTTTTTGGCCCAGTCTGGGCTGAGTTGTCCCTAACATCACTTAATTCAAGTTATTTCTAAGTAATAGAAATGATTAAACACATAGTATCTGGAGCCAGTGTGGTGTGATAGTTATGAACCCAGACTCTTTGTAGAGTTTGAATGCTAGTCTGCCCCTTACTTGCTATGTAACCTTGAGCAAGTTACTTAACCCCTCTGTGCCCTGAGTAAAGTAAGAGTATAAGTACCTATCATGCTATGAAAATTTAATGCTAAGAAAATGAAATGAATATATATATATGTAAATTTTGTCATGTATATATGACAGTGCCTGGCTCCTGGTTGGTAATCTATGAAGGATAACCAAGGTGATTCTAGTACCTGCCCCCAAGTAATTAAAAAAAAAAAAAAACTCAGGCTGGGCACAGTGATGCACACCTGTAATCCCAGCAGGTCTTGGGAGGCTGAGGCAGGAGGATTGAGAGCTCAAAACCAGCTTCCGCAGTTCAGCAAGGCCTTAAACAATTTAGCAAGACCCTGTCTGTCTAAAATACACACACACACACACACACACAGGGCTGGGGATGTGGCTCAGTGGTTAAGTGCCCCTGAGTTCAATCCAGGGGGCCTATGGGGTGGAGCCTAGGAACATGCTAGGCAAATGCTCTACCACCGAGCCACACCCTGTGCCCTGAGTCTCTTCTTAGCAAAGCCAATTTAGTACTTTCAATGAAAACGAAGAAGATGAAGACCCTTCTGGCAATTTGATGATTTTATATAGTTTTTCCTTTTCTTTTTTTTTCTCCTTTTCTGCAAGTGCTAGTGATCAAACCTGGGACCTCATACATACGAGGCGAGTGCTCTACCACTGAGCTACACCCAGCCTCGTTTTAAGTTTATGGAAAACAAAATCCTCTCAACCTGCATGAGTCACATATTTACTGCAGTTGATAAGGCGACATGAGTACATGATTATTAGCTGTGTGTGGTGCCGGGGGGCAGCCCAGGCCTTGCACATGCTAGGCAAGTGCTCTACCACTGAGCCGCGTGCGTCCCAGCCATACAGTCCAAATTTTAATTAGACCTCACTCTTTGTATTATACAGATCTGTGGGTTTTGACAAAGCACATCATGGCATGTGTCCACCCAGTGGTATCATACAGAATAGTGTCACGGCACTGAAATGCCCGCACACCTCCTCTTCATCCCTCACCCCACACCAACCCGACAACCACTAATCTTTTACTGTCTATAGTTTTGCCTTTTGCAGAACATGATGCAGATGGAGTTCCCCAGTGTGAGCTTTGACAGACTGGCCTCTTTCACTTAGCAATAGGCATCTGGGGTCCCTCCATTAATTTGGTATTTCTTTCCCAACAAGGAAATTTGACTCCCTTACAAGTACAGCAGAGAACACCATTTAACCACCTTTCAGAGGTAAAAAGTGCTACCTTATATTGTCATCATTGTTTCAGATCTCTGGGGACAGCCGCTTGCCAATGGTGACAATATGGCTGTGTTCTTGGCGGTTCCTACCTCTGTGTGGATCCAGAAGCAGTGACCATTTCTGAATGGTGTGACATTGCCCCTGTCATGAGTGGTATTCTGCAGTGAGGAGAGGAGCTCTTTTGTCAAAGGAGACCTGAGGGCTGCAGAGGGGCTTGTCACCCAAGGCCTGCAGGGGCCCTGTGTGAGGGATGGGTCAAGGGTCAACCCTGGAGCCCCCTTCCCCCCATAGCCTGAACCCTGGACTCTACAAACTTCCCAACCCACTGAGAGGGGTCAGGCTCCTGAGAACAAAGCCCCTTTGTGACTTGTTTTGAATCAGCTTGTGACAAAGGGGCGGGGCTATGCGGTGGCTGGGTGGGGGTGCCCAGAGCGCTGTTGTTGATGCAAGAGTAAAAAACAAAATTGTGTCTCTTTTCTTTTTTCTTTTTTTGGTGTTGTCGGACTGCCAATGGCTCCCTCCCCTCCCCCCTCAGCTCTCCGGACAGCGGGATTTTCCAATGGCAGCCTAGGGAAAAGATCCACCGGCAGCCTGGGGAAGAGACCCACCGGCAGCCTGGGGAAGAGACCCAGCGCACCCTTCAGAAGCAACGTGTACCAGCCAACCGAGATGGCCGTTGTGCTCAATGGTGGCACCGTAAGTATCAAGATGTGATGTTTGGGCAGGAAGCCCGAGAGCTTGGGGTGTGGGAGCAGCTTCCACAGGGCACCCTTCTCTGGATGTCCCTGGCAGCTAAGCGCATGTAGTGCCGCCGTTCTCCTCTCCCTCTCCCCACCTTTCTGCACACACCGGAAATCCACCTGTACCTAGTTAACCACCTCTAGATTCATCTGGAAGAGGACCTGTTCTTGGGGCTCTGGTATCCAGTGGATTCTTTGGTTTCCACTAACACCGCCCCCAGCCTTCTCCCTGGGAGGTTGACTTGAAGGACAAGCCCACCAAGACAAAGCCCCCTCGGGTTTTGCTAGACTAAGTGCCCCCGGTCGCACCTCTGCCCTCGTGCCCCAGCTGTGTACCAGTTTCCCCACCCCAGCTCCCTAAGGGACATCTTAAGGAACGGAGTTGATGGCCATGTGTCCCTCCGACAGAAGCAGGTTCGCTCTCTGATGCCAAACAGACCCGCAGCAGAATTGCCACCCTTTCCATTCGCCTCCGTGGAATGACATCGCTGTTTCTCCACAATCCAAAGACATGCTCTCATCCCTATGTTTAATTTCCAAACATAGCTACATGCTTCTCAGAAATGACGCTGAGCCAGTTTACTTGTGTAAATTGGATTTCCATCCTTTATTTCACGTGCTGATTCCATAATCTCTTTTTTTTTTTTTTAATGGGAGTCAGGGATGATCTTGACCTCTCGAGGGGACTTTGGTTTTCCTGACCTTGAATATGTGCTAGGGTTCGGTCTGTGTTGGTTTGGAACATGCTCAGATAGAATCACAGATTGACATTGTAACACCCCCCACCATCTCCTGGGCTGTTTTACTGTCCCATGCCGAGAAAAGCTCGACTCACAAAATGGCCTGTGTGTTATAATTTGGTTAGAAAAGGTCCTATTGGTTGCTCATAAGCCCTCCTGGATCCTTCAAGGATTAAAGAAACAAATGCCTTAGGGCTAGATGGTCACAACCAGAATCCAAGCAGCACAGCCCACGCAGGTTGCTGCTTTGCTTGGTTTTATTTGGCCCATCTGGGGAGAAATCGAGGTCACTTACCTTTGGCACGTTGTGAGCACATCGGTGTCTGACGTTGACTTTGCAAAGCACGGAGTTCTCAGTGTGTTATCCTTATGTTATTACAGATCCCAACTGCTCCGCCATCTCACACCGGAAGACACCTCTGGTGAACGACTTTTAAGTTCCAGAGAATAAGAATCTCTCTTACCAATTTCATTCCCTGGCCGTGTCTTTCTTGAGGGAGAAATCAGTAACAGTAGCCGAACAAGGCCGCCTCTCAGCCAGGAGAGCTGGAGTCCTGGGCAAGGGGATCTCATGTACATGTGAACACTGATGACCTGAAAAGCTAACACTGACTGCCCGCCCCGCCCCTGCCACACACACAGACGCCCTGGTCATGCTGAGCAGCCTCAGTCCCCGCACACTAAAGCCAAGCTAATTGCAAATAGTACTAGGCTCATCCAGTGTGGCTGGGGAGCCTGCTCCACCCTTGGGGCCGGGCTGATATGGGTTGCTTAAGGGGGCCCTACCCCATTTCCCTCCCTGGCAAGCTCTGGGCCCCAGGTAGCCTCTTGGAGATGACCTTGACCTTGAGGATGACTCATGGAGCCCAATCCCTGGCTGGCCTGGTGGTTTTCACATATCAGGGGAATTAAGGAGGCTGAGGGTTGATTCCAAGGCGAGGCCCAAACAAATCGTGGGGGGGGAGCTTTATGGCCACTAGTGGTGGAGGGGCCCTGGCATGTGCCAAAGAAAAGGAGACTCTCCAGGCCTTGAAGGAACCACCACATTTAGTTCCTTCTATGGGCCTCTTGCCCTAGAGCCAAGGGCAAGAGAACAAGCCCCACGCCCTCCTTGTAGAGTCATAGAAATACTCTGGCTAGGGACAGCCACCCCTCCCTCCCGGCCTCCGTCATCTCTGTCTTCCTGCACTTATGGGTGCCCCGCCAAGCCCTTTCCCAGTTTTATTCCCACATTCATTTTCCAAAACTTCAATGGGGCAAACAGCTTAAAGCAGGAAGCAGTTTGGAAGGCCGGCCCCCAGCAGGTTTTCCCCCAGTGATGTCGCCTGGCAGGGCTCCCCAGGGCTGCCCACTAGATGGAGAGAGAGCGGGTCTGGCTGCGTGGCAAGCAGTGACTTGTTGGGTCTTTCCTGTGGATTTGGAGAAGGTTCCAGGGCAGAGTGAATCACGGGAGGGTTTCTTGCTGCTTTGGGAGGGTGTGGGGGACATTCCTATCTTGGTTTTCTGCAGGCTCCATGAAAATGGCTCTCTTCACAGCCCCTTGTTTCTGTCATGGTTTCCATCTGTCCTGAGCAAGTCATTCCTTTGTTATTTTGCATTGCAAACATCCGGGCCTTTAAAAAGCCCATGTTCTCTGCACTGTTTGGCCGGCAACGGTTCAAAGCCAAGAGTTTTAACCTGACGGCATGGAATGTATAAATGAGGATGGGCCTTCTGCATATACTGTAATCTCTACGTCGCTTTTTCTATAAAATTACCCTTAAGCCTTTAACCTTTTAAGAAAACGGAAAAGGTCAGTGTGTGGGGGTGGGGGTGGGGCTGACCTCTTCATGAGCCAGTACCCCTGAGCTGACTATGATTTAATAAACCTGGTTTTTCTCAAGGCCCCAGTCTCTGCTGTGTCCCCTCCCCACTCTTCACCCCGCTATCCCATCCCTGCAGACCACTGGGGAACTAAGGCCAAGCTGGCCATCCCTGGGTGGCCCTCCTGCAAGTGGTACCTGCAGCTAGTACCTCTCCTGTGTTAACCGTGCATGGGGCCGGGAAACATGGCAGACGATGTCGGTCCTTCCTGGGCCTCCCGGAAGCACCCACCTGCCCTGCCCAAAGCATGTGCTTGCTTCTAGGAAACCAGACTCCAGTCCTCTCTGCTCGAGGACCACCATTGGGTGGGCTGAGAAACTTGGAGCCTGGGCGACGGGTGGGAGGGGAAGAAGCTAGGGGCTCAGTGGGGCAGGCGGTGATGCATGCGGACCCCGAGCATCCTGCAAATAAATCAGCCTCTGAACGCCTCGGTCCAGTCCAGTGAAAAACGACAGCGTTACACATTCTCGTGCCAGGAGATGGTGGCTCATCCCCGATCTCTGGAGTCCTTTGGAGCTTTCTGATACCATCAGTGACACGGTCTGCAAGAGCCCCCCCTTGCAAAAGGGAGGAGTTCACACCATCTCCTTTTCTAAGTTCTCTCTTGTCCACGCGTATAAAGGTGAGCACAGCAGAAATGGCTATCAGGTGCAGAGTCGAGTTTCCGCACCATGAAAACAGAACCATTTTTGGCTGCAGGAATCCTCACTTAATGAGACTTTCCTCCCTTTTAAAATTCCTGATAGGTTATTGCGCTTTGGGTTTTGTTTTATTTTGGCTCTAAGGCTCAAGGTGGGCTGGATGTTCTTAGGATGGGGCAGAGATGGGGGTGAGGGCAGGAGGGAGAGTTGGCTGTCTTCTCCAGAATTCACCTGGAGAGTGCCAAGAGGCATCTTGGTTTAAACCCAGGATGGAAGGCACCTCTGTTGAAGATCCGTTCTCGCAACCAGGACTTGTTTGGGGGAAGGGCCCCGAGGCAGCAGCTGTGAATAATCCCTAATTGTAAGCACAAGTCCCCTGTCCAGTTAGAAACCGCTTTGGGACTGTAACATCCACTCTTATCCTCTCACTGAACGGAAAATTGTCATTCTGCCCTAGATGTCCCCCGCTAGAGATGGAGGGTGGGTATAAGGGAATGAGTATCGAGAACGTTACAAACTGGGGAGTCCTGTGAGTTCCAAGTGTTTCCAGGATTAAGGTCTGGTGTTGGAAGTTGGGTGACCGGTGCCCGTTTGGGGCACAGGTGCCGACAGGACACTGATCAAGGGCACGCTGGATGTTTTTCTAGGTTGGCCAAGGCTGGGTGGAATGCCTCGGGCCAAACCCCAAGCTAAAAGGGGGCATAGTGGCTTTTATAATCCAAGGATGCAACGATTATACCAGCTTATGGGTGTTCTCAGCAGGTGCTTTTTATTAATTGATTAAAGAGCTAAGGCTCATTTTTGATAGATAATATATATTTATTAAATGTATTAATGTGTGTTTTATAATGTACCTTTATCTTCCCCTGGCTGACTTGCTTACTTATAAAAAAAAATATTCAAGAAATTTTAAGACAATCAATGTGTACCATACATGACTGTATATAAATATTACAAATTTAAAAGGTTGTTAAGCATGGGCAGATAGGTTTTATTTTCAAAATGCTGTTCTTAACACAAAAATAAAGGCTTTACTATTTACTTAAGATGTGTGGGAGCTTATCAAAACAAGTCAATACCAAGAGCGGGCTTTCGTCTGAGACTGTGCCATTTTGAATGAGAGAATCCTGGTTAACAGCAAACCACAGAACAAATAAGGGCAATAAGTTAATTAATTTACCCAGAGAAGCTGGAACTTTCTATAATACTTGGGAAACTCGACAACAAAAAATCCTTTGTGATTGTTGTCTGAGTTTCAGTCTCTCATCTCGGGCCTGGGGATGTAGCCCAGTAGCAGAGCACTTGCCCAGCATGTCCAAGAGTCTGGTTTTGAGCCCCAGAACTGCAAAACCAAACAACAACCACAAAAGAAATTCAGAGATTTGAGACCTATATATGGAATTTTGCAAAAGTGGAACAACAGCACTTCAACTTCTCTTGGGACTAGATTTCCATCATATGTTTTGCTAGCAGTTGGCATAGTATGCTCCTGAAGCACTGAAGAAACATCTAGAAGAAAGAATGAATTTTGGGATAATGCAGAAAGTTAAGACAGGTATTTTTCTAAAGTATTTGCACTAAGCATGTTTGTGACAAATCCTATTTTGTGCGGAAAAGATTCTGTTTTCACATGTACTGAGTCTTGTCATTAAAGAAATCACAAGAGAGAAAGCACAATTTGGACATTTTCCTTGCCCGGGGTAATTGCGCTGGAGGGAAGAGATTCGGGTGATGATCATGGTGCTGGAGTCTGGTGGGCTGGCTCCTGGTGCTCCTCCATGGTGCATTTCACTGCAAAGAGATGAAAGAGAATCAGGATCGATTTACATACCTAGACAGACTTGTCATCTGGAAACCAGAAACTCTGATGTGTGGGTGAGGCAGTTGCAGCAAAACCCAGAGACAGCCTGCTGGCTCTGGCCCCCCAGATCCTCGGGGAAGAACACAGAGCCATTGTGCTCCGAGGGCTGCACCTGAAAACCCAAGCCACTTCCCCACAGTCACGGCCACTCTGAATTCAGTTCAGAAAAAGGTCGAAAGAGAGCTTTGCAGGTCCAGGTGCTGAAGGAAGTTTTACTAAAGATGATGACAGATTCCAGGCTCTCAGCTCAACCCAGTCTGTCACCACATGCCCTGTTCCCCTCCACCCACCCCAAATAAAATAAAAAAAAAAAAAAAAAACTTGGGTATTGCTGGGGTCAATGACAAGGTCAGAAGAGAATCGTTTCTCTGTCCATGTGGACAAAAATGTGATCCTGGTGATTTCCTGAGTCTGCCAAACAGGAAAGTTAGTTGGACACAGCCTGGCACTTTCTAAAAGGGAAGTTAATCTCCCCAAAATAAAAGCTACTCCCCAAATAAATATAGAAGTTCAGCCCAGGGTGGGCTGGGGACATCCTTTTGGAGAGGATTCTTTTTTTTTGGTAGCACTGGGAATTGAATCCAGGTCCTCAGGGCACATGTTAGGCAGGTGCTCTGCCACTGAGCCGGATCCCCAGCCCAAAGACATTCAGTTTTGAATGTTTTTGCCACCAGTGTCCAAGTGCTTGCCTCGGACACAAATGACTAAGAGTGGGGTCCCAGGCTCCAGTTATTCCAGTTATTCGTGAAGAGCCCTGCTCTAGCAGAAAGTGTTGAGGTCATTACCAAGTCGGTACATCTATCTCCTTATCCTGATCCCCCACGACTAAGGGCATATACCAGCCAGACATCCGCACAGCTGAGAGGTCTGTTCCTATCACCAGCAATTTGGGTATTTCCTAATGAAATCGGGTGGACATTGTCAGCGACGCAAATGTCAGGCACACGAAGATTTCCCAAGGATTCTTGGGCATGATTCACTTCAAATAAATCAATTCCAGATCTTCAGCTCTCAGGCATGGACTTGGCCTTGGCAGGTCCTGTGAGTCCTTCAATCTGTCCTTCCCTTCCTCCTGTCCCTGTCTTGGCCCAGGTGCTGACCGAGAAGGTGATTTGAAATGCTGAGGGCATCCACACTCTCCTTTGCTTTCCGTGTTCCACTATTTTTTTTAATAGTGATCAAAATGTCTAACGTGTTTATTTGGCTTTGTGCACTCACACTGTACAGGTCGTGTGTTCCAAACTGAAAATCCAGAATTTAAATGCGCTAACATTCAAAACTTTTTGAGAACTGACTTCATGCCACCAGTGGAAACTCCACACTGTCGAGGTACTGATGCACAAAATTATGTAAAATATTGTACAGAATCACCTCCAGGGGATGTGTATAAAAAAAATAAACGAATTCAGTGTTCAGACCTGGGTCCCATCCCCAAGATATCTTATGATGTAAGTTAAAATATTCTGAAATCTGAAACACTCCTGGTCCCTTTCAGCTAAGGGATAGTTAACCTGTATTAACTCAAACCAAAATAATCTTTCTTCTTGGAGCCTGTGGTCTCAGGACCTATTTTTTCAGTGTACAATATGTATCTTTTTGTTCTCTGTATGGACGCTCTAGAGGCAGCCACAGTGAAGACCCTCCCTGCATGCAGACCCTGTTAATGTGACACTGATCCTTCACAGCCAAGGACACTCCGCTCCTGGCTAAGTGCTCTCCCAGCATCCCTCACGGGTCCCTGGTGGGTGGCGTGGGGGACAGTGCTCATTTCCACACTTGCCATAGTCATGGCCTGCCGCCAGCTGTCCACGGCTGCCCAGCACAGGGTCGGGAAGAGGTGTGCACACGGAACGCCTCTGGGCCGCCCGCTTCCTCGTGGGGAGGGACCTGGGTGAACCTGTGCAGCCTCAGGCGGAACTCCAGACCAGCCAGACGGCTCCCCTGTGTGTTTGGGGGACACAGGGACATTGTTGGAAATGCAAATTCAAGGCGCCATTCCAGATATAGAATCAGAAACTAGGGGTGGAGCCCAGCAATCTGCATTAGCAGACCCTGGGGCGGGGGGGGGGGGGGGGGGGGGTTGTCCAATAAACATCAGTATGAAGTTTGAAGCCCCCTGACTACAGCTTCTCCCTCTGGCTATATTTAAGAATCATGTGGTCACTTTCTGGAATTTATTGGTATCTGAGCCTCACCCCAAAAGCCAGCCGCCCTTGGCCTATAGTCAAAGTTCCTGTTTAGCCAGGGCTGAGAAACAGACTTGTGTTGGAATCCTTTAAAGGAAGCTCCAGAGGTGTGATGATAGGACCTCCAGAGGCGTCTAGAAGCCCCCTCAGGTTCTAAGCATTCTAAGCTGGCTGCCTGTGAGTCTCAAAATTTAAACTTTCTCGAGACATTCTCCCGGCCTACTGTGCAGACGTGCTGCAGGCTCTTGGTAGGGGGAGGGACACTTTGACTTGGGGAGGAATCCCCAGCCCCTGTGTTTCCTTTTCAAAGCAGAGAGTTGGAGACAGTGTCTAGAACCAAGGGACTGGAAATAAGGGTGGGAGGGAGCCTCACAGAGGAATCGGCTGGGGGCCTGGGAAGTCCCCATCCTCAGGTCCCACTCTACACAGATGTCAGAGTCTCTGGAGGTGCGACCGTACGGGAAACGGTGTTATCAAGTGACACTGAGTCTGATGAGGAATACAGGCGATTCCACACCTGTGTTTCCTGCAGGAAGCCCTGCATGGGGTCCTGGGACAGGGGAATCAGAGGCCATGGCAGGAGGAAACAGGAAACAAAATGTCCGTCCACAGCCACTGGATAAACAAACTGTGGTGGGCCTAAGCGGTGGTTATACAGCAGTGAGCAGGCCTCAAGGTGGATTAGCTTAGCGACACAGAGAGACGATGCCAGCGCAGGGTGATGCCTAGTGTGTGAGCAACTCCTGAGGCCGAGAGAGGCATTCAAAGGTGAAAAGACCCCCTCCCCCAGAAGAAGCAAGAGAGAGTACTTCAAGAATCAGGGTAAGTGGCTCCACGGGGAGGGGGAGTGAGCTTTAGGAGTGCTGAGCTCAGTGGTGGAGCGCTTGCCTAGCACGGGAGGCTCTGGGTTCAATTCTGAGCACCACATGTAAATAAAATAAAGGTCCATCCACCACTTAAAAAAAAAAAAAAAAAGAAGAAGTGCTGACAGTGTTTCCTTGGCTGGGTGATGGCACATGGGTGTGCCTTGTATGTTTTATTGTCCCTATTGTACCTCTGTTTCACCACCCCCCTGCACATACACACACATAGACACAAAGGTGAAAAGAAAGATACCAATATTCTACTCAAAATTACAATGTCAATCAATAAAAGAAGAAGAGCACTTTAGCCATTTGGGGAAGAAGGGGTGGTTTGTAAGTGAGCTAGCGCTTATCTGTCGCTGCAAGGATCATAGAGAATGTCTGAAGTCTTGCTATAGGAGCCTATTAAGGATACAGGGTATCCACCTGAGAATCCAAAGTGATTGCCTCCGGGGTGACACGGGGGTGGGGGTGTGACACGGGGGAGTGACGAGGATTGAAGGTGCTCACAGCAGGGTTGGCTTATCTTATGCCACCTGTGACCCATGAGAATTTTATGCAAGGGTCAGACCACTGGGCGCAGCAGCACACACCGGCAGTCCCAGACGGAGGCTGAGAGGCTGAGGCTGAGGCTGAGGCTGAGGCTGAGGCAGGAGGAGAGATGAGCCCAGGAGTTTAAGACCAGTCTGGGCAAAATAGTGAGAGCCTGTCTTTAAAAAGAAAGAAAAGAGAAGCCAAGCTCTCCGCTTGGGGTCCTGGTCTGGGCAGAACCCAGCCTTGCACGGGAGGTCCTCAGTGAAAGGACCCAGGCAGGTGAGAGGTCAGGGGGAGACACGGGCAGGGCTGCTGAAAGAGCCAGTGTCCACCTGAGTCTAGAGCATCATCATGGTTGGCTCCCAATTCCATCAGACAGATATCTCAGTGCCCTGTGTCGTCCTTGTCCCCCTTGGCAGCCTGGTGCCCAGCCAGTTCCGGAAGAGCCGGGAGAGTGGAAAATCCCCGAGAGATGCGCCAGCCCTTCAGCTTCAGTTAAGGCAATGTGACAAGAAGGGCCTTGCATACTAACGAGCCTGCATATGCCTCTGCTTGGGTGCCCTCATCCTCCCCTGTTTGGTAGGTGACAGCCCCAAGGAAAACCTTCCAGCCAGCCGCACAGGACAGAGAGAATGCCTAGTGCTCAGGGAGAGAATCGGGGACCTCAGGGTCATGAGGTGACTCTTGTTGGCCAGAGAGGGCCTCATGACAAAGGACAAGCTGGGGCGAGGATTCAGATTCCTGGGCCCCCACCAGGCCTCCAGAATCATTGCAGCCCAGGCCTGGGGATCAGCACGGGCCCCTCGGCTGCCTTGGGGGTGTCCTTTGGATCCAGCAAATTTGGGGAAGAGTGCTGTATCACTCAAGGCCTGTTGAGTCCACCGCGGGGCAGGTTTGAGAATGCCACCAGCCAGCTAGGGGCACTGGGAAGACTCATGAAACGTGTCTAGTAACGTGCTTGGCATGGCGTCTGATCGGAGTTAAGCACTCCAGAAATATTGGCTGCCATTGTCCTTGGGCATAGCCTCTGCCCTCAACTAGAGGGGGAGCCGGAAAATACCCAGGAAACTCCAAGTGCCAGGAGAAGCCCACCAACTGCACAGGGAGCTGCCTCTGTGGATGCTCCCGGACTCGCTGCCCCGGAGCCCAAGGCCAGCGAGAGGGGGCTGCGTCACACTCAAGTAGCAATAGGTGGAAGGAATCTTAAGGTGTTTATTTATTTATTGGTGGTGCTGAGGACTGAACCCAGGGCCTTGGGCATGCCAGGCAGGCTCTCTACCAACTGAGCTGTATCCCCAGCCCTTCAGGTGTTTATTTTATCCAATTAACACCTATCTTCCAGGACTCCAGGTAAATCATAAAAGCTAACACTTCTATGGTGTTTACTCAGCACTTGACACTGATCGAGTCAGAGTTAGGTTCAGTGGTGGTCTTTCCCCCAGTTTTACAGACAGGGAGACTGAGGCGCAGCCAGGTAAAATAACTTGCCTGAGGTCACTCTAAGCTGTCTGTCTCCTATATTCATGAGTTGTTTTGTTTTTGATTTTGTTTTGGTACCAGGGATTGAACTTGAGGGCACTCAACCCCTGAGCCCCATCCCCAGCCCTGTTGTGTATTTTATTTAGAGGCAGGGTCTCACTGAGTTGCTTGGCACCTTGCTAAACTGCTGAGGCTGGCTTTGAACTTGAGATCCTCCTGCCTCGGCCTCCCGAGACGCTGGGATTACAGGCGTGCACCATCATGCCCAGCATCATGGGGGTTTTTTTGGGAGGAGGGTTTGTTTGTTTGAGATGGGGTCTTGCTATATTGTCGAGGCTCATCTCAAATTCCTGGTCACAAGTGATCCTCCTGCCTCAGTCTCCTTAGTAGCTGAGTAACTGTATGTACAGTTGGCATTCCTGCTCTTAACCTCTATAGGATTAAGGTCTCACAACTGCCTCCTGCTAGGATGGCACATGTTTCTATAATCAAAGATGTGACATCGATGTACACAAGACCCAGGTGTTCACTACCCTGTCACTCACCACAGAGCAGCTTAAGAAAAACACCCCACAATCAGGCAACGACTAGGGATCTAATCATTTATAAACTTGACAAAACAGGATGTGGCCTTGAAAAAATGTGACATGGCTAGGTATGGTGGCATACACCTATAATTCTGGTGACTTGGGAGGCTGAGACAGGAGGATCACAAGTTTGAGGCCAGCCTCAGCAATTTAGCAAGGCCTTAAGCAATTTAGTGAGATCCTGTCTCTAAACAAAAAATAAAATGATGTGGCTTATAGTGGAGCGCCCTGGGTTCAACCCCTGGTACCAAAAAAAAAATGTTTTTGCAAAGTTCGAATAATGAGGAGAAATGTCAAGGGCACGTTGCCTATAAATTTTGATGAGGCAAATTTGAAACTGCTGTATGCCAAGTTAACAATGTCCCCAACGGAGACAAGGACAGGAGCTGAGACACCATCTCCTTACTGTGGTCTTGGAAGCCAACCCTGGTGACGTCTCCAGAGATACACTGGGAACCAGGTTCTCCTATTGGGCCATTCCTGGCTCTTGCTCTTGTCCTTCCTGCCTTTCTAAAGAAAATAAAAATGACCTTCTTCTTTTAGAAGAAGTGGGTCCTACGTTACATTCGTCCTGGGTGAGGTCTTCATAGCACATACCCTAAATGCGATTTCCCTGCACATAATTATATTCATTGCCTCCAAAATTACATCCACTGCCTCAACAAAGTTATAGCCTAGCATCTCCCCCTTTGAAAAAAGAAACAAAACAAAACCTAAACAGATAAAATGAAAGGAAACAGGTAGATTTTTGTTTTTCCAGATGTTCTACAGTATTCAGCACACGTACTCCTACGCAATCAGGAGGGGGAAGGACTTTCTAAAGGAATCATTAGAAAGTATCCAGACCAAGAAAAAACATCCTCAGGGGACCCACCCCCAAACGGTACCACTGCACCCAGTCAGCACCCAAAGATGGGGGGAGGTGAGACGTGGGGGGTCTGCCAGTCGGAGGCTGCAGGAGTATTGCGGCCGCTGACTCCAGTCCACCAGATCTAGGGCTGGGAGACTGAAAAGGGCCTTCCACTGTGATCCCGGCTTGGTAGAGGGGACTTCTTAGAGAAATATTTGTAAGATTTTTTGCTAGAAAAAGCTTCTGATTCATGAGCTGCTAGAAAAATAAAGTCCCCCCACCCACAGTATGCTGCTCCTGCAGGCTAGACTCTGGGATCCAGCGGACTCTGGATTAGAGCCTGGTTCTGCCAGGCGACCCTCCACCTCAACCCCAGCCTCAATGAACTATAGGCACACGCAATGATCTCAACTTCAATTCCTTAGAAAACTTGGAATGAAACCACCATTTGACCCAGTTATCCAATTCCTCAGTCTATACCCAAGGACTTAAAAACAGCGAACTACTATGACACAGCCACATCCATGTTTATAACAGCTCAATTCACAATAGCCCAGCTATGGAAACAATCTAGGTGTCCTTCAATGAATGAATGGACAAAGAAAGTGTGATATATATATATATATATATATATATATATATATATATATATATATACACACACACACACACACACACAATGGAATATTACTCAGCCATAAAGAAGAATGAAATAATGGTATTTGCTGGTAAATTGATGGAACTGGAGACTATCAAGCTAAATGAAATTAGCCAATCCCCAAAAAAACCAAAGGCCAAATGTTCTCTCTGATTTGTGGCTGCAAACCCAAAACAAGGGAGGCTAGGGAAGGGATAATAGAAATCCACTGGATTAGACAAAGGGAAGTGAAGGGAAGGAGTGGGGAGGGAAATAGGAAAGACAGTGGAATTAACTGGACATCACTTTCCTAGCCTGTGTTTGAAAACACGACCAGGGTAACTCCACATCATGTACAACCACCAGGTGGGATCCTAAATAGAGTAAGTTATACTCCATGCATGTATAATTTGCCAAAATACATTCTACTGTCCTGTATAACTAAAAGGAGCAAATAAAAAAGTTTAAAAATAATAATCTCAACTTCATTGAGTCCTGAAGGAAATGGTGCTTTTAAAGTACTAGGCGCTTTGTACCTGTGGTACCAGTGCCTGGCACATGTACTAGGTGCTCAACAAATGTGACTTCCTTTCCCCCGTGGTGGACTACAGAAATAAAAGTTGGGTTGCAACTGAAGAGTTCACTTGGCATCATTTAGAATTCACAAGATGTCACTCATCTGAGGGATCTGGTAAGCTCGGCCACCAAACAGCCAAGAACTACAAAGTAAGCCGAGAAGGCCAAAGCAGGTGTCTGAAACGGGCTTCTAAACTCTTCTTATTTTATCCTGGGGGCCTCGAGTCCCCTTCAAGCATGTGTGTTCATTTCTTAAACATCATTCTGGCAAGTCAACCCATCAGACAGTCTAACAGCATAACTGAATGAAATGGTGTCCCCTGGCTGACACCAAAAAGTGTCCTGCTTCATTAGTCATCAAGGAAGTTAAAGCACAGAGAGAAGCCGCCATGCAACCAGCGGGATAGTTAACGTGAAAAAGACTCATCACACCCAGTGCTGGTGAAGAGGCAGAGCAGGTGGACAGCTTCGCATCACTGATGGGAAAGTACAGTGGTGCAGCCACCTTGCAAAGTGACTTGGAAGTATCTGATAGAACTAAGCAAATGTACACCCTCTGACCTCGCCATTCCAAATGCGCCACCAAAGGGAAAGGGATCTAAGAGCATCAGAGTAGCAGGATTTCTCATAATGGCCCCAAACTGGGCACGGTATGAGTGTCCATCAGTAGGTGAACGGGCTTACACGCTGTGCTCATATTCA
Organism: Marmota flaviventris; assembly: GCF_047511675.1. Classification (NCBI taxonomy): domain Eukaryota; kingdom Metazoa; phylum Chordata; class Mammalia; order Rodentia; family Sciuridae; genus Marmota; species Marmota flaviventris. The sequence continues at coordinate 13,688,641 of NC_092516.1, read as the reverse complement.
TACAGAGGAATATTTACACGGCATTGGGAAGAGAGACCCAGTGCTGCCCACAGCGGTCCAGTCCCATCTCCCAGACATAACGCTCAGCAAGAGCCGTCAGTCACAGAGGCCTGAGGGAGCCCCGGGGGTGCTGGATACATGCCCTGTGTTGAGCCAGGTGGGGTCACATTCAGTAGGCACACGTGATCATGGAGCTGTTAGCTCTGGCCAGTGCATCCTGCTGGGTGTGCGCTGAACCTCAACCACAATAAAATGAAATAAACTTGGAAGAATGGAGTGGCAGGGAGAACAGGCACAGAAACCCGAGGACCTTTTAATGCAGACCCCAGGCGAAGAGTCACACAGCTCAGCAGGGTGTGGGAGCACCTCGCCCTTGCAGTGGAATATCAACAATACCACAGAACCAGCTGGTGCCCTGTACAAGCCCGTAGTCCCAGCTACTCAAGAAGCTGAAGCAGAAGATGGTGAGATGGCGAGGGCTGGGGGCCTCCTCCTCCTTTTTTTTTGGTCGGTTTTGAGGTTTTTCTGGTTCTTGGGATTGGACCCAGGAACACTCTAGCACTGAGCTACAGTCCCAGCACCCCTTTTTTAATTATTAATTTTGACACAAGGTCTCACTAAGTTGCTGAGGCTGGCCTTGAACTTGTGATCCTCCTGCTTCAGTCTCCTGAGTCACTGGAATTACAGGTGGATGCCACCATGCCCAGCAGTATCATGAGTTTGTCGATGCCTGGGCAACATAGGAAGAGGCCATCTCAAAAGCAACAACTAAACCCCCAACACAGTATCACAGAATTAATTTTAAAAAATTGAATTCCCAGATACGGGACACTGCCTGTGCCCGGACTCTCCACACATTGATCTTCTTGTGTAACCCTCCCAACCACTCTGTAGGTAGCTGCTATCATTATTCCCATTTTACTGACTAGGAATCGAAGCTCAGAAATGTTAATAATTAAGTTGCCCAAAAGTCACAGAGCTAAGGAAATGACCAGGTCAAGGTTCTAACCCTCATCTCTTCATGTAAAAAAAACCCATGGTTTTAACTACTTCAAAATAAGAACGGGGCAAAATTAGCAAGGCAGGGGGGTGTACAATATATATTACCAAGATTTTTATTTTGTTTTGTTTTAATGGTCTAAATTTTTAAGTGAAATTATTTTTCCCTTATAAAAGGAATATATGGGGGGTGGGGGGTGCTGGGGTTGTGGCTCAGCGGTAGAGCGCTCACCTAGCACTCATGAGGCCCTGGGTTCGATCCTCAGCACCACATAAAATAAAATAAAATAAAGATGTTGTGTCCACCTAAAACTAAAAAAATTAATTAAGAAATAAAATGAATAAAAGAAATATTTATTTATTCTAGTAATTATAGAAAACGTGAATAACACACACGTAAAAAACTCCACATCCTCCCGCCCCCACACTGGAAGAACAGATGGTGGAAGATTTCCTTTCTATAAGAAGTAAATGTTGATATCCGGGGTCAATGTCAGGAGCCTGGTAAGTACCTCCATCTCCTCACGGCACCAGATGTGGAGCTGAATTATTTTTAGGGAAGCGGAGCCAACGTGGGAGCCACAAGGCAGAGGCACCCAGGGAGCGTCTGACAGCCTCAGTGTGCAATAATTGCAGTTTTCTGTTGTTGACTTCTAAAAACAGCTCCTGAAGTCAACTCCGAGCAAGGCTGCTGGAAGGCAGTGTTTTAAAGGGGAACATGTGCTGCCGGGGAAGAGCAAGATTGAGACAGAATCATGGGATTTTCAAGTTTTGAACCTGGGAAGGACCTTGATTTCCGGAAAGGGAGACATTTTGAATGAAGAGCTTGCTTTTGTAGGTGAGGAAGAGGACAGAGGAAGGAAACCGCAGAGGCAGTCAGCAGTGCTTGTTGCTAAGAACACACCTCTGGAGGAAAAGAGATCTGGTTTTGAACTGCACCATTTATAACCAGTGACCCACAGGAGACTCTCAGCCTGTGGACCTCAGTCCCATCATCCATAAAGTGGGGATACCCTATGGTTTAGATAAGTATCCCCAAAGCCCAGTGTGTTGAACGCTTGGGCCCCAATTCGTGGCTCTACTGAGAGGCAGTGGAAGCTTTAGGAGATGGGCCCAGTGGAAGGAAGTTAGGTCACTGGGGACAAGCCCTTGAAAGGGATATTGGAACACTGGCCCCACCTCTCCCTCTCTCTACAACAGGTTCCCTGCCATGTGTCGCCTCACGGCAGGCCCAAAGCAACAGGCAAATCAATCTTGAAATCTCTAAAATCATAAACCAAAATGAACCTTTTTTTCATTTATAACCTGATTATCTTGGGTGTTTGTTACAGTAACAGAAAACTGACTAACACACAATAGGCTAGTAAGAGTTTCTTTTCAATAGAGTATAAAGCCAGGCGTGGTGGTATACAGCTATAATCCCAGCAGCTCCGGAGATGGAGGCAGAAGGATCACAAGTTCAAAGCCAGCCTCAGCAAAAGTGAGGCACTAAGCAATTCAGTGAGAGCCTGTCTCTAAGTAAAACACAAAATAGGGCTGGGGATGGGGTTCAGTGGTCGAGTGCCCAAAGTTCAATCCCCAGTAACCCCTGCCCCCCCAAAAAATAGAGTGCAAGAATGAAATATGCTGGTGCATATTGCACAACACATGGCAAATGTTCAATATAATTATTTCTTAATTATGCAAGAAATGCAGGTACTATAGAAAAATGGAATAGTATTTCAATCAATATTTAAAAATTTCTTTAAATAATAGAGTAAACCTTATGTGTTATTCATAGTACTGATATCTCCATATGTTAATATTTTCTTTCTACATTTCAGTTTACAAGGGTTGGTCCATTTCACAATTAGTTAAACCACATAGGGATTGGAGTTTTGGCACAACAGTTAAAACAGCCACCATCCACTAGGTAGTCCTTCGAAATTCTGTGTCTTCAAAAGCCTAGTGAGTCATGGGTGTGAATGAACACAGACAAACCCTGCCAGCCATGTCTTATGACTTTTTAATTTATTTCTGCGTTCTCAGCTGCTGCTGCCAAGACTGAACCTCTAGAAATATCCCAGGCATTCTGAATGAGCTTAGGGTATAAACAGTTCTCATCCCTGTTCAGACTGGCAGAGGCTCTGGATATTAGATGTTGCCTTTAAGAAAAATAGAAACAAGAAACAAATCCTGCCGTTTATTTTTAAACAACTCCTCCACAAGTGCAATGAGTTAATAAATAATGGAGAAATTATTACAATTTGCACTTGGGGATTCTCAGGCAGTATTTCCTCATCTTGATGGCTGACTTGGAACCCAGGCAGACGGGGCCCAAGTCAAGAAATCAACTTATCAAGCACTGCAGAAAGGATATGCTAAGGAACATTCCAAGAGCTTCGTCTACAGTTATGTCTAGTAGGAAAGCCCCCTGGTGCCCTGGAAAGAAAATGTGAATGTTTTCAACCTCTCACTGAGGATGACCCAGCCATCTGCATACAAATCTGTTTTTAGAAAGAATGCTTCAGTCTACTTATGCCATTTTTACTCTGTAAATATCTCCTAAACGCATCCACTTCTGTCCATTCTCACTGCCTGTGCTCCGGACTCTCCACACATGTGGTCGGATCCACGCCTTACCTGCAGCCACACTAGTCTCTACACAGCCCTGCTGATGCTTGTGGGATCCACTCCAAAGTCCTTGCTAAGGCCGGGGGCCACTGCATGTTTGCTTCCCAACTGAGCAATAGATATTTGGGTCTTTGTTCTGGTTTCCTGGCATGCAGTTCCTAAAACCCTGGGAATCTCTGTAGTGGCAAGTGTCTTTTTGTATGCTAATGAGGTAACTGACAGACAGTGGGGGGGGGGGGGAGGCTCATGGAAAGCCTCAGAATCTGGACTGGTTGCCAGGGGAACCTAACTGAAGGGCTGAACCTTCAGCACCACCCCAAGCTCTGTGGAAGAGGGAATTGATCACCAATGGCCAATGATTTAATTAACCATGCCCACCTAATAGAGCCTCCATAAAAACCTAAAAGGACAAGGTTCAGCGGGCGTCTGGGTGTTGAGTACAACATGAGGTGCTGGGAGGGAGGGTGGCACTCCCCAAGAGGATAGGGAGGCTCTGCATCCTTCCCACATACCTTGCCATGTGCATCTCTCCTATGTGTCCCCAAGTTACATCTGAGTTACAACCTGGTAAGTACATCGACTTCTGAGTTCTGTGAGCCACTACAGAAAATGATTAAACCTGAGAGGAGGTCCTGGGAACTCGGATTTTAGCTGAGTTGAAAATCATTTGCAGGTAACCTGGGGACTTGCTTATTCCCCATCATATGAAGTGGAAGCAGTCAGTCCTGTGAGGTTGAACCCTTAAACTGTGGCATCTGTGCTAACTCCAGTTAGTGTCAGAATTGAGTGAAATCATAGGACACCCCATGGTACCTGCAAAGGATCAGAATTGTTTTGTGGTGGTGGTGATGGGTTGGGGGGCAACAGACTCTATGTTATGATTTAGATCTTAAATGTCCCTCAAAACTTTTCCACCGTTTAAGTTATTAATCCCAGGTATTTTTTGTCACAGGGATGGAAAATGGACTACAGAAAATTGGTACGGAGAGTGGGGCCATGCTAACCATGTGGTTCAGAGGCCTTTGAACTAGTTAACATGAGGAGTTTGGATAAACAGCCTAGAAAAAGCTCAGAATGCTACAAATGAAGCTTCATGGGTGATTCTGGGAGCTCAGGATATCAGAATGCTTTTAGGAAAACAGACAGTAAAAGCTGTGCTCATAAGGTTTCAGGTGGGAACCAGGACTCTACTGGGAACTAGAGGAGAAGCCATTCCTGTTACATTCTGACAAAGAACCAGTCTACATTTTGTCCATGCCCTGAGACTTTGTGTGAAGCTGACTATAAAGGTAATGGACTAGTTTATCCGGTAGAAGAAATTTCCAAGCAGTAAGGCACTGAGGCTGTGGCATAGTTATTGCTGGCTGTTTAAACTGATGTACAGTGAGAAAATTGGGAGCAAAAAGCAGAGTGGAAATATTTGGAAAACTTAGCAGTTTTGCCAGACGAGGAGTGTGCATTTAAAGTTACCGCTAAGGAGGGTGTTGTGCTAAAGATGCTGAAGAGATCGGAACCATTAAAAAGAAAGAAAGAAACCAACTACTTTTGACTGGGATAATAGGAAAGATGCCTTGAGAACATCTCGGGAATTGGAAGAGCCCACTCATGGCAGACTCAGGGCATGAAAGTGTAAGCTCACTTCATGAGACTTTGCTTTGAGAAGAGGGTCCTGGAACAGATGCAAGGTGCACCCATCAGACTTGAGAGCCATGAGCATTTTTGTGATGAAATTTTAGGAAAGGAAAGCATGAATTATTACACTGAATTTACATTATCTATAGATATTAGGATGGTATAACACATACCAGGGGAAGAAGATTCAGGTAGGACTACAGTCTGTACTTGTTGCTTCTGGGTTGACTGAGATTAGTAGTTCAGAAAGTTCATACATAAGCAGGAGATAGTGGCACTTAGGAGTCTGTCTTTGTGGACTTTAAGTCAAGGTTTTGAAACATTCAGGAATGGGTAACAGGCTTTTATTGGCTTCAGCCAATAGCTGTTAATTAGTTAATTTTCTTTATCTCTCCCCCGCAATCCTCTGGCCTGTGTAATTAAATTTAGAAGATATTGAAATTTTATCAATGAAAATAATTATTATTACAAGTAGGATTACTGAGTTCCAGGTGTTGTGGTAGGCCATGTAATCTTGGAAACAACTCCATGATGATATTATTATCTCCATTTTTCAGGTGAGAAAACTGAGCCTTAGAAAGATTCGTGACTTTTCTAAGTGAGATCTGATCTTCATTTATCTGCCTATTCTGCTGATTTTAGGGAAATCATATCAAAGTTTGAATTAAAAGATTAACATTTTCAATATATAAAAATATTTTCAACAGCTATACAAATAAAAATTAAACTCTTCCAAAGTTATTTGTGGGAAATATATCTTAAAACACTAATCTGAAGAGCATACACTGATTTAGAAATGAAGCTGGCCTCAGCAGTAATATATTTAACCAAATGATATAGCCAATCATGTGTAAAAGAGGTTTATAACACGGGGGAGAGGTTTATAATGTAGAACTAAAAAAAGCAGGAACTCATGAAAATAACTACCCTACAGTATGATCCTACAGATCATAAAATTGAAAAGAGTGGTATTAAAAAAAAAAAACTCAAAAGATGATGATAAGTGGAGACTTAAGGAACCAACAACAGCCCCCAAAGTGTTGGGGTGGGGGTGGGGAACAAAGTAGGAGACCTCACACTTTCCAATTTTAAAATCTGTGAGATACTGAATAAGGATGAACATACAGATCAATTGAACCAAATGAAGAGCCCAAAAATAAACCTTTGCACTTGCGGTCAATTGATTTTCAATAATGGTGCCAAGAGTATTCAGTGGGTAAAAAATAGTCCTTTAACACATGCTGCTGAACCAACATGCACAAGAACGAGGTGGACCCTCACCTCACACAGAAACAGAAATCGGCTCAAAATGGATCAACAGCCTAGCCGAAAATGCTGAAGTCTTCGACTCTTAGGGAAAAGTGAGTCAAGTTTCCTGAGCTGGGATCAGTCTGGATTTTTAGATATGACAAAAAAGTCCCAGGCAACCAATGACAAACAAACCGGACATTATCAAGTTTAAAAGCTTTTGCATCTCAAAAGGCACCGTTAAGAAGGAGAAAAAAATTCACAGAATTACAAATCATATATGTAATCAGGGACTTTTATCTAAAATATCTAAAGAACTCTTACTACTCAATAATAAAAACCAACAATCCAATTTAAAAGTCAAAGGATCTGGACTGATATTCTCCAAAGAAGATATTCCAATGGCCAACAAGCCCAGAAAAGATGCTAAACAGGGTTGACCATCAGGGAAATATAAAGCAGACCGCATGAGATGCCACTTCACACCCAGTAGGATGGCTTTAACAAACAGACAGACAGTAACAAGAGTTGACAAGGGCGTGCAGAAATGGGAATCTTCTGGTGGAAATGGACTCTGGTTCAGCCACTCTGGGAGACGTCTGGCAGTGCCTCCCACTGTTAACCCTAAAGTTCTCATTTGACCTAGCAAGTCTGCTCCTGTGTTCCCGAGGGGATGAAAACCTGCACACGAAGGTTCGCAGCAGCATTATTCATAATATCTCCAAGGAGGGAAAAACCGCAATGCACGGTACATGCACTAGATCACTTGAGTCTCTGCAGGATCGGTGAGGGGGTGCTTTATCATTCCCATTGTCCAGAGGAGGCAACTGGGAAGGAGCTTGTTTCAAGTCACGTGGCCGGTGAGATTTTGTATGGGAGCAATAGCTCAAGTTTTTCATGTGGGCTTTGAGGTTGGGGTATTCATCTTATTTTCTGGTTAACAGATGAACAATCAGGAAGGTTAAATGCATTGTTCACAGATACACAGCCTGGAAGCCTCCAGCCAGAGTTCCAGAGCAAGTCTTGGGACTCCTTTATCTCTACCACTAATAGCAGCTCATTGTGAAAGGCTTCAAATGTCACTTAGAAACCTCTTAAATGACAAGTCTCTGAATGCCATGAAAAGCAAATGAGGGCAATTCCAACGCACACAGCAGCAACAGAAGCCCCCTAGTCTCCTCCGTCTCCCTCCTACTTGAATGGGGGCAAAATCAGTCATTTTAAGAAGTTTTCCTACACACCAAAGTGCATTCAGTGACATTGGGTAGTTAACTTTTTTAGGACTCATGATACTTTTCTATCTCTTTCATAGTGAGAATGCATTACTTTGATAAGAGGACAGGTTTAAATTACATTAAAAGGATCTGGAGTGTCCTTTTTAACACCTAGCCTCCATAACTCTATGCCTTTAAATTTTTCCACATCCTGGGCTAATGAGGGTTGAATCTGAAAACTGGCAAGACACATTAGCCGTCCAGATCCTATATTTAGATTCTAGGGTGAATACTGTGTGTCAAATACGCATGCAGAGAGGAGGCAGGGCAATTTGGCAGGCTGGATCACGTTCCTCTAAGCCAGGTAACAGGCATAAAGGGGCATGAGCTTTATTCCCTCGGCTGTAGAATCAGAGGTTGGGTCCTGATGAGCTTCCTTCAAAACTGAACAGCAACAGATTTTCCGTGAGCATTTTAGCTCCATAAATAACACTCTTGCACTGCAGCATAATGAGGGAGGGAAGAGAGAGGATTCTGGAATCTCTGATCCACCCTGCTACTCTCTTGCTATATTGTTTAACCTCTCTGTGCCTCATTCATAAAATGGAGACCTCAGAGGGTTGTTATGAAGATTCGTTGAGTTGCTACTAGTGCCATGCTCAGGAAAATGACTACCTCATAGTAAGCATGCAATGCCCGGGGAAATTCCTTGTTATTACAGAAAATATGAATAATCAGAAAAGAAGAAACAATTTCCCACATTTCTTTTAGAAAAAAATAGGCAAATATCAACCCATCTATCACCTGCATCACTCTTACTTAGAAATCATCACTATTAGCATTTAGGGTCATTTTCAAACAGATTTTTTTGTCTTTATTCATATATACTATGTGTAAACTAACTTCTTTTGTTTGGAAACAGTTCTGTATACTTGAGATTGACCTTGTCCACAAGGTCAATTGTCCTTGACCTTCAGTGCTTACCAAGCTGAATGATTTGTGCAGAAGATCATTCATTCAACCAACAGATATCTCTCGAACATCTCCCGTGCTGGACCCTGTTCCAGGTGCTGAGAACACAGCCATGAACCAACCAGGAAGGACAGGGGAGTTCCTGCAGCCAGAAGCCTGGCGTTCTAATGCAGACCCACAGAAAATAAGCCAAATAAATCCTTAAAATCCTGGGTGACTCAGAAGATCTAAATACTTAAAAATTATTATCACAAAGAGACTTGGTAAGGGCAGGAACACAGCGAACTGTGCACCCTCACAGATGCTCAGTAGGTGCCCAGGGGACATGGAAGGAGTGGGGCTCCCTGCCCCCTGGACGGCCTCACCCCATATCCTTCATGGCAGTGATGGCTGAAGGGCAGCCACATTTCTTTACTCCCCCAAGTCTGTGAGGAGGAGGTAGCACTGATGCTAAGTTCTTGATCCGTCCCCACCCAAAGGAGCGTGTTGGATCCACTTTTGGGATGGGTCAGTGCTTTCTGACTCACCAGCAGATAAGATGTTAGATGGGCACACACAGGGTAGAGGGAGGGGGCAGGCAGAGTGGCCAGGTAGGATTCACGGAGAGGGTGACAGGAAGCATGGAGACACGGGGGGGCTGTCCTTCCCTGTAACTGCTGAATGGCGTGAGCTAGAACTCACATACCGTGCAATCGGCCCGTTTACAGCCACAGTTCAGTGGGCTGGGGCGTATTCTCACACGTGCAACCACTAACACTATCGATTCTCCAATATTACGTCACCTGGCAGAAGCCCTGAACCCTTAGCTGCTGTCCCCTCAGTCCTGCAGCCCCAGCCCTAGGGCAACTGCTCATCCACCTCCTGTGTCTAACCACGTGCCTGCTCTGCACAGTTCATGTCACGGCGTGACACAACAGGTGGCCCGTGTCGGGCTTCTTGCGCTTTTGAGGCTCATCTGTGTCGCCCAGGCGTGGCCTTTCATCTCTTCTCGCTGCCGTGTGACCTTCTGAACTCCTGTTGCTCTTTTAAAGAGCATGGACTCCCTGCTCTCCACAGGAAGACGGAAAGGAAGGCTGTGGGAAGGGCAGGGCGGGACTGGATGCAGTGTCCACCCAGTGTCCCCGTGACAATGCAGGATATCCAGGAGTGAGCTGATGGACGGTGGGAGCTGTCACTCATCAGCCTGTCCTAGCTGGCGTGGACTAACTGAGCAGGCGGGGCGTGGCTGGAGGAGGGGGGACACAGGTGTGTGCCCTGGGAGGGTGCATCTGCCCTGCAGCCCCTTCCCCTTGCCCTCCTGCTTCCTGGCCACCATGAGTGGGCCCCGCTGCCTCTGCCACACCCTTCCTGAGGCATGACGTTCCGCCTTATCTTGTCCTAGAGCAATGGAGTAGCCGACCAAGGACTCAATCTCTGAAACCGCGAGTTAAACTGAACTTTTCCTCCCCTAAGTTTTAGCCAGGTATTCTGGTCACGGTGATGAACACAGGTGGTAAGTTCTAGGCTCCCCCAGGTCTGTCACTCCACAGTGTGCGACCTCAGACACACAGCTTCCTGCTCTGAGAGATGGGAGTTTCTTCTCACTCGACTGCTGTCCGATTAGAAATGACAAACGTGAAGTCCTGGCTCGCAGTAGGCCCTCATGATTAGAGCCATGACAGGGACCTGAGCAATGCCATCCCGCGGCTGTGACAAGGCATGACACGGCAGGTGCAATCTCCCACTGCCCTCCCCCTGTCAGTTCCAGCTTTCTTTCAGAAAGTCACCTCTGGGTGTGACAGACCCAAATGTGGTGACAAGAGGGGTTCCCAGTACAGAATATCTTCTTCCCATCTTCTCAAACATGTGGTCAACGTCACAAAAATCTCCTTTCAACATTCCCATCCTTTGCCCCCATGCCCCTGCTCCTGCAGTGCTGGGGATGGGACCCTGTCCTTGCACACGCTAGACAAGTGCTCGGAGCCCCGAGCCGCACCCCTGCCCTCCGCCAGGTTCTCTTAAATTCCCAAATACCCAGTCCACACTTCCTTCTTCTCCCCATCCTACCCAGTTCTCCTCCATTTTACACGTTCACCATCTATTGTTCTTGCCCTCAGTCTTGAGATCAAAGTCCCCAACTCAACACCCACCACGGGGACAATGGCAGCAGATCTTTCTGGGTTGGAGCTGCCCAGCAGGAGGCCTCTTCCTGGAAGGGAAAAGGCCCACAGCAAGCACCAGGAGACACTCTGTCTTACTGTCATAGACATTTCCTGTCCACCCCTTCCATTTGCCAAAGCCGCAGGCAAGGCCCGCCAAGTTAGTACACTGCAGAGTTGGGCCATGAATTCAGATCCCTGGATTTTTATCCAAATGAAATTGCATTGGTGAGAAAAGTCACACAAAGGAAGAGTTTGAATCCAAAGCTACTACTGGGATCCTGTAGTTAATCCACAGAATTAGGGTTTGGCTAAAGTGGTTACGACGTTCTCCACTAAGAACAAACCCACATAATCACCTCTCTGGTCTCTGACCTGACCCAGCCTTGAGAACCACTGCCATCGGTCAATTATCTGGAATAAAAATGTTCTTTTTGCTGACATCTTGAAAATGTTACTAAAACCAAACACCAATGGTTGACCATTCACTTTGTGCTGGCCACCTGTTTACTGCCACACCTGGCTGTCTTATCACAGGAGCCCTTTGGGACAGGTCCTAATTGTCCCCAGGTAACAGGGGAGAAAACAGTCTTAAGAGGAGGAGGAACTTGCCTGTGGCCTCTCTGGTGAGAAGAGGCAGGACCCAGGTTCTGGCAGCTCCCAAATCCAATATGCTTAATTGTAACTCATATTAATCGTATGTTGAACAATTTGCCTAATAATAATAATAGTTTCCTTTTGTTGATCATGTATTATGAGCCAGGTGCTATTCCAGTTAATTTAATTCTCATAGAAACCCTACTCAGGACTGGGGATGTGGCTCAGTGGAAGAGTGCTTGACTCACACCAGTGAGATCCTGTTTCAACCCCCAGTGCTGCAAACAAACAAACAAAACACCTACTGTGTGGTTACTAATGTTAGTGCTGCCATTTCTTGCTATACAGTCACAGAAAGATTAAGCCACCTGCTCAAGGTTGCCCAGTTGAGAAATAGGGAACTTACTCCAGCCTGGTCATGACCCTTCCAGAGGTTTTTAGATTCATCTAGATCTTACAATAACCTTCTGCATCAGCATAATTACAAAGAATAATGCTAAACAGACAGATGACAGAATGAAGCTAATGAGGTTGGGAGTGCTCGTTTACATAAACTTACATTCAGGATCTTGAACTTTGGGAGCAAACCATTAAGAAAGGAAATCATCTTCTATTTACTTTTTTTTTTTTAAGAGATGTTGCCCAGGCTGTCCTTGAACTCTTGGACTCAAGTAATCTCTGTGTCCACCTCCTGAGTAGCTGGGACTACAGATATGTGCTATAGAGTCCTGCTTATGTTACTTTCTAACCTCATCAGAACAGTCTAGAGCTGCAAGCATTTCAATAGAAGCCCTGTTCTAGCTGGATAGAACTTCTGCAAGTTTTAAATGAAAAGATACATGTGAAAGTTGATGTCATCCAAACACCCCCACGTGCTGGGTGAGTCTTAGAAATAGAATTGATGGAAGTAATACCAAGTCATGAACTTACTAGATATATCCTGGTCAAATTTTTAATTCTTCCATGGGTTAAAAAGGAGAAGGAACTAAGGTTTGAGGAGACAAGAAAGAAAAAGGTTTAAATGAAAATGACAGATTATAGATATATTTCTTCTTCAACAGCAACGGTGTTATCAAAACAATGACCTCATTTAGAATCACGACAAGGCATAATAATTCTTATTTTACGAGGAGGGAAAATGAAACATAATGATTACATGACCCAGCAGAAGTCTCCCAGTGGGTTGGGGGCATTAAGTACAAATTGACGCAACATTTTTTATCATAATTTGGTGACTGCTGTCTAAATTTAGACATGTCTAAATACATGAATGTCCTTTGACAGAGTAATTCCACTTCTAAGAGCTTGTCCCATAGAAATATTTCTATAAGTAACAAGAACATGCTTACAAAAGTGCTTCCGGAGCATTGTTCATGATTCAAGCCAAACATCCATTCACAGGGATTGGTTAAAAGTATGGTACAGACCTGTCATTCTTCTGGAGCCACTAAAAATAATGAGATAGACCTGTATGTATTGGTATGAAAAGATGTCCATGATATGTTGTCAGCTGAAGAAAAAAGCAAGTTAACGTACAATAACCATAATATAAATATATTATATAATATAAATATATGTGCTTATACATATTTATATGCTGGTAGCAGGTGACACTACAGGCTGACACACTCAACAGTGGCTGCCTCACTGGAGGTTGGACCTTTCTTGCTGCACGAGAGCTTCTGTTTATCCTCACAAAGGGTCTCAGCTAATACCAGAACCAGCTCCTGAGCCACAGCTTAGGACACTCCCCGCACTGGGTCCCCTTGGGTGGCAAAGCCCTTCTCTGCTCCTCATCTGTGAGGCTGGATGCAGATAAGAATGTCCTCCCCCTTTGTTCACTTGACCTTGCCTTCCTGCTCCAATGAACACATCTCCCCAAAATGTAAGGTATAGATCCTGCAGCCTTCAGGTGAGGGACTCGGCCTCCCCCACCTGGAGCCTCCCCTATACCCTGGCCTGCAGTCATTTCAACGCCCACGCACGGTGGGAAGTGTGCCAGAAGCTGCTGCTGTCCAGCTGGGGGCTGGCAGGTCTCCAGATGGGAGGCCCTGTGCTGGGCACTTGGGTCCCTGGGTGGCCCTTAGCTCCTTGGCATCAGGCAGATCTGGGTTCAAATCCCTGGTCTCTGGCGCTATGAGCTGTGTGACCTTGAGCAAGTCTTATATTCTCCCAGCCCCAGTTTCTGCACCTCAGTGTGAAGGTGGCATCTCTCTGAGAGCAGTTCTGAGCATCACACTGAAACATGGAGTACTAGGCACAGCATGTACTGAGGCAGGTACGTGCTCCATCAATCACAATCACGCCTTTGTAACAGGTCTTCTCTGCTCTCAGAGACGTACCTGGGAACAGCATAGGAACTAAGTCCTGGCAGCATCCTCAAGGCACAAGTAGGTGGTGTGGCCAAGATGAGGAGCTTATTTATTTCACTATTTTTATGGTGCTGGGGCTTGAACCCAAGGCCTCGTGCATGCTAGACAAACCCTCTACCACTGAGCTGCATCCCCAGCTCAAGAATGTCCCTTAATCCACAGGCAAATCCTAATAGCTGGGACTGCCATACAATCTAAGTTTAAAATAGGGAAAACAAATCTCTCTGGTTTCTATCCCTTGCTTGGGCTCCCATCTCTTCCCCCTAGATGGGAGACACTGAAGCATGGTGTAATGTGCTACCCCTGTCCTCTCTATGGCTGAAAAACCAGGTTTCAGTTCCTAGGAAGCGGTGCCAAACAGCAGTGCTGTTTCCTTTATTGTTGTGGCTTCTAGGAAACTAAGGGCCGTATTTCTGTTTATTGTAAGAACATTTTTGACGCCATTATTCACATTGCATAACGTGTTAGGGATGGGCCCAGTACTTCCTCAACCAGTGGCTTGTCATTTTTTCTTATAGATACTGAATTATGTAACAGGTTGTGTTTCCTCTTTGCCTTGTCTCTTCTAAGAAACCTCTGTGTTGGCCAGAGGGTACAAATCTTCAGTCATAAGAGAAATTAATTCTGTGAATCTAAAGCAGATCATAGCAACTATAGTTAATACTGGATTGTTTACTCAAAATTTGATAAGAGAGCAGATTGTAAGTGTTCTCACCCCCCCACACCCACACCCACGCCTGCACTCACACACTCACCCTCAAACGAATGGTGATGGATGCGTTAATTAATTTGGTTGTGGTAATGATTATGCAATATATGCACATTAATTAAATCATCACATTGTACACTTTGAACATACACAATTGAACATAAAACAATTTTTGTTTGTCAGTTAAATATTTAAAAATTTTAGAAAATCTCTAGCAAGCATAGTCCTTGAAGCGAATATTTTACTAACTGCAGTTAGTGGTTTTCCTTGTTCCCAAATATTAATTTTTCCTTGACTCAATTGCTGTATTTACTTAAAAATCTTATATTTTATGTGTTTCTGTAACTATTACAAATCTCTGAAGTAGGGAATAAACAGTTAAGGAAATAAAAAGTAAATAATCAATTTCCTTTGACAGGTAAGTAATCAATTTCCCTGCCACCATTTCCTAAAAAAATCAAGTGATAAAGTAATGATTATTTGTGACCCGGCACGGTGGTGCAGGCCTGTAAGCCCAGAGAACTGGGAGGCTAAGGCAAGAGGATCCCAAGTCCAAGGTCAGCCTCGGCAATTTAGTGAGACCTGTCTCAAAAATAAAAATCAAAAGGGCTGGGGATGTAGTTCAGTGATAGAGCACCCCTGGGGTTCAATCCCCAGTACTGAGAAATAAAGAAAGAAAAAAGATTATTTGTATATATATAAAAATACACATACAGTGTTAAGAAATTTATCTAATGGGGGGGTATGTGTATAATATAATCTGATTTTATAGGAAATTTTTTTTATGGTTTCCTTCTCTCTGCTCAAAATGAGATTCCCAAATAAAATGTGGATATTCAATTACAAAGCACATTTAAAAACACTCACTGACTATATGAAGCTAAAATATGCTATTCTTCAAGACAGGATTTTTACATCTCAAAAATGACTTAGGCATCCTCTTTTGAGTTGCACTGGCTGAAATTCTTAACACACACATTTAAAAATAATCCCCACATCTGTCCCGATGGATAGAGACTGGAGGATAATTTCACACCATTTCTGTCCCAGAAGAGAACTCTGCTGGGGACGGTGGCTCTGACTTGGTGTAACATGAGATGGGTTATATATGACCATGATCTACCCAACAGCTGACACCGCTCTCCCTAGACCTCCTGTCTGCCCTGAGGTGCTCCAAGAAATGAACTTGGCAAAATTTATTCATGTTCTAAATACCATTGACAATATGGGTCATAGAGTGATGTGTCTGCTGGATATGTACATAGACGAAGCTCTTATTTTTAAAAAATAAAGTTGAATTTCATTTGCAGTGGCTCTACTATGTTTTGTTGCAGGTCTGAAGAAGAGCTAGCCTGGGCTTAACGTCACTTTCAAATTGCTGAATTTGTGGTGTCATCGTCATTGCAATGTCACCTTGGCTAGGGACATATATTTTTTGCAGTGCTGAGGAGGAGCCCATGGCCTTATGCTTGCAAGGTAAGTGCTGTACCTCTAGCAGTATCCCCAACCCTAGGGACATAAATTTTCTAACCCTCCCCCACCCAGATTCATGAGATTGAAAATGGGAAGTCACTCAGGTGCATGATATCATAACTGGATTCCGCTTGGAGATAACATGGAGGAAACAGAGGGTTCTATCTCACCTGGTGAGCTGCAGGTTGCATCCTGCTCCTTGTGATTCAGCCCCTACTGGGAAGCCTCAAAAAAGAATCCTGGCACACAATGATAATTTAGACATACCATGTCCTGCTCAAGAAGATTCTAGAAGTTTGGGTCTGATGATAGAATCCAAGAGAGTGGCTTGTGGGGCTGGCGTGTAGCTGAGAGGTAGAGCACTTGACTAGCATGAGTGAGGTTCCGGGTTGGATCCCCAGCACCACAGAAGGAACACAAAGAGAACCTGTCTCTGCTTTTCCCCTCAGAGATGTGTTAGAACACTGGACAGAGAAAGCGAAGACCAGGGCCTAGCCCCAGGCCCCACTGCTGTGTGACGGTGAGAAACTTCTCAACCCTTCTGGGTCTCTGTCTCTGTCTCTCTCTCTGCCTGTCTCTCTTTCTCCCAATACTGGGGATAGAACCCAGGAACACTTTACCACTGGGTTCTACATTCCCAGCATTCCCCCCCACACCCACACACTTCTTAATCAGACAGGCAATTTAGCTAGGGCTGGACTTAAACTTGCAATCCTCCTGCTGAGCTTCTACTTATAAAATGAAGCCCAGAGCTTCATACCCCAGATATGTCTGTACAGACCATCTGCCCAGGACCAGGCTTGGTGCAAGGCAACAGGACGAATGAGATAAACACAGACTCAAATGGAACCGCGTGGAGCTCAGAGTGTATCAGAGGAAACCAACACACAATTGTTAAATGCACAATATTTCGATTGTGATGATAACCGACACTGATGGGGACTATGTATCAGGATTAAAGATGATCCTTGGAATCCTACAACAACTATGTGAGACAGACAGGTCCTATTATGAGAGCCATTTTATATGTGGAAAAATGGAGGCTTAATGAAGTTGACTAGGTCAGGGTCGCATGGAAAGAAGTGGTAGTTTGGATTTCAAGGGCAACTTGTACTTCCCCCCCCCCCCCAAGTACTGGGGATGGAACCCAGGGCCTTGCACACGCTAGAGAAGCGCTCTACCACTGAGCTCTGTCTCCAGCTCCCCATTTCCTCTCAAGTGATCACAGACCTGGAGACGACCTTTAGAATTGGCCATTTCACAAAAGGGCGTCTACCACTGTTCCACACTGGGGCTTTTTCTGAAGACCCCTATTGTTCAGAAAGCACTGCTCCTGAAGCCCTAGGAAGGCCACAGGCAGACAGCAGCAGGTGGCCAGATCTGGCTGCTTCCACTCTGCCCTCCTGGTGGCCCGTAACACCATTCAATCTGCTCCGCTCTCCTGGCTCCATAGCAAGCCAAATCAACCCACAGCAAATCAACTCCAAAGAATATGGAAAAATAGCAATAAATAGACACTGTACTTCCCTTGACCTTTAAACTGATTATAGCCCTGATTGCCTTCCAGTTCTGAAGTGTAATGAAGTGGCAGTTGTGCATGGGAGAGTGGCCTGGGCTGAGCCAGCGGTGGTCAGAGCCCAAGCTGCTGCTCTGAGGGATCCCCGATGGGATGTGCTCCTACTCTGCAGCCGTTTCTGGGTATTGACTCATTTAAGCCTCACAGTTCCGTTCATGAATCCCATTTTTACTTATGCTCACTTTGTGCCAGGTGCTATGCCAGGGGATGAGACAGGCAAACCAGATCTTTTTCTCATGGAGCCTACATTCTTATGGGGAAGACACAAAACTGCCAGATAAACAAAACCCAGATGCCCAGTCAAGCATCAGCTGGACTTGCCTTGTTGCTCAGAGCTGAGAACTGGACGCCTAGAGGACTCCATGTTTTTGTCGCCTACCCCCCACAATATGGTGATCACACCAGGGGGGACTCTACACTGAGCTACATCTTCAGCCCTTTGTATTTTATTTTTTTGAGACAAGGTCTTCCTAAGTTTCCCAGACTGACCTTGATCTTTTGATCTTCCTGCCTCAGCCTTCTGTGTGTGCACCAACACATCTGCCTCTGGACTCCATGTTTTAAAAGAGCACAAAATAATTGGGGATCCTGCATCTCCTTAGGGTCTCCACCCTGGCTGAACGTCAGCACCGGGGAAGATCAACACTCAACACTGATGCCTGGGGCTCACCCACAGCAATGATGTCAGGATCTCTGGACGTGAGGCACTGGAATTTTTTTTTTTTTTCACTTAAAAGCTCAAAATAATAGTGAATTTACAAAAGAGTTGCAATAATTGTACAAAAAACTCCTAGATGCACCAATTTTTTTGTATTTCACCATATTTACGTTGACATTTTCTATGTGTATATGCACATGTGCTTGTGTAGTACACATTATCTGTTTCTGAATTACTTAAGACCAATCTGCCTATCATGTCCTTTGACCCCTAAAACCTTCAGCATGTATCTTAAGCAAGAGCTGAGGCCTGGGGACGTAGATCAATGGTAGAGTGCTGGCCTAGCAGGGGCAAGGCCCTGGGTTCAATCCTCAGCACTGCAAGAAAACAAATAAATAAGGCAATTTCTTACTTGATCTGAGTTCACTGATCAAAATCAGGAAAGTTAGTACTGTTACTTATTAGCTAATATGAAGCCTGAATCTCAGGTTTAATGTCCTTTATCAATTTTTTTCCCTGGCCAGGACCCAGTCTGGGGTGGTGCACAGCATTCACCTGCCCTGTCTCTTTGGTCTCCTCTACTCTTGACTTTGGCATTTTTTGAAGAATCAGTTATTTTATAACATGTCCTTCAATGTGCGTCTCTTTCCTCATTATCACATTCAAGCTATGGATTCTGGACAGGAGTAGCGCATAAGAAATGTGTCCTCTGCACTTCTTATCAGGAGACGCACGAAATTGGCTTGTCCCTTTCCTAGTGCCTTTACTTTTGAGCATGAGGCCACTCTGAGGGGTAGCTATCTTTCCTTTGCCATCCTGAAGAGGTCTGGCTATTGGGTAAGGAGACCCCAAGAGAAAAAGGCTGGGAGTGGACTGGGGTCAGGTGGTGGTAGAAGAGGGGGAGTCAGGGTAGGTCCTCACAAGGGGTCTCTGCAGCCTGCTGTTTCCCCTGAGGAAAAACCCAAATGAAACACGCACGCCAAGTCAGAGAGCCAACACGGGGGGCCTGTCCACAGGTCACAGGTGGCCAAGTGGGCTTGGCTGAAGCAGTGGCAGTCAAGAAATGATGGCAATAGAAAGTGTCCTTTTGTATCTCCCTCTTTCCCACCCAGACCCACAGGAGGGAAGAGACTCAGAAGAGGAGGGGACAGAGGCACAAAGACCAGACAACCCTCTTCCTGTACCCAAGCCCATGGGGGGGGAGGGGCAGAGGGGCTGGGTGAGCATTAAGGTGGGGTTGAGACTGAGATTTTAAGACTAGACTTTGTGAAATCAGAGCATACAGAAAAGACAAGGAACAACCTGCCCCTAACATGCCATGAAAGAAAGGGACTTCAGAGAGAAGAGCTGAAGGCAGTTCTGGGGCGAAAACAAAACTTGTCTAGATCACCCCCTCTTGAGAGCTCCAATAAACTGATTCCTGCCCCTGACCCTTAGTAGGGTACCTAGGGAGTCCTCTCTGAGGACATGTGTCCCTGTCTAAAGGATGAGGAGAAGCTGGGAAGGGTGACACAGCAGGATAGGAATGGGAACCGTGAAGTCCCTAGGTAAGAAGGCATGGCATTTTTTAAGAACTAAAAAGAGACCGGCTGGGCACAGTGGTGCACGCCTGTCATCCCAGCCACTTGGAAGGCTGAGGCAGGGGTATGGTATCGTGAGTTCAAGGCCAGCCTCAGCCAAAGTGAGGTGCTAAGCAACTCAGTGAGACCTGTCTCTAAATAAAATACAAAATAGGGCTGGGGATGTGGCTCAGTGGTCCAGGGCCCCTGGGTTCAATCCCTGGTATCAAGAGAGAGAGAGAGAGAGAGAGAGAGAGAGAGAGAGAGAGAGAGAGACTGGGGGTTGTAGCCCTCTGAGGCCGGTATGAGTACAGGGTCGTCTGGGACACTTAGAGGACCAAAGTTTGCATGCCTTGTAGTCCACTGAGCTATGGATGACTATTTGCCCATGGTTTTCATATTTGTAAAGTACTACATGGTTATTTAAAAGACTCCAATACTGTACTTCCTCCCCTCTGGTCCAAATTTCCAAAGATAACTATCATTGGTTTTCTTCCAAACTGCTCAGACATCTGTTTTTCATATGTATATCTTCTATTTGAATAAAAAATTGTAGCTCAAAAATTTTTTTTCCATTTGCAAATATATCATGAATCTCCTTCCACATCACTGGTTAGCTATACCATGGAGTGCTAAACATCGTGACCTCCTCTCTGGCTGATAACCAGAATGATATTCAGAGTGTATTAAATGAAAAAGAAGACCATATAACAGAATTTATACATAATCTAATTTTTAATAAAACATGACTAAATATTTATTTGTATTTTTGATACTGGAAAGAGTAATTTAGCAGGATGAACACTAAAACATTAGTTTTAATGGGGTTTCTGGGCCTTACCTCCTTTTCTGGCTACTGCTTTCTTAATTTCCCTACTGTGGATGTGTAGCAACTTAAAGTTTAAAAATTTTTAAAAAACTTTAAAGGGAAATGGTGACCCTGGTAGAAAAGAAGTATAATGGGGTTCTCCAGAGAAACAGTGCCAATAGGAAATTATAGATTATATACATACAAAGAAAGAAAGAAAGAAAGGGAATTAAGGAATCTTAGCTATAAGGAAGAGATTTACTATAAGGCGTAGGCTCACAGGAATACGGAGATTGGAGAGCCCCACCATCGGCCTTCCTCAAGCGGGAGATCTAGGGAAGCTGGGCTGTGCCTCAAAGGTTTGGCACCTGGGAAGCCCACGGTGTAGAGTCCAGCTCAGGTCTGAAGGCCTAAGAACTAGGAGTATCAGGGGCAGGAAAAAGCCAACGTCCCAGCTCAAATTGGCACAGTGAATTCAGCCTTCCTCACCTTTTGCTCTGTCAGGCCCTCAACAGATTGAATGATGCCCACTATTATGGTCTGGACATGAGTGTCCTCCAAAAGCTCATGCATGAGACAATGCAAGAAGGTTTGCAGGGGAAAGAATTGTGTACTAGTCAGTAAATCAGTCCCCAAACAGGGATTAAGCTGTAAATGAAGACAGAATGTGGCTTGAGGATGTGGTCAATGGGGGTGTGCTTTATGGGCACATAAGTTGTCCCTGGACAGTGGATTCTGGGCTCGCACTCTCTTTCTCTCTCTCTCTCTCTCTCTCTCTCTCTCTCTCTCATTGGTGGTCATGTCCTGAGCTGCTTTCTTCCACCACAACCTTCTTCCATGATATTCTGCCTCACCTTGATTCCCGAGGAATGGAGGCGGCTGTCTACGGACTGAGACCTCTGAAACCCTGAGCCTCCACATAATCTTTTCCTCCTTAAAATTGTTCTTGTCGGGTCTTTGGCCACAACAGCAAAAGCTGACTAAAACGCCCCCCACATTTGGAAATGAAGCCATCTGCTCTGTTCAGCTCACCAACTCAAATCCCAATTCTAGAAGCATCCTCACAGATGTACCCCAGAAATAATTTTACCAGCTATCTGAACATCCCACGGCCCAGCCAAGTTGACACTTAAGAGTAACCATCACAAAAAGGGAGAAGACAGGTACAAAATACCACTTAAGTTCAGGCACACAATCAAAAATTTAAAAGAATGAATGGTTGCAGATATGCTGTTTCTAAAATAATGGTTTCTTTTGTTTTTTTTGTTTCATCTTGTTTTGTTTTTTGTTTTTTTATGTCTTGTAGCTTAAAAACTAAAAACCTGAAAATACAAGGTGACACCAAGGTCACCCCTGAAGGAAGAAAATGACCATGTAAATAATCTCAACTCTGTCATTCCAGGGCAGAATCTTAAGATGTAGTCCCTTGGCCCTGTACAAATTGAGTTCTGTGTAGACACGAGGTCCTCATAACGCCTCAGGGGCTTCCTTCTTGAGCTCAGAAGAAGGATCAGGCTTTTCCTGAAGACACTGAGGACAGTGAGCCAAGCTACTGACCTTTGCGCTCCTGTTTCATCCAGAATATTCTCACTCGATGGCGAATGTTCTTGTCCTCCCGTAGCTTCTTCTGCCAGGTACGCAGTTCTTGAATCTCAGGATCACAGCGAACCTGGAAAAGCCCCAGAAAGCTTCAGTCCCTTTTCGGTGTACTTCTGTGCATTATTAGTTTATTAACCCTGTGTAGAAAAGCCTTTATTAATCAATTAGAGATATTTTTTACATAAGGGTACATTCCTGCCCTGTCCCCAGCACTGGGGGTTGGACCAGGGTGCTCTACCACTGAGCCACATCCCCAGCCCTTCTTCTTTTTGTTTTGTTTTGAGACAGGGTCTCCATAAGTTGCCCAGGCTGGCCTCGAACTTGCAATCCTCCTTCCTCGGGCTCTTGAGTTGCTGGGGTTACAGGTGTGTGCTGCAGTGCCTGACTGGACACACTTTTGACTCTCAAGGAATCATTGCTCTAACTGCATTATCTACATTCCCAAAGCTCACATGTTTGAACATAAATGAGGTTTTATGAATATTTGTTATAGTAATGGTAGGTTGGGCGCATTCTAGATCTATGTTATCCCCTAGAAATACAATGTAGTCAACATGTTTAAATTTCCTGTCTCATTTTTTTAAAAAATGAGATTATTTTTTAAGAATATGTTTTATTTAACCTAAAATATCCAAAAGTTTGCCATTCATTTCAGCCATTCAATTTATATTGATGTAATCAATATAAAATTGAGATATTTCACTTTCTGTTTTCCATGCTAAATATTCAGCATATGATGCATTTTTGCACATACAGTGAATCTGTCTGGATAAGTGCTCGGTAGCCTCATGAAGCTGGGGCCTACTGTACTGGATAGCACAGTTCTAGATTGATCTCTGTAAGTAGATTAACCCCAGCTCCATCCACTTTACACCAGGTGACTGAGTATCTACTTCATGCTAGGCGTGAGAAGGAGACGATGATTAATAGCAACTGTAGTAACTATTATATTTGCTTTACTCATATACCTCCTATGTCCTAGGCATTATGTATTTTTACAAATTTTAGCCAGGCATGGTGGCAAATGCCTGTGATCCCAGTGACTCATGAGGCTGAAGCAGGAGGATCCCAAGTTCAAGGCCAGTCTCAGCAACTTAGTGATACCTGGGCTCAAAATAAAAAATAAAAAGGACTGGGGACATAGCTGGGTAATGAAGCAGCTCTGAATTCAATCCCTATAATAAGAAGAAAAATTATTTTACAAATTTAAATCATTAAATAACCCGATGAGGCAGGAATGACGATTCCTATTTTTATAAATGAGAGAACTGGGTTGCCAATGCTTAGAGTTGGGAATGGAGCTGGGATCCACACTTTGGCAGACGAGCCTTTGAGAATCAGGAGCCTAACAGGACACAGGAGCAACATCCACAAGGAGTGGCAGGAGAAAGATACCAGGGAAAATGTGTAACTAAGAAGAACCAATTTAAAAAAAAAAAAAAGGAAATATCAAAGATATCAGTAAGTCTAAGGGAACAGGGTTGGAATCTAACCAGCCTAGAGTGGTCAGGCAGGAGGTGACTCCTGAGGTGAGTTTTGAAGAATGAAGTGGAGTTAGTCTTGGGGAGAAGGGGTGGAGTGGACTGGTGTCCGGGACAGAGGCCAGCCTGCACAGAGGTATGTAGGCACGAAGCAGTCCTGTTGACTAAGATAAAGGACAAGGTCAAAAGCAGTAGAGGGTTTGGAAGAGCCACAGCTACTGAGGCCCAACCCTGTTCCAATCATCCCTCCACCTCTCCACTTGCCAGAGGAGGTGTTCCTTACAAAGTGGACCCCAAGACCAGACGTTGGTGGCTCTACACACATGGATGTGTGTCAACTTTTTTTTTTTTTAAAGATAAGTTATAGTAGCAAAAGAATGTCAGGGAACATTCTGGAAAAGGAAAGACCACTTTTTCAAAGAAGTTGCCATGGTAACCAGCACCCATTCAGCTCTGGGTCAACTATTAAAGACAGCCACGCTGGGGGCTCCCTTACTAAATCAGCTCTGCTCACTTAAAATGAGGTGGTAGCGTCATGTTCAGGGGAACAGTATCCTGTGCTGAAATTAGTATGCGAACTGGGGAAGTCACATGCCACTAGATCACTGTGGCCCCCTCCTGTCTTCCCAGGGTTCCCAGGTGCCCAAGGGGATGGTCTGCTGGCTCTTCTGCCCTTGAACCTTGACTCTGACAGTCAGGAACTAGTACCTCAGCTGCTGGGAGGGAGCAAGAGGAACAGAAGCAGAAATGGGGACCTCATATAGCTCAGGACACAGCGTCTGCAGGGCAGGAGTAATGGGAGCCAAGAGAGGTGACGCTGGGCAGCACAGGCTTGTCTAACTGGGAAGCTGCTCCCTCACTACTGATCTCATGATGCTACCAAGCCAGTCTCTGCTTTTACAGGCCACCACTGGGTCAGTGACCCACCCAAGTCACTGGGCTGCCTTCTTCAGTCACTGCAGTCCTTTAAGGGAGCCCAAGCCTAGGCTCTCAGGTTCCACCTTTTTAAAGTCACCCACACAGTCACCTCCCCATGCCCCAAAGGGCTCATTGAGTCAGGTTTCACCACTAGCCCCCTCGCAGCCCCCAAACCACCATTCTCTCCTGATTTACTCCTATCAACAAAGGTCCACCTCTTCTTCTTCTCTTGATAATTTTATTTGGGGGAGATTTATTGTCCTTGTGTCCAAGAGCAACAAGTAACCTAATGGTTTCCCTTTTCAAAAAGTGATCAAATACATATCACGTAATATATACCATTTTCATCTTTTAAAGTATACAGCTCTGGGGCATTAAGGACATTCGCAATGTCATGCAACCATCCGTGCTCAATGTTATGGTCTGGACATGAGATGTCCCCCAAGAGGTCCTCTGTCAGTACTAGAATGTTCAGAAGTAAAACGATTAGATTATGAGGACTGTAACCCGATGGTTTAGTTAGCATCTGTGTCACTGTGACCAAAATACCTGACAAGAACAACTTGGAGGAAGGAAGGTTTATTTGGGGCTCATGGTTTCGAGATCTCGGTCCATAGCTCTGGGCCCAAGGTAAGGAGGAACATCATGACATAAGGGCATGGCAGAGAAAAGCAGTGCCCCTCATGCCTGGGTCAGGAAGCAGAGAGACAGAGGGAGAAGGAGGGACCACAGAAAGAACGACCCTCAGGGCACACCCCGGTGACCCACCTCCTCCAGCCACATGGTACCTGCCTCTCATAATTCTCACAATTCAGTCATTTCACCTCTGAGCATTCTGCAGAAACAAAGGAGACTGGGGAGGATGACTCACATCCAAACCACAACATCCAATCAGTGGATTAATCCACTTGATGGATTCATAAGTTGTGGACCACTGTACTTGGGTGGTAACTGTAGGCAGGTGGGGCATGGCTGGAGGTGGTCATCACGGGGGGCGTGGCCTTTGGGGGTTCTATATTGTCCCAACAGCTCCTCCTTTTGCTATCTGCTTCCTGACCACACCATGAGGTAAGCAGCTGTCCTCCACCACTGACCTTCCGCCATGATGCTTTGCTCTACCTTAGGCCCAAAGGGAAGGAGTCAGCAACCTCTGAAACTGTGAGCTCAAAACAAACTTTACCTCCTCTAAGTTGGTCTTGTATTTTGGTCACAGAGACAAAAAGCTGACATGCTCATCTAGTTTCAAAACACTTTCATCAATTCGAAAGGAAACTCCATACCTGTCAAGCAGTCACTCCCCAACCTCCCCGCACCCACCCCTGCCACCCACCCCTGCCACCCACCAATCTGCCTTACTTCCCAGAGTCTTAGACATTTGCTGATTCTGGATATTTCATATAAATGAAGTTATACACTCTGTGAGGCCTTTTGTGTCTGGATTCTTTTACTTATACAATGCTTTCAGGTTTACCCACATGGTACCGTGTATCAGTATTCCATTCCTAAGATTCCACTGTACAGTTATACCACATTATTCTTGTCCCTTTATCTCTTCATGGACATTTGAGTTGTCACCTTTTGGCTATTGTGAACAGAGCTTCTATGAACCTTTGTGTCCAAATTTTTGTTTAATCACCTATTTTCCTATAGTCATTGGATTCTCAATTACCTAAACATTCTCAAACAAAAACACCCATTTCCACAACATCAGGAAACCGGAGGCTGTTCACAGGCCTCTGCTGCCCAGTGTGGTGTGACTTTCCTGTTTGGCCAGAGACTCCTCCCTCTGTTCCTTGACTTCCTTCATTTTGCACCAAGGGCTGCTGTTTACCCGTGGAGAACACAGCAGCCCCGCTAGTTACTGCCTCATTGCCAGGAAAGCCTGGATCTGCAGAGAAGCCTTTTGTGAGCCCTGGGGAAAGCATGCGCCCATTGAACTAGCCTAATCCTAGTCATTATTACCATGATTAGAGAATCAATTTAAAGGGCAGCTGTTGTCCAATCAGCAAATACCACAGAGTGCAGTGAGATGTTTAATACATAAGCAAGGTCGTTACCAAACAAAGGCTCCCCTACCAGTGGCTTTCTATACACTTTGTTTATTTATTTATTTTTGTGGTACTGGGGATGGAATCCAGTACTCTATACTCTTTTTTTTTTTTTAAGTAGTACTAGGGATTGAACCCAGGCGCTGTATACTACTGAGCTTTGTCCCCAGCCCTTTTAATTTTTTGTTTTGAGACTGGGTCTTCTAAGTTGCCCAGTTTGGCCTTGAACTTGTGACCCTCCTGACTCTACCTCCCAAGTAGCTGGGATTATAGGTGGGTGCCACCATATCCAGTTACCTACGTTCACGTTTTAAAATTACTGTTTGGTGTCCACTTGCTCTTTCAGAATAAGCACATGTAGTATAATATACATTATCAGGCACTGGACTTTGGAGTAAGACAAAAACAAAAAAAAAATTCCTTTAGGCAGGTGTAAAAATTATTTAAAAAATCCTATGAAACCACCAAATTCCTTTTATTATATATGACTCTGATGAAAGGCACCCTAGGTAACATATTGGATTAAAAGTCTACTCCAAATCAGACACTCTGAGGATGAATCTCAGCTCTGCAAATTACAAACTGAGGAACCTTGAGCAAGTCACTGAAACTCTCTGAGCCTTGATTACCTCAACTGTCAAATGGGGATAACAAAAATATTTACTTAAAGTTGTGTTGGGGTTAAAACAAGCTAATACATCTAGAGCGCTACAAACCAAGTGTGTGACACACAGTAAGTTCTCAAGTGTTTTAGTGACTTCTTAAATCAATTAATAAAGTATTGGGAATAAGCTGTATTCTGTACCGAGGTTGAACCCTACAACTGCTGTAGTGGCTGCCAAGTGGCGGCAGAGGCCACGAGTTATAAAATTGAAAGCAAGCTCTCCTCCCTCAGGTTATGAGCACTGAACACATAAATGATTTTTATAGTTTTATAGCATTGGGCATTAGCCAGCTGGTCCAGAAGTATGGGGGCTCCGTAGGATAGCTGCAGGCTGGGAAGGGAGAGAGGTGTTTGCAAAGTCTCTGAAATTACCCAGCACAGATCTCTACTTCTGAATTCCTCTTAGGGAAGTTGTTTTCCCTGCTTCGTGGCAAAATAGACAAAACCAGCAACAGCTACCCTTTCTGGATGATTCCCTGGGACTTTTTCTAATTGCCCCCAGAGGAAAACACTTACTGTATTACCGCTGCTGGAAAGATGCTGGAGCAGTTACACACTGGACAACTCCCCCAGTGATGCTCACAAGCATCCGCCAGCCACCTGGCAGGAGAGGCCACCCGGAAAGTTCTCCCATCTTAGCCATGGCCTGGTGTGCCAATCATTATGCTGATGGATTCTATGCCCTAGAAAAGCAGATTCCAACACGGAGGACATACGTGTTTGCAAAATCTCTTTCAATTACCTAATGAAATATTTGGAACTAAAAATGCATGAAATCAGTTTTTTCTTTGTAAGGGAGTTTCATGAGTTCTTCTCAGATTTTTGGCAAAACAAAATAAAGTGGTTGCTTTGTTTTGTTTGTTTTTGTTTTTATCTTTCCATCCTGGAAATGATTAGCATTTCTTATTGTCTCAAGGAACTAATTTGAAAGGCCTGTGCTAGCCTCTAGTTGCTGGTATTGTGCAGGTGTTGCTGATATTCGTCTGCAGGATGACAGTGTGCTTCTTAGAGCTGCTCGGGGCTTTCAGAGAGGGTTAGAGGAGTATTCTAGAGCAGCATCTTTCAAACAGTGGGAGTCGGCATATTAGGAGTAAATTCAAGCAGGTGGGTGTGAATGGCATTTTAAAAACCTGATTGAGTAGAAAATAACTGTGACTCCTTTATCATTAAGAACCCTCTTACCTCTGATAAAATATTTTGCCTCAAAGTCTATTTTATCTGATACCAATAATAATAAATAACCTTTCCTTAACATTTGTGCTATGTATCTTTTCCCATGTCTTTACTTCAACCATTGTGGGTCATTAAGTGATATGTATGTGAGTGTGTGTGTGTGTGTGTTGTGTGTGAGTGTGTGTGTGTGTGTCTAAAAATCAGAGATGAAGCAGGACACAGTGGCACCTGTAATCCCAGGAGAATCCCAAATTTGAGACCAGCCTGACCAATTTAGTGAGGCCCTCAGCAACTTAGTGAGCACCTGTCTCAAATTAAAAAATAAAAAAAAGGATTGGGGGTGGGGAATGTAGCTCAGTATTAAAGTACCCCCTAGGTTCAATTCCCAGTTCCAAAAAAAAAAAAAAAATAGATGGACTTATTCTACTATTTATATTTATTATGGTTAGTATATATTTATCTCTCTACCTTACTGTGTTTTATTTATCATACTTTTATGTTTCTTTATAGTGCCTTATATTTCCTGTATTCTACTGATTTATATTCTATTTTCTTTCTTTAATATGTTGCTATAATGTAATAAAGTAAAACACTTGAATAGGTCCAGGCTCCTAAACGATATGAAGACTTCAGAAGGCCGTAAACCCAATCTTCCTATTCTCAGCTTTCCTATTATTGTTGCCTGGTGTCTAAGTTTCCCCTTATTTATCTCCCATTGGCTCATGCCTGTTTAGGTCTATGGGCTTCCTCAGACACCACCGTTTCTTCATCCCACTCCTTCCTTATGGGTTCAATTTCCTTCTCATTCAAGAAGAACATTTAGGAGGATCTTTCAGAGAGAGAGACAAGTCTGAGAATGTCTTATAACCCTTGTTTTTGAGTGACAATTTCATAGGTATATAATTCTAGGTTGAACGTTATTTTCCCTCTGGATTAGAAGAGTTGACACTGCGCTGTTTTCTGGAATACAGCTGCTGATTAGAAGTCTGTGCTCTTCCTTGACTTTGGAGGTAACCTTGCCTGCAGGACATCTTTAAGTTTCTTCTTTGCTTTTGGCATTCCACAGTTTGACCATGAAGCATGTTGGCGTGCCTTAGTTTTTATTTAGCTAATTCAGGATTCATGTTTCTTCGCCTCTGGAATATTCTCACTCAGTATCTCTGGGAATACGGTTTCTCCACCATTCATCCCGTCGTCTCCCTATGGGATTCCCACTAGACTCATGCTGGACCTTCTCCTTCTGGCCTGGTCTCATCACTCTTTCCACCATTCCCATCTCTAGCTTCTGCTTCATTCTCTCTCCAAGATCTGTCTGCCAGTTTCCAGCTGTGTCTATCTCTTAGTTAACTCATACCCAAAATATGGTCCACGGCTAACCTCTGGTGGGAACTTATTAGAAATACAAATTCATGGCTCCTCCAAACCCCATTAAGTCAGCATTTACCAGAGAGTAGGTCCAGGAATCTGGGTTTTAACTTTCCCGGTATCTCTGATGCTCACACACACTTGAGATGCTCTGCTTTAGTAAACTTACTGATTATCTTCATTTCTGAAGGTTGCACTTACTTCTTTATAAAATCTGAATCCCCCTCCTTCTCTCTTACTGTCTTGTTCCTTAGGCAAGGTTTATTTTATTTTTTTCTTTTAGTAAATCTCTATAATCATCTTAAGTACACTTATTTCATAGATTCAAATTGCTACTCTTAGGGGCCTGAACTTTCTAGTTGGTTGTATTTGCTGACTTCCCTCTTCCTTGTTGGTTTATTATTTTTAAATCATGAGCTCAGAACTTTTGAGAGTCTTTGTTCCAACTCCAGTTCTTGTCTCTTATCTCGGGGTCAGTAAACTTTTGTAAAGGTTCAAATAGTAAATATTTTTGGCTTTGTGGGGCTATCCAGTTTGTCATATCAACTCCATTCTGCCATTATAACATAAAATCAGCCATTGACAATATGTTAAAACATGGGCAAGGCTGTGTTCCAATAAATCTTTATTTATAAAAAAAAAATGGGCAGTGGGCTGGATTTGGTCCAGTGGCTATGATTGACCCACCCCTGGCCCTATCCTTGAGTAGGCATTAGAACCATCGCCCCCAGCTTCCTCACTGCCTCTCCCCTCTCCATGCCCTACATGTCATTAATTTAAGACTATTTTCTAAACTTACTTGATGACATTGAGGTCCCTAGGGCCCTTGGCCTATAGGTTCTGATTCAGTACCTGTGAGGCAGACCCAAGGCTTGAGTATGTTCAGCAAGAAGCCCAGGTGATTCCAATGATCTGAAAAGTTTGGGAAACCCTGCTCACATGGATCAGAATGCCAAGATTGGGCTTTCAAGTTACTATAACATCTGAGCTGCTTTCAGGTCTTACATGAATGCCATGGTGATGACCGCGAAGCCCTAACATCTGAGCCAAGAAGGACGGCTCAGTCAGGAAGGCATGACTGTGACTCACTCGGCAGCTGCTCTCCAGTGGGGTCAGCTTTGCAATGCTGGACCTAAAAAAGACGTCTCCCAGGAAGCCACACCTATTTTGTTTTAAAGTCCCCTTAATAATAAGGCCCTATCACATTCCGTACTACGGAGAAGCGGAATTTCCCCCAACAGCTCAGTGATGACAGTTCAGATAAAGTTCAACCCACTCTTCCTGATACTTGTTTGCCCAAATAATCAGGGAATGAATAAGCTGCTAAAGCATTTAAGATATTTGATGAACTTTCCAATGATTTATGGGGTTAAATTGTAAAAAGTTTGCAACGCCAAAGACTATAGTTTCGCACAAGGCTTTGATCTCTTCCTTAACATCAAGACTCAGAGGTGACGTGTGTGGTATTTTCACTACAAAGTAGTGCCAGCATTATTTTAGGAGTTTTATACATATTAACTCTTGAGAAAACATTTGTTTTTCCCCCCACCCCACAGTGCTGGGGATCAAACCTAGAGCCTTTTGTATGCTAGGCAAGGTGCTCTGTCATTGAGCTATACCCCCAGTCCTTACATATTAACTTTTCTTAAACTGAGGATTGAACCCAGGTGTGTTCTACCAGTGAGCTACATCCCCAGTCCTTTTTGAGACGGGGTCTGGTGCATGCCACATGCCTGGCTCTTACATATTAACTCTAATCCTCAAATCTGTGATGTAGGCATTACTGACATCCCCATTTTCAATGAGGTAACTGAGCCAAAGGGAAGCAAAATAACTTTCCTATAGTTGCATTTATAGCCCAGAACTTGAGCCCAAGTAGTTTCCCCACCCCTAACCCAGCACTTGGGATCAAACCTGGGAGTGCTCCACCACTGAGCTACATCCCCTACTTTTTTATTTTTCATTTTGAGACAGGGTTTCTCTAAGTCACCCTGGCTGGCCTTGAACTTGAGATCCTCCTGCCTCAGCCTTCTGAGTAGCTGGGATTACAGGTGTGGGCCACTGCACTCAGTTTAAGTAGTCTAATTCTGAAAAAGGTAG
Organism: Marmota flaviventris; assembly: GCF_047511675.1. Classification (NCBI taxonomy): domain Eukaryota; kingdom Metazoa; phylum Chordata; class Mammalia; order Rodentia; family Sciuridae; genus Marmota; species Marmota flaviventris. The sequence goes on along the minus strand of NC_092516.1, from coordinate 13,656,725 downwards.
TTGTCAACTCTGTCTGCCTATGGGAATCACATGGGGGAGCTTTAGAGAAACCACTGATGCTTGGTCCAGGAGGGTGGTGCCTCTAATTCCAACCGCTCAGGAGGCGGGCAGGAAAGTTGTAAGAACAAGGCCAGATTGTACAACTGAGATCCTGTCTCAAAATAAAAAACAAAAAGAACAGGGGATGTCGCTCAGTGGTAGAGCACCCTTGGGTTCAATTCGCAGTACTGAAAGCAAATCAGAACCTACTGATGCCCATGTTTTACCACCACAGCCTCTGATTTGATTGATGGTTTCAGGGTTGTCATAGATGCCCAGGTACTTCTAAGGTAGAGTCAAGGTTGACAGTCACCATTCTAAAGCTGGACACTCAACTTGAGTGATGGGTGTGGGGCGTCTCCAAGTGTGGTCCCCAGATTAGCAGCATCACCTGAGAATTTGTTTGGAATGTCAGTTCTCAGGTTTCACCCAGACCTACTGGCACAGATACCCTGGGGTCACAGCTCTGCAATCTGTGCGTCAATGGACCCTTCAGATAATCCTGATGCAGGCTAAAGATCGAGAATCACTGTGCCATGTCCCTGATGAATCACATCTCTCTGTATCCTCGCCCCTTTATAAAATTGCCACTCTGCTCACTAAATAGGGGACTTTCTCTCCCTTCTTCCAAGACCAGGCAGATCCTGTGAGTTGCTTTGACTAACAGAAAGTGGAAGTTGCTGTTACACAGGTTCCAGAATCTAGGCCTCAACAAGGCTTGGAAAACAGCAGCTTTGGCCTCCCTACATTTAGGGAAGCTGATCTGACCCACTGGAGAATGGGAGGCCACATGGAAGACACATCCAGAGCCACTGCCAGACACATGTGGAAGGCCAGCTTGGACCTTCCGGCTGGGCCTGGTCACTAGCTGAACTTGGCCACAAGTGAGTCCAGGTGAGATCAGCAGAGGAAGCAGCCAGCCCAAACAGAATCATGAAAAATAATCAACTGCTGTGGGTTTAAGTCACCGAGTATTAGGGTGGTCAGTTACTCAGCAGAGGGGACTCAAGTGCAGCTGTGCTGTGTACCTATGACCTTAGCCTTGAAGGGACACTGTTTAGCCCTTCATACAAAAGGACTGTAGGAAAGTTGGGAATGTGGCTGGTACCAGTGCCAGGAGGGTTCTAGGGGCCTCACAGGCAGGTCTGGCTCCCTGGGCACTGCCCTGGGCTCTCACACAGGCCCTGCGTGTAGAAAGGCCCCACACTTATTTTACGCTCTGCTGTCACCTTCTAGAAATTCTTAAGAACTTTGAACAAGGAGCCCTGCCTTTTCATTTTACACTGGGCCTTGCAAATTATCGGCTAGTCCTGCTCATTGGTAGCTTTCTCATTGTTCCTCACAATAACCTAGGGACCAGAATTCATTATTATTATCAGTCACATTTTATAGATAAGGAAGATGAAGCTCCGTGAAGTTCAATGCTAATACAAGGTCACATGGTGAGGGGGGCAGGCTGGCGCTCAGGCTTCTCAAGCCGATCCCCAGCGCCATCCCACCGCCATCCCACCGTGATCCCACCGTGGAGGACCCTGTTCGACCACAGATAAACCTGGAGTCTGATTTGTCAACTTTCATCACATCCTTGGGATACACTGTGACTAGGCAAATAAGGTGTGTGTGTGGGGGGGGGGGGCAGTGCTGAGAGCCTGGCAAGTTGGCAAAGGCATTTTCTGGACTCACAGCTGTAACCCGGAGTGTATTTGAATAGGAGCAGGTGGGGGAAGGGAAGGGGGAGGGCCGAGCCTGGGAAGTGGGGCTCAGAGCACTCTGAATCCTTATTTATAGTTCTCTGGCCTATTTCAGCCTGCTGGGCAGCTCTGAAATTGCCTTGAGAACTGGGCCTAGACGCTGACCATGGAAACCGGGCGCCTTCGTTCTGGGGTATGGCTGGAATCATGCTGGGCAACAGACAAAGGTTTTGTGATGAGCTCAAGGACGTTTTGAAAAACAAAACAAAAACAAAAACAGGATTTTCTTGGACAGGGAATAAAAACAGCATTTAATTGAGACCATCAGGAAATGATCAGAATATAGCCTTAGAGAAGCAAATGCAGGGGTCAGAGCAAGTTAATAAAAAGCCAGCAGTTAGGAGGCCTCAGCCATGTGCCTGGCACTGTGCTGAGGACTGACACACCCCCTTTCATTTATACCCTCCTGAGAGGGCAGTGCCATGGTCATTCCTACTTTATAAGAAAGGAAACTGAGACTTAGGAAAACGAAGAAATTTGTCCAAGGTCATAGGGTCAGCAAGCCGGGATTCAAATCTGCATCCTGGCACCTCTGTTACCCAGATAGTCAACTATAGTGTTGTAAAAAACTATGGTGTTGTAAAGTTCTCAAACTTTAGAAAGTCAAGACTCTCCCAAGCGTCTTGTTAAGAAGCAGATCTTGATTCAGAAGGTCTGGGGTGGGGGCCTCAGATTCTGCATTTCCAACCAGTCACCAGATGATGGATGATACCCCTGGTCTGTGGACCACAGTCTGAGTAGCAAGCATGTAATACACAATAGTTTTTCTGCCTTTTTTTTTTTTTCCAGTATGGTGATTGAACCCAAGGGATTGCTAGGCAAGTGCTCTACTACTGAGCTACACTTTAGCTTTTCCTGCTTCTTTTATCCTCCTGCAGTCTGCTCTCTTGACAGCAACCTCAGTTATTGTATTGGTTTCCATTGCTGCATAAGAAATATCAGCCTCCAAACTTGACAACCTAAAACAACAGCACCACAGTGCTGAGGGTCGGGAATCCAGGAGCAGCTCAGCTGGGTGGTTCCTGCTCAGGGTCCCCCTGAGCTTCCAGTTAGGCTGTCAGTTGAGCCCAGAGTCATCTAGAGGCTGAACTGGGCCAGAGGATCCACTGGGCTCGCTCACGTGGCTCTCGGCTGGAGGCCTCTGTTTCTTTTCACGCAGATTTCTCCGCCGGGCTGTTCAAGACAGGACATCTGGCTTCCCTCAGAGTGAACGATCCCAGAGACAGAGAGACAGCAAGCAAAACTACAGTATCTTTCATCACCTAATCTTGGAAGTGGCACACCATTATTTCTGCCATTTTCTATTGGTACAATGTGGGAAGGGACTCAGCAGGAATGTGAATCCTAGCCGGTAGAGATTATTGGGGAATCACTGTGGATGCCAACTACCACAGATTCCTGAAAAATGTCAGTGTGACTCCTCTGCTTGAAGCCCTACTATTACTTCTCATTGAATTAGAGTAAAATCATCATCCTGTTGAAGGTGCCCATTAGACACTACAGGACCTGGTCCCTGATCTTTTCTTGCCTCTGTCCCCCTCACCCCCAGCTCACTTTCATCAACCACACTGACTCTCTTACTGGTCCTCAAATACCTCTAGCACGTGCTTTTCCCTCTGCCTAGAGTGAACTTCATTTAGGTCTCTTCCCAACACCTTCTCAGAGAGCCCTTCCAAACCTCACCACCTAAAATAGTAGTCTCTGGTATTCTCTAGGCCTTTAATTTGCTTTGTTTTGTTTCATGATATTTACTTCTACAGATACTGAGTTTGGCCATGTAACTTGCTTTGGCCATTGGGGTGTGTGTGTGGCAGTGGCAAAGCCTACCTCCCAGTCTAGGTCTTGAGAGGCCTTGTGAGTTTTTGGTCACCTCTCTGAGAGCATTCAACCTCTGCTGGCACGTGCTGTCCGTAGGCTGTGTGTGGACTGTTGCTCACAGTAGCCTCCTGAGGGGATAAGTCTGGCCCTGGGAACTCCCTGTGGCACCCCCCACAGGGACTAACCACCTGATGCAGATGAACTTCCCCCTCAAGCTCTGCCTAAGATCCCACCTGAGATGGGTGTGACTTGCTGAGATGCCCATCAACCTGCTGACTGCAAACATCATAAGCAAGACTCCGCCCTGGAAACCTTATCCCTGCCTTTGATGTACCCCCTTAAATAAACCACCTAGTTCCAGCACCCATGGGGACTAGATCTATCAGGGGCTTTGCATTATGTAAATATATTTCTGAGTGTCTGTGTTTTGTTACTTATTAATTATCTGAGATTGTAAGTTTTAGGTGGATTCCCCTGGGCAGAAAAGAACCCTGAAAAGAGACACTGGCCCTCATTCCCCCCAAAACTCTGCCATGCAAACACCCAGCCCCTATAGCCTGCTGATCTCAGAAGGATGCAGGACCTAGAACAAAACGAAAAAGAACCCATAGCCCAGAGCTACGTGTGGCAGAGCCCAACCCAGGGCAGGTGAAATTGGACTGGTCTGCAGACAGGGAAGGTGAAGATCATATGTAGATTTTGGGACGGTTTATTAAATGTCATCATTGTGCCCATTGCTGGTTGGCACTCTTTTTAATTTTTAATTCTGGTGGTGCTGAGGATCAAACCCAGGGCCTCTGGCGTGTTGAGCATGCGCTATGCCACAGAGCTCCACTTGGTCACCCTAATTGACCCACTTCTTGACACCTCTCTATTTATTCACATGGCAGGAAGGCAAGCTCCCTGAGGGCAGGCCTTGGTCTTATTCCCTAAAGCATTCCCAGTGCCCAGAAGGAGGCTGGCCTGCCTGCCACCTGGAGGGGCTCAATAAATACGAGTGGGTAAATATTAGTGGATGAATTGATCTAATTGTAAAAGCTGCTCCTTTACCGTTGTACTCTACGGCCTCCAAATCAGCCAAAAAAAATTGCAAAATACAAACTTTCTGTCTTCGACAGCATTTCTAGGCAGCGTAGTATTCACCAGGAAAATGTGACTCACGTCAAGCTGTTTTCTGTTGTCTCTGTGCCAGATGCCATCTGTCTTCACCTAGGTAGTGTCACAAGTCAGCCAGAAATGACAATCGAGCCCTGCCTGTGAGCGGAAGTGCTGCTTTCAGTGACTCCGGCTCACCTGGTTGGGCTGCTGTCCTGAGAGGCAGGAAAAACCCAGAGGTGGCTAAAGAGCACACACAAAGGGAGGAAATGTGCCCCCAGCCCCTGGCCGGAGCAGCTGTAGCCATGGGGCTCTCTCTGGAAGGGAGGAAGAGGAAGCTCAGGCAAGCGGCCAAGCCACTGAGCAAAACCGGGAAGCCGCATACAGAAGGCAGCAGGGAGGGGAAGCAGTTCAAGAATGGCTGGTCGGGAGTTTAGGAGGAAATGAAGATGGAGAGCAGCCCCTAGAGGGTCCTTCAGTCCTGCATCCTGGAGCTTTGAGCCAGAGGCTTTGGAATGAGAAATGTGTGTCTAAATCCCTACCTAGCAGCTACCTGGTGGTACGTTTGCCTTCAAATACGAATATTCCAGAACAGATCTACGTGGGCAGACTACGCACAGGATGCTACCTCTGGAGGACAGGTAGATGGCTCTCCAGTGCAGGCACATATCTATAAAAGAAATGCCTCTTATATGTACAAACATGCAACATAATAAGTATATGTAAATGCTCATATACACAAAGGAAAAATGTGAAAAGGCACACACCTAACTCTTAATAGTGGTTTCATCTGAGAAAGAGGTTTTGGGATAGGCCAGGAATGCAGATGAACATGTTCCCATTTTACTGCATATATATTGTCATATTGTGTATTTATAAAATATTTGAGTATATCAAATATATAAATATAATAAATGTTGTTACAGATAGTGTCAGATAGGCAGACACTATACACGTGGGCTACATCCCCAGCTCTTTTTATTCTGAATTTTGAGATATGGTCTTTCTAAGTTGCCCAGGCTGACCTTGAACTTACAGTCCTCCTGCCTCGAGCTCCAGAGTAGCTGGGATTATAGGTGCGCACCTATGAGTCTGCTCACATTAAACCATCTCTATAGAATTTGAATTTTGTTTACAATCAGCATCTGTTATTTCTCCTTAAGAATATCAATAAAGACTTCTTCCTACAAAGATGGCCTTCCACACCAAACTGCCATGGTGCTCCTCACAGTATTTTCAGAGGTGGTAAAAGGTGGTAGCAAAATGGCATCTTGTTTCATATTTGCCAGCGGTGGGGACCCTTTCCCCACTCGTTCTGATTCAGGGACTGGCTGTTGAGTGGCTCTGAGATGCTGTCATCGGTGTCATGCCTCTGCCTGCTTTGTTCTTCTGTGACATCTGTGTTTGCTTTTGGCAAATGCGCTGACCTAACCCGTCCTGCTGAACCATCCTGGTCTGCAAGGCACGCCAACTTCTTCGGTCCCACTGAGGTCCCACTGTGGTCTTGGGAGGGAACATGTTCACCCCACTTCCCCACCTGATCGCCAGCGTCCCAGTGACTCTTGCATACATCCAGCAACCTTCTGATGGCGCACATAAAATGACAGAAAGACTCCCCCTTTCCTTTGGTCTTTAAAGCCTCTCTCATTTATTTGAGAAATAGAACATCTGGCAATTTTCAAATAGAAAGGACATCAATATATCATCACATCCATATTGGAATCATTCATTTGTACATCCACAGTTTACAGAACACTGTTTTATGTGTTGCCACATTTAAATAAAGTGGTTTCCTCATCTGCATGTGAGATAATAGTATTGCATGCTTAGTGCAGAGCTATATGTAGCAAATGTACCAAAATATCAGATGTTGCTATTTTGGTGGGGGAGTGGGTGGTACTGGGGATTGAGCCTAGAGGTCCTTTACCACTAACCCACATCCCCAGTCCTTTTCATTTTTTTTTTTAATTTGAGACAGGGTCTTGCCAAATTGCCCAGGCTGGCCTCAAACTTGGGATCCTCCTGTCTCAGCCTCCTGAGTCAGTGGTATTACTGGCATAGCAACACTGCACCTGGCTAGATTATGCTATTTTTGATATTTAAATATTCTCAATATTTTCATTTTTATTGTTAGAGCTGTCTTGGGGTTCCTTGTAGCATGGAACCATGAAAGAATGAACCCACAGTCAGGTGTCAGTCAGGTGTCAGTCAGGTGTCAGCGGGAGGCAGGTATGGCTGTGAGTGGGGTGGCAGAAGGGAGCATCTCACACCTGATGTGAGTACCTGATGTCTGTATCCTCAGACTAAAACTAAGCCTTCTACATGTGGAGAAGTTTGGGAATCTTATTCTTCTCGTTCAGGGGACTTACACAGGGAAGTAATGTTGACCTCCCTAACAACTGAGAAACATTTTGTACGTGTAATAAAATGTTCAAAACCAATTTCAAATATGTGGGTTTCAAAACTACATCTGAGATGGCCTAAGGAAAAGATCTCTTTGGACTTGAATCTTCTGGTTGAGAAGGTAATGTGGTAGGAAAAATGCAATGACATTGTTAGATCCCAAAGTCAGCAAACAGCAAGAGGACTCCATAGAGAGGAAACATCCTTCCATACGGAATGCCCAGTAGATACCCAGGCAGAGACAGCTCAGGAGGTCACAAGGGCGTGACAGCCCCCTCTCAACTATTGGGAGGTAGCTAAATACCAACAGCACGGGTGGTAATTTGATGCCACACCCCATTTTTAGCATTCCTTTTGCACAATACCATGTCTGATTTTTGCTGGCAGCGTCTGCCCACCTGCCTGCAGATATCAGCAATCTGAAGGCAATTCCGTCTTTCCTGTCTGATGCTCAGATGAACGTTTGCTCCCGGGCTTTTATGGCAATGCTACTGGGAGGAGAGGATTTCCAACAGCCACTTCACGTCTTCACATTGCAAGGCTTGGTGAGGAGCTGGGTCACAAATGCCAAAGACAGAAATGAACACACAGTTCTCAAGTGCAGTCTCTGGGGGATTAACAAGCACAGCTGCAGAGGTCAGGGATCCTGGCGCACAAGCAACTCCCCATAGGAGCCCAGGTTCAAGTGCCTGCAGTAGGGGAGGCTGGCTCTTCTTCCTTCTCAGGCGCCCTCACTGGGGAGACCATTCAAGGAATTCAGACACTCATTTCAAAAATTCTAAGCACTTACTATGTATCAGACACTGTTCTAGTTTAAGGGGCTTCAGAGACAAACAAGCGAATGTCTAATATAATATCAGGTAGGTGACAATTGATAGGAAGGAAATAAATCAGAGTAAGAGGATGGACGGTGCCCAGTGGGTGCTATTTTAGAAAAGGTGACCAGGAGAGACATCCAAGAAGAACCCTAACAAGGTAAGGAAGGCACCAATACTGATAGGTTGAAGGTACAAAGACAAACAGTAAGTGCAAAGGCCCTGAGACTGGAGCCCGCTTGGTGTCACTGAGGAACTGCAAGGAGGATGCTAGTTGGCTTTTTAAAAGATGCTGTGTTAGTAGGATTTTCATTGCTGTGACCAAAACACCTGACAAGAGCAACACAGAAGAGGAAAAGCTTAGTTTCGCTCATGGTTTCAGAAGTTCAGTCCATGGCTGGCTGACTCCATTGCTCTGGGTTTGAAGTGAGGCAGAACTTCATGGCCGAAGGCATGGCAGGGAAAGCAGCTCAGGACATGCCAGCCAGGAAGCGGAGAGAGAGCTCCACTCACCAGGGACAAAATACAAACCTCAAAGGCACGCCCCCAGTGACCTACTTCTTCCACCCACACACTACCTGCCTGAGTTACCACCCAACTAGCGAAATCCATTCAAGTGGATTAATCCACTAATTAAGCTACTACTCTTATTACCTAATCATTTCACCTCTGAACATCCTTGCATTGTCTCACACATGAGCTTTTGGGGGACGCCTTGTGTCCAAGCCATAACAGATGGCCTATTAAGAAAATCTGAACCACCACCAACAATAATAGTAATAATGATGGCAAATGACTGCGGATTTATAAGGTGCCTGGCTCTCTGCCAAGTCCTTTATGTGCACTAACCATCTGATTCAACCCTTCAAAGGCAGGAACTCTTATTACACCCATTTTATAGACAGGAAGTCATGGTTCAGAAGTCCAATAACCTGCCCAAGGCTGGAGATAACCTGAGGTCCAAACAAGCCCATCTGCTCCAAGAGCCCAGGTTATTAATGAGTGGATGTGGCATGTTTCACATGGAAGAAAAAAAAAAAAAAGACTTTCCATGCGACTATGACATCAAGAACAAGAAAGTACAGGCTAGGGATGAAGAAGACCTTGAATGACCTTACAACCCACCCCCCACCAAAATTTTTTTTAATTGTCCTGCTCACTCGCCCAGCCAGCTCCTGGTGTGGAACAAACTTTCCTTCCTCTCGGTGCAGAATTTCTGCTTTCAAGTTGGAATTTCTCCTTTCTGCAGAAAAAATACAGGAGGAACTCCAGAACCTTTCCTCTGTGTCCTCTGAGCCTTCTCCTACCCCACGGTTCTTCTCTTGGGCTGTGTGCACCATCCATCTTCCCCCTCACTGTGCAGGTCGGGTCTTCTCTAAACAGAAAGGAGCGGCTTTTCAGGAAGAATAGAGTTAAATCAAATCAAAACACAGGTAACACCCAGCCCTTTTTATTTAGGCTTCTCAGCATACTCTGCCTCCTGGACTGTCCTTCCACTGACTGATCCAGTGTGTTTCTCCAGTGAGTCCAATCCAGGTGCAAAGGGCTTTTCCTGAGCACGAGAGCCAACTGTTCTCCAGGTGATGAGGCTGTCATTTCTAAGACTCCCAACAGGAGGTTTGTAGGCAAAAGAATCAAACTGCTTCACAACTGGATTTACTACTTGAGCATAAGTGCTTCTCTTTCTTTCTGATTGTTGTTGTTGTTTTCTGGTTTTGATTTTGTTTTTTGTTTTTGTTTTTTTGAGACTGGGTCTGGCTATTTTGCCTTGAACTCTTGGGCTCCTGGGTTCAAAAAATTCTCCTGCCTCAGACTCTGAGGTGAGGCTAGTGCTATAGGTGTGTGCATGGCTCAAACTACAAATCAAAACAGGAATACTATGAAGTAGAAAACAAGATGATTTTGAAATTGCAGAATAAACTGAGTACATTAACAACTGGATTAAAAGAAAATAGTAAATGTGGTCTGAAAAGTGGGGTTTTTCATATTTAGATAAACACACATACACATACAAAGTCCACATACACATACAGCTTTAACTAAAGAAGAAAAAAGTGAAAAAAATTACTATGGTTGAATGCAGGTTTCTAAGTCTTTATGTAAATAAAGGGTTTTTTTTATTCCTGTGTAAAAACAATATATATTCTTTGCAAACAATTCAAAAATAGAAAAACTAGAGGGCAAAAACATTTTCTACCACTAAACAACCACAGAGACATTTATGTATTTCTTTCCAGCCTATTTCTATATATAGCTTTTCATTTTTTTTACATAATTATAAACAACCTGCACATAAGACAGTTTATTCTTTTTTCACTTAGTTATACTATGGGCAATTCCCATCTTGTGATCAAGCCCTATATTCATTATTTTTAGTATCTAAATAATAATCTCATTGAGTAAATGCCCAATGTTGATTTTATAATTATAATATTATTGAATGCTAGTTGTTTATGTCTTACTTAATCTAAAAGATCCTGCACAATTTCAGGAAGAAAACTCTCAGACTCTGGACACAGCAGAGCTCAGCTCCTAGACTGTACCAGAGGACACTGTCCAGTGTCTCACTCAGCTGCTGGTTATCAGTGGGGGTTTATACACCTGTGGTTAGGAGCTGCCAAGGGCAGTGGGATTAAAACCAGAAAAGTGTAACAAATAGCCTCTCACCCATTTCTAAGCTTCTCAAGATCTCAGAGGTCTGCTATATATGGTTTCGAGTGGCGTCCCAAACAGATGTGCAGTGTACAAGCCACACAACTGAACACTATGGACTTTTATTCTTGCATCCTCCAACATGATGTGCTTAAAAACCTACCCCCTGGGCATGCTTCAGGCTCTCAATCTCCTCTTCTTTCCCTTCTCCACCAGGCCACTGGAGCCCAGTCTTTGGGCATACTTGCATACTCTGCTGATGAGCATGTGGATAGGTCTAGAGGTTAGATTAGCCTCCCTAGAGGGTAACTTAGCAATAAAAGGTAAAAAAGTGATTTTTTTTTCCTTTAGCAGTGGGGATTGAACCCAGGTGTGCTGTACCACTGAGCCACATCCCAGCCCTTTTCATTTCTTTGACACAGGCTCTCACTCTGTTGCCCAGGCCAGCTGCCTCAGCCTCTGAGTAGTGGGATCACAGGTGTGAGCCACCATGCCTGGCAAAAGGTGCTTACTCTTGACATGATCAGCTCCACTGCCAGCAATTAACCATATGGAAAAAAAAATCAGACAAGTGTGCAAACACAAAATAAGAATATTTTTCATAAAATAGTTTATACAAGAGAGAAAACTAAAATGTCCAATTACGTGTGGTTAAATAAGTTATTGGTTCAATGTGTTCATATCAAAATAGCATGTATAACAGAGAAGCATTAAAATCTGGGGGTAAATCTTTGTATATTAACAGAGAATGCTATGTCCAATTTATTATTGTGGAGAGAAGACAGACACAAAACAGTGTTTACCATCAAAATTAATTTAGTAAAAATATAAAGCGAAATGTCCTATATGAATAGTAAAAATGCTAGAGGAGAAATACCAATAGATGATCTACAGTACTTTTCCCCACAATTAATATGTATTATGTGCATGTGCCCATGCATGCATGCACACACATTAATAGATATGTTTGGGGCTGGGCTTGTGGCTCAGTGGTAGAGGGCTAGCCTAGGACATGCGAGGCTCTGGGTTTGATCCTCAGCACCACATAAAAATAAATAAAATAAAGGTATTGTGTCCAACTAGTATATATATATTTTTTTTTTCCCCCAAATAGATGTGTTTTAGTGACATCTGCCCCTTGGAGCCAGTTTCCCCTGTCAGTCATCGCCAATCCTCCAGCTGGAAGGCCACAATCTGTCCCTAGGACAGACTGTGATGGTCACTCTGCATGAGTGGACCCAGATTTTAATTTTGTGCCAATACCTTCTTCATGTGCTAGTAATGAATTGTCTAGACATATTTTTTTTTAATTGAGAATTGCATGGCCAGGACTCTGGGTTGTAAGCAACAGAAATCCATCCTGAAGAGGACTCACTGGTTTTGCTGAGTCCCGGTATTCAAACAGTGCCCACGGGGCCAGCGCTTCTTCCCTGTCCCTTGGTGCTATTTGCCTCTGCAGTCACTTCTCCAGCAGTCACTTCTCCAGCAGGCTCTTCCCAGTGGTGAGGTGGTTGTTGATGGCCTGGTGACTAGGTGACCCCAGGGCACAGAGACCTGCTCCACCCCAACAACTCCAGGGAGGGGCCCAGGATGGCCCAGGAGAGGGGCTTGACTTAGGACCCTGGTCATCATGAACTAGCGCCTAGGGCCAGCGAGATACAGGGTTCCGGTGCTCCAGCTGGCTCAGGCCCCTGCAGCCGGGGGAGGCCTATCCCCTCAGACCTTTTATTTATACCAAGCTCTTCCTCCTTGAGGTCCCTCACTTACCCCAGGTCAGCTCACTGTAGACAAAGGCACAAATATGAAGGATACAAACTCATACATCCTCAAGAAGAGATAGGATCTTCATGGTTTTTATTTCATATTATTTTTATTGCTTTATTTGCTTTGATTTTTTAAAAATTTGTGTAATTTTGGCTGAGCATGGTGGGGAACACCTGTAATCCCAGCAGCTCGGGAGGCAGAAGCAGGAGGATCACAGGTTCATGGCCAGCCTCAGCAATTTAGTGAGGCTGTAAGCAATCTAGAGAGACCTTGTCTCAAAATTTAAAAAAAAAGGGTGGGGGGGGGGCTGGGGATGTGGCTCAGTGGTTAAGTGTCTTTGGGTTCAATCCCTGGTGCCAAAAGAAAAAACTGTGTGATCCTGAACAGCCTTACAAGGGCTGCGACAGCCACCTCCTGCCGTAGTGGTGATTCTCAGTTGTCAGGATGCCTGGGAGCAGGGGATTTGCTAATGTCGCTATACCAGGTGTCGCCAATGGGTTAGAATAAAGCACAACAAATGAGGAAAATAAGAAACACCAGGAGCTTATTCACATAGAATAAATATTCAGTGGGTTTGTCTAGTCCCCACTTCCTGCATCATTAAGGAAATTTCAATCATTATGGCCACAAGAACCTTATTAAAACTCAGAGAGGGGAATTTTCTTGATCAGTTTTTATCCAAGGCATCCGGAATTTCATAAATGGAAGAGCATCTGTGACGCAGTGGAACGGGACTCACCACCAGTGAGTGAGTTCCCAGACGCCCTGGTTTCATTCACAAGACTCAAATGGATTCAAAAGACAATAGCAACACGTAGTTTTGCCTATTGAAACACTGACTTCGGAACCACTAGGCTAGTGTTTTAAAGAAGAAACGTGAGAACATCTACTTCCACACAAGCGCTTAATGCACTGTAACAAGCATCAGGGACCCACTTACAAGGCTAATGGTAAAGGCACAGCTCCCAAGAACAGTTCACTACAAATAGCTCTTTTTATCACATGACACTTCTGTTGATGCAGTCAGTTAAAAAAATAAATTTTAAATAAGCCGTGTGGCTAGTTTTGTGTCAGACAAGCAAAGATGTCAGATTTCTGAATTTTAAGAATTCATGGCAAGGGGGAATGGGCCTAGGAAAGAGAGTTGACTAAATCAGACTTCACTTTCCTGTGTGCATAGATGATGGCTCGACCAGTGTCATTCTACACGATGGACAACCAGAAAGTGAGAAGTCGTACTCCATATGTGTAATATGACCCATGGGTAATATGTCAAAATGCATTCTACTGTCATGCCTAACTAGTAAGAAAGATCAAAATATATAAAAAATAAATAAATTTTTTTTGAAAAAAGAATTTATGGCAAGATGAATCAGCCTTAAAATACAAGGAGTTCTGACACTCAACAATGCAGATAAACCTGGGGGACCCTGTGCTGAGTGAAATAAGCCATAAGAACAGGGCAAATGCTGTGGGACTCCACTTTCATGACGGAGAACAGGGCTGGGAGTGGGAGCAGGCAGGTGGGAATGGGGCTGAGTGTTATTTAATGGGTGCAGAGCATTGGTTTAGGAAAGTTCTGGAAATGGATGGTGGCCACGGCAGTAGCACACTTTGAACATATGGAATGCTGCTGAGCCGCACACTTACAAAGTGGAAAGATGGCAAAGCTTCCGTTGTGTGTCCTCCAGTGCATGCACACACATTGTGGGAGACAACATTTTCTTTTTCATAGTACTGAGAAAACGCACATATAGGCTTTTGTTAATTTCAAGCAAACCAACTTCCTGGCCAGCTTAGTAGGAGGTTTGCAGGCAGGCGGGCATGCTCCACGAAAGGACACTCCAAGTGTCATTTTGTGAATTCCCAAAAGTCCCATTTGCTGGTCCTGTTTTTTCTCTACTGTCCAAACCTGGCCCAAAGTCCAGAAATCCAGATTTTGAAAGAAAGAGCACATGGCCAAAAGGGAAAAATGATGGCTTGTTTCTTTTTCTTCCTCAAAATACTTATGATTCATACACTGTAAAATTCTCCCTTTCCAAGTTCCTAATGCAGCAGTTTTCATTATATACACAAAGCTGTGCAACCATCACCACCGTCCAGTTCCAGAACATTATAATCATTTTAGGAAGAAGCCCTGGGCCATTTAGCAGCCATTCCCAATCCTCTCCTTTCTCTAGTGTCTGGCAACCACTAATCTTGTTTCTGTCTATAGATTTCCCTATTATGAATATTCCATTTAAATGCAGTCATACAATATGCAACCATTTGTCTCTGTTTCCTTTTACTGAGCATGTTTTCAAGGTTCACCCATTTCATAGGAATTACATGAATAACAGAGTTTTCATTCCTTTTTTAAAGGCTGAATAATATTCCACCATATAGAATATTACCATCATGCTGCATTTGTTTATCTGTTTGTCAATTTGATGGACATTTGGGTTTCCACTTTTTTGGATATTATGAGTAATGCTTTTAGGAACATTTGTGTATAAGGGTTTATATGAACAGATGTGTGTGTGGGGGGGGGAGGATATGCATATGTGTTAGTACTGAGGATGAAACCCAGGGCCTTGAACTTGCCTGCTACACCCCCAGCCCTTTTTTTAGTTGTAGACGGACCCAATACCTTTATTTATTTTTAAGTGATGCTGAGGCTTGAACCCAGGGCCTCCTACATGTGGGGCAAGTGCTCTACCACTGAGCCACAGCTCAAGCCCCACCCCCAGACTTTTTTAAAATTTTATTTTTGAGACAGGGCCTCACAATTATAATTCTCCTGTCCTGGCCTCCAAAGTAGGTGGGGTTACAGGTATGTGACACCACTCTGGCTAATAAGATGTTTTTATTATCTTAAAAATATATCTAAGAGTGGTGTTGCTGGGTCTCAGAGCAGAAACTCTGTTTAACTCTTTGAGGAACCGCCAGATTGTCTTCCAAGTCGGCACACCATTTGACATTTCCATCAGCAGTGCGGGAAGGCTCCAGGTCCCCTGAGTTCTCAGGAACACTGACTGTCTTTGATTCTAACCATGCTCTAGAGTATGAAGTGAAAACATTGTTTTGTGGCTTTGATTTGCATTTCATGACTAAAGATGTTGGGCCTCTTTCCACCACTTGTATATCTTCTTTGGAGAAGTTTTTATTCAAACATTTTGTCAATTTTATCATTAGGTTATTTGTGTTTTTATCATTGGATTGTGAGAATTCTTCATGTATAATGGAAATTAGACCTTTATTTTATGTAACATTTGCAAATATTTTCTCCCATTCTGTGAGTTGACTTTCACTCGTTTGGTATTCTTTGAAGCTCTTGTTTTTAATTTTGATGAAGTTCACTTATCTATTTTTTCTTTTGTCACTAGTTCTTTTTGCTAGAAAAACTGTTACTTACTCCAAAATTTATATCCCTGGTTTGTTTTTTTTTTATTTTTTAATATTTATTTTTTAGTTTTTGGCGGACACAACATCTTTGTTTGTATGTGGTGCTGAGGATCGAACCCGGGCCTCACGCATGCCAGGCGAGCACACTACCGCTTGAGCCACATCTCCAGCCCCATATATCCCTGTTTTTGAAGATTTTATAGTCTTAACACTTTAAGTCTTTAATTTTGAATTAGTTTTTGTATATGGTCTGAAGTCAGGGTCTAACTTCCTGCTTTTGCATGTGGATATCCAAATTGTCCCAGCACCATTTGTGGAAAAGATTATTCTTTTCCCATTAAGTGGTCTTGGCACACTTGCTGAAAAATCAACTGGTGGTCAGCAAAAGGATTACTTCTGAACTCTCCACTCTATTCCATTGATCTATGTTTATCCTTCTGCTAGTCCATACAGTGGTGATTGCTGTAGCTTTGTATAAGTTTTGAAATAGAGGAGTGTGAGTCCTTCTTTGTTCTTCTTTTTTAAGACTGTTTTTGACTATTTGGGGTCCCTTGCATTTTCTTATGAATTTTAGGATGAGCTTGTCAATTTCTTTAAAAAAAAAAAAAAAAAACCCAGCTGGGATTTTGATAGGAATCATTTCAAATTTGTAGCTCAATTTGGAAAAAAAATGCCATCTTTATAGTATCAAGTTCTTCTGATCAATGAACATGCATGAATCTCTCTTTGTTTGGGTCTTCTTTAATGTCTTTCAATAGTATTTTGCAGTTTTCATAAACAGCCTTTCACTTTTAGTTAAATTTATATTCCTAAGTATTTTATTTTTTGATGCTATGGCAAACGTTATTGTCTTTTCATTTTCAGATGGTTCATTGTGGAGTGTATTTAAATACAATTGATTTTTATATATTGACCTTCTATCCTGCACCCTTGATAACATGTTTATTATTTCTAATAGGCTCTTATTTTTTTTAAGTGAATTCCTTGGGATTTTCTATATACAAGACCATACCCTCTTCCTCAACAATCTACATGCCTTTTTTCTTGCCTGATTTTCCTGGCTAGAACCCCCACCATCACCTTAAATTGAAGTGACAAGAGAGGACATATTTCTCTTGCTCCTAACCCACGGGGAAACCATCCAGTCTTTTACCATTAAATATGATGTTTGCTGTGGTGTTTTCATAGATGCCCTTTATCAAGTATAAGAAATCCCCTGCTCTTCCCAGTTTGTGGAGTGGTTTTGTTTTGTTTGGGGTACCAGGGATTGAACCCAGGGTGCTTAACCACTGAGCCACATCCCCAACCCTTCAAAAAAAAAAATTATTTTGACCCAGGGTCTCGCTAAGTTGCTTAGGGACCTGCTAAGTTGCTGAAGGTGGCCTCAGTCTCCTGAGACACTGGGATTAAAGGTGTGTCCCCCACACCCAGCTTGAGGAGTCTTTTTATCATAAAAGCATGTTAGATTTTGTCAAATACTTTATCTATTCACAGAGATGACCCCTTGGCTTAAGTTAATTTTAATTAAATAAAATCAGACCACATTCTCTTTGTAAAGAAATGTGTTCAGAACATATAAGGCTGGTCTCCCCAGTTCTCTCTAGCCACCCCAAGGTACCCATCCTGTCTGGTGACTGTTTCCTTTCAGATATTTTCCTATGTGGATGTGCGAGTGTGTGTGTTAACACAGATGCTATGTTGTAATAAAAAAATCCATAATACACATAAGCTATTTCCTCTCCCTGGGATTCCTCTTGGTTGTGGCTGACACATCCGTGCCCACCTTTCCTTAAAGCTGAGATCTGGACCCTCTTTCCCTGGTGGCTTCCCAGACACCAGACAGCTTTCCTTTCTGGGGATGGTTAGATCTCTGCTCCCCCTCGGATCTCTTTTTTTTTTTTTTTTGGTACTGGGGATTGAACTCAGGGGCACTTGACCACTGAGCCCCATCCCCAGCCCTTTTTGGTATTTTATTTAGAGACAGGGTCTCACTGAGCTGCTTAGGGCCTCGCTGTTGCTGAGGCTGGCTTTGAACTTGTGATCCTCCTGCCTCAGCCTCTCAAGCCACTGGGATTACAGGCATATGCCACTGTGCCAGGTCTGTCTTCTGTTATGATTTTAGCACAGGAAGGGTTTGTATTTAGACAGCCAAACTTTCATGTGGTACACACGGACCCCTTGTACCTTGAGGAGCATTTCTAGCTATGTGTGATGGCAGCCCACATGCACAGCTCCATTTTGAGCCACTCCGACATCTTCTTATACGGCAGGGGTTGGCATGATGAGTTGAATTTGTCTGTCTTACAGATTGTTTTTACTCTGGGCCCCAAAGCTCCCCACATGTGGAGGGAGAGAGGTAGGGGTCTCACCACACGGGGGAACCAGGGTCAGAACATTTCCCCTCATCCTGTGGCATTCCTGGCTTCTGGGTATGATTTGGTTCAAAGAAAGGGCTTTGCTGCTTTAAAAAATGGTATCTAAAAATTGCTATTTTCAGTGCACTATGTCACTATCATCTCATGAAAAGGAAATGAAAACAGAAAAATAAAATGACTGACTCATAATAAGCCTCATATATGTAATAAGTTCATAAATGCAGAACAATGACAACGAAGAATTCAAGAAGCACGTGAGAGCTGGGCTCGTTGACCTTGGCTGCACATCACTGGACCCTAAGCTAACCTGCTGGTGCTCAGTTATGAAGGAAAAAGCCCACATTTATATACAGAGTATGTACAGAATACTGAAAACCTACATCATCCAAGACTGTGTCTCAATCACCGGGCACAATAGGGGGTTTGTAAACTGTTAGGCACAGACGGCTCCTTTCATGTGCAAGTCTAACATTTGACCTTCTCACTTGACTGCAGCCCCTGTTTTCAGGAATGTGCCAGGCACACGAGGAGTGGAATGTCTACAGAACATCACCCCAAATAGGAAGCTCCTGAGGTCAGGGACTGTCCCACGGATAGGCACATAACAAGCATTTGCCAATGATTGATGGTTGCTCACTGGGGTTAGTCAAACTTCTCGATGGACAACTGCCAGCGTATCCATCTCAGTCTCCTCCCCACACCCTACCTCTGAAGAGTGCATCCGGGTAGAGCCCTCTGGCTCCCTGCGCATCCACAGGTCCTGTTCCCGTGCAGTGTTTGCCTCCAAACTCCTTCCACTGATATCTCACCATCAGACATGGATACGAGCCATGTGTCTACCTGAAGCTCCAATCACCAAATGAAGATGCTGTGTAGGTTTTTAGCTTGGGATATGTGCTCAAATGCCTATGGGAACAATTTTTAAAAGGATATCCTTCCCAGAGGGCCTCATGGCAATAGGGATCAGGAGCTTTAAAAAGAAACTCCCCTTTTGACCTAGAAATTCCACTTCTAGAATTCCTCCTACGTAAATGACCAAATGGGACTCCTACATAAATGACCAAGTCACTAAATGTGACTACACAAAGGTTCTCATGGCAACACTTGTTATAACAGATTTGGAAACAACCTCAAAGTTCAAAATAGGAAAATGGTCGGGGAAGACAAGCTAGAAAAGAAAAAGTAATTTTCTATATGTCAGGTATTTATATGTCGTTTTATATATTAAAATTTTTAAAGTTTGGAAAATTTTAAACCAAAATGTTAATAATTTTTTTATTTTCTATTTTTGGTGCTGGGGATTGAACCCAGGGCCTTTTGCATGCAAGGCAAGCACTCTACCAACTGAGCGATATCCCCAGTCTTAGTGATTTTTTGAAAAATTTTTTAGTTGTAGATGGACACAGTAACTTTATTTTGCTTATTTATTTTTTTTCTGTGGTGCTGAGGATCGAACCCAGTGCTTCATATGTGTGAGGCAGGTGCTCTACCTCTGAGCCACATCCCTAGCCCATAATGATTGTTTTTTGATGATGGAGTTATCAGTGACTCAGACTTTAGTTTTATCTTAATTTTTTTTCTAAAATGACAGTGTATTCTATTCCTCTCTATGTATATGCAATATTATTTTAGGCAATACAGGCCAGTCAATTCAACTTTGAAAAGCTGGAGGGTAATTTTAATGAAAATTGCAAAATAAGTTTTGGTAAAAATTCTAAATCACTCTTTAAAAAAACAGAAAATCCTGTTTCTGGGGTCTGGATGTGAACCCTAATAGCCTCTGTTTCTAATTCTTCTGAGGGTTTTCCCATGGGCCCTCCATGGGAAATTCTCCATCAAGCCAAATGCCACAATTGCACGTGACCTTACCAGATAGGCTCTCCAGAAGGACTGAATGGCGATCGCAGCATCCACGTCAGTCAGCAGGAGGGACAGTGGGATTGGTGGTCGCGGGCTGAAAAGCAATAAATGGTTGTATGACCGTGAGAATCTGCTCTTGAGCCCCAGCAATGACTTTGACAATATAAGGGTCCCTCTGATTAAAAGCCTCACCCATCTCCGTTCTTAAAAGACAACAACATAATTTTTGACAGAAAAGTGTGTGTATGAGTTAGCATTTCTGATTTTCAAATCTGATCTGGGTTTTAAAGCAGCATAATCTAAATCACTGTTAATCTTGCATGCTATTTTTGAAGGTGCAGCCTGCATGTTGCTGATATAAAACTATATGAACGCTGGGCACCGTGGTGCACGCCTGTCATCCCAGCAGCTTGGGAGGCTGAGGCAGGAGGATCACAATTCAAAGCCAGCCTCAGCAACAGCGAGGCCCGAAGCAGCTCAGTGAGACTGTCTCTCAAAAAAAAAAAAAAAAAAAAAAAAATAGAAAATAGGGCTGGGGATGTGGCTTAGTGGTTGAGTGCCCCTGAGTTCAATTCCCGGTACCAAAAAAAAAATCAACTATATGAATAATACAAGAGACAGAGGAAACCCAGCCTTTATATTCTACATTGTGTCAGAAATAATCAAGGGCTCTTCCTCCAGCTTTCTATTGAAGAAAAATTAAATAGTTCTTCTGAAAGGAAAATATCAGAATTTACCTCTGATTTGAGTTAATGTAGATCAAGTTCAAGCATATTTTTAAGTTCCACATTTACATCTTAATAAGCAATACCATATCTCAAGTGCTGGGTCAGCTGACAGTGTTCTCGTGGGAGTTTTAGATCATGAATAATTTTATCATAGATACCACATGGAAAAATCATGATTATAGGCTTTTTGTTCCTCTGGAAGTTTAACAGAAGTACAGACTGCTGATAAAGTCTTGTAAGTCTGTCTCAATGCTGGTTCATGTTTCCCCAAAGCCAAAGCACAGCTTGCTCTGAAAAGCAAGGAACAAATCTTTTCAGAATACAAAGGAATAAACCCCTGAATGGATGTGGATCACATGGAGGCTGCTCTGGTACAAGATCCCCAGAAATGACTTTGAAAAAGAAGGATCCCTACTTCCCTGGCCTCAAAGCTCTCCCTGATGACAGCTGGAGCTTACTGGAACTCTCACTGTGCAGAGAGGCTGACCAACCTGCACGAGGTCACCCAGCTTGCCCAGGGGGCCTAATCGGGATCCGGAGCCAGATCTATCCACTCCCAAAGCCAGGGCTTCCCTGGGACTTGTGTGCCCCCCTGGCACAGACTGCAAAGCTCATTCGCATCAGAACTCGGTTCTCCAGAATCTACCTGGGATCTTATTTCTCTCCTAACATGGACTTAAACAAGAGAGAGAGAGAGAGAGAGAGAGAGAGAGAAAAGAACACCTCGATAAAGTGTATTTGTTTGAATGAGTGAATGCTCTTTTAAATGATTCCAGAATCAAAGAAATCAAAGCCAGGAAGAACACAGGCCGTGGAGACCATTTCAAGGCAGCGCAGGGTTGTTGCCAGACTTGGGTTTTCCAGCTGGACGGGACCTGAGAGACCAGGTAAAGGAGAGTCTTCCACTTCCTTGTAAAGATAATTACACCTGAAAGCGACAGCATTGTGAGGAACCTTTCCCTAATGTTCAGTTGCCATTTTTATTCCCATAATGGGGTATCTTCTTGTGGGGTCCTGTTTGTGTTCACCTCTCGATGCTCAACTCCGGCCTCCTGGGCTGTGACGGAGCATCCTTCCTTGGCTGGAGTCCTGGGGGGGGGGGTCCCACTGCTCCCTGCTTCCCACAGTCAGTGTCACTGTCCTCTGTTCCAGTGTCCTTATTCTCTAAATCCTAGTGGTGTGACACCAACAACTCACATCCCTGAAGTAATTTCCCCCACTGGTTAGTGATCGATGGCCTCTAGAGGGAACCTGATGTTTCTCAGGAGACCCTGGACCTTGGGTGCCGGCAGTGAATTTATGAGAAAAATGTTCTCATGCCCCAACGGTAACTGACGCCCCCGGGTTTCCTGGACCCCTGGCCCACCTGCCCTGCCCAGTACTCCAGCCATGCCCCCTTTCAGCTCTCAAATGGGTCTGCTCCCTCCCTCCTCTGGCCTTTGCAAAGGTGTTTTCCTCTGTCTCCAAAGTCTCCCTACCCCAGCCAGAGGCACCGGCACAGCTGTGCAGCTTGCTCTCTGCTTGAAGGCACCCAGCAGAAGGGCCAGGGGGCTGCACAACCCAGCCCATGCTCTGCTCGCTAAGCCCTGCTTCTCAGTGCGGAGCCACACCTGCCCTGAGGTCCGGACACATTTTCTTTATTTGCTGAAATGCATCTCAGGGCTGGTGGGGGCCCCAAAACCTCTCTGTCCTAGTTCAGTCTTATTCCTCTTCTGATCTCCATTAAAATGTTATTAAAAATGTCTTTTGATTAGGTCAGAGCCCAATGAAGCTCCTTGTAATTTTCCTTTCTAGTCCTTGGCCCAATTTGGAGAAAAAAAAAACCATGTGATTAATTTATACCCAAATCTTCTACAGCTAGAAGCTCTATGAGGGCAGAGGCTGGTCCTGTGGTTGCTCCTCTTGGTGTCGCTGACACTTAGGACCGTGACTGGCACGTCATAGGCACTCAATAAACGCCTGTAGGATGAATGACTGCCTCTATGCCTGGCAGTGTATGAGTGCCTTCTGCATACCTGCAGGTGATTTCACTGAGTCCTCACAACATGAACAATGGCCACTGTCCTTCATTTGGAGGTACAACCGAGGCACAGAGGAGCAGAGGACCCAAGATCACTGAGTATTTCTTGCTAAGAACACAAGCTGTTCAGGAAACCCGGGAGGGGCCCAGGAGAAGGGGACGTTCACAAGATCACTAACATGGAGGTCAAGGTCTAAGACCGAAGAAAATACAGCCAATTGGCTAGAAGAAGAAAAAAATGGGTGGAGAGAGGCAGAGCCATAATCATAGGAAATTTCCTTCTCCTTGGCCCTTACAGCAACAGCTTGGCAGGTATCTGCTCGTCGGAACCCCCAGAGGGAAGCCCCGTGTCAGGGCAGCCAAACACAGTGGAGCTTATCACTTGCACCCGAGGGGAGTTCTGACGGCGCCTCTCTCTTCAGCTGTGATTTTCCTGCCATGAGTACGTTTTTTACTACTGATGTCATGAAACCTTCAAAGTAACATCCTCCTGTTTAGGAATCGCAGGAGGAAAGCGGCACTGCGCCCCTGAGGACAGAGCGGGTGGAGAGCCCAACAAGGGACTTTTACCATCATGAAACCCCGGACCCTGCGCGTCACAACGTCATCCCCCAAAAGCAAACTGGGATTCGCTAACAAGCGGCAACACGAGGCCCCCTCTAGCGACATCCCCGCTTTCCGGGCTAAAGAATGGGGTGCTGTCTAGTTCTCAAACAAGAGTACACACGAGAAACCAGTGTATATCAGGCCAAATGAAAGGGACTTTATTCTTGGGAGTGTCGTCCCGGGAATTATCAATCATTTCAGCAGGCCAGCTCCGAGGGAGGGAGAGAAACCATGCCAGGCCCTTTTCTCTTTGCTGGAATCGGTGCAACTGGCTCCAGGTCAAATAAAAATAAAGAGGCGCACGCTCATCACCAGGGAGCCAGGGAGGGGAGAGGAGATGGGAGTGTCAATCCTGGAGCAGCCAGCGCAGCCAGGCTCCGCAAGGGCTGAAATCAGACCTCCCCAGGGCACGCATTTTTTGCACGTTCAATCAGGACAGTGTTGCTGAGCCTTGTTTCCAAGAAAACTTGTTTTACTATTATGCTCCTTTGCCATGTCTTCCTCCTCTGATTTTCAAATGTTAATTAACACATTTGAACCCTAAGAATCGATGCTATAATTCTGAGAAGGAACAGACATTGATTTTTCTGATCATGTAGGTGAATATATTAAAAATATATTAAAAAAAATAAATGTACACACACACTTTCCCCCTTCTGGGATGCTAAGTAAAAGATTTGCAGGACTTAAAATAGAGCTAGCATGCTTACAAAACGCACAATGACAAGATCTGAGAAGTCAGCCTTCACCCGTTTCTCTATCCAGTTGTAAGATCATTTAGAGAGGCAACTTCCAAAATCACATTTAAACAAAGCAAAGGAGAAAGGAGAAAAACTTATTTGATATTGAAAACTGAATTTCAGAATCCAACTTTTACCCACTTTTCATTTAGGTAAGAGATTGAGTTGTCTTGGAACATGAAAGCACTAACGTTCCACATGAAAAGTCATTTGCAAAGGTAACACCGGCCCGTATGGGTCATCAGAAAGCCTTGCAATGGCCCAGGACTGGATCACGTTCACCCCAGTGAACTTGGCAAGAGACCTTACACAGTTTCCTACCAACACCTTCGCTGGCTTCCCAACCACTTCCTGCTGGAGGCCTCCTGTGAAATTCACTTGTGAATTCCAACTATTTGGAAGAAGTACAATAGAGATGTTCTGAACGATGCTTAGGTTGGGATTTCAGGATCCTGTCAGTTCCAGTCTTTTATGATGGGAGGAATAGCTCCAAAAACCAGTGCAGCATTGCTCTCTGGTAGCCTTAAAGCACACTTAGAAATCACGGTTACTGGGATGTGATCTTGCTTTCGCCCCCTCACTAATCTCCACCCTGGGAGATCAACAAGCGGTTATTATCCCGGCACAGGCTGAGTCATTCTCCTGGGAAACAGAGCTGAGTCCCACTTAACCAACCCTATCATTGAGCTGCTGCTACGTGTCCAGATAGCAGAGCTCCTAAACCACCACCTGCAAGACCACGTGCTCACCGGGTCTCAGGTACTGCATGACCATCTAAAAACCAAGGCTGTGACACTTAATATTTTTTAATAAAATATGCCCCATGGTGATTTTATTTAGCTCCTTTTTAACTGGTTACATGTTTTTTCTAATATGACTTAAGGGAAACTTAAGGAGATCAGCCTCCATCCCAGCCCCTCTCCTCCAGCTCCAAATGGTGAGTCCAAGGCAGGGGATGTGCAGAAGAGTTGACCACATCCCTCCCAGCCTCTCCAAACCCCTTGTGGGGGACCTTCACCTTTTTTATGCCTTGGGCCCCTTTGGAGGTCTACATTGCTTCTCAGGATGATATTTTTCTAATAACATAAATAGATAAAATTACAGCAAACCAATCATATTGAAATGCAGGCACCAAAATATTTTTAAACACAGCTGGTGGCATGGAAATCTATGTGCTTTAAAGTTACGCAGTAAACAACAAGCGTTAATAGGAGGTTGGGGGGCTACTTTGGTTCAAAAGAAACAAGTGTTAGTAATATTTCGCCACCTCTGCAACAACCATAACGTGGTATGAAAATATCAGTGATCACAATTAGTGTGACAAAGTGACAGGTATACTGAGGGTGGCTGCCCACAC
The DNA here is from genome assembly GCF_047511675.1 of Marmota flaviventris. Taxonomy (NCBI): domain Eukaryota; kingdom Metazoa; phylum Chordata; class Mammalia; order Rodentia; family Sciuridae; genus Marmota; species Marmota flaviventris. The sequence continues at coordinate 13,631,318 of NC_092516.1, read as the reverse complement.
TCAGAATGAAAGGAGATGCCACATCTAAGTTAAGGGAGAGAGAGAGAAAATAAAGAGGTAACTTTCCCCCACTCCAAGTTCCAGGACTCCTGAGTCAGAGAAGTTGGGGCAGGAGCTGGAGACGTGGGTAAAGATGAATTTCTTCTACATCCCCTACAAGATCGAAGACTGAGGATTTAAAAAATAAACGTGATGAATTCTAAGAGAGAAGTGAGACCATCTGAAAACAGAGTGACCCAGAAGTTATAAATCTGGCCAAAAGGTTATGAAAGGGCTCTTTCCAGATGGAAGAGGGACTCCGTGTACTTGCAGGCCTGCATTCCAATGTTACCTCCATGGAGAAGTGGCCCTTCCCTGGCTTCTCCAGGTTGGGGGCTCCCTGAACTGTAGGCGGTGCAGACAGAACTGTGGGTGACCTGGGGCTCCACTACTTAGACTGGCATCTGAGCTGGAGGTAGTCTTGTGGGACTGAGCCCTCTCCTGTGGGTCCACGCCCATTCCAGGTGGCATTAGAACTGAGCTACAGGACACCCAGCAGGGACCTGCAGGAAACTATTGGTATGAAGAACCAGACGTTTGGTGTCAGAAGTCTTGTGAGCTGAGAAACAAAGGTTTTTCTCCTTTTAGTGCCTGTTACAGTTTGGATGTAGAGTGTTCCTCAGAGGCCCATGTGGTAACCCCTGGTCCTCAGTGAAGTACCAATAGAGAGGTGGTGGTACCTTTGAGGGGACTTAGTGGGAGGCCTCCAGACCACCGGGCACATGCCCTTGAATATTCTTCCTCTTCCTGTCTTTGACTTCCCAGCTATGAGGTGAGTATCTTGACTATGCCATGATCTCCCTCCATACTGCGCGGTCTCACCACAACCCAAAGCAACAGGACCACTTAATCATGGCTGGAACTTCCAAAACTGTGGACCAAAATAACCCTTTTGCTTTATAAATTGATTATCTCTGGTATTTGTTATAGTAACAGAAAGCTGACTCACACAGTGCCCCCAAGATGTCTATATCCAATCCCCAGACCCTCTGATCATACATGTTCCCTTATAGGACAAAAAGAACTTGCAGATGAGATTATCTAAGAGTCTTGAACAGGGAGAGTATTCTGGATTGTGCAGGTGAGTCCTATGATATAGTCACTTATAAGAGGAAGGTCAAGGGAAGTTATTATGATAGAAGTAGGAGATACAGAGATAGAAGCACGAGGTTGGTGTGTTGCCAGGAAGGGATCATGAACCAAAGAACCCAGAAACTAAAGGAGCCAAGATAAGGAATTCTCCCAGAGCTCCAGAAGAAACCAGGCACAACAACACTTTGACGTTGGCCCAGTAAAACTGACTTGGACCTCTAGCCTCCAGAACTGTAAGGGAACACGTGGTGTTGTTTTAAGGCACCAAGTTTGTGGCCATTTATGACAGTGGCCAGAGGAAACTAAAGTACCTCCTCCTCAGAGATGGAGCTGTGCTGGCTTGCCCAGGCCCTCGGAACTTGACCCAGAGAGCCCTGCGGCAGCAGCAGGAAGGAGAGGAAGCAGTGCAGGTGCCCTGAGAAAGGGCCACCCACGTGTCCACCCTCCACTGCGAGGGAGGCACTGGGAGGATTTATGATGTCAGCATGTCCCCCAAACCGGAAGCAGCTCTCTTTCCTGCCTCTGTTTGAGGATGAATGTGGATATTAAAAGCAAAGACGATTTACTGTCCTCATGAGACTCTGGCCTCTGAAACGGCTGGGGCAGAAATCTAGGCTTCATTAAAAGGCTTTTTTTTCCTATCAAGAGGGCATGACAGCAAATTTGCTGTCCTGCTGCCATTTAATTGTGACCTTTAATATAAAATGCACGCAGCTCCCTGAGCCTCTTTGAAGGCACGACTGTCCCCAGTCCCACTCTCAGCCTTGGCCCAGGGTTCAGCATAGGCTGGGGCTTGTCCTCAAATGACACGGTGACTCTTTTGTTTTCACCTCAGTTTGTGGTCATAAGATACCTTTCATCATGAAAGGGATTGTGGATTCTCTATTTTTTTTTTCTCCTTAATTCAAGGATAAAACTTAGCTGAAAAGACACTTTGCCCAAAGCACAATCTTTTATTTTCTTTTCTAAAACACAATCTTCGTTTCATTGAAGGTCTCGGTCTTAACGATGTCTTTCATGAGACATCTCCCCTGAGACGAGACCAGAAAGGCAGCAGTGTGTTTTTGTTCCTTGAGCTTATTTAGTTATTTATTTTTGCTAAGAATCTGACCAATTCTCAGGGCAATTCTCTTTGGCTAAAATAAATATCTCAGCTTCTCTTATTCTTAGTACACTAGCAACTTATTTCACTGCTTCTAATTGGCTGGTTGGAGTTAGGACTGTACTCCAAAAGAGAATGTTGAAGTGCACTCACTGTTGAAATGTAAGGAAGAAAACATCCTCACGCTCTCTAATTAGAGCTTGTGGCAGGTTATATTATTGTTCCGTATTACTGCTCCTTTCCCTTTAAGAGAATCATGCATTCCTACCCTTTGTCATACCCCGGGCAGTTCCTCACTGTGGGAGGTGTTAACTTCCCTGTGATACTGATGTTGAACTTGGCCATGTGACTCACATTGGCCAATCAAATGTGAGCAAAAATAATGTTTGACCCTGCATGGGTCTCCCTCTGCTGTGAGACTGAGGGAGGGGCTGCTCCTTTATCCAGGTCCAAGAATGAAAAGAGATATGGAGCAGAGCCCAAGCTTCATGCAGTCAACGTGTAACAGGGTGAGCAATAAACCTGTGAAAGGCACTGAGATTTGGAGGTTGTTTGTTACTGCAGCAGAACTTAGAAAAAGCTGACTAATACAGAGTACTTGAGGGTAGCTGGGGCAATGCCATGTTGGAGAAAATATTAGGATTTTCCCTTGCAAGTTTCAGAAGTCTAACGCAAACTTACTAAACAAAAAGAAAAGCAGGGGCAGAGGAGGTATTTGCTAATTTGCTAGCTCACATAACTGAAAAAGGCTAGAGCTGGCTTTAGGTGTGGCCAGCTAGTGAAGTTAAAAAAAAAAAAAAAAATCAGAAAGACTCAGCTCTTACCACCTCGGTTCTGTTATGTCAGGTACAGTTGCTCTCAGCAGCTCAAGGCTTACAGCCTCAAAGATCTAAGGCCACTGGAAATGACAGAAACTCATCTAAAAAATCTTGAGATTATCTCTGATTGGAAGGATTTGGGTAACGACCACCGTGGTCAGGGGGATTCACTGCTCTGGCTGGCCAAGCCTGGGTCCCCCACCAGCCCTCAGCCAGAGATGGAGTCAGTTCCCTGAATCACAAGGACTGAGAATGGCAGAGGGTGATCCTCTGGGGAACAGAGAGAGGAGTCCTGTTACCTCCCCTTGTTCCTTGAGCTTATTTAGTTATTTATCTTTGCTAAAATTCTGACCAATTCTATTACAAGAAGAAGGAGGAAATCAAGGCAGAGCTGGAAAGAACATAAACATCCAACCACAGAAAGCAAGAAAATTAGTTTTGAAACTTTTTCTTAAATGAATGGAAAACAAGAAAGTTAAAAAAGGTAGAGGGGGAAAAAAATCAGAGTCACCCAGCATCTGTCATTTGGAGGGAAACATATTTGATAGACTTTTTTAGGTTTAGTTTTAATTTCTTGATGATCCTTGACTTAAAAGATTTCCTTTCACTGTATAATTTATTTAAATAAACATGTATATTTTACACTTGACGAATCTTATTTTTATAAGCCTCTCTTTTGGGTGGTGCTTAGAATAGAACACAGGGCCTGCGCGTGCCAGGCAAGGGCCCCACCGCGGAGCGACATCCCAGCCCTATTTCTTTAGGGGTTGTCAATGCCCCCTGGTATGTAAAAATGTAACTTTAAAAAAGTCATGGAAGAGAAATGGTAACAGAGAAGCAGCAGGCAGAGCGCAGAATCTGCGAAATCACAGGGGAACCTGCAGGAGAGGAGCCGTCATTTGTATGATAAGCAAATGGCAGCCACCCGTGACAAATGATCCCCACCAAACAGCTGTGACCTGACAACAGAATGACAGGGAGCCTCAAGGCAGCTGGGCTTGGTCAATTGGACTCACCAAGAACATTAAAATAAGACCCTGACTCACATTTTAGATGGCTTCCTGGGCTGGTAGAGGGGAGAATTTAAGGAAATGAATGTGGCAAACAGAATGGCAGAGGGACTGGGCTAGTGTCGCCAAGACCCTGGCAGTTGGTTTGGGGAGAGGTAAGAAGGTTGAAGGTTGAGGATCTTCTAGGCCGAGGGGGTTAAGAACTGGGGAGCCCCTCCATTCTCGACTTCCTTTGCTTTGGGGTCTTCAAAGGCCACACGTCTGTAACTTGTAGACGGGAGGGCTGTCCAACCTGCAGCAGTCTTTGCACAATTAAGAAATAAGCTGTTCCTGGGCTAGGTGGCTGGTGTTCTGGTATTGTTTGCAACCGCAGCCTAACCTAGCCTAACACAGCAGGGATGCAAATATTCTCCATTTTGTTAGGGTTGCTGTGTGAGTAGATTTAGGCAATATTTGTAAATTGCTCAGAATAGTGATTTTTCCCCTGTGGTTCCGGTGGGTTAAACCCAGGGCCTCACGCATGCCAGGCAAACACTTTACCACTGAGCCACATCCACGGCCCTGTCAGAAGATACCTGAATAAATAGAACACAAATGTCCGGTAGGTCAGCATGTGGATACACACAGGCAGAGGGACAGAAGGAAGCAGTTGCCTTAGGAGCTGCACATGACAAAAGGGACACAAAAATTCGAGAACAACGAAGAAAAGAGCCGAATTGTGTGTTCCATTTTATGCTGCGCCTTCAGAATGGAATGGCAAGAATGACTTGTATTTTAAAATTGCTATTCCTTTCTTTTTCTCTGCCTCTCCCCTCCACCAAGCGCATATCATTGAGTCAGCATAAATTAAATACATATATATTCTTCATTATAACTGTATACAATATCTGTCTGTCCATGAAAACAGGAACTGTTTGTTTCATAGTTTCAAAGCACATAATAGGTGTTCAATAAATGGTAGCTAGCTGGCTTATGAATATAATTACTCCATAATTTAAGGCACATCTAGACAATTAGTAAATATTAGCTGAACAAGTGAACAAATACATAAAATAACTCCCTTTAAATAAATGAGACATACCTACTTTCATATACATAGGTATCGGCAGTGGGAAAAAAAAATGTATTCCTTCATGGTTGGCACCCAAATTCCTCTTAGGTAGGAACTTGCTTTGTTTACATGATGAAAGATCATTTCACAGAAGAAAAATTGAGGCTCAGAGAGATCAAGGAATCTTTGCTCAAAGACACACAGCCTGGAACTGGGCTTTCTAAACCCAGTGGGACTGGGGATACAGCTTAGTTGGTAGAGTGCTTGCCTTACATGCACAAGGCCCTGGGTTCAATCTCAAGTACCACAGGAAGAGAGAGAGAGAGAGAGAGAGAGAGAGAGAGAGAGAGAGAAATCAGAACTGTAAGTCCAGAGACCACACTCCCTTCTTTGACTTGTAGGGACATGGACTCAATGCTGTTTTCCTCATCCCCTACCAACCTCCTCAGCGCCTTCATCATCCATCTGATGGCACCTTCAGTACCACGGCTGAGGGTTTCTAGTGACTCCCTCTTCCCTCCATGTCAATCACCCAACAGAATAGTCACATCTTAGAATGTTCAACCCCAAAGACTGTCACATCCCTGATTCCTCATCTAACCATAAATTTCTATTAAAATCTGTGTGCGGTCTCTATTCTCCCAAAGGTTCATTCCTTGGTAGTATGGAAAGTAATGGGAACTTTAAGGTGGGGCCTTAGGTCAGTTGGAGACAGACCCTCAAGGGATTGTGGGACCCCAGACCCCCTCTGCTTCCTGCTTGGCCATGTTCTCTCTCTCTTCTCACTATGATGTGACACAGCCAAGAAAGCCCTCCCTGGAGCTGAGCCGATGTCAGAGCCATGCCCTTGGTCCTCCAGATCCTCCGGAGCTCAATGACCTCTTTCTTGCACTAGGGAGATTCCTCCAAAAACTAGGAATGGAGCCATCATATGATCCAGCCACCCCACACCTTGGTATTTATTTAAAAGAACTAAAATCAGCATAGGATAGGAATACAGCCACACCACTGTTTATAGGAGCACAAATCACAACAGCCAGATGATGGAACCAGCCCTACTGCCCACTAGTACATGAAGGGATTAAGGAAATGTGCTGTATATGCACAATGCCATAAAGGATGAATCATGGCATCTGCCTATAAAAGGATGGAAATGGAGAACATCATGCTAAGTGAAATAGGCCAGGGGGAGGGAGGAGAGAGAGAAAGGAAAAGGAATGGAGACTGAAAGGGAGGAAATCAAATTTCATGCATGTGTGACTTTGTAAAAATGAACCCAACTACTATGTAGAATCATAATGCTTTAATAATAAATAAATACCCTCTTTCTTGACAAAGTGTGGCTGCCTCAGGTATCACATGATAGTAATGAAAAACAGAGTAATACACCTCCTCTGCCCTTCTGTCTTCCCTACTCACTCTTTTCCTATTTCTGTAGTTTTTTACTCTATGTGAGACCATGGTTTGGGAAAGTTATTAGTGTCCCCCTAGAACAGGGTTCCGTAACCACAGTCCATGCGACAACTCTAGCTCCTCACTTGCTTTTGTACCCACAGTCAGGCCCACTCACTCTCACCCTGTGTGTGGCTATTTTCATGCTACAATGATGATAGAGTGGAGTAGCTGAGAAGGACTATGTGTGGCTTGAAAAGCCTAAAAGGTTTTTTTCCCTCTACAGAAAAATTCGTGGAGTCCCGACCTGGAAAGCTATTTTCTTGTTCCCTAGGAGGCAGATTATCAGAGCCACATTCTTTAAGGCAAATCCAAGGCTCTGGTCATGATATTCCTCCCCCTTGTCGTTGCTGAGGGAATTGGGTTTGGCATCACAAAGGGCAGGTGGCTGGAACTGCAGACGATCTAAGGCAACTGGGTGGAGAGCTGTGTGCATCCCGGGCAGGGTCTCTGGAGGGGTGCCAGGGCCGCCTCGGGACCATAACGCATCTCTCCTGGGCTAGCACCTGACTTGCCCCTGGCCCAGAGCCATTTTCCCACCATGATATGAAAACTCAGTCCCCAGGTGCCGGTCACTTCAGCCATCTCCAGTGGACAGAAGACCGCAGCCCTCCTGGCTCACGGCCAGTCAACAGACACCTCCCCGTCCACAGCATGTCCCCCTCTCCGTCAGGTGCTCCTGAGGAGCTCTGAACAAGCCCGTTTCTTCATGTTCTTCTAACATTTTATTATATAAAATTTTAAAGATTCGAAAAAATAGATAGAAAAAATCATGAAGCCATAGTCTCCATCAGCCAGCGTCCCCTATACCGCTCCCCATGTCGGCCAGGTGGCCTCCCTCCCCACTCCCTGTCCACAGAATATGCAATTTCTTTCTTTTTTTTAAGTATTTATTTTTTAGTTGTAGTTGTTAATGCCTTTATTTCTTCATTTATTTTTATGTGGTGCTGAGGATCGAACCCAGGACCTCCCACATGCTAGGCGAGCGCTCTACCGCTGAGCCACAACCCCAGCCCCAGAACATGCAATTTCATACATAAATATTTCAGCACATTTCTCTAAAAAGTAATGACTTTTTATCCTGTCTATGAAATCATTCTCATTTTACCTTAAATAATTCCTTATTTCATCAACTGTCTATTAAATGTTCAAATTCCCAATTGTCTCATCTTTTTAATATAGCTGTGCCTTTGAATCAGGATCCAATTAAGATCCACACATTGAAATTTTAAAAACTCTATTTTTTTATTCTAGTACAGACCTGCCATCCTCATTTTAGTGCTTCTGAGTGTGATATGTTTCTTACCTTCTATATGAATACATAATGTAGTGTTTCTCTTCCCGAAAATTAGTTGTTAAAGTATTAACCTAATTTAGGATGTGGCAACTTATGAGAAAAACTGGAAGGTTTCTAGAATAGACAGTGACACTCTCGCTCTTACCTGTCTAGACTTTTTTTTTTTTTTTTGCCATTGGCCCTGCCCGTCTTCAACCCCAATTCCACCAACCATCTGTTCTCGCCACCCGCTTTGCAGGGTGGCAGTGGGCGGCTAGTGACAATCACATCAGCAGGCTGTTTATATGCACCATAAGTTTGGGCCATCAGCTGGGCCACCCTACTGCTCCCAGTTGATTCCCTAATGGTTTCACCAGAGCAGCTGCTACAGGCCCTGCCCTCCCCCGTCAGCCTCCACAACCTGCCTGGGCCTCCCTCTCAGCAGATGCCTCCACACCTCCGCCCATGTACCCTATCCACAGCCTGGCAGTGCCCGCCATAAACTTCATACACTTCCCCCTCCACCTCAGATTTGCGCTTGCTTTCATCTCTGGTTTCAGAGGAGTGAATATCTACCTTCTTATGTCTTCATATGTGCAGACATGCATAGAGAAGTATCTGAGAGGTGGTCAACTAAACTGTCAATGTACCTGGGAGGCAAGCCCTTAGGTGTTTTTTTTTTTTTTTTTGGCCTTTTTTCTTTTGATTTTTCTGCCTTGTTTGAATTTTTTCACTGAGCATGTATCATTTTTATATACTTGTAATACCACTTCAGAATGGAGTACAACGAAGGTGATCCCAGGAGGGAGGGACTTTCAATTTCCCCATATTTCCCATACCCTTTCGTAGTAGGCAGAGTAAAGTTCCCGAAGATGTTCACCTCATGACTGCCAGAACCTGTAAATACACTACCTGACACTGGCCAAAGAGACTTTGCAGATACGACTAAGTTAAGGATCTCAGTATGGGGGGATGTCCTGAATTACCCAGGTGAGCCAAGGTGACCACTGGAGTTTATAAAAACAGGAGATGGAGGCAAAGAGACTCGGGGACATGTGACTAAGGAAGAAAGCCAGACAGGTGCACCGTTGCTGGCTTCGGAGATGGAGATGGGACAATGAGTCAAAGGGGGCAGGCAGCATCTAGAAGCCAAAAAAGCAAGGGAGTGGATTCTCCCCTGAGCTCCTCAAAAGAACACATGTTGATCTCAGCTGGGTTGGACCCATGTTGGATCTAACCACCAGAACTGTATGATAATAAATTTGGGTTGCTTTAAAGATACCAAGTTCGTGGTGGTTTGTTAGAGCAGCAATAGAAAACTAATAAAAAAAAAATGAATGTGAATCTAGCCCTCTGCCTCCCTCCAGTCACCTCAAATCAACACAGACTCTGTCATTGAAACAACAGCTTCTGTAAAACACACAACACCAAGCCATGGTCACCACAGCCAACCAACCATGTGACTCAGTCATGAACTTCTGGAACCTTCTCTGGGGTACCCTGGAAGTTCAGTCCTTGTCCATCTCAGATTAATCCATACATTTGTCACAGGGATTTTCATGACCAAATCAGCATTTCCCTGGATGATCAGACCAATGTTCCAGAATGACATCCTACACAGGCACCTCCCTCTCCCTGTGTCCAGACAGGAACCATCATCTTTACCCCTGAAACTGCTTTTCCGGCCAGGATCTTGGCTTCGGTGATGGTGGGAAAGCATTACACGTTCAGTAGCAACCATCCTTCAGATTTAGAATCCTGATCTTCTGATTCTAAAGGCTAGCAATAAGCAGCATGACGATATCTCTCACTCTGCCAGGGAGTGACAGTGGACCGCAGCTCCTAGTCGGCCACCAGATCTCAAAGAAACACACGGCCCTTTCCAGTGTTCTATTGCTAAGCCTCGAGGGCTGTTTTAAGTGCACTTTTTACTTATGATATTTTCAAGATGCAACGGGACTATTGGAGCCAGCCCCATCATGAACTGAGGAGCATCTGTAGTAAGCCAAGCATTGCTACAGACTGGAGCTGCTTGTGACCCCCCTTTTTTTGCCAGGGGGTGCCAGGGATTGAACTCAGGGGCACTCGACCATGAGCCACATCCTCAGCCCTATTCTGTATTTTATTTAGAGACAGGGTCTCACTGAGTTGGTCAGTGCCTCGCTTTTGCTGAGGTTGGCTTTGAACTCACAATCCTCCTGCCTCAGTCTACCAATCTGCTGGGATTACAGGCTTGCACCACTGCACCTGATTTATGACCCCATTTGTATTGTAACATCCATGGCATCTTCACCATCACATTTACCACGGAGAAATGGAAGTTTAGAGAGGGACCTTCTGCAGTGGACATTAAGTATACCCATGCATTCTTTAACTCCTCCATTCATCAGGTAGAGAGAGCCTAATCATTCTCCCTTTGACCAACTGACTTACTTCTAAAGAATGTGATGGAAATGGAGGTTTGACTTCTAAGACAAGGTCATAAAAGGTACTATGCCTTCCTCCTTGTACTCGAGTCTTCAGTTCCAAAGGAGGCCAGTTGCCAAGCACCAAGGATACTCAAACAGCCTAAGGAAAGGCCCATGTGGGGAAAAACTGAGGTCCCATGTGCATGAGCCATCTTGAGAGCAGGACCCCTAGTCCAACCTCTGGATGACTGCAGCCCACAATCCCATGGGAGACTCTGAACCACCCAGCCCAGCTGCAAACAAATTGCTAACTCACAGAAACTGTAACACAGCAGATATTTAATGTTGACATCACTAAGTTTTGGGGCAATTTGTTACACAATAATAAACATAGAAAACATTTTCCCCGGTCATATGATCAGTAAATGGTGGGGTAGAGACTTCAGAACTGGTTCTCCCCAAAGTTCAGGTTCTTAACCCAAACCAATGCTACCTAAAGTGCTGCTTTATGATTTGCTTCTTTTAAAAAAAACCTTGACAGACTTCCTCTCACAAAATTCATCTTTCTCCAACGTGTGTTATGAAGTCCTGTTCCAAATGCCCATCCATCTGCTCCTGCCCCCAGTAACAACCGTGTTGGCCCAAGACCAGCTCATCTCACTGGCAATCTCCCATCTCTAGGCCCTCAGCTTCGGTATCTACATCCAAGTGCTGCTGTGAAGATTAAGTAATATTCATAAGAGCAGGGCTCAGTTGGTAGAGTGCTTGCCTCAAATGCACAAGGCCCTGGGTTCGATCCCCAGCACCAAAAATAAAATAAAATAAATAAATTTAATAGAAGCAGTTAACAGAGAAACAGCTCAATATACTATAAATTATCTCCTAGACACGCACACCTGTGGATGAGAATTTAGTCGTGACTGTACTTTAAAATCACCTAGGAAGCTTTTAAAAACAGAACAAAGGCCATCCAGACTATACCTGCAGATTCTGATCTGACAGGTCTTAAATGAAGCCAGTTACCAATATTTTTCCAAAGTTCCCCAGATGATTTTAAAGTATAGACCAAAGTAGAAAAACTACTGGATTAGATCAGAGGATCTCAACCAGGGGCAGTTTTCTTCACCCCCAACCCTGGGGTGTGTGCCGGTGTCTGTAGACATTCTTGGTTGTCACAATTGTATGGGGTTGGTACTGGTGTCTAACGGGTAGAGGTCAGTGCTGCTGCTAACCCTCCTACAATGTATAGGCCAGTTGCCCACAACAAAGAATCATCCAGACCTCCACATCCAGAGTCCAAGGTTGGGAAAACCTTGCTCCACCCTTTAGTTCCTACTTCTCTGACTTCTCCTGCTCAGGAGAATCCTTGAGAAGAATATAACACCTGAGTTCTTACCTCGAAAAACCAAATCTGGGCACCAATTAATTTGGCCACTGTCCTAGCTGGGCTTGGCTCCAGGCCTGCTGACTAGGACTTGTAAGATCTTGTGCTTCCCATTTCCCTTTGGTACTTTGTTAGCATCTGAACGACAACACTCACTACAGAAACTACAACTAGTTGTAAACACAGCTCTCTCACCCCGAGGACTGGAGCCATAATTTATTCATCTCTGTTTTTTTCCCACAGCACCAAGCCCTGTGTGTGGCGGTGGGTAGGTGTTCAGCAGATACTTACTCCATGAAATGAATTAGATTCATTTTAATTTTTATCATGCTTCTGGGCATCTCCTTGAAAGACAATGAAAACACAGAATATAAAGGCCAGTCAAAGCCAGAGTTCTTGTGTTTCTGTTCTGTGGAGTCCAGCTGACGTGGCTGATGCTGCCACTTCAGTATGTTTACAGGAGCTGCTGGTGGACCTCAGCTGCCATGTAAATAGAGATCCTTGTGCGGCAAATGATGAGGGATCAAGAGGTCACTCATTTCAATTTCATTTTTAAAATTCTTTTTCATTGGTTACTACCAATGGGAAGGAAAATGGTTCACTTTTTTGAAAAGAAGCAATTTGGAGAATGGTACTGAAAACACTTTGTCTTAGAAAAATAGATGCAAAGCAATGAATTGTGAGCCTTCCACTTCATGGGACAAAATTAGGCACAGATGTAGAAGTTGAATAAGAAACACAGTTTTCCAATATTGCTCTCCTTTCAATGTGTAGTCTCAGTTAAAAAAAAAAAACTGGTAATAACTGGGGTCTTAAAAAAAATCTCAATATTGAGAAAGTCAGTCAAGAGTTTATTCAACTTGAAATTCTTAAGGAGGGCAGATTTAGGCAGAAGATGTGACACTTAGTGCTAAGAGTCTGATTTAAGGTGTCCCACTCTGTTTAAAATGTGTCTTGGGGGGCTGGGGTTGTGGCTCAAGTGGTAGAGTGCTCTCCTAGCACGTGTGAGGCAGTGGGTTCGATCCTCAGCACCACATTAAAAATAAAATAAAGATATTGTATCCACCTAAAAAACTAAAAATAAATAAATAAATATTTTTTTAAAACAATATGACTTGGCAAGCGCCTCACTTGATTTACTTGTGCCTCAATTTCCTGACATTGTTCTTGCAAAGGGTCAGCACGGAAACATTTTAAAGCAACAAATGAAATCTATATTATTTTCTAAATTGAGGTGTCTTTTCTTGCATTTAATACTTTAAATAGTAAAACACAGCTTGAATGTCATCTCAGGTGAAATCCTTCCTGACCACCCAATGTAAACTGAACCCCCTTGGACTCCATATTCCCTCTGCTTCATCCCTCACAGCACTGAAGAATTTGCTTATTGTCTTCCTTGCTAGAACACAAATTCAGTGAAGACTGGGATTTTGGCCTACTTGTTCACTGTTCTGTCTCCACCACCTAGAATGCTCTTTAGCACATAGTAGAACTCAATACATATTTCTCATATGAGCGAATAGATTATGCAAATCTAGAAATGAATATACTATGTAAAGCCATCAAAAGACATGGATTAGATGCAATTGAATCATTTATATTTCAAAAGTACATTTTGGAATCAAATAAAAGCAAGTCGCAGAATAATGCATAAATTTCCTCATCTGTAAAATTGAGTTGGTAATGCACCATTATGGGGATATCAAATTGGTTCATTGGTATTAAATGCTGAGAACAGTGATACAGGCACTCAACTAATGATAGTTGGTATCAGCATTATCATTTTTTTTATGTCACTGAGAAAAACAGCTCACAACAAACTATTCTAATTTTATATAATATAAACTAATTTTATCTAGTGAAATAACTAACGTTAAGAGCTCTGGAAGGATGTGCTATAGACTTAACTGATTGCCTCGGAGAGGGAAGAAGATCTAGTTTAGAATGGTCAAAGAGTGTTTTAACTTTATCTGTCACATTCTCATATTGTAAATGAAAAATTGATGAATATAGCTAAAAATTAATAGAAAAGGTTACTCTTATTTCCTGAGACATAATGACCTTCAAAGAGAGCGGAAGGGAGCCTGAAGCAGAAGGATTATTTGAGCCCACAAGTTTTAGACCAGCCTGGGCCACACTGTAAGATAAACCCTATCTCAAAAGGGGTGTGGGAGATAAATTATTTAGGGTAAGAGTTTGTTTTCTATTTTATTTCTGAAGCATTTCTGGAATGAAATCACTGCATGGACAGGATGGACTTAGCCTGGACTAAAAATAATCAAGAGACATGAAAATAATTGGAGGGTCTGGGTGAATCACATGATTTAGTTCTCATTGATATAAACTTAAAATTATGAATAAATTATTTGAACTTACTGATCTTTTAGCCATTCATCCACAAATGGAATAGAGAAGAATTCTGTGAACGGTTCCCCTGTCCTCTTTGGATTTTGGCTGGATACAGTGCCATATGTTTGATGGACAAGAAAACAAAAAGCAAGAATTCAAGTCAATGGTTGCTATTCTGCTTGCAAATTCACATGATTAAATCCTCAGGGTCATTGAATATTTGAAGACATGAACAACTTACTTGTACAACCACTCAGTAAGAAAATCACAGGCAATGAATTTGGTTCTTTTCCTCTAAAGAGAAAAGGGAGAAGAGATAATTAAATTACATTCTTACTTTGCCCACATGTCTGAGTAGGACAAAGGAAGAGAGGTTAATTGATTAAGCATAGATGAAATATGCATGAGTCCATTATGAAATTTATGAGCATGCCAATAAACAGTAACTCAGGCAACATCAAGAATTCTGAAGACATTTTGGAGAAAATATGCTTTGGATAATTTCTTTGGATAAGCATATTTTCTGACACTAGGGACTAATAAAAGACAAAGCACACAGTAGGAGCTTGGAAAGATTTAATTTTTTAAATCGAGGGCATGATCCCAGTGTCTCAGGAGGCTGAGGCAGGAGGACTGCAAGTTCAAAGCCAGCCTCACCAACTTAGTGAGGCCCTAAGCAATTTAACAAGACCCTTTCTCCAAATAAAAAATAAAAAGGGCTAGAGTCCCTGGGTTCAATCTCCATTGCCAAAAATGAAAATAAAAATAAATCTAGGCTTTGATTTTCTTTTTTAAATTTATTCATGCACAACTTAACAATAACATAAACAGGTTAAGTTCTGAGAAATGCATTAAGTGATTTCATTGTTGTGCAAACCTCAGAGTGTGCTTACACACTAATGCAGCTACTATGACATTAGGTGATATAATCTTATGGGACCAGCATCGTAAATGTGGTTGGCCATTGGGCTATTGACTAAAACGTACATGACTTTAACTGTATTATTGCACACCCCCCAACACCAGTCCACTTAACTCTTCAGAACAGCAGTACTTCAGGTCAGGGTGTCACCTTCAAAGGTGGAAGTCAAAAAATAAAAAAATTAAAAAAACAAGTAACAACCAAATCAAACATGGTAGCCAAGCACATGAGTGCTATTAGCTAATACAGCCAACTCCCTAGCCGTCCACCTAATACCACTGTCCTCTTTGTCCTTATTAACAGAAACCTGATTGCTACCAAATGGCAACCAATTCAGCCAAAAACAACATTTCCCAGGCTCCCAGGTAGCAAGAGACAGCTTTGTGTCTCAGGGCTGCCGAAAGACACATCCTAGAGATAGCTGAGAAAATTCTGCTTTCCTGATTTTTGCTGCCTCGAATTCCTTGAGGTTTCCATCTCCTTTCTCCAGTCTGGAACTCAGGTGTAGAGCTGGGAGTGGGGTAGCACCTTTTAGCCATGAGACCAAAAGTCACAACAACAGATGGTGGGGCAGGGAGAAGGAGGGGCTGAAACCTTTGCTGTCGTCCAGCCTGGGCCTGCCACACTCCAGGCATCCTGATAGGTAAGGAAAAGTAAACTTCATTTGGTTTGTTACCTGTGTCCTTGAGTTTTCACTCAAGCAACTGAAAGTGCTCCTCCGATGACAGCCAGCTAGCAGAACAGAGAAGGCATGCTGAGAAGGGGCCATGGGGCAGAGCACCGAGCATCCTGCTCTGTTTCCATCTAAGGTCTCTTCTTGTGACCCAAACAGAGCCACTCAATTCCTTGTAGAGAACTGCGATGGAAACTGGGAGATAGAAGGTCTTTCCTCCTTCTTTTAAGAAAGACAGCAGGGCCCAAGAATCAAGTCTAGAAGTGTTGGTTGCCAAGCACAGGGATTCTTCCCAAGAATGAAGGCAATACAGGGTGTTCTGGGAATTTTCTTTGCCCCTCCAGCCTCACCCTTCTCTGCCCTGTACTGTGTCAGGAGGATGATGTCCAGCAAATGGGAGCTATCAGCAGATCAGGGAGGAGGAGAGAAAGATGAGGTTAAATTATGCTCCACAAAACAAAACAACAACAAAAACCCTCCCGTGTTAAGTCTTGACCCCTAGGATCTCAGAACATGACCTTATCTGGAAATAGGATGTGGCAGAGGTCGCAGCGGGGCTCAGCCACACCTGCAGGACAAAGTGGCTCCAATGAGAGTGAACAAACTTGGGGTTCTGCCAGCAAGGGAGAAGGGCGATGCTGCGGGGCAGGCCACAGTAGCAGAATCCTGATGACAGCCTACTAGGTCCTGGATGCAGAGGCCCTTCTGCAGAGGTCCAAATCCCCTGGACCTTTCAGGTGCATGAGCCACCAGAATTCCTCTTTTGATGATATCCTTTTGTGCCGGGTGGCTTATTGCTTAAAAATAATTGATGTCTTCTCCAATGTCTTAATTCATGTCTACTCCAATCAGCTGACTCCCATGTGTCTAAGACGCCCCCAGAAAGCATCTTGCCCTCTTCCTTTTGGGGTGCACTCTCCCCTGGCTCTCTGCCCATCCCCATTATAGCACCTCATGCTGTAGCGAACATAACTACAGGACCAGGCATCTGTCTCCCTGATGGACTTACAAACTGAAGAGAGAGTGCATACCTCTCTTTCTCTTTTCTGTTTGCACTGGCCAATCAAGTGCCTTGTAAGGAGCAAAAGATCAATGAGTGCTAGGTAAAAGAATGAATGAATTCACTATTCAACTTTCATTCATCAAAGCAAGAAAACTCATGTGCAAGGAGTCAGACATCTAAAAGTAGGAACGGCTAGTACATGCTGGACAATTGCTCTTCACTTAAGAAAGCAGAAATTTTATTATGAAAATTTTCCTTTCCTTTTCTCCCCCCACTTCACAAAAATAGGGCAATTCAGCTTTATAGTCCTGGCTAAGGTTGGAAAGATGGTTGTGAAACTGATGCTCAAAAAGAAAAATGCTCTTGAAGGTTTTTACAGAAAGTTCTATTATAGCTGTTAGTAAATAAAACATAATGGTGCCTAAGTTGCTGGAGATTATTTACAGTCTTTTATCTCCATGCTTGATAGGCTTTTATGGAAAAAAATTGAAACACTGCTGTCCAGGGTAACAAAATGGAATGTACTATATCTTGCAATAGAGTCTTTTAATCTGTGTTGCAAGAGCAGATCGTTCAAAAAGCTATCTTTAATCAAAATAAGAAAATACTTGTACAACAATGCAAATATGTAACTAGCATGAATTGCCGTATAATAATTTAAACAATCCAGCAATTGTAGAATGCCAGTTTCTCTTTCGACTCACAAAAGATGCATTGTTCCCTTGGCTTTTACCGCCCTATTTAGTGGTAAAGATTTTTTTTTTCTACAAAGGGAATGCAGCCTGACTTACTCTATTAAATAGACTTTTAAGATAGCCAAGTGGTCTGATGTATGAAGGTCATGCAGACAGATTTAATCACTTTTGATGCAAAGAAATAAAATGGAAGAAATTGTGTTTTCCTTCTGTTCTGGGCAAGCATGGACGTGCTGCGCATACCCAGGCACGCAGAACAGTGGGGATATTGTTCAGCTGTTGTTTAGTTTTAAAATTATCTGCTGGGGAGCTGAAAGAGAGAAGGGAAGGCAAAATGAAAAGTTGTGGTGAGTGAAGAGATAAGAAAGGAAGTAATAGAAAAATGAAGGAGTAAACTGGAGAAAGCGTGGGCACCCAGGGTCTATGCAAGGGGGCAAATATACTGAGTTCTGTGATTTTTAAAAGGTACAAATATTCAAGTTTGAGCAAGCAGAGGAAATAGGGCAACTTCAAACAAGTTTGGCAAAGCTTTATTTAAAAAATCTGAAGTTAAAAAGGAAAAAGAAAGTGTTAATAAGAATTGTAATGCAAAAAAAGTACATGTATAAAGCATGAATTGGCATGAACATACTTTATATACAAAGATATGAAAAATTGTGCTCTATATGTGTTATAAGAATTGTAATGCATTCTGCTGTCATGTATCTAAAAAAATAAAATCAATTAAAAACAAAGTGTTAAGGGATAAGACATCATTAAGTCATCATGAATCTGCAACTCTGAAATGCCTCAAAAAATGAATGAAGACAGATGGATTGATGCATTTGTGGACAGATGTGCAAATAAAGCAAACTGGGTAATTATGAAATCTAAGTGGTAGATATGTGGGTATTTCCTCTGAGATTCTCTAAGTTCCTTGTTATGGATTAGATGTGGTGCCCCTGTGTGAGACAAAGCAAGAAAGTTCAGAGAAGAAATGATTGGGCTCTAGCCTTAACCTAATCAGTGAGTGAATCCCTGATGGGATTAACAGAGTGGTGCCTGGAGGTGGGTGGGTGTGGCTGGAGGAAGTGGTTCATTGGGGGGCCTGGCTGCGGGGTATATATTTTGTATCTGGAGAGTGGAGTCTCTCTCTGCTTTCTGATCCTCATGTGAGCTGCTTCCCTGTGCCACACTCTTCCGCCATGTTGTTCTGCCTCACCTCGAACCTTGAGGAATAAAGCCAGCTGTCTATGGATTGAGACCTCTGAAACCATGAGCCCCTCAAATAAACTTTTCTTCTCTAAAATTGTTCTGGTCAGATCCTTTAGTCATAGCAGCAAAAAAGCTGACTAAAACAGAAATTGGTACCAAGAAGTGGGGTTGTGGCTGTGACTAACCTGACCATATGGTTCAAAAGCTTTTTGAGCTTTTTAGAATTGTGGGAAGAATTTCGAGATGTTTAGCAGACGCAAGCTTGATTCTCCTTGAGCGGGCTCTTGAGTGCTGTTGTGATGGCCTGAGGACATCAGAGTCTCCCTCCTTCACTCTTCCAAAGCAGATTCTGCCAGTGATTCTCCTGGGGGGTTCCAGAAGCCTCCAGTCTCTGACTGGGGTAGCACTGTTGATCCCTCTTGCTCTGAGGCTTCAGTTACTTGGACTGCGCAGCTACTGGTTCCTCCAGCTCTCCAGCCTGCAGACGGCCATTGTGGACCATCCAGCTTCTGGTTGTGTAAGCCAACCTAATAAATTCCCTTTTTATAATCATACTTCCTATTGATTCTGTTCCTCCAGAGAACTCTAATACATTCTTCTATGTTTTGAAAAAAAATATAATAAAATGGGGGGAGTATCATAAAAGACTCAAATCTCAAAGAGAGAAAAGGCAGAAATAAACAGTGCTTTCCATCCAGACATTGTTCTGCACCAATTTTAATGTTGGACACAGACAGAGGAGACAGACTGGCGGTCTGGAGACTGGAGAAAGAAACAACTAGTATTTGAAAGAATAAAATGACTAACATAATTCTACCCCAAAAAAGTCAAAAGCTCATGCTGTGAATTTAGTGGTCCCGAGTGTGGCTGGGTATGGCACTGCTCTGGCTGAGCCTCTCTGGGCTTTCAAGAACAGAAATACGTTCAGGTTACCTATGACTTAGTCCAGTCAGGTTGTTATGACAAAAATATCAGACTAGGTGATTTATAAACAATAAGCATATATTTCTCAGTTTTGGAGGCTGTGAAGTCCAAGATGAAGGTGCTGGCAGATTTGGTGTCTGTTGAGGGTCCATTCCTCACAGATGGTACCTTCTCACTGAGTCCTTGTGTGAAAAACAGGATTCCATAGGCCTCTTCTAAGAGCTCTCAACCCCACTCATGACGCTTCCAGCTTCATGATCTAGTCACTTCCTGAAGACGCCACCTCCTAACATCACACTGTTGACTGGGACACACAAGCATTCAGAGCGCAGCACCTTGGTGACTGGGATTTTGGGGTCAGGCTAGGCTAGATCTGGGTGGGGTCACACTCAGCCTCTAACATTTCTCACTCATGTCACATGACTACTGCCATCTGCTCATGTTGGCTTTACTCTGAGACACAGGCTGACAGAGAGGCCTCCACCTGAAAAATGTCCATTATCATGGTCAACAAACAACACAGAGGATGACCAATGGCCGCTCTTCCAGACTGAAGAGTCGCACAGTCAAGCCTCCCTTAGAGGTCCCAGATATTTCTGAAGGATGATATATTCTACCAAAGGTGTTTCTGTGGAGGTGGAAGGGTAGTAAGGGACACAGGACCCTCTTCCTGGTGGCAGAGACAGTCTCTGGAAGCACTGGGCCACACTCGTGGTGCTCAGGGACCCGGGGGGGGGGGGGGGGGGGGAGGGGGGTGCTAGTCATCCACCCGCAGCCTGGTGTTTGTTCTCAGTGGCAAGTGGCTTCCTGCTGTGGCTTCTTTCCCTACTTGCTACGGCCTGTTCTCTTGTCCCATCCTAACTGGTTCTCTCCTCCTCTCTGCTTCGAGTTCTGCTAACTGTGGTTGTTTTTAAAGCTTCCTCCTTGTCCCTGGGTGTCTCTCCCCTTCTGCCACCACTGTGGTTTGCCTGTTCTGTCGTTCTACATCCCACCAGAAGGGAGTCTGATTGGGACTGTTTGGCTGCTACCCAGGATAGAGCATCCCTGTTGCCAGAGAAACTGGACCAGCCATTTCAGGACCACTGGCCACCTACAGTGGCTGCCCAGAGGCCTGACCCTTAATGCCTGGTTCAGTCACTTATGGCCAGGGGACGGGAACATGGACCAAGCAGGGGCAAAGAACTGAAGTCAAAGGCCATAGACATGGCATGCACATGGATCATCACAGCCTCCTTCCCGTATAGATGTCTTCCACAATAAACTTAGAGATACCTGAGAATTCTAATCTGACAAAATTGATCAATAACTATGATTCTGGACATAAGCAAACTCTTGGATTATAACCCATGCCAAAATACTTACCATAGCAAACTTCAAACAGACATTCACATTTTTTTCACTGCATTAGAATATTAAAAAAAATTTTTTGTAGTTGTAGATGGACAGAATGACTTTATTTTATTTGTTTATTTTTATGTGGTGCTGAGGATCGAACCCAGTGCCTCACACATACTAGGCAAGTGCTCTACCACTGAGCTGCAGCCTCAGCCCCAACTCCATTAGAATTTTATTAGAGAAAAGTAATACTTCTCAAAGAATTCAAAAATGCAAAAATAACTCAAAATATGGACAAAGATTTCCAGCCCAGGCTACTGGATCATTTCTAAAAATGTTCTCCATAAAAAAAGAATAATGCTTAAATAATTCTACCACACCTTTCCTGCTAGAATCTATTTTCTCCACTCTTTAGAACCCCCCCCCCCCAACAAGAGCTGATGGGATTTCTGATTTCCCCATTGGCCAGGGCAGGAAATGAAGTTTTTTCCTTCACTGACCAAAGCCCTTGTACTCTCAAAAAGATATTCAGGTATTTGATTTAAAAAAAAAAAAAATAGAAAACAACTATAATAAATGATTATGAGATGGGCGAGGAATGTGAAAGAACAAAAGGATTTGTTTTACTGAATTATTCATAGTAGCAAAATTTAGTGTCATGACATCATCAAAAGAGTTTGCCAGGAGTTATAAATAGTTTCCTGATACCAACTATTGTTTACAAGAGTCTTCACAGTAACCGAACTTGATGAGCAGACAAAATCCGAAGGGGAAAATTTGCACAGGATGGGATGGGCTGCGAAATGAGGAGGTCTTGGTGCCTCTCCTCAGATTCCACATTTAATCCACATTTAAAGCTGAGACACTATTTTCAGCCATCATTTTACTCATGCATAAAATTCCTCATTGCTTTCCAGATTCAGCAAAGTTCACTGTTCCAGACTGATTCTACTCAGCAATAGTTCACTGAACACCTACTGTGTACCAGGCCCTGGGCTAAACTCTCGAGATAAATAAGAAAGACATGGCCCCACTGTGGCTAATTCAATGTTCAGTGTTCAGCACCCCCCTAAGCCAAGCTAGACAATAGCTCCTATGGTGCAGACTTGAGCCCAGCTCCAGCCCAGGAGTGTCTTCTGAGAAGGCAGTCATGATCTTCCCACCTCGCCTCCACCTGAACCATCTGACTCACATTTATCCTGGCCAAAGTCAGTGTGAAGGAGGAATTGGCACGTGACCTATTTCAGACAGGATGTGACAGGAGACTTGCTGGGACTTCTGGGAAATGATTTTCTCGGCTTTCCTTAAAGAGCTTGCCCATTCTCTCCTGCGGGTTGATATGGAAGGGGATGCACAGACCACAGACCTGTGGTCAGAGCAGCTTTGCTTCTCTGAGGGAAGCCCGCCCAAGGATAAAGCTGAGTCTGCAAGAGGCTAAGCAGAGAGGCAGGAGCAAATCAAGCCGTCAGTTAACATCTCTGAGCCCTGAATCAAACCGAATGAAGCCTGCTGTACCTCAGGACCCTCTATTATTTAAGCTAGTTTTCCACAAGTTACATTAATGATAGCTTCTCTTTCGCCTTCTTCTGGTAACAGTAGGTAATTGATCAATAGTTCCATTAGAAAGCCTCACAGGGCACAGGCTGAGGTCACTGAGGGAGGGCCCATTTGAGGGTGGAGCCAACCCAAAGGAAACAGAATCCAAGGATAGAGAGGAACCAAGTCACGAAGATATCACCAGGGTGCCCATATGGGGCTCTACCAGAAGATCTCCCCATAGGCCTTTTGTACATTTTTTAAAATGTATTTTTATTAGTTATTGATGGATCTTTATTTTATTTATTTATTTATATACAGTGCTGAGAATAGAATCCAGTGTCTCACACATGCTAGGCAAGTGCTCTACCACTCAGCCCCAGCCCCAGCCCCAGCCCTTGTCTACATAAAAAAAAAAAAAAAAAAAAGAAAAAAAAAATCTCCTTTCTACTTAAGTCAGTTTGAATGGGGTTGTCTGTTCCTTGCAGGACCTGTCCTCAAAACATCAACTCCAGCAAACAAAGAATCTACATGTTCAACACTATTCAGCTGAATCAAACTAATTTGAATTTGCACTATGTTTTTTTTTTTTTAACTGCTAATGACATAAAAAATAAGGATTTTACAAAAAAAAATGATTATAGGAAAAATCATTAAGTTTACTGAGTTCCCGAAATATTTTCAGAGATGCATCAGAAAGAACTTCCAAGTAAAGTTTACAACACAGCCATTACGGCTGCTCTGTTCAATCCAGCAGTTCAATTAAGTTCCAATTAAGTTCTGATCTCTCATGTTCCAATTAAGCTAATCCAAAGGCATGGCTTAATGTCAAGGGATTACTTAAGAACATCAACCCAACTGTAATGTTTAATCTTTATAATGATATTTACACATCTCACACTTAATTTGCTCCAGTGGAATACAACCCATTTCCTGGAAGGACAGAAATGGTATTGCAGGCTTTGAACCTGCCTTGGATCTAAGGAGCATGCCAAAGGTTTAGCAATTGCACAGTTGGTTTTCTGCCTTGAAACGTGCTTTTCATCTCATGTAGACTCTGGCCAGGGAAGGCAGCTACAATAAGGTCAACGTCAATGCATATTCACTAAAGAGAAGGCAAGTCTCTGTAAAACTGCACTCCCCAGAAACTCCTTTCTCAGGATCAAAATTATTTGCAAACCTAGTCGCACAGTCACCTCTGCAGGAGACCAAAGGATCTGGAGCACTCCCTTCAAGGCCTGCTCCTTTGGAGTTGGTGTCACGACTTGGGTAAAAGGGAAGCTGTGGGCAGGGGCTCTGAAGATAACACCTTCCTCACTAGGTCTGCTTGAAACTGAATGTATTGTTCCTCCCATCGGGGACCCTCCCTGTCCCTGCTCTGGCTTCTCACTTTCTGGAGTCTCTCTCCTTCAAGTTCAACACTTAGCAGCAGTGCCTACCACCTACTGCACTTGTTACACAGCATCTCATTTAATCTTCCCAGAAGCCCTGGTGAAGTGGGTAGAGTGGCCCAGAAAACAGGGCTAGCTGGGCACATGGCCTAGCTGCCCTATGATCCCAGAGACTCAGGAGGCTGAGGCAGGAGGATCACAGGTTAAAGGCCAGCCTTGGCAACTTAGCAAGACTCTGTGTCAAAATAAAAAATAAAAAGGGCCAGGTATGAGGCTTAGTGTAGAGTGTCCCTGGGCTCCATCTTCAGTACCACAAAGACAAAGAAGAAAGAAATGAAAAGTTTAAGGAATCTTCCCAGAAGCCCAAAGCTAGCTTGAGTTGGAGAGGGAACCGAAGCCCACCTGTCTGATGCAAGCACCCCCTGCCCTCATCACTGCGCCAGCCACAGCCCTTCATGGTCCGGAGATGTACTCAGCCTGTCTCTGCCTTATGTAGCGTCCTCATTTGCAGTCTTCTTCAAGTTTGTTTTATTTGTTTATTTATTATATTTCAGGTTTTATCCCCCCTCATCCCCAATAGTGGGGATTGAACTCAGGGGCACTCTACTACTGAGGTACATCCCCAGCCTTTTTTATTTTGAGACAGGGTCTTGCTAAATTGCCCAGGGTGGTCTCGAAATTGCAATTCTCCTGTCTCAGCCTCCTGAGTTGCTAGGATTACAGGTTTGTGCCACCATGCTCAGCTTTCAACAAACATTCTCTCTTTCTGGGGGGCCTTGGGGGTACCGGAGATGGAACTCAGGGGCACTCAACCACTAAGCCACATCCCCAGCCCTATTGTGTATTTTATTCAGAGACAGGGTCTCACTGAGTTGCTTAGCACTTTGTTGTTGCTGAAGCTGGCTTTGAACTCGTGATCTTCCTGACTCAGCCTTCTGAGCCACTGGGATTATAGGTATGTGCCACCAAGTCCGGCTCAAACTTTCTCTTAAAAGACCAGATAGTAAACATTTTGGGCTCAAGTCACAAAAATTCAAATATGTCGCTACAGTGCAAAACCATCACAGACAAGATGAACAGGATTGGGCACAGCTGCATTCTAATGAAATCTCATTTACAAAAGCAGGTAGCTGGCTTCACTGTCCCAAGTTGACAGCCCCTGCTTCCTAAGCACAGAGAGGGGATCTTTCAAGTGGAAACATAAGGAAAAAAATCAACAGTACTTGATTTCTGAAATAGAAGTTTGAATTAGGAAGGTTCTATTTCACCTCTCTGTTCCCTTTATTATTCTAAGGGGTTAACATTTGAAATATCTTTTGGATCTGCAACTAGGTTAAGATCTGGTTTTTCTTATTTCTAAATTTTTCTTATTTCTAAAAAGTAACAGGAAAAAAATGCAGTTCTATAAACAACCAAGAGAGCCAATAATTTATTTTAAGATATGTTCATTTTTTAAAAAAAAATCCATCAAATTTCATTTTCACTGTTTTAAAAAAATGCCTTCCATTCTTTAAACACAAATTCTCAAGTCTGGGATGCTTGCAGAACTCTAGTTGGTGTTGTTTGGGGTGAGGGCTTGGTCACAAGCTGTGATTCTAACTCCTTAACCCTTGTGGAGGGACTTAAATGAGCTGATGTGTGAAGGGACCCGCTCTGGAGTTGGATGACCTGGGTTCCAATTCTTATTCTTTCATTTACTTGCAAGTGACTCTGGGAAAGGTGTTTAGCCTCTCTGCCACGATTTCTTAATCTGTAAAATGGAAACAATACATAATACCTAATGATAATGTGTAGTTATTATAAAGATAAGTAAAATTTAAAAGATATATTCATATTATATTCTCAGTTTCTGAACATGCTAATATTTTTAACAGTTATGTTTTCTTTTTTTAATGTTTTTAGTTATCCGTGGACACAATGCCTTTATTTTTATTTGCTTATTTTTATGTGGTACTTAGAATCGAACCAGTGCCCCCACACTAGGCAAGCACTCTATCACTGAGCCACAACCCCAGCCCAACAGTTATGCTTTCATGTTTACCAATAGGTACCATTTTTAAGGAACTGCAAGTTTTGAATCCCTTATCCAAAATATTTGGAACCAAAAAGGCTTTGGGTTTTGGATTTTTTTCAGATTTTGTAATGTTTGTATAAACATAATGAGATATCTTGGGGGTGGGACCCAAGTCATTATGTTTCATATCTTATACATATAGCCTGAAGATAATTTGATATTTTTAACAATTTTATATATGAAACAGTTTCATAGTGTGGAATTTTCAACTACAGTGTCATGTTGGTGCTCAAAATGTTTCAGATTTTGGAGCATTTTGGATTTTGGATATTCAGATTAGGGATTCTTGACCTGTAGTATTTTCAGAACGATGAGGAGATCCCACCCTTGGCCATCTATAATACCTGTCCACCATTAATTGATGCAACAACTGGTCAACCAGAAGACCCCATGGGGGAATTACATTCCTTTTGTAGATTTACTGTTTTCCAAGCATGATGCTAATGGTGTTTACAGCAGTTAATGTTTTATTAACTGAGTATTTTCTGTATGGAATGAGTATTTTCTGTATGGAATGCTTAAAAATTTTACTTAGCTCATCCTTATAAGAACTACATATCATTAGGTCCTACATATGACTCCCATTTTACAGATTAGGAAACTGAGGGACATAGAAGCTAAACACCTTGCCCCAAATCACTCACTAATAAGTGGAAAAATCAGAATTCAAACCACAGAGTCCAGCTCCACAGAGTCTAGCCCTTCCATGCATTAGCTCATTTAAACCTCCCAACAGTTCTACCTGTGTTTTACAAATGCGGAGAGACATGGAGATTAGGAACATCCCTGAAGTTATCAGGTTAGAGCCAGAAGTCAAACCCACCTTCTGTTGCCAAATTCATACTATTTTAAATGCAGTGTCCAAGGTAAACTGCATAAAGGGCCACCATTCTCCACCTCTTTCTGTATTCATACCCTTTGCAATGTAACTTGACTGCTCTTCCCATCAAGAAGTGGAATCTATTTCCTAACCTTGAATCTGGGTTGTTAGGCTTGTGTCTTGCTTTGCCCAATTTGATGTGTCACTCTGACACTATGTCAGGCCCAAGCCTCAGTTTCCCAAGGCCTTGATGGCATCCACTCAAATCCCAGCTGCCATATGAACCACCTAGGGTTAATCTGAGGGCAGCTGAAAGATCAAGCAGAACAGAGACGATTCCTCCCAGCTGAGGCCAACCGAGACCAGCCTGCACACAGCCTACCTGGTAACTGACCACGGACACACCAAGGAACTCAGCCCAAATCAGAAGACCTCCCAGCTGTGTCCAGAATGGAGAACTAAATGAACAGTCGTAATTTTAAGCCACGAATTCTGAAGTTAGTTTGCTAAATAGCAAAAAGGTAACTGATGCTGTGTATAATAACTGAAATGCAATTCATGGCCAAGTGATTATGTTCCCCACAACAGTCAAGACTGCCAGACAGCCATCTGGCACAAAGCCATGCCCTAAAGCAAGAGGACAAAGCTCAGGCCAGAGAAGGAAAGTCCTGCCACAGAGCCCTGCCCTTTATTTTGTAAGAGCACCATGGGGTCACCCTCAGGGCAGAGCCTGTTGACTTTTTAAAGCCTTGTCCTTTGAGGACGACTTTGATTTTTAGAAACAAAATCAAGTAGCCCAAGTTTGAGGAATGAGAGTGATCAATGCTCTTTTGTTAAAAATAAAAAAGAAAAGAAGCATGACTATAAAGTTATAATAAGATTTTCTTACAGGGCTTACAAACTTGATCTGACAAAAATTCCAAGAGTCTCAAAAGGAAATTTTTTTTTTTTAACAAGTGAAAAAATGTAAAAGCCACTTAAAATTTTTAGGAGAAATGTTATGTTTTTATTAGTGCATTATAGTTATGTATAATATTGGGGTTTATTTTGACATAAGCACATGTGCATGGAATATAATTTGCTCTACTTCAGTCCCTGGTACCTCTTTTTCCCTCTCCTCCGCCCTCTGTTCCCCACCCTCTACTCTACTTCATGGACACATAAAAATTTATACAATTAAGTATTTTTAAAGCCATTTAAGATTGTAAGAAAATTTTTAATACATAAAAATCATGATGTTTTGATACATGTGTTCACTGTGTAATATTCACATTGGGGTAAGCATATCTACTTGCTCAAACATTTGTCATTTCTTTGTGGTGAAAACACTGCACAATGGGAAAGATTTTTCAACCCCGACAGCCTCATCACCAGGAGACATAGTGGAAATGAATGTTGGCTCTAGACTCTGACTCCTCAATTCAAACCTTAGCTCTTCCTCTTAGCAGTCACATGAACTTGGGGAACATCTAGGGGCCTCAGTCACTCAACGTAGAAGATAAAACCACCCACTTACAGGGCTATCATGGTGATTAAATGAGGTCACAGTGTGAAACAAAGCCTGGCATACAGAAGTGCTCGACAAATGGTTTGTCATTAAAAAGGATCCCCACTGATGGGTAGGGGCAGTCTCCTGATACCAGCTCAGATTACAGTTTGGCAATGATCGAGCATTATAAAACAGTCCCTCACTCTGACCCTTTACTCATGTTTAGGTACTAAATCCCAAAATGTGAACAGGGATTTGCTGTCTGGACTCATTTAATGTCATGATATTCAATCAAGTGTAATAAGGTCAGGTCAAGACCCAGCCTCCTCCGCTCCTTGGTATTTAACCAATGAGTCCAAAGACCTGTATGCAAATGTGCACTCAGGGCAGCATTATTCATAATAGCCCCAAAGTGGAAGCAATCCCCAAACAAAATGAAATACAATGAAATATTCTCCAGTAATAAAAATGGAGGTACTGAGCCCGTGCCTATAATCCCAGTGGCTTAGGAGGCTGAGGCAGAAGGATCGCGAGTTCACAGCCAGCCTCAACAAAAGCAAGACGCTAAGCAACTCAGTGAGACCCTGTCTCTAAACATAATACAAAATAGGGCTGAGGCTTCAATAGAGAAATGGATAAAGAAACTGTGGTATATATACACAATGGAATATTACTCAGCATTAAAAGGGAATAAAATTATGGCATTTGCAGGTAAATGGATGGATTTGGAGAAGACCATGGTAAGCAAAAGTAAGCCAATCCCCCAAAACCAAAGGCCAGATGTTTTCTCTGATAAGTGGGTGCTGATCCATAATGGGGGTGGGGGGCCATGAGATGGGGGAACATTGGATTGGGCAAAGGGGAGGGAGAGGAGGGGAAGGGGACATGGGGGTAGGAAAGATGGTGAAATGAGATGGACATCATCACCCTAGGTACATATATGAATCCACGAATGGTGTGACTCTACTTCAAGTACAACCAGAGAGGTGAAATATTGTGCTCCATTTGTGTACAATAAATCAAAATGTATTCTGCTGTCATGTGTAACAAATTAGAGCAAATTTTAAAAAAATAGGGCTGGGGATGTGGCTCAGAGCCCCTGAGTTTAATCCCTGGTACACCCTGCCCCACAAAATGGAGGTACTAAAGCCAACTACAATATGGAACGCCAGTGACATTGCATTAAGTGAAATAACCATATGGAAACGAGTACATATTGTGGATTATGTGAAAGGTCCAGAAAAGGTAAATCTATAGATAGAAAGTAGCTTAGTGGTTGCCTGTGGCTGGGGGGTAGGAATGGGGAGAGACTACCAGAGACGACTCTTTTCATCTTGCAAAGCTGAAACACATCAAGCAATTTTGCTTTTTCCTCTCTCCCAGTCCCTGGCAACCCCACCATCCTAGTTCCTGCCTTGATGAACCTGAGTACTCTAGGGATGTCAGGAAGTGGAACCATCCAGTGTCTTTTCTTCACTTTGTATAATGTCCTCAAGGCTCATCTAAGTTACAGCATGTGACAGAATTTCCTTCCCTTTTAAGGCTGAATAATATTCTTGAATGTGTGTTTGGGTTTTTGCTTTTGGATAGTCTCTGAGTTTCCTGTGTAAGTAAGCATCACTTGCCTCCATCATTTGGGTTCGGAAGCCATCTCCTGGAGTTGAGAGCTGAGGTGGTCTTAGAGACAGAGCACTGACCAGCATCCTGGCTCAGTGACCCTGTATGCAGAGGTAAGTTATTCATTCTTTTTTGGTCTGCAGCTTCTAGACTTTAAAAAATGCTCACAACACCACCTCATTACACAACTGTTCTTAAAAATCAATGAGATTTTGGGCTGGGGTTGCATACAAGCAGAGCGCTTGCCTCGCACATGTGGGGCCCTGGGTTTGGTCCTCAGCACTACATAAAAATAAATAAACTAACAAAAAAATAAAGATAATGTGACCATGTATAACTAAAAAAAAATGTTAAAAATCAGTGAGAGGGGCTGGGGGTGTAGCTCAGTGGTTGAGCACTTGCCTCACATGCATGAGGCACTGGATTTAATCCTTCGTACCACATAAAAATAAACAAAATAAAGATATTGTGTCCATGTATAAGTAAAGCAATTTTTTAAAAAATTAATGAGATTTTATAAATAACTGTTGAGTGAGAAACAGAGAACCTGGAGAAAGAAGTACTCATGTACTTGAAGTTTGTTGAGAGCACCTAAGTATTCTCACCAAATCGCACACTATGGTCTGAAAGTGCACCCACCGATTCATGTTGAAATCCCGACCCCCACGGTGATGGTATGAAGAGGTATTGGAAGGTGGTTAGATGATGGGAGCAGAGGCTTCATGGATGGGATTACTGCTGTTATAAAAGGAGCCCTAGGGGCTCCCTTGCTCTTCTCCCCATCTGAGGACACAGAGAAGAGACCATCTATGAACTAGTAAATAGGTCCTCCCCAGACACTGAGTCTGCTGGTGCCTTACTATTGGACTTCCAGCCCCCAGAAATATGAGACATAAGTTCTTGATGTTTATAAACTATCTCTGGTGTTTTGTTATAGCAACTAAGACACTATGTGAGGTGATGAACGATTAATTAGCTTGATTGTGTCAATCATTTCACAACGTATACATAACAAATCATCACACTGTACACCTTACACAATTTTTATTTTTCAATCATATCTGAATAAAGCTGGAAAAATGTACTTCATAAATGACTGCAGTTGTGTTCCCAGAGTGTGGTATGGGGGACTTCAGGTTGTCTTAGGGTCCTGAGGCAGGATGGACAGACAGCTAATAGACTGGGAACTTAGCAAAAGTTCCCAGAGGTCACATCAGAGGTCACCAACTGTAGATATCTAGCTCACAATGTGCTGTTGACGCATTGTGTTTAATTTTTTAAAATCAATTGTCAACAGGTAAACATCGGGAAAGTTCATATTAAGCTCTGTACTGGGAGCTTCTGTTGAAACACTGAACCCACGTTCCCACATGATGGGTTCTGGATGCTTCCCCTTGCAATATGGTGTCAATATGCTGGGTGTGATAGGCTGAATAATGATATTCATATCCTAATTCCCTGAACTTGTGAAGATGTTGCCTTATATGTCAAAAGATCTTTGGCAGATGTGATTGAATTAAGGAACCTGAGATGGAGCGATTAATGGGGATTACCTGGTGGGCCCCGTGTAATCCAGGGACCCTCAGAAGTGAAACAGGAGAGTCAGAGGAGGAGATGTGACAGTAGAAGCAGAGGCCCAGTGATGGTTAGTATCGCTGGCTTTGAACATGGGAGAGGGTCAAAAGCCAAGGAGTGCAGCTAGCCCCCAGAAACTAGAAAAGGCAAAGAAACAGATTCTCCTTGAGAGCGTCCAGAGGAAACAGCCCCACAGTCATTTCAGACTTTAGAACCAGAGATGTTCTCTACACTGAAACGGGCAAGACATTCCACACAAGAAATAAACATCATGCATCCTAAATAATTTCAAGTTTTCACTGGAGAGGGGCACAAAACTCGTTCATAATTATTTGAGCCTGGAACCTAATTCAATTTAATATGAACACAAGGTCTTTTTATAGTTTCATTATATATTGATCTTTCCAGGAAAATATCTACCATATACGTCAAGAAAAAATTGTACTTTTTTCCAGAACCGAAGAACTATTTCAGAAACTATTTCTGGAAACCAAAGAACTATTTCAGAAAATCCTATCACCAAGAGCACCACCACTTACAGTGTATGTGATCCAGTCTGCCTTTTGTGGCTGTGGGGCACAAGGTTATTCTACATACAGGTCCAAGCAAGTGACTACTTCATAATATAGTGTCGTTTTATTGGAGCATTTAAAAAGGAAATATACATTATTTATATTATAAATGATGTTCTTTCATTTCTCCTTTATGTTGTAGTCCACTACAAGATAAATGACCACACCTATCTTTTAAAGTTATATGGATAGACGTGACAGATGATTATGCTAATGGCCTCTAATCAATCGTGTCTCCTAGGTCCATACTCCTTTCCAATGGGACTTTGCCAGTCAAGAAAAGATGGAGTCTGTGTTTCACCTGCTTTGAGTTTGTCTGGGAGTATTCTAGCACCTAGGCTTGGCATCTCTGCCTTCTCCTTCTTGGAAAGCTGCCCTTGGTCGGCCATGCTGCAGAGGAGTTGAGATGGCCTATGGGATGGAGGAAGAGAGGCCACGTGGAGGAGAACACAAGGGTCCCAACCAGTAGCCAGCACCAAAGCCCCTGAGTCATTCATGAGTGAGTCCAGATGAGACCACAGGAGAGCCGCCCACTGGGCCCACAGAATGAGGAAAAATAGTAAACCATTGTTATATTTTTTTTTTAAGAGAGAGAATTTTTAAGTATTTATTTATTTATTTTAGTTTTCGGTGGGCACGACATCATTGTTTGTATGCGGTGCTAAGGATCGAACCCGGGCCGCACGCATGCCAGGCAAGCGTGCTACTGCTTGAGCCACATCCCCAGCCCCCCATTGTTATCTTAAGTCACAAAGTTTTCAGATAATTATTCAGCACAGCAATCAGGTTAGTGATAAGTCAGTCCTCTTCCTAAGCACTTCACTTCTGGATTGTAAGGCCTGAGGCCATGCTGTGGCAGGGAGCCTGGGGCTCACAGACTCGAGGGATCTCCCACTGCTCTAGGGATGAAAGCCACGCTCTTTCCTGGCCACGTGACACAGCCCACATGGCCCTATATGACTGTACGATAAGGCTGCCTGCCGACCCAAGAGCTTCTGCTCTGGCCAGCTTTTAGTCCTTGGAAAGGCCACTGCGTTTGATGGTACTGGGTCATTAAGTAAACTTGAAAGGAATTGCACCAGGGCATTTCGATGCCACAAAGCGGTTTATTTATTTTTTAGGGGAGTGGGGGGATCCTGGAGATTGAATTCAGGGGCACTCAACCACTGAGCCACATCCCCATCCCTTTTTTGTTTATTTAGGACAGGGTCTCACTGAGTTGCTTAGCACTTCACATTGCTAAGGCTGGCTTTGAACTCACGATCCTCCTGCTTCAGCCTTCTGGGCTGCTGAGATTAAGCCGGTTGCCAGAAAGTTACATAAGAGAGAATGGATAGTGAAAAGATGGAGGTGAGGTGATTTTCGCAGTGTGTCAGTGAAAAGGAAGGAGAGAAACAACCTAGCAGGGTCAAATATATGGGCTTGAGAATGTTACCTATTGGTAATTCCTATTTTTCCTGATTATAAAATAATTAAGTTTATTTTAAACATTACCAAAGTACTGGAATATATCATATAGGGAGGGGCTGGGAGTGTAGGTCAGTGGTTGAGCACTTGCTTGCCTGGCACAAGTGAAGCTCTGGATTCCATCCCCAGCACCGGAAAACAGAACAAAACAAACAAAAAACCTGTAGGAAGGTAGATACACTGATACTGTTATGGTCTGGATGTGAGGTGTGCCCCAAAAGCTCATGTGTGAGACAATGCAAGAATGTTCAGAGGTGACATAATTAGATTTTGAGATTTCTGACCTAAGGTAGATTAATCCCCTGATGTGGATTAACTGGGCAGTAACTGTAGGTAGGCAGGGTGTTGCTGGATGTAGGTCACTGGGGACCTGCTTTTGGGTTTACATAAATCTATCAATCAATGTTTCTATCTATCTCAGCAAAAGTTACAAAACTTTCATCTCCCCCACCCCTACTTATGTATGACTTTTCATTGATTGGAGATTAGGTTAGATTATTGCATTCACTTTGGCTTGGTCTACACATGCTGCATAAATCAGCATAAGCCCAAGAACTGTCTGTACAGTATCTTATTGTTGGTCCAGAGATGTATTTCCAGCAGTTATTTGTACAAAGCAATTGTTTCTACTCTTTATCTTTCACATAAGTGTATTTAAAATAACAAAATACTGCTAGTACTCACATAATTCACAGAAAAACTAAAAGGCCCATTGACTTTATCAAGCCTGCACAGCTTATTGGGGGCAGACCTGGGTTGGAAGATGAGTCCATTTTTCAGAGGTTGGATTCTCAGCCACTGGACCATGTAAATATATTGCCTCATTCATGTGTGAGCACACAGACACCTCACCAACATGCACATGCACACAAACACCCCACGTCACACACTGCTAAGGTTCAGCTATGGTTGGACTGTCTCTCAAGGGTTGATGTGCTGGGAGCTTGGCCCTCAATACAGTCGCATTGGGAGGTAACGAGAAACCTTTGAGAAGTGGGACTTAGTGGGAAATAATTAGGTCATGAGGGTTCTGCCATGGGAAGGAACTGATTTAGTAGTTCTTGTGGGACCTGGTTAGTTCTTACAAGAGGGTTATTATAAAAAGAGTAAGACTGGATCCTCCCACTCTCAGGCATCCTATCTTGTCATGTGCTCTCTCCCTTTTGCATGAGCTCCCACTAGGATGCCACTTATCATACGATGCAGCTAGGGAGCCCTCACCAGAGCTGGCACCATGCTGTTTGGACTTTCAGCCTCCACAACTGTGAGTTAAAATAAACCTCTTTCTTAACAAGTTATCCAGCCTCAGGTATTTTATTATAGTAACAGAAAATGGACTAATACACACAGAAAGCATGTGTGTAAATGGCCAAGTGCCCTGTGCTATAGTAATTACATGCTGTCTCTCTAGGCTCTGTTCTCCTTGGTCTTCCTTGGAGTTTCAAGGTACTCACAGGACAACCTAGATAAAGGGCTTCCTAGCTTCTCCCTCCCCTTCTCTATGGCCTCCAGGCCCATCTTTCATATCAGAGTCTGGTCTCTGCTCCTGGCAAGCTCTCAGAACAACCAGGGATGCTGGTCAGTGGTCAGACTCCTAGGCTCAGGAGCCAGTCTGCTTGGTTTGAATCTTGGCTCTGCCTCTTCGTAGCTGTGGACCTGAGCTTCTTGCTTCCCCTTGGTGCTACTCAGCCCAAGCCTATAGGATGGTGATAACAGTATCCAGCCCCAGTGACTTAAGGAGGATTTAATAATTTCCTATGGTTAAAGTGCTTAGAGCAAGATCTGGCATGGAGGACAGTTTTGGGGAAGTGCTGGCAACTGCTATTCTTGAATTCCAACCTCTCGCTCAACCCTCTGGCTCTCCATTGGCTATGAGGCCCCTTCCTCTGTGGGGATTTTCTCAGGCCTGGCTCTAGTACCAGGGTCCTACAGACCTGGGCAGCATCCCATCCTTTACCTCCCTCTAGAGGCAGCAGATCCAAACACTGCAGGTCCAGTTAAGGAATCACCTCTTCATCTAGTGGCCAAGGCAAACTGACCTCCACAGAATACTCTGTAACTTGCTCTCTTCAAAGAAGACCCTGACATTTGAAGAATCATATTCATTCAGAAGCATTTATTGAGTTGCTACTCTGTTCCAGGCACTTTAAGGGCTATATTACAGAATAAAGCAGAAAATAAGAAAAGCAAATATAGATAACTAGAAGTCAACATTTTAAGGGCAAAATTCAAATTAGCAATTATTTTTGAATGACCTACTGTAAATGCTATTTCAAGATATTTGAATGGCCCCCCAAAACAATGAATTATGCCGCTGTTTACGAGCTATTTGGATGCAAGTCTGGTGGCTGGTGACAGATAAGAATGTTCCAGTTGTGTAATTTTGGTTGGAGGCCAGTTATCATGCAGTTTAAGCATCTATTCCCAATGACAGGATGTGAGGAACAGCTGAATGGAGAAAATGCAAATCTGTCGTGCGGATCTGAATAACAGGAGTTCCACTTGGGCCTGACAAATGTTGAGGTGGCAATAATGTAATTTTCAGGTCTTAAAAAAACACAAAAACACAAAAGACTACATGACCAAGGGAGAAAAACGAAGGGAATCAGATTTAATCAAGAATGCCTAAGTCAGGAAATGGAAAAAAGTTAACAGTAATTCATCCACCTTGCGTATTTGTGGCACTCAGAAAACAGCTTTCTGGCACAGACGGAACTTAGCTTCACTGGAGAGGCTGGGAGCATTTTCCAACACTGCCTCTCCCTCCTGAGCAGCTCTGCCGTGCCTTTAATAGAGGAGAGACTGAGACTCAGGTTACCTAAGGCCACCCTGTAAGGAAGTCAAAGAGCAGGGTTTTGAACCCCAGTGTGCCCACCTGCCTTGAGAGTTTATCAGTTTTTGCAAGTTAACAGTTTCAAGAACCCACATTTCCTATCTTCCTTGTTCACTCATTAGACACTTTAAACCTTAAAGCTCATTCAAGCACCACGCAGCATTTGATGTTGGACTGTTTTCCTTTAGTCTCGGCAGCAGCTCATCTGTGGGGTGTCAGAGATGAAATATGAGTTGGCATAAGGATGCCTCATTAATCTCTAATACAAATAGAAATTTCTTGGATTCTTTAAAAGCACTTTATCACTGCCGGGGGGCTGGAAACTGTTTCTAGTCCCCTCATTATAAAATTATTTATGGGCAAACATTAGACATGCAACCTTCAATGTAAAATCTTAATTACTGCCTTTCTAGTTGATTTTGTGCCCCTGAAGGGGTATAAATTAGAATAATGGCTGAATAAATTGGAATAAAGGCTGCACAGTGGAATAGCTGCCCCAGGGTCTAGAGATGAATTCCCAGCCTCAGGGAAACTCGTGCCATTTGTCCTCATATGTTCTTGTTTCTGAGGAGAAAAAAAAGAACTCATAAATGGGAGAGGAAAAAAAAAACCTAGTTCCTCATTGTTTTTCACCTGTCAAAGACTGTACTACTAATCTAGTTCTGTGGAGGACAGGGCCTGTCTTGTCCCCTGTGACCCCAAGGCCTTGGCCCCCTGGTCAGCACACAGTAGGGCTTCGTGAATATTTGTTGTTGAATGGTACTAAACCCCAGTGAGTTCACTGCTTGCAGTTATTCTTTACATGTTTACAATCAAAGTTTATGTTGTATTGTTTTAATCCTTTGTTTAATAAAAGGCACAGCACACTGAATACACTTTGGTCAACAAGAAGATAAGAAAAAGCAATAAGGTCACTGGAATGTGACTCATGAGACATCTGGTCTCCCTCATTTAGAAGCCAGAGAGACAAAGCCATCTAACAATGGCAGGGCCCGGCTGAGGGGCCTGCTCTCTAACCCCTCTGTCCTCACTCCCGCTCCAGCCGCCTGTACTGGACAGCAGCACATGTCCAGGGGGAAGGCTGGGTAGGAATGGTGTGCAGGAATTAAGTGGCCAAGTGAGCAAGTGAACAATAGCTGAGAAGAAGAAGCAGTCTGGATTTTAGTATATGTGCTGCCGAAGCGAGCACAGAAACCAACTGGGTTTTAGAACCAAAACCAAGTAGCAATCATTCTCCAGAATGCAGCTATGAACAGTGGGGAAAAAAATCAGTATTTCTGGAAGCTATTTAGAGGACAGCCACCAACTCCCCTGTATTGGGAGGGATGAAAGTCCAGGCTCCGGGGTCATCTGGAGATGCCCTCCACAGCTCCCTGGCTGGGTGACCTTGGGTCATAATCAACCTCTCTGAGTTTCAGCTTTACTCCATAAAGGAATTGGTGGAAGAGGTTATTCTAAGGAAGAAATGAGGCGATATTTGGACCAATGCTGACAGTGTGCACGTAATCATAAGGCAGCTTATCTGACTTTTGATATTATCTCTTTCAATTATCGCAGCGGTTGTCAAGCAAGGTGAGGAGAGCTATTACCTGGATAGTCAGTATTGGAATTGCTGCCATTTATTTCACCAGCTTTTTCTGGTCATACTACTTCAGCTGAGAGTCCTCTTATGTTAATGAAAATAGGGGAACTGACCATTGTGGTGTTTCCTGGTTCACAAGGGACAACCAGGTCTGTAGTAGCAAGTCAGTAGAAAGAGAAGGGACCAAGGTTTCCCTAGACTTGAATTCATCAGACCTGTGCGTCAAAACTCAACTTTTGTAGGGTGCAGTGGTGCAACTCAGGAGGCTGAGATAGGAGGATCGTAAGTTCAAGGCCAGTCTCAGCAATTTAGTGAGCCCTAAGCAACCTAGGGAGACCCTGTCTCAAAATTTTAAAAAAGCAGGGAGGTGGTAAGGTCTTGGCTCAGGGGCAAACCACCCCTGGGTTCAATCCCTCCTCTCAACAACAACAACTCAACTTTTCTGACATGGGGTATAGTTCAGTGGCAGAGCACTTGCCTGGCATGTGCGCAAGACTCTGGGTTCAATTCCCAGTTCCACAAAAGCAAACAAACAGCCGGGTGGCAGTAGCACACACCTGTAATCCCAGCAGCTCAGGAGGTTGAGGAAGGAGGATCTTGAGTTCAAAGCCAGCCTCAGCACTAAGTAACTCAGTGAGACCCTGCCACTAAATAAAACAAACAAAAATACTAAACTTTTCTGAGAAGTCTTTACAGTCCTGTCTCAGCTGGGTTGAGGTGAAGCTCCTGCACCTGCTCCCACCCACAAAAGCTGTGGATGATGGTTGAACTGAATTTGGGGGCAGGGCAGTGGGGATTGAACTCAGGGGCACTGGACCACTGAGCCACATCCCCAGCCCTATTTTTGTATTTTATTTAGAGACAGGGCCTCACTGAGTTAGTCGCTTAGTGCCTGCTAAATTTCTGAGACTGGCTTTGAACTTGCGATGCTCCTGCCTCAGCCTCCTGACCCGCAGGATTACAGGTGTGCACTACCACGCCCAGCAGTCGACTGCTGGGTTTCTGTTTTCCTGACTAAAAGGCTCAGGGGTCACTCCAGTTAAACTGGGCTAATTGGGCTGCACAAAATAACCACACAAGAGACACAAATACCTTTTTCTTTGGGGTCGCTGTGACAGCTCTTCTGACCTTAAGGGTCCGCAGGAAGAGAGAGAGCACACACACACACGCGCTGACCCCTTTTATTGAGGAGAAGCTATACAAATGAGGCAAGGGGTCAGGTTTCAGGGGGCTGAGTCTATCTTCATGATGTCCACTGTCAGCAGGTTGACTGACACCTGGGTAGGCCAACCCAAGGGCACAGTAAGAGGAGGGGACACACACAAGGCACTTCCATGGAAGATTCTATCCAAAACAGGGCAAGGGGTTATATTACAAAGGAACAGGTGAGCGTAGCTCCACCCATGGGGCTGTAGCAAGACACACCCATGCACGAGACACCAACCCTCGAACCCAAGAAGGGTGGGGAAAGCTCTGCCACATTTCTTCGACTGAGCGCATCAGCACCCAGCCGGGGAGTGTGACTCAGTCATATGCAAGGTTGGTCTCCCACAGTCGACCTGCACCTTATGGAGGAGAGCAAGTGGGATGCTGGACGTTAGCTTTGCAGAGAGGGCGTGCAAGCTGAGGGCATGCAAGTACAGACTTATTCCGGATTCAGAAGGGGTCTACAGCAGCTGTTTGGGGAGAGGGTGTCCAGAGAGGGCAGAAATGCTTCTAGAAAGGATTAATGAAGTATTGCTTGACAGGTGCAAACAAAATCCTCTTCCTAGCATCCTCAGGAAGTTATCAAGAAAATAAACCTTCCTCATAAAATCACTTTAGGACTGGATGCTTTTTTCTGGAAGATGGGAACCAGGGCTGAATCAGGCCTCCAGTTGACCAGGGAACAAGACCCAGGCCACTCAGGTAACAGGTGTAACCCATCCGACCTGGGGGACACCAGCAGCACATAAAAACTAATAATAAGTAACAAGTTAACATTTGTCAAGTTCTTATTTTTCTAGGTCTGTCCTATGCACATTGAAGGGGCTGTCTTATCTCTTCTGCAGTGAACCCATAAGCAAGTTCTGAGATGATCCTCATTTTGCATATACAGAAATGGCAGTGGCTCAGAGGGATGAAATACTTTGCTTAGGCTTGTGCAGCCAGCTTGGATGGAGGTGGATTTCAAACTTAGGTCATGTGGGTGGGTGGAGGTGCTGGGGTTGTGGCTCAGTGGTAGAGCACTTGCCTAGCATGTGCAAGGCACAGGGTTTGATCCTCAGCCATGCCTATAATCGCAGCAACTCCAGAGGCAGAGGCAGGAAGATCACTAGTCCGAGACCAGTCTCAGCAATTTACGGAGATTCTGTCTCGAAATTTAAAAAAAAAAAAATTCTTTTTTTTTTTTTTGTACTGGGGATTGAACCCAGGGCACTTTACCACTGAGCTACATCCCCAGCCCTTTTTTACTTTGTAAAATTTTGAAACATGGTCTAAGTTGCTTAAGGGCCTCCCTAAGTTGCTGAGGCTGGCCTTGAACCTGCCATCCTACTGCCTTGGTTTCCCAAGTCACTGGGATTATAGGCATGTGTCACTGTGCCCAGCTCAAAATTTTAAAAAATTTAAAAAGGTCTTGGGATAAAGCTCAGTAGTAGAACACCCCTGGGTTCAAACCCCATTACTCTAAACAAACAAAACAAACAACCCCCCCAACACACGCACCCACATACAAAAACCATACACACATAAAAACAACAATAACAAAAAAAAAAAAAAAAGGAAAAAATATTAGTGACTTTGACTCCGGAGTCTTGCTCTCAATCACTATGCTGGAAACCAAGGCCCACTTGACTCATTAATTGCAAAATTGATGCAAGCAGGGTCAGCCTGTGTGCTTTGCCATCTACTACTCTCCCCCGCCCCGCCCCCCCATGAAGTAGGCAGACGTCTGCTTCCTCCCTCAGTCCTCCAGGGATGAGTCCAACAGAACAGCCTTCCAGAAAGAAGAGACCAGGGTTTGGGTCAAGACAGGGTGACAATGCCACTGTCCTGTCGTCTGACCATACGCTCACTTATTCAATGTTTATCAAGCGCCAACTCTACGTTCACCACCTACCAGCATTGGGTGGAATGATCCAAGCACTGAGGAGAGCATAAAAATAAATCCGAGAGAGAATTTATCCTCAGAGCACTTAAAATATTGAGGAAGACAGGCATGGGTAACATTAAGTATATGTATATTAAGAATGTCTTCATTTACCATAAAATGAGGAACAGATGAAAGTGCTCTGAAGTCTGAGTGCTGGGGTCAATTCCTTCTGTTTGGGCCTAACAGGGTGTCGGGGTGCATTTGAAAGGCAAGTAGAGCTTAACTATGCCGAGAAGAGGAGCCCAAGGATTTTTTTCTAAAAAAAGAAGGAACATATGCAGAGAGGCCATGAGGTGGGGGCTGACCCTGGGAGCCCAGAGCGGTTCTGCCTGTCTGGAGGGGGTGCTGGGTGTTGAGAGCCATGGCCCAGTCAGAATGATGCCTGGCATTTGCTGAGTGAATGTTTGTAAGGTGACACCAGGGAACCATTGAGATGATGATTTAAGTTATATATAATTGCTGTGATGCTGGATTGATTGAATTGTATATTTGACCTTTACTGTCGGGCAATAGGGCGGCTCTTGCTGCCTGGGGCGCCCGTTACTTTGGAGTTCCCGTGAGTTCTTGCGGGGGTTCGGAGAGATTGGACGGAGCCCGGTGGAGGGAGTGTGTTCCCGTGTGGTGTGTGCAGTGCCGGTGAGAGTTGG
This sequence comes from Marmota flaviventris, assembly GCF_047511675.1. Taxonomy (NCBI): domain Eukaryota; kingdom Metazoa; phylum Chordata; class Mammalia; order Rodentia; family Sciuridae; genus Marmota; species Marmota flaviventris. Next base: position 13,589,855 of record NC_092516.1, on the reverse strand, counting down.
GGAATAAAGAGTTGCTGTTTGAATCTACAAGACTTTGTGGCGGCTCGGTTATTTGTGCCCAGCCACACTGCGGCAGCTGGGGAAGGAGACCAAGAGATGAAGGAAGGGAGGGGGACAGAAGAGAGGGCCTCGGAAGCCAGGCTGGGGGTTCTGGGCCCACTGTTCAACAGCAGGGTGCGCCCACACTCCTCCTTCATAAATGTGTGCCAGAGTTGGGTGCTGAGTGTCTCCCAGAGCCAGGTGTTAAGGGCCTGGTCCCCACAGTGTGCTCCTGGGAGGTGGTAGGGGCTAGCGGGTGATTGCAGGTGATGGGCGGTGTGCCCTTGAGGGGACCATGGGATTCCAGCCTTTCCCTCTCTCTCCTTCCTCCCTGGCTGGCGATACGAGTGGTTCTGTCCCACCATATGCTCCCACAGTGATGTGTTATCCTGCCACAGACCCAAAGCAGTAGGGCCAATGTACCATGGGCTGGGACCTCCAAACTCTGGTCCAGAATAAACCTCTTCTTTTTATAAGTTGATTATCACAGGTATTTCATTACAGTGACAGCTGACCAGCACAGCAGGCTACTCAAATTCTGACCAGTGCCTCATAATCCATTTCTGCCTCAAGTAAATCGCAACTGTTACGGGGAGGCCTGTGAGGAGGAATGTCACACGGAGGGGATCAAGTGGCAGGCAATGGGGCACTTCGGAGGCCAGAGGGGCAGTATACATTAAGACTGTGCTAAAGGAGAATCAAACACACAAAAACTGTCTCTCAGGGCAGGACACAGTTCTTCTCAGAGAGGGAACCCAGGCTACAGGGCAACTACTCAGGTGAAGCCGTGAACTCCGACTGGTTTTACAGACCACAGGATGTGTCACATCAATTGTGCATTCACTGGAATCAGGCCAACATTTTTAGTGTCATTTTGAATCATTTAATTTGGATTTGAATCCTAGTTTGCCATTAGCCCTTGATCATATTTCAAACCTCTGTGCCCCTCTTTCCGCATCTGCAGAGTGCACACAGGGATGGCAGAGGGAACCCCACAGGGCTGTGTTGACAGCTGAGTGAAATAACAAGGGGTGAAGCACCGAGCGGGGTCCTGGTGCAGAGCAGGAACCTGGGCAACAGCAAATGTTGCTGTTCCTCTACAGCCTCTGTGTGTTGTTACACAAAACTGCAGACCCTGAACTATGCAGGAAACATGCAAGCCCAAAGTACCCAGTGACCTGCAGAGCAGAGGCCACGCCTGAGGGTATCTAGGCAGGGATTCGCCCAGATCAGATGATCCACCCAGATAGGCTGCTGCAGGATGATAAAGACCCACATCTATTGGGCCCCCAGTGCATTCCAGGCCTCTCCTGGTAGTGACAACAGGTGGCCCCAAGTAGAGGAATAGGGAGAAGTGGGAGGGGGCAGATCAACCCAGAGCCAAAAGGGAGGTAAGAAGAGCTTTAATCAGTGCATACAATAAACAGGAAGTCCCAGGAAACCTGGTAAGTGCTACACTGCAGGGGACCAGAGAAGGCAGGGGCGGCAGGCAGGGTGGAGAAGCGCTCAGGAGCCACAGGGGCCAGAGAGCCGCTGGCGTGTGCTATGTGCACAACTAGCTGTCGTGGCTGGCCTTGGGTAAGTGACCCAAACACAGGCTTTCCCACCCCAAGGAATCATCTGGAGAATAACAACTGGATGGCACAGAGATCATGGGCTGCCATTTGATTAAAATGAATTATTGAGGATTTAAAATTAGAGCCACCCACCAAACAACTGACCTCCAAACACTTTTCCTTCTTTGCCTGGTGAAGGAGGCTAGTCATCCCAGGAAGCAGGATTGGAAAGATGTAGGTTTCCAAATATTTTCTGGGGGAACCTAGAGTGAACAACAACAAAATTTCTACTGCAAATCCCAAACTGCCCACACCCACCTGGGAGAAATTTTTAGACCATAAAAAGGTACTGTCCATCACTAACTCGCCCTTCAGTGTGACATCTGCTCCAGACCATGGAATCTGACTGCATTACTAGAGAAACTTAAAATGTCCCTGTGAGCCTCCGTAGTCTGCCAAGGCTGTAGGTGGGTCCCACACCAGGGCAGGCCCCCAGCTTGTTATGGCTGCAGGCAGTAACACAGCCAGGAGCCCAGTGTGGCCAGAGGAGCAGAGGGACATAAGCAAGAGGAGTGCAGTAGGAACTGTGGCCACAGGAGAACTGGGGGTGGGAGCAAACTGGAAAGGGCCCCAAGGCCATGGGAATGGAGGTGGTGGTCGGCACACAGTCCGCAGGGAGGCCTGAGGAGCAGCTGCAGTCTGCACTCAAGGAAGGCACCACGACATTTTCTTCTACTTCTTGCATTTGTTTGCTCCTCTTTTTGTTCTTTGTAGGTAAGGTAGAATCGGAGTGTGGTTTATTATTATCTCTACTGCATTTTAACCTTAAAGTTAAATCAGCAGAAAGATGATAATACTTCCTCTTTTTTTTTTTTTTTTGGTAATGGAGATTGAATCCAGGAGCCCTTTACCGCTGAGCTGCATCCCCAGTCCTTTCATTTTTAAAATTTTCTTTTTTTGAGACAGGGTCTTGCTAAGTTGCTGGGGGCTTGCTAAGGCTGGCCTTCAACTTGTGATCCTCCAGCCTCCAGCCTCGTGAATTGCTAGGATTATAGGCGTGCACCACCACACTCAGTGAGGATACTCCTCTTAAAAATAAGAATTAAAACAACAACAGTCTTTTATTTATGCAGTCTCCCTGAGGTCTAGGGACCACTCCTATCCCCACTCTATGGTTTTGTAATGTTCTAAACCCCAAACTATAAAAGAAGGAAACCCACTTCCTTACTCACATGTTTTTGGATCAACAGTTTCTGAGATCTTTAGAGGACAGGGTATATGTGAGACCCTGGTGAAAGGCAGGGGTGGGAAATAGTGCTCTGTGTTGAATCCGTGGGAAACCTGGGGAGGGAGGGGAGGGAAGTCAATGCATGTCAACAGTGGAAGCTGAATCCTTTCTTTTTTTTCAGTTGGTGATAGACCTTTCTCTTATTTATTTATATGAAGTGCTCCTGGCCCAATGACTGCCTGCTCACCCTGAATAGTCTTCACGTGGACAACACTCCTCACAAGCATCTGGTCAGTTTTTCTATTCAAAGAAGAGACCCATCCAGAAAACAAACCTACATGTTTAGTTTTCCATGCCGACTGGACTGACACAGCTGGTGAAGCATTATTTCTGGGCGTGTCTGTGAGGGTGTTTCTGGAGATCAGTGGCCGAGCGGAGGACTGAGCGGGGAGGTAATCCCCAGTGTGGATGGTCAGGATCCAATTGGCTGGGGGCCTAGCTGGAAGAGAGTGGTGGAGGGAAGGTGAATTTTCTCTCAGCCAGGATGTCCTTTTCCTTGGATGTAGGCATCTGGGACTTGCACCAGTGCCCGCCATGCCATTCTTAGGCCTTTGACCTTGGACTTGACCAAACCACACTGCTGATTTCTCTGGTTTTCCAACTTGCCTATGGCTTTTTCTCAGCCTCCATAATCATGTGTGAGTCAATTCCTCTAAAAAAGACCCTTCCTTCATCTATCTATGTATCGTCTCCTATTGGTTGTCTGTCTGTCTGTCTATCTATTTATATTCTCTTATTGGTTGTGTCTCTCTGGAGAACCCTAAAATACCAGCAATACAGAAAAATCAACTCATTTATTTAAAGTGGTGATTTTAAATAAATATTCAACTATCTCTATACAGATCAAGAAAAGCAACAGGATAAAAGGCAAAAGGTTAAGATCTAAAAGAGCACAATTGAACCTGGAATAAAGACAAATAATCCAGGAACAAGAGGTTATATGATGCAGAATCTGCACAAACACTTGAGAAAGAATTGCATCCATAGAGCAAAAACATGATGCTATGAAAAAGGAACACTCACAAAATGTGATTTTTAGACACAAAACCTCTGTCAGAGGTGGCTATAATTGAAGCTATGAGTCTACAGACAGGTTTTGATTCCATCCCTGTGACCCTGCACAAGTCCCTTCATCTCTGCAAATGTTTTTAAAATTTCCAAATTCATTGTGCATATTTAATTCCAAGGTATGTTTCTAAGGGCCTCCCTCCTGGCTCCCTGTCCTTTTACTCTGCATCTGCCCTACCCTGGAATGCAGAGGAACTTGTCCCCAACACAGACAGGCTGTTGGATCCACAGTGAAGGCCTTTCTCCTCCAGGATCTCATCTGAGCCCCACAGATGCCCTGTTAGTTGAGGATTATCTGTCCCATTTAATAAGTGCAGAAGCAAAGTCTGAAAGAGGTTATGTGATGCTTAGGTCACACCATTAGTAACTGGCCTCAAGTTTCTGATTCTAGCTTCAGTCCACCATCTCCTTCTCACCTCCTAACTCATGACACTGTCTGACCTTCCCCAGCCCTCAGTACTAGTCTCATTTAAGAGCCTTCTATTTAGCATGAGGCCGGGGTCATACTCACAGTAATTTCAGGCTCTTGTTTGACTTCATATCCTTTTGGAAAGGGAGGCAGCTCGGCTTGGTACTCTAAAGGGAAGGGGAATAAAAATCCTCAAATGCCATGCTTCATTGCAGTTTGTGATATCATTTCTTTTTCTATGAATGAAATATTCTTAAATTTTATTTCAGTTGGCGGTTTACAGAAATAAAAACCAACTGGCCATTGCAAGGTACTATTTAGTGTGGATAAGCCAACTTATTTAAAATGGACGGTTGACCTCTCACATGAAAGCCAAAGCTTTATGTAAGAGTCTGAGACTCTTTGCCTGAGAATACTAGTTCAGATTTTGCTCAAACATGAGGAGGAACAGAGGAAGGAAGAGACTGGGGAGGAGGGTAAGGGAAGATGCCAATAGCACACATGGAACAGAGTAATGCAAAGAACATTCCACCCAAGTCGTACAGGGCAGCAGTAACTACTGCTGAGAGAAGGGACAGAAAATGCTCATGGGCTAACCAACCCTAACCCTAAAGAAAAGTCGAGTAAAACATTTCTGGGAAGGTTCATGTTTTAAAGGCGACTTTGCCAGTGATGACAAAAGATGTTTTGGCCAAGATGGTACTGAAGGAATGCAGCTCCGTTGTGCCTACATTTTGCTCCTTACCTTTTGTTCCTTGCCTCGTTACTCACAGGTACTACAGCATGTCTCATTTTTGAAAAAGACACTATTTTAAATATCAGGCTGGGGACACGTACATCCAACTATAGATTACAAGCAATTTGATTCTCAATATCAGCTATCACTGTGCAACTAATTACAGTAGTCTCCCTTCACGAGAGCTTGGATCTACAATGCCTCCCACAGGCCCAGATTGCTCTATTGGTAGGTGACAGGCTCTTTAAGAGGTGGCACCTAGTGTGAAGTCTCCAGATCATTGGGGTCAAGCCCTGGAGAGTGGGGTCCTGGCCCCTTCCTTTTCCTCTTCAAGCCACCAAGTGGGTGGTTTTGCTCTACCGTCTTGTGCTGCCTGCTATAGGCCCAATCACTGAAACCTCCAAAACTGTGAGCCAAAATGAACCCTTTCTAGGTTATCTCAGGTATCTGTTATGGTGATAGGAAACTCATATACTCCTTGTGCCCACAGAGTATGTTCCAAGATGTTCCTAAGATGCCCCAAATTGCAGGTAGTATTAAATACCACACCCAGCTAAATTTAGGGATTTAAAGCAACACAAATTATCTGAGTCAAAAGTCCAGGAATAAGGGCCGGTTGTGGTGGCGCATGCCTGCAATCCCAGCAGCTTGGGAGGCTGAGGCAGGAGGATTGCAAGTTCAAAGCCAGCCTTAGCCAAAGCAAGGCGCTAAGCAACTCAGTGAGTCTCTGTTTCTAGATAAAATACAAAATAGGGCTGGGGATGTGGCTCGGTGGTCGAGTGCCTCCGAGTTCAATCCCTGGTACCAAAAAAAAAAAAAAAAATCCAGGGAGAGAGGTGTCTCATGCTGGAATCAAGGCATCAATCACAGCTCTGACTTAGTATCTGAGAGTTGGGGTCCTTTTCCAAGCTCACTAGCTGTTCATTTTCTTGTGGTTGAAGGGCTGGAGTCCCTGTTGTCTCCTTGGTTGTCAGCTAAGAACTGCTCAGCTCCTAGAGTCTGCCCTCAGGTGCTTGCCTCGGGCAAGAGTAGGGCTGTTGGTACTTCAGTGCCAGCAGGAGTCTCTTCTACTTGATCTGACTTCAAGGGCTCCGGGATTAGGCCACGCCCACCATCATGTGAAGTGGATGATTAAGGACTTTAAATACATCTAAAGCATCTTTTCACAACAACACAGGTGTTTGGCTTAACATCTGAAAGGTATGTGCACTAGGAGTTATGAATCTTGGGGGCCATGTTAGAATTTTGCCTACTGTATCAGCCACAGCTCTATCACTTTTTCCCCCTGCTTGGGCAAGCATGTAAATTCACCCTTCTTCCCCCATCGCCCCATCCTGAGAATCACTGAGATAAAGGGAAAACTATTTAGGTTTAAAATGTATACATTTACGCCACTGTTTTAATACAACATCAGTACATAATCGTTGAAAGAAAATTTCGAATAACAGAAATATTTTTTAGAGGCAGTCACATCTAATCCTGTCCCTGAGTACTTAGGCTTGGCATACAGCCAACTGAATCTTTTCAATGTATTACTAATATAAGATACACAAATATGTTTGCTTTAAATCTCCCAGACTAGGTCAAACTGCTAAAGTACAGAATCTCATAACTCTTGTCCACATTTTTCTTTATCAGTTTTTCCCCTTATTTGAATTTTATAAAAATTTATGCTGTCCTTTTTAATAGACTGTAGGTTTGGCAAGGGAAGTATCTGGTTTATTTGTTATTATATCCCCAAATTATTCTTGCTGAATAAACAAATCAATGATGAATAAATAAACCAAACAGTACAGCGAATTGTTTTTGGTACCAGGGATTGAAGCCAGGAGTGCTTAACCACTGAACTACATCCCCAGCCCTTTTTATGTTACTTAGGGCCTCAGCCCCGCAAGCTGCTGGGATCACAGGTGTGCACCACCATGCCCAGATGCAGCAAGTTCTTTTGATTCATCCATTAATCCCTACCTACTGCCTACCACATGCCAGGAACCCTTCTAGGTGTTGAATACTGGGTCCTTCAATGCTGCCACAATTCTATTGTGCCACACTTATTAACAAGTGTGCTCTTAGTAGGCATCTGGGTTGTTTACAATTTTTCATTATTACAATGCTGCAATGAGCATCTTTACCACTGATCTCAATGAAATCATTTTTGTGGGATTAACTCAGTTGTGAAATTGTTATGTCAAAGGGAAAAAAATTGGGCAATTTGCCAAACTTTCCTACAAAAAGTTTATAATAATAGTGAGACTGCCTATTTCTCCAAGTATAATCAATCGTACACATTTGAAAAAATATTTTTATTTGCATTTCATTATTATTTGCCATTCTTATTTTTCCAACAAAAATCTCAGTTAAAATTTGATGAAAAAACACAAAACTTCACACGACCATAGAAGAGATACAGTTGAAATAATTATTTAAAAGTATAGGAAAACATATTAGCCTCAGGAGAACCCGATATGTATGTTACTTTAAGCCTTGGGAATATTTACAAGAATCTGAAATATTTGAGAAATCATTGGTTTCACCTTGAGATTTCAACTTGAATACACAGGTGATCAAAGACTTGTGTTGTTACATTGAAAGGCCTAAGACAAAGGGTTTGTAAAGAGCATTGAACTATTTAAAACAATTTGATTGATCATAGAGAACACCTTCTGGGGAGAAATGAGGGAGAAGATTGTCTGCTCTGGGTTGGTAAGAGGGTGGAAACTGAAGTGGTGTGAACAAGAGAGCTGTGTTCTTTCTAGACTGGTTGCTGCTAAAGAGGATATGGGGTCAAGGTTGGGGTTTTTCCTGAGATGAACCAGAGGGTGTTTGGAGGCAAAAGCAAGTAGCGAATTGTAGGAGCAGGATCCTGGAATAGCAAAGCCCAGATGGTGGGCTGAGTGGGGAACAGCAGGGTGTAAGGATGCAAGCATGTGTATAAAAACTGGGCTGCTGTCCGCCCCCCCTCTGATTGCCTCCTTAGTGAATGCCTCCCCGCTAAGCGGTACTGTTGAACCCCTGAGGAGTGAGCGCCAACCCCGGACCAGTGGGTGTGGGCAGTGAGAGGAGGCACTGATGGGAGCTGATGATGAGCAGTGTTGAGAGCTGGCGGGGGCCATTTTCCTCTGGCTTGCTCAGCTGCTGGGCAGGAACAAGCACTGAGTCAGCGCTGATCCACGCTGGCATCTGGCAGGTGAGATGAAGGGTTAGATTTTATAACATCTTTGAGGGCTATCGAGCTGGAGAGTGACTGATTAAACAATGAGCCAAAGACAATAAATACTGATAAGGGGCTGGGGTTGTGACTCAGTGGTAGAGTGCTCGCCTCGTACGTGGAAGTCACTGGGTTCGATCCTCAGCAATACATAAAAATAAAATAAAAATATTGTGTCCATCTACGACTAAAAAAGAAAAAAAAGATTAAAAAAATACTGATAACAGTAATCATAGCAATATCAAAATAGAAAACTATAAACCCTAACCAATGTGATTCTGCAACCCGTACAATCAGAAATGAGAAATTATACTCCATTTGATTCAAATGTATGAAATGTCAAGATCATTGTATTGTCATGTGTAACTAATTAAAAAAAAGTCATATAAAAAAAAAAGAAAACTATAAACTCCAAACACTTGGGCTCAAGTCTTGGTTAAAACCGTAAACATTGCAGAGACTTGTGGACCTAGGGCCTGGCACATGCTAGGCAAGCACTCTACCAGCGTTACATCCAGCCCAATATAAATGCTTTTAAGAATCCTTAGTTGTCACTGGAAAGATGAGGGCAAACCCAGAACACTTACAAACAAGTTACCACAGAGGCAGGGAGGCACGGGCACATGCACACACCAGAGCACAGCACAGGGAGGATAAAGACCATAAGTTAGAGTTCACCTATACTGTATCTTGTCTTCATGAAATTGAGTACCTGTAGGTGTGTCTGCTGTGACAGTTTACTTTTTGAACGAAGACATCCTAACAGAATGTAATTCTTAATCTTAAGTGTAGATTCACCTGCTTTTCACTTGCTTTTTCCCTAGAGTCCTGATGGACCAACACAAACTCCTCCTCTAAAATATAACACAAAGAACGTTCCTTTGTTGACAATAATGAACATTTACTAAATGCAGGGCTCTGTCCTCAGCACCTCCACATACATTTTCTCATTTGGTCCTCACAACAGCCCTGTGAGGTAGGCACAACATTATCTCCCCCTTATAGATGAAATTGAGCAATGTCCCCAACACCACCTTCTAGCAGCAAATTGTATTATGAAGAATTGTTTGGCTTGCAGAAGTGAATGTTCTGGAAAGACAGCCATAATATTTGAGTGGATTCTTTGTAGGTAGAGTGATTCACTCCTTGGGTCACAGTACCAAAGGTCCTAAGGGTGGAAGTTATAAGGAGAACATTCAGAATAAAAAGATTTTTCCCTACAACAATGAAATGCTGGAGAAGGACTTTAAGACCTGGATGGGAGTTGACATAGATGGCCTTGAGGGTTGACTCTCAAGAGTCCACTACTTTCTACTTCCTCTGTACTCTACATTGCTTTCAAATCATCCCTTATCTTCATACACTGGCACATTCATGTTTGTTTCCATTCAGTAAACATTTCCTGACCTGCAGTATCCAATACAGTAACCACACTGTGACTACTTAATTTACTAAAATGAGAAATTCTGTTCCTCAGCTGTGCTAATCACACCTCAAATTGTTTGTTTTTTTTTAAGGCTTAGATTTTTTATTTTATTTGTTGTTTATAGATACACCTGACAATAGAGTATATGTTGACCTATTATACATACATGGAGTATAATTAATTCTAATTAGGATCCCATTCTTGTGCACACCTCAAATTGTAACCAAAAGCTCCATCACTGTCCCATGCCGATGAAGGCCAATTTAATAATGAGGACACGGTTTTGAGAAAAAGGAAAAAGAAGGTTTATTGCTTGCTAGCAAAGGAGAAACACAGGGGACTCCGGTCCCAAAGGGTGCCACTCTAGCGATCAGGAGGAAGGTGGGGGGGGGGTGTTAAAGGAACTCTACAAGGGTTACATTCCAGGTGTGCTCTGGTAGGGGTCCCAGGGCACCCAGCTGGTCTGTTAGGATTCACTTGCAAATTTGGGAGCTATCCACAGGGAGAGAGGGGAATAGAAAGCAAACTTTTTTTTTTTTTTTAAACAAGATAAACCTTAGAGCAATGAGGGCTATATTCAGAAGGCAAAGGGACCACTGTTACAAAATGCTCAATAACCACACGTGCCTAGTAGCTACCAGAGAAGTCCTATCAGACTTTGCTGTTTGGTCTGTTAATGAGGAGATGGTGGTCACAGGATGAAAACCCTGAGTTCTTGCCCTTGAAGAACTGCACAGCCTCGTGAAGAAAAAAGAAACAAAACCAAAAACCCCAACCCGAAGCCCCAACGTTGCCCATGAGGAAACCATCGCTTGTGCAGCTCCTGCTGTAAACCAGGCCGTTTGCTGGGCACGCCCAGCGGGTCCCATTCTTCTCACATTGCTATCATCACGCCCTCTTTATAGAAAGGTTACAAAAAAAAAAGCAAAGTTAAATGACTCGTCCACAGCTAGTGAAGAGTGACGCAGGGCCACAAAGACGGGAAGGTCTGGAGCCAGTCGCGCCCGAACCCGCCCGACCACCTTCCCGCTGGGAGTCTCCGGGGCCGCTCCGCAGACGCCCGGAGTCCGGATACCACCTGAGGCCCGGGGGCGGGGTCCGCCCACCTTCTCAACAGGGTCCCCGCGGCCGCCCGGGCGGTTCTTTTCTGGGCTTTAAACGGGACTTAAGATCCCCTGGCCCGCGCTGCGGGCTCCCTCGCTCCGTTTTCCTCCCCTCGGCTTCGACCGCGGCTCCAGGCCCGAGGCGGCGCGGCCTCGCCAGGGCTTCCCCGAGCGTGGAATTCGGGGCCGGCGGGCCGCGGCCTCGCACGTCAGCCGCCTGGCGCACAGTGGGCGCCGGGCACAGGCGGCCCCCGCCCGGCCGCCCGCGTCCCGCCCGCCGCGGCCAGTCCGGGCTGCCTACCCTCGCAGATCTGCTCCCACAGGTTTTTGCCCGATAGCTCGGCCACCTGCCCCGGCGAGACAGGCAGCTCCGGGGACGGGGACGACAAGGTGGGCACTGGTGTCCGGGTGGCGACAGATGATTCGGCCGAGCCGCTAGGCTCCATGCGCGGAACGCTGCGGCTTGAGGTCTGCCGCGACGCCGCCACGGCTGCGGTTTCCAAGACAACCGCGTTCACCGAGCGGCCGCGAACCGGAAGGGGCCGGAACTCGCGGGGATGGACCAGCGACTCGAAATTGACTTCCGGGTCACGGCGGCGCTGGTCCTCACGTGGAGGCGGGGAGGTTTGGCCTGCAGGTAAGTGCGGGGCGTGCGGTGCAGGCGGGCGGCGCGGGGTGTGGAGTTTGGGCCTGAGGGTTCCCGCGACCGAGAAGAGGTCGGGGAGCAGGATCCTGCACCCAAGTCCCGCCCCCAACTTCCCGTGTGCGCCGCCGCGTTCAGGAAGTTCTCCCGCCATGAAGCCGAGCCGCGGACCCCGCGGAGGCCTTCGCTGCGTGCCTAAGCAGAAGCTTTGACCCCGCGGGCTTTGGAGGGAGCGCCCCCCCTTTGGCTCGCCTGCGTCGTGCTAGTGAGTCTACGGTGGGAGTGGGGTGTTGGTTGGTGCTCGGGCTCTGGGGTCCTGCTGTCTGGGTTCGAATCCCTATTTTGCCACTTGCTGAATTTAAAACGTTGGACGGGTGAACTAGGTCGCCAACGCCTGTGAGGTGCGAGAGTCACATCAGTCCTTAGGAGACTCTGGCGGACGCTTAAAAGCGCTTTTGTAGAAAGCGTTTGCAGAAGATGCACCGTAAGGTTCGTTTCTTCTTCCTTTCTGATTGCAAGAGTGCATACGTCTGGGGTCGGAAGGCCGAGGAGGAGGAACCTGCAGAGCTCTGGATGGCAGAGATAGGAGAGAAGCTGATCTAACTCCTGGTGGCTTATTTATTCTTATTAGCTCTCTTGACCACTCCTCCATCAGGGAGCCATTGTGGGCTTGACTCCACCCACTTCAGGTTTGCACCTCCTCCGCCCACCTGTTTATCTTCAGCTCTTAGGCACATTGTGTTCCAGTCTTGATTGCCAACCATATGGTCCTGTTTATGTTACCCGTGACCAGAGCAGTCACCCTGAGCCTCAGACCCTGTGTCCGTGGTCCAGCGAACATCTCCACTTGGATATCTCAAGGCATCTGTCCAAGCTAGCCTGTTTCCTCCAGCTGCCAGCCATCCTGCCATTGCTTCCTTTGTCTCAGAGGCTGACATCATTTCCTTAAGTTGCCCAAGTTGCCGCTGTTCCCCAGAATCTTTCTTGACAACTGGTAGTAAATCCATCTTGCAGTCCTCACCACTGTCCTTTCTTTTATCTTGTGTATTATTGTTATGCCTCTTCCAAACCCACTGCTTTTGATGGCTGATGTTTTGTCTTTTATCTGTATTTCTAGCATTCATTTGTTGAGTATTTATTGAGCACCTGCTGTCTGCCAGGCACTGAGGTAGGCTCTGGGAATACACCAGGAAATGGGGCCAAGAACAATAAATGAGTACCTGCCTCTCCAGGTGCTACTGGATGGTGTAATGAATGTACCTGAGATATAGCTCAGGCCTGGTCTGGCTTTTTGAGGCTGCTAAGTGTGGGTTGAGTCCAGTTTGAACCCTCCAGCTCTGAAGCCAAGGAGTGCTGTGGGTTGGAGAAGCTCCTGGGTTTTCTCTCTGACCAGCCAAACCTACAAGGAGATATTTTGTTTCTAGATTCTCTGAATGTCTCTTTTTTCCCCTAGCTCCAGTGCAGGAACTAGTCTGGTGCCTGGAGCCAGAGAAGTAGCCCAGGTGGAAATTAAAGTGTTTTAAGAGTCTTACCCCCTTCTCACAGGGACTTTCATTTGTCTAAGAAAAGGTAGACATTCTTGGTAGCTGTGTCATTGCCAATCATTAAATATTGGCGATCATTTTGAAATTAAAAAAAAGTGAAACAGTCCCCGGCATGGTGGCACACGCATGTAATCCCAGTTGCTTGGGAGGCTGAGGCAGGAGGATCACAAGTTAAAAGCCAGCCTTGCAATGGCAAAGCGCTAAGCAACCCTGTCTCTAAATAAAATACAGAAAATAGGGCTGGGGATGTGGCTCAGTGGTCACTCTGAACTCTCTGAGTTCAGTCCCTGGTACCCCCTCCCCCCTCCAAAAAAAAAAAAAAAAACCCAAAATAGTGAAACAGACTTAAAGCAGGATGTGGTTCCTACCTTGAACAGCTTCTGGTTTATTAGAGTTCTAATTGGGCTCCTCCTCTCACTGTGCCATGTAGAAGGCAATTAGAAGGGTATAGTTAAGAATGGAAGGGGGAATGTTCGCTTTTAAGTTCAGAAATGAATTTGGGCTGTTAACCCAAAGTAGGAGCTGTATTTATTGCCTCTGGTGGGATTCAGCAGGAGGGGCTGACCACTTTTCAGGATTTCTGTCTCCATTCAGCAAAAGGTATGTCTCTGTGGGCAGCTTTCTGACTTGATAACACTTGTACCCTCCGGGGCTGGCCCAAGATAGGTTTTCTGTAAGTATTTGTTGAATGAATGACTAGAGGTTAAAGGAAACGTGTTAGAAAAAGGGACTGACAATGTTCTAAGCACTTTGCATGGATTATCTCATTTGTTTTCTCTAATATCTATTTGAGGGAGGAGGTTGCATGCCCCATCCCATTTTCCAGATGAGGAAACAGGCTCAGAGAAGTTAGGGGGTGGTTCAAAGTGGCAGCAATTTAGATTTGAACCTAGGCCTATCTAAATGAAAACTTCTGCTACTTCTAATAGATCTCTCTTTGCTCCAAATGAATCCTGGCCATTTCATTGTTCGCAGTCATTTCAGACCACCCACTCAGACACACGGTTTGTGCAGAACTTAGTATTGAACACCAGCCGCTGGATGTGGTGATATAACTTGTACTTTTTTTTTTTTTTTTTAAAGGAATGATCACCAAGACCCATAAAGTTGACCTGGGTCTTGGGGTCCCAGAGAAAAAGAAAAAGAAGAAAAAGAAGAAGGTGGTCAAAGAGCCAGGCACTCACTACTCAGTTTTAAGCTGTGACGATTATTTTGTTGATGCTTCTCCTATTAGGGCTGCATCCCCCTCTAAGAACGTGGGCCAGGCGCAAGCGCATGAGGTGCCTCTAGTGAAGAAAAAAAAGAAAAAGAAGGGCCGCGGCACCCTTTTCGAGGAGCAGCTGGATTCGGAGACGAGGCTGAGTGCCAGACGGACAGAGGCCTCACCCAGCCGCAAGAAGCAAGCCCTTGGCCGCTCGGAGTCCTTCAGCAAGGAGAAGAAAAAGAAGAGGAAGTCTTCATCACTCATCATGTCCCATGGCTCAGTGACAAAGACCTCCCAAGACACCAGAAACGGTGAGGAGGTGACCAGAGTTGGGAAGAAGCTCAGAAAACACAAGAAGGGAAAAAAGGCCGAGGACATTGCAGCCTTCTCCAGCCAGGACCCGTGGCTCTACGAGGCTGGAGATGCCCCATACGCGGGCTCCCTGGAGAATGAGGTCGAGGAGCAGGCAGCCTCAGGGCAGAAACGGAAGCAGGGGAGCCCCAGAGAAAGCAGCGCAAAGCTGAAGAAGAAAAAGAAAATCCATCAGGAAGGAGATGCCCTGCTAGGCCACTCCAGACTCCCCAGGGCCACAGAGAGCAGCCCTAGGAAAGGGAGGAAGAAGAAGCCGGTCACAGTTGATGTCCAAGAATACATTCCAATAGGAGATGGCCCTACGTCCCCAGTGAAGAAGAAGGTGAAGTCCAAGAAGAAGGCAGAGCAGCCAATTGTAGAGGAGCTGACTCTGAAAAGGAAGAAGAAGAAGAGGAAAGAGAGTGGGGTAACAGAAGTCCCCTGGAAGGAGGTAGGTTTCCTTCAGAAGTGGACTCTGCATTGGGAAGGTAATGTGCAGCTAGGAGAGAGTGTGTGTGTGTACCTGTGTGCACTTTTGCACATGGAAGGGTACTTATGCTTTGGCATTTCCTCTTCCCCAACCCCTGCCTCCTGCAAGATGATTCCATTAACTCCAGGCTTTCACTCTAGTAGTTCTGCCACCTGCAAAGGAAGTGTCCTAGTGCTAGTGCCTTGGCGTGTTAACCCTGTCACCTTCTCACCTGTCTGGTGGGTCAGCTGTGCGGGTCATCCCCGTTTAATAGACACAGAAACAGGCCCAAGGGAGTTGAAGGCCTTGTCTGAAATCATTCAATTGGTGAGAAGTAGAACTGGGGTTCAGACTCAGATTGGCTGGCTTCTGATGTGGGTCTCTTCCCAGAAGCCACCAGGGTATCATGTCTTAGAAGCCATTGTCATTGAAAGCCAAGAAATGACTGTCTTCCATGGGGATAAGACTGGCATGGTGACCTCAGAGCAGCTGTCCCCTGTGGCCCTCAAGTAGTAGTGATGAGCACTTCCCTAGTGGTGGCCTGGCTTGGGGACCCCCTGGAGCTGACCCTTAGGGGCACACATTTGCAGGCCTCACTCCGCTTGCCCGGTCAGGCTGGGGGCCTGCGGGAGGAAGCTTGGGCTGGTGGATTTCTCCCGCTGTGCCCTCATCCGTCAGGCTCCTTTTGCTGTCATCTTTATCTAGAAACTTGGGGCTATGAGAAATCCTACAGGCCTGCAGCCAGCCCCTGTTAGACATGAGTCCCGTTCCCCAGGAGCTCCAAGAAAGGTGTCCCCTCTGCTTAGCATCCGCCTCCCATGGATGCTGCCTCCCAGAGTAGCCTGCTGAGTCGGCAGGTGTGCGTGTGCCTACCAGGTGCAGTCGGGGTGACCTGAGTGGGGTCATCCCTGGGTCAGCACACGTGTGCTGGCAGTTGTGAACGAAGGATCAGGGCAGTGGGCAAGCCCTGGGTCCCCTGGGGGCCTGGCTAGAGGGAGTCAGGGCAGGCCTGTGTGGGCCTCTGCCTCCCTGCAGAGGCCCTGCGTGGCGAGTGGAGCAGTGGCCCCCTGGGGCGAATGGAGCGGTGGCATGGTGGAGGTGGGCAGAGGCCAGGTACAGGGGTCCCTAGAGGCCTTACAAGTCTAGACTCTGGTGTGAACCAGATGGGACCCCCTAGGGGGTTGAGGGAAGAGGGCATGCCCTCCATTGAGATTTTAAAGTGCACCTGAGCTGCAGCGTCAGTGGAGCTGGGGTGAGGGCGGGGAACAGGTAGAAAAGGTGGCAGCCACCCAGCTCGGGTGGCATTCTGGAGGACAGAGCTGGGTGGTAGAAGCAGCCAGTTTGCTGGCAGGGCCCCACAGCCAGTCCGCATTCCCAGGCTCCTGCAGCCCTCCCTGCTGTCAGCCGGGCCTGCTCCTGCCCTGCTCCTGCCCTGCTCCTGCCCTGCTCCTGCCCTGCTCCTGCCCTGCTCCTGCTGGTTTGGTGTCCTTGAGGGAGGACTGGTGAGGAGGCTGCACACTCAGCTGGCTCTCAGGAGACCTGGTTGGAATCAGCCTGTCCCTGAGCCTTGGGTGACTTGGTGGGGGTCACTTGACCTTTCTGAGCCTCAGTTTCACTGTCACGTAGCTTAATGCCCACCATTTTGGGAGGAGAATTTTGGCAGAGAGACGAGGGGCAGGGCTTTGTTGACTGTGAAGTGCCGTCAGGGAGGCAGGGGCCCCGGTGGCGCCGTGGTCTGGGATCTCTCTTGAACTCTGCTGTGACCTCACCCAGCTGGCTGCTGGGCAGAGACCATTCACCATGCACTTGAACCTGCCCACCTCTGCCCTCTCGCGCAGGAACCCGACACAGACTTGGAGGTGGTGCTGGAAAAGAAGGGCAACATGGACGAGGCGCACATAGACCAGGTACGGCTCCATTCTCCCTGGAGCCCTCTCGCTGCCTTCTGCCACCCCCTAGGAGCACAGGTCACAAGACCCTCTTCTCAGAGGCACCAGGGTCTCCAAAGGCTACGTGGCCTCCTCTGTGTGTGCCCCTCCCCACCTCATGCAGTTGCTGTGCGCTGCCGTAGTGCTCCAGGGAGGCAGCGGTGAGGGTGGGATGGAGCAGTCCTCTTCTGTGGCCCCTTGACCTAGGAGAGGAGAAACTGAGGGAGCATTTAGAAGTGCATTGAGTCTGGGGAGGCCTCTCAGGAGAGACGGGAGAGCATCAGAGCTGGTTGGTGCCGGGCACTCCCTGGAGCAGTGACCTTGTGGTGAGGCAGAGAGGAGCAAGGAGCAATGAGGTGACTTGTCAGGGCCTCCAGGTAGGGTGTGGCCCAGAGCACCGGCTCCTGCAGAGCAGCTCCCCAGACCCTGCAGGTGCGCTCTCTGGGCTCACGGGGCCAAGGCCAGAGCCAGCGCTGCTGGAGTGGGGCTGGGGACCACGCAGAGGGCAGCAGTGGCCCTTGACTGATGAGCCCCAGCCCAACCTCGGGAGCATGGCAAGATCCTGGACCTCAGAGCAGCGATGCAGTCACTTCATTCACAGGCCTTTTGCTTTGTGTTCATCTGTGCCTGCTGAACACCATTCTTAAGGGAGTTTCTAGTCACTTGGCTCGACCTCAGTGTACCTGCACCTTCCCTGTTTTCCCATACTAGTTCTTTACAGTTAAAACTGGGAAGATAGCATGTTTGAGGGAATGACCTGAAATCTTTCCACCTACTGTCAGTTACCCTCTCATGTACCCTGCCAGGTTTTTCCCTTGTCATTTATACGTGTGATTTTATAGTTACGTGGACTCGTGCCCCGTGCCCCGTACACACGCCACTCCTTTAGTGTATCCTCTGACTGGACCGGCTTTCAGGTTTGGTAGATGGCGCAACTTTCACCATCACCCACAGCTGCAGCACGGTTTCCCCAGAGGCTGCACCTTCATCTTCTCTCATCCTTACAGCTGGGACTTTGTCTCTTGTTTTAGTTTTATATGATAGAAAAGGTCACCTCATTTCACAGCCTTTATAGATCAGAAGGGAGGAGGAGCCAAAAATTGGGGGACCTGATGTCAAACCTGAACCTTAAAGGCCCTGGAAGCTTCTATACTGAACAGCAGGGTTGTCGTTGGTCCAGGGGAGGCCTTGAGTCATCCTACCATACGGTATGAGAGGTACCTACTGTGTGTCCAACTCTCCTCCACCTGGGTGTTTCTCCCACTTACCCTCTAAAGGAGCTGATGTTGCCTTCTTGGTAGATAAATTGGCCAGTGTTCAGAAAAGTTAGGTGACCTACCCAAGCCACACGGCTGGTTGATGGCAGTACAGGGATTCAAACTAGCCTCTGCCTTATTCTGCACACAGCCTCCATCTGTCTAGAAAATGGTGCCATCATCACAGGACAACAGGGCCTTGGCATTGCTGTTAGGAAAGTTCCCTCCCAGAATGGCTGGGAAGGTGGATGAGTGTCTGTAGGGAAAGTCATTCTCAGGAGACCCTGTCCAGGGGGGTAGGGAAGGCCTGTGCATCAGGACTACAGCCCCAGGTCTAGAGGGGATGCAGAACCGTCCCCTGATCTCCAGAGAGTGGAGCTTGCTGCCTGCCACACCCTCCACTGCCTGGCTCCATCTGTCTGAGTTTTTAGGTCAAAACAAAACTTGGTTTCCCTCCTTGCTCAGGTGAGGCGAAAGGCCTTACAGGAAGAGATCGATCGTGAGTCTGGCAAGACGGAAGCTTCTGAAGCCGGCGGGAACTGGACGGTAAGTTTGATGCCAGGGTGTGTGAGGTGTGCTTGGTGTTCACACTCCAGCCCTTGCTGCTCAGCCTGGGGCGTGGAGGGGGGAACTGTTCATCCAGGCCCCAGGCAGCCCCAGGTTGCCACCAGGCGCTCTCCACCGAGCTGTCCTAGCCATTTTCCTTCCTTTCAAAAGGATGCTTGCCTTCCCCCGGGGAGCTGGGGAGCTGGCCGTGTGAAGTAAAGCCGTGTCCTGCTCTGAGCGAGTGAGCCGGGTGACCTGGATGGTGGAGAACTTGGTGCAAACTTGGCAGCAGTGGGTGGTGTCCTGGGAGGGCTGCTGGGAGCTGCGCAGGAGGCGGGGGCGGGGCTGGGAGGTGGCAGGCCTCTCAGATTGAGATCCATGTTGGATGGGAAATTGCCAGAGCTGGCCTAAGAAGCTAGGGCAGACGGAAGGACACTGCAGGGACCATGAAGCCAGGCTGCTGGGGTGGGTGAGCTCCGCCTTGCTGGGTCCCTCCTCTCCATACCCTGTCACTCAGCTGAATCATTGCATCCAGGTGTTGGCAGAGGCGGCCAAGGGCACACGTGACCCTTCATCGTGCTCACCGGCTGGTGGGGGTGCAGGGGTGGTGGGGAAACAGGAAAGAATGAGAAGACAACGGTGAGTGCAGAGCCCAAAGGTGGGCCACGGTGTAGTGAAGGCCAGCCAGGTGGCATGGTGGTTGGGACACAGTGTGCCTGCCCACCAGGCCAGCTTCAGCGGCTGAGGCAATAGTGGGGTGCTTACAGTGAGCTGCTACAGGGGGAGCTCTGGGGGGCATTCCCCGGGGAGGGGCCCGTCAGAGGGCTCAGCCTGCTCACCTGAGGAGGGTGCAGAGGAGGAGGGATAGGGGGACTCTGTAACAGGCTGGACTGGGGGAGAGGGACCCAGGTGCTGGGGCAGGCTGCTCTCTTGCTGTCTTTAGCCTTCAGGCTGCTACGGCAGGAGCGACTGCTGTGAATCTGAAAACCTGCGGTGGGTTACTAACTCCGCCACTTTGTTGAGTCTCTGGGCAGGAAGCTTCCCTGGGACTTAGCCTAGCCTGACGGTCGTGGAATAGGGCTTTCCGCTCTTTCTTTTGCTGTGCTTGGATCCTCCATCCTGTTGAGCTGAGCAGGACACCCTGACTATGGGGACAAGAAACGGGGTGTCATCCTGGGCTGGGGTCTGCTGGCCGTGGGCCTCTCAAGGCAGGCCATCTGCCTGCTGATGAGCTCTCCTCAGACCCTGGTAGGAGCCATCACCAGCAGCCCCGCTCTAGAAATTGCAGGCCAGGGAGGCAGCACTCATTCCTGCACCTGGCCACCGCATAGCAGGGAGGACGGGTCACCAGTTCACTCAGAGCCACTGTAACGACAGCTGGTTCTGATTGTTCTCCCAGAGCCGAGGTGGAAATGAGCACTGGGCTGGCAGGTGGACAGTTCCAGGTCAGTGTTTTGGTGGGGGAGACTGACGGTGGGCCAAGAGCTGTGCACTGCATTTCTGGTATAAAATCTTAAGTTTCACCAAAGCCCCTTGAGGATGGTAAATAAGGACATTGAGGCTTAGGGTGGGTGACTGGACCAGGTGGGGTTTTAGCCTGGGGCCACATGATTTGAAAGTTGGGGAGTTGGGTTTCTTGTGTCTCCCATGAGGTGTCTTGAGGGGCTGTCTTGCACTTTGGTGCACGTGGGGGATTTGTGCACAGATGGTAGAATGCTCTGGCTGGAATTGGGACCTGAGTTGCTGGGCTGGCTCGGCCTCTAACTTGGCCTTGTGACTCTTTGTGGGCCTCACTCCTTGCTGCTGTAAAGTGCAGTGCTGGAGAAGAAAAACTCTTCAGTTCCCAGTTGCTCCCCTCCCCTCCCACTGAAAACAGTAGGCTGATGGATGAGCTGCCGAGGCCTGACGGGGCTGGGTAAGGTGGAGATGCCCTGGGCATATGGTGCAGGCCTATAATTCCAGTGACTTGGGATGTGGAGGCAGGAGGATGGCAGGTTTGAGGCCAACTTGGACAACTTAGTGAGACCCTGTCCTAGAATAGAAATGCAATAAAGAGGGCTGGGGGTACAGCTCAGTGATAATGCATCCTGGGCTCCATTCCTTGTGCCCCCAACCTCCCCCCAAAAAACCCAAGGTGAAATAAGGTGTCCTGTGCGGAGGGGAGCTGTGCTGTGCTGTGCCGTTCCCCACATGTGGGGTGAGAGAGCTAGGCTCTTGCTGGCTGGGCCAAAGTTGGACTCCACCAGGTTACAGTGTGGCTTGTGGCCTCAGGTCTGGGGCAGACCTCCGTCTCCTTATCAGCATCCCAGCATTCCTCATGGAATCCTTGTTGGGAATAACAGCAGGAAACTGCTGAGTGGCCCTCGAGCTGGCATTTGAACCAGCAGAACTGTCCTAGTTGGGGTGGAGTTGGGGGACTCCTTCGCATACAAGGAAAATGATGGCCTTTTTCCTTTTAATGCAGGGAACCCAGTTTGGCCAGTGGGATACTGCTGGTTTTGAAAACGAGGAGCAGAAACTGAAATTTCTCAAACTTATGGGTGGCTTTAAGAATCTGTCCCCTTCCTTCAGTCGCCCGCCCAGCATGATTGGAAAGCCCAACATGGCCATGAGCAAGAAGGCCGCGGACACCCTGCAGCAGAACCTGCAGCAAGACTTTGACAGGGCTATGAGCTGGAAGTACAACCGGGGGGCTGGCCTCGGCTTCCCCACCACCCCGAGCAGAGTCTTCTACATCGACAGGAACGCTTCCAAATCTATCAAGTTGGAAGATTAAACTCTAGCATCTTGGCTCCCCAAACAGCCCAAATTGCTTTTCTTATTTACTTTTGCAGATGCAAGCCACCTGACAGTCCTCGATGGGCTTGGACGGACAGGTGGGGACAGTTCATGTGTTGGCAGCCAAGAGAATGAGTGAGTGGCTGAAACCACCTATCTGTCAAAGCTTCCATCCTGTTGGGCAACACCTGTGTTAATGATAGTGGCTCAGTCAGGGTTCAAGCACAGGCTGGGCACGTGGCATCCCTGCACCGATGTATTTAATCATGATTGTGAAGTAGGTGCTATCATCCCTCCTACAGATGTGAGGCAGCTGAGGTTCAGGGATAAAGTAATAAGGCCGCTGGGGGTCGCCATGAACTTTTGTACCCCAAGCCCTTAGTCACACTTAGTGCTCTGAATGTCCCATCCAGGGACTTAGAGATTGGAGGAAACAGAAGTTTTGTAACATATCTAAATCTCACACAGGGATGGAATTCCTGATGAACAAGAGCAAGCTCATCTTCCTTCCCCCTATAGAGTAGCTACAAGCAAAGAGGTGTCTGAGGTGCCACCAAGCAGATGTGGCTATGCTACTGGGAGATCACCTCTGTCCCAGCTGCTGTCTTTTCATCTAAGTGCAGAGTCGGATTTGACGTCCTTGTGCGCCCATCCACTGGATTTTGAACACGGCATTTTAGAGAGCATTAGTCATGCCAATCAACCAGTGGCACATTTCCAGGGATGTGTCTCATGATTTCTCTTGGTCGTAAAGAGAGATCCTTGGTGACTGCTGTGGTGGAGACCCAGGCCTAAGAGCATGACATGGAAGTGTCGTCATCAGCTGTGGCATGGCTTCCAGCTTGGGTTCTAAAGAGCCCAGGTACCAGGACCTGGGAGACAGGTGGCTGCCTTCTTTCCACTCGGTAGCATTCTGCATCTGAAGAGTAATGTTCCAGTGAAGCCAAAGCAAATCTCATACTTAACCTTTCTCCTTTGATCTTTTCAACAATCTAGTTGAGCTGTTTTCTTTAGGAAAAGGAATTAAATGGTGATATCTGCTTTTCCTAAGTCTTCCGAGGTGTTTTAGGCAACATTCAATTCAGATTTTAGTGCTTCTCTAACTCGAGGGTACAGTGTGGTGCAGTACAGTGATGCACACCTGTAACCTCAGCAGCTGAGGCCCTAAGCAATGTAGCAAAACCCTGTCTCAATGAAAAGGGCTGGGAATGTAGTGGTCAAGTGCCCCTGGGCTCAATCCTCAATACCCCCCTTCCCCCGGAGGACTGCTTTTTCCAAGTTATTTTATGAAACACCAGAAGCATATTCCAGGAAAGAAAGTCCTCGCATCCCTTTGTTACTCCCTAAAGGCCATTTGGGCCTCCCTGGTGCTTACTGTGAAACCGAAAGGCCACTTCACTTGTGCAAAGAAACACGATGCCAGGAGGACGAGATTTGATTTTAATGCTCTGATGATTCCCTCATCTTCACTGTCAGAATAACCTGGGGAGAGGCCAAAGCTTAAGCCAACCTGTGTGTAAATGAAAAGAAAGTAAAAAGGAGACTCAGATCCCGGCAGGAGTTTCGGGCAATACAGCTGCTCTCTGCCGAGGGAGCTGCCACGGGTGCACTGGGTTAGGTCCTGGTCTGCAGTGGGAGCCTCAGGGCCAGCTCGGTCAGATGGTTCATGTCTGGCTGTTTGCTTCGCTTCTTGATGTATTCTAGAGTCTTCACCTAAGAAGAAAGATTGTCTCATTTTTGGTTCCTAACTCTCCTGGCAGCCCAGTTCTCTAGTGGCCTGCCAGTGCGCGCTTATACTTAGAGAACAGGAGTGGGGGGAAATAGGAGTCTTTAAAGTAAAACTGCTTACTTCATGAATTGCCCTTAAAATTCAGGATTTGTGTGTGACCAGGAATGATGGAAGATTTTAATGGATGAGGTTTTTATAAGGAGTAAACAAACCACCCATATTAAAAACTTGAGTTGGTTTTTAATTGAAAGTTACCACCTATAAATTCATGCTTTTTAACACTAGGAATTCTCAGGCCTGGTCTTTTTTTTTTGGTGCTAAAACCTGAGATCCCGGTGCCCTTCTGAAAGGGGAGACAGGGGCAGTCTAGGTCCAGCCCTGACACCATGCTGATGCTGGGCCCATAAGTGCCTCACCATGGTCCTGGTGTCTGCACAGCCGTGCCTTTGTGCCAGGTGCCACAGGTTGACCGACAGCTGATTGAGCTTGTTGTTGCGCAGGTCCCCGTGGGCTATGATGCTGTTGAAGAAAGACAGGCCCAGCAAGCTCTGGCGCTTCAGGGCCTGGGGGGGGGGGAGGGGGGAGATGGTTACAGCCTTGCACTGGGGCTCAGGACAGGTCTAGCAAGGACCTTGTTCATTCGCCAACTCTGCCCCATCAGCCTACCCATGCCAGAGACCACAGTGGGCATCATGGTCAGCAGCTTAGCTGACTCAAAGGGCCTCATGGAGGACTGGGTCATGCCACGGTACCCCAGCCCAACAGGAGAGGAGGTGGCACCTTGGTAAGGAGAAGCCACCTGCATGGGTCCTGCCCCAAATGAATCAAGCTACACAAAGACCTTGCCAAAAGAGTCTCCCGAGATCCTTTCAACCACATTTCAATACAGCAAGGGAAGATTTTTTAAGAAATTAAAAAAGGCATGCATTATCTTCTTGGCTGGCTGTTGCACAATTCCTCAAGGATTCTAGCCCTGAAAGCTCAGTTCTCAAGGTTTTAACACCAGTCCGTTGAAGTCACATCACTGGAAACCTGGGAGGACCGGCTTCGGACAAGCAGTATTACAGCTGGACCAGGCTGACCCCCGTTCTCCAGAGGCTTGAGATAGAAAAGAGCCGCTTTTCCTGTGAGAACTGTCACTTCCAGGAAGTGGGGAGAGCCTGGCAGCCTTCCTGGCTCCACCACAGCCAACTTCGTAAGGCTCCAGACAGAAAAGGGGCTGGCTCCTTCACGTGCCCACGGAGGACAATTCTGGAAGCAGGAATTCTAGCAGTGCCGGGGACAGCTTGGGCACTGGGGTTTCCAACAGTGGGCCTCTGCTTGGCTTGGCTCCTGGTGTGACCACTGGAGGATTCTGATAGTTGTCCCTATTGAACATTATGTGGCATTGGTAAAGGATGTGTTCAATTTCAGTTTGGTCTACCCATATTTTTCTAATAAACACACAGAGACACATTTTCCATGAGTGTCTTGGTTTTTATGTCAGATGAGATGTTTGCAGGAACAGCCCAGCTTTGCTCAGAATTGAGAGTTCTTGCCATCAGCTCACTCACTCGCCTAAGACAAATGTTACTTTTATCCAAATATATGGTCTGGGGCTTATTTTCATTGAGCTGGGGTGGGTTTCAGGGCCATGGTTGTTTCTACTGATTAAACTCAGCCCACTTCCTGAGGGTGAAGGAATATTTTCAAACCACATGGCAGAATCTCGTGTGGATGTGACTCATCTTGTGCTAAGAGGTCACTGGGCTAGAAGACAGAGGTAGCAACTGGTTTTGAGAAATCAGGAAAAGATTAAGAATTCTGTGGTGGTAGTAAGGAGAGAATTAGTTTAGCATAAACCGAAAGTAAAGAAGTACCCACTTCTCCTGCAGGGTACAGAGGGCTCCCTTCTGCAGGGTACAGAGGGCTCCCTTCTGCATAGAGGCCAGGAGAGTTCTTGGTGGCTGAATTGCCCCTCTCATACAGATTTGTTAGACCTGTTTTCCAAGTGGGGTGCCAACACTGTTCTTTATTCACAGACAGCCAAGGCATCCCTTGCATGAACTTGCCTGGAGTTCTGGGCTCTGCAGCCCAGAGCCCTTGGGGTCAGCAGGGGACCCTTCTGCCTGCCTTCCTCCCTAGAGATGGCCCTCTGAGGTGCCCTGAGGCACTTAGAGCCCCCAATAGAAGTTTTTCTAAATTTTTTGGGCTCTTGGACTCTGTACTGCTAACAGGCTGGTCCCTCAGGCAGTGCTCAAATATTCTGGAGAGAATGGAAATCCAAGATGTGAGTCATAGTCATCTTGCCAGGTCCACAGGGCATGCACTGGTAGAACCAACCTATCCTAGATGGAAAACATTCAGGAAAAAAGAAATTGCCACTGTACTAGACGCATATTTTTTTCCTGTAGTTCCCTGAACAGTACAACAGGTATGTGATGGCTAATTTGAATTGTCAACTTCATTAGATTAAGAAATGCCAAGGATTAATGGGCTTATGGGTGTGTCAATGAGGGTGTCTAGGAATGACTGGCATGTGGGGTAGCCTACTGAAATGGAGACCCTCCCTAAGTGTGGGCAGCACCATCCTATAGGATGATGGCTTGGATGGAATAAAGTTGGAAGAACAAGGAAGCAGCAACAGGTGCAAGCTCCTTTCTTCTTAAACTGGTACTTGATTGCTGCTGTGATTGTCTGAGGATATCAGACTCTCGCTTCTTCACTCTTCCAAAGAGGACTCTGCAGTGATTCTCCAGAAGCCTTTGGTCTCAGCCTAGGGTAGCACCTTGATCCCACCTGTTCTGGGGCTTCAGCCTCTGGGACTGCACAGCTCCTAGTTCCTCCAGCTCTCCAGCCTGCAGACAGCCGCTGCGGACTATCCAGCTTCTGGTTGTGTAAGCCAATCTTGTAAGTCCCCCTTTTATATTTCCTGTTCACTGTGTTCCTCTAGAGAACCCTAACAAGGTATTTACATGGCATTTACATGTTGTTATATATTACAAGTAATCTAGAAAGGATTGAAGAATATAGGAAGACGTGTGTAGGAGACATGCAAGGGACAGCAGCATCTGAAGACTGGTACCTTCGTGAGGTCCTGGAACCAATCCCCGCAGGCAGCGGGATGGGACTGCGTTTTAGGTGTGCAGCTGCAGCTATGTATTTTGGTGGTGGAAAGGACATGGCAGGAGTGTCACTGCATACAGCTTGGAAGTAAGAAAATCCAGTTTGAGCTTGTTTTTTCTTCAAACTGGACAACTTCAAAAGGGTATAGGAGCAAAACCTGGGAAAGAGACTCTAGGAAGACGCGGGGTGGGAAGGCAGGCAGGAGGGAGGGGAGGAGGGCGGGAAGCCCCTGGGAACAGAGGAGCCAAAATCCTCTCAGGTGTGGGGAGGGGGTGTTGCAAGGGACAACAGGTTTTTCCTGCAGGATGAGGTCAGGAGTGGGCCATCGGGCGACATCTAGGTGGGAATAAAAGCTCAGAGCAGAAGACCAAGGCTTGGAAGATCACAGGGAGCGGAAGGTCAGGGCCAGGCTGCCAATCCAGGGGAGGACGAGGGGTGGGCCAGAGAGCAGGTCAGATTCTGTGGTGCTGTCAACCCCTGCGCCTCCACCTTGACCACAATGACAGACTAGTCTGTGCCTGAACACCTGGCCAAGTGTTACGGCTGGGCTGAGACAGGGCTTGTGGGATCCACACATCTGGACCAAGGGTACAAAAGCAGAAGCCACAGTGGGTGTAACTTGTGAAGGCAGCCAGGCAGCTGATGAGGTCATACTATATGGAAACTCCTGAACTCAATCATCTGCTTTGTGGAGGACAAGGGACACATGTTCTGAAAGTGGCCACAGCATCTGATAACAACCCATTTCATGGATAAAAGCATGGCTTCCAGAAAACTGCCTTGAGGAATCCCATAGCTACTGCTGTAGGATTCAGTTTTCTCCTCTAGAGGACGTTTGTGAGAAATGAAGCCAGCACGCAAACCCACGACATCACACTTAAGGGTAACGCCAGGCTGGAAACACCTCCTGTTGTCATTAGAGACTGCGCCACTCCTTGAAGGTAGGTGGCCAGGCCTTAGCTGGGCAGGGCAGAGAGTACTAAAGAGGATGGCCTGGGGTGCGGGTTAGACCTGTCCTATCAGAACCCCAGGGATTTCTGGATAAACTTCCCTGTGCCTCAGTTTTCCTTTTGGTTAGTGAGAACGTCTGTTGGGCCGGCATGCACACACGAGAGCTCGGGAGTGGGAGTTAGTCCTTCACCATGTCCTGCTGGTGTGAGGGATGGTAAGATGGGCTTGTGTGAGGGATGGTAAGATGAGTGACGGGTGGACCCAGAGGTCAGGCCCGAGACATCTGGTCATCCTGGCACAGCAGGTCCCTGCTCCCACAGAGCTTCCCTCAAGTGGGGGGGGGGGCAGGGGTGTGGAAGCAGAGGCAGTCCACAGGGGGGCAGGTGGGTGCTGGCTACGTGGGAAGGGGGGCCTCTGAAGGTGTCAGATCAGGATGATGAGAAGGGGAAGCCCAGAGTAGGTGTGGTTCATGCAGAGAAGACAGGCGTGCAGGCCCTGGAGTGCTAGAGGAAGTGTGTTTGTGTGAACACAACTTGGGTGCAACGGTTTCCCTTCCATCATCAAACTTCCTGGGAAACCTACCTCGTCCTTGGCCAGGGTTTTCAGGTGCTCCAGGATCTGGGCCATCACAGTCTCACACAGCTTGTTGTTCTCAGCCAGGAACTTGGAGTCTCCCCCGTAGAGGCTGTCGTTGGAGTCCACTGGGCCGGCGTGAGAGAGAGAGAGAGAGAGAGACAGAGAGGGGCAGGGGGATGGGTTCAGTGCAAAGCGCTGCTTGGATCCCCAGCATGTGGGCAAAAGGAAATTTTTAAAAAGGCAGCCAGACCAACCCAGGCCTGTGGCCAGCAGGAGGAACAGCCAAGTGTCACACGGTTTCAGCAGATGGCAGCAAATCATGGCAGGGCAAATGGGAATGGTCAAATTCTCCCATGGGCCTTGGGCATCACAAGCACTTGGCCTTGAGAAGAATCTGTGCCACAGCCCTGGGGGTGTGGAAGTCACCCCGGCTCCAGACCTTGGGTGGAGAGGGAGGCAGCTAAGGGCTTCACCCGTGTCACTGCACAGCCTCAAAAGCTGCACGTGAACGAGATGCGCGTCACCTCCCCTCACGGATGGGCTCAGAGGCAGTCCCAGCCAAGACCCTTAACTAGGAATAACTAGGAAGTCAGCAAAGGGAAGGACATGGGACACAGGCTCAGCCACTATGGTGCCGCCAGTCCCCTGTAAGCCCCCGTCTTGGCGCAACCAGAAGCACCTTGACCGCCATTAAGTTCTCCAGGTCAGCTTCTTTCAAAGCCCACATCACTTTGACGATGTCTCTTGCCAAAAAGTCCTCTACTCTCTGCTTGGTCACCTCTGGTGACAACCACTGTCCCACGCAGCCAAGGACAGCCCGAGAGTGGGCTCCTGTCTCCTTCCCGTCACTCACCTTCACGCAAGGCGCGGTCTCCTCTGGGTAAGGGAAGGGCAGAGACGCCACATTGAGCCATTCTGCACTTTGGCTTTTCACTTACTGATAAATCTTGGAGCTACTTGGTGTCAGCTCAGCCCTATAATGGCTGAGCATGTTCCTCTGTAGGACAGACCAGAACCTATTCAGTCGGCCCCTGCTGCAAACACGACATTCTTTTGTGGGGCTGGAGATGGAGCCCAGGGCCTTGGTCGTGCTAAGCAAGCACTCTACCCCCGAGCTACCCACGCCCAGCCCAGCCCCGCTTCCTTGCAGCTTGGCACCAGCTGGCCACAAAACTGAAGTCCACAATGAACCACGGCCTCTGCCTTGCGGGAGTTCACGCTTCCCTCCACACGGGGGGCTTCTCCCCTTCTCTCCAGGGTGCGTGAGCGGCGCTCTCCTGGCACAGCCTGTCAGTGTGGGCACTCGGTGCTGTGCAGTCCTGGAGCCGGGGCAGGGCTCAGCGGTCAGGAGGAAGTGCAGGGGCAGCTCCTGCTACTTCCAGTGAGGCAGGAGCCTACGATTTAGGCCACTGTGCCAGATGTGGGACATCTGATAAACTAGCAGCCATGCCTGTGCCTTAGGAGGGCGCGGTGCAGCCACTGTGCCAAGGACGCTGCAGCTCCGCGGTGCAGGGACACTGCATAAACCAGGCGCGGCCAGCGCTTCTCTGCTGGAATGTAATGGGTGCTGCTTTTTTTGCCTCATTTCATTACTCTTAGGATAACGTGGGAAGGATTCTGTGCCACAGTTCACAAGACAATGTAAGAAACACAGGAGGGCCTGTGAAGCCGGACAGGGAAGGACAAACGGTGCAGTCTCACTTGCAGAAGGGAGGGCTGAAAGGGAGCTGCGGTGGATGGTCCTGTTGTGGTCCAGCCATCTGCAGGCGTCTGCGGAGAAAGTCACCCGACTGCTGGCTACCAGCAACAGAAATGGGTCATGTCCAACAGACCCCTCCAAGAGGACCAAGAAAAAGCGAAAGTACAGTGTTCAGGGATGGCTTCTGAGCTTTTAAGGTGACCCTAATAGGAAAATTGGCAAATACCTCAATCATCTGAATAAAAAATACATTTATGTGGACAATATTTAAGTGGGAAAAAAAGAGGCAACTTTTAAAAAGAAAAAAAAAATCCAAATAAGGAATAAGCCAAAAATTTCAAAAAGAAAAATCAACTTCATTAGTAATCAAAGAACAACTTTTTTAGCCCAGCGTGGTGGTGCACACCTATACATCCTAGAGGCTCAGGAGGCTGAGGCAGGAGGATCACAAGTTCAAAACTAGCCTCAGCAAAAACGAGGCACTAAGCAACTCAGACTCTGTCTCTAAATTTTAAAAAATACAAAATAGGGCTGGGGATGTGGCTCAGTGGTCAAGTGCCCCAGAGTTCAATTCCCAGTGCCCCGGCAACACACACAGAAAAGAATTTTTAGAGAAAAATCATTTAGATGAACAAAGGTTTGAAAGAATCTGGGAAAACTATTGGTGGAATTGTAATAGTTGAAAAATTATTATGAAAAGCCTGAAGAATTTCCTCTACTGCTACATACCATTAGGATGATTATAATTAAAAAAAAAAAATTTAAGTTAAAACATGGACAACAAGCGTTGGTGAGAAAGTGAAGAAACTGGAACCCGGTGCTTGGCTGGTGGTGATTATAACAGGGTGACGCTGCCGTGGAAAACATCTCAGTCCTCAAACAGTCAAACACAGAATTACCATGGGACCAGCAATTCCTAGCCCAGATAAATGCCCCCAGGAACCGAAAGCTGGGACTCTTAACACCAATGCTCACATTCACTCTGGCCAAAAGGTGGAAACAGGTGAAGTGGCGCACGCCTGTCATCCCAGTGGCTCCGAAGGCTGAGGCAGGAGGATCGCGAGTTCAAAGCCAGACTCAGCAACAGCGAGGCCCCTAAGCAACTCAGGGAGACCCCGTCTCTAACACAAAATAGGGCTGGGGAGTGGCTCATTGGTTGAGTGGCCCCGAGTTCAATCCCTAGTAACACCCCCCCCACCACCAAAAAAAGGTGGAAACAACTCAAGTGTATCAAAAGATGAATGGATAAATAAAATGTGGCACATCCAATGAGATCAATCAGCCTTAAAAGGGAATGAAACTGACACTGGCTATAGCTCAGGGCAATACGCCGGACACAAAAGGACAACACTTCACAGTTCTCACAGGAGGTTTCTGGAACATGCAGGTTCATATTGATACAGTAGAACAGAGGTCACCAGGGGCCGGGGGCTGGGAGGAATGGTGAGCTAATACTTGGTACAGGATTTCAGTTGAGATTAAAAACTCTGGAAATGGATAATGGTGATGGTAAGTGTGTATGTACTTGATAAAATTATTAAGTACACAAATCAGCTTTATGTTATGCACCTTTTATCAATAAAAAATGTTAAAGGAAAAAGTCTTAACAAGTCTAGCTCTTCTGACTTAGGAAAATCATTCCAAGAAATTTATCCTAAGAAATATTGTTTATGAATATGTAACAATGAATCCACTATTATGTATGATTGTGATTCACCAATAAAAAAAAATCTTCTTAAGAAAATAAGCCAACAGATGTTCAAAGATAATGCTCCTTAAACTGGTGGTTATCGTAATGAGAGGAGAAGCAAAAAAAGTCCACCAATTTGAATGCTTTGTGGTACTGTTAAGGCACCACGGAGACGATAAAAGCACATGATCTATATCATCCAAACAGATTACTAAGAGCTACAATATATTAAAGGAACCAAACAGCACACATAGCAAAGCCCCTACATATAGCAAATAAACAAGTACATATATATTTCCCAATTTATAATTTCCTAGGAACTAATTTAAATTACATTTCATTATCTTGTGTATTTCCTGGAAGCTTCCTTGAATCTTTTGGGGGAACGGGCAGGTGTAAGCACACGTCAGTTAGCTATCTGATGGCAAATAGTTCCAGGGCCGCTTTCTGTTCATTGCCAGTTGACATTTGAGGAACAACAGATGTTCACCAGCCTTTTATTTTGAAAAATGTCAAGGCTATAGAACAGCAGAAAAACCCCACTGCAGTGGATCTGCCTGCTTCTGAGAATCACCAAGCCATAACATTCGGCTACGGTGTGCCAGCTCCTGGCTGGCTGGCCACTTTTTTCGGCTGAACCATTCGAAGGCAAGCTGTAGACACACTGCCTAAGAATGAGAGCCCGCTGGCCTCCTTGCTCCTCGACTCCTCTGTCTGCAGGCAGAGATGATCTGATCTGATCCTGCGCTGGTCATCCAGGGGGACCTCCTGGGGACCTCCAGGCTGACTGCTTCCTTAGCAGGTACTCATGATGTTCTTGGGAGTGACTGGCATGGGCTGCAGGGTAAGCCCGGGGCTTGAGGTGGCTCCCACTGCTGAGCTCAGCTGCTGTCTTGGACTCGAAAGGCGGCAGCTACGAGAAGAATCTGAGTTGGATTTACAGAGTGGCAAAACTGCAGTTGAAGAAGAAATTTCTCATGTCTGCTGCTGAGAGCCAGAATAGTTCTGGTGTGAATTCCCAGTCTCCCTCTGGGATGAGTCTGCTCGAATTCTGATCAGCCCAGCTCTGGAGGAGAGGGAGGGGCCAGGGTGTGTTCAGAGCAGGTGGTTCAGCCACTCTCCCACACACAGCATCTACGGAAAGAGCCTGCTCTGCACCAACTCCTGAGCTAAGAACTGGAGTTGCAGTCGGGACAAGGGCAAATGGTGTTGCCCTTGCAGAGGAGCACACAGCCCTCAGGCCACACAGACAACAAGCAGGCAAGCATACAGGGAGTTCCGAGTGCCAGCAGGGGCAGTTCAGGGATCATGGGATCCACAAATCTGGGCTTTGGATGGACTGTGGAATCAGTGAGAGGCTCTGAAGGCAATTCACTAGAGTTTAAAAAAATAAAAAATAAAAAAAGCGGGGGAGGGAGGTTTATCTGTGCTAACATCTGGCAGTCACAGAGGGAGAGAGAAGAGGATGGGTTTGCAAATCAAAATTAATCTGGTCAGGGCAGGGTGTTGAATGGGGCTGTGAGTCCAGACATGGCTCTGGGGGAGGGGAGGGAGAAATGTCCCTCGCAAATGGCCACCAAGAATAGCCTATGATCTCTGACCCAGAGATCATGAACACAAATGCTTTAAGAGCCTGGCGGGTGACGTGGAAGAGTGAAGACCTGGGTGTACTCTTCCAGCAACGACAATGCTCCACAAATGGACACCCAGCGTCCAGGAACAGACTTCATTTCTACATCACACCCACACTCCTGCAAGCTGGCCTGAAGGACTGGAGCTACTGCTGTAGGTAATGTCAGAATGTTCTTTTTATTAATCTGCAAAGAAAGCAGCCAAGTTATCCTTTGTTGATGCAAAAATGATCTTTCAAAAATTGAGTCAATGTTGTGTAAAAGACTGCCTAGAACAGGGAGGGAAGCAGGGAAAACAGAGTCCCCAACCCTGCAGAGCCTGCTGGCTTCCTGGGTCTCTCTTCTACTAAGACACTTGTCAGGTCAGGATTGTGCAGCCAGAGGAAACACAGCTGGGCTGAGGAGGAGGGAAAGAAGATCCACCCTTTGCATCTTTAAAAAGCTAGTAAACAAGACTCCTGCCTGTCAAGTACAGCCTTGCTCCCTTTGCCACTCGGGCCTGGCCGTCTACCCTGGGACAACCAATGAAGGAAGGGAGCGAGAGGCCGGGGTACAGCCTGCTTCCGACAGGTACACAGGCCCCGCCTGGCCCTAAAACTTCCTGTGTCGTTCAGAGCTTTCCATGTATGTCACAAAGGGGAGAAGAAAAATGTAAACAAATCCAAGAAAAGATGCTCAACCTTATTCGCCACCAGAGAAATGCAAACTTCACTCGTCAAAATGGCTAAGCTGAAAAGGACCCTATCAATAGAATGAATGGAACCCTCCTCTATGCCAGTGGGAATGTCAACTGCCCATTCTGGAAGACCTTGAGGTAGTTTGTACCAAAGTCGAAAATAAGCAAACTCATGAGCCAGCAACCCCAATCCCAGGCGTGTACCCGAGAGAAATGTCCTCTAACATCCACGGCATGTGGTGCCAGGACATCCGTGGCAGCATCACACACAGTGGTCCCACATAAGAACCAGGAGGTGGCCACCATACGGGGTGGGGGAAACCATAGTGCATCGGTACTGTGGAATGCTACAGTCCTGCAAAGAGGAGCAGCTGCAGGCTCGCACGACAAGCTTCACCTAGCACATCAGACACTGAGGGACGCTTGCAGAGTGATGTCATTTACATGGGACTCAAAAACTGCTAACTTGTAAGACCAGCAGTGAGAGTGGTGCTGGTCTGTGGTGCTGGCTGGAACGGCCACAGGGGCTCCAGGGGAGCTTGTCGTGTTGTTTCCCGATCTGGGTGAGGCTACCTGGGCATGTGCACTTCCTGTAACTCACTGAGCATCACTGTTTCTGTAGGAACATTACACGTTATATTAAAATACCTTGAATTGAAGCATAGTAACACTGGCCCCCGGGTATGGTGTGGACTCACTTCCATGGCTACCTAGCCAGGAGCCTGAGAGCAGATCACGTGTGTCTCTGGGGCTCCCCTCGTTCATATGTAAAGAGGGGACAAGAACATCTCACGGCAGCACCATGAAGACTGAAGGAGGAGAGGCTGTGGGCTCTGGCGCAGGGCCTGGCAGCAGTAAGGCGCTCTGGTCACCATAGCCATCTTTAAAAGATTAACTGGCCCGTTACATTTCTATCAGCAGCCCCCCAATCCCAGCTAGAGTGCCTCTGAGGTCATCACAGAAGGCCACCCCTTAGCACCACAAGTTTGTCCACTGCAGTTTCCAAGCACAACGACACTTTTTTAAAACCTTAGCATTCCCAATCATAGGCCAAAGCACTCAACAATCAGGAAGATGGCCAGAAGCAGGTGGGGAACAAGGGTCTCCTCCTCAGCACCTGGGACTAAGGGTGCACAGGGCCTCAGCATCACCTGTGCAGGTTACAAACACTCTCCCGAGGGTCCTGCCCAGACGGGGAGCAACAGGCTGGGAGAAGCTGGTTCCTGTGCGCATGTCGCCACCATCAGGTTGTCCTACAGCACGTCCATCTAACGCTCATCTGATGGTCAAGATGATCTCAGATGCTTGTTAAACAGAGTCTCTTCTTGGGGATTCTATTTAGAAGGGACAGGAGGGGGCTCAGAAATCTCAACTCGTGAGTTGACTCAGGCAAGTCCCAGAATAATTCAGTGAAGCCCTGGACGAGGAGGACACGGTAGATGAGAGACCAGGGAGATGTGAGGGAGACACTGAAATGGCCTTTCTGAATTTCAAGGACCGCGTGGCTAGGGAGGGGACCCCGCTACCTTTGTCGATGTGGTACAGGTATGTCTCCTGGCTCATGGCGGACAGCAGGTGCAGGACACAAGTGTAGATGCGGATTTTGTCATCGCTGCTGTCCTCCCAGGTGTAGTCTTGGATCACATTGAGAAGCTCTCGAACAAGAAACAGGACCCCGTGTTCAGGATGATCCTGGTGGAGAGGCGAACCAGGATAAATAAGCCTAGGTACGAAGCGGGAGGAAGGAAAAATCCAAACCAAATCAAAACCCCAGACACCCAAAGCCCCTCCCCCAGCAGCTGTGGGGGGATTAATGTGCCAGTTAGTTCACGTGGGCTGCGCCACCCAGGAGCAGGGTGAGCAAAACAGAGAGGGTGACAGGGGGCCATTCACCCCATGGATCAGCACTTGGCTGCCTGAGAACCAGCGGGGAGCCTCCCGTTCAGGCCCAAGGAACTGAAAGCAGCTACCTGTCACTTAACGGCCTGTTTCCAGAATCGTTTTTTGGTCGTGATGTGACAGGGAACAAGTTCAATTTAGTTCCAAAAGGTGTGGGGTCACATGGCTCTTCCCCAGAATTGCCAAAGCTGCCTCATCCCACAAGGAATACAGCCCAGTGTCCCCGCGCAGCCCAACCCGCCCTCCATCCAGCCACATCACCTGGGGCCCAGCCGGACACAGGGGGCACATTCGACAGGTTGAATGAGGAAGGCTGAACGAAGGAGTATCTACCTGAAAACCAGGGCCACTGTGCAGGGAGCTGGCAACCAAGGTGAGGCCCCAGGGTCTGGACACTTGGGACGGGGGTCAGGGGGAGGGGGTGTGGGGGTTGCTGGTCGCATCCTCAGGGTGAGGGAAGCAGGTGTGGCATTGCTGGACCTGCACAGCCTCAGCTGGGGGAAGCCATCTGGCACAGATGTGGCCTTTGGTGGAAGAACAAAGCCACTGCCAAGAAGCATGGCCCATGAGCATGGGGGGACGGATACCCCAACCTTGCCCTCCAATCTCAGCAGTGCCTCCTACTGGTAAACAGGTGGAAGCTGGGAGGAAGGCTGGCCCGGGGACACGGTCCCCAGAGGCTGGTCTCCCCAGCACAGAGCAGGACAAAATAAGTAAGGACAGCTCCTGGAGTTCTTCAAGATACCACCGTGAACCCCAATTTCACAGACAGGAAGTGAGCTGCAGGGAGGGCACGTGACCCGAAATTTGAGCCCCAGCAGTCTGGCTCCAGGAGACATTGCTAACCGTGGGCAATGTCTTCAGAGGCATGTCCCCTGTCCCCCCACCCCACCCCTGCAGTCAACCATCCTGAAGCAGGTATGGAGCACAGCAAGAGCTGAGCCGGGCAGAGTGGCCGACTGGCAGGACGCGCGCAGCATGGCGGTGCCTGGGGTGGGGACGGCCTTCTGTACAGGGTTAACACCTATGGAACTGCGCCCTGGCTGCTCCACTCAGTTGGTCTCCACAGGCAACTTGGCGCCACGCGCCTCTACTCACAGCTCCTAATTAGGCTACTTTGTCCTGCTGTGAGGATGTTCAAGACGTTTTATTTAAGGATCTACCCTGGGAATAACAATCTGAATGTTCTAGTAATTTACTTTCAACCAAATGCTATGACCCCTCATGGGGGACCATTCCACACACCTTCAAAGAGGTGGAACGAAGAGTAACGTGGAATTCAAGGTTCGTAGGGAGCCACTTCTGTGAGCTTCTGCTCACAACCGAAGGGTGAGGGGTTATTTTCAATATGCATACAGGCAAGTTTCCCATGTGACACTCCTGCTTCAGTGGTTGACATTTAAAAAAAAAAAAAAGGCACTTTGATGGCTCAATGCCAACTGAGGTATACAGAATTTTTTTAAAGAAGGAAGGTCCTGGATACAGATGGCACTTTCAGGGGAAAAGGTTCCCCACTTTCCCCTGGCAAGACACTTCCCAGGCAGAGCAACCAAACACCAATAAGGTGGGTCCCAAGGGGCACCCAGCTGGCTTCCACCAGCAGCAGGTCCCCTGGGTCTCTGGACTGCAGGAACCTTCCACCCCGCCACACTCCTTAGGAAAAGGAATACCCAAGAACCAAATGACTGAGTCCCAGGAAGCCAAGATGGGAGGCAGCCAAGATGGCGGCAGAGAGGAGATCCTGGCAGGCCACTTAGCAGCTGATGACCCTCAAACTGCTTTGAGCCTCAGTTTCCACTTCTCTGAAATAAGCATAACATACAGACTTTATTCCAAGTATTTGTGAACTATTATGGGCTGGTTCATTGTAAGAGGCACATATCATTAAATAAGGCTCTCGAGCAAAGGAGCCAGGCATAAGGGCCGGGAGAAGAACCGAAAGGGAAATAAGAAACGTTGGTGACAAAAAAAAAAAGGAGACAGATGCAAACCGATGGGTCCTGGGCCCTGTGTCTCCCCAAGCTCGCTCGCTCACCCTCCTCCAAGCTCTGGCATCTCCTGGGGGCAGCACCTCTGGTGCACAGCACTCCTCCTCACCTCAAGGCCTTTACCCTCGCTATGCCCTCCCCTCCCCCTGCACCTGGTTAACCTCTTATGCCTCTTCCTTCAACTCTCAGCTCAGCAGCACTTTCTCAGAGACCTCCCCTGGGGCTCTCAGAGATCCCTGCAGTTCTTTGCGATCAGTGTTAAACATGTGTTTAATATCAAATCTGTCTTCTGAAGTGAGGTCCCTTCCTCTTGTGCACATCTCAATTCCCAGATCAAAGATATCTGTGGAACAGACTGAACAAGGGAAGCTTAGGACCTGGACACCTTGCTAGGCATATGGCTGGACCTTCTCACAAGGAAAGGAAGGATAAGAGAAGTCTCCCTGCTGCAGCATCCATGATCAATGTCAGAAAATTGAGGATGATGATGTTCTGATACTTACAAACTGCAGTTGAATCAAAATTAGGCCCTGAGCCGGGCACAGTGGGGTATGTCTGAAATCCCAGGGGCTCAGGAGGCTGAGGCAGGAGGACTGCAAGTTCAAAGCCAACCTCAGCAACAGTGAAGTCTGAAAGCAACTCAGCGAGACCCTGTCTCTAAATACAAAACAAAACAGGGCTGGGGATCTGGCTCAGGAGTCTAGTGCCCCCAAGTTCAGACCCGGGTACCAAAAAAAAAGGGGGGGGGGAGCCTGAAACTATGATGCCAAACTTCCTGGGTCAAATATACTTTATTTGCCTAGCCAAATGTCATTAAATGAAATGTGTCAGCTCAAGTACATAAAGAAGATTGTTCTGCAGACAGAGTGGGCCACCAAGAGACTGACAGACTGAACCCAAAGCAGAATGCTTCAGAATGCTCCAAAAGCTCACCGTTGGTAGAGGAAAGGAGGCCAGCCTAGGGAACACCCACCTGTGCATTAGGAACATGAAACAGGCCAGGTACTTTATCTGGTTGAAAACTACTTAGTTCTAAGCAAATGAAGTGAACCAAAGCTTTTCAAGTCATCCTTTTAAAAAGTCCTGAACACTGTTGGTAGAAATGTAAAATGGCACAGTCACTATGGAAAACAGTTTTGAGGTTCATCAAAAACTTAAAAGGCACATATCTGGAACCCCAGTGACTAGGGAGGCTGCAGCAGGAGGATTGCAAGTTTAAAGCCAGCCTCAGCAAAAGCTAGGTGCTCAGCAAGTCTGTGAGACCCTCTCTCTAAATATAAAATAGGGCTGAATATGTGGCTCAGTGGTCGTGCCCGAGTTCAATCCCTGTTACATCCCCCTCCACCAAAAAAACAAACCAACAAGCAAAAAACACACAACTTGAAAATAGAATTACATGATCTAGCAATCCTGTGGTTAGGTATATGCCCAAAAGAATGCAGGTGCTTGAAGAGCTTTGAGCACACCTGTGTTTACTGTGGCACTATCAGAATGGCCAAGATGTGGAAACCACCTACTGGGTCCACAGATGGATGCATAAAGAAACGTGGCCTACACATACCATGGAATACTCTCTGGCCTTAAAAAATGGTGAACGGCTGCAACATGTGACAAGTGGGCTGCACCCTAAGAATGCCCTAAGTGAAATAAGCCAGCATCAGGACAAACACAGCATGAGTCCACTCATGTGGGGAATCAAGCAGCAACAGTGTCTGCACAGGAGGGGGAGGAGAAATGGGGCAACTACTCCAGGGGCAGTTTCCTTCAAGTTCTAGGGGCGTGCTGTCCAACACTGTACCTGCAACCAACAATACCGTATGTATTGTTATAGACGTGCCATAATTTGTTAAAATGGTAGATGTCATGTGGTCTTACTGCAGTAAAAAAATTCAAAATTTTAAACAAGTTGTGGTTATGCATAAATGGTAGAAAGATCAGTAAAGGGGAAGGAGCAGGGAGTCGGGAGAGGGAGGGAAGGAGAGGTGCTGGGGTCTGAATTACAAGATCTATTCCATGCTTGTATAATTATGTGAAAATGGATTCTTCTGTCAGATGTAACTAAAAAGAACCAATAAAAAAAAAAGTTGTGGAATGAAAGGTTAACAATCTGAATCAAGTGAAGTGGCAGGCGGGAGCTGTCGTCTTACTGTATCTAGTCATGGTGGGCACGGCTCAGGTGTGTGGTCCATCTGACCACCTGGGAGCTCACCGGCTCTCCGTCTTGGCTATTCAGGCTGAACATGCTGATGTACCCACAGAGCCGGCAAATAGTTACGGTATTCTCCTTGTGTCCAGGTTATGTGCCCAGACCCCTAGTGATGCCTGAAACCAACAACAGTACCTGATCCTGTATATGCTGCTTTTTCCTGTATGCAGTTACAAATAAAGTTTTATAAATTAGATACAGTAAGAAACTAAAATAGAACAATTGTAACAATATATGATAAGAGGTTACAATTTTTTTTTCCTTAAAAATGTTCATCTTTTCACTTAAAGAAATCACTTCACAGCTTCTCTCTGGCAAATTCAAACCACCAGCATCACTACTCTTGTGCTTTGGGTCATTATTTGGCAAAATAAGGATTACTTGAATGCAAGCCCTGTAATGCCAGACAGGTGAAAACTCAGGCTAGTGAGTGAATAGAGAGCAGGTAGCATACAGCATGGATACACTGATCAAAGGGACAATTTACCTCCCAGGCAGAATGGTGCAAGATCTCATCAAACTTCCCACAATAGCACACAGTTTTAAACTTGTGTTTGTTTTTTTTTCCTGGAAATTTCAGTTAATATTTTTGGACTGAGGTTGATGTAGGTAACAGAAACCACAGAAAACAAAACAGCAGACAGGGGAGGTTTTTGTATCAATGCTGCAGCTCACAAGATAGAATGCAGGGCTGCATCCCTCAGTGGCAGTGAGCAAACAGCACACTGCAAACATGCTGAGCTCAGATCATGCAGGCAGGTTCTGGCGTCAACAGGCCCTGGTTCAAATCTTGCTCTGCTACTTCCTAGCTTGTGGCCTCAGGCACACTGTGTGGCCTTTTCAATGTCAGGTTCTCCTGAGTGGAAAAGGTTCAAAAATCCTGGTTTGTGGAGGTTGGGGAGGATTCCCAGAGACTGACAGCTGATGAAGGGCTTCAGAACAAAAAACTGGGCACCCAGAGAGGTGTAGATGGCTACATATAGATGGCGGCTATTTTTTGCCTCGTCATTACTAAATCCCAGCCAAAGCATGTGCACTGACATCGGTGACAATAACTAAAATCTTGAGAGCAGAGGCCATTCCCTCGATGCCTGAGGAGCCAGGCAGGCAATAGAAATGGGTTTAATGCATCTAGAGGAGCCCAGGGGAGCTGAAGAGGTGCACGCACCTGCCTGACAAGGTGACTGCTTCCCAGGTGTGGCTAACTGGCCAGGTCATGGAATGTGGGCCCCACTGGCAAGATCCGATTTTTCAAAGGGAGCCTCAAATTTGGATTTTCATTGATCAAATTTTAAATGTGGGCAACTCACTCTAGACATTTCCATCACCACAGGGCTGACAAGCATGACCGCAGGCTGGACTCCACCCTCTGCTCATTGATTTGCAGCCCCAGGGACAGAGGTCCGGGACTATGAAGCACTTTCACAGCCATCAATTCGTTCAACCCTTGCAGCTATCCTGCAAGGTGGGCACTCTAATGACGTAGAAAGGTGACAAACAAGGCTCTGAGGGTCACACAACACCCCCAAGGTCCCAGAGCTACCAAGTCCTGGGGTCAGAACTGAACTCAACTTTTTGACTATGGGGACAAAGACTCCAGAAAACCCTACACAGACGGTAAACACATCCGACCAACCCACCACCTCCACCGGCTGCCTTGGTGGACACTGGGATTTTTTTCTTTTGTCCTCTCACATCATAAGTAATGGACTATCCAAAGAGGAGAGGCATTGACCATCGGCACTAATGGGGATCAAAAGCACTTCACCAAGTATTGGTGAAGACACTCCAGGATGTGCCCCTGCAGCTCTACCCCTTGACTCTGGCCCACCTCTCCTGCAGGATGACAGAGGTCCGCACCCTGCAGTAGTGGCCTGCGGTTCCAGGGGCCTCCTGACCCCTCCCCTGAGAAGCTGGGAGCTGATGGAGAGGAGTTTGCAGCTGGGACGCCTTTTGTTTCCCCAGCTTTGCTGAGCTCTGTGTAATCCACATCCCAAACAAGGCCGCGTTTATAATGCACAGTCCAACCACTGTCAGGGGCTTACAGAGCTGCGATCATCACGCTCCATTTTAGAACATTTCATCACCCCGAGCAGGAACCCCACACCCATGGGAGCCGAGTCACTTTCATGGCCAAGTTCAGAGTCGTGTTTCTCCAAGGGCCATCCTACGTCTCCCTAAGCCTGAATCACTGAGGGCTTCCGAAAAGGCCGACTCAACTCAGGGGCCTGCTTCAATCCACTCAGCCTCCTGGGAGGAGTCCCAGACGGCAGGGCTGGGAGGAGGAGGAGGAGATGAGATTCCAGTCCAGCTGTGGGGGTCCTGGGGCTGGCCCCTGCCTAAGCCTCCTGTCCCAGCAATTGAGAGTAAAATGGCCTGTGTGTTTGTGTCCCCCAAATCCACACAGTGAAACCCTAATCCCAATGTGATGATATTTAGAGGGGCCTTTAGGAGGTAATTAGGACCCAGAAGAACTACCACCCAGAAGGCCAGAGAGCTGGCCCTGGCTTTCTCTCTCTGCCACATGATGACGACAAAATCATGGCTGTCGGCAACCCAGATGAGGGGTCTCACCAGAATCGCGCTGGTGCCCGGACCTCAGACTGCCAGCCTTCAGAACAGCGAGAAATGCTGATGGGTCACACCTCAGATGACACACCCAGACCACAGCACAGGGACCTTCGGGATACCCGCACTCTCAGGGCTCCCAGAACAATGGAGGCAGGGTGAGGAGCGCTCCCGTGGCCCTGGCGGGGCGACGTACCGGGACGATTAATAAAGTGGAGAAGAAATTGCAGAGGAATTCCAGAAGGAATGACTCCGAAGGCCGCATCTTCCCGTCGATACTTATCATCTTTGGAACTTCTGGAACGAGGCTTATAGCAGCTTTGAAAAAAGCATCAGCTGTGAGAGAAGAAAAGTCAGTATGAGAACTCGGGGAAGGCCAGGGTGGTTCCCTCCTCACAGGGCCTGGAGGGAGCCTGAGAGTCACGGAAGGAAGTCCGGCCACACTGAGGGCCTAGCGCCCCTAGGGCCCAGCGAAGAGTTTGGCAAACCAGTAACACGGCAGCTCAACTGTCTTTAGATTAGGGACAAAAACAGGATTTTTTTTTTTTTTTTTGGTGAGGGTGGGTACTGGGGATTCAACTCAGGGGCACTCGACCACTGAGCCACATCCCCAGCCCTATTTTGCATTTTATTTAGAGAAAGGGTCACACTGAGTTGCTTAGCACCTCGGCTTTTTTTTTTTTTTTTTTTTTAAGTTGTAGATGTACACAGTACCTTTATTTGTTTATCTTCATGTGGTGCCAGGGATGGAACCCGGTGCCTCACGCATGCTAGGCAAGCGCTCAGCCACTGAGCCACAACCCCAGGCAGCACCTTGCTTTTGCTGAGGCTGGCTTTGAACTCACAATCTTCCTGCCTCAGCCTCCCAAGCCACTGGGATTACATGCGTGTGCCACCGTTCCCAGCCAGGTAGAGGACTTTTACAGAGAGGCTAGAAGTGACAAGTCACCTGGGCTGAGGGCCCAACTTGGGATGGCTCATGGACCCCACAGCCACCACACGAGAGTGTCACTGTCAGCAGGGCCACTCCGTGTATGGGAAAGGAGTGGGACAAGAAGGGACCCACCTAGCAGCAGTGACCTGTGTATGTGGCAGGTCCCAGCACACATGGCGGAGCCACTGCTGAAACCCTGGATTGTGTGAGGCTTTAGCACATGCCATTTTTTATTAAAGAAATAACCACTGACATGCCTGAAGCAATGCCCGAGTGCACACACATGAACACATGCACACAAACACGCACGCAGTTTTAGAGACTCCCGACTAGGGAACAGTTCCAGAAAATTATTTGAGACACGGAAATATTTTAAGAGAGATGAAATAACCTGTAAAACAAGAAGGCTTCAAAACACGGAAGGAAAGGAAAAAGTCGGGCAGGGGGAGTCAATGCGATGGGAGGGAGAGTCCTTTCAAGAACTGCCTGAGTATCCACGGTGAGAAAGAGACTCAAGGTCAAGACTCCGACCTGATGTTGAAACCTTAAACTACCCAACAAGATCAGATGCGTTCAGGTCCAGATCTACTTCCACCGCGGAATGCGGTCCACTGGGGCAGAGAGAAGACAGCGCATCTGGAGCCAGGCGGTGGCTCGTCTTCAAAGGAAAGCCACTCCTCACGGGCTTTCTGCAGGACTCAGCTCTGCTCTGCAATCATCCGCGCCAGGCGCCTCCAGATCCCGCGCTCGGCAGCCTCGCCACGGCCTCCCGAGCAGAGCCAGTAGCGAGCAGGGAACAGGACACTCATGGGCAGTGTGCATGCTCAGAAGGACGGGGAGGTCCACCTCCCAGAAGGACTGAGGCTGCAGGGTCCTCTATCTTGTTGACAAGTGTCAGGAGATGGCACTGCTCTGGAGCCCTTAGGACCTCCTGGGGT
Source organism: Marmota flaviventris (assembly GCF_047511675.1). Classification (NCBI taxonomy): domain Eukaryota; kingdom Metazoa; phylum Chordata; class Mammalia; order Rodentia; family Sciuridae; genus Marmota; species Marmota flaviventris. The sequence goes on along the minus strand of NC_092516.1, from coordinate 13,545,713 downwards.
GCCTGTAAGTCACTCACGTTTGGAGCCCTCGAGCAGTCCCGGGAGACGCTGTGGTCACGTCCAACCTCAGCTGGGGAGGGGAGCTCAGACAGTGAGGGGCAGCTTAAATCACCCAGGCACGGGAAAGTAGAGCCCAGTGGGTTCAAAGGCCACCACCCTCACCTTTGTTCAGCCAGCAACTCAGATTGTTTTTTAATCAAGAAACACATGCCCATGAGTGCAATAATCTGATAAGAGGTTGATTCAGAACATATGAAGAACTCCCACAACATGAAGATGACAAAGACAGGCAACCTGGTCAAAAAATGGCAAGAACCAGAATACACCTAACCAAAGGAGATACACAATGGACATGCAAAAACACCCAACACCACCAATCAGAGAAACGCAAATCAAAGTCACAGTGAGATGTTGCTTTGTGCTTATTAAGATGGCGTTTTCCAAAAAAGGGGAAAAAAGAAGTGTTGGAGAAATTGTGTCTCTCAGCACCACTGGTAGGAATGTACAAAGGTGCAGCTGCTATGGCAAACACTGTGCAGGTCCCTCCAAAAATTGAACACAGCATTGAAGCCAGATTTAAAGTTAGGTAGTCAGTGTAGTTAGATAAATCGGGTCTAATGCTAAGTGAAATCTAAAATGGAGGCCATGCTGGCAATGATTCCGGGAAAACACAGGACAACTCATGTTAATGAAGTCCCGAAAAGGCCCTAGGCCAAAGTCCACCTCAAAGAAATGTTAATGAACAGCCCCCAGCAAAAAGGTGCTGACTGAGAAGTCCTTCCTGACCAGATTACTTCTTTGGCCCACCTGTGTCCCACCCCTCGGGCCTTCCCACCTACATTCCATCACTGAAAGAACTATAAAAAGGGGAGACAACATCCCTTCCATGGATTCCACCTCTTGGGTCCCCTTCTTCCTCCAGGAGAAGTCTTTTCTGCTGTCCTTTAATAAACTTCTAATTTCTACTCTGACCTTGCCTCGGCGTGCTTCTTTGGTGTTATTCTTCAACATTGGGGAAGCAAGAACTCGTCACCGGTCAACAGCGGTAACAGAATGACCCCCAAGATCCAGCAGCAGCATCTCAGAAAGACCTGCACATTCACATTTACTGCAGCATCATTCGTGATGGCCAAGAGGGAGAAGCGACCCAATACCATCAAATGAGTAAATAAAATGAGGTCCATGCACACAGATTATTATTCAGTCTTAAAAAAGGAGGAAATCCTATAAACTGGCACTTCGTGCAAGAACCTTGGGGACAGGACGCCAATTGAAACCAGCCAGTGCAGGACACTGTACGATTCCACTTTTATGAGGCAGCTGGAGTCATCAATCATGGAAACCAGACAGAATGTGACACCAGGGACTGGGGGAGGGCAGGTGGGGGCTGCTGGCCAACGGGTGTGAGGGGGCAGGCATTCATGGGAAGAAGAGGGCGAGCGGGTTTTACAAGATGGAAAGTCCTAGAGCCCTGTTGTCCACAGTGTGAACGCTGCCCAGTCAACATTGCTAAACCAAACACTTAAAATGGTTAGAAGGGCAAATTTTACGTATTTACCTCAATTTAAAAAAAAAGAGTAAGAAATAAAAAAAGAAATGTAAGTCCCAGCATACAGGGACAGGGAACGGAATCGTGTCCCTTCACCCAGAGCACCTGACAATAGGGAGGAAAGCCTGAGCCACCTGGCAGGTGGAGTATGGAGCAGGGGTGGGTGAGGCAGGGGAAGAGGCAGGGCACCATGGGGAGGCTGAGCCAGAGTGGCAGCGGAAGACACCTGACGCAGACACACGCCAGGCACTGGGCAGAGATGCAAGCTCTCCTTGCACGTAAGGGTCAATGCAACGCGAGAGGTCGCTTCTCATTTTCAAACCTGAAGACTGAACAGAGGGGAGATCTGAAACCAGGTCAGACTGCAAAGCCTCAGTGGCCTCTCTTAAGGTGGCCGTTTTGTGCAGTGATTCTTGTCAAACCCAAGGGGAGATGGGGCCGGACTTCCTGAATTTTGGGGTCCTTTTTAAAAAACGCGTGCGGCTTGTTGCTTTCTCTCTTTGCTTTGACTGCTAGGAAACTCAGAGCTAGTTTTCCTCTTTGGTTGGAAAAGGAAACCCAGCCCTGATGTTACCCACTTCAGCCTTCGCTTCTGATTTAATTCCTTTCCAATCCCAGCCTGTGTGTTTGTGGTATGTGGCTTTATCACATCAAAAGTCTTTTAGTGTAAAAGTCACCTAAAAATCAAGTTGGGAAGTAGGTTGGGCAGAAATACTTAAGAATAGGCAGCATAAAGCCAGGCACGGAGGCGTGGGCCTGTAATCCCAGTTACTCAGGTGGCTGAGGCAGGACAATCGCAGGCTCCAGGCCATTCTGGGCAACTGAGGGAGGCCTTGTCCAAAAAATAGGATGCAGCATGTGTCATAACAGCCGCCTCCACCCGAGGCCTCCACAGGAATGGCTCTGCTCTCCTGGAAGGCAGCGAGGTTCAGCTGGGCCTTGGACTTGAGGGCCTACTGAGCTTCACAGCACCACGGTCTTCTCCTCCAGTGACCCCACATTTAACTCGGCATTCACCAGCTGAGCTGACCACCCCTTAAGAACTAGATGAGGAAAAGTCAGAAACTGAAAGCAAAAAAGCAAACTACCCAATTCAAGAATGGACAAGGAACTGCCAAGATGTTTCTCCAACAAAGTCGTCTGAATGCCCACGAGAATTGCTCGCCACTGCTGGCTATCAGAGACGCGCACATCAAATCCATGAGGCCACTTCCCCCACGAGGAAGGCAGCTGCAGGCAAGTGGTGGGGAAGCTGGGAACTTGGTGCCTTGCTGGTGGGAATGCAGAATGGTGTGGCTGCCGTGGAAAAGTCTGGCTGTTCCTCAAAAAGTCACACACAGGGGCTGGGGTGGTGGCTCAGGGGTAGAGCGCTTGCCTGGCATGTGTGAGGCACTGGGTTCCAGCTCAGCAAAGCATATAAGTAAATGACACTTGTACACCAAAGTTCACAGCAGCATTATTCACGTCAGTCAAAAGGCAAAAACAACTCAAGTGTCTGTCAGCAAATGACCAGATAAAATGGAGACCTATGATTAAATGGGAGATTAGCCTTAAAAGCGAATGAAAGTCTGACACAACACGGATAAAGCCGGAGGACGTCATGCCAAGCAAAATAACTCCAGAAGTGAGCCCGTGGGTACGCATACCTAGAGCAGGCAGATCAGAGAGCAGGAGGGAGGGAGGGGAGGGTACAGATCCTGTGGGGGAATGAGATGCCCTGGAAGGGACACGGGTGATACTGCACAGCGTCATAAACGGACTTACTGCCACTGAACTATACAGTTAAGATGGTCAGCTTTACCTCTGGTATAATTTACACAATAAAGAAGAAAAAGAGCCCAACTATCCCTGATGTTACCGCCTTCCCAGAGGCGGGTACCTGGACTTGCCTGGAGCCTGTCTTCCTTCCGCAGGAGAAGCCCACTGCCCCACACCTGGTGGGCTGTGCTTTCCAGTAAAACCCTAGGACATCAGGAACCAAGAGCTCTCCTCGGGGAACTAAAACTGCTCCCAGCAACTTGGAAGAGTTTTTTTCCATTTATGTGTGTGTTGCTGAGTGGCCCATAGAATGTGCCTACTATTATGTCTCATTTAAGAGAGCAGTTTTGTCCCCTGCCCTTGGCTAGCCTCACCCAAGAGGAGGGAGCTAAAATAAACAGTCATTTCAGGCTCGGGCATGCTGGGTTCCAAAGCAGTTTTTTTAATTTCCATCCCCAGAAGACAGGCCCCATATAGAAAACACTGTCTGGGAGACTTCTCACTGTTAGCTTTATAGTTATAACCCAGATCTGACAGCACGCAAAGACAGGTTTTCCTCCAAGACTAGAGCTCTGAAAGTCAACATCATTCTCTTTTAACTGCCCCACCCCTCGCCCTCGCCCCAGGGTATTGGGGATTGACTCCAGGGCGGCCCCTCAGTGCTAGGCAAGCACCCCACCACTGACCTATATCCCCAGCCCTTTATTTTTAAGAGATGGGGGTCTTGCTATGTTGCCCAGGCTAGCCCCAAATTGTTGGGCTTAAGCAATCCTCCTGCCTCGGCTTCCCAAGCAGCTGGGGCTACAGGTGCATGCCACTATACCTAGCTGATGTCAACACCATAGGACAGGGTAAGATTATTCAGGATAAAATGGGTTGAATTTTTTTTTGTAGCTGGATGTGGGGGCACACACAGTGACTTGGAAGGCTGAGGCAGGAAGATCACAAGTTTGAGGTCAGCCTCAGCAACTTAGTGAGGCTCTCTCTATGCAACTTGATGAGACCTTGTCTCAAATTTTAAAAAATAAAATTTTCAAGTGCCTTTGCTTATATTATATTAAAAAAAAAAAAAGTCCTAGAGAAACGACGAGAAATCAGATTCCCATTCATAAGGAGTAGCATCCTAGGACTCCCATGCTGAGGGAGGACCACTCTAGGCCTCTGACTGCAGGGTTCTGCACTAAACTCACAGGGACACACCTTCCATGGGACCCTCCAGGATGTGGCTCTGCACAGCTCAGCAAATGCAAAGATTCTTCTCTGATCTGCTTCTCCTGAAGTGAGTCCTACTTCAGGACTCAAGCCCTCTGGACACCCCCACTTTCAAGGACTCTTTCTTGAGGGTGTAAAAGGTTCACACTAGGCTCTAGGGCCTGTTCTGGCTCCTGCAGACAACTCAGGAGCCACCGGCCTCCCACGTGTTTGCACACCTGCAGAGCCCTGCTGCTGTTTGGTACCAAGCCTTGAAATGTGTCTGTCTGAACACCAGGGGTTCACATTCCAAGAAGCTGAGACTCCAGTCAACTGGACAGCTGTCAGAAAGCTGTAAAATACCCGAAATTAAGATGCAGGTCTGCACATTGTCTGCAAGAGCAGAAAATTTGGAAAGAATCCAAATATTTTTCAATAGAAGGAACTTTTTTTTTTTTTTTTTTTTTTTGCGGGGGGAGTAGATTGGGGGCTTGGGGAAAATAATTCATACCACTCCCACAAAAGAGAAACAGAACCCCATACAGCCATTACAATGAGGGGTGGAGCTGTATGTTTTGACATGGGGTGCCAGGTGGGGTGCCCAAGATTTACTAATAAGCAAAAAAGGCTTATGAAAAACACTGTAAAAGACAACCTCATTTCTTTTTTAAGGTGAGGATTGCACAAATATGAGAACACAGAAGGAGGGAGAAGACGGAAGGCAGGCGGACTGAAGAGCCCAGGGAATGTGAGAATAATGAAGATTTTTAGAAGACCTACAGGAGGAAAAGCTGGGGAAAATGTCCAACTCATTAACATTAGATTTTTGGAGGAAGTTGGTAGGGGATACAGAACATATTATTGGAGACTTACTTTGGGACTTTTTTTTTTTTTTTTTGAAATCTGGTATTTCTGTATTATTTTTTTCTTGAAATAAGCATTACAAATTTTTAATAATAAAATAAAAAATTTGGATTGTTTTCATCAAGCTACAAGACAATCTCTCCAAACATCCTTCAGACATGATAAATTTGAATTAAACTATGACCTACAAGAGTAGGTTCATCCTTCTGTGTCCTTGGCGCTGGAGATGTGGAATATGGCTCAGGACATGAATCATAAGACAGTCAAGAAGTGATAACCCGGCCCATCCTCAGGGCTGGTGTTCTGTTTAATAATGCATTACGTAAGTGCTAATGGATTTTTTCTTCTTCCAGTATTGGGGATTGAACCTGTGGCCTAGCACATGCTAGGCAAGGCTTCTATCACTGAGCTACATCCCAAGCCCTTTTTATTTTGAGGGAGTGTCTCCCCAAGTTGTCCAGGCTGGCCTCAAACATGCAATCCTCTTGCCGTCTCTCAAGTAGCTGGAGTCACAGATGTAGCAACTGTTATCATTTGTCATTCCTGAGGCACAACAAGACTTCAAAGGTAACTCACTCCACTCCTAGACTTTCACCCCTCCAGGTGTCCCCCTCAATAACTCGGCTGACAGCTGTCCTAGTCCAGGGAAATTCAGGAATGGAAACGTCACAATTTCTTAACAAACAAACAGTATCCCACAGGGTTGAAAACTCCCATCCCTTGAACATATTTTATGAAAGCAGGGGTCTGCCAATTTCAGTGACAAAGATTTAAAGAAGTTTGAATGCCGAGGGACAATTAAAAACCTCATTCATTACTGCTTAATTGTCACCAATGACAGCTTGATCTAACCTTGATTTTGCCACCTGGTTTATGCAGCGTGCCCTTTAGGTTCACTCGGATATCAATATTTAATGTGAAAAGCCCACTTGGGACATATAAATTTCAGGAGGCTCCTGTGTGCTTGCTCCTCTCCCCCACTTTTATCTCTGAATCATCAAGCACACAAAGCCAGACAGCTGTGCTACACAATTCCCACCCCAGGGGCTGCAGAGTGGCCTGCCTGCATCCCTGCTGGGCTCACAGGGGTGGGAATCCTCTGAACATGAGGTCTACACTTCCCTGAGCAGAAAGGATCAGGAATTCCTTACCTCAATTCTAACTGTTTCCTTAATAAGTTTATCTAGTACTCAATCCATAACAACTGGTGGTTAGCACCACACATACCTGGGGTTAGAAACGAGACTTTATATTAAGGTACAGAGGCACGAGCCCAACCCCAAGAGGGACGGTGGTCAAGAACACCTCACGTGAGGAAAGGCCACTCAGTAGCCAAACACTCCTGGGCAAGTCACGAGCCTCAGTTTCCTCATCTGTAAACCAAATATAAACGACCTAACGACATGTACAGTGTAAAACTGTTTTGCCAGAGTTCAGATCTGTGCAATTAACTGGATCCACTCTTTCCTTCTAGAAGAACTGCTCCCCACCTCCAGGCCTTCACTCAGCCTAGAATGCCCTGGACTCACTGTGGCACATCCAGACCTGCTCCCCTCCCAGGCTCTGTGCTCTTCTAAGCCAAGGGCCACTTCTCTCTGAAGTACCCTGGCACATTTCACAGGTATGTTGCGTGGCATTACCAAGTCGCCTGCACAACTGGTAGACAGATCTGCCGCCCCTCCAGCACAGACTCTAAGTGGGTTCTCGTTTCTGGCACAAGGCTTGGCACAGAGGATCGCATAAGAAAAATGACCAAGAAATGGCGGCAGGAGGAGGGAAATCGGAGCCACCCACTCTTGTAAGTTGAGAGAGCTTCTGGGGGAGACTCATGGCACCCACCTTCTGTGGGCTGCAGCAGGACTGCCATCCAGCCCAGGCCCCTGCACAGCCTAAGGAGGCTGGACCACAATTCACAGACGTGAAGGTGCAGGACAAGCTTTGTGTCATCTGCCCACCTTTGACTGTTCCAGCTAAAATAACCAACTGGGCGCGCACTCACCAGGTGGCTCAGGGTTTGAGCAAATGGTCGCATCAAGCTCACTCTTCAGAGGATGTTCTTACCCAAGACCTTAAATACAAACCCCAAGGACTCGGTAACTCTCTGGAAACCATTTTTCTCCTTACGAGCCTCCCTTTGCTCTCTGGAAGAGGAAACTCGAAGTTCTTCTCTGCTGTTCTGCTGTCCCTGGCACTTCCTGTAGCCAGAGCTTCCTGATGGGGCCTCCAGCAATTGCTCTGAGCTTCCTATGTTGCTCGCGGGTCAAAGCAGCACAGCTCCTTGGTTTAATGTGTCCACGAGCCTGAGCACATGCCGGAACCTGACTGGTGTCTCTATAAATATGAAGTTATTCAATCCTACTAAGCAGCTTTGAGGACCCTCTTCTGAGTATTTACTGCTTAGTACTTCTGTCCTCTGCTGTGAAAGGTTGCCATTTTACTTTTCAGTGTTGAGAATTCTACTGATTACCCGACAGTCACCACCCATTTCGCTTAGCACTCAACTGAGCATCCACAGGGTGGGTGACATGCCAGGAGCCAGAGACACAAGAGCAAGCCAGACAGATGGGACTCCTGGAGCTGGTGCTGGGGGATGGCAGACTGTGTGTACACACTACCTGTTAACCGCGGCGAGGAGGGCCATGAAGGGTACAGAGGGCGTCAGGATGGCACGTCTCATGTGATAAACTGACTTAACTTTATGTATCTGCAGGGAACTGGTTCCAGGACCCCTGAAGACACCAAAATCCAAAAATGCTCAAGTCCCTTATATAAAATGGTGTCATATTTACACATAACCTATGCATACCTTCCAGATGCTTCACGTCATCACCAGATGTTATCATTCATAACATCTAATGTAAGGTTAACACTATGGGCATGACGAGACGAAAGTCTGTAGATGGATGGCACAGATGCAACCACCCCAAGTATTTTCCGTCTGTGGTTGGTTGACTTCACAACTCCCCTATCTCCTGAGATCACAAACAGGAGAGATAAGGAAATAAAGGTAAAAACACAGGGCAAAAGAATCTGCTCTTGCTGGGGCATGGGAAAGAGCCACTGACAAACTGGCCAAGAAGTTATCTGGTATAAAGGCTGGAAGAAAAGATAAAAAGGCATTTCTGGGCTACCTCCGGGAGAGAAGCAATGCCCAAACAACGGTGTCAAGTCCTCCTTCTCTGGAGTTTGCTGGGTGACAGGTGAGACTACAGCAGGTCCCAGGGATGCCACCGGCCACAGTACCAGTGCACACAGGGAACACAGCTGGGCCCGCCTCACACTGTGCCTGCATCAGTGTCCCCCATGGGCCTGCCTAGGGTCCTAGGGGTGTCTTTGTTGGGCTGGACCCAGACCCAGCAAAGCTGAGTGTGATGGGGGAGATGGCATCCGGCTGGACTGAGGAAGGCAAGGAAATAGCTCAGGGAGGTTTTAAACCAGGATGTGCCTGGACAAACAGAAGTGGCCCATTCCCACAAGCTCCACTTAATTTATATTTAGCCTTCCCCTTCTCAGTAATTGAACACATTATTTATTTTGGCCAGCAATTGCTACACATGGCTTTCAGAACAGCAATAATAGGCTTTTAAGGTTAGTACCCCAGCATTTAGGGACTCAAGTAAGAGTCATCAGATAAATTTTTAAACATGGACACCACATTCCTACCCCCTGGCAGCAGCTTAAAGGCCAGGGGCGAGGCCGACCGGGAACCCAGAGTTTTACAAGATGGCCACTGTCTGTGTGCGAAGTATGGGGCTGGCCTTCCACGGTGGTCCCTTGGTGTGGACCAGGGCACCACAGGGAGCAGGGCAGGGAGAACATCTTTGCAAATAGTTCTTGGAACAGAAAATCTTTTTTTTTTTTTTGGCAGTAGCAGGGCTTGAACCCAGGGCTCGATCATGCTAAGCATTGCTCTACCACTGAGCTACATCCCAGCCTTTGAAAAAAAATTTCAGTCTTGCCAAGTTGCCCAGAAGCCTCCAAACTTGCAATCCTCCTGCCTCTGCTTCCAGAGTTGCTAGGAGTACGTCACCATGCCCAGCAGCCTCAGCAGATCCTCAGATGACAGAGAAGCATTTGGCTTGAGAACTTTTGCTGTGCTTTTTTCCCTGGAAGCGTGAAGCACTGAGGGGCTCCAGTCATAAATCTGTTCAAAATCTGCAACATTCAAAGTCAGTTCTGATTTCATCAAGTTGGCAGGAGAAATTTCTAGGCCTCCAGAGCCTGCACTTGCAGTGCACAATCTGCCCGTCATGCTGCAGGCGGAATCGAACACAGAAGGCCCCCAGGTGGCCATTCCTGAAGAGGGAAACGGCCCATAAGACTTGAAACTTCTAACCTCGAAGGAAGTGCCTCCTAATTTCAATTTTCCCTTCTTCAGGTGTTTGATGGGAGCTGTTCACTGCTGTTTTGTTTCTTGCTACCCCGTCGTCCTTAGTAAAGCCAAGTCTAGAAGAAAGTCCCACATGTACCAACACAGCGAAGACGACGCTGTGGGGTTGTGTCTGTCCTAGGCAGAGGGGGGTGTCCAGGATCAATAAGAAAACCAACAGTAAGAAAAGTCAGCTCATGAGCCACGACGATAATGAGCGCGAGGTCACAGCATGCTGGCGAGGGCAGGGGGCTGTGTCAGAACATTCTAGAAAGAGGGAACAGCCAGTGCAAAGGCTCTGAATTGGGAGGCAGCTTATTTCAAAGAACATCAAAAGGCCCACATGGCTAACTCAGGGACACGGGGTTTAATTCCAAATATGTCGGGAAACAGCTGGAGTCCCCAGAGCTGACAGCAAAACCGAGCAGACTGAAGGGATTCCTGGAGGGCACCCATGTCTGAAGACTTTGACAGCCAGAGTCCTGTGTTTGAATTAAGATGCAGATGACACCAGAACAGCCACGTCAAGGACCCAAAGAACCGAGGAGTGAGAGACCCCACTCCACACCAGACCCAGGAGAGCCACCTAAGTGGACGCAGTAAGTGCTGAAGCAACAGCGGCAAACCCCCCCCAAGGCTGGGGCGGGGCGGAGCCACCCCGTCTACCCCACTCAGTGGAGCCCGGGACCCCCACAGTCAGCGAAGCTCCCCAACTGCTGGCCAGCAGGTGCCCCGCGTACCTACTGGTTGAAGGGCAGGGCTGAGGGTCCATCAGGGTCTGAGCACTGGCTCACAGACTCCCTGGTGGGTCCAGCCAGCCAGCTTCTTCCCCAGGCTCTGCCTGTTTCCTCACCCGGGCAAGCGACACCGGGCGTGGGGCGACACTGGGCATGAGGGCCGACACCAGGCGTGGGGGCAGCCTCATGTGGCTGCTGGAGGGTGAAGGAGAGGCGTGTGCAGAGGGCCTGCCACACAACTGATGCTGCCTGGGATTTCTCCAGCTCTCTGCCTGGCCTGCTGGACGGAGACCCTGCCACCAACCTGCCTGGGTTCTGCCTGCAGCACCTGGCACACGCCACTGACATGCGTGACCAGGGCGTCCTGCACCAAATCCCTGCGACTCTCCACCTGAAGATATTCTCTTGGCTCAGGTGTGGGGCAAGCCAGAGTGTGCCAGGAAGCCAATGTCCCAGATCAGTGCACAGCTGATGACAGGTGGCACTAAATGGTAAAGAACCTGTCCTCTTCACCCCTCAGGAAGAGTAGCACAGAGGTGTGTCTCACGCCACCTCCTAGACACTCATGTCTGGGAGAGAGCACCGTGCATGCTCTGCTGGCCCTTCACCCTCTGATCATCGCTGGGGTGGCCTCTCAGATAAGCCCCTCCCACCCATCCCTGGGCATGCTTCTGGGCCTCCCAGAGCAAAAGTTTTACCCATAACAGCAAGCGGCTATCCTTGTACACAGATAGAGGCACGCAAGTAGAATACTAGGGTTGCAAATAGAGGAACAAATATCAACAACCAAAGCAAACATAAAACTAGGGTGGCCAAGCAGGGCTAATCTCTCAGATTCTCTAGCTGGGCTCAGCTGCCTGAGCTGGGTCTGAGAGGGTTTTTCCAGGGAAATCTCTCTGCTCTACAGCAAACGGGTGGGTAGCTGACAAGCACCTACTAAAGAAACAGGCTTAAGAGAGCATTTATTGATCACTTTCCTCCTGAAAGAACCCCCCCCCCACACACACACACACCCACACATCGGAGCCAGCTCTCCTGAGCAGCTGGGCAGCGCTTAGGGAGAGGGATGGCAGGCTTACCTTGGGAGAGGCACTGGTTAGCCAAGGCAACCTGGCCAGAGTGCAGGTAGAGGTTGAGCCGGGTGAAGATGCCCACCAGGGAGGGGATGGTGATGAAGCAGTAGGCAACACAGGCCTGGGAAGAAGGGGGGGACGCAGGTGAGACTGACATTCTTGTGTTTGGCCCTCAACGTTTCCAGGCAAAGATGCCCCACGACCCCCTCCCCACTGGCTCTTCCCTCTTGCCTTGCTGCTCGCTCTCTCATGACCCTCGGGAAGATGCAAAGGGGGACCTCAGAGGAGGATGGCATAGGAAAAACAATTCCTCCTCCATCACTGCAGGAAGTATGCAGATAACACTGAACGTGGGTAAATCACAAAGCGACCCTTAAACCAAACTTAGAAATGCGAACAAAGAAGAGATTGGTGGGAAGAGCCCAAGGGCGGCTGGCTCTGGGAGGCCTTAGGTTCAAAGAGGCAGGCTGGGATGCTTATCTTTCAACGTGATCATTGTGGCATGACTTCATTTTTAAAGCCACAGATGAGTGTTGCTTTGATAAAATTTTGAATAATGCATTCAAGAAGCTGAAATTTATTTTCAAACCTGAGCCAAACTCTGACCAAGAGGAAAAAAATGTACTAAGATTACCAGTTATAGGCATGGTATTACATATAAAGTCTTATTAAGAGAGAGAAATAACATTATAATATTATAGTAGATAAAAATTAGAGGCAATTCAGCTGGCATACAAAAATGAAAATCCATCTCCCACCAGCCTCCTCAAAGCACACAGGTTGAAAGTCTCTTATCTGAAATGCTCAGGCCCAGAGGTGCTTCACATTTCCTAGTTCCTTGGATTTTGGAACGCTGGCATATATAAAATGAGGCTACCTTGAAATGGGACCCAAAGGTAAACCAAAGTTCACTTAGGTCTCATATGCACTTATACACACAGCCTGAAGGTAATGTTTGAAGTGATTTTGTGCATGAACGTTGGTGCAGAATGTTCCATTTGTGGTATTACATGTTGGTACTCAAAAAGTCTCAGATTCTGGAGCATTTTGGATCTGTGGATTAGAGATGCTCAACTTGTACTAAAATTCAGACTCCTTTGAGCATTTCTTTTTAAAATAAGAAAATGGATCAACCCATAAATATTCAGGGAAAAATCAAGCTGAAATTTCAGTATTAAACCAGCCTTACCACGACATCCTTGTCTTTCTCTGGGAACAACTTAGCAACCTCCCAACTGAATAACCCACCAGAGGTGGAAGTCTACAAGTCCTCATCTTCACAACGTACCCGGACAAAGGCCGCCGTCTTTCTGGAATGATTTCCTTTCATTACCTTTCTTGTTTCCATGGCCAACCGGTTCACACTCTGATTTGTTAAGAAATAAAACAGAAATGGTAATGAGATGACAGCCAGTGCAGAGATGAGGGCATTAACTCAAACGTCCATGCAAACAGGCCACGTGGTCCAAGACTGGTGAGCACCGAACCCTCAAGTGCCACGGGGGCCAACAGGATGGCCACTTTCCTGATCCAATGGGTTCACTTACTCCACTTCCAGAAACCCCACATTCTAAGCTTAAGATGGTAGAGAACTTCGAGAAACCTCCAAGTGTAAGAGCAAACTATCCGCTTTAGCTCCACAGTACTAACAATAGGAACAGCAAGAACGGTGGCTCCCGGCCAGCTAGAGCACACTCACTCATGTGATTCTTATATACACATGGGGTGGGTGTATTACCTCCATTTTTCAGTCTCTATATATAGTTAAGTTTATTTGTGCTGAGCAACCTGCTAACTAGAGGAAACAAATGCATAAAAGGCTATTCTCCTCGAACAGACATGTAGCAATCAAAGAGCCTGAAGGAAGCGTTTGTGGGAACGTAGGAAAATTCTACCTACTATTTCCAAACCGTGCACATGGCATCCCAGGGGGTTGCAGCAGCCACGGGGCACCACAGTATTTAGGGAAACAGCAACTGCTGAACACTGTGCAAAAGGTTGGTGTGGGGTAGCTCACAACTCAACACTGGACTGTCTGCCTCTCATCCCTGCAGCCACATTAGACATTTGCAAAACTGGGCTCTTGCCAATGATGATGATAAAAAGCAAATACCATGCAAAAGTTAAAAAAAAATCAATTAGAAACAGAAAATAAGGGTAGCAGTATCTGATTCCATGGTTGGGAAATTGTGCAGTGCTCAAGAAGTACAAGCACTTCATTGGTAAATAATTATGGCTAAGGAACAAATAAAAATATTTTTCTTTCAATTTATAGATACTATTTTAAATAGCTACCGAGTTGTTAAGCCATGTATACTAAATTTATCTGAACCTAACTTCATAATAAACAAAACTGCTACTATGTCTCTGGGCCCAGGTACTATCAAGTTACTGTGAGAGGCCATAATCTGAGAAAACTGGGACTTGAAGGTTGGGCAAGAAGGGACTCTGGGATACTATCTCCGTAACTCAGTGAAACTGCTTACCTCTGTTGTTGGCAATGCGGAAACAAGAATATGCAATTTTCAGAGAAAAAGAGGTCAGTAAGTCCACCTTTAGTCTTGGTGCTCAGAGCACCAGAATCTACACAAAGTGTAGATTTGATTAATCCATGAGAAATTACTTTCAGACCCAGGAGAACAGTAGCAACATGGGCCAGAAGAATCCCAGGTTAAGACTGGTGTGTGCGGCACACAGATAATCAATAAAGATTTATTGAGAGGACAAAAAATAAATAAATTGAAAATCCTTACATGAATCAACTGCACAAGCACAGGCTCCAGATTGCAAAACATCGACCTGGACTCAACGTAAAAACTCAGCTGCTGTTCAAAATCACGGCCAAAGGAAACCTAGAATCAAGGAGAAAGACACTAAAAGGGACAATGCCATCCTCAGAGGGAAGGGTAGCACACAACTAGAAAAGCTTCCCACTACTCCAGCCCGCCAATCACTGCGCTATTATTACAATCTCAGCCCACGGCAAGGGCATCAGGCAAGAACACAGGAGGTCAAAGGGCATACAACAGCAGCTCCAAAGGTAAACAGGATTTTCCAGGTATGGAGGGAAACCGCTCGGAAGAAAATCAGGGCGTTTTGTCGGCCAGCTGTGGCTTTTCCACAGAACATAAATTTGGTTCTTGGGAGCCATTTGTCAGGGAGCTTTTCCCTAATAAGGGCCCCACCCTTCTGCTTCCTGAGTGGGATCCGACCTCAGCAGATCACCAGTGGCTGCCCGAGTCACAGAAGGAACTTTCTCCACCATAAGAACTCCCCTCTTCTTTTTCTTGGAATTTATGAACAGCTGGTTAGTGGGAGAAATTTTACTGCTAGATCAATCATCCTGGCCCAGAGAGGGTTGACTTTGCCATTTCCATTGTAGCTATCAGGTTTCACATCTATTTCCTCATATTCTCTTTTTAACTCGGTGACTTTCAGACAAAGCCATAAAAGGATACATACCAGCCAATCAGCACACAGCATAAACCAGGGCAAAAGCAAGTCACTGGGTAAAAACCTGCAGGTACGTTTTCCAGGTGGGAACTGAAAGGCCAGTCCTAAATTTTCATCAAAATTGATATTTTACCCACAGAATCCGGTAGGCAGTTAAATGAACCCATGCCGAAGCACATACAGTCTCAGGGCTATTTTCAAAGTGATCTCATCTTTTTAGGTTCTGACATTTCTATTAAAATAGAAGATATGGAGCCAGGCACAGTGATGTGTGCAAATGGCCCAGCTACTGAGGAGCTGAGGCAGGAGGACTGCTGGAGCCCAGAAGTTCAAGGCCAGGCTGGGCAGCAAAGTGAGACTACCTTTAAAAAAAAACTGGTGGTGCACAGCTACTTTTTAGCTCTGAGCAAAGAGGCAAAGACCATCCAGGCTGGAAGGGGTGATGGTGGGCTATTTCCAACACAGGCTGCGATAATCCCTCCCACTGACTGGCCCTGGGCAAGGTCCCATGGACGCTGCTTCTCCCCTCCATCAGCGGCCTGTTAACTAGCTCTGACCTACAGAACACAGTGGAATGCAGCAGAGGCTCACTGTGTAATCTCTAAGCCTCGCCTTCAGGCCTTGCAGCTTCCATCTGGCCCCCATGGAAGTCAACACCATGTAAGAGAGCTCAACTGGACTACGGGGTGACGAGGGAAGAAAGGGGCCACAGGGAGAAAAGTGGAAAGCTCCAGACAACAGCCAGGACCAGGGCGAGGGCAAGCAAGCAGAGCCTGGACCCTCCTGCCCCATCTTGCTAAAGGAATCGCCACCACCTAGAGCAGCCTGGTTACCAGCCACCCACAGATCCTAACAACTAGTAAACCAGTAGAACTAAAACCACAGCACATTGGGATGAACTGTCTACAGCAAGTGAGTCCAACAGATGGGGAGACACCACCCACCCGGCACAACCCTGCCATCATCTGATCATCGGGACACAGGAGCTTCAAGGAGCTGCTCCTTTCTGCTCTTGGACCCCAGGATCCCAACCATTCAGGTGTGCAGATGTCCCCCATGACCCAAGCTAATCCAGGGCATCTGCTGGAGACCCTCCTGCTGAGCTGCAGGTGAGTGGAGGGATGCAAATACAGAGCCCTTGGAGAACATCCAGGAGGAGTCAGAGCAGAGCACAGAGCCATAGACGGACCCAGACGGCGGGGCGCCGTGACATCATGGGATCCTGGGGCCACTGCTCCCCTGGAGGACCACACCTCGACTTTAGCCACATGGGCCAACAGATCCCTCTCCAATCTCCCTCTTTGTTTTTTTCTGAGGCCAGTGTGTCTTGGCTCTCTTTGCCCCCAGGGGAGTCCTGGCTAAAGTAAGATGTTTTCTAATTTCATCTTATCTCAGTAAAAATAAAAAGCACCAGGAAACATAACAAACTGCTTTCACCAGCACGGGGATAAACAATTACATCACATTTCCAAATGTGCTATAACATCTACCCTCAAACTTACCATTTTTATAAATCCATTAATCAAATGTGCCAGCATTCTCTTCTCATCCTCAAGAGTGAGTGCACTAAAATCAATAATTGTACATAATTAACACTGAGGTAATAAATGAAAATTTCTAAAGGAAAAAAGTAAGCAATTCAATAGGAGATAATATTTTGCATTTTCTAAATTTCAAAAACTTCCAACGAGACGCGCATTTTTCTTTGGATAAAAATATGCAATCAGGCAAGGAATGGTGGTGCATGCGTGTAATCCCAGAATTTGAGAGGCAGAGGCAGGAGGATTCCAAATTTGAGACCCTATCTCAAAATAATAAATAAAAAGAGCTATAGCCTTTTTAAATAAATAAAAAGGATAAGCCTCAGTGGTGGAAAGCCCCTGGGTTAAAACCCCCTTACCCGCTCCACCCCATGGCAATCAAAATTTACATAATTTAAAAGTGCTTTTCTCCCTCAAAGATGCTGTTCTCAAGATACATTTATGAACAGGAAAGGAGAAGGTAATTTTCTCCTCCTCAAAATTTAGGTAGCAAGGTCTAGTGTCAAATTTTGTATTTCAGAGAAATATATATCCACCATATATCTAAGAACTTTCCAGTAAGCACCCACACAGCCACCATCAAGGTCCTACCGTCACCATCCTACAGTGCTTTCATCACAAGACGCCCATTCCCATCTCCACCCATCAATCTACCTCAGTCTGGGAAGTGTTGTAACATTAAGTCAGATCTTAAATTTTCTATGAAATAGAAGCAACTAACACAAATAAATATTTTAAAAATGCTGAAACTTTACATTTTTCATTATCCTGAAGGCCTATAAATAGTTTCTTAAATTTGTTTTTTTAAAAATTTAAGAGCCAGGTGTGGTGGTGCACACCTAATAGCCCCAGTGACTGAGGAGGCTGAGGCAGGAGGATTCCAAGTTCAAGGCAGCTTTGGTGACCAAGTGAGACCCTGTCTCAAAATAAAACAGAGGGCTAGGGAGGTAGCACAGTGGTAGAATACTCCTGGGTTTAACCCCCTGCACTGCAAAAAACCACAAAAATCCAAGAAGTAAAAAAAGGAAAGACAAATTTAAGAGCCCAGAGAAAACAGGACTGAAGGCTATTGTTTGGTATGTTCTAGGGGGGAGTAAGTTTTGGCCAAGGATGACTGTCCTCCATGATGCAATGTCCCTTTGTTCTTTGAGACAGCATTCCTGCTTCTTTCACAAGTCCATGTGACAATGGGAGGTGACCCTTTCAAAGTCCCTGAAAGAAAGCAGCTGTCCTCCAATGCCACAGGCTGGGATGTAGACACATTGAGGTCACAAGCTTCCAGCAGGAAGACAGGACATCACTCGAGAGGAACTGGGTGCCTGGAGGATGTGCCAGGAGGAGCTCCCCTTCCTCACCTCCTGATCTAGAAAGCCAACACCCAGTGTCTTGTAAACATACAGTGCCTCTCTGGATGCTTTCAGTGCCTTTAATTCTATTCTTGTAAACTAAAGCTGATCAGGGTCCATTTGTTATAAAAATAAATATGATATTCTTGATATTTTGATTTTTATAACTCATGAATTGGAAAGCACAGAGCCATAGAAATAAAGATTCTAAAGTTAAGAGTTAAAAAGAGCAAACACGACACATCTTATTAACAGTGAAGTTCCAGGAACAATTTTGTTAACTCTTGTTAACATTTTCCAGTAAATCAAACTGCTGTGCCTAAAATTCTCTGGGGATGAAGATTTCAGCCACAAATAAGCAGGAACTGTTTTAAGCATAGTCAAATGGAAACAAAGCATTAAAAAAAAAAAAAAAAAAAACCCTAAACAAAACAGCAAAGCCTTGGTAGTTCAGACTTTGACCTAAAGGTAAGGCCAGGGGATTGAATGAGCTTCAACTACACTGGGCAAACAGAGCTGTTCACACAAGAAATGCAATTTCATTTGAATTTTAAATAACTAGCTAATAATGAGATGAAATTAAAAGGCCACGTTATTGGATGAGTAAGCTCATGGTTACACTATCTTCTGCTCTCAGACATCTCCCCGAGACGTGGAATTTGATTTCAGTTGGATGAAACCAGGCTTTTTTCCCAACAGAAATTTCTTTGTAAAAACATCTGCCATTGTATTCTCAAGGTTAACCTCTGCCTCCCTGCTTTCCTCCTTCCTCGCTAGCAAGAATCTTAATGGACCCCGTAAAGCTCTCTGTGGTGGCCTCTGGCAGCAGTCTCCCCTTAGTGCTCTTAG
Organism: Marmota flaviventris; assembly: GCF_047511675.1. NCBI lineage: Eukaryota > Metazoa > Chordata > Mammalia > Rodentia > Sciuridae > Marmota > Marmota flaviventris. The sequence continues at coordinate 13,526,983 of NC_092516.1, read as the reverse complement.
GTGGCACCAAAACCCTCCACGCAGGGTCAGCCATGTGCAGCTTACTTCACGGAGTCGTGCATGGTCTTGCAGATGTGCAAGAGGGCGTTCAGAATGACGGGGTCCTTGGTGGGCTCCTGCTGATGCCTAGGAGACATTGAAAGGTGAGGGTCAATGCTCTGTCCACTGATGGAAATGTAAGGGTGGGTCAAGTTCTCGTCTACCACATATCTGAGAAGCCGCAAAGGAGCTGGCTGCCGTCTCACAAGGTCCAGTTTACCAGTACAGGCGACATTCTGGCTTTGCTGTATCGTTTTTCTTTAAATAACAAGTTGGCTCTTTTGCAAACATAATTTCTCCTAACTGCAAAATCATGGTAAAGATGTGACGTTTCCTAAGCCTAAGCCAGGCAAAGGGCAAACCTATTTTCTTATTATGTTCCTCGCAAAGTCTGAAGCTGCTTCTGCTTATATCTATATGTGATGTGACAAGTGACAGGCAAAATCATTAATCTGGGGGCTGAGTTTGTGGCTCAGTGGTAGAGCGCTTGCCTGGCATGTGTAAGGCACTGGGTTTGATCCTTGGCACCACATAAAAAATAATAAGTAAAATAAAGGTATTTCATCTATAACTAAAAAAATATTTTAAAAATTATTAATAAACTCTTACTATAAAGCTTTATGTAAGTGAAGGAGGTATATCTGTTCCAAGTACATTAATAATACCAATCTTTAGAAAGGAATTACTCTTTTAGAAAGATATCAAGATTACATCATATCCCAGCAACAAACTTCATTTTCCAAACTTGACCATATCTACATATTTAATATTTAAAGCAACTTTAATTTTTTAATGTCCTTGTCCTCAAAAACCATGAAATCAGATTAAGTTAGTTATATATTATTAAATACGTTGAAAATCAATAACTTGAATATTCATGCTGGTTCACATATTCTTGTCACTATTCTTCACTTTCCTCCATTTTTCTTTATTCTATAGCTATTGCTACCTCAATGTATTGTTTAGACTTTCATTTGGTCTCTCATCACTAAAAGGCAGGGTTGGGTTTCTTATTTTGTGAGATGGGGCCTCATTATTTTGCCCAGGCTAATCTTGAACTCCTGGGCTCCTGAGTAGCTGGCATTATAGTACCATCTTGCCCAGTGAGGGCATGAGTTTTGGATGACTGGTGATTTTCCAATATCCAGAACAATGTGTGGCACATAGTAGGTTCTCAATAAATATCTAAAAGGAATACTGCATGTGGTATTATTAGACTCTGGTAGGTAGTTACTGTGTGTACCTGTGTTTAAATAAGATCTTAGCATAAGGTTCTACTTTTAAAACTTAATGTCTTGGATTTTGAAAAATAAATGCAAATTAAATAAAGATCTTTCCTGCATGTACTACCTTAAAATCATTTCATGTACCACTAGAAGTAGGCAGTTTTGAGAAAGTCTTAAGACAAAAGGAACTCAAGTTAGTCAGCTATGGATCTAAACACTGAAGATGAAGACCTTCCTTGTGCTGGGACTTTCATAATCAGGCTTTTATTTTCACTTTAACACGTCACTCCCCAGGCAGTTCATCCCAAGATTCCGCCTTCCAAAAACACAGCAGGGTAAAAAACTGGCGCTGCTGGCGAGGCTCACACCCACAAAACCGGCTCATTGCTTTCTTAAGCACCAATTACAAACTCTAATCATGAAGCCTGCTTCTAATGTGGTTTTCCTTCCCAGGATTCAGGCATGAGATCTGCACACATCACCAGGCCTCAAAGTGCATGACCTGACACCTTCTCAGAGCAGCACACATGAGCGTAGGAACCCAGACTTCCCGTGGCACGGGGGTCACTCACTTGATAAAGGCTTCCATAATGGATTTGCACACATCCACCCGCACACTCTCTTTTTGGAACATGTCCAGAAATGGCAGGAATTTTTCCTAAAAACAAAGAAAACACTCTACATTCAATTGCATAGGTAATTGGAAGGAATTAGTAGTTTGTGTGTGGGGGTGGATAGGGGGTGCCAGAAAAGCAGAAGGTGCTCAGGGCTCCCCTGAAAGACCCACCCAGGGCTTCTGAAAACTGTTACATGTTGAGAATCCCTGATCTGAAAATCTAAAATGCTCCAAATTCTGGATGTTCTTGACAGCCATGGATGGAATATAAAGTTCTAAAAAAACTCCAGGCTGAGCATTCCTAATCCGAAAATCCAAAATGCTCCAAAATCCAAAACATTTTGAGCACCAACGTGATGCTACAAATGGAAAGTCCCACACCATGAAACTGTTTCATGCAAAAAATTAAGACACTGTATAAAATCACCTTCAGGCCAGGTGTGTAAGGTATATATGAAACAAAGGAATTCTGGGTTTTGATTGAGGTCCCATCTCCAAGGTCTCATCACATATATGAAAATATTCTAAAATCCAAAAAATCGAAAGTACTTCTGGGTCCTAAGCATTTCGGATAAGGCATAGTCAATCTGAACTCGAAATGTGTGTCCCAAGGATTGGTGCTAGGATCAGGTAACATTTTAGCACACCATCTGGGAAGCTTTAGGTGACCATCAGCTTTCCTAGGCGGCCACATCAATCTTCTTGTAAGTGTACGGATGAGCAGCAAAGAGCAGCCAGCTGAGCTCAAAACACACACTCAAAAGTGTGGCCTCAAAACACAACTCTCCAGCTCTGGGTAATGACCCTGCCCCTGGTGACTGTGACCTTGTGCAGGTCATTCCAACTCTTCCAGCCTCCGGTTTCTCATGTGGAGAGTAGGGATGATAATCGCTCCGACTTCCCAGGGCTGGTGTGAAAATGGTGTGGGGCAGAGTGGAAAGTCCCAGCACAGGGCTGGGGATATGGCACATGTCCAAGACCTATCAGCTTATGCTATCAAAAAAGAAGACACCATAAGATCCTATTAAGTACATACAAGTGGAACCCAGAAGACAGAAGCTAAGGGACAAAAATCACCTAGATTCCTACTAGCTCAAGGCACTCAGCTTACTCAAAGGGACGTTTTAAAGGCATTTTAAATTTGTTGAGGGAAATGTAATAAATCTCAACTCTTGTCAGATGATGAGACAACTAGTAGTTCAATCTATTTCACAGTTTCAACATTAACTTGCATAAAAACCAAGTGCAACTTGGGCTTCCCTAATCTGAAAAATGAATTTTAGGATCAGAGAGCCTCAGTCAATAAAGTCCATGCAAGTATTAAAAAAAAAAAATCAGAAATCTTAAACTCTTTGGATAAAGGAAGCACAACCTGTACTGTGTGAAATCCCATGTGCAAGAGGACATGAAGGCAAGGTTTGAGAAGCTACGTCAGGCCCAGCAGGTGTACACATCTCACTGGTCAGTAATGACCTGAATGGGAATAACGTTTTCTTTCAGTTTTATGTGTATTATTTTCCTAAAGCTGCTTAAGTTGTTAGGACACAATTATGTATGAAGTTATTAGCTTAACTGGTTTATAGAAAAGAACAGTATGTCTCAGCCTGCGGTGTCAAGAAAACGTTACTGGGGCTGCGGTTGTGGCTCAGTGGCAGAGCGCTTGCTTTGCACAGGTGACACTGGATTCAATCCTCAGCACCACATAGAAATGAACAAACAAGAGATATTCTGTCCACATATAACTAAAAAAATATTTTTAAAAAATATTGAGGCATAAGATACAGATTTCCAAAGGTAACTAAGAAGTGCTACTTACCACCGAGAAAAGAACTGAGAAGTCATGGAAGTAGGCAATCACTTTCTTAATGATTGACTGAAGCTGTAAAACAAAAGACAGGCCTTATTTAACAAAGGTTGGGTATTTTTTTAAAAGACTACCCTCTTTCATTAATGGCGATTACAACGGGGTCAGCCTGGACTGCTCAAGATATGCAGGATTAGGGTTCGGTCGGGCTCCACCTCCGTCTGAGCTGGCCCTTCTCCCTCTGCGTTCTACCTCAGTCTTGGGAAGCAATTTAACCTCAGTCTCAAGCCCTATCCGTGAAATGGAGCTCAAAGCACAGATGGGGGCTGAGAGGGTGGTTTGCAGGCGGAAAGCACTGTGCTCTCCACCGCCCCCGGCTGCTGCTATTCTAGGGCTGGATAAATATCCTCTGTAAGGGGCCTGCAGTCCATGATGACGACTCAGCCCTGCTACGGCAGCACGAAAGAGGTCACAGCCAACCTGTGAACAAATGCGGGTGTCTGTGTGCCAATAAACCTTTACTCCCCCAAACATGTGACAGGCTACGTGTGGCCACAGTCTGCAGACCCTATTCCAGCCCACCATGGCCCTGGGTCTTCACTGCATCAGTGCACAGGAGTCGGATGCCGTTGAGCAGTGGGGTCCAAGGCCACGGTGTGACCTGAGGACAGGGGCACAGTCTGAGAGACCTGCCTCAGAAGTGCCCAGGTACCAATGTAAACTGCCCACTCCGAAGCACACTAGGTCCCAACTGAAAGGTCCCCGAAGGACCAAAGGGGTACTGTTTCTAAAGTAAATCTAACTCCCTGCCACAGGTGCCTCTCAAAAATTTACTGTCAAACAGTTTAAATTAAGAAACTGCTGCATAAGTCATTCGTGAAGGAATCCTACATTCTGAAAGCATCAACATGAAGCTGCACGAGCCAGCTTCATAATTAAGTGCTCACTGGGGCAGGCAAGCAGACTGGGAGGACTCCAGGCTGCGAGCCAGCCAGGCTGAGGCAGGGCGTGTTCACACACAGCACTGTCTGGCTAAGGAGCCTCCAGAGCAGAGAAACTAACCCTGTTGGAACGAAGCTTTAAAAGTACTCGAGTACAGTTACACGTAGACTGGGATTTAAAAACACAGGTTTAGGGGCTGGGATATGGCTCAGCGACAGAGCACTTGCCTAGCATGGCCAGGCCCTGGGTTCCGTCCCCAGCAACACACAGAGGTTTATTTTCCCTTCTACAAGTCAGTATGAAAATGCTCAAAGAATACTGAAAGAGTCACACCACACACACCCACTCACCACTGCAGTTCCACGAAAGCCAACATCTTGCTATACTTTACCTTTGCTTTACCTCCTTGCTTATCCATCTACTGGCAGAATTGGTCAGCACTGTCCATGCACATTTTTTATTTTGAAATAACTACTCACAGAAAAGGTGAAAAACTCGAATAAATAACTCCCGTATATTCCTTATCCAAATCCACCAATTTTAAATATTTTTGCCAAATGTGTCTGCTGTGGTGTAGGTAAGTGACCCTCTGGTCCCCAGAGTGGCGCCACTGGGAGGTGGGGAAGCTTTGGAGGGCAGGACCCAATGGGAGGCCCTTGGGTTAGAGGGGACATGGCCAGGACGGGGCTGTGAAGCCCAGTGCCCTCCTCACTCCCTGGCTGGGACACAAGCAGTGTCATTCTGCCTTGTTTCCTCTGTCACGTGCTGTCTCACCACAGCCCCAAATTCATGGGGCCAACCAACCATGCACTGGAACCTTCCAAACAGTGAACCAAAATAAGCCTCTGTAAGATGATTATTCAGGTATTTCATGACAGTGATCAAAAACTGACACTGAATTCTATGTAATTCATTCTTTCTGAGTCACATGTGAGTTACTGCATAATCAGGTTCCTCCATCCTTAATACCGTTTTTTGGTACCAAGAATTTAAATCAGGAGTGCTTAACCACTGAGCCACATCCCCAGCCTCCTTTTTATTTTTCATTTCGCGACGGGGTCTTGCTAAGTTGTGTAGGGCCTTGCTAAGTTGCTGAGGCTGGCCTTGAACTTGCAATCCTCCTGACTGCAAGCCTCCCAAGCCACTGGGGTGACAGGTGTGCACCAACGCGCCTGCTCAGTTTTTATCATATCTTCTACTTTGCTGTTACCAAACTCAGGAACATTAACAATATCATGAAAACTTGATTTTTTTTTTTTGTGGGGGGGGGAGATACTGGGGACTGAACCTGGGATGCTTTGCTACTGAGCTACATCCCAATACTTCCAACTTTGTCCAGAGTCCAATTTTATCCATGGCCTCAGCGAGTCCTTTAGAGCATATTCTCTCCTTTCTGGACAGGAGACAGTCCGGGATCGCTCATTCCATCTCATTTTCACGTCCCTGTTAACTTGGAACATCCCCTCAGCCCACCTTGGCCACTCATGGCAATAATATTTTTGAAGAGTCACAAAATGTTCAATTTGGTGGCATCTGACGTTCCCTCTGATTGGATTCAGCTCTTGCATTCTCGGCTGCAGTCCTACGCAGGAGAGCCGTATCGCCCAGGGTGCCACGCCTGCAGGTACGCAATGGCCTCCTCCTGGTGATATGAACAGTGACTGGCGGGGTGAGGAATGGCCAATATCTCCGTTTTTCTCCCTTGCAATTAACGCATCCTCTGGGGGAAGACCCCGTGAGAGCTGCAAACCTCCTGCTCCAGGATCGGCAGGTGCTGGCGGTTCCTGCCTGCGGGTGGATGATGCCCGTTTCCACTGTGATGGCTGCAGGACGGTCACTGCCCAACCCCACCATTCATTCCGCGTCTCATTTGGACCCCGCTCGCCTCTCCCCTTTCCCTTGTTCACTAATGACAGATCCCTGGCTTCCTCTTACTACTCAGTGGGTCAGAACCTGCCCCAATTGCTCTCGAAGCCCAGGAGAGCCCCTGGACCTGCGCCTTGCCCTTTCTGCTTGTCCCCATTGGATCTTGCTCACGTCCTTATTTCCTGGCACTTATGAAAATGCTCCACGCTCATCCCACACCGCCTTGTCCTGGATCTGGAGTAAGCAATTCTCCACAGACCCGGGTTTACTTCTTCTGAGGCGGTCCTGCCTTCAACAAGGGGCACGTATGTTCGCCACTGACTCGGATGGCTGTCCCCAGGGCTGGTGGACCCCCGGCATCTTTTCCAAGTTGTCATTTCTTTTAACAATGCTTCAAAAGAGCATATAAGAAAGTCAAAATATAACACAGGCTCCAAACAAACTATGCACATAAATATTCAGAGGCTGAACAGATTCAAAAACTGCCCGAGTAATAGAGCAATAGCTTACTGGGGCCCCTCAGGGATAAACAGAATTGCCTGCATAAACAAGCTGGTTTTGATTCTAAGTAAGCAGATAAGTTTTTCTTACATGTCTCTCTCCTTTACAAAATCATGAGGTTTCACTCCCCCACTCTGTCAATCTGACTGGAGCGCGGTTCTTCACAAACAGCTAGCTGCTGCATGCACGGTTTGGGCAGGCTGACCTTGATATTCTGTTCAGGCTGTTTTGGACTAAGTTTGTGATTCAGCTTAAACGTTTTTCTTCACTTACTGACCTAAGTGTCCAACACTCAGGGGCATCTTTTATAAGTTGCTTTCAGATAGCGCAGAATTACAGGATCTTATTTTCTCCCTTGCAATTAACTTCTTAAAATAGATAACTTCAAAGAGTATAATGATTTTAAAGTCTTCAATTAACTGGGTTTCCAGCAGTCAAGGCCTCACTAAATTTTTCCTCAACAAAACTTCCCTAGCACATCAGTTCTTGCGTGAGGTCTTGGCACTCCTGGAGACACGACTATCTCCTCTGCTTGCTTCGTTCATGTAATGACTTTACCCAGGACGAAGCAGGCAATCACTATGCAGAACGCTGCACTACTTCCATCGGGCCCAGATGATGTCCCGTTGGCAGGGGCTGCTCAGTGAGTTTAATGATAAACCATTTAAACTAGCAAATGGTGAAAAATTCTTAAAATCGCAAAACACAAAAATACCAAAATACTTTTCAAGAACATGTAACTAATTGCCTTATGGGAAGTGTAGTTCCAAACCAGTCTCAGGTCTGGGTGCAGTGGTGCATGCCTGTAACCCCAGCCACTCAGGAGGCTGAGGTAGGAGCACTCCAAGTTCAAGGTCAGCCTCAGCAACTTAGCAAGTTATTCTTTCAGCTTTCCAGTAAGCTTAAATTTATTTCCAAATGCAGAGTTAATTAAACTGAAAAGCAGCCACAGCAGTCAGTGGTGACAGTGACAATGACAAGGCTCATTCAGCATCTGCCAGGTGCCAAGCCATAGCCGAGTGGTCCCTACGTCACATCCCAACCCCTCCTCCTGACAACTGGGGGCAGAGCTGCTTTTTTCCCCATTTCACAGGTGATAAAACCAAGGCACAATGAGGCCAGGCAACCATCAGAGCGCAGTGCCAGGACATGGTGGAGCTGGAATTCAAACCCTGGGTTACCCGACTTTATGTCGTGACCCAGGCAACAGTGACTTAGTCCACAGAACAAGATTCCTGCAAGTGTGGAGACGATCTATTACCTGGGGGTAGGACTCCTCGAAGGCACGATCTGGGGTCATGTGCTTGATGACATCAGCCAAAACGGTGTTCACCTCTCGCTTCTAAGTGGGGGAAACAGACCAGTATTGGACGCTGACTGGCAATCACCAGGGAAAGGACTAGCATTCACACTATGTCACACATGGTCCAGATATGAAAGCAATACCAGGGGAGGAATTGCACCCTTATCACCTGGCCCAGTACCACGGCCCTAGAGATGGCACCACTGCCCCCAGGGGCTCTGAACATGGCTCCCAAAGGCTCTCAGATTTCCACTGTCCCTGCTTCCCAAGTGCTGGTACAATCACTGTGCTTTCTGCCTCCCAGGCAGGGAAGCACCGCTGGAGGGCATACTGGGCCCAGTGCTTACTGACCCCCATTGTCACCTGGATCAGGGGTCCCGTCTCCAGCCCAAACCCAGCCTGTTACATGGCTTACAAGGTAAAAATGGTTTCGACATTCAGTCCCCAAAAGAACATTCTTTCACAACAGTGAAAACTATGAGATTAAAATTGCACTGTGCAGGAAGTTACTGGAACCCGGTGGAGGATACTCCTGCCCCGCCTGCTGTACCAACACCATGAGCCAGATCACTCACACAGCAGGACCCTACGTCTCACACAGTCCTGGAGGCTGGGAAGCCCCAGATCAAGGCAATGGCAGACTCGGTGTCCTTGCCATGTCCTCAGGTGGTGGAAGGGTCCAAAGAGCTCCTGTGAGTCCTTGCTGAAGGTCACTAACCCTGCTCACGAGGGCTCCATCCTCTTCACCTAATCAATCATCTCTCAGAGGCTGCATCTCTCTTTTTCCAACTACGCTGGCATGAACCAGATGCAGAATGCCAACCATCTACGGGCTGCTGTTCTGCCAGTGACATAACACTTGCCTACGTACAAGACCACTGCGGTGCCAGCCCCAGGTCCATCCACCCTGACACTGTCACCTTGGCAATCAGGTTTCATCACAGGAATGTGGCAGGGAGTAGATACATCCAGATAATGTTCTTCTTCAATTTTTACGAGTTGGTTAAAACAACTCTCCTAACAGGATTTAAACCTGCTTCTATGTACTCCTGAAGTCTCTGCTCTTTCAAGAGCCCAGTATTCCCCAAACTGTGCTTCTAGTCTATGCCTCAGGAAAGAAGTATCTTTGCTCAGGGAAAAAAATCCCATGTAATCCAAGATGTCTGGGAGGGGCTGCCTTCTAAACTTCCATGGAAATTCACAATGCACTTAGGCATGTCAGCACCTAAGGGATCCTAGGCTGTTCAACTCTGTAACTCAGCATTACCCAGAATTACAAGTAAGCATGGACCACTTTAGTGACAGTACACACATTCATGCTCCATCGCCCTTTATTATAAGAATGCAAATTTTACAGGTTATGAGAACATTTACCCTTATGAAATACCTCAATGCCTGAACTAGATTCATTTGCTGTCATGTGAAAAAATATAATTCCTTCACAAACGCCTCATGGCCATACATACCGTGAAATGCTTACAGGTGTACTCCACCCACACTTCAGCACAGTTAATATAGTCCTGTAAAGAAAATGTAACACATCTCACAAGGGGTGCAGCACGGTAGGTCAGCATGTGCTCCTGGTTTTCTCCAGCCGTTACCTATCACACCTACACCACATTTAGTGGTAAGAACATTCAAGTTCTACCAAGATTTTTAACCCTAAAATACATAGTTTGAGTCATCCGTACAATAGATCTCCTGACCTGAATAAACTGTTTTAGTGGGCCAATTTGAGTTAAAGGGGGAATTTAGTCAATGAAGTTTAAAGATGATCTCCTAAATGACCCTGACGATGTATATGACTCTCTAAATGTGTTTCTGCCTTTTTTTAATACCATTATTCTCCCCGCTCCCAATCTTTTTTTTTTTTTTTTTTGCAGTGCTGGAGATGGAACCCAGGGTCTTGCTGGTGCTAGTCCAGCACTCCGCCACGGAGCCCCAGCCCAGCCGCTGTTCTGAACACACCTTGGTCAACACTGCACATACACGCTCACCTGCCCTTTCCCTCCTGGTGACTGCCTGCCTCCAGTGCTCCTTACCCTCATGCATTCACTGCTAGCAGGACAGACACAGTGATGTCCGTCCTGCTGCTTGTGGGGCCCATCAGCCAACACCATTTTCCCTACTGGCAGCGACAGCAGTTACTGGCATGATGCCAAAAAGGATGGCGAGTCATGAGCCCCAACCTTACCTGATACCATCACTACGGTAACTGACTTTAGTCTCTCCATCATCCCAAGCCTTCCTCCACCTGGGAGTGCAGGGACGATGCTCCAGGTGATCCCACACCAGGGCCAGGAACTGGATTTTCCTTTTGCTAATTACTGGCTTGCCCACTGACCCTCAGTTTAGGAATTTTCTATTCAATTGGTAATTTCAAAGTAAAATACTCCAGACTGCTGTGTTTTGGATGTTTTTTGCATAGTCACAGGCCTTTCAAAGCTTCAAATATCTATGATTTTATATTTTTGCTGCATCTTGAGGTCTCAAGAATGAAACAGCAACCGAGATACAAAAGTCAAAGAATGACTTATTTAATGCCATTAGTTCACCATCCAGGTCAACAATAAAGACTTCTTTAAAAACACCAGTAGTGCTCCAGGTGCCGTGCTGCACACCTATAATCCCAGCGACTCAGGAAACTGAGACAGGAGGGTCAAGTTCAAGGACAGACTTGGCAATTTAGAGAGTCCCCGTCTCAAAAGAGGAATCCGGATGTAGCTCAGTGGTAGAGTATCCCTGGGTTCAGTCCCCACTACCACACCCCAAAGAACCCATACAAACCAAAGAAGCCCAGAATTGTAATTAAAAGATCATTTCTAAAAGAGAAAATGTCTAGCTACCTAGGGACCAAAAAAAAAAAAAAAAAACAGTTGATCAAAGGTCTGAATGGTCACCTACCTGTGGATTCTTCAATTTTGTGATAACTTTCCAAGCTTCATTGAGAATCTGAAGTCGATCATTCTCAGGTGGATCGGCCAAGGCCAAGTTTAACCCCAGTGATCGAAAAAGGAGATGCTAAAAAAAGTACCAATGATTATATTGCTGGAATTCTTAAATTAAAGTAACCAAGGCTTAAAAACAAAAATAAAAAGGTTGCAGGCTACAACATTTAACCCATCTCAGAATAAATAAATGCTCCAGACTTGTGAGTTCTACAGATCTACCCCAGCAACACTAAGACACTCATAATAAAGACCTGGCTCTGGGCATTTTTCTAATTGGTGGGCCATAATATCCTGCTGGACAAAGTTCTTCCCTAAGAGTGAAGTTTTTTCTTTTCTTTCTTTTTTTTTTTTAAGATGTAAGACCAACATTTTTCCTAAATACTTTGCAGCAGGCTAGTTGATAGATTTAGCATTCTCAGGAGAGATGGGGTAGACACTGCCAATCTGCTCTTCCACGGAGATGGGTCTAGAGCCTACCTTGGGGAAACCAGACTCATCGCACTCTTTGATCATTCCAATGAAGTCCATAGATCTCGTGGCGATGAACTCGGCCCGGAAGGCTGACATCACAGAATTCAATAGCAAGGCGCTGCAAGACACGGAGGCCCCAAGTCAGTCTACCTCCCCCTTACGAAAGCTGTTTTAACGTGAGGGTGTATACTGCCAGGAAGGGGGGCTGACAGCCCTTTAATGATAAGGTTGCAAAAACAAAACAAGACCACAGTAAAAGGGCCATCTGTGGACCACCAGTATCTGTGCACATTTGGAACTCCATTAATGCTGAATTCACTGCACGGATGGATGGATAGGTGGGTGGATGGGTGAATGGATGGACAGGTAAATTACCAAGCAATCCAATCCATTTAAACAGAAATGACTCTTCAAATGGGGTGGTGCAGTTATAAAACTAATTACCCAGTAACAGCACTGATTTCTGCTGCAAACACATAACCACATCTCTCGTGAAAGACTTCTTATGAAAGAGATCTTGTGCTCTAGGCAGTAGGGACACAGTGAACAACACCCCTTCAAGGCTGCTCATACATTTACCACCAAGAACGGAGCCGAGGGGTACCACATATACCCAGGACATAGAGAGACCAAGTTTATCCTGGCCCTGCCACTTACACAGCCCCATGGGGAAAGGACTACTCTTTTGCCCATTTTACAGACGAGGAGCCTGAGGTCCAGAGAGGCCAAATAAGTGGCCCAAGGTCCCAGAGCTAAGACAGAACAGAGCTGGGATCTAGGGCCGGACCACTGGACTCCATCCACCCTGTCAGCTCCTCTCCCATGGAAGCCCGCCCAGCTCAGAGACAGGGCCCAGCTCCCACTGCAAACCCAGGCACGTGAGTCTTACTTGTTTCCCAGCTTCTTGCATCTTTCCATCATCTCAGTCAGCAGAGCCTAGAAGGTTAATGAGAAAATCATCAGGCTAAAGCCACATTTCTAAGAGATTTCCAAACGCAGTCATTCTACAAAATAAACCTAAGCACACGCCCATTTACACAACTTCAGTGACTAGTAGGAACAGGGAGGGGAACACTTTCATGGCATTTGGTACGATGGACAAGAGCCAGGGCCTGGTATGAGGCACACTTGGGTTCAAATCACCAATTGCCAGTGGGGAGAGCTGGCAGACACCAGCTTTGTCCTTACAGAGAACAAAGGCAGCACCATCCCACCTACAGGGTCACTGAAGGATGAGAGGCACCTCCTGTGCCCAGGGCATGAATGAGGATGAACGTTACTCTGCTTCCCACCTCTCCTCTGATCACCAGCTCTTCCTCGTTTCCCAAGGTGCCTGTGGTTGGTGATACAATTCACACACCCTGGGCCAGAGCCTCACACTCATGCTCTGGCCTCTCCCACCACCCACAGGGTGAGCACTCTGCTCTCCCATTGCACATGAGACACCAAGCCATGGAGCAGTGGCAGGCTTTACCCAAGGTCACACAGCCAGCGACAGCAGCCAGGTGTGACCCTGAGTTGGCCAGCACCAGAGGCCACGCTCTTCACATTTCCAGGCCCTAACGGATGTGAACAGGTTGCTCACTGGAACACTGTTAATGGCTGTAGAGCTATCTCAAGACAATTACGTATCATCAAAAGGGCTCCTATTTAAAAAAAAAAAATCAATGTGTCCTTTTCGGGCAGTGGCTTGGGGAAAGTCAACCCCAATGCCAGCAGTCTGGACACTAAGCTGAACACCAGGCCTCATTAGGCCCTTTCTACATTCGCTCTCCCAACAGCCCTGGGAGGCTGGACCTGGGCCCGCTCTGCAGGTGAGGAGATCAGACAGGTTAAGCCACTTTCCCGGAAGCAGGGGAAATGTGACTGGTGTCCAAGTGGGCCCTGAAGTCAAAACTCTGAGTGGTTCTCGGTGCACTTCAGCCTTTCCTAGCTGTGGCCCTCCATGTCCTCCATGCTGCCCGAATCACTTAGGTGACAGCCGACCCTGAAGATCTGTCACAACTGCTTCAGAACTGACTTTATCCAGATTTCAGCTTCTGGCCCAAGTAAGTCAGGCTGGGTCCTGTTGTGGACTATATTACGTCCCTCCTAATATCCACACGCAGAAACCCCAACTTCCAACATGACAGTACTGGAGAGAGGGCCTTCGGGGGACACTAAGGGTAAACGGGGCCATAGGGAGGGACTGGTGCCCTTATGAAGAGAAGTGTGTGCACACCCAAAGACAAAAGCACAGGTGCCTCACCAGAAACCAACCCTGCCGTAACTTGACCTTAACCTTGCAGCCTCCAGAACTGTGAGGAGGTAAGTGCCTGCTCCCTGTATGAGAGCCGGAGCTGCCCAGTACAGGACCAACCCAACCATGTGGTTTCACGCCCCTTCCCTGGGGTAGGGGGTTAGACATGGACACACGACCCTTCCCAGCTGCTGGGATGGAGTGGAAAGTCTTCCCAGGGCTCAGAGGAAAGGTTTCCCTGTTGGAAACAGGCACCCAAGGAATTGAAGGTTCCCTTTCTGCCTCTGGGTCGTCATGCTAGGATGTGAAGGTGGGAGCAACTGCAGCCACCATGCTACTAGCCAGGGAAGGCAGAGCATAAAGGCGAATGGAGGCCACCTGGCCGGAGCCCACCTTTGCCATGGGGAGGAGGCACTGAACCACACCTGTAGGCTCAGTACGTGTCTGTTCCTTAGCTACAACACCTCAGCTGACCATAAAATCGATCATGTCACCCGGCTTCCCTACCTCACCCATGGCACAGTTATGCTTGAAAAGTTGTTCTGACCACCAATACCAATACCCAAGTGTTATTCTAGAAAGGACTGGAGAAAGGGAAGACATTCTATATGATTATCACACCAGTACTCCCCAGCACACAGGGGATCACCGACAGGGCAGCAGCACACCCAGCACAGGAGATGCCGCGACCCAGCTCTTCCAAAGACGAAGTGGGGCAAACGCCAACGTATGGACAAAACAATAAACATTAAGACACATGCTTCACTCCCCTCACGCACAACCACAGAATGGGAAGTTATGCTCCACATATGTGTCAAAATACATTCTGTCATGTATAACTACAAAGAGAAAAAAAACACTTGTTAGAACAAGGAAAAAAGGCATTAAAAAGTTCTCTCTCTCTCTCTCTCTCTCACACACACACACACACACACACACACAAAATGCATGGAAATGAAGGGAAAACACAGACCATCTCGTATAGAAATACAGGGACATTCATAAGATCCAGGGAGCCAACTATTTTGGATCCCACGCAGGTCTGTTGGAGGTTGTTTTTATTTATTTATTTTCACCGAGAAGTGACAGGCTTGATTATCTTTGGCAAGAACCAGATGAATAGCATCTTGGAAACATCTTGGCCGCCTGCGTGGTGCCCCGCAGAGCTCACGGCCCAGCACATTTGGTCCAGACCCATCGGAGCCTGGGGCTGGGCAAGGTGGCCTCGTCTTCCCTGAGGCCATCGTCCCTGCTGCTCTTGGCCCCATATTTCATTTATTTACACGACATTTGTTTTTATGAAACTATAAAAATAAGAAATGAGTGTAGACCCAAGTTCAAGCAGTACCGCGAGCAGCGGGAGCGCTCCCTCCCCGCAGGCCCCGGGATCACCATCAACACGCCCTGCTCATCTTCCTGGACTGTGCCTACGCCCTGCAGGTACACGGCTGTTACTGCAGCGGCAGATTTTGTTTTCTATCTACAAAAACAGGATGATCTTACACACGCTGGGCTGCACCATGCTCTTCCCACTCAAGAATCTAGGGTGGGAACCCCCTCCTGGGTCAGGACACGGGAACCCACCTTTTGGTACTGGGTGCTTAACCACCGAGCCACCTCCCTGGCCTTTTTATATTTTGAGACAGGGTCTAAGTTGCCGAGGCTGGCTTTGAACTCCGGATCCTCCTGCCGCAGCCTCCCGAGCCACAGGGATTACAGGTGTGCGCCACTGCGCCCAGACACCTCATCCTGTTTAATGGCCGAGGAATCCCACCGTGGATAGGTTAGTTTCCAAGCTTCCCCTGGGCTGATGGATGCTTAGCAACTTCTTAACTAATTATAGACTAGAAGCGATCACAAAAATAGTTCAGAGGTCCTCAGTATCCATCACTTGGTTTCCTCCAAAGGTGACATCTTATGTAACCTGTGCACTGTCAAGCCACGACTCGGCACTGCCACGATCCCGTTAACTATTTTGCACACACTTTTCTTCCGTCTTTGGGTCTAATTCTACGACGCGTCATCAGTATGCGTGGGTTTGGATAACCACACTTACCTGATGGCTTTACCTTTTTCCACCTCTGGATTAGGTTTTTTTTGCTTTTGTTTTGTTTTTTGGTTTTTTTTAAGGGCCTATTTACCTACTTCAGAAGTACAGAAAAAGAGTCAGATCAAGGCCACATCCCTGGTTTCAGATTTGTGCCAAGAGGCCAAGTGGCCTGACCCCGGACCCTAGGCAAGCTTCTATGCCTCGGTGCCTGTCAAGCGGGTGATAAGGGCACGCGGTGGAGACAACCGAGCACAGCGCCATGGGGGGCCCCCCTGCCAAGAGGACAGAGCAGCTCAGCCTTCCCCCGCTGCCCACCCCGCTCCATGTCTGACCCACTCACTCCCTTTACTCGCTCACTGGTGTGACCAGCAATGGCCAGAGCGAGCGTGACGTGACCACAGGCAGGAGCAGGCACGAGGAGGTTGAGTGAGGGAAGCTCATAAAGTCACAGGGAAAAACTCCCAGGATTTTACACACACACACACACACACACACACACACACACACACGGGGAGGCGGGGAGGGAGGAACGCGGGAAGGGAGTCCACCAGTGACGCCAAGGCCCACAGCTTGCCAAGGCCAGCTTCCCGGGCTGGGCCTCCAGCCTTTCTTACTTCGACTCTGTACTTTGACTAGCAATTTTTTTCTGATGGTGAAATTCGCTTTCCTCCATCCACCTCCTGGGTTCGCACAGTTTTCACTGGGGGCTTCTCCCCTGTCCACCGGGGGCCTCTGCCAGAGCACCTTCTCCAAAGCCCTCCCGGTCAGCCCTTCAGGAGCTCCCTGCCCTCGCCACAGCCCCTCAGGCCTCTGCAGCTGGCCCAGCGCAACCTGCTCCACTCCCAGCAACACGGGCCCCCCCTCCCACGCCTGTGGCCTACTCTGTGGACAGGCCCTTCCCCTTGCTGGTCACCTGGCCTTCACGTCAGTTGGGCCATCTGCTTCAGGCCTGCTGGGCCACCCACAAACACCATGCTGATGTGCTTTGTGACAGCCACCACCGCAGTGGCCTGCAGAGGAAGGGTCCTGCTGAGTCCTATTTTACAGTTGGCAAAACTAAGGCACAGGGAAGTCAAGTGGCCCAAGGTGTGACAGGTCTGCCCAGCTGCCTGTCCAGCCTCAGGACGTACCTTCCTCTCCCTTCTGCAGTGTCTCCATCCTGCATCCTACGACCCAGCCAGGACCCTTCCACACCAGACAAGACTTACACTTCCCTCTGCATCTCCCACCCTGTCCCCAACAGCCACTGAGTTACAATGACAAGTGGCTTATTGAGGGATTTATTTTTCTTAACTAAAAGCCAGTTTTATAAAATGCCTTTTCCTAGGCAGAATATGCCTCAAATAAGGCATAATCCATTTTTACTTATTATACTTACAAACCCCATTGATTCTTACCAACCATTGTCAAAGAGCTTTAAAGTGTGGCTGGGCAGTGACCACACCTATAATGCCAGTAACTCAGGTGGCCGAGGCAGGAGGAATGCAAGTTTGAGGCCAGCCTCAGCAACTTAGTGACACCCTAAGCATCTTAGCAAGATCCTGTCTCAAAATGATAGAAAGGGCTGGGGACATGGCTCAGTGGTAAAGCACCCCGGGGTTCAACCCTGTAGTGGCGGGGGAGAGCTTAGACATCCAGCTGTCACATGGGCCTTCAACACCTCCCCCCATACTGACAATCCTGCATTTTGAAAATCAATTTATTTTTAACAAGACACTATGGGTCCCTTGTTTAAGTGTCCCAAGAAGCAGAGTTTATTATTATTCGGTGACCTGATTTTTTAAATCATTTCTCCTAGTGCAATGATGATTTCCTAGAGATGTACTCCCTGAGAAAGTTCTATTCCCAGCTTCTGCCACCCTCTGAGATTCCTGATGCTTAAAATAAAAGGGTGCCTTATGACATGCACCTTTTGTTTTTAATCTGATTTTGCCTTTCATTAAAATAAGGAGGAAAAAATTAAGTGTTCTCATTTTCAACATGACAATCTTAATGTCCGAGTCACTCAGTGGAATAGCAAGGCAGCTCCTTCTCTGGTCAAGTTCATGATACCTCTTCCCAGTCTGAAGACAGCAGGTGGTTGCCGAGCCTCCACTGCAGACCAGAGAGCAGGGAGCAAATTTACAATCTTCCCCTTACCCTGGCTTGACGTAAAAGCAATTTGTTTAATGGTTTAAAAAAAAAAAAATTCACCTAAAATACAAGCTGTCCCTGTTTTTCCCTCAGGTTTTAGGACTTGTAAGACGACAAGCAGGGCACATCTGCTGAAAAGCTAGCAAGCAGACGGGCAAAGAAAAATAAGATGGCCCCAGCCTACCCCCCAGTGCTCGTTTGCCACATCCCTCCCCAACTCTCCAGCCTCAGAACAATCTTGCATGAAAGCACCTTGAGGACCACAGGAAGCACCGGAAGAGCGCCATCTTGTTTAATCCTCGTAACAGACTAGGAAACGGGTCACGGTGTCATCCTCCAGGCCTGGAGTGGCGAGGGCATGTCAGCTGACCTCCGCCTTCCCACAGGGCTGCCCTGAGCTGAGAGGCAGGCCCAGGCGCCCCAGCCAGAGCCCTCCTCGCACACGAGGCCACCTGGCAGCTTACGTCACACAGAGCACCAAGTGCAACACATTCCACCCAGCCACACGCTGGGAATGCCCTCGTGTCAGCATGTGAGACGACCACAGGTCCTCACCATCTCAGGAGGCCCCAGGACATCCCGCTGAATGCACAACACTACACCAGAGCTTAACCAAGCCTGAGTTGGTCACCTCCAGTCTTGAAGTAGCACAAGCCAACCTGTGTCTGTTTTACCTACTTCTACAGGAAAAACCCAGGAAGGTGGGACTGCCCAGTCAGAGCCACAGCTTGTGTTATTGTTTCCTGGAAGGGCTTCGGATGTGTGTTGGCAGCACCTCAGAACAAGGCAGATGCCTGTGGATTTGTTTCACTCCACATATTGTTTTGAAGTCTCCCTTTCTCTCCCAAGGCCCCCCACCCCAATTTTTTTTGGCAGTACTTGGGATTGAACTGGGGCCTCACACTTACTGGGCCAGTTCAGTCACTACATCCCCAGTCTTTTTTTTTTTTTTTTGAAACAGTCTAAATTGCTAGGTTGGCCTCAAACTTGCAAATCCTCCTGTCTCAGCCTCTCCAGCCAAATAGCTGGGATTACAGGTGTGGGGAGTGCAGGTGTGGGGAGTGCAGGTGTGCGCCACGCTCCTCCTCCAACTACTAAAGGGAAGACGAGGGCAGCTTTACCTGTCTCAGTCACAGCGATCTGGGCTCATGTTCTACTGACACTGCTTCTCTATCTCAGGGAAGAAAAAGCATTTCTGCTATGACTATGTCGTGGTAACACCTGTCATGTTAACACATCGATCAGCAAAAGGAATCTCAAAAATCTGAATCCAGCTTTCCTTCCATAGAACAGAGGAGTTCCTGACCTGCTCAATCGACTTTGCTGGATTATGAGCAAATGGCAGGGCATGGGCAGGGTAAGTGAAGAGACAGTAGAGCTGCCAACCCTGCAGCTGGACTCCACGGGTCTGTGTTGGGTGACGGCCTTCCAGCTGTGCACCCAGCTGTGCACCCTCACAGGAAGCTCAACCAGTCACTCAACCAGACAACCTAGGTCAGTCATTCAACCAGACAACCTAGGAGGGGCGCTCAGCACAGCGCCAGCCTCGGTGCTGAGCCCTCTGTGCAGGCAGGCTGGCTCAGATGTCACTGTAGCTGTTGGGAAAGACCTCTCAACATCTGGCCACGGGCAGGGGCTGTCACACCACGGAGGACAGAGGGGCTCAGCATCCGTCCCTGGAGGTGAGTGTCTGCTGAGACTAGGGGCACTTACCTCGGGGGCGTGGTAGGAGATGCACTGGAAGATCCAGTCCATGGCAGGCGAGTACAAGGGGAGGTAGGAGGGGAGCTCCACCCCCTGGACCACCAGCTGGTTCTGGACGGTATCTCCGTGAATCTACAGGGAGCACACACTCAGAAAAGGACGGGACCACAACAAGCAAGAGCACATGGCCACACCCGTCCCCGCCAGAAGGTTCTGGGCGACCCACGGGGATGGCCTGGTTTCTTAGTTGGTGATTTTGGTTTTTAATTTCCAAAAATTTCCCACCGAGCTGAGCTGTTTTGGGAATGTGAGCTGTGGAAAATGACCCGACAAAAACCGCCAGCAGACGCCAGGAAGCTGGGCTGGCCACGTGAAGACGGGTCCTGTGACCCACGCACAGGAAAGCTCGGCTGGGTCAGAACCGTCAACCGCCCAGTGGCCCACGGCAGACGCTCCTGCCGTCTCCTGGGGTCTGCAGGTGTCAAGGGCTCAAGGGCATTCTCGCACGAAAAACCCACTGGGTTTCACAAGTTCACCGTCACATAACCATCACCTCACAGGGTGCTCGTACCTGTTTAAACGTGAGGAGGAAGTCAAAGAAGTTCTTATTGAGGCTCTCTTTGAGATGTGGCGCTACTTCCATTCCCACCTGCAGCCAAACAAAACGCAATTACCTAAGAACAGGGTGCACACGACACAGGCACTGTGAGGCCATTTCTGTAAATGTAAACCATACATACATAACATCTGAAAGTCCCAAAAGTTAACTTCGTGTCTTTTCCACTTCAATAAATGCATTATTTTTAGAGGAAAAAAACCACCAAAGCCATTTGTAATAAAAAATAGACGTTTACAGCCTTCATCTTCACAATTTCCTGAAGGTAATGGATGTATCTCTGAGCAGATGACCAAGAGATCAATACAGCCCTAAGGAGGGCTGCACTCTCGAGACGAGGTTTACAGTGACCCCTCGCCTCAGAACGTAAGATGACAATCACACGCAGGTGCCTGTACTTATCAGAGGACACTGAAGGTTACAGAAAGGGCTGGGTATAGTTCTGAGTGGACAGTGTGCTTCTGCCCGAGGTCCATCCCTTCCCCAACCCAAACGAAGGTTGGCCTGGATCACCCTAGGGGCCACGCCGCCACGGCGCCAACACAGGTCCGTTCTCCACCAGTCAGTCGTGGAGACAGACTTACACAGGAGCAGGAAGCCTGACGAGGCTACAATTCACTGGCTCCCGAGTTCAGCACTGAGAGGCTGATGGTGACCCCTCTAGCTGAAGTCGTCTGCTGCTTGTACACAAGGCGGCAGAGCCCGGGGAAGGGG
Organism: Marmota flaviventris; assembly: GCF_047511675.1. Lineage (NCBI taxonomy): Eukaryota > Metazoa > Chordata > Mammalia > Rodentia > Sciuridae > Marmota > Marmota flaviventris. The sequence goes on along the minus strand of NC_092516.1, from coordinate 13,505,808 downwards.
GGGGCGTGGCAGAGAGAAGGTCTGAGCTGCTCAGGGAGTGAACCTGCTCAGAGCCAAAGCCTGGGATCCTCAGAGGCCCTCCTTCCAGCTGCTGCTCCACCTCCAAACATGCTCAGGGGAGCCGCTTCCTGGGCCCATTTCTTCCATGGGGGGGGACAGATTCCTCCCACAGCTCTCCCTGCCCAGAGGTCTCGCAAGTCAACAATCCCTTTGGGAAGAACTTTTGAGAACCACTGGGGTTAGAGTCCGGGAGGAGCTCTCTGGCCCCCGGGGACAGGAAGGGAGATCTCTGAGGACAAGCACACATTAGAACTACCAGCAAGGAACCTCAGAGCCGCTTGACTAGGTTCCGATGCTGCTGCCTTCTTTCCTTCCACTTAATCATACCGTGGCAGACAGTAATTATCTGTTAGGTGACAGCAAAGGCTGGCCCAGGGGACAAGCAGTGGAGATGAGCTAAAAGGGCAACGTCTCATCACACTTTCCCTTAAGAACAGCTTGGGCTCCCCCCACGCCCCACCCACTCGCTGCTTGTGTTTCTCTTCTCAAGCCAAATGGCAGCTTGGAAACCTGGGTCTAGAAGACATCTTCCCAGAGCAGCCAGGGTAGCTGCTCGTGGTTCCCGCCTGCCCTTCTGCTTCTGCCACCAGCAAACCGGACTGTCTTTGGGGATTGGAACCTTCTCCTCAGACCACGAGTTCCAGGAGCGGGCACATATCCCATGCCACGGTCACAGGGATGGATCCAGGGATCCGCAAATGACTCAACAGGGTCCACTGGAATCAGCCCGAGACTCTGACTGGACCCACTCGGGAAAAGCCCGCTTTCCAACAGGGTTCATAAAGTTGGTAGGAAGCCTGGAGTGGCTGTGAGCTACCATATGTAAAGAGCAAGTCTCAGAATGAAGAGAGTCAATTCCTGACAAGCCTCTCTGAGGCCCTAGATCTAGCCATGCCTGCACAAACCTGCACTCTCCAGACACAAAAGCCAAGAGATCCTCGAGGGCTTTGAAGAGTATAAATTAGGTTTTCAATGCTTTCAACTGAAAAGAGTCCTTACTAAGGCACAGGCTGCATTGTACTCTTATGTTCAAAGACTTGAGTAACTAGCGGGCCAGGGGACTTGATGCAGTGGTGACCCTGACGAGAATGATCTCAGTGGTGCAGGGCATTCGCTCACCAGCCTCCCAGGGTGGGTCTGCTCTGTCCTTAGCATCTTCTCATTGTCACTGTTTCTGAGTGGCACCTGCCATTCAAAGGCAACTGATATGCACCAAGTATTACCTTTTCCCTAGATCATGAACCTCGCCTCAGACTTTAAAACTCGACAGGTTTGGAAGAAAGGTCTATTTCCTCCCTTTTCAATTTCTCTTGAAATTGGAAATCAATTTGCAGAACCGTCTTTGTAAGATAGTGTGATTCTTTTTTTCTTTTTGCGGGTGCTGGGAATGGAAACCAGGACCTCAGGCATGCCAGACAAGCTCTTTGCCACCAGACTACACCCCCAGTCCTTTAAAAAAAGGAGGGAGACAGGCTCTTGCTAAACTGCCCAGGCTGGCCTGGTACTTGTGATCCTCCTGCCTCAGCCTCCTCTGTAGCTGGGATCACAGGCGTGCACCACCACACCTGGCTTGTATCTAAGTCTAGTTTATTACTCAACTAAAATCAAGGTGCATTCAAAGAATCCGCGTGTTACTTAGGGGAAAGGCAGTGGCGCGCACACCAACAAGGAGGGCCTGGCACCTCCAACAGGGTCAGCAGAGCGCGCGCACAGGCCTCGGCAGGCTCCGTCTCAGGAGTCCTCGGGTGTCAATGTATTCAAAAGGCGAAGCTCTGAGACACCTTGCATCCTGGATGGAAAAGGCCCCTCCCATGGCAAGACGCTGCTGCCTGTGAGCCTCTGGGACATAGGCCCCTGAATGGAGAGGCAGGCTTCATGATCAATGGGCACTCTTCACCGAGGACAGTGACTGAGGTGTTGTGACGCCTGAGACCATGGCAGCAACTCCGAGGCTGTTTGATCTTGCCTGTAAACGAACACCTCAGTGCCTGTGGCGGAGTCTGACCACAGCTCTGTCCCCCAGGAGTGTGTGGCTCATCAAGGACAACGGCTGGCTAAAGGTGCATAGCACTGGGAGGACCCGGTGCTGGGGCACCTTGATGGAGGCAAGGCCCTGGTAGGAAGGCCCCACGTTCCCCATGGATTCATTTATCAAATATGCAAAAACATGGTGGTCTGAAGTCCTCCTGGTGCTTTGGAGAAAACGTCAACTGACTACCAGTCCCCCCAGTTACCCGGGCAGCAGCCTAAGCCAGGCCTGTAGCCCTGGGGCCAGGCAAAACAGACCCAGTGGCCTGCAGTCACAGGGGACAGGCAACCTGCTACACTAAGCCAACTCTGCAACGGGGACAAAAAACACCTCCAAAACACAGCATCAAATTCAAGGCAAAGGGACTGTGCGCCTCAAGCCTGAAAAGCGACTTGGATGTGAAAGGCCGAGCAGGGTCCCAGCGAGAACCGAGGCGCAAGGCTGAACACCGTGTGTCCCCAGATGACTTTCACTGTCCCCTAATTCCAGTCAGAGCAAGTTGGTCCATTTTAAAATTCACTTTTAAAAGAAATCCTCAAGCTCTACTTTCTGTGGAAGAGCTGTGTCCTAAAATTAGCAGCTAATGAAGTCCCCCTCCGAGGCAGGGGAAGGAGACCAGCAGGGGCCACCCGTCTGTGAGCGGAGAGCGCCTACCCGGCACAGGTAGGCGCGGGCGTACACGGACACCAGCGGGTCCCCGATGCCTCTGATCATGCAGGTCAGTCTGGGCAGGCATTCCGAGATCCCCCTGTGGGCGACAGGAAAGCGCAGCGTCACACCCGGGGGAGAACTCCTGTTCTTCTGTTCTTAAAATAAAGCTAAGCTTCCTAAATTTAGGGGAGGAAAATAAACAAACCAACCCAAGTTTCAGGAAGAAATCAAGGTCAGTCTCAGTCTTTCTCAGGGAAAGCAGCAAGCTCTCCTCTCCTGGTGGAGTTCCTGGGGCTCCCGCTCCTCCCCACCACCCACCCAGCGGGGGCGGCTCACCTTCACGTTCCTGCCTGAGGTCACACTTACTTTACTAATTCTAACAGTTCTGTCCCTTGATTTTCCATCAACTGGTCACCCCTGGATCTCCTCTGCGTATCTACAGTCCTTCAGAACGACCTGGCCTCTGGGCCTGGCACTGGACAGCCCGCCCCTCAGTGGGAACTACAGCTCACTTCTCCTTCCGCACGGACTGCCCTCTGCCTCGGAGGTTCTCCTCCCCAACCTGATCAGGAAAGATAACTTCTTGGACACTGTTATCCCCAAAACTGTCCCAGATGTCCCCAGATCCAAATCACACTTTTAAGAAAAATTCTAAATCCAATCAAAGTAGCGATCTGTGGAGAGCCGTGACTCGGTCTCAGGCCTGCAGGAGGCACCACCCAGCTTAGCAGAATGCAGATCTGGTCTCCCTGAGCCCGTCACCTGCTCACAGATCCATGTCCACAATAGACCCCAGCCCAGGGTCAAAGCCTCTACTTCTAACACCACCACCTGTAAGAGCAGCCACCGTGGGCCTAGAGTGACAGGGCCACGGTGCAGCTCCAAGGCCTGTGCACTCAGGGCCACGCTCTCAAAGAGGAGAGACCGAGGCTCAGAGACCTGCTCAAGACCAGAGCTGGTAACGCACAGCCAGGGCTCAGATGCCGCAGAGCCCGTCTGCCATGACAGGCTCAGCTGACCTCCCCTGGCCCTCGGGCTCCTCCCCGTTCAGGTGCGATGGAGCAGAACCCTGTGTGCACATGGCTGGATCGAGAAACCGGAGAAGACGACTGGCATCGGATCCAGGACGCGCTCATGAGCTCGGCCACCCACACCTCACCATTCACGTGGGTTTACACGCGAGATCTCTAGGAGTGTCATGGCTTGGACGCCAACGAGGAGCCTTACGTTTTGGAGAGGAACTTGTTACACTTCAGGATGGAGGACTCGACATAGCTGCGGGAACACGCCACTAAGGAAATCAACTTCCAGACGGCTGTCCCCTGTGGGCAGAGACGGCTCCAGACATTTGTCAGGCAAGCCCCAGGAGAAGGGCCCGAGGGCCTTCACCCATCCTGAGCGCCCAGGCCGCCTGGGGCCAGTATTTTTTTATCTAGGGTTCTCATGGTTTCAAACTTGTTTAAAATAAGTTTTGGAAAATGCCATGTGTTGGTTCATGATCACACAGCAAAATTCAAAGTGGGTTTTGAGCATTTCCAGCCAAGGTTTTGTGGGGAAAAAATGAACTTTACATAACCAAGATACAATCTGCCTACAAGTCAAATTCTGTTCTTCAAAACCGACACTGGTGCAGAAAAGCATGACCTTGTTTTTTCACATTTTGGGAACCAGAGAAAACACAGATGAAGCGTCTTCTGAGAGAAGGTGGGAGTGCTGCAGAAGGAGAGAAGGCCTGACGCACGGCACCATATTCAGAGCCGGACAGAGCCCAAGTCTAAGGCGGGCCCCGAGACAGGGCTTGCCCTGCCTCCTCCAGTTGGAGGCCCGAGCAGGACCAAGTTTCGGACGGAGTTTCAGGGCAACCTGCCGCAGGCTTCTATCCACAGTGCAGCTCTTCCCACCTGTCTTGGAAGTCACTGGACAGAAAAAGGATACAATCTGGGGATGAGCTCCCTGATGGAGGCGATCTTGAAGAACCAGTTCAGGCACGTCTCCTTGGCCGTGTCGTTCACATTCTCTGGAGAAAAGTGATCTGCAACACAAGGCAATCCCGTCACCTCCTAAATCTCAGGTCCTCTGACAGCTGCTATGGGGTCCTCGGGCTGGAAAACATCACCAAGGCTCAGAACGTGGGAGGCACGGTCCTCCATCTTTCCTTCCGATGACACCAGCGTTAAGCAGAAAGCCAGAGACAACAGTGGTGTGCTCTAAGTGCCGGCACCGTGCAGAGTGCCTTACCGACATTTACTCTCCTGACCCCCACAATACCTCTCAGAGGTATGCTGTCCATCATCCTCTCACAGATGCAGAGACCGAGGCTCAGGGAAGTTCAGAACCTTGCTCAAGACCCACGGCGAGCAAATCTAAGAACTGGAATACAAACCATGAGGTCTGGCCTGCAGCCTGTTCTCGGCCTCTGCCTCCAATTCAACCCAGAGCTTCTGGGGGTAACTGACAACCGAGGATTACAGATGCTTTAGGCATCTACAAGTATAATATGAAATATGATCTAAGCTTTTGCCCTGGGCATCGTGTGGGATGGACTTGAAGTGAAGGCCCCGAGGTGAAAAACCAAGTCAAGCTGCCACCTCAATACCAGTTCAGGACTCGAGTCATCTCATGGTGAAGCTGCCAGTTTATTCCACTATCTAATCTCTTCCTCTTTAATAATAGAGGTCTCCTTTCTTTCTACCCGGATACTGCCGTTCGTGTGGTCATGTGACCAGGTTTTTGTCCCAGAATATAAAAATGCAACTTCCAGGAAATATCTTTAAGGGAGGGGACTCCCCTCCCACATTCCTCTTTCCTGCCTGCTGACTACAACACAGATACTATTGCTGGAACCTCCGCAGCTACATTGGTCCATGAGACCAATAAGACAGAAGTCAGGGTCCTTGGTACCATGGGCTACCTGCCCTACCATCCCTGACCCTCCTTTATTGACTTTTTCAGCTCTGGCAGCCAGGCCTAATCTTGAGATATCCATCCATCCATCGTTGGTGGTGCTGGGGGTTGAATATGGAGTCTGTACATGCTAGGCAAGTACTATCACTGAGTTTTATGCCTAGCTCTTTTCATTTTTTGAGACAGGGCCTAATTTGTCCAGGCTGGCCTCAAACTTGTGATCCTCCTGTCTCAGCCTCCTGAGTCTCTAGGATCATAGGTGTGCACCACCACTCTTAGGTTACCGTCTTTCTTCTAAACACAAATAAGGAAAAGAATGTGAAAAAAAGAACTTATCAAGACCACACAACCACATTGAACTCACAGGAAAAGGACCTGTCTGCATGGTTCTGGCCAAGATTAGAGCCCCAACCCACGAATGGGTGTGGTTTAGACTTTTAGAATTCAATCAAGACGGGAGAAGGTAGTTACTTCAGAACACAGCAGGGACTCTTAGCACAGAGCTCTCATCCTGTTCTGCAGTGATATTTTTTTCATCCAACTCTGCCATCAGTGGTATGTGACGAAGGTGATCAAAAATTCCTATGGAATCAGCAAAAAAGATAAACCTCCAGGTCCCCCTCCAGCAGAGAGCAGTCACTAATGGCAACTGCAGTATTCTGAGACCGCAATCTCAAATGCTTATCTACGTGGGGCATCTGGCTCGCTTCCATCATTCAAGTACTATCTGCCTGCCATTTTCATAAAGATGGAGAAGGACCATTTTCCCCTCTCTGAAGTCATACACACAAAGTAACTTTCTTCCCCTAAGTTTCAAGAGATTCCCCCAGGAAAAGATATGGGTTATTCTTAGATTCATTTGTCAATCTTGTCTTTTGGGAGAGGGAGTGGTGGCACTAATTTCCCTTCATAGGACTGAATCATGAGGCTTGAAACCAAAAGCAAAAATAGGTCTCTGGGGTTCTGTATTAAACTCCTTCCCATTGAAGGAACGGAGACTTGGCAAAGGGTGGAAAATCAGCGATTCCAGTTGCAACTCTTGCTAAGCAAGCTGTCCTGAGCTATGCACACTGACTGCAAGCTACACAACAATCTGCACACCCCCCATTAACTGCAAGCTAAACAATCTGCATACAGCGCACATTAACAGCAAGCTACACCACAATCTCCGCACACTGGCACAAGTCTTTAGGCTTTCCTTTTTTTTGGGGGCGGGGGGGCAGTGCTAGGGATTGAACCCAGGGCCTTGGGCATGTGAGGCAAGCACTCTACCTACCAACTGAGCCATATCCCCAGCCCCCTTTAGGCGTTCCTTCTTATTCAAGAAAGAGTTGGGTTATACAGGACTGAAAGTCTTACAACAAACTAAAAAGTACATTTCCCTACTTCATTTGCTCAAAACAATGCCTTAAGAATCAACTAAAAGTAGTGTTCTGGACTTTGGAAGTACACCGTGCCTAAGACACATGATGTCTTTAGGACATTTACATTCCAGGGGTGGGAAGACACAAAAATAGGAAAAAGGGAGGCAAACCAATAACCGACAGTCGAAGGAGTCAGTATTACGAAAGACAGAAAGGCATAGAATAGTGACAAGTCAGAAATAGGGAAGGGCTCACTACATGGATGGCTAGAGAAGACCCCTGAAGAGGTGGCATCTGAGCAGAGCCCCGAGTTGTCAAGGAGAGCCAGCCATGCTCAGATGTGAAGGAAATATATTCCAGGGAGAGGAAACAGCGAGTGTAAGGGGCCTTGGGGTAGCATGACGGTGGTGTGGTCAAAGAACAGGAAGCAAGTCGGCGTGGTGCAGAGGAAGGGGAGAAGCAGGTATCACCTGCAGGACTGCAGCCTTGGTGAGGGCTCCTACCCTCCAAGAGCAATGGAAACCCAAGGGTTCTGGGCAGAGGAATGGCATAGCTGACATGATTCATATTTTGGCACTTGGGACGGTATATGAAGAATGGTTTCAAAATCTGGAAATTGAGAAAAGACTTTGATGTAACAGAGATGATCCCTCCAGATCCCGCTTATCTTTTATGGTGCTTTTGTTTAAAAAAAAAAAAAAAATCCTAGACTTTTGTGGTATTTCAGAAGGAGGGAAGAAACCCACAAGTCCAGCTCTCCTTCACTACCAAGTCGCCACCACCTTCACAGAACAACGCTCACAGTCACATGACAGCCTCTCAGCGTGTGTGCACCTGAAAAGCTGGTCAGTTGAGGCCCCTACTTATCCTGAAGCAGCCCACGTCAGCCAGGGAACTGGAAGGTGGGATGCTCAGGTGATGGAACAATGCACAAACCCAGATTCCTTCTTCCAAGTTGGAAATAAGGCTGATCCCCTGGAGTACATGGTTGCTGCAGAGGAGATGCTGGGTCAAGAAACCGTACCCTGCAGGAGGACTGAAGAGGGATGGGGGTGCTGGGGACAGCACTAGAGCAGGTTGGGTTGCATACTTTTGTCGTTATGTCAACGTGTATCCTGGTGGTGCATCATTAACCAAAAAGCATTAAAATAAATAAATAAATAAAATAAAAACCACCCCACCCCCACAGGGAAACAATGACCAGTCTGACATGTGCACTTCTCAAGGACGCCACGGACACTCGGATCACTCTGAACTCATGAGGGCTAAACCTTAGTCAAAACTCCTGAAGGCAAAGAGCCCAGTATTAAATTCACCACGCAGAACTTGATTCAAATGGAAAGAATGGGCACACATGCCACTGGACGTTTCTTTTTATGTAATTTCTTTAGGCAGAATTATGCAGGGTGGATTTCAAAGCTTTCCTCCTGATTTTGGTTAAGAGCTGTCCCCTGTATCAGTGGCAATTTTGAGCCAAGTCTGCCCCTTCCCCTTTCACGTTCTTGGAATCAGAGGAAAAACACACAGATGAAGATGTTAACTGAAAGGAAAAAAAAAAAAAATGAAGAGATCATTCGAGAGAGAACAAAAGCCTGATTTGCAGGGCTCCAGGTAAAAAATAAAAATGCTTAAAAAGAACTTTAGCGATAAAACTGCCAATTAATACATTTAGACAAGAATGAAAATTGAATGTTAAACAACCTCTAATTTTCAACTTTCCCAGTTTGGGCAGGGAGTCTATCAGTAATTTTTCCTTATTTCGCCCTAAAATGTTTGGACAGTCAGTGAAAATAAGGAAGGAAAATGATTTTAGTAGATGCAAAGTCAAAGGCAAGTGACCAAGATCTCTAAGTAGCTAAGTTTATGACAACAGAAGAAATGAGTCTGCAACAGAGAGAACTTTTAAAAACTGCTGGGCTGAGGTGTAGCTCAGTGCAAGAGTGTGTGTCCAGCATGCAGGAGGCCCTGGGGTCAGCCCCAGCACTGGGGGGTTTGGGGGCGGGGACTGCTGCTGCCAAAGAAAACACCCATTTGGGTTTAATTCCACCTGCTGGCTAAAGTGGGAAGTCCCAGGTGGCCCGGGCAAGTTCAACAAGAGGATCCAGATTTCTCAAATCCTCAATAACATTAAAAGGTAGATGGATGGAAGGATGGGAAGGAGAAGAGGGCAGAGGGAGGAGGGAGGAACACAGGAAGAATATGAGTCAAGTTAGGGGTCGCTTTCAGGAACAGTTTCTCCTGCTCTCCTGGGAAGTACCGCTGTTCGGAACACAGAATGCAGGGAGGCAGGGCTTGTGCAAATGAGAAGCTGCGCTCTTTTAACCAAGCTTGAGAGTTAAAAGGAGGGTAAAGCAACAGGAGGCCACGGCGGAGAGTTGTGCGCACCACCATCATTTTATGACAAGAGATTCATCACCCACCTGCCCCATAATGACCTGAGAATTAAACCCAATTGGCAATAAATTTAATGCAGACCTCACTGGCACGTAGACTGTAGATTCAAAGCCTCTGTTACTGTGGATTTATTTGATGTCATTCTTTTATATGTGTAGAGTTGGATTTTTGCCCCCTTAAGAAATGTTTCCTAGGAAAAAAAGATGCGGGGGAAAGTATTCAAATGTCAAGGCTGTCGAGGAAATGAGCAGGCGTAGAGTGTGGCCGAGCCTAACTGTGAACCTTTCCACTTGGGCACATCCTAGTCACTTGCCCAAATTCCTAGCTCTGCATATTTGAAAGCCTTCTCTCATTTTTGGATGACTGAGATGATCAGAAATCTTCCAACGTGTTCCTTTAACTTTGAGCACAACAAAAACTATCAGTTCTCACTAAATCCAGACTTGATAAAAACATTCTAATTGCGACCCAGGGCAGAGTATCACCTAGAGAACAGCTACGGAGTCACCTGGTAAGACGCTGCGGTTATCCACACACATGGAGAAGATGCGCTCGTAGACCAGCTTTCCTGGAGGGAAAGAACAGACGGTGTGAGCATCACACACAACAGGAGCAAACACTAAATAAACGTCTGTTAATTAGACACAAGACACGTCATCGCCCAGGCATCCTTGAACTTGTAAGAGCATGCTGCCACCCAGTGGCAGCACGTTAAGCCACAGGGGTATTTTTGTTTGGCTTTTAATCAAAGAAGGGACTTGGACTTTCTGCGAGGGGACGAAATGCGACCATTTTACTCTGCAGAGTTTTGACTCAAACTCGGGCGATGGAACCTCCAATTCCTCCACGTAAAAACAGTCCCATCCTCTTCTACATTCTGTTAGATCAGAGGCAGCCCATGGGCTGAACCCAGCCTCAAACCAGGCTTATTTGGCATTTTTTTTTTTTAATTAGTTACCAAGTAAACTCAGAACTCATGAAACACTGACATTTTCATATAAGATGTGCCAACGAGTGGCCCCATCCTTACAAACAACACACAGCTGGAGCAGCTGAGCAGCCGATTCCCCGAGGGCGTGCACTTCTGGGGCTGCATCAGCCTCCCCTCCCTCCTGGGCCTAGAGGTGCTAGAATTCGGGATCAGTGGAAAGCAAGCGTCACAGGGCAGAGGCTGTGCTTGCTCCCTGACCCACACCTGACATGGAGTGGGTGCCCAGTTGCTGGACAGATGGACACTGCAGGTTCTGGGGGCCCTGGGCCACCAGCTCGCCACTCAGGTTCACTGATGCAGCACACAGTATCCCCGGGGGGGACGGTAAACCCGATGGCTGTGCACCCGTAAAGCTCATCCACGAAGCCAGGGGGACTCTGGACTCTAAAGCCAGCATAAGCAGCTTTATTCTGTATGTGGATTTTGGAAAATGCTGTCAATACACCGGGGATAAAAATGACAGCTCTTCATCTTCTGACCCCTCCCTAGTCACCTTCAGTTTGTGAGGACTTGCTCCTTTTCAGAGCCCCGTTATTCAGGGCAGCCAAGAGCAGACTGCCCCGTAAGTGGAAACGAGGAGTCAGAAGGATCACATCTGATCAGAGACTTGGGATCAGATGATGTCACCAGTGTCAGGAGAGTGAGGTGGGACACTGCCTGGCACCTCTCCTACAGCCACCTGCACTACAGTCGCCTGAAGACCTGGGGGAAGCACAGGCTGCTGGGCCACCAGTGGCGGCTGACCAGGAATGTGGCCCTTGAACCACGGTGAAGGGAGATCCTTCCACACACTCAAGGGTGAGAGCCACCGGTAGAGGACACGCCAGGGACTCTGGGATCTAGGAACAGTGACAGGCATCCCACCTCCCTCCAACCCGCTTTTTCACACACCTGGCTGCACCTTCAGAGCACCGGGGGCTCCTACAAAGACCTGGGCATCCGCTTCCACCCTCGGAGGTGCAGACGTAACCGTTGGGGTGCAGCAGGGACACCGAGTGTCCTCGGGGAGCTCAGCGCCCGAGAAGCTTTAACAAACAAGCCCCAGTCTCAGTGCCACCTGCCGCTTCTTCCTGGCAGGCCTGCTTTCTTTCGTTACTGGGGCTCTGGGCTCCCCACGGCAGCCACGCCTGGCAGAGAGACATCCCCCATGATGCCCACAGAGCCCAGCAGCAGCTGCAGGCTGTTTCGCCTCAGCCCTCACACAGCAAGTCACACCGGCAAATGGCACTTCTCACCTCCCACGTGCACAGAACAGACTCGGCTGAAGCACCCTTTACTCTTACTCAAAAGCTTACCATCTCTAAAACTAGCTTGTAAAACATACAACTGCTGTATGTCACTTTGTTGTCTAAGGGGCCTTGAAACTAAAAAGTTATTTTCAAACAAGCTTCTTTTTCTTTTGTTAAACTACTGGACAACTATTTTTGAGACATACCCAATCCTAGGTGGAGAAACCAAGGCTCAAGTTCTTACAACTTTGGAAGAGGAGAGGCAGGCAGGGAAGCAAGAGGCCCACCTGTGCCCACAGCCTCTAGTGAAGCCTAACAAAAGCCAGGCCTGTGCCTCCCGCTGTGCATTCCTGGGCTGCATCCCACATCCTTGCAAGATGCTGTAACCCCTGTTGATCATCAGCAACCCCAGACACCTGCTCCTACTCCACCACGCATCTCATGGAGCAGAGAGTGCGTGAAAAGAGAGGGACCACAGGATCCGTCTTTCCACCCAAGGTGGGCAGGGCTCTGCTGCTCGTCTAAAAACTGCAAACTCGGACACCAAAGCACAAGTCTCTGTGAGCACCTGCCACGCAGGCTGCCTCAGTGGACCTGAGGAACGGTGCTCAGGGAAGACCAAACAGCACCCCTGCCCTGTGGACGCCCCATTCTGAGTGGGAAGGGAGGGCGGGGCCCAGGCAGCCTGCCTGTGTGCTGGGTCACAGGTAAAACGTCCCCACGGTTCAATTCCAAAGGACCTGGAAGGTGCCAGTAGAGATCCCCTCTGTGCACTGGCCACTCCAGAGTCACTTTCCCTCGCACCCTGGGTGGCAGACACAGGGGAACACGAGTCCCACTCCAGTCTGTCGTCCTCCTGCAGCAGCTCTGCAGCCACCCTGCATCGTGGCCTCTCCACTGCACGCACACCTGGGGACCTCCCCTCTGGTGACAGAGCACAGCCTCATTCTCAGGGCACCAGGACTTCTGCTATATGGATGATCATGACTTAACCAGTCCCCAAGGAGGGCCACTTGGGTCATTCCCATCTTCTCCACTTACTAGAACAAATTTCCAGAGGCGACATCGCTGGGTCAAAGGCACACACCTTTACAACTTCCTCAGTGTGGGAAACTGTCCCCACGAGCCACGAACAGGAGGAAAGCAGCAGGTGTGGCTGCAGAGCGTCCGAGTGTGGGTCCCAGCCATGCCACTCACTACACAGCAGTCTTGAGCAAGTGACTTCCTTCTACGCCTCAGATTCCTCACCTCTGAAGCGGGGACAATGACAGACTCTCTCTCCTAGGGCTGCCATACAGACCATGTGGCCACTCTGCAGGCGGCTAGGATAGTCTGGCCCAAGGACAGCACTTGTTGAGGGTTGGTGACTCTCATCCACCGTGAAGGATGCATATCTCAGCTTGCAGAGCCCAGGCTGGGCACCAGGAGGGGCTGGAGGTGTGGCTGCCCCGAGCCTCTGCAAGGTGAGCTTGCCCTCTGCGTCCAGCCAGGCCTGCAGGGTGGGAACTGGGTCTCTTCAGGGTGCCCCAGAGATGGCTTCACTCAGGGACGCTGGTCATGAACAGGGAACTTGCCGAGGGCTGGAGGAGACCAGAAGAGGACAACCAGGAGGACCAACGGGGCCACAGCCTCCCCACTGATGTCCCTGCTCCCTGGGGGCCAGCTCTGTGCAGGACCCGGCAAGGTTCTGCCGGTATGTGACTCGACACCTGTCCTGGGAGCCTAATTCACCATCCCCTGCCTCCCCTGGGCCACATCGCCCTTTCCTAACACCAGATGTGCCGTCTCAGCCTCACACCCAGCCCCCTAGCACCCCAGGCCACCCACTCATCTCAACCCAGCAGCCAGAGGGACCCTGTTAAAACACAAGTGGGGTCATGCCCCCTGCTGCTGGGGCCCCTGTGCCCTCTGGTCACTGGGTTCCTGCTCCCCCCCCCCCCCGGCCTGGCTCCTTGGGGCCTCTGCACAGGCTCATCTCTGGCTGTGGACACCTGCCCTGGCCTCTGGCCCGAGGCCCTTCAAGCGAGCACCACTAAGTACTTTCCAACGAGGCCTCCTGAGCCCTCTACTTGAGGTTGCAGCTGCCCCGCCAGGTTCCTCTCCTCCTCCACCCCTCACCCAGCTCTGCTTGCCTTTCCTCCACAGCACTGATCACCCCCACACAGCAGGGGCCACCCAGCTGCTTTGCAAGCTCTCTGTTGGTCCCCAACTGGCCACAAAAGCAGGACTCTGTCTCTTCACTGTGCCCAGTGAGTGCCCGACACCAGCGCTCCACACCCTGTGGCCATCGACAGAATAGGGAGAAAGGAGGCGAGAGGAGGAGTCGGGAGCCGCTCTGGACAGGAGTGATGCATGTGGCAAGCCACAGTGTTGTGAACTATGAGCATCCAACACAAAGTGGGCGGCACTGCCGTTGCCCCTGTGTTCGCTGGCTCTGCCTGTGATCCCCGCACAGCACGTGAGATGGGCATGGCCTCCCAAGACGTCAACTACTGACAGCAGACATCAGGAAGCTAGACTCAAGCCCCTGAAACCTGACCCCTTGCCTCATTTGAACGGCTTCTCCCCAATAAAAGGGTTCAGCATGTGCTCCTCGCCCTTTCTTGCCTGCCTTGACCCCCTTGTGGGAGCTGCGGCTGAGGAGTGGCCACTGAACCCAAAGAAAAGGTACTCTGTGTATTTAGTCCCCAAATTCCCTTGGAATGACTCTGACCGGTTTATCATGTGTCACAACAAGGAGGGACGCAGATCCTTCTCCCCCCAAGCCAGCATCTTTCCAGGCCTGTCACCACTGAATTTCAGCGAACTCTACAAATATTCAACTCATGGTCTTGAAGTTGCTGGAAATTCACCCACTTAATGAAAACTGACCCGTGTGCCGTTAATGAGTCCACCAACACGTGTATTTAGAACGCCTGGAGCCAAGTGGTATGTAAAACGAACACAGGACACCTTCCTAGTGTCCCCAACTGATCAGATTGAGCACACGTCACCCCAAAGATCCCGAGAACAGCCAGACCACCATAACCACCTAGAGACCAGACGACATCCCCACATACCTTCCCACACCCGCCCGCCCTCTCAACTTCCCTTTAACAGGGGAGCTGGGAACCCCCAAAACGTCTCTAGATGAGAGTGTGTGAAGCCTGTCCCCTGCGCCTTAAACTTATTTAAACTTATTTCTATGTTTGTCAAGAGCCCCAGGGGGCCCGAGCCGCGGCTGCCTCGCCAGGGCTCCTTGGAGCTCCTCCAGGGACACCCAGAACCCCTCCAGCGGGGCTGCCCCTCCTCGTGCTCGGCATCCACTCTCCTTTTCTTCGGGCAGCATCCCCTCTTTCCTCTGGCTCCCCCCAGGCCTGAGAAGTCGGGGTACCTCCTCCCCAGATGCCACGCCCGGCTCTTGAGTGACAGGCGGTGTGAGCCACCAGGGGTGGGAGTCCAGGTCTCCCGCTGCGATGCTTCCCTGGGACGGCGAGCAGGAAAGCTGAGGGAGGCGAGGGCTTGGGAGTGCGAGAGTGAAAGCAGCCCACCCCAGGGAAGACAAGAGAGAGACGGGTCCTGACGCCACCATGTGAGCTCCCGGATCCAGCTGTACCTATGGCCCCGATACGGTGCCACAGTGGGTATTCTTTAACGTGTCCCAAAGGCCCAGGAGTCAAGGGCCTGGTGTCCAGCATGTCCTGCTGAGAGGGGTGGGACCCTGAAGAGATGGAGCCTTGTGGGAGGTCTTTAGGTCACTACTCCTGAACTTTCAGCATGAAGCCCCCTGCTCCCAGGCTAGTTAGGTTTTCTGCCACTTGTTTTAGCTAATACCCTCAGGCCCTGTCTCTCCAACAGGCCCAGGACATGCGAACCGACTGGGTCTCCTGACATTTTGTTTTTTGACCCATCAGATCTTTTGCTGGGTTGCAGACAAGACTTGCTGGATTGGGAGCTCATGGGCCCGTCCTTGGTAGGACAGCCAGTGCCTCTGCTCTGACCTGCTCTCAGGCAGCTCCTTGGTGAACACCACATATGGCTGAGGGAGCCGCCTGGTTTGGGCAGAGTGCCCACAGCAGGATGTTCTGGCTCAACTCAGGGCGAAGCAGCAGGCCTCGGGCACCGCCGCCCCTCAGGGATGCTCTTCAGTCTGGACATCTCTACTGGACTCCAAAAGGTCACCCTGCCTCCAGCGTGGGGCACAGGGCCAGAGGCAGCCACGATGACATAGAATGACCTCAGAGGACCGCAGTTGTCCTCAGGCAGGGGACTCTGGCAAGGATGGAGGTTCTCAACAGTGAAGCCAGAGAAAACGGGGCCTGAACAGAAGACCTGACGACTGGACCCAGGCACGTGGGAAACACGCTCAGGCTCCCCACGAGGGTAACTGGGTACACGGAAGCCATGCCCTGTGACAAGAGATCCGCAGGGGCCGGGACAGGGCTGGGAAGGCAGGTCGTGTTCAGTGCCACAGTTGGTCCCAAAGGCCCAGGAGTCAAGGGCCTGGTGTCCAGCATGCCCTGCTGGGAGGGGTGGGACCTTGACTAAATGGAGCCTCGTGGGAGGTCTTTAGGTCACAGGGGGTGCAGGGGACATTATGGGACCCCAGACCCCTGCTTGCCCTTCTGCTTCTTGGTCCTCCTATGAAGGGAGGGGATTGGCTCCACCACGGGCCTAAAAGCCACGGGTCTGCCCAGTCATGAACTGGAACCTGTAAGACTCAGCCTGAACAAACCTCTTCTCCTCATCTGCCGACTACATCAGGCATTTTGTTATAGTGACAGAGAGCTAACACATTCAGTTCTGAAAAACGTGAGTTTCAGATGCCCTTGAGGTAGCCACAGACCACAGCTGGCTCAGCTAGCACGTGGGCTCCCCAACTTCGTGTATTCATTTATCAGTCTCTCCAAAGACTAGAAAAAAAATAACATCCAAGATTTTTCAAAAACAGCACCCTTTGCAGTTGGAGAGAAGAAGTAACTTCTAACGTTCTGAAGCAGAGTAAGGTAACTACAGTCGACAACAATTGAACATTTCAAAGTAGGATTTCGCATTTTCCCAAAACACAGCAATGATAAATGTCTGAAGATAAGCTATGCCAATCACCCCAATCTGATCATTATGCACTTATGCATATCTTCATGCTCTATCACATAAATATTTTCCATGTGAGTCAGTTAAAAATAAACACAAGGGAAACACGCTAACAGACCAGGAGGTATGGTCTGGTCCCTTCCTACTCATCTAATTCCTTAGACCACACAGGGCCTACCTTAAAGCACCACAGCCACCTGACAGAACAAACGTATTTCCTACGTATGAAATGAACATGGTGCTTACCAAACGTGTCCAGTATGTCGGTGATGAGGACAAACTTGCTCGGGTAGAACCGAATCACACTCGTGTCTGAAAGCAGCTTTGAACACTAGAAAGAGAAAAGAAAATTCACTGTCTGACTTGGCTGGGACCCTCCAGGCCTGGAGGATGAATGACCTCTGCCAGCAGGTTCAGGTCTCTCCATGGCCAAACCCTGTGCAGCACTGGGGACGACGTGAGAAGCAAGACCGTTGTGTTTGACAAACGGCTGAGACTCTGCTCACGACTGACTCTCTTTAAGGAAGGTGCTGGAAAGCCAAGCTCCAGGAGAGCCCAGGGCCTCACAGTCTAGTCCCCAGCCTGGCACCCATCTCCTGGACCAGCCTGTCCCGATGGCTTCCGTGCATGGCTTCCTCTGGTTTATTTCAGCCTGGTTGGATTCCTATGAAGTGACCTCACAAGTAAATCTCTATGGCTCCTTCAACTATATGGATTACTTACATTCCACCCTGAGCGTCCCTCTAAAGGGGACCGTGACAAGCTTCACGAGCACGTTTCTTGGGTGCTGAGGACACTTCAGCTTGGACAATCCCTACATCCTCCCTGTGCCAAAGGGAAGGCCACAGCCACACAATGTGGCACCAACCACTCCAGGTTGAGTTGTCTTTTAAAATAAGAGGCAGGAGAGTTCTACCTTGAAAAACTGGATTTAATTCCCTGTCATTATGAATTCAAAAGTCAGCAAAAGTAATCAAGTAACTCCCCTGTATTTTATCATCCCAACAGTTAACCCTCAGAAAGACATGTCATTTAAAAATCAAAAAATTTTAGAGGGGCATGGGGCACATGCCTGTAATCCAGGGGATTCAGGAGGCTGACGTAGGAGGATCCCAAGGTTGAGGCCAGCTTGGGCAACTTAGTGAGGCCCAGTTTCAAAAAAGCCCAAAGGAGGGGGTACAGCACATGCCCAATAGGCATGATGCCCTGGGTTTAAACCTCAGCACTGTAACAAGAGAGGGCGACAGGCATTTTGCTTTGGCATTGTTACCCACTAAGCTGTCGGAGTCACCAACTTCTCCTTAGCATTATACACCTCAAAGCAAAAGACACCCTCCCACAGCCCAGACCCTCCTTAGTGGATGCAAGCTGGTAAACCAGCAGTGCCCACAGAGAGCAGGGCAGCTGCATGTCTACGGAACTCCACTTCCCGTCACCTCACTGACTGGGTCTCAGGTGCCCTTTCACAAGGGTTCCAAGTTAAACCACTGCCCTGGCGGATTCCAGCGCTGGGGGTGGGGCAGCTCTGAATCCTGGAGACTGTTTACGGCTCTTAGTTCCTAGGAACTGATGTGTCCCCAGTTCCTACCCAGAGCCAGGACTGCAGGGCGTACCCCAGAGTGGCTGCCCCAAGATTCACACAGAAACACAAGGACTCAGAATAAAAAAGACAATTTTTAAAAGAACAAACATTAAAAGACGTGATCCAGTTTCAAAGCTTACTATGATGCTACAGTTTGACAGCATCAAACTGGCAAAAGGACAATCGTATAAATGGTTGGAATTAAACACCGAGGCACAGACGCTAATGCCTGAATTTATGGCCAGCTGACTTGAACAAAGGTAACACCACCAGTCAACAGGGGGAGGAACCTTCCACGCACCAAAACACTGACTCTTAACACACATAACTCAGAATGATGGACCACAGACCTAAATCCAAGTGCTAACTACCTTCTAGAAGACAACATGGGAAAAGCCCTCACTACCTTTGATCAGGCAGAGTTCTAAGACCTGAGTCCAAGGGCATGAGTCAACATGAGAAAGTTCATGAGGTTTGTTAAAGCTGAAGCCTGCACTTGGAAAGACACCGTCATGAAGAGACAAGCCAGCCTGGAGTAGTCTCAGGCATGCCAACGTCACTGCCTGAGTGCAGTGGGGGCCCTAAGTCCACCTCACCCACCTTAAGAAGGCTGCAGTTGCCTGAAGTTACTAAGCTCGTTGTACGACTGCCCACCAAGGAAAAAAACACCTAATGACACATGACACATTGCTTAGCACAGGTCCCTGCTGTTAAGCAACAGACAACTGTACTCAAAGAACTTGCATCAAGAACCCATGAGGAGCAAAGGACGTAGGTCAGTGGTAGAGCACTTGCCTCACACACGAGGCCCTGGGTTCAGTCCCCAGCCCAATAAATAAACCAAAAGGAATACAGGGCAGGGGCATACCTGCCATCCCAGCAACTCAGAGGCTGAGGCAGGAGGACTGCGAGTTCAAGGCCAGCCTCAGCAACTTAATGAGGACTTGTCTGAAAATAAAAAATGTTTAAAAAAGGGCTGGGATGTAGCTCAGTGGTAAAGTGCGTCTGGGTTCGTCCACTTCCCAGTACCAAAGAAAAAAAGAGTACATGGGCTTAGTGGTAGAGCTTTTGTCTAGCACACACCATGCCCTGGGTTCCAGCCCTAGCACAAAAAAAAAAAAAAAAAGAGGGAAAAAAGGAATATATAATTATTACAACTCAACAAGATACCAGCTTTTAAAAGGGGCGGGCCATGAATAGGCATTTCACTCAAGAGGATATGCAAATAGCCAATAAGCACAAGAAACTCCACATCATTAATCTCAAGGCTTTGTAAATCAAAAGCACAAGGAGATATTTCAGACTACTAGGCTGCTTAGGCTAAACGGGTGGACCATGGTGGTGCTGGAGATGTGGGGGACCTAGGGCCCCTGGGCCCTGCTTATAGGAACGTAGATGGTGCTATTTTACTTAACAGTTGAACAGTTTCTTTCTCAACAAATTAAACTTACCATATGAGTCAGCAAGCCTATTCCCAGGAATTTACCTAAGAGAATGAAAACATAAGTTCAAAGACTCATGTGCAAACGTTCCTGGCAGTATTTTTCAACACCGGAGTGGAAACAATCCCAATGTCCATCAACTTGTCCATGGATACACAAAATGTGGGCATCCAGTCAATGGAGTAAAAAGCACAAAGTGCAGACGCATGCCACAAGACGAACGACTCTCAAAACCATCAAGCTAAACGAGAGCAGCCAGATGCAAAGGACTGGGTACCGACGGAGCCCTCATGTATGAATTGTCCAGGAAAAGCCGGTGAGGTCAGAACGCAGTCTGTGGGTTCCTGGGGCTGGGTATGGCAGCAGGGTTTGAATGCAAATAGGCCTGAGGGAATTGGGGACTAGGAAAATGCTCCAAAACCGGATCCTGTGCGACAGCTGCCCGACTCTAGACATCTACTGAAAATCACTGATTTTCACACTTAGAACAGGTGGACTTTTTCTTCCTGGGGTGCTGGGGTTGGAACCCAGGCCGAGTGCACACCGGGCAAGTGCTCTACTCCCAAGCTACATCGCCAGCCCTTAGGTGGACTTTGTGACCTGTAAAATATACTTTAAGCAAGTCGCCAGCTTCCCCACAGAAAAACCCTTGCAGCAGAAAAAGGAGACAGACTCCCCTCACCCATCCACGCTGTGCCCTCGGCGCACAGCATCGGCACTCTTAAGCAGATGTGGATGTAACCGGCACTCACCATGTCAACATGAGCTGAATCTCTTCCAGATGTCAAGCTCAGTTTCACGCCATCACAGAGAGACGCTGCTTATGAAAGCCCTTCTCAGCACAGAGCCGCTCACCTGTGAGTGGTGACCCCTCGTGGGCGGTGGGGGACCAGTGTCAGGGGTGTTTACTCATGAATTAAGGCCGGGTGCTGAAGAGCAACAGCCTGATGTGAAGCTGCAGGGACACACCCCTGCCACACGGAGCCCTCAACACTCCAAGGGCCCGGCAGAGGCCCCGGGCCTCCGAACCATCCTCACAAGAGGCAGGTAAGACAAGTGCCACGTTTTCAGTGTCAAGTGACAGTGAGGCCTGTACTCTCAACTAAATGGCTCTTAAAAGGGGCCCTTCAGAAATCATCAACTCTGCCCTGAGGACAGTGGCTTGTGAATGATCCCTCAGACGTGTACTTCTGGGCATGTTTTGCCAAGACAGGATGATCTTCAAAGTCAGAAACCAGAATAAGCTGCTTTCCTTCCAGGACCTGCCCTGTGACCAGGGGTTCTCACGGATTAGCAGATTCCCCAGCATGGAGGATTTAATGAGCACACTTCTAACAGTAGGGCACACTCCCATCACCGCACGACCACGCAGAGTGTCTTAAAAAGTCATGTATAGCCAGCACAGTGGCGCACGCCTATGATCCCAGGGGCTCAGGAAGCTGAGGCAGGAGGATCTCGAGTTCAAAACAAGCCTCAGCAAAAGTGAGGCACTAAGCAACTCAGTGAGACCCTGTCTCTAAACAAAATACAAAATAGGGCTGGGGATGTGGGCTCAGTGGTCGAGTGCCCCCATGTTCAATTCCGGGTACCCCCTCCCCACCAAAAAACTGCACATTATCAGAGACACACGCTCAATGATCACAAAGGTACCAAGCCAGCCCGATCAAGTAGACCTGAAAACAGTTGCTCAGTCTTTGGTGTGTGCGGGAGAAAGATGGTGGAGCAGATGGGAAGCGGAAGGAGGGGCAGGACAGAGACTGGCACACTCCAAGGCCATGGGTAGAGACTCCACTGTTGGCAAAGTGAAGGCTCATCTCCCTCCACAGACTAACCTGGCTCAAGCTTCAACAGCACCTAACATACAGGACAGGGGAGGCCAGAGCCCCAGACCAATGCCAGGCCCCAAGCAGGAGTGACTAAAGGGGAACGTCAGGTCCCACCCTGGACAGCTACTTCCACAGCAAGACCAGAGGGGCAAGAACACGGCTCCCAGGAGTACAATGCCAAGGCCGTGCAGGAGGGGATGGCGGCAGCTGCGCACAGAGGCCGTGAGGCGGGAACTGCAGTGGAGCCACACTGAGCCTGCCTTGGAGCCAAGACACCAGATGCAGGGCTCAAGACAACAGGTGACCACACACCAGAAGACGTTCTTGAAAAGAGGAGGAGGAACCCATCTCAACAGATGCCCAAATCCCAGACCTTGAAAACCTGAGCAAACAGGCAAACACGTCTCCCTGAGTTACAGTCCAGCCAAGGGACACACGGACATGGAGGGGACGGGACGCCAAAGGCAGGCTTTTAAAACCCGATGATTAAAATGATTAATGAGCTAAAATAAGACCTAAGGAATGAATTAAGGAATCAATTAAGAATAATTACAGGAGGCCACAGACCATTTCAGCAAAGAGATTCTGAAAAGAAATCAATTGGAAAGCCCGGGAATGAGGCACAGTGAATCAAATAAGAAATCCACTTGTGATATCAGCAGACTTCACTGCACAGAAAACAGAACCTGAGGCCTTAAGACAGGGCTTTGGGGCTACAACACTAAGTAAAGACAAATTAAAGACCATGATCAGAACACACACAAACACTGGGACATTAAGAGACCAAATTAATGTCAAAATTAACATTAAGAGTTAAGAGTCAGTGAGACAGAGGGTATAAAAATACAGGCTAGGGGCACTAGGAACCTATTCCAAACCTCAGGAATGAGATGGATATCCATGTACAGAAAATATTAAGCCCAAACAGACAAGATTCACAAGAATCTCGCCAATACACATCCATCATCAGAATGCCTAACAGAGAACAAGGATTGAATATCGAAAGCTTCAAGAGAAAAACATCAGGTCACAACTAGAGGAAGACTCAAGTTCATCCTGACTTCAACTCAAAGAGTCTAAAAGCCACCAAAGCTACCATTCAGAACTGAAGAGGAAATAAAAAGAATCCATGACCACTAAACTAGCCCTACAGAAGGTACTTAAACACTGCACAAAGAAGTCAAAAATCTTTAGTGTGAGCTGGGCATGGTGGCACATGCCTGTAATCCCAGCGGCTTCAGAGGCCGAGGCAGGAGGATCACAAGTTCAAAGCCAGCCTCAGCAAAAGCAAGGTGCTAAGCAACTCAGTGATGCCCTGTCTCTAAATAAAATACAAAATAGGGATGGGGAGGTAGCTCAGTGGTCAAGTGCCCCCAAGTTCAATCCCTGATACCCGCCCCTCCAAAAAATAATCTTTAGTGTATGGAAGTCATAAATATGTCAGAATAGTTGTACCAGGACTCACATACTGCATAACCCAAGGGGTACCATCTCTTCTGCAATCCAGCATCCAGGAGTGCTTCCTGGAATTGTACAGTGTACAACCTGTGCAGCTGCACATAGTGGCCCTGGGATTAATCATTTCATAAAAACACAGATTCATAATCATAGCCTTTCAAAGGAAGTATGTGAAAAAGATAAATAAATGAGGGCAAGACCCTGAAGTCTGGAGAAGTGGGAGGCACTAGACCTGACCTGAATGACGATCTTCAGGGCCTTCACTTTCTGGTCAGAGGCCCAGGCGTCCTTCAGTGACTGGTTGAGTTCCTCTATGCGGTTCACGTAATCCTGCTGAGTCAAGTTCAACAGCTCCTTTTGGGATCCCTGTGGGTGGAAGGCAAAGGGGTAGGCACAGAAAGAGGGAAAACTCTGTTTGACCACCACCTCCATTAGAAAAAACCGGGTACCAGCTGCGACCTGTAAACACCCCTCATGGCCCTACCAGGACTGACAGCTGTGCTTTGCAATCAAAGAGGCCCTTCGGGTTTTCTGCCCAGGAGTGGAGTGCAGGGGCCGAGGCAGGCCTTGGAGGCAGGCAGGGTCTGAGCTACACAGCTCCGTCTCTCAAGAATGGCATGATTCTGGGGACCATACCTCCTGAGCTCTGGTGAGTGGGACAGGACTCACCTCATTCCCCACCGACTGGGGCCGACATGGGCCAGGTGTGGTACTGAAGGCCGGGTGTACAAACATCTCTGCTCAGATGCTCAGGCACAAAGACAGTCTCCCTACACCACTAGGGTTTAAGATAAGTGCTTGCAGGGAACAGGGAGTCAGGCCCAGAGGTACACCTGTGTTCCCAGGTACTCGGGAGGCTGAGGCAGGATTCCCTGAGCTCAAGAGTTCAAGGGCTACACAGTGAGGCCCTGTTTCCAAAAAAAAAAAAAGTAAAGAACAAAGTGATGTGGACAAGCCCTCGTGGACCCCAGAGCCAGCTGGGCCTGGAAGTGGCCAACTCAAGGGGAGAGTGCTGGGGACAGGGAGTCCCTCAGCAAAAGCTGTGGGCACAAGAGCACACTGCCACCCCCACAGGTGACATGCCATGCAGGCAGATGTGTGGCCTGGTCCTCCACAGACACAGCAGTGCTCCTGGTCCCCAGCTGTCTTGGGGGGGCTAGTCTCACTGCTCCCAGGAGGGAGGGCACACGGATACACGTGACAGTGCAGGGCCACATGCTTCTCACACACATACTAGATTCCCCAGGAAAGAGCTCCTTCAAAGGGCCTCAGAGCAGAAGGCTCAGGAAATCTGGATGGATCCCAAGCGGTCATCTGAGCTATGAGGCAGAGGCTTCCCTGCCCCTCTGCAGTAAGCAGCTGTGTGATCGGCCTGGAGAATGAGCTACGAGCAGAATGGTCTGTGTTCCTTCTGGGCTTTGGCAGCGAGAAATTACCCCCTATTCAGCTCAGCTTGACAACCTTGGAAGCCAAATGTTGAGAAGCAGCGTCACAAGACAACGCGATGTCTGCCACCCACACAGGGCATGCACGGTGAGCCAGCAGGAAACCTTGGTTAGGTTAAACCACAGATACGGGCTTTCTCGTTACTGCAGCGAAACCCAGCCTTACCCTCACTTATCTATGCTGACCTGAGAGCCACCGGCAGCCACTGCTGCTGGGAGCAGAGAGAAGCAAGGACAAAAAAAGCCCAAGGGATCAGCAAGGAGCCCACAGAGCCAGGAGGCAGGGAGGACAGCGCTACAGTTCTGGGTGGCTCTGCAGGTGCCTGTGGGTTCAGGGTGCTGCCCCCACCTCCTGTGGGACAGCCCCATTTTCAGCTGGGTTAGCTCCGGCGACTTTCAGGTGCTAGACTCCAGCCCTCAGCAGTTTTCCTGGACCAGCAGAGGCTGCGACTCAATGGTCATTTCTGAACTAGGAAGAATCCGGGGCTCCTGGACTCTGCGGAGCACCCAGCAGCTGTCTCAGAGCCGGAGGACCCTGTATAGGATGGACATTACGCGTCCCTTCTTGCTCGAAAAGCCTCCCATTCAGCCCACACAGCTCTTCTTTATCCCCATTTCACTGGTGAACAAAGGCAGAGGTGAGGCAAGTGCCCAGGGCTGCCCTGTGGCCAGCGCTCCAGCCGTGGCCTCTGGGCTCAGGACCAGCAGCCACGCCAGCCAACATCTGCAGGGCTCACCGCGCTGGGCACTATCCTAAGCCCTTCAGAGACTCTGACCCGCTGAAGCCTTGCAACAGCAGCACAGGTGGGCGCTCCTCAGCCTTCCCACACCCTAGGGAGGTGGACCCAGGCACAGGGCAGCTAGGAGAGCTGTGCGAGCACCCAGAAGGAGCCAGTAGGGAGCAGGGATGCAAGACCAGGCAGGCTGGCTCAGGCTCCTGGTCTCTGTCACCATGCTGTGCTGCAGGGGACAAGCTCACCTGGGTCTGAGGGCCAGGAAGTAATGCTCACCTGTGAGCCAGGACAGGGAGGACTGTGGTCACCTGGCAGAGCATGCCCTGGTCAGTGCAGGAATGTGGGCCCTCAGCTGTTGGGGGGCTTTTCCAGAAGCTAGAAACCTGCATGTACCCATTAGCTTTACCCGTTTTTTTAAGAGCTGGCAAATGAGCCACATGCAGACCTATTACAAGATTCCTGAAAGCCACGTCCAGCCATCAGGGCGGCCATGTGTAAACTGCAAGCTGTGATCGCTGTACCGCACAAGGCCACTTCCTAGGAGGGGGCTCCAGGTGGTTTCTACTGTCAGGACTCATCCCCAGATGACCAGGATGGCTCAGGTATCACAAAAAGAAAAGACGCCTCCAGAAACCAGGCTGAGCCAGGCTCCCACACGCTCAGCCAACTGCACGGCTGGCACCTTTCCCTGGATTGAGCCAGGGTGCAGCTTGAGCCTAATCCAAGGGCAGCCACCGAGAAGGACCTCGCTAGGCAGGACGGAGAGCCCCCACCCTGTGCTCAACAGGGGATGCTCACCTCCTCGAAGTCATCCAGCTCCTCCAGGCGGGTCCGGACCTTCTCCGACATCGCAGACCCGGTGGCCCCAGCTCTGCCTAAACAGAACGCATCAGTCACAGAGGTGGCATTTCTCCTGCACCACAGCCACAAGAGAAGGCAGCCTCCTGCCACACCTCATCGTGAGTAAAGATGCCAGGAGGGACTGGGGCTCAGCGGCAGAGCGCTCACCTCGCACGGATGAGGCACTGGGTTTGATCCTCAGCACCACATAAAAATAGGTAGAATAAAGGTGTGTGTCCATCTACAACTAAAAAATTATTTTTAAAAATACCGGGAAGTGATTTCATCACAGAAAACAGATCTTGAAAGCAACTCCCATGGGGAGTCTTGAGTTCCATCAGAAACACTAGCAAGTAAAGTCGCCCTCTCTCATGGCCTGTTCCGCCGTCTGGAGCAGAGGACCTGCTAGGCCTACACCCATGGGGAACCACTGCCACGCGCTGCCCACAGGGAACGGCCTCAGGTCTGCCCAGAGGTGGCCCTGGGGCCTCAAAGCCCTTTCTGCAGGCAAACAGGACAAGCCGTCTCCTTCCAGGTCTGCCAGCATTTCCCACGTCAGCAGAGAGCTGTGGACAGAGAGGAAGGAAAGGACACCAGGCCAGCCACAGGGCAGGGGGATGGTCCAGCTGGTGGCTGCCCTCCAGGGCCCACCGCTTCAGAACCCCTTCCCCACCTTCAGGGGCTCCGCATCCTGTTCTGAGGTCCAGACGGCTCACACTAGCCCACAAACCACTATGGCTCAGACCTTGAAGGTCTCCCAAAGGCCGATGTGACTATGGCTGGTCCAGACCATGGGCAGAGGTGGGGCCTGGTCAGGCTGCTGGGGGTGCAAAAGGGATACTGGGACCCGGCCTCTCCCACCAGTGCTCCCACCACGATGCACCGGGCTGCCACAGGTCCAAAGCACCAGGGCCAAGTGGCACAGGCCGCAACCCCTAAACTGAAAAGCCAAAATAAACCTCCCCTCCTTTTGATTATGTACTTGGTCAGTGACAGGAAGGTGACCAGCAGACACACCTAACTCTCAGCTTCTTTAGTTCTAGGCACTGATGTCTCAGCTCTGGGCAGTCTGAGAGTCCTACATAAGCTGACGGCTCTTGATCATTTAACTACCAATAACTACCGATAGCGACTTCAGTGTTGAAGATTCCAAATAATTTGCCCATTTTAACCTTGTTTGTACCTTTTCCTTCATTCTGAAAAATACAAAAAGCATAAGCTTGTGTATTTAATAATAAAAAAAAATTGTAAGACCCTGGTAACCACCACCAGGCCATCTACTGTCTGGCTCTCGTTCACAGCGATTGGTCCCTGCAGGTCCCCGTGCTGTGGCACACAGCTGAGCTCATTTCCCCCGCTGTTCAGGGTTCTCCATTGTATAAAACACACTTTCTTTTTTCATTCTCTGGCTTGTGGAAGTGCGGACTGCTTCCTGTCTGGGGCTATTACAAACAGCTCTGCTTCGTCTCCTACAAGCCTGAATTCCTGCAGGGCAGAGCTCCTCAGACCTCTCCAGCCACCGCTTAAAGATGTGTCGAGGCAGATTCCAATCACCACTCTGAGGCAGGGCCTGTGACTCTTTCTAAAAAGCTCCTGGGTGATGTCATTGCTGCTGCTCATTGAGCCACAATTTAAGAAATGTGGAACCAGGGCAGGGTTGGGAAACTCCTGTAAAAGCCCAGTCCAAATATTTCAGGTTTTGAGAGTCACATACACTGTTGCAACTGCTCAACCTCATCCCTAGCACTGAAGCAGCTGTAGACAATCTGTTGACAAACTGACAGTGCTGTGGTCCAATGAGACTGACTTCATGACATCAGGCGTGGGCCAGACTGCCTGCAGGACGTAGTTTGCCAAGCCCCAAGGTGTGGAATCGCTGGATGCAGGGGCTGCCCTGTTGCCTCAGACCTTTCAGACTGCTCAACCACCAGCTATGCGACTGTGGGCCACAGGAACCCGTTTTCCACATTGTGGTTATCAGGGAAGCTCAAGATCAAACCACCAGCAGAGGTCATGCCTGCAGAGGGTCCATATTCTGCTTCACAGGTGGCGTCTTCTTGCTGGGCCTCTCATGGTGGAAGGGTGAACCGGCTCTCAGGCCTCTTTTATAAGGGCATGAATCCTCTTCATGAGGACTCCACCTTTGAGTCCCGAGTCTTCCCTGAAAGCCCGGCTCCCAACACCCTCGCCTCAGGGGTTGTGATTTCAACATGGGTTTCAGGGACACAAACGCCAGACCACAGCACCTATCTTCAGGTTTAACAAGCAGGCCGAAGCATCCTCAGCAGGTGGGAGAGCTCCTGCCGCCCCACACTCAGCCCTTTGCACTTGACCTGCCCGAGGCAGGTGTGATTTACTTTTTAGCCTGGGATAAAAGTTGCACCCATAAGGAAGGTGCTACAGGGGACAGATGATGGTGGAACATGAGGTTAAGAGACCAATTCTATAAGATGGGCCAACTGTGCTGACCCTCCCCCTCCAAGCTTTCTTTGCCCAAAGCAATCTGCCTGCAGCTCGGCCTGGCCCAGGTGGACAGGATGTCACATTTCTCCGCCAAGGGGGGGGGGGGGGCCGCAAAGGTCAGGTAGTGTAGGTAATGAATGATGGGGGTCGAGAGAGGATGAGGATCAGTTATCAAACAGAAGCCAAGGGTCGTGCTCTTGAGCACTCTGGGTTTCTAACAACCTCTGGGTCCCTGCCCTTGGTCATGTATTTGGGGAAGAAAGACAAGACAATAATTAAGGAGAGCGGTTCTGGGGTTTGTAAGAGCAAAACACACCCCTCCTGCAGACTCCCAACTTTGGGGCGCCTTCTCTCAGAGAAGTCTGCCTTTTCTTAAATAAAACTTGCTTTCAATGCTTGCCTCAGCCTTTCTGGGGCGTTTAATCTTCAACACTAGGAATAAGGACCCGTTCCAGACTGCTATCAGCCCCCTCTCCATTTCTCCCGCAATGTCCCAGCCTGCAGAGTTGGGGTGGGGGATTACACCTGGCAGGTCAACGATCTGCATGTGACCCCGGCTGTGCTCCTCTGTGCCAGCAACGTAGGGCAACTTCAGAAAAGGAAGCCCGTGTCCCATCCTGCAGGTGCAGTCAGCAGCAGGGCCAGGGTCTGCCTGGACACACAGATTCCTCAGGGTTCCTGCCACACAGACCCTCAGGACACCCTGGTCCAGAGACTGTGACCAAGTCTCAGCAGAGAAAACTGCTGTGTTTAGGGACCAGAGGCTGCCAAGACAGAGTGGGCAACCCTGCACCAGCACAGCTGCGGTTTCACCAGGGACAAAGCCTTAGGGCAAAGGAACTGTGTCCACAGCAGTCCCCTGCATCTCTTAAAAAACAGGAAGCTCATCTCTTACTCCCAGGAACCACCTTGTATCTTTGTTCTGCTCCGAGTGTTTCAGCTCTGTATCTATAAGCAATCTTAGAGCTTTCAATGGAATTAAGCATCAGGACCGTTTAATACAAACTTTTCACTTGTAAAGTTATATTAAAGGTGGTGGCAGAATTTTCCCATAAAAACAAAAAACTTGTCTTACCTTTTTCAGATCCCATAAAAAGATTCTGCAGAGACAAAAAATTCATTAATAGTTTTAAAATCTAGGGCAATACAGCCACTTACCTGTTCAGATGGAAGTATGTATTCAAAGAAGGAAAACAAGATTCAAGTTCCTACTCAATTCAGGGCTCTCAATAATTAAGGAGAGGGGCTCTGGGGTCTATAAAAGAGCAAGACACACCCCCTTCCATGTGTCAGCATGAGCCAACATCCAAATTTTTGATATGACAGCAGCCACAACAGAACTATTTTTAACTTCTCTACTCAGGGTTTCCCACCCCCTACACTGCCGTCACTTGGGGCTGGATAATTCTTAAGTGACGGCTATCCTGTGCACTGTGGGACATCCTATAGCAGCTCTGGCCCTTACCCATCAGATGTAAGGAGCACCCCTGTACCTCTGACCACCAAAATGTCTAATTTCCAATGACCCCAGTGGGATAAAATCACTCCAGGTTGAGAATCACTGGTCTGCATTAACTGTGCATCCAGAAAAAAAAATTTTTTTAAGTAGTCCAGCGATTCTGTCCTTCTGCTTGAGATACCATGGGGAGGAGGCGGGGCCCTGTGGTACAGCCTTCCACTGCCCACTGGGCTCGCCTCCCTCCCTGGTCAACTGTCAGGCGCAGGCCACCTTCCCAGCACCCCTTTGCGTTCCTGCACTGTCCATGGCCACCTTCAAGACAACATGGACGGAGGGCTGTGAGGGACTCGCGCAGCCTCCAACGGGAGGTGCACCTCTTCCCTTCACCTTGACCATGAGACACACGACGTACAGCAGAGCAGCAAGATGGAGCCTGACGACCTGGAGCTGCCACGCCAGCCCCAGTGACCCACCCCTGGTCTTTCAGTGAGAGGAGCATGCGTCTCTCTTGGTGACAGTGTTTGGGAAGACCCTGGTTATACCTACTGGACGGAACCTTAACTGCCACAGACACTCACCCGCTGGCCTGGTAGCTCTTGCCCTGCCGAGAGCAGCCTGCCAAGTGCAGGGGAGCTCTAGGTCCACACGCCCCCAGCCGGCCCAAGAAACAGCGCTCGGCTCTGGGCGAAAACCTAGCCGTGGGCCGAAGGCCCTGCAGGGACGGGCGCTCTCCTCGCTTCACGCCTCAGCTCCCCAAAGGCTCTGCAGTTCCATTCTTTTTGGAAACTGTCACATCCCTGGTTTGACATTTTTTTTAAAGTCACATAGCACATTTTCCCGGACTAACACTGACATAAGGGAAACTTTGAGAGCCCAGAATTGGGGCAACCTAAAGAAAAAATCACAACATCTCGGTACTCACAATGGACAGCTTTTCCGTGGTCGTGTACCGAGCGAGGATCTCTCCCCGCTTGTTGGCCCATGGCTCAAAATCCGATCCTACGACCAAGTTCTCATCTTTGTCGCGTTTCTTTCTGGAGCTGTCCTAAGGAAGAGCAACACAACTTCTTCAGCAGCAGTATCGTTCTGATCTTTAAAACTAAGTTTAAGTAGAAGGTTGTAGTTCCCTACTGCACAATAAGTCAGATCCGTCTAAAGGCTGACCATGCTCTGCATCCACCATGGGGTCAGAACCCAGGGCCTCGAGCATGCTAGGCAAGTGCTCTACCACCAGGCAGCCCTTGTTTTAATGAGACCGGGCCTTGCTAAATTACTTAGGGCCTCACCAAGTTGTCCAGGTTGGCCTTACACTTGTGATCCTCCTGCCTCAGCCTCCAAAGTTGCTGGGATTAGAGGGTACGCCACTATTTACTACCAAAGGTTTACTATAATGAAAATATTTCATCACAAATGGCCAAAATATATATTTTCAAAGGCTGAAATGCGTTAGGAATCAAGGAAGCCTATTGAAAAGATGGCCGAGTTAATACAATAACTAACATCCAGGCTACAAGAAGCAAACTGCTAGGGAGGACACTCTGGTGGCAGCCACCAGAAACTCACACACACACTGCCTTCACCCAGTGATGAGCTTCTGGGACACTCTCCTGCAGAGTGCACAGGACACACGTAAGAAACCCAATGCATATCGTTTATGCCAGTAAAACCCAAAACAGCCCAGGAATGAGGAGTCAAGCATGTCATACGTGTCCTCAGAGCTCAACCCATCAGAGGAAAACATCTCCAAGGCATGCTGTCGAGTTAAAAAAAAAAAAAAAAATTTAAACCGTTTTCAGCAGGCTTTTTGTTTAAAAAAAAAAAAAAAGAGATAAATGTATGAAATGCAGGAAGGAACATGGCTGAAAGCATGGATTCTGCAGCCAACCAGCCAGGCTTAAATCCCCGCGTAGAGTGATTTAGCATCACTCCCCTGCCACGTCTGACTTGGTAAGTGAGGGTTGAGACACCTCTCACAAGGTGAGGGAGCTGAACACAAAATGCTCTCAGAAAGATGCCTGCCAAGGCTGGGGCTGTGGCTCAGTGGGAGAGCGCTTGCCTAGCATGCGCGAAGCACTGAGTTTATTCCCCAGCACCACATAAAAAACAATAAACAAAATAAAGGTATTGTGTCCATCGACTAAAAATATTTAAAAAAAAAAAAAAGAAAAAGGAAAGAAAGATGCCTGCCATGCGTTATGCTGACACTATTATTATTCATAAACGAATAGGCATGGAAACACTCAGAGACCACTTCTCATGGTCTGAGAAGTCAGAAAGCTATGGAAAAAATATGTAGTACGCTGCTGCACCCCCAGGGTGGAGAACAGAGCAAGGGGGGTCCACAGGGCTCCATCTGTAGCCTTGGACTCTTACCTCGAAAACTAGCAAGTTATTAATGTAATTATGCAAAAAGAATTATCAACATGAAATTAGGGCTGACAGTGTAGATCAATGGCAGAGGACCGGCCTAGCACACAGGAGGCCCTGGGTTTGAACCCCAGCACCACAAAGCAAAGATACAACAATAAGTCAAAAAGACTCCCCTCCTCTCTACTGGCCTCTCTCGGCCAAGGTCCTCCACTTTAAGCAGACCTCGCCGACACCTGGAGGAGAACCCGACTGTGCCCCACATGTTGATTTCTGCAACTTACAAACAAGGCACAGAGCCACCCACCCCTGCAGACCAGACCCAGAGCCAGCGACTGTCACCACAGCATGTTACCGTTGCTGCTGCCATGGCTGCAGGGTCAGCAGTGGCTGCAAACAAGGAGAGGGGGTCGGTCCCATCGAGGACACTGCTCAGCGGGTCCACCACGGAGCTGGAGGAGGACGACGACGTGGAAGAGGTGCTTCCTTTCCGGTTCACCTTCTTTGTCTTTGATTCTGTGACCTGTGGGGAACATGCATGGTGCTGCCATAGGGGTCCCCCTGCCCTTGCCCAGGGGACACGCTGGGGCTCCTCTCATTCTGGATGCTGGCCTGACAGTTCCTGGCTGCAAGGGCTTATGGGTACCAGGCTGCAGGAGAAGGGTTTCATCTAAGGTGACCCAAAATAAAACACAGCCCAGCACCAAGAGCAAGCTAAGCTCGCTGGCCAATCAGAAGCCACTCACTGCCTTCTATCTGTAGACTAATCAGAAAAGACCCACCAGCCTCCACAGGAAACCACCACTAAACCCCGCCCACCGGTACCTCGCTAACCAATCAGAAGCCACAACTGCCTTCCACCTGGAGACCACCAATCAGAAACAGCC
The DNA here is from genome assembly GCF_047511675.1 of Marmota flaviventris. Classification (NCBI taxonomy): domain Eukaryota; kingdom Metazoa; phylum Chordata; class Mammalia; order Rodentia; family Sciuridae; genus Marmota; species Marmota flaviventris. Next base: position 13,472,610 of record NC_092516.1, on the reverse strand, counting down.
CACCAGCCTCCGCAGAAAACCTCCACTCCAATCAAATGACTCCCGGCTCTGGCTTCGGAAGACCCCTGTTTCCCCAGTATGCACCCTTGCTTAAGTCTCAAACTAGTTCAAACTTTTACTCATCAGCTTTATCTTTTAATGGAAGGGAACAACTGGGCCGGAGCCACTATGATGTAGAAGGTGACAATACCAGGCCAGGTCTCCGCCCCTGGTTCCTGATGCAGAGTCCCTATCCCCTGGGGATTCCTAGCTGACATGAGTGTCTCTCTCTCTAATGAAGAGACTCTGGGTGGCTCCTGGACAGAAGCTGGTCACCTGGGAAGGCAGAAGCTGGGAACTTGCAGCCCCACCCTCCCCGAGGGATAGGGGTGGGGCGCAGTAGATAACCTTGCCTGCTGTCAAAGCTACCTAAAAACTCCTCAAAGAAGGGGTTTGCACGTAGGCACCTCGAGGGGCTGGCGGATGGCCCGAGCTCTGCCGCCTCCCCCAACCTCACCCTGCACACCCCTTCCTCTGGCTGATCATCAGCATCCTCTAGCGTCCTTTAGGATAAACCAGGACACCTCAGTGAAGAGCTTCCCCGAGTGCTGGGGACCATCCTAGCAAGTAATGGAACCCAAGGAGGGCATAAGGGAACCCCAATTCGTAGGTTGGGGCTGGTGTCTGCAGTGGGGGCAACCTCAAGAGGCTGAGCCCTTCCGTGTGGAGAAGGCTCAGACTTGATCCTCTCCAGGGATAAGCGTGGCCTGTACAGCCTTGTTACTCAGTGTTGAAACCACTGCCCAGAGCTTAGGGTAGACCTAGACCTCAGCTCCGCCACCCCAGACCCACTGCACCTGAACCTGCACTTTTAACAAGACCTGATTATCAGGCCTTCTGCCCGGCAGCCAGGGTCCAGGGTGCACGAAGGTGGGGAAGAGATGCTCAATACAAAACTGTCCTGGACAGGTACAGACATTTTCATTGTCACCACTCCCTAAAGGACACGGCATTAACAGCAGTCTACACAGCATGTTCCCCGCAGTAGGTATTCTAAGTACTTCCAGAGGGGAAGGAGGATGGCACAGTTACATGCAAATATTACCTGTCGCCTGTTACCTAACGGCTGTGGGCATGGGGCATTTTGATATGCACGGGGTCCTGGAGCCAAGCCTCCAAAGGTGCGAGGGACACCTGTACTAGCTGATAACAGGCTCACCACCCACTTACCATCATCTTCTTCACTAAACTACCCAGAACAGCATGCACCACTGGCAACTAGAGTGATTCTAATGTTCCAAGTAGGTGTTAAGAAGCCAGGTCGGACACATCCATGCCAGGGACAGTCATCCCCTCCCCAGGAAGATCTCCCCAACGTGAGGAGGGGGTGCAAACAAGGGAGCAAGGTCAGTCACAAGAAAAAATGTTGACTCAAATAAGCAAAAGTAGTTGCCATAGCAAACCAGAAAATATTCCTGTAATTCCATGAAAACGACCCAGCAGTAAGCCTATGATTCCCTGGATCCAGACACCCTTCGGATAGCCTCCTGGGCAAGACTCACGGTTATGGGTTTCAGCGGGTGGTAGTCCCCAAACTCCAAGGGCACGGCCTCCAGCCGGCAGGATGCAAATTCAGCCTTGTAGTTCCTGCTCCTGGAACACCTGGCAAGGCAAGCAGACAGGAGGCTGAGCCGGCCTGGGACACGGGCAGCCTCCCGGGACGGCCCACTGGTGGAGCTTATAGCAGAATAAACTGCCAGAGACCAACACGAAACACCAGATTTAAACAAATTTGGTGTTTTTTTCTTTTAATCCATTTGAAGGTAGAAGAGCTACCAAGGCCTCCTGGACTTGGGAGGCCAGACCCAGAATGAAGGGCTACTCCTGATGGAGCCAGCTTCCCAGGCCAGCTTCTCCACATTTTGAATTCTAGGCACAGGCCACCAAAGTGCCCGAAGGAAGCCTCGTGGGGCCAGAGAGAGCTGGGCTGGGGCTCATGTTTTCAGACAGCCAGGGCGTGGAGGAGCGCCAGGAGAGGCGTCCAGAGAAGAAAGAGGAATCTGGCGCATGCCACCCTGCAGAGCACTCAGAGGGCGAAGCTGGACAGAGGGAAAGGAAGCCGGGACAGAGGGAAAGGAAGCCGGGACAGAGCTGTCATCAGCTCAGGACAGCTGGGAAACAAAGGGGGAGGGAGAGCCAACTCAGTATGGAGGGAGGATAGAAAGTGAAGAACCCAGGACACAGGGGACATGGAGAAAAGGCCCCGCTGCAGAGCAGGCTCCCAGGGTGGAGGAGATGGGCAGCCGCAGGATTCCAAGGGGTGACAGCCGAGACTCCCCCTCCAAGAGGACCTCCCCCAACATCCAACTACTGGGCCTGCCCCCAGCAAGACCCCAGGAGGCACCTTGGCCAAAGCCCCTCCTGAAACTCCTCCATACGATTCCCCACTAGCTACCCAGGGCCGCTCTCCCAGTTCATGGAGCTGAGCCCCATGTCCCCCCTACTGCAACGGCCCCCTAAATACAGCCTACCTTATGGCTTTTAACAAGCATCACAAAACACTGTCTTTAACAAAGGATATGGGCACTTCCAACTTGTAAATATCCCCTCCCAGAAAAAAAAAAAAAAAAGTTTATCTGGGCACAAGAAACAATTCTGCCCCTTCCCCAACCTCCCTTCAGGGAAAAGGGAGACTCAAAGGGCCTTCCACCCCTCCCCAGAGTCGTGACTCCATTAACACTCGAAGGAGACACTGACACCCAAACCTTCACCCACATGCCCAACCACCACAAATGCCAAGGCACAGCCTGTGGGGGGGGGGGGGGGGGTTATTTCCATTCCTTTCAAAATAAATTTGGCTTCAAGAGCAAAGGAGGAGGAAGACTTGTGATGGACACTCGACTTTTATTAAGAGAAAATGCCAACCATGATGATACATGGCCTCCTCGTCCCCGTGCATCAGTTACAAAACTCATCTTCCAAACACTGAATGACAACACTATGGAAGAGCCTAACCAGCTCCCGTCCAACTGAGGATAGATCAGTCCCTTCTTGATTTACGACAAATAAAAAAAAAAAAAAAAAAAACCCAAAGGATAAACACATTTCAGTAATACTCATTACCATGAAGATGGAATTTAAAACATCAAATTATACTTTTCCTCTTTTCAAATCACTCTCAACTTTATTAGCTGTCAAGGAAAACAGAATTTTGAAAAACTAATGAGCAGAAAATGTAGTACAACTGGAAATTAGGTTGCAAATGTGTTTCCTGTTCCTATCAGAACTGACAGACAACTGGGAAGGGTCAACACGCCACGACTCCACCTGCGACCCGTAAGAGTTCTCATTTATCATACGCAGGGTTCGGGGCCAAGCCTTTTACCTCCACTCCCTTTAATCAGCTCTATCTGATGGATGGTGATCACTACCATTTTTCCGAAGATGGGGCTGTTCAGTGTTGGAAATTTGTCAAAGCTGACAGCAGCAAGTAACAGAGTCAATAGTTCTACAGATTATAAGTCATCTCAAAACCTTAGAAATAAAGCATCTGTCAGCCAGGCATTGTGGCCCACTCCTGTAATCCAAGGGACTCAGGAGGATGAGATAAGAAGATCACACGTTGGAGGCCAGTCTCAGCAATAGTGAGATCCTGCCTTAAAAAAAAAAAAAAAAAGTATAGCCAATTGTCTACTTAACAGAATCAAGCTTTGAAATGATATTTTTTAAAAGTTGGGACATGAGTGGAAAAAACTACTTCCAGAAATAATTTTTTTTTAAACAAAAGTCTTCCTTGTCTGAAAATCCCTAGGCAACTACAATTTGAATTTCAACCACTTCCATTATTTCCTCAAATTTGCTGCAGTCCTCTGCCTTTCCTGTGGTTTGAGACTGGAAGTGGTGTTTTCTTTCATCTGGGGGTCCCTGGCAAAGCTGACAGCGACCTCTAGTGGACATTTTCTCAAAACCGCTTCACTCTTCCTTTTCCTCCAGACCCAGCTGATGGCCCTGGTTTTGGGAAACACACACACACACACACACACCATGAACCAAAGATCCAGTGCCTGAAGGGCTCCTGGGCTCCTTGGCAGCTGCCACAGAAAAAAAGTCCAACACTTCATCCCTGGGTTATTCAAAGTGTGGCTCTCAGGTCACTAGCAAGGGCAACCCATCACTTGTGGAGTGTTGCAATACCCTAGGACCACAGCATCAGGACCTGCATGGTAGCAAAATCAGGTGGCTCCAATGCACATTAAGGTAACAACTCCCTACATGAAAATTGTTTATATTTGATGATATACACAGAAGATTGAGCATGAATTACCAAATTAATCTCCTTTTAGTAGAAATACCAAAATTCACTAAAGGGTTCTTGCCAGCTATTTCAATTCAAGTATTTAGAGACTAATCACATAATCTGACCACATGGCCTTTCCTCACACAACCTCCAAAACTCTGAAAATGTTGTAGAAATCCTGGCTCCATGGGGTGGTACTTTCCAATGTGTTACCACCAGATGATTAAGTAGGAAATGAGACCAGGGATGCATGGGATATCTCATCTCTTGGTCCGGGCCAAAAATTAAGATGTGGGTGAAAAGGCGTTCTAGGGGAGATCCAGGACAGTGTATGGGACTTGGGGAGCCCTATAATCTACAAACAGCCCAGGAGTTAGACTTGAGGCCCAACTGGCAATGATGATCATGATCTCCAGCCTCCAAACCTCAGCTCACCTGTGGGCTGCGTTCTCAATCCCCGAGCCTCCATCTCCTCACCTGAGGAATGGCGTTAGGAATTAAATGAGATGCTACGTGTGAAGCACTTCACCCAATGTCTGGCACAAAATAGGGCTTGATAAACATCAGCTGAAAGCACCCTCTACACAAAGATCTAGCACAGCTGTTCCTAACAGTACCTGAGTAGCATGTGACCAAAGGCCTCCCAGGGTTCCTTGTTGGCTCATCAATGCTACTGAGCCCTTAAAGCTGCTGTTCTGGGCACCCAGGACAGAGTCCCTTTAAATGGCCAAAAGTTAGTGAGGAAACTGACCTTGGAACAGGCACCAACACACCGAGAAGCCAGATTAGGAACCAGGGAGAACCTAGGTGCTTAAGGGTCATGGTATCCTCGCATTTTAAAACAAACTCCAAAATTTAGTACAACTGCACTGGGATGCAGGGGAAGACAGTCCTCCCAGAGCTCATACCAGAATCCAGAGAAGTTCAATGAAATCAGGAGTTTCTCGAACTTGGGGCGCTGTCTTACCGATTTCCCCCAAGTGTGCTCGGTCTCTTGGCCAGGCCAGCCTCCCTAGGTCAAAAGGGACCCCAGGCGAGGGGGACCAGGGCATCCAGCACCGATTAGTGTGCCTCGGAGGTCACAGGTGACGAACAAGGAGCAGTCAACTGCTTCACAAGCATAAACCCAGGGTGCATCGGGTGACTTCTAAGGTGTTGGGCTGCACCTTTTTTCACTTGCTGGCTCTGGCTCGTTCATCATCCCATGTAAGCTACTTCCCACCATTTGCAGAGAGATCAGATTATGTCCCTTCTGAGCAACTGCAAGAGAGGTCTGCCGTCGCCAAATAATCCCCTTGTCCCCATCACAACCTGTGCGAGTTCCTCACGCACACCAGTCACCTGCTGGGGCCTGACGGTCCCGTCACCCCACACGCCTGTCGCGTGATGAGCTCCAATGCATCCTGCAAGACCCAGTTTAAAGCAACTCCTCCGTGAAGCCAACGCCAGAAGGCGTGAGTCGCTGCCGCCTCGGGGTCTCGTCCCAACGCCTGCCGAACAGCTCGGGCGTGGGCAGCACCCCACCGCCGTCCCCTCAGACCAAGGGGCAGCACGGACGGGCGGCGCGGGGCTCTCCCAGGTGAACGCGCAGCTCTGGCCGCAGCCAGGCCGCCGAGTCTCCCCGACCCCACGGGCCGGGAACCAATGCCCGCCTCTCCCGGGAAAGTCGGGGTGTGGAAACCCGCGGCCCCCCTGGGGAATGCACGGAGGACCCTGCGGGCGGCGGAGAGCCAGCAGCCGGGACGACTCGGGGAGGGCTGTCCACACTCGCAGAGACAGACGCCCCGAGACGCCAGGAGACAGCCCCTCTCAGAAGCCCACACGCCACCTCTTCCTTACCACGGAAAGACGGCCATCTTCCTAGTCACATGACCGCTCTTCTGGGGCCGCCAGCCCTTTTTCTAGCATTCGGACGCCGCCACGCCCCTCTCTGGCCGCCATGATTGTGAGGGGCAGCTGTTTGCTCCGCCTCCCCCAGGCGGCGCCTCCTGATGACGCCAGGATGAGGCGGGGCCGACGCAGTCCAGCGGAGCCCACGTTCGGGCTTTCCGCTGCCGCCATGATTGTGAAGGGCACAGGCCACCAAGTAGAACCCACGATGCTAAGACCAGATCGCGGCTCCTGCTGGCGCCGCGATTATGAGGGGTAGAGGTGGCTACGTGGAATCCAGGCTGCTTCTCTGTCAACGCCGTTGAAAGGGATAGCTGTCGCTCCAGAGGCCGGGATGCGCGTTCCTCCAGCGCCATGATTACTAAGGGCATGAGCCGCAGACGCGGTGATCGTGAGCGGCAGGCCCCCGGATTTGGAGTGGCAGCTGGCTGCTCTACTGGGTCCTGTCGCCAGCCCACTGTCGCCCTGACGGGGCGGGGCTCGTAGAGCTAGGCGCGAACCACGGCTGCGGATTGCAGCAGAGTCCCCGCGGTCGGCCTGCACCCACCTGGCGGCTGCCCGGGACTTGGGGGAAGCTGGCACTTCAGCACCGTGACCAGGAGCCTCGGCGTTTGAGCGCTGCCCGGAGCCCAGCGACCGACCAACTGGTGCGTCCCTGCGACTAAACCTACAAGGCAGGTTAGGGCCGCTCCGCCCCCCCCGCCCCCCCCCCGGGCGAAGCTGAAGGCGCCGCGCTGGCGGCGGGAACGACTAGCCCAGGGCCACCTGGTCTGAACGACCACCATCATCACCTCTGTGCGGGGAACAAGCCCCAACACTGGTGAATTGCTGCAGCTAGGAAGGATCTGAACATCCCAAACCAGAGTAAAGAGGCCCGGCTGACCCAGGCCGCGCCTGAGCCTCTTCCCACTTATTCTCGAGCGTCTTATGACAGCAAAGGTCCGAGGCCCCCACTCCATCAGATAAACAGGCAGTGGAACCCGCCTCGGCTGGTCTGCGGCTCCGCGAGCCCGCGTTTCGGCCTCTGCCAGGAGGCAGCCCCAGGGGAAGGTGGAGGGCGCTTCCTCTCCGCGACAGCAGAGCTGGTCCCCTGGAGTGCCACCTCCCCGGGCCGTGAAGGCTGGGCCTTAGCATCTCTAACCAGTCCCCAGGCGGGCTAGAAAATGGTCTCATTCCATACTGTGGTCAGATGCTTTTCTGTCAATAAGAAAACAGATCAAACTAGATTTCCTTTGAGATGAAAAGTTTATTTGCCTTTGCCTAGAAGCAAAACTAGTGAAAATTAAAGTACAAAAATAAATACAATTTACATTAATGGACATTCCACCCAAAGTAAAAAAAAACAATAAAAATAATATATATAAATAAAACTTCATCAAAAGCACAAAACAGTGCCTGGCACTTTTATGAGAAAAAGCTGTGAACATTAAAAAACTTGGAACACACACACACCTTTATCCCTAAATTAAAACACACTCAAGTTTCTCACCCTTAATGTAAAACTAGTTTTAACTTCCTCCAAAACATACTATTTGTTTTAGCTAATTTGCAATACAGTATACACAAAATCTGTAGCATCTATCTTACCAGAGAGACCCACAATGACATGAATTAGCTGTATCCTGAGTTTTCAGAATGAAAAAGCACAGTTTATCATTGAAAAGATAATTTGATATATTTTGCCTCTAAATACAAAACTGGTAACTTGGACTTTTTTGACTTTCTCATTTTCTGGTTCACTCATTCAATAATAAATAAGTCTCAATAAAGAAAATCAAGTTGACACCCGGTGTGGATTATTTTCTATCTACAGCTGGATGTAAAAGTTAAATCTTAAATGGAACAGAAAAGCTTTATCTCTGTATTTTTAAAATATTAAGACTATGTATAGGCTGTATTTCCAAAATACCACTACCCCATTAAAATTCAAGTTAGAAAAATTAAACATATACAGTTGCAATTTTATGCAAGAAGCACAAAGCCCTTTTTGGAAATTGTGACATTCTCCCTGATACAGCCATGCTCTCTTGGTAACATTTGTTGGTTGGCAGGTGATGAAAAACACCTTAGACATCAGTGCCCTTAGGTAATGCAAGTTTTTAACTAGGCAATGTTACTATCTTATTTTGAAATCCAGATTTAGTGTTATATTATTTAGCCCTTTATTCTCTCCTAAATCAAGCATGCTAGAAAAGGCAGACTATGAAGAAATAAAACAGACTAAATAGAAATCATAACCGCATGCAACATGGTATTCTTATTTTACAGAAATGGATATAACAATGCAACCTTAAATCTACATTCAAGATTGTGCTGCCTTCACCCACTTTGCTCCCCTCTATGCAAAGATCTAGCACAGCTGTTCCTAACAGTACCTGGGTAGCATGTGACTGCCAGGAATGTGTGCTTCTGACCAGGGACCCACAGCTACTACTGCGTTGATTTTAGGTGACCACAATCAGAGTGTGGTGAGGGTTTATTCTATGAGGTTATAATGTAAGTCCAAGAATATGGCCTCAAGTGCTTTAAGTTGCAAAACCAGGGAGAAACATACTTGTGCAATAATTTCCCTTTGAATAGAACAGTATCTAATTTGTTTATCAAATTTAGCGATCAGTATGAAGAGATGAATGAAATTTATGTTTTAGAACTTTATAATTTGTCATATCTTTTGTTATTTTGTAAAAATAAGTCCAAATGTCCTTGTAAAGTTTACAAAAAGGGTCTCCATAGACATCTGGGCACAGAAAATATACTATGTTTCTACAGGTTAAGCACAGAAATGAGGCAGTTACTAAACAAATTTGTCTACACCCAATCCTAGGTTAAGAAGAAAATGAGGAGTGGGGCGGGAATTACCAGATAATTGCTCAGCCCTTTGAAGTCACTCTGCCTGTGTAAACAGAGTCCAGGGTTAAACAGAAAGTCTTGGTCAGGGAAAATAATACAGACAATAACCGTGCCCCCCCCACCCTTCTATCCTAATGAATGTTGTCTTCTTAAATTGTCGCAACATTTGGCCGCTTTCTTTGGATTTTTCCTGCATATGCTCCTAAAAAGAGAACAAAACTGACATTACTTCTCAGGGTTAGTTTTCATATGATACCATTTAATGAGTGCTTACTACACTAAGGCACCAGGCCAGGTGACATTCAGCATCATATTTAACCCTTACCAACAGTAACCTTGAGGTAGAAACTGTTTCGACCATTTCAAGGATGGCATGGGACTGAGGCCTGGTGCAGAACATGCCTGAGCCAGCAGAGCTGGAAGCGGAAGCTCCTGGAAGCCAACTCCACTGCGTTTGTTATGTGACTTACCCATTGCTCGTGACTACCTTCTACTCTGCTCTCATTAATGGTTTCGAATTTGTCTACAGACTCTCTAGTCCAGCACAAAACATCAAATGAGGAAATGTTTAAAAACATGGCATCAGAGACTGAAATCTAGTTTGTGAAAACGAAATAATTTGAAATGCCTGGCAGCGTACTTGAACACGCTTTAGAGTCCTCCCCTTCAGTCTACAGCATGACATTCTACCATCAACACAAAATGAGTTTCCACTCCTTGCTTAAAGGAACCAAATCAGAGCACAATTTCAAATTTGTTTAAAACATAATCCAAGCCAGGTGTGGTGGCCCATGCTTATAATCACAGGTTCAGAAAGCTGAGGTAGGAGGATCTCGAGTTACAGGCCAGCCTGGGCAACTTAGTGAAACCCTCTCTCAAAATAAAAATATAAAGGGTTAGGGATGTAACTCAGTGGTAGAGGATCTCTGGGTTTGATCTCCAGTACTGAGGGAAAAAAACAGAAAAGCACCATAATCCAGGCCATGTAAATCTGAGCAGGACAGAGTAATTTTTCAAGAGCAAATATGCACTCTTGTGTTCAGATTCATCGATAGTATTTTAATCAGTATGCAAAATTCTCAGTTTATGTAATAAAATTCTTTAGTCTTGTTCAACTGGTTAAACATGTAGTCATATATTGATAAATATTTTAGAAAAACAAGTTAATGTTCTTTAGATACATATTGTTTAGCCAAAAGTTAATTTCATTTGTTTTTGTTGGTTTTTTTTTTTTTTTTGTTGTTGTTGTTTTTGGTACCAAGGATTGAACCCGGGGGCACTTAACCACTGAGCCACATCCCCAGCCATTTTAATTTTTTATTTGAAAGAGTCTCACTCAGTTGCTTAGGGCCTTGCTAAGTTGCTGAGGCTGGCTCTGAACTCATGATCCTCCTGCCTCAGCCTCTAGAGCTGCAAAGATTACAGGCATGCACCACCATGCCCAGCTTAATTTCATTTTTATTTATAATTATGCTGCAGTCTGACATGGTGACCCAAGCCTGAAATCCCAATTACTTGGGAGGCTAAAGCAGGAGGATCTCAAGTTTGAGGCCAGCCTGGGCAATTTAGCAAGACCTGTCTGAAACTACAATTTTAAAAATGGGGGTTAGGAAAGTAGCTTAATGGTAGGGTACTTGCTTAGGATGAATGAGGCCCTGGGTTCAAAAACAAAAAAATCATGTTGCCATGTAATTAAATCTAAATAAATATAAATACTGAATTTCATTGTATATTATTAACTGCAATGACTGCCTGTTCATCCTTTGTACTGTTGAGTACTACTTAATTGAAATTCTAGTCACTACTCTGCTTATTCACAAGTGACAAATAGTGAGATGAAATGCATGAGAAAAGAACATGGAAAATAGTCACTGTGGCAAACTGATGATACGAATTCCCCAATGACTTTATTTACATAAAGTATAGCACTACAATGGAAAAAACTGAAATGTCTTCAAACATCACATAATTTCACCAGCAACAGATCTGGTGTTTGGTCTGAGTTCTTCCAGACCACAGGACTGCCTGCCCCTGGAGGAAGCAGGTCTCCAAGGAGTAATCCCCTTTCTAAAGCAACCCCCCACTGTTCCTCACAATGTATTCAAAGAGGCCCTTTAAAGTATCCTCTGAATGATACTCACTAAGGATTCAACAATCATTTCAAAGTTTTTATCAAAATTTTGTTGTTTCTTTGAACTTATTTTTGTTCATATAAGTTCAAAGAAACAATAAAATTTTGTTATTTGTTCATATAAGCTTGTAAGAACATGAAACAAATTACTTTTTTGCTTATTCCCTCCTAATCTGCAGGAACTCACTTAGTAACAAAAGCTCTAAAGTTTGCCTAATTGTTTATAAGTGGGAAGGTAAGAATTAAAGGTTTAATCTTATCTGCCAGGTGATTAATTTAGCTGTCTTTTAAGTGTTTAGAAAGCAGCATAGTTACAGCACAGCATTTTCAAAGTATTTTTAATGGACCACATAATTTTCAGTGAGCTTAATCAAAATGTCTAAAAAAATATAAAGCATTTTGTTAGGAGGTTTGGATCAGCTCAACATTGAATTTGTCCTCTTGCCACCATAAAGAGAAATTTAAAAAACAATTTTAAATTTAGCCCTTAAACAGTCCTTGAATAACGAATGAAAGGAGAGCTTTAGCTCAAGCTTCTGACTGAGCAAGATTAAGAGGCCCTCCCCTCTGGCGTATTCACTGGTGACCCTGTGGTCGCAGGGAGAGACTCCTCATCCATCTGTCGTCCCCCCATGCACAGACACAAATGCTGTGGCTGGGGCACTGATCGAAGCTGAACGCACCTGCAGAGACACAGGTGTCAGCTGACCTTTATCTTTTACTTATTTGTAAAAGCAGTTTTCTGAATTAAGCCGGGATAATTGTACAAATTATTCAGAATAAAAAAATACAATATTTTCCATAGAATTAATATGAAATCCAGGTCAGATTCCCTGACTGCGACCAAACACTGGCAGGAAGGGACGCTGACAGCGACGTCTATGCCCAGGTTATGGTGGCAAGGGGAGACAATACATCCCACGGGGGGGCCGGGCCGGGCAGCTCGTGCACTTGCTTCTGGCGAACGGGCTTCAGAGTTCTACACACCTGACACGGCAGCTCTGCTAGGCACTCTGCTCTGGGAAGGCTTCTGTCTATTTTGCACAACCCCCTTCACTGATGTCTTAGGGGTTCTAATTGAATATAAAAACATCCATAAGTCACTTGCATTAAGGTCTAAATGTTCAAAATTCAAAGAAAGCAACCACGCTGCATCACCCGTTCAAAGTACAAACATGCTTGGAAAGAACTGAAGTCTCCTGCGTGAGCAGAACGAGGGAAGCCACAGCTTTGCCTCAGCAGGAGACGATAACCAGGGCTCATACCTTGTTGGAGAGTCACTCCAGTGATACTAAACTTACTATATGAACATTCACAAATATTTAATGAGTAAAATGGTATGAAATGAAAAGTAAAAATATGCCAACATAAGATGATAACAAAAACACATACACAACAGCACACCAAGAGAGTTATCTTTACAGACAAAACTTTAATAATAAAGTTCTTCCCATACTATGAAATGTATCACATTTGAAAACTAGTTTATCCTTTATGTAAAGACACTATAATTATTTTCCCTCTCAAAGCTAATCTTAACTGGAATTGTTTTTAAGTACCCGTGTATGGCATTCTTACCCTTGTCTACTAAGTAGCCTATGAACAGGTGCATTCTGTCCTTGGTTTGGCTGAAGGACTCTGTTGACAAATTAAATAAAAAAATTAATTCAAAAGTATAAATTCTGTTTTTCCCATTTTCTTTCAATGGACGAAAGATGATGACAGAGGCGCTGAAGTCACTATGCTATGACATGGCCTCTGTATTCCCATAAAGCAAGCCAGACTGATGAAAATACATTAACATGGTATTTATATCTCACTCACCAAGAACCCACACTTACAGATTTTTATTAGGAAAGAGATGTCCAACGTGTGCATAACACCTATGTTTGAGATAATTTACTTACATACCTCCTTACAAAGGCCAACTTTTCTTTTTTTCAAACATGAGAGAGAAGAAAATATCACTCATTTTACAAGAGTGAAAAACAGATCAGAAATATCAAGTTATCTTTCTAAGATTTTGTGAATAGGTACAAAAGATCCTTGGGACTAAACTCGACATGCCAGGCTCAAATTTCTGCCAGAGACACCATGTCCTACAAAATTCTCCAGGACCATCTGACCTCACCCGTGGCCAGCAAGAGGCCCAGGTGTTAGTCTGAATCTGAGCCTAAGATGCTCACATCAGCAAGGGGTGTCCTACTGATTGTAAAGCAGAACAAGTTAAAAAAAAAGGGATTTATAAAATTTTCTTTAGGAGAAAACAATGACAACTCACTGAGATGAAGTGATTTTTCTCACCTTGTTTCAGAAGGATTTTGTTTAACCAGAAATTTCTTACTTGGCATTCCCATTTCTGCAGCTCTAACACAATAGAAAAAATAAAGACACAAACAATAGATTTAGAGAAGGGAACAAAACAAGCTTATAAATGTGACATGATGACAGAAACAAATCATCATTTAGAAGCTGGAATAATACTGAAAGATCTGTGCTAAGCATATTAAAGACTTCTTTGGGCCTGGGGATGTAGCCTGGGTTCCATCTTGAGCACCGCCAAATTAAAAAAAATAAAATAAAATACTTTCAAGAAGAATTTTTAAAAAACACTCATTAGAATAGACTTTAAGTTTTTGTCCTCCCCCAACCCCCGCCAGGAAATCTTAGAATATCAGAAGAATGTATTTATGTGATATAAAATCAAACTTTGACTATAGGGACTAACTATAAGACTGGTTGGTTATCAATCATGCCGGTTGAATTTTGATTAATTCATTTATCAAAAGTAGAATCAGATTTTACCATTGATTTTAATGAAATCTATATACAAATATGGGGATTTCTATCAGCTCACTGCAGAAAAGTGAACTGTTCTTTATTTCTAATTTGAATATACAGACAACTAAATTTAATTGGTTTGATGAGAATGTGACATTTTTAAATGAAAAAACTCACTTCATATACTTCTTCCTGTCAAGAGACTTCTGTGTTGCAGCTGAAAGAGCCACTCGGGGACTTTTCATTTTATCCTTTAAAGTACAAAAGTCACTTAAAACTCCATTAGTCCCAACACCACAACCACACTGTAATACAGGATGATCCCAAATTTGTGGAAAAGCAGATCTTCACTAATGCTCTTACTTAATCTTCCTTAATGGAAGCAGTCGAATTCTAAAAATTAAACCATTTTTGGCAATAAAATAATATAAATTTTGCTTATTTTTCTTTTGCCAACCATAGCAAGATTACTGATTCAAACCACAGACCACCACACTGATTTCAAATTAATCTGGAGCTTGTTTTCTGACTCTGATTTCAAAAAAGGCAAAATTCACATGACAGTTACAAAAATTTTAGTCAGGAGCAGCTGGAATTTTATAAACTATCCAAGCAAAACACTCAAGTTCAACTCCAAAATCCAATCACAAAACAACGTGTGATTCTTTCATGATGTAATTATTTTAAATGGTCTACAGATTTAAATGTTGCTGGTAATACTGGAAATTACTATGGTTAAGAATTATCAGAAGGGTCCTGAAATCAAACAAACAAACAAAAAAAGACATTTAATATCAATTACCCCAAACTCAGAAGAATTTCCCTCATTAGAAAATCTCATACCATTTGCCTGAGCATTTTCTCTTTGCGAACTTCTCGATCATGATGTAGAATAGACATTCTTTCAGCTGCATCCATTACAAAGAATATGTCATGAATGCCATACAGGGCAGCTCGCAGCTACATGAAAAAGAAGAAAATATTGCCACATTGAAGAGACGAGGCCAGAGTTCAGCAACACATGTATACTATGTGTACTTCTTTCATTTAGAGAAAAAGGTTAAAGTAATTTTCATTGAAAACTATTTTCAGTGATTAAATGAAGTGAAATACAACACTCCCCCTCCCGAGGCTCCGATTATTAGTGGAACTAAGCAGTTGCCTAGGAGACCTTCAGGGCACCACCCCTACCTGCGCGAATACCCTCTCCTGAAGGGATGCATCTTGTGCTGAAACAATGCCTCTCTTTAATGGTGCTTCTGACTGGAAGCTTCTTATGAATTCCATAGTATCCTGAAAAAAAGAAACACTCCTTCAAAAACATTTTTCTGGAAAGATTTGTGATCACTGGATTTCCTTTTGTTCTCAGTCCAAAATTGCTGAGAACGTAAATAACACTATTACTGATTACATGTCAAATAGCACTCACTTTAAAGTGAGACAAAAATATATAAATTACTTATTTATGTGTTATTTTTTAAATTATGAGTGGGCAGGCCTCAGTAGGCTGGGCTTCCTGTGTCCCAGTTTCCTCTGAGCCTGTTTTTCCATGTTCCCTGCTGCAATGAGCTTTCTCAAAAGTCCTCTCTGCCCAGGCTGGTAGAGGGGGCTCCAGAGGCAGCAGCCAGGTACTGAGGCCACACTGGCTAGGAAGGGCCTCTGTGGCCACTCCATTTACGTGGCTGAGAACTGCCTGCTTTAAATGGTTCTGGGTTAAGATTCTGACTGGAATACCCCAGCATGAGTTTACATGTGGCATCCAGGGACCTATATGCAGAAGCATTTGTACAGTATAGCAAATGCCAAATTTGGAAAATAATTTTTAAAAATTTGTTGCTGCTGGGTATAGTGGTACATGACTGTAATTCCAGCTAAGCAGAAGGCCAAGGTAAGAGGACCCCAAATTTGAGGCCAGTCTGTTAAACTTAGCAATAACTTTCCTATGTACATACATGAATACACCTCAGTGAATCTCCATATGATGTTCAATCACAAGAATGGGATCCTAATTAGAGTAAGATATACTCCATGTTTGTATAAATATGTCAAAATATACTCTACTGTCATGTATATCTAAAAAGAACAATTAAAAAAATAAAATAAAAAGAGTAGGAGATTTAGCTCAATGCTTGCCTAGAATGTTCAAGGTTTTAGGATCAATTATCTGTACCAAAAAAAAAAAAAGTCTACGCTGATGAAGAAAAGGAAGACAGTGATGTTGACGACATTCAACCTGTTACCAAATTTAGCTCTGTGCTTCAGAGACCAATCAGCCCTGCAGGCAGCATTCCCTGAAGCATGTGGGTGACAGGCCTGGCATCCCTTCCTGAGGATGAAGACACAGATGACCACAATGGAGAACATAGTGAGGAGGACACAACTAGGACAAGGGACATGCCCGCATTTTACACCCATGAAGAAAGATTATCCCATGGAACAGCACAGGGCAGAGACACACTGGAGCAAGAAGGAATGCTCTCTCTGTCTGGGAGCAGTAGAACATCAGCAGATGGGGCGGGGGCGGGGGGGGGGGGGGGGTGTTGCAGGGGACACAGAAGATCCACTAAGAGATCAGGAAGACGGGAGGGAGGGAAACCACACGGCAGCTGCTGGACGGGGTGAGGATGCAGGTATCCACCACTGAGAACGGTGCTGCTACTCTAGGAGCCTGTTCCTAACCCCAGGATAGAGCTGTGGCTTTTTCGCTATGGAGTGGAGTTAATGAGTCTTTTTCCTTCTCCAAAACTCACTTAAACCAGTTCTTTCTTGAGACAAACTACACTGAGACAGCAACTTGTCACCATAAGAAGAAACTATGACCTTTATTCAGAAAGATGAATTAACTTATTAACCAAAAGGATATTTGTAGTTTATCCTATACCTAAAACTCCCTGTGTCTAGGTGCCCTCCGAGTAGGCTTCTAACTCCTGCCTTAGCTATGAACTGTGCGCGAGGCAGTCCACCTGGTGAAAGACCCGGAGCTTGGCTAAGCAGATAGATTGGGAAGGAGAGAGGCTGAAGCAAAGAAAGGCCTGCTTGGAGCCTAAGGATACTCTCAGCCTAAAAAGGAAGGACCAAGAACTCAGAGAAATCCTGGCCTCTGTTCCCACAGGGGTAAGTGTTCTAGTTTGGGGTCCAGATTAATTAATTCAGCCATCTCTACGTAGCCTTTTCAAAGCGAGCCCAGCCACACATCCACCACTGCTGCGAGGACTCCTGACTAGCTTTGGATGCTTCCACCCCGTCCCCCCAGGCTGCTGTTGCAGCTCTCAGGGGGTGTCATTTCACTTCCCACCTCGGCCTCGTCTTCCACAGCAGAACAGTGAGGAACCCTCAAAGTTCTTCAAATGATACGTTATGTCTTTGAGTAGCTCAACAAATCTAGGTTTTCTATATGGCTTGTTCTCATTCTTTTTTTTTTTTTTTAATGTTTTTTATTTTTTAGTTGTACTTGGACACAATATCTTTATTTATTTATTTATAGGTGGTGCTGAGGATCGAACCCTGGGCCTCACACGTGTTAGGCGAGCACTCTATCACTGAGCCACAACCTCATCCCTGTTCTTATTCTTAATTAAAGCCATTAATTTTTTTTAAAAGTAATGCTGACAAAAAAATTATAGTCAGACTAATAATCGAACTTACAAAATTGCCTATATTGCAGTGACTAAAAAATGTTTGATCTACATTCTAAACTAATGTCAGCTGGGAAGACTAATAGAAACTAAGACAAAAAGTAGAATGTGAATGATTTACAACAATCTTACTTTTACAGTCTGTCGAAGCTGCTTCAGCTTATCTGTCTGCATAAGCCTACGAGTAAGAAATCCTTTTGCCACGGCAGTTATTCTATTAAATTTTGCTTGTACTTCTGGGTTAAAAACCTAGGAGAAATGAGAAAGATGGTGTTAATAATCTGAGCACTATATTATATTGTTTTTTCTTTATCTATTACAAAAGCTAAATTCCTTTCTGTATATTTGCTCTATGTAGTTTCATATGTACCAAAAGCTAAGCTAATATGACGTATGGAAAAAAACATTAATGTTTTTTCAGCCTAAAATAACATAACTTTCAAAAAAAAGACACGTTGCCCCAGCATGGTGATACACACCTGAAATCCCAACAACTCAGGAGGCTAAGACAGGAAGATCTCAAATTTGAGGCCAGCCTGGCCAACTTAGTGAGACTCTATCTCAAAGTAAAAAAATTTTAAAAAGGGCTGGGGATGTAGCTCAGAGCACTCCTGAGTTCAATTTTCAGTTAAAAAAAAAAAAAGATAGATCAATAAATAGACATATATCCAGTTTGCCCACCTGAGACCATCCAGTTTGGGCCCTTCCAAAAGGCCTTGTAACTGAGAGTTTGGTCATACCACTAGTTGATGATCCCCAGAGGTAGAATGGTACTTCATTTGCAGAACCAAAGCTATATTGTAAAGCAGAACTTGTGAAACCTAGAGAAATATACATACATATTATACTTGATGTTACATAATCAGAATATGCAGAACATGCAAGTAAACATTTGTGACTCATTAAGAATAACAACTGCCTCTGAAACTGACCCACAAATGAACTTAAAATATTTATGGACTTCAAGCTTATACACCAGATGGGTCTTTTCAACACAAAAAGCATCTCAAGATAATTGATGCTGTGAAGATAAGCTCTTAAAAGGACTGGGGAATTACAGGTAACTCAAGATCACTTGGGAGATAAAGAATTGTGCCTGAACTCCAAGCTTATCACCTGCTGCAGCAGTCAACACAGACAAGGACAACCTCCCTGGTATTTTCCTTGCAACGGGTCTCTTTTCACAAACACCTGCTCACTGGTCTTTGATCTACTTACTCTCATTTCAATTTTAACTGGTTACTAAGCAGCTGACAAACAGTAGTGGGATGGGCATGGAATTACTTGAAAAAGGAAGCTACACTTTAAAAAGTGTGCCAAATAAAATATCTTACTGTAGGACAAATTTTTTTTTCAAATGAAAAGAAATTTTTAAATATTTACCAGAACTATTCAAATTTGAAGTATGGAATGAGTCCACTTGAGACACCATTGTTTCTAGCAAGCCAGAGTCGCTTATTTTCCTCCATTCTAACTCTGATACATTGGTAATGTTCAATCCAGAGACTTCTGCTGAAATCACCTTCTTCTCTTTTAACATTTTCTCCTGTTCTTCTATTTCCTATAGATTCACAGTTTATTATAACATGCTAGTCCTCTTATTTAATTGTATCCCCAAATAGTATCTTAGATTGACCCAAAATGATGAAATTAACAGCAAGTTATTTAAAGTTTTGCTCCTAAAAATAAATAATGACTTATTGATTTTAAAATGTGATATAATAACTATAAAAAATCTTAAAACAAGCTGGGAGCACTGGCTCACACTTGTAATCCCAGCGACTCAGGAGGCTGAGGTGAGAGGATCACGAGTTTAAAGCCAACCTCAGCAAAAAGCAAGGCACTAAGCAACTCAGTGAGACCCTGTCTCTAAATAAAATACAAAATAGGGCTGGGGTTGTGGCTCAGTGGCTGAGTGCCCCTGAGTTAAATCTCTGTTACCCAAAAAAAAGAATAAAAAAAAATCTTAAAACTAAGTATCTATTTTATGATATTGCTCTTGTGTATTTAAGTATCTATTTGTGAAATATCTTTGAAAAATATTAGAAGTTTTGAATTAAGGAGTCAATAAAGTAGTCTCATAAATCATGCAAATACTTTTAGATAAGGATCTGAATATTTGACTTCACATGAATAATAAAAATATTATCCATGTATGATCCCCTAAAATATTTAGGGGGAAAAATGAACAAATATTCTACATATAGCCCAAATTCATAGGACTCCTCAACCTTCACTTACCAGCCCTGTCCCCCAACATTTTAATTCCTCACCTTTTGCAGCCTTTCCTGTTCTCTTTCCTGCTCAGCTATGAGGAGTGATAACTGTTGGGCATGCTGTTCTTCTAATTTCTTCCGCATTTCTTCAAAAGCTAACATCTTGCTTTTTAGTATCTCCTCACCTTCTGAAAGGAAACACAATCCCTCAAATTTAGAAAATTCACTACAAGTCTAATATCTGATATTTTATATCCTCAATTTAAATTAGCTTTTGACCAGAGGGCATTCCTGGAGCTCACATAATACAAACAAGATATAAAGCCAGGTACCAATGTGAACCACATTCTCACCTGCCACTCCTCTGATTTCATACTACCCAATAAAGAAAGGCTTGTATCTCAGCACCTTTAGCCTCTCATTCAACAGATCCCAGCAGATCTGAACTGACAGAGCCCAGACTCTATGTTCAGGCAAGTGTCTCCAGAGGCTAATCACACGTGGTCCTCAACTGTGTCTCATCACTATTTACTTGACTCTTGTCCTTCTTCAGGACCTCTGGAAAACATCCAATCCAAAAGATTCAACATCCAATCCAAAAGAGTGAATATTAAATTCAGATATTTTAGTTACCAACTAAAGAAATTATTGAGATATGGGGCTGGGGATGTGGCTCAAGCGGTAGTGCGCTCGCCTGGCATGCGTGCGGCCCGGGTTCGATCCTCAGCACCACATACAAACAAAGATGTTGTGCCCGCCGAAAACTAAAAAATAAATATTAAAAAATTCTCTCTCACTCTCTCTCTCTCTCACTCTCTCTTTAAAAAAAAAAGAAATTATTGAGATATCATAACTAAATAGGAAAGAGGGGAGACAGACTGAAATGCTGAAATACCAAGTATTATACAGATGCAGAAAGTATATATTCATGGATTCATCAAGAATCATTCTTTCCAAATTATATAGTCAGTGATTTTTAGCAAGGACAAGTATATTAGGTTCTACTGCCCTGCTGATACACTCTTTGGCTACAACAATTTGCACTTGCCTATGTGCAGTTTTTCGTAGGCAAATAGAATAATAATCTTCCACAAGAAAGGAAAAGGCCCTCCTCCGCTGAACCATTCGATGGACCGAAGTCCATTCCGCATGGTCTGAAGAACTCTGTAAATGAAGACAGACACTGAAAGGCACACCCAGCCATGGGCAGCTCTCAGCTCCCTTGCCCTTCCTGACAGCAGCCTCCTCTGTGACCAGCCTCACCTCTCAAGTTTATGAAAGCACTGCCCAACCTGCCACTTGATTGGTTTTGTGTTCCTCTGATGACCACAGAGGCAGCCTATAGGCCACACGAGGTTGCCTACTTGGAGAACACAAGTTGGTTCCCCATGTACCAACTGGTTTTATTAGAGGTCTTACAAAGGTAGTTTTAAGCATTTTGCCTCAGCCTCACTTTTCCCATAAGTCTTAAAAACTTGATTTACATCTTCCGTATAAGTAATGAAGAATTACTAACAAGACAACAAATAAAGACAAGTGTTAACAAGTTGTTAATATAAAACCGGATGCAGCAGAAACATGAAATAATGTTTATCAATAAAGAACCATCCTTCAAACACAACATAGAGCCTCATTTGTGATACTTAATCTAACAATTTGATGTTAAAAGTGTTTATCAAAGGGCCAACAACATGAAGAGCTCATTACAAATCAAAGAGCAAACTGGTAAAAACACTGAAATCCTAGTCCAATGGAAGACCTCATGGCAATACACTGGATTAAAACTATGATGTTCATGCCAGCATTTCCTCCAGTTATTAATATTTTTCTATAACACCAAATAGACTACGAAAGCTTCAATTTTTAAATAAAAAGTCCTTTTAAGATCGACTTTCTTAAAAGTCAAACAAATAGCAACAAACTAGAGCTAATTATATGCTTTCTGATAAGATCAATGAAATTAAGTTCCCTTATGAAGATATGAAGACAATTTTTTTTTGAAAAAAAAAAAAAAAAAGTCAATTACATGTATTAAAACCAAGGGGCCATTTTCTTGGAAGGTATCAAACACTTCAGAGGGCCTTACCTTTGGTACTGGTTTCTAACATTTTATTCTTGTTAATGTAGACAGATCCCTTAGGGTATCTTTGTTCTGGCAAATGTTGCCTCTCCTGTTCAGCTATTCCAGTTGTTAGGACATAAGGGCAGTTTTCCTTTTGCAAAGTATCAATATCTAAATCAAGTCTCCGCTTAACTTTTTCAAAACTATTATCCAAAAACTGTTCATTTCCACAGGACACCATAGGTGTGTCCATCTCTTGTCTGGTATTCTGGTTTTGCATCAGTAAAGGAGACGGGTTTTTTACATCATAAGACTTATTCAGTTCCATCTGTAAATTGCAGGAGTTTTTCTCTAAGGTACTGGCTGACTTGAGACCACTCACAGTTCCAAAGTTGTGACCTGCTACGCACGGACTGATGGCATGTGGTTCATGCACTTTGGGTGCTACAGTACTAGAAGTATTCATTTTGTGTGTTCCTCTCTCATCAGATGTTAGCTGACCTTCTGCAGTAGCAAGTCCATGAGTAACTTTATTTTCTAATTGATTTCCTAAAGATTGACATACCTGACTTGATTTACCAACAACCATATCCCCTATGGCTTCAGATATATTTTTGCTAACATAAACCTGGTTAGAACAAATTCCTGCTAAGTCAACTGGTAACTTTGGCACAGTTTCCGGTACATTGGTTTTTTCATCAGTATCTGAAACAATTATGTCCACTGCTTCTTCTTTTCCTTTAGAGGTTAACTCACAGGCATTTATTGGGTTATTTATGAGTATATGACATGCTGATGATGGCCTGGAACGCCCTCGATGCATTTTAGGACTCAAACTTGGCTCTGGACTAGGTAATTTGGCATATGAACCTGTAAGACTTTTGATAACATTGTTTTCAGTAATAAAAGTGGGAATGACTTTAAAATCAGATTCAGAATCTGAAACAGTGGGATGGCCAGTTCGTACAGGTATGTCTACCTTAGAAAAGCTAGCTAAAGGTGACGTAGTCATGCTGCTTGCCTGAGAGGAAGCACCCTGGAGAAGAACGTTTGATTTATTAAGGCTTGGTTTGTCGGGAAACACTGAGCCACAGTGTTTGCCCATCAACGGGGCTTTCTCCCTCACACAGTCACTCACTCTAACAGCATCATTTTCTTTGTCTGAATGACTCTCGTTAACGCTCCTCTTTGCACTGTTTCTCAGGCTGCGTCTAGATTGTTCCCTCTCTATATATTCCCTTGACTGTTTCATCAGGTTCTGAAGACTCATTATATATGGATCTGGGGTGACTTCTGTCCAGAGTGATGGATTCTGTTCTTCATGTGTTGCAAGAAGACCATCAGAAACTAGAGTCTCCTGTGGGGTTGCTGAAGAGATCTTCGGAGATGCTTCATTTTCTGTGAGACTAATATTGGACCTATCACCCTGCTTCAGAGAATTAAATCCTTCTGAATCTCTAGCTAAGTCTATCCCATTAGGTTTACACTGGTCCTCATTATCCAATGGCAAAATTCCAGTTTTCTTTTCAATCTTTGCTAAAGTAGAGTGTTCAGTAGGGCTTGGCAAGCCATTTGGAAATGTAGCAGGAACATTCAAGTTTCTGACTTCTGAATTAGAGTCAATGGTTTCAATCTCCCATTGATCAAAATCACAGGCATTAGGTGCTTTTCTAACCTGAAAAAGACATTTAAAAGTTAATGTCTTCATTTCACAAAAAGGTTTTGATTTTTACTGTTTTCCACAAAACAGAAATTGAAGATTCAGAGTTCTGACATTTGAAAACACAGAGCCAAACTACGATGGCTAGTTTCTATAGTATCTTATATCACATGGGAATCAAATTACTATTAAAAAAAAAAATCTACAGGTCATCCTAGCCTTTTTACTAAAAGAAAGAAGAAATTCAGGGCTGGGTGTTGGCTCAGTGGTAGAGCACTTGCCTAGTATGTGTGAGGCACTGGGTTCGATCCCTGGCACCACATAAAAAAATAAACAAATAAAATTAAGGTATTGTATCCACATACAACTAAAACAATATTTTTTTAGAAAAAGAAGAAATTATCTAATTAGATTCAAATATGAACATATATGTATACATATTCATATACCCATGGGCAATTCAATCTCAGAACAAAGTATTTCCTTAACTTTCTTCTGGTATTATCCTCATCCATCAACTGTTCCTCCTAGGACAGCTATCATCTAAGGATAACAGAAGCAATAAATACCAAGCAATTAAATGTCTTACACACAAATGATTCCCTCTCCAATGAACTTGTTTAGAACATTGATTAAGCAAAAATAATTAAGAAGTAAGACTCCTGCCTCCCACATGCTTACTCAAAATTTAACTAAAACAAATCCATAAAATGAGGCAAATTTGTAATAAATAACAGCTCATCCATGTAGCTTAAGGTATTTAGAAATAAGAAATTAAATTTCAACTTAAAACTCAATTCATAAAAAAAATCAATTAGATTAATTGGCAAAAAGTTAAAACAGCAACCTATTAATGCATTTTGAAATAAGCAAAAGTGGTAAACATTTGCTACGTTAAGATGAAGACAACTATATAAATAAGAGATCCAAAGAATAACAAATTATATTTTGTATCTCAATAATACAACTTTCAGAATAAAAAGTGAATTAGGGGAGCTGGGGTGTGGTTCGGTGATAGAGCGCTTGCCTAGCATGTGTGAGGCACTAGACTCGATCCTCAGCGCAACATATAAATAAATGAACAAAATAAAGGTCCATCAATGTCTAAAAAAATATTTTTTAAAAAAGCGAATTAGGATAGTTAATAAAGATTATACAAACACATGTTAAACTGCCAGCATTACATGAATGTGGACTCTGGAGTCCTGAATATTAAAAGATTTGGGGGATGTTTTGTATATGCCTGTTTTTTTCATAGGCCATATGGCCCTCTGGTTTTAACTTACAAATCCCAAGACAGGTAATGGTCTCCAGGTACTGTGCAATAAACAATACAACAAGGGTTCTTAGTCATACATAGCCTCAGGACCAAAACCAACCAAAGGAGATGTTTTCACCAAATCCACAAACATGTTCATAAGTTCAAGCAACAAATTATTTCTTTAGAGAAAATCTTTCACATTTCACATTTATGATATTCAGTAGCTATATTTTGTATACACTACTGATATGAGCCTTTGGCTAGACAAGCTAAATTTCTAAAAATCTATCATCAAATCACAGGTTTTACAGGTGAAATAGACCTTAGAAATTTTTACAGAATTTCTCTATTTGAACAATTAAATCATAACAGGTCAACATTTACATGTTCTTTTAAACAGAAGGTTTTCAGACTCAACAATAATTTTACTAGTAGTGCATTTGATATATTCTTCAATGAACCAATAATAATATGACATTTTTGTTTCAAGAGCAGAAAATATTAGGACAAAAGCCTACCTCTTAATAATTTAGTGATATACGTTATAGTTTTAAACCTAATGTAGACAGTAATTATAATCTACAAATTAAAATCTACTACCCACACTACATATTAGCCACAGAGAAATGAAGGTAGCATTTAGTGAGAAATATCCTAAGGTTCATTATACATTAGTCATCTAATATGAATCACAAAGACAAACCACCACCCTTAGGATTATGAAAAAAAACAAAAACTAACCAACAAAATAATATTATGTATGGCAGAACTTATTTGTTTAATCTAATTTGCTTCTCTCTTTAGTATGAAATGACTCAAGACTTCAAAACAAGTTGTTTATACAAATCTAACCTAAATAAAAATAATTGCAAAAGGTGTAGAAATGTTGTTTGATTTCCGTTTGGATCTAGAATATATCTGGGTAATTCCATTTATCGGAGTTGCATTTTATGTATCTACAAGCAGAATTTTCACACATACAAAATGGGGGGTAGTTATTTACTTTAGCTGAGAATGAGAATAAGGTCCTTTAGTCAATAGTCTGATTAGTTCAGGGGTTAATCACAATGGCCAATTCTATCATTTCATCATTTAGAATTCAATGTTTTTAGAGTCATAAGACATAGACAATAAGCAATTATACTCAGTGTATGGTGCCACTGTCCAAGTACCCTCTGATTCAAGTACTGAGCATTACACTAAGAAGCAAATGAATTCTCTTTGGAGTAATTTAAATGGAACATCACAAATTATAAAGCTTCTCAAACATAACAAAAAAGCATACAATTAACTTGTTAAATATAAATACATTTCTGAAAAATTAACACAAATGCTTACTTGATGATTTCTTAATTTATGATCTAAAAGATTCGAGTTACACACCTGAACATTTTCAAGAATCTCCTGCACACGAGTCAGTAAAGCTTTCTTCCTGTTAACCTGCTTTCTGGCTTCTACATCAAGGGCTTTCTGCTTTTCTTGTTGTAGTTCCTTTCTCTTCTCACTATTTAGCTGTAAGACACCATAAAAAAGTAATTATTTTTCAATGATAAAAATATAAAATCATGTGGGCTGGGGATGTGGCTCAAGCGGTAGCTTGCTCGCCTGGCATGCGTGCGGCCTGGGTTCGATCCTCAGTACCAAATACAAAGATGTTGTGTCCGCCGAGAACTAAAAAATAAATAAATATTAAAAATTCTCTCTCTTTAAAAAAAATATACATAAAATCATGAAATTTTGGATCAAATTGACTTAAAACCATATGCAAAAGCCAGAACTAATATATACTAAAAGAAAAATAGACAATGCATGGGACAATTGACTGGGATGGGTCGTGTGGGACTGTTCTGTAGTGATCAAAGTGCCCGGTGTGGGCATGAGTTAAAAAGATGTATCCAGCACATCAAAACTCAAGGAACTTTTAACACTCAGGACTGGTGCATTTCACTAAATGTAAATTATTCTCAATTGGAAGAAAAAAGTTAGACAAAAGAAAAAAATTATTCATTGATCAAATGCTCTAAAATGACAGAAATAAAATTAGCTCTTTGGGCCAGTGCTGAAATATTCATTTGGCAGCAATCACTTCACTGACTCATTTCTTCAACTTTTAATCTAATCACTACACATTTACTTCTTTGCTGCCTCAAGAAAATATCAAAAGGTTTCATGATAAAAGAAACATATAATGTTTTCTTTGCCAACAAAATCAGAACATTTTTATTCCACTTTATAATCGTCAATAAAAATATAATGTATGTAAAAAATTGAAAGCTTCCAAGTTTTTTGTTTTTCTTTTGTGGTACAGAGGATTGAACACAGGGGTGCTCTACCACTGAGTTACATCCCCAATCCTTTTTATTTCTTATTTTGAGAAAGGGTCCCACTAAAGGCTGGCCTTGAACTTGTGAACCTCCTGTTTCAGCCTTTCAAGTCACTGGGATTACAGGCTTCTGCCTCCTGGACTGGTGCATTATATACTCCTAGAGTGGATTCAGTCTTAATTACTAAGTCCTAAGAAGTTTAGTCAAGACTTATTTCAGATTTTCACAAAATATGTCCTAAAAAACTATTGAAAATTTAACTAGTCATCTATCAAATCAGCATAAAAGCACAGATAGGGACAGACATCAGATTTTGCTGTTAAATAAATAACTGATGGGATCTAGACTCTACAATAACCTCAGACACTTTGTTCCATATTAAATCAAGCAGCATGTCATCAAATAGCTGATAAAAATGTTACTTTAAAATGTTCTATTTACATTGTACCAAAAAATCACTACAGTTTACTTACTAATCAAAACGGGGAATGTATACATTTAAAGCACCACCTGGCAGTCACCATGATAAGCAAGAATTCAAACTAAACATCAACTGAGGGACAACTAAATATTATGTAACTTCTGATTTAATTTAATATGATGTATACAACACCATCTCAAAAGAGTTCTTGCCAAAAATGTTTAACCTGACTCTAATCAAACTTTTAGACTTAACTTCCCATTTACAGGAGTTAGAAAAACTACAGGAACAAGTTAAATATCATCACAAGCAACCAATTAGACAAATCCAAAGTTAAGCCTTTCTACAACACAACAGGTCTGGTCTCTATATATCATTAAACATCTTTTTTTTTTTTAAAGCAGAGGTGCTGGGCTGGAGATATAACTCAGCTGGTAGAGTTCTTGCCTTGCATTCACAAGGGTTTAATCCCCCCACACCACACACACACACAAACACACCAAAAAAAAAAAAAAAAAAAGCAGAGGCACCAGAAGTGGTGGTGAATGCCTATAATCCCAGCAACTCAGAAGGTGAGGCAGGAGGATCACAAGTTTAATGCCAGCTTCAGCAACTTATGAGACCCTGGCTCAAAATAAAAAATAAAAAGGGCTGGGGATTTAGCTCAGTGGTAAAGCACTCCTGGGCTCAATTCTAAGTACCAAAAAAAAAAAAACCCAGCTATAAGAGACATTTTGAATATAAATTGAAAAATGTGAATATGAATAGAATATTAGATGCTACAAAAATTTATTAATTTTGTTACCATACAATAAAGGTATTAGGATTTGACATAGAAGAATGTCCTTATTTTCAGAAAACATATACCAAAACATTTAGAAAAAAAATGTTATAAACATGCAGTTTTCAAATGGCTAGGCAATTTTTTTAAATGTATATAATTGTTGCATGGAAAAGATAGTCAATGCACTATTTTTTCAAACTTTTTATATTCAAACATTTCATTATACACAGTTGGCAGAAAATACTGACCTTTTAACATTTATTATACGAAAATAAATTTAAAACTAACTTTTTCTAATAATATTAATTTTCTGCAGGGATGTAGCTTAGCTGATAAAGTGCATTCCTTGCATGCAAAAGGCCCTGGGTTCAATCCCCAGCATCACAAAAAATAAATAAATAAAATAAAAAATATTCAGTCAGTATCAAGTGTATATAATAATGCACTCTGCCTACCTTCCTATATTCCCTTATATCTTCCTTTTCATTTCTTTCTTTCTTTTTTTTTTTGGTACCTGGGATTGAGCCCAATGGTGCTTAACCACTGAACCTCATCCCCAGCCCCTTTTTTAAAATTTTTGATTTTTTTTTTTTTTTTAATTTTGAAACAGGGTCTCACTAAGTTGCCTAGGGCCTTGATCAGTTACTGAGGCTAGCCTTGAACTTGTGATCCTTCTGGCCTCAGACTCCATAGTAGGAGGGATTACAGGCATGCGCTAATATGACAACCTAATATACCATTCTTTTAAAAGTGCAAATAGTTAACATATACTGAGTACCTCCCATGATCCGGGTAGTATTCTAAGCACTTTACATATATTAATTCATCAGTCCTCAAAACAGCCTTACAAGGTAGGCACTATTTTTATCCCATTTAACAAATAAGGAAATGGACCACAAATTGACCCAGCAGATAAGTGGTGAAACAATGATTTGAATCCAGGCCAAAAGGTTCTAGAGCCTGGCCTTTTTACCACCACTTTATGCTGTCTCTGAGAATATGCTAGACCTTAATTGTGCATCAAATCCAGCACTTTTAGATCTACCTCACTCAGTTTAATGGCATGTATAAGATTCTACAAAATAGACTACAGTTAAGCTAATCCACTATAAATGAACATTCAGATTGTTCATCAACCTCTTGCTATTTTAAACAATACTGCTGTAACATTTATTTATAAGCACCTATAATTGTAGATATTCCCCAAAAAGGAATTGCTGAATCAAATTTATGTTACACTTTTAATTTATGTTACACTTTTACACTATTTTTTCAAACTTTTTGTATTCAAACATTTCATTAAACACTTTTAAACACTTTGTTTATTCACTTTTAAACACTACCAAACTGCTCACCAAAAATATAATCAACAGACTTTCTTAGTAAAAGTACATTAAAGGTGCATTCTCCCACAACCTAAGACCCTCTAGGGCCTTATCAGATCTTTGCAAATCTTAGTAGGTGAAAAGTAGTAACTCATTTGTATTTCTCTGATTATGAACAAACATCACGCATCCTTCAAATGTTTATAAGCCTTTCATTTGTTTTTCTGTGATCTATGTTAGTCTTTCACTAGAGAAAATAATTATTTAAAAACAAGGAAAGTTTACCAGTGGAGAAAGCACAGCCACTCCATGGAAGCGAATAAGTGAAATACTCTCAGACTGAGCAGGCAGAAAGCTCTCCGTAGACAGTGATGCTTCTTGGATTCCGGCAAGAGTTTTTTCATAGAACTCCTCATACTCCTCCATCTTCCCACAACCACACTACAAGAGAAAAATATCATTTTTAATGTGCTGAGAAAAATAGATCTTAATTATTGACAAATTTTGTACAGTATGAAATACTCCTAGAATTTACCAGTCCCAGAACTGGCATTCCCAAAATTGTCCCACTGATCAGGAGCTAATTCTAGGGTACAGGTAAACACCTGGGGATCCTGTTAGACTTGCTTTGAATATTAATTTTTATGAATATTTCTGCATGTAAATCTGACTTTAAATATGATTAGTTTAGAGAGTACTAGAAGCTCATAGTGAAACCTTCTTACAGGAAAAAAGTTCTACAGTTCTTTATTAACAAAGAATTGCAAAACAGAATATTATATTTTCTTTAATAGGACTTACCTACAAAGCACAAGAAAAACTATACCATACAAAGATAGAAATGCTTTTGCAGCAAAGACAAGGCTATTTAAATAAAATACCTAATTTAAAAATTATTTTTCTATTACGAAGTTCAAAGATACTTCTATTTGCTTGGACTGTATCTTGACTCCTTGGCCTCCAGCCAACTCAGCCAGGGGTAGAATGTAGAAAACATATTGGTGCTGGGATTAATTCTGTTGTTGAAACTTGACGCCATCACCAAGCCACTTAAATCAATCGGCCCAACAATTTTGCAATTTCTGGAAAACTGATGGTGGTTATGAAAATCCCACATAACCATAAGGATTAGCCACCATAATCATTCCTATAGCAAGTGCTAAATAGTTATTGCCTGTTTTCATAGCATTATGTGCGGTTCTGTTTCCTTTAAATAAGCAAGGGAAAATAACAAAAGACGCCATTAGAATCATAACTGGCAAGGGAAACTGATAAACTGTGGAAAAAAAAACCTAATACAATAATGTTCCTTTAAGTGTTCGTTTTTAAAACAATTAGCTACTTAACAGAAAAAAAAAAAAAAAAGGGGGAGGGTGGGAAAATTCAGTTCACAGTATGGAATATGCAAAAATGAATTAAGACTGAATATGATGCTGTCCCAGGCCTCAGAGTACTTAAAAATTTAGTACACAAGAGTGTCAGGGACAAATAATACATTTCTAATTATAATATTTAATTACAATTAAAAATGAAGAAAAAACATTCAAAATTATGATTATGGGGGAAAAAAAGAGGTATGTTTTTACTTTTGATCAACTGGCAGTTTTAGCAATAATAAAACGTCTTCCTATGATTCCATCAATTGTAATTATTTCTATGTTGAGTTTATGCAAAGTAAGTCTAATTTCAAAGGAATGGTTCTCTCGAGTGCAAATGAGATTATTCTGAAAGCTTATATTCAAAAAAAGCAAAAAGTAAAAACCACAGAACCCTTTGTAATATAACCATTTTTAGTCTAGGTTATATATCTTGACACATTATATCTTGACAACCAAAATATGCAGTAGCTAAGACATAGAGTAAGTCAAATAAACCCATTTCTGCTAAATTACTTCAAAATATTTTACAACCAGCATTATAGGGAACACAAACAGATTTCTTGTACAAATAATGTAATATAGTTTCTATAGATATGCCAGCAAAGGGGCTGGGGATGTGGTTCAGTAATAGAGTGCTTGCCTGATATGTGTGAGGTCCCGGATTCAACCCAGCACCACAAAAAATAAAATATAATAAATAAACATACACACACACACACAAACACACACGATACACACACATAATATACATCTAAGCAAAGCATGAAATTCATTTTTAAAGGCCTGGAAAATTTAAGAAAATAAACTACCTTTATAGTAATAATTGCATCATTCTTTTAACAGCATAAAAGAGAGATGCTTCACTGTTTGAGAAAGTTATTCACATCCCTTAAACAGTACAAGTATCTCTACATATCGAAGATATATGGTACCATATTATTATTACAGAATAACTTACCACATATGACAATAAATAACCATTTAAATATAAATGATAATATGAGATTATGGAAGATTCCAAATTCTCCCGAGTATGACTAGACCCTTCTTATCCTTTAGGCTCAGCTTCAATGTCCCCTTCTCAAAGAGGCCATCCATGACTATCTCATCCAAATTAACCCTTCCTCAGTCACTATCACATTACCCAGCAGTTTCCCAATTTCTATAGCACTTACCACTATCTGCTATTGTCTTGTTTATTTCCTTGGTTTTTGTCTCTCTTCCTCCACCAAAATATAAGCTCCATAAGCAGAAGTACCTTCTCAGTCTTGCTCACTGAATCCCCATTATACAGAACAGTGTCAGCATACAGAAGGCACTTAATGAAAGTAGTGAATAAATGAATTAGGTCAATTGGTTCAAATGATAATGTAAATCAGAAGAAAAAAGAAGAGGGTGGACCACATAGCAAAAAACTACCAAGGAAGAATGAAATTTAGAGCACGGTCCTTGCTGACGCTATTCCCAGAGAAACTTCTACCTCTAAACTGCAAAGGTAACCATTTACGAAGTGAACATTCCACATCCCATGATTAAGCAAGAGGGTACTATGTTTCTCACACCACAATTACCACTGCTAGCAAGGTTTCCAGGAAGCCCTGACTTAGGAGACCATCCCAGTTACAAATCTACTGCCCCATACTTTACCATCAGGCCTTACTGGTCCACTTCCATTACTGTCAGCTCCAGCAGGTTCCGGCAAGTCTTGTCTTCTCCATCTATACCAGAGTGCAACTGTCCCTGTCCAAATAAGCCCCTTTGCAAACCCCATAGACTCATAGACCTGTCTGCCCCTTTACCAGTGCTCTGCCAGAAATGTCACTGAAGGGGATGGTAAAAGTTAACACCAAACTGATCCTAGCTGGTTGTTTCCCCAAAGACACACCTTTTGGACAGGGAAGATCTCTTACTTGGACACATCCTAGCTGTAAATTCAGTGTAAGCCGGTCCCCATTCTTGCCCTTTAGTTTTCTTATTGGTAAAATAGGGAACACCAGGGTATCTGTCTCAAAGGGATTGTGTAAAAATGCAGAGAGCTAATAACAATGCATGTACGCCCATTAGCATACTTGGGAAATGCAGGAAGCATCAATCAACGGGAGCTGCTTTGCTTACTGGAGAGGATAATGCTGCTGCTGCTGCTTTTTATCACTTGCCTCTGAACCCTTGGAGGACTCGAACTGGGCTTTCGAATGTAACTTAAAAACGGGGGAGGGGAGGGGACTACGGCTTCCTCTCTCGCAGTTTCCTGACCCCTCCCCATCGAATCCATCTCTAGACGGGTGCCCTCGGCTGGAACTGGGGTTAGGGGAGTGGGATTCCAACCCGACAGGAGAAGCGCGGGGTGGGAACCGCCGAGCACCATCAGGGGCTATCAAGAGAATTCGCTGTATATTATTTATTATCCTCCTTAAGCTTATGCCCCAGAGTCGCAAAGGCGGAGTGAACAGCGCTCCCAGGGCCTTTGGGGGTTGTAGTAACTGGCGATCAGAAATGGCCAATGCACAGCGCTGGGGACGCCTCGTTCTCCCGCTTGGCGGGGGAGATGGAGCAAAATGGCCCAAGCGTTTTGCGACCTGGAGGGGGTTCCGGCTTCGGCACGAGTTGGCTCCCCGGGCACCCTCTGTCCTCCCAGGCCCCTCCGAGGGTAGGGCTCCATGCCAGGCGCTGCCAGCATCCGAGCATCACCTCCGCGCTCGGCTCCGCCGGCTCCCGGGCACCCGCTCCTCACAGCCGGCGCCTTCCCCGGGATCGAAGCCCGGGCACCCGGCACAGAGCCCGCCCTCGGCACCACAGGGCGCCAATTCCGCCTCGCCAGGTCGCCTCCGCGCCTGGACCGCCGAGGTCGAGTCCCTTCTTCGTGCACACACCTGATTCCCCGACGGCCCAGTCGGCGTTTCTCCCCTCGCCACGGGCCTTGTCAGGAAACAGCAGGCTCAATTGGTTCTGACAGAGAGCAGCTCGATGCGCCGCCGCCTTCTCCTCCTCCTCCCCGCCATATTACGGGTCTCTCTGGCGGCAACGCGGGCTCCTGGCAACCGCCGCCGCCGCCACTAACACTCCACCCCTCAAGGCCGGTACTTCCGGTGATTGCTTCCCGGGCCGTTGCAACGGTTGGACCCTCCCAAACTACAACCCCCAAGGTGCATTGCGTGTCCGTGACAGGGGACGTGTTGCATACGACGAGCGAGATGCACGCTGGGAAACGTAGTTTTCGTTGCAAGCTAGCGCATATTAAAACTCGTTAGGATAGGAACGCTTCTCCGGGTTTCAAGCCCCCCAGCATGTTCCTTAGTTGCCATTTTTTATTCATCTGTGTAGAGATGATCTCTTCCCGTGTGGTCGTGGGGAAACAACATTCACCAAACTCTGAATGTTTTCTCTGTAAATAAAAAATTTGCTGAATCCTAGATGCCAGCTCCAAGCCTTAATACATCTGTGCCTCTTTTGCAAATCAGTGGGAAAATTCGTCCAGGAGGAAAGGTAACAGGTTCAAAGTGGCAGCAAAAGCCCCGAATCTTTTCCAAACTTAATCATGTTACCAGCTTTCCAAAGGATGATTTAGTGGTCCTATCTCCATTCTCGAATTTGGCTCTCTTAATGATTCTCCTTCGGGTACCTATTTTTGCATAGGTAAAAATGCGGATTTTAAAAGTGCCTATTAACAAGTGTGATTGTGAGGCACAAATGAGTTCACTCTTGCGTCAGGGCCCGGGACGTAAGCTTTCCGTAGGGGAGAGGGGATTAAGATTAGGAGGAGGAGGGAGAGTGGAAAGGTCACCAGTCACTGGAAGACTTGATAACACACCTGATCTGACCTGCCCATTAACCGCTAACTTCCCTTTACCTCTCCTCGGTGTCCTCAACCATAAAACAATGAAATTATTGAAATACCTTCCAGGTATTGATCGGATGGTGCCTCCTTTGGCTCTTTCATTCCTTACTGCTCTGGAAGACCCTCCTGGAGGCGACCGAAATGAGTCAACTGAGATAACAATACCAACTTACTGAGGGCGTGGCCAGAGCTTTGAGATATGCCTATGCAGTGTTTGCTAGCACAGTACCTGGAACGTGGTAAGTGTTCTGCAAATGTTGGCTGTCCTTGGTGACACCTTTACCTCTCGCCACCCGCCCCCACCCCAACCCCGGCGGGTGCCCATCCAGTCAGAGCTCCCTGTCAGGCCAGTTCACAGCACGTGGACCCGTGTTTGACAGGTTTCGAATTCAAAATATGCTCCGCGTCCCGCCCCTTCACGGTTCCCAGAACTCCAGTTTCCTGGAGGGCAGACTGAGATCTCTGGCCGCCTTCCCCCCCCCCCCCGCCCCTCCCCGCCTGAGGTGTCTGAGGGCGGGGGTGGGGGCCGAAGTCCCGACCCGGGAGAGCCCAAGGCGGCTTGGAACCCGAGCCTGGGGCCTGGGCCCGCCCCGTTGCCATGGCAGCGGCTCCGCCCCTAGCGCTGGAGATCCCGGCCGCTGATTGGCTGGGCCGCGGGCTCCCTCCCTGGAGGTGTCTTCCGCCGCCATTGTGCGGCGCTGGTCCGGTGGGAGGGTGCTCGCTGCGGCCAGTGCCTTGGCCTCTCCGGGTCGCTTCTCGCCGTCGGGTTCCAGGAGCCCGGCGGGTCCGGGCTTCCCGTCCGTGCCGGTGCGGGCGCCGGCATGTGGCTGTGGGAGGACCAGGGGGGCCTCCTGGGCCCCTTCTCCTTCCTGCTGCTGCTGCTGCTGCTGGTGACGCGCAGCCCCTTCAATGCCTGCCTCCTCACCGGCAGCCTCTTCGTCCTGCTGCGCTTCTTCAGCTTTGAGCAGGTGCCGTCCGACAGGGCCCTGCAGGTGCTCAAGCCCCGGGACCGCATCTCCGCCATCGCCCACCGCGGCGGCAGCCACGACGCGCCCGAGAACACGCTGGCGGCCATTCGGCAGGTGAGCCCCCCACGCCTCGCGCCCCTCGGCCCTCCTGGAGCCCGGCCTGTCCACGTCCTTGCGAGCTCCCCGGGGTCTTCTCCCGGCCGCCCACCCCGGTTGCATTGCAGCGCCCCTGGACCACCCCCCTCGCCGGGCAGCCTCGGGCCCCGGGTCTTCACAGAACCCAGCAGTTATTTACCTGGCCCCTGCGCGCCCTGCGGAAAGGGTCGCCGCTTTCCCTGGGCTTCTATCAGCTTGGGGGAAAAGACTCACACAGGAGATACTTTAAGAGAGTGAAAAAGTGCAATTAAGTAGCAATGTGGTGAGATTAGAAAATGACTGGGAGGGAGTATTAGAGAGATCCTCTCAAAAGAAGTGATAGTTGAACTGAATCCAGAACCAGGAGAAGGAGCCAGCCAAGGGGGGTGGAAATAATGTGCTCCAAGAAAAGGAAATCGCAGGGTAAAGGTCCTGAGATGAGAATGACATTGGAATGTTAAAGTGACAGAGGCGCCAGTCTGTGGTCTGACTTAAAGGAACAACGAAATCCGGTGCATGAATTGAAGGAGGAATGGACCAGATCTAATAGGATCTTGATCAGTAAATGAGATGTCTTTGCTTGGCCCCTAAATTAACCTGGGTCGTTTTCCTTATCACCTTTCTCTCCAGACACACACATTTACAGTGACACCAACTTGGCTCCTGGACTCCCGGTCAATTTTTGCTTCCCTTTTCCACAAGGCACTCCTGAGAATCATGATAGCTCCCAGATCTTGGCATTCTCCTAACTTCATAATAAGAGGGATTTTTCAGTGGATTAAGCACTTTTGCATCTGTGTAAATGCAGTCTGTACTCATATTTGTGGGTTTTGAATCCCTGGATTCAAAAACAATTTTTTTTTTTTTATTGCATCTGTAGTGAACATTACACTACATAGCTTTTAGGTTGCATCACGTTTTATAAGCAATTTAGAGATGATTTAAAGTATTTGGGAGAACATCTGTAGGACATATGCAGATATATCTATGGGCAGTCCTAGAATGAATTCCCCCATACCAAGGGACAAGTGTGTATCTAATCTTCTTGTTTCTTTGAGACATTATTTTAACACTGAAGAGGTGGGAAAAACTGTCTCAAACACACAGCTCCTTCTAGAATTCAGCCTTCTGATTCCAAGTCCCAGTGTTCTCTGTCGTAGATTAGAATGTGCCCCAGGAGGTAAGGCATGGACTTTCTGACAGGCCTTCTTCATCCAGCTAGAGACAGAAACTGTTGTGTAATGAGCAGGTTACTTATCGCCCATGGGTGGTGACTAGGGAGCAACAAGCAGGCACCCTGGGGCAGACCTCAGTTTCTCCATCTGTTAAATGGGAGTAATAATGGTGTCTACCAAGTAGGATCTGAGGATTCAGTGAGATAATCCACATATGGTAAGGCCTAGTAAGACTTCCACTAATGTAAGGTATTGATGCCTAGAATCCAAGATGACTTGATTCTTTAAAACAGAGCAAAGGTTAAAAAATAATAATAATAAGTCTGAAGAGGGGCAACCTCTGCATTAGTAGAGGGCGTCTGAGTTTTTGTGTATCAAGTTAAACTTCTCTTAAGTGTCTCTCCCCTGGGTTCTTTCTTTCTGATGGGAGACAGTGAGGGCAGCTTTTCTAGCCTCTTGTTTAAAAGTAAATCTAAAGATATTGATGAATGTACATAAACTCAAAAAGGTCAGTGAAGGAATATGGGAGGGGGTATATTGTCATGAAAAGAAAAATGATAAATTACAACGGAAGAAAAAAACACATAATTTTCATTGGCTTCCATTTCACCTTAACTTTCCGTAAGTTGTATTAAAGGCTATCTCAGTATTAACTGAGTACAGAAGGCATTCATAAGTGTTTACTGGTGGATGTGGTGGTGTGGTCAAGAATGTGTTTGCCTGTATGTCAGTCATATTAAATGAACAAGGAAGCGAGTTTGTGAAATACACATACAAACACAGGGTTCCATATCCTGTTGTGTTGCAAGAGAATTACAGCTGAATTCTATTCATGTCTTATATGTCTATGTTGAGCACATCTTTATGTAATATTATAATGACAATAAACATTTTGCCAAATTGATTGCTGGTCTTAAGAGGAAATGAGATGTGATAATTCAGCTTGCTAGAGTATAAGGTCATTATCAAAGAATTTTTTAGTCGTAACAATATTTAACTGCCAAGTGAAGACTATAAAAGATGAAACTGTGTCCTCTGTATTGACTTAAAAAGAAATATACAGCTTATGTCCCTTGAAGTTTGCTTTTTGTTCTTCTGTTCTTCATCTCTTTGCATATTTGTAGCTCATAATTTATATTCTGAAATATTTTACTATATGAAAAATCAGATATTCTGACAGTGCTAGAATTTAATAGGTTATAAACTAGATAAAGAGAGGAAAACTTTATAAATGTGAAATGAGTATATTCCAAATAACAGATACACTATTTAAAATCAGTGGCAGAGGAGTGAGATTATACCCACAGTCCATTCTCCACATGGGGGCCAAAATGCAACTTTAAAAGTATAAATCAGATTATAACCTATCTTTATTAAAAATCGTCCAGTGGTTTCCTCTTGCAATTAGATAAAATCCTTTTGTGGGGGAGGGGGGGTGGCTGGGGATAGAACTCAGGGCCTTATACGTGGAAGGCAAGTGTCC
Source organism: Marmota flaviventris (assembly GCF_047511675.1). Classification (NCBI taxonomy): domain Eukaryota; kingdom Metazoa; phylum Chordata; class Mammalia; order Rodentia; family Sciuridae; genus Marmota; species Marmota flaviventris. The sequence continues at coordinate 13,434,019 of NC_092516.1, read as the reverse complement.
TAACACTGTGCTACACTCCCAGCCCCAAACTTCTTAACAATAAGGGAAATTACTGTCTCATGTATCAAGAGATGTGTGTGGAAGAGACGGCTTCACTGGCCATCTGGTAACTAGAATGAGAGCTGGAAAATATGCTGCAGAACCAGATGCTCCATGATCACAAACTGAACAGCTGTGTTAGCTGTACTAACCTCCCCCCCCCCCCCCAAGGCCATCATTAGAAAGTTCTGGTCTCAGAAACTCTAATGTGATATTTCTTTTATTGAGCTTTTGTTTTGGGTTTTAATAAACTCAGAAAAGACATGTATGTGAAAATCTAATTTTGAAGCTTAGAAGAATCTATAACGTGGGGATAGAAAAAAATTTAAATAAGGTAGAAAAATGTGTAAAGAACATGACTTAATAAATTTGTCGAAATTTCTTTTAAAACCATGTTTAAGAGGTCACAGTAAATAGCAGTAGCTACTCATGGAAGGTTTACTGTGTATTCCCACAGGCTGCCTGGTGTTTATGGGCTCTTAAGTGTCTAGTAAATACACAAAGATACTTTGTATATAATATACAAAGGGAGTAAGAATGATACATACCAACTTAAGATAATTGTTACTTCTGGAAAGGAAGGGAGGAGAGTGGAGAGGAGAAATTTAGCTCTTATCTGTGATGTTGGTAGAAAGGCCTACTGGGCCAGAGTGCGGCCTCAGCCACACTCCAGCCTGTTACCTGTGCAGATTTCTGAATCTTTCTTTGTCTCAGTTTCCTCATCTGTGAAATGCTGGGTTTTGAGGATCAAATGAGCTAATACACTTAAAGCACTTAGATTAGTGCCTGGCTCAATAAAGGCTGGAGGTGTGGCTCAGGGGTAGAACACTGGCCCAGCACACGGGAGGCCCTGGGTTTGATCCCCAGTATCACAAAGCGGGGATGGGCCTAATAAATCTTGGCTATCATTTTTTATTTTTCCTTTAACATTTGTACATAAGCTATGTATGTGTACAGTAGACTCTGACTTAAATCTCACCACCGAAGGCGCTGACAAGATGAGCTAGGTTCAAAAGAGCTGGCTGCAACATTAAGCTAAGAAAAGGCGAGAAACACAGGACACTGAAGTAATTTTCCCATCGAGGACGGGACTGCTCTGCGACCTCAAGGGTCCTCTTCCACCCTGGAAGGCAAGAGAGCAAGTGTACCCAGAATCGCTTTATTTATAGGGAAAAGACAATAAAGGATTTTCGATAGAATATTCTACACCAAATAAGGCAGGGGATAAGGTTTCAAGGGGGGTTGCCCAATCCCGTTGGGTAAGGCTCAAGTCCAGAGCTGAAGCAGACTTCTCTGCAGTGAAGGTGAAGGCCACTTGCTTCGCACAGCGATGTCAGAACAACACCCCCTTTACACAAGGCTGAGAGGGGATGCCTAGCTCACAGGCAGGGCAGCCCCCCACACTTAACTATTTTTTTTAATGAAAAAAAATCTTGATTTGTAAAATTTATTTATTTTTAAAATCTTGATTTTTTTCTTTTTTTTAATTGAAAACATTTCACATTTTCATTATGAGGAAGCCAGGGAAGCAAACATTAGATAGTGTGTCTCAAATTTAATGTTCAAATTCTTTTTATGTGTTTAAACTTATTTATTTTTGTGGTGCCAAGGATTGAACCGAGGGCCTTATGCACGTTAGGCAAATGCTCTACCACTGAGCTGCAGTCCTGGCCCTAAATTCTCTCTTTGGATAAATGCTGATATACTTTATCAGACTTACCAAAAGCCAGTGCTGCACACATAAGTTAAGATGTAGTTTCCTCCAGATGCAGGCTTGGTGTTCCTCTTATCAAGGATGGAGTTAAGCCACCAAAAACCTGACTCATCTTGTTGAGGCCACAGTAGTGAGATATCTGACTAATAACAAGCACAGGGGAGTGCTCAGTACTGTACCAGCAGAGTGTGTAGGTAAACAGTGGAATTTGTTTAAATATTTTAAGCCATTGATGACCCAGTAGTTAAAAGCATCCAGGAAAACTTGTCCCAAGTCTCCCCATCTGTCACTGTGACAGTAGGAAGAGTGGGGAAAGTGAGTATTTTTTTTTTCAGGAACCCCTTAGTGTAAGAGTTGAGGTGAGGTTAGCATCCCGGAAAACAGAAATGAGCCCGCGCTGCCCTTTGGAAGAGGAAGGGACAGGAGTAAGCAAGGACAGCCATCCACTTAGCCAGCCCTGACGGTCTTGTGAGTTGTGCAAAGTGATGTCCGCGAGCACTGGACATTGACATTGTCGATGTTTTCGTTAAGGCAGCTAAGAATGGAGCGACAGGTGTGGAGCTGGACATTGAGTTCACCTCCGACGGGATTCCTGTCCTGATGCACGACAACACTGTGGATCGGACGACAGATGGGACTGGCCGATTGTGTGATTTGACGTTTGAACAAATTAGGAAACTTAACCCTGCAGCCAACCATAGACTTAGGTAAGTAATCTACTGTCACTTACACCCATCATCTTCTGTCCTTTATTGGAGAGCACAGCTAGACACTGGCACTTCCTAATTGCATCTTCTGTTCAGGAGAGTTGTTTTGTTTTGAACTGTATTCAGGTTTCCCAAGGAATAAGCAGGCACCAGGAACAACAGAAATATGGCATGTATATTTTTAATCTTTCCCACTGAGGCCAAATTTGGCCTTGGAATTACTCTCAAGATAATACTCAGTTTAGTCACTAACAACAGTTTGTACTGTGACTTTAATCACAGAATCATGAGGCTGAAAGAAGTTGCTTGTCAGTCTCCTTGGCTCCAAGTGTACCAGGGAACAAATCATGTGCTCTCCGACTTTCAAATAACATCCCTATTTGACCTAGCCCTTTAAACTCTTCAGATCCTTATAAGCAACCCCTGAGGTATCATAAAATTTAAGGTATAAAACGTATCCTAGAAATCATCCCAAATAGGGCTGTTTAGAACTTTCTGCAAACAATGAAAGTATTCTGTATTGACTTTGTCCAATATAGTAGCCACATGTGGTACTGAACACCACATGTGGCTAATACAGCTGAGAAACGAATTTTTCAATTAAGGTATAAATTTAAACTTAAAAGAGTCAGAGGTCTAGATTAATCCTGCTCTTAGAGATAATCCCAGAAAAGTTAAATGACTTACTCAAGGGCAAATAACTTGGCTTCATAAAGAAGCCAAGACTAGAGTCTGCCTATCTCAATTTCCAGTCCAAGAAGAATCTGCCATACTGTGTCATTTCTGGTTGCCCCCCAGTTTCTCAACCCCATAAGGCTGAAAGTACTTTCAGATGTTTAATTTGATCCCCTCCTGATACATTTAAGCTCATAGCTTCCAAAAGCACATATATCAGATCTAGTCCTGTAAGTTTTCTACAAGTAAACAGCTCTGTGATCAAATAAACTACTATATTTGGAATATTCCTTGGGGGAGATGAACATCCACATCCGTCAATTATTAACTTCAATGAAGCACTTCTTAAGTCACACAAGCCTGTAACCTTCCCTCTATTAACAGTTTCACTTATCCTTAGAGTCATAATACTGGGTAATTTACTTTAGAATGTGGCTATTTAAATTCCTCCTCTTGTCTTCTTTGTAATAATGTATGCTCACTGATTTGCATATAATATCAGTTCTTGGAGGATGATCAATACTCCTTGAATATTGAGGATTTTATAGTCCTCCATAAAAGGTGATTCTGACCTAATTTTTCTAGGACCAGAAAGAAGCTAAAGGCAGCTAAAGAAAATCATAGTGTAAGCTGGAAAGAATATTGATCACATCTGAACATGCAGAATCCAGGCTGCTAGAATTGCTCTTTACTGTTACCCAATATTTGATTGCTCTGCTATGTGTAAGGGGAAGGGTGTTTTTAATAGTTCAACAACACTGAAGCTAATCAGATGTCAGTTTCAAAGCAAAACATAGCTTAGGGTCAGCAGCACCTTTAAAAGTCATTTAAGAAGGTATCACATCAAAGTCAATATACTATCTTGTTATCTTCAAAACAACCAATCTTGGATCCACAACTAGAGCAGGTTGCATTTTCTTTGACTCCAGATGAAATCATTAGCTTGTGGACCTCCAGGAAACATAGGTATCTTCTCTAGAATCAAACTCAGTGTGTATGTCCTGAGAGGTGGGCGTGGAAACCAAGACTGGCCTAAGAAACAACAAATTCAAATCTATCTTTCTGAACTAGAGAGAGTTAAATTATGTAGAGCGAAATGAAAGGAAAAGCCCATTTCTTATATGTCAGGCTCTTAATCTTAATTTTCTGTATCAGAAAATCATGTATTACAAAATTATTTTAAACAGTTTCAATTGACTAAATGTACAGTAGTATAGTTAATAGATTTATGTATTTTCAGGAATTTCTTCTGCATAAGGTTCTATTAGGGAGATTTTCTTAAAATTAAATCCCTGAGCTCTCCTTTGACAAGTAGAGTTACAGTAGAAATTTAGTGTTTCCTAAATATTAAATTATTTTTGTTGCTGTTATTTGATCAAGAATATCCGTAACTTGGTTCAAGTACCTATAGTGAATCATCCTTGGCTCTGGGGTGGTCGGGGAGGGGAAGCTGCGGGGGGGGGGGGGGGGGGGGGCCTCTTTCCTTTTGTTTGAGAGACATTTGCAAAATGGCTATTCCTCTCCTTCTCTTCCTGCAATGCTCGCTCCTCTTCCCTCTCTCTCAGGAATGATTTCCCTAATGAAAAGATCCCTACCTTGAGGGAAGCCGTGGCCGAGTGCCTGCACTACAACCTCACAATCTTCTTTGATGTCAAAGGCCATGCAAGTATGGTATGTTTATTCATGGACTTTTCCTTGTTAAAAACACAGTTAAGGGGCTGGGATTGTGGCTCAGCGGTAGAGTGCTCGCCTAGCATGCCCGGGGCCCTGGGTTCGATCCTCAGCACCACATAAAAATAAATGAATGGAATAAAGGTATTGTGTCCAACTACAACTAAAAAAAAATAAATATTAAAAAAAATGCAGTTAATTGCTATGCATTTCCAAAATTAGCTATATATTTTGTTATTCTTTTTTCCCATTTTTTACAAATTATATTTGCTTAATGGAAGTAAACTCTTGAATTTAAAGCTTATAGTAGCTAACAGAATACATTCCTTTTACATAGATGTGTCCCTCTGTATTATTTCTGTTGTGTACAGTTTTGTCAGTCAGTGATTTCAGTCCTTCTGAATCTTTCAGAAAATTACCACATTTTCTTCAAATGTGTATAACATTCCTAAATAAATTTTTTTAATTAGAAAATATATGTTTCTACTCATAAAAAATATATTGCAGTAGAAATTGATGAAAATATGATTCTAATTACATTTGTTCTCAACCAACTTTTCAAGTATATATACTTTTTCCCCATTTCGGCAGCTTGAGTATTTTTCCCTTAGCAATATTTATAATCAGTAATGGTCAACGACTGATGTAGAGTTCTGATTATTCAAAAAAAAAATATTTTTCTAGTCTCAGGAAATAGTTTAAACTAGGTATTAAAGCCTGAAATATGAGCAAAGGTGTAGACTAACTAGATAACAGTAAACTCCTATTTTTGAAGAAAAAGGAAAGTGTTATAACTAATTTTCTATTCTGATAAACTTATACTTGTGTACATCCAAGTTTCCGAGTTGATCTGTGTCAGGATCAGCTCGAATACCTATTGAAAAATAGACTGGGCCACCCAGTCTACAGAAGGGATTCTGAAAGTGTCTTGTGTGGAATTGGGAAAGTCTTTTTTTGGCGCTGGGGATTGAATGCCAGGCCTCCCACATGCTAAGCAGGCTCGCCCCCAACCTCAAGGAACATGTGTCTTTAATGGGCACATCAGGCTTTATTTATGGTGTTGTCCACATTTGGCAATCTAGTAGGTCCCACATTTTAGCTAGAGCGAACTTATCTCCATGCTTATTCTCTGACAATAATAAAAAATAAATAATTGAAAATTAAGAAGAAAATTTTAGAAAAACATCCACCTACTTGAGTTTTCTGGATGGGTGCTCATAGGTGTTCACCAGGACTGGTTAGAACACAGTGATCTCGATCACCAAATTGGTAGGAAGTTGCTACTGGTGAAACCTAGTAGCCAAGATCATGGCTTTGGTGTCCTGTAGCAAGCTGTGTACTTGCTACAGGGTAACTTCAACCTTGACGAGCTTCAGTTTCCTCATGGACAAATGGGAATAATAAAGGAAATTACGTATAGGGTTGGAGAGAACAGTCAATGAGTAGAGTAGGCAAAGAACGTGTGTTAGTTCAAAGCAGGACACCACTCTGGTCCTGCAGCCTGCGCTTGGGTTCGTTAGTGAGGGAGAGGCATGATGTGAAAGAGCATACTTTTTTCTTCATTTTGAGGGGAAGACATTTGTTGCTTATAGTCCCTGTGGCCGTGTGCCACATTCCAGAAATCAGCAGGATGTAGCATTGTGATGCAGCAGCCTTGCGTTCCCCATGAGCCTGGTGGACCCTGGTCATGTTAGCTGCCCTTGTAACCCCAGGGCTACGTGATGTCAGTATCCAAATTCTATCCTTTCTTCCCCATTTAATAGCTAGACTACTACAAAAAGAAACTTCTGCAGTTGTTTTTTTTTTTTAACCTCTGCTGTTTAGAGGGGTTGGAATACCTCCATCTGTTCCCAGTTCCCCCTCATCCCTCCATAGTGGTGATGGGTGATAGGTCCTCTCAGCCCCCTGACTGAGCAGATCTACTCTCTGTAGTTCCCAGCCTGTTGGCTCAGACTTGATCTGGAAGAGGCAGAGGGCGCTAAATTGTGGACATAAAAGGGCTGTTCCTAGCTGGGTGCACTAGCACACACCTGTAATCCCAGCAACTCTGGAGGCTGAGACAGGAGGGTCGCGAGTTCAAAGCCAGCCTCAGCAAAGGCAAGGTGCTAAGCAACTCAGTGAGGCCCTGTCTCTAAATAAAATCCAAAATAGGGATGGGGGTGTGGCTTAGTGGAGTGCCCTGAGTTCAATCCCTGGTACCCACCCCCCTCCCCCCCAAAAAAGGACTGTTCCTAGTACCCAAAACAGGGTACAAGGAAAGGATTTTAAAAATTTGATTCCACCCTCTAGCCTCCAACCTGCCACCTTCCAAAACATGACACAGCGGCGAGCCCTCCACCCAGAGGGCAGAGCAGCCGCCCTGGCTGCTTCCTGGTCTGACTGGTGTGCGTTTGTTTGTGTGGGGAGCACAAGCAACCAGCACTTTGAGCATCTCCATTTGATATTGGTAGACTCCTCGTTTATGCAGCAGGGCTGTGCTTCACACGTGGATGGTGACTGACTGGGCTGTCACATTTGAATAGATTTTAAATATATGAATCTCTCTATTTTACAGGCCACTGATGCTCTAAAGAAAATATATATGGAGTATCCACAACTATATAATAATAGTATGGTCTCCTCATTCTTGCCAGAAGTTATCTATAAGGTAAAATTCCGAGTTGTTCTTGTACGTAGCGTGCGTTAAGCATTCTCCAACAACAGAGAAGAGCCTGGGCTGGTGCAAGCCATCATCAGCATGCCCGGGGCTTCCAGCTGTTGGGAACACTGTTCCCAACCTTCCTTGGTCACAGAGGCCTTTAAACTGTCCGAGGCATTCTGCAGAGGAGCCGGAGAGCGCAGGGGAAGGCTCCACCCACTCTCCTTACCGCCCCGCTCACCCATTCGCTCCTCACAGCCCCTTTCTCCTCACACCTTCTCGCCTCCCCACAGCTCTTCTCAGCCTGTTGTCGTGGAGAAAGGATCAGAGCTAATGGACCATGGGTCCATCCTAATTGAGTTCTGATTATCTCTGGCCAGAAATGAGAATCAGGAATCCATTAAAAGTTTATTTTTGTGACCTTCTGAATATTTATCCTGCAATTGTGATTTTTTTCATGGTAAAGGTAGGATTACGGTTCTTTGTGAAAGGGCTCTTGTGTATTCTACACATCCAGTGCCTACATTTACGTGCATTTCCTCAAAGGGTTTATGACAGAGAACTTAGAAAGTGGACACGAGGCAGGCTCCCTTGGCCACCTCATCAGAATGAGAACTTTGGCTAAATTTAAACTGAGAAGTTTTAGACTTAAGACATAATTATTTTATTTTACGAAATTCATTTCAGATGAGACAAACGGATCAGAATGTAATAACAGCTTTAACTCACAGACCTTGGAGCCTGAGCCACACAGAGGATGGGAAACCACGCTACAGTGGTGTCTGGAAGCAGTTCCTGTTTGTAGTAATGGACATTTTGCTCGATTGGAGCATGCATAACATCCTGTGGTACCTGTGTGGGATTTCCGCTTTCCTCATGCAGAAGGATTTTGTATCCCCGTAAGTTGGGAAGCTTTTTATCTTCTCCTGACACATTTCCTGAATGTTCTTTCTGGGATGGAAGGATTAAGGAAGTGGACATCCTGGATTGGTTTGGACCCACCAGGCCACTATCTCTGTGAAACTGGGAGGCCACCAGCTCCACAGGAGGGAAAAGTTCAGGTATATCTCACTCATTCAAAACAGGTCGAGCTGGACTTGGTGGCGCAGGCCTGTAACCCCAGCAATTCAGAAGGCTGAGGCAGGAGGATCACAAGTTCAAAGCCAACCTCAGCAACTTAGCAAGACCTTTTCTCAAACTTATAAATAGGAAGTTATGGATGTAGCTCAGTGGTAAAGTGTCTCTGGGTTCAATCTCTGATGTGCCGCCCACCCCCCAAAAAAAGGTTGAGCAGATATTCATGGCTTTTTAGCGCATCTTAAAGAAAAAAATGAAAACTGTGGTAAAAGAGGGATTGCGTGTTTTCTGAATTGGCTCCCTGTTAAAATGAATCCAGGATCCAGGGCAGAGCCATAGCAAAGACATCCTGTGAGTCCCAGCCCTATCCCTCCGTCTTTCAGGCTCCCTCCAACCCTGTAGGCTCCACCCCATCTCTGCCAAGAGACTGTTACCTAAACGGCCAGCAGTCTTGGGGTCTTTCTTTTGGCAGTTTTCGAGCTGTGTCTCTCCTAGTTAGAGTTGTAAGGGTCACGTGGTCTAAGCATGTTCAGTCAATGTGTGGTTATTGCCTGGAGTATTACAAGGAGCTCTATGAAGAAACTGAAGACGCAGTGAAGAAACAAAGCCCTGGTCTCTTATTAACAACAAGCTGGGGGCTGGGGCTGGGGCTCAGCGGTAGCGCACGCGCCTGGCCTGCACAAGGCGCTGGTTCCATGATCCTCAGCACCACGTAAATGTAAAATAAAGGTAAAACTAAAACAAAACCCCAACAAGCTGGCATGCTGGAGGGTGGATGGTCACACCTGTGTCCACCTCCCACAGAGCCGCTGAGGGATTCACACAGGGTCTTTGTGGGGTTGTTACCTTGGTCTCAGGCAGGTGGGTGCCGGGGGAAACTTGCTATTTGAAGGTCTGCTGCCTGGTTTTCATCAAAGCCAGTCTCTGCTTTATCTCTTTCTTTTTTTGGTAGGGAGTGACTCCAGGGATTGAACTCAGGGGCGCTTAACCACTGAGCCATGTCCCCAGCCCTATTTTGTATTTTATTTAGAGACAGGGTCTCACTGAGTGGCTTAGCGCCTCGCTGTTGCTGGGGCTGGCTTTGAACTCGCGATCCTCCTGCCTCAGCCTCCCCAGCCAGCTTTAAGCTTTTTTTGACCATTACCTTTTTCACTGTGACCTTTCCACAGAGAAAAGTCCATGCATTTTACATAATTCTATAGTTAGTCATTAGAATGAGGAGTGGGGAGGAAACAAAGTTATGCTCACAAAACGAAAAGAAGAAAGGAAGGAGGGAAAGCTTCTATCTCGGGGTGCGGCCTGGCTAAGCTGAGAGCTGCTGGGTGAGCGGGGACTGGGCAGGAGAAGCACGGTCTTTCCAGGAACTGAGAGGGAAGCAATATTTTGCAATACAGAAAAGACAGGCAGGGTGGCATGAGGTGAGGCAGGGACCACGCCCCATCTGGCCTGCAGTGGCTGTGTCGAGGGCATCTGTTGGGAAGGGGGAGTCATCAGTGGGCCCCTGTAGCGGTGGAGGTGCAGAGCCCGCCAGCAGTTCTCTCTGGGCACTTTTGCACTCAGTGAATGTCTAACAGGATTGGTTTTTCTTGTTCTTCAGGGACTATTTGAGGAAGTGGTCAGCTAAAGGAATCCAGGTCGTTGGTTGGACTGTCAATACCTTTGATGAAAAAAATTACTACGAATCCCACCTTGGTTCCAGCTACATCACCGACAGCATGTTGGAAGACTGTCCCCCGCAGGTCTAGACTTTTATCCTGGGGACACACAGGTTCAGAAACTGCCTGTCGGCCTCATGCAGGGAGATCCAAATACCCTTTGTGCTAGCCCAAGCCCTGGGGGATCAGGTTGCCAAGCAACAGGGCAAGCAATAGTGGGTGATTACATATTTACCTGAACAAATTAAACCCTGGTGTTGCCATGCTCCATGGAATGCCCAAGTTCAACACTGTCGCTCTTGAAAATCTGGATCTGAAAAAAGGCACAGCAGCCCCGCCCCGACCCAGCTGAGGCCCACACCCAGACCCAGTCAGGATAAGCACAAGACGAGCTGTGCGGTCGGGATTCAGACGTAGTGCATGGGACTTGCATGATCACTTGGAGTTGACATTTTAAAACTTGCCACATCTAAGTAATTTACTTACTTGAAATATTTGTATTCAGCTCTGTTAACAGTGTGCTATAGATGTCAAACTTGTGACCATACTAATAAAGTCATTAAAAGGAGCACAAGAGGAAAACTGTGTAGCCAGCATCACATTCTGAGGCCCTAAGGAACTTGGGGAAGCCGCTCAGGTGAGGCTTCAGTGTGCAGCAGCCACAGGGAGAGAAGCCTTGGAACCAACGGGAGGAATCTGACAGCATCTCGAATGAGAGCTGCCAACCACCAGGGGGCAGAGGTGCGCTGTGGAGGTGCAGGAGGCAGCTCCCAGGAACCTCTAGGCTTATCCGTATTTTACAAATGAAAATACCAAAATTTGTGCACAAGGTGGGCAGCCTCAGAACCTCACAGCTGGTGATGTAGCCAAGCTCCATCTCATGATAACCAAAATTTCTTGTCTATTATAGGCCAGGAACAGTGCCAGGGTTTTAACATGCCTGACATTGAACCCTTACAAAGATTATAGATAGAAGTGTTATTATTCTCATTTTACTGATGAGGAAACTGAGGCACTTTCCCAAGGTCTCCAAGTCCACAGTTCAGTTGGGGGTTCAAATCCAGGGAGGTCTGACTCTAGGTCACAGCTCTTTTCCACAAGAATATCCAGGGATTTGAATAAACAATGAAGACATTAATAAGTACTGCTAAACACTTCCTTGGCAGGCTTAATACAGAGTTTAAAAATAATAGAATTTATGATCAGAGAAAGCCAAGTCTGATGTGGGGTAGTATGTAGAGTACCTCCTCATGATTAAATGAGTACATGTAAATGCTTGTTAATTACCACTGACTGCCTACCATGTATTGGATCTGTTTCAAGTGTTTCTTGTGTATTTGACCTGTAGGTATCATTATAATCACATTTCACAGTAAAAGAAACCAGAGCACAGGGAAGTTCAGTAACTTGCCTAAAGTCACAGAGAGCAGTGATGAATATCGGGACTCAAACCCAGATGATCTAATTCCAGAAATCACTTTTTTTTTGAGACAGGGTCTAAGTTGCTTAGGGTCTCACGAAGTTGCTGAGGTTGGCTTTGAACTTGTGATCCTCTTGTCTCAGCCTCCCAAATGGCTGGGGTTATGGGCATGTGCCACTGGCCAGAGCTCACATTCTTGCCCCTTGTTTATTATCATTTCTGGCTCATAGCAGGGACTCAATACTGAGAAATATCTTAAATCATTGCCAGCACCTCTTATAGGGTCAGTCATATAATAAATGCTCAATAAACGTTTGTTGAAGGAATGCGTTATGGAATATATCCAAGTGGAAGCTTCCTCAGGGAAACTGGGAATAGTTATAGAGTGAGACAAAAATTCAGGGTTGTAGATAAGATTCATGGTTCAGTATAATCAAGGAGGGGCTGGCCAAAAACATGGTAGTATTCTTTCCAAGAGAAAATCAATGCAGGTGGAGCTTACATCCTCTGCTGCTCATTGGACTGCCTGGTAAGCCCCAGAATGCTGCAGAAGTAGCTAACAAAAACAGCAGCTTGTGAAATCTACTGCTTCACTGTACAGTAATCATATTCATATGTGGTGATTGGTGTCTACAATTTTTCAGCAAGAATTTGTCCCACACAGATGTATTTTTAATAGATACAAATTTCTCAGTGAAGCTACACCTAACAATTTCCTAAATTGGGAATGGGCTTCAACAAGATGGTAAACCACAGCTTCGAGGACAGGGTGTGGGTTATGGACATGCTCCAAACAACCGCTGAGACCCCTGTTCGCAGAGACTGATGATCACGTCTGGGTGAGGTTATGGGACTTCTTTGGTCAAAGTTACTGAAGACTGGTGACCCCATTTCTTCTACTCAAAATTTAATAGTACAACACTGAATATGAAGAGGTTGGGAATCAGCTGGGATAAAGTATTCACTGTTGGGCGGGGGGTTGTTAGAAATACAAATTCTCAAATCCCAGCCCAGCATCAGAAACTCTGCTTGTGGCCCGGTGGTTAGTGTTTCAGTAAGCTCCTCCCAGGGTCCCTCAAGTCTGGGAACCATGGAGCTAGAGAAACCCATCCAAGCGAGTCCTCCATTCTGTCACTAACTAGCTGTGAGACCTTAGACACAGCACCTCCCTGTGTGTGTGCCCAAGTTCTCATCTGTCAAATGGTAATCACAGCACTGGCCCATTGCCTCCTAGCGACAATGTGATGAGGTTCAACCAAAAAGTAATCAGAAGTGTTTTTGGAAAACATGTTGGCAGAACACGACTGCTAGGAAGATAAAGAAAAAAGATGTGCACAACTCAGAGCGAGGTCCTCAGACCCACAGCACTTGTTAGAGATGCAGACTCGGACCCCATCCCCAACCTCACAGATTAGGATTTACCTGAGAATGAGGTCCCCAAGTTGGAAAACACACACTGGTGTTTGGGGGGAACCCCGACTCAACACGGGTGTAAGGCATTCATCACTTTTTCTTTTTGATACAGGGGATTTAATCCAGGGGGTGCTTTACCACTGAGCCCCAGCCCTTTTTAAAAAATTATTTATTTATAGACAGGGTATCAATAGATTGTTGAGGCTGGACTTGAACTTGCAATCCCCCTTGCCTCAGCCTCCTGAGTCACTGGGATTATAGGCATGAGCCACTGTGCCAGCTAAGGTGTTAGTCATAATTCAGAACTTTTCTGTCCACACCTGAGCACCTGTCTTTGGTTCTGTCTAGCAGTTGGTCAGATGTAAATGCTATGGAAAATTCCCAACTTTTAAAATTCCTCTTAAATGCTGCCAATACTAAAAGATAGAAAAAAGAATTAAGCTCATTGACAGGCACTAAGATATCATCCATCTTTTTTTAAGCACTGGCCTTCCTTTTAAAGGAAATGATACAATTTCAAATTGCTTCAAATTGGAACTTCCTCCTCAAAAAGTGGCATAAGAATGTAACATTGATTTGGCATGAGCTTAATTCTTAACGCTTGCCATCAATTCAAAGATTATAAAAACCTATGCAAGTTGTTCACTACTTCAGTCACTCCTCATAATTGAACTTCACACACGATGTCTCATTGCCTCATAAGAAACGAACTGGTTTCACGGCAGCCACTTGAAGGATCAGATCCTGCATAAACTCAAAAGAAGCTCTCCCTATTCATCCTAAAAAACACAGAGGTTCTCTAATTAAATGGCCACAGAAAGCACTGTGATTAGAATCAAGCACCCCCACAAAGTCCCATGTATTGAAGGTTTGGTCTGTAGTTCATGGTGCTATTGGTCCTCCCCCCACCCACCAGAGGGGAGTGGGTACCAGGGATTGAACTCACAAGCACTCCACCACTGAACCCCATCCCCAGGCCTATTTTGTATTTAGAGACAGGATCTCCCTGAGTTGCTTAACGCCTCACCTTGCTGGGTCTGGCTTTGAACTCATGATCCTCCTGCCTCACCCTCCCAAGCCACTGGGATTATGGGCATGAGCTACAGCACCTGGCCCACGGTACTATTGAAAAGTGGAGGTGAGGCCTATGAACCCTTCAGTTTTATTTTTAATGTTTTTTTTAAACATTCTTCTAGTTGATAGATCTTTATTCATTTATACACAGTATGTGCCTCACATATACCAGGCAAGTGCACTAATGCTGAGCCCCAGCCCCAGCCCTGAACCCCTCAGTTTTAAGAACAAAGAGGTTCTCCTTGTCAATCATTTGGCAAATCTACAAAAAAAAAAAAAAAAAAACCCACCATACACACACACATTCATTTCATATGCACCCTACACCACCACTAATTTCATGATGGGTGCAGCCTAAGATTCTGATGATCATGTGTAAAACCTTAGGGGACAACTTTTCTCCCCTACCTTCCCTACCCTGGTCTAACCCCAAAGCTCTTGTACTTGATATGAAATAAAGTTTCAGAGATAAGACTTTATTGCACCTTTGGGTCACATGGGGGATGTTTTAATTCTAAATCACCAACAAATGCAAGTTTCACAATTCAGACGCTTTGTATCCCTGATTGAGTACCACGTTTTATTCAATCTGGACCACTTTTCTTAGCACCAGTTTGTAAACCTTTGCCAGGTCCTGGGAACTGTGGGAAGAGAGATTCCTAAGGACCAGTCGTTCAAACAAACAAAAATTCTTGGAGACAAAATGGACTATTCCCAGATTATCTCTAACCATGGTTTTGTGGGGTAATTTCAATATCACAACAGTCTTTACTGGGAAATCCTCGAGTAGGCCACCTTGAAAAATCAGCAGTTGGGTTTCAAAAGTAGCAGAGGCGGCCCAATTTGACTTTGGCATTTACACTGAGGGTCAGTTCCGGTTCCTGCTTAAGGTGTGGCTTCCTCTTCCTAGAGGCCCAGGTATCATGGAAGAAGTGTTCCCCCTTTTATTTTCTTTCTTCATTTGATGGGTGTCTCTTTAGGATGATCGTCACACCTTTCGATTATCTTCTTGAAATGATCGCCTGAATCGCAGGTCTGGGTTGGACACAGGAGAGAGTGGTCAGTGCAAACCCACACTGCCCTGTCTCTGTAAGGGAGTGACCAGATGGATCTCAAAGGTCCCACGGCTTCTCAGGCCTCCTTGATCTCCCCCCTTTTACTTTCTGGAATCCTCCCTTGAATTCCCGCCATGCTGTCTCAGTAAACGCTATCCACAAAAGACAAAAGGGTTGGTTTGTCCCCCCCCCCCCCCAGCATTTGTTCCCCTTCTGACATCACCCCTCCCTCTCTCAGTGCCTGTCATCTCTATGGCTGTACCCACAGCTGCAGCATGTCACTCAGATCTGACCAAGGAAACCGCCACATCTTCAAAGCCACAGCGATCGGCTCATGGATGGGCGCACTGCCCCAGCAGATTCAATGAAATGCCAGGAGAATTCTAGGTCCCCTGCTCTTTCCCACTAGACTGAACCCAAGGAGATACGAGGGGTTGATAAAAAAGGTTTTGCAATTATCAGGAGGAGACTATTTGCAAAACAAACTAACATGGAAAAGAACCCCAGAGAGGAACCAGGTTCTGGTGACGTTGCAAACTCCCGTCTTAGGACAGACAGAAAACAATTATTCTTGGATTTTTGCTTCAGCCCGTTTGCATCCCATGATCCACGGAGCAATGCTGACCCTCTGCCTTGGGCTGTGTCGTGAACTGGGACAAGTTAGTGTCTTACTCTCTGACAGTTCCATTGCTTACCAGGAGCAGCAGCAGCCTGTTCCCCCCAATGCAAAGGCACTTGTTGCTGAAAAGAAAGGAAAAAAGGCCACCATGTCACTGGGAAAGAACGTAGGTCCTGGGTCTTGTGGCACAGTTGGTGTGTTTTGTGAACTTCTCATTACTTTAAAACGAAGGACTGGTGATTAAGACCAAGCCTCAGCCACAGAAGTATTGCGTTTTAGGGACAATGATTTCATTCATTCATTCCACAGATATTTACTGAGTGTTTACAATGGGCCGGGTCGTATTAGGACCTAAGGTGACGAGGGTACAAACATGACAGGTGGCTGAGAGGATTCGAGTTGAGCCTCTAGATCCCTTCCCCAAATAATGCTGGCAGTATTAACATGCGACCGATAATAAATTACAGTGTCAAGATCACACCTTCCGGGCTGGAGATGTGGCTCAAGGGGTAGTGCGCTCGCTTAGCATGCGTGAGGCACTGGGTTCGATTCTCAGCACCACATAAAAATAAAATAAAGATATTGTGACCACCTAAAACTAAAAAATAAATATTAAAAAAAAAGGTCACACTTTCCATTTGAATTGAGGTGGATTTCCTATTTATCTGTATTTTCCAGGGCACCAAGGAAGCAGGCAGAGGCTTTGGAATTGGAGCAGGGCTTTCTGCCCTCTTTATACCCTCTTGGCAGGACTAAAGTCAGCAGAATCTTTTTAAGAGGGTGATACAGCAATATCTCTTAGCATTATTACATGCATGACCTGTGGCAGCAATTCTCGCCTAAGATAATTCTAACAAAAAGTGCTTCATTACACACTATTTTAAGTATTAAAAAAAAAACAAAAACACCTGGGAATAAATGAAATGGCTAAATAGGTACAGAATAAAATAATATTCAAGATACAGTGTTAGGTGTATATCGTGGTAGAGTTATGATACTATTTATATAATATGGCCCCACTTTTGTAATAAAGTGTCAGTAGATAGAGGCGTGACTGCCTGTGCCCAGGGAAAGAAGATCTGGAAGAATATACGCTGAAGCATTAATGGTGGGATGAGATGTTGGGGTACTTTTCATCTCAGCAGGATATACCTCTGCATCAGCGGGTTTTAGAGAACAAATGTGAGCTCTGTGAGGACAGGGGCTTTGTTTTGTTCTCAATAATCCAGCATCTAGAACAAGCCAACCATGGAATATGTTAAATCATCAACTGATTTTTTTTTTTTTTTTGTACTAGAGATTGAACCCAGAGATGCTTTACCACGGAGCCCCATCCCCAGCCCTTTTTATTTGTTATTTTGAGATAGGGTCTTCCTGAGTTGCTCAGGGCCTCACTAAGTTGCTGAGGCTGGCTTTGAACTTGTGATCCTCCTGACTCAGCCTCCTGAGTTGCTGGGATCACAGGAGTGTGCCAGTGTACCTGATATCAATTGATTTTTTTTTTAATTGAAAAACCACAGAAATGCTTAAACATAGAAAGTGAAGAGCCCTTATGTGACCCCAACAGCTTGGTCTCTAGTTCCCAGATGCACTTTTCACAAAGGGCTAGTCTGCATCCCTGAGCTCCCGGGGCAGCCTCTGGCCTCACCTCCACCTCCCTCCTTTCCAGGATCAGTGCGCTGGGGTTCGCTCTCTTCTCCATATCCTGTAGCTTGATCAACTTCTCTATCAGGAACATCTTATCTTTGCCCTCCTGCCAAGAAGGAAAAGAAAAACAAAAATCAAACCATGGGTGAATGAATGATGGTGTAGTATTAAGGAGAAATTGGTTAAAAGAAGGTACCAGAAGTGGGATGGAGACTGTTTTCATATTTTCTTTTGATGAAAAGAGAAGAAGCATTTCACAGCAAGGCCAGTGACCCCCTACCCTGACCCCCAGAGCCCTCCTGCATTGTAAGAGGCTCCTCCAAAGCAATTCCCCTACCAGGCTTGGGCAAGACCCTCCTCTAGCCTAGAACTAGAAGTAACTGAAGGTTTCGGTATTGACACAGTCAGGATCCCCTGGATTAAGATAATACCTCTCAGGGGAAAAAGATAGCCAAGTGAGCTCTGAGTCTTATGTGGGTTTCTCAGCCAGGCCAGAAAATCAGGAGTTAGAAGATCAAGTAGACTTCAAGACTAGGAGAGTGAGGTAACCCACCAGGAGATGGGAAGCTGGGAAAGTGAGCTCAGCCTTCTGAGACTCTGTGGTCAGCAGAAATGCCGGCTACCATCAAACAAGGTGGGGCTACCCTATTCTGAAAATGGCAATATTAGAAACTTTCCCAGAAGATAAGGGGAATTGGGATTGGGGCAAACGCAGGTGTAGAATAGTCCCTGAAGTCACCTGTACCTTATTCACATGGTAAAAAGCACACCCCTAGGTGGAGCTAGGAGAGTCATGAGACAGGTGTTCCATGAAGAAGGGCACAGGTGAACTGAAGTCCCACCTCTGCGTATGTGATGACATCAAGAGACTGAGTCTTTCCCACCCCACAGTTGCCATGGAACTGTACACCTTTGATCTTTGCTTGAGCCGGCCGGACTCTCTCGGATTATGCTGTGTCTTACTTCTGGCCCTAAATAAAGCCTTGCCTGTGCCTAAATTCTGTCTGGGTCCATGGTTGGTGTCTATGACTCTGGATCCAAGAACCTGCATTTGTAACCGTGTCCCCCTTCTTGGCACACTCCTGCCCCAGAGCCTATTCTACAACCTGGTACTGCCTGGCTGTGTCCTGTCTTCCTGCTGAGATGCCAGACCTCAGGGCTCTGTCCCAAAGGCTGTCCAGTGGGTTTCCTTGGTCCACTTGATCTCTGTGTTGATGGAGATGAACAATTCAAAATTGGACAGAGGAACTAAAGAAGGGAACACGTCTTCTCCTTGGAGAGAGTAATCACTTCCTTGAAAATCCCTACAGCAGGAAATATGTAGAATATTCCACCTGTGTATTATTTGCTTCAAAGCTATTTTCTACATCTCTTATTCCTCTTCTATTAATTAATTCAGATTCTTCTGTAAGGAAAAAAATGTCCTTGGGAATTTTTAACAAGTCCTCCAGGTGTCTTGGATGCAGCCAACGTGTTTAGAAATCTCTGGCCTGTAGCAGCTGTCTCCACTCTCTAGGATGAATTAGAGTTACCTAAGAGTGTGCAAAAATGCAAACTCCTAGGCTTTCCCCGATCAATTTTTATTCAGAGAGGTAAACAATATTGTGTTTAAGAACACAAACTTTGGAGTTTTCTGTTCCTCCATGTAGTAACCCTACAATTAAGGATGAATCAATGCAATCTGTAGGCTTTGGTTTCCCTAATTTAAAATGGGGAGTTTAAAGAAACACATGTGCCCTAGTTAGGATTCAATTATATATATATATATATTTTGTTCATCACTTAAAACAATGCCAGGCATCATGTAAGTGCTCAGTAAATGTTACGTGTTGCCTGAATTGGTATCATTAGGGAAGTATCGGGAATTTGTATTTCTAACATTTTATGCCAGTGGTCATTCTTTGAGAAGGATTGTTGCAAAGTCTATTCCCAAGCCTTTGACTGGGTTCTTCTGGAGATGATGTCCCTGCCTTTGGGGTCCATCCTCTGGGTGAGACTCCCAAGCAGGAAGGTCTGTAGTGATGCTCATGCTGCCTTCAAATGACGTCATCCAAACCTCTCCCCGGTTTACCTGGCACTGCCCTTACAAACCCAAGGCTTTAGAATCAAATCCTTCCTATGTTGAGATCTGCATAAGACTTGCCCAAAACATTCAGAGGTCTGCTTCAGAGGAGCATTGGTAAAGCTTCTGGGGGTGAGGAAAAAGAGCATTACTAACCCACGCCCTTCCTTTACCTTCTGAAAGAATAAACTCAAATTATCTGAAACCCCACAGATAAGTAGATAAGACACTGGGAGTCCTATTTCTTTCCCAAATGTCTAGATACAAGATCTCATATCACAGCCATGTTAGTACTTAGAAGGATAGAAAATCAGCCCAGGATCAATAAGCACCCCCGTGCCTAGACAATGGTCTCTAACTACCATTTCACAAAGACTCTTTGAAGGAACAGCTGCTTCCTCTTCTGTAACAGGAAATGAACCAAGATGAACCTAGAACATCTGTTTCTTTTGGAGAGTAAGGATCCTATCAAATACTTCTGGTGTCATGTCAAAAGAACCCAGAAGTTAATTCAATTCTTTAGGTTTTTTTCTAGCAAATGAGACTCTTTGAGCATAAAAATGACTGCTATTTTGGGGTTGTGGCTCAGCAGTAGAGCGCTTGCCTAGCACGTGCGAGGCCCTGGGTTCGATCCTCAGCACCACATAAAAATAAATAAGTAAAATAAAGGTATTGTGCCTAACTACAATTGAAAAATAAATATTAAAAAGAAAAATGAGCCCTAAGTTTTAAAAAATGACTGTGATTTAAAGATATCAACATATACTTAAACTTTACATTCATAATGATAATTTTAAAATCCCCATAGGCTGTATTTGGAAGTTGTTAGGTGTAATGGATTGAATAGTGTGTCCCCCTTTTAAAAAGATATGTTCAAGTTCAAATGCCAGGATCTGTGAATATGACCTTAGGTGGGAATAAGGTCTTTGTAGATGCAATTAAATTAAGGATTGTGGGATGAGATCAGCCTGAATTAGAATAGACCCTAAACCCAATGAGAAGTCCTTAGAAAAGAAGAGAAGAAGAAATCGAGAAAAAGTCCTTGTAAAGATGGAGACAGAGATTGGCATTATGAAACCCCAAGCCAAGGAACACCAAGGGTGACCAGCAGTGACCAAAAGTAAGACAGAGGCATGGATCAGATTCTCCTTCACAGCCTCAGAAGGAACCAGGAACCCTGTCAACTTTTTAATTTTGAACTTCTGACTTGATGATAAATTTCTGAGATAATAAATCTCTGTTGTTTCAAGTCACCAAATTGGTGGTGTTTGTTACAGCAGCTCTAACCAACTAATACCCAAGGATGTGGACTCAACATTATGAAAATGTAAATAAAGGAAACAAATCATGCATTTACGCTGACTTTCCTCTAGGTGCTGCATTTCAAGGTAATTATCGCTCTTAACATCACAGAAATTAGACAGTCAGACATTGTCTATCTGAAGGGGATGTCACAGAGGGGCACAGCACCACCCATGAAGTACAGAGGGTCCCCAAGAAGATGTTGACTTGTGATTTTCCAACTTTACTACAGTGTGAAAATCATGCACATTAAGTAGAATCTGTACTTCAGAGTTGGAGTTTTGCTCTTTCCCAGGCTAGTGAGATTTGGTTTGATACTCTCTTGTGATGCTGGGCAGTGACATCCAGCAGTGGCTCCCAATCAGTCACCGGCTCACAAAGGAAACAGCAGATACACTACGGTGAACAGCGTTGCTCGTCTATGATGCAAAAAGAGCCTGGAAGGAACCGTGGGGAAGCTTGACATTGGGTATCAGATGATCACAGTCAATTCTTGGTAAGTTTTCTTTTAGGTGCAATGAGGATATATTGTGGGTATGTTTTTAAAGTCTTTATCTCAAAGAGATGCATATAAAATTTTAAACAGATAAAAAAAATAATGCAAGGCCTAAGATTTGCTTTAAAATAATGCAGAGATTTGCAGGGAAGATGTAGTGTAGATACAATGAGAGTTTCAAACGGTTGACTGATGGTTGCCGGGGCTGGATGGTGGGCTTATGGGGGTTCATTGTACTATTTTCTGTCTCTGTTTTGGAGTATGTTTGGAAATGTCTACTATAAAGGGTTTTAAAGGAGAAGGATAACACAGGACCCAGTGAGACTTACATTAATGATCTGTTCATGGAGAAGCCTGATCATAATCTTCCTTCCCTCTGTGATCTGCCAGTAAAGATAGGTGATGATTCTGGAAGAGAAGAAGGGACAGGGTGACAGTTGCAGGCTCCAAATGCCAACTGGGTACAAGGGGACTGGAATATTTGCTTGCAAATGGGTTTTGACTCCACTATGTTCCTGAAAGTTCTGATCACCGTGAGTTTCAGGCTAAATGCAATAGAGTAATGGTTCTTCACCGGGCTGCACATGAGATCACCTGGGAGGTGCAGATAAGACCCACACTTTGACCGGTCTTCAGACCCACGAGTTGCATGTCTCTGGGCGTGCGGTCAGACATATGCATGGTTCCAAGATGCATCTCGAGTTTGTGAATTTGGACAATGCTGTTCAAACTTCAGGTAATACACATTTCTTGGGATTGGGTTCAAATGCATATTCTCATTTAGTAGCTCTGGGGCAGAGATCAGATTCTGCATTTCTAACCAGCTCCCAGATGTCTGTCTGTCTGTCTGTCTACCTATCTAATCTTTTGTCCCTGGCACACCAACACTAAATTCCTTGGCGTCTCCAGAGTGTCCTTTGAATGTGAATGAAATGTCTGGTTGCCGATGGCCCCCAGATGGTTTCAGGATGGAGGGCAGCCACCGGAAAGACCAAGGTATGATGAAAGGGTTGGACCTTTCAGCGCCTGTCCCTCGTGACCGTGGGCAGGACAGAATGGCTGGAAATCAAGTTAAACACCAAAGATTTCATCATCAAGCATGCCTGCCTAGGAGTGGACGTGGAGTCACCACGCCACCCCCTCCGTCACACCTTGTCCTTGACATCTCTTCCACTTGGCTCTACTTGAGTTACATTCTCTATCATAAACTGGTAATCGTATTTTCCAGAGATCGGTGAGTCATCTTAGCAAATTATCAAATCTGAGGAGGGGGTTGAGGGGAACCCTCAAATTGATAGCCGGTCGGTCATAAGTGGGTCTTGGGAGCAGCGTCTGAAGTGGTGGTGGACTCATAGGACTGAACCCTTGGGGAGTGTGACACGAATGTCAGAACTAAAGTGAACTGTAGGACACCCAGCTGGTGTCCGGGGAGTTA
The DNA here is from genome assembly GCF_047511675.1 of Marmota flaviventris. Taxonomy (NCBI): domain Eukaryota; kingdom Metazoa; phylum Chordata; class Mammalia; order Rodentia; family Sciuridae; genus Marmota; species Marmota flaviventris. The sequence continues at coordinate 13,411,320 of NC_092516.1, read as the reverse complement.
AAGAATTGGTTGGTGTGAAAGGGCAAGCCCCCCACCACCACCCCTCACACACATTTGGTGTCAGAAGTGTGACTGCAAAGAACACAAACCCAGTCAGTTAGAAGGGGACAGGAGCAAAGCCATCAGGAGAACTCAGCGTTCTAAGGAAGCCAGTGGCAACGTGGTGCCGGGGAGGGAAGGCGTAAGTGGGAACAGGGAGACCCGGTTCTAGCCTCTCCTGCCACTAACAGGCCCTGGGGCCTGGAACCTGTCTCGGCAGGTCACCCCATCTCTGTAAATCTCATCGCCTCCCTCTGTGAAATGGAGGGATCACCCCACACTGTCTACACCACCTGGCTCCGGGACTCCGTGCCTTTGAGTTCTGACTCTCTGTACAAGAAGGAGCCATCCTCGGCTGGGGCTGGGGCTCAGTGGTAGAGCTCTTGCCTGGCGTGTGGGAGGCCCTGGCTTCGACTCTCAGCACCACATATAAATAATAAAAATAAAGATCCATTGACAACTAAAAAAATATTAAAAGATAAAAAGAAGAAAAAGAAGAAGTTGCCATCTCAAATGACACCAGGGTCAAGCTTCTCATCAGCAACTGCCATAATCAACCAACCAACTACTCTGTGCAGGAAAATAGGCACAGGGGTAACAAACCTACTTTTTTTACTAGAAGCCAGAAATGGACCTTTTTAAAATAAATAAATAAATAAATATCCTAATGTAGCAAATAATGCCCAAACCAATTTTTTTTTCATATCACAATCCCAGAAGGAATCATACCTATAATTTTCCTAAGATCTCATATCCTTCTTTTCATTTTATTCTCTTATCATCTCTCGAAAGGGGCAAAGTGGATATTGCTCTCTTTATATACCTTGGGGACCAAAAAACTCAGAGAAGATATTCAAAAAACTCTTTTTAAAAAAAACTACCAGGGCTGGAGACATAGCTCAGCTGGTCGCGCGCTTGCCTTGCATGCACAAGGCCCTGGGGTCTCATCCTCAGCACCACAAACAAATAAACCAATAAAAAATAAAACAGAAAACCACGTATTCAGAGATAGAGTGGGGACCATCCCAAACACAAAGCTACACCGTAGGTCTCTGCTTTGCAACCAAAGCACCCCGAGGGCTGGGCTCATCTTGTGCCAACGACAGCAGCTCTTGGCCTCCCCCCTGGTTCCAGGAGGCACCCCACTTACAACACGATGAGTGTGAGGATGAAAAAGAAGTGCACGCTGCCGATGAGGTTGTGATAGATCCACACCACCCACTGGTAGCCAGGCCGCCCGCTCAGGGTGTCGATCCAGCGGTAGACAGAGTAAATGAAGGAAGGCAGACCTCGAAATGGGCCGCAGTCGGCTGAAGGTTTCAGTCTGGAAAAACCCGGGTGGAAAAACATCTCTGGCACCAGACTCAGAGGTGGGCATTCTAGAACCAGGATTTTTGTTTGCTTTGCTGGTTTTGATACTGGGAATTGAACCCAGAGGCACTCAACCACTGAGCCACATCCCCATCCCCCCTTTTTTCTTTATTTTTTTTATTTTGAGACAGGGTCTCGCTGAGCTGCTAAGGGCCTCACTAAGGTGCTGAGGCTGGCTTTGAACTCGTAATCCTCCTGCCTCAGCCTCTCGGGCCACTGGGGTTATAGATGAGCACTGCTGTGCCCTGCTAGCAAGGGTCCTTTTTAGGCTCTGCGACTGGAAAGAGCAGGTGTTGCCTTCTCTACCCACACTCCTCCCCTTCCAGAAGAAGCCCTCTGGCTCACAGCCCCTCTGGAATGACTGGTTCTAGGACCAGAGGTACCACCTGACCCAACAGAGGTCAATTCAAAGAACAGGCAGTGACCTCTGTGGTACCTTGGATTAAAGAAGTAAATGTGGGCAGAGAGTCACTTTCTTGGAAAATTGATTTAGGAAACCCCAAGAGGGAAGCCTGCTAGCTCTGGGGGCTGAAGCTGTCCGTCATGGGCAGTCAGTTATGCACCAGCAGAAACCAGAGGGCAATAAGGAGGAGAGGGAGAGACCAGTGGCTCTCATAGGAGGACAAGGGACATTGCAACATGCCCTGAAGCTGCTTGAGTCCCAGGTGGCTCCAATTTCACCTGCATCCCCCAGGTCAACCCCCCACCCCTTTCCTTCATTCTTTCTACCGAGGTTTATTTGACTTCTCCTAGGTACTGGGCTGGCCAGCCCGGGGATTCTATATTAAACAAGACAGGCCTCGTCTTTCCCCCTTGGACTGACATTCGAGTGGGAACATTGGACAAATCCATGAGTAAGTAATTAGACAAAGGCATTTCTGACTTTGAATGGAGGGATGATGGAAAGAAATTCAGGCCTGAGATAGAGGGGTGGGGAGAAGGGTGGACCGAGGAGGATGGGAAGGTCCATCAGGTACACACGGATGATGGGGAGGGCTGGATGGAGGAGACAGGCCTGCAGCTGAGAGTCAGAGAGTGGAAAGAAGGAACCCAGGCAAAGGGAGCACCGTGCCTGTGTGGGGAGGGGCCTCCTGGGTCCTGGGATGGTACAAGAGCTACGGGGTTGCTGCACCCATCAATCCAGAGCCCACACTGCAACCGTCTCCTTTATCAGACTCCTGTCTCTTCCCCTGCCCCAATCACTCCACGGCCAGGTACCAGACAACTTAGGGCAGCCCTGGGCCCCGGAGCCAATCCTAATCCTACCTACCCTGGCTTGCCCGTCCCCTACCATGGAAACCACAGTATAGGCGCTTACCCCCCCCCCCATCCCTGCTGCTTCTCTGTGTGTCCCCCCATGACATGGAGCGTCCCCTCCTCCTGGGAATGGGGAATAACCAATGTTATTGGTTATTGCCGCTGACTCTTGATCCCTCGGCCTCACCGTGTCTGGATAATAATAAAACTTGCCCTGGGAAGCAAACCCCAGGCCACCGTCCCCTACCTCCAGATGGTGATGGCCAGCGTGCACAGCACCCCAGTGAAGGACGGGAAGAAGAGCAGGAAGATGAAGACGGTTATCATCTGGGAGGCCCGCCAGGCTTTGCTCGGGGGCTGGAAGTTCACTATCAGGCTGATCTGCGGAGACAGGTGCCGTCCCCTCCCATCTGCACCAGAGGAGCAGCCGAGGGACCCCGCCTGGGGAGGGCCTCATCCCTTGTCGTGCCTCCCACCCCCCAGATCCAGCCACCTCCCTGTCCCAGGAGACCCAGCGAAGGGTGGGGGGCTGTGACCTCAGGCTGACTCACGTTTTTGACATAAAACATGGTGAAGAGGGTGATCATCTGGATGAAGGGGAGCAGAGGACAGAAGAACATTCCAATCCTGAAAAGGCAAGAGTCAGAGCCCAGGGGCGGGGCCAGAAGTCGGGACCCACGTGGTGGCGCAGAGAAAAGGGGTCAGTCACATCCCCATAAAATCCACGTGGTGAAGTCCTAACCTCTAGGACCTCGAAACGTGCCCCGTCTTTGGAGACAGGGTCTGTAAAGAGGGAGCTAAGTTGAAATGAGGTCACTGGGGTGGGCCCAGTCACCAACAGGGCTGGTGTCCTTCACAGAAGAACACAAGCATAGAGGGGGACCACCACACAGGGAGGTGGTGACCTGTGACAGGCAGGTCCTTCTCTCCTGGCCTCGGAAGGAACCAGCCCTGCCCACACCACCTTGATCTTGGGCTTCCTGCCTCCAGAGTCGTGAGAGAACAAACCTCCATGGCTAGAGCCACTGGGCTCTGGGACCCCACCATGACAGCCCTGTGGATGGACGGAGGGGACTGCGGTGTGGCCGTGAACCAGGGTCCCCAGCTGCTCCTTTTCCAGCTCTGGGAAGGTTCTGCCAAGTGACTCCACACTACCACCAAAGCCCCCGCTGGCCTTCGGCAGCCCCAACCTGGTGTGTCCTAAATGAGGGAATCAACCCGGTTTTGGAGCAGGATCGAGGTCCTGCAGGGACAAGGCTTGGGGGTACAGGTGACGAGGCTTGGGGGTACACCTCTTTCCAGCTCTCCCTCAGTGCTCCTGGTGCCCAGGAAGAAAATCAGTTTGGTGTTAGAATGTCTTTTAACTTCTACCCATCGCTAACCCCCATGTTTCCAGAACAGGATGAGGCCTTAAACCGGGAGCCTTGGCACACAGCAGGGTCTGGCTCCAAGGTAAAGACTTTCAGGGTGGGACTGTTCTTATTTTTTCCAGTTACTTTGTGATTTCTGTCAACTAGCACTAGCGGACTCCTTTAAAAATGTATTTGAGTTTAAAAAAAAAAAAAAAGGCAAACAATTCCAAAAAAAGTACTAGGTAGATAATACATCAGATGATGTAGCAATGTGCCCCCAAAAGAAGCCAGATTAGATTGGCAAGGCGAGAGTGTAAAAGGGTGAAGCTTGGAAAACACGTTCCTCACCTTATCTCCCTTCAGCCATAACATGCACTCCCTTTTCTGTTATTATATCATCTTCTTTTAAAATTCATCATTAGGCTGGGTGCAATCGTGCGTGCTTATAATCCCAGTGACTCAGGAGACTGGGTCAGGAGGATCGCAAGTGGGAGGCCAGCCTCCACCACTTAGTGAGACACTGTCCCAAAATAAAACAATAAAAGGGGCTGGGGATGTAACTCAGTGGTAGAGCACTTGCTTAGCCTGTGTGAGGCCCTGGCTTCCATCCCCAGTTGTGCAGTAAAAGAAACCAGTTATATTATGATATCCCTGTGTCATTATTTGTTAAAAAACTTAGGAGTGCCTGTATCTCAGGATCCAGCAATTTCACATCTTGGCCTATATGCGAAAGAAGTGGGGAAAGGATCTCAAGGAGATAACTACACACTTGTGTTCAGAATGACACTATTCACAATTGCCAATTGGTGGCAGCCACGTGTGGTGGACCGATGAATGGATAAATAAAATGTGGCCTTCTGCACACAATGAGCTGTTGTTCAGCTTTGGCAGGGAAATGCAACCCGTGGACACACCTAGAGCTCAGGGTGCTGTGAAATAAGCCAGGCACAAAAAAGACCAATATTGTTTGACTCCACTTTTTTTTTTTTTTTTTTTTTTTTGATGGTGTAACATAGATTCACAGAACCAGAAAGTAGATCAGGGGTTGCCAGGGGCTAGGAGGCGCAGGAAAGGAGTGGCGGATACTGGGTACAGAGTTGTTCCAGTTTTGCCAGATGAGAAGGTTCTGAAGATGGGTCACACAACCATGTGATCATACTTGCTATGAATTTTTACAATTTTTTTTAAAGAGTGCTCATAAAGATAACAGTGTCGCAGGGTGAGGTGGTGCACGCCTGTAATCCCGGAGGCTCGGGAGGCTGAGGCAGGAGGATTGCGAGTTCAAAGGCAGCCTCTGGAGAGGCCTTAAGCAACTCAGTGAGACCCTGTCTGTAAATAAGATCCAAAATAGAGCTGGGGACGGAGCTCAGTGGTCGAGTGCCCCTGAGTTCTATCCCTGGCACCCAAATAAATAAATAACAGTGGTCATCGTATCCCCACTTATAAAACCTTTCTGAGTGAGGCGCTCACTAAGCCCTGAGCATGTGCATTTTCTCATTTAATCCTCTCTGAAGCCCTGTGAGGCAGGTACTGTTATCTCTACCTTTTACCTTGCACGAAGGAAACCTGCATATTGAAATAATGGGTTTGTAAGCTTCCAAATTGCCAGCGGGTTCCCTAACAGGCCTCCTAAACACCAAAGTCCTGGCTAAATTAAATCTAAATTAAATTCATTGACATGAACAAATTATCTGGGGGGAGGGACAATTTGGGACCCCCCCCCCCATGAAACGCCAAGTCCTCCCTCAGTCAGGGTCAAGCCGACTTACCACACCAGAGTTTGTGCATAGATCAGCTCTAGAACATTCCTGGCAATGTCAAATTCCTGTAAGCCAAGGCTTGTGATGAACCGCTTCCCAATGATCCTGTGAAAGTGTCCTGAGGTCAGTCCCCAAACCCCCACTCCCGCCTGACAAGGTTCCCCAGGGGCCAGGACCATCAGATGCAGAGACCCTCCCCAGGTTAGGATGAAGTCCTTAGTTCCAAGTATCAGCAAGTGTTTGAAAAAATAATTGAGGGGCAAGTGGAATTAATACAGTGCAGTCAAGTGGGGTACTACTAAAACGATTTTTAAATAATTCTAGAGAATTTTGTTACCTGAATTGTTAACATATCCTACCTATTATCTTTTTAATATCATTTTGGCTTATTAAACCTTTTGTATGAACCAGATAAACTCAGCACTCCCCAATTCAAATAACTCTTCTAAACTAAAAGTGGTTTTTGTTGTTGTTGTTGTTCTGGGGATAGAACCCAGGGCCTTGCACAAGCTAAATACTCTACCGCTGAGCTACAGTCCCTGCCAAACAACCACAAAAATTTAGTTAGTGTTTACTGCTGTTAAATGAATGCTATTTCCCAAATCCATAAGGAGGACCCAGGCTTCAGGCACGGAGTCAGGTACAGGCACAGGTATTCATGACCAGCAAATACTCACCTCCTCAGAAACTCCCCCAGGAAGGAATCCGCTAAAGAGAACACGAAGTCCATCAGGAGGAGCCGGTAGATTTCCTGGCCAATCAGGGTCTCCCAACACTGTAAGACACAGAGGGGTCGGGGTGGGGGCGGGCACGTGGCCCCAGCTCAGCCCCTCTGCTCCATTCCTGCTCCATGTGCTCTGTGGGACACAGCTGGTGGCTCAGATGGACCGAGTCCTTGTGTACCCAGAAGGGCAGACCCACTGTCTGCCATCAGCACAGCCAGGTTCGTTTCCAGGGGTGTCCATTCTCTCTCTCTGGGTCCCTCCCTCGTCATTAAGTCCTGCTTTCCACATAAACCCATCTCCTCCTTCTCAGGATCTCTCCTTTTAAAACCTTTCATCTCCCCCGCCCCCCGCCCCTCCAGGTCCCATTTCTCAGTCAGGGATAATCGTTTCTTCAGGAGGTGGGAGACATCGACGGCTAAGAGTGCTCCCCTTCCTTGGGCTTGGTGACCTACAGAACATCAGTGGACACCTGCTTAAGAAAGTGACTTGTGATTGACTGAATTGTTGCTGCAGCTCTGGAAACGGGAAACTTGAGTGAGTGTGTGAAACTAGTCAACTATGTGGGAGTCAGCGGTAGGAGCTGAAAGACCAGGAGCTTTTAGGTTTGGCTGAAGTGGGAGAGGGAAGTTCTGGGTTCACAGCTCAAGGATGGGCAGATGGATGAATGCATGGGCACGTGGACAGATGGATGGATGGATGGATGGATGGATGGACACATAGATGAATGAATGAATGGATACGCAGGTAGATAGATGGATTGATGATGGATGGATGGATGGATGGACATATGGATGGATGGATGGATGGATGGATGGATGGATGGAAGGAAGGAAGGCTGGATGGACACATAGATGAATGGATGGATGGATTTGGGTGGATAAATGATACATGAATGGATGGATGGATGGACACATGGATGGATGGATGGATGGACACATGGGTGAATGGATAGATGGATAGATGGATGCATGCATGGATGAATGGATGAATGGATTTGGGTGGATAAATGATAGATGAATGGATGGATGGACACATGGATGAATGAATGGATGGATACATGGGTAGATGGATGGATAGATGATGGATGGATTTGGGTGGATAAACGATAGATGAATGGGTGGATAGATGGATGGATGGATGGATGGATGGATGGATGAACTGTGGGTGGATCAATGGTGAATAGAAGTATAATGTGGTATCCTTCTAACCAGCCTAACTTGGAGGGCTGATTTTGAACTTCTTTGATGGTTAGGGTGAGAAGATGAGGGCACCATGTTCATGTGAGTTGGTTTGCATCTGGACACAGCAATGTTATGTGGGAGCTCAGGGGACGAAGAATGACAGAGAGCTGAAGAAATTAATGTCAACTAGGATCATGATGCTCTGGAGAGACTTATGTCCTCCCTTGAGATCAAAGACCAAGAAAGCCAACTGAAGGGAGAACATGGAAATCTCACCTCTTCACCGGACAGGGCCACGATGTTGAGCCAGTAGTAACAAAGAATTCCAATGATGGATATTTTTAGAAAGATGTTTCTAAATAACAGAAGAGAAAACAACTATCATTTCCCTCCATGGCAGACTCCTGTGGGGTTTGCCAACACTTCCTTTGGGGCACCTGGTAGGATGGACATCCCTGCCCTCCTGTGCATGGGTGAGACCATGTGGCTAGTTCCCGGGAGTATATTGTGAGCCGAACCATTATGTGTCACTTCTGGGCTACAGCAATAGCTGCCTTTGAGATCCCCGGAAGCCACGTCTCCCCTTTGGAATGGCAATCAGCGATGTTCAAGATGGCGGCCCTCTCAGCAGGTGGCCCTCAGTGATTGACAGGAGCAGAACCAGCCGCCCTGCCACACCGCAGAGCACATGTAGCCTGGGCAAGAATAAGCCTTTGTGTTCCAAGCTACTGAAATCTGGGGTTTTGTTGTTCTTGTCACTGGGGCATAAACGAATGTATTCTGATTGATACACTCTCATTTGTCACACCTCCAAACTATCCGATTTCACCTCTGGCAATAGTAAGTCCACCCATGGCTCACTGGGTGCTAACTAAAGGTCCTGTGACAGGCACCACCCCCTCCATGTTTACAATTCCATCATCAGGTAAAATTATATTTTATGCCCATCTCGCTTAATATGCAAGATTATGAGGTGACGGTGAACCCTATATGTCCCCCTCTATACCCACTTAATGGGGCATCAGGGAAAATCTCTGAGAGGGTGACATTTGAGCAGAAGTCCAAACAGAGTCAGGAAGCAGACCACGCAGCTATGTGTGGGTAGAGTGTTCTGGACAGAGAGGACATCCCGTGCAAAGGCCCAGGGGTGGGCACAGAGTTTGGCGTGTTTGTGAATACCCAGGAGTCCGGCGGGGAGGAGATGGTGATCAAGAAGGAGAGAGGTAGGAAATGAAGCTGAAGAGCTGGTCAGGAGCCAGACTTCAGAGGCCACAGTAAGGAACGTGCTCTGGAAGTGATCCATAAAGAAACTTGAACTGCTTTGTGCAGACCTATTGCCATAACCAGGAGCGATTCAGGGAACCAGCCAGGAAGAAGGTGTCAGGGCAGGATTTGGACAGTACAAGCCTTTGTTTATCAAAACGCTGGGGCCACCTCTAGCACGTAGGGTGCCTGAGTTGGAATCACCAAAATGTATCACCCCTCCCACCTCTGGGTGGCTGAATTATAAAAAATGTACATCCTCATCCCTGCTGATGCAGTAAGTACCAGGACTCACAGTCTGACCCTGGATGATTCCAGTCCCTACACAATTCCTCAGTCTGAAACCTTTGTGCAGTGCACTGCCTGCCCATCTGTACAGGTCATACTTGAGATGTATGTTAATTCTCAGGCTTATAACCTTTGGAAAAGGTAAGCTGTTACTTTGAGCTTTATTTTTCCAGTTTTTGTTTGTTTGTTTGTTTAACCCACACCACAGAAACACACTTCACTCTTGAAATCCCTCCCTTCTGGAGGACCCAACTGTGATACTTGAGCCGAACCCCTCCAGCTCCCTGGAAATGACACAGGCGTTGGGTGCGACGGACACACCTACCGGATCAGGAGGATGTAGACCTCGTGCCGGGGCAGCTCGTACCTCTCCACCAGCCTGAGCATGGAGTATAAGCGAGGCACAGCTAGGTTGATGCAGGACACAAGGAAGGGTAGTAACAGCACGGCTCCGGGGTTCTGGTGCGTCTTCAGGAACTGTAAGGAGATAGCCAAGATGCCCACTGTGCGCTGGACCCTCTCTGCCTCACCTGGAAGACGGGCATGGTGGGGAAACCCCAAAAGGGGCTCCTCTGGGCTCAGCTATGAAGCTACCATTGTTTAGTACTTACCCTGTGCCAAGCATACTGAAGCTCAGAGAGGTAAAGACACTTGCCCAGGGTCAACCAGCAAGAAAAGGGAAGACCCGAACCCAGACATTTCTGCCCCAGGGGCTAAGCTCCAAGAGCCATTATGGGATTCTGCCTTCTTGTCAAGACGCCCAGGACATGGAGGATGTGCCTCTCGCAGTTGGGACAAAAGCCCGCGTGTGCAGGTACCACAGCAAGAGGGGACCACTCACAGCGGAAATTCTCTTTTCCTCTCTGTGTGATCTTGTGCATTTCCCTAGGAATCACCTGCTCTTGAGAACTGGCCTAGGAGGAGGGGGTGCCTCTGGAGGCCCACGCTGCCCCCTTGTGTGAGCGGGAGAGAGGGCCTTCCTCAAGGGAACCCCGCACCCTGGCATCGGCTCAGGGCGCAGCCTGGGCCGCCCCTTGGCCAGCTGTCCTCTCTGCATGACTTGGGATAAGAGAGTCCTGTGGATCCATGGGACGCCTTGCATCCCCTTCTGAGCATCCTCAGGTCTGAGCCTGCATCTGCTGGGGACCGTTCGCAGGCGCCCCGTGCATTTCTGGAGTGTCTCTGGAGCCCCGGGCTCCCGGGGTCCCAACGCTGCCCGCCTCCCCCACTAACAGCTGCCCCGGTGGAGCCGACGCTCGGCACCTCTGAGCCTCTCCTCCCCGATTGTACAGCCGCGAGGTTTCACATAACCTCAGAGATGTTGCAAGGATTCAATGACATCCAATAGGGCCAAGCCTGGGCCCTGGGACACAGCTGGGGACACTCCCAGGAACTGGAGTGACCGATGATTGGCGGCCACCACTTCAGATGCTGAAGCCCTGGACTCCCTCACTCCTGCCTTCTCTCCCCCAAGCTGCTCCCCTTTGTTCAGGACCAAACAGTCAGAAGTCTTCCCACCGACACCTGCCTGGTCACAGCTTGCACCCTAGGTGGGCGTTGCCAGGGGCCCCAGGACTGTGACCCAACCTCCCCTCTTCACAGCAGACCTTAACAGGGCATGGACACAACCCCATATTTTTTATTCTGGCCTCTTTTGCAGTTTCCTCCATTTAGTTGAGAACCTATTATGTCCTAGGTCTTGGGCCAGGTGCTGGGAGAAACAGACACACAAGCAGGGGGCCTCAAAGCTGCACTTCTCAGGTTCAGAGGGGAAGGCTGCAGAGTCAGGGGTGCTCTCCTCAGCCTAGTGGGGGTACAGGTGGTGGGAGGGCAGGCTTCCCGGAGGAGGTGACAATCATGCTAAGGTCGGGGTGGGGGGAAGTTTGCCAGGTGACAGGAAGCATAATACACTCAAGGATCTGTGAACGCACCGTTACGCATGGTTGGCACTAGATACGGGGGTGGTGGGGCACAGGCAAAAGTCAGGTCATAAAAGATCTACGAATCCTGCCCCGAGAATCCGTTTGTATTTTCTTCCCTTTACCTCTCCCTCCCTTTCCTTCCTTCCTTTTTTTGAAGAGCTGCAGATCAAACCCCGGGTCTCAGGCAAGCTTTGCAAGTGCTCTACCACCGAGCCATCCCCGGCCCTAGACTTCATATCGAGAACCATGGGAAGCCGTTAAAGAAAGTTACGTAACCAGAGCAAAGTGCGCCCAATGGTGGAGATCTGCACCCAGACAGAAGGAGCCCGTTACCCAGAGAACAAAGCTGCACCTACAGAAAACCCGTCCTTCCCCACGGCCACCCAGGAGACCAGGGTCAGAGCCTAAGTCATAGCATCCCGTTATCACTGAGGGTGCCGGGCACGGGGAGGTGATAATGAAGGAAGAAATGAGCACTGGGTCCCGGGTGCGCAGCCAGAGCCCCCAGCTCTGCAGCAGCCCGGACCCTTTGCTCCCTGCTGAGGTGCCCAGCTGAGCCCGGGAGCCAGGGAGCCGGAGCCGGGGGACTGTGCGACTGTACCCTGGTTTCCTGAGCTGACCTCAGGTCCCCCCCCAGCCTCCCACCCCTTCCTCTGCCCGGGCCCTGGCCTTCCCGCCCGTCGGGTTACCTCGGAGTTGTACTCGGCCAGGTAATAGACGGCGACACAGCAGGCGATGGCCATGCCAGTGGACACCAGCCAGGCCGCCACGTGGGCAGACAGGCGCGTGAGCTGCTGGTGGAAGGTGAGCTTGGTGTTCTCCAGTCGGATCTCTGACAGGTTCTCCTGGGAACACAGGAAGCCAGCTGAGCCCCAGGTCCCTCCCGCTGTCAGCTGGTGTGTGTGTGGGGGGGATGGGGACACGCTGGCCCCCCCCAAGAGACACACCCAGCCCAGATCCTCAGGGATGGACCTGGATTGTGGGAGGCCCCGGGGAGAAGCTCAAAACAGCCAAGAACCCCCATCCCCACATCCAACTCCGTTTCCATCTTAGAGGAACCGGTGGAAGCAACAGATGGTGACTTTGACCTTGAGGGAAACACATGAAGGTCACAGAGGTGTTCCTCGAACGAGGCTGGGTGCACGCACAGAGCAAGAAGTCAACACCTGCAACCCTCTTGTCAAAGCCCCTGCTGATAAATTCTGCTTGTTAATTCTTTTTTGTATGTTTTTATTTTGGGGAGGTGGGGGGTATTGGGGATTCAACTCAGGGGCACTCGACCACTGAGCCACGTCCCCAGCCCTATTTTGTATTTTATTTAGAGACAGGGTCTCACTGAGTTGCTGAGTGCCTTGCTTTTGCTGAGGCTGGCTTTAAGCTCACGATCCTCCTGCCTCAGCCTCCGGAGCTGCTGGGATGACAGGCGTGGGCCACCACACCCAGCTTTGCTATTTCTTTTTAATAAGTTTATTTCTTTACACCAGGGTTGCTCCATCTCCACACTATTAATATTTGGGGCCAGATAATTGCGGGGGGGGGGGGGGCATCCTCTGCACTACAGAGTGCTTAATAGCTTCCCTGGTCTCTACCCCCTGGATGCCAGCAGTAGCCTGTCCCCAATTGTAGCCACCAAAAAAGTCTCCAGACATTGCCAAACGTCCCTCTGAGGGGAGAAGATGTTCTAGATTGAAAACTACTGCTCAGGGGTAAAGTTTTAAACCTGGAGCTGTAGGGTCAGGAGTCCTGCCTTCAAACACTTTAACATAAAGGGCTGGGTGGCCTCCAGGAGGGCTGTACCAGGGAGAAGGCCCCCGAGTCATGCAGAAATGTCCATCTCCCCACATCACCACCAGAACCAGGTGTTATGGCTATTTTGTGTTTCTATTCTTTTTTTTTTTTTTTTTTTAACAAATCTCATGAGCAATTAAAAAAGTCATTGATTATTGCTTGATCTAAAGTAGACATTGCGGAGGAGGAGGTGGGGGGACACGGCCTGTGGAAAGACGCCTCACCCTTATCTCGGTGCTCAGACTCTTCTGTTTCAGCTTCACGGCTTTTTCGTGCGTGACAGTAAAGTCCCAGCAGAAGATAAGTTTGGCGATCCCTCTGGAGTAAATGTGGGGGTTGATGAAGTTGTTCCGGAAATACTTGGCCATGCTGGAGAAAGCAGAAACCAAAGCACCCACAGGTCACTCCACCAGGCATCGGGGGGCGCAGGGCTGGGACCAAGGACACCCCGCCATCATCAGTGGTGAAAGGTGACATTGGAAGAGTGTCCTGGAGCGCTGGGACAACAGACACAAAGTGAGGCCTGCCTCACCATCTGAACTCGCCCACTGGGGAATCTTTGTCCTTTGAACTGTTCCGAGTGTCAGTTTTCACACCTCGAAATGGGGATAATGACAGGGCCCACCTCAGAGATCTGGTGAGAGAGGTATGCGTTTCCTGCAGCTGCTATAACAAATCACTGCCAACGAGACAGCTTAAGATGACGCGGGTTTATGACCTTAACATTTCTGGAGGTCAGAAGTCAGAAAATCGGTCCTACAAAGCAAGACTTTGGCAGGGCCCTGGTCCTGGGAGGAGGATCTGGGGTAGAACCTGTTTCTTTGCCTTTTCCAGGTTTGGGGGGCTATCTGCATTCTCTGGTTGTAGGTCCCTCCTCAAAGCAAGAGGAGTAGCATCTCTCTCTTTCCCTCTCTGACCTCTGGTCTCCCTCTTAAAAGGACCCTGAGGGGCTGGGGATATAGCTCAGTTGGTAGAGGGCTTGCCTCGCATGCACAAAGCCCAGGGTTCAATCCCCAGCACCACACAAAAACCTGTGGGTCCACGGGGCCAGCTGGATAACCCAGGATAATCTGCCCATCTCAAGATCTTTGACTTAAACACATTCCCTTTGGGTTGGAGATTAGTAGCCAACCACAAGTCTCTAGAGGGTTTGGAACAGCAGGCACTAGAGGGCGCCATTGAGATGGTGGGGATGTCCCAGACCCAGGATGTCCCAGACCCAGGATGTCCTCAGCACCCCGCCTGGCGTGTAACAGGCGCTGAATCTGCACCCCTTAGTAACAACTACTGCAGAAACATTTTCTGCGTTAATAGAACAGAATGAAATGGCACTTTAGTTAGAATTATCATGCTGGTATTAAGGTCATTAGGAGCTGAATTGCTTCCAATCCCCAGCACTGCAAAGAAAATTAAAATAAAAATGAAGATGGGGACGCAGAAACACAGAGGGAAGACCACTGAACACTCAGGGAGAAGACAGCTGTATTAGTCAGCTTTCCATCACTATAACACACGCCTGAAATTAAAAAAAAAAAAAAAAAAAACTTACAAAGAAAAAAGGTTTGTTTTAGCTCACACTTTTGGGAGCTTCGGTCCATGATGAGTTGGCCCCGTTGCTTTGCACATTATGGTTGTGCAGGAGGGCAGAGCAGAGCAGAACTTCCCACTTTGTGACCAGGAAGTGAAAAAGAGACAGAGATTCGAGGGTCCCAGGATCCCCTTTAAGGGACCCACCTGAACCCTCCCAGCGGGCCCCACCTCTTAAAGTCTCCACCACCTGCCAATCACATCAAGGTGGGATCAAGCCTTTAATACCCAGGTCTGTGAAGGACACGGAAGCTCCAAACTATATCAAGCCAAGAAAATAACCTTAGAAGAAACCCATCCCCCTGATCCCTTGATCTTGGACTTCTACCTTCCAGAAACTGTAAGAAAATAAACTCCTGCTGCTTCTCAAGCCTCCCAGTCTGTGGTGCCCTGCTCCGGCCACCAGCCAGTGCCCACGGCTGGAACCTTTTCCTGTGTGGTCTCCCACATGTACCTCGTCTCTGTCCACTGTGTCCTCATGTCCGAGTCATCTGGGTCACCCCATCTTTATTTTTCCTTAAAGGCACACAACTAACTCTGCCCAGCTCCTATTTTACATCCCAGGACCAAGAGATCCAACATCGTGGAGAAACTGGCTCCGGGGTAATGTTTTGGAGCATCTTGGATTTTGCCTGAATCTCCAGGCAGCCTCATTAGGAAAGGCGGACGTCTCCGTACCTGAAGAGCAAGCTGAAGAAGCAGGTGACCAAGCAGGCCCCGATGGTGAAGAGGTACGCCAGCTGCATGTTGTAGGCCAGCCTGCTGCTCCCGTGCCGGATGGTGGAATTGGTGTAGAAGCCGTAGTACATCACCGTGTCCCTGAAGTAACCCTGACGGGGACAAGGAAGAGATCCAGGTCAGGTGCATCTTGAGACAGAGGTCAACGACGATGGTCCTCAGACCTGACCTCTTCATCTGCAGGAAATTTGGGACAATCAATTTAGACATTGGTATCAAAGGGGAATCCTTTCCAGAACTCTTCCTCTCTCTCTCTCTCTCTCTCTCTCTCTCTCTCTCTCTCTCTCTCTCTCTCTCTCTCTTTTCTTTGTACTAAAATTGAATCCAGAGGTGCTTAACCACTGAGCCACATCCCCACCCCTTTAAAAAAAAATATTTAATTTAGAGACAGGGTCTCACTGAGTTGCTTAGGGCCTCTCTAAGTCACTGAGGCTGGCTTTGAACTCAAGATCCTCCTGCCTCAGCCTCCTGAGCTGCTGGGTTGACAGGCGTGCGCCACTGCGCCCGGCTTCCAGAACCCTTAAGGACACCCAAATCTGCAGCTGCTCAAGTCTCGTATATTAAATGGCCACTGTATTTGCACATAACCTGCCCCTATCTTCCCGTCTGCTTTAAATGATCTCACCCATCATACTGGATACAATGTCTATGCTATGTAAATAGTTGTTACAGTATACGATTTAGGGAGTAGAGGAGAAAACAGTGTATACGTGTTCCAAACAAATGCAATTTTTTTTTTTTTTTAAATGCTTTCAACCTGCAGTTGATCAAATCTGAGGATTCGGAACCCGGGGATTTGGAAGATCGACTGTTTTGCCAGAAAAAGGGCTCCCACGTCCACGGAGAACCTAGAGGGAGATTTA
Source organism: Marmota flaviventris (assembly GCF_047511675.1). Classification (NCBI taxonomy): domain Eukaryota; kingdom Metazoa; phylum Chordata; class Mammalia; order Rodentia; family Sciuridae; genus Marmota; species Marmota flaviventris. The sequence goes on along the minus strand of NC_092516.1, from coordinate 13,395,186 downwards.
TTCACTAGGCTCCCAGAGTGAAGAAGAGTCTCCAAACCAACAGAACCTCACAAGGAAGGTGCTGGTTTCACAGACAGACGGGCAGCAGGACAGACCAGCCTTGTGGACCTCTGCCAGCTGCTGAATACGAGGGCCACACGTATTTAATAGAAAACGATTTAAGCCTTTAGGTCTACGCTGCAGTTTACAGAAAATGAGAAACCGGTTGGAAGGAAATAATCAAATAATCTTGGAAGGTAGGATTTCAGAGCCTACAGAACAACGGGCACAGTTTCTATAATAAAGACAATGTCCAGAAAAGGCTCCCTGGGGTTGGGAGACTGTTCTAGATTCATACAGATTTAACGGGGGGGGGGGGGGGGGGGGGGGTGTAGATATCCAGTGTGATCTTTGGATCGTGGTCAGAGCACGCTCTGAAATTTCCCTCAATTTGGGGGAAAACTGGAAAAATGTGAATATGGTTTGATTTTTAGATAACGTTCATCTTTAACCCTGTTGAACGTGATGATGGGATTACGACGGCCCTGTGCCCTTATTTTTCAGAGATGCACGCTGAGGAACTTCAGAGTGAAATATCCTGATGTCTGTAATTTACTTTAAGATGCTTCCCCAAACAATAAGACAAAGCAAATATGGCAACTCTAAATCTATGTAGCACGTAAAGGGGTATTTACCGTACCTCTCTTTACTCTTCTGTATACTTTGAAATGTCTCCTAATAATGAATTCTTCTTATACACAAAATGTACATGGTAACGAAAACATGAAGGATCAATTAACACAATAATTCTATTTTAGCATTAAAGGAAAATGCTTTTTAGGGGTTTTGTTTGTTTTTGGTACCTGGGATTGAACCCAGGGGTGCTTAACCACTGAGCCCCCCCCATCTCCAGCCTTTTTTATTTTGAAACAGGGTCTTGCTAAGTTGCGTAGGGCGTCACGGTTGCTGAGGCTGGCCTTGAACTTGCAATCCTCCTGCCTCAGCCTCCCAAATTGCTGGGACTACAGGTGTGTGCCTGGGCTTGCCGGGCATGAACTTGGGGTCCAGGAAACGCAGGACTTACCGCCCCCGTAAAAAACTCCAGCCCCGTGAACTGGAGTGTGTTCTTCTGGGCCACTGTCAGCTGGGGAATAACCAAGAAGCTGAAGTTCACAATGAAGGAGAAAATGTTGAACTTCAAAAGCCACCTCAGAAAGCTGAAATAGGAGAGGACGCTGGTTCCAAACTTGCCTCCGATGACCTTGAGCGTCTTCTGCCACAGGCTGGTGGTGTTGAGGAGCTCAGAGATGCTGTTCTTGGATCTCCGGTAGACCTGGAGTTAAGGGTGCCGGGCAGGGGGGTTGGGGTTCACTCAGGTATCTCCCGAGTAGGGTCCCTCCTGGCACAACCAGCCACCGACCCCAGAGCCTTCCACAGGGCCCCACACCATGCTCTGCATGTTGACAAAGTTCATCTCCTTTAAGCCTCATTCATCTCTGAGGTTCTGCTATAAAGCTACTTGAGTGGTCTTTTACTCGGTACCGAGCCATGGGGGACTTAGGTCTCCCCCCAGGGACCATCGTGGCATTCCCGTGTGCAGATTCAGGGCGTGAGATCTCTGCCCACCCCCATTAGTGGGTCAGCTCTCATGCTCTGGAGTTGGGCGTGACCCAGGGGAACTGGACAGCCGACCCCCTACCTTATTTGGCAAAGAACATTCCATGGAAAACCTTTGAAGTCCCCCATATAAATAAAGCAAGCGTGGGCTCCACTGCTCCCTCTTTCCATGTGGAAGCTCCATCCTTAAGATCCAAGAGCCTTCCTGCCCTCACTGGAAAAAATTACTTCCCGTGGACTGTGGGGTTTTCCGCCCTTTTCTCTTGATTAGCTCGCGGCCGGCCTGCCTTGCACAGGGGAACCCCAATTCCACCGTGTGCGCGGGATGTGGGCGAGAATGACTCTTTCTGAACGTAGAGGAGTGATTGCTAGGAGCTGGGAGGCTTTGGGGGAGGAAGAACAAGGAAAGGTCAGATAACAGGGAGACAGAGTGAGCTGTGGTGTCCCCAGCCCAGGGGGTGACTGCAGCTGACAATGGCCTATTGGGTGGGTCATGCTGGTCGAGGAGACAGGAGCTCAAAGGCACCGAGGAGAAAGGAATGATGAGGAGGGGCGAGGGGCAGAGTTCAGTGGCAGGGTGTGGGCTGAGTGGGCAGCTGGCCCTGGAGGAGGAGGAGGAGGGGGAGGAGGGGGAGGGGAGGGGAGGGGGAGGGGGAGGAGGAGAAATAAAAGGAAGGAAGGAAGAGAAGAAAAGTAAAGTGGGAGGGAAATGTCCCTATGCACACAGTATGTCTTTCCATGCTGATCAGAACATAAGATTCAATTCTAAGCTGAGCGCAGTGGCACACGCCTGTCATCCCAGCGGCTCGGGAGGCTGAGGCAGGAGGATCGCGAGTTCAAAGCCAGCCTCAGCAACTCAGGGAGGCGCTAAGCAGCTCAGTGAGACCCTGTCTCTAAATAAAACACAAAATAAGGCTGGGGATGGGGCTCAGTGGCTGAGTGCCTCTGAGTTTAATCCCTGGTATCAAAAAAAAAAAAAAGAAAGAAAAAGAAAAAAAGAAAGAAAGAAGAAAAAGAAAAAAAGATTCAATTCCAAAAAAGACTCACCAGAGAGAAGGTGTGCAGACACCGGGTGCAGCAGGCCACCTCCAGGGCACGGGGACCCTGTTTGCTCTTCTCTTTGTCAACCACTTTCCTGTCGGGAATGGGAGGAGACAACGAGAGACCCACTGTAACTCACCTTCGGGAGGGGCTGCGGCTGGGTGGGGGGCTGCCTGTAGGGCCAGCTGCTGGGAGGGGGCGGCACAGCTGGGGGCACAGCAGGCCTCCCTGTGCCCCGCCCTCCGTGGAGAAGGAAAGAATGTAGCTGGTGCAGGGACCCCCAGCCAGGCCCCCCTGGAAGGCACTTGCTCCTCTCCAGGCCTCCTTCCCGCGCCCACACCCCAGTCCAGGGAGTGGGTGAGTCTCCAGCCCCTGGGGAGAGGCGGGCCTCCTTGGATTATCCGGAATGTTCCACAAGGAATATTTGTCTCTCCTCCTGCATTTATTGATCTCTCCTCTGAGGTTCGCATGAAATCGGGTTCAGATGGACAGCCCTCCGGTCCTTACCTCAGCTTTCTCTTCTCTTCCATGGTCCTGGGCTGGTTCCTGATGGCCTTGATTCTGTCCCTGGATGTCATGGGGATCAGGGATGCTATTAACTTTTGTCCTGCCAAAGGAGACACACGGAGATTCGTTTCTTTCTTTCTTTTCTTTCACAGGGTTGTAAACATTTTAAAACCTGCTGCTGATGTTAGATCACGTTCTTATAAAGAGCACAAGGAAAGAGAAAAACAGGGACCCGAGGATCCCCAAGTCCACGATCGAGAACCGCAAGAAGACCAATAAGTCTGTTCAGACTCAGAGCCAAAGGAATCGACGATGTGGGGCTGCCTCTCAACTCAACCCTTCTCTCCCGTCACAAAAAGACAATATTCAGGGAAGCCACCAGGATCCCGCCGCTCCCATCTCTCTCCCTTAAACATCCACATGACCTCCTTGGGCCCGTGGGCTCCAGGCCCAAGTGACTTCTTCTCATCCCCTGACTATGTTCATCGGCCCGTCCAACCCCTCCTCCTCTCCACTAGCTCATGTTTCCATTTCCCATCAACGTGGTGGACAGGGCTGGTCACCTACTCCCAAAGTCATCCCCGATATGTGAACAGAATCCCGACTGTTACCCCACCCCCTGGGCAAGTCCCCGAGCTCCCTCAGGACAGGCCCACCTCCAAGCTAGTGGGCAGGTCCCCGTTATCCTCAGCCAATCCCAAAGGGCCTGTCCCCCTTGCAGGTAACTGGATCCGTCACAAGCTTGGGGCATATTGTTGGCCAGTGTTCTCCAAGAGGTAGGCAGTTAAGAAGTTTCTGGAAAAGGTGTTTCTCCCTTCTATTCAAAGAAGCCCCAAACAGGGCTGGGGGTGTAGCTCAGTGGTACAGCTATGGGAGATGCTGGGTTTATCCCCCTACCAGAAAAAAAAAAAAAAAGACAGATCGTTCATTCCCACTATGGATAGTCTTGTCCGCACGGGACACCTGCTGTCACTGTCTGGTACCATTGCTGGGGCCCTGATGCGCTGGAGATGACTGAGCGGGTCGGGGAGCAGGCAGACTGGCTTCTTGGTCACATCACTGAGCCGGAATTCCTCATGAGGACATACCTCATTTACCTCAGTGACATAGTTGGGGTGCAGGGGAAATCCCCCAGAGGGTCACTGAATCACTCTGAAATTTGTATCAGGAAGGACAAGCAGACAGGAAGAGAGAAGACTGGAGCAAAGGGGAAATACAGAGATGCAGGGAGACAGTGAGATGCCCCCGTCTTCAGAAAAGGGGCCAAATCCACCAAATGCTTTGATGTCATTGGATTTTTTTCTTCTCCCCCCAGAAATCTGCTGAGAGCTGCTAGACTCCACACCTGGAGCCGTATGGGGTGAAGAAGAAACAGCATCTCCACGGGCCTCAGGAGCAGAGAAGCTGAGTTCTCCGCGAAGACGGAGTTTCACCCTGAACTTGGCGGTAAGAGGCACCTTGTCCACATTCCCTGAACCATGGCGGGAGGAACGGGCCAAAGCAGGACGGCGGGAGGATTAAAAACTCACGCTGGGCAACCGGGAAAATCTGCATGTAGCCCACCTGTGCCAGGTCACTGAACGTTGGGAGTCTCAGTCTTCTCATGGAGCACATGGAAAAGCCTGCCTCAAAGGTGGGAGGCTGGGGAATAAATAAAACTGAACTTGACAGCTAACCCAAAGTAGGTGTCCCCGGGCACCTGATAGTAGAGAGGTCTCCGAGTGAGCCCTGTCTTGGTTCCCCGCATCCTTAGTTCACCTTCTGAGCCTTGCACATTGTTTGATGTCTTAAAAATGAATTGGGAAGTCGTGGCAGCACGTGCCTATAAACCCAGCAGCTTGGGAGGCTGAAAGGCAGGAGGATTGCCAGTTTGAGGCCAGCCTCAGCAACTTAGCAAGACCCCTGTGTCTAAATAAAAACAAAAATTTTTTAAAGGGCTGGGGATGTGGCTCAGTGGTTAGGCGCCCCTGGGTTCTATTCCCAGTACCAAAAAAAAAAAAAAAAAAGTAAATTGGGCCAGGTGTGATAGCAGCACATGCCCAAAATCCCAGTGACTTGGGAGGCTGAGGCAGGAGGATCGCAAGTTCAAAGCCAGCCTCAGCAACTTAGCGAGACCCTGTGTCAAAAAAGTTAAAAGGGTTGGGGATGTGGCTCAGTGGTTCAATGCTCTGGGTTCAATCCCTGGTACAAAAAAAAAAAAAAAAAAAGAAAGAAAGAAAAAGAAAAAGAAAAGAAAAGAAAGGAGATTGGGAGGCTTCCCTGCTACCTGCTCAGCAATTTCCCAGCAGATGATACCTTGAGCGGTTTCATGGGAAGCGCAAGGAGTGTCTATGCCCGGGCATTCTGGGCTGTGATGGGTCTGAGACATTGATTCCTTCAAAGCAGTTGACAACTGTAATAACTGGTGGTGCTTCGTGTCACTGCCACGTCTGAACACCTGAGAGTCCACCCTCTCGATGTTGGGGAGCGGTGACACCCTGCCGAAGCCGGGCTTCACCCGTGTCCTTTCTGGAAAAATCTGATTGGAGGACGGACGGCTTTCGGCCCCAGATGGCACATTCTCTACCTCTACGACGATTTCGTTTACCCAGTCATCCGACAGCATCTCTCGCTTCCTGCTGGCTGGGTCCTGCAACCCGGGTGCGGTCTTCAGAGACCTCACGCAGCGGTCACACCAGCATGGCCCAGACCCAGCCGGGGGAGAGTGGCCGCCATCACAAAGGGATGCTCCATTCACACTTTTCCAAAGCCAAGACCAGACCACTGAAGCCAGCCCCCCCACCCCCCAACAAGTCACAAGAGAACTCCCCACATCTGGCCCCTGAGAGGGGTCTCCTCAGAAGGAGTTGTGTTCTCCTGCAGAGAATTCTATCTTGGTAGCTAGGTAAGAAATTAGAAACAGAATCCTTCATTGGAGACAATGGGATTCTAGAAACAGAGGACAGACATTCTTTTTGATATCTCATAATCAAAGGGCGACTTTCACAGCCAGCGGTGGTGGGACACACCTGTAATCACAGCGGCTCAGGAGGCTGAGGCAGGAGGATCGCTCATTTCAAGGCCAGCCTCAGCAACTTAGCAAAGCCTCTAAATAAAATATCAAAATGGGCTGGGGATGTGACTCAGTGGTTTAAGTGCCCCTGAGTTCAATCCCCAGTTCCAAAAAAAAAAAAGGCAACTTGTTTTTTCTTTTTTAGTTTAATTGTTTGGTCTAGAACTTATAGTTTTATACATTTATATAAAAACCAGATATGTTGATACTGTTCCAATGATTCTCTCCTGACTGCCTCTGATGAGGGACACAGCTGTCTGTCTGCTTCTCGGTATCCATTCTTTTTTCTCCTATGAGCAGGAATTACATTTCCTGAGTGGACGTGGGATTCTCCCAGCTCCCTTTGCAGCTAAGAGTGGACAAGTGACCCACTTTCAGGCATGTGACCTCAGGAATGCTCTTTAAAGGGGATAGTGTACCTGGCTTCGCTTCTGCCCTTTACCATGCCCCTCTTGTACCTGGGGGCATCATCTGAGTTATTTAACAAGAGGTTAAATATTCACCTGCTAAAGACGGTGGAGAAAGCTACAGGGGAGTTTCAGTCCTCGAAGACATCATGGGAAAAAAATACTTTGGACTTTCTCCCTCTACTCTTCTTGTTACAGGAGAAAAAAATCAATCCCTTTATTGCTAAATCCATTGTTCCATTTTAATGCCAGACACCTGAACACACTTCCCACCCAACAGATTTAGACATCACCTAGGTCAGCTTGTTGATGGGATAGTTGGAGGAAGGGTGGTGCAGAGAGAGGAACTGAGACCCCCTCCCGTCACATTCTTTAAATGGGAGGATTGGACTAGAACTCAGGAACTCCCACTAGTGAGGATGATTGACAGTAATGATTCCTGCTGATTCTGCAGGTCAAGTACTTCAAATAGAGCGTATCATCACATTTTCCCAATCACCCTGTGAAGTTGGTACTATCGTCAACCCCCTCTTAGAGCTGAGAAAACAGAGACTCACCGGGTGCGGTGGCGCATACCTGTCATCCCAGCACCTTGGGAGGCGAGTCAGGAGGATCTCGAGTTCAAAGCCAGCCTCAGCCAAAGCCAGGCGCTAAGCAACTCAGTGAGACCCCGTCTCTAAATAAAATGCAAAATAGGGCTGGGGATGGGGCTCAGTGGTCGAGTGCCCCTGAGTTCAACCCCTGGTCCCATCCTCACCCCCAGAAGAAAAAGAAAATAGAGGCTCAACGGGGTTAATTTACCTAGGCTCACAAGCCATCAAAGAGTCATACCTAGGTGGGTCTGAACCCAAAGCAGGGGCTCTTGATCACTTCCCCTTGGCCCCATCCTGTTACAAGATGCCACTGCGACATTCATTCTTTAATAAATGAATAAGTATCTATGAGTGCCTACTGCATGCCAGGGGCTTCTGGGGGCACAGCATAATCCATCACAGTGACACTCTGTCATGAAGCTGTCCACCAATTAATTGCACAAGGTTTGAAAATCAGAAGCAATGCAAGGGTCAAAGAAAGCCACATCTTCTATTTCTTTATTTACTTTTTGTTTTTTGGTTCCGGGACTGAACCCAGGGGTGCTTAACCTCTGAGCCACATCCCCGGCCCTTTCTATGTTTTATTTTGAGACAGGGTCTCTCTAAGTTGCTTACAGCCTCTCTAAGTTGCTGAGACTGGCCTCGAACTTACAATCCTCCTGCCTCAGCCTCCTGAGCCACTGGGATTACATGCATGAGCCTCCATGCCTGGCTCCCTGTGCCTTTTAAGTGTCCTTCTACCGGAGACCCTGAACCTCATGCTGGCCCCACAGAGCAGTCTTCAGGAGGCCAAAGGCCCCCCTCTCACCGATGGTTAAAGCCATTCTACGCTCCAGTGAGTCTAGAGTGTGGTTGTCATTTATATCCGCGTGGGTTTCCCTCCCAGGCAGCAACACCTAACCACTGTGAAAGATACATGCCCCCTTGAGAAGGTTCTGGAAGGATGAAGTTCAGGATTATCCATCGCCTATGGGGCTGAAAGTGGAGAGACAGTTTTAAGTCATGGAGTCTCTCAATTTGCATTATTATGGAAAGATCCCATTAATTTATTCCTTCTAATTCACAGGCTTAACATTTTGGTGCCAGTATTCCTGTTTCCTTCTCCTCTGAGGCACGGTTACTTGGTCTTTGCCTCCAATCAGATCTTTGGGACCCCACACAGCAATCCTCAGCTTTCCTAACGGACTTCAAAGACTCCCATCTGTCACTAGCCTGATTCCAACTCAACCGTCACATTAATGATGATCATTCAGAAAAACAGAATTTTTTTTTTTTTTTGATCAGAGCACCTTGTCCCCACCAACACAGACAATAGCCACAGGACAGACAGGTGACCCAGTCTCGTCTCCTATGACACATGGAGATGTCTGGGTGTCCGTGCTCCTAATAGGCTGGTTAGAGTCTTTGTCCACATGGATGAACAGACGGGGAGAAGGAAGGGCCTTCTACTGAGGTAGCTGGGCCGAGGGGGGTCTGTGTGGCCCATGGCCTGACGCTGAAGCTTATAGAGAAGCTGGGTCAAGCAGAGGCAAACACTGGGCGGGCAATGAGCGAATCAGGTGGCACTGAGCACTGCGTTCAGATTCGGAAGCCCTGGTCTCCCTCAAAAATTAACCCAGCAGACAGCTCTAAAGTCCCTTTACCTGTTAGGCACTGCGGGAGGTTTTTTAAGTGGCTCCACGCCCTTCCCACCAAATGAGCCAATAAGTTCCCTCTGGGCTACCTCCCTTTGGAATTGGGTTTCTGTCGCTTGCAACCAGAAGATTCCTAATGAAGACACCTGGATACCCACAAGAGCTAAAGCCACACGTCTAAAGACACCACCAAGGGCTGGGGGTGTTGCTCAGGGGTGGGGCACACGCTTAGCATGTGCAAAGCCCTGGCTTCAACCAGAACCCAGTACAGAGAGGGAGAGAGAGAGAGAGAGAGAGAGGGAAATGCACGATGCCAACTCAGCACGCGTTACCCCACTCCTCCAGCCCAGGAACGGCCATTGCTGGATCTCCAAGTTGCCTTGAGCCGTCTCCTTCCCCAGGGCTGATGTCCGTTCCTGCTCCATTAACTCTTACCTTCAGGTGACTTGTGCCAATCACCTGCAGACAGCGGTGGGTTTCCATAGGCACAGACAGGGCCACCTTCGCCCACATACGCAGGGTTCACTGGAATGAAGAGGAGGAAGGCACGGCAGGTTATTCCCAGCCCACCCAAGGGTCCTGAGCACGAGGTGGTGATGAGGCGCGAGCCCTAGCTGGTCACGGTCCCTAACACTGAGACCTGGTCTTCGAGGTTCCTACAGACCCATGGCTGGGCACTCAGGTGGAAAATAGTATAAAACCAGATAAATAATACGATGGAACATAATCAGCCTGGACCAATGGTGTTCTTTCGACTCTAAGCCATGGATCAAAAGAATCGTCACCCTGCGACCCGGGACACACGTACACTGACATAACTGAAAAGCAAGTTTCAAAAAACTGAACTTTGAAGGCCTAAGCTGCACTCTGACATGTTCCTACTCGATTCTATTCCTTTCTATGTCAATTTCTAATTTTATTTTAATTCTATTTCACTGAAAAAAAAATTCCTTGTGCAACTTGGTAATGAGTTGCAACTCAAGAGTCTGAAAGACGTTCCTGGAGGTGAGGGCAAAGGTTCCTTCCAGGTGCAGAGCTTCCTGATGACGCATGAATGGACAAAATGTGGAGTACTTCCTTGGGGACGGAGTCCAATCTCAGCATGTACATGACAGTGTCACATTTCAATATTTATTTTCGGTCCATGATAAACATTAAAGGTAACCTCCTCCATTGAGAAAACAGATCACCTGTCGATGGGGACAGTGTGTAAAATTACATTGCGGAACGTTCTGGAACTTCTTGTTTGGGAATGATTCCCAGTCCTGTTCCTTACCAGCTGTTTGTTACTGGGCATGTTACTTAACATCTCTGAGCTTCAACATCTTAATTTCTAAAGTAGGGGTAAATAATATAACTTTCACATAAGGTAGTTGGAATTGAACCAGCTAATACATATAAAGTGATTAATCCTGGAACATAATAAAATGTTATTATGTATTAACTATTGTAGTCAATTAATTGCTGTTCAGTAAATATTATGCCTCACCCCACCTGGGCCACCTCCATTGATGTTGGGCTTGGTGGTAGGATTTTCTTTTATGAATATAACACAGCAGATGTGACATGGCAGTTCTAAGCCAATGCTATAAAATCATTGTGAGTTTCTGCTTGCTGCTTCAAGCAAATCCAACTTATGCCATGGGAAGAAAATGCCTTGGGTAGCTCACCAGTCGGAGAAGAAGGACACTAGGTCTAATCAGAACACATGACCTGGAGCTAAGCACAGCCAAACTCAACCCAGTGCAACCCAAACCCAGCCAACCCTGCAGATGTTAGTGAGAAATAAATTTATTGTATGTTTATGGTATGAGTCTGGTTTGGGGGATTGTTTGTTACACAGCATTCCTAGGGTGAGTGCTAACTGACACAGTTCATGTAGTTGCTTCTATTAATTCAGTTAACATTATTCATGCATCTAGTTTGTGCCAGGCACTAGGAAAACCACCTAGAACCTTAGAAGAGACACACACAAATATGGGAATATGGCTTCTTCTCCTTTTCCTTCTCCTCTTTTTCATCTTTTACAATTCTGGGTATTGCTCTACCACAGAGTCACATCCCCAGCCCCGTTTTGTATTTTTATTTTAGAGACAGGGTTTCATTGAGTTGCTTAGTGCCTCACTTTTGCTGAGGCTGGCTTTGAACTCATGATCCTTCTGCCTTGGCCTCCCCAGCCACTGGGATTATAGGCATGCAAAATAGAAAATAAAAGGGCTGGAGATGCAGTTCAGTGGTTAAGTGCCCTGGAGTTCAATTCCCAGTACAAAAAGAAAAAAAAAAAAAAAGAATGAGTAGGTGATTGTCAAGGGCTACGACTTTAGTTCTACAAAGAAGTCCAGGGAAGGAAGCCACACTTGATGGCTTTTTTCTTTTCTTTTCTTTTTTTTAAGATTTTAATTTCCAGTGTTCTCTACAGCTAGGTGGTCAGAAATCTGCATGTACCCTGCAGTATCCTCCGTAATGCAGGGCAAATAAAGGGTCCGGCTTCGAGCTGGATTCCACTCTTGGCTCTGTGGGTTTGGTGGCTGGGTGACTCCCATCAGTCAAGGCAGAGTGCCAGGCTTTGGGTGGTGGCCGTGCAAGTCAATGAAAGGCAAGTGCTCAGCAGGGTCTCAGGGCAGAGAAAACCCTCAGTCCTGCTCAGAACATTCCTCTGCCAGCAGTGTTTACTGATCTTTCCCCATTATCCACCCACCCTGGAGACTTTGTAGTCGGTCCCCTCAATGCCCCCCCTCCCCCAGGAAAACTTAATACCACAGGAGCCTGTGTATCTATTTACGTATTCTCTGTGTGTAGGAGCTTTATAAAATAATAAAATAATAGGTTTAATAACAAAACATAAAAATAATATATTTTCCCCTCTGGCTTTTCAAGAACAAACCGCCCCTCCACTCTCCTCGGGATGACTACTGCCTTCTATGGAGAATGCATGGCACGGAGGTCTGGAATATTCCTGAGCTGAACTACTGAGGTTTGGACTCCCAAATGGATATTTCCCATGCAAATGTGTTCCAGTGCTTCCCATTAGTACAGAGGGTCTCTGACTCATTATTGGATCTTTGGATTCTATGTGGGTGGGAAAGTGCTTTGCATGCAGTAATGCAAATTTTGAATTTTGAGGGCTGGGGATGTAGCTCAGTGGTAGAGTGCTCTCTTGGCCGTGTGTGAGGCCCTGGATTCCATCCTCAGCACAAAGGAGGAGGAGGAGGAGGAAAGAAAGGGAAGGAGGAGGAAAGGAGGAGGAGGGGGAGGAGGAGGGGGAGGAGGAGGGGGAGGGGAGGGGGTGGAGGAGGGGGAGGAAGAGAAGGAGAAGGAGGAGGTGGAGGAGGAGGGAGGAGGAGGAGGGGGAAGAAAGGGAAGGAGGAGGAAAGGAGAAGGAGGGGGAGGAGGAGGAGGGGGAGGACCTGGGGGAGGAGGGGGAAGAGGTGGAGGAGGAGATGGAGGTGGGGGAGGAGGAGGAGGAAAGAAAGGGAAGGAGAAGAAAAGGAAGAGGAGGGGGAGGAGGAGGGGGGGGAGGAGGAGGAGGAGAGGGAGGAGGAGGAGGGGGAGGAGGAGGAGGAGAGGGAGGAGGAGAGGGAGGAGGAGGAGGGGGAAGCTGGGGGGGCAGGAGGAGGAGGAGGAGGAGAGGGAGGAGGGGGAGGAGGAGGAGGGGGAGGAGGAGGAGGAGAGGGAGGAGGAGAGGGAGGAGGAGGAGGGGGAAGCTGGGGGGGCAGGAGGAGGAGGAGGAGGAGAGGGAGGAGGGGGAGGAGGAAGAGGAGAGGGAGGAGGAGGAGGGGGAGGAGGAGGAGGAGATGGAGGAGGAGGAGGGGGAGGAGGAGGAGGGGGAGGAGGAGGAGGAGAGGGAGGAGGAGGAGGAGGAGAGGGAGGAGGAGGAGGGGGAGGAGGAGGAGGAGAGGGAGGAGGAGGAGAGGGAGGAGGAGGAGAGGGAGGAGGAGGAGGGGGAAGCTGGGGGGGCAGGAGGAGGAGGAGGAGGAGGAGAGGGAGGAGGAGGAGGAGGAGAGGGAGGAGGAGGAGGAGGAGGGGGAGGAGAGGAGAATACTGAAACTTTCCAGGCTAGAATACGATGCGTGATTCCAGATGCTGGGCAGTGGCAGCAGTTCGCAGCTCCCATTAGCTCCTGTGATCACAGGGGCACAGCGCTGTACTGTATGCTGCGTAGCTGGGCTGAGTATTCCCTAGGTCAGGTGTATGCAGCCTCAATCATTGATGAGGGTTTCTCAGGATGTGACCCCATCATGGGCCAGCGAGCATGTGTCCATGGAGGTATATCCTGACCGTCCTCTCTGCCTCCTCAAAACTCCCCCCCTCCGAGGCTGGTCAGGCCTCCCTCTGCACCTCCCAGCACGGCTGATCTAGGTCGAACCCCCCTCCCCTTCTGGCCCCCACAGGCTCTAGATTCCTGTAACACTGCCTGGGTTTTTCCTCTTTTGTTGTGAACTAGTTTCTCCAAGGAAGCAAACAGTTCCTTTTCCCACCTGGAAGGTAAGAATGTGGATTTGCCAGCCTCACAAACTATAAGCTAAATAAACCTCTTTTTTTAGGCCAGGCACGGTGGTACACGCCTGTAATCCCAGCAACTTGGGAGACCGAGGCCAGAGGATCGTCAATTCAAAGCCAGCCTGGACAACAGAGTGAGACCCTATCTCAAAATAAAAATAAGTAAAGGAATCGATAAGGGCTGGGGGTGTAGCCCAGTGGTAGAGAATCTTGGGTTAAATTCCTAGGACTACAAAAATAAACAAATAAATAAGTAAAAGATATATAAACCTCTTTTAAAAATAAAGGTCCCAGCATCAGGTATTTTACTAAAGCAACAGAAAGTGGACAATTATAGGAGTTTTTTTACATAGTTGTTTTGTGTGTGTGTGTGTGTGTGTGTGTGTGTGTGTTTCTGTTTTCTTTGAAAACTCTCAGGATCTCATCATGCTGAGCCTGTTCCTACCATAACCACCATGGGCCAATGTTAGGGTCTGTAAACAAGTCTGGATGGCGCCTGGCATTTTGCCAGAGGAAGTGGTTTGTGAAGTAACGCCAGCGAGCCATTAAGTGTGGAGATTCCTTATTGGTTGACTGCTGTATCTAGTTTAAGTTAATTAAGATAAGCTGTGTGGAATGTATATATACCCCTCCTGTCCTACAATAAACGGCTCCCACTCCTGCTGTATCAATGTACACAAGTTGCTCGTCACCCCCCAGTTATTTTGCTGCAGCCGGACTGCGGCAGGCCAGACTGAACTTCAGCACCTTGGGTAGGCACAGGGTGAACAGGCTTCCATTTTTCACATGCCTTCCTTGGCCTACTTTGGTAATTGATGACACGTGGCTTCCCTGGACAGAGTTCCCAACTCTTGTGTCTAAGGAGAGTGTTTGAGGCGGGAGGGATGAGCCAATTCTTCTATTGCTATGACTGCTTAATGGTAGCCTCCTGAGCCCCCTGGATTTTATTTCCTTCCCAGAGTGCAATCCTCCTGTTAAGACGCCCTTACCATAGCCCTTTCCAGGAGCACCTGGCAGAGATGGGTCGCGTGGATCTGCCATCTCCATGGACGTCATTTCAAAACTTCCAGGGTAATCTTCACTCTCTCTCCTAAGGACGCCCAAGGAGGCATTACTCCTGCAATGGAATGAGGGCAGGGTTGAAGATGTTTTACTGAACACTGTAAAATCTCAAAACATGGGTCACCATCCATCCAGTAGTGTGGTGAGGACAGCTGTCCGTCTGTCTGTCCATCCATCCATCCACCCATCCATTCACTCATCTACCTATCAATCCATATACCACTCATCTATTCATCTACTCATTCATCTGTTCATCCATTTACCCACTTATCCATCAATCCATATACCACTCATCTATTCATCTACTCATTCATCTGTTCATCCATTTACCCACTTATCCATCTATCCATCCACCCATTCATCCACTCATCCATCCATCCATCCATCCACCCATCTATTCATCTATCCATCCATCCACCCATTCATTTATCCACCCATCCACCCATCCATCCATTCATCCATTCATCCATCCACCCATCCACCCATCCACCCATCTATCCATCCACCCATCCACCCATCCACCCATCCATCCATCCATCCACCCATCCACCCATCCACCCATCCACCCATCCACCCATCCACCCATCCATCCATCCATCCATCCACCCATCCATCCATCCATCCATCCACCCATCCATCCATACATCCACCCATCCACCCATCCACCCACCCACCATCCATCCATCCCACAAATGCTGACTGAAAGCCAACAATATGTGAGGCATGGGCTGGGCAGTGAGGGCACCAAGAGAAAGACCGGGGGTATTTGCCCCCAAGAGACTCCCAACACAACCTGGCACAGCTTCTTAGAGACAGCAATGAATAATTATAATACAATCAGAAATTAGTGAGTATCAGGAGACAGGTCCAAGGAATTCAGAAGAAGGAGAGAGGAATTCTGGCTGGGAGTTTTAGAGGGATCTTCATGGAAAAGAGACATCTGAGAGGAGACTGGAAAGATAAATTCATATCTCACACAGGGGAGGGCATTGCAAGTATAAGAAACGGCATAAATAAAGGCATGAGGCCAGAAACTGCTGAATACATAAAGGGAAGGCTATAAAAATCAATTAATCTGTGGCAAAGATTGTTGATTTTATGTATACCATTTCCCAAGCCCCATCCCAGACAATTGAATCAGAAGCTCTGAAGGTTGGGCTCGGGCATCTGTATTACATTTAAAGTTCCCCAGGTGATATAATAATTCTGAGGATCAGTCAAGGTCAAGAGCCAGAGACCTGGAGTGTAGGGTTCAGACAGGAAGAGGACAGGAGAAATAGATGAGTGATCGGGCTAGCCCTGGGCTGGAGTCCTCTGTTAGCACAGTGTATCCTCCTTCATAGGGTTCAGTAGATAAGAAGTGTGGCCTTTGTCCCCCAGGCTATGGGGACCCAAGGACTATGCAAAGCAGAGGAGTGACAGAATCAAAGGTATACCTTAGAATGATGACTCAGATAGCTGGGCAGAAGACTAAGGGGGACATTTTGACCTGAGCAAGCTAATCCTGCTATTTACATCCTAAAGGCGTTTGACTCTGCACACCCAAATCCTAGAGACGGACATAAACCACTGCTTTTAGTGACTTCATAAATATCACTGGTAAAAACAGTATCAGTTAAAATTTCATATGGGGTCTGAGGGGGCAGCTCAGGGGCAGAGCACTGGCCCATCATGTGCAAGATCCTGGGTTCCATCCCCTGCACGACGATAAATAAACAAAAATAAAACAAATTTTCAGAGAACAAAATTTGTTATAGTTTTTTTAAACCTGACTAAAGTTTCTTGCTTGATGTTCACTGTTGTTAAAATGAACATCAAAAAATTTCATCCAGGGAGAATTCAATTTGGCAGAACCAAATCACTCGAATAAATGCTATCAGTGCCAGAACTGCAAAAGTTGACAGAAGTTCAAAATCCTTTAAAGAAAATTTAGATCTACAGCATCTAAACCAGGCAAAATTAGATTTGGTGTTTTTAAGTGACCTTAAAGAGATTTGGGTGTGGTGGCACACGCCTGTCATCCCAGGTACTTGGGTGACTGAGGTGGAAGGAGGGCAGATTGGAGGCCAACCAGGGCAATTTAGCAAGACACTGTCTCAAACCAAACAACAACCAAGTGCGGTGGCACATGCCTATAATCCCGGCAATTATGGAGGCTGAAGCAGGAGAATCCCAAATTCAAAGCCAACCTCAGCAATTTAGTGAGGCCCTAAGCAACTTAGTGAAGTCATAAGCAATTGTCTCTAAATAAAATATTTTTTTAAAGGGCTGGGGATGTGACTAAGGAGTTAAGCACCCCTAGGTTCAATCCCTGGTGCCAAGAAGAAAAAAACAACTATAGAGGTAAATGACTAAGTCACTTGCAGTGACAAGGAAGAGGTAGAGAGTAAGGAGGTGATCCAGGCAAGAGGTGGAAAGATTAAGTTCAGGTAAGGACTTTGAGCCTCAGACTGACAGTTGATAGCCCGGGTGATATGGACAGGTAGGTCTGACAGTTTCACAACTTCAGGCTATAGAAACCTTAATCAAATACCCATCCGTAATCAAAGCCACATCAATGGAACTCCATTGACTTGTTGATCTAGCAGTCAGTCCCACCAATGAAGGGGTATATTTGAACTTACCTCCTGGTCATTTCCCGGGTCTCAGAAGGGCCATAACCATGAATACTCTCGGCTCCTGGGTAATCAGGTTCCCCAAAAATGTTTGGAGAATTCCGATAATCCTCAGCACTGGGATAGTCTGGTTCCCCCCAAATGTGTGGAAAGTCAGTTTGATTCTCAGCACCTGGATAATCAGGCTCTCCCGGGTCGTCTATATATGAATTGATTCTGGAACCAGCAGGTTCTTGATTCCTTCTTGAGCCTGGATGGTTGGAATTGGCTCTGGGGCCAGAATGGTTAGAGTTACCCTGTGCTCCTGGGTAGTCAGGATTTGCCAGGGATCCCAAATAACCTGGGTTTATCCTGGAACCTGGGTAGTTTCCACTACTTCTGGAACTCGCAAATTCAGCATTTCGTTGAGATCCAGGGTAATCTGGTTCTCTGGATGAGCCTGGATGGTATGGCTGGCTCTGAGATTCAATATAATCTGGCTCTGGCAGAGATCTGTGATAGTCTGGACTTGTTCTGGAATCTTCAGAATAGGGATTGTTCCTGGCACCAGGATAATCTGGTTTATTTGGAGATCCAGGATAATCTGGTTCTGCGAGAGACACAGGATAGTCTGGATTTGTTCTGAAGCCTGCAGAGAATGGATTGTTCCTGGTGCTGGGATAGGCTGGATTGTCCTGAGGACCTGAGAAGTCTGGATAATCCTGAGTTTTTAAATGCCCTCGAGTACGGCCTTGAGACCTTGAATAGTCAGGGTGCTCTGTGTCGCCGTTGAGGCTGTTATTCCTGTAGTAGGCTGACATGATGGCACAGACTCTTTACCCCAGAGTGTTAAAACTTTCCTGTATTTGTAGTTCCTTTGGGATCTTTTATAAACCTGAAAAAAAAAAAAAAAAGGAAAAATTAAGATTTTTTTCCCCTCTTTCTTCTTTGCAAAGATTGCTGGTTATCTTCCAGTTATCTCTTCTCACACAGCTGGGTGCACAGCTGCCTAGAGCAAAGACCATGTTTCCCAGGCTCCTTTGCACCATCTGTGGCCATGACAGAGGTCAGTGGGATGTGAGTGGATGCAATTTATGCAACTTCCAGATTGTGCGGTTAAAGGGAAGGGTCATTCCTCCCTGTCTAGGCCTCCTTACTTCCTGTGGACTGGTTGTGGATATGTGCAGCATGGAGCATGCACACTAAGGCAGCATCTGCTGCAGGGACAGCAGCACTGTGTGTGGAGAGAGCCTGGGTCACCTGTGACTTCCTGGGGCAGAGCCTTCATATCAGCCCAGACTCTCGTGGGAGAGAGAATGAACTTTTATATCTTGTTTCAACTACTGTTTCTCTGTGTATTGCACACATGCAACGGGAATGATCTCTTAAACAATGCATTCCCTTGGTTGGGGCAAAAGGAGCAATGAATCTAAGGATTAGAAGGAACTGGAACTTTTGAGGCATTTTGCTTGCAATCCTGTTTCTAGGGATAAAGACAGAATGGTGACAATTGCTATGACCTCTACCAGCTTGAAAATATGATTGGTGAGTCCCCTGAGCTCTCATCTGCAGACACAGCATACTTCCCAGTCAGAAGTGATGAGGTTAACTCCTAGAATATTTGTATTTTCCTACATGTTTACCCACTTCCCCTTCTTTTCCAATCAATGCCCCGATTTTCCTCAAACCATCTTCCCTTCTCCCACCCTTGGTCCAAGTGGAACAGGAAGGGTTGATGGCACCCCTGACCAACTCCAGGGAGGTCACATGACCCAGGCCTGGCCAATCAGTGTCCATCAACCCCTTGTCCCCAGGATTTGACTCATCAGCCCTTCAGGACGTGGACCAGACTGAGAGAGGGATGGTCTTATTTTGAGAGACAGGACATCAGCCTGCAGCACCTGGTGTGGTTGTCAGTGGGAACAGAGAAGAAAATACATAGGGGAGAAAATTTAAATGAAGAGTCAGTAGGGGATTTGTTGGCTAACCCAATATGGGAAGAATACAAATTAAAAGGGAAATAAAAAAAAAAAAAAAAAAAAAAACATCTCTCCAGTTTCAAGTCAGCATGATTAGAATATGGTGATGCTTTGGAAGAAGGAAGTAGAACATTCTTGAAGCTCTGCCAACTTTACAAGTTTATCTCTATGTAAATGACAAAGGCCTCAACCTTATCAAAGCTAAAGACAATATTAACTTTCTGCGGTCCCCTGTGGTTTCAGTGTTAGTTTGCCAACTTGTTCCCACAAGTCTTGGCTTAGCTGAAGTCTGTTCTTCTTTATTTTGTTTCTGCCCAGCATCCATTGTTCCCTTTGGGGGTAACATGTTTTGTTGAGTACCTCACCCCGAGACCCTGCAGGCCAGGACCTCATCTGAATGATTTTCTTCCTAGCCACGGTGATGG
The DNA here is from genome assembly GCF_047511675.1 of Marmota flaviventris. NCBI lineage: Eukaryota > Metazoa > Chordata > Mammalia > Rodentia > Sciuridae > Marmota > Marmota flaviventris. The sequence goes on along the minus strand of NC_092516.1, from coordinate 13,375,796 downwards.
GGTCAAAGCGTATAACCCAGTCAGAGCCAGTGAGCTTCAGATCTGGGAGATATGTCAGAACTGTAGGAAAGAGAGAAGCTCTGTCTTTCCCTGGGGCTTGGAGTTAGGAAGTTTTAGTCTGGAGCTGCCAGTGGTTACCACTGGAGAAGGTTTTCCTAAGATTGCCAACGAGGAGAGAACAGAGCCAAGAGATAGACAGGATGAATGATCAGGGCTGATGAACTGTTAAAGCACCTGGACATAGCTATGCCTGAAGGCAGATGCCCAGTGGATACCTGAACCCTTAAATTATTATTTTTTTTTCCTAAGCAGAGCTGGATTCTCTGTGATTTGCAAATGAAAGAGAATTCTGACTAATGAATGAGTTTCGCAAGCAGGAACACCTGTACAAACTGCAGTGCTGTGAAGACTAAATGTTATGCTGAAATAATTGAAAATTATTTCTCATAACATAGAAATAGAACCCATTTCTTCATATGTATCCCAATAGTAGCCCAGTTCCTATAACTCCCGCGGTGTGCCAACACATATGACATCTAACAAAGCTAAATGATTTTGGATGGGGCAAAGGGGAGTGGGGAGGGAGCAGAGACGTTGGAAAGATGGTGGAATCAGATAGACATCATTACCCTAGTTACATGTATGATTGCTCGAATGGTGTGACTGCTTCATGTACAACCAGAGGAGTGAAAAATTCTGCTCCATTTGTGTACAATGAATCAAAAAGCTTTCTACTGTCATACATAAGTGATCAGGACTAATTTTTTTTAAAAAAGCTAAATGATGCCAAGAAATTAAAAATAGATACAGGTATACCAGCTCAATAGAAATGAGTATATCTACCAAAAGATGACAGGAATGTTTACAGAAACTTTTTTTTTTTCCTAAAAGGCTCTGAGTTCCATCCCCAGCACCTCCAAAAAGTAAAAAAGGAACAGAGATGGAACTTCTGCTCTGTGCAGAATACAATGGCACAGGTGAGTCTCACAGATGTAAGGGTGAGGGAAAGACAGCTGGACACAAAAGAGCAGTAAGGTCCGACATGATCCAAGTTCAAGAGCAAGTGAACTGATACACGGTGATGCAAGGCAGAACAGGGAGCATCTAGGGAAGGAATGGAGGGGGGCGGTGGCCACTCCCTCGTTCCTTCACAACACAGTATCACAGCTGTTCACATAGCTCTAACTAATCTAGAGATGTCTTAAACTACACAGCAGGATTATGTGAGGCATATTTAAATACTAAGCCATTTTCCAGAGATTTGAGCACCGAGGATTTTGATATCTGTGTGGGGTCCTGGAATCAATCCCCATAGATACTGAGAGACAATTACACAGAGAGAATGTGTATATTTGCTCAGATATGTAAATACACCTAAGTCTACATCTATAACAAGTTGTATGTGTATATGCATTCGTATAACACACGCCCAGAGCATGGATAATAGGTAGGTAAGTTGATGACAGGTACATACATGAGGGAGACAGGGGACTTCTAGCTCCTGCCCACGGGTTCACATCTCTGATCCGTGGCCACCAACAGGAGCAGGTGGGCTACAGGCTCCGTCACAGGCCAGACCAGGCCTGAAGGGTGAATGCCGCTCTAACGGTTATGGCCTACACTGGGACAAATTCCTAAACAAACAGAAACTAAGTCCACAGGAAAGAGTTGTGAGAGAAAGGACAAGAAAATAGTCTCCAACCGATCATCAAAGGACATGGGAGTGACCCTCTGGGACCCTTCCTCCTGGCTTCCTATTCACTCTAGAGGAGCAGATAACTAGGCCACCCTTCCTTGGCGCCTTGGAAAAAGCTTGGAGAGGGGACCGTGTGTTAGTTCTTGCTTCTCCAGCACCTTCTCAGTAGGGCTAGTGAGCCCTCTATGCCAATTAGGGTCACTCACTCTGCTGGCTCAATGGCTTTCAGTCACTCCCCCCAGCAATGACATGTCTTCCCTGGGCTGTCCCCGAGAACTCCTTATTTGACTCTGCAAGGCTCCCTGGTGTGAACGGGTCATTTTAGCAATCCGGTGTTAGCCACTCGATAGTCCAGGAATCTTGAGGGGTAAATTACCCTTGAACTTGAATGAGGCCACATTCAAGGTCACATTTACCTGGCTCTGTGCTGCATCCGAGTTCTCACAAGACAACCCAGACCCAGGCCAGCCGCCAGCAGCCTCCGTATCACCAAAGTCATCTCACAGAGCACAGGAATGGGAATCACTAAGGGTCATCAGGCCAGCCTGCCATGGAAGACAGACAAACTGGAAACAACCCAAAGCCACCAGGAGACGTTAGGTCCAGCAGGTTCGAATGGCAGAAGATCACGGAGTACTCATAAAGAAGGCTTCAGATGGGCACGTACCAGATGATAAATGGCCCCAATCAGCAAAATCAATCTTTGGTCACTTCATGGCCTGCATGACCACAGTGATCTAGTTTAGGCTGGGGTAGGATATGGGACAAAGACGGGACATTTTATCTTCAAACTCTTTGTCCCATCTCCCGCCCCAGGCCTCGGCTAGAACACCGCAGTCATGGAGGCTGCGAAATGACCAAAGGTTAATTTTGCTGATTGAGGCCATTTATTACCTGGTACACAGAAAAGACAGGCCAGGGCTTGTGAAACCGGCCAACTATTCAGCACCCAATGCAGGAGGAAGTCTCCCCACAGGAAAGAAAGCAAAGCCACAATTTCTAATTTCCCTGTATGTTTTATTTGCTAAGGGGGTGAACTTGGCCATGGCAACACACGACAGGGTAAACATTTCAACCTGAATGAAATCAGTGCTCTTATTGCTAGTGATGAAAATCTTCTGTTTTGAAACATACAATGTTTTATTGTGAGTCATAATCACCCTGCCATATCAGGATGGCTTTTTTTTTTTTTTTTTTGAGTATTTTATATTATATTATACCCAGGGGTTCTCTACCACAGAGACACATCCCCAGCCATTTTGTTTATTTGTTTATTTTTTATTTTGCAACAGGGTCTTGTTAAGTTGCTCAAGGCCTAAGTGTCTGAGGTTGGCTTCGAACTTGCAATCCTGCTGCCTCAGCCTCCTGGGTCACTGGGATGATTGATGGGTGTGTGCCACTGTACCTGGTTCAGGCTGACTTTTGCTGGGACCTAAAAATCAGAGGGGGATCTCTGATGGTCATAAAAGAAGGTCTCATTTTGTACAGCCCAGCAAGGTGCATTTGCGAGTATGAAATGTTGGCTCAAAGCAAGTTAATAATGCCAGTATTTCTGTAACCTAAGCTATCAAACCCCTACCCTATGGTAACTGTGGAACAATGTAGCACTGTGGAGGAGACAAGGGCTCAGCTAGATTAGGCTGCCAAGGGACAGAGGTGCCATCTGTCCAGCTGTGGCAATTGGACCTTCCCTGTAAGGGGTTTTCTTTTGTGTGTGTGTGGTGCTGGGGATCGAACCCAGGGCCTTGTGCATACAAAGTAAGCACTCTACCAACTGAGCTATATCCCCAGCCCCTGTAAACAGTTTTCAATAAAACTTAAGTCTCACATGCCCTCTCTGGGTGTCATTTTTGCTCTCTCAGCAACCTGTCTCACTGCCCCAGTACAACTGGGCTTTGAACAGTACAACATTATAGATATATAAAACAATATAACTTTATGTTTTCTGCAATTCACTGTTTTTTAAATGTGAAATTAGCTTTGAGACCTATTCATGCTGTTAGCTCTAGTAACTAAAGCCAGTAGTTCAAACATCTCTCTAGAAATTGGTTCACTTTAATGGCTGTGTACTGTTCCATGATGTATGGATTTCCACATTGTATTTATTCCTCCTGCTACTCATGGACATTTGGGCTGTTTCCAATTTTTCGCTGACGTAAATAGTGATAGTTCTGTGTTCCACGTGAGTCTCTTTATAACAACGTGTGAAAATCTCTCCCAGGAAGAGAAATGGGGGTAGTTTTGCTGGGTTTGGTTGGAGTGTATGCAATTTCATTGGAGATAGCCCAAGGGAGGGGGGTCCCCCCAAGGAGGGGAACAGCAACTGTGGGTAGGTAGACTCTTCATTTTCACAGTGTCATCGCGGAAGGATATCCAGGAATCTTCCTTAAGCTTGACCTTTCTTCTTCTCCCTGGATGACCCCCAAATTACCATATGCAACTTATAAGAATTGAACATAGAAAAACTAGAATTGAAAGATTCTCCTTAGTTGAAGGAGGCCTTCTCCATCTCGGCTATGGACGTCCTGGGCCATATCATTCTCCAGTGTCCAGATGCCCAGAAGCAGCTCTCCCAACTGGTAACAAAGAAGTTCAAAGCGTTGCCAAAATGTCCTCTGGGAACAAAAGGTATTCTATCCACCTGTCTCTGAGTTTGAGAACAGGTGAGTTAGATCGACATGAACATGGGATGATCTACACAGTCTGTTCCAGCTCTCCAAGCCAATGATGTAAAGAAAAATTGAAAAAGCAAATCAGAGCAGAAGGGAGAGGAGACCTTTCCATTAAAGAGAAAGAAATGGGCATTTGGGATGAAAGGGAAACCTAAACTTGGAAGTGACATAGACAAAGTAAGAACACGTGCACTTCCAAGACCAGGTAACTCTGCAGCTGCGGGGATGGAGCGGGCCGGGAGCCGCCCAATGCGCATGCGTGTGCGCCTTCATCCAGGCCTGGTCCATGCCAGGGAGATGCTTGGCGCAGCGGTTTCACAGAGCAGGATGTGGAGGCTCTGAAGGGCTCCAAACCTTTTCGAGTTCTCAGAGATGGTAGATGGGCACAGAATATTTGCACAGAATGATTGCCCTTCCGGAACTTTGAATCCCCTGGAAGCCACTTGATCGTGGAAAGACGAGTCCAGCACAGAGAGTGACCATCACCATACATGAAGAGTGGTGGTCCAGGCACCAGGCTGTCCATCACGGGGACACATGTCCCTTTCAGGAGTGCTTTACTGTTCTCTCCGGGCTGGTTAGCTTAACAAGGGCTTTGGCCTTCAGCCTCAATGCCATTACAAATAAATGCTTGAACTTCTTACTCTTCAGTGTGTAATGTTTAGAACCAGGAAATAGAGGTAACCTGAATCGTCTAAATAGCACCTTCAATCACTCAAACATTTCCTGCTAACTAAATATTTGTTCCTAAGAGATCCGTTGGGCTTTTCATAGGGTGTTTCCTCCTGAGAGTCAAGAATGTTCTTAGCCATGCATTTGGACCCCTTGGGACATAAGACCCAAGGTTAGAGACAGCAGTATCCAAACTGTGAATAACAGGGGGGGACATAAATATCATAGAGCCAAATCAGTTAGGTTTTCATGTTCTTCTGTTATTTTCTCTTCTCAAAGGAAATATTAATGTATTTAATCTCAAAGATCCTAGGAAATATAATTATATTCTATGACAGCAAAGAGGATATAGGATTTTTAGTTTGTTAAACAAGGCAGGCACTGGGGATGGTGCACGCCTATAATCCCAGTGACTTGAGAGGCTGAGGCAGGAGGATCGCAAGTTCAAGGCCAGCCTCAGTAACTTAGTGAGATCTTGTTTCCAAATAAATAAATAAAGAGTTGGGGATGTAGCCCAGTGGTAGAGAGCCCCGGGTTAATCCCCTCTCCCACAAAAACAAACCCCAAAACTGACTAATAAAAAACAAGAAAGGGTTGGAAGCTAGAAACTGAAAATGAATTGATGACAAAAAATCACAGGGAGGGAGGTGGTACATGCCTGTGATCCCAGTGAGTCAGGAGACCGAGGCAGGAGATCACAAATTTGAGGCCAGCCTCAGCAACTTAGCAAGAGTCTATCTCAAAATAAAAAATAAAAAGGGCTGAAAGAGCACCCCAGTGGTAGAGCGAGTACCCCTAGATTCAACCCCCAGTATCGAAATAATCAAATGCACATGTACAAAAAGATCCATCAAGAAAATGGACTCGGGGCTGGGGCTGGGGCTCAGTGGTAGAGCGCTCGTCTCGCATGTGTGAGGCCCTGGGTTCGATCCTCAGCACCACATAAAAATAAATAAATAAATACAGGTATTGTGTTTACCTATAAATTTTAAAAAAAAATTAAAAAGGAAAGAAAATGGTCGAACTAACTGCATTGAGCAACCCACGGAAGTAGCAACCGCTTCTTCTTCTACTTGATTAAGGTAGGTTCTAAGGTACTTTTTAAGAAGGAGGGAGGAGCACACGTTTAGCATCTGTAGGCTCTGGGTTCAATTCCCAGCATCAAAACAGACAGACAAATAAATAACAGTTTGGGAAACATTGGCAAATGCCGCAAATGGATCTCAATAACTAAAACTCAAGAAAAAGCTAGAATGGGAAGATTCTTCCTCCTCTTTTTCTCCTCCTCCTCCTCTTCCTCCTCCTCCTCCTTTTTTTATCGGGGGGGGGGGGTACCAGGGATCGATCCAGGGACATCAAACGTTGAGCTACATCCTGAGTCCCCCACCTTTTGTTTTATTTTGAGACAGGGTCTTTTGCTAAGTTGCTTAGGGCCTGGCTAAATTGCTGAGGCTGGTTTTGAACTTGCGATCCTCCTGCCTCAGCCTCCTGATCTGCTGGGATTACAGAGGTGTGCCACCATGCCTGGCCTTTTTTTTTTTTTTTTTACTATTTTGAAGCCCCTGAGTCTTGCTCTATGACCTCAAGTGCATCCTGTTTTACTATTCTTCTTTCTTAGAAAGAAGTTCATGGACCAGACCCTCCCCAGGGGTCTCACCCTTACTGTGACTGCAAAGGCCAATCTGTAACAAGACTGTCTTTCTGGAATGTAAGACTTTCCCCAAGCAGGTGAAGCTCTCGGGGCTTGATGTGAAGCCCCTGGCAACGCCATTGAGTTGCACGCAGTGTTCACGTTCAGGTAGCCACGCTTTGCCTGAAGCTCGGGTGTGTGGTGGCTTTGGGTCTATTTTAGAGAGATACTGGTGGACGCCGTGGATCTACAGCAGTGATTCTCAGTCGGGGACAGCTTTTCCTCTGAGAGCACGTTGGGCAAGGTCTGGGAGGAAACCACCAGCTCAGATCCCTTTTCCAGAAATTTTATTTCAGTGAATCCGGGGGTGAGACCTGGGAAGGCTCCCTTTTCATTACGTTTCTTTCCTTTTTTTAATATTTATTTTTCTGTTTTAGGTGGACCCAATATTTTACGTTTATGTGGTGCTGAGGATCGAACCCAGTGCCTCCTGTGTGCTAGGCAAGCACCTTACCACTCGAGCCACAACCCCAGCCCTTCATTAGCTTTCTTAAGTGGTTCTTCCATGCTCAGAGTTTGAGAATCACTGCAGATCAGCCAGGAAGGAGCAGGCAGAGAGGTGGAGGGAAGAAGCGGGTTCATGGGGTCTTGAGCCGGGTGGGTGGCTCAGCCTCTTCTTGCTCAGGTGGACCGCCCAACCCATCGCAGAGACAGAGGACCCCTCTCGGGGACAGCTGGAGAAAATCCAAGGTGCACAGCCCAGCTCTGGCACCTGCTTTGAGGGGCTCCTCTGCTAGCCACCAAGGAATGACCCACTTTCTGGAGACTCTAGAGGCTACAGAAACCCACTGTCTGCCTACACTGACACACTGTCGATGGGCCAGAATCTACCAGGGGAAGCAAATAAGGATAATACTAACTGCCCCCTCTGGCTAGGGATGCTCCGCGTCTTCTGCCACCGGGTCTTGGGAAGGCAGGAGACGGTGACAACGCCAGGTTGAGCTTCTCCCCGACCTGGTGAGTCCGGGTCTGTGTTAAGCCTCCCTCTTTTTTAGGAGGGTACTGGGGATGGAACTCAGGGGCACTCCACCACTGAGCCCCATCCCCAGCCCTATTTTTGTATTTTATTTAGAGACAGGGTCTCCCTGAGTTGCTTAGGGCCTCGCTTTGGCTGAGGCTGGCTTTGAACTCGCAGATCCTCCTGCCTCAGCTTCCAGAGCCACTGGGATGACAGGCGTGCACCACCGCACCCTGCAAGCCTCCCTCTTTGAGAGAAAAATGAGACATTAGTCTCAGAAAGTAGAAGCTTAGCTCTTTATCCGATTCGTTCAGATGCAGGGAATATAACAGTCCCTATAATGCCTATTTCAGCATTACCTAACGCAGCTCAAGTATTCCTGTTCCAGAGACGCAGAGAGGAAAACAGAAACAGAAACCAATGATTACAAAGCCACTCATATGTATGTGCTGGCCACTGTTTAAGGACCAGATAGATATGAACCCATTAAAACCCTATGGTAGGCCTAGGAATAAACTCTTATTATCCTTATTTTACTAAGAAGGTCACTGAGGCACAGAGAGGCTAAGAACTTGGCCTGGAAACAACAGCCAAGTTCCTTAGCTGAGGCGCTGCTGTGTTTCATCATCCCAAAGATATAAAATGGCTCATCCAAAGTACAGTGGCTTGTCCAGATCCAGAGCCAGAGTCAGAACCTGGGTCTACGGAACTCCAAGTTCAGGGTGCCCTCCTTGGACCACGTGGAAAATTTGACTTGCCCTTGATTGGTCCCACGACAGATTTCTTGAAGTGATTCAGGGTGAAGGAACAGAATGATGACTCCTAACACTCCTGCAATCACGTAAGGAAAGGGACATATTCTGAGAAGTGTGTCATGAGGTGATGTGGTCCTGCAGACATCGCTGAGAGGCTGCCCTGGTTCCGGGTGGCAGACTGGACCCACAGCCCGTTCTTTCCATCCACCTCCCAAGAAACTACGGACAATGAGTCCACAGGGGAGTGGATCCACAGTCATGGGACGTTCAAGGCAAGAGGGGCAACGGTTGGACTGGAGACGACGATGAGGTTCCAGAAAGCAGAGAGTAAACTGGTGCACTGGTGGGTTCTCCGGGGAGGGGGAGACTAGACCAGAACAGGCCCCCCCAAAAAAGATGGGCAGCGTGGGAGGGAACCAGGGCTGCAGTCAGCTCAGGGCGAGGACAGTAAAGCCGAGGGGCATGAAGAACTGGAGTGGATCACCGAGCAGCAATTGAGTGCTTAATTAATGCGCTGGCCAGAGAACAACGGGACTCCTTTCACCCTGGCACCTACTGGTGCCCTTTGATGTTAGGATGGACACTGAGCAGTACAGGATTTAGACTCATCCAAGGAGAGGGCCTTTGGCCTTGGCTCCCATGAGGTTACCTCCAAGCCCTTGAAATATCCTGCTCTATAAAAGTGTCTGTTTATCTGGGGTCTTAGGCTAGTGAGATGGGAACAATATAATTCAGGGTGTGAGTTCTTTGTCATGCAGTATCAGCTGACCTCCAGAGGGGCTGGGGATGGGGGTCAACCATCTCTATGTGGCTGAGCTCCAGGAAAGATTCTGGACACCAATCACACAGGTCGTCTACCCTGGTTGACCATAAGCCATGGTGGGTACTGTCCCACATCGATGCTGGGAGAATAATATTCTCCATGGCTCCACGGGGAGGGATCAATTGGAGGCTTCATCTTTAGAACCTTCCTGGACTCTACTCTATGCCTGACTTGAGCATGTATCTTTTTTTTGGTGGGGGGTACCATGGATTGAACTTGGGGGGTACTAGATCAGTGAGCCCCATCCCCAGCCCTATTTTGTATTTTATTTAGAGACAGGGTCTCACTGAGTTGCTGAGCGCCTCACTTTTGCAAAGGCTGGCTTTGAACTCATGATCTTCCTGCCTCAGCCTCTTGAGTCGCCACCGTGCCCGGCTAATAACCGTAAGTAGTACAGCTTTCAGTGAGTGGGTTCTGAAAGTCCTTACAAAGTATTGTTGAACCCAAGGAGGACCTGGTAATGGAACTTGTACTGGGTGTCAGAACAGAGCGGGTCCCTCCAACTTTGCAGACACAAAGAGATTTTCTCTAAACAAATGACATGAAGTTTCTGGAAACAACTAAGCCTCCAAGGAGGAAGTTGGTACTCAAGATTAAACCCAGAATTTATGCAGCTTGCCTACCTGTGTCCCCAGACATCTCAGTGAGCCCTGCCATTCAGGGGTGGGGCCTGCTGGGAAACAAACCCGTCCCCATCAGGGTCAACCAACGACAGCTATCCTCATCAATCTACTTCTGCATTCAGAGAAAACAGCTGAATAAAGATCACCAAGGGTGCAAAAGGAGTAAACCAGAGGCACAGAAGAAATGGACCAAGGGAGCCAGGCGCAGTGGCACACGCCTATAATCCCAGTCACTCGGGAGGCTGAGGCAGGAGGTTCACAAGTTTGAGGTCAGCCTCAGCAATTTAGTGAGACCGTGCCTCAAAAATAAAATAACAAGGGCTGGGGGGTATAGCACAGAGGTAGAGCACTTGCCTAGCATGTGCAAGGCCCTGGGTTCAATCCCCAGGACCCCAGGAAAAAAATGACAACTGATCCAGGAAGTCCAATATCTATAAAACAGAAGTTCTACAACAAAGAAAATGCAAAGGGGGCTGGGGATGTGGCTCAAGCGGTAGCGCGCTCGCCTGGTATGCGTGCGGCCCGGGTTCGATCCTCAGCACCACATACCAACATACCAACAAAGATGTTGTGTCTGCCGAGAACTAAAATAAATAAATAAATTAAAAAAAAAAAAAGAAAATGCAAAGATTGTAATAATCAAAGATGAAATAGCTTGACCTGAGCACGGGCACGGTCCTTCAGCTAAACAGCTAGCAACGTGGATAAATGTCCACAAGAAACACCCAAAATCACACACAGCCTCATGAGGTCTTAGATCATCACAGCAGAAGATGAAACCTTGATAATGTTCAGAACTAAAATCGCTGTGTCTTCCCAGGAAGAAGACAGACTTTGGCTCAGCACTGGTAGATGCTGTCCGTATGAGCCTGGGTCTTCAAAGTGCTGAGGTTAAAGAATACCTACCTAAAATTCTGCACCTGGCACAGCAAGTTTGGGAGCAGAACGGAGACCTCTGCAGAAACCTAAAGTATGAGAGAGTTTAAGGCAAGCCAAAGAGGGCGTTTGAGGGCTGGGAAGGGATGACATCTCAGAGACACCGAGAAGAAGCTTCAGGATGACAGGTGTGCTGCAGGCATAGAAGGAGTGGTCCCCGGGACGCCACTCAACACGGGACGAGGGAGAACCTGGGATCAGAGACGTGGCGAAGGCTAGGTCTGATGTGTCAGCCACGAAAACTTGAAGACCAATAGAGACTCCAAAATAAGCCACCTCCTACCAGACTTGTATAATAGGTCACAATAGATCCTACTGTCATGGACGGATAAGAGCAAATTTAAAAAAATTAAAAATTAATCACACTCTGATCTAACTGTGCGCAGGTAAGGGAGCTCAGGAAAGATAACCCAGTCCACCTGGACCTTCATCAGTTGCCTTCGGTGGCTCCGATAAGACGACATAGAGCTCCATGCTGTTTCCCATGTCGGGACCTGACTTCCCTTAAATGCCCACACCGTGGTCGTCAAGTGTGTTTGTCTTCAATCTTTACAGTCCACCCATGTGACATCACAATGTATTAATTAATTTATTTGGGGGGATACTGGGGATTGAATCAGGGGTATTAAGAACCAAGCCGCACCCCTAGCCCTTTTTTATTTTTTTAAAACAGGGGTCTCACTGAGTTGCTTATGGCCTCACTAAGTTGCTGAGGCCGGCTCTGAACTCACGATCCTCCTGCCTCAGCCTCCTGAGCCACTGGGATGACAGGTGTGTGCCGCTGGGTGGATATCCCAATTTATAAGAAGTATTATAAATCCCAGGTTTCTGGCACAGCGTTCCTAAAACTCCATAATTCCCTGAGCTATATGGGTGGCAGGAGAATCTTTCATTGGAATATTTGCTCACTTGTGATATCTGGTCGCTCAGCCGTAGTGTGCTTGCCTGGCGTGGGGTGAGCCCAGTACTGAAAAAAAAAAATTTTTTAATGAAAATAATAATAAGAGCTGGGGATATAGCTCAGTTGGTAGAGTGCTTGCCTTGCGTGCACAAGGCCCTGGGTCCAATCCCCAGCACCACAAAACAAAGAAACAAAAATAATAATAATAATATTTGGTCTTTGATCTCGATTCCTGACAGAGCCCCCAGTCCTGAACCTTTGGGATTTTCTGGGTGATAGAGGCCTCTTTGGATCTAGTGAGGTGACTCTTGAGTGAGGGACAGCAGCTGGTCTCCAAAAAGATCAGGCCATGGTTAGGAGCTTGAACTCTGAGCCCCAAGCCCATCCTCCAGGGCGGACAGGGGGCTGGATACAGAGCTAACAGCAGACGGTGCTCAGTGCTCAGTGCTCTGGTGCTCCATGCTCGGTGCTCCCGTGCTCGGTGCTTGGTGCTCGGTGCTTGGTGCTCCAGTGCTTGCATATTGAAGCCTCCAGGAAAGTCCTCACTGTGGGCTTCAGGAAGCTGCTGGGTGGTGTGGCGCACCCCCAGCTCCACGGGGACAGACCTTCCCGGGCTTGGTGCTCTTCTGGACCTTGCCCTCTGTCCCTTTTCATCTGGTGGATTATCTGTATTCTTTATCATCTCCTTTGTAATAAACTGGTAAACAAGAGTGAGCCTTTCCCTGAGTTGGGTCCAGCATCCTAGCAAATGACCAACCCTGGGGAGGAGGGGCGGGAACCTCACTTTACAGCGGGTCAGTCCCAAGTTCAGGGGGTTAAATAAAACCCACTGAAGGTCAGGGGCTCGGACTGAGCTTCTGCACCAGGTCCGAGAGGTCAAACCAAGATGGAGTCGCTCATGCTAGTGCTCCCCAGCACCAGGTGGAAACTAAGCTGTTTATCTGCCCTCCTGAGAGGTCAGGGAGAGAGGGGGCAGTCAATCCCCCAACAAGCCCATTTTACCTTCTCAAAAAAAGTGACTTTGGAATGACCTGTCCACTTCCTGCTCTGTGTCTGCTTTTCCTCGGCCCCTTTCTCCTTTGCTCGGCTTAACAGAACAAGGTGTTGTCCGATTTCAGAATCACAGATACAAGTCAATTAAGACCTTTAAACTAAATTTGTTGTAATTTTCTCATTTTTTTTTTAAACTGGTGATTAAACCCAGGGGCACTCTAGCACTGAGCCACATCCCTGGCCCTTTTATTTATTATTTTATTTTGAGACAGGGTCTCACGAAGTTGCTTAGGTCTCCCTAAGTTCCTGAAGCTGGCCTCCAACTTTGGATCCTCCTACCACAGCCTCCTGAGTCACCGGGATAACAGGCGTGCACCACGCACGTTCTGGGTTGAGAGCATGGTAAGAGCTCAGGGTCTCCAGAATCCCTCGCTCGCCTTCTGTGTCCTGACTGAAAGTCAGAGTGCTTGATGTCTGTGGCCCAGACAGCTGCAGGTCTCTGCCAGCAGGCCTGAGCCCCAACAGGCCCCTGGAATTCCCAGACACCGATAAGGGCGTTCAGGTTGTTGCCAAAACACTAGAAGGAACTGGCGCAGTCCTGGGCTAAGATCCCTCACACCCTCCTGTGGGCTCAGCCTAGCCCCCCTCACTGCTGATAAACCCAGACAGCACTTCCCTCTGCTCCTGGGTCTGTCCCAGGAGAAGCTCTCCAATGGCCACTTGCACCTGGTCCGGGGCACTGAGGGCTTCTTTCTTGGGACCCCCACCCGGCCCCATCGCTGGATGGTTTGGGCATTTTCTTGTTGGGGACCCCCGCAACAGCTACCCACAGCTTCAGTGGGAGGAAGCAACTGTTTTTTTCCTAGTAGTCAACCCACAAAGCCAGAAACACAGATCCTGGTTTTTTCCTTCCTTTTTCTTTTTCTATTGATTGATTGGTGGTGCTGGGGAGTGGACCCAGGCCCTTGCACAAATTCCCTTTTGTGCATTATAAAAATTGAATTTTTTTTTTTTTTTAAAGATACTCAAGGGGCTGGGGATGTGGCTCAAGTGGTAGCGCGCTCGCCTGGCATGCGTGCGGCCCGGGTTCGATCCTCAGCACCACATACAAACAAAGATGTTGTGTCCACCAAAAAATAAATAAATAAATATTAAAAAAAAAAAAGATACTCAAGATGCCAAAGCCACGGGAAAGGATCTTGCCTGTTCTGGGGTTTGTAAAAATGTGGAAACAGTATTTTCTCCCCTGTGGCCTTGTCTTTCTCTATGAATTCCTTCACAGAAATGATCCTGCCTGAGGTTTAGGATCCCCGCAGCTGCGGTTTACTTCTGGGGACATTGAACCTGAGGTGACTGGAAAGAACCTGAGTAATAATCTGGTTATCGCTGGTCACCTCATTCTGGGAAACCTTGGCACAAAAATGATCCATTAGTTGGTTCATGATACTTTGATAGTATTTAAACCTTCAACCTGACCGTCTTCCTGGTAATACGTGACCACAAACCCACTCCCTCTCCACCCAGCTCCTCTTCCTTCTCCGTCACAGAAGGAATCTCGTCAAACCACAAGGATATCAATAAATAATAATAATAATAAGCATGAGGACAGCACCCTTTATTGAGTATTTGCCTCTGTGTCAGGCACCACGCCACACCCTACAAAGGCATTAGCAATTGAATCTTGAACGTTATGGGGAGATATAGTTGATTTTACGGTGGTTACATTGAAACCCAGAGAGGCTAAGTCATTTGCCCAACGTCACACAGATGAACAGAAGCAACAGGGGATTCAAACCTATGACGCTGCCGGCAGACCCTGAGCTTGAATCATCCTCATTGACGACATCATTGTGATCAGAGGAAGAACAGAAGGATGAGAAGGGAGAGGCAGTGAATAAGGAGGCCGAGGTAACACTTCCTAAGCATTTATAGAGCACCGCGTGTTCTTATTAGTTCCGATACCCACCTGCGGAGGTGGCAACTTTCCACACCTACCCATTCTACAGACAAGGAAACCAAGGCTAGACAGCTTCAGAGCTGGCTCCCTAACCAGCAACGTCTCTCACCTCCCCTTCCCCACAGCCATGCTTTCCACTAATATATCTATTGAGCGTCCATTGTGTACCTGCACCTGTCAACCAGCGGCAGGACAGCCCTGCTTCTGTCCTCCCACGACACATTCCCAAGCACTCCCGGAGATCCTGTGACGTCCTGCCCTCTCCGGCTCTCATCTGCCCAGCCCTGCAGATTCCCCAGAGGGGACCCTCCATGCTCTGTGGTCCGCACCTGGGGAGACACTGGATCTTTTTTTTTTTCTTTTTTGCAAACCCATGAATCTCTCTTCCAGCCTCTGTGCTGGGTCCCTATAAACACAGCTGTCCTTGCCGTCTGTCATGCCACTCGCTGCCAGCCAGGGTTGGGGGTGGTTTACGGGGCTGTGGCAGTTTTAGGCCACCCTGGCTGTCCCCTGTCCCCTCCTCCAGCCCGTGAACCCCGGGTCTCACCTGTCCAAGCGCAGACCTGGCTGGCGCCCCGGTATGGTCCTGGGGTTTGCACAGCTGAAACGCCAACTCGGCTCCAAACGGGGTATTTCTTTCTTCCTGAACTCAAGCTCCTCCCTCTCGCCAAGTTTCTCTCTCCGTCGGGGCCATAAAAAGAGCAAAGTCCTTTTCAGGGCTGACTTCATTTCTTGGACATCATAAGGAAGTTCGCAGACCCCCCGCTGGCAGCGCGGAGGCTGGAGAAGGAGTTTCCTGGCGTCCTTCAGGCCGGGAGCATCCTCTGGAATGTGGCTCCACGGGACGCCCCTGGGCACGTCTTTTGTCAGCTTTTTTTTTTTTTTTTTTTTGCTGCTGGGATCAAATCAGACCTGAAGAGAACAATTCCAGGAGGAAAAGTTTATTTGGGCGCTCACGGTTTCAGAGGTCTCCGTCCACAGAAGGCTGGCTCCATTTCTGAGGTGGGGGGACATCAGAGAGGAAATGTGTGGCAGAGGAAAGCAGCTGGGGACATGGCACCAGGAGGCAGAGAAAGTTCCTCTCACAAGGGACAAAATATAAACTTCAGAGGCCCACCGCCTCCAGCCTCCACCCCCTCCAGCCACCACCCCCTCCAGCCACCACCCCCTCCAGCCACACCCCGCCTGCCTACAGTTCCCACCCCGTTAATCCCTATCCGCAGATTAATGCACTGATTATGAGGTTTAGGTTCTCATAACCCAATCATTCACCTCTAACTTTCTTGCATTGACTCTCACATGAGATTTGGGGGTCCACCTCACATTTAAATCATCACAGCCCCCAGGCACTGGGCACTTTGGAGATGCATACCTTGCAGCGACATTCGACCTGGAGATCTCACTCTGCAATTAATGCTCACAGGTGACCGGTCCCTTGCATAGATAAAGGACGCATGGACAGAAACCAGCTCACATTTCCAGGAAGGCCGTCTGGAATTCCAATCCCGACAGGCACCCCAAGACCGGAATTGCGCAAAGACTCCAAGCCTCCGACCTTTTCACCCCTTCACCTGCAAAATGAGAGCAATGTGCTCTCCCTCCACAGGGTTGGTCAGGGCGACATCAGGCGACAGGTGGGAAAGGCTGGTCAATTTCAGTGCTCATCTCCTGAGACCAACCATAGCGGCAAGAATGCCAGCTAATCCTCTATGCAGGGCTGTCTCTGGGACAGAGTCCTTAAGCACCCGGAAAGGAAGAAGGAAGCAGAGCGTCTGGGGCTGGGTGAGATGTCTTTGTTTTTATAAAGGCCAGAACATATTCCTTTTCCTGTGGCATTTGAATCTGGGTGAGAATCTTTTAAAAGAAGGAAAGTCAGGACTGAGGATATAGCTTAGTTGGTAGAGGGCTTGCCTTGCACGCACGGGGTCCTGGGTTCAATCCCCAGCATCATACACACACACAAAAAAAAAATGGAGGAAAGTCTTATTTCTAAAATCCGGAATAAATGGGGTGGGAAGGGGCTATATAGTCCCTTCCCTTTTGATGTATTAGCACTCACCTTAAGTACAAAATAGTGATTTTTCCAAAAGAGAAATGCGATCATCTCCTGTGGTAGCAGAGACTCATAAATTGAGGAACTGTCTTAAAATGAGAGGAGGGGGAGGGGGGTTCTACAAGACAATGGTTGGGCCAGGTGCTGAGTGCTGGTAGCACACGCCTATATTCCCAGTGGCTCAGGAGGCTGAGGCAGGAAGATAGCAAGTTCAAAGCCAGCCTCAGCTCTAAATAAAATACATATTTATGGCTAGGATGTGGCTCCGTGGTTCAGTGCCCCTGGGTTCCATCCAAAAAAAAAGACGGTGGAACAGCCATGCCTGGGGGAAGAAGTCAATTCCAGGCAGCCAGTGCCTCGGGGAACCCTGAACCTCCTCCTGCGGGCTGATCCCTGTGGGGCTGGACCAAACTGCAGCCTGAGGCAAAAGGCCAGATCAGATCTTCCTGTGACAGTCAATCAGGATTTCTCAGTGTCTGCCCTACCGACATTCGGGGCCAGGTAACTGTCTCAGCGACTGTCCCGTGCATCCTGGACTGTCCCGTGCCAGCAGGTCAGTCCAACCCTCCCCGACCTGGGACAGTCAGCCCCCACCCCGAAAAGAACCAATGAGCTCCTGGGCTTTACCCCAACTCCTCAGCTGCTGCAAGCCCTGGCGAGATCTTCCCCGCCCGGCTCCTGGACCAGTGGCTCCTCAGCAATGAGGAAGGAGCACGGTGCATGCCTCTCGCCACCCTCCCACTCAGATCCACCTTCCAGCTCAGAAACCAAGTGCGTCCTGAAAGCCAGGACCCCCTTGCTGTGGCTCTCCAGGGTACAGGACAAAGCTATTGAGGGGTCTTCAGAACAGCAAGATTCCAGGTTTCTTCCACTCTCACCTATGGACAAAGGCACGTGGCTCCAGCTGTCAGAACCTTGGACAACCAGCAACAGCGGGTAGAGACCCCTGGGCATACTAAGATGACCTGGAGGTCTTGCAAGTTTCTGTGTGTCCTTCAGACTTCCGGCTTTGCTAAAAGTTTCTTTCAAATAATCTTTTGATGACAAAACCTATATAATAAACGTGCTGAGCGAGCTCTGGTGTCAGTCAAGTCTCATCAGGGCTTGGCTACCCACCCCCTCACCGCCCCTCCAGTTTCTGAATTAATGGCCAGGCTGGTCGCCACAGTTGTGACTTTTTCTGATTCTTCTGATAGACAGCGTAAAAACGCACTGAGCCAGTGACATGCCCACAAGCTCTAGTGGAATTTTCTTCTCTTGCTCTACTGAAGAAACCGGATTTAAAGACAGCCTTAAAGACAGGTAGTTAGTGTAGTTAGGTAAATCGGGTCCAATATCAAGTCTAGTAAAGAAAATGGAGTTGATCTGAGCCTGGGATGCTGAAATGTTAATATTTCCAAGTCCCTGGCCTGTCCCAAAGAACTGTTAATGAAACAGTTCCCAGCAAGACACGGAGATGCTAATCAAATCACCCTAGGCACTTCCTGCCCAGATCTCTCCCCCACGGGACAGAGGGAGATAAGCAAGTTGAAGGACCTGAACACTAAAGAACAAAAGATCTTAGATATAAAAGGGAGAAGATCTCCCTTTCCCAAGGATTCCACTCTACACTTGCCTCCGGGTGCTTCTCTGAAGCATTCCAGTAAGCAAGGACTCAGTAACCGGCGGTATCAACATTTCTCAATGTTTCATTTATGACACATTTATTCTCTCCCCCCAAAATCCTTTTTTCTTTTTACTACTGGGGATTGAACACATAGGCACTTAACCACCGAGTCACATCCCCAGCCCTTTTTATTTTATTTTTTTAATTTTGAGATAGGGTCTCCCTGAGTTGCTAAGTTGCAGAGGCTGGCCTCCAACTTGCAATCCTCCTGCCTCAGCCTTCTGAGTTGCTGGGATAACAGGCGTGCACCACCGCATGTTGAGAGCCACAGTGGAAGGGGCCCCAGCAAACTTCCAGCTGCCAGCTGATGATTGGCTCACAGCGGCCCCAGCAAACTTTCAGCTGCCAGCTGATTGGCTCGTCTGCAGTGATGCTCCTAGGGCTGTTTCCCCGCCCTTTCAGACCAGGGAGCTGCTCATTGGGGGACTCTTTTGGCTCCACCCACATGACCCAGCCAATCCAATCGGCCTCAAGAGCAGGAGGAGTGTGGTGGTTGAGAGGCTTGTGGGAAGCCGGTGGTGGCAGTTGGGCTCTGAGGGAATTCCTGAAGAGCTCCTGTGGTGTGTGGTGTGTTCTAAAAATAAAGTTCGTTTGTGCTTGATAAGTGGCTCCTGAATTGTGCCCAGCCAGACTGCAGCATTTGGTGCTGATAACGCCAAGGTCATGGGTTCGTTCCCCCCATCGGGCCACCAAATGCCATGCCGAAGTCTGGCTGGGTCGCGTGGTCGGAGCCAAAGAAAGTCCCCCAATGAGCAGCTCCGCAGTCTGAAAGGGCGGGAAACAGCCCAACTGAGCATCACCGCAGAGGAGCCAATCAGCTGGCAGCTGAAAGTTTGCTGGGGCCCCTTGGGCTGTGGCTCTCAACATCCTCTCTCAGCTAGTTTTGGGATTTCATCATATGTGACAGTGGGACTTTTTCAAAACATAAATTAAAATTTTGCAAAATGTCTCTAGTGACCTGCACAGAGTTTGGATTGTATGATCCCACTTTTACTAAAGTCAAAATAATTTCTATTGCTACATCTCGGAGGAGAGAGAGAAACCTGGAACAGCATTCAGGAAACTAAACAGTGGTTATGAACACGTGAGGAACGAGCACGTTTCTCTGCCTCCTGTGCAAGTATTTTTGTAAATAACTTCCCAAAATAACTTGCATATATTTTAGACATATCCAAGTATCCCATAAGATTTTTTTTTTTTAAATGGGAAGAATGAAACAAGAAGATCTATATCTGAGGTCACCGGGGAATCTCCAAAGTTTCATAAGGGAAAGAGGGAGAATCTTCTGGAAGCAGCAGATGCCAGAGAGTCCCAGATATAGGAAGCAAGGACCCAGAGGGGGACTGATGAGGACATCCAGGATTGGAAAGAAGGAAGCAAGAGATAAGCCTGAGGCAGAGGAAATGGAAATAAATGAGGAGATGTGGGAGCAGGAGAACAGCTCTGTGTCAGGGGGCAGTTTATTAGTTTAGCCAAGTCTGCCTGTTGCCTCGCTGTAAACAGAGAAAATGCTAATATGTAAAAACGGTCAACACTTAGACTCTTCTCACTACCTATGTGTTGATCACATTTAACCCTCACAGCTCCCCAGGAGTTAGGCAGTATTACCATCACTCCAGTGTAGGGAGGAGTCATTTGAAGCACAGAGAAGTTAAGCAACTCAGCCCCAGGTCCCAGTGAGGAAATGATAGAGGCAGGCTTGGACCTCAGGCTGTCTGGCTGAGGAGCCCCTGTTCTGAAGATCACTAGAGCTGCCTAGCACAGCGCCTGGCAAACAGTGAGCAGAAAAGATGTTAATGAATATGATTATATTAAAAGGCGAGGCTTCCACCCCCAGCCAAGTGCCCACAGGAACGGATGCACAGGGCCCTTGTCCAATACCAGCTTCATAAATGTCCCCAGAAACTGCCATGACACATTGAAGGGCAGCACTTTTCGTAGGACATAAAACTCCCTGAAATATGGCAGGAGGTCCGTGCTGGAGACTCTATATGCAAAAGGGGAATAGGGTACCAGAGGCACATGCCTGTAATCCCAGGCACCCGGGAAGCTGAGGCAGGAGGATCGCAAGTTAGAGGCCAGCCTCAGCTCAGCATATTAGTGAAAGTCAGTCTCTCTCTCTCTCTCTCTCTCTCTCTCTCTCTCTCTCTCTCTCTCTCTCTCAATCCTAGGGCTCTTAACCGGTCTCTCTAAGTTGCTTAGGGCCACGCTAAATTGATGAGGCTGACTTTGAGCCAGGGATTCTTCCAAATCACTGAGATTACAGACGATCGCCACCAAGCCCGGCTCCCCCCATCGGCTTTTTTTTTTTTTTTTTTTTAAGCCGGGGTAGAAACTGGAATCCAGACAGGATAATTAACTTGCTCAAAGAAAGGCTCACAGCAAATAAACCGTGTGATTTCCAACGCCCGCGCTCTGACCCATATCGCCAGGCAGATGAAAAGCTCGGCGGTCGAGTGAGCCCACAAGCCCCCAACAAGTGGATGTGGTTATTCTTCCCTTTCCGCAGCCGCGAGGTGGGCTGCACCGGGCGGCGGACCGAGGCCACTCCTCGGGAGCTTTCTTAACCCAGAGGCTCAGCGCGCCGCTGTCTGGCGCTGGAGCCGCGGCCCCTCCGCTGGAGGATCCCTACCTCGTTCGCTCCTGGAGGCCGGATCTGGCCACCCGCCACCAGCCCGCGCTGGGGACAGGCCCTGTTCTTCTTGCTCATCAATTCCTTCTCCAGCACAGGAGCCTCCAAGCGGATCAACCTCACCTCCCAGCCGGCCCTGCGCCTCCTGCACCTGGCGCTCCCGCGGGTGTCTTTGGCGACCCAGCCTGGGGCAGCCCGTGGGCGGCGCACCCTGGCACTGGAGCCGGATTTCTTGCCTGGAGGACCGATCACTTTCTTCTTGTCACCGAGCCAGGTCCCTGCAGCGCTGGGGAGGGACACCTGCTGGCGTCTGAGACCTCTATCCACTGCCCGAGGCCTTGCGTAAACCGTGCTCTGCTCCCACCAGATGCCAGACGGCGCTGCGGGCGCCCCGGGACCAAACCACGTCTGAAATTATTCACAAACGCAAATCACCTTAGAATCTTCCGATACATGCAAATCAAGACCGCAGTGAGGTCTCACCTTAACCTACTGGGAGGACCACGTTGCCCACTGCTGGTGGAAATGTATTTATGGTGCCATCTCGAGGGAAAAGTGTATGGAGTTTCCTCCACAAATTAAAAAGAATTATCACATGATGTGGCTGTCCTACTTCTGATCTCGAAAGAAGCGACCCAATCATTTATCCACAAACGACTGGATAAAGGAAATGTGTTCTATACGCACAATGGAATATTATTTAGTCTTTTATTGTGTGTGGCAGGGTGAGAACTGGGATTTGGGGGATTGAACCCAGGAGTGCTTTACCACTGGGCCCCATCCCCAGCCCTATTTTGCATTTTATTTAGAAACAGGGTCTCACTGAGTTGCTTAGCACTTCGTTTGCTGAGGCTGCCTTTGATCTGGGGATCCTCCTGCCTCAGCCTCCCCAGCTGCTGGATTACAGGCGTGCACCACTGTGCCCTGCTCTTTTTAACTTTTTATTTTGAGACAGGGTCTTGCTAAGCTGCTTAAGTACCCACCTAGCACGTCACAGGTGCGTGTGCAGCATGCCTGCCACCATTTACAAAGCATTTTCACACTTGTTATTACAGTTCACACCTACAGGATGCATCGAGGGGGATATGAGCAGACCGAAGAGTCGTCCTCTCCTGACCTCTATTTTTTTCCCAGACCCCAATTTTTGATGGAGAAACAGATTAACCAGGGGACTTGCCCAGGATCAGTTCATTTTAGTAGTCAAAGAATCGGGAGTCAGCCGCGGCTTGTGAAGTCAATTCCAGTCATCTTCAGCCCAAGCAGAAAGGCAGTGTGGAGGCTGGGTAGACACTGGCTGTGCAGTTGAGGCAGAGAAGACTTTAAAACTTGCCTCTAGCACGTCCTAGCTGTGTGATGCTGGGAAACTTGCCAGCCCTCTCTGTGTCTCCATTTGCTCCCTCATCAAATGAGGATAACAATAACACCTACCACATCGGGGGCTTCTGAGCATCAAATGAGATAAGACCCGGAATGTCATGATTATCTACTAATTTTTTTTTTAATGTAAGCATGCTGTTTTGTATTCATTCAAGCATTTTTTCGAATGGCCTTTTACTCTCCCCAGATATCTTCAGCCAATCAGATAGAGCAAGACTGGCAAGTCTGATACCATTTATTTTAAAGGCGGTGACTCCTGTTCAGCAAAGGGTTTCCAGTCAAGCGTCCTTGGGAAGAATGGCTGCGACGTTCCATAGCAACCGGAACGCAGGCTCCCTGGAGGCAGAGCAGAGCTGTGGCCACCCCCTGGAGCACTCATTATACCAAGACACCGTTTTATTCACTCATCTCCGTAGAGGATGGTGTTTACCCAGCTCAGAGATGTCTGCACCAATACCAACAGGCTCCTGCGCCTCCCTGGGCGGGAGGTGATCGGCCCACCTGCAGCCATCAGCTCACTCGCGCCCCCTGGTGGTCAGTCCCGCAGCCGCTCTGTGCGTGCCCCGGGAGCAAAGGGACCTAACCTAGACTAAGGGAGGGGAGCTAACCTAGATTAGAGAAATGGGCTAACCTAGACTAAGGGAGAGGAGTTAATAGAGATTTAGAGAAAGGGGTTGACCTAGATTAAGGGAAGGAGCTAATCTAGATTAAGAGAAAGGTGCTGATCAAGGCTAAGCGTCTCAGGCCAGGAACCCACCTGGCACTTGACATCATGCATGACTTTGTTTGACCTTGCCTTGAGGTAGCTTTGCAAACACAGAAATGCAGAGTCTGAGAGATGCAGACAATCAAGGGGAAAGGCAGACTGCTTCAAGGGACCTGTCTTGACCTCAGAGCCACTCACACATTCCCAGCATCCCATGGGAAATTTGAAATGGGGTCAAAGTAGGCCACAATTCCACTCTCCCACCTTGCACGGAATCCCAGTTAAGAAAACATCTTTTGTAGGGCGCAGTGGCACATGCCTATAATCCCAGTGGCTCAGGAGGCTGAGGCAGGAGGATTGCAAGTTCAAAGCCAGCCTCAGCAACTCAGTGAGACCCTGTACAAAAAAGAAAGAGAGAGGGCTGGGGTTGTAGCTCAGTGGTAGAGCATTTGCCTCACATGCATGAGGCCCCGGGTTTGATCCTTAGCACCACATAAACATAAATAAAAATAAAGATAATGTGTCCATCTATAACTAAAAACAATTTTTTAAAAAATGGGGGGCTGGAGGGCTGGGGATGTGGCTCAAGCGGTAGCGCGCTCGCCTGGCATGCGTGCTGCCCGGGTTCGATCCTCAGCACCACATACAAACAAAAATGTTGTGTCTGCCGATAACTAAAAAAAATAAATATTAAAAAAAAATGGGGGGCTGGATATATAGCTCAGTGGATAAGCACTCCTGGGTTTAATTTCCAGTACCAAAAAAGAAAATACTATTATTAAAACAAACAAAAAATAATATTACAGCAATATTAAATTCCCCCAGGGTGCTAATTATATGTTGATAATGCAGAAGGATGTGTTTGTTCATGCAGACACCTAGGAATGTATTTAGGAATTGAGGAAGGCAGGAAGATGTCCCCCAAAGACATTGGCCCTAATCTCGAGAACTTGTGGACATTACTACATATTGGAGAATTCGAGACACCATGGCTCCTGGCTGGCGATCTCTAAGTCCTGGAATGTCCTGCCTAATAGGAGTGCCTGTGTTTATCATGAACCTCGAGAGTTGTGACCCTTTTCACAGACCAGATTCTGGAAGATAAGGATCGTTCCTCCTAACCATAAAACCTGTAAAAATGCATGGTTAAAATCCTGTGAGAATTGGTCGGCACTGGCCAAGATGACATAGAGTTATCATGGGAGTCGGGATTTGAAAATCTGATGTCACCCTGCTGTCAGTCAAAAGTCAAGAGGTGGACCTGGGCAGGACTCCCTAGAAACTTCTCTTGGGTCCCCAATAAAACTGAAGTGCAGGGGAAACATGTTGTCCCTCTCCTCTCTGAGAGGACCCACTCTCTCCCTTAAGAGTGTCCCCTTTCCCTTTTCCTATTCTTTCAATAAACTCATGCCTATTACTTTTTTGAGTTGTAGTTGGACACAATATCTTTATTTTATTTATTTATTTTTATGAGGTGCTGAGGATCAAACCCAGTGCGTCACACGTGCTAGGCAAGCGCTCTGCCACTGAGCTGCAGCCCCAGCCCGATGCCTATTACTCTTGAATGACGTGCCTGAAATCTTTCTGTCTCGATCATAAGAATCGGGGGCTAGAAGAAGGGGTCTTGGTCCTGCCTCCGTGTCTCAGAAGGCCCCAGCTCTGTAACAAAGGACAAAATGTTTTTAAAGATTTGTTTTCCTTCATGTACAAAGAGCAGGGTCCCTTGTCCCTCTAGAAGAATGAGATGGCATGCCTGCAAGACACAGCATCTGTGCCCATGCTGGGGAGCCTCACTGTGGGCTGGTTTCTGGTGCTCAGAGGCCCAGAACCCAGGATGTTGCAGGCACAAGCTGCCCATGAGCTTCCAGAGCGCATTCTCTGGAAACAAAACTAGATCCTTGCTGAGGGGCATGTGCAGGGCTGTGGCAGGAGCGAGGGAGGCGAGGGCCACAGGAGACCTGGCTTCTTACACTCTGGCTCCATCACATCTCTGTGGTGCTGGGATCAACTGCACAGCCTCTGGGACTGGCTTGGGGGCGCTGTGACCCAGCCCCACCCACCATTGCCTTTTGGTGACTAGAAAGTTACCTGAGCTCTCTGTTTCCTTATTGCTATGCTCAGGGTCATATGTTAAAGTGCCACATGTTAAAGGCTTGGCACAGATTGGTGCTGCTGGGTGGTGGGTCTGGCGGGGGGGTCCCTGGGGATGTGCTCTTGAAGGGGGCTGCGGCTCCCAGCATCTTCCCCTTCCTCTCTTTGAGTCCTGGCCACGAGGTGAGCAGGTTTGCTGGGCCACAGGTTCCCACCAGGCAGGGCTGCTTCCCCGTCAGAGGCCACGGGCCACCTGATCCTGGAGCAGAGGCCCCACAACAGAGCCCACGGAACCCCTTTTCTTCCTAAGTTGATTATCTCGGGTATTTGTTGTAGTGACGGGAAGGTGACATATTCATTCATAAAATGGGCACGGTGAGAACAAGGGTACTGCATTCCTGTGTACTACTGTGGGCGAAATCTATTCAAAATGTAGCATTTGAGCCAACAAAGGCCTCGAAGGTTCTGTGGATGGAGAATTGGGTACCAACTTAGCTGGGCAGCCGTGGCTCGGAGTCTCTCTGTTTTTTTTTTCTTCTATACAACACACTTAGGATAAGATTAATTTCTCAATCAGGCAACTACAGAAGATGAACAATAATAACTGTGCAAAGCCACCCTGAGCTATTTGAGCGTCTT
Organism: Marmota flaviventris; assembly: GCF_047511675.1. NCBI lineage: Eukaryota > Metazoa > Chordata > Mammalia > Rodentia > Sciuridae > Marmota > Marmota flaviventris. The sequence continues at coordinate 13,349,956 of NC_092516.1, read as the reverse complement.
CACTGGGCCTTGAACCAAGGAGATTTAGGTTTGGCAATCCGTTTTGTGTCTCCGCCCACTGGATGTTTGCACAAGGCACTGACCTGCTGACCTAGGGAGGCCCATCTCCTAGCTCCCGAGTTGGGCGTAACCTGTTGGAGACTGGACAGCCCACCTCCTACCTTCTTTGGCAAAGAACATTCTATGGAAAACCTTTGAGGTTCCCCCATATAATAAAGCATATGAGGGCTCTAGTTCTTTCTCTTCCCAGTGTGGAAGCTCAGCCCCTAAGGTCAAAGAGCAGTCCTGCTGAGAGCCATTGCCAAGTAGGAATGACGCATGGCAATTTCCTTGTCAGCCTACCCCATGTTGCTTAGAGGGAGGACTCTCCATGGTGGATATGGGCTTGCCTTGGACCCAGGTCATTTGCAGTGACATTGCATGAATGTTTGAGAAAGGTGACCCTGCTCAAGGACCAGGGTGGATGGGTTTAGGGAGGATCCTGCTGGATTAGGGTGGGTCCAGGTTTAGGGTGTATCCTGCTGGGAATAGGGAGTATCCTGCTGCCTTAGGCACCCACTCCTTGGGTTTAGGGCGGTTCCAGGTTTAAGGTGGACCCTGCTGGGAATAGGGCGTATCCTGCTGCCTCAGGCGCCCGCCCGCGGGCTCCTGGAATTCCGTTGAGTTCTCGCGGGATTCAGAGAGTATTTTGGGATGCAGAGCCGAGTGGAGGTGGATTTTCCCCAGAACACGCGTGTAGAGTGTCGGTGACAGTTCGCGAATAAAGAGTTGCTGTTTGAATCTACAAGGTGTGTGGTGGCACGTGATTTTGTGCCCAGCCAGACTGCGGCACAGTCCCACCCTCGATTTCTAAAATTACTTTCCATTTCGTGTGGTTTTTGCACCACCTTCTTTTCCTAGCTTTATTTCATAGCCAGCCCACTTCATGCAGAGGAAGCCCAAATTGCACCGCCTGTTCGGGCCATGGGCGAGAAATAACAACTCATAAAATAGAAAAAAAAATATAACAACATACTGTAATAAAATGGTCAACATCAGTACTCTTTTTTTTTTTTTTTTGGTACTGGGGATTGAACCCAGGGCCTCATGCATGTGAAGCAAGTACTCTACCAACTGAGCTATATCCCCAGCCCCATGTACTCTTGTAAAATAAAATAGTAAGTAAAATAAAAGGGACTTGAACACAAACCCTGCCATACCCCTGCAGATGCTCTGATAACCCAGGAGGTTACTCAGTTGCTTTCGGACAGGTAGTGTATACAGCATGGATACTCTGGACAAAGGACTGATTTGTGTCCTGGGTGGGATGGAGGGGGATGGCATGAGATTTTGATGTGCTACTCAAAACTGTATAACTTAATATTCAAGATATTTTTTATATTTGGAATATTCTATTTGATGTTTTCAGACATCTGTTGATCATGAATAATTTAAAGTGCAGAGAAAGGGCAGTACTGTGTCCCCATTTCTACAACATTCTAGTGGTTACACAGATCTGCCTTACTGAGTGTGAGAAGAAAACACACACGTGTGAGATCATTGAGGGCCACCCTGTGGGCTGGCAACCACAAGTCCTTAACTCAAAAGGGTTCTGGGGAATTAAACACATTATTATATCAAAAGGATTCCCAATCACTGCTGAGTATATAGTAAGTGCTAATAAAGGTTGACTTTTGTTATTGTTGGCCCACAGGTTGATCTTTTACCAAATGACCCTGTGGTTGTTTTCAGGGTCATAATCTTTCTCTCTTCAGTTTATGATGTCCTTCAAAATCACCTGTAGAGACTCCACTTGAAATGGTTTTTGCATTTCTGAATACAATAATGTTTATTAAAACTTTACAGAAATATGTCTGATCCAGGTGCATTTCCAATGACTTAGAAACAAGAATAAAAAGTTAATGTTCCCCTACATAACCTCCTACTTTCCTCCCAGGAGGAAACCACTTTTAAGTTTATATTCTTCTGACCATTTTATCTTAATTTGTACACACGTTACACTAGTCTTAAATAAGTGAGGCTATTGTGAACGTATGACTCAATGATTTTAATTTGTTTGCACAGTTTATCTGGAAATCATGCCTGTTGAATCAGAGCATTAAGGTGACAGCCTAAGCCCCATGCTGTGACCATTAGGAGATTTTTATTTTTTTCTAGGTGGTAAAAGGTGTTTTCCCCCTTTATTTTTATTTTTTGCTCTTAGGGATTGAACTCAGGGGTGCTTAACCACTATGCCACATTCCCAGCTTTTTTGGGGGGCGCGTTTTACAGATGTGCACCACCATATCCAACTGTAATATTATTTTCTAATGTTGTCCACATTTAGATTTCCCCACTTCTTCCTATAATATCTATTACAACTGCTTTTTAAATCCAGAATCTGATCAAGGATCATAATTACTTTTGGCTTTGTATTTCTTCATTCATCTTTAAGCTATAACAGCTGCCAATCTTTCTTCTCCCCTCTGCAGCACTAGGGACTGAGCCCAGGGCCTCACACATGCAAAGCAAGTGCTGTACCCTGAGCTACACCCCCAGCCTAAGATATTGATACTTTTTTAAATATCCAGGGAATTTGTTTCATAGGAATATCCTGGAATCTGGAATTGTCTCCTTTCCCTCAAATAGATGCATTTTAACAGCTTTATCAGGAGCGTTGTAGAAGTAAGCCGTGTTTCCTAGGACATTTGTCCCATTGACGCTGTGTGTGTGTGTGTGTGTGTGTGTGTGTGTGTGTGTGTTTCATGGTACTTGGGATTGAACACATGAGTGTTCTGCCTCTGAGCTGCATCCCCAGCCATTTTTGAAATTTTATTTTGAGACAGGGTTTCGCTAAGTTCTTGAAGCTGGCCCGTCGCGTTCCTCACGACTTTATTTTTTGCTCAGGGTCACTCCAGGGGAACTGGGCTGCACAAAACAACCACACAAGAGACAGAGATACCTTTTTCTTTGGGGTCCTGTGACGGCTCCTCTGACCTTAAGGGTCCTCAGAAAGAGAGAGAGAGCATGTCTGACCCCTTTTATTGGGGAGAAGCCATTCAAATGAGGCAAGGGGTCAGGATTCAGGGGCTGAGTCTAGCTTCCTGATGTCCACTATCAGCGAGTTGACTGACAGCTAGAAAGGCCACACAATCTGGAGTTGTCTCCTTTCCCTCAAATAGATGCAGAGTAAGAGCAGGGGACACACAAAGTATTTCCATGGAACATTCTGTCCCAAACAGGGGAAAGGGGTAATATCACAATGGAACAGGTGAGTGTAGCTCAATCCATGGAGCGACAAACCTACGTCTGAAGATGTATCCTTAACCTCCGGGACTGGGCAGTGTCCAGGTCACTATGAGATGTAGTGACTGTCAGAGCCTCTCTGCTCAGGGAAGGAGAATGCGAATCATTCAGACTGGCTCCCCACACTGGCCTTAAACTATGATCCTCCTGCCTCAGCCTCCTGAGCCACAGGGATTACCGGCATGCACCACTGCGCCTGGTTCCCCTTGGCATTTTTTACTTCAGTCTCTGATTTAATCAGGTGCCAGTAGGTCTCTCTAAAGTGGCACATTCTGATAACTGACTTTCCCTAAATTGCAAAGATTTGATGCAAATCTTGGCGCTGAGAAAGGATTGCAGTTCAGAACCATTGTACACGATATCAAAAGTTATGCAATTTAAAGATATCACCAAAGCATTAGCAAATCAAAATGTTCCCAAATTGGGTGTTTTAAAGTGCCCCATTGGGGCTGGGAATGTGACTCAGGGGTTAAGTGCCCTGTGGTTCAATCCCCAGTAACAAAAAAAGAAAGGAAAACTAGCTATTTACTAATCTAAACATAAGAAAAAAAAAAAATATATATATATACATTTAACAAACATTTATGTATCACTATGGGCCAATAGTGAGGTCCTAAGTTCTTTTTCAAAGATGACCTTGGGCCAAGTGAGGTAGTGCCCACCAGTACTCCCAGATACTCCAGAGGCTGAGGCTGGAGGATTACAAATTGGAGGCCAGCCTCTGCAACTTAGTGAGACTTTGCCTCAAAATAAAATTTAACAAAGGCCTGGGATGTAATTCAGCAGAGAGTGCTTGCCTAGCATGTGCAAAGCTTTGGGTCTCATCCTCACTACTGAGCGTAGGGGGGACAAGAGGGGAGAGACAGAGAGATGCTAATCATTTGTTAGAAGAGGGACCAGAAGTGCAGAGAGGCTTAGTGATTTGCCCCAGGCCACACAGCAAGGAAGCAGCAGAGCCAGTTGTTAAACCAGGTCATCTGGCTCCTGACCCCTCTCTCTGCAAGTAGAATATTAATGTGAAAAAGTAAGACTGACAACACATCAGAATGAAGCAGTCCTTCCAAGAAAGAACACTTGGCACCACACACACACACACACACACACACAGACACACACACACGATGTGCACACACATCGGGGATTGTAATAAAATTTTTTTGCAGCAGTTGTTCAGTGCTATGCAACTTTGGGGTGCCTGCAAAAGTGGCTGAGGAGTTGACTCCCCCAACTCCACCCCACAGAAAGGGCCACTGAGCCTTTGTGCCCTGGACAGCAGGGTTTTAGGGGGGTGAGCTGATCCCAGGGGAATCTTGGCCTTTGTTAGGACTCCAATTTTGGCAGAAAAGGGGATTAAAATAGGGTTCCCCCAGGGACTGGAGATAGAGAGGGGACGGACTGTCTGGCTTAGGGAGCAGGAGAGGGAGCCAGGGCTGGCCTTGGTGTGGGGAGACAGGAAGTCCCAGATGGCCCAGTGGTGTCTCTGAGGTCCCTTGGGAAGGACACGCCCATGTGGAAGTAGGGGAGAGGAAGGGTGACCCCCACCTATCCATCATAAGGGATCACGGCAGACACCCCATAACAAATACCCGGTTGACAAGAGAAAGGCATGACGGGTTTATTTGTTACGAGTTTTCCTTTTCTATGTTCTGGCCAACAGCCGTGTCGAAATGTGATTGGATGGAAAGGGTGTGGGCGGGTCTGGGGGCGTGGCTCAGCGAGGAGCTGGTGTCTAGCTCCCTCTAGGGCCTGGGCGCTGGGTTCCGCTTCAGCCCTGAGAACAGAAAAGAAAAGAAAAAAGAAAGTAAGTGCATGCTTACTGACAGACTGATGGTAGGCCGAGTGGCAAACCCTGCAAGGCCTGCCTATGTCACATTCCTTCCTTCCAGGAACGGGACACAGCCCTTCTGAAATGGGGATGTATGTTATGACCTTCCAGAACTTTCTTTATGGCCAGCTGCAGCACAGACCGGCAGGAACCCAGTTAGAATAATGTTTCCAGGCTTTCGGGCCTGCTTAGGGGAGGGCGGGTTCTAGCTTTTGCCGTCCACCTCAGGGAAGAGACGTTCTCATTTCTATGGCTTGATGGGGACACTGAGGGCAAGAGGCCAGAGGTCAGGGCAAGGTCAGAGAGGGCTGCTTCTGAAGCCTTCACTTTAGGAACCATCTTCTGAGCCCCAGCAATTGTAGGCCCTTAAGTCTCTGAACCAGAGAGTTCTCTCTGCAAGAGAGGCCGGTGGAATTTGTCAGTGGCCTTTGGCTGCCTGCAGACAGCTTCCAGAACCAGTAGTGGGCTTAGCCTCTCCTGACCTCAGAGGGGCTTGACTTTGTCTGAATTTATTTTGCAATTTGCCTTAGAATTGCCCTCGTGGGCCAGGCGTGGTGATGAATACCGGTCATCCCAGCATCTCAGGAGGCCGAGGCAGGAGGATTGCAAGTTCAAAGCCAGCTTCAGCAATTTAGAGAGGCCCTAAGACACTTAGTGAGACCTGTCTCCAAATATAAAATAAAATAAAAAGGGCTGAGGATGTGGCTCAGTGGTTAAGTCCCCCTGGGTTCAATCCCCAGTACCCACCCCCCCCCTAAAAAAATGCTCTTATGATCCTAAATAAAGAAACATCACACTTAAACACCATGGAGCAATCGATGACCAAGAGGTGACATAACCTCACTCCACTCTCCTTCACATGTCTGGCACCTTCTCTGTGCTGGAAGCCAGGGAGGAGGGGGGACAAATGCCAAGAGAAAAAGAACCCACAACGCAGGGTTAGGGGGTCAGGGAGGGCCAGGCAATGGAAGCAGGCAGGGTCAGCTAAGTAGCCTGGAAGGATGTCACTGAGCAGTGACATTTAAGAGGGCAGTGAGGGAATGAGTCACATGGATATCCAAAAGGACGGTGTTCCCTTCACGTGGCAGAAACCTGCCTGCACAACTAATACGGAAAATCAAACAAGACACTGAGCGTGCACCCCAATAAGGCAGGGAGACAGTATTTATAATAAGAAAACAGTGAGCGGCAAGGAATGATACCTTCCTTTCCCATCTTAAGTTCCCGGCTGCAGTCCCCAGAGCAGAAGACTGCTGGGATTGAGAAGAGCACCCAAATTTACGTGCTATAAGTCTGACATGACATGGGAACCTTCATAAGGAGACGAAGACCCAAAAAGCCTCTCTCATTTTCATGCATAGGTTTGATGAAGAAGTGGATAGTCAGAGAGACATGTGATTGGACCCAGGGGGTGTGATGTAATGTAATAAGCTGGGGGGATTTAGCAAAGATTCTTCTCTGGGTCCTTGTGTCCTCAGAGGTAAGGATGCTCACTCGTTAGGGAGGGCACAGGAGGGCTGGGATGTGGCTCAGTGGTGGAGCACTGGCCTAGCAGGCACAAGGCCCTGGGTTCCATCCCTAGCACAAAACAAAACATGGTGGGGGTCGGGGGACCACCTCTCATGATACGCTGGGAGGAAGGAGAAGAGGAAATCAGAAGGAACCCCGTGCTTCTGTGAGCTGCTTCAAATGTCCAGGAGCCAGATGTCTGGCTCAGGTATCAGTATCTTGAATCCCATCATTGGTAATGAAGTAGTGAGGGGCTTCTCCAAGAAACACCATAAAGGCTACAGCTACAAAGGGTGGACCCAAACAGGGATGTGGTCACCATGCCTCAGATACCTGAGCAACTTTGATTTTTCTGAAGCAATGTGAGACTAAATAATGTCCGATCCTCTTACAATGGACCTGCTGGTAGATGCATTACTGGAAAATTCAGTACATGTTAAATCTATACAAAAATACTAGATGCCTGTGTGTAAAATGGAGTTTGGTTCTTGGCTCGGATTCCTTTTTTGAGAGGGTGGAGGGTACCAGGATTGAACTCAGGGGCACTCGACCGCTGAGCCACATCCCCAGCCCTATTCTGTATTTTATTTAGAGACAGGGTCTCACTGAGTTGCTAAGTGCCTTGCTTTTGCTGAGGCTGGCTTTGAACTCGTGATCCTCCTGCCTCAGCCTCCTGAGCCGCTGGCATTACAGGTGTGCGCCCCACATTCAGCTTTTTGACTTGAATTCTTGTAACAGATTTCACCTGCTCGCTTATTTGCCTGGATCTTGGGCAATGTCCAGGGAAGCAGAACATTTATTTTGTGGGGTGGAACCTACCAGATAGATAGTAAGCGTGGCTTTCACCCTTAACTTGAAAAGCCAATAGGGAGTAAGGGACCGCCTCTACTCATTTCCATTGTAGTCAACCTATGGACTGATGGTGGGGGAGGAAGGGAAGAGGAAACAGGATGTAACAGGAGCCCTGTGGGGACCATGCCAACCTGCATTGGGGCCACAGCTGATGGGACCAGGAATTTATTCAGATTCTCCTTCCCAGGATCTGGGAACTGCACCTCAGAGTCTCTAATCAGTTTTTCCAGAGATGATGTAATTTCGAGGCTGCCTCGTGGTCATCTCTTGTCATGCAAAGGGAGAAAGAGACAAAATCAGAGAGAAGCCCAAGGAGCAGAGGGGACGATGCCTGAGCAGAGGGGACGGTGCTGGGTTAGGTGAGCCGCTTTGGGGTCACTGCACTTGGTGCCTCTGAACCATGGATCTTCCCTCTCTAACCTGGGGTTGAGGGTTCCTGCTGACCTCTAGGGACCACGAAGGTTAAATGAATCGATGCACAGTAAGGGCTTGGTTCTCAGGGAGTTGCCAGAAGGGACGGTCGTCATTTCCCTGGTTATGAAAGAGAGCCCTTGGCAAGCCTGTACTCTACTGCGGGCCGCAGACAGAGCCTCAGGAAAGGCAAAGTGCTAGTACTGAGTGGCGGGCCAGGGGGCGCTGTGGCCCTCCTTCAAATAAGCATGGAGTAGCATTGAGGGGACCCATCTGCTTTCTCTCCTCCTCTCCATCCTCCACTTCCTTCAAGCAAGATATTTTTATGACTGTTTCTTGAAAGATTATTCCTCTCTGTAGAGGCAGGAGCCGCCTTCAAGGGCCGGACTCCGTGAAGCCTCTGTCCCAGGAAGAGCCAGGTGCCGGGAGCGGCCAGCAGGGGGCGTGGTGGAGGCAAGAGGTGCGCGGGGAGCCCTGGGTCTCTTTGGGAGGGTCGCTGCACCATCAATCACCGCGTTCCTCCATCTCAATCCATCTTCCACTGGTGAAGGAACTGGGTTCCAGCATCCCCCTTCCAGGTCTGAGGGCTGGGTCAGGCTGCTGGCGGACGCCCTCTGGTGAGGAAGAGAAAAGGGAAGGACCGTCTCGCAGTACAAGCAGACATCAGTTCTGGACATTTCCTCTCTGCTGCGGACTTTAAAGGGACTTAAAAAAAAATTGAGCACAAAAAGTAGGGGAACCAGTCACAATCTCTCCCACCCTTGTCCTGAGGTAATAGGGTGCACGCACGTGTTCTTGATCTTCCTTTATCCTCATGGTCACTGACACACTTCTGCATCTTGCTCTTTTCCTTAATAATATGCCTTTTATATATAGAATTTTCTATATGTCTACACAGGGAGCTAGGTAGTAACTGGATGTGAAGTGGGATAGAAAAGATAGAAATAGGTAGAGCTGGATGCAGTGGCCCATACCTTCAATTCCAGTGACTTGGGAGGCTGAGGAAAGAGGATTGAAAATTTGAGGCCAACCTGGGCAATTTAATGAGACCCTGTCTCAAAATAAAAAATAAAAAAAGGTGGCAAAATAGCTCAGTGATAAGAGTACCCCTGGCTTCAATCCCCTGTACCACTTCCTCACCAAAAAAAAATAGATAAATAAATAAAAATAAAAAAGTACAAAGGAGATACAATAGAACAAGAAAATCCAATTTTAATCTGAGTTTCTACATACTTTTCCAAGCCTGTCACTTCTCAAACTAGTCTCTCTTCCAGGCCCTTTACTCCCAAATTCCTGAAAAATCTTAAAAGTTGACTGTAAACTCACCCACTTAAGATAATTACTTTGTGCACTGATAAATCACTCCTCAATATACAGATTAAGTAAAGAGAAGTGTGACATTTTAAGCAACTTATTATTTAGGGGACTTTCCAGCACTATCCACTGATCAGATAGTGATGACCACACCCAGCCAAGGGATTCGGAGAATGACCAGACCACCATAAACCCTCTCAGGATAATGAAATTGAGGTCATCCCTGCATACCTTCCATGCAAACCTCTCAGCAAATTTCCTTTAAAAGAAGAGCCAGAAACTACCCCAAATGTGTCTCTCACTCTCTAGGTGGCTGGCGTCCACCCTTGGACATGCGTTCCCACTTTCCTAAATACATCTTGGGCTGTGCCTTCACTGACACCAACATTCTTCCCCATCACATATGCCAAGGACCCCACCCGTCCTGAGTCCCGTTCCCCCCTCCCTGTGTCTTCTGGGTCTCCTCTCCCATGACAGAAAAATATGCCAAAATTTATGTAATCAGTCCCCTCAGGGGTGGAAATGCAGGCTGCTTGTCATTTGCTGTTGCAAACAACATTGCAAGAAATATCCTTGTACAAACATCTTTTATGTTGTAGAATTTGACTTATTTGTTTGTTTTGCTACTAGGGATCCAAGCCAGGGGTGTTCTACCTCTGAGCCACCTCCCCAACCCCTCTTTTATGTTGAGACAGGGTCTCCACTAAATTACCCAGGCTGACCTTGAACAGTCAGCCTCAGCCTCCCAAGTAGCTGGGATTACAGACCTGTACCACCACTCCCGGCTGCATTTGTTTTATGTATTTGAACTTATGGAGTTTTGGTCTCTGGGTTTGGGTCAAACTTGGTAAACTTTCCCTATCTGGCAATTAAAAAAAAACAAAAACCCACCTTTTCTTTTAGTACTTCCACAGCTTTCCTGTCATTGCCTGGTTACAGTGTGTAAGGTGAGAAGTTAGTGTTCATGTTAGTTCTTCCTGGATGCTCTGCTGAGCACTTAAGGTACTTAGTCTCACCACATCCCTGGGGCCTAATTTCCAGTTTAATATCCACAATTCTTTTTTTCCAGTACTTGGGATTGAACCAAGGGGTACTCTGCCACTGAGCCACATCCCCCAGCCCTTTATACTTTTTTAGTTTGACACAGACTTTCACTAAATTGTAGAGGCTGGCCTTGAACTCATGATCCTCCTACCTTAGCCTTAGGATTATAAGCATGAACCACTGCACCCAGCTCATGCGCGTACTTTACAAGTGAGAAACAGAGGAGGAAACACACAGAGGCACATGGCCCAGCTCACCTCGGAAAGAATTGGAAACTGGCTTCCAGCTCCGTGACCTTGCCTTTTACCACAATAAAAGTAGCTACTATTCTGAGCCATAAAATTACTTTTAAGATAACATATTTTAGTACAGTTTCAGATTTACAGAAAAATTCTGAGAATGGTACAGAGTTTTCAGATGCTCCCATACCCAATTTGTCCTACTATTAACATCTTACATCAATATGGTACATTTCTCACAATTTAAGAATCAATATTGGGGCTGGGGATGTGGCTCAAGTGGTAGTGAGCTCCCCTGGCATGGGAGCGGCCCAGGTTCGATCCTCTGCACCACATACAAACAAAGATGTTGTGTCTGCCGGAAACTGAAAAATAAATATTAAAAAAAAAAGAATCAATATTGATAAATGACTTAACTGAAGCCCATGGGCAGATTTCCATAGATCTTACTTAGTGTATTTTAACTTATTCCAGGATCCTATCTAAGGTATACTATTGTCATCGCCCTTTAGACTTCTCTTGGTTGTGACAATCTCTCAGACTTTCTTATTTATTTTCTTATTTATTTGTGGTACCTGAGATTGAACCACTGAGCCACATTCCCAGGACTTTTTATTTTTTATTTTCAGACAGGGTCTCCCTAACTGGCTTAAGGGCTCCCTAAGTTGCTGGGGCTGGCTTTGAACTTGCAATTTGCTGAGGCTGATCTCCAGCCCCCAATCCTCCTGCCTCAGCCTCTGGAGCCTCTGGGATTACAGGTGTACACCATGGTCCTCTGTTTTTAGAAAATGACTTTGACACTTTTGAAGAGACAGCTTTGCTATTTACTAGAATATCTAAGCTGGGGTTGTCTGCTTTTAGGTATTTATGTATGTATACCCCCAGTCCCTCTGCCCCCTTTTATTGAGACAGGGTCTAAATTGAGGTTCTGTGCAGACTTGCCGTTTTTTCTGCCTCAGCCTCCTGAGTGACTGGGACTAGAGGCCCAGGACACCAGCCAGCGGATTTCATTTTTATTAGACTGGGATTGTGGGGTTATTTTTTCCCGTGGTGATGATGGTGGTGGTAGGGGGTAGAGATAAAGTGCGCTTCTCATCATCACATGGCAAGGGTGCACTCCTCCACATGAATCATCAGGGATGATGTTCACCTTGGTCACCTGTTCCAGAAAGTGTTTGTCAGGCATGACACAGAGTAAAACCGGCCGCTCCAGGTCTCCCACCGCGTTCTTGGAAGGACAGCGCCACCTCCTCTCGGTATCTACACAATTGATTTGGGATTCTGCACGGGAGATACTTGACCCACATTTCCCCAGCGATTTATTTCTTTAATCGCTTATTTATAGCATGCAATTTTATTTATCTATTTGTCTCTTTATTTTTATGATGGAGTCTCTGTTTTGTCCAGGCTGGCCTTGAACTCCTGGGCTCCTGTGATCCGTCATCCTCAGCCCCAGGCAGCTGGCCACTACATCTGGCTCATTACTTTTTTTTTTTTTTTTTTTTGGTACTGAACGCAGGGGTTTTACCAGTAAACTACATCCCCAGTCTCCCTACGATCCTAAGAGCCTCGCTAAATTGCTGAGACTGCCCTCAAATTTGCGATCCTTCTGCCTCAACCTCCTGAGTCCTTGGAGTTACACGCCTGCGCCAAATCCCCGGCCTGGCTGATTTTTATTTATTTATTTATTTTTTAATTTTAAATTGCACTTGGATAGATAGATGCACGGGAATAGAGATGGAACGTGGATACGGTGCAAAACCTAAAACCCCAAAACTTTGTGCATCCTGAAGGATCCTCCCTCCACCGAGGCTCGACCTACCCAGTAGCCCGCTCCTGGACCCTCGGGATAGATAGCGATATCTTGGACATTTGCAAACTTGCATTTGTACTTTTTGTACCCAAACCACGTACTCGATGCACGAGTCTGGTGTCTTCGTTATTTTATTTCTTAACTCGAAGCCCTCCGGGGCTCATCAGCGCCGCGGACCGAGCCCTCCCCAGCCCTGCCGCAGCCCCGGCGCAGCCCCGCGGGCGCCATCCCGGGGGTCCCGCGGCCGCTCCGCGCTCCCGCCGCCCAGCGCCCCGCCCCGGCCTCTGTGACGTCAGCCGGAACCTGGAATCCCGGCTGCGGGCGGCGGCGGCGGTGGCGGCGACGGCGGAGGCTGCGGGTCCCCGGCGGCCTCTGCCGAGCGCGCGCGCAGCCATGAGCGAGTCCAGCGTCAATGCGCTCCAGTCCGGCAGGCCCCCCAGGCAGCCGGTGGTCCACCAAGGTAGGCGGCGGGCGGCGCTGCTGGCGCCAGGGGCGCACGGCGACAGCAGGTGCTGGGGATCGGCGCGCAGCGCCCCTCGCAGGTCCCGAGCCCTGCTTTGGGGGAGAGAGCAGGCGGGAAGAGGGAGCCTTCTTAGACCTGCCTTCCCTCCTCCACCCCATCCTCCCCCAATCCCGAGAGAGCGTGCAGAGGACCTCGGGAACCGCGGTCCTGACCGGGATCCCGAGCCAGCCTCTCCATGGGAACCTCATCTGTTAAATAAAAAGACCCAGGGAGCCCCGCCTGGCCACCTTCCGTCATCTCCCCTCCGTGCCTGCCCTCCAAACATGTCAGACTTTGCCATCAGACCACTTGAAAAAAAATTCTGCCCCGGCACTTTATTGGGGTGTGCGTTTTGGTGTGTGGCTTGCTTTCTCTGAGCCTCAGATTCGACAACAGTTAATCGGGAGGAGGATGGTGTGGAAATAGCTGTGAAATAGCTGTAAAGTGCCCTGCACAGTCCTGGGACAAAGAAAGGCACACACAAATGATAGCCAGCCAAGCATGATGATCTCCCCTCCCCCAGCCCCCTCTTTTATTGGGTAAAATGTACAGCAAAATACAGCTCCATGAATTTTTACATAAATATAGAAAACCGCACCCAGTCGAGCTAGAAAAGTTGCTAGCAGGCGGACTTCCTTGTAACATTTGTATCTTATTTTTGTCCTGAGCAAGACAAATCTCATCTGCTGTGAATTTTATCTGCAGTGTTTTCTGTATTACAATTGGAAGTCAAAGATATAACAAAACCAAGGATTGTTCTCAACTTCTAGAAGAAAAAAATCTACCAGAGACCTAAAGCCTGGGAAAGGACTCAGGAATCAGAGAGGAGAAATCAAGCGAGGTTCAATGCTGATTATTTTCTGGTTCAGTGTTAATACTGCTGGCCTCAGCTCAACCTCAGCCTTTTAAGAATAGCCGGGAACTGGGGGGTAGTTCAGTGGCAGAGTGTTGGGGCTGCATACACAAGGCCCTGGGTGCCATTCTCCAGCACTACCGAGGAAAAACAGCCATTCGAACATTTCTCTAATTAGTTTCTATTTATCTTCTTCTTCGATTCATTACGTTGAAGATGCCAACTCCTGTTTCCTGTGCAGAGATCCTGAGAGTCATCTTTGTGACATCTTTGCTGGGTGTTAAGGGGACTAAGTGATGTTTTCTAATATCACAACTGGTCCCTCTCACTGAAAGATCTCCCCTGCTCCTCCGACAGATGGTTTCTCTCTCCCTCCATTTTTTTCTTTTCTTGGCAGTGCTGGAGATTGGACCCAGGGGCCCACACATGTCCTTTTTATTGTATTGTTATTTTGACACAGGGTCTCACTAAGTTGCCCAGACTGGCCTCGACCTTGGCCGTCCTCCTGCCTCAGCCTCCTGAGTGACAGATGATTTTTTGACCTGGTATCCATCAACACGGGCAGGAGGCTCAGAAGAGGCCTTTTGGGACTCTGTGGCACTTTATAAACGGGGACTGTCTGTGTGGACATCAGGGGAGGAGGGTTGGGTGGGGATGTGTAGCTGTCATTGTAACAGATACCTGAGCTGACCAACTACAGCCAAGCCGTGTTTTGACTCCAGTTTTAGAGGTTCCGTCCGTGATCAGTAGTTGGTGCCGCTGCTTTGGGCCCGTATGGAGGCAGCTCATCGTGGCCGAACATCGCTGCCCCTAGGGGCCAGGGAGGCCAAAGGATAGAGAGCAGGGGTGGGGAGGGGAAGAGGGGGGGCTCCAGGTCCTACCCAGTGACACTGGCTGCCTTCCCGTTCCAGCCACTTGGCAAGCTCACTGCTGGCTTGGGGCCTTGGCATCTGCTATTGTCTCTGAACCCCTCTTCCCTTTTATCTTCCTGGGGCAGCCCCTTCCTCCCCCTGCTGGGCCTCTAGAGTTACCTCAGAGAGGCTGACTTCTGGGCCTCTAGTCTGAAGGCCTGTGGCCATCTCTCTTTCTCTGACCAGTTTCTCTTCGGTTCTGTCCAAGCCCTTGATTTGATTGTTTTTCCTTCGTTAAGGAAGGTCTCTCCTTTCAGATGGCGGGTGCCCCAAAGTGGGGGCTTCGTCTTGTTCTGTAGCACCTAGGGTGGTGTCTGGCACCCAGGAGGTGCTCGGTGGACTTGGAATGAATGAGCGAGACGCATCTGCAGCCACCCCGGCAGCTCTGCGTGGGAGCAGAAACTCTGGGCTCTGGTTACTTCTCGACAGAAACTGGCGGGTGCCTCAGTTTCCTTGTGGATTAAGTGGAAATAACATTTGTACCTACCTCAGGGGGTCATGATAAGGATTAAGTGGATCTCGTGAGCGCTTGCCTCAGGTATGTGTGTGTGTAATAAATCACCCCAAAACTTTGTGGCTCCGAACAGTAATAATCACTTTCAATCTAGTCCTTTCTGCGGGTCAGAAATCGGGAGTGACTTTCCCGAGTGGTGCCGCAGTCTGGCTGGGCACAAATCATGAGCCACTCAAGCAGGAACAAACTTTATTTCCGAACTTCGCAAACCCCACCCACACGGCCCTTCCAGGCACACCACACACCAACCAGAAACTCTCCCGGAACACCACCCACTGGGCTTCGCTGCACACTCACTCCCCTCGAGAACTCAACAGGAATTCCAAAGTAGCGGGCGCCCAGGCGGACAGCAGGGGTCTATATACAATTGAATCAATCCAGCATCATCTTAATGACGCGCCTCTCAACCATTATTTCTGGCAAAATGTCAGGGGCCATTCCGACTCGGCTGTGGCTCTCAACATGGTGGTTCTGCCTCAGGGTCCCTTAGGTGCAGGCAGTCACCATATGGCCTTGTGGCCATCGGAACTCTTGACGGGGGCTGCAGGAGCCCTCCTCTGATGGCCCGCTCACACGGAGGGGGGCTGAAGCTCAGTTGCCCTGTGCACCTCCCGGAGGGCGACAGGGCTGTGGTCTTCTCTGAGCGTGGATGATCCAGAGACAGCAGGAGGGAAGGGGGAATGGCTTTTAGGAGTTGGTTTCAGGAGTCCCCCGTGTCATTTCCTGTCGGTGAGCCCTGGGCAGCTCACCCATCGTGGGGTGGGACTCTCAGGATGTGGGGAGGGAGCTCGCCCTGGGCTGTGCTGGACCCTGGCCCAGTCCTGGTCCTAGTGTTAGCCGTTGTCAGTGTCTGGGCTGCAGGGCTGGGGACAGCTCACCCCTTAGCCTGGGCAGAGTGGGCCTCCATGAGCCAGAAATGAGCAGCTGCCCTTCCTGACTGGGCCTGTCTTAGCTGCCCTCTCTGACCTCAGGCCTACCTGATGGTCCCCATTTTGCTTCTTGAGGCTGCTAAGCTCCCCTTCCCGCCACCGTGGGGACCGTGACCTTGCTTCCTCATAAGGCACACATACTCCTCTCCTTTGACTGGGCATCACTTCCTCCTGGCTACCTCGCCTCCCCCAGGCTGGCCTCTGTGTCCCTTCTCAGTGCCCACACAGCCCTCAGCCCATATCCTCAAAGCACCTCTTGAGCTGTATGTTACTGTCGCTTCTCTTGGGCTGTATGTCCCCTCCCACCCTCACCTCCATCCTGGGGATTGAACCCAGGGCACTAACCACTGAGCAACCTCCCCAGCCCTTTTTATTTTTATTTATTTATTTTAACTTAATTTTGTTTACTTATTATGATTATTTTTTAATGCCGTGCTGAGGGTCGAACCCAGTGCTTCACACAAGAGAGGCAGCGCTCTACCGCTGAGCCACAACCCCAGCCTCTTGTTATTTTTTATTTTGAGACAGGGTCAGGCTAAATTGCTAAGGTGTTCCATAAGTTGCTGAGGCTGGCCTTGGACTTGCGATCCTCCTGTCTCAGCCTTCCAAGCTGCTGGGATTACAGGTGTGCGCCATGCCCAGCGAGCTGTGTCATTTTTTGAGAGCAGAGACACCTGAGTTCAGATGCTCACTTGGCCTCTTAAGCTTGTGGATTTGAAGAAATGACTTCTTTTTCTGAGCCTCAGTTTGCTCACCTGTGAAGGGGAGATTCTGTTAGGAGTTAGAAACTGCAGGGCTACTGCCACCTCCCCATTCTGCACTTGGGCTGTGTCCTCGTTCTCCCCCAGGCCCAGGGACTCGGTGCCAGGTACAGTGGCCCACGCCCATAATCCCAGAGACTCGGGAGACTGAGGCAGGAGGATCACGAGTTCAAAGGCAGCCTCAGCAACTTAGCAGTGATCACCTAACAACTCAGCGACACCCTGTCTCTACATTAAAAAACAGGGCTGAGAATGTAGCTTAGTAGTAAAGCCCTTGGGTTCCATCCTCAGTACCAAAAAAAAAAAAAAAAGCCCAAGGGCTTGCTGAGTTGCCTAGACTGGCCTCAAATTTACCATCCTCCTGACTCAGCCTCCTGAACCACTGGATCATAGGCATGGGCCACCAAGCCCAATAAAATTAACCATCTTAAAGCACAGGAAGTGTAGAGCTCATTGGCATTTTGGATGCTCACTGTATGTGCAGTCACTGCCTTTGTGTAGTTCCAGAACATTCCATCACCCCAGAAAGAAACCTCGTGCCCGTTAAGTAGCCTTCCTCATGTCCAGCGCCGGCCCTCGGCCGTGGATTCGCCTCCTCGGGGCGCTTGTGGGAGCCTGGGCGCTTTCCCTCCACTGGGTTCCTCTGCTGTGTAGCGGGACCCTTCATGCCCTTGCACGGCTGAATAGTACTCCGCCGTTTGTCCGAGTGTCTCTCGAGGTACCCTGGATTGTCCCCGTGTGGCTGCTGGGATAGTGTAACTGTGGACACCCTTGCACACGTTTTTGTTTGGACATCTGTTCTTAGTTCTTGGGGACTTCTGCCTGGCCGTGCAGTCGCCGAGGGCCAGTGGGTCTCTGAACCCGCCCGAGACTGTGACCTTGACTCCGTGGCTCAGGAGCGACACCCAGGCGACTCAGCCCAGGTGTCCAGGTGGCTGCTGCTGGGCACTGTTGAGCCCTCTGTGGTGGCTGCAGAGCCCTGATCCCATCCCTGTCTCGGCGGCCTCTGCTCTGGGAGGAGAACTGCAGAGCCATGATGTAACCTTTGGCTTTGACCTTGCCTGAGGGAGGGCGGGACCTGGCCGGCTGCCACGTGGGCCTCTGGGGGAGGGCACAGCTGGGTTTGGAGAGGGAGGCACTAAATGGTCCCTGCGGAGGGAGGAGGTGGAACCTTTTCCTTTTGTTTTGATGAAACCTAAAGAACCTCTCTGGCTGGTGGGTGGACAGGACTGCCTGGCCGTTGTCAGCTGTGTGGCCTTGGGCAAATTCTTAACCTCTGTGGGCCTCAGCTTTCTCTGTGGAATGGGGATAACTAGTCACTGAGAGGATTTAAAGGGATCAAAGACTGCTCATTAACAGGCACTGGGCACCCTACAGTAGCCTTCAGCACTGCGGGGGTGGGGGGGTGGTACCCTTCCCCACTCCTGGGGAGGGCTTGATGAGTGCTTCTAGATTACAAAGAGAAAGGCATTCTAAACTCATTTCCTCAGAGTTCTTTCTCTTTCTCATCCTTCCTTTCAGTTGAACCCAGGGCCTCCAGAGCACTAAGCCACACCCCCAACGCTTTTTACTTTTTATTTTGAGTCTAAGTGCTGAGGCTGGCCTTGAACTTGAGATCCTCCAGTCTCAGCCTTCTGAGGGGCTGGGATTACTGGCGGGAACCACAGCTCCCGTCTAAACATGTTTTCTTTACCTTGTTTTTTTCCTTTAAGTTATTTTTTATTTTTGAGCATTTTCAGCTTCTCAGGAAAATGAGCAAGAGAAACAAACTTCCCACAAACCCCTCTTGTCTCACTTGTGTCTCCTGTTATTAACATTGTGGGTTAGTGTGGGTAGGACATGTGTGGTGACCCACCGGCCACTACTGATGCTGTGGTTGGTACTGGGGATTGAACCCAGGGGCACTTAACCACTGCGCCACATCCCCAGCCCTTTTTATTTTATTTTTAAATTTTGAGACAGGGTCTCACTAAGTTGCTTAGGGCCTCACTAAGTGGCTGAGACTGGCTTTGAATTTGCCATCCTCCTGCCTCAGCCTCCTGAGCTGCAGGGATGACAGGAGTATGCCAGCTCGTCCGGCTGTGGTTGACTTCTTTAGGCTGAGAAAGTTCTCTTCTCTCTTTAGCTTATTAAGGATTTTTATCAAGCCAACTGTCAAGTTTAAAGAAAATTTTCAGTTGTAGATGGACATGATGCCTTTATTTTACTTATTTATATGGAGCTGAGGATCTAACCCAGTGCCTCTCACATGCGAGGCAGATGCCTTACCACTGAGCTACAGCCCCAGCCCGAGTGTCCAGTTTTTAAATTTAAGAAACGTATCAAGTTGGGCCCGGTGGTACACACCTGTAATCTCAGCATTCAGGAGGCTGAGGCCGGAGGATCACAAGTTCAAAGCCAGCCTCAGCAACTAAGGGAGGACCCTAAGCAACTTAGCAAGAGCCTGTCTCAAAATAAAAAATAAAGAGGGCTGGGGATATGGCTCAGTGGTTAAGCACCGCTGGATTCAATCCCTGGTACCCAAACCCAAACAGAACAGAACAAAATAACAAAAATAAATGCATTAAGATACAGGGGCTGGGGTTGTGGCTCAGTGGCAGAGCACTTGCCTAGCGTGTGTGAGGCACTGGGTTCGAGCCTCAGCACTGCATATAAATAAATGAATAAAATAAAGGTCCATCAACATGGAAAAAATATTTAAAAAAAAAAAAAAGAGATAAGTACAGTGGCTCTGTGTGCTGGTAGTTTACCTGAACAGATTTCCAATATTGCATTACGGTGAGAAAAGCGGCCGTACCGGTGACTGGTGTTTGTCAGCCTTTCCTCTCTGTGACAAAATACCTGACCTAAACAACTTAGAGGAGGAAAGAGAGTCTGAGTCCATGGTGGGCAGGCTGCAGGGCAGAAGCAGGTGGAAGGGTGGCAGAGGAGAACCCGTGTCCCTGGGCTCCCTCAGGGTGACAGGCTGCCTTTGAGGACGAAGCCCCTTGACCTGCCCTGTTTATCCCCCCTGATCTGCTGGGCCCCTCCTCTCTGAGGCTGTCCCCCTTCCAGGTGTCAGGAGGGTGGAATGTCCTGGTCACTGCTGGACGGCTTCCCTGGGACTCTCCCTCTGACGTGGGCTATTTTTTCCCTCTGTGGGTCGGAGGCTGAGCTCTGCCCAGCAACACGGGCCCAGATTAGGCCCCGCGGGCGGCCTGGCTGGCCTGCTCTGTTTGTTGTTTCAGGAAGTGGACAATTTAGAGAGATAAAAGGGGGAAATAACGGCCCAGTCCTGGCCTCTGTGGTGTCTGGTTGCTTTTCCCCTGGAGCATTGTTTGGGTGGGGGACCACCCAGAGCAGCACCCTCCACCCTCAGAGGAGGAAGAGGAGGAGGAAGGGAGGGGACCAACCCTGAGCCCTGACCCTGTACTGGGCCCTGGGCGGCAGGCAGGGTCCCTGCTTCCCCGGAGCTTGACCTCAAGGCAGGCCACCGAGGAGGTGAAGGAAGAACAGGTCGGGTCATGGAGCTGGCCCCAGTGGCTAGGGCTAAGAGAGAGGGAGGCAGGGCCCGGGGTGGTGGAGGCCACCCAGGGGGTGACTTCTATAAGCTGAGGCCTGCAGGATGTCAAGGGGCGGTCAGGGCACTCAGGGACAGGGACCTCAGGCTGGAGCTTAGGGCAGCAGCAGGGGGGACGAGGTCAGTCACGCAGGAAGTAGTTGGAGAGGATTGGTGGTGGCCCGGGTCTGCACCTTGGACTTTCTGTGGAATCACATCCTTTAATTACCTCATGGCAACTCCATAACATGGGGATCAGTTGCCCGCTTAACTTTTGTGGAAACCGAGGCTCTGAGCAGTTACTTGACAAGCCACCAGCTGTGGTTTGGGTATGGACTGTCCCCCAAGAGTCCTTGTGTGGGAGGCTTGGTCCCCAGGGTGTCGGTATTGAGAGTGATGTGGTGCCTTTAAGAGGTGGAGCCTCATGGGAGGTCCTCAGTCATTTGTAGAGGTGTCCTCCAAGGGGTTGTGGGACCCTGTCTCCTCCGTGCTCCCTGTTTGGCAGTGCAATGCCCCCTCACCCCCGCCATCACGTGATGCGGTGGGGGGAGTCCCCATCAGGGCTGAGCTGATACAGGTTGAATCTCGAGAACTAGCCTAAGTAAAGCTCCTTAGAACCAGAGTCCCAGCCTACGGGTGTCCAGCACAGTGGATCAGGCACTGTTCCAAGGCCAAATCCAGCCTGCCACCTACTTTTGTAAATAAAGTTTTATTAGAACACAGCTGTGCCCTTCATTCAGACTGCTTTAGTAGGACATAGTGGCACACACCTGTCATCCCACTGATATGGGAGGCTGAGGCAGGAGGATCGCAAGTTCTAAGTCAGCCTCCATTACTTGGTGAGGCCCTGTCTCAAAATAAAAAATAAATGGGCTGGGATGTAACTCAGTGATTAAGCACTCCTGGGTTCAATCTCAGTATTAAAAAAAAAAAAGAAGAAGAACACCTGCCTCAGGTATTTAGTGATAGTGAGGAAAACAGACCAAGACCCCACTAAAGTGATATTCCCAAGCTCATTTGACAAGTGTTTGCTGAGCACCTATTATGTGGCCAGCGTCATGCTAGTTGCTGGGAACAGTGGGAGCCTGACACACTGACATCTTTGCCTTTATGGGTCAGACCTTCGCTCAGCCTTGGGCAAAATTCCCTGAATTTTTCATGTCTGCACAGTGAAGATACTAGGTCAGAAAGACCTGTGTGCTTAAAGCAGCTGTGGGGCACACAGGTGACAAGATGTCCAAGTCACGGCTACATCCTGGGGCATGCTAATTGCTCAGGAAAGCCTCCTTATGACTGTTGCTTCCAGAAACACTGGTAGTCTCTCTTTGGGAGAGGTGTTGGTGGAGGAGAGAGAACGCTTGGTTTAAAGAAGAGCTTGATGCGCAGCAAGACCACCCCCCCTGCAGACTTAAGCTCTTCATGTGGATGGAGCTTATCAATAAATAACCCGAGTCCCAGCCTACAGGTGTCCGGCACAGTGGATCAGCCACTGTTGTAAAGCCAAATCCAGCCTGCCACCGACTTTTGTAAATAAAGTTTTATTAGAACACAGCTGTGCCATTCATTCATTTTCTGATCCTCGGTGGCTGCTTTCCTACCAGGTCCCCCGACTTGAGATGGAGACTGAATGACACAGTAATTATCTACTGTCTGGCTCCTGGTAGATGAGGTTTGCTGGGCTCTTGTCCAAGCTCCCAGTCCTCAGAGCAGCTGTAGGAGGTAGGAGCTGTTGTCCCCATGTCACAGGAGGGGAAATGGAGGCACAGAATGGTGAAGAAAATTGCTGGGTTTCCCAGGGTGGGGCTGGGGTTCCTACCCAGGCCGGTGGCCTCTCTGCTCCCCAGACAGAATCACAGGAAGCCAGCCAGCCAGGTGGAAACCGGGAGACCTGGGTCCAGCCGAGGCTCTGAAGAGCGAGTTACGTCACTGCTCTGGGGCTGTTTGCTCGCCTGGTGGAAGAGCAGGCCCCACCCTGGCCCCAGGCCCCACCCCATGCTGGTTGGCATGACTCAGGGCTCTCCCAGCCCTGCTGCTCAGAGTCTGGCAGACCAAGGAGGCCCCAGGGGATTCTGGCTTCTGCCCTGACTCCTGTGCCCTGGGCTGCTGTGGTTGGGCCCCTCCACTCTCTGGTGCAGCAGCCACGGGTCCCCGTGAATGCAGTCTGGCCACATTAAAGATTCATTGCCTCCATCACCCCAGCCATCTCTCAACTGCTCCATGGACCCATGAGGCCAGGGGTCACCATGCTGGACAGCACAGGTAGAGAGCCTTTCCTTCATTGCAGGAGACCAGCCAACCCAGCCCGTGTGCCCCAGCTGGACTGTAACCATGCTGCCCCGTGTGGACCTGAATCTGATCATCACTCCTCTGCCATAGCCACGGCTCCCACCTTCCCTAATTTAAGCCACTGTCCTCCCATGACCCCTAGGGCCCAATGTGGCCTGGTCCAATCCTCCCCTGACTCTCTGTCTCTCCTTGCCGTCCTCCCTGCTGACTCCCCAGCCACACGATCCCTCAAACTGACCGAGCACCATTCTACCTCAGGCCCTTTGCACTGCTCTTCTGTCACCTTTGAATTCTCTTCCCCCAGGTGGCTGTGTGGCTGTGTTTCCCGGCCTTCAGTCTTTGCTCTAATTTCACTTTCTCAGGAGACTGACCTTGGCCGCTTTGTTTAAAGTTGTCTCACCAACTAAACTATCTGGTTCTCAGTTGCATAAGTCTCCTGCAATAGAACATAGGTGTCAAAAGAAAGGGCAATTTTGCGTCATATTCAGGGCTTTGTCCCAATCCCGAAGCAGGGCTTGACCCACCGTAGATGCTCAGTCCATGTTTCCCAGTGGTCCGGTGGCCGAGTGAACGGGTGTGTGAGTGGCTGGGTGGTCTTTGAGGGGGGCAGTCGTGATGGGTCCCTGGCCTTGAGGTCTTTTAGCATTTGATGAACATGTCATGGCCCCCAGCCAGGGTCCCTGGACTGTAGGACTCCTGGGTTAAGACCCTTCAGTAGATGTAAGCACAAATTATTTGGGTACCCCACCTCTAATTAGCCTCCCAAATAAAGGCCATACCAAAGGACAGTGAGTGGAAAGGTTTTCAGGAAGTCCTGAAATCGAGCTGTCTGTTGCTGCTATCAGTCATACCCAATAGTGTGTGAGTGTGTGTGTGTGTGTGTGTGTGTGTGTACACACCGCATTTTATCCTGTTGGAAGAACCAGCAAAACGTGTTCCTAATAGGGCTGGTTTGTGTAAAGAACCTGAAATAAGAAAAAGGTCGTATACAGTTGACATCTCAGTCCGTTTGTTTTCCTTTAAAAATTTTCCATTTTGGAAAAAGACACATAGAAAAGAATATGTTCTTAAAAAGTTTCTTAAATCTTTTTCTCATGTTTTGGCACCCTGCCTTCCTGGGAAGCTCACCATGGACTGTGGTTGTCTTGGTGAGTCATTCAGTGTTGCCTGTATCCTCGGCACCCAATTCATTTATTTTTTTTTTAACTTTTATTTTTTTGGGGCACTGGGGATTGAACTCAGGGGCACTCGACCACTGAGCCACATCCCCAGCCCGTTTTTGTATTTTTTTAGAGACAGGGTCTCACTGAGCTGCTTGGAGCCTCACTAAATTGCTGAGGCTGGCTTTGAACTCTGGGTCCTCCTGCCTCAGCCTCCCGAGCCGCTGGGATGGCAGGCGCGTGCCACCGCGCTAGGCTGCCAAATTCATTCATAATGCACTCATTTACTCACTCATTCAGCTGGTGTTTCTTGGTGTTGGCATGTGCCAAGCTCTGTGAGACCCTGCAGGTGGTGATGTAGAGACGGGGTTCCTATGCTAATGGGGGGAGGGGTCCAACACATCACATAGTTGAAGGGGGGCTAATGATGGAGATGGTCATTGTGGAGTGGGCCCTTGGGAGGTGTGTGGAGGTGGAAGAGTGAGTAAAAACTCATCCAGGTGGAGAGCAAGTCATTTTTCTCTCCAGAGTCCTGGAGCCCCAGTTGTGAAGCAGAACTACAGTTGTCCCCAGTTATCTGAGGTTTTCTTTGCCATGGCTTTTTAATTACCTGTGGTCAACCATAGTTCAAAAATATTAAATAGAAAATTCCAGAAATAAACTATTCCTAAGTTCTGAGTAGTGGGTACCTTCCTTCCTGTTTCATCTCCCACCTGGGATATGACTCACCCTCTCACTCAGAGTATCCATGCTGTGTATGCCACCTGCCCGTTAGTAACTTAGTAACCATCTTGGTTATCAGCTCAACTGTGGAGGTACTTCGGTGCTTGTGTTTAAGTAACACTTATTTTAATAATAGCCACAAAGCCTAAGAATAGTGATGTTGGCAATTCAGATACGCCCAATAGAAGCCACAGAGTGTCTCCTCTAATTGAAAAAGTGGAAGTTCTTGACTTAATGAGAAAAAAAAAAATTGTATGCTCAGGTTGCTAAGATCTACAGTGAGAATAAATGTTCTATCCATGAAATCAAGAAGAAGGAAAAAGAAATCCATGTTGGTTTTTCTGCCAAACTGCAAAAGTTAGAGCCACAGTTAAGATGGAAAAGGTGCCAAATTTGCATATATACACAAGGGAAAAAACAGTATCTGTAGAGTTCTGGGCCATCTTGGTTTTGAGCACTGACCTGGGGTCTGGAAGGCTCCTCCTGAGGATCAGGGGAGTCTACTAATTCCCACGGCAGCCAGCGCAGGCCTGGACCCGGTGACCTACAAGGCCCTATTACCCAGAGTTCCCACGGTCCTGTGAGTGGGAAGCAGAACCCTGCAGGGAGCTCAGCACCCACCACGGTGGGGCAGGCTCTGAGCACGCTCGCTGGTGCTGCTGCCGGTGCCACTTAGATCATGCTTGGCCCACGTCCAGGGAGGGTTCATGTCCTTTGGCTGGATTCGTTGTCGTGTCAACAAGAGCTGCCAAGATCCTCCGGCAGGACCTGAGGGTGCTCTCCAGATGTGCCTGCCAGTCACTTCTCCTCCCCAGGTGGAGCCCCCTCTGGGACAAGCACCTCTCTAAACTTTGTCCTTTTTGGGGGGATGGTGGGGTACTGAGGATTGACCTTGGGGGCACTCGAGCACTGAGCCACATCCCCAGCCCTATTTTGTATTTTATTTAGAGACAGGGTCTCACTGAGTTGCTTAGAGCCTTGCTTTTGCTGAGGCTGGATTTGAACTCTCGATCCTCCTGCCTCAGCCTCCCAAGTCGCTGGGATGACAGGCATGCACCACCAAGCCCAGCTAAACTTAGACCTTGACCTCGAAGAATATCATGATAGGAAAAGTTCCTATGCTTGTCCCCTGGCCCCGGGCATCCTCCCACCTTAATAATCTCCTCATTGCTGAAATCTGGCTCCAATAGCCAAGAGGTTCTAAGTGCTCCTAGACGGTGGCACCTAACATCTGAAATCTGTTCCCTCAATCTCCTATGCAAATGAGCAGGCAGCCTGGCATGTGGCACCTGTAAGGAGTGGAGGCTGAGGCAGGAGGATCATGAGTTCAAGGCCAGCCTCAGCAATGGCAAGGCACTAAGCAACTCAGTGAGACCCTGTCTCTAAATAAAATACAAAATAGGGCTGGAGGTGTGGCTTGGTGGTTGAGTGCCCCTGAGTTCAATCCCTGGTACCAAAAAAAAAAAAAAAAAGAGCGAGTTTCCTGTTTCAGAAGCTGAGCTCACCAAGGCCCAGCGAGGCTGGCGACCTGCCTTTCTAAGAAGCAGTGGCGAGGGTTTGCCTCAACGTCAAAGTCTTGGCCAGGTCACCGTCTCTCTGGGTCTCAGTTTCCCTGCCACAAAGCCTGGGCAGTGAAATCACCCGTGCCCGACGCTGCAGGTGGGCGTGGGAAATCAGGTGATGTCATGCTCTGAATAGTGTGTGGGCCGCTGGGATCCTGGGAACAACCATAACGGGCCACGTTCAAAGGTGTGGCTGTGTGTTTGTCTATTTAAAGACAGGGGACGTCCCTGGAGTGACCCAAGAGTCTTGAAAAAGCATTCCTGCTCCATGACAGCCATTTGAAAATCGAACGTTCCACCTGGGGCTATTGAAGTGACACGGTGTGAATAGAACATCTGCTGCCAGGATCTGGGTGTGGTTTGGGGAAGACTAATCAGTAATCAGCTGGTGTACCTGTGTGTCATTTTAGCACTTAGGGAAGCACTTCCCTATCCGTGGACCCTTGGATGGTTTCATTCCAGGGTGCAGCTTTGGAGACTGAGATACTGGAAAGTTCCTGGTCCACACACTGAGCAACTGTGTGACTGGGGAGGTCCCATGGCCTGCCCAGACCTCAGTTTCTTCGTCTGTAAAATAGGGGCAGTTGTGTTCCAAGAGCAGTTCAGATGACTGAGCTTGGTGACTCACAGCAAGTACTTTAAAGAGCTTGGTACCAAGTGGGCACTCAGTGGAACTTAGTCAGTACTGATCCTGTTGTTTGGATTCCCGTGCCCACTGTCACGCACCCAGGGCTCTTCCTGATGCATCTCCTGTTCCCGAGGGGAGTAGAATTTGACTCTAGCAGAGGAAGTACTGGGGATAGAGGGAGAAAATTGTATTCCATGCACATGTGATCATGTCAGAATGAACCCACTGTTATATATCTATCTACAATGCATCAATGGAGACCTTTGAAAAATGTGACTCTGGCACAGCTGTGGCCTCTCCTGGGGTGGCCTGGCCAGTGGGTGGCAGGCCCCAGCTCCAGCTGCGGGTCCTGACCTCACAGTTGCTGAATATTCAGGAGCTCTGTGCTGGTCGATCTTCAAAGACCTTTGTTCACGGTTAATAAGCGCTTTGTTGCTGCCCAGAGAGGGGCGCGGCTGAGTCGGCCCTGGACGCTGTTACACATGGCGCGTGTCACATCCTTGGGGTGTGCTGGGTCTGCAGATGTGGGAGGCCCTGGGTGTGGGAGGTTCCTGGCCGTGGGCAGAGCCCTAGGCGCGTGTCTGTGTGTCATCTGTGGCCGGACAGTCGTTCTGTTGTGTCTGAATGTGTCCATCAGAGAGAGGGGCGGTCATCCCAGATCGGAACAGCTGGGCGCAGCTGGACTGCCCTCTGGGCACCGGGCTGTGACCCTCTACCCATCAGCGGGCCTGTGCGACCGACCCGGCCTGAGCCTCGCAGCCTCCAGAGCAGCCCCTTAAAGTGTGGTCAGGCCATGGGCCTCAGTGGCCTCCATCCGGGTTACGACCTGATCTGACGGTCATGACCGTGCCCTCCAAGCCCGCTTGGGTCTCACCCCGGCCACTTCTCCAGTACCCGGGGGCTTCAGCCGTGTGTTATTTCTGCTGGTTCCCATGTCTGGTGAGGGTGGCCTGGGGTCTGGGGACAGAAGCCCAGGATCTTGGCTCTTGCTGTCACCCAGTTCCGTGGCCTTTCTCCCTGTAGCGTAGGGTCTGCCCCTGCTTGTAGCTGCCCCAGGGAAGCCGAACTTCTTACCCAGAGCCCCGGGCTCAGGAGCTACAGACGAGAGGCCACCAGGCCCTTTGATGACCTAGGGCTGGAACGGAGAGCACTCCTCCTGTTGTGTCCTTTGGTTAAAATAAGTCACAGGTCCTGCTCAGAATTAGAGCTCTGGTGTTGTTCAGCTTAAAGCTCGTTTGCACACACACGTGCAGAAAGTGAACGCATTTGCAGACTGTGATCACTATTATTTTGTGTGAGTGCTGAGCACTGTGAACAGCATGGGGTCCAGGTGACTCTGCTCCTGGCCCTGGCTGGTGAATATCTGCAAGGTGGTGGCCTCCGTGGGCTGGTGACTCCAGGCAGGTTTGTGTGTTGGCCCCCAGGCCTGCCGCAGTGAAGGGCGGTTTTCCTCTCTCCCCCAGAGAATCAGTCGGTGGAAGGCTTCTCCTCGCCACCTGTGAACTTCCTGCAAGAATTGCCAAGCTACCGCTCGGTGGCCCGCAGGAGGACCACCATCCTTCCCCGGGACAAGCAGAGCGGCACCCTGCTGAAGCCCGCCGACTCCTACGGCTCCCACCTGGAGGGAGGCATCACCAAGAACCTCAGCAGCCAGTCCATCCGCAAGTACGCGCTCAACATCTCCGAGAAGCGGCGACTGAGGTGCGCGACAGCAGGGGGCTGCGCAGTGCTCCGCGCGGGGAAGAGCTTGTGCACGGGCCGTGTTCCCTGGGAGCTCACGTCACTGGACCTTGCTTCCTTAGGGCTGCCGAGCGGTCACGGAGACACCCAAACCCGCGACAGCTCAGCAGATTATCAGCCTCCTCCTCCTGCTCTTGGTGCTCCTCCTCCTCTTGGTGCTCCTCCTCCTCCTGCTCCTGATGCTGTTCCTCCTCCTCTTCCTCCTCCTCCTCCTGATGCTGCTCCTCCTCCTCTTCCTCCTCCTCCTCCTCCTCTGATCCTGATGCTCCTCCTCCTCCTCCTCCTGCTGCTGCTTCTCCTCCTCTTCCTCCTCCTCCCCCTCCTCCTCCTCCTGCTCCTGATGCTGCTCCTCCTCCTCTTCCTCCTCCTCCTCCTGATGCTGCTTCTCCTTCTCTTCCTCCTCCTCTTCTTCCTCCTTCTCCTCCTGCTCCTGATGCTCCTCCTCCTGCTCCTGATGCTCCTCCCCCCTCCTCCTCCTCCTTCTCTTCCTCCTCCTCCTCCTCCTCCTTCTCTTCCTCCTCCTCTTCCTCCTCCTCCTTCTCTTCCTCCTCCTCCTCCTCCTCCTTCTCCTCCTGCTCCCGATGTTCCTCCTCCTCCTGCTCCTCCCCATCCTCCTCCTCCTCCTCAATCCTAGGGATTGAACCCAGGGATGCTCTACCCCTGAGCCACATCCCCAGCTTGTTTTATTTTGAGACAGGGTCTCCTTAAGTTGCTGAGCCTGGCCTTGAATTTGCGATCCTCCTGCCTCAGCCTCTTGACAGCTGGGTTTCCGAGCCTGCTCCACCAGGCCTGGCTGAGAGGAGGACTTTGTAGTCTGCCATCCCCATCATTCCTGCAGAATTCAATCCCTAGGATTTTTCCCATTGGTCTGACACAGTGGCTGAAGTGGTATTTCTGCCTAACGCTTGATCTGAGGCTGCCCGGGGCAGTAGCATGGACATAGTGCATGGCGCCACACTTTCCCTTGTAGCTTTACAAACCTGTGGTGGTTTTTCTTTTCTTTTTATTTATTTAGGTGTTGGGCATGGAACCCAGGGTCATGCACGCTAGGCGAGTGCTCTGCATTGAGCTGTACCCCCAGGTCTCTGATTTTGAATATGGGGGTAGGTTGTCATATGTGTTCAAAAACATGGGAATAAAGCCAGACTTTACAAGTATCCTTTATTTCCCACTATTTCAGACTGATGGATTTTGAATTCTTGTAAAATACCTCTGCTGTATGCCAAGCCTCTCCACATCCAAGAAGGAAACACATTTTCTATTTTTCTTTCCTTTTTTTTAATAACCCGGGATTGAACTCAGGGACACTTATCCACTGAGCCCCATCCCCAGTCCTATTTTGTATTTTATTTAGAGACAGGGTCTCACTGAGTTGCTTAGCGCCTCGCTTTTGCTGAGGCTGGCTTTGAACTCACAATCCTCCTGCTTCAGCCTCCCCAGCCGCTGGGATGACAGGATGACAGGCGTGTGCCACCACTGAAATTGCATTTCCTTCTGCCCAGAAATTCCCGAGCTGGTTGTAGAAGTGGCACTGATAGAACCCGAGGGCAGGGCCGGGTCTGACTGATTTCACAGTGAACCTTAGAACTTGGTGACCACAGGACACAGGACGGCAGAAATGATAACCCCAGAGCTGCTAGCTCCTGTGCATGACCCAGCGGTGCTGTCCGGGCCCCTGGTTCCCTCTGACCTGCCCCCAGCCTGGGTTTCTCAGCCTCTGCACTGTTGGTCCTCCACCTGCAGGGACAGGTGACTTGTGGGCTCTGCCTTGTCGGATGAAGCCACATCCCTGGCCTCTACCTGCTGATGCCAATAGCATCTTCCCCCCAGAGGTTGTGACAGTCAAGAGTGTCCCCAGATATGGCCTGATGTGCCCTGGGGTGGGGAAAATCGTCCCCAGTCGGAACTGCTAGTGGAGGGGTCGGTACTTTATCAACCCAACCACACATCAGGCACTGGAGGCTCGTTTGAGGAAGGCTCGAGCCTCTCCCCTGGACCGGAGTCCCCTGTCGGATGGAGGAGGACAGGCTGAAGGGAGGGTGGAGGCGGGTGCCACATGCTTGGGGACAAGCCAGTCACTGGTTGTGCCGCTCAAGTATGCTTCCCCACACTCCTCCCCGCCCCCCTCTCCCCTGCCGGCCTTGGGCACCCTCTCTTTCCCCTGTGTCCCCCGCCCCTCCACCACCTTGGCCTTGGGCTCCTCCTGCAGATCTCCCCAGGGAGCCGTGGTTGTGGGACCTCGGGATGGCTGGACATTGTCTGCAAAGGCTACGATAACGTGGCAGCTGCGGGGCCCCACGTGGCCTCTGTCACACCCCTGGGCTCTGCTTTTGTAGCAGGACAGCAGACAATTCCTAGTGACCGGCGTGGCCCAGTGTGGCCCAGCGTGGCCGGGCCCCTGCAGCCCTGCATTTACCGGCACAGACATGAGAATTTCATGTGCTTTCCCGATGTTAATTTTTTAACATCTTTTAATTTTTTTAACCATTTAAAACTGCGAAAGGCAGTCACAGCTGGTGGCTCGGTGTGGTGCATGGTCACTAACTTGCTGATCCTGTCAGCCAGGACATGTGCATCTCATCGGCCAGGAAGTTTTGTCCCCAGGGCCCCAGAGGGCATTTGACAATGTGTGGAGATGGATTAGTTGTCACAACGGAGGGATGAGCTCCTGGCATCGAGGCAGTAGAGTGGGAAGGCCACCAAGCCTCCTCCTGTGCGCAGGACGGCTCCCTGGTGAGGGACTGTCAGCCATGCGGGGTTGAGCAGCTGGTAGCGGCTCAGCTGGTGCCTGACTCACAAGGACGCTGACGGAGGGGCTGATGGAGGGGCTGACAGAGGAGGCGAGACTGGTTTTAACAGCAGGACATACCAAGACCCCGAGGGCAGGGTCAGGAAATCGAGGGAGAGACCACGGTAAGACAGAGGGGCCTGGAGGCTGCCTGCCTGAGAGGACTTGGATCCTCACCGTAAGGAGGAGCTGTTCATTCTGTGCATAGTGATGGGACATAACCTAGACTATATCTCTGATCTCTCTGTCTGTCTGTCTATGCACCTGAATGTAATCCACACTCATGGGAAGGCGGTTTGCTTCCCGTGGATACAGGAGCAGTGCGTGTTGTTGATCCGGGGACTCTGAACTCTGTGCTCATCAGGGTACACATACTTAATGAGCACCTACTAAGTGCCAGGTGCCATGCTAGGTGCTGGGGATAGAGTGCTCAGCAAAGCAGGCCCTGGGCAGGATTGTCACGGAGCCTGCTGTGTGCTAGGCACAGAGGCCACAACCACAAATCCCACATATTCTTGAGCTTTAAAGAGCTTGCGGTGTAGAGGGGGAGACGGACATTGAACTACTGTACCACTGAGGAGGATGAGGTATGGAAAGAAGGGGTGTCCTGAGCAGGAGGACGGGGAGCCTGACCTACTGAGTATGACCTACTGAGGTGGAGGACCAGGTCAGATGTGGCTCTGTAGAGTCACTTTACTGGGTGCAGAGTAGCCGTCACGTGGATGTCATTGTGATGAAGTGCACATCCCATAAAACTGACCCCTTAAATCACCGACAGTGCCTAATTCTGTGACGCTGAGTGCGTTGAGAGTGTTGTGCAGCCGTCGTGGTTGTCCACTCCCAGAAATGGTTTCTCCAACCTAGTGGAAAACTGTACCTTTTAAACAGCCATATCCTGTTCCCCACTCCCCAATCCTGGGCAACTGGGAACCTGCTTTCTGTGTCTATAAATCTGCCAGTTCTAAACATTCCATGTAAATGGAAACATACAGCAAGTGGCCTTTTGTGTTTGGAGTCATTTCAAGTTCTATCAGGTATCATTACTTTATTTTTTTTTCATGGCTGAGTAATATTCCACCACATAGAGACAGACTACTTTTTGCTTATCTGTTTTTCCATTCGTGGACATTTGGGTTGTTTCCATCTTTTGGCTTTGAATAATGCTCCTATGCACATTCAGAGTGAGTTTTTTATGTGAGAACCCTCTTTTCATTTATTCTGGAATCGTAGGTAGAAGTGGAATTCCGGGTTCTATGATAAGTCTGTGTTTGACATTTGGAGGAACCGCCAACTGTCTCCCATAGGGGCCGTGCCCAGCAGCTGATCACGAGGACCCTCTGCTGGAGCCCTCCTGGATGCGGATGCCGAGGTCTGACGCTGTTGCTGCTGTCATTGTCATGGTCATTTTTTTTTTTTTTTTTAAATGCAGGGACATTCAGGAGACCCAGATGAAGTACCTGTCTGAGTGGGATCAGTGGAAGCAGTACAGCAGCAAGTCTTGGAAGCGGTTCCTCGAGAAGGCGCGCGAGATGACCACCCACCTGGAGCTGTGGCGCAAGGACATCCGCAGCATAGAAGGTACCTGGACCTGGCTCCGCACAGTCGGTCCCGCTACAGGCGCCCGGCCCCGCTCTCCCCAGGCTCAGCCGACAGGGAGCTTTTCCTCCTGCGACAGACGTGAGCAGCAAGCCACGCTTGGGCTTAGCAGGGCCAGTGGCACCAGGAGAAGCACAGGGGCCCTGCTCCGGAGTCGCCTGGGTATCTGCTGTGCTAATGGAGATGCTCAGGATGTTCCTCTTATTCCAGCCCAGATGTGTCGCTTGGTGTCACCAAACTGCGTGTCTGCATTTTTATACATTTATAAGCAGTATCGAGGGACAGGGGTCAGAGGTATTGCCACCCCACCACAGCTGCCGGTGGCTATGGAAACACTAGGAATCGCAGCTTCCCCATGATGGGGAGAATAGGGGCCACAGGTTATAGTCACAGGATACCATAGACGGGGGCTTCATAGAAATGAATTTCGAGCTGGGCGCTGTGGCACACACCTGTAATTCCAGTGGCTTTGGAGGCTGAGACAGAAGGATAGGAAGTTTGAGGCCAGTCTCAGCAACTTAGTGAGACCCTGTCTTAAATGAATGAGTGAGTGAATGAATGAATGAATACAAATAAAAGAAAGACAAAGGAAGAAAGAGGAATGTTTTTCTTTAGAGTTCTAGAAGCTGGACAAGCCTTGCTAAGTGCCCATCTGACTCTGTGAGTGTTAAGAGGCTGGGAGACCCTGGAAGGGACCAGCAGGAGCCCCCTGGTGTGTCTCTCCTTACAAGGGCACTGATCCCATCACGAGGCCCCGCCCTCATGACCTCATCCTTAATCACCTCCCCAAGACCCACCTTCAACACCATCACCTTGAGGGGCTGGGGTTCCAGTGTACGGAATTTGGAAGGTGGGGATAATATGGGAATATTCAGTGCACAAAAATGAGAAGTTATGCCAAAATATGAAATCAGAAATATTCAATATCTGGGTGACTTAGGCAAGTTGTGGAGGTGGGGCCCTCTCAGGGTTACATAGTTTCCACCAAAACCCACAAGGATGTACAAGCACCAGCTCACACTGCTAAGGCGGAAACTTTGTAAAGGTGTTCATAAGAAATGTGGCAGGGTAAGTATGGAAGAATGGATCGCTTCCATTATTCCTATTAAAAAATATAACAATTGGTGACCTTTTACCTTTGGTAATATATTACCTTTCATTGATCAATTGATTGATTTTTGTACTGGGATAGAACCCAGGGATAGAACCCTAGCCCTTTTTTATTTTTCATTTTGAGACAGAGTCTCACCGAGTTGCTTAGGGCCTCATTAAGTTGCTGAGGCTGGCCTCAAATTTGTGATCCTCCTGCCTCCGCCTCCCATGTTGCTGGGATTACAGGTGTGAGCCTAAAGGGGCTTCATAGGTTCCCTTAAAACTTTAACCACACACTCTGTACTTTTTTCTCTTGAGACTTAAGCATCGTTTGTTTGGAATGTGATCATAGAAGCTAGTCTTTGTTCGTCTTTATGAACCAGGTGTTGTGTTACACGTTTACTCATCTGATCTCAGTGCTCACAGTCACCCTTCATAGAGGTATGCATCACTTGCTTGGCTCAGAGGAGTTAAGGTACTTGTGCCAACTCGCTCAGCCTGGCTGAGACAGGCTGGGCTTTGGGCTCTGCAGTCAGACTTCAGACAGCCTGGCGTTAGCTCGGTCAGGAAATGACGTGTGTGCTAGAGGGTAGCTTCTCCCTGGGGACTGGGACTTTGATTTTCTCCTGTTGCTCTTCTTCTCCTGACGTTCCTTGGCTGGGTGCTCCTTTGGCAGGGATCGAAGGTATCACTCATTTCCTCTGACAAGGTTGCTGGGCGTGGGAGGCAGAGCTTGTGTCATGTACCTTTAGTCTCCGGAGGTAAGTTCTTCGCCCCCACCAAGAACCAGCATGCTCACTCCGGATGCTTCTCACCCTGCTCAGCCTTTTACCTGGTAGGAGACTCAGTCAGTGTGATTGACGGCAGGAAGAAAGAAGAAAATCATGCTCTTTGCAACAGAGGCAGGAAAAGCATCCATCAAACCTCACTTCTCATTCTAACCAAATGAGAACTAGATGAGACCTTTCATAATCTGGTTTTTTAAAGTCTATGGGAATTCAACAGCAGATACCAGATTTAATGAAATATCAAAAAACTTGCCCCCTTGAGATTGAGAATGAAGGAAAGGTGCTCATGATCCCAGATTCTACTCAGCGTCATCCATGATGTCCTGCCTGGTTCAACACAATGGGGTTCGAAGGGATAATAATTGGAAAAGAAGAAATAAAACACCATCCTTTTTTGGCAGATGACATGGTATGGATATAGAAAGTAAGAAAGCAATTATCAGACTTAACCCTCATTAGCCTTGACCTGTGAATTTAGCAAGATTGTTAATTTAACATGCTTTGTGTATAAAATCAGTTGTATCAATTAATTATATTAAATTGCATTTCTAGATACCAGCAAAAATATTTAGAAAATGAATTTTAGTGATATAATTTATAATAGCACCCAAAGTCATATCTATAAACATATCTAAAGAAAGGAGTATAATAATTATGTGCAGAAAATGATAAAATATTATTGAGAGAAACTAAAGAAAACCTATATACCATGTTCATGGAGCAGACGATTCCATATTACCACTTCTCCTCATGTCATCTCAGCAGTGTGTGGGAGTGTGAGTGTGAGTGTGAATGTGAGTGGGTGGAAATGAATAAAGGAGAGAAACTATGATCATCCCAGCAGGTGAAAAGAAAGCATTGATCTAAAATCTGTATTGAAATGCAAAATGTCAAGGATACAGTCCTAGGGCTGTCATAAGGAAGAACTAGCTGAAAGATGCCCCATTCCACACGCGGAGTCTTACTATAAATGTGCCATAATTAAGACAGTCCGGTATTTGAGGTAAGGATAGACCCGTGGAACAGGACAGAGTTCAGAAAAATGTACGTGCATATATAGTGAACGGATTTCCAAAAGTGGGAGGATCCGTCGGTGCTGTTGAGTCATCCAGATATTCACATAGGAAATGACAGGGGGCCCCTTCCCCATCTTTACAGGGTTCTCAAGTGTTTGGTTCAAGGTTGGGAGTAGGTCTGTATGTGAGTAATGCAAACACTGGAAATTAGAACTTGAAAGGCAGCAGGAGAATAAGACATTCTTTCCCTCTGCGCCCCGCCAAGACTCCTCCATCTTCAGCTTTGTCTGGCTGATTGAATCTCCTGTGCGTAGTAGGACAATACTCCTGATGAATGATGTCCAAATTTCTCTTTTTTTTTTCCCCAGGGAAATTTGGCACTGGAATTCAGTCCTATTTTTCCTTCCTGCGGTTCCTGGTGTTGCTGAATTTGGTGATATTTCTGATCATCTTTATGCTGGTCCTGCTCCCTATCTTGTTGACCAAATACAAAATCACCAACAGCACCTTTGTGCTCATTCCGTTAAAAGATATGGGTAAGTTTGAGGCCTGGTTTACTAGTTTACTGGTTTACTCTTTTCACTGTGAACTCACTACAGAGCTTCCTATATGAGGAATCTTCATTCTGAGTCTTAGGTGACTGTATTTAGTCAGGATGAGTGAGATTGTGCTGCAGAAACAAATGACCCCATAACCCTCAGTGCCTAATAACTCCAAAGGTTTATTTCTCACTCACATTCCTTCTCTATCATGGGTTGGTGGTCTACACTCTGGAGCCCAAGCTGATGGGGCTGCCACTCTCTGGCCATAGTCACTGTGGCTCAGGGGGAAAGTACTGGCTCCTGATGCTTCTGCTTGGAGATGCCACGTGGCCTTATTTCTGCCATATCTCTGTGGACAAAGCAAGACACTCAGCCACTTCAGAATTCATCAGAGCATTTGGGAGGAGCAGTGCAGGGTAGGAAAGTGGAAATGTTTAGCAAACATAATGTAACACCCTCCTCCAGGACTTTGAGGTTTTAATCTCTGTTAAGGGTGATGCTCAGGATCTTCATTCCTTGAACAAATATTCATGGAGCACCGACCGGCATGTGCTGGATGACAGCCAGCCACTGGGACTTCAGCAGACAGTTCCTGTCTTCATCCACAGCGTCTGTGTGCTCTGGCAGTAGATGAGCTTTGTGAAATTACAGCACACGATGAACTATGTAACATGAATTTGGCCCTGGCAGGGGCAAAGAATAGGGTGCTGCTAGGTTGAACACTGGGTCCCTGGAGGCTGAAGGATCCCCAGATCCCTCTCTGAAGGCAGAGCCTCTAAGCAGAGCCTGGGGGATGGGGTGAGGAGGAGGCAGCTATTGAAGGACAGGGAGAACTTCTAGGTTAAGGAATGGGTTCTGCCAAGGCTCAGAGCCGGGAAATGAGCCTGCGTCTCAGAGGGGCTGGAAGCCTGGCATGCCGGCTGGCAATCCTGCACAGGGCAGGGCTGGCTGGGAAGCAGCTTAGACGTCATCTGTGTCTGGCTTTCTTTCTTTTTTGTTTTGTAAGCTAGCTGACTGTTGAACCCTGCCCTGGCACCTTAGGTATAGGTAATGAGTGGGCGTGGCCAGGTTCCAGTAATACCTTATTAACAACCCAGGGCAGCCAGCTGCACTTGGCCACCGACTTCTGGGCTGGAGGATGGTGAGGAAGGAGAGCAGGCCTGACTCAGAAGAGAGAGATGGCGTCTCCTCTGTCTACCTTCCTGGGCTCATGCAGCCTTTTGAGCACCTTATCTACACCCAACTGCTGCTAGTCTTTCTCTGCCATTGGTGGTGAGCTTTCCAAGGGCAGGAAACACCTCTGATTTATGTTTTTATCCCCAACATCCATCTAGGGCATAGTGGTGAAGAAACGTTTGTTGAATGAATACACAGACACACTCATGTTAGAATTAAAAGATGGTAGAGCTGGGATTGGGTTTTGGGGGAACTGATTCAACACCTTTATTTGATTTATTTATTGGTTCTGAGGATTGAACCCAGGGGTCTTAACCACTCCCCAGGTCCCTTCTAAAATATTTTACTTAGAGACAGGGTTTCACTGAGTTGTTTAGGGCCTCGCTGTTGCTGAGGCTGACTTTGACTCTCTGCTCCTCCTGCCTCAGCCTCCCCAGACACTGGGATTGCAGGCGTGCGCCACTGCACCCGGTAATGCCTTTATTTTAACAAAGGGGAAACCAAAGCCGTCCAAAAGAGGTGGTAGATTGAGTTCTTTTCCTGAATTTGTCACTTTCCTGTAAGTGTGACTTTAAGGTGACTCCCACTGTGGGTAGTGAATTCTCCTCATCTCATGGTTACTGACCCTTGCTGCATGACTCATTTTGTCTAGCAAAGTGCTGACTTGAAATGCCCTCTTGTTGTGTCCCTGTGACATCCTATAGAAGAGCATGCCCCAGGTACACGTTGCCTCTTCAGCCCAGGCTCCAGAGTGAGGTTCTGTGGAATAGACCCAAGCCCAACAAACGTTCAGCCTAAATCAGCTGAATGAACTGCAGCTGCAAGCCCACGAGTGAGACAACAAACCTTTGACTTTTTTGGTCACTGAGACTGCGAGATCATTTGTTACGCAGTGGTAGCTGATACATGCATCAGGGGAGGGAGGGAGTGGTCCGAGCATACGGTAGTATCACTAAAACCGGTGCTAGGATTGTGTTCAATAATTACAGATATGTAAATATATGCATTTTTAATGAAACTGAAGGGATGATACAGATGTAAAAGATCTTATATATCAGCTGTGCTTAAAATGGGATAACAGTTCTGTCAATCACATATCTCAAAGCACGTACAAACATGAACACAGAAGCAGGAGACACACAAGCAGAAAGTGTTCTGAATGTGAACTCAGTACAAAATGCACAGAAAAGATATATGGCCTCCAAGTCCAGGAAGAATTATGAAGGAACTGCTAGAAAGAGAAGCAGAAGAAAAATAGAAATAAAGATAAATGTTATCGTATTTAGATGCTTTGGGTTTGGAAACAAAAAATCAGAAAGGTATGCACACATGCATGCACAGATATGCAGATCTCTGAGACACATGTAAATGTGCATAGTTATGTGCTGATGCACGCAAATTGCCACAGAGGAAGGAGTCCCAGAGACCGCAGACTGTGGCCAACCGACCTTCTTGCTTTTGTGTCTTGCAGATATCCAGTGCACCATATACCCCATAAGTAGTTCTGGACTTATTTACTTTTACAGTTACATCATAGACTTGCTTTCTGGCACTGTAAGTATTTAACCCAACCTTCTTTTGGACCCTTCCAAGTGCTAGAAGGGGGTTGACGCAAAGCTCGGTTTCCTGCATGTCCACGGTGAGAGCCAAACACCAGTGTGGACGCCTCACCCGGTGAAAGAAGCAGGATGCGTGGTGACCTGCTGGGACCCACGGGAAATGCATTTTGTGGCTCTCAGCGGTGTCCTTTTCCCCTTGTCCCTGCCACCTTCATATTGATCCACAACAAGAGGCTGAGTTTGCCCACAGAAAGAAGGTTCAGAGACAACAGAGCTGGAGAGAGTCGATTGATTCCTCTGACCCTGAAAAGTTTAGGGCGTGGCTGAGGCTGAGGCTCCTGTACCCAGAAACCCCACATGGAGACGTGTGATTCGAAGACTCAGAGCACACGTGGCCACCTGCCCGTCACAGGCACACACACACGGTGCACACGTGTGGACATACACAGTTCCCTGGAAATCCCTTAAATGTTTATTGATCCCAGGCTAATCCCTTGGCTTCAGATGAAATAAATCTTATATTTCCAGGCCCTGGGGAGTTTTGCCCCGTAGGATTCATGTAGTTGGGTTAAGTTTTTTATGGTCTGTGTGCCAAGGCTTTGGGAGAGGAGAAGAGAATGTGTACTTTTGTTTCTATTAGAAGATTCACTTAATTACTTAGATAATGTGAGACTGCTGCATAGTTGTTGTGAAAAAGAATGTATACAGAGTGAAAGTGCCTCCCCCCGCCACCAGAGGGCAGCAGACCTTCCACACCAGGGTTTGCCTCTCCCTGATCTTTATACACTTCATGGTCTTTTCTTTTTTGGTACCAGGGATTTAACCCAGGGGCACTTAACCACTGAGCCACATCCCCAGTCCTATTTTGTATTTTGTTTAGAGACAGGGCCTTGCTGAGTTGCTCAGGCTGGCTTTGAACTCGCGATCCTCCCACCTCAGCCTCCTGAGCTGCTGGGATTACCTGCTGTGCACCGCTGAGCGCAGCCCACTTCATGGTCTTGCTTGCTGTTTCGTGGTGTGGATTTTTCACGTCCCCTGTTGATGGATATCAGGTCGCCTCTGTTTTTCCCCTTGGTAAACACGCCGTGGGGAACATCTCTCTGCTGCCTGCCCTGTTCCTACTTTCCTTGTGTGTGGCCTCTTCCCTTCCTTGGCATGTCCCTGCCACCCACGGAGCTATCTGAAGTGTCCCTTCCTTCACACCATAAGAAGAATCTTCTGTGCTGTTTTTTACAAAGGATACCTTTGGGGTTGGAAAATAAATCCTTGTTTTATTTTTTTGTTGTTGTTGCAGAGCTTTGCATGCTAAGCAAGGCCTCTACCACTGAGCTATACCCCCAAGCCTGTTTTTTTATTATTTTCTTAAGTTGCATTGAGATAACATCCACTTGCCCTATAATTCAGTCACTTCAAACATACAGTTGAATGGTTTTCGGTATGTTCAGAGGCATGCTATGATCACCACAGCCAATTTTAAAACCTTTTCATTATCTCAAAAGAAAGCCTATACCTCTTAGCTATTACCTCCCAGTCTCCAAATCTGCCCTGAGCAGTTGTTAATATACTTCGTCTCAAAAATGCCTATTTTGGAATCTTCTCAGTGATAGAGTGTTTGCCTAGCATTTACAGAGTTCTGGGTTCAATCTCCAGAACTTAAAAAAAAAAAAAATTACACAGAACAAAAAATAAACAGATGGAATCATATACTATGTGGCCTTCTGTGAATGGCTTCTTTCACTTGCTGTCGCGTTTTCAAGGTTCATGCAGGCTGCAGAGGTCAGTACCTTGTTCCTTTTCCTGGTGCAATATCCTGTTGGAGGATGTGTCTATGGAGGAAGTCTGCATGGTGTGCATCTGCTCAGGATGGATGTTGGAGTTGTTTCACATCTTTGATCTGCTATGCACAGTGCTGCCATCGTGTGGACATATGCCTTCATTCCTCTTGGGTAGATACCCAAGGAATGGAACCACTGGGTCCCATGGTAACCCTGGGTTTAGCATTTTGAGAAACTGCCCCTCCTCCAAGCTACCTACTCTACCTTGCATTCTTTCCAGCAGCTCATGAGCATTCCAGTTTCTCCATATCCTTATCAACACTTGTCTTTATCTGACCTCATCCTAGCCATCTTAGATTGTGTGGAGTGGTATCTCTTTGTGGATTTTATTTGCATTTCCCTCATGACTAATAACACTGAGCATCCTTCCATGAGCTCAGTGGCCATTTCTGCATCTTTTTTTTTGACAAGCATCTATTTGGATTCTTTGCTTGTTTTAAAATTGGATTATCTGTCTTTTGATTGTTGAGTTATGAGTTCTTTTTTTTTAAAACAATGTTCAAAGTGTATTTTTTTCTTAGTTGTAGATGGACACAGTACCTTTATTTTGTTTATTTATTATTTTTATGTGGTGCTGAGGATCGAACCCAGTGCCCCACACGTGTAAGGCAAGCGCTCTACCGCTGAGCCACAACTCCAGCCCCAAGTTATGAGTTCTTTATATATGCTAGGTACAACTCTTGAAGCATAAATGTTTTTAATTTTGCTGGTGAATTTTTAAAATTTATGTTTTTTTCTTTTATTGCTTGTGCTTTGGGTGTCCTTAAGCATTTATTACTAAATCTAAGGCATGAGGATTTTTATTTTTATCGTGGTAAACACATAGCAGAAAACTCACCATCTTAATCACTTTTAAGTGTAAATGCAGAAGTGTCAAGGTTATCCACATTGTTGCACAACAGATCTCTACCAGCTTTCTCATCTTGCAAATCTGAAATTCTATATTCATTAAACAATTGCCCCTTTGCCCTCCCTCCAAGTCCCTGGCATCTACCATTATACTTTGTGTGTCTGTGAACTTGACTACTCTAGAGACTTCATACGATCAAGAATCCTGCAGTCTTTGTCTTTTTGTGACTGGATTTTCTCACTGAGAATAATGTCCCTAAGGTTTGTGTGAGTTGTAGCAAGTAGGACTTCCTGCCTTCCCAAGACTGAGTCATATCGCATTTGCTATCGTTTGTTCAGGGTTATGAAGATTCAGTTCTCTGTTGTCTTCTAAACACTTTATGGTTTGGGCTCTTTCCTTTGGTCCATCTTAAGCTAATCTTCATATGCAATGTGAGGTCGAGGTCCAACTTCATTCTTTTGCATGTGATTAGCTCATGGTCTCAGTGTGATTCATTGAAAAGATTGCTGTTTCCCCTTATCAAAAAAAAAATCAATTGGCTGTAGATATATCGGTTCATTTCTGGACTCCAGGTCTGTGCTGTTGATGAACATGTCTATTCTTATTGCCAGTGCTGCACCATCGTGGTCACTGTTGCTCTGTAGTAAGTTTGGAAGTGGGAACACATGA
Organism: Marmota flaviventris; assembly: GCF_047511675.1. Classification (NCBI taxonomy): domain Eukaryota; kingdom Metazoa; phylum Chordata; class Mammalia; order Rodentia; family Sciuridae; genus Marmota; species Marmota flaviventris. The sequence goes on along the minus strand of NC_092516.1, from coordinate 13,307,646 downwards.
GTCCTCCAGTTTTGTTCTTTCTTTCCCAAGATTGTTCTGGGTCTCTTGCAGCTTCCTGGGTCTCTTGCAGCTTGTAAACTGTAAGATCAACTTGTCAATTTCTACAGAGAAGCCAGCTGGGATTCTCACAGGGTTTGTGTTGTATCTGTAGATCCTTTTATAGAGTATTATCATGGATCTCCTGATCCATGAACATGGGATGTTTTCCTGTTTACTTTGATTTTTTTCCCCCAACAATGATTTATAGTATTTAGAGTATAAGATTTGCACTTCCATTATTTTTTTTCTTTTTTGGTGCTGTGGCACAAATTTATTTTGAATGATTTCACCCCATATTTTTATGCTTGGGTTTTGCCTTATTCCCCAGACACTAACTGAGGACCCCCTAGTCTCCTGGGGCTCTTCTGATGTCTAGGGAATATAGAGATGAACAAAGACATGGTATGTGAGTTCCTTGAGTCAGAGACTACTCTTCTGGTTGCCTGCCCTGAGCTCACCAGGCCAACCTCATGTCCTTGACTTGATTTCAGGGTTTCTTGGAGGAGACCAGCCTCTTTTATGGACATTACACCATCCATGGTATAAAGTTCCAGAACTTCACCTATGATCTGCCCTTGGCTTACTTGATAAGCACAATTGCCTACCTGGCCTTGAGCCTCCTTTGGATCGTGAAAAGGTAAGTTTACTCTGTCATTGCCTTTAAAAAAAAAAAAAAAAAGAATTACTGTTGGTGACTAGAGTCTCTTAGGACTCTGTGGACTCTGGAAACTGTTGCCCAAAAGATGAGCAGAGTCCAGGTTGGGCTTTGTGGGGAAGCCCTGGAGGAAAAGGGAGTCAGGATTGGAGAGCTGGAGTTCTTCAGTCAGTTGTTACTGGGCATATCTGGCAATTCCACGTCCATTGCAAGTGGCGGAAATCCAACTCTGTCTCACTGGGACAGAGGGGAATTGAGTGGCATCTTGGGAACCAAGATGTATAAAAGTTACTAGATGATAGAATTTACTAGATGTATAAAAGAAGACTATTTTCAACAATGGTCTATGTGGTCAGCTGTGACGTACGTTTAGAATGGTCCAAAACTTGACGTTATCAAAATGGGCCCCCAATACACCCATGTCTAACTTCTTATTTCTCATTTTGGATAAAGCGCTTTATTCATGGGCCTGTATTTTGCTGCTGCTGTTATAAGGAGGATGTTTGTGTTTGGGGGTCAGGTCGGTGGAAGGGTTCAAAATCAACCTGATTCGGAGTGAGGAGCACTTCCAGAGTTACTGCAACAAGATCTTTGCGGGCTGGGACTTCTGCATCACCAACCGCAGCATGGCGGACCTGAAACACAGCAGCTTGCGGTACGAGCTCCGAGTGAGTGCTGCTGGGTTTCCCGGGGGGGGGGGGTCCTCATCAGCCAGGTCAGGCCTTGGGAGGCTGTTTGCAGCTTTTAGAGGATCTAGACAGGGCCCACCTGTCTCAGGTGCTTAGCCTGCTTCCCCTCTGTCATTACCAAGGCTCTTGGCAGCAAACGGCTCATCAGGGTTGATTACGTTCAACCCACACAGGGGTTCTGGTGAATGGGGGCTAGGAAGGGAGGCAGGGACCCAGTGGGTTTCTTCCCTAGTATCTGACCCTGTTATTTCCCCACTTGATGAAAGCCTGTCATCAATGTTACTTGTGCCAAGAAATGGGACGAAGGAGGGAATGCTATAATGATAGGGTAGAGTGGAGAGATTATGAGAAAGTACAAGAGAATTTCCAAATTAAGAAGGAGAAAAGGAGTGATGAAGAATATTTTGGTAAAATCCACCCAAAAAAATGGAGGGTGGGACAAGCCAAAACCAAAAGCTCAATAAGGTAAGGGGGGCAGGAATAAAATCAAATGTGTTATTTCTTACACTAAATATGAACACATCAAATTTTCCTATTGAAATCAGAGACTACCAGATGGACCTAAAAAATAGCATCCACCTATGTGCTGTTTAAAGAAATGTGTGAGTAATGTCATTAATAAATTAATGGTTTAGTTTACATATTTATTGTAAAGCCTAATTTCTGTCTTACATAAAAGGCTCTACCTTGAATATAGGCCATTAATAGACATAAAATGTAGCTGGGCTTAGTCTGGGAAGGTGTCTTCTGGGCTGTGAATATTTAAAGGAAGTTGTAAATGGATGGGGAGGGTATCACCGTGTCCATTCCCTAATATCTCTGTGTCTCAGTGCTCACAAATGAGCTTTCTCTGGTCCTCAGGCGGATCTAGAGGAAGAAAGAATACGGCAGAAAATAGCTGAAAGGACCTCAGAAGAAACGATACGCATTTACTCTTTGAGACTGTTTTTGAACTGTATTGTTCTGGCTGTTTTAGCAGCATGCTTCTATGCCATCTACATAGCAACTATCTTCTCCCAAGAACACATGAAGAAGGTAAGCCCCCCACGAGAGTCAATTTAATGTGCACTCTGGGTGCCCTGGTGTGGGGCATTATGTGAAGTGCAAACCTGAGTGGTCGATGCCCACGTCATTTCTGCATACACACGGAGATTGAAGTTTGACTGATCGAGAACTGAAAATCAGAGGTGATCAGTGATCACTTTTAAGAGAAATTTTAGAAAGCATCTAAAGTTGTTTTCGAGATACCCCATTCTTCCAGAAATTCACAATATGCGAATTCAGGCTGAACTGCTTGCATTTGATCCCTCATCTACTCACTATCTGGAGCCTCAGTTTACCTAAAATCGTGGCAGTTTTAAAAATCCAGTTGAACTGAGCATAGCGGCATGAATCTGTAATCCCACCTACACAGGAGGCTGAGGCAGGAGGATCTCAAGTTTGAGGTCAGTTTGGACAACATAGCAAGACCTTGTCTCAAAATAAGATTAAATTTAAAAGTCTGGGGTTGTAGCGAAGAGGCAGAACACTCCTGGGTTCCATCCCTTATTCATACACACACACACACACACACACACACACACACACACACAATCCAAGTTGGTCTAGCAGCTCTGCTTGGTGAAATCAGTCATCAGGGCCCAGGGCCATCCACCTGGTGGCTCTACCATCCAGAGGGTGTGGTCCTCCTCTGCATGTTCAGATAGCGCCCCACCACATCCACAATCTAGCCAGAGGGAAGAGAGAGAAGGAGCTGGGGAGAGTGCACCTTCAGGGTCACTACCTGGAGTTGGACTTAAAATTTCCACTCCTCTTCCTTGGCCAGAGTTTAATCTCGTGGCTGCACCTAGCTTCAAGGACGCCTTAGCCATTTAGGTGGTTTTTGTTTCTTAGTTTGTTTGGTTCTGGAGATTGAACCCAGGGGTGCTTTCCCACTGAGCCACATCCCCAGCCTTTTTTTTATTGTTTATTTTGAGGCTGGCTTCAAACTTGCGATCCTCCTGCCTCAGCCTCTCGAGTCTCTGGGATGGCAGGCATGCACCAGTGCATCCTGCTGCAATTAAATCTTTGTCCTGGACCAGCTGCACCTGCACAGGTGGCCAAATAACCTGTTACTAGGGAAGAAGGAGAAAGTACCTGTTACAATTCCAATCAGTACTGCATCCTTGAAAATATTTTAAATTCCCCGTTCATACAGAATACATGGATTTTTTAAAATCCTTAGCACGTCCAATAGCGCTCATTTTTCTTCTGGCATGGCACTAGGTATCTGAACACCACAGGAAGGAGATGGCTTGTGTTTACAGGCCGTGTCGAAGGGCAGGTCTCTTATGTTTGTGTGCCCAGTAGGCATAGTCGAGTTTTTTCAGTTAACCGTTTGCCATTTTCTTTTATTATATTACTGACCAGTACGCTTGATCGTCTTTCTAGGAAATCGACAAGATGGTTTTTGGAGAGAACCTCTTGATATTGTACCTACCATCCATTGTGATCACGTTGGCCAATTTTATCACCCCCATCATCTTCGCCAAGATCATCCACTACGAGGACTACTCCCCAGGCTTTGAGATCCGGCTGACCATTCTTAGGTAATGCTGGTTGTGGGCATGCCGGCCAGGCCACCGACTTGCCGTGGCAGACGATGCCAATCGGTGGTGGTACATGTTCCTGCTGAGCTGGGTCCTCCTTAATCTTCATGAAGGAATGAACTTGTCCATGCAGTGAAACCTCTTTGACTTTAGAGTCTACCTATCAGTATTGTACTTTCGGTCCATGTGTTATTTATTTTGACAGCTGAGGGGACAGGATGGGACCCTAGGAGGAGTCACTGCTGTGAATATCTCAGAATTGACAGTTTACATAAGGCAGAGTCCTTTGAGGTCACTCAAATGGTGTGTGTGTGGGGGGGGCAATGTGTGAAATGGGAGAATTTTCTTTCTCCTTCTCAAAATCCCTGAAATTGCATTTTCAATCTCAAAAAACTATATTTTGGACATTTTCAAACAGAATAAATGGTATCATGAGCGCCCCTCTGCCCGTCGGTCAGCTCCAGCTGTTCCCAACCTTTTGCCCCCATCTTGCTTCATCCATTTGCCTCACTTTTACTCAATTATTTTAAGCAAATATCCAACGACATGTCCTGTCCCCTCCCCTGTGAACACCTCAGCAGCCCTCTGGGTGACGGGGACTGGTTTTAACATGAGCCCCATTGTCACACCTCTTGGAATTGAGCTGTCCCCGATGGAGCCGCAGGCGCCTGTTCACGTGGTCGGCTCTGCGCCTGCTGGTGGTTCCTTCTCACGGCTCCGCCCTCGACCTTGGGAGGATGGGGGGGGGGGTCATCTGCGCTGTGGAATGCCCCTGATGTCTGAATTTTGTTTGTCGCCTGGTCATGGTGAGCTCCGTGTGGCTTTCCGTGCCCAGAGAGGCTGTGAACTGCTGCGCAGCCAGGTGCCACCAGGGTCCCATTGCAGGTTTGTTGGTGTTAGGAAAGTCCAGGAGCCAGGTGTTCCCACCTGATGCAAGTCACCTGCAGCCAGAGGTCAGGGGTGGGACCTGCTTAGGAAAGAGGGAGGTGAGCCAGCGAGGGTGTGGGGATGCCTTTTACCCCCTCCCCCACTTGAATATTTCCATTTAATTTAATTTAATTACAAACCAAATAGTAGAAAAGCATCCTAGAGAGAGAGAGAGAGAGAGAGAGAGAGAGAGAGAGAGAGAGAGATGACTCTTCTCTCACCTCCCATGAATCCAACTCTTCCAGGAACCCATGGGGACGGCCCGTGTCCTTGTGCATTCATTCCTATGGTTCCTGCAGTTTGTACCAACATTTATTTTTAACTTTGAAAAATAGGATCCTGTCCACGTGACACTCTATAGTTAGCTTTTTTCCACTTCCCTCTATGGGATGTCCCTCAGAGCCCGTACAGAAAGATTTGATTCCTCCTTTTCAGGAACGTGTAGTGTTCTGTTGTGTGACGGCCTCACCAGGAATCACGAGTTCCCAGCTTTCTCATCTTTTTAAAAATTTTTTGCCTTTTAAAAAAAGGATAGTAAATGATCGATGGCATCAAAGTTGCTGTTTTAATGTCCACACTTCAATGGCTTTAAGTCCATTCCCATCATCATTGTTCGTCTCCAGAACTTTTTCATCACCCCCAATAGAACCTCTGTGTCCATGTGCAGGTGGCCTGTGGCCGGGCCTGGTGGCACATGTCTGTAATCCCAACAACTTGGGAGGCTGAGGCAGGAGGATTGCAAGTTTGAAGGCAGCCTCAACAAACTAGCAAGACCCTGTCTCGAAATAAAAATAAAAAGAGCTGGGGATGTGGCTCAGTGGTAAAGCGCCCCTGGTTTAATCCCTGGTACCAAAACATAAATACATAAATAAAAGGTGGCCTCTGCCTTCTGTAACCCCAGGTCCTCTCAGCCTGCCCGCTCTGAGTTCCTCCTTGTCCCTTTTCCTTTCCTCCTCCGTGAAGGTGTGTCTTCATGCGACTGGCCACCATCTGTGTGCTGGTGTTCACCCTGGGCTCCAAGATCACGTCCTGTGATAACGACACCCTGTGTGAACTCTGTGGCTACAACCAGAAGCTCTACCCGGTGAGCCCTGGGGGTGGCAGCAACCTGCCCGGCGGGGGTGTCACTTGGCCATAGGGTCATGGTCAAGAGTGCAGCCGCAAAGTTGCTCCTCCCTCTAACTCTAGTCTCAAGGCAGGTCTGCACCTTGCCCCACACGTTCAGGGGCTTGATCACCCAGGTTTGTGCCGGAGCCTGTGGGCAGCAGGATCTTGAGGGGCAGGGGTCTGGGGGCCTGCCTCCCTCTGCCCCACAGGGTCACTCAGTGTCTCTTGCTCTCTGGTTTCAGTGCTGGGAGACCCAAGTCGGGCAGGAAATGTACAAGCTGATGATCTTCGACTTCATCATGATCTTGGCTGTGACCATCTTTATAGATTTCCCAAGAAAGTAAGTGAGGGGTCCCCTCCTACAGTTTGCCCCACGTCGGACACGTCCCTCACAGCTGCCCCCTAGAGGCCGCTGGGTGACTGCACGGCCCCAGGACCACTGAAAACCAGGCCCTGCTAACTGCCCCATCTAAGGTGGCACTGAGGGTGGAAAGGTGCCGTTTTCTGAGTCTTCCCTGAGGGGCCTCCCTGCTTGCAGCTCCATCAGTGTAGACCCCCAGGCTGCAGTGGAGGCAGGGTTTCCTGATGTGGATTCAAACCCCAGCTCTAGTCACGTGACCCTGGGCAACTTACGCTTGCTGCCTGCTTCCCACCTGTGATACTGGGAGTGGAAGAAGGACCCCAGTGACAACCTTGTGGTGAGGGTTAAATGAGATAATACAGACAGAAGCCCTGAGAACCCACCACAACGTTCAGCATTGCCCTTGTGACTTTCATGACTGCAATGTCATTTTTATGGTCCTTAGTGTGGTCTTAAGTCAGGGGTGTCTTTGTTCACGGAACCACACATGCATAAAATTCTGGCTTGGGCCAGAGGGGCCAGTGCGACCTTAAGAATAAACATTAAAAAAGAGAAACTTTGAAAAAAATATATGAATATAATAAATATGTACTTATTAAAAATTAAACAAGCTGGTTGCTGTGGCATTCGCCTGTCATCCCAGTAGCTCGGGGGGGGGGGGGGGGGGAGGCTGAGGCAGGAGGATCACGACGAGTTCAAAGCCAGCCTCAGCAAAGGGAGGTGCTGGGCAACTCAGTGAGACCCTGTCTCTGAATAAAATACAAACAGGCCTGGGGATGTGGCCCAGGGGACGAGTGGCCCTGAATTCAATCCCTTCTTCCAAAATAAATAAACAATCAAATATAGTAGTCTAGAGAATATGGGAGTTTTTTAATGACTGTAACCCCTGCTTCCCCAATCTTACCCTCCCCTCTGAGGGTGGCCATACTTTGAGGGAGGATGGATCGGTTCTAATATGTGAAAACACAGATCTACTTAAGTGTGTGTGTAAATATATACAGCCTTTTTTTACTTCTTTTTCAGTAGTAAGGATTGCACCCAGGCCTGTGCATGCTAGGCACGTGCTCCCCACGGAGCTGAATCCCCAGTTTAGTCGCATGGTCTTATTGGAAGAAATAAGGAATCCCGTGTCACCCATATTGGCCTGCATCTTGCCCCCCACCTCCCAGCCCTCAGACAAACAAAATATCATGAACGACATTCCCTGTCAATCATGTGGATTCTCTCATCCATTTTAGAGAATGTCCATTTCACTGCGTCCATGGCTTCTCATTTATAAGCCCAGCTCCCGCTGGCGGGCATTGGTTGTTTCTGGTACTTTCGCTAATGCACAGCCGTGGTGCAGGGAGCAGCTGTGTGTGTTGATCTCAGGTCCTTGGGCCTCTGGTCTCTATAGGAAGCCTCCAGGGTCCTGGGGAGTGGCGTTGCTAGCGGGGAGGGTCCTTTTGTGCAGAGGCTCAGCACTTTCTGTGCTGAGTTACAAGCCAGGGGACAGAGGCCCCTGTGTCATTGAGGTTCATCACAAGTATTTGTAGTATAATCCACCCCCAAACTCCAGGTGAGAAAGATGAGGCTTGAAGAAATCCAGAAGCTTGTATTGATTTGGCTGCTAAATTATGGACCTGACACTTAAGTGATTCCGGAGTTCCCTCTCTGTATGTTTGACCCAGGCAAAGCAGTTTCTGTGCAGATGACCTTGATTTGGTGGGTGTGTTTCTGTGACCTTGGCAGACACCTGCAGCAGGTGAGAAATTCTCTGGTTTGTTTCCAGGCTCATGGTGACCTACTGCTCCTCTTGGAAGCTGATTCGGTGCTGGGGAGAGCAGGAATTTGCCATTCCCGATAATGTCCTGGGGATCGTGTACGGGCAGACCATTTGCTGGATCGGAGCCTTTTTCTCACCCCTTCTTCCTGCAATTGCAACCTTGAAATTCATTATTATCTTTTACGTGAAAGAGGTAAGGGGAGGTGAGAGTAGGGGGCTCATACCCTGGACCATTCCCTTCTCCCCACCAGTGTCGGGGATGGAACCCAGGGCCTTGAACACACTAGGCAAATGCTCTACCAATGTGCTACATCCCTAGCCCCAAAATATTTACTTTTAGTATGTAGGAAAATTATATGAGCATGTAAAAAAATTTTAAGCAAAATAATTCTTAATTTGGTAGCCATTATTATAGACCCATTTATACAAATTTAAATTCCTATAAAGGATGAATCCTTTAAAAGCCTAAATGAGTTCATACCATGTAAAGTTCTGAAGTCTGCCATTTTTATTTCATAGTGCCTCATGAGTGACGTAATGTTCTCTCAACCTTTTTAAGGGCTGTATGGTATTTTGCTGTGTGGAGAATACCCACTGATAGATATCCAGGATGCTTCCAGTTGTTCTCTGTAATCAAGGGCAGCAGTCAGCCTCCACATACAGGTGTTTGGTCCATTTTTCTTATTTCATCAGCATGAGATTCCTGAGGCTGGAGTCTGGATCAAACATTTTGCTTTATGATTTATATCTCCTCTAGAAAGCTGAGACTAATTTTCATGCCCACCGTAATGCGTAATGTGCTCACTGACTCTCTCGGATGCTGATTGCTCCTTAACTTTTTCTTTCCTTTTTTTTTCCCCTTAGTTGAGTCTTCTTTATACCTGCAGACCCTCCCCACGGCAATTCAGAGCATCCAATTCCAATTTCTTCTTCCTGTTGGTGTTGTTGATTGGGCTGTGTTTGGCGATAATACCTCTGACGATCAGCATGTCCCGGTAAGTGTGACTTGGTTTTCTAGAACATTCCCTTGCTTTGTCGTTTGTGTTAAAGGGTCCCCTGCATTCTTTGTTGGCTCTTCTCACGGTGTCCACCTGCAGAGGTCAGTGAGTCCCCCTCTTGGCTTCTCCAGGGACCCACCTCCTCTCAGAACCTCCCTCTGGGCCCTGGAGGGTCTTGGTCCAATCCTGGAACTTGGCATGGAGCATGGGCATCATTTTTGTGAAGGCCAGTTGGGTCTTTCCTACCCTTTCCCAAGGACCTCTCTTCTGGTCCCCTTTTGGGTCACTTGTTTCTGATTGTCAAAGTAATGTGTGGTCACTGCAGAAGACCTGGCCGGTTGGGAGAGGCAGAGAGGAGCAGTAAGGTGCTCCACCTCCTGACAGGCTGGTTGAGGGAGGGGGTCTCACCCCTAGCGCACATTTACCACACACTCCTGCACGCCAGGTGTTGAGCCAGGTGCGAGGTTACGAAGACCTTAAGGACACAGGCGGAGGAGAATCTAGTGTGGAACTGGGGAGAGAGAAATGCTCTGGACTAAGGATCTGAAGCTAAGAGTTGGAACCTCGGTGATGTGGCTCTGTGTGTGGTGACCGCCTACACCAGAAGCCAGCAGACTTTCTAGACAGGGCCAGGGAGTAAACAATCCAGGTTTTGCAGACCATATGGTCTCAGCAACTACTCTGCTGGATCATGATGGATCACATATAAACAAATAGGTATGCCTGGGTTCCAATAAAGCTTTATTTATAAAAACACACAAACAAACAAAAAAAAAAACAGGTGGCGGGCCAGATTTGGCCCATGGGCTATAGTTTGCCAATTCCTGCCTTCAGTGCTCACGGAATTCTGTTTCATCTCTTTAAATTAAAAGACTATAAAGCATTGGGTCCCTCTCTCAGATTTTTAAAAAGTTTTTTGTCAATTCAATTCTATATTTGCCTTAATTTTTGCATGACAGTCATATTATATTAAAACATTTAAACAGTGCAGAAGATACAACTTGGAGAGAAAAATTGCCACTTATTCTTTTAAATAAGATTTTAGCTTTGATTTTTTTTTTTTATAATAAATACATTCACATGGTACAGTATTTAAGAAGCGCAAAAGAATCTATGGTGGAATTCATTTTCTAACTCTGTTTCCAAGCTGATTTGTTTCCCTGGGAGACAGTCGTCCCTCTGTGACCACCGCCTCTTCTCTCTCTCTCTCTCTCTCTCCCTCTCGCTCAGTGATTCTCTAGTATCCAGTCCTATGAATGGACCATAAGTTGTTCATCCATTTTCTTAAATGGCAGTTGGGTTGTTTCCAGGCATTTATTTTTACCCATGAAAACAGGGCAGCAGGGGCTGGGGCTGTAGCTCAGTGGTAGAGCGCTTGCCTTGCATACATGAGGCCTGGGTTTGATCCTCAGCACCACGTAAATAAATAAAAAAGTTAAAAAAAACAAAACAGGGCAGCAATGAACAATTTTACATATACCCTCTGTGATATAAATGTGGGCCTTTCTTTCAGGTCTTCATTTGACTGTTTTTCCATTGTAATCTTAAAAATTTGTTCTTTTTAGATAGACGTGGAGTAGAGTGCATTTGACATTTCTTTTCTCCGCTTTTTGTTTTGAAAACTGTCAAATCTATGGAAAAGCTGAGAAAAATAGCAACAGGGAAATGCGTATTCTTTTCAATGGAATGTCCCAGTTAACATTTTGCTGTATTTTTTCCTACATAATTTTTGTTTTTTAATGATGTATGATTTGAAATGAAGTTATGATCACCATGCGATCTCACCACTAAAAGCTTCAGCATGTGAGTCCCCAAGAATAAGGACACTTTCCTTTACGTGTACACACAGTGACATTATTACACTTAATTAACTTAGTACTAATATTCCTGCCATTTTCAAAAAACTGTTCCAAAATTATCTTTTCTAGCTTTATTTTTAAAATACTGCTGGGTACGTATGGTGGTGCATGCCTCTAGTCCCAGGAGCTTGGAGGCTGAGGCAGGAGGATCACAAGTTCAAAGCCAGCCTCAGCAAAAGCAAGGTGCTAAGCAATTCAGTGAGACCCTGTCTCTAAATAAAATACAAAATAGGGCTGGGGATGGGGCTCAGTGGTCGAGTGCCCCTGAGTTCAATTCCCAGTAACCCCCACCAAAAAAAAATTTGCTTTTAAAATACTGATCTTTCAAGTTTCACACATTGCTTTCAGTTGTTATGTCTGCTTTAACTTCGTCTATGAATAGTTTAGACCATTTTCATCAGAGTTGAGTTATAGGTTGGATAGTAGAATTCTGGACTTGTCTGGTTATTTTCCTACAAGACATTTCACTTGTTCTTCTTTCTTGAACATTCTTTAAACTGGCAGTTAGACCTAGAAACTTGATGAAAATTTTATGGTAAGCACTTTTGACCAGAATGTTCCAGAAGGCCTGGGGATGAGGCACTTCCTCTGAGGCCTTGATTTACAAGACATTCTGGGTGTCCAGCAGTGGGACGTGGCCTGTCCTGCAAGCCTGGCCCTGAGCCCTCTGGCTCATGTTCTGCAGCATCCCTTCCTCAAAAGCCTGTGGGCCGTTCACCAGCTTCAACACCACGTGGGATGTCGTCCCCCGGACGGTGAGCACCTTCCCCAGCTCGCTGCAGTCCCTGGTCCATGGCATCACGTCGGAAGCCTTTGCGGTGCCTTTCTTCATGATCATCTGGTGAGTGAGAACCGCCCCGACCCTGGAGAGTTCTCTCCCACTGAAACGCATGGCTCCCCCACTGGGAAATGGAAGGTGTGTTAGTCATCTCTCCATTCCTGGGACAAAATGCCTGAGGTAATCAACTTAAAAAGGAGGAAAGGTTCATTTTGTCTCATAGTTTCAGTCCATGGTGACTTGGCCCTGTTGCTTTGGTCATGCGGTGGCCCAGTACATCAGGCCAAAGCATGTGACAGAGGAAGTCAGTTGACCTCGTGATGACTGGGAAGCAAAAGAAAAGAAGGGGCGGGCGTCCCCTGACCTGTCCTCTTGCCTTGCAGCCTCGTCATGTTCTACTTCATCGCCCTGGCCGGAGCGCACAAACGGGTGGTTGTCCAGCTCCGAGAGCAGCTGTCCCTGGTGAGGAAGCTCAGGGCCCAAGGGCCATGCTGGTGGCACTAAACCAGGACCTGGTGTGGAAAGTTGCACTGCTCCCAGGGAGGGAGTGGACCTGCTGTGGCTCCTGCTCACCACCACTGTCCCCAAACCCCGCCTGCGAGAAGCTGCTATAGCGGAAGGCAGACTTAAGGAGGCTTAGTCAGCTTTTTCACTGCTGTGACGAAAAGATCCGACCAGAACCATTATAGAGCAGGGAGGTTTACATGGGGGCTCATGGCTCATGGTTCCAGAAGTTTCAGTCTATAAGAGGCAGGCCCCATTCCTTGGGGCTCAAGGTGAGGCAGGCCATCATGGCGGAAGAGTGTAGCAGAAGGAAGCAGCTCACATGGTGATCAGGAAGCAGAGAGAGAGAGAGAGAGAGATCTCTACTTGCCAGATACAAATAGACACCCCAAGGCCACGCCCCCAATTCCCACCTCCTCCAGCCACGCCCACCACTGTGGTCACTCTCAGTTGATCCCTATCAGGGGATTAATTCACTGATCAGGTTAAGACCCTCACAGCCCAGTCATTTCTCCTCTGAACCTTCGTGCACGGTCTCACACGTGAGCTTTTGGGGACACCTCATATCCAAACCACAACAGGAGGTGACACTGGAGCTGAGGCTTGAATGACAGACAGAGCCAGTTATTGGAGGTGTCCTCATTAGGGAAGAGAGTAGGATGTGGGGACTCCAGCCAGGGAAGGAGCCAGGCGCTTCTGGGGCACAGGAGAAGGGTGTGCGGCGGCCAGAGGGTGCTAAATGATGGGGAGAAGCAAGAGGGTCCTGGGACGTCCGCCAGAGTCCTAGCATAGCCTGGGGGACCTGGCAGGAAGGTTGGGTTTGTTCTGAGTGTGAAGCCATTGCAGAGTGTGAAGGAGAAGTCAGATGTGCATTTTTGGAAACTCACCAGCTGCTGGGTGAACACAGGACGGTGGTGAGGGACGCGAGGAGAAGAGACTACATTGGAAGCCACTGTAGTAGCCCAGGGGTTGGGATCCTTGGCCCTGAATCTGAGAGGTGATTCAGTAGGTAGAAAGCATCTTCGCTTTCAAGTACGTGAAATGTAACTTTCAAACTCATTTCTGGTTTTAGGAGAGTCGGGATAAGCGCTATCTGATCCAGAAGCTAACAGAAGCCCAGAAGGATGTGCGGAGCCATTAGGCTGAGCCTGGAGACGCCGCGCTGCGTGCTTCTCAGCTGGTGACTGTCGCACCCACGGAGCCCCCCCTGGGTTTTGAGCAGAAATTTCAAAATATATTTTTCTGGAATTTAGGCTTTTCCTGACGGGACTCTGTGCAGCTCCGGTGGCCTGGTTACAGAACCCAGCCTCTAATTAGGGCTTTTGGTGACATGGTAAAAGCAGGTCAAGTGCCAGGTCTTCGCCTGTAGACCCAACAGCTCAGTGAGGACCCTACCTGAGAAACGAACTTCTTATGCCATTTAAGCCTTTACAACAAAATCCGAATGGGAGAGACATACTTTTTAAAAAGCTTATTGTGTTGTCTTTTGAAGTTAACCAGAGGTCATCCATTTCTGAAACTGGGTTTCATTGGAACCCAGGTCTAGAAACTGAAGAGGGTTCCTTAAAAAAAAGTCGTGTCCCTCTTGAATGGTCTGAAGAGAAATCCTTGAATCTTGATGTTTAGAATAGGTGGTGAGAACAGGGAGAGGATCATCATGATCTGCTACCTGCTAGCAGAAGGGAAGGAAAGTGGGTCCCTGCTTTGTGAATACATGAATAAGCAGTCCCTGAAGTGTCCCTATCAGTCCTCTCCAGGAGGGGCCTTGTGGCCTTGTTTTCTGAGCTATCTGGGTATTTCCTGCAGCCTTAAGTTATCACTCAGGGGAAAACCTCCTTCAGCAGACTCTCCTCTACAAGCCTCAGTTTCCATCTGGTCCTGAGTTCTGAGATTTGGCAAGAGGAACCTGTACCATCAAAAGTAGGAGGCTTGTTCATCTCAGTGTTCCACTGCCCTTCTTGCCCCAAGGTCCCCATTTCTAAAGGACACTTCACATTCCTGAGCCAGGCTTTCTGGAAAGAGCTGTTGAGTAACTGCTGCTGAGAGTTACATGCCTGAGTGTTCCAGGGTGGAGATCACAACTCAGCCAGTCCAACAGTCCAGTGAAAATACACCAAACCAGACTGGATCAGCCAGCCCTGGTTTCTTAAATACACATTTCCACATTTTCAAGAGCTATTGTTTGCTTTCCTGTGCTGAACATTTTTAAATGCATAGGCCTTTATTTTGCATTACACGAGCAGAATCTCTCTTAAGATTTCCGTTATGGTAACAGCAATTTCTGTCATGGTGAAGACCATATGCAATAAATACCTCATTTTAAACGTACCTGAAATTGATAACCCTGGACCTTTTAGTAGAAGGCCTAAGTTATTGCTTAATATAACCTGTTTTCATTTACATGTCTCAAAATCTTTTCTTAAAGTACTGTAATTTTGTAATAGACCGTTTTCTTCCTGCCATTATTTTTCTTCCTTTCTCTGGTTCCAAACCTTTCCTGGAATTTAAAGTTGCATACAGGTTTTGGAAAGCTGCTTCTAAGAATAATGTCCACCTACCCCCTCAACATCATCCCAGACTCAAAACTGATTAGCTCCTTGCTCTGAGGGGGAAAGCAAGCTGTCGGAGCTTATAGATTTCTATACTCGTGTTCCTTTGTTGCAATCTTTTTTTCTTTCTTTTTGGGGATGGGGATCAAATCCAGGTCCTCACACATGCTAAGCACACACTCTTACTGAGCTACAACCCCAGCTCCAACTCAACCTTCTTCTTCCACAAAAGTCGTATTAACAGGAATATTTTTGTTCCTGTTGGACTGATGAGTTTTTCAAGTTTTGTTACAGTTGATGAGTTTCTAAATGTAACTGGCGTCATGGCATATTGAGAAACCAAAAGTTCATTCTAGCATTTCTGAAAAAACAAGTTTTAATTGTAAGCATTTCTGCATAGTGCCTCTGTGCCTCTGTATGTATTATGTCTCTGCCTGTACCAGGCTTCTAAAGAGAGTCGTGTGTGTGTGTGTGTGTGTGTGTGTGTGTGTGTGTGTGTGTTGAATAAAATGAAAATATATTGCTGTTTTCATTCCGTTTTAAAACTGATACTGAAACAAATAACAGTAGTTTTAGTTAAAATGCTGCTAATTTGCATACCTCTTACTTGAATGTTTTGATAAGTTTAATAATTCCAAGTGATGTCTGTATAATTTTTAAAGTATGGCTGTCTAACACATGTGCATTAAAACTACTGATTAAACAGCATCTTTAAGGTTTTAAGATGTAATTGTATATATTCGAACCCATGGAGGCTTCTCATTGGCAATCAAGTGATCATGAAAAACAAGTCTGTTGTTGCTCTTGGCCTTTTCTGAAAATTAGATGAAAGAACTGTTTAATGTAACCATCAGAGGAATGCTTTTAAGACTCCTTGGCTCTGTTGAAGCCTAGAAGTGTACTTGTGCTTTTTAAACTTATAACACATAAAATTATTTCAGGCATTCCTCATCCCACTTCCAGAGAAAACCACTGATAATATTCATTTTTATTCTTCCAGAAAATTGATACATTCTTGCAGGCATATACATGTGAGTGTATGTTGTGAAATACAGATTTCCAAACTTCTTTTTTCTCCTTAATAACATCTTGAAGACCTTTCCATGTAAGCAGTGACCTCATTCTTTTTTATGGCTGCGTAGCATTCCACTGCACCTGTGGATATTTAACTATGCAACCATTAATGGATGTCTGGATTGTTTCTGCCTCCCCCTCACCCTTTGCAAAACACTGGGAGCTAGAATTTTTAAAGCTCCTGCAAACATTTCTGTGTTGCCCCATTCTGTTGTTTTTCGTAAGGCCGACTTGCAGGTTCTTGCAATCATAAAATGTTATTATCCCAGCAAAGGAAAG
Source organism: Marmota flaviventris (assembly GCF_047511675.1). Lineage (NCBI taxonomy): Eukaryota > Metazoa > Chordata > Mammalia > Rodentia > Sciuridae > Marmota > Marmota flaviventris. Next base: position 13,291,474 of record NC_092516.1, on the reverse strand, counting down.
AATCCAGTTAGGCAAGTCTTTAGTTTGCATCAACCCTTCAGTTGGCAAAGTGAATTCCTGCAGCTACACATCAGATTGCCGCTACCCACTTGTGTTAGGTATTGGAGAAGAAGGAATTAATGTCGCCAGGGTAGCAATACAAGGTCCAATTCTTAAGAAATGAGAACTTCTGAGCCTATCTCCTTTATGTAGTGTGTGACTTTACTTACTTAGTTCTATTTTGTGTATTTTGTGTCTAATGTATGCAATGTGCTTGGGGCATGGATAGCTTTGCATCTTAAATACACATTTAAGAAGATGTGATTTTTTTTTTTTAAGAGAGAGAATCTTTTTTTTTTTCTTTTTTGTAGATGGACACAACACAATGCATTTATATTTTTTTTTATGTGGTGCTGAGAATCGAACCCGGGTCCCGCCCGTGCTAAGTGAGCGCTCTACCGCTGAGCCACAATCCCAGCCCTCATCCTGTGATTTTGTACAATTGTCTTTTCTGCAATAAAGTATCCTTATTTTTTTAAAAAATATTCTTTTTAGTAATAGATGGACACAATACCTTTATTTTATTTATTTATTTTTATGTGGTGCTGATCGAACCCAGTGCCTCACATGTGTTGGGCGAACACTCTACCATTGAGCCACAACCCAGCCCCCCCTTATTTTTAAAATAGAAAAACAATACAAAAATTGATTTTAGATTTAATAATTGAATTAGGGAGTAATGTTTTTTATTTTTGAGATTTTGTTGTGTCACTTAAAAAAATGGAAACTACAGAGAAAATTTAAAATCATTCCTGAGTACCATGTATGGACACCCACTGCTAATCTTGGCAAAATTGCTTTTAGTATAGAAAGTTATGAAGAGAAGAAAACCGGAAATAAGGAAAGAAAGAAAAATTTAGTCTTCTCTCTTCTTTTTCACCAAAGAGTTGTGTTATCAAAAGTTCATTATCAACATTGCAGTGGGCTACATAATATAACAGCAGTCAGATGATTCCGTTTTTAACATTCCCTTAGCTCTTAATATCTTATTTCCAAATTATCCCAATAATAAATGACTGGAACATCATACATGTTTGTCAACACTTTTCTAAGATATTGAACATGCTAAGGCATTTGGGAGCCAAATTTATATTTTCAGTAGCTTTATGTGAGACTGTTACATTGCATCATTATTAAGAACTTAAGATTCATCATAAGTTTGAATTAGTATATATAGTGTATTAATTTGAACACTGTAGACAACTAGCAATCTAAATTCAATTTTATAAGATCGGTTCATCTTAAAAATTTTTATAGTAAACTTGGGAAAACTATATAAAAAAATCCAAGGGTGCAAAATGAAAGTTCCCCCTTCTGAAAGTCTCAACCTTCTGATGTTAACCAATATCAAACGTTGTATTTTATATTCTTCCAGATGTGCATCTTTGGTTCTTTTTCTGGCCTCATATAATACATCACTCATTTGAAAAGTTATATCTGTTGGGTAGATCCCCTACAAGTAGGACTGTCATCTTAGTGTAAATATGCTTTCAGAAGTACATGTTGCAGGGCTGGGGTGTGGCTCAGAGATAGAGCACTCACCTAGACTAGGTTCAATCGTCAGCACCACATAAAAATAAAGGGGGCTGGGGATGTGGCTCAAGCGGTAACGAGCTCGCCTGGCATGCGCGGGGCGTTGGGTTCCATCCTCAGCACCAGATAAAAATAAAATAAAGATGTTGTGTCCACTGAAAGCTGAAAAATATTTAAAAATTCTCTAAATAAATAAATAAATAAATAAATAAATAAATAAACAAAGGCACTTAAAACTAAAAAAAAAAAAAACATGTTGCAACTTTTCCCTCTTGAAAAAAAAAAAGTTGCAACAGTATAAAGGCACAGCAATAAAGTGGGTACAAAGTACAATATATATTCTGTAGGAAATCTATCTGAAAATTGAGGACTGGGAAGAAAGTTAAAGTGGGCTGTCGGGCCTACTGAAGGCAACACTATTGACCCCGTGGCCACCTGAGTTTCACTATGTAATTTCTACTGTGTGTGTTTTTGGTTTTCCGTTTTGTTTTGGTACTGGGCATTGAACCCAGGGGCGCTTTACCACTGAGCTATTTATTTTGGGACAGTCTTGCTAAGTTGCTGTGGGCCTCGCTAATAATTGCGGAGTCTGGCCTTGAAACTGGGATCTTCCTGCCTCGGCCCCCCTGGGATTACCGGGGTGCGCCACTGCACCCCACTAATTTCTAGTTTTTAAGAGAAGTAGGAAACAGAAAAATCTTCCACAGAGGTAAAGCAAAAGTTACAACGGCTATGTCAATAACCCTCCTGGTCGTCTTTCCCGGGAATTTCGATGAGAAAACTTGAGCCTGTCCAGACCTTTCTTAAGAGCAATTTAGCATTCTTATCGCCATAGCAACCCAAGGTTGCTTCTGAGTGATTGATAGGAACCGCATCCAATAGACTGGGTCCATTTGCACCTCTCAGCCAATCACGTGAAAGCGTGGGCCCGGGGCGCTTCCACTGGTACCAGGGCGAATTGCGTCTTCTTTACGTCTGCCTACATCATCACTCCGCGCCAAGAGCAAAACTGACCCGCAGAGCTAAAGAGCGTCTGCTTTGTGAGCCGGGAGATGAGTTGCGCCGGGGCGGCGGCAGCTCCCTCCCTATGGCTTCTGCGCTTGGGCGCCCGGCGGCCTCTCTCAGGTAAAGCGGGGACGCGCGGCCGCAATATTGCCTTGGGTCAACGGGCCGGGGAAAGCTTCAGGTTCGGGTCGGAGAGGTCACGGGGAAGACGTTCTTATACGTCACAGGCACGCGACGGTGCGAGACTGCGTGACGTCATCCGGCGGGCGGGGTTTGTAGTACCCCGCGAGAGTGACAGGTGGATTTCGGAGGTGAAGCTTGGTTGGGGCTTCGGCTTAGGGTTGGCTCGGTGGGTGATGACGTTACCGCAGACCTGCCCTGAAATACACTGAAGACCGAAATGTTGAACTTGCATAGACAGTATTGCCTGCCCAGGCTTGAGCCCGAGATCGTTTTTCTTTCTGCTAAAAATGTCGCTATTATATACATTTACAAATATGAGACGATACCCACTATTCTCATGAATATGTGCTAATTTTAAAATGGAGATTAGCATGAAAATGTTTACAGTGTGCCATCTGCAAGTGGAGATATTTCCTTGATTAATAAATGGATTCGAATTTTTAAATTTAAAATTTTTAAATTTTAAAATGACGAGTGTTATTTACTATCAATTCATAAGCTGCTTTAAAATCCTCCCCTATACCACTGAAGAATTTCCAGGGACCGTCATTGGATATGGGATACATGGATATAAAATGATAAAATTGAGGGCACTGACCCTAGATTGCAAAGTATGTGATAATGCGATCAGAACTCAAAGAGTTGTTGAATGTGGATTTTAATGCAGTCCTGCTGAGCCGATGAGCGTAACATAATAAGAATCATTCATTTTATTTATAAAGTTACTTTGCTTCCCAGATCACATTTTATCCTCATGATAACTCAGGAAGAAAAGTTTTATTATTATATGTTTTCCCTTCAAAGGAAATACCTTGGCCAGTGTGGTGGCATATGCCTATCATCCCAGCTGTGTGGGAAGCTGAGGCAGGAGGATCCCAAGTGTGAGGTCAGCCTAGGCAATTTAGTAAGCCCAGTCTCAAAATAAAACTAAAAAGGGCTGGGGACAAAGCTCAGTGGTGGAACTCCCCTGGGTCAGTCCCCATTGCTGGGAGGATGGGGGGATAGCCTGATTATTGGGAATTTTTTTTATGTAAGAAATATTCTGATTTGTGTGATTTATAATTAGAAATTGGAAAAACATTTTCTTTGTTCTTTAAATTGTACATGGTCCTTTTATGCTTTGCAGAAAAAAAAATGATTGCTATCTGCAGACCCAGGGACATGTATTTCTGATTCTAGGCATATTCATTCTGGGGCCCATCTCATGCTTTACAAAGATACTTTGCTGAGATTGTGAAAAAATGGAAATAGCAAATATTATGATACCCAGGCCTCTCACCACCATTCCACAAACCCCACTACCCCCACCACCACCCCTGTCAAAAAACCTCAACTTATCAAGTACCTGCATCTGGTAGGTTCTTTTTTGTTCTGTTTGGGTACTGTGGATTGAACCCAGGAGCCTTTAACCACTGAAGCCCTTTTATTTTTTATTTTGAGACAGGGTCTCACTGAGTTGCTTAGGACCTCACTAAATTGCTGGCTTTAAACTTGTGATATTCCTGCCTCAGCCTCCTAAGTTGCTTGAATTATAGGCATGCACCATCATGCGCGGCAGGGTGCCTGAATCTGGAAGAGTGAAGTCATGTTAGGGAACAGTCTAGTCTGTTTTAAATACAAACATAATCCTGCCTGTTGCCTGTTAATAGCCCTGTTAATCTGTGTGGGTTTGAACTCAACCTGTATACTCAGCCCCTTGCTATTTCTCAGTAACTTTTTAAAATGTACTGGGTTGTCCCTAACTTTGTTTCCCATAATATGTTTTTGGGTGCTGGTACAAGTGAAAGAACAAGTAAACGAGATAATTTTGAAAAATTGAGCCAACTCTTCAACTTCCACTATTAGATCCCATCTTTCTACAAGGAGATCAGTCTGCTGGAGGCACCAGTCCTTGGACTTGGAGGCATAAACTTATGTCAGGCTACTTTGACTTTGTGCAAGGTCTCATATTGTTCTCCACATGAAACATGACCATGGCAACAGTGACCCACTGTCTGATGGCACAGCCCTGAGTGGGGTAGTATGATTGGCAGGTCTTAGACCCCATCTGGTCTTTGATCTCTGGTTCTTGGACTCAATCCAGATTCTTCAGTCAGACATGCTCAGTGAGACGGAGCAGGTCATGCAGAGGAGGAGACCAAAGCAGAGTCAGGATACTTCGGAATCTCATCTCCACACTTCTTTGTTTAAAGACCTGAACTGGTAGAAAAGTTCAAATTAAGAACCACCCCAGATTCTACCAAGCCTATGTGCCTTGTGTCCAAAGCCCTCAGGCATTTTTAAATGGAAGAACCATAGGTGTACCCAAAATAAGTTTTTTCACACATATTCTGGTTGTGAAAAGATAAAATAGTCACAGCATAAGTGCCATGAAACACATTTCAAAATGATTCCAGTGTAGGTCAGAGTTGACACTACCAACTACTTGACCTCTGTGTCTCAATTTTTCTATCTACCAAATGGGGCAAACCCACCTTAGACACCTAAGCATACCCTTCTCTTGGGGGGGTACTTCTTGAGATCCCCTAATTTGCGGCTCAGATTAACCATTTATTGATGTTTTAATAAATTAAATCCCGTGTGTCCTAAAGAGTTTACATTTTGAAGATAAGAGGAGTTCAGTTGAAGTGATTTGGGACCAAATGATTTAAAAAAAAAAACCTGAGTCACAAGGCCAGGCTCTGAAGACCCAGTGCCCACAGGGTGGTGTTTAGGAGGACGTCAGCTGTGGTTTCCACCTTTGCCTGCAGAGGCTTGTAGAATACCTGTGGTGGGGTGGGACGGGAGCTTCCTGGAGATCAGCTGGGGAGGGGCCGAGTGGTTTTGAGTCGAGGTTGCAGCCACTCCACAGCCTGGGTTGGAGAGAACAGCAGGAGGAGGGGGTGAACTGGGAACCATGCCCCCTGGAAGCAGCCGCCAGGGTCACCATTCCCTGGTGAGAAGACACCATTCCCTGGCCTTTCCAGATCTCTACCCTTAAAGTGAAGTGGAAGCCCAGATCGTTAGGTGAGATCTTCTGTGTTTTAACACTGCAGGTTCACACTGTCCAACACTGTTAAACACTTCCACGTTTAACACTGCAGAACGCACCGTGGGCACGTCTGCCCAGAGGAGGTCGTTCATGACCTTCGTCCTAAAGTGCCCCCTGTCTGTTAAGTATCTCAGCCAGGCAAGGTGGCACATCTGTTCAGGAGGCTGAGACGGGATCGCAGGTTCAAGGCTGGCCTGGGTAACACAGCGAGACCCTGTCCCCAAATAAAATCAGAAGGGCTGGGGCAATGTGGCTCAGTGGTAGAGGCCTAGCACGTGTGATGCCCTGGGTCGCATCCCCAGTGCAGAAGGCGGGAAGGGAGGGAGAAAGAAGCGTCTGGATTTCTCCTGGGAGTAATGAAGGACCCACACCCACATTGCAGCTTGCGGAGGCAGAGTCGCCGCGAGGGCCCACAGTTCTGGGATGACCTTAGACAACGTCAACCGCGTCGCCCTGGACCGAATCATCCGGGTGGATCATGCAGGTGAATATGGAGCCAACCGAATCTATGCGGGCCAGATGGCCATCCTGGGCCGGACAAGCGTCGGGCCGGTCATTCAGGTGGGCACTTCCTTGTTCTTCTCAGCCTGGTCCCCCGATGGGTGGATCTGAAGGCCTTGCAGTAATGACCACATCAGTCACGCATTCCTTCCCCAGGGAGGTGCCGCCACCCTCCAGAGAGCGCATGCTGGTTCCTGGGGGCAAGGTGTGGAGCACAGATGCAGAGGGCAGGAGGAGACCAACCGTGTGTGGGTGGCATTCAGATTTCATGGAGGGCACAGGCAGTGACCCAGAACATTGAGAAGAGAATAATGAACAAACATTTGATACCAATAGTACTTACATTCACCCGTGCTTTCACCCCAGATCTCAAAGCTCACTCAAGCCAGTGGTTGGGGTGTGGGGACCATCCAAGATGAGTTGCCTGCTCTGAGTCCTTGGGCAAGTTACTTAACCTCTCTGTGCCTCACATTCTTCACCTGTATAATGGGGATAATGATAGTTTGCTCTTCACCAGGTGGTTGTGGATTGAGCATGTGACCTGTGTGAAGCCATTTGACAGTAGCTGGCACTAAGAAGGGCCACCTGCGTGTTGGCTGTTTCCATTCTACTTTTTGCATTTGATAGCAGTTGTGCTCACATTCTAGTGATCTGGAAGGGAATTAGCACTAGTTAACATTCCGTCCTCCTGGTTTTGAAATGGGTGAGACATATTGCTCATGTGCGTGGATCTGTGTCACTGAGTGGGCGTTGTGGTTCTGGGGGACCCTGTGGGACCATGGCCCATGGCATCCTTAGCTGCACTTGAGATGACAGGCTCCTCTGGTGGTTTGTTGGTATTCCCTTCTCGGTGACAAAGACTCCTTTTAATCTGATGTTTTAGTTTTTCAGTGACGTTGGGGACTGGGGAGACAGCGGTTGTCCTGGTCCCCGTTTCCCTTTGACCTCCCACCTGCCAGGGTGGCCTCCGTAGCGCCTGCCTGTCTTCATTCTTCTGCTTCTTACAGAAAATGTGGGATCAAGAGAAGGACCATTTGAAGAAGTTTAACGAGCTGATGGTCGCCTTCCGGGTCCGGCCGACGGTTCTCATGCCCTTTTGGAACGTGGTGGGCTTTGCCCTGGGTGAGGCTTGTGTGAGCTTCCGGGTCTGGTGATTCATCACGTGGGTCCTGTTTACTCAGGTTTTTTTTTTTTTTTTTTTTTTAAGTTAAATTGATTGGATTTCTTTTTTCTTTTTCTTAAATTTCTTTAAGTGTTCTTTTATAAATAGAAAGTACAATAAAAACAAACAAGAGGGGGAACAAGCCAGCCTAATTCAGTTGTAGCCAGACACTGTCCCTGGCCCAGATCTAAACCTGAGGTCTGCAAGCCCTTTTAATCAGGGAGCGGGGAGGAGAGTAGCCTGTTCAGAAGGTCACACTCACCCCAAGAGCAGACTTCCTCTTGGCAGTAATCAGGTTCGGAGACCCTCAGGAGCTGGATGAGGCGGCTCACGCCTGCATTCCCAGCTTCTCGGGAGGCTGGGGCAGGAGAATCTCAAGTTCAAGGCCAGCCTGTCTCAAAGTCAAGTTTCAAGAGGACTGGGGGGCAGCTCAGCCGTAGAGCGCGTGTGCCGAGCGTGCTGAGCGAGGCCCTGGGTTTCCGTGCCCAGCCCTGCAGGGGAGGGGGGAAGCACAGGAACAGGAAGAGCTTTCTCACCCTGTGATTCAGAGTCTAAGGGGGGTCCCGTCTCACCTCTAACTTTGCCCCTGAGGACACACGGTAGCATCTAAAGCGCTTTCAGGGGTCACCTCTGAGCAGGTGCCGTGGCATCTAGCTGGCAGAGGTCAGGGATGTCAGATATCTGACAGTGCTCAGCACACACCTGCCCCAAAGAATGACCCGGCCTCAAATGTCCTGTGCAGAGAATCCCTGGCGTAAGGCGATCTGCCTCCCGGGGGTTTCTGTCCCGTACTTTATCACTGCTACTTTATCACTCTGCGTCTGACGATTCCAGGGGCCGGCACTGCCTTGCTGGGGAAGGAAGGCGCTATGGCCTGCACCGTGGCGGTGGAGGAGTCCATAGCGCATCACTACAACAACCAGATCAGGACGCTGATGGAGGAGGACCCTGGAAAGTACCAGGAGCTTCTTCAGGTGACTGACGGCGTTTGAAAGGGGCTGCCCAAGGGAGGAAGGACAGATTGGCACAGTTGGCGGGAAGACAGACTAAGGATGTTAAGGGATGACTCAGACAACTAATTGTTAGCTCCTCATTTTAAAGTTGAACAAAATAGCTGGGTGCGGTGGCACACGCCTGTAATCCCAGTGGCTAGGGAGGCTGAGGCAGGAGGATTGCGAGTTCAAAGCCAGCTTCAGCAGCTCAGTGAGACCCTATCTCTAAATAAAATACACAATAGGGCTGGGGATGGGGCTCAGTGGTCGAGCACCCCTGAGCTCAATCGTTGGTACCTAAAAAAAAAAATAAAAATAAAAAGATTTGAACAAAACGAAGCACAGAGAGGTGTAGCCATTTGCTGTGGTCACATAGCCTGGGGTGAGCGGGGCTACACCCCATGTCTCCTGTGCTTTGCTGCACATCCCTATCATTGGTGGATTCTGAAGAGTGAATGAGACTAAATAGATGAAGTAATAGATGTCCTCAGATAATTTCCCATAGCAAATTGGGGAACTGTTTAAATTGGGTAGTTTCATTTTCCTGTTCTTAGAGATGGGGTCTTGCTGCGTTGCCCAGGTTGGCTGGAATTCCTGGGCTCCAGTGATCCTCCCACCTCGGCCTCCCGTGGGCTGCATCTGCAGGTGTGCACCTGCACACCCAGCTCTATGGAACCATGCAGTTTTTAAAGCCCAAATCAGAAGCTGGCAAACCCCAGCCTGTGTCCACCCCTGTTCTATAAATAAAGTTTTATTGGAACCAGCCGTGCCCACCATTTGCCTTGGGGCTGCCCCTGCACACAGCACAGTGGTGGAGTGGAGTGCCGCAGTTGCACGCAGGGAGCACCCCAGCCGCCTTCGCTGGCACTCTGTGGCCCCTCCTGGGGACAGTGGCCTCCCCAGCCCCAGACCTGACACGGAGGGTCGGCCTTTGGAATGAGGTGAACCTCGGGGCGAGTGGCGCCCGACTTGCGGCACCTCCCTTTTATCTAAGTAGGTGATCAAGAAGTTTCGAGATGAAGAGCTTGAGCACCACGACCTGGGCCTGGAGCACGACGCGGAATCGGTAGGAGCTGACGTCACGGTGCGCGTGGGGCGTGGAGGGTTCTGCTCCCAGAAGAACTGGCCCAAGGGGAGCCGCCCCGCCCCTCGCTAAAGCAGAGCAGCAAGTGCGCGCTGCTCCAGAGGGGGATCCCGCTTCTGCCTGATCCCTGTCCTGTCCCCAGGGCCTGGCAACGTCCCCTTTCCTGTGAGAAACGGGGTGACGCCAGGATTTTGGCAGTGGCAGACGCATTCCTGTCTCTCAAATAGCTTTTGTCCCAAGTTAAAATAAATTGCTCCCCAGATCTTCTTTCTTTTTCTTTTTCTTTTTTTAATTTTTAAATTTTTTTTTTTAAGGGGAGAGAGAGAGAGAGAGAGAATTTTAATATTTATTTTTTAGTTCTCGGCGGACACAGCATCTCTGTTGGCATGTGGTGCTGAGGATCGAACTCGGGCCGCACGCATGCCAGGCGAGCGCGCCACCGCTTGAGCCACGTCCCCAGCCCCCAGATCTTCTTTCTGATTCAGAGAAGTCCCCTCTGCTTGGTGGCCCTGACTCACACAGAAGTGAGCACGTGGCATGTTTCCTGTGGCTTTTGTCTGCTGTGCAGTGCTGGGTCTGAGCCCAGGGCCTCCCGAGTGTTGGACACGCGTTCTGCGTCTCCAGCTCTTGTTTTTGCGATGTGTTTTTATTAGTGGGGTTCATCTTGACAACCCCGTGCGTGGACTATCATTAGACCCGTCTGAGTCTCCCGTACGTCCTCTTACCCGCCTCTCGTCCCTCCCCTGTATCCTTTAACTCCTTTAGTTTATTTGTTGATTTTTAAATCAGTGCTCTGTAGACACATGAAGGTAGGTTTGCAGAGGGCCATTCATACGTGGGTGGGACCATCGGTCGGTTTTACTACACAGGGTGCCCCTCCACCCCTCCACCCCCTCCACCCCTCCACCCCTCCACCCCCTCCACCCCTCCACCCCTCCACCCCCTCCACCCCCTCCACCCCTCCACCCCTCCACACCCTCCACCCCTCCACCCCCCTTGTGGTTTCTAACAGGCCCCAGCATACGTCGTCCTGAAGAGCGTTATCCAGGCCGGGTGCAGCGCGGCGATCTATTTATCAGAACGACTTTAAAGTCTGCCTACTCCTCCCTTCTGTAAAGACAGTGGCCGTTTCATGAGTGACACTGACGGAGAAGGAACTGTACAGTTATTATTATGTGAATCTTGTTAATAAACTACAAGTTTTTCGTTTTTCGTTAATAAAGCTTTCCAGTGCTGGTTTCTTCCTGCAGCCTGACGCCTAAGGCTCATAGGTCACCGGGTCCGTTCAAATTGCAGCAAAGGAAGCGGGTCCTTGTTTGGTCTCGTGCTTAATTTTGTCCTTCAGCTTCAAGAATGAATCAGTAAGTCAATAGGAATCTTTTTTTTTTGTCCGTTTGTGATGCTGGGGATGGGACCCAGGGCCGCTAGCTTGCTAGGCAAGTGCTGTACCCCGGGCTCCCTCCCAGCCTCAGGGACCTTTAAGGGGGAAAAGCTGGAGTTCACTGGTGACAAATGGCAGTTTAAAACCTGAGGTTCAAGTTTTACTGAGCAAGATTATGAAGTCCGTGGCGTCAGCTGAAGGCTCATTGTTTCTGCTCTGAGCTGTGTGTGTTGGGGTGGGGTCTGAGGTCTCAACACTGTCCTCCACCCACAGGTCCTAGGAGGTGGGCCGTTAGGAGGTGACCAGGCCAGGGGTAGAGGCCTCAGGAATGGAGCTAGCACCCGATACAGGAGGCCTGAGACGCCTCAACAGCCCTTCCACCCTGTGCCACAGAGGATGCCGTCTCTGTGGAGGGGACCGTCACCAGACACGAATCTGCTGGCACTTTGACCTGGGACTCCAGGACCTCCAGAACTGTGAGCAGGACATTTTTGTGTTTATAAGCCACTCAGCCTGCGCTGTTTGGTTCCAGCAGCCAGAACAGAGACGGACGTGTTAATCCCAGAGCAGGCCGATTTGTGGATCATTTGCAAAGTCAGATTATAACCATTTCCTTAAGGTCTGTTACCAAAGGAATGAACCGAAACTAAGATTTTCATACTTTAGCTGAGCACAGTGGTGCACACCTGTAATCCCAGCGTCGGAGGAGACTGAGGCAGGAGGATCGCAAGTTCAAAGCCAGCCTCAGCAACTTAGTGAGGTGCTAAGCAACTCAGTGAGACCCTGTCTCTATATAAAATATAAAAAAGGGCTGGGAGTGTGGCTCAGTGGTCAAGTGCCCTTGAGTTCAATCTCTGCTACCAAAAAAAAAAAAAAGATTTTCATACTTTGAGGAAGTATTATATGGTTCCCAAATTTTAGTATTATTTAATAAAATCTTAGGTGGTTCTCCTGACTATATTGCCGGGTTCTGTTCATGACTAAAAGGCTCAGAGGTCACTCCAGTTGAACTGGGCTAACTGGGCTGAGCAAAATAACCACACAAGAGACACAAATACCTTTTTATTTGGGATCGCTGTGAGGGCTCCTCTGACCTTAAGGGTCCGCAGGAAGAGAGAGAAAACACACACACACACACACACACACACAAGCGCGCGCGCCGACCCCTGTTACTGAGGAGAAGCTATTCAAAGGAGGCAAGGGGTCAGGTTTCAGGGGGCTGAGTCTATCTTCATGATGTCACTGTCAGCAGGTTGACTGACACCTGGGTAGGCCACACCCAAGGGCACGGTAAGAGAAGGGGACACACACAAAGCACTTCCATGGAAGATTCTATCCTAAACAGGGCAAGGGGTTATATTACAAAGGAACAGGTGAGCTAGCTCCACCCATGGGGCTGTAGCAAGACAAGCCTGGGCAGGAAGACACAGTCACTCGAACCCTAGAAGAGCGGGGCAGTCTAGCAGCACGGGTGCCTGACGCCACATCGCCCAGCACGTGCGAGGTTGGTCTCCCACAACTGTACCTTAGGAAGTCCTTTGAAGCTTTTAAATTTTTTCATCTTGGCTGGGCACAGTGGTACACTCCTATAGTCCCAGCTGCTTGGGGCACTGGGGCAGGAGGGTCTCTTGAGCCAGGCATTTGAAGTCAGCCTGGGCCACGTAGCCAGACCCCATCTCTGAAAGGGGGAAAAATAAAATTCGGTTCTTAGACCAAAGGTTCTGGCTTGCCGAGGCTGGTGCCAGGCTCAGAATGATTTCAGAAGGTCCTGGTGATTCAGGCCTGGGAGCCCCGCGCCAAATGCTGCCTTCTGTGACTTCGCCTCCCAGGGGCTGGCCTGGCTAGCTTTGTGTTGGACAGGGGACACACTGGGGATCTGGATTTGTCTTCTGTGTCCTCCTTTCCACAACTAGGAGTGGATTCAGCTCAGTGATCTCGTGAGTGTCTTCCAACAGTCCTTACAGTCAACACGGAGGGGAAGGGTGACGCGATTCCTGGTTCAGGCCCAAGCTGCGATGCCAGACGCCTGCTGCTTCCCTGCGTGGAGCTGGCCGCCCAGTCCCACACTGTGGTGCTGCCTGTGGCCACATTATCGCTCGGGTGCCTCGTCCTTCTCTCCTGTGGGAGGCCGTGAGTCGATGAGGGCCAAGCGTGTGCTTCCAGTTCTTGGCACCCGGAGGTGCCCACCTAAAGGAAGGAGGTGGAAAGGAGGGTGGGCATGGGGGGGAAGAGGACGTTCCCAGGCAGCAGCAGGACTGCCCTGGATTCAGCCTCCAGATCTTCTTCCTGTCACCTCTGACCTCTGGATGCTGGAGGGTCCTCGGGTGCGGCCCGGCCCTGCTCTCGGCCGGTCTTCTCAGGTATCTCCCTGCGTCTGCTTCCTCCACATTTACATCTCAGGCCCGACCTCCCATTTTCAAATACCCAAGTGCCTCCCTGACTCCTCTTGGAAGTCGAAGAGGATTTCCAAGGTCCCAGATGAACTCTCCACCCAAACCCACCTCCCGTCATGGCTGACGGCAATACCCGCCTTCCAGTGCCCAGGCCCAAATCCCCGCAGTCACCTCTGACTCCTGGCCGTCCCTGCCCTCCAGTCAGCCAGGACAGCTGGGACTCCAGATCCCTCCCACCACCTCCGCTGCCACCTCTCAGGCCCCGCTACCCTCCCTCCCACCTGGACTCTTCCAGAAGCCTCTGACCGCCTCCTGCTCCTCCCACAATCCATTCTTAACCCAGCAGTAGAGAGACGCCTAGAGCCACAGCCACATCAGCTCAGGGCTCAGCTCAGATGCCCCCGTGCATCCCCAGCCCCCTCACAGTACAAGTCAAACTCCCTAAGACAGTGTGCGAGACCCCCCAGAGACCCTGCTCCAGCCAACCAGGCTCCTCAGAGGTGCCAGGCACACTCCTGCCTGATGTGATTCCCAGTGGCAGTGGCCTCCACCTGGAATGCTCTTCCCCAGAGGCCCACCCTGACCACCCTTTTCAAATTTGCAAGCCCCACCCCAGCCTCATATACCTGTGGCTGGATGGTACTTACCACCCTCCCATATACTATGTGATGAGCTCTGTGAGAGCAGGAAGCTTTGTTTTAGCCACCAATGCATAGTAGGTGCTCAATAAATAGTGACTATGGGACTGAATGGAGAAACAGCTCTCTTGAGAGGGGCATGGTTCAGTCAGAGAGTGCTTACCTATGGCGCATGAGGCCCTGAGTTCAGTCCCCAGCACCACACACACACACACACACACACACACACACACACAACAAAAGAAATAGCTGTCCCATGTTAAAAGTCATTTTTCAAATAACTAGTAATTCCAGGCTAGTTCCATGTACATCTCAGCAAAATTCAATGGCTATTTATTGAAAAAAAAAAAAGCCACCAGGAAACTAAAGGAAGTCCACTCCAATGTTTCTTGCTAATGATTAAAAAAACAATCTGGGTATCCAAGTGCAAAAGAATGAACTTGAACCCCAACGTCATAGCATTTTACAAAAATTAACACAAAATACACTAAAAATTCAAATGTTAGTGCCCAAACTCAAACGCTCTGAGAAGATGATATAAGTTCACATCTACATGACCTTGAGTTAGGCTACAGTGTCTTCAGTATGACACCACAGCACAAGCAACAAAAGAAAACTGTTTCATCAAAACATAAACTTTTGTGCTTCAAAAGACACTGTCCAGCTGGGCTCAGTGGCACACACCTGTCATCCCAGGCTCCGGGAGGCTGAGACAGGAGGATCACGATTTCCAAGCCAGCCTCAGCAAAAGCGAGGTGCTAAGCAACTCAGTGAGACCCTGTCTCTAAATAAAATACAAAATAGGGCTGGGGACGTGGCTCAGTGGTCAAGTGCCCCTGAGTTCAATTCCTGGTACCAAAGGGGGGGGGAAAGAAAAAGGCACTGTCTAGAAAATGAAACCATAGAATGGGAGGAGATATTTGCAAACATATTTCTGATGAGGGACTCATATCTAGAACATATAAAGAACACTTACAACTGAACAGTAAAAAGAGAAACGGCCCCATTAAAGAGAAGCTGGGTGCAGTGGTGCATACCTGTAATCCCAGTGGCTTGGGAGGCTGGGGCAGGAGGATGGCTAGTTCTAGGTCAGCCTCAGCACCTAAGCAAGACCCTGTCTCTAAATGAAATATAAAAAGGGCTGGGGATGTGGCTCAGTGGTTAAGACCCTACTACCTAAAAAAAAAAAAAAAAAGAAAGAAAATCACAACAAGAAGCCGTATCACAATCAATAGGACGACTGTCCCCCAAAAGGTGGGAAATAGGTGTTGGTGAGGACGTGGGGAGACTGGAGTCCTCTGGTGGGAGTATTAAGTGGTGCAGGCACTTGGGGAAACAGCCTGACAGTTTCTTGTTAAAGATGATGTAGCAGCTCCTAGGTATGAACCCAACAGAATCGAAGACATGTTCCAACAAACACTTAGGTCATGCTCGGGTATGAGTCACTACACCCAGAGGAAACGACCCAGATGCCCATCAGCAGGGAGCGGAAGAGCAAAAGGTGGTGTGCGTGCAAGGGGGCACCACCCAGCCACGAGAATCAGACACACAGATGCCCACGGGAACCTGGGGAGCCTCATGAACATGCTCGATGTATCATCCTAAGGAAAAGGGACAGTGAAACCCCACCCCATGTCCTTCCTGTCCCCAAACCCCAGTCACGTTAAGGAACCAGGAGAGCGAGGCTGGGCTGGAGGGACCTCGGGAGCTCGGGACATCAGCCATGTCTGTAGGAAGCTGCTCTCCTCCCGCCCCAGCCCAGGCACTCCTTGGGACGCTGGTGGGACAAGCAGGTAAGCAAGCCCAGGCTGCTGTGCCACGCTCCTGCAGCCCCACAGAACTCCTTCTCTGAGCGGGCATGGGGCAGAGCCGAGGGCACTGTGGAAAGGATGTGTGTCACCTGTCCAGCCAGCCACCACTGCACAAAACACTGAGAGGGAGAGGAGGGGCTGCTGGCAGAGGGACAGGGGGGGGGGGGGACGGAGGTGCTTCCTGCCAGCCTGTGGCCCCTGCACTCTCCTCAGCAGCTCTGATCTCCTGTTAGCTTTCCCCACAAAGCCCCGACTCCCGGGCTGTCTTCGGGTACTTTTCTTGGTCTGTCGGCAACCTTCCCCACCTCCCTGGTACAACCTGGCTGTGGATGAGACACTTGGGGACAGAGTTTCAGTACAGAAAGATGGAGGTAATTCTGGAGATGAATGGAGGTGATGGTTGCCCAACAGCGTCACTCTACTCAATGCCACTGAGCTGTAGGCTGAAAAATGGCTTAAAAAGCAGGTGGACATGGTGGATGGTGAACCCACATGGTAAATGAAAGGAGCCAGACCCAAAAGGCCACTTTTTTTTGGTACCGGGGATTGAGCTCAGGGGTACTTGGCCACTGAGCCACATCCCCAGCCCTAGTGTCTCACTAAGTTGCTCAGAGCTTCGATAAGTTACTGAGGCTGGCTTTGAACTCATGATCCTCCTGTCTCAGCCTCCTGAGCTACTGCGATGGTGTGCCCAAGCCCCAAAGGCCTCTTTTGAGTCCATTTATAGGAAATGTCCACAAGAGGCCAATCCGTAGAAACCAAATGTAAATCAGTGATTACCTCGGACTGGGAGGAAATAAGGAGTCACTACTGATGGATGTGGATTGGCGGGGTGAGAATGTTCTAGAATGAGTGATGATGGTCATCAACTTTGTGGATCTAGTTAAGCCCACTGACACCCACTGTAAATTCATGAAATATTAATTCACTGAAAAACTGTGAATTTTCTGGTATGTGAACCATACAACAACAAAAAAATACAGAATATATAGTTCTAAGCTGTATTTGAAGGCGCGGTCCAATCCAGGCAGTTGAATGGGAAGTACCGTATTTACCCTAACCACGCTTTAGGCCAGCAGAACACGTGGAAGCCTCGATCTCCCTGAGATTCTGGTGACATTTTTTTGTCCTTCCATATCACTCTGCGTAAATGTTGCAGCTTGAAGGCCGAGCCACACGAAGGCATTTTGCACAATCCTTATGAAAGGCCCAGATTGGCTGCTGTTGGCTTAGCCTCGCCTTCAGAATCCACGGCTGATATTTTATACTTCTGAGAGCTTCTAGAACAATGTCAGAGAGATTTTCTGGACCCTCCTTTGTTTTCAATTCCATTACCTCTTGGCCTCGTGAATTAGTGGGACAGTCTTGTAGTCTCTTACGTCATGGCTCTGACCTTTCAGGGAAATGTGGTTTTCAAATTGGAGGTGATCCAAAAATGGGGCCAGGAGGACATTCTCGAGAGCAGGGCAGCTCCTCAGAGGCAATGGGGGCTCAGCGTTTGGGTCTTGGATCCTCTCAGTATTCAAAGGGTGGTCCACAGGCCGAAAGCAGACTGTCAGCTGCAAGTGCGTTGGAAATGCAGCATTTTGGCTGAGGGTATGGCACAGTGGTAGGGAGCTTGCCTAGCATGCAGGAGGCCCTGGGTTCCATCCTCACCACTGCAAAAAGAAAAAGAAATGCAGAATCAGAATTTTGGGCTTTCCCCTGCAAATCTACTCAATCAATAATTCCAGCTACTTGGGAGGCTGAGGCAAGGGATCAGAAATTCAAGGCCAGCCTGAGTCATTTAATAAGACTCTGCCTCGAACCTTTTGTAAAGGGCTAGGGATGTAGCTCAGTGGTGGAGTGCTTACCCAGCCTGCCATGAGGCCCTGGGTTCAATTCCCAGTATGACCCCCCCCCCCAAAAAAAAAGGAGAAGAAGAATCTGAATCTGCATTTTAGCAAGATTTAGTGGTTTTATAATGTGGAAACATCTGGTGGAACTTAATTTCCCTGTGTTTGGGCTGTACTCAGTGACTTGTTTTAACAAACAGATTGTGTTAGATATGATGGGAGTGTGACTTCTAAGGTATCTTAGTTGGTTTGTGTCTCTATAACAGAATACCTGAGGTCAAGTACTTCATAAAGAAAAGAGGTTTATTTGGTTCATAATTCTGGTAACTGGAGGGTCCAAACCACATAGTGCCAGCATCTGGCTGTGTCACAACATGGCACAGAAGGTGCAAGAGAGCTCACCTGCTCTCATAGGAACTCATCTACTCCCTGGAGACTGCGCATTAATGTGCTCATGAGGGTAGTTGTGACAATCACCTAACCACCTCCCGTAGGCCTCACCTTTTAAAATCTCACCACCTCAGAACACCTCAAGAGTGGGACCAACCTTTGAGGGACAGACCAAATCCAAACCTTGCTACAGTGCTAAGTCATAAAAGGTACTGCGGCTTCCGCCTTTCTGGGACCACTCACTCTGGGGGAAGCCAGCTGTCACATCCTGAGGACACCTGACAGTTCATATGTGATGAGGCTCCTGTAGCCTGGCACTGAAGCCTCCTGCCAACAGCCACACAGGTCCCCATCCTGGAAGTGGGTCCTTCAGTACCAGCCAAGCCATCGAATGACTGCAGCCCCATGACAGACCCTCAGCCTGAATCACCTGCCAAGTCACTGCTTAATTCCTGACCCGCAGCAACTGTGAGATAATAAATGTTTGTTCTTTTCAGCTGCCAAGTTCTGGCATAATTTCTTATGCAGCAATAAATAACCACTAGGTAGCACCTCCAAGCGATTTAGAAGCATATTAAAGAGTTGTTTTTGTTTGTTTGTTTGTTTGTTTTTGTTTTTGTGCTGTACTGAGGGTGGAGCTCAGGGGTGCTCTACCACGGAGTCACATCCCCAGCCCTTTTTATTTTTAATTTTGAGATAAGGTCTCACGAGGTTGATCAGGCTGGTCTCAAACTTGCCATCCTCCTGCCTCAGCCTCCCCAGCAGTTGGGGATTAGAGGTATGTGCCACCACACCTGGCACCCATCACAGTTTGAGCAGCACTGAAGGAGATCAGGGTCTCCTAGGAGACGACCTTCTCAGCCGTGTCTCTGTCTTCAGTGCTTAGCATGGGACCTGACACACGAGATTTTTGTTGGACTGGATACAAAGTTAAATTCCCCTGTTCTTTGAAAAGCAAACTCTTTGTAATAAATAATGCATGTAAGCAAATGGCAAAATACTCTAGTATTCTTAAAGGATATTTAGAGTCACAAATCTCCCAGTAGATTGATTATTGATTAAGAGCAAACTCTGCGACTTGACTTTGTGATTACCTTTTAGCAATCTGCCACACAGGTTGCTTCTTTCACTTCCAAAAGTGGCACTTACTTGCCTCGACGTTAAATATAAACTACATATAGGTCCTATCTGTCTGTCTGTCTATCTCTCCTCTCCTTCCAAACTTTTATCCGAAGTAACCACCATTAATAATTCACCGTTTCTCTCCAGACTCTTTTCAAAACCTTTGGGATCACTTGAGTCTGTATTACTCATTCGCTGGTTTTCGTCTCTGGTCTCCAAGTCCATCCCAGAGCCCTTCGCCTGCCCTATTCCTCTCCCAGCGGCCACGGCCACGGCCCCCTGCAGACTGGCTCTTGGCTTCGCGTGGGGAGATCGGAAGGCGCCTCGGGCCCTCCTCGCGGTGCTGTGGGGCAGCCCTGCCCGCTGCGCCTGAACGCGACAGGTCCCTTGATCCTCTTGCCCAGGAAGGCCTGGGGAGGGACGGTGACGCCGGTGTCCCCCAGAGGGCGCCCGCGCCCCGCGAGCCGAGTCCGGCGTGGGATGGCGGCCAGCCCCCGGGGCCGCGGGACAACGCCCGGCGGGGTGCCGCGATAGCCTGGCCCCAGTGACCCACCCCGTCGTCTCCGCCGCTAAACCGGAGCCCCCCGAGTGTCACGTGTGTGCACTGCGGGGTGCAGAGGCCCCGCTGGCCCTTCCAGCCCCTGCTGACCATCTGGCTTGGGTGTCCTTTTCGGAATGGATGCATTTGCTTTTTCAGAAAAGGGAGAGAAGTGAAAACGCAGGCGAGGCCCGACAGTCCCTGTCCAGGGGTGGCACCTGGAGGAAGGGCTGGAGCGTCACACGCCGCCTGGGGACAGCGCTCCCTAGACGCTCCTCCCCATCCGCGGGCTCCGCCCTTCTAGATGGGGACCTGGGGCGCTTGTGAGGCCTCGCGCACAGGGGAAGCCACCGCATCTCCCCGCCCACCCCTTTCCTTTCCCTCGGCTTCTTGCGCTGGGGTTGCGTTCCTGCGCCCCGCCCCCCCTCCCGCCCGCGTGTCCCCGAGGTGGCCGCGGGCTGCCCCAGCACCTGGGGCTTCTTCGCAGGCTCCCGGCCGCACTTTGATCAGTTAATTGAAGCTAAAAGAAGATGAGGACCCATGGAATAGAATAGTCACCAGAGTCAGGACCAAGCCTCCTGCTCTCCATAGGGACGCACCTAGAAACTTCTGGATCAAAGAATGAAGTGGGAAAGGAGAATCCACCTCGAGTGTGTGTGTGTGTGTGTGTCCCCGTCCGTCCGTCCTTCGGTCCTCCTGGCCATCTGCAACCAAATCCCAACCAGCATGACCAAGCCTGGCGAAAGTTTACCCCATAACCCTATCTTCACCTTCCTCCCCTGAAATGCTTTTTATTTATTGCTACTGAGTTTTTGTTTGGTTGTTTGGCGGGTTTTGAGAATTTCTCCATTCTTCATGGTACTCCCTTCAAGAAGAAAAAAAAAAAAAAATCCAGTGATCTAATTGTATCTTTGCAGAGTTAGAATTTTCAGATGCTCATCCTGGGGTTTTCACCGAGCACACACATCAGAATAAGCTCTTGAGATTAAACAACAACAACAACAACAACTCTACAGACACTTGGGATCCACCTACCGAGGCAGAAGCTGCAAGCCTGGGCCTCAGGGATGGATACATTATAAGATCCGGAGCTCTGCCGGCAGCTCTGGCCAAGGAGGCGTGGTTTAATCCCCCCAAAGCTCCACCCCCACCATGGACGCATTTCCTTGGCATTGACATGTGACTTTCCCGGATGGGTTCAGGATTCCCATTCTGTCCCACTTTTCCTGCGCTGTTTTCTGCTAAGATGGGATCTATTTTTCCCTGGCCCCTTCAGGGAAGCACTTTCCTGACCAAATTGCCTTTGCCAGGTGGAAACAATGGCCCACAGCCATGCTCCTGTTCTGCTGGGGGAACAGCTTTTGTGTGGTATTTTCCATGCCTAACCTCCAAGCAGCTTTATTGCAACAATAATAAAAAAAAATATATATTGTGTGGAGATGCCACCTGTCGTGCTTGCTTGGTGATGCTCAGGGTGTGCAGGTGTGTGTTTAAATAAGGCCACGTGGGCATTAAAAGAATGGTTATCTAAGTTATTCATTTGACTGCTTTAAACCGTTGTGGCTATGGAAGAAAATAATTTTCAAACATGAATTTATATTTCACCCTTTTTTCATCTAGAAGAGAACAAAACATCTCACTTTTGTTTCTGATAGGAACTTATTCGTTTTGCAAAAAGAAAGAGACATCTAGCTTGAAACTTTAGGTATGGCTTGATGCAGGATCTAAAACCAAACTCTCTCACTCTCTCTCTCTCTCTCTCTCTCTCTCTCTCTCCACTCCACCCCCATTCTACGGAGCTGATATTAGACTCATAATACCTCTCCATAGCCCTCATATATGGCCACAAAATAGCCATAGAACTTCCATAAGGGACCTCCTATCACCCCTCCACCCATAGAAAGGGCGAGGGTCTCTTCCTCTGGCTTTGCAGGAGAGGGAAGACTTGACTTTCCCAAACACTCCTCCCCACCTCTGATCTCCTTTTTTCCAATCAGGTGACATTTCTGACCCTGGACCCATCACCGATGTCTGGGGATTCTGGTGCCCTCATTGGCCAGACCTGGTCACAGGGTTACTCCCTCAGCAGTTGCTGGAAACTACCCCACCCAAGGCACTCGGGAGAGAGTAAGGTGAAGGTGGTTCTTGCAAAAGAAGCCAGGGTCCTGTTATCAGGAGAAGGAAGAAGAAATGCTTGGGAATAGGAGAAAAGGCCAGATGACCCCTGCGTCCTGAGGTGATGGAAATAGACCCCCAGTGGATGTTAACAGGGCAGTGAATCAGGCTGAGCTGGTGTGGGGAGGTGAAGCCCAGTGGGGACAGTAATCTGGCAACCTCTCCAGAGCAGATGGAGAGCTGGCCTGAGCTCTGTGGTGACTGAGAAGCCACACAGCATAATGGTCCACACCACCTGGGGTGTTACCCAGCTTCTCTGAAACTTTAATGTCTCTCCTTATAAAATGATAGCACCTGGGTTGTCGTGGATGAAACTTGAAAATAATGTGCTAAGTGAAAGAAGCCAGTCACACGGACCACGTCAAAGATTCCAAATACATGAAATGTCCGGAATATGCAAATCTTTTATTCTATTTTTTTGTAGATGTAGATGGACAGAATGCCTTTATTTTATTTGCTTATCTTTGTATGTGGTGCTAAGGATCGTACCAGTGTCTCACCCATCTAGGCAAGTGCTCTGCCACTGAGCCCAGCCCCAACCCCCAGAATATGCAAATCTTTAGGGACAGGAAGTAGATTAGTACTGCCTGCCTGGGCTGGGGCGTGGGGCTTCTTTTGAGGGTAGTGAAAATGTTCTAAAATGGACTGTGGTGATGGCTGCCCAATTCTGCAAAAACACCAAAACCCATCAAATTGTACACCTTCACTCAGTAAATTGGGTAACATGTGAGTTATAGCTCAGTAAAACTACAACGAAGTTAATATGCCAAGCGATTTGATGGGCACCTGGTACATGCCCTCTGTTTGCTCCCTGCAGGTCACAGCACTTCCTTCTGATTCGGGTTCTTGGGGACCTCACTGTCCTTTAGCCTGAAGTGACCTCTATCCTGCCCTCACCTTTCCAAATAGTCCCAAGGTTAAATTCCCTTCAAGTATTCCCTTTTGGGGTCTCTCTCTGTCTCTCTGTCTCTCTCTTTTTTCTGCCAGGATTCTGATTATACAGAAAGCAACTCTTCGATGGAAGAACTTGGAATAGTTATGTGTCAACTTGACTGGGCCACAGGTGCCCAGATATTTGGTAAACGTTATGAGAATGCCTGGGAAGGCCCTTCCTAAGGCAGATGGGCTCCTCCAATCAGTTGAAGACCTGAGTGGAGCAAAAAAGGCTCAAAAAAAAAAAAAAGGAAACTCCTCTTGACTTGCTGCCTGTGAGCTGGGACATATCTTTTCTGGCCTTCAGACTCAAGTGATTAGCTTTTCTTAGGTCTTAAGCCAGGCTCTCAGGAGCTCCTTGACTCTGGTGGAGACACTGCACCATAAACCCATTACCAGTAGAAGACAGAAGTTGAACACGTGAGTACACCTCACCTACTGGTCACCCTAATGCCTCACCTACTGGTCACCCTAATGCCTCACCTACTGGTCACCCTAGCTTAGCGACACAGCAAGCCGGAGCCTCTCAGGAGTTTCCATTTGTGAACTTGTGGCTGGCTGGGAGCTCAGCTTGCGGCCCCTGCTCAACTTCATAAGAGAACATTGCACCATACATGCATAACCCAGTAAGAGATCCAGGTCTAAAATCCCAAGTGCAGTTTCTGCTGAATGTAAATGGCCTTTGCACTGTTGTGAAGTAGAAAAACTGAAAGTGGAGCCACCATAATTTGGGGGCCATCTGTATGACCTTGGCTCTCCTGATTTTTATTTTGGGGACTCACACGGGAACTGTAGCTCCACCCTCATGAGCCCTGGGTCTCCAGCTGGTTGGCTGCAGAGCTGGGGCTTTCTCAGACTCCAGAATTGTGTGAACCAATTCCTTATAACCTATCTCTCTCTCCACTGTTAAGTTTTGGATATGAGGTGTCCCTCAAAATCTGCCGTGTGGACGCGGGAATGCTCAGTGGTGAAATGATGGGATTGTGAGAGCTGCGACCTAATCGCTCCGTCCTGGTTTGAGTGGACTGGTGCTAACTGTGCGCAGAAGGGCTATGACTAAAGAAGGTGGATCCCCGAGCGTGGGCCCTGGAAGGGCTCATCTTCTCTGTGGTCCCTCCCTCTCTTGGCCACGCCCTCCCACCATGATGTTCTGCCCCACCTTGGGCCCAGAGCAGTGAACGTGGCCCACCACGTACTGAACCTCCGGAACCATGAGACAAAAATAAACTTTTTCTCCTCTAAGTTGTCCCTGTTGGGTATTTTGGTCACCACAGCAAAAAAGCTAACTAAGCACAGAAATTGGTACCAAGAAGTGAGGTTGTTGCCATGACTACCCTGACCATGTGGTTCAGAAGCCTTTGGAACCGGTTTATGGAAGGAATTTGGAACACTTTGGAGATGCAGGATGGAGAAGCCCTAGAATGTTGTGAAGTGGAGCTCAGTGGGCGATTCTGGAGGGAGCTCAGACTGGAATGCGGATAGGAATGCAGACTGTGCTCATTAAATTTCAGAGAGAGAGGAGGGCGCTCTTGGGAATCGGACAAGAGGCCGCTTGTGCTATTTTCTGAGAGAGAATTTGTCTGCATTTCGCCCATCACCCACGACTTTGTGCGAGGCTGAATCTGGTGGAGGGAATTTCAAGGCAGCACAGCATTCAGGCAGTGACATGGATTTTTCTGGCAACCTTGAGGCAGGTTTACTGGGAAAATTGGGAGCAGAAAGTACAGCTGGAGGGTTTTAAAAGCTTGCAGTTTGACCAGAAAAGTGCATAAACCTGGGGCTAAGGAAGGCGTGGTTGTTGAAGAGATCACAGTCGCTAAAGAGATGCTCTGTACTTTGTGCAAAGATAATAGGAAAGCGGGCTTGGGGGCATCTCGGGTGTTTCAAAGACCTTATTCCTTGGAGGCTTCAGATACAGAAGGGAAAATTACTTAGAGAGGAGATCACGAGGGTACCCTCTGGGCACAGGAGGACCCAGAACGAGGTTTCCCCATGTCTAGCCACCCAGGCACTGAGAAACAACTGCAGTCATGATGCCAGGGACCCCAGCTAACTGCATGAGCTGGTTCAGACCTCGGTGTTGTTCACATGGTGCTCGGTCCACGAGAATGCAGGCTTCTGGAGTTCAAGGGTCATAGAGGCTTCCACTGAATTTTCAGAGGAAGGCCTTGGAGGCCAGGCAAAGTGTGACAGAGTCAGAGGCCCTGAAGGCTGCCCCCGAGAGGGTGATGAGTAAAACTGCCAAGGTGAAGTTGGAGCTGGAATGGAGACCCCAGGGATTAAGAGGTGTCAGTCATGTGGACTGTCTACTAAGGAAAGCTGTTGGCCTCACAGAGAGCCAGGCTAAAGAGACCCCGTGTGCACTACAACTGGCAAGGTCCACGTGGCACAACTAACTGCCCAGGCCCTCCGGACAGGACATCTCACCACCACGTGACCCAGGCGCTGCCTGCAGAGTTTTGGGATCTGTTTGCTTGGCTGGATATTTTGGTCTTGTGTTTGTCCCATCTTGTTTTTTTTTTTTTTTTTATCCCCCTCTCCCTCCCTTTTAGAACGGACTCTTTCCTCAGTGCAACTGATCTTTCCGGGGGCTCACAGCCAAGAGCTTGCCTTGAGTCTCAAGTGAGACTAGCCTTGGACTTTCTGGGCGGTGCTGGGGCCATTAAGACTGTGGGACTCTTGGAGATGAGCTAAGTGTATGTCGCCTTGTGAGAGGAACATGATTTGGGGTGGGAGTCGGGGGCAGAATGTTATGATTTGGATAGGATGTGCTCCCCCAAACTCCTGTGTCAATGCAGGAACGTTCAGAGGTGACACGGTTGGATTTTGGGAACTGTGGCCTAATCAATCCAACATCCTGGTCTGCGTGGTAACTGTGGGGGTGACTGTAGGCGGAAGGGGTGTGGCGGAAGGAAGGGGCTCACTGGAGGTGGGCCCTGGGAGGGTCCCACCGTCTTCCTGGTGGTCTCTTGGCTCCCTGGCTGCCATGAAGGGGGGAAGCCCTCCTACACCAGGCCCTTCTGCCAGAATGTTCTGCCTCACCTCGGCCCAGAGCGATGGACTTGGGCAACTATGACTAAACCTCTGGGGCTGTGAGCCCAGCAAACTTTTCCTCCTCCAAGTCCTTCTTATTGGGTATTTTGGTCACAGTGATGAGAGGCTGACTCACACACGGTCTCCTATTGGTTCCATTCCCCTGGAGAACTTTAATACAGGCCCTAAAGGGAAGATGAGTCAGTGCTGAGCTCCAGGCTGAATAACCAGGAAAACCATCAACATACAGGACAGAAAATGAGGAAGTCAAAGGAAGGGACTGGTTTGGGAAGAAAATTGTTTTTTTTGAAGCACACAAGCATTTATTTAGCATCTACTCTGTGCTAAACAGAGTTCTAGCCACAGTGGTGCACTCCTGTAGTCTCAGCTCATCATTTGAGCCCAGGGATTGGAGACCACCCTGGGCAACGTGGGGAGACTCTGTCCAAAAAAAGAAAGGAGTTTCAGTCCCTGGGGATTAAAATACCCACCCAGTTGCCTAAATTAGAGGCCGAAATTGATCCTTGACTCTTTCTTTAGCCTCACCCTCAACATGAGTAAATCTTAAAACTTATAATTTTCCTCCTCAAGTTGGTTTTAAATCCATCCCTTGGCAGGTAGGGAGGACTTGGAAGAATCATCCTCAACCCACGGGAACCACCCGTCCCTCCTCCCTTTCCAACGGCTGCCATTTTGTCATGACTTCACACACGTGTCAGAAGGATCTTGAAAATGTTTGCATTGGGTGGAGATTTACTGCATGTAAGATTAAAACATAGAATGTTGTTGGTATCGGTCAAAGAATATGGACAGAAAATGTGCTTCGCATCTCTGTATGTTATGCTCTGGATACGAGGTGTCACGTGTGAGGAAATGCAGGACCGGTCCCAGGCGAAGAGATTGGATTGTGAGAGCTGCAACCTGCTCAGTGGATCAACCCATTTGGCGGATTAATAATTTGAGTGGGAGCCCAACACGGTGGCACACACCTTTAATCCCAGTGGCTGGGGAGGCTGAGGCAGGAGGATCTCAAGTTCAAAGCCAGCCTCAGCAAAAGCAAGGTGCTAAGGAACTCAGTGAGACCCTGTCTCTAAATAAAATGTGAAATAGGGCTGGGGGTGTGGCTCCGTGGTCGAGTGCTTCTGGGTTCCATCCCTGGTACTCCACTCAAAAAAAAAGAAAAGGAAGAGGGCAGCTTGGATCACGCCCACCTCCTGGGCCTCCTCGGAGCACAGTACACATCCGCCTGTTTCCATGGGAGCCAGGAGAGGCGCTCAGACTGTCCGACCATCTTGGCTGGGCTGTGGTGGTGGGTTGTCCTTCTATGGGGCAAGAGTCCAGGGCCGGGAGGCCTGGCCCCGCTTTCCCACTTCCTTCTTTTAGCATGTTGAGACCCGGGAGGAAGTTTTATGAGGTTAAAAATAAAATTCGAACCCCTGCCGTCCTCTCTGCCCTTCCTTGGCCCCTTCTCCATTATCTGCCACCATCATCTTCCTGTGGATGCCAGAGCCTCCAAGCTGGGCTCCATGCAGCTGGGTCACCTCTCTCTACTCTATAACTGAATGTGCTCACGTGTCTATGATCTGGTCAGTGAAACATAAGCACAAGTTCTTAGGTGGAACTTCCAGAAAAGCTCTGTAGAAAGGGGGCAGGCAGCTGACGCAGCTCTTTTTTTGTCTTCCCCCAACAGTTGCTTCCAGCCTGGGGTGTGGATATGATGGCTGGAACTCCAGGAGCCGTTATGTACCATGGGGCATCGTTGAGGCTGAAAGCCCTCTGCTGATGGCAACCCAGAAAGATAGAAAAATTCTGAGTCCCTCGTGACCATGGCACCAGTCCACCAGTCTCTGACTTGTTTAAGGTGCTGTTTGTCTGGTCTCTCTTACTAGCAGCCAACGGTATCAGTCCAGGTTTATATATTTGATTACATGATGTCAAATCTCAGGGTAGACTTCATTTTCTCTAAGAGGCTTTCTCCCATCTCAACTCCGTGATGCCCAGATATTCCATATCACAAACCTGATCACATTGCACAGCAATGACCTGCCCCCTGCCTCCATACCCTGGGGACACACAGCCTCCCTGGGAGGTCAGACCTGTCTGACCTGTTTATCAGCCTAGCCCCTTCCGGGCACTTAATAAACATCTGCTGGATGAAGGAATGAATGAATCAATGCTAACGAAGACACTTTCTGCCCCCAGGAAGCTCCCCGTTTGGATCTCTGCTACAGAGGGGTAAGTATGGAGAAATGACTCCAAGACCCAGAAGGCAGAAATGACCCCAATATCCCAGCTCATTCCTGTCCTGCCACAGGCTCCTCCCCTTGGAGATTCACCACGTGGGCGCGGTGTCCACCTGCGCAGAGGACCAGGGTGCAGCATGGACAAAGGAAGGGTCTGCAGGTCTCCCTAAGTGGCTGGGGCTGGCCTTGAACTTGCGAACCTCCTGCCTCAGCCTCCCAAGCTCCTGGGATGACAGGCGTGAGGCCCGCAGGTTAAATCCAGGTGGCCTGCTTTTATAAATAAAGTGTTGTTGGAACCTGGCTGAGCCCATTTCTTCACACACGTATGGAAGCTTTCCTGCTGCAACGGCAGAGTCCCATGACTGTGGCCCATGGGGCCTAAAATATTCGCTCTCTGCCCTTCACACAAAACACGGACACCCCTGGTCTAAGCCTTGCCCTCCTTATCTCTACAATGGGCCATAAAAACACGACTTGCTTTGTAGCAAACCTAAGCAGGACCAAACCCTCCAGAAACATCAAAATTATTATGATTTTCCTCACGAATCTCATTCCCCTTTTCCTCCACTAGAAACTTTCCTGAGTCCTGCTAGCCACTGCGAGTCTTCTGCAAACCAAGTAAATTGCTTCAGATACTGAAGATTGGCTCCAAATCTAAGTAAATCGACAGGGTGGGGGGGCACATTAATATTCATTAAGCGCCTACTAGGTGCCAAGTATGGGGACAGATGTCTTTCATATATTATCTCCTCACTTAATCCTTATTACCAGGGGAGCTGAAGACTGGAGAGAAGGCATGAGTAGCTCTCGGCCCCCGTTAGCCCGCAGCGGAGCTGGAATTCAGGCCCAGCTCTGCTCAACTCCAAAACGTGTGCTCATTCCACTCCACAAGCGCCCACCGGCCTGCGTCCACTACACAGCGAGCTCTCGGACCTGGCATGTGCACCCACCCTGTGGTTTGCCCAGATGGTCCTGGTCTACGCCTGTTGTCCCCACTCGACTCTCCCAGGCATCTCTCGCTCTCGGTGTCTGCGTTTGGGCGAGATGGTAGGATTCCCACCTGTCACTCAAAGGCTGCACCTGAGAGCTGAGAGCGTTCTGTGTCTCCCAAGTGTATTCCAAGTGTCCAGAGCAGAGCATGGCGTGTAGTAGGTGGGCATGCCAGATGAACGCTAGGGTGGGCATCTTTTAAGGTTTGGGTAGGTGTCCCCAAAGTCCATGTGTTAGACTGAGTCTCCAGCCTGTGACACTTTGGAAAGTTCTGGAACATTTAGAAGGTGAGGCCTAATGGGAAGTCTTTCAGTAGTCGAGGCCGTGCCCTTGCAAACAATATTGGAACCACATTCCCTTCCTCCTGCTCTCTTTGGCTTCTTGGCCCTGAGGTAAATGGTTTCATTCCATACTCCCTGTCCCCACCCCACTCTTCATCATGCTTTACTGACTCACCACAGGGCCAAAAGGAATGGGGCCACTGACCAAGAACTCAAACCTCAAAACTGTGAGCCAAAATTAACCTTTTGACTTTATAAGTTTATTATCTCAGGTATTTTGTTACAGTAATTGAAAGCTGACTAACATTGCCTCTGAAAGGAGGCTGGGTATTGCAGCTGTCCTTCACACAGGGTCAGAAATGAAACCCATCAAATCAAACCCCAGGTGGCTTTGCCCAAGAAAAAGGAGATACATTATGTGCCTGGCGCAGCTCTGATGCAAGAGCAGGGCTGCTAATCTATCCCTTTTATGCACACAGTGTGTCATGGGCCACTTACAGCTGCAAAAGAAAGCCTGACCTTTGGTGAGGGCTTTCAAAGGAGAGCCAAATTCACTTCTTCTTTCCTCACAATGTGCCGTCAACAAAGGAGGAAAACTGAAGGACTTTTGTGTTCAAGTGCAAACTATACAAAGGAGACTTGGCATTTGTCAGGCTGATGGTCAGAGCACAGAGAGACAAATCAGATGCTTAGACCCGGGGCAGGTAAGAAGCTGACAGTGTGGCTGTCAGCAGAGGGTCACCTTGTTCACACTGACCCTGCAGGATCATCAGGGAGGTGGTCTCTAAAGCCCAAGGGCTCTGGGAGTGAGGAGTCCAGGATCATGGGTGACTTTAGCTTTGGAGGATTAGGAAATCACATCTAGATCTGTGAAAGGCCCCCGTGGTTAAAGGGTGTTACACTCTGCAACAGGAGCCTTCGAAATTCTGTTTGACTCAAAGGAAACTGGAGGCTTCAGAGTGAGAGAGAGACCTGCTCATTCTGTCCATGTCTCTCAGTGTGGGCATGGGGTAGAGCACACCTGTCATCCCAGCCGCTTGGGAGGCTGAGGCAGGAGGATCACGAGTTCAAAGCCAGCCTCAGTAAAATCGAGGTACTAAGCAACTCAGTGAGACCCTGTCTCTAAATAAAATACAAAATAGGGCTGGGGATGGGGCTCAGTGGTTGAGTGCCCCTGTTTCAATCCCCAGTACCCCAACCAGAAAAAAGAGAGGGAGACTCGAAGTTGGCAAGTATGGTAAAAACCACATATTGTCAAAGATGTGCTTCAAATGACCCCTTAAGTTCCCTAGGAAGTCCCCAGCTGTGCTGCCTCTCAGGAGCACCTAGCTTGCTTACTCCCAGGGCTGGAACACATCACTAAATTTCTCTAGTTGAGCTCTGAGGACCCTGTTGAAGGAAAATAGAAATCTCTAAACAGTAGTCACTGCATTGGTCAGCTTTCCATTACATAACCAAATGCCTGAGATAATCAGCTTAGAAAGACAAAAGGTTTATTTAGCTCATAGCTTTCTCTCCATGATTGATTGGCCCCGTTGCTTTGGGCCTATGATGGCATATCATGACCAGAGCAGGCCAGGAAGCGAAAAATTAATTCATTAGTTATTAAAAGAGAGGGAGAGAATGAGACAGACGCTCTCTGACTTAACAATGGTCTGACTTATCACGGTTTAACATTATAATGGTGTAAAAGCAACACGCCTTCAGTGGAAACAGTACTCAGAGTTTTGAATGCTGATCTTTTCCTGGACTTTTAATAGGAGACAACGACCAAGACTCTACCGTGTGCGGTGCAGAATCAATAAATTACCCGAGAGCATCAACACTTCGTTATAAAATACGATTTGCCGTAGAGGATTTGGCCCAACTGAAGGCCGACGTAATGCTAAGCACTTTTAAGGTAGGCAAGGCCATGCTCTGGTGTTGGTAGGTTAGGTGGATCAAATGTGTTTTTGGCTTATAATATTTTCCATTTTTCAGGACATACCCCACTGTAAGCTGCGGAACATCTGTATCCCAGACCCTCACAGCTTCCTCCCGTTTCCATATGCTCTGTTTTCCTTTCTAACACTTTCTCCTGAAAGGTGTGGGAGGTACACATACTTGCAAACTTTGCGGCTAGAATTGGGGCCGAGGCATCTCTGTTTGATCCTAACAGGAAAACTGCAAATGGCCGAGACCTGGAGAGATTAAGACAACCCCCTCCCCCCCAATAAATGATGAATATTCCTACCCCAGGCACCCTTTCCAGGCCAGAGGATTCCAATAGACCTATTTCTTCTTCTTCTTTATTCTCATTATTTTGTAGTGCTGGGATCAAGTCCAGGCCCTTGAACATACGAGGCAAGCGTTCTACCCACTAGCCTCGCCCAGCCCAATCCGTTCATTATTAACTCTGCAGGTTCCTGGTGTCTTTTCTGAGTTGCTGCAGCCTTAGTCCATCTCTGTCCAGGTCAAAGCGGACGCTCTTGTGAAGCTGGGCATGAGTGCTGTCTTCCTCACCAACCCACTCCTCACTCTCCTCTCCCACTTATTTCTGTGGGACAGTAAGAGGTAGGCCCAAGAGTTCAATGACATTCCAAGGACATTGTCCAGTTATGGAGATCAGCTGTTGCAACTAATCCAGGGCTGGGTTTGGGGTGCTCTGGGAATCTGATGAAGGGGCCCCAAAAGAAGAGGGGCCCCAGTCTTCTGAAGGCTCAGCTGGGGTGGAGCAGCTGTTTCAGGTGGCTCACCACACCCCAGGCAGCTGAGCACTGGCCACTGGCAGGAGGCCTCAGATCCTCACCTGGGTCTCTCCTCGGGCTGCTTGAGTGTCCTTCCAACATGGCCGCTGGCTGCTCCCAGAGTGATTTCCTAATGACTGTGGTAAAATCACATCAGATGCTAATTTATTTATCTTTTTATTTATTTATTTACTTTTTTTTTTTTTTTTTTTTTTTTGGTGATGCTGGGACTGAACCCAGGGCTCACGTCTGTTAGGCAAGTGCTCTACCACTGAGTCCCAACTCCAGCCCCATAGATTTAAGTCATAGTCATGCATAGCTTAATGACGGAGATATATTTTGAAAAATGCAAAGTCAGATGACAATGTCATTGTGTGAATCTCACAGAATGTACTTACACAAACTGAGACAGCTATGATGCCACCAGGTGATGTGAACTTACAGGACCACTGTCAGGTATGCAGTTCCTCATTTACCAAGACCTCATCACTTGGCCCATACCGTGTTGGAATTCAGCCTTGGGGTGAGGAGAGAGTGCTATGAACAGGCTGGGTGGTCTCATTCGTCCCTTAATTCAATGAGGTGGCCTGCATTGTCACACACGGTGAGCATCTTGATATAGATATAATTTTCATCTGTATTGTGTTGCTGTCATAAAACACCTGATGCTGGAAAATATATAAAGATAATAGGTTTATTTAGCTCCCAGTTGTGGAAATCTAAGAGCATGGTGACAGCATCTGCTTGGCCTCAGTGAGGGCCTGATGACCGATGGACTCATAAGCTGGAAGCGCATGCAGAAGAGAGGGGACAGGTCACACAGGAAGACAGGAAGCCAGAGCCGGGGAAGGGGCAGGCTTGCTCTCTTTTTATAGCAGTCTCCTCTCAAGGGAAGTAATCCTCTCCTACCACACCGACCCATCCCGAGAGACAAGCACTCATCCATTCCCAAGGCTGGAGCCGGGACTTAATTATCATCCTCTAGGCCCCGCCTTTTAAAGGTCCCACCACCTCACAATGCTGCAGTAGAGGCCCAGCCTCTGGCACATAACCCGTGGGGCCCACAGTCAAACTGGACCTAACCCCCACAGGTCGGTGCCAACCCCACAGCTTGGCTCCTGGGCTTCACCAGATGCCCAAACAATGAAACTTGGGTTTTAATGCTGGGGAAAAACATGCCTGCCACAGTCCGTGAGACAGAATCCCAGTTTCCAGCACCTTTCTTGGAGCAGGTTAGGTGTATTTGTTTTTCCCTTCTGACATCACATTTAAATCCCCCCCAAACATATAGAGAAATTGAAAATATCGTAAAGGAAGCACAGGTTACCCACTGCCTAGGTTTCACCACTCGGGTTTCACTTAACTGACTTCATCTTATATCACCCTGTCTCTCTCTCTCTCTCTCCACTCTTCATCCATCTATTTTTTTTTTTTTTTTTACTGTAATTCAAAACCGACTGCCGAGGTCAGGGCGCTTCACCCCTAAACACTTCAGCAAGCGCATCGCTCACTAGAATTCAATATGTGTTTATGGGTTTTTGAGGTATAATTCAGACACAGCAAAGTGCACAATCTGAAGTCAAAAGGTTTGAAGAATGTGTGATCCAGACTCCCGGGACGACACAGTGAGGGTCACTGGAGCCGAATATGATTTTCTTTTTTACTAAGCGCTGGCTTTGAGATGTCCCTACCCTATAAGATGAGACGGTGAATTGAGCTTTATGAAAAATTATTTCCGTGTGTCTTATGTTTCCTTTTATTTTATTTATTTATTTATTTTTTGCCCCAGACAGTAGAATACACCATCACACAGGAGCCCAGAAATTTGGAAAACTGACCTGAAGCAGAGCCAGGGGTGGTTGAAGTGATCAGCCTGCGAGGCAGGGGTTCGAATCCCAGCTCGGCAACCATCTGGTTATTTGATCTCAGGCAAAAACAGAGCCCGTCGGCCTCAGTTTCCCTATCTGTAAAATAGGAACAAAGCCAGGATGTTCTTCAGAAGTCGGTCTGTGCTGTGAGGGTTGAACCAGTTAAATTATATGAAGCGCCTAATTAGAACATCGCCCGTCCCTGAGTAAGTGCTCAGGATGACTGGCCCTTGTGTCCCCCCACGAGGCCACCAGGGGACACAGAAGAGGGGTCCTGGTATCTGACACACCAACTCTGTAGACCTGGTTTTCTGGACTCTGTGATTTTAGGTCCCACTCACTCCCGAGCCTCTTTGGCCCTATCCAGCTTCTAGCTAGAAACTTAATGTCGGTCAGAATTCTCCCCATGACATCACCAGACAATGTCAGCAGGAAGTCAGCGTCCAGAAAATGACTCAAACTAGCAGGACCAGAGCAGGTGGGGGATTGGGTCCTTCGTCTCTAATTGCACTGAGGTTTGTACTGTAGCTCTCACGGCCTTGCACTGAAGATCACACCATCCTCTTGGCACTCGATTTCATTACAGCCTCATGACCTCTCTCCGGGTCCTTCATCTTTGCCAGAACAAAGCCTGCCTTTGACTGATGTTGGTTTCATTTTTCACGACTCTTATAAAGACAGTGTCCCCTAAGAGTGAAGCATTTTCCAGGGAAAGACTCTTTAATCAACCCGGGGACGCTTCGGGGGAATTCTGAAATAAGGTTGATTCATTCTTTCACTCAGTCGATCACTTGAGGATTAGCAATTCAGTGTCTATAAGACAGACATGGTCCCGACTCTCAAAAAAACCTTACAGTATCTTTGGAAAGACAAGCATTTAATTAGTAATTGCACAAATAGTTACAACTAGTATAAGACTGGTCTGATAACAGCCCACAGAGCAGATACGGTTGGTCACTTGCTATGGTCAAGGTTGATAATTGTTTCTCAATATTCATTCTCTTTCCTTTTAATGATAATAAAGCCCATTATCATTATACTTGGAATGTAGGGTGATTACTAATTTCCCAACCTCCTTTTCTGTTACTTGTAGCCATGTGACTACATGATGGGATTTATGAAAAGATTTCCTTGCTCTGAAATAGAGACCCAAAGGACAGACAGCCACAGCTCTACAGTACCAAGTCTGGTGCCAGGTACATATTCTGATGGATTTTTCGGTGCCTGGATGCAATGCCTGGAACCATGGCAGCCATTGTACAACCAGGTGGATGGTAGAGCAGAAAGATGGAAGGAACCAGATGCCACGCTTGAGCCATTAGATCAAGCAAGCCTGGGACCAAATGGACCTGCAGGCTTCCTTTCATGTGAAGTTGTAACACTCCCTCGTTGTTTAAATTAGGTGATCCCAGGTGTTCCGAGACTTGCAGTCAAGAACATCTAACCAAACAGCGTGGTGCATCTGTCGGTGGTGACCTGGCTCGTGATTAGCTCTCTAGCCTCATCTCTCAACATTTCTCCAGGAAATTTCTCTCTTTAATTTCTCCAGGATCTACCCATGAAGGGACTTCTGCATAGGGTGCCCTTCTCCATCCCCTTTTATCTGGAAAATATCAGTTTATCCTCCAAGATCAGCGTAGGGGACACCTCCTCCAGGAAACTTTGGGTTTCAGACCAGCTTAGAGGTTACCCTGAGTCCATTTGGCTCCACGTTTGTCCTGGGCCTTGGTTACTTGCCTGCTCCTCCACCAGACTACCCCTGGTGACAGCTCACTCTTGTTTGCACATTGAAAAGATCCCGCTCCAACCATCCCTGCCACAGACCAAGAAGGAGTTCCCCTGCAAGGTGCCAACTGGTCAGGAGTCTCCCCACACGTGTGCAGACTGGGCTGGACGTGCAGGAACTCTGGTTTCTCCACAGTGCCCTGTGGGCAAATCAGAACTATGAATGACAGGAGATGGAAAGGGGCCATCAGTTAAATGGGCATATCAGACCTATGAATGACAAGAGATGGGAAGGAGCCATCAGTTAAATTGTGGGTCCCTTTTCTTCTTTGTTTAGAATTTCAGCCTCTTGGAGACAGAGGAACCAGCCCTGTTTGCTGCAAAACTTCTTTGGCTTGTCCCGTAGTCCAAGTTGACACTGGGGTTCTGTTTCCTAGGGAACCAGACAGGCCTGCCTACCTCGTGCCACTCGCCACTCCCACCCCTGAGTCTGAGTTGCAAGGAAGAGACAGATTCATATGACCTCAGACCCAGCAGGAGGATCACGGGAACACAGGCAGCAGCTGCTCACTCGGCCCGGGAGACTGGGAAGGGCGACAGGCACCACAGGAGCTTTGGTGCCTGCACATCGCGCGGAGGACTTGTTCTTCTTCCTTCTTCCTCCTCTCCCCTGCCCTGTCTCCATTTCTCTTGTCTCAGAGCTTTTGCCCACTCCAGAAATTTCTCCCTATTCATGACCTCGGCTTCATTCCAAATTCTGCTTCCTCGGGTCTCCTGGATCCCATTCAGATTCCCCAGGAGAGAAGATTGGCCTGGGTCACTTAGTTGTCACCCACTGTTGGGTGGCACGGGGGGGGGTAGAGTGACATGCAGGCAATTTTGTAACTGGCTTCTCTGGCCCGGCCACTCGAGAGTGTTTAGAAACCTCTGCATCAGCGTTGACATTGCTGTGACATCCATAAAAATGTGATGGATGGGTTTGTCTCTCTGAATAGAGGAGAGACCCATGTGGGCAGCGGGAGCCCATGAGACACGAACTGAATAATCATCTCACAAAAACCAAAGTCCAGCACCAGGCCACTTATCGCAGAGAGTTTGAGAATCTCTGGGGAGTCTGGAGGAAAGGACACCAGGGGACCTTCTGCACAACGGAGCCCGGCCACCAGGAGAGCTGCTGCCTCAGTCCCCACCGTGGGGCTGCTGTGGCCTCAGAGGCACCCCTGCATCTGTCGCCAGCCACACTAGCAAAGCGGGTCCCCCGGCGGCTCCTGTCCCTGGAACAGGAAACGGGCGACTGCGCGTCTTGCTCTCCAGCCCCAGAGGCAGAGAAGGGCTCCTGGGACAAGGCTGGAATGAAGGGCCAGGGAGTGGGCCACCGTGTCCTGTCACAGACTCAAGACTTCTGCGGTCCGGTCCCAGGGCCAGCATCCTCTTGCCCCCGCTGGTCACATGGTCCTGGGCCACAGCATCGTGCATATTTAGTTTCCATCCCCCGGAATGGCCTGCCTGGGTCTCTGCTGGTCACACTCCCCTTTGTTTATTCACCCTCTGGACCAACCTCTAGCAAGGACCAGGCAGGGCACAGGCTGCTGGGGACACCAAGATGCCTTTGAGCCCCTCGCCCCATGGCAGGCAAGAGGGACAGGAACAGAAAGTCCCCTGCCCTCCCAGAAAGCTCCCTCGCTGTCCTCTGGAAGTCCTCCAAGGTGAAGGAAGGGGGGTGGGGCCCAGGGGCTCAGGGCCTAGCTCTGGAGTCGGGCTCACCAGTCGCGGGACTTTGAATTTGCTTCTTAACTTCTCTCCGTGAACTGGCATCAATGACAGCACCTCCTTCTTGGGCTGGTCCTGAGCATCCCATGCTGCGTGGGAAGACCCGTCTCCAGGACGGTCCATGACATATGCAAACACAGTGTCATTTCAGCCCCGATCCTAAGTCACCTCCCGTGAGCCTCCTCTGGCTGCCCAGCGGGAAATGAGTCACTTCTCTCTCTCTCTTCCCCTCCCCAGTGTTCCAATTCTCCTTCCACGGGACACGCCTCCGGGATATCAGAAATGCTGGGAGGGGTGGGTGGATCTGTGTGCATGTAGTTGCTGAGCGATTAAAACCTAGGAGAGGCCCTGGCAAATATTAGACAGTAAAGATTTTTCATTCTTTCTTTCTTTCTTTTGAACTGGGCAGTGAACCCAGGGGTCTTGCTGAGTTGCTTAGGGCCTCGCTAAGTTGCTGAGGCTGGCTTTGAACTTGTGATCCTCCTGCCTCAGCCTCCCGAGCCACTGGGGATTACAGGCGAGCGGCCCCGCGCCTGGCCAGTAGTTTTCAATGAAATAATGATTAGAAGTGGGAGAAGCAGTGGCTGCCTTCCGCATCCACCCACACGCCCTGAACCTTTCTACTCTATAAACTCAGGGCGCCCTATTTTCTTTTCCCTTCCCCTCTGCCTGGGACACAGTAAGAACCCACAGATGTGGGGAGTAAAGGAATTTCTGTTTGCTCCGGCGCATTCAGTAGATGCTTCCAGCCCAAAGTTCTAAGCTTGTACCTTGAGCCCTTTGGAGGAGGAAGTGAGCTATGGAAACCGATGACAGGAGGCAAAATCAGTAACACATCCGTCACTCAGTGGAGGGACATGAATTGTGTCCCCTTAGGAAAGAAGTGTCCACATCCTGTGAGCGGGCCCTGAGCATAACCTTGTTTGGAAAGGGGTCTTTGCAGACGTAATTAAATGAAGGATCTTTGAGTTAAGAATTCTTACATTACAGATCTCT
The DNA here is from genome assembly GCF_047511675.1 of Marmota flaviventris. Classification (NCBI taxonomy): domain Eukaryota; kingdom Metazoa; phylum Chordata; class Mammalia; order Rodentia; family Sciuridae; genus Marmota; species Marmota flaviventris. The sequence continues at coordinate 13,253,096 of NC_092516.1, read as the reverse complement.
AGATGAGACCCCTGGGATTACCCAAGGGGACCCCAAATCTGATCCTTATAAGGGACAGCAAAAGAGACCTAGTCTCAGGAGAAGGCTTGTGTGGACCCAAGCAGAGACAGGAGCGAGACAGCTCCAAGGCAGGGACACTGGGGCCACCAGACCACGGTAGAGGCCAGGAAGGATCCTCCCCTGGAACCTTCAGGGGGGCTCAGCCCTGTAGAGCTCTGGACTTCAGATTTCTGTTCTTGAGACTGTGAATGAAGACACTCCTGCTGTGTCAAGCCCCCGGGGTGTGGCCACTGATCACTCCCTCCACAGGCAACCGATTCACTCAGCAAGTACAGCCACGGGCTGCCTCAGTTATTGTCCCCAGTGGGCTGCATACACCGTGGTGGTCCTGTGAGATTATCTCGCCTAGTGCTGCGGTAGCCCTCTGCTGGGTAAGTACCACCTCCCACGATGCGCTCCCAACAGTGAAATTGCTTAACGAGGCATCTCTGAGAGCGTAACCCTGTCATTCAGCAAATGCACGGCTCTGGTTACCAAGAATGACTACGTCCCGGGTGCTGTTTCAGGAGCTGTGGGTGCGCTGGAGACTAGGAAAATAGATAACCAACAGCTTTCATGCACTTATATTCCAGAGAAGGATAACAAAGAAGTAAATGTACAGATCGCAGATACACAGTCGTCCCAGGATTCCAAGGGGGATTGGCTCAAGGATCCCTGCGGATGCTGATATTGGAGGATGTTCAGGCCCCTGCCGTGGAGACCCTCCACTCCCCTCCCACACCTCGAGGTCACTCCTAATTCCTAACACAATGTAAACTCTGTGCCCATGGTTGGTCTGCACTATTCTGGGAACAATAGCAAGAAGAGCTTGCATGTGTTCAGTACAGGGGCAGCTGCTTATTTTTCGACCGATTTTCAGCGCAAGGTTGTTGAACTTGTGGATAAGGAGGGACAACGGTACCATGTAGCAGAAGGTGAAAGACGCAAGAAAAATAAAGCAGGGCGAAGGAGCAGGGTATCGGGATGCTGTTTTATGGCAGAGAAGGGCTGTTGGATAAGCTGCTTTTGTGGAGAGACATGAGGAAGTAAAGGGGTGGACCATGAGTCCATGGGGGTCGGGGCTATGGGCAAAGGGTCCAGCAAGGGGACAGGCAGTTGAGAGCATGGGGTCCTGAGGTCACAGGGAGGCTGTGGCAGAGAGGGAGGGGGGAGGGCGTAGGAGAAGAGGGCCATTTTATGCAGGGCCTTAAGCAGCCACGGGGAGACCCGTGGATTTTGCTCAGAGCTAATGGCAAGTGTGGCAGGTTTTTGAACAGAGAAGCTGCACAATTCCATGTAGGTTTTACAAAGACCCCTCTGGCTGCTGTGTAAAGAAGAGGCTAGCCCAGTGTGGTGGTGCACGCCTGTAATCCCAGTGGCTGGGGAGGCTGAGGCAGGAGGATCACAAGCTCGAGGCCAACCTCAGCAATTTAGAGAGGCCCTAATCAACTCAGTGAGGCCCTGACTTAAAAAAATAAAAAGGGCTGGGGATGTAGCTCAGTGGTAAAGTAAATCTGGGTTTAATCCCTAGTACAAAAGAAAAAAAAAATGAAGAAGAGACTCTGGGGGTCAAGAGTGAGCAGAGAGATCACAGAGAAGACTGTTGTAACAGGCAGGTGAGGGATGAGGTTGGCTTGCACTGCAGGCGTGGGAAATGGCCCCATTGAAAGGTGTAACCAAGATTCCCTAAAGTGGCAACTTGGAAGCTGCTAAGACTAGCTCATTTGATCTTCCCACACATTGATTCTTCTAACAAGAATTACTTGATTTTAGATGCATTATTGTTTTCCTTATTTATTTATTATTTTAGCCTGAACAAAGGAGAAGTCTATTTCTCACATCTGGGTTTGGGCTGGTGGTCCACTGTGATCTGTCAGCTCGAAGGTGCTGGGGGTTCAAGTTCCCGCTATACCGCTCTTGTCCCCTGTTCTAGGGCAGGAGTTGGAATCTATGGACGACAGGCAAAAATCTGGTGTCTGTGTTTGTACGACTCTTAATCTGAAAATGGTTTTTATACTTTGTATTATTTATTTGCTTGTTTGTTTATTCTAACTAGGTCTATGTGACAGTTGAATGCATTTTGATTCATTGCACACAAACAGAGCACAAGTTTTCTTTTCTCTGGTGTACACGATGTGGAGTCGCGCAGTATGTGCAGTCCTACATGTACCTAGGGTAACGATGTTCGTCTCATTCCACCATCTTTCCTGCCCCCTGCCCCCTCCCCTCCTGTTTGCCCAATCAAAGCTCCCCCATTCTTCCCATGCCACCCCCCATTATGGATCAGCACCCACTTATCAGAGAACATTCAGCCTTTGGTTTGGGGGGATTGGCTTACTCTGCTGAGCATGATAAAAGAAGTATATTCCATGACACATGAAAATGTTATGGAATTCAAATTGCAATGTCCGTGAATTTTATCGGAACAGCCCTGACGCTCATTTATGTATTATCTGTAGTCACGATAATGGGTTGAATTGTGTCCCCCCCCCAAAATATGCTCAAGTTCTGACTCCTGGTGTTCATGCCTGTGACCTTATTTGGAAATAGGGTCTTTGCAGAGGTGACCAAGTTAAGGTGAAGTCATATTGGATTAGGGTGGGCCCTAAATTTAATGACTGGAGTTATGGATTAGATATGAGGTATCCCCCCCAAAACTCATGCGTGAGGCAGTGCAAGAACGTTGGGAGGTGAGATGATTAGATTATGAGAGCTGTCACAATCCGTGGATTAATCCACCAAGTAGGCAGGTAGGGTGTGGCTAGAGGAGGTGGGTCACTGGAAGTGTGACTTTGTGGGCCACCCAAGCAGACGGGAGGATTCGTAATGAGCGCATCTGTCCCATAAACCTAAAATATTTATCCTGTGGCTCTTTATAAAAAAGTGTCTACCGGCCTCTGATCTAGAGTCTTGCCCTTATTTGTACAGTTGGAGGTGGCCTGCCACCTTATCTGCAAAGGAAAAAAATTAATCACTGCTAGTGTCACACCCACTTTATAGATGGGGGGATCAGAGCAAAGAAAGGTTAGGGCTTAACCAAATGAGGTGGTCCTGTTCTCTTCACAATGCCCCCAAATCCTACCCTCCTCCTCCCAACCTCAGCACCACGACTCTCTTTGGGGGACACCCTTCTCCAAAGTCCCCACCCACAGTGTAGGCAGGGCTGACCCCATGTCCTGGTTCCAGGGTTTGGTACCCAACTGCATTAGTTAGCTCAGGTTGTCATAACAAATATCACAGACCGAGTGGCTTACACATCAGAAACTTATCTCCTCACAGCTCTTGGAGGCTGGGAAATCCAAGGTCAAGGTCTGGTTCGGTTTGGCTTGGGGGAAAGTTCATTTCCTGGTCTGTAGGTGACCAGGTCTTGCTATGCCCTCTCACCTTTCCTTGGTGAGTGAATATGCAGAGAGATCAGTCCCTCCTTATTCTTTTAAGGCCACCAATCTTAGCAGATTTGGAATCTGTTTAACCTCATTTAAACAAAATTAACTCCTAAAAGCCCTGTCTCCAAATACAGTCACCTTGGGGGTTAGGGCTTCTGCATAGAATTTGAAAGGGCAGAGACACAAGGCAGGCAAGGGAAATCAGTGCATTTTCTTGCTTGGTTGCTTTTCACATGATCTGAGGCGATTATGCTAAGGCATGGCACTTGCTATAATTTTCAGGAAAGCATAGGTCTGGTTTCCTCTGCACTAAGAAGAATGTGAGAGTAGAGTAGCAGAGCATCTGGAGAGGAACTGCCAGAGAGTACAATCCACGTAGAAGAAACAGAGCTAAGTGGTGGAGAGAAAACAAGAACTTAGAACATTGCAGCAACTAGATCAACCTATACCTGAAAGAGATTCCCTGTGGACTTATCCATTAGCATGATGCTTTTTCCCCCCACTTAAGCCAGTTCTGTTTCTGTACTTGCAACCTCATGAATTCTGGCTAATGAACAATGGTCTCATAGCTAAGAGTAGTGAAGAAGAAATTTGAAAGCAGATCTGCTCAGCATTAAGTGGCTCAACACAGAATTTCTTGGGCTTAATCCCAGAGCCACCCTTCCAGATCATGGCTGGGTTCTGGTATTCTTTAATGCATTTACCCTCACTCTCCTTGGGGCGGGGTTAGGAAGGCACAATGAATATGATTAAATAAAGATGATTATTCAAATAAATCCGAGTTACTGCTGGGAGTACCCCCTGCAGTGAAGTAACACAGGCTTCCCAGAAGTCAGGTTGCAGTGTAGGCCCTCACAAAGGTCTCAGATGAAGTCCCAGCAGATGGAGAAGGGACATTCCCTGCTGGAACCAAATTGCTTGGGTTCCAGACACAGCTCTGCAAAGGCTGTGTGACCTTGGGCAAGCAGCTGAATCAGGCTGAGCCCAGTTTCCTCATCTGAAACATGGGAAGAATAATAATACCCATTTCTTAGCATTATAGGGAGCTGGGTGAACGCGACTATAGCACACAGTAAGCCCTTTGCATAAACTATGATTATTATTCCAGACTCTTTACTGTCTCAGACCCAACGCCAGCCTCGGGTTTCTTAAAGGATCATCACCACCTCCTCCCCCTCTCTTACACTTTTCTTTCTTTGAGAGCATTTTCTGGCTGTAGGAGCCTGTCTTTTCTGATCCCCTCTTTTAGCAGGGGAAGGGCAGAAGCCTCCTCTGTCAACCGCTCTTTCCCCAGGACCTCCTCTCCGCCTGGCACACAGTAGGTGTTCAGTGAATACCAGTTTGAAAAAAAGGGCAGCCGCACAAGGCAGGGACCACTTCCGTCCCCGGGCCTGCCACGCCACCACTGGGAGAGCTGGGGGTGGGGTGCTGGTGGGAGGACCCGCAGTCTGGCTGCGAGCGCTTCTCTCCCTTTCAACTTCCCGGTCCCAGAGCCTGACAGCACGACTCCGGAGGCTCCTCGGGCGAGGCCACCGCCCCGGAATCAGGGCCTTCCCAGTCCTGCCTTCGCGGAGGGAGGACCGGGTTGGCCCGCGGGAGGCCAGTTCCCAGCGCGTCCAGAAGTCCCTCCCGCCGCCCGGCGTCGCTCGAAGGCGGAGGCCCGGGAGGGGGCCGACCCCGCCCGCCGCGCGCTCGGCTGGCTGCCCACTTCGGCATTTCCTCCCGCCCCTGGCGCGGCCTGGCCTCGCTCCCCTCGGAAGAGGAAGCTCCCGCGGCCCGAGTAACGGGCGCCGGCGCCGAGGGCAGCGGCCGGAGAACCCGGAGGGCCACCCGCGGTAGGACCGAGCCAGGCCGGGCCAGAAGCTGGCCGAGGGCGGCGCGCCGGGGCGCCGGGCGGGCAGGGCCGCCGGGCCGGACGCAGCGCGCAGGGCGCGGCCGGGAGCCGGGGCGTGCAGGGCGGGCCGCAGCTGGAAGGAAAACTTGAGCTGGGAGAGGAGGCCGAGCTGCAGGGCGGCGGCCCCCCGCCGGCGGACGGGGGAGCCGCCGCGGAAGCCGAGGAGACGGGCGCCGCGGGGCCGCCGGGTGGCCGCGCGCATGCTGGGCCCGGGGCGCCGGCTGGGCTCGGGGCGCCTCCTGGGCGCGCGCCCTGGGCTGCTCGGCCGCCGCGGCCCCGCGCGCCCGGCATGTCGGTGCACTACACCCTCAACCTGCGCGTCTTCTGGCCGCTGGTGACCGGCCTGTGCACCGCCCTCGTGTGCCTCTACCATGTCCTGCGGGGAAGCGCGGGCGCCCCGGCCGAGCCCCCCGACGGCACGGACAGCGGCTTCCCGCTGCTCAAAGTGGCCATCCTGCTCCTGCTCGGCTACGTCCTCCTGCGCTGTCGCCACTTGGTGCGGCAGCGCTTCCTGCCCGGCTCTTCTCGCCTGGCGGGCCACTCGCCTTTCTCTCCTAGACACTTGCGAGAGCCCGGCCTGAGCATCCTGCTGGAGAGTTACTACGAGCATGAGGTGCGCCTGTCCCCGCATGTGCTGGGCCACAGCAAGGCGCACGTGAGCCGGATCGTGGGCGAGCTGGTGAGGGCTGGCCGTGCGCGGGGCTCCCCGGGTCCCATCCCTGGAGGAGCGCTGGCCTTGGCCTTCCGCGGAGACTTCATCCAAGTGGGCAGCTCCTACGAGCAGCATAAAATCCGCCGCCCTGACAGCTTCGACGTGCTGGTGCCCCTGCGCCTCCCTCCACCGGTGGCGCTGGAGCCGCGGAGCCTGGGCACGGAGCCCGCGCTGGCCCCTGCTTTCGGCAGCTGCTTCGTGTGCGCCCTCAAGGCGCCGCCCTCGCTGTCGGGGACCTCCGGGGGCCAGTGGCTTCGGGACTGCAAACCCTTCGCGGACGGCTTCTGCGTGGATGTGCGCGGGCGGCGCCATCTCTCTGCCGCGTCGGTGCTGCGTTGGTTCCAGTCGCACCTGCAGCGCTCCCTGGCTACCGTGCGCTACAGCTTGGAGGGGCGCTGTCGGGTCAGCCTGACCCCCGGCGGCCTGGAGCAGCCTCCCACCCTCCACATCCTGCCCTGCCGCACCGACTACGGTTGCTGCCGCCTTTCCATGGCTGTGCGTCTCATCCCCGCCGTCCATCTGGGCGACGGTGTCTTCCTTGTGGCACCGCCACCGCCACCTTCGCCCGTCGGGCCCCTGTTGGAGCTCCCCGGAGGCCTGCGCACTGAGGCGCTGTGGGGTGTGAACACAGCTCGTCAGGAGCAGAAGCTCCTGGGGTGGCTGCAGGAACGGGCCCCTCCAGGTGCCTGCTACCTCAAGTGCCTGCAGTTGCTTAAGGCTCTGCGAGACCTGGGCGCCCGCGGGCTGGACCCGGTGGCTGCCACCCAGTGGGGACGCATCCTGTCGTCGTATGTGCTCAAGACGGTGCTGCTGACGGTGCTGCTGCGCGATGGGGTCCCTGCCCACGGCTGGGAGGAGGCGCACCTGAGCGAGTGCTTGGAAGAGTTGGTGCAGTTCCTTCGGGGCTGTCTGCTGAGACGGCACACGCTCTTCCACTGTGTACTGGGCCCCGGAGGGGCGGCCACCGAAGTGGGCCCGCTGCCCAAGGTACTGCGTGAAGCCGCCCCGGTTGACCTTCTGGCCGCCTTCGACCCACACGCCCGCGAACTCACAGCGGCGAGGCTGCTGTCCACGTGGCGAAGGCTGCCGCAGCTTCTCCAGGCCTACGGGGGTCCCCGCTACCTTGCCAGGTGCCCCCCACCCAGGAGTCAGCGCACACAGGGGTTCCCTGAAGATGAACCCTAAACCTTGACAGCAGTTGCACCTGACCAAATGCTCCTAAAACCTTTCCCTTCGGGTGACTGTAGGGATGAAGCCAAAGGCAAGATGACTGTGTTGGACAATTTGGAGGATGCCACAGGCTTTGGTGGCTTAGATGTCACCCCTGGCTCCACAACCGAATATATAGTTACTGCATCTTCTTAACATCCACAGGACGGTTCTGAACAAACTGGCATAATGCCCAGCTGCAGCTGTTGAGATTTGGCCACAAGGGTGATCTGTGTGGAATCTTGCAGAGAGATCTGTTCCCAGGGAAATCTAAAAGAGAAAGCAAAAACTAGCTACAAAGCAAGTTCCCTCGGTCAGTTTCTAGACACAGACCTCAGTGCACCCAGATTTTTTAAAATTAACGAATGTTTATGACAGACCTATTTGCTAGAAAGTAGGTTCCCAACTGAATTGAAAAAAAAAAAAAGAAAGAAAGAAAAAGGAAGAAAACTCTCTGAATCTTTAGGGACAATTGAAGTTCTAGTGCAGCATTTAGTATTCCGAGGAACATTGTTTCTCTATTCAAATTAATATCAATGTATTTTATGGTGCAATCACAGATGTTTGATAGGATGCTCAAGAGCAAGTAGCACTTTATGCTGATCACTTTTCTTGTTTTGTGGTGGGAGCACCAAGCCTTGCAGCTGAAAGGAAGGCCGGTTACTTTTATTATGAAGACATGTGCAGCTTTGAAAAGCAGCCAGGAGTTGCTTCACATGCCCCCAGGCTACGAGCTGCACTGGGTACCAGTCAGTCAACACCAGTTTGTTGAGCGCCTACTGTGAGCCAGCACAAGGCAGAGCAGCAACAAAATACATAATTGACACTGGTGCAGGCATGAAACATGTTGGATCTTGAGAAAGAGACTGTTCGGTCTTTTGCCTATAAAGATGTCTGGCCAGCCTTTGCTTCTGGCTGAACACAGAACCCTTTTTGGTTTTAAGGCTTTTGAAGCAAACTCCTCCGCAAGGGTGTCTTTCTGAGTAGCTAGAGGCTGAAAGTTTCTTCTTGCTTGCCCGGGGAAGCCCAAATGGTCCCAAAGGGCCAGCTTTGAGAGGCTCTTGATTCAGCTTGGGTTTTGCAAAACAGTCACATACAGATCAGTACCTCGGGATCTGTCCTAGAGATCAGTGACTCCGGATCCCAGGGCAGAGCCCTAAGTTAGAGGAAGAGCAGGAGAGACAGCAGCAGTCTGCTCTTTTTTTCTCTTTGGGTGCAGATATCACAGGGTTGGGTGAATGGTGCAGCTAGGGATTTGAGAGCTGGGTTTGAGATTTTCCTTTTTCTCCCAAATGCAGTTCAAGCTTAGAGTGGTGTAAGAAGCACTGATTGGAAATGCAGCCAGTCTCAGCCTTATAGTTGGGATTTAAAAAAAAAAAAAAAAAAAGACATGTACTTCCTTAGATTCTTAAAGGCAAAAGTTTGCAAGACAGAAATAGTTACATGAATAGGATCATTGTTTAATTTCTGAGCTATTTTGGGGGAGTTGCATAAGCTGCCTTTCTTTAGGGGATCCACTTGACCTCCGTGGGAAATCCTTGTGGATAAATGATTTACAGGGCATCCTTCTCAGACCTACATAGGGTTCTTTTATCCTTTTCAACCTTGGACTGAAAGAGAAACAGCCTCAAATAGTGCGCTGTCTCTTCAAGGTTGTTCTGGGGACCACTCTCTTTGATACCCCAAGGGTTCTTTCTAGCTTTTGAGGCGAATGTCAATTCATGAGGTACTACATTGAGCAAAGAAATGAATTACAGCTTTCTGCAAAGATATAAACTGCACAGTGTTTTTTAAAAAATTTACTTTTTAAAATAAATGCCAAGAGTAGATCTTATCTATATATCTATGTATTTATATAAACATAATTTCCATACTCAGCCCGAACTTCCCCTGTAGTCATTAAGTCTACTGGAGTGGGGAAAAATGGGCTATTGGGTGGATTATAAACCTTTAAAAACTAAATTTTCCAGATATTTCTAGCTGAGTCGGTAGCTTTTTTTTTTTTTTTTTAATCTTAATAGTATTTTAAAGTATAAACCTGGTAATGTAGTATTATTGTAGTTTTTTATATTATTATTATTATTATTTCAGGTAAATTACCCCAAACCTCATCCATCCTCAAGGTTTTTAAATTTTAGTTTTTTAAATTAATGGGCATTGTATTTGTGACTTTAAAAATATTAATGTTTTATTTAAATGCCATATGCTGAGCAATTATTCTCTGTACATGGTAACCAAAACTTAAAGAGATTTCGATCAATTTTGATCAATTTTAGTGATCCAAAACATGTACTGTGTACAAATGAAATAAGATGGCATATTAGCTAGGTGTGATGGTGGCCCAAGGCATTTACATTAAATTCAATTCTGGATTTTATTAGGGCTCCATCATATCCCTCATCTGAAATATACACATTTTTGGTGTATGCTTGGTACTGGAGATTTATATATCAATATTCTCATACAAGAAGGCTCTACAGAAATAGGGAGAAAACTGTTTAGCCAGTGCCCCAAGAAAATGTTTTGGGGTAATCCCAGTGGCTCGGGAGGCTGAGGCAGGAGGATTACGAGTTCAAAGCCAGCCTCAGTGACTTAGTGAGGCCCTAAGCAACTCAGTGAGACCTTGTCTCTAAATAAAATATTAAAAAGGGCTGGGATGTGGCTCCGTGGTCGAGCACCCGAGTTCAATCCCTGGTACTACCCAAAAAAAAAAAAAAAAGTTTTGGGGAAGATCTCTGGGCCATTTTGTGAGACACCCTTCAGTAACTCCCACTGACCCGGCGCAGAGCCTTCCTGGAATATTTGTGGACCAAGAAAAGATGGTTTTTGCAAGAAAAGAATCTGGAGCTGCAGGATGGGAGAATGTGAGTGAGCAGAGAGAAATCTGGAGAATTCAGGAAGGCAGGCTCAAGGTGGAAGTGAGAGAGAGAGCGGGCAGAAGGGAGAAGAGGACCACCAGAGGGTGCGGGAGAGGTTTGGGTTAGGTAGGAAACACATTTTTAGGGGTATGCTCTTTCCAACTGGGGTTCGCAAACTCAGCAGCCTGCGGGAACAAGGGAGGGAAGTAAATAAGGAAGGGCAGGGGCTGTGCCCACCTTCGAAGGGGGCAGCCGTGGCTCAGCTCTATGCTGGAAAAGGGAGGGAGAAATCGGGAGGATTTTTTTTGGCTAAGTTTTTTTTTTTAACTTATGATTATTTAAATCAATGTTTTTAAATGTCCAAAACATTTAGTTGAGCCTGAGGGCCATCAGTTTGCGACCCTTGTCTTAACACAGTCACTCCCCCCAAGTATGTATAAGTTTCTATTCTTTGTTATGGACATGGTAGTATTATATATAGTTGGGGGTCCGATATTTCAGTTCTTCTCTATCTCTCAGAGTTAAGCTTTATTGTAAAAAAAAAAAAAAAATTAACATGGCCACAGATAACACTTAACTTTCAGTTTCCTGAAGGAACTTTGAAGTAAAGCCATTTTTTTTTTTTTTAAACCAGATCCTCTGTCAAACCACTTGGCACTTTTTTCCTGAGGACTTGTGGTAAACCTCTTTTGCCCCTGGAGTTTACAGATGAGTAATCAGGAAGGATTGCAGAAGAACTTGTTTTCTTGTATCTGGTTGTTGGATTAAAATTATTCTTAATATTTTTGTTTGTGGGATCCTAGCCTGTCCCTTTAGAGTCGTGGTCGGTGACCATGAACAGTGCTGGGTCTCAGGGCCAGACATCTTAGGCTTGTACCATTCCCACTGCGGAGGATGCTGGTCTGGTCAGTCTTGACTCCAGGGCTCCCACCAAAGTTAACATTTTTTTGCACTTGGAGGGGATGAACATGCTTCCAAAGCATCTCCTGGCACCTCTCAGAAGAGGTTCTTTGGTAACATGTGACTTTGATCTTGATGAAAATGCTTCCTCATCTCTAGCCACTTGGATAACAATTTTCTCCGGTGGTGGAGCGAATGAACCTCATCCACATTCCCAGTGTCCCTCAGGAGGAAACCAAGTTCAATGTTATCATTGTGGTGTTAGTTTTTTTTTTTTTTTTTTAATCACTTGTCTGTGACTTAGACATGTCTGTTTATAATTTTATATCTACATAGCAAATGAGTGGGTGGGAAATGCAAATATAGGTTGGGAGAAGGTAGAGAGGATGCTATCATATTACAGAGAAAATAGACTCAAATGTGCAGCTAAATTATATATATATAATCTGTTTTTTTGAAGTATCAGGTATTCAGGAATATTTTAGCACCTTTTGCTTTAATTAAAAAGAAAAGTGCCTTGATTCAGTCACCTGACTTAAAACATTCCTCTGTTCTATTGTTAATTAATTACGCGTCTTCTGATGCCAAACTGTATTATGATGCGGTCTTGGGGCTGCAGAAGTTGTGTTCCAATAACAGAGACCAAAGAGTTAACCAGATCTCTCTCGGCTGCTATTATTGTGTGATTAGAAAGCATTTTAATCACGCCAAATTTCCATGGCCCAAATGGCTCATGCCTGGCCTGTTATTTGTTTTTGAGTTCAAGTTGGAGTAAATTTGCACTTTCCATCATCTAGGTCATTCGAGGACCTTGTTCTTTTCCGTCTTGCTGTATTAATAAAGAAATTTGTAGAAACCTCTAGACTGCGTGTCACCTTCGGGGTGGGCTTTCCTCTTCCTGGCTCACGGTTCTTGGCAGAAGCCTCAGCGACCTTTATGAAAAGCTTTTCCACGCAGGGAAGTTGGAGAGAATTATTTGTACAGAATAGGCTCCGTGTACAGGTGGGGAAAGACGCCTCTGTTCATAACCCAGCAGGGGTGTTACCTGGGATTCTCTCTTCAAGTCTTGAATTTTTTTTTTCATTTTTTTGTAGGAGGGATTGAACCGACGGGTGCCTAACCACTGGGCAACACCGCCAGCCCTCTCCCTCCAAGTCTTTCCCTACCTAGAACTCTCTGCCCTTCCCCCATCCCTCTTCCTTACCCCCCACCCACTAACCTCACACATGGTTCAAGTCTTAGCCTGTGGCTAATTCAGAGCTCAAGAATTTTGTCCAGAAATCTCTCGGGCCCTGGTAATCTCTCGGGCACCCAAATGGTAAACACGGGCTGATAGAAAAGAAAAAAAAAATCACCAGGTTTAGCCTGAGATGGAATCTTGGAGGCTCTGTGGACAGTTCAGAGCCTGAGAGGGAAACCTGTCACCGCAGGCTGAGTAGCGGGTAGGGGGAACTCGGTGGGTGTGCTTTGTAATACTGTCCCAGGGTGTTGAGGACACACACACACACACACACACACACACACACACACACACGGGCCTACACAGACCAGCCTCTCCCAAGTCTTTGCAAACAGGGAGGCAGGCCATTAAAGGAGTCATTTTTGTACAGTGTGTGGGGGGTGCTGGGCAGAGGACAGTCATGGAAATAGAAGGGAGGCACTTTTTCTGGTGGGGGTTCTAGGGTCAGATCCTCTGAGTCGAGATCCAAGGATGGACAGGAATGGACCAAGCAGAGGGAGCTGGGCTGGAGAAGAAGAGGTCAAACGCCCAGGTGCTTTCTAGTTCACCTGGCAGTGGTGGGTGGGGGAGGGGTGGAGAAGGATTCATGAGCAAAGGACATGATGGGAAGGCAGAGGGGAGAAGGGACCAGGACATGGGGGTGTGGACACCTAGCTGCTCAGGCTGCAGTGTGAATCCAAGAGTTCAAGTCCGATTTAGCAGGTCTGGGCTGGATCTGGGCTCTACCTTTCTAGCAAGCTCCCAGATGATGGTGACCCCACTGGTCCAGGGACCTCACACACCTCCAGGGCTGCAGACCACAGTCAGATCCTGGGGGCGCTGCAGAGTCTCTTTAGGCCAGGAAGGTCACATTGGAGCCAGTTTCCCTCTGGCTGGTCCTGGAAGATGAATGAAGCAGGAGCCAGCAGGCTGAGGCCTCCGTATTTACGGGTGTCAATAAGGTCTGATGGGCACATAGCCTCGCCCCTTTATCAGTCTGCTCCTTGGGCCTGCTCTTACACCACCCCCATAGAGTTGAGTAATTGTCACGGAGGTCAAATGGCCTGAAAAGCTGAAACCATTTACTCTCTGGCCCTTTATAGAAAAAGTGGCCAGTCCCTGGGGTAAGGCTAGAAGTAATCAGATGCCGCAGTGGTTCAAGCCTGGGCAGAGGGGCCAGAGGTGGAAGAGAGACATGGTAGAACATGGCACGCCGCCAAGACCTGTCTTCCAATCTTTCATCCTATGCTTCCTGTCCGTAAGGAACTTTCTCTGCCAGTTCCCAAATTCTCTTTGAACCTCAGTTGATCTGTCTGTAAAATAGGCTTAATGATGGAACCTTGCTCATAGGAGTCATTGAGGATGACGGGAGATTTTTGCAGTCACATCCATAGACACCTAGTTCGACTCAATATAGAAGTAGTTACTTGGGGCTGGGAGTGGAGCTGTAGCCGTGGAGGGCTTGTCTGGCGTGCGTGAGGCCCTGGGTTCCATCCCCAGCTCTGCAAGGGCTTTCCTCCGTGTTTACAGGAATCATCTAATTCTCCCTCTACCCAAGTGACTCTGCAATCTCTCCCATCAGGATTTCTCCTCCCCTTGGAAACCGGAATGGCACTGTGACCTTCCTTTAGTCGGTACGATGTGGCTGAAGGGACCTGAGGACTGACCAATGGAAATACTTGAGCAAGCCCAGCTAAGATTAGCCAAGCCTGACCCAGACCAGCAGAACCACCCATCTGCCCACAGATGGAGCAATCCTGGATATTTTCTGTTTTAAGCCATGGAATTAGGGGACGTTTGTTGCTTGACAAAAACTGGCTTGAATGTGCTATGGTCTGAGTGTGTCCTCCAAGTTCATCCCAAGGCAACAGTGTTGTGTGACGGTACCTTTAAGATGTGGGCAGGTCAGGAGCTCTCTGCCTTCATGGACGGGTTAGTGATGCTGGGTGGAGGCAGGAGCTAGTTATCACAGAAGTGGGGCTCTGATGAAAGGATGGGTTCAGCCCCCTCGCCGCTCTCTCTCTTGCCTGTTCTTTAGCCCTTCTGCCTTTGACCTTGGGGCAATGCAGCAAGAAGGCTCTTGGCAGAGGTGGATCCCTTAACCTTGAACTTTCCAGCCTCCAGAACAGTAAGAAGTAAATCTCCAGTTTCTCAAATAAATTCCTCTGCTGACAGTGTGCTCAGCTGCAAAAGGAAAAAAAAAAAAACAAAAAACTATGAGGGTGTATTAGACAGGTTTCTATTGCTGTCACAAAATACCTGAGAAAAATCAACTTAAAAGGAGAAAGGATTATTTGGACTCCTGGTTTCAGTCTGTGGTCACTTGGCTGAGTTTCTTTGGGCTTGTGGTGGGACAGGACTTCATGGCAGAAGCACGTGATGGAGGAGGACTGTTCACCTAATGGTATCCAGAAAGGAGAGAGAGAGAGAGAGAGAGAGAGAGAGAGAGAGAGGAGCCAGGGTCCCAGTATCCCTGAAGGCATGCCCTCCGTGTCCTGATTTCCTTCCACTAGGCCTTGCCTCCTGAAGGGTCTTACCACCTCCCAGTAACCCCAGAGACTGATGACCAAGCCTTTTTCCAAAGAAGTGAGAACTAATTATGGAACTTCTCATTCCATGATTATAATTCATACTTGCCTAAGTCCTAGATATAGTAAGTGTTCTATGTTAGGAGTGAAGCCTCCGGTGGATCCTCACTGGATGTATTCTTTTAATCAGTTAATATATCTGAACATCAATCCCCTCATTTGTAAAATGGGAGTGATACTCCCTCCTTCACTGGGAGAGTGCAAGAGTAATACATAGAGAAAAACATCACCGCTAAGCAAGTGGAGGCTTCTTTTTTACTTAATATTTAATTGTTTATGTATTCTAATTTGTTATACATGACAGCAGAAGGCATTTCAATTCACAGTGCATATAGAGCACAATTTTTTATGGCTCTGGTTGTTCACAAAGTAGATTCACACCATTGGTGTCTTCACACATGTACTTAGGGTAATGATGTCCATCTCCTTCCACCATGTTTCCTACCCCCATGCCCCCTCCCTTCACCTCCCTCCCCTTTGCTCTATCTAAATTTTCTCCATTCCTCCCATGCTCCTCCCTATCCCCAATATGGATGAGCACCCACATATCAGAGAAAACATTCGGCATTTGGTTTTTTGGGATTGGCTTATTTCACTTAGCATTATTTTCTCCAATTCCATCCATGTACCTGAAAATGCCATGATTTTATTCTCTTTTAATGCTGAGTAATATTCCATTGTGTATATATACCACGTTTTCTTTATCCATCCATCTACTGAAAGGCACCTAGGTTGGTTCCACAACTTAGCTGTTGTGAATTGTGCTGCTATAAACATTGATATGGCTGTGTCCCTGTAATATGCTGTTTTTAAGTCCTCTGGGTATAAATTGAGGAGTGGGATAGTTAGGTCAAATGGTGGTTCCATTCCAAGTTTTCCAAGGAATCTCCGTACTGCTTTCCAGATCGGTTGCACCAATCTGCAGTCCCACCAGCCATGTATGAATGTGCCTTTCCCCCCACATCCTCGCCAACACTTATTGTTGTTTGAATTCTTAATAGTTGCCATTCTGACTGGGGTGTGATGAAATCTTAGAGTGATTTTGATTTGCATTTCTCTAATTGATAGAGATGTTGAACATTTTTTCATATATTTGTTGATTGATTATATATTATCTTCTGAGAAGTGTCTGTTCAGTTCCTTGACCCATTTATTGATTGGGTTATTTGGGTTTTTTTTTTGGGGGGGGTTAGATTTTTTTAGTTCTTTACATATTCTAGAGATTAGTGCTCTATCTGGTGTACATGTGGTAAAAAATTTTCTCCCACTCTGTAGGCTCTCTATTTACCTCCTTGATTTTTTCTTTTGCTGAGAAGAAGCTTTATAGTTTGAATCCATCCTATTTATTGATTCTTGATTTTATTTCTTGCGCTATAGGAGTCTTATTAAGGAAGTCAGGGCCTAATCCTGCACAAGGCAGATTTGGGCCCATTTTTTTCTCCTATTAGGTGCAGGATCTCTGGTTTAATTCCTGGGAGCTTGATCCACTTTGCGTTGAGTTTTAGCACATGGAGGCTTTGATTCCACTGGCCAGGCCTCATTTCTCCAATGCCAGGAAGCTTATATACTATTAAGAATAGAATCATCAAGGTCCTTATCAAACTTCTTCACAAAGAAAAGCCTCTAGATCCAGAGGGACACTGCCCTCCTTCTTTATGTCTTCTAGCCTGGAAAGAGCATCCATCAGACGCTGTGTCTGTCAGCTTTCCCTCACTGTGACAAAGTACCTGAGATAATCAGCTTGTAAGGAGGAAAGGTTTCTTTTGTCTCATGATTTTAGAAACTTCAGGCCATCATCAGATGGCTTTGTTGCTTTGGGGCCTGTGGCAGGGCAGCACGTCATGGTGGAGAGGATGCGGTAGAGGAACGCTGTTCACCTCATGGCGGCAGGAAGTGAAGACAGAGGAAGAGGTGGAGTCAGGACCCCAATGTCCCCTTCAAGGGCATGCCCCAGTGACCTAACTTCCTTCCAGGAAGCCCCACTTCCTACAGGTTCCTCCATCTCCCCAGGGCACCACAGATTGGGGACAAAACCTTCAACACAAAGAGCGTTGAAGGACATTCACGACCTACAGCAGAAACAGCCTGTCTTCCCCCAATTCCAGCTCTTTCCATGAGGATTCAAAGGTTTTGTTCACCTTTTGTCCCAGTGTCCCTCCCCCATTCATCTGTGACTGAGCTGGCACTAAAGACAAGTTCAAGTCCACCTACTCACCCTCCAGAGAAACCAGAAAAACCGACCAACCAACAAAGACCCAGGAGACCCACTGCCTGCCGGCCTCGAGCTAAAAGCTTTTAGGGACTTTCTCTCCCCAAAGATTTTTTTTCTTCATGGTTTATTTATTTTTTTAAAAAAATATTTTTAAAACTGTAGGTGGACACAATACCTTTATTTTACTTATTTCTTTTTATGTGGCACTGAGGATCGAATCCAGTGCCTCACACGTGCTAGGCAAGCACTCCACCACGCACGGAGCCGCGTCGTGGTTTGTTTTTAATCCCTGGTCTCCTTGAATTCCGAGCTGTGCCTCTGGACTGGCGACTGTTGATCTTTATCAAAATGAAAACACATTTTGACCATGGAGACAAACGGCATTTGGAGATGAGGAGCCATCCAGGTCTTGCATGTCAAGAAACGGCAGGTGGAAGGCACTGCTCCGTATTTTAAGCAAAGGCCCGTGATGATTATTTATCTCTGATAAATACAGTCCACGTCCCAAATCTAGGGCTTCCCACCTGTGAATTCACCCAACCGCAGACAGAAAATATTTGAAAAGATCGTGTCTGTACTGAACAGGGACAGACCTTTTTCTTACCACCATTCCCTAAACAACGTGTGTAACAACTGTTTACATGGCTGCATTCGCTATGATCAGTCATCTAGAGATGATTTAAAGCATAATTTAAATGATGTGCATTGGCTATCTGCAAATACCCTGCCCTTTTATATAAAGGACTTGAGCGTCCACCATGTTGGTATCTGTGGGGGGTCTTGGAGCCAGACTCCCATGGATCCTGGAGTATGATTATATCTGGTTTTCAAAAGCGGTCTAATTAGTAGGGATCTTCACTCTCCAACTCTTCAAAGTGCATTCGGGCTTCCTCTTGCTAAACCCAGACACAGGAGACCAACCACAGAGTCTGAGCCCTCCCACACAGGGTGGGAACACTTCTGCATGCTGAGATGCACGATCCTCTGTCTCCCTGCCCCCCTGCAGTTAGGCAGGGTCACATGTTGGGCTCTGATTGATGGGCAAGAAGCCTAAGGGACATGCATGTGATCCCGGAGGGCACTAAAGGCTTTGTATTATGATGGCAGCACCATAAGATGAAACTGTCACTGGGACGAGAATGATGGCCTTTAAGAGTCACTTGATTCATACTGAAATTCACATGCGTTCTTGTTACCACAGCACAACCTTGCTTAATCTAACTAATGCCCCAGGATGCTGAAAAGGGTTCCTGTAACAACTTCGTATAGATCGAGGACCCTCTTGAGAGCCAGGAAATAATCATGGAGTATTTTTGCGGCTGACCTTGTGCTGACGGGGTATATTGAGTGGTTAGCAAAACAAACACCACCTCATTTGCCTGCGGCTGACAGTCGGCTAGAGGAGACAGGTACTGATCAAATCAACACGTGGATGAGTGTGGAATGAGCAGAGGTGAATGGTCTGAGGCACAGAAACCGGTTTCTATGACACTGCAAATGACAAGTGACCTGGCCCAGACTTGGAGATCAGATTGCTGCAATCTGGGAGCCCAGCACACTGTCCAGGGGAGGTCTGCGTAGCCCTGGCCAGAGCTTACTGAGCACAAAGCTCTCTGCCAAATGTTTGCGGGTCCCAAGAGCCCGCCGTAGCAGCCCCATTTTACAGACGCAGGATGAGGTCATGTGGCACAGGGCCCTTTAGTAAGGAAGTGCAAACAGGAGTTTGAACCCATCTCTGGCTCTAAAGGGAACTCTCAGGACACATTGCAATCCCGGCCCTCACCAACCCAGCCAAGGCCATTAGTCATACAGGAAGTGGCCCTCGGAGTCCCAGAGGGAAGATCAAAACGAAACAAGCAAGCAGATGTTTACAAGTGGCCTGGAAAAGCCACCACGCAGGAGGGGGACGATTTCCCCACCCCCACCCCTTCCTAGAAGCTGCAGGGTTCTTCTTTCATTTTTACAGGGTCCCCTCCTCACCCCCTACCCCAGGGGGACTGCGTCCTGCTTCCAACAGACAGGGGCTTAGCCCAGAGGAAACCGGTGACGAGGACACACAGCTCCTTCTCCTCCACTTTTTCTGCTGCTTCCCTTTCTGCAGAACAGACAAGGAAGTGCTGGATGGCCGGGCCACACGTCACCAAGATAAGCTTGTCACCTTGTCTTTGCAGAAGGACCAAAGAGAATCCACACACAGGCACACACTCCTTCACACACACGTGCACAGGGACACACGCACACTGGGGAACCCACACGCATTCACGGTGGCTCACGCTCCCCTCGCTGTTCTAGGCTGTGTTCTAGGTCAGGGCAAACTGTGGCCTGTGAGCCAGATCCAGATGGCCTCTGGTTTGTGTCAATAAAGTTTTATTGGCACATGGCCCCCATTCATTCCTTCACAGAGTCTCTGTGGTAGCTTTTGGGATAGGAGGGCAAAGTCATGTGACAACAGCCTTGGGACCTGCAAAACCTAAAATATTTACTCTCTGGCTCTTTACAGAACACTAAACCCTTTTCTTGCCAACTTCTGTTTATGTGCTTAAAAATTCTCTGAGATACCCATTACCTATTGCTCTGTCACAACTAAAACTTAAGTAACAAGCACTGCCATTGTTATGTTCATGGTTCTGGGCATCGGCCAGGCATGGTGACACAGTTCTGCTCTTCAGGCTAGACTTGAGACCCAGGCACCTCTTTCCTGTTAGATGTGGAGAGAATCACGGGGTCACAAAGGAGTTTCAAGCAGAGCAGCCACTGAGTTGGTGGGGACTGCGACCCCCCAGCCTTTGGGGACCAGGTCCTAGGAACTCCCTGGTGCTCCATCATGAATGATTGGTGTTGCCTCTTCAGGATTCATCCCTATCAGAGGCTATAAAAGCAGGTGGAATAGAAATGTTCTCTAAAGCTCACAAGTCGACCCCTGATGGCATTAGTGGTTTTGTAAGGAAAGGAAGAGACCCACACCGGCCCCCTTGTTCTGTTTACCATTCGGTGCCTTCACCATGTTATGATGCAGCAAGAAGACCCTCACCAGATACCAGCACCATGCTTTTGGACTTCCAGCCTCCAGAACCGTGAACAACGAAACTCGATATTCTTCATAAATTATCGTATCACTGGTATTTTGTTATAGCAACAGAACACAGACTGAGTGTTTTTTTTTTGTTTTTTTCTTAAATGCTGATACCTGAGATCTACCCCTGCAGAGAGTAGGATTCAATAAATCTGGGCGGGGCCTGAGCATCAGGATTTGTTCAAGCTCTAAGATGGTTCTAAGGTACATCTGCGGTGGAGAACCACTGGTTCACAGAGACCCTTCCATAGGAAGATGACCGTGAAGGTGACGTTGGTCTGCTGGAAGTTCAAAACAGGTGGGTCTGCTTTATTTGTTGTTTATTTCAACAGAATCCCAAGATCCCTGACAGGAAATGCACTCTACCTGCCCTTAAACGCCATCTCCCATTGCCTCCCGCCCCCACTCCGCGCAGTTAGTACCACCTGGCACTCAGCATCCAGCTGGAACTGGCTTTGGCCGAGCCTAAGCATCTCAGTCTGCCCAGGATGTTCCAGAGTCCCAGGTCCTTGGAAGGCCCTCAGCGCCCAGCAAGCTGGACACTTGATCACCCCACTTTGGCTATTCTTGTAAGAAGGTTGGGACAGGCTCATAACTAACTCTGACCCTGTTCTCCACCATGGCTGCTCGCTGGAACCCCCTGGGGAGCATTCACAACTAGAACACATTATACCTTCACCACAACCCCAAGTTTCTAGGCCACCCCCAGAGGTTCTGACGTAACTGATTGGGGTGCACCTGGGCATCCAGCATTTTCAAAGCTCCCCAGGGGTCCCAAGGCAAAGTGCCCTCAGCGAGCAAAGAGAGAATGTGAAAAAGGAGGGGGGAGACAGCTCTGGGAAGGAGCAGGTGGGTGACGCTGGTGACAGCAGACCAAGTTTAGGCTGGGGGATCAGGCAGAAGCTGATGTGGCTGGACTTTAGAACCTTGGGAATTTCCTTTACCTCTCTGAGCCTCAGTTTCCCTGTCTGTGAAATGTAAGTGGTAACAGAACCTCCCTCTTGGGTCACCGATGGATTAAAGAAAAGAAAGGATGCGAGGTATCAGGCTGAGAGCAGGATTAGTGCTGGTTAATAATAATAAAGGGATGGTTCAGGGTGGGTGCCCTTCATTCTTGACATTGTCTCGAGTACTTTGTGGTCTGTGGTTTGTTTGGCAGAGGGGGCCGGGTTGCTAGCTCGTCGTCATAGAGTCAGAGGGTCACAGGTGAAGGAACCGCAGGGGAGCCTCCTGGTTCTGCTAGATGATGTTCAGAGATCCAGGGAGAGGAACCAGTGACCCAGAGAAGTATCTAGAAGCACATGAGCCAGCCCTGGATTCACTTTTCAAAATGGAAACAACATTTTCCTTTGAGATCCCCGATGCCATCAGATGCTCACGGCCACAGGTTCAGACAAGGCAGAGTGTCTGGCAAGGATGGAAAGATCTTGGTGCCCAAAGCCTCAGGCCACAGCTTCCCCCTTTGGGGTGGGACTGCCCTTCCCCTCCAGCCCCCCCACTTCAGGACAAAGTCATCAGTTTCCATGACATCATCCCCCAATGTTGGGGACAATGGCAGGATGCAGACTTCCAATTCAGCACACTGACATCAGCCTCGGTGGAAGGACTTGGCCTAGAGCCAGACTGACCCTGATGGAGGAACCTCCATGTCCAGAGCCCAGCGCCCGAGTGGCTGATCACTGTCATGTGGGCGGGGCACGCAGTATCCAGCAGGCAGCACTCCAGAGTCCGGTGGCCTCTGGCTCGCAGGTGCTGCTGTGTCTTGGATCTGGAATGTTCCCCAAACACCCTGTATTAAAGCTCACTCCCCAGGGACATGCAATTGGGGTCGGTAACACTGCTAAGAGGTGGGCCCTCGTGGGAGTCTTGTGGTCACTCCGGACAAGCCCTTGAAGGAGATAGTAGGCTCATCTCTTTCCTCTTCCAACCATGTGCCAGCAGTTTTGCTCTGCCACCCCCTCCCCCACCAAGATGTGCTGCCCCACTACAGACCACAGAGCAATGGGGTCCCCCAATCACGGACTGAAACCTCCACTGTGAACCAAAGCAAACCTTTCCTCGTTATAAGTTGATTAACTCAGATATTTGTTACAGTTCCGGAAAGCTGACTGACACAGATACCATTATGTTTTTCTTATAGAAGAGAGAGTAGGCTCAGAGAGGTGAGTAACTTGTCCAAAGTCACACACCTGGTGAGCAGCAGAGCCAGGACCGGAGCCCTGGTGGTTTGATGCGAGTGCTCTTCATTCATTGCAAGGCTGATATGCTGGTGGATTTAGAATACATAGTTGGGAAAATAAGCTGTTGAGGGGTTGACAAGTCTAGAGACCAGTACAAGAGAGGATCTGGCGTGCTCCACCATGTCCTGAGAATTGAGGAGAGAGGCCTGTGCCCAGGGGATGAGCTGAATGGCCTGGAGAAACCCCTCCTACCCCCCATACCTGGTTGAGGACTCAACCCTGGTGAAGTACAGAGGATGTGGTCTTTGGGGTGCCAGGTTGCTGGCTATTTCATTCCTCACCGTGCCACCCCACCCTGCCACCAGTACATCAGGCCCTGGAGGTAGCAAGCCTACAGTATGGTGGTTACGAGGTCAAGCTTTGGGTTTAAACTGACAGGGATCAGACCTTAGTTTTTCAATTTGCAAGCTGTGTGATCTTCAGCAAGTTTCTTAACCTCTCTGAGCCTCCATCCTTTATTCCCGCAACATATCTCCTTTGGCAACTGGGAGGAGCTTCTCTGGGATACATTTCTGGGGGGGAAGAATGTGCTGAGTCGGACGATCCATGTCACTTCAGTACTGTCCCCGAAGGCCAGTCGTGCTCTGCAGTGATTGACAATTGACACTCCCAACAGCAAGCCGCCCAGATACCCCCACCTGCCAATCTCCTGCGTGTCCTTTTCAAACACCAGCCATCATGATGGGAGCATCCTTCATCCTGCCTCTTCCTCCACTGACGGTATGTATTAGAGACCTTTCCATACCGACCCCTCTAGACAGGCCCCATTTGTAAACATTTTGTTGAATTATAACATAATTGCAGAACAGCGTTCAGGCAGAGCCGAAAAACATTTGAACAGTTGCAACTTTAACCCACAAAAGCCTTAGCCTCATTCCAGAAGCCCCTCCCGCTGCCAAATGGCTTTTTAAATAATGTATCCCCTGTGCGCAGGTGAGGGCGTGGGGGGGGGTCCGTGGGCTAAACGTTGTCTTGGTGAGATTTCTCCATGTCATTGCACTGAGTGACATTGGGCAGTGCCTGGAGGCATGGTGGGTTGATGTAATTTGCAGAGGGGGTGGAGGCTGGGACTCAGAGCTGCATCCTGCCCTGCATAGACGCCACCCCCACCCCCGGCCCAATAAAGAATGGTTTGGTCCTACGCGTCCCCAGTGGCCAGGTTCAGAGAATATTTGGATTTTATTGTGAGAGAGGAGGAGAAACATCAGCCGTCGGGTCTCCTGGACGGCACTGCACGCTGACAAGCCCCTTCCAAGGGGGCTGTGTCCTGGGTCTCAGCTGGGGCCTTGCTCCTTTCCCACTCCATGGGTGTGCCACTGAACCAGCCTCCCTGATGGCCTCTTTCCAGTCTTCCAGTCTTTGGGCCGTGACACCATGGACACCTGCGCATTCTGACACACATTCTTTCTGGAGACCCCAAACGATGGGGACGCGATGGAGGTTTAATTTAAATGTAAATTCCCTGCACTCTCCACGTGTTTAACATCCAGTTGGCTTATGGAAACATCTCCCACTGTTTTGGCCTCTTACACGTGTGGACGCCCAGGCTGGAAAGATAAACAGGAAATCCGGCCCTGCATGGGAAAACGGGGCCGGCCTCTGTCCCTGGGAGAGCTGGGACTCGGAAAAGCCAAGTGTCAGCCTGGAGGGACCCGGGAGAGCCCGGTGCTGACCTCCCCGCCTGCAAACAGGGCCTGCGGCTGGCCTGGGGAGGAATCGCCTTTGATTTCCCCTGAGATGAGTCTCTTGGACTAATTCGTCTTTGAAATTAATCTCGGTCCCTTTGGTCACTGTCTAATATTCAAGTTTGGGGAGTGTTTGGGCTCCAGATATACTTCTTTAAACGGGAGCCGTATGAGATGGCACGGATGGTTTTGATGTCGCTGACTTCTCAGGTGGCTGGATGAAACGATTTCTTTAGAGTGAACGCTGAATGTCACCCAAGCGATCAAATCAATGGAACAGAAACCTAAAGGCACATAACTCATCAAGCCAGGCTAAACCCAGGTGCAGTTACTGTTAATGAGGGTCAGATTCAGCCCTGAACTTGCTGGCAGAACAGTGAGGGAAATACAACGGAGCCCACAGTCTCTTATTCTCTAGTCGAAGAAGACCTGCACGTCTTTAGCCGAGATGGTTATTTCCTTGATCCCCAGTTCTGAGAGGAGCCCGATGTGAACGGCCTAAATGACTTCTCCAGCCTGTGTTACTGTCTGCTGTTCCTGCCCACCTCGGACGGAGTGGAGGTGGCACTGCCGGGGACCAGGCCGCGTGCTTCACAGACACCGTGATCATTGGATCCATTTTACAGACAAGGGAACCAGGGCTCAGAGAGGTTGGGTAACGGCCCCCACTCACATGGGGAGAATGGAGGAGTTGACGGGGCAGGGGTTACTGACCTCCCAGAAGGTAAATAACGGATCCAAGTTCACGCAGCCGGCTGAGGCCAGAGCTGAGGTTTAAGTTAGAGCATTTAGAGCCCCTAAGTGTCTTGAGCGTCTATTAAGTCCCAGGCACACCTTAGGACATTTTAAGGAATCATAAGGTGTAGAGTTCAAGGTGAGGAGAGTAGTTGTCAGACTTGCCTACCCCCCCCCCGCCCCTTTTCAGTGTTGGGGAGCAAATCCAAGGCCTTCTGCACGGTGGGCAAGTGCTCTGCCACCGAGCTCTACCCCAGAGCCCTTCCTGGCTCTTAACTGCCACATGACCCTGGGAAAGTGCTTCATTCCATGGGCCTCAGTTTCTTCACCTGCAAAATGGGCAGATCATAGCCCCAACTTCAAAGTGTTGGGAGAATTCAGTGAGTGGACACCTGGAGAGCTCAGCACAGAGCCTGGAAGGTGGGCGGTCATCAATGTCAGTTCCCATCAAGGACAACGCCAGGCACCCATCGGCGTCTTCAGAGATCCCTGATGAGCCAGGAACGGGCTCTACCACTGAGCTATATCCCCAGTCCTTTTTATTTTATTTTGAGACAGGGCCTCACTAAGCTGTCCAGGCTGGCCTTGAATTTGTGATCCTCCTGCCTCGGCCTCCCAAGTAGCTGGGATTATAGACCTACCTTCTTCTTTTCTATACCTTTCTTCTTGAAACTCTCTGATTGCCCCAGGGCTGAAAGGAATCAATCAGGGCAGTTGCTAGAATGTAATAAACAAGCTCTCTTAGTAATGGCTGGAAGCCCCTAGCCCCCATCTGTCTGCAGTATTTTGCACAGTAACACCTTACGATTTTATTTATATTACATTTCTCTCTTGGCAAAGCCCTCATCTTCTTGCCAATCACCTCACTGAGCTTTTCCAGGAGTTTCGTGAAGGAGCAGAGATTCTCATCTCCATTTTTGCAGATGAAGAAAAGAGAGCTCAGAGAGGTTATGTGACTTCTCCAAGGTCACCCAGCAGAGCA
Source organism: Marmota flaviventris (assembly GCF_047511675.1). Lineage (NCBI taxonomy): Eukaryota > Metazoa > Chordata > Mammalia > Rodentia > Sciuridae > Marmota > Marmota flaviventris. The sequence goes on along the minus strand of NC_092516.1, from coordinate 13,227,364 downwards.
GAACCCAGTTCTTTGGGCTCCAAGCTCAGCCCTCTCTCTACTGCATCCTGTTGCTGGCCGGCAGTTTATAAAACCGTTTCCAGAAATAGTTAAGAGCCAGAGCTGGGAAAACATTTTGAATTGAGCAAGAAAAATTGAAAAACAACACAGATCTGGTTCCGGGCTTTTCTCCTCGTCCCTCATCCCCTGTTCCTTGGGGCCTGCGTTTCTCTGACCGCCTTACCCTCCCTTCCTCTCTCACTCATCCACTGACAGGGACTGAATTCATACGTTGTAGTCCTAACGTCCCCGAGTCTCAGGATGCGACCACATTTGCAAATAAGGCCTTTGAGAGGCCACATGGGTGGGAGCTAGTCCAACAGGACAAGTATCTTCATAGGAAGAGCCCTGACCACCCAGCCCAGGTGAGGCCATGTGGGGACACAGAGGGAAGGCAGCGTCTGCCAGCCGAGGAGAGAGACCACGCCTGCAGGCCCTTGACCTTGGACTTGCAGCCCGGGAACCCTGGGTCCCAGGTTTCTCTTGGTCACTCCGCCCGTCTGTGGCCTTCTGTTAGGAGCCCGAGTGAACTCGGCCACGTCCTTTGGCCACAGGTTTTTCAGGCTTGCTCATGCAGGTTTGTGCCCAGCTGTCTGTCACCCTGGGAGGCTGCCCCGCCCACCCCCTTTAAAATCGCGGCCCACAGGTTTGCTTATGTCCCGTGTCCGTCCCTCTGAGCTCCCACACTGGCGTGTCCCTGTGACGATGGCAGGGCCTGTTTGTTTGTGGTCTGTTTTGCTCACGGCTACACCTGAGGAGCCTGGGACCGATCCTTGCTCACAGTAGGCGCCCCATAAGTGTCTCTTGAATGCTGGTCGTCTCTTGCCCACAGGCATCCAACCCACAAATAGGAGCCAAGTTAGGAGGTCATAGTGTCAGGCCCTGTGCGGGGACCGAGATGTCCCTGGAGACTCAGGGATGGGTCTCTCGTACTGAACAGAGCAGGGCTGGATGTCCAGACCACATCCTGGCCACGCCTGTCCCAGCCCTGGCCTGGGGGGACACCCATGGAGCTTAGTGAATGCCTAGGTGCTAACAGAAGGGACCTGACGGAGCCCGACACCTTGGATTTGGGGACGGGTTGGTCTCACCCCCTGAGTAGGTCATGAAGTGGTGCATAATTGTTATCTACTCAAAGTAGCAAAGCCTTGGGACCTGGGGAGAGAGGAAGTGCGTCTCGTTTCCTTTAAAAATTAATTGTTAACTTTACTGTTCAGTGGATTCACAAACCCTGTTCACATCAACGAGGTGCCACGTGGTGTTTCCTCCCATAAATCCATCGTCGATGTCCACATCAGGGTGACGGATCCGTTCCCTTAAATACTTTTTACTTCCTTATGTTGACAACACTCAGAATGCTTTCTTCTAGCTTTTTCCAAGGGGGCAGTAGGTCACTGTTCTCCGTAGTCACCCTCCTGCGCAGAGGCCCATAGACCTTTGAGCTGCCCTCTGACGGTGGGGTGGTACCCACCCACCAGCCTCTCTCCATCACTTCCTCCCCACCCGCCCCCAGTCCCCAGTAACCACCATTCTGCTCTCAATTTCTGAGATAAGCTTCCTCTCTTTCTCCTGGGCCTTTTCCTCCTGAGGTGAGGATCTGCAGGTCCAGGTGACGACTTTCAGGCAGAGAGCTGCCCCAGGACCTCTGCGGACTGGAACGAGAGACGGAAAAATCGATGAGTGATCACCTTCCTTTTCGCTTGGCCTTAGGCTGCGCTCGCTCTGAGTCATCTTCAATTCCCTTGTTCCCAGGCTGAACTCTTTAAAAGATCCTAATTAGATTCTTAGAAGAAATAATGGCCATCAGACGAGCAGATGACAGGAGGTTGCCTGTGGAGCTCAACTCCAGGCTGGGAAAATGTAATAAGAGGACCTGTCCCTCCAGGGACGAGACAGATAAGGGGGGAAAGGTCACGTCAACTCACGGCGGGCACGCTGCCCAAGAACGGTGTCCTTCAGGGACAGCGCCCTGCTTGCCATTAGTCTGATGAGGGATTGGGGGGGGGATGCTTTTATGCTACTACAGGACTTTGTTGCTGAGGAAACCGAGCCTCCGAATGTTCTAGACTTTTGGTGAGGGTGTGTTATAACCAAAAAAGTTGAATTATGGGGACTATTTTAGAATATTTTAGAACTATATCTGAGTTGCACCTGGGAAAGTAGCAGGATTTCCTTAGGAACCTTGTTTAGGCTCTTGACGATCAATTATTGTCCTGTGAATACACATGGTTTGTCACAGTATTTTATAAGAGCTCTCAAGGCACCTTGGGATCATTCTAGAATAATCAGCTCCATATTCAGATGAGGAGATCAAGGACCAGGCAGGTTAAACTCAATGTGAATCCATATCTATGGGCTGAGCGGGTTGTAAACAAAGGTGATGTATAATCGGTGCCTCAGGAAGTGACACAGCTTGTTGGTCCTGTGTCACATTCTGTTGTGAAGAAGGAATGATCCCACACTGATGTTAAAAAAAAAAAAATGAGCTCTTTCATCTTGAAAAAAGATGTGTGTAGATTTCAAGTATGAGTCAACTGAGATGATTTAGAAAACAGTAGCATAATTTTACTGTGTCATTTTCAAATTCTTTTTTTGCAGTGCTGAGGATCAACCCCAGGGCCTCACACATGCTAGGCGAGTGCTTTACCACTGAGCCACAGCCCCAGCCCCTCAAACTCTTGAAGAGCTCCCCCGTTTGGTCTTCTCTCTGAAAGTCAGGGTGCCTTTGCAGGTAAAGGCTGACTCTGGAATCAAGCAGAGATGTGATGGGACCATTAATTAGCTGTGACCTTGGGCAAATCACTTTAGCTCTCCAACAGCAGTACGTTCATTAGTAATAGGAACATAATATTATCACTGGGTTGGATAATGATACCTAAAGTTACCCACCCCCCACTTCTTTCTCTACTCTGAACTTATCAGACTGTGGATCATGTAAGCCAACCGACCTCAGGATCCTGTTCCTTGCTTTCTCAGTGTCCCCCCCACACACCCAGCCAGGGCTGACCATGCGGTCCTACTTTGACCAATGAGGATGCTGCTTTCATTTCCAGGAGGCTCCATTCCACTGAAGTTCATTTCATCCATTTACAGTTGACTCGACCTTGAAGGCGAGGTCCAAGTGGAAAGAACTTCCATCCACCAAGCTCCAGACCAGAAACCGGAAGCGTGGGTTCTCATTCCTGCTGTGCCAGTGCTCCTACTGGGCGAACACATTTCCATTGTGAATCTTGGCTTTCTCATCGGTGCATTGAGTGGGGACTGGATAGTTATTCACTTGTAAGAGACAGAGAGGACTTGGCAGACTGCATGCCTGGCCACCTCTGCCCATCACCCTTCAGCTCCTCTCCAAGGGGAGGGTACCCACGGGCTCCTCTGGAGTGTTGGACACCCCCTGGGCCATGCGCCCTAGCGGGAGGGATCAGTGTGCAACAAAGTCCACAGCTCCTGCTCGGCCTCATCTAAAGTCCTGCCTGAGTTCTCGAATGTTCCCTCACATAATGGTCATTGGCTTGGTCCTGGATGGAGTTGGATTTTGATTCATGGAAGCTCGTTTTAGAATAGAGCTTAAACTAAGTGCTCTGATCTAATTCTTTTCTTTTCTTTTTTCTTTTTGCAGGAGAGTTCTACATTGGTGATTATTAGGTTCAACTACTAGTAAAGAAGGGTTTCATTCTGAGATAAACGCTACCCCTTTGATATGGCTCCCTAAGGAACTTGGGGATGGGGGGATGGGAAAGGAATGTGTAAAGAGATGGTCCGTCAGGGACAGGATCCAGGTGTTCCTGCACCTCTGGTCTCCACAGCATCAAAAAGATGGACAAAGTTCCAACCCATGCTAATTCCTACTTAACGTTAAACAAATCTTTTGAAAATCTCCATCTTTGTCCATGGGTGGGGCAGCCTGCTCTGATGTTCTAAGATCCTGAAAATCCCCTATCTCGGTTGGAACCAACATTGGGTCCACAATTCCCATCCTCTCCATAGCTCATGGTTTCCTCTCCCGAGATGTGACTACCAGGGGTGGCTCCACGGGGACAGCCCACTGGGGGGACTTCAGCCTCTACCATCTCCCAATTTCCATCAGCTCACCCATTCTTTAATATGGGCACTGGACACAATCATCTCCAAGTCCTCCCTCCTACCAGAGTCCCATCTCCAACTTCCTCCTGGGTGAAAACTCTGGAACTCCCTCTGCTGAGTAGCATGAACACTTCCTAAAATAGCTGAACGGGTTTGATTTGGAGAGAGCCCTTTCCTGAAAAGCACAAGGGCCACTTCCACCCTGGCCCCGGCTCCTGGTTGCTTTTGCAGGGGGTGGGGGTGGGGTAGCTCTGTAATTGGTGCGGTTTATCTCAGGCCCAGGAGCCCCAGGGCACTGTCAGGCCGTGTACTTTTAGAGTGGAACAGGCTATTGTCAGGACACAGGCAGATGTTTGATTTAATCGGCCATCCTTGATGTGCTCTGATTCTCTTCCCAGGCAGGACTGCAAAGAAAAAGAAAAGAAAGGAAGTGGGTGGTTTGCAGAAACTCCAATGGGTGGAGGAGATAAGAAGAACCTGGTGAAAAGACTTGGGCAACTCTGTGCCACACTCTGTCCTAGGTGTTCACGAAACAGGAAAATGTAGACTCCTTGCCCTTGCAGGGCTGGTGAGCTCAGGAGGAAACAGAAACAGACATACAAGCCAGTGCAAGGGCTAGCCCTGGCCAGACTGACGTAATTCAATATTCCCACGAACGTCTGGGATCTTGTTAACACGCAGATTCTGACTCCGCGGACTTGGGATGGAACCTGAGATTCTGCATCTCGCTCATGTTTTCAGGTGATGTTGATGCTGCTCTCCAAGGAGCCCTACTTTGATTAGCCAGGAGTCAGGCATTAACATCAGGGACCCTGGAGCCTGACAACCCCAGGCTCCAACCCTGGCTCCTCCACTTTCTGGCTGAGTGAGCTTGGGGAACCCCTCGGACCTCTCGAAGCCTGTTTCCACCTCTGTATAAGGAGGAGTCTGATTCCGATTTCATTGTGTTGTGCACAAGGTGTCCAATGAGACAATTCAGGTTTAGCCCTGAGCCTAATGCCCAGCACATAGTAAGTGCTCAACAAAAGGCAAAAACGGGTCTTGGTCTGGGCTCTTAAGAATTATTTGAGAATTCTGAAGCTAGTGCTATGGACATTCAAAGAAGGCTTCCCAGAGGTGGTGACCTGTGTGCTGAGCGATGCGGGACAGGAAGCATGCAGGGCAAGAGGACAGCGTGAGCAGATGTCTTACACCTGGCAGCATGCTGGGTATAATTGTTCTTGGGTGAAGCCTTGGCGTGACGTGGGCTTGGCAGAGGCTCAGCTCTAATGCTCCTCCTGTTTCTTACTCTCTCCTGCTGTCACTGTTGCCTGGAAGGGACATGTGCAGGAAAGTGCATGGAGCTGTTCTCTCCGATGTGGTAGCCACAGGTGGCCCACATGTGGAAACAATGATATTTTGGATATACTGGGTTAAAGAAAATACCTGGTAAAATAAAATATGCAAAAAGATTTAGTATTAAAATCGATTTCACTGTTCCTTTTTACTCTAATGGAAAAAATTTTAAAAGGAATATGCAGCTTGCATTATGATTCTGTTGTACAGCTCTTGTTTGGAGCACCTTTCTGCCCCTGATTGATTGCCTTGCTGGAGGTGGGGGCAGGGTCAGTGCTAAGGTCCCTTGAGGGCCCATGTCAGGCTGTGCTACCAGTAGCCAGAGTAGCCTGAGAGCAGCAAAGAGAACTGAGCATTGAGTTTGAGCAAGTACCACCAGATGGCCATTCAGATACTGGGTCAGTTAGCTACTGCTGCATAACAAATGATCCCATCCCCCAACTGCCTAAAATAGTAGCCACTCTTATTACTTATGTGCTTGCAAGATACCTGGATAGTTCTGCTGATCTAGAACTGGTCAGGATGATTTTGTTTTTAAATATATTTTTTGTTGTAGATGGACACACTACCTTTGTTTAATTTCTTTATTTTTATGCAGTGCTGAGAATTCGAACCCAGCGCCTCACACATGCCAGGCAAGTGGTTCACCACTGAGCTACAACCCCAGACCCCAGGCAGAGTTTGACTGGGCCGCTAATTTGATTGGTGTGTGACGGGGGCTTAGAAGTCAGCAATTTTTAAAAGCTCCCCAGGTGTCAGGATGGAGAATCATTGATTCAGGTCCTAGAACAGTGGTTCTCAAACTTGGGCATGTATCAGATCCCCTGAAGGCCTTAGGATGATAATACAGATTCCTGGGCTTCACCACCAGCAATCTGTATTATCATCCTAAGAGTTTCTGATTCAGAAAGATTGGTTTGGGTCCGAGAAATTTGCGGGTTTTTTTTTGTTTTTGTTTTTTTACAAGTTCCAAGGTGATGTTCCTGGCCTGGGGACACCCTTTGAGCCTCTTCTGTTAGTTTTGTTTCCTGGAGAAAGACACCTTTCAGTTGGAGGTGACGGAGTTGACACATTAACGAGGACGTTTCCTAAACCAGGGAGGGAAATTTCAGACCCAGATGAGAAGAATCACAAAGCACTCGGCTGGCTCAGCCCATCCACGTCCTTGATTCCAGCTTGACAGATTCAACCCAAGTCAGATCAAATATGTTGGGGGGAGTGGGATTGCATCTGACCTGAACATGCACAGATTTTTCTCCTTGTCAGTATTCCCCAAACAACACCGTCTAGCAGCGATCTACACAGCATTCCTATTGTATCAGGTGGCATAAGTCACCCAGAGATGATTTAAAATGTCCAGGAGAGTGTGCATAAGTAATGTGTCAACGCTATGGCATTTTAGACGAGGGACTTCATGATTCTTGAATTCTAGTATCTGTGGGAGTCCTGGAGCCAATCCCCCACGGATACTGAGGGACAACTACACATAAGGCCAAGTGGCTGTATAAGTGCTCCTGGAAATTTCACAGTTGTCATAAATTACACTGAACGGTCTTGGGGAACGCAGGTAACCTGTCCGAGCAAGAAAGAGTTTGAGCTCTCTAAGTCTTGGGTGGGGGGCTTGGCCGGAGGCTCAGATCTGGCAGATAAGGATCCCATTTAACGCTACATGGCAGGAAGTCAACTGCGGCTGTCCCTGAGAAGCTGGCTGAAGCTCGAGGAGGCCAGACCCATTCAGTAATGTCATGGGCACTCACTGAAGCAGCTTCTTTGGAGAAGGAGGGGGGCTCAGGGGAAGGGACAGTCTCTCTGTGGGCCATGTCACATCTATGGGAAAAACCTAGTGCCGCAGTCTGGCTGGGCACAATTCCCGAGCGGCTTGTCAAGCAGGAAGGAACTTTTAGAACGCACACCGCACCACAAGAGCTCTCCAGGAATTCCCTCAGAGCCCAGCTACCACCACCGGCTCTTCCAGCGAACACCTCAACCGGCACTCTGTCCGCTCTTGAGGCCGATTGGCTGGGTCGTGTGGGCGGAGCCAAAAGAGTCCCCCAATGAGCAGCTCCATGGTCTGAAAGGGCGGGGAAACAGCCCAATGAGCGTCACCGCAGAGGAGCCAATCCGCTGGAAGTTTGCTGGGGCCTCGGTGAGCCAATCAGCTGGAGGTTTGCTGGGGCCGCTTCCGCGGAGGCTCTTAACCTAGAGTTATTGGTTACACTTTCCCCAGTAGGAGAGGGGTCGAGGGGCCTGTGTTTGACTTCTGGATACCATCCCGTCTGAGATGGTGGTAGGGGGCCAGAACCCTTCTCCAGGGACGTCTGGTGGCCAGGGAAGCAAAACATGGCCTCCTAGTGAAGCCAACCCAGCCCCAGAGAGAACTCACTGTTAACTCAGGGTACCACCAGGAGGTGAGTCAGCTTTATAACAACTTGGAGGAGGAAATGGTCATTGGGGCTCATGGTTTCAGAGGTTCAGTCCATGGTGGGCTGGTCCCGCTCGTGGCAGAAGGCCACGGTGAAGGAAAGCAGCTCAGCTCCTGGTGGCCAGGAGGCAGAGAGAGAGGGAGAAAGGGGCTGCAGGGAAGATGCACCCTTCCAGGGCCCACCCCAGTGACCCATCTCCTCCAGCCATGCCCCACCCACTCACAGTTACCTCCCAACAAGTCTATTCAAACATGGCTGCCAAGGTTCCAGCTCTCACAACCCAATCCTTTCACCTCTGAACATTCCTGCATTGACACAGGAGCTTTGGGGGCAACACCTGGCATCCAAACCATAGCAACAGCTCTTCCCACCTCCCTCTCAGCTCTCTTCCTAACACCTGCTCTCCCTATTGCGATCCATTCCCTTCTCCAGCATTCAATGCATTCCCTGTGAAGTGACGCTGGGTCACCCAAAGCCCCGGCTGCTGGGCCAAGGGATGGGTATGTATCCTGTAGGCTTTGGGAGCCGTGGAAACATCTGCACTGAGCATTGCCATGACATGCATTCCTCGGACCCCAGACCCATAGAAACTTGTGCTCCATGCGCCTCACACAATAATTGATCCAATCAATGTTTTAGAAAGATCTGAAAAGTTTACCTTGTCTTTTCCAGTGCTCCGAAATCATCTCCAGCCTGTCCTATCTCTGCAGAATGGTCGACTCTTACCCTTACGGTTAGTGGCTCAGGTTTCCTTAATCTTAACTTGGAACCCACAGATACCTGTCAAGCAGGATTTGACACTGACTTACCAAAAGTATGTTGATTGGCCTACATTTTTTTTTTCCCGAATGATGACCTTCGAGGTTGATTAATTTAAGAGAATTTGAACATTGCATTGCAAGATACAGCTCAAGATAAAAATGTCTTTATCTGCCCTGTGTCTGGTATCCAGGACTCTGTGGGGTTAGGGATCAAGCATTGCTTCCTGTAGCAGAAACGGGGGACTCTACTCTGTCAGATCCGGATTCAGATCCTAGCCTTGCCACTGATTAGCTGTCTGATGTATTAACATCCCAGTTTTTTTTTTTTTCTTGAAGAATGGGGTAGCAATTCATTCCTGCCCCTGTGCCTCGCTTACAGGGTGCTTGTGAGAACCGGAAGGCATCTGTGCATATAAAACGGTAAGAGTCAAATAGTAAGGATCAATACATGGATATGGTTATTATTAAACTCCATCAAGTGGGGACAATCCTGGTGATGGGGACTCCATCACAGAAGCTACTCTCTTCATGGTCTTCAACCCCAGTCCCAGGAAGAATCCTGGGGCTGTTTCTGGGAAAGAGAAGCATAAATACCCATCATGAAGGAGACACGCTTTATGTATACAACTCTTCAAAAGGGCTTTGCAGAGCCCTCTAGCTGCAGAGATGTTTGGGTTTGAGTCTGTAGAGTGTGTGGGGTGGTGTGTGTGTGGGTGGGTTTTGTACTGTGGGATACTGGGTAACGGGGGCTGAGGGAGTGGAGCAAGAAAGGAGGGGACTGGATTCCACACTCAGAAAAGGACCTTACACTTGGTTTAAGTTGCTGCCTTCATTTTCTCAAAATTCTTAAATTTCATTTTGTACTGAATCCTGAACTTCTCAAGTACCTAGTCTTGTGAAAGGGGTTCAGCTGCTGTTCTGTCCACGTAGACCATAAAGTGACCACTTTTCCTCCCAGAATTCTTAGCACTTGTATGTCCCCTTGAGTTCAGAGAGCATTAAGCTGTGTATGGGGCTGGCTTTAAGAAGGGATCTGAATAAATAGTAGGCATATTCCCATGAGTGCCTGGGAAACGGTCACGTATGACCTGGGCTGCCCTTCCTAAGACATTTGGACTCATAATGGCTTTTCTGCACATGGGAATAATATAAAAAAAAAAAAACCCTGACGTGTCTGTCTCATCACCTTATTTCCTTTATGGGAACTGCCCTTCTCTTGTTCCATATGTTTCTAGTGGGGCTGCAAATCACGGAGCACTGCACCCCCAGCTGTAGGCATGTGACCCAGGCTAGGCCAATCATAGTGCTCCATCCCCCTCCATCCTTGCACCTGCCATTGACTAGAGTGGGGGATTATGTGACCTCTGATCACCTTTGATTGCATCCAAATGGAAATTGCAGGCCACCAAAGAGACAGGCTAATCAGAGAATTTCACTCTGCCTCCATCTGCCGAAGTGACAATATAAGATTTTACCGCCTGCTCCTGTTCCCTCTGTGAGTGTGGCTTTGGTTAGTTGCTCTGTTGGGCGGTGATCCCTAGAGCTGGTGCATTTTTCAGGGACAAGGTCAGACAACAAAGGCTTTGTGGTCTTGACCAAAAAAAACCATCTCAAAGGATCAGAACATCACGATCCCTTTTACTGGCTTACACAGGTCAAAAATCAGACCAATCTAATGTATGAATTCATTTGGTATAAACTTGATTTATATTATTTTGGAACACTGATAGGTGCTTCTTGTTGATCTTTTATAGAAACACCTGTAAAAACAGGAATCATGATTTTCCCAACAGAATTTGATGGCAGAACCTTTAGACATGGAGAAAAAAAAATTAGCAAGGGATTTTAATTTTATTTCTTTTTTAAAACAACTTTGTTGACGTATGATTTACAAATCATCAAAATAATCAATTTTAATTATGCAACTCGATGATTCCTAGTAATTCACTGAGTCATGAAACCCTGGTCACAACACAGCTTCTGGACATGTCTTGTCACTTTCCAAAATCTACATTGATTGCCCATTCCCTCCCCTGGCCCAGGAAACCACTGATCTATTCTGTGTCTCTCTGGCTTTTCCTATTCTGGATGCTTCACATAAATGGAGTCATATAATATGAGTTTTTTCCTTTCTCACTTCTTTCACTTAATGTTTTGGAGGTTATGCATGGTGCAGCTTGTATCAGTGTTTGTTCATTTTTGGTGCAGAGACGTAGTCTATTGTATGGCTGTACTGCATTCGTTTATCCATTCTTCCACTGATGGATATTTGGACTGTATCCACTTTTTGGTAATGATGAATAATGAACATTTGCAAAGAATCTTCCTGCAACTCTTTAGACAGCGCAGACTTCTTCTCGACAACAGAGAAACTGACTCTTTCTTGGACTAAAACTTAGGCCTTGGTGAGCTTACCCTGAAAACAAGAGATAATGTGTTAACACTCAGCTCCATTTCCTGAGAAGGCAAAATGGTTATGGGGAGGTCAGACAGTCTCAGGCTCTACTCTAGACTTCCCAGATTTCCCTTCACAAGGAGCCACGACACCCAAGTGGGGTTAGTGGGTCCTTCCTTGGACGGATGTATATGGATGTCTGGGAAAATCCCTCTTCTCGTTGGGATTACTGTGCTGAGGAGATGTAACATTGACACACTGTGGTGCCACTGTCTACTTCTGTGGAGGGAGACTGTCAGCCCCATTTATTCCTTCTACCCTATTACTGAGGCTTTCTGTAATCTGGGCACTGTCCTAGGAGTTAAGGGACACAGTCTTGACATAAACAGACAAAACACTTGTACACTCACGGAGCTTATCCTAGTTGGGGAGATAGACCATGGATAATACGAAAAAAAAAAGATATATTTCATGGTACTATGTATTATAGAGACAAATTAAGCAAGGAAAGGCAGTAGGGATACCCTGAGAAAGGACAGAATAGGTATTCTAAAGAGAAAGAGAAGAACAGATTGGGAAGGTGACATTTGAGCAAACCAGAAAGACAAATAGTGTATCCCTTATCTGAAATGCTTACAACCAGAAATGTTCTGGGTTCCAGATTGTCCTGGGTTTGGAATATTTGTATATATCTCTGTATATAATGATAGATCTTGGGGATGGGATTCAAGTCCAAATGTGCAATTCATTTGTTTGCTACACACCTTAACCATACAAATAGCCCAAAGATAATTTCATGTATTTTTAGCGCACTTGTGTTTTGATTGTGACCTCTCACAGGGGAGTGTGGATTTTCAGGAGTGGAATTTTCCACTTGTGCTATCACACTGGTGCTCAAAAAGTTTCAGATTTTGGAACATTTCAGATTTTAGATTTTTTTAAAAATAGTTTTTAGTTGTCCATGGACACAATACCTTTATTTATTTATCTTTCCGTGGTGCTGAGGATCGAACTAGTGCCTCCCCCATGCTAGTTGAGTGATCTACCACTGAGAACAGCATCTGTTATCTCATAACTTCTGGGAGTCGAGAATTGGGGTGTGGCTGAGGCAGATCCTCTCTCTGCCCTGATCCTTTGTGTGCTTCCTATGGAAGTGGGATGAGCCCTGTGGTGTGTGTGCAGGGGTAAATGTCTGCATTCTAGATTTTTTTTTTTTTTAATTTTCAAATGGTGGTGACCTGTTTGTGGACCAGCTACATTGGTATCTGGGTTAGTCAGCTATAACTGTAACAAAGTACCTGAGATAATGAACTTAAAAAGACAAAAACTTGGGGCTGGGGTCGTGGCTCACACGTGCCAGGCAAGCACTCTACCACTGAGCCATGACCCCAGCCCCAAGTTTTTGTCTTTTTAAGTTCAGCATAACATGGCAGAAGTACATGTCATGGCCAACGAGGCAAGAAAAGGAAGAGAAAGAGGTCCCATAATCTGCCCAAGGACCTAAGGACCTCCCACTAGAGCAGCCCTCTTAAAGGTCCTACTACATTTCAGTAGCGCCACCCTAGGAACAAAGCCTGGAATGCACAGATCTTTGAGGACATTCAGCATCCAAAGTGGAGCAGCATCGCTTACAGCTTGTTAGAAATTCAGGCTCTCAGGCCCTGCCTGGGAGACCTGCTCAGTCAGAAACTGGCATTGACCAAGATCCCAGGTGAGGAATACACAGTGCTTCTCACACATCAGTTAGCATCAGAATCTTCTGGAGGGCTTGCTGAAACACAGCTTGCTGGTCCCCACCCCCAGAGTTTCTGATTCAGTCAGTGTGGGTGGGATCTGCGACTGCATTTCCAACAAGGTCCCAGAAGTTGCAGCAGCTGCTGGTCCAGGGACCATACTTTGAGAACCACTGGTCCACAGTGCACCAGGTGCTGGGGATCGGCATGAGTAAGATGACATCCCTTCTCAAAGATGCTCCCAGCCTCAGGTCCTCCTCTCTGCCTCTGGGGAAGATGACACATCAGATCCAAAGCTGCTTTTCTTGTCATAAATCCTAGGAAAGCAGATTTTATATGCTACCCCTTGAAACTACATCAGTGCTGTCATGTTTATGCCTAACCTGGCACGGGCTCCTCTTTCTGCAGTAAAACCCATCTCTGTTCCTCTTAGCGATAGCCGAGAGAGGGGGAACAGGTGGTCACCAGCTTCCTGCTAATAACCCTTCATGTTTGCAGCCTGTTATTAAAATCGCCCTCAGATTTTCCTTCTTGAAGACTACATAATTAGCTACCCTTTTCTGAATCATGGGGTGGAGAGGCTTTGGCTGGCTGTAGCTACCAGCCTCAGTCAAGGGCATATGGAGTGGAAATTCCTGAACCAGTGTGGGGGCTGGAGGGAGCATGGGGTGGGGGAGTCAGAGCTAGACTGTCAGCCTTCTGCATCTAAGCAAGAGCCTCAGGAGTGAAGCCAGCAGACAGCATGCAAGATGAACAGCCGTCTGAGAGGATGCAGGCACCAGCTGGAAGTCGAGCCGCACGGGTGAGTGGAGCATCTTCAGGACCCATGGGTACCAATAGGCCCATCCCCACCCCCCCTGCCATTTCCCACCCTGACGCCCTGAAGCCAGTGGAACACCACCATGGGGCAGCCTGGCTGGCAGTGAGCATCCTCCTAGGTAGAAAGTGTGTGAACATCACAGAGATGATATCGAAAAGGCAAAGGTCAAGGTTAAACTTCAGACCACCTGCACGGGCATCTCCTGGGAAGCAGATCCTCAGGCTCCGCCCCTCAATCTGTTGCATCAGAATCTCTGGGTAAGGAATCTGAGAATAGGGAGTTGAACAGGTCATTTGTCTCCTCCCCTCCCCCCTCCCCCTTCTATGCACAATCTTGTCTGTGTGTTTGACGTGGCTCTCTCTTCTCAATCTTATCCATGCACAAAGAAGGAACGGAGCTCAGGGTAAACGAAGAACTTAGCACAGTGACAAGTCATCCTACCAACTTGTCTGTGTCATGCGTACATGTTTTGAAACTAAAAAAAAAATAGTAACAGCTTACATTTATCGAGCATCTCCTTGGTGGTGGTCCCAGTGCTAGGGGCACTAAGTATAGATTGGCTGTATACATTTATCCAGTGGACCCCTCAATTCTACAAAAGAGTGGCTGTTGCCAACCCATTTCCTGGGGAGCAAGGTGAGGCTCATGGAAGGAGAAATACGTCAGAGGTCCCACCGCTGGCAAGTGGCGGGCAGCCAGACTTGGACCCATGTCACCTCCATGTCACCCCTTCTTCCTCCATGACATGCTTTTCCCCTTCCAACTATAAAATAAAGCAGATTAAATGTTATGCATTCGGGGAAAGAGACAGAGAACCACAGAGAAATGCTGGCGTGACAGCATTTCAAAGGCAATCTTCTCATCTGCTGTACCTCCCACCCCAGCCCTGGTAGGAGAACATTAGATCCATTCTGCAGATGAGGAAAACCGAGGCTCACAGAGGTGACCTGGTTTGCTGGAGGTCACAGGTGGGTGGAGGTCACAGGCTAGATCTATTGCTATCCAACCAGGCCACCCCTGGTGAGGATGGAGATGAAAGGCCCTGACACCCACACAGGGCAGCCTGGGCTCCAGGGCTCATACTTAACTGGGGGCCGCCCTTTCTATTTCAGACTAGCTATTTAATTACTCTGGAGCCCTCCTACTTCCCTGACAGCCAGAAACACTGCCCAGGGTTATGGGAACAGCTAAAACAGGACCTGGATGGCACGTTTGGGAATCTTATAATTAAAACTGACTTCAAAGACAAGTGCCGTTAAGCCCGGATGGCAGAAATAGAAAGTCACCTAACCAGAATCTGCGTGACCCAAATGGATGCCAGTGATTGGTTTTTACCAGTTTGGGGCCCTTCTTAATTACAGTAGGTATTCTGAAGTCCGCAGTTTCCATTCCCACCTCTGACCACTTTCTGAAGAGTCTTAAAGAGAAGACCATTATTAGGAGCCGGTGTCTCCCACATCCAGGGCTGGGTGCTCAAGAGGAAAAGCGAGAAGGCGGGTTGGTTTTAGCAGCTGAAGATGGATGAGTCCAGAAGTGCCCACCGGAGGGCACTGGTGGAGAAGCCACCAGTGCAGGTGATTGACAGGGTTAGGGTTCGGGTTCGGGTTGGGGTTAGCTCTGAGTGTCCTTCTGTGCTGGGAAGGGGTGAATTCCAGAACCATCTATTTTGCCCACTGGACACTGCCCAGGTGTTCCACGGTTGCCTCATCGTGGGCACAATGTTTCCATCTCCCAGCATCGTTTCTTAGAGAGCCAGCCGCTCCCGGCCTCTGCACGGTCCTTGCAGGATTGCGGCTTACTGTGCCCACGTATCTCTGGTCACCTGTCTGGGCTCCTGCAGAGTACAGGGTCTTCTGGACACAGCAGGCATGTGACCTGAGCAGGACCAGAAGTTCTCCGTAAGAGATGATGTCAAATCTCTCTTCCTCTGGAGCACAAACTATAAAAATATAAACTTAAGACCATTTTTTTCAGCCATGGGAAGCAAATCTACTCTAGGAAAAAAAAAATTTAACATTTACGAGGAGGCAGTGAAGAGATGAGATCTACCTAGAAAGAGCCTTATGACTTTGACAGCATCCCTAATTCCAGCTGTGCCTGGAGGATTTGCCCTTTGGATTTCCCAGTTAATGAGCCCATAGATTATTATTTTTGCTCAAGCTGGGTCAATTGGGTTTCTCTAAGGAACTCTAGAAAATATCTGAGACTCAAAATATCCAATAGGAAAGCTCTCGTCCCTCTCCCCTCCACCCTGGCCTGCCGTCCACCCCTCCCCAGGTCACCTCATTACTGCCATGGGTTCATGGCCATTGTCTTTGTTCAGCCCACCTCGCTTCTTCTCTGAATTGTTAAAACAGCCTCCCACCGGCCTCCCTGACTCTGGGCTTTTCTCCTGCAGCAAAAAGACAGCCAGGTAGACATGCATACCCCTGCCCCCAATCTTTCCAATCACGTTCCTCCTCTACATACAGTTCCATGGGGTACCGGAACCACCCCAGCCAGAGAAGGACTTGCAGTTCCCAGTCTCCCCTGGAAGATTTTAGGAGCTCTTAACCCTTTCTGTGCCATGGGACCCTTGGCAGATAGTGGAAGCCTGTAAATTGCATCTCCCAATAATTTTTCAAAGCATAGACTACATAGGATGATAATGAAATTAGTTGCACATACAGTTGTCAAAGTATCTAAACAATTTTAAATATGGTACTATATGAGCTTTTTTTTTTTTTTCTTTTTTTGGTATGAGGGATTGAACCCAGAGGCACTTAACCACTGAGCCACATCGCCAGCCCTTTTTATTTCTTATTTTGAGATAGGGTCTTGCTAAGTTGCTGAGGCTGGCTTTGAACTTGCAATCTTCCTCTCTTGGCCTCCCAACTCACTGGGATTACAGGCGTGTGCCACCGCGCCCAGCTATATGTGTTTTTTGTTGTTGTTGTTGTTAACACATTAAATAGAAAGCCCTAGTGGTGAGACTAATAACTATTGTAATTTTCAAACAGGAAAGAAAGCCCTAGTGGTGAGACTAATAACTATTGTAATTTTCAAACAGGAAAGGGTATAAATGAAATTTCAAGTTATTTGTAACAACTTTTAATGTCGATGTGAACATACATGATTTTTGTGGGTGACAAAGTCCCAGCTAAGGGCTCACATTGTTTTAATTTGTTGCTGGCATTTGTAAGGGAAAGAAATATTAAGTTTCAAGTAGAGGTTGGTGGCACTGGAGATATGATTGGGATTCTTTCTAAGTTCAGGGACCCTGAAGAGATATTTCCACAAACCCCCTCCCCCAATTAAGCACCACTAAGCTCTAGAATAATCTCATCTTCAGTTCTTTGGGACTCAATTGAATGCCATCCCTTTAAGAAGCCTTATGACCCTCATCAAACTAGGTTGGGTCCCTCCTATGTAAAAGTCCCCTGGGCCTCTCTTTATCACACCACGTGTTGCGTGTAATTCTGTGCATTTGTCAATACCTGCACTGGGGGCTTCTCCACCAACATTTGCATAGCTCTTCCCTTAGGGGAGGGGAGCTTGGTTTTCCCATTTTCAGATCTTAAGAGATTAAGGTATTAAATTAACTCTAAGTGTTCTCACCCTTCCCCCAAGGTCAGGTGTTATGAGACAGCAGGATGCAGAGAATGGGGGACAAACTCAAGTACACCCTATCTGGATTTGAACCCCAGGCCCTGGACGCTGTTATACACCCTGGGAAGGTCACTTCACCTCTTTGCCCCTCCTTTTTTTTTGCGATCATTTGAAGAGTGGGATGGTAAGGGCACCTACCTCCTGCTAATCAGAGAATTAAGATAGAATTTGTGGGAAAAGCTGGAAACAGTGCCTGGCATTGTTCAAAGGCTAGCTGGCAACTCCTCCACCTCCTTGGTGTCCCCACAAGGCACACCAGTCCCCTAGGCATCCTTCTTTGGCTCAGTCCACCCCCCAAACACTTCATTACCTCCGCGTTCGCTCCATCAGTGCTGGGGAAACATGGCCAGGTGGCTAAGAACAGTGTGAAAGACCAGGGCCTACAACACCAGCTGTCAGGCCCCCGGTGAGCAGCTTTACTTCTCTGTCCCTCAGTCTCCCCCATCTGTAATTTGGGGATCATTGCAGCACCCGTTCCAGAAGCAATGTCAGCAGCAATAGCAAAACTTGGGGCTGGGGAAATAGCTCAGTTGGTAGACTGCTAGAGTGTCTCGCATGCCCAAGGCCCTGGGTTCCATCCAGCAACACCCCCCCCCCCAAAAAAAAAAAAAAAAAAAAAAAAACCAACAACCTCAAAAAACCTCGCTCTCTACTTACTACACTCAGGCTTGTGCTAGAGGAACTCAGGTGAGCAAAGGTGCTCGAGGATGACATAGAAATGCCCAGGAAGCGTTGGCTTTATGCCCGCCGGATTAGGAGCGCACAGCATGTTCCATGTGCTGTGCTACAAACTAAACATATCATGCTCAAAATCCACACCAGCTGGCTTTTTACACAAAATAAATACACATATGTGTATTGCATGCTTCATTACTTCCGCGTTCACTTTCTCACTTACTCCCACAAAACAGTCCTGGAGGACAAGCAGGACAGAGATTTTATCCCCAGAGGCGCTGGGAGATTAAAATTAAAAGGCTGAAAAGCTGGAGACCAGCAACAGGAGACAGCTGGTCCTTTAAAGAGGCGAACCAGCGGAGGGCTATGTTTCGATTCAAATTCCTCGATGCAGAGCCACACCGAGCTCTGTGGCCTTGGGCTGGGGGGGGCACCTTGGGCCGGGAGATTAGCTGAGGCCTTCGGGTCCAGGCGCCTCAGCCACGATCTCGGGCGGTGGACACGCCCCGGGGCGCACGCTGGCGGGCTCGGTTTGCGGGCGGGCTGAAGCGCGCAGGAGCCGGGCACGACGCTGGGTGGCGCTGCTGTGCCGCCCCGCGCTAGACCTGTTGCGTCCAGGGCGCGACTCGGGCAGGTTTAGGTACCGGGGCGCTCCGCTCTCTCCGCGCGCCCCCTGGAGCCCCGGCCACGGCACCGCCCTTGGGGCTCCCTGCGCCCACCTTTAGCTCAGGGCTCCCACTCATTTAGCCTCTGCCTGTTTCGCCGTAACCGTTCTAGGCGCGTCGGGTGGGGAGGGAATAAAGTTTTTCCAAGCGGGTTTGGGGAGAGGGCTGGATGGAGGACCCTCCCAGCTCCGGAACCCAGGGCGGGCTAGGCTGTACACTCCGACCTTCGCGGCCACCCCCGGAGCGCCGCTTACGGGTGGTGCCAACGCTGGGGCCCGCCGGATGGGCTGACCTGGGCGCCGCCCCCGCCACCCCCTTCCCCAGCCCGGTCCCCTCCCCCGCCTCCCGCGAGCTCCGGCCCCGGCGTCTCCGGCCCCGCCCGCGCCGGGGTCGCTGCAGTCCCCGCGGCTGCCCCGGGCTCCCTCCCAGGCGGCCCGGCCTTACTCCAGCCTGGGAGCGCCTCGGGGGGAGCGCGGGACAGCCAGGGAGGCCGCGGCGGGGGCCCCGGGTGCCGAGCTCTGCGATCCGGGGAGGCGGCCCGACTCCGAGAGCCGGAACGCAGGGGAGGCAAGGACGGGGCGGCCGGCGGAGGGGCGGGCGTCGCTCATCAGCCACGCCAGTCACGTCTGGGGCCACCGGCTGCCTTCTCCTTCCTTTCCCCCTTGCTTTCTCCCCCCGCCCCTGTCGGCGAGGGCAAAGTGGCGGTGGCGGCGCCATGCCCGGGCCGGAGTGAGTGCGCGCGGGCGAAGATGGCGTACATCCAGGTAGGGCTGAGGCGGGGGCGCGGGCCGCCGGGGGCAGCGCCCTCCGGCTGGGCGCGCGCCGAGGGGAGGGCACGCGGCCAGGCTCCCACAAACTTGCCTCGAGAAAAAAGGGTGCCCGAGCGCAGGCGACCCGTGCGGCAGCGGCGGTGCGCCCCGGGAAAAGAACAGGGGACCCCGGGACCCCGGGATGGAGGGCCCTCGTGGGCTCTGCCTGCGCGCCCTCGCCTCCCCGGGAGGGAATGGGGGTGGGGCGGACCCCCCCCCGCCCGCCTGTCCTCCCCCTGGCACCCCACCCCAGGGGAGGGGCCGCGGAGAGGGCGGCCCGGGGCGCGCCAGCCACCCGGCCCGCCAGCTGCCGTTGCCGTGGTGACGGCTCCGGCTAATTGGCCGGCGGAGCGAGCTTGAGGCAGCTGTTCCGGCCAGGAGGGACAAGGACGTCGTCTCTCCCGGGCACTGAGTACTGAGGGGTGGGGGACATAGAGGCCAGAGCGCATTGGCGAAGGTGAAGGAGCTGGGCACTTTAGCTCGTTGCATTGGGGTCTGGGAGTTTGGACCCTCCCCCCTTCACCTTGAAGAAGCTCCCCCAGGAGCCCATGGGGTGAAATAATCTCCAAGCACCTTTTTGGCAGGTGGGGTGGGGATGAGCTGGGCTGAGAGACGTTTCTCCTCTGCAAAGAGAGAAGTGGCGACAGGTCAATGCCAAGGTCACACAGTCAGACTGGCTGTCAGACCCATGGAGCTGCTGCCTTCGGGAGCTGGCTCCTCCGCCTGAGCCTGGCAGTAAAGCCAACGCTTACCCCTCCCCGGGCCTCATCTTATCCCCTCAGCCCAGGCTGGGGGCTGCTGGCTCACGCATTCCTTCTTCTTGTCCCCAGACCCAAGGACTCTGTGGTCTGTCACCTGGCAGAGACTCCCCACTCCTTTTTGAGGCTAAGAATCCCTGGATTGGCTTCCTTTTCGTGGAATCCCTAGGTCCTCATTTCAAGTTCAACGAAGGTCATATTTACTATGTGCTGAATGTTGTCCGGAGACTGTTCACTCGTCACTGGACAAATGCTTGGGTGACCACCCCCTGTGCTGAGGACACAGCAGCACAGTCCCTGCCCCTCTGGATGCACAATCTACTGAAAAATGAACCTTAAAACAAGCCTTTGGGGGCTTTTAATGACTACCTGCAGCCCAGAAATTAATGCTTGCCCAAGGCCACCCAGCTGCTCAGGGGTCCAGGTGGGATCTAAAATGCCCATTGGGGATAGTATGGGAGGTAACCTTCAGCATCTCACGTGAGGGCTCCTGATACCGACTTTTCCTTACAGAACAAGTTGGTGAACTTCTGTGAAGTGCCAGAAAGTTAATATTTTTTTTTCTTGGAGGCTCACATGCTCCTTGTCAAAGCTCTTCAAGTCTGTCTGGGTAAAGCAGCCACCGCAGTCCTTGAGTGGGCGTGGCTGTGTTCCAATAAAACTAATTGTTTGGGACATTGAAATTTAAATTTCAGACATTTTGCACAAGTCCATAAGGAGTAACCTACTTTGGACTCCCCCCCCCCCCCAGCCATTTAAAATATACCAATCCATTTTAGCTGGAGGGCTGTAGAGAGAAGCAGGCTCTGTGGCCAGCGCTGACCTTGGAGTCTTACCTGCCCGCCTCTGTTTAGACTAGCTGGGTTCTCCTTCCCTTACCTTCTGGTCTCAATCAGTTCTCCATTGCTGACCACCCATGAGCCCAGGGCCCCCAGTGTGAGGAAGAGTCAGCAATCCAGAGGACCTCTCCTCCCTTGACCCTTTCATGGTTCTTTTTGCTCCACGGCACTCATCTTGCTCCTGGGCTTTGATAAAACTGTGCATCCTCAGCAGGGGCACACAGTGGCCTTGGGTCTGGTCATCATGGTTTTATAGATGGTTCCCTCTTGACCAGCCTATGCCCAGGGAACGAGAGAATGGACATGGGACTTTGTAAATAAACATCACTTTATTCCAAACAAAGTTGAAGCACTTTCACCTGTAAACCCTGCCAGGTGATAGATTCCTGCTGATCCGTGTACTTCTGTGTATGTGCCAGGACAATACCTGGGGCCTGGGCAATCAATCACCTTGTTCTCATAAGACACAGAAAGAGTGCATTTTATTTTGCAGCCAGGCAGTACCCAAGCTTTTTCAAAGTCCATGTCCCATCTCAACAGCACCCCTTTAAGTAGGGAGTGGCCTTTCTACTAAACAAAAGAAGCAACAGGTTCAGAGAGGCTCCCTGCCTTGCTCAAGTCACATGGCCAGTCAGTGGGGCAGGGCCAGGATTGGTACTCCCCCACCCGGCTCCTTTGGGTGCACCTTCAGATATTGTTCTGTGTGTGGTTTGAGTTTGGGGTTTGGGGGAGTATGTTGGAGTCTTTCCCAAGCTGCAGTTCATCTCTGGCAGCTTCAAGGATTCTGAACTTTTCATGAGCCATGTATGACCTATACTGTTATTAATTGTTTTTTCTATAAATGGACTTTTTTTAACTTCAAAAAATCATGTGAAGAGGAAACTTTATGTCAAGTACCCTAATAGGAAACCGGGATCACGTGGTGGTGGATGCAGAAAGTAACTGGAAAGCGACTCTGTATCATTCCCTGCTAGCGGGGTAGGTGGACCTGGGGCTCAGAGCTGGGCTCACCTTCCTTTGTTTCAGAGGGAAGGTGGGTGTGATCCAGGGTCAGAAAGATGTTAATATGTCCATGGGAGAAACGGAGACCTTCTCCCTGCTTGCAAGAGACCCCCCCCAAAAGATGATAACATCTCCCTCTTGATTTCAAAGTTCTGAGCTGGGCACCCCAGTGCATCTCGGGAGGCATCCTGGGCTGGGCTGCAGGCCCCTGAGCTTCCTGGTTTACTCGGCCCATTTGAAAGTCATTAGCAAGAGGGTGGGGGAGTCTGCGCCTTGAGAACCTGTGAGAAGAAGACGGGGTGTGTGTGGGGGGGCCACCCCCACCCCCCGCCTCCTGAGGACCTGATTGCAGCTTCCTGTCCAACTCCCCCAATTAGTGGGTGGTCATATAAAACTCTGCACATCACTATTGGAGCAGAATTGGAAGGTAGGGCCTCCGGCAGGGCGTGGGCTCCAAGTGACATCCATTCGGTGCCTGCCTGCACGCTAGCTCATCATGTCCTTTTGGGGTGGCTTCGTGGCTATTTCTGTATAGGAAGGTTTGCGAGTCCCCTGGAGTCTGGCTGTGCTGGATAGCATGACTCTCTATCCACCCGCTCTGATTCATAACAGCATACGGTGCAAACCCAATCGAAATGCTCAAGTTGCCCATTCATTCGGTGTTGGCTAATCAGGAGGCTACCAGCAGTCCTGAGCATAGCAACACCTTGTTAGAAACTCCTCTCCCTTCCCAGGATGGTAAGTGGAAGATGCAGGGTGCCTTCCAGGTGACGTGCTTCTCTCTCTCTCTCTCTCTTTTTTTTTTGGAATATGGCTAAACTGGTCTCTCTCTCTCTCTTCCAACCCTCACCTCCTCCCGCCCCTGGGCTTCGGTGTGGATCTCTAAAAGGGCAGCTGGAACCACTGAACGAGGTGGGTTAATTCGATGATGTGTTGGGTCTGGTTTTCTCATCAAGAAGGGCTTGTCTCTCGTTTTGGAGTGTCATGTGGGGCTTCGGGGACGTTGACGATTCAGTAATAACTGGCTGTGGACCAGGGGCACCCCGTTTCCCCCGCCTTTTGACTGAAAGGCAATCCCCGTGTCAGAGGAAGCACTAATAGCAAGACAGATGTCCCTCCCTACCCCGGCTCATTCCGCTTGACTCTCCCGGTTCACTTTCGAGATCATTGGGGGAAAAAAAGAAAACAATTTTTTTTGCTTCTTTGCTTTGCAAGAAGAGAGTAAGACTCATCGGTGTTGGGAGAACCTATTGTCTAGCCCTCACGGGGTTCTAGAAAACACTCAAAGGCCAACCAAGAAAGATGCTCCCAGACACTAGGAAAGAAATACCTGCAAATGTGTGTGGCTGGCTGTCAGCGCCTTGGGCGCGCGGATGTTGGCCGTCTCTGTGCCGCGGTGGGTAAACAGAGATGGAAAACATCTTGCTCTCCGGGCTCCGCTTCCGAGTCATGCTCCTGTCTTTGTTTCCCGCCGGGGATCGGCTGCTTGTAATTTTGGGTGTTGTTTCTCCCCTCCCTCTCCCCCCTCGCCCGCTGCCCACCTCCCCCGGGGCCTCAGGGTTTTCTTTCTAGAATCTCTGATCTGCTGATGTGTAGATGGAGCTGCCGGCACTGCTGTCAGAAGTGCTACGAGTCCAGCTGCTGCCAGTCAAGTGAGGATGAAGTGGAAATCCTGGGGCCTTTCCCAGCGCAGACTCCTCCCTGGCTGTAAGTACCACCTGAGAGTCGGGTCCGGGCCACCGGAGAGAGATTGATTCTGGGGTGTGAGGCTCCGTGGGGCATCTCGGCTGCTGGTGGGGATGTGTCCTGAACCCCTTGTTTTGTTTGGCAAGCTGGGTCCCGCCGGCTGGCCCGTGGGGTAGCTGTAGTTCCGCTGGTTTCACACGGGGCTTCTGAGATGGGTGATGGCCTCCCAGTGCTGATGGTGGGGCACTTTGGATCCCGGGGAGTGATATTCCGAGAGGAACAGAGATCTGTGCACGTTGGCATGCTTCAAAGGGTGACCGCAGTCTAAGGGTCTGCATCCCAGACAAGTTGTCCTGACTCTCTGCACTTTAGTACATGCTCAATAAATATTTTTTGCACAAAGGGGTAGATGGATGAATAAGCAATTGCCTTTTTTTTTTCTTTGCTGGTCCAAACCAGAATTTCAGAAACAAGGAAGCAGGAAAGTACCTCCGGCTCCATCCAGTCCTCCAACGCTGTTTATGTTCTCGCTAGCTATCTTTCATTTTATTTCTAATTCGCTTTCCTCCCGCGCCTGCATACAACATCTCCATCTGCCAGTCGCTCAGATATTTTGGGAACGCAGTTTTGAAGCTTCTCAGCCACGTGTCTGGTCCCACCCCTGGGGCTGGGAGAGGGACATGGTCAGAGAGTCTGGGTAAAGGCCAGGAGGAAGGGCCTGCAAATCATCAAGTGCAGCTCCTCGGGCCGGGGAGGAGCCCCAGAAAAGAGAGAGAGGTGGTACCAGTCCCCACAGCCCTGGGGCATGTACCCTGTACTGTCCGAGCTGAGTCCCTGGGCTGAGATTCCAGAAGCTTCTGATGCCCGGCTTTCCCTGCAAGATGGGGATCATGCCTCAGTCTTCTCATTTTCTCTCCTTAGAAGCAAACTTTAGCCAGGTGCAGTGGCCCACACCTGTAATCCCAGAGACTCGGGAGGCTGAGGCAGGAGGATCGCAAGTTTGAGGCCAGCCTCAGCAACTTAGTGAGACCCTGTCTCAAGATTAAAAAAAACAAAAAGGACTGAGGAGGTGGCTCAGTGGTTATGCGCCCCTGAGTTCAATCCTGGGTACCAAAAACAAAAACAGAAAAGCAAGTACCAGATCTTTCCACAGCAGAGTGGCTCTCTGTCAGACTGTGTGAGTTCAAATCCTATTTCTACAGTCATTTTCTAGTACTGTGAATTGGGCAAGTTACTTAAAAAAAAAATCACTCTGTGCCTCAGTTTCCCATCTGTAAAACAGGATGATAAGATAGAGGCATCTCCTAGTGCTGAGATTAATTGCAGGAATAAATGAATTCCCGTATGGAAAAGTACTTGATGCCTGGCCACACCTTGTAGATCAGGAATGGGATTCTTTTTACTGTACTTTGGTCTTGGTTTCCTCCTCTGGAAAGTGGAATAGTAAAAGAATTTACAGGATTGTGACCGAGGGTAAGTGAGAGGTGCATACCGCACGCTCAGCACCGTAGTATGAGCTCTGTAAGAACTGGCTTCTGCCATTACTAGCTGTGGATAGAGAGCCTTGACACTGGGGTCAAGGTGCTGAGGATCTCTTCCATTATCTGTGGGCAGCCCGAGTCCTCTGAGTGTGTCTGAAGTTGAGACGTTGGTGAAAGCAACTCATTCATCGAGAAGTAATTCCCACCTTGCGGCAGCTTCTGTGGCAGACACTGGCTCAGCCCATCTGGTCTCATTAAAACTCTGCTTGCAAGAGGGCGGACACTGGCAAGACAGGGAATTGTGCCTGTCTTGTCCATTTAAAAAAAAAAAAAAAACCAGTTTAACCTACAGGTGGAAAAGGAATCCCGGAAGTGCCAGCCATCCATTTGAAAAGTGACTGTCAGTTTTTTGGTAGTTACTTCCTGAGTACACACAGAGCTGGGGTCCTGTTATCATGCTGGGGGATTTTGGATTTCATAGAGGACCTAAGTCAGGTGGGGAAGTCCAGTTGCCCCCATGCGTTGTGCATTCACACCCTGCACACCGTATGGGACAGCCCCGCAGAGGGTCTTGTTATGGATAGTCTGTGGATGAGGGCTTCAGGCATGGCTGGATCCAGTAGCTCACGTGATATCGTTTCTTTCTTCTGTTTCTTTTTTGAATGGGCCTGCTCTCCCCACATGCTAGCACTAGACTTACCTTCTATTGTCTTTGTAGCAAGAAAAAAAAAATACAAAGAAACCCAAACTAGGAGAGACTCACTGGCCTGGCTTATGTCCTGGGTCAGTCACTTGACCTAGCCCTTCCCTTGGAGGAATGATGCTTTAGAATCATTCTGGGTCGCCTGCCCACCCCAGAGCCACCATCACACAGGAGCTAAGCTGGGGCATCGAGGACTGGCGACTGTTTCCCGTCAGGAGCCGGAGGGTGAATATTTAACCGAGGGGCCATATGGCAACCTCTTCCCTCTCCTGCAGCTGTGTGATAGCAGCCTTGATAAGACAGAACTGAGGGACATGGCTGCAATCCAGTGACACACCATTCCAAGGTCGGGCGGGGGTCTGGCTCTGCGGTTTGCTGACTCCAGAGAGGAGGGAATGGGCCCCGGGTGGGCAGATACCACAAGTAGACCCATGTCCTTTGGTTTTGCCGCAAGCCGAGAGATGGAAGAAGGGGACCGGAACTTTCCCTCTGGGGTCAGCACACCACGCACACTCCAGATGGCATCCTTCACAATGTGGTCTGGCTGAATGGCACCATCTAGAGTTGTGCAGTCTGCAGCGTGAACAGCCATGCATGAGCTTCACGCTTCCCAGGATGAACCAGGTCTCCTCCCCTCGACCCTGAGCAGCGCTTAACCCACTTTTGGGCACTCGACCGAATGCGACAGGGCATGCGAAATCTGTGCCAGGGAGGCAGGGTACGTCGTTCAGAAAGCGAATTTACAGCTTGTGTTCGCCCCAGATTTATTTACCAAGTGGGCAGTTGAATGTTATCGAACAGGCAGGGAGGAGAGATGTCACTAGCGCCGGCTTGGCGGAGCTGCTCCTACAGTGACATGGGAGCTGGGAGCCACTGGGCGCGCCTCTGTGTAGCGGCACGTGGCAGAGGAGCTGGCCCTTTGCCTGTGCTCTGCAGGTGATCTCGGGGGACACCTTATTGTCACTTGCTCATTGTCACCAGCTTTCTTCAGCTGGGTGGGGCTGGGCTGGTAAGGGTCCGAAAAACCATGATCTGATTGGCTGCTGTGGGGTCACGTCAGAGCATCCCTTGTTGAGGAGTAACAATCAAATAATGGTGCTTATTTATTTGTCCTTGGCGCATACCTTAAGTGTCTAGCGTGTGCACAGTGGGGACCGGTCCCACAGGGGATGCCCCACTTGCAGACCTCAACATTATACTGGGCTCAGTTGGGGCCCTGCTCATCACGGTTGTGCCTGTTCCCTATCCCTCTGTCCCCCACGTGTGGCCCTGGGGCTTCGATTTCAGGACCCCTGAGGGAGGGGACGGGGTTCACCCTGACCCCTGGTTGCATGAAAGGTGAAGTGAAGTGGTGCGTTTGTGCACGTCCTGGCACGCCACAGGTGCTTGGCGCCTGGAATCTTTCATTACCATGAGCACAGACCCCCCCCATTCAGCAGCGTAACCCCGTGTGAGAGGGGAGAGAGGGGACAAGGGACATTCACTCAGAGACCTGTGACCTGAGACTCAGATAAGGACCCCGGGAAAGGCGTGTTCATTCATTCATTGAAAAGAGAAATGTGGGGCATCTCAGTGTGCCAGGCACCGCGTGAGGCCAGGTGGGTGGGCACAGTCCCCCACAGGGAGCTGCCGTGTGGTGCCAGAGGCAGAGGAGGAGCCCTCAGGGAGTACAGCAGGGGGGAGAAAAGGAGCAGGGATATGGTGGGCGGGAGGTGACCAGCACAGGATGGGGACCCTCGGCAACCTAAACATTAAGAAGGAACTGGAGCCGGGCGCCATGGCACACACCTGCCATCTCAGCGGTTCGGGAGGCTGAGGCAGGAGGATCTCGAGTTCAGAGCCAGCCTCAGCAATAGCGAGGCCCTAAGCAACTCAGTGAGACCCTGTCTCTAAATAAAATACAAAATAGGGCTGCGGATGGGGCTCAGGGGTCAGGTGCTCCTACGTTCAATCCCTGGTACAAAAAAAAAAAAAAAGAGAGAGAGAGAGAGAGAGAAAAGACGCTGGTCCAGGGGACTTGAAGGACATTCTGGGCAGGGAGAACAGCATGGCTGGGCCTGATGGAGGGACGGCAGGGGCCTGGTGGCGGCAGAGGCCGGCGATTGTGTCTGGGAGGCTTTGGGGTGGTGACATTCAAGTCCTGGCAGGAGGACAGGTGCCCCAGGCGCCCCGGGTGGAGACCCTCAGGTCCTTCCTTCCCTGGAGGAGGAGGCTGCTTCCATTAAAGGAGACAGACAGGGCGGCTTCAGCTTGTCCCCACGCCCCTGCCCCACCCTCATCTGCTATTGCGCCTTTCACTGACCCGCGGCAGGGAGTGAGCACACCCCTCTCGCTCTTCTCTCTCAGCACCCGGGCCTGGGGTCCTGCCTGTCCCCCTCCCCTGCCGTCGGAGGCACCTGGCGCAGTCTCAGCTCTGCCTGTGGAGACTTCCTGGAAATCACCTGGGGGAGTGGCCTGGAGGGTGGACCGCAGCCCTGGTGACTCAGGGCCCTTAGGAGCTGCAGATTCCCCGTCCGCATTGCCAGCTTTCCCTGCCCCCTGCCCTCCCCAGCCTCCCCAGCCTCCTCAGCAGCCTAGTGGGTTTTCAGGAGACCCTGAAACCACACCTGTTGTCATGACATCACTGACGTGCACCGAGCGCCTGCCCACTGCATACCAAACATTGTTCTAGCATCTTCTATGTGTTAATGTGTCCAGCAGGTACGGCAGCCACACAAGGCAGCACTGTGGGGAAATGGAGGCTCAGAAAGGGGCAGGAACTTGCCCCTATCACCCAGCCAGGGCGCAGAGTGACCACCTCCTATCACTTCTTCCCTGCTCGCCCCCCATCTCCTCGTCCCCCCACCCAGAACCTTATGTGTCCCTTCTTGTGGGGGGAGGGCACTTGGAGGCATGGATGTTGGTGCTGCTGCAAATTCATGGCTGTTTCTTCCCATCGAATTTCTGTTCTTAAATCATTGATTCTCCGGGCTGTTTTGCAGCGGATGCCCTGCCACTCAGAGAACCCTTGAGTGACATTGTTATGGGAAATTTTTGAAGGATGTTAAATTATAGACGCAGGGACTGTTGAAATAGTAGGACTCTTGTCACCAGAAGCCACTTGCACAAATTTGGATGCCTATAAACAACCACGAGGTACCCTTTTGGACCCAAGATGGACAGGTCTCCTTGACCAGTCTCTGTCTTCACTTAGCCAAAGTGGCGCCCCCACGTGGCAACAGCCTGAATTTACACATCCCCCTCCCCACCCAACTCCAGCTTTGAAATAATGCAAATCCCTGACAGATTGGTCTACACTGGGGATTATTCCTGGACATCACGTCACATTTTGTACAAAAAACAAGATGCTACGGAGAGTCTAAGGTGACCACACTATAACCTGTGTTATTCCAAGTTGCATCAAGTGCATGGAACGGATCTGAGAGTCACTTCCCTGGGGGTGTCTCTCATCCCGTGCCAGGGTCTGCCCTCAGCCATTGGAGATGCGCTTGCTTCCTGCTCCTGGTGCATAAAAGGTGCAGGCAGCCAATGAAATTGGGGGTCGGGGGGCACATCCCCGGGGATTGCTCGACAACCCGCGGCCCCTCTTCCCCGCCATAGGATGGCCAGCCGGAGCAGCGAGAAGGATGGTGACTCCGTCCACACAGCCAGCGACGTCCCCCTCACTCCCCGGACCAACTCCCCAGATGGGAGACGCTCGTCCTCAGACACATCCAAGTCCACATACAGCCTGACGCGGAGGATTTCCAGTAAGTGTCCCTGCTGGGACCCTTGGGGGTCCTGGCTGGTTTTCCCAGGCACTCAGCAGTGTCCCCAAGGAGAGAGGGGGAAGGGCATCATTGCTGGGGGGAGGAGGTGGAGTGGGTGACAGTCTAAGAGACAAGGTGACACAGATGATGATGTGAAAGAGGAGTAGGTCACACCTCCCTGATTTCTGCTGAGCTCGGTCAAGAGTGATCATTTTGATTGATTTTTGCTCTTATTGATCACCCGTTTGATTGACTCTGCTCAGTTGATTGACATTCTCCCATGTATCATTTTAGATCCTAAAAGGAGAGTGTTGCCCCGTTTGTAGCCCAGGGCTTGCTAATTCAGGTGACTTTGGGGTTGTGCCAGAGGGTTGGTTAGAGACAGACCTTTCCCTCATGTAGAGACGAGTGGCAGCTGATGCTCTGGTGTAGAATTCTAGGGCAGAGTGGGGACTGTGGCCAACTAGAAAGCTCACGTCTCATTGAAAGGGCCCTGGTGGCTGCTGCTCAGGTCTCAAAACTCAAGGCCTTGGTCCCAGTGTGGCCTGATCTTTCTTAAGAGAAGCTGGCCACCTGGGGTTGTGTATGAAATTTTCTTACTTTTGAACCTAAAAAAAAAAAATGCATATTCGGGTCAGTTTGACCACCCATTTTGTCCACTCTGCTGTGTACCTTGTGCATTTGACCAGATGGAAAGATTTGGGTTGAAAAGAGGAGGAAGAAGAAGAAAGTCCAAAGACTCCCACCTCCTATCACTCCCCCAAACTATCTTGATCTTATTTAGTTGATGTCCAAGATTTTCTTTTATGGGTCCAGGAGAACTGGGGATTGAACCTAGGGGTGCTTAGCCACTGAGCCCCATCCTCAGCCCTTTTCTTTTGTATGTTTCTTTAGAGACAGGGTCTCACTGAGTTGCTTAGGGCCTTGCTAAGTTGCTGAGGCTGGCTTTCAACTTAGAATCCTCCTGCCTCAGCCTCCTGAGCTGCTGAGATTACAGGCGCATGCCCCCATGCCTGGCTCCAAGATTCTTTTAATGGAAAGAAAAAATCTTAAAATTCAAAAGTGACAAATCCATTCAGGTGGAGGTAATTGGCTTCTATTGCTGGGAGCAGATGAGAAAGGAAATAGGGGGGAAAAGTTCAGGTCTTGAATCAGGGGGACTGAGGGCATTTTAAGCTTCTTAAGCCTCCTGAGCTCTAGACGTTGCTGTCTGGTGCAACAGCCACCAGCCACACCTTGTTGTTGGGCACAGAAGTGGCACTGGGCCAGGTTGGGAGGGGTAAAAACGTAAAACACACTCTAGACTTTGAAGATGGTATGAAAAAGAGAATTTAAAATATGCTAAACACTTTAAACTAAAATGTTTTTGTATTAATTACATGTCAGAATTTTACACATTTTAAACGGAAATGTTTTTGTATGAGTCACATGTCAGAATGCTATTTTGGATATACAGATTGGGTGTCCCTCATCTGAAATGCTTGGGGTCGGTAGCGTTTCAGATTTCAGATTTTAGAATATTTGCAGAGACATCAGGAAATATCTTGAGGGTAGGACCCACGTCAAAACGTGAAATTCATTTATGCTTCATATACATCTTCCATGCAGAGTCTGAAGGTAATTTCATACTGTATTTTTAGTGTGCCTAGTGTTTTGACAGCCACCTGTCACATGAGGTCAGGCGTGGCATTTTCCACCCTTGGCATCATGTTGGTGCTCAAAAATTTGGATTCTGGCCAGGCAGAGTGACACATGTCTGTAATCCCAGTGGCTTGGGAGGCTGAGGCAGGAGGATTGCAAGTTCAAAGCCAGCCTCAGCAACTTATCGAGGCCCTAGGCAACTCAGTGAGACTCTGTCTCAATATGCTGGGGATGTGGCTCTGGTGTCGAGCACCCCTGGGTTCAATCCCTGATACCCCCGTCTCTTCCCCCAAAATTTTGGATTTTGGAATATTTCAGATTTTGAGTTTTGAGATGAGTGATGCTCAACTAGTAGGTCAAATAATAAATTGTGAAAATTCATTTCACCTGTTTCTCTGCATGTTTTAAAAGTTGTGGCGGCTAGATCATTTTAAGTCACTCTCACGGCTTGCGCTCCTGGCTGTCATTGTATTTCTGTGGACAGTGCTGGTCTCCATGATTCCTAAGTCTCACTCCCAGCTCTGAATATGGGGGATTTTGTTCTCACAGTTATCCGCAGACCTCCTGTGCCTCAGGCAGGAGTCTGATGATGTTTGCTGGCAAAACAGATGTTCGGGCAATTAATTAAGAATGCTGTGCTGAGTGAGATGGTGGATGCCTGTAATCCCAGCAACTCAGGAGGCTGAGACAGGAGGATTGCAAGTTCAAAGCCAGCCTCAGCAACTTAGCGGGACCCTGTTTCAAAATAAAAAGGGCTGGGGATGTGGCTCAGTGGTAAAGCACCCCTGGTTCAATCCCTGGTACCAAATAAAAAGAGAGAGAGAGAGAGGGAGAGAGAGAGAATGCGATGAGGTCATCTTTAGAACAGAGGGAGGAGCAAAGATTAGAGTGACAGATGTGGGGGCCTTGACCTCTGCAGGTTCATGGTGGGGGGGAGGCACCTGTGCCACCATCTTTGATGTAGGAGCCGGCACTGACTCAAATTTACAGATGGGAAAACTGAGCCCCAGAGAATCTATAATAAAGTGCCCCGAGTCCCAGCGCTCAGGAGTAAGTAGACAAGTGGAGTCTGAGCCAGGCACGCTGGCTCTTACAGGAGGGGCAGCCCAGGGTCCTGACCAGAGCCAGATGGGCCAGGCTCGTCACCTGGTTCCTCCACCTAGAAGCCTGTGACCTTTGGGACGTTCCTTAAAGTTTCTGCTTCCTCGTCTGTAAAGCAGGGACGAGAGTGAAACTAATAATTCAAGGGGCTGAAAAGATCAGGTGACCTGGACAGGCGGTCCGTCTAGAAGGTACCTGGCCCTTGGCTGCTGTGAGGGTGGCGATGGTGTGATCTTGGTGTAAATGGAGAGTCCACTCGGCCCTGTGTCACACGTCTGTACTCCCAGTGGCTTGGAAGGCTGAGGCAGGAGGATTCCGAGTTCAAAGCCAGCCTCAGCAACTTAGCAAGGCCCTAAGCAACTTAGCAAGACTCTGTCTCAATATAAAAAGGGTTTTGTGTTCCACCAGCTGTGGATCAGAAATACTCAGAGAAAGAAGAAAGCGTCTGCATGGGACATGTACAGACCTGGTCTTATCCCTCAACCACACAGTAGGACAGTTATTTCCATAGGACTTGGCACTGAGAGGGGACTGGGGGTTATAGATAACCTGGAAAGGGACAAGCGGATGTGCCCCTGTTCTGTGCCCCAAACACCACCCCAGTTTAATACCAGGGACTTGAACCCCCACCTATTTTTGGTATCTCGGGGGATCCTAGGACCAGTCCCCCGCACAGATGGAGGGACAGCCGTTTTTCCAAGTGTGCAGAGAAGAGCATTCAGAGCAGAGTGGACACTGAGAACCTGTCGGCTGCTGCCGATGTCCTCCAGGCGGCGGTACTCACTGTCATTTCTTGGGGCCGTGTAGGTCTGGAGTCGCGGCGCCCCAGCTCCCCGCTCATCGACATCAAACCCATTGAGTTTGGCGTCCTCAGCGCCAAGAAGGAGCCCATCCAGCCGTCGGTGCTGCGCCGGACCTACACCCCCGACGACTACTTCAGGAAGTTCGAGCCCCGCCTCTACTCCCTGGACTCGAGCAGCGACGACGTGGACTCGCTGACGGACGAGGAGATCCTGTCCAGGTACCAGCTGGGCATGCTGCACTTCAGCACGCAGTACGACCTGCTGCACAACCACCTGACGGTGCGCGTGATCGAGGCCCGGGACCTGCCGCCCCCCATCTCCCACGACGGCGCGCGCCAGGACCTGGCGCACTCCAACCCCTACGTCAAGATCTGCCTGCTGCCCGACCAGAAGAACTCCAAGCAGACCGCGGTCAAGCGCAAGACCCAGAAGCCCGTGTTCGAGGAGCGCTACACCTTCGAGATCCCCTTCCTCGAGGCCCAGAGGAGGACCCTGCTCCTGACCGTGGTGGACTTTGATAAGTTCTCCCGCCACTGCGTCATTGGGAAAGTGTCCGTGCCCCTGTGCGAGGTGGACCTGGTGAAGGGCGGGCACTGGTGGAAGGCGCTGATCCCCAGCTCTCAGGTAAGGGTGCGCTTCCTCGGCAGCTTTGAGAAAAAAGCATCATTTTAATTTGATTTTATTATTTAATTTTTTCTTGGGATGGAGGGACTGGGGATCGAACTCAGGGGCACTCCACCACGGAGCCCCATCCCCAGCCC
Source organism: Marmota flaviventris (assembly GCF_047511675.1). NCBI lineage: Eukaryota > Metazoa > Chordata > Mammalia > Rodentia > Sciuridae > Marmota > Marmota flaviventris. Next base: position 13,193,454 of record NC_092516.1, on the reverse strand, counting down.
TATTTTGTATTTTATTTAGAGACAGGGTCTCACTGAGTTGCTTAGTGCCTCGCTTTGGCTGAGGCTGGCTTTGAACTCGGGATCCTCCTGCCTCAGCCTCCTGAGCTGCTGGGATGACAGGCATGTTTCATGCACCCAGATATTATTTAAAAATTTTTGACATGATTTTTGACTCCAAAGAGGTTGAGGAAAGCGCGTGCAGTTCCTGTGTCCTCTGTCCCCCAAGGACAGCATTTCAATGTACCCCAAAGTACATTAGCCACATCAAGAAATGGATAATGGTGATTAGCCTAGGCCTGGCTCAGATGTCCCTGTTTTTTTTTTTTTTTTTTTTGCACAGGTGTGTGTGTTGGGGGCGGGGCGCGTTTGTGTGTGTGGTTCTGTGAAATCTCACCACATATGTAGGTTCATGTAACCAGCACCACTCTGGGACTTGTTCTGTTATTGATGTTGAGTTATTTAATCAGGAGAATGATTGTCTGGGGTATAAAGCTATCCGTCATTCTGACTTCCAGAAATTGATTTGGGGAAAAAAAAAAAGTGAGCAGGAGAATTGGCTGATGCATGGATATTTTTCAGGCAAATTGTTAGATTGGCTTCCTGTCCCCCCACCCCCACCCCCGCAGCGGGGGACCTGTGATTGGCTGCTGCTGGGAGGCCACCCAGGGCTGGGTAGGAGGATCTGGACCCCCCCCCCCAGGCAAGAGGAAGACCCAACCAGTACGAGGCCCATCCAGCTGTCACACGGGTGACCACAGTCCACCCCTGCGGCAGGATCGTTTTACATGAACACGCCAGGTGCACCTCAAAGCTGTGCTCTCTTGGCCAAAGGTTTGATGACCCTGCTCCACATCTAGGGGTGCAGCTTTTGCTGGGTACAGGGGACCAAACCCAGGACCTCATGCATGCTGTGCACACACTGTGTACCTGAGCTTCACCCCCAACCCTCAGGTGCAGGTTCTAAACACGAGGACAAAAGAGACTGTTCCACTATCAGTGTGTGAGTGTGTGTGTATGTGTGTGTTCAATGGTAAAGATTGATCCCTCCCTTAGTTTGGATTCCTCGAGAAGACCCTGAGGGAGGGGACATCAGGAGGTGACAGGTGACATCTAGCTGGCTGTCCCAGGAGGTGACTGGTTCCTCCCCCTGCTGTGGAAACTGGGTGCTCATGTGGATCACGCCGCAGAGGGGCGAGGTGCCGGGTGTTTGTCCACCAGCTTCTGCTAGGCTGGTCACTGATGGAGGGCTGCTGGGAATCGGGAGGTCCATTCCCTGACACCCCGGGTCTGTGGCACTGGCAGGCCAGGAGACCTCTGACCTCTGCACGTGTCCACGAGTGCAGCTGGTGGCATCTGGCTGGCAGGCGGGCTGTGCTGAGGTGCTGAGGGTGGGGAGAGGGTGGGCAAGGTGTTGGCTGGTCTGCTGTCACCCCAGCCCAGCACCTGGCCGTTCCTCTGGGCGGATCTTCCCTCCTGGGACTACCAGCGGGGTGGGTAGGGTGCTTCCTGTGTGTCTCCCGTGATGCTTGACATCTGGTGACTTACGGAAACTTAACTTGTGGATGGCAGCAGCAGACACAGGGCTGGGAGATGGACCCAGGGAGGGGAACTGGGCCATCCTCAGTCTGGTAAGCGTGAAGGAGGTGACCGGTGCTCATCCTCCCCGCCACGTCCTGGCTGTGCGAGGGTCCCCGTGCTGTCTCACGGGTGGAGTGGAGGGAGGGACACCACCGTGCAGGTGTGAGCTCGGAGTTAAGGGGTCTCCTGGGTAAAGGAGCTGGTGGGTGGTTAGCCCACCCCAGGGGCCAGCTCCTGTCAGGACACAGGCATGACACCTGCGTGGGCGTCGTGGGGAAGGCCAGGGGGGGAGAGGCTGTCTGCCCACTCCCCACCTCGTGGCTTCTTAAAGCAGGGCAGCTGCCATTTCAGAAGCCGAGTGACTCTAAGGACGGCTGTCTGCCTTCCTCCTAAAGAGGGACAGCAGGGCCTGGCTTCTGTCATTGTGGAAGCAGGTTTGTCCCTGGTGACAGGCCGGCTCCCTGTCCTCGGCATGAGCTGCAGGCCGGGCCTTAGTTTCACTGAGGACCTCTGGGGACCTCCGGGGACCTCCGTGAGCTCCAAGTGTGTAAGACTGAGATCTCTCAAGCGTGGGAACAGCTCGGATTGCTCATCTGCGCTCTGTGATGTCACATCGGGGCTTCAGAGCTTGCTACCGTGCTGTTGGCAGGCGGATGGTGGCTGTTCCTTCCTGTCACTGTGGGTTTGGCCCTGAAGTCCTGGCCGAGGACTCCTCTTGTGCCCCTTTTATGATTAAGAGAACTTTATTTATTTATTTTTTTTACAACTGCTTAGAGCAGTGTTGGGAGAATCATCTAGACCCTTTGGATAGATTTTTCTGTCTCTTTCCCCCTTATTACCCTTTGTTCTTTCTTCTTTTCTAGTTTGCTCAGTTTTTTTTTCTCCTATTTTTCTTAAGGTCCTATTAGGTGCCAGAGATCTTTAGTTGGATCAACAAAATAAATATCATACAGGGAACTCTCCACTAGCAGAGGACACAGACTTGCAAATGGCAGTTCTTAGTATATAGTGTGCCTTGTGCAGGGACCAAGGTGCCTGCTTCATTGAGCGTGGTCACATCTGCCCTTGAAAAAACCCTTTGGAAGGCACCGTCTTCCCCTGATTCCAACACAGGAGGTCCAGCTTGCAGTTGGGGAATCAGTGGATCTTTTTTTTTTAATATTTATTTTTTAGGTGTAGATGGACACAACACAATGCCTTTATTTTTATGTGGTGCTGGGGATTGAACCCGGGTCCCGCCCGTGCTAGGGGAGCGCTCTACCGCTGAGCCACAACCCCAGCCGAATCTGTGGATCTTAACTGAGAGTTTTCATGTTAGTAACACTGACTTGGGGGAATCGTGCTGCATGGATTTCTTTTTGAATGCCAGAGCCATACTTTCTGAGAGACAAGGAGCTCATGCTGACTTGCAGGGAAGAGTGTCCTGCTCACCTGGGGCTCCGCGCTCTCTGGGCGGAAAGACCAGTTGGTTATGTTGGGTTCTCTGGAAGCACAGCCTATGACAGGGATGGGGACGTGGGTTAGTTTCCTGGGCACGAATCCGTGTCTCTTAACACTCCAGAAATGTATTGTCTTGGAGTCCTGGAGGCTCAGCCTCCAAGATGGAGGCACTGGTACAGCCAGGCTCCCTCACAGCTTCCGCGGTCTTTCCCCCTGGCTCCCTCCTGGCTCTGGCTTGCGGGTGCTTCTCAACCTTTCCTGGCTCCCAGCTGCATTTGTCTGCTCTCTGTCTTGGCTGTCGATGGCCAGCTTCTCCCCGGGTGTGTCTCCCAGGACACCTGTCATGTGGATTAGGACCGGCTCCGCTCCAGTGTGACCTCATCCTAGATAAAATCATCATAGGTGCTCCTGGACTTAAGACAGGGTCACATCCCAGCTAGCCCATCCTGAGTCCCAAGTGCAGTTCATGCCCCTGGATCTGCTGCACACGAGTTTGGCTCGGCCGGGTTTAAATGCCCGCAGAACGCTTGGATCAGCCTACGCGGGGCCAGACCGTCTAGCGCAAGTTCTGCTTTACAACCAAGTGTTGCCTAAGGTGTTGAACTCTGCTGAGAATGGAAACCGGTGTTTTTATGGGCTCCCTTTCATGCCATAATAAAGTCAAAACATTGTAAGTCAAGCCACTGTGAGTTGGGGGCCTTCTATATGTCGGCAATGCCCTTAGGTCACATTCTGAGGTACTGGCAGTTAGGACTTCAGAATGTCTTTTCAGGGGACATAATTCATTCCATAAATAGGGTGCTTGAGAAAGTCCTTCTAGATAAGGGTTAATCGCCAAGCACTGCGTGGTCTCCTGCCAAACCCAGAGCCGGGCTGGCCCATAGCGGGGAGGGGACTCTCCATCATAAGCTCATCATAAACTCACTCTGCACAGTTGCTCCCTCTCTAGGGACAGCTAGAGCCAGGGAGCTGGCCTTTCACACCCCAGTATCAGCCAGTCATTGGCTATGAGCCAGACTGGGAAACTTGATTCTTGCCAAAGCTCTGGAACAGCGATTCTGAGCCAGGGACAACTTGGGGAACATTTTGGGTCTGGTGGGTGGGAGGTGCTACTGGCATCTCGTGCATAGAGACCAGGGATGCCGCAGAGTTGCCCAGGACGGTCCCCACGGCAGAGTTGTCCAGCCAGTACCGACAGGAGTGCTGCAGACTGCCATGCGGGAGGGCAGAGAGCATGCTGGAGCCGGGTCCTAGCCCGCACTTGGAGTGGAGGGAGAATCCTGGAGCAGAGGGTACAAGGACCCAGTTCCTGGTGCTGGTTTGTCTTTCACACCGTACAATGGAAAAGGAGAGACTGGCCCCAGACAAAAAACTCCATTGAGCAAAACAGGCCTGCAGTGTAGACGAGAAACAAAATCCCCGCACAGCGCGTGAAGGCCACGACTGTGAATGGAGTTTCTGGTTCTCACTGGAGGCCAGCATCTGCCTTCACCCGATTGCTCATGGTCAGTTCAACGGGAAGGGAGGACATAGCTGTGTCACAAGGTGTAATCAGAGCCACTTGATCCCTTGGTAATGGTGTACAGCATCAGAGTAACTCTAAGGGTCCTGCCATCTCTGCCCTGGGGAATCCACATGGAGGACCAGCAGGGGACTCGCTGGCTGGTGTGTAGGCATTCTCCAGCTCATGGCAGAATGGCCTGTGAGCGTTGTGGCTTTGGTCTTGGCATTCAGGAACTAGGCAGCGAATGGGCCTGTCACGTATTTGTGGTCTGACTGATTAGATGTGGTCAAAAGATCATGGAAAATAAGGACCCAGAGATACAAAACCTGAGGGTGAGCACCACACAGTTACCCTGACTGTGAAGGGGGACTCCGCTCCTCCAAGCGGATTGAAGGCCATTTACCAGTGGAATCTGTGTCGGTTCAACTCTTTCTTTAAAAATTACTAGTTAGGGGCTGGGGTGGTGGCTCGGTGGTGGAGCACTTGCCTAGCATGTGTGAGGCCTTGGGTTCGATTCTCAGCACCACATATAAACAAATAAATAAATAAAGGTCCATCAATACCTAATAAAAATTTTTTTAAAAATTACTAGTTAGTTTTAATTGTGGTGCAAAAACGTAATCTAAAATTTATCACCTGTCTTAGCTTTCCAGGACTATAATGAAATGCGTGAGAGAATGAACTCATGAGAGAAAAGGTTTCTTTTGGCTCATAGATTGGAGGTTCCAATTCCAAGGTCAGGGTAACTTTGTGATGCATCTGATGAGACCATAGGTCATGAGCAGGATGGAGTAAAACCACCGACATCACAACCCGTGGAGTGGTGGAGGAAGAGGAGGGCCGGGCTCCCAACCATTCCCTTCAAGGGCTGCCTTCATTGACTAAGGACCTTCCAATAGGCCCCGCCTTTTAAAGGTCCCACCACCTCCCAGGACTGCCAACATGGGAACGGAGGCTTCACCACGTGGGCCTGTGGGGGGCTCGTGAGATCCAAGCCAGACGTGGAATGGACTATGGCCTCAGCTGCTCTGAAGCCTGAGGCAGGAGGAGAGTGTGAGCCTAGGATTTCAAGGCCAATTGGGGCAACAGAGTGAGAACCTGCATCTTGAAAAAGAAAAACAGATCCACACATGGCCTCATCTTCGCCATCTCTGAGCATCCAGTTCATTGGCCCTCAGCACACGGATGAGGACGGTCGACCTTCACCACTGTCCATCTCCAGAACTGTCTTCATGCTGCGGAATGGAAACTCTGTGCCGTTAAACAGTGATCCCCCTTTCCCCTTGTTATGGGCTGGACCTCGAATGTCCCCAAAGCTCAGGCGTTGGAGACTTGGTCCCAGGGCAGCGGTGGCCAGAGATGAGGCTCTGGGGGCGTGTTTGGATTGTGAGGGCTCCAGCCTCATCGATGGGATGATCCATTTGATGGATTAGTGATTTGAATGCACATCTGGGTAGGTGGGGCGTGGGTGGAGGAGCTCCGTCACTGGGTGTGCCCTTGGGGACTATATCTCGTCCCTGGCCCCTTCCTTCCCAGCTCCTTCCTAGCTGCTGTGAGCTGGGTAGCTTTCCTCAGCCACAGGGTTCTCCCCAACCTCAGGCCCAGAACAGCGGAGCCCACCACCGAGGACTGAAACTCCTAAAACCGCGAGTCCAAATGATCCCTCCTTCCTTCATTGGTCTCCTCAGATATTTTGGTTACAGCAACAAAAAAACAGCCCTCCTCCCTTGCCCCTGCCAACCACCATTCTGCTTGGCATCTTGGTGGGTTTGACTACTCCAGGGACCTCACAGAAGTGGAGACGGACAGTATTTATCTTGTCATTGGCTTATTTCGCTTCACATAATGTCCTTATGGTTTGTTCACGTTGTGGCATCTGAAAAGAATCTTCTTCCTTTTAAATGCTGGGTAATATTCCTGTGTGTGTATGTGCGTTTGTGTGTGTGGGGGGGGGGCGGATTTGTTCATTCATTCGTCTATTGGTATATCACTTGGGTTGCGTCCATCTTTTGGCTCTTGGGAATGATGCTGTGCTGCTTTGGAACACATTGGGTGTGCAGACATCTCTGATCGGCCCTTTTCTTTTCTTGAGCTGTATACATATCCAGGGTGTTTCCAGTTCATTCCTCTTGAGGGCACATGGCTTTGGAAAGGAAGGGCAAAGGTGCTGGCGTCCCCGGGATCCTGGCAGAACCTCCCAGAGCAGTTGGGAGGATACACAGGTGTGTGCCTTTAGGGGGCACACCAAGCCTGACTCTTAAGATTTGCACATTTCACTATATATAAATTTAACATAAAAATCTTAAAGCAGACGAATACCCAACCATAGGCAAACATTAAACTCTGATGAATGACATCCCTGCCGACACGTTTAAGGATACTGTGGTCTAGGTGTCCGTGTCCCTCCCCCACACATATATGTTGAAATCCTCACCCCCAAGCTGAGGCACGAGGAGGCAGGGCTTTGGGGAGGTGGCTAGACCTGAGGTCAGCACTCTCCTGATGGGACCACTGACTCTACAAGAGGCCAGAGAGGGCTTGTCCTTCCTCCATGTGAGGGTGAGGTGAGGACGTGCCATCTAAGGAGCAGACCCTCCCGGGCACCAAGTCTGCCCGCACCTTGATCTTGGACCTCTCAGCCTGCAGAACCGTGAGCAGCACATTTCTTTCTTTCTTTTGGTTGTAGGACACAATATCTTTACTTATTTATTTTTATGTGGTGCTGAGGATCGAACCCAGGGCCTCACCTGTTCGAGGCAAGCGCCTGAGCAGCACATTTCCGTGGTTCACCAGCTGCCCAGCTTCTGATGCATTTGTGGCAGCAGCTCAAGTGCACCAAGGCCCGGGGGAAGTGTTCTCGTGTCTGCAGCTTACTTTGAAATGCATTCACAGCAGTGATGGATACACAGAGATGCAGTAAAGCAAATATGTTTAAAAATAATAACAGAATCGTTAATTTTAATAGCTGTTCCTCATGGAACCCAGCAAGGTACCTAATGGCGTTAGGAGTTTTGCTGGCTGTGGATGAAAGATGGGGACACTCTGGACTCTATGGAAGGTGGAGGTGGCAAGTGGTCAGCTTTGGGTTGCAGTTGGAGGCAGAGTCTTGAGGCCCGAGTCCAGCTCTCAGACACTGAAGTCCAGCTGCCAGCAAGGCTGTGCACAGGGCCTTGACACAGAGCGGGCTGTCCACTACCTCTTGACCAAGCATTAGCATTTCCCAGAGCAGAGACGGAGGAGGTTCCCAGACCTCAGCCTTATTGATTCTGATTTCCTAATTCTTGGATGTGCTGCCCACAGATCTGCATTCTAGCCAATGTGCTAGAAGATTCTAATGCAGGTGAGCTCTGGACTTCATTCAGAGCATGCTGGGTGGTGGTGGAGGGTGGAAAGAGTTTGGCCATTAGAGCAGAATAGAACAGGGCAGAGTGTTAAGCCTGGCTCTGCCACTTACTGGTTGGATGGGAGGTGGTTTAGTGAAATGGCCTAGCTGGTACCATGCCCATGCCATGCCGGTGCCTGGTGTACAGAGCACAGCCAAGATACGGCTGCCATTTTGGTGGTGTTCCACGGAACCCTTCTGGAAGACAGCAGACTCAAGTTAGAGTGCACTTAGAAGTTCATGGCGGGTGATTCTTGAGTCTTGTCCGGGTCTAGTATCTTGTGTTACAAAAACAGAATTGCCTGCTGAGGAGGAATGTTTCATTTGGTCCCAGAAGAAGAAAAATGTGTTTAGTGGAAAATGATATTTGCCAATGGGAGTGCTGGGTATTTATGTTTCTGCAAATTGCATTCACCTGAGATTTGCCCTGTCCAGAATAGACTCTGGTAGACCTTTGCTGCCTAGGATTCTGGACCCTGTGGGCTTGGGAGTTGGAGCATCGAATCACTCATAGTTTCAGATTATGGATTTGGATTTTCCAATGTATTACCTATAATCAGCATCCTGTTTCATAGCATGGAACATTCTGTTTGATAGAAATGTAATGTGAGGGGCTGGGGCTGGGGCTCAGTGGTAGAGCGTGCTTGCCTCACATGCATGAGGCCCTGGGTTCGATCCTCAGCACCACATTAGAAAATAAATAAATAAAAATATTGTGTCCATCTACAACTAAAAAAAAAAAAGAAAGAAAGAAATGCAATGTGAGGCCCACATGTAACTTTGAATTTCCTAAAGCCTCGTTAAAAGAAAAAAAAAACAACTAAATTTATTTGAACACTTTTAATTGAATCCAGTATAGCTAAAACGTCATCCTTTCCACATGTAACCTATAAAAAATTATCAATCTGAGCTTCGGCATTGCCTTATCATACTAAAGTGTCAAACCCATTGTCTCTGTTACGCTTTGAGCATGTCTTGATTCTTGTTGAGGAGGGTCATAGGTCCTCCCCACAGGGTCCACGTGAGGATTAGTCAGGGAAATAAAGGCAAGTGCTGAGAACTCTGCCTGGTGCACCTGTGTGCTCAGGTGGGCAGCAGTGTCAGCCCAGGGTCCTTCTGAGAACTGGATGAGCTAATGCACGCGACACGCTCAGAAAGTGTTTGCTGCTGTGGTCACAGTGCATTGGTCTCACGAGCATGTTAGGGGGTTCCTCGTGTCAACTCCAGTGTGGGTCCTGGAGGTAGGGCGGGCAGTGAGGGCTTGGTGTCTAGCCCAAGGTGACGTTTAGAACCCGGAGTCTGGAGACCTGTCCTCTGTGGGCGCTCCCTGGACATTCATGGCTCTGCGCCTGGTGCCACCCCAGCACCTGGCTTCACGTGGGGTTTCTGTTCATGGAATGAGTGGCCAAGAAGAGCTCATCCTAAGAGGTAAGGAGCATATGGAAAGGCCACAGGCCACCATGGATGGACAGAGAGTGGGAGGAGTTTGGTCTGGAATGTTCCATCTGCCTGGTGCATCATTTGAGAATGGCGTAAGGCCAGATGGAAGGCAGCTGGGGTGGGACGAGCCTCCTAGACCAGGTCACGGATCTTACCTCTTATTCTGAGGGGAACTGGAGCCATTTAAAGATTAAAAAAAATACAGGCGAGACCCCCGGTCAGGTTGGACTTTGTATGAGGTGGTTTTACAGGTGGGGTCTTCCCATGGTGCTCGTGGCGTCCTGGGCTGGGTCGTTGTGTTGTGGCGGTGTCCCACGATGGCAGGACATTGGACAGCACCCTTGGCCTCCACCTGTAAATGGCTCCCTCTCCCGGAGTTGCCAGAGGCAGGGTGACTCCTGATAGGGTGCGAGATGTGTCCAGGTGTGACACTGAGTGGCTGTGGTGGGCTCCCAGTTGGTGATTTCGGGAGTTGGAAAGGACATTGAGGGAGGAGGGTTGTGGGGTCCTAGGGCCCTCGGTCAGCTGGCTCAGGTCTCCCAGGAGCGGGAGGGGCTGGTGAGGATGGGTGGGTGGCCATTATTAGTTCAGCTTGGGGTGCGGGATGTCGAAGGTCATAGTGGAGCACCCTGGGGGAGATTTCCAGGGACCTGAAGGTCCCTCCAGAGTCCCACTCGATCCCCTGACAGTATCAGTATTTCTAAGGCACATGTAACAAACACCAGTTCCCAGGCTTTGCCCTGACGGATGACTGAACGGGTTCCCGGAGGTCCCAGGAGTCTGCCTTTTACAAGGTCCCTGGAGGACTGTCACATTGAGGGCAGTTTGGAAACAGGAACCTTGGTCCCCTGCTTGGTCGGCTGGGGTCATCTCACTCTTCACCTGAAGGGTCACCTGTTGGCTTCTCCCCAAGTTCCTCCCCGACGGGCGTTGCTGGAGGGCACCGTCCACCCCAGACCTGGGGGCCACATCCCATACCCAGGGGCAAATCACATCACTTCCCAGCCACCTCAGATCCCTTCCACTCCAGCCAGGCCCAGGCCACTGTCACCTCCCACCTGGAACTCTGTGACGCTGTCCTCAGGGGCTCGCCTTTGTTGACCCCTGTACTTCCCAACACAGCAGCCAGGGAGGTGCCCAGCCGCTGTCTTTCCTGCTTCCCACCTTCCAGCGGCTTCCTGTGTCATTCAGCATCAGCTCTGAGATGCCGCCTCCTCCCACCTCATTTCCCTTGTTAGTGGCCTCCCCTAGTTTCCCATCTCCCCACCATCACTGATCCATATTAGGCTTCTCAGTTGATCATTGGCCTTGCTTCTTGGCCCTTGTATCAGTCAACTTTCTGTTACTATAACAAACAACAACAACAAAAAAAAAAAAAAAAAAAAAAAAAAAAACCCTGAGAAAATCAACTTAAAAAGAGAAAAGGTTTATTTTGTTTTTAGAGGTTTCCGGCCATGATTGCACTATGGATTTGTGGGTGTGGTGGCACATCATGGCAGAAAAAAAACCTGCTCTTCTCCTGGCCAGGGAACAAAAGAGAAAGAGACCATGTTCCCACAATGCCTTTCAAAGACACACCCCTAATGACCCAATGACCTCCCGCTAAGCCCTACCTGTTAAAATGTCCAGCACCTCCCAATAGTGTCAAGCTGGAGACCGAGACTTGAACATTCCAGATCCAAACTGGAGCCTCCTGGAGCCGCAGCTCTGCCTTTCTACCTCAGTACCATTTCCTCCAGGGAGGCTCCCACGCAGCCCTTACTCATGACACACACCACCGTGCTAATTAAACAACTGCATAATTAATGCGGCCTGATAGTTAATCAGGAAAGCATTGTGTACTCTCAGGACCTCTGTTCCATGGCTCCCGCCTGTCTTGGTCACTGCTGCATGCTTTGTCCTGCCTTAGCCACCTGGTCAGTGGACAAGCATTGAGTGCCTACTGTGTGCTCGCTGTGTGCCTGGCTAGTTCTCTGTAAGTAGCTGGGCTGGACATGCTCTGTTAAAGAGGTCTTGATGAGTAAGAGCCTGGTCTCACTGGGAAACCCAAGTTCAGATAGCATTGGGCTCTGTCTCTGCAGGTGCTGGAGTGGCTGCTGAGCCCACAGCAGAGACTCCCAGAGGCCAAAGGGTGACCTGCCCTCCAGCTTTCCTGGAAGATTTGGCTTCACATATGAAGTATAACTAGACAGACGTCCATGCACCCACAGTTGGCGAAGGTCTATTCTAGCAGAGGGGCTGGGAAGATGGAGGGGAAATAACACTGAGCCTGACCTCACACCGTCCACCAAAAGCCAAGCCCATGCAATCAAGAACTTGGAGTTTCAAGTCCAGATTTTCAGTTTTAGAAAGAAAGAAAGAATACCTTTATGACCTTCGTGTAGCTAAGTGTCTGTTTAGGTGATCATAAGGTCCAAACCACAGAGGAAAACCGTGGACACACGTATTGTGTTAACATTATGAACTTCTGTCCACCAGAAACCATGGTAAAGAAACTCAAAAGGCCAGCCACGCGGGGAGAAGACGTTTGCCCTGCGCAGGGTTAGTTGGCCAGGGCTGTCGGTCACCTCTGCTGTGATCCTATTTCCAACACGGTCCCATTCTGCATGGAGGGGGATACATAACTCATCCCATAACTACACATAGCTGCTGAATAATTGGTGTCCGCAATACTTAAAGCCCAATTGTAAATTAATAAGAGAAAACACATACCTAATAGACAAATGAGCCAAAAGAATTGGAGGGGATTTTCGCAGAAGGGAAAGGGTGGATAACTGACAAACATGGGCAGGGGCTCGCCCTCCTTAGGAGGATTTTGCATTTTTAAACTAAACCCACAATCAGGTATCCTTAGAACAAGGAAAACCTAAAAGCCGGCTAATAACAGACAAATATAATCCAGTGTGAAATTGATTGTCTCCTCGGCCACGCCGTGGCCACCCAGAGGACTCTGAACTTACCCAGAGAGTCAGACAATCACGGTTCCTGAGCAAAAAAGGAAATACTCTTGTCCCCCTTGATCGAGTTTCGCTTTCCTTGATTGAAGTCAACAGGGTCTACCATGGTCAGAATCTATGTGAAATGGAAAATTCTAGAAAGAATTCATAAATGTTAAATAACTTTAATTACAATGAATTGTTATAATTGTTCTGTTTTATGATCATCATGATGGATCCCTTGCTGTGCCTAATGTAGAAATCAAACTACAGCATAAGTATGAATATATAGGCCCAGACGGTATACACGAGGCCTTACAGTATCTGTGACCTGGAGGGTCTTGGAATACACCCCTCAGATAAGGGGAAAAGGGGGCTCCTGCTCAGTTAACTCCAAACCTGCCCAGATTTTCTATCTGAGAAATGCAACCAAAGCATGTGGTAGCATTTTGCAGCTGTATATTTTATCAGGGACACGGATCCTGCATGCATTTGCTAAAATGTGAGTAGTCAGTGCTGGTCACCGGGTGGGGAGACTTCTGTGCTCCCCTCTGCTAGTGTTTAAAGGTCAGCCGTTTTCTAGCAATCAGGCAATTCACATCAAGTGGCAGGGAAAAAGATCTTGATTTTTCCTTGAGCCAGTGATCCCATGCTTGGATTTTATGAGGATGTGACCTAGAAGAAAGAAAATGCCTACGTGTCCAGTTGAAGTCATTAAAAACAGCCAGGCACAGTGGCGCACGCCTGTAATCCTAGAGGCTCAGGAGGCTGAGACAGGAGGATTGCGAGTTCAAAGCCAGCCTCAGCAACTTAGCAAGGCGCTAAGCAACTCAATGAGACCCTGTCTCTAAATAAAATACAAAATAGGGCTGGGGATGGGGCTCAGTGGTGGAGTGTCCCTGGGTTCAATCCTGGTATCAAAAAAAATAAAGAAATAAATAACCCCAGTGTCTAGCCATAGGAAAGTGGTTACCATCTGTTACAGTAATTCAGCTTCATGGAATGTTACGTGTGGACATTAAAAATGACACCTTATCGTGTCTCTGTCGTCAGATGCCAAGTGGGGCTATATGTTTAAGTTTTTAAGGTAGGGAATTGAAGAATTTGCCTGTGTTATGGAGGCAGCATTGACAGTGGCAGGGGGCGGGGGACTTTTAGAGAGGGGGAACAGAAAGAAAAGAGAGCATTTGGTGGAATGTGTAAAATGCTGGGATTGTGGTTGGATTTTGCTTTTAAGAAAGATCCATTCTTACGTAAGGTTGTCTGTGCAGTAAATTAAGAGACAAAAGACGAACCAGGTGGCGGTGGGGCGGGCGCAGCTGAGTTTGGGCTGCTTAGAAGTTGTGTGCACACAGATAAAGCCCTCTGCCAGGTAAGGGCCAGCCAAAGGGCCATTTAGAAGCACTTCAGAGAGAGCCGTCAGGAGGAGAGCCGGGCTCTTGTCTTCCCCAGAGAATGTCTTTTGTCCCAGATGGTTTTCTTTGATTTCCTTTTTATTGATGAGAGCCTGTGCATTTAGAGGCTGCAGGGAGAGAGGCTTTTTGTCTGCAGCGCTTGCTGGGGAGCTTTCTGGGAGGCTTCGGGCCTATTTTGGTTCTCCCCAGCCCACCCCACGTGCTTTGACCAAATTCAGCTCATCAGACTCTTACAAGAAAGGAAAGGAGCTATGTTCATGTGTGACATTGCCTCAAAAAGAGAAGAGGTAGAAGTGACATCAGTCACCCAGTCCCTTCTCCTATCTCAGGTTCGACTGTCTTGAACTCAGAGCAGGTGACAGGATGTCTCGCTGAGGTCCCCTCTAGGACCGTGGTATGGCAACAGATCGGCCTCCATGTTGCGGCCCCCTGAGCTGGTGCTCGGGGTCATCTGGATTGACGTGGTTCCGGGTGCTGTAAATGCAGGTACCCCTTGACTTGCGATGGAGTCACATTTCCATAAACCCATCGTAAACTGAAAATATTCTAAGTCAAAAATGGTGGCGCACACCTGCAACCCCAGAGGCTTGGGAGGCTGAGGCAGGAGGATGGCGAGTTCAAAGCCAGCCTCAGCAACAGCGAGGCACTAAGCAACTCAGTGAGATCCTGCCTCTAAATAAAATATAAAATAGGGCTTTGAACATGGCTCAGTGGGCGAGTGCCCCTGAGTTCAATCCCAGTTAAAAAAAAAAAAAAAAAAAGATTTATTCTGTCTTCTATAATTGGGATCTTAAGTGTCTCCAAAGGTCCATGTAATGAAGACTTGTTCCCCTGAGTGGCACTGTTGGGGAATGGCAGAGCCTTTAAGAGCTGGGGACTAGGAAGTCTTCAGGTCATTGGAGGTGTGCCATTGAAAGGGAGAATGAGACCCTAACCCCTTCCTCTTCCTCTCCTTCACCTCCTGGCCATGAAGTGAATGGGTTTGCTCCACCATGCACTCCCACCATGATGTGCTGCCTCACCACAGCCCCAAAGCAAAGGAGCCAACAGATCATGGACTGAAAGTTCTGAAACTGTGAACCAAAATAAACCTTTCTTCTTTATAAGCTGATTATCTCAGGTATGTTGTTACAGTGAGGGAAAGCTGACCATTGCACCACTTAACCTGCCAAACATCCCAATTCAGCAACACAGCACACTCCTCGTTTCTCCTTTGATCATGTGACTTATTGGGAGCTGAGCTGTCTGTCACGGCCCGAGCATTGCAAGACCACATATCACTAGGCCAGGGAAAGATCAAAAGTCAAAGGATGGTTTCTACTGAGTGGCGATTCCTTTCATGTCACTGTAAAGTGGAAATAGATCATAAGTCGAACCATCACAAGTTGGATCATCTACAGTAGCAGGCAGATGGGTGCCGTCCTGGCCTTTAGGGAGAGCAAGAAAATATCAGGAAAGAACAAAGTATCATGAAGGAAATAAAGTGGTGTGATAGACCCAGGGGGCTGTTTGTAGTGGGATGGCCACGGAAAGTTTAGATGAGAAGGTGACATTTGACCTGAGATTCCCAGGAAGCAGCAGGAGCAAGCCTTGGAGTAATCTTGTGTTTTCAAAAAACAGAAGGAAAACGTGGTTGGTGGATGGGTTCTGCCAACTCGTTTAGGTCCTTCTGATGGGTAGTTCTCAGCGGGGTGATTTTGCCCTCAGGGGACATTGCAATGCCCGAGACATTTGGTGTTGTCACAGGAGTGGGGAGGGGATGCCACTGGCTTCTAGCTGGTGGAGGCTGGGGACCTATTTAATGTCCTTCAGTGCACAGGACAGCCCTCCACGGTGAAGAAGGACGCCTTGCAAGTGTCAGAAGTGCCGAGGGGGCAGATCCCGCTGCAGACCAGGCCGAGAGTTCTAGATTTTAAGAGCGATGGAGGATTTTAAAGAGGGAGAAGAGCGAATGGCATGGTTCTGTTTTCTTTTATAGAGTGTGCCGCTGAATCATTTCAGCTCCGGCATCCAACATTATTGTACTAAGTTTGGTTAAGGGGAGGGGGACTTGAGGAACGAGATCCTTCCAGAACAAGCATCCACTCTCCTTGGGACGGCGTGGCCACTTCCTGGGAGGATTATCCTATGGGAAGGAAGCGGAAGGAGGGGAACCTTAGCTCAGCCTTTCGAGATTCTGGCTGGGAGCTGGTGCTTTGGCCTCTTGGGGTCTGAAGAAGGTTCAGAACAAGTTCCACTGAGGCAGGGAACGGTCTTTTCTGAAATTGATTGCAGAAGAGTTCAAGTCTGGTTCCTGTTAACAATTGGCTTGGCCAGAGTTGTGTCCAAGAGAGAAACCTGAAGGAGCCCAGGATTCATGGGTTTGGTTCAGGATTTCTCAACCCAGGCCCTACGAATATTTGCGGTCAGATCATTCTTCATTGAAGCAAGAGGGAGCTGTCTGCACCTTGTAGGATGTGTAGCAGTATCCTTGACGTCTTCCCACCAGACCAGATGCCAGTGGCATCCTTATCCCAAGTTGTGACCATCAAAACTGTGGTGACATTGTCAAACATCCCTGAAGGAGATGCGGAAAGGGCAAAATCACCCCAAGTTGGTGCAGTTTTATCCACCAGTACTTTATGGGCATCTGGTTTATCCACGATCTGTCTTGGGGGCAACGGGTTGGGGAGCGTCTGGATGAGGTGGCCCTGCTTTCAGTTCCCACATTTGAAGTTCTTTATCCACTGGCTACTGGTCAGCTTTTAAATGTAGTATCAGATACTTCCGCAGGGGAAGAGGAATTAAGAAAGACTCTGGCTCCAGGAAACCTTGGGGGGACATTTTTGCCTTCTGGTTTTTAGAACTGCAGTTGGTTTTGGCTTTTGGTTTTGTTTCTAAGGTGCCGGGGAAGGAACCCAGGGCCTCAAGCGTGCTAGGCATGAGCTACAGTTTCTGATGCCCACGTGGGCTGCTGCTGATCCTCTGTGCTGCACCTTCTGGGGCAGATGTTAAAGTGGGGGACTCTGCACTTTCTCCAGGTCTGGGTTAAAATAAAGACCTTGAGGCCCCAATTCCTACCTTATGCCATTCAAAATAGTAACAGTTCTAACTGTCAGTCTCAGCAAGGTCCTCGTGTCTCAATGATTCCTCATTGTTATTACTGAAATATCCACTGTTTTCCCTCTCAAATATATTTCTGATATTTGAAGTGGAGGTGGAGGACCTTACCTGCTTCTGGGGGGTCCAGAGCACACACCTGTTCTGCCTAAGGGGAAGCCAGCATTCTTTCCCGCTTACCCACACAAACCGGGAATGCAAAGTGGGGTGATGTTATTTGTAAGGAGATTCCTAATTTATCTTAAAATCTTAAGTTATCAAGCATTGTTGGCTACTTTATTATAAATACAAGTCACTTGGGGTTTTATGTGGTGAGATCGGGAAGTTCAGGAGCAGAATTTGCATGGATGGCCTTTGCTGTAACATTTCTCAGCAATAGAATAAACCGGATCAAATCCTATGTACCTTTCAAGGCCTAGCCCAAGTGTCTCCTTCTGCATGAAGCCCTTTCTGTCCCCGCCCCTGCGGGGAATAGGCTGTACTTCAGTCTTCCTGGGTCTGGTTCCTATGGCCTGTTAACACATAAGCCCTATAATTTTTTTTTAAATTGAGGTGAAATTCATATAAACATAAATTCAGCCATTTCAAAGTATGTGATTCAGCGACATTGAGTCCACACCCAGTGGTGTGCCGCCATCACCTCAAATTCCAGAACATTCTATCACCAAAGGAGACCCTGTGCCCGTGAAGCAGTCACACTGCCGTGCCCACTGCTCCCAGGTCCCAGCAGCTGCTCAGTCTGCTTCCTGTCCCTGTGGGTTTCACGGTCTGGATGGAGTCCTACCAAATGTGATCTTTTGTGTCTGGCTTCTTGGACTGAGCATGATCTCGAGGTTCACCCACATTGTAGCACCTGTCAGCGCATCGTCCCTTGTCGTATCTGAAGAGCACCCGTCACCTGGATGGACCATAAGTTGTTTTTCCCGATGGTGGACACTGGGCCTCTCCCCCTTGGGGCTGTTGTGAATGTTGGGGAGCAGGTTTTGGTGTGGCTGTGTGTTTTCTGCTCTGGGAGGGGGGGATTACCTGTGAGTAGAATCGCTGGCCCGCATGGGAGCTCTGTGTGCAACCCTTGCGGGAGCTGCCACAGTGGCTGACCACAGTGGCCGCACCGTGTCGCATTGTCACCAGCAGAGTTACAACCTTGCCCACACCTGCCACTTTCTGCTTTTGTGTAATTATTGATTTGTTTGTTGTGGCCTTTCTAATGGGGGTGCCACCTCTGGAACTTTGGCTGTTTCCCATGTTCCCCGCACTCGCCCCAGGGGCCACGTCTTGTCGACCTAGGTTATGGAATGAATGTTGGTCACACGGATCAGCAAACCCTCTGACGGGGCTCAGTGAGCGCCCTCTCTATTTTCCACAGCTGTCCCCTGACTCCAAACATCGGTTTTGTGCAAATTGATGGCTCCCATCCCGCAGGAGAGAGAGGATCAAGGCCGACGCTTGGCCAGAAGACACGCCATCCCGTGCTCGGGGTGGGGACAGCATGGGTGAAGCTTGTGTCCTGCGGGGGAAGGAGGAAGGAAAGGGCTTCGATAGAAAGATTTGAAACTCTTTCTAGGAGATTAGTGGCTGCCAGAGACCCTGGGGACGCGTGGGCAGCTGCCTTGCTGATGGGGTGTTCGGGCCCCAGGAAGGAGAGCCGCCCGGTCCATCCAGGAAAGGCCTGTAGGTGCTGAGGGCCTAGGAGATGGCCTCTCCTCCTCCTCCTGAGTCCTGTGAGGGTGGCCAGGCCCCCATGGGGACAGCGCTGGGCAGCTTGCTCTGGCTCCGATGGACGTCTCTCGCATCAGCTCTTCCTGGCCTTTCCTCTGTCCCTTAAACACACCAAGTTCATTCCTTCCTCCGCCACCGGCCCTGACACTTGCTGTTCCCTCTGCTTGGTGAGCTCCCTCCCTGCCTCCCGAGTCTCAGTCCTTCATGACATTTGGGGCCGTCCCCCAGCCTCACCTCTCAGAGAGAGTTGGTCTCCCTGCCAAAATGGCAGCCTTCGCCTGTGCCCCACCATCCCGCAGCTTCCTTGGGTCTAAAGGCCAGTTCTACCACTTTCGTGCTGTGTGGCCTTGGACATGTTACTTAACCCCTCTGAGCCTCCATTTCTTCATCTCTTCAGTCAGTAAATAAACTAACTCCTCGGGGACTCATTATGAAGATTAAATTTGCTATGACATATAGAGAGCACTTAGCCTAATACGTGACATCTTGCATTTTTTAAACTATCCAAACTTTTGTTGTTAAAATTGTGGTTGCTGCTGTTAAGGGCTCTAAGGGCAGAAGAAAACATTCTGTGATGGATTGAAGAAAATAATTGGAGGCAGAATCTAAAAGAAGTCAACGAAACAGGCACCCACTGTCAACGGATCCACCCACAGCTACTCATTTAGAAGCTGCTGGAATCCGTCTCTTGCATGGTGGGTGCAAACGGAATGAGAGAGGAAAAGAAAAAAAAGCGACTTTCTCACCATTTTCTTTCTCTGCAGAATGAAGTGGAGCTGGGGGAGCTGCTCCTGTCTCTGAATTACCTCCCGAGTGCCGGGAGACTGAATGTGGACATCATTCGAGCCAAGCAGCTTCTTCAGACCGATGTGAGCCAAGGCTCAGGTACACTCAGATCCCTTCCTCCCCCAAATTCTTTAAGGGGACATCTGTGTTTGTTTGGGGGAACCTGATTTTTCTGCATCCTGTGTTCTTTTGATAAGGCTTTGGGAGAGCAGATAGCATTCAGAATTAGGATGCTAGTTCAAGAAGGAAAATAAATGATCAAACATCTCTTAGGATGAAGCAGGTACTTGATACCATCTTGGGAGCCCTGTTTGAACTGGGAAGTGGACTGTGACCAGGTGTGATCACTCTTGAAAAATCTAGATTTTCTTTGAACACATGGAAGCCCCGAGGAGGTTGCTCACCTTCACAAAACTGTGCCTGCAATAGAGACACCATGCTCTAGGTGGCGGTAGTGTGTAATGACTTTGTATTCCAATCCACCAGCATGGTGGGCACAGCCTGGTAGTTTCTTTTTTCACCCCCAGCTCATTCCATGTGTAGCATAAATCTTTATGAACCCCAGCTTTGAAAGGCATATGTGTTAATTGAAAGGACTACGTGTTAAGTGTCTATAGCAAAACCAACTCAAACATGACTTTTAATGAACTAGAACAGGTTCTGTGACATTTGTATGTAGCTTCTCCCATGACAGCAAAAGGTATTCTTGTGAAAATAGCCACAGTCCCTGGCATCTCTTAAATTCAATGGTGGAAATATTGTTTTCTCTAAATGCAATAAACAAAATAAATTATATTTGCAATAAGGTAACAACCGAGTCTAGAAGACACATTGCATGCTCAAAAGACACATTGTAAAACAGGGGGTTTCAAGGGAACTGGTGGAAGAATTGGTGTGAGGTTTGGAGAGTTTCAGACTCATCCCAGTGGGAGAGAGACGGTGTGATGAATGAGTAAAAAGGTTCAGGAGTCAAACTTCCTGGAACCAAATCGCAGTTCCGCTGTGTACAGATGATGTGGTCTTGGGGGAAGTTATTTAACCTCTCTAAATGCCTCGATGTCTCCATCTCAAAAGTTGGCATAATAACAGTATTCATCTCACTGCATTGACATCTTAAATAAATGTTGAATTAGTTAATGTACATGAGTCCCCTTTCTAAACTATAAAATGATCGAAGGATGATATTTATAATTCGTTAATCTCTTTTCTCCTGTGGATGGGCTGTGAGCTCCCTGATGTGATAAATTTGTCAGCAGACAAAGATCCAGGGTAACCTCTGAGCCTGGTTTTAACTCTACTGGTCTGAGCTTGAGCAAGTCATTTGTTCTGCTGAGTCCTCAGTTTTCTTACCTTAAAATGAGCTCCGTGACTGAAACCTGGGGGAGGTTGGTAAATATTAGATAACTGGGGATGAAGGACAAGGATGAGCAGATAAGGAGTGGTTGGGGAAATGGTGCGTGGATGATAGAAGAGATGGGTGGACGGGAGATTAATCAATGAAAGAGAGGTCTGGACTGGTGGAGGGGGTGGTCCTAGTGGAGGGGTGAGTGGATTCGTTTCCATGGTCTTCAACATTCTCTGGTGCTGTGTCCAAATCTCAGACCCATTTGTGAAAATCCAGCTGGTGCACGGACTCAAGCTCGTGAAAACCAAGAAGACATCCTTCTTAAGAGGCACCATTGATCCTTTCTACAATGAGTCCTTTAGCTTCAAGGTTCCCCAAGAAGAACTGGAAAATGCCAGCCTCGTGTTCACAGGTGGGTAGCCCCCTAGACCTCGAGGAAGCCCAGGTGAGGCACGTTCAACCCCTTCCTGTCCCAGAGTCGAAAGGCATCTGGAGCGAGTTGTGTTTAGGAACGTCATGCCGGATGTTCAGCCAGCTGAGTTTGAATCCACTTACCGTCTGTGAACTTGGGCAAGACCGTGGAGCCGTGTAACAAAATCGTTCTGTGTTACGAATCTGACTCTGGAGCTAGATTTCCCGGAACTGCCACATGATAACTCAGATCTTTGACCGGTCACTTGACTCCTCTGAGCTTCCGTTTTCTCACTGGGGACAGTAATGGTGCTTGTATCATAAGATTCTTGTGATGAATAGGTATCTAATGACCACAGAACAGCACCTGGTACATAATAAGTGCTCACTGTGTGGAATCTTTGATGATGATGATGTTGATGATGATGATGATGATGATGATGATGATTCAAGTTCCTTAGTCTAATAGGGGGACATATAAGAAAATAGAGTCAATAACTCAGAGATGAGGACTTTGAAAGGGTTCCCAGAGGATAGAGTGTTTAAGTAAAGGCATCATCTGCCACTGTCCTGTAGAGTTCAGTCTGCTTTTTTCCAGGGTGTGATTTAGTCTTGTTTCCAGGGTGCAGTAGTCACACTGTAGCTTAAATCAACAATCACAGTTCCTGTGCTTGGGAGCGTAGTCAGATTCTTGCTGAGTGGCTCTGAGTGAGCATCTCTGACAAGGCGGCAGTCAGGGAGTTGGCTGGGGCTGCAGGCTCATCTGAAGGCCCAACCAGGGAAGCTCTGTTGTCTTTTTTATTGTTGTTATTTGTTTATGTATTTATTGGTGCAGCATAATCATATGTGTGGTTGGATTCATCGTGAGGGTCTGTGCTCGAGCGCTCTCTTGTAGTGGTTGGCAGGACTCAGTTCCCTGCAGGCTGTTGGATTGGGGGACTCGGTCCCTTCCCGGTGGTTGGCCGGTGATCTTCCTCGATTCCTTGCCGCATGGGCGGCTCCATGGGGCAGTTCACGGCATGGCAGACGGCTTCCATTGTGGTGGTCACGTGAAGGAGCGACAGAGGGAAAGGAGGAATCTTTTGTCATCTGATACTGGAAGTAACATACTATCACTCTCGCCCAGTTCTATTCATGAGAGCAACTCGCTGGGTCCAGCCCACATTCAAGAGGAAGGGATTTCACAAGAGTAAAAATGGTGTGAGGTAGGGGTCAGTGGGAGCTGTCTCAGAAACCGTGCGCATGTGGGATCGGAGTCAGTGAAAGTCACAGTATCATTCCATGTGTCCTTATCACAGTAGGTACTTCCCTATATCATGGCTGATATTCACCATGACCCGCCCTGTCAGTCAGTCACTATTATCGTCCTCAGGTTACAGGTCTAGTGACTCAGGCTACGCAGCCCTTCCAAGCTCTCAAGTGAAGAAAGAGAGAGAGGATTCAAGCTCTGGTCTTGCCAGCTCGACAGGTCAAAGGTCTGCATTTCCTCCAGCACCTGGTAGGGCTGGCATTGGGGACCCAATGTCACCCCTTCAGGAGTCCTTCTCGGGGCACATGGAAGCTCTCTGCTTAGATCTAGTCTAGAATCCTTGGCCCCAGGTCTCCCATGAGCTCAGGGCTGAAGAACCCTCGTGCAAGGCTCCCTCTGCACAAGCTGGTTACACTTCCTGTATTGCACGTGTCCATCCTCAGAGGCCCCCCATGGGCCCGTTGGTTTTGGACCATCTCAGGGCCTGTGGCTTGGAGTCTGTGTCTAATGAAGCGCTGCCTGCCCTGTGCAGATCTCACGATCCTCACTGGTGCAGCCTGTGACAGCTGCTGTTACAGACCAGGGCCGCCCCCTCCAAGGTGTCAGGCCCCGACAGATCAGTGACTGTCCAGTCCCTGAGTGGCAGGCGAGCAGGCCGAGGTTGAACCAAATGCAGATCAAGGCGTGAATATCTATTCCCAACCTGGACTGGTATAAAAGACTTCCTGTGGCCTGCTTGGACGAAGAGGGGACCTCAGAGGACCCTGGGAGCCCCAACACTTCCATATTTCACCTAAAATTTTACGACAAAAGCAGCACATGCTTGTTAGATTGAGTGACATGACAGAAAGGTGTACAAGGCCCAAGGACCAGAAGGTCAGGGGTTGAGTGCACAGGCTGGAGATCCAGCCTGGGTCCCAACTTTGCCACTCAGTCACCTTGGTGGCCCTCGGCTAGTCTGTGTGCTTAGGTTTTTCTCATCTGTGAAACGGGAATAACAAGGACCCCTCTAAGGAACACTAGGTAGATCCACAAGATCAGCACACACACAGTGCAGGGCGCTGTCCCTAGCACAGAGTGAGCACTCTCACAACTTTTCTGTGGGGGACTGGAGATTGAACTGAGGGGCGCTTAACCACTGAGCCACATCCTGGTCCTTTTTTATATTTTATTTTGAAACAGGGCCTCACTAAGTTGCTGAGGCTGGCTTTGCAATCCTCCTGCCTCAGCCTCCTGAGGGACAGAGTCTCACTGAGTTGCTCAGGGCCTCACTAAGTTGCCGAGGCTGGCTTTGAACTCGCCATCCTCCTGCCTCAGCCTCCTGAGCTGCTGGGATGACAGGTGTGCAACACTGTGCCCGACATATGTAAATGTATTTTTAAGGCACCCAGATATTTCTGATGTTCAGTCAGGGTTCAGAGCCACCGTGTGAGTAGGAATCACGGCTGGCTGGCATTTTATATACAGGCCACTGGCTGGGATAATAGAGGAAATGGGGATGCAGCCTGTAGAAATCCAGGCAAAGCTGCCGCTCTCCTGAATGCAAATCCACAAGATTCTAACTTGCTTTATTTGTCAGCAGAGAAAGCGGCACTGTCACCTCCAGGCTGAGGATCTCAAACCCAGCCCCCTTGTGTGTTTCCAAACACTTCATCACAAAAGTCAGGTTGATCTGCAATTTAAGCATTTGCCAAGAATCCCCAATACAAACCGGCAATTAGCTGCTAGGCTGGGCTTTCTGAATAGTTCCCTTTTCCCTGTGGGGAGGAGGGTTCTTCTCCTGCAACTTTCAATTAGGTGATTTCTGCAACTGAGGGTTGTTTTTTTTTTTTTTTAAAGGAAGACAGAAAAGAAAAGAAAGGGGAGTATTTACTTTTTGACTCCTGAGATAGCAACGTGTGGTCCAGAGTCCTTCTGGGAAATGCAGGAAGGTTTACAGAACCCAAGGAAAGTGGAGCTGGCCCCGGAGGTCTTTGGGCCACTTTGGAAGGAAGAAAGGGAGGGAGGGAAGGAAGGAGAAGGAGGAAAGAAAGAAACTGAATGGCGATACTTCAAAATATTAGAAATGGAATTGTCATATGATGTAGCGATTCTGTGTCTAGGTATATGTGCAAAGGAATTCAAAGCACGGACAGATATTTGTACACCAATGTTCACAGCAGCATTATTCACAATAACTAAATGGGGCAAAATACCCAAGTGTCCAAGCAGGAATGAATGGAAAAAGAAACTGTGGTCTGTCCATACAGTGGAATATTACTCAGCCTTAAAAAAGAAGGAAAATCCATCACCTGCCTCAATATGGAAAAACATTGAAGATGGGAGGTCATTAAAGGACTCACAGTGCATGATTTCATCTATTTGAAGTATGCAGAGTAGTCACAATCATAGAGAATAGAATGAAGGTCCTTAGGGGATGGGAGGGGAGGCATAGGGAGTTATTGCTTATTGGGTATACAGTTTCAGTTTGGAAAGATCAAAAAAACCCAGGTAGGAGCCAAATGAACCTTTCTTCTTAATAAATTTCCCAGCCTCAGGTATTTTATTATAGCAACAGAAAATGGGACAAAGACTTTTTAAAAATCCTGATGACCAAGCTCCAGCCCATAGTAACAGAACCAGCCTGGGTCTCTGCTTTTGTTTTGCTCTTTGGGGAGCATCTGTATTTGTCAGAGCTGGCCAGATAGCTCGCTTATGCAGGCTGGGCTGGCCAGCCTTGGCCTAGATGGCTCTGCCTCCCTCCCAGCTTGCTGTCTGTTTGGAGGCCTCCCAGGCCCCACTGTGAGAGCAAGTTCCAAGGCACCTGGTCTGTTTTCCATAATTACTTGGCTTTCTGCAGCTGGAGCATCAAATTGGTTAATTGAATCTGCTGGGGCAATGAGATGGGTGGGGAGACGCGGCAGGAACAGCTGAGAGGCCTGGAAGGCAGGGCTGACCCCGGTCCAGTGGGCACCGGAGGACACGTTTGAAAAGCAGGACCCTGGAGAAGCTGAGGATACGCAGCAGGGAGACAGGATATCCTGTCTGAGGGGCCCAGCCTGTCTGAGGTGGAGGCCGTGGGCTTGTTCTAAGACACAGATGTCCCTCACAGTCCTGGTCCTGCCTCGGCCCAGCCGCCACCTCCTCCCAGCCCTCTTCCCCTGACTCTGTGGGCACCAGCCCAGCTCTGCCTCCTCGAGAGAGGGTTGCAGGCCCATCAGTATCTCAGCAGGTTATGATTGGGTTCAGATTTCGCCTCCCACCTGGCAAGCCCTTGACATTGGGTAAATGATACCCCTTTGGGGAGCCCCAAGTTCTTCCTCTGTCATGAGCGTCCAGCCTCAGTCCTTCATAGCATAAGCTTTAGATCGCGCCCTGTACAGAGTTAGTGCTCCATAACTAGCAGACGGGATGCTCCTGATGCTGCTGGGAATAGATGGACCCTACCCAGAGGGACGGCCCCTGGAGTTGCGCAGACCTGGGTTTGGATCTGGGCCCCCCTGTCAACCAGCCAGGTGACCTCAAGCAAGTGACTCCACCTTTCTGAGTGCCAGCTTCCTCTTGTATCCAATATAGCAAATCGTGCCTCTTATGGGAATTAGAGACAAGTCAGCATATGGGCCCATCCAGTCCAGAAATGGACGCTTGGAAAATCCTGTCTGCCGTTTTAATCATCACAGTGTGAGAGAGTCGGAATGCTGGCACCCGGGTGGTGGACAGCTCGGCCCAGCTGCCTGTGCCCGTCTCTCCAGCGTCTCCCTCACCTAATCGCCAGCGTCCCCAAAGCTGCCAGCTGGTGCCGTGTCCATCAGCCAGGGACGGATGCTAGATCTGTGCCAACCCGGCCGCAGGACCAGGCCAGTTTGTGCTTCCTGCTGTTCCCTGGGATTGGCAGATGGGAGACAGGTCACAGCAAGAGCTGGCCTTGCCGCTGAGCTCCAGACCTGGTCACGGGGAGTGAGTGGAGGAAGACTAAAGGCCATGCTCTCTAACCAGAGGCCATGAAGGTGTACCCCTGGGAGCCAGAGTGTGGGGACGATCACAAAGCGGGGAGATTGAGAAGGGACCACAGACTTGTGCATGAACTTCAAGCTGCTCACAAGCTGATCTCACCCCAGATGGTATCACGTGGGCTTTCAGAACTGAGCTACAGGGTAGTCCCTAACCCAGGTCCTAAACTGGGCCCTAGGGGACACCTCAGAGGGGCCGACGTGAGCAGCACTGCCTAGGCTTGGCAAACAGGGTTGACATTGCAGTCACAGTCTGCAGATGGCAGATGAGAACCTGTGGTCAGGACCTACCCTGGTCAGCTGCTGACACATCGATGCATGCTGCAGGATTTAAACAAGACACTGAAGTCTCATAATGTTCAAAATGACGAGGATACGATTTGAAATGACTTGATTTATGAGGACTGGGGAAATCTGACAAATTCTTAGAGAAATTAGGATGGACAGATACCAACTGCAAGGTGGCCTAGATATGGGAACAATCAGATTTTAAAGCATCGATGATAACCATGCTCCAAAAGGTACGGCAAACCCTCTTGAGAACAATAGTAAATGGGGAATTTCAGCACAGAGTAGTAGTTTAGTTAGTTTTTTTTTTTTTAAGACCAAATGGAATTTTTTTTCCCCAATTGGAAATTTTATAACGGAAGAAGCACAATAACTGAAATAAAATACTCACTGGGTGGGCCGAATGACAGAATGATGACGATAAAGGGAAAAGGGAGTGAGCTGGAAGAGAGATCGAGAGAAATTATGCAGCTTGGGCCACAGAGAAAAGAAAACTGGGACCCAGGAAGAGGGATCCAGAGGTCTAACTTCCACCATGTGAATCTTGGAAGGAGAGAAGAGAACAGAAGTGGACGAGGGCAACTTACCCTGGAGGAGCTCAGGCAGGTTCTTACCAGGTTGCTGGGACCCCATCTCAGCCACACCACCCCAGTTCTTCCCTTCCCAGAAGGCATTAGCAACCCCTGGGGACACTGTATGGCCCTGTGGCCAATGTCGGCCAGACGTGGCTTCTGTGTGTCAATGAAGACATTGCTTTACCTCTCTGATCTTCCATTTTCTTATCCAAACAGTGGCAACAGTGGTACTTATGTCCACCGTAAACCTCCTGTGCCCTCATTATCCTCATTTAGCAAACATATAAGGGACAATCTGTGTTATGGCCATTTTTCAGTTGGAGAAACTGAAGCTCAGAGAGGGAAAATGCGATGGGTTCAGCCCCGACAGAGTCGGAGACAGCAGTGCCCACGAGACTTTTCCTCATTTCAGGTACGAGCCACAGGTTCAAGTTCAGGGGGTCCATAGGACCGTCTCCATCAGCCGAGGGAGGAGGGCAAGTCCCTGGTGGATTTATTACTGTCACCTCCTCCTGGCCACCCCGTGTGACCATACAGAGCACAGCTCACTGAGTCTTGGTGTCTGGCCCTTTACGTGGTCCAGTCACACTCTGTCCAAGTGTCTTTCCTTCCACCTCCAGCCCCGCCTCCAGAGGTCTCATAATATCTTTAGTCATCAGTGTCTCTAGACTTAGAACTAATGCCATGTGGCTCTAGAGTCCCATCATATGTCACATTGCCAGGATGACCTGCCACCAAAGCCCTGAAGCACGCAGGCTCTCCTCTGAGGCAGGACATTCCAGGGGTGAGGGGTCACTCTCAGGAGCCCAGGACAGAGGCCAGACCTCTCTTGGGGCAAGGAGAATTCCTCATTATGCAGGAATTTATTAAACTGGTGACTTACCAAAGTCACTCAGCTGGCCAGTGGTTGAGTGGTCAACTAACGCTGGTTGGTTCCTAAGCTCCTCTCTCTGAACCTCTACGCCGTGGGTGACGTGCGTGAGCATCCCCTGGGGATCTGGTTAAGAGGCAGATACTGGCCCTGTAAGTCAGGAATGGCCCCTCAACATCTGACAGAAAGACCCAGAGGAACACATTTTGAACAGCAAGGAGACCCTCTCTCTGTTTCTCCCAGGGGACCCCCAAATGGCCAGAGCAGGGAGACCACGTGAGTTTGCAGAATTAGCAGGGGCAGGTCCAGCAGATCCTGAGGGAAAAGAGTTTTGTGGGTTTTCCCCTCAGTTCACTGAGGAGCCTTTGTAGCGGTTTGACCAGGGAATGAACATGATCTTGAGTTTGAAAAGCATCATCCCTGCTGTTAGCCAGGGCTTGCAGGAGAGCAAGGGAGGAAGGTGGCGAAGGATTCTTCCGGAAAGCGACTGCGTTGGGCCAGGAGAGAGGTGATGGTGGCTTGGACCAGGCAGGCGGCAGAAGGGGTTCAGAGAAGCAGCTGAGTGGACTGTAATTTTGGAGGTGGAGCCGGTGGAACATGTGGGTGGGGTAGACGGGGAGGGCCATTCCCTGGGCCAAGCCACTGAGCTGGGCCCAGTCTGGGCTTCCTGTCTAGATCCTGGCTCCCGCCCTGCAGGCTGTAGTGGGGACAACAGGGAAGGATGTGTGTGCTCTTCTCAGCCCGGCGCTGGGTGTATCTGAGGGCGTCGATCCTACAAGTGGGCAGAGGCCAGAACTCCTGCCAGCAGTCAGCAGATGGAAGTGCAAACCTGTCACCCTGGGGGCTCTCCTGGCACAGCCCTGAACCCTGGTGGCACCTGCCTCTCAGCTTCTCCTTGAGGCTGCCCAAGTTGGCCCAGGTGGTGAGACTTGGCTGGATCTTAGGCATTCATCTGGGAGCCCGAGGCAGCCTCTGAAGACCAGGCTGGCTGCCAGAGCCCCTGGGGTTTTGTGTCCCACTCAAAGAAATGGCTGTTGAATGACTTGATGCCTTTGGATGGAGCCTTATTCCAGACGTATCCCTGTGGGGTGTGGGGGACCGAGGAGCAGAGGATTTATCCAACCACACGTGTCCCTGCAGGGCCCCAGCTGGGCCGGGTGGGCAGGAAGCCAGCAGAGACCAGGCTTCCTCCCTGTGGGCAAGCGACAGCTCGGGCTCGGCCAGCGCCCGGGTAAGGCTTGTGTGGGGGATGACGTCAGACACCCAGAGCATGTTTCTAGACGTCCCCGGCCGTCACCTGGTCCTGACTTCAGCCACCCAGCCAGTGCTGTCGTCAGCAGCTTGACCTTTCCAAGCGCAGGGCCTGCAGGGTGCCAGCCGCAGCGTGAGCTGACATTTCAAGGAAACCTTTTGCTCTAGCGAAACTGGCTTTGGCTTAGAAATCAGAAAACTGGATCCCCAGAGCTTTGCAGCTGCCTCATTTTGAATAAGACCTTTTCATGCCTTTAACTCTATTCTTCATCTATCAGACGCGAATAAAAATCCCTCTCAGGGTTGTTCGTGCCATATTTGACCATAATAATAGCAAACTCGCATCTAGTGCTTCCTACGGAGCCAGGCACCGCTCCAAGTGTCGGGCACGAAATAGCTCATCTCGTCCTCATGGCAACACTGTAACGCTGAGACCATGTTTGTTACCAGTTTGTGGGTGAAGAGACCGGGCAATGAGAGCCTCCAGAGTGCCTTGTCCCAGTTCCTGAAGGCAGGATTCAAACCCAGGTCATCTGGACCAGAATCTGGCCACCCAGCTCCAGGTTCTACTCCCTCAAACACGTGGACAGCCCTTTGACCCTGAAGAGCTGCATTTGTTATTGAAGCAAGAGCAGAAAGATAGAAATAATACATCCTTTCTTGGCGCTGGCATTCAGGTTGTGGTAAGACAATTGATAACCACGTTATTAATCCTAGAGTAAGGGCATCAGAGAGGGCCTGGAGAATGACTTTAAATTGCATAATATGAGCTGAGAAAGGGCCAGCTATGCAAAAATAAGGGGAAAGAACATCTAAGTAGAGGAAATGGGAAGTGCAAAGGCCCTGGGGCAGAATAGGCTGGTTTTGGTGAAAGAAGAGGAAGAAGGTCAGACTGGCCAGAAGGTAGTTGAAGAAGAGAGTAAACTGTGCAATGAGGTCAGAGCCTCAGGTCAGGGCCATGGTAAGGGGGGTAGGTGGTAGAGTTTATCAGACACCTACTGTATGCCCAAGGCTGTGAGGCACTGGGGAACAGATGTGGCTCTTGGCTCTGTGAAGGACGGGGTAAGATGACATGCGTGCAGGGACTTAGCACATAGCAGATGCTCCGTGGGTGTAATTTTCTCTCTTTTCCAGTTTATAAGTCATTATGAAAACTTCTCTGGGTTTCTGCCTCCCCCTTATTAGAGCAGCACAGAATGTGGTTGGCTTATCATAATAAGCTGGAAAATCGTAATTAGAGCGAGCTTGAAGCGAGGGCCCGACTAAGCAGGCAGGTGGGCAGAGTCAGCAGAGCCGGCGGCCGGTGAGAGAGCACAGCCTCCCTCCGCCTTCCTGAGCAGGCGCGCCCCACTTCCAGGGTACAGGCTTTGGAGCCTAACTGTTGGTCACCCCTTTTAAGATCCCGGGTTACAGACCAGGCCCATGACCAGGACAGTGTCTTCTGACTTGGTGACCAAAGTGGACATTCATGTTCTGCTGTGGGGGTCCCTTCTGCTGGACCTATTGGGGCTGCGAAGGCAGCTGGTGGGTGAAGTGGAGGGTGGGTTCATCTTCTGTCTTGGTTCAAGGTCACCCTTGGCCTCTTGGTGGCCTCTTTGGTAATGAGGGGACCAGGACATTTAACATATGCCAGGATTGCCTTTGATAAAAGGAGAGCCCCCAGCCTCGTTATGAGAAGTGTCCCCAAGCCCAGTGAGTCCCAAGGGCGTCGGAGGGCCGTGGCAGACCATGCTTTCTAAGTTGTCCAGTGTGGCTTGGAGAAGGAAGCCCAGCAGGGTCGCGGGAAAGGCCTGACTTGGAGGCAAGGAGTTCGTCGGTAGCTCTTTGTCCCCACAAATCGTAAGCACCAGCCTCTGTGAAAGGTTTACTATCCTCCAGTCACTGTCCCAAGGCCTGTGGGAGCACTAATGACCAACCAAGTAGGTCCCGTGGCCTTCCCCTGCCCACCCTAAGGGCAACCCTGTAACACTGGAGGCACTTTGTTACCATTTTGCACAGGAGAAATCCAGGCAGCGAGAGGGGCGGGCCTTGTCCAAGGTCCTGAAGGCAGGACTCAAACCCAGGATTCCTCCCCATTTTACAGGGGAAGAAACTAGCAGAGGGGGCTCGAAGGACGGCTGGGAACTGAGAGAGAGTTGCTGTGTTAGTCAAGGGAAGGCCACGGGGGTTTGGTGGTGGGCACCACAGACACCTGCTGCTTCCCGGGTAGTCTGTGGCTTCCCTTCAGGGTGACCCTCCCTGCCAGGATTCAGCCAACCAGGCTCCTTCCGTTCCTTGGCTCTGCTCTCTTCTGAGGCCCTGGAAGGTTTTGCCTCTAGCCAATGATGGGACAGGGAGAGGGGGAGTAGTGAGGGTTGCACGGGAAGATGTTTGGGGCCAGGCCTGGGAGTCATGTCAATCACTGCAGTGGCTGCTGGGAAATGTAGTCCTACCTTGAGTCCATGGAGCCTGGTGAGCAGTCGCTGGGGACCACACAGAGCCCGACCTTGCCCTTAGCAAGCTTGCTGTGGCACCTCCCTGTGCACCGTTCGCCGCTGAGTGCATCCTCAGGTCAACACTGAGGGACTCCCATGTCTCCAGATCCCAGGCTGGCAGTCACCTGGGCCACCTTGTGCCCAGCAAGCCCCAGGCACCTGCTGATTTATGAAAGCAGTTAGACCCAGGTTCTCCACGGGGATGGCACGGTGCCCCGGGGATCACAGCAGTGCCTGGAGGCCCTTTAGCTGCACAACTTGGCCTCCTCCCAGGATCTAGTGGGGAGAGGCCAGCTGTGCTGCTGCATGCCCCCCAGTGCACAGCCGCCCCCCACAGCAGAGGAGGAGCAGCACAAAGGTCATCGGCACCCAGGCTGAGGCACCCCTAGGTCGAATGGTGGGATTCTATGGTCTCCTGGAGCGTGGGGGACCATGACGTCCCTGGGGAACTAAGAAGGGCAGGTCAGGTTGGGCACGGAGCCTGCTGGCCCCTTTCCTGCACCTGTCTGGGGTTCATGTACCCTCCACATGGTACTGTCACCTCCCTGCGTTCCCAGTGGGCCCTCTTCAGCAGCCTCAGTGGGACAGATGAAGGGTAGAGCATGCGGGGTCCCTTCCAGGCGGATCTTCATGGCTTCCCCATCTCCAGCCGTGAAGATGGGTGCGAGCAGAGACAGCGTGTTCTGCAGACGGGAAGGTGAGCGGGGGTTTTCAAAATCAGGCCTCTGCCCTCCCCCACCCAGTGGCTTACGGGTGCTTGTCATGTGCACATAGTGACCTGAAGGGGCCGCATGGGCAGGAGGAGCCCTGGCAGCTCTTTAATCCTATTCTAAAAGATGCATTTTTCACATACTATATCATACTCCACTAAGTCAATGAGACGAGGAATAATTTATGTCATCAGTCCCGTTGCTGAATAGCGAGTGGATTCTGGGGTGTGTGTGTGTGTGTGTGTGTGTGTGTAGAGACACTGTTGGATTGAACCTCCTGGCACATATTTCTTGCCCAGTGTGTCCAAATGGTCCTGGAGCTAAAATCCCAGCAGTGGATAATTAAATCCCTGGGTTGTGTCAGGTCTATGTATCTTTCCGTTTCATTGTCCATTTGCAATCCAAAAAAAAAAAATGTGCATAAATTTTCACCAGATTAAGAAGCAGAACATTCCCAGAAATTCCCTCCCATCCCCTTTCCTTGGCCACTCCTTCCCCTGGGATAACCGTCCTGAGTCTTCTCACCTAACACCCAGGCGCCTCTTTTCAATCTCTCTGTAAATGGAATCATGCCTCCTCTTCCACCCAACATAGTGGTGACATGTATTTCTAGCACCTAGCACCTACAACTCCTGCTCTTGGGGTCGTGTTTCGGTTTGTGACTATGCCAGGCTGTTCATCCAACAAAGCACACACAGAACACCCCGGCAAAGGTGTCTGTATCCATCCTAAGAGTAGGGTGATTTGTAAACACACTAGAATGTGCCTGTCAACAGCAGCATCATTTCTATCAAGGAGTCGTTGGGGATGCCGCGTGAGCCAAGCAGCCAGGTTGGGAGCAGGGACTTAGGACATGAAGTCATCAGGACCCAAGTTCAGACCCCAGCTTTACCACCAGGCCATGGCTGGGTCCCAGCCTCGCCTCCACCTCTCACTCTGATCTGACACCTTGCCTTGCACCAGGCTTCAGGACAGACACCGCAGTGACCCACACCATAGATTGAGGAGTAGACTCCACTTGGGAACAAGGAACAATGACCGAGGACAGGCCTTAGCAAGAAAGGCAGAGGCTTGACTTCCACCTGCCATCCCTCGAGAGCTGTGACCCAGCCAGGCACTGTGACCCAGGACTTTGTGTCTGTCCTGCCGCCACTTTATGGGCAGGCAGCCTGTTGGTGGGACACCTCCAGCCTGGGTGGGATGCCAGAAACCAGAGACACAGGGGATTATGCTCATCTTTCTCCAGTGGAGGAAGCCCCGCCCCCCAGAGGCCAGGGGCACTGGTCCTAGACAGACCATGGTCCAGCACTCCTTCCTGAGCTTCAGGGGTCACTTTTGAACAGTTCTGCTCATTGCACTTACACCCTGAGCCTCAGTCTCCTTATCTCAAAAATGGGAGACCATTCAAACCCTGGCAGGTGGCCTTGAGGGTGAGACAAGATCTTGCGTACACAGGGCACAGGGGTCAGAGGACTGCTACTGTTCTTTAAGCAATGTCACTGTTATTCAGAACAAGTCTCTTTTGAAACTACCCCAGAGTATGCCCCACATTAAAAGAAAACATAAGTAGCAGAATTTTTCATCCTTGGAAGTGAGTGACATGTTTTGTAATGGTTTGGGTCTTGGAAAGCTAAGTGAGTCCACAGATGGAGCTCAGGAATGCCTCCCTCCCCCTTAATCAGAAATAAGGCATCATTCTAAAGAAATAAGGCTGTTTTCTCTGGGTATTTTTAAGGGGGTTCTATTCCCCATCTAAATGTTTGCATGAGGGGCCTTACCTTAGACCAGGAGATCTGAAATCTGGCTGTGTGTTAGGGCCAACCCAGCAGAACTTTCTAAAAAATACTGATGCCTGAATACCACCTCCAGAGATCACCACAGTGGGCCATGGATATCCCTTTCTCCACCATAATGTTTAAAAAACTCCCCCGTGACTATAGTGTATGCTTGAGATACGAATCGATGTCAGAGGTTGGCTGGAGCAGATTGCGGAATCTCCTCCCCACAGTATCCGATTGAGCAGGTCTGGGTAGGCCTGAGAATTTGCATTTCTAACAGGTCCCTGGGTGCTGCTGATGCTGCAGGTCTGAGAGCCCACTTTGAGAACCTATATCAAGCTACAGCTTATAGGCCAAATCTGGCCCACTCCCTGTTGTATAAATAAAGTTTTATTGGATCGTAGCCACACCTGTTCATAGACATACTGTCTGTAGCTGCCTTCTGTTACAACAGCCAATTTGAGAACTTGCAACAGAGACCTTAGGTGCTCCTCAGGGCCTCAGATACTTGGTATCTGTCCTTTGATGGAAAAAGTGTGTCCACTCTGGCCTAAAGTAGCACCTCAGCACTCTTTGGATCCTTTATCCCCTCCACCCAGGGGAGAATTGCCTTCTCTGATTGGGAAGAGGGTGTGCGCCTATGTAGAGGTCCCTGGTCCTCTGCTGGGTGGGGTTGCAGTGTTAAAAGTCCCCACCTGTCACAGGCAGCATTTTCTGTCACTGTTAGGGCTCCACCCTACAGGGACAAGATCTGCACCATAGCATTCAGAGAAGTTTAATCCAACAGAAGAGCAGATGTCAGGGTCCTTGTTTGTAGAAGGAACAAGGCTAGGCCATCAGGTCAGCTGACAGTCCTGCTCTTGCATCTAACTTGTATGGCTGCACCTGGGAGCATTTTTAAAACACCTGGCACAAGTCCCCCATTCCTAAACCAACCAACCGGACCTTTGGAGCTAGCTGGGGGGGTAAAGCCGGGCACTGAGGAGAGATGATTCAGAGCTTCAACAGGTATCTTGTAACTAGCTCTGGAGACATTTGCAGGGAACAGTTCCCCCGGTGCCACCGTTCCAGCAGATCTGAAACAAATGTGCAAAGACGGTCCCCATTCGGATGTTTAAATTGTGGCTGTTCATGTAAAAACAAGCACATGGCTTTACAGTCGCACCTTTAAATGCTTCCCCTCACGATGGTGTGATTCACACCCAGAGCCGAACGCCATTCTTCAACCATATTCCTCCTGACGAACGCAGGAGCCACGCGGCTCAGTCTCCACCGAGGAATAGAGGAGTGGTCCGGCAGCCCCAAAGGAGTCGGAAAGAACTGTCCATCTTGACTTCAGCTCCTAAAGAAGGCGGAAGAGCTCCTCGTCATTCCTAAGTCCCCTCCAGTTCAGAAGGGCTCCTGAGCCATTTCTCAGAGGCCTCCCTCAGCCTCCGCCTCTTCTCCCCTGATTTGGTCTGAAGCCTCTTCTCATTGCCCCTTCCTCAGACCTGGGGCTCCTCTTCTCTTGGTCTGCATAGCTCCCTGGATATCAGCAGCTTTCCTTGAGGGGCTGAGGCGAGGGGGGATTTGGTGTTAATGAAAACACATCTCATCTTTCATGCTTTTTCCCTAAGGCAGAGGTTGGAAAATCGAGGCGCTAGTTGACATTTGGAGCTGGACGATTCTTGGGTGCCAGGGGACTGTCCTGTACCTTTAGAACGTTGAGCAGCACCCTTGGGCTGGACCTACTGGATGTCACTGATGCCCGCCTCTCCACTGAAAACAGGGTGATAGATATCTCCAGACATGGCCAGACTGAGAGGGCAAAATCGGTCCCAATTGTATGAAAGAATTCAACAACTCAGCGCTGCTTACAGGGCTCAGGAAGTGGGGCTCCAACTTTGGGGCTTGTGCTTTCAATGGGTTGAGGGGTCCCAAGGCGAGGAGTCCACAGAGGGAGGAGCCCAGGGCTCCAGGGAGCCACATCTTGCTTTCTGGTCACCTGGGCATGCGGAGCTCCCAGATCTCCCCACCCAAACAGCCCACCCCTGTTTCCAGGGCCTGCCCCGTGCTCTTCAGGCCCAACCCAGGGAAAGGGGGCCCGCCCTGCCAGTGTGTGCCCTCCAGGCACAGGGAATGGAGATAATAGTAGCACTTACCGCCCAGGACTATCGTGGGGGCTGAACATTTTATTGGCAGTCCACACAGCAGGGCTGGCCCGCGGTTGGCACTGTGTAACTGTTAGACGCTGTTGTGTTGGTTTCCCTACCCGTCGTTCCTGGGCACCTTTGACAGTTTGTTTCTCCTGCTGCCGGGCCAAAAAGCAGCCACCCTTCAGATGCTGGAGACAAATGTGCTGGTCCCTAGAGACGTGGGGGCAAGGTCCCTTTGAGAGGAATCATCATGGGATTTTCCAAGGCCATTCTGACCCCTGGCACCCCTCACCTCGCATGCTGCGTTGGGGACCTGACTCCTTTTCAAACACACATGCGCACACACTACAGAGGATCCCCGGTTGACAGCAGTTTGACTTAACAATCCTTTGAGTTTACGATGATGTGAAAGGAAACTCAGACGACCATTCTGGGGATTTTCGGGGTGGGGAAGTGATTTGTTTTGTTTTGTTGAGTACCAGGGATTGAACTCAGGGCCACTCGACCACTGAGCCACACCTCCAGCCGTATTTGGTATTTTATTTAGAGACAGGGTCTCACTGAGCTGCTTAGAGCCTTGCTTTTGCTGAGGCTGGCTTTGAACTCGCGATCCTCCTGCCTCAGCCTCCCGAGCCTCTAGGATGACAGGCATGTGCTACCGTACCTGGCCAGCCATTCTGTTTTTTAAGTGCAGTTACATGAAATATCCAACAAGTGACATGAGATGTCCAATGCTTTCTTATCAAACTGACTTCTGTGAGATGGTTTTGCCGGGCTGTAGGCCAATGTGAGCGTCCTAAGCCTCTGGGAGGCCAGCTGGGCTGGGCTGTGGTGTCTGGTAGGTGGCGGGTATTAAGTGCTTGTTTTAACCTGATATTTTCAGTGTATTAGAAAGGTTCTATGGGATGTAGCTCTATCCTAAATGGTGTTATTTTTTTTCTCCGTGTATCTTTTCTTCTGATCTTGTCCTTGTGACATGGGAGGTTCGAGGAAAGTGGGGAATGGGTGAGATTTTCTTTCTGAGAT
Source organism: Marmota flaviventris (assembly GCF_047511675.1). Lineage (NCBI taxonomy): Eukaryota > Metazoa > Chordata > Mammalia > Rodentia > Sciuridae > Marmota > Marmota flaviventris. The sequence continues at coordinate 13,156,053 of NC_092516.1, read as the reverse complement.
AAGAAAGAGAGAAATGAAGCTTAGAGTTTCAATTTCTACTGGACCACGTGGTGGCTGGGCGACTCTGGACACTCTGAACCTCTGAACCTCAAATTTCCCATCTGCAAAATAGGGGTATAAACAGTACCTCCCCTAGACAGGTTGCAATGCGGATTAAATTTTATAAATGTACATAAAGTGCTTTGCTCAGTGCCCAGTACAAAAAGCTCAGTATTCGGTGTGGTCGATTTTTAATTATTATGATGTGGTTATCTAAATTGTCAGTTACTGTCGGAAGGAAAAACAAGAAGAAAGTTCTGTCTGAGCAGCTGCCATGAATCACAAAATGAGCCAAGAAAGCTCGGAAAACATCACCCTGAAGTCATGGATGAAACTTCTTAGAACAACAACAAAAGTCAGAGCTAAAGGTCGGGACTGGAGACGTGCATCTGGCAACTGGTGGTATAAATGGAGAAACTGGTGGTATAAAAGGCAAAGATCTACCTTGTTTGGAAGAAAAATCTGAAAGGAGCTTTTATGTTCCAGAAAGAAGAAAAAGAGGGAGTGCTGTAGTTTTGGGGAGTTTTGCAGAAGTTGCAAAGGGAACGGGGGTCATTGGGTTGGGACGCACCTACGGGAAGGGAGGAAGCAGGTGAGGCTCTGCAGGTGTCCTTTAGCAGTCAGCTCTGCACACCCTGAGAAGTGGGGGGACCCTTTTAAGGAAGGCCTGGGAAGCAGACCAAGGTGCATCTTGCCGGCTTAGCACATTTTTTTCCCAGAAATCCAGGAGCAATTTACCCGGCACCCACTGCTGCATCACAGGGTACAGTGTTGAGGTGTTGGGGTTCTGGCCACAATCTGCAGGTGTCCCCACCCTGTGCTGTCAGGCTCAGAGTTGCATGAAAGGGCAGCCAGAGCCCGGGCCCCAGAGGAGAGCCCACTGTTACCTTGCGAACCCAGCTTGCAAGATGAAGACCTGTCGCATCTGCTCCCGTTGGTGGAATTGAGATGTTTTTTCTTTCTTTTCTTTTAATTTGCAGTGTTTATCACACCCACATTCCAAGTCATCCAGCTTCCCTTCCAGAACCGTCTGCCTTGGCAAACGAAATTAGCAACCAAAAGAGTTTAGCTCCCACGGAGAAGAACAAATTCATTTTTACTGCAAATATCAACATGCGAGAGCCCCAACTTGCCCCTGACTCATTCAGGGCACCGGGATTTTTGACTGGAGCAGTGGGTGGTCTGCCTTCACCTGTCTGGACCTCAGTCTTCCCAGCTATAAAAGGGGCCAGCGAGAGCAGCTGCCTTGGAGAGGTGGTTCTCAGCAGGATTGGCACTGTCAGGAGAAGATACTCTTGCTTGTTACAGTGTAGGGCTGTGTGTACTGGCACGGGTTACTGACACTTGGCATCCAGTGGCCAGAAGTGCCACTGACCATGTTTAGGACTGCCCATCATAGCACAGAGTGAATCGACCCAAAATGTGCACAGTGCTGAGAATGAGAAACCTGCTTTAGAGGGCGTGGTGTGGATTCCATGCATTAATCTATGAAACGTGCTTAACACATAGTAGGTGCTCAGTAAATCAGTATTGCTTCTTGGGCTCCTCCAGAGCCTGCCCTTGGGACCCAGTGGTTCCCTGACCTGGGTGGCTATGGTGATCGGCACCACAGAGGTAGACAGATCTGTCAATAACTCTTAAGTTAAAAATTCATTTCAAATCTGCAATGATTTTGCTGTAAAATACAGTAAATAGATTCTTACAGAAAGCCTGAGAATTCCTCCCCATGAATTTTGTGCACCAGCTGTGTGTCATCTGTTCTAATGCATGTTTGGGGTGGAGGGTTTGCTTGTTAGTTTTTTTTTTTTTTTCCTGCTATAATCTGGGTTGTTCAGGTTGTTGGGAAATGGGTTCCTGATGACCAGGGGGCACTTGGAGTCAATCCATTATCCAGTAATACATTCATGTCTACATTCCAATATGGCCCCGGTAACAGTGAGTAGGAGAAATGGGGTAGGGAGGTGCTTAGAACAAAAATTGTAGTTCTGAATATTTCTAAAGAGAGGAAATTTAGGGCCCTAGTTATAAGGAATTGGCTTCTTTTGCATGTTGGTTGCTTCAAACGCTGCTAGCTGTTTGACTCGGTTTCCTTAGCCATTAAGGGAGGGGGCAGGGGTCTCTGTCTCATTGTCTCTCATCCCTGTTTTGGATTCTAGATGTCAAATCTTAATACTCTGTTCTCTCCAGCAACACACTCCAGCCAGGGAGGGCGAATCTTGGTATTCTCCCAAGAGACTAGAAGTCATTAGTTCTACATCAGCTTCAGCTTATAAATTTGCATTTTAAATTTTGAATTTTTTTTTTCAAAAATGTTCCGGGTGCCCTCACTCTACCAAGTGATCTGCAAAGGCTGATGCCTGCCAGTCAACTCAGATGGCCGGGACAGCGCTGCCCTCCCCTGGGGAGGGCTGCGTCCCTCCAGCGTGCCCACCTCGCCTCCCCAGAGCCAAGTGATTCACCAGCCAAGTTACTTTGCAAATTGGGATAAGACGCGTAGGCTATTAGACTTCCTTTTCGTTTTCTTCCCTTCTGGCGATTTAGATGTGAATTCTCTAAGAGCCACTTATTTTTTTTTTTCTTTGTTTTCTTTCCAGAATATGTACTGGTGATAAGAAGTTCAAACTGTACATACTTACGTAATACAGAAATTATAGCGATTTCGCTCTAGAGAAAGTTGCTCTCCACCGCTGGGTGAACTGACACTCTTCTATACAGAGTTTTCTTCACATGTAAATCTCTGCTTTATCAAAAAGAGGTTGTATTTACATGTACAGTTTTGCAACCCCCTTTTGTCTCCCAGCAATGTCGTAGAGACTTTTCCATCTCATGTACTTGGGTATGTCTCATTTTTAACAGTAATGTGGATTTCCATGCTATTATTACATGAGATTCTTAGCGCTCCTCAGGGTCAGTGTAGGCACCTCCCAAAGTGGATTCTCGGATGATCACTTGCCCCACAGAAAGTAGCACTAAGGGAGTGGGGAGATGAGATAAGAAAGGATTGTGAGGGTCGGGGTTGTGGCTTAGGGGTCGAACACTTGCCTAGCATGTGTGAGGCACTGGGTTCGAATCTCAGCACTGCATAGAAACCAGCAAATAAGTGATTGAATAAATAAATAAATAAAATCTATTTTTTTAAAAAAGGAAGGATTGTGAGTTCAAAGCCAGCCTCAGCAACTTAGAAGTAACTTAGTGAGACCCTGTCCCAAAATATAATAAAATAAAAAGGGCTGTGGATGTGGCTCAGTGGTTAAGAGCCCCTGGGTTCAATTCCTGGTGCCCTCACCCCCCCACACACAAAAAAAAGAAAGGGGGGCAAACCAGTTGGGGACATTTGATGAGCGAGGGGTCTACAGTCTACAAGGTCTTCAAAACCACCCTCTGGTTCACTAGAGGGACTCACAGAATGGAACAAAGCCATTGTGTTCATGGTGACAGTTGATTATAGCAAAAGGATTCAGACAGAATTCAGACATGAGTCCAGTTCATGTTGGATTGCAATCCCCAATGTGATGTCAAGAGCCAGGCCTGGGGGTGGCCATTAGGTCCTGAGACCCACGCTCCCAAAAGGAACCAGTGTCCTTACAAAAGACACCAGGGAGCTGGCTTGTCCCTTCTACCATATTGGAAAGTGGTGAGAAGACACCATGAGGAAAAGGGCCCTCACCAGAGTCCAAATTCGCCAGCTCCTTGATCTTCTCAGCCTCCGGAACTATAAGAAATAAATTTTCTTTCTTTCTTCCTCTCTTCCTTCCCTTCCTCCCTTCCTTTCTTTATTATTATTATCTTTTTGGTACCAAGGATTGAATCCAGGGGTGCTTTACACTGGTAAAGAGCCACATCCCCAGTCACCCCCGCCCCTTTTTTAAAAATATTTTTTAGTTGTTGATGGACCTTTGTTTTATTCACTTATTTATCTGCGGTGCTGAGAATCGAACCCAGTGCTCACACACACTAGGCAAGTGCTCTGCCACTCAGTTGCCTAGGCCCTTGCTAAGTTACTGAGGCTGGCTTTGAACTCACAGTCCTCCTGCCTCAGCCTCCCGAGCCACGGGGGAGAAATAAATATTCTGTTGTTTATAAGCCACTCAGTTTTTGGCATTTTGTGATAGCACCCTGAACAGAATGACATCATTCCTGCTCTGTAGCCGAAAAGCGACATTATGTTAAAAAAAAAAAAAAATACATGAGCAAATGGGTTTGGCAGTGTTCCAATAAAACTTTATTTACAAAAACAGGTGGTGGACCGGATCCAGCTTGGAGACTCTACTTTGCCAAACCCGTCTGTGTAAAATATACTTGTATGTGCATTTGTGCAGAAAATTCTGTGGGATAACAGTCCTCTAAGGGAGTGTGTTGGGATTCAAGTTAGGACACTTTTATTTTGAACAGATACTCCAAAAGTCGAACCAACTTGCTCTTCCAGCAAGAGCACATGAGAGTCCTTAAGATTTCCTTTCTTAAAGCCCTTTTCCCCCCCAGGTTTGGTGGCGCATGCCTGTCATCCCAGCGGCTTGGGAGGCTGAGGCCGGAGGATGGCGAATTCAAAGCCAGCCTCAGCAAGGTGCTAAGCAACTTAGTGAGACCCTGTCTCTAAATAAAATACAGAATAGGGCTGGGGATGTGGTTCAGTGGGCGAGTGCCCCTGAATTAAAAAAAAAAAACAAAGCCCTTTCCCAAGGACATAAAACCCATACCCATTTAGGTATGTTATTCATTGATATCCTCAAGCTTTGGACACAGGGAGAAGGAGAGAATGTTTTGCCCCTGGAAGAAAAAAACAAATGAAGCCTAAAACAGTCTCATAATTGTATTCTGTTAGATCTGAGGCCCTCAGGGAAGGGGAGTCTGGAATTCATTCTTGTTTGGTGACCTCCAACCTGTATCCCCCACTAAGCATGTTTCAGAGAAGTCCTGAGTGCTCCCTGTTTTTAAAATTGTTTTTCAAGTGCGTCAAAGAGCCTTAATCCTTTATTAAACAAAGATTCTATTCCTGACATTTCCCTTCTTTTGTAAGGGATTTTCATGTAAATGAAGTCCACCTGTGTGTACTGGGCACATTACCAAATGTACAAAAAACATACATGGTCCATTTTTTCCCCCACAGAGCTGACCCGGCACAGGACCCCAGGAGGGACGTGGCTTTGCGTTTGACTGATCCTACGTCATTAGGTCTTCTTGGTTATTAGATATTGGATGGGGGCGAGAGGGTCTTGTCTTTATTTTTCCACTCCTCTTTTTTTCCCCCCCATTTTTATCATTTGAAATGCTTGGCATGAGCCCCACGGGGGAGAACGGGGCTCGTTAGTGTTCAAGCTCTGTTTGGGGCTGCATATTTTAGCTGTTTTATCTGATAATCGGCCTCCCTCCTGGGATCCCGCCTGCCTTGGCTCGGCTCACGCTGGGTGAGTGTGTGATCTTTCCCCCTCTGCGGCCCTTCATTTATGAGCGACACAGCCTGCTCCCCCATTAGCGGGCTGCTATGCTTCAGCTACCCACATGCACGTAAAGAATTAGACAGAACTTGGCCGGGAAGATAAATCAAGCGAACCATCTCATTAGGGCTTAAAAGACATAAATGAAGCTTGTGCTGGGAATTTACAAAGAAGCCTTCCAAGGAGACGGGCCTCACCCAGGTGGCAGAAGTTGCCCCGGCCGCTTCTCTCAGCAAAGTCGCCTTCTTCCTGGGACAGAAGTTCAGGACCCAATGGCGGTGCAGTCGTTATTGAGCACTTGCTATGAAACCACTTGCTAGGGACCCGGTGATGGGAGCTGGGAGCTTTCCACACACGATGTCCTTGGAACCTCACCTCGACCTGTGAGATGACGTCCTACTAGGAATCCTCTTGCACCAAAGAAGAATCTGAGGTTCAGAGAGATTACCTTCCTCGCCTCACAGTCACAGGGCTCTGTCAAAGGACAGAGCTGGGTTTCACCCCAGAGCTTAACCCTGGTGGTTCTCATGGGGATGAATGACTGTCTCCCCACCTTCGGGAGACTTTTAGGGTGAGGGCTGCTCTTAACATCTAGTTGCTAGACCCCAGAGATGCGGCTACGTTTCTTACAATGCACAGCAAAAGGTCATCCAGCCCACAGCGCCAACAGGGCCAGCACTGAGCAGCTCAGGGGTGCCCACTCAGCTGGACTGCAGCGGCTCACGGGAACAGCTTCTAGAACCATCCACTGCTCTGAGGCAGCCTGGCGAGGCAGGGGACCCTAAGTGCGTAGTGACAGGAATTGCAGCTACCTGGCTGAAAGGGGAGCCAGGGAAAGACTGGGCGGTGGGAGCAGGGCCTGTGTGGTCAGGGACAACAGGACACCCCATGTGGCTTTTGCAGAGAGACTCGCGGGAAGAGGAGGGGAGGGAATCGGGGAACTCTGTCCACGAAAGAAACAGACCCCGACCCCAGAGCAGCGAGCCCATACGCAGAGGCGCAGTGTGGCGGCTAACGGTCTCTGTCTTGTCCCTGCTCTCTGTCCCGTCCCCCCTTCTCTCCCCTCCTGCGCCCTAGTGTTCGGCCACAACATGAAGAGCAGCAACGACTTCATCGGGAGGATTGTCATCGGCCAGTACTCCTCGGGACCCTCCGAGTCCAACCACTGGCGACGGATGCTCAACACCCACCGCACGGCCGTGGAGCAGTGGCACAGCCTGAGGTCACGGGCGGAGTGTGACCGCGTGTCCCCTGCCTCCCTGGAGGTGACCTGAGGGCCGCAGGGGCCACGGCTTTCAATTGCTTAAAGAAAAAAAAAAAGACAGAAAAAATGTGTCACCTCCCTATTCCATCCACACCTGCTCACACTCCTCCGCACAGACACACACACACACACACACACACACACGCTCACCTACGACCTCTCAGAACCGAGAGGAAGCAGATTATTGACCACACAACGGCCGCCCTCACTGAGGGAGGCCTGAGAACTTTCTAGAAGCCCCGTGACATCTCGAGCGCTGAGTGGGCCAAGGGACTTACTGCCAGCGCTGCTCCTGTTGATGCCCTTGTCCCCAAATGCACTTTGTACCCCGAGGGGAGAAAGGGCCTCCTGAGTGAGCCAATCTCCAAGACTAAGTTGAGCGAGAGTTTGGCCAGCAGGTGGGAGCCCTGATCCCCCCCGTCCTGAAACCCATCCCTGGACAGGCGGCCGTTCCCTGGGGCTCTCCAAACCCAATACCTCTCTCCAAAGGTGTAAGTATCGTCGTCTCCTCCCTAGTGACTGTCACATAGAGATTAGACTATTTGGAGAAACCAAATAGCCACACACACGCAGAACTACCCCAAGCGTGAGAACCCTCTCCTGGCTGAACTGAACCTGTCCTTGTGTCAGCTTACCCCAGGGGACTGACTCCCCAGGGGCCTGTGCGTGTCTCTGTGTGCATGTGCCCCTCCGCTGAACACTTCTGTGCCTACGTGTCCTGGAGAGCAGGTACCGGCCAGGACCCCCGCCCTGAGCATGCCCTTCTGTCCACCTCCCGCACCCTGTGAGATTTCACCCAGTCCCCGTGTCCTCTGTCTGTCGAAGACCCCTCCCCCTCCGGATGTGTGTGTGTGTCGAGTCACTAGGACGTGATAGGGAAAAGCTGACGTTTTCTGACCGAATCCTGGCGATGAAGACCCACCAGGGACTCCCGTGGAGTCACGTGGCCACACACCCCATCCATGATCACCTCCTTCTTAACCACACTCGGAGGAGCTTGGTGTGTCCGTGTGTGGACCGAGTCCCCTCTCACGTGCTGAGGAATTAGTGTAGAATTAGCACAGGTCTCTCCCTCTCCCTGTTGGATGCTTCTGTGTCTTTCCCCCCAGTGTACCGTCTAGCGTGATGAGGAGCTGTTTATTGAAATTAAAGATTATTTATTTGTGCCATGTATTGGTGTTTTTTTTTTTTTTTCCTTCGTGAACGTGGGATAGAAAGGATGGAGGGGCTGGGGTGGTGGCTCAGTGGTAGAGCACTGGCGTACAGCCTGCCATAGTGGGATCCGACAGCCAGTCATGCTGGACCTTGTGGGTAACATTAGCGTGGGGTCCTGGAAGGAAGAACAGCTAAAACATCAAAGTGTATTGATCCGAAGACTGAGAGGAGAATCTGCCAAAAGAGAAGACAAGTGCCCGGAAATTAATCCCAAGTAGTTGAAGCAACAGGGGAAGTTCTGGCTTCAGGCATAGCTGGATCCAGGAGATCACGTGAGGCTTCTGTTTTCTCACTCCATCTCTGGACCGACTCTTCCCATTTATATGAGCATCATGGTTGTCATGGGGATTAAGCCCAGGGCTTGATGCATGCTAAGCAACAGCTCCTGTTCTTAAGGCCCAGGTTAAATTGTCCCTCCCTTATTTCCAAGACTGAAATAAGCGCTCCTTCCTGACCTCCGCATGACAAAGGCTTGTGTGCCTATTTAACCCTTTGTACTAACATCTCCCACTTATTGGTGGCCGTCCATGAGCCACGCAGTGTGCTAACCCAGTACAGGTGCTATCTCATTTAATCCTTATCGCAGCCTTTTGAAACCGAAGCTTTAGGACATTAGGTGGCACACTTCATGTCACCCCAATGCTGACAAATAGGAATACAGACTATTTCCCCATGGCTCACACACTGGCACTGGGACTCTTTGCTCCAAAACTGCTTGACTTGACCCAGGTAAATGCCACGTGGACTGAGATGTGTCACCCCCTCCTGGCCACATTGGGTATTGCAGGAAGGGACCTGGGGGGTCTCCGGTGACTCCTGCTCTGAAGTGATTTGGGGTCAGTTATGTCCTCAGGAGAGGACGGGAGGGACGGCTTCCTTGCTGTGGTGGAACAGAGGTCAAAAGCATGAGTGGATCGAGGGAGGACAGGGGTACGGTGGCGTTCAGGACAAGAGATGGGGTGCTCGTCAATGGGGCCGGGGCTCTAGTGCCAAAAGAACCCTGGTTCCAGTCCTGCGCCCACCACTCCTTCCCTGCGTCCCTTGCACAAATCCCAAACACCTACCAACAGGTTCCTTTTTGTCCTGAATTCCTCAAAAACCAACCCCAGGGGAAGGACTTGGGTGCAGATAGTGCCCTGGGGGGGACCGAGAAAAGACCAGGAGAAGAAAAGCAGCTGCGCTCATCAGCAGGGGGCCGGGCCGGGGCTCAGTTGTGCCGCCCGTGGATACGCTTGTGGGGAAGGTGGAGGACTTACCTGCTGACCCTTGTCCCTCGGGCTTGAGGTTTGCCCCTAGAGGGACTCATATTTGGCCTGTGGCCTGCGGGCTGAGCAAGGCCAGCCCTGGATAGAGAGGTGGGCGCCCTTGACCTTCATGGCCCAGGTCCCTGCAGGCCCCACCCAGGGGAACCGAGGGACACTGGGATAGTGGCAGATGGGCACCTGCTACCCTCTAGGAATCACAAGGGGATTGACGAGGCACCGTGGGAAGTGCCACCTCACTTGCCCCCCCCCACACTGCAGCTTCCAGGGGACCTGGTCATCTGCTTCACCCTAGGGGAAGCCGGGGTTTACTGGGGTAAGTCGGGAGCAAGCCGTGGTGGGGCTTGAAGACCAGCCAGGCCTCCCCGACCAGAGCCTGGTGTGGTTTGAACCGTGTCCCCCCAAAAGACGTACTGGAACCCTCACCCCCAGGACTTCAGAACGTGGCCTTGTTTACGGACAGGGTCTTACAAAGCTAATGGAGAGGAAGTGAGGCCGCTGGGGCCATCCCTGACATTGTGGCTGGTGTCCTCATGCAAGGCGGGATTCAGACACAGACGGACACACGGGGAAGATGGTGTAAAGACAGGGAGACAGGCCACGTGCCTGCTGAGGAGAGGAAACAGATTCTCACCGGGCCCCAGAGGAACCCACCCTTGCCTATACCTGGACCTCAGGCTTCCGGCCTCCAGAACGGAGACTGTGAGCCCGCCAGTGTGGGGCACTGTGTCCAGGCAGCCCGTGCACACTAGTTGGCCTCAGGAACCTCTGATTCAACCAACCAATGATCAAAAAAAAAAAAATGTTTTAATTGCATCTGTATTACACACGCACAGACTTTCCATCTGTGCTCAGTCCCTAAACAATGCACATAACGGCTATTCACATAACGTTGGCCTCGTATTGAGGATCGCATGTAATCCAGAGATGGCTCCGGGTGTGAGGGAAAGACCACAGCATTCTGTGGAAGGGACTGGTGCACCTGCAGATTTGGGTATCTGCGGGGCAACCTGGAACCAGGTCCCCTCCAACACCTAGGATTCAGAGAGGGTGTGGCCAACGACTGCTGGAAAACAGGGCGTCCAGCGCACGGGGCTGATGGGCAGGTTTGCTGGGTACCTGGTGGTCCTCGTCACCGGGCACACCTCTGGCTGCGTTTGCTGGTTGACTGGAAGGAACAGTGTTAGGACAGACCAGAGCCACGTCTCCAGGAATAGAGTTTGTCAGGAGATGAGAGAGTGTTGGAAGGGGACAGGGGATGGAGTTTCTATAGAAACCAGGGCCCGAGGTGCTCTGTTGTGGGCTACCCACCGGTTTTAATTAGCATCCTCCTCCCCCTCAGGTAGGAGGTGGGAAGAGAGAGACACGGGTCACTCAGACACCCTCTTTGAGGTGTGGGGACCTGAGTTCAAAACAGCAGTGGTGGGCGGGAGCAGCCGTGGAGAGTTAAAGTCACCTTTTATGCTCTGTCTCCTGGATCAAAAGGCATGGGCCTCCTCCTTCCTCCTCGTAGCAACTCTGAGCTCAGGCCCCAGCCCAGGGCGCCTCAGGAATTCGGTCCCACACACCCTGGGACCTGACAGAAGTCGCCGACTCCTGCCCAGCCCTGCTCAGAGGGTTCAGATCCTGGAGAACCAGGAACAGCTATATTCGGGCACTGGTGTTTCTCTCCCAGCAAGCTCTCTGTTCCTGTCTGCTTCTCTTCCACTGCTAGTGGGATAGCTCTCCTTTTTCAGTGTTCAAAAATACTATTTAGAAATAACTTCAGAATGATTAGAAGGTAAAAACTGATACCTAGAAAGAAGAACGAAGGGCAGGTTGGCTCCCCCGTTATCGTTTGGGCACTGTGTTAGATTTCCATCATTATAACGAAATGCCTGAGGCAGGATACTTATGAAGAAAAGAGGTTTATCACAGTTTTTGAGGATCAAAGATCAAGATCAGGTAACCCTGTTGGCTTGGCCTCTGCTGAGGGCAGCGGATGGTGTCACATCATGCGAGAGTGTATGTAGGAGCAAGATGTCGCTTTTCAAACCAGGAAGGGGGGCGGGGGGCTGGCTTGCTGCTTCAAAACCTTAAGGGGTTGCAGGAGAGCTATCTTAATCCCTTTTGTGATAGTCAGCTTTTTGTCACTGGAATCAAAATACCCCACCAGAGCAGTTTGGAGGAGGAAAGGTGTATTTTGGCTCCTGGTTTCAGGGGTTCAGTTCATGGAGGTCTGGCTTCATTGTTCTGGGCCCAAGAGGAAACAGGGTGTCATGGTGGAAGGGTGTGGCCGAGGAGAGACCTCCGCTCATGGTGGCCAGGAAGCAGAGAGAGGGAGAGAGACCACAGGGAAGATGCGCCCTCCCAGGACACGACCCCAGTGACCCCCCCCTCCAGCCACCCACCTGCCTACAGTCACCCCCAGTCAGTCCATTCAAACGAGGTTACGGTTCTCAAAATTAATCACTTCCCCTCTGAATATTTCTGCATTAACACGGAAGTTTGGGGGGACACCACATATCCAAACCGTATCTCCTTCAAAGGAAAGTCCTCACAAGGACACGAGGACCTCCCCTTCCCGATACTGCCACCCTGAGTGCCAAGCTCCCAACATAGGGACCCTTGGGGGCACCCCAACCACATCCAAACCACAGGAGGTAGTTATGTTATTGCCCGGTTCTACACCTTCCTGTCCAGTATTTTCCTGAGTGACCTAATGTCACCGACATACAGAGCATTTATCAGGTGCCAAGCGTTTTTCTGAGCCCTTGTACGAGGGAGGTATCGACTTGTTCCCATTTTGCAGATGAGAAGACAGAGGCCGAGGGGGATTAAATAATCAGTGCCTAGTCACACAGCAGCAGGTCTAGAATCCAAGCATGGGCACTTCTGAATTGAAAGCCGCGAGATGCGTCGGCATCATCACACCTTGTACAGTGGCGGTGAAGGGACGGGGCTGTAGGTAAACCACGATTCTTAAACGCTTTTTTCAGGCTAAGAAATTAAGATAGATATAGAGATGGATGGTATAGTTGGACATGATTGATAAAGAGATGAGAGTGGTGAAAAACAGATGATAAATGATGGAAATGATTGTTAATTATAGAGATATACAGATGACAGAAAGAGGTGAGAGATGACAGAGATGATTGATAGATGCAGAGCTATATAGGTGAGAGCGATGATCAATCAATTGATCCATCAATAGATGGATCTTCACTGAATTCCTCAGGCTGCCACAAACACAATGTCTGTGTGTGTGTGTGTGTGTGTGTGTGTGTGTGTGTGTGGAGGGACATAGTACCTCTCATTAATTACAATTTTAAGAAGCCAGAGAATATAGATTGTGTACAAAAGATCCTTTCTACCCCCAAATGACAGTAAAGATCATCTGGTTAAAGGAAGTAAGATTGAAGCCTAGAGCAAGGCAAACCATGGCCCATGGACTGAGTCTGGCCCCCTGTCTGTTTTTGTAAATAAAGTTTTATTGGAACACAGCCAGGCCCATTCCTGTGTCTCTGGCAGAGTTAAAGTCGTGAGAGAGACTACATGCCCCCCCCAAGCCTAAAGTATTTACTGTCTGGCTGTTTAAAAAGTTTCCCTACCCCTGTCTAGAGCAATGTTTCAGAAACTACTATGCACACAACCCCCTGGGGACAAATCAAAATGCAGATTCTGACTCCACCAGTCTGGGCGGGGCTGGATTTTCTACTGCTCAAGAGCTCTAGGACCACACTTGGGTTTGTGCAAGGAATAAATGTTTTGTGGGTTTCTATCCAGAGAGGAGACGTGAACTGACTCACCCAAACCTCCAGACATCACATTAGTTTTCAAATCAAAGGTTCTCCCTGTGCGGAAGGCTTTCCAGGGGCCTGTGTGGACCCCACTCCTCCATACCTGGAATGTTCATGTGCACGGGCACACTGCTCCCATTTGAATGTCTGTCCCCTCTCAACTCACACTGAAATGCGGTTGTCACTGTGATGCCATTGGGAGGGTGCTCGTCCCTCTGCTCTCTCCAGCTCCTCATGAACTGGTGCAGCAGGCAGCTGTGAGACCTTGACATTGAACTTTCCAGCCTGAGAACAGTGAGCCAGTAGCTTCTGCTTATTATAAATCAGCCAGCCTCAGGGGCTGGGGCTGGGGCTCAGCGGTAGAGCGCCGGTCTCGCATGGGGGAGGCACTGGCTTCGAATCTCAGCACGACATAAAAATAAATGAATAAAATTTTAAAAAGATCCATCAACATCTTAAAAAAATTTTTTTAAAAATTAGCCAGTCTCAAATATTCTGTTAGAGCAGCACAAAATGTACTCAGCCAGCTGTGTGTGATTGACAGGCAGCCCCAGGAACGTGACAGCAGGGACCTGCGAACCAGCTCACAGGCTGAGAGTCCATGAGGATAAAATAGCCCAACTTTCTCCTGTCGGGTATTTATATCGTGTACCAACCTTTAATAAGTCAGCTTGGGGGTTGTGTTTATAACAGGCACAATATATTAGTATGGTCAGCAATGCTTAGACAATAGGTGTGTCCTACCTAGGAATAAACACACACACACACACACACACACACAGGGGTGTGCATTTGTACAACCGATTGGAGGCAACTGGTCTACCCAGGGCACACCGCAGATTGGAATGGGGCTGAATTGAGCCATATCCTGAGTCAGACCAAGGCAGACTTTCAGCTCCGGTGCCGGCTGTGTGGGCACAAGTTATTCCTCACAGGCACAGCAGTGGGTGTTTCAGAGAGAAAAATGAGTGACTTGGAAACCAAATTGACACATTCCAGTCCTGCCCGTGGATGCCAGCTACCTGACGGAGCATTTTTGGAAGAAAAAAAAGTGACTGCGGCCAGGAAAAGTCTTGCACCAGATCAAGAAAAATGATGACAAAATAAGCCCTCATTTAAGGAGCACCTACTCCTTGCCAGCATCTGTGCCAAATAGTATAAATAAATTATTTCATTTAATCTTTGTGAGGTCTGCACTTTTTTACCCCCCATTTTATAGAGGAAGAAACTGAGGTTCAGAGAGGCCAGACAACTTGTCTAAGGACACACAGAATAGGAGAGAGATTTTTATTTTTATTTATTTTATTTATTATTTTTATTGTTGTTGCTGTTATTTGGTGCTAGCGTTGAACCCAGAGGGACTTTACCACTGAGCTACATCCCCAGCCCTTTTTATTTTTTTTCTTCTGAGACGGGGTCTCACTAAATTGTTTAGGGCCTCACTAAGCTGCCGAAGCTGGCCTTGAACTTGCAGTCCTTCCTCCTCAGCCTCCCAAGTCACGGGATTACAGGCGTGCACCACCAAGCCTGGCAAGATTCTGATTCTGAGGCAATATTAATTCTCCATAACTGCAATGAGATCCAAGTGGATTTCAAACATTTGCGTATGAATAAATCACACAGCAGAGCTGGGTACAAAGGCCGGCATTGGCTCTTTGTTGAGCGCACACCCCTGTAACCCTGTTGAACCTTCTACAGGTTGAACCTTGAACCTGGAGGCCCCTGGACAGATCCAGGTGCCTTCAGGGTAGACCAGTGGGTGGGACCTCAGTGTCCCCAAGCTCATGGACCCTGCCCGATGCGGCACGTTTCTCAGCCCCAGGCAATTGATTGTTCTCCCTTGGAAATGATGACTAAGTCTTTTCCAATATTCAGACTTTTAACAGGAGGCAGAAATATGCAATTCTACTGAAAATCTCCTAATTTTATGTCCTGACTTTTTTTTTAAATTTTAAAACACTGTATGAACCAAACAAATCCCACCCATGACTCAGGAGACCTCCACACTCGACATTCCCCTGTATTTCTACCTTCTGACACTTCTTCTCTCCAAGGGCGAGAGATGCTTTATGTCCTGGGGGAGGCTGGACGGGAGACTCCTGACCGCCCTTACCCAGGAGGAAACTGAGAGAACACAGGCCCCAGGCCACACGGTGGCTCCCAGCACGGTTCTGAGGGAGGCTGGCCCTGGGCTGCTGGCTCTCTGGGGTCACTCAGAGTTCCCTCCAGCGGTGCAGAAAGGAGGGAGGAGGGGGGAGGAGGGGACTGGGGTCCACCCTGCCCGCCTAGGACAGCCCTGAGGAGCTCTGCTGTTCCACTCCAGCGGAAGCAGCTTGCTGGGGCTCAGGATGCAGAGGTGGGGGCTGTGGGCCGCAGCCTCTCTGAGCCTCCTCTGTGCCCAGGCCTTTCCACAGACAGACATCAACGTCAGCCCAGGTGAGCCCAGGGCAAGGGAGGGAGCAGGGGCCGAGGGGGACACTCAGAGGGATTTCAAGGTCCACCGTGGAGGCCAGGCTGCAGGCCGGCCTGGCCAGAGGAATGGCTGGGGGTGGGGTGGGGGGTGGGCCGAGCCTCGGGAGAGCTCCCCTCCCCCTCCAGGGCCATTCTGCCAGCCCAGACCTCTGCATTCCTCGGTTTAAATCCACTTTTGCAGTTTACAGACCCTGCGACCCGGGCGAGCTTCTCAATCTCTCCAAGCCTCAGTTTGTTCTAGAAAGTGGGGATGGCACGGGGACCGACTCAGGGCATTTTTGTTAGGGATTCAGCATCGGGGTCCCCCACCCCCATCATGATTGTGACGGCCATTCCCAGGGAGCACTCGGACCCGCTGCTTTTTGCCACCACTGAGGTTGGACAGGCAGATTGGACATGGTTGTCCCTCTGGTGTCCCTCTAGCAGCCCCTTAGCACCCAGCTCTGTAGGTTTTGTGGCATGTCCCCGGGTATCAGGACCCACCAGCCTCAACTATGTGGCCTCCCAGTGAGTGTCCCATGAAGGGCCTCCGTGAGCCGGATTTCTCCCACTTTGCAAAAGCGAGGCCGGAGAGCCGACTCTGGGGACCCCCGTCCGCAGAAAAAGGGTCCCGTCTTCTACAGTCTCCCCCGGCTGGGCCTTTCTTTGCCTGACACCTCTCCAGCTTCTCTCCCAACATTCTTTAAAAGATACAATAATATCGATAACAGCGATGAAGATTCACACAGCCCTTTCTCTGTGCCAGAGACAGTTCTGAGCACTTTTTACATACGAATTTGTTGTATTCATTTATTTATTTAACCCACACCCTATGGCGGGCGGAGATACTACATTTTCTTTCTTAACCTTCATTAAAGTGAAACTCGTAATGAAATCCCTACGAGGAGATCCTCATCAGGCCAATTATTGGGCTGTTTGAATAGGGGTGCTAGGGTTGTTAGATAAAATACCAGTAGGTTTCTTCTTTTTATTAGTTATAAGTATATCCTAAATATTGCATGGGACACACTTATAAGAAAAATCCGTGGTTGTTGATCTGAAATCCACATCTAAGTAAGTACCCCCCTTTTTTTCTGTTTTGCTTTTGTTTCAAATCTGGTGACCCTCCTGGTAAGAACGAGGGGTCCTCGTGGTTTTGCAGGCAAACCTCGAGGGGCTTCCGTTCTGCCCAAACCCGCTGGGTGTATTAGTGGGCTCCAGCTGGCCCAGGAAGACATCCCAGACTGGGATCTGAGACAGCAGACACTATTTCTCACGGTCTGGAGACGGAAGGTCCAAGATCAAGGTCCTGGTGGATTTGGCTCTTATAATGCCACCACAGAGTGCCCCACTCTTGTGACTTCAACTACCCGAACCACATCCCAAAGACCCCACCTCCCAGTGCCACCACATCATCACGCGGAGGTCAGGGAGTCCATGTGAATGGGGTTGGGCACAAATATTCTGTCCACAGCAGCGTTTTTCCAACCCTGACCTTGGGTCTTGATGGCTCACCTGTATGATGGGCAAGGAGGACAGATGCTGGACAGGATATCCTGGAGGGGCCCCTGGTCTATCCCAGAGGGTCTGGGTTTCTTCCTCTTGGGTACACCGCCCATCATTCAGTGCAGAACAGGTGTCCGTCACTCATCCCCGGCTTCACTCCCCACCCTGAACACTCGGCTCCCAGGTTTTCTTTGGGGAAGAGCCTCAGGCACCTCTTGGGAGGACTGATCCAGACTACACGCTTCCCCCAAGCCTTTCCTCCCAACTTGCTTCGGATGACATTGTTGAAGTGGGTTAATGAATATGAAGTGCTTTTAGGAGGGTCTGACACCCAGGGACAGCCACGCAAATATCTGCTATTATGATTCTTCAAACCAGAAAAAAAAAAATGTCCTTTCCCTGGCCCCTGGGCCCAAGAACTCTCCATGACACAGGAAATGAGAGCAAAGCGTTTGGGAACTCACTCGGGACCTGCTCTTGCAGGGTTTCTGGGACGCAGATGGGAATTAGTCATTAGTAGCCTCTTCCTCTCCCAGGAACCTGCATCGCACGTCGGCTCTGGGGAGGTTCTGGGACCTGAGCTGCTTCTGCTGTAACAATACCTAGTGTTTACTAGAATACCCACCAGGAGTCAGACACTGTGAGGGTGTGGATGTGAGCTGTCCCCAAAAGCTCACGGGTGAGTCAATACAAGGTGGAGAGGAGAAACGATGGGTCATAGCCTTAACCTGATCAGTGGATTAGTCCCTGGTGGGGCTACCTGAGTGGTGACAGGAGGCAGGGGGGTGTGGCTGGAGGAGGTGGGCATTGGGGGCGTGGCCTTGGGGTCTATATTTGTATCTGGAGAGTGGAGTCTCTCTCTGTCTGCTCCCTGATCCCCATGTGAGCTGCTTCCCTCTGCCACACTCTTCCCCCATGATGTCCAGCCTCACCTTGAGCCCTGAGGAATGGAGTCCGCTGTCTATGGATTGAGATCTCTGAAAATGTGAGCCCCCAAAGAAAGTATTCCTTCCCTACAGTTGTTCTGGCCAGGCCTTAAAGTCATCGCAGTGAAAAAGCTGACTAAAACAGACACTCTCTCCACTGGGACGTAGGCACTATTGTACCACCATGCCCATTTTACAGATGAAGAAACTGAGGGGCGAAAAGCCAAGTTTTCAGTGAGGCTCATCTAACTCCAGAGTCTCAGCTCTTAAACTGGAGCACAGAGTGCCAGAAGCTGGCTGTACCTCTCTCCTAGAGTAGACCGGATCCTGGAGTGTACCTTGGACACTCTGGCCCATTCCACTCCTCCTCTATGGTCCCAGGTACTCTACATATTTGTAGAATACTTAGTATATGATGATTTTTTTTGCCCCGTATGTTCCTCCCTGTGAGCAACTCAGAGGCACACATTTCAAGTCATATGGGCACCCAGGAAATGTGGATTTATTTGCTTAATTAAATAATTGTTAAATTTGGTGTTTGATTCATGGTCATCTCTTAGCCATGGTAGAAAATGGATTCCAGGACCCCCATGGGGCCCCAAAATCCTGGCATGCTTGGTTCCCTTACATGAAATAGCATAATATTTTGCATATAACCTAAGCACAGTCTTCTCTTCATTTTCAATTATCTCTAGATTATTCATGATGCCCAGGCCTGTGTAAATGCTCTGTAAAAGGTGATGTTGAATTGTTTACAGAATAGCAAGAAAAAAAATGTCTGTGCATGCAGAACCAACACAAGGTTTCTTCCCCACATACTTTTTATCCACAATTGATTAAGTCCATGCATGCAGAACCTACAAATGTGGACGGTCCGCTGTATTGATTTTCTAAATGAGAACACCGAGGCCAAGAAAAAGAACCTTCTAGAAGTGCAACAGCCCCCAGAAGTGTCTGAATCTATCAGACCGAGTCTCAACCCTGGGCATCTCACCACTTGTCAGCCCACGGAGCAAGTGACAACCTCTCTGAGCCTCAGTATCCTCCACTGTAAAATGGAAATGACAGGGTTGGTGTCAAGGAGCGAGCACCCTGACAATAGTTAGAGACGTGGGGGACTGTGCAGTCCTTGCTCCCTGTGCCTGGTCCTCCAGAGCAGCCCAGAGAGGGGAGGGGTCTGCAGGGCAGCCAGCCAGCAGCAGGACAGCACAAGGACTCTGGGCCCTCCAGCACCACCTTCCTGGAGTCTGGGGGCCTCTAAGTGGATGGGGCAGGCAAATGTGGCCCCAGAACCTCCCCGCCTCCTTTCCTGGCTGGGCCCCAGGGCCGATCTGGGCTGGAGGCAGCAGAGTGGTGCGTTTGTGGGCGGCTGGACGGGGGCCAGGGGAGCCGGCAGCCAGATTGAGTGGGAAAGTGACAATTTATTCTTTTAAAAAGAGAGAGGGGGTGGGGGGAAGAGCCCCAGATTGCACTGTGTGTTTTCTTTCCATAACAAGCTCAGAGTCCCCCAAGGCTTTGACGCCCACCCCAAAGGGGAGACCTTGGGGCCTCTGGTGCTACTAATGGAAGGAAAAGACCATGCCATTCGGCCTCTTGGTTTCCAAAGCAACAAGCTTCTTGGGGCATCCCTCGCTGCCTCCTACCCCCAAACTCGCCCCCGTCCTCCCCAGCCTCCTCTCTGACCTCCTTGCCTCTCATGTTCCCAGCCAGAAAAAACCACTTCAGTTCTCCAAGCGCCCATCGCCCCCGCACCTCCAGCCCCTCGAGCATGGCATGCTCTCCCCCCGAACACTCTTTCTCTGACTCTTACCCTCTTTCAAATCTTGGTGGAGACAACACTTCCTCCAGGAAGCCTCCCACATGGCCCAAATCCAATCTATGTGCCACTTTTAGGTGCTCCTGTGACAGTCCCCTGGATTTCCCCCACCCAGCAAGGTGGTGCCCTGTCCCTAATCACCTGTAGGCTCTTTGACAACAGGTGCAAGGCAGCCACCAGTTCTGATCAGGAAAGGGACCAATAACGGGTTTCCGATAGGGGCTGCTCCCTCAAGGTTTTGCCCATGTGACACACATCTGCCGGTTACCTTTGAATGACATCTTTATTTCTACATTCATTTTTCTTGATCTTGGTCTCCATAGACTGTGGGACCTATGAGGTCAGAAGCCACACCAGCTTGTAGCCAGCTGCCTGCGACCAAGTAGATGCTCAAAAGCACTTGATGAATGAATGAAGGAATGAATGGAGGCCCAGATCATCCGTATGGAAGCAAAAGGAAATGGATTGAAATGCAGCAGACATAGCCTGACTTTAAAATAGCAATTCTGCCAATTAGGAGCTGTGTGACGGTAGGCAAGTTAGTCAGCCTCTCTGTGCTTTTTGGTTTCTTGGAGTGATCGTGGCACCTACCTGGTAGGATGTGTGACGATGAAATGACCTGATAGACGTGAAAGCACAGTGCCTGGCACTTGGTAAATGCTCAGCCAGGTTGGCCCCGGACATTGTATCTCCATCACTGCCTGGAGGTCAAGCGATAAAGCTAAGGACATCCCTTCCCAAGACAGATAGCAGAGCCTGATCTGGAAACAGGTTCAAGAAAGACCTGTCGCGGTTTCTAAATTGCCAGAAGTCAAGGGGGACAGGGACACCAGGCAGACAACGGTTAATTTTTATTCCAGCGCAGCCCCGGGCTCCTTTTTGCCTGCCAATTAAAGGCCCTTGCCTGCCCAGGTGGAAAGGGGAGGATTTGAGCAGTGACCTGTCGCAGCCCCATTTTCTGGTAGGTTTCACCCCAGGAATCCAGGACCCTCATTTGCTTCTGGAGAAAAATCAAAAGGAACAGAAACGCGCGGAGGCGGGCAGCGGGGTCAAGGGTGCTCCACGCTGGGGGCGGGGCTTCCTTTTGATGCAACCCCCATCCCTCCCCCTCCCCATCCCCCTTTCCCCCTCCCCCACCCCCCCCATCCCCAATTTCCTCCATCCCCCATCCCCCTATACCCCAGGCTCTCAGATCCAGGACCCTTCCCTCCCCCTCTTCCCAGCCAGCCCCCTTCCTCCCATCAATCATTCATTCCCCTTTGCCGAGCCCTGTTCAGGGAGTGAGTGAAGGGAGGGAGGGAGGGAGGGCCAGGTGAGCAGGTCACCTGGAGCATCTTGCTCACCTGCGACCTCTGCGACCCGCGCCTGAGAGCCCGCGCTGCCAGTGAGCTCCGGGTGGTGCGGGTGGTGCTGAGGCTGCAGGCGGCCGCCGTGCGCCAGGAACAGGAGGTGGCAGAGCCAGGCCCGGGGCGTGTGCGCAGGTCTGGCCAAGCAAGAGGGTCGCAAGGGGCCCTTCCCACGGGCGGAGCGGCGCCTGGAGGGTTTAGTTGAGGGTGAAGCTGTCCCCAGGGCTGGATCTGGCAGCTGAGCCAGGAGGGGAGAACCAGGAGGCGGTTGAGCAGGGCTTGGTGAGGGAGAGGAGGCACGAGGAAGGAGAGAGGAGAAGGGGCAGGCTAGAGGGGCGTTGGGATGGGATGGAGCAGACCCCAAGGCCAACTGGACGCCAGGGAGTGAAGAGGGGTTAAGGGTGACCCCAGCAAATACCCGGCAATGCTAGACACTGACCCGTTCCAACCGAGTCTTGCTGATTTTGTCTTGATTTTCAATTGATTCCCATTCAATCCTCGCAGTGGTGTTTAATGCCCAGTGAAACTCATAGGTAGGTGATGAATGGGGTGTCCTGGCTTGGATCTGGGCACAGAAAAAAAGAAGAAGAAACTAGTGAAATCTGAATAAAGTCTGTGGTTGAGATAATGATATGGCACCGTGTTAATTTCTTAGTCTTGACCACCGTCATGTGAGAGTTTAACATGGGGACACTGTTGAAGGGCATTTGGGAATGCCCCACACCATCTTCGCAACTTTTCTGACGACCTGTTTATTCCAAAATTTTAAAAGTTTATTTTTCAAAATGTTAAGGAGGAAAAAAAGTAAAAAAAAGACAAAAATGATGGAGACTTCCGGCTCACACAAGAGAGTGAATTGGAGAACGCTAAAGCTTTCCTCTGCGGCCACGCAGAAATGTCCTGTGAATTTTTACAAACACCCTTTTAAAGTTAGGCTGGGCCAGGTGTGGGGGTGCACACCCGGAATCCCAGCGACTCGGGAGGCTGAGGCAGGAGGATCACAAGTTGAAGGCCAGCCTGGGCAATTTAGTGAGACCCAGTCTCGAAATAAAAAATAAAAAGGGCTGGGTAGAGCACCCTGTGTTGCAAACCTGTACTGCAGAAATAAAAATAAATGTAAAGACAATAAAGTTAGGTTGGGTATCTAAGAAAAGAGGGGGTGTTTGGGGGTCAGAGACAACGAGATGAAGAGGAAGCAGTGGCCATCTGCCCTGAGTGGCACCGTCTCCATAATTCAGGGGCTCCACACACAGGGAGGGGTCAAGACCTAAGAAGAAACAGAGAGAGATACTCCAAAGAGAATCTCTTGGAAGTTTGGAAATGGTGCCGCCTTGGGACTATTCATACCAGAGTCAGACAAGAATCCAAGGGGTTGAAGCAAAGAGGTCCAAAGGAACCCTGCAGAGGGTTACATAAATTACTTTGAAACAACAACCCTTGGCTATGAGGATTAGCAACAAGGGTGGCCTAGGATTGGACAGGCAGGTGCTGGGCAGGTATTTTTACCGTAAGGTTGTGGGGACCTTGGTGCAGAGCTGTGGTCCAGCGTCATCTTTAGAGATACATGCCTAAGCCACCCTCCTTGGTCACCTCCTGGCAGCTTCTCAATCTCAGTTCTATGGACCGTTGGGGTCAGATTATCCCAATGTGGGGAGCTGTTCGCTGTAGGTGTCTAGCAGCACCCCTGGCCTCTACCCCTTAGGGGCCAGTAGGGCCACCTCCCCCCAGCTGTGACAACCAACCATGTTTCTGGGCATTGTCTTCTGGGGGTTGAAATATCCCCTAGTTGAGAATCACTGCACAAGGGTGGTCGACCTTTCCAGTTTGCTGGGGCTTGCAGGGGTACCTGGGATCGGTGACTTTTGGCTTTAAAATTGGGACAGTCCTGGGCATAGTGGAATGGGTGGGCCACCCTATTTCCAACTCTACTATAGAATGACACCAACTTTTTGTTGTGGTCCTGGAAATTGAACCCAGGGCCTCAGGCATGGTAGGTAAGTGCTCTGCCAGTGAGCTTCACCCCAAGCCTGATAATCTGGGTATTTAAGATTCCCAGGTACCTTCAGATGGGTGGGACTGGGGAACCAGTGGTTTGATGTTGTACTTCGCATTGATCATTCCAACCAACCCGGACAAACCTGGTCAAGTTCTCACCACTGAGTGTCCTTGCCTATGAGTGACAGGTGGAAGGAGAATGGGAATGATCTTCAGCTTCTTGTTCATGTTATGGGGAGAAGCCGCTCCCTAAGTAGACCCCAGGGAGGGAGTCTGTTGAGTCTGTGCAGTAGGCAGTGCCCCGAAGTCCCCACAGGGAGCTCTTCCACACCCAGCATTACAAGAGTCCTTAACCCTCTCAGCATATGCCACTAGGAGGTGAAGTCCTCCTAGTCCATTGAGAGAAGAGGAGACGGAGACCCAGAGACAGGGAGAGACAGCTGAAGACTCTGGCCATGCTAAGCAGAGTTCTGGCCCCCTTTGCTCTGCAGAAAAAGGATCAAGAGCAAATTCCAAAATCACCTGGTTCCAGTTTTGATCCTGACACGTGCAGAAAGACTATTGGCCAAGACTGACCAAGAGGGTGGGGTTCACCAGGACCAAGGGGCACAGCTGCTGGAGTGCAGGTTTGGGTCCAGTTTGGGTCCCTGAGAAAGCCCAGCATCTCTGACCAGTCCTGAGAAGGATGGCCTGGAACCTGCCTGCTTAGCTAGCCCTCTTGATTAAAGTGGCTGTCCCTTTCTGTCCCCAGAGAAAGCACCCAGAGGCACATACTCGCATAGACACACACGCTTTTGGTTTTGCATTTGATCTCAGCAATTTCCAAGAGCCTTGCAGCTAATCACTAATAATCATGCTATCAAGGAACAAGCTATGTATGCCAGCACCTCCACGAATTTATTTAGCCCAATAGATAGGCTCAATAAAATGAACCATTCTCAGCCCTGTTGATTTCCCACAGTGAAGCATGATACACACTTTTCAAACAAAGGCTTTGGAGTGGAGAGGGCAGAGTTCAAGTCCCTGCTCTGCCACTTAATTACAGGATGACTCCACTCTCGAGGCCCCCATTCCGTGTGTGTGTGTGTGTGTGTGTGTGTGTGTGTATGCTGAACACGTCATAGATGCTCAGTGAATGTCACCCACTGCTTTAGGACTCCATCAGCTTGGCTCGTCACTGTAGTGGCTTGCAGGCAGATTCCACATGGCTGGATAGGAGGGACCCCAGGGGTCATCTAGTTGGACAGCCGAGAAGAAAAGGAATGTTCCAGAATCTCACGGCAACTCAGGCATAGAGCTGGGGCTAGGACTCTGGTTGGGCAGCCCAGGCTAACAAATCCTCCCACTTGTCTGGGCTCCCTGCACGCCCTTGAAAATAGCCATCCATCCCAGTGTGGGGAAGATTCTCGACCTGTCTGCCTCTCCCAGTCAGTCCCCTTGAGTGGTGATTTCCAGGGAAAAAAAAAAAAAAAACCTCTCCTAAAAGCTTCCGAGGGGCTGAGACTTGAGAGAACGTTATTATCTCCAACATGGGTCCCTTATGCGTTGCTCTGCCGCGTTACCAGCAAATTCTGAAACCCCAGTCACTTAATGGGCAGAAGATATAAATAGCCCTTAGCTGTAGCTGTCAATAAACGCGGGGAGATGTGCACCCTCACCAGGGAACCCAGAACTGCAGATCGAAACAAGATACCATCTTTTTGCTTATAAAATTTGCAAAGATGGCCATGAAAATAATGACAATGGGCTCTGGTCGGGGCAGAGGGAGACGAGCCCTCGCAGACGTGGCCTGTGGTAGTAAGAATTGCTTTCAGGAGGCAATTTAGCAAATTGTATCAAAGCCTTCCAAATCTCTCAGAAAATCATCAGAAAGGCTGAAAAAGCTTTATGCACAAGGCTGCTCACCTTCATGATGTTGTAATCATTTTTTTTTTAAGGAAGAAATCTAATTATCCCCAAATGAGAGAATCATTAAATAAACTCTAGAAGGGCCACTCGGGAGAGCATCTAAGAGCTATTTAATGTTTACAAAAAGGTATCCTGATGGGGGAAATGCTGATACTCCTTAATTTTTAGAAAACAGAATCCTGTCCTATATCCATATGATCACAATTGCATTAAAAACTATCACTGTGTACGAACCCGACAGAATGGAAATGTGCCCAAGAATCCACTTTTTCCAAGTTTGAGAGTGATATGTTCCTTTAAATTTTTTTTTTTTAGCTGTAGATGGACACAGTACCTTTATTGTGTTTATTTATTTTTATGTGCTGTTGAGGCTAGAACTCGATGCCTCACACGTGCTAACCAAGAGCTCTACCACTGAGCCCCAGCCCCAGCCCCATAAGTTACTCTTATTATTTTGAAAAATTTAGGCACTCAGCTCGTAGCAGCCAGGAAGCAGCAAAAGAGCAGTAAGTTCTCCATCCCCAAGGGGACACTCCCAATGACCCACTTCCTCCAGCCATGCCCCACCTGCCTACAGGTACCACCCAGGAATCCATTCCAATTAATAATCCATCAAGTGGATTAATCCACTGATGAGGTTACAGATCTCATGGTCCAGTCATTTCCCTTCTGAGCATTCCTGCATTGCCTGACACATGAACTTCTGGGGGTACCTCATATCCAAACCATTACAGGCAGACACCCACATTTATCATGACAGGGCACCTGTTATTTCCATTCTTGAAAAAATACATAATAAATCATGGAAACAACTTGAGCACCACCAACCTTTCTTCTGGTCCATTTTCTCTCTGTCCCCAGCCCTGCCAGAGCTGCCTCAGACGTCCCTGTGTCCCCTGTTCTGGATGGAGTTCAAAGGCCACTGCTATCGATTCTTTCCTCTCAATAAGACCTGGGCCGAGGCTGACCTCCACTGTTCCGAGTTCTCCATCGGCAGGAAATCCGCCAAACTGGCCTCCATCCACAGGTGAGTGGACCCCCCCCCCGGCCCCGATCCGTCCTCCACGGTCCAGCCAAGGTCCCCCGTGGGAAAGAGAGTGGAGGATAGTGTCTCTCACCGACATTTCTCTTTGATCATTAAAGCTACTCTTTATCCAGCCCAATTTCTCACTGAATTCATCCTTGGCAGTCGAGGGCAAAGCATTTAGCAGCAGTAGCCAAGAGCACATTGGAAGACCTCTCTTTATAAATGCCCGTCTTGTCCACTCTGCTCTGCTGTGGATCACAGGCCCGTGACGCCACTGACATAATATACGTATAAAGAACACGATGCACGGACCACAGGGAATCAGAGCTGGATTTTATTGGATATGGGTAAATGTACCTCATCACGTAAGGACTCCCTGGTTTTAGGTAGATATTCTCATCTTACAGAAAAGGAACCCCAAAAGGTAACTGACTCGTGCAAAGTTGCAAAGCTATGAAGTGTGGAACTGGGTTCTCTTTTGTTTTTAGGGGGTTCGGGCTGCATTGCATCACTCACCCACCAAGGCCTCCCTCCCTGTGTCTCCCAAGCCCCAGACACACTGGCCACCTGGTCCTCCAGCCTGGTCCAGCCCTCCCAGTTCTCCTCGCCTTTGCACATTCTGTCTCCTCTGCTGGGGAGCCCTTCCCTCCCTACCTCCTCCTGCAGGTCACCCCTCCACCCCCAGGGTAGCTCCGGAAACACCCCTTCACGAGAGCCACCTCTGACTCCCCGGCCCCTAGTCCCATTCATTACCCACCCTCCCCCCAGAGCACGTCTCTCTGCACAGTTCAACAACAGCTTTCGGAGATGGCCTCTGGCAGATCTGTGAGTTTTTCGGAGCAGGTGCAACAGGTCCCCTTGGCTCTCAAACTACAAACTCTCCATCTGGCCTCTGTTCTTCGTGGATCTCAGAGACTTAAAGTTAGAGAGAGCGTTGGTGGGTTCCACTTAGACACTGTTGGTGGGACTGTAAATGAGTACAACCACTACGGAGAATGGAGGTTCCTCCAGAGACCCGGCCTGGGACCACCATGAGACCCAGCCACACCACTCCTTGCACTCTATCCAAAAGAAGTTAAGTCATCACACGATAGAGACGCACGCATGCCCGAGGTGACAGTAGCGCAATTCACAAAGCCAAGTTATGCCACCAGACGAGGCACCCACCAGCAGATCAATGGATAAAGGAAACCTAGACTGTAGACAAAAGGGAGTTTTACTTGACCATAAAGAAGAATGGAACTATGTGGTTTCAGTTCAATGAATGAAACTGGAAAACATCAGGTTAAGGGAAATAAATCAGACACATAAAGTCCAGGGTCACATATTTTCTCTCATATGTGGAAGCTAGAGAGGAAAAAGGGGAAAGGGGACCTCATGAAAATAGAAGGGAGACACAATAGAGGAAGAGGACTGGGGGGCAGGCAGGAGGGGTGGGAAGGGGAGATGCTGAGCAATGAAATTGACTAAATTATGAGCATGTATGAACATATCACAATGAATTCCACTATTTTGTACAATAATAATGTACCAAGAAAGGGCATTGTTTCCTTATGTCTTAGGGTCACTGTGTTTTGTTAATGGAGAAGCCATCCTTAGTTTCCAAATGACGCTTGAACCACTGTCTTAGTTCATGTTGTGCTGCTATGACAAAATACCTGAGCCTGGGTCATTTATAATGAACAGTTCTCACAGTCCTGGAGACTGTGAAGTCGGAAAGCAAGGCACCAGTGTCTGGTAAGTGCTCTTGTGCTAGGTCATCCCTGGGCAGATGTCAGAAGGGGAGGGAGTACAGAAGACACAAGAAATTAGGCCAATCAGCTTGGCTCTTCACTGTAGTGGCTTGCAGGCAGATTCCACACTGACCTTTAAAAGACGTGGGTCTCTAAAGTTGATACTCCATCTAAAGTTCTCACGCAGGGCTTGCCCAACTCACAGGCTCCATACAGGAAACTGCTGTCATTTTCATTTATGATCATTCTAGGGACCTCAGAGAGATTTTATCTCCTTAGCATTTCCATGTCAGGCCATCTTTCCAAGGGATGCAAGCGAGTCTTACCTCCCTCTCCTCTCCAGTTCAATAGTATCCACTAAGCAACTCTTGTACACGTGACTTCCTGGAGGGCCGTGTTCAGGATTCTGAGAGCTGCTAACCGAGAACGGATTAGCAATGACTTCCACAAGCACAGAACTAAAAAGAGGACACATGTGCACTTTTAGGTGTCACCCACGCCTCAAGCAAAAGGAAATATTTTCATGGTGGATGTTCTAGGCAAGATGGCCGCCTTTAGAGAGCTGTCACAACAACAAGGTCACTAACCAGAGCCCATAGACCTTGTTGCAACAGGGGGTCCCTCAACATAAACCTGTTTGAAGTGACTTATTGGTTACGTGTTAGCTCTATTTTATGATGACTTATTGGATGATAATGGGAATCGTTTATTCAGTCGGATCTGCCTGTCTGGGTCTGTAAACACTTTGAGTGACATGTACCGATACTCACCCACTTCTGCTCACATCCTTCGCCCACCCTTCTAACTTCTGCAAATGACCATTAATGGGCTCGCTGATATCCGGGGAACTGGCTGAGTTCCCAAATTTCATGTCCACACCTGGCTTCAACCCAAGGAGGAAGGGCGGTGGGGAAAACTGGGCCTCTCCCACACCTCCCTCCTTTCATTGATACCCTCTACGAACATTTCTATCCAAGTGGCCAAACTTGGCCCTGTGGCCATTGCTGGCTGCAAAGGAGGCTGGGAAAATAAAATGTGACTTCCTAAAGGGATTAGGAGTGACTGTGGGGTGTTCAGCCAGTGATGTCTGCCCCAGTTCCTGCCTTGTGCAGGGATTTGTATAAAACCAAGAGAGCAGTTGGCATGAATCAGCGCTCGAGTCTCTATGTGCCTGTTAGCTGTCTGTCCTTTCTATCTGTCCAGCCATCTATCCGTCCTTCCATCCTTCTACCTATCCATCCACCCACCCATGCTTCTGCCCACCCACCCATCTCTATTTCTTTTTTCTTCTTGGCATCAATTTCTTTTGGGGGCTGAACTATTTGGTAAGCCCTTTGAAGCAGGGACTGAGAAGGCCCCAAGGAGACACGGATGCCTTTAAAGGAAGTTGGGCTGTTTTCACTGCAGGGACTGGTTTTGCTGAGTGGGCTGTGCAGATTCTAGCCTGGAGATGAACTGCCCAGGTAAACAGAAAAGAATCTGGAGATGATATGTCAGAAAAAGAAATTATTTTTTCTGAGCCTGGGTCTCCCTGTGTTGCCCAGACTGGCCTCAAACGCTGGCCTCAAACGATCCATCCTCCTGCCTTAGCTTCTAGAATGAAAGCACATCTTGCTGCCCCTGGTTCAAGTGGGAATAGAGTAGAAGAGAGCGGGCGCTATACACACTGGCAGGGTAGGGACCGCCTTTGAGAGGGGACAAAAGTGGCCAGGGGAGATTTCAATAAGTTACTTTATGTGGACATGCAATCCCCGGGGATTGAACCCAGGGGCGCTCAACCACTGAGCCCCATCCCCAGCCCTTTTTTTATATTTTATTTAGAGACAGGGTCTCGCTGAGTTGCTTAGGGCTTCATTAAGTTGCTGAGGCTGGCTTTGAACTCGTGACGCTCCCGCCTCAGCCTCCTGATTGCTGGGATGACAGGCGTGCTCTACGCCCCCCCACACCTTCAATGTTGCTTTTAACATAACCCCCCCCCCACCGCTGTCTGCTAGCGTTTCTTAAATGGATTTAAATTTTTAGAAGAGAAGATGGGAGGGGAGGGGAGGGAGGGGGGATAGTAGAGGATAGGAAAGGTAGCAGAATACAACAGTTACTAATAGGGCATTATGTAAAAATGTGGATGTGTAACCGATGTGATTCTGCAATCTGTATTTGGGGTAAAATTGGGAGTTCATAACCCACTTGAATCTAATGTATGAAATATGATATGTCAAGAGCTTTATAATGTTTTGAACAACCAATAAAAAATAAATAAATAAATTTTTAGAAGAAAAGCAGGCCACATACGGGCGACCTAATTAAGAAAGCAGGCTTCTTTGGTGCAGAGAATCTAGCGAGCGCCGCCTTCGCTTTTCACCTCCACCCCCAGAGCCCAGGTAGGACTCACGCGCGCGCCCCTCGTTTCTTTCACTCACAGCTGGGAGGAGAACGTCTTTGTGTATGACCTGGCCAACAGCTGTGTGCCCGGCATCCCGACGGACATCTGGACGGGCCTTCACGATCATCGACAGGTGAGAGTGGGCCAGCGGGCTCCCGGGGGCTCTGACCAAGGCTCCTTTTTATTTAGCAAACCCTCCCCCGTGGGCCAGGCTCCTGCTGGGTGACACGGTGTAGAGAGAAACCAGACACCGCCAGGCCACAGATGGCCGAGGATCCATGTCACAGAAGGGGATATGACCGCACAGTCTGGTCAGAGAAGGCCTCTGAGTTCTTGGCACCAAGACATGAGAGGGTACAGAGATTGTGGAGGGAAGATGGGTGAGATATAAAGCAGGTGGCATAGGGGACAACACTGTGGACCTGAGACCCATGGATGCAGAGTGGAGGGGGAGGAGCTCCAGTGGGGAGTCCCCAACTGGGCCAGCTTTAGTCCCCCGGGTCTGCCCAGTCACTGCCTGGGAACAGCCTGGAGGAGTGTAGCCAGCAGAGGCAGAAGGCTGCAGCTGTCAATCATCTGCCCCCTACAGCTGGGCTTTCTGCTGTGCACAGCCCGGGGCCACAGCAGCCTCTGGGCAAGAAACATGCAGCCTGTGTTTAACAGATCAGTCGGAGCCAGCCAGAGACAGAGAATTCCAGGTAGGGGGGACAGCATGGGCCAAGGTCCTGAGGCAGGAGAGCTGAGCGCACCTTCAAGGTTGTTAAGGAAGATGAGTGTGGCTGGAGGGCGGCGTGGGGCGGGGTGGGCAGAGTGAAGGGGGAGGGGGAATAAGGCTAAGGCTGACGAGGTGACTCAGGCTGTATCCCCTGACTGGGATGGTCACCGCAGACCCCGCCTGAGATCCATCCCAGGCTTTCCCTGGGGATGGCAGGGGGCTGTTTTAATGGTCTTGCCCTGTCTTGGAGCTCAATAGGGAACCGAGTTCCGGGTCCAGCTCCTGACTTTTATTGTGGTGGGTAGATCTTCACCCACCTGAGATGGAACTTACTGGTGGTTAGGAGACACTGGACTTTTTAAATACTTCTCTTAGCCTCAGTTTTTCTGTCTGTGAAACGGAGATAATAGTGCCTTGTTTTATAAAGTAAAGGAGCTAATGCATGTGAAAGGCTTAGCATGGTATTTGGCACAGCACAGGAGCCCATGAAGGATGGTGGAAATTGCTGCTAAAATAGAGAAGACGCAGCGGGGCTGGAATTAGTATAAATATATATTTGGGGGATTACTGGGGATTGAACTCAGGGGCACTCGACCACTGAGCCCCATCCCCAGCCCTATTCTGTATTTTATTTAGAGACAGGGTCTCACTGAGTTGCTTAACACCTTGCTAAATTGTTGAGGCTGGCTTTGAACTTGAGATCCTCCTGCCTCAGCCTCCGGAGCTGCTGGTAATACAGGCATAAGCCACCACGTCCAACAGAATTAATCTGAATTAATCAGAATTAATCTGTCAGGAACCCATATAGAAGTTCTAACTTAAAAAAAAAAAAAACCTAAAATTCCTAATTTTGATAGCAACATTAAAGTTAGACAATAATTACATTAAATTGGAGTTTAAGGAACTTGTATTGTTAAGTCCTGATAATCATAACAAACAATACAGGATAAAGGATTGTGGGGTTTTGTTTTCTCTTTTCTTTTCATGGCTGTGTTAAGCTCTGTGTTAAGCCCTTCACATCCTTGAATCTATCCAACCCTCACAACCACTCTCTGGAGGTAGTAGCTCCATTATAAAGGTGCGGAAATGGAGACTCAGAGAGGTTGATTAACTTGTCCAGGTCACAGAGCTAGGAAGTGGATAGAGGAAACGCCAACTCCAGCTCAGTCTCAACCCCTCTCTCCCCCCGCACCACATCCCAGGAATAACACACAATTTCCATGACGTAAAAAAACGAGCTCCATGATCATCGGTGTTGGTGGGGGTTAGTTTTCTAAAAAGCTGAATGAATGGAGAAAGGGCTCCTGTTCTTACACACTGCAGAGAAGTCTTTCTTTCCACAGTTAATTTGCACATTTATTGTAGCATCAATCAAATTCCCAACAGGACTTTTCCTACAATTGGACAGAGTAGTTCCACACCAGGAAAAAATAATGATGCAGACTATCTGGACCCACAGAGACGCAGAGGGCCTGCCACACGCGAGTCCGTTGGGGTCCTGGGCACTGGAGCCGCGTGGGCAGAGCTGGGATTGAACCCCAGGGCTGCTGCCTCATTCCCTGTGGGCAGCAGGTGACCCCCGAGTCTCATTGCGCTAGCCACGGTGGCGGTGATCTACTGCAGGAGCACCCGATGAGAAGTGGGGGCGTCTCTGCAGAGGTGGAGGGGAGGAAGGTGCTAGAATGCTACCCCAGCTGGAGCTGCACAGACCCCTGACTGCCCTCTCCTTGCCTGGCTCCCTCCCTCCCTGTGGGCCCCAGGAAGGGCAGTTTGAGTGGACGGACAACTCCTCTTACGACTACAGCTACTGGGACGGCAGCCAGCCAGATGACGGGGTCCACGCGAGGCTGGAGGAGGAGGACTGTGTGCAGATGTGGTACCGGCCGGCCAGCGGTGGGTGTCCCCGAGACTCACAGAGGCGCTGGGGAGGGGCCCCGCAGCGGGAGGTGGGGGGGGGGGGCAGCTGGCAATTTTTCAGCACCTTGGAGAGCGACCAGAGGTCCCCGGGGGGCCAGGGGCAGGGCCACTCTCCCCAGTAGGCACAGTTAAAATGATATCTAAGGCTTCATCACTGGCAGCAGACCCTGGTGTGCCTGCAGAGACGTTAGGGAGAGGCACCCGGGAGAAGAGCTGCCCCAGCCCCGCCTGGCCCTTCTGAATATCAGCGCTGAGCGGCACCTGCTGCAGGCAGTGCAGAGCTGGGCTTGGACTTAGGCTCTGTCACCTTCTAGCTCTGTGTCCTCGCAGGGAATCACACACCTCTCTGCAACTGTTTCCTCCATCTTAAAGTGGACTTAATACATTCCTGTGTCCTGGACCCTTAAGGGGATTGAGGGAGGTACAGCTGGTACAGCTCAGGAGGCTGAGGCAAGAGGATGGCAAGTTCGAGGCCAGCCTCAGCAATTTAATGAAGCCCTAAACAACTTAGGGAGACCCTTTCTCAGTGGTTAAGCACCCCTGGGTTCAATCCCCAGGGACTAATGATACTTAACCAGGTTGACATGAAGAAACAGGAAGATGCTCTATGGAAGTGGCTGTCGGGGTTGGTGTGCACTGTTAGAAATTACCATCACCATCAACAACATCGTCACTCTCCACACCAATCTTAAGAAATGAAAACTGTTAATATTCTCACTTTGCAGATGAGGAAACTGGGGAGCAGAGAAGGTGAGCAACTTCTTTAAGGTCACACAGTAAGCAAGTCATGGAGCTAGATTTCAAGCCAAGATCTCCGGATCTCCAGACCCAAGCATTTAACCTTTCTCCCTTCTTTTCCTGACAAGAGGAGAGTAGGATGGAATAGCAATTATTATCCTGAGAGCCACTGGGTAACAGAGCTGGCCAAGGCTCTGAATGAAGTGTGTCCTGCCCGTCCATGGTGGCAATCCAAGACCAACCTTATGAGGGAATAAGATCAGACCGCAGCCTTCCTGAGCATCAGCAAGGAAGGGCCACCAGTGTAGACGCGAGGCCTACCAGAGAGGAGGGCTCTTACTCCAGTGGGGTGGTGAGGTGACTTTTATTGTGGTGGGTAGATCTTCACCCAGATGCTCTGCTTCTCCTCCATCACAGCTCTGAGGTCATGGAATGATAACGCCTGCAGCCGGAAGTTCCCTTTTGTCTGCAAGATCCCACCTCTGAGCGTTAACTGATGCACCGTTGGCCCCAGCATCACTGAGTAGCTGTACCTACTATAAAGCTGAAGCTGAATAGATGCAAAATGCCACCAGAGGTAAATCTTAACGAGATTTCAAACAAACAAGCCTTAATTATTCAGGGTGGCCACTTGGCCAAGTGACAGAGACCCAAATGGAACTAGCTCAATAAACAA
Organism: Marmota flaviventris; assembly: GCF_047511675.1. NCBI lineage: Eukaryota > Metazoa > Chordata > Mammalia > Rodentia > Sciuridae > Marmota > Marmota flaviventris. Next base: position 13,121,925 of record NC_092516.1, on the reverse strand, counting down.
AAAGCGGTGGTGGATGTACTGGTGCAAGCCGAGGGGTGGTTCTGGACTCAGGCTTGAATCTCATTGGCTGGGTGCAGCCTCCTGCCCGCCCCGAAGCCTCACTTGGCAAAGCTGATTGGCTGGGCCCTGCTGAGACGCACCGAACAGGGCCGAGGGGGCGGAGTTGACCGCATCCGAGGGGTTGAGTGGTGGGATAAGCAGATGCTGGGTGAAGGGCACAAACTTTCGGTAATGAGATGGACAAGTTCTGGAAATCTAGTGGATGACACAGTGACTGCACCTCGTAATATCACATGGTCTTTTGAAATTTGCTAAGGGCAGAGATATTAAGGATTCTCTCCAAAAACCAAAAGGTCAATGTGTGTGATGATTGACAGGTGAATTAGCTTGACTGCGGCATGGTTCACAGTGTATATTTATATCAAAGCATTGAATTACACATTTCTATGGAGGGTTGGTCCCAGGATCCCGTGCAGATACCACAATCTGATGCTCCCCGATTCCCTGCCATAGAAGGGTGTGACATTTGCATAGAACCTTCGCATGGTCGCCCATGTACTTTGAATCATCTCAAGATTACTTATAATAACTAATGCAAGGGAAATGTCATTGTGTTGACATGTAGACAGTTGTTCTCTGTATTATTTAGGGAATAATGACAAGAAAAATAAGTCTGCATGGCTGGTACAAAGCATTTTTTTTTCTTTCATATTTACAATCTGCTGTGGGTTGAATCCACAGATGTGGCACCTACAGAGAGGGAGGGATGATTGTAGATACAAGGCTTGCCAATTACCTCAATAAAATAGATTAATGAACTGTGTGTGTGTGTGTGCACGCACCTACATTTTTTTTTTCTGAACCAGATAGGTCCAAAGAGGAGATGCGTTCTGTGAAGGAAAACAAAAATATCACCAGACTCATATATTGCTGGTGAGAATGGAAAATGGCAAAGCTTCTGTGGAATCATTTGTCATTCCCTTAAAAACTCAAAACATAGAACTCCCACCTGACCCAGCAAGTCTGCGCCTAGGTCCATACCCAGGAGAATTAAAACAGGTATTCAAACATGAGTGACCATAGGGTTGGGGCGGTAGCTCAGTGGTAGAGTGCTTGCCTAGCAAGTATGAGGTACTGAGTTCAATCCTCAGCACCACATATTTAAAACTTAAATCAATTAATTAATTAATTAAAGGCATTTTGAAAAAAAAAATCCTTTAAAAAAAAACATGAATGGCCATAGCAACATCATGTATAACAGCAAAAGAAAAATAGAAAACAACCCCAATGTCCATCAACAGATGAATGAGTAAACAAAATGTGGTATGTCTATATAATGGAATATTACTTAGGCATGAAAAGGAATGGAGAACTGAGCCATACAATAACCGGAATGAACTTTGAAAGCATTGCGTTGCCAGTTACAAAAGATCATATGGTGTATGATTCCATAACAGTTATGAGTCACATAATGAAGTTCTAGTCAAGATGGATGGCATGCATGATGGCAGCCCCATAAGGGTATATTGTCACCAGGCACAGTGGTGATGATCCCGGCTACTCAGGCTGAAGTTGAAGCTGAGGCAAGAGGATCACAAGTTCCAGGCCAGAGTCAGCAACTTAGGGAAACCTGTCTCAAAAGGAAAGGGGCTGGGAGTGTGGCTCAGTAGCAAAAGGTCTCGGATTCAATTCCCGGCACCACACATAACACAAAAACCGTCTATTGCTTAGTGACTCGGTGGCCTCCTGGTTTGTGTAAGGACACTCTACAATGTTTGCACATTGATGAAATCACCCAGTGACACATTTCCCAGAATGTGTCGTTCAGCTCCGTGCAGCTCTGTGTGAAATGTCGGGAAGCCGCCCGTCTGTGAAGGGCAGGATGAGAAGTGACTGTTGACAGACGCGGGGCTTCTTCTTGAGGTGACAAAAATGTTCTGCAAATAGCGTCATGGTGCTGGCTGTGCGACTGTGTGTGTGTCAGAAGTGGCTGAGTTCTCCATTTTTTAAGTGGTTACAATGATGAATTTTACATGATAGAAATCTTAGTTCAATTTTTAAAAATTTGACCAGAAGGAAGGGATCCATGCCAGGTGGAAAAGCAAGAAATATTCATTAATAGGAAGAACGTTAGACAGGGAGGCAGGAGGTCTGGGTTCTATTTTAGATCCCCTGAGCCTTGTTTAGGCTTTGGGGTAGACCAAGGAAACTAAAAATCGGAGACCTTGGGTACCGGGAGAACAAAGCATGCAAAAACACATCAATGAATATTTAGTAAATCGAGCTGCTTTGCAGATTTTTGCAAGAGGAGGCTTCTAAAAAGGATATTAAGATGGGACTTTCTTATTGCTTTAGAATTGACCCTGGGAGTCTACCATTGAAAACAACAGGTACTGTATGAGTCGACTTTGAATCACTATAATGAAATGCCTGAGGCAGTCAACTTATAAATAAAAAAGGTTTACTTTGGCTCACGGTTCTGGAGTTACAGGCTGAAATGGATCAGCCTCTGGTGGGGGCACAGGGAGTCCAAGGTGAAGGGGACTCCATCTCTCTACCTCCAACCTCAAGTCAGCAGAGCTCTGAGAAATTGCTGCAGGTTAGGAGGCAAGAAAGAGAGGCTGGCCTCCTGTCCTGGATGCTGGCTCTACTGGAAAACTGCTGCCCACCTCTGCTTCTCCACTAAAACAAACAAAAAAATGGGTCAAGGACTTCTGCCTTCATCCTTGGGAATTTGGGGGTACCGGAGAAGAAGACCCTTTCTACTATCTTCTATATTCTTTGGTGGGGACCTATGAATTAAAAGATCAAAAGGAAAAAAGGCACAAGAATTTTTATTTGAAGACAGAGTCTTGCTAAGTTGCCAGGCTGCAGTTTTCCTCCCTGTGCCCCCCAGGTGCCTGGGATTATGGATATGTGCCCAGCTAGGCAGAAAGATGTGAGTGAGACTGGGGGACTTATATACCATCATAAGAGAGGGCGATGAATTCTGGAGAAGTGACAGAGGAGAAGGGGGTGGGTTGTTTCTAGGGCCAGTAACTTGTGGGAAGGTGAAACATAAGGTGGGTGGGGGTTGTTTGGTAAGATTAAATGAGATGTTACCCAGAAAGGAGCCCGGCGTCAGGGGTCATTACTACCAGTAATGGAAGTCATAATGGGCTCCTCCGTGGGGTTCCCCGGCTTCTCTTAGCAAGCAGCTGAGGATGTGGAGAAGCCATTTCCCATCCAGTGGCTCAGCCGCCTTCTTCCACGGGGGGCAGACAGACCGCGATTCAGCTTCTTGCACTACATGGTCTCCGTGGCTGCTGCTGAACTCGGCCATGGCTGGGGGGGAAGCAATCACAGACACAGCGAACGTGGCCATGTGTCCCAAGAAAATTGGGTGGGACACTAGAATCTGCGTTTCACAGTCAGGCCACATGTTACCACCTGTCAAACTGATTCTTAACTCCCAGGCCCTATGAGAGCAGGTGGGGGGCCAAGGGTGGTTGCAGTTTGCCCTCTGACCTCTAGGGTTCACGTTTCAGAGAGGGAAGGCGGGGGTGACGTTCACACGGGAAGAACTTCCCAGGCATCGTCCCACACCTAACACGACGTGGGACCTCAGGAGCCCAGAAGACCCCCTGCCTCTCTGTCTGCCCAGTGGGTCTGCTCCCTGAGCCCTCCAGACGGGTGTGGGAGCCAGGAGAACCCGTGGGCGGGCCGGTGCTCACTGTAGGCCCCATGAGGACGTAGTGATAGCTGGCATTTGTCAGGCGCTTCCCAGGTGCCAACGTGATGCTTGGCGTCTTGACACAAGCCACCTCCTTGGGTAGGAATAGGGATTGTCACTGAGCCCATTTTACAGGTGAGAAAACCGAGAGTCGGGAGGGCTGAGCAGGGTCCCGACAGCTAGTTGAGCAGCCAAGCCAAGAGGCGGGACTGAAACCCAAGGTTCTCTGACCCCAAAGCCCAGGTGTGAGGTTTCTAGACGGTCTTGGTTGGGGGACAGAGGGGATTCTCCAAAGAGATGTGGAAACAGTTGAATCAAAGAGTGTTTTCCAAGTCGTGAGCAGAGTTAAGGCAGCTGATGGAGGTTAGTGAAGATTTCCGGAACCAAAAGGGCAGAAAGATCGCCCCCCCTTGGCTGGATGGTGCAAGGGAAGAGAGTTGCCACCAAGAACAGGGTCCCCAGGGCAGCCATGGTCCACCCACGGCCCAGAGCTGGGAGGCAGACGCCCATCTCTCCTCCTTCCTCTCTTCCAATCTCCTCTCCGAGGCTTCTACTGGGTGGACCCAACTGGAAGTCACCGGTAAGGGAGCTCGGGGACCAGGTCTGCAGCCTCAGAAGCTTCAGAGGGGCCTGGGGGGGGTTGACATCTTTGGGGACACCACCCTGATGGCCCCATCCCATGCGTCAGGGTCCTAACCTTGGCATAATAAGCCTCTGCTTTGGCTGGAAGCTTAACTCCCTCCTGGGCGCCCTGTTCTCTCTCTGGGCAGCACCAGGGCCTTTTAGCCATGGCTGTCCCATCCAGTCACCCAGATGCCACCCTTCTCTCTGTTCATCTCAGCTGCTGATACACTGCTCCCCTGGACCTCTCCCCCTGCCGGGTAGCCCTCCAGGTCACCCAGGGAAGGTCTCAGCACTGGGCCCCCACCTTGTGCCCAGGGTGGGGCTGTGTCTATCCCACACATCACCAGGGCTGAGAGCCTCACTGTCAGTGGGACAGCCGGGGACCCTCCCCACCCCGCACCTTCTCACCTGTGTCTTCATCTGCTGCTGGGATGGGGGGGGGGGGGGTTACGGAGCCGGAAGCAGCTACTGAGACTGGGTTTTGAGGACAAGACGTTTATTAGGGACCCGTATCTGCGGAAGGAAGGCAGAGGAAGGTGCGGAAACGAGAAGCTGCCTGACAAATTCTCAGCCAACCTGGCAGGTTCTGGGCCATCAGAGTGGATGACGTGGAGCTGAGACGTTCAGGCCTTTAGACCTGAGTGTCACTGAGACACCCAAGCGGGCTTACCTAGAAAGGACGCTCCTGCAGTTAAGGTAGCTCTCTGCGGCTGAGGCTGATCCTGAAGGAGCTGACGGCCGGAGACCCTCTGCCCCTCCTGCCACGTCATCACATAGGGAATGGGTTCAGATCCCACCACTGCCACTTACTGTGTGACTTCTCGGGAGTGACTGAACTTCTCTGTTTCCGTTTTCTCAGTAAAACGAAGACAGAGCCACTTCCAGCTCTGACTCTGAGTTATCAAGTAACAGTGGGGAATGAGGAGTTCTGGATTGGTGACGTTTACCAGAAAACTAAAATATATTTCTCCAGGGCCACAACTATCTCTATTTTCCCACTTGAGATGGAAATCTTTCTGAACCCCCTTACACATCTCCCCGCATCCTCACTTTGCCCTTTCTTCATGACTCCAGGTCACAGGGGCTGCATCTACTTCAGGGTGGTTTTGTTTTTCCTTGTCTCCTGTCATATCTGAGTGCCGCAGTGCCAGCCTCTGACAGCCCACAGATTGCCCGACCTTTCCCGGGTTGTTACTGCAGAGATGCTGTAGGCGGGAAAGGCGGTCAGACAGTCCTGCCTGAGAATAATCAGAGAGAGAGAGGGGGAGGGAGAGAGGCAGGGAGGGAGAGTTGGTGGCATGATCAACGGTAAGCAACAGACAACGGACAGATGGATATGAGAGAAAGATATTGTTAGGTATAGAGAGATAACAGACTATGACGTCATGGCCGTATGATGACTACCATCTACACAGGTCTATGTATTTGGGTATTAACTACAGACAGGTAAGCAGGTGGCTATCCCGTCTCCCCACTTAGGGAAGACAGGTGGACAGGCAGCTGATGCCCAGGACAGTGAATATGTACCATCACTGTCAATGAAGCGTGGGGTCCCGCTGTATTTGACCAATCTTGTACCATTAGGCATTTCCATCGCATCCAGTTTTTCACTGCTAAAGATAACACAGTGATAAGATTCTCTGTACACACTTTCAGTCATTCCCCTGGGGAGATATTCCTAACATTGCTGGTTCAAAGGGTACATAGGATTACTTTTTTCGTTATAGAAACCATGCACAAAGAGAGTACTCTTGGAGGTGGTGGATATAGTCATTGCCTTGATTGTGTTGATGGAGTCACTAGCAGGTGTATGTCTACAATCACCAAATTCTATACATTAAATGTGAGTGTCTTTTATAAAATTTTATCTCAATAAAGCTAACATTTTTTTCTTTCTTTTTTTTTTTTTTTGGATTGAACCCAGGGGTGTTTAATCACTGAGTCACATCCCTTTTTATTTTTTTATTTAGAGACAGGGTCTCACTGAGTTGCTTAGCGTCTCCCTGAGTTGCTGAGGCTGGCTTTGAACTCGCGATCCTCCTGCCTCAGCCTCCTGAGCCACTGGGATGACAGGCGTGGGCCACCATGTCCAGCTCAATAAAGCTGACTTTTAAAATACAGGTGAACTACAAAAGTAGATGAAAGTGTATCTGTGTGTGTGTGTGTGTGTCCACCATCCTACCAGCCAGGTAAACCCCTTTTCATAGCGGCCTGTTTCCTGAGCTTGCTTATAACCAAGGCCATGAGAATGCACTTGTTTTCCTTCTCGCGGGCGTTTTCTCGAATCAAATTCCTGCATGTTTGATTCTGTCTGAGCACCTGCTTCTTCAAGGACCCAGGTGAACACTCGGTGACTCCTTGGAGCAGTCAGATGTCCCTCTCTGCAGTCTGTATTGACCCTTGGTCACCTGCCCTTCTACCAACACATTATTTCCCACTCTCCAACAGTCCTCGAGCTTCCGGGAGCCCTGGGGGCTTTCTGCAGGCAGATGCCTCCTTGAGACTGCTCTGATTGCTGGTGACAGAAACCAGATGCACCGCTCTGCTGAGACCTGGCATTGACGCAGCTGTCCGCCACCCAGGACAGCGCCCTCTGGGCACCGTTTTCCGTAACGTAAGAGGCCCTGAACCCTTTGCCTATGCGGATCTGCTCTGAGGACTCTCCTGGCAGACTCCAGGGGCCTGGATTCAGCTCCGTATTCTGAATAGGCACCAATGCCAGGTGGTCGGACTTGGGCTCCCCAGTGTGGGCCGCCCCCACGTGCCTGGAACACACCTCTCCTCTTTCTCAATTTGCACACCCCAAAAGCAGAAGGTCCTCCCATTTCCATTCCTAAGTCTCCCTCTCATCCACTTCCAAAAGCCAGGCTCAGCTGGGCCCCTGGGAAACCTTTTTTTTTTTTTTTGTCTTCTATACAGAGGGTGACTGGAGTTTAAAATCAGAATGACCAAATGATCTACTTGTAAGTACACTTCCAAGTTCAACGTGAACCTCTTCCGTCATCTAAAGCATAAGGAGTGAGGAAATAAAATTTTTAAAAAAATTTTTTAAATTTTTTTTTAAAAGCTGGAGAACTATTGCCCTTAAAATAAACTGCCAATCAAGGAAAATACAACACATTCATTGATTGACACTCCATTCGGCTGTTAGATACAGATGCAAAACACACCTAGGGTGCAAGGTGGAACCATAGGAGCAGTTGCAAAAACACAGATCAGCGTGAGCTTTTTTTTAGCTTCTTGGCCATCTTCCTGAGTTGGTAGGGGAGGGCGTGCCGGGTTTTCCACGTGCTCCTCAGCTGGGAAATGCCCACCTCCCGCAGCCTGGGGACCAGTTAATTAACACCTGCCCCCCATGAAACAAGCCACAGCCGGGCATTCAGTGAACCTCCCTCGGCAGGAACCTATACGTTGCCTGACACCCACCGGAGTCCTTGCTCCTTGCTTTACAATAGAAATAATCCCCAGGAAGTCGGGCCTGTCAAAGCCAGGTTCTCTGGAGAGCACTGATCTGCATTAATGATACCACAGGTCCCTAGGGGTGAGTCCCCAGCCACCAGGAAAAGATGGGAGAAGCCCTGCAGGAGCCCCTAGAGGATGCACCTGCCCTGCTCTCTTCTGGGGAAGGCATGGCAGCTTGAAGTCCATCATACCTCCTTGATACACCCTGCTGTGTGTCACCACCACCAGCGTCATTAACTTATCACCTTCAGCCCACACAGGCCAGCCTGGGGACAGCCCCACTCCTGGCCAAAGCTCTCCTTCCTGCCAGCTATCTCATGGAGGAAGGTGCTGCCCCAGGGACTCCCAGGGATAATAGCACCATGGGGGGCAACGGTGGGCACACGGGCAGGCCAAACTTTATTTAGAAAAAACCCCATAATAAAACATTGGAGGGTGAGGGAGGAGAACAGAGGTAACAAGAGGCCACCAAACTACTCCACTCTCAGTACGAATTGAAATCAAAATGCACTGGAGGGACGCGAAAGAAGAAAGTAGCCCCTGAGAGTTTCTGTGACATGTGTCCACGCATAATTCTCAGAAGGTCAAAACCGTAACAACCGTTGTACAAATGCACAGTGAGTGCATGTCCAGGAATTTACTTAACTCATCAATGAAGGAAAGGGCAGGAGGCTAAACTGGTTCAAAGGAGGTGGGAAGAGCTAAGACACACACACACACACACACACACACACACGCGTGCACGCACGCACACACACACACAGTGCACATGCAGTTGGCAGGAAACAGAAAGCCAGGATTAACTTCTAAATTAAACACAAAACTTCAAGGACTTACAGTGTTACCCAGGTCCCCAGCAGAGGCTGCCCAGGTCCCACCTAACTGAATTCAGTCACCAACCTGCATCAGAAATAAGAGAAAATGATATTAAAAAAAAAAAGGAAAATTAATTTAATCATAGTTTGTCTAAAACAGGAATATGGCTAATCTTCCGTTGCTCATCCTACAGAAATGTTATAATTTACAGGGAAAAAAAGGCCAGGAATATACATATATAGATCCAGCCAGCCTGAGAGGTGTTAAAATTCTGGTTCTTGGCTTTGCTTCCTATTTCCATGGGTGCTGGGGCCAGGGTTTGGGGGGCCAGGTTTTGGAGGTCAGGGCTTTGGGGACACTTTCAGTTCCCATTCTAGCGTGAGATGATGGCTTATTAGAAATTGTGGCAGAGAAAAATAGCTTGACAGGCTAGTAGGGAAAGGAAAAAGAGAAAAATCCATCTGGGGCTTCTAATTTTAAATGATCCCTTTGCAAAAGGACAGTAAAATCTTTAGGCCAGACAACGGCAAACTGGTGGTCAAATCGGACTCACCATCTGCTTGGCGATGGCCCACCAGCTAAGAATGATTTTACATGCAAATGGGTTGAACACAGAAAGAACAATATTTGGGGGCACATGGAAATAATATGAAATTCACATTTCAGTAACCATAAATAGAAAGCTTATTGGGATACAGTCATGATCGTTCAGGTACGTATCATGTGTGGTCGTTTTTACACCTCAGTGACAGTGAAATATGTGTCCTCTGGCCCTTTACATCGAAGGTTCTGGAATAATTATTGCAGAATGAAAAGGTTAGTAATGTTGGAGGTTTTCTTCTCTACTGGACAGAAATCAGTTGCCTGTCCACAGGACAAGAATGGTTAGCAACTTCTCAATTTTCTACAAGTTAACATCTAATTTTATAGAACCTGGGCCTTAATCAATAATAGAGTCTAAGTTATGTCCACTAGAGAATCAGATACCATTTAAGCAGACGGTTTTCTCACTTGATTTTGAAAAGTTATACTGTAATCTTTTAACTTTATTCCAAACTCTTGGGTAATTGTTCTTAACACAATTAAAATCACAGGGTGGGGCTGGGGCTGTCCTTTTGCAGTGGTAGAGCATTTGCCTCTCGAATGGGAAGCACTGGGTTCCATCCTCAGCACCACATAAAAATCAATCAATCAATAAAAAAAGGTATTGTGTTCCTCTACAACCAAAAATTTTTCAAAAAGCTTTAAGTTATAAAAAAAAGAATCACAGAGTCTATTACTGAATGATCTTTTGATTTCACGTGAATTTCTACAATTTTCTAGGAATTTCTGTAGTTCCTGATCTAGAAGCTTGCTTTCTCCTAGGGAGTGATCTGAATTGAAGATCTGGAAACCCTTGAGGAAATTTAAACAATGGTGATAAAATTGGCTAAGCCCTAGACACAGCCAGACATAAATTCTCAAATAACAAAGTTGTTCTTCCGGAAAAGTCTTCATATAATAGAGATTTAGAGGATGTTTTTTGCTAAAAATCTTCACTTGGGCCCATAGATATCCTAAAGGCAGGATAAAAGTTTGACATCTCTGCCTTCATTTTGTATCTGCCCTTCTTATTTATTTATTTATTTATTTTTGGTACCAGGGATTGAACTCAGAGGCACTTAACCACTGAGCCACATCCCCAGCCCTTTTTATTTTTTATTTTTTTGAGACAGGGTCTTACTAAGTTGCTTAGGGCATTGCTAAATTGCTGAGGCTGGTCTTGAGCTTGCAATCCTCTTGCCTCAACCTCCTGAGGACTGGGATTACAGGTATGTGCTGTGCCCAGCTGTATCTGTCCCCTTTCTACCCTAAAAACCTTGGGGCAGATTCCTGCTCAGCTCTCCATGTAGACAGGTCTATCATATAAAGAGTGTCTGTCTAAAAACTAGTAATGTGAGTTCAATTTGTCCTGAATTTACCTAATCTCTCCCATCCCCCTTCAAGGCAAAAGGTGCCAAGTCTCGCCCATGCCCATGCCCCGTGCAGACGACACAAACTGGGTGTAAAAGAGCTGGCTGCAACATTAATCTAAGACAGCAGCAAAAAAAATCACGTGACACAGACATAAGTTTTTCAAATAGAGTGCGGGACAGCTCTGCCACCTTAAGGGTCAGCTTCCACGCTGGAAAGAGAGGGCATGAGCCCTGCATTTCCTTTACTTTATGATGGAGACATCAGAGAGGGATAAGGTTTCGAGGGTGGAGACTTGCTCCAGGATGTCTTGTGATCAGCAGAGGGACTGACATCTTGGCATGTCACACCCATCTCGGGAGCTATGTGGGATCTTAGGCAGAGCTAGAGGGGGAGGCGCACCTGCATCTTGTGATCACTCCCTGACAGGGAGCCCACAGTGCCAAGCCTGTCCCCTCATTTGGCTACTGTGCACAATAGTTCACACACAGCCCACGGACCGCTCATGACAGCCAAGAATAATTAAGGTAGTTTCAAATTTTGCAGGGACATATAATCAACGGGGTGTCAACTGTTCACTTTTACAGGATCCTATTCCAGACCCCCCAGATTGTCCTAAACCCCAAAGAACCAACTCCACATCTTTCCTGTCTGCCTGTCATTGTCTGCTACTGTCACCTGGCATTCCAGGAACAGCGAGCCTTGTGGGCAGATCACCCCATGATGAGACTGTCCCCCTAAGCAGGAGCAGTTACCCATGAGGGAAATGAGGTAGCCGCACTGAGCAGGAACAATCATCTCATGATGGAAACTGAATTGCCCCCCTCGGGGGATGACCACCTCCCCAGGACCTTGCAGAACCAGCCCTGAGATACTGATCCACCAAACCAAGGCTGCCTAACCCTGCACACCTTTGGCCCTGCCCCAGTTCTTCCCAATTTAATCCTAAGGCTCCCATCAGGACCCCAAAGACAGGGCTGAAGACACTGCTCGCCTCCCCACGTCTTCCAGTGTAGCTACACTGAATAAAATTCCTTTCCTGCTCCACCCATTACTTTTTTTTTTTCCATTTGATTTTTGGAGCCAGTGGCTGAACCTAGTTTGTTGAGTCTCCCAGAAGGCAGCCCCCTCCCCTTGGGGCTAGGACTCCAGCAAAACTCATATCTTCTGATAATGATGCTTCTGCTTTGGAACCAGCTTTTCAAGAATGGACATGATCAGAAGATGCCAGATTTCAGGTATGTGACACCACAGCCCCAAATTCTCTGCACAGAACGTAACTCCCTCCAGGAAGAAACATGTGACCTGCAAAGGGGCAGACCACCCAACTTCTTCCTCTCCCTTCCTACCAACTCCTCCTACCAGCTGATCAAGGAGATACATTTGCCTTCTTGCCACACAATGAAGTTTTTTCTTTTTGCAGAAACTCAGTGACACGGTATTGGCTACACAGGTCAGGCAATGAGCCCCTGCTTGATAAAAATTTCTGTAACAGTGGGAGCCAATTCCCTAAAATATAAATTTTAAGCTATGTACGTATTACTGATTAACACAACACACATCCTGTTGGTTCTGTTTTTCTGGAGAACCCTAATACATCTTTGAATGAACAGTGTGTTTCTGCCCACCAGTAATTATGGCCTCATCAACATCTTACTACCTGGCCAAAGTAGCATCTCATCTTTGAGAAGCAGAAACAGGGAAAATGAGTATGCAAAAAAGGTCGGTCAGAGGAGCTCAGGTGAGCACCCCTCTTACAGGAGAGGGCTTCAGGGGGTCAAGGTGGCTGGCCAAGCACTTTGGACTGTGCTTTGGGTTTCTTCACCAACCAGCAGGGTTCAAGGGCATTGCAGAACAGTGGGCCTTTTTGAATGGGCCTGTTCTTACTGGTGTCTTACCACTTACTAGTTCTATAAGTTGAGCTCACAGCTCAAGTCTCTGTATGTTCTTCAGTAAAATGAGTACAACATCTCTCCCGCCGACATCTGGACAAGAGTATAGACACTAAATGAGCTGACACCCTGGAGGTGTGGCTCAATGGCAGAGCACTTGCCTAGCATGTGCAAGGACCTGGGTTGGATCCCCAGGTCACCACACAAAAAATGAGCTAACAGAGGTCTAAAACTCCACCTATCAGTGAGGGCTTCATTTATAAATTTTCATTTTCATCCCATTGGAGAAATACAATCATCAGGAGTCACAAAGCCTAAGGATTTCTTGTTTGTTTGGGCTGGGGAGAAGGGTACCAGGGATTGAACCCAGGGGTGCTTTACCACTGAGCTATATCCCCAACCCTTTTTATATCTTATTTTGAGACAAGGTCTTGCTAAATTGCCCAGAGCCTTGCCAAGTTGCTGAGGCTGGTTACGAACTCTCGATCCTCCTGCCTCAGTCTCAGAAGCTGCTGGGATGACAGGCGCCGCAGGGCCCAGTGCATAAAGGGTTTTCATAGCAATTGATCCTACCCAGTGGTGGGAGCTGTGCGCACAGCCTACGTGGGGCCGTGGTTTCTGTGTCTTGTGCTGGGTCCCCAGGGAAGACAGGAAAAGATGATGGACGTGAAGTGGAAGAGAGCAAGGACCAATGAGCACCTGCCAGGCACCTGGACCCACCAGGACAAGCCAGAACCCATGTGAGTCTCACTGCCTCCAGGCCTCCAGCGCCAGAGATGGGAACATCCAGCAGGAGTCCCGGGTGCGGTTCATCCTGCAGCTTAACACGCATCTGAGCCAGGAGCAGAGAGAGCTGAAGGAAGATCTAGGCGGTGCCAGACTTGGCTGCTGCCCCAGACAGCCAGGTGAGCCAGCAGATAAGAGCCAACGGGAGTGAGCGCCGAAACAGAGACAGCTCCATCTCCACCGCCCAAGATGAGCGCGCAGTGCGCAGTGCGTCTGTGGCGCAGCCGCCCCAGGAGCTCTGCGCCAGGGAGTTCTGGAAGCCTCCTTTCACTTTAGCCAAGTTGATAGCAAACAAATCCACCGCAATTTGTCAGCTATAAATTACCAGCCCAATTAAGGGGGGAGCACCCCCACCCCCCAAGAAAAGTCCCTCTCCAGCCAAGTCGACTTAACTGGAAGCCCCGGCGGGCCATGGAGCACGTGAGTTAGACAGTTCCTAGGGGCTGGGGGTGTAACTGGGGTAGAGCGCTTGCCCAGCCCCTGAGACCCTGGGAAGAGCGCTCTTTGTATGGTGGAGGTGATGCGGCCATCGTGAAAATGACCCACAGGTGACTTTTCTGTCTCCCTCCCCGTTGCTGAAGTACTCTGGAAAATCGCAGCGCCTGCCTCCCCCCTCCATCGCCTCTATTAAAAATAACTGAGACTATCACCCAACCATGGAAGGGAATAGAGTCCTCACTCGAGCTGCGGCAACAGACGACCCTGGAAAACGTTAACGAAGTGAAATAAAATAGACGCAAAGGGACAAAGGCAGATGAGGCACCTGGAACAGGCCACTTCATAGAGACCAAAAGTAAAGTAGAGGAGATGGCGTGGGGGTTGGGAGTGATCATTTCATAGGTGCAGTTTCTTTCCGGATGGATAAAGAATTCTGGGAAGCCAGGTGACACACGCCAGTCATCCCAGCGGCTCCTGAGGCTGAGGCTGGAGGATCGCGAGTTCAAAGCCAGCCTCAGCAATGGCAAGGTGCTCAGCAACTCCGTGAGACCCTGTCTCTAAATAAAATACAAAATAGGGCTGGGGATGCGGCTCAGGGGTCGAGTGCCCCTGAATTCAATCCCCACACCCCCCGAAAAAGAATTCTTGGAATGGGTAGTAGTGACGGTTACATATTGTGAGTGTACTTAACATCATGGTCTGAGCCACGCACTTAAAAGATGGCTAAAATATTAAATTCTATGTTATGTCTTTTTACATATTTTTTATTTGAAAAAAAAATTATTTTGGTACCAGAGATTGAACCCAAAGGCACTTAGCCCACTGAGCCCCATACCCAGCCCTTTTTATTTTTTATTTTGACATGGTGTCCCCCTACATTGCTGAGGCTGGGATTACAGGCATATGCCACCACACCTGACCATATTCTTATTTTTAATTGACACATAATAATTGCACATATTTATGGGGTTCCATGTGACATTTCCATGCATGTGTACCATGTGTAATGATTACAACAGGGCAATTGTCACTTCACACATTTATTTATTTGTGTGTGTGTGTGTGTGTGTTGGTAACATTTAAAATCCTTCCTGCTGGTTATTTGGGAATACACAACTAATTGTTGTGAAGCCTGGTTGTCCTAATGTGCTGTGGAACACTAGGCAGCATTTCTCCTGTCCCAATGTGCCCCTGTCCCCACTAACCATCTCCTCTCCATTCCCCCACCCCACCCTTCCCAGCTGAAGGTCACCACCCTTCTGTTAGGTACATTTTATTACCTTTTATTGGACCTATTATGTAGCTGGGTGTTAGGGTTTGGATGTGAGGTGTCCCCCAAAAGCTCACGTGTGAGACAGTACAAGAGGGTTCAGTGCCGCAGCCCGGCTGGCTGGGCAAAATAACTGGAGGGTGACGAACAACTTGTGTACGTTGATACAGCAGGAGTGGGAGCCCTTCATTGTAGGACAGGAGGGGTATTTATACATTCCACACAGCTTATCTAATTAACATAAACTTGATACAGCAGTCAACCAATCAGGAATCTCCACACTTAATGGCTCGCTGGCGTTACTTCACAAACCACTCCCTCTGGCAAAATGCCAGGCGCCATCCAGACTTGTTTACAGACCCTAACAGTTCAGAGGGGACATGATTGGGTTATGAGACCCTTAGCCTAATGGGTAAACTAATCCCTGATGGGATTAACTGAGTGGTGGCTGGAGGCAGGTGAGGTGTGGCTGGAGGAGGTGGGCATTGGCCGCCTGGATACGGGGTATATATTTTGTATCTGGTGAGTAGAGATCTCTCTCTTGATCTCTCTTCCTCTCTCTCTAGATCTCTCTCTCTCTTTCTCCTTCCTGATCACCAGGTGAGCTCTTCCCTCTGCCAGACTCGTCCTTCAACAAGTTCTGCCTTCCCTGCAGCCCTGGGGAATGGAACTTGCTGTCTCTGGACTGACACCTCTGAAACTGTGAGCCCCCCAAATAATATTGTCCTCCTCTACAATTGTTCTTGTGGGGTCTTGCCGTCACAGTAGCGAGGAAGCTGACTAAACACTGGGAGAACTTCACATCCTTCCCACTGTTGGATTTAGAAGAACTTCCAGTGACCAAACCCGGAGAGTCTGTAGAGAGGGAAAGGCGCAGGTTGTGGGGAGTCCTGGCTGTGGTTCCCAGCCCTGCCTCCTCCACGCCTTACCAATGGCCCCGCTGGGCAGATGGAAGGCCATTTTTACCCTGGTCCCCAAAGAATGTTCTCACCCAATAAAAATAGCCTTGTCCAGAGAGCTTCCTCTCAATTGGGCAGGTTTATTCTCAGGCCAAGAGGGAGGGATCCCCCAACTGTGCTACCATGCATTTCCTGAAGCCAGAAATAGGGTGCCCCTCTGAGCCCCATGCTGAGGCTCTGGGCCGGATTCCAGAAAGGTCTGCCCAATCGCAGCCACCCACTGCCTCATATCTCTCCGCCAGGGCGATCCCGAGTCTCATCTCTTCCCCCTGCCACGCCTGCAGTCCTCAAAGGGCTGGAGGTCATTTGTACTGTCTCCTGCAGCCTGAGCATGACTCCTGTTGGTCATATTGTTTCTTGACCCCCCATCTAGACCAAAACCCTAATTCTACTTCTAATGATAGCAATGCCATTCATGGGACACTTCCAACGTGCCGGCAGGAGCCACCTAACTGACACAAACTCCCTCATTTACTCATGAAAACAATCTTACAAGAGGAGCCCTAGACTTATCTTCATTGACGGATATGGAGACTTTGGCCCCAGAGAGGTTAAGTAACTTGACCAAGGGCACACAGTCAATAAATGGAAGAACCAGGCTTTGGATCCCACTCTGACTACACAACATGTGTGCAAAACCACTAAGCCCTGGCTTTCACAAGAGCCTGTGACCCTCGGGGGGGGGGGGGGGGGTACGCATTTTACATAAGTGACCTAGTGTATACCCACCTGCACACACAAAGCAAAATTTCACAAAACAATAAATCCTTACTCTGTGCAATTGCGTTTTGATATTTTAAAATGTTTCCTCTATTTTATTCATTTATTTGCTACGGTACTAGGGATGAGATCTAATACCCAGCTGTACCCCAGTCCTGTTATTTTTTAATACCACATATTTTAAATGCTTTTTGATGTGGATGGACCTTTATTTTATTCATATAAATCGAGTGCTGAGACTCGAACCCAGTGCCTCACACATGCTGGGCAAGTGCTCTGCCACTGAGCCACCACCCCAGCCCCAATACCACATTTTTAATGCGGTCAACCACCCACACCAGATGTCTTTTTTTTTTTTTTTTTTTTAAAGAGAGAGTGTGAGAGAGAGGGAGGAGAGAGAATTTTTCAATACCCATTTTCTAGTTTTCGGCGGACACCACATCTTCGTTTGTATGTGGTGCTGAGGATCGAACCCGGGCCGCACGCATGCCAGGCGAGCGCGCTACCGCTTGAGCCACATCCCCAGCCCTCACACCAGATATCTTTTCATCTTGCAAAGCTGAAGCTCTGGTGCCTGTTCAACAGCAGCTCTCATCCCCTGGCCCCAGCTTCTGGCAACCACCGTCCATCTCTGTGGACTTCCCCACTCCGGGTCCTCACAGGGCACTACCCTGTCCTAATTGGCCTTTTGTGACGGGTCCCTTCATGGCCACCCTGCTGTCTTCCAGGTGCTGATTTCATGGAATATCTTTTCCCACCCTTCCACTTTCAATCTATTCCTGTCTCCAGATCTAAAATATCTTGTAAAATAGCAGCAAATTGGATCACTTTTTCAAGTTCTTTCTGCCAATCTCTGTCTTTTGATTGGAGCATTTAATCCATTTATAGTTATAGCTTTTTTGTCTCTTCTAGTCTGCGTTACTCTTTTCTTTTGTGTTTAGTTGATTTTTTTTTTACATTTTAATTCCCTTATTTCCTTCTCTCTGTGTGTGTACGTATTTTGTTGCTATATCTGTATGAATATATATATATGTATTTTTTCTTTGTGGTTACCATGGGGATTACATTTAAGACCCTAATGTGACAGCACTCCACTTTGAATGTATCCCAGCTTAACTTTCATAATATACAAAGCAGCTCCTATATAGCACCAGCCCCCACCCCGTCAGTGATTTTATTTTTTATTTTTATTTGTTCTTTTTGGATATACATGACAGTCGAGTGTATTTTGACTGATTATACGTACATTGGAGTAAAACTTATTCTAATCAAGATCTTGTTCTTTGGTGGTTTTCAACCTGGGCAGACCATTAATATCACCCCAAGGAGTTATAAAAATAGATATTCCAGGGTCCCTGCCCTGAGATTATGATTGGATTGATTTCCAGAGAGCTCTGATTTTTAGGAATTCTCTGGGTAATTCTCATAAGCCTCCAAGGTTGAGGTCCCCTGCCTTCGATGACAGTCAAGAAACTGAATGATTGGGGGAAATGGTTGTTTTACAAAGCTGTGGTGAAAATCTCTTATTTATAAGACAGTGTAACTCATAAAGCTTCATATTAATTTGATATAGTCCTTTATCTAGAGGGGAAATAAACTTTACTGCTTTATGTAAGTTATTTTTTAAAAAAGATCCTGTTGTTTTGGTTGTACATGGAGTGGAGTTACACTGGTCATGTATTCATATATGAACATAGGAAAGTTATGTCCCATTCATTCTACTATCTTTCCCATTCCCATCCCTCCTCTCTTTCCTTTATTCCCTTTGTCTAGTACAATGAACTTCTTTCTATTCTTCCCTCCCCCGCCCCCTGCTTATTGTGAGTCAGCATCCACATATCAGCGAGAACATTTAGACTTTGGCTTTTTGGGACTGGCTTATTTCATTTAACGTGATAGTCTCTAATTCCATCCATTTACCAGCAAATGACATAATTTCATTCTTCTTTAAGGCTGAGTAATATTCCATTTGTGTATGTACCCATTTTCTTTATCTATTCATCTGTTGAAGGACACCTAGGTTGGTTCCATAGCTTAGCTACTGTGAATTAAGCTGCTATAAACATTGATGTGGCTGTGTCCCTGTAGTATGATGATTTTAAGTCCTTTGGGTATAAACCAAGGAGTGGGATAACTGGGTCAAATGGTGGTTCCATTCCAAGTTTTCTGAGGAATCTCCAGACTGCTTTCCAGAGTGGTTGCACCAATTTGCAGTCCCTCCAGCAATGTATGAGGGGACCTTTTCCCCGCATCCTTGCCACCCTATCAGTTATTGATGTTATAAAATTACCTCTGTATTTATGTGTCCAAAAGCATAGACTAAGAATTTCTTAAGTGTTAATTTCCTTAACAACACAGAAAGCAAATGTGAAGTTACAAACCACGTTGATAATAACAGTGGCTTTTCTTGGTGTCTCGTGTTGGCCTCTGCTGAGGTCTTCATTTCTCCCTACAGCCTAAGCTACTGCCTGCCTGGTGCTCCTCCCTGTACCCTGCAGGACTCCTGTTAGCCCTTCTCACAGGACACCTCCAGTGGTAACGAACTTGGCTTTTGTTTATCTGGGAATGTCTTAATTTCTCTTTCAGTTTCGAAGGACATTTTTTTTTTTTTGCCAAAAATTGGATTCTTGTTTGACAGTTTTTTCCTTTTAGCATTTTGATTATATCAGTTCATGGTCTTCAAAGTTTCTGATGACAAATCTCTTGATAAACTTAGGTATGAGTCACATCTCTCTGGCTGTTTTTGAGAGTCTGTCTTTATTTTTTTGAAACTTTGATCATAATCAAAATGATAATTTTTGGTGTGAGTCTCTGTAATCATCCTTGTTGTGGTTGGAAACTTACATGTCCCCCAGATGTCCATATGCCAAGGGCTTGGTCATCATCCTTTAAGAGGAACCTTTAAGAGGCGAGGCCTAGTGGGAGGCAGTTAGGTCATTGGGGGTGTGCCCAGGAAAGAGGATCACTTTTTATTGGAACCCTGGCCCCTTCCTCTCCTTTTGCTTCCTGATGGCCCCAATGGAAGTGACTTCCCTCCACCACGCACTCCCCACTTTGACATTCGACCTTGCCACAGGAACAAAACAAGGGGGCCAAGCAGTCATGGACTGGAACTTCAGAAACTATGAACCAAAATAAATTTTTTCTTCTTACAAGTTGATTATCATGGGTATTTTGTCACAGCAATGGAAAGCTGACTAACACAATTCTATTGGAGTTTTCTGAGTGTCTTGGATGTTTTATTCACGTGTTTCATCAAACTTGGGACATTTGGGACCATTGTTTTTCTAAAAAGCAAACCTTTCCCTTCCCCTCTTTCATCCCGTGGGAAGTGCCTTGCTGTATGCGATGGTGTCCTGCAGGTCTCTTGGGCTCTGTTCACTTCCCATCTTTTTATTTCCATTCCTCAGATTCAATCATTTTAATCATCTTATGTTCAAGTTTGCTGATTCTTTCTCCTATTTGCTCAAATATGCCTTTGAATTCCTCTCACAAATTTTTCATTTCAGGGAGTGTACATTTCACCTCCAGAATGTCTTTGTGGTTCATTTTTGGGTTTCCTGTCCCTTTGTTTATAGTCTGTCTGGTTCACATGTTGTTTCTGTGACTTTCAAGATCAGAAGCAGCAATTGCCAACCAGCACACAGATCCCAAATTGTTTGAGGACAAGTCCCTTTTTGTTGGGGGGGGGGGGCTCTGCAATCTGCCTGCGAGGTGCTACGGAACATGCTCGTGGGGTTGGGGGTGGGTGGCTGCTTCCTTGCTATGATTTGAATCAAGCACCACTTACCCTCCAAGCCTTTCCTTGAAGCTACAACCCTTCAAACAACCCAGTAGTTACATCAGCTAGAGTTGGCCAAGGCCATGTTGTCTGGGTGGGGAGAGAGATTCCTGGTGCTTCCTAGACTGCCCTCCTCCTACAACCCTCCTCACATTATTTTTTTCCATGTTGACAATCCAGTAAATTTATTTTCCAGCCCACGAATAGATCGCAGCCTGCAGCTGGAGAAATCTCTGCCCCGAGCCATGCTAAGTTTTTGGCACTTGAAGTTTCACTGAGCAGCTACTATGAGCTCGTGCTAAACCGGACTGGAGATCTCATAAGAAATGAGATCCCACCCTGGCTTCAGGGATCTGACACTAGGATGGAGTGTGGCAGGGACGGAGGAGATGGCGCATAGTCTTTGAGTGTCTATGATATGCCACGCTCTTTGCCAGGCACGAATGCACTCCATGTCACTGATTTTGAGAACAATTTTGTGAATCTGGCCGTTGTTCCTCAAAATGCAATGTGCACGAGAGTCACCTGGGGAACATCTGAAGGATGCAGACCCCGGTCCATCGGGTCTGGAGTAGGACCTGAGATTCGGCATCTCTCACAAGCCCCCGGCTACGCCTGTGGCTGCTGGTCCAGGGCCCACCGTTGAACAGCGAGGAGTCGTTTATTTTAAAAATGATCTATTGCCTCGTCCCTGCTGTGTACCAGGCACGGTGCTCAGCCCTCAGGATGTGATTATGAAGTCGCTGCTTGAATGCAGAGCGGATTTTAAAATTCAACCTCACATCCAGGGAAGTGGGAGCGATTGTTCTCAAGAACCAGAAAATGGTAATGATGGGGGTTGGAGAGAGCACAGGGCCAGGGGAGGGCCAGTCTCCGGGACCAGCCTGCAGAGCTTAGGAGTAATGTGAAGGCCCCTGGTGCCATCAGGGAGAGGGCGGTTTGGTGCAGACTGGCTGGGGTCAGGGCAGGCTCGGGCCGGCCCCACTGGGCTCCTGCTGCCCAGAGGTCTCTGACTCACACCCGACCCTTTGTCCCCCGTGACAGCAGACCACAGCCTCCTTGACCGTTCACCCAGTAGCTTCCAAATGAGCCTTTGGGGACAGACTTACCAAATAGCACAGCGGGCCCAACCCACCAAAGGCGCCCACAGCCTGTGACCTGTCAATCTCCGAGACTTGCCCCTCAGCAAGACGCTTGGCTGAACAATCACAGCCACGGTGGCTTTGAAAGGCTCAGATATTTATTCCAGTCACTCTCTGCAATTTGTTTTGTATGATTTCTCAAACTGGAGGGTTTCCAGCCACGGGGAATGACTTGGCAAGATCATTGCTGACTGCAAAGGGTTCCGGTGCCCTTCAGCTGACCCACAGGGACACCAGTGTGGCCCGTCTCTGGAGGTGGGCATCGGGAGCACAGAGATTGGGAAACGTGAGAGGGCCCGAGTGTCATCCCACTGCTCAAAAGGGTCTCAGAGGAAACCCAAATGCCCAGTAGCCTATGAAATGATGCTCCATCTCCATCATTAAGCAAAGTGCTATGTTTCACCCTGCAGAGAGGGAGAAAGTCAAAAGATAGGAAACACCTGGTGTGGGAGCTCTTGTGGTGAAATGGACACCCTCATGCACGGTTACCAGGAAGGCTGATTCGTGAAGCTTCTTGCGAGGCCATCGGATGGTTTCTGCTGAGTTTGGATGGGTTCCAACCTGACCATTTTACAACCGAGAGTCTATCAACCACTAAAGAAAGAGGCAAGTACATGACTTGATGTACGATCTGAGAGGTCAGCGTTCTGAGCACACGTGTCTTGGTACTCGTGAAAGAATCAGTGGCCTAGAGGTGGCTCTCTGCAGGGGAATGGGACAGATGGGAAGAAACACTGCTTAGTGTCTGCTGTGTGGCCTTACTTATGGGCTAGCAGGACCGGATTAGGGCTGAGGACGTAGCACCGCGGCAGAGCTACACTTGCCTGGCCTGTGCAAGGCCCCGGTTCAATCCCCAGCATCACAGAAGAACAGAGCCCTGGATGATATCCAGCCTCCAGCCACCAGGGCTGGCATTCGGGTATGGAGCGAGAAATGTGTTTACACGCCCTGAGGTTTGCCTTTGGAATGTCTCCAAAAGCTCAAGGGTTGGAAGCCTGGTCCCTAATGCAACAAAGTCCGGAGGTGGGGCTTTGGGAGATGATTAGATTAGAAGGACTTGGGCTCCCCCAGTGATAACAGTGGACCACTGGAGGTGGAACCTGTCAGGGGAAGCAGGTCACTGGGGTGTGCCCTGCAAGGGTTTCTCTTCTCCCTGGCCCCTCCCTCCCTCTCCCTCCCTCCTTCCTGCCTACCAGGAGCTGAGCAGCTTCCGTACACCACACCCAGAGCAAAGGAGCCAGCTGACCATGACCTTTGAAACCATGACCCCAGAATAAACCTTTCCTACTCTAAGTTGTTCTTATCAGATGTTTTGGACCCAGTGACAAAAAGCAGATGAACGCCACATACCAGTAACAGACTCGAAATTGACCGTGTCAAAGGCTGCCCCACCCCAGAGGCACAGTGCCAGGATCCCGTCTTCTCTAAGGCCGTGGTGTGCCCAGTACTGCATCCACACTGTCTCAGGCAGGCCCTCCGGCAATTCAGAGGGCTAAGTATTGTCATCCCCATCTACAAATGTGAAACAGCTGTGGAGAACTTGAGGCTGCATTTTTCCAACACCTCCCAAGAGCACCAGACGTTGGAGACCAAGACCTTCAACCCAAGGCCAACTTCTAAACCACAGCCGCGGTTTAGCTACAAAAACGGGAAAAGGTAGTAACATTCTGTATCAGTCAACCCAGGCTGCTATAACAAAATACCACGGACTGGATGGTTTACACACAGACATCCTACAGTTCTGGAGGCTGGGAAGTCCACCATCAAAGGCCTTCTCCCTGGCTTGCAGTGGTCTTCACATAAGAGAGAGAGAGAGAGAACACAATGCTCTGATCTCTAAAGACCCCAATCCCACCATGGACCCCCACCCTCGTTACCTCTTTTAAACCCAACCACCCCCCGAAGGCCCCACCTCCCAACACCATCACAATGGAGGTCAGAGCTTCACACATGAATGGGGAGGGGGCGGGGTCGGCAGGCGACCAGTCCACAGCCAGCACCTTCCTTGGGAAGTTCGTAGGAGGCTGAGGTGGACTTCAGAGCCCCCCGAAGAGTGCCTGGCGCTCACTCGGCACCATGTGCGCGTTGGCTGTGTGTGTTCGAGTTGGCGGCTCCAGTTTCCACGGGGCAAGTACTTGATGAGTTAATCAGCGGGGGTGAGGGAGGGGATGGGGGAGACGGGAACGTGGTCATTCTGGGCCACCGGATGGTAGCAAGTCAATGGATGAAATGCGTGAAGACATGAAGGGGTAGAGAGGAATGTTCTCTGGAGTTCCCACCTCAGTCTCACCAACTGCCCTTCCTCTGTAGGCGTAGGAGGCCACTCTCCAGAGGGCTCCGAGACCGCTCCGGCCACCATGGAGTCCACTGTCTCTGGACCTGCTCCTGTGCTGCCCTGATCCGGACCAAAGCCGTCGGCTGGTCACAGATTCCTCCAAGCCTCGCAGAACATGGCCTCCAAGACGGTGCCCTACTGCCGGGCACCCACAAACCCGAGGACTCCCCCAGAAGCCCCTGAGTCCTCCATCAAGCATCCCAAGACTTCCAAGGTCAAAATGCTCCCGGGTCCTTTACCCAAGGACCAGGACTCGCTCAGGAGTCTGGTCAAGCAGTCCACGGGGAACACGGGGCCCGGCCTCCAGCCTAAAACCTGCTACTGCCTGAACCTCTGTCCCCTCCCATCTGGGCAGCTCCTGGCCCCAGAGTCCCCGATCCCCTCAGCCATCCCTGAGGCCACAGGCATCTGCCTCCCCGAGGATGGCATGATCATGCTGCAACTGATGGACCAGATACGTGCATTCAGGAAGAACCTACGCCTAGCCATGTTCCCTCCCGCGAAGCCACCCTATGAGGTGGCCAGGAAGCCAAAGGGCAGCACCGGAGCAAGAAGAAACGTGACAAAGAAGTGCTTCGCTTCAGCATCAACCTGGTCCTCTCCGACTCGGACCTGTCAGCTCCAGACATCCCAGAACATCTCCCCATTCCAGAGGCCACAGCAGTCACAATCCCTGCCGTTCAATAAACTCCTGGCTGCGGTTTCTTCCCCTCAAATCAAGGCTAGTGCGCCCAGTTGGGCAGGTTGTGCACTGTAACAGATCCACCCGTGATCTAAAACAGCACGGTTCACATTGCAGCCATTGTCAATGGGAACCTTTTTCTAATTTAAATAAAGGGCTAATGGTGACCCTGCCGAATGCCTTCATGGGTAGAAAGGTGAGGCCCCAAGGTGGATCTTTGACCAAATAATGTAGTTAAGAGTTCATGTTCTTGAGCCAGACAAGGGTTGCCTCCTGGATCTGCCATCTAGATTGGTACCTGACTCTGACAAGTTAATTCTAAGTTCTCTGAGACTCAGTTTGCTCACACACAAAAAAAGGGGTGATAATAATCCCTCATGGGGCTGCGGGGTGGCTCAGTGCTAAAGAAATACAAGTCCCTGGGTTCCATCCCAGCACCACAAAGCTATCAGCACAAGGATTCCTCATGGGATTGTTGAGGGTGTAACTGGAACCCAGAGCGCCGTATACAGCAGGTGCTCAAGGAGCCCCTCAGACAACCTCTGGAGGGGGAGGACAGTAGGCAGTTACTTGATCTCCACAAATCCACAGGCATCCCTGCGTCCTCTAGAAAATGCCAACACTCTAACCTTAGGGTGTGCCTGAGAGTCCTTCAGGTGTATCTCGTCTCCCCATTGGTTGGCCTGGGGTGTCACCTGACCCAAGCTAAGCCAACCACAGGATTCCTCTGGAATTTCCAATTTAGGACGGGGGGGGGGGGGGGGGGGAGCAAGGCTGGGCGCTGAGCAGGGGGTGAAGCTGGGAGATGTGGGTTAAGGGGAGAATATAGAAGGTGCCCCTCTATCCCAAGGAGGGAGGTGATCTGGAAAGACACAGGGGAGACAAGCAGCAAAGAGGAAAGGGGGGACAGAGAGGTGGGAGGGAGTTGCCTGCTGAGTTCCTGAATCCAAGTGTCCCCGGGACTCAGAGAGCCCCCACACTTATGGAACCACGTGAACCCATCTCCAGAGCACGGATCCAACTGACCACTTTTCCCTATTCTGCGAAGGCTTCACGGCTCCGCGTAGAACCCCCAACAAACACAAACTTTTCAGGCTGGAAATCAAAGACCTCTGGAATCTGGCTTTGTCTCCCACTCTTACTTGTCCAATTGGTCAATTAGATGTTGTCACTCACTCTCCAGATTTTGTGCCTTTATTCCCGCCCTTCCTCCTGTGAAATAGTCCTCTTCCCATTGCGCCTCCTAGGGGACAGGGATGGTGCTCGCCCAGTGACCGCTCACTGGCCATTCATCTCGTTCAGCGTCCTGACTCCCTTTGGGGATGATGCCCTCTCCCAGTCACTGGATCCAATTGGATGCTTGCCCCTGGGACTTGGGATCTTGGGTAGTAGAGGGTACACCTACGTCACCATCAAAATGGTTGGAAAGGCTCTTGATCGGTTCCATCTAAGGATCTACCTGGATTTCTCCCCACCACCAATTTTTTTAAAAATTTGATTCTTCAGGCTTCCTTTTACCCTTCTAACAAATTCTTTCTTTTCTAAAGTTAGCTATGATCAAAGATTCTGCCTGATGTGGTGCTTGTCAAAATCCTGCCCAGTCTCCAAGACCCAGATCAAACACCTCCCCTGAGTGATTTTTCCCTTCAGAATCGAACTCAGCAACGATTTTCTCTTCTCTCTGTACTTTCTCTCCTTCTCTCTCTCTTTCTTGCTCATTCCTCCTGCCCGTCTCCCTCTCCTCTCACTCACAGATGCTCCCTCCTTAGAAAGTGAGGCGGAAACTTTCAATTGCCCACGCGATGGCTCCCCTCTCCCTCCCCGGAGAACTCTGTGTTGGAAGAGGGGATATACCCGGCTACAAAACTGAATTTTCCAGATTTTCTCTAGCTAATTCTGGCCAATAAGATGGCAGTCGAAGTTGCTGCCAGACTCTGGTGGCGCTCCCCAAAAGGGACTGACTCAGATAAGAGGCACATCTTCCTTTCCTCCTGATACTTCTTCCCTGTGGTTGGGAGAACTGGAGTGGCTTCTGACCTTGCCATAACCTTGAAGTTGAAGGGCACCTATAATGATTGGGGCAGAAGGCCAGTGGAACCAGGATCCCTGGTGACATCACTGAGCTTGCGTACCCCCTTGGACACCTGCCTCCAGATTTTTCTTATCTGAGAGACAACTCATTTTTTTAAGCCACCACGAATTGGATTCGTTTTTCTTTTTTGTGTCATAAAACTAATTCTAACTAGTACAAAAGGCCATTACGACAACAGGTAGGAGGAATATCACCCCCAGGACCACTGTTTGGGCCACCATTACTCTGAGTCATGAGGCAACAGTAAAGAAAAACACTAGCATGGAACTCAGGGATCTGATTCTAGCCCCAGTTCCGTCTTTGATATAAAAAAGCTGCTGAGCACTGTGGTGCATGCTGTTATCCCAGTGATTGAGAGGCTGAGGCAGGAGGATCACAAGTTTGAGGCCAGCCAGCCTCAGTAACCTAGTGGGGTACTAAGCAACTTAAAAAATAAATAACTTGGATGTGAATCACTGATAAAGTGCCCCTAGGTTCAATCCCAAGTACCAAAAGAAAGAAAGTGTATCTATGCTTACGGTGCTGTTCACCCAAATCCCCCTGAGATCCCCATGATTCTTTTGTTCCCCAATCAGACAGTGGTCGCCAACAGCCTCTCTCCTTTTGTAACTTCCCATGACCTAAGCCTCTTTCCTGCCAGAAAAGTTCACCAGAGCCAGGTGCGGTGGCGCAACGCCTGAATCCCAGAGGCTTGGGAGGCTGAGGCAGGAGGATCTCGAGTTCAAAGCCAGCCTCAGCAACTTAGCGAAGTGGTAAGCAACTCAGCAAGACTGTGTCTCTAAATAAAAATAGAATAAAGGGCTGGGGTATAACTCAGTGGTTTAATGCCCCTGGGTTTAATCCCTAGTACAAAAAAATAAATAAATTGCCGGATTCCACCATCACCCAAACAAAACCAGCCTCCATGTTAGTTCTTATTATTTTCAAGTGTATATTCCGTGTGAGGCATTGTTCTGAACACTTTCTACTTATTGCTTCATTTTAATGCGCCTAGCAACCCAACCAGTTTTTCTGCATGAGAAAATGAAGGCTTACACATAGCCTAGGTAGAATTTAGATTCAGGTCCTAGCTTTTTCCTGTGTGTGAGGGAGAAGAAACTAAACTGTATCTGACAGAGAAAGCAAATTGTGCCCCCACCCCCTACCCTTCTTCCTTGGCAGAGACAACTTTGATTTCAACTTTGCCAAAAAGACATTCGGCAATGTCTGCAGGTGTTTCTGTTATCACAACCTGGAGAAGGGACATGACTGGCGTCTACGAGGTCAGGGCTGGGGATGCTGCTAACCATCCCACTACCAGCAAGGCAGTCCCCGCCCCCCGACACACACTCACACACAACAAAGACTTACCTGGACCAAAATAGCAATAGATTAAGAAACCCTGCTGTATGGGTTTTCAGCTGGGCACAGGGACTGCCTAGAATAAAGTCCAGGTAGGGCCAGGTGACTAAACTCTAGCCAACAGGATGTGAGAGATTTTTGTACCATGCCCTTAAAAAATAAAAAATTTAAAAAAAGGTATGCTGTCCCTTCCTCTTTCCTCCTTTCCATCTGGAATGGGGACACAGCGCCATCTTGGAATTCACAAATAGGAGCATCATGTTGGAAGTGGCAGAGCAGCAAACCGGAAGAGCCCACCCTGTGGATTACTCCACACTGTCGGCTTTTGTGAGAGAGAAACAAACTCTCATCTCACGAAAGCCATTATTGCTTTGAGTCTGGCTTTCAGCAGTCAAATCCTCATACTAAGATGACATGATAATGCCTCCCTCTCTCTCCTGCATTCCCCTTTCTCCTGCAGTCTCCCGAAAATACCCTCTGGAAAGGCTTTGTTTGGGCCGCAGACCCTCAAGGACAGGAGAGCACTTTCTAAAGGCAGTGTCATTACCACCCCGTGGCAGTGACTCCCTTAGTATTTGCCCACAAGTCATTTCCATCCAAGAACGTTGGCTCATCAAATTTCCAGACTTTGACTCGGCCCCATTAGTCTTTGCTTCCCGGGCCTCAAGTGGTCTCTTTATGCACAAAAGAAAACAATCTTCTGAATACAGAGCAGGTGCACATTTCTGGAATTTTGATCTGCTTCCTGGGGAGACTGGAATGAAGCGCGAGGTGCCCAGCCTGGGCGGAAGGGCTTGCAGCTCTAGCTGACCGCGACACAGTTCCTCTGTTCTCCCATCAGGCGGCGCGGGGAAGGGGTCATTATGGTCTCCACTGAGTCATGCACACGGCTTCCTTCACTCCAAGGGACTCATGGCACGTGTCTGGGACACAGTTGAGCACTTTCAAAGGTGCAATGGACGAAGTGCCGCCCGGATATGAAGATTCCTGGTTTCCTGCTCCCTAACCGACCTTTAATGAGCTCTGTGATAACTTTTTGTTCACCAGTGACAACATTTAAACTGGCTTCCACAAAGGAGTGGGGACTTACTGGCTCAAGGTCAAAGAATGGCAGGATCCAGGGTCTGGATTAGCCACGTTCCTAGCTTCTGTGTGCCTGAGGCACTCCTTGCTCTGGACAACCTGATAACGGCTCAAAGGCCCGGGTCACCTTGACAATCTACATTCCTGGTCATTTCCCTTCTCAGGAGTCCTCCTCCTCCCAGAACGTGATTTTGAAATCCGAACCAGCCAACCTAGAGTCCAACGCTAACCACCTCCCCTGCTGGGCTCCCACATTCGGTGATACACCTACCCCAGTCGCTGCAGGGCCAGGTGCCAGACAGCCAGGGACAGCCCCTGTCCACCAGGGTTCACAGAAATAGTACAAACCAGCCAATCCTAAGCCTGCTCCTCTGGCTTACCCACTCCTTCCTGCGGAAACCACGATCAGGCCTCCTTCCCAGCCTCCCCCTTTC
The DNA here is from genome assembly GCF_047511675.1 of Marmota flaviventris. Taxonomy (NCBI): domain Eukaryota; kingdom Metazoa; phylum Chordata; class Mammalia; order Rodentia; family Sciuridae; genus Marmota; species Marmota flaviventris. Next base: position 13,092,403 of record NC_092516.1, on the reverse strand, counting down.
CCTGGCCTCCCCATAGGACCTAGTCCTTCTCTGTGTGGCCCTGCTCTGATGTGCATGTCCTCCCGCTCTTGGGATCTGCAAGTATAACAAACCATCTTTGTCGATGACGGACATCTCCGGGCCTATTGGCCTTGCCATCCCTAAATAATCATAAAACAGCGGCCTCGAAGGGCTGCCTCTGTCCATCCCTGAGCCCTCCGTTCCTCGGTGCCAGCTTCATCCCGAGACAGGCCTGCCCCGAGGTGTGGCAGAGGTCTGCGGCAGCCTCTGCACATCTCCACGGAGTTCTCTAACCCCTGGGGAGGGGGGCTTCTTCTCCCACGCAGTGGTCTTCAACTTGATTTCTGTTGGCTCTCCTTGAGTGCCAGCCGGGCCTAGGGCCAGAAAGTGCAGGTCCTCAGACTGCACGGTACAGGGGACTTACCCCGCCCTGGGGTCTGGGAGGAGAATCTCTCCCAGCCCAGCCACGTGGGCTGAGAGTGTGGGCAGGTGACCTCCCTGAAGGAAACAAAGGCATTGCACAGAAGAAAACCTTAAATGGACCCTCAGATGAGGAGTCGGTGCAAATAGTTAATCCGAGAGGTAATCCCAGGGAGTACCAATGGGACAGGAAGTGACACTGGGGAGGGAAGGAGCCAGTACAGGGAGCATTCATGAGCAGGGCACCGCTTGGGACCACTGGAAAAACCGATCCTCTGGGGACTTCTGGGAGGCTGTAGACTTTGTCTAAGGGGCGGGGGTGTTGAGTATTCATCCACCGGCTCCCACCCATCTCTGCCTGAGGCCACTTTCCAGGACATAAATCTCAAACATTTCCAGACTGCCTTGAATGCTGGTTGGCCCAGCTCCTGGGGCCAGAGAACACCCCAGACAGGAAATCACGGTCAGGAACTAAGGATCTGTCCAATATTTGAGGGTCCAGGGGACGGGGGGCGTAACAGAAGCCTCCGACCTGAAATCAGACTGGGGCATAGGCGCTCTCATTTCCTCCTCTTACGGGATTCTAAGACTTCCTCTCTGAGTTCAAGCGATATAAGGTAGTGGCTGTGTTGGTCTCTGGGGTGAATCACCTGGCTCTAACTGGACTCCTCCCCTGGCCTCCAGATGAAAACTCACCCTGATGGCACCGTCATCTCAGCCCCGAGAGACCCTCACCAGGGAATCCAGCCAAACTGCCCAGAGTCCTCTGACCTGCACAACTGTGAGATATTAAATAGGCATTTCTTACAGGTTTTTTTTTTATTTTTTTACTTTTTTTAGTTTATGGATCGCTATTCTGGGTTATTTTTGATGCAGTTCTTAATTTTATATTATTTCATGTTTATTACAGTATCTCTAAACACAATTTGGAAAGAAAGTAATAATTTTGATAATTTAGTTGAACAAATAAGGTCACCTAATATTCCTCTTTTAAAAATACTACTTATAGCTGGGTGTCGTGGCACACATCTGTAGTCCCAGCTGCTAGGGAGGCTGAGGCACGAGGATCACTTGAACCCAGGAGGAAAGGCACTGAACAACTCAGGGAGACCCTGTCTCTAAATAAAATACAAAAATAGGGCTGGGGATGGGGCTCAGAGGTTGAGTGCCCCTGACTTCAATCCCCAGTACCAAAAAAAGGGAAAAAAAAAGAAAAGAAGAAGAAGAAAGAATTATACAAGTCAAATGATTTACATTCAAACTTAAAAGAATGAAATAAATGACCAGGAAAGTAAAAATATTATAGATAATGTATATAATACTTCAATTTGAGAATTCTAGATGCCCTGGCAGCTTGAAAATAAAAAATCTAGGATCTCTGAAATTTCAAAAATATCCTCTCTCCCTATTTCTTGGAGAAAGTAGTTGCACAAACCAATATCTCCTCGGGCATTTGCATATACCAATATTGAATTTCAGACATCTGACATTTGGGCTAGACAATTGCATTTTTTTAAATTGTGGCAAAAACACATAATATCTACCGTATTAACCGTCTTCAAATGTGCAGTGTGGTGGTGCTCAGTACCCCCACAACTTTTTCATCTTGCAAGACTGAAATTCTGTACCCACAAAGCATTTTGTACCCATTCCCTGCTCTCCCTGGCCCCTATTAATCACTCTTCCACTCTTCATTTCTGTGAATTTCCCTACCTTTAATGCCTTACATGAATGAAGTCTTGTCATTTTTGCGGCTGGCTTTTGGCTGGATGTTGTTTTAAGCTGCAAAATTTGTCACAGTTCATGGCACAGCAATGATCTCAGTCCGTTTAGGCTGCTATAACAAAACACCCGAGGCTGGGTAACTTGTGAACCATAGAGAGTTATCTCTTACCATTCTAGAGGGCTGGGAAGTGCAACATCAAGTCACCAGCAGATTCGATGTCTGGTGAGGGCTTGCTGTCTGGTTCATAGATGGCACCTGCTCATTCTGTCCTCACATGATGGAAGGGGCTCTCCAGTTCTCTCTCACGAGGGACTCTCCTGAGGGTACCAACCCTTCTCTCGAGGACACCGCCCTCATGACTTAGTCCATTCCCAGAGACCCACCTTCTCCTACTACCACCCTGGAGATTAGCTTAGGTTTCAAGGTATGAATTGGGGGGTGTCAAAGTCTGGACTCTTTTCCATCCTTGCTGCATTTCCTTAAGATTCAGATTCCTGGGACAAAGGAATCCGTTTTCCCGCTTAGGAATACGTGCCCATTCCTCGGCCGTGGTAGCCGGAGCCAGTCTCACCAGGAACATAAGCAACAGATTCTGCGTGGCTGTCTAAGCCAATGGAAGTGCTCGTGTCAGAACAGGGGAGGGTGTGTGTCAGGCACCCAAAACAAACCAACAAAACGGCCAAAGTACATGGGCGGGTGTGATTCCAGTCGTGAGTCAGGTCCCCGCTCTGTGCAGGCAAACAGTCCTCCATGCAAATCAAGCCTCTGCCACATTCAGACGGTGTAATCTTGGGAACGTTCCTTGATCTCTGAGTCTCGGCTTCTTCAAGTCTCATAGGGGAAAATAACATCACTTGCAGGTCTCCTAGGATTGTGGAGAAGATTAAATAAGATAAGGCATAAAAAAAAAATGACCCGGCAGGATCCAGGCAAGAGTTAGCACAAAATAAATGGAAGTTCCTCATTTTCGTCGGCTTGTTTGATCGTTTTTTTAATCGTTAAATAATTTTAGATTACAGAGGAGCTCCAAAAACAGTACAATGGATTCCCATACACCCTGCACCCAGCTTACCTGGATGTCAGCATCTTGCATAAGCACAGTATGATCAACTCAACTACAAAATTAACCCTGGGGCAAAGTTGTTAACAAAACGTCAGACTTTATTTGGATCTCCACCAACGTTTCCATCAATGTCTTTTTCCTGTTCTAAAATTCCATCCGGGTCTCCCAGATTATATTTAATCATTATTTCTCCTTCCATCTCCCCTGGTCCGTGAAAGTTCCTCTATCTTTGTTTTTGCATGACGGTGACCGTTTTGAGAAGTACCAGTTGTATTAATTATATCTTTTAAATTTCCTATCTTGCTGATGCTTTGGTATCTGGGTCACCCTTGCTCACCCGGGGTCACCTCTGCTCTGCCTAGGGCACCCCAATTCCTATGGAGACTAAGCAGCATGGAGCACGCCCTGTGTGTGCAAACTCCCCGACCCAGAGCCCACACCTCCCGCCATCTTTATTGGAGATGGCTGTACATACGTGGCCACCGTCCCCTCTCTTAGTCACTCCTGAGCTGGGGACCAGACAACTAGGCACAACCACCACGTCCCAGCACCCGCTGAGGTTATTCCAACTGGGTCCCCCTGAAGCTGCTGCCCTGCCTTGTCTTTCCCACGGAAGCCACAACAACGTCCCTTGTCCACATTGTCCCCTCACTCCTTCCTCACGTGGCCCTGCAGGGTGTGCCTCCCCCTGGGAACCGTGAATTACAAACCACCACGTCAATCGCAATCCTTTCCGGATCTACGGGCCTCCTCCTACCAGAATAATAAAACCTGTTGAGGATTTTCTAGAATGTTCCACAATCTGAGCTGGACTGAAGATTTTTTTTTTTTTTTTTTTATGATTCAACTCAGGTTATGCCTTTTGGAAAAGAATCCCATAGAGGAGAAGCGTCCTTCTAAGGGATCAGGGTGGATACGGATGCTTTTGAAAACAAGTTGCAGAGGGTTTATTTTGATGCGCATCCAGCTCTGCTTCAGGATGAAGCGGTGCCAGTGCTTACGTGTTGATTTTCCGTGCTGTGTGAGAAATGCTCACAAACTCAAGCGACTCAGCTCAAACACTGATTTATCATCTCACGGTTCCTATGGGTCAGAAGTCCAGGCTCAGCTGAGCGGTCAGGGCCTCTGACATGAAGGGGCAGCTGGGGCCGTGGTCTCATCCGAGGCTCAGGCTCCCCGTCCACCGTGCAGGGTTGTTGACAGAGCTGTAAGACCCAGGCCCTCCGCTCCCGATGGCCACCCACTGGTCCTGCCACGGCCCCCCCCCACACACACACACACACGTGGAAGCTGGCTTCTTCAGTGCTGTCTGGAGAGCATCAATGACACTTTCTTGACCCTCTGAACCAGAGTTCAAAATTTCATGGAATTAATTCAGGTCCACCCAGGACAACCTTCCTTTTGCTTAAATTAAGATTGGCTAATTAGGAGCCTTAATCATGTTTGCAGATCCTTTCACCTTTGCCTTATAACAGAACCTAATGTGGGGGCAGAGGGGCGCTGGGGGCAGAGGATCTCTGCGCTCAGGCGCCATCCCCAGCAAGGTCTGGGCAGTACAGGGTGTGTACACCAGGGGGCGCCGGTCAGGGCCTGAGCATCTGCTGTGGGTCACTCATTAACTGCCTCGAGGCGCTGGTTTCCCCTGCAGGAAGGGAGGGCCTGCGGCTGTCCAGGTTGCGTGGAAAAGCAAGCCGAGGCACCAAGGGATCAAACAACTGTGGCCACACAGATAGGGGTGGCAGTGCCGGGTTCAGGTCTCCCTGCTCTGTTTCTCTCCCCCTCTGTACGCGCTCCCAGCTGGGTCTTTGTGTCTCTCTGTCTTTGTGTCTCTCTGTCAGCCATCTGGGTCTTGGGTTCTGTACCCAGGGATTCAACCACCCATGGATCAGGCACTGTGTGGCTGGGCTGTGAGGCTGCATCATGCTGACCTTGGACAGGTGGCTCCTGCCCGTCCCTAAGCAACATGTGCAACAACTGTTACATTGTCTTCGTTCCCAGAAGTCCTCGGGAGAGGTGACGAAGTAGGGGAGGGTGTGCGGAGGTTAATATGCAAATACTATGGCATTTTGTATAAGGGACTTGAACATCGGAGGGTCTTGGTACCTGTGGAGGGTCCTGGAACCAAGTCCCAGTGGGTACTGAGAGTTGACTCTATGTGTCAGTGTGTCTCTGTCCCCCCATCTCTGTGTCTCTGTCTCTCTGACACATACGCCGTTCATGATCCCCCCCCACACACAGTGCCTGCCAATCCTTTCCTCCTCTGAACACTTGATGAGTGCTTTTTACACAGTACTTTTAAGAAGTTTGAGAGATGAGGATGTCTGAGGAAAGGAGAGGAGGTGGGGTAGGGGGGAAGCGTACAGCCCAATCTCATTCATCGCTCCTGTTTACAGAGAGCCCATGACGTTAAGCTGAGTATGTTGCATGCCCCATCTCACTCTTCCGTGTAGCAAACTCAGTTGTTAATATTATCCCCACTTGAATGATGAGGAAATGGGGATTCAGAGAAGTTAAGCTACTGACCCAAGGTCACACAGTAAATAACCAGGACAGGATACCCATCCACATTATCCAGCCAACCCCTGGCTCTCCCCTGCACCCTGCTGCCCCTCTTGAGAGCCCTCTCTAATCTGCCATAGTGGTAAGCACGGAGGACCTCGCTGACCTAGGAGAGCTTGAAGCAAACAGAAGGTCCTCCTCTGCCCTGCCTCCCAGTCCCCCAGCTCTGGCCTCCTGCTCCACATGCAGGACAACATCAACCTAGACCAAACCCCAAGCCCATGAGTCCTGCTGGGCTGGCTGCCTCTGAGTCACCACGCACGGGCAGACGGTGCTAAACTGATTTCCCAACATCGTGGGGAAGGATTCGGTTTCTGTCTCCCCAGCCAAGAGCCCTGCAGACAGTGGCGCAGGCCAGCAAGGGACCAGGACCCCCTGCCTGGTCCAGGACAGCCCAGTCGGAGACACGATAGGATCCTGATGAGGATCCTCATAAGATCCCGATGCGGCTTGGAGGGGGCCCCCAAGCTGGACAGAGGCGTGGAGCAATGGGTGCCAAACCCCGGGGAGGCCCCTAAGCGTCCCTGGAAACGGAGCCAACAGGAGAACCCAGTTGTCCTCCGTATAAAGACGCAGGCTGGGCGCAGAGCACCTGCCCGGCACAGGCAAGGCCCCGGCTCCTGCAACATGTGCAACAACTGTTACATTGAGGCTTCCCGGCTCCCACCACGCACAGGGACCCCGTGGTCTCCACTGCCACCCGGGAGGTAGCTGCTGTCCATTCTGTCCACTTTACAGACGAGGAAACAGGACTCAGAACTGCGGCACTTGCTCAAGGTCACAACCGCGAAGGTTTTTCCACCCTGACCACCAGAATCAACAGGTACCAACCACACCAGTGCCTGTCCAGGTGCCCACGTGCCATGGTCCAGCCTTGAGCTGTCAGAACTGGCCAGGAAGGAAGTGTGTGTGTGTGTGTGTCTCCTGTCTTGGGTCAAGGCTGTTCAGTCTTTGAGATTTGTTAATTACCTTTATAGACCTCATCTCTAAAGTAAGAGATACTAATAATACCCATATCCAAATTAGTTAGAATACAGGTTAAGGACACCAGTGCCCACTAAGTATTCATGTTTTTTAAACTCATTTCAGAGAAAGAGCTAAAATCCTGATCGAACCATACCTGAAGTCCCTCTGAAGCTGGCTTTTCTCATTTAACCTGGTTTACGTTGGTTTTCTATCATTTACATCTTAAATATCATCCAAGGCCCATGTGTGAAAGGTTTGACCCTCAGTCTGTGGTGCTCTTGGGAGGTAGTGGACACTTTTTAGGGCTGAGTAGAGGTCTCGAGGTCATTGGGGACATGACCTTGAACAGAATGCCAGCCCCTCCTCTTTTTTCTATTGGCCACCATGAGGTGACAGCTTGCTCCACCTCACCTTCCCAGCCAGGATGCACTGTTTACCAATCACAGACTGAAACCATGAGCCAAAATAAACCTTTCCTCCTTTAAGTTGTTTCCGTCGGGTATTTTGTCATAGCCACAGAAAGTGACTAACATAGCAACCAAAAGAGTCCTAATACTGTACTAAACCAAAGGTAATGCCAGAAAAAAAAAAGAGGTGTTTTCTGTGTTGTTGTTGGGGGGAGTTTGCTTTGTTTGTTGGTTGGGGCCTTTTTTTTTTTTGAGACAGGGTTCCACTTTTAACACCTGAGCTCCAAAAATCTCCCTGCCTCAGCCTCCTGAGTAATAGGGACTCCAAGTGTGCATCACCACACCCAGCTCAAGAAATGATTGTGCCAGCCATCAAGAATACAAGCAATAGCCAGGTGCGGTGGCACACGTCTGTCATCCCAGCAGCTCGGGAGGCTGAGGCAGGAGGATCTCGAGTTCAAAGCCAGCCTCAGCAACTTAGTGAGGTGCTAAGCAACTCAGTGAGACCCTGTCTCTAAGTAAAATACAAAAGAGGGATGGGGATGGGGCTCAGTGGTTGAGTGCCCCAAGTTCAATCCTCCCCCGCAAAAAAAAGAATACAAGCAATACTAAATGCTGGAGGGGACCTGGGGGAAGAGGAACACTCGCACACTGTGGGCGGGAGTGTCACTATGGAAATCAGTGTGGAGGCTCCTCAAAAGACTAGGCACGGAACCACCACGTGACCCAGCTGGACCACCCCACCTGTACGTATCCTAAAGAATGGAAGTCACCATGCTGCGGGGACACGTGCATGCCCATGTTGTATCACAGGACCTCGTGAGTATAAGATTTCCAGAATAAGCAAATACAGACAGAAAGCAGATCAGTGGTGACCAGGGCCTGGAGACACAGCTTACATCGTGGGTGTCCCCAATGCCACCGCATGGCACTTTACAATGGTTAAGATGGTGAATCTTTAAGGTTTTTTTTTTTTAATTGAGGTAAAATTCCCATCGTATAAAATTAACCATTTAAAAATATAAAGTGGCAGTTTAGTAAAAACAGGTGAATTTTTTCACAATGTGCATTTGACCACGCTTTTAAAAAAAAAAAAAAAAGTCTTCTACATGTTCCTTGGTCTGACCTAGCGTTCTGGACTGTTTGGGACTGATATTGAGTGATCTGTGGATTTAATATCATTATTTTGTTCAAAGAATATAACTGGCCCCCAGTGACATTTGAACAAGTGGAACTGTCCCCTGGGTGATGAGAGCCGTTTCCACAGCCCGCTGTTGGGCCAATGTGGGGCAACAGAATCAGCGTGAAACCCAGCCCGGGACAGCTCAGCTCTGTCCAGGTCCAAGGCCACTGGCCAAGGGCAGGGCCGGGGACAGCCCCATCCAGCACCACTGAGGCCATTGGAGGAACCCTCTAGAAACATCTCAGATCTATTCTTGAAATGATTCCGCTATGATTTATCCAGAGGAAATCACAAGGTTAAACTATAGAGGCCGGTAACATCAAGACCAGAGGCCAGTCCCACTGTCTATAAAACACTTTCTGTCCTTCATTCAAAAAGGGTAATGTGAAAAAACACTTCTCCGTGTGCACGGTCTCTGATCTTTCCTGCACCATCTGAATCTGATTTTGCTTGGAGACCAGGAGGAACTTGCCGTATCCCTCTGTGATCCCCTGATTCCACTACAAATTGGAAGGATTAAAGCGATATAATTAGATCATTTAGAGAAGGTTTTTCAGGAAATTGACATTAAAAAGGAATTGAAGAGAAAAACCGTGTCCCTTATTTTAATCTGCCTGGGGGAGATCTGGAGGGAAGCATGGTCTCTCCACCCACGCGTGCCTGATTTCTCTGGGGAGATGATCAACTTTGAAAGAGGAAAGGGTTCATTTTGGATCATGGTTTTGGAGATTCCGGTCCGTGGTTGCTTCTTGGGCCCTTGTTTTGGGGCCTGGTGACCGGGATGACCGGGAGCCCTGGTGGAGCTCAACTGCTCATCTCACCCAGGAGCGAAAGAGAGGAAGAGGAAGGGCCAGGGTCCCCGGTCCTGGTCAAGGGCATGTCCAGTAACAAACTCGTGGCTTGTCTCCTGGGCCTGTGGTGGTGAAGGAAGCCCAGTGACACTCCTGTCCTAAACTTCCTGCTGGACTCCGTCTTTTGACATCTGTGTGGAAGACGTTCTTCCGTTTCATTTGAATGTCATTCTTTTTTTTTTTTTTTCTTTTGCGGGAGGAGTACCAGGGATTGAACTCAGGGGCACTCGACCCCTGAGCCCCATCCCCAGCCCTATTCCATATTTTATTTAGAGACAGGGTCTCGCTGAGTTGCTTAGGGCCTCACTTTTGCTGAGGCTGGCTTTGAGCCAGAGAGGATCGTTAGCAGTCGATAACCCAGGCCCCCAGACTATCTCACATCTGAAAATCAGAAAATTCACGTCTCTGACTCATCTTGGAAAGAATCTGAAGACGGTATGGAATCGCACCCTGACTCCTTAGCAAGTGCAGCGGGCTGATGCTGAGGGGCCCCCCAAAGTCCCCCTTTCAAGGGCACGCGATCACCCCCTGATCTTCCGGTTCCACATCTTGGGATCCAGCCAAGCCTGACTGATCAGACTTGGAAAGAAACATCGTGTCTGCACTGAGCAGGCGCAGACCTCTTTCTTCTAATTTGTTGCTAAATAATTCAGGAGTACCACTATGAACCCAGGATCTACATTGTCCTGGGTATTATAAGTAATCCCAGAGGACTTAAAGCACACAGCAGGATGTGCAGAGGTGATATGAAAATACTCGACCATTTCATGTAAAGAACTTGAGTACCTGGGGGTGGTGGATGGGGAGGAGGACGGGCACTAATCCCCTGCCTAGACACAGGGACAACCGTATTTCGGTCACCTCCCCAGGCATTTGGATGCGTATCTCCCAGTCCTTGGTATTTGTGACCTGGGTTCACTCCTGACACTTCTGAGGGCGAACGTGGGGGCTTCTACACCAACGACCGCCTCTCCCCCTCCCCCACACCCACAGGGTGTCCCCAGGATTCAACTCCACCCCCCGGAGCTGGCATCAGAAGCCAGATTGGAGAATTCAGTCCCTCCAAACCCCAATAGCGAGGACCGGGTGCTCAGGACACCGGCGCTTCTGTGGGACCTTGCTGCCACATCGGGGTTCCCACAAGGAATCCCCCCTTCCAGGGTGGGAAATCTGCCCCAACGGCTCCCAGAACCCAGGGACACTCTTTACTTGCTGTCCCCGAAGGACGCGACCCAGGCACAGTCACAAGGAGGGATACCCAGGGTGAGGGACGCTGGCTTGCAGCTTCCAAGCCGCCCGGTACACTGGCTCCTGGCACCTCCACGTGCTCCCCAACCCAGAAGCTCTGCGCACCCTGCATTTAGGAGGCTCCATATCTAAGTCCTGGGCCACTGATGGCTGAATTCACTCTCCAGCCCCCTCCCCTCCCTGCAGAGGCAGGAGGACCGGCTGAAAGTTCCCACAGCCTCTGAGAGCGCCCTGTCATTATTCAGGTGACCAGCCTGCACCCCGGAACTGTCCAGGAGCCCCAGACTCCAATGGTCTCATGGGCACAGCATGGACCTCCTCTTCCTCCACAGTAGGTTACAGGAGTCATGCTCCAGGAACCCGGGACGAAAATCAAATATATATTTCCTATGAGGCCACATGTCCATAGTCAGCGTTTCCACTAGAAGTTTTCCTGCCACCATCTCTGTCTCACCAGAAATAATCAGAACGAAACATCTAATAAACCCACCTGAACTGCGTGTCCAATTTGTCTTGAAGCCAGGCACCTGTGATCCCAGCCACCCAGGAAGCTGAGGCAGAAGGGATCACAGGACAGAGGCCAGTCTTAGAAACTTGGCAAGACTCTGTCTCAAAATAAAATTTAAAAAGATCTGGGGAAGCCTGGTGAGGTGGCGCATGCCTGTGATCACAGCGGCTGGGGAGGCTGAGGCAGGAGGATCTCCAGTTCAAAGTCAGCCTCCGCAAAAGCGAGGTTCTAAGCAACTCAGTGAGACCCTGTCTCTAAATAAAATAAAAAAATAGGGCTGGGGATGGGGCTCAGTGGTCCAGTGCCCCTGAGTTCAATCCCCAGTTCCAAAAATAAAATAAAATAAAACAGACCTGGGAATATGGCCCAGTGGTAGAGGTCTGGCCAAGCATGTGTGAGGCCCTAGGTTCCATCTCCAGTATCACACACTTCTTTTTTTTTTTTCAGATTGATCCAGTCTAGTGTCTGATTATAATAGAACCAGGAAAAAAAAATATATATATATATAGATAGATTAAATGGGTGAATAAATGAATATAAAGAGTGATTGTAGCTCAGGGTTTGTTCAGCCTGCAGAAAAGGGCACAAAGTCTGTAAATACCAAAGAGCGATTAGGCGTAAGAAGCAGCAGGTGGATTTTGGATTGAGCCAAAAGTCAAAACTAGACCTGCAGTGTGGAATTTATACAAAAGCAAATTTTCATTTAGACTAAGCAAAACTGCAAACAACTTGAGCTGGGGTTGCTGGAGAAGGCCAGCTCTCAGAGAACGAGGCCCCATCACCGGAAGCGGGCTTGTAAAGATGGAACCAGGATCAGGCAGGGATGTAGGACCGGCTGCACTGTGTGGAGGGGGAGGTGAGGTCCGCACTTCTCAGAGTTGGATGTGTGCAGGAACCCCCACCCCCACCCCCAGGGTCCTTGTAGAGACTGCCATTCCATAGGTCTGGGTGGGGCTCAAGAGTCTGCGTTGTTTTTTCTTTTTTGTAACAGGATTTGAACCCGGGGTGCTCTACCACTGAGCTCCCTCCTAACCCTTCTTATTTTTTATTTTGAGACAGGGTCTTGCTACATTACCCAGGCTGGTCTGAAATCCGCCATCCTCTGGCCTCAGTTTTCCAAGTAACTCAGCTAAGATTCTGCATTTCTGCAAAGCTCTGCCAAAGGATTAAGATTCTGCAAGCTCTCAGGCGGTGCCCGTGCTGCCAGCCCCCAGACCTCACTCTGAGTACCCAAGGGTTAGGTGATCTCCTGGACCCCTTAGGGCCCTGACATTCATAGGACTGTAACCTCCAAGCCCTAGGTATCACACCTGCCTTGTCTTTTGCTCTATCCACACTACCTACCAAAATGCCTGGGACAAAGTAGGCACCCCGCCCCCCAAAGTCATTAGGGAATATCACTCGACAAGAAAGAGAAACCAAGTGACAGGAGCCAGTGTCAAAAGATTATCTGCAGAGCCAGGTGCAACTGCCCATGCCCGTAATCCCAGCAACTCGGGAGGCTGAGGCAGGAGGATTGCAAGTTCAAAGCCAGCCTCAGCATCGGAGTGGGAGGCCTTACTCAACTTAGTGAGGCCCTGTTTCAAAATTAAAAAAAAAAAAAAATTAAAAGGGTTGGAGATGTGGCTCAGTGGTTAAGTGCCCCTGGCTTCAATCCCTAGTACCCGCCAAAAAAAGTTTCAGTCCAACCTCAGAGCAACTACTTGGCAAGACCCTATCTCAAAAAGCCCCTGGTTTCAATCTCCAGCACTGCAAAAAATATATATATTATTATTATTACTGAAAACAGACATTTTATGAATCACATTAACTAAAGACCCACCCTATAGTGAGCCAGAGCCCGGTAATGAGGTTCAAAGAGCAACATCAGGGCTGGGGCTGTGGCTCAGTTGATAGAGGGCTTGCCTCACATGCGTGAGGCCCTGGGTTCAATCCCCGGCACCATAAAAGAAAAAAAAGATCAACATGACTAGTCCTACCCCCAACCCCATCCTCATTATTAAAACAGCTCCATGAAAGTATTTTTTCAATAGTCATAAGGGACAAGTGGAAGCCTGGAGACCAACTAAGCCTCCATCAGATGGTGAGCACCACTGTTTACACTCGGAATTAAGATGGGTCCTCATTATACTCCGTGCTTTTGAAGGGCATGAAAAAAAAAAACTTCCAGGAACACAGTTCATATAGCCTGCCCTCCATATTACACCCATGTGCTGACCTCCAGGCTTGACCTTGAAGAGGTCAAATCCATCCAAGGGGAAAGTCGTTTGCACAATCCAGCCGAGCTGCCAACGGACAGATGAGGAGAGGATCTTGGCTCAGAACTTGAAAAATTCAAACGCAAAAGTCTAAAATGCAGAGAGAGCTGCGGTTGACGATTTGGTACACTGTGTTCTGATTTTCCTATGTATACACTAACATGGTGCATGAGTTACTTGCTGTACAATATATGATCATACAAAGTAAACTGTTTCACAACTTGCTTTCCCCCTCATTTATCAATCCACGTGTGGCTTCAAATCAGTAATAGAAAAATTGGCCTTTTCTTTCCTTTTCTTTGGGGGTGGGGGATGGGGGAACAAGAGCTACTCTAGTAAACCATTATTGAAATGTACCACGATTTATCAACTCGGGTCCCTATTTCCATTTTCCACTGTTAGAAATTCTCTCAATCAGGATGGGCTAAGTTAGGCTGCTATAAGGAATACTTTAAATCTTAGTACCTAAAAACAAGGAAGGTTGATTTCTTGGCTTGTGACATATTTCTATTTTGGGTCAGCTGGGACTTGACCGTATATTGTCCTCACTCTAGGAACTTAGGCTGATGGAGCAGCCATTGTCTGGAATTGTCAGGGCAGTGTGGCATAGATAGAAAAAAAAAGAGGGTGACAAGGTGTCACCGTCTTATGTAGGTTACTGTATATGCAGGTGGATCCATAAAGAAATATTTACTGTTGTGGGCATCTTTGCAGGCTGCTGTATAGACTCACGGTTCCTTGCAATGTCTGCTGAGAGGAAAGGACCTAAGTCTTTAGTGCATTCTTCAACAGAAGGACAGAGGGCTCCTTGGAGAGATGACTGATTCTAGGACAGGGTCACAGGGTCACAAATGTGCACAAAAAGAACTTGGAGCATCTTTTCCTGGCTGAAAGGAAGGAAAGACTCACACACACACACACACACACACACCCCTACACACACCCCACACACCCATGGAGTATGCATATCAAAAGGACACAGAAGCCCACTGAAGGGAGTCCCAGTGGCCATAACTGGAACAATGGGATCTGAAACACATAAAGTAATATTGGATTATAACCCAAAGTGGGAAAAAAGCCATGAGCCCATAGTAATAAAAATGAATGATTTAAGAAGTAATGAACTAGAAGCTAACGATGATGGAATGTACTGTACGTAGCCTAAGCTATTCCGACGACTGAGGCAGGAGGGTTGCAGGTTCGAGGCCAGCCTCAGCAACTTAGAGAGACTCTGTCTCAAAAAAATAAAAATGATTAAAGCTGTAGCTCAGGGGTAGAGTGCTTACCCAGCATGCACGAGGTCCTGGGTTTGGTCCCCAGTACTACCAAAAAAATAATTGTTTTAAGGAGCTTAGGGAGACATTATTATTGGACACAAGTATATGTGGGCTCACTGGGTGGATAACATTAGGTGGAATCCAAGACCTGGGCTGAGGGCACCCAGTGGTGAGCATGTGCTTAGCGTGCTGAGACCTGGGCCTTGGTGCCCTTCTGGCTCTGAGATGAGCTACAGCCAGTGTGTACGAGTCGGCCAGGGGCCTCCAGCTGCAAGCAAGAGCACACCCCCAGAAACAGCGCAAACATAAGAACCCGGGCAACAGACAGAATCCAGGCCAGTTAGCTGAGCAGCTCAGCCCACTGAAACACCTCCGTCTTCCTGCCCCGCCATTTCCGGGGCCTTCTTCCCTGCTCAACATACTGGGGTCAGTTCCAAGCCTCGCGGGCAGGTAGGATGAAGAATAAGAGCCTCTTCTTTGTGTATCTTTTTTTGTTTTTAAGGTGAAAGAACCTTTCTCACAAGCCACCCAGTAGACCACCCCAGTAGCCAGAGCAGGTCCTGAGGCCCATTGCCAAGTGCAGGCCCCGCCATGATGGCTTAGACCAGGGTTCAGAGAGCAGAGGGGACCATGACGGCTTCAGCAGGGTCTCCGGATGCTCTCAGGCATTGAAAGAGCGCTTCTTTTCATGTGAAAAGAGAGGTGAACAATCAAGCTCCTATCACCAGCACACATCCCCTCCCAAGCTAGATTTTCTCAGGACATTGGAGGTCCCACTCCGAGGCAGAGAGACAAGAAAGACTGACATTTAAGACTCTTGCCGTCTGAAGAGCCCAGGATTCTCTCTAGGACCTCGGCTCCCCTTGTGACCTACAAATACCTTCCCTTTGAGCGTCAGGGTCTTTGATGGTGAAATATGTCTCGTTGACCAAATTTCTTGAGCCTGTTATTTCTTTTAAATATATGTCTCATCTTCTAGCAATATTTCATCACCTGTATTCCACATTTATTAAAAAGTCCGTTTACCTAATTGGTTAAACACGCAGAATGTATGAATTTCAATCCCAAATTTCTAACAGATCCATCATTCATTTGCAGAGGTGTGACATTAAACAGAGTGTTTCCTTCACCACCGAATGACATTCCCCCCCCCCGGAGAGTTTTATAAACAGGGAACCTGTGACGGGCTTTGACATGCGTCTGGCACACAATATACAATAAATGTGCGTCCTCGTATTGGGATTAGAATCCGTGTTGGCATCTCTGGGTCTGTGGCTCTCTCCTCTCCTGCCGTCTCGTGGAGATCAACGACAGAAATCTGGAGGGAGAAGCAAGAGGCTCAGGGTGGGCAGAATCATGGCATCCCAAAGATGTCCACCTCCTGACTCCCCAGAATCTGTAATAAAAAGGAACTTTGACACCTGGATCGAGGTCCACAATTTCAAAATGGGGAGATTATTCTAGATTTTCCAATTGGGCCCGATCTAATCACACTAGTCCTTAAAAATGAAAGAGGGAGGCAGAAGAGACCCCCACATGAGAAGGAAGCTCCTGCCCTTCCCAGCTTTGAACATGGAGGAAGCTTCTAGAAGCTGGGAACAGCCCTCAGCTGACAGCCGGCAAGAAACCTGGGACTGCAAAGAACTGAATCCTGCCAACGACTCAAACAGCCAGGGACCTGAATCTCCCCGGGATCACCCAGAGGAAGCACAGCCCTGCCCACACCTTGATGTTAGCCCAACGACTTCCATTTTGGACTTCTGACCTACAGACCTATGAGATAATAAATTTGTGATTAAAAAAAATTGGGGTAAAACATAAAATTCACCATCTTCACTTTTTGTCCTTTCTGAGACTGGGTCTCACTATGCTACTGTTTCTGGCCTCAAATTCCTGGCCTGAAATTCCTGGCCTCAGCCTCCAGAGTACCTGGGACTGTAGGTGCGCACCACCACACTGGATTCCATTTTCAAAGTCTGAACACACCTGTGTAACCACCATCCAGATCAAGATGCAGAACTTTGGGATCCCTGTCTGGGGACCCTCTCATACCTAGAGAGGCACTTCCAAAGCTGTCTTTTTGGAAGTGTCCTTTTTCAGAAGAGAGGCCCAGGAAGGTGATCGCAAACTATGTATGATTCAGGGCTGGGGATTTGGCTCAGTGGTAGAGTGCATGCTCAAGGCCCTGTGTTCCATCCCCGGCAACACAAAAATAAGTAAATAAACAACATGTGTGTGTTTTGACACCAAGAACTCTTGGAAAATAATAGAGATTTTTTTTAAAGGGGAAAGAAAATCATTCTTATCAGGAAATTCATTTCATACATCCATTTTTAATTAATTTTTAAAAGGATCCTTAGTAGGGTTTTTAATGTGCTGTAAGAAGAAGTCGTTCCATAAATGTGTGAGATTTTCTTAAAAATCGTGTTTGAAAAATATAAGCCCAAGGTGACCGGGACGCAGGTGTAGTTCTCCGCTGTGGCCGGGCTTCTTGCGCCACCTGCTGGTTATTTGTGGGAACCGCATCACCATATGAAACCCTTTAGGTTTTCGTCCATTTCTTCAATTAATTTAATACATAGAACACTGTACGTGCTGGACACAGTCCATAAGCCTCAGGATCTGGTAGAGGAGACAGACATTCATCTACGTGTAATTAATGCAAATTTAAAAGGGTAATAAGTTCAATAACGACAGGTAATTCCCGAACCTACCTGTTCATCAGATCACCTATAAGAATTGTGTTAGAATATCCTTTAACCAAGATCCCCACCCCCAGAGATTCGCATCTGTGAGCCTGTCCCGGGGCCCAGGGAATCTGAATTATTTTCCACCAACACCCAACAACCTACACGCACAGACCAATGTGAACATTAGATTGGTTTTGGAAGGGTTTTTACAGGGAACTCTGCAAGTTGAATTAGATTTTAAATTCACTAAGAGGAGAATCTGAGAAAAGAAAAAAAAACAGTGAGTGGAAATCATCAGGGTAGCAATTATAATTGAAGAAAGTTGTAGAGTATTTTGAGGAAGGGAGGAGGAGGAAAAAGTAAGAAAGAGTATATAAGGCAGAGAATTGGGCTATATGGGAGGAAGAGAAAAGTAAGGAATGGAATTATCACACTGTACCCCTAAACATATACAATTATTATGTGTCAATTGAAAAGAAAAAAATAAATAAATAATGAGTAAACAGGTCCATTAAAAAGCGAGGGATATAAGACCCCAAATCTTCAAAAACACAGTCCCTTAAGCCAGGGTACCCACCCCTACCACTGCAAATCACAGCACTACACAGACTATAAGGGCTCAAAGTAACTGCGCTGCTCAGCTCCCCTTGGAACACAGGGCCATGACACCAGGTGAGCTCCAGCAAACAGATTTGGGGAATTTCTCTATCATATTCTGTACCAAAGTCTGGAAATTTCCCCCAAAGATCATTAGACTTGAAGCTGCACCAGGGCAGGAACCCACCTACCATTTTCACCATCTGCCACATGTGGACACTTAGAGAAAAGAGCCACGGAGCAGTGGCTGAGCTTACAGTAATGTGTACAGTGGTAAGCTCCTACCACTCTCCTCCGGGTTGCCAGGCAAGCACAGAGAAAATCTGAGCCAAACCACAGTACTTTATGGTAATTGGGCCAAGATGTAGTCATGTGACTGGAAATGAAACAATCACAGTCCTTCCCTGGTCTTTTGGAAACAGATCGAGAGACACTTACTGAGCACCTATTTTGAGGGTCTTATCTTTGAAGGGTTCCTCTGGGTTCAGCTATCCATAAAACCATAAATTCTTTTCTGAGCCAGGTGGTGGTGCATGCCCATAATCACAGTGGCTTGGGAGGCTGAGGCAAGAGGATGTCAAATTTGAGGCCAGCCTCAATAACTTAGGGACTTAGTGAGACTTAGAGAGACCCTGTCTCAAAATAAAACATTAAAAGGGCTGGGGATGTAGCTCAGTTGGTAAAGTGCTCTTGGGTTCAATCCACAGTAACAAATATATATATATATATATATATATATATATATATATATATATATATATATATATATATATATATTTCTTTGAATTGTCCACTTGGAAACCATTAAGCACTTATATTTTGAGCAATATGCTATATATGTTATCTTTTGGTAGAGTTTCATTCTAAATCTGAGTCAGCAAAACTGTGGCTGGATCCACTCGAGCCTGCCACCTGTTTTTGTAAATAAAGTTTTATTGGAATCCAGCCACGTGCATTGTGTACACATTGGCTACAGCAGCTTCTGAGGCTGAGTTGTGTACTTGTGGGACAAAGACCTTATGTCCCACAAATCCTCAAATATTTACAAGCTGGCTGTTTACAGAACAAGTTTGCAGACCTCTGTTCAAATATTTGTCTGCCCTGCTGATTCTACGCTTAGGATAAACGTATAGAAAAATGAATCAAGTCAAACTGCCTC
This sequence comes from Marmota flaviventris, assembly GCF_047511675.1. Classification (NCBI taxonomy): domain Eukaryota; kingdom Metazoa; phylum Chordata; class Mammalia; order Rodentia; family Sciuridae; genus Marmota; species Marmota flaviventris. The sequence goes on along the minus strand of NC_092516.1, from coordinate 13,073,491 downwards.
CCAGAAAGTTGATTCTGGACAAATTGTCACCAGCAGCTTCTTCGAAGGGTCCTTTTTCCAGAAGCTCCCACCTCTCCCAGCCCTGGCTGACAGCCATCTCCAAGTAGATGTCATGGCATCCCAGGGCTCTGGGCTGTGGGGATACAGCAGGGACCAAAATACACTAGCCACGGCCCTCGTGGGGCTTGGGATCTATTGAGAGAGTGAGGGGCTGTAATGAACGATTTGACAAGTAAATATATCATCTCTCAGCTGGTGATAAGTGGCGTGATAAGTGGTAGAGAGGTTGGCAAACACAGGCAGGGTGGAGTGGGCTTTTGGTTTACATAAGGATGCCACCACTTGTCACTGATAAGGTGACATTTGAGCAGCGACCTGGAGGGAAAATGTCCCAGGTGGAGGAAAAAGCAAACACAGAATTTGCAGAATTTCGGGGGGCAGGAGAGAATAGTTATTTTTAGCTCCATAGCAGAGTTGAGCTGTGCATCCAGAGATAACTTTGGGACTGATAAGACTAAAAGCTTTTCTCTTTGACCCTGAAGCCCCTTGCACTTGTGTGGAGGCAGAAGCAGCTGACTTGCTCGGAGATTCGGGTTCTGCTCATGCTGACACCAAAGTTAGTTTTTACTTCCTGAGTCCACAGCAGCTGGAAATTCCTTTGGGGGTGGAGAGCAGCTCAAGTGAGTGGGCCAGCGAGAAGTATTATGGGGAGTTCCCCGTGGCTGGACAAGGAGAGGCACTTATCAGTAACTGGGGTGGGGGGATGATGTGTCCCAGCCTCTTGTGCTCCTGGGGCACCAGTGTCTTCGGCAACCCTAACAAGTTAAGAGCCACACTGTCCCCTGGAATGCTTGTGTCTCTTCCTCAGTCTCCAAATCCTTTATGTCTCCCTCCATCCGAGTGAACCCTAGATGCTGGTGTCTCATCTCAGTCTCCATTGCCACTGCCGATCCGAGAGGGGCCACCAGTTCCTAAGAACCAATATCCCCTTCCTCCTTCCTGAATTTTGGTTGGGCACATGGCTCTCCACAATCTAGCCCCTTGTGGGGGTTCACCTGGTCATACGAATTGGGCTTCATTCCAGGAAATGTGAGCAGAAGTGGTGTGTGTGGTTTCTGGGTTGTACCAGGAGGGTGCCCTTCACTAGCACGGTCCTCTTTTTCCTGGCTGGAATGAATGCCAGAGCCGCCATCTTGGATCACAAAATGGAACTCATGTTTGAATGGATAAAACGAGAAGACAGAAGGAGCCTGAGCCCCCAGTTCTCTCAGGACATAATTTCAGCCCTGCACCACCAACATGGACTGCTGGGAGAGAAGGAAATCAATGTCTTCTTTGGAGGTCTCTTTGTTACAGCAGCCCACCTCTCTCCTAACCATCTCACTCTTTCTCGGTTGGATTATTACAACGGTCCCCAAATGGGCCTCCTGCCTCCAGTCCCTCTCCTTTCTTTCCGTCTTCTGGAGGGATTACCAGCAAGGAGATTAACCCAATGCCAGCGGATCATGCCACTCTCCTGTATTGGTACCATTTGTTTCTTCCCAGTTAAAACTCCTGTCCCAGGCGCACAGGGACCCTCACAACCTCAACTACTATTCCATTCTTAATTCCTGCCACATCTGCCCTCAGATGTGCTGTCTTCCTGCCACACTCTGCTTCTCCCCTGAAATGCAACTGTGGGGTCGTCCTCTGCTCTTCCTGTCCTCTGCAGTCCTTTCCTGTGTAGAACGGGACCATTGGCCGATGGGGTGTTGGAGACATGGCCACACGTGACTCCCACACCTAGGTCGTGAGAGACCTCGTGGCTTCTCCTTGCTGTCTCTCGAATCACCTGGGGAAAAGTCAGCCACTGAGTTATGAGGACACGAAAGTGACCATATGGAAATGTCTGTGTGGCTAGAAACTGAGGCCTCCAGCCAAGAGCCAGGCCAGCGAGCCACCAGGGAGCCTGACTCCACCCGTCCCCATGACAACGTCTGACTTGTCTCCTTCAGGGTTAGGCCTTTGCCAACGTCCCTGTTTGTGTTTTCCTGGTCCCCTGGCTCTGGGTCTATGAATCAAGGGCCCCCAAATCACCAATCATGCCAAATTTGGGGTCCAGTTGGTGCCGGTCTCATCAAACCCAGCTGAGCTGGTGACCTTGCCACTCCTGCAGTTCTGATAGGGAAACGCAACCCAAATCGATCCAAAATTATCCCTGGGTATTATATGATCACGTATCGCAAACAGAATAAAAACATCCCACGGTCCCACAGATGGGCATACTCCCACAAGAACAGAGGGCTCTCTAGGTTAGCATGCTGAGGGACTGGACTCGGCTGCTCTTGGACACGACTGCCCGTGGGGGTGGAGAGGCGTGGGTTAGAGGCGACTCAGGCTCCTGGGAATTCAATCCCAGGAGCTCAGCATGACCTCTCAACCTGCTCCCTCCCACAGGCTCAGGACTGACCACTGGAGTTTGTGATTTAGAAGCACAAAGGAGCTGGCTCAAGAGGGAGAGAAGCCACCCAGGACAGTGGCCTAGTGCTTTGGGGCACAGTGTGGAATGTAAACACTAACAGGGGTGAAGAAACTACGGCTGCAGGCACATTTATCCCGCTGCCTGGTTTTGTGAGCCCCGTGCCTGCTGTGCATATTGTCTGTGGCTGATCCATGCCAAGAGCAGAGCTGAGCAATCTTCACGGAGACATTCGACTGACACGTAAGTTGCTATCTGGCCCTGGGAAAGGTTACCCCATCCCCGGTGCCGCAGTCCGGCTGCAGCAGAATAACGGGGGTGGGGGGGAGTGACAAACAACTTGTGTACGTTGATACAGCAGGAGTGGAAGCCGTTTATTGCAGGACAGGAGCAGTATTTATACATTCCACACAGCTTATCTAATTAACATAAACTTGATACAGCAGTCAACCAATAAGGAATCTCCACACTTAATGGCTCGCTGGAGTTACTTCACAAACCACTCCCTCTGGCATTTTGCCAGGTACCATCCTGACTTGTTTACAGACCTTAACATTAACCACTCCCTCTGGCAAAATGCTAGGCGCCATCCTGACTTGTTTACAGACTCTAACACCCCGGGTTGACGCATTTACTAGATGTCGGTTTGACCCTTATCTACTTCCTAGGAGAATTCAGCTTTTGGGTCACAGGTTCCGATTAATAATTTACAGCTAATCAAAGGCAGCCTCTTGACATCCTGTCAGAGTGTGACAAACTATAATTTTAAAGCCCCCCAAAGACAAAGTTAACCCCAAATATGATTTTTTGGTTTGCATCTTGTAGAAACTTAAATCTAATTTATCTGTGTTCTCTCTCTCCCTCCCTCCCTCTCTCTCTCTCTCTCTCTCTCTGGAGTCTCATTGTTTTGCCCAGGCTGGGCTCGAGGGATCTTCCTACCTCAGGCTCTCAAGTCGCTGGGACTCCAGACACAGGCCACCGTGACTGGGTCGTAATCTTGTTTTTGCATTCTCTCCCTGGCTGACATATCAATTCTGTCTCTCAACGGCTCTTAGAACCAGACATTTTTGCTTCTGGATGATTTCCTTGCTAATGATTAAAATAAACCTTGGCTCCTGGTAACAAATAATTTGTTTGAAAACGATGCATGTACAATCGCTAGCGGCAGAATCATCAGATCTCAGTGAATACACATGGCCCAGGGAGCTTGATTTTTTAAAATGCAGAGTCCAAGGACCTGACCCCAGAAGGTATGCTCCAGTAGACCAGGAAGGGTCCCAGCAAGGATATCCTCCTTCCAGAGAGGATTCTAAAATAAGTGGTTCCTAGATCTCCCTCTGAAAAACCTAGCAGTGCGAGATGAGACCCAAGTTCCCAGGAATAATTGACAAGGTCCCTGGTTACCTGGATCCACCTGTGATCCAATTCATCCTCCCATCACTTCAACACATGGAGGTAGGGACTTCAGGTGAGTCCCAGCTCTGGGCATGTGCAAGGGGTGTTACCCTCTTACCTGGGAAGTTCTTCTGACACTTAAGCCTCGCTGCCTCCTCTGACATGCATTTCTGATTTCTCCCAAGCTCCAGTCTCTCTCTCTCTCTCTCTCTCTCTCTCTCTCTCTCTCTCTCTCTCTCTCTCCTCCCCCCCCCCCCCCCGGATTTTCTTTTGTTTTGTTTGCACCAGGGATTGAACCCAGGGGCACTTAATCACTGAGCCACATCCCCAGTCCTTTTTTTATTTTTAGACAGTGTTTCACTATGTTGGGGAGGCTGGCCTTGAACTTGCAATCCCCCTGCCTCAACCTCCCAAATCCAGGGATTACAGGCGTGTGCCACTGCGCCAGGCCCCATCATATATTTCTCAGCGTCCCTACAAGCCACTCTGTTCTCCCACTTATGTAGACTATTTTTTACACCCAGTTGAATCCTAAAGGGCTTCTCTGCCCCAGGATGCCTGGACTCCCTAGGGTGGGGGCCCTGGCTAACGGGACTCGGTATCCTCGTCTCCCATCCCAACCACTAGGGGGCGCTCGGTGAATGCTTATGAAAGAAAGGGGGAGGGCGGGGAGAGGCTCTCAGTGTCCTCAACAGTCCCTTCCGTTTCATCATTTCAGCAGTAAATGTACCCACTTCGCCGCCAGGAACTTGCACACAGGCATGCAGAAATAACGACGATAAGGGTGTTCACTTCTGCACTGTTTAACTTTGTATAAAAAAAGGAAGCACTGGGTGCTGTGTCACCGGCCTCTAATCCAGTGACTGGGGACTGGGGTGAGGAGGGGGGTGATGGCGGGGAGGCAGGAAAGAGGCCAAGTTCAAGGCCAGCCTTGGCAAGGAAACTTAGCTAGACTCTGACTCCAAAATAAAATAAATTTTTAAATGGCTGGGGACGTAACTCCGTGGTAAAGCACCCCGGTAGCACAATAAATAAATAAGAAGCAACCTCCATGTCCATCATTGGGGGACTCATTAGTAACTTATGGTACATCCATGAAATGCAAGGTGGACACAGCCACTGGAAAATGTGAACTATGAACTAGATCTGCATGTGCTTAGATGGGAAGTTCCCCAACACACCCTGTGGAGAGAGAAGCTGGATTGGGGGGTGTGGTTCAGCACATCCCCAACACCGAGAGAGAGAGAGAGAGAGAGAGAGAGAGAGAGAGAGAGAGACAATATGTGAAATATAGGGTCCCATCTATGGGCTTTTTAGGGGTCGGGGAGTAAGGTCATGGAAAAACTGGTCTGAGAAAGTGACTTTTTAAGTTTATGATCTCAAAACGATTTGATATTGTAACCATAGTTATAATTAAGTTCATAATTAAAATTGGTTCACCTACAAGGCATCTCTTGCATCCCCCGGGGCCCACGCTGAGCCCTCACTTCCCGTTTGAAAGTGAATTAATTTGCGGATCCACTCTGGAGCCGGGGCGCTCACCCCTCTAGGGGAACCGAGACGGTGGCCGAACCTCCCACCTGTGGCCACCAGGGGGCGCGCCGAAGCCGCCAAACTCGCTACGGAACTGGGCGGTCCCCAGCGAACCATCCCCAACAAAAAGCCCTGTTCTTTCCAAAAGGCTGATGGGGTCTCCCCACAGGGTGTTCACACCCCGTCTCCTCGTAAGTAAACGAACTTAATTGCAATTTAATTTCTTCTAAATTGCACCAACAATTAAAGAGAAATGACTCCCTTCGCTATCTCTTTTCTTTTTCTTTCTTTCTTTTTTTTTTTTTTTTGCAACAGGCTCCTGGTAATTTCCGGAGTTTAATGAAGTCCTTTGTGGGGGAAGCAATTGGATTTCAATGACCTCCTCCCTGGAGCTCGCCCCAGTGAGCAGGATCTACCGTCTCCACCTAGTTCTGATTGACTGTGAGTCTCCCAACCTCCCCATGCCTCTCCGTGTTTGCTGTCTGATGATAAATAACCTCCTTTCTTAGAACCGGGCATATAAATATTTCTGTCTTTCTGCAGTGTCACGATTCACTTTCTCAAGTACAAAGGGTAGAAAATGGAAAGCCTGTCTCCTGTTGGGGCCCCTCCTCCCTCCTCCCTCCTCCTTCCAAACTGATTTCTGCTGTGGCTTGGTCCCTGCACCCTTGTGGTCTCAGATCTTGAAACCTTTTAGTAGTGGCTACCATGTAAGGAAGAGGACAGAGATGAGTAATACCTGGCACGCCCTTGTTCTCCATGTCCTCACCACTCAGTGTTCTAGCCACTGGGGGAAAGGAACACATAAAAACAAACACCTATGCTATCCACAATCACCAAGAGGTAGAATCAACCCAAATGCCCATCAAATCATGAACAGATTAAAAAAAAAAAAAAAAACATGGTCTATCCATACAAGGGAGTTTTAGTTAATCGTAAAAAGGAATGAAGTATTGATGCATGATACAAGGTGAATAAACCTCAAAAACATGCTAACTTGTTATTGAGACATGCACCTGTATTCCCAGCTGCTTGGGAGGAGAAACAGTAGATTAGTGGTTTCGGGAGTGGGGGGGATGAAGACCAGTCGGCTTAATAGTTAATAGGTATGAGAGTCTTCCTTGGGGTCATGACAAGGGAACTAGGTACAGGTTGCACGATGTTGTGAATGTCCTCGTTGCCACTGAATTGTTTGTTTTAAAATGTCTAATTGCAATGATCTGAATTTCACCTCCGTTAAAAAGAAAAAGGCCCAATCCTCATGGCGTTTCCATCCTAACAGGGATGGACTGACAAGGAACCCTGAAGTGGGCAGATGACATGTAGCGCAATGGCCAACAGACAAGGTGTTCCCTTCTGTCCTGAGGACGTTCGCGCAGGCACGTGCGAAGGGCAGGGAGAAATTCCAGGTGACAGGAGTCTCCTGCCCAGCTCAGCTGGTGCCTGAGGTGGAGTCCCAGGGCCAGCTCTGTGACCCTGTTCAAGTCACCTGACGTTGTGGATTCGTCCCCAAGAGATGCGTGCAGTCTGCAGAGCTGCCGGGTGCCCCCAGAACACTCTGTTGTTTCTGGGTGTGTCCGTCTTCCAAGTCTGAAGTCCCTGTTGTTGACATTTTGAAGCTTGTTACTTTGAGACCCAGAGCTCGCTGGGGCATACAAGAAACAGCCTCCCGTTTCTGCTTTGGCCTGAATGACCCGACCATGAATCCCTGGCCCCAGCCAAGGCTCACACCCAGCCACTGTGGTCTGAATGTGGACTGAGTGTCCCCCGGGCCCCCTGTGAGGTACTGAGAGCAAAAGCTTCATCCAACCGCAGTGTTCGGAGGTGGGGCCTCCGGCAATGGTTGGGGTTAGATACGGTCATTAGGGTGGAGCCACCTGATGGAATCCTAGGACTTTATAAAAAGGAGAGCTGAACAGGGCGTGGTGGCACAGGCCTGCAATCCCCGGAACTCAGGGAGGCTGAGGCAGGAGGATTGCAAGTTCAAGACCAGCCTCAGCAACTTATCGAGACCCTGTCTCAAAATAAAAAATTTTTGAAAAATGAACTGGGGGGCGTGGCTCAGTGGTAAAGTGCCCTGGGTTCAGTCCCCAGCATCCGAATTCTTAAAAGGGGGCCAGCGAGGGGAAGAGGGGAGGCTGGGAGTAGCTCAGCACTTGCCCAGCAAGTGCAAAGCCCTGGGTTGATTCCCAGCACTGCAAAAATAGAAAGAGGGAGAGAGGCCATAAGACACGGTCCCTCTTCCTCCCCGTGGTGTCTTGTGCTGCCTCAGACTTTGCCACCAAGAAGGCCATCACCAGGTGAGGACCCTTAGACCTTGCACCTCCAGAACTGAAAGTCAAAATAAACCCCTTTTTCTTTATAAAGTAGCCTACTTCGGGTATTTTGTTATAGTAACAAAAAAAAAAAAAACTAATATAGAAGCCAGTAAAGAACTTCAGGCAGGGACACACTGGAGGGCAATCTCCCTCCTCTTTAGTAGCACAAATCTATGCAAACTGTCCTACCTGTGGAGGTTCACCTCTGGCATAAAGGGGATCAGGGTGACATGGCACATAGAGCCCCATCCTGTGGAAACTTTGTGATGATTGTTGGGGTACAAAGATAGCGCCTAGGAAAGTGAGAAAATCCCCAGGGTCCAGTAGAGGGCACAACGTGACTGTCTTGTCAATGAGAAGGAGAAGGGCAGAGAAGGAGAAGGACTGGCCCAGCATTGCACAGAGCCTGCCTGAATTCTGTCCTTCCTCTGCAGCGGGCCCCAGTCAGGCCTGGGGTGGGCAGGTGTGACCAGATCCAGAGGTGAGCGGGTGAGTGACCGCCAGAGCCATTCCGTGTGAGGGGGTGGGAATTTGAATGGATGAAGAGGTAAAAGCCACAGCCACGGCCGCGTTTGCTGAGGGGCTGATGAGTCCAATGTGTTTCAAAAATCCAGTGTAAATGTCAGGTTGGGTTTTTCTTGAATTTTCTGGCAAAGTGAAATTTATTAACCTGGATTATGATCTTCTTGAAAAGATAAAAACCTGAGCTTTTCTCTCTTGAGACCTCTAAAAAGCTTTTATTTATTTTTGGTACCAGGGATTGAACTCAGGGGCACTGGACCCCTGAGTCCCAGCCCCAGCCCTATTTTGTATTTTATTTAGAGACAGGGTCTCACCGAGTTGCTTATCTCCTCACTTTTGCTGAGGCTGGCTTTGAACTCGCGATCCTCCTGCCTCAGCCTCCTGAGCCTCCGGCATTACCGACATGAACCTGTGGGCTGGCTCTGGAAAAGCTTTTAAAGAAAATGAAAGACCCCATAAATATGTACAATAACTATGTGTTAATCAAAAAAATTTTTTTAAATGTTTAAGGACATGGAGAGGTGAGCTATGCTGATTTTGATTTGAGCACTACACACTGTAGTATACATCAAATTATCACATGGTGTCCCATAAATTTGTACAGTTAACATAATGACTTAAAAAATAAAAATAGGGCTGGGGCTGTAGCTCAGGGGTACAGCACTTGCCTAGCATGCATGAGGCCCTGGGTTCGATCCTCAGCACCACATAAAAATAAACAAATAAAATAAAGGCAATCTGTCCATCTACAACTATAAATTAATTAATTAATTAATAATAAATAAATGAAAATAAATTTTATATAAAGGAGACGAATGGCAATAGTTCTGATAATGGGTGTATGTACAGGGTGCTTAATATATTAAGCACATCATGTGATTTTTTTTCTTTTAGACTGGGGATTGAACCTAGGGGTGCTTAACCACTGAGCCCACATCCCTAGCCCTTTTTTATATTTTATATTTAGAGACAGGGTCTTGCTAAGTTGCTAAGGCTGGCCTCCAACTTGTGATCCTCCTGCTTCAGCCTCCTGAGATGTTGGGATTATAGGGATGCGCCACTGTGCCCAGCTGAATATGTTTGTGTTTTTAATGTTCTCAGCACCCTTGGAGTAGGTCTATTCTTAGCCCCATTCTAAAAATGGTAAAGTCAAGGTTCAGGGGAATGAAGTCACTCATCCACAGTCACATTGCTTCGAGGGACAGGATTTTCAACCCCCATCCAGTTGCTCCTGGCCCTGCCTGGCATTTGGAAATTTGACTTCTGAAAAGGATTCCTAGGAGCCTGGGAAGATCGACACGCTGCCCAAGGAGAATCCTAAGCCTGTTGGCGAGTGCTCACCAAAATGCAGAATATTCCCACACAGGAACGTACAACATAAAAACAGAAATATTTTAGAAGACACATAGAATCTGTTTTTTGTAATCCTCTTTACAGTGCTCAGAATTATCCTGATTTCAGTTTGGGAATCTTTTTTCAGGGCTGGATGTCACTTCTGGTAGAATGTGTGCTGTGTGTGCAGGAAGCCCTTGGCTGCAGCCCCACAAAAGGAAAAAAGAGAGAGCAAGAGAATTTCATCGAGTTTAAGAACAGCCGGCTGTCATCCCAGCGACTTGGGAGGCTGAGGCAGGAGGATGGCAAGTTCAAGGTCAGCCTCAGCAACTTATTGAGGCCCTAAGCAACTTAGCAAGACCCTGTCTCTAAATAAAATAATAAAAAGGGCTGGGGATGTGACTCAGTGGTGAAGCGGCCCTGGGTTCAATCTCCAATACCAAAGAGAGAGAGGGAAAGAGGGAGGGGAGGGGGAGGGGAGGAGGAGGGGAGGGGGAGGGGAGGGGGTAGAGCTGCTTCTCAGCTCAGGGATGTCTTTTTCTTAGGGAGAGAGGGTAGGATTTAGGGGAAGCAGCTAGAGATGTTTGGCAGGGGACATTTAATTCCTTCTTTATAAGGGTGTCTGGTCTGCAGGCTCTTGCCCTGGAGAGGGCACCTCCTCCAACATAACAGTCCCCTGGGATCACAGAGACAGACACACTGTGGTTGCCAGGCTCTGGGGAAGGAGGTGGGAATGAGGGGCGACTGCGTAATGGGTACCAGCCCTCCTTCTGGGGTGATGGAACAGTTCTGGAACTAGGTAAAGGGCAGTGGTTGACAATGTTGCAAATGTGCTGAGTGCCACTGAGTCACACCTTTAAATGGGCTAAAATGACAAGCTTTATGTTACGAACATTTTAACACAAAACAACCCATGAACAGCCTCCCTCCCCACTCACCTCCTTCAGATCCAGCCACTGCTTTTTTCTCTACTTTTCTAGAATTTTTAGTGGTTTTCACTTGCATCCTTTGAGATCATGCAAGCCAAAGTTTATTATTATTATTATTATTATTATTATTATTATTATTTTGGCATGAGGGATTGACCCCAGGGTTGCTTCACCACTGAGCCACATCCGCAGCCCTTTTTATTTTTATTTAGGGACTTTTTTTTTTTTTTTAGGAATTGCTTAGAGCCTCGCTACATTGCTGAGGCTGGCCTTGAACTCGTGATCTTCCTGCCTCAGCCTCCTGAGTTGCTAGGATTACAGGTGTGCACCTCCATGCCCAGCCCAAGCCAAAATTTAAGAAATCAACTGTCTGAGGGCCAGTCAAGAACCATAAATCTAGGGGCTGGGGATGTGGCTCAAGCGGTAGCCCACTCGCCTGGCATGCGTGCGGCCCGGGTTCGATCCTCAGCACCACATACAAACAGAGATGTTGTGTCCGCCAATAACTAAAAAATAAATATAAAAAAAAAACGTAAATCTAGACTAGGAGGGTCCTGTGGGGGCCATGACTGCTATCCCCAATCCAAATGAGCAATGCTCCCTCTGCTCTGGCCACCAGGGGTGTGGTTCAGCAGAGCCTGACAGATTTATTTTTTCATGAAATTTTGGAGATCTGGCCTTCCTCGTGAATTTCCTAAGCTTTTTAATTCTGGCAACTAGTTTTTTGTTTTTTTTTAAGAGAGAGAGAGAACTTTTTAATATTTATTTTTTAGTTTTCGGCGGACACAACATCTTTGTTGGTATGTGGTGCTGAGGATCGAACCCGGGCCGCACGCATGCCAGGCGAGCGCGCTACCGCTTGAGCCACATCCCCAGCCCAGGCAACTAGTTTAATTTAAAAAAAGAAAGGCACCAGGCAAGTCAGGCAGAATACACATGCCGGCCTAAGTTGGCCCCAAGGCACCTGCTCTGCACAGAGGAGAAAAGCGGAGGTCACACCACAAATAAGGGACAGAGATGACAGCCCAAGTGTCCTGGTTCTGGAGACAGGTGCTCTCCTTGATTCTTGCTCCAGGGAGTAACAGCACTGAATCCAGGGTCCAATATATCAGGCAGGTCACCCGATTTCTTGGAGTCTCTGCAGCGTGTTCAATGGTAGCCCCTCAAAACGTGTTTCCATGTCCTGCCCCACCCTCCGGAATCATGAACCTGGCCTCATCTGAAAGAGGGTCTTTGCAGATATAAGTCAAGGCTCTTGAGATGGGAGCATCCTGGACTCTGTATGCGGGTCCTAAATCCAGTGGCGAGTGTCCGTGAGAGTGGGATGCAGACACCCAGGAGAAGGTCCTGTGAAGGGAGGCCACCTCAAGCTAAGGAATGCTGATGGCCGCGGGGAGCTGGCCCAGGTGAGGGGACCTTCCTCTGCAGCTTCTGGAGGACAGGTGGTCCTGCTGACACCTTGACTTTGGGCTTCTGGCTCCAGAACCCTAAGAGAACACAGTTGTGTGGGTTGGGGCCCTCGCCTTGGTGGTAATTTGTTCTGGGAAAGGATCCCAGTCTCTGTGACGCAGGGGACGTGCAATAGATGCCTGTTGACTGGTGACTGTGATTCTCACTTAAACCACCAAGGAAGAATTCAGGACGCTGCGTGAAGAAAAGTCCTTTGTAAGCAGCTACATTCTTGGCACAGAGGGCATACTTACTGTGGCCTTTGTGGGCTATTTAGGACAAGTGTCCCTGAGTAAGCCTGGCCAGAGGAGCCGGGAGCTTGCAGAAAGGGGGAAAGGGAACAGATGGGCTGCAGGTTGGGGAGGTGTTTGGCTGCAAGTAAGGTGACTCACACCACGAGGGTTTCTCTCCCATGACAAAGAGCTGAGAGGTGGGATGTCCCAGGGGTGAATTGCACGGTTCAGCAGTGGCCTTGCCTCTTGGTTATAGAATGGCTGCCACAGCTCTAAGCACTTGGACCTCACATGACGTAGAGCAAAGCAGGCTGGAGGGGGAGCTGCTTTTCCTCACAGGACTCAGTTTTCATTAGGGAGGAAAGATCTCCAGCTAACACCTCCTTATGTCCCGTAGATTAGGCCGGGGTCATGTGGCCATGCCTACCTGGAGAAGATTCTAATTACCCACCATTAGTTATCCACCAATGTCCATTCCCTAGGTCAAGGGTGAGCTCTGGCCTGTGGGCCAAATCCAGCATCCATCTGGTTTTATAAATAGATTTTTGGGAGGAGGAAGGGTGCTGGAGATTGAACCCAGGGTCTCACACATGCAAACAGTTCTACAAATAAGCCACACACATCCCCAGCCCTATAAGTAGAATTTTGTTGAAACACAACCAATGCACACTCATCTATGTAACATATATGGTGGCTTTGATACTCGGACACTAGAGGGGAGTAGCTGCAAAAGAGACCAGATTGCCCACAAAGCTTAAAATGTTTACCTTCGAAGCTACAGTGAAATAATAGAGCTTTTTAAAAAATATTTTTTAGTTGTTGTTGACCATTATTTTATTTGCATGTTGTGCTGAGGATCAAACCCAGTGTCTCACATGTGCTGGGCAAGCTCTGTACCACTCAGTTGCAACCCCAGCTCAAAATAATAGAGTTTTAGCAGTGTATATGTTGGCCTCCTTAAAGACTACATTTCCCAGTGTCCTTTGCAGCTATCGTCACGTGACTATGCTCTTGCCAATGGAATGCAAGAAAAAATGAGGAGCGCCTCGTCCTCAGTCTGGCACTTAAAATGAATGGGCTTGGAGGCCCTGGGACCCACAGTGAGACCTAGAGCAGCAACCTTGAACTCACAGGCAGAAGACTCCCATGAGCTGGTATGGGTGACATACTTCTATAGTTGTCCCTCCATGTCCATGAATCCTGATCCATCTTTAACCAACTGCATTGAAAATACTCGGAAAAATAAAAAGAAATGTTTATTAATACCAATTTTAAAATAATACACTATAACAACTACTTGAATAGCATTTACATTGGGTTAAGTAGCATAAATCATCTAGAGGTGATTTCAAGTATTTGGAAGACTATAAACGGGCTATATGCAGATACTATGGCATTTTCTAAAAGTCCTTGAATGTCCACAGATTTTGGTATGGGGAGTAGGCAGAGGGGTTGTCCTGGAACCAGTCCCCTGCCGTCACCACAGGCCCGCTGTATCTTGGCCAAGCCACTGCATTGGGAGTCTCTTTGTCCCATCAGCCTGACCGGTTCCTGGCTGCTTCTGCCTCTGTAGGGCCACACAGGAGCTGCTTCAAAGGAAGAGGAGAAAGAGTGGACACCAGTGTTTGGGATGTGGCTCAGTGGTCCAGCACTTGCCTAGCTGTGGGAGGCCCTGGGAAATGAGAGGAGAAGGGAGGAGAACTTGGGGGGGGGGGGAGAGACCCAAGTCAGTCCCCTTCATCCTGTGCCCTGGGATTAGTCCAAGCCCAGCTGTTTGTTTACAGAGGACAAACCTAAACTCCAAACTCTATACCGCAAACCCAGCCCCCTCCCCACAGCTGATCAGAAATAAGTTGAATCCGTGAACTGTGACCTCTGCCAGTTCACCTCTCTGCTGACCCCTAAGTGGCAAGGCCAGCTGTAACATACAGCCTCCTCCCTATACAGGGGTTCCTGTGGGAAAAGCTGTCCTTGCAGCCAATAGCCTTGGTGTGTTGCTGGGGGAAAAAGTGAGTTTTTTGGCTTCCCTTACAATCTTCTTTATTAGTCTCTTATGTTTTACTATAACAAAATACCCGAGGTTGGATAGTTATATAAAGAAAAGAGGTTTATTTAGTTCGCAGTTCTGGGCCCACATCTGATGATGGCCTTCAGAGGTGCCACAGGAAAGGGCGAGGAGTACAAGGCCTGGAAGGTGCAGGCTCCTGCTCTGTGGACCACAACAGATCCCTTCCATGAAGACTACCGTCTAGTACTTCACTAGTAACCACGGAAAAGCAATTAAAAACCTCAGCGAGAGACGCTTTGGCTGAGGAAAAAAGGTAAATCTCGTAACTCCAAGTCTTGGTGTGGCTGTGGGGGTTTGAAAAATCTCCTGCACAGCTGGTGGAATGGAAGTTGGTACAAGGTACCATAGTAGGGCATCAGGGAAGGTCGAACATATGCTTCTCTTTTAAGCCAGGTGCTTAAAAGGCACACACCTGAAATCCCAGCTACTCAGGTCGCTGAGGCTGGAGGATCACAAGTTCAAGGCCAGCCTCGGTAACTTAGCAAGGCTCTGTCTCAAAAAGGTTTAATGAAAGGGCTGGGGATGAAGCTTGGTGGTAGCATGTGCCTGGGTCCAATCCCAGAACTGGGGGAGGGGAAAAAAGATCTGCCAAGTTTGGGGTATAGAGTTTGGAGTTTAGGTTTGTCCTCTGTAAACAAAGAGCTGTGCTTGGGCCAATCCCAGGGCACAGGGTGAAGGGGACTGACTTGGGTCTCTCCCCCACTAACTCCACTTCTGGATGGGACTGCTAGGGAAACGCTCACCCCGGGCCTGGTCAGCAGTGATGTCATCCACGGAGAAGGAATACTGAGGTGTCTGTGCAGTGGAATGTTGCCCAATTGTTGAAACGAGTAGTTTAGAGCTCTGTGAATCAACACAGAAAGACGTTGAGTGTAAAACAGAGATGAAAAAAGGGTACGGCTGGGCCCAGTGGCCCACGCCTGTCATCCCAGCAGCTGGGGAGGCTGAGGCAGGAGGATTGCCAAGTTCAAAGCCAGCCTCAGCAAAAGCGAGGGGCTAAGCAACTCAGTGAGACCCTGTCTCTAAATAAAATACAAAATAGGGCTGGGGATGGGGCTCGGTGGTCGAGTGCCCCTGAGTTCAATCCCTGGTATAAAAAAAAAATCATATACAGTATCATACTATATATAATATGATACTAGTTATATGAAGTTCTCACTAAAACGTGTGCCTGAATCAATTATTGCCTCTTAGCAGCAAACTCACACCTCAGGACTTTTTATTATGAGAGAAAAAAAAACAATCGATCCCTACTTGACCAAGCCACAGTGGTATATTGGGCAGTTGGTCCAATCGTTTTCTGCTCCATGTAGAGTGATCCGTTCCCTGTGGGCCCACAGAGGGAAGAGTGCCCTTGCCCTGGTCCTATCTTTGGACTTGGTCAGGTGACTGAGCTAGTGGGATATGGATGAATGAAGCATAAGCAGAGGCTTAAGATAATGCTTGTGCAATCGGGCTATCTCTTTTGTGTCTCTGCTACTTCCGTGAGAAGAATGGTCCTCAAGAAACCTGTTGGTCAGCTGGGTGTGATAGCTCGTGCCCATAATCCCAATGACCCGGGAGGCTGAGGTAGGAGGATGGCGAGTTAGAAACCAGCCTCGGCAACTTGTCAAGATCCTGTGTCCACATTTGAAAAAATTCAGAGATGGAGGTGTAGCTCAATGGTTAAGCACTGCTGGGATCAGTCCCCAGTAATTAAAAAAATAGAAAAGATGGGGCTGGGGTTGTGGCTCAGGGACAGAGCACTTACCTGGTATGTGTGAAGCCCTGGGTTCAATCCACAGCACCACATAAAAATAAACCAAATAAGCGTATTGTGTCCATAAACAACTAAAAAAAAAAATTAAAGATAAGAAAAGAACAAAAAGAAATCTGTCAGTCTTTAGAAGAGATGTGGCTGGGTGCTAACCCAACCAAGAGTAGTCAGCCCCAGCTGATCCACGTATGTGTGAGTGAGGAACAATATGCTTGCTATCTGATGCTACTGAGATTTGGGGGATGTTTGTTAGCCAGCAGTAGCTGACTAGTAGATCTATTATATTCATGTCATCTATGGCTTCCACCCAAAATCATTCTTGACAAATAAAAGGTAACATAGGAAGAGCACTTGGTACCCATGAAGTGCTCAATAAGTACCCATGGCTTTCTTTTCCGTCTTCCACACAGTATCATTTCTGCAAAAGGAAGACATTTCCTTGACTGCTCTGTGGCTCTTTTTTTAATGGGTTTTCATACCAAATTCAACGATTCCCATTATGCCTATTATTCCAGACACAAAGAAACAGATTAGAGTGAGTCCTTAGCAACAGGACTGTGAAGTTACAATTCAAAGAACTTAGATTTCTGATATCATATTAATAGCTATAACCAAAAGATTTTTTTTTATGGGAAACGTCAAAATACTGCCATTGTTCAGTCTCAAGAAGCAGGGACTTAAATCAGCCTGTGACGCTCCCCTTTGATTTTTTTTAAATATATTTTTTTTAGTTGTAGATGAACACAATCTCTTTATTTTTGTATTTATTTTTATGCAGTGCTGAGGCTCAAACCCAGTGCCTCACACATGGGAGGCAAGTATTTTACCAGCGAGAGCCCCAGCCCCTGACATTTTATTTTTATTTGTGTGTGTGTGTGAACCTTTTCTCTGTTTCTGAGGCTGCCGTATAAGGCACCTGCCTTGTGACGGTCACTTGCTGCTGGCCAATGCTGGGACCAAACTGCAAAGATTGCTTTCCTAGCAGATGCGGATCTCCTCGTGACACTGTCCTACCCAGTGACTGCCTGGACCTCCCTGAAGGACCGAGAGCTGAGTGCACGTGACACCTGTCTTTCAGGAGCTTGGGGAATAGAGCTGATTGTGTGTGTGTGTGTGTGTATGTCCGTGTGTGTGCGTGCGACAGAATAATAATTTATAGTATTTATTGATTTGTGCGATTTTTTTAATTTAAAAAGATTTTACATTAATGCTAAGTCCCAAAACAAAAATCAGAGTTTCTTGGTAAATTTTTAAAAATGGAAGCCGTACAGGCCTAGCCAACTGTAATTTTTTTTTTTTTTAATTTTTTAATTCTAATTTTAACAGTGGAAGCTGAGCTGCTCAGTCAAGGGCAGGCGGCCAGCTCAACGTGCAGCTGGTGTGGCCCAAGGAACAGCCGCGTCAGCATCACTCTGGAGCCAGATAGCTAGCGGTGTGGCTTTAGAAAACAGTAGGGCCACTCCTCCCTGTTACCCGGCAGTTCCAATTCTGGGTTTATTCCCAAGGGAAGTGGGAGGGGGGCGGGGGACTCCAAGGGATATTGTACACCCCTGTTTGTGGCAGCCCTAGTCACAATAGCCAAAAGGTACTTTGGGCATGTGACACACACTGGCTAATCAGTAATCAACGGATGAACACAGACAAAGTGCAGCTTATCCGTATGGAATACTATTCAGCTCTCACGGGAAGGAAATTCTGCCAGCAGTGATGGTGCACGCCTGTAATCCCAGCGACCCTGGAGGCTGAGACAGGAGGATCACAAGTTGGAGGCCAGCCTCAGCAATTTAGCAAGATCCTCAGATTTAGTGAGATCCAGTCTCTCTCTCTCTGGGCTAAGGAAATCACCTTGTTAGCAGTAAGGTTCAGTAACTATAAATGCACCACCTCTCCAGTTGACCACACTTACCCCTCTGCCTTCTGTTTTAATCCTGCATTATTAGACTTTTTTTCTTGGTTAGAAAAGCTTTTAAATAATATTTCAGGGATCCATGCTGTAGCTCAGTGGTATCATCATTCTGCCAAACGGGCTCCGTACTTTTTTCAAGCACCAACTTGATTTTTACAATGAAACCAGCTATTTTTCCTTTTTACCCCTCTCTGCCTTCCTGAAGGTAAATACTGTCTGCCGACGAGGAGACCGATGGATAGTAAAGGACCCTGAGTTTTCCGAGGCCAGCAGGGTCGTCTCTTACTCCCGTCAAACCCTGAGTTGGATCCGCACCTGAGTTTATGCTAATGAGGTGTCTTAGGGTGGGGCTCCTAGGTAGCTCGAGGGTGGGACCGGCTACCTGAAAGAACACAGGTGATTGGCTGGTGAGAAGTTTCAGCCCCACCCACCAACCTTCGGGAGGGGCGAGAGACTGGAGGTGGAGCTCTGAAAACGGAGGACGGGTGCCCAGGGAGGTCCCTGAAGCTCCCACCACCACCCTGTGCGCCCTGCCCTACTTCTCTCTTCCGCCTGGCAGTTCCTGGGTTATAGCCTATATAATAAAACGGCAGGCTTGAGTGGAAGCTGAGCTTTTGCGAACCATTCTAACTAGTTATCAGACTTGGAGAGGGTCGTGGGAACCCCCGAATTTACAGCCATCAGTCAGGAGTCAGGGTGGCCTGGGCCTGTGGCTGGCCTCTGAATTGGGGTGGTCTGTGGGACTGAGCCCCTTTCCTGTGTGGGATCTGGTGCCAACCCCGGGTGGTGGGAGCACGGGGTTGAGCTGTGCCCTGCTCTGGGTCCCTCAGGGTCGTGATGGTCAGCAGTTTCCTGCTGGGCCCAGCCCCGGGTCACTCCGTTTCATAAGGCAGCCGTCTGCCCTGAGCTGGGGCATTTTAAGTGCAAGTTCTAAGACAGGGGACTTGGTAACTTGTCCAGGAGAGTAGACACCACCTGATGTTGGACACCAGAACTCATCAAAAAAGAACAGACCCCAGGGGCACAGCAGGATCCTAAGGCACAGGCTGATAATAATGTAATTGCCACCTGTGCACATATCGAATTGAATAAATCCCAAGTGCAAGGGCACTTGGGCATATCAGATCATATCAGGAATACCAGAGATGCAAACTCATCAAACACCTATGAAACCCCTCACCTAAGACTCATAAAAAGAAGAGGCATCTCAGTCTGCAGTGTGACAAGCTGACCTGTCCCCTGGTCACTGGGGGGGGGGGACACCTTGCCCAGGAGATGCACCTGTCCCAGGGCTTCAGCTCCCGGTGACAGCTCTGCCTTTTGTTAATCTGACCACCTGTAGAGTCTCCTTCAATTCCTGTCTCCTTGCCTACTGCCTCTTTAAATCCCAGGGCCCCCCCTAACCCTTTCTGGGCTTTCTGTAACCTTTATGTCATTGTGCGAAATGCGATGTGTTATTTGGACATAATAAATATCAGCAATTAAGATTGGAATGGGGGAGCACAGGGGTGCACTTTATAATCCCAGGGACTTGGGAGGCTGAGGCAGGAGGACGGCAAGTTTGAGGCCAGCCTGGGCAATTTAGCGAGACCTTGTCTCAAAAAAAAAGGGTCGCAGGGTGTGGATCAGTGGTCGAGTGCTTGCCCACTGTGTGTGTAGACCTGGTTTCATCCCCAGTACTAGGTGGGGGAAAAGGACTAAAAAGAATTTATGATTACGGGGTCATGATCGCCTGTGAAGGAGAGCCAATGAAAGTAATGCTGCTTGTGGATTTATTGACAGTTCTGTAAAGTCAGACCTGTGGAAAGACAAATCCTGTCTAGGTTAAAAAAAAATGGGGCGTGGGGCGTGTGTGCATGGCAGAGCTCACTGGGGGCTCAGGAGAACTGTGGCACACAGGGCTGTCCTCGGAGAATCAGCAAGTTTTAGTGTAGAAAGAAGTCCATGTGCTGGCCATGGGACAGGTGTCCAGCAACTTGTAGCTATTTTTGTAACCATTATTGCCAGCCCCCTCCCCCAACCTTTGCAAATTCAAATTCTATGCCGAGTGGGTTCCATTGGGCTCCTTCTGTGCAGAGTTGGAGCCAATGTAGACACCTCTGCTTCTGATTGATGAGCTAGAGATCATGACTGAAAGTGAGACTAGATCTTAACCCGACTCTGAAGATTTCCCAGAATTGTGTACTTGGGCACGTTTGGAAGGAAAAAAAAAACAGGTTGATAACATCAAAGCACAGCGATTCATGTCCTTTAGTCATCAAAAAGCAAAGGATGAGAACACATCTTGAGATTAAAAAGCAGTGTTCTAAGCAAATTAGGGAGACTCTATTAGTAGAAAACCTGGTGGGGGGGGGCACGGTGGTGCACGCCTGTCATCCCAGCAGCTCAGGAGGCCGAGGCAGGAGGATCACGAGTTCAAAGGCAGCCTCAGCAACAGTGAGGTGCTAAATAACTCAGTGAGACCCTTGTCTCTAAATAAAATACAAAATAAGGCTGGAGATGTGGCTCAGTGGTCGAGTGCCCCTGAGTTGAATCCCTGGTATCCCTCCTCCAAAAAAAAAAAAAAAAAAGCAGTGTCTGGGTACCAGGGGACATTTATAACTAATTTAACATTTACTTCCCATCCTCGGCTGCTAAAGATCAGTGCTGGGGCTGTGCAAGATGGTGCCCACTTGTCATCCCAGCAACCTGGAGGCTGATGCAGGAGGATCGCAAGTTCGAGGCCAGCTTCAGCAGTTTATGGAGACCCTAAGCAACTGTGACTTATTTATTGTCTCCAAATAAAAAACAGAAAGGGCTGCAGGTGTGGTTCAGTGGTAGAGCGCCCTTGGTTTCCATCCCTAGTACCAATACTAAATAAATAAGGTGAATGCCGCATTTGCTGCTGCTCATGTGTCTTCCGGTCCTGAGGGTCATATCCAGAGCCTCCACCACCCTAAGCAAGTGTTCTGCCACCGAGTGCCCCCACCACCACCCCAGTGCTGGTTTAGAAGGCAGAGGACAAGAGCTGGGGAGAAAATTCAGCATGAAATTTGCTGGAGACAGCTAGTTATAGGGGCAATGGGAGCATCTTCCTAGAGACCCTTTGGGATGGGACTGGAAAGAGATGTCGTGGAACTCCAGCTGGATAAGTCCTTCAGGAACTGACAGCCCCATGGCACGGGGGCACAGGAGGCTGCAGGCCTTCTTACTGTGCACCAGGACCCGCCCCCTCATAGCCAGACTCCAGTCCAGCCTCCAGAGCGACCTCCCAGTTTCCAGGAAAGACGGGGAAGGGAGTGAACCGGACCCAGAGGGAGCAACCAGACAAATAGAGCAGATGGGGCATTTTTTAAGCCACAGCTCTGATTCTCTGAAAAGGGTATGTCATTCAGAAAGTGGTTGCCAGGAGCTGGGGAGAGAGAGATGGGAAGTCACTGTTCAGTAGGCATGGAGTTTCAGTTCTGTGTGACGAAAACAGCGGTGACAGTTGCACAACATTATGTAGACCCTAATGTCACCAAACTGTGCACTCAAAATGGCTAAGATGGTAACTTTTATGTTATATGCATTTACATATTTTTTTTTTTTAAGAAATCAAGGCCTGGGCTGGGACTGTATCTCAGTAATAGAGTGTTTGCTTCCCTAACAGGTGAGATACGCTGAGTTCAATCCCCAGCACCACACACACAAACACACAAAAAAAATCCACATTAAAAATAATAATAAAATACAGGCATCACGGTGCATGCCTGTGCTCCTAGTAACTCGGGAGGCTGAGGCAGGAGGAGCACATATTTAAGGCCAGCCTCAGCAACTTAGTGAGACCCTGCCTCAAAAATTAAAAAAAATAAAAATAAAAAGGACTGGGGCTGGGGGTGTGACCCAGTGGTCGCTTGTTTTCCTACCCTGCACAAGGCCTAGGTTCGATCCCCAGCACAACACACAAAAATACCCAGGGCCTTGGGCTGGAGCTGCAGCTCAGTGGTAGAGCGTCTGCCTCCCACCTGTGAGGCACTGGGTTTGATCCTCAGCATCACATAAAAATAAATAAATAAAGATATTGTGCCCACCTACAACTAGAAAAAAATATTTAAAAAAAAAAAAAATCAGAGCCTTGCGTAGGCTGGGTAAATGCTCTACCACTGAGCTACATTCCCCAGCCCAGGTCCTAAATTTTTAAAAAGCTAATTAAGGAGTTCTGTAATTGTTAATAGATTACATAATAATACAAAAGACCAGGGAGAGGACTGTAAAAAAAGTTCATGAATTTCTCACTTATTTTTCTCAAAATGACACATCAATCAATGCTTTTATCCAACTATCAAATTCGTTGCACTTATTTTTTTTTTTTTTTGCCTGTTGAGGGGGTAGTTTCACTCCCGGCCCTAAACCCCAGGGGGTAACCCAGCCCTGATTCAGCTCATTTCTTTAGTAACTATTTATTTGCTCGGCACATATTTACATTTCGATATTTGCCAAGTGCCAGGCGTTCTGTTTAGGATCTGAGAGGGCAGAGGTTAAAAAACAAAATCCCTGCCCTCAAGGAATGTGCGTCAGAGGGGTGGGGGGCAGGAAAAAGAAATCTCCTCCTAGCCCTGAGCCCAGAGCAGTCGTTTCTGGGGTGATTGTGGCTCAGCAAGGAGGTGACTTCTCCATGGTGACAGAGACATGCCAGGGCTGGAGCAGAAGAGCAACCTGCCCAGGAGGCGAGGGAAGGAGGGTAGGTGTGCCCGGCAGAGAGAACAGCCAGAACAAACAGGGAGTGCCGGAATGTTCTGGGCGCCAGCAGTCAGCCAGCACGGTTAGAGCATAGGCTAGATGCAGGGGAGCAGGAAGCAGGTCTTGTGCTGTTATCTGGGGGTGACCAAGAGGCTGTTAGTCAGGGGGTCTCTGGTCAGAAGTGGGTTGTTGGGGAAATGAGATGTCCCCAGGGTGCATGGGACAGGAATGTCCTGGAGGCAGTTGGGCCAGTTCCAGTGCTAGGGCTGCAATCCAAGCCAGACCCAGGGAGGGAGCGGGAGGAGGGGTGGAGCCGCTAGGCATCCAGGGAGGGGAGAACCCACAGGACCCACTGACTGATCCGTTGTAGGTAGGGGACAAGGAGCCGGGGACACAGGCTGATGTCCAGATTCTGGCCTGAGCACCGGGGGTGTCCAGGCCAAGAAACCAGGCAAGGACCTAGGGGAGGAAAGGAGAAAATAGAAGTTTAGGGAGCTGTGGATGTCCCCATCTAGATGGGGAGTTGGCCCCTGTGCAAACAGATCTGGAATTCTCGAGAGAGGGCGGGGCTGAGATGAGACAAGAGAGTGTGCTGTAGGCTTGCGGCATCCAGGCAAGGGGCACCGTGGAAGGAACACACCAGCCCCACGTCAGCAATGTACAGTCACATTATTGACAGTCACTGCCCAGATGCTGGCCATGTGCCAGGCCCTGTCCTATCGAGAAGAAATGAAGAGTGGATGAGAATAAACAGAAGCTGGCTGCAACCACCTCTACTTGCATTTTGGTAGAGGTGCCAACGGTCTTTGTCTACTTTTTGTTGCAGTAAGAGAATATCTTACGCTGGATGATTTATAAGAGAAAAAAAAAAAAAAGATTTATTTGGATTCACAGTTCTGGAGACCAGGAAGTCCAAGATGAAGTGAAGTGACCTCACTTGGTGAGGGCTTCCTGCTGTTTCATAACATGGCGGGAGTTGGAAGGGGCACGGGAACTGGAGAGAAAAGGGGGGGGGGACAATGACTCCTGTGACAGCTCACCCTTTCCTTGTAGAAAGACACTAATCCCTTCATGAGCTTCAGGATAGTTGGGCAAGTGGAGGTTCCTGGAGGGTGGTGCATTCTTGACCCAGACACCTCCCACTAGGCCCCGCCTTCCAAAACTCCTTGCCATGTTGCGATACCATGGTTCCCGTGAGGTCGAATAGGACGAATAAAAGATAGAAAGGAGGGGAAAGGGGACAAAACTTCAATCTGAAAGTGCTTTCAGATTTCCTCTGAGATCTGTCACTCTCTAAGCCAGTTTTTCCCCCAGGCTTGTCACTTCCAAATCTCTGGGAAATGCGACAGATCTTAACGTTACCGTAAATCCACTCTCGTGTGAGAATCGCCTGCCCACTGTCAGTTGGCCCATGCAATGTGCTAACCCGTGGATTTTCAGAGTAGATTAAGCAAAAGGGAGATGCTCCCTGGTGAGGTTTTCCACTTCTCTCTCCCTGCCTTGCTGCTATGGTTGAGCCAAGCATCTCCCCTTTGCTTAATCTAATTTTTTTTTTGAGAGAGAGAGAGAGAGAGAGAGAGAGAATTTTTTAACATTTATTTTTTAGTATTTTGGCGGGCACAACATCTTTGTTTGTATGTGGTGCTGAGGATCGAACCCGGGCCGCACGCATGCCAGGCGAGCGCGTTACCGCTTGAGCCACATCCCCAGCCCTAATCTAAATTTTTTTAAAGGGTTGAAGTGTGTTCCTCATCTTCAGGGATTGATGTCACCAGAGGGGGTCCGAGGAGGTCCCAGAGAGGGGACCCCAACTCAGGATGATGGCATTGTTGACATATGTCACTGAAAATAATTTCAATACACCTCAGAGGCACAAACAGGGATTCATTCAGGAAAGCAAGGAATACACCTTCAAGGGGGAGACTGTGGGCCACCTGGAGAGTGAGCCATGCTCTGGGGTCTTGAGCTCTTCTTTGGTGGGGGGCGGACATGTGGGGAGGACATCAGTCTGGTGGTCACATGACGGCTTACAGTGGTCTCGCTGTTCTGGAGATGTTTTGGGGTGACATCTTCTCTCTCTGATCAACAGATGACATTTGGAACGTGCCCTGTGTCATAGGTTTCTTAAAATATCCTGTCTCCCCTTTGCTTCATCTAAAATTTTTAAAGGGCCAGGGATGTAGCTCAGAGGAGAGCATCCCTGGGTTCAATCCCCTGTACCAACAACAACAGCAAAAGGCTCTGAATAAGTTGCTGAGGGTGGACTCAACTTTGCAGTCCTCCTGCCTCAGCCTCTCGTGCGGCTGGAACCACAGATGTTGCCTCCACACCAGCTTCAGGCATCTGTTTTTAAGGTCCCGCAGACTGGGTGTGTGTGTGGGGGGGTGCACGCCTGTCATCCCAGCAGCTTGGGAGGCTGAGGCACGAGGATTGCGAGTTCAAGGCCAGCCTCAGCAAAATCGAGGTGCTAAGCAACTCAGTGAGAGACCCTGTCTCTAAATACAAAATAGGGCTGGGGACGTGGCTCAGTGGTTGAGTGCCCTTGAGTTGAATCCCCAGTACAAAAAATTGAAAAAAATTTTTAAGATTTCCCCCAGGGGACTCTGAGGGTGGCTCCTCCTGCCTGCTTCAGAGGATGGCACGCATCATTCCCCTGAGCAAGGCGCACACTTCCTGACAGACGGCAGACTGAGCTGTTCTCAGGCTCCAAGCGAACTCACTATCCTGTTCCCTGCCAACTCCAAAGCTGGGGAATGTCAAGGTGCCCAAGAGGACCAGAGTCTCCCCCACTGCTCAGTAGTCCTTCTGCTTGTTGGAAACAGGCAACGCCTCTTCCTGAAGGACCGAGGAGTCAAGTAGCAATAGCAAAACTGTCCCAGGGCAGGTTTCCTGGCACAGCGCCCCGATCTGTTTAGAACCCTTGAGGCCTTGATCCTGGGGAGGGGAGCCACAGACGCCAGTTGCCTGATTCAGAGCCTTGGATTGCTCCCCTTGGCCCCCACCTTGGTCTGTGAGGCTCAATCCCTACGGGAAAAGAGATTGTTGTTGTTTTTCCCATCTTCAACAGACATATATATATATATATTTTTTTTTTTTCTTTCTTTTTTTTTGGTACCAAGAATTGAACTCAGGGGCACTCAACCACTGAGCCCACATCCTCAGCCCTATTTTGTATTTTATTTAGAGACAGGGTCTCACTGAGTTGCTTAGTGCCTCACTTTTGCTGAGGCTGGCTTTGAACTCAGGATCCTCCTGCCGCAGTCTCCCGAGCCGCTGGGATGACAGACGTGTGCCACTGTGCCTGTCTGATATTTTTTTTGTATTGGAGATGAAACCCAGGGCCTTGCGCATGCTAGGCAAGCACAGAACCACTGAGCTACAGCCCCAGCTCCTGATTTATTTTTCAAAGGAATAGATTGAGAGTGCAGAACAGGGCAGAGAAGTACGAAACAGAAAAGAAACACAAATGTCAGTTGTTTTGCTCTTTGCTTAAAAACCACAACAGGCTGGTCCGCAGAATGTCCAGTACAAAACACAGTGACGTTCAAAACATAGAGACAGGTGTTCCCTGAGCCTGGCTGAAGATTTCCGTGCAGGCGTTTGGACTGTAGGCTACGGTCCTGGTCTTTGGGTGGAACACAGGACCACGTGGTAGGCTCGGTGCTTGGAACCAGATTTGAAGAGAAGAATGGCCACCTGGCCCAGGTGGAGGTAGAGGAAGTGCTTGGTTTCATGTGTCGCTACCAAAGTTCCTCCCAGGAAGCAGTGTGGGGGTGGGGTGGGGGACGGTATTTCTTGAGCAACTCCCATCTGATATGGGGGACAATGTGCTTTGCATGTTGTGTTTCTTTTCTTTTTTCAGCGCTGGGGACCCAACTCAGGGCCTCACACATGCTGGGCAAGTGCTCTGCCACTGAGCTACGTCACCCCCCCTCTTTTTTAATTTTTTTTTTTTTTTTTACTTTTTCAAATTTTGAGACCCGGTCTCACTCAGTGGACCAAACCAGTCTGGATCTCATGATTCTCCTGCCTCAGCCCTCCTGCATTGCTGGGATTACAGGCATGAGCCACCGTGGCCAGCGACACCCGCACCTTTGATCCCCACCTTCTGGTCGCACATAGGCACTAAGGAACAGAAGGTGGCCGGCCGATGGCGCTGGTCTCCTGGGGCAGGGGCCGGCCTGATGCAGGTCCAGAGGGAGCTCTGAGATGACAGATTTATTCTAGGAATTAGAAGACCGCCGTGCAGCTGGGCGCACGCCTATGATACCAGCAAGTTGGGAGGCTGAAGCAGGAGGATGGCAGGTTTGAGGCCAGTCTGGGCAATTTAGTCTCCAAATAAAACTTCAAAAAGGTCTGGGGATGTAGATCAGTGGTAGAGTCCTTGCTTAGCATGTAGGAGGCCCTGGATCCAATCCCCAGCACCCCCCCCACACACACACACACACTACCGTCACGCATCCCCTAATAACATTGAATCCCTGGAGATTATACGGCTAATGATGCATGTCTCAGAATGCATCCTCCTGATTAAGAGACGCATGACTGTGAATTTCAGAGTTGAAGGAGTCAGTGGGGGGAAGGGACAGTCCACCAGGAAGCTGCAGGATCAGAGGAGGCTCTGGCCAGTCCATCTGGACAAGACGAGCACGTTCGGCCACCCAAACAGGACAACCAAGGAAAACCTCCACGGCAGACTGGGCCTTGGAGTAGCTACTGCTAACAGGCGTCTGGTGGTGGGCCTGCGGCTGCTGCTGGGCGTGAGGAGAGCCGGACTCAGAGCAGAGGAGGCGAGGACAAACCAGGCCCCGCAGGCTGCTCTCTCCCCAGGTCTGACCACGAGTGACTTACGCCTGCCCTTTTTCAAGTCAAGTTCAGCCCAGAAGAGGATTCTGGGAAACGTATTTCCCACTTGACCAGATTGACAGGGTACAAACCAGATGGCCCCACCACCTCCCTCACCTCCTCTGTGGGTCATCCTCATAGATGGGCTGGGCCACGGGACGCCCACATGTCTACTTAAGCTTGTCTGGGACTTACCACCCCTGGTTCCCCTAGTTCCCAGGCCTCTGGGCTTAGACCAGAACACAGCACTCGCTGCCCTGGAGCACGTCGCAGAGTGTCGCAGCCTCCATAATCACATGAGCCAATCCTCACAATCTCTCTCTTTCTCACTCTTCCTTTGGTTCTGTTCTGCGGAGAACCCTCTGACTCCCTCTCCCCTTCCCTAACCGTGAAAGGTCCGGTTCTGCTACTGCCCAAGGCAGCCAGTCACTCAGGGGACAGAGGGACAGGAGAAGAAAAGGTTGCATTAGCAACAAGCTGGCCTGCGGGAGGGTGGACGTCACGCCTGCGTCCACCTTGCTTGGTGCCACGGAGAGAGGGTTTATCTAGTACCTTCTGTGGGAGTGTCACCTCATCGTGAGGCAGGTGGGCGCCAGGCTGGTTCATTAGTCTTGAGAAATGGCATTGTGAGCGTTTTATCTCCATCCAGAGGTCACAGAGTCACCCCAGATCTGTTAAATCAAAGAAAACACGCGTGTTCAGAGGCCTGCAGGTCTGTGTGTCTGGTTTCTGTCAGAGCCAGTCTCTGCTTTACGCTTTCCTGATAACTACCTTTTAATTGTGACCTTTCCTATAATCTGGGCGTGGGCAGTAAGTGAGGAAAGATCAGCATTTAAATCAGTTCTACAGCTAGGCGTGGAGACACGAAGAAATGGAGGAAGAAAATAAGATTTTGTTTGTGTGGCGCTGCAGATTGAACCCGGGGGTGCTCTACCACTGAGCTACAACCCAACCTTTTATTGTGGCTGGCATCGAACATGCGACCCTCCTGCTTCGGCTCTAGGATTACAGGTGTGTGCCACCTCACCTGGCTGGATGAATCATTTTTTTTTTTTTTAACCCAGGATGTATCTCAGTTCCAATATTGCCAAGTTCTTGGTCACCTCAGGGACCTTTTCCTTCTAGCTAAAATGTTCTTCCTCCCCACCAACTATTCACCCGGGCCCCCTTTTCTCATCCTCTAGGGCCCAGCTAAAGTCATGCTCTTTGGACTTCCGCC
Organism: Marmota flaviventris; assembly: GCF_047511675.1. Lineage (NCBI taxonomy): Eukaryota > Metazoa > Chordata > Mammalia > Rodentia > Sciuridae > Marmota > Marmota flaviventris. The sequence goes on along the minus strand of NC_092516.1, from coordinate 13,044,827 downwards.
ATAAATGATACCTCCATTATGTTTCTCTCAGGTTACCCGGTGAAGGTCAGGCCTGCCCACTGCTCAAAAGCCAATACCCAGCCGCTGAGAGTTGGAAGAAAAGAAACCAGGATTATTCAAGGACAAGCAATCTTGAGAAGGTGGGCGTCCCAACCTCTCAGTTCCATCTTGGGGGAACTCAGGTGCAAAGGGGCTTTCATAGGGAAGGACAGGGGTCAGGATGGACGCATGCTGAGCAGGGTCTTCTCATGCACTGTGTGAGTCTCCTTTGGCCTCGGGCCAGAATACTGGAGTCTCTCACCATAGTTCCTTCTAGATGGCTTTGTGTTAATACCGAAGACTAAAGAGGGGTGTTAACAAAGGTCATCAGATGTTCCTGGTTCTGTAAATCTACAGGTGATTCAGAACCACTTAGATTGAACTTACAAAGCCAGATAAAAGGAAGGGGATATAAAGCCAGAGGTGTGCCCCTGTAATCTCAGCCACCCAGAGGTGCTGAGGCAGGAGGATGGCGAGTTCAAGGTCAGCCTGGGAAACCTGGGAGACCTTGTCTCAAAATAAAAAGGGTTGGCCTTGGAAAACTGGGAATGGAACCACCATCTGACCCAGCTGTCCCTCTCCTCGGACTATACCCAAAGGACTTAAAATCAGCACACTACAGGGACACAGCCACATGAATATTTATAGCAGCACGATTCGCAATAGCTAAACTGTGGAGCAACCTAGATGCCCTTCAGTGGATGGATGGATAAAAAAAATGTGGCATTTATATACAATGGAATATTACTCAGCCATAAAAGAGACTAAAATCATGGCATTTGCAGGTAAATGGATGGTGTTGGAGAAGATAATGCTAAGTGAAGTTACCAATCCCAAACAACCAAATGCTGAATGTTTTCTCTGATATCAGGAGGCTGATTCAAAGTGGAGTAGGGAGGGGGAGCATGGAGAGGAATAGAGGAACTCTAGATAGGGCAGAGGAGTGGGAGGGGAAGGGAGGGGGCAGGGGGTTAGAAATGATGGTGGAATGTGATGATCATTATTATCCAAAGAACATGTATGAAGACATGAATTGGTGTGAATATACTTTATATACAACCAGAGAGATGAAAAGTTGTGCTCTATATGTGCAATAAGAATTGTAATGCATTCCGCTCTAATATATAACAAATAAAAAATAAAAAGAGTTGAGAATGTGGCTCAGTGGTAGAGCATCCCTGGGTTCCATCCCCAGTACCCAAAACAAAACAAAGAAAAAAAAGATCCAGTTGGACTGAGGAGCAAAGGAGAGGGGACTTGACGGACAGAGCCAGAAGAGTGGCCCTGTGACGCATTGGTGTTGTGTGGGCACAAAAGGGGACGGGTCTCCATCTCCATCTTGGGGCTGGACATTTACTGGTGGCTTCTCTTTCTCTGCCCACTCTGAAGCTCTGGAGGGCAGGTGCTGTCTGTTTGGTTCCCCACTGTGGGCCTAGAATCACACCTAAACAAATGATCTCATTTCCAAGGTCAATTTCACAGTCCTTTCCCGGGTCAGTGTTGCATATGGTATTTGGGAGAGGAAAAATAGAATTGATCCCTTGTCATACGGTGGCGTGGCTTGGCTGTATAATTCTTAGTGTACATGTAATAGGAGGAAAACAAAAGAACAATATTTAAAATCCCTGTTAGCAGGCAAAAATTCGTCTTACCACACACCAGCCCAGCCCGGGTCCCCTATAGGCCTAGAAAAAACATTTAGAAGCAAAATTTCTAAAACTTTGCTTGTGGCATAATTAAATAACCAGGTCTCAGCAGGAGTTTGAACGTCCAGCCTGAGAGGTCCAGAAAGTTCCTCGGGCTTTAAGGGCCCAAGTTTCTGTGACTTAATGGCCCACCTACTTCTCAGCCCTAGAGGTCTATCTCTTGCGTGGTTTTCTCTGTGGGGATGCGTTATCTGAGTAGATTATTATATGGCTTCAAGAATAGGTTTGCAGGGGCTGGAGGTATAGCTCAGTGGAAGAGTGTGCGCTCAGCTTGGGCAAGGCCCTGGGAAGATCCCTGGTTCCCAAACAGACTTTTCCACTGAGCTACATCCCCAGCCCCTGCAAACACATACTTGCTTCAGTGAAGCCCCTTCCTGTTCCCGCAGCCTGCAGGAAGTGGTTTACGAAGAGGGATCCCTAGACCAGGCGATTGGGCAACACTTTGTTAGAAATGCAAATCCCCAGGCCCCACCCAGATCTACTGAATCACAAACTCAGGAGGGTGGGGCGCAGGGACCTGAGTTGGTTTCTTGGTTGCAGTGCGGGGAACGGAACCCAGAACCTGGTACAGGCTAAACAAGCCATCTACCACGGAGCCACATCCCCGGCCCCATGATCTGTTTTCAACAAAGTCTCCGGGTGACACTGTGTCTGCCAAAGTTTGAAAAGCCACCGCTGTAGCCTAAGGCCATGTGTCTCAGACCTGCTACTGGAATCTCCCTGGAAGTTTTGTAGGATCCTAAAGGTCAGGCTTCATCCAAGTCGGGATCTGATGATAAGACCCAGGCATCAGGAGTTCTTGGAGGTCGCCCTGGGGGGCTCAGAGGGGCAGGCAAGTTTGGGAACCAGGGCTCTACCTTAGACTCTCCACACTGCCTGTGGCCTCTAGATCTGCAGCCTGGGGATCACCTGGGTGCTTGGAAGAAATGCAGAACCCCAGGCCCCGCCCCAGACCTGCCAGTGTGGACTCTGCCCTTTAACAAGATCTCCCCCCACCCTACCCCCAGCCCCTGTGACTCTACTGAGCCGCAGTGAAACGTGAGAAGCCCTGGCCCGGGCTGCAAAACAGTCCTGTCCAAGTCGTACATCTGGAACTTTCTGATGTGCAGATCGATGACTAGCTGAACCCAGTCCAGAGGTGGTGGTGGTTTTTCTGATTCTCTGGGGACACGGACGGCCTTCTTGCCCCTCATCAGTGAAGATCTGGCTGTGGGAGGGGAGGCAGGCCTCCTCTGGGAGAGTAATTAAATTCAGTGAGCACCTCCAGGGGGCCCCAGAGAGAAGTCGGTCCCGGAGGAGAGGCTGTAATTAACATTTGGAGCTGCCCTGCCGCCATGTTATTCATTACAGCCTCACCACGGTCACTCCCAAGTGACCTCCTGCTAGTGCCTACCCCTCCACCCCACTCTTTAAAAAAATTTTTTTTCCCTTTTTTACTCATTTCTTAACATCTTACCAGATCACTACTGAGTGATTTAGAAAGTGAAACCAAGGCTGACTCAGAATTGGAATATTCATCTTGATTTCGTATTTTCTTAAAGAAGCAGAAAGAACCCCAGAATGGAACAGGCTGCTCTTGTGACCGCAGCAATAGAAACCTCATTGCTCTGAAGATTTTTTAACTGACAAAGATCTTTTGTGATACTCCAATCCAGATATTTCATCTTAGTTCTTTTTCTTTAGTTTAAAAGTGATATTGTGGCTCATACACTGTTGTGGAGTCTTTAAGCCCACATTTTACGTGTGTGTGTGTGTCTCCTCGTAACAAACGGGATTTTTAGGATTGACTTTGTGTCCCGGGCAGTGGTGTGTAGGAAGAGTGCAGGGGCAGGAGGTGAAGACACCTTGATTCCCTCAGAACAAGTCCCTTTGCTATGCTGGGTCTCCGTTTTCTCACTTCTAAAATAAGCCAGCTACCGTGGTACATGTCTATAATCCCAACAGCTTGGGAGGCTGAGACAGGAGGATTGCAAGTTTGAGGCCAGCCTCGGAAATTTAGTGAGGCCCTAAGCAATTGAAAGTGAGGTTCTGTCTCAAAATGAAAAATAAGAAGGTCTGGGGATATGGCTCAGTGGTAAGGAGCCTCTGGGTTCAATCTCCAGTTCCAAAAAAAAGAGGGAGTTTGACAGCTGGAAGGTACAAATTCAAATGCCAATAGGTACCAGGTGGAAAACCTCTAGTAGGGGGAAGGGTGGCTCATGCTTGGCACTTCTCCCCTCCCTCACCTGTGGGGATGTGGGTCCTGTGTTGTCGGATTTCAAGGACAACAAAAAATAATAATTAAAAAATCTTGGGGCTGGGGTTGTGGCTCAGAGGAAGAGCCCTTGTCTTGAATGCGTGCGGCCCGGGTTCGATCCTCAGCACCACATACAAACAAAGATGCTGTGTCCACCTAAAACTAAAAAATAAATATTAAAATTCTCTCTCTTCCTGTTTTAAAAAATAAAATAAATAAATAAAATAGAGATATTGTGTCCACCTATAACTAAAAAATAAATATTTTTTTTTAAACTCTGACTTTTCATTTGTAATTTCTCCCTTTATAAATTTGGAAACTAATGGCACTTTTTTTTTTTCCCCTGCATGAGGCCAGGGTCCCCCTGAAGCCAGGCTGGGTAGTGACCGCTAGGCTGATAGATATCCCAGGCTCCATTAGAACACCGTTCCAGCCCTATCATGCACTGTGTTGGTTTGGTGTCGTCATAACTGTGTTGCTTGTTTTATTCCCTCAATAAATATTTGAGTATCCATTCTGAGCTGGAAACCATAGTTGATACGGAGAATAACGAGATGAGGTTTCTGCCTTCAGGGGAGCCAGTGGGAGCGACCTGAGATGAATAATAAGGCTGCCTGGGTAATTAGACTCGCAGAAAAGTCTAAGGAAGGGCAGATCCAGTTGCTCTGCGACACACAGGCCTTCTGAGGCTTAGTGTTTTCATCTGCAAAATGGGGATGACAGCACCTCCCCGTTAAGGCCGCGTGAAGGTTGGGACGCTCATTCACAAAGCACTAAGAAACGTCTTACCTGGTGCACAGTAGATTCTTGTCAAAGTCTGTTTGGGCTGCTGTTTAAAAAATAGACTGGAGACTTTGAAAACATGAAAGCTATTTCAAGAACCTGGAACAAAATAGACTGGGTGACCTTCAGGATTTTAGTTAATTTTATTTTTGGTATCAGGGATTGAACCCTGCGTCACTGTACCACTGAGCCACACCCCCAGCCCTTTTAAAATTTATTTATTTATTTTAAGACAAGCTCTCACTAAGTTGCTTAGGGCCTCACTAAGTTGCTGAAGCTGGCCTCAAACTTTCGAATCCTCGCTTCAACCTCCTGAGCTGCTGGGATTATAGGCATGCACCTAACCTTAACCCTAACCCTAACCCTAACCCTAACCCTAACCTTAACCCTAACCCTAACTGCGCCAGGTAACAACAGGATTTTTTTTTTAGAATGACGCTGGAGATGGAACCCGGGGCCTTGTGCATGCCACGCAAGTGCTCTACCACCGAGATACACCCCCAGCCCAACCACAAGACTTTCCTTCTCACAGTTGTGAAAACTGAGATGTCAAAGATCAAAGTGCCCAGCAGATTTATAATTCACAACCCGGTCTTCTTCTGGCATCCTCACATATGAGGGGACAAGGCAGCTCCCTTGGGGTCTCTCTCTCTCTCTTTTTTTTTTAAATATATTTCAGTTTTGGATGGACACAATACCTTTATCTTATTTAATTTTATGGGGTGCTGAGGATCGAACCCACGGCCTCACACATGCTCTACCACTGAGCCCCGCTGGGGTCTCTTAATAAGGGAACCAATCCTGTTCATGAGAGGTCCACCCTCAAGACCTACTCACCTCCCAGAGGTCCCACCTCCTAAAACCATCCCATTGGGGGTTAGAGCTAGTTTATTCCCTTAATAAATAATTGAGTATCCATTCTGAGCTGGAAACCATAATTGATTGGAAAAATAACGAGACGGGGTTTCCAATCTCGTTCCTGCTTGTTCACCTGAAAGAAGGTGAATTGGGGCGGGGTGGGGGAGCGTGTGCAGATCCTAGCTGGGTCCCTAAGTGCTGTCTAGCAAGGCTATTTTTATTATGACATCATGAACTCCCTGGAGTCAGGTCAGGTCTGATGAATGCAGTGGTGGTTGCTGACTTGTAAGTAGCAGGTTGTGTTCCCAAAGTGTGTACCTTGGAGCTTGTTTTCCCACAGAGATGGTTATCAACTGGTGACTTCCCCAAAGCAAAACTAGAAGTGCCTATTTAAGCTAGAGAGTGGCCTAAATATTGCACAATTGTGAGTTAAAAAAAAAAAAAAAAGAACTCTGAAAACAGGTTTGGCCCCATCAAATACAGTAGAAGCAGCAACGGCTCTTTGGGATTCTTTTTTTTTTTTTTTAACAAATGATCATAAAAGGCTTTCTGCTCTCTGTGAATGGCCCTCGAGACTCCAAGGCAGGATTAATTAGAACCCCCAAAACCCGAGTTCACACTTGAAGATTGTGAAGGGGGCTTCTAGAGATGTTGAAGGGCCTTTAGCACAGATGATGCTAAGTTTTGAAAATTTTCTTCAATTGTACTTAGAATGTATAACTTCCCTTTTTCCTCGAGTCAATTATCTCTAACACGGTTTTCATGATGGCCCTTCAAGTACCATCTGTTAGGTACTTGAAATTTTTCAAATTTGCATCTTTAGGCCACATCCTTACATACCCGCCTCCCGGCCTGACATCTACACTTGGGCATCTCGGGCACATCTCAGATTTAACAGGGTCACAGCCGAGCTCTGGATCCCCGTGTGCCTTCTCCCTCAACTTTCCTACCTCAATAAATGGCACTGACCTACGGGGACTCTTCACGCCCAAACCTGTAAAATAGCTGTATTTTTTCTTGTTTCCATCCCATTCCGCATTCAACCCCTCGAGTAGCCCTGGGTATTTGCCACTGCCTTATACGTGAAATGTGATCACACCCCGCCATCTGCACCGCAGGATGTCAACCTAAGCCACCATCCTCTCCGTTCCACCTGATTTCTACCTGAGTTCTCTGCCTCTCCCACTTCTATCCTGACACAGCAGCAAGGGTGAGGGGGTTTTTTGGGTTTTATTTTTGTTGTTGTTGAACTCAGGGTCACTCGACCACTGAGCCACATCCCCAGCCCATTTTTGCATTTTATTTAGAGACAGGGTCTCACTGAGTTGCTTAGCACCTCCCTTTGCTGAGGCTGGCTTTGAACCTGAGATCCTCCTGCCTCAGCCTCCTGAGCCCCTGAGAGGACAGGCGTGCGCACCGAGCCGGGCTAAGGGTAGAGTTTTGAAGGCATGAATGACATCTCCTCCTTGCTCAAAATGGAAAGGGCTCCTCTGCAGGTGGGGGGAAAAAAACCCCAAAAAACCCAGCCTTGTTACCAGGCCCCACAAAGCTCTGTGTGATCCGGTGCCAAAGCGTCTTCCCTGAGACCAGCCTCACCTCCGCACTGGGAACGGGCCGGTCCTGTTGCAGCTCAGGGCTTGCACTTGTTCATCTCCCTGCCAGGAGGCTCATCCTGACACCCAGCTTCTCATCATTTACATCTCACACCCACTGGCTCTTCCTCAGAAGAGGTTAGGTGCATGCCTGTATGTGGCCGAGACTTCTAGTTGTCCCCCAGTGTCCAGTCTTCCCCTTCTCCTAGAATTAAAATCTGATTTCAGTGCACCCTTCCTCACTAACCTCCCTTTGCTGATGGTGGCCACGTGACTAAGTTCCAGTTAATAACAATATAAGCAGACATGTAAGCTAGAAATTTCAGGAGCCATTTTTGTTGTTGTTGTTGTTGTTACTAGGGATTGAGCTCTGGGGTGTTTAACCACGGAGCCACATTGCCAACTCTTTATTTTTTGAGACACGGTCCCACTAAGTTTCCGAGGCTGGCCTTGAATTTGTGATCCTCCTGTCTCAGCCTCCTGAGCCGCTGGGGATTACAGGCCTGTGCTACTGCATCCAGCTTTCAGGAGCCATTCTTAAAAGACCGTTGAAACATACGTAGCGTTTGTCTTCTTTGTTTTTCTTTTCTTTTTTCAGAGACAGATTTATTTAGGAAAGCAGACACACATCCAAGGGAGGATGTGGGCTCTATCAGGGAAGATTTCTTCTGGGGTAAAAAAATATATATATATACAGTCAAGGGAGAGGGCAACCCATCTTGAGTGAGAGAAGCTTTCAGGGTAAAGCAAGGAATACGCATTCAACGGAGAATGAGAGCTAGCCAACTTGTGTCTTTGTTATCTTTTATTCATTCTGCTGACTTGTGCCTGATGTGATGGCTGGATCTGGAATAATCATCTAGCATCATGAGGTAACTCTGGAAATGGAGATGTGCTTCACAAGCAAAAAAAAAAAAAATAGAAAGAGCTCAGGTTACTGGGGACTTCATAGAGCCAAATGCCATTCTAACCCCAGACTATTTGCTCTCTGAATATTACTTGAGCAAGAAACAAACTTTCTATCTTGTTTATACCGCTGTTATTTTGGATCCAATTACCCTTTTGATTCCTATTAATAAACTCTTCAGGCTGGGGCAGCCCTCTTTCATATTTATCTGTATTTGTTTTTTTCTTCAGAGCGTGTGGAGACAAAATTGCTGTACAGGTTTATTCATATTTTTCTGTAGGTTTTTATTTGCCCTCCTCCCTCTCAAAGGCAACGTCCTCAGGGCCGGATATTATATGTTTTGTTCACTGCTGTATCTCTATCCCTGGAAGAGTGTCTGCCACATAATGGGTGCTGATAAATACTTGTGGCATGAATTGGTGAATGAACACCTACTATGTTTTTTTTTTTTTTAAGACAGGCTCTTCTGTGTCACCCAAGCTGATATTTAACTCCTGGAATCAAGTGATCCTCCTACTTCAGCCTCCTGAGTAGTTGGGACTACAGATGGGTCACCACACCTGGCTTGGGAATACTCTTGATCGTGACAGTGGGGAGGTGCTACTGACACCCGAGGGATGCAGGATCCGAGGACGCTTCTGGAATAGGAGCATCCTGCACAGGACAGCTCTCCAACACAGAGCTATCTGGCCCCCAATGCCAATAAGGCCAGGCTGAGAAGCCCAGCCCTAGTCCATTCGATTTTCCACAGAGGAAGCTGTTGGAGCTGCACCCCGTAGAGGTCATGGAGCGCGGGAGGTGATGTCTTGTGGCCTCTTTGGTCTTAAGGGTGAGAGTGTGGAGTTCCATCCCAGGTAAAGTTCAGCTGGGTGGTCAGACTCTGCAAAGCGTACCATGGAGAGGCCGATCCCAGCCATCACCCATATTTTCTTGTCACAGGGTCCATGTTCTGAGGACAACGTGAATTCAGAAGAGGTAAGACCATGGGCAGGCGGCGCGCCTCCGTGGTGGAGGGCTTGCTCAGCCTGTGCAGGGTGCTGGCTCCCATCCCCAGCGCTGCAGAAAAACAGAGAGAGAGAGAGAGAGAGAGAGAGAGAGAGAGAGAGACATCCCAGATTCCAGAAACAGGCTAAGGAACTCTTTAAATGGCACTGTCCTTGCTATAGAGACCTCCAGTGTGAATTTTCACTTTGGCATTTTATTCTGGAAGGTTGAGAGTCTCTACTGCCGACTGACACGATAGATCTCCCCTCTGTTTCCGTAGAGGTGACAGGAGTACCTCTACATCCATGGCCCTCTGGGCAAAAGCAATTTTCTCCCACAGATACACAAATAATAGATGAGGAAAGTCCAAGAGACTGGAGATAATAGAGGTGATAATTTCTGGGCCACTTTATGTTTTAACTATCTTTTTTTAAAAAAAAATTTTATCGGCTTTCCCATTTCTTAGACACTGATGTGTTCAGTGACCTTGGTGCAGGTACTTAATCTCCTTGACCCTTACTTTTCTCATCTTCTAATGCAAGGGGTTGGGCCAGGCCACAGGTGAACTGTCTTCCAGCTCTAAATAACCATAACGATGACTCATTATCACCTGCCTCCACCAGATAACGGATGGTGACAAGGACCTGGGTTCCAAGAAATAAATTGGAAAATAAAGGGAAGATCACCTGATTCTTCCCCTCAATGTTCAACCTTCCCCACTTTCAAAACTAAAACATCAGCATTAATCTTCGGAACAGCGTTTCCCAAAACATATTTCTTAGAGTGCAGCCCGATAGGATGTGAAATGGGACTGTGTTAAAAAATTGGGGAATCATGTTGGATTTTCCTGGAGAGGAACAGTAAGTCATTTTAACTCCATGTAGACTCAATGCTTCTCACTTATTTGACCCAAGAGTCCATCTCTCATTGGGTATTTATTAACATCTTAGGGAACCATAATATTCCTTGAAACTCATTTTGGGAATCCTGCTTTGGTAGATGATGACATCTCCCTTTTGTTTTGTACCTACTTAGGAAATTTTAGAACCGGAGATTGAAAAAAAAAAAAATCCCAAAGGAGACAGACAACATGTTCTGTAACATCTCTGACCTTTTTGTGGGAACTGCCCATATTCACAGTATGGAGCAACAGTAACATATGTGGCACATTATTAATAAAAATCCATTTATCAGTCTCATTTTAGAGCAATATAGCTTGTGATACAGAAAAGAGATAAATTTAGCAGTGATATATGTCTGTGATCCTAGCTAGTCAGGAGGCTGAGGCAGGAGGATCACAATTTCAAAGCCAGCCTGCACAACTCAGCAAGACCCTGAAAATAGAATGAAAAGAAACAGTAGCTGTGGCTCAGTGGTGGAGCACTTGCCTAGCATGTGTGAGGCACTGGGTTCTATTCTTAGCACCTCATATAAATAAATAAAAATAAAGGTCCATCAACAACTGGAAAATATTTTTTAAAAATAATAAAACTAAAATAAAAAGGACTGGTGATAGAGAACCCCTGGGTTCCATCCCCAGTACTGCAAAAATAAAGACATAAATAAATAAGAGCAATGTCAAGTTGTACCTCTTTGCTGAATTTCCTGTTCACCAAGTGCCTTGTTAGAGGGTGTGGCAAATTAGGGTTTTTTTTTTTTTTCCTCTCATGACAACTTTGACCAATGGTTAGTGGCTACCTGGAGCATTTCATTGATTGATAAAGATTGTAAGACATTCCATAGGATTGGAGGAAAAATACTCTGTGATGGATTCGGAATGTCTGTGGTGGGTGCAGTGCCGTGGTTGACTGCTGATGTCTGTGGTGGGTGTAGATTCCTGGGAGGTGCAGGATGCCTGTGTGTTTCCTTACAGAAAGCAGAAAACAGAGCACCCTTGCCGGTTTTGTTGGGGAATCAGGACAGAAGGCTTTCAAGTGATTAAAGGAGAGGTTCTATAGGGTCCCAGACAGACAAGATGCTGCCAGAAAAGGTAACCTGCAGGCAGGAGTTGAGTTGGGCCTTGGAGGGCAAGTCAGACAGACCATTCTCAGAGGACACTGCTGGGGACCCACAGTGCCCAGCAGGACTTACACCCCCTGGACCTGCCCCATTGCATGTGTGCATCTGTTAATGTCAATAGAGGACACATTCCCACCCTTTATGTCTCAGAGTCACTTGAGCCACATAGTTAATTTTAAACTGTCCCGGGTCCCATGTAAGAAAGAGAGGCTGAGGGTATAGCCCAGTGGTAAAGTGCTTGCCATAAAGTCCTGGGTTGAATCCCCAGCATGGCGACAGATAATAATAACCACCAGATAAAATTAAGGAAAATAGGTGAAATCAATTTTATAATGGATTTTTTGTAACCCAAGACATCCCAAATATTATCACTTCATTTAATCAATATAAGATTATTTGTGAGACCTTTTTCACTCTGTTTCTCCTAAGGAATCTTTAAAATACACAAATGGTGTGTATTTTACTTACAGCACATTTCAGTGTAAACTGGCCACTTTTCAAGCGCTCAGTAGCCACACGTGGTTCATGGCTGCCATCTTGGACAGGGTCCAGCTCAACCACTACCTTTATTAATAACATTCATTTCTTCCCCAAAGTTTGAAAACAGTTAATTATGTTTCATCAGTTTTCTTAGACTCTATTCTGATGGACATAATTTGTGCTATACATGAACATGTATTTGGGGAAGTACCCAGGGACACTTAACCACTGAATATATCCCCAGTTCTCTTTATTTTTGAGACAGGGTCTTGCTAAGTTGCTGAGGCTGGCCTCAAATTTGCAATCCTCCTACCTCAGCCTTCCAAGTCTCTGGGTTATAGGCAGGCAACACCAGGCTGGGCTTGTGCCAACAATATATTTTTTTAAAATATTTATATATATATATTTTTAGTTGTAAGTGGACACAATACCTTTATTTTACTTATTTATTTGTATGTGGTGCTAAGGATTGAACCCAGTGCCTCACATGTGTCAGGTGAGTGCTCTACCACCAAGCCACAACCCCAGCCCCAATAGTTTTTAAATCTAAAAATTATTTATACCACATAAGAAAATTCAGTAATTCATTACTTTAAAAAAAAAAAAACAACAAATCATTAAGTTTTTTAAAAATTGAGTCTTTTTTTAAAAAAAAAGTTAGAGATTATTACTTTATTTCCTCTTAAAATCAGGAGTTATTAAGTACAGAGCAGTAACAGTTCCCCTGTCTTGTTCTCTTTTTTCCAGATTTTTTTCTTAGTGGTGGTGGGGCTGGGGATTGAACCCAGGGCCTCAGACATGCTGGGCAAGTGCTCTACCATCGAGTTACATTTGCAGCCCTAGATTTTGTTTTCTTAATTGTGGTCAAATATACATAACGTAAGATTTACCATTGAGACCATTTTGGAATGTGCAGTTCAATAGCATTAAGCACATTCACTACCACCCATTGCGAGAACTGTTAGTATGTGGGGGTTGCTGAGGATCAAACCCAGCCCCCTGAGCATGCTAGGCAAGGCCCCCACCACTGAGCCACGTGCCCAGCCCCCATTGCTAGAACATTTTCATCATCTCAACCTGAAACTCTGCACCCATTAAACAACAATTCCCCATCCTACCCACAGCCTCTGGCCACCACCATTGTACTTTCTACCTATGAAATTGACTACTTTAGGCACCTCATTGAATCGTGTAGTATCTGTCTTTTTGAGACTAGACAATTTCCTTTAGCTTAATGTCCTCAGGGTACATCTACAATTTAGCATATGCCAGAATTTCCTTCATTTTTTTAAAGCTGAGTATTCCATCCTACATAATATCTGTATTCTGCTCATCGGTTGCGGGGTATTTGGTTTGCTTCCGTTTTTTTTTTTTTTTTTCCTGCTATGAACCTGGTACAAATATATGAGTCCTTGCTTTCAACTTCTTTGGGGTATATATCCACACTTGGAATTTCTGGATCATATGCTAACTAGTTTTGTGTTGAGAAGAACATCCATACTAAACAGTTGTACCGTAGTGATGTGTTCCCACTCACAATGCTCCTGAGTTTAGTTTCTGTATACCCTAGCCAACACTCGTTTTTTTTGGTTTTGTTTGTAATAGCCATCTAGCTGGGCATGGCCACCCCACTGGCTATTGTATCTCACTGTAGTTTGTTCTTAATGTTGTTGTGTTTTTCAGACCAAGTCTTGTCATGTTGCTGAGGCTGTCCTTGAACTCGCGATCCTCCTGCCCCAGCCTCTTGAGTAGCTGAGATTTCGGTCATGTACCACCATACTGGGCTCTCACTGTAGTTTCGATTGGCATTTTTTCTGTTAACTGGTGATATTGAGTGTCTTTGCGTACTTATTGGCCATTTGTATATCTTCTTTGGAAATGGGTCTATTCAAGTCCTTTGCCCTATTTTAAAACCTGTTTTGTTTGTTTTGTGGACGTGTAGGAGTTTTTATATATTCTGGATACTAATTCCTTGGCAGATATACAATCTATTTGCAAGTATTTGTCTTTTCACTTTATAGTTTCTTTTGATAACCAGAAGTTTAAAACTTTGATGTAATCCAATTTGTTTTTCTTTTATTGCCTGCACCTCTGAGTGTGTGTGTGTGTCACTGTAAATGGAAGCCAGACCTTGCACATACTCAGCAAGTACTCTTCCACGGAGCCACATCCCCAGCATTTAAAAAAAATTTTATTTTGAGACAGGGTCTTGCTAAGTTGCGAAGGCTGGCCTCAAACTTGTGATCTTCCTGCCTCAGCCTCCAGACTAGCTGGATGCCATCATACCCAGCTATTTAGGGATTTTATTGAGGCTTTATTACAAAGGCATGATTGACTTCATCATTAGCCTTTGGTCATTGAATTCAACCTCCAGCCTTCCTTCCCTCCTTGGAGGTCCAGAGTGGGGCTCAAAGTTCCAACCTTCTCACGTGGTTGGTTCCACCCCAACCAAGCTCCATCCTGAAGCTATCTATCCAAGGGACCACCAAGAGTCACCTCATTGACATAAACTCAGAGGACTTGAAAAGAGCTCAGGAATAACAAAAGACAATCCTCTCGCCCCATCGCTAAGGAAATTCCACAGTTTTAATCCCTTTGCCAGGAGTTGGGGATAAAGACCAAACATCCACTTGTACTCTCTCACGGTGTCCAGGGAGGAAGGGAAGAGCCACCGTGTTCCTCCTCCTCTGTGTTCACCTCAAACAGTCGGGTCACTGTGATGGGTCCAGCTCTCTGGGATAAGACCCGGCCATGCCTGGGACCAGGTCGGATCAGGACTCTGGACTCTGGAACCATCACTTGTCACCTTCAGCAGAGGATGCAGCCACCTCCAGGTGGCCTCAGGAGGGAAGCAGTAGGAATAATTTCCCAGACATCCCTCTTCCCCTGCTGTCTGTCCACTGTGGCTCCCTGTTGGTAGAACTCAACCAGAAGGCAGAGGACCAGATGCCCTGCTGGGGCCCAGAGCTGCGGGGAGAGTAGGTCTGGAAGGACCAATGGAGGGCAGCAAGTATACATGCTCACAGGCTGTCCCTTTTGGCTTCCCAGCAGCCAGGGACACCATTTGGAGTACGTTTGAAGGATTAGTATGAAATCTTTCCATATGCAGAAAATAGACCAGGTCATGATGATTGTTGTTTCTTATTACTTTGCTGCAATATTCCTTTAAGAAGGATTATGTTCTATCCGGGATGGGCAAGTTATGGGTGTACCAAATACAACTAGCTGCCTACTGTTGTCAATAAAGTTTTATTGAGACACGGCCCACTCATTCATTGACATCATCCTTGGCTGCTTTAGCACCGCCATGGCAGAGTAGTTACAACAGTGATCCCATTGCCCCCAAAAAGCCTAAATTATTCTCTCTCTGGTCTTTTATAGTTTTCTGATCCCTGTGCTATAATCCAATAGCCAGGGCAGGATTAGTTGTATAATTAGGGGGTCTTATTTCAAATTCAAGTGTGGAGCTCCGGGTTCTAAATTCACGAGCATTTCAAGATGGCAGCAACTGAACACTCAGCCAGAGTTAAGGACCTTCTAAGCGAAGGACAAGTGAGATGGCACATGCCACACATTTGCAAGCTGCCCAGATGCCAGGGAAGGCTCCTGAGAGATTGCACAGTGTAGGGACATAGGTGCCCTGGGCAAGGCATATGTGGGCAGTGAGAACCAATTAGATGGTGTGCTTTTGTGAGTCCTCAATCCAGGGATGGATAGTCTATAATATGTCTTGTCTTACATTTCAGTGTGTATCTGTGACAGGAATAAAGTTGTGACAATCTTGCAACAGTTGCTCTTTTCCTCTTTTTTTTTTTTCTGTCTTTCTTTTATGTGGTGCAGGGTTGGAACCCAGGGACTCATCCTGTCGGGCAAGTGCTCTGCCACTGAGCTACATCCCCAGCCCTCTTCGCTTTTTAAGAGTTCTATCTTTGCCATCTACTCTATTGCAGGTGTGAGACATGCCTCTTCCTGTAGAGTTCTGTCAATGTGTTACAATTTTATTTTATTTTATTTTGTGTGTGTTTGTTTGTGGGCTGGGGCTGTAGCTCAGTGGCAGAGCACTTGCCTAGCATGCATGAGGCACTGGGTTTGATCCTCAACATCACATAAAAACAAACAAATAAAATAAAAGCATCTGTACATCTACAACTACAAAAAATAAAAAGAAAAAAAAATTGTAATAAGTTTGGCAAATACTAAGTTAGAGCCTTTTTTCAATACATTGCAGGTTAGAGGTTACCAATATTACCTTGACCATCAACTCTCGGCATCCCAAACAACTAGTTCCCCAGAGGTAAGTACAAGTTTCTGCCACATATTCATATTCTATGAATCCTCCAGTGACTTATGTTCTACAAAATCACATATGATATTATTCACAGGGACAATGGAAGAAATAGGGTCAGGGCTGAGTGCTCAGAACCTAAGCTCCCTGACCTCTCACTTATTAGAGTGCTAATAAGAATAATAATTAAGAATTACATTGCTATGTTGTGGGCATGTATGAATAGGTGACAAGTCTCACCATTGTGTGCAACTATAATGCACCAATAAAAAATGTGGAAAGGAAAGAAAATAATAATTTGGGGCTGGGTATATAAGGCAGCTCCATGGTAGAACACATACTCAGCACACGCTGAATTGAATCCCCAGCATCCCTACCCCCCAAATGAGAAAGAAATATGTTCTCCTTATAGGCCCCTCGTGTGGTTTTTAGGTAGGGGGTGTCTTTGGTATCAGGTAACTCAGAGTTCAAATCCAAGTTCTATTGCCAGCTGTGTGGCCTGGGGTCAGTTACTCACTCCACTCTCTGAGTGCAATTTCTTCCTATGTAAAAATGGGGATTTGATGATATTTACCTCCCAGGGTTTGAGGAATGTGGATGGTAAGAAATAAATCTAATCACAATTCTTAATAAGAGGCCGTTATCATTTGAATAATATGGTTTTGGTTTGGGAGCCCGGGGCCAGGCTTTCATTAGCCCTGCTCTTCCTCCCTGGTCCCTGGTGCTCGCTGCACTTCCCAAATGCTTGCTGATGGTTTGGAGATGAGACTATTTTTTTTTTTTTAAAAACAATCCTATTATTTTCATATTCCTGTTTCCCTTACCCGCGGTGATGTCATACCCAGCCATCTGCTTCCCCCTCATCTAAAAGCCACCACAAGCCATGCTTTTTTTCTGAGAACCTCTTCCAGGGCCCTGCAGGGAGGATCCCCTGGGAGGTGGTGACATGCCTGGGGACAGTCCAGACACATGCCCAGCAGTGTGACCTTCAAATCATTTGCTCACAAAAGACCGAACAGAACAAACCTTCGTTTGCCTCCTTGGCATGGAATGCAGGGATCATTTTGGTTAGGACAGATATAGCTGGCCACCAAGGAGGGTACATGTCCCTATTTCAGCAAGATGCTCCAAAGGGAAATATTTACCTTCCTCACTTGGTGGACTCTTTAACTCTTTTTTTTTTTTTTTTTTGGTATTGGGGTTTGAACACAGGGATGCTTTACCACTGAACTATACACCTGTCCCTGTTTATTTTTATTTTAAGGCAGGGTCTTGTTAAGTTGCTTAGGGTCTTGCTAATTGCTGAGTTGCCCAGGCTGGCTTCGAACTTGCAACCTTCCTGCCTCAGCCTCCCAGCTTGCTGGGATGACAGGCGTGTGCCACAGGGCCCCACCTGTTTAGCTCTTAATAGACAGAGTTAAGATTGTAACTTCTGATTGCTTTGTAGAAGAAGATGGACCACTCAAACAACAGGTTGATTATTGGTTAAAGTAAATTAGAGGTCATTGCAGGCGCAAACAATTGCACGTGGGTTTAAGTCTCATCTTTTCTGTTACTAGCTGTTCAGTCACCTTGGGTGAGTTGGTCTTGTCTAAGCCTTTGCTTTGTTGTCTTGTAAAATGTGAAAGAGAGAGAGAGAGAGAGAGAGAGAGAGAGAGAGAGAGAGAGAGAGAGAGAGAGAGAAGCTGACTTTATTATGTGGTTATCTTGAGGATTCAATAAGCTGAGCCTCTTATTTAAGGTCCTTAGCACCTTGCTTGGCTGGTAGTAAGAGCCCAATAAATGTTAAGTATTGTTATTGTGCATTGTATTATTATTATGTCATCATCACCAGACAGGTGACTTCCAAGCAGTGCCAGTAAATGCTGAAGGCAGCACTTCACCCAGCTTAACTTCCCACTCCCTGCCCCATGCTGAGGTCCCTTCTCTTCAACCCAATCCTGGTGGCCCTGACCTTAGGCTAGATGCATAGGGGGCCTGAGTTGGAGAAGAATCCAGGGAAAGACCTCAGAAGCCAAGGGTTGCTGGGCGTGGTGGCATGCACCTGTAATCCTGCTTGCTGGGGAGGCTGAGGCTGGAGCATTGCTTTGAGATCAAGAGTTACGCAGAATAAAAAGACCACCTGCATGGAATCCAGTTCTTCAGAAGTACATTTGTTAGGTAAGGGAAAGAGATAGTTGCAGAATACGTTTTAAAAGAATGTTGAATGATAACTGTATAAACAAGAGATGACAATGATTTGCTGCTGGAAGTTTTATTTACATATTTTGCATCTCATGTATGTAGATTCCTGATACTGGTTTAGTCACGGGAAGCACAGGAGCTGGCTTCATTAGAATCCCCATGCCAGCCCGGCGTGGTGACACTCACCTATATTTCCAGTTACTCAGGACTCCGAGGCAGGAGAATCACCAAGTTTGAAGCCACTTAGTGAGACCATGTCTGAAAATAAAAATTAAAGAGAGCTGGAAGCCCGGCATGGTGGCGCATGCCTGTAATCCCAGTGGCTCCGGAGGCTGAGGCAGGAGGATCACGAGTTCAAAGCCAGCCTCAGCAAAAGTGAGGTGCTAAGCAACTCAGTGAGACTCTGTCTCTAAACTAAATACAGAACAGGACTGGGGATGTGGCTTAGTGATTGATTAAGTGCCCCTGAGTTCAATCCCCAATACCCCACAAAAAAAAAAAAAAAGAGAGAGAGAGAGAGAGAAAGAGAGCTGGGGATATAGTTCAGTGGTACAGTGCCGCTGGGTTTAATCCCCAGTACCACCAAAATAAACAAACAAACAAACAAATCTTCATGTTCTAAGCCTCGGGCAGGTCAGGGCCAACTAGGGGGACTGTCACCTCCTGTTTTCTCCACTTTATTTGTTACACGTAGCTTCAAATGAGCATCCCTATGTTATTTGTTCTCTGCAGAGTGCCTGGGCCACTGGGAGCACGTCCTGTGCCCTGATTCACAGAAGCTTGGCCTCTGCAGCAAGCTGGGGCAGCCCGGGTGGAGGTTTCAAATGTGTCATGAGGTTTCCCAGCCAAATTCCTCCTGTACCAACTCGAAAACTGGCTATAAAAATAGCCCTTACTGAGGGAGCCTGACCTGTGACAAAGATCCCCTAGCTGGGAGCTGTTGGGTTTCTTTTCTTTTTTTAAAGTCTGCTTTCATGTCTCTTTGACGTGGATTTACTTTTAAGAGTGTGTTTTTAAAATCACCCTTGGACTTGAGTCTCCTGTTTGAGAGTGGTCTTCTTCGATTCTTGGTACCTAATTAGAGTGACTCCTAGGCTAGATACAGGGTTTAAAGAAAACCAAAGACAGAGCTTTATCTTTTGGTTTAATCAGGAGTCAATTTTTGTATCTAACTATGAGTTTGGAAGATCTCTAAGAAAATTCTGGTGGTTAAGGGTTGGGCCTGGGACAGACCCTGGCTCCAGGGTCTTTCAGGAGTTAGAAAGGGATCTGATAACTCACAATTTTTGAGACTCCAAATGTCTTAAAATTTTAAGTATATTATTCATTGATTGAAAATACAAGTAAATAAAAAATTCACGGCTCTCTCTCCCTCTGGACACAGCCTGCATTCTCCCTTGAACGTGTGTCTAAATAAACCTCTGTCTATGCCTTTGAAAATAATAAATAAATAAAAATTAAAAATGCAAGGGGCCTGGAGGTTAGCTTAGTGGTAGACTGCGTACTTAGCATGGGTGATGGCTTTTCTGCTTTCATCTCTAGCACACATTCCCTCCACCAAAAAATAAAAAATAAATAAAATAAATACATAATTCCGAAATAAAAAAACAAACAGGGTACAAAATTTTGTGATATATATATATATATATATATATATATATATATATATATATATATTTAATGCTGGGGATGGAACCAAAGGCCTCATATGTACGAGGCAAGTGCTCTGTCACTAAGCTACCCACTTTCAGCCCCTGTCCTATATTTAGATTTTTCTTTTTGCAACTGAACACTTTCTACGTAAAGGGGGAAAAAAAAAAAACTACGATGCAATGTAGTTACATATTCTCCAGGTAATAATCTAATTTATTATGCAGGACTGATGCCCAGCTCTGCAGGTATGTGG
This sequence comes from Marmota flaviventris, assembly GCF_047511675.1. NCBI lineage: Eukaryota > Metazoa > Chordata > Mammalia > Rodentia > Sciuridae > Marmota > Marmota flaviventris. The sequence continues at coordinate 13,024,848 of NC_092516.1, read as the reverse complement.
CCGGGTGGTGGCACACAATTTTAATATCTGGATGCCTTCCTGTCTGTGTGTATCTAGGACTCTGTGTATGGATGGCCACACCAGGCAATAACGTCAAAGCTCTAAATCTGAGGCCTTTGATGAATGTGAAGTTGGGGCCAAATGTCCCTTCTGTCCCTGCTTGTGACATTCCCTGCCTGGTGGTTCCTGCCACCAACGGGCTGACCTTGGGCAGGCTGCTCAGCCTCTCTTGGCATCCAAGTGCTAATCTGTAAAAGGCCTCCTGGGTCCCCACCTCAGAGTGTGGTTTTGGAGAATACCAGGGAGTAACCTACATTGACCACTTGCCTCAGCTGAGGGTTAGTAAATGCTCAATAAATATTAGCTGGAGTCAGTCACTATTATTAGAGCAAAGACTCAATGCCGTGGCCCAAGTTGACTCAGTCGGTCTGTGTGGGAAACTGCCTCGCCCTAAGAGAATTCATTCTTTGCTTATTTAACACATATTTATCAAAGGATTACTTAGTTTTTAAAGGTTTGTTTGACAAATGACATTTCTTTATTCTAATTAGGAAACTAGCAAGAAAGAAAGGTAATCACATAATCCACTTATCACAACCCTTCAAATTTCCTTCTTTATTCTCTGGGCCTCTACTCCCAAACCCCCCACCCCCTTTTTAATCTAGTTAACGCCATAACATTTCTCACTTTTGAATCTCATGCTTTAAAAAAATTTTGGTTTCCATTTAACATGTTAATGTAATGCTTTCCTGACTTTATAAATATAATTTTTTTTTCAGATAAGGTCTTACTATATTGCTCAGGATGCCCTCAAACTCCTGGGCTCAAGTGATCCTCCTGCCTCAGCTTCCTGAGTAGCTTAGACTACAGGCAAGAATCACCCCGCCCAGCTTATAAATATAATTTTTAATAGTTGCAGAAAAGATCAACTCTGAATGTACCGGTTCCTAATCAGTTTCTATTGTTGGACAATGGAATAATTTCCAATTTTTTCCTTTTCATTTTTTTTTTGCTATTAAGATATCAAACTAGGGCTGGGGCTGGGGCTGGGGCTCAGTGGTAGAGCACTTTCCTAGCATGTTCGAGACCCTGGGTTCAATCCTCAGCACCACATAAAAATAAGTAAATTAAATAAAGGCATTGTGTCCAACTACAACTGGAAAAAAAAGATATCAAACTGGTCAAACACAGTGGTGCATACCTGTAGCCCCCATTTTTTGGGAGGTTGAAGCAGGAGGATCACAAGTTTGTGTCCTGTCTGGGAAATGTAGACACTGTCTCAAAACACAAATTCAAAAGGGGTGGGGATGTAGCTTAGTGGTAGAGCATCCCTGGGTTCAATACCTAGCAGAGATAGATAGATAGATAGATAGATAGATAGATAGATAGATGTAGAGGTTGAACTGAAAGCTGTGGATGTAGTCCAGTGGGAGTGTATGGTTAGCATGCACAAGACCTGGGGTTAGAGCCCCACATTACAAAAAGTCAAACTGAGATGAATACTTTTGTCCATCTTGTTTCATAATGAATTTCTACTTCATCACTCCTATTTCTGGAGTACTTACTATGGGTCAAGTTCTGTGCTGGGTGCGGGGATAGAGCGGGTAGGGCTGGGACAGGTGTGACCTTGGCTTTCACAAGGCTGGTATCCTAAGGGGCAGCAGATGATAAATGTGCAAAGAAACCCAATACTTGCAGATGGCGGTGGATAAAGACTGGCTGGAAAGGGCACTGCCCACCTTTTGGGGGCAGGGAAGTCACAGCATACCTCTCTGATGAAGATGCCACAGGCCTTGGAAAACATGACAGGGGCCAGAGTTAGGCAAATGAGGTCTCAGGGTTCCAAATGTAAGGACAGATCTACTCTTAACCTTGGGCACACACAAGGCCCTGCGAGTGGGTGTTGCCTTAAATTTTTCTCCCCAGGTGCCAGTCACTTAACTACCGTTTGCAGGGAATAAATGTGGAAGAGGGATTCCAGGCAGAGAGACCAGCAGGTGCAAAACTCAGAGACTTGTTGTGTTCTAGGTAAAGAGACTCAGTTTCCGTAACAGGAACAGAGTGGAGAAACCAGTCTCTGGTTCTGATGGAATCGGAAAGGCAGAACCAGAGAAAAAAATGTTGAAAATTTTTGAAAAGTTTGGAGAGTCTTCCTATTTGACACATGTAGTTTTAAATATCCAGGTAGTGGGGAAAACTAGGCTTCCAATTTTCCCCACATATATCAGGAAGGTGGGTGTTGGAGGGCACGGAGCCCTTTAAGGGCTCTCAAGTGTTGGTGTTTAACCTTGACCACACGTTTGAATGCCCTAGGGAGGATTAAAAAATACTGATGCCGGGGCCTACGCTGAGGGATTCTGATTCTGGGATGAGGCCTAGATGTAGGGATTCTATTGCAAAGACAAAAATTGAGAACACCTGTTAAGATCTTGTTGTGGATATAAACTGTTGTGGGATATTTGCAGTGTAGGATAAGCCAGGTTTTATTTATTTATTAAATTTTTGCCGTTCTAGGGATCAAACCCAGGGCTTGGGCATGCTGACAAGAACTCTACCACCAAGCTCCATCCCAGGCACAGAAACCAGATTTTATAGCCTCTGGTAGGTCCTTTCTGCAATGCTGAATCTGGATTTTATTCTAAGAAAAAGAGGAAGCCATTGGTGATCTATAAGTAGGCTAGTATCATGATCTGATTTTTTATTTTAAGAAAATCACTTTGGTTGTGTGTGACAGGTTTCCTTAGGAGAGATTCCAATAAGTGGAATTACTGGGGGAAAGGGTATTAACGATTTTGGATACACACTGCTAAACTGCTTTCCAGGAAGTCTGTGCCAAATGACAGTCTCCCACCTTCTCTGTCCTCACGTTACCCTTTTGCCAACACTGTTTTTGAGGATTAATTATTTCCATGCAAAAACCACACACACACAGGATAAATAAGAAATTGAGCAATTGGACACAATCTCCTCCAGCAACCTTTATTTTTCTCCTTCCTCATTGGTCAAAATAGACAAAGAGCAAATTGTAGATCTGACTCTTAACTAACGTTCATGGATTTCTTACTGTGTGACAGGCACTGTGCAAAGCACTTCACATGCAGAATTTCTATTAACCTTCTAATATCCTTAAGAAATCAGTGCTATTTTCATTTGTGTGTGTACTGTAGGGATGGAATCCAGGGCCTTGTACATGCTAGGCAAGTGCTCTACCACTGAGCCCCAGCCCCAGCCCGGTACGATTATCTTCATATCCGTTTTAAAGTATGAATCAGGAACTTGCCAACATTACCTCCTCTTCTGAGTGGGGGAATCAGAATTTGAACCCAGAACCCTTCCTTAAATTAATCTGTTGCCATTTATAATTTGAAAAATTTTCTCAAGGATCTAAGGGTCTGGTTACTTTGCTGGTCATTTTCTACTGGAATAACTGGCATGATTTAGTCTCTGCAGCATTATTGTGATCAACTCTGTAAACAAGTCATAATGATTACTTAGCCACATCAGCCATTTGCTTGTCGGTCTGAGTGTCCCAGAGAGGAGAGAGCATCAATTTACTTGGGTGCATAAAAAGCAAAGAATTTGAGGAGAGGATCCAAGGAAGCTCAGAATTTACATCTATGGAAAGGCTGTAAGAGAAGGGACATTTCTGGCCAGATTGAAAGACAGGATTGCAGGGTGGGAGAGAGGAGATTGAGCAATCATAAGCATTTCAGTCATTTCTTGTAATTGATCCAACTCCCTAATCCCTACTCCTTACTCCCTGGATTCCTTGAGGGCAGGGATTGTTTTTTTTAACCTGGTACCAGGGATTGAACCCAGGGGCACTTAACCACTGAGCCACATCTCCAGCTTTTTATTTTTTATTTTTTCTATTTTGAGATGCAGGTTTGCTAAATTGCTTAGGGCTTCCCTAAATTGCTGAGGCTGGCTTTAAACTTGTGATCCTCCTGCCTCAGCCTCCCATGCTGCTGGGATTACAGGTGTGTTTCACTGTATCTGGCAGGGATGGGGTTGACAACTGAACTGTCCTTAAATGCTTGGTTGGCAGGTGCTTGGTAAATTTTGCTCAGTGTTAAATAAAAGGATAAATCATGATTAGGCTATACACTAAAATAATACATAAGGGCTGAATATGGTACTGCACATCTGTATGATCCCAGTTACACGGGAGGCTGAGGCAGAAGGTTTGCAAGTTTGAGGCCAGTCTCAGCAACTTAGTGAGACCCTCTCTCAGGAAAAAAAAAAAAAAGGCTTAGAATGTAGCTCAGTGGTAAAATATCCTTGGGTTCAATCCCCAGTATTGGGGGTGGATAAGATAAGGACAACAACGTATGTCTAATTAAACGTGGGTTACAAACCAAACAAGAATACCTGTTGTAGGAATAAGTCTCCCACTGGGGACCATACTAAGGAAGGGACCCTAATCTTGGGACTGGATTCCTGTGGAAATTTTTTTCTTCATAAGAGAATAGGGTAAAAGAAATGATGAACCAGGAGGAAAGGACACTCTTGTAGGTCCCTCCCTCCCCCCTCCCCACCTTTTTTTTTTAACAACTGGAGGACACTTCTTCCTATCCTTCCTTCAGCAAGAGGGAGGTGAGCCATGTGAGGGTATCTAGGGCAATTTTAGGGTGGAGTGTGTGCCTGTGGGGATATATTCTTCTTGATTCAACAAATTCATTCCATTTTATTGAATTCATTTATCCTCATTATTGTTTTGCAATGCTGGGGTCAAACTCAGGCCCTTGCACATGGTAGACAAGTTCTATACCACTAAGCTACTTCCCCAGCCCCATTTAATTTATTTTTGTATAGGTAGATGACCAAATTCGCAGAGGGGATTTCTGTGCTGAGTCAAACAGCAGGGTCATTTCAGAGAAATCCCCCCATGGGGGGAAGGGCAGGGAGAGGAGGGGAGAAAGGAAAATTCATTTGAAAATTTGCCTTTCCATCCTTTAGAACTTGCAAGATCCTCTCTTAATGAGGGGGTTCCTGGGCATAAGCAAGGAGCCTGAAATTGAAGGGAAATTGAAGGGAAATACCAACTTCACATAATGAAGTATTTTTGGGAACGATTTTTTAATTACACAAATAATGTACAAAGACCTTTGCCTTGCAACATAAAATGATAAGTCAAGACTCCTTATGCAGGTAAGGTTATGGCACTTCTTCGAAGTGCATCTTGCCCACCTTTAAAAGCATGTATGGGAACCTGAGAGGTTGGCGCACTCCTGGCTCGAGGATTGCAAGGCTGAGGCAGGAGGGAGGATCGCAAGTTCCAGGTCAGCAATTTAGCGAGGGCTTAAGCAATTTTAACAAGACCTTGCCTCAAAATAAAAATAAAAAGGGGCTGGGGATGTTGCTCAGTGGTTAAGTGCCCCTGGATATTCAATCCCTGGCACTAAAAACAAAACAAAAATATGTATTGGCATCTACATAATCTATCAGATGCTTTAATGAATTCTTTCTGGGGGGGAGGCATGGGGGAGACAGCGCTCAGGTTCGCTCCCTCTTGCCAGCCTCTTTCTGCGGGGGAAGGTGGGCAAGTGTTAGGGTGGGAGGATTTCAAAGCATATTTGATTTTGCAGGAGACAAGGGCCGGCGGTCCTAGTTACTTACACTGTAAGGAAACGGTCAAGGTGTTAGGACTCCGTAAGCCCTTGTCAAGTGGGGGCTGGGAAGTGGCACACCCACCAGCTCTCCAGCTTACTATTTTCACTCTCCACCCGGGTGGACCGTGGGCAGGTGGGCGCACGAGAACTCGAAGGACACGCCTGGGTGAGCGCGCCCGCAGAGGCACCAGTGCCCCCCACCGCAGGCAGGTCCGCGATTGGACGTCCGCTTGCACCTGACTGCCCGGCTCCCAGAGGGTCAGGTGCTTTCCGCGGAGCGTTTGCGAGGAGGCGTGGGTACGACGGGTGGCGAAAAGTTCCTTTTCTGTGACCCGCCGCGGCGGAACCCCGACCTCGGCGTGGTAGGCGGGGAGCCCCGAGGCGCGGGAGGGCGGTCCGCTCGCGGCCCCGCCCCGACACGCCCCGCCCACCTTTCAGGCCCCGCCCCTCTCCCCAGGCCTGGCGGGCGCCGGCGCCGCCCCTCGTTCCCAGCATGCCGTGCGGCAGCGGCGGCGCGGCGGGCGGAGCCGGGAGGCGGGGAAGCCGTGGCCGTGTGAGCGTGAGGAGCCGCCGCCACCGCCTCCTCACCGTCCTAGTCCTCCTGGGCCCCGGCGTCGCGGGCCGCGCACGGCCCTGGAAGAGACGTCGCCTCCCCTTCCTCCGCCTCCCTCTCGCCGCGCCGCTCCCGCCTCCTCGTCCTGCGCTGCGGGCTCAGGCGGAACCCGGAACGGCCGTCCGCCTCCCCCGCCCTCCGCCGCCTCCTCCTCCTCCTCCTCGGCTTCCTCCTCAGCCCCGGGCCGGAGCGGAGTGTCTGCGGCGACCGGTTCGGGCGGCGACTCGCGCTTCTTCGGGCGGCGGCGCTTGGCCATGTCGTGTCGGGGAAGGTAATGAGCCGCAGAGCCCCGGGGTCTCGGCTGAGCAGCGGCGGCGGCGGCGGCACCAAGTACCCGCGGAGCTGGAATGACTGGCAACCCAGGTGGGTGACCGGCGCCGAGCCCGCCGCCCGACCTCCCTGCCCCGCCTGGGGCGGGCCGAGGCCTAGGGCCGCGGGGCCGGAGGCGCGGCCTAGGCCCTCCACCCCCCGGGAGCCGGGCGCGGCTTCCTGGGTCTCCTCCCGCCCGAGCTGGGGAGGAAGGCCGCGGGGAGGCGCGGCCTAAGTGCCCCCCAGCCTCCGACTTCTGCCTGGGGCGGGAGCCCTGACCCAGCGCGCCCGGAGGAGGCTCGGGCTTTGGGCTTGGGTCCGGGAGGGTTAAGGAGGAGGCCTGGAGCCGGGTGGGGACGGTTTCCAGTAGCACCACCTCTCCAGTCGGGGAGTCCGGGACCCTCTGTGCTCCCCATTAACTTCCTGGGTCTCTCACTCTGCCAGCCCCACGTGAAAGAGCTCCTTAGACTGCTCTCTCCTGTGACTCCCACGTGTTAATATTTTTGAAAAACCCTGAAGTACAACTAAGGTCCGACTTTGGCTGGGCGTTAGTGGGGCTGGAGATGAGGTCGTGCTAATGGGATCTGGAGCCCACTCTGGTCCTGTGAAATAAAGTTTTTTTTTTTTCCGTGAGTGCAGGGACAGTTTAACTGGTGAACAGCAATTCCTACCTGAGAATGAACTTCGTGGCTACTTAAGAGCAGAGAAATTCTTTTCCTCTCGTATGGAGGATTTGATCTCAGGTGCTTTGGGACTTCGTTGGCTTTGAATATATTGGGACCATTGACTTTAAAAAAAAAAAAAAAATTTAGTTTTCGTGTCTAATATTCAGAGACTGGGATTTAACCCAGTGCCTAGAAGAACTCCCTAAGTTTATATACATGCATTTGAGCATTAGTCGATTCATGGAGCTTTCATACGTTGGAGCACACTTGCATTTCAATTGTCCAGAAATTGGACAGATAAATGTAAAGTGCACACGTTGCTGGGATGTCCTTTTGCTTCCTGATAATCACACCTATTTCAGCAGCGTTTAGAAGTAAAGAATTTGGTAAGGTGTTGGAATTTTAAGACTTGATAGAAAAATCAAAATAATCTTTGGCTCACGGGTGATACACCTTGTTTTTATTAATATGCTCTCCTAGATACTTTGTCAGGTGAGAACTGATGTATATAACTAGGTGACTTAAAAAAATTAATGCTTGAATCTAGAATTGAGATGTTAATTAAAATTTTTTTTTTTTTGTTTAAAAAACAGCTTTGATTTGTGAGTAAGTTAAATAAAATCGGTTGTCTAGTATTCTGTAATTGACATGCTTGGTTTTCATTTTTATCTAAATGTGTGCAATTTGATTTTAGGTGTTCAGTGTATTAGGTGATAAATGAACTTGAGTTTGACATTTCAGAGCTCTCCTTTAACAATGGGGTTTTCCATGGCTTTTCAGTATTGTGATTGGTACATATAAGAGAAATTAGCAATTCTTTAGAGGGTCTAAAATGCACTTCCCAAATAGTTGCAGAGCTTTTGGAAAATAAGATGTAGCTTGTAGTTCTAAATAAATGGAGTAGTAGAGTTGCACCCACATACTGGTGTCCTCTGTTGTTTCTTTCATGCGCTTTATTTCTTGGAGTGTGTATTGATGGGGGGATGGGAGAGGATGAAAGCTTTCTTTGGAGCTGTGTGCTGTAACAGTCTCAGAACTTAATGCCTAGGTGGATGATACTGTGAAATGCACTTGGTTACATGGAGTAACAGTTTAGGATATTGGAAATACTTGATTTTCTCTCCTTGTTGAGGGAAAGAGACAAATGGACACATCCCATAATGTGATTTATTTGCAAGGTCACCATAGTAGATTTGTTAAATAGCCAATTTAAAAAAAAAAAAAAAGTAGATGTTTGCCAAGTCAGATTTTTCATAAGTTAAATGAGGTTTTTCTATCCCTTCTCTTCAGAAAGATGACAGGCTCTAGGTAACTGACAGAATGGAGGCTGATCTTCCCACTTGTTTAACTATTTTGACTTTAAAAAAAATTGTTTGTCTTTTCTGTGCCCTTTCTTTTCTGTTTTTTTTTTTTTTTAACTTTGGTTCTGTTTCTTCGATTTAGGCTTTTGAGCAAGTGGGTCTAAAAAATTATTGTCAGCTTCTTTTAGTATTAGTTTGCCAGTTAGTCTGGCAAGTGAGTCTATCATGGCCATACAGAATTCTTCACACATTTTGACAGGAAATGTTCTAGATGGCAGACTACACTAATGTTGTGTGGTAACAGAGCAAGCCCACTAGGAACATGTCTTTATAGACTGGCTTAAAGTCTGTCTTCCTTTTTATTCACTGTACTCAACATTTAAGAGTGGTTAGGCAAATGAGTGGTATTAGGTCATTTTTATTATTTGAAATCTGTGGTTCTGCACATGTAAAATTGAGGTGGTTTTGAAATCACTTTTTTTTTTTTTTTTATGGAGGAACAGGAAAGGTGGCTTTTTATCACAAAGAAATGCCGGACCCGTGAAGATGGTTTGCCTTTTTCCTTCCATCACTGCCAGTAGCCAAACTGTCATTTTCCTGGATTTATTTTGAACAGTCAAGATAGAGATCAGAGTGATATGTTTTAAAATTAAATGTGTAATTGGTTGTATATTTTAATATTCTTAAATGACATTGGTTGATTTAAAGTTAAAAAAAGCATAAGATAGCATGTGGGTCATCAGAAAATAAGTAGACTTTACTTCTGTACTTGGGAGTCTTAGCATTTTATTCATTTAACGGGTATATTGGATGTCTTGTGGTACTCAAGTTTGTGAACTTTCTTTTCTTTTTTTTTTTTTTTTAGAGGAGTTCTTGTCACATTGTTTAGGCTGGTCTCAAATTCTAGATTCTCCTGCATCAGCCTTCGGTGTAACAGATTACAGGGGCATATAACTATGCTCAGCTATTTCTAGACTTCCAAATGGATGAAACCTCATGTTAGACATATCTTCTGTTTTTGGTAGAATGGAGACAGATCATAGTTCTCAAAAGTACAAATATCTTTATTTTCCACCCAACAGATAAAAAAATGGAAGCGTTGTGAAATTAGAAGAGTCAGTTACTTGTATGTTTGATGTGAGAACCTGGATTTTTAAAACCATAGTTGTCACTCTATCTTTTATGCATTTGTACTGATATCCTTAGGTACATAATATAATGAAATACATAAAGGATAAAGTTTAATAGAGTTACATATTTTATAGATATAAGTGTGAACTTTAAATAGAATTTCATGATTACACCTTCCCTCACCCACCTCTGGTGAGATATGGTTTCTCTGTGTTGCCCAGGCTGTTGAGTGTTGAATGGGGGATGGTATGTTTTTATTACAAATCAACTTTCCTCGGGAAACATTTGGCAGTTTATTTTTTTTTTTAAATATATTTTTTAAGTTGTAGATGGACACAATACCTTTTTGTTTTTTTATGTGGTGCTGAGGATGGAACCTAGTGCCTCACGGGTACTAGGCAAGTGCTCTACCACTGAGCCACAACCCCAGCCCCTGGCAGTTATAGCTTTAATCCTTTTTTCCTCAATCTGTTTCAGTTCCTTTTAAAAATGGGAGTATAATTGAAAGTTTATTTTCTTTTTTTAAATGGCAGGAGATTATGAAATACTAATCAGTAAAAAAATGTTCTAATTATTAAATATTACTTTTAAAACTGCTGTTTTCAAAAACATTATAGGTTAGTTTTGGAAATGAAAAAGTTTTAAAATGGCAAAGCATATGAATATTTTTTTTTTTTTCAAAGAAAGGATACTTTTTTTTTTTTTTTTAAGAGGGGGGGAGAGAATTTTTTAACATTTATTTTTTAGTTTTTGGCGGACACAACATCTTTTTTGTATGTGGTGCTGAGGATCGAACCCGGGCCGCACGCATGCCAGGCAAGCGCGCTACCGCTTGAGCCACATCCCCAGCCCAGCATATGAATATTGTATTATGATTTTTGGTATACTTGTTTTTATTTGTCATGTATGTGATGAATAGAGTTTAAAACCTGGAGTGTTAGAGGAGGGAAAGCTATACAGTTGAGTAGTGGGCCTGTACGATTTTGAGAGTAAATTTTATAATAGAAGACGGTAAAAATAAGGCAAACTGCAAGTTGTCCTTGGTAAAAAATTGTTTGGCTAGAGGTTTGGGGTACTTGTGAGGAGTGGTGCAAATAAAGAATGAAGCTAAAGAGCTACAGTGGAACCATGTAGGTCTGGAATCTTGGTTTAAGGATGTTTGCAATGACTTTAGAGAACATTGAAGTTTTACCAGCAGGGAAGTGGCATAATTTAGGAAGATTAAATCTAGTTGCTTCTTGGCAGGGGCAAGCGGGGGGGAGTGAGAGAGAGAGAGAGAGAGTGTGTGTGTGTGTGTGTATATGTGTATGTATGCACACACATTCCACACAGTTGGTTGGAGACAGTTGTACAGTCTAGACAAGAGGTTGCTACTAAGGACCTGAGTCCTATGTTTTATAATTCACAGTTTAAATTTTAGACAACAGTATTCAATTCAATATATGGGAATTTATGTAAGCAAAAGCTTTTCATTTGTTACCTGGTATTGGTTGAGAATGATCACTAAAGTGATCCTTTTTATCTGCTTACTCTTCACTTTGCCTTAGAACACTTATATGAAATGTCATACCTGTGAAGTGGAGTGTGTGTGGTCTACGATTCTTTTGGAAACACTAAATTCTCACAACTCTAGGATTTTCTGCCTTCACTCTCTCCTGTACAGTAGGCACTTGTTTACTTTCCTTTTCTTTCCTTACCCTAATTACCTAAAATAAATTCCTGAAATTTCATTCACTGAACCATCCGTATGGATTTCCACAGTTTCCTGTCTTTTCATATTGTTATTTTGGTTACCTGTCTTTGGCTATCTTAGTTTCCTCAGAGCCTTATTTATTTTTATGGTGCTGGGGATTGCCTTGTGTATACTTGGCAAGTACTCTACCACTGAGCTACATCCTCTGACCACCCATTTTATTTTTGGATAATAAAATGTACCTCTTCTTATAGCGGCTTAAGAGCAAAGAGTGCAGAAATATTGTGATTTAAGTCCTATATGAAATGGTCCAGTTTATTATATGTATCTATTTTTTTAAATGTAGAGTGTAACCTATTCATAGAATTTGCTTACACAGTGATATTTGGTTTTCTTTTTTTTTTTTTTTTTGTTGTTGTTGTTTTATTTTGGTACTGAAGAATTAACCCTGGGGTGCTTTACCACTGAGCCGTATCCCCAGCCTTTAAAAAAAAAAAAAAAAAAAAAAAAAAAAAAAATATATATATATATATATATATATATATATATTTATTTATTTAGAGATACAGTCTTGCTGAGGCTGGCTTTGAACCGTTGAACCTTCTGCCTCAGCTTTCCGAGCCACTGGGATTACAGGTGTATATCAATCAGAAATATTTGGTTTTCTATGGTTAGTTCTCCATCTTGTGTATAAAATTTACACACACACATTCACACATACAGGTCTTAATTAAATCTAGTAAATTTGACAGATATATACTTTTGTAACCTTTACCCCAGTCAATAGAGATACAGGGACTGGGGATGTAGCTCAGTGATAGAGTGCTTGGGTAGCATGCACAAGGTCCTGAATTTTACCTCTAGCACTGAGGGGGCAGGGGGAGACAGAGAGACAGACTTCTCCAAGTCACTGGAATTATAATCATGTGCTACTGTGCCCAGCTTCAGATATATTTCTGTTGTTCCTCTTTTACTGTAAATATTGCTAATTTACTTGGGGTTTCTGAAGATTTCTGTGGTTTCAGATGGTAGACTCACCATTAGCACTTTAAGGTATATGAGTCCTGGAATACAAAGGAGCTCCTCTACTTGGCTGAGTTTATTCCTATGAGCTACAGGTTTTTGGACCCCTCTGCATTCTGTAGGTACTCACTGTGGCTTTGCTCTGCTTTTCATGTTCTCTGGCATCCAAACTTGTGCTTCTTTGAGCCCTACCCTGCTACCTCTGTCTTCTGTGATCTCCTTTCTTTCCAAATCTTGCAACAGATCTACAATGGAAGTGAACGTATTTAGCATTTAAGTTATCCATTTTGTTCCCCCAATTAGTTTAGGTCCCTGGGATCTGAGGCTGAGTAATTTCCCCCTGCTTTCATGTCTTACTTGCTCTAATGCACTCCCCAAGCTCATTCCTGCCATAGGGCCTTTGCACATGCTATTCTTCTTCTACAAAATATAACCTTGATATGTGTATGGATCTTATATAATTGTTTTACTTCTATATCCCCTCCTACCTTACTCATGCATAAGTATGGAGTCTATATTTATTTGAGTGTCTTTCCTCAAGTAAATACAGTTTTCCCTTGGTATCTGCAGAGGGACTAGTTCCAGGACTCATCTGGGATACCCAAATCCTCAGATGCTTAAGTCCCTTATGTAAAAATGGGATAGTATTTACATATAACTTAGACACATCCTCTTGTATACTTTAAATCATCACTAGATTACTTATAATACCTCATATAATGTAAATGCTGTAAATATTCTACTGTATTGTTTAGGGAATAGTGACAAGAAAAAACTGTACAGATGCAGGTTTTTTCCCTCATATCTTTTTGGTGGTGGATTGGTAGAATCAGAACGTGGAATATGCAAGTTTGTTTCTTATTTTCAGCTGGCTCCAGAGTTTACAACACAGTTACTATAGGGGGCTTTTTGAGGGAAACTGTTCCTCTTGTAGCAGGCTGGTTAGCCTGAGGCAGCAACTTATAGCTGATTGAGCAGGTTCAAAGGGACCTTGGTGTAAAGGACTGGGGTGGCCAGATATTTTACAGAAGAAAGAATATAGTAATTTAAGATTCATAGGTTTTATCCATCTTGAAAAACATCTTGCTCATATATTTAAAGTTCCTTTGCACATTGGCCTCTCATATCTATTTTATCTGTGTGAACATTATTTAAAGAGTTTAATCACTAAAAGACAAGTTCTGGGTTGAGGCTTCTGGCATTCTATTAGAATGCCTGTGGGGGAAAAAACTTCTTGACAGTTGTGCACCTGCAGATTGGGGGGTTGAGACCCAAATTTCCCAGAATCAACAGATTTCTAAACATAGTTATTTCTTTGTATTAATTTTCATTCCCTTTAGAAAAAGGAGATTAAATTCCTGTTAGAAACTTTGGAGGTTAATTTTGCTCTTCATATTATTTACAGTATATCTGAGAACTTGATTCTTTCCTAATTAGATGAGTAAAAAGTCCCAAAGATGATCATCAGTATCATAAGAATTAATATATTTAGAGATATAAATATAATTGAAGAAAAAGAAGTCCTGGAATTTCTTTCCTAAAAAGATCTATCTCATTTCTTGCCTTTGTTGTTCTTTGTAGAAATGTGAAGAAAAAATGAAAATGTAGCAGGTTTCCCAGCATCAAGCCTCTGAAATTAGAGATATAGTTTTTATTTATTCGTCTGGTTTTAAAGGAATCAACTTTTTAAAGGAATTACAGGTTGCATTGTTTTCAAAGGACTTGAGTTAAGATTCTAGTAAAATTGGCTGTTGTATCAATAGCATTTTCATGCATAGTGTCTTGTTCATTTCTTGAAAATACTGAAATTATAATTGATTTTTTAGTTAATAGTGTGTGTAATCAGTTCACCGGCTTTGTAAAGTCAGTGTTTTGAGCAGGACGTGGTAGTGCATGCCTGTAATCCTAGCTATTCAGGAGGCTGAGACAGGAGGTTTGGAGGCTGCCTAGGCAACTTAAGCAGATCTTGTCTCAAAATAAAGAAATAAAAAGAGCTGAGGATGTCAACCAGTGGCCCTGGGTTCAGTTCCCAGTACCACAAATAAACAAACAGATAAAACCAAAGTTTTGTAAAAGAAGCCTTTTATTTAAAGTGGTCTTTGTTGTGTAGTTACTATAATGTTAATATTCCCTTTGTTTTTACTGTAATCTTTGAGGATATAAAAATTGCATCATTATTACTATTTCCCTGTTGTAAGTTAATATTATTTTTAATTGGCATTCTAACTGTACACATTTATGGAGAACAGTACAGTGTTTGAATATATGTATACAATGCATATAATGTGGGCTGTCACCCCTCACTTAAAATTCTTAGATATTTGAAATGTATTCCTAGTTATTTTGAAATATACATTGAGTATAACCACCCTGCTGTGCAATATATTTTGAAACTACTGCTTTTTGAAACTTTGTATCCTTTGACCAACACTTTCCCATCCCTCTTAGTTAGTCTATTTAAAAGCTTGCTGTTTTAACATTGGAGAAATTACAAATAGAACCTAGGTGTTTTAGATCCTCACTCAGATTTGTTTAACAGTGCTGGGGATCGAACCCAAGGGCACTCTACTGCTGAACTTCACCCCTAGCTCTATTTATGTATGTGTGTATGTATAAATTCCAAGACAGTTAAAAAAAAAAAAAAAAAGTGCCTCCTTTAAGTTGGGGGAAGTTTGGCCTGGAACTGTGGTCTTATTGCCTCAGCCTCCTAAGCCATTGTAGTTACAGGCATGCACCACCATGCCTAGCTTAAGTGTCTTTATTTTTAAGAATGTGTCCATATATTTGCATCGATTCTTCACAAATATTTATCTTAGGAGAAGTTGGTGTCATGAAAATAATAGTAGATTAAGAATGGGAAGACAGGGCTGGAGTTGTGGCTCAGAGGTAGGGTGCTCGCCTAGCATGGGTGAGGCATTGGGGTGGATCCTCAGTACCATATAAAAATAAAATAAAGGTATTGTATCTACCTACAACTAAAAAGTAAATGTTTTTTTAAAAATGGGAAGACAAAGATTTTTTGCATTGGCACTAGAACCTGTACCTCTGAGGACGTAATTCTTGAGATCTGAAGGTGAAAGTTTGAGGGTTAAAGATAATGTTTGGGAAATTACTTTCAAAATTATTAAGGAGCTGTGCCAGTGCTACATAAGTTGCTGTGTCTGGATCAGAATCTTTTCCTGGTAGAGTGTTTTCCTAGCATGCATGAGAACCACCTTCCCTCCCTAACACCACAGGGGGAACACAACAGCAGCAGCAAAACCTTCCTGAATTATCTTTTTCCTACGAAGATTTTAAAAATTACTACACACATGCACACATGCATACACATGCACACACATGCACAAGTTCAGATTTCATTTTTCTCCTCTCAATATAAAAGTATATGTGAATGTGGGGCTGGGGTTGTGGCTTAGCAGTAGAGTGCTTGCCTGGCAAGTGCAAGGTCCTGGGTTCGATCCTCAGCACCACATAAAAATAAATAAACAAAATAAAGGTATTGTGTCCCAACTGCAACTAAAAAAATAAATATTAAAAAAAGTATATGTGAATGTAGCTTATACAAATTTTGCAAAATTTGTGTCAAGTTTTTTAGAGGACACATGGAATGGAATCTCATAATTGTTAAATTTCTTGTTAAGTATGACTTATATGCATATTTTGAAAAAATGTGGTGGGTATAGAATTAATTGTGCCCTAGTATGGTGGTTCTCTGTCATCATTTCCTAGTGTGCATCCATAAACTACGCCTATTTCAAGTTGGCTAGTGAGGATTGTCTTCGTAGATCTTCATGATCCTTTTTTTTCTTCTTTTACTATTCTTACTTTAAGAATTTACTACCAACCGAAATCATAAGCAGCAAAAATAATCTCATTTCTGTGACTATTTGGATATTTTGAGGAGCAAGTACAGGTGATATTAAATAGAGAAAGGGTAGCAGGGCACAAGACTGCTGCCTGTAATCCAAGCTATTTGGGAGGTTGAGGCAGGAGGATCCAGAGTTTGAAGCCAGCTGAGGAAACTTAGCCAGATTCTGTCTCAAAATAGAAACTAAAAAGTGCTGGGGATATAGCTTAGTAGTAGAATACCCTTGGATTCAATCCCCCCCCCCCCCCACACACACACACAAAACAATAAGAAAAAGAAAATGAATAAGTTATTCCCAATTCACTTAAGACGCATTCAAGACCAGTGAAACTCACCAAAATACCTGAACATAAGTGGATTCTAGACTAAGAAAAATAATGGGTAAACATATTTGAAAGATAAATAATAGTATTAAATTATCTTAATTTTTGGAAAAGTATAGTCATTTGAAATGGATAAATCATTTCTGCTTCTTCAAGTGTGCCCATATCTTCATCTTTTTATAATTGCTTTCTGTTATGGATTTTTGTTTTATTGTAAATATTCCTTTTTTCCTAATGCAATATTATTTCTTAGAGATTTTTTAAAAATAAAATTGTCACAACATAAAAAAATAAAAAGAAAGGGTAGGTTGTACTTTGCTAACTTTTGCTATACAGTTAGAATTTAAGAACTAATTCTGAGAATATCAGCTAAATGTTGAATTATTTTTTCTTGTCTAGTGTATATATACGTATTTTAATTTAATTTTGTTAGAGTAGAAAGGATGCCAAAATCATGGAAAGATTGTACTGTGTCCTGTAATAGTTTTAAGTACTTTGGGGGAAGAGGGAGAACCCACTTGTATCTCTAGACTAATGAAATTTTATATTAATATAAGAATGTATATACAGGATTAAGCAATCATAAGATTTTGGTTCTATTTTAAATTGTAGTATTATAAATTTACTTAAAATGAGTAAAGGATTGGTATCTTCTGAGAAACTTCATTTCTAGAAACATTGATTTTTCTCTTGTTGTAAAAGTTACTTATTTTAAACCTCCTAAATCAGTCTGATTGAAGAATTATGAACAATAACCAAAAAAAGGATGGCACATAATACCTTCTAGGTGTACATGATTTTTAAAGTGTTTCATAGTTTTCTTAAACTTCAGGCTAAGTAAAAATACCTCAGTAAATTTTTGGCTACTGCTGAGTACAGTGGGAACATTATTTCTCTGGCTCTGATTGCTGCTTACTAGTATTTTTCAGTAGTTACCAAAAATGTCTTCATTATTTTGTTAAAGTTAGAAAAATAGTGATTATTTGAAAAGTATCTTTCTCAAAAGTTGATTTATGATATCATATCTTTTTGTTTTGTTTGGTACCAGGGATTGAACCCAGGGGTGCTTAACCACTGAGCTACATCCCAGCCCTTTTTACTTATTTTGAGACAAAGCTTTGCTAAGTTGCTGAGGTTGGCTTTAAACTTGCAGTTCTCCTGCCTCAGCCTCCTGAGTGATTGGGATTATAGATGGGCATCCCTTTGTCTAACTGACATATCTTTGGAAATTTAGCCGAGACCTTATTTATCTATTTTAAGTTGTATATGGACACAATACCTTTATAATATTTATTTTTTTATTTTTTATTTTTTTGGCGGACACAACATCTTTGTTTGTATGTGGTGCTGAGGATCGAACCCGGGCCGCACGCATGCCAGGCGAGCGCGCTACCGCTTGAGCCACATCCCCAGCCCAATATAATATTTATTTTTATGTGCTGCTGAGGATTAAACCCAGTGCCTCTCACAATGCTGGGCAAGTGCTCTACCACTGAGCTAAAACCCTGGCTCAACCTTATTTAGTTTTAAACAGTAGGAAATGCCTATTTCAGGAACATCCCTGAAAAAAAGATGCTGATGCTTAAGTAGATCAGTTTACCTCGAATATTTAATCTGATTGAAAGTAGCATGTTTCTTGACCGTTTATTGTTTAACAGTGTCCTAAGCCTGTTTTCTCCTCAGAATATGTAAGAGGTGTCTGGTAGGAATTACTGAGGATGTTGAAAGAAATCAGAGTCCTTTTAAAAATTTGCTTGCTATCTTACTATAATTCCAATGGTGAAGTTGGAAATAGAACCCCAAGGTATTTTGGATTCTTCTCTCAGAAGTATTTATATTTTAAGAGGACTGGGGTCATGCTTACTTTGAAAACATCCTCTAGATATTTCTGGTAATGTCTTCCTCTTTGTAGAGAATTAGTGATGTGGAATATAAAATTCCGTAAGTGACTTTTCATGTCTGCCATGGCTTTTAACGATGTTGCGTGTGAAAGGATGCAACTGCAGTTGCAGGCTAGAATATTGCTCTCTTGGCGCCACCATCTGTGGGGGTATCCCAATCCCATATTGTGACAATAACAACTCACTTGACTGTAGTTTTCTTTAAGAGCATATATGTCCAAATTACATGATATTTGTTTTTCTTAATATGTTAGAAGTGTTTTTTGGTGACCCTATCATTTTTCTTGACCATATTGAACTGTGAAAAAAGTAATGTTACCTGTTACAAAGCACATTTAGTATTTATTTGTTTATGGAATTGGGGAACTCACAGGCACTGTACCACTGAGCTACATGCCTAGCGCCCCACTAACCTTTTTTTTTTTTTTTTTTATTTTAATACAGGGTTTCACCAAGTTGTCAATGTTGGTCTTTAACTTAATGATCCTCTTGCCCCAGCCTCCTGTGTTGCTGTCTGAACAAGCCTGTGCCATTGCACTTGACTAGCACATTTAATTTTAAGAGCCCTTTGTACATTTTAGGATTATTTTTTAAAGAGAAGATTTAAAATATGTAGTAATTAGAAAATCTTTTAAACATGTCAGTCCCTTGGGGTGTGCTTGAATTTGTTTGCTAGAGGAATTTTATAAGAATAACTTTATAGTCATTATTTGCATATTTTTACGCCTTTGAAGATGGTTACATGCTTTTTGTTTGTTAATAAAAGCACTCTGCCTTTTCCCTGGTTATAGAGGCCCAGTCTGTTTTAGAGACTCCTCTTTTAAGATTCCCACAGTGTAATTCTTAGTGATTCATAACTTCTCTGTCCTGAAAGGCTGTTTGGCATTTAACTGGAAAACCTTGGGTGTGTGTGTGTGGGGGGCCTTTCTTTGTAGATTTTTCAGTCTTTTTTGTCCTCCTTGTAGTGGAGAGGTCATAGAGTAAAAGATTTCCTTTCAACCTTGGCAATTTCCCAGGCTAAAAGGGATGTTTCTAGAGTACTTCCAGGACTTGCTGACAAAAGAGGAAGATAAGCAATTCAAATGAAAGCCAAAGCAGGGTATCTTTGGGGTTAAAAATAAAGGCGGGGAGAAAGTCAAATCCATTTGGTTGACTTTAGGTGAATAATTACTTAGTCATAAACTTATTTTTGTGAAAGGAACACTGGATTCATATTTATATTGTAGATTAGATATATACCAGGTTTTATAACTAGCAATAATATTCTCAGTACCTAGTAAGATGAATTTATGCAGTTGAGGTAGAGTGTCAGAATACTTAAATACCTAAATTAGCAGTGGATTTCATGTCTCCGTCACAGCTCATGATTTTCTAATTTTACCAGCTTAATGCTTTGACTCTGTTTAAATTTTTTGCATTATCTTTCCATGGTTAGTTACTGAGAATTTAGCCAGAGTTTTAGAAGCTGTCAAAATAGACAATAAGGGGTCTGGGGTTGTGGCTCAGCAGTAGAGCATTCGCCTAGTCCGTGCAAGGCCTTGGGTTTGTTTGTTCCTCATCGCCACATAAAAATAAATAAAATAAAGGTATTGTGTCCAACTGCAACTAAAAAACAGTATTAAAAAATAGGCAATAAATATTAGAATTTATAGTTTATTCTTTAAAAAAAAGACTAAATGCTGTATGGACTATCTTAGGCATTTTTCACTCATTGACAGAATAAAATTACTGTTCTAGAAATTTAGAACTTTTTATGATATATTAGTATAGATGACAGTTGTCTTTTAGTAGTATGTTTCTTTTTGTACCTTAGCTAGGTTAATCCTTTTTTGAGTCTTAGCTTCCAGCTGTTTATGTACTTGATTAATTCAGATCCCAGTAATCTGGCTTCATCGGAAACAGTGATTTTAAGCTAGTGCTACATTTTTTGCTTTTCCATTTAGAGTGGCTAAATATGGTAGGCAATATAAGACATGAAATGCTGAATTATTAAAAGTAAATGATGTATTTTACTTATATTTTATATCTTTAACTGTACAGAAAGCTTTTGTGTGTGTGTGTGTGTGTGTGTGTGTGTGTGTGTGTGGGTGGGTGGTGCTGGGAATTAGACCCAGGGAATCCTGCATGTTAGGTAGGGGCTCTACCACTGAGGTACCTCCCCAGCCCAAGAAAGGCATTTCTTTTAAAGTCAGGTTTTTGAGGTATAATTTACATGCTGTATAGTTCTTTCAGTTTTGACAAATGCATATAGTAGTGTAACTACTACCGCCACAACCAAACTATAGCCATTCCCCCCAAATTTCCTTGTGTCCTTTTGTAGTCAGTTTCTACCTATGCCAGGTCATTTTTTTTTTCTTTTCAAGAAAGTCACAGATGGGGGAAGGGGGTAGATAGCTCTGGTGCACACTCCTGAGCCTGAAGCAGGAGGATTGCAAGTTCAAGATCAGCTTCAGCAAATTAGCAAGGCCCTAATTAAATTAGGGAGACCCTGTCTTTAAAATAAAAAATAAAAAGGCTGTGGGTGTAGCTTAGTGGTTGAGTGTCCCTGAGTTCAATTCCCACTAACACCCCCCCCCCCCTTTCCAAAAAGGTCATGGTTAAGTTTTTTTTTTTTTTAATTATTGTAAATGTACATAAATTTACTACTTTTAAATTTATTGGTATTAAGTACATTCATGATGTTGCACAGTCTTCAGTACAGTCTAGTTCCAGAACTTCTGTTGTTCCCAAATGAAAACCCTGTACCCATTAAGAATTTGCTCCTCATTTTCTTTCTCCCAATCCCTGATAACCACAGTCCTACTTTATCTATTTACCTATTCATGTAAATGGAAGCATATAATGTATGTTCTTTTGTGTCTAGCTTGTTTCACTTAGTCTAATCACCCATGTTGTAGAATGTGTCAGTACTTCATTCTTTTTATAGCTAAATAATAATCCATTGTATAGATATACTACATTTGTTTACTATTCTTCCGTTAAGGGACACGTGTTTTCTCCCTCTTGACTAATGCAGTGGAGATTTGTGTTCAAATTTCTATTTGAACACTTGTTTTCAGTCCTTTTGGGCATATAACTAGGACCGAATTTGTTGGGTTACATGATAATTCTCTGTTGAGCTTTTTGAAAGATGGCCAACCTGATTTCTAAAGTGACTTTGTGATTTTACATACCAACCGGCAATGTCTGAAGGCTCTAGTTCTTCCACATCTTCACAAAAACCTGTTATTTTCTATTTTGTTTTAAGCTATGATTATATTGGTGGATGTGAAGTGTTTTCTCCTAGTGGTTTTGATTCGCATTCCCCAAATCACTAATACGTTGAACATCTTTTTATGTGCTTATTGGCCACTTGTATATCTTTTTTTTTTTTTTTTTTTTTTGAGAAATGATAATTAAAGTGTTTTTTCTCTTTTGAAATTTTTGTTTTTTTATCTTTTTGTTGAGCTATGACTTCTTCATATGTTTTGGATACTAGGCCTGTATAAGATGTCTGATGCACATATTTTCTTTGATTTTTGTGAGTTGTCTTTTTACTCCCTTGATAGTGTCCTTTGTACAAAAGTAAGGTTTAAAAATGCATATTATGTAGATTTTTAAAACTCAGAATACATTTAAATATATTGATGGGCTGCCACTTTATATTTCTGGCCTCTTTTTTAACTTAAAAGAGAAAACTTTTACTTAAACAGTCATAATGGCTTTGGAATTACCACCAATCGTCTACTTTCCTACCCTTTCCTCTGCTTTTCATACAGCAGCTTTTATGTTCAATTCTCCTGAAAGGTGATTGGCATAAAGTAGTACTTTCTGCCTTCAGTAGTAAGGTGTCAAGCAAGAGAGCAAATTGAAACTAGTGTGTAACTACAAGACTCTGAACCAGTATGGGACACATTTTGTGTGCTCTGAGTTTGGCGAATGAATTAAGTGATGAGATTTCTTCTGAAACTGCAGAGCATTTTATATCCCTTATTTAAATTAACAGCTTATACAAGCTAGTGTATTTTTATGTTATTTGAGGGTTGGAACCATCTCAGTTCATCTTTTGGATTTTATTTTTTTCTAGTCCTGGGGATCAAAGGTCTTGTGTGTACTAAGGCAAGTGCTATAGCACTGAAATATACCCCAAGCCCAAAAATGTTGTTGATTTTGATAGAAGGTTTTGAAGAGGAAATGTGGGTTGCAAGTTGAATTTTATAGAAAAGTTAGTGGCATGTTAGGCTCAACTGAATTCGAGTGGAGAGAAAGGTCTCAATGAAAATGGGCAATTGTTTAGTCAGTAAATAATTTTGTATGCCGCCTAGGCAGTGGGGAACAATAATAAGCAAAGCTAACAGGCCCCCCTGCCCTTGCAGTGTTTACAGTATTGTAAAAGAACACAGTTAAATGAATGTTTCAAATGATGTAAGAGGTAAGGGAAACTGTTAGGCTCTCTGATGGAGCATATGTAGCAGATACTCTGAGTCAACTTCAGGAATCAGAAGATTTCCCAAAAAGGTTGGGGCATGAGGGATAAAAAGAAAGCTAGGGTTGGTGAGGGGCCATGGCAATGCTATTTGAGGCTGGCAGAGACGGAGCAAGGTGAGTCTAGGCATTGAAAAGTTAGAATGCATGGGGTATAGAATTACAAGAAATGATTGGTAGAGATTTAGCTGAAAAGTGAAGCAAAGTATATAGGATGGTAAGGGCCAGTGGGAGAATTATTTTTGTGCAGTGTGCCGGAAAGATGGGCCAGACATGATGTGCCGGTGGGGTACATACTACCATCAGCATGGATTGCAGGGGCAGATACAAATGGAAAGGATCTCTAGAGGGCTAGAGAATAGGCTTTAAAAGACTCCAAGATTTGCTGGCTTGATAGAAGAAACTAAAGGGGCCTGAAAAAGTAGGACCAGAAAGGGAAGAATCCATTTGCCTCACACTTTTAGGATCTGACAGGTTATTGGGAAAAAAATTTAAAAGTAGGTTTTTCATTCTGCCTGTATCCTTCCACAAGTCACCTTTGTGCAATGGCCAAACTGCTCAACCCTACTCAGCGGCTCTGAGAAGGCTGCTGAGAGGATGAATAGATTGAGGCCGGAAATATATCTTGGATTTAGCAACTTGGAAGTCAAGTGGGATTTGCCAAAGATATTGCAGAAGTTGGACCAGTGTGGGTTAAGAAGCTAGAAGAGGCAAAGAAATGTGCATGTGGAGTATAGACAACTGTGTGGAGTATAGACAACTTTATTACCTTGACCCAAAGAACTAAGGCAGGTTGTTGAGATGGAGGGGCATGTGGGCTTGATGGAGTTTTTCTGTTTTTGCTTCTTACATACTTCTGTGGTTTTTAATGAGAGATATTAGGAAATTTTACATTTAAGGAGAGGATTTAGCTCTGTGGGAAAAGTAGACTCCTTAGGAGCAAGTATTTGAGAGAAGGTGGAAGCAGATGGAGTCCTAATTGAGGCCTAGAATTGGGTGCAGATATGTTATCTTTTTTTCCCCCTTGGTGAAGTAGAATGTGAGGGAGTTTGTGGGTGTAGGAATGTGAATGTTAGGTGGATATTTTGGAACTGAGAGAATGGGGAAGGTCTGAACAGAGTATGTGGAGCATGCATTGGAGGGCCCGGGAATGTGGTACTTACCAGTGAATCACAGAATTGGGCTTATTCAGGGTTGAGTTTTGCAAGATTGGTGTGAGAACAGTCATAAAGATAATTAAATTAATTGGGTGTTATTGAAATGATAGGACTACAAAATCTAATAACCTGGTGAAGAACCAAAAGACTACTTAGACTGGAAGAAAGTCCAATTTTCTGGAATGAAAGTCCAGATTCATTGAGAATGGTATTGAGAGAGAGTAAGTAAGGCAAACTGAAAAAAACCCATGGAATTTTAGAGATAAGAAGGCCACAAGCAGCTGTTTCGACCTTGGCAGAAATAGTTTGGGGGTTCCAAAGACCACGGTTGGGTTGAATATTTCACCAGGACTGCTAGAAGGACTCACAGATATTATCACATGGATACAGTTTATTGCTACTAAAAGATTCATATTAAAATCAGACCTGACTAAAGGGCACATAGGCCTTCCGGGTATGAAGTTTACGATTAGCCTTTCCCTGTGGAACTGGGAACAGTGTTACTTTCCTGTTGCTACTGATGTGTGACCATACTAATGGAGTATTGCCCTCTGGCAAGCTTGCTCAACATTTGTGTCCAGAGTTTTTTGGAGGCTTCATGGCTGACTGCCCTACAGCTAACCTTAGTCTTTAGCCCCTCTGGAGGTTTAGTTGATCCTTGTGACTCAAAGCTACCACCATAAATTGCATTGTTAGACTTTTTGGTGTGGCTCAAAGCCCTCAGGTGGACAAGGTCCCCTGTAATAGGCTTGGCATTTTAAGAGTTTAGAGATTACCTTCTAGAAGTCATAGGTAAAAAGCCAGAACTTTCTTATCTCTCTGCAGTGGTTATTTATGAGTTTTATTCTGATTAAAAATTGTCAACAGTTCATAAATGGATAATTTAAGATTTGGTATTATACTCACTTAAGACTTAGGTAGCTGAGGAAGTTTAACCAAAAAATTATATTAACTTAATATTTTAATATTGCAAAACTGTGATGCAAACAAATATACAATTAAAATTTTGACATGATCTAAATTATTATATTTGAGCCTAAAATTTTCAATGAGAAGTGTTTTGTATAATGAAGACTCTGAGCCTCCCAAATGAATTTTTAGTCATAAACTCCTGTAGTGCAGCTTTTCAATGTAAAAGTGATACAAGGCCCAAGGTTATGCATAGTTTGGCCTTTCATCTTATCCCTCATGAAAATATGTCTGAATTCAGGTGAGTAAGAGACATTATAAAGATAACACTGGATTTAGTTTTACAATGTAAATAATTTTCAAGTAGTATCAACTGTTAGTATAAAAATTTCCAGTGTGTCCTACAGCTGCTCTGTGACAGTGATACTGTCTTTGAGTATCATTGCTTTAGAGAATAAATGCATTCCTACCTCTTTAGCTTTAGTGCAAATCTCATTTCCTGGTTTATATCTGTTACAAATTAGAAGTCACTTCAAGTGTGAAAACCCTTAATAAGCCCAGGTAAAAACAACTTGAAGTAACATGATGCTTATTCCAGTGGCACCACTGGTGTGGTGTTTGCATCAAGTCATTTTGGGGTGCTTTACAGAAATGCTTCCTGATAGGAAATTCCCTGACTTCATGTTTCAGAGATGGCTTTCTTGGGAGGGTGGGGTTTGTTCTTTCTAGTGCTGGGCCACAAGACCATTTAGCCAGGAGATACTATCCCTAAATACTTGATGTGAGGTCTGAGTATTTGGATCATTTAAAATGAATGACTTCCTAGATTCATTACGTTTCTGTATATTGACTGTAACTAAAATGAGTGGTAACTATATATTTGCATGTGATTTGTATGCTAGAGTTAACATTTAAATTCCTTTATGTACCAAAATTTTTGGTTGCCACCTTAAGCCTCTTTATCCTCTAGGGCCCACAGTGGCTTTTCCTCTCAATTTTTGCTTCAAAATACGAACCCAAGGGGACCATAGTTCAACTAAAAACACCTAACTCATGAATGATATTTGCTTCATGTTTGAACAACAAATGTTTTAACCCACTGTCTTCACTAATATTGTAACTACTGTCTTACAGATTGACTTGATGCAAAACATCACAAAGGCTCCATATTATACAGTATGCGATTTTTGAGGTATGAGCTTTAGAAACTTACCTCTCATGTGGCATGTACATCAGGCTTTAACTTCAGTTTTATCATTTTGGGGAAATTTATGCATTTCTTCTTTTTTTTTCCCTCTTCATAATATTTTTAGAGTATTAAAGGGACTGTAGGCACATTTTTGGATCCTTGCTTGGATTCTTAGCCCTAATAGATAAATTTTCTTTTTCCACTAATTTGAGACACTAATTCTGGCAGATGATAGCTTTTTCAGCCCTTCTAACTAACTAGCTTAACATTTATTCCTGCCTCTTGGAGTTCAAATCTGCATTTTCTATTTTGTGTCTTTGATTGTCTCATTTTAAGTGCTCATTTCCGTTTTTTAACAGTTTTCTGTTTATTGGACTGGGATGATCTTGTTGGTCTAACAGCCTAACATTGACAGTTTTTGAGACCCAAGCAGTCTAAATATTATAAAAATAGAGATTTCATATAATGCTGTGCTTTGGGGTTCAGAATATTTATGACCTAAATTCTGGTTGGAAATGTTTTGATCGATTTGTATTAAAAGAACTTGGCATCTAGGGAGTTTTTAGGCAGCTCTGAGTCAGTGATTATAGTGAATTTTTTTTTTGTTGTTGTATTTTTGAAAACCCTAATTGTTGGGTCAAAAAAAATCTTCTTATAACTCATGGGATTTTTTTAAAAAATAATTTTTAAATTGTAGGTGGACATAATACCTTTATTGTATTTATTTATATGTGGTGCTGAGGATCTAACCCAGGGTCTCACACGTGCTAGGTGAGCGCTCTACCACTGAGCCACAACCCCAGCCCACTCATGGGATTTTAAAACCTAATATTTCTAGCAAATTGGGAAGATGCTCCTGGTTTTATACGTTTAGTTTGAAATCAGATTCATACTAGTTAGAAATTTGTTGATAGTGGTAAATTGCTTAATTTCTTCAGTGAAAATTTTAAAATAAGTTTTTGTATAATGTAAAAACTTTTGCTTCTGTTCACACACTCATGAACTGCTTGTACATTGTCTATTATGCAGCTAACCTTGAATTTATTTTTTATTGTTATTATAGTACCTCTTAATGTACTCTACAAGCTAAAGTATTTAAGAATTCATTATCTTGTTTAAGCCTCACAATAAACTTAGATATCTGTTAGCCCCCATTTTATGCAAGAGGCAACCAAGGCCTAGAGATGAACTAATTTGTGCAGAGGCACATGTACCTTTTTAGTGTTGGAGCTGGGATTTGAACCCATGTCTTTTTTTAACTTGTGTTCTCTACTGCCTTATGTTACTACTATGTCACCAAAAATGATACAGATATTTAACTCTTAATAGTTAGGTTAGTATAGGTGATGATGAAAACAGGAAGTGAAGTCATGTTTAAGTATTGGTAGACTTCAGTTATCTTTGTATTTCAGAATTAATCTTGTTATTTTATTTGTTCATTTATTAATAGCTTTTCTAGGTTGTGTTAGGTGTCATTTATATGGAATTCAAAACCTGTCATAAAAACTTATGAGCTCCCTTTTTATTTAAATATATATATTTTTAGTTGTAGTTGAACACAATACCTTTATTTTATTTATTTATTTTTACGTGGTGCTGAGGATCGAACCCAGGGCCTTGCATGTGTTAGGCCAGCACTCTAGTGCTGAGCCACAACCCCAGCCCCTCCCTTTTTATTTCAGAAAGTAGTGATATGGTGTATTAGGGTTTATTATAGATGTGCCTTTTTTTTTTTGGATGCCCCCAGTACTGAGGACTGAACCCAGGAGCATTCTACTAGAGCTGCATCTGCAGTCCTTTAAAAAAAAAAATTTTTTTTTTTTTTTTTTTTTTAAATTTTGAGACAGAGTCTTGCTAAGTTTCCTGGTCTGGCCTTGAGCTTGAGATCCTCCTGCTTCAGCCTCTTGAGTAGCTGGGATGATTACAAGCATGTGCCACCAGGCCTGGTCTTATAACTGTATGTTGATTATGCTATTTTTAGATACATGGAGAATGTCTTTTCATTAGTTGAAAAAAGTCCTTAGGTGCCATTGAG
This sequence comes from Marmota flaviventris, assembly GCF_047511675.1. NCBI lineage: Eukaryota > Metazoa > Chordata > Mammalia > Rodentia > Sciuridae > Marmota > Marmota flaviventris. Next base: position 12,996,655 of record NC_092516.1, on the reverse strand, counting down.
TGTTAATGTTTACTGATTTAGTATACTTAGAAAATATCCTCATATATTTTTTCTTGAAATTCCATAGATTTTATTTTCCCATGTTTTGATACTTAGCTTTGTCTATAAACAAGTGAACTTTGAATATTTGAAAAAGATATCTATTAATTAGAGTTGTATTTTAATTAGCTAGGCTGTAGAATTTCAGGTTAAAAGCCTTTATAATGCTTTTAGACTTGTACCAGGATGCACCTGTGGTCTGCGTGCTATATCAACAGTGATTATAATAATACAGGCTAAGGTGTCCAGCTGATTGAGCTTATGCAGTTTCATGTTAAGTATTAATGAAATACGTGTACAAGCTATCATTTTTACACATGGGAGTATTAGAATAGTTTCTGCCCTTTCCAGTATCCTAAACTTTTCCAAAATGATCGTAGATTCAGAAGATGTTTTAAATAAATATAGAAGTGACCTCCCCTCCCTCAATATTGGGATTGTACTCAGGGGCACTCATTGAGCTACATTCCCAGCCCTTTTTATATTTTATTTTGAGACAGGATCTCTTGAAGTTGCCGAGGGCCTCATCACTAAGTTGCTGAGGCTGGCTTTGAACTTATGATCCTCTTGCCTCAGCCTCCTGAGTTGCTGGGATTTCAGGTGTGCGCAACCATGCCTGGCCAGAAGTGATTTTTTTTTTTCTTCCAGGAGAAAATCAGTAGGAGAGCAACTACTTATTTGTATTTTTTTCACATGCTACCAAAAAAAAAAAAAAAAAATTGTTTTCTTTCTTGACATTTTTGTGATTGATGGTTGGAAGAATTAAGATTCATGAGAAATTTTGTTAGCTTTGTTCTCTTTTTTGCTGATGAGGCAATGAAGGCATAGAGCAGACAAGAGCAGATACTTGTGCATAAGGATGCTAATTTTACCCTGGGCTGTACCACTTGTTTGTTAATATCTAAGGATCAAGTATTATTTTAAATAATACTTATGTAGGTTATGGACCACAGCATTCAGATTCAGCTTTATTGGATTCCATATACTCTTCATTTTCTTAAAACTTTGTTTTCTCCCTTTTTGTAATTTAATTGGTATTCTTTACAGTTAAGACATCTTCAATGAGGTCTTTGATATTGCAGTGCATAAACATAATCTTATTTTGCAGCTAATGTATTCTTTGTCCTATTTGAGCTTGCTTTCAAATATCATTCTGTGTTTTCCCACCACATATTTAAGGATTCAGTTGAGAGTTTAGGACACATTGATAGAATACTTTTAAATATGTAGTAGTTAGTCAACACATTGTCCCTGCCCCATGTGCTTCCAGTGTTTTTTATTTGTATGATTGAAAAAGACTGAATTTTTTTGTTGTTGTTTTTACTGATTAACTCTTAATCAGTTTAGGAAGAATTGTGGTTTTTTTTTTTTTTAAAGACCAAGTATTACTTACTAAGTTGCCTAGATTGGTCTCTAACTTATGATCCTCCTGCCTCGCTCTTCCCAGTTGCTGTAATTACAGGCAGGTACCACCACACCCAGTTTAGGAAGAATTACTTTTTTTTTAAATTTTTAATTATAGATGGACATAATACCTTTATATATTTTTACATGGTGCTGAGGATCGAACCCAGTGCCTCACACATGCAAGACCAGCGCTCTACCACTGAGCCACAACCCCAGCCTTTAGGAAGAATTACTTTTTAAAATCACAGTATGAGAAAAAAATCCTGGACCAGGGTGACCACATCCTGTTTTACCTGGGACAGGAGACTTACAGTGCTAAAACCAGTAAAGTCTAGAGAAAGCTAGGATGAATTGCTCACCCTAATTCTGGTAGTCATTCATGTTTCTGAATGGATTTTTAGAATAAAAGACTTAATAACTGGCAATTCATCCATCAACAATTAATCTCTTTCCAGTAGAAAGAAAGACTAGGCAAATGAATAAATATATGTAATATAATAGTACTGGTTGAATATAAAAGGTAGGGAAAAGAGAGTGGCTTGTATAAAAGAAAAATTTATGGTTTTGGTTATTAAAATATTTATTTAAAGTTCTAATCTTATTCTTTTCTGTTTTTACAGAACTGATAGTGCATCAGCCGACCCGGATAATTTAAAATATTCTTCAGCCAGAGATAGGGGTGGTTCTTCCTCTTATGGACTGCAACCTTCAAATTCAGCTGTGGTGTCTCGGCAAAGGCACGATGATACCAGAGTCCATGCTGACATACAGAATGACGAAAAGGGTATATAAATTTTCTTACTTCTAGAGGCATATTTTTAGTTTCTATTCTTTTCTTTCTTTCTTTTTTTTTAACCTACCTGCCATCCCTTTCCTTCTTTGTTCTTCTCAGCTCTGTTCTGCTATGTTTAAAATACAGTCTTATTTTTAAAAACTTCATAAGTTTATCCACTTCATTATTTTTAAGATTTAAATATTTTAATACACATAAATGCATTGTATATTTGCCAAAATATACAATATTATTATTAAGACTGAAGTTCTTCCACATAGTTTCTCCTCTAGACTTTTAAAATGTTTTTAAACAATGTGCAAAATTTGACTTAATTTAGTTTTCATTTCTTTGCTTATCTTTCATTGAAGGAATTAAAATGGTTTCAAAGTAAGCAGCATAGGGAATACTTGGGAGAAACAAAGGTTGGTTGAATTGTGGATGGATAAGAAGATCCTGAACTGTCTGGGACAGAGTGAAACAAAACACTCTTAAAATAATAAGTTACTCTGCTGTTTTTCAAGGTGGCTACAGTGTCAATGGAGGATCTGGGGAAAATACTTATGGTCGGAAGTCGTTGGGGCAAGAGCTGAGAGTTAACAATGTGACCAGCCCTGAGTTCACCAGTGTTCAGCATGGCAGTCGTGCATTAGCCACCAAAGACATGAGGAAATCACAGGGTAAGGTGGGGAAAGCTGGGGACAAACACTTATATATCATCAAAGACTGACATCTCTAACAGGGATGCCTCATTTCTTACCCCAAGCACAAGTGTAAGCTGATTAGTTTACTGTAAGTTGTAAAACATGCAGGTGGCACTTGTTTATGTTTGTTTCCTGTGAACTATTCATTTCCTACTAAAAAGTTTAGAAGACTGGATAAAGATCTTACAGGGTTTCCTTGCTTTTTATCAGTACTGAATGGGTAGTATATATAGCAAGTCTTAAATATAGAGTGGGCCTTTTCTTTTCTTTTTTTTTAATATTTATTTTTTAGTTGTAGTTGGACACAATACCTTTATTTTATTTATTTATTTATTTATTTATTTATTAAAGAGAGAGTGAGAGAGAGAGGTAGAGAGAGAAAATTTTTTTAATATTTATTTTTTTAGTATTTGGCGGACACAACATCTTTGTATGTGGTGCTGAGGATCGAACCCGGGCCGCACGCATGCCAGGCGAGCGCGCTACCGCTTGAGCCACATCCCAGCCCCTTATTTATTTATTTTTATGTGGTGCTAAGGATCGAACCCGGGGCCTTGCATGTGCTAGAATAAATTGAGATTTATTCTTTATTGGAATCACTCTTTGGACACTTATATCACTTTTTTCTCCCTAGTTTGTGGATGTGTATCTTGGTGAACATCTTTGTACACATAACTTTTTGTTCTTTATTTTATTTATTTATTTTTATAGTTGTAGATTGACAGAATGATTTTATTTATTTTTATGTGTTAGTAAGGATCGAACCCAGTACCTCACACATGCTAGGCAAGTGCTCTGTCACAGAGCTATAGCCCCAGCCCTGTTATTTTTTTGTGTATACTTTAAATTTTTTTTTTCTTTTTTTATGGCACTGGGGGTGGAACCCAGCAGCATTCTACCTTTGAGCTACTCTACATTGCTCAGTCTGGCATTGAGCTTGCACTCTTCCTGCCTTAGCCTTTGAGTACCTGGGATTAAAGGTGTGTGCTATCATGCCTGGCCAGCATATAGCTTTTTAAAAAATGATTTCTCTTGGTACAATTTCAGAAGTAGAGTGGCTGAGCTAAAGGCTGTATTGTTAGTAGAGTGAAGCTTTTGATTTAAAATATCCTAGAAGCTAGAATGTGATTCTGAAGGACAGATGAAAGAAAAATCCTAAGCAAACAGAATACCTCATTCCAGAGGTCCAAAGAAAGGTTCAGAAACAATTTTCTTTAGGTCCATGCCAAGCTGTTTTCAACATTCTGATAAAAAGAGTGAGTAGCCAGGCATGGTGGTATACTAGTTCAAGACCAGCCTAAGTAACACAGTGAGACCTATCTCAAATAAAAACAGTTAACTACAACAACAAAAAAGAGTTTGTTTTAAAAAGTTAATTTGGTTCAATTCTTCTTCCCCACAGGCTCACCGATATACAGTTTGATGGTTATAGCATTATAAATAGAGTAGATGTCCCAGATGATAACCTAATGACACTTCAATGTCCATTTTTATTGAATTATTGTATGAGCTAGAGATTTGTAAAAATCTTGTTTCTTTTCCCAGATGGTAGGTTCCCCCTTTGAGAGGGATTACCAATTTTCTTTATACACTTTACAGAAAAATGAAACTGTCACACTGTTTGATATGGTTTGTTGTTTAGGCTACATGGCTAGTCATGGTAAATAGCACAACTAAAAATTTTCTTTTAAAATTTTGTCCTTACATGTATTTTTATTATATTAATATAAGCACTATTTGAGTGTTTGTGCTTTTTCTTATCATGAAAAAATAAGAGAAGAAAGGTTCTGGTTTGTCACTTTTCTAGTGATAGCATGTCTTGCATATGGTTGGTGGTAATTAGACATTTGTTGAACTCCATGTGTGGTTGCAATTTGCCAAGGCCTTGTCTTAGAAAAATGATAGTGTGAATAAGAGGTTTCTTCCAGGGTTTATCTAGATGAGAAACTAAAGCATACAACCTATTTACTTAATCGGGTCATCATCCCTAACTTGTAGAAATCCTTTATCCCCCTTCTCTTTTTTTGTTGTTGTATTTTATTTTTTGAGATAGGTCTCACTGAGTTACCTCAGCTGGTCTTGAACTGTAGTGCACCAACATGCCTGGCTACCCACTCTTTTTTATCAGAATGTTGAAAACAGCTTGGCATGGACCTAAAGAAAATTGTTTCGAAACCTTTCTTTGGACCTTTGGAATGAGGTATTTGGTTTGCTTAAGAGTTTTCATTCGTCTTTCCTTTAGCAATCTTTATTGAGGGTTCATGGATCTGTGTCTAGGCACTCTTGATAGAGCTTGATGGATAGAAATGAACAGAATAGTGACAGGAACTGCATTTGTTGTTTCTGAATGAAAAATCTGGAGATGACGGTTTTTGAGGTACTTTAAAATATTTGGGCTATACACTTAGTATGTTTATTTATATTTAGTAAGCAACAAAATGTTTTTGTATTCAGAGCGATCGATGTCTTATTCTGATGAGTCTCGACTGTCGAATCTTCTTCGGAGGATCACCCGGGAAGACGACAGAGACCGAAGACTGGCTACTGTAAAGCAGTTGAAAGAATTTATTCAGCAGCCAGAAAATAAGCTGGTGAGTGCAGTGTGTTTGGAATTGTTGATCATTTCTGTGTTTGTGTAATAAACTAGTTATTACTATCTGGAGCAGTTTGAGAAGGGAAAGGGTTTGTTTCTGAGGGAAAAAAAAATGCAGATTTCTATCTCACACTTATCTGGCTTCTGTTATAGAACCTAATGACCCCTAATGTATAATTTATCTGCTTCTGACAATTGTGGGATCCATATTGATGCCTTCTGCAATAAAGTGCTTTAATTTGGGATGGTGGTTACTATAGTTTGAACTCAGAGGTGCTTAACCACTTAGCCACATCCCCAGCTCTTTTTAAAATTTTATTTAAAGAAGGGTCTCACTGAGCTGCTTAGGGCCTAAGTTCCTAAGGCTAGCTTTGAACTCGTGATCCTCCTTCCTCAGTCTCGAGAGCCGCTGGGGTTCCAAGCGTGTGCCACAGTGCTTTAATTTTTAGCACATTTGTTTTCTTGCATAATTCTGTTGTCCTCCGTTTTTCTTTTGCTATTCCAGAACAGAATATCTGTTTTTCATATGTGAAATGAAGGTACAGCGTACATATTTTGTTCTTGGTAGTTTGGTTTGTGACCAGGATTAAGGAAATGGAAAAACCCTTTCAAAAACAAAGTTCAGTACAATTAGAAAATTTTATCCATTTAAGTAATTTTCTAAAGTTAAATTGATATAGGGCATGAGAAAACTAATAAAAAAATAGTATAGAGAAGCAAAACAACATTTGGTTCACAGCAGGTTCTTCCTTCCTGCACATTTTATTATGAAAAGTTTTAGATGTACAGCAAAGAATTTTACAGTGGACCTTTTAAACCCACCATGTTGCCATTGACATTTGACCTTATTACTTCATTGACTTTGTTTTTCTCCCTCCATTGATGATTATGATTGTTTCCAATGGATAAATTCTTTTATAGTCTGAAGGGAAACACGCCATTGCTGCTATATGCTCATTGGGATCTGGGAATAATAAGGAAACTAAGGTACTTCTAATTATAATTTGGAGTGGAAGATAAGTGAAAACAAACTACAAATGTTATTCTTTAAAGCATAGGAATTAAAAGTTTATTATTATTTTTTAAAGGTACTAGTGAAGCAATTGGATAATATCTTGGCTGCTGTACATGATGTGCTTAATGAAAGGTAAGTCAATATGGTTACATTTAATTGACTTTAAAAAATATACACAGGATACATCCACTGAGTTTATTTATAATAAACATATTTGATGTTTTATGGAGTCCTTGTGTCATCTTTATCTGTGGTATTTATATGTTACTGTTGTACCAAAGGAATCCACCTAAAAGGGAATATTTTCTAATTTGGCAGTTGGAGTGAACATCGATTTGTGGGATGGTGCAAACTCTTAACACAGGCATGAATGAATGGGATTAGATTTTATAAACTAGGGAATTTTGTAACTGCTTAGAGAATGGAGGTAAAAAGGAGATTCCTTCTATGAGCAAAATAGGCAGTATTGGAAAGCACCCAGAACGTAGGAGGTCATAGACCTTGCTTACCTTTTCATAGTTTTATTTTATGTAGTTGCTTATCAATATTATGGGTAAGTTAATGATATTGTCCTTTTAAATTTATTTTTAATTTTTTAGATATTATATACTTAGTTTACCATTTCTCATTTTTATAGTCCTTACATATTGAATAATATAAGTAATGGAGTTACTTATATTGTGTTTTTTCATTTGTTACTGCTGTTTTCTGTGAATCATTTAGTTTGAAATGGAATTTGAAGCCTGAATTTTAGCACTTCTGAACCTTTACTTACAGTTTGTTGATAATTGATTTTGTAAAAGAAAATGTAATGTCTGACAAAGATACTTTTGAGCACTAAAGAATAAAAAGAATACAGTATTTAGATTTGCAAAATTTCAGCCTTTTATGTAATTTGAACTTTAATGAAAAAATTTAAATTTTAAAAAATATCTGAGACATTCTTTGTAAGATGTGTCATTCTTGTCATCTTTGAAGTCTTATGCCTTTTGTATGTGTTTTATTTCGTTTGCTTTAAAATCAACAGTAGCAAATTGCTTCAGGAATTGAGACAGGAGGGAGCTTGCTGTCTTGGCCTTCTTTGTGCTTCTCTAAGCTATGAGGCTGAGAAGATCTTCAAATGGATTTTTAGTAAATTTAGCTCATCTGCAAAAGATGAAGTTAAACTCCTCTACTTATGTGCCACCTACAAAGCACTAGAGACTGTAGGAGAAAAGAAAGCCTTTTCATCTGTAATGCAGGTAAGGATGAGGGGAGAAAACAAGTGATGTGCTTGGGAAAAAAATTGACCTTAAAGTGTCCTTGTAGGGGAGCATAAGGAAAGGAAACAGAATGGGACTTATCTACTGGTTGTAAACAGGATGTAAATGAGATTTTTCTTTCTGAGTTTGGGTAAAGGGTACATAGTAAAGATAGTTAAAGTAAGTTTTAAAAAATTTGGTCTTTTCGCTTTTTAGAAACTTTCCTTTGAAGTTACTTAATGCTAGAATGATCTACAGATTCGAAAGTACGAACTCCAACCAGGAGAGTTGGAAGGAGTGGGCCTCACATTTTTTGAGGGAGACAGAAGCTAAACATTACACCTTGTTTCTAAGGCTTTTTAGGCTTGATAAAATGTCAAAAATTCTTAATCCAAGTGATCTAAAAACTTTTATATAAAAGAATACTAGCTTAGTTTTATTTTACTTTTGTGTGTCTGAACGTATTAAAGGTCGTTCTGGGCTGAGGCTGTAGCTCAGTGGTAGAGTGCTCACTTAGCACATGTGAGACACTGGGCTCGATCCTCAGCACCACATTAAAAAAGAAGAAAGAAAGAAAGATATTGTGTGTCCACCTACAACTAAAAAAAAAATATATATATACATATATATATATATATGTATATATGTATATATATTTATTTATTTTAAAAAGCTAGTTCTCAATTTGTCTGGTTTTTTAAAGGCAATACCAGGGATCGAACCCAAGGGATGTGCTGTATCACTGAGATCTCTCTCTGTCCCTTTTATTTTCTGAGACAGAGTCTCACCAGGTTGACCATGCTATCCTGGAACTTGTGATCTTCCTGCCTCAGCCTCCTGAGTAGTTGGGATTATAGGCGTGTGCCACCATGCCTGGCCTCAATTTAGTTTTCAGCAAGTTTTTAATTAAATTTTTGTTGAGGCAATGTTTTTATAATTAGAGTTTTGGTTTTTAGAGTATATGACATTTTTTATTTGCTTTTTTAGTTTATTTTCATTTTTATAAAAAATCAGATATAAGAAATAATTCTGCTTTTTGAAAATTATCTTTTTCCCTAGTTATAGAAGTTCTTAGCACAATTTTAGGAATGTTTCAAATAATTATCTGTAACTAAAGAGTGTAACATAAAGTTGGGCTTATTTTACATGCAGCTTTTATATTATGAATATTTCCTAACTATGTATTTTGAAAAATTTCAAATCTTCAGGAGAACATTTAGACCAGTAAATACCCATATATACTTCCTCTAGATTTGTCATGTATTAGCGTTTGTTTTTTTTTTTTTTTGGGTACTGGAGATTAAACTCAGAGTCTTATCCATGCTACTAATCCTACCACTGAGCTACATTCCCCAGCCCCCACATATTAATGCTATAGTTGTTTTATTTCTACAATTTTTTTTGGGGGGGGGGGTGATTGAACCCAGGGTGCTGTGCATGCTAGGCAAGCACCCTATTACTGAGCTACATCTCTGGTCCTTTCTATCTTTATTTTGAGATAGGTTCTCTTTAAATTGTCTAGGTTGACCTCAAATTTGCAATTCTGCCTCAGCTTCTGTACTAGCTGGGATTATACGCATGCGCCACAGCTCCTGGTGCTCTGACACTTATAAACACATGTGATATACAGGCACGCACATGCACAACACTTTTTAGTTGAACCATTTGAAGATAAATTATACTCATGACAATTCACACCATGTTTCTTTCAGTATGCATCTCCTATGAATTAGGCAGTCTGTGTAACAGCAATATTATATAAGAAAATGAGTTTTTATTACATACATAGTCTATAATTCAGATTTCTGTAATTGTTCCTTTTATGTGTGAAGGGGTGTACTGGGGAATGAGCACCAGGGGATTCTACCCTGTGTTATAGACCCACCTCTTCTTATTTAGTTTTTGAGAAAAGGTCTTTCAGCATTGCTAACTTGCTTAGGACCTTGTTAAGTTGCTGAGGCTGACCTTGTACTTGATCCCTCTGCTTTGGTCTCCTAAGTCATTGGGATTATAGATGTGCACTACAGTGTTTGGCTACAATTGTTCATAAGATGCCTTTTAGAGCTATCTGATCCAAGACCAATTCAAAAGACAAGTGTTATCTTTGGTGATATGCCTTTTTATTCTTGATTTATGTTTTCCACATCTTTTTGTGTGGAGCAGTATGATTTACTTTTTAAGTTTGTCATCTTATTTTTTAATGATTCAAGTAAAAGTTTCATTCTGATTGTTGCATCACACCAGATGGCAAATAGTATACAGTTGATACGTTAGTTGGATACCACATAGATATTAGTCACACATGCAGAGTTTGATCACCTGATTGACAGAATGACCACAACATCTTCCTGTTATGAAAGTTTATTTTTCTTTTGGAATTAGCAGTATGGACGGGATTCCTTGAGACCTTCTGAATATCCTGTTTTTTAGTAGTGTTTCACTCAATAACTTTTATCATCTATTGATATTCTTTTAGGTTTTGGAGTGTAACATTGGCTATTGCAAAATGGTGGTTTTCTAATTCTAGCATTTCTTACATATTTATTTGTAGCTTTCTTTTATGAAAGTGTTGTAAACATATATACATCTTCATTTTGGGGAACAGGTTTTAAAAGCTGTAAAATATTCTGTCAGTGATATTCCCTGTAGTTATTTTGATAACATTTATAGTGGTAACATGAACCTGCGTGTCTTTTATGGTGATGGCCATGCGAAGCCTCTGATTGATTCTTATTGGAAGCCAATGGTATAAACTTTGCTCTAAAGCATTAATTGCATAAAATTTGACCTACATTTTAATTTGGGACATAATTGTGATTCTTTCTGCAGTTCCCAAGCACATCTTAACTTTTTGTACTTTGGAATAGTCACAGCCAGGGTAATAAATGAAGCACTTATGAGTAACATTACTTAGAACTAACTTTAATTGATATTAAAGGCATAATGTTAATTGATATTAAAATAGAGAACAGTATTTTTTTTTTCAACCTTATGTCTTTGTGGGATAAGATTTTTTTTTTTTAAGTAAGACCATAGAATTTATTTTCTTCAGTATCATAATCAATTTTAGATATAGCCCCAGTAAATAATGAATCTAATTTCCTTGTTTTCTTCCTACTTTATTGAATGTTCATGGTTTGTGACTTTTATTTTTAAGCTTGTAATGACCAGCCTGCAGTCCATTCTTGAAAATGTGGATACACCAGAATTACTTTGCAAATGTGTTAAGTGCATTCTTTTGGTGGCTCGATGTTACCCTCATATTTTCAGCACTAATTTTAGGGTGAGTTCCCCACTTTCCTTCTCTTAGGTTGGGCTGAGGGGATGTTTGTGTGTGAGGAATTGGGGAATCAGATAGAAAATGATGCTTCTGCCTCCCTTAACTATAAACAGAGATTTGAGTCCAGGGTTGAGTGGTGTAATAGTATTACTTTTATAAAAAGTACCAACTGTATTTTTCTTTCTGACATTGATGCCTAAAGATATTCGAAGAAGATAAAAATTTTATCACTGTCATAGCTGCGTTCCTTTATTTTCCCATCTCTCTCTTCCCCTAAGTTTCTGTAATGTCAAGTAGATGGAACAGAGTTTTTTATCATGATTTGGTTCACAGATAGAAGAAGTAGATGGAACAGAGTTTTTTTAAAATCATGATTTGGTTCACCTTCAAATAATTTGCTTTTTCCTTTTTTGTCTTCATCAAGGATACGGTTGATATATTAGTTGGATGGCACATAGATCATACTCAGAAACCTTCACTCACACAGCAGGTGTCTGGTAAGTCTTTTCGCATATATTAGTCATTTAAATACTGTGGGAAGGATTTAGGGTCTTCCAAAGACCAGCTGTTAGACCATTTCTTCACTAATTCAAGAAAAATCATGGCTTGAGGGAATTTTGTGGTTATCAGAATTGAGCATTGTATGTTAGTTAAATTGATTTTTTTCGAAGTAAAATTGTGTAGTTAGTAGTGGGTAGGAGAACAGAGTGTAATGTTGTATCTATGAGAAATTTAAAGGGCTAACCATGAATCATTTGTAGCATGGAGGAAAAGATAGGTGGTGACAATATCCTGAAATTTAAGATGGACTATCTTGGTTATTTGTGATTCTTTTTTTCTTTTCTTCAGAGGTGAAAAAAAAGAAAAGATGAGTGTAGAGAATTGTCATAAATGATAAAGAAATGTTTATGGTTTTGCTTGTTTTCGACTTCCATGAATGATAGCACTACTGATTTTCACAATTCTCTTAGCTTACTTAGTGCCGTGAAGTGCTGAAAATAGGACTTGCTAGTGAGAATGTCTGATCTCATTTTCACACTTTTGATAGCTAGACATGGCCCTGGGTTAGAAAGCTAGGTTGAGGGCTGGGGATGTGGCTCAAGCGGTAGCGTGCTCGCCTGTCATGCGTAGGGCGCTTGGTTGGATCCTCAACACCACATAAAAATGCAAAATAAAGACATTGTGTCCACCTAAAACTAAAACTAAATGAATAAATAAAAGAAAAGAAAGCCGGGTTTATGGTACATATTGGTATTTAAGTCTGAATCATGTGTGTAGTGACAATATAGATGTTAAATCTGCTTAAAAAAAAGAGCATGAGATTTATATTTTAATTTCTGAAGATTGGTTATTTCTGCAGCACTGAAAAATGCCTTTAATCATGATCAGAACAGCATGTTTAACAGTTAGCTGTTCTAATTTTATGACGTAAGGCGTGTTTTTAAGGGTAGGCAACTTAAAAATCCAATACCTTGCTGGGCACAGTGGCACATTTCTATAATCCTGGAGGTTGAGATGGAGGATTACAAGTTTGAATTCAGCCTCTGCAACTTAGCCAGCCTGTTTCTCAAAGAGGACTGGGAATTTGGCTCTGTGGTATAACACTTGCCTAGTATGTGTGAGATTCTAATTCAATCTCCAGTACTGCCAGAAAGAAAGGAAACTAGATACCTTTAAAACAAGGTTCTTGAATCGCTTTTAAATTTTGTTTTTGCCTACTCTTTAACATTTCTTATATGATTCCAAGGGTGGTTGCAGAGTTTGGAGCCATTTTGGGTAGCTGATCTTGCATTTTCTACCACTCTTCTTGGTCAGTTTCTAGAAGACATGGAGGCATATGCTGAGGTGAGTATCTGGAAAGTTAATTCTTAAAATGCCAGTTAAGGAAAAATAAATAAAAATGAAAAACAGAAGTCTCAAAACAGTGCTAGACTTACTTGAAAATAATGTAAGCCACCTGACATTTAAGCAGAAATTACAAGACCATTGCAGTATTGTTTTCGAGCTATCAGAAAGGCTATAAGAAAAATTATAGGCGTGATATTTTGCAAAACTTGAAATACTCGATAGTATTTTTCATAATATATTTTCTGAAGTTCATTCTTATTTTTGTTACCAAAAGAATCTTAAAAGTAAGGCAAATTGATGCTTTTGCGGGTGGTGGTGGGGGATCCCTAAAGACTTTGCTCTCACACATTATGGCATCTAAGCCTTGGCTTCATCCAGGTTGTGCGGCTGTATAAGTGCTCCCATCAAAACAGCCTCATCTCTCTTTTTTTTTTTAATGCCTTTACTACTTCTAGCCAATAGGATTTCACTGCTTTTTACCTGTGCTGATGTTTCCTTTCTTTCAGAGCAAAGCAAGGGAATATTTTGCTTCCACATTTTTTTCTTTGCCTCCAACATGTAGAATGAATGTATTTATTCCTGGCCCACCTTTATAGCTGGTCTGCCTTTCAAAAGACACCTGTGTAGTTTGTAAAGACATTTTTTGGGGGGTTCCATAACATTTAATTCTCTGTAGTTTTTTTTAGTGCTAAATTATGTGTAGATAATATATTGGTTCTAATATTTCATTAGATAATCTTTTCCTTTGAGTGTATCTTATTTCCCCAGGTAGGTGGTACAACTGTGGACTAGTCTTATAATTTTTAAGGCTCTCTCTTTACTTTTCCTGGGCATAATATTGGTGTGGAATACCTAGGTTTTGGTACGTGGCTTAAAGGAGTACCTAAAATAAGATATTAGCAGAAAACCAATTTAGAAATGACAAAGATTTCTAGTTCCATTTATATTTAACTATAGTATATTTTCTGTTATCTTTCTCAATGCCTATGTGTTGGTGTAGGGAGTATTTCCTTAATCTATTTGGTTTCACCTGGGTTTATTTAAATAAAACAAACCCATTTTTATATCTGGAGTCATAAGTATTCTTTTCTCTTAATTTTTGAAAATCTATTGTGAAGTTAATTAACTAACAAATGGGAGGTTTTTTAAAAATTAAAAATACTGGTTAAATAAGAATGCTGTTAATTCATATCTAGGATCTCAGCCATGTGGCCTCTGGGGAATCAGTGGATGAAGACGTTCCTCCCCCATCAGTATCATTACCAAAGCTGGCAGCGCTTCTCCGAGTATTTAGCACTGTGGTGAGGAGCATTGGGGAACGATTCAGCCCAATTCGGGGTCCTCCAATTACTGAGGCATATGTAACAGATGTAAGTGTCTTTAAGAATTTCAGGTGTTGTTCAAAAGCAAAATTGTTTTGTGTTGTGAATGCTTCTCATACCTAGTGAACTGTTACTAACCTTGCATTTGTTTATCATGTATGATATATGTGCCTGGTTACTTTCTAAGCCAGAAAAGCAAGGAAACCCACTCTAGCCCACTTCCCACACCATAAAAAAGTACCACTCTGGAATTTTAAATGTTCACAAAGTTTTCTTTTAGGAGATCTTTCACAAATAAATAAATTGATCTATGAAAGATCTCTTTATTCTTTTTTTAAAATGTACCAATTATTTTGTTTTAAAATTATTGAGTGTTTTTTTTAGCTTTTCAACATATTAAGAATAGTGTACTATAAACAGCTTCAAATTTGGGGCTGGGCTTGTGGTTCAGTGGTGGAATGCTTGCTTAGCATGTGTGAGGCACTGGATTCGATTCTCAGCTCCACATATTAAAAATAACGTTCCATCAACAATTAAAAAATATTAAAAAGAGAGCCTCAAATGTATTTTATTTGAGCTTACAGGATGAAACTCATTGTATCTTTTGATAGCCTGACATTAAAGTCTAAAGATACATAAATTTAAAATACATGGTAGTCTGAGGCTGGCGGTAAAAAAAAGCCAGTTCGTCACACAATGATCCCAAGTCTTAGTTGCACTGCAGTCCAGTGAGTGGTTCAGTTTTTAATAGAGGAGAAATGAACCCCAGTGTACTCTGTTTGAATATCAAAGTAGACCAACATGTCATATAGTCAGAAAAGATTCAATCTAAATGATTAAAACTTTACTGTTTGGATATAACATTAGCTTTTAGGAGTATTTACTTATATATATGCTAAATAAAATGGGATATTAATTATATATAGTTCTTGGTGAGTTAATTGTATATTGGAGCAGAAATGTTAGAGGCTAAAGATAGTTAAACCTTCATGTTATATATTAAACCGTTTAAAATCTGATCAAAATGGTTTTAATATTTGTTTCCCCTTTACTGTTTAAAAGGTGGTTGTTTGAAGACTGTTGGAGTTGAAATTAGGGCATTCAACTCAGATGTAAAACGATAGGAAGGGGACATATTAAATATATATTATTTTATGAGAATCTTTTAGGCATTTGTGAATGATTTTAACAGAATCTTTGTATAGGTTTTAAAAAAAATCCTGTATGTAGTTGCTATTGACTATTACAGAAATATTTTTCAATATCAGTTTGTTCTGTTGTTTTCTTTCCTAAGTTATTTTTATTGGAAATTTGGTACATAAGTGTTGACCATTACAATTCAGAGATTTGCTTGTGTGTGTGTGTGTATCAGAAATTACCTGATTTTTATAATCCTTAATAGGTATTATGTGGCAAGCATAGAAATGCTTACTTTTCAGAAGAGATCATCAGGGGCTGGGGGCATAACTCAGTGGGAGAGCACTTGCCTAGCAAGCATCAGCATGTGAACATCACTGCTAGCTTAAGGAGAACTGGGTGTCTAGTTTTAAAAGATTGGTGACCAAAAGTTGAAGAGCTACATTTCAGTAAGTGTGAGCAGGTTATCCCATGTTAATATTATGAAGACTCTGAGCATTAGCCATGCTGTGACTTTGGGGAGAGATGAAGAAGGGTAATATATAGATGGCAGATTCCATTTTCTGTCACAATAATACTTTGGGGATTTTTCACTTTTTGCATTAAGTAGTAAAGATACTCTTATTACTCAGCTACTGGGATCTAGGAGATTGAGAGACTCCTGGCAAGAAAAGAAGTTAATTTTCAGTTGAAGCTGAGTTAAATAGAAAATATTTTCTTGCTTTGTGGAAGCATGTGAGTTTTTTTAAAAAGCTGCTTGTTTTCCCCATTTGCAGGTTCTGTACAGAGTAATGAGATGTGTGACGGCTGCAAACCAAGTGTTTTTTTCTGAGGCTGTGTTGACAGCTGCTAATGAGTGTGTTGGTGTTTTGCTCGGCAGCTTGGATCCTAGCATGACTATACATTGTGACATGGTCATTACATATGGATTAGACCAACTGGAGAATTGCCAGACTTGTGGTACTGATTATATCATCTCAGTCTTGAATTTACTCACATTGGTATGTGAATTATTGTTTTTGCTGCTTTTTAATGTTTATTTAGGCCCTTAAATTTAAATATGTGTGGAAGAAATTATGGGCTTTAAAAAATTTATTAATGACTTTTTTTTAGTGCATTGAAAAGTCTTGTTTTTATAATCTTTTAGGCTTTTTTTCTAGTATCTGTTAACTTATAGAAATAGCTCATCTCAGCATAGCTTTACCTTTTTTTTCCCATCTCAGCCTCTTCAATACCCCTAATAAGTACTATATGAGAGAAAGTACTTGATAGCTATTTTGAAAGACTGTTGTGTTTTGTTTTCCATATAAAACTTCTTTTATAGTTTTTATTCCTTTAATTTCTTTTTTTTTTTTCCTTTAATTTCTTAACCATAAATAACTCCCACCTTTCATTATGATCATTCTAAAACACAAAAAAATGGAATAGCATATTGGATTGCTGCATACTTGGTACTCAGTTTCTATAATTAGAAACACATGGCCCATCTGGTTTCATCTAGGCTGCTAACCCTGCCCCCTCATTGCGGCCCTTCATCTCCAACTGTATTTGTTATTTTTAAGAATATTCTAGATGACATTCTGCTGAATATTTATACCAAAGTTATGCTTAATTTTTTTGCAGACCAAAGATTTAACCCAGGGATTCTTCACTACTGAGCTTTTTGGTTTTTTACTTTGCGACAGGGTCTCACTAAGTTGAGACCTTTTGGTTTTTTACTTTGCGACAGGGTCTCACTAAGTTGTCTAGGGCCTCTCTGAGTTACTGAGGCTGGCCTTGAACTTTCATTTCTCTTGTCTCAGTCTCCTGAGCCACTGGGATTACAGGCATGTTCCACCACAACTGACATCCAATTGTGTTTATTATTTTAAAGAAAATTCTAGATGACATTCGGCAGAACATTTCTGCCAAAGTTATACTAGTTTTGCTAGTGTTAAAAAAAAAAAATATCCTCATGTTTTACTGTAAAATGCATGTTTCCTATTTGGATGTCTAAACACTTTAATGTCACTGTGAAAAGCCCTTGAAATATAGCTTAGTTTTGTTAACTTTTTTAAATCAATAGACTTTATTTTTTAGAGCAGTTTTTAGGCTTACAGAAAAATTGTGCAGGAAGTATAGGATTTTTATATATCCTCTCCTCCAGCAGTGTCATCCTTTATTAACATTTTGTGCTAGAGTGGTATGTTTGTTAAAATTGATGAGCAGTATTATACATTGTGTTCACTCTGTTGTACATTTTAGGGGGTCCCTCCCCCTGTGCCATTCTGGGGGTGAAATATAGGGCATTACACATGCTAGGCCAGTGCTTTATCACTGAGCTACATTCCCAGCCCTATTCTGTTTTACTTTGAGACAGGGTCTTACTGTGTGGCCCATTCTGGCCTTGAATTTATTAGTCCTCCTGTCTTCTCAGCCTCCCTAGTAGCTGGGATTATAGGCACATGCCAGTGCTTCTGGCCATTTTATGAGTTTTAACAGATGTATAGTGACAAATATTCATTATTACAGTACCATACATAGTAGTTTCACTGCTCTAGAAATCCCTGGTGTTCCAACTAATCATATCTTTTACTTTCTTCAACTCAAACTCTTGGCAGTCCCTGACCTTTTTACTTTCTCCATAGTTTTGCTTTTTTAGAAGGTCATGTAGTTGGAATCATGCAGTAATAGCCTACCCTCCATTTTTACAAAGGCATTTTAATAAACAAAATTCTGATTCTTTCAAAAGCATTTAAAAATTCATACTACTTGAAATTAAAGGTATAGGCTAGGAATTTATCTTCTGACTTATCATTCAGTAATTGTCTGTCTTCTCTTCCTCCTCTGCTGGAATCCACCCAAGCTGACACCTAAATGGCAGAACCTTCAATTTCCCTTTGGTTATCTTTCTTCTCTGATTGCTTCTTCTTTTCAGCCTTTAGATTTTGCTATTTTGCTTCCAGTGTTTTCTATTGGTACATTTCACTCCTGCAAATGCCAGAGAATTAGTGTCTTTGCTGCCAAGATATATAGCAGCAGGGGCATCTATTAAAGAACTTTCTTCCACTTCATGGTGGGCCAACTCTGACTGAGTTCACTCCTGATCAGCATAGTCCCCCAGAAAAGTACATGAGACGGGGCTGGAAGTTTAGGTCCTGGGAGTTCAAAGGTCTGACAGTTGCGGTGACGGATCCTCCAGAACCAGGCTCGACACCATCCAGAACGCGTACACCTAGTAATAGCCTTTTAGGTTGCCTTCTTTCACTTAGCAGTATGCACTTAAAATTTCTCCATGTCTTTTTGTGACCTGATAAGCTCATTTGAAAAATTTTATTCTTTTAGATTGTTGAACAGATAAATACAAAACTTCCATCATCATTTGTAGAAAAGCTGTTTATACCATCATCTAAACTCCTGTTTTTACGATATCATAAAGAAAAAGAGGTAAGTGATACCTTGACAATGACTTAAAATAACTTCCATCATTGAAGAGTTGGACTTATGTTGCTTAGTATGCTACATAAGTGAAACTGAATGAAATATTTCATTTAGAATAGTGATTGAAATGATTACTTTAATATGTATTATTGTAATATATACCTTAATGATGTGCCAGATAATCTTCACATTGTTTTAGTAAATTTTCTTGAAGATAAAAACAGTAGATGTATTTATAAAGTTATAATTTCAGAAGTACTGTGTGTTTTGAAAATAAAAGTTATTAGCTTCTCAGCTAACCCCTATTCATATCCACTACAGACTTTCCAAGTAGAGGCAGGAAAATCAAGTTGGGTGTGGTGTCTGATGGCTGTAATCCCAGCAACTGGGGAAGCTGAGATAGGAATGTCATAAGTTCGAGACCATCTTTAGTGAGACCCTATCTCAAAATAAAAAGACCTAAGGATGTGACTGACTAGTTAATAGCCCTCAGTTAAATCCCCAGTACCATTAAGAAAACAGTCTGGGGATATAGCTCAGTGGTAGAGCATCTTTGGGTTTAAACCTCAGTAATATTACCCACCATCCAAGGAGGGGGGGAAATCAATCTTACACTGCCATTTGTACATGTCTTTTGATGTTGACCTTGTTTTAAACATGGCTATTTAAGAAATTTGATATTGGCAGTTTTGATTCCCAGGTATGGTGGTGAATGCCTGTAATCCCAGCAACTTGGGAAGCTGAGGCCAGAGGAGTGTAACCTCAAGGCCAGCCTCAACAACTTAGCAAGGCTCTATCTCAAAATAAAAAGGATTGAGAATGTAGAGCATTCAGAGTGGTAGAGCACCTTGGGTTTAATCCCTAGTACTACAAAATCAAAGCAAAAATAAAAAAAAAAAAAAAAATTTTTTTTTTTTTGCTAATCACTAATGTGTTTAAGTTCCCTAGAGGTAGGTTTAAAAAAAAAAAAAAAAACAACAGCTAACAGTTTTAGGTGATCTTGACTGTATCAGTCTTAAATTGATGTGTATCATCAGCACTATGCAGATAGTGATTTGTTTCCCATATAATTTTACAAGATTTATTTTCTGTTATCACTTCCCTGAATTTCTCTTTCTCAGGTTGTTGCTGTAGCTCATGCTGTTTATCAAGCAGTGCTCAGCTTGAAGAATATTCCTGTTTTGGAGACTGCCTATAAATTAATTTTGGGAGAAATGACTTGTGCCCTAAACAACCTGCTACATAGTCTACAACTTCCTGATGCTTGTTCAGAAATAAAACATGAAGCTTTTAAGAATCATGTATTCAATGTAGACAATGCAAAATTTGTGGTCATATTTGACCTTAGTGCCCTGACTACAATTGGAAATGCTAAAAACTCATTAATCGGGGTGAGTTCCTAATTGTAAGGACCGTTTTTATGTCTGGTTAAGCCTTCTTGCATATTTACATATTTTATTTAATATCATGTTATTATGTCAGCAGAAACAGTCTGTAGCAAATGGCCATACTTAGGACATGCACGGATAAATGAAATTGGCAGGAATGTTTTCGTGTCATTGGATATAGCTGTTTTCCTTTAAACAAATATTTTATATTTCTTCAAAATATTTTTTCATGAATTTCTCCTATAACAATAGCAGCTTAGGAAAAATTTGTCAGCATTTTCCATAGCTCAAATGTGTGTTTTTTTAAAAAAATTATTTATTGTTTAATTCATTTAATGTACAGTCTCTTTCTTGCTCTGATACTTTTTTCCTTTCCTTTTCCTCCACCAAAGATAGTACTTACCTGTGGTCTTATATTTTAATTGCCTGTTTTTCTCTAGGAATATTTATGTATTCTTTTTTAGAATAACAATAAAGGTTTGTTTTTTCCTTTAAGAAATTTAAAGTAGCCCTGCTTTTGATTTATAATTATTGCCTGTGGTGTATATCTTCCTCCTTTTGAACCTTGCAGAGTTGAAAACATTAATTTTAATAGAAAGTATTGTGATATAATTAAGGAATGTTTTCTAAGAGAAGACAGCAAAGTCATATCTCATCTTTTTGTGTTTGCTCCCCATATTGTGTGACCAGGTTGCCTTGTACCATCTCACAGCTGCTGCTTCTCTCATAGCCAGTGTCAGATTATGTTTGGGTGCTTTATTAGACTTTTCCCTTCTTTATATACAAAAGCTTGATCTTTGAGGAATTCACATTGTGTCCAGATTAGAGGAGGTTTGTGTCCCTTATTCTGGAAACAAGGGGAGAAAGGATGAGAAGAGTGCAATCAGGTGGAATGGAGTTTCTTAGCAGCAGAAAAGGAAAGGATGGAAAAGGCATAAAGTTCAGAGATGTGCCTTGTTTTGTTTTTGACAGGGCACTTTGCTATTTGAAGTGTGTCAAAAAATTAAGGAAGTGCAGGCTATCATACCAAAAGGTAGAAAGGGCTTTGCTTAGATTTTGGACTGTGGGCCAAATGCAGTCCAGCTCCTGTTTTTTTTTTAAATCTCTACTAAGGTTTATTTTACATATTATGCAGTTCTCATTTAAATTGTACAATTGAGTGAATTTTAGTGTGTTAGGAATTGTGTGATCATCACCACTCTGCATCTGTTTTGTAAAGTTGTATCAGGACACATCAGTTCTCATTCCTATGTTTTGTCTGTAGCTGTTCCTCAGTGTAGTGGCAGAGTTGAGGAGTTGTCACGTTATAACAGATGCTCTACAGCCTGCAAAGCCTAACATTTGCTGTCTTAATCTTTAGAAAAACTGTTTGTAGAGACCCCAGGTTTAGTGCGATTATTTCCAGATCTAAATTTTATTTTTGTTTTAGAAATGTCTACAACTGGGTGCAGTAATGGGCACCTGTAGTTCCATCTACTTGGAAAGCTGAGTTAAGATTGCTTGAGCCCAGGAGTTCAAGACCAGACTGGGCAACATAGCGAGACCCCATCTCAAAAAATAGGGTCCAGACTTATTTTGAAGGATAAACTCTTTGTATGCTGGTGTGTGTCTTGGAGGGAGAATAAATATACTTTCTTTCGTATACTGTCAGATGTGGGCGCTGTCTCCAACTGTCTTTGCACTTCTGAGTAAGAATCTGATGATTGTGCACAGTGACCTGGCTGTTCACTTCCCTGCCATTCAGTATGCAGTCCTCTACACGTTGTATTCCCATTGTACCAGGTATTGTACTGACAAACCTTTCATAAGAAAAAAAAATTATTTTTTAAACTTGCTTGTTTCTTTTTTAATTGAAGATGAAATGGTGAGCCATACTTTTGTCTTTCAGGCATGATCACTTTATATCTAGTAGCCTTAGTTCTTCCTCCCCGTCTTTGTTTGATGGAGCTGTGATTAGTACTGTAACTACAGCTACAAAGAAACATTTCTCAATTATATTAAATCTTCTGGGAATATTGCTGAAGAAAGATAACCTTAACCAGGATACAAGGTAACTAATTAATAATTTTTAATGTTAACTCTTCCAGACTATTTTCATTCACCTTTATAATTTGGAAATTAGAAATGTTGATTACAGAGGTGAGAGAGCAGTGTCTTCATTGTAAAACACTTTATAATTTGGTTTTATTACTTTATATTCTTTGCTACAATTTAAGCTACTTTGGGGAGGTTTTCTTAAAAGGCACCCCACCATTTTGTAAAAGCAAGGTTTGTAATTTGAACTTTTGTTATTGACATCTTTAGAAAAACCAACATTAAGAAAAAGAGAGTTCTTTTGTATTTTTTTTTTTTTTAAATATGAAATCAAGTGTTTATTTTGTTTCAGGAAACTGTTAATGACTTGGGCTTTGGAAGTGGCTGTTTTAATGAAGAAGTCGGAAACATATGCACCTTTGTTCTCTCTTCCATCTTTTCATAAATTTTCCAAAGGCCTTTTAGCCAACAGTAAGAGACTCAGATGTTTTACTTTTTATCAGCCCTTAAAAAGAAATAGTTGATGATGGAAGTAGACAGTTGAGCACTTCCCCTGACCTAAAGGTTTATAATCCTCATTTTAATGACATTTATACAATCAGGCTTGTTTTTTTTTTTTTTTATTTGTAAGTATTTGAAAACAAAATTGTTTTAAGTGATACATTTTTAAGCTTATGTGAATGTTAATACATTCCATGTAGTCTTCAATTTTCCCCCAGAAAAAGTTTTGTATGAAGATGGGTTAGCTTAAGTGAATTTTGTTCAATGTATCATTTTCCTAAATGTTACCACAATGAGAATTCCAGGCAACAGTGCCTATAGTCTATAGCAGGTGTTCCCTGTTTGTTGACTCTATGAATGGATTCAGAAAATTAAGACATTGGGTGTGTGATTTCTGTGGTGCACTGAAAGTAAGTTGTCTTTTCATTTTTCATAGCCCTTGTTGAAGATGTGAATATCTGTCTGCAGGCATGCAGCAGTCTGCA
Organism: Marmota flaviventris; assembly: GCF_047511675.1. Taxonomy (NCBI): domain Eukaryota; kingdom Metazoa; phylum Chordata; class Mammalia; order Rodentia; family Sciuridae; genus Marmota; species Marmota flaviventris. Next base: position 12,973,469 of record NC_092516.1, on the reverse strand, counting down.
TGCTCTGTCCTCCTCTTTGCCAGACGATCTCTTGCAGAGGTATGAACTAGAGACTGTGTCTTCTGACTCTGCCCTAATGATATAGGAATGTTACCACATCTGCTTTGTCCTTTTCCTTTTTCATAGGTGTGTTGATGTTTGCCGTGTTCAACTAGTCCATAGTGGAACTCGCATTCGACAAGCCTTTGGAAAGCTGTTGAAGTCAATTCCTTTAGATGTTGTTCTAAGGTAAAACAATATTTTTTGGAGCACTGTAATTTTACTACCTAAAAAACGTGTAGTTTAGGAAAAGGCAAATTGCCATATTAGTGTATTAGTACCACTTCTCACATAGTGCCTCTTCTCAATGATTAAGAGGTTCCAACATCTCTGTGTTCATTTTAAAGTCAGTTTTATCTTTTTTACTTCAACTTAGGAGATAGCCATTTACAGGATGTGTTGATCTTTTATCCAAAATATTTTGCTTGACAATGGTTTCATTTTCTGTCTACAGCAATAACAATCATACAGAAATTCAAGAAATTTCTTTAGCATTAAGAAGTCACATGAGTAAAGCACCAAGTAATACATTCCATCCACAAGATTTCTCTGATGTTATTAGTTTTATTTTGTATGGGAATTCTCATAGAACAGGGTAAGACATTTCTTTGACTATTTCTTCTGGAAAAAGTGATTTTTTTTTAGGAATATCTTGATCTTACACCAAGTTTTGAGGAGAAAATGGGTCCAATGTGGCAAGATAGAAAGTAACAATCTTCTCAAGTGGGTCATTTTAGTTTTCATCAATAGGAAATTTGCTTTGAAGATAGCATCTGTAGAAACAAAAGTGGCCCTTGAAATTCAGTGGTGAAATTGATTGACAGTAAGTGATATGATTGTCCTCAACACTTTGGGGAGTGGGTGGGGGCAGAGATACTGTGAAAATGCTTGGTTTCATTGGATGAGTTTTATCTTGTCCACCAAATTGTCATGAGCCATTTACCCTGATAATTCACCCATACCACCCCATCTGCTTTAACAAAGATTTTAAAATGAGAGATGAGAATATAGTGCCCCCCAATTTCATAGGTTTTGTCTTATTTTTGTAGAAAAAAATTGTAGTTCATTCCATTCCCCTTGTAATTGTTTTGGATGTTTAAAATGAAGTTGTTATTGTTTGTTAAATATGAAACTGTTTTTCCCAGGAAGGACAATTGGTTAGAAAGATTGTTCTATAGCTGCCAGAGACTGGATAAACGTGACCAATCAACAATTCCCCGCAACCTTCTAAAGACTGATGCTGTGCTTTGGCAGTGGGCTATTTGGGAAGCAGCACAGTTCACCGTCCTTTCTAAGTTGAGAACTCCATTAGGCAGAGCTCAGGATACCTTCCAGACAATTGAAGGTAACCAGCTCTTCTTGCTCTTGGAACTTTGCAATGCAGATAACTTTCAAAGATTTAGAATCAGATATGATGAATTTATCTGTTAAAATAAAGATTGGAGAGTATATGTTTTTTTTCTTTGCATCTTGTAAGTAATTTTTAGGTAAATTTGTTAGAATAAGATTTCATTGAGCTGGACAAAGTGGATCATGCCTATAATCCCAGCTATGTAGGAGGCTGAGGCAGCAAGTTCGAGACCAGCCTTGGCAATTTGGAGACACCCTGTCTTAATAAGTGAAAATGGGATGCCGTTGTAGCTCAGTAGTAGAGCGCCCTTGGTTCAATCACCGGTTTGGGGGGGTGAGAAAAGGATCAGCTTTCATTGAATAACTATATTGGGTACTGGAGTTTCTCTTTTTGTTCAAAACCTTAGGGGATTTATATGGAGAAACCATCTTTTCCCCCTAAAATTAAAAATCATCTTTATGTTGGGATTTTTAATTTCTTAAATGATGGATAGACAAGCAGAGAGGGTTCCCACTTACTTATAGATAAAACCTTAAAAGAATAATTTTACTTTAGAATGTTGTTTTTGCTTTTAGGTATCATTAGAAGTCTTGCAGCTCACACGTTAAACCCTGATCAAGATGTTAGCCAGTGGACAACTGCTGACAATGATGAGGGGCACAGTAGCAACCAGCTTAGACTTGTTCTTCTTCTCCAGTATCTGGAAAATTTGGAGAAATTAATGTATAATGCATATGAAGGGTGTGCTAATGCCTTAACATCACCACCTAAGGTTGGTTTCAGTGGGATAGTGTTGCCTTGTAGCAGCTGCACTGTCAAACATGGTACTATATACAAAGCTGAAATCACTATAGATTTGTGTGCGTGTGTGTGTCTGTGTGTGTGTATTTGTGAGATCTATACCTGTAATTTGAACCAGTGCTGAACTCTTCTTTCCTTTCATGATTAAGGTCATAAGGACTTTTTTCTATACCAATCGTCAGACTTGTCAGGACTGGCTAACCAGGATCCGCCTGTCCATTATGAGGGTTGGATTGTTGGCAGGCCAGCCTGCTGTGACAGTAAGACACGGCTTTGATTTGCTTACAGAAATGAAGACAAATAGTCTGTCTCAGGTAAAGGATGTGTTGGGGATTCATTTTAAATCTTCATTGGAGAAAGTTGGGTTTAATTTATTTGCTATGACTTAAACTTTAGGTAAAATAAGCTAAAACTTATTTCCAAAGCTTGCAAAAGGGAAAACTGCCAAAGTCACCTATTTATGTTTTCCAAATAAAACATACTGAAAATGTGCACATCGTATGCTTAAGGGCTGGGGCTTTAAGGGTAATTATAAGAAATTTTTCTGTGAAAAAAATAATTTTATAATGTAGGTAAAAATGCTTGAGTAATTTTGTTACATGTATGTTTACAATAACTGCAATCCAAAACTAATAAAATATTTACTAATCTAATGTCAGTATTCAAAGACACAAAGTTAATCATTCATTAATTCATGTTTGTTTCTTTTTAATGTCTACTTTTTGTTTACTCAAAGTATAACTACTAGAGAAGCCATAGGTTAAATATTTAGCAACTTTTGTTTTCTTAGTTCATATAATTTATTGTAGTTTGGTACTAAACAGCATTATATAAGTTATTGCCCCATCAGGAAAAATAAAACATACCATGATTGTCAAAGGTAGATGTAGGTCTAAGTTTTAGAACAAAGAAGAATGTGAAACTAAGAAGAGGAAATAAAAAAGCAATCAATCACTCATGGTGACCACAAGAAGAAACCCAAAAGAGAGTCTCTCTTTTACAGATATTGATTTTCTTCTCTAAATTAATAAAAATTATTTTGACATAAATTATACTTTAAAAAACTAGAAACTCTTCAAGTAACTACAAATATGTTTTTGTTTACTTTAAAAATGTAGGCAACTTTTTTGAGGGGAGAACGTAAAAGCTAATACCCATGTGCTGCTAAAGTTCTGTCATTAATCTTTTTTTTTTAAGTTTGTAGATGGACACAATACCTTTATTTTTTATGCGGTGCTGAGAATCAAACCCAGTGCCTCACACATGCTAGGCAAGTGCTCTACCACTGAGCCACAACCTCAGCCCTATCATTCACCATTTGTTGTGTTTTTTTCCCCTCTTCACATTTTTTTGAAGTGGGTGCGTTAAAGTTATACATAATGATGGGATTGGTTGTTACATATTTATACATGCACACAATATAACAATATAACTTGATCAATATCATTCCCCATCCTTCTGTCCTTCCTCTCTGCTCTTTACTCACTTGTCGCTTTTATTGTGACTTTTAAGAACTGTAAGTTAATAATGTGAAAATATTTGGTAAAAACATTTGACCTTAGGCTTAGTTTGTGATGAGTAGTTGTAAATTTAGTAGGGTTTTGCTTTGTTATGTTTGTGGTTCCGCAGGGCCTTGTGCACACTAGGCAAGCACTATACCACTGAGTTACACCCCCAGCTGGAATTTGAATTTTGATGGTATTGAGGTCTGTGATAAATTTTTCTAAATGCTATTTTCAGGGGAATGAATTGGAAGTAACCATTATGATGGTGGTAGAAGCACTGTGTGAACTTCATTGTCCTGAAGCTATACAGGGAATTGCTGTCTGGTCATCTTCCATTGTTGGGAAAAATCTTCTCTGGATTAACTCGGTGGCCCAGCAGGCTGAAGGGAGGTAAGTTGGAAGAAAAGAAATTGATAATAGGATTGCTTTGTGTTTAAATCCTTTGTATTGCTGGCTAGCATTGTAGTTAAATGTTAAAGCAGCTTTGTTCAATTTTAGTAGTAAACTTCTGATAAAATCATTTCACTAGAAGGCAACTCAGTCTGTTCTTTAATTAGCAGCATTACTGGAATGCCATTCTTATTTAGGAATTAGTGAGAGACCTTGCTGGAAAACAAAGTCTGCCAGTCATTTGTTTTATAAATGCTTTTAAATCAGATCCTGGTACAATTTACCCTGTATTGCTAGAGTATTTCTCATTAGTACTGTGAACTGTACATTTAAACTCATTTGATTTCCTAGGTAAAGGAAGATATACCATAGTAATCCCTGTCTATTTATGTTAATTCAAATAAATCTTGAAAATTTGGGAAAATAAAGAAATAATTGCTCATCATTTTCCCGTTAACTTTGATTTTGTTTGTAAGACTTTCATGTGTAGTATTTTCCTCTTCACAGAAACAGCCCAGGCACATATTTCTGATTACTTTCTTTGAATTCATTCCTACAAGGTGTTTACTAGAAGGAAGGCTGTAGACCAGATGACTTATGAAACAGAATATTGCTAAGTTACTTCACAGAGAAGATGACTCTGATTTATGTCATTAACCATATAGTATCCCATTTCCTTTCATCTTTATGAATACTGAGGGTCACTGAAAAACAAGATTCCTGCCACCAAGAATGAAAATACTTGTACTTCATTAATGTATAGTGGTAGAACTTTTTCCATTGAGCATTTGTGGTATTTCAGAGCATGGATTATGTCTTCATGGGCCTCTCATTTTTACCCTTTATTTGTGAGATTTTATTATACACTAAGATTGTTGATGCTATCCAGTTTCTTGATTTGTAAATTTGTTTGTAGTACACATTGTATTTTGGATACCCAGAATGTCATTACGTATAGATTTGTTACTTCATGGATTATTCTTTTGCATTTTTTTCTTCTTTGTAGACTTTATACACATAGATACCAGTTATTTCTCGGTGTTCTCTACACTCATATTTTACAATAGTATTTTACACTCTCATTTTTTCAATATTTCACTGTCTCTGAATTCATTTTCATTTGTTGTGAGGGAGAGATCCTAATTATCCCTTTTTCCCAGCTGTTAATTCATCTTAGTTCAATTCAGTAAGTAATTTGTTCTTTCACCTTTTTGGGAGGAAGTGAAGGAGGGCATTTATAATAAGACTGCTTCAATTTGCATTTAAGGTTTGAAAAAGCCTCTGTGGAATACCAGGAGCACCTCTGTGCCATGACAGGTGTCGATTGCTGCATTTCCAGCTTTGACAAATCTGTTCTCACGTTGGCGAATGTTGGACGCAACAGTGCCAGTCCCAAACATTCTCTGAATGGTGAGCAAAAGTTATAGTCATGTATTTTGTGTTGATAGTTTTAGTATGTGTTTTCGGGTTCTGTGCTTTTTGATATATTCACAATGTTCTGGTTCTCTCCTAATTTTATGAAATATTTCACTCAGGTGAATCCAGGAAAACTGTGCTGTCCAAACCAACTGACTCTTCCCCTGAGGTTATAAATTATTTAGGAAATAAAGCATGTGAATGCTACATTTCAATTGCTGATTGGGCGGCTGTACAGGAGTGGCAGAATGCAATCCATGACTTGAAGAAGAGCACCAGTAGTACTTCCCTCAACCTGAAAGCTGATTTCAACTATATAAAGTAAGGACTTTTTCTTTTCATTTATTAATTATAATACTTAACCTTGTTAAAATGAATTTTCAAACAACTGTAAAATCTTATTCTGCAGCAGAGAAATATTAAAATTGGTCATAACTACTCATACATGATTATATTTCTGATAATACTATCATTGTAAACTAACAACAGTGGGAACCCAACACTGGAGGAGGGGAAGGTATTTGTGCAATGAGAAGTAGACCAGTAAATATTAAATTAATATTTTTAATGAACAAGTTGCTTAAAATGTTTGGTTTACTATATTTTATCACTGCTTTAGAAATTTATCACTGCTTTAGAAAGGATCGCATATGATGCCTTTTTTCTAAATTAGTTTTGAATACATACAAGCATTTGTTTTAATGAAATGTTTGTGAACATCTGTAAATTAAACTCTTTGTTTTCTTCTCATTCTTCTGTTCACTGATTAATCCTGTGATTGAAAATTAAGTACTCACTGTATCTCTGAGAGTATCCAGACACATGGTTGGAAGGATAAAGGTCACTGGACTTTGTATGCTATCCTTACCTTCCCCTGGTAAACAGGTTAATGGGTAATTCTTCACTGAGCAGTGGGATAGAGTAGGACATAAAACAGACATGCATCCTAACCTTTTAAAACAGAGGTTGAAGAAAACAGAGAAAGTACATTGACAGAGGGATTGATTAGACCTCACCTCTCTGTGCCTCAAGGAGAACAGTTAAACTTGAACACAGACATAGTTTGAATGTGCATGTGGAAGATTATATTAATGGTAGAGAAAACTAACGCCTATGGAGTCAGTCATTAGCTGACAGCATAGAACCATACATAGTGGGGACATGAGGTACCTGCCCTAGATAAGATCCCAGCCCCTGTAGTGGCAGGAATGATACGTGTGTTGGTCACCAAATCTTAACAATTCACCATGCTCAGTAGTCAAGCTCACCTGAAGCCAGTGGTTGTACTGATGTCCGTAGCAGCAGGGACAAAGTACATCACATGGTGAACATTTCTAGTGCTGACTTCAGGCTAAGTGGTAAGGGAAGGGACACAGTGAGGGGGGATAGGCAAAAGTAGAAGAAAGACTGAGAAACCCAAGTCTGTTCTGGTTGGACAGTGGCTGTATGAGATTGGGAACAGAATGAGGACTAGTAAGTAGTGATATGGAGCCTGGAGGGTGAGACTCTTATCTTGGCCTTGATGCTGCAGGGCATAGGAAAGTTTCAGAGGTGTCCTCATTTCCCAGATAGAGTGAGGAATGGGAAGGAAGAACTCTTCAAAGAAGATATGGGTTTGAGGAAGAACAGTGAAAAGAAGAGTTGGGGGAAGGGATGCCAGAGGTAAAAGAAGGCAGGAAATTAAATGAGGCGCAGGCTGAGATGAGAGACCTCCAGGGCCTCAGGCTTTAGATGGGAGGTGAGGCCTGTGGGGCTCCAAGGGACAAGTTGGAGACAAGGTGTGTTGAAGCCACCGTGTGCAGTGTGTTGAATAGGCTTCCCAGGAGAATAGTCTGCAACACATGGAAAGAGGGAGGAGAGAGAGAGAGGGATGAGCACGTCAACTGAATGTTTTGTGATTTTCCTGTTGTCACTCTCATTTCAGTGGTAATTAAGATGGTAGTCACATCTTCAAAATAAAAATGTTAACATAATTTTTGAAAGACCTTTCTTCAGAATAATGCTGCCCACCAGGCTTTTTTCTAGAACTTGTTCTTTTTTCCGGTGGGTCTGTGGGCTAGATGGGGTGTAACACAAGCTGACCAATATCTTAATTACAGATCACTAAGCAGCTTTGAGTCTGGAGAATTTGTTGAATGCACTGAGCAATTAGAATTGTTACCAGGAGAAAATATCAATCTGCTCGCTGGAGGATCTAAAGAAAAAATAGGTATTTGAGAAAATAATTTTATATTAATATTTTTAAGTTGCTCAAAATGTTTGGTTTACTATATTTTACTAGACAATTCGGAATTTATTGTACATTTCTTTGGGGGTACTAACCCATGTGAGTGAAACTATAAATTTTAGGATTCTATTAACATTTGATTTGGTAAATGAAAAACAGTTAAAAAATTGTGTAAAGTAAAAGAAGCTATATATTTTGAGATTTGTTTAGAGATACTTTGAAGTTTATGTAGACATTTTATTGGAAAGGGTACAAAGCAGTGTGTAAGGTAAATATTTTTCTTGATTTTTGTCTTAGTGGTACACTAAGACCTTTGTTACAAGTGGAATATTTTGTAAAATATTAGTTTCATGTGTTAATATTAGGTAGTCATTTGTTGATTAGATCTAGATTTGCATCTTTAAATAGTAGGTAGAGTTAGAGATTTTTTTGAAATACTTTTTAGTTGTTGATGGAACTATATATTTTTTATTTATTTGTGGTCCTGAGGATTGAACCTAATGCCTCACGCATGCTGGCCAAGCACTCTACCACTGAGCTATAACCCCAGCCCCTGACTTATAGAGTTTTTAGGGGAGTGGTGTTTAATTCCTTTTTATTTATTTTTATTTATATATTTTGAGGTACTGGGAATGAAACCCAGGGCCTCACATGTGCTAGATGAGTGCCCTACTGCTGAGCTACATACTCAGCCCTGTGAGGTATAATTTTATAGGAAGTAAAAATGTTTATATAACTATCAGAAATGCTTAATTACAGTGTTCAGCCACCTGAACTGAAAAATGAAAGAAAGTATTCATTAGTGATTTTTTTAAAGTACTATCAAAATACATTATCACTCTTTTTTTTTCTTCCTAAATATTTATTTTTTAGTTGTATTTGAACACAGTATCTCCATTTTATTTATTTATGTGGTGCTGAGGATCGAACCCAGGGCCTCTCACGTGTGAGGCGAGTGCTCTATGCTGAGCCACCCGAGCCCCATTATCACTCTTGTTTACTTAAAGCAAGTTAATGAAATTTGTTTGATTTCTTTAGATATGAAAAAACTACTTCCTAACATGTTAAGCCCAGATCCAAGGGAACTTCAGAAATCCATTGAAGTTCAGTTGTTGAGAAGCTCTGTTTGTTTGGCAACTGCTTTAAACCACATAGAACAGGATCAGAAGTGGCAATCTGTAACCGAGTAAGTTCATTCTGAAGGAGGTAAATGTGCATTATATGTATCATATGATGAGTGTGCCTACTTGGGACCGAGGCAGTCAGTCAGGAGGAGACAGTTGCTGGATTGCTAAATACCAGTCCTGATAGCTTAATTTTAGTTGTGGAAGTCATACCATATATGAATGTCATGCACCAATACATACTTATGCTGAAACTAAATAAAAATTCCCAAAAGCAAATGTCTTGACTTATTTATCTCTTTTACTATGGAGCAGGCTACTCATCTTACTCTTTCCAATTTTTGATGCCAAATGATAGCATCTTAACAACTGCATTATTACTTCAGTGGTTACAAGTTGAAGAATTTCATTAATTAATTGACAGTAAATATTTTCTTTCAGAAATGTGGTAAAGTACTTGAAGCAAACCTCTCGCATAGCTATTGGACCACTGAGACTTTCTACATTAACCGTTTCCCAGTCCTTGCCCGTTCTGAGTACCTTGCAGCTCTACTGCTCATCTGCTTTGGAGAACACAGTTTCTAATAGACTTTCAACAGAGGTGTGTAGAAGTATATTTTTTTAATTTTCTGAATAATAATAGGTATTAGTATAGAACAAAACTTTATTTTTGAGTTTTTAAAATAGCATTTATAGTTAGGCAAACTAGTAAATTCAGAAATTTAAAATACCATTTTAAGGCAGATTTTCATTTTGAGAAGAAGAACCTAAGATACTAATCTCAGGAATGGCTAATTGGTTTATTTTTCCTTTTTCTCCTCCCCCGCCCTCCCCTCAGGTGGAGGGTAGTATACTAAAGATATTTCCTGGAGGCAAATTATTATTTGCGTGTGAATCAAGGATAAAACCCCTCCTCCCAAATAGGGGAAAGTTCACTCAAATACAGGGGGCCTTTTCCACAAGAATTATAATTTATGAGAATCTGTTATAAAGCAGTAGTTTTAATGTTCCTGTAATTTAGCTTCTGCTTTATATAGAAATGTGCTTACTTTATTGGCAAATATATTGATAAGTTGAACTCATTAATATGTATTTATTTTTTTTATAAAAGTTTCCATTAGCATGTACTTGCCTCTTGTGCTGGAAGGTACGTGATGGAAGAGGATAGCTTAGTGGATGAAACTGAAATACGTCTGAAGCAGCTGATTGTGTTGGAGACTTGGACTTATTAGCAGTGTGTCCACAAATATGCAGGGAGCAATGTTTTTACATTAAGCAATCTTGGCTTTTCTCTGGCAGGACTGTCTTATTCCCCTCTTCAGTGAAGCTTTGCGTTCATGCAAACAGCACGACGTGAGGCCATGGATGGAGGCCTTAAGATACACTATGTACCAGAATCAGTTGTTGGAGAAAATTAAAGGTAAGTTGTCTTCTTTTTCTGAAAATAGATTTATTGGCATACAACTCATTCATTTAAAGTGTACAGTTTGATGAATTTGGGCCTATCTTTCTTATGTCTACCAATACAAGATTCAAAACAGTTACCTCCCCCTAGAAAGTGCCCTTATTTCTTCAGTCTTCTCATAATTCACCTGGTCCCGAGCAGTTACTGATTTGCTTTCTGTCACTATAAAATAGATTTGTCTTTGTTGCTGTTTTATGTAATGTAATCATAGAATGTGCTCTCCTGTGTCTGACTTCTCTTCACTCATGTTAAATGTATCAGTAATAAGGTACCCTTTTTTTTTTGGGGGGGGGTAGTATTACATTGTATAAATGTATCACCATTTGCTTGTCTCTACATCCTTTGATGGAAATTTGTTTTCTTTTTTTCCTAATTGGGCAGTTAAGAATGGAACAACTATGAACAGTCATGTACAAGTCTTTGGGTGGACATATATTTGTGTTTCTCTTGAGAAGATGCCTAGGAGTGAGATTCTTGGGTCTTGTGACTCTATAGCGTACCAGTTTCTTAGAAAGTGGTTGTATATTTTATATTCTTTTGGTATCTTAAAAAAAAGTTCCATTTGTTCTACATCATTGGAATTGTTGGTCTATTTATTTATTTATTTGGGTACTGGTGATTGAACCGAGAGGTAATTAACCACTGAACCACATCTCCAGCTCTTTTTAAAATATTTTATTAAAGGCAGGGTCTTACTGAGTTGCTAAGTGCCTCACTAAGTTGCTGAAACTCACTTTGAACTTGTGATTCTCCTGCCCCAGCCTCCCAAGCTGCTGGGATTACAGCCATTTGCCACTATGCCTGGCTTGTCTTTTTAATTTTAATCACTGGAGTTAATCATTGCTATGAGTGTAGTATTATCTCGTGGCTTTATTTGTATTTTCCTGATGATTGATAATCTTTAGCATCATTTCATATGCATAGAAGCCATTGTTTTATTTTCTGTTCACCTTTTACTCAAGTTTTAATGAGCTAAGACTTATTTATGTGTTCTGAGCACAAGTTTTTTGGCAGATGAAATGTATCACAAGTGTTTTTATTTATATAGTTTGCATTTTTACTTTTTTTTGGTGCTGGGGATTGAACCGAGGGCTTCAAGCATGCTAGGCAAGCACTCTACCACTGAGATACATCCCCAGCACAAATGTTGTTATAAATGCCCCAAATTAATGGCTAGAGAATTACTATTTATATACATATTTATATGCATCAAAATTTTAAGAAAGAAATATCTGACGTTTAAGAAATGCTAGATTTTTATATGGTGGCTGTACAATAGAACAGTGCCAGAATTTTATAGTGTTTTAGCTGAAAATGTGGTAGCTGGAGTTAGTAAATTTCTGTGTTAAGTTGTAAGATGCCAGCTTCCAAAAAAAGAACATGCACTGCAGGGTAATCACTGGGGCAATTGACTCAGCGTGCCTCCTCACCCCCCATGCCAAACAGACCAAAATTTGGATCATTGGGCCAGCATTTGCAAATTGAGGGGCCTTTGGACAAATCATTGAACTTCTGAACTTCTTTCCATTTCAATTATTATGGGAGTTACCACACTTATGAGTTTCTTATAGGGGTTCTGTGAGATGTGATGGTATATGAAAGCCCTAGTACAGAGTATGGCATAGAATAAGGCAGCAAATACCTGCATTGCCTTTCCCATCCTTCCATGTCAAACACGATTTAAAATTGGAGGAGAGACTCATTAATCCAATGATTCTATTCAGAGATGGATCTGTATTCTGCCTTGTTTTTGTTTCCTTATTCAACATGTCTTGATCAAGTGTGCTTTGGGCTAGGTTGTGTGTTGGATGTTGCATCTAGTGGTGAGGAACAAGAGAAACTTATTTCTTCATTCTTAGATCTAGGGGATTCTAGAGTCCAGCAGGAACAGTTGACATCAGGCAAGGAGTGGCTATTTTGAATATGTTGAATGTATATGTGCAGGTGTGTTAAAAGAACATAAAAGAGGACACCTGATTTAGGACTAGGGATCAGGAAAGGACTTGTAATGTTTAAGCTGAGACTTGAGGCTGGTAGAGATGAGAAAGAGGCAGGCTGATTTGCTTAGAAAGAACATTGTGTGTGAAGGACAGAGAAAATTATGAAAGATTCTTCCATGACTTAGTAGGGTGCCTATTGTAGTGTAGAAAGAGACAGCTGGGTGAGGTTGGAGTGGGATGAATGCAAGGCATCGAGCCTTAGAGCCCAAGCCAGGAGGGTGGGCTTGTTCAGAAGTGCAGTAAGAAGCCATCCAATGGTTTTAAGCAAAGAAATTAAATGTTCAGATTTACTTTGTGTATTAATTACTTCAGTTGAGATTGGAGAATGTATTAGAGTACAAAGAGAATGAGGCAAGGGACCAGGTAGGATGAAGTTTCTATTGCTAAACAAGATACTAGGGATGGCAGTAGGGACAGCAGAAAGCAAATCAGATATGAAGATTGAAAGTAAAGTCTTAAGGTAATTGCCAGGGCTCTGCTCAGGTGATCCTGTGCCTTTCCTTGAGAAAGGTTAAAGGTTTTTAGGACGGTAGATAATGAACTCCACTTGACACGGGTTGTAGGACCTTTCAAGTACCTAGAATGTGGGTGATATGGGACTCAGCTGTCAGATCTGGGCTAAAGATTCTCAAGTGATCTGCTTTTGTATGATTAGTTGGAAGTCAGAGGAGCAGGTATCTTGTCCAGAGAAAGTGAGTGCAGAGTGGGAGGAGGGGATGGATAATGGAAGGCAAGGAGCCTGGAGGATTCTTGTGTGAGGCAAGAGGAAATCCAGAAGAGAATAACAGAGTAGAAAGGCAGCAGGTACTTTCAGAAGAGTCCTGGGATGGTTTACTTAACCTTATACTCTTTCCCCTCCCTTTGGCTTAGACTCTTTAGAAATAAAATTTTTTATAGTAAACGTTTTTCACTTCATCATATACATTTGATTAAACAAATACTGAAGATGTTATCTTTGGGGAGGTGATAAGGAAGGGGGGATAGTCAGGGAATGTGGTCTGGGGTTAGATGAATAGGGGACTAATAAAACATTTTCTTCTGTTCAGAACAAACAGTCCCAATTAGAAGCCATCTCATGGAATTAGGTCTAACAGCAGCAAAATTTGCTAGAAAACGGGGGAATGTGTCACTTGCAACAAGACTTTTGGCACAATGCAGTGAGGTTCAACTGGGGAAGACCACCACTGCCCAGGATTTAGTCCAGCATTTTAAAAAACTGTCAACACAAGGTCAAGTGGATGAAAAATGGGGGCCTGAACTTGATATTGAAAAAACCAAATTGCTATATACAGCAGGTTAGTAAAATGAATCATGGTTAGTACATGAATATAATAAAAAGAACATTTGTGAATGTCATTGTGTATGGGGTAAGGTAATAAAAGAGAAGATTATTTCCAGCTGTTGCTGAACATTGGATTCCTGAAGAAGTTGTTTGTAATTGACTTATCTCTATAAATCAGAATTTGTAAAAGAAGTAACTTGGCTGCGAAGTATTAAAGTTTTAAAAAAAAAGGATTTTTCAAAAATCATTGATTGTCATTGAATTTACATGTTTTTAAAAGAAAAATATTATTTTACCTTGAAATAATTTCAGTCATTTGCTTTTAAGGGTAAGTGCTGATTCAGTTTTTGGTTTTCTATAGGCCAGTCAACACATGCAATGGAAATGTTGAGTTCTTGTGCCATATCTTTTTGCAAGTCTGCAAAAGCTGAATATGCAGTTGCAAAATCAATTCTGACTCTGGCTAAGTGGATCCAGGCAGAATGGAAAGAGATCTCAGGACAGCTGAAGCAGGTGTACAGAGCTCAGCAACAGCAGAGCTTCTCAGGTCTTTCCACTTTGTCTAAAAACATACTTACTCTAATAGAACTCCCATGTGTTAATACAGTGGAAGAAGAGTATCCTCGGATTGAGAGTGAGTCTACAGGTAGGATTTCTTTCATTAGCTTTAAAAACATTATTTTAGAAGCCTAAAGTTTATAGTGTTCTGCTGGTGATCATTTGTCACAAAAGTGTGTCTGTGCAGTCTATTATATTGCCTGGAAGTAACTAATACATATTTCTTTACAATCCAGTACCTTCCAACTTTCCATATTCAAGTTGTTTTTATGCCATAGATGTTTTTACCACCAGTATGGTCCTGCCCCTGATATCTAAAGCTTAACTTCACACCAGAAGGAGCAACAGAGATAAAGGAGTATCTGTGTTCCTCTTGATTGATAGAGCTTAGAAACTGCAGAAGGACTCAGGCTTCACATTCTGACCCTACTGCTAATCACAGTAGATTCATTCAATCAAAAAATTAAAAAAAAATTTTGAGTGTGCTACTTTTAAAGTTTGGGAGCTGTTCAGTCTCATTTTGCTGAAGTCCAGGATTTTAATTATGTACATTGGTTTTATGAAGTAATTCTAATATACACATATTAGCAGATCTTGATATTCATTTGGGATATGTCTTATCATTATAAATTGTGGCAAATGCACTGTGACATTTATTCCCTTTAAGATGGGAATAAAGATCTTTGCCTCATGAGTCTCTGCAATTGAATGAGATGGCATACTTACCTCCTGTGCATTATTTTTTGTTAGAATTTGAAATTAATCTAGTCTTGATGAAATAGCCAATCAGATGCAGACTGCAAGACATTTTACAGCATCTAACACCTGAACTGATTATAGAGTTCAGTGTCATGGAAGACTTTGATGTGTACCACAGGTCCTAATCTCTGCTAAAACTTTAGAGAAGCATAATCCATATTTGTGCCTTACCAAATTATGCACAGTAATTTGGAACTTAGGAATTGCTTGTGGACAATAAAGATATAAGATGTTAATGGGGCTTCCATTTAAAATTTATGAATGTAATGCCAAGTTCTTTTATTTTTTCCTCATTGTTGCAGTACATATTGGAGTTGGAGAACCTGATTTCATTTTGGGACAA
Organism: Marmota flaviventris; assembly: GCF_047511675.1. Lineage (NCBI taxonomy): Eukaryota > Metazoa > Chordata > Mammalia > Rodentia > Sciuridae > Marmota > Marmota flaviventris. Next base: position 12,958,209 of record NC_092516.1, on the reverse strand, counting down.
TTGTATCACCTGTCTTCAGTACAGGCACCTGAAGTAGCCAAATCCTGGGCAGCATTGGCTAGTTGGGCATACAGGTGGGGCAGAAAGGTGGTTGACAATGCCAGGTATGTATACTTCAATGTGTAATTTGTTTAATGCATTACAAAATAGAAATTTAAAGTGCTAAAGGACTTGGAATATGGCTTAATGGTGAGGACCTGGATTTGACCCCCAGTACTGCAAAGCAGCAACAACAAAATAAAGTATCTCTTGATTTGGTAAAACCTTGGTAGCTCAAATACTTGACAAATCGTTCCTTTTTATAGTCAGGGAGAAGGTGTTCGTCTGTTGCCTAGAGAAAAATCTGAAGTTCAAAATCTGCTTCCAGACACTATAACGGAAGAAGAGAAAGAGAGAATATATGGTATTCTTGGACAGGCAGTCTGTCGACCAGCAGGAATTCAGGTAAGGAAAACATGGTACAGTGTTTGGGGGAGGTAGTGACAAGATTGTTATTTCAACTTCTTTATTTTGAGGGAACTGGTCACATATACATCATTAAATATTGAATGCACTTAGGCAATTATTTTGCAAATAAATTTTTTTTGAGTTTTAAGGTGAAATAAAGTAAGTTGTACTTTTCTAAGAAAGACTTAATTTCTTGAGAAATCACTAATTTCCTTAGAATTCTAGTTAAAAGTGAAGTTCTTTTGGTATAAAACTAAATTTGTTTAAATTGATCTGTGATCAGAAGTCAAGTTTTTGGACTGTGTGCAGTGGCATACCTCTGTAATGCCAGCAACTCTGAGGCTGAGGCAAGAGGATTGCAAGTTCAAATCCAGCCTGGGTAACTTAGTGTGGCTGTCTCAAAATAAAAAGGGGCAGGCATATAGCATAGTGGTAGTGCACCCACCCCCCTAAAAAAATGGTGGTTCTTAAACTGGGGTGTAGCTCAGCCTGTGCTCTGCATGTTTGTAGCCTTGGGCTTAATCCCTAGTATTGGGAAAAGGGCAGAATTATTTTTATCCCTACGCTGGGACCTTTAAAATATGCAATTCATGAACCCTATCCCTAGGGATTTTGAACCAGACCTATGGGCACACTTAAGCTCACCAGGTCTTTCTGCTACCTAGCCAGGGTGAAAAACAGTGGGCGAGATGAGCTATAGCCTTCACTCCTTCCCCCCTCAAAGTCCTGTGTGTTCTAGAATTATATCACTATGAGTAATTAGTTGCAGTCTTCAAAGCCATGTATTTTATTTGCCAGACTAAACTCTGTTGACCGAGTTCTTGCTCTAAACAACAATACAAATAAGTCTCAGACAAAGCTGGTATTAGGCGTTATATGTGGTATTACAAAGGGAGTGAGGTCTGTTTGATGTGTTCTGTGTATGTTCAGCCTCAGGCTTTTGAACAGATCACATTTATTTTTCTGCAGGCAGAATATTGTAGTTTGGAAACATTTAAAGTACAAAGAATAACATGTTTTTATTCTTTGCTTAAATGCTTAAATCTCTTTTTATTGGCTGCATAAAGAATTCACCATAAAGAGAATTCTGTTGACATTGAGTTAGTGTATATAATATCAATAATATGGAAAAAATTAGCCTCATAAGTGAGAAAAATGTTTTCTTATGTCAAATCACTTACCTTTCTCTCTTCACTTTATGTTTAAAAAATAGCATTTTATACCCAATTTTCCTTCAGGATGAAGATATAACCCTTCAGATAACAGAGAACGAAGACAATGAGGAAGATGACATGGTCGATGTTATCTGGCGCCAATTAATATCAAGCTGCCCGTGGCTTTCGGAGCTTGATGAAAGTGCAACAGAAGGAGTTATTAAAGTGTGGAGGAAAGTTGTAGATAGAATCTTCAGCCTGTACAAACTGTCTTGCAGTGCATATTTTACTTTCCTTAAACTCAACGCTGGTCAAGTAAGTGGCATAGTGTTCTAAGAAAAGTTATTTGAGATTTCTTTTCTAGAAAACAAAAGCAAGAGACTGAAATTTTTCTTATTTCTGCCTTTAATCTCCCATTTTATAGATTCCTTTAGAAGAGGATGACCCTAGGCTACATTTAAGTCATAGAGCGGAGCAGAGCACCGACGACGTGATTGTGATGGCCACTCTGCGACTGCTCCGGTTGCTGGTGAAGCATGCGGGCGAGCTCCGGCAGTATCTGGAACATGGCTTGGAGACAACACCTACTGCTCCATGGAGAGGTGAAGGCCTGAATTAAATCTTATCAGTCAATATTGTTTTTAGCAGGATACATAAAACAGTTTTTTTAAAAGTGTTTCCTTTATGTTTGTTGTTTGAATGTGTTTGATAGCCACGTTAGTTCATAGGACGTTCCAGGCTGTTTGTTACACCACAAAGATCCTTTCTCCTACCTTTCAGAGGAGTGAGAAGCTGAATGGTAGGAACTTTTTATATACAATACTAATTTTGAAGAGAGCAGCAAAAATAAGTTTCAAAAGATCTTATACTCCCTTTGTAAAAAATTGTGCTTCCCTTTTTGTAAACTTCTTACACATTTATCACTGGTTGCCCGCCTATGATCCCACCATTTGGGAGGCTGATGCAGGAGGTTTGCAAGTTTAAGGCCACCTAGGAAACGTAGACCCTGTCTTAAAATAAAAAAAAATTAAAAAGACTGAAGTATAGCTCAGTAATGGAGCATCCTTGAATCCAATCCCCAGCACTATAAAACAAAAAGTCTAGAAGTATTTTTTAATTGGTTTGTACTTTGATTTATAGCCCTAATTAGACTTGGACATCAACAGTAATTGTATATGATTCCTTGTTACCCTGGGAGAACTTTGAAGTCCTTAAAATTTTTGCTGATGCTGACACACATCAGATTTTATCCTTTTACTTTACAAGGTGGACAGTTTGTAATAACTCTGAAGTATCTTTTTGTTCTTATCCTGAAGGAATTATTCCGCAGCTTTTTTCTCGCTTAAACCACCCTGAAGTGTATGTGCGCCAAAGTATTTGTAACCTTCTCTGTCGTGTGGCTCAAGACTCCCCACATCTCATATTGTATCCTGCAATAGTGGGAACCATATCGCTCAGCAGTGAATCCCAGGCTTCAGGTATGCTATGTTAAGGTACTGCTACTTTGGGCTGATGATGTTGCTCAGTGGTAGAGCACTTGCCTAACATTTGCAAGATCCTGGCACATCCCCAGCACCACAGAAAATAAATAAATAAATTCTGCTAATTTATATATAAATTAGTTTTCATAATAATTTTGTTCAATTTTTTGCCTTCTAGAGTTGGTAAAGTTTGTAGTTTTTTCAATAGTAATAATTGTTATTTATTGCAGGAGTAACTACTGTTTATCTGGTACTAGGACATATGCTTTGCATTTTTTCTTTCGTCTTTAACCCACCAAGGCCGGGTGTTGAAGTGGCACACACCTGTAATCCTAGTGACTTGGAAAATTGAGGTGGGGAGATTGCAAGTTCAAGGCCAGACCCAGCAATTTAGTAAGGCCCTACTCAACTCAGGGAGACCCTGTCTCAAATAAAAAAATAAAAAGAGCTGGGATGTAGCTCACTGGTAAAGGGCCTCAGTGTTCAGTCCCCAGTAGCAAAAAAGAATGTAGGTTCAGTCCCCAGAACCAAGATGAGTTATTTTTGAAGTAACTCAGATTATGGAGCTTTAACTGCCAAATAGGGATTAGACCAAGTTCTTGACTCCGACTAGGAGGATACTTTATCTGTTAGAGACTCATTATCTTTCTCCCGTGATTCTCCTATTAGTTTATAATATTAATAAATATTAATGAATTTTATAAGCTCAGCTTATAAAAAAGGCAGGATAATCTTTATAGTCAACTTAATGTACAAAAGGCAAATTAGTTAAGCACTCTGGGGTTCATTAGATTATCCATGTTTCCCCTAACTCAGTGTAAGTATATAAGAGAAATTTCTTAAAAGTATTTCATTTCCCCATTTCACGGTAGGAAATAAATTTTCCTCTGCAATTCCAACTTTACTTGGAAACATTCAAGGAGAAGAACTGCTGGTTTCTGAATGTGAAGGAGGAAGTCCTCCTACTTCTCAGGATAGCAATAAGGATGAACCAAAAAGTGGATTAAATGAAGACCAAGCCATGATGCAGGATTGCTACAGCAAAATTGTAGACAAGCTGTCCTCTGCAAACCCAACTATGGTGTTACAGGTACAAAGACGCCCAGCTCAATTTTTTAATAGAAATTTTTATTACAGCATCCCTCACCAAAACACCCTACAAATATAACTCATGGAAATTATTATTTGAGAACCAAAGCTTTAAGGATAATCAAATGGGTTTGCTATCCTGTTGTCAATAAGAGTCACTAATTAGGATTCTTTAATTATTAAATGAAAAAAATTGCACCCATACAACTTGTGATGTTTGGCGTTTAAAGAACAGTGGGCACTGTGTGCAGATGTGTTGGTGACCTATTTGGATATGTGTATGCAGGTTCAGATGCTCGTGGCTGAGCTGCGCAGGGTCACTGTGCTCTGGGACGAGCTCTGGCTGGGAGTTTTGTTACAGCAGCACATGTATGTCTTGAGACGAATTCAGCAGCTGGAAGATGAAGTGAAGAGAGTCCAAAACAACAACACTTTACGCAAGTATGTTTTTATTCACTTTTGCTCACAAAAGAAACTACCTTTAAAAAACAGGGAAGAAAGAAAAAGCAGTAATCTTTATAGACTTCAGGGTTTGTCTGAGTTGTAACTTGTATTAGAGTTCAGTCCTCCCCTCCCCCCTGCTTTTCTGTTTTTTATTTCTTCCTAGGCTCTGAAACACTACCGCTGTACTGTTTTTAAAAAATGCTTCTATTTCATTTATTTGTTTTTATGTGGTGCTGCTGGTGATCAAACCCAGTTCCTCACACATGCTAGGCAAGTGCTCTGACATTGAGCTACAGCCCCAGTCCCAATTTCATTCCTTTTTATGACTGAAGAATATTCCTTGGTATAGGTGTACCACATGTTGTTTCTATTCATCTGTTAGTAGACGGTTGGATTGCTTCTTCTTTAGGGCTGTGTGAGTAATGCCACTTTGAACATTGGTGTACAAATATCTGATTGAGTCCTTGCTTTTTGAATTATTTTGTGTATGATGTAGTAGGTTTGCAATGGATCTTGTGGACTTATCTGTGTTTAACTTGTTCAGGATCTGAAAAGCTGAGGTCCACAGTGGCTGTATCATTTCATATTCCCACCTGCATGAGTGTTCCTTTTTTTTTTTTTAAGTCTTTGCCAGCACTTGTTAATTTTCTCTTTTTTCTATTTTTTGATAATAGCCAACATATTAGATATGAAGTGGTATCTTATTATGGTTTGAATTTGTATTTACCTGATGACAAATGATGTGAAGCATTTTTTCATTTGCTTATTGGACATTTGTTTATCTTCAGAAAAAAGTTCAGGTCCTTTGCCTATTTTTTAATTGGGCTGTATGTATTTGTTGTTGAGTTATAGGAGTTTTTTTATACATTCTGGATATTGACTCCTTACTGGATACATAATTTGCAAATATTTTCTACCTTTCTGTGGGTTGTCATTTTGCTCTCTGAATAGTATCTTTCAATGAATGTAACTTCTAACATTTTACATTGATCTATCTTTCCATATCTGAGGAGTCATTGCCAAACTTACTGTCAAGAAGGCTTTTCTGTATGTGTTCATCTATGAATTTTATAGTCTTAGCTCTTAAGTTGAAGTCTTTGCTCCATTTTGAGTTAGTTTGGGTTTTTTTGCATCGTGTATGATAAGGATACAACTGAAGTTTTTGTATGTGCTTATCCCATTTGCCCCACATTATTGAAAAGAAAAGCTTCCTGTTTTATGTGCTAAATTTTGTTTTATGTTATAAAATTACTTTGCCTATTTATTTATTTATTGGAAAGGTGGGGGGAGGGCTCTGTATTTAACCCAGGACACTCTAATACTGAGCGACATCCCTAGTCCTTTACATTTGTTTATTTTGAGATAGGGTCTCAATAAGTTGCTGAGGCTGGCCTCAAACCTTCAGTCCTCCTGCCTCAGCCTCCCTAAATTGCTGGGATTAAAAGGCATGCACCTGTTTATTTTGCCAATGTTTTATTACTCTATTTAAATTCATTCTTTTATACTATTTACTCACAGTTTAAACATTTAAATTGCCCTGTGTTTTTATAAAACTTTTGAACATTGAAGCTTATGAAATACAATGTTTTCCTAATCAGAGAAGAGAAAATTGCCATCATGCGAGAGAAACACACAGCTTTAATGAAGCCCATTGTGTTTGCTCTGGAGCATGTGAGGAGCATCACAGCGGCCCCTGCAGAAACACCTCATGAAAAGTGGTTTCAAGATAACTACGGTGATGCGATTGAAAACGCCCTCGAAAAACTGAAGACCCCTTCGAATCCTGCAAAGCCTGGAAGCAGCTGGATTCCATTTAAAGAGGTACAGAATATTCTCAAAGAATGCTTTGTGTTATAAACTCAGATCTTTTTTTCCTGATTCTTCCATGTTTTGTGTGTAATGGATAACAATGTGAAAATACAGTTGTTTATCCATTATTCTGTCAGTTAACACTTGGGGTGTTTTTTTTTTTACTTTTTGTTAACCATTAAAACTTGCTGAAGACTGCTTTAAAATTCTTCACAGGAAAACAGACCCCATGGTTTCTTAATTCAGGTGCAGATTACTGAATTAGATATACATGGAGAAACAACTGTACCTACAATCAGTTGTCCCCTCTGATTATTGGAAAGGAGTATGGTGTTTTACTCTATACATCAAGCAATGGAGCTCTAAACTGTTAACTTCTTTGTTAAAAATTTTCTTGTGATGCACGCCTGTAGTTCCACTGGCTTGGGAGGCTGAGGTAGGAGGATGACGAGTTTAAAGCCAGCATCAGCAAAAACGAAGCCCTAAGCAACTCAGTGAGACCCTATCTCTAAATAAAATACAAAATAAGGCTGGGGATGTGGCCCAGTTTTTGAGTGCCCGAGTTCAATCCCTGGTACCCACCCACCCAAAAATATTTTTTTAACCTCTGTATATTTTTTGTACCCCTGTAATTTCCAGCTACTCAGGAGGCAAAGGCAGGAGACTCGCAAGTTTGAGGCTAGCCTGGGCACCTTAGCAGCACTTTTGTTTCAAAATAATAAATAATAAGGCTGGGATGTAGCTCAGTGGTAGAGTGCTCCTGGGTTCAATCCGCAGTAACACCAAAAGGGGGGAAAATGTCGTCTTTTTGTGCACCTTTAAGTTTTGTTAAGTCTCTTATATATCCATTAAATTGTTCTTTAGATAGAATCTCATTTTTTTTTTTTCTCGTAATATAATGTCAGTTACTTTGCAGAAGACTTCCTTAAGGCTGTGTCTACCTGACAGCTAACTTTTCTTTCTCTTTTGCCATTTTGTAAGGACAGACTTGATTTGTGTTGGCATTGTTCAGGCATAGTTCAACAGTGGGAAATTAGTTTTTGAAAAGCCCTGAATATGGTGACCACATCAGTACCTTTTCCTTCTGTCTCCTGTGATTTAACTACTAATTTGGACAGAGAAGAGGAGGTGGGGCCTTAACAAAGTAGGAATCCTATTCAGCCCGCCATTATTTCCCTCTCAGGGTGGTCCAAAGCCCTCATACCAAATTAAACGTAGAAACTAGAGCAGCAGGTTTGTGTGTGTGTGTGTGTTTGGTGGGAAGGAGGATTAACTTTACTTTTATGCCAAGTTTAATGTGGAACAAAATTGTAATCATAATGTAGGATTGTTTTTCCCATTTTCTGAATATAGATAATGCTGAGTTTGCAACAGAGAGCACAGAAACGTGCAAGTTATATCTTACGTCTTGAAGAAATCAGTCCATGGTTGGCTGCTATGACTAACACTGAAATTGCTCTTCCTGGGGAAGTCTCAGCCAGAGACACTGTCACAATCCACAGTGTGGGCGGAACCATCACAATCTTACCAACTAAAACTAAGCCCAAGAAACTTCTCTTTCTCGGATCAGATGGGAAGAGCTATCCTTACCTTTTCAAAGGTTTGTGTAGGAAGATTTCTATCCTCTTTATGTATGAACTTGTATGAGCAGAAAGAATTGAGATATAGTAATATAATGTTAACACTTAGTATTGACAACTTGCCACCGAATGGAATTCTCTAATGCTCTCAAGTGTGCCTCATGCTATTGCTAAGTAATACAAAGAAAGTGGTGTTCTTGGAACCCCATTTGGTCACCCACCCTCCAACTTAAATTTGTTTTCATAGGGCTGGAGGACTTACATCTGGATGAGAGGATAATGCAATTCTTATCTATTGTGAATACAATGTTTGCTACAATTAATCGACAGGAAACGCCCCGTTTCCACGCACGACATTATTCTGTAACACCACTAGGAACGAGGTCAGGACTGATCCAGTGGGTGGATGGAGCCACACCCTTATTTGGTCTTTACAAACGATGGCAACAGCGGGAAGCTGCCTTGCAAGCACAAAAGGTTGAGTAAAATTAAAATGTGTGTTTTTTTTTGAATGTTCATAAACAAGTGGACAGATCAGCTTATTCTCTGGTTGTGTAAAATATTTGTAGACTTACATTTGAACAGTTTTGCAAGACTTGAAGTCCTTAGGAAAGTGTTTTTGAGGTACATAAAACTAAAAGTTCTAAGAAGCAGATACTAATATGAATTTTATGTAATCTCAACCTTAAGATCTCAAATCTAGCTAAATAAAAATGCTTCTAAATTAGTGGGAGATATAGAAAGGAGTTATATTTTCTTTATTTTTAAATTTTTTAATGCTAAGGATCAAATCCAGAACCGCTTGCACGCTAAGCATGTGCTATACCACTGGACTATGCACCTAGCCCCAGGAGTCAGGTTTTAAGAGTAGGCGTAGGAGCCTGCAGAACAATTATTGAAGGGTAAATTAAAGGTAGGAGTTAGAGCCAATGGTGTGAATGCAGCGGTAGACAGTGCGCTTAGCATGCACAAGCCCCTGGGTTCTGTACCCAGCACCGGAAGGAAAAGGAGCAGTGGGGGGAGCAAAAAGATAGGAACTAGAGAAGGCTGACTAAATTTTCATGCAGCATGCTCCTCAGTATCTGTTGTGGATTTCATATTGATGGTTAAGTCATCAGTGAAGAGCGAAATATAACAAATGAATGTAAATTATAATTTAAAAAATGAATTATGCGGTACAAAGAAGAATATAATGATGGATGGGTTGGCATGTGCCTATAATCCCAGCCACTCATAGGCTTAAGGCAGAAGGATCACAAATTCAAGGCCAGCCTGGGCAACTTAGCAAGACCCTATCTGTTTATTATAGAATTACAAAAATAGGGATGGGATTATAGCTCAGAGATAGAATGATCCTGATTTCCATCTTGATTACCCAAAATAAAATAACCTGGGCATTGAGTTTCGAATCAAGAAAATGTAACAGGCAAACTTTTTCAATAAAGAAGGAATGTCTAAATAGAAGAAAGGTGGAAATTATAACAAAGATACATAGTCCAGAAGAATTGACTGTTTATATGTGAAATTAAGCTAAGTGGATAATGTTACTGATAAATCAGTTTTAAAATTCTAGTTTATATTCAAAGTAATTTTTATCCTTATTTTGCTCTTTCTTTTTTTTTAAAAAATATTTTTTGAAGGCCCAAGATTCTTACCAGACTCCTCAGAATCCTGGAATTGTACCCCGTCCTAGTGAGCTTTATTATAGTAAAATTGGCCCTGCTTTGAAAACAGTTGGGCTCAGTCTGGATGTATCCCGTCGGGACTGGCCCCTCCATGTGATGAAGGCAGTGCTAGAGGAGTTAATGGAGGCCACACCCCCAAATCTCCTGGCCAAAGAGCTGTGGTCGTCCTGCACAACGCCTGATGAGTGGTGGAGAGTCACACAGGTAAGGAAAATGATCTGTTCTTTCTTTCTTCTTATTATTTCTATAATTGTAAATGGACAGAATGTCTTTATTTATTTTTATGTAATGCTAAGGATTGAAACCAGTGCCTCTCAATGGTAGGCAAGCACTCTGCCATGACCTACAGCACCATCCCTGATCTAAGTTATTTCTTTGGCCATCTCCTTCTCACCTGTCTTTCTTACTCATTTTCCTTCTCTTCCTTCCTGTGGCTCTTCAAGCTTGGTAGTCTGAGACCTGCGTTTGAATCTCATGTACAGTAATAAAGGTGCAGCCATGACTGTGTCTGAGGACAGGATGGGAAGGCGGTAAGGATGAAATGGAAAAAAGAACAAAAAATTTAGAAAGGGAAAAACTAGGCAAAGGAAAGTTTGTTTTGAAATCCAGCATTCTTGGGGCTGGGGATGTGGCTCAAGCGGTAGCGTGCTCGCCTGGCATGCGTGCGGCCCGGGTTCGATCCTCAGCACCACATACAAAACAAAGATGTTGTGTCCGCTGATAACTAAAAAATAAATATTTAAAAAAAAAAGAAAAAAGAAATCCAGCATTCTGATAATAGTCGAGTAGTCCCAACCAGGGACATAGTATTGAATGTGGTTGCACAGTACAGAGCCTGCCTGACCACATGCAGCAAACCCCAGGAGGACTTGTTGTTTGTTTATTTTAAAATAAGGAAGTAGGGTTGTGAAGTTTTGTGAATGTTAGAGCATCAAGTTCATGTTGGGAAAATTTGCTCATAATCCTTAACTTGCTCCCCTCATCTCCTCTCTAGTCTTATGCAAGGTCTACTGCAGTCATGTCCATGGTTGGATACATAATTGGCCTTGGAGACAGACATCTGGATAATGTTCTCATAGATATGACGACTGGAGAAGTGGTGCACATAGACTACAATGTTTGCTTTGAAAAAGGTAAAATAAATATGGACTTTTGCATTTGTATGAGGGTCAAATATTTTTTGGTGAAAGGGCAAAAATATAACGATTTGTCTTTTCAAGGTAAAAGCCTTAGAGTTCCTGAGAAAGTACCTTTTCGAATGACACAAAACATTGAAACAGCATTGGGTGTAACTGGAGTAGAAGGTGTTTTTAGGCTTTCCTGTGAGCAGGTATGCTGTTTTCTACCTCTAGTGTAATGTTAAATGAATAAAAACCTGTGGAATGAATATATATATATATATATATACACACATATATGCTGTATATATATATGAGGAGACTTGTGGCAAGACTTATTCAGAACTCTCCTGAACACAGGTGCTCCACATCATGCGGCGTGGCAGGGAGACGCTGCTGACATTACTGGAGGCTTTTGTGTATGACCCCCTGGTGGACTGGACTGCTGGGGGCGAGGCTGGGTTTGCTGGCGCTGTCTATGGTGGAGGGGGGCAGCAGGCTGAGAGCAAGCAGAGCAAGCGAGAGATGGAGCGAGAGATCACCCGCAGCCTCTTTTCTTCCAGAGTAGCTGAAATTAAGGTAAAGCCCAGTGATGTCATAGTCGTCCTCATTTTTTGTTAATAAATATGTCCATAAAAAAGTTGAGTAAATCAGTTTTTCTTTAAAAAAAAAACGAACTTTTTTGGGGGCAAGATTGTAATATATAATGTTGAAATGGCAGTTAAATATGGGAATTTGGTGTTAATTTTTAATTAGGCAGTGCTCCCACACAAAGACATAGTTACCTCCTAGGACGTAGGTTAATGATTTGAAAAAAATTTTACTTTTAAAATATATTGAAATGTGTTTTAGCACTGACAGTACTAAATGTTTTTTAATTGCACAGTCTTCCCTCCCCATCTGTAGCCAGTGATGCTGATCGTGTTCTGGGTGATGTAGTTATGGGATTGAGTTTGTCAGTTTATGTGTCTGCATACGTCAGTGCAAATGTTATCTTTGTCTGTAAAATGGGAGTGACACCATCATCCTTTTCTGGCTTTGATGGGCTTTAGGTAGGATAATATGTTCAAAATGTCCTTTGATGATTCTTCTGATACATGTCATCATGTCACACAGGTGACCCTGTAAGCATCTTCCTAATCAGAATGCCTTTTTACAGGTGAACTGGTTTAAGAATAGGGATGAGATGCTGGTTGTGCTTCCCAAACTTGATAGCAGCTTAGACGAATACCTAAGTTTGCAAGAGCAGCTGACAGATGTGGAAAAACTGCAAGGCAAACTGCTGGAGGAAATAGAGTTTCTAGAAGGAGCTGAAGGAGTAGATCATCCGTCTCACACACTCCAACACAGGTTTGAAACAGCATTGAATTCTTCTCAGTACATGTCATTAAGGAGAATTTTCATTTTGTGTAAACCTTGTCAGTTTGAATTAGAATTATTAAGTAGCAGTTTACTGCCACGTGTAGTGACACATGTTTGTAATCCCAGCAACTTAGGAGACTGAGGCAGGAGGATCTTAAGGTTGAGGCCATCTCAGCAACTTAGCAAGATCTGGTCTCAAAAAAGAGCTGGGGATAGAGCTCAATAGTAAAACATCCTTGAGTTCAGTCTCCAGTACCAAAAAATAGCAGCAGAAGCAATAATTTTCTGCTCTCTTATATTTAAATGTGTGGCCAGTTATGGAAGATAGGTGGGCATAGTGGTAAGAATACTTGGATTTAGAAACTCTGGGATTTAGTTTCTCTCAGTGATTGTATCTTGAGTCCTGTTCATTTGTACAGTGGCAGTTATTTCATCTACTTTGCTGAGTTTTTTAAAAACCATTTAATTGAATAGAGTGATCTAAACAAATGAACTTTACATAGCAGGTGCTCAGGAAAAGGTGGTTGAATATGCAAGTACCAAGCATTGCTTGAGACTCTCAGACTTACCGAGTTTAACCTTAAAGGAACTCAAAACCTGGGAGTTGTGATAGTTTTATTTAAAATATTAGGAGCCTAGTTGAGGGAATTACGGGGTCACGAATGAGACCGCAGGAGTAAGGTATATTTATTCAGGGCCCTTAAGATTGCAAAGGAGCTAATCAGGCAGTCCAAATCTGAGCAAAGTCCAAGTTATTAAAGTAGGTAGAAGAGTAGCAAGTGATCTTTGGATTTATTTGTTTGTTTCCCCTTGATTAGGTATTCTGAACACACTCAACTACAGACTCAGCAAAGAGCTGTTCAAGAAGCAATCCAGGTGAAGCTGAATGAATTTGAACAGTGGATAACACATTATCAGGCTGCATTCAATAATTTAGAAGCAACACAGCTTGCAAGTTTGCTTCAGGAGATAAGCACACAAATGGACCTTGGTATGGGTTGACTTATTTTAGATAGAGTATGAGCATGCAAGTCCTATAGTTCTGTGTTTGTGTGTGGGGTCTGGTTTATGCTCCCTTTCAATGACTGATGACTGAAATGGCTTTACTATGATTAATATTATCTTTTACCAAAAGGTCCCCCAAGTTATGTGCCAGCAACCGCCTTTCTGCAGAATGCGGGCCAGGCCCACTTGATTAGCCAGTGTGAGCAGCTGGAGGGGGAAGTTGGTGCTCTTCTGCAGCAGAGGCGCTCTGTGCTCCGCGGCTGTCTGGAACAGCTGCATCACTATGCAACTGTCGCTCTGCAGTATCCAAAAGCCATATTTCAGAAACATCGAATTGAACAGTGGAAAACTTGGATGGAAGAACTTATCTGTAACACCACAGTAGAGCGCTGTCAAGAACTCTATAGGAAGTATGTTTAAAGTATTTGATTTTATTCATTTCTCATTGGGGGTTCCACTGAGGGTGCAAGCAAGTTGTGTTTGATATTTAAATTGCATTTGTGTTTTACTGTTCTGAAAGAAATGGTTAATAGACGGAATTTTTTTTCTTTTAATTTTTTTGTTATTGCATTTTAATTATAATAGTGGGGTTGATTGTGACATTCATACATACATACATAAAACATAATTTGCTTCATTTAATTCCCCATTACTTCTCCCTTCCCTCCCCTTCCCCCCACTTCCTTTACTGGCCTTTCATGTTTATATATATATATTTTTTAATTGATGCATTATACATAAAATGAGCTTTATTGTGATATATTTTTACATGTACTTAGAATAATTTGATTAGTTTCATTTTGAAGTTCCTCCCCTTTCCTTTCTCTCCTCCCTCCCACCTCTTCATGTTGATCCCTTCTACTCTACTGTTCTGCCTTCTATTTTTATGAGAAACCCTGTTTTTTAATTCCTATTTCTTCTCTAGCTTCTACATAGGAGAGTAAACACTGGACCCTAGACTTTCCAGGGTCTGACTTATTTCACTTAACATGATGCTCTCCAGTTCCATTCAATTACCAGCAGATAACATAATTTCATTATTCTAAATAACTGAGTATTTATACCACTAATTATTTATCCATTCATCTATTGCCGGATTCCTAGGCTTATTCTAGAACTTAGCTAGAATGTTAATTGCACTGCTACAAACTTTGATGTGCTTTATGACTGTACTATGTTGATTTCAGTTCTTTTTGGATAAGTACCAAGGAGTAGAATATCTGGGTCATTGGTGATTCCTTTCCTAATTTTTTTTTTAGGCATTGCCATGCTTCTTTCTGTAGTGGTTATAAAAAACCACAGGTTACTTCACTAACTTGCATTTCATCCCTGAGCAGGGCCATGCTAATATGAGTGAGCTCTAAAGTGAGCACAGTGGAAGGAATTTGAATGGAGTTACTTTTAAGATTTTTTTTTTTTTTTGGCATGGGGGTGGGGTGGGCAGGGGGTTCTGGGGATTGAGCTCAGGGGCACTCAACCACTGAGTCACATCCCAACCCTATTTAGTATTTTATTTAGAGATAGGGTCTCACCGAGTTGGTTAGCACCTTGCTGTTGCTGAGGCTGGCTTTGAACTCGCAATCCTCCTGCCTTAGCCTCCTGAGTTGCTGGAATTACAGGCATGCACGACTGCACCCAGTAAAAAGATTCATGCTCATGGTTTTCCCACATACGTGTTTTTCCTTATCAATTAAAATATATTCTAGTTTAAGCGTGGTAGGATTGGTTTAAAGAGAGTGAGGTTCAGACATGGATTGTTTGACTCAGTGAGTCATTTAGGAAGTTGTTTAAGCTCTTGAGACTGTGAAATGGAACTAATGACTCTTATCTCTTTGAGGATAGAATGCAATTTTCTCTTGTACAGTATTTTGTAAAGTGGGAACATTATTTGCAAACTGGGTGCTAATGTTACAAGCAGGTACCTCCTTTTTTTAATTTTATAGATATGAAATGCAGTATGCTCCCCAGCCACCCCCCACAGTATGTCAATTCATTACTGCCACTGAAATGACCCTGCAGCGGTATGCAGCAGACATAAACAGCAGACTTATTCGACAAGTGGAACGCTTGAAACAAGAAGCGGTCACTGTGCCAGTTTGTGAAGATCAGTTGAAAGAAATTGAACGTTGCATTAAAGTTTTCCTTCATGAGAACGGAGAAGAAGGATCTTTGAGTCTAGCCAGTGTCATTATTTCTGCCCTCTGTACCCTTACAAGGTGAGTTAGCTAACCTTATCCTGGACCATTTCATTGTCCTAAATACATTGATGCTGGGCTGCAGGTATTGCTCTGTGGTAGAATGCTTGCCTAGTATGCTTGCGGCACTGGGTTTGATCCTCAGCCCCACATAAAAACAAATAAATGTTAAAAAGGTACTGTGCCCATCTACAACTAAAAAGTTAAAAAAAAAAAAAAAAGATGCTTATTGAGATTTTGTGAGGTCTAAATTTTTAATCTCACACCTTAATGTACTGTTTTCCTTTCCTTAATCTTATCCTATGTTAGAGTTGCCTCCTTTCTTTTCTGATTTTGAAGTCTTTTCTCTTAAGTGTGTACCTGAGTCAGTTTTACTGTGCAAGTGTCTTTCTCATTTAGACGTAACCTGATGATGGAAGGTGCAGCCTCAAGTGCTGGGGAGCAGCTGGTTGATCTGACTTCTCGAGACGGAGCCTGGTTCTTAGAGGAGCTGTGCAGTATGAGTGGAAATGTCACCTGCTTGGTTCAGTTACTGAAGCAGTGCCACCTGGTACCACAGGACTTAGACATCCCAAACCCCGTAGAAGCATCTGAGGCAGTACATTTAGCCAATGGGGTATACACCTCATTGCAGGTAAATGTGTCTAGTTCATCTTAAATTTTTTATTTTAGATATTGTATGTTGTCTTTCTCTTTAATCCAGAAAAACAGTTTGACTACCTGCTTTGAGTGTTTTTAAGCAGTCATTTAAAATAAAGATGAACGTGAAGTTTGTAGCCATAACTTGGTTATAGTTGTGTGAGTTGTTTTTTAATTCATGGCACTAGGTTTCAAAGTGTGTAATTCATCTACAGTCAGACTACATTAAAATATATTTCTTATATATTTATAGGAATTGAATTCAAATTTCCGCCAAATCATATTTCCAGAAGCACTTAGATGTTTGATGAAAGGGGAATACACCTTAGAAAGTATGCTTCATGAACTGGACAGTCTCATTGAGCAAACAACTGATGGTGTTCCTCTGCAGACTCTAGTTGAATCTCTTCAAGCTTATTTAAGAAATGCGGCTATGGGACTCGAAGAAGAAACACATGCTCATTACATCGATGTTGCCAGGCAAGTGAATGCTGGCTGCATCTTGTTTCCTCATGAACAATATGAGGCAGCCAGGTGAAAGGATTCTGAGCTCTGACTAATTTTTTAGAGCAGATATAATTACTTATAAATGTCGTGCATACATATGCTTCATTTTTTTATGATAGATTTATTGGAAGAAGTTGTCTTTAAAAAAGTGTAGAAAGATCTCATGCATGCCTTATCCCTTATCCAGTGTTAGTATCCTGCAGATTTGCAGTAGTGTAGCAATACCATGAAATGGACAGTGATGTAGTCACAGAATGTACTTGGATTTCACTGGTTATACATGCACATGTTTTTGTGTGTTTGCTTATGTAGTTCTGTGCAGTTCTTTCACTTACATGCATATATCATTTTTCTGCTATAGTTGTACAAGTGCATGCACAGGCACAGAGTTCAGGATGGTATTTTTTTTAGGCCATCTCCAGGAATCCCATGGAGGCATCTTGGATAGTTTACATGGCTAATAGAATACACACTTCACTTCAGGTGAATGCTTTTAAATGAGTTACCTTTTACAAGTTTGTATGAGATATTGAATATTGTGTTTCCTATCTCTTTAATCCAGAAAAGCAGTTTGACTTTCAAACTTGGGGAGGTTGAGTAGTTTCTCCAGGCATGCATGTCCCCACAGCCAAGCCCTAACTTTGTCCCTAGCGACTTAGGAACTCTTTATTTCTTTGTCATTCCAGTGTCTGATTCATTACAAAAAGTATAATTAAGAGAGTAAAAATAACTATCCCACCATGTTTACTCCAATGGGAAATTTCAAAGATGCAAGAAACTAGAGAGAAGAGTAGCATAATGAACCCCATTCTGCCACCTGTGAATTATGTGCATTTGCTCAGTCTTGTTTACGTTTTACTTTGCCCAATTAAAAGAATTTTTAAAAATTCTTTAGTAATATGGGAAATATGAAGTGTAAACTTACCTGCCATAGTTCCTTAATGTTGTCAATTATTTCACATTTATAAATTTCCTGCTTTCTCATGCTTCTTTTTTAATTGTTTTAGTCATGCAATAAAAGACTGTAATAATAGCATAGTTGTCAGCTGAATAGTTTTTGGATTATTCACATAATAGCTTTTTCATAATTTCTAGCAATACTTAAAAAGTTAGGTGCTACATCAATGTTCATAGCAGCTCAATTCACAATAGCTAAACTGTGGAACCAACCTACATGCCCTTCAGTAGATGAATGGATAAAGAAACTGGTATATATACACAATGGAATATTACTCCACATTAAAAGAAAATGAAATTATGGCATTTGCAGGTAAATGGGTGGAGGTGGAGAATATCACGCTAAGTGAGCCAATCCCAAAAAACCAAAGGCCAGATGTTCTCTCTGATAAGTGGATACTGATCCATAATGGGGGTGGGGTGCCATGGGAAGAATGGAGGAATTTTGGATTGGGCGAAGGGGAAGGGGTGTGGGGATAGGAAAGATGGTGGAATGAGATAGACCTCATTACCCTGGGTACAAGTATGATTGGAGAAATAGAAATGTGTCTCATTAACATTTTTAATTATCTTAAAAATTTTCTTTTACTGGTTCCAGCTATTTGGAATGATTTTTTAAAAAATACTTTTTTAGTTGTAGATGGACAACAGTATCTTTTATTTTACTTATTTATTTTTATGTGGTGCTGAAGATTGAACCCAGGGTCTTGCACTTGCTAGGCGAGCACTCTGCCACTGAGCTATGACTCCAGCCCTGGAATAATGATTTCTTCATGTGTGAGAAATATAGGTGAATATCTGGTTAACCTTAGTTTTCACCTGATAGTAACAGTTAAATACTAGAAATTATACATTTCCTATAATATAAAATATTTAGAGATAGTGCCTGGATACATAAATATTGTATAAGTCTTAAATAACGTGAAGTGTGAAGGTGAACTTAAAAAGACCTTACATTAAAAATGTGCCTGATTCAAAATGGAACATGCCAAAACATGGTCTCAATTTGCTGTGTGTAGTTGGTTCTACCATGTGGCTATCATTCCAACATACCTAGCAATTTTCTGCGTCTGCCAGCCTTAGAATTGTGTCATTTTTGACATTCTTTTTTATTATTGGAATTCATATTGCATATTCTGAGCATCAAGTGAGATTAATATTTTATGTGATAATTTTTATTGTTATAATTTAAGTTTGCGAGCTGGGGTTGTGGCTTAGCGGTAGAGCACTTGCCTAGCATGTGCAAGGCCTTGGGTTTGATCCCCAACACCACATAAAAATAAATAAAATAAAGGTATGTGTCCAGCTACACCTAAAAAAAAAATAAAGATTTAAAAAAATAATAAGTTTGCATACAATTTAGTCTCATGAACAGTTACTCTCTAAGAAATATTGATTTCATTATTGGAATCGACTCAGAATACTATTTTAAATCACAGCCTTCTTTCTAAATGCCACAGGACTTTGTATGCTTTGCTTACTAGTTCTGAGAGTGTTGATCTTTTATGTTCTCCCAAATGCACGGCTCTTCAGCAAGGGTTTAAATCCTCTTTCTCTTTCCCTAGAATATTGCATGCTCAATATGGTGAATTAATCCAACCAAGAAATGGCTCAGTTGATGAAACACCAAAAATGTCAGCTGGTCAGATGCTTTTGGTAGCATTTGATGGCATGTTTGCCCAAGTTGAAACTGCTTTTGGTCTATTAGTTGAAAAGGTAAATGCTGATTTGGTTTTATGAGTGAGTATTATAGTGCAAGAGTTATTCAATTCATTGTGTGCACAGTAGAGAAATTAACTTTTTTCCCTCCCAATTTATATAGTTAAACAAGATGGAAATTCCTGTAGCATGGCGAAAGATTGACATCATACGGGAAGCCAGGAGTACCCAAGTTAATTTTTTTGATGATGATAATCACCGTCAGGTGCTAGAAGAGATTTTCTTTCTAAAAAGACTACAGACAATCAAGGAGTTTTTTAGGCTCTGTGGTACCTTTTCTAAAACATTGTCAGGTAATATTTTTTAAACATGCTGGTTTAGTTGTGGTAGTACTTCAGTGGGGACATGATGGGAGCACACTTAATTGTGCATTTGTAAAAGCTTAGGTGCATTAAATAAGTAGTGTTATTATTATATCTTATTTTTGCATGAAATACTTTAAGAACATTTCCTTTTTTTAGGATCAAGTTCACTTGAAGAACAGAATACTGTGAATGGGCCTGTACAGATTGTCAATGTGAAAACCCTTTTCAGAAACTCTTGCTTCAGTGAAGACCAAATGGCCAAGCCTATAAAGGCCTTCACAGCTGACTTTGTGAGGCAGCTTTTGATAGGACTACCAAATCAAGCCCTTGGACTTACGCTGTGCAGTTTTATCAGTGCCCTCGGTGTAGACATCATAGCTCAAGTAGAGGCAAAGGACTTTGGTGCTGAAAGCAAAGTTTCTGTTGATGATCTGTGTAAGAAAGCAGTGGAGCACAATATCCAGGTCGGGAAGTTCTCTCAATTAGTCATGAACAGGGCAACCGTATTAGCAAGTTCTTATGACACTGCCTGGAAGAAGCATGACCTGGTGCGGAGACTGGAAACCAGCATTTCTTCCTGTAAGACAAGCCTGCAGCGGGTTCAGCTGCATATTGCCATGTTTCAGGTGAACAGTTTGTTACTATTGTTTTTTATTCTAAGTACTGGGGATTGAACCTAGAAAGCTCTACCACTGGGTTGCGTACCCAGCCCTTTATATTTTGATACAGGGTCTTGCCAAGTTGCCCAAGCTAGCCTCAAACTTCTGATCCTCCTGCCTCAGCCTCCTGAGTAGCTGGGATTACAGATGTGCCAACCCAGAACAAACGTACCTTTAGCATTTTGGTGCTTTCTTTCAAATTATTCCTTCTTTGTCTTTTATGTGGTTGAGACCATTTCACATTGACACTTCTTTGCATTTGTTCCATCAGGGTTGTGTGATAAGCATCATCTGTGTCAATGAGGATTGTTTCTTTTTCTTTTCTTTTTTTTTTTTTTTTAAGTTGTTCTTTCAGGGCTGGGATCGTGGCTCAGAGGTAGAACGCTCCCCTAGCACGCATGAGACACTGGGTTCGATCCTCAGCACCACATAAAAAGAAAATAAAGATGTGTCCATCTATAACTAACTAACTAAATAAATAAATATATTTTTTAAAAAGTTCTTCTTTTTAGATATTCTTGGTAGTAGAGAATATTTTGACATGATATGGAATATAAATTATTCTAATTAGGATGCCATTTTTATGGGAGAATTATTCTTTTTTTAAAAATATATTTATTTTTTACATATTGATGGACTTTATGAGGTGCTGAGGATCGAACCCAGTGCCTCACACATGCTAGGCAAGTGCTCTACCACTGAGCCTCAACCTCAGCCAGAATTGTTTATTTTTAATGATTTAATTTGTTCATTATGTAGACATGCATCCTGTGTTATTGAACATATAATTATGATTCTATCTAAAGCAGTTTTTGTTTCACTGATGGCTCTGATAATGTGACAGAATAGCTTTGGGTCTAACAATCTGTCTTTATTTTGGAAATTTCTCAGTTTTATTCATTGAAGTGAGTTTTTGTGGTACTGGGAATTGAACCCGAGGACATTTTTCTACTGAGCTGCATCCTGTGCAGCATCGTCACACCTCATATTTTTATTTCATTTTTTTGAGACAGGGTCTCACTTAAATTGCCCTGGCTGGCCTTGAAGTTGATGATTTTCCTGCCTCAGCCTCTTAAGTACTGGGATCTGGGAGCTGTTTTTAGAAGCTATTTTTGTGCTTGCATATTTAGGGGCAATATAACAGTACAGGCTTTGGTGTGAGATGGATTTGGATTCAAATCAGACTTAGGTATATAAGTTATGTTAACTTCCCTAAGCTCTGCTATCCTTATCTGCAGAATCATTGGATGACTGTGAGGGTTAAATATGATGAATGTAAGATGTTAAGCACAATATAAATGCCCCTGTTTTTCTTCTTCCTTTTTAAATTTATAGGCGTCAATATTTTCTATAGCTTCAAACAAGTTGTGTAAAGTGTGGGATAATTGGGAAGTTACAATTTCTGGAATCTTTTTTGACACAAGCAATGATTATTTTGTATCATTATATTAATCGTGTGCCCCCAAAGAATTGCTGATTTGAGCTAAGTGAATGGAACTAGTATGTGTCCTTCTCTATATGATTTTATCATTAGCTATTTTCTTACCCCATAAAGAAATGAAAATAATTTATTCAAACTTCTCAAATTACATTTACTACACATCATTTGGGGTCTTTTGGGTTGGTATATTTTACTATTTCTAAAAAAATGTTTAATGCTGTGAAGCTTTAAATGTTTTGTAGTTTATGTCCTTAAAATTGGACAGTTAGCTGGGCACAGTGGTACATGCCTGTAATCCCAGCTGCTTGAGAAGCTGAGGCAGGAGGATCAAAAGTTCAAAATCAGACTCAGCAATTTATTGTGGCCCTAAGCAACTTAGTAAGGCCCTGTCTCAAAATAAAAAGGGCTTGGGATATGGTTTAGTGGTTAGGCACTCTGGGTTCAATCCCCAGTACCCATCCCCCTCGCGCCACCAAAATTAAAAAAAAAAAAAAAAAAAGACAATTGTTATAGAAAATATGACAATCCAATTCTTTCAGTTTTTTTTAAAAAACTGAACACATTGCCTTTTACTCTTTTTTTCATTTGATTTTGAGGGTTGGGCCCATGGCCTTGAGTACGCATGCACAGCTCGAACTCTTTAGCACTGAGCTACACGTCTCTGACCCCTGTTTTAAATTGTAGCCAACTGTCTCTTGGGGCATCTGGTATCCCTGCTGGAACATAATAGAATGTATTGATCGCCTGGCAGCCAGTGCCTGTCCCTTCCCTTTCTTCTAGCTTGTGTATTTGGAGAGTTCCTTTTTTGTGACTGCTGCTTCCACTTTCTTCCAGTCTCCTGCACTTCCTTCACCCGGGCGCTGCTTCCACCAAGCCCGTTGCCTTCTCTTTTTTTTAGTTGTAGATGGTCATAATACCTTCATTCATTCATCCATCTGTCTGTCTATCTATGGTGCTAAGGATCATACCCAGTACCTCACACATGCTAGGCAAGTGTTTCACCACTGATCCACAACCCCAACCCCCCCTCCCCTTGCATTCTCTTTATAATTAGAGATTGTCTTTTGTGTGTGTGTGTGCTGGGAATTGAACCCAGGGCCTTGTGCATGCAAGGAAAGCACTCTATTAGCTGAGCTATATCCCCAGCCCTAGAGATTGTCTTTTGGGGTGATTATAAACTAGACTTTTATGCAGATTACTAAAATCTTCAGAATTACCATTTAAATATTGCATGTTAGTGAGCCAAGAAATATATCCGTCCTCTTCCACCTGAGGAATCCATTCTTCTATGGTGTTTCTTTATTCCCTCTCCCTGCATTCAGTCACATTGCTGCAGCTGAGGCTTATTTGATTGTGCTTTGAGGTATTGAGTGTCCAACTTGGGGCTTCACACTAGCTGGGCAAGTCCTCCACCACTGAGCTATATCCTCAACCTCTTTTATTTCTTATTTTGAGACAGGGTCTTGCTAAATTTCCCAGATTAGCCTCAGACTCCTGCCTCAGCCTCCTCAGGCATGGGCTATCACATCCAGCTTTCAGCTGGGTTTTGTTTCTCTTTCCCCAGTTCTAATTCACACTTCCCTTTTTAAGTGGTGTGTGTCTATCTATCTCCCCCCCCTTGGTATGATTACATTTCTTTTTCTTTGAACAGTGGCAACATGAAGATCTACTTATCAATAGACCTCAAGCCATGTCTGTTACGCCTCCCCCTCGGTCTGCTATCCTAACCAGTATGAAAAAGAAGCTACATACTCTGAGTCAAATTGAAACTTCAATTGCAACTGTTCAGGTGTGTTTGACAGATCTTCCTTCCAACAGCTGCTTTCTTTTAGAAATAATTCACACTGATGTTATCTCTATGTTTGTCCTTGGTTTCTAAGCCAAGGAGCACAATCATTTTCTTTTACTTTCATATTTCATTTATATATATATTTAATATTTATTTAGTTGTAGATGAACACACAGTATCTTTCTTTATTTTTTATGTGGTTCTGAGGATTGAACCTAGTGCCTCACATTTTTTAATTTTAAGAGAGAGAGAAGAGAGAGAATTTTTTAATATTTTTCAGTTTTTGGCAGACACAACATCTTTAGTTTATTTTTATGTGGTGCTGAGGATCGAACCAGCATGCCAGGCGAGCGCGTTACCGCTTGAGCCACATCCCCAGCCCTAAATATTTATTTTTTGTAATTGTAGTTGGACACAATAACTTTATTTACTTATATGTGGTGCTGAGGATCAACCCAGGGCCTTGCACGTGCGAGGGGAGTGCTCTACCACTGAGCCATAACCCCAGCCCCTTTCATTTATATTTTTAAAGTTCTTACCCCCAAAGATAACCAAATCTCAAAGCAATCATATTTCATTTACTTAAATAGTAATTATATTTTGAATCAGGAGTAGAAATATACTAAATACTTTAGGTTTTTAATGAATTTGATAACTAATTAATATATGAAGGGGGACCTTGATGATTGGAAAAACTTTGGATATTTGTTTACTGAAATATACTTAAGCATTTACATCTGGTTATTATTACTATCTAAGAACCTTGGGCATTTCTTCTGTCATATAGAATAATGGAATTGGGTGGTGTCCAAGGCAACAGAATATTCTTAAATGATTATCATTAACTATCTTTCTTTAGCTAAATATTTAGGTCAGTTTTTTAAATGACAGAAACTAGTCTTGATGAAGGTTATTATATATATGTGTTCATGTTTTATGCCTCATGTGCTCAGTATTGACTTGTTTTCTGTTTATATAAGTTAATAGTAGTGTAAAACCAAGTGTAATTACTTACATAATTTCGGGGTACTAAGTATTGAACGCAGGGTTACTCTACCACTGAGCTACATCTCCAGCCCCTTCTATTTTTTATCTTGAGATAGTTGCCAAGAGCATTAAGTTGCCAAGAATGGCCTCAAACTTGAATCCTCCTGTCTTAGCTTCCCAAGTACATGGGATTGTAAGTGTGTACCATGGTGCCTGGCACTTATATAATATTTTTGTAATGAAATGTTTTTGGAACTCAGTCTTTTGGAGATTGAAATAATCTTTCTCACACTGGGGGTGTAGCTCAGTGGCAGAATGCTAGTCTAGCATGCGTAAAGCCCTGTGTTTAATCTCTAGTACTGCAAAAACAAAACAAAGAAAGGCAATAACTTTTCTTTACAGCATATTCATCAGGAAAAAGGTATCTTTTCAACTTAAAGGATTTAACTCTTGCCCTTTCCTTCTGATTTTAGAGGTATGTGTACACGAGGGGGGGGTGTCTTTACCTCCACCTGAAATTTTGAATAAATAATGTTATAACTTTGATATATAAAACCTTCCTTGCCATGATTTTCACCATTATTTATAAACTTTTGCATTTATGGGAATAAGATTTGTGTCTTTCACAACCAAAAGTAAGAATAGATTTTCTTTAGAGATATATTAGAAGCTGAGCATGATCTCTACCACTGAGCAACACTCCCAAATTCCCTCCACCTCCTTTTGCAGTACTGAGAATTGAATCTGGGGACACTCTACCATTGAGCTTCATCCCCAGCCCTTTTTTATTTTTTCATTTTTAGACAGGGTCTTATTAAGTTGCTGAGGCTGGCCTAAAACTTGCAACCCTCCTGCCTTAGCCTCCTGGTCAGAGTGAAGTCAAGATGAATCCCAAATTGAAGCTGATAAAAGATATTTTCAAAATTACACATGTCCCACCCTCTTTATTTTGGATTTCTCTTGTATTATATAAAATGCTTGACAGATAGGAAGTGGAGAATGTCCTGAACATTCATGGAGATTCTACTGCTTTTATAGGAAAAACTAGCAGCACTTGAAGCAAGTATTGAGCAGCGACTTAAGTGGGCGGGTGGTGCCAACCCTGCATTGGCTCCTGTACTACAAGATTTTGAAGCAACAATAGCTGAAAGAAGAAATCTCGTCCTCAAAGAGAGCCAAAGAGCAAGTCAGGTACCATGATCATGTGAACCCTCATTGTGCTCAGTTTCAGGATTATAGAACTGATTGGAAATTCCATGTGATGCCCCTTGGGAAAGGAGGGGGAGAGTCCTGCTCCAGTTCACAGAGCCAGATCAATAGGTCTTTCTGGGCATCCCTCAGGTGTGAACTCATAGCTGGTTATTTCCTAGACCCTTACTGTTTCCCATTTAAATATTAAATAGATACAGCTTCTGTTGGAAATTAAACATGATTTTAATTCCATATTTGTTAAGCTTTTTTTATGTATAACTGTAGTGATTCAAAGATTTGAAAGTTTTTCTACCGGGCAGCAAAATGTCTTATAAGTGCCAGGACTTTGTACCCTGCTAGACATTTGTGGATTAACTTTGTTATATTTGGGAACATACACACAAACCCAGAAAATTATTATGGAAATTTTCATTCAGGTACGAAATTAGACTAATAAAATGATGACCTCATCCATATCAACAAAATTTAATAATAATTTTAAGTCTTATTTCATCTGTATTCCCTACTCTTCCTCCCATTCCATATGTAAATCCCCAATATATATTCCTTTATTTTGTAAGTATTTCAGTGTGTACCTTTTCAGATAAAAACTATTTAAGAATGCAACAATACTGCTAATCACACCTTTTAAAATATGCTTAATACTGTCAAATATCCACTTAATATTTTGAAATGAGGCAGGAGTAGAAGCAAAGGAGAAATGTTCTGGTAGATGGGTTTCCTGAAATTTGGATATAACACAAATTATAGCTCAGTGTTGAGGGCAGTTTTGTTATGATGTAAATTTTCTATGTAAAGACAATCATGTAGGAGGTAGATTTACTTAATTGTACTTAGGTGCTTTTGACCATCTCAGACCTAACAGTATTCACAAAAATTGTACATTAATTTACAGACTTTATGAGGATTTAATGTATTTCCCAAAAGAGTTACATTTTTAGAACCAATTATAGTCTGAATTCTGGAAATGAGTATGCAGTATTTTATTTCATTGATTGCCTCCTCCCCCCACACCTGGTGGTGGTGGTTCCCTTTCTGTCTTCACAGGTCACTTTTCTCTGCAGCAATATCATTCATTTTGAAAGTTTACGAACAAGAACTGCAGAAGCCTTAAACCTGGATGCTGCGTTATTTGAACTCATCAAACGGTGTCAGCAAATGTGTTCATTTGCATCACAGTTCAACAGTTCAGTCTCAGAGTTGGAGCTTCGTTTATTACAGAGAGTGGTGAGTCTTGCTGCAAGTAGAGAGTTGGTAATGAAAATGATAAAGCTCATGTCACACTATCAATTTAGTATATTCACTCAGTTCACATTTATTGAGCATGTGATACATATAAGATGTTCTTATGCAGGACACAGTGGTGATTAAATCTTGCTCTTAGCCCTCATGGAACTTACGTTTACGTATTCAATAGTGTAATGAATGAAGAAGTGAAAAGGCTTCTCAGCTACAGCATACCGTGTAAGTTTGGAAGGGAGGAGAAAGATAGTGTATAGCAGTGATTCAGACTCACTGAACACAGAATAGTGGGAAAAGCGCTTTGGGAAATGAATGCTAGAAAGGTGAGTTGGATCTAGAAATTTCAAGTTGATAAGTTTAGTGCTTGTGTTTTGTGGAAAGGCTTCAGGTAATCCATTAGAAAGCTCTGGTTTCATTTCAAAGAATTATTTATAGTTAGTTTAGGGACCTTGAAATAGATCATCTTTGTTGTTCCAAGTGTATTTCTCAGGTCTTTAACTTTAGAAATGTATATACTGAACAATTATGCAGAAAGTGAGAAATCTTTATATTTCCTAGACTGTTGAAATTGTTACATACTCTTATGTACATAATTAATTCAAGACTCAGCAACTGAGGTTCTTGTATCAGTTTGAGTTACTGATAGTGGATCTTTTGGTGAGGGCATGTGGCAGTAATGGCGATAGATGATTGGACTCATTATTCCACCTGATACTTAAAATCAAATGCTTGTTCTAGCGGGCTGGGATGTGGCTCAAGCGGTAGTGCACTTGCCTGGCATGCGTGCGACCCGGGTTCGATCCTCAGCACCACATACAAACAAAGATGTTGTGTCCGCCGAAAACTAAAAAATAAATATTAAAATTCTTTCTCTCTCTCTCTCTCAAAAAAAAAAAAAAAAAAAAAAAATGCTTGTTCTATTAGGACACAAGTCTTGAACATCCCATTGGTAGCTCTGAATGGCTTCTGTCAGCTCACAAACAGTTGACCCAGGATATGTCTTCTCAAAGAGCAATTCAGACAGAGAAAGAGCAACAGATAGAGACAGTCTGTGAAACCATCCAGAATCTTGTTGATAATATAAAGACTGTGCTCACCGGTCATAACCGACAGCTTGGAGATGTCAAACATCTCCTAAAAGCAATGGCTAAGGTAAGACTCCCTACCACTGACATAGTTTATATCCCCCCCCCCCCCCCCCAGTTACAAGTATTTTGGTTAACAAAAAAAGTGATCTTTTGTAAACAAAAACAACTTGAGTCATATTTTCCAACTTGTTTGTAACTGAGTTGTGGTTTCATCAACTACTTTTTTTAAAAAAGTAGAGAGTACTTTTCTGATTTTTGTACATAGAAAACCTGAGGCTTAAATTGATACACCGAATGTCATATGATTTATAATGGAACTGAGAATTAAACTTAGTCTGAGTGTTTTCAACTTCTCTTTCTCTTCCCCACCTATACCCCCAAACCCTTCTCGTTTCCTGCCAAAATGAATAAAATATTGTTCATTCCCTTTAGTATCTTATACAGTCTAGTTAGTAAGGAAACTTGAGTCCACAGAAAAGGCTAAATTTCACTTTTATCTTTACAAAACTGTAATTCAATTTTAGAATTTATTTTTAATCATTTTGAGTTTATATTTGATGCTGGAAACAAGATTCTTATAGAAAAGAAGTTAGACTATATTAAGAATATAAAACATACTGCTGTATGAAATATCTGTTCTCTCTTAGATGACTGTCTTTTAAGAGTAATTACTCAGACAAAAACCAATTTTACTAATCATTGGTATATTGACTATAGGATGAAGAAGCTGCTCTGGCAGATGGTGAAGATGTTCCCTATGAGAACAGTGTTAGGCAGTTCTTGGGTGAATATAAATCGTGGCAGGACAACATTCAGACAGTTCTGTTTACATTAGTTCAGGCTATGGGTCAGGTTCGCAGTCAAGAACATGTTGAAATGCTCCAGGAAATCACTCCCACCCTGAAGGATTTGAAAACACAAAGTCAGAGGTAAGCATGCCTTTTAGCCAAGATTTATAAAATGTAGGCAAAATATTGAAAATAGTTATCTGGTATAATATTTCATAAACATTTCATGAATTTTGTATTTCAGTATCTATAATAATTTAGTGAGTTTTGCATCACCCTTAGTCACCGATGCAACAAATGAATGTTCAAGTCCAACGTCATCTGCTACTTATCAGCCATCCTTTGCTGCAGGTAAGATCTGTCGATGATCTGTGCATAGATGCTGCGCTGTTTAGTTATACATAAGTGTCTACTATATTATTAGTCACTACAATCCTGTCATATATCAAACTCAAAAAACTTTGACTTGTCTCTAAAACGACTTGTGAGAGAGTGAAAATACCTTCTATTCAAATTCTCTCTCAACATTTATTTTATGAGCCAGATGCAGTGGTGCATGTTTCTAATACCAGCTACTCTGGAGGTGATGGTAGGAGAATTACAAGGTTGAGGCCAGCTTGAGCAATTTATTGATAACTTGTCTTAAAATTTAAAAAGGACTGGGGGTGTAGCTCAGTGGTAGAACATTTGCCTTGCTGTGTGAGGCTTTGGATTCAATCCCTTGTATTGTCCCCCTCCCCCAAAATTATACACACACACACACATATATAAAATGACTTTATATATATATATATAAAAACAAGTATGTAAATTATTTTAAAACATGCCTTTTGAGGCTAGAACGGTTAGCACACACTTATAATCCAAGCTATTTGGGAGGCTGAGGCAGGAAGACAAAGTTTGAGGATAGCCTAGGCAACTTTGACGCAACTAAAGATAAAACCCACTGTGTGTTTGATTTACTGTTCTGTGTTCACGTGTGTGCGTATGTGTACATGCATTGGCATCATTTTGCAAATTTAATTTTTATTCCCCTCCCACCCCCATTTAATATTACATGAAACCTTCCTGTATGTTTTGGTGGTCATCTGCTACTTATCATCCAGGAGTACTTTACTTCTGATCTATATCTCCAACCTCTCTCCCCTTTTTCGGGGGAGGTACTGGGAAGGGAATTGAACCCAAAGGAACTTAACCACTGATCAACATCCACGGTCCTTTTTGTATTTTTTTTTAAGGGGGGGAGAGAGAGAGAGAGAGAATTTTTTAATATTTTTTAGTTTTCAGCGGACACAACATCTTTATTTTATTTGTATGTGGTGCTGAGGATCAAACCCAGCGCCACGTGCATGCCAGGCGAGTGCGCTATAGCTTGAGCCACATCCCCAGCGGTTTTTTAAAACTTAATCAAAATAATTTTGAGATAGTCTGATACTTAGGGCCTTGCTAAGTTGCTGAAGGTGGCCTCTAATTGTGATCCTCCATGCCCAGTCCATTCCTAGCACTTTAAATTTTTTTTTTTTTTTAATTTTGAGACAGAGTCTCATTAAGATGCTCAGGCTGGCCTACAACTTGTGATTCTCCTTTTTCAGCCTCCCAGGTTGCTAAGATTACAGGTGTACACCACTACTCCCTGTTCCCTGTCATTAAATCTTAAAAATGACTTAATGGCCACATTTCACATGGCATTCTGTGTCTGTGTCTTATTAATCTTCCATTATTGCAAAGCTATTTATGGTTTTTGATACCACAATCTGGTGAATAGTGAACATCATTGCATAAATTCATATCTGAATTTCCTACCATTGAGGCTTTCTAGGACAATGTCTATGTCAGTGAATGACTTAGAAGTTGTAAAGTCAGTTTATTTTCAAGGTGGTAGTTAAGTATTTAACTTGGGATATTTATCATTACCTATTTTCTGCTCTCTTCTTTGTCTCTCCTATATTTTCTTTTTGCATATAAATTGAGCCACCAATTCTTCCTCTACAGCAGTCCGGAGCAACACTGGCCAGAAGACTCAGCCAGATGTCATGTCACAGAATGCTAAAAAGCTGATTCAGAAAAATCTTGCCACATCAGCAGATACTCCACCAAGCACCGTCCCAGGAACTGGCAAGAGCGTTGCTTGTAGTCCTAAAAAGGCTGTGAGAGACCCTAAAACTGGGAAAGGTAATTAGTTGAAATAAAGATGCCTTAAAATTTTATATGGAATTGTGTTTTGTCTTAATGTATGTTTTTATTGCTTTGTAGCTGTGCAAGAGAGAAACTCATATGCAGTGAGTGTGTGGAAGAGAGTGAAAGCCAAGTTAGAGGGCCGAGATGTTGATCCGAACAGGAGGATGTCTGTTGCTGAACAGGTGACTAGTTTTTAACATTTTAGTGCTGCTGGAAAAGTGTAAGTTTAATTGTTCCTCTTGTCCATTTCTTTGGTGTTTCACCAGGAAATGAAGAACTTAACAGGTTTTCAGAGATTTGGGGTAATAATTCTAGAGTTGTCAGATATTCACCATGTTACTCTGGCTTTTCCTCTCGTAGCATATTTTTGCTACGAGATGTGACCCAACCTTGACATCCTTCAAACTCCAATTCATTTTTAATTTACCTATTTTTGTATTCGATTTATTTATTTATTTATGGAACCCAGGGTCTCTCTACCACTGAGTTACATCCCTAGGCCTTTTTATTGAAAACAGGGTCTTGGCAAGTTCCTGAGACTAGCCTTGAATTTGTGATCCTTCTGCCTTAGTCTACATAATTACTGTGGTTGTAGGTATGTACTACCATGCAGGGCATTCAGCTGCATTTTAAGGAGGACCATCTGAAGGTTTCAGATGAAAAACTGATGTTTTTTCAGGTATAGGAGTATCCATAAAGCCTCCATGAGGATTAGTGGGTGCTTGCCTGATGTTGTCATGCTCATTGGTGTTATTGTGTATATAAATCTGAGGATGATTTCTTGAAACCCTACCGTTAATTTTTTTTTAAATTTAAGCCTACAGAAAAGTATTAGGAATACTTTTTTTAACACTTTTTTTACCTAGACTCACTAGTTCTTAACATTTTAGCATTTTTTCATATTTGCTTCTTCAGTCTTTATGTATATACAACATGTATTTCACACATGTAATTTCAAGAGCATGAGTGGGATTGGTAGGGCTTTCTTCATCTGAGGATCCATAATGGTCAAAGGGGTTCTGACTTTCCCAGGACACACATCTTGTAATCTATGGTGTTATGGGAGAACTTAATCTCCTTTTTTATCATCACAACTACATGTCCTTTGTGATTAGATACTTATTCTGAATTCATATAACTTGTATGTGAATCATGTCAAGTTCTCAGTGGTTTTAAATACCATCCTGCATATTTTTACAGGTTGACTATGTCATTAAGGAAGCAACTAATCTAGATAACTTGGCTCAGCTGTATGAAGGTTGGACAGCCTGGGTGTGAGTGGCAAGCCAGTAGATGAGTCTGGTTAAGTGAGGTCAGACATCCACCAGAATCAACTCAGCCTCAGGCATCCAAAGCCACACCACAGTCGGTGGTGATGCAACTGGGGGCTTACTCTGAGGAAACCTAGGAAATCTCGGTGCACTAGGAAGTGAATCCTGCAGGACAGCTGCACTCAGGGATACGCCCAACACCATGGCCTGCAACCCCAGGGTCAAGGGTGAAGAAAGCAAGCTCACCGCCTGAACACGGAGATTGTCTTTCTGCCACAGAACAGCTGCAAACGTGTCAGGAGGTTAGCTGAGAAAGAAATCGGGATACCGCGGAGCACAGAGTGATTTGGAACTCCATTCCACCTGACCCTGTGTGTACAATCCAGGAAAAACAAACCCCGCTCAGAAACAGAGAAAACTGGGGCCGCGAAGAAATCACAGCCAAGGAAGATTTGATGCATTCAGATTCTCGTGAAACACTTGTTGCTTGGCAACAGTACTGGTTGGGTTGACCAGTAGGTACAAAAAAGGCTATGCGATATGAATTTCAGAAATGGACTGAAAATGGAGAGCTATGTAACAGATACACTACATTGGAAGAACTTACTTCTGAAATGAAGGGAAGAACCACCCCGCTGATCCCACTCCTCCCCACCACCTATCCGGTCCCCTTTAACCTGATCTAGTAGATTAGCCATCTTTCAGACTCACTTTTATTTCAATCCTCATGTTTCATATACTCCATCTCCATGCTGTTAACTTATATTTGGAGAGATAAACAGGAATTTCTCCAAAACCACTGATAACATGGAAAATTCAAGGATTGTTTAAAGGTCTGATGATCACATACAAAATGTAATTCTGGTTATTTAAGTCATTTCTGTGATTCTATCATGTACAGTTTCCAGAATTGTCACTGTGCATTCAAAATTAATTAATCTAACAGACATTTGATTTTTATGTACACTCCCCTCTGCTTATAGTGTGCATTTTTGGAGGTCATTCAGATTTTCCCTCTTCTGTGATTGCTGTAGTTTCTTTCATAGAAAGTAGCTAATCCAATGTAATCTTTTACCTTTTTAAAAAACCAGGATAGAGTACCTATTAGAGTTTTACATTGTTGATGACAGATTAACAATAAAGTGATGTTCTGGTGGAGGTAGAGTGAAATGTTTAATTCAGTTTTCTTATTTGATACTTTTAATTTACATCTTGTAAATTAAAAGTGCTTTAGTTTATCTGGTATTTCAGGACATGTACATGAAACATCAGACAAAGTGAGAACCACCAACATCTTTTATTAAGTTCAGTTATTAAAATAGTCTGTGAAGTGCTTTACTTTTTGCATAATTTTAATAGCTTGTTGTTCAGTGATATAATGAATTCATGATTAAGGTTTCCTTAAATTTAGCATTGCATTTCAGTACTGACTGACTGTGTGAGCTAAATTATTGATCCAAATAAAAATCCAGTCTAGGATTCTTAAAATCACGTATCAACAAAATAGAACACAATTTAAATCTTTGAGTACATTTTTCTTGCATTTGAGAAATTAGGACGGACAGTCTTCACTCTACTTGGCAGTCTTCATAGACGAAAGGTAGTAGGGAAAAATCGCACCTAGCTCTGGGCCTTTTCTGTGTTCTGATTGCCACATTAACCTATGATCCTTAAATACCTGTGAGAGAATGCATTTCAGTGCCAGTACTTTCTTTATACTTTAATAAGTATTGCAAGAAAGCTGGTATTTTTAAATACCCAACTGTCCAATAGCAAGCTAAGGAAACTAGCACATCCAATTTTCTTTTCCTTATTGATTTTTGAACTTTACTTTCACACTCAAAACAGCCTAGCTGGAATAAGAATGCCATATTGTATTTTGCACACTGCTTAATTTCCTGGAAGCTTTGGGAGCTACTGCATTCAACACTTGATTACCTCTGCTCTCTCAAGATTACATAGTCTTTTCAGCAACATTCTTTATTGTCACCAGGAAAAACTTATCATGATGATAAAACCAGTTCACACTTGATTGTCCTGATAGTGTTCAGAAATTGCTTCCACTTTGGTAACGAAGATAAATTAAATAGGTGAATTTTATTGCCTGTGAGCTTTCAGGCTTCAGAGGTACTACCTGGCACCTTATCCAAGCAAAAAACAAGACAGCTTTATTTCTTTTTTTAAAAAAAAAAAAAAACAACAAAAAACATGTGCCTCTGGTAAATTGTCCATCACTTTTATTTAAAAATGGTCCCCCAGTGGCATATACAGTCGTAGGGCAGACAGGAGTAGCTGATGACTTCAGCACTTGCTTTTTCACTGCACTCGGGACAAGACCCTAGTCTGTAAGGTTTGGCTTCCTCTGTGACGTCATTCTGCAAATAGCCCTGCCCCTTTGGAACTTCTGTAAAAGTCCTCATCAGATTGAGAAGACAGGGCCATATTTTGGGGATTATCTTGTAAAATACTGTAAAGTTAGAGTGCTATGATTTTGAAGTCACACATTTTTGATGATGAATTACCTGTGGAAAACCAGGGATCTTTTTCTGTCCGTCTGTCGTTCTGTCTCTTCCTTCTATTCCTCCCTCTGTCTTCCCCTGTCCAAGTCAGTGGGTACAGAATAATCTACAAACAACCTCTTCTATTCAAAGTACCCTTGGAAATTTGAAGTTTTAAGTGTTTTGTCTTTAATTTGATGGAATCATCTATTTTTTTAGTTGATTTCTCTACAAAGCTGTGGAGGCCTAGAAGTTCACGGAGCTATTTCTCTTTTACTGATTCTTTGGCGTGTCTTGTGATTTCTCCATTTCTGGTTATAAGTTCCCACAGTTTAATGGATGATTATTAAGATTCTTTTGTGTCTGTTGCTTGTGCTGAGTTGTTTT
Source organism: Marmota flaviventris (assembly GCF_047511675.1). Classification (NCBI taxonomy): domain Eukaryota; kingdom Metazoa; phylum Chordata; class Mammalia; order Rodentia; family Sciuridae; genus Marmota; species Marmota flaviventris. The sequence continues at coordinate 12,923,173 of NC_092516.1, read as the reverse complement.
TTGTTTGTTTTTGTGATACATGAGATTTCTGTGAGAACTCATCATTAGGCTCTTGATCTGCTTCCCTGAATTGCTCTTTTAGAGCTCAAACCCCAGGTTCAGGGTGAGGATTTCTAATACAAAGGAAAACTCTGACACTTTTGCCCTTGACACTTGTTTCTATTACTTAAGCTTCCTAAGTAGTTTTAAATATTGTCCAATGTTTGTGGTTACCTGCATTTTTTGTTTTGTTTTGTTTTTTAATTGTGGTTATTCTGATGTGTGAAATTTAAGGAAAGAGCCATTTAAAAAATGCCGCGCAGGGCAATGCAAGTACAGCCAAATATTAGAGTTGATGTGCAATCTTAGGTCCTTTTTAATCTGGGGTATTATAGGCAGTACTTTCAATCAAAGTCTTCCTGGCCTATTTTCCTCCACCTTTTTGTAATTACTTCTGGGGGCTTACTTGTTTGGCAGTACTAAAATCAAAGGAGCTGGTTCTTCTTTTCTCCCAATTCTTTTCATATTAATGAAAACGCCTACAACTAGCCTATTACTCTTAGCCTGTTACTCCTGTTCATATACATCAGATCTCAGTGAATGTGTTACTATTAGCACATTTAAGCATCTTTGTTTTACAAAAATTTAGATGAGTATGAAAACCAGTGTTCCATTTTATATCTTGTTGAGCTTGTAAAAAAATGCCAATAATTTAGAATTAGGATGTTCCCCCCCTTAAATCAAGGAGGTAGAAATATTAATGCAAAGGTCACATCAATGAGGTAGATTTTGTTTTCAATTATTTGGGTAGCATTAGAAAGATTCCTCCTTTGGGGAAATACTAGCAAGCATCACAGAACTTTTCAAATGTTGGGAAAGGGGGATATTCATTGTCTTATGAAACCCTAAGGGTTTGCTGCACTTTGCCTGCTTTTTGGCCTGGGTAACTATGTCACTATCCTTATTTACATGATGGCAGACTGACTCTTATTGTGAGAAGCTTTTGGTTCAAGGGTTAGTTGTAAAGCAATCACTTAGGTAGGGTCCCTTGCTTTCCATGGGAATTTGGCTGGGCTTACTAGGAAAAAACCCTTTGTTGTGCTGATATAAAAATTGACATACAATTAGCTCGAATTTTGAAGATGGTAAACTTAAATAGCATGTTGTTCTGAAATGCAGACTTTTAGAATGTTTTTCTTTCAAAACAGGCTGATTAAATATAGTTTGTTTTTGTTTTCTTGACAAAGTTTCGGCTCCTGTTTAAAGTAAATGCATCACTTATTTTTCTGGTTTAAATTTTCCTTGTATTTCCACCTGTAATGTCAGTGGCAATGACACCATATTTCAATTGTTAATTTAGTTTTTAACCCTTATAAGAGCAAGTTGAGTTGAATGAATCTTCCTTGTCCTAGTAACATTGTATAAATAGTGGCTTCTCTGTACAGAAGGTTGTAATGCCTCCTGATGGATATAATTTTGTGATTGTATTTAAGATTAAAGTTGAATAAATCACACCAGCTTCCTGAAAATGTTCATAATGCATCTTTTGGAAAACAAAAATACATGGCCTACTTTGCATATTTGCATTAACATGGCAAAGATTATATGAGATATCTGTTTTTCAAAAAATAAAGGTTCATTCTTAAAAGATACAGCATTTAAGCTTTGAATTTATTGAAGTAGATTCCAGAAAAAGTCATTTTGGAACATGGGTAGCTTTTTTTCCCCCCCTCTTTAAAACACTAATTACCTTTAAAAATTAAAACCTTAATTCTCAAAAAAATAATGTTCTGTTTTTGAACAGCAATGGAAATTTTGCACTTCAGTGGGAAAGTTCTTGGTATTAAGGGTCAATTTATTAAACTTAATTTCTTTTAGTATTTACCAAATAAAACTCCAGCAGACCACTTTTGGCAAATGTGTATGTTCCCTGGGGCATGAAAACCCCGATGAAAGATAGAAATTGTCCAAATTGTCCGTCCCGCTGTTCGTTGAAAATGATGTGTGTTGCCTATAGGTTCTGTTAAAGGGGATTTATATAGTAACTGCGTAATCATCTGAACAAAAGATTACTTCCTATCTTTGTGGTACAAAAATAGTGCTCAGAAGAAAGCTCCATTGAGGGTAGTTATTTTTAATAGTTGAACCACTTGGACATTTATTGAGAGACCTATTGAAGTTCTAGGATATGCATTTGGAAATGATCTGGGAACACATTCTGGGAATAATAAATTCCAGGGGAATCGCTGAAGTTTTTTAACCTACCTTAAAGACTGTTAGGAACTCTGTCCTTTCCTTTGGAAGTGGATATTACTGTACCTACAGCAAGACTGGCACCTCAATGCTCATGGTAATGTGGGGAATGATTACTTGAGTCCTTTTAAAAGTTTGAAGCAGGAGTTGCTGCTCAAATTTCATAGCTTTTAAGTCTCCCCAAATAGGCTCCATCACTCTACTGCATCTTTTGTGTGTGTGTGTGTGTGTGTGTGTGTGTGTGTGTGTGTATAAAATCTCCTGCTCTTTTCTCCCAACATTCCCCAAAGTGTGACTTCATGGAAGAGTAGTATTCCTTTGCAAAAGGTGTGTTGTTTATTAAAGTATTTCAACGTGATCCAGACTGCTCCCAACCATCCAAAGCTCCAAGGCAAACTGCACACTATTTCCTGAAATCCACAACTCCTGCCCTTGCCAGTTTATGTAGGGGAGTATGTGGTCTGCGCCTATGTTCTCTCATATTTCTTTCTGAATTCCCTGAGTTTTTAAAGAATCTGGTAAATGAATTCAAAATAAATCCAATGTATAATATAGGTGACTATAAATGAATGAGATTGGTAGTTAAAAACGATGCTTAATTGAGCCAAAGCAAAAGGCTGACCAGGTAGGTGTTTGACAAAAGTTTGCACCGAATAATGAAAAGCAGTTGCATTTTGAAATTCTGGATAGAGAAGGTAGTTTCTTAACATAGTTAGTCCTAACATTGCTTATGCGTTCTACTGCCTGAGGTTTACATCTTTCCTTAATATGACCTCTAATGCAAGAAGGTCCTGTCAAAGCCATCCGTTTTTGGAGAAGGAGCTTATTTAACCGAAATGCCCCATAAAGGACTTCCCTAAATACCCCATGGGAAGAAAACCCTTTTATAACCAGGTGCCTTTTTCACAAGTTCTCCAACTATGTTTTTGCCCCGCCCCCAAGTTAAGCCTTATTCCTGCTGGGTAAGAGGAATACAAGGCAGCAAAATTCACAGAAAGTAGCTCTTTTTTCCTTTTACTCGAAATTTCATGAGGTGGGCATGAGAGTCTTCTGGAGTCACAAATACAGGCTAAGGGCTTGGCCAGGCCGGTCAGTGCAGGGAGGACGAGGGACACCCGGTTGATGGGGACCCCAGCCCAGGGGAGGGTTGTCACGTGTTCATTTCTCTTGCGACTGACACTGCGCAGCAGCACAATTCTTCGACTTATCGGTTTTCTATAGAGGAAACTTAGCTGCATTGGGATCCAATAAAAATAGGTGCTGAGAGCTACCGCGGCGGCCAACCCCGGAGAGACGGAGACCAGACCGCCCCAGCGGCAGTTGAACGGCTTCCGGCAGCCCTGAGCGGGCATGCTGATTGGTCAGCCCGTGTCCCCACCCCCTCAACCCGGCGCGGCCTCTCTCTCCTTTGACCCTGATTTCAAGCCATGCGCTGAGCAGCGGTTGGTCTGTCCTCCTTTGAGCCTGAGCTTGATTCGTCCAATGAGGAGCGAGCCTCGCGAAGGCTGTCGGGAAAAGAGCCCGACCTATATAAGGGGCCTACGGGGCGTTCCCTCGCGCTCCAGTCGCGGTGCGGGTATCCGGGAAAGGTACCTGGAGGGTGCCTTGTGCTCGTTGAGACTGCACCTCAGGGACGATGGCGGAGGGAGATAATCGCAGCACCAACCTGCTGGTGAGTCCCCGCGGCCTGTCCGGAGGGAACCGACCCGGGCTTCCGGATTATCGCGGGGCTCAGCGGGGCGGGCCCAGCCCTCGGCCCCCAGTTCCCAGGACAGGCGACGACGCCGGACCCCCGGGCTGCTTCGGTAGCTCCTGCGTGGCGGTCCGCAGTCGTGTGGACCCCCAGTCTCCTCTGGGGAGGTGCGGGGCCGGGCGAGAAGGTCGCGTGATTAGCCACCGCGAATGGGGTTTGAGGAGGAAGTGGAGAAAGGGGCTGTGGCGGAGAAGCCTGGGGTACCGGGGGGCGGAGGGCCGCCAGGGGCCTGGGAGCGCTGTCGGGGCCGGGCCCCAGCCATGTCCGGTTCCTTCCTCCTGTTGGGCCGTAACCTAATGTTCTGTTCCCCCTAAAACTTGGGCAAGGGTGGAGGGTGAAAGGGCTGCTGCCGAGAATTTGTTGGAGCTGGCATAACTTAAAACGGCAGAGAGGCTGCGAGCTCGCTGCAGAGAGCTCCAAGTGGGGTCCAGCCGAAAGGACAATGGCAGGTCTCGGCATTTTCCCGGAGGTTGGAAGTCTGGGGGCACTGAACGACTGGGGACGATTTTAGAATAGTAACCAGGAATGCGAAAAAACTGCGTGAGGTAGTGACAAATTTAATTCCTTCCTAATTTAATGAATTTGCACTATCTCGGCAAAAACGAGAGACAGCCTTACATTATCTCCATTGCCCTTCCCCAAGGAAAGACAGGCCACACGCCAGAAATGAAGAGGAGACAGTTTGACTTTTGTACTTAAAGAACCCAAATGCCGACAGATTAAGTGACTTAACAGGGTCATCTTGATTGTGCATGATTTTCATTTTGCATTCGGTTTTTTGAAAGACATGGACAGCCCCCACACCCTTCCCCCCCCCCCCCCTTACACACACACACACACACACACCTTCTGTATGGTTAGTCACCAGCATGGTTCCTTTTAAGAGGATTAATTGAGGCGCAAGGAAATCACCCAAGTTCTATTGAAATGGGATTCGGAACTCAACCACTCCTTTCAGCAAAGCAGTTTAATTTTAAAAAGGGCAAGGCCTTGGTTCTTGATCTCCTAGATTCAGATCTGCTTATCTCTAGGCATCTTGGTTTCCCCTTCTATAAAATAGGGATTGTTAGCAACACCTTCCTTTTAGAATTTTTGGGGGATTAACTGGAATATAAGCTATAAAATGCTTAGTTTCTATTTCTTATAATCTATTTAACTATTATTAAGTGTGGGATATACAGAAATTCTGGGGTCACCTTGGTGATTGTGGCGCTGATAAGTGTTTTTATTAAGATTAACCGACATTATCCTATTTATGTATTTTTCAGTGGTAAGTATGTAGGGACTCTTGGGAGTGTGGTTTTTGTTTTTATTTTGACGCTGGAAATTGAACCCAGAGGCACTCTACCACTACATCCCCAGCCCTTTTCATTTATTGCCTTGAGACAGGGTCTCACTAAGTTACCCAGGCTGTCCTCCAGCTTCAGATCCTCCTGCCTCAGTACCCCCATGTGAGTAGCTGGGATTATAGGCATTTGCCACTTCCCCAGCTGGCACTTTGGTTTCTTGTCATTTTTTTCTTCCTTTACCAAAGTCAGTGTAAGGGCTTTTGTCACATTAGCTCATCTTAGAGGTCTGGTTTTGGCTATCAGATTTGCAGAGCAATCTGAAGTCTAACCAAAATGACCTCATACATGATAAGAGAAACAGTACTGAGGAGATTTTGAGCTTGAAGTGCCACACGTAATTTAGTGGAAGTAGTTTTCCTTAATTGTGCAATGAATGCCAACATCTAAGTGATTCCATTACACAAAGAGCTATTTAGAGATTGAATGCTGTTCAGGGAAAGGCTTTCCTAATGGATTTAGAAATAAGGAGTTTAAATCAATGAAATGACAAAAACAACAGATCAATTTTAATCACCTGAAATGAACAAACTTAAAGGATCTAACATTAATACAGGCACTGCCACATGATTCTGTTTATGACTTCGGTGAAATTAGTTAACCATTCAAAGCTCACATTCTTTAATTTCAAAACAAGTAATTGTCTCTCTTTGTGGAGCACTATAAGGATTATGTCCCATTATGGTTGTAAAGAGTAGGTAGCCCAATGCTTGAACTTTAAAGGATAGGGTTCTTTTCCTCCTACTGGCTTCCATCTTTGGTGCCAAAACTGCAGTTTTTCAGAAACTTCAGAAGCTTGTTTAAGATAGTGATCTGGTTAAGAAGTCTTTTACATGTCTGGTGCCTTAAAAGAAATGAACCACTTTTGTGAACCACTTTAAATGTTGGTTGTGTGTAGGCTGCAGAGACTGCGAATCTGGAAGAGCAGCTGCAAGGATGGGGAGAAATGATGCTGATGGCTGATAAAATTCTCCGATGGGAGAGAGCCTGGTTCCCACCTGCCATCATGGGTGTGGTTTCCTTGGTGTTCCTGTAAGTGAGCTATTAGATTACTAAGGGTTGTGCTTTTAGTAATAAAGGCTCAAGTAGCACATAGCTTCCACTTATGGAAGCTTTTGTAATATATAATCCGCAAAGAATGCCTTTGCTTATAAGCAGTTCATGTACTTTCCAGAATTTGTCGTACTTATGTAAACTTGGTAACTTAACACAGCTAAATAAATCAGTGACACTCAACCCCCTTTCCCTCTTAAAAAGTATTGTGAACCCCCAAAGAGCTTTAGACTTTTTATGTTTACATTAATCATTTTTCCTATGATAGGCCAAGAAGCCTCTGGAAAAACCACCTGTGAGAAAACTAAAGAGAAAACAGCAAATATGATCTTTGAGAACTTATGGACTAAATGCATAGTTAAACATTTTCAGCTAGAAATAATGGTGACTGTTATTTCTAATTTTGATTAATATTTTTCCTTTTTTAACAGGATTATCTATTATCTAGATCCATCTGTTCTCTCCGGTGTTTCCTGTTTTGTTATGTATTTGTGCTTGGCTGACTACCTTGTTCCCATTCTAGCACCTAGAATTTTTGGCTCCAATAAATGGTAGGTGGCATAATTTGGCAGTCTCATTTCTGAGGAGCTACTGAACCCGGTGGCTGTGATTAGTATGCTGTAACTAAGTACAGACAGTTCTCTAACCATCAGACACCAAGGGGTTAGATTTATTGCTTTTATGTGAAGAATCTCTTAGCCAATTTTAGATATAAATCATGAATTTCCAGGACATATCTCTGTGGGTTTGGGGTTTTTCGTTTGTATTCATGTGTTTGGGGGTGGGTACTAAGGATCGAACACAGGACCTTGACAAGCTAGGCAAATTCTCTACCATTGAGCCACATCTCCATCCCTTTTTTAAGTTTTTGAGACAGGGTCTCCCTAAGTTACCCAGGCTAGCCTCAAACTTAGGATCCTCCTGCTTCACCCTCTTAAGTAGCTGGGAATCACAGGTAAGCGCCACTGCACCCAGTAGTTCTGTAGTTCTTTTATAGGTGATTATTTGTTCTGACTTTTTTTTTTTTTTTCCCCATTCTAGACTTTATTAAAGTGAGTTTTTTTGTTTTTAAATGGATAATATTTTAACAAAGGATTATAAAACTTGAGGTTTATATAAAAGTCACATATTTATATTTACATTAATATTTAATATAATTTCACAAACTATATTCAAATCAATACAAAAGCAGTAAATGGGAGATTTCTATCCACATTGATTTAGCAACATTTAATTAAGTGTCTACTATGTTACGCACTGTTTTAAGTGCTGTGAGATATTTTGATCTTGTGCTTAAGGCTGAGATATTGGGACACTGGAGGGGCATTGAGGCAGTGCAGTGGTAGTTAGCTAAATGCACACTAAGGACTTCAGGATAGATTTAAGCTATATCTGCAAATAGGTATGATTATATCAATAGCCAAGACTAGTATTGAAACTATTTTAACTTCCCTTTAGAATGTTGAATTTCTCACTTTTGATCCAAATAATGAGCCAAATTACATTTTTAATAGATTTTTTAACCAGTTACCATTCCTTCTTAGTTGTTTATTTTAATGTAATTAGTAATCTACAAAAATTTATGAAAATGAGAATTTTAAGTATGTGCCTTATGAATTTTTAATAGCTGTGAATTTTGGGGAGTTTGCTTAAATTCTGGGATGAGTATGTTGCATATTTCTGTGAAGATGTTTTCCTTACAGAATGGATTAGCTTTGGAACTGTCCCTTGAATTATTTTTTACCTGAATTAATACTGTTGGTTTTGAGACAAGTTGGTAACCATACAGTATAACAGACTTTACAAAGGCAGTCAATCACTGACCTTGACTTTATTAGCTAAATGACATTCTAATCTGCAATTCATGATTCCCAGAGGAAAGCTTTCAAATATAAACACTGATAGTGTTTCAAATATAAACACTGATAGATTATAGGGTTGTGCCACCACATCCAGCTGGAACTCAATTGTTGATAGCAAATGTTAGTTTTTGATTTTACCAGAATGATCTTATGGGGAAAAAACACTGTTGCATAGTCGAAATCTAATCTAGACCAGGAGCAACATACAAGGTCTACTTGTATACAAGAAGTCCTAGGCTCAGTAGGAATCCTCCTGCTTTATCTGATGCTGCAGTTTTCCTGGGATGAGGAGTAGAGGAGAGAAGGCAGTGCACTCCTCAGTGCAGGCCTTAATAGTTGTCACTGTGTCATGTAGCAAAGACAGTCCAGAGACAATTGTTTATTTTTTATCAGAAACAAGATAAATGGGACTGTCTCAGAGGGTCTTTTAAAATTTAAAAAAAAATTTTTTTTTGTAGTTGTAGAGGGACAGAATACCTTGATTTTACTTGTATTTTTATGTGGTGTTGAGGATCGAACCCAGTGCCTCACATGTGCTAGCGAGCGCTCTGACACTGAGCCCCAGCCCCGTGTTTTTGAATTTTTACTACTATTGTTTGATGCTTGTATTGTCCCTTACTGAGACTAAAGTGTAAAGAATTTGGATTTGAGCTAGGCATGGTAGCATATGCCTATGATCTCACTTGGGAGTCTGAGACAGGAAGATCCCTAAGTGCAAGGCCAGGGTAGTCAATTTATAAGACCCTGTCTCAAAAATAAAGTGAAAAGGGCTGCAGATGTAGCTTAGTGGCAGAGCATCCCTAGGGTTAACTGTGCTCACCCCCCCCCCCCCAAAAAAAAAAGGATTGAACTGTTTATTGCTATCTTGGCATCAAATGTATGAAGCCCAGTTGGGGTTATTAAGCCTTGAATATTTACCATCTTGCTGCAGAGTGCTCAAATACAGCTATTTGGTGGGAGTGTGATGGGCTACAATGCAGAATGTATTAGGACCTGAAAAATAATATAGGACTAGAGTCAAATTTTTACTGAATTCTACATGGCCTTGTATAAGTCACGATTTTTTTTTTTTTTTTTGGTAACAGGGATTGAACTCAGGGGCACTCGACCACTGAGCCACATCTCCAGCCCTATTTTGTATTTTATTTAGACACAGGGTCCCACTGAGTTGCTTAGTGCCTTGCTTTTGCTGAGGGTGGCTTTGAACTCCCGATCCTCCTGCCTCAGCCTCTCCAGCTACTGGAATGACAAGCATGTGCCAGGTGGCGCTTGGCGTCATGAATCTTTTGTTACCGTCATTAACCAAATGAGGCTTTAGAAAGTGTAGCTTGCTATTAATCTACACACACACACAAGCTTCTTTATATAAAATTTATTCCTATACTATAAAAGGTGTCTTAAAGATAGGTGCAGTAACTTTTTAAACTTCATAAGATAATAGTAAACCATTATATTTTTGTTTTATTTTGGACTGACTTTTTTTTTTATGATACCAAGGACTGAATCCAGGGTCACTCTTCTGTGGAGCTATATACATCCACAGACTTGATTGTGTTTTTAATTTTGAGACAGGCATTTGCTGAGTTCCCCAGATTGGCCTCAAATTTGTGATCCTCTTTCTTCAGCCTCCCAAGATTACAAGGCATATGCCCCTGTGCCGAGCTATTTCAGCCTTCTTTAGAAGATAACTCTTTACATGTAAAAGGACAGTGTATTTCTGTCTGCTGTAGAGATTTGCTTATAACAAAAAGGAAAATTGTTTTTCTAGGACCACTGAACAACAACAAAGATTCCATGAAATTTGCAGCAATCTAGTGAAGACCCGACGCAGAGCTGTGGGCTGGTGGAAGCGCCTCTTTACATTAAAGGAAGAAAAGCCTAAAATGGTGATTTTTTTTTTTACTTTGTCTTTTCAAGATTGAGTTAATTTTGATATCTTTGCAATCTAATGATAGAGATGGCCTTTGGTTTTAATAGTTATAGTTGAATATTACTCCATTTGGATAACTCCTTAGTACATTCATCAATGTGTGTGTGTATTAGGCTGAATCAGTGAGAGTTAAAAAGTATATTTTGCACTTAATTTTTTGTTCTAATAGGGCAAAATTTTTCTTTCTTTTACCAAAGTAAAAGAAATATACCTAGAAAACATCTGTTTGCTTACCTCTGTCAGCTTAAGGCTAAAATTCTTTTTCTAATCTTTGAAAGAAACTTATTTGATAAAAGTTACATGTATGTGCACAAAGTGTTAAGTTTTGATACATGTGCATATTGTGGAATGGTGAAACAGACTCTTAGAGTTGGACTTTGGAGTTGATCAATTCTTGTTGTTTTCATTGCTAGTACTTCATGACCATGATCATTTCTCTTGCTGCGGTTGCTTGGATTGGACAGCAAGTCCACAATCTGTTTCTCACCTACCTGATAGGTAAGTCTTCAAAGAAAAACTAGAGGCACATCCTGGTCAGGGAAGTCTACCTGTAGCTTAGTCAATAAACAGACACGTGGATGCTTATCCAAGTTTAAGGCACTGACCAAAGGACTGTGGGTGTACAGAAAGGTGATAAGCCGAGCCCAGTGGGGTACACCTGTAGTCCTAGCTACTTGGGAGGCTGGGGTAGAAGAATTCCAAGTTCAAGGCCAGACTGGGTTCTTAGCAAAAATGAAAGGAGGAGGCTGGATCTCAAAGGTAGAGGACCTGCATCCAGTCTCCAGTAAGAAAACAACAACAAAAAGTGACTAAGATTCAGGTCCTCCCTCTCAGGGAATTTATCATCAGGGGAAGTAAAGACAAAACCTTAATTACCAAGGTAGAAAGTAGTGTACAAAATAAAAGCAAAAGAAGAAGAAAGCAGTGTACAAAAGATAAAAATAAACTGAGGTGGGGAGAACATCATGGCAGAAGTTTCTGGGTTAAATCCCAATGGAAGTAATGGATTTCGTATTGCTTCTTTCCATTCAGGGGGTCTGACAGTCTGGGGATCTGCCTTCTTTAAAATATTTAGGGAAAGTAATTGCTGCCTCCTTAATTTTGTTTGCTTATTTATTTTAAGTGACTTTCTTATTGTTGCTTCCTGGACTAAACCAACATGGAATCATTTCGAAGTACATTGGAATGGCCAAAAGGGAGATAAACAAGCTTCTCAAACAAAAAGAAAAGAAAAATGAATAATGCATCTATCTGCTTTCAATTCCTGTGTTAATGGAGTCTGCATCACCCCTGGGAACAGTTGCTACTATGCTGTCTGGATACGAAAATGTTACAGAAGTAGCTCTAGCTCCGCCTCACTCTGCCCTTAGTTGATAGAAATTCACACTTGCCAGGTAAGGCTTTGCGCACAGTGTCTTTGAGTCAGGTATAGCTGGGCACATTTTCATCAGTTGACCTTAAGTGGACAACTCATTAGTGAGTATGACTCGTCTTGATTTTTCTCACACAGGGTTAATTGAATTTTTACTTTTGATGACTTCCTTTAAAATAACAGTGGTGATTTTTTACTTTTTAGTATGATTAACAGTGTTGACATTTGTTCTAGCTACTGCAAGGTAGTGGTCTGTGGCTATAAAAAGCTGAATCTACTGTCTGCTTCCACAGTCTACTTTAAAAAACTGTCTGGCTTCATGAATATATATAGAGACCAAGTTTACTACTTCTGATGAAGAGACCAATTAAGATTCGTTCCTTGTGCTGGTTTTTTGTTTGTTTTTTACCATGGGAGAAGAATCCCCATGGAATAAAATGAAATTAATTCCATGCCCTAGTTTGTATAGGTTTCAAACTCCCTTGTGCAAAACTTAGCCATTTCTAGGAAACATTGATTCTTTGTTCCACAGGGAATCTGACAGGCTTAGAGCTCTTGTTCTCTGCACTACTTCAAGTTAGTAAACCCTTAAGCCTTTTTAACAGCAGACTTCTAAAAGACTGTATTTAGGATTTTCAGCATACTTAGCATTTCAGGTTTTCAGCTGACCTAAGTACACAGTAGGTCAAGACCTGTGTCTGTGACCTTTACTCCATGACCAGCTAAACAAAGACAAGTGTGCCGGTGTTGAATGAAAATTCATTGCAGTAGAGAAAAAAATAATCTGATTCTTAAGACCAGAGAAAGCCTTCAAGGGTAAGCCTCAAAATTCCATTCTTTGGTAATAATGGCCATTACTTGGTCCCCCTCAGTTTGGCATTGAAGAGAGTTCTACACTGATGACTTTTTTTTTTCTCAATATTTCTTTGAAAAATTCAAGGGCTGTTGGTGACAGCAGACATGTAGTGATAGCTGGTCTCTGGTCTATGTAGACCTTGTGACTCTTTGGAAAGCTTATCATTCTTTCCTTCTCAGTAGCTAGAAATTTAGAGTAGTTAACACCTGTAGGAATAAACCTTTGAGGGCCAAAAAATGTGACATATTTGGGAACAATTCTTAAGCTGATGAACTAGCTGTAAGATAGTTTGTGAATTTATTGCACTGATGCTGTAACCCTGTACCTTCTGGTGCATCTGCTCCTGAGTAAGTGTTGTTCTCTCCCATCTTTCTCGTTGTAAACAGTGGCACCCGTTGTAGTATATGTTTGATTTTCTTTTTTAATGTTTCATATGACAACTACCTTAATTTTACACGTGTTTCCTCATTGTAAATAAGCCTGTTTTCTTATCTGGATTTTTTTTGTGTGAATACGTGTTCTACCAATTAACTACTTTAGCAGTTTTAATCCTGTATTATTTCTTCTACTTTGTTTTGTGTAAAGGGGAAGAATAAAAGTTTTAAAAAGCTGGAACCTCTTCCGTAGTCTCATTTTTTTCTTTTGTTGTTTGTTTTTGTACCGGGGATTGAACCCAGGGGCACTTAACCACCAAGCCACATCCCCAGTCCTTTTCTGTATTTTATGTAGAGAGAGGGTCTCACTGAGTTGCTTAGGGACTTGCTAAGTTGCTGAGGCTGGGTTTGAACTCGCAATCCTCCTGCCTCGGCCCCCCTAGCCACAGGGATTATAGGCATGTGCCACCAGGCCTGGCTCACTTTGTTTTTAACTGAACCAACTTAGTGTTCAGGGGGATGGATTTCTGAATCCACTCTATGTGATCATTACATGGCTCTAAGATACTCTTTAAAAATAAAATAAAAGGCTTACATCCAGGCACCATGCTGTGTTAGGTGGAAGAGGAAATACAGAAAAGAGGGGCAGAGTGTGAGGGGCCAGCTGGAGGAAGGGGCAGGAATAAGGCCTGGGACCTGGCTCACTGCTTGACATACAAGAGGTGCTTGGTAAGTTATGGTTGGGTGACTTCTGTATTTTTTGGTACTGGGGATTGAACCCAAGAGCGCTTTGTCACTAAGCTATATCCCCAGTCCTTTTAATATTTTTATTTTGAAACAAGGTCTTGCCAAGTTGTGAGGCTGGCCTTGAACTTGAAATCCTCTTGCCTCAGCCTCCGAAGTAGCCTGGATTACAGCTGTACACCACCAGGCCTGACCTGTCTTCTCTTGAAACACTTTAGAATTGGACCTCAAATGTTTTACCTTTGGGTCTCACTGGCTACGCTTGGTGGGTTCTGAGAACCAGTTTGGTAGCAAATTAAGTTCTGAGCTCCTCTACCCCTGAGCAAGTATATAGATCCTTCTTTGTAGCCTTCTGAGGGTTTGGTGATGTGTAGTAAGGGACACCCCAACCCAAGGTCACCACAGGGGTTCCAATGGTCACTTGATGCTTTGAAATGCTGGCCTTGAGCCCTGGTGCTGGGGTCCTATGATTCCCAGTTCACATGGGAGGAGATTTGGAATGAACCTCCCAAGAGGGAGGTTTTCCTGGGTTTTTGTTTTTGGTTTATTCTTGGTTCATGGTCCCCCTGAGCTTCCCTCCACCCTATATGGCTTGGAAGTTTTAAAGGGGGGAATTTCATACCAGCAGTTCATCTTCCGTATATTACCGTTTATTTCACTCTGATCATGATCAGTCCTGTTCCAAGGACTCAGCAGGTCCCAGTTTGCCTACAATAAAACCCATAAACCTGCTGGTCTTGATGACACACGCCTGTCATCCAAGCTACTGGGGAAGCTGAGGACGGAGGATCGAAAGTTCTAGGCCATAACAGCAGGACTGTCAAAAAAAAAAAAAATCACAAACTTGTAGGGAAGTTTACATAGCATTCTTTCGTTTATTTATTTATTTATTTTGTTACTGGGCACTCTACCACTGAGCAGTATCCCCAGTCCTTTTTGTTTTTTTACTTTGAGACAAGGTCTCACTAAGTTACTGAGGCTGGCCTTCACCTTGCAATTCTTTTGGGTGACCTCAGGGGCACTCAACCACTGAGCCACACCCCCTGGCATATTTTGCATTTTATTTAGACATAGGTCGCTCAGTTGCTTAGCACCTCACTTTTGTTGAGGCTGGCTTTGAACTTGTGATCCTCCTGTATCAGTCTCCTGAGCCACTGGGATTACAGGCATGAGCCACCGCGCCTGGTCTCAGCCCAATTTATTATTTTGAGACAGTCTCACTAAATTGCTGAGGCTGGCCTCAAATTTGTGATCCTTCTGCCTCAGCTTCCCAAACCACAGGGATTTCAGGAGTGTACCATTGTGCCTGGCTCCTTTAAGCTCTTGATCAATGTTAAGAATAGGGCTGTTTTGGGGATGGGGCTGGGGATGTGGCTCAAGCGGTAGCGCGCTCGCCTGGCATGCGTTCGCCCGGGTTCGATCCTCAGCACCACATACAAAGATGTTGTGTCCGCCGAAAACTAAAAAATAAATATTAAAAAAAGTTCTCTCTTAAAAAAAAAAAAAGAATAGGGCTGTTTTGGGCAACACAGCAAGACCCTATCTCAGTCAAAGGGTGTGTGTGGTGGGGGGGTTGCTATAATAAACTAAGAATACCTGTCACACAAAGCCTTTTTTTTTTTTTTTGGTACTGGGGATTGAATCCGGGGGTACTTTACCACTGAGCCACATCCCCAGCCCTTTTTATTTTTGAGATAGGTCTTGCTAAGTTGCTTAGGGCCTCGCTAAATTGGTTCAACTGGTCTTGAACTTGTGATCCTCCTGCCTCAGCCTCTGGAGTTGCAGAGATTACAGGCATGTGTCACTTGCCTGGCTCCATGATCCTTTTTTACCAAGTAATTTTCACTAGTATTTTAGACAAATAACCTCTTCTTTGCTTTGACTTTTTAAACAAAAGCTAATTTTATGATTGAATCCATTTAAGCTGCCTGCAATAGCACAAACTCAGCAACTCAGAGAGGCCCTAAGCAGCTAAGTGGAATGCTATCTCAAAGTAAAAAATAAAAAGGGCGGGGGATGTGGTTCCATGGTTGCATGCTTGCCTAGCATGCATGAGACCCTGGGTTTGATCCCCAGCACCACAAAAACAAGAACCACCACCAAAAAAAAAAAAAAAAAAAAAAATTAAAGCACTTAAGAAAAGCACTTGGTGGCAGTCACAGATTGGTAATACCCTCCTGACACAGATCAAGTAGCATTTGACAATTCCCTAGGTCACTTCTATGTGTGGAGCTGGGTGTGGTGGTGTATTTCTGTAATCCCAGCCACTCAGGAGGCTGAGGCAAGAAGATCACAAATTCAAGGCCACCCTCAGCAATTTAGCAAGGCCCTCTCAAAAAACAAAGGTTTGGGGATGTGGCTCTATTGTGAGTGCCCCTGAATTCAATCCCCAGTACCAAAAAAAAAAAAAAAAAAAAAAAGAGTGTGGGGGGCAGTAGACATTCTAGGATTATGACAATACCCCCTCCCTTTTATTGAGACAGGGTCTTGCTGTGTTGCTCTAAACAGCCTCATTCTTAACATTGATCAAGAGTTAGAAGAGGCCACGCAGAGTGGTACTCCTGAAATCCCTATGGCTTAGGAAGGTGAGGCAGGAGGATCTCTCCTACAACAATCCAAATCTCTAAAGGGTTGAAACTGATAGTTTTGTTCCCACCCCGCCCCCGCCCCCACCCCCCAGCACCTGCTACAACACCTGGCACATGGCAGGTACTCATGAGATGTTTGTTGAATGAATAAATGAAAGCAGTACATGGAGGGTGGATGTGCTAGTATTCTACTTGTGTTAAGGCTCTTGAAGGAAAATGATTTTGTTCCCTTAATTTCTCAACTGTTGCTAAGGCCCTCAGTTACAGTAAAGTGCAGTTTTAGTAAAACAAGTCATCAATGTATATGGAACTAGTATGAAAAAAGAATTTTCACTTAAAAAGCAAATGGTCCTTCTGTAACAAAATATAACCAGGGAATGCTAAATCCCTGCGACATAGGAACCGGAAGCTTTGTTTTTGTCAAAGTTTGCTTATAATCTGAGACATGGTGGCTGCGAATGTGGTGGACTGAGACAGGGTAGAATAACTGCAGGGAGTAGAGTCACTCCCTGCTATGAATTCTGTCATTTATCCTCCTGGGAGCCTCAAGTATCATCCCCACTTTACAGAAGGGGAAACGGATTTGCTTATTCACTTATTCATCTACTGTGTATCGAGGGCTTCCTGTGTGCCAGGTACTTATCTAGAAGTTGGGAATATAGCGGTGAAATCTCTGCTTGCTTGGAACCCGATGGTCCAGGGCTGGGAGACTGACATAGTTATATACTTCCAATGTTTCAAGTGGAAAGCGCTACGGAGAAACATGGAGGCGGGGCTGGGGGTGGTGGACAGGAAGAGGGCTGTGTGTGTGGTTGTATGTGGCTGAACAGAGAGCAGAGAGAAGCTGGGGACCTCTTGGCTGACTTGGGGGGAGAAATGCTCAGGCTCAGTCACAGGGAAAAGCAAAGTCAAAGGCTCTGTGGTGGAGCAAGCTTGGAGTGTTAAAAAAAAAATGCAAGCAGAGGAGATATGGGGTTGGGGGCAGGGATGAGGTTTGGTGTGTAAGGAGAGGTTTGCACCAAGTAGGACCTTATAAGCCTTGTAAGGAATTTGGATTTTACTAAGAATGACGGGGGTGGGGGAGTGCTCTTTGAGGGTGCCTGCTCTGACTTCAGTTTTAAAAGGGTTTCTGATCGCCATGTGGGAAAGACACGGTGGGCAAAGGGGAAGTTGAGGGTGGCAGCCATGAGGTAAGAGGGTTGTTGCAAATATTTTAAAAGTGAGTTAACTTAGATCGCCCAGTTCCAAGAGAAGGTGGAGCCAGAGTTCTCTTCCTCTTATTTGATCAGACTGTGGGCCCTAGGCTGTACCCAAAACTCTATGCTCTGTCCAGAGGCAAAATTGTGAGCATCTACTAAGTATGTGCTAGACTTTGTTCAAGCCCCTTACCATCACTACCTCATCTGTTCCTCGAAACAACCTTTAAGAGGCAGCTTTTATTATTAGTAGTAGTAGTACCCCCAGTCTACAACTGGGGAAGGTCCAGAAAGAATAAATGACTAACCCAAACTAGTTCTCGTCTGGGTGCAGCCAAGTGGATAAAAGCCATTGATTCAGAATTCTGGGTGTTAATTTCAAATCACTTGTGGCTCTTTTCCAAATTGTGTGTTCTGGAACTGGGAAAAAGCAGCTGGACCTCCAATAAGTAAGTTCTAAGATTTAGAGTAAAAAAGAAACTACCAACTAACAAAACATTTTAACATACACACGAGTCTCAAAAAAAGAAAAAAAAAAAAAAAAAAAAAAAAAAGGATGTGGAGGAAAGGAAGTTAAATGCCCTCCCCAGAGGCAAATGGCTTCTCTGGATTCTTAGAGGCTGCAAGCATCAAACTTCATTCTAAATGGTGGATGGTGGCGCACGCCTGTAATCCCAGACTCCGGAGCCTGACGATCACAAGTTCGAGGACAGCTTCAGCAATTTAGGGAGGCCACCCTCCACCCGCGCCGTGTGTGTGTGTGTGTGTGTGTGTGTGTGTGTGTGTGTTCGCGCTCTGAGTCACACCCCCAGCTCTTTTTCCTTTTTATGTTGAGACAGGGTTTCGCTGAGTTGCGTAGCGCCTCGCTAAATTTCCGAGACTGGCTTTGAACTTGTGATCCTCCTGCCTCAGCCTCTCGAGCCGCTGGGATTACCCGCGTGCGCCGTGCTCGGCAGCGAGACTCTATTTCAAAATGAGAAATAAAGAGGCCTGGGGATGTAGCTCAGTGGTAAAGAGCCCTTGGGTTCAACCCGCAGCACCAAATTAAAAAAAAAAAAAAGTTGTGAACTGTTATTGTAATTAAAATTAGCAAATATCCAGGGCTTTTTTTTTTTTTCAGATTCTTATTTTTGCAGAGTAAGTGCTAAAAATTCGTCGAATCTCCAATGTTTTTCTTACCTGTGCCTCTCCTCCAGGACTCACCTGGGGAGGTAGATTCTATCGATTCTCAACTGCGAATGCCTGAAGAGGCTCCGCCCCTACATCCACCTTTAACTAGCTCTATTTTTCCCTGGCGTTACTCTGAAAGTCTCGCGAGAGCTCACCCGCTTCCCATAACACTGTGCGCTCGCCCCTCCCGTCCTCTTTCCGCCATTTTTTCGTGCCGGTAAGTAACTCTCTCTGAGAGCTTCAACTCCATCCGTCGGTTATCAGAGCCATCCCGAGTCTGAGGCTAGGCTTCGATGCCCTGCGAAGACTATGGGACCCTTCTGGGCCGGGGACCCTGGCCTTGTGAGGACCTGGGCACAGTTAGAGAAGACCCTTGCCGGGCGCCCCACCCTTTGCAACCGGGGATCCCGGGCACGAGGGGTGCAGGCCACATCGCTCTGAAAACCGGAGCTTTCGACCCGCGGGAAAGGCAGTAGTCCTGGCAACCCCGGTTCGGCCTGCGGCGCTTGGTACTTCCTTTAGCGGCTGAGGCAGCGCTTTGGCTCGGGCCGGCGGGAAGCATCGGGGACGGTGGCCGGGGTGGGTCGTGCAGCTTGTTGCTGCGGGCGCTGAGCCGGGAAAGTCGCGTTCTGCCGGGATTGGCACTTTGCGGGGCACTGACCTCAGCCTTCTGTGCTTCGGGTTTCCTCGTCAGACCCTTTGGTTTTGTTGAACTTTAGGAAGCAGTTTGGATCTTCACGCTCGGCGCTTGAAACACGCTGTGGCTTCCGTACATAGGAGCTTTTGAAACTTTATTTTCAACTCCTGTACTTTTTAAAACAAGATTGTGAAATTTTCAGAGTACATATGAATCAAGTTTTAATGTGCTGTGTGATAGGTGAATAAGTTTTTGCATAATTCCATTTCCTCCTTTGCCATGGTTTTAGCAGCGCAAGGACTGACTGCAGCATTAACAAATTCAATAAAAAGTAAATATATGGAAAGAATCATTATTAGTGTGCCTGCAGTTTGTGTCCGTTGAAAGACACCATTCGTGGTGGCTTGTAATGGAAATGTTTGCCACTGTGGTACACTTGGGTTTGGGTACCTTAACCTGGTATAGGGAAATATAGGTTTTAGTGTATTTAATAGATGAACGTTAAGTAGCATTTTTGGATATGAGAAGGTTTAAAGTGAATTAACTTAAAGGACATTGTTAATAAGAGGGGTGTTGCTGATTTCAAATTTGGGAAACATTGCTTATGATTCTTGGCTTAAGTTCTCAATAGTGGGGTGTGCCTGACATTTTCTTTTGGATAGCTGGCACTTCCCGCCAATTCCGAGGGTTTATTATGTCTAATTTTATCTTTTATCATATTGTCTTCAACCATGAGTGTGCTGCATGGATTGTATTAAGAGTGGTACTTCAACACCCATATTAAATCATAGTGGGGAATTTTCCTGGGTGCCGGGAATATTGCATAGACTTAAAAAAGCTTCCTCACAAGGGGACTAGAAGGAAAAGAGTGGTACTGTGATGGCTGGATGTATATTACTGTTGGCAATTCCATTTTGTAAAACCCATTTTGTCTTCCTGAATAGCCATAATGGTGCGCATGAACGTCCTGGCTGACGCTCTCAAGAGCATCAACAATGCCGAAAAGAGAGGCAAACGCCAGGTCCTTATTAGGCCGTGCTCCAAAGTCATTGTCCGGTTTCTAACTGTGATGATGAAGCATGGTGAGTGTGTTGCCCTGTTTTGTGTCAGACTCTTTAAGGAACCAGTCCTGTAGAAATGGGGTGGGGGAATTGTTGTCAGTCACACCTGGGAAGTAATACTGTTGAATTGTGGGTCTTGGAAGAGGAGTCATTTGTACAAATGAAACTGCAGAAGAGTCATGAAGCTTGTGTCTGGGAGCTAAGTGACAAGTCTTTGCAATACCGATAGGCTCCTGAGCTTTTTCAAGAGTTCTTTGGAATGGAAAGGAAGGGTTGTTGCTTTGTGTCTTTGACACAACTAGTCTTTGGAAGTGGGAAACTGAAGGGGCAAAGGGATTGTAATCCCTTTTAGAATTGCAGGTTGGTTTCTTTTGGGTGCTGCTCCCAGAATTTTATATAGTGAAAACTTAATTCTGGTGCACATCAACTGTCATTCCATGTGAGGGAGAATACTCTAGTAGGCAAGAGCAGGAATATTAAGAGAAGCGTGAAGGTTCAAGTCTCAAATTGATGTCTTTTATTTTATATGGTTTGTTACATTCTATAGGTTACATTGGCGAATTTGAAATCATTGATGATCACAGAGCTGGGAAAATTGTTGTCAACCTCACAGGCAGGTTAAACAAGGTAAGGATTGATTTACACACTGCAGAGCCTTAAGAATTCTCTAACTTTGTAAGGGTTTTTATAAATACGAATTAGTGGTGCCATAGTCGTTCATTTCTTTCATATCACATCTAACTTTGTTCTCCGGGGTATTCGCAGTTGTCAGTTACATGTGGTATGTGAGCTGTCTGAAGAGAGATGAGGGGTGATTACTGAAACTCTAGTGGTAGTGATATTTGACTTTTGGATTCTATATTGTCCACCTCAATGGTTTGAACTTGGGTAGCTTAACTTGGCCTTTCTCTTTAGGTGATTTTTTTTTTTTTAATGCATCTTGTAACTTTGCATAAATGGGGTTCAGTGAATTGATTTAAAGGGCAATGTTCAGGCATGGGCTTCACTTGTGTCTTTGAGGTCTAGTCTGCATTTCAATTCGATTTATCATCAGTATAACCAGAGAGACCTATTTTTTAAAATTATTTTTATTAGTGCATTATAGTCATACATAATAGTGGGTTTCATTTTGAAATATTCATAAATGCACACAATTTACTTCCATATCAATCCCCAGTGCTTTCCCTCTCCTCTCCCCTGGTCCTTTCCTTTGGGTAGACCTGTTTGATTCTGATCCATATGACTTTGTGATTGGATTGGTTGCATGTATTTGGGAGCTGGTGTCAGCCAGTTAGGTAACTGAGCTGCTACTCTGCTTTCTGCATTCAGGCTCATGCATAGCTTTTGGATTTGCAAGGAGCAGGTCCTGTAGTCCAACATAGATGGGTAAAAAGAACAGGCCAAGAAATGGGTTTCCAAAGTCATGTTACCAGCAGTGGCTGGATTGGTAGGGTTATTTGATAATCCAGCTGGTTTTACAAAGTTGCTTCCTTGTATGATGAATGTGCATCATGTTAAGTAAAAACTACAGAATCTGAAGTTTTTGTGAAAGATTTGAAGAACTTTGCAAGGCTGCTTTTTGGTAATGCTGTTGAGGTGAACCCAGGGCAGCACAGGTTGTACTGCTGAGCTACATCCTCAGTCTCCCTTGCCCCCTCCCAGTTAATTAATTAATTGGTTTATTAATTAATTAATTTTGGTGGGCTATCGGGATTGAACTCAGAGACACTCAACCACTGAGCCACATCCCCAGCCCTATTTTGTATTTTATTTAGAGATAGGGTCTCACTGAGTTGCTTAGTGCCTGGCTTTTGCCGAGACTTGCTTTGAACTCACTGTCTTCCTGCCTCATCCTCCTGAGTGGCTGGGATTACAGGTATGTGCCACTGTGCCTGGCCTGTTGATTTTTTTTGACAGGGTCTTGCGGAGTTACAGAGGCCTTGAACTTGGTCCTACCTCGGCCTCCTGAGTAGTTGGAATTAAGGTGTGCGCCACCATGCCCTGCTACAAGGCTAATTTTAAGTCTATTGTTTTGTTATAGTATTAGCCATTAGAAGAACTGAAAGTAGGGTTTGAAATCACCATTCTTTCTCATTCTGACCCTCACAGTATGTTTTTGAAGTGGAAAGGAATGTCTCCTAAGTGTACTAGTGATTTATAGAGTGGATTTTGTGAACGAAGTTCTTAAGTTAGTAGATGCTTGAACATTTGTTTTAGGACTGGCATATAGTCAAGTGATTCAAGTGTCAGATGCTCTTGTTCTAGGGGATGGTTACTGTGTCCAGTAGCAAAGAAATGGAATTAATTGAAAGAACTGCTTCTTTGTGCCTTCTGTCAGAGTCAATTGGGAACATTTGCCTGAGTTCATAGGACACTGTCACTCAGAAATGAAGTAATGGCAGTACTAAGTAGCTCAGTGCCTATTCTTAGATGTTTAAATATTTTGTATTTTTAGTTTCTAGGTTCACTATTTGACCCCACAGATTCATTTCTGTGAAGTGTGAAGATTGTCTGACCCTAGTCTTACTTGACTTGGGCTCTCAGCTCTCCAGCCCCCAGGATACACACTAGCGATACTGTGCTGCCAGTATTGCTTTCCTTCTCTTTTTCATGTGGGCAGGCGTAGTCTCGCTTTGATATTTGTTAATGACATTTACATCAGATTACACAGAATAGGTTCCCATAAAATGTTGGGTTGCTTTATGTTGCTTAGTTTTTCTGTTTAGTGGTGAAAGTGTAAACAATTTAATTAAAATTTTTTTGTTGTTGTTTCCCAGTGTGGAGTGATAAGCCCCAGATTTGATGTGCAGCTCAAAGACCTGGAAAAATGGCAGAATAATCTGCTCCCGTCCCGTCAGTTTGGGTAAGTTGGTTTTCCTCAAATAGAAACATTAGTGCTATAAATCGCTGTGATGCAGCTTGGTTGCTTTTTTTTTTTTTTTTTTCTCCCAGTCAGCTTGACTTAAAAATTAGCTCAGGTGCCACGTTGCATGTGTTAGGCTTTAGGTTCTGAGACACAGTCTAGACTGACAGCAGCAGAATTAAGGTCCACTTTGATGTCTGCTTGCTGCATATAGTGCAGTTCCCATCTGTGTAACCTGTGATTGCTGGACTGGCTTCTGAATCCCGGGCTTTGAAAGAAAGCTTGAGTTGAAAATCTTTCTCATAATCCTCATTTTCCCACTTGAAAGCAATGAGAGCCTTGATTTCCTCATCTGTAAAAATGGTAATGCAGGTTGCCACCCCCAATCCAGAAATCTGAAATGCTCCAAAACCAAGAACTTTTTTGAGTATCAACATGATGCTCAAAAAAGTTTCGGTTTTTGGATTAGAGATGCTTTGAATACTACCTGACTTAATTCTGGTAAAGCTCTTCAGGATCTGAAACGGTAAATGCTGTTGTGGTTAAGAACTGAAGTCCTCTAAGTCCCCCAATTGTGTTTGTGATATGGGTGAATATGGTCTCTCTTAATGATTGTTACTGTATTGGATGTTCTTTGGAGAATTAGTTCTGTCCAGTAATGATGCTAATATGTTGCATTGGTCTCATAGTAAGCCATGGGGTAAACTCATGTCTCTTACCCAAGTGCAAAAAGTGGCAACCTTTTAAGTTAAAGGAGTTTCCTGCCTTTGCTTTTAGTTAAGCTTAAAATCTCCATGTTTGCAGAGGTCAGGGCTCTGAACGTGTAGAGATGGGGTCTCTGGATTTGGATCTTTGGTTTCAGGAGTCATGTTTGCATGCTGCTGGCCCAGATAGTCCCCAGCTTGTGTGGCAACATCAGTGCCCGTGTGGCTCACAGGGAGGCACGCTTACCCACTGGGAGGCGTTTTTCTTCTGTAGCAGAAAGCAGCTGCATGTTAACTGTTAAGCTCACCAGTCTTGTTTTTTTTTTTCCCCCACTTCATAGTTTCATTGTATTGACAACCTCTGCTGGCATCATGGACCACGAAGAAGCAAGAAGAAAACACACAGGAGGAAAAATCCTGGGATTCTTTTTCTAGGGATGTAAAATATACATATAATAAAATGCCTCGCTGGACTCTCCTTCTACTTGGTTGTTTTGAGCTTTCATGGCAGTGTACAGCTGCTGTGCTAATTGGTGAATGCTGTTTCCCTGGAGTGACCAAGATAGTCTTGCAGTTATACCATGTCATGGTTCACCTGAGAATGCTGGGATGGCCCTAGGTTATTGAATATGGGTTGAGGTTCAGGTTCTGGAGACTTAGTTTATACCCTGGAAGGACTGGTGACTTTCCTGTGGAGCTTGACAACGCATTTTATGTACTGTTGTAAATATTCCTAAAAACGTGATTATCACTTCTGACTATGTTAAGTGCTCATAAGACAGGCAGGTAAAGTCCACAGCTCCCCGACTCATCTCACAGTAAACTCTGGCATGTCAGTAACATTTTAGCTGTATATGTTAGTAAAAGAGTCGCTTTTTAAACATCTTTGGGAATGCTGAGAGGCGGGGCGTTTTTCTTCTGTAGACCTGTCACAGCATGGGGCGGGGGCTGTTGTGGCTCATTTTGTTCTGTCTGCAGTTAGTTGGCAGTAGCATCAATCTGATTTCCTTGTGTTACAGGATGGTTTCTTTGCATTTGATTTGTTAGGAAGATTTCAGGGGTAACAGATAAAACGAATTTCTGGACCTGGAGACAATTTGGACTCCTTTGCTGGAAAGTGTTTTTAAAAGAGCTCAACCACCACAGAGCAGCAGGGGAGATAGAGTAGGGCTGTGTCACCCTCTGCCCAGCCACCAGCCCAGTGCAAATTAACAAGGACCACATTAAGGCAAGGAAATTGGACCACTGAATTTTTACCAACAGTTGAAATTATAGCATGTAATTGGTCATAAAATGGGTTTTTCAATTGTGTATCTTTTTTTCTTTTTAAATATTTTTTCAGTTGGACACAATACCTTTATTTCATTTATTTTTATGTGGTGCTGAGGATTGAACCCAAGGTGTTCCACCTGCTAGGCGAGAGTTCTACTACTGAGCCATAATCCTAGCCCACGCAATTGCATATCTTTACACTGATTTACATTTATTTAATTTACTTGAATATCAAGTCAGTGCAGGCTAGACTTGATTCTGTGGGTCTGGCCAAGGAGAACTGTCCATGTGGACAGAAGTTACGTGCCAGGCATGGGGTGGAAAGAATGGGGGAGTTGACAGGCCCATTCTGTTCTTCAGTTGTCTTCTATGGGCCAGAAGATGATGGGATTGGGCTTTGTAAGACATCTAATTACAGGGTCTGGTGGACCTATCTGATGTTACCTAGGTTGGACATTTTCAGAGAAGGCTGAGTTTACTTGTCTTATGAAAAAGATACTTTTGGGGCTGGGGATGTGGCTCAAGCAGTAGCGCGCTCGCCTGGCATGCGTGCGGCCTGGGTTCGATCCTCAGCACCACATACAAACAAAGATGTTATGTCTGCTGAGAACTAAAAAAATAAATATTAAAAAAAAAATTATTTAAAAAAAAAAAAAAAGAAAAAGATACTTTTGGTAACTATGCCTTAAGGGCTACTTCGAGGGTGGGTCAAGTAGTTCCTCAGAAAGCACTGTCTACCTGAGTAGAGATGTGGTCCCTTGTCAAGTCATCTAAAGGGGCTTATGAGAACTCAAGTTTTCCTAATTTCCTAAGATGGGGTGTGTTAACCCAGCTGGCTGAGTACAAGGGGGAAAGGAAGGGTTTCTGGGGGACTAAGTTTCTAGTTTTGAGAAATAGAAAACCAGGCTTAGGGACGTGTTTGTGCAAAATTATTTTTGCATATTCTGCTAGTACCTGGATCTCCACTACAAGCTTTATTCTGGTGTTCCTGCAGTCAGTGGTCGAGTTTGAGGAGCTTACTTGAGCAGCCATGTGAACGATCATTTCAGTCTCACTGCTGATGAGGAGTGTGGGCTCCAGCCTGGCATTGACTACAGGACTTTTCTTACCCAGATCTGGCAGCAGTGAGTCATCTCTTGCCCAGAGTGGAGTGCTTGTGCCATTCTCATTTGAGGTGATTACAAGGAGGCTCTCAGCCCAGATTATTCTGTATATCAAAAGTGTACAGTTTTGTGGAGTTCACAGCTCAGCCTGAACATGTGCCAGGAAAACTAAAAAAGCAGTCTGTGACAAGTGTGGGGAATGTTGTGATTGCTACCTTACAGAAGAGAGTCCCAGGGGAAATACCTATTTTGTAAAAGGGACAAAATTCTCTTAATATGCATAAACATCTCCCTTTCCACAAAAGCCCAGCTCTTTAGTATTTAACAGTATTTTCAGTGTTTACTTTGCCTGGCTATGATGGCTCTGTAGTGGGAGTTTAGAGCCTGCTGCTGTTGTTGGTTACCATCTTGGCAAACGCTTGTTAGGACTTGTTCTAGAAGGGGCTCAGGCCACCGAAAGTGCCAGGCGAAGAAGCTGGAGTGCAGAGCTGCTGGTCACTGAGCTGGTGGGAATACACTGTTACAGGGCAGGCCTGGTGCAGGTGCTGGGGACATAGCCACACGTTCAGTAGCTGGGTGGCCTTCTGAAAAAGGCCTTGTAAGATGTGGGAGATAGCCAAGAATGCCAGACACTGGCCCTGGGCATAGGGCCAATACCAGCCCCTTGAAAACGAGGCATGGTTGAGGGCGTCTCATGTTTAGAAACCCATGAGGAGGAACACGGCTTCTGGCCGTGCTGTCCTCCATTGTCTGTCATGAGGGCACTGGGAACCTCCCTCACCTGCCAGGGGAGATGGAAACTGCTTCGTAGTGTTCACCTCTAAGCACTTTACTTCACAGTTGTGTTTGTCAGTGAGTTGGGGGCCGGGAGGGTCTTCAAAGAGCTGGTAGGCTCCAGGGAGGCAGGGACTAGGCTGTCTTGGTGTTTTGTTTTGATTTCCTTTTGCAGTGCTGGGAGATGGAACCCAGTGCCTTAATAAACCCATGTGGATTGAATCATCAGCTTTTCCCGGGTATGGACTTTTAAATTCTGAAATAAGGCCTAAAAATGGCCTTTTGTGCAGCTCCTGTGTGTCCTTTGAACTGGCCAGAGTTGAGAAGAAAAATCTGAATAGGAAGAAAGTACCAGACCAGTTGATGGATTTTTTTTAATCCGAAAAAACTTTTTTTATGTATTGAGGTCCTGGGGATTGGACCCAGGGAGGGGCACTTCAGCACTGAGCTACATTCTTTTGAGATGGTCTCTTAAGTTGCCATGGCTGACCTCAAACTTGGCTTTCCTCCTACCTCTGCCTCCTGAAAGCTGGGATCATAGGCATGCACCACTGCACCTGGCTCAGTGATACATTCTTTTATTTTATCAAGGAAGCAGATGGCCTTGGCCTACGTTTCTGACACCCTGTAAGTAGATAAGTGACCTGAGGTTGCTTGGCAGGGCCTAGCCCTCAGAGTTTGAGGGGCTGGGCTAGTTTTGTATTCCTGCTGCCTGCATGACTTGCACAGGGCCAAGTTATACTCTCTACCCACCCAGCATTCTGCCACTACTGGCCACCAGGCGTCCTGGACTGGGGGCAGGAGGGAGTGATGGCATCTTGGATGGTCCAGGCCCACCTGGACATAGTATGAAAAGGGGCCCCAGCACCTGCCCTGTCCCTGGGCTCTGGGCCTAGGATCCACAGATAGGCGGATAGGTGTCCGGTACGTGAAAAAGGTGCAGCACTTAACACATTAGTCTAGACATCCCATGGAGCCTTTGATCAGAGGCTGAGAGTCACACAATTCAGAAGACTGCAGAGCACGCTGGGGGCCTGCTGCACACGCAGCAGGTTTTGCGCACCAGTGCGTGCCAAGTGTCTTTTAGAGGCTCTTTGGCTTTGCCTCAATGGGAGGAGCGCCAGAGCCAAGAGCACTCACTTTCTAAGAGGCCTCTCCTTCGCTCCAAGCTGGGAGCTCACTTTCCGCTTCTAGCCACTTTTCAGTGTGATGCACTGTTTCCCAAAATATGTCTGCTCCTCCTGCGTCCGCCACGGGCTCCGCCTTGGAGTCTTGGCTTCACCCTTCCTGGAATACCTGTGCCTCTTCCCTGACACCTTCCTAAGAGCCTTAAATGTCACTTCCACGGTAAATCTTCCACTCAGGAGAATGTGTTTTTATACTTCCTCTCACCTGTCCTAAAAGCATGCCCTGAGAAGGTAATGCAGACAGGATAATGCCGAAGGACAGACGTGATGTCTTTGTCATGGTTTTGGAACCTGGGAAGTTCCAAATGGGTGGCAAGAACTTGGGTTCTACTTCCTTAAATGCCACATTCTTTGGAGAGGAGGAGGTCTGCTCCTCACAAGGGCGGAGAGTGGAGAGCTCAGACTGAGAGGGGCCCAGGTCTCCATCTTATCAGGCACCCTTTTTGTAAGGGTGGCCCTCCAATGGCCTATCACCTCTTAAAGTTCCCACCACTTACTATGAGTGGCCATTAGATTTCAGCAGCAGATGTCCACCTAAGGGTGTTGCATGTAGTATCTAATTTCAGCTCAACACTTCCACATCGTGGGTACCATTTTCTGCTCCAATATTTCCAGTTACAAAAGGGAAGCCCAGAACATAAAGCCTTTTGTCTAACCTACTAGAAAGTGATCAAGCCAGAGTTTAAAAATGCTTCTAGCCCTCAGTCTGCTCCATTTAGGCTCTATCATGATGTATCTCATGTTCTCATCTCTCCCACTGTTTAGAAGATGTTTACTGTGGCTGGGCACATCTGTGGGCTTGGAGCCTGGAGATCTCTTAATACATGAGCTCTTCAGGGCAAAACCTGATACTTATCTGTGTATTTCCAACATCTTACCCATCAAAGGGAGTGTCACCATCCTTTTAAAAACTCAGTGAGTTGGCAGTGGTGGCACATGCTTGTTAACCTCAAAGACTCAGGAGGCTGAGGCAGGAGGATTGCAAATTCAAGAACCATCTGAGCAATTTAGCAATACCCTGTCTAAAAAAAAAATGTAGCTCAGTGTTAGAGTGCTCCTGGGTTTAAAAAAAAAAAAAAGAAAAATCCTATAACAAAACATCTCTGACCTTCATGGTCACTGGACAGGATGCGTAATCTTCACGCCTGTAATCCTAGCAATTTGGGAGGCTGAGGCAGGAGGATCACTGGTTCAAGACTAGTCTCAGCAATTTAGTAGCTCACAATAGTAAAGTGCCTCTGTGTTCAATCCCTAGGGCTTTTTTTTTTTTTTTTTTAGTATAGTCCTAGTTAGTGCCTCTTTTACATCCTTGAGTCCACAGGATCCCTGAACCACAAACTCTGAAAGCATCCAGGCAATAGAATGAGATGTGGGCAGGATTCTAGTTCAAAATCACTGTCTTACCACCCAAGTGGCAAGTGATCGGTTTTTAGTGATCTAAGGAGTAATGGAAATGCTGAGGTCACCCAGAAAATACTGCAAGGGAGCAATAAACCTGGTTCAGAAAGGGGCTTTGGAATCCAATGGCTTCTTGCTTATGTGAACTTGAGCCAGTGGCTTTTTTTTTTTTTTTTAAGTGGCGCTGGGGAAGGAGTCCAGGGTGCTAGGAAAGCACTGTACCCCTTGAGTTAACCCTAACCCCTACCTTGCCTTTCTGTGAGTCAGTTTCTTCCTCTTTTGTGGGGGGCAGTTGCCATATTGGGGATTGGACCCTGGGTGCTCTACCACTGACCCACCCCTCCAGTTCTTTTTATTTTTTTTTATTTCAAGAGAGAGCCCACAAGTTTCTGAGGCTGGCTTCAAACTTGATCTTCCTGCCTCAACCTCCTGAGTCTGGGGTTATAGGTATGTGCCACTGTGCCTAGCAGTTCCCTCCTGCTTACTGTAGGTACAACAGTAATCTTTACTGTAGGTTGTGGAGATTAAATATAATTTTTGTAAATCCCTGGGGTGGTAATTAGAGCTATCTACCAAATACCCTGACCTCCCTTTGTGGGCACGAGGCAGGATGTACTTTGCCTTGACCAATTCTGGCCATTGAGCTGTGTGTGAACCCAGGGGATGCTGAGTCACTTCCATGTGGGGACACTTAGTGGCTGCTGTAAGTCCTCAGTGCTCATCTTTGCTCCAGTACCCTGGCCTAGGAGCCCGGGGATGATGCGGAGGCCAAACCATCCCACCGTGGTGTGCAGCGAAAGCAGAATGCCTCCTGGGTACACTGAATTGCCAAGATTTCCATTTATTGCTGATCTGGCCAATCTGGAATGATACGGGTCCTTAGAACAACCTCTGAAATTTAATAAGGGTTTGTTAAATTATTTTTTTAAGAGAGAGAGAGAGAGAAAGAATGTTTTTTGATATTTATTTTTTAGTTTTCGGCAGACACAACATCTTTGTTGGTATGTGGTGCTGAGGATCGAACCCGGGCCACACGCATGCCAGGCGAGCTCGCTACCGCTTGAGCCATATCCCCAGCCCCGGGTTTGTTAAATTATAGGAAGGAAAACAATGAGATAAGAGGACTAAAGGGATTACCTCTGGGTGGGGGTCCAGGGACCTCTGGGGTCCCGTTCCCAGCATGCTTTTCCCATGACCTCCTCCATCCACGTGGCTCCTACGTACCCTTTCCTCCACCCACTCTCTGGCACAGATGCTCAGCCTCTGACTGGGACCCCAAGCCGATCCGTGTTGATGATACCTTAGGGTCCTGGATCTGGGGCCATGCGAGGGTTGTCTCTATAAAGTGGTGGAAATTGTGAGATAAGCACCTTGGGCACTACTGATGTCGGGGCTTCTCCATGGGAAAGGTCATTTTGCCAGGAATAAACAATGAAGGGGGTCTTCCCTGAGCAGCACAGTCCTTTGGTGCGTGAGTCTGGGATCCCAGGTGTCCCTGAGGTGCAGCCGTGTTAGAGTCTGTAAACAAGTCAGGATGGCGCCTGGCAAAATGCCAGAGGGAGTGGTTTGTGAAGTAACACCAGCGAGCCATTAAGTGTGGAGATTCCTTATTGGTTGACTAATGTATCTAGTTTATGCTAATTAAGATAAGCTGTGTGAAATATATAAATACCTCTGTTGTCCTACAATAAACGGCTCCCACTCCTGCTGTATCAACCTACACAAGTTGTTAGTCACCCCCCGGTTAGTTTGCTGCAGCCGGACTGCGGCACAGCCACACCCCTGCCCTCAACCCATTTTTGTGCTCTATGCATAAGGGTCACATTCTCTTTTGCCACTTAAAGTGGGGTGAGGTTAATTCTGGTCATTTGCAAGGAAACAATCCCTGTTCTTCCTACTTTCAACTTCTTCCCTGATCCGCTCTGGGACTTCCTGAGGCTCAGTGTCCTCATCTGTTGAATAAAATCCAGGACCACAGTCCAGCCTGCTGTATCCTGAGTGTTCCGAGTCGCCAACCGGGGAAACCACGCTGGCTGGTTTGATTTATTGAAGGGCATAAGGGAACTTTATGGAAGCCCCGGAAGGGTCAGAGAATTCGTGTGGAGGCTTCGCAGCTAGAAGTGGCATCCCCATGACACCCCTGGCCATCCAGTGGGGACACCACTGCAACTGGGAACAGGCCCCCTCCCTCTGGCTTGCTGTGTCCCTGACATGCTCACAAGGGCCTAACAGCTCAAGGCTTCTCCGTGTCCCTCACTAGAGTCAGTTCCGCCCTGAGCCTTTCTCATGTCACCCTCTGTCACAGGCTTTCTCAGCCTTGGCAGTGTTGGCTCTATGGGCCGGCGTGTCTGTGTTGTGAGGGGTGGCAGGCGCACTGTGGGGGTTTAACAGCATCCCCAGCCACCTCCCTCTAGGTGCCAGTCAAGACCGTCAGAAATGTTTCCAAATGGTGCCAAATGGTCCCTGGGGTGGGGGGCAAAATGACTCCTAGTGGAGAACTACTGTGCTACTGAACCAAAGGTCACTCCTAACTGCAAAGGGACAGTTCCCAGGCTAAGACTTGAAAGGAGGCCATGTACTTTGTGCATTTAAAAATTATAAATCCATGGTGGCGCGTGCCTATATCCCAGCAATTCGGGAGGCTGAGGCGGGAGAATCGCCTATTCAAGGCCAGCCTTAGCAACTTAGTGAGGCCATAAGCAACATAGCAAGACCCTGTCTCTAAATAAAAAATAAAAAGGGCTGAGGGTGTGAATCAGTGGTGAAGCCCCCCAAGTTCAACCCCTGGTACTGAAAAATAAAAAAGTACAACTAAAGTAAAAGTTATAAATCAAGCTAACAAAGCATTTAATAAAACATATTCTGTCCTTCCATCTTGATAGCTGAGCCACCATCGTACCAGCAACAGGAACAAAACTAAACAAATCTGGCTTTGTGTGACGAGAAGTTGGCAAAATAGCAAAGAAAACTAAATTTAATAATTGCACGTGTCTGGGCCAGTTGTTGGGCCAACATATTTGGGTGAGAAATAAAAGACGTTTATAATTTATAAACTATTCTATGTTTATTCCATCAAATTTATTTATTTTGCTCTCAGTTCTGTAACATCACTAAGTATGTTGTCATAATAAAAGAATCTGCCATCATTCATATTCTACTAGTAGTAACAATCTAGAGGGTAAAAAAAAACAACACTTTGAATGTTAAAATATATTTTCATGAATGACAGCACAGACAGTTCCCAACTTACGATGGTGTGACTTGCAATTTTTTGACTTTATCATGGGTGTCACAGTCATAAAGTCAATATCTGTTTGTAGAAATGACCTTGAATTTTGGATTGCGACACTTCTTGGTTGAGTGCTGTGTGGGGTGACATTCTCGGGCTGTGCCGTATGTTCCAACCAGCGCTGTCACCCGAGGGGACAGTCTACACTCTGGTGTGCTGGGTGGCTGAGCTGGGATGTTGAGGGATTAGGTAGATTAAATGCATGTTTGGTTTCCAGTATTTTCAGTTTATAATGGAGTTATCAGGATATGACGTCACTATGAATTGAGGAGCATCTCTAAATGTAAAAATGAAAACAAATTTCAAAAGTTCAAAGCCTCTTAATAAAATTGCCTTTAAGGGGAGGGGCTAGGAATATAGCTCAGTGGTAGAGGGCCTGTCTAGCATGGGTGAGGCCCTGGGTTTGATTCTCAGTACTGCAGAAAGGGAAAACACACACACACACACACATTAACACACTTCACAAGTATTTGTAAAAGGCACGTGTTTGTGATTCCAGCAACCCAGGAGGCTGAGGCAGGAGGATGCAAATTTAAGGCCAGGCTCAGCAATTTAATGAGACCCTCAATAAATTAGCAAGACCCTGACCCTTGACTCAACATTTTTTTAAAAAGGATGTACCTCAGTGGTCCGGTGCTCCTGACACCACCAACAAATGAAAAATAAATAAAAATTGGAGAGCAAAGTATACATGATATGAGTATCAAAGTTTTAGATAAAAACTTCTTAGCGCATAAATTGTTAATGTTTTAAAAACTTAAATCTTATTACACATTTACACTAAAGAACTTTTTGCAGTTCTAGTGTCCAATGTAGTCTAGTTGCTTTAAAGACACGTATTGCTTTCCACCTCCCATGTCCAGGACTCACAGGTGCACATCAGGAAGGGGCGTGGTGGCACGTTCTTCCTCAGTGGCAGTGACGTAACCGAGGTGTACTTCTGGAACCATAGTGTAAAACACCAACAGAAACAGAAACGAGGGCTGTCTGCACTGCTGAGAAATGGCACTTATGTGAGGCCCCATTGCATTCACCCTCTCTGAGGAGAATGTAACTCAGAATTAATTATCTTTTCTCGTGTGTGTGTGTGTGTGTGTGTGTGTGTGTGTGTGTGTCTTTTTGTTTTGTGGTGCTGGGGTAGGAACCAGGACCTTGTGCATGCCAGGCAAGTGCTCTACTCCGAGCCGCCCCACACGCCCCTCGGGTTTTGACACGCAGGACCCCTGCACGCTGTGGAGCAGTGTCTGTCCCCCACGTTGGTGGCGGGGACCACCCACACATCTTCCTGACATCCAGGAACAGCTGCCTTTTGTTTTAAGATTTTAGGACCGGAGATAAGGGGACCGTCTTTAGGGCCCGAGCAGTGTTGGCTGAGATGTTCAGGGGTGCAGACGGTGCTGAGCCGGGACCCAACGTCACATCCCGAGGGACAGGAGCACCTTGTGTGCCTGCCCACATTTAGGTTTTGATATATTCATGAGGTGCAGGGCCAGTCTCACTGGGAGGTAAGGGGACTACTGGCTGCAGGAGGGACAGGAAGCCAAATCCCTGCTCTGCCTTGGGGATCTAGAGGTTCACAGCGCAGGAATTTCCCCAGCCACAGAAGAGCGCTTAAGGGGGGCTGGGCCGGGCTGGGGTGCAGCCCAGTGTAGACTGCTCGCCTGGCACGGTGAGGCCCTGGGTTCCATCCCCAGCACCACAAAAATAAACAAATAGGTAAATAAATAAACTAATTAAAAATAAATAAAAGGTGCTGGCAACCCCGAATGGTAGACTGTGGAGGTCTGGGACGCCTCCCTCCCCCCAAACAACTAATGAGCTGGTAAACAATGTCACAATCAACTCTATAGAGTCTAGTAAAAAACAAAACTAACAAAACTCAACCACCAAGGGAAAACCAGGTGAAGAAACCTCTGCCCTGTGGTAAAAGAGATTTGATCACTCACCCACCAGTGACCAGGAGGACAGTGGCCTGTGCTTATGGAGCTGGTGGCCAGTGCCAGTGGCCAGTGGCTGGTGGCCAGGAGCAATACAGAATCAATTCTCAAAGCATCATGTCAAAGGTCTCAGGCTGCCTGGGGACACCCTCAAGTCCCTAGTTAAAGGCTTCCTGTTTGTTCACACAGGGCACTTCTAGGGCTGGGGTGGCTTCCTGGGTGGCTTTTGACCAGAGCATTTAAACACAGAGGTATCGGCAGCCTGAGGCAAGGGACCCCCTTGGGACAAGTAGATCAAGAGGCCTGGAAGCATCAGCAGATGGGTGTGTGTGTGTGTGTGTGTAAGGGCTTTTAAAACCTCCCTCCTGTACCAGGGTCAGCAGAAAGTTCTGTGCAGGCCCAGGGTGAGATGGATGCTCAGGAAAGGCCTGAAGACCCTCGGCTGTCCTCTCTGGCTGGCCACAGACTGCGCAGGTAGGGGTGGAGACGAGGCAGAGCAGGAGTGGCCGACGGGTTGAGGGACTGTGCCCCACACGGGATTTGCAAAGATCAGGAGGTGTGTTCCCTTTTTCCTTTCTTCTTCTTTTTTTTCCTTTGTTCTTCTTTTTTGATGTTGTTGTCATTGTTGATTCCAGGGTCACTCAGGTAACTCTGTCAGACTACATGCTGACCAATAAGCCAAAAGAACTCAGACTTCAGGGGCAAAGAGTACCCACTTTCCACACCCAGCGAAGGACATTCACTAAACAATCACAATGACCACAGCGACAGTCAGCTCCGGGGGGAGGAGAATCTGATTGTCCTTGGTGCTATCCAAGGCGGTGGTACGCGCCTGTCATCCTAGCGACTGGGGAGGCTGAGGCAGGAGGATCACAAGTTCAAAGCCAGCCTTAGCAACTTAGCGAGGCCCTAAGTCACTTAGCGAGACTCTGTCTCAAAATAAAAAATAGAAACAAAAAGGGCTGGGGATGTGGCTCAGTGGTTGAGCGACCCTGGGTTCAATTCCTGGTACCAAAAAAAAAAAAAGTCCAGTTTAAAAAAAAAAATCAGAGGCATACAAAGAAACAGCAAAGTATGATTCATTCATGGGAAAAACAATTAAAATAAGCTCCTGATATGGAGCTTATTGGACAACAAACTTCGTTTATTTTTCATTTTATTTTTTGTGGTACAAGGGATTGAACCCTGGGGCCCTTGAGCACTAAGCCACATCCCCAGCTCTTTTTATTTTTTAAATTTTGAGGTAGGACCTCGCTGCGTTGCCCAGGCTGGCATCTAACTTGTGGTCCTGTCTCTGCCTCTGGAGTAGCGGGATTGTAGGTCTGTGCCACTCCACCTGGCTAAGACAACGACTTCAAATCACCTGTCTTCAATATGCCCAAAGAGCTAAAGGACATGGTGGGAAAACAACAAAGAAAGACACTCCCCAGAAGACCAGGCTCCCGGGAGGCAGCAGGACGTGGGGCCAGCAGAATGTTGACTTAACACTGTTACGGGCCTGGTGTGTGCCAGGCGAGTGCTCTGCCGCTGAACTGCACCCCCCGGCCACTACCAAAGAGCCTGGCTGTAAGTTTCACAAAGGCTTTTTTTGCTTTTTGGTCCCAGAGATTGAACTCAGGGACACTTAACCACTGAGCCCATTTATATATTTTATTTAGAGACAAGATCTCACTGAGTTGCTTTAGGGCCTTGCTAAACTGCTGAGGCTGGCCTTGAACTTGAGATCCTCTGGTCTTGGCCTCCAGAGCTCCTGGAGGAGGCTCTTTCGAAGGGGGGGGGGGGGCAGAATCCATTGCTCTCAGCAGAGTGGAGTCCTGGACTGGCCACAGGGTCACGCACAGGTCCTCAGGAATGCTGTTTTTAGCCATGAGTTCCATTTCCGTTTCCCCCTCCTCTTTTGTGGGTGAGAAGGGGAAGGATGATGTCAAGGGAAAAGCAACCAAATAAGTTTTGCACCAGCAAATCTCTCTCTCCCGTCTTCCTCACCAAAAAAAAAAAAAAAAAAAGAGGCCCTATTTTGGGGGCTGTGTTTAGAATCAACGTGTCCACGTGTGGCCCAAGACCCCGGAGGTTTGGGGTCTTCTTTTCTCACTGTTGAAGCAGCTTTGGCCACTGTGGGGGGAGGTCACTCATCTGTCTCCTCTTAAAAAACACAAAACCCTGTTTTTTAACAAAACCCCAGGGGTGCCCAGGAGGGGAGCCCACCCAGCCCCACGCCAGCACCACCGCTGTCCCCAGAGAGAGGAGGCGACATTCCCCTTCCTGGGGTGTCCCAGGGACAAGGGCGAAGGACATCACTGAGGGCCCCTGTGAGTGGGAATGTGGGAGGCTGGGGCTGGACAGTGAGCTGGACAGGGGGCGGGGACAGGGGGCTGGACAGGGGACTCTCCTGTCCTACCCATTTCCCTGCAAATGACTTAATTTCATTTTTCTTTTTTTTATGGTCGGATAGAACTCCACAGTGTGTTTACACCACATTTTCTTTATCCTTCATCCATTTGATGGACACCTAGGCTGGCTCCAGAGTTTGGCAGTTGTGAATTGTGCTGCTATAAACGTGGATGTGCCCGTGTCACTGTGATGTGACTTTAATTCTTAAATATATACCTGGGAGTAATGTAGTTGGATCATATGGTGGTCCCAGGCCTAGTCTTTTTTTTTTTGGGGGGGGAGGGGTTACCCGGGATTGAACTCAGGGGCACTCCACCACTGAGCCCCATCCCCATCCCTGTTTTGTATTTATTTAGAGACAGGGTCTCACTGAGTTGCTGAGGCTGGCTTTGAACTCGTGATCCTCCTGCCTCAGCCTCCTGAGCCGCTGAGATTACAGGTGTTCATCACCTGCCCAGCTCAGGCCTAGTCTTTGGAGGAAGCTCATCCTGATTTCTGTAGTGGTTGTGCTGATTCACAATATCAACAGTGTAGAAATTCGAACTCGAATTTTCCTGTGAGTCTTACAAGGTGAGTATCATTATCCTACCTACTTATGGATGAGGAAACTGAGTGGGGAGCAGTCACGTCACCCCACCATACAGCTCGCATTTGCAGGAAGTAGATCAAGACTGGTCTCAGTCGTCAACACTGTGCCAGCTTCATAGACTTGTCATGAGTATTGCATGAGGGACCTGCCCAGTGGCTACTCTAGGCTTTGGCACCGGAATGATGTTTAAGAAGTCACCTCGTAACAGCTGCTGTTATCAGTATCAGAACCCAAACATACAAGTGGGGCTTTCTCCGACTCTCTAACATCACATGTGCTTGTGACCAGGCCACTCTTACAGACTAGGGAGGCTGGATGCAGGGCACACGCCTGTAACCCCAGCTACTGGGGAGGCTGAGGCAGGAGCATCCCAAGTTCCAGGTCAGCCTCAGCAACTTCGTGAGCCCCTGTCTCAAACTAAAGAAAAATAATAAACAGGTCTGAGGTGTCAGTCTGCAGGAGAGCCCCCCCCTCAGTTCAGTCCTCACTAAAAAAATAAAAAAATAAGAATAAAGGAATTCAGCAACTTAGCAAGTCCCTAAGCAGCTCAGTGAGACCCTGTCTCCAAATAAAATCCAGAGAAATGGTTGGGGATGTGGCTCAGTGGTTAAGTGCCCTTGGGCTCCATCCCCAGTACCAATAAAATAAAAAATAAAGTTAAAAAAAAGCAGGGGGTGGGTGGGGCATGGGGAACATCATGTTTTGCGACTGTTGGATGTTAGAACAAATCTAACACTTTTATTTTTCCTTTGGGGCACTGGGGATTGAACCCAGGGCCTTGTGCATGCGAGGGAGGCACTCTACCAACTGAGCTACACCCCCAGCCCCTGATTGAGCACTTTTATGCTTTGGGGAGGTAAGATTTTCCCAAGCCGTCCTCAGTCCCCAGTGTCCCCCGCCCCATTCTGGGGTGAGTGGACCTCCCTCTGTTCTGCCTGAGTAGATGTCCCTCTCCTGTCTCTTTTCTCCCGTCATTCATGTCATCGCCTGGCCGTCAAAGGACCCCAGTGGTTCACAAGACAACATGGAGGTGGCCACTCCTCTGTGGCGGGTTCTGCCGGGGCCTGGTGTACAGGGAGCAGGGGGAGGGCCTGGCTGGGAGGACGGGAGCTGTCGGTCTCCAACCCACTTCGTCAGTTTGCTGGTCAGAGAAAAATCCAGATGTCAGGGAATCGCGTTTTCTTTGTTTCTTTTCCATGACATAGAATTTGGCCTTGGTGTGGGGAAGAATCCTGTGAATCATATTTTCTGTTTATTTGGCTCCTAGCTGAATGGGAATTTGCATTACTTAATGTCTGTTTTTTTTTTTTCCCTTGGGAATAAAAATAAGTTCCCTATTCAATTATTAAGCAAATTTCACAGCCAAATAATCCTCTTATCATTACAAGTAGGATTTTCCTTGGTTGGAGGGTGTCTGCATACTCTGAGCAATGATTCCTCCGGTGTCTTCCGTTTCCACTGACTCCCTCATTCATGATTGGGAGCTTCTAAATGGCAGCCTGGGGGATGTTGACCTTGCAAGCCACAGGTGAGTTCTTCCACGTCCCCAGTGGGGATTGAACCCAGGGGTGCTCTACTGCTGAACTTGGTCCCTTTTTTATTTTTTATTTTGAGGTAGGGTCTGAAATGACTGAGCCTGGCCTCCAACTTGTGATCCTCCTGTTTCAGCCTCCTGAGTCACTGGGATTACAGGTGTGAGCTCTTCACCTTTTCCCTTCCTTTCACCCCTTAGGTTGGGCATTGTCCTTTGACCGATTGACTGATTGATCTGTTTGATCCATCTATTCCATCTATGAATAGGTCCATCCATCCAACATTTGTTAAGCACTTACTTGGCCCATTTGTCCCTGTGAATCGGATCCTCCCTTTTCCCCAACGATCCCAATGGTGCCTCGCCCCTACCCCTGGGTGGCCTCAAGCAGAACACATACAGAATTGGGCTGAGCTACTCTGGGCACCAACCAGAAGCCAGCGGGGATTTGAAACTCACCAGCACCCTCTTCCTGTCCCCTGAGAGTGGCGCCTCTATCTCCCTGTGACACCAGCTTTCCCTTCTACTCTCAGTGTCTTGATGGCGTGGGGTGGGTCAGAGCTCAAGCTGAAGAGTTCATACCTCTGCTCTGGGTGCTGTCTGTCCCAGGCTGTCCCACACGGGATGTCCCGGCCACTCACGATCTTGAGAAACCTCCTGGCACCAAGCGGTCAGGACGCACTGACCCACAGGTTGCAGATTGGCTGTGCCTCCGGCCTCCCTCCTTCCTCCCATGGTGAGCCTCTATATGGCGGGGACCCAGGACACGGAGGTGAGCAGGCCAGACATGTCCTCCGGCATGGAGGGGCGCCTGGCGTATTCACCCAGGTGGCAGGAGCCCGGGGGCAGCCTGGGGAGGCAGGAGAGAGGGGAGAATCCAGTTTTCTCTGCCCTCCCTCTGAGCTGTGGCCTGGGCCATTGCTTTGGGATGAGTCGCTCCGTGCAGCGGGGTTTGGGGCACGCCCGGAGGCAGGGGCATGAGGAGGAGGGGGGCAGCTGGATTGGCAGCTTTGGTGAACGGCCCCAGGTCCCCG
The DNA here is from genome assembly GCF_047511675.1 of Marmota flaviventris. NCBI lineage: Eukaryota > Metazoa > Chordata > Mammalia > Rodentia > Sciuridae > Marmota > Marmota flaviventris. The sequence continues at coordinate 12,882,927 of NC_092516.1, read as the reverse complement.
CGGTTCCACGGGCCTCACTGGGCCGGAGGCGTTTCCCAGGATCCTGCAGCAGGAAGGTCTTCCCTGAGCTGTCCCCACGTGGCATGGGGACGCGAGAAAGAGGCCAGTCCTCGTCCCGACGAGCCGTGTTTACTTTTCCATCTCTCATTCCAGCATCTCTTCTCTTTCCCGGACTGTTAAGGTTTGGATCTGGAATGTCCCCAAACGCTCCTGTGCTTGGACTCTTGGTGCCTTGCAGCAGGGTCCAGAGGTCGGGCTCTGGCTGCGTCAGTGGACCGACTCCCTTGGTAGAGAAGGAGTTGAATGGATGATGGGGACGCGGGACGCGGTGGAGGACGTGGGTGGCTGGGGACATGTCGTGGAGGGGCCTACATGGTCCGGGCTGAGAGGTCTCCCTCTGCTGCGCCCTGCTGACCATGGAGGAGACCCCTGAAGACGAGCCGGGATTGATGACCTGTCCTCCATCCCGTTGTTCCCAGCAATGAAAACCGACTAACGCGGGACTGTGTCCTTGATTCCTTTTGGAGAGCTGTCCACCCGCTGCACCCCGCTCCCTGGTGCACAGTTTCTCCCCACCCCAGCCCCTCCCTCCCCTCCCTCCCTTCCTTCCTCTTCCTTCTCTTCCTGTTTTGGAATTGAACTCAGGGGTGCTCTGCCACTAAGCTACATCCCCAGCCCTTTTTATTTATTTATTTGATTTCAAGACAGGCTCCTCCTCCTCCCCCTCCTCCTCCCCCTCCTCCTCCTCCTTCTTCTTCTTTTTTGGCACTGGGGATTGAACCTGAGCTGCACCCCCAGCCCTTTTATTTTTTTATTTTGAGACAGAGTCTCGCTAAGTTGCTGAGGCTGGCCTTGAACTTGTGATCCTCCTGCCTCAGCCTCCTGTGTAGCTGGGATGACAGACACAGGCAGCCTGGATGCTCAGGAGGGAAGGACTTGGAGCCAGAGGACCGGGACTGGAACCTTGGTCCTGCCGCATGCTAGCTTGTTTGTAGAGGAGCCATGGCAGCTGTGCCTTGCCACCCCAGAGCCCCTTCAGAGGGGCTCATCGCCCTGGGTTGACGGGCGTGGACACCCTGTCTAAAGACAGACAACATCTGGGCTGGTCAGGGGGCAGCCAGGCAGCTGCGTGAGAAACCCAGCTGTCACGGAGCTGGGGACCTTCCAAGAAAACGAGGCACTGTGAAGACCCCTCTTCAAACCCCAGTTCTTGCGATCATGACAGAAATGTTTCAGACATGTCACTGGGAGGAATGACTTTATTGAAATGGGGAAAGGGGGAGGGGGACACTCTTGAGAGAGGAAGTGGGTCCTTTCAGAAAGGAGAGGGACATTGTGCCCCTCCTGCCTCTAGTTTTATTGGGAATCCTAGAGAAGTTTCCAAAGAGCCCTACCCACGTTCACCTCTTGACTTTTGACTGACAGCAGGTGACATCAGACGATTTCAGGTCCCCACTGTCATGGCCACTCTAGGTCACCTCGGCCCAGGCTGACTGGTTCTAATTAGATTCTTAACTGTGCATTCTTAGATTTTAGGGTTAGGAGGAACTGCCCTTCTCTCCCAGAATTTCAGGATCTGGTCACAAAAGTCCCCCGGGTCCTGTCCTCAATGTTATCTGGGGCCTGCGTCTCTCCTGCAGTGACAGGCTGTTTGCTGGGGGATGTGACACAGCCTGTCCCCTGAGGCCAGGCAGGGCTGCAGGTAAATTGCTTCTTGGAAAAGCCAGCAGGTGGGGGTTAGCCCCGTGGGCCTTTTACAGAATCATTCTCTGAACTCCAAGTTCCCACCACCCTCACCTGTCTGTCCCCTAACACAGCCACCAGGGACCCTGGGGGCCATTGAGACCCTTTCTCCTGGAGAGGGGGAACATGAGAGTTGGAGGAGGATCAGCAGTGGGACCGGCAGAGCAGAGAGAGGGTGGAAGGAAAGTCAGGAGAGGAGGCTGGAGTCAGCAGAGGCTCTGGGGAGTGGCAGCCAGGAACTGACAGCACTCGTGGTCAGCAGAAACCTGAGGGCAGGAGTCTGAGTCAGCAGCGTGGCCCGCGGGAGCCTGTCCCCGTCCTGGTGGCCCCCGGAGGGGTGCCCAGCGTGTTCCTGCAGCATCCCCCCTGCGGTCAGGTGCTGGGCCACCTGGCGCAGCTCCTGGGAATGTCCCCTGAGAGAACTGGACACGTGCCCAGGCCTGTGGCCACTCCTCAGGGGCAGTCCCTTGCCTGTGCCGTAGGGACACCTGGTGTCAGGGCCGTGAGGCAGAGACCCCACCTCTGAGTGGTCACACCACCCAGGACGGGCTCCTCGGACCCTCCCGGGCAGGAGTTTGCCTTTGGGTCGGGAGGTGGGAAACCCAGAGTCCCTGGCTTCCTCTGCGGGGATCCTCTGGGCACCTGGGTTTCTCGAGGCTGGCTTCTCTGGCTCCGTCTGCATTCTGCAAGCCTCCTGAGCATTCCTGCAGGACTATTTTTAGGGGTGGTGGTGGTGGAGGGGTACCAGGGATTGAACTCAGGGGCACTCGGCCACTGAGCCACTCCCCAGCCCTATTTTGTATTTATTTAGAGACAGGGTCTCCCTGAGCTGCTTAGGGCCTCGCTGTTGCTGAGGCTGGCTTTGAACTCGTGATCCTCCTGCCTCAGCCTCCCGAGCTGCTGGGATGACAGGCGTGGGCCACCACGTCCGACTCCTATGGACCTCATTTTCTTGTTTAAATAATATCCCCAACTGGATCCAGACCTCGCAGGGCTGTGAAAACACCTCGTGCCCCTGTGATGGAACTTCTGGCCCGTGTCGCAGCTGAGCAATATAAGGCCTGGAGCAGAGAGGGGATGACACAGTTCCAGGTCGCAGAGTCAGGGCATGGGGGCTCTTTCTCACCTCCCTGGGGCCCCCTCTCGCTCTCCCGGCTCTATTGATGCACCTGCTACCTCCCCAGGGCGCGCTCATCTCTGGGCTCTGTGCATCTGAACTTGCCAGCAGGTCCATCCTTTGAAAGATTTCAACACAGGCTCTGCCAAGACCTTCCCTTGCACCTTCCAAACGCCGCAGTTTTGTGACCAGCTGCGTGAGAAACCCAGCTGTCACGGAGCTTGGCAATAGGGGCTCTCGGTGCAGTAGCAGAGAACTCCCTCTAGGTGGCAGCACAGGACCGCAAATGTCCTGGAATAGTGCTCCCAAGAGCTCGGCTTTTGAAAGAGGGCTGGTCAGATGCTGGCTTTACTAGCCACGTGCAAAAAGGAGCCATCAGGAGAGAGGAGGAAGGAGAGTGGGGCGGAGGCTGGTCTTGAGGGAAAAGAATTGCTTTGAGATCTGGAAGCCAGCAGCATTCATCCATCCATTCGTCCCACAAATATTTGGGGGCACCTGTGCTGATATACCCGTGCATACAAATGATTATTTACTTATTTATTTTGTGGTAGTGGGGACTGAACCCAGGGGTGCTCTACCCCAGCCCTTTTCTATGTTTCGAGACGGGGTCTTGCTAAGTTGCTCAGGCTGGCCTCAAATTTGCGATCCTCCTGCCTCAGCCTCTGGAGTTGCTGGAATTACAGGTGTAATACTTACATAGTTAGGCCCACACGTATTATATATATCATGCACATGCACACACAATAACACACACACACAATAACACACAGACACACACACACACACAATAACACACACACACACACACACAATAACACACACACACACAATAACACACACACACACACAATAACACACACACACAATAACACACACACACACACACAATAACACACACACACACACACACACAATAACACACACACACACAATAACACACACACACACACAATAACACACACACACAATAACACACACACACACACACACACAATAACACACACACACACAATAACACACACACACAATAACACACACACACACACACAATAACACACACACACACACAATAACACACACACACAATAACACACACACACACACACAATAACACACACACACAATAACACACACACACACACACACACAATAACACACACACACACAATAACACACACACACAATAACACACACACACACACAATAACACACACACAATAACACACACACACACAATAACACACACACACAATAACACACACACACAATAACACACACACACACACACACAATAACTGCCCCTACATTTTATTTCACCGAGTGTCAGGATTACTATTCTGTCTCCAGTTGACTCTGAAGGCTGCTGGACCTGTCTGTGGTGCCCACTATTAGCATCCCATTTCTAACATTACTATTTCCTGCTTCTCTGATTTTTTTTTTTGCGGGGGGTACCAGGGATTGGATTCAGGGGCACTCGACCACGGAGCCACCTCCCCAGCCCTATTTGGTATTTTATTTAGACACAGGGTCTCACTGAGTGGCTTAGGGCCTTGATTTTGCTGAGGCTGGCTTTGAACTCATTATCCTCCTGCCTCAGCCTCCCAAGCTGCTGGGATTATAGGCCTGCGCCATTGCGCCTGGCTGCTTCTCCGATTTTTAGTATAAACCAGGTAATCATCTGAGGGCCCTTTTGCCCCTTGTGACCTCAGTAACATTTCCCCGAAGGTTCCTCCTGCCTCACCTTCTACCCGCCTCCAGAGGGAGGCTCCAGTCCTCTCTGCGATTTTGGCTGACCCCGGGCTTTTTCCACCTCCTGGGCTCTTTCCTAGTGGGCTGCTTCCGCTCTACAGTATATCACACTCTTTTTTAATTTAAATTAACTTTTTTTTTTTTTGTGGTGCTGGGGTTAATTAATTTTTTTAACAGCAGTAACAACCATGAAAAAATTATTCACCGAATCCATAGCAGGCCTGTGTGAGTCTGCTCACCCTAAAAAGGCTCTGGGGAGGGTCCGCGAGGGGTCTGCCTTAGACCCCCAAGTCCTCCTGCGGCCACTGCTTACTGCTGCCGGCTCCCCCGCCCCTCCCTGGTGGTTGGCCCCAGGTACACTGGGTCCCTCTCCTTCCATTAAGCTGTCCCTGTCCCAGGGGGACTGGGGGATCTTTGAAGCTGGGGGCCAGGTGCCAGCCCCCCTGGAAACTCACACAGGGCCATTTAGCACGGGGCTCTGAGGTCAGGTGCGTGACCTGGGCGAGGGGGAAGGACAGTGGGGGACAAGCCCCAGCATGGCCGCGGAGATGGGAGCCCAGGTGTGCTGAGCTGTTTGCTGCACAGGTCCGTCCAGCCCCCACACCTGTTCTAGGAGCAGGAGGTGGAGCTCCTGAGGGGACTGGGTTCCACGGTGCTTCAAGGGAGGAGGTGGCAGGGGCCACCCCCCAAACTCAAGTGCAGGCCCAGGACTGCCAGGGGGGGAGAGGACCCTGGTCAGGGGCACCCAACTCGTGGACTGTGCAGGAAGCCACAGAATGTGGCCAGACCTTGGAAAGTCCCGGCAATTCCTCTTTCAACAGAAAAAACCAGAAGATCAGGTTTTCCTTCTCAGACACGTGCAAGCAGCAGACACGAAGGAGGGCGGGACATCACCAGATAAGTGTGGCGTTCCCCAGGAGAGAGGTCTGCATTCATCTGGAGGCGCTCAGAGCCCTGGGGTCCTACCCCGCGTCCCGAGTGACAGCGCCTTCTTCATGGAACTCCCCCCCAGATCTTGTCATCTTGCTGCTGGGTTTGGTCTTGCAGGCCCCATGGGGTGGGTGGGGGGGCAGTGCCCAGTACGCAGAAGGCGCTCATTGGTGCTCGTGGGTGAAGGATGGGGGCTCAGGCAGTATGTCAGATGGGACTGATGCTCGGATTCTCTGTCCTGAGGGGCTCTGGCCTTGTGGGTCCCAGGACCTCAGGAGGGACCCTCCACTTACTGTCTGGAAGCATCACCGGGTGGTGGGTTGGGGTTCTTAATCCCAACTCAGTTCCATCCTGAGGGACTCAGCTGTGAGTCCCCGCTAACAGGGGAGCATCTACTCTTTTTTTGAAAATGCAAACCCAGTCTTTTTAATCACCGTACCCCAGTTCTGCCCCTCATGGTTGTGAGCATGCTATGCGACCTGAAGACCTTAAGACACTTAAATACACAGACACCTGTGGCCATCTTTACTAGTGTTCCGAGACCCTGAAGGGGTAGCCTGCTGTGTGTAGGTTTCTCAAATTGGCCTTTTTCATTCAACAATGTGTTGCTGAGACCAACTCTTGCTGCTACACATAGAACTAATTTCTCTTACCTCTGTGTAGCATCTTATTATGTTGGTCTTATTATTATTTTTTTTTTGTAGTTATTGCTGTGTTGCTGGGTGTTTATTTATTTATCTAGGGTACTGGGGATTGAACTCAGAGGCACTGAGCCACTGAGCCGCATCCCCAGCCCTTTTTTATATTTTATTTTGAGACAAGGTCTCACGGTGTTGGTGAGGGTCTTGCTAAATGGCTGAGGCTGGCTTTGAACTTAGGATCTTTCTGCCTCAGCCTCCCGAGCTGCTGGGATGACAGGCGTGGGTATTTATGTACCTACTGTTTATAGCACATAGCAAGGGTCCGGGGAGGGTCCTGTGCAGGTCTCCTTGGAATACAGGGGCTGGTAAGAATGGGATCGTGTACCCCGTGTAATCTCCCCCCAATGCCCCCAGGGTGCCTGTCCCAGCAGCTGACCCGAGTGGCATCCCTGCTGGCAGAGCGTGAGCGCATGATGACCGTGCAGTGTGAACTCAGGATGGACCTGCGTCTGTCTTCCTGCACAGACGGCCCCCGGTGGCCTTGCTCAGCCACAAGCGTGAGAGCCTGTGTCCTTAGGTGGCAGCATGGTGCAGCTGGAAGGTGCCGTGCTGCCCGTGGGACACCCTGGCTTCCTCTTCAGTCCCAGGTTCTACCTTGCCGGGTGTCCTGCCAGCTCAAGTCCCCCTGCCGGACCTCAGGTCCCTGCCCTGGGAAGGAGGACAGCAGGATCCTGCCCAGGGCTGCTGTTTGTGCCCCTTTCAGCCTGAGCCACGGGTGACCAGGGTGTGGGCTCCCAAGCCCAGTTCTGCGTCTCCTCTGCATCCTGGCTCCTGGGGGATCAGGGAGGTGCTTCCAAACACGAAATCCATAGGTTTAGAGAGGCCACGACTATATGGAAACACATCGATCCAAATGTCACCGTCCAACCGTGCTGGAGCCAGAGGGCCTCTTATGAACACCTTGAGATCTGGTGGGGTGGGTGGGCAGCGTATTACGATTGTAATTTCAAAGCCACGAGGAGTGTAAATGACACTCCAAGGTCTCTGCAAAAACAATGTTAACAGGACAGGAGAACACCCGTGATGGCTTTTGATGACAAAGTGGCAGGTTCTGCTGACGCCACCACATTTTGTCGCCTGTCCTCATGATGGAAGGGACATTCCATTCCAGTTAGCTGTCAGGAGCATTAAGAGATAACTTCCCAGCTGAGCACGGTGGGGCAGCCCTGTCATCCCAGCTGATCCGGAGGCTGAGGCAGGAGGTTTGCAAGTTCAAAGCCAGCCTCAGCAACAGCGAGGCCCTGAGCAACTCAGTGAGACCCTGTCTTCAAATAAAATACAAAACAGCGCTGGGGAGGTGGCTCAGTGGCCGAGTGCCCTTGAATTCAATCCCAAGTACCCGCCCCCCAAAAAATAATGGCACGAAGAAAATAATTTGAAAGAGACCAAACCTCTGGTATGGACACATGATGGAGTCATCAGGAAATAGCACATAAATAAATAGATTATATTAACGTGTAAGTTGGGAGAATGCCTTGGGGGGACGTGTGTGTTGGCTTAGGGTGACCTTGGTGACGGGATGCTGCCACTGTCCCATTAGACCAGCGGTGCTCTGGAGGGCGCAGGCCTCGGCTTGCTGTGGTGATGCCGGTGCTGGTCACCATTCGGGGCCAGCCTGGGCCGGACGTCGACTGGGGGGCTCGGCAGCCCTGTGAGAGCTGGGCCTGAGCAAAATCAGAGGAAGATCAAGTCTTCTCCCGCCCTGTCTTGTGTCTTGCAGGGGTGGGGGTGGGGACAGGGGGCGGGGGTGGGGGGGTGGGGTGGTGATGGTGGTGCAGGGGGGGTGCCGGCTGCAGCCCGGGGCTTTTTAATTAACCCTGTAACTGCAAGAACAGGTAAGGGCCTTCTGTTTCTGGTTCCTGCCAGAAACAGAACCAATCAGTGCACTTCCAGAGGTCCCCAGGACCCGATGGGTAGCCTTTAGGGTGGGGATGGTCAGACTTCACCGGGACCAGCACCTGGGTGGTCAGGGTGTCAGGCACCAGTGCAGCAGCTTCAGGTGTGCCTCTGGGAGACAGGTGCCCATGGCAGGGGTGATCAGCAGCTGCCCCTCCAGGGAAGACAGGGGCCCCCTCCCTTCCAGCTGTGACGTGGGACGTTGCCCAACATGACAGCGTTGCTTAGTTTTAAAAACGGTACTTCCTCTTGTTCTGAAGTCGTCACCACTTAAGGTGTGGCCCACGGACTCGTGGCATCGACACCCTCTGATGGTGACACGAGACCCACTCAGTCAGAACCTGCATTTTCAAAGGGTCCCCAGGACATACATGGGCACATGAACTCGTGGGAAGCCCTGAAGGAGAACTTACGGGCAAGACTTAGGAGACAAAGAGGGCAATTCCCAGCGAGCAGAGCTTACTTAACCCCTGACCAAAGTGAAAGCAGGTGTCTGTGTGAGACATTTAGAAATCTGAGCGTCTTGGGCATTCAGGAGGATCCGCTCTTCAGGTGGTGGGTGGTTTGTTAGAAAAGAGCCCTTGTCTTTTAGAGGTACACATGGCAATAGGGAAGAAATGTTGTCATAGCTGGTCCTGGGGTGGGACAGGGCAGGGCTGGCTGGGGGTCCGAGGGCCCTCGTGGCACAGAATGCTTTAGTGATTCTTTATATTCTTCACAGTAAAAAGTTGGGACGAAGCTGAGCTACTTCGGAGGCTGAGGCAGGAGGATCACAAGTTCGAGGCCAGCCTCAGCAACTTAGAGACCATTTCAAAATCAAAACCAGCAAAGGGCTGGGGATGTGGCTCAGGGGCAGAGCACTCCTGTTCAATCCCCAGAACCCCCCCAAAATTAAAACTATGAAATATAATATTCATGGATAAAAATACAGAAAACACGAGGGTGCTGTGAATGAAGAATTATTCAAGTGGACACTGGCGTCTGTCCCCAGGTGCCCATCAGCCCTGGTCCTCCTGGAGGCCCCTTCCTCCCACTCCCTTGGCCGTTCTTGCCCGGGCTGCCCTCAGGGGGACCTGGGAACACATTATGGGGCGATGCTGCTGAGCTTCCCACAGCCCAGTGGACATGGAGTCCCTGGAGGGGACGCAGGTGACGAGTTTCTGAGTTTTGCTTGAATTTCTCAACAGAACTACCGCCCACTGTTCCCCAGGGGCCATTTCTGGGTGTTCGTTTCTCATGAGGGACTGAGTTACCGGGTCCTTTGGTACCATAGGTCGTATAAGCAGGAGACACTGCAACCCGGGTAAACCGCCGGCTGCAGTCTGTCCTCACTGGGCCCTTGTCTGTCTCGCGCGCTGGGTGCTTGGGATACCTTACTTCTTCCTCTCCTCTTTTGTTTTGGTTTCTGTTTCTTAATGATGCTGGGGATGGAACCCGGGGTCCCTGGAATGCTAAGCAAGCACCCTACCCCTGAGCTATACCCTCAATCCTATCCTTATTGAATCCCACGAGACTTATTTTTATTTTTTTTCAGAGAGAGAGAGAGAGAGAGAGAGAGAGAGAGAGAGAGAATTTTTTAATATTTATTTATTTTTTTTAGTTTTCGGCGGACACCACATCTTTGTTTGTATGTGGTGCTGAGGATCGAACCCGGGCCACACGCCTGCCAGGCGAGCCCCAGACCCCTAAAATATCTTGATGACTGGGATTTTTGGTATCCCCGTGGTACTGGGGATTGAACCCAGGGGCGCTTAACCACTGAGCCACATCCCCAGCCCTTTTTATTACTTTTATTTTGAGACAGAGTATAAGTGGCTGAGGCTGACCTTGAACTTGCAATCCTCCTGCCTCAGCCTCCCGAGTCACTGGGATGACAGGTGTGTGCCACAGTGCCCAATTGCCCCGTCAAATTTTTTCCCCAAAAGAAGACCTCACTGCCTCACCCTCACCGTGGCCCTGGCACCTAGGAAGCAAACCACCAGTTCTCATTACACACACACACACACACACACACACACACACACGACCATGCTTGTGCAGAACCCACTCAGCTCTGGGAATGGGGCGTGGAGCTGGCAATGAGACTCAGCTGTGGTCCTTGCCCCCAGGGAGTTGGCAGGTTAAGCACTTATTGAGCACTTACTGTGTGCCAGGCACGGCCCACATTTTCACCAATGCTTTCTGTTCAATTTACAGCTGAAGACCAGGAGCCACGAAGGGACTTGCCCAAGGTCAGGAGGTGGGGAGGTGAGTGGGGGTCCCCCTTCAGACACTCGGTGGAGACCTGAGGGTGAGGCGGGAGCTCTGCCCCCACCCTCCCTAAGAGCACGTGGAGGTTGCTGGGGGCTCCAGGCTGGGTGTCCCTGCCGGCCCAGGCTTGGACCTGGGGTGGGGGTCAACGTCTTCCTGGAGGCTGAGTCCCCATGAAGTGGCCTATTCGAGGTTGGGGGGGCCGTGGCTCCCCCGTTGGAGAGTGAAGGCTGAGCCTCCTATGATGCCATCGCCATGTGCCTGTGACTTGTCACCCTGGCTTCACCTGCTACAAAGGTGGTGACACAAAGCGGCCCATTTTGTGGATGACGGAAGGAGACAGGAGCCAGGGGTAGGTGGCAGGGTGGCCTGGCCATCAGCGTGCTTTGGGAGCCCTTGAGATGAGCCTCGGGCGGGAGGGAGTGGGTTTTGAATTTTGTTGAACTTTAACTAATTTACATTTCATTTAAACCCCCCCGGAGCCGCATCTTCTCTTGTGAGCACGTGATTGTTTCCGAGGGACTGTGTTTCCCTTTAACGGCTGAGAATTTAAGGTCCCAACTGAAACGGTGGTAAGATCACACCTGGGAGTTCAGGAGCAGTGGGTGCATGGAGGGAAGGCAAATATCCCACGGATCCTTTTTATATGGATCCCATGTCGGATGACCATGTCTTGCATTGATTAGGTTTCCATAAAAGATGCCATTAAAATTAATCTCACTTTTTTGGGGGTGGTGGTGCTGGGGGTCATTTCAGCTTTTAACGAAACTTCAAAGGTGAGGCTCTTGGAAGATTTCAGACTCGGTAACTGTGATGTCATCTGGTTGGACAGCACCCAGCCAGGATCCGAGCCCAGGAGGTCTGAGCCTGGATCCCACCTCTGACCTACACTCCACGGCACCCCCCCGAACACTGAGGGTGTCGTGTGCCCCATGGGAAGGGGGGAGATGGAGCCCCTGGGAGTTCTCGGGGTGCCAGGCTTTCTCCCGTGGCCTGGTACCCCCAAGGCCCGCTGCAGCCCGCCCAGGGGCTTGAGAGTTTCAACCTGGCAGAAGGACACACTTCCCGCAGCCCGCGATGGTGGAGGGTCTGCTGCCTCAGGCCCCGGTTCTAGGCCCCTGAACCACACAGGCCGCAGCCGGGGCCTGTGGAAGCAGAGAAGGTGGACAGGGAGTCAGACGTTTTTAGTTTTAGGGCTTAAATCCACCCTATTAGCCCCCGTGGTTCTGGGCTCAGAATCCCACAGTGGGCAGCAGGCGTGGTCCGGTTCTCCAGGCCTCCTGCAGGGCTGGGTGTGGCCCACCCGGAGAGCCCTTCCTGGCCCGGGGAGGCCCTGGTCCAGTCCCCAGCACTGTGATGCCCTGGTGGTGGGAACTGAGGTCTGGGGCTTTGGAAAACCACCGGCAAGGGCCATCTCAGAACCTTGACCTTGGGCGTCCTTGGTGGCCCAGGGAATGTTCCTGGCCTCTGGTCCCGGCAGTAATCCTGGCCTGGGGACGCTCTGCACCGCGGCCAGCAGCGGGAGCTCAGCAAATGCAGTTCTCTGGGTGTAGTGTGAGTTGGTGCCAGTCGGGCTGGGGGCCAGGAATCCAGCTGTGGGGGGATCACCCCTCGCTCCTGCCCTGGGGGAGCACCCAGGCCCGCGGGGAGGAAGGAGAGAACCAACAGCGGCGATCTGAAGACAAAACCCGAAAAAGAGCAGCCGAGGGTGCAGGGCCAGTGGGGACCATGGGGGGGGGACAGCTCCGCCCATTCGCTGGGACTGTCACTTTTAAAATTTGGTGTGACACTAGAGTGAGGACAGATAATGATCATGTACTGGGATAATCCTGGCTCGGCTGGGATGAGTTGGTCTGTAGGAGGGGCAGCTTTTAGTTGGTGGCCAGGGACAGCCTCTCTGGGTACGTGCCAGGTGACCAGGGACTGAATGACCCAAGGGAGAGAACTACAGGCACACAGGCCGAGTTTTCTTCCAGGCAGGGGTACATGCAAAGGCCCTGAGGCAGGAGTGTCCTTGGGGCAATTTGAGGGACCCAGAGAAGGGGAGGGTGTCTGGAACCCACCAGGGAGGGAAGTAGTATCAGGGGCTTTCCAAGGTGGGGGTAGGGCCTAGCTTCTGACTTTTGATGGAAAAGGAAGAAATTTGGATTTTATTTTAATCCCAGTGGAAAGCCTGTGGAGGGATTTCCAAAACAGGGAAACGAAGTGATGTAATTTCTGCTTTTGGAAAGACCGCTCTGGCCTGGTGTGTGGCTCAGTGACAGAGCGCCTGCCTAGCGTGGGCAAGGCCCTGGGCTCCATCCCCAGCACCAAAATATCAAATAAATCAATAAAGTCACGCTGGCTGGGCTGGTGGCTGCAGGGGAGGGGGCAGGTGGACCCGTCAGAGGCTGGGTGGTCTCTAATTTTAAGGGTGCATTAGAATCTCCTGCCGGGATAGCTAAACCTGGCCCCAGTCCCACCCCTGGAGTCTGCAGCTCTAACAACCTTCCAGGTGCTGCATGGGCTGCTGGCCCCTCCCACTTTGAGCAGCTGGGAGAGAGAGGGCGGGGCCTGCACTAGGAGGCTGCAGAGGTTCACGCTGCTCGGGTTGGGGGGTGTGGCTCAGCCACAGAGCACAAACCTAACAGGCCCCGCCCCCAGTTCCACCCAGCACCAAAAAAATCAGGTGTTATCTCAAGATAATTCTATCCTGCTTCTGGTTTAATCTCACTACACCCAGGAGAATATCAGTAGGAGACTGGGGCGCCTCCTACCCCTCTCCCTGCACCCCCTTTATCTTAGCAAAGACAGAGAAGCCCTCAAGGCAAGCGGGGTTCAGCAGAGGGCTCTAGCTAGAATTGAATTTTGAGGAGGTCTTCTTTGTCCTCGTTTTTTTATGGTTGCCTACAGCTTATGTCGTGAATATTGGCTTTCCATTTACAGAAGTGTCACCCAGCTTCCGTTGTCAATAAATGCATTTAATTTTTTTTTAGAAGTGAGTTGCTTTCAAATAAATCTATGAAGTATATAACGATGCAGGTGAAGCTCAGACACCGTGCAGCTAGAGATGGTGGTTCTTTTTTTTTTAATATTTATTTTTTGGTTGTAGTTGGACATGATACCTTTATTTTATTTATTTATTTTTATGTGGTGCTGAGATTTGAACCCAGTGCCTCGAACGTGCTAGGTGAGTGCTCTACCGCTGAGCCACAACCCTAGCCCCAGAGATGATGCATCTTGAATGGCAGCTGTCCCGAGCTGTGATTCCCTTGGGTCTGAGAGGGTGGCACAGGACACCATTGGCCCTTCCTAAGCCCATAAAACCATAAACCACCATCTCTGGGCCCCTATCCAGTAGCTCACTCCATCCTGTCATGTCCTCTCTTCTGATCTTCATACCTTTATTTATTCAACCCACATTTCCTGACCACCTACTAGGCTGTGGGTCAAAGTTTCTCAGTCTGCAGCCCATCCCATTGGGAAGCCATTTATAAGTGATAATGGTTCCTGAAAACAAACTTCCTAACAACTTACTTAACAAAACCCCAGACAGGAATGTCCCCGTGCTTCCCCTGTCTCCTTGCTTATGAATGAGCTTCCTGCCATGTCAGGGAGGAGGTGAGAACATCTGCTGGCAATTCCAACTCCCCTCCTGCCCTTGCTGTGCCCACGGGTGTGGTTGAGGTGACCAGGACCTGTCCCGTGGGTTCTCCTGGGGAAACAAAGAGAACTGGCCGTGGATCACCTTTGGGAGATTTTAGGCAGATGACCATAAATCGGGGTGGGTGTTAGATGTTCATTCTGGCAGCTCTGAGGAGGGGCTGAGGGAGAGTCTGGGAGGGCGATTATTTGGGGCCAAGTTGTAATATAAATTTTTGGGGCCTGTGTGTCTTTTATTCCCCGTATTTTTTATTGGTGCATTACAGTTGCACAGAATGGTGGGACTCAAGGTCACGTACTCGCACACACACGATAGAGCAATACCACTGTCCCTGGCCAGCGTCCCTCCCCAGCACCTCCTGTGTCCCTGCTGTCCTCTTGCCTGGTCCCTTTCCTCCTGCTGGGGCCCCTTTGACTTTCATGACCCCCCCCCCCATGGCTTTTCCTCTTTTCACCTATGAGAGAAGACACATGACCTTGACCCTCTGAGTCCATTCAGCCTCTGAGGACACCCAGCTGGCTCCACAGTTTGGCTGTGGTGAATTGTGCCGCTGTAAACCCGGGTAGGCGCGTGTCACCTGTCACCGTAGTAAGACGACTTTAATTCTTTGGGATGAATACGGAGGCGGCCTGGCTGGGCCACCTGGTGGTTGGGGCCTGGTCTTTTGGGGAGGCTCCACACTGATCTCCAAGGCGGTTGTACTGATTCACAGTCCCCCTTGTCTCCACGTCCGCTCGGGCCTTGATTGTCATTTGCATCCTCGATGGCTGCCGTCCTGACTGGAGAGAGAGGAGATCTGGGTGTGCCTTTGGCTTGCATCCATCCCTTCACTGCGGAAAACGCTGAGCTCTCCTTTCTGTCTCTGTGGGGCTTCTGTGGGTTCAGGAGGGATTTCTTCAGTGGGGATTAATGAACAACTCTCACTGCGGTTCCCGAGGGCGAATGACACATGCAGATGGGTTGAAGCAGCGGAAAGACCAGCCGGAGGGGCGCCTGCAGTCCCCCCTACTGGGGAGGCCGAGGCAGGAGGGTCACAGTAACCGGCCAGTCTCAGCAGCAAGGCCCTGTCTGAAAACAAAAATAAAAGGTTTGGGGATGCAGCTCGGTGGTAGAGCACCCCGGGACCAACCCCCAGCACGGGGGTGGGGTGGGGGGGACACTGTCCAGGAGACAATGGTTCAGAGCTCAGCTTGGGGACCTGGTTTGTTCGGGTCCTGGAGAGTGGCTTCCTGGTTGTGTGATCTCATATTACGGTTTGGATGTGAGGTGTCCCCCAAAAGCTCATGTGTGAGTGCAAGGGGGCCCAGAGGACAAATGATTGGGTTGTGAGAGCTTCAGTGAATTGATGGGGATCAACTGAGTGGTAACTGCAGTGGTGGGCGTGGCTGCAGTGGTGGGCGTGGCTGCAGTGGTGGGCGTGACTGGAGGAGGAGGGCGTGGCTGGAGGAGGTGGGCGTGGCCGGAGGAGGTGGGCCTGGGGGCGTGGCTTTGGGGTACATATTTTGTATCTGGAGAGTGGAGACCTCTCTCTCTGCTGCCTGGTCACCATGTGAGCTGCTTCTGGCTGCCACCCTCTTCCGTCATGATGTCCTGCCTCACCTGTGATGTCCTTCCTCACTAGGGAATGGAGCTGGCTGTCTATGGACTGAGACCTCTGAAGCTGTGAGCCCTCAAATAAACTTTTCCTGTTCTACAATTGTTCTGTAGGGTCTTTTAGTCACAGCAGTGAAAAAACGGGCTAAAACATCTCAGGAAAGCCCTGAGTGTCAGTCTGGGTCCTCTGACAGACAGACAGGGCTCGGGGGGGGGGGCAGTCTCAGGGTGCAGGGATGTCATTAGGAAACTGCGGTGTGGGACCAGGCAGAGGAAGGCAGGAGAGGAGAGGGTCACGGGCTCTGGGCCATGCAGTCTGGAGAAGGTCGGGGTGTCCCAGGAGGAGACCTTCGTCTCCTCAATGCACTGTATTATTGAGGGGTGCACTGGGTTTTGAGTCTAGTGGGGCCCCTGCTGGGTTACGCTCTCCACAGCAGGAGACCTGCCAAGAGCACTGCCCTCCCACAGGATGAACTCTGATCAAATGGGACAAGGCTAGGGCCTGTGGCACTGAGTAAGTGCTCCACACCGCCTAGCTGTCCTGACCCCCGATATTCTTGGAGCTAATGACAGTTTCCTCTTTTTGTGACCTGGGGTTCCTTATATTGCAAGCTGCCAACTCAGATTTCCTGTAGTTGAGTGACGTGGGCCAGGTGTCAGACATTCGGGAGGATTGGTGACTTCTAAACCAGACAGCACCCACCCCAAATGAAATATTTGGAAAAATAAGAACCCAATCCGGCCAAGCAGACACATCTATGGGCTGGATTTGGTCGATGGCCCTCCAGTGTGAACTCTCTGCCTTACAAGCACAATGTGTAGAATATTCCTGACGGTCTGGGTTGGAGGAAGTCTGAGAGTCGATTTAATAAAAAATATAACACAGTGAAAACATTTGGGTCGACTCCCTCACCAACTAAAGGATGGTGTGATTGGTTGACCTCAGGGGTCCTCCTGGGGGTTCTGGTTTTGTGTGGTTTTGCTGCTGGCTTGTCTTCGGGGTTCAGGATGTGGACCTGGGAGCTGGACAGCATGGGCTGCCATCTTGGCTCTCGTGCTTGGCAGCTCAGGGATCTTGCACAAAGTGGGGGCATCTCTCTGTAGCTGTTTCCCCGTCTGTAAAATGGGGACAGTAAGGATAATCTCATGGGATTGCCATGAGCACTTAATGCAGGAAGGGGCTTCATAAAGAGCCTGGGACGTAGTAGGGCTGGATAAGGGTTGGGATTATTCTGATGAGGAAGAGAGGACAGATTTGGGCTGCAAAGGCCCCTCTGGATTCTCTTCATCTTATTTCATGTAAGCCTCAAACTTAATGATCGGTGTCACACCCAAACAGGAGCCAGTTTCTCTTACCCTGGTGATATAATCATATATAATAATGCCACTTACATAAGCTCCCACCTCCTTGTTAAATCCACCCACACTCCGCTCCACTTCATGCTGTTAAAGAATTTTTCTCCCAGAGGGAAAAAGACACCCAACTTTGTATTAATTATCACTTTAAAGTGGAGACCCAATGGGGGGGGGTTGCTGGAAAAGGTGGGTTTGTCAGGGCCCTGGATTTGCGGGGGTTAAGGCTTTAGTGTGGAAGAAGTGAGTCAGGTCTGGAGACCTTCCAAGAGCCAGAGGACCTGCAGATCCACAGGCAAATGGTGGCCTTCCCCCACGGGACAAACTCAGCCTGTGCCTTGGAGGAAGGGTGTCCACAGCCGCTCTCTACAGACAGTGCACATCTGCAGTTTTCTTTATTGCTTTTTTTTTTTAAAAAAAATCTGAGACATGTTCTACACAAGATATATGCTTTTTGTGGACAATGGAGAAAATAGAAGGGAACAAAAGACTTGTAAAAATTAGAACTCGTTCAGCTGAACGTGTTGGAAATTTGCAAACCGGTTGAGGCAGTTCATGAAAAGGTATTGCCCCTTGTAAAAGGGATGTTCAAGGGGTGGATCAGGTGTGGCTGCATCCAGGGCTTGAAGAATATTGGCTGAATGCATCTTTCTCATTCTCTCAGTCCATTTCTCCAATAGCCTTCTCCAGAGGGAGGAAAATGTTGACATTATCAACCCCCAGATGAATCCCTATCAACTGGACAACCTACCAGAAGGAAATAGTCTTTTCTTAGTATTCAGGTACACAAATCTCAGAGAAGGGCTTGACTGGTGGGTTTGTATCACATGTGTCTCCTTGGGCCAATCCTGTAATCCCTGAGGTGCTCTGATTGGTCAGTTTTTCATGACCAGGGGAGACACAATCCAGGAAGGTCCCACTTGAAGTAGGTTTGCATAGAAGGGGAGTCTGTTTCAGAAGAAAGAGTAAGGGACACATTGGATGAAGAGAACAGGTGTCCCTAGGGAAGAAGCAAATATGCATTTCCAGCATTTCTATAACCCAGAGGCTTCTTACATACATCTTTCAGGAATCCTCCTCCTCCTTGTGTATCCTTATAAACATGCATTAGCTATGCAGAACATTGGGAAATCCTTTGCAAACTTTTATAAGTAGATTTTGACTGTCTCCTTCAAAAGTGTCAGAGATTTCAAAACATAAGTGGTATATTTTCCTAGTAGGAAAAAAATTGAGGAATTTAGATAAGCAAAAATAAAGTAGCATTGGGTTGGGATTGTGGCTCAGTGGTAGAGCACTCGCCTCGCATGTGCGAGATTCTGGGTTCCATCCTCAGCACCACATAAAACAAATAAGTGAAATAAAGGTATTGTGTCCAACTACAACTAAAAAATAAACATTAAAAAAATAAAGTAGTATTGATAACTGGCTGGGGTTAACTGTCAGACTTTTAAGTAGTTATGTCAAAGGCAGTTTTTTGTTTTTTAATTAGAGCTTTATAGTTATTCATAGTAGTTGGGTTCATCCTGGCAAACTCACACATGCAAGGAAGATTAAGGGAGTTTTGAGATAAAGGAGCAATAATTCTTCAGAGCTGGGCATGGTACTCATGACTATAATTCCAGCAACTTGAGAGGCCAAGGCAGGAGGATTGAAAGTTTGAGGCCAGCCTCAGCAACATAGTGAGACCCTGTCTCAAAATAGAAAATAAAAAGGACTGGAGATGTAGCTCAGTGGTAGAGCACACCTGGGTTCAATGCGCAGTACCAAACCAAACCAAACCAAACCAAACCAAACCAAACCAAACCTCAGATCTCCTCTTACGATACCCTGTAGCATTTGCCCTGCTTTGCACAATTATACTTATCAATTACTTGAGATGACTTATTCAAAATACTTTCATTATGAACTATTTCAGACATATGAAAACTCATAAAGACTAATATAGCGAACAACCATTTAGCCATTTCTCAGCTTAAAAATGTAGCATAACCGTTGGGCGCCGTGGCGTCTGCAATCCCAGCAGCTCTGGAGGCTGAGGCAGGAGGATCACAAGTTCAAAGCCAGCCTCAGCAATTTAGCAAGGCCTTAAGCAACTCAGTGAGACCCTGTCTCAAAATAAAATATAAAAAGGGCTGAGGATGTGGTCCTGTGGTTAAGTGCCCCTGGATTCAACCCCTGGTACAAAAAAAAAAAGTAACAACAAATTCAACTTCAGGCCCCGTGGACTCCTCTTAATCTTGCATTCCTTCCACGCCCCTTCCTTCCTGCTGGATACCTCTATTCTGCTGTTGTGTGTTTTAAATTTTGTGCCTATATACATACTTTTATTAAATATGTATCATCCACTATCAACATGTCACATTGTACCCTATGTTTTAGAAGGGTGAGTGGTTTATAAGCTCTAAAGAGACAGCACAGTAGGTGTCACAGACCTCAACACTTGAAACGGGACCCATTTCCCCTTGTGCAAACGGAGGGAGCCTCTGCAGGTGTAGGGTGGACCCCGGGGTGGGGAATTGCTGGACTCGAGGGTCTACACACCTTCAGCTTCGCTTGATTGTATCAAATTGTTCCACAAAGCGATGGTACCAGCGGACCCTCTTTCCAGCTGTGCGTGAGAATTCTGGTTTTCCAGGGCTTGGTTTGGTCGGGCTCTTCACCTCTGCAGCTGGCCCCGGGAAACACAGGTCATGAGCACCCAGCGATGAGTGGCAGAGGCTGGGCTGGGATCGGCTCTTCTCACCCTTGGTTTCCCTTGACACTCAGCCCGGCTCTTGAATGACAGTAGATCTTTCTGGTTGACTCGTCGAGCTACGTGGCTTTCTGGCTCTTCCTGTGCACACTTTTCGGGAGGAACCAGGACTCTTTCTTCTGTGTCATTCTTTGGGCTTTAACACCAGGAACGCTCTCAGGGACCAAGGAGGGAGGGCAGTGTTTGGAGGCTTTGTCTGTCCTTTGTTGGAGCCACCGTTCTCAAAACTTTCCCCGACTTCAGAATCACGCGAGGACCTGATCAGCCACGCAATGCTGGGTGCCCTCCCGGCCAGAGTTTCTCCCGCAGGAGGTCTGGGGTGGGGGAGCTCAGTGCGTTTCTAACAAGCTCCTGGGCGAGGCTGGAGCTGGCGCTGGTTAAGTTGATGGAATGCATTCAGGAAGCATCCTCTCTGGGCATTTTGGATGTGCTTTGTAGGACGGTCCTTTAAGGGATTAGATTTAAATTTGGAAAAAAAAAATTCTTGGGCTGCGGTGCAGCTCCGTGGCAGAACACTTGCCTAGCGTGTGTGCACAGTGCCCTGGGGAGGCTCCCCGCCAACGAAACACAAAACAAAACGACAGACCCATGGCCCAAGTGGAGAGTGGGGGGAGCAAACGTCACATCTAACTTCACCCAGCTGGAGCAGGGAAAGGGGGAGCCTGCACTCGGGTCCCCAGGATGTTCCAGACAGATGTGGCTCTTCTAGAGACTGTAGAATTCAATGAGAATATTGAATCCCGGGTGCCCTCTGGGATGTTTTGGTCCAGCCACAAATCTCCCCCAAGTTTCCAAGCTAGGGTCTCTTTCTCCACTGAGGATCACTCCTGAGATGGTTCTAACCCTGCCCCCTGCATCATCAAGCATTAATTTTAATTTAAGGGTAGACGGGACCAAACCACAGCTAATAAAGAGAGTGGCTATTCAGCAAGGACTGGTTACCAAGTGGGTTTCTGTGCATGATCTCAATCCTCCCGGGACTCCAGCAGGCATGGACCACAGTTACATCCATTTTGTAGATGACCTCTGAAGATTATTCAGCCGTTCAATAGCCAACTTGAGGCTGAAACCCAGGTCTCTCCAATTTCAGTGTCTTCTTATTCTTTATTAATGCTCAGCACCATATTTCTTTGATTCTTAATTTCCTCCCTCATTCGTTCACGGAATATTTACTGAGCACCAGAAGGTTCTATGCACTCTGCTGAGATGGGGGCTAACAAAAAAGATGAGATCCTGCACTTGTGATGTTGACCGTCTCCTGTTACTCTCATCGGCAAGAGGAGGTCAAATGATCTCTATCTCAGAGTTGCAGTTAGGATTGGGAGAATGTGCGCCTGGCATGTAGTAACAACTCAATAAACATTGACTGCTGATTTTCTTCCTCTCCAAGAGTTAGGGATTGAACTCAGGGGCACTCGACCACTGAGCCCCATCCCCAGCCCTATTTTGTATTTTGTTTAGAGACAGGGTCTCACTGAGTTGCTTGGCACCTCGCTGTTGCTGAGGCTGGGTTTGAACTCACGATCCTCCTGCCTCAGCCTCCTGAGCTGCTGGGATGACAGGTGTGTGTCACTATGCCCCGTAGTGCTTTCTATTCTTACATCTCTGAATGCTGGGAAAATTAGTGCCCTCCTGGAGACTCTTGCAGGTATAGAGCGCAATTGGAGCCAATTCCCAGAGACTGACTACATTCTTCTGCTGGAAAGAGGAGGCACCAGCCAGCCATCCTAAAATGTGTGCAAGCCACACTTTGTGAATGATCCCAGCAAACGCCACCCGGGAGGCTGAGTTTGCAGAGGCAATGGGGGACATAAGTAACCGGCGTCCACTCAGGGGTGTTCTCCTCCGAGCATCTGGAGGTTTGAAGGACCTGCTTAGGAGAAATCCACATTTTAGGACTCGAGGCTGCGGTTTCTGTCATTTCTGTCTTTGAAGCCTCACCTCCACCTTGGCTGGCTGCGCGAGATTCAGTTCTTCCTCAGGCTCACTTTTGATGATTCCCAACCCCCTCCCCCAGGAAGAGGGTTTAACTCTGCCACTCAGTCAGTGCTCTGGAACCCAGATCGGGAATCTCCTTCACCACAGCAGGACAGCTCAGGGGGGAAATGTCACGGGAAAGTCGCGCATCTCCCTCCCCAGACCTAGCAGACGTAACATCTGGATTCCAGAAGCTGAGCCAGGTCCCCCTGGCATTTCCTGGGCTCCATCTGGATGGCCCTGGTGGTGGGCGGAGGGCACCTGGAAACCTTAGGGAGGATCCCGACCTCCCTGGGCCTCCATTTCCATATGTGTGGAAAGGGGATCGTGAAAAAAACGCACACTGTGGGCTGGTTTGGGTGGAATGAGATGCGATTTAGAAATCAAAGTGAGGTTTCTGGAGCATATTTATAAATAGGAGCAAAAATCCCCTGCATCTGAGCTCCCCACCTCACATAGCAGGTTGGGGGGGTGGGGTCCCCCAACCAGCTCCAGTTCCTGGACCTCACCCCTCCGGGACGCTGGGAGAGTTAGTGGCCTCCCGGAGACTCGGTTCCTCTTGATGATTTGCTCTAGGAGAGAAGCTAGCGGGGAGGTTGGGGATCATCAAGGCCTAAACAAATAGTCAATGACGTCCCCTGTGTAACGTTCTGTGTGTGCCATACGCTGAGCAGTACGCAGTGTGTACCATATACCAACACGCGAAAGACTCTCATCTGAATGATATTTAAATCCGTCTGTGAGAGAGTGTTTTGATGCCGAGGAATTCTGTCGCTCAGCCGCAGGCCCTGCAGGGGTTAGTCTGTCTCACTCCAGGTCACACAGTGTGCTGCCTTAAGGTTTGGGTTACCCGGGGAGAGGCGGTGAACCAGGAGGGCTTCCTTCCTACTGGCCTTAGTCAGAGTGATTGAGGGACTGGGGAGGTGGCTCAGTGGTCAACTGAGCTAATCCTGGGTTCAATCCTTTGTACCAAAAAAAAAGTTTCTAGAGCCATTTCATGTCAAAGCCAACGACAAAAGACATGTTCCCAGAGTGGGTGGGATGGTGGGGAGCGAGGTAGGGTGGGAGATGAGGCATCTGCTGCTCACCCGAAGGACACCTGGGTGGGCCCAGCCTCAGAGGCTGGGACTCGCCTGGTGAGGGAGGCCCCTTTCCTTTCCTGCACCGCCCCAGATCCGAGCCCGGGAGGCCCGAGGAATGGCTCCCGAGTCCTCTGGCACGGTCTTTCCCCGGGGTGACAAGCATCCCTGGCACACGGGCCTGGACCTGTCACCGCGCTGGTGATAAACCCGAGGCTGTGAGCCATCAGGGGCCTGTGACAGCGCCCCGCGTGCTCACACCCACGTCCCTTTCATCTAGGACTTTTATGGAGTCTTCGGTGAGGTCGTAAAGGGACTGAGCTGTGGCCCTCATTAGGAAGCTCAGCCGAGTGGATCACCTTCTCACTGGCCGCTGGTCCCCAGAGGTCCATCGCTAAGGCTGGGACGCTTCCTGTGACTTTCAGGGAATCCGTCAGCTCTAGACAGCCAGACCCCCGCCAAGCCCAGGGCTTCCAACTTTCTTTTCTTTCATTAGGAAAAACAAACAAACAAACTGAATACAAAGTGCCAAGGTGGTGCGTGTCCTGGTCCCAGCTCCCTGGGAGGCCCCCGTTTCTGGAGCTGCAGATTGGGGGACGCTGACTCACCCTATTCTGTTCTAGAAATATTCTGAGTAATTCTTGCACCAGGGCTTTGGGGACATGGCAGAGTTGACATATGCTCAAGGGCATATGGGAACCAGCAACTTCAGTAAAAATGGAGCTTGGACCTTGGATGTGGGATGGATGTGGGTGGAAATGATTTTCCTAAAGCCACGGGGTGTGGAGAGCTCACGACGGCCCTGTGCTGTGGCCACAGTGGACATCATCTCGTCTACCCTGAACGGTCCTCACCGAGCCTCATGTCACTATATGACATGACTCTTGATCACATGGGGATTAAGTGGTGGAGCCAGAACTTGAATCTAAATCCTCCTTTAATTTTTAAAAAATTCACCAATTGTAATATGTACTCCAAAAGATCTTTAGTAGATTCAAAAAGTTGCACGGCCATCACTACAATTCAGTTTCTTTTTGGGTACCAGGGATTGAACCCAGGGGCATTCGAACACTGAGTCACATCCTCACTCTATTTTGTATTTATTTAGAGACCCACGGAGTTGTTTAGGGCCTCGCTAAGTTGCTGAGGCTGGCTTTGAACTCGTGATCCTCCTGCCTCAGCTTCCGCATGGCTGAGATTACAGGCCTGCACCACTGCACCAGGCTTGTGCCTGTGTTTTCTGACCTACAACACAGGAAATAGTATTATTATGTGGCTCAAAGGCCATTTGACAATTGTTATGAACTAACAGCTTCTCAGCCTGTCCGTCCTTTGGTGTTCTTTCTTTCTTGGTGCCACTGTTCCATTCAAGAGTGGGAAGAAGGTGGAGAAGAAGGAGGGAGGGAGAGGCTATGGGTGTGAGCTCGTAACGCCAAGTAGATAGAGACTTACAGCAGAAGTGGAGAAACATAAAAAGAGGAACTAAGAGGAAGGGGCGGCTCATTCCTCTGTCGGGTGCCAGACACTGTGTCAGGTTCTGGGAACACCAGATGAGGGTGTGTGGCTCTTGACTCTAGGAGCTCACAGTCCTATGGTGACCAAGTCATGGGAGCTAATAATGAAAGTGAATGTCCTGCTCCCACTAGCTACCATAGCAGGATGTTTGCTGTGGGCAAGGCACCCTGACAAGCACGTCTTCTACATCACCTCATGGAAACTTCATAATAATTCTTGGGGAGTTCAGCCATCATTACCCTTATGTGATGATCAGGAAACTGAAGTTCAGAATAGTTAAGCAATTCACCCAAGGTCAAGAAATGGAAAAGGTGGTCGGGAGTAAGCTGGGCATGGTGGCACATGTCTGTAATCCTAGTGGCATGGGAGGCTGAGGTAGGAGGATGGAGAGTTCAAAGCCAGCCTCAGAAAAAGTGAGGCCCTAAGCAATTCAGTGAGACCCTGTCTCTAAATAAAATATACATTAAGACTGGGGACGTGGCTCAGTGGTCCAGTGCCCCTGAGTCTGATCCTTGGTAACAACAACAACAACAACAACAACAAAAGTGATAGGGAGATAACAGAATGAATGGCTGGCGGTTCTCTTCCCTGAAGAGAAAGATGGTGGGTCATGTTGTTTCCAATGCTGGCCACAAGGTGGCACTGTCAACCTGGGACAGCTTGGTTGATGTGCTGGTTTCAAACGTGGGCTCTTCCATAATGGGCTCTGTATGGCTAGGGCTGGGAGTTTGTATACCCTATTTCCTGCCAGCCAGCTTCCTTTTAGGATGCACTATCTGGAGGAAGACATTGGCCAGCCTTACTTCTATAGGACCTGGAGACCCTCAAATTATATTTTTTAATAACACAATGAACATGGCTAGCCAATGCTTGGACGCCTGGGAATCTGTGTCAAGATTTCCCTTTGGACTTCTGTTTTCTGATTTGTCCTGAAGGTGGGCTGAAATGAACCAGTGATGTGCCAAGTTAACTTACTTGGGCATGGATCTGGGAATTCTGCTTTGTTCCCTCCTCCTGGGCCTCCCATAGGAAGCCTGTGGCCCCGGGGAGCAGACAAGGGTGATACCAAGCTAAACTGTCCACAAAATGGTGATCTCCTGCACACGGCCCTCAGTTCTCCAGCCTTGCCCTAGATTAGGAACCCACGTGGACCCTTTTATGGAGGCCCATCGGGCACCAGCGATTTCTGGGTGATGTTAAGAGGGCTGGTGGGGCCGGAGGAGAAGGAAACAGGCACGGTAGTTGGTGAAACCCCGAGGTCTCTGCCGATGACTTGAAGCAAAGCTCTTCAGACTCTCTGTGGGGAACGTGTCCCTAAGTGACGACAATCAGGTTAGCAGGCAGCTGGGGAAACAAAGCTGAACAATGGGTTTCCCATTCCAGTTCGTTCATATCAGCAAGACGCCCTAAATCTGATTTTTTTCAGCCTCACTTGGAGATGAAAGAAAGAGTTGAGTCGCCCCGCTAAGGAGAAAAATAGGCCATTATCACCCAGAGGAGGCACCTGTCCCAGATTCGAGGGCTGCACATTGTCCTGGATGGTTTCTGGGTCTCAGAGGGATGGCCTGTTGGCATCAGCTCACCCCCAGGTTCCGAGGAAGGCGATGAATGTGACGATGGGTTCTTCACGGAGCTGGACACCCAGGAGGTGATACAGCAGCGTATCTTCCTTTCCCAGCTTCCCACCAGAGAAATCCTGCTTCCTTACCAGTGGGGGCAGCTCCTGTTTTAGTTCCATGAAGTAACAAGTCAGGTCATTATTGTTCTGGTTTAGAAACGGCAGCAGGAGAGTCCCTGCTGAAGTTTGAGCGTGGTGTGTTCCCCAAAAGTTCATGGGCTGGGAGCTTGAGCCCCACTGAGGTGGAGCTTAGTGATCCTGGGGCCTCCGTTCTTATGAATGGGTCAATGCTATCTTGAGCGAGTGGATCAGGTCTGACAATTACATTAGCTTTTGCAAAAAGAGGCTGTTGTAAAGCAAGGCCACTCCACTGCTCGGTCCCTTAAGCAGGTTCTCTTTCTGCTTCTTTGCCGTGTAGTGACACAGCCAGGGGACTCTCACCAGAATGTTGGCCCCATGCTCTTCAGACCCTCCAGCTACCAGAAATGTAAGTGAAATCTACTTCTTTACTTATAAAGTGCTCAGCCTCGGGTATTTTGTTACAGCAACAGAAAGCAGACCAAGACAAAATCCATTTCCTTGAGCCAGGCAGTCAGTGTTCAATCCTGGTGGGACCGCATCAGAGCCATTGAGTCACTTTACTTCTGAGAACTTCAGCTTCTCCAACTATACAATGGGATGGCGGTTTCCTGTATCCCCGGCAGAGGCAGCACCTTTTGTGCAATTCCCCCCATGGTGGGGAAACTGGTGTTGTCAGAACCACTTCCCTCACAGCATGGTGGTGGGCATCTCGGGGGATGGCATGATGTAAGTGTTGAGCAATTGCAGCTCTCAGCTGTCCCAATATGTGCCTGTCCTCTCGAACACCACTAGAAGAGGCTGTATAGTCACCTCAGCCAAGTCATCTGGTCACCCCTTGGTTGTTTAATGCCCTGACTGAGACTCTAAGACATTCTGGTGGGAAAGGTCTCAGATGTTCTCGGCACTGCTCCTCAGGCCTCTGCGTGCCCACGGATCATAGAGATGGTGAAGATGCAGACTCCCATTCAGTAAGTCTGAGCCTGGGTCAGAGATGCTTCATTTCCCAGGATCTCCCAGTCAGACCTATCCTGCTGGCCTGAAGATTCCATCTCGAGGAGCAGGAATCGGAGGACCGGGGACATCTGTCCTTGAGGCCCTCCTGACGTTACGCTTCTACTCGTCTCAGGCTGGCTCCACCTTCTGCAGTCTCACGGGTCCCACTTGCTCAACAGGACTCACTTAGAACTCCACAATAAATAACCCCAGCTGTGGGGAAAAACAATAGCCTTTGTACAAGGACCGGCACTTGGAAGTGCACCCCTGGAGGGCGGGTAGCCCACCGCTGGCTGCAAACATTGCACAATGCAGATATGACTGTTCCAATGGTGAGGGCGTAGACGACCATGTTCCGTTCTTGCTGATGAGCCCTAACTTGAGCACTGTCTCCCCTTGTCCTTCCCAGGTAGCACTGACCCTCAGCTAATGTTTGAAAAGCAAAAAATAGGAAATCAAGCAATGCCCTAGGTGGATCCCTGTGGATTGCTCCTAACTTCAGAACAACGGATCCTAACTTCTTCCCCCCACACCATCTGAGTTCCATCGGCATACAGCTGAACTCACCAGGCGAGACTGAACCTTTCCCCATCTCTAGGTCTAGATCTATACGGGCAGGCAGGAAAGGAAGCCCTCAGACTCTGCCAGTTGGTATCTCCCATGAACCCGGCATGGCCCCATTTATCTCTTGGGTCCCCAAGGCTCCCAGCGAGCCCAAGTCTCCTGGTATGTATTTAGAGGGGATGGGTGGCACTCATGGGTCCAACATCCTTGCATCTCTGCTTTCCCCAACCCCAGGGTGGTGGCACCCCATGGTCATCGAATCATTTTGAGACACAAGTCCAGTTTCAGAGTATTGGGTGGCTGAATATCCCATTCATGGAAAGAAAAATGTCTTCATGTGTTTTTGCATTATGAAGCATGGGGGAGTCTAAAAATCTTCCTTCCTGTGATTCTGCTCTCTCTCCTTCCTTCCTTCCATCTTTTCACTGACATCATCGTCTCGCATACAGCCCGTATGCTGAAAATCAGAAAGAAAACAAGGGCTCCAAGGGAAAGAGGATTTGCAGAAAGGAACACAAAAGCTGTATAGGTTCTTAGAATTTTTTGAAGGTGTGAGTAGCAGGATTTCAAGCTTTCTTGAACTTCCCACAGCACAAGCAAGCAGGTAAATAAAGAACCCCCTGCGGGGATTAATACGAGATGAGCAAAAGTTTTCAAAGATGTTCTTCAAGGAAAAAAGAAACCCATGCTGGTTTACAAGCAGGGGATCTGTTGTGAGAATTTTGAAGGAGATGAAAATGTATCACTAGCCATCTCGACATTTGTCAAAACAGCTAAACCCTGTGAAGCGGGAAGTATGAGGGGCAGAACTGATCCCAGAGAAAGAAGTTCAAATGGGCTCTATTGTGTCAGGATTTTTCCACCAAGACAGGGAAGCTTTTAGCTTTGTGAGATAAAAAGCCTTTTTTTGCGAAATGAGAGAGCAACAGACCTTAGAAAGGGGTGTACAAGGGCACCTTGAAGGGCACATGGCTTGGTCAAGTCTGGATGCACGGTCAGTCCTCTTGTTTTCCTGTCGGTCTTGATGTTCCCCTTTAGCACCCTTCCTTCCTGGGTCCAGGGGCACCTGTCTGATTTAGGGCCTACCTCGTGGGTATGCTTCGGGGTGGTTCAGGACACCTTGACTAATGGTCCCACCATGACTCTTCCCAAGGGGCAGAGGTAATTCTCCAACAGGAGACAGGGATGCCGAGCAACCGAGACCAACCAACAAGTGCCTTCTGCCCGTGGAGAATGAGACTTGATTCCAGTATTGAGCTCAGCTTCTGTTGAAGTCACAGCTGCCCAAGTCTGTGGACTTGACTTTCACACCCTGTTTGTTAAAAGTGCGTGTGTGTTCTCCTGAAGCATGATGTCCCATGGTAATGAGCACTCCTCACGCTCAGATCTTGGTTCCTAAGTACCACTGACTACTAAAGGTTACCAGGGCTCTTCAAGAAATGGCTGATTCCAGGGCCCCAGCTGGAAAGTTACAAGGTATATTTGAAGCATCTTTTTTTTCCATCACAAAGTAGGAAGCAAATACACACATACACTCACACACAAGACAGGGGTATGTCACAGTGATACAGGGATTTCCTTGACTTTAAAACCTGGCTCTAGACAGCTGTGGTGGCACATGCCTGGAATCTCAGCTGCTCAGGAGGCTGAGGCAGGAAGATCACAAGTTTGAGGTCAGCTGGGCAGCTTAGTAAGACCCTGTCTCAAAAATAAAAATACAATCAAAGTTTTTAAAAGGCTGTGGAGGTGGCTCAGTGATTGAGGACTTGCTTAGTCTGCGTGAGATCCTGTGTTCAATCCCCAGTACTGGGAAAAAAAAATTCTGGGTTTAAAATATTTAAATATGGCTCCTCAAATCTGAGATACTCTGGTCATCACAATGAACAATGGCAGAAAAGGGTTATAACACACGGAATCTCTAAGTCCCCAATGACATCAAGGAAGAAGAAAGGGAGGAGAAGGGAGAGCGCACATTCACTGAAGAATGCCAGT
The DNA here is from genome assembly GCF_047511675.1 of Marmota flaviventris. Taxonomy (NCBI): domain Eukaryota; kingdom Metazoa; phylum Chordata; class Mammalia; order Rodentia; family Sciuridae; genus Marmota; species Marmota flaviventris. The sequence goes on along the minus strand of NC_092516.1, from coordinate 12,853,381 downwards.
AATAATAACAAGAACCTGGGTTCCATGTCCAGCACCCTCTGCCAAAAGCAGAAAGAGTGGTGAACTTACAAACTCATGTTTTCCAACCACCATGGAAATAGTCACCACGTGCAAAATCATCCACACAGGCTAAAACCATTAGACAAGATATTGTTGGGAAGAGTAGGGAACCAGGTTCAAAATATTTCCCTGCAGACCATTTATTGACCCACAGTGAAGCACTTCAGGGTGGAGAGAGGAGAAGATACCATCTTAACGGAGCAGCGACCCTGGTGTGTTTCCTCTGAGAACATCACAGCAACACAACCTGGGGGAGGCAATCCAATAGATCCAAATCAAGGGACAGTGTGACAAACAAACCCACACCTGTTGGGAGTCGCCCAGGCTCCAAAGACTAACTTCCCCATCCCCCAAGAAGAGCCGTCCAATGGTGAGCCCTGCTGGCTCACATGATCCTTACCCACCAATCAGACTAGCCCTGCTGGCTCACATGATCCTTACCCACCAATCAGACTAGCCCTGCTGGCTCACATGATCCTTACCCACCAATCAGACTAGCCCTGCTGGCTCACATGATCCTTACCCACCAATCAGAAAGCACCCCATGCCAACTGTCAAACCCTTCAACTATTAAACTGTCAAACCACCCCTGGCTCTATAAATATGCAGAGCTCTTCCTCAATAAAGGGGCATTTTCTCGGACAGCAAGCCTTGATGGTTCTTTCAACACCCCCCTGTAGCACCTCATCAAACATGGAGACTTATCTCGGGGATCAGCATTGCCTTGGGTTGTGCCCTTGAGAGGTGAGGAGCAAGTCTTGCTGTGTTAGTCCAGGGCCTGTTGTTACAACAAAATGACTGAGGCTGGATACTTCATGAAGAAGAGAGGTTTATTGATCCCAGTCCTGGAGGCTGGAAAATCCAAGATCAGGTGGGCTGCATCATTTAGCCTCTGGTGAGGGGCTCATGGTGGGTGGCATTGTGTTTTAGGGAGCACATGTCTAAGAGATCACATGATGAGATAGGAAGCCAGAGAAACTTAGACACCCCTGACTCAGCCCCTAATATTGGGGATCAAACTCAGATGCTTGCCGTGCTTGGTAAACACTCTACTGCTGAGCTATGCCCCAAGTCCCTTGCTTTTTCTTTCTTTTTTAAATTACAACCCATTCCCATGGGAATTAACTCAGTGAAACTAGTAATAATCCCTTCCAGGGGTAATACCGCCACTGATGTAATCAGGTCCCATTTTTTAAGGATTCCACCACCTTTCAACATTGCCACTCTCAGGACCAACCTCCCAGCTCATGGACCCTTGGGGCACAACTCAAGCCTCATTGAACCCACTTGTACTGATGATTCCCTGGCTTGTCTACTCCTTTCTACCTCCTCTTCCTCCCATGCCTAAGGAAGAGCCAGGGTATGGCCCTGGATTTGGTGGGATGGATGCCTGGCAACCTCCCTTAAACAAACAGTTGCTGCTGTGCCGGGGGGTTCTCTGGGTAACACACCTGTGCACACCTGTGCATGCACTTAAAATGAGCACGTTTTATTCTGCGTAGGTTTTATCCTAGTGAAGTTGATTTAAGGAAAGAACAAGGTAGATTTATATATGTTATTCTGGGACGATATTTATGACACTGCATTGAGATATATTTTTTGCATGAAAGAAGCAAGTTGCAGAGTAATGAGTAAAGATAACATCTTGGTAGTTCAAACAGGGAAAAAGAGGAAAAATTCCTCTCTGAGTTTTCGGTATTCTTTGTATAAACAGACTGTAGAATGAAACTTGGAGAATCGAACTTGATTCCAATATTGAGCTCAGCTTCTGTGGGTGTCACAGCTGCCCAAGTCTGTGGACTTGACTTTCACACCCTGTTTGTAAAAGGTGCATGGGTTCTTCTGAAGCAGGACATCCGGTGACAATGAACACTCCTCATGCTCCCACCGTAGATTGTAGAAAGAAGCACAGACTACTCGTCTGGAGAGGGATCAGTCGGAGAACCATGATGGGGAAAGGAGTAGGTTTTCCTTTGTATTCAACTAATATAGAACAAAGATTTGATTGTTTTTTCGATTAAAACAGTTTAATTAAAAATTTTTTGGGGATTCTGGGGGTTGAATTCAGGGGCACTCAACCACTGAGCCCCATCCCCAGCCCCATTTTGTATTTTATTTAGAGACAGGGTCTCACTGAGTTGCTTAGCACCTTGCTGTTACTGAGGCTGGCTTTGAACTCACGATCCTCCTGCCTCAGCCTCCTGAGTCCCTGGGATTACAGGTGTATGCCACTGTGCCTAGCCATTTTTTGATTAAAATAATAATGATAATAATGGTAATAATAATGATAGCAATGATAAAAAAATAGGAGTCAGTGAACCTTGACAATGGTGCTCAGGTTCCAGATGCAGACACCTCAGGGTTTGTGATTTAAAAGATGATGCCCAGATGTTTATTCCACTTTGCAGTCTTCGTGTTTAAATCCGTTGCTTCTTGTGGGTGCTCCTGTTGCATCTTGTAACTCTTACAATAGTGCTTCTCCAACTTTATTTCTATTTTTTTTAATTAAACATTTCTTTTCGGGTTGCTGGTGGAACCCAGGGCCTCGAGAGCCCTCTACCACCGAGCCGCACCCCGGCCCCTCTATGTTCTTAAAGTCCAACTCCAGGCTTTCCTAGGATTTCCTAGGTTTTTCACAGATTGTCTGTTCCAGGATCCCACCAGGGAAACAAGTGCATTTAGTCCTTGAGTCTTCTTGGTCCCCTCTGGTCTGTGACAGTAGCTCCATCTTTCCTTGTTTTCTGGGACATTGACAATCTCTAGGAGGACCGCTCAGGCGCCTTGTGGAATGTCCCCCCCCAGTTGGGGGGTCGGGAGGAAGTGTTTCTCTCGTGACTTCGGCAGGGCTGACGGACTTCTGGGAGGAGTGGCACCAAGGGACGTGCTTATCACAGCTGGGCTGGCCTCGGGTCAGAGGCAACGCAGTGCGGCCAGGCCTCCCCGCTGTAAAGAGACTGTCCTCCCTGTCCATGCCAGCTGTCCTCCACACCTGTGAGAGGCCAGCTGCTCAGTCCAGCCCAGGCTGAAAGGGAGCAGGACTGGCAGTGGAGGGGTCTACAGATATTATTCAGAATTGATCTGGGAGGAATATTTGTCCTTCTCTCATATATTTGTATATTTATTCAATCAATCATTTATTCTATACTTTCAGGCATGATCCAGTACTACATTATTATTATTATTGGTACCAGGGATTGAACTCAGGAGCGCTCGACCACTGAGCCACGTCCCCAGCCCTATTGTGTATTTTATTTAGAGACAGGGTCTCACTGAGTTGCTTAGGGCCTGGCCATTGCTGAGGCTGGCTTTGAACTCGTGATCCTCCTGCCTCAGCCTCCCATGCTGCTGGGATTACAGACGTGAGCCACCGCGCCCGGCTCAGTACCACATTATTTATTTGTCCATTGGAGCTTTCCCAGATCAGCTCCTGTGTCCCCCTTTGACACGCCCCTGCATCCTAAGCACTTGTTCACCTTTTACCATACAAGAGGATCCAGGTGATCTTGTCCCTGCCCCAGCCCTGGACACCGCCCTCTCTCCAAGGTCCTGGATAGTGTACTGAGGAAGGCTGGGGTGTGGGTCACAACCTTTACTTTTAGTGCTCCACAAACTTTCCCATGTTCCCCATGAGCCTGCAAAACCCCAGGTTGGGGGGGGGCTCTGCTGCCTTTCCCACCCTGTTATTTCTTGGACCCCAACTATCCATTAGTCGTTGAGTGAATGAAGCTCATTGGGACATGTTCTAGCTTTTTCCGAGATACGCTTGAGATGGCCATGAAGTTGGCTTTCATATAGTGCTGTCACATAGTTAGATCTGGAAAACGACTCGCTGTATTTTTTAGCTTCCATGAGTTGACTGATACCTACAATGAAGGCATTTGTAACGCCATCCTTACATGTTCATTACACTGATGTACCATCAGGCAGCATCTCAACAGCAGGCATCCATGATGGGTGAAGGTTTGAAGTGCTGGGTTACTTGCTTTTATTGCTTGCCAGGGATTTGAAAAGGAAAATGTATAATAGGGGGGAAAAACCCTAAACAAAAGGACAGCTTTTCTCCCTACTTCACAAATGTAACACATCTGTGACGGGATGTGTGGCATCTCCCCCCCACAGCAATCCATTTTCTGCCAGACTCCAACTGGGTAGCCTATAATGCAGTTCGGTTCTGGCCATACAAGAGGATCCAGGTGATCTTCTTACCTGGAGTGAGAGTCGGACCCCACAAATGAAGGACCTAGTTCCACAAGAAGAGCCCAGTTCAGATGCCAGTTACAAGTCTGGGCCTTTGGGACTTCTGACCCACTGTCTATGCAGTGAGGGTTCCCAAGACCCCTTCCTTGGTTCAATCAATCACTTGCTAGAGTGGCCCCAGAACTCGGGAGAGGGCTGTACTCGACATTTACCTGTTTATTATAAAGGAGGTAACAAAGGATATGGCCAGATCCCCAATGAAGACATGCCCAGGGCAGGGTGTGGGGAAGGGGCGTGGAACTCCTTGGTCCCTGTGAGAGCCACCTACCACATTTTCAGTCCCCAGAAGCCCCATTAATCCCATATTTAGGATTTATACGGAGGGTCCATCATGTCGGAATGATTGATTATTAATTCAACCTGTGGACCCTCTCCCTGCCTGGAGGGTGGGGGTAAGTTTGAATGGTCCAAGTTTCTGATCATGGTTTGGTCTTTCTGATGACTGACCCCCCAGGCAGGGGTGCACCAAGAGTCACCTCCCTAGAACCAAAGGGGCGTGAATCACCCTGAAAGTCAAGGCATTAGGAGCCAGGCTCCAAGATCCAATATTTGAACAAAAGATTCTCCCTGCCCCACTATTGCTCAGGAAGTCACAAGGGTCTTAGGAGCTCCAGGATAGGAACTGGGGATAAAGACTAGGATACATATTTCTTATTAGAAATCACATTGTCATAGAAAGATACACTGTTGCTCCTTGTCCTCTCTCCCTCCACTTCCATATGTCAAAATTGGACCAGGGCCTTAAAGCTTCACTCAAAACCAAGTTCTTCAAACTGGCTTTTCAGCTGTCTGCTAGAGATGAGATCTCCCGTCTCTGGGACCCAGAGATGCTTTACCACTTTCTTCATGGAATTCACATTTTACTAATTAAACTTATGTATAATATGTCATAATTCTCCTCTAACGCTGCATATTAATTCCAGGCAGTGGTGCGTACTGGATTCAGCTTCTGGCCTATAAATAACAACAAGAAATTAATTCTTCAAAGGGAATTGGAAATTATAAAAATTAAATTCCGATGTTGTAATCATGGCCAAATTCCAGGAGGAAAAAAAAACCCAAATAAATTAATTGACCAGAGGAATGGAAAACTATAAAATTAAAATTTAGCTACAAAATTAGGAGAGGTTGTGGAAGGCAGCTAAAGAAGCCAACGCTAAAAGACATTTGTTTTATTCTTAAACCCTTGGGCTTTTTTCCAAAAAAAAAAAAAAAAAAATCCCCAAACACACACAAAAAGCAACCAGACCGAACCCAACCCAACCAACCGAAAGGCAAAACCAGTCAGTAACATCTGCTATGCAAGGGGATATGATGAGAAGATCAGATCTATATAGTTGAAATGGATAGAAATCTACCCTAGAATTATAAGTGCAAAAAATTATAAGTGCACGGGTTGGGGATATAGCTCAGTTGGTAGAGTGCGTGCCTCACATGCACAAGGCCCTGGGTTCAATCCCTGGCACTGCCAAAAAAAAAAATATATATATATAAGTGCAAAAGCATTATTGCAGCAGTCTTTGTAATGATACAGAACCAGCTGGAAGTAGCTCAAATATCCATCAATAGCAAATACCTGGATAAAATTTGTTCCATCTCTACTATGCCATGTCACGTAGCTGTTAGAAAGAAATCCACTGTCTAGATATTTCCCTGGAGACATGTCTGTGGTGAGCAGAGATCGGGTCCAGTTTGGCTGATGCTCCAGCCCGAGCTTAAGTCCATACTGACATGGGGGAGGGGTGGGAGGTGGCCAGCCCAGCTGCCTAGAGCAGGTTCCCGATTTCCTACAAGGCCAGGCAGCTCCCCTCACCCAGGAAAGGACAGGCTCACCGCGGCAGGGTCCATGTTCTGTTGGTCTCGTCAATTCCCACAAGAACGACACATTTGGGTCCCATTTGGGGATATCCCCCAGGGTACTCTGTCGGACCGCCCTCCGACAGAGGTTGAGGAGAATCACTAGACCAGCTAGTGAGTGTCTCCGGGCTGAGCGAGAGGGTGAGTGTCGCGACCCGGCCTGCCACCCTGCCTGGCAAAAATCACACCGAGTCGGGAGTTGAGTCAGCCGAGATGGCGCAGCAACTCAGTTTATTGTGGAGGGAGAGGACTTATATAGAGAGAGGAGAAGGAGGAGGGGACAAAGGCAGGGGCCAATCAGAGATTGGAGAGTCCCCCAGGTTGGGGTAGCCTAGGCACCCCAGTTACTGAAACAGAGCCCCGTTACCCCAGTTACAGAAACAATACCCCATTAGGTATGTGTGCCCCGTTGCTGGGGTGTTATTCTTTGTGTTTGCAGAAGCCATATCTTGGGGCCGTTCAGGCACATATATGGAAGCCATTTCTCAAGCTCTAACTGTCAGGTACATGGAGAATCACAAAACCAGAATCACAAGACTGGGGATTTCTTTTTCTCCAGCAATTGCACTTCCATGGTCAGCAGAGGTCCCAACAGTACTCATGTCACCATGGCATCTTGAACTTTAGATGAAATAGAACCAATTCATGCTGATGAATTTACTTTTTGCTGTTTTGTAGCATTTTAAAAACCCTGAGGTTTATCTTTCAGAGGGTGATGAAAAGGGCCGAGTATCCGTCTCCTCTCGTTTCCTTCATTTAAGAAAGAGTCTGGAGCCAGGTGTGTGGTGCACATCTGTAATTCGTGCAACTCGGGAGGCTGAGGCCGGAGGATCACTAGTTTGAGGACAGCCTCAGCAACTTAGTGGGACCCTGTCTCAAGATAAAAAATAGAAAGGGCTGGGAGTGTAGCTCAGTGGTTAAAGCATCCCTGAGATTGATCTCTAGTATCCCCTTTCCCCTGAAAAGGAGTTTGTAGATCATTTAAAATTCCATTTATATCCATTCAAATTAATATATAAAAGATGCAAAGATTCTCCAGTGTTAGAGAAATGTAAATTAAAGTAACAGTGAGATATAGCTCTCAGGCTGGGAACAAAATGGAAAACACTAATCACACCTCTTATTTGGAGAAGCCGAGAAAGTGTTACCCTGCTGTATTGTTGGCGAAGATGAGAATCATTGCAATTGTTCTGGCCACATTAATTGAAATTAAAATATGCAGATTATTTAAAAAGGATTGTGCCATATTGGATACCTGCCGAATAATACAGATGAAAACATATATGTAAATTACAAAGAGTGATGACAAAATGAACCCACCTCCCGGCTAGCAACCGGTGGATACCTTTGTGGCCACCTGCAAGTCCTTCCTGAGTCTGCTCCTCCTCCTCTGCTCTTGGAGAGGCAACCACAATCCTGTTCTCCTGCTTTTTTCTTTTAAGCAGAGTTAAAAAAAAGTAATGCACACGCTCTTTGACCCGGTGATCCCACGCCTAGGGCTCTGTCTCCTAGAAATAAAAACCATAGTGTGTATGCAAGGATGTTTGTCGATAGGATGTTTATTGCAGAGTGGTTTGTAGCAGCCAAAGGGGGCAAATGAGTGACTGCTTATTAATGATTGAATAAATTGCAGGACATCCACACCATGGAATTTTCTGCAGCCATTAAAAAGCGATGAATAAGAGCCATCGCAGGTGCCCGGGAGGGATTTCTGCACAACGGGAGCCAGGAAGGTGTGTGGAAAACTATAAAGTCCCGTGTATTGTATAGAATCTGTAAATGCATACATTTGCATGTGATTATAGGGGTCCAGAGACAGAAGGGAAGAATGAATCGTGTGTTGTTACGGGGATGGCCGGAGAGGGGAATGGGTGGTGTGAGTGGCGGGAGAGAGGACGGGGGATTGGAGCAACACAGAAGGAAATGAAAAATCATCCCACTTCCGTTTCTTCATCATAGAAATGAGCTCCAAATCCCTCTTGTATTTCTGTCTAGGGTTTGGGGGATGATTTCATGAGATGATGAGAAGGCTTTCCTGAACATGCTGGTGTTTATTGGCTTTTTCACTGAAGGCCCTGACAAGAGCCATACAGAGGAGGGAGAGTCCACTTGGGGCTCATGGTTTCTGAGGTCTCAGTCCACAGGTGGCCCAAGTGCATTCTTCTGGGCTTGAGATGAGGCCGAGCATCGTGGTGGAAGAAATCTGCTCAGTTCACGACAGCCGAGAGAGAGAGAGAGAGAGAGAGAGAGAGAGAGAGAGAGAGAGAGAGAGAGAGAGAGAGAACTGCACTTACCAGGGACAAAATATCAACCCCAAAGGCACAGCCCCATAACTGGGCTCCTCCAGCCACACCCCACCAGCCTCCAGTCCCCGCCCACTTCATCCATTCAAACGAATCCACTCACTCTGATCCACTGATCCCATGAAGGCTCTCATCACCCAACCACTTCACCCCTCAACTCTCTAGCCCTGTCCCATGCATGAGCTCTTGGGGTCACCTCACATCTAAACCATAACAAGGTCCGAGGCTCTGCCAAAATATGCGCTGGCAGGATTTCCGAGGATGTGGGAATGATGCTTATACTAGCCGTGTGATTTTTGAGCAGATCGTTTGATTAGTCTAGGTCTAACGAGGTCTCATTGGTGGGATGATAATAACCAACCTAATTAACAGCTGAGATTCTTCCAGATCCAGCACCCCCTTTTTATTTATTTATTTAAAAAAATGTTTATCATTTAGTTGTAATTGGACACAATACCTTTATTTTATTTATGAGGATCGAACCCAGGGCCTCTCATGTGCTAGGTGGGCGCTCTACTGCAGAGCCACAACCCCAGCCCCCCAACCCCTTGTATTGTTTATCTTGAGACAGAGCCTAAGTTGCCCAGGATGACCTTGGACTTGCAGCCCTCCTGCCTCAACCTCTGGAGTCGCTGGGATTACAGATGTGCGCCCCTGTACTCTTTCTGTTCAGTGATCCAGTTCAGGGGATGGCATTGCATTGAGTTGTCGTGAATCCTCAGTCATCTCTGGTCTGTGACAGTCTTATCCTTGGCTTTTCCATGACCCAGACAGTTTCAGGAGCCCTGAGGGTGCAGGGTGTCCTGAGGAAAGTCCCCAATCTGGGTTTGGCAGTTGCCTTCCCCAGGATCACAAGGGAGCAGCACATTTAACTCCACTTAGGATAACGTTCCCCTCTAAAGATGTGACCGTCAACAGTAATGTAGGAGGGACATTTCTAATGTCCCATAGCTCAGCAGAGTGACTGTAGTTCACACCCATTTGCTAGAGATTTTATAAGGAATTGGAAATGAGGAGTTCCAAGTTTCCCAACACAAAGAAATTATAACAATTTAAGAAGACGAAAATACTGATTTGATCATTACACGTTCTATATGTGAATTGAATTCTCCCACGTTACCCTGTAAATATGTACGATTGTTTGATGTCAATATAAAGTCATATTTCTGAAAAAAGCTTGGGTTGCTGGCTCACCCTGTCATCCCAGCAGCTCAGGAGGCTGAGGCAGGAGGATCAAAAATTCAAGGCCAGCCTCAGCAACTTAGTGAGACCCTCAGCCACTTAGTGAGATCCTGTCTCAAAATAAAAAAGGCTGGGGATGTGGCTCTATGGTAGGGCATCCCTGAGTTCCATTCCCAGTACCCTCCCCCCTAAAATATTCCTGAAAGAAAAAAAGATGTGACTTGAGAGGTGTTCAAAGAGGACATTGACTTTTCTTTATTATTTGATTGCAATTGCTCCCCAGTCTATTCCCTAGAGGCTCTTTGGGGCATTAGGTCCCCGACTTCCAGATGGGACAACAGGCTCCTTCTGAATGGCAGAGAGGAGATTCCAACCCAGACACCTCTGCCCTGTGGTGTCCACAGCCCCACCACCGACGGCTGCTCACAAATTGGTTTGTTCAAGTGCATGTTCAACGCTACCCTCCGTCCCCCTTCGGAGGAATTTCAATATCACCTAATTAGGTAACAGGGTAACTGGGCGACCATTACTTATAATAGACGTGGAGTTGTAAATTATTCTATTTAATTAAGGACTGCGAGTTTCCTATTAAAGAAAAGCTTATCATAGGTTGGTAAATTTATTGGGAACACTTAACTTTAGCTAATTAAGCTGTTTGAACCCAAGGCAAGGGCATTCATTAATAATCAAGCCCAAGCAGTTAAGGGCAATTAGTGAAACAGCTGGTCTTTATCTCACCGATAAAGGATGGTTAATAGAGATCTTTACAGCTGTTATTAACTTCCCCAAAGCAATATCTTCTTCAAAAGTTTGCATTAGTGAAGAAGGAGGAAGGGGGAACGAAATTGGAAAAGAACTGAATTTGGGAGCCATCCAGGTTACCCTGGGCCCAAGACAAGGGCCGGAAGAAAAATAAAACCCACCCCATGGCCTGTTTCTGGGCAGTCTCCACTTACTGGCAGGATGACCTTAAAATCAGCAGCAGAAGCTGGGCACGGTGGCGCACGCCTGTCATCCCAGTGGCTCGGGAGGCTGAGTCAGGGGGATCACCAGTTCAAAGCCAGCCTCAGCCAAAGCAAGGCGCTAAGCAACTCAGTGAGACCCTGTCTCTAAATAAAATACAAAATAGGGCTGGGGATGGGGCTCTGTAGTTAAGTGCCCCTGGGTTCAATCCCTCGGTACCCCCCCACACTAAAATAATCAGCAGAATTGTGGTTATAACCCCCCACACCCCGGGAATCTCAGCTGCCCCCGGAGCAAGGCAGGGGCGAGGCGTCTCCACACGCAGAGATGTTTCTGATAGCAACGTGCCTGGATCTCGTCTGCCCGCATGGTTTGTTATTTCCTAATCCTTCCTGACCCGAGGATGTCACGCACGGTTCTCATCTGTCAGATTATGTCATCCATCGACATGAGCTTCTATCTAGAAATTTTAAGATGGGCTTACTTATTAGGATTATCTTTCATTTCAGGAACAAAGTCGCATGAATCGTGCTGCGATTCGGGAGAGATCAGCAATGCTTCTGCCACCCACAAGCAGATTTCTTTCTCTGGCTGGTGCTAAAGATTCTGGGGGGGGGGGTGGCGGGTCACACATATATCACTCAATCCGCACTTACTGGTCACCTAGGGTGCTGGGCTACGGGGCTGTCACGTGATGTCATGCAGCATGTCAAGGTCCCTGCTTCCTAGAGCTTGTAACCTCACAGGAGAAGGATGGACGGTGACTGAGGTGGTCACAGACTGTTCTCGGTGGCGGGTGCCTGTTGGGCAGCTCAGTGATGCGGAGTAGGCAGCGGGAGGCGGGGCCAGACTGGAGGCCCTGGGGAGTCAGTGGCCTAGAGAAAATTAAATCACAAGGGGGATAAGATCCCTCAGTTAGGGAAAGAGGCCTGAGATGGAGAAAGGGGGCGGGGGGGGGGGGGAGAGAAGGGGCAGCGGCTTAGCTGTGAAACCAGGAGCATGGGTACCCTGAAGCCAGCTGAAAAAGAATTTCAGAACCCAGTTCCCTTATTTTCTTTTAATATATATATAAATTTATCTACTTAAAACTCATTTTGGCTTGCAGTGGTCACTGAGGAGCCTCGGTGTCCCCCTCTGTAGATTGGGGATAAGAGATACGGCTACCTCCTCAGCTTTCTGAGAGAACTGAATGTGTCAATGCGCAGAAGTGGCTTCGCCCAGGACCTGGCACGTAGGTAACATAGAAACCCTCGCTGACCACTGTCATGGAGAGATCGTACTGCTTAGTGCTTAGGGTAATGCATCCTGGAGCCAGGAGGCCTGGGTTCGAATCCCAGCTTGGCTACTTCTGAGCTGTGTGACATCGGGCCGTTCTTTACCTTCTCTGTGGCCGACTTTCCTAAGCTGCTATGGGTAAAGCACGGAAAGCGGCTGGTGCATAATTCTCCCTTGGGTTTTCGCTCTTGTTGTGGGGCTAGAATATGGCGGGGGGGGGGGGTCTAGGCAAAGGACACATCCATCAGTAAAGACCTGCATTAATGATATCAGTCAGAAAAAAACAGGACAAACAAAAACTCTGTGGGGTTCCCGTGTGTGTTGGTGACAGGCAGCCTGGATTAAGGAGCTGAAGTGTCACCGTGGGTAGCATTCTCTTGTTCCCAGAGGAAAACAACAACCCGCAGAACGTGCAGCACAAAGCTTAGGGGGAGGAGGTGGTGGTGGCCTGGGGACAGGGGGGAGGGGGTGAGGATGCCCGCAGCCCCGGGGTACTTTCTCCTCTGGTCCTTAAGCTCTTCCTGAGCTGCTCCCTCTGGCCCCTGTGGTCTCCGACGGAGCCTGATCATATTTGAAAGTAGTTTTTATCTGTGATTATTCACCCGTGTGTGAGGAGCTTACGCCTCTAAGCCGCCACTTCCAGCAAATCCCAGCACGTGGCCCGGTCAACACGCAGGGGCCCATGGGCAGGAGACCATCCCCAGCCCAGGGCCAGCCTTGTCGTTAGTCTAGCATTTTTTGAGAGTGATGCTCCCATTTTTCGTGGTCTCAGTCTTAGCAGTTCTACTGTCCAGTTGTTATCCCTCTCTCTTCTGCTCCATGTTCAACCCGTGAGCAAATCTTGTAGGATTTGTCTTCAGAATAGATGGGGATCGGATGCTTCCTACCAGGTCCCCTGCCACCACCCGGTTCCTGCAGCCATCAGCCACTGCCTGGGCCACTGAGAGCCCCCTACGTGTCCGCCTTCTCCCCTCCCTGCCTGGCTGTGGAGTCTCTGCACACATCAGCCAGAGAGCTGTGAACGACTGTGAGACAGGTCACCTCCCTCCTGAGACTCTGGTGTCTCCTCTCTCTCAGGTGAATGCAGAGTCTTTCCCATGACCTGGGGACCCCACGGAGTCTATTCTTTGCCTGTCACAGTAAACATTTGGCTTGTCTCCTCTCCTTCTTCTTTGGTGCCCACTGCTCCAGCCGCCCTGGGTTCCACCTGCCCTTCCTGGAGAGTCTCAGGTCCGCTCCTCCCTCCTCCTCCCTCGGGAACCTGGAATCTCTCCACCCCAGGTCCCCTGTGGCTCCCCCTCCTTTCCTGCCTTCTGGTCTTTGCTCCAAAGCCATCTTGTCCCTGTGATGTCCCTTGTGCATCTTATCTAGAATTCACTCCCATTAACTCTTCCTCTCCCCTGTCCCTGTTTTATTTTTTCTTCCTAAACACGTCTCACTACTGGACGGAACATGTATTTTACCTGTTTATCCTGACTTTTGCCTTCCCAAGTCAAATGCTTCCCCCGAGGGCAGGATTTTTTTCCTTTCCTGGGTCTATCCCCAGATTCTAAAACCTGTAGCTGGTGCATAGTTAAGGAGCAATAAGCAGATGCTAAATAAAAGCAGCAGACAAGTGTCTCCCCTGCTGTTTGCTATAGTATCTTTGCAACATTGTCGCCAGGGCCATTCCATCCACAGACCATCTGAACAGTTACGGAAATATGTCGGGATGGGACTCCCATCTACCTCCCGGGCGCTGCTGTAGGTCCTGCCCCGAGGATTCTCACCCAGTATTTGCAGGGGTTGGGTTCAGGAGTACAAGGGGCAGCTCACCTGTTGCATGTTTGTATTCAACACAAGTCGGCATATGTTATATGCTCCGTCCTCGGCACATAAACCTTTGTGATGGCAAAATTTTAAAAAGGACAAATAAAGCCAAGGTTTAACATAACTGAAAATGATCACAATACCAAAGATCACCTGGTGGATGTTATTATTGGACACTCCCCGGATATTCTGTTGGTGGACTGACTGGCAATGTTTGGACGGGCAGAAGACAATACACAAAATTCATAAATTATATATTCTGTAAAATTTCTTTTTCTTGACTTAGTCTTGAAAAAACCACTCGTGATAATTGTTTTCTCATCAAGACTTGCATGAATTTGCTTCCACTGACAGTAATTTAGTGGTTACAAAAGAGAATCAACAGATATAATGTACTTAGAGGTCATAGGATATAATCACAATATGCAGTGCAAATAAATCTGAAATATATTCAAAATATTTGGAGACAGACAGAGTGGAGGGCGAGGCGGTGTCTGGTCCTGCCCTCACGGCCCTTGCTGTAGGCTGAGATCACAGACATGGTACTGGGCCTCCAAGAGCTGCATGGACCGTGGGTGATGGCGATGCTGTGCGTCCATGAGGAAAAACAAGTGACCACGCGCAAAGGGGACCCCGAGATCTGTGCACGTTTTGGAGGATCTGTGCATTCTTTGTGCAAACTCGCAGGAGGAGCCCCACAAGCCCCCGGATGCTTTTGTCAACTTCTCAGAGTTTTCTAAGCGCTCAGAGACGTGGAGGACCGTGTGCGCTAACAGGACAGGGAGATTGGAGACAGTAAAGGTGGACACGCCCATTAGCAAAGAGAAATGGAAACCTGTGTTCCTCCTAAAGGGGCGACAAAAAAGGAGGCCCAGGATCCCAAGGCACCAGGGGGGCTTCCTGTTCTGTAGTGAGCATCGCCCCCCAAAGCAAAGGGAGCACCCTGGGATCCCCGTGGGTGGTGTTGCCAAGACCCTGGGAGAGAGGCGGGATCCCAGCACTGCAGATGATGGGAGGCTGACAAGAGTGAGCTGCAGCCCAGGACAAACATGGAGAGGACACTGCTGCCTCCCAAGCAGGGGAAGCCCAGGGTGAAGAAGGGAGTCATCAAAAACAGGAGGAGGAGGGAGAAGACGCAGATGGTGATGAATGAATTGGTTCTCGTGCAGGGTTTTTTTTTTTTTCCTTGTCTATAAAGCACTTTAAACCCCTCATACAGCTCTCTCCTTTGAAGGAAAAAAAATGGAAATGCAAGGCTGTGTAAGGTTTGTTTTGAAACTGCACAGTGTCTTTTTTCATGTAGTTCACACACTCCCGAGTGTCTTTAGATGGCCCTCTCCTGATGGTATTCTCTTTCTTTCTTTCTCTTTCCTCCTCCTCCTCCTCCTCCTCCTTCTTCAACCCAGGGGCACTTAACCACTGAGCCACATCCCCAGCTCTTTTATTTTTATTATTTTTTTAAGTTTTAGGACAAGGTCTCGCTCAGTTGCTGAGGCTGGCCTTGAACTTGCAATCCTCCTTCCTCAGCCTCCCTGGGACTACAGGCGTGTGCCACTGTGCCCAGCCCCGATGGCATTTTCTATAGCCAGTAGCCTTGCCTGGTGTAGGGTGGGGGTTGTGAATTGGAATGGAAATTTGGTGCACTGTCCAAATTAGTTACATATGGGGATAGTAGTTTTCCCCAATTCAGTTGTCTCTGATGCAGCTTATATGAAATAATTGTTGTTTGTTAACCGAATGCCACTCTGTCATTGCAAAAAAAAAAAAAAGTTGTATTTGTTTTGTTGACATTCTGAATACTTCTAAGTAAATACAAAAAATTTTTTTGGATAAAGCTCACCAAGAAAGTATATTATGGCAAAGGTGAAAATTAAGATTATTTTTCATGTTTTTTTTTTAAAGAGAGAGTAAGAGAGAAAGAGAGAGAGAATTTTTTAATATTTATTTTTTAGATTTAAATTAAATTTATTTATTTTCAGCAGACACAACATCTTTGTTGGTATGTGGTGCTGAGGATCGAACCCAGGCCGCTTGAGCCACATCCCCAGCCCTTTTCATGTGTTTTAAAAAAATGTTATTTCTTCTTAAGGTTTTCAAAATTCTTAAAATTGAAAGGTTATACATGAATTGTGAGTAAATACTAACTCTCAAAGTATTAAAAATTAAAAAATATTTAGATTGAAATATGATTTTTGAAATTCTAACGAGATGGTTAAAATATGATTTTTTTTGCACCATCATGTATATCCACAAGACACTAATTAAAAAATGTAAATAAATAGAAATATCAATAGTGTAGAGGAGGGCTGGGGATGTGGCTCAAGCGGTAGCGCGCTCGCCTGGCATGTGTGCGGCCCGGGTTCGATCCTCAGCACCACATACAAACAAAGATGTTGTGTCCGCCAAAAATAAATAAATATTTAAAAAAAAATAGTGTAGAGGAAAAGGAACGGGGGAGGGGGAGAGTAAGGGTAAGTACTCAAGACTAATTGGAGCTGACTATACTCTGTGCATTCATAATTATGTTACAATAAATCCTAATGTTATGTATAACTATTATGCACCAATAAAAAACAAAAAAATTCTAATGAGATCTGATTACATATTTTTATTTTAAAAAATTTGTCATTCTAGTTTTCTAGGTCTGTTCAGCGTCAAGGTCAAGGGTCAGTAGTGTGGCCAGACCTACGTCTATGCAATGTTAAGAGTGTCATGAGCTGTTTAGGACTGTGGTATTGAAGTTGACCATGATATTCAACTGTTGCAAAAGCCATCCTGACTGCTGGTCCAGTCCAGACAGGATCAGGAAGTGAAGCCCAAGGAGGCGATTGGCACCAAGGAAAAAGGAGCCCAAGTCTGCTGAAGTCACTCCCCCTGGGGGGCCGTTTGGACAGTTGACTTAGTTTACTGTCTATTCTCTCCCTCACACACTTTTGTGTCTTCTTGGTGTGGCACCCCACAGCGGTGCTCCTGTCTGCATCAGGGGGGTCCCACTTGCAGACCCTCCAGGTGTGTGGACACAGTTGCTGTTTTGAGGATGGAGGTTGAGATCTGGAGGGGTGGTTCTCTGGGCCTGGCTGGTATCACTCACAAGAGTGGCTGTTTGGAGTCCGCCTCGAGCTGAGCTTCCACAGCGTCAGGTCTGCATCCCAGGTGACAGAGGAATCCAGGTCAGGAGCCCCTGCTGCTCTGTCTCAGGTGGTATTGCAGATGTGCGTGGGTGGAGAGGGGTTTGGAGGAGAGCTTCAGGACCCAACACCTGGACAGCGCCTTGGGATGCTCACAGCTTCTCTCCTGACACCCCTGGGGACTGCTCTCCTTATTTCTTACCTGGGGTTGTTTTCTCACCTTGGATTTGACAGCTCTGTAAATAACCCTAAGCACCAAGTCTCCAGTGGGTCAAGTCACGGAACGCTTTTCCACTCTGTTTAAGGATGCAAGTATTATTTTCCTAACGGAGACAGCTGTCATCTATCCGTGGGACAAAAGCCTCAGCATAGACACACATTCTGAAATATCCTTATCTACAGATAAAGAACTTAGCAGATGCTGTGGTGTTTGCATAAAAAAGACAGCAGCACGCCATCCAGCCTCAATTGATCAATTTTATTTGGGCTATTAACAGAGAATATTTTGCACCAGAGACTTCTTACATCAAGCAATAACTGAACGTTAAGCAAACAGATCATCAATTATTAAAATGTAGTTGCTATTAATGTACATCCTTTATGTTTCCGTCACACCAGCGTTTGGAGGAAATGTAAAAACTAGTTAAAAGCATCTCATGTGCAAAATAGGAGTAGGACCATGTTGCCTTTGCTAACATTTTTTGGAGGATCTATCTCTAAATTTTCCATTTGGGAGTGGGTGTTGTGATGGAGAGAAAGAGGTGTAAAATCAGATGTAGAAATATCCCATCAAGATGCTAGCAAAGGCACTGCTTTGAAGACTTGGGCTTTTGGTTTTTGGGTACCTGGGATTGAACTCGAGGGCACTCGGCCACTGAGCCCCATGCCCAGCCCTATTTTGCATTTTATTTAGAGACAGGGTCTCACTGAGTTGCTTAGCACCTCGCTTTTTGCTGAGGCTGGCTTTGAACTCGTGATCCTCCTGCCTCAGCCTCCCAAACTGCTGGGATGACAGGTGTGCACCCCTGTGCCTGGCAAACTTAGGGCTCTTGCAAAACCAAAACTGACCCTTCATACAGGATCCAAATACCTTTCTTTGTTGGCCAAATTTAGGACTTCTTTCCACGAACACATTTTCTTTCACTGATTATTTTATATAGAGATCATATATTCCCATGATTCAAAACTTAATAAGTCAGTGAAAGTGACAGTGAAAATTCTTCCACCCATCTCTCCTTCTCCCTACAGTACACCCCTCACCTGGGAGTTATCACTGACATTCTTTTGGGGTGTCTGTCCAGGATTTCTTTGCATCTCAGTAAATACTAATTTCTACTCTGATTTCCTAATTTTGCACCTTGAGACTTTGTTTTTCTTATTTATTGAGCGATCCTAGAGGTCATTCCACATCAGTACACAGAGGGCTTCTTCGCACTTTGCTTTCGGCCCCGTAGTACCTGTTATGGGTTGCACCATACTTAATTCTTCCAGGCGACTCTAGATGGACATTGTATTATCTCCAGCTATTTTTTTTTTTCAGATCAAACACACTGCAATAAAGGGCTGGATAACTATTCATATGTGACCAATGGGCACAGCCTTTAATAGATATTTGGGATATGTCAGACTGTACACGCCCTGATAATTCTGAGGGGTATTGCCAAATTGTCCCCCACCCTGCTGGGAGCCACTTGTGATTCTCCGTCAATGAGTAAAACTGCGAATTTCCCCAAGAGGGTTTTGAGGAACTGCTTGATAGAGACTCTGCTGCTCTGTGTCAGCTGGGAAGGGAGAAGGGAGTGGCTTTATTTTATTCCCCAGTTTCTTTGCAACCCTTTGCTCCTTGTCTGTGTCTTGCTGCAACACAGTAGCCACGTGATGGAAGGGCTCATGCTTCCTCCTCCCCACCTGTAAATCGGGGCCTATGGCTACCCACCACGTAGGTCAGAGTTGGATGAGTTCCACGAGCCCTCGAAGCACAAGCGCAGTTCAGACGGAGGAGCCTAAAAAGGTTGTTACCCGCAGTCGCACGCAGGCGCCCCCCAGAGACGCTTCCTTCTTTGCTCCTTTGGGCTGAAGTGGAAGTGGGTGTCCAGGTTATGAATGACAATGACACTGGACGTTCTCTTGGAAAAGGAGGAATCTTGGGTCTAGGTCAGCACGCTTGAGCCCTCTCCAATTGGAGTCATCGGAGAACAGGCAACTGGGCTTTGCACCCAAATCTATAGCAGAAGGTTCCTGTGACCTGTGACACAGGTACCACGTGCTCCGGCCACTGTCTGGCCTGAAGTGATCTTGCACATCTCAGGTCTCAGGAGAGACTGAGGAAGAGGGATGGAGAGATGCTCACCTGGGCCAGGTGGAACTGGCAGGAGAGCTGTGTGGTTGAAATCTCTTTTTCTAGAGACAGCGGTACTGGGTTCAGATCCTGATACTACCACCCGCTAATGGGTTGACCTAGGACATGTTCATGTTTCTTTTCTTTTTCTTTATTTCCTTCCTCCCTCCTTCCTGCCCTCCCTCCTTTGCTTCTTCTCCACCCCCATCTGTCCCTCTCTTTTGGCTGGGGAGTGAACACGGGCTAGGCAAATGCTCTTCAGCCCCAAGTTCATAGCTCTGATCCTAGCTTTCCTCTTCTGTCACAGAAACATCAATGCTGCCATTATCCATGGGCTGCTGGAATTTCCACAGGAAGCCTGGGAGGGTTTCATGCCGTAGCAGTTCTAGGATACTCAGCACCATGCCTGGCGCATATGAAGCACTTAATAAATGTCAGCAGCAATTAAGGACACGGATGAATAGCACCTCACAAGCTCTGTGTCTCAGGGTATGGTGAGACCCTGGGTGGAGTGCATGGGGGGGTGCATATAAACAAATTCAAGTCATAAAATCAAAAAAAGGGCCCACGTGGATGGATGTACAGTTATAGAGAGGAAAAAACGTGCCTCTTCGCATACATGTTATTTGCAACAAAGAAAAACAAATTTGTGAGCTTCTTATTGCAGATGAAGGGGAGGGAGAGCCTGAAAAATTTTCCTGCTGTCTCGAGGCAGTAAATAGAAAATGACTTGTGTGGTACTGATTGCTGCTAATTTAAGACATGTCAAAGTCACTTGCTGTGCTCCACTTTTTATGCTATTTACAAAAGGTAAAATAGCAGCCAGATGCTGTGGCGCATGCCTGTGCACCCCAGGAGCTTGGGAGGCTGAAGCAGGAGGATTCAAGTTCAAGGTCAGCCTGCACAACTTAGTGAAGCTCTGAGCAACTGAGTGAGACCCTGTCTCAAAATAAAAAATATAAAGGGCTGGGGAGTGGATGTGGCTGAGTGGTTGAGTGCCACTGAGTTCATTCCCTGGTACCACAAAAAAAAAGATAGTGATATGTTTGTGCACCTCATCTTTACCCCTCTGCCTCCTTTTCCCATGATGGATGCGTGTGCCGTGAACATTGCTACCCTCTTTCACTCACTTGTTTTCAATGAACCATCTTCTGTAAGGACTTGGTCCTTGTGCCTGGGCACCATCCAGTGTGCTTTTCTCCTGGCCGGGGACCCCCTCCTCTATCTGCTGCTGTGCTCAGCAAGCTCCCTGCCCCCAGCCCCGTGAAGCCTTCCCCAGTGTCACCAGCACAAGGGCTCTTTCCTCTTGGATTCCAGGAGCGTGTGTAACGTTTCTTGGTAGCATTTTCCAGAGTGGCCTCTAGTCCTTTGTGTACGCGTCTGTCTCTGCCTTTACATTGGGAAGAGGGTCCCTCCCTGACTCCCTTCCTTTGTCGAGCATGTGTGAAATCCGGAGTGGGTCTGCGGATTTGGAAATGAACTAGACACAGCCACTCTTCTGGAAGGAAGGTCCCCACACAGGGCGGGAATAATGAAAGGACCCGTCCCTGAGCTCAACACCCGGGACAGTTCTCTCATTGAATCCTCTAAAGGACCCCGGATGCATCTATCATGATTCCTGATTTACTGTTGAAAAGCCTGAGCCAGGGAGGAAGCAGGACTCACTAAGCAACCTGGGGCTGCTAAGTGGCTGTGTCACCGGCAGGGTGACGCAGGAGGGTCTCTGGAGGAGGCCATGGCCATCAGCATGTGAGAGCACGTGTCCAGGTGAAGGGACGGAGGAGGAACGGAATTCCAGGGAGAGGGTCAGTGTGAGGAGTCTCAGTCACCTCTGCATTGCCACATTCAGCACACAGTAGCCGCCCACTGAATATTTGTTGTAGGAATGTCGTCCTGTTGCTGACATCTCTGGAACTGGTCATTGACCCCTGGATTGAGTTCACGCCTTTCCTCTGATGTTTTTTTGTTAATTCCTCCATCTCGACTTATTTTTCTTCCAGAGCCCCTGGGGATGCATGGACCGGTGTCCCAGCTTGGGAGTGTCCTCAAATTGTCTCCATTTAATCCCCTTAAAATACAGTGAAGAGGCTTCTTCTCCTACCGCCACCCTTCACGTGTCCAGGGGGTGTGTCCACGTTTGGGTTGGGCAGACCGGGCACAGTTTTGGGCATGGATGGGCCACTGCGGGGTGGGCGGCTGGTGGAGTCCCTTGACTGAGGCCATCAACGGGCCACACTGCTCTGGGGTGCTCAAAGCCTTCTTCAGGTGGGGGCCAAGCCCAGGGAGCGGGGGTCTGAGGGGGTCTGCCACCGCCAGGCGGAACTCCTGACTCTGCCGTCCCTCCCTGCTCTCGTCCTCTGGCCCTGGGGAGTACCTCGTGCCCTGGACAGGGAGGGGTAGATGGAGGAGCTCTTCTCTTCCTCTTTCTTTTTTTTTTTTCAAGGTGCTTTGTCAAGGCCAGAGTGTCCCTTCTTTTAAACAAGACAGTTAACAGAAAGGTCTCTGGACTCAGTCTGTTGGGGGTTCAAATCCCGGCTCCAGCTTTGTGACCTTGGGTGAGTTACAACCATCTCTGCCAATTTCCCTATCTGCAACCTGGAAGTCACAAGGGCATCTCCTTCATAGGGGTTTTGTGAGAATTCTCTAATTTCTTCTCTGATAGGGCCAGCAAGAGTTTTCTGAGAAGGGCCCGACAGTCACTGTGGCAGGCTTTGCAGGCCAGGTACCTTGGTGACAACCACTCAGCTCTGCCATTGCAAGGTGAGAGCAGCCGTAGCCAGTTTGCAAATGAATGCACGTGGCCGTGTTTCAATAAAACTTTATTTTGGATGCGGCTGTGTTTCAATAAAACTTTATTTATAAAAAAAAAAGGTAGCGGGCCAGATTTGGCTGCGGTGGTGGATACTTGCTCAGTGGCATTGCCAGTTGGAGACCTCAGGGTGGACGCTGAAGCAATGAATGGCTTCTCTACCAAAAAACAGAAGCTGTCAGGCGAGAGTTCAACATGAAGAATCGGGCAGAAGAAAGTGCTGTGGTTTGCAAATTAATAAGAATGATTAGGAAGAAATTGGCTTTGCTTTGCCTTTCCGGCCACCTCTGTTTCTTTTTATTTCTAATTTATTTAAAGAGGGGAAAATAGAGATGGAAATTCTCTACCCTGACAATGAGATTAAAGGAGGAATTCTGTAAGGGGCTGTTGGTTACCATGGTATTCATAGCACAACTTCCCAGAAACTCCAAATAAAAGGGCAAGCTTTTATCTCTCCATGTGACTCAATTAATTTTAATCTATAGTATGAAAATTATCCACTTAGCTCCCAGAGATTAGCATGCTTTATTAGGGTATCAAAAAAAAAATAAGCAGAAAGAAGAGGAAAAAAATGTGTTTGGAGATGTTCACTTTGGTTGGAGGAAAATCAGGCCACAGTTAATTAGGAATAAGTTGGAGGCTGCAGGTAGGCAGTTGTTATGGGTAAGCATCTGGTGATGAGCCCACAGTGCAGGGGTCTCTCTGCGCATCTTTTGAAATACTTTGTGAAGGGAGAGCGTATTAATTACCTATTGCTGCATAAGATTTCCACCCACATTTCACAGTTTAAAACAAAACACATTTGTTATCTCACAGCTTCTGAGATCAGGTTTGGCTCAACCCAGGTGCCACCTATGCTGTGAGTCTCTCATGAGGCTGCAGCCGAGGTGTCAATCGGGCCGGGGTTTCATGCGATAGCTCAACTGGGGAAGGGCTCCTTCCATGCTCTCGTGAGTGTTGGCAGGACTCAGTTTCTCGGGGTTGCAGGTTTGAGAGCCTCAGTTCTTTGCTGGCTGGGGGCTGGAGGCCACCCTCGGTTCCTTGGCATCCTTTCCAATATGGCGGCCTGCACCATCAAGCCAGCCTCACAGCCTTCATGGACCCTGGTGTGTGCCATCAAGGGGGGGGGGGCGTCACAATCTTGTGTGACCTAGTGGCAGAGATGACACCCATCACCTCTGCCATAGTCCCTTGATTAGAATTTTGTCACAGGTCCTGCCCATACCTGAAGGGAGGGGACTACCCAAGGACTTGAAAGCGAAGCATTGACCATGGACATCTTGGAGGCTGCCTGCCACAGGGCGGGCTGGGTAGTGTTACAAGCCTGCGGTGTGAGGTCTGATGGGTGAATGTTATTTTTTTTCATTTAATTTTTAAAAGATTTTTAATTGGCACATGAGAATTATGCATGTTTATGAGGCACGGTGTGATATTTCAACCCACGTATTACAACACAACGATGAGATGGGGGTAACTGGCACATGTATCATCTCAAACATGTATCATTTCTTTGTGTGGGGAACGTGCAACATCTTCCCTGCTAGTCCAAGGGGGTCTCACATTGAGCTATGTCCCCAAGTTTTCCTATTTTCTATTTTGAAACAGGGTCTTGCTAAGTTGCTTAGGTCCTCTCTAAGTGGACAAGGCTGGCCTCCAACTTGAGACCCTTTTGCCTCAGCGGCTGCCCAAGTCACTGGGATGACAGGTGAGCACCACCGGGCCTGGTTACTGCTAGAAATTTTGGATTATACGTGTAATTGTTGTCAACCATGGTGACCCCACTGGGCTACAGAACACCGGGAGTTACCCTCGCAGCCAACCACACCCCCAGGTATTAGCCATCATCTCTCCATCCTCCCCCTCTCCCTCAGTCCCAACTGTGGGTTCTACTCTTTAACTCAGTGACATCGACTCTTCTGCACACTAGCAAGAACATGTGGCATTTTTCTCTCTGTGCCTGACTGACTTCACTTAACATGAGTCTCATCCAGGTTGCCACAAGTGACAGGATTTCATTTTTCTTTATGGCTGAATGATATTCCATTATAAATATTCCGCATTTCCTTGATCCATTCGTCCAGCAGTGGGCAGCTAGTTTGACTCCGTATTTGGCTATTGTGACTGGTGCCGCAATGAACACCAAAGTGCAGATGTCCCTCTTCAACACGCGGATTTCCTTTTCCCTTGAGTATGTACCCAGTGGTGGAACTGCTGGACCAGATGCTTCGACCAGAAGCATCTAGCTCCTGAGCAACCTCCCAGCCTTCCCCGCGCCGGCTGGACCAATTCGCCTTCCCACCAACAGCCTATGAGAGCCCCTGTTTCCCTGTGTGGACAGGTGGCCTGAAGAGGAAGGAGCTGTGGGCCTGGATCCCACCATTGTGCTACCCCAAGTTCAAACCTCTGCTTGGGTTCTGGGAAATTTGAACCGTGGGGGAGACCCTTCACCCACAGAGAATCCAGATGTGGGGATATCATGGTGGGGATGAGGCTGCAGAAAATCCTTTCCAATATGGCGGCCTGCACCATCAAGCCAGCCTCACAGCCTTCATGGGCACTGGTGTGTGCCATCAAGGGGGGAGTCACAATCTTGTGTGACCTAGTGGCAGAGATGACACCCATCACCTCTGCCATAGTCCCTTGATTAGAATTATGTCACAGGTCCTGCCCATACCTGAAGGGAGGGGCCTGCCCAAGGACCTGAAAGCGAAGCATTGACCGGGGGGGACAAGTGGCTTTTGAAAAGAGAACATACTGGAAAGTCCCAGTGTAAATCTCTCACTTCAGGTGTGGCTGGACTCAGGGCTTAAGCCATATATTATATTTTTTTGTTTGTATTTTTGGTTATTGAGGTCTCATTTATGTTTGGTAAAATCTACTCCTTTAGTACACAGATCAGTGAGTTTTGATGAACACCTGGTCATAGAACCACCGCTGGAAATTGGATACAGAAATTTTCATATTCTCCCAATTCCTTCTTGTCCATTTATCACCAACTCCTCGTTAACCTCAGGTCTGACAACTGCCAATCTCTCTCAAACACCTACCGTTTTGCCTTTTTCCAAACATCGTCCAATATAATCATGCACTGCGCAGCCTTTGGAGTCTAGTTTCTTACCCTCAGAATAATACCTTTGAGAGTCCCCCATGACCTTGCATGAGTTAGTAAACCTTTCCTGCTCAGCTCTGGCACCTTGTACACATATATAACAATTTGTTCACCCGTTAACCAGTGAAAAGACATTTGGCTTGTTACCGCTTTTCAGCCACTATAAATAAAACCACCATAAACATTTGTGCATCTATTTTTTTTTTGTATGGGAATATAAGTCTTCATTGCTCTGGTATGAATACCTAACAGTGGAATTGCTGGCTCCACGGTAAATCTATATTTAGCGTTACAAGTGCCATATTGTTTTCCAAGATGGTGGTACCATTTTGCATTCTTTGTATTTATTTATTTATAATATGCATTTTTTAGTTGCAGATGGACGCAATATCTTTATTTTATGTGATGCTGAGGATCGAACCCAGGGCCTCACATGGGCTAGGCAAGCGCTCCACCTCTGGGCCACAACCCCAGTCCACCATTTTGCATTCTTATTTTGGCACCGACTGAAAGTTCCAGCTGCTCCCTATCTTCGTCAGATCTTGGTGACATCAGTTTTATTGATCTATTTTTGATTTGTAGCTGTGCTCGGAGGTGTAGGGTGGTATCTCAAGGTGGCTCGAATTTGCACTTTCCTAATAAGTAATGATGCAAATCGTGTTTGCATGTGTTCATCTCTAGGCCTTCCTTGGGGAGATGTCTGTGTAAATATTTTGCTCATTTAAAAAATTGAATATTAGGGCTGGAGTTACTGCTTGGTGGCAGAGCACTCGCCTAGCCTGGGGGAGGCCTGGGTACTGATCCCCAGCATCTCACACACACACACACACACACACACACACACACACACACAGCATATTTACTATTTTGAGGACAACCCCCATTCTTGGACAGAATTCTCAAAGGTCAAGGTTTTAATAAATAGCAACAACCATGATAACTACATAACGGGGCCTATTTTTAAGACCATGAAACATGTATAAGAACACAACTCCAGAGATCACATCCTGTAAGAGAAGCCTTCTTCATACTTGGTTTTGAAAATTCCTTGTGTACTGTGGATGCCAGTCTCTACTAGATACTTATTATGCAAATACTCTATTCCAGTCGGTGGCTTGCATTTTTATGATCTTAGCAGAGACTTTTAAAGATCAGAAGTTTTAAGACGCCGAGGAAGTCCAATGTATGGATTCTTTCTCACATGGATGATGCTTTGGGTGTCACGTCTAATCGTTGTCTACCTCTTGATCACAGAAATTTCCTTTGGTGCTTTATTTCCTAGAATCTTTATAGCTTTAAAGTGTTTCCACTTAGGTCAGTGACTCATGTTGAGTTGATTTTTTACATAGGATGAGTGTCCAGGTTTATCATCAGTGTCTTCTTTGCAAGGGGCTCTCTGACCTTTTCCTACCTGGAAACAGCGATTCCACACCCCCACGTTACCTGGGGGAAGATCACTGCGTTGCCTTGTAACATCTCCATCTGCAAACTCTTTGGAACTCATTTTTGTGTGTGTAGTAAGGGGGTCACTGTTTTTTTTTTTTCTGTATCGGAGTTGAGTTGGCTCAGCCCCGTTCATTGAAAAGTCTTATTTCCTCACCTTTCTGCTATTTCCTAATAAACCAAGTGTTCATAAGTGGACGGGTCCATTTCCAGACTGTTTTCTTTTTCTATTTATTTCCACGCCACTCTCACCCTCTTGGTGTTTACCATTATATTTCTGAATATAATATATTATAATTCTACTGGGTAGAATGCTCTCCTTGTTACCTGGACCCTTTACATTCATGTATACATTTTAGAATCTGCTGCTCCATTTCACAAACAAATAAACAAACAACAACAACAACAACAAAAACTACAAGCTGGGCTTTGACTGGAGTTGTGTTCCACCTGCAGGTCAATTTTTCAGAGTATGGAATCTCCCAACCCATGACCGTGGCTTAACCGCCCATTTATTTAGATGCTTATTATTATTATTTTTTTTATCTTTGATGCTTTAGGGTTTTTCATGTAGCAGGTTTACACCTATTTTGCTAGATTTATTCCTAGGTATTTGATTTTTAATAGTATCACAGGTGGACTTCCTGTTGTCTAGATGCTTGCCAGGAGATAAAATCACACTCGATGGTTCTATAGTTATCTTTTTTTGTTGTTTTTGGCATCAAGGATGGAACTCTGGGCACTCGACCCCTGAGCCCCATCCCCAGCCCTATTTTGTATTTTATTTAGAGTCTCACTGAGCTGCTTAGCGCCTGCTTTTTCTGAGGCTGGTTTGAACTCGTGATCCTCCTGCCTCAGCCTCCTGAGTTGCTGGGCTGACACGCCTTTGCTACTGTGCCTGGCTTTTATATTTATCTTGATTCTGATTTTTTCTTGGGAGGTTGAAGCATGAACCCAGGTGCCGTCTGGCCTCCAAGGTGCAGGCACGCAAGGTCCAGTGTGGTCCTACTGCTAAAGCCACAGGGCACTGATGACATCTCATTTGATGCTGTCAGAGAAGACTCCATTTATACACAGTGGTCACGAGCCCCATACAGCTTTACCACCATAGTGGGAGTCTGTGAAAAGTAGCAGCTGTCGACAGAATTAGCCTCCTCTGGATTGGAAAATACTTCTCTTTAAAGACCCATCTATTCCTTATGGGTAGGACAGATTTCACCTCCTCCACCCCATTGTGTTTGATTAAAAAATGATAGCATCGCCAAATGTGAGAGCCCTACTCTCCCATCTCCCCATCATCTAGCTTCTCATATTACACTTTATATCTAGTTATCATATCTCTTGAGTCCCAAGCTCATGTAGTCGATTCTCGACTTATCAGGGAAGAAAGGGAAACCAATGTTATAAAAGGGATGAGAAACGGGAAGTGAACTGGATTAGGGTTGTCATATCCAGTCGTTCAGTTCGTGCACTGCACAAAGGCCTGGGTCAGAACAATGAGTTGGGAAGAAGGCTGAAATCCAGTACTGTGTGTCACCAGGCTGTATGCCCTGGCATGAGGCTGTGTCCATCCACAAGGGGAAATTTCTCCTAATTCACCTACCTAGGGGTCTGGGCCTTGAAGGTTGACCCAGGAAGTGGACCATCCGTAGCTGCATTTATCAGCCTCTTGGCACAGATCCGCCGTGTGGCCAGGATGCTGACAAAATATTTCTGGAGAACTCCGTGGCCTCTCCTACCCTTTCTGTTTGCTTTTTATTGATTCTTCTCTCTTGCCTCTCTGCGCCGGGGCCAGGAACCCTCCTGTTATTAAAAGCAGTCCCCGTGGCCCGCACCTTTCATTTCCTTTGAATTACATTAATTGCCTGACAGCTAAAAAGTGAGCTGGTATTTTCAGATTTCAGCGGCGAGTCCGCAAGAAATATTTACCAGCTCCTACAGATTTATAAAGATGCCACCGAGATGCCTGCAGACTAACAATCAGGAAATACGGCAGCGAAACAACACTGTTTTTCAAGGTTAAATGCTCAGAAGGCTAAAAAGAAATTGTCCATAAAGCAAAAAAAAAAAAGAAAAAAAATACATACATTATATATATATGGATTTGGGAGCAGGCGGTCAGTACCCTGGACCAAAGAGAGGAGCCGGGAGGTTTCAAATAAGATCTCACAGCTTCCCAGTAATTATGAATTTAATAAGGGGAGCTTTATTTTTAATTTAGTTCCAGTTGGCGGCCGTCTGCGCCTCCCTGGCCCCCGCTGCATGGTGTGGACCGGGCTTTCCTGTGGCGGGGTCACCGGCAGCGGGAAGGGCCCAGCTTTGGGCGTGGTGATGAGAAGCCTTGGGACAGACCATGCTCCTGCCTCTCTGCGGGCCATGGGACCAGGCCCTGTGGCTTCTCCCTCCTGGCACCCAGAAATGCCTCCCGTTACGTAGGGAGACAGCGGGGTCAGCCAATAGGAAGGATTCTTCTCTTCTTCCCCAGAGGACCCCGGGCTTGTCTCCTGCTCCATGGACAGAGCAACAGAGCTCACAAGGCCACCAAGAGCCATCGCGGATCCCCAGCTAATGCCAACCGCAGGGCTGACTCCGGCCCCACCAGGGTGACTCCACCGAGCCTGGGGAAGGGCTTCAGATTCCCCAGAAGTGACATGGCCTTCCAGAACCAGGTGTCATGGCGCAGAGTACCCCCTCCCCCACCGGCGCACAGCTGGGCTCCTTCCAGCCTTAGGTCGTGTGTAGGTAGCGCTCCTGGGACCAGCGGTGTCCCTGTGTTTGAGGACCTCCTCGCATTTCCCCTGGGTGTGTCCCTGGGAGGAGACTTCCTGGTCCCCTGGTCACTCTCTGCGTAGGAACCACCCAGGCACTTCCCCTGGGGGCTGCGCCATCTTACATTCCCATTGTAAGCTCTTTGGATGGGTGTGGATTCGCCAGGGAACAGGACCCGCTGTGGCACGTTAGCTGTGGAAGCCTCAGGTAAGAAAGAAATGATTATACAGGACGGAGCAGGTGGTCCGTGCCAGGGAAGGGAAGGAAGCTAAGCAGGATAAGGTCACTGGAGGGTTGTGGGGGAGTGGGCAGGGGGCTGTCATCTTAAATAGGTCGTGACAGGCCTCATAGAGAATGGGAGATTGGGACAAAGACTAGAAGGAGGCCAGGGAGTGAGCCAAGTGGGTGGGCTGTGGCAGTCAGAGAGAACAGGACGTGCAAAGGCCCTGAGGCAGCTGGCAGGACGAGGAGGCGGTGTGTCTGGAGAAGACTGACCAGGGGATGGGGCAGGGGGAAGAGAGGGTCAGGGAGGCAGCGGGTGGACGACCTCGAGGAACCTTAAGGACTCTGCTTTGGAACTGAGTAAAACTGGAAGCCCAGGGTGGGGGGACTTGATTGTAAAGATTAACTTTTCAAAACGAGGCAGTTATGACCATCCGAGTGCAAGATGTTGGCAGGTCCTTGCACAATCAAAGTGGAGACAAGTGATTGGATTCTGGACCCTGTCTGAAGAGAGAGCCAACGGGGTGTCCTCAGGAGTCGGGTGGGGACTGTGTGTGGGCTGACTCCAGGTGTCTGGCGTCAGAACCTGGACGGGGCTTCTCCCAGGTGGGCAGGCCACGGCTGGAATGGGGTCTGGGGAGAAGACTTGTGGACCTCTGCGCCAGCGACGCTTCATCCTTAGATGCCTGTTGACCCAGGAGGTTGGGGGGCCACCTGGGGGGCCAGCCGGTCAAGGACTGGGTTACTCAGCAGGGGGGCGCCCCGGGCAGAGGGGGCAGCTTGCTGCACTGTGATTCAGGGAGACCCTTTAGTCCAGGAGGTCAGTGGAAAGAGCCAGAGGAAGAGCCGGCGGGTTGTCCAGTTCTAGCAGATTCTTCTCCTCGTGAGGATTCCGTCCTCCTGTGGTCAAGATCTTCTCGTTCGTCAGGGAAACCAAGTCCCGAGTCTGTGAAGCCTCCACACTTTATAACTGAGCGGGTCAACAGCCCGGGTAGAGAGACAGGGGCGTGACCCAGTGGAGCACTGTCCATTTTCTTGGGTGAGCTGATTGCTTTGTGGACACGTTAGAGACTTTATTGTCGAACATCACGGTCATCGTCCTCGTCATCAGTATCAGGGGTTGGGATGGAACCCGGGGCCCTGCACACGCTAAGCCCCAGTGAGGCCCCTCGGGCTACACCCCTAGTGTAGTGTCCCAGGGGAAGTATCTTTTATCTGCAGCTCATTTTCAAAGAATTAAAAAAAATTAAATTAAATTAAAAAAAAAAGCCCACCTGCACGTGATAGTAATGTCTGCAGAGTTAATGATAAGATAATTGGAGCTTTTCTTTAGATTTGATGATTTTTGAAACAAAGAAGTGGAGGGGTGTGTGGTGCGGGACGGGAGGGGGAAGTATAGACCCCCCACCCCCAGGGATGTCGGGTCAGGAGCCCACACACAGGGCTGCCCGGTTTTCAACCTCTGCCCTGATAAACCGTCATTTGATATTGGAAATGACTTTTCCCCACATCTGCAGTGACTTCGAGATGATTACTTAGCCCGAGGCCGCGGACAATATCTTCTTCCTCCTTGACTCCCTCCTGGGCCAACTGGATGGGCAGGGCCCGAAAGCCCACGGCAATGTCTTGTGGTCAATATGCAAACTACCAAAATAAAAGGAAATTTATTTATTTATTTTTCTGTGGGGCTGAGGATCGAACCCAGGGCCTCCCGTGTGCCAGGCGAGCGCTCTGCCCCTGAGCCCCAGCCCCAGGCCACGAGGGGACTTTAGACACTCTGGAGTCCTACAAAACCAGACCGAGATCTGTCCCAGGGGGACCACTTGGATTCTCTTGCTGACCTGTGATTTAACTGCCCCGAGTTTGGGATCCACCCAATCTGTAAGCGTTCTGAGGAGTTTCCTTTCAGCACCAGAGACAGCGCCCCGCAGGTGACAGTCTCTCAGGAAGTCACTGTGCAAAGAAAGAAGAAGTGCTGGCCTCCAAGTGTCCACTGCCAGACGCAGGAGCCTGCATTTTGCTGGGTCTCTATTAGTCACGGGGGAGGGGCCCGTGTGAAATTTCCTGTATGAGTTTGGGAAATGCGGAAAGATTTTATTTTTGGTGTTTAATCTTCGACTCTTATTCCCGCGGGGGCCCCACGACTGGTCCATCTTGGTGTTTGGATTTCAGGTTGCCCATAAATCTCCCTCCTGCATGGCCATTTTTTAAATCTGCCTACTTCTCGTTCCCCTGGGCTCGAAGGAAGTGCTTTACCTTAGGAATGATTCACTGCCCTGGGCCTCCGTGGGCTGCGCAAGCCACACAACAGAAGTTCCATTTCCAATCCCCCCATTTATAATCGAGCGGGGGAGGGCCGGGTGTCGTCTTGGGGGTGAGCAATGATTTCAGAAAAGCTCCACCTTTGCTCCTCACCTGCCCATTTTTCAAAACCTCGCGACTTCAAATCTCTGGGAGTTGTAGCCTCCGAGGGGACATTCGTCTCTGGTTTGACATCTTCTGCACGGTCTTCCTTTTCCATTCTCCTTACTCAGGTAGGATAAATGGCTCTTTGGGGTTTGGAAGGGAAGGTTACATCTGGCAGCCGATTTTTGAATGTGTGCAGACTCTGTCCTCCTTCCCGCCGCCCCCCCCCCACCATCCTGGGCCTCTGGGTCAAAAGGTGGAGGAATAGCCGAGACATCGTGGATCGGGGTGACATGATGGATTGAATTGTGCCTGTACAAGTTCCACATGGTGAACTCCTCACCCCCTGCTCCTCATGATGGGACCTCATCTGGAAACAGGGGCCTTGCCGATGGAATCCATCAAGAGGAGGTCGCGCTGGAGCAGGGTGGTCTCCTATGCTAACATTACTCATGTCATTAAAAGGGAAATTTGGACGTGACGGGGAAGATGCAGGCAGGAGCCTGCAAGCCAAGGAAAGCCAGAGAGAACCCGGAGACCCCCACCAGACGCCGTGAGGCAGGTAGACAACAGATTTCCCCTAACAGCTCTCAGAGGGAACCTGCCCTGGTAGCACCTTCGTTTTGGCCTTCAGAGCTCCAGAACTGGGAGCCGATAAATTTCTGTCCTTTAACTCACCCATTTTGTGATCATCAATTCCAGCAGCCTAGGACATGAATGCTGGTGACTTGCCGGTGACATTCGTTTAACGGCCCGGGTTTACTTGGGAGGTGATGCAGCATGGTGGGTACCGGGGGCTGGAATTTTCTAGAACCAGATACCCGGAGCTAAAATTCTCAGTTGGGTGATCTGGGCAAGCGACATCATCTCCAAACTTCCCTTTTCCCTCAAAATAAAATGGAGACCGGTGGAGATTTAGACCCGAGAGTGCCGTCGTGAGGATAAGATCACATACCGAAGGGGCCAAGCCATGCGTCTGGCATCTCGTGAGCGTTGGATCAATGGTGGCTCCTCTGATGGTCCTTCTTTGTAATAATGGGCAATATTTACCCATCCCCCAAGGGACCTCCTACTATCCAGAATTTCACTCTGCAGAGTTTTAACTTGCTCCAGGCTGTGGCTGGTCAGTGGCCGAAGCAGGGTCTTCCCCCACGTCCCTCAGACTCCAAAGCCCACCCTCTTAGCTCTGGGGAGCCACCGTGACCTGCGCATTACCAGGAACCCGGTGTCCTCGGGTGCATATTTGAAGTGGAGGGCGAGTGAGACAGCGCGAAGGCCAGGCTGCCAAGTCAAAGGCTGGCCCACGAAGCGGACCCCACACAGCCACGGACCTCACCTACGCCCCCAGACAGAACCTGCTACAAATCCATGACCCGGGCCAACTGCGCATTTTCCGAAGGCTTTCATAGGGGGTGTCTGCACCACAGATTTTGTTCTAATTTCGCAGTTGTCTCGAAGCTGTTCATCCGCCCGGCATATGGCGGAGGAGAGTGGGCCAGGCTGTTCCTCGGAAGCGTGTGATGATGATAATAACCACCCGAGTGGCCCCAGCCCCTCTGTTTGTCCTCCACCGTTTCCCGTGGTAAGTGGCATTTCTGCGAGTCTCCCAACCTCCCCGTGGCTTGTTTGTTTATGGAGAGAATATTAATTAGCCACGCTAAGGAGACCGTGGGAGACAAATGAAATTTGGATAATGGAATTCCTTAGACTGCCTTCGTCCCCCAAGGCGTGCTGGATTTAAGCCGTCCAATCTAATATAATTATTAACATAAGTGCTAATATTAATTATCTCCCTTTCCTCCTTCGGTGGTTATTCAGGGAAAAACCGCAAGCACTTTTCTGTCTACTGGCCTCCGTTACAAGTGGAAAGTAGGTTCTCCTCTTGGGTTTTCTTTACCATTTTTGCTTTGCTCAGCTCCTCAGCCTGGTGGCTTGACCCCTGGGATGGTCCTTAGTGGCCTTTTCATGAAGAATGAAGAAGTTTGTTCCTTATTGGAGAGAGGAGTCTGTCTGAGGAGGCTGACCTCTACCAGACCCACTTTTCTTTTCCATGAGAAGTTGTCTTAAAGCTCTGTTTGTGCACCGAGCCAGCCAAGTCTTTTGGAAAACCTCTGCTAACTTCTAGCATCTTAATCTCTTGAGTTTGTCATCTGGATTCCCTGAGACTCACGTTCCCCCGCAAAGCACATCTATTTTTCGAACTTCTTTGCTGAGAAATCTTGATAGAGCTCCCTCTGCCCTCAGGGTGAAGCCTAAATTTCTTCTTATATTCTCAGATTACAGCCCTTATCTCCCCATCTGGCCTTAACCCTCCTCACTATGAATTTGCCTATTTTGAACACTTCATATAAATGGAGTCCTGCATGATGTGGCCCTTAGCTTCTGTTTTCTTCTGCTCAGCATGATCTTTTTGAGGTTCACCCGTGTTGTGGTATGTGTCAATATTTTACTCCTTTTCATGGCTCAATACTATTCCCTTGTATGGACATGCCACAATTTGTATTTCCCCTCTTCAATGGATGGACATCTGAGTTACTATGAACAGGGCTGCTATGAATGTTTGTGTGCAAGTTTTTGATGGGACTCTTGTTTTTAATTCTTTGGGGCGTACATTTAGGAATGAAATTGCTGGGTCCTATGATCATTGTTTTATCTTTTAAGGAACCACCAAACCCAATTTCTGTTTTTGTAAGTAAACTTCTATTTTTTTTGACATATGGCCACAGCTGTGCTCCTCCATTTGCTGATAGCCCGTGGCTGTTTTTGGGCCAGGTAGGATGGTGCTGAGGAAAAAAAATGAAGAAAATACACAGGAAGAGCTTAGAACAGAACCCGGCATAAACACTGGCTCTTATTCTGCGCAGCTCAGAGACCTCCTAGGACGCATCCTGAAAATGGGTCAAGGAGTTAACTGATCTCATGCCTCAGGGTAAAACGGTCTCCTCTCCTCTCTCTTTCAAAATTAAACAAAATATATGCAGGAGCCCAGAGCTCTGGGTTTGATACCCAGTACCACCTGCACACACGTACCGCTATTATGTGACCCTTAAAAATATTAAAAATGAGTTGCGTGTGGTGGCAAACGCCTGTAATCCCAGCAGCTCAGGAGGCTGAGGCAGGAGGATCGCGAGTTCAGCGTCAGCCTCCACAAAAGTGAGGTGCTAAGCAACTCAGTGAGACCCTGTCTCTAAATAAAACACAAAATAGGGCTGGGGATGGGGCTCAGTGGTGGAGTGCCCCTGAGTTCAACCCATTACGAATAAATAAACGATGCCTTGGCTTTTATAGTGGTAAATATACACAGCACAGGTGACCCTCTCCACCCTCTGAGTGTGACTCCGTGACAGTTGGGGCAGCTGGGTTACCCTCAGTTTCCAGAACTCTCTGCGTTTTGCAAAACTGAGAACTGTGCGCTCATTAAAGGGTGACCCCACCCCCTCTGCCCTCTCCTCCCTCCTCTGTGACCTTGGCTTGTCTGGTGACCCTGGGAAGCCACACTGTGTCTTCTCTCTGGGGTCCCAGGGATGGCTCACAGAGGGAGAAGGGAAGGGGGACCTTGGAGAAGGGGGACCTTGGAGCTCTTGTCTTCTGAAATATCTGGGGAATCTTGTTGAGGGCACCCTGGACGGGGCCCTGCCTGACCCCCCTGGAGCAGGAGAGACGCCCCGACATTTCCTGGACCCTCCAGGCCAGCCCGTCCTCCTGACTCTGCCTCACAGGGGCTGCGTCCCTGGCCCCTGCGCCCCTCACGATGCCCGAGTTTGCATGATGGTTTCTGACTCTCCTGTGACCCGCTGGAGCCCTGGTCTGCTCCCTGCTGGGCTGTGGGTCCCCAGAACGTAGCCCAGTGTCTGGCAGGTGGCAGGTGGCAGGTGGCAGGCGGCAGGTGGCAGGCACCTAAGATGCGTTTCTTGGAATTTGTGCAATTTCTGGGTAGAGCTTGGAATCTTCGCCGAGTGGTTTGTTCCTACAACACAGTGGACCTTGTGGCTGGTGGGCACGGGACCGTGTCAGGTGACCGGATGGCTTGAATTTAGAGTCTGGGCCTGGAATACGGTTCTGCAAACCTAAGGTCTGTCGGCCACCGCTGGCTGGCTGCCTGATGTCGTGGATGAAGTTTGAGGGTCCTAAGGTCATGCCCACTCATTCACACATGGCCTCTGTCTGACTCTGGGCTCTGGTGGCAGAATCCAGTAGTTCTGGCCAAGACTCTGTGGCCTCCAAAGCCCGAATATTTGCTTTCTGGGACTCCTGCTCTCGAAGGCCACTCCCTAGACATGCATTCCTTACACAGTAACGTAGTGAGTATCTGCTGGGCGTGAGGGGCTGCCGGGAACACACGGCTGAGAGGGACAAGGGCCTTCCACTCAGGCACCTGCTGGTCAACTGGGGGACAGGGAGGGAGGGAAGGAGGCACAGAGGCCAGTCAAGGAGGGCTGCAGGCTGCCCATGTGCCCAGGGACTTCAGTGACCCTCACACAGAGGGGTGATGGGTGGCTCAGGGGTGTGGTCACCTTTCAAGAGGGCACCAGGGACCAGGACGTGGATAAGGAGGATCTGGTGTGCTGAGGGTCTGCGGGAGCCACACGCTTGTCCTGTTCTGGGAACACAGGGACGAATGTGTCAAGTTGAGGAAGAGGATGGTCTGAGATGGCAGAGGGACAGCTGGGCAGGACCAGGGACCCTGTGGGGTGCCGGACAGGACAGCCTGAGCTTTGCTCCTAGAGAGGTTTGAAGCCAGGCCAGGTTTTCAGCCAGGGAGTCACGTGGTCATTTTAACTCCTGGAAAAGAGGTCTCCTCCTCGCCCACGGCTTGTGCTGTGACGTGGAGGGAGAGTGGACAGCGCCCACCTGGTAATGGATGTCCATTTCAGGTGCCGTAAGCGGGGCCATACATCAAACCCGTTGACTTTCTACTTCCGAGACCCCGAAAGCAGCAGGCCCGTGGCCCTCAGTGGCCGCCCTTGAGGTTGGCCAGACACTGTTTACTGGGGTCACGGGCCAAGGAGCAGCCATCTCAATCCTGCCCAGGATCTTTTCAAGTGGCCCACCCCGGGGACAACTTCCCCGCGCTGGTGTTTCAGACTCAGTGGGCAAAGTCCTGTTCTCTTGGAGATGACCTTCTGGCAAGGAAGAGAGTCACTAAATCCATAATAGAAATCAGGCAGAGAGGGCCTCAGAGGAAAGCCGGGCGGAGGGAGTGGGGACCGTTTTACGTGGTGCCTGTGGGTCCGAGAGGTTTTTTGAGCAGCTGGAATTTGAGCAAAGAACTAAAGAAAATAAAGGAGAGGGGCATTGAGTTTTCTGTGGACACTGTCCCAGTCAAGAGCTGGGGGAATTAGGTGACCTCCCACGATCAGAAGGTGAGAGCAGTTGTAGCAGCAGTAGAAATAAAGATGGATCAGTTTTATTGAGCATTTGTTTTATGCCAGACAAATGGATTAAGCATTTAATTTATTTCACCTTATTTAAATCCTCACAGCAAAACTACAAAGTAGATTTCTTATTATGAGGCACATTTTATAGATGATCCTGAGGACCAGAGGGGTCAGGTACCTCAGCCAAGGACAGGCAGGGGAAGAAGCCAAGCTGAGTCACACCTGGGCTCATGGGTCTCCAGGACGCTGTGGTCACATCTCAGTGTGTGTCAATGAAGCTGGGATTTAAAGCGAAGACTCTCTGGAAACACTCTGTTCAAGTGTCACTCTCAACTTTCTATGGAAAGCCTGGCCATTGATGGCCCTGGCATAGGGCCAGTTAGGTGGGTACTGAGGGTTTCCTGGGTAAGGGGACGGTGTGTCTGGACTTGTGACCTCAGCCATCACAGGTCCCATCATCTCTGATGCACACAGAGACCTAAGCACGAGAGGTGTCCAGAGAAAGTTGAGAGCAACTTAATCTTCTCCTGGAAGTCGTGGGCATCGAGGTGCTGCCCTGGCCTGGAAATCACCTGATTTCTGTTTGACGGCCATCCTCTGACTGGTGGGAGAGAGGACACACAGGATACAGTTCTGTACACCTGCACCCGTCTCCCAGCAAGATCGCAGTCCGTCTGCAGGTTGCAGGCTCTGCTGAGCCGGGTGCATGTGTGCACGCAGCATTCACTCATCCATGGGTTCTCCCTGCACCGAGGCTGGAGATGTGTTCTGCTCCACGTCCACAGCAGTGGATGAGCAGAGAGGCCCTCATCCTCCGGAGAATACATTCCAGAGGGGAGGGTGGGGCACACACTGTGTGGAGAAGAACAAAGAGAAACAAATATGTAAATGAACTAGAGAGTCTCAGCGAGAGCACTCAGCAGATGCCCTGGAGAGAGCCTGAGGTGGCTCCTTACATCAGGGGACCAGTTGAGGTTCCTCAGGACAGGGGTCAGTCAGCAGAATGTTGGGGGGGTCACTCAGGGGCAGCTCCACTGAGGAGCACTTCAGGTGGAAGGAACATCTCAGTTGAGGACAGGAGGCTGGGTCTGGAGGTTCCTCCCCTTAAGGATGTGATAATTAGGTGGCTACACAAGGTCTTTTTTTTCTTTTTCTTTCTTTTCTTTTTTGGTACCAGGGGTGCTTAACTACTGAGCCACATCCCCAGCCCTTTGTTATTTTTATTTTGAGACAGGGTCTTGCTAAGTCACTGAGGCTGGCTTTGAACTCACGATCCTCCTGCCTCAGCCTCCTGAGTGGCTGGGATGACCGGTGTGCGTGACCATGCTCAGCTATACAAGTGTTGGGATGAGACTTGCAAAAATGAACTCAGGGAGAATACAAGGCATGAAATTCCAAGTCTGTGACTGTTAAAAGTGGCCATCTCATGATAACTTATAAATGCACCCTTCTGGGACATTTGAAGAGTGTGGTCCAAGTGAAAGAGATTGGCTAACAGAGAAGATATGAAAATATGCTTAAAAGAACATCATGACGGGAAATTCCAAATGTTTGCCAAAGTAGAGAGAATTTACAATGAATGCCCAGGTGCCCACCACCTCGCCTTGCCAATGGCCAACTCTTGCCCAGTCTGTTTGCTTAGACCTCTGCCTCTTTCCACCCTCGTTGTCCTGAAGTGAATTCCAGACACTAAAATGTCACCTACAAATGCATACCACGTGCCTCCGAGAGAGAGACTGTTAAAAACATGGCCACAATACCACTAGTATACCTGTAACACCGACAGTTGCTTAAAACATCAAATACCCAGCTGCTGCCCTAATTTCCTACTGAACAGTTAATTTCTAAAAATAGTTTCTTTAAATCTTGACCCAACTGAAGTCTTACACCTTGTGATTAATCTGTGAATCCTTCAATCCATCAGTTTCCCCTTCAGCTTGCTAACGTAGGTATGCATGTATTTACAGGGGACAGAACCCGGGACTTGTGCCCGCTAGGAAAGCGATCGACCACGGAGCTACATCCCCAGCCCTTTTTATTTGAATCAAAAAGTTTTTGTTTTTGATACAGTATCATGCTCAATTGCCCCCACCAGCCCCCCATTTATAATCCTCTTGCTTCAGCCTCCTGAGTAGCTGGGATTACAGGTGGGCACCCCCACGCCCGACTCAGATTTTCTTTTTTTTTTTAAATTCTTGGAAAAATGGGTTATTTATCTTGTGGAGCTTTGACTCTCAAAAACCTGGTTCACGAATCAGAAGAATCAGTGTCACCTGGGAGCTCGTTAGAAACGCAGACTCTCAAGCCCCAGCCCAGGACCTCGGGGTTAGCAGAGCCTTTTAACAAGGTCTCTGGATGTCAACATTCAAGTTTGAGAAACCTTGTTGTGGAGTTTCCCACAGTCTGGGTGCTGCTAATTGCACCTTGGTGGTACCATTTTTCACCCATTCCTCTGTCCTCTGTATTTCCTGTACATTGGTGCTTGGAACTAGAAGTTACATTCACTTAAATACGATTTTTTTTTCCCTATCAGGAGGTACCTGATGTTTGGTTCTCTCTCATTTGGTGACATTAGGTGCTGTATAATTAATGACGGGATCCATGAACTCATTAGGGATTGCAAAATAGAAGAAGGCGTGGACCTAAGTGGATCTGATTGGTAAGCGGTTGATTCTATACCTCTGCCCTTTGTAGAGCATTAATAATGTATAGCACCAATTATGTTCGAGGCACAGTTTTAAGGGCTCTGCATAATTATTAACTTATTAATTAATGAATTATGTTATTAATTATAGTTAATAAGTCAATTAGTTATTAACTTATTAATCCTCTCAAAAACTCTCTAAAACGGGGTATTAGTTTCCTGTTGCTGCTATAACAAAATGCCACAAATGTAGTGGCTGCAAACAACCACAGATTGATTATCTTACAATTCTAGAGGCTGGAATTCTGTCATGGTGCCTCTCAGGGCTGGAATCAGGGTGTTTCAGGCTTGCATTCTTTCTGAAGGCTCTGCAGGAGAATGTTTGCCTCTTCCAAGTTCTAGAGACCTCCTGAATTCCTCGGCTCTTTCTCCATCTTCCGAGCCAGAAGCACAGCATCTTCAATTCTTCCTCTGACTTTCTTCTTCCCCCTTTTCCCACATTTAAAGATCCTGGTGGTCACCTTGGTAAAATCCAGGATAACCTCCCTATCTTTAGGTCAGCAACCTTTTCTCCACCTGCAACCATGCTGCCTTTTACTGTAGAAATTAACGTATTCACGCTTCCCGGACTTAGGACCTAGGACCTCACTACAGTGAGGCTCCATGGTGCCTGTTTTACAGATGAGGAAACCGAGACACAATCAGGTGAACTAACTCCCCCACCATCACACAGATTCCAACAGGTGGGCCTGGATACACATACGGGGTTCACAGCCACAGGGTCTCTGCTTTGAAGCCAACAGGTGTGAACTCTCATTGTCTTTGCTAACTCCAGAGTTTCTCCGAGATCTTCCTCTTGGCAACCAACATACACTTTAGGAAGGCCGACTCTTGTGGTTTTCAGGGGTTCCTGCCCACCACTGTTAACCAGTGAGCTGAGTCATATTCTCTAGGATGGTGAGTTGGTGTCTGCCTCCTGAAGGGTGGCATTGATGGGCTTGTCCTTTGTTAAGTGTTTTTTTCCTTAGGCTCAGTCAGTTGCCGGTGACACTGCGGAAACTGAGCCAATGCAGTGGTGGATCCTTACCTTCTCTTTGGTGCCACAAACCCCTTTGGCATCTGGCACAGTCTATGGACTTCCTTCTAAGGATGATAACCGCATGTAAAAACTCAAGTGCACAGCATTACAAAGGTGTATTGGTCAGCTTTCCATTGCTATAATGGAATACCCGAGGCAATTAGTTTATAAAGAGAAAAGTATTATATTGGTTCATGGTTCTGGAGGTTCCAGTCCTAGGTCAGGTAGCCCCATGGCTTTGGGCCTCTGTGAGGGCAGCACATCATGATGGAGCCAGGGGTCAAGCAACTGCTTGCATTGTGAGTTAGGAAGTGGAGAGGAAGAAGAGCCCGCGGTCCCACAATCTCCTTTGAGGTAATGCCCACCATTACCTACAGGCCTCCCACTAGCCCCCTCCTAAACATCCCACCACGTCCCAAGAGCACCGCCGTGGGGACCCAGCCTTTAACGTTCAGCCTTGGCATTTTAACTACCAAGATTTTTTGGGCCTCAGCTTTTCCATTTATAAAGTGGGGATGAGAAAGGGAAGAGCCGGAGCTGGTCATTGTCAGCTGGTACCAGCAGCTAGCCTGTGACAGTCCCCACTAAAGCAGCTTCCTGGGAACCT
Source organism: Marmota flaviventris (assembly GCF_047511675.1). Lineage (NCBI taxonomy): Eukaryota > Metazoa > Chordata > Mammalia > Rodentia > Sciuridae > Marmota > Marmota flaviventris. The sequence goes on along the minus strand of NC_092516.1, from coordinate 12,811,744 downwards.
CCATAGGGGAGGACGTCAGGCTGGCTGTGCTGCAGGAGGCAGGTCTGAGCACAGAGGATACTGCGCGACCTTCTCCCGGCACCAGGCAGGAGCCGCTGCAGTGTCCTGAACAATGGCACTTTTACCCCACGCGGGTCCTCTTGTCTCCAACACAAACACAGACACCAGTCACAGCAAGATCCCCTCGGACAGCCTGTGATCCAGGGTCCTGGTGCAGGCCTCCTGGGACCCTCCTACAAGGCCTGTCCAGCTCCCCAAGGTGTGGGGTCCTTCTCTGCCGCGAGCCACTAAGCCCAGCTTTGTTTCTTTCCCTCATTTTTATTTTGGTGCGTTACAGTTGTGTGTTTGGATGGGGTTTGCTGATCCTTATTTGTACCTGCACACAGTGTGGCAATACAGTTTGGGGTACCCTTCCCTACCACGTCCTCCCTCCCTCCCCCCTCCCCCCCTTAGGTCCTTCTCCTCCACTGGTCTCCTGTGATTTTTAGGAGACCTCCCCCCTTTGTTTCCCCTTTTCCTCTCTAGTCTCCACATATGAGAGGAGACACAGGATCCTTGACCTTCTGAGTTGGGCTTATTTTGCTTAACATGATGGTCTCTAGTTCCATCCATTTTTCCTGCAAATGACATGATTTTAGTTTTCTTTAGGGCTGAATAAAACCCCACTGGTATATACACCACATTTTCTTTATCTGTCATCCGTTAACAGACACCCAGGCTGGTTCCAGAGTTTTCTCTATTGTGAATTGAGCTGCTATAAACCTGGGTGAGCCCATGTCACCGTGGTAAAATGCTCGTCCATTCTCTAGGATAAATACGGAGGCGCGGCAGAGCTGGGTCGAATGGTGGTTCCAGGCCCAATCTTCTGAGGTACTAATTGACACGCACACCCACAGTGTGAAAGTGTTCCTTTCTCTCCCCATCCTTTCCAACACTGTTTATTTTTTGTATTCTTGAAGACCGCCATTCCCACCGGTGTGAGATGAGATCTCAGTGTGGTTTTGATTTGCATTTCCCTAATTGCTAATGATGTCATGTATTTACTAAACCCATCTTTGTTCAACCGTGGGGTGTCGGGCATAGACAGGACTCACAATACCAGGTGGTTAGGGGGTTAAATGAGTGAATGCATAGCCAGTGCTCACAGCACGCTCAGTTCCATAAGATTTACACAAATGTTAGCTGTTATGTTATTATGATTGGGTCTCATAGTTACCGGCACCACATCTCACCACAGAGGACCCCCACACTCATGGGGACTCTAGATTTGTGGACTGATTCAAGATGGATGAAGTGTTTGTTATCTATTGGTACACAACAAATTATCCAATATTTAGTAGTTTAAAGTAATACCACTTGTTTTTTTCACAGTTTGGGTGTGTCAGGAATCCAGGAGCAGTATAACTGGGGGGGGGGGGTTCCAGCTTAGGGTCTGTTTGCAACTAACTGCTGATTGGGACGTTGTCATATAGGGACAGTGGTCTACAGCTCCGTTGGGGAAGACTCTGCCTCTGAGCTCACTCACGTGGCTGCTGGTACCTGTCAGTTCCCACGGTGACTGGTTGAGTTTCCTCACAACATGGCGGCTGACTTCCCCCAGAGTGAGTGAGGAGGGAGGGGTGGGGAGAGAGAGAGAGAGAGCGAGAGAGAGCAAGCAAGCACTGTTCATCACACAGACCGACTCCTCCTTCAGCAGGCATGGTTGGGGACATCACAGGCCTTCCAGGAAGGGTGGCTAACTGGGGCCATCTTGAAGACTGGCTACCCCTGATGGCCTCCTTGTCTCTCCAAAAGCCTTCTGAATTCTTCCTCTTGGCTTCAACTTTAATTCAGTCCAAAAAGACACCCCCATTCTCTCTCTGAATAGAGAGGGAGAGAAAAATAAAAACAAGAAGCGGACATGAGCGCTGTGGAGCAAGGGAGGCCCCGGGGTTGGCGAGGCAGGAGTTCTATGCTGTCTGCTGGCAGGTGTCAAGGCCCCTGCAGGGACAGGCCAGGGGCAGGCTCCCGAGGCATCCAGCAGTCAGCTCCCGTGGCAGAGAAGGAGCAGTGTGCGCTCCTGCTCCTCCCTCTCTGCCCTGCAGGAAGAGCCCTGATCTCCCCGACGGACAGTGACAGATTGTCTTATCAGAAGGTGGGCCGCAGTGCGCGGTGGGCGCTGGCGCTCACCACTGTGGGCCAGAGATTCCTTCTCAGGGAGAAATGATGACAAGGCCTTTCAACAGGAGCGGACTGAATGCCGCTTGCAGCTGGCAGTTCTTGTCTATGATGAGTGATAATTGCCTCAGGTGCAGAGGATGGGTGGGGGGGACGCTCCCCGAGTTTATTTTGAGAGGACGCTCAGTGCACGGGGGCTGGGGGCTGGGCAAGAAAGAGGTGAGAGGGAGCAGCTCACTCAGGAGCCCCCAAGGGATGAAACTGGGGGCCAAGGGAGGGGGGCTGAGACAGGTCACTTCCCCTGTGCCCTGGGGCGCCTTCTGCCATCCGTTTGGGCAGAAGTGGGGTAACCTGTGACCGTGGGAAGGCCCAGAGGGTCTGCACTTGGGCCCAGCCATGAGGATGATGGGCAAGGGGCCAGGGAGCAGAGGTTTGGAGGTAGGAGCTCCCACAGTCACCCTTCCACACCTGCTCCCCAAAAGAGCACCCTTGGCCAGCAACAGGTGCTGCACCTGGGGGCTCTTGGGAAGCACAGGGCTTCAGGCTCCACCCTGACCTCCTGGGTGAGAATCTGCATTTTGACAAGATAGTTACATGCACATCAAAGTTCAAGGGACCTGTACTAACAAGGTCCATATGAGAAGGAGGGTCTTTTGGTTCTTTTCTTCTAGAGGGGGTTCTCCACCTTAGCAGCACCTTGAATCACCTGAAGAGCTTTTTAAAAAAATTATTTTTAATTAACAAATAACACTTGTGTTTATTTATTGGGTACAGGGAGATGCTTCTAAATATATGTGAGGTAGGCGCACACAATGTACAATGAACAGATCAGGTTGATTTGCATATCCATCACCTCCCAAAGGGTGGCATCAAACTAAGAAACTTCCACACAGCAAAGGAAACAATAGAGGGACAACCTACAGTTTGGGGAGAAAATATTTACAAATCACACACCGGTGCATCAGTCAGTTTGTATGACTATAACAAAATACCTGAGATGGTGAAAATATAAAGCAAAAAGGTTTTGGAGTTCTAGTTCAAGACTGGGCCATTGGAAGCCTCTGGTAAAGGTGGCAGGAACACGAGGTAGAGCAAACCTGCTTCCATCATGAGTAGGAAACAAAAGAAACTGAGAGACCAGGGTTTCACAATCCCCCTTTAAGAGAAGGCCCACAGTTAACCAAGGACCTTGTACTAGGTCTTATCTCTTAAAAGCTCCACCACATCCTGGTAGCACCACCTTGGGGGACTGTGTTTTTAACACACGGACCCTTGGGGAGGCATGGTGATTGGATAAGGGGTGAGCATCCAGAACGCTCCAGGAGCCGACACTGCTCAGTAACAAGAAGACAAAGAATTCAGGAATGGGCAGAAAATTTGAATAGACATTTCTGAAAAGAAGCCGTAAAAACACCAACATACATAAAAACAATGCTCAACATTTCTAATCATCAGAGAAATGCAAAATAAAATCCCAATGAACAGTCGCCGCGGGAGCTTTTCAGAATCGCTGTGCCCTGAATGTCCTTGCAGACGGTGGAAGCAGGATGGAGCTACACTCAAGCAGCAGCTGCTCTGACACCTACCTGCTTCCTGCAGACAGCCAGGCTCCCTGTGGGCTCTGAATCTCTGCTGGGTCCCAGGAGGGGGCCCTGATCCGGGCACTTCCTGCCCCAGGAGAGGGTGGGCTCCCTCCTTTCCTGCTGGGGCCTCGCGGCTGCTCCCTCCAACATTCTGTGGGACCCTCCTCTGTTGGAAGAAAGCTACCTTCCCCCGGAATCTTATTCCCATTTGGCCAAACACATTTCCCCCGCTGAAAAGAGAAACGCAGGGGTGTGTTTAGGTGTTTAAGCTCCCAGCAGCCAGAAGCCTACTTTGGCCGACTTACAAAGGGAATTAATGAAGAGCCATGAGAGAAGCAATAATAACCATCTATGTTTTATTGAGTGTTTATTATGTGACCCCCTCAGCCTTCTCACCTCTTGCTTGGGATGCAGTTTCCAGGAGGGAGCCACAGCCCCTCCCTCTGCCCTGGGCAATGGGTCTCATTCCCACACGTGGGATCCAGGAGGGGGGATAGGTGTGGCTGGTGGACGGCTCCGCATCTCTGCTATTTGGTGCAGACCCAGAGGACTGCACCCCCCAGAGTGGATTTTACTGTGTAGATTTTAAAACTTGTAAAAGCTGCAAAAAGAAGATGTGCACAGCAATAAAAAGGAGAAGTCAGAAGGGTGGTAGGGGTCAAAGCCAATGTTTTGGGGGGTTGACGGCGGGTTTCGGAGGGATGTCCTTTCTACAGGTGATTTTGTGTGGCCTGATGACGTGCCACGGGGACACAGAGTTCCGCTTGGACTTCTCATTGTCCCTTCTCATTTTGTCTGCCTAAGCAGAGAGGCCCAAGCTTGCTCTGGGGGGTGTCTTGGCTCACAGAGGGGACACACATCCTGAATGCTGCTCTGGGGTGGGGGGACCCTCTGGACCAAGTCCTGTGGCTGAGAGGACAAAGGGCTCTGCCTAGACCCAGACAAGCCACATCAGAGTGACACGAAGGGCCTGAGAGTCCATGGACTTCTGAGTCAGAAAAGCTGGATATAAAACCAGGAGTCACCACCTCCAGCCGTGTGACCCCTGGGCCAGGTGTTATGTCCCTGAGAGTAGTGACCCCTGCTCAGATCCAGGGCAAAGTTCCCTGGCCAGCAACCAACCAGGAAGACAGCAATCCTCAGAGTCAAAGTGGGGGACACAGGATGTTTGTAGAAGAATCAAATACTTCCGGAGAAAACTGCCTAAACCAACCAACCAACGAACCAAGCATCCAACCACCACCCATCCACCCACCCACCCAACCAACCAAACAATCAACCAACCAAACAACCATCCACCCAACCAACCTAACAACCAACTCACCAACCAACCAACCAAACAACCACTAACTAACCAACCAACCATCCAATCACCATCCACCCACCCAACCAACCAACCATCCAACCACCACCCATCCACCCACCCACCCAACCATCCAACTACCACCCATCCACCCACCCAACCAACCAACCAAACAACCATCCACCCAACCAACCTAACAACCAACCAAACAACCACCAACTAACCAACCAACCATCCAATCACCATCTACCCACCCAACCAACCAACCATCCAACCACCACCCATCCACCCACCCAACCAACCATCCAACTACCACCCATCCACCCTCCCAACCAACCATCCAACCACCACCCATCCACCCACCCAACCAACCAACCAACCACCACCCATCCACCCAACCAACCAACCAAACAATCAACCAACCAAACAACCATCCACCCAACCAACCAAACAACCAACTCACCAACCAACCAACCAAACAACCACCAACTAACCAACCAACCATCCAATCACCATCCACCCACCCAACCAACCAACCATCCAACCACCCAACCAACCATCCAACCACCACCCATCCACCCACCCAACCAACCAACCAACCACCACCCATCCACCCACCCAACCAACCAACCAAACAATCAACCAACCAAACAACCATCCACCCAACCAACCTAACAACCAACCCACCAACCAACCAACCAAACAACCACCAACTAACCAACCAACCATCCAAACAAACAACCAACCAACCAACCAAACAACCACCATCCACCCAACCAACCAAACAACCATCCACTCAACCAACCAACAACCATCCACCCGAACAACCAGCCAACCAACCAACCAAACAACCACCAACCAACCAACCAAACAACCATCCAATCAACCAACCAACAAACCAACCATCCAACCACCCATCTACCCACCCAACCAACCAACTATCCAAACAACCAACTAATTATCCAACCATCCAACCAACCAACCAACCAAACAACCATGTTTTCTCATTTTAAAAAAGGGAGAACGGGCTCCCCCGCTGCACCAGGTGGAGGACCAGCTACAGGCGTTTGATAAGCATCAAAATGAGAGTCTTCTCCTCGTGTTCCTGCATGGGCGAGCGCCTGAAGAAAAGAGTATGAGCTTTTGTGCCACGAGGAGAAAGCTGTGCTGTGACAACTCAGACAGGAAATCGGAACGAGACACAGGTGCTTGAGACATCACTGAAGCTCTGATCTGAAGGAGCCACGGGAGGGGACAGCATTCCAACAGGGGACCAGCATTTGCAAAGGTCCTGTGGCCAGGTGGAGAACAGTGTGTTGGAGGAACTGAAAGAGTGAGTGTGGCTGAGGGTAGGCACTGGAGGGGAGCAGGTGTGCACCCCCTTACGTCAAGCCACCTGGGACTTCCTCAAGGTAGTACATTTGGTCCCAAGATGGAAGGGTTTCCAGCAGGGAGTGTGACATTGGCAGGCAGTTTTCTAAAAAGCAGTCGCGTGGGAGGAAGGCTCGGATCTCTCCTTTGGGGAAAGAACTGCCTTGTTCCCTCCCCGCTCAGGTCTCCCTTCCATTTGTGGCCACTTTTGCTCTGGAGTGGAAAGGCAGGGCACTGAGAACCCCGTGGAGGGCGGATAAGTTAGAAGAAAAAGGTGGAAAGACCCCGCTGGGGCCTCCCGCCAGGAGTGATGCTCTACGTGGCTCCTCTTAGGACCACCTCGTTGGGGCTGGTCTCTTGGCTCCCAGTTTGGGTCCTCAGCCCAGGGATGGTTCCAGAACGTGAAAAACAAGCGAGCTCTCTGGGAGATGAAATTCTAGTGGACTTTTTATACTAGGTCTTTGGTTCCTTGACATGAACTGGCTTTGTCCAGCTGTAAGACAAAAACCCAATGCAGCGATTAACTTGTGGTGGCCTCGGTTGACGGGTGAAGGTATTAGTCTGTGGCTGAAAACCTCAGCAGCCACGTCCTTCCTCCTCCAAAGTGGTCATTAGACACAGGGAGACGTGACTCTTGTGGGCTGGGGAAGGTTCCTGGATTGGAGACACGGCGTGGGAAACGTTTGGAGCTTCTGCGTCCTGTCTTGCGCACAGAGAAAAGGTAAAGAGGGTGGGAGAGTCGGGTTGTAGGTTCGACTCATTCGCGCCACAAAAATTGATTGAGCAGGGTCCTGGATCCTGCCGGTTCTCACCTGAATCCATTTAGGAGCTGTGCTTGTCCATGTGGTGTTGCCACAGTGGACTATGATGGACGGGGAATCTATAAGCCATCGAAGTTTATATGGCTCCCATTTCTGGAGGTGAGAGCCTAATCTCAAGGTGCTGGTCCATGGCCGGGGTCATCTTGCTGCATGATCCCATGGGAGAAGGGGAAAGAGAGAGAGAGGAAGAGGTCAGGCTCACAACCGTGTCCTTTAAGATCAGCATTATCCACTCCCAGGGGTGGAGCCCTCGAGACCTAAACACCTCGCATTAGGCTCCGCCTCCCAATGCTGTTGCTTTGGGATTTAGGCTCCCAATGCATGCTTTCTAGGGGACACAGTCACCAAGGAAATGTGCTTAGCTGAGGGTGCCTGGGAATGCCGGGAAGGCCACACCTGGTACCTAAGGGCAGCCCGTTGCCAATGGAGTGGGCATACCAAAGGCTGGCCCTGGCATGAAGACTGGATAGCTCTAAGGTCATCGCACTGGACAGAGGCTAGACCTCACCGAATCCATTTCTGCCTTCCCATCTCACTTCCTCCTTCCTCTTCTCCTGGGAACTCCCTTAATAAGTCAGGGCACCAGAATCTCTCTGGGGAGCCAGGCAGGTGTCTATGCCTTGGGGACAGAGCACGCAGCACGGAGGTCCAGGTGCCTCTGGGGGATGATTTTCACCCCTGGTCTTGTACCCTTGGCACGTCACTCAGGCTGTGCCAGCCACAGCTCTCTCATCTGTCAGATGTCATCACACACAAAACAGGCGAGACCCCCACACAACGCTCCAAGGCGGAGCTGGGGGGGGGAATTAAGGAGCAGTGGGGACTTTTCTCAAGGGAACTGATGGCCGGCGTGTTCGTCTGAATGTTTCTCCACAACTGGTTCTTTGCTTAGTTCACAGGTGGACGATTCTTTGAACCCAACGCTCAAAGCCACGGTCGTTGCTGTTGAACCTTCTGCAAACCAAACACTTAAGATGATCCCCAAAGGATGGAAGAAGGGAGACGAGAAAGCAAAGACAAATTGTGGCCACCCGCTGTGACAGAGGGAGTCCTGGGGGGGAGGCTCTCGTTTTACAGGCGTCTGTACAAAGGCGCAGGGTTTGGGGAAGGGAGGACCCTGTTGACAGGAGGGCAATCCACCGTTTTCGGGAGCCAGGACATGGGTGACAGCTATCAGTGGAATGACGCAAGTGGTCATTCTCAACCCTGCCTATGCACGAGAACCCCGAGAACCACTCGGGGTGCTTTTCAAAACAACGATCCTGGATTTCCACCCCTGGAGGGACGGAGTGGGTCCTGTGCCACCAGGTGGCCAGCAAGTAGACGGGGCAGGCAGCTCCTGTCCAGCCCAGGAGGTTCTGTCATTACAGGGAACTTGAACGTCCCCATGATCTGATAGGAAGTGCAATACAGAGCCCAGATTAGGAGCTTACAACCGGGCATCTCCCAGTCCCTGAGAGCAGCCCCGATGGCCCAGCCGGCTCCACCCACAGGCTGAAGGGCCAGGGCTTGGTCCTGTCAGCCAGGGTCTGGCTCCGGTCGTTGGAGCTGGGTTTGGCACTTGCACTAAGCGGTCCCCCTCCAAGGGCTCCCTAATTTCTAAAGTCCTCGTGTGGGCACACAAGGACCCACATGAACTGGCTCCCGTACCTCTCAGTGACCTCATCTCTTTGTCCCTGTCCCCAGGGCTCACCGGGCACAGCCACTCTGGCCTCCTCAAACGCACTGGCCCTTGCTTCCTGCTGACTGATGAAATCCGCCGTTCTCAGTGGGGCCTGGGCATTGGTATCATTAAAAAGGTACGTGGTGAGTCCAGTGTGCAGCTACAGCTGAGGGTCGCTCCTCCAGAGGAATGAGGAAGGCCATCGGCGGTGAGCAGAGTGACCAGCGGATTTAAGTGGACGTCTATATCGAGGTTTGTTTCTTGCCACGACAAGTTCAGTTTCTTTGTACTTCTCTTTTTTTGGTACCAGGGCTTGAACCCAGGGGTGCTTAACCACTGAGCCACACCCCCAGCCCTTTTTATCTTTTATTTAGAGACAGGGTCTCAGTGAGTTGCTTAGGGCCTCCCTAAGTTGCTGAGGCTGCCTTTGAACTCTAGATCCTCCTGCCTCAGCCTCCTGAGCTGCCGGAAAGTTTCTTTCTACTTTGGTTTATAAACTAAGGAAAACCTTTCCTATTAAGAAGTTTGTTTGAAGAGGCTCTAAGACCATGAACTTCTTAGGACCTGGAGATTTAAAAGGTGGGTGATAGGGAGCTCTATTTGTTTGAACGTTTCTTCTAGAAAAGTCCATGTGTCTTCCTAAGATCATAAATTAAATTTGCCACGGGAGGTCCATGGGGGCTTCAAATGGTGATGGTTAACGGCTTCCCCACTCTGTGGGTTAGGAGATCCAGCTTTTTCTTATTAGGTATTTAAATGAATTCTCTTTTTTTCAAAAATGATTTTTTACAGACAAGTAAGTGACTCTAATGGATTAACTTGAAGATACTATGCAAAATTCTGATTTTCCATGAATCAATTTTAAAGGAATTCTCGTCTTCACTGCCCACAGGCCAGAGAGAGCACTGCTTTGGTGTTTGATAGCTTTTTGATGCCTGTTTCGAGTTTCTTATGTGACCAAATTGTTCTTAGTGACCTGGGCTTCTCTAAGAGGTCTCTGGTCCATATCACAATAGACTGACTTTGGCTTCTGCTTCTCGAGTCAGTTTCAGCTACGATCTCTGACCATCACGAACCCCAACAGCAGCCTTCAAATGGGACTCCCTGGAGTCCCATTTTACAGATAGGTAACCTGAGCCCGAGAGGGATTGAGAAACAGGCTCAAATCCATACTTGCAGGATCTGGCAATCTCTAGGTGACAACCCAGGTCTACCTATCCCTGAGGCTTACGCGTTTCCACCCTCACAGAAAGCCCTGGGATGGCACAGTGTGTTTTTTAAAACCTGAAATATAATTCATAAAATTCACTGTTTAAGTCTATAATTGGAGGCACCGGGGAAGTGAAATTGACCACATTATGTTATGTGCACGTGTGGATATGAATCCCGCCATTATGTATAATCGCATTACACCCACAAAAAAATTTTTTTTTTTAAAAAGTCTATATTTCAGTGGCTTTAGCATATTCACAAAGTTTTTCAGTGATTGCCACTAATAATAGTATATTTTAATGGCCCCCAAAAGAAACTCCCTCTCAGGAAGCCGTTATCCTCCTTAGCCCCCACCCCGAGCCGTTGTTAGGGATTCCAGGAGGAGGAATCGTAGACTCTGTCACTGAATGTGAGGCATAATAGCAAGGTCACTTATAGGAAGATGTGATGTAGAGATGTCGTCACAGCCATTGTTGGAAAAAGCAGTCAGCTACAGAGTCCTTTCATGGTACTGAGCCCACGAGAGTCATCCAGTGGGTCCTTATTTTATTATTTCTTTATTTGTTCCAATTAGTTATACCTGACAGTAGGATGCATTTTGACACAGTGTACACCAATGGAGCACAACTTCTCCTTCCCCGGATTTTAAGTCCTTTGGGTGGGGACCAAGGAGTGGGACAGCTGGGTCAAGTGGTGGTTCCATTCCAAGTTTTCTGAGAACTCTCCATCCTGCTTTCCAGATTGTTTGCCCCAATTGGCAGTGCAGTGTGTGAGTGTGCCTTCCCCCACATCCTCGCCAACACTTATTGCTGCTTGTGTTCCTGATAATTGCCATTCTGACTGGGCTGAGATGAAATCTGAGAGCAGTTTTGGTTTGCATTTCTCTAGTTGCTAGAGATGATGATCATTTTTTCCTGTCTGTGGATCGGTTGTATTTCTTCTTCTGTGAAGTGTCTGCTCAGCTCCGCTCGGTCCTTATTGAACTCAATGGACTCCATGCTCATCAACGAACTGCACCTGCGTCGTCTATCCCTGCTTGTGTGTTCTGAAGTCCTCCCCTTCCTTCCAAAAGGACTCCTTTCTGAGCGTGATCCTAGACCTTTCCTTGCTTCAACAGAGCTTGCCGCCTCTCTCTGCCGTTCCCTGACCATGGGCCTTGGCAGTCATCCCACTTCTGTGAGCCTCGGGTATCTATCCATAAAATGGGAGAACACACTTGTTCCCACTCCACAAAATAACTTTGGGCCTGGAGTGCGCTAAAGCACCAAGAACGCTCCTTCCAGAGCCTGGCCGGGGGTGAGGGCTGGGTATACAGTCGGCTATTATGACGGCAGTTTTATTATGCTGTCCAGCCTACAAGGGAAGGTCAAGCCCTCCTGAGGAATCTCTTGGCTTCCATCCCCCTCGTTGCTCTTCTTCCGATGGCCCCTCCTGCGGTCACTTCTCTTGACTCCGATGCGCTGCGGTGGATACTGTCACCTTAAAATAATAAGAACGATCGCGCTCCCATCTCAGGGAAGTTTCCCGGTCCTGAAGTCAAACCTCCGACTCTTGCTGTGCTCTTGAATTACCCTCAGTTAGACCCCCCCCCCCCCAGCTTCCCCGCTGATGCTGCCTGTCGCTGTCATGACTCTGTCCTCGTTAATTCAGTGACGCCTGTTAACCCAGAGTGTCTGTCTAGTGCGCCGCCTGCTCCTCCAGACAGGGCCGGTGGGGGCTTCCCGCCTGCTTCCCACTGTCTCTCTGTGGAGGTTCAGTGTAGTGTGCAAGGGTTTCCGGTTTGCCATGGGCTCCTCACTAAGGGGGTCCCTGTGCCTTCCCCAGATGAGTGGCTTCTCTGCCCTTCTGAGATCCGCTCACAGGGAGCAGCCAAATGCTCCATTCTGCCAGTTAGGGAAACTCCTTCCCTCTTCCCTGCCCCCCCTCCTCCTCTTCCTCCTCTTCCTCCTCCTCCTCCTCCTCTTCCTCCTCCTCTTCCTCCTCCTCCTCCTCCTCCTCCTCCTCCTCCTCTTCCTCCTCCTCCTCTTCCTCCTCCTCCTCCTCCTCTTCCTCCTCCTTTTCCTCCTCCTCCTCCTCTTCCTCCTCCTCCTCCTCCTCCTCTTCCTCCTCCTTTTCCTCCTCCTCCTCCTCTTCCTCTTCCTCTTCCTCCTCTTCCTCCTCCTCCTCCTCTTCCTCCTCCTCCTCCTCCATTGGACCCTTCTTCTGGGGGCTGAAAGCCTGAGTTGTAGAACCAGCCCTCCTGGTTTGAATCCTGGCTCTGCGGGCCACTTCTGGCAGGCTACGTAACTTCCCTAAACCTCTGTTTCTTCCTCTGCAAAATGCTCACAATCCTGGTGAGAATTAAGGGTGGGTCCTGTGGATGGATGGGACAGACACTTTCCATGATGGGGGAGGCCTCCTGCAAGAAGTGACATTTGAAGAGAGATCTGAAAGCTAAACTCAGAGAGTTTTAGGAGGAGGAGGAGGAGGAGGAAGGGGAGGAGGAGGAGGAAGAGGAGGAGGAGAGAGAGCAGATCACCTCCAACAACGGAAACAGCCTACAGAAAGCTCCAAAGCAGGCAGGATCCTGCCTCAATTTTTAAAAAAGGTCCAAGCTTTCACACCTCCAAGCTTCAAAATATGCAAAAGGATCAACGGGGGAAGGTCTTTCTTTCCATTTACCACCCCATCCTGGAAAGCAGTAGATGAACCCATTTCTTTGGTATCCTCTTAGAATATTCTAGACTCACATAAGCACAGTGTCTCTGTGTGCAGTCACCCATACCTGTAGATGGTCTCCCTGGCTTTTTAAGTATAAAAGATGCCCAGGTTTCTGTTCTTTGCTTCTTCCTCTCCCTCTTAACCTGTATCTTGGAGATCTTCTAGTATCCATCCCCCTCCCCCTTCCTCTGTCTCCTCCCCCTTCTTCTTTTCCTCTCCCCCTCCTCCTCCAGCCCTCCCCCTCCCCCTGCAGTGGCAGAGGACACACCAGGACACTCAGAGATTTACTTAAGAAATCTGTCTCCTGCTGATGGCTGTTGAGTCTGTCCCCCGCTTTGCTGTTATTAACCGCTGCAGTCGATAATCCATCATCGGATACTTGTGCAACTATATCTGTTGGGTAAATTCCTAAGAGTGCGACAGTCGGGCTGATGGTGCTCTCCTCTGTAGAGTGGGCCAGTCACACCCAGGGGTGTCTCAGAGGCCTCACTGCCCGGAGCTGGACCAACCTCCACGCTCATCGATCTCTTCTTAGTTTTGCGGATCTGACAGGCGACAGTTGATCTCAGTGGTTTTCATTTGCGTTTCTCTTTCCCTGGATGATGTGAAGCCGGCTCCATCTAACTGAGAACCACTTGTATTTCCTTTCTCACAGACTGTCCTTATCATGTGCTCATCTGTCCGAGGATCTGCCCTCTTTCCTATTGATTTTATCCATTAGGGAAATTGGCCTTTTTCCAGGGTCCCCTTCACAGACGTCATTTCCTGATTTATCTTTGGTATTTTGACTTTGCTTAGGTGGTCTTGTGTCTGCAGTCCTTTTTTATGTTCATTAATCAAATGTATATATTTTTTTACATCTCCTGGATTTGTGACATATGGAGGAAAAGCTTCCAAGATCCCAGGACGATTCTATTCTTTAAAACGTCTCTTCAGTACAGTTTGTTAAGAGGATGCATCCTGGTGTTCACTGGCACAGTGGGGTGATTACAGCTTACGATAATTTATGATGAATTCTATCAAGAACTAGAAGAGCTGGGCACAGGGTCCTGGTGGTGCACACCTGTGATGCCAGCGACTCAGGAGGCTGAGGCAGGAGGATTGCAAGTTCCAGGCCAGCCTCAGCAACTCAGGGAGACCCTAAGCAACTCACAGAGACCCCCACCTCCCTCCTTCTCTCTCTTCTTGTTTGCTAAGAGCCAAGTATATGATGCATGGCATTTTTGGTCGAAAGGTGACGCCAGCTAGCCATTGAGATGATATGATTATGTTAAGATTTGCATTCATATGGATATTGGACTCCTGCTGTTCACCTAGGCCGGCTATGGGACTCCTGGAGAGTTCCCATTGGTTGGGGAAGTACAGTAGGAGGGAGTTCCGGGGGTGGAGCTCTCTCTGCATCCGGGAGGAGGCCGCGTGGGTGGAAAAAATCTTCCCGGGCGGTACCGGACATTGGCGGCAGTTTCAAAAAATAAACTTTGTTCCTGCTTGAGTGGCTCGTGATTTTGTGCCCAGCCAGACTGCGGCAACTGGCGGCCCGCACGGGGAACGCCTGAAGCTTGGAGGTGAGTAAAATTGCTCGCCCCTGAGGGAAGGCAACAAAATGGGTGACCATTTCAAAAAACAATGTGTTCTCGTTTTGATTTATCTTGTTTTTGTTTCAAGCTGCCTATCCCTAGAATTTTCTCAGGCAAACTGGGAAAAATGGTTGGCTCAAGGTTTGAAGTTGTTCGGCCCTGAGAAAGAGAAAATTGATACAACTATTCTTTGTTCGGTTTTTGTTTCATTCTGTTTCGGTTTTGTTTTATGCTATCTTATTGGGTTGCGTTACCTTTATAGTAGATTAGAAACTAGTAAAAAACAAACTGAAAGACAGTTAAGTAAATTGTTAGAGGTCCAGACTATGGTAGAAAACATGTTAGGTCAAGCGAAAGAGAAGGTCTCTCAAGCTAGTCAGACAGAGGAAGATTTGAAGAAAGAAAGCTTAGAGGAAAAACAACCATCAGGCGGGGAATTACAACAGGAGGCTGCTACTAACCCCGTTCTATCACCAGAGGGCGTAATTCAACCAACAGCTCCATCTACAGCTGAGCGGCCCTCAACTCCCGTAGTTGATGGACGGAATCCTGAGGCAGGACCCCAAAGATTAGCATGCCCTGTACTTGAGCAGGCAGGAGGGCAACAAATTCACCGTGCTTTAGATTTCAAAACAGTGAAGCAATTAAAGGAGGCTGTAACAACCTACGGGCCTCAAGCACCCTTCACTGTGAGCATGGTCGAATCCATTACCAACTTAGACATGACGCCAGCAGATTGGGCTAACATGTGTCGATCTGTGCTAAATGGAGGACAATATTTGTTATGGAAGGTTGCCAATGAGGAATTTTGCATGGAGACAGCTAGGCGAAATGCAGCAGCCGGTTACCCTCAAAGAAATCTAGATATGTTATTAGGAAAAGGACCTTATGAGGGTCAACGGCAACAAATTGAATATGATCCTGGCGTATATGCACAAATTGCTGTAGATGCAATTAAGGCATGGAAAACTTTACAGGGGCATGGAGATTTACAAGGACAATTATCTAAGGTAATACAAGGAGCTAATGAACCTTACGCTGAATTTGTAGATAGGCTTATTCAGACAGCATCTAGAGTATTTGGAGATACAGAACAGGCAATGCCATTTATAAAACAACTGGCTTATGACCAAGCAAATCGTTGCTGCAGAGAGGTCATCAGACCATGGAAACATGAAGATTTAAACACATATATTAAATTATGTAGAGACATTAATGAACAAGGGCAAGTCTTAGCAGCAGTACAACAGACTTTAGATGCCAGGCCAAAAACATGCTATAATTGTGATCAAACAGGACATTTAAAAAGGAGTTGCCCCATAGGAGGAGGGTTTAACAAGGCTAGGTATCAAAGGAATAGAATACCGGGTATTTGCCCACGATGCCGTAGAGGGAAACATTGGGCTAATGAATGCCGTTCTCAAACCACCATAGAGGGTATTCCGTTATCAAAAAACAGACAAGGACCAAGTGTTTACCCACGATATCGTGGAGAAAGACATCAGGCTCCATTGCCAAAAAACAGACTGGAGGGCCCAATGCTCCGGGGCCCAAAACCACAAATATACGGGGCAGTGGAGGAACCTAGCAACACCATCAAGGTAGTGCCCAGGACGCATTATCCATTAAATCCCTCATCAGACAAACTAGAGGGAGCGCAGGGTTGGACATCTGCGCCTCTGCCAGAGCAGTACTAACTCCAGAGATGGGAGTTCAAATCATTCCCACAGGAGTAAAAGGACCTCTTCCCCAAGGAACAGTAGGCTTATTATTGGGACGCAGTTCTTCAACACTAAAAGGACTTATGATAAGTCCTGGGGTAATTGATCCCGATTATGAAGGTGAAATAAAAATTATAGCTAGTTCTCCAAGAGGTATATCAGTAATTTCACCAGGAGATAGAATAGCACAGTTATTAATAATACCCAGCCTACATGATAAATTTTCCAGTCGTACTGTAGAAAGAGGTTCCAGGGGATTAGGCTCCACAGGTGTAGATTGGGCTATGCTGTCTTTAAATCTAGATTCTCGCCCAATGCTAAAACTAAATATTCAAGGAAATGACTTTAATGGGCTACTTGATACAGGTGCAGACCTTAGCATCATATCTCGTCAAGAATGGCCGAAACATTGGCCATTACAACAAGCCACTCAAATGCTTCGAGGCCTAGGAGTGGCAACTAATCCCCATAGAAGTGCAATGGTATTAGATTGGAAGGATCCTGAAGGATGTGAAGGAACTATACAGCCCTATGTATTGGATCATCTTCCTATAAATTTATGGGGACGAGATGTCCTAAATCAATTAGGTTTGACATTAACAAATAACATCAATCCTAATGCGCCCACTACTAGGGCTAGACAAGGCTTTAGGAAAGAAGAAAGATTAAGAGAACAAGAACAAGGTATGACAGCACCAATTCAAATAGATCAAGAAACAAATAGACATGGATTGGGTTTTCAGAAAGGGCCACTGAGACAATCAAAATTACTTGGAAATCAGAAAGACCAGTGTGGGTTCCTCAGTGGCCCCTGACTAAAGAAAAGATACAAATAGCCCATGACCTGGTCAAACAACAATTAGCGGAGGGACATATACAACCTTCAGTATCTCCCCATAATACTCCCATTTTTGTCATTAAAAAGAAATCTGGTAAATGGAGATTATTGCAAGATTTAAGAGCCATTAATAATGAGATGGTTATTATGGGACCTGCTCAATCGGGGATTCCTCAATTGTCTGCTTTACCAAAAACCTGGTATGTTTTAGCTATAGATATTAAAGATTGTTTTTTTTCAATTCCAATTCATCCCGAGGATAGTCCACATTTTGCATTTACTATCCCTGCACTAAATCATGAAGGTCCTGATCAGAGATATGAATGGAAAGTACTCCCTCAAGGGATGGCTAATAGTCCAACTATGTGTCAAATTTATGTTAACAAAGCAATCCAGCCACTTAGAAATCAAAATCCTGAACTACAAATATTTCACTATATGGATGATGTGTTATTGGCACATAAAGATAAAAACACATTGCTAGAATGTTATGCCACACTTACAAATTTATTAAAAATTATAATCTAGAGATAGTAATAGATAAAGTACAATTAAATCTTCCAATTAATTATTTAGGGGTTTTATTATCCTCAACCATGGTCCGTCCACCCAAAATTCAAATACGAGTAGATCAACTCAAATCACTTAATGACTTTCAAAAGTTATTAGGAGACATAAATTGGATAAGGCCTTATCTAGGCATACCAACAGGAGAGTTGGGACCTTTATTTGATATTCTAAAAGGTCCATCAGATCCAAATTCACCCCGCATGTTGACGCCTGAAGCAAGAAAGGCATTAAAAATCATTGAAACATATATGGAAAATATGCATTTGGATAGAATTGATATAAGTTTGCCTTTATTATTTATTGTACTGCCAACAAAAAATATTCCTACAGGAGTATTCTGGCAAGAAGGTCCATTATTGTGGATACATTTATCTTATTCTCCTAACACTATTCTTACTAGGTATCCTGAGGCTGTAGGACAATTAATACTCAAAGGAATAAAAGCAGCCAAGGGAGTGTTTGGGATTTCTCCCAATAAAATTATTACTCCATATACTATAGATCAAATTGATGAGTTAGCTAATGAGTTAACTACTTGGGCAATAATCATGTGTAAATCTAATGTTTCATTTGATAATCACTTACCGTCTAATCCTTTGTTGTCTTTTTGGTCTAAACATCCTGTAGTTTTTCCAAAGATGACAAAAAAAAACCCCTATCATGAATGCTCCAAATATATTCACTGATGGGTCAAATAACGGTACAGCAGCAGTAGTTACCCCTGATCAAACTTTTACATTCTTAGTACCCAAACAATCAGCTCAAAAGGTAGAGCTTAATGCAGTATTACAAGCTTTTATGATGTTTAAAGATTCTGTATTTAATTTATTTTCTGATAGTCAGTATGTAGTTAATGCTATAGTATCCCTTGAAGATGCTGGTAGGATTTCCCCTTCTTCTACTGTTTTCTCTTTGTTTTCCACTATACAAAGTCTAATCTGGGACAGAAAAGATCCATTCTTTATAGGACATATCAGGGCACATACAGGATTGCCTGGAGCCCTTAGTTTGGGCAATGAGTTAGCAGATAAATCTACACATGACATACATATTTTCTCCACAATAGAAGAAGCTATAAATTTTCATAAAAGGTTCCATATCAATGCTAATACTTTACAAAAGCGTTTTAAAATAACTAAAGAACAAGCCCGACATATAATAAAACAATGTCAAAATTGTGTGACATTTTTACCACAAGTTAATCTTGGAGTCAATCCTAGAGGACTGATACCTAACCATATTTGGCAGATGGACGTCACACACTTGCCAGAATTTGGAAAATTAAAATATTTACATGTTACAGTTGATACTTCTTCCGGATTTCTGATGGGCTCCCTTCATGCCGGAGAAAAAACTAAAGATGTTATAGCTCATTGCTTACAAAATTTTGCCACTGTGGGCGTTCCAAAACAGTTAAAAACCGATAATGGTCCTGGTTATGCGTCCACCTCTTTTAAACAATTTTGCTCATTATTTGGCATTACTCACATAACAGGAATTCCATACAATCCACAAGGACAAGGCATAGTTGAAAGAGCTCATCAAACTATTAAAATGTACTTATTAAAACAAAAGGAGGGAATTGGAAAGGGGTATATATCCCCCCCCAAAGATAAACTTAAAATAACCCTTTTTACTCTAAACTTTTTAAATTTGGATTCATCAGGGCTTAGTGCTGCGGAAAGACATTTGTATCCAAAAAATGTACATAAGCCTAAGGTACTTTGGAAAGATATTCTAACAGGACAATGGAAAGGTCCTGACCCAGTGATAGTCTGGAGTCGGGGCTCTGTTTGTGTTTTTCCACAGGAAGAACAGCAGCCAATTTGGATTCCAGAGAGACTAACTAAAACAATTTCTACAGACCAAAAGGAATATGATTCGACTCAAATCCATAACAGCTGATATCCAGATCTCCAGCTTGGCTATTCTTACATCTGCTACAGTGATTAACCAGGATGCTTTTTTCAATATCTATTTTATTATTGCTTTTTCCCACATCATAAAGTTCTATTTTATTTTTGAGCTCATACAGACCTAGGTTAATGTTTTTTCTGATCAGTTTTATTTTTTGACTGTGGAGTTTTTGAACATTGCAATGGAGATTTCACCTAGGTAAAGCTACAAGGCCTTTATTATTGTCTTATGTGTTATATGTTACGTGTGCACACTTCTGTTTTGTGTTGTATGTCTGTATGTGCGTATGTCCATATATCACATATGAGGAGCGCTCATGCACATGGATCCAAAAAATTTTTTTTTATTATTCACATGATTTTAATAGTTTAATTTAATTTGGGTAAACAGCTGTTGAGGATTGTTTTAATATATGAACAAATAGAAGGTTAACAGATCTGTTTGTTTACTTTCACCTTTACTTTTCATTATATTTAATAATTCTGTTCAGGATAATGTAAATTGTTCTAAATATTGTTTTCTTAGTACCTGTTGAAATGTTACATATTTTTTTTTTTTAGCATCATTGTCAAAATTCCTATTTTCATCCCAGTGCCGGTGAAGACAAAGATAAAACCAAACTACAACTTCTTCGAGAGTTATCACAACAAACCGTGTAAACTGATACATCAATGATTTATAACTCAACAAGTAATGCTCAATCAATGAGTCGATTTATTTTGGAAGGATATGGACATATTGATAGATTCCTCTGCTTTGAACTGCTTACAGAACTTGCCTGGACTATGTATCACTTGTATGCTTTGTGATCTATTTGTTGATGCAGCGAATTATGGTAGTGCTAGCGTATCTTTGCTGATGTGTCACCAGTGATGCAATTTTTCCTAGGAGCCGTTAATTGACTTGGTGTCATGACATTTCAGTATCCTCCTCCCTTCTACTAGTGATGGTCTAATTTTGGGGGCCAACAGAGGTGAGGTAAAGAACCTCACCCCCCCACCGGCACCAAGGCCAAATTTGGGGGCCAACAGAGGTGAGGCAAAGAACCTCACCCCCCCACTGGTACATAGGCCTATCCACAAGTATGGCTATATGCTGGACCGGTAGTCAGTGATGGGTATGATCCAATTGCAGTGGTATCAACCTAAGACAGGAGGCTGATGCCTAAAAGTCAGTTTTCCGATGACAGGTAAGAACCATATGTTGAATTGGACAAACCTAACAGGCAGGGTCCCTAGCCAGATTGCTTGTTACTTAAACAGAAGGGGGGAGATGCTAAGAGCCAAGTATATGATGCATGGCATTTTTGGTCTAAAGGTGACTCCAGCTAGCCATTGAGATGATATGATTATGTTAAGATTTGCATTCATATGGATATTGGACTCCTGCTGTTCACCTAGGCCGGCTACGGGACTCCTGGAGAGTTCCCATTGGTTGGGGAAGTACAGTAGGAGGGAGTTCCGGGGGTGGAGCTCTCTCTGCGGTCCGGGAGGAGGCCGCGTGGGTGGAAAAAATTCTTCCCAGGCGGTACCGGACATTGGCGGCAGTTTCAAAAAATAAACTTTGTTCCTGCTTGAGTGGCTCGTGATTTTGTGCCCAGCCAGACTGCGGCACTTGTTTTTGAATTTTATGGCTAATATTTCCAAGAAGGGACATTGGCTCAGCAAAGATCTTTCTGCACCCATCCACTCAACTAGAAATCGACTGTTTTTTTTTTTAATATTTATTTTTTAGTTTTCGGTGGACACAACATCTTTATTTTATTGTATGTGGTGCTGAGGATCAAACCCAGTGCCCCGCGCATGCCAGGTGAGCACGCTACCGCTTGAGCTACATCCCCAGCCGACTGTTTTCTTTTTTTTTTTTTTTTAAAGGAAATAGAAATGAAACCCTGGCCATGGGTTTGCCCAGTGTCTGCCTGCCTGGGTCTTTAATCAGCCCTAAGGAGCCACATGGGGAGGAGGCCCAGGGTGGTTCCCTCAGCAGGGCCTGGGGCCGCCCTGAACGAGGTCCAAACAGCCTGTGCATTTCAGAACTGCTCAGAAGCACTAGAAAGAAGGGAGGGTAGCAAGTGGCTCTTCCTGGGGGTTGTCACGCCTCAGATCAAAAAATAAAAAGGGGTGTGGCTCAGTGGTCAAGCACCCCTGGGTTCAATCCCTGGTACAAACGAACGAACAAATACATAAGTAAGAGAGAGAGTTCCAAGGTCCCCAACACAAAGAAGTGTCTAAGGACATGGAAGTGCTAATGACCCCGATTTGTTCATTGCACATTGAATGCACATATTGAGTTATTAACTTGTACCCCAGAAATATGTCAGTTTCAAAAATTAAAATAATGAAAAAAAATATTGATTCCAGCTGTTGCTCTATTTCTCTCTGCCTGTGTTCACCCCTGACATTTTGCAGTGACATTGAATGTAGGTGACCTTGCTCAAGGACCAGGGCGGATTAGGGTGTTCCCGGTTTAGGATAATTGGGTTTAGGGCGTTCCAGGTTTAAGATTATTCCTCCTGGGAATAGGGCGTATCCTGCTGCCTGAGTTCCCCTTGAGTTCTCACGGGATTCAGACAGTATTTTTTGGGAGATAGAAGCCCAGTGGAGGTGGATTTGGGCAGAGAACGTGGATTTCCCCAGAACGTGATTGTAGACGGCTGGTGTGAGTTCGGGAATAAAGAGTTGCTGTTTGAATCTACAAGCTGTGTGGTGGCTCGTGATTGTGTGCCCAGCCAGACTGCGGCATTTGGTGTCCCGTGCGGGGAACTTCTGAAGCTTAGAGGTAAGTGAAATTTCCCACCCTTGAGGAAGAGAGAAAGAATGGGTGAACATTTCAAAAAACAATGTGTTATTGTTTTGATTTATTTTGTTTTTATTTCAAATTGCCTGTTCCTAGAACTTTCTCAGGCAAACTGGGGAAAATGGTTGACTCAAGGTTTGAAGTTGTTCGCCTCCGAGCAAGAGAAATTGTTAGAGGAAGGAGGCGCCCCAGTGAGACCAAGAACAATTAGGGCATATGTTGATACAATACAAAAATGTAGCCCATGGCTTTTTAAAGAGGAGTTATTAAGTATATCAATGGGACCATCATGGTATCCTGTAGAAAGATTTTTCTTCAACAAGAAAGAGATGGCTAGTTTACTACATTTGTCTAAGATCTTGGTTTTTACAGACATCTGATTAATTTACAAAGCTAAAGTGTTAAAATATCAACCACTAAATATGAAATCAAGTACTCTTTACTTATTAAGTTCCATAAGGTAGTATATTTAAACATTATGTGTATTTTCATAAATTGGTAAATGGAAAAAAAGTTTAATATTGCTTTGGTCTGTGTCTTTGCTGAAACAAGGTTACTAAGTGTTAAGATTCTATCAGGTGTAATTTATATACAAAGAGTATAAGAAGTTTCAGTTGGGTTTCAATCATAGTATTATAGTACCATAAAAAAAAAAAAATGAAAGTCTTTCATCTTATTAAAGTGGAGTAATTTGTCTAAATCAGAAATTTTATAAGAGTTGTTTCAAAATGTGAATTTATAAAAAGGGTTAACGGTTAAAAAAGAGAGAAAAAGATTCAAGATGTGGAAATATATTTTAATATAAAAGGTTAAAGGAAAAAGAAATGTTTCTAGATGAGATAATCTCTGTGTGGTAAAGTAAAAAGTTATAAAATGCCATTTAAAAAGATTTTGAGGAAACTAGACTTACTTTATAAGCTTGAGAAAGGAAAAAAGAAGAAAAAAGGTATTTGTACATGGCAGATTAGAGACAAAGCTTCTCAATGGAGTTAAAAAAAAAAAAGCCTTTGGTTGAAGGGCAGCCATGTAAACTAACATTGAAGCGATTTAAACAAAATCTAAGCCTCATTTAAAAGAGTGAAGCTGTAGGTGGTGAAAAAGTACATTTAAAAGTACAGTATAGATGATAATTAAAAGGCTTTAAAAGGTTAAATTGAAGGTGGTCGAGATACCTTCATGGCGGAAAAAAGATTGCTTTATTGCGTCATTCGAAGCCTAGTTAATCTTAAAAACATTACTTAAAAAAAACCCATGAAAATGGGAAGATAATAGGATAAAAGATATTTAGATAAAGAAGATTAAAAATTTGAAGTGAAAAACTTTAAAGACAGAAGTATAGAAACTTAAAAAGAAAAAAAGAAGATGTAGAAAAAAAATGTAGGAAGACAAAAATTTTAAACCCACAAAATAGGAAAAAAAAGCAACTAAGGGTGAAATGTACAAACCTTAGGGGGGAAAAAATTAGAAGATAGAAATAGACTAAAATAATTCTAAAAACTAAGGCAGAATGCTTTTGAAAGAGTTAAATTTAAAAGGATCTTTAAGGGGTATATATCCCCCAAAGATAAACTTAAAATAACCCTTTTTACTCTAAACTTTTAAAATTTTGATTCATCAGGATTTAGTGCTGCGGAAAGACATATGTATCCAAAAAATGTACATAAGCCTAAGGTACTTTGGAAAGATATTCTAACAGGACAATGGAAAGGTCCTGACCCAGTGATTGTCTGGAGTCGGGGTTTTGTTTGTGTGTTTCCACAGGGAGAACACAGGGAGATGCCTTCCTTACATCCAAAAGGAACCCCGATGCTATAGCATAAGAACCCACTGGTAATGTGGTTCTCATCTCATCAGCAAATATTTTCTGAGCACCTATTATGTGTCTATGTGAAGGAGCTTGAAAGATCAATAAGGAAGCCAAGAAAAATTGGCCAACACCCAGAAATAACCACCATCAACATCTGGTATTTATCACAAGTTATTTTTTTTAAAGTCTACATATGCATTTTAAAAATAAAAAGACTTATTATGTACATGGTACTTTATGATCTGATTTAAAAATCTATCCTGGGCCGTGTCATTCACTGTACGTGTTCACTGTCACTCCTCTCTGCTCCTGTGTCCCTGTGGGGCTTCACGCCTGGATGCTCCGATGTGACCCGCGCTGGCTGGGAATCCTTATTGAAAGTGACAGCCGGCCCCTCCAGGCCGCAGCCGCTGAGCGCAGGATGACGGGAACTCTCCCTGGCAGCCTTTCCCCAGGGTCGGGCTCCTCTGCCTGACCGACCAATTCCCTTCTTGCCGCAGGAGGACTTTCCTTCCACCCAGGCCAGAAGACCCAAGTCTCTGCTGGTTCCAAACCAGAGAAACTGACTCTGGTTAATAGAAGGAAATTGAATCTCTGATTGTTAGAATACCAGGGCCTCTCGCTGGACGGGGAAGGCATTTAATCAGGAAGGAAAACGCTCATCTGGCTCGCGTCTCATGTTCCCATCTTCTTTTAATTTTTTTTTTTTTAGGTACCAGGGATTGAATTCAGGGGCGCTCGACCCCTGAGCCCCATCCCCAGCCCTATTCTGTATTTTATTTAGAGACAGGGTCTCACTGAGTTGCTTAGGGCCTCGCTTTTGTGAAGGCTGGCTTTGAACTTATGATCCTCCTGCCTCAGCCTCCTGAGCCGCTGGGATGACAGGCGTGGGCCACGGTGCCCGGCTGCATCTTGCTTTCCTAGCTTTAGAGTTCTAGAGGAGAGAATCGTGTTGCTTGGGCTTTGTAGATCCATCGGGTGAGACCATGTCAGAGGGACTTAAGCAGGTCACATAGCCCTGACAGCAGAGCTGGGCCTCTTTCCCAACTTCCTGAGGTGCTCTTTTTTTGCAACGTGGGACTGGAGTCTTTGGGGAGAGCAAGTGGTCCGATTGGAGAGCTGCTAGGACCAGGGGGCACGGAGTTCTTCGAGGCTGCAGAGACCCTCCCACCGTTCAACACGGGCAGAGGTTTTCTACCGAGTCTCAGGCACTGAGACATTTTTTTTTCTTTTTTGTATCTAGGAACAACACAGGTTTCACCAAACATACTTAAAATACTTATGATAGAGTTTTGGGGGATATAGTTGTAAACCGTGGTGGAGTGGGGTTTTAAAAGGCTCCTTTATCTTTTTAAAAATAGTGTTCAATTCCCACCTAAGTTCTCTGGGATCCACCAACTGTTTGGATTTTCAATTTCTGAAAGGGGCCCCCCAGGATCCCTTTCCTGGGTCTGCTTGGGCTGGGATTAAATTCTTCTCTTTGGGTCTATTTAGACATCACAGCCATTATAGGTTTCACTTAGTTTTAATTCAGCAATCAATTCATATTTATTACATAAAAAAACCCCACAGAGATGCCAAGCGAATTTTTAAACATCACCCATGATCTTCCCATCCTTTACAACAGCACTTCACATTTTTCCATTCTACATCCTTCTGGACTCTTTTCCTGACAAGTTTATACTTTAAGAAAAAAAATGGGATTGCACGACTCTTGTCTATGACGGAGTTTATTCCTTTAGTCACCAAAACCTCTTTCAAGACCTTCAACACTTGACTCGGACGCCTTCCCTTCCGTAGTTAAGCCACGACTGGTTTAACTTGCCCCTTGTTGGGGACACTTTTTGTTTCTGTGTGGTTGAAAAGTCTCTGATGTTCCCACGGCCACAGAATCCGTCGGGCCGTGGGGAACCCCTCGTGATTTCGCGAATGATGCGCTTCCTGTTCGTTTCTCATTAGAGAGTCACACAGCTCTCCGTCCTTTCTGATTCCGGGATGCTCTGCCGTCCCGTTCCCTTGTGACATCAAGGAAGGCGTGGGCTCTTTCTCGAGGTCCTCTTGATGGCGCTGGGTTGGCCTGTGAAGAGTGGACAATCTTACGTGCCTGCCCACATTGACCAACGCCGGCTCCCCCTGGTCTGATGACCCGAGGAACAGGAGACAAGCCATCTTGCTGCGACCACGGCCCGAGACTGGGTCCACAGGTCACTTTCTGTTCTCCACCCAGCAATCTGCAAAGCATCCTGACCTTCTCTGCTCCTGGGACAGGATTTTACTGAGCACGTATCATGTACTGCACAGGGTGCTGGGCTTTGGAAACAGGTACGAATCGTCTTGTGGCGTCTCTGGAGTGGTGTCCTTACTCTTACTTATTTATTTTTCTCCTGGTAGTTGGGTCCAATTCCTCTCCCTGTAAATCGGGGGCTTTATATTGGACAGACCTTGTCCTGGTCCTATATGCTGGCTCTAGGATGTTGGGCCATGGGTCTACACTCTTCGTGCCTGTTGTTATATTATATTGACAAAATTTATTTTAGCTAGATTTTCATTGCTTTAATAAAAATACCTGACGAGAACAACTTAGAGGAAGGGAAGTTCATCTGGGGCTTCTGGTTTCAGAGGTCTCAGTCCATAGACGGCCGACTTCATTGTTCTGGGCCGAGGTAAAGAGAACATCATGGTGGAAGGGCCCAGTGGTGGGGGGGAAGCTGCTAGGCTCATGGTGGAGCTAGGAAGGAGAGGGAGAGGGAGAGAGAGAGTTGGGGGAAGGGGTCACAGGGAAGGTGCACCAGGGCAGCCCTCCCCCAGTGACCCCCTCCTCTAGCCACACCCCACCTAGCCTCAGTTACCACCAGTCAGTCCAGTCACAGTAGGATGGGCTGATTGGGCTCCGGCTCTCAGGATCTGACCCTTTCACCTGTGAATATTCCTGCATTCATCCAGGAGCTTTGGAGGGGGGCACTTCATATCCAGATCCTACCAAAACTCCACGGCACTCTTTGTGTAAAATACACAGTTATGTAGCAAGTGATTTAATAAGCGATGGCCATAGTTATTATTTACACCATCATCACCTATTGTCTAGAAAGGCTGGGATATGACACAGAGGACAGTATATCTGCAGCCGAGTCATTCATCTAAGCAACAGAAGGAGGAAGAGCTCATTAGCTCCAGAGCTGAACGGGGTTCAGGAGGAGGCTGGTTCTCGGGCCCAAGGGAGCTGGTAGGTCTAGGGGGAGACCGGGACCTGCTGCTTGTGGGTCATCAGTCCGGGCTTCGGGTGCTAGGAACAGCTCAGGAGCACACAGGGCCTCTTCTCAGCCTCCAGAGGAGGCTCAGGGAGCTCTTACTTCCTGGGGTCTTAGGTCGGTGTGTGAAGGCCATTTGAAAGAATAAGGCCTGGTGTCCGAGAGAAGTGGAGGAAAAGTGGAGGAAAAGTCAAACAGTCAAACAGTCACCAAAGGGGAAGGAAGGAATGGAGGTGGGGAGGAGCAGGGGGGCGTGGAGTAAGGAGGAGTAAGGGAGCACGTGGCTGTGGTGGCTCTTAGGGTCAACTTGCAATCCCGAAAGGAACTCGCGTGAGGATGAGATCAACCAAGGATGACAGAGTGGGGACTTGGGGAGGGCCGGGCTGTTAATGACATCCCAGACCAGGTGCATGACCCGGACTGGGAGCTTGCCCTGCCTTTGGATTTGCACCTGGACCAGGCAAGAAGTGTCGTCATCTCTAAATCCACTTTGAATAATGAGGGTTTTCAGTTATTTGCACCCTGTGACAGCTAGGTATGTGTTTACCTGTCAATTCCGTATGGGTTGGGAGTGATTTGGGCAGCAAGTAACGGGAAATGTGACGATCGATGGCTTCACGAATGGTTCCTGCCTCCTGTAACAAGAAGCCTGTGATGGGGGATGTCATCCTTGACTCTCTTTTGTACATTTTGTTCCATCCTGGGTCTTGTTGCTTCATGGTTGCAAGATGGCTGCAGCATCTACTGAGTATCATTTCCAAGCTCCAACACACTGCTTGGGGCTGAGCTTATTGCTGTCCAAATAAATTCAGGTTTGTATCCACGAAGAAAAAGAAGAGAAGCGTGTTTGGGGAACCCTTAAAGGTTGACACAGTTGTGTAGACTCTTTCCAGAAGGGGACACACACACACACACACACAACTGATAACAATGACAACCTGTGTACCTAGGTTTCAGGTTCGGGAATAGCTTTACTTTTCACCTGATGAATTCTGTGCTGCTTGAGTTGATTTTTTCAGTGACAATTTTAGCATAATGATGACAAAGGAAATAATAAGTTTTAAAACCAGAATTAAGGAGCTTCAATAAAGAAGAGGTTTCAGGCGGTCCTGGGTGCCATGGAGAGGTACAGCAGATGGAGGGATCAATAAAATAGGATGCAGCTGATGCCCAGGAGATGGTCCATTACCTAGGATGGACAGGGTCTGCTGGGGACAAGAGCCATACTGCAAAGGATGACAAGATAAGGGGTCTTCACGTGGCACTTGTCACCCCTAGGTTTAGCTTCCCTTCTGTGTGATCGTCCTCGGTGGGGTGGGGGGCACACTCATTTCCTGTTCTCGTGACACCCCCAGCACTGGGCATAGTGCAGGTTGGATTTAGAATCTGCGTGAGCTCATCTCAACTGTATTGCACCTACTAAGACCCCTTTTTTCAAATAAGGTCACATGTATAAGTACCAGGGGTTAGAATTTAACCTATCTTTTTGGGGGAGACCCATTTCAACCCACAACACACTGTCTTGGAGGAACATCACACGGACACCCCAGATCCCAATGGATGGCACTGACAGAGGAGCCGCGTGGGTGAGAGGGAAGGGCAGGAGGCTCAGGGACTCGGCCACACGGTGTGCAGGAGCCGTGATGTCCCCCAGCTGGGACCAGAGAAGGCCCTTCCTGTCCAGGCTTGCTGGGCAAGGCGGTGCCGGCCTGGACCCCCCCCATCCCACATACGGGCTCACCACGCTGTGCTGAGAGTGGGTTGAGCACCCGCGGGGACCAAGTTCCAGCTATGTGAAGAGCCCTGAGCCAGCTCTGAACTTGGAGGTGCTGACTCCCATCTAAGTCACACGCCTAAGTCTCTGGACCCCTGCAAGCCCACCTAGGAGACGGCTTCCTCTGAAGTTCCTCAGGATTCTTTGTGGATCTCATGGAGAGGGGTCAGGTTCCCGGAGGTGAGTCAGGATGTGGGCCCGTAGGAGTATGGGTGCAACTATTAGGCTCCTACCTCCTTCCTGGGACCAGAGTTCAGTATATTTCAATTCTATCGAGTTATTTCACATTCATGAAAGTACCCATTTTGCATGTGACTTTCCATGGGACTCAACCTTGTTGAGGACCTAGAACGTTCCTTATGGAAAAATTTCCTCGCTGCTCTTCCCGGCTCATCCCTAACCCTTTCCCTGACCTACGGAGCCACTGAGCTTCTGTCTACAATGACATAGCGGCTTTTTCTTCCTAAGGGTCTCCTACAGATGACCCTGAGGAAGACGCCCCCGAGTTAGGCTTCTTTTGCTCCGAATGATGCTTTGGCTTCTTGGTCTCTGTTGCTTGGGTTTTGGTTCATCTCTATTTTTTTTTTTTTTAAATTTTGCCTGAACAGTGTTGTCTTTTACGAATCTGAAACAATGTGTTTATCCATCCACCCGCTGAGGGATCTTTTATTTGAGAAAATGTTCAGGTCACAGAAAAGCTGAGAGACCGTGGCTCTACCTGGATTCCTGGGAACGCAGCCGATACCAGGGTTTTCAGGGAGGAAGCAGGTTGTGTGTTAAGAGATTAGGTGGTAGGAGGACTGAAGGGCGTTTGTGACCCGGTGGAATAGACAATGTGGCCGGCCCGGGGCCCTCATCTCCTGAGATTCCTAACACCCGCTGTGTGTGCCGCGCTTACAGGTCACCTCTAATGAATTGGACACGGCAGATATGCTGGGCCGTCACTTCAGAGATTAGGCTACAAAAAAACATACTACTTGTGTCTTGGAGGCTCTGTCTCTCTCTCTCTCGTCCTATAAGAAGCCAGCTGCCGAGTCCTGAGTCAGCCCCAAGGAGGGGTCGATATGACAACGTTGGAAGCCGTATTGACAATCATGTCAGTGAGCTGAGGAGAGCCCCCTGGTTGGGCTTTCTGAGGAGGACTGAGGTGAACTGCAATCTCCTGGGAGACTTTGAACCAGAGGCACTTGGATAGGCTGAACCCAGAGCTTCGATGCACAGAAACCACCAGATCATAAGTGCGTGTTCTGAGCTGCTGGGTTTGGGGGTCATTTGTTCCGCAGCAGTAGGTGACCAATACACACAAGAGCAAGTTATCGTGGTTGTTGTTATTTCTCATCACCACCATAGACTTCCTCCTTCCCTCTGAACCCCAGGTTTAGCAGAGCCTGGGGTGCATTCCGCCATGCAAAGATGGCCTCAGGACCTTTCAAGTGCTTGCTTTCATTTCTTCTTTAACCCTCAAAGCTTCCCTATGAGGGGGGACAACACTTGTCCCTCCCTTACTGTCTGGGACTGCCAAGGTTGGAGGGGAAGAGGACTCTAAGGTAACTGGAGCTGGTGTGGAAAGCCCCTGGGGAGTGGATCCAGGCAGCAGGATTCCAGTGTCTGGGGTCTTGACCACGGCACCATCCGGATGCCTTGGAGACCGGCCTGCCCGAGCCTTGGAGACCGATCATGCCCCTTCCTGCCTCCTCTTCCCGCCAGCCCCCTCCCCCCTGGACCACTCCGAGTTCAGCCACTCCCAGGCTGACTTCCCTGTCAAAGATGCCATTGGGACTCCCTCAGCTGAGACCTTCTGGTTCCTCGTATCCACTCTCCCGTCCTCTCCCCTCCCTCGCTTCCTGTCTGTCTCACGATTCTCGTCCTCCAGTCAAGCAGAAGCTCACAGGGCTTCTTTCCATTCCCCACCCCCAGACTCAAGAGTTAAAAGCAGATTCCAGACGCAGGGAGCGTTAGTTTCCATCGGAGGGTGAGCAAGGTGCCAAGGACTCAGCCCCCCAGTTGGGGTCAAGGAACAGCAGAGGAGCCGCCCTTTGGTCTCAGACCCACGTTTGAACGGTGGTCCTGCTGCTCCTGGCCTGTGAGATCCTGGCCGTGGGGCTTCTTCTCCGAGTCTCTGCTTTCTAATCTCTAAAATGGGGGCAAGAACCCCTCCATCAGAGGGTTCAGTGAGAGGATCAGTCTGGAACAGACCCTGGCCTGGTGTCCCTGCTCCATTGACCCTCATGATCCATGTGGCTTCGTCCGTTCATTGTAAGCTCTCCGCTGTGTCTTCTCGAGAGCCTCGTCCCCTGGGTCAACTTGGAGAAGGGCGATTCCGTGATAGGACTGGGCCCATCTCCTCTTTTGATCCGTGAAAGGCTAGGATCATGCAGAGTTCTGAGAGCGTGGCCGGCGGCCGTCAGAGAAGCCGGTCTTGAACTCCAGGGCCTTCACTTATTAACCAGGCGACCGGGCTCATTGCTAAAATGGGGTCCATAATGACTGCAGCTGGGTGCCTCGTGGTGAAGGTTAATGGGGATAATGAATTCTTGGACAGTGTTTCACAGGACGCTGGTCCATGCTGATCCCCAACCAGAGCTCCTCTTACCATTCCTGTAGGAGCACAGAGAGGATGAGCAGCCGCCCCACCTGCAGCCTTTAAAATCCAGGGCATCGTCTTGAGCACTTTGTTAGCACCTGCAGGGTGCTCACCCTCCGGCCTTGCCTTGGACAGCAGAGGCCCATTCGGATTTGCACAAGGCTCTTCTCCCCTCTCATCCTTCGTCTCCGGGGGGTTTTCCTTTTGCATTTGGGTTTCTATTCATGGCTCCTTGCCAGAGTCGTGGAGCAAGAATTCTTACTCTTTACAGATTTTCTTCCCTTAATGGTCCTGCTCTGGGCCGTCACCCCGGGTGCCCTCCCACCTCTCCTGCTCCCGGCAGCTGGCAGGAAATGTTTATAGAAGAAGCTTTTCTTCCTAATAGCCTCCTAGGCTGCAGTCCCTGAAATGAGAGCCTTGTTAACCAGAGGACTCTGGGCTCCTGATTTATATTCCAGTCACACAGAGGGTGGGAGGGTTACAAAGGGAGGAAGAAAACACGGATGCAGCC
The DNA here is from genome assembly GCF_047511675.1 of Marmota flaviventris. Classification (NCBI taxonomy): domain Eukaryota; kingdom Metazoa; phylum Chordata; class Mammalia; order Rodentia; family Sciuridae; genus Marmota; species Marmota flaviventris. The sequence goes on along the minus strand of NC_092516.1, from coordinate 12,779,591 downwards.
GTGGACTAATCCCAACCCCCTCTCGGTAGCTCTTCATGGCCTAGATGCTCAGGATGCCTTCCAGATCTTTAGTATTTGACCTGTTGTCTTGGGTAACATGGACTCTCTGTGCCTCTTGTGAATTTGCTGAGAGCACAAGGAACCGTTCCATCCTCCTGCGATTTCATGTAAGAAAGACACTCGTTTCAGCAGAAGTGTTAATGTCTCAGTACCTTGTGGCTTTAGAGGATGGCCAAGAGCCCTCTTTCTGTCACTCCAAACTCTTATTGCAGGGGGGTGATTAGGCAAAGGTCCCAAGACACATAGGTAAAAACCTTTGGTGGTCAGAATTCTAGCTTGGAGCTGGGGGTGGTGGCTCACCCCGTAATTCAGCAGCGTGGGAGGCTGAAGTGGGGGGGATCGCAAGTTCAAAGACAACCTCAGCAACTTAGTGAGGCCCCAAGCAATTTAGCAAGACCCTGTCTCTAAAGATAAAGGGCTAGGGATGTGGCGCAGTGGTTCAGCACCCCTTGGGTTCAATCCCCAGTACCAATAAAAAATAAAAGAATAACATTGGTGTCATAGACGCAGAATCTCTACTTTTTAGCTGGGCCTTTCACCCCCCGCCCCATGCAGTGCTGCAGTTCTGTGGGACAGGGCTTGCAACAGTGGCCACGATGACCCCCTGCCTCTGTGCACATGCCCCTCTGCAATGTGACTTTGTGACTCTTCCTATTTAGCAGTGCAACCTGTTTCTTCATGCTTGAGACCTGACCATTCTTGTGACCTGTGTTGACCAATGTAGTGTGGCGGGGGTGACAGCGTGTCCACTCAGAGCCTGTGCCCCAGCAGACCTTGCAGACTCTCACCCAGTCTCTTGGAGCCCTGCCCTGCTACCATGTGGACAAGCCAGAGCTGGCCTTCTGCAGGATAGAAGGCCACGTGCAAAGGGACCAAGGGCCTCTTAGGCCAGCCAGGACCTAACCGCCCAAGCAGTGGACCCCTGAGAAGAGATGGGTCCAGCTAAGAACCAGAACCACTCAGCTGAACACACCCCCAATTGCTAACCCAGAGAATCAGGGCTAAATAAATGCTCACTGTCTTAAGTTACTAAGTTTTGAGGTGATGGTTTGTGACACAGTAAAGCTCAGACAGATTCCTGTGCAACTGGGTATGTCTGTGGACTGAGTTTCTGTAAAAAAATAGTGTGTGTGTGCGTGTGCATGTGTGTGTGTGTGTGTGTGTGTGATAAAACTGGGAACCCTGGGGAGCCAAACTTTGCAGTCTTCCCATCTGTCTCAGTCAGATATGACTACAATTAAGCCGCATAACAAACATCCCCATAAATCTTGTTTATGACAAAAACACTTCTTTTCCTCACTCCTAGGTCTGCATGTGGGCTGAAAAATTCTGTGGGGCTCTGTTGGCTTGGCTTGGCTTGACTCCAGGTTGCTCTAAGTCCACATTACATAAGTGTTCTTTCTGGGACCAAGGGGACCTAGAGTTTGCTCTTCTCAAGGTAGATGGCGAAAGTGTAAGAAATCAAGCCAGACCACAGAAGCACATATAAAGCCCCTGCTTGTGTTGCAACCACTGACACTAACTGGCCAGAGCAAGTCACATGGCCAAGACTGACATCACGGGATCAGGAAGTGCATTCCGCCTGCACCAGCAAGATAGTGAAGATGCAGATATATTTATGTTAAGGATGAGAGTAAAGAGCTGAGAACACCAGTTCACCTCACCGAGGAAAAGGGGTGCTTCATTTTTTCCGAGCTCTCACGTAGGTCTGAATAGTTTTACTATTCAAGAAATCATTGACATTTCTTGTTAGATTTGTTGCAAGGCACCGCATTTCCTTTTGTTTAAATTTTACTTAAAAATGACACATGCACATGTAGTGAAAAGTTCAAAAAGCAAAACCAGAGGATTTAACAGTGAAAAAAGAATGCTGGTCCTTGTTTCCTTCCACAGATGCCAGTATTGACTTTTTTTTTTTTCCTGGGGTATTCTGTGGGCACACAACCAAATATCTGCGTATGCTTAAAAGAACCAAAATGTTATCATATTATCCTTCCTCCCCTGCACCTACCTTTTTTTTTTCTATTTAACAATAGATCTTAGGAGGAGTTCAATTTCATTTCAGCCAGGACTATTTCGCTGTGTTCAATGACCGTGTTGCTTTTCATTGAGAGGCTGTGCCCTGATGGATTGAAACTGTAGCACAGCGAAAGACATTTGGATTATTTCCATTTGTTTGCTCCTATAACCCAGGACTCATTAAATATCCCGGTACATTTACCTTTATGCACATGCCTAAGTATATCAGCATGTTAAATTTCTTCCATAAAAATTGCCAGCTAGGTCAAGGGATAGGCTTCCCAAAGTTTGATGGATAGAGACTCTCTGTTTCTAAAAAGAAAGGATTCCTTCTGGTCGCTCTACAGACATTTCTTTATTTTTCCTGTTCTCTTCAGATTCTTGCTCTATGGTGTCTTTTGGGGGCTGAAAGAACTGAATAAAGCAACTGAAAACTTATTCCTATAGAACCTCTTGGGACACTCTTTTGAGTAGCATCCTTTGAATGGCCCACAGTCCCCAGTTTGAACACGGGAAGACTTTTGCAACACAAATTATCCCTTTGATGAACATATTGGAGGAGCTTTGAACGTGGCTTTCACAAACACATTGGCTGAGGAACTCCACGCCGCAAGGAGGATGATTTATATCCCCGAGAGAACCCAGTAAAAAATGTGCACAATACCCTTTAATTTGATCTGCTTTCCCTGTAGCCCCTAAATATTTAGGGCAAATAGAAAAATAGTTCTGATTTACAATCTCTATAAAAATTTTAAACAACCTAATAGGACATTTGATCATGAAATTGCTGGAAATAATGTCGGCAGTACTCAGCCGTATTTCTCCTAAATGGCCTGTAACTTCAGTGCACACCCCCAGACATGGATTTTTTTTTTCCTCCCCGCTAATAACAATCTTATTAATAAAAGAATGATTTTCCTTACTGATCCTCGGCAGCTGTGTTCCGGGTGCCTTTGTTCAATAAAGGTAGAAATAATAACTGTCAGTCGGAAGAAAATGGGCTGGGGTTCCCTGGAGAAGCCGGGGAAAGAGATCTTTTATTAAATCATATCAAATTGTGTTTCTTGTTTACTTTTTTTTTTCTCCCCATTTCAGTGGTATCTGCTGGGTTTTGTAAACCGCGTCTCCCATTTGTCAAAAAAAGGAACGAGGAGGCTTGGGTGTTTCCGAGGTTAAATGCTGTGTGATCCATCAGGGTGATAAATTTGACATAGTTCACTGCCGTAATGACATTTCCGAGTTTGTTTCTCTTTTGACCCCTGCTGACTATGTGCTCCGCTGTGCAGGGGCTGCGTAGAGAAAGACACAGGGACCTGTCTGGAGGTGTCCCTGGCCCAGGTCCGGGGCGTGTCCTGGGATAACATCCCTCCTATTTTCCTCTGAGGATCCGCCCTTCCCTGAGCCTAGGGCAGGTGGCCTTGGGGGCCTGATCTGTTCCCAGAATCAGGGGAGGACACACACAGTCAGACGTGGGCAGCTGTCGCTCAAGCTGGGCCAGTCTCACCCAGTGAGAATTCTGGGACTTTTGTTACGACCACTGGGAAAGGGAGCAATCTCTTATTTTTATTGGACGTTCTAAATGGGCTCTTGGTTCTCTTTCCTTTCCCTGGAGAGAGAGCCCTTAGGGGAACCCAGGGCAGAGGGTATCAGGTGTGAGACGGAAGGAAGCAGGTTCCTGATGATGTCTCTTGGAGTCAAGTCCAGCCATGACTAAAGTCTGATCTTCAACGAGGCCAGCTAACCACCTTTTAAAATTGTTGTTCTAATTTGTTATGCATGACAGCAGAAGGTCACTGTCTACACAAACGGAGCACAACTCTTCATTTCTCTGGTTGCACGAATGGTGTGACTCTACATTGTGTACAATCATACGTGTTCCTAGGGTCATAGTGTCCGTCTCATCCCACCATCTTTCCCACTCCCATACCCCTTCCTTTCCCTCCCTCCCCTCTGCCCAATCCAAAGTTCCTCCATTCTTCCTTTGTTCCCCCACCCATTATGGATCCGCATCCACCTATCAGAGAAAACATTTGACCTTTGGTTTTTTGGGATTGGCTCACTTGGCTTAGCATGATATTCTCCAACTTGATCCATTTACCCACAAATGCCATAATTTCATTCTTCTTTAAGGCTGAGTAATATTCCATTGTGTATATATACCACAGTTTCTTTATTCCTTCATCTATTGAAAAGCATCTAGGTTAGTTCCACAGTTGAGCTATTGTGAATTGAGCTGCTATAAACATTGATGTGGCTGTGTCCCTGTAGTAAGCTGATTTGAAGTCCTTTGGGTATAGACCAAGGAGTGGGATAGCTGGGCCAAATGGTGGTTCCATTCCAAGTTTTCTGAGGAATCTCCATACTGCTTTCCATATTGGCTGCACCAATTTGCAGTCCCACCAGCAATGAATGAGTGTGCCTTTTCCCCCACATCCTCGCCAACACTTATTGTTGTTAGTATTCTTGATGACTGCCATTCTGACTGGGGTGAGATGAAATCTCAGTTTTGATTTGCATTTCTCTAATTGCTAGAGTTGTTGAACATTTTTTTCCATAGATTTGTGAAGTGCATACCTTCTTTGGTGAAGTGTCTGCTCAGTTCCTTTGCCAACTTCATATTTTGCCTCATTTGGTTCGACTTGGGTTTCTGTGATTTGCCTCCCAGCGAGTCCTGGATACTTGTGTCTTCCGACTCTGAGTGGAGTTCGTGTGGAGGAGAATGTGGTCACAACTGCTCCACCCATGTCCATAAGGTCCGTGTGGGACCAGCCCTCTTCCCTCCTGGAGTGGGTGGCCACTGCTGTGCCATGCACTGTCATCGGGGCAGAGTGACTGCGCTGCACCACAGTCCTGGGCCGGCGGATCTCCTGCCTTCCTGAGCACTGTCATGGCTGAGGTTAGTCACAGCTGCCCTGGCACCATGCTCTCAGGCTCCGGTATGTCCTGCTAGGCCCTGCCCTCCTCCTTCTGCCCCCAGGAGCTCGGTAACTCCTTCTGAAGGCGTCACACTTCTCTCAACAGACACGGTCCCGCTGAGTTTCCAAGTCGACAGCTCCTGAGAACTTTCTTCCCGCTTTGCGTCTCTAAGATCTCGGGCCACTTCCAGCTCCTTCCTTGCCTTGCTTGACGTAGGTATGACCTTTCTGTGGGGGAAGAGGAGACGTAGACGGGCATGGACTATTATATAACAGTACAGTGTGCCCACTGCCTGTGGGATGCGGTGCTTGGCCTCTGTCCTCTCCTGGCATCTTGTGTTTTGCATGATACCCAACACTTTTTAAGGGCTAGATGCTGTCAGTGTCTCATCAAACAGCATCTAATTTAACTCTTGTAGAAACAGAGGAAAGACATCTTTATCTCTATGTATAAGTGAGGCTCAGGGAGGCTGAGCCATTTCCCCAGTATCATACAATGAGGAGAAGGCAGAAGCCACAGTTCAGACCATTTTCTTCCCACTTTACATGTAAGCAAATTTAGAATTGGGAAGGTTGAGCAAATTACCCAAAGGTCAGGAACTAGCAGTCATGAAATATAATCCTATATCCTGAAATTTTCTGCTTCAATTGAGGAGTACTTGCATTTCAATATAGGTAGGTATATCAGTCAGTTTCACGTTACTACCACAAAATACCTGAGGCAGCTAACTCAGTAAAGAAAAAAGGTTTATGTAGCTCACAATTTGGGAGGTTCAAGTGCAAACAGCCCAGAGCTGACTTGGCAAGGTCCACCTGATGGCACCAATGGCAATGGCCAGGAGCATATTTTTTAGCATAATGCTCATACCTGGAACTACAGCAGAAAAAGGGGACTGGCCAGGGTCTCATAGTCCTTTGTGAGGACACCCTCCCAGTCTCCTAAGAACCTCCCACAAGTCCCCACCTCCTCAAGGTCCACAGCATCTCCTAATAATGGCATCCTGAGGACTATGCCTTTAAAACCTGAGCCTTTGGGAATATTTAATATTCAAACTATAGCAATAGGTCACACAGAAACAGGAAAACAGTTTGCCACATTTCTTAGTGGAGGATGGGTTTCCATGCAGAAAACAGCAGAAAGGTTCTTATGTGCCAACTGTCAGCTGTGTCATTCTGTCTGCACTGGAGCTCCTTAGGACTTGCAAGCAGGCACAACATTGTTTAATGGCGCTGGACGAAGCTCAGGTGCAAATGTCCACAGCAGGGAGACCTTTGATGGAAGCGGAAATGATTGCTTTCCTCCTGAGTCTCTGCTCTCTTGAGCCCTGGTCACACGGTGGACACCCTGGGTATGGAATCCTGGTGGCTTTGCCCAGCGAGAGGACCCTGTAAGGAAGGTCTGACGCTGGAGACAGGTGGCCAGTGGGGACACTTGCAGAGCTGCATCTCTGCTGGAGGGACCTGGCATCTCTGAAGGGCACCTCACAGAAACCCACTTCCCAGGACATTTCAGGACGTGGACGCCAAGCCCCGGAGCTGATGCAGCACTCTGTGCTCCAAGCCCCGACGTTCTGGTAAGTGAATGGTGAGTTTTCTCTTCGTCTTTCCGTCGAATGCACAGACCGGGCAAAAATGCAAGGCGAGAAAGAACGAGAAGCAATTTCCAGAGTCTTCAAGGTCCTTGGGGTGGCTTCTGACCCGAGTCACAGTGCAGTCACCCTCCGGCTGCTGGCTCCTTTGGAGCAGTCACTGGTGGATTAGAAAGTGTCAAGAACGTCAGGAGGAAATGCCGACTGAATGTCTCGAGAGCACATTTTGAAAGAGGGTGAAATACTATGATCACCCCGATGTACTCAGGGAAGCCGCTCTGTTATGTCATTAGTTAAAAGTCATTTTTTTTTCCGCCATGGAGTCAAGACTACATATAATTTAACTAACCCCGAATTCCACCCATCCACCCACTTACCCACCCATCCACCCACGTATCCATCCATCCATCTATATATCCATTCTTCTACCAATTCCTTCCATCCATCCACCCATCCACATATCTGTCTGTCCACCCATCCATCTGTCCATCCACATATCTCTCTGTCCACCCATCCATCTATCCATCCACATATCTGTCCGTCTATCCATTCACATATCTGTCTATCCATCCATCCATCCATCCATTCATCCATCCAAATACAGATAAATCCATCCATCCATCCATCCATTCAAATATCTGTCTGTCCATCCATCCATCTGTACATCCATTCTTCTACCCATTCCATCCATCCATCCACCCACTTACCCACCCACATATCCATCCACCCATCTATATATCCATTCTTCTATCAATTCTATCATTCATCCATCCACATATCTGTCTGTCCACCCATCCATCTATCCATCCAAATATCTGTCTGTCCATCCATTCACATATCTGTCCATCTGTCCATCCATCCATCCATTCATCCGTTCACATATCTGTCTGTCCATCCATCCATCCATCCATCTGTACATCTTCTACCCATTCCATCCATACATACATCCACCCACCCATCCACATATCTGTCCATCTATCCACCTATCCATCTATTCATCCATCCATCCATCCATCCATCCACCCACCCACCCACCCACCTGTCATTCATTCATATATCCATTCTTCTACCCATTCCATCCATCCTTACATCCACCCATCTACATATCCATTCACTCATCCATCCATATACACACCACCTTCCATCTATTCATTCATTCATGCATCCATCCATTGATGCACCCATTTTTCTACCCAGGCCATCCATATATCCATCCACCCATCCACATATATGTCCACCTACCCACAAATCTATACATCCTTTCTTCTATCCCAACCATCTGTATAACTGCCTACACACCCATCCATCTATCCATCCATCCATCCTCCCATCCACTCAAGCATTGATAATGGGCCGGGCGTTTTTCAGGGCTACCAATGCTTGGTTCTCAGGAAATTCCAAGACCGCACTTTTTGCTATGATATGATTTTGGAAGGTAAATTTACTCTTGAGATTTATTTTTTGTTAAGGTGAAGCAAAATGTAGTATTGAGTTTATATAGATTTTGACTGTTATATAACAGTACACTTGGCTTTGAAAATCTTATGCAACTTATGTGGGAAAAGATGGTCTAAGGGTACAAGTTGCTGTATCATGCAAAAAGATGGTTTGTGAAAAACAGATTTTGTTGAGGCTTTGTTTTTCATTAGGAGCTGTGAAATTGTTGAGCTCAAGTTGTTTTGCTTGGTCAGGTGTTGCTAGTCAACTAAAAATAAGTCTGTATCACTGAATATCTTATATTTGAAGAAAACTTGGATGTGAGGGAAGTAATTTCACGTTCTTGCATTCTGCTGTATTACACCACATTGAACACTAGGGGGCTCTCTGAACAGAGTCACCCACCACTAGTTCCAACTCCTCCCTCACTACTAAACTGCTCTGTGGCCTTGGGAAAGTTCCTTGCCCTTTCTGAGACTTAGTTTTCAAAACCATAAAATGGAATAACAATGGCCTCTCATAATGTCATTGTGAGGATTACCTGGGATGATGCACATAAAGCAACTCTCCCACCTTTTTTTGGGGGAGGAGTAAAGTTGCCACTTAAAGGGGCACAGGTTAGTTCTGTTCATATCCCTTAGCCTGCCAGGGCAAAGCAAGATCCTCACATTTTTATTTTTTTGCAAGAGCTGGGGATAGAACCCAGGGCCTCCTGCATGCTGGCGGGTGCTCTACCCCTGAGCCGCATCCCCACCCCGATTCCTTTTTAAATATTTTCTCTTCCAATCCCATACAAAGAGAAATCGAACTCTTCTATAACATAAGAGCATTCTAATGTGTGGAATAGACATTTCCCAATTCTCCATTCATATGTTGATGTGGACACATGTAAATAATGAATAAAATATACAGAGTTGCTTTATGGTTTGAGGCCAAAATCGAATCCCCCGCTCTTCCTGCACTCCGTAAGGTATCTTTGAAATCTTTTTGTGTCACTCTATGTAAACTGAAGTCACTGAATTCTGGCGAGGACCTGGGAGTCCCTGAATGCATAGCCCACGATTGCTTATCCATTCCCAGAGAGGGACTGTGTAGGGACACCAAAGTCTTTGTTGTCACAAATTATGAATGTCCTTATGCATAATATGTCCTTCTGGTTTTGTGGCATTTGCCAGCTCTGTTTTAGATGCTGTGGACATCCTCTTACAACCGACCACTGTGTTATCTGTGTGGGTGAAGTCCTTTTCTGAGCACAAACCATAATTTTAAAATAGTCAAACGTTTCATGTTTCTCCATTAGGGTTTGTTCTTTTTAGATCTTGCTTAAGAATCTGCCCGATCTTGAAGCCGGGAGGACATTTCCTACATTTTCTTTGATGACTTTTATAATTTACCTTTCACATTCGTGAGAAAAGGAACAAATTCAATTTCATTTTTTTTCAACAGTGAAGTATTTGCCATTCCCCCGAAATCTGCAGAGTGATACATTCTTTTGCAATTGGATTATGGCACTGAAACTCCTAGGTATGGGGGGGTGGTATTTCAGGAATTCTTTGCTGCTTCATTGATCTAGTCTCTGTTCCTAAGACTGTGACCCACTTTTGAAAATGTCTATGACTTAGCCATGTGTCGTGATATTTAGTAAAAAGAATCCTTCCTTTACCCCCATTTTTTGAAAATCACCTTAGACAGTCATACCTTTTTGTATTTCCACGTCCGCATACATTTTAATATCAGTTTGTCAAACAACTCAACATCCTGCTGGAATTTTGATTAGAAGTGCATGAAATTCAAGGATCAGTGTTGAGGGAAATTAATATCCTTATGCGTTAAGTTATTCTATTCATGAAAATGGTGTTCATCTTAACCTATTCAGACCTTCCAAAAAGGCCTTTGTAAAAGTTTACTTTTCTCTAGGAATCGCCGTTGTATTCATTTTTAGATTAATTCCCAGACATGTAATTCATTTTTTGTTGGTATCAGGGTTTTGTTGTTGTTGTTACTTGTTTGTTTTGAAGCACTGGGAATTGAACCTAGGACTTTAGAGATGCTGGGCAAACGCCATACTGCTAAGCTACACCCCCAGTGGTTTTGCTAGAGTGTGTGTGTGTGTGTGTGTGTGTGTGTGTGTGTGTGTGTGTTGCGTTATAGTTATACCTAACATTGGGGTGTATTTTGACATAATTATCCAAACATGGAATATCATTGGCTGCAATTCAGTCCTCAGTACCTGCCCTTCCTCCCCTCCTCCCCCTCCCTGTGCCTTTCCCCTAAAATGGTGTTTTTAGCACTCTCTGCCATGCCTGGCACAAAGGGAGTGTTCAGTAAGTGGCACTCTGGTTTTTATTGTAGCTATTCTAAGAGAGGAGAGGGGGAACAAAGAGGGAAGGTGTCCAAATGTCTCCAGGTACCGTTGGGATATGCCGGAAATAATATAGGTATAGAGTCAGGCACAAGCGGGCTCTGGTTCCCCTCGACCATTAGCTCTGTGACCTTGAACGTATCTCCTAACCCTCCAGGCTTCTACTGCGAGACTGATGTGCGTGCCACCGGCAATCCAGGTGTGGTGGGAAGAGGCAACCAGGGCGCGGACTAATAATGACCACAGTGACCGACACACAGAAGCACTCAGAATCCAGTTCTCTTTTCGCCCCAGTGAGACAAGAACTTTGTCCAAGGTCATTTTCCTCACAAAACAATCTCTTTTTCTTCATTTAAAACCCACTTCCAAATTTTACCTGTTCTGGCCGGATGGATACGGAGAGCAGGTGCACGTAAGAAGAGTTAGAGCCCCGCGCGGTGGTGCGTGACTGTAATCCCAGCGGCTTGGGAGGCTGAGGCAGGAGGATCGTGAGTTCAAAGGCAGCCTCTGCAACTTGGGGATGGACTTAGCAACCCACCAAGATCCTTTCTCTTAAAAAAAAAAATAAGTTAAAGAAAGAAAAATCTACTTCTCCAAGCATTCCCTTTTCAGAGACTTTGCCTTTTTTATTTTTGGATACTGGAGATTGAACTCAGGGGCACTCAACCATTTAGCCCTATTTTGTATTTATTTAGAGACAGGGTCTCACTGAGCTGCGTAGGGCCTCGCTTTTGCTGAGGCTGGCTTTGAACTCGAGATCCTCCTGCCTCAGCCTCCGGAGCTGCTGGGATGACAAGCGTGCACCACCACACCCGGCAAAGACCCTTGTCTTTTTATCTCTTGTTGTAAAATCCTTCAGCACTATAGACCCCAAGGTGACTCCACTTCACCAGTCCCTCCAGGTCACTCCAAGTCACTCCAAGCCCATCTCCCTCAACGGTGATTGGTTCAGGGGTGGGCAGGCCCGTGTGTCTCTGGGCCAATGAGATGCTAGGAGGGACTTGGTGCGGACTTCCAGCAAAGGGAGTCCGGGTCTCCTTCCAGAACTTGAACTAGAGACCACCCAGGCTGTGCTTGCTCATCTCCTGTCAGGGAGGGGAGCCAGCCTCGGAGGAAGCCCACACTGTGGTCGGGGGAGGTTGGGACAGGCCCAAGGGCCAGACAGACCTGAGTCCCTGATGTCAAGTGGAGGGAAGTCCAAGCAAACCCGAGGTCTCCTCCTCCAGCTCCCTCGTAGTCACTGATGCTTTTTGTGATGTGGTCAGTGTGGATCGGGTGCCCTTTATTGGCAGTGCCCAATGTTGCAGTAAATTTAGTAAATTTGTCTTTGATGTGAGCCTGCAAGTAACGGTGCTCAGGAAATGCCAATGGTGAGCGCTAACGTGGAAATGGCACTGACCGCAGGGTGCAGGTGTGCACCATCCACCTGCTCTCAGGTGAGCTTCCCGACACCCAGGTGAGTGGGCTCCCTGTTATCTGAGGCTGAGTAGGCTCCATAGGCTTGGGCTTGAGTAGACTGGTAAGTGATCCCGTTGCAATAAGAACTCGGTCTTTTAACTCCTATTTCAGTGCATTTTCTAATATTCGAAGTCTTCACTAGACTCTGAGATCCTTAAGGATGGAAGCTACATCTTCATATTTTGGTCACTATAATGCCTAGCAGAGGTGTTTTTTTTTCTCTTTCTGTCTTTTTTTTTTTAATTGGAGCAATATATTTAATTTTGTATTCCCCAACGCAATTTTTTTAATTCTTTGAATTTATATAATGATTATGTGGCTTGTTCAGATTTGGATGTATGAAGATAAAATTCATGTTTTCTGATGAGTTTCTTTTATTGGAGCACAAGTTTTTAATATAAAACTGGACTCCTAATGTCTATTGTTTCCCTTGCATGAAGCTACGTGACACTATTTAGGTAATTCGTGCCATTTAATTTGTGTTAATGAGGGTCAGCATGACCATCTGGACTATAAAATTAGGCCACCTCTTGAGGAAAAGAAATTACTGAACATCCGAACCCACGATACAACTTTCCTTTTAACAGTATTTATTTAATTATGGTGTTGAAGGGTAATCTGATCCTTCAAACAGCCTGTTTCTCAGTGGTCACCCATAAATGTCACAAGACTAAGACGTAACCACCTGCCTTGCCAGTGGCTCTCGTGGAAAGACAGCGGGAGGGGCTCCTTCTAAAGCGCATTGACAGTGTCCAGCAGCGGAGGTATCCCATGACACAGGTGACGGTCCTGAATGGGTTTTTGCCCCCCCAGCGTCCACCTCCAGCCTCCCAGAGGAGAGTGACAGGCAGGGATTCCCCTGTGAAGGTCATCTGCCTGGCAAATTCTTTCAGACCTGGAGGAGGAGGGAGTCGAGCAGAAAAGGCGGACGAGGTGGTTGAGAACTGTCATCCTGGGTGCCCCTGGGAGCCATCTGCACTCAGCGCGTAAATCAGGTTCAAGGTAAACCTGGTTAGGGAGACCCTCGGTGCCTTTTGCTTCTCTCCCAGCTACTGAATTCTGACGCAGGGTCGTGGGTTTATCAGTGATGGGCTCCATAAATCCAGTTTGCATCTTCTGGGGGCGGCACTTGGGAAGCTGTTTGGTACCTTGAAGGTCCTTGTCCAGCTCTGGCCTTGAATCTCAAGAAGGCCCAGCAGCACTTCAGACTCTGGATTCTGAACATCACCCTCGTTGGGGCCCTTCATGCCCGGCCGGACTTCCAATGACAGCCCTTAAAGCTTAGCTGAGGAGTCCCTTCCCACCAGGCTCTGTCATTCTTAGGGGGAGTCCTGGGGACATGGCAGTGGCTGTATTTGTCACTGGTTGTTTCTGTTGCCTGGTGTCACTTTGGTAAACTGTCCCACCTGTGCTGCTGGGCTCTCTGATGGTGCCTCTGACTGTGTCACTCCAACCTCTGGCTTCAGAGGTGGGTCTGCAAACCAGGTGGGTGGATTCAAGCTCTTTTCTGGGACTCTGAGTCTGGCCTGGAGCTGCAGGTGGTGGCAGATGATTTATACAGCTGTTTAATTGATGTGATTCAAACCCTTAGGTTCTCTTCATTTCCATGACCTTCCAAATATTCCTTCTGTAAATATTAGTTCTGACTTGAGAGTGTTCTTGTAGATTTCTGACACTTGCTTTTCAATACCTCAAAGTTACCCAAATGTAGATAGCACACAATAGTGCATTTTATTATTTTCCAAAATGGAAATATCTTTGCTGAACCTTCTAATAATAACAATGTTGATGATTAAAAATATGTTCTCATTAATCATATCTTCCTATTAGCATAGAGAAATAGTAGCTAATGTTACTGAGCATTTTCTGTTTGCTGAGCTCAGTGTTAGGAGATGATGTAGGACACTACAAGCTTGGGCTTTGCTTGGGTTCAAATTGTGGCTCTATCAATTCCTGGGTTGTGTGACACAGAGTAAGTTACTCAACCTCTCTGAATGTCAGTGTTTTCATTTGGTAAGATAGAAATAATAATATTAATTTATAGGGCTTTTGGGAAGCTTAAATGACATACATTTAAAACCTACCTGGAATATGGTAAATACTCAATGCATGAAACCCCTTATTACGTGTTTTGAGTGAAAAAGAAATGGGATGTCATGGGACTGGTAAATTTTCCTAAGGCCACACAGTTTGGGGGACAGTGTGAGCTGAGATTAAGTACAATTGTGCTTATAAATTACCTACTGCAGAGAGAATGCTCTTTATTATTTTATTTATTTATTTTTGGTGCTGGGATTGAACCCAAGGCCTCACACATGCTAGGCAAGTGCTGTACCACTGAGCCACATCCCCAGGCCCAGAATGCTCTTTAAATTGTGGCTGTAATTATTCTTTTAAATAATTTTATCAGTCCAGATTTGGGAGGCAAGTGGATGGAAACGGTGCTTGGGAAAAATTAAAAGCAGTTTTTAGGCACTGCCTCCTTCCTCTGCCAAGATCCTGCATGTGTTCTTCCCCACTCCCCTCAGAGTCCCCGATGAGTCTGCTCCAGATAATCCTACTGCTTTGCTAAGAGATAACTGAGCTATTAGCTGGTGTTTAAGATAAAGCCCTTCCTAGATCCTTTGCTTTTGGGGGTGGGGGAGAGGTGGGGGATTTCAGATGCCCTCAATGAAAGCATTTATAGGACATGGCTATCTCCGCTGGGGGAGACCCTGAAGATGTCCCTTTGGGGTCTCAACATCTTGCTTCAGGAGAACAGTATGGCGGAACAAGACTTCACACTTTTCATTTCTGTCGTGTGTTCAGGGGATGTGTGGTTGCCATGGCTGGGGGAAGGGAGAAGGTCAAGGGCAGATCCTTACGGAATTAGAATATTGGAATGCAAGGGTGTATGTGTGTGCACAGGCAGGCAGTCGGAATAAATAATTTATTAGGAGTCAGCTAGTGCCTTTTGGTATTATATTACTGCCTATTATTAAATTCTGCTTTCACAGTACTTCTGAAAGCTTTGCATTCATTTCTCCATTTTAGGTTAAGAAATTGGGACTCCAGTGAGTACTGGGGCCTCGCTGAGTTTCCTTATCTAACCTCCTCAACCTGCTTCTTTGGCTCTAGCGGGACTGCTCTTCCATTGGCTCTTGTGCCTAAAAGAACCAGCCAATTGGAATACGCCACCCCCTCTGGCCACTGTGATTGGCTGAGAGATAGACTTAAGAGACCAATGAGAGGCAGGCTCGGGGCCTCTGCGGGAGATGCAGGAAAGGGCTCTTTTTCTGACTTGGGATGCTGAGCGGTCCAATGCCAGCAGGAGGATCCGCGGGCTGTGGTTTCCAACTGGAGATAAAACCAACACCAAGGAGAGAGGGGTGGAAAGAGAAAGAAGGGTTCCAGTCGGGTTCATTGGAGTCTCTGATTCCGACATGCCTGAGAAGCCCGAATATCCCTGGACTGTCCAGTTTGTGAATTTGAAGATCCCCTTCTAAGTTTTTTATTTATTTATTTTTTTGCGCTGGGGTTTCTGTGGTTTGCAATGAAAAGAACCCTGATGAAAACAGGCGCAGGAAGTATTCTGGACGTTAGATACCCACCCCTAGGAGATGGCATTCGGAGGAGGGAACTTTGGGATGTAATTAGGTTGAGATGGGGTCCTGAGGGTGGGGTTCAAAAGATGGATCAGTGTCCTTCTAGGGAAAGCAAGGGAGCAGAGCTTTCTCTCTCTGCTGTAGGAGGACACAGGGAGAAGGTGGCCAGCCACAAGCCAGGAAGCAGGCTCCCACCAGGAACCCCGTCTATAGCTCGCACATCTCAGGTTTCCAGCCTCCATAATTGCAAAAAATAAATGTCCAATCTTTAAGCCATCAGTTCATGGTATTCTGCTAACGAAGCCTGAGCTTTCTAAACGGAGGGGATCAGTGTCTTGGGAAATGTCACACAGCTAGTGGGCAGGGGAACTGAGATTTGAACACAGGGCTCACTGGCTCTGAAGTCCATACAGCTTCTGTGGAAGGGTGAGCTTTGACGGGAGGAGAATGGATGGAGGAGATGCCACTTCAGGTTCAGCCTGGAGAAGAAACACTCGGTTTCTAGGTTGTTCTCCAGAAGAACCAGAGCCTACGGGGAGGTGGGGAGGAAATAGGCAGCTTTCAAAGTACAATCTCATCTGTTTCACCAGTTTCCTGAGTCCAGCGTGGCCTGAACTGAGGTTGCCAAACTAAGTGCAAATTCCCCTCTTTTTCGTGCTTGCTATGTAGGAGGCACTGGGCTAATCTCATGATGAGCATCTTCTCATCCCATTATCCAAGATCCTCAGAATTTGATACTATTATCTATGATAAGGTCCTCACCTCGCCCTGAGGTCCAGAGAGGTTGTATCATTTCCCCAGAGTCACAGAGTCAGTGGAGTATCTGGGACAGAACCTCTTATGGACTGACTTGTGTTCTCCCCAAACTCACTTAGAAACCCTAATCCCCAAGGTAACTGCATCTGGAGCTGAGATCCTTCAGGGAGGTAATGAGGGTTCCATGGGGGTCATCAGGGCGAGGCCCTAATTCAATAGGACTGGTAACCTTATAAGAAGAGACACTATAGAGTGCTGTCATCACCCCCACCCCCACCCCATATGCTCAGAGAGGCCAGGGGAGCACACCGTGGGAATGCGGGTGACTCCAAGCCAGGCAGAGAGATCACATTGGAACCTGAATTTTCCAGCACCTTGATCTTGGGCTTTGCTGCAGTCCGGCTGCAGCAAAATAAACGGGGGGTGACGAGCAACTTGTGTAGATTGATACAGCAGGAGAGGGAGCTGTTTATTATAGGACAACAGAGGTATTTATACATTCCACACAGCTTATCTTAATTAACATAAACTAGATACAGCAGTCAACCAATAAGGAATCTCCAAACTTATTGGCTCGCTGGCGTTACTTCACAAACCACTCCCTCTGGCAAAATGCCAGGTGCCATCCTGACTTGTTTACAGACCTTAACAGGGCTTCTTGCCTCTGGAAGGGTGAGATAGTGAGTGTCTGTGTTTTAAGTCACTCAGGTTGTGGGTTTGTCATGGCAGCCTGAGTAGGCTAACACAAACCCCTGGCCCACATCTCATCTCCTTAACTATCCCGAGTGGTTGCCCACATCTGCCTACGGTGCCCACAGATTTAACATTAAAAAAAAAAGAAGAACTTAGAGTCACTTGTCTGAGGGTGGGGCCTCCTCAACTGGGCTGGAATTAATTCTAAAGTTGTAAAGCTGGAAGGATAAGTACAAGGTCATGTCTGCTTGACTGGATGCTTCTGGAACCTTCCGGCAGGTGCCAACTCGTGTTTTCAGCTCCACTGTTCTTCCTGTCCCATGGGCTGGAATCCAAAACAGCCCAGTCTCATCAAGGAAATACAATCAAACTCTTTACTCAGAAAGGGACGGCTTTGTTTCTGTCTAAAAGGCCACATGGGGACCTCAGGAGTGACTCTCTTTGCAGGAAGAGGGAAGGGCAGTGGGTGGTGGATTAGTTCCTTACAACCCAAGGACGGACTGACGGACACACGGTGGCAGACCCAGAGTTTTTTCTTTCTCCAAGTCTCTCCCACAGAGAAAGCCTTTATCCTTGTAGACTCTTCCTGAAAATGGGATTGAAACATGGCGAGAGCCCCGCTGCCGGGTGACATTTGTTATATGCTCTTATGTGGGAGCCGGGAAGCAGGTGTTGAAACCCACCGTGGCGTCCTCCTCGCGGGGCCACAGAGGGGCAGCAGAACACTCTGCCTGCGGCTCTCGTGCTTTGATAGCTGGGTGGGTTGGCAAGAGGTCTGTGCCACCCGGGCTTCATCATAAGTTTAAGGTTGTTCTGTTCCGACTCACTCCCTTTGTGGTCTAAATAAACAACCCTATAAAAACATGGGGAACCTCCATTTTTTTCCAAGAAACTCCTGCATGGAAGCCTTGTTTCTCCCCCTTTGAAAGTGTCAACCTAGATTCCAACTTAATTCTGGAAATTATAGGTGGGGGGGCAACCATTGTTTCTGAACTCTGCGTCATGGCGCAGGTCGGGGAGGCTGTACGTGCCTCGTGTAATTGGGATAAGGATGAATCTAAATATTTGAATCAGGGCATCTCGACATTGAGCACATGCATGGGAGTCACCTGGGGACATCTCAGGAAGTACTGGCACTTGGGATTTTGACTTGGCACAAGAGATTTTGATTTGGGTCTGATCAATGGAACTGTCTTGTAAGCGAGCCAGGTGAGGCTAACTGGAGGACCACTGCTTTAAACCAATTTTAGGGTTCAGCATGTTTGCCCTCTGCTATGGGGTGTATGTGATTTGTCTATAGAGGTTTGACACATAGTGTCAGAAGTTTTGTCCCCAGTATGGTGGATTAATGTGGGGTGGGACCTCAGTGCAAGTTATGCTGTTCATTTAGGGCCCTGTGAGAAGTTGAAGTGCTCATGGAACTGGGGTTAGTTCCTGCAAGAATGTTGTTAAGATGAGATCAAGATTGCTCCTCCTCACTCCCTGGCTTTGGGTCTGCTACGTGATCTCTCCATTTGATATGCACTTCTGCCATGATGCCATCTGCCATGTCGTGACCCAGACAAGGGGTCTTCTCACCAGAGAACAAAATGGTGGGTTCATACAACCGTGGACTTCCAGCCTCCAAAACTGTGAGCTAAACAACCTTCTTTTTTTTTTATAAGTTACCAAGCTTCAGCTATTTTGTTATAACAACAGAAAACACACCCTTAAACAGCTTAAAGAAAACAAATAGTATCTACGTTGTATAGATAAGATGTATTAACTGTATTATCTTGGACAAATTATTTTACCTCTTTAATAAAAGTTTCCTCAGCTTCTTCTTTTCTTTACTTTTTTTCCTTTCCTTCTGTCTTTCCTATCCATACCATTTGGATGGTAGGAGCTTCTAACTCATAGGGCTATGTGAGGATCAAATTAGGCAAATTAAGTGTCAGGCAGAGAGTAAACATTTAATAAATATTGGCCATTATTCTTATTACTACATTTTTATTACTGATTTTCAAAACTCACTGGTGGCAGATAACAGAAACTAGTTTTACTTAAACAGAGGTCACATTCACCAATCCATGCAACCAAACCAATGAAAGGCTAGGGGTGGTTCTGGCCTTTGGACAAGTAGGTCCAGGGACCCAACCTCTGGTGCCGGGGATTGAACCCAGGGCCTTGTGCACACGAGACAAGCACTCTACCAACTGAGCTACGTCCCCAGCCCACCAGCCACTCTTTCTTGGTCTCTCTCATTTCTGCTTTTCTCTCTGACATCATTCCCGGGTTCTGGGGCCGGCTTTTCTGGAAGAGGCATCGCTCCAAGCTGATCTGGCCCACATCCTATGACCAGATAGGAAGAGGAGCTTCTTCTACCGGTTCCCATTGGACAATATCTTGAGGAGGGACTCCTGAGGAGGGGTCACGTCATCTGCTCACGATGGGCCTGAACGCTGTGGCCAGGGAGGTGGGCCTTCCTCGAGGAAGCGAGGGAACGAGGTGCTGAGAAGTAACAAGAGTCAATCCTAATCATCCCGACCGTGTCCCTTCAACAGATGCGTATGAAGCAACCACGACGGTCCAGACGTGGCTCTAGATATTGCTTTATAAGATGAGGAATGGGCATCGTATTTTAAAATAATATTGAGGTACAGTTTCCTACAGTAAAATTCACCCTTTTATGGGGATGTAATTCAAATACAATAAAATCCGCTCTTTTTAAGATACATAATATTTCATGTCTTTTGGTGCCATTGTAAATGGTAGTAAAACGTGAGATTGGGAAGGATTAGGTCTCCAACTTTGTTCTTTTGTGAATTCAGACAAATACATAAGCCATGCATCCACCACCACAGTCAAGATATAGTCACCCCCTTTCTCTACCCGCTGCCCCTGTGACCACTGATCCGATTTCCATCTCTATAGGTGGCCTTTCCCAGAATGTCCTTTAAATGGAATCATCTAGCACATGGTCTTCTCTCACTTGGCAATCGAGACTCTCATGAGTTTCTTTCTTTGTTGTTTTTTAAATGTATTTTAACTGATATATAAAAACACAAAAATCATATATATTAATGGAGTACCATGCAACATTTTGATTCATTAGTAAAATTTACACTGGGCTACACGTATCTAAATCCTCAAGCATTTATCATTTCTTATGATGAAAATTTCAAAATCTTTTCATCTAGCTTTTGGAAATGTATATTATTATTATTATCTATAGTCACCCTACTGTGCAATAGAGGTATTTTTTTAAATTCAACTTCCCATTGTGTGTTGGTAGTGTCTAGAAATACAATTCATCTTTTTTTAAAAAAATTGTTTTAATTAGTCATACATGACAGTAGAATGCACGTATGCACTTTGATATAACTTACAGAGATGGGATATAATTCCTCATTTTTCTGAGTGCACATGTTGCAGAATCACATGGGTCACATCTACACATACAGTAATAATGTCTGTTTCCTTCTACAATCTTTTCTATCCCCACACGAGATTCTAAGTGATGGTCCCCTGTACAGGTGTCCCCGTCTGTTTACCTGTTTACCAGCTGAGGGACACTCGTGAGTCTCCAAGTTTGGGATGTTTATGAAAAAGTTGGCAAAGATGTGCGCACAGAATTTTGTGCAGACATTTTTATGTCATGGGTGAGTGTCCAGCAGAGGGGTCTCTGCTTTGTATGGCAAGTGCGTGTTCAACTTCATAAGATGCTCTTTCCAAAGGGCAGCACCACGCTGCCTTCTCTCTCACAGCGTCTGGGAGTGACGGCAGGGTCCCATCCTCACCCACGGGTGGTTTTGTTAGTGTCTAGAGAAACCCATCCTTGTAGCTGGGGGGTGGCGCCTCACTGTCGTTATCCTCTGTGACAGATTATGTGAAGCTTGTTTGGGCTGCTGACTGGCCACGCACATACTTTCTTTGGTAAAGTATCTGTTTGAATTTTTTCCCCTTGAGTTGCTTATTTTTTATTATTTTAAATTTTTAAAATATATTTTGAATGTAAGTCCAAAAATCATGTATGTGCTTTCTTTCTTTGGTTACTAGGGATTGAACTCGGGGGCACTCAACCACTGATCCACATCCCCAGCCCTATTTGTATTTTATTTAGAGACAGAATCTTGCTGAGTTGCTTAGGGCTTTGTTAAGTTGCTGAGGCTGGCTTTGAACTTGTGATCCTCCTGCCTCACCTCCCGAGCCTCTGGGATTCCAGGTGTGCACCACTGCGCCCGGCTATCTGTGTGTTTTGGATATATTTCCTCTCATCTGTAGCTTGCCTTTTTCCCCCCTTAACATTGTCTTCTGAATAGCAGAATTTTGGTCTAGTCAAATTTATCAATTTTTTTAAATTCATGGTTCAGGCTTTGGATGTCACTATATAAAACTGCTTAATGGAAGATTACAAATATTCTCCCTTTTATTTAGAAATTTTATAACTTAAGTTTTATACTTGGGTCTAGGATCCATTTGGAAATAATTATTTCAGGTTATGTGGTGGAGGGATTCATTTTTTTTTTTTTTTGCATATGGATGTCCAATAATTGGTACAGGATCATTGAATTGCTTTTTTTCTTGCACATTTGTGGAAAGTAAGTTGACCATGTTTGTGTGGGTCTACTTTTGGGTTCTTAATTCTGCTCCAGGGACCTATGAGTTGGTCTCATCATCACCAACACCATTGAGTCTTGATTTCCTGTAGCAAGTCTTGAAATCAGGTAGTATGAGTTTTCCAACTTTGTTCATCTTTTTCAAAAACTATTTTTGCTATTCTAGTTCCTTTGTCTTTCTACATAAATTTTAGAATCAGATAGTAGGGTACCACAAAAACATTCTACTGAGAGTTTTATTGGAATTACAGTGACTGAATATATACTTGGGAGAATGGGTGATTTAATAATGTTGAATATTCACAGTTTATGTTTCCATTTATATATGTTGGTGTTTGTAGTTTTTAGCATACAGCTTTTGCATGTGTTTTTGCTAAGTGCTATGTTTCTTTTGGTGCATGTAAAATTTGAAATCAAGAAGTACAAATCCCCCAACATTCTTCTTTTTCAAAGTTATTTTGTCTCTTCTGGGTCCTTTGCTTTTTTATATACATTTTAGTATCAGCTTTCTGAAATAAAGTCTGTTGGGTGTAAATGTATGCATATATAACCAGGAATCCTACTACTACTGCCATAATTATCTTACGTAGAATTATGATGCACCAATAAAAAGATGTTTTTTAGAAATATGCTGGGATTCTGATAGGAATGGTGTTTCTATAGACCGACTTGGAGACAAGGGCTATTTTTAATAATTTTGAATCTTTCAATCCATGAACATGGAATGTCTTGGCGTTTATTTAGTGACTTTAAATTTTTATCTGCTATTTTTTGTTTCTCTCAGTATATAGGGTTTGCATTCCTTTTGTTAGATTTATTCATAAACATTTATTATTTTTGATGCAATCGTGAATGAAACTGTCTTTTTCATTTTTCTGATGGTTCTTTGTTGGTATATAGTATACAACTGGTTTTTGCATTCTGATCTTTTATTTCTTCTTGAGTGCGTCTTGTAAACTTGTGTTTTTTGAGGAATTTGTCTAGTTTATGTAAGTTCTTGAGTTTATTGATGTAAAGTTGTTGATAATATTTCCTTGTTATCATCTGAATGTCTGTAGTATCTGTAGTGGTGTCACCTCTTGAATTCTTTTTTTAAAAAATCTTTTTATTTATTCATTTATTTATTCATTTAATAAGTTCCTGAGAATCAAACCCAGGGCCTCACACATGCTCAGCAGGTGCTCTACCACTGAGCCACAACCCCAGCCCCTTGAATTCTTGACATGGATAATTTATATCCTCTCTCCTTTTCTCTTGATCAGTCTGACTAAGGGCTTATTAAGTTCATTGCTTTTTTTTTAAGAACTGACTTTTGGTTTCATTAATTTTTCTTTAGTATATTTCCAGTTTTCATTTCACGGATTTGCTATTATTTTATTACTTTCTTCTTTCTGCTAGTCTTGAGTTTTAATTTATTTTTATTTTCTTGCTTTTTTTTAAAGGTAGATGTGTAGGTCATGATTTGAGATCTTTCTTGCTTTTCAACCTAAGAATTTAATGGTACAGTGTTCCCACTTAGCACTGTTTTATTGATGCCCCTCAACGTTACTTTTAAGGCTCTTTTGTGTGTACATATACATTTTGGATGGTTCAGCCTTCCTGGTAAATTGATTCCTTCAATCATTGTGCAAAGTCTTTCTGATAATATTTCTCATTCTGACATATACTTTGGTATTAGTCATTCAAAACTATTATTTTAATTAATATGTGGTTTTAAACAGTGTTAGCATGGTGTGTAGTTTTTCATACTTTTACATTTAACCTAACGACTGCTTAGTGTTTAGAGTGGGTTCCTTATGGGCGACCATAGCTTGATCTTGTTTTGTAAAAACCGATCTCTTGTCTTTTAATGTGTGTATTTAGACCATTTACACTTAATGTTGTTATTAGTGTAGTTTGATTAAAATATAACATCTTTCTAGCTGTGAGGTTCATTTTCCTTGATTGTCTTGCTATTATACATGGATCTCCTGCAAATTCTCCAAATGGTATCTGTTGACCTGTGGCAGGGGAGAACTTCTTCCCTTCCTGCAGCACGACAGTACTAGTGGAGTCTCCAACAGGGGTGAGCTGTGCTCACTTACTGCCCTCTTACCTAGGTCTCAAGTGGCAGAAGCAGCAACGTGGCAGACTGAGAAGATGGCCAGTTACTCCACAAGACCCTCAGTGAGTGCTACCCGACTAGTGTGGTAGATGTAGTCATTACACTCACTGAGTATAGAAGAGAAAGCCAAAGATCAGAGAGACCAAGAGACTTAACCAAGATCACGGAGCAGCAGAGCCAAGATCTGGGTCCGGGTCTGTCTAACTTCAGGGTTTAAAGTCTTAACCACCATCTGGAAAGTCTATAGATAAATAATTTGAGCCTATACACGAATTATCTTAATCCAAATTGTTATCAATATGCAGATTGAAAGATATAATTACATTTTCCACTTTGTGAGGGTTGGTCCCTTGAAGGTAGTTAATAAGAGCTTGGCATTACCTGCTAGAATGTCTATGATAAAAAAGAAGGAAGCTAACAGGGGTTGGTCACATTGTGGAGAAATTGGAACAATTACATCGGTAGAAATGTAAATCATAGCCATATGGAAAACAGTATAGAGGTTCCTAAAAACAAAGAAACAGAAAACTCCAAACTACCCACTGGGGACTGTGTGCTGTACTCCTGTAATCCTAATAACTTGAGAGGCTGAGACAGGAGGATCACAAATTTGAGGCCAGCCTCAGCAACTTAGCAGGGTCTTAAGCAAATTAGTGAGACCCTGTCTCAAAAAAATAAAAAGGACTGGGGATGTGGCTCAGCGGTTAGTCACCCCTGGGTTCTGTCTGCAGAGAGCAGAGGGGTAGTTACCTGGCACGCGGGGCTGGCTATTGAGGAGGGATGGATAAAGTACAGAAGACTTCAGCCAAGTTCAAGAGCTGTCTCGTACCATCTGGTGAGAGCAGTTAATAACGATGCATTCTTGAAACACTGGAGTAGACCTTATGTGTTGGCATCACAAAAGCAAAAAGATAATGACGTGAGGGAATGTCTATGCTAATTAGCTGGGCTTAGCCATTGCCCAATGCATCGACTTCAGAGCATCGTGTTGTGTGTGATAAATAGGGGCCGTTTCATTTTTCAATTAAAAAAATAATTAATTCAATTAAGAAGGAACTTGACGTTGTTTTGATTGCCTTCATTAGAAGTCCAGTAATTTAAGAGAGACAAGGGAGCGGAATGGAGTTGAAGACTCTATCAACTTGTACTGATGACTTGGCCCAGGGACACGTCGGCTAATTTGCCTGTTTCTTGGGTCTGTAGAGCAGGGTGCAGATGAGGGCCTCTGCAGGGAGAGGAGCTCCCTCCGTGAAGGGAACGGGCGGTTTAGCTGAGTGATTCTGACATCTGCTAACTGGATAAGTACACGGACGCCACCAGCTCATTGCTGTACCCTGGGGACTTTTCTTTCAGCCAATCCTTGAACAAATAATGAACCCGCTGCAGAAATAAATTATGGGGAAGCACACATCCATCGCTACTTCCCTAATTCAGAAAAAAAACCCAAGCTTTTCTTTTTCTTTTTCGGTTCTAGGCTGTTTCTTGTCATGCATAATATAGCAAATTAATTAGTGGATCTGGAGGCATTTTGATAATACAATTTCTCCCTCTTGCTTGAGGTGAATCATGTTCATGCTTCAGCCACTTGGATATTATTCTTCCATGTTTGAAGGAATTATGTTATCAGGTGATGATTATATTGCACACTATCTGATTCTAATTAAACCAGAAAATGGCAGCATTGTGATTAGAGCAGAATGTGTCACGGTCTGCTTTCTGCACCCCTGGCTGCTCCGGCCCTTTTGTGAAGCTTTTCTGAGCTGTGCAACTTCTCTGAGGCTGACATGGTCTTCCTCTGCTTTAGACCGCATCTTCTTGGACCTGCTTTGTCTAACATATGATTTTTTTTTTGTACCAGGGATTGAACTCAGGGGCACTCGACCACTGAGCCCCATCCCCAGCCCTATTTTGTATTTTATTTAGAGACAGGGTCTCCCTGATTTGCTCAGGGCCTCACTTTTGCTGAGGTTGGCTTTGAACTTGTGGTCCTCCTGCCTCAGCCTCCAGAGCTGCTGGGATGACAGGCGTGCACCACTGCGCTCGTGCTAAGGTGAAGATCTGTATACATGGAGTCTGGGAAAGACCGTGTTCACACTTGCCTTTTAAATCGGAAGCTCGATGCCCAGTAGTGACGGTGACCATTTCAGGCGATATCGAAGGAGAAGGTGTTGTTTGGTCAAAAAAATTGTTTACATCATTTGAAAAAAAGAGAGGTCCTCGTTTGAAAGAAGAGGAACCAAAATTTGGGGAAGGGAAGGGAGAACCAGATTCAGAGATGAAAGGGGAGGTGACGCCGAGCAGGGGTCCTCAGGGCCCGAGGTTGAATTCTGGCTGTCCCCCCTTCTGCCCATCTGCCTTGCACGATAATCAGCGTGCCCAGTGGCTGGGACCCCACCCAGCTCTCCTCCTTCTCCACCATATTGAATGCAGACCCCGGGATCTGCTGGGTGGAGGGGGAAGGAGAGTCCCCCCAGACATCAGGTAGAGCAGGTCACTGGCTGTCACAGTCTCTCCTCTCCTGAGGATACAGATGTCCTTTGGACTGAGCCTCCATTCACCTTCCATGAACCTTGGGGACAAGGAGGCAGAAGAGCTCTGTAAAGCCCCAGACAGCTCCGAGGTAAAGCAGGCACCAAGCTGCAAATTAAAGGCACTTTTATGGTTGGCTGGGAAAAGGAAGTGTCCAGCTCGTTCCTTTAAACCGAGAAAGGCCAAGTGCAGGGCACGGTCCAGCCTGGGCTGCCGGCTTTGGGCCTTTGTCTCTGCTCTGCAGGGGGAAAGATGGGAAGGCTAATTGCTGGATGGAACTTTGTCCTGCTGGGATAATGGTCTTTGAACCGCGGGCCTGGTCATTTTCCAGACTGTTTTTCTTTTGGAGACGCGGACTCCCACCTGGCAGAGGAGAACTGTGTTGCTCAGGCTGGCCTCGCCCCCTCCGGGGAAGCCTACTTGTCCTCCAAGTAGTTAAATGGCACCTCTCTGTTAAATGGCACTCCTGGCCCACAGGAAAAGCCCCCTGAAAGCCTGAATCTGCTCAGGGGGAAGATGGACTTTCTGGTAACTTCTGGGTTGGAGAAAGCCCAGGGATGAGTTTCTTCTCCTCCCCCTCCCCCTCCCCTCCCCCTCCTTCTCCCCTTCCCCCTCCCCTTCCTCCTCCTCCCCCTCCTCCTCCTTCTCCCCCTCCTTCTTCTCCTTTCCTTCTCCTCCTCCTCCTCCTCCTCCTCCTCCTCCTCCTCCGTAACTTCTAGGACTCAGAAAGCAGAAGAGAACTTATGTTTTCTTTGCAGAATTTCTGCCACACCAAGAGGCAAGGCCCAGCAAGGGTCAGAGATACTTAACATGTATTTACTGGGCAACTCCTGCATCCCTCGTCCTGTCCTCTCTGCTGGGGACAGAATACGGAACACAAAAAGCAAAAGCCCCAGCCCTGGAGAATCGGGCTCCTGGTTCTGGTTTGTTTTTAGTTTCTGTTCTGATGAAGAGAGATGTACGTTGCCCAACCTAAAAAGGGAAAGTACAGTGGGGTACAGTGGTGCAGGCCACTGATCCCAGCTATGTGGGAGGCTGAGGTGGGAGGACCGCAAGTTGGAGGCCAGTCTGGACAACTTAGTGAGACCCTGTCTTAAAATAAGACTTTTAAAGAATCCTGGGAGCATAGCTCAGTGGTAGAGTGCTTGCCTCAGTACTGCAAAAAAAGAGAAGAAAAAAACAAGAGGAAAGTCTATCATGTGTTGATGATGATTCCATGAAGAAAATTGATCAAGGGAGAGAGACAAGATAAAGGGGAGAGAGGGGGGAGGAGGGGGGAGGGAGGGAGAGAAGCTTCTAGTTTAAGCAGGAGGTCAGGGGCTGTCCCCATGTTTTAATGGGGCACTCCGCTTGTACAGGATGCAGGGTTCCTTGTTCCATATCCACACACACCTAGTGTGACACACAATTGTCCACACCAATCCCTACTATCTCCCCTTTCCCTCCCCTCCTCCTGCTCCTGGTCCCCCCCACACACACACCTGAGAAGGGGAGTTTTGAATGAGGACTCAGAGGCATGAGAGTGAGCCAGGTGGAAATATGTGGGAAGAACATTCCAGAAAGCAAAACCAGGGAGTGCAGAGTTCTCGAGGTAGATGTCTCTGATGTGTTTGAGGAAGACCAAAGGGGCCAGGTGTGGCTGGACAAGAGGAGGGGAAGGTTGGACGGTGGAGAAGGGGTCATCTTAAGTTTATTTAACTGATGGCTGCTGGCAAGAGGGGAAAAAGTGGTTTGAGTTATTCCACTAGCAGGAACTTACTAGGAATATAACACCAGATCTGGGCTCTCCTGTGCCCAAGGACGTGGAGGATGACCCTGCCTTCAAGGACCAAGCAGGCTAGGTCAAGACTGAATATCAGATCACATGGAAACTGAGATAACAATGAGGCCCACGTGTGATACGTATGGAGTTTTGAAGGGAGGGAAAATTCTAGACCACTGGATGGAAGAAAAGGCTCTGGAGGAGACAGTCTGCCTGTGTATGACTCATGGCATATAATATTTGTATGATACTCATTTTTCTGCTGGGAAATTGAGAGCTCAGAGATATGTAGTGATTTGCTAAAGATCACACAGCAAGTAAGGCAGATTCTTGGAGTCCACGAGTGGCTGGTCTGTATCCCCATCTTCCCTGGGCGGTGTTTGAATTCGCAGAGCGCTGTCCAAGGTGCTGAAGGCGAGGACCAAGGTAGCTTCACAGGACTCCTGAAGTTTCCAGTTTAGAGATCAGCAGAGCGACAGGTGCATTTTGGGTGTTTGGACAGACATCAGTGACTTGATGGAGACAAGGCATGGATTTTCTTTTCTTTGCTTTTAAAATTCTTTCTGCAGTACTAGGGACGGAACCCAGGGCCTCATGCATGCTGGGCAAATGCTCTACCACTGAGCTACAGCCCCAGCTCAAGGCATGACTATTAAAGAAGACTGACTCAATTCTGCCATTGCATTACTGGCTAAATCAATTTGCTCAGTCAATGATCAGCATTTCCTTCTGGGGCCCTGGGGTAACGATAGATGTTGCCTAATTGTCTATAGATGGAATATTTTCTACAACTCCATCAATACTTTCATCTTTTTTGGGAAAAAAATGATCTCCCTTATTTTGGGTTTTATTTCTTTGTCTAAGTGGAGATGTTGAGCAACTTTTATATATATTAAATTTGATTTTTCCCCCCTTAAAAAGATTGTAAAATTTTGTGATCCAGGTAACAGGCTATGAAAGTTACCTCGTCCACGTTCTTGATTGAGCTTGGCTGATTTATTGAAGGCATTATTATGATTATTTACTGTAAGATAAATTTCAGTCCCGAAAAAGGAGGAGAGCTCGCAGAGAAGAATAACTTCAACTTTTCAGAAATAGCTTTAACGTATCAGAAGAAAATGAAATCGAACTCTTCTACAAACCTACTGAAATAAATAGAAACTAAAACAAAATAGACATAAAACCACACTCCAGCTACTTGTGACTACTATACCAAGAAGATGATGAATTTGACCAAGAATAAGAACTGAAGTTTACCAATGTTGTTGACTTCAGCCATTTTCCTCTCATGATTTGAATGCCAACTATTTTTTTATGCTCTAGAGGATGAATTTTCTCACTCTATCCGTGTATTAGTAAGTGGAAATATCCTTTTCTTGAGATAAATTATCCCTCTCCTTTAGTGAAAAATTTAGTGGCTTTCTTCATTATTCTGGGATGGGGTGGCCTGAATGCCACTGTTGATACACGTTGATTGAAGATGCTCTTCTCCGTTGCTGGTTGGTGAAGACATACTCTTGGTTATCAAACGCGGAATGCTATTTAAAAACTTTTTCAAAATTCACAAAACCCTTGATTACATCATTTATATTTTTGGTAACAGCAATTTTCTCTTTACTCTTTTGGAAAGACTAAAACTGAAGTTTCGAAGACTAATTTTGGTTTTCAGGGCTGCTGCTTACCTTGTGTTTGAATGCTAAATTGGCCCTTATTGCTTATATGAACTTGAGCAAATTTGGATTCACAGGAGACTCAGTTTCATCATCTGTAAATTGGGAATAGTAATAAAATCGACCTTAGAGTCAATTGTCAAAATTAGCTAAATTCATGCATGTAAAAAATGTCTAGCTTGGGGCTGAGGTTGTGGCTCAGTGGTAGAGCACTCACCTAGCATGTGTGAGGCCCTGGGTTCAATCCTCAGCACCACATAAAAATAAAGATATTGTGTCCACTAAAAAAAAACCTAAAAAATAAATTTTAAAAAGTCTAGCTTATTTAATTTCCAGGATATACAAAGAACTCAAAAAACAAAACAAAACAAAAAACCCCAAATCAAAAACAAACAAAAAACAAAAATAGTCAGTAAATGGGCAAAGGAACTGAACAGGTACTTTACAGAAGAAGAAATACAGATGGTGAACAAAAACATGAAAGAAATGTTCAACATCTCTAGAAATTAGAGAAATGCAAATTAAAAGTACACTGAGATTCCATTTCACTCCAGTCAGAATGGCAATTATCAAGAATACAAGTAACAATAAATGTTGGCGAGGATGTGGGGGAAAAGGCACACTCATACATTGCTGGTGGGACTGCAAATTGGGGCAAGCACTCTGGAAAGCAGTCTGGAGATGCCTCAGAAAATTTGGAATGGAACCACCATTTTACTTGGTTACACCACTTCTCAATATTTATCCAAAGGACTTAAAATCAGGACACCACACTCATGCAGCCACATCAATGTTTATCACAGCTCCATTCACAACAGCTAAGCTATGGAACCAACCTAGGCGCCCTTCAATGAATGAGTGGATAAAGAAACTGTGGTATATATACATAATGGAATATTACTCAGTCGTAAAAAAAGAATGACTATGACTTTTGCCAATGGATGCATTTGGAGACTATCACTAATGATATCAGCTAATGCCCCGAAAAACAAAGGTTGAATGTTCTCTGTAATATGTGGATACTAACACACAACAAGGAGGAGTGGGAGGGGAAGAATAGAAGTTCTGTGGATTAGACAAAGGCGAATGAAGGGAAGGGGGGCGGATAGGAAAGCCAGTAAGTGAATCGGACATAACTGTCCTCTGCTTATCTACGAATACACCACAATGAATCCCCACATCACCTACAACCACAGACTGGGGTCCTAACTAGAATAAGATGTACTCCATCTTATTCTAACAAATAATTTTTTTAAAAGTGCCTAGCTTATTGCCTGCAAATGTATTAATGCCAAACAAATTTCATTTATTATTTCAATCCATCCTTCACGGGAAAGCGATTTTACTATCATAATTATCATAATGGGAATCAGAAGATCACCAGGGTTTTTGCTTCAGTGTCTGTGGAGGGACACGAGGGTCATTTCCCCTCTAGCACGTTCTTTCTTGGGTGATGCTGGTGGCCCGGGGACCACGCTTGGAGAAACGCTGCTGCTTCCCAACATTGGTCCCTGCTCCTCAGTTGCAGGGGGCAGGCTCCCTTGTGGCTGCAGGCTGATAAGCAAGGAAGGTCCAGCAGCGTCCCCGAGGCCATGCAGCCTGGCCTCCGGCCCCGGCACCTGCCTGTGATGGTGTGTAGGCCATCAGGACCACCCCTGCCCCTCCCAGCCCACGCCAATCATCATGATTGGCAACCACCCTGGGTCACTCCATTCTGTTGCTTGGTGGGCTTGGCAAAGTCCCAATGTCCTTTAGAGTGAGAAGTCGACTCAGGAGGGGTCCCCGGCCCCTCTGTGCAGCACAGCAGGTCCAGTGGCTGACCGTGGGCCTACCTGGAACCCACAAAACGTCATCGGAGGAGGCCGTGATACTGTCCGTCGCCCATTTCCAATTCTTCTCCCTCCATTCGTCCATATAAATAGGGTCTTGAGGAATATACGTCAATGTGCAAAGAATGCTGATTCCTGCCTCCGTGAGGCTCTTCTCTTTGATAGAGAAATAGAACCGTGCACTACCACCGAGACGTAAAGCAGTTAAGTTCGATTCTAAAACACACCGGCATCAATCATGGTACTAGATTCTCCTGCCACCGGCCCAGCCCGTGGGACACCGCAAGAGTCAAGTTTATTTTTGGTACCAGGGATTGAACTCGGGGGCACTCGACCACTGAGCCATGTCCCCAGCCCTATTCTGTATTTGTTTAGAGACAGGGCCTCACTGAGTGGCTTAGGGCCTCGCTTATGCTGAGGCTGATTTGAACTCACGATCCTCCTGCCTCAGCCTCCGGAGCCGCTGGGATTCCAGGCGAGCTCCACTGCATCTGGCCACGAGTGAAGTTCTGACGGTCAGGGGTCAAGGTTACGGATGAGCGAAGAGGGCAGGCTGGGGAGGCGGTGGAAGGTCATCTTGATGCTTCAGCTGCCTTCGGCCTTGCCCGTCGGTCATCCCCGAGCAGGGCCAGCGCCAGGCGGCTCCCACCCCAGACTCGGCCCCTGCCATCTCTTCGTTGGGCTTGGGGGAAAAGCTGATCTGCTGGCTGTGCCCTGGAGGGCAGCACGGACCCCACCCACGTGGCCAGTGTCCCCGCTGCTCCCTACGTTGGGCATCGTGGTCCAGTCGCGGTGGTCCCCGGGCTCGTCCCTCAACACACGGGGCTTCGTCCTCCCTGAGCTCTTTTTCCTGGGGTCTCCTCTCCTGGGGACACTTGCTCTTCTCACCTCGCTCCTTCTGATCGTTCATGCTGTCGCTCAACATGAGCTCCTGGGACGAGCCGCGCCCTCGCGGTCATCCTCACGACTTCACCTTGCAAGGCCACTCTGTGCGCCTTCACCCCTCTGGAGCGTTCTGGTGGCTTGGTGGGCTTACCTGCCTACTGCCTGTCTGCCTAGAGTGGAAGCCCTCTGAGCTCAGGACTCTGTATCATTCCCCAATGTTGGAAAAAAAAAATAGTGCCTGGCACTAAGTAGATGATCAGGATACTTGTTATCCAAGGGGCTCCGGGGTCTGGAGGGTGGTCGCCCCCTGTGGGTGGGTGGGAGTAGCGCGGGAGGAGGCTCAGGTGGGTGTCTGAGAAGCAGTGTCCTTCTATCCCCTGGCCTGGGTTCTTGCGGCACAGCTGTGTCCCCTGAACTGCAGGCTTGGGGTCCCTGCACTTCTCTGCATGCAGGTTCGACTTTGAGGTGACGTCCAAAACAAAATAGGGACGCACTGAGTTTAGAACAAAGGAGGGCCAAGACTTTTCAGCCTTTGAGATAGTGGTTCTCAGCACAAGGACCCTGTCCTCCCTGTCTTCCTGAACCTGGGGGGCATTTGGCCATGGTTGGGGACATTTTTTTAGTGGTCACAACTGGGGAAAGGGGTGCTACTGGAATGTGGTGGGTGGAGACCAGAGACCCACCAAACAGCCGACAGGACCCTGGACCATCCCTCCCCCTAAGGATAATGTGGCCCCCATGCCCAGAGCTCTGAGGCCGAGAAGCCCTTCTGGAAAGGAGCCATGGGAGGGGCTTCAGAGTCACTGCAGTCTTAATGCCATCCCCAGAGCTCTGGCTGAAACCGAACCCCTATTTACTGGACTCAGACAATGTTCCCTTTCCCAGGGGGTGCGTCGGAGAGCAGGAGCGGATTTCATTTGTCACCTCGTAAATCTCTGAAATGGAAAACAGGTCTGGATATTCCTCTCTCTCTCTCTCTCTCTTTCTCTCTCTCGTCTTTGAAGCCCTCTGAAGTAGGCCACAGTAGTGAGCTCACAACAAATTCCCCAGACACAATTTAAATGTCATTTCAAGACGGGGACCAGGACACGAATATTGAAGATGTAAATTGTCGGGGTCGGGCTTAGATCTTTTACAGATCTTACTCGATGAGAAAAACGAGCCCCTGCTTTTTGATCCAGTCCGTCTGCCCTCCGGGTGATTCACAAACCCAGCCAAGCGGACCCGACGGTGTCTGCCGGAGAGGACGCGGGAGGCTTGTTGGGGAGACGTTATTAGATTTCCTTCCCAGCAAGTGCCGCGTTTATGATTCAAAAACTGAAAACAGGTAGGAGATTCGTCCTAGGTCAGGGTGTCCCTTGACGGTGGGAGTGACACGGTAAAGATGTATGGGCAGAGGGCAGAGTGGAGGTGACATCAGAGAATCTCAGCCCAGCGGGAGAATTCGGTGACACTGAGAGTTGATTATTCAGAAATATTGGAATTACTGGACCTGAACTCCAGGGATGGATCCTTTCCTGATGTCTGGTTTGAATCCCAGGGAATGAGTACAAATGAGAGGCAAGGAAAAAGGCAGAGATCAGGAGGAGGAGAGAGAGAATGAGGGAGGGGGGGAGGGAGGGGGAGGGGGGAGGGAGGACAGGGAGGAGAGGGGGAGAGACAGAGGGAGAGGTAGAAGGAGAGGAGAGGGAGAGGGAGGGGGAGGGGGAGGGGGAGAGGGAGGAGAGGCAGAAGGAGAGGGAAGGGAGGGAGGGAGGGAGATGGATAAACTGAACAATGTTAAATTCTACAGACTCTAGAAAGACTATTTAATCTTTTTTGGAAGAAATTATGCCTCCTATGTCTCATTTCCCAGTCTCTACCCAGAAATTAATTCTGAATGTTCCTATGAAAGCAACCTTTCTCATTCCCTGGCTGTTGCTTTGGATTTTTGACAGGGCATCTCAAAGGCTGCTATTAGACAAATTTTCATTAACTAATAAGCGAGTTCTTGGGCAAAACATGAATTTTTTTGTCATCTCGTGTGAAAATGGGGGAGGGGGGAAGCCATAATTAGGAAGGAAGTCACTAATTGTAAGGCACAACATTTGTTTGCTAAGAATAGTCGTGGAGGGGCAACGGAAGCACTGGTAATGTCGATATCAGAAAACAGCTATTAAAATACAAGCGATCGGGGCCCTTGCCCAGACTTAATGACGGCCCTCCACGTGCGGCCTGTGATTGTGGTTTGACTGGAGCATCGTGGGTACATTTCAAAGGAGACTATGGAGGGAGGCTAACTACTTAGGGCACCGTAGCTTTGAGGTTCCAAATTACAGACTCCAGTTTTAATTTCTAGAGGACGCTCTGTGAGCAGAGCTGTGCAGCTCCACTGTCAGCACAGTTATTGCTTTAGGATGGTGATGAATGGGGCAAAATCAGGACAGAGAGTGATGTTTCTCGGGTCCAGACGGTTCATGAACCAGCTCTGCATGCCAAATGTCTGGGTGTCTGACATCCGTCTGAAGTTTGCACAACTCCCTGTGATTTATTTCCCTTCCCAAGAAGAGCCTTGTTTCTACCTTCTGACAAATAGACTCCTTGAAGAAAACTGGGAAAATTCTGAAATTTTTAATGAAAGGACTTAAAATTCTGCTTCATTCCACCAGGCGGAGAGATCTAGGCCACATGTGGGCATATTTTATTCTTCCCTTTCTTCATGAATTTAAAACTGTTTGTTGACACATAACAATTATGTGATCGAGTGTTATGGGATCACACATCTGAAATGTCTGGCTTGAAATGAATTTTTGTGGATGCTTCCAAGTGGCTGCCCCCTAGATCAAGATTGAATACCACTGTCCTTCATGTCTTTTGTGATTCAACCTTAACTCCCGTGTCCTGGCCCTGGCTTCTAATATTCTAATTCCTTTTGCAATAGACTCAGTGCTTTTTAAAAAATCAATACGAACAGACTCATACAGAATATTCCCTCACTTTTTTTATTCAACATTATTTGTGAGATTTATTTATCTTCTAGTATCTTGCTACCTTTTTCACTTTTGCATAATATCCCATTATAGCCTATGCCACAATTTATCCATTGATAAGTATTTGAGTCTTTTACCTTTGAAATGGTTATCAACAAAGGACAAACATTCTTTGAGGTGTCTTTTGTGCCTTTGCACTAATTTCTTTTGGATTCCTGTCTTTTTGTGTTGGCGTATGTAAGTGTAGATATTTCATAGC
Source organism: Marmota flaviventris (assembly GCF_047511675.1). Taxonomy (NCBI): domain Eukaryota; kingdom Metazoa; phylum Chordata; class Mammalia; order Rodentia; family Sciuridae; genus Marmota; species Marmota flaviventris. The sequence goes on along the minus strand of NC_092516.1, from coordinate 12,744,113 downwards.
TGATTTGATTCCCACTTTCTCTCCATCTCCAGCTCTATATCCTCATCCACCATAGGATTCCAACATCTCCCAGGCTCAGGTCTGTCGGGATCCCTGGACGTTGCCTAGGTCCAGTCTTGGGGAAGCAGCATGGCTGGACCTGTTGTATGGTGCTCTGAGACCTTCTGGTGTGCAGTTTGGGACGTCGATCTGCCATCAGGACCCCTCTCTCCGCCAGCTCAGCCTGGGATGTAGCCCTAGTTCTTGGCGGGGTGGGGCGTCCAGGGGAGAAGGCACAGGCAGGCCTGCGGGGGCCACCTCTTGCCTTATCCAGGAGAAAGGCCGCTGGGTCTTCCAGCCCCGGGGCGCTACCTCTGCACCCGCGGGGAGTCCTGGGTGGGTGCGGACCCCTGTTTTCACAGACATCCACCCAGATGTCTCTGTGTCAAGTTTCAGGCTGGCAGGTGTCCCCAGCAGGTCCCCGGCCTCCACATAACAGACCGACCTTGGCTGATGTGACAGCTTGGATAGGAGATGTCCCCAGAAAGCTCATAAGGCAAAGCAGGAGAGATCCCAGGAGCAGGGATTGGGCCAGGCCAGCGGTGACCTGCAGCGGGTGGCTCCCGCCTCCTCTGTGTCTCCTTCCTTCCCTCCCCACCCCCACCCTCCTTCCTTCCTGTCTCTCTGGGTCTCTTTCTGCCTATTTTCTGTACAGAACCCAGTCGGCCTCTGGGGGAGTCTCCCCCCCCCCCCCCCCCCCGTGATGCTGCCCGTGGGGTGGCGATCGCAGGCGCACTCCTGCTCTCCTGCAGCTGCTCCCTTTCAACATTCTAGAACATTCTGGGAGCAGGCACCTGACCCAGGACACTGAACCCTGCGCAGGGGGACACAGTCACAGATGGAACCCAGTTGGGGAGGCCGACACCGAGTGAGAACGATGAATGCTTAAACACATTTTTTAAAAAAATTTTTTTCTCTTCTTTACACTGAATCCTCTTTAGTTATACATGACAGTTCTCAATAGGAGCATCTGCCTCTTTATATCCTGGGTCTCCCACCTTCCGTAATGAGCTCCTTTATATAGATTCCTCTTCTGCTTTAGACCCTTGCTTGCAACTGAGGACCTCAAAGCGACGAAGCTCCACATCTAAGGTTTCTGATTTTTAGTTGCTTTTTTTTTTTTTTTAAATGAGAGTGTGTGTCCGCCCAGGCAGAGTCTAGGAGGGCTGGGCGTAGGCAGGGGGAACCCTGGCTTCCAGAATTCTCTTTTCCTGCCATCTTACAACATTATTATTATTATTATTATTATTGGCTAGCAAGTGTCCTGTCTTCCAGCTACAATTTTTTTTTTACTTGCAAAATGCTTTATCAGTGTGGCATGATGACCAGCCCAATGGGCGGAGCTGTAGGATTTAGAAAACAGACAATGAGAATTGCCAGCGGCTAGAGATGGACTTACCTGTTTGAGGATGGTGTGGGGGGGAACGTTTTGACTGTGGCTCACAAATTGATTCTAGTTGCTATTTTGATTGCTGGTTCAGCCTCTGTGGCTTTGAACGATTTACCTTTTCTCTAGTTCTTTTTTTAAGGGACTTGGATGATGGCGTGTTGGGCTCCACCCCAGATATGTAAAATGTGTCTACCTACTCACGCAGTCACCTGATGAAGAGACTGCCCTGGATCCAGCAATTCCAGTTGAGAACAAAGTATCTTTCAGTTAGGATAGCACTTGAAAGTCTGAATAATTCTCTTAAGTTATTAAACTTCTCACTTGGTCTGAATACAGAGGTACACCTATAATGCTGTGGTTAAGGAAATTGGCTTTGGAGTTAGACAGACCTTGGTTTGAATCCTACATCTTCCCCTTAAAAACTGCCACCATAGGAAAATTAGTTTTCTCAATAGTAAAAGGGAGTAATAATTCTATGAGTCTACATCTGATTCTGCATTCTGCAGAATTTTGTCTTGGGGAGATTTCCCCTACTAAGTCACACACATGTGGCCTAAGTGTAGGTAGACAGATGCACGGATTAGGAAAATGTGGTATATATCCACATGGCATACTATTCAGCCCTGAAAAAGGAAATGGGTTCCTGTCATTTGTGGACACTTGGATGGATCTGGACATCACATTGTTTTGTGAAATAAGCCAGGCACAGAAAAGGAAGTATTATGTGATTTCCCTCATACATGGAACCTCAAAGAAAAATCCAGGTCCTAGAACAGGGGAGCAGAATGGTGGGTACAGAGTCCCAGCTAGATAGGATTGGGTCGCGCAGTTGTGTTACAGAGAATGGCCATGCGGGTCCACATGCTGGAATTCAGAGAGGCTGGAGGAAATGGTGTTGGATTCTTCTCACCAAGAAATGATCAATATTGAGATGACAGATGAAGTATCCTGAGTTGGTCATCACACAATACAGACATGTGCCAAACTTCACACTCTCCCCCTGACGATGCACAACGATGACCTGTCAGTTGAAAAATGAACAAGAAAACTGGTCCAGGTGGTCAGCGTTCTGCTTATCTCACCACGGTTAAGAAATTGGAAAGGTCTAAAGTGCCCCCTTGGCAGTGAGCAGTGTCCCACTCAGTCATTGTGCTGTTTCCACGGCCCTCCCAGCTTCTCCACCCCCTCCCAGCTTCTCCACCCCCCCCAGCTTCTCCACCCCCCTTCCAGCTTCTCCACCCCCCTCCCAGCTTCTCCACCCCCTCCCAGCTTCTCCACCCCCCTCCCAGCTTCTCCACCCCCTCCCAGCTTCTCCACCCCCCCCAGCTTCTCCACCCCCCCTCAGCTTCTCCACCCCCCTCTCAGCTTCTCCACCCCCTCCCAGCTTCTCCACCCCCCTCCCAGCTTCTCCACCCCCTCCCAGCTTCTCCACCCCCCTCTCAGCTTCTCCACCCCCTCCCAGCTTCTCCACCCCCCCCAGCTTCTCCACCCCCTCCCAGCTTCTCCACCCCCCTCTCAGCTTCTCCACCCCCTCCCAGCTTCTCCACCCCCCCCCAGCTTCTCCACCCCCTCCCAGCTTCTCCACCCCCCCAGCTTCTCCACCCCCCCTCAGCTTCTCCACCCCCCTCTCAGCTTCTCCACCCCCTCCCAGCTTCTCCACCCCCCTCCCAGCTTCTCCACCCCCTCCCAGCTTCTCCACCCCCCTCTCAGCTTCTCCACCCCTCCCAGCTTCTCCACCCCCCTCTCAGCTTCTCCACCCCCTCCCAGCTTCTCCACCCCCCTCTCAGCTTCTCCACCCCCTCCCAGGTTCTCCACCCCCCTCTCAGCTTCTCCACCCCTCCCAGCTTCTCCACCCCCCCTCTCCTCCCCTCCATGGAGTGGATTCTGCACACTCAAGCTTCTCTTCCCTGTGCCCTCTGCTGCCTGGTGGCCCCTGCTTCTCAGCTCTCTGGGCCTCCCTCTCTCCCTCACTCAGTCCTTCTCCCTATCCTTCCTCCTGTCCCCATCTCTCTCTGTATCCTTTATCTCTGTCTCTATCTCTCTGCTGCTGTCTCTCTACTCTGTCTCTGTCTCAACCTCTCTGTCTCCAGTTCACCTTCCTGGAGCCAAGATCAGATTCCACTGGGGGCATCTTAGACTGGGCCCCCTGGATGCAGCTCTCTCCGATGAAGATCTGCCTCCAAGGACTGGGGGGGTCAGCTTTCAGGCTCAGCCCCTTGAGGAGTGGACCCCGGGACTGGGTGGGAGGGAGGCTGGGTTTCCATTCGGTCTCAACACAGGCCTTGGCCAACATCATGGGTGCTTTGGTGCTGGGACAGGGTCTCAGAGTCGTCTCCGTCAGGCCAGCGGGTCAGATTTTACCCCCCGGCGTTGTCCTGTTGTTGGATGTGGACCTGTGACGGGTGTGACCTCGGGCCAGGTGGCTGTCTTTCATGGAGGGGGACCCCCGGGAGCTGGCCAGCTGCCTCCATGAGCTGTGAGCATTCCCAGCAGCGGGGCAGCCTCCCCCTGCAGGGAGATCGGGTGGACCCACAGTGTCCTCTGCGGGGGGTCATCCCTCTCCAGGGTACAGCTGCCCCGGGGCCACCTCAGTTGCTTCCTGTACCCCCATGGTGCTGTGACCTGGGGCATGGCCATCACCCACAGGAGCAGCCGATGGAAGGAGCCAAGGGCCAGCAGAACCTTCAAGAACCCTGGACTCTCCACCTTAGCCGTCTTGTCCCCAGCTTCCCAGAGGCCAGGGGGACCCTGTGCTCCCAGAGAGTCTTCCTGGTCAAGGCCAGTTGACCCCGTGATTAAAGTCATAGATCCAAAGAGATTCTGGGGTTGCCCTTCAAGTGGCACGACATTCCCTGTTATGTCACCCAACCTCAGAGCACCAGTGGCCAGGCACTGAGGACGCGTCCCCTGGTGCAGGTGGACCAGACCAGACGCAGTCCCTGCACCGTCTACCTGCTACTTCTCCTCCCGATTCCTCTGAAGTTTTCCTGTGAACAACTATGATTATTGATTTTTTTTTTCTGCTAAGTCTGGGTCTCTTCCTCTCTAGAAATTTGCCCCAGGAAGGGAAAACACATATGCTACATGGCACCAAAATAGCACCGTCCATCAGCCCCCGCCCCCCTGCAGTGGAGATGTGGCAGGAGTCCCATCCGTTCCCCTCCCCTTAACTGATTTCCAGGTTCAGCCTCCTGGGATGGCGTCTTGGCTGCATTTCCAAGTTCATCCTCTCAACCTTGATTTAATGCTTCCAGGGTGGTGAGAACTTGTGCTTCCCACCCACCTACTCGTGGGCATCTGGCTGATTTCCTCATCCTGGGGAACTGAGCTTCCTTAATGTGGAACCTTTGTGCATTGCATTTAGATTGTGAAGAGTGACAGGCCTGTACCTTCCCAGACCTTCTGCGAGACAGTTCTTCACCTCCGGCAGGATGGTGTTGGCAAATGGGGGAATCCAGGTGTGGCCTCCCCCTCCAGATTATTCTCTGTTAATCCCAGGATCCCAAGGGCCCCTGCTGGGAACAGCTGGGAGATGCTTAAAGCAGTTTGGGATCACGAGGTTCCTTGGCCAGGCCGCCTGGTGGGAGGGGCTGAAGGGCAACCTTCCCGCCTCCACCTTCCAAGATGCAACCCGAGAGCCTATTCTTGGAGCCGACGGCTCTTCAGCAAATGTGTGTGATTGATTTTTTCACCATCCTCCTGGACGGGAGCCAATCCTTGTTTTTGCTAAAATAGAGACGCAGGGTTATGACAACCCAGAGCACCCTCCTGGGTCACTCCTGGGCACCGTGGTGACGTGGTGACACACATTTTCTCTTCCACATTTTACTTCCCTAACAGAGTTTCTTCATATCCAACATGGACATCCCCAGTGAGCAACCCAGGTCATCTAGGGAGTCAGACATCTTAGGTCTCACCAGCTTCTTGGGGGCTATTGAAGCCACTTGAAGATAAGCGTCCCGAGGATCTAGGACCCTAGCTTTGCCCTCCTCCTTCTGGACCCCATGCATGTCCAGCTGTCCTCCAGGGGGTCCTGTGTGTGCCTGAGAGTGCTCCACTCGGTTTTCTTCATCTCGTTCTTTATTTTGGAGCTTGTCCCCAACAAGCCACGTGAGGGCATCATCTCTCTGCTGGGCTTCTGCTGTAGTGTCCCTGGACAACTCGGACCTCCTGCCCCTCTGGCAGATATGTGGGCACCTTGGGTTCCTTCACAAATGTGCCACAGTCCCTGCTGTTGTGACCCTCTGCGGCAACGGAAGGATGTCCCTCTGCCCAGCCTTGAACAGGCTCTCAAAGTACATCTTGTGCCTGAAACATCCCGGTCACTGTTTTCTCTCTCCCCACCAAGATGCAAGCCACCGAGACACGCCCTCTGGCATCTTGTACCTGGAAGCTCATGAACACTTACACGAAAAGGATCACCAGACCTGGGGATTTTTCTCCTCCGTGTTACTATGAGAAAAGGAGGGCTCCTGGGGAGGGTGTGGAAAAGCAGATCAGGTGATTCCCACCGGGTGCCGTCCATCAGTCCAGCTCCCCAGGCCGTGCCTCTAGCCGGTTGTGCGAGCGGCCCGTGGTGCAGGGAAAGGAGTGAGTTCCTGCCAAGTCAACATCGACACTGATGACACTGCGGACGATGATAAAGTCACCCGGCAGCAACAGATGGCGGGAAGAATTCCAGTCAAGCCAGGGAACTGTTAGCGACATCCACTGTCCGGGGTCTTAGCTGGTCAAACCAAACCCGATCTCAGTAGCCAACAGATAACAAGAGTGCGCTCCTCTAGCCAGAGGACGAGCCAGTCGGTCACACTGTCCTGCAAAACGGTCCTCTGGGGAGCTGCTGGCGGGGGGTGGGGTGGCCATTTCTGAGCATCAAAGAGCCCTGGGTACCCACGGAGGTCCCATCCATCAGAACCGGGGGCATCGGGCGGAATTTTCTCTCGCTCGTTGGTTTCCTTTATTAATGGAACTGTGTGGAGGTCTGTTTATGCTTTTTACATGGACGGAATCACAATGCTCTTCACAAAAGGGAGCAGATGGCACCGAGAGCTCAAGATGGGCCGATTGCATCTCTTGTAAGTGGCGCTAACAGAGCCTTGTCTCGGATGTAAAGGAACTTGAATCTAATTGCGGGGTTGGCCGCTCCAATTCTGTATAACTATGTGTTTCTTTATCTGTGTCTTTCCCCCTCAAATTGGATGCTTTTCGGAGCGCCTGTCAAATAACTCCTTTGGGAATCTAAGTGGCGTAACTGAGACTGAGTTTTAATACCACGGTTTCTCTGCCGTGGAGCGTCTAACACCAAGGCTTTCTCTATCCACATCCCCCTTGGGACCCTCCCACTGGGGAGCCATATTTGATGGTGAACTCTCTTCCTGGCCACAGGTGGTAAGGACTGGCATTTAAGCCAAAAGTAGCCAATGGGGTCACAGCCTCATATGAGCACCCTCTCTGCATATAGGATTGCAATGGACTGACCCCGTTAGCTTCTCTCTCCAAAGGACTGGAGTGTGAGGCAGGCTCAGAGGAAGTCTGTACAAGTAGGGGCCTGGTCTGTGTTCTTTCCTGGTTCACCAGGATGGTCCAGCTGGGCGCAGTGAGTGACGCAGGCCTGTCATCTTGGGAGGCTGAGAAAGGAGGATCACGAGTTCAAAGCCAGCCTCAGCAAAAGGGAGGCGCTAAGTAACTCAGTGAGACCCTGTCTCTACATAAAGTACAAAACATGGCCGGGGATGGGGCTCAGGGGTTGACCCCTCCCCTGGGTTCAATCCCCAGTTCTCCCCACCAACCCAGAGAAAAGAAAATATATTAGAAGGATTGTCCATCCTAGTACCCAGCCAGGAATGATTGACAAATAAAACAAACACAGAGATCTTACAGAGAAAATGAATCAGCATCTGTCTCCCTATATTTTCCATTTATCCTCTCGCTACTAGGGAGCCAGTTTCTTCCTCTTTCCTGATTTTTAAGTATTACGATCTTAATAGATTTTATTGTTTAGACATATTTTAGGTTCACAGCCAAATTGAATATAAGGGACAGAAATTCCCATTAGAGACCCCCCCCAACATATGAATAACTTCCTTCCTTATCAACCTTTCCCAGAGTGGCACGTTTGTTACAATCAAGGAGCACACATTGATTGACAGATCACCATCACCCAAATCCAAGTTGACATCAGAGGATGTGTTTGTGTTACACATTCTATAGGTTTTCACAAATGTACAATGACAGGGATCCACCCTCATGGGGTCACCCAGAGTAGTCTCAGTGCTCTCAAAATCCTCTGTGCTCCGTGGATCCATCCTGACCTCCCCTGACTCCTGATACCCATTGATTCTTTAACTATTGTCATAGTTTTACCTTTTCCTGATTGGCATGTATTTGGAGTTGTATAGAACATACTCTTTCCAGATTGGCTATTTTTTTATTTTTCATTTTTATTTTTTGGGGTACAGGGGATTGAACTCAGGGGCACTCAACCACTGAGCCACACCCCCAGGCATATTTTGTATTTTATTTAGAGACAGGGTCTCACTGAGTTGCTTAGCATCTCGCTTTCTCTGAGGCTGGCTTTGAACTGGCGATCCTCCTGCCTCGGCCTCCCAAGCCACTGGGATGACAGGCGTGTACCACCGCGCCTGGCTCAGATTGGCTTTTTGAATTTAGTTAGAAGCCTTGGAGTATCACACTTTGATACCTCATCTTTTTTTACACTAAAGTGCCAGTCTCTGGATGTGCCACAGGTCTTACCCACTCACCCACTGAAGGATATCTCCGCTGCTTCTGTGTTTGGGCAATTATGGAGAAAGACAGCTATCAACATCTGCCTGTAGGTTTTGGGCGGACATAAGTTTTCAAGTCATTTGGGCAAATACCAAGGCTTGTGATCACTGGATTTTAGGGCAGGAGGATGTTTGGTTTTGCAGGGAATCTCCAAAAGGCAGGTGGCCATAGCTTTTGCGTTCCCACCAGGAGTGGCTGGGAGTTCCGGGTGCTCCACGCCCTTCTCAGCATTTGATGATGTCAGTGGCTAGGATCCAGCCATCCTAGGAGGTGCGCCGTTGGTCGTGTCTCACTGTTGTTTTAGCTTGCAGTTCCCCGACACTAGGTGATGGCGAGCGTCTTTTCCTCTGTGTCTTCAGGGGTGTGTGTGCTCAGCTCTTTTGCCCATTTCTGATTGGGTCATTTGCTTTCTTATTGCGGAATTTCAAGAGTATTTTGCCCACGTTGGATGCCAGACCTTTATCTTTCTGTTTTTTGCACATGTTTCTCCCCATGGCTGGTTGGTCTCATTCTTCGTACTCCTCCTTTTCCTAGCAGCATGGTGGGGTGTCAGGGTCTGGATGCAGGGTGTCCTATGGGAGCTCCTGTGTGGATGTGGGAATGTTTGAAGGTGAAATTACAGGAGGTGAGAGCCGGAACCTGGTCAGTCTATCCTAGTCTGAATGGACTCACTGGGTGGTCACTGTAGGCAAGGTGGGCTGTGGCTGCAGGAGGTGGGTCACTGGGGACTTGTCCCTGCACCCCCTTCCTTCTCTCTGCTTCTGCACCCCATCATGAGCTGAGCTTCTTTCCTTCCCTGGGCTCTTCTTCCATGATGTGTTGCCTCATTAAGCCCAGAGCAATGAAGTCGGCCGTCTGCGGACTGAGACCTCTAAACCCCGGAGCCCCAAATAAGCTTTTCCTCCTCTCAGTTGTTCTTATCGGGTGTTTTGTTCACAGCGATGGGAAAAATGAACCCAGGGGCATCTGCCTCTTGAGTCCTGATTTGGATACTTGCTCGGACAGTCGATCATGCCACTCTGACTCTCGGTATCCTCCTCGGTGGAAGAGAGCCGTTGGGAGTCAGGGATGTCCCACGTGGAGTGAGTAGGCACCGAACACGTGGCCGTTGTTATTATCGGTGTTTTATCTTTATTTGTTTTCACCTCTGCTACCAGACCTGGCTCGGCTCACTCCATCCGGGCACAGCGGCCTCTACACCCACCTCAGGATCTCTGTCCTTCGGCCTCCTCATCCTGAAGAGCTTTGCTCCTGAGATGCCCTGGCTCTTTCCTCACCTACCATTCAGGGAGATTCATTTTTCACCAGTTCTGTGCAAAAACTGTCTAAAGGTCATGGGGTCTCCCTTTTTTTGGAGGACGCTGAGCCCAGAGACTCTAGGCTCAAGGGTCAAGGACAACGGAGGAGCCGTGAAATGGGTCTGGGACTGGACTGCTGAGGAGTCCATGGGGACTGCTCCCTGTGCCCCAGGAGCACTGTATGTGGCCCAGCTGCTAGAACTGAAGGCACCATGTAACTTGAAGCTGAGGACCTGGTGGTACCCAAGTGGACTGATGTCTGTGGGGTGAGGGGACACTCTCAGGCTTCCTGTGACATGAAATGGCATCAGCCAGAGTCATCAAAGGGAGAGTTTCTGCCAGTTCACTAGGACGGGGCTCCAGGTCAGAGGGAACTCGACGCCATCATCTCGACTCCTAACTATAAACAGAGCAATGATGTTCAGATTTAGAGATTATCAATGAAATAGATCTCCATGCCCAAGTACCCCCCGTTCACTGCACTGTGAACCATCTTCCTGCAAGGTACCTTCAGGGGTCTCCAACAGCCTCTTCCTGTGTCTCTCCTCCTTTGCTTTGTCTTCTCCACCAACCCTTCCGGAACTGCAGGTAAGTCACTTCTCTGAGCACACTTCTGAATTGCTTATCTGCTCACAGCAGGTGAGCATGAGGTGGCATGAGGTCCCCTCTGTCCATAAACTTTTAGTCACTATGCAGAGCAACACAGGTTTTTGATTCTCCCCTCACTGGATGTATGGACGGGATACTTGCCTTGGCCTCCTGCAGTTGAGTGGGACCTGCTACCAATGGGTTGGTCATGGGAGTGACATCTGTCAATTCCAGCATGGGACATTTGCCTATCTGGGAATCTTTCCCCTTTCACGGACACTGAAACTGGCAATGTTTGAGATGGTAGCTGTTCCGTGGGTCTGCCCTAAATGGATTAAGATGAACCAAGCCTCTACCCAACGACGGGACAGAACTTTAGTGAGAAATGAGCTTCCGTTGTTGTAATGAACAAGATTGGAGGCTGTTGGTTTTGTAGCCTCAACTACCCTATCGTGAAGATACCCACACCCAGTTCCTTGAAGTTGCTGCTACCAAACTGTTCAGACCAAAAGAAACCTTCCAAACACCGGAATTGGCAGATCTTTACAGGAAAAAAAATATATATATATTTTGTCTTGGCAAACAGGCTGAGAAGGAAGAGGCTGTCGCTATATTTGGAGCACGAAGCTGATGTGCTGGTGTGGAGTGTGCAGACAGATGAGTGTGCTACAGAACACCTCCAGACTCTTGCACCGACAGCCTGGTTAGGAACACTGGCAGAGCGTTAAGGTCGGCGGTTTCCTGCAGCACGTTGCGTGAGAGTGTTCACCACACCTGTGTGCACACGCGCAGACACACAGTATAGCCAAGACTTGTTTGGCAAAAAAAAAAAAAAAGGGAGCATTTGATCAAATTCCTAGAAATTAGGGATCCAACTGTGTCTGGGAGGGAAGACTGTGACTCAGGTCTTCAACCTCCCTGTGGCTCTCCGTTAATTTTGAGTCTCATGTTGTTTCATGAAATCATAAGGTTCTCAGATTCTCTCTTTTCATCCCAATTGACAGAGTTTTCACAGGCTTTGTGCATTGATCCCTTATTATGGTTGTTATTATATGATGTGGTGCTGGGGACTGAACACAGGGTCTTGCTGATGCTAGAGGCGTGTTCTGACACTGAGCGACACCCTCAACTCTCTGGATTTCTTTTTGCGTATTTTTTATGGGTGCCTTACAGTTGCACACAGTGGTGGGATTCACAGTTTCCCATGTGTGCATGCACGTGTCCTAGCAGGGTGACCTGTCCACTATCACCCCCAGTGTTTCCCCTTTCCCTCCCTCCTTCCTCCCCGGCTCCCTTTCCATGTCTCTTCCGATCTCTCTTCCATGTTCAGCAACCCTCCCCCCCCTTCCTTCCCCATTTTCCTCTCCGACTTCCACAGATGAAAGAAAACACTGGCCTCTTGACCCGAGTTTGGCTTATTTCACTTAACGCGGTGTTCTCAGGTTCCACCCATTTTCTTGCAAAAGACATAATTTCATTCTCCTGAGGGCTGTGTGTGTGCATATCTCACACTTTCTTTATCCATTCATCCATCGACAGACACCTGGGTTGGCTCCACAGTTTGACTGTCGTCTTGGAAGCTTGTTTGACTTTGTCGTACTCAGTGGAGACGATGAGGGATTTGACATGTGACAAGTCAGCTGTGAGGTCGTGGGCAAGTTGCTAAGCTCCTTCTCTGGGTAATAATCAAATGGCTTCATGAGGACTGTTAAGGTGACATCTGGGAAGGGCTGCCATGGCGTGAGAACCCAGGGAACACTCACTTCTGTTTTTTTTTTTCTCACAGTGAACAGGGGACAGCATTTCCTAGTGGTTAAACGTCACAGCTGGGCTCCAATCCTACATTCTGCTTCTCCCCCTCTCCATGTGCCTGGGGGCAAATGGCATCCCTTCCCTTTCCTTGGGTGTGGAAGGAAGTTCTGATCTATTGTGAGAAACAAATGAGATGTTGGGTGTACAGCCCTGAGCCTGCTTACACCCTCAAGGACTGGCCGTCTCTGCCGGTTTCATGATGACCTGCAGGATTCTCTTGGCCACATCATCTCCCGTCTTCTCATGGGAGTGCACGGTCCATGATCCGAAGCCCTCGCAACGACGTGTTTGGAAATTCAGGATGCCCCGGGAGTCAGACGGGTGACGTGGGGAGTAAGTCCTACGACCCACAATGTCCCACAGCCACCCCCAGTGGGGTCTGCCGTCACAGAGGTTGTGACCAGCTCCGTTCTGCGGTGAGATCTGGCACCGTTCATGCTCAGCCAGATGAGGGGTATAAATAGCTTCGTGTCAGCCCAGGTCAGGTTTCGCTGCCAAACGAAGTTGTGCCAAACTTAATGAAAAAAAAATTTTTTTTTCAAAGCTTCTTGGAATGCAGGGACCTGTGCAATCATTAAAAGCCTCTCCCGTTCTGTGTTGGAAAGTTATTTCTAGCACCGTTTCTACTTTCAGCTGGGCCTCCCCTTCCTGTCTGTGTTTTTATTTAATGGGTCGAGGCTTCCTTTGAAAACCGAGCCCTCCGCCTGTGATTCCCTGGGTTTGACTTCTCCTCTCATCTCTGTTTCTATTCCTTATTGACTTCTGGATTTTCTCCACAACTGACAGAAGGTCCCCCCCACCACCCCTCTTTTATTATTATTTTATTTTTTTTAGCTTTTCCCTCTGGTACCTTCTCTCCAGGATCCCGTCCCTTCCTGCCCTCCTCCACGGAGTCTGGCTTCTGCAGGGAGACCCCCCGCCTCTGCTTGGGCCTGTGGGCCATCTCCCACCGACGCCCTCTCTGCCCTCTGCTCCTGGCTGGTGGCCCCGGCTCTGCCCTAACTGCCACACCATCGTCATCGCCCTCCCTTAATCCCGTCCTCTCCCCTGCTCCCCTCTCTGGCCACACTCTCTTTCCCAATGCCAACACTGCCGTCATGGTCATTGATTGAGCTCATACCGTGGACTAAGCCCTTTACACAGATCGTGACGTTTTATTCTGGCCACAGAGTGCAAGGTCGGGTGGGACCGCCTGGATCCCCCTAGTCCAGGCAAGAAAATTTAGGCTGAGAGACAAAGTGACGTGCTCAAGATCACACGCCTGGTCAGCGGCAGAAATGGGATGCAAACCCTGTTGTGCTAAATCTTCGCTTTTAACCCCTGTGGCTTGAAACGAACCCCAAAGCTTGTGATTCCAGCCACTGGGCCTTTATCACCCCTGGGGCAGTGGATCTGACCAACCGAGTGACTTCATTTCTCTTCTCTTGGTGGATCTTGTGGGCTCCTAAATCTGCTCATCCCTGCCCGCCTCCTCCTACTGACACGCTGTCATTATTTAATAATCACCACCTGCCTAAGGGGGACTACAGGAACAGGCCCAATCCCAAATGTCCTGGTGCTCACAAGCCACTCGTGGGCCTTCGATGTAGTGTCTCTTCTCCTGGGCCTCGTGTCTGCCTCTGAACACACCAGCGTCACATTTTGACCAAACAGTTCCGTGTAGACTTCCAGGAAACTGGGAATAATTGAATCCATGTTGATTCTGTTGGCTAAGCTTGCTGTGCTGCAGGAAATCCAGCCCCCCACGTTTCCGGTCCGATACAACAAAGAGGGTCACAGGCTCTGCAACACAAAGAAGTGTCATCGTCACTTTCCTTTCCCAGATGAGGAGACTCTCATTGACATCACAGAGTTGACTCTCCCAAGTCCTTCCGGGTGACGAAAAGTCACACTCAGGGCTAATACCACCGCTCTTCCTGCCTGTGTGGTCTTGGTCACTAGAAACAGGGCAGACATGTTAACGAGTCCTGACTGGACTCATTGATCACGGAAAGTCTTTGGAACTTTCCTTTCTTTTCCCTGAGAAATTCCAGCAAAAGTTCCAGGGAGGCTCCCAAGAGCCAGGCTTGGGCCACACATCCATCCATCCTCCAAGGGGTCACCATGGGTGGGACGATTGAGTGTTCTGAGGTCTGGGTCAGGTGTGGAAGCGACCTCACGTGTCACCTCCACCCCCCCACCCTGTGCCTTGGGAATGGCAGGGAACTGTGTCCCCAGAGGAAGCTGTGACGAAAGCCGAAGCCGTCGGGCAGGCAGAGCGAGAGGAGGTCCGTCGGGTTGAACAACGGAACCAAGTGGGAACTGGAAGACAGACTCAGTGGCTGGGGACATTTACTAATGAGCAGGAATGAGCAAGGGCTGCTTCTCTGGTGGAAGATGAGGAAATCCCCCGAATGGAGAAAAGTGAACCCAGGGCACGTTGGTGGCACATGGAACTGAGTTTTGTGTGTCCCGTAGCTTGTGGCCGAGCTCATCTGGGTTAGGGCCCAGATGCTTTCTAGGGCCCAGGTGGGCCTGGTTCCCCTGTGCCCCTTTGGTTTCTCCCAATCCCACTGGAGTGGAGGCCAGAGCTCCCAGCGACCGGCTGCCTGTCCAGTCCAAAGGAATTGCACAGAGGGAAGTGGGTCCCTTCTTCCCCCACCCCAAGGCTTCCCTCTGTCCTTTGATTTCCTGACCCCACCCCTCCTTGTCCTTGGAGAACGCCTTCCCATCAGCAAGGCTGAAAGCGGCCAGGAGGCTCCTCAGAGTTCAGCCCCGTGGGGAGGGTGACTTGTGCAGGGCCCGGCCTGGGTTCCTTCATCTCTGCCTGAGTCAACGGGATTCTGACTGTAGGCTCTCTGCTATGTTCCTCCAGAGAGAGGTAAACTGCTTCTAAGTAATCGCTGAAGAAGGCATAAACCAGGGAAATTTGATTTGAGCCTGCAGTTTGAATCAGGAAATGCACATATAAATATCCGAAGGAGCTGAAGGCGGCAGGTTTGTGCTTTATAGATTTTTTTTTTTAATCTCAGGGTCTTCAGAATAGAAGTTGTGTCACAGCAGCTTACATCCCCCCAAGGTCTTTGCACTGTGGTCTTGTCCTAGTTTAACACTGTTAACCACCAGGCTGGTGTTTGGTTAAATTGAAGTTATATAATCAACCTGTATTTTTTAGGAAAAAGAAAAAAAAATATGCTTGAATACATACCCCCCCCTACTCCCCAAAGCATGCTGTAGGACAGAGTCTTTAAAAGAACTCCCCAAAGGAGTGTGGAATCTTTAAGTTCAACTTCTCCAATTAGAGAATGAGGAACCAGAGAGGGTGAGTCACTTTTGTTGGAGAGAGTAAGTATCAGTTAGCTTTTGCTACAGCGACAAACAGCCCCCCAATTGTAGAGGTGTTCATGCCTAGATTAGTTTGCACCAGAGCTGCAGGTCACCCAGGACTTCCTGGTCTTTTCTAGAAACAGCAAGTCTCTGGGGCTTAGTGCTCTCATGGGCCATGGCAGCTCTCAGGAGGGGCAGAACCAAACCACAGGAGTGCTTGTATGTCCTGCTTGGATAAATAGATTTTCAAACATCTGCTCACATTCCATTGGCCAAATAGGTCCCAGGGCTGCCAACACCAGTCACAATGGGGCAGGGATTATACTCCACCTAACAGGAAGCACCTATAGGCAGAGATAAACCACTATGCGTAGATCATACAGGGCAAGGTATAAAAACCCTTGCCAGGCAGCAGAAGGCGTGAGAACCAAGAAAGCCTTTGAAGCTTCTGGATTCTGCTTTTTCTTTTTAAATAATGGTCTTGCTTTTTTTTTTTGGCTCCATCTTCTCCTGGCCTCAGATTTCGACACCCCAGGTCTTCAGACTCAGATCAGGAAAGAGCCCCGTTGGTCTCCTGCCCTCCAGCTTGGAGATGACCGCTTGTAGATGGGTATATTCAGCCTCCAGGTGAGCCAATCTCTCACCATGAATCTCTTCCTATGTATCTATATCTTCCTATTTTTTTTGTGTGTGTATTTCTTGTAGAACCCTGGCCAACACAGAGGGCCAACTCATCTGTCTTCCGCTAGCCTGGGCTGTCTTTCTAATAATGAGCATGGTGCTCCCCACGTGATGGGCAACTCAGAAAGCATTTGTGGATGGGGGAATCGAAACGACGTGCTTAACAGCTAAGGATGACTGATGGCTCGGGAATAACGGGCCATCCGGAGTCCCTAGCGATGGCTCATGAAACCATTCCTGTCTGATGTCCAAACGCTGTGTGCGAGGGACCCCCTTCCCCTCCCCATTAGTGGAACAGGCCCTTGTACTCCATTGTTCTTCAAATGTAATTAGCCGCTGTGTTCTGACAGCCAACGAGACTCCGATACTTTGATAAATGACTCGTTTCTGGGAAAGGAGTATTTGTGAATACAAAACCCAACCTTCCCCCCTTACGTCTCCAGTCTCTTCCTCTTCCTCCCCAGTTCGGACTGCGCCGCAGTGTTCCCCTCTCACCTTCAGGAAGGCCAGGCTTCTCGGAAAAGGATAGCAACATGGAAATAATAGTCCTCGTTTATTGAACACCTAGTACATGGCAGGTAGATGCATTGTGTACAGTACCACGATCCCGGAAAGTAATTTTAAAAAGCCCTTCTGTTCCTGCTGCATAAAATGAATAAAGCAAATAAAGACTATAAAGAACTTATTAAAATCCCACAGTTACCAGGACGCTGAGCTAACAAACTCAGGTTGTGCAATGCCGAAGGTTGTCTTTTCCATGATTCTTTGCTCCCCTTAGGCAGTAAGTGGCTGGCCCTTATCCAGTAGCCTCTCTTATTGTTGGAATGCGTAGCTTTGGCTTTGCTGTCTTAGAAAGGAACCCCACACTTCTCCTTGCTTTAGCTTTGTTATCGCAGGTGATTAGTTTGGGCTTCTGGTCAACCTCCTGGGGGCAGTGGGAATTATCTCTTGTGTCTTACAGATGAAACTGATCACGTCACACACAGGTTGAAGTGGCAGATCTGAGCATCCAATCCAGGGGAGCTGGACCCCCAAGGCCACACCATCAGCCTTCACCTGATCGGCTCTTAGATGCGTGCACAACCCTAACCCATTGACAAAACGACGCCATTTTCCAGGCCCATGATCTCATTTGATCTCCATGCCGAGACTGATGTGCTGAATTCTTTTAGAAATCAGAAGTAATTTGAAAGATCTTCAAAACCAACTCAGATATTTTCCCCTGTCCTGACCCAGAGAGGTGCGCAGAATTTCTCAAAATTGTTTGTGATGACCCCACACTCATTAGAATGGTCTCTACCCAAAGAACAGAAAGCAGACAGCATTGGGAAGGGGCAGAGACGTCGGAACCTTTGTGTGTGGTTGAGGTTCGCTGTGGAAAACAGCATGGGATTTTCTCAAAAAGGTAAAAGTAGAATGAACTTTTGATCCAGCAAGCTGACGTCTGGCTATCTGTCCCAACACCGTCAAAGCTAGATCTCAAAGAAATATTACCATTCCGATGTCTGCTGCAGAACTACTTCTCACAGGCGAAATGTGAAGACAGTGGATGAATGCATGAAGCAATCATGGGATAGACATACGATGAAATGGTATCTAACATTTTTTGGTTCTTTTTCATTTTATATAACATTAGGATTCATTCTGACATAATTATAAAAGCATAGAATATAATTTTCTCTAATTCATCCCCAGCACCTCCCCCTTCCCTCCCCCCTTCCCTCCCCCTTCCCTCCCCTCTTCCCTCCCCCCTTCCCTCCCCCCTTCCCTCCCCTCTTCCCTCCCCTCTTCTCTGCTGGTCTTCCTGCTATGCACCTGCAGGTTTATCATGTATTTATTTTTAGTTAGTGTCTTGTGGATGAACATGGTGGTGAGGTTCACTGTGGTATATTCATATATGTATGTAGGAAAGTTAGGTCAGATTCATCTCTCTGTCTTTCCCTGTCCCATACCTCCTCCTTCCCCTTCACTCCACTGATCTTTGTTTTCTATTGATGGATACCCCCTTTCTTTCTTCCTGCCTTTCTGCTCCTCCTCCTCATTCTTCTTCTTCTTCTCCTCTCCGTCTCTCTCTCTCTCTCTCCTTCCTACACCCCTTATTTTGAATTAGCTTCTGCATATCAGAGAGAACATTTGGCCTTTGGATTTGGGGGATTGGCTTATTTGACTTAGCATGATAACCTCTTGTTCTATCCATTTACTAGCAAATGCTATAATTTCATTCTTCTTTATGGCTGAGTAATATTCCATTGTGTATATATATACCACATTTTATTTATCCATTCCTTTGTTGAATGGCACTTAGGGTGTCTCCATAGCTTGGCTGCTGTGAATTGTGCTGCAATAAACACTGATGTGGCTCTATCTCTGTAGTATGATGATTCTAGATCTTTTGATATATACTAAGGAGTGGGATAGCTGGGTCATGTGGTGGTTTCATTCCTATTTTTTTGAGGAATTTCCATACTGCTTTCCAGAGTGACTGCAGTGATTTGCAGTCCCACTAACGATGTAGGTGTGTACCTTTTCCCCCAAATCCTTCCCAACACTTATTATTATTTGTAATCTTGATAATTGTCAGTGGGTTATTTATTAGAAGGTTTTTGGTGTTGAGTTTTTTATATATTCTGCATATAAATACCTTATCTGAGGAGCAGGTGGCAAAGATCTTCTCCCATTCTCTAGGCTTTCTGTTTACGCTCTTAATTGTTTCCTTCATCTTTTCCAGAACGCAGGGACACTTGGGTCAGTGGGCAGGCCTGCCAGAGGGCGCTTATTTCAAGTCACTTTCATGTCTTGTGGAATGGAGCCTCCAAAGAGCCCTATGAGGTAACCCTGGGGGGGGGGTGTTATCAATCCCACACAGAAAAACCAAGACTGGGGACAGTTCATGGAGTGTTCTAGAAAACCTGGGGCATCGGTGATGGGGAGAAGCCTAAATCCCTGAATTCTGATGTTGGGTCCTGTTGGTGATATTGGAGGGGTAACACATGTTTAAGGGGAACCCAAGAAAGAGATGGAAGACTCTGAATGCCTCATTTTTAGTATTCTGCCTTAAGAACTTTCTAGAATACAAAAGAAAATCGTTCCATGGAGATGTCCAACCCTGACCCCAGATCCCAGGGCCAATCAGTGCCTTCACACTTGGGGGCTTCCTTGCAGGCTGCGAGACACCTGTGACATGCACATCCTCCAGGTGAAGGGACCCTCTAGGCCCTCTCCTTGCCCAGAACTAGATCTTTCTTTTTTATGCATGAACTCCAGAGTTCCCCAATGGCTTCTGCCTTAATTAAAACTTAAATTCACAAATCACTTCTTAAGCTGCTCCTGGGCAGCTGAAGCGCCATAGTCATTGTTGGGAGGTTGGGCTTGCTTTGCTTTCTTGCCCTTGGAGAGCAGTGGACACAATGGTGGACATTGCTGCCTCCTACCTCACCCCGCATCATAATCCTTGCTCAAGTACTTTGCTTACAAAAGTCTGCTTTCTGTTGTATCAGAGAGATCCATGTTCCCATTCACTGATGATCACCATTCACTGATGTGTCCTGCTGTGTCCCCTGTTCCTGTTCCCAAACTTAGTAACTTACAACTTACAACAATAGCTACGTATTTTATTCACCAATTCTGTGACTCGGGGCTTTGTACAGCAAAAATCAGAACTAGCTTGTGTGGGACCTCAAATGGGAATGCTAGCAAGGACGCTAATGGCTGGGACTTAGAATCATCTGGAAGCTTCTCCACTCACAGGTCTGCCCTTGGGCTTGGTAAAAGATGGGCTCGTCTGGGACTGTCAACTGGGAAGCCTACAGAAGGTCTCTCCTGGTTGCTTGGGCTTCCTCTCAACATGGTGGCCTTGGGGGTAATAAGACTTCTTCATATTGACCCATGGCAAGCAGAAGCTTCAGGTAGACGCTGAATGAGTTTTTATGACCTAACCTTAGAAGTCATATAGTTTTCTTTCTGCCATACTTGTACTTTATAAGTTGAGGCAGTCAGGAGCCAACCCAGATTGAAGGGGTGGGGACAGAGCTCTTCCCACCGATGGCAGGAATATTAAAAAATTGCCTTCCCATTTAAAGACCACCACGGCACGTGTTCAGAGGTCTGAATTTCTCCAAACCTTTAGCAGAGAATCCAATCTCACCTTGAAAAAAAATCTCTCCAGGTGTATTTACACCAAAAGCCTACTTCAATTAATCAATTCTAACGCTCCAATTACTCAGCTTATATTTTCAGACACTCTAATAAGCACCACAAATGAACAGGAATTAAACTGACAGTACATTACCCTCCGCTGTTACAAAGACCACACCGAGTGACTCAAGCAGGCTTCACCTTTGTGACGTGGACTCCCTCCTCTTCCTTCTGTTTAGCACAAGAGGTCCTCTCCGGACTGGGGTGGAGCTGGAGCAGTTAGGAAGCTTCCAAGAAATTGTAGCGACGGGTGCATTTCAAAAGGTTTTGGGTTGAGATCCTTGACATGTTGGGGAAGCCTTGGGTTCCTAAATCATCTGGTTCCCCGTTTACTCATCGGTAGAGGAGGCTTGAGATTCTGTAAGGACTCTTTTAGCTTAAAAAAAAAGTCTGTGATTATTCTAGAAGTATTTTATCAAGGGAAATTTTCTAACCTCAGAGCCCATGTAACAATCATATTCATTTGAATAACTCTTGCTTGCAAGAAAAACTTTTGTGTTCCTTTTATGTAAACATACCTTTTGCTCTGAATTTACATAAACCCATGCACTCATTTCTACGGAAGTGGTATTGTGATGGGCTCTTTCTTCTGCAGTTTTCTCCCCAGCATTGTAATATAAATTTAAAAGCTTCCGTATCAGTACATAAAATTAAACTTCATAGGGCTGGGGCTGTAGCTCAGTGGTAAAGTGCTTGCCTCGCATGGGTGAGGCACTGGGTTCGATTCGCAGCACCACACAAAAAATAAAGATACTGTGTGTTCATCTACAACTAAAAAAAATTCTAAAAATTAAACTTTATAAGATTAAGTGTTCGTATTATTACTTAAGTAGATCTCTTCGATGTAAATTTAGGTTCTTTCCAATGTTTTGCGTTTGTATTCACAAGGGTGCCATGAGTACCCTGTGCATTCGTCCCTGTGATGGCTAATTTTAGGTGTTGACTTACCTGGGCTAAGGAATGCCCAGATAGCTGGGAAAAACATTTTTGGGTGTTTCCAGAAGCAAAAGACATTTGAATACATAGATTGAGTAAAGAAGCAAATTCTGTAGGTGAAAAGCTATGGGCTTTTGTAATTCGGATAGCTATTGGCAAATTGCTCACCATAGAGATCATACCAACTTATTTTTTTGATGAATTATGTATGAAAGAGCCCTCACCAATGTGGGTGGGTACCATCCAGTCTACTAGGGGCCCAGGTAGAACAAAAAAGTTGAGGGAGGGTGAATTCTGTCTCTTCTTGAGCTGGAATATGCCGGTGGACATGGGGACTCCTGGTCTCATGCTTTCATGCTGGGATTTATACCAGCTACCACCCCTGACTTATGCTACCACATTTTTGGTTCTTTAGATTCCAGACAGTCACATATTATGGGATTTCTCAGCTTCTCTATCCATTTGAGCCAATTCCCATAACAAGTCTCCAGCTCCAACTCTATACATCTTGATGGTTCCACGTCTCTGGAGAACCTTGACTGGTATGATCATGATGCTCCTATGCAGGTGTATCTAGACAAGAACATTCTAGAAGCAAATCCACTAGATGAAAAGCTATGGACTTTTGTAATTTGGATAGCCATTGACAAATTTCTCATCGTAGAGATTATACCAATTTATTTTTTGATGAATTATGTATGAAAGAGCTTCTCCCCCCCACCCCATACACATAGGATGTGATCAAACTTTGTCATTCTTCCCACACTGATAAGGTAAAAGTGAAATCTTGTTTTTTTTTGACCAGGGATCGAACTCAGGGGCACTTAACCACTGAGCCACATCCCCAGCCCTATTTTTTATTTTGAGACAGGGTCTCACTGAGTTGCTTAGCACCTAGCTTTTCTGAGGCTGGCAATCCTCCTACCTCAGCCTCCCACCTCAGCCTCCTGAGCCCCTGGGATTACAGGCGGGGCCCTGCACTCAGTTCTCTTTGTAGTTTTTGTCGTTGTTTCTCTTTGGTGAGAAAGCCATCACCATTTTTTACATGTAGGAGTCCTTCGTATCGCTGCGCCTCAGGAAAATCTTCTTATAGATTTTGAAAGAAAATCACTTAAAACATTTTAAATGGACTTTAAAAAAAATGTGTCCAGGGGACCCACCGAAGGACATGGTCTCCTCTTGGAATTGGTTTCCAGAATCACATGTGTCCAAGTCCTGATGCACACGGCGACCCCCTCACTCCACAGCACACCTCTTTGTGGTTTCCCCAGCATCGTCCTGAGGTGGGGTGAGGTGGGACAGCATCAGAGTGACCTCCAGGAGCCACGGAATTGGTGTCTGTTTGCTAGAAATACATTTGGTAGAGAAGACGAACGGCAGGGCTTTCCTCCGACTCCCCCATGCAATTTTGTTCGAGAGCCTGAGAAACACCTGCCACTTGATTTTCGCGGCGCCTTTTTCTTTGCGGTACATTTTTTTTTGTCATCATTATGAGTTTTGTCAAAAGGAAAACAACTCGTGGTCTTTCTGGAAAAAGTCGAGCATCGGCTGGTTTCACCATGCATCGACGTGGGCTCCTTCTGTCCATATCACGGTGACAGAAGCTCTTTTCCCGGGCCACCCCTCCACCTGGCTCTTCAAGGACCAGACTGGGAAGCCTGGCTTTGACCCTGAGCCACACTGGTCCACGCAGCGGGGCGGAGCCTTGTTTTGGCCCCGCCCCCCAGGAGTAGAGGGGAGGCTGGACCCAGTTTCCCAGGTGGACTCAGGGTCTGGAACCAGCAGGTGAAAACCCCAGAGGGAGGGGTTGGAGCATCGGGCTGGATCGCATCACTTCCCTGCATCCGGTTCTGTGGGAAGGGTGTAAAATGAATTCCCTCAATGGAGCTCACACCTCGGTGCCGGTCCACTCACCGTGTGGTCAGTACCACGGCAGAAGGATGCTTCCCCATCAAACCCCGGGGAGAGACACACCTGGCTGGAGACACACCTTGGTAAAAATATTGGTGTGGCTTGAGGTTAGGGAAGCAAGACCGTGGGATCCCAATAAACCCATAAGGGAGAGAGAGAGGGGTGTGTGTAGGGATGCGTGGTTGATGTTTCTGGAGCAGAGAGAATCGGAAGAGGGTTGAAGAGGCGGACAGAGCCTGTGGGACCTGCTTGTCTCCAAAGACTGTGATTCGTCCCAGAGGCTGACCTGTTTTTTCCGAGGCTGGACACACAGGAGACGTTCCACTGTGTGATATTTTCTCGTGATTTTGTGTCTAGGCTGGCACACGATTGCCAGGTCCCTGGTCATTTCTGCGTGCCTTTTTCTACCCAGCAAGTGAGTGAAGGAGTCAGAGTTTCCACAGTCCCCACGAAGCCAGGACCCACCAGGTCAGGAGCTTGGAGAGTGGATGAGATCCAAGAAATGCAGCCTGTGGACAGATCGCCCGTGCAGAGAGCTCAGACCCTGCGCCCTGGGGCTGAATCCCGTGTGCATTGTGATGTAACGGAGTTCGGTTCTTTACGATGATCAGGGGACATGTGAAAGCAGGATATGGGGACAGGCAAGGGAGAGAGTGGGGGCGATGGACCTCACCCCCTGGCGCTGGAGGGCAGCCTCACAAACTCGTCTGAGGAGTCTAAACCCTTGACGTTCCATTTTGCTTGAGGCGGTGAATGACATTCACGTGGGTCCACTTGGTCCCACGCCGCCCACCTCTTCCAGGGACCTGGAATCTGAAAATTCTAACACTGTGAAAATCTGGTGTTTGGGCTCTGGGAGTTGAGTCCCCAGGGACCTGGGCAAAAAAGCAGAGATTTAAGTTTTTGGAGAATGTCTACAGAGATTGAGGGGTGGGGGGGTCCAAAAATGGGGAGCCTCCCTGACGCGTGGGAGGGGACCAGGGTGGCACCTATCTGCCCGGCGCACAGACCCAGCAGACAAGAGTGTCTGTACCTTCACGGAACAGTGCAAAATCCATTTATTTGGGAAAGTGACACAGATCTGTCACATGCCTTCTGAGATGCCACTTGACTGATTTACATAACAGCACCATTTCTGCTGTGTGGATGTACAAGTTACATAAGCCATCTGGCAGCCGAGGTCTTGTCCCTGTCATTTCCCAGGCAGGTGGCTCAGAACAAGGCATCTTTGCTGACACAGAATCCAGAGGGAGCCTGTCCCCACCCTTCACAGATCTGGAATATGCCCAAAGCGCCTTGGGTTGGAAGAGGGAATGGTTGTCCCCGGGCTCTGTTCCCTGGAGGGTCTGCCTTCTGCTGAGCATTCAAGGGGGCATGAGCAGGGAGTTTATCGGGTTTGTGTTCCTGCTGCCCGTGGGGGCCTTTCTTCTACTGAGGGGCTTTGCAAGGTGAGCTCTAGGTAGTGGCTCTAGGCACTGAAATGGCGATGTCTGAGTACATACGAGACCTTGCAGGGCCCAGGGGTGGCTGGGCTTGGACTCGCTGATCTTTGGGGCTCACCAGAGAGCGTGCACGCACGTATACTGTGTGCACATTGGGGGTCACCTGGCTCCGTCCTCTGCAGTGACCATCTGTGACGGCCCATATCTGTTTCCCCTTTCCTAGTGAAATCTCCTGATCTCCCCTTCCCCCCACTTTGAGTGCAGGCTGGGGACACGAGGCAGGTTTGTTCTGCCACCGTCCTGCCTTTGGGGATCAGCGCATGACTTCATCCAGGTCAAAGAGGAGAGTCCAGGCACTTGGGATGGAACTCTTGGGAGGAGAGGGTCTCATTTCTCCTGGGGCTACCTGTCTAGAACCATAGGAGCTGGGGTCGCTGGGCACCATCACGGGGGGCACCCGGAGATGGCATAACTGAAGGATGAGACCAACCCAGAAATGAAGGCTTCCCGTGTAGGAACGGACACCAGGAATCTGCCATAAATAAAGCCAGGTGCAGCGTGGACTTCCGAGTGTGGTAAACCAGCAACACTCGTTTTATTTTTCTTAGGCTCATTTTATTTCTGTCACTCATCCTGCAAGTCTTTTTGGAGGCAGGGTCTCCGCTCTCCCTGCTATGGCTTAGATGTGGTTTGAGTGTATCCTCTGAGGGTTCACGTGCTGTGTGCTTGGTCCCCTGTGTGGGGAGAGGAAGTGAGAGAGCCTTTAAGAGGCGGGGCCTTGGGGGAGGCAGTTAGGTCTTGGAGCTCCGCCCTGCAAAAAATTAATTCTGATCCCATGATGCGAGTTTCCACCAGAACAGGGTATTATAAAGCCCATTTTGCTGTCTCAGCTTTCTCTCTCAGATCTCTCTCTCTTACTTGCTCTCTCCCTCTCTCACTTCTGGTCTTGCCATGCAATCTCTTCCACGGGTCATGCCATTATGATGCTGCTGAGAGCCATAGCTAAGTAGGTACGACACATGGCAATTTCCTTGTCAGCCTACCCCATGTTGCTTAGAGGAAGGACTCTCCATTGTGGACCCAGGTCATTTGCAGTGACTTTGCCTGAAAGGTGACCTTGCTTAAGGACCAGGGCGGATCCGGGTTTAGGGTGGTTCCAGGTTTAAGGTGATTCCTGCTGGGAATAGGGAGTATCCTGCTGCCTCAGGTGCCTTGAGTTCCCGTTGAGTTCTCGCGGGATTCAGTGAGTATTTGGGACTCAGAGCCCGGTGGAGAGTGTGGATTTTGCGCAGAATGTGCTTGTAGAGTGCCAGTGGATTTTGCCCCAGAACGTGCTTGTAGGGTGCCGGTGTGAGTTCGGGAATAAAGAATTGCTGTTTGAATCTACAAGGCTGTGAGTGGCTCGTGATTTTGTGCCCAGCCAGACTGCGGCATGATGCCAGTTGTCACGAGGCCCTTGCCAGAGCAGAGCAGATGCTGACACCATGCTTTTGTCCAGACTGGGAGCTACACAATTTTTTTTTCTTTATAAAGTACATGGCCTCAGGTATTTCATTATAGTAACAGAAAATGGACTAATATAGGCTCCACCTAGTTATTGACAGTGTTGGGAAGTGGGTAACTTTTCTATGGAGTTATCCTTCCTTTTCCTTTGACATGTATACCAGGAGAAGGTTATTGGCTTTGGAATCTTGGCCTGGCCACACCATTTGGTTTTATGTAAATGATTAATCTCTCAGAATCTCAGTTTCCTCACCTGTGATGCGGGAAGAACACCAATGATCTCATAGGATTGCTGCAACTGTGGCCATCAGGTGAGTGGGTAACTGTGAGTTTGCTCTGCAGCATTCCAACGTAAGAAATGCCAAAATAATTTACTAGTTTAAAAATCAAAATTAAATGTGGCTGTAGGCTTCACTAACTAGAGTGTTGAGAAATTCAACCACAGGCATGTTTGGTTCAAAAAGGAGAGAGGGCCTTGGGTCTCAGCCCTTGGGGCACCCTGCCCAGGATGCTGGTTCCACTCCGCAGTGCCCACGCCCTCTCTACAGCCCCAGGACTGTGACTTACTATGCCTGCATTTTCTTCTAGCCAGAAAGTTGACCACAGAGGTTTTTTTTGCCTGTGCTGTCCCAGTCTCGGCGCTTTATCCATCGCCCCGGAGTGCACAGAGATATGTGCTCAAGCAGGGCGCTGAGCTCCGCCCCCTCTCCAGTGCCCCGCCCCTTCTCCAGTGCCCCGCCCCTCCCCCCCCCATGGCTGAGCCTCTGCCTCTTCAACACAACCGGATGGGGATGATCTTCTGGATGCATCATGATCTATCTTTGTGACCCTCTGGCGGAGTTGATACATGTCGCCTGTATCCAGCTTTCCTTCTTTCGTGCCAGTGGAATTTTTAGCTGCAAAGGAAATGCTCAGAATAAAGCTGACATTTAGCAGCTTGCTTTGCAACTGGGGATCACCACACTGTTGAATTCTGGCTAAAGGGATCTAGGTAGAAAGGGGGAGGTGGCAGCTTCTGGAAGCCTCCTTTGAGACCCACTTTATACTTTCCTCTTTGCCCCCTTTTCTTCACCCTGCTGCTGGACATGCAGATGCTGCCATCTTGTATCAAGAACATCATGGTCCTATCCTAGAAGATATTAGTGCATCAGTTAGGAGGGGACCGGATCCTCAATTATAAGAGGCAGAGAGGAAGAAAACTCCTCCACTTTGGCCCAGTGTCATGATGGCTGACCACCAAGGGGACAAGGTCAAGGACAAAGGCCATCTGCTGGGCATGGCAGAATGCAAGGAAGGACAGAGGGGCCTCCCACCTCCAGACTTCTTGTGATGTGACTTGAACTATCTTCCTCACTGTTTAAACCACTTCTGTTGGGTATTTTGATACCTAGAGGCACCCTCGTGGATAGGACATGGAGGACCACCGTCCTGGGACACCATGGCTGGGTCACTTGTTTGTAAGACAGGGCAGGGAAAATCCTTGATGAGCTTTCAAACACTCTTCAGCAACAAGAACAAGCGCTCACATATCTCAGTAAATTATCCCCCATATGTAAAGAGCACAGCGTGGAACCTGACACTTTTAAGCAGTCAGTAAAAGGTAGCTATTTTTCTTTTCCTCATTAGCATAATGCCTCAATAAATGTTAGTTTCCCATCTTATCTCCTGGAGTATCTTTCCCTTGGCTGCTGAGTTCCTACCACCTCTACATTTATCTCCCTTCGCCCCTATTAAACCCGGCTCTTGAAAAGACTGTCAGCTCGCTTCCAATGAGGTGTCAGTGATAGATAAGGCGTAATGTATGACCTCATTTCCCCAAACACTATCAGCACGCTGGCGAGATTTACATTTCCCAGGGCATCAGAGCCCTAAGCCAAAGGAATGAATCTTTAATGGTGGAATTTGAGGCACTGCAAAGCTGGTGCAAAAACTCACATTGAAGGTGTGTGTGTGGGGGTCCCCCCTCCTGATGACCTCGATCTTCTCAGGGGTTCTCCAAGAGTTCTCCAAATTCTCCCAGATTGTAGAACATTTCTCTGTTCAGTTCAGCAGTTCGCCGTGAGCGGTTGGTGAAGGGCAGATTGTGGTGGAAGTTCTTGGAGCTGAACAGGGGTGGGCGTGTGGGGGTGGGGTGGGGGAGCTGTGAAATGGGAGGTGCGGGAAGAGGAGGGTGTCGGGGCTCCGGAGGGGGCTGCCTGTCGAGTGGGTGAGCCGGGCTGCCTGGGTGCACAGGGTGAACGTCCCTGGGGGCTGGGGCCGCATTCGCCTCTTGACATGACGCTGCATTTGGGGGCGAGATGGGCTGGGTCAGGCCATCCCAGCCCTCTCAGCCCTGTCCACTTCTGCGCTGGTGATTTCCCCCTGACCCTCACCCTCATCTTAACTCTCCTCTTGCTCGTCTTAACTTTCCAGATGCCTCGTTGGCCGGGCTTCTCTGGTTCCATGAGCCAGGCCTGGGGGGTCTCTCCTCCCCTGGGGTCCAGCAGGGAGTCTGGGGGCATCTCCGAGGGGCTGCATTCTTGCTCCTTGGGGTTTCCTCTCTGGGCTCCACTTCGTCTGCTGCTGCTTTACCATCTCCCCTTGGCCGGCCGCTGATACTTACACTCAACCCGTGAGCACCCAGGGTCCGCCCTTAGCTTCTCCCACCCGCCCCACCTGGCTCGCTCCCTGGAGACTGGGCCTTTTGACCTGCACCGACTCTGGCCAGTGAGTGTGACCCATGAGGAGGGAGGGGGAGGGGGCAGCAGTGCTGATTCAGAACCAGAAATGAGGGGGGCCCGTGGCCTGCATTTTAACCAGCTCTCTGGGTCTAGGCCATGATGGCGTAGGTGCGAGTTTAAGGGTCACTGCTTAAACTTTACTTTTCCACTTCTGCAATTAGTAATAGACTTTGAATTATGTTAAGCTGCATGTTACCCGTTTCTTGTTGAGATTTTGACCCATAAAACAAAAATAACAGCAATGGAATTCAGATCCTCTCTCACAAAATTGACCTGTAGCTGGAGTTTCCGTCTCAATGGATGGGGCACCCTGGGACTCAGTTCTTGTCCAAGGGGACATGCTCCAGGACCCCCAGTAGGTGCCTGAAACTAGACACACAACCAAAACCCTATACATTCTATGAATTTTTTTTCCCTACATATACGTGCCTAGGATAAAGTTCAATTTATAAATTAGGCAGTTAGAGACCAACAACAAGGACTCACTGTAGATCTTTACAACCTCCGCAAATAATTCTTTTCTCATTAGGTCAACAAGTTTCACAAGTCCTTAGCACATCTGAATCACCAGCATTGCTACCTCTGCACCTTGGGGCCATTATTAAGTAAAATAAAGGTTATGTGAACACAGCACTGTGATACTGTGACAGCTGATTTAATACACCCACAATATCCACTAAGTGATTAGCGGGCAGGTAGCACATACTGTGTGGATACACTGGACAAAAGGGATGATGCACATCCCACACAAGATGGAATGGGATGGCTGGAGATTTTATTATGCTGCTCAGAATGGTACACAATTTAAAACACTATTTTTTTTTAATTTCTGGAATTTTCCATTTAATATTTTCGGACCCAAGTTGACTGTGGGTAACTGAAAGTAAAATCATGAATAAGAGGGACTACGGTATATCTTCTTCCTCTCGGCAGCCACTGGTCTCTCTAGTACCTTGTTGGCGCTCAATAAAAGCTCATTTCCCTGGAAGGGATTTTTTTTTTTATAGTTTTCCAACATGCTGCACATCTATGTGTTCATGTGCCCAGCCAGACATCACTGGATTGGGGCTGGAGACAGGAGGTCAAGTGCAACACAGTGTCGGGTCTCATGGGTCTTCCTGAGCATTGGGTGAGACGTCGGTTCTCTGGGCATCAGTAACCTACCTACTTAATGGGGGATCATAATAATAGCTGCTCCATCAGGTTTGGTGAAGATGAAATGGGGTGACACCGAGCCGTCAGCGCAGTGCGTGACATTGAAACAACACTCAGTCAATTTTAATATTATTGTTTTTGCAGGAAATAAATTGTAATCTGGTTTGGGGGGCCCACAGGGGGCTAAGACCAGAGCTTTGTGGGTGCCGCCACGGGTCATGGGTCTGAGCATCTCCTAAGGAAACGGGTTGTCAGAGTCCTTTGTGAATTGCTTGGAGTTTCGTAAGTACAAGGTGCTTAGTTTTACTGGTCCAATTATTATTTTCGGCTTGTGTGGCATCTCCTCTCTTCTTCTCTAATATTGTCTTAAGTTTCATTTTGACCTGCTTTTTTATTCCCATTAAAAAGTTGTTCAGCGTGAAGGACGAACCCCATGATTCATTCTAGGTCAAGGCACCCTCAGTTTCCTTCTATTATTTTCCCCTTTAAAATGAATGTGATTTTATTGTTTTTTTAATCGTTTAAAAATATCTGTACTCATTTTTTTTAATCAAATGATAGAAGTACAAAGAACAAAATATATGCCAGTGGAAATAAATGATTCAGAGATACCACTGTTAACTTTTTGGTGAGTCACTTTTCGGACGTATCATTACACATTCGTCTGAAGGTTTATCTAGCTTTTCAATTTCACAAAAAGAGGGTCATTCCATAGCCCATCCACTTTTTTAGCAAAAGCTCTGGGAAATTTGGACTGGGAGTTGCTCGCCGCCTCTCCCTTCGACCACCAGATGGCGCTGCGTCTGAATTTATCCGAGTCCCCCGCCCCGTGCAGGGTCGGTGGCCCAGGTCCTGGGCGCTGGTCTCTGCCCTCGCTCTGGCCTGATGCCGAAGACTTTGCTTTTGTTTTCCGCGGCATCTGCGGAGGGTAGAATTCGTGGCTGAGTTCTGACACGGAGGGACTCTCCAGCTCTTGCACTGACCTGGTTTGGGAGTCATACCCCTGCCTGTCTGCTCTCCCTCGACCTCCCTGTCTGGGAGTCAGACTGTGAGATTCCCTGCAGGAGACAGAGTCCGCCCAGCCCAGAGCTTTGTAGTTGACATCTCAATGAGGAAGGTGGCTTGGAAAATAAAAATAAAAACAAAAACACATTAAAAATTCCAAATCTGAGGTCTGGAATTGGCAGTAACTGCTTGCCTGACCTTGGACAAGATATCAGAACTCTCTGGGGTCAGATGCATTTATGTGTGCAAGAAAGAGGCTTCAAGTCACCTCTAGGCTTCTTTCAGCTCTGATCTGTTTGTGTTCAAAAATCCATCTCCGTGGGGCTGGGGCTGGGGCTCAGTGGTAGAGCTTTGCCCAGCATGCACGAGGCCTTGGGGTACTCCCCAGCTCCGCCCCCCAAAGCCTTCCCATTTTCTTTTCTTTTTTGGGGGACAGATGGTCAAATCGTTCTAGAAGCAAGTCACCCTGAGCCAGGACTCTGGGGAATGCGGTCAGAGCAGGCCTGGCCCCGGGCCTGAGCTTTGCTTAGCAGTCTGTCCCCCTCGCAGGGCCGCCAGGGCCCTGGGCACCAGCACTGCCCATACATCATTATTAGATTCCCTTCACGGTGCTAATTGACATGGGATGGAAAATATCCAGCTTCGGAGACAGCCAATGCTTTCGCAGGCAGCCCGCGTAGCCGGCCAGCGGGAGAAAGTGCTGTAGAAGTTAACTGAGATTGAAGCCAGGCCTGTGTAGGTGCATGTTCTCTGTTACCGGGATCTTATTGGAGGAGTGAGCCGTGGGCCCGGAAGGAGGGGGCAGCTGGGGGGCACCCATCCGAAGGCCCAGCTCCATGGAGAGCTAGGACAGGGCACATAAGGAAAGGCTGGGAGGAGGGAGGAGGAGGAGGAGGAGGGAGGAGGAGGGA
The DNA here is from genome assembly GCF_047511675.1 of Marmota flaviventris. NCBI lineage: Eukaryota > Metazoa > Chordata > Mammalia > Rodentia > Sciuridae > Marmota > Marmota flaviventris. Next base: position 12,712,436 of record NC_092516.1, on the reverse strand, counting down.
GGAGGGAGGAGGAGGAGGGAGGAGGAGGAGGGAGGAGGGAGGAGGAGGAGGGAGGAGGAGGAGGAGGAGGGAGGAGGAGGAGGGAGGAGGAGGAGGGAGGAGGGAGGAGGAGGAGGGAGGAGGAGGGAGGAGGAGGAGGAGGAGGAGGAGGGAGGAGGGAGGAGGGAGGAGGGAGGAGGGGGAGGGAGGAGGGGGAGGAGGGGGAGGAGGAAGGGGAGGAGGAGGGGGAGGAGGGAGGAGGAGGAGGAGGAGGGAGGAGGAGGAGGGAGGAGGGGGAGGGAGGAGGAGGAGGAGGAGGGAGGAGGAGGAGGGAGGAGGAGGAGGGAGGAGGGAGGAGGAGGAGGGAGGAGGAGGGAGGAGGAGGAGGGAGGAGGAGGAGGGAGGAGGGAGGAGGAGGAGGGAGGAGGAGGAGGGAGGAGGAGGAGGAGGGAGGAGGAGGAGGGAGGAGGGAGGAGGGAGGAGGGAGGAGGGGGAGGGAGGAGGGGGAGGAGGGGGGAGGAGGGGGAGGAGGAGGAGGAGGAGGGAGGAGGAGGAGGGAGGAGGGAGGAGGAGGAGGGAGGAGGGAGGAGGAGGAGGAGGGAGGAGGAGGAGGGAGGCGCCTCCCTCACCTCCAACCTGCAGGTGCTCATTCTACCTGCTGATCGGGTCCGAGGGTATTTTCTGAGACAGGGTCCAGCACGGCAGAGGGGAGGGTGGAAGTCCCAGTCCTGGCTCCAAAGCTGCATCTGGAGGGGTTGCTCCCCCAGGGGACACATGTCTGAAGGTATGTTTCATTGTCATAACTGGGAAGTGTGTTGGTGACATGGTCATCCAGCGGGTACAGGCCAGGACCCTAAAGACCCTGCAGCGCACAGGACAGCCCTCCTCTTCCTAGCAGAGGAAGGGGTAAAACACCAGGGTACCAAAGTCTTCTTCTAAATCAATTTGTATCTTTGGAAAAGTCACCAAACCTCTCTGGGTCATTTTGTTCAACTGTAGAATTAATTTTGCACGATATGACAGCTGACAAAGATGTCCCCAGTCCCCCACCCCCCGCTGCAGCCATTGCAATATAACTTTGTAACCCTGGCTATCAAGACGAGGAGTCTGTTCCCCACCTCTGAAATCGGGGGGTGGCTTTGAATGGGGGCTGGCCTTACGACTTGTTTTGTACAACAGAAAGTTCCAGAAGCAATACTCCGAGCCAAGTCCTCGGCTGGCTGTGCCCTTCCCTTCGGGTTGGCTTAAGGTCAGTGCCTCATGGTGAGCCACAAAAGTGACTCTGACTTAAGCAACAGCCAGAGGCATTTACCATAAGGACCTGGGACCCTGAGGGGTAAGAGTCCTCAGGGACATCAGGGTCAGGGCCTCCCCAGGGATCTGGGAAGCAGGGACACTTGCTCTTCCAGAATGCTTACTAGGGTGACCGTGTCCTGACCTCCTTTCCTCACGGTGTGCGTGTGCTCAAGTGTCTAAGAGCAGGATGAGAGAATCTGATTTGGTCTCCTGTGTCACCTGCCTTGCCCACAGAGGTGGCATTGTTTGATTGACAGCTCTACCAGCTCCACGTCAAGTGGGAAAGTACAGGCAGAAGAGAACCTTAGGCGTCCTCTGCCTCCCTCCTTCCCTCCCCTCCTTGCCACACAATGCTAGAGACTGGGGAAAGTGAAGGAAGTCCTTTTGGGATTTTGGGTGGATGGTCTGGACTCCCCTGACATCTCACTGTGGCCTGGCTTGGAAACTGGAAAAACCTTAGTCAGAAACTAGAAATCAAAGTTAGCAGAGCCATGGATTTCCAAGTAAACTGTGAGCCAAAAGAAACCTTTTCTCTTTATAAGTTGATTGTCTCAGGTTATTTGTTACAGTGAGGGAAAGCTGATGAGTACAGATCTCATTCTTTGAGTCAGGTTGGACCAGGACATTTTCTACCACTTATGATCCGGTGATTGCCAAGTATCAATAGAAACCTTATCTAAGTCCCTTAGCTAGACATTAAGTTTCTGCTGTCTCTACATCACTCTGATATCCCCTAAATATCCCAGTTATAGTGATGAATGAGTTACCTCCTTCCCATCTGTAAAGTCGGAAGGCTGAACAACAACAGTGATTTCACTTTTTAAATTTCTTATCTTTGGCTCTTCTTGACTCCTTCAGTTAAAATCTTATATTGAGGCTCAGCGTGTAGAAGAAATAAACATGGAGTCTGTCTCCTAGAAGCTGTGGGGTGCAGTAGCAGGAACAAGGAGTCCAGGCCATTTTTCTCTAGGTCCACTTTCTCCGTAGTGGCTCCAGAGAGGACCCTAGGACCGCCCCCTGGCTCTGAGGTCCACTTTGTGAAGACAGAGGGACCCTGACCATTGAGGGCTGAGGTGCTTGTTGGGGCTCCCAGGGTGTGTGGAGTGTTGAAGACGCCCTCGCCCCTCGCCCTACTATGTTCTGGTCCCTTGGAAGCTGACATCCTTGGGTGGGGGAAGCCACTCGGGGCCTCCTTCTCCTGCCCCGTGTCTTCTCTGGTGGTACCATCCGGGAGGACAGGGCACGTGATGATGATATATAAAGCCCGAAGCACTCAGCGGACAAAACCAGCGCTTCACAAGTGAGTAAAACCGAGATAGCTCCGTCCCCCAGGAGCCGTGACCCCAACTCACATAACGGGAGCAGCGGGGTCCGCGGGCCCTGCAACTGCCGTGTGCCCTCCTGCCAAGCGCAGCCCCCGCCTGGCATCCATGTTCCCTCTGTGCTTGGGGTCCGCCACCACAGCCAGCCGCTGGTGTGACTGCTGGTTGGCACGGGGTGCCCCGTGGAGGGTGGCAGCCGAGATTGGAGGCCCTATCCCCACAGCGCTATGGAGTGGAGACCAGGCACCCGGGAGACTTCGCTTCTAGCTCTGCCCCCATCCACCGCTGTGTGACCTTGCTTGGCCTCTCTGAACCCCTCTTTTCTCACGGAGGTCTACAGGTCTGCTCTTCAGCGGGTTCAAGGTTACAGCTGTTGGAAGCGTCAGTTGGGACGTGCTGTCGCACATCAGGGCGACCGTAATCAGCAATCACAGAATATCTGTTTCAAAGTGGGGTCCGCGGAGGAAGAGCATCTGTGTCACCAGGAACTTAGGCCACGCTTGAGGCCTAGTGACTCGGGAACTCCAGGGGTGTCTTTTAACCAGCGGGCTGACGTATGCTCAAGACGGAGAACGGGGCCTTTGTAGAGAAATGTCCCGGCTGGTACTGTCCACCCCAGCCTCCTGGGTACTGACCCCACCCAGTGCAGGTGGCAGAGGGCCAATGTGACGGGGGCTGGCTGGGCCCTCGGGCCGTCCCTGGGCCTGGTAACAAGAGTCCCTGCGGCAAGAGACAGCGGAGGGGTGAAGCGTCTCTGACTTCTGTGAGGGTCCCCTACAGGTAGGTGGCCCGGTTGGCTCTCCTCCCGCGAGCCTTTGGTCCTTCCGTCTCCCCTCCCAGACCCTGGTGTGGGAGGAGCCCAGGGAGCAGGAGCTCTCTCTGCCCAGGGATGATTTCTGCTCCTCCTGGAGCGTTCCTGCCCAGCTGTGCTCCGTGCCCGGCTTGGAACTCACACAATGCGGCTTTTGAAATGCAAAGACCTTTTTATTTTCTTCTTTTCCCCCTGCTTCTCCGCGAGCCCTTCCTTAAATCAATAAATACCATAAAATCGAGTTGCTGCCAGAGCCGGGGAGGAAAGAGCCAGGGGTGAGCAGAAGTTTGTGGGGAGCCAGGCTGGGCCATGGCTCCAGGTGCGGGCCTTGCCGTGCAGATGTGCAAGATGGGAGGACGAGGCCATTGCCCTGGGCGACCCTGCACCCTGGCCTCTCCTTTGGGAAGCTCGGCATGCGTCGTGGCCTGGGGAGGACCAGGGTTGGGGTGCTGCTGGGAGCGTCTTCCTGGGCCAGCTCTTACCCCATACGCCACCCTAGAATTCCTGGGGCCTCTCTTCCTTCTGACCCTACGGATGGCAGCTGGTTGGAACCTTTCGAGATGCTCGTCCGGTGGGACTTTATGAGGACTAGAAGGGAAACTGCTGGTGTCTAATTTAAAACCTCATTACGCCGGCTGCCAGGGGGCTTTGGAAGTTCCATTCTGGGTGTGTGGATCCCTCAGTTCCCCATCTTTACGTGCCATCTCCCTCCTGGGCCTCCGGGTCCGAGGGGGTTTAAAGGCATCCCAAGGCACCGGCTTCTGTCTGATTGGAAATGCACAGAGACTGGGGGGGGGGGCGGGGGCTGTGGTTCCTAGAAGCCTCAAACCTCCACATTCAACGGGAGCAGGGAAGGAGCGGGGGATGTTTAAATTCCACATTTGCAGGATGTTAGAGTGTGTAAAATGCTTTGTTGCAACTTGATCACTGAGATGGAATTTTAAAGGTGACTCTTAGGAGCTGGGTTGCAGTCAGAGGGGTTGACACTGTTTAAGGACTAGTCGCGAAGGTGCCAGTTCACACGGGTGCCTTTCTTTGAACCGGGCTTCCCGTTTTATGAAATCCTGTGTTAAGAATCAAGAATGAGGATGAGGTTGGACTTTCTAATAAAATGTTCCGTTTAATTTCATATAGGAAACCCTTACTAGAGAAGAACGTCCTTAGTCATGGTCATCTGCGGAAACCCTGACTTTACCCCTTCCTAACCATTCCAAAGTGTTCTAGAAGTTTCCTTGTGCAGCTGTGGCTGCTCTACGGGGTTACCAGGCTGGTCCTTGAGGTGACCCTGGTTCCAGTTTCCCACCGCCACCAGCTGTCCAGCCTTGACCGATGAGCAGACAGGACCCTTCTGCTTTTGGTCACTGCACGGATTTCTTAGGAGAGAAATGGCGGCCACACCCCGGCTTGGGAGTAGCCTTTTTGCTTCTTTCAGGCAGAAAGAAGATGAAGCGAGATAGGAGGTGACAGGCTGGGATGAAGGTGGCTTTGGCTGGACATCAGAAATGCCACATCTGTCCCCATCAGAGGCACAGCTTTCCGGGGACACCCCCTGGGGAGAGGGTGGCTTGGCTGTCATTTCTGAGAGTGATTAAAGGGTCTGCTCCTCATCACCGTGTCCTGCCGTCACACTCCACCCAGAATGACGGCTCGGCAGTGCTGCCCAACCCGGGCACCAGGCAGTCAGGTGACGCGTGGCCTGGCCCCCTCCGTGGAGGGTGATTGGGATCCATCTACACTGGCGCTTTATCCAACTCTGCACAGGATGACCGCCAGGTGCCCACGCAGCAGGGTCCATCTCTCCTCCTGGCCTTTCTTGGCTCGGTGGAGGGATAGGTGGCGCTAGGATGTGTCAGTCCCTCTCCCAGGACCTTCTAGGGAACCCTGATGAGTAGAGATATGAAGGATCGTGGACGGGAGAGATGGCTCACAGAGTCCCCGTGGGTGCCACCTCCACGGACCCTACCCACCAAAGATGGAAGACAGGTCTCAGAAATCGCACCTGGACTGAGCACCAGGAGTCCCTTGTCCTTACCACCTGTCCCTGGTCACACACTCTCACAGCCCTGCAGGTGGCATTCACATGGCCCAGGCCCCTTCCCCCGGGGGGTCACCATTTCCCCCTGCCTCAGCTGAGCCACCCTGTGTCCATCCTGTCAGGAGGAAAAGGAGGACAGAGAGAAAAACAAAAGAGAATTTTTTCATGGCTTTGAATTTCAAAATTCCCCCAGGCTACAGGGAGGGAAAGCCCCAAGTTCTGTGCCTGACATGTTCCAGTGGCAAAAAGCTGGCCAAGAGCTTCCCCACGTGGGCAAAGGGCAGCAGGAGGCTTCGTCCCATGGACCACTACGCAGCCGTTAAAAAGAATGTGGGAAATCTAGGGTGGTTCATGCAGGGTGCAGGGCAGGTCACGTGGAGTGTGGCTTTTAGGTTCACAACAGAAACAGGATATAGAGACCTGTATGTCACAAAGTCTCCTTTGCTCAGAACACACAATGACCACTTCCTTTATTAACTTACTTATTGGTGTGTTGGCAGATATTGAGATGAACATGGGAAACGGTATGGAAAGATCACCTTGGGGTCTTACAACTGCTTATCTGGGGAGAGAAGAGAGGCGGGAAGGCAAGAAAGCTGAGACATGGTACGTGTGTAGATCATTCCGCTTGTGCAACTTTGTCTACGTGGACACACACACATAGATAAAGAGATACTTTGTACAAGTGCGTTACCTATGTGCATATTATGTATACCTCTACCTACGTCACCACCAGCTCAAACAGTGCACATAGGTATAAAAAAACTCAAGATCATCTTGGTTAACCAAGCATCTTGGTTACTAAGATTCCTTAATACTTATCTAAATGGTTCAAATGGTTCTCCCAAGGCTCCCTCCACCCACTTATTTTCTTTTCTCAGAGCTGAGGACTGAACTCAGGGCCTTGCATCTGCTAGGCAAGCACTCTACCACTGAGCTAAATCCCCAACCCCATATTTCCCCACTTTTGAGCAGGCAGGAACAGACGCCAACTTAATTATCACACAGGCAAATTCGTGGACACACAGTAGGCACCTAATAAATAAATAAATAGAGAAGCAATATAATTCTCAAAATCCAGCAGAGCTCTTGTCATCGTGGAGATGGACAGAACTCCTTAGGGCTGGGGTGGAGCTCAGGGGTGCAGCCCTTACCTGCCGTGGGCGAGCCCTGGGCTCCGTCCCCAAAGCTGCAAAAACAAAACAAAAGCAAAATCAACTCTGCTTGGAGACATCAAGAGCAGCTGAGAAAAAGCTCGTCAGCCCAGGTCAGGAAGGAAAGCAAGTGCAGATTTGACTTACGAGGTCCAAGAGAGATTTTCCAAGGGCTGCTTTACACCAGAACTCTGCAGTCAGGCTGCGGACTCGAGGCATTGACCATGATCGTGACCATGACTGTGACCCACCACGAGCACAGTCAGAAACCCAGGGTGAGTCTTCTTTCTGCGGCTTTGAGTTTCCAGGGCTCGGAGGCTGCAGAAGCTGGCACTGCAGCTGTCCCCAGGCACCAACCAAGCTGAGAGTCACTTTTCTGAGGCTTCTCTGTCCATCCAGAGAACTAGAGCGAGATCAAGTGGGGTATCTGGCCTGGGGCAGCTGCTCAGCTGGTGTTGGGAGAAAGCGGGATTGAGAGGATGAGGGAAGGGGTGGGACATGGGTGCATGACCCTCCTGTTTACCCAGTGCCTCTCCAGACAAAGACCCACCCAATACGACAACCTCCCTCCTGGCGCTCAGCAAGCAGTGCATTAGTAGGAACGGGGGACATGGGGGAATCGGGACACCCCCACTCTCAAGAAATGTGCAGACCTTATGGAGAGCTCTCACACAGACATTAAATCGTCCCCTTCTGAAAGGCGACATCTATAGCGACAGATGCAGTAGGTTGGCCCCAAAGGAACTTTGGGCAAGACAGGGACGGAGGAGTCACCATCCAAGGTTGAAAATGGCTCTGCAGAGGTCAAGGGGAGGATCTCCGGAGGCAGATCCCCTGAAGACAGCGCCCATCCGCCATCAGACCTTAGACAATGTCCTTAACGCTCCCATCTGCAAACTGAGGATAATAACAGTAATGGTCTTTGGAAATTGTTGTGAAGATTAAATGAGCTAATACATGCAATCAGCGAAGAACAGTGCCTGTCACTCAAGTGTGATACGCGTGAGCTCACACATTCCCCCTCAAATCGTACCTGCAGGGGACCCTCAGGGACAGAATGGCAGAGGAGCTCACAGGTAGCAGTGTCGGGCTGAGGGCTCACAGGTCAAGCCTGGTTCTGCCTTTGCCCACCTGTGTGCCCCTGACATCAACCCCGCCGAAGCTTGGATTCCTCACTTATAAAATGGCACTAACAACACGGATTTCGTTAAAACATACATTAGCCATAATAAATAGTTATTATTAAAGAGAGGCGTGATGAAGAGGCCCGCGGGGGTGGGGGGTAGTAAATGAAGCACGCCGGCGGATCTTGCTTGTTCCCGTCTTTCTCTTCTTCTAGATTTATTTGTTCGAGGTCTCGTCACTACCAGTTTGCATTTCTATTTTAATCGTGTTATAGGTTTACAGTATTTTTTTCCCCCTGCATCTTTATATGTTATAATTTGGGTACTATTTTTACACAACGAGGACATTTTTAACCGAGAACAGATTCAATTGTCTTTCAGCATATATCATTGTTTATCTTAATTAATGCTAAAATATTCTCAGGGGGAAAAAAACGCATCCCTCAGAGTATTCTGCAAGGAAACTTAGCATTCTTCTTTGCCTTCCTTTTGTCTAGCATATCAATTTATAAAGGTTTTAGCATCCTGTTATTCTGGTGACAATAATGCATGCTCTTAAAGGCTGACACCCTTCTGCAGGAATTAAGTCACAGTTGTCAACAGCGAGTAGAGGGGGGGATAGCCCCAGCAAGGCAGGTTGGGCTGCAGGATTGACGGCTGACAGGCGGGAAGTCAGCTGGTGAGGGCTGCGCCCGTGCAGCGTGAGCTTCATCTCTGATTGTCTGGGTGGGTGGTGGTGTTGGGGGGGGTGTCCCTCAATCAGACCCGGGCCCATCTAGACTCTGGCTGGAAGTCATTCCTAGTATAACCCCTAGTCTCCAGGCCAGTAGCGGACCCACACATTTGGTTTTGTAGGTATCCATTCTCCTTTCTTCTAACCAGATACATTGTGTGCCCCTGGGGGAATGACCCTGTGCACCCTCAATCCAGATGTTTTGACTGTCCAGTTCCAGGGGTGGACATGCCATGCAGATCACATCAATCCGGAGACGCTATCTCCTTGACCACAGTGATTGGGCAAGGGATGGCCATGTGACCCACTCAGAGCCAAGGAGATTCCATTATGGGACTTTAGACAGCATCATTGGGGTGGGGTCTTCCCACTGGAATGCGAACCTGACAGATGTATGATGTGGAGCCGCCAGTGGCCATCTTGGCGAGGAAAAGAGGAGGCTTCCCTAAGACCCACAGCAGCGGGAGCGAAAGCAGAGCTGACAGGTAGGTTCCTCTTGGAGCTTCCTGGCTGGCTCCTTGTGTAACGATTGTTGCTCTCTGGATCTCTCTTTCTTTCTTTTGGTACCAGGGATTGAACTCAGGGGCACTCGACCACTGAGCCACATCCACAGCCCTATTTTGTATTTTATTATTTAGAGACAGGGTCTCACTGAGTTGCTTAGCGCCTCGCTTGTTGCTGAGGCTGGCTCTGAACTCGCGATCCTCCTGCCTCAGCCTCCCTAGCTGCTGGGATGACAGGTGTGTGTCAGCACTCCCTGCCAGCTCTTTGGTTTTTTCATGCAAGCCAATCAATACCACCAAATCTTCCTCCTCCTCTTTCTTCTCTTCCTCCTCCTCCTCCTCCTGTTCTTCTTCTTCAAGTTACATTGAGTTGGGTTTCTGTCCCTTGTTACCCAAAGTCCTGGGGAGGGGGTGGTGCAGACTTTCACCAGGGAGTGGTGAGAAGCCAGGACAAGCTGCCGATTGGAGGGTGTCTCTCCCCCCTACCTGCTGGTCTTTCCAACATGGAGCACTGGCTTAGTGTCTGGGGGGTTCCAAGTAGGCTTTAAATTCACGGTCAGCCTAGAGGAAGCCCAAGAGGCGGGTGACTGTGATGTCCAACGAGGAGCTTCCCTGGCAGGGCAAGGATCCTTGAGGAGGCGGACGGACGGTGGAGAAGGGCCGGGGCTGGAGGAGCCAACTGGTCTCAGGGTCACGGTGAATCTGGCTCCGCCCCGGCCATGGTGGTGGATCTGAGCAGGAATGTAGGGGCTGATTTATGACACGTGTCCCCAGGAAGTCACTACTTTTTCTTGAAAAATTTCCAGACACTGTCCTGGTACCTGTTTTCTTCTTGCAGTGCTGGGGACGGGGCCCTGGCCTTGCCCAGGCTGGGCACCCGGGCCAGGTGGCCGCCACATGCTGCCCTGAAGGCTTCATGCACACGGGCGTAAATAGTCCTCTCGACCCCCAGGAGTTGTGGGCTTGTGATGCCCATTTTACAGATGAGCCAGCTGAGCCTAGAGAGGCAAGGTGACCTGGTCAGCTGTGGTCAAGGTGACCCGGTCAGCCGTGGTCGGGATTTGAACTCACGGCTGTCGGATTCAGTTCCAGACTTGATGCAGGACTTTGGACAGTGGCTGGGGGGACCTGGAAGAGGGGACAGTGTCCAGTCTCCCCAGGTTGGAGGGCCCCTGAGACTGAGCTTGAGGTTATAGACTCGATGTTACGTGGAAGACCCGGATTCCACTGGATCTGGAGCCCATGAAGCAGGGCTGGTTGGGAGTTGGGCGGGTTGCCATAGGGGGTGGGCATGAACCTGGGGCTTGTGGCTAAGGATCGACCCAGGGCTCCAAAGGGGGTTCCGGGACCTCCACCAGGGCTTGCTCAGTTAGCTTGGGGTGGGAGGGCCTGAGGGGAGCTAGAAACTGACAGAGAAAGAAAAGGAGAGTTTTCTGGAGCCCTGAGATTTTTTTTTTAAACAGGAAAAAGCACCTTTTATTCATTTAAATAATTACTACAGATTATGTGACACGTGCCTGCCACTGGACTAGACTCTCACCCTGACCTGAGGTTCAGAGAGGACAAGGGAGTTGTCCAGGGTCACACAGGAGCTAAGCGGGGTTGAAAGCTCTTCCTTGAGAGCAGACTGAGTCCGCACCTAAAGTGTGAACTGCTGCTCCTCAGCTCTAAGTGAGATAGAAAGACCGTCCGCATTTACAGGTTGCTCTGCTGGGCCCAGGAGGGGCTCCGGTCTTGACTGAGATCATCTCATGTTATTCTCTCAACAACCCTGTGACATTTGGCCAGGCACCGTCTTCGCTGTTGTTCTGTGGTTGTTCCACCCATCTTACTGATGGGGAAACTGAGGAAACTCGACTCTACTAGATCAAGATCACAAAGCCGGCTTGTGCCAGGGCTAGGTCTGGACCCAGGCAGCTGCACCTCCATGCCAGACTTTCAAGCAGCCCGACACCCCCACCCATAAATGTGCCCCGGTTTCTCCCTAAAAGGAGGGTCATCATCATGCACCGCTCAGAAGGTCACTGTGAGAGTGAAGTGAACTAGCGCACAGACAGGGCCCAGAAGAGTCCCAGGCCCGCGGCTCAGTCTGTGCCTGCTTTTACGGGGCCGATTTCCATTTTGCACCACCCTCTTCAAAAGACCCCTGGGTCTCATCCACCACGCTCAGGTGCGCTGGGAACTTGCAAGGTGCAGGGGCTTCTTAGGGGGATCCCCAGGCAAGAGATGAAAGAAGCTGGTGCAACATCCCTTCCTAAACCCATTTTTAAAAAAATTTTTTAAATTTGTTTATTTTTATGCTTTGCTGAGATTCGAACCCAGTGCCTCACGTGTGCAAGGCAAGTGCTCTACCACAGAGCCACAGCCCCAGCCCCCCTAAACCCATTTTAATCCAAACATCGGGTTTCCTTTGGAAAGATCATCCCCACCCAGTGGTGCCCGGGGAGGGGGGCCTCCTTGCCTCCAACCCGGATGGGGGTGTCAACATTATCAAAACCGACGCCTCCGACCTGCTCCCCTGATCCGCCAGTCACCCCAGGCCCGTCTGTCTGTTTCCACCCTCCGCTACCCCCCATTCTTCACCAGAGTGTCTTCTTATTTCCTCCCCAGCCGTAACTCAAAGTGAAGGTTCCAAATAATGACAGGTAATGAAATCGGAGAGGTTTAAGCAAATTCAACTGGAAATAATGTGAAAGAATGTCATTCGCCCCAGACACGTGCCCGTCTTTTGATCTCCCTTGTCCGGGACACGTTGGTTAGGAAAACAAGAGTGCTCCGTGGGTAGCAGGAAGCCCACAGATGCTAAAAGGAAGGAATATTTCGGTGGGAAAGAATCAGTTTGATGGCATCGCTTGCTTTCTGAGGCTCAAAGGAGTCTCCCAAGAAAATCATTTGTGTTTTCTGAGCCCCTTTAGGGCGTGAGGTTGCCTTAGGTCTGGGGCTTTCAGATGCCATTTGGGGGGGGCGGGGAATGGAGAATTTCTCTGAATAAGGAATCAGAAGGCTTCGCCGGCACAGCGAGTGCTTTCCTCCCAGGACGACCGCTGGCGATTCCTCTCTGATCTGGGTGTGAGGGTGGATGTGGAAAGGCAGGGCCAGGGTGGGTCCTTCTCCGAGACTCTCCCTGGCTCTGGCTCGGCAGCCGAAGCTGAGTCTCCTTTTCTCAGTCCCAAAGATTTATCCGGATCCGGAGTTGGGAATACCTGGGTCAGCCCCAGCCGGGGTCGGGGGGCAGCTGGCAGACTCGGGGTCCTTTGCCTCTTCTCGTGGGGGAGGTCGCTGCTCTAGTGGGTGAAGGAGCATCTGGGAGGAGGAGGGTCGGCATAGCTTCAGCCGGGCTGGTCATCATGAGTCAGGGATGTCACAGCTGGTGCCAGAACCTCAGAGACAGAGAGGCTCCAAGAGGCAGGTGTGGGGTGAGGCTCTGACGTCTGTCTATCCTCCTTGCTGGAGACCCCGCCTACTCTGCGGTCTGAAGGTGATGAGTTCCTCTGATACCTGTGGAGCTGGAAGGAGCGACGGAGAGTCCTCATGAGCAGGCTCCTCTTCCTGGGCGTGATTGACATCTGGGGCTGGGTGATTCTCGCTGCGGGAGGCTGACCCTGGCAGCGTAGCCCGTTCAGCGACCTCCCTGGCTTCCACCAGTGTATCCCAGGGATATGTCCCTTTGCCCACCACTGGGACAACCAAAGACATCTCCAGACATTGCCAAGTGCCCCCTGGGAGGCATCCTCCTTCCTGCCTCCCCTCACTGAGGGCTAGTGCTGCAGAGCCATTGGGAGAACTGAGCAAAATGATCTTCCTGGTGCTCTTAGGTGCCACTTAGTAGATGCTCAATGAATGTTAGCCATTACTGTATTAAGAAAACCATAGGTACTAACCTAAGGCCCTCTCTCTCTCTCTCCCTTTCTTTTTCCTCTTGAGGAATCTTAACCAAATCTCTGGATCTCTGGGGTCCAAGTCATCCTGATGGGCACCCCCATTCCCTCTGCCAGCTGCTGGCAGAGTGTTTTGCTTTCTGTCACCCCTCCAGCTCCCGGGAACAGGAACAGTGACTTTTAGGTGGCTGTGAAGGCCTGGTGGCATCTCGCCTCGGTCCAAGGGAAGCAGAGGAGTTGTTCAGGAAGGTCACAGAGAACAAGATGGCACATCATAGGGACAGTGATGCTGAGGATCTGGTCACGAAGGCAGCCCGCGCAAGGGTGGGGGGCAGCGTGTCCAGAAGCAGCAACTGCACCCGCTGCCCAGGCTGCGAGCCCCCGGTGTGCACGCAGGAGGGGGATAGAGGGCTGAATTGGGGGACAGCAGGGAGACGCTGGGCCCCAGTTTTCCATGTCTGTGTCCCAGTTCTAGAGACTTCCACGGAGGGGCTCCTCATGACGGTTGACGCTGTTTGGACGCTGTCATGGGCTGAACTGGGTCCTGCCGACACTCACTCGGGGAAGCCCTAACCCCCAAGGTGACTGTATTTGGAGACAGGGCCCCAACCAAGGTCATTAAGGCTAAATGACGTCATAGGGGTGGGGCTCTGATCCCAGGGGGCTGATGCCCTTCTGAGCGGAGAGAAGCCACAGCGTGTCTCCCGTTGCGCAGAGCGAAGGCCAAGAAAGGGGACAGAAGGAGGTGGCCCTCTGCCACCAGCCAGGAAGAGGGGTCTCACCAGGAACGCAGTTGCTGGTACCCTGGCCTTGGACTCTCAGCCTCTAGCTCTGGGAGATGGTAAATGTGTGACCTGGGAGCCGCCCTCCTGTGGTTGTCTGTCATGGTCGTCTGTCATGGTCCTGTCGTGGCCAGCTGAGCGAGTCCCACACCAGAGCTGCCCAGGCGCCCGGCAAGGTCTCTCTTTCGCTCTGACCGCGACCCGCTGAGGCAGGTACTATGGCCCCATCTCCTCACCCACATTTTTTTGGGGAAAAAAAGAGGGACTCAGAGGTTCAAGGTGTGCTCAGTGTCACACGCTAGGAATGGACACTGGGGCTGGACCCAGGCCTGCCCGCCTGTGAGGCCCCGGTCCTGGCGGGATGAGGCACGTGGTCTGCTCAGCATTGCCACGAGCCAGTGGGTCACAGGGCCCCTGAGGTCCCCAGCGTCCATCTTCTGCCTCCTCCCGGTGGAGGTGGACACAGGAGGTCGTGCAAGGTGGTTGATTTCCCTTCTCTTCCTCCTTCTTTGTCCTTTGGGGATGATGAAGATAAAGGCCAGCAATTTCCCCGAAGTGACCCCCAGAGGGTCCTGCGCTCGCCCGCTGTCTCCGTCACCCCCTCTCCTTCCTGGGAAGGATCTGCCAGCTCCTTCAGCCGTCACCGTCCGCTCCACAGCCGTGACAGATGCGGGGAGCTGGGGGTTCGAGCGTGAGTGGGGGCGTCAGCCCTGCCTTCAAGGAAAACGGGGAGCCCAGGTAAGGAGAGCAGAGGGCGGACGCGCCGTGTGGCCTGGGCAGGCGGAGGTCCGGGCCAGCTGGGCTGAGAGCAGAGGCTGAGCAGGAGGCAGAGGGGAAGCACCCACCAGGCAGAGAGGGGCCCGAGGGCTGGCGGGAGCTCCGCGCTTCAGCCTCCAAACGGAGCTGAGAACATCCAGACGAAAGAAAGCAGATACCAAGGGCCTGGCCGGGCGGGGGCGGGGGGGGGGGGGGAAAGCGAGTGGTTGGGACTGGAGGGGCCCTGAGAGCCAGCACAGGAAAGGGATTTGTAAACGGTATTAAGGAAAATGGACCGTGATCCTCAACACAGGAGGAATGCCACAGCAATACTAAGAAGGGGAAAGCCTGGTGCAATGGTGCCTGCCTATAATCCCAGCCACTCGGGAGGCCAAGGCAGGAGGATCACAAGTTGGAGGCCAGCCTCAGTGGTTTAGTGAGAGCTAAGCAACTTGGGGAGACCCTGCCTCAAAATAAAAATGTAAGTAGGGCTGGGGATGTGATCTAGCGGTTAAGCACCCCTGGGTTCAATCCCCAGTATCAAAAATAGATAGATAGATAGATAGATAGATAGATAGATAGATAGAAGGGAATTAAGTGAGCACATCTTATTTTGGAAGAGTTGGCTGTGGGGTGGTGATAGGTAATAATAATATGCCATATATTCAGGAAGCTAGGAGAGGACTTTGAATGTGCGCTCCATCAGAACTGATAAATGTTGGAGGAGACAGTGATTTGGACGAGATGCCCCGTGTATGTATACTGAAACATCACAGGACACCCCAACCTATATATAATTTTTATGTTGTTGTATATCAGTTTTAAAAATTTAAGCGACTGGCTCCATCGTGGAGATGAGTTTGTGTGGGAGGAGGAGGAAGGAGAGGCTGGGGGGTGCATCAGCCCTCCCCAAGGGCTGGAGTTCTGTCTGTTTAGTTTCTTTGTGTGTCCCCAGTACTGGGAACCGGGCTTGGGATATGCCAGGCAGTCATTGCTCAGTGAGTGACCGTGACCTAGCCCCAGACCAGGACTGTGGAGGAGGAGGGAATCAGGTGGGCTGGAGACGTGCTTTGGGACCCATGGAAAAGAACTTGCAATTAGATGAGAATTTAGAACGGTTCCTGGGGTTTCTGTCTTGGGCCATCAAAGGGGAAAGGTTGACATTCTCCAAGATGAAAATCCCTTAACCTCCCCAAGCCTCAGTTTCCCCCTCTGTAAATGGGGATCCACATCCCAGATCTCACAAGTCTGTAAAGGGAGTCACTAGTGAGTGACGCACAGGGGATGAGCCATGCATCCTCCATGCTCAGATCGCACCTCGACAGAATGCCCAGTCCCCTCGGTCACTCAGGAACGGAGAACCCGCACCCACACTTCCCCAGCCTCTCCAGGTCTGAGGTCCCCGGAGATGGTGGTGGCGGCGGCAGCAGCAGCAGCACAGTCAGAAATGTACAGCCAGGAAATGAAACAAGCCACTGAGATTGCTAATTGGAGTTTATTTTCCAAAAAATGAACTGTGATTCTCAGCCCGACTCAGTCACCTGCAAACCTGGTGCTTAATGAGGGATTCTGTTCGTCGCTAACACAAGGGACTTTATTGGACAGCAGAGTGGGTTGGTGGCTGACAGTAGCTAAGGGGGAGCCGGGGCGGTGGGGGGGGGGTGGGGAGATACAGCAGAAAGGACGGGAGTCTGGTTTTCCAGTTCCCGATCCTTTTAACGACGTAGGGTCACTTCTTCAGGCCCGTTTCCGGGGGAGTAGATTCCTGCACCTGGTCATGGGCAGGGCGGGTGTTGCTGAGACTGCAGATTTTTATGGAAGTCCGGAATCAAGGAGCCCATGGGACCAGGCTCTCTCTGAAGCTCCAGGGGAGGGTCTTGGTCTTTCCTGGTTTCTGGTGGTTGCTGGCCACCCTTGGTGTCCCGTGGCTTATAGACACCTCACCCTGGGGAATTCTCCCACGTCTCCGAATCTCTCTTCTTCTTCTGAGGACACCAGTCCGACTCATCCTACCCTGATTACATCTGCAAAGAGCCTACCTCCAAGTCGGAGAATATTGACAGGTACCAGCGACTAGGACTTAAGCGTATCTTTTTTTTTTTTTTTTTCCGGTGGGACAGTTGAATTCGCAGCAGTGTGGCATGCTGTACTGTTGTCCCTTCGCCTTCTGTTTCATCAGATTTCACTTTATGAACGGCGGGGAAGGAACACGTGATGCCATCTGGCTTCCCCCTCCCTCCCTCTTCCTCCTTAAACAGCCTCCCCTCTACACACTGGTCATCTCCTGGGTTTGGGGCAGGAGGCTGGGCATCGAGGATGATGTGGTAATAAAAACAGACATGGTCCCTCTGAAACTTACAGGGTCGTGGGAGAGAGAGAGAGACAGTGGCTGAAGAGCCACAGGAATCATGTAAAATGACAGCTGGGTGACTAGAGGGGAGTCCCTCTGAATATTCAGCGGGAACTCGAAATGTGAATACAGCCTTCCGAGTCCTCCGTGGGGGTCCTCTGTAAGGAGTCCCTGTGACGTGGCAATGAACTGACCATCGGATTAAAACCAGGGAGTCAAGAAATTATAAATTGTTCGACAGCATCCGGGGCAGTGGGAAGTGCTCCCCCAGCCTTGGACTTCCCGGGGGGGACTCTTGGGGAAATTCCAATCAGTGACCAGAATGGCGGGCTTCGTGGGCTGTGAACAGAGAAGGTAGGCTGGCCCCACCCAAGGACGGCGAGGGGAACCCTGGGACAGGGTGCGTGTGGAAATAGAGCTGTCAATCAAAGGAGCACGGTACCCACACGTGCCAGCACTTGGGTAAATCAAAATACTACACAGGAATAGAACGTTCAGGATGATTCTAGTGTGTAAAACTAGAACTGGCCCATGTGACTCACAGTGATGGAGAACACCCGGAGGGGTTGTGTGGGGAAGATGCTCAGGGCACTTCCTGGGGAGGCAGAAATGCTCTGTATCTTGATTATTGGGAGGGTGGACACAGGTTGCTTTCATCAGGAAACCCCAGTGTCCAATAGCAGCCATTGCCCATCTCCTCCCAGCACCCCTGCCCCTGGGCAACCACTAACCTACTTCCTGTCTTTGTAGATCTGCCTGATTCGGGACATCTCATATCAGTGGAAGCTAGCAAGAGAGGGTCTTTTCTGGCCCATGTCTTTTCACCCAGCCTGAGGTTTTCAAGACTCACCCAGGTTGTAGCAGGTGCATGTCAGTATTTCATTTTTTTTTCAAGTTGCCAAAGGCTATTCCTGATAATGGGTTTTCAAATGTGGGCATCTCTTTGGTTCATGGATGTTTCCACAAGTGGACGGTTTATCTTCCCTCTGAAATCAGAGGTTTTGCAGCAGATTAGAATGTCAGATGCACTATATGGTTTAGATAGGAAGTGTCCCCCACCCCCAAACTCCTGTGTGAGGTAGGCGAGAAAGTTCAGAGGTCAGATGATCAGGTTATGAGAGTCTTAACCTAATCAATGCATTGATGCACTTGAACGGTTTAGCTGGGTGGTCACTGTAGGCAGGTAGGGTGTGGCTGGAGGAGGAGGGTCATTGGTGGGGTGGGGCGCGCCTTTGGGGTATATATTTTGTCCCTGGTGAGCATGTTGCATGTCCTGAGGGGCTTCCTTCCACCGTCCCCTCTGCCATGACGTTCTGCCTCACCTTGGGTACAGAGCAATGGAGTTGGTCATCTGTGGACCGAGACCTCTGAAACTGGGAGCCCCCAATAACTTCCCCCCTCTATATTGTTCTTGTCAGGTCTTTTGGCCACAGCAGTGAAAAAACTGACTGAATCATGTGCGGAAATTGTTAGGATGGCCACGGAGGCCCAGGGACTTCTCCGGCCTCTTCCCCACTGCCTCCCATTCCTTCCCACGATGTCCCAGCCTCACGAGGGGCCTCTGGTCTCTCTCCTGCGGGCCTCTGATTGACGTAGTCTGTCTTCCTGTCTACGAGGTCGATGGACCCCCTGGTTCTGAACCCACCCGTCTCCTTCCCTGGATCTTCTCCCCAGCTTTGACCTTCACCTTGAGAGCGGCTCTTTTCATTTTGTGTTAAAAAGAGATTTGGGTTCCCCCCTGGGCTGGTGATCCTCCAGGAAAGGAGGTGAATCGGATTCATTTGGGGGGTTCCAAACACCGACCTGGTTCTTGGCAAGGCTGAGGGGCCTGGTTGCTCTTTGTTGAATGAAGAAAGAAGTGAATGAAGGCAGGTACTCACAGGAGCCAGAGTGGAGAGTGGACACCGTTTCTCTCTGAAGGTTTACACGTAGCGGGTTGAGCGCCTCCTGTTGGAAAGGGCTTGTTTGAAAGACCCAGAAAACGACAACTTAAAGACTGTTAATCTGCATAAGCAGGAAAACCAATCAGCTAACGGGGGACAATCCCTGGGGAGGCAGGTTGGCAGGGCCCCGGGTAGTTTTCACTTATTTCCTTACAGACTTCAAAACAAGAAAGTGGCGTGAAGAGGGGGGGTCATTTTTTTTTTTAAATTTTGATGGCTTTGGGGAGGTTTTTCATATTAAAAAATATAAAAAGGTACAAATGAACAAATCAGTCCTATTTCAGAGTTGGATCTGACAGCCAGGATGGTGCTGGGGGGCTTTTGGCAGTTTCCACACCTGTGGAAGAAGAGAGAGAAAACTGACCTCGAGGGACCTCCCAGTGGGTGGTGGGGGGGTCGCAGAGCAGGGTGCCTGGCCCAGAGGCATTTGACAAATGGTAGCTATTGCTGATGTCCTTAGCAGTAACGATAAGAGCCACAAACAGAAAAATGACAAGGTATCCGGAGGTCCCTTCTACCTGGGACAGTCTTTGACTCTGATTTTATCTGTAGCCTGCCTGCTTAGGCTGGGTGGCTTAACATATCGATTCTCTGAAAACCGTGTGGCTCAGCTCCGAGATGGAGGCTCTTTTAATAAACTGCCCTTATTGAGTGACTATGGAGTGACGATACGGAAGGCAAGACACTAGGACCTCAGTGACAAAGAGAGGTGAGGAGACATGGTAACTCCCACTCCTGGAGATTCACGGGGAGTCCTTTAGTGCCTAACACGATCCCCCGAGGCTTTAGAATCCCAGTTCTACAGATGAGAAGACCAGGTGACACGCTTTGAGGCCGGTGACATGCTTCGAGGCCACACAGCTGGTAAGTGGCTGAGGGGAGATTGCAACCCAGGACGGAGGTGACTGATCTCCTTGGACATCCTGCTTCCCAAGCTGGAAGTAACGTGGTGTAAGAGAAAAAGGGGGCGAGAGGGGATTCAAGGAGGCAGGGAGGCTTTGAGGGAAGCCTTCCCACCGGACGGCTGGGGTCATCCCACCCGGCTGGGTCCCAGAGGTCTTGGAATGGAAGGTGGGTGCTTCCTGCAGCTGTCACGTGCACGCTGGGTCAGTGTGTGTGTGTGGGGGGTTGCCATGGATACCTGAGGATGCTGAACGAGAGCCTAGCGCTTCCCTCCTGCCCCCCCCACCCCCTTTTCCTGTCTTCAGAGCAAAGTGAGTTTCCTTCCAGACTGGAGCAGATGGCTGCCGAGAATGGAGACGGCACTTCCCGGGCCTCTCGGCTGCAGGTTGGCCGTGTAGCTGAGCGTGGGCGGGGGGGGGGGGGACATAAGTAGAAGGCGGTGCAACTCTCGGGGGTTTCTTTAAAAGGATGGGGGAGGCTCTTCTGTTGGCTCTTCCTCTCCTGCTCGCTGAGCTGCAGACGCCACGGCCCATGAAGCCATCTCGGGCCATCAGGGGAACCCGGAATGGTGGCCCTTTGTGATAGAAAATAACTTGGGGGAGATTTTCTATTAATAATTGTGGCTGATGGATGGTTTGGGCAAAGAGTTAGGGTTTGCAAAAACCATTTTCTAGGGCACCTCCCCCAGGGAGCGTCTGTCATCCCAACTGTCCTTCCTGGCGTTTCGTTGCCAGACCAGGAAAACCCAGGGCAGAAAGGGACGAGGCCCAGGCAGGATGGTCACACCCCTGGGGTCTCCCGCTCAACCTCAAAGCTGAAGCTCACGTGGGGAAGTTGGGGACTTTCCCCCCAGAGACTGAGGCTGAGAAATGGCAAAGTGACTGGAGGCTCCCCAGCAGGGGAGGGAGCCCCTCTGGCCTTTGGATGACAGTGCCACCAAGCAGACACGTGTTTGGTTTCTTAGTTGTGGGGTCCTGTGGGAGCTTCCTACCATTTCCTAGCAAATTCCCACCGACCAAGGGTGGCGGAGACAACAGTAATTTCTTTTCCTGTTCGCAGCATTGGAGGGCTGAGATTCAGGTGTCCACCGGTTCCTTAGGCCTCTCCCTTTGGCTTGCCCAGGGGTGAGCTCTTCTTCTAAGGACGCTGGTGACATTACATTGGGGCCTACGCTCCTTTCAACTAATTGCCTCTGCAAAGACTCCATCTCAAATGCAGTATTCTGAGATGCCGGGTGAGGACTTGAACCCATGCATTTGGGCGAAGGACACAATTCAGCCCAAAAAATAGTGCCCGGAAGTTCTGTTTGGATAGTGCAGAGAAACAAATTTGCAGGATCCCAAAGGCTGGAAATGGGCCCCGAAATTTACCCCCAGACCTAGAGTCCCTGGCTGGAATAGAAGTGCTGCCCTCTCCTGTGGCCAGGGCCACATTCTCCTGTCCTTTATCTCTGTGACCTGGTGGGCCACGGCACAAGAGGGCTTCGACATCCGGTTCCCGTTTTCTTTACCACTTTGCTGACACGTTTTGCTACGGCAACCGCTGGCTGGAAGAGATAAGGGACCAGTGGCAGGGTCAGCCAGGCTCCCCACTTTCCTCAGGTCCTGGACAGCCCTGTTGTGCTTCAGTGGATGCCGAAGTCCCCCCCAGTGGGGACTGATGGTGTCGAGTGTGTGTGTGCGTGCGCGTGCTGGGCCAAGTGACACCATCAAGAAAGCAGAAAAATAGAAAACAAGATGCTCCCGAGAGAGGCCACTTGTTTGTGGACAGATGGGCCACGTGTGGATGTTCTGTCTCAGGCCATGTGCACTCTGGTGACCGTGCACCCTGGGATCCAGTGACATTAGGTGGCAGTTTCCAGCAGGGCTCCTCCTGCCCTCTCTGCAGCTGAGAATTAAGGTCCCCAGCCGCCCAAGCCCCTCCTGAGTCCCCATTAGTCCTCTGAAAGCAGGTGCTGAGTCCCTTGGGGCTTGGGAGCCTGGGCTATTTGCAGCCGCCCCTCTGGACACCCCGTGATGTGTCGGAAGCAGCTGGGAGTCGGGGTTGTGGTGGGGGGAGGGAGGCTGCGGTGTGGAAGGATTTGGCACCTGAAGGGACAGGTGACTCACGGTGTCGTCTGCCTGAGCATCACCTTCCGTGTCCCCAGGGCCCTGAGATGTGGCGAGGCAGCGTCTGTGTGAGAAGGGGCCTGGAGAGCCGAAGAGGTTTGTGACGGTCTCCCAGGACCAGCCCCGCCTGCTGATGTGGGGGTTATCTCAGGTGGTTCCTGTCACCAGGGTCCCCTTCAAAGGTCTTCTCCTTGCCTTGTGACATGCTGTTGGCCAGCTTTGTGCAAAGTTGGCCCTCTCGGCTTCGTTACTCTGCTGTAATTTAGAAAAACTCACTGGTTGACAGACAGAGCCTGGAGCAGGCCCCGGGGCTTCTCGGGGTGTCTGACAAAGGTGAAGGGTGACACAAAGCCAGCAGAGGTCTGGTTCCCTCTGCTCTTATCCTCGGAAGGAAAGCGAGACCCGGCAGCCTCGAGGGAGGACAGTTTAGATCCCCGGCGGTTCCCTACCTCCCCGGGGGCCTCGTGGACGATCACTCTCTTTATCTGAGCATCCGCTTGTTGGGGGCCAGGGAGGTGCTCAGCGGCTGGGACTGACCCTGGGAGCCCAGGGTTGAGCGTGGGAGGTGGGCAGGACCGGCAGGTCTCTGTGCTTGGCTTGTCATACATGGTGACAGATTTGCACAACCCCGTGAGTTCCATAATGACTTCTAACTGGAGAAAGACCCTCTCAGGACACCCTCCTCCCATCCTGAATCCAAGGTGGGGCAAGGGATGTGACCTGAGGGGACACAAGGTTATCCTATTTGCTTGAAGAAGGGGTTCTTAACCTGTTTGGGGCTCTGGACCCCCCTCGGCCCTACCAGAGACCCCTTCTCAGAACAAGTCCTTAAATGCATCACCCACAGTGCGGAGGGCTATGGGGAAGCCTGGAGTCTGAAAGGGTTCTCAGGTATTTAAGAAGATGGTGGGTAATCACGCAGGGCCTTTCCTAACACGTCGACGTGACGCAGCAGCGGGTCCATTAAGTCTCTGTGACACCGAGAACGTGATGTGGACACAGAGCTGGCTTCTAGTGCTGAGAAAGTCGGAGAGCCTGCCAGTGGCCCTCTGGCTTAGCACATGCCACTTGGCCGCGGCATTCATGGGTGAGAGCTGCCGTCACAAAGTCACAGCGGGCGGACTGTCCCTCGGTTCTGGAGGCTCCAGGTCTGAGACCAGGCGTGGGCCCAGCCGTGCTCCCAGGCGACGCGGGCTTCCCCGGCCCACGCTCTGCCACCAGGGTCTTCTTTGTGTCCCTGGCTCGCTCAGTCCCTGACAAGCAGCTACAGTAACCACGGGTGACGGCCCAACGTGGCCTCAGCAGCCCGGAGTGTAGGGTAAAGGAGACTTTCCTGCTTCTAATCTAAAGGCCAAATGTCCTCCCGTCCTGCCCTGGGCCTGCCGCTCGGATGACCTTCTCCGCACTTTTAATAACTTAAAGGGGGTTCGCCAGGCCCCTTACGACTGCCTTGCCCCTCCTGGCTTCACCCTCTCCTTACTCACCCCCCAGACAGGCAGCCCCCTCTTGGGGCATGAGACACACTCTCTCTTTTCTTTTCTTTTACTACAGGGTG
This sequence comes from Marmota flaviventris, assembly GCF_047511675.1. Classification (NCBI taxonomy): domain Eukaryota; kingdom Metazoa; phylum Chordata; class Mammalia; order Rodentia; family Sciuridae; genus Marmota; species Marmota flaviventris. Next base: position 12,689,204 of record NC_092516.1, on the reverse strand, counting down.
CTTTCCCAGTAAGTCACGTCCCCAGCCCTTTATAATTTTATTTATTTATTTTTATTTTTTGAGACTCATTAAGTCACTTAGGGCCTCACTGAGTTGCAGAGGCTGGCCTTGAACTTGCGATCCTCCTGCCTCAGCCTCCCTAGTCGCTGTGATCGCAGGCATGCCCCACCGCCCTCTCCTTTCTGCCTCCGGCTTTAGCAGGTGCTGTGTGTTCTGCTGTGATTCAGAAACGGGAAGGGTGTCTGGGAGACGTCAGGGCAACGTGTCTTTCTTGCCTCTGAGTTAAAGGCGGGGTGGGGGTGGGGTGATGTCAAAGCCCAGAGTTTTTAGAATCTGAGAAAGGTGCTTTGTGTGTGCTGAGAGTTCCGTAAACCTAAAGCCCTGTGTTTTGGAGTGAAACTAACGAGTTTCCTTTCTTTCAGCCTTTGATTGTATCTAAGACTTAAGTCGGGAAGGACTGTGCGTGCCTGTGTGCATTTTATGTGCTCCTTGGTGGAAACTGTTCCTCAAAGACTCGCAATAATGGGCTCCCAGATGTGCAAGCTGCTGGTGTGATCATCCATCTGTGCCACAGAGCCGGGGGTCCAAAGTGTGACTTAGGGAGACAGGAGCCGTCCTGAGAGGTGGGGTCGGACATGTTCTGTGTGCATGAGGTCGGTGTGTGTGTGGGTGTGGGTGTGGGTGTGTGGTGGGGGGAGGGTTAGCCTAAAGAAGTATTTTTCCTGAATTTTATGTCTGTATCCCCTGCCTTCAAGATCTCTGCTGTATCCAGCTCCTCTCTGCACTTTGTTACAGGGATATATTTTTGTAACATTTTTTTTTTCCTTTCAATCAACCCACTTTTTGTAAATGAGCGTCATCCTAAAATATATATATATATATCTAACCAGTCACAGACTGGAAGAAAATAATTGTGGAACACATATCTGAGCTGCATACCCAGAGCTCCAAAATTCAACAATAAGGAAACAAAAGAACCTCGGCTGGGGGGTGGCTCCGCACGCAGGAGAGCCCTTGCCTGACGTGGGTGAGTCCTGGGCTCCATCTTTCCATCTCCAGGACCGAAAAACAGAAAGAAGGAAGGAAAGGGGGGGGAAGGAGGGATAGAAGGAAGGAAAAGAAAAAAGAGAACCTTATTTAAAAATGGGCAAAACCCTTGAAAAGACATCTTCCTGGAGAAGAAGTCCGATCAGGATATGAGAAGGAGTTGGGCACCGAGTGCCATTAGGGGGTGGCAATATTGAATAAGGAGACACCATGCACCCTGTTAGAGTGGCCCAAGCCTCACATGGGGCACCACACCTGAAGCTCACGCAGAGGCCCGGCTGCTGTGCTGGTGGGGATGCATGATGGCCCCGCCACTTTGGCAGTTTGGCAGCTCCTTACGAAGCCAAACCCATTCCTACCGCGGAATCCAGCTGACCTGCTCCTAAGCCACCTGAATTGGAAAGTGACATCCACACAAAACCCCGAACCCAAATATTTATACCAACTTGATTCCCCTTTGCCCAAATGTGGGAGCAACCAAGATGTCCCCCCCACCCCGGGAAGTGAATGGACAAGCCATCCGGGGTCAGGGGACAATGTGATATTAGTTAGTGATAAAAGCAGTGAGCTCTCAAGCCACAAGAAGGCACGAGAGAAACTTGAGTCCATACTTACAAGTGAAGTAAGGCAATCAGAAAAATCTCTACAGCGGGTGATGTCCACTGTGTGGCAGTTTGGAAAAGATAACACTATGAAGTCAGAAAAAGGGCTAGTGGTGGTGGGGAGGGACGAACAGGAGGAGTGCAGGATGGTGGAGGTTGTGACCCTCTATGTGAGGCGGAGATGGTGGGGACATGTCATTATGGATCTGTCCAGACCCATGGACCCAGGGACGGACAACCCCAGGTGTGAACCAAGCTTAAACTACTAACTTTATTTAATAACAAGGTATCAACACCGGCTCTCCAACTCTAGCAAATGACCTTCACCAAAGCCCAAGGGTAACAACAGAGCATTGCATCCGGGAAGCCAGAGGTGGGCGGAGCCTCTGTTCTGCTAGGTTTTTCTGCAAACTTAAAACTCCTCCCCCCCCAATGAAGCCTGTTATTATTATTTTGTGAAGAAGAAGGTCACATCCAAGATAGTATCATAAGGTTGATGACGTTCTAGTTTTACAGTTGCCCAAGTATGAACACGTGTTCCATGACTAGAGTCAACATGGAATAATGAAAATGTGCTTCCTGCGGACCTCGGAATCATCTGACCAGTCGAACTTCTAACACACACACGTATATTTTTAAATGGAGCTTCCAGCTCCATCCCATGTTGAAAATGATTCTTCTTTTTCTGCTGGATATTAGACCTCAGGCCTGGCATACGCTGAGCTTGTGCCCAGTCCTTCTTTACTTTTTAATATATATTTTTTAGCAATGAGTGGATTCCACCTCCTCTCCTCCAGCCTCTGCAGTCTTCTCGGGCATTTGGACAGACTATAGCAGAGCTGCTTGGGCTGAGAGATCTGTGGCCGCCTCCTCCTTCTGACCCCCCCGTCCCTTAACCCACACAGCACCATGGGACACCTGTGTTCTGAGGGACGCAGCTGAGAAGCCACTGGAGGTCAGCATTCCTGACAGGAGCACAAGGCGCCCCGATTCCTACCCAAAGACCGCAGCAGCTGCGAGCTAGACTCCAAGCTCCCTGTGCTACGATTCTCTGTTCCCTGGAACCCCTCCAGCTCCGCCTCACAGAGATGAGATGAGGACAGAGACTAAGAGATGCAGAGACCTGTGTCCTGAAAGCATCTGGGGACACAGATGCTGGAAGGGTCCAGGTTGACCCGTGAATGCCTGTTAGTGGTGAGAATGGAAATGGGTGCAACCACTGCCGAGAGTGATGTGGCACTCAGGGGCCGAGCTGAGGCAGCAACTGGCCTTCTGACGGCTGATGACACCTGCAGGTAGACGTCCAGGTGTCAGGTTAGAAACTCTTGTTCTCAAGGAATATGTGCAAAGGCGGTTGTCACAGGAGCACTTCTAGATGTGAAAAACTAGGAACAACCTGAATGTCCATCAGGAGGGGAGTGGATAAGTACGTTATTGCATATCCACACATGGAATACTACGCAGCTGTTAAAATGAACTAGAGGACTATTAGGGTAGAGAAAAGGGGCCTGGGGAGAGGAAAAGGGAGTGGAGAGGATAAGAGGGTGGAGATGTGTGTTTTATGCATATACAGAAACTGCACAGGGGAACCTACCGTTCTGTATAATTAAAATGCACTCATAAAAAAAAACCAACTAGTTGCATATTAGCATGGACGGATCTTGAAACAGAATCCTGGGTGAAAGAAGCAAGTTTCAAAGTGACATGAGTGATGTGATTCTATCTTTAAAAATATTAAATATGCTAAAAATACCAAATATAGTTTACAGGTACATGTTAAGTAACAACTGACCATATAATATTGACTGGAAGGATACCTACCAAATTCATGATAACGGGCAGGAGACGGGCCCTGGGGAAGGGAACACAACAGGGTAGGTGACTCACACACACACACACACATCTTATAAGATTTTTAACTGTTCTCGACTTTGGTGAATACATGTTTATTTATACATAGTTCTTTGTGTCTTCTTTGAAATTTTTTTTAAACACAAATTTACAGGGCACCACACAATGTCTCTGTGTGCATGCACTGTGTCATGTTCAGCTCACGGCAGGCACGTCTATCTCCTCAAACACTTGTCATTTCTTTGTGGCAAAAGCATCCAAAATCCTTTATTCTTGCTTTTTTCAAAAAGTCTAAAATACATTCCTGCTCTACATAGTTACCCCACTGTGCAATAGCGATTCTTTGTGCTTTTTACATTTAAATGCTTTTTACGTAACATTTTTTTTCCCATTTTGCTACAATTGACTTATCAAATAGTTCTATGGTTCTTACTCTGCATCAGACCTGGTAGTATTAATATTAATAAGTCAAGTCTCATAACAATTCTGTGAAGTATTAGAGGTAAGGAACCGATGCTCAGAGAGGTTTAGCCACTGGCCCAAGGTAAAACAGCTCGTAAATCAGAGCAAGGTGGCCTGACACATATTCCACACTCTCAAGAATCTGCCATGTGGTATTCTTACGCGTAGTCCCTCACAGGGTCCCCTGGGTGTGCGGGCATGCTCCCTGCCTGTCCTCCTTTGTTATAAGCTCTGCAGGGGCTGGGTTCCGATCTCCCTCATCTGTTCCCGATGACCCCATCTGGTCTGGCTCCTGGTGTAAATAGAAAACGTTGTTGGGCAAACGAAGGGATTCCTGAGTGACCTCAGGTTTCTGGAAGCTGGTCCACCAATGTCAAATTCAGGGTCATTGCCCCTGAGTCCTCCCTGCATCCAAGTTGTTGAGGAAGTTGGCAGCAGGTGAATGGGAAATGGGTACGATTAGTAGCAACGTTAACAAAATAACCATATAACCAAATAATGTAGGGTCTCTGTTTGCCAAGGGCCCCCTTTCCCCCCCTATACATGGGCAGTGATCAAAGAAACTGTGAGATTTCAGGAAACATCTGGGTCTCCTCGCAGATCAACCTTCTTTCTCCAACTGATTTCCGCTCAAATTCTGGCTTTAATTTAATGTCACTTCTCCTGTTTTTAAATTTTGTTTGTTGATAGCAGGGACTAAACCCAGGAGCACTTAACCACAGAGCCACATCCCCAGCCTTTTTAAATATCTTATTTAGAGACAGGGCCTCGCTAAGTTGCGGAGGCTGGCTCTGAACTTGCGATTCTCCTGCCTCAGCCTCCTGAGCCGCTGAGGGCTCACCACAGTGCCCGGCTAATGACACTTCTTCCAAGGAGGGGTCTCTGACCACCCATCCTTCTACCTGCTGCTGTTCGGCTCCACTTTACTGCAAAAGTACATTAAAATGGGAACAAACCCTGAAGAGTCCCTGAGCCGGTGGGACAGCTAGTCCTTGGGCCCACTCCATCCTCGACACACGGGAAACGTTTATTGTAAATGCTACACTGAAGAAAACAGAACCCATCGGAAACCGCCTGCACACTTGGTAACCAGGGACCGTCCACCAGGAGACTCTGAAGAAGGCACCTATACAGTGGTGACCAGGCAGAAGTCCCCTGGGTGCTACTCCTGTGTCCACCCCGCGCTCCCAGGGAGCTCCTCAGCTTCTTGTCTTCCCAAGCGACTTGATTCTTGAATCTTTGTTTGCTCAAATAAACTCTTGAAAAAGTCATTGCTCCTCAGTTGACCCTTTTAAGGTTACCCTTTTTCCACTGTTGAACTTATCCCAGCTCTGAATTCCCCTGTGACTTGGTTTGTTTTAATGTCTGTCTGCCCCAGGAGTCGGAAGCTCTGAGAAGTGGAGGCTGGGGCTACTTTGGATCGCACTTTAATACCTGGTGTGGCTCCTAATCATTCACTGATCTCTGTTGAATGAATCTTGCTGCTGAGTCCAGTAGCTTAGCTTACCGGGGTTTAATTAATTAATTAATTAGTTATTAATTTTCAGTTCTGAAGATGGAGCCCAGGGTTTGCCCTACCACGGAGCTACATCTCCAGCGTTTTAGATTTTAATTTTTTTTTAATTGACAGGATCTTGCTAAGTGGCCCAGGCTGGCCTTGAACTTGAGATCCTCCTGCCTCAGTCTCCCAAGTAGCTGGGATTCTGGGTGCACCCCTCTAAGCCTGGATTCTTTAAAAACAAAAAACAAAAAACAGCAGAATTCCTTTCGTTAAATGAAATTGTTCCGACTCCCTCGTATAGATCGACAGATTCCTCGGGTTGCGGGGTGCAGAGGTGGGACCGGGGAGGGTCTGCTCGTCCAGCCTCCTCCTCATTGTGTCCTGCAGGGTCCCCAGGCACCTGGGAGAAGCCCCTTGGCTGGCTTTGCCGAGCTGTCACCTTGACTGTCCCAGAAGGGTCTTTTGCCCCAGGGAGCCCCTCTTGGTCAGTTGAAAGACAGACTGCGTGTCCCCTCCTCCCAGTCCCCTGTGTCCCCTCCTCCCAGTTCCCGGTGGCAGCCTCCTGGGGCACTTTGCTAATTGAGCCATAAATCCCTCCTCTCAACAAGCCTCCTGACTTGCTTTGCTCTTCAGACGACCTCTTCCTGGGGAAAAGACTCTGCTTTCCCTGAGTTATGGCGGGACTCCGGTGGGTGGCGGCCTGGTGTCCTGCCTCAGCCATCTGACAGTCTGATTCCTTTCCAATTTACGGGCTCGTTAGTTCCCCCGCCAGCTCCCACTTTGGTGCCGCTGACCCAGTAGCCAGATCTGCCCGCGTCATCTGGCTCAGACCGACACGGGGGTCCCCGCTGAGCGGGCAGCCATCCCAGCCCTGTCACCTCCTTGGCTGACCCCGCATGACCAGGTGGAAAGCCGGGCAGGGAGAACAAAGCCCCGAAGCCCTGGCAGCCTCCATTCCCGTGGCCACCCAGGGTCTCGCTGTTGCCCGAGCGAGGCTGGGGACTCGGGGGTTTGCACGTGTCCACTGAGGCCACCTTGCCAGAAGGGCCGGGGGGATGTCCGTCTTTCAAAGCCCTGGGGTGGGCCTCTGCCTGCTGGGATTTGGGACTCTGAGTTCTCTCTCTAGAATTCGTGCCGCAGGTCAACTCTGCATCTGCCTGAAGAGGGGGCAGGAGGTGGGACTGGAGGGTGCTCCGTGGGCCTCTACTTCCCCACCTCTGCAGTGGGTACACTGACATGCCCCGCAGGATCCTGGGAGGACCATAAGCACCTGCAGGTAGTGCAGCTGGACGCCCTGTGATTTGGGCAGGGGCGGCTGCGCTCCCTCTGGAGGCTCTAAAAGGAGAAGCCTCGCTGGCTCTTCCCCGGTGATGGAAGCCAGCATTCGGGCTTCCCTTGGCTCTGGTCTAGTGCTGGCCTCGGTCTTCACACCCCCTCCCCCCTTCCTGCTTCTACCCCTGGGTCTCTCTGTGTCTCTAATGTAGGGCCACCCAGACCACCCAGGGGGTCATCTCAAGATCCCTAACGCAATTACATCTGCAAAGGATTCCTTTTCCACACGGGGTCACCGTCACAGCTGCCAGGGGTTTGGTGTGAAGGTCTCTCTGTCTCTCCCCCACCTCTCTCTCTCCCTCTCTATCTGTTGACTGGTGGAAAGGCAAGGACATCTCAGAGCCTAAGCTGTGGGAATGAGGAGCTCGTGGCCCCGGGTGAGAGATCCTTATGTAGAAATCTCAGGGAGCAAATGTGTTTGGGTTTAGATGTTCCCAGGTTTGGGAAAGACGGTCCCGTGCATGGGATGTACATGACAGCGCACCCTCCGTGGCGGTCTGGAGGGCATGCCATACACAAACACGGGGATAAATCTGAAAGGACAGGTTTGAATATCCATAAGTACTTTGAATGAAGACATCATGAGACAAGTTTTGCAGCTCAACCAGTTTCACCACCAAATATGTGATAAATTTCTGGATTTCAGAGTTTTTGAACATCAGAATTACAGAGAGGAGAATAGCAACCTGTCGTATTGTTGATTTTTTTTTTTTTGTATGTTTAGAAATTTCCATCATCTCTGTGACTTTGGTGGTGTCTGGCCCCTCGAGTTTCATGGTTGGAAGCTTGGTCTGCAGGGGGGCGGATTTGGGAGTGTGGTGGGCCCTTTAAGAGGTGGGGTCTAGTGGGAGGTTCCTGCCATGGAGGGTGCTGCCCTGGCAGGGGAGGGAGGTGGTTCTTGACAGAATGAGTTGTCATAAAAGCCTGAGTCAGACCCCTGAGACTCTCTCTGGCCTGGCTTCCTGTTTTAAGGTATAATGTCTCCCTCCTGGGCCATAATATGACATAAAATAAGGAAGGGCCTTGTCAGGGCTTGTGCTGAACTTTTAGCTTCAAAACTATGAGCTAACTAAGCCTTTTTTTTTCTTTATAAAGTTAACCTGTCTCTGGTGTTTTGTTATAACAACAAAAGCCAAGTTAAAAAAAAAAAAATAAAACATTTGAAAGACGAGACTGTGCATGTAGCACACTTAGCATAGTGCCTGGTACTTAGTAAGAACTAAATTAAAAAGAAAAAAGGGTAACCATTGTGTTAGGTTTTCATCGCCATCAGGAAACACCTTAGGCTTATTTTATAAAGAAAGGGGTTTCTCTGGCTCACAGTTTTGGAGGCTCAAGGTCATGGTGTTGCACTTGCTCAGTTGCTGCTGGCAGAGTCTCAGGGCCTCACAGGTCTGTGTCTGCCTCGTCTCCCTCCTGCTTCTTATAGAGCACCAGGATTTCATCCTGGGGGCCCCACCCTAATGATCCCATCTAAACCTAATCACTTTCCAAAGCCCCCCCCACCCCTGAACCCCATAGTCAGATTGTGTTTCTTCCTCTTCACCCCATTAACATAGGACTTTGAAGACCGAACTCCTGCGTGAGTTTGGGGGAACGACCACATTTAGGCCACAGCCGCCATTGAAATCCGTTTTTGCCATCACACTTACCGGCAGGGTGGCAGGGTGGGCAGTCGGGGCAGCTGCAGGTTTTTTTGCAGAGGATTGACGTGGTCAGCAAAGGAGAGTCCACAGCAGGTGGCCCGGCAAATGAACTGCATGGGGCACGGGGTAAAGGGAGACTGGGTGGGGGGCTGTGGTCCTCTGGGCAAGAGAAGAGGAGGTCCCAAGTAGCGGACAGGAAGGAAGCTTGAAGGGACCAGATAAAGCTCGCTGAGTGTCCAGGGGAGTGGGACCGAGGCCTGTCTGCTTCCCTGACACGCTTCTGAGTGACAGCAGAGAGAAACTTCTAGAGTGCTCTGTACATTTAGGAGAAAGTACACACAAGTCAATTTAGGAACAAGTCAGGGGGAAATGTCAGGGCTGATTCAGGCTCCTAGTATGGACAACGACTTTTGTAGGAGAAACCTTTCTGAGGGTGGGGGCTCATCAAGGCCACCTGGGCACAAAGCATAGGTCAGTGGGGCTCTTCGCAGATGCCACGGGTGTGAGGGGCGTCTCAGGGGCTAAGGCAGGGTTTCTGGCTACAGGGACCCGGCAAGCCACGGGCACCACCTAAAGGGGCGATGGGAGACAGAGGAGCAGGAGGGTTCACAGAGGAATCGCTGGGTCCCTCGGTAAACACAGAGCCATCCCAGATGTGGGATTAAGACACAGAATGTGGCCAGGGAAGGGAAAAGGCCCAGCTGTCATTAGAGGATCGCTCCTAGCCGTCACCATAGCCCTTCTCCAAGTCCCTCGAGCATCCTCAAGGCCTTCCTGGTGGCTCTGGGGTAGGCAGCAGTGTCTTCCCAGCCCATAGGAAGCCCTGGCAGCTTCCTATCAGTGACTTCCAAATGGTTCTGGATAAATAAGAAAGTCATTATTGCCGAGAACTCAAGAAACACAGATGACTAAACGCAGAGCAAGATCAAAGCCAAATTCAACAGTCACTTCTAAGACCAGCTCGAGGACCAGGGCTTATCTATTTCTTTCCCATTGTCTTTCCTGGGCTCCCAGGGTGCGTTTTTTTTTTTTTAAGCAAAAAAAAAAAAAAAAAAAAAAGTCATACTAGATGTAATTACATCTATATTTTCATTCAATAATAAATTGGGAAATTTTTTTTAATGTTAAAATAATAATGACTGAATTGGGAAGGAAAAAGTTGATTTATCCTTGTTTGCAGATGTCGTAGTGCTGAGAGCCACGGCTGAGTCTGTATGGCCCCTGGCATTTTGCCAACAGTATTGATTGACAGGCGAGGCATTACTATCCGCCTCTGCCGCAACTTTTGAGTTCTCGCACTATTTTGGAGTTCTCGTGGGGATTTCTGGGGATTCCCCGAGAGTTCCCATTGGTTGGGGAAGTGCAGGAGGAGGTATTTCCGGGAGAGATTTTCCGGCTGGGGGTTCCTGGACAAGCCTCGTGGCGCGTTCGGGAGGATTCCCCGGGAGCTGTGTGAAGTGTTTTCCTGCAGTTTAAAAATAAAGTTTGTTCCTGCTTCAGTGGCTCGTGATTTGTGCCCAGCCAGACTGCGGCATTTGGTGGCCCGTACGGGGATCTCAACAATCTCAGCCCCACAAGAGAAGCAGGAGATGATGGCAGACACACAAGTTTTCGGCTCATTTACCTGGGGCTTGATTTGGGTATTTAAAACTCCAAGGTCATCCCCCAGAGCTGAACAGCTCAGCTACTTCCTGGCTGTGGGACTTGGGGCTGGCCATCTCCCTCCTCCTTCACCAGCAACCAGGGGCCCAAGGATGCTGCGCCTGTCTTCAGGTGGCTGTGAGAACTGAATGAGACGAGGCCTGCTGAGTGCTTGGCACAGAGGTCCTCATCCCCCAAGAAGAGGGAGGTTTTTAAAAACCAGCCATGACCAGGTTCTTCCTGACCAGTTACATCTGACATCTAATTTTTTAGATTTTTCAATTATGAAAAACTTGATGCTGGGTGTGGTGGTGCATGCTCGTTATCCCAGTGTCTCAGGAGGGAGGCTCAGGCAGGAGGATTACAAGTTGGAGGCCAGCCTCATCAGTTTGGCAATTCCCTGTTTCAAAACAAAAAATTAAATGGGCTGGGGATGTGGCTTCGTGGTTTAAGCACCTTTGGGTTCAACCCACCAAAAACAAATAAACAAACTGAAAGGTCTACAAAAGTAGTACAACCTATGCCCCATGTTCTCCTCATCTAGATTCATTATTTGTCAATATTTTATCATTAGAGTGTATCACAGTTAAAGAGCCAGCCCAGTGCCGGGCACATAGGGCTGGTTGGACAGATCAGTTATTATCATGACTCTCTTGATTATGAATTTGGTTGATTTAGAAACTTGAAGGAAGCCTCTAAACGGCAAAGGTGGTTGTCAACACCACTGGAAATGTGTTGGCTCCGACTTAAATTTGACAGAAAGGGTTTCCTTCTCTGTGAATCGCCTTTGAAGTATTTTGCATCTCAAATGGAAAAAAAATCAATTTGAACTAACTATAACTTTATTTTTGAACTACTACACGGCAGTGCAATCAGACAGTAAGATAGAAATAAATGGCATGGGAACATGAAGAGGAGATAGAATCCTCTAGTCATCGTGAGAAAAAAGTGCTTTAAATCTAGGGAAGCTCTGCTCTGGCAGCCCCTGCCCTTTCCTTGCCCAGGGTTGACGTGGCGGGTCAATGATTGCTCTCCTTCCCACCCAAGCTGAGAGCTGCATCCGAATCCTGCTGAAGACGATGCTCTGGGTGCCCCTAACCATCAATGCAGGTGGCACAGGAGGTGAAGCCTATTTATTATTCCTTTTTCTGTATCTTTTCCCCCCTTAGGTAAGCAATAGCACATACTTAGACACAAGAAAGGACTTTCTAAGAGAGCAAAATAATCGTCTTTAACTTCCTCAAAATCCACCCCTAAGTCATTCCCAGGGGAGGTCCCAGGGCCGTAAGCCACAGGTCATCTAGGGACATCGAGTCTTAGAATCCATCCAAATCAGCAGAAGGAAAACAGCAAATCCCCGGGTCTAGCTGCTCCATCTTGGCCGTTGGTTTGAAATAAGGGTTTTCCATGTTTCTGTGACAAAAGAAATGAGCTTTGCCTTATGCTTCCCGGGAGCTGAGCCTTCGACCCCAGTGGGGCGGGGGGGGGGGGGGGTGGGAGGAAGGAAGGAAGAAGAAAGAAAGAAAGGAAAGAGATGTGGATGAAACTGGTCCAACTAGGCATGGAAATGAAGGTAATAACAACCATGAAAGTCACTTTCTACTTCCTGTCTGCAAAGTGACTTACGTGGGTTTGCTCATTTCCCCTGCACAAACAGCCCTCTGAGGTAGGTTCTGTTATTATTTGCCCTGAAGAAATGGAAAGCTTCGAGCTCAGGGAAGTCAGGGGACTTGTTAAGGCCACACGATCCGCAAGTCAGGAAGCTGTGGGATTTGGGAGGAGGCCTGTCTGATCCAGAGACTGGACTCTTCAAACTCTGCATTTGACACCAGCCGAGTTTTTTCTTTTAGCAAGAAAGAATGATGATTTGACATTTTAAGCATCTTTGCTTTGACTTCACTGAGGACAAGGACTTCAAGTTATTCGGCTTGATCTCTCCCACCACGTAACCCAGTGCTCAGGGTGGGATAGGCCCACGTTCAGTAGAGTTAGTATTTGGGGCAGGTTGAGGGTTTCATGTTCACTGTGGAACTCTGTTTGCTGAGTGCTCATGGGTCCTTCTAAGTCTTTGGTTGCTTTTCCTGGAGCTGGAATGGGAATTGTTATTGTTGGGGGGCACAGGCATTCAGGGTCCCAGGAGAAGATGTGTCTCTGGAGAAGGGTCCAGGAGAGAAGGGGGAGCTCAGCTCGGGGCAGTGGGGTCCTTGACATACTTGATGGAGAAGAGTTGAGCACGCACCGTCAGAGGCACCGATGCAGAGGTGTTCAGTTAGGACAACAGGTTCCCATTCCAGGGAGGACACAGACCATCTCGAGAGATGTGTTTTGGGGGTTCTGGTTCTTCTTTTAAAGGAAGCTTGGTGAGGGGTAGGTATGGGAAGGACATAGGGACGGCGTCAGTCTGGTGATCTCGAGACGGACTTGGGAGGTCTGGTCTTTCTCAGGAACCTTAAGCTGATGTTGGTCATTATCTGACCAACAGAGAGCACTGGAAATTCTTCAATTTTCGGTCTCTTAAAATATCATCTGTCTCTCTGAATCTGTTTATCAGTGGGCTAATGAACAGTGCACAGGTAGATTTACAGATTTCCCAGGAAATTGGAAGTGGCAGGCGAGCGAGCGAGAGAGAGAGAGAGAGAGAGCGAGAGAGAGAGAGAGAGAGAGCCAGAGACAGACAGACAGACACAGAGTGGCTCAGGGAGTCACAGGCCGGGAAAAGTTGCAGAACCTCTGAATTAAATTAGTATTTTCTTGTTCTCTCTGTATGTCTCTTTCTACCTATTCTTACTTCTTCTATCCTGCCTCCTTCAGCATACTTGTGTGTGGACCGCATAGTAGCAAGAGAGCAGGGAACAGAAAGATCCTGCTGTTAGGCTTATGATCCAAACAGGGAGATGGACTGATGGGGGTGACATAGACTTAGGGACAGGTGACACAGGGGCACCCACGAGGGGCTTCTCGCGCAGACCTGGGGGATCTGGAGGATGCTCTGGTGAAGGTGGTGTCCTAACATCGATGCCTGTAGTGCTCGCACTCTGCCAGGCACTGACTGATCTTACGGTGCTCCACGGGTCCCTTCTAGGACCCTCACACTAATTCACAGAGTGGGCCTCTCTCCACCAACGGATGTGTGAGGACACGGGAGGCCAGATGGAGTGAGGTGACTCTCAATGTCAGGACGGCCAGTGGGAGTGCTGGCTTCAAACCAGGTTCTAGCTATGATTCAGCCCCTCTCCTGGTCTGGGGGGCTGACATTTCCCCCATGAGCTGTGAAAACTGAGTTGGAATTAGCTCGGAAGTTTGGAGAGGGGAGGCTGCTCGGGAAAGAGGGGGTGGCCCCTCTGAAGCCCGGATAGGAGGGTGGGTGTGGTTCCAGGAGCTGGGGGGTATCCAGAACCTTCCAGGAGAGTGGTGGGCAGGGGTCAGAGCTGAAGGGCTCCGTCAGTCCAGCCAGGGAGGTGGCTTTCATCGCGGGGACTCTGCTGAGTCTTCTAGGGTTTAATCCCGTGAACGCGAAGATCAGATTTCTCCTCCAAAATGCTCCCCCTGGGTGCTGAGAAGCTGACGAGGGGCGAGAGGGAGAGGAGAAGGTGCTTAGGGGGGAGGAGGGGGTTCAGCAGAACAGGGTCTAAAATGAGACCAGGAGCCTCCTGGGACATTAGCATGTGCAGAGAGAGTGTCTCTTTGAATTTTATGCCTGATGGCCCCACCTTAGTTCAGACCCTGCTTTTTGGGTGGCATTTGTAACCCTGGAGACCAAGGTCACACAAGCCAGGCCTGCAGAGTTCGTCAGGAAAGCTGGGAACTCCTGAGAATGGAAAATCCCATTTCCCCCGTTGGGTATTATTAGGGTTTGGATGTGAGGTGTCCCCCAAAAGCTCATACGTGAGACAATGCAAGAAAGTTCAGAGGTGAAGTAATTGGGATCTGACAGCCTTAACCTAATCCATGTGTTAACCCCCTGACGAGTCAGGTGTGGCCGGCCCTGGCGGTGTGCCTTTGGGATGTGAGCAGAATCTTCCTCTCTGCTTCCTGGGCGCCAGGTCCCCAGCTGCTCTCCTCGGACACACCCTTGGGCCATGATGCTCTGCCTGACCTCAGGCCCCAGGAATGGAGCCTGCCATCTATGGGGGACGGAGACCTCTAAAACTGTGAGCCCCCAAATAACATTTTCCTCCTCTAGAGTTGTTCTTGTCAGATCTTTTGGTCACAGCAGCAAAAAAAAAACAAAGCAAAACAATCACAAAAACCCCACAGGAACTGACTGACACAGGTGTGATACTCATTTTTGAGTGGAGTAGGATAGAGGGGCGGGGGGCAGTAGCAGCCGAGAGGCCCGGAGACCGGGCTGTAGAAGAAGATCAGAAGCTTCTTTGCAAGAGTGGAGCCAAAGGATAAGATACTTTAAAAAAAAAAAGTGAAAAAAATAAAGCAAATTCCAGCAGAGTGTTAAGACAGCACAACGCTCCTTGGAATGAAAGCCCATTCTGAGGGGTGAGCTCCGGCTCCCAGCATGGCTTGTGGTTTTGAGGTCCTTTTGTGAACAGCTCTGTTCACGAACCATTCCTTCATCGTTACCCCCATTTTTCCAAAGGCCTGGGGAACCCGAGGGGTTTGTTAAGACTCAGCCAACGCAGATGCGCTTCCAACAGGTAGGACGTCGGACGCCTCTCGCTGTCAGCCCTGGGAAGTTCCTACAGAATCACGAAAGAAGATTAAAGTGTTTTTGAAGCTGAGTTTAAATATGCACAACGCGAGGGTAAGGAGGAGAGGAGGACGGAATTTCAACGAGCTCACTGACACTGAGCGTGTGTGCATGTAATTTGGATTTCTGAACTAGGGCAGCTTCCAGATTGAGCTTTATTCTCATTGATTTTTGTTCTCTGGGGGCTGGGTCCTGCAGCTGACCACACACTCAGTTTGATTAATTGTCAGCTTGCCTGTTTTTGGGGGAGGGGGGCGCTGCAGGATGTTGATTTCAAAATCAACTCTTGGCTGGCTCTGAAGTTGCACCACCCTGGACTTGAACCAGCCTTCATGGCGGAGTGTCCCTGTGAACTGGAGCAAGCCCCCGACCCCTCTAAGTGTGAAATGGGGGGATAATTATGGCACTCGGTTCCTGGGCTACTGGAAGCATCAGTCTGCTCATGAGATAGAGCTCGCCAAATATTGGAATGTTAACTTTTAGTTTCATTAACTGTCGGCTTTAACAAACTTAAAAAATAAATCAAGAGTCTTCACTTTGGTCAATTAAGCAATTAAGCTCTATGAGGTATAAGACATTAACTTTTATTAATGCATAATAAATTATTAAATATTTTTAATAGATGGATATTCACTAATGAGTACTAAATAATCGGATTGATTGCATTATAAGTATCTCTCCAATTATATGCTAAATGATGAAATGGGTTAAAATTAAATGAGTTGATACACATAAAGCAAAGCTGTCCTCAACACAGCGAGCACTCAGGCTGGTTTTTATTTTTTTATACTGGGTAGCATTTGAACTATCTGTGGTGACACCTTCAAAGTCACCTCATTCTGCAGGGGGGGTGGGGCTTTCAGACCGAAGAACAAAGTTTGCATTTCTTCACTTGAAGACTCGTGCCTCAATCGGTATTCCCTCTAACCTCTGTTTTTTCTATTTTGTTCTTTTCTTCTTAACCTGCTGGTAGTCCCGGAGACGGGGAAAGAGCAGGGATAAACTGAGGCTTCCCCCACCAGGAGAAGTGAGTCCATTTTAATTTTTATATAAGTTCAAATTTACAGGACAGTTGTAAAAACAGCATGAGGAATTTGAGGATAGTTTTGATCGAGATTATTTATATTGCTCCATTTGCTGAATCATCCCCTGACCCCTTCTGTGTGTTGGATGTGGTCTGTCTCCACAAAGATCATGTGCTGGAGGCTTGGTCCCTGGTGTGGCGAAGTTGCTGTGGTGGAACATTTGAGTCTTGTGGAAGGGGGTAGTTTATTAGGGGTACTGTCCCCGATTGGATGAAAGCTGGTCCTTGCAGAGTAGGTTAGTTCTTGAGGGAGCAAATTGTTATGAAGCAAGGCGACCCTGCATGCTTGGCCTTTCTGCATGGGGCTGGTTTGCTTTTCATTACTCTGCCTCGTTGTGATGCAAACAGAGGCCCTTTGCCACCATTTGGACTTTGCCATCACCAGACTCATAAACCAAACAAATGTCTTTTCTTCATAAGGTTTCCAGCTTCGGATATTTTGTTATAGCAGCAGAAAATGGACCAATACATTCACTCTCTGTGTTTCCGAAACATTCAAGAGTGTCTTTGTGTCTGTACCCCTAAGTGTTTCAGTGTGCATTTCCTTAGAAGGGGGTCATTCTTCTACATAACCACAGTTTACTTCTCAAAGTCTGGAAATTTAACATCACTACACTACTACCATCTATTCCATAGAGTCTATACAAATTTTATCAAATGTCAAGCTTCCCCACCCCACAGGCCCAGGATTTAATCTAGTATCCTAAATCCCACTCACATGTTTTGTCTCTTTAATCTTCAATAATCTGGAACGGTTCCTGTGCTTCTTGACCTTGATATTTTTTAAGGAGCATAAGCCAATTATTTTGCTGAATGATTCTTGGATTGGGTTTGTTGATACAGGTAATATTTGGGGGGGCAGGAATACCCCTTGAGACATCCTTTGTTTCTTTTATAAAGCATCTTGTGTCAGCAGGGTGATACTGGGCTGCAAGTACGAAAAGACTCCAGCAACCCAGATACAGAATGAGGAGTCTGGGTCACAGGGTCCAGGTGGACCTGGGCTCTTTCTGTTTGCTACTCCGCTACCTTCTGTACGTCATTATGTGTGGCAATAAATTAATTGAAAGTGACAAGAGGCTCAAAGAGGAATGGAGAGAAAGGTCAAAGTAATTGACTATGTTCCTCTTAACGAGCCCGACTTGTTCATCAGAACGAGAGCAAAACTGGAGTTAATACCTCAATACATCACCCTGCTGCACGGGAATAGCGGGGGCTTCTGAGACTGCTTCCTCCAAAGCAGGACCTGAGACAGGATTTGGGTAAACTTCAGGGGGAGTTGAGGAGGGAGGGAGGAAGGAGGAGCCAGGACAGGTGGGGTGCTGAGCTGGGTACTCCCCTAGGGAACCAGGACTTGGTCCCCCTGACAGCCTCCAAAAGCATTTAGAGTCTTACCAGGGGTGGAGAAGCTGGGCTCTTTGCTTTCTGATGCTCCTCAGCAAGGGTGGAGAGCCCTGGGTGGGCAGTCTCAGGGCTGCAGTCAGGAGCTGACCGTGTGTACCAGGAGAGGGGCGAGGAGGGAGCTCATGCTGTCTGCTCTGTGTGACCATGGCTGGTTCCTGACACCTTTCTGAGCCTCAGTTTCTTCCTGGGTCAAATGGGGAACAAAGAGCCTACCTTTCAGGGTTGCAGAAGTGAGGATTAAATAAGACTTTATAATATATAAGCATCGGACACAGACACTGAGCCCTTATTTTTCACAGTAATATGTAAACTGGCCCATATGGTCCCTGGCAGCTCAGTGACTGCTGATAAATGGGGAGTGTTTATAATCTAAGGGTTGCCGGACTTTTTCTCAAAAGGGCCAGTATGAAATCTTCTGAGCTTTGAGACCCCTGGGGTCTGAGTCGGGGCAATCTCACCCTGCCAGTATAGGGTGAAAGCAGCTGTGGGCGGTGCGTAAACAAACAGGCCTGGCTGTGTTTCAATAAAACTTTATTGGCAAAACCAGGCAGTGGCCCACGGGTTGTAGTTAGGGACCTCAAACTAGCAAATACTGAACCACTGCTGCTAAGGAAATGCAGGGCTAGGTTCCCATGAGCCAACATTTTGGTCAACTACATCCACACGTGACATTGTATCCTAAGTGCTTCTGTTTGGATACGCTGTATTGTATATATTTAACTCATTAACATTGAACTCGTGGCCAACGGCGCTGTGACACACCTGGATGAAGCTTCTCTTCTGTGCCTGTTCCCTCTGTGAGGCACGGTCCAGCCCTCTTGCACCCAGGAGCACTAGACAGACTTCACCAGTGCTCGGGATTGGAGGGGAGTGGGGTGAGCTTTTAGGGGACACCTCACATCCAAATGGAGTCTCATTTTAAACAGCAAAGCCACCCAAAGGGAAGCATGAAAACGTGGCACTAAATCCTTCATGCCAGGGATGTTTGTCTGCTGCAGGGGAGCCGAACAAGAAGCTGGGTGTAGCCTCCTTCAGCCCCAGCTGGGAACTTGTGTGCTGAGGGACACATTTTTGTGTTCTGCACCAGTGCACATCTGTGGATGGCTGTAGAAGCGCCACAGATATTGATTGGGGGATTGCAAATGGATTTTAGCACATAGGCAAATGCACATATACAGAGTCTGCGAGCAACGAGGGCCGAGCCTTAGCTCAGATCAGTGAATCAGAGAGTTTCTGAGCATTGGTTTTGGATTTTAAGCTTCCCTGCTGGGCTTTACACTGCAGGTCCCTCTCTAGTTAGCTCTTTTGTTATTCAAGCAACTTTATGAAGGCACATTCAATGTAAAAACATTAGGGTAACACAGTTCTAAAGAATAAAAAGTAAAGGTTATTTTTCACCTTCTCTCTGCACTAGATTCCAGATTCTTCTCCAGAGGTAACTACAGTTAAGAGTTGTTGTAACTTTTTTTTAAATTTTGAGATTTAAACACAGATGTATATGGGCACAAAACACACTGTTTAAAAGACAAACGGGCCACATGAGAACCCATAGACAGATGTCTATAGCACCTTTATTCATAATTGCCAGAACTGAGAAGCAACCAAAATGCCCTTTAGAGGCACATGGATCAATAAACGATGGTGGATCTGGATAATCAAATACTATTTGACTCTAAAAAGAAATGAGTTAATAATCCATGAAAAGGAAACTTAAATGCCTATGATTAAATGAGAGAAGCGGATGAGCAGAGTCCGTATCCTGGGCGACTCCAGTGTATGGAGACTCCAGTGTAAGGAAACGTTACAGACAGGGCGAGATGCTCAGCAGCGCTCAGGGCTTAGGAGGAGGGATGAAGAGGTGAAGCTCAGGGGAATTTTAGGGCACTCAGATGGTGCTTCCAGATACTACAGTGGTTCTGCATGTCGTTGCACACTTGCCCTAACCCAGATAACCACCAAGAGCAAACACGGACGTAGGCATGGACGTGGGTGGTGCTGTTGGGCCCCGGTGGGTTCAGCGGTTGTCACAGGTGAGTCACTCTAAAGGGGATGTGGGTATCAGGGGAAGATGTGCATGTGTGTGTTGGGGCCTGGGTGAGATATCGCTCTACCTTCCTCTCAATTTCTCTGTCCACCTACATCTGCTCTAGAAAAAAATAGACTTTAAAGCAAAAAGCCAACAGATCACAAGATACATAGAACTGACCTTTTCTCTTACCATTTTATCGTTGAAGATCAGAACACAGAGACCTCCCCTGTTCTTTATGACAGCCACCAAGCATTTAGTAGTACGACTGTCCACAGTCTCCCATTGATGGCTTTTTAAGTGGCTCCCAGTGTGGCAGCATCCTAAGCCATTTAGCAATACATGACTGTGTTTGCATATCTCTGTGGCACTTTGATCAGAGGTAGAGCTGGGCTGGACTGGAGCGCTGGGTCTCCACCATCCTATACCTGGGTTTGAGATACTTGTTGGTTAGTTTGTATCTTAGATTTTTTTTCTTTTTTTTTTTTTGCTGCCGTGACCAGAACAATTTTGAAGAATGGAAAAGTTTATTTGAGGGCTCATGGTTTCAGAGGTCTTAGTCAATAGAAGTCTGGCTGCATTCCTCAGGGCTCTAGGTGAGGCAGAACATGAGTGTGACAGAGGGAAGCAGCCCACACAATGATCAGGAAGCAGAGTCTCCACTCTCCCCGATACAGAATATCTACCCCACAGCCACACCTGCCACTTCAGTTACCACTCAGTTAATCCCTGTCAGGGGATTAAATCACCGATTGGGTTAAAACGCATATAATCCAATCATTTCCCTCTGAACCTTCTTGCATTGTCTCACCTGTGAGCTTTTAGGGGACACCTCACATCCAAACCGTAGCAGCTTATGCCAATTAATCATCCTCTCTGTGCCTCTTCATTTTTTATCTGTAGAATGGGGAGATTGGTAGTTTTCATAGAGTTGTAAGCATTTGTGGGAAAACCCACCTTTTTGAACTCTGCCTAACACACAGAAAGTACTTATGTTGGTTAAAATGTGTATTATTTTTCAAGGTAGAGTTGGAGGGGCAACAGAATGTTATAAGAAAAGCACAAACTCTCCACAGGGAGCCTGTGAGTATAAAGTGCTTGCAAACTGGGTCTGGAGGCGTGGCTGAGCGGTAGAGCACTTGCCCAGCATGAATGAGGTCCTGAGCCTGCTTCTCAGCACGCTCCTCCCTAAAACACTGCTTGGAACCTTGCCTTGCCACGTCCTAATCACTGTGTTAGAATTTGCTATTATAGGGGTCGGGCACAGTGGTGCAGGCCTGTAATCCTAGCGGCTCAGGAGACTGAGACAGGAGGATCACAAGTTCAAAGCCAGCCTCAGCAAAAAGCGAGGTGCTAAGCAACTCAGTGAGACCCTGTCTCTAAATAAAATGCAAAATAGGGCTGGGGATGTTGCTCAGTGGTCGAGAGTGCCCCTGAGCTCAATCCCTGGTACCAAATAATAACAACAATGATAATAATAATAATAATAATAATAATAATAATAATAATAACAATAATAATAATTTGCCATCACACCCAGAAGTGGAATTGTTGGGTCCCAGGGACTGTGTGTAGCTTCAGAAGATACTTCTGAATCTTCTTACCAAAGTAGTTGCAAGAGCTATGTGAGAGATTTCCGGATGCTTTTCTTATCACAATTTGTTATCATTAGTGTTTCTCATGGTATCCACTCTGCTCTGTAGTCAGTGATACGGGACAATACTCACAGAAACTTCATTCAAAATAGCTGAAAACTGGCAATGGGCCAAATATCTATTAAGAGTAAAATTGACAAATACATTATGGAATAGTAAGAAGAAAAAGCGGTGGCATTGCTGGATCAAAAGGCAGTGACATTTTATATCTCGTGTTTTTATCAGGAACCCCTCATCCCACCTTCCAGACTCCTCTGGGAGAAAGACTCTGCCACTCTCCTTCCCCATCAGCACCCATGAGCCTGCTGGTCTCCCTACATCCTTGCCAGTCCTGGGCGCTCTCCATCACTTTGATTTTTTGCCAATCCAATGGGCTCATTTTTATCTGCAATGGAAATTCTTACAGCGGGGACCTGTCATAGAATCAGAGTCTCTGGGGGCCTTTGAGAAGAGCTGGGGTCAGGGGCAGCCTCCTCAAAACCCAGCCATGGCTCCCACCCCACCATTTGCCACGGACACATTTAGTCTCTTGGGAAGATTCACAAAACGGCTCTCAGGGTCATTCTGAGAAGAAGTGAGCGCCGAGATCCTCCACCAGGACCTAACGGTTTGCAGGGAGGCTTGGATGCGACTGGCTGCAGGACCCCTCTGCCAGATGTCAGCAAATCACAGATATTCATGCCGCTGAAAGCCAGCTCATTCAGAGGATCTGGGCGGCCCATTCAGACAGAGCCCAGCACGTTTGGCTCAGGGAAGTGAAATAAATAGGACTTAATTTATATTTTACAGTCTTTTATCTCTTGTTAAGCCCTTGTGTTTCACTGAAATGAAATCTGATGGAGATGGAAAGAGCGGGAAATGCAGCTTTAATAATGCATTATCCGTCATCTTGGCCCTTTCTTTTTTCCCCCTTAACATGTATCTGGAGGGTTTCCACCTTCCTCGGCTTTCCCTCTTGTGAATTTTTGAAAGATGGTTTGATCTCCCTCCCGACCCATCCTGCCTTGGATCGTTTCAGGTGGGCCCGGAAGATTCCATCTCCACTCTGACCAAGGTGAGCCGGGGCCCTTGCCCTTCTCTCCAGGTGCCGCTCTCTGCCCGTCAGCCGCCATATTGATAAGATTTGCTGGCAATTAACAGCCCGGCCCAGCCAAGCAGAGGCGAGGACTCAATTAGCAGAATGTCACTGCATCTCATTTACTTTGCTTATCAGAGATTCAGTCTCTAAAGACTACAGGAAGAAGAGCAGGGCCACTTCAGGAGAGGGATCTGAAGGGGTTTAGAAGCTTAAATGTGGTCTCACCTCACTGTCAGGCTGGTTTACCTGCCAGCGAAGAGGCTGATGATGCCAATTTGGGGATGTGTCTGGGCTGATATACGTATCTCAGGGCTGAGGGGGGGAAAAGGTTGAATGTCTCTGTTATTTAAATCCTCCGTCACCTCTTGCTTTTGGAGCTGGGTCTGTTTATCGTATTTATTTGATGAGAAAGCTCCTCCCTGACTTCTTGGTTGTGTGAGTCTCAGTAGTGACACCCCCTGCCGTAACAAAGACATTTCTGGTCCCCCAGACGTTGGGTGAAAGCCTTTCCAGTGGATCACCTTTCATTCTTTAAATCAGGGGTTGGCAAACTCTTTCTTTCTATCTGGTAAATTTCACCTTTAGGGATGATGGAGTCTCTGTTGCAAGTGTCACTGGGTCCTAGGGCAGAGGAGGCCCGGCGCTAGGGCTCCCATCGGACTGGCTTCTGCCACCTGCTCCCTCAAGAGTCCAATAAGAGCCAAGAGTGGTGGAGAAGCAAGAAAGGAGTTTGATTCTCCTGTCTTCATTAGGTAGAGACGGGGCTCCATGATTATGTAGGAGAAAGAGCAAAAACATGGGTGGGGTGCACAGAGGGCGGGGGGAGAAGGGTGCACCGTTAAGCAGTCTCTGCCAAACTGTGGACTGGTGGGTCATTCTCTCAGATCTGGTTCTGTGGGGTCCCACGGAGGAAGATGTCACTGCTCTTGCTTAGCGGGAAGCCTCAGTCCCAGTCCTGCGGGTAATTGCTCTCTCTTAGGACACCATCCCATTATGGGGTGATCCACCTGCAAGTCTCATTGGACTCTTGAAGACACCCCAGTTATTCTTCTCTGGGCATCTTGAGTCTTGAGGGGGCGGGGGGCAGGAGAGGACTAATCCACACTCCTTAAGTGATGAACCTGTCTACATTCTGAGTTGAGCAGGAATCTGACCCAAAGTTGAAGGTCGCAAAAGAGACGGAGCCAAAATGAAGGCAGAGATGCCAGTCTCTTATCCTGCTTTTAGTTACCCATCAGGCATCTGCAGACCAAGAGCCTCTGAAGCCCTGTTATACAACCACCCAACTTTGCTATTATATCAAGAAAGCCGTCATAGAATACAATGTAAATGAATGGCCATGGCTGTGTTCCAATAAAACTTTATTTACAAATGTGGCTGATGGCCATCATGGACAGCCCCTGGTCTAAATCACTGTTTCTTAAACTCCCTGCTTTCGTCCAGTAGTCATAGAATCAATGTAGTGGATTCCAAAAACCATTCTTTATAGACCTGAAAAAAAAATAGAATTAAAATCTGTGGATGTGTCCCATTGAATGTAGATAACTCCTCTTTTGTGAAATTTTAATTTCAGATACGTGCACAGCAAGGCACCCAGGTAGGCAAATACGCCATACTCGTGTGCATGTGGGTACTGAGTTTGGATGCAAAATGCAAGCCTTATTATGAATTATGATCATAAAAATTTGAAAAATTTTATGATCATAAAAATTTGAAAAATCAAGACCCTGAAGTAAGTCTCATTATCATACGCATTTTACAGTTGAGGAAATGGTCAGAGAGACACTAAGTAACTTCCCCACAGGAACTATCATCCCTCATAACAGGTTCCTGGTGGAGGGTGGTCTGAGAGGAGCACTGAACACCGGCTGGTCAGACAGACCTTCTGCCCTATTGAAAACAGCAGCCTTTGAAATGTGGGTCCCCCCTTCCCCCGACTTTGGAATGTTAATGAGCAGTGAAATGGTTAAAATTCCTTCCAGTGGGAGGAAAAGAAAGGAAAACAAGCTGCAGGTATCTGCCACAAATTGAATGGTTTCCTGCTGAAGGAACTGAATGTTTCTTTTTCCTCCTTGGTATTTCCAATGCAATTGCCTATTTATCACGATGTGTTTTTCTCCCAACATATTTTAGAAAAGTCAGTTGGAATTGATTTGAGACTCTCAACACTCTCATGAATGAAAAAAGCCAAATGCAACCTATTCAAACAGCCCCTCTTCCTTAATCTAGTAACAGGTGAGATGCAATTTAAATGATAATGTTAACCACACCGCCACAATGGGATGTTACACTGGGAATGTTGTTTGGGGTATTTTTTTTTTCCTAAACCCTCCTGGAAAGACAAATGGCTGAGACATTTATATCTACAGCACTTTATTAAGCAGAAAATGCTCAACCCATTAATTTTATTGCCACGGTGCTGGATATGAAGTGATAATGAGGTTTCTGAAGGCTGCGGGCCCCATAGTTCAGACAAGATGGCGGCCCAGAGAGAGGGAAGCCATAGTCACAGCTAGGAGGCGCCAAGGTATGGCTCCCTGGCTTTCATCTGGGAGTTGGAGAACATATTTTTTCTCTCAGTGAAACTCCGTGGAGCACGTTTTCTTAAATTGAGGCTTTTGAATCACTTCCTAAGTTTGTGTTTTAAGGCCAACCCTCCAAGTTGTCTTGCAGATCAATTTAAAGACAGGTCTCCCTGGTAACCATTGCTTCCCAAGGCGTGTGGATCACGCACACAGAAAATAGAACGTGGAGTCATCAGAAATAATGTGAGTGAATGTTAGTTTCAGTCGGAAGAATTGGTCAAAAATAGAAGAAAGGCTGTGTTAAGTCTTGTTTTCTCAAAGGAGGACAGTAGAGAGAGGATCCTCTCAGAGAGGAGACAGATGGTACACCCCTCCTGCCCTCCTGTTTTATTGGGGGACGTTTCCAGAGAGTCCTGCCTAGGGCCACTTCTTGATTTTTGACTGACAGCAGCATTGCATCAGACTTTCAATTCCCCCATTGTCATGATCTTACCCAACAAAGAAGAGACTTTACTAACATAACTGCCCACACCCAAGGGCAGCCAGAAAAAGGGTCTCAGAGAAGAAAAAGAGGAAGAGAAGATTGGGATATCAAGCTTCTGACCCCAGCTATTTCTAGCCATAAAGACAACTCCCTAATAGTCCCCAGACATGATCCACCCAAATGGTAATTCTTTGTGCCAACAGACCCTCATTCCCACTTTGGTGCTGATTAAGCCTTAAAAAATCACTTTTTCTCCAGATTTTCTGAAGAGGGCAAAATAGTTGATTGGCCATTTTCTAGATCCTATATCCCACCCATCACCTATAGGGACTAATCAAGCCCCTAAAAACCCTCAGACAACAGGTACACATCGACATCCGTCTCTTGGGACCCCTCGGTCTCTTGGAGATCTGATTTCTTTCTTTCTATGACTTTTATAAATCCTGTTACTTTGCTCTCACCCTGTGTCCATGGATTCCATTCTCCCAGTTTGTGAGTCAAAGAATCCACCTGACATACACACTCCAATCATGACACTTGAAAGATCCAAGGCCACTCTGGATCCTGCATTGGCCAGTTCTAATTGGAACTTGTTCTTACAGATTTTATGGTCAGAGGACTTTGCTTCTGGTTATCCTGTCTCCCTGAGTCCCCGAACCTGGTTTGTATAAAGGGCACAAAATCCCCTGCCCCCAGGTAACTTATGTTCTTCTTATTGGAAGGGAGTGATCCTTAGGTCTGTTTTCCTCCTGCAGGTAACAGGTTGTTTGCTGAGGAATGTAGCATATCCTATTGACTTGAGCCAGGCAGGGCTGCAGGTAAATTGATTTTTAAAGAAAGCATGTGCGGGTCCGTACAGTGGACCCAGCTTGTAAAATCATCCCCTTAACCTCATGTTCCCACCAGTCACATCTGTCTGTCACCAATCAGTAAGGAAAGCAGAAATACAAGATGGAAAATGTAGCACTCCAGGAGCTTGGACTCATGTCCAGCAACCACAGATGCTTAGAACAGGGTCCCCAACCACCTCCTGCCCTGAGCTACCTGCAAAGCATCTAAGGACACTGATGCCTTAAACACCTTGTATACACGTTGCAGGTTCTTGGACACCAAGGCTTTGTAGGCAAGAAATCTAGGACTAAGAGACTCCCCTGAGCCATGCCCTCACGTGTCAGGTTTACCAACGGCTTCCATTTTCCAATCAACTCGGTTTCTCCTGTGGCCACCTGGTCACGTGTGGCCTGGGGAAGTTCAAAGTTTCCCTATATCATTTATGCTTGGAGACTGGGTTCCTGTCTATATACTCACTCCCATGCACATGTCATGCTCCTCCACATTCCTCTGCATGCATGCACATATCTCCATATGCATGAACTCGTGCTTGCATTTAGTTAATGGGTCAAAGATTCTACAGAGCTTGTTATGAAAACAGCAGTAAGTGGCCTCTTCTCATTTCTGCCCCTTTACTTCTGCCAGAGGCGCAGAGTTGACTCTTTCAGCTGGTTCTTTCAGTATGCTCAGATGCGTAATTTTTTCATACTGCACATATTGATGTTGCACTTTTAGGCATTAGTATCGTCTTCCTCTCGATGCAAATGACAAGTAGCCTTCTTGCCATCTCTTCCCTGCCTCCATAGCTCCCCTCCCCACAACACACCTTTCCTGTCTCTGAATCTCCCATTGAATTTTTTGGAGGGAGGGTACCAGGGATCGAACTCAGGGGCACTCGACCACTGAGCCACATCCCAGCCCTGTTTTGTATTCTATTTAGAGACAGGGCCTCACTGAGTTGCTTAGCGCCTTGCTGTGGCTGAGGCTGGCTTTGAACTCAGGATCCTCCTGTCTCAGCCTCCCGAGCTGCTGGGATTTTAGGCACGTGCCATGGTGCCCAGCTCCCATTGATTAAAAAAAAAAAAAAATTTAAGTTGTAGATGGACAAATATCTTTATTTCGTTGATTTACTTTTATATGGTGCTGAGGATCAAACCCAGGGCCTCCCACGTGTGAGGCAAGTGCTCTACCGCTGAACCACAACCCCAGCCCCACCACTGATTTTTGATCATTCAGTATTCATTCTTTATTCTTTGTCGTTATCAGTCCAATTGACTTCTGCAGTTGAACTGTGTGATCGTTCTACAATTTCTTTTCTTTACTGCACAACATTTTGTTTTCCCCAAAGTTGATATTTGCCTTTTTAAAATATTTGCTCAGTTTTCTCGGTCCTTGTGACTCATTCTTTTTCCCCTCCGATTTGTGGCTCTCTATGTAACTCCTGTCTGATGACATCCACCTTGATCCGGAAGCTGTCTGTTTCACCTTGTAGGAGTTGGAAGACCCTGGAGATTAAACCTGCTTCTCTGTTCCCTCAGTCAGGGGAATGAACTTTCTTTCTGGGCGATTCCCTGGGTCTGTCCTCTGCAGTGGATGCCCTGTTGGCCCCATTTCTCCTAGCCCATGTGTACTGCTCTTGGTTTCTACCCTCAGTTTAGTTGAAAGCCCTTTACTAACTCTCTGAAGAAGGCAGTTACCATTTTTTATCAGACTCGAGGCACTGGCTGCAGACTCTTCGGTTGGAACCTGCTTTCCTGCCCATTCTGAAGACAGGACTCCACGGTCTCCCAGATGTTAGAGTTGTCCTGGAGACGTCTGAAGGCACTCTGGCTCTGACTCTGCTTTTTTCTCTCGTGAGACTTTTAAAATTTTCTTCGACCCTGGCTTCCTGAAATTCCGTGCCTACCTGCTTCTGCGAGCCTTGGTCAGGAGCTGGCCTTTCGCATCTGGACACGCCGGGGATTGTTCTTGAAATATCGAATGGATAATATCCTCTTTTCTGTTTTCTCTTTCTAAAAACTCATTATTCAGATAAGTCAGTTTGCTATTTTTTTGAAACAAAATTCTCTCCCACTTTTCATCCCTACGTCTGACTTGCTTCTGAAGACCTGTGCATTGGATCACCTCCCCCATTTCACTAAAGCGCCCACTGCCGTTCTCACAGGTTTAACCTCTCAGGGCCCCTCTTGGCTTTTTGAATGTTTATTTATTTATTTATTTTCGGTCAGCATGGAGCCATGTTGGAGTTACACCAAAGAAATGGGGTGCTTGGGACAAAGTAGACAAGAAGACTGATGGCAACCAAGTTTAAACACCGAGTTTAAACACCGAGTTTAGCACTTTATGGAACCCCGACTCGTCGTCATGAAGCTAATGTCCAAACCTAGCTTTGTCCTCGATTTCCAAACTTCATCCGGGCTCTCGAGTCTCAGTTTCCCTGTCTGTAACATGAACTGTCCAGTTTCCAAGGGACCTTCCAATGCTGATATTCTCCTGGATCTTTGATTTCACCCACGTTCGTTCTCCACAGGAGAAAACTCACACCACTTAGATTTGTTTTGTACACAACTTGAGCTTCTGTCAATGGCCACCCAACAGGACGGAGCTTTGACCTCTGGGGAACCAGATACGATGGTTAAGTGACCTTGCTTGATCAAGGTCACGCAAGGAGTCAGGGGCAGGGGCAGATGAGAAGGAGGGTCTTTGGTCTCCCTGTGTCTCCACTGAACTCTGAGGCAGCAAGTCGGCCCTCAGCCATGGCCAGAGAAGGCTACTTCCTGGGGAGGAAAAATGCTGAAGGAATCTTCGAACGTGCTCCATGATTAACTGAAGGGAGGGCCTTGCTGGCCTCAGCACATCGGTAACACACCATTACCCAGCCAGCGGCTAACATCTGCGCAGCGCCAACCCCTGGTGCAGGGCCTGGAATGGAAGAATGAGCCCAGTCGGCAGCTCGGGGTTTATGGCCGCCGTGAACCTGGAGGCCAGGGTGTCCGGCCGAGCCCTGCAGCTTCCTCTGTGCTTTGAGATGGATCTGCCACACCAGGGCCCGTCTCTGCCGACTTTCCCTCCATTGAAGGACTGTCCTTCTCTCGACAGGTCAAATCCATAACCAGACTAAAGAGGCCCCGCGTGGAGGGCCCCCAGGTGCCTTCGGGAGGGATCAGGAAGTGACAGGAACATCACACCTCCCACAGTTAGGAAATGCTGTTTTAAGGGAGCAAGGATGAGGTTTTTTTTTTTTTTTTCCCATTTCAGGATTGGAAAGACCCCAGGACTAATTTCTTGCAGCCAGTTGCTTCTCGGTCTGAACAGCAATCAAGGCAAGTAATCAAGAAAAATCAGTGTCCTAAATACTTCCAGGCAGTAACCACAAGGACGTTCAGCCAGATAAGAACCGGGGCTGTGTTTCATGTAGACATTTTTAGACATGAGCCAGATGTATGTGTGTTAAAATGCGTGGAGAGCCTCATGAGGAAGGACCCCGAATCCCTGCCTGTAGTCTCAGGTGAGTTGTGTCCAGAGCATTGTCAGACGCCCAGGTGCACAGGAGGAAGGGATGGAGTTGGAATCTCAACGGAGGAGGTCAAAATGCAAACTCCAGCCCTCCGAACCCTTAGCTCTGTTGCTTCTTAAAGAAATCTGTCTTCTTTGCTCTTGTTGGTTGTCCTGTGGGATCAGGAACAGGGAGTTGATCTTTTTTCTCCCTGTCATTAGAAAAAGTCATTTATTTTGCAATTTTTAGAATGTGCTACCTATACATGGAATGTCCTCGTTTGGCCACTTTGCGATTCAGTGGCCCCACTACCCCTTTCCAGGATCTTTCTCCTTCCAAATAAAAACTCCGCACCCCTTGAACTAAGATGCCCTGCTCTCCTCCCATCGGCGGGTAGCTTCTGCTCGGCTCTCGGTCTCTAGGACTCTGTCTTTCCCAGGCGTCTCACGTAGGTGGAGTCCTATAATATTCTTCCCTTCGTGTCTGTCTCCTCTCACTTAGTGAAATGACTTCCAGGTTCGTGGGTCTCATTGCCGGTGTCAGAATTTCATTCTTTTTTATGCTGAGTGACATTCCGGTTTTACGCCGGCATCACATTTCAGTTTATCCACTTATCTGCGGATGGGGGTTTGGATTGCCCGCGCCTTTTCTCTATTGCAGATAACGGTGCTGGGGACGCTCTGCCTTCAAGAAGTCTCTGCCCTCGATTCTCCTGAGTGTGGGCCTCGAAGCAGAGCTGCTGGCTCACGTGGGAACCCTCGGTTTAGTGTTATGGGGACTGCTGAGCTGGACCATTTCAGAGCATCCCTGGCAAAGCACGAGGTTTTGAGATTTCCTCACCTTCCTCAGGATTTATTTTCAATTTTTAAAATTAATAGCCATCTTAGCAGGTGTGAGGCAGAATCTCTCTTGTGATTTTGTGTTTTCCTAATGATACTGAGCATTTCTGCATTTCCCGTTAGTCCTTTGAAAATCTCCTTTGGAGAAATGGCTAGTGGAGTCTTGCTCATTTCTTAATTGGGCTCTCTGATTTTTGTTGTTGTGTTATAAGAGTTCTTCACATATTCTGGATACCAGTTCCTTAACATATAATTAATATATGCATACACACACACACACACACACACACATCATTCCATGGGCTGCTACTTCACTGTTTAGATGGTCTCATTGATGCACCAAAATGGATAGTTTAACCAAGTCCAATTCATGGCTTTTTCTTCTTCTGTTGTCAGTACTTTTTAATGTCATATTCGAGACATCCTAAGCCATGAAAAAAATTCTCCAGGGTTTTAAGAGGAATATATAAATATATCTTACATTTTGATCCATCTTGTGTTAACTTTTTTATGTCATCAAGTAGGGACCCAACTTTATTCGTTTATGTGTAGATATCCAATTTTCTCTTTCTCATTTGTTGGCAAGACTGCCTTTTTCCCCCATCGAATGGACCTGGGACCCTTATCAAAAATCGTTTGACCGTAGATGTGAAGGTTCGTTTCTAGGGTCTTTTCTGTCCTATCCCATGGCCGTACGCGTCTGGTCTTGTGTCAGGACCACATGGTTTTGATTATTGTGCCTTCATAGTAAGTTTGTAAGTTTTGAAATCGGTAAATGCAAGCCTTCCAGAAAAAGTAATTTTAATCCACGTGATGAAAATTAAAATGTATGTTAGGCTCGGACCAGGATCAGTGAATGCAAAGGACATAGCAATCTGCCGTTTTGGAGGCCAGAGTTTCTGTTAGGATCACCCAAGCCCCAGGTCACTTGTGACCACCGCTGTTTTGACTCCTGTATAGAGGAAGTTTAAAGATAGAGATCAAGGACATTGCTGGAGGGGGGGGGGGGGGGGGTGGGGGGGGTGGGGGGGGGTGAGTCAGTCCAATTCTTTGGGAAGGCATTCGGGAATAAGAATTCTAACCCCAGGAAATGGGCTATCATTTGACCAGGGACAGTGTTTTTAGGTGGTGCAGAAACAAAATGGAAACACACACAAAAAAACTTTTCCTGCGAAGATAGTCAATCCAGCCGCGTTACCATAGCAACAGACAACAAAAACCGTTTTGAGTGGCATTGGTTAAAATACAGTCCAACCACACAGTGGGAAGCCAGGTGGCTGTTTGCAACTTGTTGAAGAATATTTATAGACATGAAAAGATGGTAATGATACGTATTTAAATTAAAAAAAAAACACCCAGTGATATGTACTGTGCAATTTCACAATTGTCAGACTTGGACATCATCAAACACACACACACACACACACACACACACACACACACACGCAGTCTCACAGAGGATGACTTCAGGCTGACCCCACAGAGAAACTCAGGCGGAAATGACATCTCAGGTTGGTTCTAACCCAGGGCAAGAAAGCTGGGCCTTCGAAGTGCCTTGCCCAGTGGTCCTGGTTAAAGGCCACCCAGAGTGGACTTCAACGCCCAGGTACTCTCAATAGAATAGCTCCAGCGGCCAGGGTGCCTGGCTCAGAAGCAGGGTGACGGGTGCAGTCAGGGAAGCCAAGTCTCTCAGATGTCGAGGAAGAGGGGCCCGGAGACAGAGAAGGGATCCCCGGGGTCTGGTGGCGGGGGACACCCCATCAGCATCCACTAAATTTTTGTTGGCAGGGAAAAATGCATTATTCTTGTAACAACATTTGTCTGGTAAAAAGACCTTTCGCAGTCCTCTGCCGTATCACGTTGGGTTTTCAGAATTCTGCTTCCTATTCTGTGCAAACCAGCTCTTCCTCCTGACTGCGCTGTTCTGACTGTCCTGGCAATAGTCTAATAAAGTGGTGAGGCCTTAAAGTCCTCATTCTGGAGGCCAAACTGTATCATTAATAGTGATAAATGTAGCAGACACAGTGACCCGGGAACCTTCCTATGCGCTGGTATTAACCATGAGAGCAATTTGCACGGGAGTGTTCCCTGGGCGCGGTCCTGGGGGAAGCCTGTTAAGTGCATGCATTAGCTCTTCAGATCCTCATACGAACCTTACGAATCAGGAACAATGATCATACTCATTTCTCAGATGGGAAAACCAAGCCCCAACCGGTTTATGCAATCTGCCCCGGGAAACCCAGCAAAATACCAAGCTGGGTCTCAACTCAGGCTTGCCTGGTCCCAAAGCTCCTGGGACATAGCCCCATCTAGACAGGTCCGTTCTTATATTTAAAGAAACATTCAGTCTCAAATTCTGATTGTGGTCCAGGTCTGCTATTATAGGATGCTCCTCCTTTTTACATGTGGTCCTGAGAATATTTCTCTGCCGGTTTTCCAGCTTCTTCAGACAAAACATTTTAGCTTCTTTCTGTCCATAATCTCTTGGGGGGAAATAAAAAACAGGGCTGAGGTGTTTGTAAAAATTATGAGCAAAACCTGATCATTGTTCATGGCGTATACCTGCCCCGGTGCATGCTGGGTTGAATCCATAATAATATTCAAGCTTCAATCATTGCATTCCACAAATGATAGCTTTCTCTGATCTAAGAGGAAACCTAAGCTCTTTCTCTGCTGCAAATATACATGGTAAAAATGGGCAGAGGCCAAGAGGCGTATTAGAATGTGACAAAAAGCATTTTCTTGGATGGTACAATAAGGGTGATAATTTTAGAAATTGCCAAATAGGATAAATGGGTGGCTGCCTTCTCTTTAACCAGCCTCAGCCCCTCCTGAGCCTCAGTCTCGATTCCTGGCGTAGAACCCTGCGTGACACGGGTTGGAAGAGACAGAACAGGCATATGGTTTAAAACAGACCTAGGACTTTAGTTGATTTCTGCAGGTTAAATTTCCATCTAAGGATTAATTTGCTTGTACCACACTCGTAACTTTGTAACTTTCCAGATTTCTGTTTGCTTATGTATGAGGAAGAAAAGGAAAAAATTTCAGGGAGTCTGAATCTAGCGATTAGTTAAATCACTCAGACATCCATTCTTGGGGGGGAGGGACGACACCTCCATTCCGCTTGGAGTTGGGGTTTGTTGAGCGCCTCTGATGATAACTTTCTGCTTGACTGCTGGTGACTCATTTTGATAACAGTTCGTGAATGTCAATCACAAATAGAAAGGGACCCGGGAAGCTGGTGACCATGATCATGTTTCCAAATGGGTGTCGAAGGGAAACAGAGGCTGAAACGATCTAACTGCAAGCTGCATGGGAAATGTGGCTGCGTTGAGTCGGCTGTGGTGGGTTGGGGGATGCAAAGGAGAAAAGGAATCCGAGGGTCCCCGGGAAACCAAGAGAGCATCACACCCCATTGACAGGTGCCCCAAGCAGACCCCACATCTGTGAAGGGCAAGTTGAGCACCGAGGACCGAGGTGGTAGGACAACAGCTGCTCTAGGCAATAGGCTGGGGACCAACCGTTTTCGACTCTGGATGCACCTAGAAATAAAGATGGGGCCTGTCAGCCTTCCTTCCCCTCCTCCTCTCTCGTCTGTTGGCATTGATTTGGTCTTAAACCTGGGAGGAAGCCTCACCGAGCCCTGCCGACATCCTCCTGCTGGGAAAATGAGCACTTAACATGTAAACCATCCCCCCAGCCGCGTGGGCCCGAGGCGGATGGGTCTGGGAGGATTTCACCCACTGTTCTTATGGAAGGGTTGCTCCGTGGGGTATCTCTGAGACCGAGGAGGCTCGGGTTCTTATTCTGTTTGCTGGTCTGTTGTTTGATTTGTCAGATAAGCAAACCGAGGCTTAGAGGAAGAATTTGGGTGGTGGTCAGGCTTCTGTAAATGGGCTCCAATGCTGGACTGGCCTCTTTCCTAGTCATGGGAGTCTGGTCGATTTTAATTTCCTTGAACGTTCATTGCTTCGTCTGTAAAGCAAGGTGAAGAGGAGAATGTTGCCGACTTGGCATTAACTCATTAACTCTGAAGGTTAACTGCCATAGTGCCTGTGAAACACACTGGACTTATTTAATGTAGATTTATTGAGCATTTACTATGTCCCAGGCCATGCTCTGGGTTCTCTGTAGACTTGCTTTTTTGCTCTGGAGTGAGAACTTGGTACAACAGTGGCTACAGCTGACCTTTATTGAGAATCTACTCGGTGGCAAATCACTATGCTTTTCTTGTACATACATCTCATTCGACCAAATAACAGCCCTAAGAGACAGATACTATTTGCATCCACATGATGTGGGTCAAGAAAAACAGCAAAAAAAATGGATTGTTCAAGGTAACACATCCCGCGGGTGGCTGGGCCGGGTTTATGCGATCCTTTCTTTCGGTGTATGTTTATTGAGCATCTACACCGGGACGGGGAAAGCCACCCTGAGTTCAGAGGATGGGGTCTCTGCCCCACGACACTTGTATTCTACTTGTGGGGGGCGGGGCAAGAACTCTCAGGCATTTAGCTCTGAGTGTGACGGCCTCCAAGAAGGAGGCGTGGGTAAGAGCCAGGGCCAGGTCTGACCCGATTTCTGGAGTGACATTTAACTGAGATCTGAGGGAAGGATGCAGAGAACATTCCAGGCTGAAGGCCATTCTCACGGTGGCCTTGCTGCTCAGGCCCGTCCCTGGGTCCATGAAAACTCAGGGCTGGCTCCAGTTCTGGTCGTGGGTACCTTCCATCCTGAGCTTGGCTGGCGTGTGTGACAGCCCCGGTCCCCGACAGATGTCCACTCCCTGCAACAGGGATTTTGATATCTTTCCCCACGATGAATCTTGGCCCTTGGCAAACTGTAAGAGTAAAGGTAAAAGGTGTTGTGTGTGTGTGTGTGTGTGTGTCTGCGCGCGTGCACGTGCATGCATCTGTGTCTGTTCAAAGGCCACCTTCAGTCACACATCCTAAGCATCCTGAGTCTCTGTCCTCGTCCAGTGGCCGGGAGCTGAAGTGGATCTTTGGAGACACAGGACACACAGCAGGTGAGCTGCGGGCACTGAGACCTGATTCACCCCCTTTTCCTGCTTAACCACAAACAGAGAACCCCACGCAGCATCCGGGCCAAGGGACACCCGCGCTGTCAACACGTCCAGGAGAATTAACGAGGCCTCTTTCGTGTGTCTCCCCTGGGGACGATGAGGGACAGGCGGCCTTCTCGGACCCCAAGGGCTTTGAATTGAAAGTGAGAGGGCCGTGATAATTCTTTTTAGGTTTCCCAGTTGGATTCTACTAAACTTTTTGGGACCCTGGGCGAGGAAGGAGAGACTCAGACATTTAAACGCACAGGAATGGAAACAAGGAGAGACAGCTCTATTGTGAGGGGTGGGCACATGTCTTTATGGTGCCTGAGAGGTCCTGCCACCTGCCACCTGCAGTCTGGAGTCCCCGAGAGCCCAGGCCGTCGCTCCGCTTCAGGCCCAAAGGCCTGAGAACCTGGGGAGCCACTGTGGAGAGTCCTGGTCTAGCTCCAAAGGCCCTAGAAGCAGCATCACCGGAGTCTGGAAGCAGGAGAGGGCTGCCCGGCTCTGGCAGAGACAGGGGTTCGTCCTTCTCCATCTTTGCGGATGACGCCCACCCACATGCTGAGGCGGATCTTCTGTACTGGGTCCGCTGATTCAAATGCGAATCTCCTCTAGAATCGCCATCTTCAACACACCCAGAAGAAATGTTTCACCAGTACCTGGGCATCCCCTCGCTGCGTCATGTGGACACAGAAAATTAACCTTTATGGGCACTTGATCAAACTTTGTGGAAGGACTGAGTGTCTGCGTGAATGAATGAATGAATGAATGAACAAATGAGTGAATGAATGAATGAATTGATGTCCCAGAGAAAGCACCAGGCAAACTTGGGTGTGCTCTTGGTGAAGTATGTTGTTGGGGGTTGCACCGGGATTGGGGGCTGATGTATGTAGAATTCGGGTAAAGACACAGGAAAAGTGAAAAGAAGAGACAGAGGGTCAGGGAAAATCCTCAAGACTCAGGTCCGAACTGATTTTTAGCTTGACTGGGTCGCTATGCAGTTTTGCACGGTGTACCGGGTGGTGACATCCTGCGCTGGTCCCCAAAGCATGAGCATGCCGTGGGCTTCTCTAGGAGCCTTGTTGAAACCCACATTGTGATGCCCCGGCCACGGAGCTCCTGACTCATCAGGTTCAAGATGGAGTCTGAGAATTCACATGTCTTGCAATTTTCCCTGTGATGGTGATGAGGCCCCTTCCCAGGGACCATACTCTGAGGACCCCGGCACAGTGGCTTAGAATGACTCTGGATTCAAACCACTTGAGCTTAGCCAATCACCATGGGCTCAAGGCTAAAGTTCACATAACCAACAAATCACTTTGAGTGCAGGCGGGGCCCGTGCAAGAGGCATCCTGTGCTTTCCCACTCTGTACCTGCCGATCGGATTGGGTTTGGCTCTCCTGGTTTCGCTCGGGACCCTGGCTATTTAAGTAAGACATTCAGCGCTCTGGCTCCAGCATCTCCGTTAACAAGATGGGGACAGAAATAATACCACCTGGCTCCAAAAGCCACGACGATGCTTATGAAATCCTCCTGAGAAGGATCTAGCACGGAGCCCCGCCCGGAGCAAGCCCTTGGGAAATGTCAGCCATTCATAATCTCCATTAACCTCAGGTGAGTAAGTTTTTTGGAGGAAAAAAAATATTATGCAGAGAGTGTTTCAGGAGAGGATTTTATGATTCAGCCTTAAACCAGGAACGATTTCTCTTCTTTGAAAAGGCCCTTTGAGCTGTCCCCCACTTCCCATTTCTTTAGCAGTGGATGGTGAAAGATGGGTTTGTTGATTGCATCAAAACCTCTACTTCTAACAGCTCCCACCTGGACCCAGAGCAGGACCGGGCTGTCCTGTCTGGGGTGTGGATATGGTGCATCTCTGAGAGGCTGGCAGGGGCAGGTCCCAGGGGGTGGGCTGGGACCTACATAGGAAAGAGACACAGCCCTTTCCACCCACCTGCTGCTGCTATTAAAAAAAAAAAAAAAAGCAAGGACCAGAGAAAGATCTAAACATGAAGAGGAGGTGGAGGGAGGGAGGGAGGGGGGGGAGGGAGGAGGGAGGGAGGTGGAGGGGGGAGGGAGGGATGGGGAGGGGGGAGGGAGGGGGAGGGAGGGGGAGGGGGGAGGGAGGGAGGTGGAGGGAGGGGGAGGGGAGAGGGAGGGGGAGGGGGAGGGGAGAGGGAGGGGAAGGGAGGGGATGGGGAGGAGAGGGGGAAGGACTCAGGGAAGGGCTGGGGCTAGAGGATCTGCCTCCTCTCCTTGGAACCAAACCTCCCTTTTTATCCCAAACTTATGTCCGTCTGGAAGCTGGCATCCAGTGGGTAGAGCCCAGGGGTGCTGCTCAATGTCCCATGCCCAGGACCGTCCCCAGAACAAAGACTTAGGTGGCCCCAGATGTGCAGAAACGGAGAAATTCTGTCCTGGGAGCAGGTGTGGGGAGAGGCACTTATAAAGGGAGCCTCTTTCCCACCGCTAGCATTTATTGAGCACCGTCTATATGCAGGCGCTGTCCCCACGGGCCTACAGGAAGGAGGCTGTCTCTCGCCTACAGCAGGTGGGAGGTGAGGTCATGCTGTCATGTGTAGATATGAGGTGTCCCCAAGAGCTTGTGTGGCAGAGCGATGGGTATGAGAGCCTCATCTCATCAGTGCACTGATCCCCTCCCGGTCACCTGGGTGGTAACTGCAGGCAGGTGGGCGGTGGCTGGAGGAGGTGGGTCCCTGGGGGTGTGGCCTTGGGTGCTTATTTTGTCCCTCTGCTTCCTGACCACCATGTCCTGAGTTTTCTTCCTCCGTACCTTTCTGTGCGGCCTCACCTCGGGCCCAGAGCGATGGAATCAGCCGTCTGCGGACTCAGACCTCTGAACCGCGAGCGAGCCCCATGTCCTTCTCTGAAATTGTTCTTGTCAGGCCTTTGGGCCACACTGAAGAGACAGTTGATTGAAGCACATTCTTCTCCCCTTTCCAGATGAGGAGACCGAGGCACAGGAGGATCAGGGGCCGCCCATGGGCACTGTGTACCCATCTAGGAATCCAGCCCAGGGACCCTGGTCCCAGATTCCTCAACTCAGCGTCCTTCATTCCCAGGACACTTCACGGTTTCCAAAGCTTTTGTTGTTTGTTTGTTTTTGGGGTGTATGATACAATACGCATGGAATTCACCTTTCAACCATTAAAAAGCACCCAACTCCGAGAAGTGTCAGTCCCTCCCCAGGGTCGGGCACCCCATGACCATACCCCAGCATCATCCCCACCCCAGACAGACCCCCGCGCCCATGCCTGTGGCTCTGCGTCTCTCTCCTGGGTCCCGGGAACCTCTCCTCTCTTTCCTGTCTATGAGTTTTGCTGTTCTAGACATTTCACAGGCTGAAATCCTGTCTTAGATGGCTTGTGTGTCTGGCTTCTTTCACTTGAGCAGAAAGTTTTTAAGGATCAGCGTGCGTCTGAATCTCATTCCTTTTTAGGGCTGATTAATATTCTGTTGTATGGATGCGTCGCAGGTGGTTTATCCACGCATCTGCTGATGGACGCCTGGGTTGTCTTCATCTTGCAGCTATTGTGAATGATGCTGATATGAAACCAAAGCTCTTTTAAATCAAGAGAGGAGAGGGATTGTGCTGGGAGAATAAAAAGGAAATTAAAGATTTGGGTGGTTGTTGTTCCAGAGACTGGGCTCAGTCATCTCACACACATTTTCTCATTGGATCTTCAGCAGAATCCTGTAAAGCTCCCCTACATATCCACCAACAAAGAACAGAGAGGGTGAGCCACCTGCGCAAGGTCACACAGCTCATTAAGGCACATCATTCCTCATCGCAAAGAAGAAAGGTACGAACGTGTGCGGCGACAGTTGCGCTCTGGAACTGGGGTGTGCTTCCTTCTGATTTGCATGGAATTTGTGGCAGGCAAAATCCCCTTAATAGTCTTCTTGTGCTACTTCCAGGTGCTATGTTTAGACATAAGCAAGGAAGCCTCGAGTGGAGCGTTCTCATTGGGCAAGAAGAAAACCACTTCTTATCCCTGAGACGGAACCCCAAGACTCTCGCTCCTTCTCTGTGGGAGGAGGCTTCTCTTACAGTTCATTCCTTCATTCCTTCCACCTGCATTGGTAGGGGGCCTACTGTGTGCAGCCAGTGCTCTGGGCATGCAGTTGGCAGTGGACAGGGCACCCTGCGTCCCTGCCCCTGTGGCACTTACAGTCCAGCGGGGGAGAGAGGTCATGGGCAGGACCTGGGCTCACCTTTGTCTTCTTTTTGAAGAATTCTCGGGCTTCTGTGATCCTTTGACCAGATTGAAGTGTAAGCAATAACTTCCACTTCAATAACTCACCACAGATCCTTATTTCTTGCTCTTGCCTGTGTTCTGTCCTGGTGTGTCCAGCAACATTTAAGGGATTCTGAGACCCCAGGTACCTCTTGTTCCTATGGAGAGCCTGACGGTCACTTGATAAGTGTTTATTGTCTGTTGGAGATTTAAGATAGTTAAGGTCCCTGCCTTCCTGGAAGTTGCAATGGGTGGAAAATGTCAGAAACAATCAAATAAATGAGAATAGGTCATATAACAATGGAAATAAAACCAGATAATGGGATCATGTGCTCTGGGATGAGGGGCCACGCTGATCTGAGAGTCAAAGACGGCCGCTTTGAGAAGATGGCATTGAGTAGACCTTTAGTACATCGACTCACTTCTCTTCCACTTAAAAAAGAAAAGTTTAGCTCTGTGGTCTGTGATAAAGATATCGGGCAACAGAATGTCTAACTTCCTTCCTGTGCTTTTGCCAGTTTCCTTCCTACCATCTTGAAATGATCCTAAGCATTTGTTAGACCTTATGTAAGAGGCCTGTGGTTTCTATCCTAGGGTTTTCTGTCTCACCTCCAGGGCAACAGAAACTGTGAGATAATACATTTTTTTTTTTGTTTTAAGTTATTACATATTGGGGTACTTTGTTACGCAGCATTAGGTAGCTATTACGCAGTGTCAAACTGGTACCATGATCTGTGGGTTCATCTATGTTGCCGTCTCTCTACTGATGATAAGTGGGGTGGATACAATTGTGTCTGGGCAAATATTCTTCTTTGGACTAAACAGTCATCCCAAGAAACCCCTATGGTGGCACTTCAAGCTTTTTATGAACTAGACCATGATTTTACATCGAGTGAATCACTTTCATTACTAGAAGGTAAAACCCACAAGGAAACTTGACTGTTCTGGTTTTCACATCCTCATAACTAACAAAGCACCTGAGTGCACCGTGTGCTCGCCTGGCCCACAGGAAGTACTGCGCCCTCCCCATCCTCCTCGTCTTCTTAATAACCTGACGAGAAGAGCAAACTTGCATCATCACTGCGTAGATGATGCTCTAAGTGATGCTCTGTGTAAATAGAGGAGGAAGAGATTTTAGCCCGGGCGGTCTGGCTGCACAGTTCTTAGTACACCTCCGAGGGTCTCAGACTCGGGCTGCCACCAGGGGACGTCTCAATCGCTGGCTCCCATCCCTGGGCTGGTTACTGAGGCCCAGACACCTTTGCAATCAATAATGGGTCCTCCGTACAGCTCTCTGCAAATGGGCTTGGGAAAGCACAATCCCATTTCTTTTTAAAAGTCTTGGCATCCCCCATCCCAGCAGCTTAATTTGGGTTGTAATGTGAAAGAGAGGCACGGGACAAAGCTTCTAATAAAGAACCTGACTCACTCTCCATGTTGTCATCCGAACTGGATGTGGCCTTGATGAATTCAGTGCTTTAAAGGGTACGTCAACACAATAAATTTGATGCCCTCCATAAAACCCGTGAGTGAGCTCGGTGAGAGATTCCAAGGTCTGGGGAAGGCAATTAACGTTTGAAATATATATTGAGTTGTTTACTGCGACATTTTATGTGGCCGCAGAGTGGTACCCAGGATGTCACTGGGGAAGAATTTCCCTAGGAAGTGCAAGGTTTGCTTTTCAAATCACGTTGACATGACAGCGTCCTCCCTGAACACAGAGGAATGGGGGGAATGGCGGCCAAGGAAAAGCCAAGGACATTTTTTGGCTGTGTTGACGAGGTCCCCTTGGTTTCCCATTCCAGGTGGCAATAATCTGTGGCCAACGTCTTCCCTGCTTAGTTCCACTAGGCCACAGATCGCTGGGGGTCCACGTGGCTAGGGGATGTTTTGTAATTGATGTTACTTGAATTAGTCCCTGTGTGATCTTACCCAAGTCAAAGTACCTTTGGGGGTCTTCTTTTCTATTGTGAGAATTAAAGAAAATATCAGGCTATTAATTATAATGGGGCCGACCGTCTGAGAAATCCCTGTTACTTCCTCTGTGCACCATTAAGAAGCTCATTCTGGGGGCTCGGGTGGTGGCTCAGAGGTAGAGTGCTTGCCTAGCATGTGTGAGGCCCTGGGTTCGATTCTCAGCACCTCATATAAATAAATAAAGGTTCATTGACAACTAAGAAATATCTTTTTAAAAAGTTTGTGTGTTCTGTATGGGGAAATTCTGAATTAAAAAAAAGACACTCATTCTGAGGATGGCGCTAATGCCCCAAATGTAAGCCAATGCAAAATCATCAACTACTATGTACCCATCGGTAACAGTCAGCTTCTATGTACCCGTCAGTTACAGTTGCGTTAATGCTACATGACAAACCCCCTCAGAAGTGTATTGTTTTACAGCAGTATTTAGTAATTCCATGCTATTTTTATTATATGGATTTGCTTATGTATTTACTCTGGGGTCATGGATTTGTGGGTTGGCTAGATGGGCTCTGCTTCAGGCTGCAAACTGGATTTCGAGCTACCGTATGGGTACTCCCTTGGGCACGCCCTTTCATAGACCATGACGTCAATGCAAGAAAGGGGATCAGAAACACAGGCCGCTTCTTGTGTCCTCAACTCACACGTGATGGCGATTGTCCCTTATTCCAGCAGCAAATGCCAGTCTCCTGGCCAAACTTAACATCGTGGGATGGGGGGAGGTGTATTCCAGCGACCGTGATCCACAGCAAAAGAGAAGGGAGTCTCGGAAGCACGTGATATCACCTACCCCAGGACATTTGTCTGAGTGAGAGGAAGTCAAGAATCCGAGGCCATTCTGTAAACGGAAGGTGTACCCAAGAAACACCCCATTTTTCTCTCTTTTATAGTCAAACCTCAAATAATTGGACTGGACCTTCTATTCTACCTTGGGAATAAGAATTAAGTCTTTCTTTTTCTTGTGTTTGAAAAGCCATAGATTCGGGTTCTATCCATGAGTCATTTTTCCCCCTCTCTTTTAGAAAGTCGTGCATTTAATTCTCGCAGCTGGCCAGAAACTCTCTGCCTGACCACGAAAAGTCTATCTGATTGACTCATCTTTAAATGTCAGTAGCCAGTCAAGACAGTTTAAGAGCCCCATTTCTACTCATCTACTCAAACCCAGAGAGACAAGTGAGTGCGCCACTGTAGGTGTCCGGAGAAGCCCCGGGTTCCGGGGGGGGGGGGGGGGGGGGCAGGAGTGGAGGAGTGGAGATGTCCTCTGGGGACGACTTATGAGAATGACAGCCCACAGGGCTGTTTAATGACTCTAACTATTCTCAGTAATCTCTGCATGCGAAAGTCATCCTCTAAATAAACATTCATTTCCAAACGCAGTCTCCTCATTGTGCCTTAAAAGTTGGCAGATGTGAGTCGCCCCGGGGTGAAGAACAACTCAAGGAAGATGTTTTAAATGTAGTGTTTTTAAAAAAATCTAAAACAATTATGCAGGGTTTTTTAAAGTTCATATAACAATTCCACCGCGTTTGCTCATTAAATATGTGTCTTTCTCGTTGTTGATCAAGCAATTTCACTTCTAAGGACATCATCAGAGGTGGGGAAAGACGTTTATGCACAAAAAAATGTTCATGATGGCACTCTTGAAAAAAAAAATTAAAATGAAAAATTGGACAGAACTTCCCTGTCCGATACGAAGGAGCTGATTGGGTAAATTATTGTAAATCTCCATAATGGGCTATCAGGCAGATGTTAAAATAATGTTTTAAACAATTTTAATGACTCGAGAAAGTTCTCGTGGTATCCTAGTAGATGAAATATGTAAAGTAAGAAAACCATAATATTATACCATCATCAATTCTTTTAAAAGTGGAATAAGAAGGTGATGGTGAAATTCAGAAAAATGGGCACCGTGGTTGTCTCAGGATAGAGATGGTAGAGGTTTGCCTTCTTTGAACTCTTCTATATCTCCTGATTTTGACAACAAATATGATTACATTTTACCTTTTTGTTTTATCGAAGGAATACACGTACATGGTTAATAATTTTAAAATCTTAAAAAGCCTACAGAGAAATAAATCAGCCCTCTCCAGCCACCTCCGTCCACCAAGATCAGCTCCCTTTCTCCCTCCCATTCGTCTCTATCGCTCGCTTATAGGCTCGTTATAAGAAGCACGAGTTGTAGAAATCACCTCTTGGTTAGGATCTCTGATGGTTCAGCTCTTTGAAATCACCTTCCCCCAATATCTCTTCTCCATCTTTATTGTCTCCATTTAAGTACGTCTCGGTTTAATCACGTCAAAAACCTTGCTTAAATAAATAATAACATTCACACTCTACGACTTACAGGTGTTGTCCGTGGCTGAACTAGGTTCGGTTTCTCCTGTACGTATATTTTTAAAATTTCCCCAAATCACTCTGTCAAAAGTGATCAAAGGGGGCTGGGGTGGTGGCTCAGTGGCGGAGTGCTCACCTAGCCTATGTGAGGCCCTGGGTCCGATGCTCAGCACCATGTAAATAATCAATACATCAAATAAAGGTATGGTTGACAGTTTTCCAGATGGAAACGGGACTGTCTGGTCCCAAACATCCTCTACATTCCAGCCTGTCCCCCTAATGGCTTCTCCCTGGCCACTCCTATTAGATGGTCCCCTCTCTAAGCCTAGAGCTCAGTGTCGTTCTGGGACTTGTGACCT
Organism: Marmota flaviventris; assembly: GCF_047511675.1. Lineage (NCBI taxonomy): Eukaryota > Metazoa > Chordata > Mammalia > Rodentia > Sciuridae > Marmota > Marmota flaviventris. The sequence continues at coordinate 12,645,004 of NC_092516.1, read as the reverse complement.
CTCTTCTGCCATATTGGGTCTCCCAAATCCAGTTTCTTCTTCATCCATCCATTTAGCAGCACAGGGGAGTGAAGAACTTTAGGTCTTTCCATGTCTGAAAATGTCTTTAAGCCCGGTGCAGTGGTGCACACCCGTCATCCCAGAGGCTCTGGAGGCTGAGGCAGGAGGATGGCGAGTTCAAAGCCAGCCTCAGCAACAGTGAGGTGCTAAGCAACTTGGTGAGACCCTGTCTCTAAATAAAATACACAATAGGGCTGGGGATGGGGCTCAGTGGCCGAGTGCCCCTGAGTTCAATTCCTGGCATCATAAAAAAAAAAAAAAGTCTTTAGACGCTCATTTGATGGATGGTTTGGTTGAGTATAGAAATTTCAGGGACTTCCTGCCTCCTAACACCTTCTTTTCCTGGTCATGAGCTGTGGCTCCTCCCCCATCAGCATGCAGGCTGCACGCAATGAATCCAAGGAGCCTGTAAGGAAGAAGATCAGGAGATGCAGAGGAGATAGAAAAGGCCGTGAATCACACAGGTCAAATTCCAACGGATGCTAAGGATGAAAGACTCAGAGACTGGTGCTCCACAGGCAGGAAACTGAGCTCTGGAATTCAGAGCCGGAACGCCCCATAGCTTCTGCACACCAGGCTCAGAGATCAGGCTGTCAGTGCAGCAGAAATTCCAGGGGCAAGACCGAGAGGCTGAGATGATGGCTGATCTGAGGAGGGAGGGGCTCTGGGCTCCTCTGTCCGCTTCTTGACCCGACACAGGCTGATGCGGTGCAGGCTGCTCCCGAGGATGTCAGGACCGTTGGTAGAGCGTTCCTGGTTCTGATTGAGGAAGACAGACAGACAGAGCTCCTGGGATCCCATATTGACCCGGAACACGGTCTTGATTAAGACATTACAAAATCGATCTATATTTTTCACTCTTTCTGGCAATCTCTCGTTGAATTCCAGTTGGAGGAAAAAGAAAAGAAAACAAAGCAAAACCCCGGCTTTCGTCACGATCCTTCCTGAGATTCTCACTCTGCCAGAGTGCCCACCGGGGTTCGGGCAGCGCTGCAGCCGCCCCTGATGCCCGGAAGTCACCATTAGGATCTCCATGGACACGCAATACCCCAGAACCTCTCTGCGGCCCTTTTTCTCCCAGTGAAATACAGAGGAGACTCAGGAACCGCCTTAGGGCTGAGGTCACATGTGATTTTCACACTGAAAGTGATTTGGATGGAAAAGAAACAGCTTAAAACTTTCTGTTGCTCCTTCAAACAGCCTAAACAGGACATGCAGGAAGCATGCATCCTTCTCTTTTAAAACACTGACCTTGGTTCAAATTAGTTCCCCAGAAGTTTGAACAAGGAATCGATGGGGGAAAGAAAGAGGTTCCGGCGAACAGCTGAGCAGGGGGCGATTTTTCAGGGTGTTTTATTGCCTTGCGAGGGCGACGGTGCGTGGCTGGAGCTCCAAGCTATCTGGACCTCAGCTCCGCGCGGCTCAGCTTCTGACCTTCTAAGGCTTGGTCCACCCCAGCGCTCCCCAGCGCTCAGATCACCGCTAAGGACCTCAGCATCCCTTTGTGTCCTTAATGTGCCGCTCAGTTGGGACAAAGTACTTTTAAGATCATGCCTTTTAGCTCTGAGTCCCTTAAGGAGCTAAACGACTTAGCAGGTGGTCCGGATTCCCCAGGTGGGTCTCCACACCTAGCAAGGGCTCGCTGTCCAATCCATGCAAGCCGCGCTGTGGCACTGGGTTTTTGCAAAAAGAAAAAGGTTTGTTGCGTGGTCCATTGGCAAGGCCGGCAGCTGGCTGCAAGCTCAGATCTGCCTCCCTTGGCTGGGTAGAAGCAGAGGGAGGCGCTGCTTGTTGATCGGTTGGTAGGAAGCGGGCGGCTTGGGGTCCTTTTGCGTGGGCTTAGATTGTCACCGGGCTGTTTACCCGTTGCTCGGTTTTCCTGGAGGCAGAGGGCGGTTATTGCGTTCTGTGCTGGGGGTTTTGAGTTTGCAATGTCAAAAGGCCATTGACTGGCCCAGCTGCTGGCTTCTCCTATGTACATCCATTCCCCCCCCCCTCCATTAGAGATTGAACCCCTGGGCGTGTGCTGAGCCTCACCCCCAGCCCTTTTTATTTTTTTATTTTGAGACAAGGTCTAAATTGCCAGAGGCTGGCCTCAAACTTGCAATCCTCCTGCCTCAGCCTCCGCAATTAGCTGGGATTGCCAGCGTGCACCACCTCACCCAGCTATGCACACCCATTCCTAAAGAAAACAGCCTCAATCTGTCCTTGAGTGATTCTGGAGACTTTTTTTCCCCCTGAAAAACAACTTAAGGGATTATGTTATTTAAGGGATTTATGTCCAGGTGTGTCCAGGTCTTGGCCGATTTCAGTCTCCGAAGCTAGAAAGCTATGCGCCAGAGATCAGCGTTAGAAGAGAACAGAAAATTCTGCTCTAGTACCATTCTCACCTTTGCTCTAGCCATAGCTACCTTACTCCTGTCCCCTCCCCCCTCCCCGGGCAGCTGAGGCGGCTGTCACATTCACACTGTGACTAGGATGGTGGCTCCTTCTAGTGATAGTAAGCAGCAGCTGCCTTTTTGTGTGACACCTTTTAGACATACACCATGTGGCCCATATGATGTCACCTCATAAAAGAGCAGCCAGAGGCGGGGTGGGGGTGGGGGATACCAACTCCACTTTTTAGATGAAGGGTTTGAGGCTCTGAGTAGATTCAGGTAAACTGTCCCAAATCACACAGAGTGAGTAGCAGAAATGGGCTTTGAGGAAGACCAGGGGACATTACCGGGGGTGGGGGGAGACCAAAAAGCGACAATACCCAAACCATAGCACAAAACTGATCTGCTTGATGAGGGTAATCAAAACACAAGACGGGAAGAAGGCGTAACCTAACAAGGAGACCCCTGTTAGAAGGGCACGGTACAGGGAAGCCCCTTTCAAAGCTTCCCCCTCTCAGATCCCTCCCTCCTCCCCGTCTCCCTCGGATATCCTCACGGGGTATCTTTGATGGAGCACACAGTTTCATGTAGCTGACCTATTTTATTTTAAAAGGGAAACAAGCTAATGTCCTAGATTTCGGAGAAGACAGACATGTCCCCCTTTATCTCCTTGCTCGCTGCTCTTATCCCAAACCCCAAACTCAAGTTGACAATTTTTCTTCTTAATAGGCTTGGGGAGAGGAAACCGGCAGGCTTCCGTCTGCCCCCCTCCATTCCCCTTCCCCATCCTGTCCTGGGTACCCATTTACGGCCAAGCAGAGCCCCTAATGGGGATGCTGTTCATTATTCTGTTTGATGAACACACTGAGTGCGTGCCCAGGAATAACCCCACGTGGGCACTTCTTGGGCTCTGACCAGCCACCACTCGGTGATGCCAGTCACCCTGCCACAGCCCTGCGAGATGGTTCCATTAGCCTCTCTTTAGAAAGGCCAGACAGAGATCCCTCAGGTTACGTAACTTGGTCTGAGACGGCGCAGGTTCAAGTAGCAGAATGAGGGTTTAGCCATATCGTGCAAGATAATAATTTGCGAGGAACCATCTTGTGTGTGCATAGGAATATCCAGATAAAGGAGACACAACTCCTTACTTCAAAGATGCTTTTAAAAACCTGGCTGAGGACGGGAAACCAATAAATGAAAGATGGAACAAAGGTCTGGGCTGGGCGAGGGGCTAAGTCTGGGCTGAATGGGAGACTGAGCCGCTTCTAGGCCTGGACTCCTGGAGACCGTCGAGTCTTGGGGGCCCTGGGTGGCTCTGATCTTGGGGCAGTCAGAGGCAGGACGGAGGGGCCAGGTGATTGATTTTATGAAATCTATGGTTGCAGACAGTTTTCAATAGGCCAGCTCCAAGTCTTACCCACGAAGCTGATTTATTCAATATGAAAGAAGTGGCCCCTGAGTGCCATGAAGGGTCCAGGGAACTCCTTCCCATTGCCCAAAGGACTCTGGCTCTCCAGCCCTGGGAAGAGGCCATCTTTGGGGGAGGAGATTGTATCAGTCATCTCTCTATGCCTCATTAGAGCAGGAGACAGCCTTTACTAGGGGTGGGGACGCTGTCACTAAAAACTCAGGTGGAGCCCCCAAAGTCTCCCCGCCCCCCTCTCTCATTTCTCTTCCACACCACCATGTGGCCAGGTCCTAAATTAACTCAGAATTAAGTGCTCTCCTGCAGCATGGGCACAAAAGGCCCCAGGGTGAGGATCACCAGGTGTGAGAGGAGACAAAGGTGACAGGCCTGGGTGGGGAGAGGGACCTCAGACTGAGCCGTGAGCCCCCACTCCGCCTTATCAGAGTTCTGCAATGGCGTCACCAGCCCACGCCGCTGGGAACATGGGCTGCCACAGACCTGCAGCCCTTCCGCAGCCAGTCTCCCTGGGGACATGTGGAGGTCAGCCGAGAGTCCTGTCCACAGCTCATTAGAATCTCACCCTGACCTCAGACTTCAGCATGTTCTTACCTGCTGACCTCTTCTTACCGTCCCCTGAAGTCCCTTCCCCTGATTTCAAGATTCAGCTCCTCTTCTATTTCTTCTTGTGCAGATTCATCCCAGGACAAAGAGAACTAGAAAGTCCCCTCTTCTCACCTGTAAGACTTAAAGCCCTGGGCTTTAAGCTCTCTGGATTGCTGTCCTCTTTTGGCTGGTCCCTGAGCCTCTTCAGAATAGATTTTGCCCTTTAGATTCGTCTGTGGGTGTCCAGGGCTTAGTGAACCGTCCACTAATGAATTAGCTAAGCAGAAACCTTGAGGGATGCTGCTATGTACCAGGTTCTCTGCTAGGTTCTAGGGACGTGCTGCCTTGATCCTGTGTCCTAGGAAACCTATGGTCTAGTGGGCAAGGTGGACATAAGCAAACCAGTCACACAAATAAATCTAAAGTGACTCGAGCCCCAGGAGCCTTTGAGAGCCCTCCTTAATGGGAAGGTCAGTGAAGCTTCAGGAGAAAGTGGCGCTCCAGCTGAGGTTCCCAGGTTCACCAACCAGAACATTCCAGGTAGCAGGGAGATGGTACAAAGGCTCAGGGCAGAAGTTGGTATAGCAAGGGGAGAAGAGAAAAAATGAAACAAAATATAAAATAGAAGTGTAACCAGTGTCAGGGCCCGAGAGAGACAGACGTGGCTGAAGAAGGAGGTGTGGACTTGAACTCAGGGCTGTGGAGGAGGCTGGCCTTCATCCAATGGCCCTGTGTTGAGGAACACCAGGGGCCTGATCAGTGCGGATTCTTGGATGACGGAGGGTGTGGCTGTGCACACAGGTGAGCTGCCCCTCCTTGCCCTGCCCGGTGTGTGCACTGGCGGCGTGAGTGTGGGTCAGGTTTGCACGAGTCGGGGGTGGGGGGGGTCTCTCTGAGATGCTGAGGGAGACGTGGTAAGCAAAGGGACAGCTGTGATGACGTCTTCTCTCTGCAGCTGTCCTGGGGGAGAAGTCGAGAACTGGGGCGTCTTCTAATTTCCATGGGTAAATGGAGAGGAGCTCAGTCTTGGCTGCTGGGTTTGCTTTTATAATGGCCACTCTTGCTGGCCCTCTGCCTATGAGCTCCAGGGGTTCTGTATGGGGGACAGGGGAACCCCTGGAGAGGGCCCCATCTTGGGCCCAGCCCCGTGGCTACCTCCACTCCTTCCTCCTAGATATTCTCAGAAGCATTGACATCACCTGGGCCAGAGGCTGAGAAAGGCAGAATCAAAGACGGCGCCCTTGACCCAGGTGGGTGACCAGCTGAAGGTTAAATGCCACAGGAGGAGAGGTTTGAGGGGGAGTCCACGAGGTCACTTTCATCTAGTCTGCTTTCAGAGGTTGAAGGGCATCCAAGTGGACACTGGAAAGGCCGCTGGACCCTGAGCCTGAGTTCTCACTCTGAAAGCTGAGTGTCTGGTGACTCAGAAACCTTGACCCACGTCCAGCCGGGAGCCCTCTCCCTTGGGAAATGGAGGAGGGACCTTTGTCATCTGTTCTACAGTTAGAGACACAGGTGCAGAGGGCCCAGGGGCTTTCCTGGTGTCCCCCAACTAACGAGCGGCAGAGCTAGGATTTCCAGCCCAGGCATGCAGATCAGGTCCACCCTGGTCACCAGTGTCCACCACGCGGGCTGTCCCTGGAGGCCATATCTAATGCATTTGCACGTGCTGGTGGGACCTGGGACGCTTGGATAAGCCCTTTCCTTATCACGTCGGGCGGTTTGAGCTGGGATTTCTGTTATTTGCTGGCAACAGATACCAATTTGATGGGATGTCTGCAGTTGTGAGATTCAGGAGGGAGGGATGGCCCGGACGCCGGGTGGCACCTCGATGCCTTCCGGGGACCCCCGCCTCTCAGGAGTTTCTAAGCATTTTAGGATTCACAGGAGCTACAGCCTCTTTGCAGAGACAAAGGAGAATTTTTTTTTTTCTGTTAAAAATTAAATCTAAGAGAAGCACCTGACTGCCCTGGGTGGTGCCGCCACCCACCCCAGGGAGCCTGCCTTTGGCTTCCCACCCAGACACATCCCCGTGCACAGCGAGGCCCCCTGAAGTGACTTTGCCATGTGCAAGCTGAATGTGACACGGTGATGGATGTGATCGCTGGCACGTCTGAATGACACAAAAAGTAAGCAGAGCGGAAACAGATGTGGGACACTCTGGCCGCCTGTCTTGGGCACCTTGCGCCCACCCCCCCCCCCTTGTCTTGTCACAAATATTGTAACTGTCCCTTGTTCAAGGTTGACTAAGATGGATTAAAACCCTTGAAAGGGCTCTTGTTGACAAGATGCGCCACAGAACATTTTAATGACTAAACAAAATTATGGTGCAATTTCACTTGATTAAAGAGAAAAATAAAACCTGTGCCACTTTCGGGGGTGAAGACAGCAACTGGAAAGAGGCTTGGCGGAGCCCAGAGCCTGCCCCCCGCTAGGGACAGTGGACAGGGGCGTGGGCACCGTTCAGGGACCTGCCTCCCCTGGCCACGGCTTCCTATGTGGTGCCCCCCACCCCCGCTGGCTTGGTCTGTGTCCCCAATTGTCCCGAAGGGGAGCCACTTCAACCCCAGAGGCCACTTGCAATCCGTGGTGTGTTTCTCTGGACTTTGCCTGACCTGGATTTTGAGGGGTATGCTGTGGTTTGGGGCTGGAATGTCCGGCAAGGGCTCGTGTGAGGGAGGCTTGGTCCCTCGGGCAGCGACACGCACAGATGGGGACGTTGGGGAAGTGACTGGCACATGAGCACACTGCCCTCATCACTGGGTTAACCCGCGGATGGCTGAGCAGCTGTCCCCGACCGGGCCCTTCCGCCATGACAGTCCACCTCCCTTCAGGCCCAAAGCCACGGAGCCCGCTGACCCCGGGCGGAAACTTCTGAAACCGTGACCCCAGATAAGCCTTTCCTCCTCTGAGTTGTTTTCCTCTCGGGGGTTTGTCACCGAGATGAAGAGCTGACTAGCACACGGTGTTTGTCATCGTCCCCTGACCAGATTCGCCCCAGGGCTCTGGTGCCGGGCCTCAGCCCTGAATCCCAACACGACCCGTCGAGTGGACAAGGCAGGCCTCGCTGCTGACCGTGACACAGAGGGGGAAAGCCGCCTCCCCGCGTTGGGGTGACTCAGCGGGAGGTGGGGGGGCCGAGTGTGGTGAGGAGCAGCCGTTTGACCCGAGGTGGGTTCTGTTGATGGGGGGGCTTGGTTGGAACTGGGTCAGGGCCACCGTGTTAGTTGGGTTTCTGGTATTGTGACCAAAAGGCCTGACGGGGACAACGTCAGAGGTGGCAAAGTCACAGGCTCAGAGGTGCAGTTCATGGTCGGTTGAACCCATTGCTCTGAGCATTACGGCGGGAGGGTGTGTGGGGGGAAGCAGCTCAGGACGAGGCACCAGGCAGCAGGGAGAGCGCTGCTCACCAGGGACAATATGAACCCCGAAGCCACACTCCCCGTGACCCACTTCCTGGAGTCGCCCCCCCCCCCAGCCTGCTCTTGGCGGCCCAGTTAATCCCTGTGGGTGGGTTCACCCACGGGTAGGTGAACCTGAGCTTTTGGGGTCACCCTCCTGTCTCGACTCCAGCCGTCGTGATGGAAGAGTCCAGAACTGGTGGACACAGCACTGGGCAGAGGGAAGAGGTGCAAACCCGTCAGTGTCAACTCTCGATGTCTTCCACTGAGGACTCGATGCGTCTTGGCCGGTTCTGGTGATGGGTGCGACCTCACTTACCTGGGCAGGTGGCTCCTGGGAAAAGAAAGTCATGCGGTGGCGGGGGGGGGGGGGGGCGGGAAAGCACAGCCACCATCAGGTGGAGGTGAGTGCTGGTCGCCAGAGTGCAGGCCGAGGGTGGAGGTGGATGGTTCCCTCCTCACTCTCCTGGATAAAGTTCAGGGTGCTTCACACTCAGGGCGACTGGTCCTCTGTGCGACTTTTGTCTCTGTGGTGTCTCAACATTGCTGCGGTCCCCAGGGCCCTCTGCACTATGGCTAACGTCCTGAGAAGGAGAAAGAGCGGCCCCTGGGGTTCTCACCCGCACAGGGAAGGCCAGGGGCGGTCAGAGGGAGACGGCCACCAGAGAGCCCAGGAGAGAGGCCCCAGGATGAAACCTGCCTGGCCAACGCCTCCGTCCAGGGCTTCTGGCCTACAGGACTCGGGAGAGGGAAGTTCTGTTGTGCAAGGCGCGTAGTCTGTGCCCTGTGTTAGGGCCACCGTCCCCCCCGCAGGCCGAGGCACCCACCATGGCCTGGGCCCGGAGTCCCCGCTGGGCGGCCTTCTGCTCCACACCTCTCTCTGCGCTGTGCCCGGGCAGCAGTGAGCTTGAGACGGGTGGACACGTGTCTCACCTCCTCCCTCCTGGGACCTGGCCCGGGGCCTGGCCGGCAGGAAGCCTCGCCTGTGTGTGTGTGTGTGTGTGTGTGTGTGTGTGAAAGATTCCAGGCCCAGAACCCGGGGGGTGGAGGCTCCGCCTTGTCCCCTGCTGAGGAGCACACGGTTCTCTTACCGATTGTTTGTCCCCTGCAGGCTGCGTACCAGGCACCGATCCCACTGCGAGGGAAGACGCGCTGACCAGGCAGGTCAGCAAAATCCGTGTCCTCCCGGGGCTCACAGGGTGCTGGAGACGGGACAATAAGAAGCAAGATGAATAAATGTCCGCCATGTGACCCACGTGAAGGCGAGACTTGTGCAGAGCTGAGTCCAAGGACAAAGTGAAGGGTTTGCCAAAAACATGCAGAAATGAAGAGGTAACTGCTTCCTGTGGTACTGAGACTGGAACCATGGGAACCCCATTAGGGGTCACCATTCACGGCCCTCGTACCCCGTCTGTAACCAGCCCAGGTAGGACAGACACCCGTCACAGAGGCAGCGGGCCATCAGCCCGTTACGGGGCCGTTGGAGAGCAGATGTGGGGCCTTGTGCCTGGCCTCTGGAGGGCGTGGTGTCACCAGCCCTGAAGCCCAGCGACCGCCCACTCTCCTGCTCTACATGGGACGGCGCCATCAGTGCGCTTTGAGTGGCTGCGCTGCCCTTTCTCATGCTGTATGCGGAGCTGAGATGGGAGTCCCGTGTCAGCTCTCTCTCTCCCTCAATAAAATGACTCGAAAGATAAGGAAAGTGGGGTCAGCTGTTGTCGTTGGACAAGGACCACGTCCAGAGCAACTGGCTGGGGTCCGGTGGCCTAGACCAAGTCCCAAACTCCCAAATGCCCACAGATCCCAGGCGGGTAGAGGGAGGGAGGAGCGCGTCATTGACACAGGGCAAAGAACTGGGGTGAACCGGAGGGGTCACTTAGGTGGCCGGTCGATGCTACCAAATGGCCCGTGGGCCCAAAGTGGCCAGGTCTTTTCACATTTCCATAGAAGTAGACATCTGCACTTTCAAACAAATTTATGAATTGTGATAGACCATGCGGGATTTCTCCAAACCCATGATTGTTGTCTGGACGTAGCTTGTGGATTATCAGGTGGTGATCTCTGTGTAGATGCTTGGGAGCCACCTGCTTTTTGCTTATGACTGTCACCCAGTCCAGAAAGTTAAAAGTGGACCAGTGTATTACTCCAATTCACTTCAGAAGTGTAGACTAATAAACCTCTTTATCCATAAAGCCTCAGGTATTTTATCACAGTAAATTTTATTATATCTACTATGATAAAATACCTGAGGCTGGGAACTTTATGAAGAAAAGAGGTTTATTCAGCATGTGAGCTGAAGGTTCAAGAGCACGATGCCTGTGCCAGCTCTGCTCTGATGAGGACCTCATGGCAGAGGGCAGGACAACGTGAAGAGCAGGAGATCACATCACTGAGCAAGGAACCAGAGAGACTGGGGTCCTACAATCTCCTCCAAGGGCAGGACCCAGTTAGTCTAGGGACCTCCCTCTAAGCCCCACCCCTTAAAGGTCCCACCAATCCCCAACACTTCCACCTTGGGGACATGAAGCTTTGGGGGACAAACACAGGAAAACCAGAGCAACCAGCTTAAGAAGGAAGGGGTGGTGAGTTCAAGGTCTGCCCAACTCAGCAAACCAAAGAATCTTCTCCTGTCCCTAAAGCCAATGGTCTTCCCCCTGAGCAGTCCCCCAAGGGCCATCTGTGTGTGAGGCGCCTTACTAAGTCCAGGGCCTATCTTGGTTCCTTCGTATGCTTCCCACGACGCCTGGGAAGGGTCGCCTCGTCGCCCGGCGGGAAGCCTGTGTCTCCGTGGGTGCATGCCTAGGAATGGCCTAAGCAGGATTTGAACTTGGGGCCACAGTGGTCACCGATTCTGTTTGGACCCAGTGCCCTCTAGGACCAGGGGTAGGACTTGAAGAACTGATTGACTCATCCCGTGGGGCCTCTTGAGAAAGCTGAGGATGAGTCTTTCTGAACTTGAGGAAGGCCTTCTGGAGATCTCTCCATCTCCACATCCGTGGGATAGAACAGAGTGGACTGGTGGCCACGGGAGAGCGCTAGGCTCCAGAGGCTAGGGGACAGCAGGAATGGGGTCAGCCAATTCTCCATTTTCCTGAGCGGCATTAACCCACGGCCCCAGCTCCCCTGGGGATCAACACCCCTGCTCCTCCCCACCAGCAGCACAGTCCCCTCTTGGCCACAGGAAGCATCCGCTCAGTGACACTCTGCATCGACTCCTTTCACTCCCTTCTTCCCACACTCACCTCTCAGACGACCTTTGCACCTGTGAATCCTTCCTCAGGCTCCGCTGTGGGGACAACCCCATTGAGCCACCAGGGGACCTTCCGTTCTTTGGGGTTTGTCCCACTTTGGTTTCATTTTCTCCTATTGGAACGAGACGGACCCTGTCACCGAGCCGCGACCGTCCTGATGTACCCTACAGAGTCCTGCAGGGTCCCTGGGCCGATGGGGATGGAGTTTAGCACAAGTTTTGTGGTTGCTGCTTTTAACCCAAACAGGAGGGGAGGGTCAGGATCTGGTCATCGAGGGGACACTTGGATGGCTGCTTCTGCCACTTTTCCATGGGTTAAAGTAGGATTGATTGTCCATGGCACCGGGTGACGAGCGACAGGGGGTGCTCCTCTTCCATCTTCCTGTTTAATTCTCTTTCTAATGACTTTAAAGGAAGAACTCTGTGGCACGGAAAATCACTTTGGATCGTAGCAAAAAAAAAAAAAAAATCCGGCTCTTTTCTCCATTTCTTTTAATAGCCATTCAGGGACGTGGCGTAATGGGATGAAGACACTTCCAGGGTCTGAGTTATAGGGTGATAATTCAGACCTTTCCGTTTAATAGGCACTGGCCTGTGGCCTTGGGCCCGATAGATGTGCGGGTGAGTTACTGCTTCATTACTCACCAGGTCCCATTTAGAGGGACCCTGGTTAAAGAGAATTAGCATCAACAGCCCGTGAGACCCAGGCGGGCCGGGGCCCACGGTCAGGGACGAGGAGAGCCCCGGAGATGGATCTGGAAGCTGATTCCACGCTTCAGAGACGTCCACATCAGAGGGGAATGTCTGACTCAGGTAAAGACGGGCAGCCTCGGCCCAGCATGCCCCGGGCCTTTCTCACCAGCTCCCAGCCCACACGTGCAGGGGGCTAGTGTGCCGTTCCTTCAGATCTGATGGAACTAACGGACCTTTAATCTCAGGGAGGATGGAACCAGGTGAGCAGCCGGCACCTGTGTCCTGGAGGCCAAGTGGACGGTGGTATCAGGGAGCACCACATCTCTCTGTCTCACTGATGCCTGAAATGTCGCAGTTTGTTTATTTAGATTCAATGTTGACATCCTTCCATGTCTCTTTTTTCTTTTATTTTTTTTTTGTACCACAGGCTGAACCCAGAGGTGCTTAACCACCGAGCACCATCCCAGCCCTATTTTATGTTTTATTTAGAGACAGGGTCTCACTGAGTTGCTTAGGGCCTCACCTTAGCTGAGGCTGGCTTTGAACTCGCCATCCTCCTGCCTCAGCCTCCTGAGCCGCTGGGATTACAGGTGTGCTTCACGTTCCCTCTTTAGAGAAGGAATTGACATTGGACATAAGTTCTATGCCTTGGCCCATAACTCAGACATGAATCAGAGTTCAGATCTAAACTCCACAATTATGAAAACTATGAAATCTTCAATTCCCCCCCCCACCATCTGTGCCTTAGGTTTCTCGTCTGGGTAAAATGAGATTATAATAACACCAACTGTCGTGTCGATTAGACAAAAGGAGCCGTCGGAAACGTAAATGCCTGACATCAGATAAGATGTCAATAAAAAAATAAATATTATTAGTGAAAAATATCCTTCAGAGGGGGATGTGCATGCCCAGAATTACACAACTGTGTTCTTGTTTCAGATTCTAGAATGTTGCTCCGTGAAAGAAAAAACAGAGCGTGATTAACTCAATATGGTTCGTAGAGACCATTTTCCAATATGGCGCTGATGGGTGGTTTGCCACCTGTGGGGTCAATCCAACTTTGTGAGTTTCTAGAATCCCAGAGGCGGCCACGGTGACACCAGAGGATCCCTCTTTGCTTCCTCTCAACCTCTAGCTCGTCATCTGCCCACCTTCTGCTATCTGTCCCCAACTTTTACCTAAAGATAAAAGGCAAATGCTTATGATTCATTACAGTTCATTAAAATGAAAATAAAATTTATTTTGCATCAAAATGAAAAAATATGGCTCATTTATTATTAGCATATAAATGGCATTTTTTTAATGTCACTCTGCCTCAAAAATCACTTACATTTCCAGTGATCACAGCACACAAAATTAATTTTTGATAGCCTTTTGTGATTTAGGTGAAAATTCTTATTTCTTTTTGTGCTTTAAACAGCAAACTGTATCCGCGGCTATTCAGAGCAAATTTTAGATAATGAAGCAATTAAAAATACATGGATTTAAGATCTTATCTCATTTTTTCCTTTGGCCTCTTTCTGCTTTATTATTCATGAAGGGATATGTTTAATTCAGAGTTAGTAATTGCAGATATATCTAGTATAAATTGTGCTTCATATTCTTTACCCATTTCAATTTATTTTAGCAAATAGATCTCTATTTGGAAAAAAAAAAGTCTTGGAGAGAGGGGAGGGGATGATTGAAATGCAGAATGTCTGGGTGCCTGTGTGTGTGGACGGGCAAACCCAAACAAGATCTCAGAATGCTAACGACTGCATTTCCTGGGGTATTGGTATTGCTAGTGGTATTGCCCGTGAAGACCGATCCTAGAAGGAAGGGATTTGTGCTCCCACTTCTCGGATATGGAGACTGAGGCTCAGTTACAAAACTGACCCAAGGTCATGTTGTTGGGAAGGACAGACAGCAGGCCCGGGACCTGGCTGTCCTGCCTCCGGAGGCCCGTGTCCAGCCATTCCTCTCTGTCTCCTGGGACCAAGTGTCTGAGGACCCAGGAGACCTGTGAGGACGGTGGGAATCTTCCCACTCTTCCACCTAACCTCGTCCTTGGGTAGTAAAGAGCCGGTGGGTGGCTTATTTGATTTCCATGAACTCTACAAACATTGTACAAATGTGTCCTAAAGAAATAAGACAAGTCCCTACGGTTCTTTGTTGTACAGTTTATTATGGGGTTTTACACAATAGTAAAAATGAGAAAAACTCAAAAACAAGGGGGCACGCCTGTAATCCCAGTGACTCGGGAGGCTGAGGCCAGAGAATTGTAAGTTCAAGGCCGGCCTCAGCAACTTAGTGAGACCCTGTCTCAAAATAAAAAAAAATAAAAAAGGGCTGGGGATGTGGTTCGGTGGGTATGCACTCTGGGTTCAATTACTGGTTAAAAATGAATAAATAAGGAAAAAACGGGGCAAAGAAATAAAAAGAAAGAGCTTATAAAAGTTCAATTAATCGTAGGGCTGGGGATGTGGCTCAAGTAGTAACGCGCTCGCCTGGCATGCGTGAGGCCCTGGGTTCGATCCTCAGCACCACATACAAATAAAATAAAGATGTTGTGTCCCCTTAAAGCTAAAATATAAATATTAAAAAAAGTTCAATTGTAGGTTAGCTAAATTCAGATGCACTTAACCGGTATCGACCTTGGGTGTTGTCAATACGATGAAGAGAATCTTGGCGGACTGAGGTTCTGTGATAAAATGCTACCTGAAAATATCAGGTTTACAAAACGACATGTATGATGTCCTCCTATCTTAATAATAACAACAATAATAACAGGTGCGTGTCTGGGGTAGGGAGAAGTTAGAACGACTCAGCCCCAGGGGACTATCACACAAGTCACCATGTCATTTAAAATTTTCTAATGGCAATATTTAAAAGGTGTAAAAACAAGTGAGGTTTAATTTTAGTCAGCTACTTTACTTGTCCCCAAATCTCCAAAATGGTATCATTTTAACTTATAACCAATCTAAAAATTATTAATGTGATATTTCACATTTTTGGATGAGGCCTCGGGCACCTGATACCTCTTGAACACTTAAGCGCGTCTCCGGTTGGACAAACCCCGGTTCCCGGTCTCTGTCCACATGCAGCATGGGCAGGTGGAGACGTTGACATGCAAACTGTCACGTCCAGGTGGGTGACCTTTGGCTGGTGTGATTGTGATGTATTTTTTTCTCCCTTCAGTATATACTCTTTTGAATTTTCTGATTTTTAAATTTTTTATTGTGTTAAACCAAAGAGATTTGTCCTTCAAGCCCTAAGGTCACATCCAAGAAGGGGAGAAATATTTCTCCTGAGCAGATGACCTGCTTGTCCACAGTCAGGCAGCCAGAAATCTGCAAGGTGAGAATTTGAACACGGTGGTGGAACTGGTCTTCGCTGTGACCTCTCCTGGCTGCCAAGCCCGGTCGGTATGTGACTTGGGGACTCACTGGCCTGGCTCCTTCTCGAAGGGCTGAGACACCCCTCCCACTTGGCACCTTCTCCTCTGATGACTGTGTCTCTGAGCCCAGGGCCTCCCCGAGGGGAATTCACCCAAAGCTCTGTTTTCAAAGCTGTCTGGGTTCCAGTCCAGATGGAGGGACTGCCCCCCTGCCCCGTGTGACACTGCCATATGACCCTAGTTACATGGTCACACTCTGTGCCAGTAAAAATTGGCATGGCCTGAGGATCCCAGAGGAGCTCGGTGCCTGGAGCAGAACTTGTGGGGACAGTCCTGCAGGTCTGATGGGAGAACTGACAAGCGGGAGTCAAGGCACCTAAGATATCTCTACGGTGCAGTTTTGAGGTGTTGATCTCACGGTGATGGAACCCTTCCTGGTCACCCGCGAGTGTTGGTAATGACAAATACATTGGGCTGGTGGTTTGGGGAATGTCAGGAAAACAGCTGACTCTCTGGGGGTCGTGAAGGGCAGAGAGACACAGCCTTGAGAAAGAAAATGGGGGTGACAGGGACAGCAGCAGAGGATCAGGGACTTGGAGACAGAAGAAGTCAAGAGGAACGTGGTGAATCTGGTGGAAGCCGCAGTCTTGGGAGGAGGCGGATCCTGGGACCTGGGAGAGGGACATGTCTAGTCAAAACTCAAGAGAAGAGGGACCTCGGCGCACCGCTGGGTCAAGCTTACGTGGGGCATCAAATATTTGGAGAATTCCCTCCTACTTTGGTTTGTTCTCAGTTGATATCCCCGTAGATCAAGCCTCATGTTTAAAGTTCTTTTTTTAAACCTCCACTTACAGACAGATTGGTAAGTGCAGCAAGCCGAGCTTCACCAGCAGCTTTTCAAATAGTGAATTTCACTGCCCTGTTGGGTAGAAAAACACTGGACTCCTCCCATCTTCCCTCTGTCTCCGAGATGCAGAATCAAGGGCAGTTGGTCCTGTGTCCCCTGCATGCCAAGGGCCACCACCACCAGCAGATCCTTCTTTATTCTGATTCTACTTTTTTTTTTTTTTTGGTGCTTTATAGTTGCACCCAGCAGTGGGACTTGTTGTTTCGTGTTCCTGCATGCATAGGCCAGACCACTATAATTTGGCCAGTGTCCCTCCCCAACTCTCCCACTCCCTCCCTGCAGCCCACCCGCTGGTCCCTTTCCAGAGGGAGATTGAGCTCCCTTTGATCTTCATGAGATCCTCTGCATCCCCCCTTCTTCTCCTTTTCCTCTCTAGTTTCCACATATGACAGAAAACTCGTGACCCTTGACCTTCTGAGCGGGGCTTTTTTGCTTAATGGTCTCAACTTCCATTTTTCTGCCAATAACATAATTTTATTTTTTTTGCCTGTGATATAATTCTATTTTTCTTTATGGATGAATAGCCCCCACCCCGTGATATGCCACATTTTCTTTATCCACTCATCTGCTGATGGACACGAGGCTGGTCCATAGGTGACTATTGTGACTTGTGCTGCTGTGCGCATGGGTCTGCCCGTGTCACCGTATGAAGACTTGAATTCTCTAGGATAAATACTGAGGGGTGGCATCGCTGGTCACGTGGTAGTTCCGTTCCTGCTCTTTTGAGGAGGCTCCATACTGATGTCCGTAGTGGTCCTGTGACCCTCCCCACCTCACCCAGAGCCAGTCTTTCATTGCGCCTGAACGTCTCCATGACTAGCCTCGGAGTGCTCCCATAAATCCTCAGACTCTCAGTTCCCCCTCCTTGTAAAAGGAGGATGATTATTAAAACGGGGATATAAAAGGGATGATATTGAGAATCAAATAAGAGAACATTTAGCAGAGAGCCCAGCCAGTGGGGAACTCTGGATCCAGGTTACTAGTCAATAAACGGAAGCATCCAGAACATTGGCAGAGAGCCACCTGTGTTCTGTTTTCTTTCTTTCCTTTTTTTTTTTTAATTTTCCTAGAGAAAAGTGGCAGGGATCCGCTTTCTAAGAAATGACACCGTGTTCCCCGACTTCTCATCCAGGGCAAGCGGCGTTCCACGTCCCGCCCTCGGCAAGTATCAAATGGGCCTGTGTCAGACAAGTCATGGCTTTTAATCTCCCTTTATTCGCCATGTCACCTGTCAGTGACCTTGACTGTCGCTGGCTGCCTCCTGCTCTGCAGCTTCCTGATAAGTGTGTTTACAGCTTTTTGAAGTCACGTCGGCCGAAAAACCCCATCGGGTGCCACCGCCGCCTCCGCAGACACACATGGCACACAGAGGCGCCTTCTGGTGACACCACCCGGGTCTCTCCCCAGGGGATTCTGGATGGAGAGACGTTGGTCAGGAGGTTCCTCCCTGGCAGATGATGCTGGGGAAGAGAGGACTCCAGCCGGCTCTGAGTCCTCACCCAACCTGCAGGGCCACCATGGCCCCAGAAGTCCCTATTGATCCCCCAAGACCCTTTGTGCACAGCCAAGTTCAAATTCCTCAAATGCAATAACTTTCCCCACCCTGGTTGTGACCACGGGTGGACACCACAGGGATCCTGATATCAGAAGGAAGCTTTGGTGCCTGCAGAGTGACTGAAGGGACATTCCCAGCTGTATTCCAGATTGAGCGACAGCCCTGTCTACTTAAAAACCAAATACGAGGTCACCTGCCATTTATTGAACACCTAGTACGTGCTGGGCAGTAATAGTGCCTTCCTTGCCTGGCCTCAACGGTTCTCTGTGGTAGCTGTTGTTGTGTCCACTTAACAGATGTGTAAGTTAAAGCTCAAAGCGGTCAAGCAGCTTGCCAGAAGATAGGCAGTCCCTCCAACTTGGTTGTTCACAGTGACTGTCACGTCTACGTCCTCCGCGTGTCTGCTGGTCATGGATTATAGGTATGTCCACCTGGTGGATATTGCAACTCTTTCCAATGTCATTATATTGATGTGTTTTTGTTTATTCCAGGGCCAAGCACCAGAGCCAAATTTGAAGCTGGCTTTGGCTGCTGCCAGCTCAAATATTTTTGACCACTGTACCATCCCCCACCAAAGTCTAGGTATTCATACGAGGGACTTCCGGGGGAAGCTCAGCTCCTCGCAAGTGGAGGGTTTGGTTGTGAAGGTTGTTTTATTTCGCAGAGAGTTTTATCAACATGCAGCACACATACAGAGAAAGTGCATAAATCCAAGGGAACAGCTGAGTGGGGTTTTTTGTAGAGCAATACCTCCCACGCAGCCGGCACCTGCCCAAGACACCGCATCCACCCTGAAGGGCTCTTTGCTCCTTCAAGGCCATGGTCACTTTGCTGACCCTTTGTATATGCACATGAATTTCAGAATCATGCCTTTATCATGTTCTACCCGAGAAACAAACCCTACTGGGCTTTTGATTGGGTTGCACTGAATCAATAGATTAATTTTGTTAGTGTGGTTCCTATTTCCCTAAGTGCTCCACAAAAAAAAAAAAAAAAAAAAAAAAAAAGAAAGAAAATCGCAAGTGAAGCCATTTGGACCTGGAATTGCTGTATGTGGGGGGAGGGGGGAGGGGAGGGTGTGAGAGGGCTGGATCCTAATCATAGACTTGATTTCTTTATTATCTAAAGGGGGATTCAGATGTTTTGATGTAAGGTGTTGATAAGCTGCTTTTAAAGAAAACTTCTCGGATCATCTGCATCTTCTAATTTGTTGGATGAAGGCTGTTCTAGGATGCATGAGATAACTATTTTTGTGTGTTAGAAACATTCTGTGTCTCCACAGTGGTAGCATTTGCAGAATGAACTTACTGAACGGTGCATTTCAACTGGGTACATTTTGTTACACATAAATTACCCTTCAGTGAAGTTGAAATACCAGCTCTCCTGTGTGTCTTTACTGTGCATACCCATGAGACTAGGGGGCTGATCCCTAACTTTGATTTCCTTGTCCATTGTTCCTCCCCTGATTGACAATTTCTTGAGTAGTAAGAGACATGTTTTGTGGCTTCATCTTTGTGATCTCAATTTGTAGTTCAGAATGTGTTTATAGAATGGTGAATCGAGAATACTCATGTGTCAGTCAGCTTTGTGTTGCTGTGACCAATATACCCAACAAGATCAACTTAGAGGAGGAAAAGGTCGGTAATATCCAGTATTGGCAGAAAAGAGGTTTGCATTGGCACAAACACCCAGAAGAACAACTTGGAAATACATCTTTTCTGGGGGTACCAGGAATTGAACTCAGGGGCACTCGACCATTGACCAAATCGCCATGTGTGTCCCAGTCTGTGTCTCTTCTCTTCAGTGACAATACCTTCTCCTGGAAGAAAGGCCATCAGAGAGCCATCAGAGAGCACGGCCCTGCAGACACCTTGATTTCAGACCTCCAAATCCGCCCAGGCTGTGAGAAAATAAACTTCTGCTGTGTACAGTCACCTGGTTGGTGGCACTTTGTTACAGCGCTTGGAAACACCACTGAGCAGAGGGCTGGAGGCAGGAGTAGCGGAAGCACGCTTCTCACCTAGGAGCACAGCGCAGACATGGCTCTGCCCAGCTGCAAGAAAGAAATCCACCTTCTGGATTTCCACATGCAGAATTAGAATGTTTATTACAATAAAATTATAATAAAAATAAAAGAATAGTAGTTTAAAGCATCATAAATAGCATTAACTGTGGTTCTCCTTTGGCAGCTGTATTTCCAACAATTTTTTTTTTTGGAGGGGTTTATCTAAGTTCAAAGGTGTGGCTCTGATTGGCTTGTGCATTTATCATCGCTTTCCTTTTGAATGGTGGCTATATTTTTTGCTTTTTTTTTTTTTCTTATAAACAAACCCGAAATAAAATACACAATAGGGCTGGGATGTGGCTCAGTGGTCAAGTGACCCTGAGTTCAATCCCTGACAGCCCCCCACCCCCGCCAACAAAAAAAAAAGAGAAGATAAAAGTAAATTCAGTGAAAATTTAATTGTTATGAATTCTAGAAGGTGGGACATGCTGTCACAAATAATGATAATATAAATTGTTGAATTTCAACTTTTTAAAATTTGTTCCCCCCCAAAAAGTGCCCACAAAAACTGAGAGGGCTCTGTATACACCTTTTGCTCGGGGTCACTTGGATCAACCTGATGTCCCCAAAGAGTGGCTGTTTTGGAGCGTCTCTGAACACACAGCTTCCCCTGGCTGGAACTCCCTTTTCCCCTGGACACCTCTCTCGGGTCCTCCAAGCCTCAGCTCAGAGTCCGTGATGGATGATGAGACGTCTAAGGGAACATTTAGAGAATCCGTGAAAACTTGATTCCTACCTGTCGGATCCCAAGATAAGAGCCGACCCGTGATTCATTTCTCATAATTGTTTAAATCACACAAGCGATGCTTGCTCATTACACCAAAAACCCCACGGACCAGTGCCGCAGTCCGGCTGCAGCAAACTAACCGGGGGGTGACGAACGACTTGTGTAGGTTGATACAGCAGGAGAGGGAGCCATTTATTGTAGGACAGGAGGGGTATTTATACATTCCACACAGCTTATCTTAATTAACATAAACTAGATACAGCAGTCAACCAATAAGGAATCTCCACACTTAATGGCTCGCTGGCGTTACTTCACAAACCACTCCCTCTGGCAAAATGCCAGGTGCCATCCAGACTTGTTTACAGACTCTAACAGACCAGTATTTTAAAGGTACATAAAAGCAAAAAATTAAAGTCTGTCCTTTTTCGATTCCATGGCATCTCAGAGGCAATGAGTTTGAAAGAAGATTTAAATATCTTAAAACTAAACCATGCTACACAAAGCTAAATTATAGGAGACGACTTTTAAAATCTAATGATAGGGAAGGCTGTTTCTTATGTGGAACTAAAGGTAGGAACCTTCAATAATGAGACTGATTCTCATGTGTGAGAAAAACAGTTTTAAAAATCTTACAAAAATGAAAATATTTGTGACGCATGGTGGACGAGAACGGCAAGATTCTTCATATGTAAAGAGCTATTTCAAATTAACATAGACGGAAAGGACATCATAGGCAAGTTTGAAAAGCAAAGAGTCAGTGTGACTGATACACAAAAATAAATAATAATGTACATTATTGGAAAAAATGTGGAAGAAATTGGTACATTCATGTGGTGCTGGGTGAAACCGAAAATCACCAGTACTTTCTGAGAGGAAATTTGTCCCTATCAAAAAACCTTAAAGAAGATATATGACTTTGACTCAAAGATTCAACTGCTAGGAATGCAGTCTGAGAAAATAATGAAGATAGGTGGGAAAAAAATGAGCTAGAAGCATTTTTATCACTTTATTGTGTATATAGCAGACAAGAAAGTTGTGAATAATCCAAATGTCCAAATTAATCTTCATTAAACAAATTATGCTACGGTCATTCAATAGATCAGTATGAAGATTATTAAAATCATTTTATTTCTTAGGAAGATGTTCACAGTATATTAAAGTGAAAGATGAGAAGATTGAAAACAGCATACATTGCACCATCCAGCTTTTTAAAAAGGATATGCATATGCGTGTATCATACAATAGAAGACAGGAAGGCTATACATCAACACAAACGTATGTGGGCACTTGCAAGTTGCTTCAGAGTACAGTAGTTCTCCAGTCTGCCCTTTATTTTCAGTCTCAGTTACCTGTGGTTAATTGTGGTATGAAAATACTAAATGAAAAATTCTAGAAATAAACAATATATAAGTTTTAAATTGTGCATTGCTTTGAGCACTGTGATAAAATCTTGTGACTCATCCCTTTGTTCAGTGTATCCATACTGTATATGCTACACTCTCATTAGTCACTCTCACTAGCCATCTCAGTTAGCAGATCCACTCTCATAATATCAGTATATTGCTGTAATTGTTCTATTTTATTATAAAATTTTGTTACTTGTCTCTTACAGTGGCTAATTTGCAAATTAATCTTTATTATAAATATGTGTGAATAAAAAAAATAAAGTTATATATGGAACTTGGTGTATCCACTGGTGATTTTGGAATGTATCTTCCAAAAGTAAGGCGGGACTATCACAGAGGCATCAGGAATGATTTTCATTTCATTTTTATATATATGAGGAACAGTTAGAACAGGTCTCAGTTGAAGCGTGTTGTCCTTAGGAGATGCTTCCTGCATCCCAGTTCCTACAAATGCTTTCCTATGTGTCTTTACTGTGCATACCCCATGAGACTAGGGGGCTGAACCCTAGCATTGATTTCCTTGTCCATTGTTCCTCACCTGATTGTCAATTTCTTGAGTAAGAGACATGTCTCGCTTCGTCCTCATGATCTCAATTTGTAGTTCAGAATGTGTTTATAGAATGGTGAATTGAGAACACTCATGTGTCAGTCAGTTTTGTGTTGCTGTGACCAATATACCCAACAGGGTCAACTTAGAGGAGGAAAGGTTCATTTTGGCTCACAGTTTTAGAGGTTCAGTCGGTGGTCAGCCAACTCCAGTGCTCTGGGCCCAAGGTGAGGCAGAACATCATGGTGGGAGACAGTGGTGGAGGAGAGCCGCTCAGGACACGGCCACCAGGGGGCAGAGAGAGCTTGACTGTAAGGTGCCCGGGAGAGTATAATCCTCAAGGGGCCCAGTGACCTACCTCCTCCAGCCACCCCACACCCAAACCATAGCAATCTTAGGTTTGGCTCTTTGAAGGAACCCTCTGCCGGTTTCCCTCCAGTGAATTAATACTTTCTAAAACTGAAAATCACAGATTATCTGAGCTAGAATGAATCATTTTCTTCCAACCCTGAGTTTTCACGTAGAGACACTGAGTTTGGAAACAGATGGAGGTCAGTGTGACTTGCGGGGTCTGTCAGGGGATGGCTGCGGCCAGACCCAGTTACTGTCCTTCCTGGGTCTTGTATCACACGGGGTTGCTCGGTGGGCCTTCTGATTGCTTTCGTTACCTAGAGACATTTGACACGTGGAGTTTTGAAGGGACCTGAGAGATTCTGGGTAGGGCCAAAGTGAGGCCCCGAGAAGGAAGCAAACCTGGGTGTCCAGAGGCCTTGCTCTCAGCTCCCCGTCGGCCCCGATGGCCTCCTCCCCACCTCCCGGGTTTGCTGGGTCACCGCCTCTCTCTTTCCACCTCACTGCCTCTGCACAGCCACAGGATTGGCCAGGGACGTCGGGCTCCCCCCTGGGGCCCTGCGAGTGTATTTCTGGAAACGGACCCGTCTTGGCTCTTTATCGGGTCTCTGCGTCCACAACCTCAGAGCCAACAACTGGAAAATGAGTTGAGTGGACTGGGCAGCAGGTCTGTAGAGGCCTTTCTCTACCACGCCTGTGCCCCTCAGGCACTCTGAGGAGGGAGGGACAACCGTCCCCACTGACCGTCCCCACCGAGGGGAAACACAGAGTCCCGGGGAGGAAAGGTGCTTACCCAGGTTACAGAGCAGCCAGGGGCCCAGGCTGGCCGAGAAGCTGAGTGTCCAGCACCGCACCGTGGCTTCAGGGTGGCAGGCGGAAGAAAGCACAGCTGGTGTCCCCGTAACTCCAGGGAGAAGTGGCTAAAACGGAGCCTGGCTGTCAGCCTTGGCTCACGAGACTTTTTTTCCCCCCTTTTTCTTTTTTATTCTTTTTAGTTATATATGTCATTAGGATACATCGTGACACAATCTCAAAAGCATGGAAAATAATTTGCTCTAATTCAGTCCCTGGCATTTCTTCCCCCTCCCCTCCTCCCTCCCGCTATTTTACTGAGCTTTCTGTCATTTATAATGATTTTTCTTAGTGGCTGTGGATGTACTTGACGTTGGGATTCATGCTATGTTCAGCGTGTACATAGGAGAGTTCAGTTGGCTTCGCCCTCTCCCCCTCCCTGTTCCTGAACCTCCTGCCTGCCCCAACCCTCTTCCTCTACTCCACTGGTCTTTCTTCTATTTTGATGAAATTCCCTCTCACCTTTTTTTCTTCCATTCCCTCTTCCTCCTCCTCGCCTCCTCCTTCCACTCCTCCTCCTCTTCCTCTTCCTCCTTCTCCTCCTGCTCCTCCTCTTCCTCCTTCTCCTCCTCCCCCTTATTTTGGATTACCTTCCACATATCAGAGGAAATATTCAACCTTTGATTCTTTGGGGATTGGCTTATTTCACTTAGCATGATATTCTCCAGTTCCATCCATTTACCAGCAAATGCCAAGATGACATTCTTCTTTAGGGCTGAGTAGCACTCCATTGTGTATATATACTACATTTTCCTTATTCTTTCATCTGTTGAAGGGCACCTAGGTTGGCTGCTCCATAACATGGCTATTGTGAACTGTGGTTCTATAAACATTGATGTGGCTGCTTCACTGTAGTATGCTGATTTGAGATCTTTCAGATAAATACCAAGGCGTGCGCTAGCTGGGTCCTATGATGGTTCCATTCCTAGTTTTTTTTTGAGGACTCTCCATGCTGCTTTCCAGAAT
The DNA here is from genome assembly GCF_047511675.1 of Marmota flaviventris. Classification (NCBI taxonomy): domain Eukaryota; kingdom Metazoa; phylum Chordata; class Mammalia; order Rodentia; family Sciuridae; genus Marmota; species Marmota flaviventris. The sequence continues at coordinate 12,620,459 of NC_092516.1, read as the reverse complement.
GGTTGCACTAATTTTCAGTCCCACCAATAATTGGCCCACAGGATTAGATGAGAAGTCCAACATCAGCTACTTTTTAGAGAACCTGATCCCTGCTTGGGTGTACGCAGGCATCATGGAACTTGTGAGTTGTTTAGAAAAATGAAGCAGGACCTGATTCTGAGTTTCCTGTGGATGTCATTATGGATCATGCTTTTCTGGCTGTGTCACAATGCTGTGGGGAGGTGATCATGGGCCATTTGTTCTGGATGGCTCAGGGATGCATCCCAGCATGTCTCTGAGGACCACCAAGTCAGCCAAGATCTCCACACTGATGGGGTCAGCCTGCACCTGCCATCCCTTAAACTGCCAAGTACTGTCCCCAGCATGTCCACCCCTGCACATTGCCCCTTCCCAGTCTTGTGGACACACCCTCCTGGAGGTGGGTCACTCCCCTGGGTTACTCCAGAACTGCAACCCTTGCTGCTGAAGCGGATCACCCATGCCTCTGGGACCCTAAGTCCTGCTCACCCTCTTGAGATGCAGATACAATTTTCTTATCCTCTTTAAGTTTTGAAATGTGTATTATTCTTGTGTCTTGAGGCATGTTTGATAGGCAGTAAAAAGCACACATGTCAAGAAGACAACTCAATGTCATTGTGCACAGGTAAACATGTGCCTTATAAAACCATCACCCACTAGTTACAGAGCATTTTCCTTAGTTCAGAAAAACCCACAATGACCTGTTCCATTTGGCAACTCCAACGTGGGACATAGCTACTCTAACCACTAGAGCTGGCTCTGCCTCCAACTGTGCAGTAGGTGTCTTTCATTTCCAGATTCTATTGTGCAACATGTATTTGAAAATCGTCCACATCATTATATTTTACCATATTCCATTATTTGCATCTGACAATTAGCATTGCGTTGCATGAACACACCACAGTGACCTTTCCCCCGTTTGTAGACCTTGGTATTATTTCCAGGCTGGGACCACCATGCATACAGTTTCCATGAACATTCTCATGCAAGTCATTTGTTTTTATTTCTGGTGGCTGTTGTCATCCTGGGACTGAAGCTGTGGGGCTGTGGGGTCTTCTTTGATTTTTTTTATAAACTGCCAACTTGTTTTACACAGTCACAGAAGCACTTAACGCTCCCGCTAGCAGAGTGTGGGGTTCTGTCTGCTCCACAAACCCCCAATACCTTTGTCCTTCTCTCTTCTCCTATCCTGGCCTACAGCAAAACAGGACGTGGTCTCTCCATCAGAGTTTTCTGCCATGTTGCATTAACTACTCTACTGGTGGCACATACTCAAAATTCTAAAGTCATGGTTTTCCATTTCTGTGGTTCTCCTGTCTACCGTGTTTCCCATTCCCTTCTCCCATAGTCCCTTTTTCCCTTCACCAAGCCCTTATTTGCTTTAGGCCTGCTTGGGAAGGTAGAAAGGAATACAAATTAGACAACTCTCTCCTAGAATATTCAAAGTCAAATGTAGAGTTGAGAAGTAGGTATCAGAGGATTAAATTTTGAGGCCATTTGGGATAATGTAAAATTTTAGGATTCTGACTCAGAGATTTCAATTATTGTGACATTAGACAATCATTTAATATCACTGGGTTTGGGGTTCATTGACTACCAAATGCAGCTAATGACAATTGAATGGCATAAAAGATGTAAAAGGATATGCCACAGACTAGTTCCTTCATCTTAAGTACATCTCAGAGTTTAGTTTGTATCAGTCAGGTTTTGCTAGGTTGTAACAAGCAGCCCCTAATTCTCATGGCTTAGCACAATAGGAATTCATGTCTTCCTCATGCTCTATGATAAACACTGGTTGTTGGATCTCCCATTATCACTTAGGGATCACTTGACTAAAGGAAACTTCACCTTGACATCAGGTTGCACAAATAAAAGCACTAGGTGTTGGTGGGGTAAATTCAAGTTTTAAGTCATTTGTTCAACAAATGTGTGCTGAGAAAACTGTTCTATAATACATGCGGGAGACATGGAAAGAAAAGATACTGTCCCTGCTTCCAGGAGCTTGAATAATATTGACAACAATACATCACCACCAAGAACTGCAAGCGTAGCCACCGCAACCAAGAGCTCTCAACGTTAAGCCAATTGCTTATTTTTTTTTTTTTTTGCAGTAGATATCTTCCCCATCAAGAAACTCAGATGGGTGAAAACAGAACTTCAGTTTCCTATTCCTGAACTTAATTTCACTCTCAAGCACTCACTTCCACTCTGCACCAAAAAATTAAATTAGAGGAAACCGAGACACGTCTCATTAAAGTGCGGTCTCCTTTGGATGCTACTCAGTTGACCTAAGTTTCTCTCTTTACTGTATTTCTTTCTGTCCTCACTGGGCTTTTTTCAAAGTTCCTAGTGTGAAGTGGAAGTTTTACCAGAGAAGCACTGGTGCTCTGCCGTCCCCTGTCTCCTCCTGATGTAGTTCTGTGTCCTTTGCTCTCATGCTGCCCACCAGGGATGTGTAGCAGCCTTTGGTTTTAGGTAGATGGAGTCATATCCTTTGCTCCCAACCACGGAGGTGTTTTTGGTCTGCTGATTCTCACAGCCACTTCTGGGCCTTTTTCATAAGCCTGAGATCTTCACACTGCTTCCCCTGGTCCACCTGGGCATGAGCAGAATCGACGAGGCTGCCCTGGGTCCCCTCAGCCATTCCTGCTCTGTGGTCTGTGGTTGGGCACCATATTGGATGGATAACTTTTTTATAAATCTCATTCACTCTCATTTTCTCCGTCAATCTCACAGACTCCTGGGACATAAAGCAGCAGTTCCTTTGTTCTGGAGTTACCCCCGCAAACTTGTTTATGGTTTCTTTCATAAATAGGGTCGTTCTGGACCCTATTTATTCTCAATATCCAATCCTACTGACTTCAAATGTTCTCAAAAAATTTCTCTCTTCAAAAAATAGTCCTGTCAGTGTTCCAGCTGCAGATGAAAAATAATCAATACTATTTTGTAATATGGATAATAACTGTGCAAATTCGGGACTGAACTCTCAGCAAAGGCCTGGAGCTGGAATCAATATGAGGATTTGGGGGTCCACTCATCACGGAGGCTAATCAGCTGTTGGCTTTGAGCAGCGGACTCATGCCTTGATTAGAGCTGCTAGTGCTACGGAGTAAATGAAAACGTGTGAGTGCTACACTAGTTTGTTTGAATTTCAAATGATCTGAAATTCCTGATGTGGCCAAAACTAGAAGTTTTCTCTGATGCAAAAGGAAGGAGTTGGAACAGATGGTTGATCTCTACGTTCTCTCCCAGCCCTGAAGTATTCTCTATGTTACTAGGAAGGTAAACAGAATCTTAATTCATTCCTTTATCACTTAATTTTTCTGCAACAGGGAAGAATAGCACCTAGTGCTTGGTATTTAAGGAAAACATGCACTTATACTTCATCTGAATGCAGTCATGGGCATTAGAAATGTGAGTCCAAAAGACACCTCCCTTAATCAGCAAGTGAGAATTTATGGGCTTTGTTCTCACCCACCTCACTACCATTATTTATCTCATATTAATGGCTCCTCTGCCCCGTATACTGCTCCAAGTCTATTACCTATTTTTTTTTAATGGCATATTTCAGAACTGGGGCAAGCCATTGGGCTCTCAGCTCATTTGTGATTTCTCCATTGTTTATGGAGACCCTGATTTATGTCGTGGCTCATTTTGAGTCTAATTTTGGCTCCCACTTGAATCCTAGGCACCTGAGCATGTCTTAGGAGCCCAGGAGGCATCTGTTTGAACCAGTTGGTTTTCGTGTTGGGGATGGCATTGTACAGAGGAGTTGACTTTGGGGGGCAGTCGTTCCAAGTCCACTTCATATCTCTGTGATTGGACCGGTCACGTGAAGGACTTGGGTCCCTGTTTGCATATCTATAACACAAGGACAAAGATCATCCACCTGTCGAGGGTTTCGTGGGATGGGTGTGGTGCTGAGTGCAGAGGGTTCCAGGGGCCACCCGGCACAGACTAAGTGTGCAATAAGCCTTGGCTTCCATCTCAGGGTCTGCTCCACACTTGGCCCCATGAACTTGTATCTGAATCCATTGTGGAGGGCTGTAGGGAGAAATCAGGGGCTATTTTCACAATGCACATCGCACATCGGTGCATGAAGGTGATCCTGGGGATCTTACATTTGAAGGCAAGAGCAAGGAAAATGTGAATTCTTGCTCTTTGGTTCTCATTTGTTCCTCAAGCCAGTGAGTCCCAGGGGAACTTGGGGTACAGTTATATTTCCTTCCCTGATTTACAGTGTTCCCTTTCATCTTGGTGTGGACAGAGGTGTGATTGGCTAGCGGGTGTCCTACATGCTGTTCCATAAGATGCATAGCTAGCCTTCATGGTCATGTGCTCCATTTCAGACAGTCCTAGGTGCCTTGTCACACAGGTAAAACATAAGGGCGCTGGGAATCAAGTTGTGCCTGCTTAGAGGATCCAAATTTGACTGCCCCGTCACTGACCCATCCCATCGCCCTCTAGCCTTCACATTTCACCAGCCAACTCTGTTTAACAAATCAAATCCTCTCGCGGTGGATGCTGCAATTTCAATATTCCAGACATTGCATTTACCTAGATTGGGGCCACCGAGGTCATGCACATGTATACATTCAGCCAAAAGTGCCCGAGAAATCATACCTTGCCGTTCCAAATTCCTGCGCCGATGTCACCAGCATGAGGGCTTTCTCCAAGTGAGAAAGCCTCAGGGGACACTCACCACTCTTAGAGGACACATCCTTTTCTGCTACCCAGGTTTGGCGCTTTACTTTTACAGCCCTCCCTGGTACCCAGATGCCAGCTATTTTCTGTATTGGCCAATCACCCTCCACGGAAGGGTCTGGTGTCATCTCTGCAGAGAAAGTTGCTGGGGGAAGAACGTGCTTTTTGTTCACTTACAGTGGGTGGGTTTTCCCTCTCCCGCTGGAAGCCAGGGCACTAATGTTGTCTAATTAACATCTCTGCAAGCATTCTATGCATCTGGGCTAACGGGGCTTCAGCTTCGTGATGATTCTCATATTTTACCCAATTCTGTACTCGAACGGTTCCATACTACCCCTGGTAAGCAGTAACAGTTGGTTTCTAGGTAAATTTAAATATCCTGGGCTTGATCCACCTGGTTTATAACCAGTGAGGATACTAGCAATCAGCATCTAAGTTTCAATCATATCTTTGCTCACAGTTGGGAGATTCTCTTGGTTGAATATTTAATTCAGTTTTGTTAAAACTTGAAGCCATCTCAAAACAGCCCTGCCTGACAGAAATACTAACATCAGGAATTCATGAGCCACAGGACCCCAAGGTCAAGAAAGGGAACGCGCAGTCAAATCCAGCCTTGCTTGTCATGGGAGAGCAGGGCTCCGGAATTATTAAGCAGGAAAACGAAGGAGATAATAATGCTCTTTCCACTGAAGTGGTTTTTCTCAGGACAGAATGCTTTTTGGAATCCATATGGGGTGATTTCTACCCATTTTGCATGTCAAAGATATGCATCCTAGCCTTCCGACTTAAGAATAAAAGAAATTTCTTTATTTTTTCCTTATTTCAACTGAACTTCACCCCAAGCCCCCAAATGGATATGTTGGTTTAAAAACCAATCTCTCCACCAAAAATGAGACTTCCTTGTCCTTAGAGGTCTTTTAGTATTTATTGAGTTGAATACTTAAATGGGACCTTCTGCTATGATGCTCATGGTCTGAGACCAAGTGGACTCTCTTAAATTGCAAGCTTGGAGCTCAAGACCCTTTGGTGGGTTTGCTGGACCCTGAGCTTGGCCCCTAGTTTGCAAAGGGGGGGGGGGGCATCTCAGGGCACTTCTTCTCCCTAGGACTCAAGTTTCTGCTTTTTAGAGGTCCCTCACTCCCCCTCCTCAACTCCCTTCATATCTCTGTGTGTGTCTGGTAAGTACTGTTTATCTCCCTCACTCTGCAATCAGCTCCAGGCAAAAATCTCTTTGGGATGGAAGACCAAACATACAGCAAAGAAAACAGAGATTAATAATTCAAAAACTTATCTGCCACAGGTAGAAAAAATAAAAAATAAAGCTGGAACCATTAATTTCCCTCTGCGCCTTCTCCTACGGCAGCAAATATACAGGGCTCATATTCTATGGTAATTGGAACCGAGGCTCACAGAGCTGCCTTCCCTATTTTAATTGGATCATTAATGCTTCTTCAACCATCTTATCTCATGGGTATCCACCCTGCCTTTTATGGTTGGGGTGGGTTTTTTTTCCCCCTCCCCTCCTTAGATCTTAATTTTGCAAATAAGGACTGAGAAGTGGCATTAAGATCAGCCTCATTATCACGTTTCACTGTATTCCTCTCTCCATCTTTATTAGCAGAGTCCGTGATTTTTTTTAAAGCTCATTTGCATAATGCCTGGCATCCTGGGTTTATTCCGGAGGCCCTTTGATGAAGGCACGCAGAAGGTCTTCTCTCCACCAAAGGGCTCTTCATTAGGATGGAGTGAAATACAGCCCCAAGGATCGCAGAGGCGGCCTGCAGCCTGGAGTGAGTTCTGCTTGGCCACGTCTGGAAAGTTGTTCAACGTCTTTGGGCCTCAGTTTCTCCAGCTGTAAAAATGGGTCGGTGGGGGGGGGGGCTTGTGGCATAAGCAGCCACCAGGTGCCATCTACCTTCTCCATCCACGGAGAACACTTAGAACAATGCACTGTGAAAGGATCAGGTTTTGTTACTATTCTCTCTATATATATTTTTGGCCTGAGAGTGCTATACATGTGAGAGGCCTGAATTATAAATAAAGCCAAGGAGCTTTCACAGAGAGGCACATCTGAGGAATGAGCACCCACATCAACAAACAAAGCCTTCACAGGGCTCGGAGGGGCTGTCACATCCCTTTCCTGCCGTAAGCCCTTCGCTCCACGGGGGAACCACTCTCTTCTGGCTGCTGATGACCGTAGGCTAGTTTCGTGTTTTTGAACATTATATAAACGGAGTCAGAGAGTATGCTCTATTTCTGTCTGATTTCTTTCGCTTAATATTCTTCTCAGATTCATTCTCTATTTCCGTCAGTAGAAAGAATTCAATTTTCATTGCCATAGAGTGCATATTCCACTCAGGGAAGACGCTACCGCATATTTATCTCTTCTCCTCTTGGTGGACATTTGGGTTGTTTCCAATTTCTAACTACAGAGTTACAGAGGTTCTGTGATACATTCTAATGCACGTCTTTTGAAGAATTTGTGTATGTACCCATTTTGGGGTGGAGGGGTACCAGGGATTGAACTCAAGGGCACTCGACCACGGAGCCACATCTCCAGCCCTATTTCATATTTTATTTAGAGACAGGGTCTCACTGAGTTGCTTAGTGCCTCGCTTTTGCTGAGGCTGGCTTTGAACTCATTATCCTCCTGTCTCAGCCTTCTAAGCAGCTGGGATTACAAGTGTGCACCACTGCGCCCTGCATGTACACATTTTAATAGGTATGTGTTTTGACATGGAATTGCTGAGCCGTAAGATCCAGGTCTATTTGACTTGAGGGGACCCTGCCAAAAGATTTCCCATGTGGTTAGAGAAAGTGAGTTGCTGTAATTTCACATACTTACCAACTTTTATTTTTATTTATCTTTTTTATTTTAAACCCTCTGGCAAGTGCACGTATCATGCTATATTTTATCCACCAAATATCTGGTATTTTGTTTCTTTCTATTTTTCTTTTGAAGGACTTTCAAACTTATAGAAATAAGTTGTAAGACCAGTACCAAATTACATGTTCTTTATCCACAGCCACCACTGTTAATAATTTCCTCCACTTGCTTTATAATTTTCTCCATCATGCATATGCATATTGTTTTTAAAAGTAGGAAATGCTTCAGATATCATGCCCCATTGACTACTAAATATTTCAGAGGGTGTTTGCCAAGAACCGTCTTTTAAATAAACACAGTATAATAATCCAAATCAGAAAATTCAGCATCCATGAAATATACTCATGCAATCTTTAGACCTTATTACACTTTTCCCAGGTAAATGTCTTTTCATAGTTTGTGTGTGTGTGTGTGTGTGTGTGTGTGTGTGTGTGTTGGTTTGTTTTTTCAGGTTTGGGTTTCGATCCGGGACCAAGCATTGCATTTAAACATCTCCATAGTATCCCTGATTCTAGAATATTCCTTCAGTCCCTTTTTGTCTTTTGGGAGATTGATATGTTGAAGAGCATAAACACGCTGTGATTTGGGTTTATCTGAGGGTTCCGCTGTCTTGCTGGGGGATTGCTCAGGCCTCGTCCTCAGGAAGCACGTGGTGTTGGTGTTTTTCCGTCGCTATTGATGCGGACTTTGATCGTTTGATTAAAGAGTGATGTGTGCCAGGAGTCTTCATTGCCAAATTACTTTCATCCTTTTTGTAATTAATGAATGCGTGTTGGGGATATTCTCCGAGGCTGCATGAGCATCCTGTATCTCTCCGAACTTTTACCCACTCGTTTTCGTTTCTTTTTGATGATTCTTGCCCGAATGCATGATTAGCGTGAGGTGGGCAAATGATCATTTTCTCATTCCATAATTCCTTTCCCATTAATTAGTTTGCATTCTACTGGTAAGAAGGTGTTTCTTCTTTCCTCCATTAATTAATTAATCATCATGATGGAGAAATGAGGACACCAGGTTAACAAGAGCAAGACCGGGATATAAGCTGGCTGGTGGGCGGGGTGAAGGAAGGCAGCCCCCCCCACCCCCAGGAAGCCACTCCTGACACCCCACCTGTAAGGTACAGAGCTGAGCTATCCAGAGGAGACCTGAGAGAGGGCCACCTCGGGAAAGCAGGGCAGAGACTGGGGGTTCAAGAGAGCAACGCAGCACCCCTGGGGTGCAGCAGGTGTGGGAGGCAGGCTGGGGAGCTGGATGGGGGTTGCTGGGTGTGTGACCCCTGGTCTCCCTTTATAGCTGGGGGCTGCTTCTTAGAGCTAGAGAGGAAGCTGCCCGGGCCCTCAGGGTGGAGTTCCAGAACTGTCACGGTGCATGCTGTGCCCAAGCTGCCAGGCCAGCCCAAGGTTCACTGAGCGCAGAAGAGCATTTCAGCCCCCGATGGCAGAGAGGAGCAGTTGGCAGCCTTCTTTGGAGACCCTTAGTTGCCTCTCTCAGGAGGTCTTCCCCCACCTCCCCGGGCCCCTTTCCTACCAACCTATGACAATTTTCTTTGGGGCTTATTCAGGCTCATGTTATTGGGCTGTGCTTTATGTTACAGGTATTTCTATATTTTTCCAACTGTCGATATTCCAGTAGCTTCGATTCTCCAAGTTGTCCCTCATTTACTTTAAGTGGAGTAATTAACTCAGACAATAATCATAACAGATTGTCATTTGTTGAGTGATAACTCTGGGTCAGGCCTATATGTGAGACTGTACATTAATTATGTAGTTATATCTCTAAGGAAGATCAAACTCTCTCCATTTTTTTTAGAGAAAGAAAAGCCAAGGCCCAGAAAGGAGAAATAAATGGCTCAAGAGTTTTACGGCCAATGAGGAGGAGAGTCACCCAGGATGGTGTGATGGTAGGGCTGCGTTGAAATCTCCCCACCCCTAAAGGAATTGTTTATTAAGCAAATAGTATGTGCCAGGCCCTCAGCTCGGTGCTGGGAATTCAGAAGTGTGTAACTCCTCGCCCTTGTTTAACGGAGAAGAAACCCATGTAGACAAATGACGGCACAAAGTTTAAACGAACGATTTATTAAATCCTAGAGTGGAGGCCTGGGGCCTCAGATCAGGGCCTCCAACCCCGACCGAGAAGGCAGGGGGGACTTGATCCTGGCAAAGGCATTTGAACTGCAGCTGGGAAGATAAATCGAAAATGGCCCCAGGTGGAGGAGGAGGGAGGTTGATGGGAGACGAAGTTATCTGTGAAGAAAGGGAAGGAAAGAGAGTCGATACAACCATACAACCGGGCACCCACTGTGAATTCCCAGACGTCTCGCCCCACTGAATCCTGGAACACCTCTAGGAAGACAGGGAACTGAGGTTCAGAGAGACCCCATCCCATGCCGAGGCCACGTGGGATAGTTTGGGTTTTATCTTGTAATATCAGGAAACCCACAGACATTTCCAGGGCCACCTGACCTGCAGCAGAGGTGCACACAGGTGTCATACGGAGGTGGTGGGTGAGTGGGCAGAGGCTAGCAAGGTCGGACCTGCTGCAGGAGGCTGTTCTTGTACCATCAGAGAGTTGCCGAGGACCTCGGTGGATGGAGAAGATGGACGGAACCTGGGATAGCATCTAAGAGGTGTAAGAGATGAGCCGGGCTCGGTGACGCACGCCTGTCATCGAAGTGGCTCAGGAGGCTGAGGCAGGAGGATCGCGAGTTCAAAGCCAGCCTCAGCAAGAGCGAGGCGCTCAGCAACTCAGTGAGACCCTGTCTCTAAATAAAATACAGAATAGGGCTGGGGATGGGGTTCAGTGGTCGAATGCCCCTGAGTTCCATCCTTGGTACCAAAAATAAAACAGAAATGTCCTGAAGGATGAGTAGGAGGTGGAAGGGGGAGAGTCAGGAACACCTGGAAGCTTCCACCTTGGGAGACGTTCTGGTTGAAGTTCTCACAGAGGCAACACAGCTCAGCAACGAGGTCCCCTGAGGGTTTTGCATCCTGGTTTTGTCCTTCGTGAGCTCGATGCCTAAACCTCTCTGGATCTCATTTCCCATAGCTGAAGCCACGGCTAATGGTGTTATCCACCTCCCCGCTGTGTCTGAGGGGAACAGAGCTGAGTGCAGCGCGGGGCTCACGGAACGAATACCGACTCCTGCTCATACATTCGGTGCCTATCTGTGGCACACCTTCCGCGGGCCAGGTACCCTGAGGATGCAGGCCATCAGCCAGACAGAGCTCTTGCGTTCAGGTGGGTGACCTTTTTCTTATTTTATGACACATACAGAGGTCATTTGCAGAGAATGCTGAGTGCATGGGCCGTCGGAAGAGCTGAGAGAAAGGGCAGCTGCTGGGGGCACTTTGGGTGGAAAATGATGCTCTGCTGTGAGTGACTCGTCCCCCAAGGGACATTTGACAAATCTCAGGAGTCACAACTTGGAAAGAGGTGCTGTGCCTCTAGTGGGGACAAGGCAGGATGCTGCTGAGCCTCCTCTACTGTCCAAGACAGCCCCCCAGAGCAAAGGATGACCCAGACCCAAAGTCAACAGCACTGCAGTGGAGGAGCCCTGCGGCTGCATCAGGAGACAAAGTCTCTCCACGGAGGGGGAACTTGAGCCGGGAGCTCAAGGGCGAGAAGGAACCAGTGTGAGAGGAGCTGATGGAAAAGCATTTCAGGCAGAGGGAATAGCAACTGCAAAGCCCCAAGGACAGCCGGACTTCCTGTGTTCGAGGATCAGAAAAGAGACCAAGTGGCCAGGAAGCTCTCAGGAAGGGGACAGGGTGGCCACGGAGTAGAGAAGTCGGCAGCCAGGACGCTGCGCATGAGCTTATGAGCCACACAAAGAGTTCACCCTGTGGGGAGCAGTGGCTGCATCTGTAATCCCAGCAGCTTGGGAGGCTGAGGCAGGAGGGTTGCAAGTTGGAGGTCAGCCTCAACAATTTAGTGAGGCCCTGAGCAACTTAGCGAGATCCTATTTCAAAAAAATAAAAAGGGCTGGAGATGTGGCTCAGTGCTTTAAGAGACCCTGAGTTAAAAAAAAAAAAAAGTGCATCTTTTGTTCTAAGTGTCCTGGGAAGTCGCTGAGCACCCTGAGCAAGGCGGGTACCTGTTCACCTTTACACTTCACATTTTGAAAAGCTCATCCTGGCTGCGTGGGGACTGGGGAGGGGCAAGGGAATAAGTCAGGGGACTGCAGCAGTGACTCATGAAAGAGCCAGTGACACTGAGATGAGGGGCTTTTCAGCAGAGCTGGGGAATGAGCAGATTGGAGAGATACCGTGGGGACATGCGCGGGCAGCACTTAAAGACCTCGGGTCCTGGGGGTGCGGGAAGGATGTTCTGGGGGCGTTTCCAGCTGTCGGCGCCCAGCAGGGGACAGCGCTGTTTACTGGGCCCGGAGGACATCAGCAGCAGCACCACGGGCTGTTTTGGGGCTGGGGATGTCATTTTCCATCCAGGTGAAGACACTAGTGGGCAGCCAGAGGCGGGAGGCTGCAGCTACCAGGGGAGGCTGGGCGGGATAAGAAGGCTGTGTCACCTTCATGGGTTACACCGCGTTCGTTCCCCGTGTGATTCCGTCTTGCCGGGTTTCCCTGTGCGCCCTCCTGCGCGCCCTCCTCTTCGGAGGCCGCTTTCTCCTCTTTCTTTTTTCCTCCCTTTCTCTTACTCCTTCCTCCCTTCCTCTCTTAATCCATCCCTTCTTTCTTTCCTTTTCTCCTTCTCTCCTTCCCTCTTTTCTCTTCCTCATCCTCCTTCTTCCCGTCTCATCTCTGCCGGGGACATTTCCATCCTCCGTCCTGATCAGCGCTGTTGGAGCGCTTGAGGACACGTCACCTGCAGCACACAAGCCTCCACAAGTCACGGACGCTGACTGTCTGACATGCAGGATGGGGCTTCAGGGGACCCGGTCCTCAGCGCCGTCTGACCACACTCCAGCCACGCGCCTTGGGGACTCGGCTCCCTGCGCTTCCTTTTAAACGTGGTGGATGAGAATCGCCACCTCGGGTGACTCCTCGGATGAGAGCGCGCGTCCAAGGTGTGGAGAGGGCCACGCACATTTGACACGAGCCGCCCCCACATCCTGCCCCTCGCACCCCACCTGGCCCCTGTCACATATGACTTTGTCTCTGCGGCGTCCTCCTGGTTGATCTGCACACGTCGGTAACCATGCCATAAAAATGCAGGCCAGGTCCTGAGGCTCCTGGGAGTGGGACCCTTCCGCCGCCTGCCTCCCACCCACTTGCCACCTGGTGCAAACCCCACGCCCACAGCCCTCCCGCCCACCGAGGTGACTCAGGCCACACCCAGACGGGTGTCTGAGGCTGGAGTGTCCCGGGCACCTGCTCCCGACCAGGGAGCGGTGGTGAACCCGCGGATGTCACCCTCACTGGGGTGACCCGAGGCCCGCGCCACTCAGCTCTGGGCTGCAGCCTCCACTGGATGAGCCCAGTGGTCGCCCCTGGTCAGGGTGTCCCCACACCCTCGGGCCCCTTGCCCTCTCTCCATCTGACTCTCTCCTTTTTCCTGATCCTAAACTGGCTCCCACCGTTTCCCTGCCCTTTTGTCCCCGTCTCAGGCTCTGCTCCGGGGAGGACCTGCAAGGGGAGGGCAGCCCTTGGAAAGGAGGGAACCAGGTTTGGAGGTTGGCACCCAGCCCTGCCATTTGTCACCATGAGCCTGCTGACTCCCAGTGCCCTGGAAGGTGGAGCTTCCCGAATGTACCCGACCTTCTTGGGGCCTCCCCAGGGCCTGGACACTCCAGGCTGCTAACGTGGACACGAATATGACCACAGGGATAGATCCTTCCTGCTCATTTGCCATTCACGTAAGACAGGAGGACAAGGGAAGGGCAGGGGGAGGAATGTCCTGGGGGAGATTGAGGGACCTGGAGCCTCCGTGGTAGAGTCCCTGCCCCTTGAAGTTCTCCAGGATCCTTCGGCATCTCCGCCTCTGGCACATTCACCCATCTGTCATATTAACATGGCTCGTGTTTATGACAAATGCTCACACAGAGCTTTCAATGCCACAGGAACTGTGGTCACTTCTGGACGCTGCAGTTCCAAGTTCTTTGTCCTTATTTCACAGGTGAGGAACCCGAAGCTCAGAGAGGTTGGCCGACTTTCCCCAGGTCACACAGCTAGGAAAGAGCAAAGCTGGATGTAGACCTAGGTGGCCTGGCTTGGAGCTGGTGCTCATCACTCTATCTCCCCCTTGGGCAAGATCAGCTGTGCCTCAGAAGCCACTTGGCTGCCTGCCCAGCAGACTGGAGGGAAAGAGGCGTCGCAGTCCTCACAGTCGCCTTATTTAACCGAATAAATAATGCATGTAGCATGAGGCAGTGAGGCCCTCAGAAGCCCCTGTCTCCTCTTCAGCCTGGAAGCTCCATGGACCTCCTTCCCGCGGCTGGCTCACTCCCTGGAAAGAACAAGAGAAGCTACTCCCATGGGAAGGGGCAGGGGGCGGGGACTGACCTGCTGGGTTGGCCCTGGTCCCCTGGGGAGGGCCGGTAAGAGGCAGCCGGTGGCTAGTGGTTGTAGAAGCCTCGTCAACGTAGACTTCCACGGTAGACTTAAGTGGAAAATGGGAATTGAAAATTATAGACAAAGAATGGCAATTTGTTTAAATAAGCAAAAAGATAGGTTTAAAAAAGAAAAAAAAAACTAGCACTTTGCTAAGTGAGTGCTGGGGCCAATTTTACCAGCAAGTAAAAACCAACTGGAGCTTGCCTGGTGGGGGGGCACACTGGGTGTTTTCTCTGGCATGTTCCAGGCCCTGCAGGGGACAGTCCACCAAGGACCAGCTGCAGGCACCATGTGGGCCCTGGCCCCAGGTTCAAGTCCTGGCTCTGGAGAGCTGTGCAGCCTCCCCCAGATTGTGAATCCTCTCTCAGCCTCAGTTTCTGTGCCTGTTAAGTGGATGATGACCTTCTCCACGGGACTCTACTGAGGAGGAGGCCCTGCCATCCACGGAGGCTCAGCTCGGTTTCTCACGACCAATGGCTGATGTGGTGACATGTTCTTGGGTTCAAAGACGGATCACCCAGGAAGATGGACTGAGCCTGGCTCATGTGACCTTTGAACATTGGTGACAAAGTGGAGAAGTGATGAATAAAAACACCATGATAACAAGAGAGAAGATAAGCTCGAATAGGAGGCCACCGAATTTCCTAATTATTTCTCCATGGACACTAGCCAAATTATTAAGAACGGTGATCTTGACTTCAGACAAACGGGCTTTAATTGTTCACTCGATTGACTAATTTTGGGCTCTCGGTCTCTTTAACCCTTACTTTTCCCAACTGTAAAATGGAAATAAAAGTACCAAACCCATGAGGTTGTATGGGAATTAATTGAGATAATGCACGGAAAACATTGTGTACGTGAATCCATAAAAATTTATCAGTGACTACTATAAACACATATGTTCGTATATGTTTATGACTTTTTTCCAGCTCTTTTGATTCTTAAAAATTGTATCCAGCTGGGTGTAATGGTGCACACTGGTAATTGTAAAACTTGGGAGACTGAGGCAGGAGGATCCCAAGTTAGAGGCCAGCCTCAACATCTTAAAAATGCTCTAAGTAACTGTCTCAAAATAAAAAGGGATGTGTCTGAGTGGTAAAGTGCCTCTGGGTTCAATTCCCAGGACCAAAAAAAAAAAAAAAAAAGAAATAAATTATCTGTTTATACTGTACAGTGCATTTTGATATATGTGTATATTGTGAAATCATTACCCAATCAAACTAATTGACGTACCCCTCACCTCACCTACTTAATCTTTTCTTTTCGACAAGAACATCAAAGATCTACTCTGTCAGCGAGGCTTTCCAAGCGTACGTCATCACTATTGTCACTATGCTGTGTGTTAAATTTCCAGAACTTATTCATTCCAACCCAAACGCTTTTTTAATATTTTCTAAAAATGATTTTTATGATTAACTTTTTAAAGCGGGTCCGTAAAGACATAAACTGTATGTGTTAATGGAGAAGAGCGACGCTCTGACTCAGGTACACATTATGTAATATTGAAATCCGTTTATAAAGCATCATTTCTTTATGGCAAAAATTTTCAACGCCCATTCGTCTGGGCTTTTGAAACGTGGGGTGTGTGATTGTCTCCTGTCTCCGCCTGGCTGTACACTAGCACACCTGAGCCACCTGCTCCTCTCGCCCTGAGACTTGGGACCTGTGAATCAGCCCTCCCCCCCACCCTCCCCCGCCCTCCCCCCCAACCCTCCTCAGCCCTCCCCCGCCTCTGGGAACTGCCATGCCACTCTCAACCTCTGTGAGGTCACAGGACACTTGTTTCTCGGTGCCTCGCTAATTTCTTACAATAACTTCCTATAAACCAGGCGCAGTGGTGCACACCTGTCATCTCAGCAGCTCAGGAGGCTGAAGCAGGAGGATCCTATGCTTAAGGCCAGCCTCAGCAACTTAGTGAGACCCTGTCTCAAAATTAAAAAAAAAACAAAAATTGGCTGGGGATGTGGGGATGAGCTCAGGGGTCAGGGGCCCCTGGGTTCAATCCATGGTACCTGATGATGATGATGATGATGATGATGGTGTCCTGCAGGCTCATTGATGTCGTGGTGTCCCCTGTGGGCGGGCACACACAGGTGTGCGGGTCACACGGCATCATAACCCCATCGATGGAGGAGGGACCTCGCTGGGTGCTTGGCCCTTTGTTCCTGGACACCAGGGGCCGACCAGAGAAGGACGCAGGGCGCCACCTCCCGGGTGCAGAGCGCAGAGGCCAGGGCCTGCGGCTGTCCTGCCCCTCCCTCCTGCTCTCCTCTCCTACCCCTTCTCCTTCCTCACTCCTCTCCTGAGCTTCTCCAGGTCTCCATCTTCCCTCTCACCTCCTCCTCCTCATCTTTCCCGTCTCTTCTCACCTCTCCATCTCCCTCCCCGGGTTCGCTCTCCGGCCACTTACTCCCCACCTCTCTCTTCAGGGCTCACCTGGTCCTGGCCGGTTTGTCCCTCCTGCTGCCCTCCCTCCTTCAGCCCTCTTGCATCCTCTCCCCCTCCCTCTCCCCCTCCCTCTCCCCTCCCTCTCTCCATCCCTGCCCCCTCTCTCTCCCTCTCCCTCTCCCTCCCTCCCTCTCTCCATCCCTCCCCCCTCTCTCTCCCTCCCTCCCTCTCCCTTTCCCTCTCTCTCTCCCTTTCCCTCTCTCTCTCCCTCTCCGTCTCCCCCTCCCTCTCCCCCTCTCTCCCCCCACTCTCTCCCTCCTTCCCCCCTCCCCTGCCCCTCTCTGTCTCTTCCTGTCCCCTGCTCTTGAATATGTTGTGGATCCTTGTCAACATCTTTGGCTGCTTCTTGTGTCCTTTTCTCTGGGCAGGACTCTCGGGCATTTCCTAGTGTGCTCTAAGGGCTCTGTGAGGCTTGATTTGGAGGAAAATCGCGTTTCCATAGCTGGAGCATTGCTGCCTCGGGGACTCTTGGTCTGATCATGTCCTGGGAAGGCTGTGACACAGCTGCTTCCTTCTGGGACATGGAGGGGGTCTTAGAGGCCCAAGGGTCTCGGCCCTCCACCTCCTACTTGAGTGCCAGCCTGGTTATTTTCCCCCAGAACTTTACCGTCCACCTGAATCACTGGGTGATCTGGTTAAACGGAAAACTCTGATTCAGCAGGTCTGAGGGGCCTGGTATTTCGCATTTCTAACAAGCTCTCGGGAATGCTGATGGCGCAGACCTACTGTGGCGTGGATGTGGTTTGAGTGTGTCCCTAAGGGTCCCCAGGTTGGAAGCTGTGTCCCCAGTGTAAAGATATTGAGAGGCAGCAGAACCTTTAAGAGATGGACCCTAGGGAAGGTGGTCAGATTGTTGGGGGCACTGCCCCTGGAAGGGATTAAGGTAGACCCTGTTTTGTTCCTGAGAACTAACCTGCTGCTATAGTAAGAATAAGCTTGGTCCATGGATCCCTGTAGCTTCCTGTCTGTCCATATAATTGCTCTTAAATGGTCTCCCATCATGGTGCTGCTACCTGCCAAGAGGACCTCATCAAAGCCAAGTGGATGCTGGCACCATGTTCTTAAACCTCCAGAAATGTGCGCTAAAAATACCTCTTTTCTTTACAAAGTACCCAACTTCTGGTAATGTGTCATAGTAATAGAAAATGGTGGACACACTTCACAATAGCCATCATGCGATGCATGTTGTCATTCAGAATGCCCCTCTGCCCTGGAGCCTTCTGATTTCTGCTTAGAAAATGGAATCGCTCCTACTCTCTGCTCCCCTCAAACCCACGCAGCATTCTGTAGAATTTCCAGTGGGCTTCCTCCCACCTTCGACTCCAATAACCTCCATACCTGTCTCTCTTCCATTAGGCTGAGTGCCACTCTACACTTTGCCTTGAGAGAAAGAAAAAAACAAAATAGAACATTCCAGGCCAATGAACACACACACAGACCCGCATGACGCCATGCCTCATAACATAGCGGTGCCCTTCCTCGGGTCAGCAACCGCCTGCATCTGGGAACAACAGCCGTTTTAAGCACAATGGCTCCAACTGGGCACCAGCCCCAGCATCCCTTGGCAGAGGAGTGGATAAGCAAACCGGGGTCCATCCAAACCAGGGAACCTGATCCTGCCTTAGAAAGAAAGGACATTCTGACCCCTGTCACTTGAGGACACTGCGCTGAGTGAAATCAGCCAGTCTCAAGGTCAAGTGTGGTACAATCCTCTTGGCCTGAGAGTAGCCAATCCAGAGGGACAGAAAGAAAAACGGTGGTCACCAGGGCCAGGGGTGGGGAAGAGGGGATTCAGTGGTTAACGAACGGAGAATGTCAGCGTCACCATGAAAGAGGGGTGGCGACAGGAGGTGGTGACGGTGGCACCTTATCAGTGCATTGGATGCCCTGGACCTGTGGGCTTAAAAGATGCAGAGGGCAAATTGTAACTGAAGGAAAGATAGAAGCCGTGGCCTCCCCTCACCAGGCCCCAGTCCAGCCCGCCCTGGCAGCAACGGGCCACCGCAGGACCCATCCACATGGGGAGAGCGAGAACAGGAATCTGTGGAGCTGCCTGTTTTCCATAATCAATCTCGTCTTGCTCTGAGTCCCTGTCCCTGCACACGCCGGGGACAGATGTGTAAGAAAAATGGGTTTTGTCTCCCTGTTTCCCATGCTAATTGGGTTTGGGCAAAAAATCAGTTGATATTCAAATTCTCTCCAGGTTGATTATCTCTGGGGTCTTTCTTCCCCACCTCTCAAAGGCAGGATCTGGGACCATCAGGAGGTCCGGGTGTTCCTGGGGAACAAGATTGAATGAAATACCTATTTCTATCATGTGCCTGTGTGAATACGTAACAGCGAATCCCAGGATGGTATGGGATTATAATGCATCAATAAGAAATATGAGAAAAGGAGAAATCCAGGGGTTTCCAGGTGAGGGAAAAAAACAGGGACTTTCTACTCTTGAGCCTCCACTACAGGGTTCTGAGTCTCGACTTGACCCCAGGTGACCTGTGCTGGTGGCCAACCACAGAGACACGGCTCCTTCCTGCACGTTTGGATGGAATCTCTGCGACTTTCTGCACAACCACATAGCTCTGCCCCTGGTCCTGGCCCCGAACTTTCCTTCCTCCATAACCCCATGCTCCTGGGCCAGGCCTCCTCTGCCCTAACCATTGTCTTGGAAACTCCAGGCCCTTCTGGAAGGAAGGACGTAAGGGACCTTACTGCTTTCTGCAGGACGGCTACGCCAGGACACCACCACCAACACCGTCGTCTATGTCAGGAGACAGCAAACTACGACCCGTGAGCCAAATCTGGGGGCCTGTCACTGTCAAGTTTAATGGGAGCAGCGCTTCACCCACCGGGTCCCACATTCCCTAAGCGGCAGCAGCAGAGTCGATATTTGTGCAAACACTGCACAGATCTCAAGGCCGAATAGTTTCTGCAGAGACCTTTGCAAGAAAAGCCTGCTGACCCTGGTCTTTGTGTCAGAGTGCAGAGCTCTGGGTGACCCTTTGTGACAGTCCAGGCCGCTGTAGGTGGGACTAAGAGAGGGTCCCTCTCTGCTGCCTGAGCAGGACTGTCCCAAACCAGCTCAGGGACACCCTACAAGAAGGGCTTCTTGGATTTCGGTTCCCTCTCCAGCCATTTAGGCTCTCTCTCTTCAGGCCAAGGGACATGACAGTCCTTTCCTTTCACTTTCTCTCTCCTGTGTTTTGTTTCCCCGTTTGTCCCCCCACCCCTGGCCCAGGGCTACAACTACTTCTTTCTACGAGGCAGGCATTCTCTCTGAATCTTCCCTTGCAGCTTGCAGTACCGTGTCTATGCTCAGATCTCCCGGGGCTGCTTTAGAGTCGATTTAGAATTCAGAAGTCTGCCTTTCTCTCTCAAGGCACCCTGGATGGAGGCCCTTGTCTCACTACGGGCATCGAGAGCCTATCTGGGGACTCAAAAGGTGTGCATTCGCCAGGTCCCATGACCTCCTTCACCTTCCCGCTACGGGAGGAGGTGCCGAAATGAGCCTTCTGGAACCCAGGTTCGCAGTCTGACGGCTCCTGCTCAGCGCACGCCTGTCATCCCTGCAGCTCGGGAGGCTGAGGCAGGAGGATCGGGAGTTCAAAGCCAGCCTCAGCAACTCAATGAGGCCCTGAGCAACTCTGAAAGACTCTAAATAAAATACCCAAAAAAGGGCTGGGGATGCGGCTCCGTGGTTAAGTGCCTCTGTGTTCAATCCCCAGTACAAAATAAAATAAAGTGTGAATGCTCCTTTCTCTGGGAGTTTCCACCATAACTACACCGATGTCAATTGGGCCAGTGGATGCTGGGAGGGCGTGGGGCTTTCATATATTTCAAAAACACTCTCTCTCTGGACAATAGTAATGCTCTCTGGCTTGGGGCCAGCGCAGAGTAGCTGATCAACAGATAGGATCTCTTTTGATCAGTGCAGAAGGTTCCCAGAGAGCTTCAGCATCTAGAAGCCTGGATCCGAGAGGAAACCCATCCAAACGGAAAGAGCTATTCCAAAGAGCTGTCCTCAGCAGCAGGCCCCTGCCTGGTGGCCCTGGAAGAAAAATAAAGCCCTGACATTACCCAGGTGTGGCCAGGCTGCTGTGGGACTCCAGGGCGGCTCAGGGGATGGTGACGTCTGCACCTTTGCCTTATTTGACATTCAGCTGCTGGTTTGGGGGTAGCCTCCTCCCCTCACAGCCACTGTAGCCAGCCTACAGCGTTTGTCTCTCTTTGAAATTAATTGCTCTTTAGATTCCTGATTGGAACTCCTGGGGACACAGCCAGGAGGCATCCCCGCAGGGTTTCCCGATTCTCCAGCGGGAACTTTGGAAGGCCACTTCAATTTCCGTTGCCTCCTGACCCTCTGCTGTGTTCCGGAGTCCCCCTCTCCTCCCATGAATGAACCAGGTGGGCTCCCCACGGTCACTGGGCACTTGCTGTCACCAGAGAGCAGGTGTTCCGAGAGGACTGGGTGGGCTGTGAGGAGCGAGGCACGGGCTGGACTTGGCTCTGGAAGCTCCAACTCAGAACCCTGAGCTGAGCCATCCGAAGCTCCTGCGCAGAGAGAAACAGGTTGCACACATTTCCCTTCTCCCTCTCTGCGCTCATGCATATTCATGAGGAGAACGACTCCAGGCTGAAGATAATGATTCATGCAGGAAGTACCATTCTGCACATTATTATCTGGGAGTGACAAATGAATTTCTAATTTAACATGTGTATGGCACAAATAGATCACAAGAACTTTAAAGTCAAAAACATCCTTGGGAGTCCTGCAGCTTGTGTCGGAATGTAGCATAACATGAGAGAGGAAGGAGACATCTCTTCGCTGCTGGGCTGTGCGTCGCGGGTCCCTTCAAAGCAGAGGAGAGACCGAAGGGGGTGAGATTTCAAACTCTGCTTGATTCCACCATAGAAGCCGGTAACAATGACCAGGAATAAAAGAACAAAGGCAAAGAAAAATGGCAGCAGGCGCACCGAGCCACACCATTGTCTTGGGTTATGACTTGGGGATGAACAGAATCCTCCTTTTCCTCTCCCTTGCTGACATCAAACATGGAGTGGAGGCCGGTTGGGCTCATTGGTCGCTCAATAAGCATCGGAGGGCAATAACTGCAAGGCAAGACTGAAGAGGGAGCAGGGGAATTGATTTGAGCTGCATTTCCAGATCAGTTTCATGTTGAAATGCTAATTTATAGCATGGTAATGGGAAAGCTACACTACCGGTCTGTTGGCAAAGATTGGCCACTTGCAGCCTTGTCAAAGCTGACAGCCAGCCTGAAAATGGCTACTGTCAAGGAGTGGCAGCTCTTTGAAGACTAGGTCATAGCCATTTCTTAAAGTTCTCTATTTCTGTCATCCCTGGAGTGCCCCACCACCCCAACCACCCGCTTCTTTCTAAATGCTAGAATAAGCTGAATTTCCATTCTCCTATCTCCTGCCGCATCCTTTGTAAAAACGCCCTGTTCTAGAGTCTGGACCCAGATCCTGATATTTTTTTTTCTTCTTAAGCGAATGCAAACACTTCTTGACTTATGATGAATATGCATCCCATTCAGCCCATTGATTGGTGAAAATACCACAAGTTTGAAGGTGCAAGGCACCCAACCAGCCGCAGACCCTTCTCTTAGCAACACCTAGCATGGCGAAGACCGGTTGTCTGCCCTGGTGCTCACAGGTTGACAGGGAGCTGCGGCTCACTGAGGATGCCCAGCATCAAGAGAGAGGAAGGATCCTTCTGCATGTTGCTAACCTGGGAAGAGATCCCAGTTCAAAAATCCAAAGTAGGATTTCCAATTAAAGTGTACCGATTTCATACCAAAGTCAAAAAAAAAAAAAAAAAATCATAAATGGAACAAGCATAAGTCAAGGACCATCTGGAGTGTATTGTAGGATATTCATTAGATGCCAGCCACTGTGATAAAGCACATCACTTTCACGACCTTAATAAATTCTCACAGCCAGTAATAATTTACTAACGGGGAAACCGAGGCTCTGAGAGGTTAAGGGGCCTAACCTGTGATGGAGAGAGGCAGGAATGGCCAGACCTGGGTCTGCCTGACCTCTGACACCCTCTCTTCACTGCTAAACTATACAGATTGAATACTGCGCAAGGCTGTCTTTTAAAAGATGCTTGACCATCCCAGCCTCTGGGAGGCTGAGGCGGGAGGATCCAGAGTTCCAAGCCAGCCTTAGCCATGGCGAGGCGCTAAGCAGCTCAGTGAGGCCCTGTCTCTAAATAAAATACAAAATAGGGCTGGGGGTGGGGCTCAGTAGTTGAGTGTCCCTAAGTTCAATCCCTGGTACCAAAAAAAGAAAAAAAAAAAAAAATGAACCCTGGGGGAAGATATTATTTAAACCTGGACAATCAGGTCCCATGACCTCCTCCAGCTGCCTTCCTGATAAGGGAGGAGGTGTCGGAATGAACCCTCTGGAACCCAGGTTCGCAGTCTGACAGCTCCTGCGCCCCCGCCCCCACCCCCAAAGGAGTCTCAGTCCTGATTGGGTCGCTTGCCCAGAACTAAACCAATCGCTGAGGCCGGGGAGAAGGCAGTGCTCTGATTGGCCCTGCTGAGTCACATGGCCCCCTCCAGGAGCCTAGACTGTGGCTTGGGAGTCCCACAGGTGTCAGGACCCAAGAAGGGGAAGGAGATGTTGACCAGCAACCCCCAAAGCCCACGGCCCTGGTGAGCGCTCCAGCCTCCGGCTGCTCTGGCTTCTGAGGACTTTAGGGAAGGGGTTGGCTTGCGGTGCACAGAAGGAACCAAAGACAGGAGGGGAGAGAAGGATCCTTCAGAGACGTTTGCTGAGGAACAGAAACAGAATCTGGGAAGAATCAGAAAACATTCCCTTCAGTGTCCCCTCAAGAGAGAGTTCACTTCAGAAGAAACGCTTTCAAAGCCCAGTTCAGTCTGATCCCCAAATCCCACAACACGTGGACCGGGGTCTTCCGTTTTCTGTTCTGCAGGCAGGTGGGGCTCTGGGAAAACTCCTTACCATCCTTTGCAGGGTTCTGGGGTGGGACTCAGAGCTCAGACCCCTCCTGGCTCTCCCCATTCTCTTTTCATCTCTTTTCTGCATTTTTGCATTCTCTTTAGGACCTTGTTTGGGAGGGGGTGGGGAGACTCCTTTGCCAAACAGGGCTGTCCACTAAGATATTCTCAGGAACAAAGTCGCCTTGGGTACCAGTGACTCCCGGGTGCATGGTGCTATGTCTGATACACAGGAGGTGATTGACAGTTGCCAAGCCCTCGGATGGAGCTGAATGATGACCAAGAAGGAGTGAGAGGGGACATCAGGATCTGAAAATCCCTAAATTATGGAAAGGAAGCTAAGGGCTTTCCGGGCACCTGGTGAAGTGACCATGTCCTTCATGAAGGTGTGACTATAGACACATGCTTTCGTACCAAGGTTGCTGACCATTGCCTGCTGCCTTCTTGGCTCAGACATAACTCTAACTAAGGAGGCTTAATGTCTGTGATGGGCCACTGGTTAATAATAACACCAGTCTAAGCATCTAGCAAGAGCCAAATATTTGTGCATTATCTCATTTAACTCTCATAATGGCCCCCAGAGGTGGAAGCTGTTATTATAGTGCTCACTTCACAGGCTGGAAGAGATTAAGCATCTCAGCCAAGGTCACAGGGCAAGACCAGGGTATAAATCCGCTTGTCTGACTTCAAGGTTTCAGTACTTACACACTCTGCCATGTGCTTATCACCTGAGAGTACAATGGCGATGACCTTGCAAAAACCATCTTAGAGTTCAGACAGCGCAGCGAGAGCGTTGATGAGCATCTCAGATGGACTTGGGGAAGGAGACGGAGGGATGACTAGAGAACCAAGGTAGGAAGAGACTATTTATTAACAAAAGGATGTCCAGGGGACTCAAGGGCAATTGGGGAAAATAGGGATTAGATTTGTTTGGGGATGTTTCAGGGGGAAACTAGAAACACCACACTTTCTCCACTTTTGACAGATTTCTATGCAACATAAAGGATGGGATTTCTAGAATTTTCTTGCATTTTGTGCACAAGTATCACATAGAGAACTTGTTAAAACATAAATCCCTGTTCCTTCCCCTTGCAGATACAGCCTGATTCCATACCTCAGATGCTACTGATCCCTGAGCCCCTCTTGGAGTAGCAATGCCCCGGAACAAGGGTCACCAAACATTTCCTGTGAAGAGCCGGATAGTGAGTGATCCCGGCATCTGGTAATTCTTCTCCACGTGGTTCAGGAAGCAACTATAGATACGGTGTAAGTGTACAAGCATGGGTTTTGATAAAGCTTTATTTACAAAAACAGGCAGCCAAGCCTTTCAGCATCCATTAGTGGTATTCTTAGCGCTAGCAACAGAAACCACCGGCTAGTTTAACGAGGAGAGGAACTTTCAGTGCTTCCCTAGGGCAAGCGATCACCGAATCTACTTCCACATGGGCCATCGCCTCCCAGCATCCCTGACCTTCGTCTTTGACCTCAGAAAAAAACAGAAAAAGACAGGTTCTGTCTGCGCCTGCGTGGTGACGGAGGCCCGGGACCATCTGAAAGCTGGAAGATCTGAAGCTAGGAGGGGTCGACACATGACACTCAGGACAGGCAGGGCGTGGCACCTGAGTGAACCCCATGCCTCTGCGGCACCACGCCACCCCGATCTGCTTTGTGTAAGTGACCAATACAGTTATGCTGAGTGCTGGGAAAGGCCCGGCCCATTAGCCCTGTCACCCAGTCTAGAAGACGAATCTTACAACTGAGTCTGACTCGTGGTCAAACTCAAATTCCCAGGAGGCTAGGAAACCCTGAGCACCGAGAAGTGAGGCTTTACAAAGTTAGTTAATTAATTGATTGATTATTTGATATTGGGGGTTGAACCCAGGGGCACTTAACCACATCCCCAGCCCTTTTAAAATATTTTATTTAGAGACAGGGTCTCACTGAGTTGCTCGGTGCCTCACTAAGATGCGGAGGCTGGCTTTGAACTCGCCATCCTCCTGCCTCAGTCTCCTGGACTGCTGGGATTACAGGCATGTGCCATTGCACCTGGCTTACAAAATAAATTTAACTGATCGTTTGGGATCACGGTGGCTTAGTGACACTCTGTTGGTTGTGGGACTACATATGGTCTCTTAGGTAGAAGCTGGGTCCCGTTTCATGAGGAAGCCAATAGATATTCTCCCTTCAACAAGCTCCTGGGCTGGTCTCATCCTGCTTATACCACTAGTAATATCTCTCTCTCTCTCTCTCTCTCTCTCTCTCTCTCTCTCTCTCTCTCTCTCACACACACACACATACACACACACACACACACACACACACACACACAGGCATGGATTCAGGAGCATCACTGAGGTCACACTGCAGCTCTGTACTGGAGGAACCCCACAATGGCCATCCTGGGCCAGACACCCCTGTCCAGCTGCTGGCCCCAGGCACTGGTGCTGCCTCCAGGATCTCCCTGTCTGCCATTTATGGAAGCTGGTTGCTGCTACCTACCCCTCTCTCCAGGGTGGATCCCAGGGGCCAGGCGCTTTCACTCCAAAGTCTTGCATTGATTGGAGGAGCCCGTGCCACACCCCTGCTCTGTTCAGGAGCCTCAGGGAAGGAGGATTCTAAACTTCTGCCACAACGTGGAACAATCTCCAAACCAGTGAAGGACAGGCAAAGGAGCAGAGGGCTTAAAACTTCATTCAGCTCCATGTACTCTGGAGACAGCTTTTTGAGATTAAATCTGATGCATCCAGGGTCCTGATCCAGTATTTTTCTTTCTTTCTTCTCATATTAACATCAAGTTTCCACGACAGTCTTCTATGTTCTTTAGTCTCAAAGATGCACACTGAATGCTCCCCACCTCCAGAAGAGCTTAGCTCCTCCTAAATAAGGAACCCCAAATTTTACCAGTGGAAAATGTGCTGTTTATTTATTTCTTTATTTTCTTTCCTGGAAGGGGTCCTTCCATTTTTGAAAATGCATGACAGGGAGCATTTATTTTTTGGGGGGGGGGGAGCGCATATGAGTTGAGCAATTCACATGAGAAGGTGAAGTCAACCTCAGCTTCCCTCAGAATCCAAATCCCAAACAAATTGGTCTGGGCGGCAGCGAGAGGGCGTTCTGCTTCTCGGGCGTGTGGCGACCTGGAGTGTCTCTCCAGGAGGTCTGTAGGGAGTTGGCGGGACCCATGGAGTTGGCTGGCATCATTACCACGCGGCTGGGGGTGGAGACAGAGAGATCCCATGGCTCTCACATGTCCCTGCTGGCCCTGGTGAATGTTGTCAGTGTGTAATAACCAACTCCGGGGGATGAAGTGCAGAGCAGAACATTCCAGAGGGTTTGGGCTACAAGTACATGCCTGTCTGATGGGGGAAGGCAGAGTCAGCTGGAACCAGCAGAAAAGGACAGATTCTGAGTTTGGGAGATAATGACTGCTGTTGTCCCCAATGCAGCCCCAATAAGTTCTGCAATGACTGGAGCCCGAGACGTGGTCAAGGAGAAGTCGGGGAGTCCTCTGACATTTCCTCTGCCTCTGACTTAAACCTTGGCAGGTTCTCTGAGACTATCCAGACGGCGGGGCCCCAGCCATTTCTCTCTTTGTCGTCTATGAAAATTAACTCAGTCCGCAGGGGCTGCAGTCACTGCCTGAAAGCCCCCAGGGCGGGCTCTCCCTGCACACGGACAAAAATAACCGTTAATTAGGCTGCAACCCCCAAAGGAAGGGGAACTTACACCGCCAACCGCCGGGCGGCCTGCGAGGTGTCGCCATGACAACCGGCATCTACAGCCCTTCAATTTTAATGTATCAAAGGCTGACGGTGATTTCCCAGCGAGGTACAGGAGGGCGGGTTTGTCCCTTCCTCCTGTCTTTCCGTCTGTCTTCTGCCGGGGGCTGGCAGTTCGGGGGCCGGATTCCTGGGGCAACAGGTTTGAAAGGGAGACAAGCCTCTGGAGAGAATCAGACACCTGGCTTGGTCCTCCCAGGGGAAGGACCGTGGGAGGCCCTGGCAGAGGAGCCACGTGCATCTGAGAGTCAGGGCTGCCTGAGCAGAGCTCAGGGGAAGGTGGAGCCCGGCCCGTGGGAACCTTCTGCCTCGATTCCAGGCGAACTTGCTGTTTTCAGGAAGATCCTTCCTCCCTGCTGCTTTGGTTAAGTGCCTACTGTGTGCTAGGCACCTAGCAGATGTTTATTGTTTCATGATCAAATTGTAAGATATTTTACAGACACAGACCATGAGATTAAGGCAGATTAGATACCATCATGGGGCGTCATTTGCACAGCCTGAGTGGAACCAGGTCAGACCTCACCACCCGGGAACCTTCTATGTTCTTTGGCCTTCTTTGCATTATTGAAAGCAGCTCTGTGTAAGGGGACGTAGATAATATTTGTTATTCACAGCATTGCCATCGTGATCATGTGTCAGTCAGCTATTGCTGCATAACAAATACAAAAATCTCAGTGGCACACCACCGCAGCAATCGGTTTCACTCAGGGATAGGCTGGCTCTGGTCTCTGTGTGTTTATCCTGGGGCCCATGCTGATGGAGAAGCAGCCACCCAGAGGAAGCTGTTCTTGGGGTAATGACAGAGTCACTAGAGGATGTGCCCAACCACACAGTGCATTTCAAACCCCCCTTGTGACCCGTCTACTAATATCCATTGGCCAAAGCACATCACATGGTTGAGCCCAGAGGCAAGGCCACCAGTTCACGACAGGTATTACAGAATTGTATGGCAGGGATATGGTGACAAAGAGGAATGAGGAACGGGGGCCCATGAGGGGGCTCCATTCTGCTGCAATATGGTCATCACCGTCATTATCACCTTCATCGACCTCACCATCTCTAATCAGACCTCTCTTTACCTTGATCTAGACGACTAATAAATGCTGTCCAGGTGAGAAGGGCAACCTATATTCATTCGAAGCAAAGTAAGAGTAGGTGTTATTACTGAGCATATACTATGTCCCAGAAACTGCCCTGGACCTACATGGGTGGACGGAGCATCCCGTCTCTGAATAACTTACTGGGAACCACTGGCCTGTGCTGGGCACTGGGAGGGAGAGAGAAAGTCTACCCCATGCCCAAGCCATTCCAAATGGTCCCTGGGAGAGTGCTTCTCAAACAGGAACATGCACCAGCCTTACTTAGGGGACCCACTGCCGTCGGTGTTGGTTCACAGGTCTGGGGCAGAGCCCAGCCATGTGCACCTTTAAGCAGCTCCTACATGGGTCGGGTCTGCTTCTCAGGACCCCCGGCTCTGCCTTCTGAGCCCCTTCGCCTTAACTACAGTCAAATCGTATGGAAAGCAGCAGCAACTGGATGGATCTGGCTCTCCTCTACCCTCTTCCTGGGCCACTCCCTGAACCTTGGTTAAAGTGGCCAGCAAGCCCCATCTCCAGCCGCGCCAGTGACACGGGGAACTTGGAGCCACACGTGATGAGGAGAGACACGGGTGACCTCTTCACGTCCCTCTGGAGAGGTTTAGAGGGACCCGGGGCTCCAGTTTCATTTGGGTTGTGGGTTGGAGTTCATTTTGTTGAGTCCTAAATTATCAGATTCCTTTGTAAAGACCTGGATCATCCCCACAGCCCTGGAGGGAGGTGCTCTGAATCCATTTGGGGCCGTTGATTTTAGACCAGAGAGTTAAGGATCTCACCAGTAGTCACACAGCTAGTAAGTGACTGAGCAGAAATTAGAGCCCAGCGTCTTTAATTCTTTCTTAGGTTCCTATCCTAGTTCCGCAACCTGGGGAGCAGATGACCTTGGACGTATTACCTAACTTTACCTAACAAAACCATATCCCTTTGCCTACCATGTTCAGTTCAGAACAGTGAATTCCAGCATGTGGACCTTTTGCCTAAAAACATATTAAAGCTGATGGGACCTGAGATGCAGGTTCGGGGAAGAGCACTTGCCTACGTGCACAGAGCCCTGGACAGGAGTCCCAGCACAGTAATTATAATAATATCAGTACTAAGCTGGGCACAGGGGTGCACCCTGGGAATCCCAGTGATTTTGGAGGCAGAAGCAGGAGGATCGCAAGTTCAAGTCCAGCCTCGGGAACTTAGCGAGACCCTGTCTCAAAATAAAAGGTGAAAAGCACTGAGATGTGGCTCCGTGGTAGAGCACCTCTGGGGTCCATCCTGGGTACCCTAGTAATGGGGATAATGAAGCCCGAGGGGCGGAGAGTACAGGGAGGTTTTAATGAAAGGAGAATGGAAGAATCCCACAGGTGCTGAGAACATGAAGTTCCTGACCCTGTTCTGTTTGCTATTCGATGTTGCAAGTTTTTCCATGGTGAAATATTTTTTTAAAGAACCTCACATATTTGTTTATCGCAATTAAACGCTCTTATAATAACTGCAACTCGATGAAGTCAGTTTCTTTTGAATTGCCACGTGGGGTACTTCAGACCGCTAAAATCTGCTTTTCTGCGATGGGGTCCAGTCAACGGAAGGTTCCTTTGACACTCATCCTTCTGATCACACCTTCACATTTTATTTACATAGCTGTGGGAACCTGCGGACGTCGAATCAGGACCACAGGTTGGGTCTCTGTAAATGAGACATGGACCAGAAATTTCAGTATCTGAATCTAACAATTGAGGGTGGTCGGTTTTACTCTGAGAATGATCAGAAAAACAGAGGATGAGTGGACTTTTTAAAAAAAAAAATTAACAAGAACTATTTTTCTTTTGAATGCATTCTCTAAATACCTACCCTTGGGGAAAAAAAATCTCAAAATGTCAAAAACACTCATATAGAAACTAATCAGGGCTCAGGAAAATCTTAAAAATCGTGAAATATATTGAGGATGCAGGACGATTTCCTTTAGTCTCTGCCGGGGCTTATTAACTAGAGGCTCGTTAGAGACCTTGAGAGATCTGAACAGATCAAGATGAAAAGCATCAAAATTAGCATATCAATTTTGTCTGCAACTAAACAACTACAAAATGTTCTAAAAATGTTTGCTTAAACTTTCCCTTGCCACTTATTCAGATAAGTCTGAAACTCAAGGAGAACATTTATTTGCCTTTTTTTTTCCCCCATAGAGTCTTGTTTGACACTGTATCCCTGACATCTGAAACAGTATCTGCTCAATAAAAAAGTTAGGAAGGAAGAGAGGGAGGAAGGAAAGATTGGAGAATGAACAAACCCCAGTTCTGCAATAGCCTCACTGACTCAAGAGTTGGCGTCTGAGTTTGCGCTCTTTGTAGGCAGCTCTGCAGAGGGAAGCAGGATAGATCTGAAATCAATAGACAAACCGCCACCGGAGAAGGCCGGGCGGGTGCAGCGTCACATGGGTACCTTGCCTGTTATTTGTTTTCTCTAATACAATGTGAAATGTGCTAATGGGATCAGCCTTTTGTGATGAATGCTAATATGATACAAAAACAAATGCTAATGCACGATGTGCAATTGCTAACAAAGGAGAAAATTGCTAATAAAATTCAGTGGACCTCAATGACAAACCCAGGTCTGGTCAGGGCTGTCTCTGAGCACAGGAATGCAAGGAGATTCGGGGGAAGGACTCAGCACCGGGGTTGCTTGGTGATAGGTGGGTTTCAGCTGCTGCCTCTAAGATCACCTCTGTGTGGGAGGGAACGTTCCAGAAGGCCAGGAGGACCACCAACCCGCTGTGCCTCCAGGGGCCCTGAGGACCCAGCTGGAGGAGCTTCAGAAGCATCTCCAAGAGGGGCCTGTCCGCTTTTGCAATGGGCCTTTGCCCTTTTCTGGAACCCTCTCCTGTCTTCTGGGCTGGTCACTCCAACCTTGGGCGATTAGGTGGGCAGACAATCACATTCTTAGTCACTCAAACGGAAGAGCAGATGGCAGTCGCTTGCCTATAGTCACAGAAATGGCAGAGCTGTGACCAGGTCCCATGTTCATATGGATATATATTACATGAAGATGGACCGTGGTTTAAGGGGAGTGAAAATGTGGCTCAGCTACTCTCCAGTTCTGCGGAGATGCCTGGCTTCTCTGAGCCTCAGTTCCCCATCCATAAAATGGGGATGAAGACTCGAACGTGAACTGTGATTAAAACTATTCCCAAGTGGGCAGACGTGGGGAGGGTAACCAGGAAGGAGTATTGAAGAACTGGACATAATCTCTTAGGCTGATTTTTCCTCCCTTCTTAATAATGTCTTTAATAACGTGTCACGGTGTTTTATGTGTCCCAGCCCTGCTGCCTCATTCTAGCTAATATTTGGGGACATTCTCTTAAGTATTCTGAAATGAAATTTATAGATTTATAAAATCCACATACACACATGATTTTGTAGAATTTTAATGGAATGAGCTAACAGTATTTGTGATAAAGGAAATTGTATAAAATGATCTGTCTTTCAATAGGTAAATGCTCGGCTATGAACAGAAAAGACAAGTGGGTAAATGCTTGCACCTGTCACTAGAGTCCCCGGCCCACCGGATGCTCCAGAGGCTCTGGATTCAGGTGTGTTCCGTGGACAACCACATACAGTGCTGTCAGCACAAGGATGGGTTTTCTGGATTGGCAACTTCCAACATGGTGAGATTTGCAATTTAGTTTGGGACGCGGAGGTTTCAGTGTAAATAAGGCTGAGAACGGTCACTCTGTGTTTGTAGGGGAAATGGAGTTTAGCATCTACCTGCGTATCCAGAGGGACATAAGGAAGTCAGCCAGGGCTGGGCACAATTCTACATGGGCTGATGTGGCCTCTCCAGTGTTCAGACCCAATCTGCTCCATAGCCACCATTGCAACCAAAAGCCATGTCTGCATTTCCAGAATGCACCCCAGGAGGTAGAATCTCCTTTACTGAGGCCACAGACATATGTTTTAGATCATCAAAAATCCTAGCCAGGTGCGGTGGCGCACGCCTGTCATCCCAGTGGCTCGGGAGGCTGAGGCAGGAGGATTGCAAGTTCAAAGCCAGCCTCAGCAACTTAGTGAGGTACTAAGCAACTCAGCGAGACCCTGTCTCTGAATAAAATATAAAAAGGGCTGGGGGTGTGACTCAGTGGTTAAGTGCTCCTGGGTTCAATCCCTGATACCAAATAAATAAATAAGCAAACTATTAATGAGGCAGCACACAGAGAGGAGGCTACCTTGGGAGGTCCGAGGAAGCTCCGGGTCAGCGAGACTCGCTCTGCCTAAGGGTGGACACAAGTGAGAACGGTGGTGCTGACCCCTGTCTAGGAGTTTATCCCTCAACCTGACGGGTTCCACATTCTCTCCTGGCACACTCCCATCTGTCCTCAGAGTTGCTAAACGGAGTCTTTGCACAGACCCGTGTCCTTGCTAATAGGATTTGTCTTAGACTAAACCTCCTTGTATTTCCGGAGACCACAGCGGATATTCTCCTCTCCTCCCTGAGCCCAGCCTTCCTTGTACTTCCACTAATAAAATAATTCCCTGCCAGATGGTGGGGGAAAACATAGCCCCTGGGAAAAATGACAGTGCTGGTCAGTCCTTTGGATGAAAGCCAGCTATTCCTAAGGTGAGAACCACAGTTGGTGGTTATATAATGGGCCTTGGAAGACTCTCCCCACACCTGTGTGAACCCAGGGCCACTTAACCACTGAGCCACCTCCCCAGCCCCTTATATTTTATTTAGAGACAAGGTCTGCTAACTTGCTTAGGACCTCCCTAAGTTGCTGAGGCTGGCTTTGAACTCGTGATTCTCCTGTCTCAGCCTCCTGAGCCTCTGGGGTTACAGGTGTGTGCCACTGTGGTGCCCAAGAGAGCTGGGAGAATTTAAACAGGGCTTGGGATTTCAATGGATAGAGGGTTGCTCAGTTGAGATTTTAATGTTCTTGGAGAAAAACTGACTACTTTTCCCTGCACCCCTAACCCCAGTCAGAAGCAGGCTCGATTCCTCACGCTGAGCCATTTCCTGAGCTGTGTTATCTGTCTTCTGAGGTTCTTCTAATTCCTCCCTCAAGATTTTGTTTCTCTGTTCTTCTGTCGGAAAGGAGGGTAGAGTTCTAGAAACTTCTCTTTCTTCTTCTTCCTCCAAAATAGTTTCCTGCAATAGTTCCCCGTGACCTTTTCTATCAATTTAGACATAATCCATCATTTCAAAGCCAGATTCCTAGATCTGAGGGAAATGGTCTTGGCTTTTCCTTTTCATGAAATTCTGCTGTTTCATCTAGGATTTGATGTTAGGTTTTTCTTAGTGCACATCCTAAACCACAGCTTAGGCAGTTGTGCAAAAATCATATACTGCAAAAATCATCTCTGATTTTTTTTTTATCTTCTACCTGTAAAACAGAGTAACAGTGCCCAGGCTTTGAGGGTTATCGTGAAGATTAAATTGGATTCAGGAGGCCCTGGCCACTGCAGTGCCTGACTCCTAGCGATAGGGGACAGACAGGTGAGGATGGTGGGAACACAAGGTTAAGAGAATAATTCTATAAAGTAGGCCCACGGGGCAGATGCTCACTGTTATGGGGAGCCCCCTCAGAAAATACTCTAAGTCCAAAATCAAACAAAAGAGAGCTTTATTTACCTGGCCAGGGATTGTCTCCCACCCGTAGAGACTGATGCTCGATGGGAGAACAGCAGTTTCCTGGCCTGGAATTTAAGGACAAAAAACCACAACTCGGGCTTTTCTCATCGTCACGCAAGCAAGCAAGTTACAGGAGCTAAAAAGAGCAGGTGACTTAACCGCATCTCGGGTCCCAACAAGTGTTAGACAACCGTATCCTGAGTTCAGCTGAGCAGGGGCAATCATCTATTTCAAAGTCAAGAAGCCCCATCAATGTCCCCAACCTAGGATGGAGCTCACCACGGCCACCACCATGTCCTGAGCTGGCTACACTCTGTGGGGTACAGAGTACAGAAAAACAGTTTTATTAAAGATTACAGCTTCTGTTTCTTTTTCTCAGAAATGGTTCCTGCAGTTCCCTCTTTCACAAGAGCAATAAGAGAAAGACAGGAAGAAGTCAGAACAGCTAAGATAGAGTCCCTGCGGCCACCCTTCTTGTCTGTATAGCCACAGGGACGTCATTCCCGCTACCCCAGTACTAGTGACTTACTTGATGCTTGCAGTTACCTCGTTTACTCATCATTTTACTACTGATATCTCTAAGCCTAGGTCGACATGATCAAGCTAATGCAACTATGTTGATTCACCCTTGTCTGTCTCTATATTGACCTATCAGCCTATGTTACCATACTGACCTACCACCTTTCACTGTTCCACGTCTGTTCCCCATGGCTTAAATCCTAAGTCTTACAGTTCCATATTTTTATGACTACTACTTAGGCTTACTCCTGATGAGCTTACCTATGAACTTCTGTCTTACCGTGGCTTATCTCTGTTATCTCTTATCTCTTATTCCAATCATCTATAACCCATGTCTATGACTTGTGGATTATATTGATCAGTCCACCCCACAACACCACAGGCTTTCTTTTCCAAGAAGAAATTCACCTGCAGCGCTGCCTGGCCTCAGTGGACAGGTCATGTCACAGGAGGAGAAGTGCAGGCCCCAGACAATGTTGACAAGAGGTGTAAGGGTAAAAGAAATTGAAGTTAAAGCGTAAAAGTTAAAGGGTAAAAGACCGGGTGTTGTAAAGTTTCTAAGCTGCAAGGTCTGAGTTAAAATGTAAAGGATTAGGTATTGTTAAGTTTCTATGCTACCTGCAAAACCTGAAATTTCTGTAGCTGTTGAGACAATGCTTGGAACTGCCCAGTAAATATTTCCCCTGACTATTGGTTGTTTAATAAGGGCTCTGTGTGGTCGCACGTAGGCATTGCAGGGCCTGGACCAATCAGTTTAAATGTAACCCCCTCCTTAGGAATGACCTATCACTCCAGCCTGACCTGTTCCCGCCAATGAATGAACCAATCATGTTTAGGAGTTGTTATTCAATTTTCCCCGCGCCTCATGATGATTTGTTCTGATGTATACAAGGCCCTCCGCCCTCCCCAAAAAGTGTACTTAAGCAGTGCTCAGCCCCTGCTCGGGGCTCTGGGCTGCTTTCCCTTCTTGAGTGGGCACAGAGCCCCAGCATGCTGGTTCAATAAATCCTCCTTCATGCCAATTGCATGAGTGGTCACTTGGTGGTCTCTTTCTCCGACATTTCGCGGGATCCTTACAGAGGGAGCCAAGTCACCCTGAAGGAGGAGACTTTTGTGACCAGGTCTTGAAACTCTGGAAGATAAAGATAGTTCTCCTAACCATAAAATGGGTAATATATGGTGAAGAATCCAATCAGAACCAGTCAGCCTGGGCCAAGGTGACATAGAGTTGCCACGACAGTGGGGACTTGGAAGTCTGATGTCACCCTACTGTCAGTCAAAAGTCAAGAGGTGGACCTGGGTGGGATTCTCTGGAACCTTCTCTGGGACTCCCGATAAAACTGAGGTGCAGGGGAGGCACATGGGCTGTCTCCTCCCCGACAGGACCCACCGTCTCCCTTGAGAGTGTCCCCTTCCCCTTTCTCCTCTTCCTTCAATAAACTCATTCCTTTTACTCTGGGTGACATGTCTGCAATCTTTCTGACTTGCTAGCAAGAATCGGGGTTTTGAGAGGGGGTCCTGGAACCATCCGTGGTTCCAGCCACGGGTGACCTGTTTCCATATCCAGCCTTTGCAGAAGTGTCCCCTCCTTGGAGAGGCCTTCCCTGACCACTTTGTCTAGTTCGGACTGTCATTTCATGGTCATTTATAAGTGATGATCTAATTTGTTATAGGT
The DNA here is from genome assembly GCF_047511675.1 of Marmota flaviventris. Taxonomy (NCBI): domain Eukaryota; kingdom Metazoa; phylum Chordata; class Mammalia; order Rodentia; family Sciuridae; genus Marmota; species Marmota flaviventris. The sequence continues at coordinate 12,584,227 of NC_092516.1, read as the reverse complement.
GACCCTATAACAAGCCAAATAAAGTGGTTTAAAAGCAGAATGGTCCTGGGAAAGTCGAGGCCGGTCCCCCTTCCTGCCACCCAGTCTCTCCACCACATCACAGGCTTCCTTATTGTCGTAGCTCTTGTGGTTTGTGGATGCTTTTATTCCTTGACGTATTTATTATTGTCTCTTGGCCACAATGCAAACCTGGAGAACAGGGTTGACGTCTCTCTGGTTCACTGTCCCATCCTCACCTCTCTGAATGCCATTTAGCACATGCTATGTGCTCTCTAAATACCTGTGGACTAAAACAGTTTGGAGGGGAGGCCCTGTGGCCATGGATTATGCAGCCGTTGATTAGTCATCCTGGCTACTCATCTCTGACCATAAAACCCTCCAGGATCAGGAATCAGGTCTTAGATTCTGACTCAGAAGATTCCAAACACAGCTGGCTTGGAGGACACAGGGCTTCCAGGCCTGGTGTGGTTGGTCTTAGTGGCCCCTTGTTTAAGTCAGGTTCCGTAAGCACAGTCTAGGAAGTGACCGTAAGGAGAGGTACTCATGCAACTTGCTTAAAAGGTATCTTGGTTCACAACATCAGGGGCCACAACATACACGCTCCCTCTGCCTGCTGATTGGAAATGCCAGAAAAGCAACGTTGGAAAGAACACAACAGGATCATCGAATTAATTAGCTGTGAGCAGTGATTGCCTAGGATCTGTCTATTGTGGAGTGGGGCTCAGATTGCATGTTAATGAATATTGAAGTCCTTTGGAAGCAGGGCTGAATGGAGAACCCTCCCCGACCACTTGGTTCCTCCACAGCCCATCCCCCAGGAGGCAGGATTTCTTGGGGCCCAAACAAAAATCCGCTTATCGCCTGCAACCCAGGCTGCAGGCGGGCACTGCACTGGAGCTATTTGCATTTCTATAAAGGATGGGCCGGCTATTATGCAACTGCTTGTGGGTGCAGAGGGCTTCTAATGGGTCTCCTTTGTACAGTTTCTTAGCAACCAATTGAAGTTTGTAAGCTGAAACAAAGAGACTCCATCAGTCCCTGAGCACATTCCTTGGTGTCTTGCCTGCCACGGAGAGAGCCAGCTTGGGGAATTGGCGCCTTTTCTTCCTTGCCAAAGCTCAGCCTTCCTGTTCAATCATTATTTCACCTGGGAAGGAAAAGCGACTGGGGGGGTGGGCAGATAGGTTGAGGACCAGCTCTGCTCTGTCTTGAAAACGTCAACTGAAGCCACTAAAATTTTTCCAAGAACTGACCTGTGTTGTGCCTTCATTCTAAAAAGGGCAAATACTGCTTGAAGGGGAAGAATGTTCTTTAGGGTCAAAGGAATCCTGGTTCCGTACCTTACTAACTGTATGTTCTTGGACAAACTGAGTTGCATTCCTGTGCCTTGGTTGCTTCGTTTTGTCACGCGAGAACGAAAACTGTCCCTTTGTCATTGATTTGCTGAGAGCATCAAGGTACATCATTAATTTAACAGACATTTATCCAGGGTCAGGGTTCCCGAACTATTAGGCACTATCCGTGGTGCTGAAGGCACAGAGGTAAATAGAACAGACATAAGTCCCACCCCATACACACCGTGGTACCCTGGAGGGAGACAGAGAAGCTGATGGTGTGTGTGTGTGTGTGTGTGTGTGTGTGTGTGTGTCCTGTGAATCCTACGATGTTGAAGAGTATCCCTGGGCTTCTACCCACTATTCTCCTAAAGCTCCCCCAACCTATAACAACCAAATACGTCACCAGCCATTTCCAAATGTTGTCTAGGGGACAAAATTGTCCCCAGTTGAGAATCTCTAGTTGTAGGAACACCTTCCTCACCCAGGAAAATTAATCCACCATATTTCTCAAGAAAGGAAATGGATCCCGGACTTTTAATTTTAGCAGCCACAGAAGCATTTTTAAACATGTGGCTTCCTGGAGATGTGCTCCGTGTGTTTGAAAGCAGGAGGGCCCTGGCAACGTTTTGAAATTGGAAATAGAATCTTGTCCCCCCGGAATTCCCTTCGTCACCTTTGAGAATCCAGGCTGGCTCCACAAACGTCCCCAAGGCTTGCTGGGGTGGTAGCGTCCCAGGAAAGCAGCAGCTGAAACTCCCAACCTCGGTTCTTGTGTTCCCATGAAAGAAGATTTAAAGTCAGACCCAAAAATCATGCAAGAGAACTTTATTATAAGCGAAAGTGAGGAGAAAGGAAAGAAAAAGAAAAACGAGGCTCAAGCAGAGAGCACTGTCAAGGGAGAGAGTGGGCCGTCTCCAGGCAGAGGAAAAGGAGGGGTCGCGGCTGCAGATTCACTGTTTGCTGTTGACGGGGACAGCTGGGCACCACCCGCTCTTTCCCACTCAGGTGTTCAACTCCTCCTTCAGGTCGGGAGGTGGAGTTTTTGACCTTAGTTGGTCCCATCGGGAACTGTGATGGTGGCCATCCTATTTAGGGGCTTGATCTACAAGTCAATCCCTTGTTAGTGTGGGCGCTGGGCTCAACAGCTGGGCAGAAGTCACCTTAGTGCGCCTGTGCTACTCACGGGTCTTCCTTCCCAGACAAACGGAGACATGGCTCTGATCCTAGCTCTACACCAGCCTCCGTGGACCCTGCCAAGAGTTAGTCCCATTGGTCCTTTTCTTCCCCCTGATGTGTCTTCCCATTAGCTCTTTCGCATCTGTATTTTCTACAAATTAACTACCACCCTTTGCTTTCTCGTCGACTTTGAAGGTAGTGTAAAGAAGACCCTCAAGTCATTTAAAGAACACGATATGACCCTTCCTGCGTTCCACTGCTCCCTGCTCGCTGCTGCCTCACACAGTTAGCAAAGAAGGCCCCACTGACTACCTGGGCTGCAGGCCCGGTGCCTGGGGACTCCACAAATTCAACCCATGATGCCTGGGTGGAGTGACAGTGACGAGACTTCTCCTGTAAGGAATCCTATTGCTGTCAGCCAAGTCACCAGAGCCCCTGGGAAAAGGCTTTGCCCCATCGGGCCTGGTGCTGAGGCCAGAGCAGCTGTCGTTGTGACAAAAGCACTTCTCAAGGTCAACGTCCTTCACGATCAGCTCACACATTCACGCACACTCGTCATCCACACTCACATGCACTTAGACACACATACACATATGCACTCACACACACACACACCCATTAAACTCATGCATGCACACACACACACACACACTACTTATACACACTCACATATGCACATACTTATGCACATTCACATACACACTTATGCAACACACACATAAACACATAAATATGGACACACATACTTGCATACTCACACATGTACATGTATACACACTCACTCACACATTCACACTCACATATATGTATGCATTCACACATTTACACACACATATATACATCCATATGCACTCATGCAAATTATTATGCATTCACTCACACCCGCAAATACACTTATACACACTCTCACACATATACATACATATACCCATTCACACTCATGCATACACCAATACATATTCACACTCATTAGCACACACACATGTATACACACCAACACACTCATGCACATGTATGCAAACACAATCACACATCACACACATTCACACATACACTTATACACACTCACACACATACCCATACACAAACCCACTCATACTCATGTACACTCACACAATTATACACATTCACACACATGTACACACACCCACATACACTCACACACATGCACACACCTATTCACAATACACTTACACACATACACAAATCCATTCACACTCAAATACACTAAGCACACTCACACACACACTTACACACACAATACATGCACACACACTCATATATACGTTCTCCTACACAACACACCTACATATACATACTCGCACACACATACTCATGTACACACACAGATTCACACACTTATACACACATATGCACCCATTCACAGCACACTCATCAACACTCATACTTCTACAAAAATCACACATATATATACCCATTTACACTCACACACACTCATGCTTATACACATTCACATACATGTATACACATCCACACTACACAGTCATGCACATACACTGTTACACACTCTCACATACCCATTCCCACACACTCACATCCACATATGCATTCTCACACTCCCACATGCTGACACATATATAAACTGACACACATAACCACTCACACACACATACATATACTTTACCCACTCTCACACACATACAAATATCCATACACACTCACACACATGCACACTCACGTACACACCCATACATACTCACATGTACATACACACACTCATGTACACACATGCGTGCTCTCACTCAGACATGCACTCGTACACTCACACACACTCACAGGCACACACTCAGGCTCTGTAAGAAAGGCTTCAGGTGCAGTCTCTTGCTTCACACCAAGGAGTTAACCTGCAGGTGAGGAAGGCCAGGCTCCAGGTCATTACTCAACCTAAGGTCAGAGGACAGAGGCGAGGTCAGTGTCCAGACTCAGGGCTGACTTCCCAGCTCCCACCTGGACCCCTCTGCAGCCCTGGGCTCCTTGGGTGAGCCCACCTTTCTGCCCTCTGCCCTCTCCTACTGGACGGAGAGTCCCTTCCTGCTACCTCAGGGCTGGCGGGGAGGGTGTGGCATGGGCTTGGCCCCAGGAGGCCAGCCGGGAGGCTGCTGAGTCATCCCTGGCTCCCGCCTTCACCCCACTCTGAGAAGCCCTGTTGCTCATGACCTCCCCTCTGACCCCGGTGATGACCGCGTGGCCGGCTGCACCCAGGGTGACCTTCAACTACCACCCACTTCCCACTCCCACCAGAAGAGCCCTTTGCACCTCCGCGGGCTGAGACGCAGAGCAGGCATTCTGCTTGATTTCCAGTAATCTGTCCTGCTCTGTGAACGGCTGTGTCCGCTTGGCCAACTTCACGAAGACTGGATTAACGGGTGCTAATTGGCGCGGACTCAGCTAGTGTCCACGGGACGGTGTCCCATGGAAGGAAGAGGAGCCCACAGTGCGACGGTTGGCTTCTAAAGCCTCCGGGAATTAGGTTTCTGCCTGGAAGCCACTGCCACAGACACGTATGGGATCGCCTTTCCAATGGCTCTTCTGGAAGACAGTGTCACTGCCCAGCCAGACCTCTGAATGGAGGAGGGACACTCTTCTAGGGCAACAGAGGACTTGCCTCGGACGGCTTGGTCGAAATGTTGATTCCTTCATTCCTTCCTCTAGTGTGTTCTCAACACTGTTTTAGTTAGCTTTAGTGTCGCTTGGCCACAATACCCCGTAAGAACATTTAGGGGAAAAAGTTTATTTGGGGTTCATGGCTTCAGAGGTCTCAGTCCACAGATGGCCGACTGCATTGCTCTGGACCCACAGCCACGGTGAGCCAGGACATCATGGAGGAAGGACCCAGCAGAGGACAGCTGCTCAGCTCATGCTGGCATCAGGAAGCAGAGAACAAGGGAGTGGGGCGTCAGGGACATCAGGGATGTGCACGCTTCCAGGGCAGCCCCCAGAGGCCCACCTCCCCCAGCCACACCCCACCTAACTACAGTTACGGCCCAGTCAGTCCATTCAAACTAGGATGGGCTGATCAGGTTCCAGCTGTCACTATCCAATCATTTCACCTCGAATAGCCCCGCAACTGGCAGGAGATCTGGGGGGACACCTCACATCCAAACCCTAACAAACACCTTCTACAGCGTCTGGCTCTCTGTTGAGCTCCAGAGACTCAGCGGAGATAAAACAAGCTGCCTATTGTCTTGATGGAGCTCGCATCCCAGCTGCGATCGGCGAATGATGGTCAAATATGCCGCAGTCTGGCTGGGCACACAATCACGAGCCACCACACAGCTTGTAGATTCAAACAGCAACTCTTTATTCCCGAACTCACACCAGCCGTCTACAATCACGTTCTGGGGAAGTCCACGTTCTCTGCCCAAATCCACGTTCTCTCCCAAATCCACCTCCACTGGGCTTCTATCTCCAAAATATACTGTCTGAATCACGTGAGAACTCAAGGGGAACTCAGGCAGCAGGATACGCCCTATTCCCAGGAGGAATAATCTTAAACCTTAAACCTGGAACCTAAACTGGGAACGCCCTAAACAGGATTATCTTAAAACCGGGAACACCCTAATCTGCCTTGGTCCTTGAGCAAGGTCACCTACATTCAATGTCGCTGCAACATGTCAGCAACATGGGGTACGCTGGCAAGGAAATTGTCATACCTACTTGGCTAATGGCTCCCAGCATCTCCCCCCTTCTGATTAATTAAACAACAAGCAATGTGGCTTAAGGACCGTGCCTGGTAGGTTGTCCAATTCAACATATGGTTCTTACCCGTCATCGGAAAACTGACCTTCAGGCGTCAGCCTCCTGTCTTAGGTTGGTACCACTGCAATTGAATCATACCCGTCACTGACTACCGGTCCAGCATACAGCCATACTTGTGGATAGGTCTATGCACCAGTGGGGGGGTGAGGTTCTTTGCCTCACCTCTGTTGGCCCCCAAGTTTGGCCTTGGTGCCAGTGGGGGAGTGAGGTTAACTAGCAGAAGGGAGGAGGATACAGAAATGCCACGACACCAAGCCAATTGACGGCTCCTTGGGAAAAAATTGCATCACTGGTGACACCATCAGCAAAGATATGTCAGCACTACCACAATTAACATGGGGTGCGCTGGCAAGGAAATAAAAATTGCATCACTAGTGACACCATCAGCAAAGATATGCCAGCATTACCACAATTCGCTGCACCAAATGATAGTTACATAGTCCAGGCAAGTTCTGCAAGCAGTTCAAAGCAGAGGAATCTATCAATATGTCCATTTCCTCCCAAAATCCGTTTCCTCCCAAAGTAAGTTGACTCTTTGATTGAGCATTACTTGTTGAGTTCTTCACCGGCACTGGGATGGAGATAGGAATTCTGGCAATGATGCTAAAGAGACATTATCCTGAAAAGAATTATTAAATATAATGAAAAGGAAAGGTGAAAGTAAACAAACAGATCTGTTAACCTACTTTAAAAACAATCCTTAACAGCCTTTTACCTAATTTAAACTAGTAAACAAACAGATCTGTTAACCACCTTTAAAAACAATCCTTAACAGCTGTTTACCTAATTTAAATTAAACCATTTAAATCACGTGAATAAAAATAATAATAATTCGGATCCATTTTTTCATGAGCGCTCCTCATATAAGAAATATGGACATACGCACATACAGACATACAACACAAAACACAAGAGTGTACACAAACGTACAACACATAAGAAAATAGTAAAGGCCTTGTAGCTTTACCTAGGTGAAATCTCCATTGCAATGTTTAAAAACTCCACAGTCAAAAAATAAAACTGATCAGAAAAACATTAACCTAGGTTTGTATGAGCTCAAAAAATAAAAATAGAACCTTATGATGTGGAAAAATGCAATAATAAAATAGCTATTGAAAAAAGCATCCTGGTTAATCACTGTCGCAGATGTAAGAATGGCCAAGCTGGAGTTCTGGATATCAGCTGTTATGGATTTGAGTCAAATCATCTTCTTTTCGATCTGTAGAGACTGTTTTAGTTAATCTCTCTGGAATCCAAATGGGCTGCTGTTCTCCCTGTGGAAAAACACAAACAGACCCCCGACTCCAGACAATCACTGGGTCAGGACCTTTCCATTGTCCTGTTAGAATATCTTTCCAAAGTACTTTAGGCTTATGTACATTTTTTGGATACATATGCCTTTCCGCAGCACTAAGTCCTGATGAATCCAAATTTAAAAAGTTTAGAGTAAAAAGCGTTATTTTAAGTTTATCTTTGGGGGATATATACCCCCTTCCAATTCCCTCTTTTTGCTTTAATAAGTATGTTTTAATAGTTTGATGAGCTCTTTCAACTATGCCTTGTCCCTGTGGATTGTATGGGATTCCTGTTATATGAGTAATACCAAATGATGAGCAAAATTGTTTAAAAGAGGTAGAGGTATAGCCAGGACCATTATCGGTTTTTAGCTGTTTAGGAACGCCCACAGTGGCAAAATTTTGTAAGCAATGAGCTATAACATCTTTAGTTTTTTCTCCGGCATGAAGGGAGCCCATCAAAAATCCGGAAGAAGTATCAACTGTAACGTGTAAATATTTTAATTTTCCAAATTCTGGCAAGTGTGTGACGTCCATCTGCCAAATATGGTTAGGTATCAGTCCTCTAGGATTGACTCCAAGATTAACTTGTGGTAAAAATGTCACACAATTTTGACATTGTTTTATTATATGTCTGGCTTGTTCCTTAGTTATTTTAAAACGCTTTTGTAAAGTATTAGCATTAACATGAAACCTTTTATGAAAATTTGTAGCTTCTTCAAATGTAGAGAAAATATGTATGTCATGTGTAGTTTTATCTGCTAAATCATTGCCTAAACTAAGGGCTCCAGGCAATCCTGTATGTGCCCTAATATGTCCTATGAAGAATGGATCTTTTCTGTCCCAGATTAGACTTTGTATAGTGGAAAACAAAGAGAAAACAGTAGAAGAAGGGGAAATCCTACCAGCATCTTCAAGAGATACTATAGCATTAACTACATACTGACTATCAGAAAATAAATTAAATACAGAATCTTTAAACATCAAAAAAGCTTGTAAAACTGCATTAAGCTCTACCTTTTGAGCTGATTGTTTGGGTACTAAAAATGTAAAAGTTTGATCAGGGGTAACTACTGCTGCTGTACCATTATTTGACCCATCAGTGAAAATATTTGGAGCATTCATGATAGGTGTTTTTCTTGTCATTTTAGGAAAAACTACAGGATGCTTAGACCAAAAAGACAACAAAGGATTAGATGGTAAATGATTATCAAATGAAACATTAGATTTACACATGATTATTGCCCAAGTATTTAACTCATTAGCTAACTCATCAATTTGATCCATAGTATATGGAGTAATAATTTTATTGGGAGAAATTCCAAACACTCCCTTCGCTGCTTTTATTCCTTTGAGTATTAATTGTCCTACAGCCTCAGGATACCTAGTAAGAATAGTGTTAGGAGAATAAGATAAATGTATCCACAATAATGGACCGTCTTGCCAAAATACTCCTGTAGGAATATTTTTTGTTGGTAGTACAATAAATAATAAAGGCAAACTTATATCAATTCTATCCAAATGCATATTTTCCATATATGTTTCAATAATTTTTAATGCCTTTCTTGCTTTAGGAGTTAACATGCGGGGTGAATTTGGATCTGATGGACCTTTTAGAATATCAAATAAAGGTCCCAATTCTCCTGTTGGTATACCTAGATAAGGCCTTATCCAATTTATGTCTCCCAATAACTTTTGAAAGTCGTTAAGTGATTTGAGTTGATCTACTCGTATTTGAATTTTTGGTGGACGGACCATGGTTGAGGATAATAGAACTCCTAAATAATTAATTGGAAAATTTAATTGTACTTTATCTATTGCTATCTCTAGATTATAATTTTTTAATAAGTTTGTAAGTGTGGCATAACATTCCAGCAATATGTTTTTATCTTTATGTGCCAATAATACATCATCCATATAGTGAAATATTTGTAGTTCAGGATTTTGATTTCTAAGTGGCTGGATTGCTTTGTTAACATATATTTGACACATAGTTGGACTGTTAGCCATCCCTTGAGGGAGTACTTTCCATTCATATCTCTGATCAGGACCTTCATGATTTAATGCAGGGATAGTAAATGCAAAACGTGGACTATCCTTGGGATGAATTGGAATTGAAAAAAAACAATCTTTAATATCTATAGCTAAAACATGCCAGGTTTTTGGCAAAGCAGACAATTGAGGAATCCCTGATTGAGCAGGTCCCATAATAACCATCTCATTATTAATGGCTCTTAAATCTTGCAATAATCTCCATTTACCAGATTTCTTTTTGATGACAAAAATGGGAGTATTATGGGGAGATATGGAAGGTTGTATATGTCCTTCCGCTAATTGTTGTTTGACCAGATCATGGGCTACTTGTGTCTTTTCTTTAGTCAGGGGCCACTGAGGAACCCACACTGGTCTTTCTGATTTCCAAGTAATTTTGATTGTCTCAGTGGCCCTTTCTGAAAATCCAACCCATGTCTGTCTGTTCCTTGATCTATTTGTACTGGTGCTGCTATACCTTGCCCTTGTTTTCCTAATCTTTTTTCTTTCCTAAAGCCTTGTCTAGCCCTAGTGGGCGCATTAGGATTGATGTTATTTGTTAACGTCAAACCTAATTGATCTAGGACATCTCGTCCCCATAAATTTATAGGAAGATGATCCAATACATATGGCTGTATAGTTCCTTCACATCCTTCAGGATCCTTCCAATCTAATATCATAGAACTTCTATGGGGATTAGTCGCCACTCCTAGGCCTCGAAGCGTTTGAGTGGCTTGTTGTAATGGCCAATGTTTTGGCCATTCTTGACGAGAGATAATGCTAAGGTCAGCTCCTGTGTCCAGTAGCCCATTAAACTCATGACCTTGAATATTTAGTTTTAGCATTGGGCGAGAATCTAAATTTAAAGACAACATAGCCCAATCTACACCTGTGGAGCCTAATCCCCTGGAACCTCTTTCTACACTATGACTAGGAAATTTATTATGTAGGCTGGGTATTATTAACAACTGTGCTATTCTATCTCCAGGTGAAATTACTGATATACCTCTTGGAGAACTAGCTATAATTTTTATTTCACCTACATAATCGGGATCAATTACCCCAGGACTTATCATAAGTCCTTTTAATGTAGATGAACTACGTCCCAGTAATAAGCCTACTGTTCCTTGGGGAAGAGGTCCTTTTACTCCTGTGGGAATGATTTGAACTCCCATCTCTGGAGTTAATACTGCTCTGGCAGAGGCGCAGATGTCCAACCCTGCGCTCCCTCGGGTTTGTCTGATGAGGGATTTAATGGACAATGTGTCCTGGGCACTACCCTGATGGTGTTGCTGGGATCCTCCACTGCCCCGTATATTTGTGGTTGTGGGCCCCGGAGCATTGGGCCCCCCTGTCCGTTTTTTGGCAATGGAGCCTGATGCCTTTCTCCACGATATCTTGGATAAATACCTGGTCTTTGTCCGTTTTTTGATAAGGGAGTACCTTCTATGGTGGTTTGAGAACGGCATTCATTAGCCCAATGTCTCCCTCTACGGCATCTTGGGCAAATACCCGGTATTCTATTCCTTTGATACCTACTTTTGTTAAACCCTCCTCCTATGGGGCAATTCCTTTTAAAATGTCCTGTTTGTTCACAATCATAGCATGTTTTTGGCCTGGCATCTAAAGCCTGTTGTACTGCAGCTGCCAAGACTTGCCCTTGTTCATTAATATCTCTACATAATTTAATATATGTGTTTAAATCTTCATGTCTCCATGGTCTAATAACCTCTCTGCAGCAACGATTTGCTTGGTCATAAGCCAGTTGTTTTATTAATGGCATTGCTTGTTCTGTATCCCCAAAAATTTTGGCAGCCGTTTGAATTAGCCTATCTACAAAGTCAGCGTAAGGTTCATTAGCTCTCTGTATTACCTTAGATAGCTGACCTTGTAAATCTCCATGTCCTTGTAAAGTCTTCCATGCCCTAACTGCGTCTGCAGCAATTTGTGCATATATAGCAGGATCATATTCAATTTGTTGCCGTTGACCCTCATAAGGTCCTTTTCCTAACAACATATCTAGATTTCTTTGAGGGTAACCGGCTGCTGCATTTCGCCTAGCTGTCTCAGTGCAAAATTCCTCATTGGCAACCTTCCATAACAAATATTGTCCTCCATTTAGTACAGATTTACACATGCTAGCCCAATCTGCTGGCGTCATGTCCAAGTTAGTAATGGACTCGACCATGCTTACCGTGAAGGGAGCTTGGGGGCCATAGGTTGTTACAGCCTCCTTTAACTGCTTCACTGTTTTAAAATCTAATGCACGGTGAATTCGCTGCCCTCCAGCCTGTTCAAGTACAGGGCATGCTAATCTTTGAGGTCCTGTCTCAGGATCCCATTTATCAACTACGGGGTTTGAGGGCCACTCAGCTGTCTCCATCGGTGGGGCTGTTGGTTGAATTACGCCCTCTTGTGATAAAACGGAGTTAGTAACAGCCTCCTGTTGTGGCCTTTTTCCTAACAACCCCTTTTCCTTTAAATTTTCTTCCTCTGTCTGACTAGCTCGAGAGACCTTCTCTTTTGCTTGATCTAAAATGTCTTTCTCCATGGTCTGAACCTCTAACAATTTACTTAACATCTTTTCGGTTTGTTTTTTACTAATTTCTAATCTACTATAAAGATAACGCAACCCAATAAGATAGCACAAAACAAAGCCGAAACTGAATGAAACAAAAACGGAATAAAAAATCATTGTATCAATTTTCTCTTCCTCAGGGCCGACAAACTTCAAACCTTTAGTCAACCATTTTTTCCAGTTTGCCTGAGAAATTTCTAGGGATAGGCAGCTTGAAACAAAAACAAGATAAATCAAAACAATAACACATTGTTTTTTGAATTGGTCACCCATTCTTTCGCTCTTCCTCAGGGGCGAGCAATTTCACTTACCTCTAAACTTCAGAAGTTCCCCGTACGGGCCACCAAATGCCGCAGTCTGGCTGGGCACACAATCACGAGCCACCACACAGCTTGTAGATTCAAACAGCAACTCTTTATTCCCGAACTCACACCAGCCGTCTACAATCACGTTCTGGGGAAGTCCACGTTCTCTGCCCAAATCCACGTTCTCTCCCAAATCCACCTCCACTGGGCTTCTATCTCCAAAATATACTGTCTGAATCACGTGAGAACTCAAGGGGAACTCAGGCAGCAGGATACGCCCTATTCCCAGGAGGAATAATCTTAAACCTTAAACCTGGAACCTAAACTGGGAACGCCCTAAACAGGATTATCTTAAAACCGGGAACACCCTAATCTGCCTTGGTCCTTGAGCAAGGTCACCTACATTCAATGTCGCTGCAACATGTCAGCAACATGGGGTACGCTGGCAAGGAAATTGTCATACCTACTTGGCTAATGGCTCCCAGCACAAATACAGGTAGGATGTAACGTCAGGCCGCGTTTTCATCCAAAACGTGTACGTTCCCCATCAAGTGTGAGGAAAGGTTGTTTTTTTTCCCTGGTGCTCATTTTAATTCTTTTAAATGATATATACAAACATAAATTTGTCCACATGAATGGGGTACCACCTAATGTTCAGCGCATGTATACGTTGCATACTGTTTAAATTGGGTTAAACAGATTTCCTCTCTTCGAGCATTTACCATTCCTTTATGGTAACGACTTTCATAACCCTTCCTTGTGGCTTTTGGAAATGCACTACATGTCACTGTCACCTGTAGTCACCCTAGTGAATGGTTGCGCACCAGCATTTCTTGTTCCTGTTGAACTGCAACTTAGTACCGGTTGATCTACCTTCTCCATCCTCTCGCTACCCTCCCCAGCCTGTGGTACCCACCATTCTACTCTCCGCTTCTTTGAGGTCGACTTTTGGAGATTCTGCGTATGAGTAGGATTGTGTTGTACTTGGCTTTCTGTGCCTCACTTTTCCCCTTCACATAATGTTCTTAGAGCTCCACCCGTGCTGTGAATGACAGCACCTCATTTTTTTTGACAGCTGCCACTGGTGTCCCTTCAGTTTTCATGAGATCCCCCCATCCCTTTCTTTTCCTTTCTTTTTTTTTTCTAACTAGTTTCCACATAGGAGAGGAAAATAGGACCCTTGACTTTCTGAGTTTGGCTTGTTTTGCTAAACATGATGCTCTCAAGTTCCATCCATTTTCCATCGAATGACACAATTTCATTCTTCTTTAAGGCTCAGTAAAGCTCCATTGTGCCTATATACCCCAGTTTCTCTATCCATTCACTCACTGAGGGACACCTAGGCTGGTTCCATAGTTAGGCTACTGTGAATTGTTTTGCCATAAACATGAAGACCAGGGAATCTTGGGGGTCATATTTGCTCTGTTGACTGGGGCTCAAGGGTCCACTTTCTAGACGGTGCACTCATGCGGCTATGGCAGGAGGCCCAGCTCCTCTCCTCATGGGCGCCACCACAAGGCGGCTTGAGTGTCCTCACAACATGGCAGCTGACTTCCCCTAGAGTTGGTGATCCAAGAGAAAGCAGGGAGGAAGCTGTAATACCGTCTGTGTCCTAGTCTCTGAAGTCACACACAGTCAATTCCAGCATATTTTATTTGTTAGGATCAATCCAATGAGTCCAGCTCACATTTAATAAGGGTTGGGGCGGGGAATTAAGTTCTATATCTTTAAAGGAGGTATTTCAAAGAATTTGTGGACACAGTGGAATATTGCCATAGTGCCCCCTTGCCCAGGCTCCGGTGGTATCCTGCACCCACCCTGTGTTTCCTAGGCTATATCCCACACCGTGAGGTCCTCAAGGATAAAGACTTACTTCCTTCTCAAGTCTGCTTTTGAATTCTGTCCCAGTTCGTCACCGAGTCTCAGTTACGATGAATCAATGACCCGCTGTAGGCACCTACAGAGTACAAATCAGTGCTTCTCTGACTTCAAATGTGCATGCATGCAAATCACTCCTGTGTCATGCACAGAGGACCAGCCTGATTCCTGGGGTCTGGAGGGAGCCCAGGATGCTACTTTCCTAAGGGCTCCCAGGCTGATGCTTGCTCCATGGGCCACAATTGAAATAGAAGGTCTAGAAGACATGACCCCATTCCCAGACAAGCCCATCAAGTGGTCTTGGTGCATCTGTGGTGGGCTGAGCCTGCTTTCTTTGGACCAGCCCAGACTGAGTAAGGAGAAGTCAGTTAATGGCAGTCAGGTGGGGTCTACATAATATAGGGAAGCTTCGGGAGGGGCTTCTTGATGGCACATGTGCGCACAGATATTGGATAGCACAAGCAAGGGCCAGTGGGGACTTGGGAAAACTGCCTTTGGGGATCTGAAAGGAAGGTGGGCTGAGAGGCAGCAGGTGACGGAGTCCCCACCCCAACCCCAGAGAACTCATGCAGCCCCGTCTGCCTGGGATGGTTGACGCACAACTTCTACTGGCATCAGGGACTAGGCTAAGGGACACATTTGTGCTATTCCTCCCAGTTCTTGGGATATGATCGAGTCTAAGGCTTACATTTTAGAGAAAGTCAAGTGAACCCAGAACCCTGAGGCGTTTTCTGTGAATACTGTGGATCTCACTGTTGGCCTGGGGGACATATGAGAAACGTGATCTCCATCCAGGCACCCCTGACCTTACAAAAAGGGGCCAAGACTGGGTGCGGTGGTGCACACGGGTAATCCCAGCTGATCAGGAGGCTGAGGCAGGAGAATTGCAAGTTCAAAGCCAGCCTCAGCAACCGCGAGGTGCTAAGCAACTCAGTGAGACCCTGTCTCTAAATAAAATACAAAATAGGGCTGGGGCTGGGGCTCAATGGCTGGGTGGCCCCGAGTTCAATCCCCGGTACCCCTCCCCTAAAAAAAGAGGAGCTCAGGTCAGGGTCGGGTGACAATGACGATCTGTGACATTCAAGGAGTGGCTTCTCAAGCTCTCAGTCTTGATAGCACATTGGAATATCTTGAAAGCTTTAAAAACTCTTGGTGCCTGGGTCTCATCTCCAGAGGTTCTGACTTAATTGGTTGAGGGTGTAGCTG
The DNA here is from genome assembly GCF_047511675.1 of Marmota flaviventris. Taxonomy (NCBI): domain Eukaryota; kingdom Metazoa; phylum Chordata; class Mammalia; order Rodentia; family Sciuridae; genus Marmota; species Marmota flaviventris. The sequence goes on along the minus strand of NC_092516.1, from coordinate 12,568,641 downwards.
GGCATTAGAACTTTTGAAAACTCCCCAGATGGATCTATTGTGAGGGCAACTGGTTTAATCTCACTTGAACCTTTCACTGAGAGGTTAGGCAGAAAAGATCCTACTCCATCCCCCACTTTTTAAGAAGTGACTTGTCTTAAATCCACACAACTAATAAATAGAAGGGTGGGCGCTCAGCCCTGAGCTGGCTAGTACTCTGCTCTTCAGTCTTACCTGTGGGCCTCCGCGGGGGGCTATGGTTATGGCCCACCACAGAGGAGGAGAGGGAGATTTCTACCCAATCCCCTGGCCACAGGGGCGGGACAAATAGGATCCAGGCTCAGCCAATCCAGGCTTCTGGATCAAGGTCCGACTTCGAGTTAGAGTCCAGTTAGATTTCTACGTCCCTAATGTCCCTGGATGCTCCTCTGTCCCTGTTTCCAGTCTTTGAAGCTAAGTCCAGGCCCATGCCTATATTAGACGAATAAATCCTAAGCCTCTTAATGACAAAGTCAATGTCACCGTCCACTGATGCAAGCCGTGAATACTCAAGGTTGGAAAATGAACGCTGGCAGGAAGGACTGTACTTCCCTGGACCCAGCCCTAGAAGGCCCATGTTCTTAGTTCTGAGCAAGCTGCACTCTGGGAGTTCGTTCAAGTTCATCTTTGGACACTAGCAACCTACATGCCTGGGATTCATCCCCAGTTAAATGATTGGATGAGACCGAGGCTGGAGATGCGGAGGGAACTTTCATGGTGGCGAGAAGCCCCTAGAGGTGTTAGGAAAAATCAAAAGCCTTATCCAGGGAATGGGGCCAAAGCACACAGACGTCACTTGGCAGCAGGATCATGTTGCATCGGAATGATGGGGCTGGGGGAGGGGTGTTTCATGTGGTGGCTGTCCTACCTGGCACAAGAGTCCCTCTTAGAGACCTTTTCACCCTAATAAATGGAAGCCAAAGGGAACTGACATTTACTGAGCTCCTCCTGTATGCAGACACAGGGACATGTATGTTGCATGTACTGTCTCTTAAAATAGTCTCCCAGCAGTTTTGTAAGCAATTATTCCCTCCAATGTACAGACAGGGAAACTGAGGCGCGGGGAGGTCAGGAAACTTGAATCAAACCTGATTTAGCTAATGTATGATGAAACCAGCGTTGAGTTGATTCCCAAACTGGAGGAGGAGCGGGTCTCAATTTTGGTGAGAGACCCTGGAAAACCAATAAGTGGATTGGGCTTGGTAGGATGATTTGAAAAGCATTCCTTGTGTTTCTCTTGAGTGTCCCCCAGTCTGCTCTGAAGCCTGACGGCCCATCCCTTCCAGGGCTTTCTACCTGAGATGTGAAGGATACAGAAACCGCCCCCTCTAGGGGGAGAAGGAAGGGCGAACCACGCTTCCCCACCACTCCACTTCCAGAAATTTACCACACCCACGCAGCAGGCCACGGCCACAGCACTGCGGCTGGGTTTGCTACTGTGAGCCATCTGGGTCCTGTTGAGGGGGGCAGGCAGCGGGAGGCCCAGTAGCGAGGCTGGGACCCAGACCATGCCAGACCCAAGGACAGAGTGTGGCTCTCTGAGGCAGGTCTGCAGGTCCTGCCTTCTCTGCAAATTAGAATCAGCCCCTGTAATTAGCAAAGGCCAGGTCCGTGGGCCTTCTTCATGAATCCCGCGCCCAGGTTCCGAGGATGAAAGGAGAGATCCATCAGCAGGAGCACTCCGCCGCCGCTAATTAAGACAAGTCCTGTGCACCATCCACGTGACCTTGACTTAACTGATTTGCTTAAAGAGCTCCAGAGCCCTTCTCCTCAGGGAGAAGAGCTGGGAGGGGACAATGGGGGCACTTGAGAAGCAGAAACGAATCGGACTGGCAAGCCGGGGAGCCACCTGGGCCTGGAGTTGGCCGCAGCCATGGACCGACATCTGTGGTTTTTGTCGTTCCTTCAACACCATCCTCTCTACTGAGATCCTCTGATTGGGATGGGCCTGCCAATCACAGGTTTCTACCCAATCCCCTGGCCACAAGGGCGGGACGTAGGATCCAGGCTCAGCCAATCAGAGCGCCTTGTTTGCCTGACCTCCAAGGTGCAGAGTTGGAGCCTCTCTTTTGGCAAGGAACCTGAAGGGCGCTGATGTTTTTGAAGTATGGAGTTTGAAGGCCAAGAAGAATGGGCTTGTGGAGCCTTATGTCTCTACCTGGCGGAGTCGGCTCCCCAACTAGGGGCCAACTAGACTCCAACTGGGGCCAGAAAAAGTGGAGAAAGGGGGACTGAGTATTGAGGCTTTAGCTCCAGTTCTGTGTCTCCCCTAAGTCGGCCTTGGTTCTTGTACTTTGCCTTTTAACCTCTGCCGTCTTCCACATTCCCTGGTTCAATACATTCACCTTCTGATTAAGCTTCTGTGAGTTGGTTACTGGGACTTGCAAGCGCAAGAACTCTAATGCCCACAACAGTCAGCACAAACAGGATCTCAGGGCCATTTTCTTACAAGCCCTCTGTTAGTGCTGTATGGGAATTGGATGGTGCAGCTACATACCTAAACTTGGAGGGACCCCAGTGGTCCTTGAGGGCCCCCTTTCTCTTTTATTTATCGGATGATGGGAATGAGACCTGTCTGAGAAAGAGAATAGCTATGGTCGGTCACACAGCAAGTCCCTGCAAGACCAGGGCTCAGGAGAGCCCAGGACTTGGTTCTCTGTACCTCCCATCTGGACTGGAGCTGCAGGAAGTTTCCAGAAAGAACACTTGGACAGATGCATGACATGTGAAGGCATGGGGTCCAGAGGCCCCCGAACTTGACCTCGGGTCAGCCATCTCTCCTTTGGGATTCTAGATTTAAGTTTCCACCCTTCTGACTTTCCAAGACCAGGGGAGGAGTGATTTATTCTTTTGGTTTGGTCTCACTCTCACCTGGATTAGAACTCAATTTTCAGCAGCAAAGCCTCAGAGTGACCCTACAAAAAGCCTACTGCTTCCACCAGAGGTATGGGCTTCAAAACGTGTCCCTCTCGGGACACCAAGGAGGTTGGCCCGTGAGGTGGGAGGGGCGAACTGCTAAGATGGAATTTTGGGCTCCTGCTGTAACTGGGGCATCCTTCCCCACCCCCAATTTGTAAGTCTCTTTGTTAATATAGGGGTTTTAATGTACAATTTGGTTTGAAAAAGTGTTCCCTTTAAAAGAAAGAAAAAAAAAAAAACTTGCAGCCATTACTTTAATGAACTTAGACCATTGGTGGAAATGGGTCTATGCATTACGTGTCCAAACTTGAAGGAAACTTAGGTCAAGTCAGTAAGTAGGAAAGAAATCCCAACTGAGCCTTCAATGAAATAGGTTTGGAAACCTCATTATTGGAGGTAAAAAAAAAAAATCAAGGTTCACTTTCCAGTAACACAAGTTTTGACAAATGTGATCCATCAAATGATGGATATAGATGGCATCTTGGACAAATGACCCCATGCCCCTATTATTAATTCAGAAATATGACCTCATTTGCTTATTCATTCACTAGTCATGGAGTGCCAGTCCCATGGAATTGGGGACATGCTGAGTACAGGAATAAGAAAGCTGAGATTCTTATAGAGATTTTAGAAGTTTATTCTTCCCTTGAAACTAAACTATTTTTTTTTTAAGGACTCACCTTTGGGAGAAGAAGTTGGGTCTAAGGTCAGACTGGAAAGAGGTTTGGAAACTGAGCTTTGGGTCCATTAATCTCAAACACGAAGCCCCTGACCCTCTTGCTTGAGCAGAGCTCCGGGAGGCTGAAGCTGGCTCCCATTCTTTGGTCTCTCTGCCTGTCCAGGGAGAAGACTGCTACCCTACCTTGCTCTGGCCACTAAAATCTTATTTGTCTGTTAGTATGTTCTTTGCCTACAAGGACTTGGAATGGTGAGTTAGGGGCATCTTCACAACTCAGCCAGCTGGGCACGCCCAATCTTTGGCCATGACCTTCAGAAGCCAAGAAGAGACATCATCCCAAGCAACTCAAGCTTGGAGGAACTGGCCCTCTCAATGACGTGTCAAGGACTCCTTGGGGAACTGGAAATCTTGCTTCTAGACTTGAGCATGCTGAGTGGCTTCCGGAAGATCATTTGACCCACCTGGTTCTCATACTTTCGCCTAATGGAATGGGCTAAAATGGATTCTTCTAGAGGAATATCAGCATTTCTACCTCTGAATGGATCTGTTAAGGTGAGGTTAGCGGCTGTAACAGATGAATTCTTAGTGGCAAAACAAAATAAATGTTGATTTCTTTTCATGTCCCTGTCAATGGTGTTACCGCTGTTGACCGGTGACGAGTTCTTGCTTCCCCAATGTTGAAGAATAACACCAAAGAAGCACGCCGAGGCAAGGTCAGAGTAGAAATTAGAAGTTTATTAAAGGACAGCAGAAAAGACTTCTCCCAGAGGAAGAAGGGGACCCAAGAGGTGGAATCCGTGGAAGTGCGGTTGTTTCCCCTTTTTATAGTTTTGGTGATGGAATGTAGGTTGGAAGGCCCGAGGGGTGGGACACAGGTGGGCCAAAGAAGTAATCTGGTCAGGAAGAACTTCTGAGTCAGCACCTTTTTGCTGGGGGCTGTTCATTAACATTTCTTTGAGGTGGACTTTGGCCTAGGGCCTTTTCAGGACTTCATTAACATTCCATGAGTTGTCCTGTGTTTTCCCTGAGTCATTCTCCACACGGCCTCCATTTTAGATTTCACTGATATTAGACCCATATTAGACCCGATTTACCTAACTACACTGACTACCTAACTTTAAATCTGGCTTCAATGGGGTGACTCTGGTCAGGTGGCCTCTCCTGTGACCATGCAGGGACCCAAGCTCCTCCTATATGTGGCTCTGCCCACCCCTTTATGTTGCAATGATGTTTCCCAAGAGGGCAGCAGAACAGGCCTAGTAAAGGAATCCACCAACTCAAGAGGCTTCAAAACATTTCAGCTGGAAAACGGGAAATGATTGAGAGAAGAAGCTCTAGTGGAAGGGACTTTGCATCCATCGCACCAACCTTCCCAGGGGGAAGCCAGTCACATGGCTGCGACTAAGTGCAAGGCATTCTGGGAAATGTAGTCCAACTGTGTGGCAAAGAGGAAAGAGAACCTTGTTTGCTCAAAGTGGCGAGCTCTTTGGGCTTGAAGAAACTGTGCTTGGTTAGAAGGCAGGGCCTCCTCGCAGTCTTCTAACCAAGCCCAGTTTCTTCATACCCAACTGGCTCAACACTTAGCTATAATAAGGGTTTAAAATCATAACTTTTGACCTATCCAGGGGCATCCTTGGGTCTTACAATGGCCCAGCATACTTTATGATGAGGTGCACCCATATGGCTGGGTGTTCCCAGGAAAAGCCCATTGATGCCTGGCATGCATTCAGTTGATGTCTACTCTGACTGGTGCCCCAGCTGGTAGAGTACATTATATAGTCATCCTAGTTGTCATGGTGCAGATGACAGAAGAGAATATTGAGATTGCTGGAGGATGCACGCTACGGTTCCAAAGACACACCACTTTGTTCAATAAAGACAGCATTTTTTTTTTTTATTTTAAAATTCTGCATCTGAAAACACAGTATGACAGAAAGCGTCTATATACACCTGCAGTGTTTTTGGTATGATACAGTATTTAATACATCCACTCTTTTCTGCAAAAGATTTTGCTTTGTCAGACAGAAACAAACTCCCCTAGACAAAAGGAAAAATATAGCTAAGGCACAATTTTGTTGTTTTTCTGCTAAACAAAAAGACAGAAAAGGTGCAAAAAAATGAGCAGGTAATGCAATTGGTTCTGAGAATCACATTCTACCTTGAGGAAACGCATTCGGATGGTTAGAACTTTGATTATTGGTCAAATTTCAGATAGTTCAATCTCTCTTAAAATACTCCTTTAAATAAATAGCAAAATATCTACATCTTTCAGCCTGTGCCAAGTGGATTCTCTTTTTTAAAACTTTATTTACAGATTCTCTCTCTTTATTTTTTTTTAAATCAATACATTACAAAATATCTTTTCTGTACAGTTTTATGCATATTATGATCTGTAACAAAATAGTTATTTTTAAAAACTATATCACCACACATGTCTTTGAAAACAATGAGGGAGACAGTAATAACTTATCGCGAGGCCTCTAAAACAAATACCCAAATCAATGCTATTGACAACTGAATATTTTAAAAAAGAAAAAGAGACAAGAAAGAGTACAAAGACAATGGAACTCAATTCCAGTGAATTTCCTATGAAAACCCTGGGATTGTCTTTGGCCTCCGTCAGCGCTCGTGACGGAGGGAGTCGGGAATGGAGGCTGAAGGTGGGGAGAGGAGGATCCCTTGGCGAACGCGACCCATCCGCTGGGACTAATTAATACTACCACTTTCCAGGCAGGAAGGATGAAGAGATCACTTGAGAAACTCTCCTGATGGACCCTTGAACGAAGTCCGTAAAGTCACCCAGTCCTGGGTTGGGGAAATGCAAGGAGCCCCCTGTCGGTCATCAAGCCAGTCCCCTACAGGAACAGTGGGACCCGGGAGGGCTTCAGGAATCAGCTGAGGCTTAGACCAGCACCCGAGCCTTCATTGTGCCCATAGGAAAAACATGAGAACATTTTATTTTTCCCCTTAAAGATGACAGGCGTGAGCAATTTCTGTTGCACCTGCAGACTGCAAATGGACAGCCTCGCCCAGGGAGGCCGCCCGGAGAGCTTGGCGAGGCGCCTACTCCTGTGAGGGTGGTAGAAACTCTGGGGAGAGGATGGTGAGCTTTCCAAAAAGAATTTTAAGGCCACATTTCAAAAAGGAGAAACCTAAGGCTTTTGGGGGTGGGGGATGAGGTTGGATGCAAGGATGTGGGGTCAGGAGGAGCAAGTCGGAGGAGGATGCAGAAAGGACCAAATGGCATCTGGGGCAGGTGGCAAGGGGCAGGACCGCTTCCTGGTGGTGTCCTAGGCAGAGGCAGTTGGAGTATTCCCAGCCAAGTGGGGAGAGAAGAGGCCCCTTTCTCCCTGCGGGGGACTTGGCAAGAACAGAACCAGAGACAACGGGAGGGGTCGTCACAGGTGGTGCATGAAGGCCCTCCTCGGGTCTAAGAGGGTCCTATACAGTATCTTGTTTGCAAGGTAAAAAAAATAATACTTCTAAGTTAGTGAAAGAGAGAGAGAGAGAAAGAGAGAGAGAGAGAGAGAGAGAGAGAGAGAGAGAGAGAGAAATAATTTGCATAGATCGTACATTCAGCTCCAGCAGGTTTGGACACCTTCCTTCCCCCCACCCCCAGGTAAACTTCTGAGCAGACACAATGAGGTAGCGCCTGTGGTTGACCCATGGGCAAAGTAAGGTAACTGAGGCAGAAGCTAGGGGACACCCCGTGAGCAAGCACAGCTCAGTGCGGTTTCTGAAGGAGCTTCCAGAGGTGGCAAGATGGTGGCCAAGACTTGGGATGTGGAGAGAGGCTGGCTGTTTCACGCAGCACCCTCTTCCCCTGGGTCCCTGCCGTTTCTGCCTGGTCTGATGGAATCCTGTAAGGTGTGGACCCAGGGGGGACGAGGACCTCTGCGTGTCTACTAGGGGCAGCAGTCCAGAGCTCCAAATGGTGATCCTTATTCCCTGCTGCACAGTCTGTCTTGGGAGCAGGATTGCTGAACTGCCAGCCCTCCTCTGTGGGACGGTCTGTTTAGGAGGGGACACAGCAGCCACAGGTCCCCGTGCCCTTCAGAATTCAGCCCCAGCGACTGCCTTTCTCCAGTGCTAGCTCTTTCCCCCTCTTCCAGTGGGCAAGTGTTCACCTCACGGAGCCACTTCCCAGAGAGCAGAGATGGCTGCTAGTGCACAGTTGGAAGGATGGAATTATTTTTTTGACTCACACTCGGTTTAAGAAACAAAACAAAACAAAACAGCCGACATTGAAAAATCAGATTTTCTCAGAAAAATCTGGATTTCTGGCTTCCCTGACCAAAACGGAAAATCCCACCTCATGGAGCTTTTCTTACAGCAGGATGGGCCACACGCATGACAGACCCCTGCCCTCAGAGGTCTCACTCATCTCTGTTCATGTCCTGGACCTCAGGAAGCATTTGGGACCCGACCGCAGTGTGTGCCTGTGCTCTGGAAAGCCACCTTGGCACGCTCAAAGCTGGACCCCTTCACGGTAGTTTCCAGTATACCCACCCCGCCTCGAAATGCTGCCAGGGACCTGGTGGCCCAGACCCCCTGTGAAGCTGGTTGTGCAAGGGGGCTCTTCTCATGCCCCACATCTGGTGGCTCCTGCTCCAATCTACTCTGGACCTTCTTGATGGAGAGGTCAGGGTTCACCAGTGCCCTCCTGTATTGCAGACTAGAGAACCACACGAGTCCAGCATGTGTCCAGGGTGGCAGAAATCTGACCCTTGGGGGTGGGGGCGCTGTGTGGTGTGGCTCATCTTCTCTAAGCTCCTTTTGAATTTTGAAATGGACCAGGAGAATGAAGCCAGGGATCCCGATCCCACAAGGAAGGCTGATTTCCAAAGGGAACAAGGAGTGGCTCACCTCCTCCTTGGAGGCTTTCGGGTCCATGCGTGGCCTGCGGGAGGTGGGATTCGGGAAGCCGGCTGCCTCGGGACTCTCCCTGCCCCAGTGCTCTGGTGGGTGCTGCTCGCACAGAGAGCCCCCATCCACCCTCCCTCCCCTGCCTCATGGCTGACACCCAAGTCTCACCTTCCAGAGTTTTCAGGGTCCCCATCAGTGGCTGACCCCATAGCTTCTCACCTCTGAGAGGGTAACAGGGTCCCCAGAGACCACTGCTCCAAGCCCTTGAAATCTTCAGACAGCCTCCAAGCTGCCTGGCAGGTTAACAACCCAACAACAACAACAACAACAACAAAGGAACCGACACTGTTTTCCTCCCTGGGAAAACAGCTCCTTTTTGCAAACTGCACTAGGCTTTGTTTGGAATTTTTTTTTTTTTTTAATCAAATGTGACAGCTGCAACATTCCTCTCATGATCCCCAAACAGTGGAGACAAAAGAACACCCTCTGTGACTTCTCAGCCCCCCAAATCAGTTGCAGCGAGTGGGGAGGGAAGCCTTGGGGAGGAGGGCGGTCCCCAGAGCGGGCCAGTTGCTGCCAGGCCTCCACGTGTCCAGGATGGAGAGAGCCGGAAATGTCAGAGGGTCAGGAGGGGCCGGGTGCTGGAGTCTGTCGCTTGCTCTGTGTACCGGGGCCTGCCAGGGCTGCGTCCCCAAAGCCACCAATAATAGTACTGCAGAAGAGAGTCCTAGCAGCTCAGCGAGGAGGGGGAGGAGAGCCTCCCAGCTCCAGGAACACGCTGGCCTGAGGCAGAGGCTGGGGACAGAAAGAGGCCCTGTCGCTGGCCCTGTGGTCCCCTTGGACTGGGTGAAACCACCTAGGGACTCTACAGGCTTTCTGAGAAAGAGGCTCAGGTTCCCAGAACCACCTTGGACAACAGCTGTCTTTCTCTGGACTCTCCTGGCTGGGGCTGACCACACCCGTGCCCCTGCGAAGGAGCCTGTTCACATCGAGGCCATGGTGACATGGGCCTGGGAGTCCGCCAGGCCCAAGCTCCCTGCAGCCAGCACACCCACTGCCCGTCCTGCAGCTGTCATGACTCTGTGCTTAGGGCAGGGGACACGGGCTGCTCAGGGACGATGAGCCTAACACCTTAAGAGGGGAAAGCCAGACGCCGGTTGTCCCCAGGGCTCCCACCCGCTGCCAGGGGACGACACCGGCTGAAGCTCTCTCATGGTGTCCAAGGCCCCTGCTTTCCTCTGAGGACAGGGAGGATGTAGGCAGACCCAGAAAGATAGAAACTGAGAGAGGGACAGACAGACAGACAGACTAGGGGGTGGCCAGGAGGGAGGGGGCCTTTCATGAAAGAAAAGCAGCTTCCGTCAGGAAGAAAAGGTCAACAGGCTGTGACCACAGCACTGCTGACCAGTCACGGACTGCAACATACAAATAATAAATATCTAGTGTCCCTTCTCCGTGTCCTCCATTGCCAGAAGGACCTCCTGCCTCGCTGGGGGGGTGGGGGCCTGTCTCGGGAGGTCGGTCGCCCAGGTGCACCGCAGAACCTGCTCACCTAGGCCAGGGCAGGTGCCCCGACCAGCTCCCCGTGGGACGAACAGGAGCATCTGCTCCCAGGGCACCCTGTCACTCAGGAGAGGTGGGATTTGAGGAAGAAGAGGGGGCCTTGGGGGGCCCCCAGTGAGCTGTGTGTGTGGGGGTGTCCTCTAGAGGGCACATGGCAAGGAGACCCTTCAAGTTTCTGGTCACTCAAGCAATTCGAATAACACTATTTTTGAACATTTGGACAACCTTCCCGCTTTCGAGACTCGACCTTCTCAGATGGGCCTGTTGGCGGCGGGGACCAGGGAGGACATGGGGCTCCTCGGCGACTCGGGGATGTTTTTTCCTGCGAGGAGCCTGGTCCGTGCCTTTGGTCCCCCCACCTGCAGCACCAAGTGTGCGATTCACAAAGGGTTTGGGCGCCTGACCTCAGAACGGAAGGGCTGTGGCAGGTAGGGGTGGGTATTGCTTTGCTGCGCAGCTCCGGAGACCTGCCCGGGCAGTGCCTCGTGACTTTCCTGGCCACGGTCCCCACCATTCCCAGGTTGAAGAGCCTAAGAGGTCACGGTCTCCGTCTCCCAGAAAACCAACGGTTAGGACTCCTGCTCGCCAACCTCATTCCACCCCCACTACCCTGGGCGGCAGCCTCAGTGGAGGGGGGCCTAGACTCATGGCCACGGGGCAGTCACACTTCTTGGCCAGGTCCCATCAACAGGCTTTCCTGCTTCTCCATTCATCAGGGAGGACAGCTCATGCCTAGAAGGGCTGGTGGGAGGCTCAGGGTCTTCCCGAGCCCATCTCCCTTGGAAAGGCCTGAGACTGTGACCTCAGTGACTGGCCACGTTAGAGCTGGCCGGGGGACTCCCAGACGAAGGAGCAGAAAGCTAAGCAGAGGGCAGCAGGAGGCCAGACCTCCCTCTGGGCAGTGCTTGTCAAACTGGGTTTTGCAGAGCCCTTGGGTTTGGAAGAGGGACCTTGGGAGATGTCCTGGGCAAAGGGCCGGCCTGGCGGGCTGAGCCTGGGGAGGGGGCCTCACCCCTCGGCTCCCCAGGAGCACAGCCTGGATCTCCTCTGCGCCTGAACTTCCACCTACCAAGTAAACCCAGTTCTGCCGCTCAAAATAAAAGTGTGAGATCACTTGTGCGGGATGAGTGCAGGTCACAGGACGGGGAGGAGAGGGACCTGCGGAACTTGGGGGCCCGCCAGCAGAGGTGAGACCACCCTGGTGCCGGCCCCAGAAGCCAGCTCGCCAGGTGCAGGTTGGCTCTGCTCCGACCTCCAAACCCTCCGCCTCCTCCGTCCAATGGCCAGGAGAGCCCCTGGCACCAGGGGCACGCCCAGGGCGGGAGGCCGGGGTCCCGCGGCACCAGCCCTCCGGCTGCCTTCCCGTGGAGATCACGCGGTGGCCCTCCCGTGGCCAGTGCTACCTCAGCCGGCCATCGGGTTTGACGGCCCCCAGCTCCGACTTGGGGTCGGGGCTGAAGGAGCTCCAGGCTGTCTGGCTGCAGGTCTGCATGACGGGGCAGGCGGTGGGGCCCGTGGCGCAGATGTCCATGGCCGTCCACATCCCGCCCACCAGCGAGTCCAGCCAGCCCTCGAGCGCGGCACCCGTGGAGGCGGCGTGGCGGGCAGCCTGCTGGACCTGGGCGGGGCTGACGGGCAGGCTGAGGACCGGGTTCAGGCTTTGGAAGCTCTGCTCCATGTAGGCACTGCGCGGGGGGCCGCTGTGCAGCTTCAGTGCCTCCTCTGCAAGCCAAAGGGAACCGTGAGTCCGGGAGCCACCGACTGGACACCTGCCTCGGGGCACCTGGCACGGGGGGCACTGGGCAGCATCCGGGTAACTCCTGTGACAATCTCACGGGAAGTGCTTGAGCAGTCCCATTGGACAGGTGGAAGTGCCCTTCAGGGACATGGCCCACTCAATGCAGGGCACCCTCCACCTGGGATTCAGTGGGCATGTGTTGACGGGTTAGTGGCCTGTCCTTCACTCCTTCAACACGTGGGGATTTTTTTTTTTTTTTTAATTTGTTTTTGGTACCAGAATTGAACCCCAAGGGCATTTAACCATGGACCCCATCCCCAGCCCTGTTTTGAATTTTATTTAGGGAAAGGGTCTCACTGCGTTGCTTAGCACCTCACTGTTGCTGAGGCTGGCTTTGAACTCGCCATCCTCCTGCCTCAGCCTCCTGAGCTTCTGGGATGACAGGCGCTTAAAAACAGATGTTTTAAAGCATCTACTTTGTGCAGACCATTCACTCAACACTTACTAAACATCTCTTATCTGCAAGGCATTGATTGATTGACTGATCGGAGAGAGATACAATAAATGCCTCTTACTCCAGGTACCGGCTGCATTCTAGGGGGCGGGATGAACCAGAGAGAGAGGTGATGTCATGGTGGCAGCAACAACAAAATGAACAATTAGGTAAACGAGGTCATTTCAGGCAGAGATAAATGTCACACGAAGACCATAACAGGGTACTGGGTCAGAGTAGACTCCAGAGAGCCCGAGGGCTGGATCCAGCCCACCATGGGTGTTCATAAATAAAGTTTTATTAGAACACAGCCACGCCTACTTGCTCACGGATCATTTATGGCTGCTTTTGTGCCACCCTAGCAGAGGTGAGTTGGGACAGAGGCTGTTTGGCCTGAAAAGCTGGACATATATTTACTCCCTGCCTGCACCCTTTAGGGGAAGACTGTGCTGAGCTCCCTGTGTCTACCCACATGGGGGGGTGGGAGAGACCTCCCCGGGAGGTGACATCTGAGCAGAGTGCCGATTAGTGTGCAGGAAGGGGGCAGCTCAAGATTCTGGGGAAGAACTTCCAGGTAGAGAAACAGCAAGGGCGCAACCTAACTGAGCTCCTCCCCCTCAGCACGGAGGTCACAGGTGTCGGAGCCAGGGTTGAACCCGGGTGTGTTGACCTCAGATCCTGGGCTGCCGCGTGCCCACCACCGACCCTGGATACACCAGCGTTGCTCAGTGGAAGGCGCTGGTGTATGAGCTCCCCTGGGCAGCAGGACGTTTGAGCCAGAGGGTGGGTGGAGGGGAATGTCCTTGTGATAACTCCACCTTGCTGAGCACCTACTGTGTGCCAACTGCTCCGTGAACTGCTTCATGGAAGAGCCTAGATGCTATGATCTGGTCTGAATCCCCACATCCCACAAACTGGGTGTGTGGCTTCTGACTTGGACTCCTAGTGCCTCCGTTTCCTCCTCCATGGAATGAAGAGGGCACTAACGTCTCCCTCAGCTCTCTTGTTTGTGAGGATTCACTAGACTGGCTAGGAGAGAGTGCTCAAAGTGGCGCCTGGCTCATACTCCACGCTAGGATTATTACTGTTGGTTTTTTGTTAGTCTGTGATCCTCCCATGCACAAGCTGGGTGTTCCCATCTTGAAGAAGTTCACATTCGTTGCCTGTTTTGGAGCCAATGACAAGAACACATTTTCTGAAAGAGTGTTGGCCAGTGAGGCTGGCGAGTTTTGTTCCACCAGTCGGGTTTGTACAGCCACGCTGGCTAGGATCAGAAGACACCTCCTTATGAGACAACACCGTGCTCAGAAGACAATGCTTCCTTTTTGCCTACCAACAGCTGTCCCCACTAAGGTAACCGGGAGAGCCTGCGACAGGATGCTACTTTCTTCTAATCGGTGGGTCCTGAGTGGGGAAGGAGGAAACAAAAAGACCCTAGGCCTGCCTCATTTCTAAAAGCAATGAGAGTACTAGCTGAATTCAGTACATGCATCAAACTTGGCCGACACAGACAGGAACGCCATTCCTTCCATTCTAAATGCCCTGGGGAGCTGGAGGGGAAAGAGGAGACCAGGACGCACTGAGCATATGCTGGAAGCTGCCGTGCTTATAAATCTGGTCCTAGCTCACTTCTCAGATTGGCAGACAGGGCGGGCAGTGCCAGCACCATTTGCCAGGAGAACAGAGCCTTCTGTCTTTGGTGCTTTCCACCAAGTTCTCTAACACTGGGAGGCGGTGGGGTGTCCAAACTGACCAGGGGCAGCACATTCCAAGCGAAAGGAGCAGCTAGCGAATTCGCAAATGTTGGAAACGCAAATCGTGGTTGATGCAAGAAACCCTTATGAAAAATGAGGTTAATGTGGGGAACGCGGTTATAGTACCAGCTCATGATTCTCGCCTCCATAATTAAATTTGCCTCAATTCCACCTCATCAGATTTCTCGAGATTACTGGGGACGCATCAATAGCAAATTACTCGTGATGAATCATTTTACAAATTGGATGGCTCCTACCTTCGTGTTCCCTGTCGTGAGAACGTCGTTAACACATACGATTACCGACACCAGGGGTCTGCTCCCGGTGGGGGAAGACGACCCCTAGGTCTTCCTGGGCCCGGCGGGGAAGAGTTCTGCCTTCCTCAGAAATTCCAGCAGAAAACACTGGAAAGACCAGGGTCACAGTGCACGGCCCGGCTGTCCTGGGGTGGGAGGGTTCGGGGACATTTCTGGGCTGTCCCATCAGAATGCACACAGGAGGATGCTGATCACATCCTTCACCTCCACATCTGGCTCTGAGGACCCTGAGGGGTACCAGGAGTGCAGCTAATCAACAGGGCGCTTGATTCTCGACTCTGCCACCGTAGCCCAGAGCAGAAACACACACCGTACAAATGAATGGGTGTGGCTGTGTTCTTTTTTTTTTTTTTTTTTTTAGTTTGTTCCAATTAGTTATCCGTGGCGTTATTCTTATAAAAGTATACTTACAAAAACACATCGTGTTTGGCCTGGGGTCTTGTGCTTGCCCACCTCTGATGTATGGATTTCCTTATATATTCCGAACATGAGTACTTTTTAAAAGCAAATATCTTCCACCAGGGGGTGGTTTCTGTTTTTACTGAAGGTATTATATTTTTGATGAATAGAATTCCTATGTTAATTATTGTTTTCTAAACAGCAAATAAGACGGTGCTGAAACCTAATATCTCCCTGGGCTCATTTTCCATTTATCATAAACGCGCTCAGACCTCCTGAAGTCAACGGGGAGGGGACCTAATAAATAGGTACCAGGGAGGGAATTCCACGGTGCTCTAGGATAGACAAGTAGAAGCTACGGAAAGAGGAGAGGAGGGCTGTAAGTGGCTGTCCCGTGCCCCACGCCAGAGCATGCTCTCCGCCAAGGAGAGGGACCTGCGAGGGACTCTTTCCCCCATGGGGACACTGGAACACTCACCTGGTTTGATGGGCTGCCTGTTTGAGAAGGTCAGAGGCGCAACAAGGAATTTGGTCTCTGCAACCGGCACCCAGTGGTGGAGAATTTTCACTGTCCAGACCCCGGGCCTCAGGGGCAAGTTCAAAGGGGGCTTGTAGTGGGTGAACTCAGCGGTGGACTCGATCAGGATGTCGTAGGTGGCTGCGATGACATTGACAGGATCCACCCAGATGACGGTCACGGTCACGTTGGGTCCCTTCCCCCACTTCTGCATTCCCACTGGCTCGTCCATGGGCCCCAGGAGACTCCCAAAGTTGCGGAACAGCCGCTCCTTGGCGTCCCAGTCAGTGCCGACCTGGAACGGGAGAGAGAGTCCTGAGGCCGCTGGTGACCCAGGGGGCTGGGTCCCAGAAGGACCTAGCATCCTGCTTGGTAGGTTCCATGGACCCATTTCAGACGAGGAGACCGAAGCTCTGAGTAAGTCACCTACTCCAGCCTGCACAGCTGGCCAGCAGAAGACCTGGGATGTGAGCCCTGCCAGGGGATCCCAGGGCCTGCGGTCCTCTCATGAAACTTTGGGGCCCACTGTGCTCCGTACATGGAATGTGCTTTGAAATCAATCCCCCCAAACAGGCACTAAACACAGGCATGAATGAATACCCACTTTCAGGCCATTCCCCAAACTCACATCAAGCCACTCCACGGGTGTGGCTGGTTTCCCCTGGGTGGTGAGTTTTCCAAACTGCAGGCAGCCAGTTCGTGTAGTGTGCCAGAGGGGAACCGGGGGCTTCGGAGCCCCCCTAGCCTGGCCTGCCCTCCGCCTCCACCTCCCTATAGCTGGGGTCAGTCACCTCCCAGCACAGCTGGCCCTTCACTTCCAATGTCGCCTCTCACCCTCCCTGACCCCCAGATCTAGAATGGCCCTCGGTCATTGTCACTGCCGCTGCTTATCTGCTGAGCATGACCTGGCAGCGGCTGGGTCATTCGTTCCCACCCCTTGTACCAGAGGCCCCCTGTGAACAGCCTTCCTTATTTGGCTCTCTGTACTTTCTTGGTGCCTATTATATCACTGGGCTCAGCACACAGCAAGCGCTTAAGCAATGTCTGTCTGATCGAGTGAATGACTTGACAAGAACACGGACAACTGCATTGATGGCCAGCCCTGAACTCCGCGGCTATTTCAGATCACATTAAATGAGGGGTTTGCTGACTTGGAAAAAAAAAAGTGTCAGTCTCCCTGGTGAGGATCCATCCGCCCACGGCACCGAGGTACGTTGGTGGCAGAGGACCAGCAAGCACCCCAGCGTCTGCGCGTGTCGCAGGTCGAGGGGGAGATGTGCAGGGACGCCCCCTCCTGGAGAAGAGCTCGGGTGCCAACAGGGGCTGACCGAGGTCCTCCTTGGCCTTGCCTGGAGTCACTGTCCACTCTCCACCCAGGACACGGAGCTGGGCGGCCAGTACACACGGAGGGCTTAAGGCACCAGGGGACCGTCCGGGGTATCCATTCCTCCCGTGTTCCCGAATCCAGAAAGGGGAGGGCCTGGCGGTGTCCTCTAGCTCAGAGGTACGTGACGTGCCACGGTCAGAAGCGCAGGGTCCGCCAGTGTGGCACCGGAGGCTGCAGTTCTCCCGATGCTCTCAGGGCCCCGACCCTTCACTCACTCACCCGCACACTCAGGCCAGGAGCCCCCACCCACTGGGTGGCTGGCGCGCACGCAGGGTCAGTGCAGCTTTCCACCGGCTTCCGTGGGCCAGAGGCGAACTTGAGCTGGGGGGAGGGGCGGGGGGACGTCCCCTCCCAGACTTGAGAAAGCCCCACCCCTCGCTGGTCTGGCCAGGGCCTGCCCCGCCCCCTCTCCTCCCTGGCCCTCACCCCAGGCCCTGTGCAGGGCTCTCGGCCTCTTAGCCAGGGTCCTAGGGCTCTCCGAGGCACAGGCTTCCTATCCTGCCGGTTCCAGCTCCAGAATCCAGACAGCTCCCAAGAGAGCCCCGCAGAGTGCAGGAGACCCTCCCATCTGCCTGTCAATCACCAGTCTTCAGTCCATCTCCTCCCTATCGATTATCTATTTCTCATCTATACATCTCACGTGTATGTCTACCTTATCTATTATCCATCTGCCTATCCGCAATCAATCAATCATACCACTGTCCATTATGGCTGGGCTTTGAACTCGAATGCATGCCGAATGGACAGGGCTGGGGACCGGGCTTCCCTGGGCACCCGGGCTCTCCACGCCGACCTTCCAACAGACTAAAGGATAAACTGTCACAGAACCACCTCGAGATCACACACGGGAAGGGATCTGTGATCCGACAGGGGCGGTGGGGACCCTGGAGAGCACTGTCCCCGGCTCACCACAGAAATGGAAATGAACCGTCGTCTGAAATCTGGGTTCCAAAGCCAAGAGAAGGCAGGCAGGTGCTGGGGAGCAGCTGACTAAATCTCTGCGTCTTGCTTCTAGGTTGAGCAGGGGGCCGGGGTCAGTCTGAGATGGAGCCCACTCTGGCCCCATCCGCTGTGACCTCTGAGATCGAGTCAGCCTCAGTGTGGAAATCCACAGCCATTCCCTGCCAAAGGACCGACTGCCCCAATTTAAACACGGGTTCAAGTTCAGACCTAACATGCTGTTCCCCAGCTTCCAATCCCAATCCAAAGCTCCCCATCTGGACCTTTCCAGGGCCTACAAGACCCTGTTGCCTCTTGAGGCCTGGCTTCTGCCATTCTCCCCCTCACTGTGCTCTGGCCACACTGGCCTGGCTGCCCGTGGGGTATGCCACACTCCTTCTGAACCTCAGGGCCTTTGTACATGCTCTTTCCCCTCTTTCTGGTGCCAGGACCATTCCAGATCTGCCCATCTGAGAATCTCCTTTACAGATTTCAGCTCTACATTTTTCTCTTTTGAAGAGCCTTGTGGAATGAACCACCCTCTGGGAGGTGATCTCCATCAACCTCCCAAGTCCTCAGCAGTCCCACGAATGAAGTCTTATTTTATCTGTGACACTTGTCATTAGCTGAGCAGTTTCTGTCCTTTTATTCTCTCACTCGCTGGCTGTCTGCCCCACTAGACTGCATTTTATGACAATAGGGGCCTCATCTGTCTGGCTCACTGCTGTCCCTCGGGAGTCTAGCACGCTGCTGCTGGTGGCCTGGAGAAACATTAGGCATCTCTTCTCCAAGCCAACAGCATGGGATTCTCATGGACTGGAGAAATGTGACACTGGCCACCCGCAACAAGCCAGACCTGGACACCAGGAAAGGCCCCAGTGCTACTGCCAGGGAGCCTCTCGGCAGCCCTCCGAGTGGCTATGAGTTCTGCCCTTCCTTCTCATGCGGTTTTATGTCTATGCTGTTAAAAATAAGCAAGACTAAGAGGGCCGGGCTGTAGCTCAGGGGTGGAGCACTCGCTGAGCA
This sequence comes from Marmota flaviventris, assembly GCF_047511675.1. Classification (NCBI taxonomy): domain Eukaryota; kingdom Metazoa; phylum Chordata; class Mammalia; order Rodentia; family Sciuridae; genus Marmota; species Marmota flaviventris. The sequence continues at coordinate 12,550,026 of NC_092516.1, read as the reverse complement.
TGTGCAAGGCCCCAGGTTTTATCCCGAGTACTGCAAAAAAATTTAAAAATACAACAAAACATAAATAACGCTAGAAAACTTTCAAAATTCAAGATTCGGACTTCATGGGTCCCATGCCGTTATTTCTGCCAGTGATCTTGGTGGTTCCTCTCCAACGCTACCAGACCTACCCAGGAACCCTTGCAGATCACGAGCCGTGGAGTGGCCAACATCGTTTGTCACTGCCGGAGGGACCTAGTCATCCAACCACAGGCTGATAAACAGGGAGAGTCCAGACGCCAGGCATCCATCTCTTTAATGGGACGTTAATGTCTTCAATGGGCCACGTGGGCCCCCAGCACAGGATCCAACTGGGGCAGCGTTTAATTACCCCCTGACTCACCAGTAATTTATTATGTTCAAATCCAGCCAATCCATTTGGAGCCTTAGTTGAAAATGTGGGCCTAACAAGAAAGTCACCCGTGCCTGTTTGACATGGGGACACACTGAGAGGGGGACGGGACAGCAAGGCACGGCCACAGTGGGCTGGGGGAGGACCAGGAGGTGAGACCCCACCTCCATCACACCCCAGTCCTTCAGGCTCTTCGTATTCTAGAATCAGATTCTTCATCCTTAACCCCATGGCCAGGGTCCTGCACCCGCCTGAGCTGCGTACTGACCTGGGGAGGGCAGACGTCGGATGCTGGGGTTCCCGGGGTCACACCACCCTCCCTTCCAGCATCACTACTCACGGGGCTTTGGCCCATTCCTTCAGAAATCACAGTCAGCATCTGTAAGTGGCTGGCGCTCTCCTACAGATGATGTACGTGGGGACACGGCAGGGAACAGGAGGGTAGCGGATCGGCTCTCTTGTGGACAATCAATAAATGATCTGATAAATCAATAAGGAGCTTCACCTGGCAAATACCAAGAGAGGTACAGTTCCACAGGGAGGAGTCGGGTGGGTAATGTAGCCACTGCGGCATGAGGAGGTGGCCAGGGGAGGCCATTCTGAGGGGACACTGTTTGGATCTAGATTGGAATGACTGAGAAAGAAACGTGGCAACCCCTGGGACTGTGTTCAAGGCTGGGGATGAGCCTGAGCCAAGTCTGAGGCCAGAACAAGTGTGGTGTGTTTGGCAAAGGCACAGAAGCGTGAGCAGGGAGGAGAGCAGCACTGGCCAGGGCTGGACAAGAAAACAGGCTGGGCCCCATGGGGCCTTCTGGGCCTGGAGGCAGGGCCGGGGGTGAGGGTGGTGCTGGTGAACCCGCTTCCCCAGCCGGAGAAGTAACTAAAGGCTGATGCTGTTGTGGGAGGGGAGACTGCATTTTATGGACCCATGATCCATGCATCAGTCCATCTGTCCATGCCTCGGCCATCCATCCATCCATCCACCATCCATCTACTCATCTATCCATCTATCCATTCATCCATCCATCTACCCACCCACCCACCCATCTATCATCCATTCATCCTTCCACCCATCCATCTATACATCCATTAATTCACCATCCATCTACTCATCCATGCATCCATCTATCCATTCACCATCCACCATCCATTATTCATCCATCCATCCACCCACCCACCCATCCATCCATCATCATCATCCTTCCACCCATCCACCCATCCATCCCCCATCTATCTATCCATCCATCCACCATCCATGTACTCACCCATCCACCCACCATCCATCTACTCATCCATGCATCCATCTATTCATTCACCATCCACCATCCATTATTCATCCATTCATCCACCCACCAGCATCATTCATCCTTCCACCTATCCATCCATCCATCCCCCATCTATCCATCCATCCATCCCCCATCCATGTACTCATCCATTCATCTATCCACCATCCATCCATCCTTCTACCCATCCATCCATCCATCCCCCCATCCATCCATCCACCATCCATGTACTCATCCATCCATCCATCTACCCATCTATCCATCCATCCACCATCCATCCATCCATACACCCCATACACCTCATCTATCCATCCTCCCACCTGCCCATCCATCCACTCACCAACCCATCCATCCATTCATCCTTTCATCCATCCACCCATCCATCCATCCATCCATCCATCTACTTATCTATCCATCCATCCATCCACCCATCCATCCACTACTGTAGCCAAAGACTGATCTAGTGCTCACTTGAAGTCATTCCTGTGCTAGGACCTGGGGTGACATAAACACAATTAAACATAGTGTCTGTGACCAGAGACCTGGGATCAACTTCGAGCTCTTCCACTTCCTAGCTACGATCCAGAAAACCACTGGATCTCCATCTGCCTGAATTCCCCGTCTGTAAGATGGTGTTCATGGGACTGTGTCCTTAGGAAGCTGGTTTGTTACTGGCGTCCTATGAACACAGGTTTAGAAGGAGTCCCTGGCTAGGACGAAACAAAGTCCCTGGCTCCAGTGTTTGGGGGCTGCACAGTCTCACAGATGTGAGCTCATCTCTAGGGTCTGCAAATCCATTCCTCCTCCCTCTCCAGCTGCAAGCATCCAAATGGGGCAGAGCTCCCGGCCAGCGGGGGCTGCCAAACCCCCAGGGTGACCGCGTCTGGCCTCTTACCTCAGAGAACTGAAGCCTCCCGAAGTCGCTGGGGGGGCTTGCGATCTTGAAGACTTTCTTTGGCATCACCCACGTCTCCAGGGTCTCGAGTTTGCTCACGGCCAGATTGGTAGCATGGTGCTTGACCAGAAAGCCCTGGAAGCGGTCAGCGAGGAAGTAGAGGTGGACAGATGCTGGGTGGCCCATCGGGTAGTACCTGAAAACACAGGCGATCGTGGGCCAGGGCCGGAGCCCTGTGGCATCCTCCCAACCCCCGCCACCCGAGCCTTAGAGCCTGTTCCTGAAATAGACGCCATTTACCCAGCACTTGCCGGGTTATTCGCGCCAGTCTGGAAGCTGCTCCCTGTGCAGCTATGATCTCAGTGACTATGAATAACTTTTTTGCTGAGTTATAAATGTGAAACGTGCTGACTACAGGGAAGTCAGATCAAGAAAATAAAATTACTACTTTTGATGCCTCTTCCCATAAATAACGTCGATTCCGATATTTACTGAGTCCTTGGTGCTGGGGCTGGGAGCGGCAGTGGTGTGCAAACACGACTCCTCATGCATTTCCCTGCAGCCCACTCTTCTATGCATATATTTGCATAAATATTGCATCATGGAGATTTAATGTACACACTGGCTGTATCCTGCTTTGGCTCCACAGGATTTCCTGAGCATTTTTTTTCTTTTCTTTTTTAAAGTCTCTGAAAACAAGAATGTGTACGTGTGTCATGTGATGCAAAGGTTTTCACTGGGTGGAGCACAGATTTTAAAGTCAGTCCCCATTGATGAGCCACAATTTTTTTTTCTATTCCAAATAAAGCTGCATTCGTCATTCTTGAGCCAAAAAAAAAAAAAAATATATCATGCTTTGGAACCTCTCTGTCTGTCTGTCTCTCTCTCTCTCTCCATCTCAAGGGTCTGAACTTTATCAGAAATACCAATTTGTACCCTCATTGTTTCTTGCCCCCGATGCTGTGCTGCTTCTTTAAAAATTATTGCCACTCTGAGACTCATATGCATGCAAATGCATACACAAGCTTGCAGAAGTAGTTTGTTTAAAAACACACATCTTTGATCCGCTGAGGCCCGCTGGCTGGAGGGCTCAGGGAAGCTACTAAGCAGAGATGCCCAGAGGATGGGAGGGAGCAGGGAGCAGAGATGGGCCACGCTCGGGCGGCTCGGCTCCCAGTCCTTCCCTCCTACTTGGACAGAATAAAGCTACTGCTCCTGCAACGTTTAAATTGCACGGCACGAGGAGGATGCTGGTGGCTTCTTAATAACAGCAGTCCACAAATCACTGTCCCCGCTCGGCTAAATGCAGGCTTGCCTCGGGTTCCGATCTGGAGTTTTAAGTCTTTATGTCCAATGATGGCGGCGGGGGAGGGGGGGGGGAGCCGCCTTCCTGTGTGGATGCTGCTCCTGAAATCACCACCTTGTTCCTGGGATGCCTCTGGGTTTGCACAAGCAACCTGCGTGCCCTTTGGACGCTGGGTGTCCGTGGCTCATGCCAGCTTCAGGTGCAGATACTGGGAGGCGAAGGCTGCAGCCAAGTCTAGGCAGGAGCTTCTAAGAGGATGGGAATAGTTTATATCTGCTCTGTCCAATATGGTAGCCGCTGGCCACGTGGGATGACTGAGCACTGGAAATAGGGCTAGTTGTCACTGAGGACATGCATTTTTAATTTTATATGATTTTTTGGGGGGGCAGAGTACCACGGATTGGACTCAGGGGCACTAAACCACTGAGCCCCACCCCCAGCCCTATTTTGCATTTTATTTAGACACAGGGTCTCACTGAGTTGCTTGGTGCCTCGCTGTTGCTGAGGCTGGCTTTGAACTCGCCATCCTCCTGCCTCAGCCTCCCGAGCTGCTGGGATGACAGGCGTGCGCCACTGCACCTGCCTAATTTGATTTGATTTCAGTGTAAACAGTCACTGTGGCTCTGACTCCGTAATGGGCGGCACAGATGGAGCCCTGGAAGTCTGTGGTCACCTGCACCAGTGTCCCAAAGGCCCCTCAGCCTCTTGTGTCCAGGTAACTTTGCCGGCTTCCTTGCACCAGGGGGGCAGGCCACTTTCTCACCTCTTGAGTTTGCTTTGGCAGGTGGCGGGAGGAGTGTCAGGCCTGTCCCCAGCCAAGCCTCCTGAAGTCTCCTGTGCTTCCCTGCTCTCGAGTGACCACCGCGAGAGCGCGCCTGAGCTAGCCTGCTGGAGGGAACACAGTGGGAACACAGCCACTGCAGGTGTCCCAGCCGAGGCCGGCCCGGGTCAATCAGCCAGTGATTCCCAGCCAAGAGCCACAGAGCCGCCCTACTGACACGGAGCCGACTGAGGACGCAGGAGTGTGTCCAGCCCCGGTCAGGGAATCTGCCAGGCTGATCCACAGACCAGAGCTCCAGGAAATGCTCATCTCTGCAGGACCACTTGTTCACGTTGCTGCTGTTTAAGCCATGAGCGTGCACGGTCAGAGCTTGTTCCGGAAGGTGGGGGGCCGTGGAGGGAGGGAGAAAGGCAGGAGGGCTTTGCCTTGGGGGTCAGAAGAAGGAAGTGTTTGCAGAAGAGAGTGGTCGCCCGTGTTGAGCGCTGATCAAGGTCAAGAGAGCCATCAAGGTCGGGTTCCCTACACACCTGGGCAGCTCTCCCACTCCTCCCTCCCCTTCTTTCTACCATGGAACCCTCTTGTCTCCACCTGAATCCCCTGTCCACTCCACTCCCCTCTGGCACCGCCAGAACCCTCGTCCAAGCCACCGTCCTTCCCCACGGGGAGTGATGCAGGGACTTCCTCAACGGATCTCGTTTTACTTTTGTGTGCTACAACCTATTCTCACGGAAGTCACCTCCCTCACCCCCTGCTAGACGCCCCAAGTGGTGCGCTTAATGCTTGCGGTGGCAGCCAGACTTCTTACCTGGGCTATGAAGCCCTGCCTCTTTCTCTAGCCTTGGTTTGCTTCTCTCTGTCCCAAATCTACCACCTTCGAGCCACTGGCAGCTTATTTTGAATTTTTGAACAGAAGTTCCTTCTGCCTCAGGGCCTTTGCACAGGATATCCTGTCTGCTGGGGAAGCTCTCCTGCTGTTTAGTGCGCGGCTGGCTCTGTCTTACATGATGGAGAGATCGTCCTTGTCTGAGGAACCCTAAGTCACTAACTCTTCACTGTCTCGTGACTATTTTCACTCTCGGCAGAACAGCTATTTATTTCTATTTATGTGTGTTTTGCAGGATGGAACTCAGAGCTTTGCACATGCCAGGAAAGTGCTCTACTGCTGAGCTACCTCCCCCTCCTGGAGGGTTTATTCCAATTGATTTGCTCCTGTTTGCTGGTGCTGGGGATCTGTCTGTCTTCGACTGGAATGTGAAGGGTTTAGCTCAGGGGCCTGGTCTGTGGGAGCCAGTGCCTAACCCAGAGCCTGGCCCAAGGTGAGACCTAGAAAGGTTTCTCTAGAACCTTCTGAGGTACATCTAGGGAACAGGTGACCCGAAAGAGAGCACAAAGCTCTGCGGGGCCTCTTCACCATATTTGGTACTTAGGTAATTAAAAAGGTGAGTTTTCTAAGAGAAGAGTCAAAATCAAGAGGCCCATAGGGTACCACAGACGCATGCGTTTGGCCCAAGGTATTTTACTCCCCTTATTTAATTAGGAGAGTGACATAAAAGCTGGTTTGTTTTGATTTCCCTTGAAAATTCAGGAGACTTCTTCACAGCTCCAACTCTGCATTGCAGCCGACTGTATGGAGCACAGGTGCGGGAGGTGGGTGGGTCAGCCTGCCCTGGGGGGGGCCACACTGACTGGCCCGGGCTGCCTGCCTGTCCCCCTGGAGGGCATGAGTGTGAGGACCTGTCATAAAATCCGACATGCTGATTCCTGGGGATGGATCATGAGTGTCTTCATTTTCTTCTTCTCTTAATGTTTGAATCTGCCAGTTCACACATTCCCGCAGGGTCTGCCGGGCCCATGCGTTACGTTATGATGAGAATAAAATCAACAGGCCTCACTCTGGACACACCCAAGGTGCACAGATGCCCGGATGCAGGAGGATGGGTTTTGCTCACTGTTTCCCGGGTAGTGATCCGTCCTCCTCTGCCCCCGGGGATGAGGGTCTTTTGTCCTGATTCATTCGCAGGCTCCTCTTCATAAACACAGGGCTTTGCCCACCGCGGGGCCCAATGGTTCCATCAAAATAAAAAATGAGGTAGAAGCCGAAGGGTTCCAGGCCCCAGGCAGCTCTGTGGCTCCCTTCATCCCAGAGCACGCACCGGGTGGACATCTCAACGACGCTCAATAAATCGGGGTGTCTTCTGCAATGTCCCATCGGGTGGCTTATCTTGTACATTCTAGGAAGCTCCTGACTAAAACTGCTCCTGGGTGACTCTTGACTCCCAGGGGTGCCGCACAGCACTGGGCACCGGGGATCCATTCTGTGGCTCAGAGATCTAGACTCTGCGCCAGGCTTGCTGGAGGGGAAGTCACGGTCTCCGTGACCTTGAGCCAGGGCACTGTGGTCCTGCAGCCACACACAATGGGGACGTTGGAAGTGAAGTCCCCGAACTTGCTGCTCTGGAGAGGTGTGTGTGTGGGGGTGGGGCTATCATCCAAAGCTCTTATAAAAGCTTCCCAGGGGAGGTGGCACCTGGGTGGCTCTGATGACTGGGCAAAGGTCGGCAATGCAGTGACGGTGGGGTCACTGAGATAGCCGTGAGTGGTTCATGTAGCCAGTGACCACACAGCAGGGTCAGCTGACCAGTTTCCACCTCTTGATATAATGGCACCTAGAACAGCAGCCAGGAACAGGACTGAGCGTTTCCTATGTGAAACTGTCGACCTAAGACAATATGCTATCGCTCATGAGGTTGGTTGTCAATCATTTTCTACTTTAAACGTCACAATACCATCTGGGGAATGATGATGAGGATTCTCATTGTACAGAAGAAGAAACTGAGGGTCAGAGAGGTTCATGACTTGCCCGAGGTCAACAGCTAGGAAAGAGAGTTGAGTTCACAGTGCAGGTCCTGGGCTCCTAACCCACGCTGGTCTCCCTTTAAACCAAACCCCACAGGGAGACAGAAAGGAGAGGGAAGGCTCAGAGAAATAAGGCGGGAATGGAAATGGCGGCAGGTTGGCAGAAGCAGACAGGAACCCTGTGTGTACTGTCAGGGTTTAGGGGACAGAATAGTCCCTTTCCTCCCTCCCCGAGAAAAGGGGAGGGCGGGGCAAAGAGGAAGGAGCCGAGACAAGGGATGGAGGCTCAGTGTACATTTTTGTTGTTGCTACGCTGTTCAAAGGAGGCTGGAGGAGGAGGAGAACAAGGGCAGGAGAGCATCGGAGACAGAGACAGAAATTCGAACATTTGAGGCCGAAGCCACAGGACGTCTGAGGTTTGCTTCAAACTCCTCTGGGAGGAGGCAAGAAGGAGACTCAGGTGCCTTCAGGCTGCGGAGCTGGTTGGTTACCCGCTGGGGCTGACAGAGAGGAGCACGGGGTCCCACTCTCCTATTTTGTGCATGACCCACACTTTCCATCATGAAAAGTACAAAAAAAATTGTATTTTGTCACGGTGACCTTCCATTCAAGACGAACACAATGTGGACATAAAGCTTCCCTCTAAGGTACACAGAGGAGAGGACCCAAGGCCACCAACAGTCAACTTAGACCAGCATCCTGACAAAGGGAAAGGTAAGCAGGGAGGGTGGCTCAGCTGGAAAGCCCCCCAGGCTGCAGAGATCACCGGGGGACAAAGGAAAGTTGAAGTGCGGGGTGGGGGTGCAGCCCTGGAAGAGGGGGTACCCCGATCTGCAGCTTGGGGCTTCCACTCCCACACCCCAGTACCCCCCCAACCTCCGGCACCCCGAGACCCAGCCACCCCAGCACCCCCAGCGCCCAGCACCGGCCACTCACCGGCAGCTATTCTCGCCGTCCGTGTGCAGCGAGGCCTCGGCCCTGCGCAGCCCCAGGCGGGCGAAGGCGTGGTACAGCGACAGCGCCACGTCGCTCAGGCTGTGGACGCCGTCGGGCTCCTCGTACACGTTCTCCCAGTAGGCGCGCAGGCCCGGGGTGCCCGCCGGGTAGTTCCCGTACAGGTAGTAGTCCAGCTGCCCGATGATCTCCTGGTTCACCACCGCCTCGAACTTGCGCGCAAAGAAGGTGGGCCGCGCCGTCTGCTGCGCTCGGAGAGGAAGGGAGAAAACCGCATCAGCCCGCGACTGCGGGGACCTCAGGCTGCACCCCGCGGTCAGGAGCAGGGCTGGCCTAAGCCCCAGCTCTGACACGGCATGGCCTCCCTGGTCTCGGTTTCCTCATCTGGAACATGGGTCAGAATGGAGCGTGAGAGGGGCTGGGCAAAGCCATCCAGGTAGAGAAGACGCAGACTAGATTGCTCTCTCGAGCGCACCCTGCACAAAAACCACCTCCAAACAGATCAAAGAGCTTCCTGCAAGACCTGAGGAGCTGAAACCACCCAAGGAAAACAGGGGAACGCTTCAAGATATCGGCACAGCGACAATTTCCTGAACAGGACTCCAGCAACTCAGGCAACAGGAGGGAAAATTGACAAATGGGATTACCTGGAATTATAAAGCTTGCGCCCTGCGAAGAAAACAGTCAACAGAGCGAAGACTCAGATACAGAAAGGGAGAGGAATCTGTGCCAGCCATTCATCTGATGGAGGATGAACGTCCAGGATATACGAATAACCCCCCAAAGATAACAAGGGAACAAAGCAGCCAGCCAATAACTGGGCAGCCCATCTGAAGGGACGCTTCTCGAAAGCGGAAATACAAATGGCCAATACATACATGAGGACACTCTCAACACCCAGAGCCAACAGGGAAATGCTAATTAAAACTTCACCAGAGATGCCATCTCACCCCAGGGCAAAGGGCTACTATCAAGACAAAACCCCAAACCAACACATAACAAAGGCCGGCCTAGGATGTGGGGGAAAAGTAACACTTCCCTGCAAAAAAAGTAACACGTGCCCTGGGGGGTAAAACATCTATGAAAAATCGAAAAACAGATCCACAATTGGAGCTACTTCTGGGGACACTCCTGAAGGAAAGGAAGTTGGTTAGCAAGAGACACCTGTAGACTGCGTTTACTATGTCACTCTCACAACGGCCAAGGTATGACTCAGCCTAGATGCCCATCAACTGATGAATGGGTAAAAAAAAAATGTATATAGACACCATAGAATTTTATTTGACCATTAATAATGTTAATGCAAATGTCATTTGCACAAAAATGGATGGAACCAGCGGCCATCATGTTGAATAAAATCAGCCAGACAGGGAAAGTTTAAGTAGCGCGTGTTTTCTCTCATATGTGGAAACGAAAAGGTATAACTAGAAAAGACAGGATCAACTATTAGGGATAAAGAAGGGGGGCTGGGGGGCGTGGGGGAGGGGAGGGCCAGGGGGTTATTAGGGACATGCATTATGGAACCGTCACATTGAAACCCATTCATCTGTCTAATTAATGACTGAGCAATCATCATAAAATAAAGTTTAAAAAAGAAGGAGGATGCGCACCCTGAATGAATGGGTTAATATGGGCAAAGCAATGACGGACACTTAGTATGTATCATTTCAGTGACTGTTAAATAAATTCAATCCTGGATGTTTCTGGCTGGGCTGGAGCTCAGAAATCATTTAGCTGAGGTCACAGACCAGTTGTCCAGGGCAAATACCGCCTGCAGATGTATTTCAGTTGCCCAACAGAACATTTTAAAATTGAATTAGCTGGCAGCATTTAAAAAGGCGAGATTCATGGAAACAGAAAACAGCATTAGACCCGCAGCCTCAGGCCCACGTCCCACATGGGAGCAACCAGCGAGCGCGGAATGGACACGGGGCTCCTCAGCCTGCCACAGTCCCCACCACTCCCTAGTGCCTCCCTGGCACTTGGACTGCCTTGCAGACTCACAAGGCACGCTCCAGAGTCACGGATCAGGACCTTCAGGAGTGGGGCTGAGAGACTGTATTTTAATGTCTCCAAAAGAAAAGTTGAGAGTGAGGGCCACTGATGTAAACTGAGCCCTCGATGACACAGGCCCAGAGAGGGGCAGGGACTCTATCCAAGGACACACAGCCCATCAGTAGAAGATGCAGGGTCAAGGGTTAAAAAGAACACTGAGTACCTGCTGTCTACCAGCCTCGAGACCCGTCTAGGGCCGAGATTGGCAAACATTTTCAAGAAAGGGTCAGAGAGTAGATGCACACAGCTTTGAAAACGCTCACTCTGCCTTTGCAGCATCGAAACAGCCAGGGGCAAAACTGTCGATCATGGGCGTGGCTGTGAGCCAGGGAAACTTCTTCTTGGCCAGGGCTGAGCTCAGATGCCCCCTGGAGGGGGTGGGGTTGCTGCAGTTGGCTGACCCTTGGTCTAGGGCTGCAGAAGCAAATAAAAAATAGCCCTGTCCCTCGAGGACCTAACTTTGGGTCTAGCACGGCTGTGCATGAATAGCGACAATAATGATGACAGTGACCAGTAAGCACGTCCTACAGGCAGGCGCTGCATCGATGTCCCAGCCTCGAATCCCCCCAGTGACTCAGCCGGCCAGGTGTTTCAGATGAGGACACTGGAGCACAGGGAGCCAACTCGTAAGGCTTGTCCCCAGGTCCAGTGTCTCCAGAACCTCGTCACTCTACGATCGAGCTGATTGAGTCAGCTGGTGACCACCCCCCAACTCCCCCTGGCCCCGGCTTCCTCATCCTTAAAATGGGTACAGCCACATGGGTTTTCAGCCAGGCCGTCAGCTGCTCTGGCTACGTGACCGTCATGACCGCTTCCGCTTGCAACTGGGGGCCTGTCTCCCCGGGGGCCCGTCAGCCTTCATTTTCCGGAGGGAGAAGACCAGTCTTAGCGTCTGGACAGGCTTCTTTCTCCTCCTGCCATTCTCTGGCCACAGCCTGCTCTCGGGAAAGGGCACATTTCTATATTTATCGTCCTCTTTGAACAAGAACTCCGAGCTCCTCACGGGCAGCTGTTCCTTGGCTCTACGGTGGATCTTTGTTTACTGGGAAAGACAGAGCTGGGTGCTCGCTGAGCCAGCCAGGCTTCATCAGGGACCACAGTGGCCCCGGACGCGGGGGCTGGGGGAGCGGAGCCCGGGGCCACCTTCTCAGATGGTGATGGTTCTCTGCAGCCAGGGCAGCGGCAGGTCCTTTCTGCACGGACAGAGTCAGGACATCATCCGGGTTCCTGCCTAATTAACCAGGGTTTGAGGACGTCCCTGGCACAGGCAGATCGACATGAGAGCACCCAGGTCACCAGGGACCTTTCCAGGGGTCCCCGCTGGTCCTTGGGAGGTGTGGAGCACCCTGAGCCTCTGCATTCTGAGCTGCTGGTGATGGCAGTGCCCGGGGGCCGCCGCCCTGCTCTGAGGAGCCAGGCAGGCAGGGCGTGTCCTCCCCTGGACACTTCAGCAGGGACACCTTGGCTGGCTTACAGCCTGGCTCTCTTCTATCAATTGTCCCCATGGTCCCTCCAAATTGGCAGTTTGGGAAGCCCCAAGCCATCACCACGGGGTGGCTCTAGGGACTTCGGTCTGGTTTGGTTGAACATTTCATGGTGCTCGGTTTGTGCAGGCTGCAGCTTGGGCTTGGCTGTGGTCTGAGGGAGGGGAGGAAGAAGCTGCAGAGCCCTGTCCCTTCCTGGCCACACTTCCCGGCCACGCTTCCCAGCCACACCAGGGATGGGAAGAGCTTCCCCTGGGCAGGAGTGGAGCTGAGGAGCCCTCCCCCAGGCTCATAGCAAGCAGAAGAGCAGTGACCTCCCTCCTGCCTCTGACGTCCCCAGAACTGTAAATTGCTAGGCTGCGCGGAGACAGCTGTGAAGGTAATGACATTTCTACCTCTCGTTACTCCTTCAAGTTCATGGAGCAGGGTGGTTTCCAAACCTGGCCACGCGTCAGATTTTTCCAAAGTGTGATACCACAGAGACACACGTTTGTGGACCTCGGTGGAGAGTGGCGGTTCTCAAGCAGGGGCGAGTTTGGCTCCAGGGGACATGTGGCAATGTTTGGAGGCATTTGGGGACTGTCACAGCTGGAAGGTACATCTAGTGTGTGGAGGAGGCCAAGGACGGCTGCTAAACACCCCCAGGGTACAACGCAGAAGGATCCAGGCACAGTGTCAAGCCTGCCTTAAAACTCTGCCCTCTGTAAGTTCAAGTTCGTGTTCAGAGATACGTTTTTAATAACCTTCCAGGGCATTGTGCCCGAAAGGTAGTGCAGAGAAGAGGACAAGAACGGCCCCTGGGGACAGATACCGTGGGCTGTCTGACCTTGGATAAGGGTTTTGATGTTTCTGTGCCTCAGTTTGTCTCAGAAGGAATCCTACATGTGTTTTGCGGGGTTTAATGAGTCGATTCATCAGAATGGTTAGACCAGCCCCCGTATGCAGTAAGTGCTCAGTTAGTGCTGGCTCTTTTCTTGAAGGGGTTGCTGTGACCAGCAGTCCCAGGGCAGGTCATGGAGGGGTGGGGCGGCCTCGGGGCTCCTTGGAGGCCTCAGAGGTCGCTGGTGGGCAGGGTCTGGGGTCTGGGCGGGGCTCACCTGGAAATGGTGGTGGTTGTGGGCGGGGTCTGGGGTCTGGGCGGGGCTCACCTGGAAGCGGTGGTGGTGGTGGGCGGGGTCTGGGGTCTGGGCGGGGCTCACCTGGAAGCGGTGGAAGTCCTGGGGCTTGAAGTCGTTGGGGGAGCAGCCGCACCAGTCCACAATGTGCTTGTACTGGCACTTGCAGCCCAGCTTGCGGTTCCAGTTGGTGACCCGCAGGTTGTTGTCCACCATGGTGTCACAGTGAGGGCTGTTCTCCAGGACCGTGTGGAAGAAGGACTGTGGGGAGACAGGAGCCCAGCTCAGCCCTCCCCGGCCTCCCCCAGGTGGGCTCCCGAGGCCCTCCAGCGGCAAGGAGCGCTCCTGGAGAGTCTTGGGGACAACTGCCAGGCCTGTCCACTCGGTGGCTGGATTCTACCTAGAAGTGTCCCCCAGCCCCAGCGCTGCCTCTCCTCCGGGTCTCCACCTGATTTCAAGACATCCCATCGCCCCAGGCATGTGCAGCGAGCTCAGCCGACAGGAAGCCTCTCAGGTACGTCAATGCAGGGGAGGGGGCAGAGGCCAGTATGGGGACAATTTTCAGGGAACCTTGAGTCAAGAGGGCTTTTTAAAGGGCCAGATTTGGATGCGACAGGCTTCAGGTCTGAGATAGCTTGGTACCAAGGACATGTGCACTGGCATTTCACCCCTGGGTGAAGGCGGTCCGACCCCGGGGTGCCATCCAGCCTAGGGTTGAAGGGCCCTGTCTTTGCCACTCAGCAGGACAACCTAAGGAAGGGCAGGATGCCTGATGTCCGTGGGGCTGAAGCAGGGGTCCTGTCTCTCTCTAGTCCTGGGTCTCCCGTCCGACCTCCTGCAATGATTCTAAGAGAGGCATCCTGGGAGTGAGGGCAGGAGAGAGGGGACATGGTGGTCAGAGCTGCTGAGACACCGAGAGAGAGAGAGAGGTAGGTAGGTGTGGGAGACAAAGGGACACTTCCCATTTCCACACTCTTTGTAACAATCCCAGCTACCAGAACGCGCTCCCCGGCTCTCTGGTCCCTAAGGGAAGCCGTTGGGCAATATGTGTCTGCCTGTCACAAGTGTATGGGCACAGCCTGCAGATTTCTTCTCAGCCAGTCCCCAGGAGGTGTCTAGGAGAAGGGAGGGCACAGCTGAGACGCAGGAATGGAAGAGGAGGGGTGCCCTGCGTGGGGGCAGCGAGGGTGCCCCCCACTCCCCCCAGCAGCTGGTGGAGGCCACCTGAGCTCTCGGAGGATCTCTTCCAAGCCGGTAGGTGGCCGTCCTTTGATGCGGAAGGACACACCCCAGAACCTGGGTTTAAGTTTGGCTCCTCTACAAGCCCACGGAGCCACCTATCCTCCATCAAGCTGAGGGCGGAGGACCCAACTGCCCGTTGCCCTGTGACCTTTTAAATCTCCCTGCAAGATAATGGATGAAGAGGGGGCCGGAGTGGAGAGAAAAGGTGCTTTTCACTGAAATAGGATTAAAAGCTGACGACTTAACACGTGTGCAGACGAGTCACGGCTGGCTCAGTGATGACAAGCTCATTGTCTCTGTGGAGTGACATGGGCAGTCAGCCCTCTCTGGAGCTGGACACTGTCCCTGCCCCCACCAGAGAAAGACTGGACCGTTTAAAAGAAAGGTCAGAGGGTCCACAGCCACAGACCCAGCTCTGGAGTTTTCTGAATGAAAGTGACGTAGGGGTCACAGGGATGAATCTAGAAGCGCTGAGCCCAGATCTACAAGGCTGATGGCCTGAGAGTGACAATACTCCTGAACTGGATCCCACCCATGTCTGGAGGGTCTGGGCTGGGCAAGTTCACACTGCAGGCCTTCCTGCCCCCTGAAGTCTGAAAAGCGGTTTCAGGATCCTGGAGCTGTTCAAATACTCCTAATGGGAAAATGCTGAGCCCTGGGCAGGTGGCCACAGGGGCTAGTGTAGGCGTCCCTGGCTGGCCGTCCCTGGGATCTCTTGTATTTCTGAGATCTGACCAATGAAGCCGACACTATTTTCTATCAGGGAGTGACAGAGCTATATTCAAAGAAGATAAAGGAATTCTTGGGTGTCAAAAAGGTGGTTACTACAGCACTGGTGACTGCAGAGGTCACTCCGAAGTCAATGTGGGTATGTCCTGAAAGGTCAAGGCTACCCAGTTGTACAGACATGCACAACATGGGGGTACGGGGGATCAATCTGGTAGATATCAGGGGTTTGTAATTTTTTCACAACATTTTCTGTAAAACAGCAATAAACTGCCTTATTCTAACAAAATCAGTACATTGGGATGTTTTTATACTCAATAGGGGCCAAATGCCCAGCGAGCGCTCCATTTTCTACCTTTTGCAGAGGCACATGCAGGATGGTGGAGACCCCGAGCGTCCAGTCCCTATAGCCTTGGTGCAAACTGGATGTGCGACCAGAGGCTCTGCCACTGCAAGGGCCCCGGGGCAGGTGCGGCTCCCTGTCCTCGGCTCAGGTTTGGGGACCAGCACTGCAGCCAGTGGCTAGAGCCCCCCCGTCCCTCCTCAACCCCGGGAAAGTTTTCCTGCGCTCACCTCCGCGGGAAGCAGCGTGTAGGCATAGAACTGTTTCATCTTGGTCACCAGATCGTCCGTGGAGAACGTCACGTACTCCACAAACTTCCGGTTCAGCAGGAACCAATCGGAGCCGCCGTCCACCGAGATGCCCTCCGGGATCCTGCGATCCCCGAGGCGCCACATGTGCGCGTCGCACTCCAGGAAGAGCCGGTCCAGGCCTTGTTTCCGGATGAACCTGGGTGAGACGAGGTGGCCCTGAGCCCAAAGGTGCCCTGGTCCACCCAGAGCCCAAATGCAAACAAACAAACAAAACCCCTCATAGCCACAGCGGGATTTTTCGGGCACATCCTGAGCTCCAGGCGCAGAACCGGGGTCAGTTTGCGTTTGCGTCTTGGCCTCGCAGGGAAGCGGGGCGCGCTGCCCGTGAGGCAGGTTCCTGGGTGGCCCCACTTCACGTCTGCGGCCACTGAGGCGCAGAGAGCTCAGGATACCTGCCCGGCACCATCGAGGCCACGAAGGTCAGCTATGCCTGCTTCCTCCCCAGAGACCTTTCAAGGAACCTGCTTGGGCCAGGCTGTCGTGGTGGACGCAGCCTGTGCCCTCATCTCAGGATGGTGCTCTCGGATGCAAGTGCTCCACCCCCGAGCCACACCCCCAGACCGCGACCGCTTCTTGATTGACACGTTATACACCCCATTGCAAAATACCAAACGTAGGATGTTTCATTGTGAACACATGAAACAAGAGATCATGGCAGGTCTAATACCTACTGTAATAATAATAATAATAATAATAATAATAATAATTATTATTATTATTATTATTATTTTGCAGTGCTGGGGATCAACCGGGGACCTTGTGCATGCCAGGCAAGCGCTCCACCTCTGAGGGACACCTGTAATTTTGCAGAAGAGCGAGCATAAGGGGTCTATGCCATCTCTGCCGTAATATGAAACACATGATTGCTGCCCGTGTCCAACTCAGCTACTGTAAGTACTGCTGCGTTTGGCATCTATGTCCAGTTAGACTTCGGAGGAAGTAAAGGTATGGCTTTGTTCCCATCCAGGCCACAGACCCCTGAGTGCTCCCCGTGAACCCCCCGATCAGGAACTTCTACTCCAGGAGGTAAATGGAGGTCTGGTCATCTCCCTTAGGACCCCGTGAAGCAGGTGGGATAGAACTGGCTTTTCCTGTTTTGTGGATGCAGAACCCAGAGCTCCTCAGGGGGCAGAGCTGCTGAGACAGGAGTGTTCACTGTGAATGTTTATGGTACACCTACTGAGTGCCAGGCACGGTGCTGGGCCCTCGTGGGGGTACTAGAGAAGCAGGGAGGGTCCCTGTACCAGGGAACTAGTCGTTAGGTTGGGCTCTTATAGCCCAGAGGTCTCCAGGCCCAGGAACCCTGCTTCTCCAGCCCGTGGAGCCCCCTCCCTCACATCCGGGAACCTGGGCTGCTCTAGTCCATCTCAGCAACGCCCCTTCTGAGCACCCTCTCCCGTTCCCCTGCCCCAGCTCCCGGTGCACACCAGCCTCTGGCGCCAGCTTTTGTTCGGGCCTGAAAATCTCCCCCCCAGCTGGGTGACTTTGGAAGGTGAGGTCTCTGGGTCTCAGCTTTCCTCTTGGCATAATTGCAAAGTTGGGCTAGATCTGGATTTGAAGTTAGATGCTGGCAGCGATTGGCCAGAAAGGAGAAACGGAAACCGTGAAGAGGCTCAGATGACCCGAGCCATGGTTCCCACCACAGAGGGGTAGAGAGTGCGCATTCCGAGAGGCACTCACAGGCCTTGAAGAAAAAGCATTTCTGGATAAATAAAACCTCTCTAGGCTGAATTCTGACCGTAGGACCCAGTCAGGATTACAGCTGGAAGTCACTGTTACACCCAGAAGTGGGTGTGGGGCAGGCGTCACCTTCCAGATGTGGACAGAGAAGCCCAGAGAAGGCTGAGGACTTTTCCAAGGATGCACAGAGGACTCAACCCCAGGGCAGAACCATCTGGAAGGCCCAGGTATCCAACCTCCTGGTCTCATTCTTACCCAGTGCATCTTCCGCATGTAAAATGAAGCGCATTAGCAAAGCCGTGTCCTTGCTGGGGAGGGACTTGGTGAGGGTTTTTCATCACGGTCACAGTATCACTGCGTGGAGACACAACTGGACTTTCAAGCAAGCCCCGAGTTTAGGAAAGGGAGATCCTACCTCGGCTCTGGCTAGTGCTGATGTTGCAATAATGCCCAGTGGGTGCACGGAACTGTGTTGCAAACTTTAGATTTTAGATGACTTGTATGAAAACTTACATGGAAATCATACTGTGAGAAAGAGGGAAGGAGGAGGAGGAGGAGGAGGAGGAGGAGGAGGAGGAGGAGGAGGGGGAAGGGCAGGATTCCTGTAGAGAAGAGAAAGAAACTTTTCTAGTAATTTGCTCCTTCCGGGGCTCAGCTTTTTAATTTCATGTTCCATTATATGGGATAATGTCATTGCCTTGCAATTTTAATGTGACGTCCCAGGCCATAATATCCAAATACAATATTCATGCAGTCATCTCCAAAATGAAATATTCATGGCATCGGGAGATTGGTCTCTTTATTTACTGAATTCAAAAGCTGATAAGCTGCAAATATAGGCTTTGGTTAATTATGAATAAATAGAGACAGCCAATTCCCCAGATCTCGGAAAAGTTTCCGGGGTCACAGGGGCTACCAAAGACTTTCTTTTGGCCCGGAAGAAGGTGGCAGAGACCCGGAGTCAGGGTACCGACCTGGAGAGGGGAATCAGTGGTCTGGGCTGGGAGAGGCTTTATTTTCCTGCCTTTTGCAGGAAACGTCCAGAACTTGGAAAGAAGGTGCTAGAGAGCAAGACAAGTCCGTAGGCATGCCCCTGGGGTGCGCCTCATAGATGCTGGCTCATGTCCCCTAGGGAGACAGCCGCAGGCCCAGTGCACAGAAGGGGACCTTTCATTTCCCATTGCCATGGCTACCTTGGGGTCAAATAGAGTGACAGGGGGCATCATGGCAGGGCAGACACCAGGCACAGGTGGTGGGTCCTTATCCTGCCTCTCACGTAAGATGAGCCCCATGAAGCCGGACAGTTCCCAGGATGAAGTGTCGTTCTCAAAGGACCTTGCAAAGTGTGATCATCGCCACCTACCAAGCAGTGGGGCGATGGTGACGTCTCTCTCCCATTCCCGGCGTCTCGGACGCTCGTTCATGCTTAACGTTTTTACCCAATCACTTCTAACTTTCTAATACAACATCCAGGTCTGGGTTCATCATCTATTTCTACTCACTAGACATGAGCCCTCAGATGGCAGAGATTTTGAATCTGTTTTTGTTCACTGCTGTGTCCCTCACACCTAGAATAGTGAGGTGAGATGCTCAAGTAATACTTATTGATGAGTGAATAGAGGGAAGGGGAACTGCTGGACCACCAACAGACACAAGTAGCCAGGTATCAGAGCCTCCTAACGCGCTCAGCAAACAAAAGAACTGAATCTCAGAGAGGTTAAGTAATTTCCCCAGAGTGGCACAGCAGCCAGTCTTGGACCTGAATCCAGGTGTGGCTGAATCCAGCGCAAACTCCTAACGACCCTGCCATCCTTCCCTGTCCCCATTCGCCAGGGTCCCTCCAATAGAATAGAAATAAAGAATCTGAGGACGTCTGCCTCCCAAAGATGGTGCTCTGAGATGAGAGAGAAGCTAGAAACAGGTCTCCTTGTTGGTTTTGGAAGAGGCTTTTCTGATGACCTTGTGAGGACCTGTCTTCAGAATGGGCAGGCGACGAAGGAGGACAGCATGGAACCGTTCGCACTCAGTTTTACATCCTGGGCTCTCGTGGCGTCCCTTGAAGGGGACATTGGAGCCCCAGCCCTGTCCCTTCCCCTGTCCCTTGTGCTGCCTGGCCACCGACAGCTGAGCAGCTCTGCCCCATCATGACCCCTACCTCCCCCGGAGCCAGCTGACCGTGGACCAGAACCTCTGAGCCCAGGAGCCAAAATAAATCTTCCCTCTTTTTAAGCTGATTTTCTCAGATCGTGTCACAGCGATGGAAACCAACGCAGCCACCAACCAACGCGACTAATTCTACAAATGAAAACCAAACCAAACCCGAGCCCCAGGGAGAACGGATGAGAGACACAGTCACACCGCCTAGGGGAAAGTCTCCTATCCTCCTGTTTTCCTGTCCAGTGATCTGACACTGAACCCTCCTTCCTCCCTCAGCACCAGCACAGCCTACGCATTTTGGTGAAGAAAAAAAATAAAGTCACAGAATGAAGCATAAAGAAGCACAAGGTAGGAAATCAGCCAGTGACATGAATAGGGACACCACTGTAACCAGGGACTCCCGGGCTGCTGACCTCGGTGCCCTTAGCTGTGAGCTGCTTCAGGATCTCATGTAGAGAGGGGTGACTGCGATGGGCCCACCCCAAGGTCAGGTGCGAAGGTCGTAATGAGACTATGGGGCGGGGATGGTGGGGTGGGGCTCGGCGGGTCGCCCAGCGCAGGTGAGCGCTCCGTGGACCCCCGGGCCCTCCCGTGCTCCTGCACCAAGTGGGAGTCTTAACCTCTGCCTCTCTTCTGGGGTTTGGTAGACAGGTGGGTCGGGCACCCCCCGGCTAAAGAGAAGCTGTGTCCAGGAAAGCAGAAGGACTTCAGCACCAAGGACAGCGCCCAAGGCCCGGGACCCCGTTTCCCCCAACTGTTTTAGCAACACCCACCGTTGTGGCAGGGGAGGAGGTGACCAGTGTCATGGCCTGCAAGGACCCAGCTCACTGGGTTCTGAGCTTGGCAGCTCCAAGGGGCCCTCCCAGGCTCAGGGTGGCTGTGCCCTCCTGACCAGGGTGGAGTCACCTGTCACGCCTCTGCTCTGCAGCAGCTAGAAGAGCCCAGGGACTTGGGATAGCCACACTGTCCGCAGCTCTGGAGAGCATCTTGGATGTTCCAGGCCCTGGTTTGTGTGCTGAGAATGTGGCTGAGGATCAGGTGGGAATCATCCCTGCCCTTCTCTCCCTTCTAGGGGGAGAAAAAAACGTAAATACTAACAGTTATCGTTTCTTGAACGCAGACTACATCCCACTCAATGTATATTCTCTTATTCAGTCTTCACTTCAGCCCACGAGGATTCATTTTACAAATGAAAGAACAGAGACAGAGAGGTTAAGTAATCTTCCCAAGATCACACAGCCAGTCAGTGGCAAGGATAGGATTCAAACCTTAATAAGTCAAGGTGGGGTCGGGCCCTCAGAAGGGATTGAACTGCCATCTGCCGTGAAACCCTTGTTGGATCTGGGATGATGCTGTTTGGACTTTTAGCCTCTAACACTCTGAGCTAATAAACCTCTTTCTTCACATATACCCTGCCTCGGGTATTTTATTATAGTAACAGAACATGGGTGGCCACCCCTGGACACAGAGGGAAGCTCCACAGAACACCTGGCTGATCACACTGCCCAGGGGTTATAAGAACCAGACTCCAGCGCCCGACCACCTGGGCTCAGACCTGCTTCCCCACCTGCCCTCTGTGTGCTGTTCAATCTCTCCAGACTCAGCGTCCACACCTGAGATGGACATGAGAAGCACTGCAGGCCATGAGAGGCCTGTAGTGGGGACTGAAAGGTCCATTACTGCAGGGGGCTTCAGACAGTCCCCGCCACCCAGGAGACCTTCTGCTGCTGCGCTGTGCAGAGAGAGCCCGCTTGGTGGGAAGAAAAGAAGCCAGAGTGGACATGTGGAGCCGGGGGCCCGAGTCCTGGCCCCAGTGACGCATGTCCTTCCTAGAAGGCTCAGGACATAAGAAAAATGCAGAGGAGAAATGACTACACCTACTTGTCGGGGATGACGCTGGGAGATGGTTTCTTATGGGTCTGTTGTCCAACTTCTGTGCACATCACATCATCTGGGGGTTAAAAAGTCCCAAAGGGGACCTCACGGCACCAGCCGAGGCCAGGGCAAGAGGTATGCAGTGAGGGGGTGCTGAGCTCCACTGTGGCTCGGGCCACAATCAGACGGAAATAGACAAGTGAGGACCATTAATGTGCTGCTTGGGTTTACGGGAAGCAGAAGAGAAACCAACCTGCTCTCCCTCCTGGGGAAGAGTCATGAATGACCTGCCCGTCAGTCCTGGTGCTGCAGCTAGGCTGGGAGAGGGCCCGTCCCCCAGAGGGGAGCTGGACTCGGCCTCCTGACAGCACGTCTGCCGGCAGGGCCCCCGGCCAGGCTGCCACAGACTCTCCAGCTCTGGTTAAACACTGGCTGTTTACACATGGAGGGAGATTTGGGCTTGAGGATGAGTTCCGTGTCAGAGAAGGGGAGCTGTTGCTGAGGCCAGGGTCACTCTGGTGCCCTCTGGGGCAGTGCTGGCTCCAGGGGCAGAGTCCAGGCTGGAGAAGAGGGAAATACTTCCTTTTGCCACCAGGGCTGGGGCCTCTCGTCACTTCCTCCCTGTCTAGCCTCCTCACACGGAGGGTGCCAGTTGCTTCTCTAAGGCTTAGAGTCACTTGTCCATCATCCTTGTGATTCTTCTCATCTCTTCCGCACCACCATCGCCACCATCAACCTCATCACCACCATCACCACCATCATCACCACCATCACCATCATCACCATCATCAACCTCATCACCACCATCATCACCATCAACCTCATCACCACCATCACCACCATCACCATCACCATCACCATCATCACCATCATCAACCTCATCACCACCATCGCCACCATCAACCTCATCACCACCATCACCACCATCACCATCATCATCATCACTATCACCAACATCATCAACATCATCACCACCACCACCATCACCATTATCACCACCACTAACATCATCACCACCATCACCATCATCACCATCACCACCATCATCACCACCATCACCATCATCAACCTCATCACCACCATCATCACCATCAACCTCATCACCATCACCACCATCACCACCACCATCACCATCACCACTATCATCACCATCACCAACATCATCATCACCATCACCATCAGCACCACCACCACCATCACCATCACCATCATTACCACCATCACCACCACCACCATCACCATCACCATTATCATCACCATCACCATCATCATCATCACTATCACCAACATCATCAACATCATCACCACCACCACCATCACCATTATCACCACCACCAACATCATCAGCATCATCACCATCATCATCACCATCACTATCATCAACATCATCACTATCACCATCACCACCATCAACATCATCATTATCACCATAATCTCCACTATCAACATCACGATCACCACCAACATCATCACCATCACCAGCATCATTACCATCACCACCACCAACATCACCCTCTCCACCATCATCACCCTCACCACCATCGCCCTCACCACCATCAGCTCCCCACGCACACTAACTGTTCCCAGTTAATTCCTGTAGTTAACTTCACAGGGTCGGCACTATTAGCATCATTCCCATGAGAAAATTTTTTCAGATGAGGAAACTGAGACACAGTAGTGACGTGACTTACCCAAGTCACACTCCCAGTGAGTGCACAGAGCTGGCACCCCGATCCCAACAACCTGCTTCAGAGCCTGCCTTCACTTCCAGGCTTGTCCTTACGCACTGTCTGTGGGAAAGCCCTTCCTGTGTTCTCGAGGCCAACGTTCAGTGGCTGTTTCTTAACTTTGAGTGTCATCTAGCATAGTATTCCTGAGACCACAGGCCCGATGGGATGATCGGATAAACTTTTGTTGACGCCTATAAGACCAATATCTAATTTCCACAGTCCACCCACTTATAAATGATCCCAAGGAATTCCAGATGTCACCGGCCCGCCCTGAACACAGTTTGGGAAATGCTGGTTCTAGGAAAAAAAGAGAAAGACCCGTCTTCGATTGGTGGGCTCCTGCCCTGTCCTGGTCCCCACACCGCGACCTTCAGACTGCGGAGCCCCTGGGGCCTGGCAGGGTGACAAGAGAACCCAGGCCCTCAGGTCGAGCTGAGCCAGGTTCACTGAACCACGTTCCGTCCCCGCCTGCCACTCACCAGCCACGGGACCTGAGCAGGTAGAGCTGTTGTCCCCACAGCCCTGTCCTTTCCAAAATGGAGCCACAGCTCCAGGTGGGGCTGGAGTGAGGGAGGGCACTCACAAGCCCCCAGCTCGGTGGCCTTGGGGGGCCAACCCCAGTCTGGGTTGCTGTCTGGGTCCCATGCAGCCCCGCCACCCACGCTGTGTTCCAGGGATGAACGCGGGGCCCTGACGGAGGTGGAGAGATTCCCCGGAGCCCGGCAGGACGTGTCCCCGGGGAGGCCATGTTGTGCCCAGTGTGTGAATCTTCCTTTCCAACCCCCAGAGGGGACCTGTCCCACTCGCTCAGACGTGGCGCCTGCAGAGCCTTGGAGAACTTCCCTGATGCTCCCGAGCAGAGGCCGCTTTATTTTTTTGGAGAAAAGCAAAGAGAAGCCGTGCGCACAACACTCCCTTCACCTAATTACAGGAACCGTCAGGACCAATTTGGCAGCTATTAAAACACTAGTGGCCTCTCGCCGGCTCCTCGCAGCAGGGGCTGGAGTCCAAATTGGCTGCTGAAGGCTGGGGAAGAGGACAGAAGGTCAAGGCTGCCATTAGGCGCTGGGCGGAAAGAAAAGCAGAGGCACCCCGTGGCCTCCTCCGCATCTCCCTGCCTGCCTCTGTGCCCCTCCATCTTTCTGTCTTTCAAGCTCTCTGGCTGCATCGTTTCCTCCACAAGGACTGTGCCAGAAGCACAGACTCTTAGAACAGGGAGGGGCTTTGCAGACCACCCCTCCAACTCCTTTGTTTATTAGAGAGAGAAAATAAAGCTCAGAGAAGCACAGCGGCTGCCTTAAAATCACACAGCTGTCGAGGAAGGTAGGGCTGGGGCTCAAAGGGGCTTCACTAATGGGAAGGATGAGTTTGGCTTCTGTGAACACCCTGGGCCCAGGTCCCAGCCCTGACTGAGCTGAGTGAACTCAATCAAATCACTTCATCTCTCTGAGTCTCAGTTTCCTTATCTGTGAAATGAGGTGACTTATTTAGCTGGCAGTAGTCACTACCCAGAGCCAGAAAATTAGACAAACACAGAAGAAAACAAAAACCAACAGAGAGTCTGGGGTGGAGGGTGTTGTCTCAACGGCTTGATTCAGCCATACCTGAAGAAAGACCAGTGTTTCAGTTACCTGGTTTAATAACTTTCTTTACCCAAAAGCAAGTTTGAACTGGGTTTTTGTCATTTTCCACCAAATAGTTCTTCCTAACACACACCAGTAGGGCCCAGCTCTGCACCCTTGGGAGAGGTGAGGGAAGTCAGGCTGGGGCACCTTGTTGATGCAGAAAGTGAGGGCCTGGCGGAGAGGAGAAAGGCAGAGGACAGCTCTTGGTGCACTTCGCTATTGAGTTACTACTAACCTCCTGCCTCATTCAGGTAAGGCGGGGACCCCAGCAGGCCTCAGGGGCACGAGGGGGACTTGTGAGCTACTCTGTCCCAAGGGCTCTGGGCTCCTGGGGTTTGGAGGCAGGTACCAGCCACATCTCACCCTGCCCCCTGCC
Organism: Marmota flaviventris; assembly: GCF_047511675.1. Lineage (NCBI taxonomy): Eukaryota > Metazoa > Chordata > Mammalia > Rodentia > Sciuridae > Marmota > Marmota flaviventris. The sequence goes on along the minus strand of NC_092516.1, from coordinate 12,524,841 downwards.
ATCTGGGTACCAACTGTCAACTGCTGACGTGCAGCTGTCACACAGGACAACTCACCCCTCAGGCACAATTCTGGTGTATAACCCTCCTTTCTGTCTCCCAGAAACATTTTAGTTCTGTACTTATCACGACAATGACATCACCCTTGACATTGCCACCACTATCATCATCATTATCATCATCACCACCACCATCACCACCATCACCATCACCATCACCACCATCATCACCACCATCACCATCACCACCACCATCACCACCATCACCACCACCATCACCACCACCATCACCATCACCACCATCACCACCATCACCACCACCATCAACAACACCACCATCATCACCATCACCACCACCATCACCACCACCACTATCACCACCACCATCATGACCACCACCATCATCACCATCATCACCATCACCACCACCACCACCACCAACATCACCACCATCACCATCACCACCATCATCACCAACATCACCACGATCACCACGATCACCACCATCATCACATCATCACCATCACCATCATCACCATCATCACCACCATCACCACCATCACCACCACTATCACCACCACCACCACCACCATCACCATCACCATCACCACCATCATCACCATCACCATCACCATCACCACCATCACCATCACCATCACCATCATCATCATCACCATCACCATCATCACCACCATCACCACCACCATCAACAACACCACCATCACCAACACCATCATCACCACCATCACCATCACCACCAGCATCATTGTCATCATCACCACCACCATCCCCATCATCACCACCATCACCACCATCACCATCACCATCACCAACACCATTATCATCACCATCACCACCATCACCACCATTATCATCACCATCATCATCGTCACCACCATTACTGCCATCACCATTATCACCACCATCACCACCATCACCATTATCACCACCATCATCACCACCATCACCACCATCATCATCATTGGTATTTACTGTGCCAAATGCTTTGCAGGCCACATCTCACTTAGTCTCCCCAACCCTATAGGTATAGGCCTATGGATATTCTTTTTCCAGGTAAGGGAACGGGTTCAGACAGGTTAAGTCACTTGTCCAGTGCAACACAGCGAGGACATACTGGATCAGATTCCCAACAGAGAAAGGGGAACCTTAAAGCCTGTGATTTTAACCCAGTTCCTAGCAGAGGAGCTGGCAGACAGTGCTCACAGGGAATGAATACCAACTGGGCCACAGCAACAGTATCATGGGGGATGTAATTTAGACACGAATTGGTCAACTTAGAATGGGCTCCTGCCCACGAGGCTACTTCATTGGCCCGGACTGTGCACCCCAAGCTGCATGGACAGGAGGAAGGGTTTTCGTTCTGTACCTAAGGGAGGGGACACCAGTTCTGGGGCTACTTCTGTAACCGCCCTCCTCTGTGGAACGGCCCCTCGCTCTACCTTTGGACCAGAAAGACCTGGGTTCACATTCTATCCTTCAACCAGCCGGGTGACCTTAGGGACGATCCTGTCAGCTCCCAGAGCTCCCCCTTCATTTCCTGACAGTGAGGGTGATGACTCTCACCGTGGCCTAGAATGAAATCAGGAATGAATGGGTGAAGGGGCCCAGAGTGAGGGAGCCTAGTCGGCACACGGGACACAGTGGCTATCATTCTGTGCCCAGCCTCTCCACCCCCAGGGGCCTGAGCAGCTAGGGACCTGTAAGCTAGAGGCCGACGGAGCACCTTTGAGTCTGGGGGCTCTGGAGGCAGGGATGAGCAGCCAGGGAGAAGGGGCACACGGTGGGCTGAATGCGATCGAAGTTCACGCCGAGGACAAGGAGACAGCGCAGGAGTTTGGAACAATGTCCTGCCGCCGTGGGGCGTGGAGGTCATTGCTCACTTTCATCCCGCCCTTGGGATAACCAGGTAAACTGAGTCACAGGACCAGCCAAACGATGCCGCACTAGCAGGAGCAGATCTGAAGCAGAGATGGCGGCCTTGCAGGGCCAGGCTGGGCAGGGAGACAGGTGGGGACCGTGGTGGTTTGATGAGGATGGGCCTCGTCTAGATCTCAGGAACACCTACCTGAGAAAATTCAGGCACAGTGTTAGGGACCTTCGGGGTCTTCAAGACTAGCTGGAAATCTGGATCTTCATGGGAAATTTTGATGTCTTTCTTTTTTTTTTCTCTTTTTCTTATTATTTTTTAATTTTGAAACGGGGTCTTGCTGAGTTTCTTAGGCCCTCCTTAAATGACTGTGGCTGGCCTCAAACCCATGATCCTCCTGCCTCGGCCTCCCCTGTCTCTGGGATTACAGGCGTGCATCCCCTGTCTGGCTATATGGTGGTCTCTAAATAGCGCTGTAAATTTTCAAATGAAACACCTGAATTAAAACAAAGCAAACGGAAACACCAAAAGGGTCAAACAGCCAATTAACAAGCTACCAGGACCCTGACTTGCCACGTATGATGAGTTCAACGGCAGAACTCAGATTTCTCCTACAGGGGGCGCTCAAGACTGTGTCAGTTCTAGCCGGTCTGCCACACAGAGCTGTCTTTTGGACATTGCTCCTTTTAACTGAGAGAGGGGGTAAGGGATCCAGGTTGGGGCTCTGGTGCCTCCAATCCCTGCTGACTTCTTGGGTATCAGCAGCGGAAGGCAGCGGAGAGGACATGGGGCTGGGAGTCAGACCTCTGGGTTCAGCTCCAGCTGGTGCGGGGCTCTCTCCCGCAGACAGTAGATCCCTCGAGAGTCAGCTGTTGGTCTCCTTCAGGGCTAGCACAGTGTGTGCCTGGCACACAGTAGGCACTTGGTAAATATTGGTGAATAACTGGCCGATTGACCGAATGATCTGGGGCCTCAGTCTTCCCGTGGACAAAATGGGACTGAACCTACTCAAAGGGTTGCCATCGGAGACCACGACGCAGGAAAATGCTTAGGGGAGAAAAGGGTTGTGACAGGAGGCACATTTCCATTTCTCTGTGTCCCTTGGCTGACAGGAGGGGCCACTTCACATCTTGCCCGAAGATGAACATGGCCTCCCCCCACCCCAGCCTCAACTTATCTCAACATCAGGACCAGCCTCGAAGGAAGCCCCCAAATGATCAGGTTTCCCCTTTCTGCTTTGCACAGGGGGAGGGGACCATGTGCTACCTTGCATTGTCCCGGCCATGTGACTTCAGGAAATTCATATCTCGGTACCGGGAGAGAAATGCCACCAACTGGTCATTCGTCCTGTGGAAATAAACAGAGAGGAAAGTCAGGGACCCCGGGTGCGGGGGACTATGGAGACTTTGGGTCTTGGCTCCCTTCTGGGCCACAGAATCCACAGTCTCGCTGTGTGTCACCCAGCTCGTCCCGCCTTCCCCAATCACCAGCCTGGTAGGGCGCTCTCTTGACAACCCTACCCCTGCATTGAAATGCCTGTCTGGGCAGCTCTGTCCCATGCACTCCACTGTCCTGGGAACCCCTGAGGACAGTCCGTCATTGCGTGTGACACGTTTTAGAGATCTCCAGGTCTCAGCCCTGGGGGCTTGGCAACCATCAGTGTGTAGCCTGGTGCTAAACACAGGGCAGCCTCAGGACCTTTGCATTCGCTGTCCCTGGGAAATTTGGCCGTGTTATCTTCCCAGTGCTGCCTGCTCTTTTCAACCAGGTTTTCCAAATGTCACCTCTTCAGGGAGGCCTCTTCTGGTCACTTGACCTCAAGTAGCATCCGCCCCTCCCCCCCCCCCCCACATTCTGTCACCATCTGGATACTCTGAGCTTGCTAACCATACAAGGTGAGCACCCCCAAGGATAGCCCCTGGTCATTGTTTATCGCTGGCGCACAGTAGGAGCTACTTCAGTGTTTGTTGAATGAATGAAGGAACGAATGGACACGAGTTGCGTTTGGACTGACACCTGGTGACGGGTGTGGAGACCGCGTCACCACGGGGCTACGGGAGGAGGGAGCTTTCAAACCCTCCGCTGTGCCGTACAAACGGATGCCTCGGTTCCCGGCATTGTTATCCCAAATTTATCGCCATCAATCTCGGCACCAGCAGTGTAGTCACAGCTAATCAGCTTGTGCATACAGCTGTGACAGTATTTTAAAAGGCAGTCACACAGGTCTCCATCTGCCAGAGACGCAGTCGCCTCTTCCGCTGAATAAACCCAAACAGGTAAACGGCGCTGATGTGACAGCCCCTTCATCAGCGGGCTCTGGGCTCGAGTTTTACTTAGAAGGAAGGGGTTAACCATTGTCTCAGACCCGGGGAGAGGCGGTGTAGGCGGTGACAAGGAACAAGGAACGGGAGGCTAGACTTTGCAGAAGCTTGACAGCGCTTTAGAAAGTGATGCCCAGGCTCCAGAAACAGAAGGATCTGGAAAGAGAGCCCAGCCGTGTGGCTCAGCCGGCTGGGTCCAGGGAGCAGCTCCTGAGCCTCTCTGGGTGGCGGCTGATTTCAACATGCACATAGTGGGCCCTTCCCCCATACACACGGAGTGAACAACCGGGTGCCTTGGAAGGGCACACAGTAGGCGCACCATACGTGCACACTGTGCACCCTGCCCCGCTCCGTGCGCCCAGGCCCCCTCCTGCCCCTCCCCGTGACTCCGCAGTCTCGCCACTCGGAGCCTCTGCGCTCTCATTGGACGCCGCGTGTTGACCAACTCCTAATTCCGGCAGGGGTGGGTGGCGCGGAGCAGTTAGGCGCTGTCGCAGTGAAAATAAGCCTGTCGCCGGTGTCCCATCCCGTGACCGAAATAAACACCCATGGCCAGCCACCGTTCTCGGGCGCCAGGAGAGCCCCGCGGGTCTGCGCAGAGGTGGCTCCGTCCCAGGGGCGCAGAGCGGAGCTGGGCTGTGCGGTGGCGACGCGGGAGCACCCGGGACGCGCAGGAGCACCCCACGGGGACGCGCAGGAGGACCCCAGATGCCGCACAGGGACCGCTGCGCCCCTGGCCTGAACCAGCGCCCGTGCCCGCCTGGGGGAGCCCCGCGGTGCCTGCGTCCGGGTACCTGTCGCTGGCCAAAGGACAGGGTCTTGAAGGAGCGCCTGGGAGAAGAGGCCACTAAATCAACCCATGTTGAAAAAAAAAAAAAAAAAAAAATCCAACAATGTCTCTTTCCCAGCCACAAAGAGGCCCCCTCTGCGTCTCAGCCTCGGCAGCCCCTATTTACCAACCCCCTCGTCACTCTCTGCGACAGTTCATTATTGTCGTCCTGATGAATACGGGACAAGTTAACCTCTGAATGGGTCCCCGGCGGTCGGAATAATAAACAGGGCCTCTCGGTGGGAGGACTGAGGGGCCGGCAGGGCTCGGGGGGCCCCCTCTCGCGAAGCCTCCCTGCCTCCGGGGGTCAGGCGCCGCCGCAGCTCCATTTGGCAACCCCGGAAAGCGCCTTTCAGGCCTGAGCTGGGGCTATTTTCACATTTACCGCTTCACCGAGTCCCCATCTGACGGGGATGAATAGGCATTTAGCGAATTTACTTAGCGATGCTTCCACATGAAATCGTCTCAAAAGATGACATCTCGGGGGAGGGAGGGAGGGGGACGGGAGGGGCCGCGGGCTCCAGGCCTGGAGTCGTGGATAAAGCCCCCTTTCAAAGCCAAGCACTGTGGGCCCGGCCGGGACCTTGCTGGATTGGCTGGTCTGGTGGGGCCGGGGGACCCCTGCTACCTGCTCCCCCTGGGGGTAAGGAGCCTGCTCTGAATGCGCCTCCCAGCCCTTCTCCAAAAGGACACGGAGTTGGGCTGGGGACCAAGTTCCCCTGCGCTGCTTTCAGACGCCTGTCGATAATTGCCTGCATAATATTTAGTTCTCTCTGGATAATTAGCAGCTCCCGATCTGTTGACATTTTACCCGGTTCCAGTCCCTTGCCCTCTCCTCCACTCCCCCTTCTCGCTCCTCCTGGTGCCAAAGAGGCTCCCAGGGCTCATTCCTGGGACCCATCACTTGATCAGTTTCCTTCTAACATTGGTGGATCGGATTAGAAGTCGTGGTGTTTCACGCCAGTTCCTCTGTCCCCAGCGTAATGGGGACCCATCCCTGCAACCCTGAGAGCCCGGGGAAATCGTTGCTGAAGTAAGTGATAAATAAATAAATGCTAAAAGAATCCAACCGGGAAGCACACGGGAATGTCAGCTGAACTGGGTGACTGTGCGAGTAATCAAATAAGCCATTTGTCGAATGTCCACCGTGTCCTAGGCCTGGCGACACACTCTTGCTGTGTCTGGTTGTACCTGCGACACACTGTGTATTTCATTCTCATTTGACAGACTGGGTGGCTGAGACTCAGAGAAGCCTTCTGTGGGGGAAAGGGCAGACCGGGATGGGAACCTCACACTCAGTGTCATAGCGGGTGTCCTTTGCAGTGGGACACCTTCTGCAAGTGACAGAGAAAGGATGCGTGAGTGGATGCATGAGTTCCACCCCACGTGCGGGAGTAAGGCTCCGGAGCACTCAGGCCTCCCGGGTCACAGCCGGGTCTGCAGACCAGCGGCTTTAATGTCTCAGGCCCCACCCATGAGCTCCACTCTGCTTTTCAGTGAGATTCCCGGATGCTGTGGGCGCTCTTTCAAGTACAAGAAGCACTGCTCCCTATCAAGTTCCATCTTCTTCTGCTCCCCAGGAAAACCGAGACTCAGAGCAAGTTACTTTCATCTGCATGAGCCATGAGGAGTGTTGGGAGTGTCATACAAAATCATGCTCCTAAGACCTGGGCCGTAGCACCTGGCGGAGAGGAAGCCCTGGGTCAACGTTAGCTGTGACTTAATGGAATTATTGCCATCTTGAATGTCAGATGCTCAGGACGTCGTGAACCAGGGGAAGCCGTGCAAAGGCCCAACTTGACTTGAACTTGGAGGGTTTTCTGGGTGTAAGACCCAGGGGACGTCCTGTAGAGCGCAGAGTGGGAAGAGCCCCAGGGAAGGGGCCTTGTCAGAGCGAGAAGCTGGCTCCTGGTGGCCATGTCACCATCAGCTAGCAGCTTTGGGAATGGAGACATACAAGAAGGAGGGCACAGCTCTGGGGTCCCCGGAGCAGCTAGGAGCCCAGGCTTCTGCAGTTCAGGGTCACAGCAAAGTGAGGCCTGTCTGCTGGCAGCAGGTGACAGGAGGAGGAGAGGAGGAGGCCCGTCAGCCTCCACGAGGAAGGAGCTCGGCCCAGAGCTGGCTGCACTTCCCAGGCCCCTCCTGCCCAGCCCTCTAGAGATCCAGAACCTTCCTCAGTGCAGAGTGCTAAGAAGAGCCCTCCCAGAGGCATGTCCCTGATGGCGAGGACGCAGGGCCCAGCCAAAGCCAGGCGCAGGACGTCTGTGAACGTTGGGATTCAGGACTTCAGTCCCCGGCACGGCCGGACACGTGTGGCCCCACAGAGCCCTGGGGTTAGCCCTGGGGACTGCAGTGCACTGGCCATTCTGGGGCAGAGATCGTGTGATGGGTGCAGGATGGGGTTGGGGGGGCAGGCTGAGACCGGGAGGGGTAGGGGTACCTCAGAAGGGACCTCCCGGCCTCCTCCTCTAGCACCTCTCCATCCACAGGGTATTTCACGTGCATCTTGGATTTGAACACCTCTTTAGCTTCACCCTGAGCAACAACACTCAAGGTATCTGATGTACTATTTTTCCCCCCAATTTTTCATTGTGGCAAAATAACATGTAAAAATGTCCACCCTAACCATCTGTAGGCACGGGTTCAGTGGTATCTGGAACGGGCTTGCTGTATGTGCCACCCACGCCCAGAGGTCTTTTTGTTTTGGCACACGGAGGCTAGACACCCATTAAACAATGACTCTCCACTCCTCCCTTTCTGGGCCCCCGGCAACTATGGTTCTGCGTTCTATCTCGATGATTTTGACTACCCTGGGGACTTTGCTTAGCTCTGCAGGATTTGTCTTTTTGTGCATGGCTTGTCTTGCCTAGGAGAATGTCCTCAAATTGCATCCATGTTGTAGCATGTATGGTTTCCTTTTCAGGGCTGAATAGTATTCCAATCTGATATACCACACATATGGGATTCCCCCTCTCTGCCCCAAGTATACATGAAAAGCAGTTAACAATTGCTAGTCTGCATACTTTCTAAATCCTCCAGGTCATCAAAGGCTCCAGTGTCCTGATTTTCCCAGGTTGTCACAGAATTTGAAAATTGGATGGTCCTCAGCAATTCAAGATGAGTTGTGGCCCCAGGTATGGATCCGTGGAGGGATGTGTCATCACAGGAAAAATGGCATGCCCCATAGGAGTAGGAAGCTTTTTCTATGAAGAATCCACGTGTACAGAAAGGATGGTGCAGAGGCTAATTGTCAGTCTTTCCTAAGCTTTTAAAGTCATCAGGAAAGCTTAGATACGGCCAAATTAAGAACTAAACACCAGCGATAGCAACATCCACAAGAGCGTCTGACTATGCTACTGTGTGGCGCCGGACAGAATTCCAAGCACTTTGAATCCATCAGTCCACTTAGCCCTATGATAACCTATGAAGTCCATGCTTCTATGTTTATATCCATTTTAAAATTACATAAACAGAAATGTGCATTCGTGATGACATAATGATATGTCTTGCCGTCCTGAATAATCAACACACAGGCAGATGTCGCCCTTTTAACGGCTGCACAGAATCCTGTGGAGTCGGCACAGTCGATCCCCCAGCGATGGACACCTAGGTTGTCTCCGTTTCTTTCCTCTTACAGACAACACCTCAAGGCGCGGGCTTGCAGATCTGTGCTTCCGTGGATGGGTGTGCTAGATTTCTGCATGATTACATTCCTAGGTGTGGAATTGCTCACTCCAAGCCTCACTTTGCTTTCGGAAAGATACATTTTGGTGAAATGATGCGTTCTCAAGGGTTGAGCAGGGTGGGGGTGGGGCACACGATCTTCTCTTGGGCCTGGGAGGGGGGCAGCTGCAGCTGGCGTCCACCTGCCTACTACCTGCACCAGGAGTTTCCCTGTGGGTGGGAGGAGCAGCACCTCGGACAGCACCTCCCAGGAGCCCCTCAGAGTCCTGGGAAGAGCAGGCATGGAGTCCAATTCCCTCTCTCCCTGCAGGACCTGGCACATAGCAGGTGATCAACTAACACTGTCATTCTTAACAAGTGCCTGGTGGAGCACAGTTGGTTGTGCAGGCTTACCCCTGCGCCCACCCCTCAGCTCTAAGGATTGACGGGCTCCAAGGGCGGGTGTGCTACCAACCACTTCACTCACTTCCGTACCGTGCCTTTGCCCGTCTGGCCTCTCTGCCAGGAGTGGGCTTCTCTATGTCTTTGCCCAGTGACCTGGGGGAGATCTGGGACCATGATCCGGCGGGTCAGGGTACTCATGAGAACATGCACAGGTGGCACCTCTGTCCAGGGCTCGCGCCTCCTCCTGGGCTCCCCTCCGATCCCAGCCGCCACCTCTCTTCCCCACACCTACTCCAGGTAGTGGACCCCTTGGTCCCCTGGAGGGTTGTTCAGGGCCGGGGCGACAGAGACCCCTGCGGCTCTCCCCTAGATGTTCCCCGGCTGGTGTATTCACAAGCCTCGCCGCCCTCTTCTTGCCAACTGGAAAAATAACGAACGAAGCTGGGGATTCCAGAGGGCAGTGAAGAAAGGTCAAGTTCACGGCTCTCTGCAGGAGGCAAGAGCCAAAGGACTGGAGATGAGGCCACTCAGGCTCAGACGGGGCGGAGTCTCGCAGAGTCTTTGCCAAGACGCAGGGGAAATGTCCAGAGGGGGCTGGACACCACTCTCCTCCCGGACCCTGTGGGCACCATTACGGCCACCGTGGGCCACCCGAGGGAAAGTGAGTGGACAGAAGCGCTGTCTGTCCTCTCCCAGGGCTCCAGCGAGCAGCCGCAGGATCTTTCTAAAACACGGGCCTGGTGGTGTCGCCTCTTGCCCTTCCTGTCCTTTGGTGGCTGCCCGTCACCAGCAGGACGATGCTACCTCCTCTGTGAGGCCCAGGGGTGGCGTCCAGTCTGGCCCTGCCGACTCCATCTTCAGGACTCCCCGGAGCTTTCTGAGCGTTCTGAGCTCCCGCCTGACTCTGAGGGTTGGGAGGGCCCTTTGCTCTCTGGGGGAGGGGACGTCCCAGTCCTCTGACATGTCCAGCTCTGCACCAGACCTCGGCAACAGCAGAAGTCCCTGTCCTCAAGGAGGACCTGGTAGGCTGGGGCAGGCGACAGATGGGTAGGTCCTTGTGACCTGGATGAGACCCCGGAGCTCAAGAGGGACAAATGCAAAGCATTTGTATGTGGGGACATGGTGGGGGACAGTCCCTCCCTCCACGCAAGCAGGCAGCACATAGCAAAGCCACCTGGGTGACAAAATCCAGTCGTCTTAACCGGATTCACCCTTTCGTTGCTGATGAGAGCGACACAGCACAGAAACAAGCTCCCGGCCTGGAGGGGCTGGCGTGTGGCTTCTCAGAGCCCAACACGATGGCAGGCCACCTGGAAGTCACCGCGCCTCACTGTCAACACACAGGGGCCCTTCTCAGGGGCGGTTCCTCTGAGGGTCCACCAACAGGACCCCTCACCCGCCGGCCTCCCTCCCGAGGGCTGTAAGGGACAGGACAGGAACCGGCCCTCGCGGGCCACAGGGGTCCTCCAGCACCGCAGGGGGCTGCCCTCCAGCTGTGTGCGTGCGCGTGGGAACTCGATGTGATTATGTTTTAATTCTCTGAAATCGGATTGTCCCCAGGTGCCACTGGGCATGTCGAGTGAGCAGACCATTTGGTTAGCCAAAGTCCACAGTCCCAGATGACAGCCGATGACAGCCTCTGATGGGGTGTGGTTCCCCTTTGCAGGACATGGAGGGGGAGCCGGGTTCGGCTGCGACAAAGCTTCTCGGGCACAGATTTGTAGAACCTTCCTTGTGATCTTTGTCCCTTTCTTGCTGAGTGTTTTGAACGCTGCCTTGGGCTCGCGGAGACTCGGTTTCCTCATCTGCCAAGTGGGAGCGAGAGTGGTGTCCGAGCTGCCCGGATGTCCCTCGCGGGGCTGAGGCCACAGCAGGCGCTGGGGGGAGACTGGAGGGACGCGTCTGTATTCCTGGCGGGAAACGCGGGAGGCTGTGGTGGGCAGCCCCGGCCAGGCCTCTTCTGAGCCGGGGGGGTTTTAATTTTGCCCCCCTGTCTCCCTAGCTTGAGTTCAAGTCCTGCCAGGGTAAGCTACCCAGGACAAGGACATGGTTTGATTCATCTGTGTCCCCCCCAATGTCCATCTCAGGCCTGGAACATGTCAGGCTCCATCAGCCTTATGCCCATTTCTCTTTGGGTCCCCAGGTTCAGCCCAGAGTGACCACAGCAATCGCTCAGCCCAGGTGAACAAGGACCTCATTCCCGAGTGGAGTCCCTCGTTCCTAACGTCCCTAAGCTGGGAACGCCCTGGCACAGCTCTGCTCGATCAGCTCCTACAACTGTCAGCTCAGTGTCCATTCAACTGGGAAGGACAGGTGTTAAATGACCACTAAACTACACCGAACTCTATCCATAAGCTCAACTTCCTCTGTATTGATGATTAAAAACAGATTTTTCTGCCCCATTACACCCCCCAGGGTTTGTTCCTATAATGACCAGGATCTACACAGTAATCATTTATCCATTTCAATTTCACCACAAGGATGTCCCAAATGCACCGACATCCAGGCACTGGAAGTTGAAGAGGCTGAGAAGACGCAGACTTGAGATCAGAGGGGCTGGTTCAGGTCCCAGTGCCGTTATCTACTGGCTGTGTGGCCGGGGGACGGGTCATTTCAGTGACCTGATGCTCAGTGACGGCCTCATCTTTACAACTGGGGGTGGGAACATCCCCTACATCTCAGAGCTGCTCGCAGATTTCACGGAACAGGAGAGAATCAACTATTGCTTGCAAAAGAGACCTCCCAGCTCACACAGAGAGAGGTACCAGAAACAGGGTCCCGAATGTCGGGTGGGAAAAGAACAGGCGTCTCCCGCAGGCTGGGCAGCCGGGCCCCCAGAGTGCTACAAGGTCAGCTGTTACCACGTCACTGTCATTGTCGCTACTTCTCCAGGGCCGGGGTCTGTGCTGTGCTGGGGGCTGCAGAGCAAGGATCTTGACCCCCGAACTTCAGGGTCGGCCCGTTGGGATTTCAGCCTGTGGGGGGGAGGGGGATGGAGAGCCAAGGACAGAGGACAGCGACTCCACCCTTGTCTCCTCCTCCTCCTCCTCCTCCTCCTCCTCCTCCTCCTCCTCGGGCAGCCTGCCAGGTCCACTCACCTGTCTCCCAGGAAGCAAGGTTAAAATGCCCTGCAGCAAACAGGAAGTCAAACACCAAGGCCACCTTTGGAAACTCCAGACGGCCACAGGTTCCTGGTTCCAGGGACACTGGGCAGGTCAGCACCCCCTGCCACCTGCCCGTATATTCACTCCCCACAGTTTCCCAAGGCCGTCTCTTTGTCTCAGGGCGGGTGAGAAATTTTGAAAGATCAGACTGAGCAGAGGTCACAGGCCAACGGGGGCTAATCTGCCGATCCCTGGGGATAGGAAACCAGAAATGGTTTAAAAGAGAATTTGTCATATGGATGAGGGGTTTTCCACCTGCATACGGGGGAGCCCCAAGTTCTCCTGGGCCTCTGGGGCCTCGGGCAGCTCCCAGAGCCACTTCACCGAGGACTTCATTGGAAACTTCATCCAAAGAGTTAGTAGCTTCAAACAAAGGCTCAAAAATGATTAAAGACAATGGCCGATTGAGATCCCAGTTCTTTGTTTTGGAAGAGGCAGGATGTCTGGGCAGCATTGCCGCCCTCTGAACACGGGCAACCAGCCCCATTCTCCTGGATCATCCCCCTAACACTCCTTGTCCACGTAGCTTCTTTTCATTTGCTGCCTGAGTTCTATGCTCTCCTACCTCAGGACCTTTGCACACACAGCCTCCTTGGCCTGGAGACCTCACCTTGCATCCAATTTTTTTCATTCGAGTTAATTTCCCCTTTTGTTCAATCTCAGCTCAGAGGTGCTTCTCCAGGGAAGTCTCTCTGACCTCTTAGAAGAGAAGAGGTTCTATGCATGTTATTTTCTGGCATGATACGCATGTAAATTTCCTTCCTAATAGTTTCATGAAGATGTGATTATTTAATGGCCTAATCAGTACGTTCCTCAAGGCGGAGATGTTAAAATATCCTGTTGGTGGCTGTGACCTCAGCTCCTCGCCACTGCCTGGTCCACTTCAGGTTTCCAACAAGCGAGCGCTGACCGATTAGATGGCTTGAGTGAATCAATCCGTCAGTCCTGAGACCCTAAAGCTGATATTTCACTGAGACCCATTTTGTGATCATCGCGTTGGTTAAAATTTTCTCTCCCTCTTTAAAAGGACAATTTGGCGGACTCCTGAGACAAATGACGGCGGGGGGTAGGGGGACACATATCTAGGCAAGATGTTGGTGGGCAACCAGACCTACGGGATCAGCCAGATTTGCAGAGGGGCCTGAGTGCGTTCCCTCTGGGAAATCTTGGAGAATTAGCAGGCATTAAGGCATTAGCTGGTGACTTGCCTGGCCAGTCACGGGAAGATGCTGGTGTGTGTGTGTGTGTGTGTGTGTGTGTGTCTCGGGGAAGCAGAGGTCTCGGGTAAAGGCTGAAACCAATGAGTCTTGAGACTCAATGTCATTGACCTTTTTGATTCAGATTGAGGAAGGTGTGCAGGTTGGGGACGGGGCCAGCCAGCACAGGTATTATGCAGAGAAGGCCAAGTGGGCGGTAGGAACACAGACGCCCTGGTGACCACATGCTCCAGGGAGCGGAGGAGGCTACAGTGCTGGACAACCGAGCAAGTGGCCTGTCTCTTCTTGGTGGGCCCCGGGCAGGCAGGCCGGTGTGGGAACAGCGTCTCACAGTGCTGCTCCTCAGCTGGGGATTGGGACGGGCACGACACACGCATGGAGGGACGGTGAAAGGAGCCTGATGTTCTATGTGGGGTTCAGCTGCCCAGGCTGGAGGGAGCCCAGGTCGGGGTCAGGGGAGGGAGGCCATAGGTCCTGGGAATCAGCACCGCAGTTCTCTGTCCAGGGTCCTGAAATCTGAGCCCCTGCGGGGACCACAAGCTGGTACCAGGATGGACAGAAACCACTTGGGTAATGTAGGAAAGGCCACACCTAGAAAGACGGCGGGTGGGTCAGAAGCTAAGTGGGCAGAGACCATGCTGGGTCTGCTGGCCTGGCCACTCCCTGACATGCTGGGGAGCTGGCGGGCGGTCTGGCGCAGGGGTCCACAAACCAGGGCCTGTGTCCATTAGCCAAGTTTCCAGGAGCACGGGAAGCCCCGCCCATGTGCGTCATCCATGACCCCCCCAGGGCTGTGACCCCAGTGCCGGGGGATTCATCGTGACAAAACTCCGCGGCCCACCAAGCTGGAGACAGTCACCCTCTGTCCCCTTGTCCAAATGCTCGCCATGGGGCTGGGGCTGGGGCTCAGTGGCAGAGCACTTGCCAAGCATGTGCGAGGTGCTGGGTTCCATCCTCAGCACTGCGTAAAAATAAACAGGTAAAATAAAGGTATTGGGTCTATTTACAACTGAAAATATTTTTTTTTAAAAAGCCTGCCATCCCCACATCTAACCGGAGTCTTTATTTTGGGTTGTTCCTGCACTTGTCCCACAGCTGTCTGGTAACAAATGACTTAACAAATGACTTCCTGGCCCACCCTGTGCTCCCTCTGGTATGTGACTTTCTCTTCACCTTTGTACCCAACATATTCCCCATCAGCTCACCCTTATGGCTGTGTCCCCACCACCCAGCTGGCCTCCATACAGTAGGCGCCCCATAAAGGCTTGTTGGATGACCAAAGAGTGACTCAACCCCTGCATAATGACTTTGTAAAAAATTTCTTATTTAAATCAACTATTTTTAAAGAGAAAACTTCAGCTCCCGAAAGCCAGGGTTGGAGGTCAACGCAGGGAGACTCTGGAATTTCCAATAACTGACCTGCGTATCCCGTCAAGGGGTCTTGGGTGCGAGACAGAGGCCCAGGGCTCATACTGGAGGATCCCTGGCTTATTGTCAAGGACATGGGTGGGTTTGCATCGGGGTGCTGGGTCTCAGTGGGTGGGCATGTCCTCAGGTCCCTTCTCCCATCAGTGGGGATGTAAAGGTCCCCACTCACCAGGTGGCCCAGAGATTGAGCGAGACCCCGAGGAGCACTTAGCTCTCTGCACACGCTCAGAGCTGGGGGAGCCGTGGTGGGGACCTCAGGAGGGGCCTGACTCTCGTCGCTCAGTCTGTGACAAAGCAGCTCCCCTTAGTGCTGCGACCTTGCTCTCGATGAGGGGACACGGCCCCTGCCCCTGAGTGGTTCCCAGCACCCTGGGGAAGCCATTTGGATTAATGGGACTCTTTAGCTGGGTCGGTGCCGGAGAACGCATTGTTTAGAGCAACTTGTTAGAAACGTCCCGAGGGTGGCAAACTTTTAAACCAAGATTGACTCCGTAATCAAAACCTGCTTGGCCTTCAGCCAGATCCCCACATCCCAAGGAGCACAGTTATACTGAGAAGGGGTGGCCACGTCTGCGCCCCGGGCTTGCTCCGCCGCGTAATGTTGACGGATGGACACCATTAAAGCTGCGCCAAGGAGGAGCCTTCTCTGGAGGAAGAAGACTGGGAGGGCAGTGGCTCTGGGGGCACAATCTCTAATTCTTTCTTAGCAAGGAGACAAAGCACCGTGTGACACTGCACGTCACCGTCACCCTGGGGAGAGTGGCCAGCACCGCCCGTGGCCTCCTCTTGCCTGGTCTCCACTGGGCGATGGGCCGGTGGTGTTATGGGTAATGAGCCAAAGCCAGAATCCAGGTCCCAGCCCCTCCATCTGGACCAGGGGCAGCTGTGGCGGGAGGAGGCAGGGGGCAAGTCGAAGGAGTGATGGGCGCTTTGCTCTCCGCCTTGGCTTCTATGCCATGACCATTCCCGCGCCAGGGACCCATAGAGGTCTCCGTCACTGCCTGGGGCCAGTGGGGTGGTCAGCGGCTCGCTGCTTGGATCTGGGGAGAGGGTGGGGGGGGTGAGGTCCGTGGGCAAGTCAATGGGCCCACAGGGAATTCGGAGGAAGCTTCCCATTGGGAATTTCAGGAAGATGGCAGCTGCTCTGATTCAAGGGCAAGAGGAGAGAGGGACATGGGAAGGTCAGCACTGCCCCCCCCGACCAGCCAGGCCGACAGCGAGGAAGGCCAGGGGCCACGGCGGGGCCTCAGCTGCAGATGAGATGGCTCAGCTCCTGGCGGTCCCCTCCTCACTCCCGTAGCCACCAGGTTTCCTGAGAGCCACGCCCTCTATCTGTATTTAGTAATAGTTCCAGGGTGTGGAGGTATAAATATGAGACGGGGGGAGGAAAGAAACTGACCCCCAAGCGGCCAGACCAAGGTTTATCCTTTTGGTCTAAAATGCGTGACCCCGCAGGGTCTGCAGATACCGCCACCGTGATGATTGTCATCCTCAGGACGACCCAGGTCACTCGGCCAGCTCTTCTCTTGCCCATGGGCAGGCTGAGCATCCCCGTCCTGGTGCTGGGGGAGGGAGAGGGGAGACGGCGGGGAGCAGAGGACGGAGCTGCCCTGCCGGCCCGGCTGGGTGTCGGAGCGCAGGACACGGACAGCAGTGCAGCTCAGTGACAGCTCCCGTCTCCTGCCCCTCTGACAGGCAAGGAACCTGAGGCTCAGAAAGCTCAGCTTCCCTTGTCTCAGGAGCCTGCAGCTGGGGGAGGGTGGGGGAGGCCCATTTGTCAGCCCAGGTGACCCTAACAAGGTCCTGCAGTTGACCCTAACAAGCTCCTGCAGGCTGGGCGGCCTCAACACACAGCTTTCTCATAACCTCGGAGGCTGAGGTTCAAGATGGAGGTGTTGGTCAATTTGCTTGCTAGCGAAGGCCCTCTTCCAGATGGTCACCTTTTGGCTGTGTCCTCGCATGACAGAGAGGAGGGAAGATGGTTGGCATTTCTTTTCCTAACTCCCGAGGACCAGGCTGCACCCTCACCCTCCTAGTGGATCTTAGGGAGACCCAGTTCCGTCCACAGCGACATTTCCAATCCAGGTCGGGCTGATGTGGGGTGGCCTTGTCCCCGCCCTGGTGGAATGAGATGGTGCAGAAGTGCCCGCACGGTTTTGGTTTTGCTTGGAAACGATCCCAGGTCTTTGGGGAAACAATCTCCATTTGCTTCTCCTTAGGTGTTAGGCTAATATGTAAATGAGTGAGAATCCCATCGGCCACCGACAGTCCTACCGGGAGAGGCCTGGGGAGTCCAGGATGCCCAGGGAGCAGGATCAGCCGGGAACGTGAAAGTGTGGCTGTTCCAGCTAATGGGGACAGCTGGTCCCCAGGTCTGTGCTTAGAGCAAACGCATTCATTCAAGTGCCATCTCCCATCAGCCAGAGAGGGAACGAGCCATCTGGACGTGGTCCAGGCTGGCTGCGGTGGCCACGTGGTGGGGTTGGTGGTCTCCTGTGATGGGCTTTCTCCTCTGGGGTCTGCTGCTTATGTGACCTGTTGGTTGGCCTGTCTGCGAGGCAGCTGGGGCAAGAGCAAAGAACGTGGAGCTCGGCGGGCAGCTGGGCCTGTGTTCAAATCCCGGCTCAGCCACGGTCCTGCTGGGTGACCTTGGCCAAGTCATCTGAGCGACTGGCTGCAGGTTAGGGGACCCCGGGTCTCAGGCCCCACGTGCCTGCTCCTCTCTCGTTGCGGGACAGCTCTTGCCTCCTGGGTTCTCATGGAGAACCAAGGACTGCGATGGGGAAGCCACGTGGACAGCTTCTTTCTGGAATGATCCAGCAGGTTCACCGGGAGCTGCCGCTGGAGAACTCAGGTGCCCCCGACGGTGAAGAAGGACGCATGGGTCCGAACGCCAGCCCGGATCCCCACCAGCTATGAGACCCCGGCGAAGTCCTTCACTTCTCGCAGCCTCATTTCCTTCACCTGTGAAACGGGCTGAAGTGATAGGTTCGACCATCTGAGGTGGCCACAGGGTGACACTGGATAATGACTCAAGGGGTGTTGGCCACTATGAAGTGCTCCTGGAGAGTGGCAGCTCCTAGGGGCTTCCCAGGCATCCACTGTGGAGGCCACTACTGACCACTGACCGTGCTGGGTCATGGCGGCACACACGGCAAGGGAGAGGAAATAAAGAATTTTTCCAAAATCCAGAGTTTCTGTTTGTACACAGAATGTTTGCACCTTAACTCTGTCCCTTGGGCTCTTCCAAATCCCTGCCATCATCCCTACAGAAAGGTAGGGACACACTCCCTTCCCCCTGGACCTCCGAGCTGGCTGCCTCTCCAGAGCGCACCTGGAAACAGTCCCCACCTGGCTGGGTGGGAGGGGCGGGCAGCAAGCCTCAGGCTCTAGGGTGTGGACCACCCGGAGCTCCCATCCAGATTCCCAGGAGGCCCTCGGAGCCCCTGCACGCACACCAGCCCTCTCCCGTCTGCGGGTGGCAGAGCCACGGATAAGAAGGCTCGGCTTTGCTCAGAGCAAACACGCTCCGTGCAGCAGAGGGGAGGTGCCTGGGCTGGAAATGTCCCACCCCCAGCCAGGGAGCTGCGGCCAGGGGGACAGAGGACTGCGCCATCCGGGGAGCGAGGAATCAGGAAGAAAACATTTTCAAAATCCAACCTCAACCCGGGATCTGGTGGGACCTTTGGCAGAGGGTGGAGGCCACGTCCGGCTCTCTCTTCTTTTAGTAAAAGTGAGTGAATTCTTTCTAGATGGAGCACTCCACTCCATTTCTAGAAGGTTCTCTCTGCCAGCTCGGGTCTAGAACACTGCCCTCCTCCCCAGGGGACCTCAGCGAGCTGCGTTTAATAAGAGGGGCAAAGGAACAAGCTGAGGTGCTGTCTCTGCCCTCTTGAGTCTGATGTCCCTCTGGACCACAGGACACAGGACTCAAGAGAGAACATGACCCCCGCGAAAGCGAGGAATCCAAAGCCAGCAGACAATATGGCGGTGCCTTGGAGAGAGACGGTGGCATCCTCAGGTGAAGAGTGCCTGCCTTTTGTTCTGGACCTTTCACACTGATCTTGGGAACTCCCCTGTATTTTTCCAGAATCTTCCATCCTGACCTCTGTGAGCCAGGACGGCCTTCTACACCCATGGGACCACGCACGGCTGGCCCTCCGAGGGACCTGGATGCTCCTCCCTGCATTTCATGGCCACTCCAGCCCCAATCCATTTGTCCCACGGGTGTTCGGGGTCAGTCTTGGCCTTGGGGGAACACAGACAGCCGCCTGACCTGGCACAGAGCTCAGGGGACCGGGGACAGCCGGCGGGAGAGAGCCACGTGCGCTCCAGCAGGAACCGGAGCTGCTGTCAGCCTGAAGAGTGCCAGGCCTGAGGGTGTGTTTACTTTGTTACAAGACGCAAACAGAACTGCTAACGGCATAATCATCGGCGTGTTTTTCCAGTTCCCGTGAGCTGCCGCGGCCAGAGCAGGTGCGCCCTGCTGACTCCCGCAGGATCTGGGGGGAGCTCTCCTGGATGGCTCCGTCCCTGGGGCCTGGGGTCTCAGGA
Source organism: Marmota flaviventris (assembly GCF_047511675.1). Lineage (NCBI taxonomy): Eukaryota > Metazoa > Chordata > Mammalia > Rodentia > Sciuridae > Marmota > Marmota flaviventris. The sequence continues at coordinate 12,505,375 of NC_092516.1, read as the reverse complement.
GAGGGCGGGCATCTAGGGTGCCTCCATGCAGAAGTGGCTTGGAGGCAGAGGTGGTCGCGCCCCATGACCTGGGTTTTGGTCCCAGATGTGGCCTCCCACCCGGGGGCTGCGGCTAACTACTGCCCATTGGGGCAGGGACAGTCCTGTGCTCCTCTGATCCTGTGAGGAATCTCTCTGTCTCTCTCGCTGTCTCTCTCCCCCTCTTTACCAGTGAGCGGTCTTCAGGCCTCCAGGATCTATTTTAACTACATGGGCAGCTTCGCGTCGAGGTTCTCGCCACCCACGAGGCGTCTGCGTCCCCTGGCTGGGAGGAGAACCACGCGGAGCCTGGTTTTGATTTGGCCTTTGTTGTAGTTGGCAGATGCTCAGGAAATGGCCTTGCAGAAGCTCTGGACTGTTTCCAGGGTCTGGCTCAGGCAGTGTCCACTCGGGGACACTGACGGCTCAGGCAGAGGCCATCCTTGCAGGGTTGGGTGAGGTGACCAGGTCTGGTCTTGGGTGGGGAGGAGGACAGACGGCACATGGGAGAGATGCCAGCATCACCACTGGAAACTGCCAGGTCTGGGTGTGCCTTCTGGCCCCGCCCGAGACCCCTGCCTGCGGCTTCTGGGTTGCCCCGGGCTGTCTCCACTTCACAGAGGAGGAGATGGAGGCACAGGGACCTTAGGTCAGGTGCCCAGGCTCTGCCGACTCCTGACCAAGGCTGTCTGCGCAGTTGTGGGCTCTGGTCCCCGAGCAGACGGCGGCTGCCTGGCTGTGTGGGACTCCAGGACTGACTGGCTGCATGGATTCTGCAAGTTCAGGGTGGCTCCTGGGATGCCCACCTTTGCCAGGCTGGAAGAGGACAGCAGGCCGAGCAGGCCTGGTTCTGGGTCAGCAGGAGCTGCACCCTCTGACTGGTCTCTCCCTCCCATTTGGGTCCCTTCCCAACTTCTCTCCCATGACCACCAAAATGATCTCTCAGTAATGCCATAAGATTGCTTGCTCTTAAACCTCACAGCTCAGCCGGGCGCACGCCTGTCATCCCAGTGGCTCGGGAGGCTGAGGCAGGAGGATGGCGAGTTCAAAGCCAGCCTCAGCAAAAGCGAGGCCCTGAACAACTCAGGGAGACCCTGTCTCTAAATAAAATGCAAAAATAGGGCTGGGGATGTGGCTCAGTGGTCGAGTGTCCCTGAGTTCAGTCCCTGGTACCCCACCCCCACAAGCAAACAAACAAAATAAAACCCAAAACAAAACCTCATGCTTGTGGGCCAAGACGTCAACCATCAGCACGGATCTAAAGTCCCCGCGTGGCTGCCCTTACCTGTCTCACCTGCAGGAAGGCAGCCACATTCTCCAATATGCCAAGGCCCCTACTGCCCCCCGGCCTTTGCCCATGCTATCCGCTCCTCCTGGAACACTTTTCCTGGCACCCCAGGTCCCACGCTGCTCCTTGGAGAGGTCGCCCACACCTCATCCAGGTGACACTCACTTCCAGGGCTCAGGGATCCCCCCTCCCTTTCGGAGCACCCGCCTCCTTTGCAATGGTATATTCAGCCCCGAGCAGGAGGTCAGTCAGCTGAGTGAAGTCAGAGGGAGCCCTGGCTCCTGAAATCACCACCCTGTGCGCACATCGTCACCCGACCCTGCCCATGATGTCACGGGGCTGAGCTAATGATGCTCTGCGCGGGTCCAAACCAACCAACAGGGCCAAGGGCGTCCGGCTTCATCCCCTCCTGTGGCCAATCGGAAGGACGCAGGGCTGGTCCCCGCCTCTGTGGGTAGAACACACTGAGTAAAATCCTCAGGCGCTGGAGTCAAGACCTCGAGTTTGGAAACAGCTGTTCCCGTCCGAGACCAGCTCCAGTCAGAGCCTCCCTGGGCCAGGCAGCGTCCACAGCACAGCGGCCAGGCCGGGGGTCTTCCAACACGCTTCCCGGGAACCTTCCAAATGCGGGAAAACCCTCCCTGACCACAGGGCGCTGGCGGCCTTCCGTCCTCACCGCCTAACTCTGCCCTTCCCACTTTGGAGGGGGAGGTGGGTTCAAGAGCCGTTTTACTTCTGTTTAAACTCCGTGGAGGGAAGAGGGGGAGCAACTGATATCCAGGGTGATGAGGTCCCACCTTGGGGCCCCCACGACCCACTGCCAGAGGACCGGCCAGCGTTCACCCAGACTTGCTGCACATCCGGCCACCAGGGACGCCAGACGGGCCACAGTCCATTTACCCTCCAGACGGTCTTTTGAGATCGGCCCGGAAGGTGGAACTCAGTCGAGGCTCTCTGTGTCCAGGGCCTACCCAAGACTAGGGACCAGTAAACCCACAGGTCTTCACCACCCAAGAGGGAGGGGCTGGACGCTCCGTTAGGGCCGGGCGGGGGACACTGGAAGGTGGTGTCCACGCACAGAGCCGCTCAGGATGGACACCTTGCTGCCTCTGCCCTTGGAGACCCCCTCGGCTCCTCAGGGTCTGACCTGGGCACCCCCACCCCTTCCCGCAGGTGCCCGAGTTTGCTCATCCTTCCTGGGATGGGGGGAGGAGTGGTTTGGAAGCCACAGATGGAGCGGCAGATGGGACTGGAAACCTAGCCGAGTGGCCCAGGATAAAATCATTCATCTGCAAACTTCATATGTTTTGGTGCAGGCGGCTCCCCGAAAACAGCGGCCAGAGGCACCAGCCACACCGCGTGCAGGAGGCGCCTCTGGCCCTGAGGCTGGCGGGCAGAATGGCAGGAGAGTGGGACGGGCGGTGGGCACCACGGCAGTGAGATCAGGGAGAGGGCCAGCCAGGGCCAGCCAGACCACCGAGGCCCAGCTAAAGAAGTTGTAAACATGGGGAATGTCCCCTGTGGACCCTGAGGTAGGGTGCACACACGGTCTGGGCAAGGGTTTCTGGTATCTCATCCACTGATAGGAGACACCACTTTGGATGGAGCTTACATGTAAACAGTTGGCGTGTACTGAGCACCTTCCAAGGGTCGGACACTCTGTGTTTCGTGGTATCTTGATGGCGTTCTCTTGCTCATGGCCACAGTGCAAGCTGCAGAGCGGTCTGGGGTGGGGTCTGGGCACGCTTTGTCGTGGACGCTGAGCAGAGCTGGGCCCCCCTTGAGTTGAAGGGGCCTCGGTTACGGGCTCGACTTCCAAGCAACACAACCCAGCGCCCCTAGGGGGCAGCAGTGCGCACAGCTACCTATACACAGCGCCTCTAGGGGGCAGCAGTGCGCACACCACCTACGGGGCCTCCGCAGGTCTCAGGCAGAATGAGGCCCCGGGTCCCAGGCTGCAGTGACCTCTGAGGCTTCCAGTGAAAGTCTGGAGAAGGGGGAGTGTGGGAATCTTGACCATAGCTCCTCATCCTCAGAGACAACAGTCACCGTGCACCACCTTGCCCTGACATCCCCTGCTGCAGTGTGTCCACTGTCCTGCCCGGCCATGAGGGAGCTCAAGGGTCTGGACTGTCCCTTCTGTCTGCTATGCAGCTGGGGACCAGCCAGCCAGTCTGAGGCTGCTGACTTTGCCAAGAGATTGACTTCAAGCAGAAAGCGTGCCGAGGTTGCCATAGACAGAACCGGTTCTAATCCCTGCTGTGCCATGAGCTCACCCCATGACCTTGGGCCTCCGCCTGTCCATCTGTAGAACGAGTTTGCTGTGAGGGCTGAAGGGAGGACCGGTCCCACTAGGGGCTGTGCGTAGCACTGGGGGGCATTTCTGGTCTCAGTCCTTCCCTAGAAGATGGAGAGGAATGTTCTAACCTCCACCTCTGTGCGCCCTACCCGTCTCCTCACTTTTAACGCATGATGCTCCACCCGTGTTTTAAATTTCTCAAATGCAGCAAGCTCATCTCTGACCCCCATCACACCCAGGCTATCACTCCATCAGAAATGGCGGCTCTCAGCTGGAGGTGACTTGGGCCCTAGGGGACACTCAGCAATGTCCGGAGATGTGTGGTTTGCACGAGTGGGCAGGGTGTGTTCTTGGCATCTAGTGGGCAGAGACCAGAGGTGTTGCCAAAGACCCTACAACGCTCAGAACTGCCCCACGACAGGGAATTATCCATCAGCGAACATCCACAGTGCCATGGCTGGGGAATCCTGATCGAGAATGATCTCTATTGTTTCCCTGTCGATCAGCCTCTGTTCCTCTGCAGGCCTCAGCTCAAAGCTGAACATGCCCATGTCTTTCTGATCTCCTGTTTATGTTCCTCCAGGTTTTCTCACTCACGCCTCTTCTTCTCTAGGGCCCTAGTTCGTCCTGCTGGTGTCCCTCTCATGATTCCATCTTCCCAACTAGGACATGTGCTCCACGAGGCCGGGGAGAAGTAGAAGCTGTTTCTGTTCACTAAATTCCCAAACAGTGCTTAGCGTAGTAGTTGCTCAATAAATGTTGAATAAATGAAAATTCACGGTAGGTAGACATTTGTCAGCAAGGCTTTTAAGCCTGTTCTCTTTGTCTCTATTAGTCTACGAACAAAAGGAAACAGGTGTATCTTGTTCAAAATGACCAGAGATTGTGCTTCCCTCTCACTCATCTGGAGTCTCCCAGCAGATGATGGATGCCCCTGAGCCCAGGTACGGAGAAGGGAGCTGAGGACCACGCTGTGACCTTTGCAGCGAGGTCTTCTTCATACCTGTTCCTTGTCTGCATCCTGACTCAACCATTTCATGTGGGAGCGTCCTATTGACGTCGTGTTCAAAGACAGTCCTATCTGTGAAACATTTACAGATGCCGCTGTACGGGTGTCTTGGATTCACTCAACAGCAACCCAGGCTGGGCCAGGAGGGCGAGAGTCCTGGGCCAGCAGCCCGGCTGTGACTGATGGTCGCCAAAACCGGGTGAGGCTCACGGGGTGCTGCTTACGTCACTCTCGTGTGTGTTTGAAAATTGTCCTGATGAAGTTTCTTTTTAGACACCTTTGACCAATTCTCCAGGGAAGGCTGAATCCAGTGCCCCGTTGCCATGGTGGCAGAGAGGCCCCCTTCACCCCCAATCCATTTCCTGTGCGCCCTGGTCAACAAGAACACACAGGCAAAGAGTGGCTTTCTTCTTTGTGTGTGTGTGTGTGTGTGGTGGGGGGGGATACCGGAGATTGAACTCGGGGCACCCACCACTGAGCCCTACCCCAGCCCTATTCTGTATTTTATTTAGAGACAGGGACTCACTGAGCTGCTTAGCACCTCGCTTTGGCTGAGGCTGGCTTTGAACCCGCAATCCTCCTGCCTCAGCCTCCCGAGCCACTGGGCTGACAGGTGTCCCACGGCGCCTGCCTGGGAGCCGCCTTCTTGATTGCAAGTGCAGTTCATTGTCTTGCTTCTGTTTTCTTGCACCATCTCCAGGGAGGTTTTTCTTGGCTGATGATGTCCTTTAAACACCACATGCACAAAGGGACAGCCCTCCTGCCGGCACCTTGGGGCTGCTGGCTGCACCTCCAGCTCCAGGTAACTGTACCAGCCGAGGGTGGAGGGCACAGCGCTTCCAGAGATGCCAGAACCTGTCCTTTCAGGTGGGCGCTGCCAGTGTGGCCGTCAGCTCATCTGTGAAAATTTGGTGGGGGCCCCACGGACCCACCTGTGGGCCTCACGCAGCCCGAGGACACCCACCATCTGTGATGCTGTTCGGACCTCGCAGCCGACGCCTTCTCCCCCTCCCCCCCTTGGAGCTCAACACCGAAGTCTGACCTTGTCCTTCCTCTGCTCCAAGCTCACGGTGGCGTCCATCTTGCTTGGACTGACCACGGTTTCCAGACTCTCCATGACGGAGCCCCAGTGTCTCTGACCATGTGTCTCCTGTCACCCTGGCCCTCGCTCGCCGTGTTACGGCCCCTCAGCCCTGCTGTCCCGGGCACACCCCAGGCACGGTCCCACCCCAGGGCTCAGCCCTCCCCGCCTGTTACCTGGGCCACTCTCCCCCTGGGCGGGGCTCACTCCTTCTCATCCGGGGACAACCCTGGCTGCTCCATCGCAATCCCGCCCGCCCCTGCCTCTGTTCTCTGCTTCATCTTTCCAACATGCCATCATCCCACAGCGTGTTGTTATTCTACCTACGGTTGACTTCTTTGGTTGGTCTTTGCTGGAATGGAAGCCCCCCGCGGGCAGGGGTCTCTGTCTCTTTGGAGCACAGGGACAGCCTGGGACAGAGCTGGGAGGACCATGTGCTCAAAACTTCTCTCTGGTCCTGGTGAGGGAAGAAGTGCCCGGGGGCCCTCAGGTCCAGCCTGCACCAGGGTCAGGACCTCAGGGAGAGCGCGGGAGGCCCATGGCGTGTCTCACTGAGGCAGGGCGCTTCTCTGGACAGGAAGCAGACTGCCCGTGCTCCCCAGTGTCCCAGGGAGAGGGGGAGAAAGAGGAAGCAGGACATCAGACCAGGCCGGCCCCGGGGCCACCGGCCGCCTTACCTGATGGGGTAGTCGGCCGCGCTGAGGTTGATGAAGAAGTCCCAGGGCCAGTCGGTCATCTCCAGCAGGTCCCGCATGCTCTGCAGGTAGGTGGCCAGGAGGCTGGCTCCCCCCCAGATGGTGGCCATCCTCCAGGGGGTGACGCGGACGTTGCCGTACTGCCCGGCGAACTGGAGCACTTGCCGGTGCAGGTAATTAGAGCGCTTTGCCCAGGAGAGAAAGGTGACATTCAGCAGCCCAGAAAGGGCCCGGCGCCAGGCAGGCTGGGCACACCCCACCCAGGCCCGCTCTGCTCCTCCCTCCTGGCCACTGGTGTCTGGACGCAGGAGACTCGGCCAAGCCACCGATCCTGGCCGGGGGTCTCCCTGCACCTCTCCGCCCTTCTATTCATTGGAAATTTTAATGGGAAATGCAGGTTCCCAGCCCCACTTCGGAGCTAATGGCCTCGAGCCCTGGGCTGGCAGGGTCTGGGGCTCTGCGTTTGTACATGTGACTTGTATGGAGTCTGCACCCGTCCTGCCCACTGTGGCCCTCCGTCACCCTCTCCCTGCTCTGCTTGGAGCAGATCTTGGCCATGAAACCGCCCCTTTGCCATCTGGCCTCCTCTGCAGCCAACGGAAACTCCCGGGGCAGGAGAGCTCCCAGAGAGCACGTCGCCCACCGGGTTTGTCAATAAAGCTTTATTGGCACATGGCCACGCCCATTTGTCCACACGTTTTCTGTGGCTGCTTTCCCGCCACCGGGGCAGAGCCGGGCGGCTGAGGCACAGAGCGTGTGGGTCACAAAGCCGGGATTATTTATGACCTGGACCTTTTATAGAAAAGGTGAGCCCACTCTGGCTACCAGGTCTGCGGGGCAGGGGGAGGCGCTGGGCAGGAGAAGAGGTGGGAGGACCACACAGCTGTCTGGGAGCAGGAGGCGACCCAGCATCCATTTCAAGAAAATTAGAAGAAGGGATGGGGCTGGGGCGGGGGCTCAGGGGTAGAGCCCCTGTCTAGCAAGTGTGAGGCCCTGGGCTCAATTCTCAGCATCATACATAAATAAATAAAATAAAGGTCCACTGACAACGAAAAAAATATCAAAAAAATAGAAGACCCTGAATGATGTCACCACCCCAGAGAAATGATGGGCATTTCAGGCAACAGACATATTCATTACTCGGAACAGGCTGGGTACAGCATGTATGCATACGTTGGAATGTCATACGGCACCCCATCAATCTGTATGATTATTATGTGTCTATCAAGAGTAAAAAATAGCTGGGTGTGGGGGCGCACGTCTGTCATCCCAGCGGCTCGGGAGGCTGAGGCAGGAGGATCACGAGTTCAAAGCCAGCCTCAGCAACAGCCCGGCGCTAAGCAACTCAGTGAGACCCTGTCTCTGAGTAAAATTACAAAATAGGGCTGGGGAGGGGGCTCAGTGGTTAAGCGCCCCTGAGTTCAATTCCTGGTACCCACTGCCAAAATAAAAATAAATAAAAAGAAAGAAAGAAAAATAATGTTTATGGAGAAAGTCAGAAGCCTCAGTTGGTAACTCTGAAACCGCATGCTGGTCAGCCTCTGTGCTTTAGACAGGACTCCTGAGAGGAGGGATCAGAGAGGGACAGACAGACTGCAGAAGAAGCCCAGCACGGCGGGAGGGGAAGCGGCTCCTCACCTTGTCCACGTGGATGTAGTAGAAGTGGTCCTTGTGGTAGATGGCCTTGAACATGCGCTGCAGTTGCCGGGAGGCTCGGCCGTGGACCACCAGGACGAAGGCGATCCTGACGGGGTTGGCTGGCATGTACTCCACGGAGTCTTCGTCCCACTGAACGTTCTTGCTGGCTTTGCCTGGGGAAAACCCGAGACCACGGAGGTGAGGGTGAGGCTCAGCCTCCACGGGGCAGCAGGGAGTGGCTCTGATTTTTTTTCTTTGTTCCTTTCTGGGGGACTATTCCCAGGGTACCTTCACGTTGGGCCCTGGGACCTGATTCAACTCAGCCAGGCAGGTCCAGGCCCCAGTCGGGTAGGAGACCCCGGTGCTTACCACCTACTTTCCACTCCCAAGCAGCCTGAAAAAGACGGATGGAGACCCGGGGACACTGTTGGCCTTGACATGAGGCAGGGGAGTCGAGCTCGGGGAGGGAGCCTTGAACCCCAGGGGAAGCTGCGTTTCCTCTGGGTTAGGAACCCCAACACAGGAGCCGGTTTTCTCTGGCTGGAATCCATTGTCCTTTCTTCTCCTAACAGCACCCGATGCGTTTCCTTGCGCCCTTCGAATTGTGCTGAGAACAGATAACCTGAGACCGACCCTCTGCACCGACTCGAAGCGCACAGTACCATACTGTTCACCGGAAGCGCAATGACGGGCGCGTTCATCTCGCATCCTAAGCTCGGTCACCTGAAGCTGCTGGAGACACGGCCCCCTCCCCGCCATGCTCGGTCCAGGTGGATGCAGAGGAGCCACCAAACACCAGGCAGGACAAGCCTCTCCCAGGCCAGAGCACGGTTCAGGGGGACACGAGAGCCAACCAGGACAGCGCTCAACAAGAGCCACACTCAGCCTGGAATGTGAGATCGGGGAGGGTCGCTTTCTGTTGCCCACCAAACTGCAAGATCCTAAGAGCCTTTCTGTCCCGACATGGAGAGAACTTTCCGGAAGAAAACCGACACGGGGCGGCGGTGAGTCTCCGAGTCCTACTGAGCCCATCTGCACCCCCGGGTCCACCAGGCGGGAGGGGAGCCACGTCGTGGATCATGGTGTTATTTTTCTTTTAAAGCCAGACCCTGCACCAGATCTGCCCAGATAAACGGTTCCAGACATATTTTATCCAGAAATCAGCCTCAAGGACTCCTTCTCTCCGTTTCCCCCCCACATCCCCCAGGGACAAGGACCCCGGGAGAAACACAGCTTCCCGGCTGAGTTCATCGCGCTTCCAACGGGAATCTCCTCGCTTTCCTCAGCCCAATGTCCTTTGGGTTTAACAGATTTCCTATGGGATCTGGGTCTAGGGCACTCACACTGAAGTCGGGGGGGGCAGTTGTGGGTGTCCCAGAAGACCAACTAGGAATGCAAAGAACGTGGACCGTGGAGCCCGAGGTCAAGAACTGCAGAGCCTGTCAGCTGCCGTCGGAAAACTGAATGACCACTCAATGAACAGGAGTCCTTCCATGTTCCCGACCACAGGATGACATTAACGTGGATAACGTCCTGATCCGGCTGCCCGGGAGGCCTGGCTGACGTCACTCCTCGGACCTCTCTGCCCTGACCAGTCCCACTTCTCACCTTGCCACCTCGTCTACCTGCCTTTCCCTGGGCAAGCTCATTCTTCCTCAGGACCTTTTCACGGCCATTGTTGCTGCCTAGAAGTCCCTGTCCCCAGATCTCTGCCTGGCTGCTCCTTTCTGACTTTGGCTTACAGCCCACCAAGAGGACTCCCGCCTCCGTCCCTTACGCTGTTCGCCTCTCCTGCTTCCATTTTCCTCCTAGCCCTTAGCACCATCTGAAGATGCTTATCTGCTTCTTTGTCTGAACACAGCACTGGAGCAAAATCTCTGAGAGACCGGGGACTATTTCAGACCTGTTGACCATTAACTATGCAACACTCGAACGATATCTAGCACACAGCTGGTTCTTGTCCAAAAAAAAAAGGTACAGAGCACATTCTGGCTCAGTAAAACCACAGCACCTTTCATCAAGCATTGACCTGCCCCCAACACGATGTCCTCACGGTGACCTTGCACGGTGGTGCCGTTAACCCCCTTTTCTCAAACGAGGAAATCACAGCGGAGAGAGGCCAAGGGTTTGTTGCAGGCCGCCCTGCTTTAGTCCGTTAAGCCGAGATTCAAATCCAGGTCTCACTCCAAAGGCCACTCCCCAAACCCCTGACACAGGACATGGTCCGACCCAGAGCACGGAAGGAAGGGTTCCTGACGGCGATGCTTGGTCATGAAACGCCTCCTAAGTTAGTTACTGCAGGGAGCAGGCATGCATCCGAGGACTGTCACGGGTACCCGAGGGGACTCTTTGTATTTGATGGGAGGCTGACAACGTGAGGTGACCACTGAAGCTACATTTTCAGCTATTCACCTGTCCATCCTTCCATCCACCCGCCCATGCATCTATCTACCCTCCATCTACCCGTTCATCCGTCTGTCCATCCATCCATCGATCCACCCATCCATCTTTCCATTCTTCTGTCCACCCAGTCATCTATCTGTCCATCCATCCATCCACCCACCCACCCCTCTGTCTGATCCAACCATCTTCCCATCCAAACACAGCACCATCCAACTACCCCTCCAACGAAACACCTGCCACCTGTCATGCCACCCACCGTCACCCAGTCAAGGCTCGGGAGATAGACCCTTCCCTTGCCTTCCAGTCCCCCCATGGCTCTTGCCAAGTTGCTGAATGAATGCATTTTGAAAAACAGTGACATTTTTTGTGGTGCTGGGGATTGAACCCAGGGCCTTGTGCCTGTGAGGCAAGCCCTCTACCCACGGAGCTCCGTCCCCAGCCCAGAGCTGATGATTTCGGAGGGTTTGGTATGTATCCCCGCTATGGTGGGGGCTGTCATGGTTTGAGCGTCCATCATTATTTGGCGCTGGGAAGAGTGTGCTATTGTCCTTAAGGCCTGGAGAGGGCGACCCATTTCCCAGGCCGCACGGTGAGGACAGAGGTGGGGGCGGAAGCCCGGTGTCACCCAGCCCCAGCCACCCTGGGGTCCACCCGCCCTCTGGGGCTCTACACCTGGACACTGACGTGGGGAAAAGCCCTTCATGGCTCGCTGCAGCGGTTGGAGAGCAGATTCGCAGCCAGCCAGCCAGACACACGGATGCTTTCCTTCTGGAGCAGAGGAGGGGGCACTGGGAAATCAAAGACGACCCTAGCAACACAACAGCTTCTTCTGCTTAAATAAAACCATCCTCGGGGCTGGGGCTGGGGCTCAGTGGTAGAGCGCTCACCTCGCACGTGTGAGGCCCTGGGTTCCATCCTCAGTGCCACATAAAAATAAAAAAATAAAGGCGCTCTGTGCCTCTACAGCTATGAAAGAAAAAATAAAGTGGTCCTCGTAGCAGACAGTTGCAAAGAAAATGGGGACCAGAAACCCCAGAGTTCTGCTGTGTGGGCTGAGCACCGGCGGCGTGGTTCACGCACATCCAGACCCCACGGGAGGGAGCCAGGACCCCCCCCCCACACACACACACACTGTGAGGCTCAGCGCCATCCCCAGAAAGTGGCTGAGCACAGGCTGCAGCGAATCTGGGGTCCTGCAACCCTGCCAAGGTCCCTGAGCTCCACCCAACTGTCTCCATCCTATAAATAAGAAAATCTGCTCCTGGGACTGACCCCCAGCTGTAGGGCAGATGATGGTAGGTAGCCATCCCTCGAGTCAGAGCTTCGGGGACTTCACAGACAGGGGACTCTCTGAAGGATGAAAACCCAAGCACTGCCCGGCTCCTAGAAAAGAACCGTGAACTTGACAGTGGAACCAGATCCCAGTGGCTTAAAAAAAAAAAAAAAAGCCAGAAAATAAGTGGGAAAATCAGGATGGTTACAGCAGCGAGAAGCTGACTTCAGACGAATGTTAAAAAGCCAGGTTTATGGGGGGAGAATATCAAATGCATTTTGGCAGCGCAGGTGTGAAGGCTGCGGATGGGAGCGCTCCCCGGTAACCAGCCCCGCCACGCTCAGCCCCGGACCCAACTCTGGTTCTCGGTGGTGTTGTGCATTAAGTAGGGACCACGTGATCCTCGGGCTCCAAAGAGATGGTGGAGATGGAGGTGCTTTGCCAAGGTCGAGGGGCAAGGCATGGATCACCATCCCCTTTATCTGCAGCACTGCTTTCTGAGGTTGTCGTCACCCAGAATAATAGATGGAAAGTTCCAGAAATAAACATGTGAGATATATCTTGCTGCAATATGCTATTACAACCTCTCGATTTTATTATCCGCTGTGGTTGTTCCTCTCTTCCTGGGCCTGGTTTATAAATTAAATGCTACCAGACGTGGGTAGGTAGATGGAGAAGGACACACCGAGCTTCCCTGTGATTCTGTGGCTTCTGCAGCGCGGATTCAACCAACTGTGGATTGAAAACATCTTTCTTTTTAAATTGCGTCCGTGCTGGGTGCGGCGGCAACTGTGGAGGCTGAGGCAGGAGGATTGCAAGTTCGAGGTCAGCCTCAACAATTTAGTGAGACGGTGACTCGAAATAAAAAAATAACATCAGCAACCAAAAAACCTGGGGATGTAGCTCCATGGTAAAGCAGCCCCGGTTCTCACACACACACACACACACACACACCAAAAAAAAAAGGTTGGTTCTCTGCTGAACACGTACAGAACCTTTTCCTGTCATTCTCTAATCTATCGAGTGTAAGAGCCACGGACATAGCACTGACGTTGTATTCGGGGTTGTAAATAATGAGGAGATGATTTAAAGTCTGCGGGAAGGTGTGCGTAGGTTCTGGGCCAACACCAGGCCACTTTATATGACGGACTTGACCATCCACGGCAGGTCCCTGGACAAGGAGGGATGCACGGCACATATACAGGGTCTGGTGACATCTGTGGTTTCTGGCACCCCTGGGTGTGTGGGGACCGATGCCCTGAGGATAAGGGGGTCAACTCCACTGGCACTGGGATGCAGGATGGCATCTAGGAGGAAGAGCAAGGGCAGCCTGGTCTCTGGCCAGGCCGGTCACGTGGGCTCAGCCTGGTCCAGCCGTGTCTCCAAGCCTTAGCCTTCTCAGCTGTAAAACGGGTCCACGTGACCACAGAACCCGCCTCACGTGGACTTTCACGTCAGGACTGAGCGCAGCGCCCGGCACAGACGGCATGCCCAGTAAGTGGTTCTATCGTCAACATCCTTTCTCTTGGGCTGCCCACCAGGGTGACCAGGGTGACCAGGGTGACCAGGGTGTGATCTCTCCAACAGACCCAGCTCCGGTGCACACGCTGTCACCTGCTGCTCGCAGGTGAACACCCACCGCTGAATTTCTCTCCGCAGTGAGTGCCCCCGACCAGCAGCAATGGTCAATGCCAAGGAGACCTTGACCGGACACTGACTCCAGCCCAGCCCTGGACTCGGGTTATACTTCCAAGTGCTCCTTCCGCGGCTGCGAGGGGAGCTTTCTGATTTGCTTCCAAATAAGAGGGCGGTGGGTCTTGGGGTGCAGAGGGCAGGAACGAGGTTGTGTGCATCACCAGCTGAACACGGGGGGGCCACGGGCACAGGGTGCCACCACAGCTGGGGTGGGGACCTTGGGGAGACCCCCACGATGGTCCATTTTCATCTATCCAGGGGGATGAACCATCTGTCCCCGACCCCCTGGGGCCCTGGGGGTACTCCCTGGGGGACAGTTCCACCTGGCAGCAGGAACCCTGCAGGGTAGGAAGAGGTGGGCCACCCTGAGGAGGAGGCTTCCGGGGGCTCTAGGTGCTGTTAGCTTGGATGGCTTTTTTCCCTGGGAAATCTCTTTCTTTTTATCAGGGGTGGGGTACCAGGGATTGAACTCAGGGGCACTCAACCACTGAGCCCCATCCCCAGCCCTATCTTGTATTTTATTTAGGGACAGGGTCTCACTGGGTTGCTTAGGGCCTCGCTGTTGCTGAGGCTGGCTTTGAACTCGCGATCCTCCGGCCTCAGCCTCCTGAGCTGCTGGGATGATGGGCATATGCCCCTGCCCCCGGCTCCCCTGGGGAATTCCAATGCAGGTTTTGGGGGATTAAACTGAGGTGCCTGGAAGGCAGCCCCCTGTTCTCACAGGTGCAGGGTGTGCTCAGAGCCCGCGTGATGAAGAGCCACGTGGGTTTAAATCCTGCTGCCATGGACCCACCATGGGGCCCCTGGCAAGTCACCTCCCGTCCTGGGTCCTGCAGAGCCACAGACCAGCAGCCATGGGGACGCAGATTAAGCACTGGTATGTCCCAGGCACGACCCAGGTGACTGTCATGTAGTCATCCCAAGGTCCAGAGGCAGGGGCCGCCCTACCAGGAAGGTCTCCAGGACCTCAGGGTGCTGAGCGACAAGAAGGCACTCTCTCGAGTGGGGGCCAGAAGGAGACCAACACTTGGTCTGCCCGGTTTAGTTTACCCAACGAGGGAGACGACATTTCGAGAGATTTCTGGAAATTTCAGGACAGTCTGGGAATCTAACCTGATGGAGGGGTCAGCAGTGCCTCATGGAGGGAGTTGGGGCTTTGCTGGTAGCTGTCCCCTGGCTCCCTCGGAGCAGGGTCACACTCTTATCTCCTGCAGGACTCTGTCCCGGCCCCAGGGCTGGCGCAGAGCTGAGCTCCGGGGGGCTGCCCGGCTGAGTGATTTCTGAGGGACGGATTCGAGACGACAGCTCCGGCCACGTGTGGGACCCTGGAGGCCTCTGCGCAAGGCTCGGGTGAGCACAGCGCGTGGCTTCTCCTCTCCACCGGCCAACCTGCTGGGGGCTGGGCCCTTGCCCTGGAGGCTTTGGGGCGGTCTGAGGACCTGTGCTCAGCAGCACCAAGCCCTCCGCAGAGGAGCCAGCGACGGCCCAGGGCGCCCTGCACACCACCGCGGATCACCTCCTGCAGCTGAGTCCCCTCCAGCCCCGGGAACGGGAATGGAGCCAGCGAGAGGGTGGGCGGCCGGCGGGGTCCTGAGTCTAGAGGGGACCCAAAGCCCAGCTGTGAGGGTCTCAGGAGAAACGCCCTCCAGAGGGAAGCCACTTTCCCTCCCTCCTTCCCTGCCACACCCCCCATCTGGCACCTCTGTTTAAATTTAAATTGTGCTAAAAGCTCTCTAAGGTAGAATTCACCATCTTGACCATTTTCAGTGCACGGAGCACATTTCAAGGTCGGGTGACCAGCACCAGGGATCTGAAGACATTCTTCATCTTGCAAAACCTAGACTGTACCCCACCCCCCGCGTCTCCCTCCCTAAGACCCCGCAATCGCCATCTCACTTCCTAGGACTTGAGCGCCCTAGGGATCTCTTGGAGAGGAACCCTGCTGCCTTATTCACTGCGTCTAATGTCCCCAAGGCTGATCCACAGTGTGGCCCGTGTCAGAACCCCCTTCCTGTCCAACGCTGACTGATGCTCCCGGGGTGGACAGCCCGCGGCGTGCCCATCTGTTCGATTTTCAAACGCACTTGGTGGCTCCCAGCGTTGGGCCCTTGGGAACAGTGTGCTACCAGCCTGGGTGTGCAAACGTCTGTTCGAGTCCCTAATTTCGATTCTTTGGAGAAGACACCCAGGCGTGGCTTTGCTGGATCACAGCGTAACTGTTTGCACTTACACAAAATTAAAATTTCGGGTCCTGTGCTGCGCTTCCCGACGCAGCCGCTCCTCGCCGCTCAGCCTGGGTCGGTATCCTGGACCCGCCATTCATTTTAGCAGGTGGCTTTGCCTCTCATGCGGTCACCTGCAAGCCGTGTGGCAAGGACCGGGGGGGGGGGGGGGGGGGGGGGGCTACAGTGGGGTTGGGGGACGGAGCTCGGCCATGGAGGAGGTGCAGGTCACACTGAGCCTTGTAAGCTGTTGGCGTGGGGGGTGGCAGCCCGTGACCCAACCTCGAGGACTTCACAGCTCCTGTTCCTCAATGCAATGTCACAGCCACCCCCAAGAGTCACGTGGTGCCCGGAGGGGACATGCAGCAGCACTGGATGGATGGGTCCCTTCTCCGTTCTCCTTCAACTCCTCCATCAGCCACCTGTGACGTCTCAGGTGGATGTGAACACGCCTGCTTCCTGAACTCCCGGAGACCTCTGCACCCGGCCTGGCCTCTCTGGTGGGCCACAGGAGAGCCCGGCTGCCCCTGACCACTGCTGTTCATTTGTGTGCACGGCTGCTGTCTCTTCAGGGTAAGGGACAGTAAGATGCCCACTTATGGCCAGGATGCAAAATTGCTTTTTAAAATAACATTTACTTATGTGCAAAAAAAGAGGTGGACCTACTGCAGTAAAATCAGCAGGTGGAGCAGACGCAGCACAGTCGTGAAGGGGGGGCACGGGGCTTAATTAGACTCTGCGCTTCTTCCAGCCAGGATGTGCCCCGCGTGTTAATCAAAAGAGAACCGTGAAGGCCGGCGCCCAGAGATGCCCGTGCAGCCCAGACGTCACGGAAGGATGCAAAGACCCAGGTCTTGGTTTTTCCTGGCTCAGGTTCCCCACTCACAGTGAGTCCCAGGAGGGTTTTGGGGGGCGTTTTCTGGGGTGCACTCTTGGGGAGGTATCTCCCTGCTAGAGACAGAGAGGTCTGCTGAGATGCACTCCACTTTTGATTTTCATTCCAATTTGTTGAGCACTTAGCATTCATGAGGTTCTCTCACAGGCTTTTTATCTCTCGGGGCAATACTGCACATGAAAATTATCCTCATTTACAGATAATTGTTCCAGGCTCAGAGAGGGTGAGGAACATGCCCAAGGTCACAGAGCCAGGAGACGGCGAAGAGGTCAGGTTACAATCTGTTCTGACTTCGGTCTGTTCTGACTTCACGTACTGGGCCCTCCAAGCTGAATCCGGTCCCCTTATTTTCATCCAGGCTCTGGTAAGAAGCTCACCTGGAACCAAAATGTCTCCTTCTCTGTCCAAATGGCTTCTTAAACCACCGTCTACAGTGGTATCAGTTTCTCAACCTCGGCTCCATTGATATTTGGGGCCAGATAATTCCTGGTCACAGCAGGACGTTTAGCAGCATCCCTGGTCTCCAGTTATGACAAAACCCAAAGTGTCCCCATTCACTGAGCCTGGCGCAGTGGCTCAGCAGCTCTGGAGGCTGAGGCAGGAGGATCTCAGGTTCAAAGCCAGCCTCAGCAACGGCGAGGCGCTAAGCAACTCAGTGAGACCCTGTCTCTAAATAAAACACAAAACAGGGCTGGGGGTGTGGCTCAGTGGTCAAGTGGCCCTGAGTTCAATCCCCAGTACCTTCCCCCGCCAAAAAAAGTAAGAGATAACCCTGCTTGGGCCCCACCCCCTGCCAGTTCTTAAAGTCCAGAGCTGCTAACGCCGTTTAGGTCTAGGATGGACTTCAGTGTGACAATGGTCCCATATGACATTGCAGCCACCTGGGTTTAAATACACTCTGTGACGCCCAGACCAGGGGGAATCAACTGATGTTGTAAGCGGGTGTCACAAAGCGACGCTGGCTGTGCTTGGTAGGTGCTGGCTCTGGTGATTTCCAGACCTCCCCCAGAGGGGGCGACCCACAGTGGGAGCTGAGAATCCCACTCTGGCCTCCCGGCTCCTGCTCCAGAGGCCGGGGGTGGGGCTGGGGGGCTCCCTCGTTATTCTCTCCCACTCAAGAAATGTCTCCCTGCATCCCCGACCCGGCGCTCAGGACGTTCTCCGCTCCCTGATCCCCCCGCCCCCCGCCACTCAAGTCTGGAGTTATTAAACCACAGCCCATGGCTGAACTGTCTTATTGATTTTATTGTCGAGAGCACAGGGATATTCTAATGATGTACGGCTCAATAAATGGAAACTGGTGGGATAGATATTGATGGCGTATGGTACATTTCGCCGCAATTCACTGAGTCCCAGTCACTTGGCCGGTTACAGATCATCTCTGGGAATGCCGTGCTGTGGCCTGCAAGCCCCTGTCCATCCTGCTGGTGTGACCTTTTCCACACACCAAGGATGAAAGAGCTATTATGATAATGGCAATGTGACAACACGCCCGGCATTAAAAAAAAAAAAAAAACATATTTCATTTTTATCCTTAGAGCAGATCTTTGAGGGATGACTTCTGCTTATTCCCATTTTATAGATAAGGAAATTGAGACTCAGGGTGGTCACCTGATCTGGCCAGCGAGTAAGTGGTGAAATTGGGGTTCAAATCTCCTTTTGTCAGTCACCAAATGGGGGGTGTTTACCCCCTGTGCTAAGCCATACAAGGAAACAAGAGTTCTTATTGTATTTGAGCACCTTCTAGGTGGTTTGGGCACAGGTTAATATTTCACACATTTTTTCCCCTTCTCAGGTGGTGACATTCGACAGGGACTGTTGGCATTTGGGGAGAGACCATTCTTGGGCAGCTGGGGCTGTCCCACACACTTTGGGGCATTTAGCATCCCTCATCCCCCAAATAGCCCTTCATCTCTCATGCTTCCCAACACCTTCTAGAGGACGAGTTTGGTTGTTGCTTGAGAAACATTCATTGCCCTGGAGGCAGGAGGTTCCCTGCCAAGATGGCCGACCTCACTTCTGGCCACATGGGCAGCCAGACGGGAGAAGATTGGCTTGGAGAGTGCATATAACTGGGTGAAAACCGTGGCTCTTCCCCCTCTAGCTTGGGCACTTGGGCAAGTTAGATGACCCCCTCAAAGATTCTAGATCATCATTAATAAAATAAGGGTAAATATGGATCCCTCCCTCATGGGGAGGAGTGTATGGAATCATGGGTTAGGAAAAGGACCTCATAGAGAATAGAGTCTCAGAGCCTCAGGCTCTTTGGGCATTTTCCCAGCTCCTATGTGTGCTTTCTAAACTCCTGATCCACCGAATCCACAAACATGAAAAGATGGTGGTGTTTCACGTCACAAAGTTAGGGGCAGTTAATTATTTTGCAGTAGCAATTGCAAAAAGAGCGTCAGTGATACACCAGGCGGGCACTGCTCTGGGATTGGGAATGAGAGCCGTGGGCGTCCTCGAGAGCCTTCCCTTAGAAGCAGCAGACTCTCCAGAAAGGGAAGACAGATCATAAACACACAAACCTCTGCAGGATCGATACACGATGTGAGAAAATGAAATGATGGCATCATGACCCTTCCCCTAAATGGTGACATGTGGGTAACTGCACTTTCTCTTCTCCCTTTCTGATCTCATTTCCCACCCTGCGCCTCCCGTCACCCTTTCCGTGAACCACAGCGTAATCTGGTGCCACTGAAGCCCTCCTTCTGCTTCTCGGTGCCGGATAACTTCTCCTTTATCAACGATAGTACCTGCTGGACTTGTTCCCGCACGGCTCAAGCGCCCTTTACAGAAGAGACAAGGGTGGAGGTCTGGGTTGGTGGATCGGCATCTTTGTGAGAGGAGACACTGGAGGGCTGGCTTTCTCTCCACCGTGGGAGGACAACAGGGCAGCCCTCTGTAAGCCAGGAAGAGGTGCTCACCAGAACCCGGGCCATGCTGCCACCCTGACCTTGGATGCACAGCTCTCTGAGAGGCCAGGCAATGCATGTCTGTGGCTCAAGTGCCCTGGTGCATGATGTCTTGTGGCCGCCCCAGCAGCCTAGCACAGTGCTCAAGGTGCCAAGCATCATCCTCCTGGGGACAATCTGCAGGTCAAGTGATGAGTTCACTGGGCAAGAGAAGAGGGGGGAGAGACCCCAAGCAGAAGACCAGCATGTGATGGTCAAGGGCACGGGAGATCAGAGGAAGACCAGTGTGGCTGGATCAGAGAGGCCAAGAGGAAGCGCCATATGAGGCAGGATTGGACAGACGCATGGCATCCTGCAGGGGCTTGGGTACCACTTTAAGGACTGCAACGAGAGAAGGAGACGAGCCCTTGCGACAGGCTTATCACCCACAGAGGAGAAGGGGATTGCAGGCAGGATGCACTTAGATATCCCAGTGGTTGGTGTGGGATGCATTGGTGCCCAGCAGGGGACAGGTAGGGGGTGGGCGGAGCCACATCCCCAGCCCTATCTTGTATTTTATTTAGAGACAGGGTCGCACTGAGTTGCTTAGTGCCTGGCTTTTACTGAGGCTGGCTTTGAACGCACGATCCTCCTGCCTCAGCCTCCTGAGCTGCTGGTGTGACAGGCGTGGGCCACCACGCCTGGCCTCCATGTCCTCTCGAGCTCTGAGGCTCAGCTCATTAGGCCTTCTGGCTTCTGTCACACCCCAGGCCTTCTGACCCGGAGGTGGCCCTTTGCAGGTGCCTCCTGGGAAGCTTCCCGTGGCTGGGTGTCTCCATCTCTCCTCTGTTCTCCTCCCTTGAAGGGACTCTTAGGCTCAATAAATACCACCACAGAAAAACGCCGCAGCTCGTCTATTTTTATTACAAAAGGGGCCTCTCGAGGAGGGAACAGCTCTTATTTACTTCTCGGGGTGAGGGTTTTGACAACAGGTTTATTTTCTCTGACTCTCCAAGGACTCAGTGAGCAACACTCTATAGTTAACAGTACATTAATTAATGCCAAATTGGTGGGAATTTTCCTAATAAAAATCCTTATCGTAATCACGTTATGGGCCATTAACGCTGCCTCCTGATCGTAAACCATAAGTACGCTCTGCAGGTGCGTGCTTCTTAAAAAGGGATGCTTCCCCAAATTGGTACCCATTTGTCATGTTAATGGCATCACCTCATGTAATGCAGACGGGAGTCATCATAAAGGCTCACCCGGGCGCATGGTCACTGGGTCAAGCCCTGCCCATGCTTCGTCTCACTCGATCCTTGCAGCAAATCTAAGAGCTAAGTCCTGGCGTCATGTCCATTTTACGAACAGGGAAACTGAGGCAGAGAGGGAGGAGGGTCATTTGCCCAAGGCCACACAGGTAGGAAGTACAGGGTTTGCATTTCATCCAGGCAGCCTGATTCTAGAATGTTCTGCATCCAGGGCTCACTGCTCCTCGGGCCCCGCCTGCTGCTAAAGAGCGCTTCGGTTTATTTCAACAGCAAGGACAGTACAGTCCACCCAGTGCAGTGACCGGATTTGCTTCCAGAGGGCAGGAAGAGTTCTATTTACTTTTGCCCCCCTGGGGCTTGGGGGGGTGTCTGGGGACAATGCAGGGGCACTGGGGACATCCCGAGCACATTCCTATTGGAGGAATGGACATTGGACACAGTGCGTGAAGGTTCTCGGCCGTGGGCACAAGGGACCCTGATAGACCACTGCTTCGGCTCGGTGTCACCTGGCCGTGCCCTCGGCTAGGCTCTGACACACAGACTGGAGGCCTCAGCACTTGAGGTAGCTGCAGGTGCCAAGACCAAGCCTCAGAGGACCTCTGTCCTGAACTGCCAGCTTCACGCCTTGGTCTTTCCGGTCCTTTCTTGATTTCTCCGAGAAAACTCCACACACAGAACCAGGTGCATGAAGTCAAAAAGCAAAGGAAAAAGAACCTCAGACGTCAGTGTCCAGCGGTCACCACTGTTGACATTTCACGAGACACACACGCACGACATAACCGTAGGCACTCAGCTTTGTCACACGCATTGTGTCTTCAACGACACGACCTGAAATCCTTCCCTTCATCTCTGCCTTCTCTCCTCCCTCCTTCTCCCCTTCCCCGGTCCTCACAGAGCACAGGCAGAGCAGTCACCCCGCCAGGGAGGCAGAATTGAGCGAGACCCCTGTTGAATCTGACCTCAAGGAGCTTATTGTCCTGTGGGGACAGAGGGCGGACAACAGACACACTCGTTACACCAAAGGTACTGGCTGCAAAGAAGAAAGAGCTCTGGCTGCCAGGGGCCAAGGAGATGGGCCCAGGGGATGTGATGAAGCCACCATGAAGCTGAGATCCGGACCCCGAGGAAGAGGGCTCCGGGTAGGGAGGGTGTCACTAGAGGAGGGAGGAAGACCTTCCCTTTGGATTTTTACTTCTCTTTGACGCTTTTGTGCATTTTGGAAAATTCTGTCGTATAATGACAAAAACATACCGAGTAGATCATGAACAGCTGTTCCGTTCTTTCTCGAATGCCTTCAAAGACGGTCACCTCAGTGCCTCCCAAACGAGCGGCTGCACCTGCAGACGGCGCTGGGGAGTGGCAGTGCTCAGCAGAGGGACAGGCGTACCAGTACCTGAGAAATCATTACCAAATGCTGCTGGCTGCTGACCCACGTTGGTGGGTCAGCCCTGGACCAGCCGGCACCGTCCGTCTCCCTGAGTCTCTGGGGGAAAGTGGAAGGAAGGAACTCTCTGTCTTCTCCTTCACGGTAAGAAATGTTCCACTCTCTGCCACGGAGTTGGGATGAAGCCATCCTCCAACATGAGCCACCCGCCATCCCAGCCTGGGAGACCAGCCGTGGCGTGGAAGAGGCATTTAACCGCAGCCTCTGAGAATTTTCCTTTTCTTAATAAGAACGCCCATAAATGAACTGGCCCAGGGCATGCATCTTAAACCTGGGCTGGCCCCTGGACTCGCAGTTGGAGGGGAGTCCCGGCTATTCAGACAGGATGGGGTGAACCTTCCAGGACGCAGGAGCCAGGCTACGGGGGCTTCGGAAGGCCACTGACAGCGAAAACAACTTCAACTAAATTAAATTTAGCTAGCTCCTCCAGGAAACACGTGTAATGTTAATTTCATGGGTGTACCAATGTGTAAACCTAACAGATGATACTTAAATGAGAAAGGCAGAGAAATGACATTTGGTTAAACAATGCATCAGTGGGTAGGATTTATTGAAATTGCCATTTAGAAAAAAAATACGAGCACAATTGAAAGTTGAGCAAGCTGTCACCCGGGCCCGGTCACCCAGGCGTTCTCGATACGACGTACTTGAGCGGAGAGTGGTGGGTGGCAGGGGCTAGAGGCAATCTGGAGAAACTAGGGGACGAGGGCCACTATCTGTCCACTTTTGATGCTCGTCCAGTGGCTCTTGGCCTGGTCAGATATGATCACTTGTTTATCTCTCCAGTTCCGATGGTAATGTCACCTGGGTGGGAAGAGGCTTTTGCCATGTTCAGATAACATGGTATTCAAATATGTGGAAAAGACCACACGGCCTGCCTGTCCTTTTGATCTCTGTCCCCTGGCAGGCATGGAGGGGGTAGATGTGGAATGAGCGGGCCATAGGGCACCCCTTGCAAGTCACCACCACAGTCTCCTGGTAGCACAATCACTGTGTCCTTGATTTGGGGGTAGTCACACCTCCAATCCATACTGTTTCCTGGCTTCTTGGGGGTCCTGGCCTCCGCCCACTTACCTCCACCCTCCTTTTCTATATTAACAGAACCTGGTTCTTGAGTCAATAGAGAACAGGAAGGTGATTGATTGGAAGGAAACAGGAATCTGAAAGATGCTGACCCAAGAAAATGTGTACACGGAGCTGCCAGAAATATAATATTGACAAAGGCCAGCATTTTGTTAAGCACTTACTACCCGCGCTAGGCATGGCGCCAAGAATTTGGGTGTTTGGTTGGTTGGATTTCTTTCCATTTAATACTCTCACAAATGCTATGGTACAGGTGCCATCAGTATCCTCATTTTATAGAGAAGGAAAGAATTGAGACTGAGAGAGGTTATGTAGCATAATCGAGATCACGCAGCTAGTGGCAGGGCTGGGATTTGAATCCAGGTGGATCTGATTTCAGATTCAATGTACTTGAGTGGAGAGTCGTGGACAAGACACCACTCCATCTTGCCTCTAATGTTTTAAGAACGTGGCTTGAGTGGCCGATAAGGAAAGGAAGGTGGCTGTGTCTCATGCCCAGCTTGGAGAACTAAAATCCAGGATTAGTCAGGGCAATGCTAGGTTCTGCTGCAATAACACAGAGTCCCTCAACTCACAGTGGCTTGACGCAGAACTCCTGGGATGTTCTGGAAGCTCTCTTGCAGCACTTTCCTTTAGGAGGTGACTTGAGGACCCAAGCTACTTCCACTTCAACTCCACCATTTCACAAGCCAGAGTCCTTCTCTTACAGTGCACAGAAGGGACCAGGATTGAGGTGATGAATTTACCCAACAAATTGCTGGGCCAGGAAGTGACCATCCACTTCCATTCATGTCCCCAAATAGGGAGACCAAGTCACAGGACGCCACCCAGATGCGTGTGAGACTATAACAGCAGAAAGAACATGGAACTCTGAGGATCATTTACAGTGCATGCCCCAGAACCAGCACTATCCCCTAAGCCAGCACTTCTCCCTCCTACCCTGGGGACATCTGCAAAGTCTGGAGATAGTTTTGGTCGCCACAAGTGGAGGAAAAAGTGCCACTGGCATCCAGAAGGTGGAAGCCAGGGATGCAGCTAATCGTACTTTGCACAGGACAAGGCATAAACGGGCTCAAAACGTCACGTGCAGAGGTTGTAAAATTCTGATTAGAAACCAGTGTTTCTCTAGAAGATTCACTGGGCAGCTAACTCAAAACGCAGACCCCAGGGCCCCTCCCTTGAGACCGAGTCCGAGCAGAGTTTGCAGAGGCGCCTAGAGACCATGAGGGCCACTCTCTGTGGACCACCACTAAGAAAACTTCCCCTGGAAGGTGGGTGACGACCCCCAGGAGTGAGTGGGAAGAGGCGCTGACGGAATCATCCAGAGACGCGCCTCAGCAGCACAGGGTCAGCTGCAGGCAGCGATGCCAGGGCAGAAAGGCTGGCATTTGTTAAGTGCCCCTCTCCGTCTTCTCTCTCGAAAGCCTTGAATTGCAGGGAGCAGATTCTAAGACTAACCTGTCAGCCAGTGACAACTAAATTACTAACCCCGCTTCCCCTGTGCCCCATATCCCTGTCAGACACGCGGCCGCCTTAGCAGCGCACTGATTCCTGGAGACGTGCGCTCAGCATCAGGGAAGGTGACCCCTTTGCAGGAGCATAGTCACGCAGTCACGTGTACTTCCAAGTGGCCAGGGGACTCGGGCTGGGCTGGAAATAACTGCACAGGGAGAGAGTCGAGTCTTCCCGGAGCAGTGGAGCAAGCGGAGCGGCTGAGGCTCTTCATCAAGGCCCCTTCTGCCTGCTCCTTGGCGCTCATTAGCACCCACTTCCCGGCATCCTTTGCAGTTAGGTCCAGCCAAGTGGCTCGCGTGAGCCAATCAAATGCAAGCGTGAGTGACGAGCAGGTCCCCAGGGCTTGACCTGCACGCCTCCTGCGTGAACTCTTGCACACTCCCTCCTCCGCTGTGTGGGCGCAGAGAGCGAGCAGCTTCAGATGCAGGCAAAGCAAACGGGCGCTGCTGTGCTCCAGTGGAACTTGACTTACGGACCAAGTGGCCACTGGACTTGGCGCTTAGCAAACCCCAGTTTAAGAGACGCTCGGCCAGCCCTATACCGAGTGCTAGCCTTCCAGAAAGAGACGTCTGATTAGACGTTAGGCCCTGCGTGACCTCACAGGCCGGCGATTCTTAGGAAACGCAGAGGCGCAGGTTTGCGCACGCACGCATGCGCCCACGCACGTAGTGGGTCCTTCATTTTCATCCTCAACCAACCGCAGGATGAAAATATTTGAACAAAAATTGTACTGAATATACACAGACTTCCCCCCCCCCCCCCGCCTCTTGTTATTATTGCATACACAAGACAGTATAAAAACAACTGACATGGCCCTACAGGGTAGTGGGTATTACAGGTCATCTAGAGAGGATCTAAAGCGCAGGGAGGATATGGGTAGGTTATATGCAAATAGTGCATGCACCGTGGTACTTCAGGACCTTGGTGTCCTTGGAGTTCGGTATCCACGGGGGTCTTCGAACCAGTCCCCAGGATCTCTGAATGTATAATCAGAGATCAGAGGACTGAATGTATCATCAGAAGGAACACCTAGAGCCCGCCCATCCCTGCTTCCTTTGCAGGGTCAACTAGAGAATTTTCAGGGCCCATTATCAATGAAAAGGTGCGATGCTTTGCTAAGAATTAACCAAGAGTTTTCAAGATGGTGAAAACAGACACTAAATCAAACACAGGCCCTGAGCGCGCACACCCAGGCCCAGGGTGCAAAGTCCGCCAGGCTGCTTATTTGCATCCCTGACAGCCTGGAAAGTTTTTCTGACGAACTTCGTGACAAGTCCAGATTCTTGCCACCTGCCTGCTGCCTGAAGGGTTCCCAGAATGGCTTTACACATCACAGGAAGAAGCGGAAGAAAATAAGAAACCCAATTTTCTTTTAGTATATTACTTGTCAGACAGCGAAATGGGATATAATTATGGTGTGACATTTCCAACAGCAAATATGTTCCAGTGTAAGCAATTAACACCGGTTCTTTTGGCAGGCTTAAAAAGATTACTCAGAGTCTGTGGTAAGTTACAATGCCCCATGAATAATAAATAATGTAATATCGCAGCTAAGTTGCAGGCTGGGACCAAAGTTCAAACTTTCTTGATGAAAACGGATCGGGTGCTGTTAACCCTCTGTCGACTTTGCATGGGTTCTGCGGATTCACATCACGAGTTCTCTGGATTTATCTAAATTACTTATTTACCTTGCTCCTGAGAACATCTGCTAAAAGAAAGGGAAGAAAGGAATCTGCATGTCTTCATGGCAGCTGCTAGAAGTCTGCACAAGGCAGTGGGTTGCAAAGTGACCCCTCAGGGACAAGAGAGGCTGGAGACATGGCTAGCACCAAGAGCTGTCTGGGTGGAGTTGCCTTCCTTTAATTACGGAGTCCTAAGATTTGGAAGAAAGGGACATCAGGATGCCTGGCTCTCAGAGAGTCTCAACACAGACTGCGTCTGTGCAGCCTGTGACCCTCAGCAATTACACTAATAAGAAGTTAAAAGGCACACAGCCCACACAGGGGGCGTTCAAGGTCACAGTTGTGCACAAAAGCTGAGGGGCCGGTGGCTCCCCTTGGCAGGCTGACTCTATCGGCACTCTGGGCTGGATAATCCTCTGTTGGAGACGAAGTGTCCTGAACCTTGGAAGATGTTGTTGTGGTTTGGGTATGAGGTGTCCCCCCAGAGCTCCTGTGACAATGTAGGAATGTTTGGAGGTGAAGCAATGGGACTATGTGAGTTGGAATCTAATCAGCGCATCAGAGTTTGAGTGGACTGACGGGTGGCACCTGTAGGCAGGGGGCGGGCGTGGCTGTAGGAGGTGGGTCACTGGGTGATGCCCTGGAAGGGCTCATCTTCCCTGTGATCCCTTCCCCAATCTCTGCCTCCTGGCCACCATGAGCAGAGAAGCAGTCCCCTGTCATGCCCTTCAGCCATGATGTCTGGCCTCACTTGGGCCCAGTGCAATGATGGCCGACCCTGAACTGGACGTCTGTCACCGTGAGCCCACATAACATTTCCTCCTCTGAGTTGCTCTTATTTGGGTCACAATGACAAACAAACAAAACTGATTAACTGATTAACATCATCCCTGGACTCTATCCATGAGTGGCCAGGAGTACCCTCCTTTCAATTGTGACAGCCCCAAAGTCTCCAAACATGGCCAAATGTCCCTGGGGGTCACTAACTTTGACAGGTTGGGTCCACCACTGAGCGGCCTGAGCCGATGACTTCATTGCTCTGAGTCTCGGGTGCCATTTGTTCAGTCGCTTGATATAAATAGTCACTGAGCACAGCAGAGCTGTGACAGGTGCTGGTGATGCACAGGGGCACAAGCCTGTCCCTGTCCCCAGCATGGCACTAGAAAAACCAGAGGGCAGGCCGGCACGCACACCAGAGTCCATGCCACGGGACACTTGGTCGAATGAGGCCTGGGTGCAGGGCGGTGGGGGCTGAAGGGAAAATGTCCCCCCCAGTCTTGGGACTTGGTGGAGAAGATGGCACCTGCAATGTGAGAATTTCCCAGGTAGCCCTGGGAGGACGGGAACTCCAACTGGAAGAGACTGCATTTGCAGAGGCGTGGTGGCCTGAGTCACAGGAGCCACCAGGGCTCAGGAGCTCAGGGATGAGAATTCTATGGTGGGGGTGGGGGAGCAGCAGCAGGAGCCAGGCAGGCAGGAGCGGGCGGAGGACCAGGGGTCCCGAGACCGTCCAGGCTCCCTCTGTCTTGCCAACCCAGAGAACTCAGCGCACATCTCCCTCCCGATCTGGGTCAGCAGGAGACCAGGCAGGAACTGATTAGCAGTGTTCACTCAGGCCCGGGAGGGGAGACCAACCCCCCTGGCAACCTAGGACGGCCCTGAGTTCTCATCAGGAGATGCGCAGGGTTTGGTTTTTAGCTCATACTTGAAGCCTTGCTTTTGTTTTTTAGAGAAAAGACAGACAAGAAGCCGAAGCTGAGGCCAGAGGAGGAGCTGGGAGCTGAAGGAATCCTGTGAGAGAGCATTAAGGTAGGTCCACCGGGGGCCGCGGGAAGGTGGGGAGGAGGAGAGGGAGGACAGAGACTGTCCCGTTGGAGTGGAGGGTGGCCCCGTGGATTTAAGGGAACAGGAACAGTAGGGAGATTCCTGAGTTTCTGGCTTGGGCCAGCTGGAGAACTCATCCAAGATGTTCTAGAAGAATCTGGAGGTGGAAAACTGGTGGGTTCTTTCGGGGACCCTGAGATGCCTGTGGGAACTCAAGATATGAGATGTCCATTGACGCTGTTGTATCTGGGCCTGGACTCCAGGCCAGGGACGAGACCAGAGAGGCCCAGCCACAAATGAGAGAGTCACCTCCTGCCGGCGGCTTCTCTCCTCATCGACAGCGACTCCCGATGGCCAGGATTAGTGAAGGGCGACAGAAGAAAGTCATCACGGCATAATCCCCGGCCCGTTTCCTGGGCATCGCCGCACTCACACGATCTCTGTAATCCAATTAGGCGACGCGGGAAGCTGTATCTTAACTCCTGACTTCATTGTGACTTGCCTGGTGGCAAGCAAACCTTGTTTAATAAGGTGTCACCTACAGCACGGGGTGGTGCATACCAAATGACCGCAGGACGCTGATGGAGGTTGGGCCCAGGGGAGGGGGCTGCTGCCGTCTCAAACAGCCAATGGGTGACCTCGAACCCCCATGTCCTCATCAACCAGGCTTCTGATTGGAGGAGACCTCATCTCCCTTCTCTCGGCCCACTCTGCTCCTCCGCATCCCTGATGGCCGCCCATGCCCTCTGACTGGTGACCAGAACTCAACTAACAGTAGAAAGGACAACAACTTGGGGATGGTTGTCATTTATTGAGTGCCCACCTTCTACCTGGCTCTGTTTGAGGAAATTCACACATTCCATTTGGCCACAGAAACCCTTGGGCCAAGCAGAGAGTTCTAAGGATGAGAACGCTATGAGTCAGAGAGGTTAAGGGGTTTGTCTAAGGCCACACAGCTAGTTAGGGCTAGAGCAAGAGTTCAAAGATCCAGATCTGCGTGGTTTCAAAAGATGACATTGGTCACCTCTGGCACCAGGCCTTCCGGGGTGGGACTCCAGAACTGACACATTGACAATGGCCAAAGGGCCCCCTGAACTCCAACCAGGGAAGTACCACGAGCTGATACAGAGAGTCCTAGCCTGCAGGTTACTGGAGGGTTTGCCTCCATCTTGCTCTTAGGAGCCCAGCTGTGTTTCCCTGGGTTGGTTGAACACCACCACAGTTAAGCCTAGCATCAGAAGACACCAGGGGGGAATGGCTACCTGCGCTCTCTCTCAGGCCATCAGGAGGCCAGAGAGGGTGGAGGCCAGAGAGGGTGGAGGCCAGAGAGGGTGGAGGCCAGAGAGGGTGGAGTCTGCTCCCAGCACTGCCCATTTAAGGTCACTGAGAGAAGCCGGCTGAGCAGGGCTGTGGGGAATCTCCCCGGGGCTAGGTGAATCAGAAGGAGCCCCTCACCTGCCCAACAGGATCCACCCCTTTTACAGCCAGCTGTTTGCCTGGGGATACAGTCCAATGTGCTCAGCCTTCTGGTTTATCCAGAAGACTCTGGGGATACTGATCCTTAGGGGCGACATTCCAAATCTGTGCATGCCTGTGCTGGGTTGAATAGGGTCCCCCCAAATTCACGTCCGATCAGAATTCAGAATGTGACCTTAGTTGGCAAGAGTCTCTGCCGATGTCAGCAGTGAAACTGAGATTAGCTCCTGTGGATTAGGGTGGGCTGCAAAGGCCATGCCCAGTGGTCTCCTAAGAAGGCCACAGGAAGGCCACACGACAAGGCTGGTGGGGGGTGGAGGGGCATGGATCTCAGCAGCCACCGGAAGCTGCAGGAGAGGCTTGGATTCTCCTTCAGAGCCTTGGTAATTCTAGAATAGTGCACGTCCACTGGGCGTCCGCTGAGGGCTGGCGGTGCCGCACACTCGGCCCTTCTCCCCTGGGGGTAGCGGAGCCTGGCTGGCCGGCTGGCTGTGTGGTGCAGGGTTAAGGTGCCGGCTCAGGCGTCAGGAGCTGACTTTGAATTTGGAGCCACACCAGGGAGCTGTGTGATCTTGGGGAGGACCTTCAGTCTGCAGCCCTCCACATCCTCACCTTTAAATGAGAGCGTAGATCATACCCGGGTCGGAGGGTTCTGAATCTCCAGTCAGAAAACACGGAGAAGGCTTAGAGGGCGCTTTCAGGGGTGCAGGGGTGACTGGGTGACAGTGGCTTTGGTGGCAATGGCCAAGGATGGTGGTGGGAGAGGTAATAGTGGTGGGTTCTGATGGGGTGGGTTGGTGGAGGTGGGGATGGTGGTGGAGGGGGGGATGGTGGTGCAGGTGATGGTGGGGTTTCCAAGGGGGGTGGTGGCAGTAACGAAGGTGACGGTGCTCTCCGGCTTCCCTCTCGGCAGGTGGATCGTACCCACACCTGCTGATTTCGCTAATGACGATTCGGCTTTCCCGGGCACCTTCTCGGTCACGGCTCCTCCCCTCTATGGCGCTGCACGTGGCTTCAGTACCTGCCATTCCGCCATCTGCCATGTCAGGGTTCCTGTCTCTACCTGTCCCCTTGCTCTGCCGGCCCCTGGCCTCCCCTGGCACCTGCAGAGCACGGCCACTTCGTAAACGCAGTTGACAGCAAGCGGGTGGATTGGCGAGGCCCTGGCTCTTCTGACGCGCCTCTCCCAGCTCCCAGGGAAGGAGAACAGGAGCAGCTCAGTGCCATCCTGCCCCCTGCCAGCCCCAGGGAGACCTCCAGGCGCTCAGAGCTCTGGGCAGAGGACGGGCTTCCACGCAGGGTGGACACTGACCCTCTGCCAGAAGACAGCCTGCAGCCCAAGCAGGGCCTGGAGGAAGCAGCCTATGACCGCAGGGGGCCTGCAGGACGGGCAGGAGGCCCCAGCGGAACCAGAGGAGGAAGGAGGGAGCCGCGGGCGCCTGACCTGCCAGGTGGCTCGCAGCCAGGTCCAGCTTCAACGCCCAGCTCCCGGGGGGGGGCTCACACTGTGTTTTGCTTTTATTTGTTTTCAGTTAAATCAGCTGTCAGTTAACGCAAGAGACTCCAGACACTCAGGTTTCTTACAAATAAATAAATAAATACCATCAGAAGGGCAGACAAGCCTGGGCCTGGAATCTCCACAGCGAGGGCGTCTGGTGCTTTCCAGGGCAGCCGCTCAACAGGGCCAGCCGTCACCTGCCCGCGCCAGGCCTTCCTGCCCGGCCCTGCCCCCGTGGGTGCTTTGGGACCTTTGCTTTAGATGACACCCGTACACACAGTGCCGGCATCGTGCAGGTACGCAGTGCGTGCTTACGGTGCCGCAGCCTGGCCCTCACCTTGGCTCTGCCCTTGGCTGGCCAGGTGACCACAGGCCAGGTACCTGCTTTGGATCCTCCCGGGCCAAGCGAAGATCCTAAATGACAGCCGCTCCTCTGTCCTGAGGGATGCCGTGACCACTCACCTAAGAAGTGCTTACAGAGCTATTCAGTGGGGACCCTTCAAAGGGTGGGGTGTGGCTGGCGCTCAGAGCACACGTTTCATCAGAGGCGGGTTCTGCTGTCCCCTCCCGCTAACTGCAAAGGAGAAGCGGGATTGGAGGAGCGCAATGCCTAGCTTGTGAGTGACAGTCAGGATTCACACGCAGAGCCTGCCCCCCACCCATGTCCCTCACCTCTGCGGGCTCTAGGGTCTTCCCTCCCAAAGCCACCTGCACACTGTACGGTCCTTCCCATCTCAGCCTCCGCAACGCTCGCTCAGGGTCCCCACTGACAGTAACCAATCAGCCCCATCTCTGCCCTTCCCACTTGGCTGGGAGCCTCCCAGGTCCTGAGATACCTGGGCTTCAGCACGTCGGTCCTCTGACTCCCTATGAATAATGAATGAGCCTCTAATGAATTAATGAGCCCGTGGATAAATAAGCCCACGAGAAATCAATCGAATCCGCTATTGGGTTTGGAGTCGGTGGAAACAAAAACAATCTAATAAAACCAGCTCATTGACTGTCTTTCCTGACATTTCTAAGATCTTGCCTGGATCATGATAGACTTCCTAGTGCACTTGAAGTGCTGTCCCCACGGGACCCCCCCGAGGCTGAGCCACATGATAAATACAGAAATAAACCAGCTTCTCTCCTCCCCCACCCTCAGGCTGCTTCCGCCAGGGGTGAAAGGAACCCAGCGTTGTCTGGGGCAGAGCCGTAGTCAATGATGACTTAGCCCACGGAGAAACGTCCGTCTGCAAGACTGTGTTAGTTATTATCCTATCATAATAAGATAGATGGCACCGTCGTAATGAATATGGCCATAACGCTTTGCTGGCAGTTTCATCAATGCGTTCCTCGACTGCGACTGAGCAAAAATAGGTAACGGAGGACCATTTGATCTACATTTTTATTAATTTGGTGCCATTTGGTCTCCTGGTTATTTTAATGATCTCTCATTATGAGAAAATGGAGAAACTTCCGGGAAAAAAAAATAATAAAAAAGTAGTCCCCTCTTGCTTTGTTTGATACATCGCTTTGTTTTAGTGTGGAGAAGAGCTTGTTCCAATCCGGTTCTGGAAGGGATGTTCGAAATTAAATATGTTCTGGATTTTCAGAAAGAAAATCCTGATCTCAGAAAAGTCTGATGAAGCTGTTCGGCTGTTCCCAAGACTAAGCGAGTTGAGAGCGGCCTGGAGTCTGCAGTCTGAATCACCACGATCATTGCATATTTTTTAAGACCTACTGTGTGCTACGCATGGTGCCTAGTGAAACCTCTCTAGTCCTCTCATCCCTCCGAGGAACTGGCACCCCATTTACAAATGAGGTTCAGAGAGGTCGAGTGACCTTCCCAAGGCCACACAGCTAGAAAGCAGTCTCTGAACTTGGAGGACCTCCATCTCTGTGCCTCTCAGTATTCTTTATGCATACAAGAGGGACTGTTGGGTTTCTCAGTCCTCCAAGATGTGCTGAATCACGGCAGGAATTATGCATTCAGGATACCGAGTGGGGCGTGATGACAAATGTGTTCTTAGCAGTTCCTTTGAGGATGGTCTCTCTCCTGATCGTAGCTTTCAGGCTTAATCGTAGCTTTCACATCTGCCTAGTGCCTGCAACCGTTCCCAGAAATGCAGCAGACTGGCCAGGGCATCCGAGTGTCCTCTAAGGAGCAGCTTCTGTCCGAGTGCGAGTTGTTCCTGGGTGTCACCAATTGGGTATTTTAACCACACCCGTTGTTCTCCATCATGTGCACGTGTGGGGGGGAAGGAGGGGCCAAAGTCACGAAGAGGTGGAGACGCTTCTGAGAGGGAACTGGGGACAGTCGGGTTTCTCCTCATACTGGGAATTCCAGGATCTTGTCCTCACTTAACCCAGTGGGCTGGAACGGCCCCACCATCCTGTCCGTTACTGTTGACAGGGTTGGACAGGCAAGCCACAGGGGCCGGGGCCTCCGCGGGAGGAGGGCCTGGTGTGAGACTGGGCACCAGGTTGAGCTTCAGACACCAGGTTGCCGGATCTTTCCATCCATCTCCAGGGAAACTGGAAATCTGGGCATTTCAATGGAGGCCTCCAGTTTTTAATCATTAGCAAGGGATTGAGGAGGGGAGAGTAAGTTTGGTTCCAAGGTTCGGTCCATGGTTGGCTGAGTGCATGGCTGGGGTCCAAGGTGAGGCAGAGCATCATGGCAGAGGGGTGTGGTGAGGGAGTGCTCGGCTCATGAGGACCAGGAATCAGAGACAGTCAAAGGGGTCACCGGAAGGAGGCCTACGGTGGCCCCCCTCCTCCAGCCACGCCCCACCTGCCTACAGCTACCACCCAACGGGTTCAAACGAGGAAGGACTGACTCGGCTGGAGCTCTCACAACCCGGTCATCTCACCTCTGAGCATCCTGCGTCGACACAGGGGCTGAGGGAGGCCCTCGGACCCAGACCCAGGCCAGCAGGGTCTAGAAGACAGCAGGACGTTCCGATGCAGGGACTGATCAGTGTTGGCATCTCCGACTGATGTGGAGGATATTCTTAAGAAGCCTGGCTTTGGCCGAGGGGGTAGGATCGAGCGGTCGAAGCTGGTGGGCCATCTGAGCGGCGTTGTCCCTGGCCCATTAATGTTCTGCAGCTGCCCAAACAAAATAACCCCGACTGGGAGCGTGAGCAGCACAAATCAACCGCCTCACAGTTTCAGAAGCCGGACACCCCGAGACCAAGGAGTCGGCGAGCTGGGTTCCTGCCCAGGGGCTTGGGGGAGGATCTCTCCCGGCAGCTGGTGGCTGACAGGCGTCAACATCCCTTGCCGTGAAGTGACACCACCCCAGTCTCCACCTGCAAGTTCCCCCCGGGCCTGTCTGTTCTCCCTTTGGGTGTGTCTGGGCCCAACTTCCCCTTTCCGTAGGGGCACAGTCACACTGCATCAGGGCCACTTTAATGGCTTCGTTTCAACTCTAGCACCGGCAAGGACCCGGTTTCCAAAGCAGGTCACACTCACAAGTTCTGGGGCTTAGGGCTTCGATGCAACCAAGAAGATCTCCTGAGCCACGGAGGGTAGGTTCTGAGACTCTGGCAAGAGGCGGATGTGGGGACGGTCAGCATTCAAGTGGCTGTTCCACACAGACCGTAACATGAAGAACAACTCCAGGGGTCTCCCAGATTTAAGAGACAAAGGATCAGAGGATGCGCAGCTGTAAAATTTACTTGCTATAACATCTGGTGCATCTCGAACTTTAACGTTCATAAGGTGGAAATAATAGGACTCAGTAAATAATCTATTATTATTATTATTATACAGTTAGAGCTATGCTTTCCGGCATTTTCCCCCTACTCCCAGTGGGGAGCGAAGACAAGTTAGAGACGTTTTTCCTCCAAATGGACTTTTCTCACCTGCAGGTTGGCCGCCCCGGGGTGGCCCCTGCCCTGCCCTCTCCCTTCCCACGCCCACCTGGGTGACCTGGTAGAAGGGACGGGACGGGTGGACTCTGGGGTTGGAGATCAATGCCCTTTGCCCTGACAAGCAGTGGATCCGTTTCCAGAACCTTTCTCACGGCCTCCGGAAGCACACAGGTAATTATCCCAGCCGCGTTGGGTTTCAGAGGAGCCGTGGAGGGCGCCCGTGGCAAAGGCCGCTTCCTTCCTGAGAGACGCAGAGGTGTAATTAGAACCCGGAGATGGCAATCACCTGCATTCCTCACCAGCATTGTTAAAGGATGATCCAGTATCCGACCGGGGTCTAACTCCACTCTCTAGGAGACCATGGGAGCGTCAGTGCTGCAGGTGGCCTGTCGGCAAAATCTAGGGGCTCTTCAGTACCACCTGGGGGACCGTGTGTGTCACCTGGTTCTGAATCTGTTAGGTGAAAGGGCAGCCAAGGGGAGGCAGCTCTGTGCCTTCATCATCAAGCCTCCAGGTTCGAGGCCAGCTCCGGATCCGACTGAAGGTCGTTGTTCATTCTTTAGTCATTCAACAAACACTTGGTGGGCATCTGGTACGTGTCTGGCCATCCCGGCCTCGCCCAGCATCCTCCTCCCCGGGAAGGGGGTGTATCTGGGGCACAGACTGGAGGGTTGTTTCATAACGAGCTGCCGACAAGAGTATTTTTCTCCTGACCTTTCCATCCGCCCACCCCATCCCCGAAAGTCAGCCGAACCCTTGCGAAAATAAGTTTTAGTCGTTCCTTGTAAAATCTGTAACCTATTCCCATTCATCACTCTGGAAGGCAACGGGGAATGTGTGGAATATTGCAATATGCACTGGATGTAGGCGGCAGGTGCTTTCGGCTTTGATCTGGGAACACAGGTCGCTTGCTTTTTCTGTCAAGGGACAGACTGCAGGTGGTTTAGGCTCCCGGGCCACTACTCACCTCTGCCCTGGCGGCTGGAAGCAGCCACAGACGGCACGTGGACACAGGGCCAGCTGCCTCTACCAACGCAGGCTCTGGCCGTTTCTAGCCCAGGGTCCCCGTCTTGGAGAGATCAAGCGTGGGGGTTGGGATGCCATTGGACCCCACGAAGGGACACTTCCAGATCCCTTTTCCTGTCTTCCAAGGCCCCGCCTGGTGAGCCCTGTCCAGCACCCATCCCCGGGCCCACTGGGTCTCTGCCGTGCGTTCCTTCTTTCTGTTCCCTGGTCTCGTCAGTGGCCAGCGACTCTAGAACTTCTGCACAGCCATTCCTCTGGTTCAAGAGCTCCGCCAGATGGACTCCGCCCTTCTCATCGTCGCCCACTTCCCTCAGCCTTTGAGAACCTGCCGAGGGTCTGGTTTATTCAGTCTCCCCACAGTGAGGTGGGGACGGTCATCAACCCTGTGTCCCAGACGTGGAAAAGCGCTCCATTTCCGCCAGTCTAATGGACAGGCCAGGGTCTGCTCGGTGCCGCCCCCTCCCCCCTCTCTACAGCCAATTAGCTGCCAAGTTCTGCCAAATGCACTCCCTGAATGTCCTCAAGTCCAGCCTTTCCTGGTTTGTCCGATGGAACTCATTGTCATTTGCCTTAGTCTGGCTGGGCACAAAATAACCCAGCCACCACTTGTAGGTTCAAAGCAGGAACTCCTTTTTTATCTGAACTCCCTAGAACGCCACCCACGCGGCCCTTCCAGGAACACCACCAACTGGAGATCCCTCCTCCGGCACTTCCCCAACCAATGAGAACTCTCCAGGAATCCCCTCGAGAACTCCAAAGTAGCGGGTGCCTGAGGCAGCAAGAGCTGCCCTATTGCCCGGACAGTAAAGGTCAAATATACAATTCAATCCATCCAGCATCACAGCAATTATATATAGCTTAACTCAAATCATCATCTCAATGGTTTGCTGGTGTCACCTTTCAAACGTTCCCTCTGGCAAATGCCAGGCATTATTCTGATGGGCCCGTGGCTCTCAACAGTCATTTCTTAGCATGACTGTCCCAAAGGTGTGCTTATTGGACTCTTTGCTTGTGGACTTAAGCTCCTCTTATCTGTCCATTTAGCCATCCATCAGACTATCTGTCTTACGGATTCACTCACCTTTTCATTCATCCATCTAACCATTTCTGGATCCATCTATTGTCTGTTAATCCATCCCCCATCCGTCCATCCACCCACCCATCATCCACCCATTCAGCAGTCATCCATCATCCATCCATCCATCATTCATCATTTATCCACCCATCATCCATCCATCCATCCTTCATCCATCTATCCATCCATCCATCCATCCTTCATCCATCCATCCATCCATCCATCCATCCATCCATCATCCACCCATCATCCACCCCATCCATCCTGGGTATCTACTTTGTACCAGATGGATAAGTTAGTAAAACAAGGAAATAGGACCTGCCTTCCTGGGTCTTCTAGTCTAATCTGGGAAAGAGATGCAAGTGGTCACTCCATTATGTGCCTCTTACAGCGAGGGACAAACGCTTACTGAGAAAGCTGGGTTTAAACTCAGGCTCCAGAGGTGGCATCCGCTCACCACGCAGACTCAAGAACAGGGGTCAGCTCAGGGAGTCCGCCAGTGGGAAGGGCTTCAGCTGGGGCTGCTTTCTTTAGGGGCTGCAGGAGGCTGGTGGGGTGGGTCCTGGCACAATGACCCGGGGGCAGGGAAGGCCCAGAGTATCAGAAAATGAGGCAGGAGAAGGAGGTGGGCAGATGACCACGGGCCCCAGAGGTCACTGCAAAGGTTTGCAGACTCCCTGTCATGCAAAGGGCCGTCTCTGGGGGGCTGTTGGCAGAGGAACCACAGGGTCCTCAGGAAGTCTTAAGCAGAACGCTCCAGATGTGGAGTGGAGAACCGCCCAGGAGGGGAAGGGGAGGCGGCGCAGCAGGCAGGTGTGAGGAGCCTTGGAAGTGCCTCGCCACAGTCACATGAGATGTGGGTACCGTGGCCAGGGAGGTGGCAGAGGAGCAGAGAGGAACGGCCTGGGGAGTGACAGGACAGAGACCTGCAAGGTCTCTGGGCTGGCGAGACCTTGTGGGAAGCTCGGTCATCTGGGCTTCCCACAAGGAGGACAGAAATGCGGGGTGGTGCTGACTGAGCACCCACTCTCCTCCGTGTGCTGTGGGTTATCATCCGTTCAACAGGATGATAACTGTGAAGTGGCTGCACCAGCCCATTTTACAGGTGGGAAAGGTGAGGCACAGAGAGGTTTAAACAGGGGTCCCAAGTGCCCTCTCCAGCCCCTGGTGGAACCAGACTTCAACTGCAAGACCCCAAAGATTAGAAACAGAACCATTTCATCTCATGAGGGCCCTGCCAGAGAACCAGAGCACCCAGGGGCAGACCCCCCCCAGGAACCTCCTAGGATTCCAGATGCATAAACGAGGCCAGGAGGCTGAGCTGTGCTGATCTGTTGGAGTCTTTATTGCTCTACAAATGCATTATTAATCAGCCACCGGGGTCCTCCCATAGAGCCTTTTAAATTACAGCTAAATTCTTGATGGTGTTCCGTGCGCGGATACTGTGTTCACAGCAATAAACAGGGCAGGGCGGGCGGGCGGCTGGGTAACCAGGTTAATTGCCCTTTGAGGTCCAGGCTCAGACAGCGATGGCACTGGCACCTCTCAGTCCTCTGGGTGCCCTGCTGGAGTGCCAAGAGACTCCAGCGTCAGGAGCACAGGGACGTTCCCGCCTGGCCTGGCTGCCTGGGATCCCTGGGACTGCAGGTCACCAAGCTGGGTCCCCGTCCTGGGTGCTCCCTCCAAGATGGTTGGGGTAGGGGAGGGCAGGCGGCATCGACATGGGGACCCTTGGGGCACCTGGGGCTTGCTGCCACCCACTGCCAGGTTACGCCAAGGTCGACTTTGGGGGGGTCACGATGCGGGTGGGGCAGGTGCCTGTCCTGCCTTGTGCAATTCTCTTCTCCACCTGTTCCAGCCGCAAGGACACAGCAGCCAGGAACTCACCCTGGATCATGGGGTCAGCAAACTACAGCCTGGGGCCACATCCAGCAGGTCTGCTTTGCAAACAGCTTCTCATCAGGCACCCAGGCCCGTTCATGAGCCTAAAAATGATCTGGCCAAGTGGAAAGTCGGGCCATGATGGAAAGTCCGCCAATCCCTGTCCTAGAGTCCACGTCCGACAGCGCCACTGTTCTGCTCCCAAACCATCAATGACTCCCTACTGCCCCAGGATTGGGTGAAATGACTCAGGCGGAGCAAAGCACCCAGGCTTGTGTGTGAAACGGGGGAGACCGACAAAGCCGATGGCCCCGGGTTGGGGTGAGACTTGAGCGAGTCTCTGTGTGCTTTAAGAAGAGCTGACTTTTTAGAAAATCCTGATAAAAGACATAGAGACCTTCCCATCCGCTCCATTCCAAGTGCACACTGCGGTGATGTTAAGGGTCCCCATTGTTAGGCAGCCAACCCCGGGGCTGCTTCCTCTCGAGAAACTGAACTTCTAGTCCATTAAGAAACAACTCCTGTCTCTCCCCTCCTTGGAGACCCTGACAGCCCCCAGGCCACCCTGCGTCTCCAGGCACTCGAGCACAGCGGCACCTCACGTGAAGGCACCAGCCTGTTTCTGTCCTTCGGTGCCTGGTTTGTTCAACTCAGCGCAATATCCTCGCGACCTCTGGGGCCGCAGCCTTCTCTCAGCCCACAGAATTCTCCGCCAAGTGGACAGGCCACGTTGGGTGTATCCATTCACCTGGTGATGGATATGTGGGCCACTTCCACCCCTGGGTGACCCCGTTTTCTACAGGGGCCCGCACCAGAGCACAAGAACTAACTTTATTTTTGGTACCGGGGATTGAACTCAGGGGCCCTCCACCACTGAGCCCCATCCCCAGCCCTATCTTGTATTTTATTTAGCGACAGGGTCTCACTGAGTTGCTTAGGGCCTTGCTTTTGCTGAGGCTGGCTTTGAACTCGCAATCCTCCTGCCTCAGCCTCCTGAGCTGCTGGGATAACAAGTGTGCGCCACCGCGCCCCGCCAGAAGAGCTAAACTTAATGAGCATTTCTGGACCCAGCCTCTGTTTGAACAGCTCCTATAGACTGTCTCATTCAGTCCTCAAATGAACTTGCAAAGGCAGGGCATGACCACATACCAGGGACCATGTAATTACTGTCCACACTGGGACAGTCCTAAGGGAGACAGGGGCTCTGTTAATAATCACACAGGACAACAGGCAGAGACCAGGAATGTCCCCTGCAAATCAGGATGTCAACCACCATCTCCTCCTCATTTTGCAGATTAAAAATGAGGCACAGAGTGGTGAAGTTCTTTGCTCAAGGTCACCCAGCTAACGAGTGGCACAGCCAGAATTGAAACCCAGGCCAGTGGCCTGACGCTCCCACTGTTAAGCACAATTTTGTGAGGCTTGGTGACAACCAGGACTGACCATGTGGTGTCCAGCTATCCCTGTTTCTTCAGGCTGGAGGGGCAGAGGGAAGCGCTGGAGATGGCAGTGCCAACCCTGCACACTGTGAACCACCTGTGGCTGGAAGTGGACGCCCCAGTCCCACACACAGCCTCCCGGCTCAGGGTAGAGTGGGTGACTTAAGTTCTGAACCTCTGACATTCTGGCCTGGCACCTGCTGTCCTGAGCACCTCAGGAGGTTTAGCCCGGCCTCTGCCCACGAGAGGCCAGGTGTGATGATCGGAGACTCCAGATGCAGCCAGATGCCCGTGGGGAGCAGGACGGCCTTGGCTGAGAACCCCGGCCTGAGGATGGGCAGGGCGTGGAGAAGGGGTGTCCTCCCTGCGGGAGCGGCAGGGGCAGCCAGACTTGGGAGCCAAGTTTCCCAGGCCCCACCCCAGCTTCCAGGCCGCGGCTAGGAGTCTGTGCTAAGGAGCCTCCGCCCACCGGGTCCCCCCACAAGCTCAGGTGTCCTCGCTCATGGAAGAGAATGGTGGGGATCTCAGAGGACGGGGAGTGAGAGCTGCAGCTACCTGAGGCCCAATGAGGCTCCCCAGGAAGAAAGCAGGTCCTCTTGGGAGGTCGAGGATGCGTCAGAAGCTTCCGGCCTCCTGTCTGTGACTAGCACAGGAGAGAACACCCTGCCAGAGTGGGACAGCCTCCGACAGGGCAGCTGCACTGAGTCTAAGAAAATTTAAAAGACTCATCACTGGTGGCTCCTGTTCCCCAGCCTCTGCCCCAGCAGCCCGTCGTGACAAGGAAGTCCCGAGAGAACCAAGCTCTAAGTTCCTGTGTCGTCCCTTGTAGGGAGCAGATTCGTTTCTCCCTGATGCCTCCGGAACAGCACTGGTTACCTACGCCTTTGGGAGAATGGAGGGGACAGTGGTTCAATAAAGCAAATGCCTGGCAGCCACCGAGGTGTCCATCCACAGGGGAGCGGCCAGTGATGCTTGGTGCACCCACACCACAGATTTACAGTCACGAAAAAGAACGGCACAGGCCTCTGCCCTTGACCCAACCGCAAAAAAAAAAAAAAAAAAAAAAATGACCATTTTTAAAAAGTTCCTCATGACCTTCAAAGTCTCATCACACAGCCAGATTCTACATTTTTCTGCAAAATTCCACATCAACGTCACGTCCTAGATGAGTCCCTCAACACAAAGCCAAGCTCTGTTTTGGATTTAGGTATCTAAAGGAAAAAAAAAATGTGTCTGAAGTCGTGATTGTTCAGAGGGGACACGTTGAGCTGGACTTTCCCTCTGTCTTCAGTAATTTTTCACTTCATTTTAAATTGGGTGGTCTTTGGCTTTTTATTGGCAAATCGTCCGCCCTGATGGGGTACCAGGTGAGGTTCCGACATATGTGTACAATGAAAGGGGTGAGAGCATGCATGCATTTTGCAAGATGGAGCACGCTTTACACTTTTTTAATCCTGCCATCGGTCCCCTCCCCTGCCTCCGCACCCTCCTCTCTCTCGTGGCCGGAAACATCCTGGGGGGACCTTGGCCGGCTCCCAGTTCCGCAGACGGGCTTCTCCGCCACCCGCAGAGGTGAGCTGTTAATCTGTACTCTGTGGCTCAGCCTGGATCCTGATTTAGGGCAACATAAACCCTCCTCAAAATCGTGAAGGATAAATTAGTTTACTAATTTCGCCATTAAGAGTTTATCAACGCGAGCGCTCTTCCCAACGTGCCCTAATCAATCACCATTTCCCGTGTTTATCTCCTGTTCAATTTTTACCACGGGGTTCTATACACATCAATTTGCCTGATGTTCTTCCTACATATGTTTTAAATTACTTTATCATTGTATAAATTTCACAGCCATTAAAAGGCTCTAATACCAGAATGGCTGACATGGTGTTAAAAATTGGACTCAATTCCACAGGGTAATAAATTGTGACCTAAATCCAATCTCTCATGGGTGACTGAAGGATACAATGAAAAATTATTGCTTTGTCATTTTTACACTAACACAAATATACCACGGCGACCAGGAACCGGCAGAGAGAAGGGAGCTGGCTGGCTGTTTCTCACCCGAGCCAAGGGACCCACCTGGAAGGCCAGTCCCGGGGGGTGTGGCCAGCCCCTTCCAACGCCAGGTGAGTTTCCTGGCTGCACCTGTCCCTCCGCATCAGACCGGAGGCAGCGGCTTCTGCAGGTGACCAAGAGTTTTCAAAGTGCGGGGCGCATGCTCAACCTATGCAGGAGAACGGGTGCTTGTCCAGAGACCTCCGCCCCCTGCTCCTCTGGCTTTGGGGAAGGAGAGTGGGGATGAGGTGGGGGAGCTCCTGGGCAGGGTGTGCATCTTCTGAGAACCTGGAGGAAGTGGCGTCCACATGGACACCTAGGCCTGCTGCCACGTGATTTCAGAAAGAGGAGCGAGCACGCTGGTTCGCAGGTCTGTGCTAGAAGGAAGAGCCCGCTGGTCTTTTTGCTGGGGCATTGGGTGCGACCTTGGTCCCCAGGCGTCTGCACCCTGTCCTGCACCGGGAACAGGTCTCTTTCTTCCTCTCTCTTTGCAGAATCCCAGTGCCACACACACGCTGAGCAAACGCTCCACGCCCCAGCCCCGGCCCAGGAAGCGAGACCTGAAGAAAGGTGCTGTCTTGGAGTCGCCAACCTCTGTGTCTAGTCCAGGGCTAAGAAGTGGGCAGGGCAGGGCTGTGCCTGACTCCAGATGACCCGTGGTCAGGGCCTAAGGTGGAAGGAGCCCAGGAAAGAGGACAGCGGACCTGTCCCCAGTCCCAGTCTGCCACGGCCATGCCTGTCTTTGGGGCTGATTCTTGTTCTCTCTCCAGCAACCTCAGTTTGCTCCCATGAGATGCCTCAGCCACTCTCCCTGCTCAAAGTGAAGATGGTGATCACCAAAACCTTGGCTGGAAAGGGAGTCAGACCCTCCTGCCCATGCTCATGGCTCCTCTGGTGGTCTCCCTAGTTCCTCAAACGTCCCCCCTCTTCCTACCACAGGGCCTTAGCACACGATGCTCTTGTGGCCTCTTCATGCCACGTCCTTGAGTACATGCCTTGAGTTAATGCTTCATCTCTTGGCTCAACTATTAACCATGGCTACACGTCTCTGCAGAAGGCACGAAGAGTCATGGTTGCAATTTTATGTTCACTCTGTGATTAGATAGAAAAATCTCTGATTCTGCTCCCGTGGATGACCCAAGAGCTTGCCAACCATAGACCCTGGAGTACATGTCCTGCGACGTCCCTGGTGACAGAGCCCAGCCTGCCCGTGTCTCCATGTGCCACTCAGGCAAGGGTGCTGTGCTCGGGTGAACCCTGGCCAGGGGGAGGGGAGGTCGCAGGCATCGTGGGCAGACACCCAGGGCCACCCGCTGCGGCCTGGAGATGCCAGTTGTGCTTTCCAACAGCCCCTCCGTCCTCAAAAACAGGGAAGCCGAGGCCCCGGGCCCCTGATGCAGAGCTGCCCTGAGCCGCGGTCCACAGACGTGGAGCTGGAAATGCACTCCTGATGGCGGGCTCTCCAGATGCCACCGCGGGCACCTGCCCAGGAGGGAGTCGCGGACTCTCACCCTCTGGCTGCAGATGCGCCTGCACAGGAAGTGCTTCTTCATACGGGCAGTTTCTGGAAGCTGTGCCCAGGCCCAGCAGGAAGTGCCCTCGCTCTCTTCCCCGGGGGCCGGGGTTCTCTTCCTCTCTGCACCCAAACCTTTCAGCCCAGCTCTCAG
The DNA here is from genome assembly GCF_047511675.1 of Marmota flaviventris. Lineage (NCBI taxonomy): Eukaryota > Metazoa > Chordata > Mammalia > Rodentia > Sciuridae > Marmota > Marmota flaviventris. The sequence goes on along the minus strand of NC_092516.1, from coordinate 12,461,169 downwards.
GCCTGGCAGGTAGGGGGACAAACACACCCCAATGACAGCTCTGCAGCAGAATGACAGTGGTCACACAGCTGGTGGGACATCCCGAGGGAGAGGCCGGGGCGGGGGAGGAGGCGGAGGGCCCTTGGGACACCCCTGACCCACATGCTGTGCTTTCTCAAAACCTCGAGGTGGCAGCTGGCTTCCTTTATGACCCCAAGACTGGGGGGAGGGGACAGGCCCCAGGTGTCTTGGAAGGAAAAGGCAGGGAGGAACTGGCCTGTTGGGACACCTCGGACCTGGGCCACCGCTGCCCGGGGCATGGTAGGGGTTCAATGCCGTCTGCTGAGAGGGCAGCCCCGAGTGGCCTCTGTGTCCAAAGAAAACCGACAAGCCCTGATGACCAAGTGACGGTCACCCCACCTGATGCCCTCCACTCCCTCTCACTTCCCTGGGACCCTTGGGAGAAACTCCCCGTGATGTCCCCGTCCCTAGAACTGCCTTAAAGCCCGGTCAGGTCAGAGGCGGGCGGCTGGGTCACGAGGCAGGTCCGTCTTGCTTTCAGAGTCACTTCCAGACTGTTCCCCCGACAGCTCCCCAGGCTTCCCACCAGCAGCACGCAGACCCAAGGCCCAGCGACCCGCCACATCCACCCTCGCTCACACCTGGCTTATTTATTTATTTTTTTAAAATATCAGCCATCCCGACGTGTGTGGGGCGAGATCTCGCCGGGCATCTGTCTGAAGGAACTGGAGTCAGGACCTCGCAGAGAGAGCGGTGCACGTGTCCATGTGGCCTCGCCCACACCAGCCAGGACACAGAGCAGCCAACGTGACCAGGGACGGCCGAGTGGGCCGAAGAGTAGGGCACCGGCAGACAGAGGCGTGTCATTCAGCCACAGAGAGGAGGAGTGAGCGGTGTGGGTGTGCAATCTACCCAGGGACACGTGTGACACAGTATGGACAAGCCCCAAGCACGTCAACCTCCCTGAAATGAACCCGTCGCAGACTTTCCAGAGCAACCTACAGAGTCGGATCCACAGGCTCGGAGACCAGGATGGGGCTGTCGGGGCTCAGGGAAGAAGGGGATTGCTGATGGGTGGGCATGAACTCTGGGAGGCAGCACCCAACCACACAAGCGCTGTCATCGATGATACTGTGTCGGAGATTTTTGCTTCATGAGTTGACCGGGGTTGTTCTCACCAAGATAAAATAAAAAGGTAGCCTGCCGGGTGTGGTGGCGCACACCTGTCTCACCAGCAGCTCAGGAGGCTGAGGCAGGAGGATTGCGAGATCAAAGCCAGCCTCAGCAAAAGAGAGGCCCTAAGCAACTCAGTGAGACCCTGTCTCTAAGTAAAATACAAAGTAGGGCTGGGGATGGGGCTCAGTGGTCGAGTGCCCCTGAGTTCAATCCCTGGTACCCCAGAAAAAAAACAAAAAGTAACTGTATGAGATGATAGACATGCAAATTTAGTTCCCTGGAGCATCCATTTCACTGTGGATATGCATCTCATAACATCATGCTGTATGCCTTAAATACAGACCATAACATTTATTTAAAAAAAAAAAAGAAAAGCAAAACATTTCAATTGTGCATGAAAAGCAAATTCTACGGAGGTCTGCCCTTGGAGACTGTGCCTATAGCTAGCTCTGCTGCATTGCACACTTAAAGATCCGACGACGGCTCTTGTAGTAAGTGTCCTCAGCACCATGAAATAAGAGCACAACGTGGAGACACAAAGGCCCCTGGATCACGGCCAACTCTGACAGCCCCCCTTTGGATCCCAACCTACGGAAGGGACGTCCAAAGGCCCTGCTGGGACAGCCGCCCCTTCCTCCTGCAGCCGGCTCCTCTCCCCTCCTTATTTCCTCACTGATCCCTCGGCTCCAGCCCCAAGGGCCTCCTTGCTGCTTCTAGAACATTCCGGGACTATCCCTGCTCCCTCAGCGGGGCCTTCTGAGGCTGCCTCCTTGGTGGCTCCCGCAGCCTGCCTCCGGCCTTGCACGGCCTGCTGGGTCTCCCTGGCTCCCATCCACCCAGAAAATCTACAGGGAAGTACCGGGCAGGGGTCACCTGGTCTCTGCCGTGAGGGCAGAGCCATGGTGACACAGGATTGTCAACGGGGGTCAGCGGGTGCCGTGCCCGACCCTGCAGAGGAGGGTGGAGGGCCGACAGGACGGGGCACCCTCTGCTCTTGCCCGTGGCTGCATCTCAGGACTTGGACCACGGCGTTGGGCAAACCACGGCCTGCAGCTGCCTGTCTTGCTCGAAGGCTGGTGTTTGCATTTCTAAAGGAAAAGGATCCGAAGTCCAATCGCATCTCACAGCCAGTGGAAATGACGCGACACCACATTCTGGTGGCCAGGAGGAAGGACCCACCGAATCAGGGCCTGGTGGGTCCATCGGCTGCAGGTGGTTGGTGGCTGCTTACTCTGGGGCGGAGAGGTGAAGAGTTGGGGCAGAGACCACGGGCTCCCGACTGGCCGTGGTGGCCTTGAGCCCTCCCTGGCAGTCAGCGGGTGACCCATGAGCAGGGTCTGATTTTTTTTTTTCTGGATTCAATGCAATCAGCCCCTCCCGCCTTCAAGGGCAACACCGCAGGATTCTGGGAGACCTGGGAGAGAGCAGGGTCTCCGACTGACAGGTGGGAGGCCGAGGTGCCCGCCCCGGGGCACTCTGTGTGGCCACGCCGACCCTGGTCTCTGCTTTCCCTCCACGCCAGCCTCCCGGCCACGCTGCCGAGAAGCCGCTACTTGTGCCGTGTGGTTACTCCCCTGCCCTGGGGCACGGGGCTTCGTCATCTGGCGGTGCCATCTGCCAGGCGGCCTCCAACCATCCCCATCCCAAACCCATTTATCAGAGCCTCGGGCCTCGGGCAAAGGCTGTCGGGGTGGAGGCGGTGGGTGGGGGTTGGGGGGGGGACGGCTGTGCTGTTCCTGCATCAGAAGCCCCTTCCGTCTGTCAAGCTGCAAACCTGGTCCTGGGTTCCCCGGTCACACCCGCGGCCCTGAAAACGCTCAGCTGACTTGCCGGCAGTGGTCCTTCGCCATCGCGCACTGGGGATGCGCCGTCACCACTTGCGCCCAAGCAGCAGCCCCCCACGCTCCCTGCCAATCACTGTGCCGGGCCACGTCACTCTGAGCTCCTGAGGTCCAGGCTGCTGAACCACAGGACCGAAGCACCCCTGGTGGCCTTAACCAGCCCAGCAGAGGGTGAGGAGGTGCGGGGGGACCCGGGGAGCCAGGGGGCCCACCGCAGGGACGACCCGACCTTTAGTGGTTCCAAATGTCATGAGGCAGGAGCAGTTTCCCTACCCGGCAGCTGGATCCCGATGCTTCTTCTGGGTCACGGGCCAAACAGTCTTCACTGGGAAAGGGGGGGCACTTCCCTCACCCAGGGTCACTGTGTCCCCTGTGGCCACGGCTTCTGGGGAAGGCCCTGAGGAAGCAGCACTTAGGCTGAGCCCTAGCAGCCAACAAGGTAGGTGGAGTGGGAGGCAGGGTGACGTGCGGGGCCCAGCCGAAGAACGGAGCCAGCGAGACGGGGCTGGGAATCGGGGGACACCGTCCAGCAGCCCTTCCAGCCCCCACTTCCCCAGGTGCCTTCCCTCCATGACCACGCGGACTCTGTCGTCCTGCAAGCCCCCCGGGTTCTCCAGCTCCACGCTCACGATGCTCCTATGTGCTCTCATGGTTTAGGTATGGGTGCCCCCAAATGTGTGAGACAGCACGGGGACGTCTGGGGGGACATGATTGGGCTAGGAGAGCCGTGGCCCCATCAGTGTGATGACCCCTTCCAGGGTAACGGGCGGTGACTGAGGCCGGGAGACTGTGGCCAGAGGAGCCGGGTCACTGGGGGCATGACCTTAGGGTCTATATTTTGTCCCTGGTGAGGGGGGCTCTCTCTCTGCTGCCTGGTGGCCGGGTCCTGAGCTGCTTTCCTCTGCCACGATGTTCTGCGTCACCTCGGGCTCAGGGGATGGAGCCGGCCATCTAGGAACGGAGACCCCTGAGACCCTGAGCCCCAAGTAGAGTTCTCCTCCTCTCAAATCGTTCTTGCCAGGTCATTGGTCACAGCGGACTAAAGCAAATGCCCTCTGCCATTGCAGCCAGCCCCCTGAGAAGAGAGGGCAGGCGGATCTGTGCCCAGTTTACAGGGGACAGACCGAGGCACCGGCAGGTCGCGGCTGCCACGCGAGAAGGCGGAGCCGGGATTCTCACCCGCGTGGCCAGGGCTCTTTGGGTGGAGAGCCTTTTACCAGTTCACGCTGTCCTCAGCTTCGATCTAACATGGTGACGTTTCCAAAAATACACAGGGAGGCCCAGGCAGAGTGAGCGGAGGCCACAGGGTCGTTCTGGAGACCGAGAAGGGACAGGCGGTCCAGGCGATCGTGTGTGAGCGCGCACAGCTTGGGCCTGCAGTGAGCTCAGGGTCCCTGGGGTGACTATGTGGCTCCTGAGAGCTTCTGTAAGGCCACCCCCGGTGCTGACAGGACAGAGCCCCCCCTTGGGGGGCTGCCTGGGGACCCCCTAACCTAATGGAATGACACTGTGGCTTCCTTTCCCCTCCTTCCAATTGCTTTCTCCAGGAGGCAGAGTGAGGGAGGCCAGGTCCCAGCAAAGAGGAAGGCCCCCCGGGCTCCTCGACGCCACCCTGGGCCTCAGCAAAAGGCGTGGGGACAGATGGCGGGTGGCAGGAGCCCTTTGCCCATTTCCTGTCCTGATCGGTCGCCTCCTTAAGGACACCCAACGTCCGGCAGCCCGCGGGCCGGATCTGGAGGTTGTCAAGTGAAGCGACCAGACAGCGCGTCCCCCTGCGTGGGGCGCATTGGTACTGGACACCGCCTCAGAGACTCAACTTCCCGCCGCTCCGTCCGCATTTCCTCACTTACAGGAAATCAGAGGACCACGGGGCTGGAGCCCAAATCCCTCCTGAGCAGAGGGGATTCCGGGTGTCATGGTTTCCAGGAAGGGAACGCCATCTCTCTGTGGGGTGTAATTACATCTTCGCTTTCTGCAGAAGAATAGTTTATGGCTTAAATGCTATTAATTGTAAGCCGTTTTGTTCCGCGGGAAGTTGTTCATTGATAACTACCCAATTAGGGTTATTTTGCAATTAGTCTATTCACAGTAAATTTATTGCAAGAGGCGGAGGCCTCCGTGAGCAGGCTGAAGTATTGCCGGGGCTGGGTGGGAGACGGCGCTTCAGTGCCCACCTTCGTAACCAGCTCAGCGGCCCCAGGAGGGCAGGCCACCTTGGCGGAGGTGGTACAGGCCTTAGGACAAGACCCAGGCAAGTCCACCCTGAAGAACCGCACCGTAGGTGTCTCAGCATGACCAGGAGAACCGTAGGAACCCCCAGCTCACGGTGATGCCATATTTACTTAGGGACAGTTGCGGAGCAGGTCATACAGCAAATGTGTATGCAACGCACAGTCCTGGCTGACCCGGCAAAGTTCTTAACTGTGTGTTCAGCCCTCACAAACCCTCTGAGATAGGTGTGCTCATGTTCCCCTCCGCTTAACAGATGGAGGCAACAAGGCACAGAGAGGTCAAGCGAGTTGCCCAAGGTCCCACAGCTTGTGAAGGGGCCATCTGGAGTTTGAATCCAGGAATCCCGGCTTCACAGCCAGGCTCGTAACCACTGGCAACATCCCTCCCCCCATATGCCCCCCAGCAATGCCCTCCCTTCTCCTTTGTGAATATACCGAGGACCGAAGGGCACAGGGCCAGGTTTATGGGATGCCGGCTCAGTCACCTGAGTTCCAACTCCTGCTCTGCCGCCTACCAGCCACGTGCCTCTGGCCAAGTCCCAAACCTCTTGGAGTCTCCATTTCCTCATTGGCAAAATGGGTTCGCCATAGACTTACCTGTGGGGCTAGAGCGCGGCTGCTGGGAGACAGAGTCCCAGAGGCCAGCGCGATCGCTTCCTAGCTCAGGACGCTGCCGTGAATGATTTTTCAACTTAACACGGGAGCAAAACCCGACCGTACAGCCACGCGGTTTTGCAGCTTCAGAGCTTATTCAATAAATCACACGAGAGCGTCAGCACTTTATCACCGAGCGGGCTTCCTGTTAGATGACTCTGCCCGGCGGCAGCTGACCCGAGTCTTCTGCACACTGCAGGCCGGCTGCGCTAAGCCGTGGTGTCTGGCAGGCGCCTTAAATGCATTTCTAACTCGAGACGGATCCACGGTGGTGTGACCCCATCCTAAATGGAGGAGCCACTGTGTGCAGAATCGGAACCGACACAGGAGTGAGCCCACCAGGGCCCGCAGGCCCACCTGGCCCTCGCCTACGTTGGCAAGTTCAGTTTCATCAGAACGTACCCGGGTACGTTGGTGTTTGTATTTTAATGACTGCAGCAAGTTCAGTAGTTGTGACAGAGACTGTAGGACCCTCCAAATACCTACCATCTGGCCATTTGCAGAACAAGCCTGCCTGGTATACAGTAGGAGCCCTACAATAGTCTCCTGGGCGGGCCTTCAACCCAGGCTTTCTCTGCCAGGCGACAGGTTAACAAAAGCTTTTGGAAACGTCAGCCTCCGCCCAGTGATTCCTATATCCCAGTGCCAAGTGCAATCAGGAGTACAGACGGAGCCACCTGGAGACACAGCCCAGGGGGAGGCTGTGAGGGACAAAGGAAGACTCTCTTTAAATCTCTCTTTTGAAAAGAAAGTTCCGCAGAGCTACACTTTCCCTGCAAACAGCTCAAGAGCAGAGATGAGCTTGGTTGAAACGTTCAGGTTGCCCGACTGCTGGCCGCAGCGTCTCACAGGCCACGCGAAGGGCCCTGTCCCCCCAGCCCTCGGTCTATGCACAGAGCTCACGTGGCCGCCGCCTGTCAGATGTGACTAGTGAATACAGAGGCCCGTCCCCTTGTCCCTGGGGATTTGTGGGGTTGGTTCTGGGCACTGGCCAACCAGGCTACCGGAATCCACAGACGCTCAGGTCCCTCGTATAAAATGCTGTGGTCGGGGGGGCTGTGGCTGTGGCTCAGTGGTAGAGCGCTTGCCTAGCGTGTGTGAGGCCCTGGGTTCCATCCTCAGCACCACATATAAATAAATGAACAAAATAAAGTCCATCAACATCTAAAATAAAATAAAATAAAATGCTGTGGACTCTATAACCTCTGCCCGTCAAGCCATCTCCGGATTACTTAGAAGAGCTGATATAATGTGAATGCTATCAAAACAGTTGCTATCATATGTGGTTTCAGGAGCCATCACAAGGGGGAAAAGCCCATGTTGAGTAGGGATGAACTTTTTTGGAATAGTTTCCATCTGCAGTGAGTTGGCTCCAGGTGTGCAGAGCCTGTGGGGACCAAGGGTCAGCTGCACTTGACATGAGCATGCTCCTACCCACGGGGTGACCTTGGATACGTCTCTTCCCCTGTGGGGGCCTCACATTCTTGTCCGTCCAGCGGGACGGGGGTCTCTCTAGGGGTCTCTCTAGTCTGACTTTCCTCCTCGTCCCTCTCTCCACGCCCCTCCCTTCTGCATCCAGAGAGAGGCAGGGGGCTGAGGTCTGCTGCTTCAGGAGGCCACCAGGCCACGTCTCCCCTGGCTCCTGAATGCACCAACACGGGGGACCCAAAGTGCCCCCATTCTGCAGGTGGCTTGCCTGGTTCTCTGACCTCTAACTTGACATTGAGGAGGCCCCAGAAGCTCAGTGGGTCCATTCCTGTCCCACTTGTTGGCCCCCAGTTCCCTTCCTCCTTCTGGGTCTTTCTCTGTGTCCTTCCCCACCCAAGACCCTGGGGTCATCCGACATCCAGTGATAATCTGGGGTCACCTCTCCTCCCTTCAAAGCAAAATAAAGCATTTTTTTTGATGCTATTTGAATTTACAAACAACAAGGAAGCGTTTTTGCACCTGTGTGTACCTCACGAGGGACAGGGGCCAAGCCAGGCCTTCCACGGGCAAATGAACCATGTGGGTGACCAGGAGCTGTGACGCTGGTCCCAAAGGAAGGCACCCAGCGCGTCTAATGCCTGCGGCTCCCTGGATGGGGAAGGAAGCTCTGACCAGAGAGGAGCGAGGCCCCGCGCGTTGGCCGGCGGCTGAGCTTGGCCTGAATCCACGCTCTTCATCTCAAATGCAGCCTCCTCGGCTCTCAACGGCGCTGACTCTCTGTACAAAAATTTCTTTTGGATGCCATCTGTCCTCCCCAGGGACAAAACCATCAGGCAAATAGTTACTAACTGGCCCAAGGGACAATAAAAGGTAAGCAGGTTCCCAGGGGCTACTTTACAGTCCACCGGTGAAGGGGACGGCAGCCTGGGCATGTGGGGACGGCAGTGACCACAGTCCTACCACTCAGCCAGGTGGAGGGGCATGAGGTCCTCCCCACTCTGGGGCCAGCTAGGACTTCTCTGCTCACATAGAGAGAAAGGGAGGAAGGAGGGGACCTCAGAAAGTGACACACCTCATCCAGTCCAGCTCACCTCGACCTCGGGTGTCTCCGTGTGACATCTCAGAAGGTCGCTGACAAGTTGTGGGACCTTCTAAGATCTTACGTCTCTTGTCTGGGAAACAAATCAGGCTCCCGGCTTCAGAGCTGACCTCACGGGGTGGTGGGTGGGACACAGTGGCCCATGGAATGAGGCTCAGCCAGTGCCTGCAGCTGCAGAGGCTGCGCCCACCCGTGGGCCCTGGGGAAGGCATGGGTCATGGCCAAGATGCCCACGTCCAAGCCATGGTTCTAGATGCAGAGAAGCAGGTGCGGTCTCACCTGTGCAAGATGCTCCCCATACCCAGGGCCCCTCCACTCTGCCCGTGACTTCTCTATTGGCCTCTGAGCCTGCCCTGCGTCTTGCAGGAGACCTGACTTATCACTGGGTCACAGGCACCTGGAAGAGCGCCCCGCACCAGGCAGGAGGGAGGGAGGGAGGGAATGAATCGAGGAGAAAGATAAGAAGAAACAGGAAGCAAGGAAGGAAGGGGCTGTGGGGCCAGGAGGACGGGAAGGCTGTCCCCACAGAGCTCCCGGAGTCTACGCCCCCAATCAGAAATCTTCCAGATCACGCTCAGTGACCATCAAGTCCAGGTCAACCCCATCCCAGTCCTCTGCTGGGAGAGAACCCAGGCCCTCTGCACGCAGCCCCCTGCCCCCTGCCGCTCCCCTGGGCCCCAATGCCACTGTGATTCGACCCTTTGTCACATAGGTACGGGGGTAGAGCACCAGCAACAGGCAATGGGACTCTTACAAGGGACTTCAGAATCCCCAAAGTCCCAAACCAGCCAGACCCTGTGTTCCGACCCGTCAGGTCTGAGCAGAGCCCAGTGGGACTTACCCTCCAGGGGGCAGAGACGCGTCACCCTCTCGGGCATCAGCAGCCCCAGCTTGTGCTGGCAGTAGGTCTCCCCGATCTCCTGGCGGCAGTGCTTGGACTTGGAGCGGGACAGGGCCGAGATGGCCTCCTTGCCCGAGATGTCGCACCTGGGGGGCTGGTCGTACTTGGTCTCCCGGGAGCTGCCTCCGCCCCTCCGGGCGTGGGGGGGTCTGGGGGGGTCCTTCCCTCGGCTGCTGTTGGCTGCAGCGCTCTCCCGGGGAGGCAGGGCCTCCTTGGGGCCTTTCCCCAGGAAGGGACGTCCCTGTCCCTGTGCTTTCTCCTGGGGCTCCAGCTTCCTCTGCAAACGCTCCTTCTGCCGACCTGGGGGCTTCTTGGCCGACTCCGGCTGGTGCTTCCGCTGCTGGGTCCTGGGCGCAAAGTTGCTGTTGTCCACATTCTCAAAGTCCTTAGGCACCGAGTTCTCGTTGTTGCTATCGGTCCGCACTTTCTCTTTGGGCCGGTGAGAGAAGTAGCCGTCCTGCAGGAGACAGAAAAGAAACAGAGAAGAGAGACTTTACCTGGGGGCTGTGCTCAGGGGGCTGGCCCCCAAGGAACCCCCACCCCCACCAGGGCATGCAGCTGTGGAAGTCTGAGCTGAAGCGTCCAGTCCCACCTCTGCTCTAACTGTGATTCTCTAGGCCTCAAGACAGTTTCTCTCTTTCTTTTTACCATGTCTGTCACTGGGTAACAGATATTTGACTCCACCTTCCTATTGAAATTCTAGAAAATTGCTATGATGTTTTCTGGGAAGGTTATAACATAATATGTTATAATTATATAACATAATATAAAAATATGTTTATAGATTATATAAACACAATATATTATGTTTATAACATAGTAATGTTATAAAAGGAGAAAATATTGGCAGGATCTTGGACGCCTTCTAAATTGCCTTTGGCTCCTGTACCCGTGCCCTTCAGAGAGGTCAAGACCTGAGCCCCTATGAGTTCTGTAGGGAAGACCTTTAGCTCTCCAAGCCGGTAAGTGGAACAGAGCGAACTGAGCCTCCTGGGGTCGAGAGAAAGGTCAGAAATCAGTGGAGACAACGCGTGCCTTGGACCTTTCCAGAAAGGTGGTGCTAGAAACTCTGCTCCTCTGTGGGTAGGCACATGGGTCCTAGTGATTTTGAGTTTAGATCAAATGGTCCGAATCGTTCTTGAAACATGGTGCTTCCGGGTAGAGGCCGTTCCCAGAGGTTAACCCCAAAAGCATTCACTATCCCAAAGCCCACCCCTAGGGGCACCTCGGAAGGCACCGAGAGCACTCGCGGGCCCCCTCGGCCGGCTCCTGTTGCTATAGAAGCGCACTGGTGATAAGTAGCATCAATATTTTGTTTTGTTTTGTGTGTGCTTTTTTTATTTTCTTAGGGAGGGCTAAAAATGTCCTAAAATTCCAGTTCCCGAGGAAGAGTGGCGAGGGGAGGGCAGTGGCCATTTCTGGGGCGGTGGACAGGGCAGCCCATGCTCTGCTCGGCTCTCCCTCCGGCAGGTCAGCACCCTGCACCCCGGTGGCCCAAATCTGGCCTGCCACCTGTTTTTGTAAATAAAGTTTTATTGAAACACAGCGACACCTGTTCATCTGTGCATCGCCTGGGGCCACCTTCATGCTACCCTACAGACTGGGCGGTTGCAATGGAAACCGGCCCGTGAACCCTTCCGTCGGGCCCTCTAAGGAAGAGTCTGGTCCTTGCTCTGCAGGAGCCGAGTGTGAAGGCCTCCTGTCCTCTGCAGGGGCTGTAGATGCCCTGTCCTCCTTGTCCTTGTTGGCTCAGCTGTGGCCTGGAGAAATAGCCATACGTGGGGCTGCCCCCTCTACCTCTGCCCCCTCCTTGGCATGAAGCCCCTGTCCACTCGGGGGAGGTGGTAAGGGGGACAGCCCACACCAAGATGGCCAAGGCGCACGTCGGGCTATTGCAGTTTTCTTGTTTTATGGAGGGGGAACTGAGCCCCCGTTAACGGGTGACTTGCCCAAGGTGAGCCGGTGGGGACGCTGAGTCCCAGCAGGACAGACCCAGACCCCCAGCTCCCGACGGCCAAGGAGACCGATGCCGTGGTCTCCTCCCCTCAGCACCGCAGCCTGACTCTGCTCGTCAGTCTGCTGTGGACACGAGACCCTCGGACAGCCATCCGGAGGCCGGCCAGCGACCTGCTGTGTTGTGTTCACGAGGGACAGAGCCCAGAAGCTGGGGACACCGAGTGCTAGAGTCAGAGGCGGCAGGAGCTGGGGTCGGGGCAGGAAGAAGGAAGGAGACCGGCTGGTCACCCAGGACCCCATGAGATGCCAAGTGCAGAGGTGCTCAGGTCCCTTGTATAAGATGGCATCGTATTTGCAGATATCCTACATGCGTCCTCCCATCCCGTGTTCTTTAAATCGTCTCTCGGTGACTTAAATTACCTGATACAGTAATTTGGAAAATGGAAATAGTCGTTGAGGGAATCAGGACACAGGAGCCGTGGTCAGTACTGATGCACTTTTTTTTCCCCCTGAATATTTTCACTCTGCCGTCGGCTGAACCCACAGCGGCGGAGGCGGAAGGACGGAGGCCGAGGGCCTTGGCACACCGGGACCGGTGGCTCAGGACCTTGTGGTGGTGGCCTCTCTTTCCTTCCCACAGGGACTTGCCAGACCTCCGGCTGGTGCTCCCAGAGCTCTGGGTTGCTGGTCCCTAAACGCACAGGCTGTACTGATGGCTCTTCTCCGTCTGTCCAGAGCCCCTCAGATGCATTTTTCTGAGCACAGTGCGATCCAGGCACCACAGTGGGTGACTCACAGGTCCCCCGCGTTGGACAAGGAGGACGGCCCTCTGGGGAGGACCTCTTCTTGCCTCTCACACCAAGGGCAGCCTGTTGCTGTGACCTTCTTGTTCAAGGCGCCGTGCGGAGCCCTTCAGTGCAAAGCCTCGCCTGACCTCCAGAGCTAAGCTCCAAGGTCATGCTGCCCTCTGCCATGACACAGAGGAGGGAGGGGGGCTGGGACGCGATGTGCCCACAGCCATCTGGGCAGGCAGTGAGCTTGCTCCTGATGCTGGAGGTTGCTGGCAGGTTGTGACCCTGCCGTCCCCCTGAGAGGGAAGCCAAGAGGCAGTCGGCTCCCTGTCTCCAGGTGGGGGCCCAGCCGGCACCCCCTGCAATCACGGCAGCAGCCCAGGTAGGACGAGCTGGACGGGGCAGGGTGGGATTCAGTGGGGCTCCTCACGGACATTCAGTTCCCTTCCTTCTGGGCACAGAGGAGGACTGTGCTTCCCTGCAAGCTGGGCACAGCTAAGACAAGTGGCCAGGGCTGGGGGCCAGCTCCACCCCACAGCATGGCCACCAGCTCTCATGGTTGGGATCTTAAATACCCCTCCAAGGCCCAAAGAAGGTTTTCAGGGTCACGAGGAGGATGTGGGACCTAGTGGAAGTTAGATATTGGGAGCACGTACCCTCGAAGGGACATGAGACACCATTCCCCTCCTCTCTCACTTTTTCACTTCCTGACCATCACGAGATTGTCAAGTGTCTTCCACCATAGGCTCCCACCATGATGTACTGTCTCCCCACAGGGTCACAAGCAATGGGCCAAGCCACCATGGACTGAAACTTCTGAAACTGTGAGCCAAGGAGACCTTTCCTCCTTTAAGCTGTTTATCTCAGGTATTTTGTTACAGCAATGAAAGCTGACCAAGACATTGGCCATCTTCCTGATGATGAAGGTCTTGCATCCCTGAGGGTAGCCAGTATAGAGCAGATTCCACCAACCCCCAGTGGGCAGATGGAACCTCTTCTGCTTCATGTCACTGAGATTTGGGGGAGCTCTGTTACTGCAGCATGGTCTAGCTCATCCTAACTAATGTTGGAGCCCACTTGGTCACCCTTCCTCCCAGCTCTTCTCAAACACAGGAACCAAGTTTGTTTTCTGTTTTAATCTCTTGTTTTGACTCCAACAGAGAGAAAACTAGTTTGATGGGTCCAACCCTAACAACATGCATTTTAATTCTGTCTTTAAAATCCCATTTCCTGGAATTTCACAATAAGGTTGGGAATAAGCCAGAGAAACCCGTGTCCTTATAGACAGCAACAGTTTTATTCTGGGACTCTTTTCTTTCTGTTAATAGAGACTCACCAAGTTTGGTGCCCTGAGTGGAAAAGCCCCACAAACCCCCATAAACTACCTATTTCAAAAGCTCATGTTTTGTGCACTTTCTGGCAGAGTTTCAACAAGCAAAACTAGACCAGGGAGACATGATCCCTGCTCTCCATCCGCCCAGACCAACAAAGCTAATCTGACAATCTGTGAAGCCGATTCCTCCAGCTAATTTGCACGACCAGGAACCGGTGCCATCACCCAGTCTGACATGGTCCCGGATTCACCCGCACCGTCTAACTCAGGAGAGCCAACCACAACGGGGACGGTGGCCTCGGGCTGGCCCTGTGGCCTCCGCCTGCCTCCGATGCTGCTCAGCTGCCCATGGAAATGCAAAGGTTCATGGGAAAGAGGGAAGGAAGATATTCTGTCCTCTGGGATGAAGAGCTCACAGATATTAGCTTCCAGAAAAGTCCACAAGAGGCACCGTCAGGGAGAATCAGGCAGGATCCGAAGGTGTAGCACTCCATCACCCTGATCCAGGCTGTTTTCCATAGTGACCAGTGGGTCCTCCCTCACCTTCCCTACCTCCTTTTTCTAGAATTTTCTTTATTGTGAGTTTAAAATCTCAATAAACTACGAAATTCGCTGCATTTACAAGACGCCCTGCCACCCCGTTTTAAGTGTACAATGCAGAACCCTTGACCATGGGGAGGGGGCTGGGGGGCAGCTTGCATGACTGAGACTTCAGGCCCCCTGGTGAGCAATTGCCAAACTCCTCGCCCAGCCCCGGGCCCCGCCTGTCCACTCTGACTCTATGATTGGCACCTGCGTAGTCCACGTCATGGAGCCTGCGTTACCTCACTGTCCCCTCTCCTGTGGCATGAGGTCCTCAGGCTCACCCATGAGGCTGCACGCTACAGGTTTCCTTCCTACGTGAGCAAGAACCACTCTGCAGTACGTACCCCCCACCTTTTCTGCATCCATTGTCCATCACTGGGCCTGAGGGATCCCCCCAATTCCTCCTGTGATCACCAAGGGACCGATGGGGCTCAGCTCTTCTTTCCCTGGGTTCCCCAAGTCCACAGAGCCAAGCTCATGTCCCCTTCTCTGTGCAAAACTTTGGAAGGTCCCGGGCAGATGCCTGGAGAGAACCAATGTCCATGTGCCCCCATGCTCTGGCCCTTCACGCAGAGGATCCCCAGGGCATGGGTCCTGGTCCTCTGGGACACTGGTTGAGGCAGTGGGTACCAGTCCTGATTAAGAGGACGGAGCTGAGGCACAGATGTTAAGTACCCGAGGTCCCACTGCTCCTCAGGGAGCGACTCAACCTCCCTGTGCCTCAGTTTCTCACCTGGAACATGGGGCCAATCATAATATTCACCTCACAGGTCATTTGGTGAGGCTGGATGTATGCAAAGCTTCTGGAACATTCCTGTCACTCAAACAGGAGGAAGGATGAGCAATAAACTCAAAGCGGGTACCCACCAGTTAACGCTGGGTCTCGGCTCCTCCACCCGGAGGGCAGACCCATTATGACTCCTCCATCACCATCGCCCGGCCACGTGGCCGTCGCCGGGGCATGCTCAACCAATCCGGCTCTCTCACCTTGGGTGAGGTATGCAAATGCAACCCTTTGACTTATTTTATTTTAATGCACTTATTACAATGATTGCACATTTAAATGTTTGTGTGCGAGCTCCCAAGCTCTAATTACTCTGCCTCACCTCGGAGCCGTTGCTAGACTCCATTTTTATTCCGGAGGAATAATTAAATGCAATAATGTCCTCCATTTCTGTTCAACCTTGGGCATGTTTAGAGCCCATTTCAATCAGGTAGAAATATGCTAAACACAATATGGTCTGCTTCTGTCTTCCCGGGGGTTCTGGGAGGTTCAGGCTTCAGAATGGATTCCCACTCAGCTGGCTGCACCCCAGGCCCGGGGTCCTGTTTCTGAGAGGTGGGGGCGGCTGCTGTGCTTTTTGAACTACACACTTAGAGACGCACCTTTGCTCCTGTTGTGGTGTAGATGGAGCACCCAGCAGGGAGGGCAGAGGCCCGGGCACTTGCCTGGCCTTAGTAACTACTGAATTTTCTCATCCGTAAACAGATGGGTGATGGAGTCCTGCGGGAGTGTTACTCACATTCTCTGAGTCGGGCGTGAATCAATAGGCTCGACTCACACGATTCTGCCATTTCAGCTCGTGGAAAAACAATGTGACGGTGCTGGGAACAGTGGCACATGCCTTATCATCCCAGTGGCTTCGGAGGCTGAGGCGGGAGGACCACAAGTTCAAGGCCAGCCTCAGCAACTTAGGGAGGCAGAGTCTCAAATAAGAAGTCAAAAGGCCTGGGGATGTGGCTCAGGGGTAGGGAAACCCGTCGGCCCGCAGTACCATGCCTGTGCTCACTCACACAACGGAAAACAGAAGACCAGAGAGGGAGGATGGGAGGGAGGCTCTGAATGGTGTCCCCTGACATCCCAGCCCCCTCCTTCCGTCACTGAATCTCGGGTTCAGAGGTCTGGAGTCAGGCCGACGCGGGTTGATCCTCCCTCCTCCAGTCACCTTCAGGCCAGGACGGGACACTTCGTGTCTCTCTGGCACCCAGCCCTCAGGACGGGGTGAATGGATCAAGCATTTGCTCACGTGTGCAGGCGGTGCTGACTGTGTCCGAGGCCCTGTCCCCCCACCTCCTCACTCAGTTCATCTTCGTGACACGCCTGCGCAGGAGATGATTTCACGTTCTTCCTTTTTTTTTTTTTTGGACTGAATCCCTACATCTAGGAGCCACCTGAACCCAGGCTGCCCAGGTCAGACCGCCTCTTCGCAGCTAGTAAGAACAGGGACGGGATGGGCCCCGGGGCGCACTCTCTTAATCCCAGGGACATGGGAGGCCGAGGCAGGAGGATTGCAAGTTCAAGGCCAGCCTGAGCAACTCAATGAGGCTTTGTCTCAAAATAAAAAAAAAAAAAATGAAAAAGGCTGGGGATGTGGCTCGGAGGAGGAGCACCCTTGAGGTCGACCCCAGCAGGTGTGCTGCCCAGGCAGGACGGCCCCTGCCCCACCCGCTCGCCAGGGTCCGTGGATTGCTGCCCTCCGGTCAGGTGCACAGGTAGCTGTTTGCTGTTGAACTCAGTGTCTGGGGCTTGGTTCCCATTGCCAGGGCCACCAAAGTCATTGGGAGGGACCCTGGGGGAGCAGCCTGCACCTGCTTCCAGAAAGACCTCAGTGCCAGGGGGGACGGAGGGTGGAGGCTCAGTGTGCGAGGCTGAACCAACGGGGACGCGCAGCTGTGGAGGCTGCCGGGGCAAACAGACCACGGCAGCCCCTTGCCCAGTGAAAGGCGGCTGCCCTGGCCGGCGCTCAGCAACCCTCGGGCCATGCGAGGCCCGGGCAGCTTTACTAGAACCCCAATAATAAGACCTTTGCAATTCAGCCCCATGATAATGGGGTGCACAGCAGAGCACGGGGTGAGGAGGAAGGGAGCTGGGCTGGTAGGGCCGGGCACCAGGGGGTGGGGGGAAAGAGCTTCACCTACTGGACCCTCCATTTTCTCCTCTCCAAAAAAAAAGGGGTGGGGGGAGAATACCTGCTTTGCAAAGGTAAAATAGGGATGAACGAAGACGGATCGCTGCTACTGGCTTCTGTGTGTCAAAAGAACACCCGATCTATATTTAGCACCTGCCAAGTGGCTGCAGGATGCTATTTTTAGCTGCTGAGCTGGCGGGGGCGGGTTCAAATCCAGACCCTGCCACTTTGTTTACAGGGGACCAGGGCACAACAATGAACCCAGCCGACCTTAATTTCCCTCTCTGTTTAATGGGGATAAAAACCTGTCTGAGAACTGAGAGTGTTAATCCACACAAGGAACCAGGGTAATGCCCGGAAGGCCACCCACGTCCGCTACAATTTATTAAAATAAAATGAACGCTTGCAACAGTGACCTATTGTGGCAGTTCCCATAGCACAGTCTAGGGGCCCTGGAGGGACCCCCAAGACCCTCCCAGAGGATCTGCAGGGACACACTATTTTCTCCATCATTTCCTTTCTGCTCCTTCTCTCGCCGGGGTGCTGTGGAATTTTCCAGAGGCGACGTGATGTGCGAGATCGCACCCAGACTCAAAGAAGCAGCTGTGCCTTTCTATTAAGCCAGACGTTACCGAGACTTGCAAAAATGTCTCACTAAAGCTTTTCTGTTGCTGTTGTGGAAAATATACATTTTCCCATTAAAAAAAAAAATCCTTGCTTCTATAGACGCATAATGGATGTTTTTCTTCATTATTTTTAAGTGAATTAATAAATGAGCATTTGAAGAAGACGACCTAGGTGTAAATGTCCATAAATGGCAAATAATGGAGAGGTATCATCTTCCTAGACAAAGCTCTCTGAGGGTCCCCAAAAACAGGGGAGGGCATTTGGGGGGTCCTGAGCCCGCGTGGGAAAAGCCACGGACATTTTTACACACGTGGGCTCCGGAATACCTCCTCGGGCTGAGGACTCTGTTGGGTGGCGTGTGTCTCCGTGTGACAGGGCTTGGGCAGGAACGGCGTTGACTCTCACATGCGGCAAACACACAGACGAGACAGAGATCTGTGCGGAGTGGCAATGGGGGTTCCGTGGGAGCTCAGAACCCCCAAATCTGAGTTGACCTGGACCGACCCCCGCCTGGTGCCCACTGGTCTCTTCCCTCCCCCACTCTGCTGAGCCCTGAGACTCCCCGTCCTGTTCCCTCACCCTCCCTTTAAAACGCCCGTCCCCTCTGGACAGCTCGGCGGGCTTCACGCCACACTCTCCCCCGTGGCCACAGCCCTTGCCGATTAGATCCGTCCTGGTCCTCCGGCCAGTGTCCAGCCTTGTTTGTGTCCGACACTGCCCACGGCCACCCAGCCCCGACCGCCAGAGCCCAGGAGCCCCAAGCTCCTGCTGAGCCCACTGGAGCCCCCCAGCGCCCCCAGCGCCAGGGACAACCGTGACGGGCATCCAGATGGACCTGGGGGACATTAGGCGAAGTGAAATGAGCCAGGCACAGAGGGCCAGCGTCCACTATCTCACTTAAATGTGCAGCCCACAGACAGACAGACACGTGTGTCTGTGCGTCAAGGACACAGGGGAGAGAGGAACAGCGGTGAGCGTGGCGGGGCCTCGGTGGCGAGGTCAAAGGCTGCGACTGGAGCTACGGGGACGAACCCGGCACCTGGGGTGACCACGCGGTGGCGCATCAGGGAATCTCCTGAAGTCCCCTGAGCTCCTCTGGTCTCCAGAGCAGTAACGATGGCGGTGACAGATGTGTCTGTCCACTTCACGGTGGGAACCGCTGTCCCATCTGTCCGTGTCCGGTATGGTCACACCAGAAACCGTGGATGGACGCAACACTGCTTCTTCCAAAAAGCCACAAGTAAATAAATAAATAATATCTAAATAAACAGAACCATCTCCAAAAGTAGGTCGGGGCCAGCCCCTGCTGTCTTCAGGGTCGAGTTCCCCTAGAACACGGTGGAGCCCCTGTGGAGATTTCCTGCTATGACAGCCAGGCAGGGAGTTGTCACCGAGACTCTCTGGTCCCCCAGGAGCCCACAGGTGTCCTTCTATAGGGAAGGCAGGAGCACTTGGAACCAGGGAACAGGGTGGGGCCAGGCCGGCCCAAGGTCACGCCGCGTGTTGAGAAGTCAGGCCACAACTGACACTCGGGACTCAGAGGCCAGAAGCAGGTTGGAAAGCCAGAGGAGGGACAGTCCTCAGAAGGGACAGTGGCCAGGACAATGACCCACGCACAGAAGGGGTTTGTTGGGGAGCTCAAGACTGTTTAATAAGTGACCATTAGTGACCATTAGACTAGCCTCTCCCCAACCCCATGTAACTTGGGTCACCTGCGACTGCGACATTCCTTATCCCACACTGAAGGCCACCATGCCCAGGAGGGAGAGTGAGGGACAGAGAACGAGCAGCCCTTCTGGATACCTCCTGGGCAGGGTTTCTCCACCACGGCACCATGGACGCTTGGGGAAGGCTCTTTATGTGGACGGTGTCCTGTGCTGTGTCTAGCAGCATCTGGGACCTCTACCCACTAAGCCCCTGTGACAACCTCAAATGTCTCCAGACCACTATTGACAGTCCCCTGCAGGAGAGGTGGGGCCGAATCACTGCCCTGCCTCCGCCCTGGGTGGACCTGGGCTGTTGGAGTCTTGTTCTATCCAGAAATGACCCTTCCTGGTTTGAAATCAGAACCGGGCGGAGGAAGCAGGAGAGGTCAGCAGGGGGAAGGGGGGCGGCCAGAGAAAGGGCGCAGTTAGCCAGCAGCGGGGTGTGGAGGGGGAGAGGCAGGTGACCAGTGGGTGGTCAGGGGGCCCAGCCACTGTGTGGGGAAGTGGGAGAAGGGTTAGGGCCCCCAGCTGGGCAGGGAGTGACCCTGACATGGGTCACACCTTTATCCAGGTGTCCCGGAGCCCACAGCATGGCCTTTGGTTTACCCAGAGGTCAACACGGGGGCCAGTGGCTGCACATGGAGCACAGAGCTGTGGCTGGCTCTGGGGAGCATGTTCATCTGCTTGGGTTTTAATCCCTGCCACATTTCTAAGTCAGATGATTCCAGTTAAAATTCTGGATTTCTGCTCGTGGTTGAAATATCAGGGGACCTGGCAACGCCCGGCTTGGATTTCCTCCTGTGACATCATCTGGGACCTGGGTAGTGGGCCCTGGTCTCCAGAAGACCTGCAGAACACCACAGCCCCCTAGCAGCCTGTGCCATGCCCCCCCCCCCCCCCGCGCCACAGCAGGCTTGTGGGGGCAGCCCTGCAGGACGCTGAGGACCCAGGATCTTCAAGTGACCCTCTGCCTCCTAAGCGTGGCCTCAAGTGCCCCAGAACCCTTGGTGACTCCTTTTATGGATTTCCCCCAATGGAGCATTCTGGAAATATTGGTGACATTTCTGGCTGGCACCACAATCAGTGGATACCCCTAGCACCTGTGAGCAGACGGGATACCAGCAAGGCAGAGGGGCACACATCGTCCCACCATGAAGAACTGGCCTGCACCCCGGGGGACTTCCAAACGTCCCCAGATGTCATGGGAGTGACGGACGCATTTATCATTATTTGGGCCAGATTCACACGTGACACAGAGTACTCATGAATGGTCTTCACCAAACACTTCTCTAGAAGAGTAACTAGGATTTCATTCCAGGGCAGACTTGACACCTCAGGGTCTCACTGCGGTTTCAGAGAATTTCATCGGCAAGACCACGCGGAGAGGCACCCGCCAACATACCTGGTTGTGCGGCTACATCGGAAACCACCGAATTTTTGCTGGTTCAACAAACAGCAGCGGACCTCTGCCTGTACCCCGGACTCCCCTGCTACTCGGCGGGTGGTCCGTGGACCCACAACGGGGGCATTCCCGGGGAGTCTTGTTAGAATGTGCAGGATCTCGGGCCCCTCTGGGCCAGGATGGGGTTGCCAGGACCCTGGGTGATTCCTCTGCATGTTGAAGCTGGAGAGACACTAGTCCAGTGTTGCTTAACATCACACCCAACGGCGGATTACCCGAAGCATTTCCCCTAAAGTTGGAACAAGGCGAGGGCGTCCACTCTCACCACGCTCTTCAATGTGGCTCTAGACACTCTAGGCAGGGCGACCAGGCAAGAGAAGGAAATTGAAGGGATGCAAATTGAAAGAGAAGAAGTCAAACTACCTCTGTTGGCTGACGACACGACCCTATATCTAGAAGACGCAGAAAAATTCCACCGGAGACTTGTAGGGCGGCTGAATGAATCCAGCAAAGTGGCAGGTACAAGATCAACGCTCACAGATCAATAGCTTCCCTAATGCTCAACAGCCGTTCTGCTGAGAAAGGAATCAGGAAAACCAACCCATTCACAATGATCTCAAAAAACCCTGGAAATCGATCTAACCGAGGAGGCAAAGGATCTCTGCAATGGAAACTAAGGATCACGGAAGGAAGAGACCGAAGAAGACCTTAGGAGGTGGAGAGGCCTCTTGGATGGGCAGAATGAATACTAACCCGCTCATTTAAAGACTAAAAGGTATATTAGCAGTTGACAAATTACTTTCATTTATTTCTTCTTCATATTATTCCACACCCATCTTCTTTAGAACTGTTGCTTCTGCTCTGATTCTTTCTCTAGCTTCCTTACTCGAGGCTAATCCCGGCCAAGCCTCCACATGCTGTGTGTCTTATTTCCCAAGGGAACCTCTCTGTCCCTCTTGCCTCCAATCCCTGCAGCCTCCCGTCCTGGCCTCCATCCCTCCCAGGCCCCTCCCAGTCCTCTGGACACCCAGCTCCAAACCCAGCCTCTGCCTTGCTGCCCCCACACCTGCCATGAGTGGGTAATGAATGGGCACTTGTGAGCTCATTACCACTGAACCTCGGAAGAGACGGAAATGTGCACGGAGCAGCCACATAAATAAGAAAAGAAGCCTGAAAATAAATAAATAGAAACACACACGCACGCACACAAGCCCAATTAATTCACATCATCTGAAGGCCCGGGCCCTTCGGGGTGGGGAGAGGGAGACAGGAAAATCTCCTGACGCTGCCGTCCACGAGACTTCAGGACTGAGTTTCTCAGCAGCTGCCGATAAATTATTTTTACTATGCAGAGCTACAAATGAACCTGCGTCCGTCGCCCTAAATCTCCTTTACGAGCCCGGGTTTGCCTTGGCCCACCCGAACAGGGACGGGGGCTCGAGCACGTCTACACTGGCCAAGCTCCCCAGCAAGCCTGCTCCTTGCAAACAGTAGGTGCTGCACGGGCGTCTCCTGTTTACAGGTGAGCTGGGTGTGGAACAGAGGCTGTCCATCAATGGGAGTCCCGGGAGTTATGCAGACAGCAAGGCCCGCACCCGGGCTTTCGGAAGGTCACAGAGGAGGGTGGCCATTGTGGGTGGGATGGGGCGTGCCCTCTAGGCGGCACAGGTCATTAGACCCGCTGTTCTCTACCAAGCTTCAGGGTCTGGATGCAAAACCTCAGTACAGTCAGAAAAATTATTTTTTTTTCTTTTGTGGCCCTGGGAATGGAACCCAAGGCCTTCACCCTGAGAGACAAGGGCTCCACCCCTGAGCTGCTCCCCCAGCACCCCTTCCCTTTTAGAATTTTTTATGTTGAGGCAGGGTCTCGCTAAGTCGCTGAGGCTGGCCTTGAACTGGGGGTCCTCCTGCCTCAGCCTCCTGAGGCGTGCACCACCGTGCCAAGCAACTTCTGTGTGCACGGTCATTACCCCAAAGGGAGGCTGTGGTCACTCCCTTCAGATGGAATGCGTCAGGTTGTCCATTTTTCCAAACTGAGTCAGGAGGAGGTCTTGGGCAGGCACGGTGACCGAGACACGCTACCACGACCTGCTGGGCTCTGTCCAAAGGGGAGGTCACGAATGCTTGCTTCGGAGTCAGTCTTCTGAATTTGAAATCTGGCTTTGCCCACTTCCCAGCCGCCGTGTGACTTGGGAAAGCTGACACGTCCTATATGTCCCTACGTGGTACTGAGTATCTTTCTGTGCACGTTGGGCAAACGGCACCCGCGGAACTCTCTCTCTCGCCCCCTGATTCCCTCATTCCCTGTCTTAGCATTTCCACCCTGTGCCTCCTCTTCCCGTAGTTTCTGCACTTCTCACGAGTCCCCAGGTAACGTCCGGCGGCAAGGAGGACAGCATTCAGTGCCCATCTCAGTCTCTCCTGCCCTCTCAGATCAGCGGGAGTTTTTAGCAGTGCCAGCCCTGCCCTGGGGACGCTGGGCCAGTGGGTTCCGCCTGGGACCTGGGAATCGGGGTTTTCAAAGCTTCTGGGCGATTCCATTGGGTGTGGGGGGTGAGCACTGCTGAGAGTGCAGTTCAGCGCTGACCAGTCCCCAGGGCACAGGACCTGCCACACGCACAGGCAGGTGCACTGAAGAAGCAGGGCGGGGCGGGCGGGAGGAGGCCTGGGTGTGGCCCTCCCTGTGCGCCTGTCCCCCTTCTCTTTGTCTCACATTAGACTCATACATGTATATTATTATAAGTAAAACGTCCTGCCAGGGTTCCTAAAGTCTGAATGGAGGGTTCAAGGAGCCGCGTTACTGAAGCCCCGGGAGATCAACTTCCCTGGCTGCGGCTCTGACTTCAGGACGCCTTGCGGCTGGGTGGGGACACGGCGGGCGACAGGGAGGTTGAAAGACACCGTGGCTGAGGCTGCCCCCCGCCCCCTGCAGAGCTGGCTCAGAGAGCTCCCTGCAGCCCTGGGCAAGCGCTGTGACCACGCTCGACTCGCAGACGAGGAAACTGAGGCCCGGGAGCGGCCACAGCCGGCTCAGGACGCTCACCCCCGCCTCTCCCTGCACAGGGCCCCTGCCCGGTGCCCTCCTCCCCAGGGGCCAGGGTGGAACACTGTCCTGTTCCAATGGTCCCAAGCCCGCGGCTTCACGGGCAGCAGGGGACAGAGAGGAACAGGGAGAACATTCTTGGAAATGGTTTCTGACAGAGGACCAGACCCTAAAATCACACAATAGGTGAGTCTCGCTAGCTCAGAGGGAACCCAGCTCAGGTGAGGAGGCAGCCGCAGGCCGCGTTCACACACGGCCCGAGGGGGTGCAGCTCTTCCAAGGGCACCCGCACCTCCAGGTCCCACCATTCAGCACGTCCTGGGTGCCCCCAGCTTGGCTCCGTGTTGGGAGGATCATGGGGAAGATGGGGCTGGGGACTCCAGGGTGTAGATATGCAAGGGACAACTTCCAGGGGGTGACCTTGCTGCACAGAGAGCCACCCCAGGACCAGGCACAAGGCGGTGGAAAGAGGGTGTGCGGCACAGGCCAGGGGACATCCTTCTCCTGAGAGCAAGCACCGCTGTCACCTGCACAGTCACCCGGGCCACAGAGGCCAGGGCTTCGCGTGCAGGAGGTCACTCTGTGCCCACAAGCCCCCCTGGAGGCAGCGGCTACTGTTCAATGGACCCATTTAACATTCAAGGAAACTGAGGCCCGGGAGTGACCAATGACCCGTCCACAGCTGCAGGGCTGGCCAAGAGCGGATCCGGGGATCACAGCCTCCTGGGTCCCTGCCCGTCCTGCATGGGTGGGTGGAAACGCAGGTGCCCCCCTGTCCTTGCGTGAAGGAGGGGGGAGCTGGCCCTGGAAACCCACAGGCTGGCGCGTCCGGAGGAGAAGCCCGGCCAAGGGGAGCAGATGGACCCGCAGCAGATGTGAATGCGGCTCCCCTTTCCCGTAGGCTCTGCCGTTTGGCTGTAATAAGTGACTCGCTCTTTAATATCTGTCAGGGGCTTGCCCTCTGAGGGCCATGGCACTCACGGTCACTCGCAAAGCCACAGAGGGAAGCCGGCGGGGGCTGGCCCTTTCTATCTGGGAGGATGGCCACAGGATCCACGCACCGCTGGGTCCAGGCAGGGACAGTCCCGCGCCGCCCAGGCTCCTCCGCAGGCGCATGCGCACACGGGCGCACAGGACCGGATTCGCCCGGGACGTCCCCGTGTCTCTGAGCGTCCGCACCCGCAGCCCCTCAGCTCAGCGGGAAGGACTAAGTGGAGTTTCGCATTTTGGTGCTGCTCCAGCACCCCCTCCCCGACTCTGGGACTGGGGACTCGCAGGAGTGGAGCAGGAAGCCAGGGGAATTATATACTGGTGCAGGCTCTGCCCCCCAGCAGTTCAGCCCGCAAATGGGTCTGATTCAGAATGTCACCTGCCAGGGAAGGCTGTGCCTCCAGGCGACCCGGAGCACCTGTGCCGGATGCCTCCTCAGGCTGCGCAGAAGGAGGCAGAATTAATGACCATCAGATCTCTGATCCCTCCACCCCGGGAAGTTCACCCACTGGCTAGTGACTGGCAGGACTGGGATCCCAACCAAGCTGCAGTGAGCCCAGAGACCAAGACCCTTGCCCTTCCCCTGCGGGAACGGGTGGACACAGATGGGGTGACGGTGGGTCCGAGGGAGGTAGGATAGGAAACAGAAGGTGGGTAGAAAGGAGCCCAGAGGAAGGGGAAGGAGACCATCACGTTGATCTGAAGGTCCTGTGCTAAAGTGCCTCGGTCCTGTCCCCCCTAGGCCAGCTTTTCCCCCGAGCCTGACACTCCCAAATTTATAGAAAATCCACAAATCTTCACTGACAGTCCCACAGTTACTGGAAATTCATGGTTAGGAGAGCTGCCCTGGGCAGTGGTCCAGTCCGCGCACTCTCACAGCAGATCTGGCCAAGAGAGAATATTTTATGAGCCCTAAAACACGGGGCAGGTTCCAGCTAGAGGAGGCAAGGTCGGCCCAAAGGCCCTGAGCGCAGCCAGGCACCAGCACCCGAGCTGAGACGGCAGGCTCCCGTCACCCCACATCCCTCTCAGGCCAGCCCCTCCCACAGGTCACTTTAAAAGAGGAACCCGAGACCCCAACCCTGGTGTCCCTCTGGAGACGGCCGCATCCTCCCTTGAACACCTAGTCCCTGCTTTCCTGAAGAGGCGTCTTCCCGCGTCCCCGACTGACTGTCCTCAGCTCTGTTCTGGGATGTATGTCAAGATTCCCCCTCCCCGTTCTGAGTTGGGGTCCCTCTGCTCCAGGACCTCGGGGACCCCCTCTGCTGACGGCAGAAGGTACAGGAGGCGGGAGTCCTCGTACTGGGGCAGGAGTGGGAGGGCAGGGGTGCTGACGGGGTCATCGGGGAAGAGGAAGCACAGGACGGCTCCTCAGCCTTGGTAAATGGTGGAGGGGCTTCTCGGTCCCCCAGTGGACAAGCTGCCCTTCCTGGTCACCCGGAACCAGCAGCCCTCAAGTGACACTCAGTGCTTGGTCCAGATCGACGCGCCACCCACGCGGGTCCTTGATCACCAAAGCTCTGAAATGGGCTTGTGGAGCTCATCTCTACCAGCCAGAAACTCTGACGCACCTAACAGAGAAGAGCTCGCTAAGCCGCTCGGCTCTGTGGACAGCATCAGAGGCAGAGAGAGGCCTCACGGCTCAGAGGAGCAGAGCTGAACTGAGGCCGTCTGTGTAGACCTCACTCATCGGGTCCTTATGCTGTTCTGAGCCCTTAAAATACCTTCTGAGGCAACTGATGTTCTAAGAGTTTAGAGGTAAAGTCACCCAAGACCACCCGGCCAAGGTCACTGCTGGCTCATGGTGCAGCTTCGTGGGATTTATAGAAAAAGGTTCCCCGGACCCTGCGCAGCTGCAGCACTGCGGCTTTCAGCAGGCCCTTGCTGACTGCAGTGTAGGCTGAATGCTAGCTCCTGTGGATTCCCTTGTGCAGTGTGTGTCCTGAACAACTGTACATAGAGCACCGTATCCCCAACTAGGAAGTGGCAGAACTGAGACCCCGGGTCTGACTTGGATTTGGTTTTTGGTCGCGCAGATGCCCCGTCCCTCTCTCCACATCACTCCTCTCTTTTTGAACTTGCTTCTGGATTCGACCCATTCAGGGCTGCTCCCTAAACACCAAGTCCAGGGTGTGGACAAAAGTTCAGAAGGTGGACAGAGCCTTTCCATCCCCAGGGGCGGTGGCCACCTCATCACAGTCTCAGAAAGACCTTGGGCCTGCGGAAGGCCCCTCTCTAAGGTGAGGCAGTTGTGGAATCCTGGCGTCCGCCACTGCCCGTGGCCTGGCCTCCCCACCCCCACTGGGCGGCCACTTTGTGCAGTGACCTTTCCAGATCTGCGCTGTCAGGCTGCAATGTAGTCCTCCCGAGGACTGCGCGAGGCTCCTCCAGCCAAGAGCCGCTGCCGGGAGCCCTCCCGGGCCTGGCCTCCGCTGGCTGTCACTTTGCATTAAGGGACCTCTGTACCGGGCTCTTGGAGAAAAGGGACCACAAGTCTCTGCTGCGTGTCCCCGAGAGAGAGTCGAACGAGGCGGGACAGCACAGGAGCATCTGAGAAAGGAGTGGACAGCTGCTCGCTCCGACAGGCAGCGGCAATGATAAACATGGTGATGTGACAACTGCCCCGGATCCGGGTCCCCCCGGGCCAGGCACCACGTGAGGCCCGGCTCTTCAGCCGGGGCCCGGAACAGGCGCCAGCCTCCCCATGACGTTAGACGCAGAGCGGCCCCAGGACAGACCACGTGCCAGCAAAGCCCCAGCCCACGACCCCCGGCACGCAGTGACAACAGCCTGGGTCTGTTTCTTCCATGTCCCCACCGTGACACCTGCAGCTCGGGCCCCGGGTGTGATGTGCTTTGTCCAAAGAGGGCAGCTCTGGTGGGGGGTTTGGATTCCTGTCCCTCTTGGAGGCCCCTGGCCGCACGGTGGATGAGCCCAGGGGGAGGTGTGCTGGACCGGGAGAGGTCAAGGTCGGGTTGAAATGCTCCCGAGTGGCTTATCAGCAGACACGTGAGGTCCACCAAGATGGGACCCGTCACCACCCACCGAGGCTAGAAGAGCGGTCAAGCTGACCCAAAGACCCCGGAGCAAAACAAATCACAGAAGTCGCTTCCTGTATCGTCCTGGTGAGTTTGGGGGGTGATTTGCTAAAAATGGCCCCAGGATACGAGGAGCATGATGCAGACAGAGGCTCCCCTACCCAAGGTCACCCAGCTTGAGCCTTGAAGGCCATTCTGCACCTGGTTAAAGTCCACAATGATCCGTGCCTGGGGTCCCCAAATGTTTCTACAGAGGAGCAGCTAACAAGGCCAGGTAGGCCATAGAGTCTCCGTGGCTCCCCACACTGCCACTGGACAGCCCAAGCAATCGACTGTGAGCCCTGTGTAAAGGAGCAGGTCTGCTGTGTGCCAATAAAACTTTATTTATAAAAGTAGGTGGCGGGCCAGACCTGGTCCAGGAGAGACTCCTTCCCCACATCACCTCTTCTGTGCCAGCCCTTCTTCTCCCCCTCCCCTTCCCCTCGCCTCCTCTTTTCCTGTCTCTAGAATTTCCGTGCAGAACCCTTCAATTATCTCCCACCATTTTTACACTCGACGACGTGACACCCCGTGACATGTGACAACTCGGCTTTGTCTCCGGGTGTGCGTGGCTGCCCTCCCCTCTCTCGGCTTGACTGATGTGTTTTCCCACCGTGAGGCGGGTCGCCCTCCGGGTTCCCCAGGTACGGGAACTCTACAAAGCTCTGATGCTACTCTACACCCAGGACCCGCCACGTCGTCACTGTCACGGTCGGGAATGCAAACGACTCTTATTCCGAACCTTAAAAATAAAATTAAAAAAAAAAAAAGAAAAGAAGAAGTTTCAGTTCTGCTGCTACAGACATTTGAATGGTTCCAAAAGAGTCTGCCCCGTCACCAAAAATAAAAAAAGGGAACAGAATAAGCCAAAGTCACTCAGAAGGGGCTGGAGAGCTGTGTCCCGTGACTTGACTCCCCCCGGGCCCCATCTCAGCGGCCAGAGGGGGACGTGGCAGCAGCTTATGGCAGAGAACAAAAACTGAGGCTGGGAAGGAAAAAGAAAAAAATTAAAAAATAAATAAAATAAAAACCCCTGGCGACTCTCAGCTCTGAGACGATGATGTGGCTCAGCAGGAAATAAGATGTCACGACAGGCTGCAGATTCTCCACGTTCCTAGCTCCCTCCTCGTCCCCCGGGTCCTCCTTAGAAGACGAACCCTTGTTGGCAGTGACGGTGGAATTTGCACGAGGCCCGTCTCCTGGCTCCCAGGGCTGGCGGGTGGCAGCCTGTGCGTCTGGGGAGGAGCCGCCCCGGCCACTCCTCCTGGACAGTCCAGGTCGCCGTCCAACTTTCCGCGATCTGGAACAACTGCCCACGTGAGAACAAAGCGGTCGCTGTGGACGGGCTCCGAGTTTTAGGATCCCGAAGCTGGACAGGCAGAGGGAGGCCCGTCTCCATTTCCGCGGCTCCCAGGACCGGGCACGGATGGGGCGGGCTCTGGGGGACGCCCTGACCACGAGAGCCCAGGGCCCGTCTCAGGCAGGGGCCGGGGACTGTGGGGAGGTGCTCCCAGGTTCCCACGCTCTGGGCTGCCCCCAGTGGACCACTCCACCCATGAGTGCCCAAGCCCGGCACTGGGCGGCACCCGGGGCCCCTGTGAGTGGCCGTCTGCTCGCTCTGTGGTGCCCTCGTCTCTAACACGAGGGAAGAGGGCAGAGGCCAGGTGCGAGGCCACGGCCAGGGGGCGGCAGGGCTTCTCTTCAACGTGAGAGAACAAGTGGCCTGGACAGGGACCATGTCCCTGCAGGTCATCAGGCAGAGGTGGTGACAATGTCCCCATGACAATCGACCGCCGGCTCTGCCACCAAACTGTGATACTCTTCGGGCCCCTGAAGGTTGTCGCTTTATAGGAACATTCTTGGGACAAGCAGCATGCAGGATAGGGGACCCGTGAGGCCCGCCAGCCGGGGGTCGTTCCCATCTCACGGACGTGGAAACAGAGGCCCAGGGAAGGGAGACGCCCGCCACCGTCACCAGCCTGTTAGCAGCTCAGCCAAGGGGCACAGCAGGCGGGCGCAGTGGCCCACGCCTGGAATCCCTGCAGCTCAGGAGGCTGAGGCAGGAGGACCGTGAGTTCAAGGCCAACCTCAGCAATTAGCCAGGCCCTAAGCCACTCGGGGACATCCTGTCTCCAAATAAAATAGAAAAAAAGGGCTGGGGACGTGGGCTCAGAGGCCAAGTGCCCCTGGGGTCAATCCCTGGTGAAAAATACATGAATAAGTAAAGCGCAGCGGATCCCGGGCTGGCGGCAGGGGCTGGACTTGGGTCGGGTGCAGCACCGCAGCCTTCGTTTTCCCAGCCTCTCCCCACTCTACGGCCCGGAGTCGTGGGAGCCCCTTTTCGTGGAGGCTCCCAGCTGGATGAGCTGAGCAGGGCCAGGGACAGGGGCCAGGGACACAGGGAACGGAGCGAGGAGCTGGGTTTTATCTCAGTAACTCTGGACCCTCCATTATTGTGAACTAATAAAACACAGGTCGAGTGACCAGAAATCAAACACGTAAAAGACCGTGGTGAGAAGGGGGGCAGTAAAGAAGGGGACCAAGGGGGACAGAGATAGGGAAGTCCATTGGCCTCCGGGTGCATAGTGAACATCTCCCCCAAATATAGCAGGTCCCTGTCACTTGAGAGAGGTATGAGCTCCGTTTCTGAGCTCCCTGGCAGGCAATGCAAAGAGGGAAACCGTGTTCTCAGGTCAGTGTCGGAGCGGGGTCTCCTCCTTTACAAGGTCCCCTCTTCCCTCAGCGCCGTAGGTTCTGAGGCTGCTCTGCTTCCGAGAGTTAGTTCTGTCCCTGCATCCGCTGAGCGGCCCAGGGCTCTTCCCTGTCACCTCTGAATGCGAGACGCCCTTTGGCCTGCGTCCCTGCGTCCCCTGAGCAGAGAGGAGGGTGCGGCCGCTTTGGTAGGAGACCGTGCCACCAGAGGAGCCACCGGAAACGAGGCCGAGGAACCTCTCGCTTCAGGAGGAAGCAGATGAGCAAAGTCACCTCCGGGGACATCAGTCCCCAGCTGCCCCGAAACGCCCTCCTGCACAGGGTGAGGCCCGTGGGAACCGGGGGCCACTTCCCTGTTCCCAGGCCTCTGCGCGCCTGACCCTGTCCTGCTGGGGACGACGGGCTCAGCATCTCAGCACAGAGCAGGGGCCTCAGGGGCAGGGCCACGCGTGTGCTTGGGGGGCCCAGGACTCTGCGCACACTGGACAGCGGCAGGCAGGGCACCGTCACCAGGTCGCGCTCCCTGCAGACAAAGGGCAGACCTGCAGGTGGGAGCAGAGGACCGGGGGCCCCTCCAGTGACCCCTGCAAGGACTCTGCCCCGCGAGGTTGGAAGAGCCTCCCTGGCACTGCCCGGGCTGAGGTCGGGGGTCCTGGGAGGTGAACAGGAGAGGGGACGGCAGGACAGGGTCCCTGGTGGCCCCAAGTCCCCCCTCCCAGCAGCACCCAGGTCTCCGTGCGACACCCGCGACGCTGTTGATCCTCCTGACCCGGAGCCTCCCCTAATGGAACCTGCACTTAGCGTGGCCGCCCTGGTTCCCTGGGGACAGTTGTTCCGATTAACTCATGTGACACTCCCGAGGTGCACAGCCATGTATTGACTCCCACTGGAGGCTTCGGGGCTTTTACTGGAAGATTTTAAGTGGAAAAAGAATCTCTCTCCAGAGCCTCTGCGGGCAGCCACTGCTCACTCCTCAGAAAGGTCACTCGAAGGAGCTGCAGGCAGGACTCTCAGGACGTCTTGGGGAATCCCATCTCGGCTGCCGAGAGCGGAGGGCAGGAGGGGGCTGTGCTCCCGGTGCCAGCTGTGGCACCCACGGAGAGAGGCGGGTTCAGATCCTGGCTCTGCTCCTGCTGGCTGGCTGTGTGATCTGGAGCTAGTTCCTTAACCTCTCTGTGCCTCACTGGAAAACCCAGCGGTGGGGACCAAGCCCAACCTGTGGGTGTCACCGACAGCAGACGACGCCTGTCTGAGGACAGGGAACCTCCCTCGGAGGCTGCCCCACACAAGGGAGAAACGATGGCTTCCTGGCCACCTGACGTGCTGGGGCGTGTGTTACAGCCCGAAAGTCAAAATAAGCAGAGTGTCCCAGCCCCAGCAGCCAGGCCACAGGCTGCGTCCCCGAGGGCGCAGAAGGAGTCTGTTCAGAGCAGGGGCCACAGGAAGATGGAGGCGGATGGCAGGGACAGGGGCTGGAGAGACGTTAAGCAGGACTGCCCAGCGCTGGCGGGGGAGACTCAGCCCCACACCCCACGGCCCTGGACGGCTGCCTGTCTCACCTCTGTCCCCCCAGGATCCTCCAGGAGGCTCTTCTCCTTAGCACAGGGGACAACAGGTACCCTGGGACTCTGGGTGGACAGAGACAGACTGGTGTGCAGAGGGCGGGCCCCGGGGAGGTGCTGTGTGGTTCCCTGAAGGCAGGTCCCGGAGGCGCTGGGCTGAGAACGTGCGAGTTGAGTGGAGCCTCCCAGGGATGGGTGAGCAGGTGGGTGGACAGGGAGAGGGAAGGAACAGCCGTGCAAAGGCCCTGAGGTGAGAGTGTGGCTCACCTTGCAGACAAGGACCAGGAAGGAGGCCACAGGGGCTGGAGGGGGGTAAGTTAATGGATGAAAACCAGGAGATCAGGCCGGGGAAGACACGTGGGCGGGGAAGATCAAAGAGACCACGGTGACCACTGCTCCAACTGGGAGTAACTCCGCACTAGGAGACGTCTTGCCATCTCCTGGGGGACCTCAGGATGTCACACTCGGGGGTGCTCCTGGCACCTAGTGGGTCCCATTCAGGGACACCGTGAACTACCTAATGACGCACAGAACCAAGGACGGCCCAGGTCCACATGCCAACCTGTGCTCATGAGGACCACGGCCAGGACTTAGGCTCCTGCTCTGAGTGGCCAGGACTGTCCCTGGAGGAAGCAGCCCCTGCTCTCTGCCTGCACCTGCGATGCCACCGGCCGAGAGTTGGGGGTGCTCCGTCTCCAGAGCCCCTCCTCTCCCCCAGAGTCACAGCTCACGGCAAAGCCCCTGAAATCGCCTCCCCATCTGTCACCCCAAAGAGAGCCAAGCGTTTGGCAGGGTCGACCCGAGTCCACTCTTAGACCTGATGTAGTTGATGGAGGGAGACCACAGGCTCCTTCGGTCCCTGCACCTTTTATGGCATTTGGTTGCATAAAAGGTGGCAGGGACCGGGAGCCTGTGTCTCCTCCATCAATAATCAGGTCAGGTGGATCGAGGTCGGAACTGCAGCTTGGCTCTTAGGGAGGTGGCAGTGTGACCTGGGGGGGGTGCTCTCGGCTCCGTGCAGGGCTCCCATGCCCCTGACGGATGCCAGGCTCTCGGGCAGGTGCAGGGTGTGACCTTCAGGGTTCCTTGTGCTGGAGCAACAGGCGGAGGTGCAGGCGGAGCGTCACGGTGGAGGCTTTAATTGCACAAGACGGAAACAAGCCCAGCCCGGCCGCCGTGGGTCTGGTTAAATGAATCCTCTGATGCTGACGCGCGAGAGAAATGACTCCACGCATCAAAAGAAGGAAGGCATTGGGTATGCACCACGGCAGAGTGATCCAGAAGACACGTCAGCGCGGGAGCAAAGCCAGACACGGAACAGCTGGTAGAGTCGCGGCCACCTGTTCCGAGTGGTTCAAAGCACTCTGGTTCCCTCTCGCTGGCTGTGTGGCTTTGGGTGAGTTGCTTGACCCCTCTGGGCCTCTTCGTCTATCCATTAGACTGCTAAGCAGAGTACCATGTTGGGTGTGTGTGCACACACAAAAAAATAAACCTTAAATATTGCATTGGTTTGTGGGCCCAAAGCTCAATCCTATTCCATACAGCCTTATCCCTTAGTATTTAATTTCTCTCACTGGGGAGAATTTAAATCAAATTAAAGTGTTCTTCTTAGGAGGGTGATAATGAAAAAAAAAAAACCCAAAACACACAAGTCGAGTGATTCTGATCTAACTACTCAGAACAGCACGAGGCCAATGGCTGACATTTACCTCGCGGTGTCCTGGGAGGCTTAAATGAGATGACAGGTGCCCCAGCGCTAAGTCTTCTCATGGGTCTCTGCCCTAGTGCCAGGTGCTGCATCTAACATCCAGCCTCAGAAGAGGAGCCTGGGGTCTAGGAGGCCTCACGGGGAGCAGGCCACAGAGGTGAAATGATGAGTTTGAGAGCCTTAAACCAAGTAGTGAATTGACTCACTCGGGTGGACTGGTGTGGTGACTGCCCGCAGGGGGTGGCTGCAGGAGGTGGTCACTGGGGGGTGCGCCTTGGGGTTTATATTTTGTCCTTGGTGAACAGCTCTCCCTCCCTCTCCCTCCCTCCCTCCCTCCCTCCTTCTCCCTCTCTCTTTTCCTGTCCCTCCCTCCCTCTCCCTCCCTCCCTGTCCCTCCCCCTCCCTCCCCCCTCCCTCCCTACCTCTCCCTCCCTTCCTCCCTCCCTCTCTCTCTTTTCCTCTCCCTCCCTCCCTCTCCCTCTCTCTCTCTCCCTCTGTGTCTCCCTCTCTCTCCCTCCCTCCCTCCCTCTCTCCATCCCTCTCCCCCTCCCCCTCCCTCCCTCCCTCTCTCCTCTCCCTCCCTCCCCCTTTCTCCCTCCCCCTCTCTCTCTCCCCCTCCCTCTCCCTCCCTCTCTCTCTTTTCCTCTCCCTCCCTCCCTCTCCCTCTCTCTCTCCCCCTCTCTCTCCTCTCCCTCCCTCTCTCCCTCCCTCCCTCTCCCTCCCTCTCTCCCCCTCTCCCTCTCTCTCCCTCCCTCTCCCTCCCTCTCCCTCCCTCTTCCCCCTCCCTCTCCCTCCCTCTCTCTCTTTTCCTCTCCCTCCCTCCCTCTCCCTCTCTCTCTCCCTCCCTCCCTCTCTCTCCTCTCCCTCCCTCTCCCTCTCCCTCTCCCCCTCCCTGCCTCCCTCCCTCTTCCCCCTCCCTCTCCCCCCTCCCCCTCCCTCTCCCTCTGTCCTGAGGTGTTCTCCTCCAGACCCTTCCGCCATGATGATCTGCCCATCCCGGGCCCAGAGGAACAGTGAGTGGACTGAGACCTCTGAAACCGTGAGCCCTAAACAAACTTGTCCTCCTCGACGTAAGTCTTTTGGTCACAGCAGAGAAAAAGCCAACTAAAGCAGCCCCCTGGACAGCAAAACCCTCACAGGGTCCAGTGGCAGCCGTGAGCACAGGACATTTGCACGTCCTCCTGTGGACCTGAGTCCTCTCTGTGAGCGTTACATTGTCTTTAGGGAACACTGCGTGTCCTTCAAAGGTCCGTCCACCCTCAATACACCTTCCCCAGATACTTCCAGTCATGGTCACTCGAACTCAAGGACTCACAGCCCCAGGATCCAGAGGGATGAATGTGTGTGTGTGTGGGTGAGTGTGAGTGTGCGTGCGTGTGTGTGAGTGTGTGAGAGTGAGTGTGAGAGCAGACACACAGTCCGTAAGACGAACGTGAGGCCCACTTGGAGCTTACAGGGGACCTCGGAAGACAGACAGTGACAGTACCTCGTGCTAATTGATGGCCAAAGCCAGCAGAAGGGGACAGCCAGGGCAGTGTGGCGTCTGCAAGCACGGAGAGAGGACACGGAGGTGACCTCTGAGCAGGGCCCCAGGCAAGTGTGTAGCCAGCCGGGAGGCCCCAGGCGGGGGAGGACAGGTGGAGAATCAGGTGTAAAGATGACGCTCTTGGCAGCGCACCTGGCCAGCGCAGTGTCCCCGGATCAGAGAGACCCTGTGTCTGCATGGATCAGCTGGCGGGGAGCCCTGTGCTGGGGTGTGGCGGGCGGGGGCTGGGAAGTGGCCTAACTTGTTCCACCCCAGCCTCTCCCCGGCTGCGCTCCTTGGAAATAGCTGACACGTGTTCTTGGCCCTGAACTTGCTGCAAGCCCCTGTCCAAAAGCGTCACCTGTCAACAGTAAATGCACAGGTAAGATTTCTTTCCTTTTTTTTCCCAGAAAGTCTTGGGAACCAAATGCGTTGGAACCCATAACCCAAGTGGCTGGACCAGCTGAACCCGCTTCTCTTCTTTCCTTGCCCTCCGTGAGGAAGGCTGAATGGCCAAGTGTCTGTTTTTGTAAGAATTCAAGGTAGATAAAGCTATTTGCTTATATGTCCCACAACGTCAGCGTCAAGTAGAGCAGAGGTGAGGAAGCTGTCCATTATTTTTGTTGCTGATCACACAACACCAGAGACTGGGTGAGTTTATAAAGCAAAGAAGTTTCTTTTTGGCTCATGGTTCTGGTCTCGGGGCCTTCTTGCCAACAGAGTCCTGAGGTAGCTCCGGGCATGACACAGCAAGAGACAGGGAGCCTGTGGGGGACCTAGTCACTGTGTCTCGAGATGCCACTTACTGAACCTGGGAGTCCCATTTCTTTGGAGGTACCTGTTCCGATGGTCCCCGGCTTGTGCTGTTTACAATCCACGGCCAGTGCCCAGGGCCTGGGAAGGCAGTGGTTCTACGACCCACAGTTTTAATGCCCTGTTTTCTCCACGTCAAACCGTATTACCAGGCTGTTTCTCTTGTTGATTACCGAGGCCATCTCTATTTTATTTATATTTTTGCAGTGAAATGATTTAAATCAAATGCACCTGGGCACAGAGAAATTTGACCTGAAAGAGTTTTTGTGGCAGAGAGAGGGCCAGCAGATACTTATTTACTGCTTTTCTTAGGCCGGTAACATCCCGGTACGGGGGGTGCCATCAATACATCTTTCATAAGGGCTGCTCTGCACAGCGAGGTGGAAATTCCTTCCAACGACTGCAGCCCATTTGTAACTTTGCCCTGAATAAAAGAAGGGATTGATCAGGGCTTGGAACCCTTCCACACCCAGGGGCCGCTGAGGCGCCAGGAGGCCGAGCCTACAGACGGAATTCAACTGGGCGATTGCGCTTACAGAGAGGACCCTCAGGGGAGGCGTGGCTGGTGAGCCGTGGGCAGAGAAGGGTTAAAGGTGCTCAGCCTTCACCGGCTGGGACCTCAGAGGGACTGAGGCCTGGAGGTCTCTCGAGAATAAAGAGGCTCTGAAGGGGCCGAAGAGAGGACCTGCCATTGAGTATCCCAGAAATTCCACGTCACTCCCCCGTCCAGGGTCTGCAAGGCTCGGGTGGCGGGTGCAGCCTCGGGGTGCCAGCTGCCAATCAGTGGGCACTTCTCAAGAATCTGCGATGGGCCGGGCTGGGAGAGCCCGGAGCTCCGCGCAAGGCCATCGGGCATGGAGGCGGAGGGGACACCCACAACCTCAGCCTTCCAAGATGGCACCAGGAGCGCTTGGTGCTGTGGGGTCAGGAGGCCCTCGTTAGTGACAAGCCCCCAGGACTGGCTGCTCCCTCTGAATCTCACTCTCCCTCTATAAATGGGTGAGGCCATTTGCCTGAGGACAGGCCTTCTCCAAGGAGCAGCTATAGGGAGTGACCGCTCCTCCCCTCCCCTGACCACGGGTGACCTTAGACATCTCCGGGGATATTTTTGGTGGTGGCTCTTGTCATCATCGGGGAGAGTGAGGTGCCATGGGCACCTGGTGGGTAGAGGCCAGGAACGTTGCTGAAACCCCGACGATCTCCTCCCGGCCCCCCACACACACCAGGGACAGTCCAGGTAGAAATGTCACCAGGCCAAGAAGGACAGGGCTGACGGGGCAGGCCCCGCCCGGCTTCTCCAGCACCGCTCAGGCGCCTGGTCTCCAGGAGGACCTCCTCTGCCCCAAGGAAGGAACACTCACCCCCAGAGGAGGGAACTAGTTGGAAACTTCCGGATAATCTGCCACCAAATCCCTGCAGCCTCCTCTCAGGCTCCCTCCTGTCCAGATCCAGTCCTGCCTGGGTCCTAAGCCCCCGGGTCCAGGCACGTCTTGCTCCTGTGGCTTCTGAGATCCTCCTGGGTCCTTACCAGAGCCTTGCAGGGCCGCCTCCTCCTTCTGAACTCACCCTCGCCTGGTCCTTCACTCCGCTGCCCACCGACTGGCCAGCCCAGGCCCTGCAGCTACAGCCTCCTGTCTCACCTGTCACCCTCCAGCTCCATGACAGACTGTGCCGAGGACATCAATGCGGCCTGAGGGTGGGGTGGCTCCCTCTCTATCAGGGTCAGCAAACGAGCCGTCCTGGGGCTGGGGTGGGGGTGCAGGGCGGCCGGTCCCATCGGGACAGAGCGTTCCACTAGAGTCACGTTCCGTGGCCCTGCTCCCAGATGACATTAAAGTAAAACAGAGTGCGGTGCCCGTCCTGCCTGGGAGGACAGGGGCTGCCTCCCTCCCCTCTGCCCACCCTGCATCCCTCCCCACACTGGAGGAAGTCGGGCGCTCCCTGCCCAGGAGATGGCCGCCCCTGGGGGCCGGGTAATCGTGGGCTGCGAATCCAATCCATGACAGCACACGTCACTCCATTGCCACAGTCACAAGAGGAGACAGGGACCTGGACCCTGTCCCCGAGGAGCCCAGAGCCCCAGCCTGGCCCCGGAGCCTGTTCGCCCTGCAGAGTCCCGGGTCCCTCTGCAGAGCAGCTGGACTGCAGCCTGTCCCCAACCAGACCCCTGCTCCACACACTGGGCTCGGCGGCCTGGTCGTCAGGATCACCTGGGGGTGATTACCCTGCAGATGGCAGGACCCCTCGCCCGCCACCTGCCCACCACCTGCCCACCACCAGGTGCCCGTGCGGCAGGTCTGGGGTGGCCCGAGCGTGCACGCCACCCTCCAGCTCCCTTGTGACACTGCGCAGCTGGCCCAGGGCCGCCCTATGAGGACAACTGATCTGGGGCTTTGCGGGTCCCGGCAGAGGCCAGGGGGGCCCAGGAAGGGCTTCTAGAGGACGCTATTGGGGGACTGGAAGGATGGACAGGAGCCTGCCAGACAGACGGGGGGAAGAGGAATGTTCTAGACTGAGGCACCGCAGAGGGACCAGCCAGACAGACAGGAGCCAAGCTCCTGGGCCAGGAGAGGCACCCAGGCCCGGCAGGGCCAGGCGGGTCCCCGTGGCAGGGCCTAGAGAGCGACCTCCTCAGGTCCTCATTGATGCTGGCCCCGCAGCTAGACCCGGCTTCACTCGGTCTCCACCAGTTCTCCACGCATGTGTGTGTGTGTGTACGCGTGTGTGTGCATGTGTGTGTATGTGCATGTGTGTGTGCACGTGTGTGTGCATGTGCGTGAGCATGTATGTGTGTATGTGCATGTGTGTGCGTGTGTGTGTGTGCATGTGTGTGTGTGTGTACGCGTGTGTGTGCATGTGTGTGTGCATGTGTGTGTACACGTGTGTGTGCATGTGCGTGAGCATGTATGTGTATGTGCATGTGTGTGCATGTGTGTGTGTGCATGTGTGTGTGTGCATGTGTATGTGTGTGTGTATGTGCATGTGTGTGTGCACGTGTGTGTGCATGTGTGTGTGTGCGTGTGTGTGCATGTGTGTGTACACGTGTGTGTGCATGTGCGTGAGCATGTGTGTGTATGTGCATGTGTGTGTGTGTGCATGTGTGTGTATGTGCATGTGTGTGTGTATGTGTGTGTGTACACGTGTGTGTGCATGTGCGTGAGCATGTATGTGTGTATGTGCATGTGTGTGCACGTGTGTGCATGTGTGTGTGCATGTGTGTGTGTGCGTGTGTGTGCATGTGTGTGTGTGTGCATGTGCGTGTGTGTCGACACTCTAACCTTCCCTGTCATTACCCCAGTTTGCAGATAAGGAGGTGGAAGCTCAGGAAGCACAAAGGGACGTGTCCAGGGAGGGGCGGGGCAGACAGTGAGCTCCGGAGGCCCAGCTCGGGGCCGCCGTGCAACCTCTCCCTGCTGGAATGTTCTGGAAGCCAGTACAAACTCTCGCCTGGGGCAGTCCACCCCTCTGAGGACCTACTGGGTGGCAAATGCTCCCAAATCGGGGGTCCTCTGGTGCCCATGGCAGCGCTGAGCAGGGAGGCTGCCAGGGCGCGCTCCCCAGGGCCAAGGCCACCGTCAGCCAGCCCCGCGGCTCCCGGGAAGCCAGGCTCACTCCCGCTCAAAGGCAGGCCTGTCTGCGCCCCAGGTACCTGGCCTGGTGACGCTCTCCGGGCTGGCCAGGGCTGCCTGCCAACGTCAGGACCAGACAGACCTCTGCTGTTCGGAGCCTTGTCCTGCCCCGCGGCCCTGGCACCCCACAGAGGCTGGCTTGTGAGGCCAGGAAGCCCAAGGCTGGCCGCTCAGCCCTGGCCAACGTCTAGGCCTGGCGGCCAGGCTGCGGGAAAGAAGAGGGGAGGGACACATGTGGCGTGACACCTCTAACAGGGCCTCCCACTGTCCCCCCTCAGGGCCAGCATCTGACCACACAAGGGCCCCCTTGACTGTCGAGGCTCAGGGAGTGCCAGCTCCTCGGAGGGACATCCCTGGGCTTGGACATAGTGAGGACGAGCTCCGTGGGCCGAGGGGGCCGCAGGACCCACCCGCAGATCCTTGGGACCCAGGTGGGCGCTCCTTCTCCAAGGGGGAGTTCCGATGACGTCCCTGCGAAGCTGTTTTTGTAGCACGACACAAGAGCTCCGCTTTCCTCAGTCACTCCGGTCCTCCTCTGTCCCTTGTCCTGGGCAAGCCCTTTGTCACTTGGCGGGTTTGCCACCCTCAGTGGACATGCAGGCTCCTTGGAAGGTGTCCTCCTAGGTCCCGGTCACAAGGACAGGACTCCACGCACCTCCAGCCCAGACGCGGCTTTTTCCGCCCCAGCAGCTGATCTCAGGAGGCCACTGCGGCCGCCCTGGTGCCCCTGTTGGTGGCTGGCTGGCTGCAGCCGCCTTCCCGTTAGTCCGTGGAGTCAAAGGTGCGCCTGCTCCTGCAGCATCTCCTCCGGCCCCAGCACCAGGCCTGGCTCGGAGCAGGCACTTAATAAACCCACGATGGCCTCCGGGGATCATCCCCAGGTTGGGAAGCGGGGGCTCGCGGAGGTCGGGCACCCTGCTCATGGCCACCGAGTGGCGGATGCCAGGCCCCTGCACCCTACTTCCAATCGCTCTGGACTCCAGCCAGAGGCCCTGATCTTGCCTCTGCGGGTCCTGGGGCAGGGTCTTCCACCGCCGTCCAGCGAGGCCTCAGTGATTGACAGGAGGCCAGCCACAGTCTGATGATGAGCTGCAGAGTTCCCAGAAGAGTCCAGAAGGTTGGGAAACGGCAGCCGAACCTGGGTCGGGTCCTGGCAGGTCGCAGGAGCCAAGGGGCATCAGGCAGGACCCACCTGGCTGGCCGCAAGGCCACCTCATTTCCTGTTCACAGCACAAACCCCCCTTCCCAGGGCCTTCGGGGATCCATTTCCAGGCTGTGGCCCACCAACGGTGGAATCCGTGGGAAATCAGGCTTATTGACTGGGTCTCTGGGTACCGCGGGCAGGGAGAGAAGGCACGCGCCACCTGGGGACCTGGGGCTATTGGCAGCAAGTATTTATAAGCTTCTGTGACGGTGCTGGGGAGCCGTGGCCACCCTCCCGCCATCTCGGGGCAGATTTGGGAGAGTTGGGGGAGAAGATCTGAGAACCAGGAGCTGCTGGGCTCCTGGCTGACGGGTCGGCCACCCGGAGGGTCTGGGTAAAGCTCGTTGCACTCGCCCCAGGCCGGCAGCAGCGATCGGCGAGGAGACTCCACACCTGGGTGTCTGCCTTCCGGTGTTTCTTCATGGTTCCTTGGGCTGTAACTTCTCTCTGGATCATTTACGACAAGACGGGGGAGGCCCCTTTGAGATTCATGATCTGCTCACTCGCTTGCTGGGTGAACTCGAGTGAAGAACCCCCCTTGCTGGTGGGGGGGCAATGGCTTACCAGGGCACAGGGCTGACTTCCAAGGTCACATCAAGAAATATGGGCCGGGTGCCGTGGCGCACGCCTGTCATCCCAGCGGCTCAGGAGGCTGAGGCAGGAGGATCGTGAGTTCAAGGCCAGCATCACATCCCTCTTCTGGGCCTTCGACAGTGGCCCGTGTTGTCTGGCCCCAGAGCCCCTCTGAATTCACGTCCTAATCCCGCGCCCCCCCCACTGGACTCCTCTACCACGAGAGCAGCCTGAGCCCCGGGGAGCCCGCACACTCTGTTCCCCCTGCCTGGAACAGTCTTCTGTCTCCTCCATCTGTGGCCGTTCCTCGTCCTTTACCCCCAACTAGAAGGTGCTTCCTCACCCCATCCAAACCACCTGAGGGTTTTAGACCAATCCCATCGGACTTCAGGGGTGGGCCTGGGACACAGGGTGGTGTCTAGAGACATTCTGGATGTCCCAGCTGAGGAGGGGCCGTTCCTGGCGTCTGGTGGGTAGAGATCAGAGATGCTTCCAAACACCCCACGGTGCACAGCACAGTCGTCCTGCTCAAGGAAGACAGGTCCAGCCCCAGATGGCGGGGGCGGGGCTGCAGGGGTCATCCTGACGGTGAGCCTGGGAGGGCGGAGCCTTGGAAGAAAGGAGAGGCCAAGGGCCAGCGCGTCACTGAGCGCCAGGACCCGCCACTGCCAATCAGAAGCCTCAGGAACGATGGCAACAAAGTCCTGGCATGCCTAAGCCACAGGGCAATTCTGAGTTAGCTGACGTTGTCCCCAACAAGAGGACAGCAAGGTGACACAGCTGGGCCACGGTCAGAGAGCTGGTAGGTGGCCCACCTTGCTGGACGACACACGATGGTTCGTGGTGCAGGCCGGCCTGGCCGTCTGCCACGGTGCTCTCCACGCCTGCTGTCCTGCTGCCGTCCCGTGTCATCGTCTCCATGTCAACCCCGGGGAACACTAAGGAAAAGTGGAGCAGAGCCACGCGGAGAATTTCACCCAGCAACGGAGTAGCAGGGACAAGGGACGAGTCCAAGGAGCTCGTGAATCCGGCTCAGCAGATCACACTCAGCCTGTCTCAGGACCTTTGCACACGCTGTTCCTGCTGAATCATAGACCTCCCCTTGGCCTCCTTGCCCAGCCAACTGTCACTCACTGGATCTCAGTTCATACATTTCTCTGGGGTACCCTCCTGAACCCCAGCTCACCTGACCAGGTGAGTTAACTGTTAAACTCCCTCCCGGTGGGACCGCTTCATAGCATCTCCCAGTGTGCACTGAACGCACCACGTGTGCAAGGGTTTGATTGACACTGGCCTCCTCCTTCAGAATATGGACCCTGTGGGGAAGGGACCGTGCCTGCTTGGTTCAGCCCTGCACCCCCAGCACCTGGCCTCAGGCCTGGCACAAAAGGAACGCTCAATAAATCCCCACAGCTAAAGGATGGAGGCAAAAGACCCAAAGCCAGACCAGCTGGTACCACTGTGGCCCATTTCTCCATCCGAGAGGGACCGCCATCCAAAGGGCCCTCCCAATGCCTCGGTGACAGGTCAGGGCCGCAGTGTTTGAGTTGGTGGGGGAGGGCGATCCGGGGACATAGAACCACTCCCCTCAGCCCCGCCGCTTGGTGGTGGCCGGTGTCCCTCCTTTTCCAACCAGCGTTGGCTGGGCTCTAATTGATTCCTACCAGACCCTCTCCAGAAGGGGGAGGCTGTGTTGACGGGGACAGAGGCAGAGGACAAGCTATTCTTCCTGCTGTATTTAATGCTGCTGCTAATCACGGAGATTAGACTCCAACAATTACAACAGCTAATTAAAGAACAATGCGGTTTTTGGCATCTTGGCGCAGACGGCACCGCTGGGAATTCCTAACTCGGGCAAAGCAGGGATAATTAAAGCCCAGCTCGGCGCCCCTCCCCACCCCGGCATCTGGATCACGCTGATTAAACTGCAAATAAAACACATGAAACCAACACTTTGTAGTCTATCCAATTTCACTTAAAAGGGCTTTTAACTGATTCATAAACAGAGAAGCCGTAAACAGCAAATTATTTAACTAAAGCCAGTTATTTCGTCATCAACTGTTCACTCCGTTCCCAGTGCTGGACTAGTGCACGTCGCCCAGGGGACATATTCCCAGAGCCTGCGGAATCACTCCAAAGCTTAATGTCACCTGCTCCCGTTCGCTGACAACAGAACATCACTAATGTGCAGCTGCTGGCTCTGGGCTTTTTAATCGGCTGAAAAAAGTGATCAGGTGCTGTGCACATCCCCGCGCATGGCCAGGCCGACCTAGGGTCAGCTTGAGGATCTCCATCAAGAGTAGATGGCAGGGACCAGGGAAGTTCCAATGGCCTCGGGGCTGCCCAACTTCAGATCTGCAATGCAACTTCGTTTTGTACTAAAGTAAGAAAAGACTCGTTCTCCACCTACAGGAAGATAGATGGGTCATAACAGCTGGGTACAAAAGTGGGTTTGGTTCAGACTCAGATGCGGCCCCGCCCACCCCGACAAGCATGGCTGCGATTTGCTGGCTCTCCCCCTCCCCCACGACCGAGAGTCGAGGAGGGGGGGAAGGAGAAAGGAACAAAAATATGTCAAGGGAGAAAGAAAATAGGGAAGAAGAAAGAGGAAACATAATGACATCAGAGATATGCTCATTGAGAGCAGCAAGGGACAGAATAAACAAAATACCACAAGTGATGAGAAAGGACAGTTTTGGGAACCTGGCACTG
Source organism: Marmota flaviventris (assembly GCF_047511675.1). Lineage (NCBI taxonomy): Eukaryota > Metazoa > Chordata > Mammalia > Rodentia > Sciuridae > Marmota > Marmota flaviventris. The sequence goes on along the minus strand of NC_092516.1, from coordinate 12,416,982 downwards.
CATCTGTGCTAGGGATCAGAGAGCCCCTATCCCACACTATAGCCCCATATGCTGGTCCAGCTTGATAGCAGGGCTTCTCAATCCAGCGGTAGGAAAAACCTTTTTGTCCCCAATCAACCACAGAGTGGCGATTTTGTAAAACAAACCCAAAGTATTAAGAAAAAAAAAACTACAAGAAAAAGTCTCAGGTGCTTAGGTGCCATGCCATGCCCGAATGCTAATGAGGTTTTAAAAAGCTCAGCCTCCATTTCTGAAATTGAAATTATTATTGTATTTATTTATTTTTGGTACTGGGGCTAAAACCCAGGGTGTTTAACCACTGAGCCACATCCCCAGCCATTTTTATTATTTTTTTTATTTTGAGCCAGGGTCTTACTAAGTTGCTTAGGGCCTGGCTAAGTTGCTGAGGCTGGCCTTGAACTTGCAATCCTCCTGCCTCAGCCTCCCAAGTCCAAATCACTGGGATCGCAGGCATGTGCCACCACACATGGCCGGAGGAGGCCTTTCAAAAACAGATCCCCCAAGTCGTCAGGTCTCAACTTAATCAAATTCATCTTACCCATGGACCCTGACTTATAACAGTTGGATTTAAATTCTTTTTAATTTTTTGATGGTGCAAAAGTGACATATATTTGGAAGAAATCGTCCTCTGAATTTTGAATTGGGGTCTTTTCCTGGGCTCTGGGCAGACGGTTCTCTCCCTCCCTCTCGCTGTCTGCAGGCAGTAGCTCCTGGCCAGCTATGATCACAGGGTAAACAGCAGGCGCTGTCCAGGGCGCTGTTGCTCAGCTGTGATATTCAATAGGTCAGTCGGATTAAACAGGTTTCTGACTTAGGATATTTCTGACTCACAGCAGGTGTCTCAGGACGTAACCCCACCATGAGTCAGTGAGCACTTACGTACTATTTAACCCCCGCACGTTGTGGGGTGAAAAACAATCCACATCCCTACAAATGTAGAAAACACAGACCTGGAAGAAATGCACCCAGACTTATTTCAAGATAATGATTTTACGAACCTTTTTTTTTCCTTCTTCTTTCAAGCTATTTTATAAAACACCATTTTTTTTTCCTCCCACAAAAATGAGAATGTTATTTTTAAAAGAATATTCTGTGAAGGCACAGGAGTCAGATGCTTTATCGTAACGAGATTTATAGTTATTTATAATTATGCATAATTACGCATCGTGTTGTAATTATTTATTCATAATTGTCAGTGTGGCTAAATAAAAATTATAGAGTTGTAGGCAGTACCACGACAGCATTTTATACAGGCAATGAACGCGATGTTTACAAAGAGTGCTCTTTGATTTCAGGAAAACAGCAATCTCAGGGTTTAACTTAATATAATATTAAATGGAACCTAAAAGGTTCACATCAGAATGGAGTTTGAGACTGATTGTAAAAAAAATACACATGCGTGGAAAAGACTGGGGAAAAAATACAAAAAAAAAAATAGTGAGGTGAGTTTCTTTTTTTTTTTTTTAATCCTTCTTGGTCATTTTCCAAATTTCCAACCATGAGAAGGTGCTGCTTTATGACTGCAAAGAATCCCACTCGAATATTTCAAGGCAGAGAAATTGCGGGCCATTTCAAGAGCATTGGATGCTTGTGTTTACATCATGGATACAGAAAGTCCCATTGCAGCCACTTTTGACTCTTGCAAGTACAACTGGGCGCTTGTTCTACGGACGTCTGTGCTGGGGGGAGAGGGGGAGTGGCAGACTTAAAATCATGGTTTTTAACGGATGGATTACCATGGGAGTCACTCATGGTCCATCCATGATCCCGTGGTCTGCTTTATCAAGGTGCAGCCGACCTACAGAAAATCCTCACGGGTTTACCAGAGGCACTAGGGAGTGGGACACAGGCAGGGACCTGTCCCTCACCTTCCAAAACTCCCTTTTTGGTCCCACTTCATTTTTGGTGGTAAGACCAGTGAGCCTGAGAACCACCCTTTTAACCCATTTTTAAGAGCCCAGGACAGTGTCGCTAGCCGTGGGGTGCCACGCGTCACCCTACAAATCCCATCTTGGGCAACTGGAACTTTGGACCAAGTGGCCAAAGCCTGGCTCCGCACATCATCCCTTGACCGTGACCTTGGGTAAGTCACCTCCTGCTGGCTGCACTTCTCTCACCTTTAAAACAAAGGAGCTTTGTTGGGCTGGTGTTTGGTTTGGGCTTTTGCAATGCAGGGGAGGGACCCGTGAGGCTGCAGGGCCACTGTCCCCAAACCAGCAACCACAACAGCAGCAGCAACCACAACAAATGTAGGTGTGAAACTTGCAGTGATCAGATGAAGGCGCTCGGATCTAACACGGACCCCGGTGGTGGTGGGCGTTTGTGTGAACTTGACCTTGATGGTGGTCACCAGTCACTCGCTGAACGTTAATCAGATTGTCACATTATTCGCCTTGAATACATTCGATCATTATTTGTCCACTAAATATTTTAAACTTTAGGGAAAAACATTGTTTGGAAAGCCAAGCATGCACGTTGCCATTAGGATAACTCACAAATTAGACGGAAACTGTCACACAGACACACACACACAAACTCTACTTGGGTCCAACTATTAAAAACAAATGCCTATCCGTGCACGTTTGCCATCAGTTTCTATTTTAAAAACCCGTCTCTGACTGTGGAGTGGCGCTGGGATTTCGCACGCCAAGGCTGCTTTCTCCCGTCTGAAATTCCACCCCTTGAGCCAGACTCAGCCGGCAGACCTTGCCTCCGCGAACATCTGCGGTCAAGATTAAAGTGACCAGCCGTCCACTCGGGTCCAGGAAGTGTAAACCAGGGGATGAGATCAGGTATTGGCCCAGCGTGAGGATCCAGGTTCCATCATTATCTGCTTCCAGCTCTGGGACCACAGGGCGGTCGTGGGGAGGGAAGCTCGGTCCACCCTCTGCCTGGGAACTGCAGGAGGGAACGCACACAGACACACAGTGTGACAGACACACAGTGTGACCTCCCTTCCACAGAGTCAGCTGCACAGAATGGCCTTGGACAGTCGAGCTGTGCAGGTGCCTGGGGTCCCCCCAGAGCTGGCTGACTGTGTGCAGGTCCAGAGAGTTTGAGCATCTCCCGGGTGGAGACGCGGGGCCCGCAGATGGCCACAGCCAGGCGCATAGAGGGCGGCGAGAAATCACAGTGGGCGAGAACCCCACAGCAGGGAAAAATGCTGGAATAAAGGACCTCGGGGTCACCACGGAAGAGCGACGGCATTTTGGATAGCCTGAGTCGAATCCAAAGCCCGGAGCTTGAGATGGTGGCCAGGTTCTTCAGGGAAAGGGACATACCGCGGCATGGAGTCGGGTGCGGTGGCACACGCCTGTCATCCCGGCCACTTGGGAGGCTGAGGCTGGAGGATCGCAAGTTCAAAGCCAGCCTCAGCAACTTAGTGAGGCCCTAAGCAGCTCAGCGAGACCCTGTCTCTAAATAAAATACAACCCAGGGCTGGGGTGTGGCTCAGTGGCCAAGGGCCCCTGAGTTCAACCCACAGTACCCCTCCCCTCCCCCCAAAAAAAGGAGGATGGAAAATGGGTGACATGACTAAAAAAGGCTCCCAGGAGACAGACCGGCGACCCCTCCAGGTGGCTGTGGCCTTATTGCGGGTCCGTGAAGATGCACGGTGGCCTTCCTATTTACCTATTCCTAAGAATGATTCTTATCACGGGCCCCACAGGATAGCCGGGCACAGCGGCTGGCCCACTTTTCTGGTAAATGGTCAGACAGTAAAGACAGCTCAGCCAGCCATGTGGTGTCCACCTCCACGGCCCAGCCCTATCCCAGAGCTCGCGCCAGCCAGAGATAGAGGTCCAGACGGGATGGCCGCGAGGCTGAGACGCTCCAGGTACAAACCAGGCCTGGCTCACGCTTCGCCCCTGCAGGTCTAGAAGGGAGAACGTGGCCCCTGACAGGGCTGGACCTGGATTCAAGTCCTGAATCTGCCACTCCAGACCCCGGAGACTGAGTCCCTCTTTTATAATATAGGATAAAGCAGCCCCTTGGCCCTCGAGTTGTGGGCCTCCAACAGAAGACACGGGAGAGAACAGATCAGAGCCACCTCCCTTGAGTCCTCTGCAACGTTCCTCGGGGGCGGTCCCCGACCGACCGTCTGCCCATGTCTTCCCATGGCCCCACACCGTCCCCTTCTCCTGGTCCATGGGACCAGTGACAGACACCCGTACCTTTTGCACCAGTAAGGAAACAGGACGGGGAAGTCCACATTATCTCTGGAGCCAGAGAGCACAATCTCCAAAGAAAGCCCTGCTCAGGAGAAAGACGGACACACAAACTCTGCGCACGCAGGTCTCGAAATCCAGACACACGGACGCAGGAGGGGCACGTGGCCTGGTGGGCACCACTTCCCAGTGGGGAGACTTACAGGGTGAGGGTCCCCCGCTAAGGCACCTGATCACTCCCCCCAGGTCTCCTCATTTCTGAAATAGTCCTCATAAGGACAGGTCCTCGAAAGTTCTGCCACCGCAGGTTGAGGACCTCCTGCAGGGCCTCGCTTGTGCCCGAGTGTGTCCCTTCTCCATCCTTGGAGTGAGCCGATGGGGTCTCGAGAATTCAGGGACAACAGGGGCCTCGACACGTCCAGAGTGCTCAGTAGAAGGTCACCGCTGTCCATGACAGACATGGCCACACACACTCCACGAGGCGGGACCTCCTCTGACACGCCCACGTGCTCATGAAAGGGCCCCTTGTTCATTCACGAACTTGCAAACAAACCCGAGAACTGCCGACAGCCGAGGGCAGGGCTGGGCTGGGCTCCCGGGGCCTGGGGAGCCTCTCCGCCCCACACTTGTCCCCCAAAAGGGGCCGAGGAACCCGCGGATCCAGGCCCGGGTTATGCAACGCTGCAGGCTGGTGGCCCGACTCCAGAACAACATCCCCCACACACGTCACTGAGTCACAGCTGCGACCCAGGATCCACGAGGGGCCGAGGCTGGGCTTTTCCACGGAGAAGGTCCCTATTAGGGGTGGGTTTGGGGGATGAGCGAGGGACAGGAAATTCCCGCCACACAGAGGAGGTGGCCTGGGGCACTAGAGGACTCGGGGACCATCTCCCGTGGGTGGCTGGGATAGGCTGTGCCCTAAGACAAAGTGGCACACGTGTGTGGGAGGCAGGGCCTTCAGATGCCGACACAAAGGGAGCGCTTGAACCCCTCAGGTCCCTGCCGGTCCCCTGGGACAGCAGGTGCCAGCTCTCCGAGGTCCCCTCAGAGTGTCCTCGGCCCCAGGGCTCTGTGCAGAGGCCAGATCTTCAGCCAAGAGGGCGATGGCCAAGGACCAGAGAGGGGCCGTGACTCAGCTGCAGCAGATGAGGTCCCCAAGAGCGTCCTCCTCCCCAGCAGCTGCCCGCGGCACGCTGAGGGCCAGGGACGTCAGAGCCAGGGCGGAGGCTGTGTCCCCTTAGCATGACATAAGGCAAGAGCCCAGTCCTTGGCCTTGAATCCGAATGAGCCAATGTCTGCCTCCGGCGGGGCAGAGCCAAGTCCTCGCGCGGGCGGGGGACAGTCCACGGGGCCAGATGGGGCCTTTGGCTCCAGGACCGCGGCTGACACATCTGTTTCCCATCTGAGCCTGGTTCTGATTTGCTTGTGGTGATGTCCTTGTTGTTTAAAGGACGGGGATCATTCCAGCCTCCGGGAAGGAGAAACATGTGTGTTTTGCACACGTACCCGGGAAGACGGACCGACACACACAGACCCATGTCCCCTTCTGCTGGTGGGCACACTGAGGGCTCAAGGTGGGCTGATAATAAGTAGCACAGCCAGGATTCAGACCCAGAGAAGATGGTTCCGCCATCCACCTTCCCACCACACCACAGTGGAGGCTGGTCATCCCCGTCTGTGCTTCCTGGACATCTGGGGAGACCAAGACGGCCTCACTCAGCCTCAACGTAAGCCCCTCCACTGAGCCTCCTTGGTTCACGGCCCTTCACCAGGCAGCCCTGTGTATCACGGGGACCTGCCCAGGCCCTGCCTGTCCCAAGTCGCCGGCTCTAGTTTCCTGGGAGCCCTGGAGCTATTCCAACAAGAGGTCACTTCCCCTGGCAGGAACAGGGTGACCTCTGGTTCCACAGCCTGCTCACGCCGCCCCTCCTGTCCACTCCGTGCCCGAGTGCCACCCCATGGGGCCCTCACGTGTGACGCATGCCCCTCCCTGGGCTGTGGGTACCGGAGACGGTGAATTGCTGTGGCTCTGACTGTCCACCCCCCATGCTGCCTCCTGGGGAAGGACGGCCCGGACAGCCCCCAGGGGCTTGCTGGGGAGCCCCTCAGGAAGGCGTCCTGCAATGGCCACTGGCCTTTGGATAACTGGACCTGGAGTTCATGTCCAGACTGACCGTCCACTGCCACCCAGAAGTCATCCTTGGGACATTCTGTGATCACCCAGCCAGGAGCCGGTGGACAGGAGGTCAGAGTGCAGACATCTGCGCCTTCCTGGTGGGGCCCACGAAGAACCCAGGGGGACAGAGGGGGCAGGGTGGCTCGCACCAGCGGAGGCACACCATCAACCTGCTGACCAGAGCCACCCGCGGACTGGAATCTCTTCTGCTTCCTCGCGGACACTGAGATCAGGGGCTGAGTCCTCACTCCATGGGATCAATATGGAAAAGTATCACGTCTGAAAATACACGAAGACACGTATCCAGATGTTTCTATCCCTCTGTAGGCTGCCCGGCTTGACCTGGCGGCATGTCCAGTGCTCAAGGGCTAGCGGCCACCCCGTGTCTTCGTGTATTTTTAGACGTGATACATCTCGGGCCCTCTCCGGGTCCCCCTGTCCATCAATGCTTGGTTTTTGAAAACGTACTTTCCAGTTCCCTTGAAATCAGCTCACCTGTGTTTTCACGTCTGTGAATTAATTGTAAAAGGAAACGGTACCCACCAACTTGAGGGGAAACCAATGTCGTTTGCCATAAATGGAATTAACGAGAAATACGCGGAGAGCGGTTCATTTCTTTCAAGTTCGCTCATGCGTGGCCTAAGCTCATCCTCCGAGCCCCCGTTTACAGGGGACACTCAGAGAGGCTTGCGGTGGGACCCGAGCTGGCCAGGAGCAGGCGCGCAGGGGAGGAGGAGCGTCCCTGGTCAGGGGCGCGCGCGGGAAGGGCAGCGATGGGCGCGTAATGAGGGAGGATAGGACCCTGACCTGGGTCAGCCCAGACACGTCCAGCTCTGTGCCGTGGGTTCACCAGGCTGAGAGATGGACCAGTGCAGACCCAAACCAGTGTCTGGGCCATTCCCAGCTCACCATAAAAGAGCCCCCAGCCCCACCAACACCCTCGGGGTCCCCCAACCCTGTCCTCTGATTCCACCCTCCCGTCCTGCCTCTGGGTGACCGTGAACTCTGAATGACGTCCCAGGGAGGCCAACGGGAATGGAGAACCCGGAGGTGGCAGCCGCAGGCCGTCTGGGGAGGGGGCCCAGCCCCGGCCTCGCTGGGTCTGCGCCCACAATTCCTCCTCTCTGGGTCACCAGGCCACCAAAGGGACACTTGTGTTTTGTAAAAGGTCAGCTTCTAAATCGGTCGTGGCAACTGTGGCCCTCTGAGTCCCATGGGGAGGAGCCGGGCTGACCTCTGGATAGGGCCAGGGCTTCCCCGCGGGGGCTCCTGGGCCAGGAACCTGGATTGCGGGGAGCAGACCCCGGGCCGCTCACCTGCGGGACAGACAGGGCGGCCTGCCCTCCGCCAGGTCCACGCAGGATGGTGTTTATTCAAAGGCCCTTGGAAGAGGAAGCCCGGTGTTGTCGCAGCGGGGTGTTCGTTGGATGTTCTCTGTCGCCGCTTTTTGGAAGATCATCTGTGACATCAGCTGCGACATCAGCTGCAACTGGGGACAAATTAATATTCATCCCCAGGAAGGCACGGAGATCCCTACAAAAGGCCGGCTTTCCTTTTAAGAAGTGGTTTCGTTCCTGCTCCTTTAACCTCTGCTCACGGCTGGGAAGCAGAGGCCTGAAAAGTGGCTCATCACAGGGACTTCCTGAGAATCTGTCACTGAACCGACAGCATGACATGCACCCAAGGTCCTAGGTGTGAGAGTCCACGTCACCCGGTTCAGGGAAGCCACTGAAGGCCTGGGCTTCTGGGGAGGCAGCTGTGGGAGGCTCCTTAAGGTCCCTCCGTGTGCCGGATGCAGAGCTGCAAACCTGTTATCCCAGCAACTTGGGAGGCTGAGGCAGGAGGATCACAAGTTGGAGGTCAGCCTCAACTTAGCAAGACCATGTCTCAAAAAAAAAAATAAATAAATACGGCAGGGGATGTAACCTGGGGTACAGGGCCCCTGAGTTCATCCCTAGCACCCAGATTCTTCTTTTCCAGGACACACTTGTCCTTTGTTTACACCTTTCCTGTCTCACTTTGTCCTGTGCCAGTTCTCGCTCCTGCCAAACTGCTGTCTGTTCTTTCTACATCTTAATAGGTCCCTTCTCTCCTTCCCCTGTGTCCCAGTTCAGGTCTTCGTCACAGCCCTTCTGGGTTGAATGTCCCCTTTCTACTCTCTCGGTCTCTGGACAGACTCCCCTCCCCAATGCACTCTGCATGCAGTAACCAGAGAGATTTTCTCAGACCAATCTTGCACCACGCAGCTCTCCTGCTCAAACACCTTCAGTGGCTCCCTATTGCCCACAGGATAAATCTCAAGCTCTTGATGTGGTCTTCAATATCTGGGTCTGTGCCGACTCCATCAGCCCACCTGCCTACCAACCCTTGTTCCAATCACTGTGTTCCATTAGTAACCATGTTTTCAGTTTGCAGTCCCCTGAGAGAATTCATAATTTCTCCTCAGTTCTCTTGGTTGGGAATGGCTTTCCGTGTCCCCTTGTCCTGTCTGCTCCTGGCTAACATGCACGCGCCCGTTAGGACATGGTGCGGGCGAGAGCTCCTCCAAGAAGCCTTCTGAGCGTGCTCGGCACTGCTCTGGGCTCATCAGAGACCTGAAGACACTTTGCAGAGGAGAGATATCACAAGTCCGTTTATCTCACAAAAATTCACTATAAAATACAGTCAGGAAAAAAGAGAGACAAGTCACTTACACACTGACCCTGCCCTCAATTCTGCTGTGAGGACGTTCCTTGCCATGAACACCTCGGGATGATCTGTCTGTCTGTCTAGCCCAGGGGTCAATGTCCTGGGGTCCGTGGACTTGAGGGTCCTCAAGGTCAGATTTGCTGATTCCAGCTAGAACTTAGCCTGCCCTTCAATCCCGAATGTAGGCGGCAGACGTGTGGGTCGGCGACACCCGAGACTTCGACACTGACTGTAAACCGCAGATATTGCGGGTCCCGTTGCTTGGGGAGCAGATGTCTCCAAATATCACTCACAGTTATAGTCGCTGTCAGACCTGCTGCCAGACCTAGTTAATTAATGTGTTGATAAAGAAGCAAATGCATTCTTACGGCACAAATTGGTTATTTTAAAATACATTTTGGGAGCTACACTTTGATATCACTGCTTTCCTTTGCATTATGGGTATCTTGCAATTTGCACTATTCTTCAGAGATGAGAGGCACAGGTTTCACTAGACACCAAAGGCTTCCACGACAGAGACCATGACAATGTCCCTCTCTGTCCTGGGACCACACGGGAGGAAGGCACCAGGTCCCTCATCTTCCAATCCTAGCACCTAAACAAGTGGGAGGTCACAGGAGGGATATTTTTTAAAAAATGAAATGAGGCTATCTAATATTTCTTCTTTCCCTTCATCTCTCATCGACTCATCCATCCATCCATTCACCCACCCACCCATCCATCTACCCATCCACCCATCTATCATCCATCCATCCATCCATCCATCCATCCACCATCATCCATCCATCCACCATCATCCATCTATCCACCCATCATCCATCCATCACCCACCCACCCATCGCCCATCCATCCAACCATCATCCATCCATCCACCCATCATCCATCCATCCACCCACCATCCATCCATCCACCCATCCATCATCCATCCATCCACTCTTCCGTCCAGCCACCCCGTATCCATTCCTCACGCACCACCCTCCGTCCGGTCCAATCCGCAGTTCTATCAATTAACATCTCTGTAGTCACTGACTCAGATTCAGTTCTGCAGCTCAGCTGGGCACTTGGTCAGGAGTGACCAGTGACCAGTATGGAAAGAGGGAACACTACTCCCTTGTATGGCCTTGGACATGTCACTGAATGTACCCCAGGCTGAGGCCCAGCCCCCAGCCTGGGCCCAGACCCCTGACTCCCCAAAGCCAGGAACCGACTGGTGTCTTGCTTTCAAAATACCACAGCACGGTCGAGCCCCAAAGGAGAATCCAGCTGTCACCAAATCCACCCACCGTGAGGCAGGTGGCTCGGGTTCTGCCTAGATCCAAGGGCCAGCTCCCGGCCTTCTCTCTGCGTGACCCAGGGGGACTTATTTAACCCTGTCCTGCAGGTCCCTCTCCTTCATTATCTGAGGATGAGGAGCGAGCCTCCCTGCTGGGGTTTGGGGGGAGGCTGGAGAGTCGTCTCCATGGAGGACAAGTGAGTTAATCATGGGCACTCAGCTGGGGAGTGGAGGGCCCAGGGTAAGGGTGCCATGATCTTGGGGACCGTCACTCAGTTCATTTCCTCCACGGAGGAACTCTGGACAAAGGGGTTAAGGAATTCATTAAAACAAAAACAAAAAACACCGTTTTTGTTTTTTTTTTTAAGCGCTTAAACCCACACATATCTCAAGTGCAAATCAAAACAGCAAGACACTGTTTTACGCATCCTTTGGTCAAAGATCACGAAGGACCATAATCAGCTTCTAGGGGGACACAGGAAGTCACAGAGGCTTTGGCAGAATCGAGGACACCTCTCTAGGGGCCAGTCCCGCGAAGCCACGATCCAAATGCACAGGCCCCGTGAGCCGCGATCCCAGGTGCCGTCCCCCACCCTGAGGACGCAGGCCCTGCGTCCATCCACTGCGAGGAGCGAGGTGGGACAATGAGAGGCGCGAGCCTCAGTCAAGGTGGGTAAGAAGAGAAGCCACCTAACTGGGGGCAACAGGAAATGGGTCAAGAGAGGAGGGGACAGTTAACTCCTTCCGTGGGACCGATCCACAGGTAGGACAGGCCAGATTCCAGGCCAGATGTGGACACAGGGGTGGGGCAAACGGAAACCAGGGATACGGAGGAAAGTTCTGGGTGGAGATGAAATGAGGACTCGGAGGAAGGGAGCCGGTCCAATGTGGCCGGTTTGAGCCCATTTCAAGGAAACGGGTCCCTGCCAGTGAGCATGCACACGCACACACGTGTGCACAAACACACACACACACACTCGTGTGCACAAACGCACTTGTTGATATGCAAAGGAAAAATCTAGAAGGAGAAATCAAGACCCGTCTGCAGCTCTTTTCTCTGAAGAACGGAGTGAGGGCCGAGTGAACTCGCCCTTCACTCCTGGGCTTCCCTGTGGGCTTTGTTCTATCAGCTGCCCCCCCGCCCATGCCCTCTTCCCTACTCTGCCAGATCTCCTGGGCAATGAACTGGCCAAGTGCATCCTGCCTCAGGGCCTTTGCACGGGCCTTGATCCCTGTTCATCCAGCTCGTCCACCCACACTCTTCAGTCTCTGCTCAAATGTTGCCACATGGAAAAGTCCCCACCGAAGCCAAGGGGCTGCCCCAGCCAGACCCACGTGACTGGGCCCATGCCCCCTCCCTTCCCTGGGTGTGTAGGTGCTTGTCACCATCTGACCTAACACAGAACACCCAGTACTCGCTCATCAGCCAGCCAGCACCGAGCTCACAGGGTGGGACCCTTGTCGTGGTGTCTCGCACCTCGGAGACGCTCCCCAAATATTGACCCAATGCAGCAGCCGATACTGTAACCACGGCGCCGTGACACTATGTAGCAACTATGAAAACCGAGTCCCAAATGAACCTCAGGTCCCAGGGGGGAAAGTTAAAAAAAAAAAACAAAAAACCTTTTTAAATAAAAATAAACCACATTTCCCGTCACAGCCGCCCTGGGAGGACAGGACGGAGGCACTGGCCGCTCCCTGGCGCGTAAACACCCAACGGCCGCCGCAGGGCACACAGGGCCCCTTGTCTGGGTGGTGTCTCTGCACACAGCCTCTTTCACAGTCCGGGGAGCAGACACCAGCAGGGTTTGAACATGCGGCAGCGCCGGTCCCCAAAGCCACAGCCTGTGTCCGGACGTCAGGCGCGCCCACGCCCTCCTGGGACAGCTGGGCCACACGAGTCTGAAAGCCCCTTCACGTCCACCCCGCCGTCCTCAGAGGGCCAGGCTCCAGGACCATCACCAGGCCTGTCACCTAAAGGTGACCGGGGTGCAGGGTCTCGATCCCCAGGAGCAAGGCCGGGTCTGGAGTGTCACTGGCTTTTTAAATGGAAAGAGCAGCATCAGGCCCCTGCCCAGGCCCCGGCTCAGGGTGAGGCGAGGGCACCTAGGAGCGAGCACACAGTCTTCAGGGACCTTCTCAGCCTCCCGTGGAGCCACCCAAGCCTCACGGCCCCGCGGCTGTCCCAGGGCTGCCCACCACGCTGGCTTAGCCGGGGTTCTCATCCTCGGGTGGTTTTGCCCCAGGGGACACTTGGCCAAGTCCGGAGAAGTGTTCGGTTGTCACGACTGGGGGGGTGGGGCACTGCTGCCCAGGGGGCAGCCAGGGATGTCGCTGGACACCCCACGGAGCAGGCACGGACCCACGATGAAGGATGATCCTGACCAAAGTGCCAAGGGTCAGCCGCCCTGGGTGCCCTGTCCACTCTGCAGGGACCTAGGGGAATTCCAGAGACAGGACAAACAGGACACCCAGGGGCCTGCTGGGAGGGGACACGGGTCGCAGGCCTGGGGGACTTTGATGTGCAGGAGCCCAGGCACAGGGGCTGAGGTGCCCTAGGGGCTGGCGCTGCTGGGGGCTCAGCGTGGCTTCTCAACAGCCCCCCAGCCCTGCGCCCCCAAAACCATCCTCAGGCCAAGCCGAGTCCAGGCCCAGGCCCAGGCCCAGGAGGAGGCAAAGGCCTAGCTTTGGGTCCAGGCCCTGTGATAAGAGGGTCACGCGGCCCAGCTGGGCTGGCTCTAAGGGCAGTAAGCAGGACCTGGACACAAGAGGCCTCTCGAGGCCCGGCCCAGCTGCAGGCTCCTCCTGGCCGTGGAGCGGGCCGGGTCCTCCCTCCTCGGGACAGCGGGTCCGCACTGCTGACCTCGGCCCTGCCCCTCTGGCACCGCGCCCCGGCTGACCGCGGTGTCCCTCTGGGGCTTCTTCTTTCCAGTGGATAAACAAGAGCTGGGGTTTGCGGGAGGAGCCGGGAGGGGTCGTGACTAATAAGATGTCCCTGTTCCCAAAGGCGCGGAGCCGGCGGGCAGGGCCGCGTTGGCCCGGAGAGATCCCCGACCGCTCCCTCCCCCTTGGGTGGCGAAGCCACAGGGGGGCGAGGTGGTGGCACTCCTGAGAAGCCAGCTTCGAATGCTGGAGTGTGACAAAGACCAGGGCAGAACATCTGGAAGGTCTTGGTGGCCGGCAGAGAGCGCCTGCCTTCTGGGCCTGGCGCCTGCTCGGGGCCTCAGGGGACGCTGAGGGCCTGCCCCCTGCCCCACGTCCTAGGCCCCATCCCTCTCTGAGGAAGCCCGTGGCAGGCAGACAGACGGTGTCAGTGAATGACAACCCAGGGCCACGGTCCCTGCTGGTCCTCTGTGGTCCCCAAGGAATGAGGTGCCTTGCCCTAGGGGTCCTAAGGGGCCACCCAGGAGACTGAGCAAAGTGACTCTCTAAGGGGCTCAGGGGCTGCTGAGCAGCAGGGCCACCAGCCCCAGAGGGGGCCAGCAGCACCTGGAGGGGAGGGGGCAGGGGCGTCCCTGCAGAAGCTGTGACCCTAAGGGGACACAGACCCCCTGGGGCCGCCCCCCAGCTCCCTGGGCCTCCGCTGGGCTGAAGCAGCGGGAAGGCCTTGTGAGCGGAGTCCAGCTGCGTGGCCTCGGGAGGCCCGGGGAGGGAAGAGGAGGAGGGACAGAGGGCCTGGCAGGGCGCAGGGGACACCCAATGAGCCTCGCGTCTCCAACACCCTGGATGGAGGCAGCCGGGCGCCGCAGGAGCTGGACGCTGCCCTGGGGCCTCTGCTCCAAGGCCCAGGACCAGGCACCTCCTTAGGAAGCCGGAGTATTTTTACCGTCAAGGGCACCTTCCCCAAGGGCCACTGTCACCCCGAGGGCCGCTGTCACCATTAGACCAAGTCACGCACACAAAGCCTCAGCTAAGCCCCAGGCTCAGCCACCACACAGTCAACAGCACAGCCAGCGGCACCCAAGGTCCCTGGCCCCGCAGGCTGGGGGCCCACCTGTGGCCCTGTATGGCCCTCATCCACCTGGACCTGCTCTGTCCTGCCGTTTTATGTGAAAAGGATTTTTCTTGACTGAATTGTCCTGGGCACCGAACCCGTCCGCCCTGGCACAGGCCCGAACATCCGCGCACAGGAACGTTCTCTTCTAAGCTCCCAGGTGGACACAGCCCTGCCCCCAAACTCGAGACCCCAGTGCGTGGGATGTTTCTGCCACATGTCAGGGGCGCCTTCCCATGCTGGCAGTCGGGGCCAATCCAGAGGCAGCGCCCTGTGGCCCAGCTGCAGCGCCCTGGCCTCTGTCTGTGCCCGTGGTGAGTGGGGGCGCTCGGAGGGGGACGGGTCTGCTGGAGGGGATCGGGGCCCCTCCTCTGGCCCAGGACAGAGCTCTGCTGGCCGAGCTGCAGCCTCGAGCCTCAGCTGAACATACCCTGTGGACAGAGCCGTCCAGCCCACGGGCCATGGCTTGTCAGTCACACACACACACCCTGTGGCTGGAGTGACCATGTTTGCATGGAACCTGGGTGGATATCCATGTCTGATCCGTGTGCAACATACGTGATGTGTCCTACGTCTGTAAACGTGAAATCCACGCCTGCATCTACTCTAACCCACCCTTCGGTACCTCGGCCTGTGTCTCGGCGGCCCCCACCCTGATCTACCTCTACATGCAGCCCGTGCCGAATTCCTACCACCTCTGTTCTGTATCCACGTCTAATCGAATTTACATCTGTCCCTGTCTAAGGTCTGCAGTCTACATGGAATCTAGACCCACGCGGAGCCAGTGCCGGAGGAGAACTGTGCCTACACCTTGTTGCCAGCACAGAAGACAGGGTTCATCCGTCACCGGGCGGTGGGTGTCTGGACTCTGCCACTGACTACAACTTGTAAAAGGAGACTTGGTCTCAGTTTTCTCCCGGCCCAGCATCTGTCTCTTAGTCCCTTCCTGATAAATGAAAGCTAAACGTCCGGCCACCAGGTTCAAGTCCTCCCCCGTTGGCCACCGGCGGGGCAGGTCCCTGGAACTCGTCGGGCCTGGGCTTCTGGTCTTCTCTGCGGGGCTGATGGTGGGACACCCGGAGTCACATGAACACGGATCACGCACAGTTGCCACCTCGGGGCAGCCGTGTACTGGTGAGAGTCCTCATGACTGACAGGCGCCATGACTGCAGGCGTGCCGAGTTCAAGGCTAAACTCAAACCGGCAACGTCCCAAGCGAGGCCCATGCCCGCCCAGCACGCAGGCATGGTGACCTCGACAGATCTATGTTTTGAGACGAGGCCTGTGGCGGTGCTTAGGGGAACTTGCCGGCTATTTGTAGAATGTTGCATCACGTCATTTGGCCTGAGTCACACCGACGAGAGAGGAGCCGGTGGCCCTGAGACCACAAAGCCTCCCCGAGATGGCTCCAGCGCCCGCGAGCACCTCCCTGCCCAGCACGCTGAGCCTCTGCCTGGGCCAAGGTCTAGCCGGCCCCCTCCACCCCCACCAGGGCTAATTAGAGACCTGGCAAATCAGAACCGGGGGAAAGAAATCATGGCAAGAGGACCTGGCCCGTCCCCAAACCAGCCTCGTGTGCCCCCGAAGGGAGCAGCTCACACCCAGCTGCAGGGCTGAGGGGACCCGTCCCTCTGCTCCCAGACACTGGCTCCGTAAGAATTAATGGGCCAGAGACTCGTCAGGAGTTCCCTGATGATCCAAAGAGCGCTCTCCGCGGAGGAAAAGGTTAATCGAACCCTGCAAGAGAGGCGCGGAGACAGCGATCGCTCTGACCCGGGAGCCGGGCTGAGCTTCCCCAGAAAGAAGCCTCGGCAGCAGAGGCCGCGGCCTGCCCCGGAAAGAGGACCCGGACCCAGTGCCAGCATGCTCAGAGGGCCCTTCCAGCAGCCCGAGAGTTGCCCAGCGCTGCCCGGGGCCCAGCCAAGTAGCTGTCTTTTTAAAATCTTAATTCTTATTTTTGCAGTGCTCGGGGTGGACCCAGGGTCCGGTGCGTGCCAGGCAAGTGCCCAGCCCTGTTTAGTTTGTCTGTTTTTAACTCTCCATCCTCTCTGCACTGTGGAGACATAAGTCTCTCAGGAAATCACCCCTTCTGAAAAGCAGTTTTTGTTTCTATTCAACAAGATCCACCCTTGATGCACACGGAGATCACACTTATATGCACCCTGGGTTCCTGCGTGTGGCCTTGGTCACTGTAGACAGAGACACGCTGGGCATGCAGGGGTCCTGGCCAGAGCCCGCAGGCTGGGTGACGTCTGACCTTAAAAGAGGGTGGCCTTCGAATACAAACAAGAGAACACTAAGTGTTTTTATGAAATAAACCATCTGCGGAGCAAGTGAGGACACGCCGGTGTCCCAGCCTCCCTCCGTGGGGGAGGCTATTCTAGCAGCTCGGAGCTCGACCAGCGCCTGAGGCTGGATGATCCTTTCTTGGTGGGAGGGGTGCTGCCCTGTGCACCGTAGGATGTTCAGGACCTCTTCCCACTAGGTGCCAGGAGTAGCCTTTGTCCCCAAGTTGTGACCACCAAAGATATCTCCAGTCAAAGCCAAATGCCCCCTGGCAGGCAAAATCACCCTGATTGAGAGCGAGTGGACAGTGAAATCTCAGTTCATCTGAGCAGCGGTCAGCTGTTAATTAGCTGAGGACAACCATTAGCCCGGCTTCTGACACGGGCCCCATGTGAGCAGGACATGGCTGAGACCCGAAGCTCCCGGCTGCTACACGAAGGAGATTGATGGAAATGACACCTTATTAATATTATTATTATTTTTTTGGTACCAGGGATTGAACTCAGGGGCACTCGACCACTGAGCCCCATCCCCAGCCCTATTTTGTATTTATTCAGAGACAGGGTCCCGCTGAGTTGCTTAGTGCCTCGCTTTTGCTGAGGCTGGCTTTGAACTCGTGATCCTCCTGCCTCAGCCTCCGGAGCTGCTGGGATGACAGGTGTGTGCCACCGCGCCCGGCCTGACACCTTAATTGATTCTAAGGACACCTAGCATCATTTTTAGAGAAACCCAGACAGAATACGCAGGAATCTCAGAACAGTCTGACTGCGCCTCTGGGCAAGGTTAGCTGTTCAGCTTCAATCTCCCCTCCTGGCGCAGGTCTCACCTCCCAGGCTCAGATCTCCCCTAGTGAAACTGCTGAACAAATCTGCTCCACCCTGTCCATTCTCTATTTTAAACCCGCTTTTCTTTTTCCATTCACATATCACTAAATTGAAATCAGGGACACAGTCTTTTGTATATTTCCTGTCTGACTCCTCCAAAAAGAATGGATCCTCTGCCCAGCACGGCGGTACACGCCCGTAATCCCAGGGACTGGAGAGGCTGAGGCAGGAGGATCGCAAGTTGGAGGCCAGCTTCAGCCACTGAGCAAGACACTGTCTCAAGATTAAAAAAAAAAAAAAAAAAAAAAAACATAAAAAGAGCTGGGATAAAGCATCCCCGGGTTCAGTCCCTCATACCAAAATGGGGGGAAAAAATGGATTCCTCGCTGGCAGGATTTTTCTGTCTCGGTTACCACGCTATCTTTAGCATCTGGCTGGAGGCCTGGCCTCTGCATGGCCCATTAGCTATTTATTGAATAAGCGAGGAGATGAATAGATTTACATGGATGTAATTTTTAAAGCATTCATTTCCGCTCACATTCAGGGCTCAGCCTTATCCACCGTCCTCTCTGGCCGGGCATCGTCTTTAAACAATGGAGATGCTTCTTCCTTCCCCTCTGCCCCGAGTCCGCGGATCAAAGAAACTCAAGTATCTGGTTGGTTTTGAAAAGGGAGCAGTCAGGAGACTTCGTCCCGCTGCCCTCGACCACGGGGGCCGGAGAGGGAGCAGATGCAGGTCTGCCCCCCTGGACGGAGCCAGCCTCACCAACACCCAGGTGGACACGCCCCGGCTCCACTATGGAGCGCCTCCACCGCCGCCCCCAGGTGCTTGGGTGCCCGAGCTGAGGCCAGTTGACAGAGAGGCTGGTGGGGGGGAGGGGGGCCGAGAAGCTGAAATTAATTGACAAGAGCGAGCCAGAAACGATCAGCCCCCCTGAGGATCAATAAGAAAGAGAATCAAATAAGCCTTCACACTTATCGGGACACCGTCGATGTACAGGGAGAGGTGGCCCTGTGTGTGTGTGTGTGTGTGTGTGCGCGCTAAAATAAACTCCTATTGGGGCCAATGCCCACGCCATTCTACACACAAGCCCGATGACAACCTGTGTGTCGTCAAAAAAAAAACCCATAGAAATAAAAATTACCACCTGTAACGACTCTATGTGCCTCTTATCCGTCCGTCCATCTGCCCACAATCACCTCATCCCGTCTTCTCTTCTGTGTGTGGAACATTCTATCATGAACCTTGGGTGGAAACCTCCTACCTGCCCCTCTAGCTGCGCCCCTTTCAATTAGTTCAAGCAACTTCATTTTCTAGCAAAAGAGAAGAAAGGTTGAGTAGAGGGATTCTGATGTCAAAAGACCCTGCGTCTGACACCCATCCATGCCTGATCTTCCTGTGGGACCCTGGGCAAGTTACCTAACCTCTCTGAGCCTGAGGCACATCTCTTTGAAATCATGTATCCTAAGAACACGGATGTAACTGTGGCACGTGAAGGCTCCGTGGGAGAAGCCGGTTCCTGGCAGATGAAGAAGCCTAGTGGGGGTGGAGAGCAGGATAATGAAACCAAGCCACAGCCCGAACTCAGGCTCCTTCCAGACTCTCACTGCTGTTGTTATTTCTCCCTTTCTAGATCACCCGGTTCCAGGTGGACCACTGCGGCCAGGACTTTCTTGGTGCACGCAGCTTCTAGCTGGGACTGGGGAGGTAGCCCTTCCTGGGCGTCCTCATTCTGCTAATGTGGCTGCCGAGTCCTGCTGATCCAATGGTCCCAAAGCTCGGCAACGCTGACGCCGAGAGCGTCAGAGGAGCCCTCTGCAGCCACCAACCCGTCGCCCCCCACTCAGCACAGCCGTGCGAGGACAGAGGGACCGAGCCACGCTCAGGACCTATGCAGCCAGCAGGCGGGGAGAGCAGCCCAGGTAGCCCAGGGAGGTGAGGACACGCGCTCTGTGACATCCAACAGGCAGGGCCACCGTGACCCTGGGATTCAGGATGGACGGGTGACCTGAGAGGCCAAGGACTCGGGGGGGTTGGGGCTGGGGCGGGGGTGGGAGCTGCCCCGGGGCTCTGGTGCCACGTGGCTCGGCCACATCGCCCTCTGGCCTGCAGCATGTGGGGAGCATTGGGGACGCTGCTTTCTGCCAGCGAACCCTGCCCTGCCCTCGTGTCTGACCCGCCTGCAGGAGCTCAACAGGCCCCTTGTTCGCCCCGCGATGGCTGAGGCCCAGCGCAAGGCCAAGCTGGCCACGGTCTCGTGCCAACAGTTAAAAAAAACTTTGAACTTTGGTTGGGTTCCAGTGTGTCTTTAGCACCGGAAAATCAGGACTCGGGGCCAGACAGCCATCGCCTAGGGCTCCCAAAGAGAACCAGGCACCCCGGGAGAGTCCTGTCGGGGACCCAGTGGGACGGCACACGGATGGGAAAGTGCGTCCTGCCTCAGCCCTGGCCGCCGATCGAGGATCGGGTCCCTGGGACTTTAAGAGCGGCCACTGGGCGTGGGGAGCTGTCACCCCCACAAAGCGCTGGCCAAAGCCAAGGATACCGATGGCCCTTTCCCGAGGAGGCTCTGAGGCTGGCCGGCTGGTGTCCAGCCAGGAGGTTGCGGGAGGGTCAAGCTCAGAACCCTCCATGGGGCAGCTCCAGCCTGGGCAGCGGGAGTTGGTGCCCAGGGTCCTGCTCACGGCCCACGCCTGCCCCTGGGTGCAGTTCAAACATGAGTCCACCCAACCGACTGCCTGAGACAGTGTCCTCCATCGACACACAGGAGGTGGGACTGGACACCAGGGGTTCCGAGCAGCGTCCCCTCCACACACGACCCAGTGAGTCCAAAACGTCTTCAGATGTCACCAAGTAGCCTCGGGGGCCAAAACCACTGGCTCTGGACAGTCAACTTCTTAAAGTGAGTCCAGTTAAGGAAGAAATGCCCTCTAGCGGGCCTCCCCCCAACACAGGAAGTCCCCATGGCGACATGGCTTGGGGGGTCCGGGAAGGACAGGAGAAGGGGAAGATGAGACAGAGGACAGCCACCGGGCACAGGGACCTGGCCTCTTCCCCTCCATGCCACTCCCTCCCAGCTGACCCGCCAGCCTGGTTGCCTGGCTGTCCCTGGAGCCGAGAGACCACATGTGTGCCAGGGATGGGACGGACAGACAGAGTCCTGGAGCCCTGTCCCCACAACTCCGGGGCTTGGCCACATGAAGTTGGGTGCATTTCTCTCCTTGCTGCCCTGGGCGGACCCACGCAGAGAGGCCGGGGAGACACGGGGCCTAAGGAGGAGGACGGCGGTGGCGGGTGGCCTTTGCCAAGGTGCTCTTGAAGTCCCCGATGACCTGTTACCAGCCTCGGGATGCTCACCTCGGCTTCACCGAGTCGGACACCCGCAGAGTGTTCACCGCGGGGCTCTGCCCAGGGCCCGTGTGCCCTTCTCCCTGCACCGTGAGACCGGCCCACGGAGCTAAGGAAAAGACGGCTCCAAAGACGGACCCCCTTCCAACCCAGCAGGAAGGACGACGACCTTCTGGTTCTGGAAGCTCACACAGACACCCCGTGCGTACCTCTGACTCTGCACACACCATTTCCTGTGATCGTCACTCACCGCACTCCTGCAAGGTGGACACCAGCCCTGTGGCTGTATCCCAGCTGAGAGATTCGGTGGCCTGCCAGCCTCCCGGGGCGGGAAGATGGAGAGCAGGAACTCCACCGGGGGGGGGGGGGCAGGAAGCCGGGGCCCGTGCCCATACCTGTGTCCTACCCCCAGCACAGCAGAAGGCAGACGCAGGGCCACATCCCTGCTCACCAGGCCCTCTAGACTGTCCCAGGAGGCACGCAGACACAAGGGTGACGGCCTCTGCCCGTCCCCAGACTCCCAAGAGCAGCGCCCCCTCTGTGGCTCGCGTGCCCCCCAGGCCCCTGTGCTTGCTGGGAGAACCAAGGGCAGAGGAACACCAAAGAAACGGCTTTGGTCTGGCCACGGGTGGGAGGTGCCTTTAGATACCCGGATGTGACCGTGCCCACGCGGGTACACAGCCAGCCAGAGCGCGGACACACGCGTGTGCACCCACGGCCCCGTCTGGGGCCCCTCGGGCTCTGGGCTGCGGGGCCAAGAGGATGTGCACGCGCCCCCTGCAGAGCCGGTCCCAGAACATCGAGGTGCAAATCGGTGACAGAATCGTGGGAGGTACTCACCTGGGTCCCCAGGGCGATCAGGGGGCTCGGGTGCGGGTCCTGTGGGGAGAAGAAGGAAAGACACGTGAGTGAGGGGGACGTCCCCACCAGAGCGACGTCATTTTCCAACAAAGCCTCGTTTCTCCAGCTCTTGGCCCTGGGGAGGGGACAGCCCTTGTTACAGGGATGTGACAGAAGAGCTGGGCCAATCCGCCGCCCCCCCACCCCAGCACTTCTCCCCCGTGAAGGGGGCCCAGGTTTGTCCTCAAGGGTCAACAGCCCAGAGAAAAGCTCCGTCACCAAGCATCTCCCCGGGTGTTGGGGTCCTCGGGACAAAGGAGAAGCTGGTCCAGGGGAGGATTAGAAGTAAACCCCCAGGAATATAAAGTCCTGTTCAGGGCCAGGCCCTCAGCGGGGGGTCGGATGTTGGAGAAAGAGGGACATGAGAGAAGGAGCCAGAAACAGAGGAGCCAGGTTCGGGTCTGGGGAGCGCATTCTGGTGGCTGGGGAAGAGGGGCCCAGAGAAGCGCCTTCTTCATCACTCTCCACGGAGGCCAGGCGGCTGGGAGTGCGGGTGGCAATGCCTCGGGGTCGTTGGGCAGGACCTCTGAGGGCTGGCGGAGGGACCGACCGGGGAAGGGACAGAAGGAGGAAGGCACCGACCGAGGGGAGGCGGCGGTGGTGTTCAGCCCGGGGTTTCCGAGGAAAACAGGAAACAGCGCACAAAGGCTATTTCTGTTTGCCCTGCACAGAGCCATCGCGGGGCCGCGATTCTGGGAACAGGGCCTTGAGCTGCGGCTTACAGAGAGCGGCCTGGTTCTGGGGCCCGGAAGCAGGCAGACACCCACTTTGGGGCTTGGCTTTATCCTAGCAGACTTTCCGAAGCCGGCTTCTAGGAAACCTTGCAGATTAGCACCCGCCCGGGGGCCTGGACTGTGAATGTGAAGGAGGTGAGGGGAAGGGAAGCCCTCTGCACCTCCAGACTCCAGCCGGACGGACGGCCCCTGCTTTCTGGATCCCTGTCCTGACACATCTTTACTGTGATGCCTGATTCAGGAGGGTGTCAGGGCCAAGATCATGGGCACAGGTTGAGCTCTGGCCTCAGCATCTCCAATTGCAGGCTGGAGTCCAGTTCCCAGTGCTCCCCCACCCCACCCCGGGGCAGCCCACAGGATGGACGTTCCAAGAGAATCTCATCTTCACAATCCTCAGACGCCAACAGGCCTCAGACCCAGGAAAATCTTGAGGGGAACTTTTCTGCCCCTCCTTCCCCGAGGGCCAAGTGGCAGCTGTGCCCCGTGGAACCCAACATCTCCTGAGCCACTTTGGGGGGGTGAGTGGGCCCATTGGCTCCCCTTCCTGGGGCCCCCACCAAGCAGTTCCACTGCCGCTCACAGGCAGGAGGAGGGGGCCCAGCAGGGTCCCTGTACGTAGCAACAGGCCCTAGCTTCACCTTCAAGGGACAAGATCATCCTGTCTGTGGCCGGTGACCTGCACCAGACCTTGGGCAGCCCACCCAGTGAGCGCCTGCAGACTCTCCCCTCCCCGGGTCCATCTGTCCACTCGGATCCCACCATCTAGATTTTTGATTAGAAAAATAAGAAACTACATCTCAGCCACAAAATTAGCCTCCATTCTCAGAGCCAGATCCTCGCAGAGCACGGCTCCGGGGGTGTTGGGTGCACGCCCAGATTAATTAAGCTGTACTTCACAGCTCATTTGGCTATTGTTTGGGGCTTACGCTTCACCGCTCCGAATCGGAGAAGAACACCATACCGAACCCCCTAAGAACCTCGCTGGAAAAAGAGCTTCCTCGGGAAGCCAGAGAAATACCGGTCAACCACATGGACCAAACGGACGGCCTGGTCCCTGGACCCGGGGCGGCTGCACGAACTCTTTGATTTGCTGTTCCAAAGTGAGATGCGAGACCCCCATCACGCGTGGTGGTTCAGGGTGCACGATTTATTTAAAAGCTTCTGGAAGACCCAAGCACCGGCACTGCCCACTTAGCATCTTAATTAACGAGGGCAGGAAGAGGATGCGGTGCTCCCCAGGGCCCTGTCGCTCACACTTAGGACTCGCTTGCCAGGGAAATCTGGTTCGCCTCCCTCTGCGCACCTTGGAAATGCGAGACTCTCCCTCAAGAGGCTCAGGCCCGAGGATTCAAGGTAGGGCTGTGCAGTCTGCGGAGAGGTCTCACTTTCAGCAACATCCTCCTTAATTGGAAAGGTTAACGAAGTGGAACTAGGTCAATGATGCCGGCTGCCTGATCCATCCTGTCTGTCTAAATTGGCACTCTCTGGTTTACAGCAGAGTAAATTCCTGTCTGTCAGAGGAAGGCGCCTCCGGCGGCTCCAGAGGGCAATCTGCTCCGCGCCCGCCGGCCACAGAGAGAGGCTTCTGGAATCTTAATGCTACCGAGACCAAGGAAGGGCTTTCACCCCCTCCCACTGCCATGAGTGGACTGGGGGAGTCCAAGAGGGCGCCAGGGAGACGCACCTGGGGGCCTGACCTCTCCACAGCGCCCCACAGCCATGCCCTCTGCTCACGGGACTTTGCGACCCCTGGGCTTGGCCACGTGATTGGCTCAGTCCCATGGGGCAACCCTGCTAAGGCACAGTCAGCTCTCCCTGCAAGCTCCTGCAGGCACTGGCTGACCCTGTCTCCTCCGATGGCGGTGGAGTGGGTAAAGGTGGCTGATTCCTTTTGAATGGACACTCTGTGCCAAGCGCATGCGATACGGCCACCCCGCCAAGGGAGGGATCATACTTCCCATTTTATAGATCAGATAACTGATAACTCGTGGACGAGAACTGGTTCAAAAACGCAGGGCTCAGAAGGGGCGAAGCTTGGAGCAGTAAGCAGGTTTGGAAGTTTCCAGAAACTGCTCTCCTAACAGTATCCTGGGTGTTTCTCAAAGTCTGAACTTACTGAGTCGGAGTCTCCATGCAAGGGTCCAGAGAATCTGGATTTCTATTGAATTCCCTTGGGCCGTTCTGATGTACACCAGACCCAAACCTGAAAGCCCCGACCCGGTGCCATGGTAATCCAGCACCCAAAGGATCCAGATGACAAAGGACAGGCTCCTTCCGTGGAGAGCCAGCCACCAAGTGCCTGATGCATGCACCGGCTTCTTAGAAGAGGTCTCTGCTGTGTCCCCAGGACCCTTCCATGGTGGCTGCAAGGTGTTCTTTCTCTCCCTCTAACATGGCAGAGGGTCCCTCTGTCCCCAGGCTGCCAAGGCTCGCTCTCTCCAGGGACATGGAGATGCCGTCTCACCTCCTTCTTGAGGCCTAGTCGCAGCAGTCAGAGGGTCCACAATGGGGTTTTCTTTCTAGACGCCCCCGGGAGGTCCTGGTGAGCTTCTCTCACGTGTCAGTGGCTGCGAGATGCTGGCTGGGCGCGTGCTCGCCGAGTGCCCAGGGTACTGGGGACCGACGCCAGCCACACAGAGCTCCCTTTGTGGTCTGAGAAGAGTGTGTCTGGGAGGCGACCGCAGGCCAGGATTGCTAACTCACCTTCCAACAGAGCTCAGGGGAGGAAACTGAGCCCCAGAGAGAGGCCCGGCCTTCCCAGCGCCCGGGAACCTCGGCCTGTGTGCTGAGGCCCTTTCTCTGGCTGGACTTGTCTCCCTCGTTAGTATTTCACATTCCTCCCGTATTTTTAAGCCTAAACCCCAGAAAGGATCCACAGAACCTCCACATGAAGCTCAGGTCTCCGGGGCTGGTTTTTAATCACCCACAGCCTTGGAAACTATGAGAAGCCACGAGAAGCCACAGATACGTGGAAACTCAGGAATTAGTTGACTGATCTCACAGCTTGGTGTGTGTATCCTGGAGCACAAATGATTCCCCCAAATCTCAACCACTGGATCTAACATTTTGTTCCGTATGTGCTTCAAGAGGTTTTGTAACTCAGCACACACCTGTCATCCCAGCAGCTCGGGAGGCTGAGGCAGGAGGATCGCAAGTTCAAAGCCAGCCTCGGCAAAAGCAAGGTCCTAAGCAACTCAGTGAGACCCTGTCTCTAAATAAAATGCAAAATAGGGCTGGGGACGTGGCTCAGTGGTCGAGTGCCCCTGAGTTCAATCCCCAGTACCCCTCCCCCCTCCAAAAAATACACAGATTAACAATTCTCTGAACTGCAAGGTTCTGAATACCCTCTGCCTGAAAGATTAGAGGCTGAAGATATTAAGTGTCAAGACAGGTGACCCGTGGGAGGCCTGTGGATGTTTCCAGCTGCTTTAGTTTTGGCCTGTGGCATTGACAAAATATTTGAAATCATTGCCAGTGTCTTAAATCCAGGATATTTGACGTGCAAATCTAGATTCTCACTTCTCTTTTGAAAAGCAGAAGATGGAGCAAAGCTGGCGAGGCATTCCTGCATCTGAGTGGCCGTGCCCGGTGCCTGGCTGCTGCAAGCAGCTGCATGTGTCACACCCACACTGATACTTGCCTGAGGTCACATGGGTGGTCAATATTCACAACCGTCTGAATACTAGCACGCGGTTAGGCTCCTCCCGAATGCAAAGCATTAGTGTCAGCAGGCAGTAAGTACTATCTCATTTAAACACCACGCCAACTGTAGGGTGTCGGTATTAATAGTCTGCTTTATGCACATGGTGAAACTGAGGCTCGGAAGAGAACCAATTTGCTCCATGTCGTTCATCAGTAAGTGGCACAGCCAGGACTTGGACCAGAGTGGCCCATGGACGCACTCTTGGACCACGATGGGAGAGCGGGTTCTCAGTAGTTCAATCACGGTGGGACTCGCTAAGCCAGGGTTCAGTCTGTGAGCTGGCAGCACAGGAGAACGAGGGACCTCGTGACTGGATCAGATGTTCCTAATGCCATTTCCCTGCTGGGGGTCTCCATGGTGGTGACTGAACGGACCCACCCTCCCCTAAACCCAGAACCCCCCTATCCCATCTAGGTGCTGGCTAGTCAGTCCCCGGTACCCCTCACCACACCAACTGTGGGCTCCCAGTGCTTCTGAAGGTGGCCACAGGGCTCTGTTTGGACACTTGTCTTCCTGGGGCTGGGGACACTAGCCACACCTCAGGCTCAGCCCAATGACCCATGTGTCCCAGGCACGGACTGCAGCACCTACCAATTTTGCTCCCTGTCGCTGTGGTCATCAAGAGGGGCCAGGTGGCCCAAGTGTCCCCGAGACACCGGCTGGGATTCCAGGGACACTGAGCCCTGTTCTATGGCTTCTGGGACTATGGGGTGTGTTCTCTGCTCCACGAGGACTGGGTCAGATCTGAGCTGCAGAATCCAAGGTCAGAGTAGAAGAAGGAACTTGTGCCAGTTTGCAGCTTCTTCCCTCTACAGGACCCAAGGGGACACGGATAAGCCATCGCTTGCCCTCCAAGTTGGCCACAGGAGCAGTCAGGCCAATGGATCTGGGTTTCCTGATGAGATGAAGCTTCTCTCCGTCCCTGACTTGAATCCAGCCCAGTGTTTTCTGGTGAAGCCCGCGGGCCCAGGGAGGGAGCCCCCCGCCCTGCAGGCTGCACACGGTTCATGGCAAAGCTCAGCCTGGAACCCAGTGTCCTCTCCCCAAGTCCTGGGTTCGCCCCATTTGGCCAAGACGAGTTCCCCAGTGCTTCCCTCTCCCCTCTTCTCTGAGAGCCGACGACCGGGACGTCTTCTGTTCCAAAGACACTGGATCCCAGCTCTGGGAAAACTGAGGCGGTCCTGCCCACGCCAGCCATGTCTCCAGGAGACCACACACAGCACTGCCCAGGCCACGGGGTGGGGGACCGTCCCGGGCAGCCAGGGAGGAGGGCAGCTCTACACTCAGGCTGTGCCCGGGAGGGGCGCCTCCTTCCCGGCTCACAGAGATGCTGGGAACATCTGGCTGTAGGGACAGATGTGCTTCCTCTTCTCAGAGTCAGGATGAAGGCAGGGGAGGGTCCCTGTCTCCAGGAGGCCCCCAACGCCCCCCTACATTTCCTCCTCAGTGACAATGGCCATCATGAAAGCTGTCATTGACGTCCACGTGAAGCACTACAATCAGCCATTGTGCATCTTCCCAGGGAGCCTGGCCAGGGTCTGGCTGGAAGTCTGGAAACGGGGACGATTTCTCTTGATGCTTTTGCTGTTGGGAGACGCTCTCGGTACCATGAAGCGTGTGCCTGTTTCCAAATCACAGATGCCCCCTCCCTCACTTACACGGGAGGAAACTGAGGCTCACGGAATTACAAGCCTTGCTCAAAAGTTACAGGGCCAGGCCTGTCTCACCGTCACCAAAGGAACCGCAACACGTGGATGCGGAACAGTTCGAATGCCACAGTCTACGGACATCATTTTCTTTTTTAAACCAGTTGCCACCAGGAGCTCGGGAGGCTGAGGCAGGAGGATCGTGAGTTCAAAGACAGCCTCAGCAACTTAGCCAGCCCTAAACAGCTCAGCGAAACCCGACTGAAAATACAATACAAGAAAGGGCTGGGGATGTGGCTCAGTGGTTACGGGACCCTGGATTCAATCCCCAGTACCACAAAAAAAAAAAAAAAAAAAAAAAACCCAGTTGCCAACATTTAAAATGTCTTCACAGCATCCAAATTTATGGCTTTTTCTCCAAATGTCAAAAGATCTGACCAAGTGGGCAGGCAAAGCCCGAGTGGCCACAGCTAGAGCCGGCTGCTTCCCCTTGGAGGTGGACACACGTGCTCAAGTGGTCTCAGCACAGCTGGTCCTGGCCACCTGGGTGGGCTGGGCCCTGGAAGCATCTGAGTCTGCGACCCCTTCCTGTGTCACCCACCACGCTTTCCCATGGCCCTTACGAACACCCTTCCATTCCCCCCCTGGACGGCTTCTCCAGCCTGACCCCATCCCCACACCAGCCCCCAGCCTGAGGAGGTTCAGGGTCCCAGGGCTTAAGACACAGGAAACCGGACGGCCATCCAGGGGCAGGTTCACGGCCGGGCATCCCTGACCAGCTCCACGCTGCGCTCATCACCTTGACTCGGGAGCAGGGAGGGCAGTGGGGGAGGGGAGGCTGCAGAAGGAGGCTGCAGGAGGAGGACAGGAAGAGGTCAGGGCGCCCACGGTTCCCCGCTTCCTGCCCCCGCGCCTGCAGCTGCTCCCCGCTGCCGGCCACTCTTGTCCCAGTGCCCTCGGAAGGAAGCACTTGACAAGGGAGTTGGCCGGAGGAGCTGGGGACGTGCGCAGGGGCCGCGAGCCCAGCGTCCCCCCTGCGCGGGGAAGCCCCAGAGACAGGAAGAGGCAAAGAAAGCAGAGGCCGGGTCGGAGCCCCGGAGAGCCCCTCGCGAAGGCCCAGCCGGGGAGGGGACAGCGAGGCCAGAGGAAGGGAAGGGAAGGGGGTCGCCGGGCGCACACGGATGTACAATGAGCCCCTTTCATGGGTGAACAGAGGACTCTCCTCAACCCCGGCTCAATGGCTTTGTGTCTGAAACGACCGATTCTACACCCAGAAAGCCACATGGGCCAGACCTCGTGCCAAGGTCAGGCAAAAGCCCGAGATCCCAGGGCCAGTCGATCATCGGCACCCGGGAGACGGCCACTGGGCTAAGTCCTCTTGGGCTGATCCAAAGGCGACAATGATCCTCTTTGATTTCTAAGCTTTTCTGCCCCAGGGCGGGCGGGGGACCCTCGGCCACAGGAGTGCCAGGCTTGGCATCACCAGCGTCCCCTATTCAGGATAGGAAGCGCTTCTTTCCCAGGAACTTCATTGAGACATCTGTGGGGAGGGGCGGGCAGGATGGGAAAGAACTGGAGGTGCAAGCTAAGCCCCCGGGGCTCCGGGGGTGTGCTTTCCTGACGGGTGGGAACCGGCCCAGGGACCCTGCAGTCACTGCTGCTCGGCGAGCGCCCTGGGAACATGGCTTTGCAGAGGATTTTTTTTTTTTTTTTTTTACTTTTTATAGAGGTAGCAAACGCTCACAGGGGCCAAGAAGTGGTATTCAGTTCAAATAGGCTGCATTCAGCTTGTGCAGTGTTTGGAAAAGAAAAAGAAAAATGCTACACACAATGGCGAGGCTGGAAGTTTGGGAGGTTTCACCTAAAACTGCAAAGTCGTAGCATTTCTTTGAAAAAGCGCAAGATCTGACAGCGAGCACCTGGAGGCACAGCCCCGCTGGGGAGGAGGAGAAGCCATCCCTCTCAAGGGGCACGCGCCCCCCAGGCTTGCCACGCCGCCTTCTCTTTACGGCTCCTGCAGGCACTGGGCGGCTCACCTCTGGTCTCATGGGTCCCAAGCCCGACACAAAGGCCCTTTCGGGGTTCAGAGAAAAGTGGATGTGGGAGCTTGGAGACTGCAATGCACACTTGGCCACGGAGCCCACGGAGCCCACGGAGCCCACGGCTGTCTCCAGATGAATACACAAGCACACACCCAGGAACACTTGGCCAAGGCCAGTGTCTGTTCCCACCAGGAGGGCTGGCAATCCTGTGTGTCCGTCACCCTCTGTCGCACAGGGCCACACTTTGGAGATGTTGTAAGTCCAGTTCCAAAGCACCACAGTAAAGCGAGTCAATACAGTCTGGGGGGCAGATACGAGGGATTGAACCCAGGGGTGCTTGACCACTAAGCCACGACCTCCAGTCCCTCCTTTACTTATTTATGTATTTATTGACAGGGTCTTGCTAAATTGCTGAGGCTGGTCTCAAACTTACAATCCTCCTGCCTCAGCCTCTCAAATTGCTGGGATTACAGATATGTGCACCACCGTGCCTACTGAGTCACAGAAATTTGAGGTTATGTTTATACTGTGTTCAGTGTTCAATAGCATTGTGTCTGAAAAACAGCGTGCACCCCTTATGTTTAAAAGTACAGTATTTTTTAAAATGCTAACGATCGGGGCTGGGGTTGTGGCTCAGTGGTAGAGCACTGAGCATAGCACGTGGGAGGAACTGGGTTCGATCCTCAGCATCACGTAAAACTAAACCAAATAAAGTCCACCAACAACTAAAAAAATATTTTTAAAAAATGCTAATGGGCATTTGAGTCATTAGGAAAATAAAAGTTGCCAACAGACCCCACACGGGGTTGCCATAAACCTTCAATTTTTTAAAAAAAAATGCAGTGTCTGCACAGTAAAATAAAGTCAGATGCAATAAAGCAAGGTGTTTTATTATTTTGACAACTCAGCCCGCTTTCTTGGGGCCATGACTATCTTCTTATTTCATGTTTCCTGAAGTCCTGGGACTGTCATGGAAAGGTCACTGGGTCAATTCTCACTGAACCCCCATTGGCTGGACCTCAAGCCATGTGAGGATGGCATTTAAGAGATAAATTCTCAGAACCCAGCCAAGATGTGCGCTGGGGTAGGGGCAGCTCCCACCGATGCAAGGCGCCCAGCCAGGCTTCGCCACCAAGAGCTTGTGCACCAAGGACCGGGCCCAGAGGGACACACGCAGCCTGTTGACTGGCCCAGAGTCTGAGATGAGGCAGCAGAAAGGCTTGTCTAGACACTGTCGGTGCTGACATCGTTAAAATATGTCCCCAGGGCCGCGGGTGGCTCAGAGGTGCAGTGCAGGAGGCCCTGGGTCAGTCCCCAGCACTGCAAAAATATTTTCCAATTAAAAAAATGTATAAAGCATGTTCTCCTTTTATTAAAGGATGCAAAGCTCAAAAAAGAAAGGCCCCGAGTGTCGGCAGAGGTGATATTCGGTGGTGTTGCCGTTTGCAGAGCTGGGATGGAACCCAGGGCCCCACACACGCCAGGAGAGAGCTCCGTCACGGCCTCCCCAGCCCCGGGTGTGGGGTCTTTTTCTTGGAAGCTTTTCTGGGTCTAAGAAGGGGGACTGGGGCTTTCCACCAGGGCAGCTGTGCACACGAGGGCATGTCGTACATACATGTGCACACGCGTGAGCATCTGCAAGAGTATACAGGTATGCACGTGTGGCCTCTTCCAGCCACCGTCCTCCTACAAAACAGCAGTGGAGATGGGTCAACTGTGTTTGCCTCGCATCCCTTTAGCTCTGGGGACAACTCCTGGGTCACCCCACTCCTGAAAGTAGTCTCAAACGGCTGCCGGGGTGGGGGGCAAGGTTCAGGTGGGGCTCCACCAAGCAGACTTTGATTTCTGGGCTGGGAGGGAAGCAGAAAAGAATACAGGGGGGAACACGCAGCGCCCCAACTCTGCACTCAGTGTCGGTGATTATTCACGCAGCAGCATCTTGAAATGCCGAACGGGGGGCACATTACTGTTGTTCTGATTTCACACGCTAACTGTGTTTACATGCTGACAGCGTTTCCTGGGGACAATTATCTTATTACTAGGGCACTAATCTTTTCAATCTTTGCAACACAGTTTACAGCTGCAGACTTCAAAAATTAAGGCTAATTAAGACCCTGCTTTCGGCAGGTAGGGCAAACTACACTTGCAATTTTAACAGAGTAAAAGAAAATCAGTTTGGGGAGAGGGTGAGACAGGGGGGCTCACAGTGTCAAAGGTAGAGAGGGGAAATGACAGGGTCTCCACCAGTGGTATCTACGAGGGATTTGTTCAGGGATCCTCTGCAGATTTCAGAATCCCCGGGTGCTCACGTCCCTCGGGTCAGATGGGGCAGGATTTGCTTGTCCCCTACATACTTGGTCCCACGCACGTCAAGTCACCCCTAGGTTCCCTGTCACACCCACGACGGTATGAATACGCCATAGAAATAGTTGTTACACTGTATTAGTTGGCGAATAATAATAATAATAATAAAGTCTGTAGATGTTACGACAGATACCTTTATGTTTTCTGACCATTTTCAATCCCTGGGTGGATTCGCAGATGCGGAACCCACAGATGTGCAGAGCCTCCTGATGTTAGAAAGCGCTAGGCGACTTCTCCAGAGGGCGAGGCCTGGAGATTTCAGCACCAAGGACAGCTGGGGAGGGCCCCCCAGGAGCCAGTGGGCGTCTGCACTCGGCTGTCTAGTTCCACCCATGACACCCTTCCATGCAGCCTCCCGGTGGCGGCTGCCAGGGGGGAATTCTGTGCCACAGCACCGGGGTCAAGGGCCGGCTCCGTCCATCACGCTCTGCCAACTGGGAGAGTTTACCTGATACCCGGGTGCCTCAGTGTCCCCTTACAGGGAGCAGAGATGACAATAATACCGACCACCCACAGCATCCGGTTGATTAAACTGATCTTTATAAAGTGCTTAGAATGTCGGGTTCATAATAAGCATCGGATACGTATTCAGTTTTTAAATAATATCTATTGCAAGGCGTGTGGGCTTTGGGAAGGAGGACAGACTGTGGCGTATTGAATAATCGCAGCCGCCGTCGGACACGTTCTCGACCCCACACCTACCCACCACGCTGTGAGCGAGCAGGAGACAGTCCTGTGTCCTTGCTGGTTCTGTTGGCAACACATTCCTCAGCTCCCTGCCCTGTGAGCTCGCCAGCACCCGGGATCGTCCATCATTATTTTGGGTTGGGTTTGAAATTGCAGAGAAGCAGTTGCTCTTGCTGGGCTGCTGTGGGGACCTGGGTCTGCAGCCCCGCCTCTCAGAGCCAAGCGGGTCTCTGGCATGCCGAGCTCCGGCATCCACAGAACCCCTTCTTAGTCGGCCCCAGCCCCTGGGCCCCTGAGTTCCACCTGCCACGGCCCGTGCTGGGTGGCCTGATGCTCAACTGAGTGCTCGCACGGATCCTCCCAGGGCAATGCTGACCCCATGTTACATTTGAGGAAACCGACGCTTTACACAATGCCTCCATGGTCACATGGATTGCTAATAAAACAGAGTCACGATGTGGCACAGAAGAGTGACGTTCTCTCCTGCAGTGATTCCCCAAGTCAGCTGGGTTGCATTTCCCAAGATGGTTACTCCAACTGGTATTGCTATTACCAGAACTAATGATATCAACCCCGCCAGCAGGGATATCCGCTCTGTGCCAGGCGCTGTTCAAAGCCAATGCCACCGTTAACTCATTTAACCCCCCACCCCTTCAGGATGGACTAGTATCAGCCTTCACTTTACAAATGAGGTTAATGGGCTCAGAGAGGTTATGCACCATGCCCAGGTCACACAGTTCTAGAACGTTGGAGCCCAAATTTGCCCAAATCTTGGAGACCTGGCCCCAGACACACAGCTGTTGGGCTCTCTTCTCTCCATTCTCTCCTGCCTATCACATTCAACACCTGTCTCCTTTTCAAAGACACCACATAAAGGTGTCACTACCTTATACTATATGACAAGACAGAAGAGAGACCGATCCAATCCTCATATGTTAAACTACCAGTGACAGGATCCGTTATTTTGTTACATTTGTGATAAATTCTCCCCAAAAAGGAGGGATGTAGGAAGGACAGGCAACTCATCCAGTGCGAAAGATTGTTCAGGTGCTTCAGGAAGTGAGAAGTAAGGCAGGCTTCCAAGAAAGAGCGAGAATCGACATGTCACAGGTAGGGAGGGCACACGCTGTGGGCAGAAGAAGCTGTAATAATAAGAGCCCATAATTTTCGGGAAAGACAGAAGACAGGCAGTCTGAATGTAGAATTGGGAGGGGGCGTGGCGTGGGGTGGAGGGAGGTTTGGGAGGAGCCTGGATCCCATCTCAAGAGCGGTGGGTGGCAGGGAATCCCCGGGGAGGGCTGGGGACAGATTGGCTGGCTCTCTGCAGGAAGGACGGTCCTGCCACCAAACAGGCCTTTAATAATCAGATCCAAAGTCACCTCTAGTCCCCACCCGCAAGCCCGCAGGCCGAAGACTTTTAGGACGAGTTTCAAATAACTGCTATTCCCCATTTTTAGGGATCGTCCCACATCCCCCACGGTCAAAGCCACAGGCTCGTACCAAGTTTCACAAAGTGGAATTCCATCCTTATGACTGGGACAGACTGGGAGAAAAGCAAGAGGTGATGTGTGAGAGGTGACAAAATATCTTTCTGTGTCTAAAAAGAAAAAATCTCAGCCTGGGCCCGATACAGGTCCGTTGGCGGTTCTGAGTTCTGTGGCTCAAGGAAAACGGCATTAGTATTGGAGGGTTTTAAGAAATGAGGAGCTAGAACGTCCCCACCATCACCGCCCACCCCCCACAGAACAAAACTGCAGGCCACCTCCTGCAAGCCCCCAGCTCCTGAGGCCCCCTGGGGGCAGGTCCCTGATTTATGTCACCCCATAGCTGGCGGGGCCAACAAGGTCCCTATGCTCGGAATGGGGGACAGGAGACACCTGTTGCTACAATCAGGAACATTCCAGGCTAATGAGATGCACAGGTCACTCTGGCCACTGCACCGTGGCCATCAACATGAGCAAGCCACAGGCTCAGAGAGCTGAGGACACCTGTTAATGTCACATGCAGGGCAGAATGTGGACCACG
The DNA here is from genome assembly GCF_047511675.1 of Marmota flaviventris. Taxonomy (NCBI): domain Eukaryota; kingdom Metazoa; phylum Chordata; class Mammalia; order Rodentia; family Sciuridae; genus Marmota; species Marmota flaviventris. Next base: position 12,382,104 of record NC_092516.1, on the reverse strand, counting down.
GTTCAGGTCCTGACCTGCGTGACTCCGACCCTTCTGTCACTAGCGGGACGTTCCATGGCTCCCCAGTGCTCCCAGCCCTGTTGAAGCCCCGAGAAGCCCTTGTTTATTGAATCCTCACAATGTCACCTGAGGCAGGTGCTCATCTAAGTCCCCTTGTGCACATGGAAAACTGGAGGCTGAGCTCCCTCAAGAAGCGGGGGGTCTCCATTCACAAAGAAGGCGGGCACATGGCCCCGGGTTGGTGGTGCCACCCCACCTGCCTGTCAAACTTCTACACAAGACACCCCTGCACCCCCAAACCACAACAACAATGCAGGAGATCGGAGAGATGTTGCTATTTTCTTGTTCATGCAACTTTCTGACCAGACGTTGAGAAAGAAAATGACTCTAGGCTCGCGGCCAACGCCAAGCTGGCTCTGCCCCTGGCTGCTGATTTACCAGGCTCCGTGTGAATGATATCACCGGAAACACGGTCACTGGTGCTGAGGTTGCACCAGCTCAGCGTTCAAGGACGGGGACTTGCTCTTGGGATCCCGCTGGCTGTAATCCCAGCAACTCGGGAGGCTGAGGCAGGAGGATCCCAAGTTTAAGGCCAACCTCAGCCACTTAGCAAGGCCCTAAGCACAGGATCAAGACCCTGTCTCAAAATAGAAAATTAAAAGGGCTGAGGATGTAGCTCCATGGTAGGGCACCCCTGGGTTCAGTCCTCAGTACCAAAACAAATAAATAAAAGAACAGCCCCTCGGCCTGTTGGGTGGGAACCTCACCTTCAGATGCCACACGCTGGGGCTGCACATCCAGAGGCCCAGACGGGAGCTGCTGGAGCCACCAGTGTCCCTGTAAAGTATGTATCCCCGGGCACGTGGCCTGAGACCCGTGTGCCAGGGTGAGGTGGGCTCTGGACCACGGTCTGTGCTACCCCTGTGCCTCTAGGGGCTCACCCCTCATGCCCTGGGATGGTGGTGCTCAGCCAGGGTGACTGTGTCCTCGGGGACAGGCGGCAGTGTCCAGGCACAGGTCTGCATCTCCCATCTTGAGGGAGAAGATGCTGTTCCCTCGTGGGGCTGGAGGTCAGGGTGGTGCTCAGCATCCCGCTGGGTTGAGGAAGCCCCCCCACAAAGAATGACCCAGCCCAATATCCACCACGTGGGGCACAGAAACCCTGGGAAGGAGCTGGGGCCAACCAGGGCCAGCCACACTGTGTCCCAAGTCCCTTCCAGACCCTTCCCCTCCCCTGGCTTCCAGGCCCCTCGAACAGACCCCAGTGTCCTGGCGGGAGGGGCCAGCTCTGCATTGCTCACAGTCACCTCTGCAGGGCCAAAAGCAAGGTCTGGGCGACAGTTAAAAAATGGGGATCCCCTAATGGATGGGAAACCTCAGCCTGAGGGGTGCACAAGCCAGCCAGACACTCGAGAGGGGGTGATCACCCCAGGGAGGTAGAGACAGAGGAGCCTTAGCTTTAGCCAGCTGCAGGTCTTGACAGGGACGATGACGCAATGGTGGCACCCACACCACGGGATGGGCCCACAAATGGGCCTCCCCCTCACTTTTATCCTGGCCATCGGAAATCACCCCACGCTGGCCACACCCAGAGTGGATCGGGACCCCTGTCGTGGAGGCAGGGATTCCTGGAGGTCTCGTGGAGGTCAGCCAGGAGGGAACCCCGGCCTGGCGGGGCCTCTGGAGGCCAGCTGGGCGGCCCCTGCCCTCAGCTGGACACGGTGGCAGGACGTCCATCATGCCAAGGTGCAGCCTCCGCATCGCAGGAGGGGCAAGAAGCACAGTCCCCTGTCTGGTGGCCCAGCCTGCCTGCTCTCCGCCCAGGAGCAGGGCTCGAGGACCACCTGGTTGGCTCGGAGTCCCCTCCAGCGCTCCCACCCCCGCCCCGCGCCCAGCACACAGAGGGCTGCGCCCTGGGCCTTGGTGGAACCGCAGCGACCATCTCACACGTCCAGCCCACCCCTCACGATTCCCTATTCCAAAGACAACCCGAATGAGCAGGGAGGCCGCCAAGCCCGACATGGTTTCAATTCTCTTTCTGGCTTGACGTCGTGAGTTTCGACCCCTCAGCACCCGGTTCAGGCCGGAACCAGCTCCTCACGGGGGAGGGAGGCCGGGCAAGCTGCTCCAGATCGCTTTTCTAGGCTTTGGACCAAGGAAGTCGCGTTCTTGACCTTGCCGAGTTCCAGCACCGAGAGCGGCCCAGCACCACAAGACCCCTGAACTCACCCCACTCCTCCCACAGACAGAAGGACGGGTGATTCCTGACCTGGGCTTCTTTTGCCACCGTTGCCCGGGAGTGGCTCAAATGTGTGCACACACTCCGACATGGGGGGCTGTCCCCGCCTTGTTCTGAGCGTGGCATACAGCTGGCGCTCAGTAGATGTGCAGTGAAGGAGTGAACGTCAGCAATTATCTAGTAGAAAACTTTGGAGAGAAACCTGCTTCCTCTCAGAACAACGTCTGTGCGTGCACCGGGGACAGAGATGGCAGTTCCCATCCCCAAAGCGTGTTACACCCAATGGTCTGATGGCTCACGTCGCCACGTAGGTGTCGTCTGGACCAGGCCTGTTGAATTTGCTCAGAAGCCAGGTCCCTGCAGAGGCAGGGGCTGAGGTCTCCCTCTGCCAGCCACCAGTCAGTGCCCGCCTTATTTAGCCTGGCACCTTGGGTCGTCTTGCAGGGAGACGTCCCCCTCTGATTGATGCCTGTGCCGGGGGGGATATTGCTGAAGGCTGCCTTTCCTTCAAACGCAGCATCATTCCTCTTTCCTACTAGACGTCTGTTATGTGCCAGGACGTGGCCTTAGCACTCTGTAATTCCCGTTCCGCTCTCATGACAGCACTGCAAGGACTCGGGGAGGTCTGGCTGGTCCAGAGGGGCAAGGTCAGTGAGGCTGAGCTGGGCTTTGAACCTGAGAGGACTCTGCAGCCTGGGCTCTGTGCACAGTGGCCTGGGAATCTCAGAAGAAATCACACCTTGTCTCCACCCTCCTTGGTATGGTGCATGCACAAACACTTCAAAAATTTTAATTTCTATCAGAAGAAATATCATGCAGGGAACGGCCAAGCCCGTGCCCTCTCTGCTCTACCCCTAGCACCTTGCCAAGTCCCTGAGGCCAGCTGCTTTACCTGCTAAATGGGTACAACCCCCCCCCAGCCGCTCCCCAGGATTGTTGACAGAATCAAAGGAGAATGTAGCCAAAGGGGCACTTGTCCTGGAGGTGTCAGAGGCCAGCAGATCTTCCAAAAGGGCATCAGCCTGAGAGATCCACCCCCACCCCATGCCCCTGCCCCGACAGGCAGCCTGGCCCCATCCCCCGCTCCACGGAGTCACCTCCCAAAATAAACCCTGAAAACCCCAGTGAGCTCACCATGGAGACTAAATATAGAAGGAAACACTCCCGAGCTCCCATCTGGCATCAGCGTCTCCAAAACGCAGCCCAAACCGCTCGTTCCTAACTGGATCTGCGCCGTCCGACCGGCAGCTTCACACCAGGAGGCTGCGCAGAGTCAGGGGAGCCCCGGGTCCCGCACAGTGTCCGGGCAGCCACCCCCACCCCTAGGACTTCTGAGCAGCTGTAACCGTATGAAAATGAGCATCCGTCCCGCGGAGGGTGCAGGGTGTCCAGGCTGGAGGGGGCCCTGCAGGGTGACCTGGGTGTCCTGCAGAGCAGTGTGGGGTGGACAGGGAGGTGTCCACAGGGGCTGCCGGGATGCTGAAGCCCACGTTAGGAGCAGCAGGAGGCCAGGGCATGTTCCCATCTATGAAATGGGGACGAGTGACACCAACACACGCAGCCTCACTGTCAAGACACACACAGAAAGACTGTCACTACCCACTGGACACAGAAGGAGCAACGGTTTCCCTTAAGAGAGGCTGCAAACGCTCCTTAAAAACAGCAGGCCAGCTGGCACAGGGGACGCGTCGCCTGTCACCCCACAACCAGAGAGGCTGAGTCCACTGAGGCGAGGTCCCTGGAGGTGCCACCTCCAACAGGGGGGAGGCGGGGTGGGGGGCAGCTGCTGTTGAAGGGGCGGGGGCTTCAGTTTGGGAAGATTAAAAACACCGGGGAGACGGACGGTGGTAGTGGCCACACAGCAATGCGACTGTATTGGATGTCCCTGGACTGTCCCTTAAAGGCTGAGATGGTAAGTTGGATGATGTGTACATGATGCACAGGAAAACAGGAAAAAACGATAAGGCAGAAACCGACAGAAAAGGGCACCTCTGAGAAAGGGGGGGTGGGGGAGGGCGCGGGGAAGGAAGGGACCCCCCACTTCCTCCTGTTTGGCTGGGAGATTAGACTCCATGACACAGAGGCTGACTTAACTGTAAGAACATCTTTTTTTTTAATGTAAATGCATCAGGGATGATGAGGGCAGGGAGCCGCAGTCTCGGTTTCTACTGTAAACTTTCTAGACCCGCCATAAAGACAGAATCAACTGCATTGACCTGGACTCTCTGGGGTGCGGGAATCTCAGAGCCTCAAGGTGCTGGCTGAGGAAGGAGCCTGGGGTGCATCCCCTGGGGTTCCATTTAGGTGAGAATCCAGGACGTGTGACTCACCCATGGGGACCAGAGGCAGCTCAGTGGTGGCCGGAGGTGGGGGTCCCGGTGGGGGGGGTCTTATAGAGGGATGGAGGCGATCTGGAGGAGACACTGGAGTGCAGTGTCACGGGTGGCACTGTTGTCCTACGGTAGCTGAAAGATGTGCCGGGTGCTCGGGGCGGAGTGGATATCCCGCCCACACCCCTCCTGGTGACAGTCCCCACATGGGCACGTCACTGCAAGGTGCTTCAGCGCATCATCCCCTAAAGGCTCCAAGAGGGAGTTGTTCAGACGCCCGTTTCCCAGGAGAATAAACTGAGGATCCATTGAATGAAGTCACAGTCACTGGCCAAGCCGGGGTTTGGACCCAGGAAGTCCCAACCACCATCCAATCCTGCCTCCCGAGAAGCAGCCACCTGAAACCCTCATTTTGAACAAGCTGGGGACAGAGGGTTCCCATGGAAAGCGCTGGGAGAGACAGGAACAGGGACAGTCCCCTCCGTGCCAGTGCAAGGGGCAGACATGGTGGCTATGTGGAGGCCTCCTCCTGGCTTTCCCCGGCCGTCCCTGGGCCAGGAGCACAGCTCCTCTTGCTCACGCGGAGACCCACACGTCCCGCCCAGCTCGGCTCAGACTTTCTCTTGGAAACCCTTCCTGACCTCCCAGGGAGGACCGCTGCCTCCTCGACTAGCTGCTGCGGTCACCACCATCAGCACACGTGGTCACAGCCACCCGTTAGTGTCTGCAAGGGCTGGATCCAGGGTCCGCATCGGAGGATGCTCAAGTTCCCCGGATAAAGGGGCGCCCCACCTCCCTAAAACCTACCACACACCCTCCCGAGTGGACCCAACCACCTCCAGACCGCTTACGATACCCACGGCAACGGGAATCTGTGCTAGTGGGTGCTCCGCACTGTTGGGGGAGTGACTGGAACGGGAAGGTGTGCACACACCCAGTGCAGAGGGAACATTTTAGAAGCATTTTTGGCCGCAGTCGATCCAGCCCGAGGATGCAGAGACCACAGACTTGGATTGCCAAGGGTCCTCCTCTCCAAGGGCTGCTCTTCCTAGTGCCACCGTAACATGGAGGATTCCTGGTGGCAGGAGCTGGGTCTTACCCGCCCATTGTCCCAGAGCCAACCAGGGTGCTGGAAATATGGTCCTTGCCTAGCAAATACCGACTGCGAATGGCAGTGATAAAACCAAAGGTTTAAACAAAAGAGGGTTTATACTGTCGGAGTCAAGAACCGGCTTCTGTCTATGGGAGAGAGACGTGAGGCTATTTCAACATCTCAGGCCCTGGGGTCAGGCCAGAGGGAGCTTCCAAGTCAGCTGTGCGACCCCTGAGCAAGGCACTCACCCCTGGAGCCCTACGGCTTCCATCCATAAGATGATACCAGGATGTACCTCCAGGTGAGAACTGTCCCTGCAGACGCATGCAAAGCCCTTGGCCTGGACAAAGCAGTTAATAAATGCTCACTAAACGGGTGGGGTTGGCGTGGGAGTCTGTTGGGGAGACACGGAACTTGGATGGCTGGGGACCCAGCGTTACCAGAAGTCATCAGAGTGAACGAGGCGGGCCCGCGGGGTGGACCCTGGCAAATAGGTGATTGGACTAATTTCTTGTTCTTGACCTCATACCACATCTGAAAGACCCTCTTGTGTCTCAGCTGGACAGACCTGACTTTCAGGGACCATCAGACAAGATGTCACCCACGGGTCCCCCATGAGCCAAATTCCATTTGAGCCGGGAAGGCGGATTTTAAGTTTTAAATCAGTTGCCAAAATTTGAAATGCAGAAAGAGCATGTGTTCAAGTTCTGGATCTCCACCGCCCTGGGCAACTCAAAAGATGGGCCACACTGGGCCCGCACCGTGCGCTGGACGGCACTGAGAAGCAACCGTCTGTCTGCTGCAGATGGGGTGTGGCTGTCCCCCGGCCCCATGTGGCTGGTGCACCCCTTACCCGCCCGGCACGGACAGCATCCACTGGGCAAACGCCTGCCCCGGGGAAGAGATGCACGGGGGACAGTCTCATTGACCAGGTCTGAGGGCAGGTCCCTGCTGCAGAGCCACCCGAGGTCTTGGACACCTCCAGGATGTAAAGTCGCAGGCGAACAAATGGTCCCGCTTAATAATAAACCAACCGTGTCCTTGCCACCTCTCCCGGGGAAGGCTGGAAGTCCATCACAGGTGACGGAGCGCGTCCGCCACACCTGACGGAGGCCCTGGGTGCTGTGGTCCTTCTCCCTGAGCCCCGAAGACTTTCTGAGGGGAGGTGGCTGCAGAGTCCTGGAGGGAGACAGGAGCTGCCAGAGGACCTGGGCCTCCAAGATCTCTGATTGGGACCAATGATGACAAAGAGCAGCGGCCACTCCAGAGCTGGCCTGGCTCCCCCGGCACCTCCCGGAGCCCGTGGGCCTCACCAGGTCACCTGCACCCCAGGCCGCAGAGCTCCCCGGTGGGGTCTATTTCCAAAGAGTCGCCTGTTCCCAGGGACAGGGGCAGACCCCTTCTGAAAACCTGTCACCTGGGAATGGGTCCAAGCTTCCACGGCTGACCCGCTACTTCTGTGATTTCTGCCATGTTTTTATGCCACCTGTATACTAACTGGAGCGTATTCTTCAACCAACTCCTGACACCGCGGGCTCGGCCCTCGGGGCCTCGGTTTCCTCACCGGGAACGATGATGAGGACAGCGCTGACCTCAGGCAGAGGTGGTCAGGGGCAAAGGAGCCTCAAGAAGAGAAGTTCACCTGTTGCATGGCGCTCTGGATCGCGTCTGGCAAGGGAAAAGCTTAGTACGCGCATTATTTATGTGAGTGTTATTTATGGACAAAACCAGTATGGCTTGCCATATTAAGGTGATTATGTGACAATTAAAAGCAAACAATGTCATTTCTGTAACAGCCGAGAATCGTGCTTGGAGTCCATGCGTCCGGGCTTTGCTGTGACCCAGCTGTGAAGAGGCCTCTCCCCGGGTCCTTCTCCTAAGTGAGGAGGACAGGAGCCCGGCCACTCGGGGAGTCCACCCCCTTCCAGTTCTGACTCTGGCCGGGATCTGCCTGCCGAGGAGGAGCCTCCGGAGGAAAGACAGCTGGAACCCGGGTCAGGGGGGGAGCCGCAGGGCGGTGGGGGAGGGCAGTCCACATTCCAGAAGGATTTGCTTCTACAAAGGGATTAACAGCCGAGTCGCTTTAAATAGCAGCTTAAGCCTTGTTTATGGGGAACTAAAGACTCGCTGGAGAGGTGCAGGGGCCCCAGGACGGGAGGGAAAGCCCGAGTTGGCCCAGCCAGGAAGGAGAGGGGCTGTCGGGTTTCTTAAGATGATCCCAGACGTCAACATGGGAAGATTCCGGAAAGAGGAGGATGAGATACCATGGCAGGTCCCCTCCAGGACTCTGCTGACCACCGTCACTGAAGAGGGGGCATCTGTACCCACAGCGGTTCAGAGCACTGATCCAGCCCCTGTGTTTTCCAGGCCCTCCTGTAGGAGCGCTGCGGACTTATTTAACTGAAGTCCTGACAATACTCCAGGCCTGTGGGGCTCCTGGTGGGGTGACCCAGTGACTCAGGTGAACAGCTATCATTTTGTAGATGAGGAAACTGAGGCTCAGAGAGGGAGAGGACTCCCCTCGAAGAATGAGCCTCCTGACCCAGGAAGCAGGCACTGAGGTTAGATTACAAAAGGTCGGAGTGATGGGGGAGAGGAGAAATTTTTTAAAAACAGGTAGAAAGGAGACCTAAAGGACAGAGGAGGAAATACGGTTCTAATTCTGCAGGATGCTTTTCAAGCTCTGTCACTTCCAAATATCTGGGAAGCCTGTAAATCTACCAATCATTGCTGATTAGACCACCAATAAGTAAAGAGAGATACGAATACAGAAGCCTATAATTTGGGGGACTTTCCGGCTCTGCCTATTAATTAGGTAATGAACACCTCATCAGCCAAGGGACCCTGAGAAAGGCCACCAGAACCCGTCTTGAGGCCACCAGGCTGATGTCATCCGCTTACACCTTCCCGGGCCCACCCCTCACCCGGCTTCCTTTGAAAGAGGAGCTGGGGACCCCAAATGTCCTCCAGATGGGCCCCGAGCTCCTGAACGTGTCCTGGCTTCCTGCATCAACTGTCTGCGCCTCTACAGACGGGGCTGAGACTCCTTCCCACCGGCTGCGAGGACCCCGTCCTGGGCCTCACTGCCCTCTCCCTGGGACTCCTCGGGACCCTCCCAGGGTCAGGGACAGGGAAGGACGGCCAATGGTGGAGACAGCTGTGGGAACAGAAGGGACACGAGTCCAGGTGTGCCCACAGCCGGGCATGGCCTCCAGAGAGCCCAGTGTCCCCACCACCGGCCCCCAGGGCCTGGGTTCTGTGCCCACCTGAGAGCACCCACTGGCCCTGTCACGGGAGCACACCAACAGGAGCTGCCCGCCACCTGGGAGCTGCCCTCGCCTCCTGTCCCCCCTTGAAACATGGCGAGGTGAGCGGGCTCCGGCGGGAGGGCGGGACGGCCCAGGCACATCTGCAGCTCTCAGGGCGGCCAGGGAGGGCTCCTTGGGAGCAGCGGCCGCCGGCAGCGAGACCATCGCCGTGATCATCCACCGCCGTCTCCCCCTCGGCCAGCGCTGGCTCCTGGGCCCCGGCGGGTGCCACGTCTGAGCCCAGCGGCCGCTGTCCTTACCTAGATCAGCGCCCTGGGGCCCACATGCACCAGGTCTCCAGGGACAGAAGGTCCAGCACCTCCCCCAGCACCCAGGGGCCTGTTTCTGTTTACACCCCCTCCCCCCCCTCCCCGGGGGTCCTGAACCCGGGTGCACAGGGGTCTGCAGGGAGCAGGAGCCCCCTCCCCTCGCCCACACCCAGCAGCAGGTACAGATGCCACACGTCGGAGTTTTAAGCCACCGCGGATACGGTTAAGCCCCGCCCCCCAGCACCCCGCACTTGTGAACCCACCCGGGGGCTTCCAAGTGTTGCTAGGGGGTTCACAGAGGGGGGAGCCAGGCCGAGAGGGGGCGGGGACCAGAGCCAACGTGCTCCCAAGCCGCGACTCAGGATGGCCTCTCAGGAGGTGGACGGCCAGCGCCGTGAGGACCAGACGGGGCTCAGGTGGCCGACACCGTCGTGAGCGGGACCAGCCAGCGCCACGGGCCCAGAGCCCCCCACCAGGCTGATGTCACCAGGCCACGCTTGCTTCCGCTGCGAGAGGGAGAGCGTGACATTTCACACGCACCGTAGACGCCCCCTAGACAGAGCCAGGAGGGGGCTGCCCGAAGGGACCCTGCCCCAGGGAGACCACACGGGGCACCTTCTACGTGGACGCAGAAAACGTGGCCAGAGAGCCCGGGCGTGGGGGTGAAGGTGGGGCGGTCCGAGGGCTGAACCCTGATGACAGCCTGTCCTCAGGGCAGTGGGGGTCGACTCAGGCTGGGGGAGGCCACCGCCCGGGGCCTGGGGCGGGAACACACTGAACCACACTCCCGTAGGCAACGATGTCACTGCTTTCTTAACTTTTTCCCTCGTATTGGGGACGGAACCCACAGCCTCACACATGATGGGCAAGTGCCCGACCACTCAACCACATCCCCAGCCCCATTTCATTTTTTTTTTTTTTTAATTTGGAGACAGGGTCTTGTTTTATGGCTTAGAGTCTTGCTCCATTGCTGAGGCTGGCCTCAAACTTGCAATCCTCCTGCCTCAGCCTCCTGAGCTGCTGGGATGACGGATGGACAGGTGCCATCACACACGTGGCTGAGCACCTTGTTCTGATGGTTCTGCTGGGTTCTCTGGGGTGCACATCTTCCCGAACCGTCTCCTAGGTTTCACTGTCTCCGATTGATTATACAAAGAAATGCACCTTTGGTTCCCCCCCCCCCCCTTTGTCTTGGGGGGAGTGGATGCTGACATGTGGGCAGCTCTGACTTCTTCACCCCGTTACTGAGATTTGTCCCTTCGCTGGTCAGGCCGACCCCTTCCCTGCCTCCTGCTCCCCAAGGGGCTGTTCAGATGCCACACCCACAGGTGCTACCGGGAGAGTTGACAGCTCAGAACTGTCCTCTCTGCTTTGCTTACATCACAGGTGATTTCACACCGAGGGCTAAGTACTATCTTCTGAAAACGGACCGCCGCACGCGCCATTTCTCACCAAGCCACCGATATCTTCAACCTAGTTGCCAGCCATGGATCCTTCCAAAGGAATAAGAAACAAACAAACAAAATACAATCCACCATCCCAATTCGCCCAAGAATCCAAGGGGACAGGTTCTAAGAGAGGTTGGAGAAGCAGGAGTTAAAACATGTTGCAGAAGGAAAAAAAAATCCCTCCTGACTTGTTCTCTGCTATAATCAGCCGCACGCAAAGCTGTTTCAAATTTACCGACAGCCCTTTAAGCGGCTGTCCAGCTCCGGAGGTATTTTTAGTTGAGTAGAAATTCACGTGGAGCTTCCAGACAGGAAGTGGGACCTGTCAGCTGTCCTTCTCCCCGGAGAGTCCCCACTTCTCATATGCACACAGTTAAAAAGTCACTCCCCCCGCCCCCACCTGTTCAGCACCCCGAGCACCAGCCCTGGGAGGGAGGGGAAATGCCGGGGAGTCCGGGCCAGGTTCAGGAGGTCTGTTCTTAATCCGAACGTCCCCTCCAGGGCAGGACCAGACGGGGAGCCCGGGGGAGGTTACAAGCAAGGCAGGCCCTGAGCCACACCAAAAAAGAGCAAATCCCTCTTTCCTGGCTCAAAACCATCTGACCCAGTAAGGCTGCGGCTCTGTCTGCCTGAATCAGCGGCCAGACATGGAGGCAGACAGAGGAGGCAGGAAATGGAAACCTCCCGCAGGTCTCGAAGCCACAGGAAGGCACCTGAGTCCGCGGGGACCCGGCCACCCCAGCGCCCAAGCCCATGGGAGCCGTGACCTCCGACAGCTCCTTCTCCTCCAGGCCCCTCCTGGCCACCTTATCTCCAATTCGCAGAAAGTCCACCAGAATTAACCTCCGGAATGTGCCCAGAACCGTCCACCTCTGACCCTGACCGCCGCTGTGGCTGTGCTAAGTCCAAGTCATGGTCACCTCTGGATCTCAACGTCTCTTCAGCCCCCCCCAGTCCCCTCTCCACCCAGCCACCAGAGGGAGCTGTGTAAAACCCCAACCCAGGTAACACAGAAGCAGCAAACCGCAGGTGGGCCCGGGGGCCACGCCTGTGATCCCAGCTACTGGGAGGCTGAGGCAGGAGGATCTCAAGTTCAAGGCCAGCCTCCTTGGCAACTTAGCAAGATCCTGCCTCGGAATAAAATAAAAAGGGCCGGGATGTGGCTCAGGGGCAAGCACTGGCCCAGCCTGTGTGAGGTCCTTGGTTCCATCCCCAGTACTAAAAAAGAAGAGGAGGAGGAGGAGGAGGAGGAGGAGGAGGAGGAAGAAAAATAGCAAATCCAGGACTGATGGCCTCCTCTGTTTCCAGAACTTTCCAGCCTCTCCCCTCTGCCTGGAAGGCTTTCTCGCCAGGAGTTCTCGAGGCTTCCCTGGTCATTCAGGTCTCGGGCCCAACGCCACCTCCCGATGGCTCACGGGGACCATGTTCCTCGGCCCTCCGTGGCATCTGAATCCCAGGTATGACACCTGCCCTTCGGACACCGTCTGTGTTTTCCGTCTGTCTGTCCCTGGGGTCTTCTGCACGGTGACACTCATGGTGCGCCCACCCATATCCGCCCGTAACTGGTGCCCAAGGACACCTTGATGACGCACTTGCAGGAGGTGACCTGGGGTCACGTGGGGTGCTTCTGAGTGACGGCAGATCCCAACGAAGATGCTCAGGTTTTACCAGAAAGGCCCTCTATTTAAGGTACACAGAAGTGTCCCCTTAATGAATTCTCAGGCCGCCACATGGCCAGCTGGGACGGTGCGTCGGGAAGAGAACCCTGGGCTGCGCCCGCCTGGGCCGGGGCTTTTGTTACAGCAGCGCTGACTGACTGAGGCAGACAGACACCCAAGTCCCAGAGGCCACCAAGCCAACGCTTGGCTCCCAGTCATCCCGCCTCCCGTGGGGATCTTTCCTCCAGGGGAAGCAGAGGTGGTCCCCAAGTGACCCGCCAAGTCCTGCCAGCCAGGTTGACCCTGCTGCCCTCTCAGCAGGGCTAGGAGGCCTGAGTCAGGGTCTGGAGAACCGCCCTGGAGACGGCAGGCTGGGGCTCCGTCCTCCAGCCTCCGGACACGACTTGGGCCTGTGGCAATGCTCCAGAGCCCTCGTGGGTGACCAGAAGGGGGACACGGAGTCTGGAGGGAAAGCGGGAGCAAGGAGCACAAATGCTCTGGCCTGGGAACTGGATGGTCTGCACTGTCACCTCCGAAGGGCCACTCACTGGCTGTGTGTCCCTGGGCACGTCAGTTGACCTCTCTGTGCCTCAGTTTCCCCACAAGTAAAAGGTCAGCCCCTGACCCACAGAGGAGCTGAGAGGGTGGAACACATCTGGCCCGGTGCCTGGCGCACAGCGAGGACCCTGTGCCCATCATTCTAATGGCTGTCACTGCTCCTGACCTGAGCCTGGCTGACTGCAGGGCAGTGTGGGTGGCCCAGGTGGATGGACGCCACCTCCTAACACAGAGAGATGGCCGGCAGAGCCTTCGCCAGGCGGGGACGACCATGGAGGACCCCTTCAATGCAGGGACACCTCTGGGGGACTTTAAATAGGGGTCAACTGGGCAAATCCCCTCAGGGAGGCCCCCGGCTGCGCTGTCCCCTTTGCCACTCGGATGGGCCTTGCTGGTCAGCGCTGGAACCCAGGTCTGGCCCCCCCATGAGCCTTGGCGGCTGGGGTGGCTCCCCAGGCCCCGTGGGGGAGACGCCAAAGCTGTCTGGGGGCCTCAGAGGTCAGTGCTGCCAAGTGGCCCAGAGGGTCCAAATCAGCCCCCCTGCCCCCCCCCCCAGCCCAGAGCAGAGCTGCAGCCCCCCATCAGCTGGAAGCCCAGGCGCAGGGGAAAGAGGCAGAGGCGGCCTCCAGGGAGGCCCGTGGCTCCTGCTGCAGGCGGCCGCACGGGGCTGTTGAGAAATGGTCACAAAGAGTGTCGAGGTGTGCACCCTCCCGCCAGGTGCCCAAGTCCCCAGAGAATTCCGTCCCTCCAGCAGAAGCCCCCGAGCCCTGCCTGTGCAGGCACCCAGGACACGCACCCAGGGAGGTGGCCCAGGGAGCCGGAGAGACAGAGCTGGGCCCTTAGGACAGCCTTCAACGCGTGACCCGATTCAAATCAGCCAGGATGCAGCCAGGGAAGGCTTCCTGGAGGAGGCGGCACCCGACTTTTCCCTGGTCCATATTAATCCTGCGTTTCACAGGGATCCTGAGGAGGAGGCACAGGCCAGCAGGAGCAGGGAACAGCGAGGAAGAAGAAGCCGTCAGCCTCTGTCTGAGCCGAATTCTACAGCAGAGCCACAGAATGGTGGCCTGTGGGGCCAGAAATAGTCTGTAAATCTATTTTTCATGAACTTGAAAGTGCTTAAAAATACTGAGGCAATCCTGGGAGGCCGGGGACTATCCAGTCGTCCACCTCGCCGGCTCCCATTAAGAATGCAGAGGCTCTGGCCACCCTGAGCCCGCCCTCCCCCCCCCCCGCCCCCTTTGATGACTTCCCTGTTCTGCAGTTTATCATGATCCCCACGGCCCCGTGTCTATGGCCTCTGCTCCAACGTCATCCCAGGCCTCCCCTGCCCAACTATGAAGCACACAAGACAATCGTCATGCTTTACAGATGAGAAAAACCAACCTATGTTCAGAGAGGTTAAGTAACTTCCCTAAAGACACCCAGCCTGGAAATGTCAAAGCTGGACAGGACCCAGCTCACCATCCCCCTTGCGACTACAGAAGACTCGGCCATTGCTACCCTTCTTCTAGGGCACCTTGAAGTCTGCAGAGCTGAACATGGCTGTTACCGAGACTGTGAGCCTCAGGAGGGCGGCCGGGCCTCTCTCTGGGTCCTGATTTCAGCAAGTGCTGAAGCATGAACCATTGGAGAAGGCAGAAGGCTTGGATCCACATGGGCCAATAAAAATGAAGGCGTCTGTGGGGCATCAAGGAACTAGGAAAGTTAAAACTCGGGATAAGCCAGGCGCGGCGGCCCACGTCTGTGATCCTAGGGGCTCAGGAGGCTGAGGCAGGAGGATGGCTAGTTCAAAGCCAGCCTCAGCAACTTAGAGAGGCCCTGAGCAACATAGGGAGACCCTGTCTCAAAGTAAAAAATAAAATAAGTTAAAGGGGCCTGGGGTGTGGCTCGGGGGTTAAGCACCCCTGCGTTCAATCCTTGGCACACATTAAAAAAACCAACCCTCATACTGTGCAGCTCAGGGTAAGGACTAGAAGTGGAGGCTCCAGGTACAGTCGGCAGATCTACTGAATCCAACAAGCACTGCTTAGGCACTTGCTGAAAGCAGGACCCAGAAAGAGGCCGGGCCGCCCCCCCACCCCCACCCCTGGGCTCAGGGTCTCAGTAACGACCTTCAGCCGACTGTCCCCGGCAAGGACGAAGTGAGGTGTGTGTGCAAGATTCTGGTGGGTACCGTGAGGTCAGAGTGACACAGGTGGCCGTGGGCACTTGTCTGGGTGTGAGTGACTGTGTCCAGGGGGTGGGGGTGGGGGTACACGGCGGCCCTTGGGTGCTGGATTCATTTCTTCCGGCTGCCGGGACCCAGGGCCACGTGCTGGGTGGCTGTGTCAGATCCTGGAGCCTGAAGTCCAGGCAGGACAGGGCTGGCCCCTTCTGGATGCCTTCCTGCCCGCTGGCCACTCCTGAGGCTCCTCTGACCTCCCTGTCCCCTTCGGCTCTCATTCTCCTGTGGGTCTGTGTCCACCCCTTCTTACAGTGGCCACAGTCACCATGGCTGCAGGGCCCTAAGCCAGCATGACCCATCTTTTTTGGGGGGTGGGTACCAGGGATTGAACTCAGAGGCACTCGGCCACGGAGCCCCACCCCCAGCCCTATTTTGCATTTTATTTAGAGACAGGGTCTCACTGAGTTGCTTAGAGCCTCGCTTTTGCTGAGGCTGGCTTTGAAGTCGCAATCCTCCTGCCTCAGCCTCCTGAGCTGCTGGGCTGACAGGTGTGTGCCACCGGGCCCGGCTAGTATGACCCTTCTTGACCCACCAATCGGCAAGCACCCTCCTTCCCAGGAGGTCGCAGCCCAGGTATCAGAGGCTGGGACTTCAGCCTGTGAGTCTGGGGCTGCTAGGGGGCCCCGAGGCTTCGGGCCTGGGTGTGGAGCACGCAGGCCCCGGCACAGAGCCGGACAGGGGGAGCCTGTGGCCCTTTACACCCCCGCGGAAGACAGAAAATTCAATTTGTTTAAGAGCGATCAGGCTGTGTGCTGAGGCCCGCCCTCCCTCCATCTACTCTCTGAGCATTCCCAGGCGCCAACAGCTAGAACGGTGCCCCGGACACACAGGCCCAGGGACCTGGGTTGGGAAAATAATGGCATTTTTCTCAACAAATTATCTCACAGCCGAAGTAATAAGTTGTTTATAGACATGCCAACTGCATCTCCACCTCCTTCGCCTGCTTCTGGAAGAAAAGCAAGGTCGGCTCCCGCCAAACGGCGGCCCTTAATCACCGCTGCCCCCCCCCATGGCTGCATCTTTATTTATTAATTGCAAGCCTGTGACAGTCTCTGGGGAAACGGTGCCCTTTCTGACCCCAGGTCAACACCCTCCTGCTCACGAGAACACGCACTGCCAGGGCGGGAGGGTGAGGGGACCAGCCCACAGTGTTAAGCAGCACCAAGGACCCAGTGAACGGCCCTTGCTGGGATTCTCGCTTCCCACGAAACGGAGAGGTCACAGTCCCAGACGCTGCCGGTACTCAAAGCCCTCTCGGCCCTAGGCCACATGGCAGCAGGGACAGGTGCCCACAGTAAAAGGAATGCCGGGAGCCACATCAAACATTCAATCAACAAATAGCACAGCTCAAGGCAGGCGGGCACTGTGCTGAGCGCTGGGTGCTGCTGGGTGCTGGGTGCTAAGTACCGGAGTAACACAGACACAGTACCCATGCAGAGCTTGGAGTCTAGAAGGAGCAGACGATCCACCAACCCCCCCCCCCCACCCAGAAAACTGGCTCCTAAGGAGGGCACCAATTGAAAGACCACGGTGTGGGGTCCAGGGCCACCGGAGAAGGTGACGCCTGACCTGACAGTTGAAGGACCAGCAGGAACCGACCATGGACCAGGGAAGAGCCCAACAGCTGGAGGTGGCCCTGTCCATCTCCTCTTTCTCTCTCACTAACCCGCCCACTCTCTCCTGGACACACTGATCAGGGTCATTCTCCTCTGGAGCTCGCTGGGCGCTGGGAGCCTGGGCAGGTCCAGGAGCCTTGGAGGAAAGGCAACGGAGGTGGGCGAAAGGGCTGGGGTCCCTGCCCACAGGCCCCGGGTGCCCCGCTGCCCAGGGGTGCCCCGTGGAAAGCCGGGGTCCTTCTGCGAGTCCGAGCGCTGCCTGTGCCCACGCAGGGAGGTGCCCCGGGGGCTTCGCATTTTCGACCCTGGTCGGGGAAGGATCCCGACTGTCCCCAGGAACCAGCGAGGCCCCACGTCCGTGCGCACCCTTCCCTGGGAGGGGACGGAGGGCTCCATCCGCATCCTGCCCCCACCCGGCTCCGGGGCACATCGGCGCCCCAGATTCTGCATCTGTAAAAGGGGAGCCGTAGGAATGCGGAGAGGGGACCTAAGGACCCATCACCCCCCAAGGAAGGGCAGGGGACAGGAGGCGCCCGCGATTCGTGCCAGCCTCGCCCCGCGCAGGAGCGGAGACGTCCGTTTGCTGATCTGTCATCACGCGCTGCAAAATGTAAAACGAAGCCACATGCCCGAAGGCGTCTGCTACGTTATTTGTTGAGAGCGTCAACGAGAACGGAACGTTAGCTGGGCTACGTCGAAGGCGCGTCCGGTGATAGACGGTGATTGACGTGGAGCCTTGGCTGCGCGGTAGACAGACCCACCCCCAGACCCACCCGGGAAGCGATCGTGAACTTGAGGGAACTGTGGCTGCGCTGGGCCGGAGGGTCACGAGGACTTTAACCGACGGCCAAACGCGTGGGAATGCAAACCTCAGTGGAGAGGGGGCTGCTCTTGGCGGGGACAGGAGTGGGAGAGGCTGGGCTGAGCCCATGGCCAAGCCCTTCCTCTAGTTGTCTTTACCACCGCCTCCTCTTCACGTGAACGGGCCCTGGGACCCTGGCCATTGGGTGCAGGCGGCAGAACCACCCTGCAGCCCCCCAGCCGTCGCCTGGCCTAGGAAGCAGATGCAGAGGTCATCGTTCAACTGAGGGTCACCGGCAGACACGAGTGACCACTGTGCTTCCTCGCTCCCTACGTGCTAGTCAGGGCTCCAGGGTTGTGCGGACAGCCCCCTTTCTTCCTCACATCCAACCTCAGACGCCATGGCCATTTGGCAGACGAGAAAGCTGAGGCTCAGAGAAGGCAAGCATCTTGCCTACAGTCACACAGCTAGGAAACGTAGGAACCAGGGCTTGGACCTCTGGGTCTCTGAACAGAGGCACCCTCGTACAGGACACCCTGGAGGCCCATCGGGAACAGCCCTCCGCCCTCTACTGCGCACACAATCCTCCATGGAGGGCTGGCCTCCAAGACCACAAGGCCCCAGCTTGAAACCTGGACTTGCCTTTGGGAGCCAAAGAAAACCAGGCTGGGTAGAGAGCGGAGCTGTCCACCAGCTGGGTTAGGGATAAGGAGCAGAAAACAGCCACTGAGGATTATTTAAAGCCCTCGTGGGAAACCGCGGTGAAGCCAGAGAGACCCGTGGGGGGGGGGGGGGGGGCTGGGAGGGGGCAGGGATAGAAGCTGGCACTGTCCCCAGGGAAGCTGACCTCATGAGGAGGCCAGCAGCAGCTCACCCCCACGACACCACGGTGGGTGGAGAGTCCAAACTGTCATGGCCACAAGCCCCCACGTCGACCCACCCTTCCTGGTCCTCCCCCAGCCGACCTTCATCTCTGTCCTGCCATGAGGGGACGATGACCAGCCCATTACACAGGTGGGAAACTGAGGCTGATGGGTTCAGGGCTCTGTCAAGGTAAACAGGCAGCAGCATCCTGACCTGAACCAGGCTCAGCACACAAACGCTGAGCGTGGCTCCGCAGAGCTGTAAGGACGTGCACCTGCTGTCCCGCCGCACACCTCCGGGGGGCGCCACTGCACACACCACAGAAACGTGCCTGGTCGGGGTGCACAGCACAGAGCGTTTTCTCAGATGAGAAAGCGGCATTCAGCGCTGCCCTGGCCCAGCCCAGGGCCCGGCCACCCGGCCTGTCCCCACAGCGGACAGGGCTGAGCAGTGTCCAGCCAGCCCCTGCTGGGGAATGAATGTGCCACTTGTCGCGCTCTGTCCCAGCGGCCGCACAGCACGCTGCCCTGGTTCTCCTGGAACCGGAGCCTGCGTCTGCTCCAGCCCCGTCTCCATGTCTTTCTTCCAGGCAGACACAAGGCCCGCTCAGTTCTGGGCCCTGGGGCGGTGCCAAGGCCCAGTGGAGGGAGAAGGCCCTGAAAAGTCACTTTATAAAACATCCCGCTGGCGGGGCCAAGCCACGAGGCCCAGCGGCTGACTTTCCATTCACCGCACGCCCCGCCCGGAGGCCGGGACCTGCTCACAGCCAGGCCTTGTTCTCACCCGCTGGGAGCCCTGGGGAGGCGCGATTCACGGGGAGGCTTCAGAGAGCGCTGGCAGCAGCCCGGCTTCTGGTGTCTTCCTGGGGCCCAGGCCGCGGCGGTCACAGAGCCAGCCTGAGCAAGACCGCAAGACGCCCGGTCCCTGGGGCCCTGGTGAGCAGGGAGATGCCCAGGCCCCGAACTGCAGTGACTGAGACAGACCAGGGGCAGAGACACCCAGCACAACTAGGCCAAGGGGCCCCTGGCAGAGGAAATAGCTCCCAAAGGGGCCTGAAGACCTCAAGATGTCCCCTATTTGTGCATTCACGTGCACCTACTATGTGCTCGGTGTTATTGCTTTAGCCACCTGGGAATAAAGTAGTGACTACGGTCTGCACCCTCCTGCAGTCTGTTCTCAAAACCCCCAAGCTCTCCCCAGGGCTTCCCATGGTCAATAGCTGTGTGACCCAGAGCACGCCACTTCCCTCTCTGTGCTACCTTCAGTGAGGGCTCTCCCAGGGTCCTGTGAATCAGCATCTGGGAGCCAGGAAACTCTGCAGTGGGGCTGGAATGGGACCAAGCCCAAAGAACGCTGCCTGCCGAAGAAATCAGGAAAGAGGGAGGGGGGCGGGGGGCGGAAAGCGGGTCTGAGAAGGCTGAGGACCTGGTGAGTCACTTGTTCATCTGGAGAACAGATAGGGAGACGCGGAGCCAAGGGGGTCCCTGAGGAAGAGAAATTGTATTCACCACATCCTTGCACTTGGCCTTAGGAGCTGGGGGTCAGAAGGGACCACAAGGTCCGTTAGGACAAGGAGGAAGAGGTTGAGCAGCTAAATGTGAACTCAAAAGAAAACAGAGAGAGAGAGAGACTGAGACAGACAGAAGAAGCCTTTCTTCTCCTTATTCACCCCAGGTTCATTCAGCACATTATTCTGTGCGCTCAGAAGGAGCGAGGCCCTGGGCAGGGTGTGGAGGTTCAACAGGAAAAGAAAACCAAGGATCACAAAGTGACGTTTCCCAGTGTCTTCCCAGGAGGGTCCCACAGATTCTCTAAAGTCACTTTTCAAATTGTTATCCCTTTGCTTTAAAAAAAAAAAAAAAAAAATTCCCATTAACTGTCTCTGCCTGCTCACGGCCCCTTCCTGGGACGCCTGCTGAGATCATCTGTCTGAGGTTCAGGGAGGCACAAGGCCTGGGGATCCAGCAGCTCTGCATTCTAATCCAGCTACTTCCTGGCTGTGTGCCCCTGGGCAAGTTCCCTGACCTCTCAGATCGCAGTCACCTTTCCTGTAAAACAGGAATAACTCAGATTTATTTTTAAGGAGCCCATGAGATCTCTGTTTCAGGCACCTCCTGAACCCAGCGCCAAGGCCAAGATCAGACTCCTTGGAGTGCAAATGAGTTCTGCTCCCCGGAAAGTTCTGCTCTCGGGTGCTCAGAAGAGCTCACAGAACACCACTGACCAGTTCCCCCATCTGCAGCCCCTCTCTGGAACGATCCCTCCAGTGCATGGACGGCTCGCTGGCCGGGCTGCGGTATCCTTACGGGATCCATTTTTAGCTGCTGGAAGAATAAGGTGGGGGAGGGGTGCAGAGGCTTCCTGTGACATCCTGAGCCCAGATGCCATGTTGCGAGCACGGAGATCCCAGACAGGCCCTAGAAACCGGGCCGGAGAGTCTGCTCACAACCACACGCAGGAGAGAAGACGCCGCCGACCACACAGACCCTCTCTGGCGCCTCCTCCTAAAAGTGAGCAGAGCGCGCAGGAGGACCCGGAGCTTGCCAAACGCGCCTCCCTCAGAGCTAGAAAGAGGCGCAGGTCCACCTCCCAACCTCAACTGAATTCTATTTTGAAGTTCACTGGAAAACAGAGAATACGACAGGAGCCGAAACACACGTCGTCCACCAGAGAGTGGACAGCCCCAGCAGCCTGGGGCCTGGCTGTCCCCCGCGTCTCCCAGGACCACCTGGTGCACCAGCAACTGAGCGATGACGTGAGGGACATTGACCTGGAACCACAGTTACCTCCTCGGCACCTCCGCTAGGTGACAAGAGCAGGCAGGGTTAGAGAGGGGGCCACCACGGTCACGCAGCTGGGGCTGCGGCTTTCAACTGCCAACCGCTGACCTGGCTGAGGCACAAAAAGAAGGCCCTTCAGGACGCCTGGCCACCTGCAGGGTCCTGGGTGGGACCACAGCCAAGCACCCAGGATCGATTACAGGGAGGACGAGCAGCCACACCAGGACCATCTCGGCTGCCACCGCGGCTCCCCAGGTCACGCGGCCAGCACCTGGGCCTCCATGAACTGCCTGCCCCAAAGCCAGCAGAAGAAGAAAGAAACACCAAACCAGGTTTGCAAGGCTTTGGCTCCGTCCCGGTCACGGGTCACACTGTTGTTAGTGCAGGGTTCCAGCCCCCGGGAGCTGTGCGACCTCAGCTCTGTACCCAGTCCGGCGGGCAGAGGGTAGGTGGTCAGCGCTGGGCCACGGCAAGTCATGAGGCTCACACAAGATCCAAGCCCCGGACGCAGCACCTGTGCCACCAACTTGCACAAAAACTCAGCTGCTGTGATTGAGGTCGATGGTAAAAATTTAAAATAATCACATCACAGCCCCTTGGCAGAGCCAGTGTGAGTGTCCTCGGAACAAAGTGCTCCCTACTCCATGCAGTCGGCTCCTCGTCCACTAATGACCTGACGTCCAAAGTGAACGAGGGGTCCTTCTTGCCCAGGGACGCTGCTCCATCACCCCGGGTGCTCAGAACGCCCGGTCACCAAAACACTGCTCACAAGGCACCCCTGTCCTTTCACCCGATGATTTTGACTGTGACAAGGAGACCTCTGGACATTAAAAGGAGAAAACTCTGAGCAGCAGATGGAAACGCTGCAGAGTGGACTCCGGCTTGGGGGCTCCCCGAGGTGAGGGTCCTGGGGCACCTGGTCTCCAACAGCCCGGGGTCCGAGGGAGCCAGGGGGAGCCCTGCCTCTGTTTCACCCCACGAGGATGAGCAAATGCCCTGGGAGGTGGAGGGGCACACTCCTCCGGTTGCTGTGAGCAGACTCGGTGTGCACGCGCACGTATTCGCCCACGTGCACACACACATGCGCGCGCATGCCACATACCAGGGATTCCAGAGGCCCAGGTTGAACCCCCCTGGACCCCACGCACTCCCCCCTCTACAGCCCAAGCCGCAATCCAGTCCCTGTAAACAGATTAGGCACCATGGCAACCAGGGCCAGCCGCAGACCCGGGAGCCTCACTGTGAGGTCTGCTGCTGGGGTCCGGGGGAGGGTCCGGGGGAGGGACCGGGAGCTTCTTGGGAGCTTGAGACCCTGCGGTTCTTTCCCGCTCCCTTGATGGAAGCAGAAGGGTCCTGTCCCCTACCCTGGTTTTCCTGCTCGGTCACCGGCTGCCATGCTGGAAGGTGATCCAACTGGAGGGCGACCCCAGGGGACCTCAGGGAGCTCTGCTTTCTGGGACCACGTGGCCTTGGCAGGGCAGTGCCTGCAGCCACGGGGACGTGGACGTTCACAGTCGGACCTCTCACCTCGGGGGACCGAGAGCCACGGTCGGCTCCTCCTTCCGCGCTGACCTCCCTGTGCTGTCCCTCAACACCTCGGTAATTGAAGGCCCCGCGGAACCAGGGCAGACACCCAATGGCTGTGCCCATATGCGCCGGCCTTCTCTGCCCGCCCACGGGCACTGTCCTTGGGCACCCACAGGAAGCCCCCACACACGAGTGACAAGGGAGAAAGGCCACAGTGCTACAGGTGACATGAAAAGCAAATCTCAGAGCGGAGCGTGGGCCGTGGCTAAGGCTCCGGGGCCATATGGCCCACGTTCGTCTGAAGGCCCCTCTGGTGTCACCTGCTCACCCTGGCCAGCCACCTCCACCGCCAGTTGCCCACCTCCAGATGGGGAATCGTGGGGGCAGGAGCCCGTGACGGCTGTAGCACCTTCAGGGCCTTGCTGAGCCTGGCGGAAGGCTGGGGGCCCGTCGCTGCTGCCCCTGACCCGGCACAGGTCAGACGCACAGAGGAATCGGAACCGCATAGCCCCGTGGGGGAGCGTCCAGAGGGGGACACCTCCCACCCAGCGTTACCCGGTACCCAGCACTCAGCAGCCCCCAGCTGGGGCACACACAGGGCCAGGCACACAGGGTCAAACCTCACCACCCCACTTTACAGACAAGAAAACTGAGGCTCTGAGAGGTCGAGCAGGTTTCCCGAACTGCCAAGCTAGGAGTTGGTGCAAGCAGCCAGGATTTGATCCCCCAAACTCTCCTCGGCTTCTCCTTCGACCCCCCTCCCCATTTCTTATCCTCTCAGTTTAACACAGGGAGCGCCTGCCCGGGTGGACGCCAGCTTAGGATGGACAACTATGCCCTGGCAACACAGCCACAGCCAAGTCTTCACAGGCCAGAGGGAGAGACCGTCACAAAGGGGGTCCGTCAGGGTTCAGTGGAGAGCTGCAGATCAGAACTAGGAAGGAGCCAGGTGCACTACAGTGAGTGACCAGGAAGGCTGAGGCAGGAGGATCCTATGTTCAAGGCCAGCCTCAGCATCTTAGGGAGACCTTGTTTCTAAATAAATTAGAAAGTGTGGGGCACAGGGACCTAGCTCAGTGGTGAAGCACTCGCCGAGCATGCAGACGAGGCCCGCGATCCTTTGGTCCCCAGTACTGCAAAAAAGAAAAAGAGCATGAGTTCAAAGTGGAGGCCCCAGAGGGGAGAGAGAACCATGACAGGAGGGCTGGGGCTGCGCTAGGAATAGGGATCCATGAGGATGAGCCACGGATGTGGACAGGGACTTCTTACACAGCAGGGGTCCAGGGGAATGGACCAGTGCACACCCAGGGCAGCCGCGGTGACTAGGAGCTTCCTGAACACACTTATTGCAGGTCCCATGAAGAGTCCAATGCATGAGCTCATCGCGGTGGAGGCTGGATTTGAATCAGGGTCCAGAACTTCAAATTCCCCCCAACCCTTTTTTCTTCTTAACCATCATCCTAATGCTCCCTTTAAACTGAAAATACCATTTTATTTCCAGTGAGTCGTATTTGCCCTAGATTTGGAAGAAAAAGTGGAACCCTGGTCCGGAGCCCCGTCTCCACAAAACAGTTGAGCCTGGGTCCTCCTCCCTGCAGGGGAAGGTTCAGGGTGAAAACGACCGCTTGCTCCCCTGTCCTTGCGCCCTCGTAGGGTTCAGCAGGGCACAGGGCAGGGCCTAGGTTGTAACCGTGCCCTAGCAGGGTGAAAGTGGCAAGGGGCCATATGTAAATAAGTGGGCGTGGCTACGTTCCAATAAAACTTTATTTTCAAAGTCAGCCTGGGGGCCGGGTTGTCCACCAGGTGGAGAGCACACTGTAGCAGTCCTTTAAACTTAGGAGCGACCACACCGTCTAGAAACCTGGTGGACGAGGCAGCACTGGGCCCTGGGGTGGACGGGCGGGGGCTTCCTTGACCTCTCCCACCACTTCTTGGGCTGTGTTTTGAGAGCTCAGAATGGATCAGGACCCAAGAAAAAGGTCAGGGAGAAAGAGACTTCATACGGGAAACAATTAGTCCCTTGGGACATGGATTTTTAGCAGATGAAGGAGGGTGAGACCTGTCCCCCTGGAACTTGAACTTGAGCATGCTCCAGGCCAGGGGTCCCCTCACAGCCCCCCAGGGAGCCCTACTGATCAGTTAACGGGGACTAGAACGAGAAGAACCCGCCATGACTATTAAAGAGCCCTTTCCACGTCAGGGCTCAACTGGTGGGTGAAGTTAATTCAGAACAGGGCAACGCTGCCGAACGGCTCACGCTTTGACTTTGTGCTATCGAACCTTTAATCTTGGAACGTGCCACCCAGGTTGGCCCAAACAGGCAATATCATTGGGTTTAGGTATGTGGAATGCTCAAGTGCTTAAATGATGGCTTATTACCCAAACTTTAGTTCATGCCAGAATTACACAGTTAATTTTTTAAACTTTGCATTTTCAGATAATTATAGACTCTAGGCACTTAATTTTTAAATGAGCCAGCAAGGTATGGCTAAGGCTGATTTTATTTATGTATTTATTTATTTCTTCTGGAAGTGCCGGGGATGGAACCCAGGGCCTCCTTCACGCTAGGCAAGTGCTCCACCGCGGACCTGCACCCCGGCCCTCTCACGTTAAGTCTCTGGCAACAGGAATTTGTTGTGTTGATTATGATCGGCCATACTGGCTCAGGACACAAAGAAGTCTTCAACTTAAAAACACAAACGGTTGCATCATTTTATTCTCAGAACAATCCCAGGATTGGGTAGAATAAGGAGACCTGCTTTCATTTTATAGGTGAAAAAACTGAGGCTCAGGTATCCATGACCTGCCTGGTGACAGTTAAGAAGTGGCAGAGAGGAGGCGGCAAACCAGGGCTGCTCACATCGGGAACATCTCAAGGCAACCCCTTTCCAGTTATAGTTAATATGCCACATCTCTTTCTGTTGTTCTTTGCAAAGTTTTGCACCATCCAAAACCCTAAATGTGATTATTTAGATTGATTATTCAGACTTTTTTAGCCAAGAGAGCACCAAATATTCCACTGTGCGTGTGTGTGTGTGCTTGTTATTTGTTGCATCCTACGTTTAAAAGGAGGCTGATGTCCAATAATAACCCCAGGGCTTGGCTTACCAAGCAAATGTCAACCGAAAACATCAATTTGCTGTCTGAATCGGCCTCTGTTTCAACAACGGGATTTTTCTTCGTGGACTCAATAAAACACTCTTCAGGTTGAAATGCAAGGGTGGAAGGGGAGTTGGTCGAGCCAGATCCCCTTGTCTCTGGGCCCACACTAAACCGAGGCAGTTGATCTTGACCCTCTCATAGGGGCACATCTTGCCCCTCACAGCTCTGACTCCCGCTGGATTATTTTCACTTCACAAGCTGGTTTCCCTTCCTAGAGCAACTTTTCAGATCAAACATTACGACTCCATGAAGAAGCCCTGGAAAATTAAGATTCAGGCGTATATTTTGGTTTTAAGAGACTACATTGTGCTTGGCCTCTTGTTATTCTTTTTAAGGGAGTGTATTAGTCTGTTTTCTGTTACTATCATGAAATACTGGAGGCTGGGTGACTGTACAAAGGGAAAAGGTTTATTTAGCTTGCAGTTCTGAACGTTCAACATTGCCAACACTGACTGTTCTTTTATAACAACCTTCTCCCAAGAGCTACTCAGGGGTCCCACGAGAACTACCTTACTCCTTTCCAATGTCATCAACTCCAGTGACCTCCCACTAGGCCCCGCCTTCCAATACTGCCACACCAGGGACCAACCTCCAACAGAAGAACCCTCAGGGACATTCCCAAACCAGAGCCAAACCATTACAGGGAGACAGAAGTCCAAGATGGAGGAATCACTGGGAGGCTCCAGAAGCCCCCGACCATACCGAGCGGCAGACTGGGTTCTGCCAAGATGGCTGGGCTGCATCTCCCATCCCACCCGCTTTACTGCAAGACCTCGCCAGCTCCTCCTGAGGACACACAGGGCCAGTTCTCCAGTCCCTAGAGTCAGTGTGGCCTTGCCCTGCCGTGAGCAGTAGCATAGGGCCAGAGGGAAGCTGTCCCAGTTCTGAGTGTGACCCTTACGTTTCCGGAAGCTTGCACCTTCCAGCCTGTTAGAGACCAGCCACCAAAAAGGTGTCACTACCCCAGGTCTCCAAGCTGTGGGGACATCAAAGCAGGAGGAAGAGGCTCTGGAAGACAAGACGCCCCTTGAGGGCAGAGGGCTCAGGAGGAGAGAAGAGCCAGGCAGGGATGGACGCTGTTTTAGAAGTGGCTCTGCCAGTCCTTGCTGACAGCATGCAGAGCCCTGGCAAGACTCTCAGCAGGACCCCCAGCTGGACCCCCAGCAGGACCCAGCTCAACCCCCTGCAGGACCCAGCTCCCCTCCCAGCAGGGCCCCCCAGCCTCCTGTTCCACAAAACCATGAACAAAACAAAACTGGGTGGAGCCTTCCTCATCTGAAAATTCATAATCCCGCAGGCTCCAAACTCCCGAACTGTTTTGAGGGCCTCCGTGAGGCCACAGAGGAAAGTCTCACCCTATCTCACACGACAGGTCGCACAAACAGTTATAAAGTCACCTTCAGGCCACACGTCCCGTGTACAGGACCCCAAATGAACTTCTTCTTTAGACTCGGGTCTCCTCCCCGTGATACCTCACTATAGATAGGCAAATGGTCCAAAATGTCTAAAAAACACCCAAAATTCCAAACGTTTCTGGTCCGGAGCTCTGCGGATGAGGGATCCTCGACCCGAGGGCCCTAAGCCGCCAGGTTTCCAGGTGGCTTCCTGCACAGTCGTGGGGAACACAAAAACACAAGGCTGACCTCCTTCAGGGCCTATGCAGGCCAGGTGGCCGGGGGGGCGCACGCCGGCCAGGGCTCTCCCCGCCCGCCCCTGCCTGGCCAGGCTGCACTGACCCCGGCGACTCCTCGGGGTCCCGTGCCCAGGGGGTGCCCCTCTCCAGCCCCGCAGGGCCACACAGACCAGCAGTGACACGGAGCGGGACATCGGGAGCTGAGAGCCTGGCAGCCACAGAGCCAAATGGAGACAGGGCCCCTGGCCGGGGCGGCCCTGGTGACCGCGCTGGGCCCCTCCGCCCTCTCCTCCGTCCTCAAGCTGCAACCCCTAACCCGGGCTTGGTGTCACCCGACCTGTGGGTCTGCTCCTCTCGGCAGGCCTCGCACCAGCCCCGGCCGGAGTCCTGCCCCGCGCTGGGCCACCACTGCCACGCCCCGGGGTCGGCTAGGGGGTCCATCACGATGGCTGAGTCACTATGACCCGCTGCTTGGGGGATGCCTAGAGGCCACGGTGCCAAGCCAGCACCCCCCGGGAGCCATCCCCACAGTCGAGGCAAGTCCTTCAGCACAACACAAGGGGACCCGGACGACATGGGCCAAAGCTGCCTCTTCCTTCCAAGAAAGGGCCAGTCTGGCCTCAGCACTGTATCTTAGTAAGCTTTCAATCTGTCCACCCAGCCTGTGGGACGCCTGGACATCCTTCCTCCTGTCCTTCCTCTGAGAAGCTGCCATATACAACTTGGTCCAGAAAGGAGCTGTGCTCAAATCCAGACTCTGCAGTTTCCTCTGTGACCTTGGGCAAGGGGCTAGCCTTCTCTGGGCCTCTGTTTCCTCCCCTCCTTGTGCATTTATACTCAATAATTCTGTATTTATACCGACATATATTAGAAGAGAACAGACTTTATTAACAGCATGGTTTTCTGGATGCTATAGCTTACGTTCAGGCTGAGTAAAAACTGAACAGATTTAAAGAACACTATTAAGTAGCCACTGCAGGGGAAGAGGTAGGCAGACACTGGAAATACCAAGGAACCAAGACACCTGGATACCCCTGCTGCTGCAGGGCAGAGTGAGTGCTGACAGCATCAATGCCTACAGTAGGTGCTAAATAAGGGTCTGTTTCCCCCTCCCATGGCCTCCACCCTTAACTGGGCCTCGGCTTTGGGGCTGGACCAAGGCCCTGCAGTTGGAGGGAAATCCCTGCAGACCTGGGGACGTTTCCTCCTGGCCTGGGTGACAAGAGGAACCGTCCCCAGCTGTGCAGGTGGTGGTTTCCCTTATTTAAGCGCCTCCTGGACACAGGGCTGGACCCCTCCCCCCAACTCCCCCCAGGGCTCCCCAACCTGCTCAGCCCCCCACGGCGGCCTGATGGGACGTGGAGCGGGCGGAGGCAGCGCCATGCTCACCCCCAGCATCTCCACAGCTGAGGACCCAAGAGGCCGTTCCTCCGGGATCACGGCTGCAGGGTCACCAGGCAGCTCCCCTCCGATGACCGGCAGCGACACGACCGTTCAGTCCCAGAGAAGGGACCCCCGGCCAGACCCCAGGGAAGACCCTCTGCTCACGGGTCTCAGGAGGCCAACCCAGCGGGTCCCCAGCTCCCAGCCCGGGCTCTCCCAGCGACCTGCTGCCGTGGCCGGTGGCCGCAGCCCTGGTCTCCCCACAGCCCGTCGGGGCTGCTCCCCGGGTCCAGGGCGCCTTCTTCTCCACCCAGAGTTGCAGCAGGTCCTCCCGACACGGCGAGGCCCAGGCTGTGCTGCCCCTGAGACAGCCCTGCGACAGCCCTGCGACAGCCCTGCGAGGCCTGCTCTCCGGCCTCCTGCGGACCCTGCGGCCGGGCACCTGCTCCTGGCCTCCAGGTGGGTCACCCCGAGCTCCGCCCCTCCGGCCCCGCCCAGGTGAGGAAGGAGCGCATGCGCAGTGCAGCACCAGGGCCTGGGGCCCTTGGCTCATGGATGTCCACGGAGTGGACCTGCAGCCCAGGCCTCCGGTGCCCCTAAACGAGAAGTGGACATCCCTGCCTCCTGGAGGGTCCCCCTAACTGCAAGGAGGCGGAGTCGGGCACACAGGTTCCTTAGGTGGGCTGAAGGCTGCGGCTGCGATGGAAGGAGGCCCTTGCCCAGAGCAGGGAGTGGCCCACACGGCCAGCGGGTCCACGTGGTTTTGTAAATAAAGTTATATTGAAACACAGCCAGGGACGCTCTCTTCAGATTGTCTGTGGAGACTTTTGAGCACCAATGGCAGAGCCGAGTAGCTACGACAGACACCCTACGGCCCGCGTGCCTCAAATAATCACTATCTGGCGCTTCATAGGGCGCATCTGCAGACGTCTGGCACAGGGAGTGGGACTTTAAATAGGGTAGACAGAGAAGGTCACTTTCAGAAGGCGGTCAGAGAAATAAGAAGGTGTCAGTTATGCAAATATCTGGGGTAAAGAGTTCCAAAAAGAAAGAAGAGTGGGTGCAAAGGCCCTGGGGCAGGTTCAGGCTTGGAGAACTCAGGGTCAAAGAGAAGGCCGGTGCAGTGTGGGTGTGATTAGGCCCCATGATGGACACAGGAGGTGGAGCCTCGCCAGCTGTGCTGAGCTTGTTGAGCATGAAAGTCAGGGAAGGTTTCCCGGTTTTCTCAACTGGTGACACACCTCCACTGAGGAGGAGGGGCTGACAGAACCGAGTCTCCTTGCCAGCACCCCCAGCTTGGCTGCTCACGTGTCTCCCGCCCACCCCATCCCTGCGCCGGGCTGTCCAATGCTCAGGCCAGAGGTTTCTTCTAGAATCGCTGCACGGCAAGCCCCACCCCGTCTTCACCCACACCATTATTTTTATTTAAAAAGACTCGCTGTTTCTTTTCTTACATTCGTGCTTGGAAAAGAACTGCGAGTTCACTTTGAAATCACAGGTTTAATAGACACGCAATGCATATTTCCTTTAAACACAATAAATACATTTTTTTTTTTTTTAATGTTCACCTGTCTACCACCTGAAATCGTCACAGCTACGCTCCGGGAAATGATGGTGAGATCTCAAAGCTACTGGAACCCTGTTCATTCCAACCCAAGGTCAACTCCTGACGCCCTAGTGCTGGGTGGGTCCATGGTCATTTTCAAGGGGGTCAGCCAGGGCAGCTGGGGGGGGGGGGGGCGGGTCCCAGCATCTGCTCTGGGGTCGGACAGAATTGCAGCCTGGCCCTGCCACTTCTCAGCTGGTGCTCCTGCCAGTGAACCCTGAGAACCTTGGACTCCTCCTTTGTGAAAAGAAGCCAGTCACACCACACGGGGCTGAGGGAAGAGTTAAGAGATGGATGTGATTTGGCCCCAGTCCCGACACACACACACGCACATGCTCAGTGAATAACCTGGGCTCTGATGACAGAGGCATAATTAAATACAGTCATCAGTGTGTACAGAAGGTGTCCTTTGACCTCTCACCAGGTTCTGGAAGTATCTCCTGCTGTTATGCATCTGAGCATCTGAGACCTGAGCAGCCCCCCACCGGTCACCCCGAGGTCCTCTTGCTACCCGGGGCCTTTGGGCACCGCTGGGCAGGGTGGTGATTTTCCATCGGGTCCAGCAAACCAGGTCTCGTTTTTGACTTTCTATTTTTTTGTTTCCAGAAGGTTCCTGATTAACAATCTCTCCAAGAGGAGGAGGAAAGAAATGGCAGCCAATGTTCCTGACTCCGGTCCCTGCTGGGCGGGGAGGCAGCTATTTCAGACTCAATCAGCTACCTACAGGGTCACTGGCTGCAGTCCCTCCCTGCAGGGACCAGGGGAGAAGTCGGACAATCAGAAGCTTCCAGAGTGGCCTGTGGCTCCCGCCAGCTGGCTCCAAAGCCCCTGGGGACCTGCAACCTCCCCGTGTTTTCAGGGAGCATCCCTCTTAGAAAAGCACCACCTCTCACTTTGACTCTGCAGGAGGAAAGGGCAACGTGCCGCCACCTGAAAGCAATTACCAGCACGTCATCGTGAGGATCAAAACCGTCACCAAGGGCCGCGGATCCCAAATTCACTTTGAAACCCCCTCCGCCCTCGTCTCTGAGAGCTTCATTCAAGAAATCATTACAGAGTGGCCTTGCCCCCCTCGGCACGAGCAAAGCAAGGGGACAGGAAGACAGTCACTGCTGGGCTGGTGACAAGAAGAACAGAAGCCACAAAGTCACCGCGTGGGACAATCCATGGGACAATCACCGTAGGCTGAGTGGAGGCCCCGAGAACTTGGCTTCTGTTCCCATCGTCATGGGGCCCAGTGCAAGATACAACTGGGTGCTGGGGGGCCGGGGGCCCAATGAAACCCCATCTCTGAGTGTGTCTGTGAGGTGAGCACGGGAGGGGGGCTCAGTAATGTGGGTGGCCCTCCCCGGTGTGACGGGGCAGGAACCGGGAATCTGCCTTTCCCAGCCACCTTCCCCAGCCCTGCACTGGGAATGACAGCATTGGCGCCCCTGGTCCCCAGGCCTTGGGACGGGGACCAGCGTCCCTGGGTCTCCAGCTAGCAGGTGGCAGACAGTGGGGCTTCCTGGCTTCCGCAGGCACGTGGTCAGTTCCCATGATTGGCTAGAGAGATGCAGACAGAGTCACAGCCCGGCTCCGTCACCCCTCGGTACCTGGCGGGCCCTGGTCCCCGGACCTTCCTTGAAAACCAAAATCCGCAGCGGCTCAGGTCCCTTACCAAAAATAGCTGCAGTATCTGCAGATGACCTGAAGAGCATCCTCCCGCACCCCCGAATATCCCAGATTACTCCTAATACCGCCCACGGCGTTAATGCTGTGTACCTCGTCGCTCTCCAGGATTATTGATTGACAGGATAAAAAAAAAAAAAGTCTAGGGTGATAAATGGGCAGAGTTCAAGAAGAAAAAGCTAACCAATTAAACCCACTAAAATACCTAGGTAAACAGAAATAAAGGCACCTCCAGAGCAGAGGCGGGCAGATGTTTGCCACGAAGGTACACCAGTGTCACTCTGGGCTCCGCAGGCTGTGAGGTCCCTGCGGCATCTGCTGCCTCCTCCACCTGCAGGGCCGGGTAGCCACAGAAAACAGAGAAACTAAAGGGCGTGGCTGGGTTCCAATAAAACTTTATTTGTAAAGACAGGCAGCTGGCTAGAGGTAGCCCTGGGGAGCTCATTCTGCTGCCCCCTGGTTCAGGCAGAGCGCCTCAGACTTCCACGTGTAGGTACGACACCCCGGGGTCTTGTTAAAGCGCAGGCTGGTTGGCAGGTCTGGGGCGGGGCCTGAGCTTGGGCATCGCTAAGGAGCTCTCGGAGGATGCCCAGGCCGCGGGTCCAAGGAGCTCACCTGGAGTATCCAGAGAAAACACGGAAGAAAGAAAAGAAGCAGGAAAAAAACCTAAAAAGTTTCTAAACCTACCCAAACCCCAATTTAAGAAGCACTTAGCCGAATAGCAATAGAGAAAAGTAATTTATTTTCTCATCACCATGGAAAAGGAGTTATGCAATTTAAGTCCATCTTCAAAAAGTGGAATACCATGTCATTGGCGATGGAGGAGGGAGTTCAGTATCATTATCAGAAGGCAAAACGCTACCCGGTTTTTTAAGCAGGACTGTGCATTGGCTGGCAAGCGGTGAACAGCAACAGAGAGCAATCAATGCAGGTAATGAATCCATCTGAAGGCAGGCCGTGGAGGGTGAATCACATTGTCCAATAACAGTCGCTAAATTAGCAACAGTGTGACCCAGGGCACTTGTGGTAAAAGTGAATCCTCTTTGGAATGTGACAGTCTGCAGGGGAGTGTGGCTGGCGAGACCAGCCAGGGGGGGTGGAGAAGGAGCCCTGGTCCAGATCCCTGTGGGGTCTGAGAGCTCTGGAGCATGCTGGGGAAGCTCACGTTGGAACCGAAGTTGACGCTCTTGCAGGGTGTCAGTTTCCCCACAGGCAGGGTCCCATGTTTGGATTTCACATGCAGAAGTCTCTAGTAAATCTCTTCACCATTCAGCTTACGGAAGGATCAAAAATGATGGAAGGGTCCACTTTATACACTGTTGGTGGAATGATATCGCCACTTTGGAAAACAGTTTGATGATTTTTTTTAAAAAAAGTTCTATATACATTTGCCATATGACCCGATAAGTCCTGTCCCTGGAACCCACCCAAGAGAAACGAAGACTAGTCCATGCATAAACTCCTGTGCGTAGGCTCACAGAAGCCAGAGAGTGGACAGCCCGAACATCCATCAAATGGTGAGTGGATCGATCCAATATGGCGCACCCTGACAGTGGGATGTGCCCTGACCTACAAAACATCACGCTAAGTGAGAGGAGCCAGACGCTTCCATTTATATGTAAAGTCCAGAACAGGACCTTCACCCACAGCAGATGACCGGGGGCCTGGGAAATGACTCCAGCACACACAGGGAATCTAAAACTAGATTACGGAGATGGTTCCACAGCTCAATCGATTCCCTAACCTTCCCTGGATAGAACCCTTAAAAGGTATAAATTTTTGTTACTGAAATATATAATTTTTTTTCGTGTTCAAATCCATAAATTTGCTATTATAGTTTTTCAGGGGAAAAAAATGAAAGGTTTCCATTGCTTTTTCTTTTTCACATTTCACTTCCCCCAGCTCTTAGGTAACTCAGGAGGCCTGAGCGCAACACACCCAAAGACAGGTGGTCGGTCCAGGTGAGGCCGCAGCAAGTCCTCTGGAGATAACTGTCTCGTCCAGGGACGAGAAGATGCCGCAGGGCCCAGCTGTGACTCTGACAGTGATGCTGGCTCCATCAGGGCACCAGGAGGGCGGAGGACTCTGCCCTCAAAGGTGCCTTCGAGACCCAATGATTAGCTCCAGTCCAGTCCCAGCCTCCAGCTTTCGAAGGCCTGACCCCCAGGGGAAGCAGGAGGGAGGGGACAGAGGCCTGACCGTTGGCGGCACTGGAACCTGCCTCGCTGAGAGCCAAGCTCTCCAGGGTGGCACGCTTTGGGAAGCCTGTGGACACCCTGATCGGGGACTCTCTGAAGCCAGAAGTCCCTCCCGGTGCCTGGAAGTAAATGGAAACCCTGAGGATTGAGCTTCAGCTTGCTTCGAAGTGGGCCAAGAGAATCTGAAGGAACTGGGACCTGTCACAAAGCCCTTCCATCGGAAGAACAGTATTTCCAGACGCTGGGAAAGCACAGAGCCCCCAGGCCCCAGGCAGGGTCGGGAGGGACCCAACCCCGTGGCCTTCTGCCCTCAGCCGCCCCCCCCCCCTACAAACACACTCGCAGGCGGCAGCCAGCTCAAAGTCCAGGGCAGAACTGGGGGTTGGGACCCGGGGAAGGACAGCAGCCCTGGTTCTCGGGGTGCTGGCCGGGTGGCCACGCCCACCAGCTATAGCGGGAGCCTGGACTGGGCTCTAGCTGGTGGGTGACAGCATCCCTTTGTCCCCGCAGAGGTGTCTAGATGAGAACTAGCTTCACACCCAGAGGCCTGGTAATCTCTTCCTCTCTTTTCATTGAAAAAAGAAAATATCTTAAGATACTGGAGAATACAGTAAAATCTGAACTCCATTTCTTTTCTCTCTCTCTCTCTCTCTTTCCCCCCGTCTCCCCCAGTGCAAGCGCGGCTGAGCTTATCAAGGGCCAGCAAACTACATCTTAGCTCCGGTCCTTTTGAGAACTCCATTTGGCGCCCTTAACATTCCATTTGGATTTCCGACATGTATTTATGGGGCTGGGGCTGCCCCTCACAGAGCATGGCGTAAATCCCAACACAGTATCCACTTTAGCGTGTTTGGGGTTTTCTAAGCCGGGGCTTTATCGAAGTGGACAGTCCTGCGGTGGCCTGCCCTGGCTCACAGCCCTCCTCCTCCCGGCCCCAGCTGGGGTTGTTGGACTGTCTCCGTCACCGTCAATGTCAAGCGGTGTTCGGGTGAACGTTATTCTGGGCACATCCTGGAACGAGGCATGTCCCAGCCTCAAAGGAGAGGGAACAGCACGTCATCACACTCCCGGGGCTCCAGGGATTCCCTTCCAAGACCCCCCCCTTTCTTTCTGGCCATGGAGGTCCATCCACAGTGCTTTGCAATATTAAGTGTCCAACAGTAAGTGCATTTCTTCAATTTCTGAAAACAAAGGCATCATAAAGAGGGAGATTCAGAAGGAAAAAAAACGTGGGGGGGGTGACACAAAAGATCTGGGTTAGGGACCCTACGGAAGCTGGTTCTCTGGAGCCCTGGGGTTAATCATCTTATAAAATGGAATTGGTGACCTGGTGATGCCCATGTGGCTATTTATGCAGATGAATGGGCTGCCCGAGCCCTGGCGGCACACAGTAGGTGCTCAGCGCTGCGTGGCCTGGGTCTGTCCCAGCTGCTCTCCCCACAGCGCTGGACGGGCGCCTGACTCAGGCAGTCGGGCGATGCCCTGGGATTCCTCTGGGGAAGACGCTCAGGGTCCCGCCTGGCGCCACCTGACCCGAGGCAGGGGCCCAACGCGAGGGCTGGGGACACCTGCAGCACCTGGGACCTGCCCTGGAGTGACGCACCAGACTCACCAACGCCAACTTGCCACACGGACCCTGGAGTGGAAGGAAGGGCAGGGCCAGAGGGGCGCCCCCAGAAGCCCAGGCCAAGCTCAGGGAACCATACCTGACCTTCCGGAAACTTCTCCTTCCAAGGCACAGTCCCCGCAGAGCCCGGCACCTCCACGCCTTCTCTACCACAAAGAAAGTTTTAAAAGAGGAAGCAGCCACAGGACGCGGGCCCGGGCTGTGCCAGGCCCTGCCCCTGACTGCAGGCGGCTGTGGGTCAGTGCACCCAAGTCCAGCCTCAGAGCTGGGGAGGTCAACGACCCTACAGGACAGGACCTCAGGAGTCTTCACGATTCATTCCACCAGCATTTACAAAGGCCCTACTATGTGCCAGTGTCCAGCCTAGGCAGGAGGGCGTCCAGTGCGCTAAAAGCCCAGTGCCCTCTGGCCAGGGCCTGACCGTCTCTCACCAACTCCGTTTCCCTCCCCGCCTCTGAGCGGCTGGACCCTCCCTGTGCACCTCTGGGATGACTTCTATGTTCCACAGGAAGCAAGAGACGCGCATAACTTCACTTCCTTCCATCTCAGAAATCAGGACACGGAGGCTCAGAGAGGTACAGCCACTTGCCTGAGCTCACACAGACAGGAAGAGGTGGAGGGATGCAAACCCAGGCTGTGTGGCCCCAGAGTCCCAAACCACTGCAGCACCTTGACCTTCAAAGTGTTCTGCAGCTGTGAGCTCAGAATGCCCCGGTCTCCAGGCCTGGTGGCCCGCGCAGAGTAGGGACCACGTCAGGTTTGCCAAATGGAAGTTGATGATTTTACTTAAAGCTACTGCAATCACATTCAGCTTCTAAGCTGTGGGCGAGGAACAAGGTCATTCTATAAAAATGGAAAGCAGAGATTGGCCCTGGGGAGTTTCCTGGAGTAGGGGTAGGACTGCAGAGAGGACGTTACTTCCAGTGGACAGGAGGGCTGAGACATGGCCTCAATACATTATGATTAAATGAGATATGCCGGAGGCCAGGGTGGTGGCACACACCTCTAATCCCAGGGACTCGGGAGGCTCAGGCTGGTGGACTGTAAGTTTGAAGCCAGCCTTGGCAACTTGGAGAAAACCTAAGAAACTGTGTCAAAATAAAAAATTAAAAGGGCTTGGAATGTGACTAAGGGGTTAAGCAACCCTGGGTTCAGTCCCCATTACCAAAAAAGAGAAAGAGAGAGAGAGATACACTGCAGAACTATGTGACAGTTCAGAAATACAATGTGAGTCTCCCTTGCTGTCCTCTGAGGAGCTGACATCCCCGTTGAGCTCCCAAGACAGAAGAGCAGGGTCTATCCAACTGCCTGGTCACACAGGGAGGAGAGCGATCCAGATGACCTCCCTCCCTCTGTCACACGTGCGCTCCCGGGGAGAACATGGAGAAGGCCGTGCGTGCAGAATGGCTGCTGATAACTGTTCGAGCTGACCTTCTTGTGTGCTTCCAGGGCGGGGGCCAGGCCCAGGCTAGATAATCCTCCTGCATTATCTCATTTAATCCTCACCAGATCCCTTCGTGGCAGGCAAAGAGTACGGGTTGCCTTGTACAGAGCGGAAAGCTGAGCGGAGCCCAGCTCTGAACGTGGCCCTTCTCTGGGAGGGGTCGCAGTCCTCAGATGACATCCTGAAACATTCTGTGCAGAGGACACGGAAGATGATGCCAAGAAAAAAGATAAATAATAATGAAAATAAAAGCCTGCTTGCCCAAACCCCAACACCTTAGAAACGGGGGGCTGGCGATCTGGAGCCCTCTGGCCCGTGCGGGGTACGGGACAGCCTGATGCCACTTTAATGGCATTCCGCGGGTCTGAATGCCCACATGTGGCCACAGAAACCCGCTCTCCAAACCCAGCATCCTCTGTCTCTAATCATATTTGGCTCCGCAGAAACCAAGAAGGCATCTGGGGACAGGCGATCTCGATCTGTACCAAATGTTTCCTGGAGCCACTCCAGGAAACCGTCCCACGTTAAGCCAATGTGCACGATGTCACCCACATCTGCCTGGCATGTGCTTTGATCCTTAGTGCAACACTTGGAATGGTACTGTCTTAGAGCACCAGCCTGGCAAATGCCACCTGGCCCAACGCGGGCGGGGGTGTGTGTGGGGGGGAACAGCCCGATTCCCAGGGAACTGTCACGTACGATGGGAGAAGAGGGAGAAAGAGGCATCAGAGGGCCCCTTCCGAGTACCATCTCCACGCGACAGTTACAGAAGAATTGTTCCTGGAGGCAGGGGGGACCTTTCAAAAGTGTGCAAAACTTAAATCTGGTGAGTTTTTAAAGAATGCAGTGAAATTCACTTTCCTGGACTCTACCATCATCTCCCCCAGGGCCTAATCGGGCTTCGGGACGTCCGCAGCTAAGGGGCTAAGGGCTGGTCACGGGCTGGTGCAGCGGCTGTCGCGATGGACCCACGCACACTTGCAACCGAATTCTTGAGGTCAGCAGTGGAACCAAAATTACAAACTATCAGGAGGAAAAACCCTCACTCACCAGGTGCCAAAAGAACACTCAGAGAAAAGGACTGAATGAACAGAACCCGGGGAGACCTGTCCACCGTGTAAGAGGAAGGGCGCAGGCTTCCAAAACGACTGGGGGCTCCTTCATGGTCATAGAAGTGAAGTAGCTAAGGATGTGGGCTACTCTGGAATCTCAGCAGAAATCAGATGGGGGCCAGGGAGGGAAGCTAACCGTAGGGATGGAGAGACAGCGATGAGGACCGTGCTGTCCTCTGGCTTCGGCTTGGCAGGTGACAGGTCCCAGTACCTGCATATCCCCCTCTTGGCCCAATCTAGTGGTCAGGGTGATAAGACAGAGTGACCACGACTCCTTTGCTTCACTAAGACTCCAGTGCACTGGACACCAATGTCCCTGATACACAGACTGTTGAGAATGCCTACGGCCAAGGTGACTGCGGAGTGGAGACCAGGCTTCACACACGCTCAACAGGCCTGTGAGACTGCTGTGTGTCCGGCGTGCAGTGTGGATGCCAGCGGTGGGGGCTCGAGAGTCAGATGCCCTGGGTCCATATCCCACCTCAATGGCTCACCTGTTGGGTGGTCTTGTGTTAGCCACTCACCCACAAGGTGTCTGTGTTCTCCTCTATGAAACAGAAACTATGTGGACCCTAACCCAAAGAGGTGTCATAGGGACAAAATGAGACATGGCACATGTGTCTCTTTAGCGGGATGCCTGGTATGAATGGAGCACGCGATACCCGCAGGGTGCTACTGCTCGCACGTGGTGGTCATCGCCGCGGCTGAAGGTGGGTGAAGCACCAGTCCAGGTCAGCGATGGCAGACACCTGGCTCATGATGCCACTTCTCCCTCCTGCATCTGCCCCAGGCACGGCTAGCTGACCACAGAACCTGCCTCCTGACCCAGGCGCAGCCTCAGCATCTCCAACCATCTTCCTGTCGTCCCCATCAATCAATCAGAGCTGACTGATGGGTCAGAGAAACTGTTTCCCTGCTCTCTAGAACCTCAGCAGAAACCAGGAAAAAAATAATAATAAAAAAATTTTTTAAAAACCAGCCATTCCCAGGGAAATAGGCACCTCTTGTCTGAGGGCTGAAAGGGAAAATCCTAAATTAGTCATCCCTCCAAAGCCCTTCATATTTTTTTGGCATACCTGTGTATATCTCATGCTATTAGTTACGCTGTGTTTACTTGAATAGATTATTTAAAAGAGAAATGTACAACTCTACCCTAGAGAAAAACGCGTTGGCACACGCCATAACCAGAAAATAATGTGGGGAGCAAAGGGAAGGGGGGGGAGGGAAGGAAAAGGGGGAGAGGGGAAGAAGGGAGGGAGGGAGGAAGAAGGGAGGGAGGGAGGAAGAAGGGAGGGAGGGAGGGAGGAGGAGGAGCAACCGCAGCTCTAGCTACCAGCTTGAATGCAGAATGAACCCATGACTTCTGTTATCTTTTCTGATTAAAGAAACACATGTTCACTGTGGAAAATTTAGAAAACAAAAGTTCAGGAGAGATGCTGAGCCCGAGGCCCTGTCTGTCACTCACAGGGTCAGCGTGAACAGCGAGACCAGAAGAGCTTTCGGAGGCCTTAAGCCCCCCCAGACCCAAGTTTGAATCCTGCCTCTGTCCCCACCAGCTGTGCAGTCTGGAAGTCGAACCAGGATGCTAAGGTCCACGGGTGGTGTCCACGGGAGGGTCAGCTGCACTTATATTTAAGCAGCTAGGGCTAGCATGGTCTGTGACTGCCCCATAAAACCCGGCTTCCTGCATGTTACCCTCTCGTCTCGCTGCTCTCTGCTATGATCTGCAACAACCCAGGCGGGGACACTCCGGGACTCAGTGTGGGTGGGTTCCAGGTCCCACCCTGGCCCACCCTTCCGCTTCGGGGCAATCAGCATGGTACAGACAGCGGAAGGAGAAAAGGCTGAGCCCCAACAGGTGCTAGCACGCGGATATGGGCGGGCCGGTGGCCAGGACAGTGTGGGCAAGGGCGTGACAGGGGCTGTGGGCGTGGCAGTGGGCAGGCTGTGTGAGTGTGGGCGTGGCAGTACAGCTGTGGGCGTGGCGATGGGCGGGACCGTGTGGGCGTGGTAATGGGCGGGACTTGTGGGTATGGGCGTGGCACTATGCGTGGGCGTGGCTGTGGGTTGCAGGGAGTTGCTGTATGGGCGTGGCCGTAGCTTTGGGCCTGAGGACAGGTATGGGCGTGGCTGTGGCTGTTGGTGGGGCAACCATGGGCGTGGCATCGGCCGTGGGCGTGGCATTTGCCCTCCCTTGTGAACCTTTGTGAGCCCTCCCGGCTTCTCAAGACTGCAGGAGATGGCACAGCTAGGGACGGGGAATCACGCCAGGCGCACAGCAAAACAAATAAATATTACACATTTTGGTAAAATTATTATTATTGATTTGTTATTATCACTCTCATTACTTCATTCATGAGCAGGGACAGCAAGGTTCAAAGGATAAATCCACACAGAGGAGTGTTTTGTTTAGTTCAGACATGGCATTAAACAAGAAGGAAAAAAATGGAATCCGTTGCCAATATCCATCAGGGATTATGCTAAAAATGCAAATGTCTGGTTTCTTTTAAAACATAAAGAGCAGATGACCCTGGGCCTGGTTCTCGTCCAGCCACATGCAGTGAAGCCCAAGAACCTCTGGCTCCCAGCGGAGCTTCTGTGCATTCCCCACCCGGGCTCCTTCCACAGCTCCCACCCGCCCCAGCCCCAAGGGCGTTGGAGTTTGTGACCCTTGCTCAATTCCTCAAGTCCCACCTTCCTTCAAAATCCCTGAACCTTTTTTCTTGGTCTTGTACTTCTGTTTTTTTTAATATGAAGTACTCAAAGTAGCAACGGAAGAATAGATAATGAACAAGATTAAGTATCCCCTCAGGAAATCCTCAGCAACAGTAAGTGCCAGATAATGGACAAGGATAAAGATAGGATCATACGGAAAAGAGGACAGCCATACAGCCGTCTGTGACAGACTCCCCACGTGAGCCAAAAAAAGGGCTGCCAGAACCCAAGGATCAAAAGTTCTAAAGTTTTTTTTGGGCCCTCCCAATTTGCGGTGGTTAATTTTACTTGTTGACTGAGCCAGAAGGTGCTCAGATATTTGGTCCAACAGGACTCTGGGTGTGTCTGTGAGGGTGTCTCTGGAAAAGATCAACATGGAAAGGTCAGTGAATGCTCCTTTGACTGAGATAAATGGCCCCTCCTAATGTGGTGGGCTCCTCCTAATCAGTGGAAGGTCTCAGTGGAGCAAAAAGGCTGCCCAGCCTCAGGTGAGGGCAGCTTCTCTTGCCCTTGAGGCTTGAGCTAGGTCACAAGCTTTTTCCTGCCTTGGACTCAGTTTTTCCCTGAGCTCGAGGCTGGAATTATTCACCCCCCTCTACTGGGTCTCCTGCAGGCTGCATGCACACCTTGGGACTTCTCAGCCTCTAGATCCCCATGAACCAATTCCTCATGACACACACGTGACCCACTGGTCCTGTCTCTCTGGAGAACCCTGACTAAAGATGTGTTATCAAACTGATGTTATCAGTGCTCAGAACCAATGGAGGATCACAATCAACGAACCCCGAGTTGCCCATTTCTTCCCACAAACCGACTTTTACCGGGGAAGGCCCCTGTGGGCTCATCGGCCGCTCTGGGCTGCGACAGTGTCTGGTCCTCATCCTGAGTTCCCCGCTGTGGATCCTCAGTGATCTTGGGCTGGGGGGGGGGGGTCTCCTACCCTAAAACCCGGGGAAGGGTCCCCACTGACCAGAGAGCACAGCTCCCCAGGACCCTCTGCTTCTGCCTGCCGGCTCCTCCCTTCCCGCCCAGTTCTCTGCATCCTGGTCTCAGCAAGACCACCCCCCCCCTAAAATGAGGGACTCCAGGACCCCGCCCTCTTCCCAAACTAGATCAGAATAGCCTTATGGGGCATTTGGACGTCCTCAGCAAAGATGATACAAGTGTTCACCCATCCTGAATTCCTTCCGTGGAATTCAGGAGCACTGGAAGCCGACGGCTGAGTGTGCCTCTCAGCTCAGCCTGGGCGAGGACCTCGACCTCTTGTACAAAGGGACCCGCTCATCCAGCTGTTCTCCAGTCGGGACTGAGCTGTTCAGAGGGAGGGCTGACTTTTCTCTGCACAGACTTCGTTTGTGGGTCAACCCGTGCTTCCTGCTAGAGTGGGCGCTTTTTTCTAACTCATATAAAAGTACTTGGGAGCACCCCCCACACGCACACGCAGACCTCCCAGCCCAACAGAGACTGGACTGCAAAATCTAAAAGATGGATTCTCTGTCCCTCTGTAGAAAACGCCAGTCACCGCAGCTCGGGAGCATCCGCACACGTATCTACTGAAGCGTCCGTCACTGCGGAGGGTCCTCCTCCTCCGGAATGTCCACCTGGCAAAGCAGGGACCTCTGCCCATATTTCACACTCCCAGGGCGACGCCTGGTCACTACCGAACGGATGAGTCAATGACGGGCACCCGGCGGGGCAGGTAGGGTCATCTCTTTTG
The DNA here is from genome assembly GCF_047511675.1 of Marmota flaviventris. Lineage (NCBI taxonomy): Eukaryota > Metazoa > Chordata > Mammalia > Rodentia > Sciuridae > Marmota > Marmota flaviventris. Next base: position 12,339,117 of record NC_092516.1, on the reverse strand, counting down.
CACATGGGGCCAGGAGGCTCCAGAGAGCCCACAGGGGCTGGGCAGAGGGTCCCAACTGTCTCCAGTGGCCCCAGGACCCGAGCCCAGGTCTTCCCACTAAGGAGAGTGCACCCCTCCTTAAACCAGCTGTGTGACTTCACGAGGGCCACTGTCCCTCCTCTGCCTCTACGGGTCCAGCCTGCCTCCCCCGCGGGCTGCTGAGAGGACTCGGAGGCACCAGGTGGGCTTGGTCCCGTCTGGACGCACTTATGTTCATTACCGGGGCCTCCCACGGGCCAGGCCACCCCAGCCCCAGCCCCAGCCCGTGTCTCTGTTTAAATATTAACTTAATCTTCACAACAACCTTTCAAATCAGGGACACTGCCACCCCATTCACAGGTGGGACGCTGAGGCCCAGAGGGGGGATGGGTCGCTGGTCCCATCTTGCGTGAGTAGCAAGGGGTGGATCTGGGATCCAATCAGGCCCTGGGTTCCCAGGCCCCAGGCCAAGCTGCCGAAGGTTCCAGAAACCAAGAGGGCCAAACGGTCCCGAGGGCCGTGGCCAGAGTCTCAGGGAGACGCTCAGGACTGCAGACAACTCGGGGACCCCGGCTCAGCACCGAGCGTCACCAGCCCTCCGTGGGGAACAGCCCACCCCAACCACGGCAGAGGCCACCAGCTCCTGCACAGAGCAGGGGGCGGCCAGAGCCATCCCCCGGTCAGCGGCCACAGCCAAGCTCGCTCGGCCAGAGCAGAGGGAGCCCCACGTGTCCCCAGGGCTCCGGGCAGAGGGAGCCTGGGCCCTGGCTGCCACCCCCCCTCCCTGGGGAGGCTGCAGACCACCTCTGCAAATGGCTTTCACAAGTCAGTCAGCGGCCATCAATTATTCAGGACCCCGCTGCCCACAGACCCCCAGCCTGTCGCCGTCCGCAGGATGACGTCGGGACCCTGCCCAGCAGCCCTGGTCTGAGCTGCCAGGGGCCACGGCTGGTTTCCTCCCTCCTCCCGCACTCCCAGAGCCCACCCAGCCCCGCCAGCCCAGCCCTGGACCAGCTCCCGCTGGGTGACTCCCCGGGGTCCCGGGGCAGAGCGTCTGGCCTCAGCAAAGTCCAGCCGGGAAACCCGGCTGAGCCCCCAGACCCTCCGCCAGGCTGGGGACGCGTCCGCGCTGTTTTATCAAAGGCTCTAGGACCTGGGGTGCTGTAAGGCGCAGGTCTGGGGGTTGGCCCAGAATGCTGTCGCTCAGCCAAGTTCATGGTCAGAGGCGTTGGGAACGTGGCAGGGTTTCTGAGACCACCAGTAGCTGGAAAAACTGAGGCTGTCCCCAGGAACACGTTCCCACGTCCCGGGGAGGGGCCTGTGGGGGGCTGAGGACCAGCTCTGCAGCTTAGACCAGCAGACCCCCCCGCGAGCCCACATCTGTGAAATGGGGGCACCCCAGGAACCCCCCAGCCCGGGCTGCAGGAGTGGGTCGGTACCTCCGTACCCTGCCAGGCTCCTCCCGGACACTGTGGCCTCTCCTGAACGCTAAGTTCTGTCCCGTAGGGGACGCATCACCCGTCCAGTAAGTTCTGAGGCCCAAGGGCATGCCCCGGGAGATTCGGCAAACACACCTCAATTGCAAAATTCATCCCAGGTTTGAGAAATATTATTTACTAAGTTAAAAAAAAAAAAGTGCATCTTCCCGTGAAGTCAGTTATCCCTATCAGCATTATTACAACGACTGATATTTTTAGGTGAAGAAAATGGGTACAGAGATGCCATGTGAGCAAGTGGAGGTTGCACAGCCATGCAGGGCTCAGCGGGGAACAGAATCCAGGGCCACCCACTCTTTCCAGAGGGAGGAAGGGGAGCAAGCGGCGGTGTCAGTCCCCAACTTCCCCTTGTCCAGTCCTCTTCCTCCTCCTCCTGCCAGGACCGGCGCTGATAATAATAGTACACGCTTAATGGTGATTAATACTTGCGCGGGGTGGGCCCTGCACTAAGTGGTCTGTATACATCAACCCGCTCCTTTCTCCCACCACCCTCTCTCTGACTCAGGCACAGTTGTCCTCCCCATTTTGCAGATGAAGAAGCTGAGGCACAGAGACTGCATAACTAGCCTAAAGTCACACAGCTGGTAAGGGGCAGGACCAGCCACTCTCTCCTGCCACAAAGGCCCCCTGAGTCTGCCCTGTGGAGGTGCACCCTAGTTTGCGGCCCCAGACGGGAAGAAGGCTCTTACTGCAGCGGGGGACCTCCCTATCACCCTGTCTGCAGGAGCCCAGCCACGGTGATCACCTAGGCATGGAGAACAGGAGGCCCTGAAATGATCCCGAGCACAGGTCCCAGCTGGGAGGAAGACAGACGTGCAACCAGGGCTCAGGCGGCCCCAGGTGCTCAGGCACGGGGACAAGAATCCCTCAGGCGGGATGTGAGTCTGTCAGACCTTTAGCCAAAGACTAGGCAAGAGGGAAGGGGCGGGGCCAGCAGCTGGGAGAGGGGCCCTCCCTGATTCACCCAGATCCAGCTGATCCTGAATCCCACAGAGACGACTCAGCATTGGGTGACGTGCTGGTGAAGAGCATGGGTTCTGTGCCAGGCCGGGTGAGACGGCAGATCTGTCCCTCACCAGCTGGGCAATCTTGGGGCAGTAACTTCCCCTCTCTGTGCCTCACTTCCTCTACCCACAAGACAGCGATTTCGACAATGCCCACAACACAGGGTGCTGGTAGCATAAAACACAAAACACTTGGCATGCAGTCAAGGCTTAATAAAGGCAGCTGCTATTGCTGTTATGTACCCTCATCTACAGGAACAAAGAATAAACTGAAAAGGTACCGTCCGTAAGGCTGAGCAGCTGACGGGAAAGCGCATCCCGAGACTCGAGGCCTGGCTCGAGAAAAATCTTTGGCCCCTGGTCTTAAAACGTCATTCCTGAAGTGGGCTCCATAGCTCCTGATTTTAGGGCCCTTCCTCATCTGAGCACCACTTAATGAGCACCTACTAAGTGCTGCTCATGCACAGGGAAGACCCCAGGGAGATCAATGGACCCACGGCCGGCTCTGGTGGGAAAGGGGGTCCTGCTAAGGGCTAGAAAGAGCGGCATCAGCCCCCAGACAGAGGGCAGGGTGGGGCACACCCGAGGGACCACCTGTAGTGGGGAGTTGGGAGATGATCCTGATCACAGGTCCTAGCTGGGAGGAAGATAGATGTGCAACCAGGGCTCAGGCGGCCCCAGGTGCACACACACACAGGGACAAGAATCCCTCAGCCATTTTAAAGACAGCTAGGCAGGAGCCTACCTGTCCCAACAGCATGAAACTAGTGGCCTCTCCTGCTACCCACGGGTCCCTGGACTGTAGTCATCATAGCAGAAGCACTGGCTACGGCTGGAGGGAGGGGACACGCAGCCTATTCCAGACTCTCACCCTAAGAGGAGCTGAGTCAATACTCTGCACTATTGGCTCACGAAGAATTTCATGGGTCAATACGACCGTGTTTGCTTCCTGTTTCATAGATTCCTGCCTTTTTAAAATTCTCAATGATCTTTTTAACAAATAAAAATGGGCCTGCCAATCCCTTCAGTCTTCCCTGTTGAATACCCAAAGCTAAAGTGCCTTCGAAACAGGCTATCAATTGGCCTCCGGGCCCAGCATTGGCCTTACCTCTCAGGTCCTACGGGGGATTCTCATTTCCATTAAACACTGAGTAATCTGCAATGTCCAACCTGATTTCTTCTCTGACCTAAGAGTGATGTAGAAGGGTTCTCTCGGGTTAGCTTTCTATGTGAGGAGCTTGTAGAGGTTAAATTTTAACCCGTCTCCCTGTTTTCTGAATGAGGCCTGGAAGAGCCCTACGTTGGAAATCTAGGAGCTTTTTGTTTGTTTGTTTGTTTGTTTACACATTTGCTCATTTGTTGTCTGAGATCAAGTTAAGCATGGATTTCAATGAGGCCATCTTAAAGCATCCAGAGAGCAGTCTTTATAAGGACGACGCCCCTAGAGCACAGGCGCACACGCGCACACGCGTACACACACGTGCACGCACACACACACACCCCCTTGGTAAAAAGTCCCAAGGAATACTTACAATCATAATGTTTAGTAAACAAACAATCAAGCTGCAGGGGGGACCTTACAACCAGAATCCAGGGTCCAGCGCCTCACGTCTAGGAATCCCAGACCCTGGGCTCAGAACCCAGGGTGGCACTGCGGCTCAGCAGCCCTGTTTTAAAAACTAAAACGAAGCGTCCCGAGACAGCGTCAAATATAGCAGATTTTGGCTGCCACTGGGTCTCGAGGCCACTAGCCCTTCCAGCACATAATCCAAACTTCATCCAAAAGAAATACTGCGACTGCCGCCAGCCGCCTTCTCCGGTGACAGCCGGAGTCTGCTCACTGCTCAGGGCAGAGCCCAAGGACAGGCGCCCGACAGGGCCAGACTTCAGTGCTGGCCAGGCGGGTGGCCGGGGGGCCGTGCTGATGTGACTCTGTGACAGGCTCCAGAAGGACCGTGAAGTCCCTTTCCCAGCCAGTGCCAAGAGAACCTGGAAGCCAAGGGGCTCCTAGAGCCTCCTGACCTCCTGCTCCTGGGGCTGTTGGTGGCTGGGCCCGCAGAGGTGGGGCGGCAAGTGGAGAAGGGCCACGTCAGAGCCAGACGCAGGACCCTGTGTGCTAAGCGGTGCTGACAAGGTGCAGGAAGGCAGCTCCTCAGGGGTCTCCTGCGCTCACACTGTGGCCCTGCACGCAACGTCCACAGTCCCCCAGGGGACATCTCAGCCCAGCGTCTGGATGTAGAATGACGCATGCACCGAGGGCGTGAGGGCCGAGCGGGGCTGGGAGGCTGTGTTCATCTGCTTCCCAGCAAGAAAACCAGAGGAGCCGGAGATAAACAGACGTCAATCAAACCAGGAAGTGACAGGGACTGGGGGGGAGCCTCATTCTGCCAGCCCTGTTTTGTGCATCAAGATAAGAGCCCTTTGGACAAGATGGCTCTGGTTATGAGACATCAGAGGACGGCACGGTTCCCAAAGGCAACGAGAGCAGTTACCATCGGGCAGCTCCTGGCATCCTCCAAGAAACCGAAATGGAGGAACAGCCATCCACCCGGGAACGCGTCCCGGGTCCGGGGATTCTCCCATTTGCCAGACAGAAGACAGCGTCCCCAAGCTCCCCGCCCTAGCAGGAAAGGTGAGGCTCCCAACTGCAAATGCAACTGCCCCATCAACGGCTGAAAACCAGGGTCAAAACACTCCTGCTCCCGTGGGGAAGCCCAGCAGAAGTGTGTGCCACAGGTCACCAACAGACACGCACAGGAGTGGCCACCGCGACGCTACGCAGGGTGGCCCCAAACCGGGAAATTCCACGTGTGCCCAGAGCAGGATCGAGATGTCCACTGTGCTGCCTCCCAGCGGGACAGCAGTGCCCGGGGACAGTCCCACAGTCCCAGGACCCCTGCAGACACCAGGCCAGCACACTTTCCTAGAAAGTCTGGAGAGTGCGTGTTTTAAGTTCCGCAGGCCAGTCTCCGGCTCCACTGAGCCACGGTGGCGCCAAACGAGTCACGGCCAGCCTGGAAGGGCACCCACGGGACAGCGTTCCAATAAAGCTTTATTGGTAGACACAAATGTCATTTTCACATGTCATGAAAAACTCTTTTTTTTTTTGGCCCAACCATTTACAAATGCAAAATCTGCTCTGAGCTCACAGGTCTTATGGAAGCAGCTGGCGGGTGAGGCCCAGGGGCTGTGGCCTACTGAGCTCGGGAACAGATGACTCTCATGGACACGGCCTTAAGCCGGGATGAGACTGAGGGATTCTGTTCCCAAACGGAGACACAAAATAACCAGTGGGGGTCAGAAGTCAGGACAGGGGTCGCCCTTGGAGGCTCAGGGACAGAAGTGGCCATCAATTCCGATGGCTGGTGATGCACGGGGCAATGCATCTGGGGGCTAGCTCCCCAGAGGTCTCCTGCCTTTGGGAACGGCTCCGAACGTCCAGCGTAGCTCGGCTGCCTGGCTCAGAACGACAGTGTCCTTTAGGGGTTAACACGGTCATTCATCATGGCTAGTTCCACGTCCGCCATGTAGGGGACCAGGGTACGGATATTCAACAGAAAGTGAACGCACGGCGGTAAGTCCAAAGGGTACAGCAGAGGAGCCCCAGACCCAGTCACAGAAGCTGTGCTGGGGACAATCAGTTTCCAGAACTGTAGGAGCAACACAGATGGCCACTGAGACCACTGAGCAGGCCCATGATGGGGACTTCCACTCAAGCGGAGCCAGAGCACAGTCCCTCCTAATGTCTAACTTCAACCCCTCCCACTTGAACTTTAGAACAAGGCAGCACAGCTGTTTACCAGAAGAGCCAAAGATCTCCCAGCCGTCTAAGCATCGGTGCTTCCCAAACCTTAGCCATTCTGGACGTCCCAGATGGTCATTCACCAAACCAAGCTGGGATCCAGGTTAGAATCCGGGTTGGCACTTGGCTCTACAACTTCAGCATCTTCACTTTGTTAACTAACTTCTTTTTGCTTCAACGCCACTTTTCCCACAGGCTAAGCAATGTGTCATTTTGATGGAATGGCTACTACGCTTATGTATTTCCCCTAATACACATTTAAAGGAATACACTGCTATCAACAATCTTTTAAGATGGTCACTCCTGACGCGAAGGCAGGAGGCACCTGGGATCTTGTCAGTGCTCTTTCCTGCTCTGGCTGTGGGTTCCTGGGGTGTGACCAGTTTGTCAAACCTTACCAAGCTGTACACCTGGGAAAATGTGCGTAGAATACTTTTTGGCTAAAACAACAACAACACACACATAAAAGCAGGTAAGCTGGGCACAGTGGCACATACCTGTAATGCCAGCGACTCAGTGGGCTGAGACAGGAGGATTGCCAAGTTGGAGGCCAGCCCAGGAAACTTAACCCTGTCTCAAAATAAAATCATCGAAAGAAAAACAGAAAATGTCAATGTTAGCCAGGCGTGGTGGCGCACGCCGGTCATCCCAGCGGCTTGGGAGGCTGAGGCAGGAGGATTGCAAGTTCAAAGCCAGCCTCAGCAACTTAGCAAGGCCCTAAGCACCTTAAGGAAACCCTGTCTTAAAAGTAAAAAATAAGAAGGGTTGGGGATGTTGCTCAGTGGTTAGAGTTGCTGGGTTCAATCCCTGGTACCAAAAAAAAGAAAGAAAGGCAGTTGAAAGAACATATACAAGATTTAGGAACTAAATGAATTTTGTACCCGTATGAAATACATGAATAGAGACTATAAAACGCGTTAGATTGAGGACCCTTGCCCAGGTCACCCCTGTAATCAGTGCCACACTGAGATCAGTGTCCACGCTGCGTTTGGGATCCGTAGAGCTCGTCTGTAACGACTCTGGCAAAAGCCAGCCGTCCAAAGAAGTCCTCACCCCCAATAATATATGAAATAAGTCCAAAGTAAGTAAAGAAAGGAAGAAAGATAACATCTCCCCGTCCAAAATCAACCCTCAACCACGGCCTCTAATTTTCTCTCGGGACCTCAGCTGCTGCCATCACGTGCTGCAAACAAGTCAGTCCGTCCACTGGGTCCTCCCCAGGAGAGCAGACGCACTCCTGTGCTCCCCTATTTCACACCGAGCTGGGCACACAGTGGCCCGTGACCCACGTGTGCTGACTCCACAGGCGGGTGCAGGAGTGGGGGGCAGGGGGACAAAGGTCCCAGCCCTGACCGTCTTCTTTTTTAAGAATGAGTCCCCTCTTGCGGTTCTCTGGGGCTTTCTGAGCGTCCACGCACTTTCCCATCCGCTTATCAAATTGAACCCTCCAGACCCACAGCGGGAGGTGGGCTTATCAGCCTTGTCTGGCCACAAAGACACAAAGAGCTGAACTCACAGATCATCCTTGACGGGGCTAGGATCAGAGTCAACGTGTTCTGGAATGTTCTACGGGTCCCCCTGCCCTTATCTCCAATGACTCCCAGCTTCCCTGGGCACAGCTCCTCGGGGTGCAAGGGCATGGGCAAACCTTGGGGGGAGGATGACGTAAGCCACCCTGACCCCCACGCTCCCCACCAAGGGGAACCCGGCTGAGCACACGCAGGATCGCGGGGCTGCACTCTTGTCCAGGAGGTGCGCCCTTCGATGGCCTGATGCCGTGAGAATTTGCATATTCTGGGTGTCCCCCAGGGCAAGGAGGAAGCGGAGGAATCCTCCACCAGGCCCAGGGAGGGCCACCGCAGCTAGGGAGAATCAATGCTACGAATATGGCACAAGGGGACAGCTGACAGGTGACCACAGGTATTTTTGGCTCTTCCCAGTGACAAGAGAGGTCTTCCAAACAGGCTGCAAGCTCAGCAGCCCAGAGGGGCCAGTCCCGTGTCACAAGTGCCCGGGGACCTTGCAGGAGGTGGAGGTGGGTCTGGGGGACTGGACGGTCTGGGGTGCGACTCTTCCCAGCATGGCCATTAGACTCCAAGCAGGGACGAGGACCCAGGACTGGCACATCTCAGGACTTCTACCCGTCCCTGCATTTCTGTGCTTGGTGGTTCTGACACTGTGCATGGGCAGATCCAAGGCCCCTCCTGCAAGCGTCTCCCTGGTGTGGTCACCAGGAGGCAGAGCAGATAAGGAGGGTGGGCCCAGTGACACCTGGTCACAGAGTCCTGTGAGTCGGTGCCTTCCTGGGCCCCAAGCTGCAGATGAGGAAGCAGAGACAGGAAGTGGCGTGCCAGGTCCAGCAGACGCTGCCAGGGCCCGCCCCGCCCCGAACCCCACAGGCAGCCTCTGGGCCTCCGCCTGGCACTGCCCCACATCTCCCGGCTTGTCCCTTCAGATGTAAGATGAAGACCTTGGACCCCAGGAGCAGGGTGGTCCAGGCCTCAGGAATGCCAGTTCTGGGGTGACGGGGACCTGTCACCTTCATGAGCCCTGGCCCATGCTATTTCTCTCTCCCACCTTTCCAGAGGAAACCTTCCTCTGGGGTCCACAAAGCCACCATGGGAAAAGGGGATCAGCAGCAAGAACTGGGCAGACATGTGAGAGGAACCTCAACTGTGACGGGCACCTAGAAGTGCACCCCGAATCCTTGCCTCCAGGAGGGCTGGAGGGACGCGCTTCCTGTTCACCAAGGTGGTCCCTGTGCTGGGCCTGGGGCCTGGCCCACTCTGTTGGAGTGGAGGATGGGTGGGTGGGTAGACGGATGGACGGGTGGATGGATAGACGGTGGATGGATGGACGGATGAATGGATGAGTGGATGGGTGGATGGTAGATGGTGGGTGGATGACAGATGGACAGACAGATGGATATATTCATGCAGGCATGAACGGATGCAGGGTGGGCCGAGGTGAAGCTAGGCTGAGACATTATTGACTGAGTTGGGCAAAGACTTAAGAAAACAGCCATCAGAGTCACCACGGAACCCCAACTCCTACTCCAGCCACTTCTTGGAAGTTTAACTTTTATGCAATCTATTGTCTTGGCTCTTATTATTTTCAATAAAACAGGTGACAGGAGAGAGTAGCAGCCTTTCACTTGGGGGTTGCTGTATCCAGCGAGGCTTGGTCCTCCTAGTCTCCCCCCCCCCCCCGCACGTGGCTGGTGCCAGGCAAACATTCAGCGAAGGAAACCGCCCTCCCCCGCTCACTGTTATCACAGTCACCACCTGAACGTCTGCTCCCCTGGGTGGGGAGCCCTGGTGTCAACCTCTCGGTCCCCTACTCTACTCCTTCAGGCTGCAGGAGGGCCACACACCCGTCTCTGCTTCCCGGGCAGGCCTGCGGCCTGGGAGAGAGGCACAGCAGCTCACAGGACCCCGTCACCATCCGCAGACACGTCAGCCTGGATCAGATGCTCCACTAAGCCAGCCAGTCACCTGGCGGGGACAAACCAGGTCTCAGAGGACACAAGCCCATTTCATCGCTCTCAGGGGACCCTGAATTCAGAGACCATCTCCCCCGAAGGGCTGGAATGGGTCCCTCCTCCAAGTATCCAGCTGGCTCCACTCTCTGATGACTGATAAAGCTGGTTTCCCTGTTTGAGAGAAGGTGACAACCACCCTCCTCTGTGACATCTCGGGCTTCCCTGGGGGAGGGGCCACCTAACCACAGGCATCGCAGGGGCACAACCCGGTGAGCGTCTGCGGGCAAACGGACGGCTTCTGCTCAGGCGGAAGGAAGTGCTCACCAGATCCCAACTGCGCCTTCCCCGAGATAGATGTCACTGCCCCGTCCCTGTCACCCCAGCTGTCAGGGACAGGTCTCGTGGGCTCCTGTAGAGATAACCACAGAGCAGCTGACCCGAAGGGGGGGGCAGCAGGAACAGCAGTGGGGACCGACCCCCCACTGGCCAGCGGGCCCTGCACAGCCCCTTCCTGCCCCGCCCGCCTGCCGAGAGCCGAATCCCAACCTGCTTCCTCGGGCCAACTCCTCGGCCAACTCCTCGTTCAGGTTCAATTCTTCCCGGGCATGCTTCCTGCCTCCTGGACTACAGGAGACACTTTCTTTTCTAGAACCATAAAACTCTGCCTTGAAATCAGGAGATCTGTGTCAAAGGACACAAAGTAGCAAGTCCAGAGTCTAACCTACAACAAGACGCCTAGCCTGGCGGTCCTCGGTTACTGGACTCGGGATTTGTGCTCAATGATTAGATTTTAGGTGCTCTTGCCCCCTCCCCAAAGAATGGGTGACTCTGTGACATGATGGATATGCTCCTGTGCTTAACTACAGTAATTGTGTGTGTTACCTTCAGTAAAGGCAATAAGATTCTTAAAAACTAAGATCCCATCCTTGGGGTTGGGCTTTTTGAAGGAATCAACATGCGCTCTGGGATTCCAAGCCACACGCCTTCACGAGATGCTGAGAAGACGGAGGATGCAGAGCCCTTAGGAACGCAGACTGCATGGGTTCAGATCCTGCTCTGCCACGGAAGACGGTGCACCCTGGGGAAAGTCCCTTCGCCGCCCCGTGCCCTAGCTTCCTCTCTGTAGCAGGAGGTTTCAAGGAGTTAATGTTTGCACACATCCACAACAGGGCCTGGTCACGGTCAGCCCCATGACCGCTGGCTGCTGCAAGTATAATCCTATAACTGGAGAAGTTAATGTGAAGAGTGAAAAAATGGGTTTTACTGCTATCGTGGCCCATCGGTTTGCATCATTATTTAGGGGGCGGATTCGAAGCAAACAGTGCATATGCTGCTTTTCTAGGGTTGGCACATTTTTAGGAATCTGCAGTCAGAAGTGAGAAGAGTGGTATAGTGATTTTTAGAAAAAAGATACAGTTGCATTGAGGGTTTATCCAAGAACTGTGCAGAGAGGGAACTCAGAACTCTGCGTGGCATTGGGAAGGAGGCAGAGCTGGGTGTGGCTCCCAGTTCTGCTAGTCCCCTACTTTGGGATCTTAATGAACAAGCAGCTTTCCATCTCTGAACCTCGGTCTCTTCATCTGTGATATGGGGACAGCAACAGCCCTATCCCATAGAGCTCGGGGGGATTCAGCGAGACAGTGAGATAATGTCCACAAAGCTCCCTTCTATTTCTGCCACACAATCAGCAATCCTAAGACCAGAGATTTCTAGTTAGGGGTTCTTAGACACAATTTGGTATAAGTTGGGTAACAGCCTCTTCCTTCCTGGAGATAGATAGGTAGGTCTGTTTTGGGGGAGCATTGAATAAAATAATGTATGCAGTCCACCAGAATTATGCCTGGCATGCAGCTGGTGCTCAATAAATGTTGGTATTCTTTGTCCTGCCACAGTCCATCCTGCTTCAAGGCTTGCACATGCAGAAGGAGCTAGATGCATTCAATGGCCTGGCATTCACTTAATCCCTCCTTTGTGTGGGAAAATGAATAATCACACACAAAAATGCTCATTTCCAAATGTACCAAGAATTTCCTGTCAAGAACAGCAGCTCACACTGGACCATTTAGCATGTGCCAGGCCCAAATCAGTTCACCCATATTTTATTGGAATCCATCCTCACACAACCCACGGAGGTGGCCTCGGTGGCCTATTGACGGAGAAGAGTGACTTGTCCGTGGCTGGAGGTAGAAGGGCACAGAGCTAGAATTGGAACCCAGGTGCAGTGTGCCACCGGGCACCACACAAGGCCTCTTTCATTTGTGCTGGAATCGGTCACATATGCCCTGTGACTTTTTCCTCTGTTCCCACCCCCCCTCCCTTTGAATTTGGGTTTTGTTGGGGTTGAGTTTGTTACTATTTATTGTCTTCAAAGCATTTTCTCTGTCTCTGGTAGATGGGGAATCGGGGGTCACGAGAAATGGGGAGATGCAGAGGAAGAAGGGAGAGGGATTGGCAAGTGACCACCACAAAGCAGCATTAACCAAGAGCCAGGGCCAGGTCTGCCCTCGTCCTGCACAGACCCATTGGGGTGCATTTCCGTCTTCCTTCCTAGGGGCCAGTGGCCCCACTGACTGTAAATAGCTCTAGCTGGGGAGGTGAAATCTGGCCACAGAGACCCCAGGGGATGTTTTTCTCTTCTGGGCACACACGTGCACACAATGATGTCAACTCGGCTCTACCCAAGCCACCCAATTTCTCTTTCAACGAGGACCAATGACCAAAGTTGGACCCTCCCCAGGAAGCAAGAATTTATGCCTCAGCTGGCTTCCTGTCTGCAAAGCAGCAAGCTCTTCTCCACCCAACCTTCTGGAAGATAAAAACCAACCGGTGTAGAGAGTCTAAACGTGACAGTAGGAAGAAAGCGGGAAAGAGACACACACGCGTGCGTGCACAGATAGAGGGATATGCTCACTACACGCACGACCCTCGTCCAAAAACCTGAGATCTGAATGCTCTCAAATCCAGAACTTTTTAAAGTGCCAACACGACCCCACAAGGGGAAAATTCTAAGCCTGCCCTCATGTGACCTGTCACAGTTGAGACACAGGCACACTAAAAATACCACATTAAATTACCTTCAGGCTCTGTGCACAAAGGACACGTGCAAAGTAAGTGAATTCTGTGCTTCGTAAGTTAATTCTGTGCTTCGTCTGAGGTCCCATCCCCAAGGTATCTCACTATGTGTATGTAAATATTCTCAAATTTAAAAATCCACCATTGCAAACACTTCTTGGTCCCAAGCATTTCAAATAAGGAACACTCAACCTACACCCTGTTCTGTTATATCATATTTTATATCATATTGTGTATGTATATATGTTGATAATAATCCCCACTTTATTTCCTTTAACATTTTCTAGTCTACGATTAAGCAGATGGGAACCTTTGCAGTAAGATAAATTGGTCCAATGATACACATTTCTGTATACAAAGTGTAATGCATTGCTCCGACAAAACAAAACTCCATTGAGAGCAAGAAATAAAAAAAAAGAAAAAAAAATTAGTAAAATACCCTCTGTCCTCTTGGTCCCAAAACATTTGGACAGAAAGAAAAGCTACGCCTCCAAGCCTGCTGGAAGCCTGCTGGAAGCCGGGGCGGTCTGGATGCTGTGAACCAGCTTTCAAAGTCACTGCCACTGTCTGCAAAAGCCCTCTGAGTTATCTGAGTAATGCGAAGTATGAGGAATTTCTGCCGAAAAACCAACATTTCAAAAGAGTCAGTTAAAAAAAGAAAGAAAGAAATCAAACTTGGAGAGTGCAGTGTGTCTATGTGTGTGTGGAGGAGGGAAAAAGAAACACAAAAAAATTAGATTTCTTAAGTGAAACTTAGTAGCAGTTTATCCAAGGGCACAAAGAGTAAACTGTGAGGTCTTCCAGGGATTCACCAAGGGAAAGAAAAGAAACATTCTTTACATTAACACGTGACTCTCTTTCATCTTCTCCACAATGCTTGCGAGACTGGAGCTGATCTTTCTGACAGCACCCCACTGGCCCGGGTATATCCCCTCCCCATATAACGAAGCCTGCTGTTTTTAAATTCTGAGATGACAATAAAATCCACAGCTTCCTGGAGACCCAGGGAAAAACCAGGGCCACGGCCGCCACCAAATAGCTGCAATCGGCACGATCATTCTAACAGGCGAGAGGCTGAGCGGAAAGCGGACGCTTGCACATCTTTGATGGACATGCCCATCTCACCACTGTCCCTGTGCCCTCTGACTCTGTCTCCTTGCAAAACTGGATGCTCCTTCCCGGCTTCAGAAATGCACCAAAAATAATAATAATAATAATACAATCAGCTCTTTCCAGAGATTGACAGCTCCCTGCGCCTGCAAAGCACACACATGCGGAGCGGGCAAGAGCAGCAGGGTCTGTTTTAGAAAAATGCTCCATGCACAAGGCCTGCCCGACACTCTGCGACACACCCACCCCAGGCCACGGATCGGATCCCCTCTCCATGCAAGAGCCAACGCTGTCTACCCCACCCCACCCCCACCAGACACGGAGCACAGAGGAACACCCCTGCCCAAGCGCTGCTTCTGTGGCGCTTTACAGGAGTCATCTGGAAAAATCACAGCAATTTTTAAATTTTTTTTTTTTTTTTTAATATCCTGCTCCCAGTTGTCCCTCCAAAACACCATGCTGGCAACCCACCCCCACCCCCACCCCAGCAGGGTCTGGAAACAAACCGCGGGTTGCAAGGGCCTCTGTGGCTTGCAAATCGGTCTGGTCCTCTCCTTGCCTGCAACCCAAGCACCAGCTATGCTGGACTTCGGGAACAGCCTGCCCCCTTCTGGTCTCCTTGGTCCAGGGGAAGGGCAGGGGCTGGGTGGGCACAGCTACAAGGGGCCAGAGCCCAGGCTCCAGCCAGAATGTATGCCTATGCGCTGTGACTTCAAGCTCTAGAAGCCCACAGGGATAGATGCAGAAAGGGAGGAAGACAAGAGAGAGGGGAACATATAAATTAAAACACAAGCCCAGGATCGCCAACGGCACGCAGCATGGTAGCCAACTATCAGGAAGGGAAGAGTGAAAAAGAAAAAGAAAATACTTCTATCAGAAGGTGAAGACTGAGGCGTTGGGAGCTGCAAACGAGGGGACAGGAACTTGCAGAAAAAATGAAGCCAAGCAACTCCACAGTTGCACCTGGAATTCCAAAAGGAATTTTCAAAAGAAACTGGTATGCTCCCCACCCCCACCACCACCTTGCCCACTGCAAACCATCTGTGGCTAAGCTGGCACTTAAGAGAGCAGGGACACTAACCTGAACCCACAAGGAGTGGTCATGGAGGATGCTCAGGTCATCAGGGCCCTGAGAACAAGTCAGCCAGCCATCTCTCCCCCCTCATTTGTTTCAACAGGTGGTATCTGCACCCCAAAGGTATCTCCTGAACCCCAGGTGCAAAGGGTACAGTCAGTCCCACCTCCCCCACCCCAGGACCACCCTACTTGTAGAACACTGGGCCAGCAGGACGTGCTCCTGAACCCTCCTGCCCCCTCCCGGGAGGGCTCGGAATCCAGAGAGAACATCTAATTGTGTTTCTGCCTGAACACATTACTTTCAGTTCCAGGAGTTCAAAGGCAGCGCCTCTGAGTCCCCTCCCCTGTAAATAAGAGGCTGCAGGACATGGGAACATTCCGGTTCTCCGTCAGCAATTTCACTCCACTCTCTCCTCCTCACAAGTGAGGGGAAGACTTCTCCCTGCAACCCACAGGGCAGGGAGAAATACCTCACATCACATCTTGGGGCTGGCTCAGCCCGCAGGCACAAAGAGCCACACTCTGGCACGGAGGGCTGGTCAACTCCAAAGAAGTTTGGCAGACCCGAAGGCACAGAAGGCGCTGTGTGCAGAGGCAGACTTGGGTGAGGGCTCCCAA
The DNA here is from genome assembly GCF_047511675.1 of Marmota flaviventris. Taxonomy (NCBI): domain Eukaryota; kingdom Metazoa; phylum Chordata; class Mammalia; order Rodentia; family Sciuridae; genus Marmota; species Marmota flaviventris. The sequence goes on along the minus strand of NC_092516.1, from coordinate 12,323,439 downwards.
CAGGAGAAACCACGAAAGACAAGCGTTCCATCCCTACAGACCCTGGGCCCCCCTTCCCTCACCGTGTCTAACATCCTTAAGGGACTAAGCAAATCCCTGCAGGCAAGTGGCATGATGACACAGACACAACCCATCCCCATCCGTGTGCCTTAAGACAGAAGATCACACCCATGCAAAGCGTGGACCCTGCCCAGAGTTGAAGCCTGCGGACCTCCAGCCCCCATCTCAGTGGGCTCAGCAAGGAGCCTTCAGAATGTGTGAAAGGGACCCCTGGAGAAGTTGGGGACAGGGTAGGACAAGGCAGTTCCCCACCGGGCCAACCAGATGGCCCCACAAGATCCGTGAAAGACAGTTTCAGAGCCCTGACTGCTCACACCCAACAAGGGCAAAGGACCCACAGAGGTAGGTGCCCGAACAGTGGGCTGACAGGCAGCCGGTGAAGGGACGCACAGCACCGAGAGAGAGGCAATCGGCTAGAAGAGGCCATGCCCCGAAGCTGCAGACGGGGAGGAGGTCAAGTCAGAGAGGGCACAGGAGATGGCAAGGTGAGAGGGAGAGAAGGTGGAGCCCGGATGCTGAGACATCCAAACGGGGAAACGAGAGGCTCAAAGTAAGACCGGGACCTCAGACTTAGTACAGAGTACCGATTGAGGGACACGGTCAGGGACTTGGGACACCCATCCCTGAGCCTTTCTCAAGCCAGGGCACAGGAGGGCTCCGCTGTCTGCGCCCAACTCGCCGGAGACCGAGGAGGCAGCTGCTAGAACCACCCCTCAACAGCGGAGGACGCCGGGCACGATCCGCGCACTCGGGCGGGGAGCGAGGCACCAACACCTACAGGCAGAGAGCAAGTCGGGCGCCCGGCAAGAGTGACGAGGAACAGGAACCCGGCCAGCCTCCGGGAGCCCTCAGAGCGCCTCCTCCGGAGATAACTTCCCCAGACCCCAAGGGGGCAGTCCTCAGACTCGGACGGGGCAGCGCACGACCCCCCGAGCCCGCCCGGGGAGAGAGGGCTGCGGGCGGGCGTGCGCTGCCGCCGGCCGCGGCTCGGGCTGGGGGGCGTGGGGCCGGCTGCCTCCCTCCCTCCCCGCAGGGCGCCAGCCCAAAGGGCATCTTACCGGCTGCGCCCGGCCGGCCCCGCGGCTGGCCGGCTGCTGCGCGCGGGCTTCTCCGGGGCCGCCTCCCCGCGCCCGCGCCGGGGGCCCCCGTCCTCCTCCTCGTCCTCCTCCTCCGCCGCCGCCGCCGCCGCCTCCTCCCCGGGCTGCAGCCGGCTCGGCGGGCAGGTCCCGGCGCTCGCGGCGCGGGGCCGGGGCCGGGGGCGGCAGCTCGTGGCCGCCGGCCGCTGCGCCCCCGCGGCGCTCGCCGGCCCCGGAGTCGAGGCTGCTGAAATTCCACACGACCAGCGTCTGCAGCAGCAGCACCGTGAGCGCCGCGAGCAGCGCCGAGTGCGAGCGCCGGGCCAGCCTCCGGGCGCACGGCGCCGCCACCATCTTCGGAGCGCGGCGGGCGAGCGAGCGAGCGGGCGCGGGGACCCCGGCGCGCTCCGGCCGCCCCCGCGCTCCCCGCGGCTCCGCGGCCCCGGCTGCCGCTCGGGCTCCCGATCGGCCCCGCCGCCGCCTCGGCTCGCCGCTGCTCCGCCGCCGCCGCCGCCGCCTCCTCCTCCGCCGCGGCGCGGAGTTTTCAGACGGGCAGGGACCCGGACGTCACCAGGAGGAGGGGAGGGCGGGAGGCGGGAGCCGGGAGGCCGCGGAGGGGCGCGGGCGCGCGCGGGGACGGGGCGCGCGGGGAGGGGGCGCGGGCCCGCGCGGCTCCCGCTCCCCACAGCCCGGGCCCCGGCCGGGGGCGCGGGGGAAGGGGCCGGGGGCCGCGGGCCGCGCGAGGGCGGGGCCGGGGGCGGGGCCGAGGGCGGAGACAGGAGGAGGGCGGGCCGGGAAGGGGCGGGGGCGGCCGGGGCAGACGGACACCCCCAGGACGTGGGGGCGGGGAAGGGGCCGTTCCCGCCGCGGAGAGAAAGCCCGGGCAGGGAGACGGGGTCGCCTGGGGCTGACGGTGGGTCCGCCCCGGCTCAGGGGTGGTCGGCCAGAGAGGGGTCCCGAGAGCCTGAGTTCCAAGTGGGAGCACGAGGAGCGGAGGGTGCGGGAGCCACCCGCCGGGATCTCTGGGTCCCAGGTCGTCTGCAGGCGCAGAGACGCCATGGGCAGTTGGGGGAGTGTCTAAGCCTGGGAAGGGTCCCCGATTGCGCGACCCCTGGGTCCCGGCTGGTAGGAGAGGGGAGGAAGGAGGCTCTGAATGAGCCTCGGAGTTGATCACCACGAGCGCCCCGAGTGACTCCTGAGTCACCCCTCCCCCTCCAGTGCCAACGACGTACTAAGTGCTCACTGAGTCACTTCTCTCTCTGGTCCCCAGCGACTCACAAACCAAGGACTACGAATCCAGTTGGCAACCAAGTGCTTTAGTGGCCAAAGGAGTTTCCCAACCATCACAGGCTGCAAGCCCAGAAGTCTGGCCCTGGAGCCGCCACCCGAGCCCTTCTCCCCGTCCACCCGGAAGCCGGCCTTGCTGTCTGCACGGGGTCAGGTCCTGCAGGAACAAGGCTTACTGTGTGAAGACTTCTTCCCCATCCTGGCTGATCTGCCCGGTGACCTTGAGCCACCAGGCCTCCCCCCTGGCCCTGAGATTCGCGCTCTGCTGGGTGAGGGCTTAGATCCCTGCCTTCTCTGACTCAGTGTTTCCAACCCGTTCCCTCCTTTGTCCCCTTGCCCAGGTTTTGTGCTCAGCCGAGCCCAGTGGTGAGCACATGGGATGGGGTTGGCCTCTGGTGTGGGACTGAGCCTTCGGAGAATCCAGTAGCTGAGCAAATCCTCAGTTTGTGAGTCAGGACTTGGAGTGAAGGCTTTGCATCTTGTCGGCTGTACTTTTAATCCGTCCTAATTTTTTAAAAAGTGGATTATAAAGAGAATAGATCCAGAGGATGAGGCAAGACGCAGAAAGAGCATCGGTGAGCAGTGACCTCGCCTCCACAGTGATCCAAAGGTGAATAAGGCTTGATCTCACCAGCACAGTGCTTGGGGGCCATGTGGTTACCCAACCTGCTTCCTTCAACTAGTAGAGATTGTAAACTCCCAACCAGAGCCAGCCTCAGGAGTGGCCAGGCGCATGGACAAGCATGAGGCCTTCCCAAAAGGCTCAGCACACCTAACCAGGAATGAAGAACAGGGGCAGGCCAGTCCCCTGCCATCTGCATATGGTTTCAAGTAATAAAACATCTATGTTGTCTTAAAAATAGACTTGTGGATCGTGTGACTGAACATTCCAGAGTAAAGACTTCAGGTGAGGCTTGATCCAGCAGCTCAGAACTATCACCTAGGAATCTTTTTCTGTCCATCTCACCTCTCTGCCTTCCACAGGGTCTACCTACTTCATTTGGGGGCATTATAAGATGCCTGAGCTCAGTTGCTGAGAACTACTTTTATCCTGTGAAGTCTAGCCTTGGGAAAAAAGCATCCATATTTCCCAGGATTCTCCTCTCTGATTGATCCGTTTTAAGGTCCTAGGCCCCCCCTGACCAATCCTAGTGGCCAGGAAGATGGAATGTGCTGGACAGCTTGGCCAAAATCCCATGCTTCCTCTCTGGCAGTGGGGTGACACCAGTGTCCCTGAAACTACCTTCATGCTTTATGGGGATCAAGTCCTGATGGGAGGTTGCACGTGGCCGGGAGGTTGACCCCCATGGGGCTACACAACTTGGACAAGTCACCACCCCTCCCAGTTTCTCTATTGCCAAGTGAGTGGTTGGATGAGCCGTTCCCCCAAACTCGCCATGTCACCAGACCTCTCCTCTGTGTGTCTAACCCAAGCTTTCCAACCCAGCGGAGGGGCCCTGAGGGTCACTGCACCGCTGCCCTCCGGCCTGTCTGGGTTTCGAGGGCTCCACTGTGCTTCCCCCCCAAGCACCAACCCCCCGTGCCTGCCTTCCTCCAGGGACCCGCTGAACCGCAGTCCTTGGGGCCGCGACTGATTCAGCTCCCTGGGGGCTCCGGGCTTCAGGACTGAGGTGAAGGATCGGGGCCTCAAGTCCCTGGAGAAAGAGAGTTGTTTGTTTATCTTGACTCATAAAAAGCCACACAAGAAGGAGGTTTAGAAGCTCCGGGCAGGTTATGGACGCCATAAACGGCTGATGTGATATTTTTAGGATGAAAAATTGCCCAAGATGGAGGAGAAGCAAGTCAAGCTCCTAAGGGCACCAGGGCCCTCTCCCTCTCCCTCTCCCCAGAAAAACCGCCTTAGACATTGTCAGGAAGACAAAGAGGTGGCTTGGGGTGGGGAGAGGGGTGAGTCCAGGCGTGTCTAGGATGCCCATCTCAGCACAAGGAGACCCAGCTGGTTTGGGTAGTGCTGGGACCTCTGGGAGCAGTGGTGGCCTCCCGGGTTCACTAAGCCAAGAGGAGCAGGAGCAGCCATTTTGTGCTAGGAGGGGCCCTGCCTGCAGCTTTCACAGTAGGGAAGGGGAGACCGGGAGGCAAGGACAAGACAGAGCCCAGGACCGCCTGAGACTGGAGTTCCTGGGACTTATCCAAGTTCATTTAGCCACTCAGCAAAGGCTAAATGAACCTATTTAAGTGCCAGGCCTCAAAACATAGGCATGAAGAGGATTCCCCCAGGAACTTTTTAAATACAGTCCCTGTGCTCACTTGGCAGGAAACCAGAGCCCTCAAGACATTCCTGCTGATTTGTGGGGTTCCCTTCCCATCCCAAACCCTAACTTGTTCCGTTCTCTAAGTGAAGGAAGAGTAAACCATGATCCTATAGGGCTGGGCTGTTGGATGGGCCCGGCCCTGAGCTGGGGGTATGGGGGAACCGGAGGAGGGGTCTTTATCCCTAGGAGTGCCCAACAGGTGAGGAGATGTGACAGCAATAGCAGGCCCAGGCCCCACTCCCTGCTCAGCCTCTTTGCACCTCAGACTTTCATTGTTATCACCTCCTCGATGCCTCGTCTGTAAGATGGGCCCCGCAATAACGGGGCCTTGGTTGTAAGGATTAAATGAGATAACTCGTTCTCTCTACTGAGCCTGGCACATAGTAAGTGCTCAGAAAATGTGGGGCGCTATTCGTTTCAGGAGCAGGTGGAATGAGCCTGGGCCCCAGGGCAGGGGGACGGCTGACGGACGGGAGGTGGTTTTCTGATGATTGTTAAGAGGTCACTGCTGTCCCTGGGCTGCCACGCTCTCACCGGAAAAGGTGAGGGAGAGTAAGACCTCTGTCCTAAGGCCCCTGTGGGGAAGGGGGCCCAGGGAAACGGGCCTCCTTTTATCGCCCCCGCCCTGCCCAGCCAGTGCTTCTGCCATGGGGTACCAGAGAACGGGGGCTCCACAGGACTTCTTCTGAATCGAAATAAACTTCAGACTAAGAGTTAAATTCAGTGAAATACATAATTTCTGGGTTTTTTTAAATCTCAATCATGTGTTTCTTTTTAGCTTATTAGAGTCTGTTTGCACCCAGACTCTGCAAATGGACCTGTCTTTGCTCTTCAAAGAGTCTAAAAACTCCCCCAAAGTTTCACTTCTGCATCAGAGCAGGGGTGGGGAGCAGGTGGCTCACCTGCCTCTGAGCCTCCCTGTGCCCTGTGCTGGGGACGCCCTCCCACCCCCAGGAATCTCTGACTCTCCTGGGAGCTCTTGTGAGCTCCAGGATCCCTGGAGCTGTGGTCAGAGGATCCAGGAAGCCAAAGGCCGCCTGTCCCTCAGCAGGCAGGCTGTGGATAGGCGTCACCTGGAACCCCCACTCCCTGTTCCCTGTTCCAGAGAAGGGAGTGGCCTCAGGCCGGAGCCCAGCATAGACTCCAGGTGCCCAGCTGTGCGGCTGGAAAGGGCGGGTTTTCAGGCGCAGCCCAGCGCATCAGCAGAGGGAGCTCTAGGTAGCAACTTTGCTCTGACCGCGGTTTCCTGCGGAAAAGATCTGGTGACCTGGAGGGAAAGCAGGGTCCTGAGCAGAGCTGGTGTCCTGCGTGGGTGCCCAAGGAACGCTTGTCAGTTTGCAAAGACGGGGGTCCAGGGTCGCGCTGGAGGGGAGAGGGCGGAGGAAGAGGCGCAGAGGGAGAAGAGCAGAACCCACCCCAATGCCCCCGTCTCTGACCTTGCTCTCAAACAGCACCTTGACCCTGCGAGGTCTCAGCCTTGACAGGACCCCTGCCCGGCTCCCAGAGGGGACGAGTCCACATCTCAGACCAGATTGGTAACATTTTCCTTTAAAATAAATGCTAGTTGTGTGTGTGTGTGTATGTCCGTGGTGCCTGATCTGACCCTTCGCTCCAGGCCTGACCGTACCCATGAATAGCGCAGTGAGAACAGTAGCAATGACTTTGAGAGTAAGAAGCATTTATTGAGCACTTGCTGGATACCAAGCTCTGCACCACAGACTTTAACCAAGCGCATTCACTAAATGTTTATTGAGAAACTAGTTGGTGCACAGATCGGGGCTTATGCTGGGGATTCATGGGAATTCAACCACCACGGACAAGACTCGGAAGGAGCCTGTGGTCACAGACCTTGCATTCTGTGCACAGACTTGTGTTTAGGTACATAAATACCTAAACAAGCACCATCAGACAGCGAAGGGCACCGTGAGGAAGAGCGTGATCTGCCCGAGTGACTAGAGCAAGGCCCGTCTCCACAGTGACCTTGGAGTGTCCAATGACCTTCACATAAAATGCAGCTGTTGGAAGAGTCCTCTGAATCCTTTGTGCATTGTCTATTAATCAAATAACTGGATCTATTTTTTTCTAAATGTATATAAATAACTGTCAGGTTATATATATATATATATGAAAAATGCTGCATCCACTGCAGTTCTTCCGTCTTTGGGGTTTTTTGCAAACAATGATTCATAAAAACTGAACCACCTGTGTGGGCAAAGGTACAGGGGCTGTGCAGTTTTTTTCAGAAAGTTTTGAATCGATGAATGAGTCACACTGTCAGTCATCGTCCAAGGACAGCTCAGCCCAGGGTGGCTGTCCTGGTTTGAATAGCGGCTCACAGGGACCCATCAGCTGCAGGACACAGGGACGGTGACGAGACAAGACAGAGAACCTGCGTTAACCATGTAACCAGGGGGCGGTGGCCCAGAGGGGGACCATCCACTCCAGGAGGTCAGCCGCCGGGTCCTGCTGGACAAGAGGCCGGGTCTGAGACCGGCACCTGCTCCTCACTAACTCTGGGGCCCTGGACCAGCGGCTCCCGTTCCTGTTTCTTCCTCGTCTGCGAAGCTATTGGATGCTGCGCTCTCCTCCTGGGTTTATCACGAGACTGAATAAACCACTGATATCCGACAGCTCTTGAAGCAGCGCCAAGCACCTAACAACGCCAGGAATCAGACCCCCAAACTATTAGAAAAACAATGAGAACCTGATAAAATAAATGCCCATACAGCGGGAGAAATCAATACCCTCCTTTTCCATAGCAGGCAGATCAACAGGGGCAGGTAGGAAGGAGGAGAAATTGCCAAGGGCAGGCTTCCAACTCCACCCCACTGCTTCACGGAGAAGCCGGCCCACCTGAACAGAAAAGAAATACCATTTCCTTACCCTCATGAAGTACGTGCTAAACCCGGACACCAGGAAAACCTCAGCAGATGAAATAAGAGATTTCTCTCAAGCCAAATTCTCTGGGATGGTAATCCAATAATATCAGACACTTTATTATTTTATTGCCTCCTTTCTTTCTCACTTTCTCTTTCACTTTTTTTCCTCCTTATTTTTCTCTACCTTCCTCATATCAGAGGGAACCTTCGACCTTTGGCTTTCTGGGGCTGGCTTATTTCGCCGTGTGATAGTCTCAGTTCCATTCATTTACCAGCAAATGTCAAACTTCACTCTTCTTGATGGCTGAGTAGTATTTCGTTGGGTCTAGGTCCCACATTTTCTTTATCCATTCATCTACTGAAGGGCACCTAGGTTGGTTCCATAGTTTAGCTATTGTGAGTTGAGCTGCTATAAACATTGATGTGACCGTGTCCCTGTAGTATGCTGATTTGAAGTCCTTTGTGTATAAACCACAGTAACTGGGTCAAATGGTGGTTCCAGTCCAGATGTTTTGAGAAATCTCCATACTGCTTATCAGAGTGGTTGTACCAATTTGCAGTTCCATCAACAATATATTAATTTTAATAATTTAAAAATTGAGAAGCAATCCTAGAGGATAAAAATCAATCTTTTTTAGAAAATAAATAATAAATAATAAACAGGGCTGGGGTATAACTCAGGGACAGAGTGCTTGCCTAGCATGGGCAAGGCCCTGGGTCCCATCCCCAGCACCGTGAAAAGCAAACATTTGATACCAAAACCTACAGGAAACAACCAAAGTTGAAGTCAGAGGAAAATGAATAGACTACAATGTCTTCGTGATAAAGAATGACTCATAAAACAATGAGGGGATTTATTATGAACTCAGGACATTAAAAGTAAGAACAAAGAAAACTGAAAAAGAGATTTAGATAGAAAATTAATAATGATATGAACTGGACTTAATGAAATAAAAACCACAAACAAACACAGAAAGGAACAATAAGTTCAAAGTTGCCTCCCCACCCTGTTTGGGGGCTGGGGACGGAGCCCAGGGCCTTGCAGGTGCGAGGTGAGCAGCCCACAATGGAGCTACTCTCCTAGTCCCCCGAAAGCTCCTTTTTAAATACCAAATAACCCACTCAAACCTGATTCAGAAAAAATATATATTTAGAAAAAATGTATAGTTATGTTAAAAAAAGAAAATTATAGAAGGGAAGGAAAATGGAGGGGGAAATATCATGTGTAATTCTAAAGCCCAGACATTTGAAAACTTAAAGTGCTGATTTTTTGAAAGCAGTGTAAAAGTGACCCAAGCCAAGGCAGAAACGTTAAAGAAACCAGGTACTAGGAAGAGAAGGAGGGCCGGGGCTAGGGCTCAGTGGTAGAGCACTTGTCTTGCATGTGTGAGGCACTGGGTTCGAGTCTCGGCACTGCATATAAATAAATGAATAAAATAAAGGTCCATCAACAACTAAAAAAAATTTAAAAGATTATTTTTTAAAAAATAGAAGAAGAAGAAGAAGAAGAAGAAGAAGAGGAGGAGGAGGAGGAGGAGGAGAAGGAGGAGGAGGAGGAGGAGGAGGAGGAGGAAGAGGAAGATTCAAAAGCTCTACATTCCCAGGGCTGAGCTGACCATCATCTTACATAACAAAGATTCTGCTTTGTGATTTAAATAATTCTCAATCATACACAGTGGTCCTCAGATTTGACTCCATAACAGGGTCACCTGGCGAGCTTTTAAAAACTAATGAGGAAGATGTTCAGTTATAGGGCTGGGGATATAGCTCAGTTGGTAGAGTGCTTGCCTCACATGCACAAGGCCCTGGGTTCAATCTCCAGTACCACCACCAAAAAAAAAAAGGAAAAAAGATGTTCAGTTACAAATTTTTATTGTGTTTATCATGATGTCATTTAGAATTATGATTAGTATTATTATTAAAATCAGAAATTGAACCCACAGGTGCTTAACTACTGAGCCAAACCCCACCTCTTCCTATTTTTTTTTTTTTTTTTTTTTTGAGACTGAATCTTGCAGAATTTCTGAGACTGGTTTTGAGCTTGCAAAAAAAAAAAAAAAAAAAAAAAAAACCTAATGAGGTTCCAGCTCCACCCCAGAAACTCCAATCCAGGTGGCCTGGGGTGAGCCAGACCCCAGCATCTCTAAGCGGCCTCCCAAGTGAGGTTCCTGTTCAAGCCGAGATCCATGACTCTGTCACAGAGCAACTGACAGATTTTTCAATTCCTTAAGAACCCAATCCCAGTAAAGAGAGACCAGAAAAGAAAACTACAAGGAAATCTTACTTATGAATAAAGGCAAATCTCTTGAGTACACTATTACATCCAAAGAATAATACGAGATGTCCACGTAGGACTTGTGCCAGGGATTCAAGGCTGTCTTGAACACAAGATCCACATAGCCGCCATGAATTTCATCCATAATTTAAGATGAAGCTGAGAAGTCGTGTGATTACGTTGGGTAGTCATTCCTAATGAGACACCACGTAAAACATTAGTAGAAGGAAATCACCTAAATATAATGAAGGTTTTTAAACAAACAAAAAATTCAAAATGACTAAAGTTAAGGCAATAATTACAGAGTAAGAAAACAAAGTCAGTGTAAGCATTAGGAAAAAAACAAAAACCTAAAAACTAAATTTCTCTTTTTATGGGTGGTTTGTTTTGTAAAATAAAGACACCTAATGATTAATATAGTGATGCAGCCACATCGATGTTTATAGTAGCTCAGTTCACAATAGCTAGACTGTGGAACCAACCTAGATGTCCCTCAATAGATGAATGGATAAAGAAAATGTGGTCTATATACTCAATGGGACATTACTCAGCTTTAAAGAAGAGTGAAATTATGGCATTTGCCAGTAAATGATTGGAGTTGGAGAAGGTCATGCTAAGTGAAATAAGCCAATCCCACAAAACCAAAGGCCAAGTGTTTTCTCTAATATGTGGATGCTGATTCACAATAAGGTGGGGGTGGGGGCACTAGGGAAGTGATGGGGAGGGCACTGGAGGGGATGTGCAGATAGGAGAGACAGTAGAATAAGGCAGACATTATTACTGTATGTGTATATGTGGCTGCAGGACCAATATGATTCTGCAACATGTGCACTCAGAAAAATGAGAAATTATATCTCATCTATGAATGGTCTATCAAAGTGCATAAATGCATCCTACTGTCATGTATAAATGATTAAAACAAAGAAAAAAATAATCCTACTAGAATTGCTAAGAGCATGTGTAAGGTAACTGGAAACAACACAAATATACACTATGAGTAACTTTTGTCTATACTGGCAATAAACCCCTTGAGATAGAGGTGGAGGAAAATATTCAAGCCACAGAGCAGTAGATATGAAGCCAGTTATAAAATAACTTGGGAAACCACTTCAGAGAAGAGGCTCAAGAATCACTTGAGAAAAACTGTTTCAAAAAACACTCTTTCACATCTTGTTCAATTTCATAAAACAAAATGCATATGACTAGAAATGAATATTATGTTCTTGCGTCGGGGGGGGGGGGAAGAGGGACAGAAAACATGTATCTTAGAAAAATCTATCAAGATAACCTAAAATTCCAGGGTCAGTTAAAATAGCAACAATTTATTTTTAATGGTGGGGGAGGGGAACTGGGAGATTGGCTTCAACAAAGGCAGGAGGAAGTGCCCCAGAATGGCCCCAAAGGAATGCATCCAGACCTGCATCCGTGTGAACATACAAGGCAGGATTGTACTTGCTGTGAAATTTATCAGAATGCAAAGTCAGATTAAAACCATAAATGTGGTGTGGCTGGTTTAGGAACAGGAAAACATGGATCAGTGTGAGAAGACCCAAAGGTAACCCTTGAGCCCAGTAGGACACTACAGTTTATTTGAAATACGTTGCTAGGCCAACCCATGATCCACGGAAAGAAAATAATAACGCTGGGCTCCTGTCTTTCAGCATGTGCAAAAAAAGAAAAAAAAGAGAGGGGAAAAAAAAAACTTTCGATGGATTATAGACGCGAATGCAAATAAAATGAAATGATACCAGTTTTTAGAAAGAAAGCAATAAAAGAGAAAGCAGCTCTTTGGGAATAAAGTACAATTGGAAGTAGCAGAGGGCAGGGGAGGCTTAAAAAAGGGAGAGACGATTTTGAGGAAACGAGCCCTATAATGAAGAGGGAGGAGGACGTTTAGCATTGATCCCAAACTATCAGTGGCCTGCCCAGTCCTGCTCCGCACCCTGAAGTCCAGAGTCACACTCTCAGGTGAATGAGCCTCCAACATCACAGGGAAGAAGCCAGGCACGACAAAGGGGGCACCTTACGACGTTCTTTATGTGAAGTGTTGGGGAGACAGAGCCCACTGAGTCAGAGAGCAGATCTGTGTTTGCCAGGAGCAGAGGGGCTGTGCGGGTGAGGGGTGTGCGGGTGAGGGGCTGTGCGGGTGAGGGGTGTGCGGGTGAGGGGTGTGCGGGTGAGGGGCTGTGGCTGGTGGTGGGGACTGCTAACGGCATGCGCTTGACTTCAGAGGTAAAGAAAATGTTCTCAGATCATGTGGTAGGGATGGTCACATGACTGTGAACATACTGTAACAGGTGAATTCTGACCACATCTAGATTCTATCTCGATGGATCCATTAAGATATAAAAGCCACCAACCCCCACCTGTTCATGAACTATGCAGGATAGAGCGTGTTCTACTCTATTAAGTGTGAAAATGCAGAATTGTGTTGTCTTTTCCCTTAAAATTGGGACATGCCCTTTCCAGCAGGTCAAGTGTTAGAACCCTCCAATGGAGCCAGGCACGGTGGGGGCACGCCTGTCCTCCCAGTGGCTCTGGAGGCTGAGGCAGGAGGATGGTGAGTTCAAAGCCAGCCTCAGCAACTTAGCGAGGCCCTAAGCAACCCTGTCTCTAGATAAAATATAATAATAAAAAAAAAAAAAAGAAAGAAAAGAAGTCTACAAGGGAGGGCCAGGGAACTTTCAGGACCTAGAACTCCACGGTGCAGGTGGCCTGGCGAGGAGGACCGGCCTGCTGACTCCGAGTGCCAGCCCTGGGGGCCAGCACCCCAGGTGCAATCTTAGCCCTGGTGCTCCCCGTGTGGCCTGCGGCCTCAGACTCCTCATCTGAATATGGGGCGGGGCTTATTGGAAGAATGACAGGAAGTGGTGGCTCTAAGTAGCTGGGGCACTCCACCCCCGCAGGCCCCCGGCAGGGACAGTGGAGGGATGGTGATCAGGGTCAGCTGGGAAGGAATCCGAGGCGTCTAGAGGAACATATTTATTTTTATTTATGACATCTTCCCTGTATGCATGTATATTTGTGTTAGACGTGTATGTATGCACATAGGCACGTTTTTATTTTTAAATCCACAGGCTGCATTATCTGTGGCGAATTAATGATGTCAAGTTCTTTAATTGCTAGAAAGAAAATTTCTGGCTGCTCCCAAAGTCGTTTATAAACTAGATAAAAATATCCACGATCTTTTCCACTTTCTCCTCAGTGCACCAAGGACTGGTGGAAGAGGAGTAAACGTCACTTAGAGACTTGGAAGAGAGTCTGCTTTCTCCAAGTTCCCTTCAAGGACGAGGCCAGATCCTCTGAGAAGCTGGCCTGGACTGGGACCTGCCACACCCAGGCCAGGGGTGCTCGGGAAGGGGTTGTCGTAGTCTCACGCAGACCTAGAGCTCTGGGTCAGAGAGGACCACTGAACTTTTAGGGCAAAGATGGAAATGTATCATTCCGTAGGCTGCAAGAGTTTGTTTTAAAATGGTGCCATGGAAGGGCCCTTTGGGGGTGCTGGTGTATGCATGTGTCAGATCAGTTGATCTGTATACATAAGGCGTGTATACTTTACTCACTTTATGTATTTTAGATCTCTTTGAGAGAGAGAGATTGGAATGTAACTCAAGAAAGCAGTCCTCTGTGTGAAAAAAAAATCCCTCCCTGCAAAGACAGCTACTATAGCTTCTGCAGTAGCCCACACAGAGCTCTCTGCCTTTGAACAATATTGTGTATATATACATATATCCTAATGGTTGAGCAAATAATGGCATAGCCATTGATTGGAATATTTGTTTAACTACTGAAATGTGGAGAGTGTGCCAAAACATGGAGAAATGCTATGTCACAAAGTGATATAAAAAAGTCCGGAAATAGCTGGGCACACCAGCACATGCTTATAATCTCAGCATCTCAAGGATCCTGAGTTCAAAGCCAGCCTCAGCCAAAGTGAGGCGCTCAGCAACTCAGTGAGACCCTGTCTCTAAATAAAATACAAAACAGGACTGGGGATGTGGCTCAGTGGTTGAGTGGCCCTAAGTTCAATTCCTGGTACTCCACCCCCAAAATAATCAGGAGATAAAAATCTTTGTATATTATACCCAAACATAATGATACGCAAATAGGCAAAGACAATTTCAGAAAGACCCCAGATTTTAATACTGACTTTGTTTGGATGGTGAATCTACGGATGTTTCTGTTTCCTCGTTTCAAACGTTCTGCATTTGTAAGAATATGTTTCCCTTTCATAATTGCACGACCATAATTAACGCTCTTAAATTTGCAGTAAGAGAAGACGGACATTGGAGCAGGAATCAATCTTCCCGCGATTAATAGCGTGGGATGCTTGCAATTGCAGGCTTGGTGTCCGATGCTGTCTTTATGCCCTCCAAGGCCAGCCGTTCCTACAGCTAAAACCAATTTCCTAAGGAGAGCACCACTGGGCTTGGCGTTCAGCTCAGCTGTGGACGCCTGCCTTACAGTTTTGTGATGTGCCTCCTGGCCAGAAAATAGTCGGCTGTGTCTTACCAATTAAGGATTTCTCCTTCATTGCCAGAATGAGCTCTTCGGAGAACCGATACTTCCAGGAAGTCTCTGCAGCCAGCGCTAGACCAAAAAAAAAAAAAAAAAAAAAAAAAAATGCTGTAACTAAAGAGTTTTTATCCCCCAAGATGAGATCATATCATAGTGATGCATCGTTTCAGAGGAGGTGCCTTGGGACCTCAATTTACGAGCATCCCAGGTAGACCTCTGAGAACCTCCACCTGTTCTAGAAAGACCCGCGTTTAGGGAGGGGGGAGCGTGGAGGGATTTGGGCTCCACCTTCGCAGAGGTTATCAAATGAAGACACAGGTGATGGCGGCATTAAATAACCCTGTTGTCCTCATGCTTTACCTGTTTACTTATTGAGTGTTTCTCAGCGCCAGACCTTGTGCTAACTCCATTCTTTTTAAGCTTTTCTCTAGGGGTTGGCAAATGACTTTTATGGGGTGTGCTGCATTTGATCAGTTGGTAGTGGTGGCCTCCGGTGCTCTGGGACTGGATCCAAACTTAAATGAAAAAATAAACCTGAATCAACCAACCAGACGAAAAACACACCTCACAATGATCGACTAGTAATGCCTGCCATCGTAGTAGAAGGGAGAATGGTGGTGCCTATGGCATGCCACTGGATCCCATCTACCAGGTTAACCGTGGTCCCTTAAGCCAGGACGGAGGATGCTCTGTTTCCCACAGGTTGGAGGAACCAAGTTCCTATCAGGTTAGCGTCCCTGGGGATATGCAGGAGGAACACAGAGAGACCATGTTGGTGGCCATCTGCCACGTGCTCCACCTCGCACAGTTCTCTGTTAAGGACACTGAGTTACATAATCTTTAGGCTGTCCCCTCGAGGAAATCCTATTCAAGGAGGCCCACTTTTATCTCCTTCTGGCCACAGAAGGATTTAGGCTAGGAGAAGTTAAATAACTTTTCCAAGTCCCCACAATCAGTTATAGGAAAATTACTTCTCCACCCAATGAGCCACCTCGGCTTAATAGAGAGCCGCGTGAGATAAGACAGTGTCCCCTTCTGTTTTGGAAGGTCATAAAACTAATTCTACTAATTTTTTTGATAATTACTTGAGTGTAATGGGTCCCTCTGGAGAAGTCCTCAGTCCAGATTGTTCGTTGCGACAGAACGAGGGCAGCCTGGCCCACTTTCTGCCCACTCCCACACACACGGGTGGTTGGTGTCAGTCACCAAGGGTGGTAGACGCCAGGTCCTGGCAGCGAGATGGGAGCCTTTATGATCCTGGCTACAAAGGCACGCTCTGTGGACAAGCCTCGGCAGATCTAACTGACCCCGTCTTTTCAGACTGGTTCAAATGTGTGTGATTATTTCGTGGACGAGTCATCATCCCGAGAAATTACATGTAATTACAAATCTGCCACGTGCCAGTCCTTCTGCCCAGGGCCCAGCTGCACTCTGACATCACATCCTCAGCCATCCCCACAGCCGAGGTGTCCCAGGGATCCTGATTAGAAGCAGGACACGCAGGGGCCGAGTCACAGTCCAAGACACACAGCCAGCAGGGCGAAGCTGAGACCCCACCCCCCAGGGACATCAGACCCCCAAATCTGAAGCGTCACTTCAACTGTTAAATCCACTTTGGGTTCCCACCAACTTCTAGTCTGTCCTCCCTGGTGGGAAGGAGCCTCTGAGTCAGAGAGCCCAGGGGCCTCGTTAGTGGGCAGGGCTACCACTGCCCAGCACCCACCTCCGTCTCCTTCTGCCTTTGTAAATAAGTAATTCTATTGAGGTGTAGGTCGTGGACCATGATGGGTTGTCAATTTTAGCAAATTGAACATTTTTCAGCAAATTTTGTTGAGTTGTATGACCATGCCAAATAATCTAATTTTAGAATATTTTCATCACCCCATGACACATGGCTATTTGCAGTTAGTGTCCCATTCCCAGTCCCCCAGGTGACCATTAGTCTTCGTCACCCTTTAGTATCCCGGTGTGGGTGTGTGTGGTGGGGGGACTTGGTTCCAGGACCCTCTGCAGACACCAAAATCTGGATGCTCCAGTTCCTTATATGAAACAGCGTGTTCTTGGCACAAAACCTATACACATCCTTATACTCAAAATCCTCTCTTGATTGTTTATAAATGCTAATGCAATATAAATGCTACCTAGATAGTTTTTATATTCTTTATTTTATGCTACAGATTGAACTCAGGGACACTTTATCACGGAGCCATGTGGCCAGTCCTTTTGATTTTTCATTTGTTAAGTCTCCGAGGCTGGCCTTGATCTTGTGCACCTTCTGCTTCAGCCTGCCAAGTTGCTGGGTTGACAGGTGCGTGCTGCAGCAACCAGTGGTTGTTTGTTAATTTGCATTATTTTTTTTCCCCAAGTACTTTCTCTCCAAGGTTGGTTGAATCTGAGGACGTGAAATCTGCAGAGGCAGAGAACCAACTGAACTCTCTGTTTCTAAGGGTTTTTCTCTTTCTGGACATTCTATAAAACTGGGATCCTATGGCATGTGGCTTTCTGTGTAAAGCAAAAAGTCCCTTTCCAGATGGCCCAGGTCGCCGAAATGGAGTAAAAGTCCACCTCGGATACAGTCACGGCTGTTAACGCATCTCTCCCACCCGCCCAGTGGCCCTTCTATAAGCATCGGGGAGAGACGGATTTCACAGTGATTTTTTTGGGAGACAGTGGAGCATCTGAAACTGCCCCTCACTGTCTAGACTTTCCCCCAGTCTCTCCATGGAGGAGTCCATCACTTCGGGCAGCTCTTGGGTTGACGCAGACCCAGGATAGCATTAGGTCCGTGGTGGGCGCTGGGTGACTGGTTGGGTCTACAGGGACCAGGATGACAGACTGTGTGACTGCTTCCTGTGGCCATCATCCCCACCCCTCACCTCCAGGCTAAGGTGGGTTCTCAACCCAATCTGCCTGTGTCCAGGGGTTTCGTTAATTCTCACTTCGGGCCATACACTCAGAGACGGGGACAGACAGACAGACAGAAAGCTGAAGGGAAAGAGGAGAGAGGGAGAGAAACAGGTGGAGAGAGAGAGAGAGAGAGAGAGAGAGAGAGAGAAGAAGGGAAGGAGGGAGGGAGGGAGGGAGGAGAGAGAGGAGGAGGGGGAAGGAGAGCGCTCGCGGCTCAGGGAGGGGAGGGTGAGCGGCCAGGGCTGAGGACGTGGCTGCAGACCCAGACCCAGAGAGAGGAAGAGGGGAGAGTCAGAAAGAGGCAGAGCAGACAGAGAAAAGAGGAGAAGAGAAAGAAAAGGAAAGAGACAATGAAAGAAAGGGAAGAAAAGAGAATGAGTGGGCGGAGCCGAGGCTGGTGGGAAACTGGAAGGAGTCAGCGCCCTGGGGAGGGCCTGGGGAGGGCCGGAGGCTGACCTCAGCCTCACATGGTCTGGAGGCCGAGCTGCGGTGCTGTTAGCCTCCGGGGTGAGCTGCTTCTGTGGCTGGGCTCTTGGGGCCTCGTAGGGGCCGTTAGAAGGTCCCTGGTCGCTACCCACTAGATGCCAGCAGCACCACCTTCCCAGTGGTTTCAACCCAGATGGCTTATCAACATGCCCCGTCAGCAAAACCGCCCTTCACTGAAACCCAGGAGTGAGGGACAGTCCCTTAGAGTTCAGGTCTCTCTGAGCTCACGTCGCAGGTGTCCAGGGTATTGCTCGGCCCATGGCAGAGGATACTTAAGGCTCATTTCCAGGGGCCCTAATTGTCCCTGATGGTAATCGATAGCATTATTTTTATATTCAAACAAGTGTGGATCCAGCACAGAGCGGAATCCCACATTCAAGGCTGGAAAGAAATGTCGTGTCTGGGATGGGGTGATCTTGGCTGTGCTCCCAGAACCCTGGGCAGGTACCCATTTCCATTTCTCTGCTTTGGGGGAAGCTAACAATAGCTACCAGTGGTTGGGCGCTCCCCAGGGGCCAGGAAATTTGGGGACGGTTCCTCATCGGATCCTC
Source organism: Marmota flaviventris (assembly GCF_047511675.1). Taxonomy (NCBI): domain Eukaryota; kingdom Metazoa; phylum Chordata; class Mammalia; order Rodentia; family Sciuridae; genus Marmota; species Marmota flaviventris. The sequence goes on along the minus strand of NC_092516.1, from coordinate 12,305,127 downwards.
ACGGTTGATCTATCGTTAGTCCCATTTTGCAGATGAGGAGACTGAGGTCAGGAGAGTCCTGAAAACCACCCAAGGTCCAGTGGTTGCTCAGCCATGGAGCTGGCATGGAACCAGGTCTGTCTCCTGGTGTTCACCTTCTCCAGGAGACCCTGGGAGAGAACCCACGGGAGGGCATCAGGGACACCAACCCTGCCCACCCTTCGTCTCAGACTTCCAGCCTCCGGAACTGTGAGAGGTCCCCTTCTGTGGCTCAATGGCCCTGGTCTGTGGTGTTTTGTCACAGCGGCCTGGCACACCAGCCCAGGGGTTGCCTGGTCCCTCCTGGGTCTCGGCCGCTAGGGTTCGAATTCCACCTTTGCCACTGACTAGCTACGAGACCCTGGGCCCGTTCCGCCACCTCGCTGGGCGGCGGTCCCTCTGTCTCTAGGCTGAGGTCACAGCCAGTCCACGTGAGGGACTGCAGGGTGTGAAGCACGGGATCCACCCAGGTGGCTAAGCAGTTCCCGCCACAGAGTGGCAACCACAGGCCGGGGCCCAGATGCTCCTATGGCAACCACCGGTGTGTGGCCTGATCCCTGGTGGAGTCCAGGGTGTTTCTGTCCCCAACAAAATCACGCACCAGGAGGCAGGGAGGTCGGTGCTGTGGACCAAGGGCTGTCCTCACCTCTTCCCCAAAGTCACCGGGTATCTGAAAACCGCCAGTTACCACCGTGTCCCCCACCCTCTTTCCCCCACTCATCTCCTCCCTCCTCAGGACTCGCCTGCTCTGTGCTCCCCAGCGCGACCTCTCGGTGTCCTTTGGGTCCCCCCAACACCTCCGTCACCACAGACCCCGCGAGCACCTTCCCCTGGTCCCCGACACTTGTAAATGGCAGAGCCTGGCTTCCATGGGGCATGCCACACCCCAGGAGTGACAGAGACCCAGAGAGAGCTTTCCTGAGCCAGTGATGATAATGACTCACCCATTAAATACGATTTATAATCATTAATTATCGTGATTAATGGTGATGATGAAGCGCAGGGCAAGTTCCTGCCCCGCCACCGTCAGGGGGCTGTGGTGTCCCCCCCCACCCCCCCACCCCCGCCAAGAGCTCTTGCTTAGTGCAGGTCCCACGCCTCACCCCAGGGTCTCCTCCCCACAGACCCTCCACGTGGGTTATTTTGGGGAGGCCCATTTGATACCCAGGACACAGAAAATGCAGGGAGCCCGGTCACCCCAGTGCTGCTGTTGAATGGTCTCTGACAGGGCACAGAGGGTGGGGGAGAGGGAGGGGACGCTGGAGACGAGGGAGAGGGGGACAGATGGGGCTCCCTCACCTCCTCCCAGTCCCCCCAAAACGACCCCGTCTCTCCTCCGCTAGCCGAGGTGGCCAGTTGCTGGTCACAAGCCCCCTCCTCTCCCAGACCCAGGGGCTGAACGTCCACAGCCACGGTGCTGCCAGGGCTGGTCCCTCTAGGGGCGGTGAGGAAGGGCCCACTCCGGCCTCTCTCCTTGGCCTGTGGGCAGGGTCCTCGTCTTTTGCCTGCCTGGCTTCTAAGCAGCAGCAGTTCACTCCTCACAGTTCTGCAGGCTGAGAAGTCTGGGGTCAAGGCCTGGCAGATAGGAGGTCGTCCACTGCTGGGCTTGTGGACATCTGCCCTCTTGCCGTGTCCTCTCCTGGTCATTCCTTAGCAGGTGCTCATGGAAAGAAGGCAACCCGTCTCCCTCTCTCTCTTCTCATAAGGGTCCCGATCCCATCATGGGGACCCTGCTCTCATGACCCCTTCCAAACCCCCTTCCAAAGATCCCTCTTCAAATAACACCCTGGGGGCTAGGCTCCAAGGTGCCAGTTTAGAGAAGGCCAGGACCATTCAGTCCCTAACGATGCCACCTCTGGTCTCTCTTCACGTTGTCCTTCCTCTATGCAAGTCTGTCTGTCTGAACTCCCCACTTTTACCGGGATGCCACCCTAAGGGCCTCATTTTAATTTATCTCTGTTAAGACCCAATCTCCAGTTAAGGTCACCTTCTGAGGGGACCTGGGGACAGAACACCGACACAGGCATCTGTGGGGTAACCCGAGTCAGCCCACAGGGCCAGACTCAGTGCTTCTCGGGGCTTCTCGGGGCTACGGGTTCCTTTGGACGGACCCACGCGCCCAGGTGCGAACCCTTTGCCACAGGAAGCTCCTCCCTAGTCTAACCCTAACCTGCCGCCTGGGAAGTTCCTCTTCCATCCTCTTAAAGTCTCCTTTTTCTCTTCTGAATCTTAAGGGTTTGAGTCTCCTTGTAGCTAAATACAAGCACTTCCCTCCCCCGGGGGAAGGAGACAAAATGAGGGCACCTAGGCGTGAGGGCCCCGGGCGGGTGGCATTCAGATGGCCCTCCTGAGCTCCAAAGCCAGATGCCATCAGGGACGGGCAAAGGAGGGTAGGTCCATGGTTGTGGTTCCGAAGCCCGAGAGCCCTGGTTTAAAAATAGGTGGGCTGGAGTGGGCCTCGAGAGCTTCTCCACGGCACCGAAATAGAGTGGGAATTGATCTCGTGCGACTTTTGCCTCGGATAACATCGTTATTTGTGAAATTATGTCAGCGTTGCTCTTGCCAAGTCAGCAAGCACTTACAGGACGTGGCTTCTAATTTAGGACTGGGACTATTTGTGGCTCCTCTGAGGAGGCAGCAGGCAGAAGCCGGCTGGACACGCGGTGGCCAGGTTTCTGACCGTTCTGGCACAGGAGCCTGGAATCTGCCCCGGACGTGCCCTGCCCAGGTGCCTCTACAGGAAGGACCTGCCGCCCGTCTCCAGGGAGAGTGGTTTGCAGGTGGCCCCTGCAGAGACCAGCTGGCCCCAGGCCGTGCCTTTCCCGGCCAGCTCCAGCCTGGGATTTAGTGACCCAGGGGCCAGGCCCCAGGCATCTGGGCCCCACTTGGGCCCCACTGATGCCACCTAGAACTTCTTTGGGGTTCCCTCCTAGCTGCCCGGGGTTTCTCCGGCTCCACTTCTCCCCATTTCCAGCGGGTTTTCTCCTCCTTCCTTTCCCTGATGTGTAGTCCGATTAAAAAATAAAATAAGAGAATTCTTCACAGCCCAGACTCCAACCCCAGAGAGCCCACCCGAGACAGGTGGCTCAGCAGTTTCTGAAGCCCGTGCCAGTGTCCCTCGGTCCCTATTGTGCTCCTGAAAGAGAGTGAGTGGGACTGTCCCCTCCCACCTCGGTGCCGCCTGCTGCAGGATCCTTTGTGGAGTTTCGAGTGTCAGAGCCTTCTAAATTATTTAAGAATCTCATGCCAGATTGTCATTTGTCTGACTTCCATGAAATGAAGTATATGCATTAAAAATATCGTTTGAAAGGACAGCCATTTCTTCATTCAGAAATTACTTTTTCTGTCAGGTGCGGTGGCACGTGCCTATAATCCCAGCAGCTGGGGAGGCTGAGGCAGGAGGGTCTCGAGTTCAAAGCCAGCCTCAGCCAAAGCGAGGCGCTGAGCAACTCAGTGAGACCCCGTCTCTAAATAAAATACGAAATAGGGCTGGGGATGTGGCTCAGTGGTCACGCCCCTGAGTTCAATCCTGGGTACCCTGCCCCCCACCAATCACTTTTTCTTTTGGCATAATCACCACGTTCCAGGCACTCTTCTAGGTACTCTGGACACTGTGATGTATTAGCCTCAAGAGCCCCTGAGAGCTGTGGAGCCTGGGAGTCAAAATAGAACGCATTGGAATTTCTGGTCCGTCTGCATCTCCCCGCTCTGCCCCTGTCACCCCTTCTCTGTGGGACACTTCTGCCCACACAGCCTCTTCTGGCCTGATGTACGATCGTGGTCATCTTCTAGATCGAGTGTTCCCTCTCCTGCATGCTTCCCCGTCCCTGAACACACACCCAAAGAGAGCTGGTCTTGCTCACCTCCCCCCTCATGCTCACCTCCACACCCACACTGAGGCTGGTGCTGCCCACTGTCTCCTTTTCTCCATCCGTCAAATGGGGAATGTAATGAAATACTCAAGGATGGGTAACTTTATGCAGAAGAGAAGTTATTTTGACTCATAGTTCTCATCCAAGGCTGAGGGCCCACAGCTAGTGTTGGATGCCTTGCTGTCATGACAAGAGACAGACAGAGAATGTACGTGTTTCTTCTGATCTCTCTCTCTCTCATGAAGCCACCAGGATTCAGTCATGGAGGCTCCACTCGAATGACCTGATCTAATCCTAATCACTTCCCAAAGGCCCCAGCTCTAGACACCACACTAGGATGGCACTTCTGCCCTCTTAATACATCGCAGCAGGGATTAAATTTTAAATATGAACCTTGGGGAGCACACACAAACCACATCCGAATCATAGCACACGGCGCATGAGACGCAGGGATTCTCAGAGGAAGTTCCACGGGAGCCGAGAGATAAGAGGAGCAAATAAATATGCTAATGAGGAGGTCTAGAAACTGAAGCCCACGAAGACAATAAAGTGAGGTATGGTAGATAGTCACTGGGGTAGGGGAAGAACTTTTGGATCAAATGGTCAGGAGGGACCTCTGGCGAAGGGGACAGCTGTGTTGAACTTGAAGGACAAAGAGCATCCAGGCTTTTGCAGATAGAACTTGAGTGATGTTGCAATCCAGAGGACCTACAAGTTCCTGCTCAGAGTTGGGTCCAGCCCACAGCACTGCCCCGGGGATGGAGGAGACGGGACTCGTTCAGGCACGTTTGGAGAGGGGAGGCCAGGTGCTGTGCGGACCAGGCTAACAGGCGTCACATGAGGAGAGCCTGAGAGCCCGGGGAGTTCAGGGCCCAGTTAAAGGCAGAGCAGAGCCCAGAACCCAATGCTGGCAACTTGTCTCAGACCGTGAGCGTTGAGCACTCACACCTGTTCGGAGTTGTCAATCAGAGGTGCGCAGAGCTCTCTGCCTGGACGACACCATTTATGTCCGTGTGCCCTTAGAGGGGAGAGGCTAGAGCATTCGTTTTTCTCTCTATTTTCCCTCTTTTCTTTTTGCAAACTCTGACATGGCTTGCCTACTGGAAATCGGCTGTGGTGTGAGTGCCTGGCTCAGTCTGAGCGTGTGTGTGTGTGTGTGTGTGTGTGTGCAGAGGAAGCTCAAGAACCCTGAGAGCTGGTGCCTGGGAGTCGAAACACAAGGCATTGGAATTTCTGGTCCATCTGCATCTCCCCGCTCTGCCCCTGTCACCCCTTCTCTGTGGGACACTTCTGCCCACACAGCCTCTTCTGGCCTGATGTACGATCGTGGTCATCTTCTAGATCGAGTGTTCCCTCTCCTGCATGCTTCCCCGTCCCTGAACATACACCCAAAGAGAGCTGGTCTTGCTCACCTCCCCCCTCATGCTCACCTCCACACCCACACTGAGGCTGGTGCTGCCCACTGTCTCCTTTTTTCCATCCGTCAAATGGGGATAACAAGAGCTTCCTCACCTCCTATAGCTGGGTGGAGAGCTAAGTCAGTATAGATTTTTTTCAAGGTCTGAGACTCGCACCTGATCAATCGAAAACATTTACAAAATATAAGCCAATACAATCGCAGACATCCATCATGGTGCTTGAAATAATTGCTAATAATATCTAACACGTATCGATCAGCTCTGCGCAGGGACTGTGCTCATATTTGACATGGATTTGTAAAAAGGCAGTCCTTCTAAAAACCTGATGGGGAAGGTACTATGACTCCTCCTGTGTTTTAAATGAGGAAACCGGGGTCTGTACTGTGGCCACTCTTTGCTTCTAGTCTTTTCTCTTTTCTCAGGTGGTGACCTTTGTGAAGCAGGCAACTACATTTTGTTTGTTTTTGTGTCTCCAGTTGTTAGTGTAATGTCTCTGGGTCAATAGCTATTTAGTGAGTGAGTGTAGGATTAAATAAACTAACGAAGCAGAAAGGACCCCTGTGTAGGAGGTGGAGAATGAGGACCCAGAAGAGAGGTCTGACTTCCCTAAGGAGGAAGGTGCAGCTCCATCCAAGCCAGAGTCCAAGGAGTTTCCCATTAAACTAGCACTTCTCATACCTGAGCGTGCACAGGGAACCACTCGGGGAAACCTTGTTAAGATGCAGATCTGATTCAGTGGGTCTCGGGTGGAGGGCAATACTATGCATTCCTAATAGATGCCTGTGTTAATCAGCTTCACGGTGCTATAACAAAATACCTGAGGCAACTATAAGGAGAAAAGGTTTGCTTTGACTCCGTGGTTCTGGAGGTTCCAGTCCAAGATCAGGTGGGCCCCTTGCTTCCGACCTGCTACCACTTCATGATAGAAGCACGTGCTGGAAAAAATACTTATCTCACAATCCAGGCAGCAAAGAGAGAAGGAGGAAGGGCCAGGGTCCCCCAGTCCCCCTCAACGGCATGCGCCCGGTGACCCGAATACTTCCCATTAGGCTTCACCTCCTAAAGGTCCACAGCCCGGGGACACACTCACGCCCAAACCACAGCATCTCTCATGTGTCACATCTGGCCTCTGATCACTCCTGGAGTAGAGACACACTAGGCCACTTGTGCCCCTTGGCTCGATGCCCGCAAACGACACAAGCCAACAGTGCTCACTTGAGTAAAAACATGGGCTCCCTGGGAGGACATACACAGGTGCTCTGGCCCGTTTCCCATTGTCGCGATAAACACACCAACTTAGAGAACCACGTAGAGGAGGAAAAGATGATTTGGGGCTCACGGTTTTGGAGGTTCAGCCCAGGGTCGGCCAACTTCATCGCTCTGGATGAGGCAGACCGTCATGGTGGAAGGAGGGGGTGGAGGAGGAGAGCCGCTCAGCTCCTGACGGCGGGAAACAGACACTAGACGCCAAAGGCAAGGCCTATCCTCCCCTAGGGGACGCCCCTGGGGGACCGGCTTCCTCCAGCCACACCCCACCTGCCCACAGTTAACACCGGCAGTGCATTCCAATTATCCACCCGTTTAATCCAACAGGCTGGGCCACAGCACCCCTAACCCGACCATGTCACCTCCCACCCCAGTACAGGAGCTTTGGGGGGACCCATCTACCCCATCAGAACAACAGGGAAGCATCCAGAATCCAGGAGATGATACAGAACCCAGCTCCACGAGAATGGGAATAAACACGTTATTTGGACCTGAACAAGGTGAGGTCCTCTGCTGGGGGTCCCCTGCTGTCAAGAGAAATCTGGTCCAACTACTTATCACCCTGGAATCCTTCCATTCCGGGCTCACAGCCCCGGGGCAGGTATCTGATTAACTCAGTTTGACTCCCCCGTCATGCCCAGGCCTGGGGAAGGGACGTGGTCATGATTGATGATCTCATCCCGGCTGTTGGCAAGGACGGGTGGACATTTTCTTAGAGAAAACTGGGGCTTTTATACCCAAAGAGGGGAGGATCCGCTGCACTGCCCAGAGGCTGGGTCGTCGGCTGGGTGGCGGATTTGAAAGATGACGAGAGAGATGGGCGTCCTTGGTGAGCTCCATGGAGACATGACCAAAGCGTGGACTGGCCACAGAGATGTGGGCCAGGAGGAAAACGGACCGTGGAAGTGATTTGGAGTTTGATCCCGAGCAGGACAGCCCAGGGGCCGGCGGGCTCCGTGGGTTTAGGGTGTAAGTCACAGGCCAGGCGCGATGATCAGCCTTGAAAGGATCCCTGATCATCTTTCCAGGGCTTTCTTGCTATTTTTTTTTTTCAAATATTTTTTAACTTTATCCACTTCTCAGTGACTCGCTTTTAAAGGTCATTATATTAACTGTGAAGATGAATCAAGGGATGAGGTCATTTTTCAGGCCGGGAAACCGTTTAGTGGGATGAGCTGGCATTTCCATGCCCCAGAAGAGGCCCATCTGGGCTTTTAAAGAGAGAATTCTCTGTCCGCATAGTATTCTTCGGAGGGGGAGGGGGGGCGATGGACAGCCTTCCTCCCAGACCTCAGCCTTGCCTTCCCCTCAAAGGTGACTCCTTTGTCTCCAGGTTGGTGACTCCCGTCTGGGAAAGCAACATCAGGTTCCCTGATTCTCAGGCTGGAGGCGGGCGCGGACTCTCTTGCAATCACCTGGTCGAACTGTTTGGAATCCTGCAGCCAGAGCCTGGTTCTCTGCCGCTATAATTTATGATAAAGGCTGGAATAAATCCCCAGACATGGATTTTCTATAAAATACTTCCTTGTGCAACTTTGTTGCACTAAAAATGGAAAGAAGATGGTGGGGGAGGGTGTGTGGGGAGGAGAAGGAAAGGGGGGAGGGCGGGAAGCCCCAGGGAGACGTATATAAATCTCCAAGGACGCCGGCTCCATTCATCACGGTTACTGTAAAGACAGGGATTTTACTTGGATGGAAAAAGAATGAATCATCGTGGTTTTTGAGTCTAACGTGAAGCTGGCTGAGAGGATTTCCCTTCGATCTTTCCGGTTCCTCAAGATCACGCGCACAGGGAGGAAGAGGGAAGCGCAGAATATTTTGTATCTACCTGGGAATGCTCTGCCCTGGGAGGGACTCAGAGGACAGACGGAAATCTCCCTTTGGTGGCTCTCATTGGGGACAGAGAGGGAGAGCAGGAGGTGGTGAGGAAGGAGAAGGGGACCAAACAGGGCTGGAGGGACTTCCATCCCACCCAGAGCCCCGGAAAGCAGAAGGTAGAAAATCGGACTCTGTCGGTCCCCCCGGTCCTTGGGTCTCTCCTGCACATCTCTCAGGCGATGGCCGGATGCTGTTGGCATGATGCCTCAAACACAGGTCACCCTGTCCTCGGACATGCCAGCCCAGGTGCCCAGGGTCTGCCCGAGGTGGAGGGCAAACGGGACTGTGTTGGGCACACACGGAAGCCACCTCTACTTTCACAGCATGGGGGACCTCGAGGGCTTTGAAGGGAGAGGCTGTCTCTAAGTGGTTGCCCCCTTTATGGGATGATTTTGAAATCTAATTTGCCTCTGAAGGTCGTTCTCTTCTGGGGTCATCTCAAGTGGGCGGTCGGGAGATGAGGGTTGGGGGAAGGTCAAAGGTGCTCGTTAATGATTTGCCCAGTGCGGAGCACACCCAGTGAGCAGGCTCATGTCAAGCTCTGGGAACGAACGTTGCCCCAAAACGCAGAGAGACATTTCTCTCTCTCTGTTTTTTTTTTTTTTAATGCAATTACAGTGTTTTAAAGTTGCAAAGACCCTCCAGAGGATATCACGTATCAGGAACAGTGTTGAGCAACCCTTTACATACAAGCACTGCTTTGGGGGAAAATAAACATGTTCTCCCCACCACATCCTTTGGGTACAGAGAGAAAACAGTTTTATGGAATTCCTTGGTAAGGAGGGGCCCTTGCTCAAAGCTGGGTTCAATAGAAGGCTATCAGCCCAAGACTTGGCATTGCTCTTTGGCCAGGAAAATGCAAATATTGGGTAATAATTGGGAAGTAGCCCGTCAGGTTGGTTTTCAGACTCCTTGTAGGTCACAGGTGGCCCACAGGCTGTGGGTGACCAAGGGAACGGGCAGCGATTGAGAGGCTGGGCTGATTCCTTCCAGATCCTTTACACACGTTGCACCATTACCATCTTCCAGCTCATCTAACTGATCTCATTTGGTTGCAAGAGACCAAAAGGAAAAAAAAAAGGAGATTTAAAATTTTACATGGTTTTAAAAGGTGAGCTCTGTGCATAAGGGTTGCAAGATTCGGATGTTAAACCATCGAGTCAGCACCCTCTGCCTTTCCCTGGACTCTGCTTTCCCTCCGGGGGCCTCCCTCCTGGGCAGTTCCCTCTGTATGCACCCACCGTCCACTCGGCAAAGCCAGGAGGACACCTGCCAGACCTAAACCCAGCAGAGAGAGTTGCTTCTCTCCAGGGCATGGCGGCTCCAGTTTGGGAGTTGGAGCTAAAGGGCTTTGCCTCATCTGGAATCGGTCTAAAGTGTCCCCTTGGCCAGGATGGGCCCATTGGTTGGGGATGGAACCAGATTTATGTAAGGTGTATGGAGACAGAGAACTGCTAAATGAAGGTGTGGGTGGGTGACAATGGAAACACAGAGACTCTTACCAATTCTATCTACGGGCTGTTCATCCATCCATCCATCTATCCATTCACCCATCCATCCACCCACCCACTGGTTCATCCATCTTATACATCTACCCACCCACCCATATATCTCATACTTCCATCCATCCATCCACCCACCCATCTATCTTATCCACCCATCCACCTACCCATCCATCTATCCATCCATCTATCCCCACTCACCCACCCATACATCTTATCCATCCATCCATCCACAGATCTATCTACTTACTATCACATCTATCCATCTACTCACCCACATAGCCACTCCAGTAACTAGTTAGCTGCCCACACCTTTATTGTAGAAAGCAACCAAACATTCAGTGCATGGCATATCTTATGTGTGCTTATTAAATATTTTTGGTACTGGGGATTGGACCCAGAGGTGCTTAACCGCTGAGCCCTTTTTATATATTTTATTTAAATAAAATAAGCAAGGCCCTTGGATACTTGGTGAGATACAGAGTCTCACCAAGTATCCAAGGGCCTTGCTAAGTTGCTGAGGCTGGCTTTGAACTCACGATCCTCCTGCCTCAGCCTCCTGAGCCACTGGTGCTTGGCTTCTTATGAGTTCTAAAGCTGAGTTTTAAAAAAATTGACTAAACCAATGAATTTCATCTTATTCTCAATTTTACATACAATGAAAAGGTGGATCACAACAGCTCACAACAGCTAGTGCCAGAGCCTGGGTGGGCACCTGGTCTCCTCAACTTTCTCAGGAAGAGGCTGCCTCACCTGTTGAGGAGGCGGAGTCTCCCAGCAAGGAACCCGTGTTTGAACTATTGCCTAAACACAAGTTTCATGAAAAGGTCTACTTATCGGTAGTTTTATTATTAACCAGTGTTTATTTTCATCTCAGTATCCTATCTATCTTTCCGATTGAAAAGTTTACCTTTATTTTAATGCCACATCTCAGGGAAAAATACAAATAACAATTTTTAATGTCAGAGCCTGGTAGTTCTTATGGCAGGGAGCCTTATCCATGAAGCTGTTACCTGAACCATTGAAATATGCCCCCAAGTTTATATATGTCTTAATAAGGCTCAGAAATCACCATGATACGGGTGGGGAGACTTGGAATGCAAGGCTCTGGGAACACGTCTCTGAGCAAGGTTTTAATAATACCAGCAGAGTCAAAGCCGTGGATGGGGGTGGGGTGATGGAACGTGCCTTCACCAAAATCATTATTTTTTTTTTTTTACACAAATCATATGATTTTTTTTCTTTTGTCCAATTTAGGTGTCTTAGAAGCCCCAGCCTATTTGATAAATGCCTTATTTGAATTAAGCTGTGACATTACAGTGGCGTGTGCACAACGGTTTCAAGATAGGAGTTCACCATGGAATTTACGATTGACGGCTGATTTCTTCACATTGTAAGAAAAAGGGGGAGTTGCACTGTTGGGTTTATTTGTTTGCTCAACAAATATTAATTGAGTGCATACTATGTGCTAGGCACTGCTTTAGCACACAGCAGTGAACACACAGAGCAGAGGTGAATCCTTTCCCTGAAGGAGCTGGGTGCTTCAATGCCGGCTTCTTCTATTAAGCAATGACTGGCACGGCCACGTGCCTTCTGCGGGCCTCCACTTTCCCGTCTGTAGCCTGAGAGGCAGGTGAACTCAACCCCAAGCCAAGAAAGGAAAGCCAAGAACTCAGGCTGGGAAAAGGGAATCTCACCAAGGATGGGGTGCCCAAGTCCACCCACTGAAAGGTGTTCTGTTTAAGGCAAGGAGGCTACTGAACACCACTTGATCTGGGTGGCTCCCGAGGATCGGATGAGCACCGTTGGAGGGAGAGACCAACCACTCATGAGGTGCCCGGGCGGGTGGTGAGTTCCTTGCTACTGAAAGTGTGCCAGAGGCCGGACGTGAACTTGGCAGGGATTCTGGGGAAGAATGCACGTGCAGAACCTTCACACACCTGTGTCTGTGATCATCAGCACCTGCCGTCTCGACACCGCACCATGGGGACCCTGTGGCCTCCACCTTTGCCGCAGCAGAAGAGAAGGAAGGAGGCGGTGTCAGCTTCCCGGGCTCAGAAGCGACACTTGTCCTTGCTGCCCACAGCCCGTGCGCCAGAATGAGTCGCGTGGCCCCAACTAATCAAGGAAACAGGGAATGTAGGTGAGCACTGTCTCCGTATAAGATTTTGTAAAAGTGCAGAAAATTATAATAATAATAATAATACCTATTTCAGAGAGTTGTTTTTAGCATTAAATGAACTGATCCATTTTACCATCCAATGACCCACATTTTTAAATAAATGAGCTGTTATGGTTTGGATGTGAGGTGTCCCTCAAAAGCTCATGTGTGAGACCATGCAAGAAGGTTCAGAGGAGAAATGATGGGGTTCTGAGAGCCTTAACCCCATCAGCCAGTTCCTGAGTGGTAACTGAAGGGGTGGGTGTGGCTGGAGGAGGTGGGTGTTGGGGGCGTGGCTTTGGGGTACCTATTTTGTACCTGGCCTGGCTGGGTGTGGTGGCCTGTACCTGTAATCCCAGCAACTCAGGAAGCTGATGCAGGAGAACTGCAAGGTAGAGGCCAGCCTCAGCAACTTAAAGAGGCCCTAAGCAACTTAGCAAGACCCTGTCTCAAAATAAAAACGAAGAGGTCTGGGGCCGTAATTCAGTGGTAAAGCACCCCTGGGTTCAGTCCTATGGGGGTGGTGTACATCCTCCTCCTCTTTACCTCAGCTTCAAAGATCACAGTATTGTCTGGTGGGGCCAGTTGAAAAGACAGAGCCCCCAGGCGGTCACTAATGAAGGGGGACGATCTTACAAGGGCACATACCCTGCCCGCACCATCCCACACCTCTAGGCCTGGGGTAGGCAAGGGGTGTCAGACGGGAGGGTGGGCCTGCAGAGGCCGGGCAGAAGCCGAGGCCGTGGGAGGCTGCAGTGCTCAGAGACTCGCCCCGTGAACTTGCTATTACACGTGCCTTCGGAAAGGCTGCTTCCCCTCCACGGAGCAACCTGGGTGCCGCCGCCCATCTGAATCCGAAATGAATTCAATTTAGCCTGGTGTAATTGCTTATTTGATTCCCGAGGATGACATGCAGTTAGGAGGGAAATTGACATTCTGTCATTTCTGTTCCAATGAACGGAACTCCGACAAGTTCCCTCCTAGGTACTTTGTGGCAGCCGGGCCACCTGCTCTTCTTCTAAAGAGAAATCAGAGCGTGTGGGGAGCTGGGGATACAGACTCCCGAGCCGGGTGTCTTTTTAGAGAGTTGTGAGACAGATGAATCACCGAGGCAGCCGGGGGTACGCCCGAACCTCCTTTTCCTCTGCCTGACACAATAGCCCTCCTTCCAGAAAGCACTCTGTGTGGTTTCCTGAGCTAGAAATACGAGTTCTTGCAGTTGTCATCCAAAGATCTTTGTATTCAAGGTCAATTTTTTTTTTTTAAAAAATGCAAATAATTTAGGAGTTTGGAGACATCCCCAGGGGGATTCACCAAAGGACTCACAGCTCCGGACATTGAAGTCCTGGCTGCCTGACATCCTCCCTGCGCAGACTGTCGCATGACCATAGTGTCTTCACTGAGGCTCACAAGCTGGGGAAAGGCCATCAGGAGCCGAACACAACCCACAGGACTTGAACAGAGGGGACAAATGTCAAATGTCAATGTCCCTGGAAACTGAGGCTCCCACGTACCCTTGAGCAGACATGATATGGACCATAATCCTGTGACATGGCAAGAAAAACACTAATATTTTTAAATATTAAACCACAGAACCGTGCTTCTTGACAGGGGCAATTTTCCTCTTCCCCTTCAGAGACATTTGGCCACACGAAGGCCTCTTCGGTTGTCACAGTGGGAGGGATGCTAACGGCAGCTAGTGAACAGAGGCCCGTGATACTGGCCGCCCCACAGCACCCAGGACGCCGCCCACCAGGCAGAACTGTCTGCTCTAACTGTGGATGATGCCGAGTTCCAGAAATGCACGTTACATCAGGAGCCACGGCAGGCGACAGAGGCCCTGCGGAAGCAGATGAATTAGGGAGGACGGTCTCTGCTGGCCTTGGGAAGCTCCTCCCTGATTTGAGAAAGCTGGAGTCTTCGCCTTGACATCTCATTGCGTTTCCTCCCTGTGACAAACCCTCCATCGGCTTCTTGTCATTTCCAAGGAGAAGTCCAACATACGCAGTGCAGCCCGGCAGACCCTGGGTGAGCACTTTCATCGCCTCCTGCAGCAAGGAGGAGAAAGCCTGAGCCTGGGGCATGGATCAGAGAACCCTGCTCCCACGTCAAGTCCATGGGAAGGTGAAGAAAGGACACTTAAAAATAACCTGTCATTCCTGTGCCTGCAGATAGAGAGGGGAAGGCCGGGCGGTGGCAAAGGAATCCCGTGCAGGACCCAGGAGGGTTACTAGCAGACGAATCCTGATTTGTTCTGAAGCTGTGCGAGTGTCCTTAAAATGAAAAGGCGGGGGAGGATACACAGGTACCCTTTCCTTTCCAACTTCCTCTTGGGCTCAGAGCGTCATTTTCTCTACAGTGGCCGTGGGGTTCTGGAAGAGAGACGGCTGATGAAGATCTGATTTCAGGACCCGTGACTCTGTGTCACATCGCTGAGAAAATAACTCACTACACTTTGGGAAAGATACACACGGCTCTTCCCCGGTTCGTATTGAGCTCAGATTCCCTTTCTCCGGCCTCATGCCCTACTGAGACTGGACAGAAGGCGGCCTGGATTTATTTGGGCTGCATGCGGCTCGCACCTCTGCTGACTGGGTCGGTGATCTCAGGATTCTTTGGGGCTGCTGAGAACCACGGGCCTCTTCCTACAAGTTCTTTCCTGCCCCGGCGTCTGGGCTCTGCTCCTACTTCTTACACTTCCATAGTCTTACCCTCTGCTATTCTTGCTCATCTTTCTGATCCTGGATCAGACTTTATTTTCTAGGGACATTGCCTGACTTGCTCCCGACCTGATCTAGTTTCCTGATTTGTGCCCCCCCCCCGCCCCATGCCTCCTTGGTCACACTTACCTCAGTGCATGCCTCTCTCTGCTTTTTGATGGGCAGCTCCCTGGGGGTGGGGGCCAGGGCTGTATCCATACACCTGGCCTGAAGGCATCTAGCAGGGGTGGATGACTGAGACGCCCCCTTCCCCTGCAGGCCTGGCCTGCCGCGGCTGTCATGTCCACGGCTGTGTTTGCAGAACCCGGCACAGTGCCTGGCACAGAGCAGGCCCCCAGGAATCGCGGATTGATTGGCACAGTCTGGCCGGGCCCCGAACTGTCCATCACTGAGATTGGAAAGAAAAGCTGCTTCCCACGCAGAGTGGCCTTGGGGCCCGCACGGCCGCAGCGCCTGCCCATCAGCATGCGGCTCACGCTGCCCGCCTCGGCCGAGCTGCGATCTCAATAACTCAGGAGCCTGGGGCACCCCTGCCCGGGGACCTGCCAGAGTCCACCTGGGAGCCCGGTGAGGCCGAGGCTGGGGTGGCCTGTCTCAGAACTGCCCCAACCCTAACCCAGGAAAGAAGTCACCCCTGTCCCCAAGGTCTCTGTCTGCATAGCCCCGGGGAAACAGGACCACCTCTCCAAGCCTTGGTCCCTGCACCTGTAAAAAGGGTCTCCACCACCCAGGGTACACGGGGGAACGCACGGGGTGTTCCAATGCAGTGCCCAGCCCCGAGTGTGTGTGTGAGCGCATGCGCATGTCTGGATCCGCCTCTGCCTATTAACACAAGCCGCTCCCATAGTGGCCCAAGCCTGAGCCGAAAGGAAGTAGAGGAGTTAGACATCAGGACAGCAGTCTGCTTCTGGGCCTTCTTGCGTGTCTTACCCACGTTCCCTGGTCGAGGACATTCATTCCCAAGAGGCCACCGAGCCCAGGTACAGCACCAGACGCATCCACACTGCCACCAGGAGAAGAGAATGAAAGGATATTAGCGTGGGAACTCCAAGGGACACAGATGCCCCTTGCCCTGATCAGGACAGGTGGGTCCAAAGCTGCCAGAGACCCAGAGCTTAGTCCTGATGCCACCACGGAGGCCACATGGGCCCCCAGCGGAAACCTTCCCATCTGCTGCTCGGCATAAAGAAGCTCTTCTGCTCAAGAACGGCATCAGGTAGCTGCTTATTGCTACTTACCGGAAGAAGATTCCGTGTAAACAACACACAGAGGCTGGCTACGCGTGTGACAATAGCTTTGGAAAGACAGACACGATTCTGTCGCATGCCGGCTTGAAGCTGGGAAGCATCATTAGAAAAGATTTCAACTTGAGACTCTCGCATTCTGCATCCCAGTGTTTGGGGTCAAGGAGAGTCTAAAGAGGCTCACCCACCCCTGCCGTCCTCTCTCCAGTAGTCCCTGGGGCCCTCTTGGGGCTCAGCCCTCTGCTGGGCTCTGGGAGGGAGACAGAACAATAAGGTGGAATCAATTCCTAGAAATGGCTACATTTTCATTGGTGGTGGGGGGGATATCTGAACTATTAGTGACCATATGAGTCATGGATTCAACTAATATTTATTGAGCATCTCCTACATTCCAGGAATTGCACTGGGCATTCAGGATACAGAGGCAAGCCAAACAGAGACTTGTCCTTCCACGAAAGTACTATTGCTCCTGGGAAGGGACAAGCAAATAAATGGGTCATTGATACCTCTCAGGGCCACATGCTTTTGCAGAGCAGGGCCATTGCCTGGAGTGCGGTGGCAAGGCCACTATTTTCGTGGTCAGAAAGTCCTGGGGAAGGCCTGGCATTTGGACCAGGGGCTGATTTTCATCAAGTGAGACTCAAGGAGGTGCCTTCCAGGGAGAGGACAGGTACGCAGAGGTGGTGTCCCCTGACCTCTCAGGACCTCTGCTCAACCTCCCCGCCTTCCCCTGCCGAAGCCGGACACCAACCTTGCAGCCTCCCTTGCAGCTAGAGCCAAAGCAGGTGACCTCTTTTCCACCAATCAGGTTGCTCACTCCGGGCTTCATCTTGGCAGTGGGCACCGCCCCCAGTGCTAGTGACAGCCACCCAGACAGGGCAGCAGTGGCCCACAGGGGTCCAGGTAGCGTGTCCAGGCCTTGGCCTCACAAGGCCAGTGGTCCTCTGCTGCTCTGCTCTTCAGTGTGAGTTTGGGGATGGACTTTGGTGCAGCCTCAAAGCCCGTCCACCTGGTGCAGCTGCTGTAGGAACAGATGTTAAAACAGCAGTGGGTCCTTCTCCCAGTGGTCCTGAGGCTGGAAGTCAGGGGTCAGAAGGTCAGCTTTCCCTCTGGGGCTCTAAGCCCGGTTTCAGGTATTAGGACATGGGGATGCCATTCATTCATTCAGCCCATCCCTTCCCTTCCTGGAGATCTTGCAGGCTAATAACTTCTAATAGGTTTCATTCCAGTTGGTGCCAGCCTGGGTTCATTTCTAGTTTTGGTGGCCGACAGCAGACACTGGTACCATCCTGTATCTTGATTCCTGGTCTCCAAAGGGGACCAGGGGTCTGGAATGGAGCCCTGCTCAGAGTCCTAACCCTGAGAATGGGTCAGGCAGGGGCAGGTGACTCCCTGCCTTCCCGTCCCCTCCCCTGTCTCCCTCTCTGAGCAGACAAATGGAACTGTCATGTCAGCAACTCTGTGGCTGAGACATTTTCTTTTTGGTTAAAACGTATCTCCTGGTCCTAAGAGGTTGTGAGGCAGACCTCACCGCGGAGAGAGAAGGAGGCCGGAGAGGTGGCCAGCCTCAGCGCATCAACTATTTATGACTTTGTTAAAAAATAAAAACCAGATCACACTCACCCACAAGACCTCGGAGTACCTCTGGGACAGAGCAGTGTGTCATAACCTCTCGGCGGAACTTGCTCTGTCTTCTCCCTGCACCCACGCGGTTAGAGGCTCCCTAAGGAAAGCTTTGCATTCACACTTGGAAAAAAATCAACAATTCCACAGACACAAGAAGCCGTCCAACATGGTGATTTCACACTGTCCTCAAACCTGAAACCTGGTGCCACTGCTTACTAGCTGTGTGACCTTGAGGATATTCCTTACCTCTCTGAGCCTATTTTCTCATCCTTGAAGGTTATTCATGCCTGTTTTGTTTCTGTTGGTCTGTTCGTGTTGTGATGATTGGTTCTTGGATTAGTGTTGGCACATGTGAGCCTATGAAGACATCGTCACACCCACACAGTGTGAACAGAGTATTGTACTGTCCCCCACTTTAGAATTCAGTTGGCACCAGCTATATGGCCTTTTCTCCTGTTACCTGTGCTGCCCTCCGTGTTGCCTGGCGCATGATAGGTGCTTTGTGCGTTTTTGGTGGGTAGATCTGAATTGTTTTGCTGGGTGTACCATCTGCGTTTAGTGGACTGAGAAATGACAAGTTCGATGGGTCACCATGGAATGGAGCTGTTTCTCTGGCCCCGTCTGCCTTCAGCGGCACCTAAAGCTCACCAACACGGGCTCCGCTCTTCTCCTGGGAGTCCCTGGGGAAGGTCCCACCTATTCCTGCCAGCACAGGGGACCTGCCCTACGTGGGGAGGCAGCCATGCGCTCTCTGCTCTCTGCTGCCCCCTGCAGGTGAGGCACCATCAGTGCCAAGGTTTATGACCATGACGTTCCCCAAGTCCATGCTGAACAAGAATTGCTGGGCCTACCGATGACTGTGGCCGCACCGGACGAGCGTCCCTGATAATTTCCTGGCAACGACCCTCAGTTTCGATCTCCTCTTTGACTGTAGCTCGATGGACCCATCTGCACTCCATCATCTGAGCTGGGTTCACGTTGCTCTCCTTTCCGGTTCCTGACCTGAGGGTCGTGGGGATCAGGAGTCGAGCTTCTGCTGGGGAAGAGGGAGTCACATGAAGGGTTCAGGGACACGCTGCCTCACGTATTGGGTCTGTGATTCCAGTCGAGCCGCATCTTTTAAGTCTGAGTTTTACTGCAAAATGGGGGTACGTTAGTCATCTGGTTGTCAATGGGGCTGAGATACCCCACAAAAACAGTGTAAAGAAGCAAACATTTATTTTGGGTTCACGGTTTCAGAGGTGCACCCTGCGGTCGGCTGGTTCCGTGGCCCTAGGCCTGAGGTGGGCTGCTGAATCGGGGTGGAAGGGCAGACCATGGTGGAAGGAAAGCACTCGCCCTGTGGTAGTCAGAAATCAGAGAGAAAAAGTGAGGATCCAAGGACAAACCATGGAGCCCCCCTGTGACCCGCTCCCTCCCGTCATGCCCCGTCTGTCTACGGTTACCGCCCAGTTAGTCCATTCAAACTATTAACCCATCGGATGGATCCGCCCACTGATCAGGTGACAGCTGTGCTCATCTAACTCCTTCACCTTCTGTATTAATGTAGGAGTTTGGGGGACACTTTGCATCTAGACCATAACAGAGACAATTAGTATTCCTTCCTCAAAGAGATAATTAAGGGTGGATGAAATCATAAATATAAAGAAATAGTTTGTGCCTGGCATACATTAGGCACAAAATAAATGCTAGTCATCATTTTTATTTCCTGAGGAGAATTACTTTCCTAGGGACTCCACCATCCTGGGTGCTGGTAATGCCTTGTGGTAGGTCTGACGCATCTTCCAGGTATTTTGGGGTAGAGGCATAATCAGGTGGTGGCAGAGAGGATGG
This sequence comes from Marmota flaviventris, assembly GCF_047511675.1. Taxonomy (NCBI): domain Eukaryota; kingdom Metazoa; phylum Chordata; class Mammalia; order Rodentia; family Sciuridae; genus Marmota; species Marmota flaviventris. Next base: position 12,285,589 of record NC_092516.1, on the reverse strand, counting down.
GGAAACGGCCTTTTGAAAAGGGGAATAAAATAATAACGTGAGAACCACGAGTCTGTTAGAGAGGTCACCTGCAGAACCAGCTCCAGGGATCTGAAACTCAGAGCCTGAGAACCAATGTCGTGTGATTATTGAAAACCTGGACCGTCCACTCCGCGGCTGTTTTAACTCCAGATCTGGTGTGCGCCAGCCGACAGCTTTGGGCAAGTCCCTCAGTGTTTCTGGGCCTCGGTTTTCTCCTCTGTCCATGGGGACGATCATACCTACCTCAGGATTGCCACGGGAATCGAGTGAGGTTTTCCACGCCAAGCATTCAAAGCCACACGTGGTGCCTGCCAATCAATATCAACGGTTACTAGTCCTTCAGCAAATCAATCAAGAACATAAACGTTAAAAAGGGAGATCCATTGATAGGTCTGCCCCTACACTACCCAGATGATCCATGCCCCTCCAGATGGCCCGGTCACACTTCACCAAATGCCCAGCGGGCAGGGATTCTAGCAAATCCCCCCGACCACGGCTGAGTGTATGAACCCATGGGAATGGGCTTGTGTGTGCAGCTGAGGTTTTTTGTTCTGCTTTCTCTACCCCAGGTGCTCACGGAGCTGGAAGACCCTGCGTGTCCTCCACGGACCCCGGCCACGCTCGCTCCTAGCAGTCGGGCCCGTCTTGGAATTTCCTGCAACAATCAAGGACACAGAGTTTCTCGGGGGCACTGGGGGGGGCAAGCCAGAGAAACGGACTCGAATCCCCCGTGTTTTGGAGGTGCTCAAGAGCATTTCCTGGAACAGAGCGGTGGGGAGCACCCCTGGGCTCCCGGGTCTGGACCCCGACACTGGACACATGAGGGAGGGCCTGGGAGGGTTCTGTGTCCAGAACAAACTGATCACAACAACCAAGTCCCTTCCCAGGGGAACTGGCTGGCTCCTCCTGCTCCCTGCAGTCACCTGTCACATCAAGACTCTAGGAGCTGACCCCCGTGGGCAGGGGAGAGAGCAGATCACAAGGTGTAGGCTGGACCTGAACCCCTCAAAGGGGGCCTTCTTAGGTACCTGATATTTTCCCAAGAGCTTTGTATATATGAATCTATTTACTCTATCAACGAATCTATGAAATTGGAGTCTTAGTATCCCTCTTCTTTCATAAATGTGGCAAATGGAGGCCCAGAGAGGTCAGGTAATTAGCCCAAGATCACTCAGCAAGGAGTCTGGCTGCCAAGTGGGCACTCGGACCCGACTGCTTCTGGACCCCGATGTTCCACGACTGAAGCTTTGCTCCGTCACTGAGTGGCTATTTCTCCTGCTCGAGTGCAGACTCTGGGCCATGTCCCCAGGGTGCTGTGTGTCTTCATCATTTATCACAATGCTTCACCCTCGGAAGATATTTGCGAGCCAAATCGATGAATGAACATATGGGAACATATGTTCTTTTTTAAAAAACGAAAGACCCAAGGTCCCTGTGGGAGGTCCCCCCTCAGGACTTTCAGGGGCTGTGTGTGGGACCAGAGAGCAGCTTTCACAAGAACAGCCCCAGGCGAGGCCTGAGAAGAGAGAGTGTGGCTACTGTTGGCTCCCTGCTGCGGCTGACCTTGCTACCTGTCCCCGTGCCCAGCCTCCGGTCGCCCGTCTGAGCTTAATGGCAATGCATTTGGGCCATCAGTGGTGACAGCGGCTGGTCGCCCTCTAAGAATCGGGAGGCAGAAGAGCGTGAGGCAAGCTGCCCGGGCCTGGGATGACCGTGGGCCTCCCTCTGCGCCCGGAGTGTTCGTCAGGAATGACACTCAGGTTGGGAACAGGCCAGGGACAGATAGAATCCCCAAGGCCACGTGCCCAGTAACCAACTTCCCCAGCCACATCCCACCTGCCTACAGTGACTACCTAGTGGATTCATTCCCACCAACTGGATTAATCCACTCAGGAAGCTACGGCCCTCAAGAGCCAATCATTTCCAAAGAGCCCCACCTGGGACCCTGGCCTTATTAGGACCCTGCTTTCAGGACACGAGCTTTTGGGGGGACATTCCTGAATCAAACCATAATACTCCCCAACAGGCAGAGACACCCTGTTAGAACCTACCTGAGGTCCCTCCTCCAGGCAGCCAGAGCACTCGAGACAAAGGCCAGGTGGACCCCACCCCAGGGATTGACCCTGGCCCTCAGACTGGAAGACGATTTGCAGCCGAGCAGCATCTGACCTACCATCATCATGAAGTGGGTCTTTGTTTTCTGCATGAGGCACTGAGAACTGGGGTTATTTGTTACTGCAGCATATCCATGCCTACGCTGACTGATACACTGCGGCAAGAGTGTATTTCTGAATGGAATTCATGTGCACAATAACAACAGGGAACAGAAGGATGGGGAATGGTGGAAATGGTCATCTGGCTGGGAAAGGCATGCTAGTTCTGCTGGCCCCGCCAGGGCCTAAGGCATTGCTGGTGGTGGTGATGGTGGGTGATGAGGTCCAGGGTGCATAAGTTCAATAACTTTTTTTTTTCCTTCAGTTTTCCAAAATCACTCACTTTCTCTGTTGAATTTCACATAGTAGACACAACACTTTTTTTTTTTTTAAACATGGAAAAGGATTGCAACAGAAACTATAGAAAGAATATAAATACACAAAGAAAATATGGAGATCTTGATCCTGTTCCACTCAATTCTTCCCGGGGGATGATCACGGGTATTGTTCAGCATAGATCTTGTATCTGTGCATAAATGGCATCAGACTGAATGCATTGTTCTTCAATTTTCTTTTCTTTTTTTTTTTTTTGTGTGTGTTATTTTAACTTAGCGTTTTTTGGAGATCTTTCCACGGCGTTGCATGGAGGTCTATCTCATTTTTATAATGGCTTCATATTATCCCATAATACGGATGAAGTGTAATTTATTGAACTTTTCCACTATTAATGGACATTTATATCCATTTGAATTTTTACCTCCTTCTGTGATTCATGGGCTCTGAACGCTCTGCTAAAGTCAAGCTGTACCACGCAGCCGTACAAATGATCACATTTTTCTCTCCCTGAATTTGTAAATGTCTTATCAACCACAGCATGGGGGTGGACGGAGGAGTCGGCTGCCGAAGTCCCCTCTGCAGGCCCGGGCTGTTTGCCTGCAGGGTCTGCGCGGGAGGAGAAGCTTCCTGAACAGGGGCCCCTCCCCAGCCCAGACCCCTCCCTCCCTCCCTGTTGCCCTGGGCACAGCCCCTAAGAAGATTCCAGGTCAAAGTGCTTCCTGTCCTTTGACCCAAGAGCTGTGTCTGGTTGCAGATGGAATCCTAATTAATTTTACATCTGGGTTTGGATGCGGAACTATTCTGTCAAGCGGCTCCAAGTTCAGAGTTCATTTATTTTGGGTTTCTTGAGCCCTCGCTTTCAGTCTCTGCCAATCCCTGCTCCTCGTCTGCCTCCTTCTCTCCTCCCTCCCCAGACTCAGGACTTCACCCTCTGAAGACGATCATGCCCATGTTAATCTTCCTGGGAGCGAGGAGCAGAACGTAGCTTTTTTTCATGGGCTCCCAAAGTTAATAAGTAACTGCCCTACCATCACCGTGAACTGGCCCTGAGAACTGGGGTCATTTGTTACCGCAGCATATCTATGCCTGCCCTGACTGATACACCGTGTCCTGAGACTGTGGCAAGAGACTCATAAAGGACTGGGAAAACAGGAAGAGAATTTATAACGGAAGATTTTCCAGGTCCCTCCCCTGGAGCGGTGCCTGACAGAGGCCTTGGGACACTTGGCTTCTCAGCTGCTGCCCTCACTACGGCGACGGTTCCTCGGCCAGCAAGATGTACCTACAAGGTCAGCTCCACCTTCAACACACGACTTCCCAATTAGCGAGTGGTCTTCAGTGATGGAAGTGACTTCCTGTATGTGGGGATGTCTCTGGGAATAGAGCAAAGGACGGCTGACAGGGGACAATGCCAAGGTCACCAGAAGCCAGCCATGGATTCCCTCTGCTCCCTGCCCTAGGCCCATGGGTCTGAAGTGTCCACCATGATGCTGGGCTCTGGTGGCCCTCGCCTGGTGAACCAGCAGCAGCTCCCAACATAGAGCAGTTGGTCCAGGGGTGGGCACACCCCCCAAGCTGGCCGCTGGGACCCCTTGGAAAGCGGCTCTCTGGGCAGGTGACAAGTCTCCAGGACAGAGGTTCCGAGCTGGAGGGGACGGGGCACCTTGGCCTTTGTGTGGGAAAAACCCCTTGGAGATGAAGCCAGTCCTGGAGGGCAGGATGGGGGGACATGACCCCAGCGTCCCGGCGTGTTCTGCGCATCCTGGACCCCTGACCCACGCCCCCCGCATCCTCTACATCCGTGTTGTCCTTTGTTTCTGGACTGTTCATCCCCCACCATCAGCTGGTCACTCCATCGGCCCTGAGCTTGAAGACCTCCCGCCGTGGGGCCTCCCCGGACCCCCTCCGTAGCAGCCTATGAATGTCTTCTGTCCAGTGTGATCGGACAGACTGATGGATGGGCCATCTGCTCCATGTCCTCCTTCCCATCAGACAGTGAACTCCCTTGGGTCCCCATTGTCCCCAAAGCCTGGCACTTTGTAGGGACTTGGCCAGTATCTGCTGAATCGGAGTCTCACTTGGGTGGAGGCCAACTGACCAGCGCTCAGGCTCTGGACTTGGGTTCCTGGGTTCGAAGCCTGCCAAGGTGCCATCCTGGGAAAACTCACTTGCTGGGCGCGACTCAGTTTCCTCATCTGTGAGATGGGCTCAAGTGGGGCCTGCCTCCCGGGGTGGCCCCAGGCTTCCTCCAGGTATTGTGGGTGGAGCCCCGAGCACGGGCCCAGCGCACGGGTGTCGGGGACACAGCGGGCTGCGCACCTCCTCCTTGGGGCTGGGAAGATGCTGCCGCATCCAAGGACGGGCTGGAATCTAGGCTCAGGACTTCTCAGGACACTGTGTGCCCGCATGTCCCTGAGTCGGAGAGGAAAAAAGATCACCCACAGGAGATGGAAACGGAAAGCCATTGGCCCCGCCTGGGTCTGGAGCCTGTGGCCCCGTGAGGGCAGGGACCGGCCACGTCCAGGGCTGCTGCTCCTGGTGCCTGAAGGTCTTGAAGGTCGCGCTTCTCAACAAAAACCACGCGGCTCTGGGTCAAGGGTGGCTTCTGCCTGAGCGGGTCTGGGGCCCGAGGTGGAGCCCGGTGGCCACGCTGCTGGACCACGCTCCCAGGGCCCGCAGGTGCCCGCTGGGCAGCAGGGACAGGGACGGCGGGGCAGGGCGGGCTGGCTCCAGGGCCCGAGACGGGGTGGTGGAGGAGGAGGGAAGACAAACTGAAATGGAAATAAATACCGTGCGCCACAATCTCATTAATGTCTAAAATTAGATTAACGTAATTAAAAATTTAAAAGCCAGATTAAAGCGTGTCAGCCTGGAATTGAGTGCTGAATCATGTTGTGGTCTTCTTGGCTCTTTCCTTAGCAGTTTGCTGCTAATGGGTGTTTCAAAGACGACCCGGTTACATGTTGTTCTTTGTGATTTTTAATTATCACCAAACACATCCAACTGGCCCTGTTTTGGAGACATGGCTCTTGCAGGGTGTGGCTGTCACAAGGATCTGAAAACGTTCAGACGGACGCAGGATCCTTTGGGGCAAAGAAGGGAGGCTTAGTCATGTCCTGGTGGCAGGCGTGAGCCTCCTGGGTCACATCTGTCATGGCGACCGGCCTAAATCTTATTGAGACTCCCATGTTCTAAGTAGAGAAATCAAGGATCAGAGAGGTAAAGAAATCGGCTTGGGCCACACAGCTCATTAGTGGAATGACAGTTCTCTTTGGCGTCAAAGCATCTAGGCTTTTCATGATCTCTCTGCAGAATAAAACACCCTGGGGTTCCATTTAAGGGCTGTGAGTGTGTGTGTGTGTGTGTGTGTGCAGACAGGAGGCAGTGCCAAGAGACACAGAGACAGAATAAAGGTCTAGTTGCAAAGCGTCTGTCCCTCGGTTCTTGCTGAGCTCCGTCCCGGGCCCATTACCAGCTGATAGAATTTACTCTACATTTGGGGGCTCCTTGGAGCAGACCAGGGGGCATGTGGCCACCCCCACGTCCCTGTTGAGCTTCTCTCCTGCGACCTCTGAGCTCCCGGGTTCCCGGAGCACCTTCCCCTCACCCTGACCTCCCGCAGTGAAGCAAGCCCTTTAACAAGAGCCCGGGGGTGGACCTTGCCTTGCCCTCGCCCAGATCTGAAGGTTGACGTCCACCCCGAGCTGCCTACACCGGGGAGCTACGTCCATTATTTTTATTCACTTTAGAAGTATTTACTGAGACCCACTGTGCGCTGCCCAGTCTTCTAGCTGCTGAGACTAAGACCCTGAACCGAGACTGGATTCTAGAAGATGCGATGTTAAAAATCCAGGTGAAACACAAAACGGCTCAGCCTCTGGGGAAGACAGATCCGTGGTTCATCAACAATTCAAATTCAGAATCGCCCCGTGACTCGGCAACTCCATTCCCCAAGGTACGGAAGACCGAGGCTCAAACCCATGGCTCTGGACACACATAGCCCACACAGTGGAAAAGGCCACCGGTAGGTGAGTGGACACGTAAGATGTGGTCTATCTGTGCAACGGAATATTACTGGGTCATGAAAAAGGAATGCCATTCGGACCCACGCTGCAGGATGAAAGAGCCTCGCGAACACGATGCTAAGTGAAGGCAAGTACAGGAGAAGGGCACGTGTTGTGACCCCATTGATACAAAAGCACGCAGAACAGGGGGCTCCGGAGACACAGAGAGCAAATTGGTGCTTGTCAGGGGCCGGGGAGTGGGCATGGGAGAGCTGCCTGAGGGCTGTGGTTCTGTTCTGCACTAGTGCTGTCTGGGAATAGACAGAGGAGGCGGCTGTGTGGCGCTGGGAACGGACGGAAAGCCACTGTACGGTACACGTGAAAGGGCTTATTTTAGGTCACGTGGACTTTATGTCAATTAAAAAAAAACCCCACAGACTAACTGGATGACCCTAGGTAAGAGGAGGAGGCAATAGGAGCAACAGAGGGGTAACCCGCCAAGAACCCACAGGCGAAATGTCAAGGGGTCAAGGGGAGGTGGAGAGGCGCTCCACAGGGCGTCCACCAGGGGGCGACGCCCGTGTGTCTGTGGGCTTTGTGAGGGTGGGTGGGAGCCCTGGGAACTCACGGGTAGGCTACGAAGCGGTGGTGGCACCCCAAGTCTCGGGGGGAAGCCACTGGAGGGTGGTGATCAGGTTCCAAAGACTGATTTAAAAAACGGAGGTGAGACCCACAGGGCATCCCATTAGCACTTTTAGGCGAACAATCCAGCTGCATTTGGTCCATTCACAACGCCTGGTGGCCACCAGCCCCGTGTAGTCCCAGGACACTCCGTCACCCCCAAAGGAGACTGGACCACTAAGCAGCCACCCTTGCCCCCCCTGACCCAGCCAGCCACCACCTGCTTTCCTCCTCTAGGGACTCCTCGGTTCTCGATAATGCACAGAAACAGAACCACACGATGAGCAGCCTTTTGTGCCTGGATCCTTCGACACCACAGTGCTGTCAAGGACGGCTCACGCTGTGCTTGCATTGGTACCTCGTTCCTTTTTACAGCTGCATAATGTTCCAATATATGGATCTGTTGCGTTTTCTTTCCATTCATCTGTTGATGGACATTTGGGTTGTTTCCTTTTGGTCTTCGTAGATAATGATGTTCTAAACGTTTCTGCAAGAGTTTTTGTTTGAACACCTGTTTTCAGTTCTTGGGTGATCTCTGGGGCTGGAATTGCTTGGTCAGGTGGGGATTCTGTTCATCCGGCCATTTTTTTTTACAACGGAAGCTCCGTTCTGCACGTACTGACAGGCAGTGTCCTGAAGAAGACTGTTGGCTGCTGTAGGACCCACAGATGGCAGGCAGTGGGTGGAGGGAGCAGGGAGACGGGTCCGGAGGCTGTTGCCATCATCCGGGGAGGAGGTGACGGTGGCAGAGACGTCGTTAGCAGGAGCCGAGGTGGGGCCGTGAGGGGTGAGGCTGGATTCAAGATTGGGAAGGGAGACTCACAACTGACAGAGAACCTCGGGAGGACCCTAGCCCTGGGGGAGAGCAGCACAAAGGCTTCTGTGGTCAGAGGTGAAGTGAGAGCGGCCAGGGGGACTGGCGTCCTGGGGACGGAGAGGGGTGTCTGCACAGTGACTGGTGCTCACTTCTGCAGAGGAGCTGAGCTGCCGGAGAAGCCTCCTGAGGACGAAGGTGTCCCTCTGGAAGACACCTTGATGGGCGCTGGGAGGAGGAGGGGGCTCTGAGACAGGAGGAAGAAAAGACAGAAGGGTGAGGGGACGGATGGGGGGATGGATGGAGGAGATGATGGATGGATAAGATAGACGGCTGGAGGGACAGGTGGACAAGGTGGGTGGGTGGGTGGGTGGGTGGATGGATGGATGGATAGATGGATGGATGGATGAGTGGATAAGATGGATGGGTGGATATATGGATGGATGGATGGATGGATGGGTAAGAGGTGGGTGAGTGGATGGACCATGTATGAGTAAGACGCATGGATGGATGGGTGGGTGGGTGGATGGATGGGTGGATGGATGGAGGAGTGGGTAAGATGGATGGGTAAGATGGATGGGTGGATGGGTGGACGGATGGGTGGGTGGGTGGATGGGGGGGGAGACAGCTCTGTGTATGTATATGTAAATGGGCGGGTAAGACAAATGGGTGGGTGGACGGAAGGATGGATGGACAAGCGGATGGGTGGATGGTGAGTGTCCTCTGTCCTTCCACGTGCGTGCCGACCTGCAGAGGACAGCTTGTCACTGTGGAGACCTTGTACAGCCACTCTGCGGCCGGGAGGGGTGGCGGCGGCTGTGGTTGGGCCTGGCCTCTCACCTCCCCCTCCTGTGTCTGCAGGGGATCTGCTTCTGGGGACTGGGTGCCTTGGCTTTCCACAGGGCCCTGAAGACCAGCGAGGCTCACCAGAGCTCTCCACCGCCTTGGCAGCACCTGTGCTTTCTGGGCTGAGGCCGGGGTTGCCGGGAGGCGGCGGGTCTTGCAGGCCTTAGAGGCCACGGGGACCTTGGATTGGATTCTGAGAGGAGGGGACCCGTGCCAGGGGGCGGATGTGGTGGCTTCATCTTATTTACATTCCAACGGCTGCTGGGGTGTGTGGATGGCGGACGGGAGGGACAGACAGGAGCAGGGGAGACGCTCGGAGCTCCAGACACCCTGGTCCTGGCTCTGCTGTCCGACACCCGGGCTCGCGTGCAATCCAGTGGGCGCTTTGGGGCAGTTCCTGAGGGCCAGGCCCAGCCTCCTGGGTGCCGAGGGGGGCCATGGAGCGTTCTGGGCCCCTTGTGGGGCTGACAGTGCAGGGGAAGAGGCAGAGAGGGAGGTGACAGGTGTGACCAGGGGGACACACGGGGGTGGGGCCTCAGAGGGACCTCATGGAGGCGGAGGCCAGGCTCCCAGGGGGCTTCCTGGGGACACTGGTGTTTCAGCTGAGGACGTGAGGCTGGCAGGACTCAGCCAAAGGACACGGGCATGGACCAGGGTGCAGTTTCACCGGGGAAGCCAGTGTGGCTGCGTCAGGAGTTAGGCCAAATGTGACTACCTTATGGTTACGTGCAAGTGGTGCGTGCGTGTGTGCATGTGTGTGTGCATGTGTGTGTGTGCAGGGCTGGGCACAAGCTGGTCAGCCCTGGGGGTCAGCTATAGATGGGTCATGAGACTCCAGACTCCAGAGGCTGGCAGAGCCGAAGTTGTGGCAGAGCACACGGGGATCCTACCTGAGGGTACTGGGGAGCCACTGATTCTAAAAGAGAGAGGGTATCGCTCCTCCTGTCTTTGTTCCTCTCTCATCGTGGACCTACCGTCCGAGCCCACCTGGGTGAGAGGGGCCTTTCAAACTGAGACCTTAGGAACGAACCCACGTGCGGTGCCTTGGTATAAGAGGTACGGCAGGGAGAATATTCCCAGGGTGATCATCTCTCTTGGAAAAAAAAATGACCTTCTCCCTGTTATGCTCATAAAGGTTTGTTTTGAAAGTTTCGAAAACAGACTAGAAAACTGAGCCCGATGAGAAGCCTGCGGTTCTACTGCGGAGTGGTCACCTGGCTCCTGGCTGGTTGGTGATCCTGCCTGTCATTTAAATTCACACATAATCAGGATTTGTATATAAAAGGGCTCATGATCCACACCTGCTCTATGTGCTGTTGCGTGTTTCTTTCACTTGGTGACACAGTGTGGACGGCTCCCGGGCTCCTGTCCCAGGGCTGCAGAGGCCAGGTCCACTGACCCGCGGGAAATCACAGGAACGTATTACGGCGTCAGAGGCCAGAGGCCCAGCCACGGTGTCTGCAGCGCGGCTCCCTCTGGGCCCGTCAGGTGGCCCTCCTGGCCTCTCCTGGCTCTGGGGCTGGTGGGCACTCTGGTGTCCACAGGCCTGCAGCCATGTCCCTCTGATCTCTGCCCGGGCACAGGACGTTCTCCCTTTGTCTTCATGTAAGGACCCTGTCATCCTGGACTGGAGACCCACCTTACGACCTCATTTTAACTAATCACCTCTGTAACCCCCTGTTTCCAAACACGGTCGCATTTCGAGGTGCTGGGATCAGGACCTCAACCTGAGTGGGTAGGAGGTGCAATCCAACTCCTCACGCCTTTCCCTGTCATTACATTTTGATTTGTTTGTTTGTTTGGGTATTGGGAATTTCACCCAGGGGTGCTTTACCACGAGCCACATCCCCATCCCTTTTTATTTTAAATTTTGAGACAGGGTCACTAAATTGCTTGGGGCCTCACCAAGCTGCTGAGGCTGGCCTCCAACCTGCAATCCTTCTGCCTCAGCCTCCCAGGTTGCTAGGATGCACCACGTCAGGGATGCACCACTACACCCAGCTGTTAGTTTTTAATTGCTACAAAAGATTGCTTTTGATGGATGGACAAGTGTCCAGTGACCAGTCCTCTGTCACGTGGAATTTCCAATCTGCACAAGGACCTTGAAACCACCTGCACAGACATTTCCTCTGCAAGGACCTTGTTGTGGGCATGACCTAGACTCACCAAGCAGCTTCAATCCCTGCCCGCCTATGGCAGACTCGAGTTCTTTGAAACACCAGACAAGAACACAAAGGGAACCCTGCCTGACCAGAGCAGTGACTTGACCAAAATTCCCCCTCTGCAGTCCCGGCTCCTCCAGATCTGGCCGCGTGTTGGAACACGACCTGTTCTAAGTAGATGGTGTCAGTTACTCAGGCTAAGGTGAGGAATGTTCTAGTCCACCCAGGTTCTGTGCATGGGCGGAAAAAAAAGATGTCACTCTACCTCTCAGGATACTACCCCCAAAGGAAACCTGTGTCTGAAAGTTCTAGAACCTCCCCCACCTGAGCAGAAAGCCTCAGAAACACACACACACACACACACACACACATACTCACTCACACACACTCACATACATACACACTCACATACATACACACTCACACACACTCACATACATACACACTCACACACACTCACACACACTCACACACTCTCACACACACACTCTCACACACACACTCACACACACTCACATACATACACACTCACACACACACACACTCATACACGCACACACTCACACATACTCACACACACTCACACACACTCACAGACACGCACACTCACACACACTCACACACTCACACACACACTCACACACACACTCACATACATACACACTCACACACACACTCACACACACACTCACACACTCTCACACACACACTCACACACACACTCTCACACACACACTCACACACTCACACACACTCACACACACTCACACACACTCACACACACATTCATACACGCACACACTCACACACACTCACACACACACGAAGCAGGGCCTGCCCTTCTTGCTCTGTCTCATTTGACTATCCCAGTGACCTGGCCACCAGGGCAGGGCCACTCTACAGGAGTCTCCAAGTGTCCTGCTCCAACCGTGTGGCCTCAACCTCGCCACCACCGCGACGAGGGAGCCCCCGGGTGTGCACACCCCTGCACCCCCTATTTCATCTTCCCCTGCGACCTTGGAGGACAGGAGGGTGCTCTGCACCCCGACACCCAGGGAGGGGAGGCAAGCCCTGGGGACACACGCTCAGACCCAGCGGGCACAGCCGGGAGGTGCGGGTGCTGGGGTGGAACCCGGCTGCCCGACTCCCCGGCCACATGTCCAGTGCCCAAACTCCTCACCGTGGGCTGGGACAGGCTGGGACCCTCCTGGCTCTGTCAGCTCAAGGACGGCAGCTTATGTCCATCTGACAGCGCAAGAGACGTGCAGACCCAGGAACATGGCCACGGCTCCGACGCCCCTGACCAGGTGGCCCTTAAGCTGTGAGCAGGGTCACTGGGCTGGGGTTCCAGGTGGAAGGGGTGGAGCCACCTGGTGGGCGGAGCTTGCAGGGTCCGCAGAGGAACTCACCTGGGAACGGTTTGGTGCATCTTTCTGGGAGTTGGTCCGCGTGGTTCCTCGTGAGAGTGGGTCCTGCCTTCGGCCCAGACAGAACCAACACGGGATCCACAGCAGAACTTCAGATCTGTACGGTAGGTTTTCTGGAAACTGCTGTCGATTTTATTGAGAAAAACCAATTGCCTTTCAGCATCCCAGTCCTTAAAGAGCCTCCCCCTGACCCCGAACCACGCACCCCCAGGTGCCTAGGAGACAGATGAGGGAGGAGCCGGGCGTGGTGGCGCACACCTGTAATCCCAGCCACTCGGGAGGCTGAGGCAGGAGGATCGTGAGTTAGAGGCCTGGTAATGTAGGGAGACCCTCTGCAGCTTAGCAAGACCCTGTCTCAAATTAAAAAATAATAATCTAAAAAAGGACTGGGAATGTTGCTCAGTGGTAAGCGCTTCTGGGTACAATTTCCTGAACCACAAACAGAAAAACCCAGAAATGAAACAGAGAGTAGGAAAGAGGGTGTTTGGATGGACAAAGCTTGGTAGAGAAAATCAGGGGGTGCATCTGGAAGCACCCCACCACCCAGGGTCCACAGACTCTGCCTCAGCCTTGGGCCCCTGTGTCCCTTCATGTCCCCTGCAGCCACCTAGGTCTAAGCCACCTGTGGCTGAGCCTATGCACTGATGGGTCTCTCCGCCTGTCCTCCGGGTCCTTCCTGTCCTCTGGCCTCACAGAGGCTGAAATGACTTCTAACCTCCCGCTGTGGGGACAGCGTCCCTGGGAAGCTTGGGATGGTGGCTGCACAATGGGACTGACCGGCGGGCTCTCCTGGGCTCCTCCTCCTGTCCCTTCCAACTGCACTGGCTCAGCCCCTCCCCTGCTCCTGTCCCCAGATCGCCCCTGCCTGGGGCCTCTGCATTTGCTGGCATCTCCTGCCCCTGGAGCTCTGCAGGGCCACCCCCTCCTCAGCACCCAGGGTGTCACTAGCTCCTGCCTCTCGGTGGAGGCTGCCTGGATCCCGTCCCTCGCCACCTGGCCGTTGCTGTCCCCCGTGGCCCTATCGCCACGCAGACCGTCTTTTTACTGACCTCTCTGACTCGCCCAGTGGAATGCGAGTCCCTTTGAGAAGCGTCTGAAAACCGAGGTGCTCATTCAACATGGCTGAGGAGGGAGGATGGGCAGGTGGTCAGGGCTGACCTCAAAGTTGAAGGTCAAGCAGACCCCAGCCAGCTCTCAGGGAAGCTGGAGTGGGCCTGGGGGTCCCCCAAATCCAGGGAGGCGCAGCTTCACCCCATTTAGTGGTACATGATGGTCCCCGCTGGGGAGAGCCAGGCCACGGGCCGTGAGGACCCCAAAGACTCCAGCGGAAACCATGTGGCTAAGGGCTGCTGCTCCCACAGAAACCTGCAGGAGAGCCAGGCCGTCGGGCAGCCGCGGTGCTCCCAAGAGGGCCGATCAATCTCCGTTTGATTTGTTTAAAGACAACAAATAAACAATGTGGGGCTCTTTGCAAGGTCTGGGTCCCTCCTTTGCTGAAATTTGGGGAAAGGAGGCAATTTGAAATTGCCGGTTAGGACGCGACAGGCAGATCACATCCACGGCTCAATCGGATCCCCCTGTAATCATAGCTAATAACTGTATTTTTCTACTACTAAACAATCCTGATTTTTTTAAAAAAAATCTAACTATAGAGCTGGCTAAGTGACACTAGCCTGCTCTCTCCCACTTTGTTCTAATTTCGTCCCAGGCTGAGGGTGACCGGCTGACCCTCGGAGGGGGAGAGCCTGCGGGGGTGTCTGCAGAGACTTCTTGAGAAACCCAGGACTGCACACCTTTCCTAGAATTCAAAGGGCCCATGTTTTTTTCTAGGATCAGAACACAGAAGGCTCCTCTGCCTCCACTGGCTCTTATTCCGGGCACTTCCTTGACCTCTGCCAATCCCTGAGCACACAAATATGTCCCTTCCTCAGCAGAGTCCTTTGATGACTTCCCCACAGCTGCCCGGCTACCTCTGAACCACTCAGGTGGCTTGCCCGGCCCAGCCAGCCTGGCCCTGACCCACCTCCTGGCCCCAGCTTCCTCCCATCCCCACACAAGCCTTTTTCGTTCACGTTCAGCTGCGAGAATTATTTTCTGCAGTCCCCGCTGCATGGTCAAGGTCAAGGGCTCTGGGAGCTGGGAGGCTCCTTTCTAATTCTGGCTCCACCACTTATGGCTGTGTGACCTTGAGCAAGTCATCTGACCTCTCTGGGCTGCAGGGCCACACCCAGGACACAGGGATGCTGGGAGTCTTTGCTGCATAAGGGAGCTGTGGCTGCAGGCACACTGGTCACGGCCTGGTGCCGGGGCAGTGGTTGGCACATGTATGTGCCCGGCAGAGGGTGGTTGTGAGCATCTCTCCTCTGAAGTGATTTTTTCCTTTCTGCACCTGCCATTTTCTCAGCCAGGATTACTTTTCTGCTCCAATCCTCCCTCCCTGTCGGACTCATCTTCTAGTTTTTAGCGTGGACATGGCCACTTCCTGGAACCCTTCTGGGGCCACATCTTGGATTGGGTTCCTGTCCCTGAATCCAGTGGCACCCTCAATGTCCTCAGATGTCACCCATTAAAAAAAAAAAAAATATATATATATATATATATATATATATATATATATATATATATATGTATTTAGTTGTAGGTGGACACAACACCTTTATTTTATTTATCTTTATGTGGTGCTGAGGATGGAACCCAGGGCCCCACACGTGCCAAGCGAGTGCTCCACCGCTGAGCCCCAGCCCCAGCCCCCCTCCCCCAGTGTGCTCTAAGGGCCTGTTTGTGCATCTGTCTGACCAAGAGCCAGGGTTTCTCAACCTCAGCACCATGGACACTTGGGGCCAGCTCGTGTCAGGGGTGGAGGGGGGTCTTCTGTGTTGAGCGGCACCCTGACCTCCACCCTGGTCTCCGTCACTCTCCGTTGTGACAACTAACACAATGTCTCCAGATGTGGCCGAGCCCCCCTGGGGCTGGGCATGACATCTCCCCTGGGTGAAGCCATCACACTAGACTCTGGGCTCTGACTGGGCGGGAGCTCGGCTGTCTCGCTTGCCCTCGATCCCCAGCCACTCAAAGGGCACGGAGCATGTCCATGCCCCACAATGGCACGTCTGTCAACGCTGGACCAAGGATAAGACCCACGACCCGAAGATCCCTAATGGAGCAGGAAAGTTCCTGTCACCTAGTCATGCCTGGGGCAGGTGACGTCCCAGTGTGGAAGACAGCACACGCGTAGGTGGCATGACGAACGTCCTGAGTGTCCGGTTGTGTGAAAGTCCAGCACACACTGTGTACAGCCTGCCATGCTTGATGGTGACAATACATGACCGTTGCTGCTTCATGCATGACCACGGGATGCTTCATATCATTCTAGAATATTCCTTCTCCTTAGAAAAAAGCATTTCCCATAAAACAGCGCTCCGTGTCACATGCCACCACGCTTCACATGTTCCCGTCTTTTGACAGTGTCGCTTTCTCCCTCTTCCTTGTGCTTGGTTTCACCTCATGCTGCCGTGGTCCTCACGGCCCTAGGAGCAAGACGGTGTAGTCCACATGCCTGCACACGCGTGGGCACACACACGCACACGTGCACAGCCTGGGCGTGTTGGGCTGTGCCCTCTGGGTTTGGGTGAGTCCTCTCTGTGACGTTTTCACAGTGGCCTGTTGCTTGGGACACGTCCCCATCCTCAGGGGACAGGACTGCTCTCACTTAGTCCTCCCAGTGTCCGAAGAATGGCTGAAAAGCGACGCTGGACTGAGTCCCCAAGCAAGGGACAGTGGCTGCCCCCAGGAGACCGAGCTGCCTGCCGCCTGCGCGGTGCCTGCTATGGGGCTGGCTCCGCGAGTGGCCGGTGACCATCCTCTCAGGGTCTGAGAGCCACTGCTGCGGCACCCAGGAGAGCTGGAGAGGGGGCATCTGCGGCCCTCCCAGGCCCCGCGCGTCCCCACCTGCGGGCAGGGCCAGAACCTGTGCTCTCGCAAGCTCATGGGGTCTGACTCATGCTCAGCCCTTCCCGCCCCTGGCTGCTCCTGGAGTCCGCCTGGAAGACTTTTTAAGGAAAGGGCGTCTGCAGGTGACAGTCTCCCCATCCAGCTACAGGAGAAGCTCAGGTGGGGGCTGACAGTCGCACTTTCCACCTGCATCAGGTGATCGCCATGCACCCAGGGACACGTCCCTGTGCAGACGTCCCCCCCATCCCTCTGCCTCCCACCTGAGACCTTTGGGAGAGTGCATTAACTCTCCAGGCCACCAGAGGGCCCGTGACAGCACAGAGAAGGGACAGGTGATCACTTCAGGGAATGGGGCACACAGAGTCACGGACCTCAAATGCACAGGTAGAGTGACAATCGGGGACCCCCCTCCTAGCTCTCCACGGGAAATACCCAGCGCGGAGCAGGAGGCGTCCGGAGGGCTCAGAGGCCGAACCCCGGCTCTCGCAGCAACCCTCTGAGAGCAAAGAGGGCTGAGCCGCTCTGCAGGCTCTGGATTTGCCACACCAGGTTCAAAGCCAGGTCCAGGATACTCCAGCAGAATTGGTTTCTGAAACCCTCCATGTCTCTGGGGCCATGAAATCTCCTGGGGTCAGAGGTGGCTGCAGTGTAGCCTACAGAGCAGATGTGACGTCAGACGCACCTGTCTCCAAGGAGACCGCCTCCCCCTCCCAGTTCCCCCATCTCACCTGGAGGTGACACAAGAGGGTCAATCGCTAGCACAGAGCATGCTCCATGACTCAAGGTGCCCAAAGCTGCCACAGGACCAGCAGCAGCACCCAGAACTTGTTAGAAATGCGAGTTTTCAGGCTTTGCCTCCAAATATACAGAATCAGATACTCTGGGGGTGGGGGAAGTCACTTCCTCGTAAAACCAGAAGAGGAGCAGTACCTCTGTCTCAGGCCCTCTGTAAGGATGTCTTCAGTCTGTTTTCAATGACTACAACAGAAAACCTGAGCCTGGCTCATTTATAGAGGAAAGAGGTTTATTGAGCTCAGGGTTCAGGAGGCTGGCGAGTTCAAGAGAATAATCCCAGCATTTGCTAAGTGCCTTGTGGTCCAGCAAAACATGGCAGAAAGCAGAAGGGCAAGCAGGCGTGGGCAGCAGAGCCCAACACAGGGGCAGCCTCCATCTGTAACACCACTTTCAAGGTAACTGATCCAGTCCCATGAAAACTGTTGGTCTGTCTTCACAACCTAATCCCCTCTTAAAGGCTCCCTCTGCCCAACCCAACAACAACAATCAGAGTTCAAGGGGACAGACCATATTCAAGGCGTAGCAAAGGGTTAAATGAGATGGACGTATAAACGATTTAGCACAGTGCCTGGCGGAGTCGCTGTCGTTGCTACTACAACTATTATCGTCTTCAAAGTTCCTGCCTCGTGCAAGCTTTGGAAAGAGGTTCCTTAAAACTCTGCACAAATTCCTCTTGTTGGACTTTGCCGAGTGCTGATTTTGGGCTCAGAATGCTCCCCGTGGACTACGGCATATGGAACAGGAGCAGCACGTTCAAAGGGCCCCACGGACACCTTGGCCGGCCCTACCGTTCACTCTGAGGGAGGCTGTCACTAGGAGCAGGCAGCTATTTACTGTGGGGTCCCGTGATGGACGGTGATCTATTTAAGTGTGTCCAGCTGTCAGAAAGACCAGCTGTCCCTCTGCCAACCAGGAATAAAGACGTGGGCTTGGGGCAGAGGACACTCAGACGGCCGAGAGGACCCGTGGGTATTCACTGGTGGCAGAGGAGAGGGGACGGGGGCCGAGGGGGGCAGCGTAGGCAGCTCTGCGTGGCCTTGCAGGGCTGGTGGAGTCGCCAGAGGACTGAGTGGAGGAGGAGGAGGTCTCTGCCTGATGTTTGGGAATTTTCTGGTGGGAGAGGGGACGGTGGAGTCGAAATGGACCTGTCACAAGATTGAACAACCAGGTGACACGGGGAGAAAGGCTGGGTGGAGACGGCGGCCTTCGGCCGGCTGGGGCTTGGCTCCCTCTGCTCTCCTGGCAGGGACCTCTGTCCTGGTCACATCTCCTGAGTCTCTCCCCACTGGTCCCAGCAGCTAAGGGCCACCTTTCTCTGAGACTGGAACTGGTCATTAGAAACCGCATGCCAGTGTGGCCATCTGCCACCGGCCAGAGTGGACAAGACTAATACCTTCAGGAAATGAGCCAGAAACAAGAGGGCAAGGGATTGACACCAAGAGAGACCAAGGAATGCATGGGTCACAGAAAGCAGTTAAATGAGAACACGGCTCAGAGTAAACTGCATGGCCCACATAAACATGTGACGTAAATACAGAAAGCACATCCTGCCTGCCACGTGGCCCGCGCAACCTAAGCAAGGGTCGGGACACAACTGGCCATGTGGCACTAAACTCAGGTTGCTGTGCCCTCAAGGGGGATGTGGCTGAGCTCCTTCTACTCTGGGGAAAGGAGTGTCTTCTCATGAACCCTCAGGCTGAGGAGGAGGCTCAGCGCTGGGCTCAGGGACTCTGATGTGGATCTATTCAAATGACACTTGGACTCGGAGGCTCTAGGGCTGGTGGTGAGCAGAGCAAAACAGGGACATTCCCCCATGAATGTCCCTGTCACAGGGGAAGCTCCCCAGTCAGCCTAGCAGCGATCCCTACTGCTTCAAGTAGTCCACTCCACGTAGAGTCTGACCCCAGCTCTGCTCTCCCCACTGCATGACCTTGAACTTGTTCTTAAGGTCTCTGAGCTTCATTTTCCTTTTATGCCAAACCGGGGCCATGACCCTTCTTTCAGAAATTTTGGGAATCAAAGACTATTGACAAAGCATCCAGCAAAGTGCCTGGCCCACAGGGGACTTCCAATCAATGGTCCTCATCTGTGTCCTTGCGATATTACTTACTGCTGGTCCTACCACCATTATATGGCCCCCAAGCCAGATCCAAGGTGGGTCTGTCAACGGCAGGATAAGTGACTATTAGAACAGAGCGGCCGCGGGCTGCAGAGGGATGTGCTTCTCTTGGGAGATGCGTGCTGAGGAATTGGGGTGGGCGTCGTGACGTCTGCCTTCAGATGATTCATAAAACACCTGTTTGTGTCTCCACAGGGGAGGGGGGCACAAACCGAGGTCGCGGTGTTGGCCGTTTGGAATTGAAGGTGGTGCCTGTGCAGCCTTCCTCCGGAGCCCAGAGTCCTGGGTTCAGGGACTCTCCCGCTTGCCAGCTGTGGGACGACTTCTGGAAAGTCACAGAAACACACTGTGCTCAGCGTCACCCATGCAAGGTGGCAGTCGTGGTCACTGACCCAGGGCTTTCCCGAGGATGACAGGAGCCACTGTGTGTGGAGCCGCTCCCTGACCAGCCTCGTGGTCCACGGGGGCCGCTGCCTGGTGGGTGGTGGGGAAGTGCCCAAGGGCTCAGTGGACGGTGGACAGGGAGAGGGGGAGGGGAGCTGGGGGAGGGGGAATGAAGAGGGAGCCCCGCAGGTGTCCCCACGGCGAGGAGATCAATGTGACTCTCTGCTTTACTCTTGGTGGCTTCAGTGTGCTCCAGGTCTTCTCTGCGGGTGTGGACGGCTGTGAGTGAGGGGAGTTATTACAAGTTCACCTGCAAAGTGCCAAGGCCACCCCTGGGGTCTGGCTGCAAACGGAGCCATCAGACGTCACCCCCTCCAGAAGGGCGCCAGGCCCCGGGCTCGCTCCTGCACCTTCTGATCGCGGCAGGGGCTTGGGCAGGGGCTCGGGGCCCGGGGGCATCCAGGCGGGAGAGTCCTCTGCTTCTCCTCCTCCTGCCCCCGCTCTCTCCCGAGTCAGCTTCAGAGCAGTGTCGCTGCCGCGGTGCCCTGTGGCACGGGGTCCTGTTGGGCTGAGGACGGAGCCTCCAGGGTGGCCGGGCCCTCCCCTCCGTCAGCCCGTCCTCCTCCTCGCTCCGGGACTGCGGCCGCCGTGCAGGGGCCTCGAGGCCCAGGAGCAAGCGTGGCCTGTCCACTCAGCCTGGGCGTCCTGCCAGGAGCCTCCAGCAGAGCCACTGCCCCTCAGGGACCATGCCCCAGCTGCCCGGTGCCCGCCGCAGGCCCTGGGAGACAGGATGGAGAGCCTGCCCGTGAGGGCACCCGCTCCCGGGGGTGGACTCCACTGTTGGAATCACAGGCTTCCCCCTGCCCCGTCCCTGGCCACCTCGCTCCCACGCGGCTCTCTGGCCTGCTGGGTCTCCAGCCCATAGGGGACTCTCCCTCCTTCTCGGGCCACCTTGTCCTGGGTTGTCCTTCAGCATCAAGCCTCCTGACAACTCCCTGAGGCCACTAGCCTCCTTGTCCCCTGTTGGAGTCCCCTGGCCTCTGCTGGACAGGCCTTGTGACCCCTTGGGCCAAGCCCTCTCCTGCCCCCAGGATCCTTATCCAGATGCAGGGGACCTATCTCACACAGGGGGGCGTTTAATTGGTCTCAGGCCAGGCTGCGCAGCGGGTGCTGAGATGAGGACGATCTCTCTTCTCCTCACCTTCTGTCTCAGTTCTAGGGTGACTGTCCACTGTGCTTCTCCACGAAAGGTCTGCAACATGCATCAAGAGTGATTCCACATCTGTCACTTTGTTCAGCCTTGAGAGGGCTCGTGCCTGGTCCCCAAAAGGCCCTCAAAAGGTCTGATAAAAAGCCAGGTGCAAGGCGGCTCAGGAGGCTGAGGCAGGAGGATCTCTGGTTCAAAGCCAGCCTCAGCCAAAGCGAGGCCCTAAGCAACTCAGGGAGACCCTGTCTCTAAATAAAATGCAAAATGGGGCTGGGGACGGGGCTCAGGGGCTGAGTGCCCCTGAGTTCAATCCCCAATATGCCCCCCACCCCCGCAAAAATAAAAAGTCTGATAAATGAGTGAGGAGTGAGCACTGGTTTTTGCTTTTTTAATTTTTTTTTTTTTTAATGCTACTGGAGATCAAACCCAGGGCCTCATGCCTGCTGCACAAGTGCTCTGCCACTGAATGTATCCCCAGCTGCTTTTCAAACATTGCATGTTGAGCCATCGCCATCAAAATACAAATTACATTCTTCTTCACTGAACCAGATAAAATGGTCTTAACATTTGGTGGGAGAAATAAAAGAGCCAGGATAGCCACAGCGATTCCTGAGCAAGAAGAGCAACACCAGAGACACCACAGGGCCTGATCTCCAGCTGTACTGCGCGCTCCAGCAGCGGAGAGCTGGTGTGGGCATCCAAACAGAGGAACAGGACAGGGGACCCAGAGACACACCCACAGGTTCCAGTCATCGATACTCAACAGAGATGCCCCAAACACCTGCCGGAGAAAAGCCAGCCTTTGAAACAAATGGTGCTGGGGAAACGGGATATCCACATGCAGAAGGGTGAGACCGATCCCTCTCCCTCACTGCACACAAGGTAACTAAAAGTGGACCCCAAATCTAGGAATTAGATCAGAAACCTTGCAGCTGCTAGAGGAGAACGGAGACCAACAGGATCAGAGAGTGCAGGCTCCGGCTTCTGTAACGAGGTCCCTGAAGCTCAGGAAATAAAACCGAGGATCAATAAGTGGGATGCCACCAAATAAAAAAGCTTCTGTGCAGCCAAAGACTCAAGAAATGGGAGGGTCTCTGCCAGCTGCTCCTCTGACAGATTAACCTCCAGAATACATAAAGAACCAAAAAGTTCAACACCAAAAAAAAAAAAAAAAATCAATAAATGGGCAAAAGAACTAAACAGACCCGTCCCCAAAGAAGGAACACAAAGGCCAAAAATATATGTAAATAAAGGTCCGACACCTTTAGCAGTCAGGAAAACGCAAATCAAAACTACACTGAGAGTTCATCTCCCTTGAGTTAGGACATCAGCCAAAAGAATATAAATAATAATAAATGCTGGCAAGGATGTTGGGGAAAAGACGCGCTCAGACGTCCCTGGCAGGACTGTGGGCCAGTACAACTGCCCTGGAAAGCACTATGGAGAGTCCTCAAAAAACTGGGAATAGAGTCTCCACAGGATTCGGCTATCCCTCTCCTCAGTATTTATCCCACAAAACTAAATCCAGCTGCCATAGTGATTCGGGCACTATTTATAGCAGCACCACTCAAAACGGCCGAGTTGTGGAGCCAGCCCAGGGGCCCATCAATAGATGAATGGATGAAGAAAATGTGGTTGAGATACACATTGGAGTATTACTCAGCCATGAAGAAGAATGGAATTAGGGCGTGTGCTGGTGAGCGGATGGAGATGGAGAACATGGTGCTGGGTGGGAAGAAGTCAGTCTCAGAAAATCAAGAGTTGAGGGTTTTCTCTCGTATGCAGAAACTAGAGCCAAATAAGGGGGAAGATAGGGCAGAGTCAGATATCCTAAGGACAGAGGGAAGATCAGCAGGAGGAGGAGGAGGCTGGGGGTGGGCAGGAGTGGGGAAGGCAGGGGTTGTGCAGTGAACTGGCAACCTTACACACCACGAGCACGTGGCACACACCAGTGAGTTCACCTTATGTGCATCTATAGAGCACTGTTAAAATACACGGAAAAGTAAACAGAAGGAAGAAAGCAGAACAGAGAAAGGGAAATGGGGGGAGAGGGGAAGAGAGGAAGAGGGGACAGCAGGGACCGCAACGGAGCACATTAAATTTCATACCTGAGTCTTGATCAAAATGAGCCCAACTAGTACATAATAACCAAAGGCACTCGCAAAAAATGAAAAAAAAAATAAATAAAAATTTTATGTTGGGTCTGGGTCTCATTAAGTTGCCAAGGCTGGCCTCCAACTTGCGATCCTCCTGCCTCAGCCTCCCAAGCCGCTGGGATGACAGGTGTGTGCCATGGCGCCTGGCTTGGTTTTCAGTGTCCAAAGCACTTTTATATATTCTGTTAAATGGTGTCATAAATATTAGATTTTTTTTTTCTTATAAAAACAGCAGTTTCACAGGTTTTACTCTCTCTTTTGATCTTGGATGGTTGGAAAGATGAGGAATATAATTATTATTTTATAAATAATTGGATGTGGACAGTTGGCTGTCTGGGAACCTCCGTGTGCCCGGGCTCTGGGGGGCATTTGATGGTTTCACTTAATTTTCACAACTATTCTCAAAACAGCAGAAGCACCGATTCTCTAGCTCACGATGCAGAGCCTGCATTCAGGAGGCCTCGAGGACCTGCTCACGGCCCCGGCAGGAAGGTGAGAGGCCCAGAATCCAACCTGCGTGCCTCTGACTACATTGGGTGTTTCCTGTGCGCAATGGTGACACACCTGGAGAACCTGTCAATTGGGTCAGAAAGCATGTGACACTATTAGTGTGCAAGAGTAAGGACAAGCGTCCATATCTCCTCGCGTCCATCCTGGGGAGAAGGGATAAATGAACGGGAACCTTGAAATGTTGGAATAGCACACGGCCATGAAGATGAATGATTAGAGGTGACGCTCCATCCGCGCTGTGGAGGAAAAACACTAAATGTGGATAAAAGAAATCCAACTGCTGAAGAGCATCCTAATTTAGATCAAGGTTTAAAAATGCATAAAATGGCTGCGGTGCCTTGCTCAAGGGTACAGATGAGCCATGAAAGTGCTCACATGTAAGACATCCCAAGCACCAAAGGCAAAACTGGTGGAAGGCCTGGGCTGTATTGTAGGAGAATGAGCAGGAGGTCTCAGTGGTCCTCTGGGCTTTTGTTAAGCGGGTCAGGTATTTGCTGTTAATTAATTCTAGTTTATTTTTTCTAGCAGAAATTCTTAATTTATAAAAAGTGGTGGCCTTCCGAAGGCTGCCGGCTGGCTAGGGATGGAACTTGACAACTCCACATTCTGTGTGGATCGGGATCCGGGATCCGGTGCTCTTTCCCTGCAGGGGGCTGTCCCCGGAACCGAGGTGAAATGCGGTGCTGAGTGGTCCTCCCTTTGCCTCTGCCCTTCCCTGTTCCTGCCGTCACTCTGGGGGGTTCTTTCCAGTTGCTGGCGTTGCCCGTGCCCCACAGGGGAGCTTGGTTTCTGCTGGGCTGCAGCTTCAAGCGAGAGATGCACAGCACAGCACGCCGACCCCCGGCCTTGACTGAAATTCTTGTTGCTATCCCGTTGCTCAAATATGCCCTTACATGAAACCCTTGTGAACTCTGCGCTCCGAGCCCGTCTTCAACGGGAAAGTCAAATTTATATATTAAAAAAAATGCAGAAGGACCAAATGGACGGAATCCAAAGGCATGACATTGATTCAGTGGTTTTGCCAAAACCAAAGTGCCCCCTGCAGAGTGCTCGCCACCCCTGTTGGCCGCTGGCACACGGTTTGCCCTTCCTGCGGGCTCTGGATCTAGGATGGGTTGGTTCATCTGCCATTTTGTTCTCTTTGACCAAACCAGGGTGCATGGGTTCCAGGCCCTGACACTCTTGGAAACTCAGCTGCTACAAACACCCTCACGGATCAAACCTGCTTCTGCTTCCCCACTGACCCCTGAGGATGACACAGACTGGAGCCAGTAAGATCGTAAATATGAATGCAAACCCAGGCCCTGAAATCCCGCTGCAGCACCAGGTTTTCCGTGGGCCAATCGGATGACCTAAAGATGCCCATATTCACTTTACAATCATCATTGAAATGAAAAGAGAAATGACAATAATTAGCATTCATGGAGCGACACTTCTGTGCCCGGCACTGTTGTGAGTACTTATCAAACCCTCTCTGCTCTATAAGGAGGGCACTACTATGATCCCTATATTACAGATGAGAAGACCGAGGGCCAGAGTGGTGACACTGACTTGTCCTGAGTCATTCACTCAAAAGATTCCCGAGGGAAGCCCTCACAGTGAACTTGCATGTCTCTGATCAGCCACTGGGGACACGAAAGGGTTCCTGGGCTCTCCTCTGGTCTCACCAGCCCACAGAACAAAGTCCAAGTCCCTGAGTTTGGAAAGGGGGGCTTTCTTCGTCTTGCCCACTGGCCTCCCTTGCTGACCCCTTGCTGCTCCTCATCTCAGTGCCCCTCTGTGCTGCTCGGCACCTGGAGACGCCAACAGGGTGGGGAGCTCTCTCCTGCTTTCTCTTCTCTGTGCTTTAAAGCCTTATTCCTGTTGCAATGTTCTTGCTGGTGCCCACCCAGGGGCCACCTGAGTGTCCTGAAGATGCTCAGCAGGATCTCTCTGGGATGCTGCTCCCAGAAGAGCCAAGGCCAGTGCTCCCCTAAGGGTTCCCCAACACCAAGGCTGCTCCTTCTCTTAGGTCACTGCAGTCTCCCTGGCACCTTGGGCAGCTCCCTGCAGAGCTGAGCCTCTGGAGGACTTCAGCCAAGAAGCCCCGAGCCTGCGGGAACCTGCAGCAGGAAGCCAGGCCAGAGCCACCGCAGCACAGGGTGAGTGACTAGGTCGCTCCAAGCCCTGACCCAGGGACTTTGCATATTTCACCCTATTCCAAGG
This sequence comes from Marmota flaviventris, assembly GCF_047511675.1. Lineage (NCBI taxonomy): Eukaryota > Metazoa > Chordata > Mammalia > Rodentia > Sciuridae > Marmota > Marmota flaviventris. Next base: position 12,259,818 of record NC_092516.1, on the reverse strand, counting down.
TTCCAGGCATCGACCACTCACTGTCTCCCCGTCTTACACCAAGGAAGCTAGTGCTCAGCCAGGAGGGAGAATGCTCTGCTGTACCCACCGCGGCCGTGTCCACCTGTGGATCCAGAGTCCCTGCTCTGAGCGTGACATGGTGCTGCCTCTGACGTCAGGATCACTGGAGCTGGGGGCTGGCATCCTGGCAAAATCTAGGACAAGCCGAGTTTATGCCAAGGATCAGAGACAGGAGCAAGCAGGGTGGAGAGGCTGATTGCAGAAGTGTGAGAATCGTAATCTTGCAAGACCAAGTACACACACACACACACACACACACACACACACTCTGGTGCATTGAACCCAGGGAAGTCAGATTGTTCTCTTAAGGAACGACACAGTGTCCTCTGGGAATGAGAGCGGCACTGAGCTGTGCGGCACCACTCTTCAACAGCGACACCAAGTGGCCATGAGATGCCATAGCAGCGATGGACGGACAGGGCTCTGGAACACTCTGCTCACTGTTGAAGACACTGGAGTCCCCCCGCCCCCAGACTGTGCAAACCTCCTAAGTTTCAGGACCCCGGGGGATGGCCCTACGTGGAGCACTTGAGATCTCCCTGGCAAAGATGTTCAAGTCTTTAATTGAAAACACAATGAGATGGGAACATGTTTGCACTCCCAGATGGATAAGCAGACAATGTTGGGGTGGTGGGATCGCCATGGAGATTTTTTGGGGTGAGAACGACTTTTTTTTTCTACTCCTCAGATCTCACCCTTCGAGTTGGACTGGGCCAAGCTCATAATGACATTGGGATCTTTTCAAGCCAGAGTTCTCACGCGCCGTGCCAAGTTCATTGATCCAGGGATTCGAGGTGTTTGCCAAAATGCACCTCCAGCCCAGGAAGCCTTTGTCTTGGCAAGTCGCAACTAGAGAGAGCCTGACTCATGCTTCATTCGCAAACCACCCCTCTACTGACCTGCCTCTCAAGGAATTTGCAGAACAGAGATGGAGTCTCCCAGTCATAACCAACCCCGCCTGGAGGACTGCCCAGCCACGTCTCACCTCCCCTGGGGGGCTCCAGCAGGTGTGGCCTGGAGGGGTGGAAGATGGGGTGAGACATCTGCCTCCTGGCAAGGGAGGGGACAGCTGGGGGGGTGAGAAGCCACAGCAGGCTGAAGCCGAGGCTGTGACCAGGAGAAGTGGGGGCTGGAGAGGCAGGTTCGTGCAGGCCAAGTGCCAGGGCCACCGAGCCCCACAGAGACAGGCCACCAGCTTTCTCTCTGCCTAGGAGAGACCTAGAACAGGGAGGAGGGGAGGGAGCAGGGAGAAAGGAAGGGGAGGAGGAAGGGACACTTGCTGGGTCCCAGGGGCTGAAGTAGTGAGTGCACCCTGCAAGATCCAGCCTGGGGGTTCAAGGTCAGTGACGCTTGGCTTACAACCCATGTGGCTTCACTTTCCTTCAAATCCACACGGGCTGGGAAGGACGGCAAGGTGGGGAGGAGGGGCCACGGGGTCTCGCTCTTCCCCTCACACAGCACAGGGTATTTTAGGCCACCCCCCTCTGGCTCTCTTAGGCCACCCCCTCTGGCTCTTTTAGGTCACCCCTCTGGTTCCCAGGGCCTGGTGGATTCCATCCGTGGAGAATGGCCAGGCCACTGTCTGGAGGGAGGGTCTGCAGATCCCTGACCGTGGATCGCAGAGGCTGTCATGTGAACAGAGATTCTACCATTTTACAGGGACTCGATCTGGGCCGCCTGGAAACCGAACAGGGAGCTCTGCTCACTGCTAAGATGCCCCCCGCCCCGCGTGTGCTCAGCGGGGTGGGCTGAAGCAGGGAGCTGCGGTTTCCCACAGGTCACTCTCCCGGGATCCAGGCTGGGCACCAAGGTCTCGGGCATCATCCCCATGACCCACAGGACCCACTGTGACCTGCCACTCCACCCCGCCACCTCTCCTCCCCCCCACGGCTGCCCCTCCAGCGCCCTGGCCTCTTCACAGTCCCGGAGCACCGCCGACCCATGTCCTCCTCGGCCTCTGAACCCGCTGCGTGGCCTCCTTCCTGGCCTTCAGAGCTCACCTTGAACGTCACCTTCCCAAGGGCCCTGCCACCACTGAGAGCCCCCTTGCTTCCTGATAGCCTCCTCTGCCTTATTATTTTTATTTTCTCCTGAGCACTTATTCCCATCTGTAAATTAAATAAGATATAAATTAAAATTAAATTAATGGAATTAAGCCAAATTCAAGCTTAACTAATTAAATCCAGTGTAGTTTACTGGTCTAACTTGCTCCTTGTCTATCCACCGCCCACTAGAAAACATGGTGAAGGCAGAGATCTGGTCTCCTCCGCCGGCTACACCGTCCCCAATGCCCAGGACAGAGCCCGGGACAGGCAGGCCCCAAGGAAAGGCGTATTCTGTGATCTAATGCAGGATAAGCCCAAGTGGGCATTTAGGTGCCTAAAAAAGCTGAGAGGGCGGTGGACTCTGATTTGGGCAGTCCGTGGAGATCTGGGGCTAAGGACACCCAGTTTCATTTCCATGAGAACAGCACGCCCCGGGGAACCCTCGGGAATATGCTCAGGCTGGTTCACAAGCAAGACCCAGGATGTCCCTGGAGATAGCCACCTTAGTTAATCCCCTTAGTTATGCCACACGTGATCAAAGCCACTGATAGCTCCCAGATAATCAGTTGGTGCCAGTTCAGCACCCACCTGTGCTTCCCCTCTCCAGTGCTGACACATGGACATTCTTCGCCTGGTGACACGACTCCAGTCCCGTCCATCCCCAAAGTGCACCCAGCTCTGCCCTCCGGTCTTGCCTGGTTGGTATCAGGAGAACTGGTGCCTTCTAGCTCGGCTGCCCCACTCGGCTCAGGTAAGCAGAGTGTTCAGAGGCCACTCGGATTTAGGGGTTCTTCTTCTGCTCCCCACGAGCTTCTCGGCATCGAGGACCCCAGAATCTACCAGGAATGACGGCTGTCCTTGGCGAAGCATGTTCAACAGCCCCCAAGGCACAATCCCAGAGTCTGACAGATGGGACTCTGTCGTGTCCTTTAACCCACAGCACACATTGGCCTGTGCCCTGTGTCAACACACTGACACCCACACAAACACGCAAACACACGCAGGAGTGTAGGCACATGCTGAGGCCACCCTCCAGAGACACACGGGATCCTTGGCCTCAACCCAACCAGCGCTTTCTGGAAGATAACGCTGGAAGCTGTCACCGGCTTGCTGCGTAAGGGAAGGGACACGGATTCTTTCCTCGATGGCAAGCTCTTTGTCTTCCTCTGGAATTTGGTTTGGGATTGACCAGATCACACCCCCAACAGGGGCTATTCTGATATCGCCCTTTCTCAGCTAAATTGTTCTAGCTAAGGATTATTCATTTCCAGGAAAACCGTTTGCCTTGGAGATGCGCCACCAATATGGGGGGAAGGAGCATCTCTGGGCTCTGGGTTGAGAAATGAGGCGATCATGGGGCGGGGTTGTGGGGATCAAAGGAGGAGCGCTTTACCATCATTGTTATTTTTTTGATCGTTGAAACTGAGATAAATGTTCTGAGGGCAGTTTCTCTGATCGTACAAAGTCAACTTCACCGATCTGACGGAGGAAGATAAATAAGGGACCTGTGTCTCCAGGGAGCCGGCCAAGCTCAGTGTTGCTCCCTTCTTCCCCGCCGTCTCCTGTGTCCCCCGCCTCCTCGGCTGGCTTCTTGCTGGAAACCTTTTTGATTTCAAAAGGGCTTTCTCTATTCGGTATGGAGTGATCCATCTTAGTATTGTAACTCTGGAATTAAAGAGCACACAGGTAGACACACGTGTCCACACGCACGTGAGCACACACCTGCACACACACGTGAAAAACCATGCAGCATCACTTCCAAACTTGTCTATAGAAGGCACATCCAGCCACTGGGGATGGGAACACTTTTGAAGGAGGCTGAATTGTTCTCTCTGTAAGTCCCACAACAGTATTCTCTCCCATTGGTCATCCAAACCCATTTGCCCTATGGGGAATTATTGTATTAAGGGAAAAAAAAATCCTATTAGCTGTGTGTTCCACTCAATGCCATTAGATGGATTTCTCCCTCAACAGAAGGCGCAATTGTAGTTTTTCTCAATCTCATAATTTAAAAAAAAGGGTGATAAGCTCTGAGTTCTGAATCAATTCACTCAGATTCCAGCCTGCACCCTCTATTGCTCCTAAAGTAACAACACAATCTGGAGTTTCCACGGGCATCCTTGGTGCCGGGCTGGGAGAACTGGGCATGGTCCTAGTAAGGTTCTTCCTCTGGGTCTCGCTGCCCAAGAGATCTGTAGCTGGAACTCAGGAGCCTGTGACTTGGATGGAAAACATTTTCATATCAGTTTTAACTGTCGCCTCAAATGTAGCATCTCAGTTAATTGTGAATGTAAGCAAAGATGGCAACAGTCATACCTGTGATGTTTTTTTTTTTTTTTCCCCCAGAGGAGTCATGCACAGTTTGTATCAAGACATGGACTTCTTTTGTAACCAATGTAACCTATTTTATGTATTTTGTATTTTATTTTATTTTGGTGGTGCTGGGGATTGAACCCAGGGCTTTGCCCATGCTAGGCAAGCACTGTACCAATTGAGCTATTTTATGCATTTTACGACATTGTTTTAAGAAGGGCTCCAAGGGCTTCCTTAGAAGGCAAAGCAGCGCATGTCATAGTACGTGGTAAGACTCGTGCTCCTGGGGTCCTGGGCATCAGTCAGTAAAGGGCATAACCTGACCCAGGAGGTGGAGGTACGTGGAGAACCATATCTAGGAATCTCCTTCCTTTGGACTTTGAAGTTTTCTCAACCACACAGGAAAAGACTCATTCTAACACCCCAGGGTGGAATCTGTTAACACTGGTGGATTCGAGTTTCTCCAGAGCAGCAGAGGGGAGAGGGGAGACCCCACACCCCTTCTCTCCACGTGTAGAAGTGGAATCACATTCCGTATTGTCTTTTGCAAACTTTCTTTGGAGTACTCTGATCACCGCGTTATAGACAGGGAGCCAAGACAGAGAGCTGAACTCCCTTACCAGGATCCTGTGTCTGGAAGGACAGGCTGAGAACCTTGTGGATTTCAGGGGAGGCATGTGACCTTGGAGACCGTGTACTTGACCAGCGGGCAATCCTGCCCTCTGCCGTGAACCACCACAGCGATTCTCTGGGCAACTTAGTTTTCATGGCTGCTGCATATTATGGGAATGCAACGTGACTTTTTCTTTCATTCGGGGTCAATGCTGAAAGCTGAGTCTGCCCTGGACACAGCACCATTTCTTGAGAGAAATCAAAGAAATGACCAAAGCAGTAGCAGCATCGATAGTTCTTCCTAGTGGCCTGTAATCGAGTCACCATGGTCTGTGGCTCAAATACCTGACCTTACTTTAGATTTCTAGAGCCTCTGACTTAGGGCACCCACTGGGCCATCTCCTTCCAGAGAACTGCCATGCGCCCCCTAGTGACTGAGTGAGGAATTGCACACTCCCGGGCCCAGGGGGAGCCACCCAGGCCTCTTGCCCTTGAAGGAGGAGAGAACTCTCTCTGGGCGTCCCTCGGGGACCTGAGGAGCATTACTGCTGTCCGAGGCCCTGAGCCAGCATCTGAATGAGACGTGGACCCTTCAGTGTTCACTGCAGACACCTGGGTGTCTGATAAAATTGTTTTCACAGTTCATCTGGCTGGATGCATGGAACCCTAGGCCCCCCCACCCCCTACCACCAGCTCATGTTAACTGAATAGCTTTTGTTTGTTTGTTTCCCAAAAATATACAGATTTCTAACTTCCTGGGGGAAAGTGCATAAATGAAATATGCTTGAAATTAATAAAAATCTAAATAACACCAATCAGCAATTTGTACTTTCTACTGGGGTTTTCTGCTTTCTGCTGGGCTCAGTGCAACTTTCCTGTGTGTCTCTTCTGACCTTTTCCACAGCTCCAGGAGCTAGAGGTAAATTATTCCATGATCCAACTAAAGCTCAGTGCAGGTAAGACATTGTTGAGATCCCTGCAGATGGTCTACCATGAAACTGGGAGTCGAATGCAGATCTCAAAGCCCAGAATAGTCTAGTCTTCTGTTAACTACATACATGTACATACATGTACACACGTGCACATACACAAACACACACGTTAAGGATAGAAAAGACCAGTTATTCATCTAAGCTACCTTCTGCACAGCAAACTTATCATCGAAGAAAATCTACAGTGCTGACATTAGAAAGAGAAGTTAGTTACCCGTAGGCAGGAGAGAGGGAGCTACTATTCATTGTAGTAGAGTTTTTGAGTATTTAACTTATACTAAGATATTATTTTAAATCAATGAAAGTAGCCAATCAAGCCCCATAAGTATATTAAGAGGATGATTCATAGTGACCAGGTAAGATTTAACCCGGGAATGTAAGGATAGTTCATTATTAGAAAGTCAATCTAGATAACACAAAGTGAAGAAAAATTTATAATCACCTCAGTGGATAAAGAAAAGTCATTTGACAAAACCCAACACCTTTCCATGATAAAACGACAACATCAACAAGCACTCAAAAAACCAGGGAACGTCCTCAATATGATAAGTGGCATTTATGAAAAGTCCACATCTGAGTTCAAACTCAGTGTGAAAGATTGAATGCTTTCCCAGGAAGATTAGGAACAAGAGAAAGATGCCTGCTTTCTTCACTGGAATTCAACCCTGTACTAGAAGCTGTAGCCAGTGCAATTAGATAAGAAAAAGAAACTGAAAGCAAATTGGAAAGGGAAAAAGAAAAAGAATCTCTGGTTACAGATGGCTTGATCCTGTATGGAGAAATCCAAAAGAGTCTCCAAGAAAGCAATAGAGTTAATATAAAAACTCAACAGAGTTCCAGGAGATAAGATGAACCCCCAAAACGTAGTTCACCAAAAGTGAGCTACAGAGTCAATTTAATCTCTATCAAAATTTCAACATCCTTTTTTTTTTTTTTTTGGTAGAAATGGAAAGGTCATTCTTCAAATCCACATGGAATTTCAAAGGGCCCTGAATAGCTAAACAATCTTAAATAAAGGAGAACAAAGCCAGGGGAGAATGCACACTTCTTTGTTTCAAAACTCACTACAAAGTTACAGTAAGCAACATTGACCATTCCTGCATTTGGGCCAATGAAAAAGAAATGGGAGTCCAGAAATAAACCTGTCCATCCAAGGCCAATTGGTTTTGGAAAAGGGTACCACGTCCACTCACTGGGGAAAGAACAATCTCAGTTGGTGCTGGGAAGATTGGATTTCCATGTGCAAAGATTGAATTTGGGTCTCTACCTCACACCATGTAAAAAACAATTTCCAAATATATCAATGGTCTAAATATAAGAGCCAAAACCATAAAACTCCTGATCTCCCAAGAGTTCTATTCCAACACCGGAGTAAATCTGCATGAATGAACTTGGAATTGATAATAAATTCTTGCACTAGCAAAAAAATAAATACATTTAGAAAATAAAAAGATAAATTGTGTGTGTGCACACCCACATTCCTTAATCCATCCCAGGATTTAGGGAGGACAAACAACAACCATAACTTTTTTAGAGCATCTTCATCCCGCGTCCTGAATACGATCCAGACTTAAGTCAATGCCAGGGAAGGCTCCGGACTGCTCTTGGCATTTTGCCCTCTTACAGTATTAAGTCATGCAATTCACAAACACAGGATGTTTCCCCATTTATTTAGAATGCAGAAATGCATAAAAAGTGACTTATTCATGATCACACAGCTAAAGAATGAGAAGATGCCTGGAGCTGCTTCTCCCGGGGAGGGCAAGGATGATCATCCATTTGAAATTTCTGTGAATCCCAGCGAGGGCTGGCCACTAGCTTCCCCTGCTCTTGGGAAGGATTCCTCCTGGGTGGTGTACGGCGTGGGAAAAGGTTGCAAAGAGAATGTTTAAACTACTTACAATCAAATTGCTTTTAAGCGCACTCCAGCACTTCAGGAGAATCCATTTATGTATTAAGAATGAGTATGCTAATTGCAAGTTATTCTTGTGGATCCTTGAGGAATCTCTACCAAGCAAATTCATTTGAATTACTCTCTTCCTTGAACAAGCAGCCAGGACTACTGGGTACTTACTGTTTTTTGGCACTGCATCTGAATGATCATGACTTTTTTTTTTTTTAAAGATGAGACTAGAACCAACAAGCATTTACTAAACACCTACTACGTGCTGGGCAACTAGCCCTTGTTTTCAGTGCATGCCTAACATGAAGTGGGAGTGAACTCTTTGGCAGGTGACTCCCTTCTCCAAAATATGTAGATCCAATTGCACAAAGTAATAAGGAGAAGTGGAGATTTTGCTGGAGGTCTGTGGGTATGGGGTGGTTTCACATCACATGATACTCAGCATGAAAAGCCCCCTTAAACACTTTCCTTGTTGCTTAATATTCTTGGGCTGCTTCGTCTTTCTCTCTCCTCTTTCTCCAAAAAGCATCGTAAAAGAAGTGTCTTTGGCCAGCATAGTGCCACACACCTATAATCCCAGCATCTTAGGAGGCTGAGGCAGGAAGGTTGGGATTTTAAAGCCAGCCTCAGCTACTCTGGGAGGCCCTAAACAACTTAGTGAGACCATGTCTCCAAATAAAAAAGAAAAAGGTTTGAGGATGTGGCTCCGTGGTTGAGCCCTTTGGTTCAATTCCAGGTACCAAAAAAAAAAAAATTGAGAAAAAGATGGATCATTAATAGAACAGACAAAAAGCAATTTCTGCAGGTGTGTGTGTGTGTGTGTGTGTGTGTGTGTGTGTGTGTGTGTGTTTAGGGTGGTTCTCACTTCATTGGAATCATTGATGTGATCTGCTTTGCTCTAAGACAGCCCTAGGAGATTACTAGTCCCATTTCCTAGGAGAGAAGACTGAGGTACAGAATGGCTTGGCAGCCTGTCTGCGGTCATCAGTGGCCTGTGTCCCATATGGAGCACAGGCCTGATTCCTGTGTTTGTGATGTCAAAACTGCTCCCAGAAATGAAAAGCCCTGGCTTCCTTGACCTCCACAGTAATGGATGGAGTCTGGCCTCCACCGCCCTGGACTCGACTCCCTTGAACAGGCTCTGTTAGTGACCGTTGTATTAGGGTCACTCAAGGAGTTTAGTCTAGGACTGGGGATGTAGCTCATGGGCAGGACACTTGCCCATCATGCATGGGGCCCTGGGTTCAACTCACACACACACACCCACCCACACACCCACACACACACAAATGTTTTCAGTCTTAAAGTAGATGGAGCAAACTGTAGCCAGGGGGCCAGGTCCAGCACACTTTACACAAATAAAGCTTTATTGGCACCCATTAAATTGAGTCATTCTGACAGAGACCAGATGGTCCTCCATGTCTAAAATGTGGACTCTGTGGAAAAAGTGTCCTAATCCTGGTCTACAGAGTCGACCGACAGATCACTTAGAAATTGAGAACCACAGCCCTAGGGAGTGGGTAGGTGAGCGTGGCTGGATCTGGGACTTCCCAAGTGGGGAGCTTTGTTTTAGAACCACTCAGGAGTCATCCACATCCTTCCACGTCCCCATTCTTCACCGAGTTAGAAGGACCTTGAAAGCAACCGATGAATCAAGTCGACTCGTGTTAAATACTTGCTCAGTGCCCAGCTCTGTGGCAGGTGCTGCGGGTTGGACTGTGAGCAACACAGAATGAAAAACATGAGCGTGGAGTGGGAGGAGGAGGAAGGAGGTCAAGATACCCGGGCCAGGATGTGGGAGACCTTGTGGGGTTTCCTTCCAGGGGAGCACTTGAAGCACAGCGGAAGGTGCTATTACCTGCAGTTTCCAGGTGATCCAATAATTCATTAAACTGATGAAAACAAGTCTTTGAAAATGAGGCTCCCACCACCCTGTGGAGAGCGGGTTATTGGAGGGTGACGATGGGAGCAGAGAGAACAGGGAGAATGTCCCTAGGGCCATCGAGCCATGGAGCAGTGTCAGTGACTAGAGGAGATGCAGAAGCCCAAGCCCAGGAAAGGCCCCTGAAACTTGTGGGGAGCGACCTTGGGTCAAACCATCCCCCCCCAGACCACCTGGCAGGGTGGAAGCCGCTCACAGCACCCAGGTCCCTGGCCAAGGCCGACATTTTGTTCCTGGCAGACTCCCGGCACCTGTGCTTGGCCTTTGTGGCAGAGACAGATGTGGCATCCCACCAATGAGTCGCCTTGTGGCAGGTGGCTGGCCTCCACACAAGAGGATGGATTGGACTGGTCAGGGGATCTCGACCCTTGTGTCTCAGATCCATGAACGTCGGCCACGGGTTAATTCTGAGCAATTTCCAGGTGATCCAATGATTCATTAAACGGACGAAAACAAACCTTTGGAAAATCGAGCTGGTGACAGATAGAAAAGCCAATGATTTATTGTCTGGGGAAGAATAAGTGTCCACCGCTCCATCCTTCAGTGTGTTGAGGGAGTCCAAGGGTGAAGGAGGAATGGGGCGGTGTGGGCATGCCCAGGCCCAGGGTGGCAAGCCCTCGTCCTGCTCTGCCCCCTCCAGGGTCAAGGAGGAAGGAAGCTGGATGAACACAGGGCAGGGAAGATGGAGTTCGATTGTCTTTTCTGCCAGTTATCAGCTTCGGTGACCTTGGGCCAAGACGGCTCCGATTTCTGAGTCTCCTTTGGTTTCTCCTCAACTGAATTAATAATATGTAGTTCTGAACTCAGGACTGGGGACAAGAAGGGCGAGTTCTGCAGCAGAGAGCCTGGAACACTGTAGGGTGCTCGGGGAGGAGCTGACGGGTTACTCTGGTGATAACAGAGAAGACAGATGAGTTTTTCCTTTGATGGTGGACTCACACTCGCCGTGACCTGATGAATGCCTTGTAGACATTCAGGGTGCTGCAAGAATGTCACTTATCTAGACAGCTGAAGGGAGGAGACATCCAAGTCAGCTTGGGTCTCCAGGTTAAGGTCACTGGGGAAAAAGTAAAAAATCAGAAGACTGAGAAGATGGGCGACGGGATGTCGGATGCTGGTGGATGGAAGGGAAAGGGTCCGAGTCTGTTTACAGGGAAGAGTTAACAAAGGGCAAGTGGGGAGCGTCCTTCCAGGGGCAGTGGAGAGGTGAGTGGAGGGGAGAGGGTCAGCCTGGGTGACAATGCTGCAGTCGGCCTGGACCCTGGGTGGACAGTCCTTCCCACCTGGATTCACAATATGGGAGTGGGGAGGCCTCAGTCACCACAGGGGAGGGGAGGGCTGGTTTCTTTAAACCCTGGGTGCTGGCCACCCACCTCTGTTCACTGGTCTGGTAAAAGCATTTCCACGTGCCCTCAGGGCCGCGCCTCTGGAAGGCATGTGCACCCCACGTGATGTCCCTTTTCAGCCTTTATCTATGGGAGCTCTATCATCGCCACAGTGATTCTCGAAAAGGATCGTGACTTTCCTCAGCTGAAGATACCTAATAGTCACAAAGACACCCGAAGGAGACGACCTCATCATGGATGACTGTCCTCAGAAATGGATCATTGGCTCTCACTAAGTGCATTTGGGGTGTCACCTGTTGGACTCCATTAGATAAACCTCAGCTGCAGTCCACAGACCCCAAAGGCCCTCCAGAGGAACTCTGAGCTTTGGCCTCCTCATGGTGTGTTTAGGAAGCCTTGAACTTGGCCTCTGTCTTCTAAAAACTTAAAATTAATTTGAAACCACGGGAGGCTTGAGAGCATAACCTAACACCTCCTTGGGGTGTGCTGTCAAGGATTCTCCATTCTCCCAACAGCCAGTGCTGTGCTATGACCTGGGCTTGTCGGGTTTGCCCACATGATTTGCAGAGGAGTGGCACAGGAGTCAGTGTAATGCAAACCTTGTTCAAGCACAAGTTTTAAGATCATATGTTATTGTCATGTCTTTTTCTCTTTTCCTCCGCCCCATGAGTGGCATGTCCTTGTTAGGGGCTATTTCTTCAACCCAGATGCTGAAATGAGAAGACATGCAGTAGAGCTGCAGCTGACCCTGTGACTAGCAGCATAAAATAAGATAGAGAAATACTCTAAGTTGCTGTAAGCCACTGACACTGTGGGGCTGTTTGTTACACAGCATCATCTCATGAGGACTGACGGACAGAGGAAGTGAAGGGGGTCATTGGCTAAAGAGATGATTATAAAACCCACATGTAATAGCAGCAGAGATTTGGTTTGAATGCTAAACTGTTCAAACTTGATCCTGCAGAGCACTTCCCCCGCTCTTTCACTGACTCAAGAGTTTGATGGCTCAGTGGGTCTGATCTTTGTAATCTTATGTGTGATGGAGCTTCTCTGGGCTCATGTTTCAAGGCCACGTCTTCCTGGTAAAAGCCAGCATGGACTCGGCCTCATGTGATCGTACGTAGTCGGTGTTCATTAGGCAGCTGCTGGTGGTTGTACCACCCACTTTCTCTTACTTTGATCTAGACTGTCTCATGACATTACCATGTCACTCTTCAGGAGTGACAGCAAGAAACTAAGGAAGAATCCCAAAGGCACAGGCTTACTTGTGAACTAACTGCTTTGGCAGATCTGAGTGAATGCTGCACGCCAGGCCCTGTCTAGGTGTGGACTGCACATGCCCGAACCTGAGCTTTCTGTCAATCTATGAGATAAGTGTCATTAGGTTCCTGTTTTACAGATGGTGAAACTGAGGCTCAGAGACATTAAGGTACTTGCCCAGAGTCACACAATTGGTCTATAGAAGAGGAATACAGAATGAGTCATTTTCTTTCCTGGGTTTTCCCTGACTTTGATCAGTACCCAAAACCTGATTTAAATGGAAGATAATGTCAAATAAGGTGAAGGCATTTATATTCCGTGCAGAAGAATCGGCCTGGAGAGCTCCCATCGAATATCGTGATGGAAAGGTGAGTAGGAGATGAGCCGCAGGCCTCAGACCACAGTCCTCAGAGAAAGAAACCAAGCAAACAGGAGGACACGTCCTTCTGTCCACCACTTGGAAATCGCTCCCTGGGGGTGGAGGGGTGGAGGGCAAGAAGCTCTTTCTATTTTGGTAGGTTTCTCCTTTCCATTCAAGTGAAAAGGGAACAGCTTTTGTTTAAGCCCCAAACACACTGTTTACCCTTCCCTCCTGCAAGGCGAGACTGAGAACTGCGAGGCGTGTGCGCTTGGAATGGTAATATTGTCCTCGGCCCGTGCTATTAGGGAGGCCCTGGAGGTGTTTGATTAATTACCACCGACATATGTTTGTGCTAATTTATAAGACTGGTTAGCTCGCATGTCGCATTGGAACCCTCGCTTGCCTTGGGAGTTGCCTAACGTAAAGCTGTGGCCTAAACTGATCTGAAGGAAAAGGGAAGGGATTCTAGAACGGACTCAGTTTGGGAAGTCCCGGTGGGTCACGTGGCATGGAGGCTCTCAAGCAGAAAGATTTTGCCCCACCAGGGACCTCTGATGGCATGTGGAGATAATCATGCTGGTCACAGCGGGGCAGGGTGAAGAGGGTCGCTGCTGGCATCTGCTTGGTGGAGTGCAGAGACTGCCAACCATCCCACAGGGCACGGGCAGCCTTCCTCAACAGGGAATGATTCGGTCCCAAGTGTCAGTAGTGCTGAGCTTGAGAAATCTGACCTAGCTCAATCCTGCTGTGACCAGTGTGAGAGAGGGAAGGCGGCTTCCTCCAGGTCACACAGCCTGTCTGTGGGGAAAGCACAGCAGATGATCTGCACTCATTAGTACACAGGCTCTGGAACCTGAAAGTTTGGCTCCAAATCCTGGGTCTGGCTCTTCCTAACTATGGGAGCTTAGGCACGTCACTGAAGATGTCCGTACAACTGGCACCTTGTCCAGAAAATCGGGGTAGGAGTGGCGTCCACCGGTCTTTGAGGATGATGCAGGAGAGGAAGCAGGTGAAGCACTTGGCACAGGAGCTCAGATGCTCCCTGCTGATGGTTAGGACCCTGCACCTTCACCCGCAGGTGAACCAGGCACATTGCTACAGAACGACCGATGCAAGACAAGATGCTTCCCCTCGGCCAGGTCTTTCTCTGTCCTGCAGTGGAGATGTCTCTGAAGCACTAAGGGCCACTTTGGTGGTTCCTTTGGTGTCATGGATGCAATCTGGGAGCCCCCCCCCCCCAGCTTGAAGAAGGCAGATCTCCCTCCTGGAGCCTGATGAGCCCGCTCTCCTGCTCCTCACGAAGGGATGGAAATGGGGGAGCTGGCTGATGACACCCCCAGCCCTGAGTCAGCCAAGTCCCGATCCCTGGATCCAGGGGCTGGCACCCTGTATGGAAAAGGGACTCTGCAGCTGCCATTAAGTTAGGGGTCCTGAGATGGAGCGATGGCCCCGGGTTATCCGGGTGGGCCCAGGGGAATCCCAAAGGTCAGACCAGGAGCAGGCTGATGTGACCTGGGGCCCCTGGAGCAGCTGGAGAGGGCAAGGACTCGGATCCTCCCCTAGAGCCTGCGACACCCTATTGGGGGCCCATGAGGCTCATTTTGGACTTGTGTCCTCCAGAAGGGTAAGGGGAGAGCTTTATTGGAAGCCACTAAATCGGTTATAATTTGTCACAGCAACAGAAGGTAACTGATCCAGAGGGTCACTGATGGGGGCAGAGGGCACATTCGTGGAGGGGGGAAAGGACTGGAGACGGTGGCCCGTTCATCTTTGGGGTCCCAGGCTGCACTGATGTCCCGCATGCCACTCAATGCCCTACTGGAAATTTAGAGATAAAAATCCATTTACTGATATCTAACCCACAGCCACCTAAGCAAACACTGTGGCATATCATGTAAGATTTTTGTTGATAGTTTTAGCATGCACTGAATTTTCTAGAAATTTGAATTCCTCAAAAATCAAGGCAAAAGTGCGCTTTATAGTTCAGAACCACAGCGAGAGCCGATCACCCTCTTGGAAAACCAAGTAACAAGCACAGCCCGGGTGTGGTGGGTGAACCGCCCCCAGCCTGTCTTCCACCTGAGTCTGGGGCTGTCACGCTCACGCTGCCCCTCCCCCCACGGGTCACATACCTCCTTGCTGCATGATGTCTTGCAGCCCTAACTAACCACGCCCGGGCAGGATGGCCACCTTGTGCCTTATTTCCTATACAGCACAGTCTAATGGTGATCAGTGTGGGTAGTTTCTCTTAGCTGTAACTTTCATGGCAGGCTGGCGAGGAATACAGCCTGAATTGTTGATTAGAGAAAAGGCTGTGGGATCAGAGAAGATTGACACTCCGTGGCCGGGAGGCTCAAAGCGCTGTCTTAGCTGGTGCAAAGCGACGGACAGGTTCTGCCAACCAGCCGGGGGAGCGGCGGGGAAGCTGTCTGTCTACTGTCTGTCTGAATCCTCAGATGAAAGGGGAGAAAACTGTCACCTGTGATAGAGTCAGTCCCCAGATCACTGGTGGGTCCTGCAGGATGGAGTGACCAGAGGGGAAAGGAACAGGAGTCTGTGGAGTGAAGTTGAAAGTTGTGGAAGGCGAGCTGGAGACAAAGACAGAAAGGGGACCGCGGGGCACCGGCCGGTGGCAGGGCTGCGTGGCGTTCTGGAAGAGTCGGAGAAGCAGGGAGCTCTCAGAAACTTCGCACCAGCCCTGAAGTCCTCCAACAAAGGAAAAGAAAAAACGGTTTCAAAGGCTCAGTGGAAAGGCCCAGAAATGAGAAATTCATGAGTGCCCAGCCCCGAGGATGCGAAGGGAGCTCTGGCCATGAATTCATCTCCCAGCGAGTGGCTGGGTCACTTGAGCCTCCAAAGCTCCTTTCCTTCCACTGAAAGGCAGCTGTGAGGACCAGCGTGACAGGGACATGTGACAGGGACAGTGTGAAGCAGCAGCTCTTCCACTCCCCTCCAGCAGGTGCCTGGCAATGTCTGGAGACGGTTTAGTTGGCCGCAGGGTGGAGGGGACCACAGGGGTCCCGAGAGGGGAGGCTGTGGGGCCTGCTGAGTGGCTGGCGGTGTAGAGGAGTATTTGTCTTGCAAATGTCAATATGGCTGAGGTCGAGGGGCTGAGAGTACAGAGTAAATGTCACAAGATAATCATGTTTGAAAAGAGCTGGGAGAACCCCTGGCTCCCGCGGGAGCCCAACCTGCTCCCAGGGCCATTTGCAGAGCTGGAGAGGCAGGGAGCACCACCAGCAGCCATTGACGGTGACCAGAGCCACTGCCCTCCCCGTGACTGTAGTGAGAGCCCGGTACTCACCAAGAGCCCCCATGGGCCATCCTGCACCTGGTGCTTCCCGGGTAGCCACCGGCCTCTCCATGGGGAATGCGAGGTGGGTCCTGTTGTCACTCCCATTTTGCAGAGAAAGAAAGTGGACGCCTGTGTGTGAGGGGCTGGCCAGGGAGCTCATCTGTCCACCACTCACAGGGCTGGTCACAGGGTCTTTGACAAAGGAATCAGCTGGTCAATTTCACAGTTCTTCTGAGGTACGGTAGACAAACAAAATTAGATCATACGCGGTGGACCACGTGGTCATCGGACGCACCACTGTCGAATCTGCTAACAGGTCTGTCACTCGGCTTCATCATTTGGGGTGACAATGGTTTGGGTCTCATCTTTTAGCAGATTTCAAGTAGATAACACAGTGTCGTTAACCACGGACCGTGCTGGACGCAGGGTCACCAGGACGCACTGCAAGTGTGGCCTTCAGTGCTTCAGAGCCCACTCCCCAGCCCCCCACCCCCGCTCCCCAGCCCCTTCTGCTCTTGGCTTCTGCAAGCCTGACTTTCCCAGGGGCACACTAATTGAGATCCTGCCGTGTTTGTCTTTCTCTGACTCATTCCACTCAGCTCAGGGCCTCCGGAGTCACCATGTTGTTATAAATGGCAGGATTCCCCTTGTATGGCGCGAGACTATTCCATTCTTTGGTGTGATTTAGGTTTTCATCTGTCAGTAGACATTTCTCTGGTTCCCTGGCCATGGCTCGTGTGAATGATGCTGCAGTAAACCCAGGAGTGCAGTGTCTCTCTGAGCACTGATCTCCTTTCTCTTGGACGTATTCCCAGTAGGCAGACTGATGGATCCTTCCTTCCTTCCTTCCTTCCTCCCTCCCTCCCTCCCTCCCTCCCTCCCTTCCTTCCTTCCCTGGAGATGAAACCCAGAGGTGCTTAACCATTGAGCCCCATCCCCAGATCTTTTTATCTTTTATTTTGAGACAGGTTTTCCTAAGTCGCTGAGGCTGGCCTTGAACTTGTGATCCTCCTACTTCAGTCTCTTGAGCTGCTTCAGGCTCCGCACTGTTTTTCGTTCCCATCAAGAGTGCACAAGAGCACATTATTCCCCACAAGGTTGTATACTGATCAGTTAAGGCAAGTCATCTTCCTTAACTGATGCCCAGGACCAATGACCCCCAGAAGCCAAATCTACCCTCCCCCTAGTAGTAATGGTTCACTGTTCAGTAGTACAGTGTTTGTGGAGATCTTACTGAATCTAACCACCATGAGTAATGAAAGTTGGACAGACACAGACAGACACACACACACACACACACACACACACACACCCTACACACATTTTGGGGGGCCTCATTTTGTGTTCCCAGCGATCTGTAAGGTAGATACCCTTATAACCACTTGACCTATGAAGATACCGAGGCTCAGAGAGGCTGAGCAGCTTGCCAATTCACACAGACCCACTTCTGCCACATGTCATCCGTGCTCTGTAGAACTTTGCTTTTGCTGGCTGAATGAAATCATTCAAAAGCACCTGCATTTTTAATTAAAGTAGAATTTCCTTATATTCTTCCCTTTCCCCACCTCAGAAAGAGCAGAATCCAGGGTGATCAGCACAAGATACTTCTGAGGGATGGTACCCACTTCACAGCTCCCCAGCACAAAGCAAAGCTCACCCCAGCACCCCTGGGATGCCAGTTTACACACCCCTTTGTCATCTAGACGGCAAAGTGACTCTTAATTCAGCATGAAAATATCCATATTTTTGCCTTATTATGAATTTCTTTGTTTCGATTGGTGAGACAGCTTATTCCCTTTGTTTTATTTTTAGTTAGCTGGGCTCTTTTACAGTCTTTCTTTTTAAAATTTGAGATCTTAATGTGCGTGTTTGTTTAGTTTTGAGAACTTGATGACGTCTTCCGTGGTCCTCTTCTTCATCTTAATCCCTCCCAATTATAAGAATGGTCTCTGAGCCCTTCCTCCCTGAGAAGATCAGTCCAAAGATGGATGTTAGGGTTGGGATGTGAGGTGTCCTCCTAAAGGCTCATGCACCGCAGCAACCCTCAGAGGTGAAAAGATTGGATCACAACTGCTGTACCCTCGTCAGTGGATTAATCCACTTGATGGCTTAACAGTTTGAATGGACCACTGAGTGGTAGGGGGGGTGGGGGTGTGTTTCAGGAGGTAGGTCCCTGGGGGCGTGCCCTTGAGGATCATATCCTGTCCCTGGCTCCTCTCTCCCTGCCTCCTGGTGGCCTCACCTGAACAGCTTTCCTCACCACGCCCTTCTGCCATGACGTCCTGTCGCACCTCAGGTCCACAGCAATAGAACTGGCCGACCACGCACTGGACCTCTGAAACTGTGAGGCCCAAATAAACTTGTCTTCCTCTAAGTTGTGCTTGTCAGGTACTTCGGACACAGAGACTCAAAGCTCACTAGCACAGTGTTCAGTCTGTGCACTGCCACATCACGAGCTCACAAGCCCGCTGTGAGCAGCCCTCCCTGTCATCCTTGTCACATTGACATAGCTGCCCTTCCCACCCTCAGCTGGAACAGCTGACCTCTGCTCCAAGGTCTCTGCAGACTCCAGCTCTTCTTAATTTTTAGAAAAAAAAATAGCAAAAAAAAAAAACAACATATATTTGTTGTATGCTGGCTGTGCCTTCCCAGTTTCCCTCTCTCACTTCTCTCAACCTAAAATTTCAGGGGTTCCATCCTGGTCGCCTGTCTCTGTGTCTTAACGTTCTTTTTACCCTTAGTGCTTATTATTCAAGATGTTTTTCTAAAAAGGGAGAGAATCGCCTAATGTGTATTTTTATGCCAGTTATAAAAATAACGTTTTCACTCTTTTTCTAAGGAGTGGACGTTCCACAGAGGAGAAGATCTGGATGCATTCACCAAGGATTCAAAGAATCAAGTCTGAGGAGATGAGCCCAGAAATACCTCCCGGTGAATGACAAGTGGCCTTGGCTTCTTTGTCTTTGCCTGACATTAGCTCACTGTGGTTCTCTCCTTGATTGTTCATTTTTGTAAGAAGAATGTCACTCCAGCTCCCAGCCTCAAGTGCTGTCACTTTCAGACAATGATGGCCAAATTCACGTCACCAAGAGTGGATTGCTCGGAAAATGTGAGACCCTGAGTGGACCTGTCTGTACATGTCGTGGGTCTCCTCTCCAATTCCTGGGACCAATTCCCACTGGAAGGACCCACAAATAGCAATGTCAACCCTACCAGGGCTCCTACTCAGCTAGGGTCCACTGTGAGCTGGGCCTTGTCTGTCTTTGTTATTTAACTCAGTCTTCACCAGGAACAGAAAGGCTTGGTGCCATTTTCATGCCCATATTGTTTCAGTGCCTGGTGGCTGTGATTTGGTGATATCACAGAGTCACTGTGACACCAAGGCGTAGGCTAAGTGTCGCCAGATTGTCACGTGCCAGTCTGGACAAAGTTTATACAGAAAAGTCTCTCCAGTTCCCAGGCGAGGGTACTTTCTGCTGTCACATACTCTGGCCCCACTGGGGCTACTTGCTGCTTTGTCCTGCAGTTCTTAAGTAATCATTGGTGCGATTATTTTAGACCTCTTTTCTCAGCTAAAATGCCATCTCCATGAGAACAGGGATCATGTCCCTCTGGTTTGTCACTGTATTTCCAATACTTAAAAGAGTGCCTGACACCTAGTTTGGCTTCAACCAATGTTTGTTTAGAGCATACTGCAGGAGTGACAGGGAGTGGGTGGGACTAAGGCCCATTCCTTCTAGAGGGAAGTTGCTTCATCTGGCTGTGGTGGACCTTGCAGGCCAGACAGCTCTTTGTTCGGGGGTCTGTCATGCCCATTGAAGGCTGCTACCCCTAGATGCCAGTGGTACTCCTCACCCAAGCTGTGATGACCCCAACTGTCCCGCTACATGCCCGGCAGAATGAACCAGGGAGCAGCCGACGGGGAAGTGCCCCATATCTTATTCCAGGAAAAGGGAGCAAAGACCATTTTCAATGGCTCAATTTCACCAACAATATCGGCTCATTATGAAAGTGCCCTTTTGCAGGTTGGTCCTTTGGGAACAATGACAGCAAGGGAGGTCTTTTGTAACAACAAGGAGCTGTATGCAGGAGCATCAGCTGTCCCTGGGAGGGATGTGCCCAGGCAGGCGCCATGTCTACCGTTTTACTGCCATCGTTCAGTTCTTCTGACAGGTTGGTGGGTGACAGAGCCCCACAGGACTTAGTGACTTGACCAGGTAGGTCACATGACTAGCCCATGGAAGAACACAGAATGGAACCCTGAGAGGTCCTGCAGACGACGAGGCCCATGCTGTCAGCCACCCACCTAGAAGAGTGTTCTTAAAGCTTTATCCTTGCAAACGTCCCCCTCAGTGCCCCCACTCCCATCTGTATTTCGGAGGACCCTGTACTGGACACGGGGGTCCCAGAACCTGGCACTTAAAGATATATGTTGAATGAATGAATGGCTGCAAAGGCTTTTTCCATGTGGAGGTAATCTGAATAAGGTCCTCCTTATTGGTTAAAGGGTGCGTCTATTTCTTACCTAATCCTTGTCCACTTTTAGACAAAACGATTCAACTAAGTCTCCACTCTCCTGAGCTTCTGCAGGGTCCTGCTCTCTCCATTTTGTCCTTCATGCTGAGCCATTTTTCAAAATAATCATCCTAAGAAAAGACAGTCCCTTCTCTACTCAGGCAAATTCACAGTAAAATCTCCCCCCTCGCATAGATTTTCATTAACTGGTGGGGGTGTGTGTGAAAATTTTCCCCATTTTATCAAAGGAAAAAAAATTGGAGCTGTGCTTTTGAGGACATGGTGGCCCAGTATGTTAATTAAAGCTCACTAATGGATATATTTTTCAGTAAACCCTTTTCTATATTTCTACTGCAAACCACAGAAACAGGTATGAAGATCTCCCCAGCAATCCAGGCAGGTGGATGCCTTCCGACCCTTCTGGGCTGATGCTCCGGAATTCTCTACCCACCTGACTGCTGCTTCCCGACTGTGGGAGTGCGCCAAGAAGAGCTATTCAGCCATTTCTCACATCCCAAAATGGCATCAACGAGATAGAAGGCCTCGGGCTTCAGGGCCCCAAATGCAGATCTGAACATTCTCGTGCTTCTATTTTAAGAGGTACTGTGGGATAAATGACACCCACGGGATTTTTGATAGAAACTCTGCAAAAGAACAATCAAAATAGCACTTTCTGTTGATCTCTCCCCCTTGGCTCCTGACTGCTCCCTGGGACTGGGAAGGGCTTAAATGGATGAGGACAAAACGGAGGTGTCATCGGGACAAAAGAAGGTGGCGCCTGAGAGTGGGCTTGAGAGGCGTAATGTGTCCTCTGAGGGACGTGTCCTCCTTGTGATGGAATCAATGCAGACAGAACATGCTCTCTAAAGAGATCTTCTCTCCGAGTCCAATACTTCTCAAAGAAAGAGCCACAAAAGCACACAATGGTAGTGTCAATTCTCTGTCCCCGGCTAGAAAAAACGTCACTTGAATGCTGCACAGGAAAGGTCCCTGGGACTCGTGCAGCATGGCTGAGCAGGTGGTGACAATCCCAGGTGCATGCGACACCTGCCACCTACGTGGGCACTGGCCCCTCCTGTACAACGGGGGCGTTGGGGGAGGAGGCTCGGCTGGAGCAAGAGCTGCACCGAGCACAGGGTGTGCAGGCGCGGAGAAGGCAGAGGCAGGAGGGGCACCAGCCAGCATCCCGCTCACCTCTTCCACCTCCTTCAAGTTTTAAACCCGGCGTCCTAACTTCTGGGACTTGTTTTTTGGTGGCTTGGACCTGATTGGCAGGGAGATGAGACTGTGGATACGGTGATGGTTGGGTATGAAGTGTCCTCCAGAGGCCTGTGGGTTGCAGGCCTGGTCCCCAGGACAGCCACGTTCAGAGGTGGGCCCTTTGGGAGGTGCTGGATCCCCAGGCCTGCGACTCACTACGAGGAATCCCTCCTGGCTGGATGGACTGTGGGGAGGGGGTGAACGGCAGGGGGCGTGGCCTGGTGGGAAGAAGCAGTCACTGTGGGCGAGGTCTGGCGGGAGGAAGCAGGTCTCTGGGGTGTGGCTGACTGAGAGAGACAGGAAGAAAGTGCTAAACCCTTCCAGGCCACGCCCTCCCAGAGGCAGTCAGTCTCTGGGGTGTGGCCTGGTGGGAGGAAGTGGGTCTCTGGGGGCGTGGCCTGATGGGAGGAAGTGGGTTTCTGGGGGCATGGCCTGGTGGGAGGAAGTGGGTCTCTGGGGGCGTGGCCTGGTGGGAGGAAGTGGGTCTCTGGGGTGTGGCCTGCTGGGAGGAAGTGGGTCTCTGGAGGAATGTGGCCTGGAGGGAGGAAGTGGGTTTCTGGGGGCATGGCCTGGTGGGAGGAAGTGGGTCTCTGGGGTGTGGCCTGCTGGGAGGAAGTGGGTCTCTGGGGAATGTGGCCTGGAGGGAGGAAGTGGGTTTCTGGGGGCATGGCCTGGTGGGAGGAAGTGGGTCTCTGGGGCGTGGCCTGGAAGGGCTTATCGCCTTCTTCCTGTCTCTGTCTGTTGGCTTCCAAGCTGCCTAGAGGAGCTGGTCTGCTCTGCCATGAACTTCCGCTTCCCCCCAGTTCGAAGCATGGGAGCCGCCGGCCACGGACTGAAACCAAAGTAAATCTCTCCTCCTCCGAGTTGTTTTTCTCAGGTATTTGATCCCAACAAACCAAAACACTAACCGAGACCCTCTCAGAACAATGATTTTTTTGAAAAGTGCATAACATACATTACATTTCAAAGACACGAAAGATGCTGAAACATTGATATCAAAATATGGAGCGGAACGAGCGCGCAAAACGGGCTCAATGTCACACGGAGTAGAAAGACCCGGGGGGGGGGGTGTCTGAAGATGTCACAGTCACGAACTAATGACAGGGTAAGTGACATTCAAAATACCTTCCACCCTGTGCAGGGTGGTTGTGATTTCCATTGGTGACGGTCACAGCGGCGCTCCCACTCTCGTGGTTTGTCCCCTCGTTCATGATCAAGGGATTTATGAAATTTCAGCTGGAAGTTAGTGGGTGCGTTACTTTTTCCCCTCTGACTTCATGGCCGTCCTGAATTCCATGGACAGAGTGGGCTGGAAACCTCTGTCCCAGGGAAATAATGGGACCCATGCCTCAGACCCCATCTCTTCTCTCTTTAGTCATTCCCTCAACCATATTGTCGAGACTCCTAGGTTTAAATGGTGGTTTTTTTTTGCATAATAACTTCCAATTTTCTTCCAGACTAGAGCTCTCCCCAGAATCTCCCACGGAACTGAGCTCCATATGGGAGTGTAGTTAGCATGCGTCACCTCCATCTGAACTGCTGTAACAAAACACCAGGATCTAGTTTGGTTTATGAACAACAGAAGGTTCTGTCTCACAGCTCTGGAGGCTGGGAAGCCCACGATCCAGGTGCTGGCTGCTTTGGTATCTGGTGAGCGCCTCACACAGCGAAGGTGGCGAGGCTCTGGGGTCTCATTTATAAAGACACTGATGGCAGGCACCTGTTGTGCTGTTACTTGACCCCCAAGGGCTGCTCCTCCAAATACCATCACCGTGGGGGCTGGGATTTCAACATGAATTTTGGGAGGATACAAATGGTTGGATAATAGCAGCATCTCATACTGCACGGGTCCAAATGATGTCCCAGTCTTCCTTCCTCACTCCTGTTCAACACACCGTCTTACCCATCTCAGTAAACGGGGCTCCATTGTTGGTAGATCCAGGTCTCCTGGACTCGTGTCTCTGTCACCCACATTAACCACCAGCAAAGCCTGCCAGCTCTGGTGTCAGATCGTGCCTGTGCGCCCATGGGCCTCCTGCCACCCCTGGCGCCCACCTGGGGTGAGGCCCTCCTCCTTCCTCACCTGGACCATGAGCCACAGCTTCCTAACCAGCCCTCCCTCTCCTCTCGGCCTCCCTGAGGCTCTCAGCATGGCCACCAGAGTCACCTTTGAAGAAGGGGATGTCACCTGTGTGGCCTTTCTGTTCTGAACCCTCTGGGACCCTTTCCCCTTCCCCAGAGTAAAATCCATGTTCTAACCGTGGACTGCAGACTCCTGCAGCCTGTCACCTCTCTGACAGCGTCACTCAGCTCCCGCTGCTCCTGCCTCTTGTCCTTCAGCGTCACCCAGCCAGTCCCCACTGGGGCCTTTCCTCCTGCGGCTACTGCCTGGGATGCTCTCACAGTTGTCCAGGTGGCTCCTTTAAGTTTCTGGTCACCTACACCCTGGTGGGTGGAGCTTGTCCTGACTCACATCAAGTACCACTCCACAGCCGCTGCCAGCTCTGTCCCTTACCTTCCTTTATCTAGTTGGTGGCACTCACTGCTACCAGGTGCACTGATATCTCTTGTTTTTCTGTCCCTGGTTTGTCCCCCTCCCAGAGTCACAGTGCTCTGGTAGCAGCGCCTTCCTAGATGGTAGACCCGGTGCCGTCCCTCTAGTCTGGCGCTCTAAGTATTCATGGACTGAGTGAGTCAGTGAGCGACGCGGCCAGCTCCTAGTATAACTCTTCCTCCCCAAAAAGAGCACCAGAGTCGCTGTTATCACCTGCATCTTTCTGCAGGGACAGGTGAGCCTGAGGCCACCTCTGGGAGGAGGTGACTCATGCCATATTTGTGCATGAACACTGTGGGCCACCTCATGACTTTCTGCTGACCCAGTTGGGGAGGGGACAATAGCGGACAATTGGATCCAGGCTGGCAGGTGACTTTCTCACCTGGGCAGGTAGGTAAGGAGCTACCTCTGATTGCTAATGAGCATCTTTTCCCTCGGTGTGCACGTACTTTCAAGGTAACACTTTTTTTTTCTCCTCCCACATATTAAATTCCATCCTCTCCCCTAATGCTCGGGAAAACTTGCTTATTAACTCAATATTTGCATAAGATTTTATTCACACAGTGCGCAGAGCACTCTGGGTTAGTTATGTGTTTATCTATCTCTCACGTTGGCCTATGAATTTCCAGAAGCAGAGGCTGTTTGCTTTCTGGGGACTGAGCGTGGTACCTGGCAGAGAGCAAGTCCCAGTTACCTAGTATTTATTGGGTGACTCACGTCCCCTTGTGATAAAATGGGGATATTGTTCACAGTACCTTTCAAGGCTGCCGAGAGAGCTGAAGGAGTTGACCCAAGTGACCCTCAGGGATCATCTCTGACACAGAGCGAGCATTTGGCAAGTGTTATTTATTGTCCTTATTGCTGATGCTGTTGTCATTTGAACATCTATTTAATGTACTAAAGTGCTTTCCTTGAAACAATTATGTGAGACGATAAACCAGCCGTAATCATGATAACACTTAACAGTTATTGAGTAGCTAATCAAATGCCAAGTTTGGAGCTATTTAAAAAATGCATTATCTAATTTTCATGGCAACCATATGAGAGAGACAATTCTCAATTCAGAGATGTAGGAGCTGACTCAGAGAGGTTAAGAGATCAGCCCAATGTCACCCAGCAAAGAAGCATCTGAGCTGGGATTTGAACCTGAAACACTCTGACTCCAGGGCCTGGTCTTGTATATTATGGTGGGCAGCACTGTCATCATTCCAAGAAAGAGGAAGCAAGGAAATGGGGTGGTCAGTTAATGGAAGTGAAGGCACATAACTTAGGTATTAGGGCTGAGGTTTGCAGTGGGCGCATGTCCTCTGAGATGCTGGGCAGGGGTGCCAGCTGGGGTCTGGAGTACACTTCACATACACAAGGAGCCACCCAGGGAGGGTCAGGTGCCAGGCGAGCCTCTGAGAGTCAGTTGATTCACTAAGCAGGTCTGTGATCTGAGAGCCAGAGACGGACCAGGCGTTTCCTCCAGCCTGATGGGGTATTGAACAGCTCCTTAGACGATCAATTATTTACGTCCAGACTGACAGCTGTGGCAAGGTGCAGGCCTCTGAGGGTCCCCGACAGGAGGTCCTGCTGGAGTCTGGTCAGAGGCAGCCCCGCCCTGGGGCTCCAGCCCACAGCAGGGCCAGGGAGGGGGCTGCAGGCCTCTTCCAGGGCGGGCAGGCTTGGAGGGGTGGAAGGCCCTGCACTGGCCACGAGACTGAATGATGGGGAGGCCACACACCCTCCTGTGGGGACAGATGTGGGGAGGGAAGGTGGCAGGACTAATAATTTTTCTTTGGGTTTATGAGTTTATTGATTTTCTCAGAAGGAAAGAGCCCCTTTGACCCTGTTCCCACGAGCAGGTGTGCAGGATGAGGACTCCGGCGGCTGCTTGGAAGCAGATGACCCTGGGTGGATGCCCTGGGGAGGTCAGGGGGCAGTTACAGCCCTGCCGCCTGGAACCATCACTCACCGGCTCCCTAGCCCCACCTCCTCATCTGCCACCAAATGTGGTCACTTTAACCCCTAAGCTTCCCTCTGATTTGTCCGCCCCTCCCAGCTCCATAGACACCACACCAACCCCAAATGCCACCTTTTCTTGAAACAAGACTCCTAAGTCACCCCTCCACGCACTCTTGTATTCTTCCAATATCTTGTCTGAGCCAACAGGGCTGTCTTAATATACAAATTAGATCATCATAACTTCTGTCTTTGAAACCCTTTAGTCACTTTCCATTACACTTGGAATAAACATGAAAATTCCTTTGCATATAGAAACACCCCAAATATCCATCCAAGGACTCAAACAGATAAAAATGTGATATGACATACAATGGAATACTATGCAACATGGAACAGGAAGGGACTCCTGGCAGCTCACAGCAATGGGAGGGAACACTGAAGACTGGGGTAAGCCGTATGCTATAGGATTCCATTTACACCAACTGTCTAAGGTAGACACACTCATAGAATCAGAAAGTGGGATGGGGGCTGCCAGGGCAGGGGAAAGAGGAAGTAGGATGTGCTATTCAGTGGGCACAAAGTCCAATTATACGAGATGAATAAATTCTAGAGATCTGCTGTACAGCATTGTACCTGTCATCAACAACATTGTGGACTTAAAATGGGTAGAGCGTAGACCTCAAATTAGTTGTTCTTACTATGATCAAATATAATGAAAGATGATTCAACTCAGTCTGACCACTAATCACTATTTTAAAATTGAAATCTGGTGCATAAACCAAACTTTGTACACCCCAGTTCGCCTGGGAAATAGGCTTTTTCTAATTTATTTCAGCAATGAGATAAACTACGTGTGCATGAGGAATAAATGCTGGAAAGGTATTATTGATCTGATGATTTGATAATCAATATTTCCCGTTTGTGGAATCATTTGGCTGAGTTTAATTCACACACAATTTGTGGTCAAATTGGACAATGTTAACATGAAAAACTAAACTTGTTTTATGTGAAGAACGTTCTCTGCATGGCCTTGTGTGCCCTGCTGGCCCCCCCACTCCATTTCCCTGCTGGACTGTGGCCACTGCCTCGTCTGCAGCTCCTTGGAAATGTCCAGTTGCTTCCCACTTTGGGACTCCAGGGTCTCAAGTGGCTTCCTCAGGAGCCCTGAGTGGACACCGTCCCGCACCCTCGGCTGGCCCTGGGTTGCCCGCCTCACACTTGTGAAGCTTGATGTGCCTGGGACTCTGCTTCCCGCACCTCCCTGGCCGCAGGGCCTGCCCACCGTGGGGCAGTGCTGCTTCTGTCTGGCTCCGCCCTCACCTCCTGTGCCTAGGGGTCGAGTGACCTGCAGGTGTTCCTGGAGTTCTTAGGAGGCCCTGGGTCCTGTGCGAGGTGCTGTGAACACAGAGAGATCAGGAGGCAGCCTCTGCCTGTGAGCAGCCGGAGCAGCCTCTAGTGAGGCTGTGTCTAAACGTGACCTGAAGATAGAGAAGGCCTGATGACGTGCCCTCGGGCCAGACTCATCTAGTGTACATGTGGGGAAGGAGGACAGGGAGGAACAGGGGAAGAGGAGGACAGGGAGCAGCACACAGTATGACCTATGGGGAAGGCAAAGGCTGAATTTTGCCTGGGAACCTCGGGTGGATCCTCAGAGGAGTTGGTGATTGACCTCGACCTGAAAGAGTCCTAAGGAATGAGCAGGCATTTGCCAGAAGTACAGGCTGGGAGGGACATTCTGTCACCTGGGTGGCTCTAGGGGAGATGGTCTGGGTGAGACCAGAGGCCAGGAGATGGATTGGAGGGCTGTAGCCAGAGTTCAGATGGAGGACGATTGGGCCTGAACTGGACAGGGCAGAGAGGTCTGTGAGGAGGGCATGGCTTCCAGAGATGTTCCAGAGGCTCTGGACTCCAAGGGGCTGTTAGCATCATGTTAGACCATAATAGAATTCTAATCAACAGTCACCTAAATAATGCAGATATCTCTTACCAACAAGAAAACTGAGGCCGACACCCCATGGTGGTTCAACCATACAATTATGTCATTAAAGACTCAGATACGCTCTGGTATGTATTCCAATCTTCACCATTTCAGATTTAATATTGATACTTGTTGTCTCATGGTTACAAGATGGTTGCCATTGCCCTAGGCATTTTAGTTCCTTCAAAGATAGGAAGGAGAAGGTGAGAAGGGAATACCTGGGCATTAAGAAAAATTTGTCTCATTTCTTTTTTTATTATGGAGGAATTTTTTTTCCAGAATTTCTCAGAAAATAGCTGGTAATGTTTCATTGACCAAGATGGTTCCAGAAGGAGGAGCCATCCAGACATCCAGAAAATGGAAACAAGGGGTATCCAAAAAAGGGAAACAGGGAGTGTTATGATGAGCTCCCACTATTCATGATTCACGTTATGGAGATTGTGTATTGCCCCATAAGCAAAATCAAGATGTTTTTAGGCAAGAGGATTGACTGTTTGGTAGACAGTCCCCAGTGTCTCCTGAGGGTGGAAGGCGGGACCTGGTTTCCTCCAACAGTCCTCTCCTGGCAGTGAAAAATGGCAGCCACCTCTTGGCACCAATGCTGTGCGAACCCTGGCTTGTCCAGCTGAGCCGCTGCTCTTCACTCGTACATTCCCAAGAAGATGATTATGCAGAACAGCGAGAGCTCCCTTGTTTCTCTGAATATTCTCAAGAAATAAGGCTGTATTAATAATGTGTTTTCTTGGTATGGGCCATTTGGTTGCAAAACGATATTCCAGTCATAGCACGATACTTCCCTTCCTCATTTAAATTCACTGTTGGTTTAATTATGCGTTTCAGTCAGAATACTTATTAATTTTATAGACCTACCTGAAAATTAAATTGGGTAAATTCCTTTTGCTGGGTACCTTGACAAAAAAAAAAAAATGTGGTTCTCCAAGCTGTTGCTGGAGCCCACCTCGGCCCTGTGCAATTCTGTTCCTCTTTAAGTTCATTTGCAGAGAACACTGCGTGGGTTTAAAGGGCATTCGTCATTTCTGAGAGGAGAAGCACTGCAGAAGTTGCAGCCCAATTCAAAGCAAACAGGAGGGCCATGAAGAAATAGTCAAGTATCTTATTTTCTCACTGGAGGGGGAGTCGATGCACAGGCATAAAATGTCCCTTAGGAGGCCAAGCATCTGTCTCACTTGTGAAGAGAACTCTGCGGGGGCGCTGCAAGGAGTCAATGAGCCCAGAGGACAAAGGTGGAGCAGGGGCCTCGCCCACTCGTCAGGGACACGGCTCAGCAGGAGGAGGTCTAGTGGTACGTTCGTTCATTAAACATTCACCAACATTCACTGTGTCACAGGCTTGATGTGCTGGAAGGCAGTGAAGATGAGAAACTTACTCTTAGGCAGCTCACATTTTCATAGGCCAGACAGGCAAATACAGAGTGATGATAACGCTCAGCAAGTGCTATGACAGACAAGATGGAGAACCTGGGCAGGGCGAGAAATGGGGCTGTGAACCCAGGTCTGGAAACTCCACAAGGATGGAACCATGTTTATACTACGCTGCTCTGTCACTGCCCTGTCCATCCCAGTACCTGGCACATGGTGCTCAGTAATTAATTGTTGAGGTGAATTGGATTAAAAAGAATCAGTCCTGGTGGCATGTACCAATCAAATGGCATTCATTGTTATAAAAAAATAGACCCCCAAATCACAATGGTTATAACGCAGTAGAAGTGTGTGTGTGTGTGTGTGTGTGTGTATGTGTATGTGTGTGTACGCTGTGTTTTTCTTTCACAAATGTATTGAATTTTAGATGACAGAGGGTATCTTCCCCAAGCTGTCATTCAAGAACCCAAGCTCCTTCCATCTTGTAGCTCTCTCATCCCCTAAGGTCCCAGTTCCTTCACTTCCAGTTGATGGGCAGAGAGAGAGAGGGAAGAGAGCCATAGGTTTGTTTGGAAGAGAGGGAAGCTGAATGTCACAACTCAAAGTGACACCGCATCCTTCTTGCATCAACCTTGTTATGTGGCCACAGTTGACTGCAAAAGAGGTGGGGAAATATGGTCAGATGATGTGCCCAGGAGGAAAGGACAAAGATTGCTGAAGACATCACTGACTACTATATGGTAGAAGACTAACCCGAGGAACTGTCCTAGTGGTCTGAAGAAGAATAGCAGGCATCACAATGATAAGAGAGAATCACTGCATATATATATATATATATAAAACCAGGAGGGGGTGGGGGTGGGGTGGCTCTGGGTCAGAGGGCTGGCCAGGCACACATGAGTCCCTGGGCTCCCTCGCAGCACTGAAGTTTGTGAGTGGTGATGACTCTTGTGCACAGTGAGATGAGGCTGTAGTTAAGTGATGGTAGAGATTTAGTATCGTGCCGAGGAGTGCAGACCTCACCTTGAGCTGAGTGGGAATGTGGAAGCATTCTGAACACAGGAGCAGTGTGGCAGCTTTGAGTTGGAGAAGATGGCTCTGGGCTTCTGTGGGGATTATAAGGGCCACAATGACGCACTGAGAGAGAGAGGAAGGCAGGCTTGAGAGACACCTGAAGGTAAAAATGCAGGGCTTGGTGCCTGATGGGATGTGGATCTGCTGATCCCTTTGTCCTTTCTGTGGACTATGTCCCCTCTGTCTCCTCATTTTGAGTCCTCTTGCTGAACTTCTCCACATGAAACCTCAGCTGAGGCCCAGTGTCCAGACCAGCCTGGTCCTGGGTCGTTGGCCTTGGTACCACTTACTGGGGCCAGCTGATACAATGCCATTTCAACCCGCAGATCTGGCAGGGGAGGATTACGACTGAATTTCTCAACTGCAGATGATAACTTAGAATTTATCTGGGAATCCAAACTTATATGTTCAGCCATTGTTCACTTTATAGCCACCAATAAACAGATGGGCACATTTTTCTGAACAGAAATTCAGAAATATATAAAGTATTTTTAGGGATGAGTTTTAAATGGATAGTCAAAGGCTGGGGGAAGTAAATGGTATGGTTTGGGTCACACCTGCCCTCTCCACAGCTACAATTGTCACAGGTCTTCCAAAGCACCATGTTATCAACATGACTTGACACAGAACATTTTAAAACAGGGGGAGAAAAATGGTAACAAAACCAGGAAGACCCTGTGGTGGAGCATGTACACTGTGGCATTAGAATGCCAGGGGCCAGATCTTCTCTCCGTCACTTTCTAGCTTTGTGATTCTTGATAGTCATTCTACCTTCTGGAGTTCAATTTCATAAATGGAGGTAACAATGGCTCCAATACTGCAAAATTGTTATGAGATTTAATGAGATGATATTTATCCAGCATCTGACCTACTGTAAATACAAATAAGTATATTTCTTTGAGAGAGAGCTGCTAATCCTTCCAAAGTAAGGCATTTCAGCTTTCTGTGGTGTTTGGCCATACCAATGGTAATAGACACAAGCAAGATGCAATTAATATTTCAATAAATATTTTCTGAGTGTGTGTTATGTGCCTGGTACTGGGGACACAGAAGTCAAGAAAAGAAACCAAACTTCCTACTCAAATTGAGATCTCAGTGTATAACAGACAGAAAAAAATATGAATAAATAACAAACAAATATACAATATGATGCTAAGTGATAATAAGTGTTAATATGAATGAAGTAGGGTAGAGGAATAGAGAGGGATAGGAGATACTTTTAGGGAGAGCAGAAGACTCGGTTGTGTGAGGAATTAAAGGGTGAGTAAATAGGCAACGGAACAAGGAGCTAAGGAAGGAGGAAGCAGATGGTGTGATGACAGTGTCGAAGGAGATTTCTGTTCAGATAAAGTGTGTGTGCTGGGTTTAGACTGTCCAAACACAGGGTAAACTTCAATCATCTAGACAAGTGGGAAGCAGAGCAAAAGTACACCATACAGAGCAAAAGTACACCAAAAGGGGCACCATAGTTAGGAGGTAACATAATGGAATGAAAAAGCAAACAAAATAAACAATGGCAGAAGCTATGCCTTGAAATGATCCCCAGGTTGATTAACTCTTAGCCAAACTAATGGAACAGCAAGAGAAGACACTAGACACCAGTGCCAGGAATAAAGGAGAAACTATATCTAAAGGTCCTACAGGTGCTAAAATATTAACTGTATGCCAACAAATATCATGACAGATGAGACAGAGAAAGACTTGAAAAACAAAACCCACCCAAATTGACACATGATGAAAGAGAAAATCTGATTAGTCCTGTCTAATAAAAGTTCGAGCTGATTTTCAGATACACCACTATACACACACAAACTCCAGACCCATGTTTCCCTGTGACTTCTACTAAGTTCCATTCTGGTTATTTTCAGTGCTGTGGATGGAACCCAGGGCCTCTCATGTACTAGGCAAATGCTCTACCACTGAGACACACCCCAGCCCTCTGTTCAGCATCTAAGGAAAAAATGATAGTGATCTTATATCAACTTTGTAAGAAAATTGAGAATGAAACACTTTCAACTTCATGGAAAAAGCAAAATGCTTGCACCAAGACTTGATAAAGATACTGAAAAAATATTTATAGGGATATCCTTTATGATTAAAGTACTTAATAAGATATTAGCACATTGAATAAAACATACAAATATATATCATGGACAAATACACTTATCTGAGGTATGCAAGAATTAAAACTACTTAATAAAATATTACAACATTGAATAAAATGTACAAATATATCATGAACAAATATAGTTTATCTGAGGTATGAAAAGTTGGTAGCATTTAAAAAATCAGTTAATATAATTTATTACATTAATAGAATAGGAAAAAAAACACATGGCTATTTCAATAGATGTAGAAAAAGCATTTGATAAGTTAACACACATTCATGATTAAAAACTCTCAGCAACTCAGGGATGTGAAGTCATTTAATCAAGTTGGTAAAAGATATCTTTGGAAAACTCACAGTTAAATATCACATTTAATGGTAAAAGACTGAATGCTTTTCCATAAAGAGTGAGGAAGAGGAAGGATGCTCTTTTCAGCACTTTACATTGTACTAGAGATTGTAGCCATTTCAATACATAAAGAAAAGGAAATAAAAGGCAAAAAATTAGAGGCTAGAAGTGAATCTAGCTCTATTTGCAGATGGCATAATTATTTATGTAAAAAAATATTAAGCCCAAAGCAACTACTAAATGTAGTAAGATGTTTCAGCAAGGGTCACAGATACACAATTAAGCTCACAAAAATCAGCTGCTTTTTTTGCATGCAAGAGGTAAACAATTAGAAAATGAAAGTAGCATCAAAAGCATATAACAGGAATACTTTTAACAAAATACATATGAGAACTTTAAACTGGAAACTAGAAAACATCCCTAAAATTAAGGAACAACAAATAAATGGAGAGATATACCATATTCATGGATTGGAAGACTCAAAACATGTGCTAGGATGGCCATTTTTCACCTTACCACAACACATACATGTGTATGCATATGCACACATTCATGCACAGCAGGACTGGGAGCCACCCAACTCACAACTGTTAATATTGTACTTAAGTGATGCTTTCTTGGAAATGACACCAAAGATATAGGCAAAACCCACAAAAATATAGACAAATCAGACTTTGTGCAAAATTTTAGAAAGTGTGCATCAAAAGACAATATCAATGCACAGAATGAGCAAATGCACTTTCAAAGCATGTATCTGACAGGGGTTTAATAACTAGAATATGTAAAGTACTCCCAAAGCTTAACCACAACAAACCCTAAACCACTCAATTAAAAACTGGGCAAAGGTAGTATCCAAAGAAGATAAACAAATGGTCAATAAAAACATGGAAAGACCGTTTGCATCACTAATCATTAGGGAAATGCAATTCAAACTCACAACAAGATACCACCTCACTTCCATTTGGGTGATTACCACTAAAATCACAGAAAATATCAAGTATTAACAGGACTGGGGAGTAATTAGAACTCTTGTGCTCTGTTGTTAGGGATATAAAACAGAAAAGTCACTGTGGAAGACAGGATGGTGTTCCTCAAAACACTAAAAGTGGAATTATCCTGTATTGTAATCATTTTTTTCATCACTGTGACCAGAGATCTGGAAAGAGCAACTTGGAGGAGGAAATGTCCATTTGGGGCTCATGATTTCAGAGGTCTCAGTCCATAGACGGCTGTCTCCATTGCTCTGGGGCCTGAGGTAGAGCAGAGCATCATGACAGAGGGTACAGCAGAAGGAAGCAGCTCAGGACGTGGCAATAAGGAAGCAGACAGAGCTCCGTTCACCAAGGACAAAATACAAACCCCAAAGGCACAGCCCCAGGGACCCACCTCCTCCAACCACACGCTACCTGCCTATAGGTACCACCTGGTCAACCTATCGGGGATCTACGTAGTGACTCAGGGCGTTCATTTCACCTCTGAACCTTCTCGCATTGTCTCATACAGGAGCTTTTGGGGGACACCTCATATCTTAGCCATAGCATCATGTGATCCAGTGATTCTGAGTAGGAAGCCAAAAGAATTCAAAGCAGGGTCTCGAAGAGACATTCTGTGCTCTTGTTGGTGGCAGCATTAGCCACAATAGCTAGAGTGTAGAAGTAGTCAGCAACACACAAACAGATGAGCAATACACGGTATCAACACACAATGGTATATTATCTACTCAGAAGAGGAAGGAAATTGACCCCTCCTACAACAGAGAGAACCTTGGCCATATTATGCAGAGTGCGATCAGCCAGTCTTGAGAGGACTGAAGAATTCCACCTGTGTGAGGGAGTTAGAGTAGGAAGTTATAGTACAGAACACACAATGGTGGGCACAGAGGCTGGGCACTGGGGAAAGGGAGAGCTCCTGTTTATCCACACAGAGTTTAAAATTTGGAAGATGGAAGGCGTTCTTGAGATGGATGGTGGAAATGTTTCACACTATTACGGATGTACACTTAAAACGGCTAAGATGACAAACTTTGTTTTGTGCGTTTTATTACAACAGCAGTAGAATAAAACTCCCCATTTGACGAAAATAGACTATTTGAAGGAGACCTAATAGAAAGCAAATTCCTGATGGTTGCAGTAGATCTGATTATGGAATCACAATAATAATCGTAATCAAAATTGGCAACTGGCACGCACTTTTGCCTGGTATCACCATAGCAATGTTCCAGGGAGGGAGGCTGGAGGGGGGGCATCTCTGTGGAGACCCCCTGGGCAGAGACGGAGAGCAGGGAGAGGAGGGGCTTCGGGCTTGCTCAGAAGGGTGCACACTGGGGGACACCTGGGCACTGCAGGACTGGTGCCCACGGGCTGCATCCACAGGCCATGGGCAAAGCAGTGCTGCTGGATTCCTGGGGACACAAGGGGACCCTTCCACCCCTCCTTTGCTGTGTTTGATGAGAGCAGTGAGGAGAAGAAAGAAGGAAGAGGAGAGAGAGGAGGAAGAGGAGAAGAGGGAGGAGAGGGATCAGGAGGAAGAAGGAGATGAAGGACAGGGGTGGAGATGGTCACAATCCATAGCTGGCGCATGGGTGCCACCATGTCCTGGGCACCTCGTACCTGCTAACTTATTTAACCCTCAAAACCAGCCCTGTGAGGTGGGCACTATATTCCTAATCCAAAAACCAGGTGAGGGAGGCTCAGGGAGGTAAGAGACACTGCCCAAGGTCACGTCGCTGTGAGCTGAGACTGCTGAGCTCAGTCCGACCAGGACCAACATCCTGCCTGGCGCTTCTCAAGCTGAAGGGCGAGGGGGACCCCCGAGGACTAGATGCCTTGGGGAGAGACTCTCATGGCGTCTTTTTAATTTTTGTCTTGCTTCCCTCCCCACCCCACTATTTGTCTTTAATGAGGGGGAGGGTGTCATGGTATGTGATGGGGAATAAAGTAAAATATAATGACGTGAAGGCAAGTTTAAGGATTCTTGGAAACAGGGAAACACGCCTGGGAAACACATAACGGAAAACTAGAATCCAAGGTACAGAAAGAAGGGTGCCATCAACAGAACATTCCCCAAATGTCAAGGTCGAGTGACATGTCACAGTTACACACCTCATGGGTGCCGGCTGGGGGAAGGTGTCTGTCAACAGTGATGCACTCGTCTGTGTTAGGGTCCCCAGTGGAGAAGGGAGTCCCACCAGTATCCTCTGTGTCACCCGGGGCACCAGTGCCTGGCGCCCAGGACTTACTCTGTAGATACTATGTAAAAAAATAGGCCACAAAAGTCACTTGAAGTCTTACCCATGAAAACAACCACTGAACACAGCACTTCCTCCCTGCCCCCAAAGCAGCCCATCCCCTGCAGAAGTTCATCAGACCCTACAGTGCATCAAATCAGGGCATTTCAGTTACCAATGAGGTGCTGCGAGGCCTAGAGCCCCAAGCCCCCGCACACCACGCAGTTGTGGGGCACAAGGGGAAACCGTCTCCCAGGGGGATGGAGGTGTCCTTCTCTCTGAAGGGTCTGAGGACGCCCATGCAAAGGAGCCACGCCACAGGGACCCCCAGAGGACGGGAGTGAGAATGAGGGCCATTAACAATGTCATCTCAGACTGGCCCATTAGCCACAGGCCTTAAGGGGAAGGGGTCCCCATGGAAACACCAAGAAGAAAATGAGGGAGGAGAGAGGGAGGCGCTGTCCACACGTAAGCCCAGGGGTGCCTGTGGGGACACAGTGAGCTCCGAGGTGGCTGTCAACGGGGTGCACCTTCCTCCTCCCTCTCTCACCCTTCCTTCCTTCCTTCCTTACTGCTCCACTTCTCCTTCTTCCATCCCTCCCTTTCCCTCTCTCCCTCCCCCTTCCCTTCTGTCCACACCCTCCTTCCTTCTGCCTCCCATCCCTCCTTTCTTTCTTTTTTTTGGGGGGGGCACCAGGGATTGGACCCAGGAGGGCTTCACCACTGAGCCACATCCCCAACCCTTTTTATTTTTCATTTTGAGACAGAGTCTCTCGAAGTTGCTTAGGGCCTCACTAAGTTGCTGAGGCTGGCCTTGAACCTGTGATCCTCCTGCCTCAGCCTCCAGAGCGTCTGGGATGACATGCGTGCCCCACTGCGCCTGGTCATCCTTCCTTCCTGTCTTTGCTCTCTCTCCCTCCTCCTCTCCTTGCTGGTGTCTTCAAAGTGCTGCTCTCTGAGAGGCAGAGGTAACAGGGACCGATCCCTCCTCCCTGGAGCACTGGAACCCGCCCTGGGAGGCCTCACCGTCTGCTGCTCTCTGTCCCCATCCCCACAGCCTGTCTCCTTTATATCAGCTGCTGGGCTGGTCCAGGGAGCATCCCCTGGACTGTCCCAGGTGACGGTGTTCCTAATCCACCTGCCGCCACCCCCCCGCCGTATATCACTTTGCTTCATATTTTCTGACGTTATCTGGACTCCTTGCCTCCTCTGCTGACATTGAGCTTTGTCCTGGACGGGTGCCCACCAGCCTCCATGGACCCTGGTCATCTCCACAGCCCACGCTCCCTGTCTCCCTGTCTTAGTCCTCATAAGACACTCAAGTCCCCCGAGATAGGAGACATGGCTTTCTATGATGCAAAACCATCCTGACATCAAGGCTCATGTGTGTTTGTTTACTTAATATTACTCTCTAAAAAATGGCACAATTTTAATTTTTTTAGTTTCCTACAGCAATAATATCTGTGAAAACAAGCTTTTACTATATTAATCAGATGTCTTTTTTTCCTTATAAATATCGACACATGTGCCGTGCCTCTCAGCGCCCATCGGGTCCATCTCAGGATGGGCTCCGTGGGTCGGCAGTGCCCCCGCTGCCAGAAATGCTGCCCGAGTGACACGGCATGCGGTGCGTTGACGACAACTGCTCTGACCTGTGCGGTACCCCGGGAGCCTCCGCGTTGCCATCTGCACTGGGTGTCACTCTGTTTTCCTTTCCAGTCGCTGCTCTGCAGACCTGGCGCGGGGCCCGGGTCCACGCCCATTTCCCTCCTGTGTGAGGGCAGCTCCGTCTCCCCTCCTGGGTGTTCAGTTCTGGGGGAGGCTGGGGAAGGTCAGCTCCCTGGCCCCGGGCAACCTGTCTGCTCACACAGTGGCAGGGGCCAGGTCAGGACGTCTGGTCTTCTTTCAGTGTCGACCGTGCGTTCTTGGACCAAGGGGCCGTATTCATCACCCCTTGGGTCACCATGTGGCCCTCCTGGCGCCCAGCGATCTACTGATGGATCCCCTCGCAGGCCCGCGCCCTGCGCATTGCCAAGGTGGGGCGCTGCCGGCTAATGGGCCCCGCGAACCATCCGGCCTGGAGAAGGGGCTGCCACGTCCCCCAGCGCACAGCCTGCCAGCTCTGCCACCATTTCCCATCTGTGTTTCTATTTTTCCTGCGAGAGTAGCTTTATTGATCTCATTAATTCTCTTCCCGTCGTTGGCACGAGAAGGTGATATTCTCCACGCTTTGGTGCCTCCTGTGTTTTGCAAATTACAGGACATAATGGATGGGATGAGGAGACACCTCGTTTTCTCCACCTCCAGCAAAAGCCATGAACTGTCCTTTATTTAAATGGCCGGGGGTAATCTGTCTTGGGGGTCCATTCGCCAGGGTCTGAGGTCCCCAAACAGATGGAGAATTTCCCCTCTGCTGAGAGAATTTCAAGTGACACAAAGCCGGGCTTCCTCTACCTGGGCACTTTTACTTTGAGTTCCTGAAGGCAGTTATGGGTTTCCTAATGAGGCGACTTTTTTTTTTTTTTTAACAGCAATTATATTTGACGATTATTTTCCTCCTTGTTTGAAAATAAGTTTGAGGAGGTCTTAAAAGGAACCATCTGAGGGATGGTGTGATTCAGTGAGGATGTTGTAAAACCAAAATCTCTTGCTCAGTTGTAAAGGTGAAGAGAAGTCTCTGATGCAAGTTCTTTTAGTTCGATAACTAATTAAAATCCCAGCCACCAGGAGCAGAAAAGTTCCTCCTGATCTTATCTGCCACTTTGAGCTCTTTGCAAAAGACACACAGAGAGAGAGAGAGGGAGAGAGGGAGGGAGAGAGGCAAGGAGGGAGAAAATAATTGGGTTCTCCATGGACCCGGGCTCCCTGGAGCGGGGTCTCCCTTGTCATCACAGGTCACCTCAGACCCTAATGGAGAGGGTCTGGAGTAGGTGTCCATGAAAGGTCGACTGTGGAGCAAAATGAACAAGCTTTTATTTTTTTCTCTTAAGATTTTTTATTCAAGCATAAAAATGTACAAAGGTGCACACATCCTGAGTACAACCAGATGATTTTTAAAATCTGAAATCACCTGCAGAAGCAGCCCCGCCCCTGTCGGGACACAGAGCAATGCAGAAACCCCACAAGCCCCCCTCGTGCCCTTCCTGGTGGGTCCTCCTCCCCCAGTGTGGGCCTCCGTGCTGACTTCTGAGAGCCTGGACCAGGTCTGCTCTGAGCCTTGCCGCGGTCTGTCTTTGTGCCTGATTCCTTCTGGTCAGCTGAGGATGCCCAAATCCATCCTGGGGTGCACAGTGCTCCCCTTTGTTCTCATGGCTGTGTGTATGTGTGTGTGTGTGTTCTATGGTGGCTGTCATGGACCAAATGCTTGTTTCCCCCACGTTCGTGTGTTGAATCCCTGATCCTCAACGGGATGGCGCCTGGAGGTGGGATCTTTGGCAAGTGCTTAGGGTTTGATGAAGTCATGGGGGTGGCCTTCCCACGGGCTGTGGGCTAAAGCCTTCCTGAAAAGAGGGAGAAGCAAAGGTCTCTTTCCCTCTCGGCTTCCCTCCTTCTTCTGACGCAGGCACCAAGAAAAAGCCGTTGGATCTAATGGGAAGACAGCTGTCTGCAAACAGGAGTCCAGCCCTCACCAGATACCAAATCCACCGGCACCTTGGTTTTGGACTTTCAGCCTCCAGAACCGTGGGACATTAATGTTGTTATTGAGCCTCCAGCCTCTGGTGTTTTGTTACAGCAGCTCAAACTCCCAAGACAAGGGGACGGGGAAGGGACCATAACTGATTTATTCTACCACCAGTGGGCAGCTGGCAGTTTCAAGTTTGGAGCTTATATAAAATGCACGGCTGTAGAGAATCTTATGCGCATCTTGTGGTGGTCGTGTGTGTTTTCCTGTTGGATTATAACCCTGGGAGTGGAAATGCTGGATCATAAGGTGAGTATATTTCCAGCCTTGGTAGAAACTAAGTATCAAACATCTTTCCAAAGTGTTTGTACCCATGAACACTCCCAGCAACAGTGGAGAGTCCTGCGAGCTCCACATCCTTGCCAACACTTAATGTTGTCAGACTTTTAAATTTTAGCCATTCTGGTAGTGCAGTGAGATGGTGTGTGTGTGCGTGTGTGTATGTGTGTGTGTGTGTGTGTGTGTGAGTGATATCTCCACCTCTTATACACACTGCAAACTCTCTTTGCTCTGCTTAATAATGCCTGGTAACCTCTAAACTATTCCCTATCTCTATATTTTTGCTATTTCAAGAATGCCCTATAAATGAATTGTACAGTATTCCACCTTTTGAGATTTGTCTTATTTTTCCTGAGCCCTTCTGCCCACAGTCAGCTCTCCTTCCATTCTCCACTGTAGGTAATGGGGGTTCCTTGCCAGGATGATGGCACCATGCTATTTGGACCCTCCAGCCACCACAGTCATAAGTAAAATAAACCTCTTTACTTTATAAAGCACCCAGCCTCAGGTATTTTGTTAAAGCAACACAAAAGAGACTAATACAATTCCTGTCTCAGGAGCACGTCTCAATTGTGCCTAACAACATGGAGCACACACATGCCCGCCCAGGCACTTTAATGCTAATCTTTCTTTCTTGTCCCTTAGCCTGAAATGGGAAAGAGAGGAGCTCCCTAGGTAGTATTAAGTATTTATGTCTCTCCTGCTGTGGGACAGACCTTCCACACCTCCCCTCTTGACGGTAGCCCTACGCTCTAACGCAGGCACTACAGCCACACAAGGAGATTGAGATGCAGTGAGATTCAGTGACCTGTGCAAGGTCACACCAGTGGTAGGACCAAGCCTCCGGGGTCCCTGCCCTGGGGGTTGGTGGTCTCACAGCAGGGAGAGGTGGGGGAACTCTTCTGGGAACTGAGTGGTCTTAAAGACACTGGGTGCAGCCATGGTGTGCACAGCCCCTCAAGTCAGGAAGGGTTAAGTAAATCCAGGGATCCAGTTCCTAGAGCATCCAGGGGGTCAACTCAAGCTCAGTCCCCCTTTTCAGAAGCTCATGGAAGAAAGCGAGGGTCTCTCTGGCGTCCACACCCGTGGGCTCACCCCAGCCTTCTGCTCTCATGATGGTTATCTGCCCACAGGGTTTCCTTTAGGAGTCCTGTACCGGTCCCACTCAGTGCCCTCTGAGGGTCCCGTGGACACCAGCCCCGGGCCTCCTCTCTGGCTGCAGAGCTCTGCTCATCTCGGACTCAGGTGCTGCCGCCCGCGTGGTTTCTCCTGCCTCTGCCCCTCCTCCTGTCCTCATCCAGTCAAGACCTGGCCTCCCAGGGCACCTGCCTCGATTCCCCAACAAGTCCAAGGCTCCTTGTCACTTGATTGCATGACACTTTCTAACTTCTCCTCTGAGTTCTCATCCCAATTTATAATTATGAGTGTGAGTGTGTGTGTGTGTGTGTGCATGTGTGTGTGCGTGCGTGTGTGTGTGCGTGCGTGCATGCCTATCTGCTTCATAATCATCTCCTCTACTACAACTTAAGAGTGATGAATGGGGGCTGGGGCTGGGGCTCAGTGGTAGAGCGTTCTCCTAGCATGTGCGAGGCACCGGGTTCGATCCTCAGTACCACATAAAAATAAATAAAGATGTTGTGTCCATCTATAACTAAAAAATTATAGGAAAAAAGAGTGAGAGAATGGAAATGATATCTAGTTTTGCTTAGTATTTTCAGACCTCTGATACAGTACCTGGGATACAGGAGGCACTCAATAAATGCTCAGAGTGCACGAACCCATGGATAAATGAAAGCTGTAATGCATTCAGGAATCACCCAAGGGTCATCAGAAGGGTTTGATGTCCCTCAAGTACATCTGTTCCCTCACCTAGCTCAGCCACCTCTGGTGTCACTGATTTCTGGAACGCCCCGGGCACAGTCCTGCAGACAGACCCATGGGGTCCCTGGGCTTTCCGAGGTCAGGCCACCTGCCTGGGAGTCTGTATTTCAGTTTCTCTGTTTGATTTCCATCATGGTCCTCTGCAAGCCAGGGCTGTTGATTCTCTGTAATTAAGCCGGGGCGGGTGGCAGCCTGAGTGGGTCATATATTTCTCGAGTTGGGCGTCTCATCTGCATGGCCCACATTTCACTCAGAAATGGGGCAGATTCATTAAAAGCGTGGCCAGACGGCTTCCTCTTTGGTGGCTTGTTTGCCTTCATTTAATGAATGAATAAATAACGGGCCTGTTCATTACCAACTTCTGGGTGGAAATAATCGCTGGGTTCGCTCATTTGCTTGGAATCATGTGCTCAGTGTGCGAGCGCCTTCTGCCGCGGTCACTGCGGAGCGTCTCCCTGTCGGCGGGGCCGGGGCTGGCCTCCAGGGGCTGGCATTCATCTTGGCCTCACCTTTGAGAGCAGCAATCACTCTTCTCGTCCTCCAGGGCCTCGTTCGTGCACTGAGAAGGCTCATTTGTGGAAGGGGACCCAGGGACCCTAAGAAGTAAATGAGACTGGTAGGCCCATTAATTCTCTGAGTGCACCCGGGGGCACCTGGGCGTTATGGTGTAATTACTGCTGAGAAAGTCTAAATTCCTATGTGTGCTTTGCAGAAAGCACTGCACAGGCTACAGGGTCTTCGCTTTTACCCCGTGACCCGGGCCTAACTCGGCCCTGGGAAGCCTAGAGGGCTGTCCTGGCGCCTCTCAGTCAGTCCGAGAGGTAACTGACCCTGGAGGCGTCATCTGTCACCTAGAAATCACTGGGAAACGTTTACTCTGGATGCGAACTAAAGATAACCAGCCCCCTCCCTCTCCCCCAGACCCGGGCACTCTCCCAGCCTTTCATGACCTCTGATGATTGCATTCTCTCCACCGCGGGTTCCCCAGACTCGCACATCACCACGTTCCCGGCACAGAGCTCTGAGGCTCGCCATTGCCCTCCGGGCTCAGGACAGGGTCCTGTGCATGGCACACAGGACCCCCATGTGCGGTAGGGCCCTTGTGACTTCTCCAGCCTCATTTTTGCTCTCTCTCTGTCCTGCTTTGCAGTCCCCGATGGCCCAGGAAACCACTTGCTCTGTCCTGCACACACCCCAGGGTTCTCACTTGCCGCCTGTAATACCCCAGGGTCCCACCTGCACACCTTCACCCACATTTTTCTGCACCTCTCCCTGGGACCATCTCGTGTTCTTGAAAGGTAGGAGAGGGAATGCCAATCCAAGGCCCCAGGGGCGACCAAGGGGTTGCATGACTGTGTGATCAGAGCCTGGAGAATGTGACAGGGTGGCGGGGAGGGCACTCTCTCTAAGGGCAGCAGAGACCACCCAGGCACAGCCAGTGGTAGCCACGAGGGTGTGGGGGCTCCATGCTTTCGGGTCCACAATTTTTCAGGAGAAGCTAGGAATCTGGATGTTTATTTTAAATCTTCCATTTTAAGCATGTACATGTAGGTGGCTCCAGGCTCTCTGTGTAGCCCTGGCTCCTTTTCTTGTGTTGGAAGGGTTGTAACAGGCACCTCCTCTGTGGGCACATCTGTGCTTTGTGATGACATTGTAGCTGTGGGTCACCTGAGAGCTTTGGGGACCAGTCTGTGTGTTTCTGGCAGTTAACACTGGAGAGAAGTAAATGATCACAGATCTCTCT
This sequence comes from Marmota flaviventris, assembly GCF_047511675.1. Lineage (NCBI taxonomy): Eukaryota > Metazoa > Chordata > Mammalia > Rodentia > Sciuridae > Marmota > Marmota flaviventris. Next base: position 12,215,714 of record NC_092516.1, on the reverse strand, counting down.
CTCTCTCTCTCTCTCTCTCTCTCTCTCTCTCTCTCTCTCTCTCTCTCCTATTTGTAAGCTTATAAATAACACCCACTTCAGAAAGACTGGGGGATAATGCCATATTTTTTTAACAGTCAAGAAAATAATTTTTTTTTTGTTTTTGAAGCCAGACTTCTTAAAACTGGTCATAAGAGAAATTGGCATCCAACTGTGAAAAGCAATTTGAGACAGAACACTCCATCCTGCCACCTGAAAATACCCATCACCTTCAGACCTGAATCCCCAACATGAGCACCTTGAGTGGATCACAGCGTAGAATAAGTACCCCCTCTGCAGGCCACGTCCTTGGAAATAGCCCTTCCCCAGAAGGGAATGTAAGATGTGCTCTAGTTCCTGAGAGTTAGCATAAGACCATGTTGGGTTTTTTCCCTATTTATGCTACCAACTTGTTACAGTTTTTGTAAAGAGAGAATTTGGGCCAAGCCATGACTGAATCTCTATTGTTCCTGATAAGTGGGTATGAAAAGAAATGGGACGACTGGTCTAAAACCATCTCAGGACCTCAAATGTCAGAAAGAGGTACTTGGACGATCCTTCCAGGTGACAAACTGGTCACACTAGAAAGGTCAGGCCCCGCTGAGGAGGGCAGCCATTGTCCAGCTCCAGCTGTGGCCACCTGGGAGAGCCAGCCCAGACTTACCTGACCAGCTGATGTCCTCAGTGAAGCCAGAAACCCGTGATTTTATGTAAAACATCCTAATGGCTCAAATGTTGGCAACCAAGTCACTTAAGTCAACAAAAATCAGTGTTGGCCAGACAAAACATTTATGTCCTATAGCTGTGATCCAGCCCTGCGCCCACCCCTGACCGAACCCGCCTCACATGTCTACCTCCCACCCTGCCTCACACGTGATGGTTCCTTAAATCATAATTGGAAAAAATAAAACAAAAGCCCCAGATGCCTACCACAAGGCACAAACCCCAAAGGCCAATGTCACCCAGACTCCTTCCGGCTGCCCCCCGGAGCCACTGATTTTGAAACTGCCGGAGTCAAAGAGAACCCAGACATCCACCAGAAGCAGACTTCCCTCCCTCGGAGAGAGAGGATTTCCACGGCTCGTTCTCAGGGAGGCAGGTGGTCAGGACTCCTGGGCTCCCACCTCCGGTCTCCTGGCCGCGGGGCAGTTCTGCCCCAGGAGACCTGCTTGGCCTTATCCCGACTTCACGGGGCCTGGCCTTTGTTGGTTTTCCGCTCTCCAGAGCAGGCGTATTTCATTCCGGCAGCTTTTCCACATCAGCAAAATCTGTTGTGCCTGCACCGATCCCTCCTGGGCCCCGGCTCCATCCTGATTAACTCTATTTATATAATTTATTTGGGTGGCCTGCTTCCCATTGGGAGAGATCGATACGGATTTAGATGAGAAGTGAGAGTATTTGCAGCCACTTCAAGTGCTGATCAAACCCAGGGCGGGCTGCGGGGGTTCCGTCTCGGAGAAGAGCCCTCCGCAGGACCATCTGGGTCTCCTCTTCCCCAGAAATGGAGAGCAAAGAGTAAAGAAGGTGAGCGGGAAGGAAGGAAGAAAGGGGGACAGGCAGGGAGGGAGAGAGGGAGGTGAACTGAAAGGGAAAAGTGGGGAGGGGGGGAAGACAAAGAAAAGTGGCCAAACCTGCTTTCCAGCTTGGTCGGTGCCAAACCAGTGTGGGCAGCCTCTGGCTAAGCTCTGTGCAGATGACTGCGAGCTGAGACTTGACCAGGAGCAAGCCACCCAGGTAGGGCAGGGAGCACTGGGAGCTCATCTGTGCCCGAGTTTCAGCTGTCAATGAGCAGCAGGAACTGAGGGCACGCTGCGGGGACGCTGGTGTCCTTCCCCTGGGCTGGCTGGGTTGTGCTCCTTTCAGGATGTGACGTGGCTGGAGGGCTCTCTCCTGAGCCAAGGCTGGCTCGAGGGCACAGTCTTCTGAGCTGGACCAAATCACGTGTCTGGTCTCAGCCTCCCGGCTGAGTTCTGGCTCTGAGCCCGGCCTGTTTTCCTTGAGCACGGGGAGTGTGATGCAGCAAGCCCTGTTCCAGCCGGGTGTGGTGGCACATGCCCACGATCCTGGCTGGTCAGGAGGCTGAGGTGGGCAGATCAGGAGGTCAGTGCTGGCCTGGGCAACATCTCAAACAACAACCAGAAGATCACAAAGAAAGCACCGTTCCAAGGAGATGCAGGTCCGGGTCATGCCTCATATGTGGCCAAGGACGGCAAGGCGGGGGATGGATCAGGAGGCCCTGGCAGATGTGGCTTCTGAACGCACCCGGGGCCGTCCTTCTGCACTCAGCTCAACGTGGCCTCCCAATCCACAGAAAGTCTGAGAGCTAATCAATCAACAGAACTGCTCCGCTGCCTTCCCACAGGAAAAGAGATGTGTACACCACTCAGGTACAGAAAGCAGCTCCAAATAGATGGGATAGAGAAACGTCTAGAGAAATTAGGGAGGATATGAGAGGTGGGGAGACCTCGCTCAGCTGGCTAGAAGGTCCAGGTGTAAGCAAAAAGAGAGACAAGCCAATCACTCTCACACACACGCACACACACACAGACACACTCAGGCGCACACACACACAATCTGTTCAACAAAAGACCATATAAAAGCAAAAGCTCCCGAGAGACTGGCATGGAACATTTGCAATCCGTGTGCTAAGCCAAGGGTTAATATTCCTGCGCTCTGTTAGGAAAGAAGATCAGCAACCGGTTTACAAATGGGCAAAATACATGAACAGGCAATTCAGGAACAAGAAGTCATTAGACATTACGCAGCTCCACTGATAATCAGGAAAGTGTAAATTAAGACACCTCGGTGCTACCGCTCCTTCCAGATGAGGGTGACAAGGGTCGAAGTTGCATATTTCTCTCACGGTGTAAGTGTTGCAACATGTATTAAAATTCAAAATATCCTGACCATTACCACTAGCAATTCCCTTTTTTGCGGGGAGCAGGGGTACTGGGGATTGAAGTCAGGGGCACTCCACCACTGAGCCCCACCCCCAGCCCTATTTTGTGTTTCATTTAGAGACAGGGTCTCACTGAGCTGCGTAGCGCCTGGCCATGGCTGAGGCTGGCTTTGACCTGTGGATGCAGATGTTCCCAGGGCTTGCATCAGAAAATAAAGCCAGGGGTGTCTGCTGGCCTGAGAGGTGGGATTCGACAGAGGAGATGGATCTCAATTTCATTGTCACTTCTGAAGTGTAACAACACAGTGGCGGATATTTAGCAGTTGGGAGAATTCAGGGCGCTGGCAGTTGTTGGAACAATGAAATGTTTTTGTACCAACTGGTGGACAGGGGACTCCACCGTCCTGACCACCCTGGGCCCTTCCCTGGGGCTGCTCCCTCCAGGCTTCTCCTGCCCCAGCAGTGGAAGGGTCGACATCTGGGTCGACATCTTGGCCACCGGTGCTGTGCAGATAGACCCAGATCTGTCCCTTGTCTCCCAGGGACCTGTACTTTGAACATCACTCAACAGCAGCAACGTATGGCTATGACAGTTTTTACAATCAATGCACAGTGACATGGGATCTAACACCAGCCTGTGTTTTTGCCTCTCCGTGCTGATGGCCAGTGTCAAGGTGGGCCCCCGTGAGTCGCAAACCGCTGTCCTCTCCTGGGCCCGTCCCTTCTGGACAGCAGTATTCAAATTCCTCTCCACCTGGAGCTGGCTTGGTAAATAATTGAACCTCTGAAAGAATATTCCAGACTTTTTAAAAAGGCCTTAAATATCCCCTTCCCAGGCTTCCACTGCAGCCCACCGGATATCGTCCTCAAATTCTCTGCTCAGAGTCTCCTGGGCCCTGAAGTCTTTCAGAATCATACCAGGCAGGCACTCCTACCTGGTGATGCCTTAGGGTTTCTAGGCCTGGCCGTGGCCGTGGATGGAGGCCAAGTCCCGATGTGTACAAGTTGGAAAAGAATAAAATGTCCTTGTCCCCAAATAAATAGCAGCGCCAACAACAGATTTCAGTGTACCAGATCCTCAGAGCCTGGGAGGCCAGAGCAGAAAGACTGGGTAATTGGCTTAAAAGGGTAAATCAGGCTCTTCTGAGCTGGAACACAGCGGGAAACTTTGGTGTAAAAGCAGAGACATGGAAATGGGAGACACCGTTTCAGGACTGAAAACAGGGCCCGGGGTTTCAGAGGGACCCATTTCACAGATGAGTTGCCGAGGTGCAGGGAAGGTGCTTCTTTTGCGACCTCAAAAGCATCCAAGTTGGCTGGGCAGGGGGCAAGAGCAGGTGCCTCTGTCACTGCAGGCCCCCCACGTGTCCGTGACAGCAGGTATTTCTGTCCCCAGCAGACACCCGGATGCAGAAGGGAGGGTGGGAGGCTTGGGTCTCTGACGTGTGTTAGAATCCAGTTCATTTCCAGTCTCCTGAGTCACACGTCCGCCCGTGTCTAGCGCGTGTCAAGACTGGGTTCGTCTCGGGTGGCTGGCTCGCAGGCGGGATTTGCAAGGCTTGGTCTCTCTCCACCTGAACACCCCCTGCCCTTCTCTGGTGACTCTGCCTGGCTTTGCGCTGTCGGTGAGCACGAGTCAGAGGTGAGATTCCCGAGCTGGGAGGAGAGAGTCCTGCTTGGCTCCTGTGCCGACTGACAGCCGAGCAACCGAAATGCAGGTTGGGAGGGAGGATCCTGCAGGCCAGTGCTTGTGGGGTGCTGCTCACAGAGGCCAGGGGTTCTTCAGCTCTGCGGTGGAGGACGATGGCTCAGAACCCTTCCTGCTCCAGTTTCTGGGAGGGGCTTTTCTGGGACAGCTTCCCTCCAATCCTCAAAGGGATCTGCTGCCCAGACGACGATCCACCGTCCTGGGGTCTCTGAATCAAAGATGTACGACTCTGTCTCTCTCAGTCCTTTCACCTGACGCACATGCACTGAGGTCCCCTGGGGGTGATGGTGGCCGGGTGGGGACAGTGGTGGGGTCAGACCCCGGCTCCTTCCTCCACGGAGCTTGACTCCAGATGGAGACGCAGCCGTTGGACAAGTCAGGTGATCCATTAGGAGCTCCAAACAGCGAGGACCAGGTACCATGGGACGTGTTTCCTGGCCTCGTCTGGATGAGGGCAGAGCTCCCAGGTGGGGTCCTGAAGTGGAGCTGGGGAGCCTGAGTGGCTAGTTGGGACGGGAGGGGAGGGGGGAGGAAGGGGCCTTCTCAGTCCTGCCCGCAGGACTCAGCCAGATTCCACCAATCTGCAGGATTCCCAGGGCAGCAGCACCGCCCAGCCGGGAGCTTCTGGGAACACAGATGCTCAGGCCCCTGTCCCGGTCCCTGGTGATGAATGAGGGTCGGGATTTCCAACAAGACCCCCATGGGGGATTTGTATTTGCATGGAAGACGGAGGAGGGTCACTGTGCAGAGGAAAATCAGCATTCGAGGAACCATCTGGAGGCTGGAGCTGGAGGATGGGGTGGAGGTGATGGTGGAGATGAGGCTGGGGAGAGAGGCAGGGCGGACCCCACCAGATTCTGTAGCCATGTTAGGAATAAAGGAACGTTAGGGCTAATCAATGATAATGCTGCGGGCAAGAACTTTTAACCGCCTAATTTGTCATTCTGAGCTTCGGGGATGTGTGCATACAGCAGGGCGGAGTTGCTTGGGATCACCCCCCCCCTCCAGCCCACATCATGCATGGCTGCTTTCCCGTCTGCGAAGGGGGCTAACACGCCCTCCGGGGCCGGGTCTCGGGACGGCTTAATGGATCATCGTCTGTAAGGCGCGTATTTCCAGGCTGGATGCGTAGGAACGCGGTGTGGACGTCTCCTCGAGTCATCCTTCACTCTAGTCCCTACAGCAAGATAGCTGGCGATGTCACACTGAACAGGATGTGACCCACAGCCAGAGTCACTCTGGGGAACCTGGGACTCGGTGATCTGGAATGATCAAGATCAAATCGGGATATCAGGGGAAGCGCGGGGGCCAGAAGAGTAGGTGGTATATATCACAATGGAATATTACTCCATCATGAAAAAGAATGACTTTATGATTTTTGCCAGTAAATGGATGGATCTGGAGACTATCAGGCTAAATGAAATAAGCCAATTCAAAAACAAAAAAACAAAAAACAAAGGCCAAATGTTCTCTCTGACATGTGGACACTAACACAAAGTAAGGGTGGGGGGAGGGCAGAATAGAAGTTCACTGGATTCACAAAGGTGAACGTGGTCTCCCTATGAACCACCTACCACACTGCCCTGATATTGCTCACTGCAGTGTGTGGTCTTGGTCGAGACCTTGTGTCTGGTGCCCTGGAACCCAGAAGGCTAAAATGAATGGCTTCTGGGCTATCCTGGGACTGTACGCAGGTCTTGTTTTGCCTGAATATATTTTTAAAGAATCTGTATCAAAAGCTTCTATTTTGAAAAAATCAGAATATTTTATATCAAAGTTCAGAACCTTGGTTTCTTAGGAGAAGGTGAAAAAATCAGCAAGACTGATCTCCCATTTCCTTCTGGAGAAGGCAGCCGGGGTTGAGCAGCAGCGCCCCATTTGGACAAGGCACGTCTCCCGTTTTCCACAGTCTCCACCACTCCTTAGTACCCCAGGCTCATTCCTCTCCTTCCCACTCATGGCTTGGCCCTAGCAGACCTTAATGTTAGGACCCCTGCTATTGGCACTGAATGGCCCCATCCCTGGGACCAGCTAAGGTTAAAATCCAAAGCTCGGTCTATCTCAGAATGTGAATCCAAATCAAAATCTGTCAGGAGGTCTGTCTTCCAGGTCTCAAATAAAATCAGCCACTTCCCCTTCGGCCTTAATTTCCTCCTTTATGAAACCTCCAAGTGACCCAGCAGCAAATCCCAGCCAAACATGAGCATCAGGGTTGTTCCTTCAGCGGCTGAACCCCGAGGCTGGGCTCTTCCAATAACTCTATTCGTTTAAATCTAATTACCAAATGATTTTTAATCATTGTAAAATAAATTCACTCTTCATGTTTGGAAATGTTAAAGCCCTAATTTAACAGCAGCAACCAAAAAAAAAAAAAGTCTTCTAATGGATTTGCACTAAGAAATGGAACAAGGCCGGTGTTGTCAGATGTTCAATAATTTAACTGCAAATGAAGTGTGCAAAATACAATATTTGTGTCATAAACCACCAGGCCTGTCACATAATAGGTTTTTGAAGAGTCACGTTTCACGACTCAGAGCAACGTTCTGTTGGAAGCGAGCAGAGGCCACACTGACGCTCACGGGCCCGTTTGCTGATGGAGAGCAACCCGTCTCACCTCGCCCAGTGACGAGAAGCCAGGCAACGCGCCACTTCTCTGGGTGCCACCTTTTGGGAGCAGTGGCTGGAGTTCATCCATCTGAGGCTCGATAAGGAGACCCACGCTCAGATTTCTCTACGTCGTGAGATGTGGCTGTGAGGGACTTTGTGGGTCCTTTATGATCACTGACTGCGGTTGCAAGAACCATCACCTCCCCCGCAAAGATGTCCAGTTTTGTGTCCCCAACACCTGTGCATATGTGAGGGGCAGGAAGGTTATAGGTGAAATGAAGCTGCTGTCGGTTGACCTCAGACAGATGAACGTGGATTATCTGGACAGGACCAGCGTAATGATAGGCGGAGCCGGAGGAGGAGGCTGGGAGGAGAGGCCTGGTGGTGGAGGCCATGCTTCCCGGCAGAAGGCTGGGGTGACGCAATGCAGCACTTGACCTTCCGCAGTTGGAAGGAGCATTGGGAGGGGCAAGCACAGAGGACAGCCGGGGGCCTCCAGACGCTGGGCAAGGCCCACGGGCTTCTCCCCCTAGGGCCTCCAGCAGGAACGCAGCCCCTGATCTTGGCCTCAGCCCACCAGGATTCTACCCTGTACACTGTCCGGATAATAAACCTGAGGTTTGGAGCCACTTCGGTTAGAGATACTCCGCTGCAGCAGCATCTGAAAGCCCAGAGGTCTAATCTAAAACTATATCTTACGAAAAATAACAGAGGAACGGGCCCACTGGTTTCTTGTATCCCCAAAATAGCAGACAATAGACCAACCAATGCCACCGCCCTGCTCCCTCGATTTTGCAATGCACACTTGTTTGTTTGAATTTTAATGTCTTTCCAATCAGGAAGCATCACAATTGAAGAACCCCCTCCCACCCCAATCTCCACTATCAAAATTGAAAGCTGTTATTAAGCAGATTGTACATTTTATAATCATCAGAATTTTTTTTTTTTTTTTTGGTACCAGGGACTGAACACAGATGTGCTTTACCAAGGAGCCACCTCCCCAGCCCTTTTTATTTTATTTTTTATTTTGAGACCCGGTCTCACTACGTAGCTTAGGGCCTCCCTAAATTGCTGAGGCTGGCTTTAAACTTGTGATCCTCCTGCCTCAGCCTCCTGAGCTGCTGGATCACAGGTGTGTGCCACGGTGCCCAGCTGCAAGCTCCTTAATAGCACACAAAGTGTTGTTTTAAGAAGCGAGAGGGTGGCATTCAAGTGAGTAAGCACGGGTTGACGGTCCTGTGGGAGCTAAGCACAGCTGCCCGTTCTGCAGTCTTCCTAAGAAAGGGAACAAGAGCCCAGGCCCAATAAACTGTACAAAGACTCAGGCCAGCGCTTCATTAAGGCCCCTAGCTAGCGCGGGTGCGCATGCCTTTGAGTGGACTTGGAAGTGTTGTTCATTCTTCATCTTATTTTTCTGCAAAATGGATCACATCACATCCTTATTCTGTGACTGAGGAAACTGAACTTAGAGAGAATACTTCGGTTTCCTGGCGTCGGGAAATACCAACGATTTAGATGAGGGGGTCTCTCGGCCTCACCTTCTTGACGGTTTGGGCTGGATAATCCTTGGTGGCAGGGGTCTGTCCTGTGCATTGTGGTACGTTTAGCAGCGTCTTGGTCTCGAGCTGTCACAAGCCAGGAGCACAGGCTGTCCTACTTGTGACTGTCCAAACACGGCTGAATGTCCCCAGCGAGGGGAGGAGCACAAGGACCCCCAGTGGCTTAGATCAACAGACGTCGTCTCAACGTTTTCTTAAAACACATCCACAAGGTCTTCTTCACTCCTCTTTTGGAGTCGGAGCCTAATGCTGAGAGTCTCCAGTAAGGGGGGAACTGAGTGGCTTCCTTCTAACACATGGAATAGGGTGGACGTCAGAGGGGCATGTGGGAGTAGGTCATGGAAGGCACGTTGGCCTCCTTGGTGGTCTCCTTTCCAACTGCCGTCTCATGTGGGCCACAGAGTCCCCATGGTCAGTTTCACATGGCGGGGACACAGGCTGGGGAGACCTGAAGGGTGGGACTGCTTCAGGAACTGAGGCCTCCTGCCTACAGCCAGTGAGGAGCCCAGGGGTCCATGCTATAGAGACAGCCATCCCAGAGACAGATCCTCCAGCCCCACTGACGTCCTCACCTGACGATCAACTTTGATCTCCTAAGACACCCTGAGCCAGATCTACCCAGCTCAACTGCTGCGGGACTCCTGGATCCTGGATGCCCAGAGAGCATGTCTGTGTTTCAACCCTCCAAGCTTTGGGCTATTTGTTACGCAGCCGTAGGTAACTGATACAAAGTAAGCAACAGGCTGAGGGAAAAAGCAAGTGATCTGGAATGGCTGGGGCTTGGGGTGCAGGGCAGAGCAGGCAGAAGAGAATGCACAGAAGAAGACTGGGAACGCAGACAAGGGTCAGTTTGCTGCGGACCTTGAAATCCACGCTTCAAGGGGCTTCACGATATGGTGATTCTCATCTCCACTCAACACAGGTCGATGACATCCTTACTCTGTTCACCTCTCCCCCTGGCTTTCCATCGCTGTTTGTGTAAACAGACACCGTGGAGAGCAGGGGGGCTCTGTTTCCTTTCTGATGCCTAGCTGGTCAGTCTGATTTTTCACCACTGAGTCCCAGTAGTGTCCCCAGCCCAAGATGCAAGCATACACACACACACACACACACACACACACACACACACCCCTAACACTCCTGCAGCTCCGGTACCGAGTTCCCTTACCTGCTGGGTCCCCTTGTCGTTTTATACTCCGGCTCCTGCCCTGGGTACTTCTCCCCATCTCTGCCTCCCGAACGCCTTGGCCTCCTACCCTGTTTTGGAAGCCTTCTCTGTCCTTCGCAGCCCAGGAGGTGCGACACCCTCATGTCCCCCTTTTAGTCTGAGTAAAGTGACCCTGGGCCAACTCCAAAGATGGAAGGTGTCTAATAAATATTTGCCAAACAGATGAATAAGACGCTCGGTCGTTAGGCTGCTGCCCAGCGCAACAAGAAGTGCCGAGTCCTCTGGAGCCGGGTAGCTGGTGATCTGTCTTGGAGGGTTTCGGAAGAAAATCAACCTGGCATTAAGACGCTTTATCTTCCCCCTGGACACGCACACCTGCTGGTGGAGCTGGACATAAACATGGGTCGAGCAATAGCGTGTCCTATTCTCGTCCACAAATCACCAGCCGGTTCCCCGCCGAGCGACCGAGAGGCCTGGTGTGCACTGGCTTTGACACATGACCTCGTCTCGCTGATTCACGGGCAGAAACCCTGAGACGTCGGTCCCTTCCCACCCATGTCCCCCATCTTTTCCCGTGTGATGGGGAAAAAAATGGCAGGAGGCCCCAGTTCCTGGTCACTTCCAACAAGCTCCATGCTGTTGACATTTTGGCGCCCTTAAGGGGTTGAGGATCTGCTTTTGTGACCTGGGTTCGTCTGAAGGACACAGCTGGGGAGACCTGAAGGATGGGGCTGCTTCAGAAATATGGGGGCAGAACGGGGAGCCAGGAATTAAAGAGTCACACAGGACGGACGTGAGCACACCATCGTCCACTGGCCAAATCCAGTTTTTTTTTTGTTTGTTTGTTTGTTTGCTATGGCCCTTGAGCTACCAACGGCTCTTAATTTTTAAAAATCATGATGTTCAGGAGGGTTATGGGAGTCCTGTATTGTCCTTTGATTGTGTGGACGGAGGGGGAGTCCCTCAGTGATGTCCGTGGGGAATGGACACGTGGGCCGCTGCCTCCCCGGGAGCCTGCCTCGCCTGCAGGGGCCACGAAGGTCACGGGCCTCTGAGCAGATTCGGTGCACACAGAAGCAGAGGCTCTAAACCACGGCACGGCCACCGCTGGGGTCTTGGGGTCCAGCCCGGGCTGGGGAGGAATGAGGGAGCTCCCTGACCTTCTCTTCCTCCAGCCCCAGGGTCCTGCTGCGTGACCCTGGAGGGGGTGTCCCGCCTGCCTTCCCGTCACCCCGGCTCCTCTCCTCTCCCTGCCGCCCGGCAGCTGGAGCGCGCAGCCACTGGGAGCCAGAGCGTCTCACCCATCAGGGAGGACAGTGCCCGGCAATCATCTGGCTTCTCCAGACTTAATGCTCTCTCTCCTCGGGTCCTGCCTGCCCCAGCGGAGAGCCAGGGGAGGCTATTTTAAGACATCCTTTACACCAAAACTGCGCTGCGAGCTACTCCTGTCCTTCCTTCCAGTAATCCCTTTTGTCTAAGGCACACTGATGGGCGGGGGCTAGTCTTGGCTTCTTGCGGGATTCTTCTAGAGCTTCTGCCCTCCCAGGGCACCAGCGCCTTCCGACTCACAGTGCCGGGTGGTACGTACCGTCTTCCTCAGTCTCTGGCCCTCAGTGTCCCGGCCTGGGAAGGGATGGCAGGGGCCCCAGGCTTCAGGTGGACAGAGCCCCAGGCTGAGAAAGAGGAGATGGCCCTCAGCCTGGCCACAGCGAAAGCTGGAGAATGAGAGAGAGAGAGAGAAATAACAGGCACAGGAGACTGGTGGCCCCATAATGGCAAAAAGAAAAAAAAAAAGAAATAGCATCTGTTTCTGAAACCGGCATGAGGGTTGGTATCTAGTGACATCACAGAAACTCACAGACGTTGGGAGAAGGAAGGGTGAGCACAACTCCTCCTAATGTGGCCTTCAAATGATAAATGATATTTATTAAATGGTAACTGGGCAGGTCCAGCGTTAGTCCATCGACAAGGATCCGTTCACTCACCACAGCAATCTTACAGGGTAGGAACTACCCCCACCCTCTATTTATAGAAGAGGAAACCAAGGCTCAGAGAAGGTAAGCCACTTGCCCACCACCACACAGCTGACGAGTGGTAGAACTGGATGCAGACCAAGGCCTGACTCGAGAACCTGAGCTCATAAGCTCCCCACGTGGCCCTCTCTCCCCTGGGAATGTGCCTCCCGGATCTCGTCTCCCAACCCCAGCATATGCTTGGAAGAAACCAACTCCCACGGACAGCTGTCTAGATGGTGTTGATATTATAAATGTTATTATGAAAAAATAAGGATATGGCTTATAAATCAGGCAAAGGGAAGTTAGGATTCTTCTGGACACTCTAATCTATCTCCCTGTAATTGCCTGTATATGAAATGCCTGCGTGAGGTTATCAGAGTGTCCCCAACTCGTCTGCACAGGTGAGATTGCAATTTTAGCGACCCTTGTTACACAAACCAAAGCAATCAGTTCTACTTTGACACCCTGACACTCCTGGCTTCCAAAAGGGATGGAAGCGGGGACAGAAAGGCATTTGTCCCCCTTCCTGTTCCAAACGAAACTGCAAAGGGCAGCATCCTTGGTTCCAAAGACAGCCCGGGCCCCCGGCCACACCCAGCGGCAGCAGGCCGCCCTGGGATGCTCTGGGAGGAGACCCCAGCTCCACTTCTTTACGCCATCTTTTGACCTCTGGTTCTAGAAACCCTAATTAAAAATCAATTCTGAGTTTTGTAGTAAATCTGACAGTAATTCTATCTCCAGTGGCAGTGGCAAGATGAATAGTGCGCCAGGTAAGCCCCGCAGGAAAATGACATTTTCATTAGCAATTTGCCGGGTGTGAAATTCCCACCATGATGAAGCATTCCCGAACAACACGGGAAACCATCCCCCTGGGGCGACCCATTCTGCTAATTAATGGGGGACACTGGTGGGATCGAATGTCTGCTACCCAAATTATTGGTAGTGTTCGCAGCGGTTAATCTGTATGCACCTTGCAACAGAGAAAATAAGTCGGGACCCAAAACAATAAACAAGCTGACATAACAAGATGATTGCAGCCTATTGCAGTCCAGAGAAATCTAATCTGGTCTCCTAACAGCATCGCAATCTTTATTGTGGCTCATGGGTCCCGATCCATCAGCCCACTTCGGGAGCTCTCCCTGCCTGTGATCATTCACGTTCCGAGGAGACTCGGAACAGGTATCGACTGCAGGGCCTGCCATCCATCCTGGGCTCCGAATCCCTCCATCACGCCTCCTTGGCAGTCTGGGAAGCAGACTGTGGAAGGAGAATTTGGCCGGGAGGTACTGGCCTCCCCGAGAGACTCTGGGGGAGGGAAAAAGACGGAAAAGAGGGAAAGCCCAATTCTCAGTGCCAAGGGACAGCAGATCACTGGCATCACATCTGTCCCTGCTAAGCTCCCACAAATGTCCCCAGTGATCTGTGCAATCAGGCTGCAGTCCTGAAGGACCGGTACTGACAGGGATACCCAGGGACGGGGCTCGTGATTTACGCCTTACCTCAGGCCCATGATTAGACCCCTTTCCGATGACAGAACAGAGGCTACAGAGGTAAAGCGAGTCACACAAGTGAACAAATGACCTCTAATGCAGACTATGGGAATGGACAGCTTCCAGCTTTATTTTAATTGAAGTAAAGTTCACTTAAATAAATTAACCTTTTGAAGCGTACAGTTCTGTGACATTTACTCTCTTCACAGTGTTGTACAGCCACTCCTCTCTAGCTCCAAGACATGTTATCACCCCACAAGGAGACCCTGAGCCTATTAAGTAATCACACCCTGTTCCCCCACATCAGGTGTCCACTAGTTTGCTTTGTGTCTCTATGGATTTTTTTTTTAAAGCAGTAGAACGCTGTATCAGTCTGTTTTTCGTTACTGTGACAAAATACACAATGATGGGTAATGGAAAAAGGAAAGAGGTTTAGCTACCTAATTGTTTAAGAGGCTGAAAATCCACGGTCAGGTGATCCCATCATTTCAGCCTCTGATGAGGGCCCCCCTGGCTGCACTACAACATGGCGGATGGGAGTGTGTGCAGGAGGGAGATGCCCCATGGAGACACGGGAAGTCAGGGTTGATTCAGGGGCCTGGCTTGCTCTTTTATGACAACTCACACTCCTGAGAACTAACTCCTCTAGACCAGCATAAATTCCTTCCCAGGGCCATTCTCTAATGATCCAGTCGTCACCCACTTGGCCCCATCTCTTAAGGGTCCCATCTGCTCTCCCTACTGCCACCCTGGGGATGATGTTTCCTAAACTTGGGGATACACATCCAAAGTGTGTATCCCTAATCTACAAGACAAAAGAAAGCAGGGCTACTGATCAGGTTGGGGAGCAGCCTCTCGGAGCTGTGCCTTGGATCTTCCCGAGTCCAGGGGACCCCAGACCGACCACTCGGGAGTCTTTACACCTAGAGAACAGTATGGGGACTCCTGGTGAGACGTGTGGGGCTGAGGCTGCAATCTTTCATTCCTTTTCAGGGGAAGGGATGAGACCGAGGCTGTGGGACGCTCCCGAGCAGGTCTTGAGCAGGGCAGTGGCGAGGCCGATCCCCGGCCCCTGTGCCTCTCCCCAGGAAGTGGGGGGCGACCAGGGTAGACCCAGCTGAAGCCCCGAGGTCAGGAACCCTGCTCGGCTCTTTGCTTGTTTGCTCAGCTCGGTGGATGGATGTGGGGGGACGTGCGTCTAGATGATGCAAGCTGAGGACGGAACTGGATCTTACCCTGGACGTAATTTCAGCCCTCGCTCTGCTGGGTGGTCACTCCTGTTGCAGAAGGGGCTTGGCTGGGGCTCAGGAGCTGGGTGGGTGCAGGTCCATGTTATTTCCGTCCGTCCTTATTCCTGGCAGAGAGGAGACATGCGCGTCACTGGCAGGTCACCGCATGCGTGTCCTCCACACCCCACCTGTAAGGGGCTTCCACAGAGCCTGCCGAGTAGGTGACCGACCTTGAGTCCTGTCCCTCAGCTACAGGGCAGGCCAAGGGTAGATGTGACATCTGGATCTGGACTGTGCAGAGGAGAGCCTCATTCAGAGATGGAGAATGGGGTTCTGCAGCTGCACGTAGATGCTGGGGCACTTGGCCTTTTGGCTTAAAATGACAAACTGGTGTGTAGAGAGAACGAGAGACCAGCACTCACAAAGACGAGGAGAGACGTCGGAGCCACCCAGCCACGCCTGAAGATGGTGATATATGGCCACCAGGATGCCTGACCTCACAGTTCTCCCCCTGGGAGATGCCACCAATACCACGTCCCTGCTCGCGGACTCAGAAGATGCCTGTTGTGTTAGCTGGCATTCATTGGACTTCAGATGCCAAAAGAACCCTCACAACTCCAGCGAGTTCTAGTTCACCCACCCAGGGAGGTGACTAGTCGTGAGAGCTGCAAACTCCAAGCAAACATGGCTGCAGGTGCTCCGACCATGTCACCGGGGTTCACCTTCTCTATCTCTCCTGTCCTGTTTCTCTGGATAGATTCTATTCTCAGGTGGGCTCCCCAAAATGTTCCCAGGAATTCTGGCTTAGCATCTAATGGAAATTGTGACCTGCATTCCCAGTAAGTCTCATGTTCACCTGTGGGTCACAGTGCGATGGCTGCTGGGTGGACCATGCTAATTAGTCACTCCACGTTCAGACCCCAGGGAGGACCAACAGCAAGCAAACAGAGGTTCCACAAAGGAACCGAAAGACACTGTTCCCAGAAAATGGATGCTGAGCTGGCGGTAAGACCCAGCCTCCAACACTCCCCAGCCTCCTCCACAGAAGCCCGTGTTGTGGGTTACTTTGAGCATGTTTCTGTCCCCTCCCCCAAAAAACAATCCTTGACTAAACATCTAGAAAGATCTGTCCAAAGTGCTGTGGGGAAAATCATGACGAGTGAGATGGATTTCCCCCGTCAAGCATCTTTCCATTTTGTAGAAAGATAGAGCCGACGTCTACAGATGGTACATCACAAGTGGAGCTTGTTCCAAAGGTGCCGAGGACCCCAGGATTCAGGGGGGGTCCTGCTGCCTGAGACAATCAGGAAGCTTCTGGGGGTGTTTATCTGGCTGTGGGATAGGGAAGGATGTGGCTTCTCACGCAGAAATCTTCACCAGGAGCATCTCAAATATGGTCTCAAGTAGACAGGGAGAGAGAGAGAGAAGGTCCCACTGAGCAGGTGGTACAGAGGGAGCTTACCGAGGGCCTTGGACCTCTGAATGTAAGAGAGGGAGGGAGACTCAGTGTGGGAGGGAGAGGAAGAGAGGAAGGAAGGAGGGAGGGAGGGAGGGAAAGAGGGTGGGAGGGAGGATAAAAGAATGAAATAAAATAAAGAAAAGAAAAGAAACAAAATAAAGAAAGGAAGAAACCCCGGCCCCTGCTAGCCTGGGACTCGCAGAGGGATCTAGTTTTCAAAGCCGGGAACCTGAGCTGGAAGACATTTGCCGGGCGCTGGACCTGATTCTGCCGTGGCTGGGTGGGAGCCTGAAGTTCACGGACATTCGGAGCCAGCTGGGAGCAGGCACGGGCCGAGTGTGCATCTAGAACGGAAGGAGCAGGGCTGGAGAGACCTGGGGGTGGGGGCGGAAACAGAAGGACAAATGCCAAAGATCCGACAGGGAGAATGAGCAGGTGGCTTTGGTGACAGGCGTGGAGGCTGCCTTGGGGACAGACCAGCCAGGCCCTCCTTGTTCAGGCCCAGGAAGGGAGACAGACACTAGCAAACAGTCACGTGTCACAAAAGGGGATGGGGGCCCACGGGGCAGAGCGCAGGTGTCTAACCTCACATCAGGGATCAGAAGATACCTCAGAGCTACAACCTGCAGAGGGAAGAGAGTGGGCGGAAGTGAGAGGGAGCCGGGGGACCAGGAGAACACCACTGGACTATGTGGGGGGGGACACGGGGCAGCAAAGCCGAGCAGAGGTGGACGAGGCCAGAGAAGCCCCGGATGCTCGCGGAGGGGGCCTTGTAAGCCCTGGTCGGGTCGGACAAGGAGAGAAAGCTTTCATCCCTTGGCTGACAGGAGAGGGTTGGCAACACCATCCAGATGTGCACGTTTAAAGAAAATATTCCAGATCTGTTTCTATGGGGTACAAAATAGAAATGGGCACCAAGAGAAATCAGAAAAATGTTTCTCAGGCCTTGAAGCCATTGAGGTGAGGAGGAGGAGTGTGATACTAGTCACAA
Organism: Marmota flaviventris; assembly: GCF_047511675.1. Taxonomy (NCBI): domain Eukaryota; kingdom Metazoa; phylum Chordata; class Mammalia; order Rodentia; family Sciuridae; genus Marmota; species Marmota flaviventris. Next base: position 12,198,571 of record NC_092516.1, on the reverse strand, counting down.
TGGGGACGAGGGGCCAGCGACTGGAGATAGGGGGCAAAACCCATTGGAACATTTCACCGATTTTATAAAAGCGTTTAGGTCCCTGGCACCGAGCCTGGCGTTGGAAACTGGGTGGAGGAGGGCCTCTCTGGCCTGGTTCTCTGGCCTGCACCCGGTGCCAGGGGGACCCTGCCTGGCCTGCAGGTGCCCGGGCTGCAACTCGACAGTCTAGGGGAGTCAGTGAGACTCCCTCGGACTCTGGGAAGGCAAGAAATCCTCCTAGGCAGCCTCTGTGAGTCCCAGAGAGTCTCCACAGGGGGAAAGGCCGGCTGCAGAGTCAGGCCAACTCCTGGACGATTTCCTCAACTACCCAGAGCCTCGGTTTTGTTATTTTCTGGGCAGCACCAAGAAAAGGGCCTGGCAGGGGAGAAAGGCTCATTTCCTGTCCTCTTTTAAATGCAAGCATCGAAACTCTGCAGGTGGGTCAACAGTTTAAGCTGTTGTTGCTCAGACCGCTTTATCTTTAATAGGCATTTCTGCCACGTAGCATTGATTCAAAATGGCAAAGGTAGGTGAGGCTTAGTTGAAAGGCTTCCACATTTGCTTAAAAGCTTCAAGGAATGTCCATGGGTTAGAGAAAAAAGTTCGGAATGCCAGGCAATAGAAATGGTTTAATAACGGCACAGCCAGGACCTTGTAGCAGGCCAGTGGACCCTCTTCTCTCCCAGTTAACTGAGCTTCTAGAATATTGTCATTCTTGTTGTGAAGCAACTTCCGATCGATTGCTCTTATGGAGGCATAGAGAATGCATTCAAAGGAGAATATCGCCTTATTATGGACCAAGGGCCCTGTGTTTATGATTTACAACTGCGTCCACCTGGTATTGCCCTTGGAAGTGACGGCCAAATGCAAAGGGACTCTCTGGATGCTTGGCCTGAGAGCTGACCCAGGGCTCTTCAGACGGCAAGTGACAGGGGTGCGACTCAGAACAGCTTAAGGACAAGATGGAAATATAGGACCCTGAAAAACCTCGTGAAAGAACGAAACGAGCCAGCCAAAGGGAAGGCAGGGGTGCCATCGAGCCTCGGGAAATCAGAGACTGGGAGTCGGGGTCCATTTCCATCTGCTGGCGCCCTTGTCTGTCTGCTTTCTTATGCTACTTTCATTAGCGATAGCAAAAACGAGCCTCCCCCACCCCTGCCAGTAGCTCCTGGGTTTCCGACTCAGGGGGTCAGTCCTCAGAGGGGTGCCGAATGCACGTTTGTAATGCCGAGTCCAAGATCCCTACCAGAGGGGACACGTGGCTTAGCCTGGTCAGGTGCACATCCTTGGGCCAATCACAGGCTTCTGGTGCAGACCAGGTACCGTGATGCATGTTGGGTCAGATGACAATTCACAGATCAATCAGCAGTGGCACAGATGTGGGGCCATCTGAGAAAATGACCCCTCAAAAGAAAACCAAACCCCATGGTGGGTGGAAAAGACTTTTCCAGCAAAAGAGCCAGGCAGGATGGGCAAAAGTGTGGTGCACATTCCACCTCTCTCCTGGGAATGGACGTAAGAAGACACCCTTCCCTCACGTTTACTCACTTATTGACCCACGTCCTCCTCACTGATTGATTCAAATACCAAACACCAGTTAAAGAATATCTGCCATTTTCTGGGTTTGGTGTGGGACACAGTTGCCCTTCCTGCCGCTGAAACACAGGGACATTCACTGTCCACATGCCCTGTTCCACAGATGCCCCCACTGGTCATTTGACTTCAAGTTCATGACCGCTCCTGCTGAGAGCTATGCTGTCCTCGGAGCGTCCAGCAATGGACAGGCACCTGTTGGACAGGACTGTCCCGTCTCCCAGTGGTCACACAGCACACGTGCCCACCCACACAGGGCAGGATGCCCCACCAGGCCCTGACCAACCACTTGATTTTCCCCTGGGAATAAAACATTTGGCTGGCCAAGTTCACTGTCCCTGGCCTGCCGCGGGAGACGGGGTACGAACTCACAGGTCTTCCTTAAACGAGGGCTCCCCTCTTTGTGTTTGAGCTTCCTTAGCTGAAGACGGAAGCGCTCAGACGGGAGATAAAGCCTCACTGGCAGGTTGTGGTCGAGAGACGCAGCGTCTCCCAAAAGCTTGTGCGTGAGACCAGGCCATCCTGTCCAGGGGTGAGACCAGGCCATCCTGTCCAGAGGTGAGACCAGGCCATCCTGTCCAGGGATGACACTGCTGGGTTCTGAGAGCTGCAACCTGGTCAGCGAATTTGATCCATGGATAGGGATTCCTGGGTAGTCACTGGAGGCAGGTAGGTGGTGGCTGGGAAGAAGGTCACTGGGGTGTCCGTGGGGTTTATATATCGTCAGTGGTCACTGGAGCTCTCTCTGCTTCCCGGGGCCCTGTCCTGAGCTGCTGTCCCCCTCCAGGCCCCTCCGCCATGATGTTCTGCCTCATCGTGGGCCCAGAGCCATGGGAGTTGGCCAACTATGGAATGAGCCTCTGAAACTGGAAAGTAAACACTTTTTTCTTTCTTTAAGTTGTTCTTGTCCCGTATTTTGATCACAGCCACAAAAAGCTGATTAAAATGGTTTGGGGAAGGCGACACCAAGGCCTGACTTCTCAAAACTGAGGTCACATCAAGGACTCCGTTGCCGACCTTCCCGGTTGGGTCAGGTGGACAGATTCCTTTTGACCGTTTTGTGTCATGAGTGTCTTTATTCACGCTCCCTGCCCACCCTGACACTTCTAGAAAGCAGACCCCAGTGCCACTCATCACATTCTCAACGTCCAGAACAGAACGTGGAGCCACTAGACACTCGGTGAATGCTCTGAGACACAGGGACGAGCCGGGTAAGACACATGCCTTGGCCCACCTTGTCCCTGGAGATGCCTGCTCCAGCCCCCAGCTCCTTGGTGGCCATGTGACTTTTGCATTGTGGATCCAAGGGACAGACAGCTCGGGCTTTCAGATCCCACACCAGAACCCCTCTCCTTAGACGTCCTCCAGAGTCGATCATAAACCCAGTGCCGCGGGGGCTCAAGGCCACGCTCAGCCCTGCACTAATGAGAGGGGTCCCAGCTGCTGGGACAGTCTTATTTTTACTTTTGTTATTTTAATCTCACAAGCCCCAGTTACTGACCCCCACTGTGTGTCAGGCACCATGTAAAAGCAGCGAAAATGTCACCCCAACGCTGGTTCTTGATCAGAGCTCAGTTTGCCTTCCCAGGGTTTTTGGCAACGTTTGGACACAATTTTGATTGTCATCTGGAGGGCTTGCTGCTGGTGGGTGGTGGGTGGTGGCCAGGGACTCTGTGGAACATCCTATAATACACAGGACAGCCTGCTCAAAGATGAGCCAGCCTTCGGTTTCACAAAGCTGAGGTTGAGAGATCCTTCTGTACCTGTATCACCGCCACCACCGCCACCACCGCCACCATCATAACGTCTTGATTTCATGGGACAGGAAACAGAAATATGCAATTTGCCTAAGTAGCCAAGCTAAGAACCCTAGTCTTCTGGGTGCAGACACTGCATTTTCACCCTCTACTCCATACCTCTTGGCCGGTCTTGCCCACACGACTGAATAGACAGAGGATGCGAGGATGACAGCCCGCCCTCCTTGCCACGCTGGGACTTGGAAATTTCCGTCTCGCTTCAGCCTCAGATTTTACCTGGCTTCATGTGAGAAACGCAAGATGCTTCTTTGGCCAGAGCTGGGAGTATCTTTAAATTGAATCCAGTTCTCCCTATTGAAACATAATAACTTTAAAAGTAATCTAGCCTCTTCATTACCAGGGCGACATCCCTTCCTCCCAATCTCAGTTCTCAGTCGCTGGTTAAAGGGCCAGCCACCCATTTGTACCATCCTTGCGGCTGGCTCAAATGCTTAGCAACAACACAAACATCACTCAGAATCAAATTATCAGATGTACCGACAAGATGCTTCTCAATTTAATAGTGTGGTAAATGATGGCTGCGAGATGTTCTCTGAAGCTGTGGAGGCAAATGTGAAAGCTAATTCAATTCTCAAATGAATAAAAGTGAGAAACTGTACTTATCAACCTGATAGGACCAGAGATAGGGCCTGCGCCTCCTGCTGCCTTGCGTCGGGGAGGAGAGAAGAGCGGAGGTTATTTCATTTCTGATAACCAGGAGCTGGGCTCTGCGACCACACACATTTGACCTTGGGGCCTGGGTCGGGGACTATAGTAGGAGCAAGGGCTCATTTCCATCAGGGCCAACAGGCACAGTTATTCATCCTTCGCTGTGGCTGGTGATGGTCAGGGTCCCTGAAGGGGCCTTCAGAGCCCGAGGGAGATCTGATCCCTGTTTATTAGACTTTGAGAATGAATCATAGAATTTAAGGGGGGGGGTCTCGGGTTCCCTGCTGGGCCAGTGGCTGCAGGAAGTCAGGCTGTGAGGGAGAGAGGTGACTTCCCCAAGGCCACGAGGCCCGTGGAGGGCCATACGCCAACACCACCCCGACGGCCGTGGCGTCCACCCACTTGGTTACATCCTGACACTGATGTTGGTGACCACATGGTGTGCGCAGGGCCTGGGTAGCACAGACGGTCCTCCCTTGGGCAGGGCCATCTGCACTTGTGCCTGGCCAACGTCATTATAAATTCAACAGTTCCCATGACCATCCTGGGGTGCAGTGATTTGCTAGAATGACTCTCAGAACTCAGGAGGACACTGTATTTTTGTTGTTTTGAGATTGGTTGCAGGATCCCCCAGCAGATACCAAAATCTAAGGATGCTCACGTCCCCTCTATAAAATGGCATGGAATCTGCTCATAGCCCATGCACATAATCATAACCGCCTCTGATTACTTGTAATACCTAATGTGATGTTGGGGCTGTGTAAATAGTTGTTACACTGTATTGTTTAGGAAATAATGTTAAGGTAAAACCAAAAACTATATTTACTACACATTCAATATTTTTCCCCAAATATTTTTTTTTAGTCGTCAATGGACTAGTTATTTATTTATTTATTTATATGCGGTGCTGAGGATGGAACCCAGGGCCTCACACGTGCCAGGCAAGCGCTCTACCACTGAGCCCCAGCCCCGCCCCAGCCGTGGGTTGGATCCACGGGTGTGGGACCCACGGATGCCGAGGGCCATCGTACTCAGAGTTCCTGTCTTGTCATAAAGGGTTCCGTGAACAGCCGCAGGAAGGAACACACAGCGAGGCCGGGGTTGCCAGGGTCCCCAGGGCAGGTGCCCTCCGACCAGGAAGCTCGCTGAGGCTCGTTGCCCAGAGGTTTGGTGGCTCTTTTGCTGATGGGGGTGATGGGCTGAATCACTGGTGGCCGCCTGCACCCTCCGGCCCTCCCTCCCTCCACAGATCTCGAGGCGTGGAGCTGAGGCTGCTCTCCACCCTTGCCAGCCTCCCGGGAGACCCTCTGGGGAGACCCTCTGGGGCGGCACAGTCGCCTCATTAGCATAAACTCAGGTGAGGCCCAAGGAGCTGGTTCTGCAGGAGCCAGTCCACGCTCAGGGAATCCGAAGGTTATCTGGAGCTCTGTGCTGGGAGCCAGGGTCAAAGACCAGAAGAGGTCCTCCTCCATCACACCACGGGGGCAGAGGCCAACACCAGGACGCAGCTGCCCATTGTCACCCAGCATGCCACCCCTTGAGAGCTGGCTGGGTGCTTCCAGAGAGGTGAAACGGCACAGCCACCCGGCTCAGAGCGGGAGGGTCCTTGTGAGGGGCTAATTTAAGAGAGGAGTAAACCGAGGAGGCTCTGAGATGCTGAGGACCCCAGGGGCCTGGCCAAAAAGCTGATCTGAAGTCTGGGTCTCCACCCTGCCCACGGAGGCCTGCCCAAGGCTGCTGGGACAACCGGTGGCTTGAAACAGGACCCATCTGCTATTTCACAGATGTGCAGTCAGAAGCCTAAAGGGGCTGCCTGTCTCCTGGAGGCCCAAGAGACAACGACTCTGTGCCCTTCCCACTCCCAGAGGCTGCTCCACCTTCCTGTTCCTTGGGCAGCAACTGGGCACCTTCGCAGCGCCCCCTCCCCGCACCACTGTTAAACTGTTTCTGACTCCGATTTTTCTCCTGCTTCTCTCTTGTAAGAACCCTGTGATCACATCGGCCCCCAGGACGATCCAGGATAATCTCCCGTCTCAAGGTCTCTGCGGATCCTATCCACGGGTTCCGGGGATCAGGACCTGATGTCTCTGGGAGGGTCCTTACTGTCCTCTCACTGTGGCTGACACGGATTTGCTGGGCCCCTGCTTTTGCTCCATCACAGATCCACGGTGACAACGGTCGAGGGGGAGGGGCTCTGTCTCCTTTCTCCACCTCCCCTAGGACAGCGGTGCACTTAAAGCTGGCGCACACCAGCGTGCATTTACCGCTATCCTACCTTCCCGGTGTCCCCCCATCACCTGCATGGGGAGGAAAGTGGGGTGGGGGTGGAGGAGGTTCAGGAATCCCGGCTCCATCCAACTGGGCGCTCACCAGAGGGGCCTGGGGGCGAAGGTCCTCCTACTTTCCAGGGAGATGAGCTGGTGCTTTATTCTCGGATGAGGTCTGACCATTCAGCAGAGGCAGCCATGTGCCCAGGCAGCATCTGGGGACCCGGTTCTCCCCTCACCATGTGCTGTGCGAACTCTATGAATTTCTCCCCTCTCCTTACCCCACAAGTAAGAGATCCCACCCCTCCTGGGTGTTCCCTATGGGTCCCTGTTTGCTAACTCCCAGGGGGAGACCCCATCCCAGGGGACACTGGGCGGTGCTGGGAGGCATTTTGGCTGAATGACTTGGGGGAGGGCTGCTGCCAGCATCTTGTGGGCAGAGGCCAGGGAGAGGGCTCGGCCCCTACATGCCCAGGAGACCTCCTCCCCAGCAGGATTTTCTGGTCCAAGATACCAATGACTCTGCAGCAGAGAAAACCTTGGTTTGGGGCCAAAGAGGAAAAGGGGACATAGGGCACTAAGGTTAGTCTCTTTCTTTACCATTTGCAGGGCCCTCTCTGTTGGAGACAGGCAGGTCAAGAAGCAGGCCGTCTGTCCCGTCGGTCCCCTGTGCCCCCATCCACAAACCCCCGACCTCGTCCGTGCTATCGCCTGCCTGTGTGGTAGCAGGGCACCCCTGTTGAGAACCAGAGGGCACAGGGGTGACCAGCTGTCACAGGCTCCTGAAGCCTGGCCTTAAAGGGCCACCCCTCTCTGCCTTCAAGGGCCGCGCCTTGCTCTGGGGTGTCTTGGTGATCTTGAGCATGAGGTGTTCGTGAACAAGGAGAAGCACTCACAGCCATTTCTTGGTCTTTATTCCTAGGCCCTGAGGAGAGCCAGGCTGCAGTTGGAGCCACAGAGAGCTCTCCTCCAATCAGGCTTAGAACAGACCGTCAGCCGCGAGGGCTCGGGGGCCAGTCCACTCCAGCGAGTGGCGCTTGGGTGGACTCTCAGCTTAGATGGAACGACTCTGTATGGGGAGGTCAGGTCCCCGCCAGCAGGAAAGCGGATGGCCACGGGAATTTTTATGCTAGATTGGAGCAGAAAAATCTCTCTTCTTCCCATGACTAAAAACAAAAAAAGAGAAAAATGAGAAAGACAACTGTTTCCTGTTTCAGAGGTAAGTTACATAGAGAATTTTAATTCTTCCTTTAAGTGCAAAGAAAAATAATAATTTTTAAATTACTTCATTGATTTAAAAATAACTACTGGCTGCAAACATTTATTCATACCACAAAAAGCATAAGGCTTCTTTATCTTAATAAGAATATTATCTCATTACAGTTAATATTTATTGAACTGCTTGCTAGGTCCCAGGCGCTGTTGAAGGGCACAGTGAATGTATCATCTCACTGAATCTTTACTCAGAACCCCAATTCTTAGGTGCAGTTACTACCACCTTGATTTTATAGATGGGGTCAGAGAGGTGAAGTTACTTCCCTCAGGTCACACAGCTACCTGGTGAAGTGGCAGAGAAGGAATTTGGAACCCAGTTTGGGCTGAACAAACAAGCCCTCACAGTCCCTGTCCTGCAGGAGTTTCAGCTAGCTTGATCCCCCTCTTCACATGTCCCCACTCTGTCTTGGGGTGGCCCAGGACCCTGTTCTGCAGTTTTCTTCTCTTGTGATGTCTTTCATCCATTTTGGCACCAGAGCAGAGCTGGATTCACGCTGGGCAACCTGAGCGGGCAGCCGTTCCCTCCTGCTCCATTTTTTGGAAGAATGTGGGCCAGATTGGTATTATTTGGAGAATGGGTGGACCATTCACCAGCAGAGACATCGAGCTCACATTCTCTTGGCAGGAAGTTTCTAATCTACAATTTCCTTTTCTTTATCAGACACTAACCAGGTGACCTCCTCCCGTGGGGCTTCCCTCTTCCTCGCAGCTTTGGAGGAATTTGTGACTCTCACCTGCTGCCTAATTAACAGACAAGCCATGCTCACAGCGCCCGCCCGCGGTCCTGTGAACCTCTGTGGAACTCACAGTGACGTCACCTTTCTCATTACCCAACCTGGAGCTTTCTTCTTCCTGATCAGTCTGCCTAATGTCTGTCAATTGTATTGATCTTCTCAGAGGACCGGCTGTTTGATTAATTGATTGATTGATTTTTCTCTGTTTTCCATTTCATTTGCTTCTGCTCTGATATTTACCATGACCCTGCTTTTGCCTACTCTGAGTCTAAATTACTCTTCGGTTTCTATTTTCCTAAGGTGGAAACTCAGGTCCTCGACGTGAGACTTCAGTTCTCCAACACAGGCATTCAGTCCGGCAGATTTCTTCCTGCGCTCTAATAACATTCTACACCTATCAATACGTTGTGTTTTCTTTTGACTTCTTTGACTTAGGGGTTATTTAGAAATGTGCTCTTAAGTTTCTACATAGATGGGTTTCCCAGAGATCTCCAAACCTTTGGGGATTTCGTTAGTTATTTCTAATTTAATTCCATCCTAGAAAACACAGCTGGAAGGACTTAAATCCTTTTAATGACTTCGGTGCTCATATCCGGGATGTGGTCTACACCGGTGAACACTCCATGTGGAAACTGAAAACCATGGAAGAGACTGTGCATCTTGCTGGCTGGACTGGGGTGTCCTCGTGACATCAACCCCTTGGTCACAGATGATGCACGCCTCCCCTCTCCTTGCTGGGTTGCACTTACTATTCTATCAGTGCCTGAGAGAGGAGTTTGAAATTCCTGACTGTCATCGTGAAAGTCTTTCTTCCCCTTTGCATTTGCATCTCTCTGGGCTTCGTGCAGTTTGGGGGTGTGTTACCCTCTGGAGTAACTGACCCTTCTGCTATGAGGAAGCGACCTTCTCTATTCTTTGTTCTGAAATCAGCTTTCTCTGATATTTGTATATCCACTGTCAGCATGATGTACCCTTTTCTATCCCTGTACTGTTGGCTCACCTGGGTATTTATATTTAAAGTGCATTTCCTGGGCTGGGGGTGAGAGAGTGCTTCCTGAGTATGTGTGTGGCCCTGAGTTCACGCCCAGAAGAAAACAGAAACAAATCTGTATTTCTTAAAGGGAGAATATAATCAGATCCTGCTTTTGTTATCGAATGACCTTGTTGTCTTTTATTAAGGATGTTTAGAACATTTAAATTTCATATGATTATTAATAGATTCAGATTCATGTCTATCATCTTGCTATTTGTTTTTATGAGACCCACCTACCATTTTCTTCTGTTTCTCCCATGACTTTTTTATGATTTCATATTTTAAAAAGTAAAGGATTTATTGAGATAGAATTCATCTGTCATCAAATTCAGCCGCTTGAAGGGGGACAATTTGGCGGGTTTTAATGAATTCAGTGATGTTCTTCTCTTGATTCCAGAGCATTGTCACCGGGGCACAAAGAGCCCCCAGAGTGACGTTCTGTATTTCCTCAGGTAGCTCTGAAGCTACCTGAGTGTCGACTAGTTTCACTTCAGCCCCAACACGCCCTCCAGGGACAGGTTCTCAGGCTTTGCTGCTTCCAGTGAGCCTCCGTTTCTCCTTCACATCTGAAGGACAATTTGCTGGCTGCTGAAGGCTTGGTGCATCGTCTTTGTCTCTCAACTGTCTGAGTACGTGAGCCCCTTGCTCCTGGGTCACAGGGTTCTGCTGAGAAAGGACTCTTAACCCTGCTGAGGGTCCCTGGGACGATGCGTCCATCCTCTCCTCTCCAAGTCGAGATTGTCTTTGTCATTGGCTTTCAACAGTTTGGTGATGTTTTGTCCCTGTCCCTCCTTGTGGGACTGCTATCATGTGGATATTGGTTCACTTGATGGTGTCCCATCAGGATGCCATAGTGACATGTCTCCACGCCTCTATTTTTCTCATTGCTTTTTTCTTTCAATTCTTCAGGTGAATAATGTCATTTAAACTATTTTCAAGATAGGTTCTTTCTTGTGCCTGCTTATCTTTGTTAGTCACTGTTTAACGTGACTATTTCTCTGTATGTTTTTATCTCTTTATCACTGATTTTGAGTCACTGATTATTTTTTTGGTTGCGTTTTCCTCATTTTTTTTGCAATATTTTTTGAGCTTATTATATTATATTTATGCAATATTTGCATTGAGCTTCTTTGGATGTGTGGGTTTATAATCTTCATCTCACCTGGAAATACTTCAGGAAGCATTTCTTCAAATACTTTTCCAATTCCCTCATTAGGGACCCCACTTATATGGATATGAGGCTGTGGAAGATACCTCACAGTTCTCCTTGAACTACTTCTATTTCTTTGTCTTCCAGTTTACTAATCTTTTCTTCTGCAGTGTCTGATCTGCCATTAATTCTGCCTGGTACTTTGGAGTCTTTAATCTCTAAGAATTTTAATTGTTTTTTAGATCTTTCATGTCTCTACCTAACTTTTTTAACATATGCAATAGAGTTAGAATATTTATTTTAATGTCCTCATCTGCAAATTCTACTCTCCGTGTCATTTCTGGGCTAGTTTCAATCGATTTCTTTTTCTCCTTAGCATAGATATATCTTACAGCTTCTTTCACCTGCCTGGTAATTTTTTTATTGGATGTCAGACACTGTGTATTTCAACTTGTTTGGTACTGGATACATTTGTATTCCATAAATATTCTTGAGTTTTGTTGAAGGATATAGCTATGGTAGTTGGGAACAGTTTGAACCTCTTGGGTCTTGCATTTAAGATTTGTTAGGTGGCACCAAGGTATTATTTATCTGGGGCAATTTTGTGCACCATCGTGGCAAGAACTCGTCTATGAATTTTGAAGGTTTCCAAGCTAGGTGATGGAGTCGGCTCTGTCCTTAGTGTCCTGTAAGCACTAGACGGACCTTCTGCTGACGTTTCAGGTGGTCCTTCTCATGGTCCCGAGGAGCTGTCTCCCACACAGTTCGGTAGTTTGCTCATATGCAAGGGAAATCCTCTGTGGAGTGCAGAGTTCTCTCTCTGTGGAGCTGTCCCCTTTCGGGTCCTCTGTTCTTGGGATTCTGGGCCCTTTTGGTCTCTAAACTCTCAGAAGTTAAGTATGCAGGAGTCTCTCCACCTCCAGGAACCCACAGGTTCTACTGGGTTCTTCTCAGCTGTGCTACCATCTGGGGAATCTTGGAGGCAGCCATGAGGGATCACAGAAGAGCTTTCTCGTTGGTTCCTTGTCTCCTTGGGGATCACCGTTCTTTGGTGCTCAATGCCAAGTGTCTTGAAAACTGGTTGCATATGTTGCGTCTGGTTTTGTGGTTGTAAGTTTGGGCTGTTTTGATGTTAAAACCAGCTTCTCATATTCCATTTTGTTTGAATGGAGAATCAGTGGCGGAACTTCAAAATGTGTTTTGGAGATGCGCTCTAGGTCACAACTGGCGCTGAGCCTTGCTCTCTCTCTGTACATTGCTTCCAAACAAAAGATCAGCAAGCAGAGCTGAGCTTGGCGCTCTCAGGTATCAGTTCTTCCCTCAGTTCAGCAGCAGGCTTGACGGCTGCTGTGTGGCCACTGAGCAGTCATCAACAGAAAGAAAGCCGGCCTCCTTCAGGAGCCTGGGGTGGAGGACATAAACCATGGAGCAAGAAGCCAATCGGGGGACTCTAACCCTCCCCCTTCTCCCTTTCTCTAAGCCCTCGACTGACATGATGGTTGATCTGAGGCAGTGGGAGGCCAGAGGAGGCCTGTGAAGATACCATTCTGGGGCATTTTTTAAGAAAAAACATGAAGACTGAAATTCCAGCCTCGATTTCTTCCTTGGAGAATTGAAAATGGCTCTGTTATGGTTGGATGTGGGTTGTTGCCTGAAAAGTTCGCGTCTTGAATGCCTGGTCCCCAAGGTAGCAAGGGTCAGAGGTGGGGCTTTTAGGCAATTATTAGATTATGGAGCTGTAACCTCGTCAGTGGGTCAATCCATTTGCTGGCAGTGTGCCCTTGGGGTCTGTGTCTTGTGCTGGGTTCCTCTTCCCTCTCCCCTCCCCGACATCTTCTTCCTCTTCCCTTCCCTCTCCCCTGCTCGCTCGCGCTCTCTCTCTCTCTCTCTCTCTCTCTCTCTCTCTCTCTCCTCCCTGGCTGCCGTGAGCTGAGCCATTGTCCTCCATCACACCTTCCGCCATGATGTTCTGCCTCAGCTGGGTCCCAGAGCAATGGAGTCACCCAATCATGCTCCTCCCCTAACTTGTTCTTGCCAAGTGTCCTGGTCACAGAGTGAACCGTTGATCAACACGGCCACTGTTTCTCTTGGTGCACTTGATCTCAGTAGGTGAAGAGTCTGGGAGAGTCTCCTGGGGGAGCTGGGAAGACAGAAGGGACAAGGTGACAGAGGTGGAGCTACGCAGAACTTCGTTAAATAAATCCACAGGGGGAGAGCCTAGAACAGGATGGGGCCTGGACTTCACCTGCTGGAGCAGGAGGTGGTGGCTGGGAGAGGAGAAAAATGAAAGAAAGAGGAGGGGGTGGTTCCATGCAGCAGTGAGGTGGGGCCCAGGTGGAGGAACCGCCACGCACATTCCCAAAGCAGGAAGCAGGATCCGTCCCTGACGCCCGTTCTCATCTCAGAGCAGGCTGGGCTGGAGGGAGGTACACCCCTGGCCTTGTTTCTCACTGTTACTCTGGAGACCTAAGCCTGAGGCTAGAGTCACAGGGGCCTGCCTGCTTGCTTTTAGATGCCTCTTTCCCTGTCTTCTGTGACCCCCACCTTACTGCCATATCACTTGAGACAGGGTCTTGCTAAGTTGCTCAGGGCCTCACTAAGCTGCTGAGGCTGGCCTCAAACTCATGATCCTCCTGGCTCAGCCTCCTGAGCTGCTGGGATTGCAGCTGACACCGCCTCTTCTCTGACCCAAAGGGAACACGGGGAGTCCCTGACCAGGGCTGTCTGCCTTCCAGAAGCCACAGGAGGAGATTAGGTAAGGAAGGCAACGTGCAGAGCCTGATTACCCTGCCTGCTGCTGTACACGTCTCAGATCAAATACCATTTTGCCCTCTTCCTCCCTTTAGGAGAGGATTAATTAAGCTCTAATGACACTGATAGAAAAAATAGAAGCTACAATAAATCTTTTTTTTTTAAGAAAAGCTATTAACAAGGCCTGAGTGCAGAAGTTGTTATAACCCAGGGAATGAGCCTCATTTGAATGTGATGACTTTCATTTTCATTTTTTATTTTATGAAACCTTTTCTTACACTCCTCAATATGTCATCATCCTTGGGAATTTTCAGGTGTTAAATGAGATATGGGGGGCTCCCTTACTTTCTCTGCATTTGGCCAAAGCGTGGTGTATCCCATGAGGCAGATTAAATTAATACTTTTTTTTTACTGATTTTTTCTTCATGTGGAATGAAGTCTGACTTGCCGAGCCCTCTGGTGCAGAAACCTTAGAAGGGAGCCGATGTTTTTCTTGTTATAGAGAAACTTGAAGAGTTCGTTCCAATCAGGACATCTCAGCACACAGAGGAAATGGGATGTTTTTTTCTCTTTTTGTCGAATGGAGTCCAGCGATGCAGTCAGGGCTGAGCTGATGTGAAGGCAGGAAGGACGTTCCCTTCCAGGTAGGAGAGTGCGGTCCTCTTATCCCACAGTGGCACACGTCACTGCCCCGAGGGCAGACACTAGAGACAAGCTGTCCCAGGGGCAGCCTTGATCTGCCTCCTGGGTACTCGGTGCCACAGAGCTGCGCCTCCAACCCCGACCCCAGCCCTGTGCAGGAGGATCCCCGACACGTAGCTCTGCCACCTGCCACGGGATCAGCTCTTGAGAATTCACACCCAGATCTACTGAGTCAGAGCCTCCATGATAGAACCCTGGAATCTGTGTGCCTCCATTTCCTCCAGGGAGAGTCTGACAACTAGCAAAGCCTGTCTGATTAAACATTAAGATGAAAAACCAGGGGTTAGAGAAGAGGATAAGCTGAGATTTCCAAACGGCAGCCAAGAACGAGACAGTCACCAAGACGCTGGAGAGCCTCGTCCAGGTGGCTTCCCACGGGGGAATTTATGTGAACTCTTTATTTTTTCCTAAAATGGACATGTTTCAGATTCTATTTTAACTGTAACACATAGACACATACAGATCCCTGTTGGGGTGGGGACGGGGGCACCTGTGTCCTCAGGCTCATCTCTGGGCCTTAATTCAACCTCTATCTTCTGCTAAATTTGTTGTTTCTGGACCCTCCCCAAAGGGCATCCTCTTACTTTCTCTGCAGGTAAGTGACTGGGCACTTCTGAGAGCACCATTCTCGCAGGCGTTTGTCTATGCCCTGAGCTCTAACGATAATTTGGGGAGGAATCCATGTGTGGGGGGCAGGGATGCACTCACGGGGACGTGACAGCCCCGCTGTGAAATGTTCAGGAATTTTGCAACCAGGTTGTTAAATGTGCCCATTATTAAATATTAGATCAACAGCGTAAATAAATTATATAATAAGGCATAACTACCAGAAGCTCATTACTTCCTGATGATTCTACTCTACCTAATGATTTTTTTCCTACCTAGCCTCTTGAAGTTCCCTGTGTCCGCTGTCTCTGTGGCAGAAATGCTGTAAAATGCTGTAAAATGCTTCAGGTCTTTGCCTGACTGTAACGTAGCGATCCTGTGTTGGAAATTCAAGATCCCTCACGGTGGGAACATTTCCCTCCCAGAAACTGGCAAGTCAGAGCCTGATTGTGGTTTGGCTGATGATCTAGACCTGAACCTTCATGGAGGCTATGTTGAGTGGTGAATAACACGAAATCGATTCTTTTCCAGTATTCAAAGCCTTTACTGGCTCGGCAGAGAAATCGCCACACTGATAAGTGAGCCAAGTTCTAACCTGCGCCACCTCTGTTTCACTTTCCCCTCCTCCATTAACGTAAGTGGAGAGACCAGCCAACAGGCATGTTGGCACCGCTTGGCATCAAGTATTTAGGTGGGAGGGGCCTGGTTTTGTCACATTGTGGTTGAAATGCATCCAAAGGCCAGCTGTTGATGCAAGGAGTCTACAAAAATCAAGACGGCGTTCTCTAAGGACTGAATCAATCGGGTATAGGGTAAGAAAAAAATGCTGTATAATTTATTGTCATTGTAAAATCTGTGATACTTATCCTTTATACTAGCAAAAAAGTTTATGAGAAATGTTATGTATCTTCCCCAGACACCTAGCCATTAATCCTTTACCATCCCACCCCAAGGAAGGGGTTTCTGTCACAACGGTGTAAGCACAGTGAAGAGTAGACACACTTTAATAAATACTCATACACAAACACACACGCACACACAGGCACACTATCTCATCTCATTACAGGTGATTTTTATTTTATCAGGTGTCAAAACTAATTTCTTCCTCTATCTGCTGCAAATCTACGTAACTGCTGCAGTCCGGCTGCAGCAAAATAATCAGGGGGGTGAGGAGCAACTTGTGTAGATTGATACAGCAGGAGTGGGAGCCGTTTATTGTAGGACAACAGAGGTATTTATACATTACACACAGCTTATCTAATTAGCATAAACTAGATACATCAGTCAACCAATAAGGAATCTCCACACTTAATGGCTCGCTGGAGTTACTTCACAAACCACTCCCTCTGGCAAAATGCCAGGCGCCATCCTGACTTGTTTACAGACTCTAACACGTAACCATCTCTTTCTTTGGTGTGTTGGGCACCTCTGGGTCACCACCCAACATCCATGTCCTTTTCTCCCATAAATAGCCTCCTGATCTCTCATCCACATCCCTCTTCTGTTCCTGGTTTTTATTGCCTGGGCAGAGTGAGCCTCCTTTCCAGCCTCAAGAGTGGGCTGAAGGCAGCTGGAGTGTTCCAGCTCCTCACCAAAGTGTTGATTCAAAGTTGAACCCAAGACACACTTTGCGGAGGACATATCGGTGGAGATGTGTTCCTTTTCTTAGGACCCTGGGGGCTGTTTTAGCCATTTATTATCATAACAAGTGACCACAGAGTTGGAGAGAGAGAGAGACTACCAAAGACCGAGGATAAAGTCCCCACCAAAGGAAGCAAAGAGGGCAGACAGCAATCCGGGGCTCAGGTAAAATTATGGGCTCCACTGGGGAAACCCCACTTTGTCTAATAAGAAACCAGATCTTTCTGGGTTTTAGGCCCAAGAATGAATAAATTCTGTGTTTAAGGCCAATTTGAGTTGGATTTTCTGTCTCCTGAAACCAAAAATATCCTTAAATTTTCCCATTGTCTTGGCTCCTTACCTTTCGGGTTTCATTTTCAACTTCAAAATTTATCAAACCTTAAATAAACATGGGTGATTTTTTTTCCTTAGGAAAAATTCTCCTCAAGTGAAGAAGATAAAAAATTTTACTTCCATTAAGTGAAAGCAGTATTTCTAATATCTTAGTGTCAAGCAAAAGGAACATGCTAGAAAGTTGCGCCATATTTATTCCGTGGCTTCTTAGAACTTGCTCACGTGGAATTGTACGCTACAGGAATGTGCATACATTACCCCGAGAAGTCTGGCACTAAAGTATTAAGCCAACACCTACATTTCCGGGAGAATTTTTCTTTCAATGAATTTTCCCAAACAAGATATCTGGGTTGAATATTCACGTGTTGGCCAGAGAAGGATGTTAAGCCAGTAAGATGCAGAGTGCAGGGTTTTGAGGGAGGTGAAGGATGATCATAGCAAAATCTTGCACAGTGTTTGCCACGAGCCAGGCTCTGTGTCAAGTGACTTTCATGAATTAATCCTCATGACTCTCCTGGGAGGTGAGCATTGGCTCCCCCGGTTTACAGGGAAAGAACTGGAAACCTTGTCCAAGGTCACTCACCTAGGCTCCTGAATCTGGCTCTAACCACGGAGTTTGTATGGCTTCCCCGCTGTGTGCTTGGGAGAAAGTTGGAGAAATGGAAATATTCCTGATCCCATTCACAGGAATAGGCGAGTCCAGGTCAAGATCTGCCTTCAAATCTCTGAGATGGAGTCCCTGCTGTCATAGAAGATGCTTGAACAACAGGAGCAAAACAGAAGAGATCAGACGCAATGCATGCTTGGTGGGGGGCTGGGGGAAAGAGGTGGAATCCGAGAGGCAGCAAAGAGTGCCATGTCCACAGAGCAAGGCCCTCAACAGCCAAGGACCAGACATGGACAGGTCAGGCACTGGAGTGGGTGGTGGAAGATACTGTTCCGAGTGGAGGACACTGAGAGGTACCAATAGTTAAATTCTATGCACTATTAATGGTTTAGATCTAAAAATGTCCACCCAAGGGCTCATATGTTAGGCAATACAGCAATGTTCAGGGGTGGAAATACTGAATTATGAGCATGGATTAATCCATTTGATGGATCACTACTTTCAATGGACTCCCGAGTGCTAGCTGTAAGGCAGGTGGAGCATGGCTAGAGCAAGAAGGTCTCTGGGGGTGTGTCCCTAGAGACTATACCCTGTCCCTGGCTCCTTGCTCCCTTTTCTCCTCCCTGGATGCAGTTTTCCTCTGCCATGCCCTTTTGCCATGATGTTCTGCCTCACTCTGCCCACAGCAATGGAGACAACTGACCATGAATGAACCCCTGAAACTGTGAACCCCCCAAAAAACTTGCCGCAGTCCGGCTGCAGCAAAATAACCGGGGGGGGGGGGGGGGTGACGAACAACTTGTGTACATTGATACAGCAGGAGTGGGAGCAGTTTATTGTAGGACAGGAGGGGTATTTATACATTCCACACAGCTTATCTTAATTAACATAAACTCGATACAGCAGTCAACCAATAAGGAATCTCCACACTTAATGGCTCGCTGGAGTTACTTCACAAACCACTCCCTCTGGCAAAATGCCAGGCGCCATCCTGACTTGTTTACAAACCCTAACTTTTTTTCCCCTCTAAGTTGTTCTTATCAGGTATTTTTGTCACAGTGATGAAAAGCTGACTACCACATGCAATTAGATAAAGGGGTTCTTCACTAGATGGCCACTGTCCCATCGATGTTGTACAACACACCATGTCAGAGCTCAGTGGCGTGTGACAGGCATTTACAGCTTGTTAAGTCCAGAGGCAAATACAGGAACCTCCAGCAAAGGGGAGGGAATGAAATCCAGAATCAGATCTACTACAGGCCCTAAAGACAAAACAAACAACAACAACAACAAAAACCACCTTTGTTTGCTTTACAGTGGATCAGGGTCAGCTCTAGAGAAGGAAGCAAGGGGTGACAGTGTTCTTGGTGTTGAAGGAAAACAGAGAGGAGACCACAGAGGTGACCAGGCCTGTGAGGGAAGGTGGAGAGGAATGTGGGGGGGGGGGGGCGGTGCTTTCCCAGGCCTTGATGGACATGGCAGATGGCGGGGTGTTCCTGAGACGGTCAGCAGGAAGAATCACTCAAGATTCACCAGTCAAACAGTGCTCAGGCCAGCTGCCAACTAGTACAGGTGTGACCTCAGAGTCACAACCAGTTCCCGGGTTTCTTTCACCTCCAGAGCTTCACTTTCTTGTTGAGGACACAACACACCAGCCCAGTGGGGGTCCAGCTTGCTCTCGGAAGGCTTCTCTCTGGAGGCTGGCTGTGAGGGCCTTTGATTCACTTTTCACAGGAAGCAGGCGGAGATGCGCAGGGTGGGTTCCCTTGCTGACCTCACTCTTGCTTCTCCGAGGCCTCTCCAACCTTCCCCCTCCACCCGAGAGCGCAGCCTCGGCCACGCAGCCTCCTGTGGGACATCAGCTCCGAGAATCTGAACAGCTGCGACCTCCTGAGCTCAGTGATCGCCCCACCCACTCTGCCTCTCTGCATTTACAGCCACCAGCAGTATCCCTTGGGGGTCAGGGCTCTCTGCTGGGCTGTCACTGGACGTCGTTGGGAAGGGCTACATAAAGGCCAACATTGGGCACCTTCAAAGCAACATAAAGACCCTATGTGAGAGAATCGGTTCTCAAACCCAACCGCATGTTACAGTCACCTTAAGAGCTGTGATCGCGGTTTCCCGGGACACTCCCCAGGAAATTAATCGGGGTCCCCTGGTGGATCGGGTGCCTGGACACTGTTTTTAAGCTCCCCAGGTGCTTTGCCTATGCAGCCAGGTGTAAAGTCCCACCACTGAGACCCTCCCTCTTCATCGGCAAGCCACTGCATCCGTCTGGTGATTCCTCTTACAAATCTGCTAGAAAAATGTTCGTTGTTCGTTTTTGTGTTTGGTTTTGAAGGGTGACCATTTTCTGTGGACCTGCATGTCACTTTTCTTTGCTCCGTCCCTGTCTCCAGCCAAGGACCAGGTGGAGGCATATTTCAATCGTAGAGAAGTTCAAGTTTCCCTCTGAAAGTTGGGTGAGTTTAGTCCATGAAATAAACCGATCATCCACAGATCAGCAGAGGGGGAGACGCACGCATCTGTTGATGGTGTTCAGAAACATGAGATCCACACTGGGAGGCACAGACAGGGCCTGTGGCTGCAGCCGGAAGAGCACCATCCCAGCTATGGAAGGAAGCAGGCCCCAGTCCCCGGAGGAAGGCGGGATGCCTGGGGTGGGAGGGAGGAAGATGTCAAGGTGGTCCTGTCACCAGACAGAGCCACACGGGTAAGAGCCTGCAGAATATGGGACGTCCCCTGATGGCCTCGGGATGCACCTGGATGAGGGGGCTTGGGAGGAAGCCGCTCTGCCGCCTCTGTTTACTTCTACTACAGATACGGTCCCCCCAGTCCCCGCAAAAGGACAGCTTTCCAGAGCTGTCCCTGCCTCCGCAGCCCCTCTGCACGGCCACCTGGACGGAGTGCATTCTGGGGTGGCCAACTTGGATCTCCCCACAACCATGACATCACTAACAGTTACCAGAGGGACAAGGAGGATGACCAAGTGTCAGGACACTGTGGCCACCAGCCCTGCTCAGACAGGGGATTCTGTGAGCTGTTCTTTGTGTTTTCAGGAATTGGTGCATTTTTTTTAACATACCTGGAGTTTTGTTTTGTTTTTACTTTTGTTTAGAATCGGGGAGATCGAGGGTCAGGTAGGTCACTGGATCAAGTGGCAGTGGAGAGGAAGGACTCCGCTGCTCCGCGTCTGCCACCTCCCAGCCTGTCACCTGGGCCCCCGCTAGGGTGTGCTGAAAGCCTCCAGATCTCCTGTCTTGGGGGCTCTGTGGGTTCTGAGCATTTACAGGTATCTTAGGGCAGGTGACAAAATGTAAACCGAGTCCTCTAATCTGAGGACCAGGAGCATCCCCGGTCACAAATGTTCCCGTGTGTCTCATGGTGAGACTGAGGGCCACGATTAAGGGATTTTCCAAGCATCCCTCGGGGAGGAGGGATGGAGTGAGATTTGAACCCTGATCTTCCAGACCAAAAATGCTTTGCTGACTCCAAGATAGAAACACAGGGTAGTTTTGGGAACTGGCAACAGGACCTTAGTAGGGTTTTCACCACAGACATGTTTTATCTTTAACTAGTCCCTCTCTGACATTGGTTCCTCTGGACCCGAACAGACATGTTGGGAGCTCCCTCCGAGTTATTCCTAAGGCATCAGCGAACCCTGCGCCTTCTTCCTACAGGGACCACCCACTGCTGTGGCAGGTTATGGGAACACGGAGCTCCGAGGAATGGAAAGGCTTCTTGCCAAAGAGGCTCCCGGCCTGAGAACTGGAAATCAAAACAGAGGCATCCAACGTGGAGCGCACCAAGCCCTTCTCCCCCAGGCTGCCTGCAAATCACCCGACAACCGAGAACGAAGATGCTGTGCTCACTTCCTGCCGGGAAGGAACTCCCGATGGCCAGCAGTCCCCCTGGACGTCCAGAAGGGAGGATTTATTTTCCAAGTTGACCTCAACTTGCAAATCCTCTCGGGAGGGCAGGGAGCCATCTGGACCCTGTTTGCTGCTGCCCTGGTTTCTCTCCCAGGCTCTGAGTTGGCGTAGTCCTAGTTTTACTTTTCAGTTTCCCTCTAGGTCTCCCAAATGCAGCCTTGGCTCACTCTCCTCTATTATAAACCTGATTTTTGCCATAATCAGGGGTTAATTAGCTAGACGTCCGCGGATTCCGTTGCGACGCCCCATCAGCGAACTTGACCCCGTGCCAGGGAAGCCGGTGGGCACGCCAGCCATGTGGAAACGTGGCTCTCGGCCATGGACATGTTTTCAGTATATTATCCTAAATTTCTTATTACTTTTCTGAAGCACAGAGAGCAGTGTGGGAGCGAGGCAGTACTCCAGATGGGAAGGCAGGCGGAGAGGAAGCAGCCTTTCTGTGATGAAGCCAATGGCTTCTCCGCTGATTTACCTGCGAGATCATTCTGCATTATCTATTATTGGAATGGAGTGTCAAAATATTTCTTTTTCTCAAACATGTTAGAGGTTGCGAAACTCATTCCATTGAAAATGCCTGGCTCTGATTTCCCGACTAAGGAAATAACCGTCTCTAAAGTGTCTTCGATGTCAGGGAGCCAATAACGTTTGGCTGCGATGACGTTTATTTGGCCTAATGGGCTCCTTCCTGAGACTTTAATGTCTTTTCTCCCTGACAGGGTTACAGTGGAATGGAAACTGACACACTGCCACCCGCGGGCCCCTTTCTTCTCCTTAGATTATGTGAAAAATGAGTCCAATTGTGACATTCGTGTTATGATCACTCGCCAAACATCAAGCGAATGTCTCTTTGTGGAAGCTGCTATCTGCCCAGCACCCTGTTTTCTCTGGGCCACAGAACGGCTTCCCACACCCATGAACCTGGGCACCCCTGTTCTGTTCCAGACGTCTCAAGTTCCCCCCTTGTTTGCCCTCCGGGAATCAGCTCGGGGTCCTTCCCCTTTTAATAAGGCCCCCACATCAATCCACATGGGAACAAGAATCATACAGTCGTGACTCAGAGACTCAACAGACCTTTAACTACGGCTGGTCCCTGTGGCCGTGTAAAGACGTGTGAGTCATCGTTCCCCCACTTCAGGGTGGATAATCTAACGTGGAGGTGCATTCACATTCAGGGTGATATCGGAAATCCCTGGCCAAAGGAAGGACATGAACACCCACGAATCAGAACAGATTGTGGCTTCAGGACCAGAGGACACCCTGATCTGGTCCGCTCTTTCATTGCTGTGACCAGAAGACCTAGCAAAAACGACTTAGAGGAGGACACGTTTATTTTGGCTCAAGGTTTCAGAGGTTCAGTCCATGGTGGGCTGACTCCGTAACTCTGGGCCCAGCCCCGGCAGAACGTCATGGCAGGAGCTGATGGGAGAGGAAAGCAGCTCAGGACCTGGTGGCCAGGAGGCAGAGAGAGAGGACTCCTCACCAAGGACAGAAGGTAAACCTGAGCGGCACACCTGGCAGCCCTCCTCCTCCCGCCAAGCCCCACCCGCCACAGTCGCCACCTCGTTAGTCCATATCAGCTGATTAACCCATCAATTAAGTTAAAGGCCTCATAATTTAATAATTTTATCTCTGAAAATTATCTTATTGCCTCACACATAATTTTTTGGGGAAGATACCTCACATCTAAACCATAAAGACCCTAAAAATTCAATGAGTTGGGCAATCGCCCTCTATTTGCTCGATCATGGGAAGTCTTGAGTGGCCCAGGCAGCACATTAATAGATAAGAGGAGGTGAAGTGTATCCATCAGAAGGGAGGTATCTTGATATTAAACCAGTTTAGATGACCGTGTGAATGCTCACCAATTGAACAACATCTTTGCAGTGTCCAAACTAAATAGCATCAGAAACCACCTGTGGCACTTGATGAAACAAAAATCAGATTCTAGGTCCAACATTCAGGTTCTGCTCCTATCATTCCAAGGTGTATCTGGGAATTTGTATTTTAACAGAAGTCTCAAGTGAGCACGACAGGGCCTGCTGGTAGACCTAGATTTACAAAGAACTGCGAACATGGTGGTCAAGAGGGCAGGCCTTGGGATCAGGCAGCTCTGGGTCAGAATAATGTTGCTAATGACGGTGGCTGTAAGAATGATATGAGAAAATGTCTCTGAAATGCTTAGTCCAGACCTGGCCCAGAGAAAGTGCCAAGTCTATTCCTGCCTACTCCCCTCCCTACTCCCGCTTTCAACCAAAGTGGAAGAACCCTCAAGTGGACCCCCTAAGGAGCGTTAGGGGAGGAAGACCCCTGAGCTCACCCCAGGTCAATCCAGTGAATATGTCTTAGTATGAGAATCTACATTTTCAACAGGCTCCCTACATCTATTTTATATTGACTAATTTATATTGACGAACAAATACACTGCTCTAGTTGGAGAAGGAATAAAGATCAGGTTTGCATCCCAAGGGTGGGTGGCTACCGGCTCTGTCTACATACATGCCTGAGGCCAGCATGGATGACGTAGTCCCAGGAGGACAGGGGCTCAGGCACCAAGTCTGCCCATCAGTACGCTCCCTGCATCCATGTCTTTCTAGAATTTCATTCCAATATGGAGATAAACCCCCTCCCTCCCAATGCCTTGTGAAGAAGAGATGGGCTAATGGGTATGCGGTGCCTGTGCCTCAGAAAGCGTTTTAATTAATGACAAAAATCAATAGTGCCATTTGTTAGGTGGGAGGCTTCAACTCATTTCTGTCTTCATATTTTACTAACATTTTATTTTATCACTCTTTTCCAAGATTATCAAAGTTCTGTAATAGCTTTGGAAAATAAAGAAAAGCATAAAATGCTTTAAAAAAACACTTACTTCCCTAGGCACCATGAGCATACCTACAAGGGGCTCTCGTGTTACATGAAGAAGGCCCACCCGCCCTTCCGCATGCCGGAGCAGCCCTGAAGGAGAGAAACAGATGGCAGTGGGCACAGGTGTGCACTCTGCTGGGGACTCCAAGGCCTGAAGTGTGACTTTGGCCGACCTATTTAACTTCCCTTTGCCTCAGTTTCCTGATGGGTAACCTGGGGCTAAAGCAATTCCCCACTTGCTGAGGTTCTCTGAAGGATTAAATAAAATAAAAGCTCTTAGCCTGCCCCAGGAAACAATGGGACACTACGCAAATCATAAAGTGTTTTGATCAAGTAAGGAAAATCAGATCAGAAAACGCCATGCTCATGGTCCACAAGGACTGTCCACCCTGGGAATGATGACAGTTGTAGCTCACATTATTGAGCTTTTATGGTGGGCAGGTATCATCCTAAGTGCTGCCTCTGTAGACATGAAGGAGATTTCCATTCCATTCCATTCAGTTTTCCTTCCCCACCTCAAAAGCTCACCTGTCATAGACACAGATCCCAGCTCAAGGCATACCACTGCAACCCAGATGTGCACACCTGGCAGTATGTTCAGTCCCTGCTGTCGCCTCGGAAGAGTGGTGTTTGTGACGCCAGCTTCTGATTGTTTGCTGCGTGACTAATTTTAAATATTTGTTTAATATGCAAATGATACCTCCCAGTGACAGCTTAGGGAGAACTGCAGATGTCTCTCCCTCAAAATGACACAGCCCCGCTGCTGTTCCCAGTCAGTTGCTGACACTGAATGACTTCAATTCAGAGCTGAGATAGACCCGATTTCATTACAAATGCTTCAAGCAAGGCCACTGCTAACACACACAGTACCTGTTGGATAATTAGAAAATGGTGCTCCCTTGGGACTGATAAATTAGAAGAAAGTTCCACACCCCCTTCCATCTCCTAGCAGAAAATCAGGAAAACCTATTCCCACTTCAGCAGCTCATTTAGGGTAAAGTATGCTTTTGCCTATTCCCCGTACCAAGCTTGGATGGCAGAGGACTGACTACATTTTGTCTCCTACTTAACTTCTTGGCCAGATATCTCTGCGCAGTGCCCACCTTATAAGAAACCCTATATGGCAGCCCTGATCTAGACCTTCTGGGTTTTTACATTTCAGTTTCCTGGTGTAAGAACCCTGTTTGATCAGGTAAAAGCTGTGATCCACTTTATGTAGGGAAAGGACCTCTGTGGAAGGAGATGTCTCCCTTGGTGGAGGCTTTATTTGGTCAGCAGAAATTGGTGGGAAGGAGGAGGAGGATGGTTGAACTGAGACAAGGGGAGGGAGATAAGAAAGGACAGAAGATGGTGCCCAGGGGGAAATGGGAACAGTGTCAAGTTCCCAAAGGTAAGGCGGCTGGAGGGCTTTGTTTATAGGAGCAACTATGTTTAATACTTCAGTCTGGGTTTGGAGGGGTTGCCACAGAAGCCTCCTCTGCTGCCCGCAGGTCATACCAACAGTTCGAAAAACACAACTTCGTTTCAGGGGAAATCTGGGAAGTGAGAAGATTGACACTGTACCCTTGTGACTAGTGGTTACAGG
This sequence comes from Marmota flaviventris, assembly GCF_047511675.1. NCBI lineage: Eukaryota > Metazoa > Chordata > Mammalia > Rodentia > Sciuridae > Marmota > Marmota flaviventris. Next base: position 12,173,014 of record NC_092516.1, on the reverse strand, counting down.
ACAGTCAAGTCCCCCATTTGATCCAATTCCATGACACACAGCGTAACCAGAGAAGCCTAAGAGCTGATCACTACTATGCTTCTGAGTGTCCTGGAGGGATGGGAGGGGCTCTCTGAGCACATTCAGGGTGGAGGTTAAGCCATTCTTATTTGAATTTCGAAGAACAAGTGAACCTCAGTGGACATCAAGGTTATACCGGTGACTGATAATCATGGAACTTTGGCTGCCCTCTATTTCCCAATGAATTATGAGTAACAATTATAGGTTGTAGCTCCCACGTGTCTATTCAGTCCCATACACCAGGGATTGAATATACAGGATCTCAAACTTTGAAACAAATGAGCCAAGCTCGTGTGGACGCCCACATTCTAAAGTTAATGGCCTTGAAGTTCAGACAGGTGAGAAGCATGAGTCAATTCACAGAGGGGGTGACCGAGCTAACATGGGAGCCCCCGTCTGTCCTTTCAGGGTCTTAGGGGAGTTCAGACTCTCATTTCCAACTGCTTTAGAAGAAGAGCAAGGTCCTGGGGCAGAATGTGGGATAGGCTTGGAGTTGGAAGCCCACATGCATGGGTGACTTCCCACTAGCAGAATAAAATGTTGCTAATCTTGGAGGCAGGCCAGGCTAAACTGAGTGAGAATCTAAAGTTCAGTGCGGTTCTTGAAAGGAAGGTGTGAATTTAGGATGGCTGGGACAGCTGACAGCCGAGGCCCTGTTGGTGTGAGTTTTGAGGAGAGTTAGGGGACTGGGTTTTCAGAGGGAGGTGGAAACCCAGAAGGGAGAGGCCTTCCTGCAGCAGGGGTGAGGCGCTGTACAGTCGTGATCTCTGCCCTGCCCACGCTCCTGTAACCCCAGAGGTGCACGGTCTGGCATCTGGAGAGAGCAACTGCCTTCACTTATGTGATGAGTGCACAACGTATGCAGTAGGTGCCTAATTACCCCGCGGCACTGCGAGGGTGGTGCTCATCACTAGGCAGGTGGCCATCATCCTGGTTCCTGGTCCTGCCCGGGGTCAACACTGCCCTCTGCTCATGAGAGCTGAACCTCAGGGCTTCTCAATCGCGTTGCAGTGTGGTGAGGCTCAAGATGAGAGCCAGGGGAGCACCCTGTGCAGTCAGGCTACACCCAGGGAGGAGAAAGACCCTCTTTTCTGTGTTCCAGGCACCTGAGGTCGAGGTGAGGACCCATTTCCATACGGACAAACAAAATTCTGACAATGCTTTCAAATGTCCCCATCCCTCGGGGATGGCCTCACCCTCATGGAGAACCACTTGCTCCAAAGCAAACATCACTCACAAGGGACAAAATATGAGCCCCAAAGGCATGTCCCAGTGACCTGCCTCCTCCAGCCGCACCCCACCTGTCCTCAGGTATGCCTAGTAGTCCCCCGACAGTGGATTAATGCATCGATTCCATTAAGGCTCTCATTTCCAGTCACGTCACCTCTGAACTTTGTTGCATCGTCTCACACATAAGCTTTTGGAGGCCACCTCGTGTCTAAACTGAAGCATTCTCCATCTGCAAGACTAAGCTACCTGTTATTTATATTCCAGGAAGGTCAAGATCCTTCCAGAGAAAACTAATGAGATTTCTTTTCCAGAGGCCAGATGAGCCCTTCAGCAGGTCCTGGGAGAGACAGAGCCTTTGAGATCTGTGTTGAAAGGCAGTGTTGGACCAGAACAGTGTGCAGAGTTCCCCAAAGGCCAAGAAGGAGCTGAGTGGAAGGGCTGAGCTCTCTCTGACCCCGAGTCAGGGAAATTCGAGAATAGCAGAGACCTTCCTCCAGGTGCTGCTAAAGGGGCTGGCCTGCCTGGCCCTCACCTTCAGCCCAAAGGTGTAGAAATTTCACTTCATATCATCCAGTGGGACTAGAACCAAATGGGATTGACAAATTGATCCATGGTCACTACTAATAATAAATGCTTATATAGCTGTGCCTTGTCTCAATCACTGTTCTGAGTAGTTGATGTACATTTGTATTTCAATTAAGCTTTCTAATTTTAGATAATTAAAGAGTCATATGAAGTTGCAAGAAATAATAGAGAAATCCCCTATGCCCTTTATCCAGTTTCCCCCCAATGATAATATATTGCAAAACTCTTAACACAGCATCACAACCAGGAAACACATTAATACCATCGAGATTCATAACATGCCCATCAACACAAGGATCTCTGCATAACCATGCCCGCTTCTCTCCACGCCCAGCTCCTCACTACCACTAATATATTCCCATTTCTATAATCTGTCCATTTCAAGAATGTTATTTAAGTGGAATCCCACTGCATGCAACCTTTTTTCACTCAGCCTAGTTCTCTAGAGGTAGTTGATATTTAGTGTTTGAGGAAATTGCTAGACTGGTTTTTTTTTGGGGGGTGGCTATAGCGTTAATGATCCTATCATTGGTGTATGAGTAATCCACTTTCTCTGCATCCTCACCAGACTAGCTTGTGTCTGCCATATTGGACAGACTCAGTATGTCATCCTTGGTCTTAAGCAATGAGCTTTCTAGGTAACCCTCATGGGAATGTTTCTAGATGGAGAAGAGATGGATCCATTGGTGAACCTCATTTTAGAATGGATGTGCTTGCCAAATTAGCAAGGCAGAGAAAATTCAGACAGAACAGATCCCAGGACAGATGCGTTTTGATGGGGAGGGAAGGCAAGATTCAGACGAGCTTAGCTTGTTTTTCAGGACTATCTTCAGAGTGCTGCCAAGAGAACTCTGGGTCTCCATGGTAAGGTAAAAAAAGAACAGTGAGAAGCCAAAAGCAAACTTCAGGAACTCTGAAAATGCACTTACAAACTCAGGGGTCAGCTCCCTGCAGTCCACGCAATCCTGCTGTTTGCAGACGTCTTGCAATCAATAGCAAAGTAAATATGGAACTTCATTACCCAAATACTCCACTGCTCATCAACCAGGACTCAGTCTCTCAGGTGCCCAGGGCTGTTCCAAGCCCATCACCCCCTCCACCCTGTGTTCAGCCTCATCTTTACCCTTTCTCTTCAGCACCATCATCTCCATGGGCAGCAGAACTTGGTCCCTGCAGGGTGGCTCCGTTTTCCATCAGTTCACCTCCTCCATTCACCCAGAAAAGCCTCTGACCTCAAACTGTTTTCCCAACTCAACCCTAAACCTTTGGTTCAGCATTAATATTATGGCAAAGAGTGATAATGCTAAACAAGAGCTCTCCCTCCGCAAGAAGACACGAGGGGTAGGTGTGGTACGATTCCAGAAGAAAAAGAAAAGCCATAAAATGCTTCCCTTTGAGGATATTAAGTTTACAGCTATTGTGTCCAAGGGATTATAAACAAACCTGACGGTGTGTTAATCACTTTATCATACACAATCCCTAGAACATTCTAAGAAGGTACTTGCTATTTTTATCCCCTCTGAAAAAGAAAGCAGTGTATTTGAGAGATTAAGGTCATGAATTGATAAGAAAGAGAAGCCAGGATTCCAACCTGGGCAGTCTGATCTCAAGCCCCTTGCCCTGTCCATGATATGTCCCCGAGGAAAAAATGCACTCACCCCAGCTCAGACATGGAGGTGAGCCTCCTGTAGCCAGTGCCTAAGTGCAGTAGAGAAAGGCAAGGAATGCCCTTCCAACATGGCCTGCAGTATGTGGAACACTGGGGTTGGCTCCGGATTCCATGAGCCTTGTTAGATGCCCTCAGGTTCCCGTGCTTGTATTGGGTACCAACCTGGGGAAGTTCCACCTTACACAGCATGACACCTGATATCTACAGAAGACCCCTGACATGACAAGAGTTTGACATATAATTTTTCGACTTTATCTTGCTGTAAAAGTGATATTCGGTAGAAAAATGTGCTTGAAAGTATGATCTTTTCCAGTCTAGCAACATGAGATATAACACTTTTCCCTGGTGCTGAGCAGTAGGAGTGAGTTGTAATTCCCCATCAGCTCTGCACTCACGAGGGAGAGCAGGTGATAGGACACCTGGCGCTATTGCCAACCTGGGATGTTGAGTAGGTTTTGTATCAAAGGCAGTTTGACCTGCAGTACCTTCCTAAGTCAAGGAGCACCTGTGGCGGAAAGAAAGGGGAATAAGTCCTATTCTGAGTGCAGAGTATGATAATATTTCTACAAAATATAGCACATAAAAGGTCATTTAGGATTCCATTTTGGGTCAGATGGAAGACCAACTTTCCAAGCTGAAAGTTGGTATAGGCTCCCGTGCCCAGAGTCTGCAAGAAGTCTTCAGCACTGAGCAAAGTGGGAAGAAAAACACCTCCTCTGAAAACCCCTGTGATTTCAAAGGGGTTACATCCCAAACTGACCCACCAGAGTCTGGAGGACTCCAAGCCATGAATTAGAGTAGCCCATTTGCATATTGTGCACCCAGGTGTCCAGAGGAAGCCAGTGAAATGCTCCCAGGAAGAAGGTGACTTCCTCCAGCCTCAGGGACTAGCGGAGATCCACTTCTGAGGAAAATGAGCAGCACACGTGTGTAAATGTCTAGACACACAAGGAAAGAAGGCCGTGGGCAAAACATAAGAGAAACAGACTAACAATCCTGGGAGGTTCTTGGAAGATGGAAGCTGGGGAAACTACATTCTTGGACCAATGCAGAGCTAGATAGGAAAATAAAAACGTGGATGACATTAAAATAAAATAAAATAAAATAAAAATACCTCCCATGCCCCAAAATATAACAGGGCGGGACAAATCACCAACAGATGAGAGATCCACGTTGTATCTGATGAGCTGGGGGAAGGAGAAGAGGAAATGGTGGGGACAGTGTCTGATGGACTTCAGAAAAAGGGAACCCAAGAGAACCAGCTAGAAAGGACAAAGGAACAGGGCTAAGGAAATAAAAATGCAAAAATAAGAAAAAGTTAAAAAGCCAAAAAGAAACAAAGAACACAGATAATTTTGCACCCGTGTTTACAGCATTCTGTTCACAACAGGGAAGCGACCCCAGTGACCACTCAGACGTGAGCAGATAAAGAGAATGAGTGTGTGCCCACAGTGGAACTTTACTCAGCCTTAAAAGCAAAGAAATTGTGACACACGCGACAACCTGGATGGAACGTGAGGGCATTCTGCTCAATGAAGTCCGCTGGCCACTGAGGGACGAGGTCGTATCATTCCACCCATATGATAAGGTACCTGGAGCGTTCCAATTCGTAGGGAGAGAAAGCAGCACAGAGGTGCGGGGCCGGGGGAGCAGGGGGTGAGGACTTGCTGTTATGTGTGCAGAGTCTCCGTTTTGCAAGGTGACAGATGTTCTGGCGATGGATGATGGCGATGGCTGAACAATAGTCTGGACGTACTTGACGCCATGCAACTCTGCACTTTAAAACAGTCAAATGGTCATTTATGTCACGTATGGTTCAGCACAATTTCAAAAAAAAAAAACTTTGAGAAAAGAAATGCAGAAAGAAGATTGAGAGAGTGAAACCGGGCCCAGAATACTGAACGCACAGGCAGCAGGAATTTCTGAAGATGAAGATTAAAGCAGGGAACAGGAAAAAAGCTGATTGTTATGTCAGCTCTTGTGCTCCTGTGACAAAGGGCCCGACAAGCTCGATTTTAGAGGAGGAAAAGTTTATCTGGGGCTCAAGGGCTCTGAGATCTCAGTCCATAGATGGCCCACTCCATCGCGCTGGGCTTGAGGTGAGGTGGAACTTAATGGCAGAAGGGCTTGGAGGAAGAAAGTGGCTGAGGGTGTGACCATTAGGAAGGGGACAGGGGAGAGAGGGAGACAGACAGACAGACACACACACACACAACTCCACTCGCCAGGACAAAATATATACCCAAGGGTGCACCCCATGACCCTCCTCCTCCTGCCACACCCCCTGCCCACAGTTACCACCCAGTTAAGTTCTCAGAGGACTCAGCACTGATTGGGTTGAGGCTCCCATAACCCAATTACTTCACCTCTAACCTCCTTGCATTGTCTCACACATGAGCTTTTGGGGGACACCTCATGTCTAGACCATAACACTAATGAACTCACGTATCCATTAAAAATAAATTTAAGTAAATACGTACAATAGGAATAAAGCAAAGAAGGTACCCTAAAACATTTCTGAGATTAAAAGACCATTAGAAAGCTCATGGTGGAAGGGTGCAGGGTCTGTAGGAGGTGGGCAGCATCAAGGCAGGTTTGGGGGCAACAGGGGACTTGAACAATCCCAGCAACAAGCAAAAAGGAGCATGAGCATGGAGAGAAGGAAAACTAGACTATTAGCTGGCATTGAAAGCCGTGCTTCGTGCCAGAAGAGGAGGGAGTCATATATTTAAGGTACTCAAGGAGAGAGGGGCGATACCGAGATTTTATACCCAGCAAAAACCTGATTTTCGAGTCCAAAGGGCACAGACACATTAATTGAAGCACAAGAACTCAAGAAATATGTCCCCCATAGCCTTCCAGAGCCTTCCGTGGTGGAATGAGGTTCGGACAACCGGAAAAGCTAATGTGTCAATGTCACATGACTACGAATGAGCATTAAATAAATAGCTACTGACAATCAAGACAAAATGGGGACAGGCAGGGGGATACAATATTAGGCAAGGGCTGTGTGCTCTGGCAATGCATGGATGGCACAAATATTGAGAATCAGGGTCTTTGAAAATCTGTATGATTTCATAGATGTGTATGCCTCAAATGGGTGACTTTTGCTGTATGTCAATTTATCTTGATTAACTTAAAACAAAGAAGAAGAAGGGGAACAGTGTATGCCAAAACTTCTTAGATGTCTTCAGTAATAATAATGGAGGTGATGTTTTTATAATTCAGAGACTATTGTGTGTTTAAAATTGACTACAACAAGTGAGAAATTATGGTATGGTCTAATTGTACCATCCCCGAAAGCCTTGAAAACCAGGTTTCTTGGAATGGAAGAGAAGACATATTGACACAGAGAGACAAGCTTAAGTGAAAATTCGTAAGTCTTGTCTTAGGATTAGAAATACCAACAGGAGCCAGGTGCAGTGCTGCACACCTGTAATCCCAGTGGCTCAGGAGGCTGAGGCAGGAGGATCGCCATTTCAAGGCCAGCCTCAGCAACTCAGAGAGTCCCTGTCTCTAATAAAAAAGGCCTAGGAATGTGGCTCAGTGTTAAGTGCATCTGGGATCAATCCCTGGTACCAGAAGTCAAAACAAAATGAAATAAACAAAAGAATAACTATCAATGTGAATCTGTGAGATATTTTATTATATTGCCTTATTATTTATTTCCTGTTATATTGAAAACTGGTAAAAGGAACAAAGCTAGCATTTATTTTTTTTACTTTCTAAAGAAGATTTTAGAATTTTCTGATCTAAAGTTAGGATTTTAGGATTAATAATGCACATAGGAGATAAAAGAACATCCCGCTTTATCAAAGCATTCTGACCAATCAATGAAGAACAAATAAATAGCAGGGCAGCACTGTTGTGAGGCTGAAGAGCAGCCTGCTAGGTCTCCCACATCTCAGCCCCAGATCTGGGGGTGCTGAACCCGCACAAAGCCTGGGCTTCGATCCCCAGCACTGCAGGAAAAAAAAAAGGAGGAGAAGGAGAGGGAGGAGGGGAGGAGGAGGGGGAGGAAGAGGAGAGGGAGGGGGAGGGGAGGAGGAAGAGGAGGAGAAGGAGGAAGAGGAGGGAGAGGAGGAGAAGGAGGAAGAGGAGGGAGAGGAGGAGAAGGAGGAGGGAGAGGAGAAAGAATAAGAAGAGGAAAGAGAATTTCCAGATGAGGAGTTAAACTGGCTTTTCTAGGTGGGTTGGATATAATTTATAAATTCAGGGCCTTTTTAGGAAGGAGGCAGGGAGTCACAAGACAGAAGATGGATTCATAATGGAAGCAGCTTTGAAGATGCTGAGCTGCTGCCTTGGAAGAAGGGCCGAGCCAAGGGCCAGCTCCAGCCACTACAAAAGGCAGAATAACGACTCTTCCCCTGGAGACCCAGGAGAGCACGCATGTGCTGCAGAAGCTCTTGGCGTCTACAGAGCTGCATGAGAGTGAATTTACGTGGTCTTAAACTACTAGGTTTGCAGCAATTTGTTATCAGCGGCCACTGGGAAAGAATATGATCAACACCTTGCAGGAACCAATAAATAGAAACATCCCTTGAGCATCAACCGCTGCTGAAGTGACAGAAAGGGAGCGAGCCACACGCCCTGAGCCCTCCTCAGCTTGGCAAACCCCACCCACACGGCATCCCCCCACCAGCCCTTGAATGGGATCCGTCCAGGGCTTTGGAGTAGCTGCCAGTTTATAGGAAAAACATGGGACAGCTGAACATGGACGGCACCAAAGGTCAGCAGTCCTACCACCTGGACTGCGGGAGACTGCTCAGGCCAGAGAGCTTGGGCTCTGCCTCAAATAAACTATAAGGGAATGGAAGGGTGGAGGAGGAGACTGCAGAGGGAGAGAGACTTCAAAAATGCATCAGACTTGTACATTTGGGCAAAAACAATCTCTAGTGTCTAGAATCTGTATTTGGTGATAAACTATGAAAAAATAACTCAAGGACACAATGACTGAAGAATAAGATGGTATTTGAGGATTGTTGAGGGGGTATGGGGTATGGGAACGTGGAGGGGTTGGTGGGGTGGGTGGCAAGGCTTTTCTTCTTGATGGGAGTGGTGCTCACCTTATTAAAAAAATCCAGGGTGCCATACAGTTGGTTTCTGGGGTTTTCTGTATCTGTGTTTTGTTTTAGGACTATGATTGTTATGTTGGTTGAAATAATCTCACAACAGTCCTCATGAAACAGGAAGCTACTTCAATAGATCAAGAGCAATCAAAAAGTCTATCATAAAAATATAACTGGCTTAAAAGCTCATTGGACAGTTTAACTGTAGATGAGACACAAACGAAGAAGAATTGGGGGCCTGGGACAGGTCAAAAGGGATGACGAGGGGCAGGTAAGAAATGCATGAAGAGACAGAGAAGGTATGACCCAAATCGGGAGTCAAGGAAGGGGAACAGAAAGAAAGGAGAAGAGCTAAAAAAAATAAGGACATAATGAGAATTTCTCAGAACTATAAAAGAGGGCAAACACCGATTCAAGAAGTCCAATAAATGCCCACTCGGACAAAAGCCAAAATAAACAAGTAACAAAACCCTCACCTAGACACGTCTTCAAGGAGGTTGGAAAATAAAACATTACCTCCCAGGGATTTACAGGCAGAGCTAAGCGGGCTTCAACACAGAGCCCCCGGGGGGATTAGCCCCCAGAATGTGAAGAGGACGGGGGAGCTGTGAAGGGGAAAGACTTCAGACTTGAACTTGATTTCTTCAGCTCTTTACCGCCATCCTATCTCCTTCTTTTAGTTGGAAAAGAAGGAGAACAGAGAGAAGGAAGGGGGAGAGAGCCACTGGGTAGGAAGAGATGGAGGGAGGGAGGGAGGGAGGGAGGAAGAGGAACTCGCCCAGAACAAGAACAACTTGTGTGCACCAACTCTCTCGTCTCCATGCTTCTAACCTGTGATTCCCAGCTTCATGGAAGGAAGGAGCCCAGCTCAACTCAGAGCCGTCTCGGTGGCTGGTGCTGGTGGAAGTGGACCTCCCAGATCAGGTACAGTCACTGAGAGAAGCTACTGCTCCTACCGTGGCCGCAGGCCCTGGGCAAACAACTTCCCTTCAAAAACAAATTCTTTGACAGTGGACCAAGCAGGAGACCTAATCTAAATAACAGGTGTCCGGGTTAAAGTCTTGAAGTCCTGGCCCATTCAGACAGGCCACCCTCCACAGTCTAACCAAAGGTACAAAGGACGTTCTGTTCCAGGGCGGAAGCTGGCCACAAAGCTGGGGCAGCCGCGGAGGCCCCTGAAATCACCAGACCCAGGTCTTCACTGGGTCTGGTGATTTCAGACATGTCCATCAGGTACTAGGCATGAGTTTATTGAAGGGATAGAAAGAGGGAAGAGGGGACACTCAATGGAGAGAGTGGGTCCTCTCAGAGAGGAGAAGGATGGCACACACTTCCTGCCCTCCAGTCTTATTGGGGGTCCCAGGGAAGTTTCCAGAAGGTCACGCCCAAGTCCACTTGTTGACTTTTGACAACTGCATGGACCATCCACAGAGGACAGTGTGACACTCACAGCGTTAGAGTCAAGGAAATTGATCGCCCTATTTTGCCTCAATTTCCTGCCCACTTAATTGGTTTATTTCTCTTGGAGTAGCCCCCAGCAAGCTTTCTTTGTGAGGGTCTTGATATGTCGGTTGGCAGGGTGATTTTGGGTGGTGACAGTTTCCGTGATAACAGAGGGTCCAGGACACTGGCAGGGTGTGTTCTGATCTTGAAACTAAAGTTTTTCTTAAAGGGATGCAATTATGACTGGGGGGAGGTTGTGACACGCCAAGCCCCCATCTTTCAGATAAGGGGCCGTCAGGTAAGGCTCCCTGGGACTCACAGTTGCCCTTCATCGTCCTTTTCCGCCCACTCATTCATGGCTGACTGGCTACCTGACGATTTCATTGGCAATTTTGTTCACAGGTTCACGGACACTGTGCACCTTCCAATAGAAAGGCAATAACCCCTGTTCTAGAGATTACAAAAGTTTACCAAACACAGCTGTTTTGGTAACAGAATGCAACTTGAACAGTTAACCAGTTCTGCAATCAGGAAACACAAACATATACAACTTCCTTTACCTGTTATCCAAGGGAGTGGAAAAGAGAAGAGTGATTGTATTTGTCAGCTATTTGTTCCTGTGACAAAATACCTGAGAAAAACAACTTAAAGGAGGAAACACTTATCGTGACTCACAATTTCAGAGGTTTAGATCTCTGGTTGGCTGGCTCCATTGCTTCGGCCTTGAAGTGAGGCAGAGATTGTGGTGGGAGGGTGTGGCAGAAGAAAGCCTCAGCTCAAGACAGCCAGGAAGCAGAGATCCAGGAGGAAAAAAGAGGGAGGGAGAGGGGGATGAGGGAGAAGTCCCCAAGGTCATGCTCCCTTCAACTAAGTCCCCTTTCCTGGTTTCCACTACCTCCCAATAGTCCATTCAAATTGTGAATCCCTCAATGGATTAATCCACTGATGAGGTCAGAGCCCTCATACTGCAACCCCTTCTCAGAAGTCCCACCTCTGAACATTGCTGCACTGGGGACCCTTGAGCCTTTGAGGAGATTCTGGATCCAAGCCATAATAGGGAAACTCGTCATGGTCCCCCCCCAACCCCATGCAGACATACAATTCCTTGGGTTCATTCCACCTGGGTTGCCCTTTGCATTACTAGCACCAGAACTCAGCAGTGTAGAGAAGATCACTGGGCACCCAGTAATGGCTGAGTTCAGGAGGACAGCTGCCTGCTAGTGGTCACACTTGTGAAGAACGACGGTCTATGGTCTATTCATATATTTAACATTTTGGACCTTTCCTGCCAGCTAACACTCAGACCCCCAGAACCGCCATTTGCTACTCTTTTCAAATCATTGACAAAAAAGACTGGTCTAGTCTCACTTTATGTTTATGATCACTCTCTTTAAGGGCTCCGTTACGGTGCTGTTTGACAGAGCCTTGGCCAGGTCCACGCCCATGCTCTCTGGGAGAGCTTCACAGGTAGCACTCGCAGGCTCTCTGGGAAGGTTAAGGCCATCTTCTTCCTACAAACACCCTGGCCTCCATGTGCAAATTGGCCTTCTCTTTACAAGTCTAGCAGAGTATGTAGGTAGCTTCTCCACTCAAACCCAAGGTCTCCTCAAAATAGCCCTCCAATCCCGGTCTGCTCAGCATATATCTGCATATTAAAGAGAGCACACTAACATCTGCTCTAAATTGGCCTTCTGTCTGCACCAGAATAGGGAGCAGCTGGTGGTTCCTTTAGCTAAAGAAGGAAAAAATCTGGTTTGGCTATTCTACTCCACAAGGACTCAGGTTGGACCTATTGTCAGAATCAGAGAGATGCCCCCACTACCAGGGCTCACAAAACTGAAAATGTGTGCACAAGAGTCCCACTAGACACATTGTGGAGCCCTGGTTCCATCAAGGCAGGCCAGGGATCATGTCTTCTTCATACACCTGTTGTTTCAACCTGCAGAGAGCCAGCAACACACACAGAATGGTGGTTCTCAAAGTGTGGTCCCTGCAACAGCGCCATCAGTGTCCCCTTAGTCCCTTGTTAGAAGTGCACCTTCTCAGGCCTCACCCCAGACCTGGAGCACCTGAAACTCTTGGATGGGGCCCAGCCATCTGTGCTGTAAAAAGCTGCCAGATGATTCCACCTCCTGTGTAAGAGGTGGTGAAAGAGAAGACGCTTCTTTCAGTGTAGCAGTGCTAGGTAAGGAATGAAAAAGAAAACTGACTTAACAGCACCCAGACAGAGAGAAAGGATCTATATAAAATCCATACATTTTTTTTCTGTTTGTATACATTAAGTGTGGATGGTTCTCTCCTGGTTGAAGTTTGAGAAAAGAAAAACATTAGATCCGTAAAATATCCTGCAGAGAGTAGTAGAAACCAGAGGAGAAAATGCCTTTCGGAACACTGGGAAGAAAACGGCAGATTTTACTTAATGTGTTTCCCCACCATCAAAAGACCTGACAAGCACAGTTTTCGAGGAGGAAAGGTTTATTTGATGCTCCTGGTTTCAGAGTGTCGGTCCATAGACGGTGTTTGTTGCTCTGGGCACAAGGTGAGGTGGACAGCATGGCCGAAGGGTGTGGAGGAGGAAAGCAGCTCAGGACATGGCGCCAGGAAGCAGAGAGAGACCCCCCAGTTTCCAGGGACAAAATATAAATCCCAAAGGCACGCCCCAGTGACCCACCTCCTCTAGCCACACTCTTCCAGCTCCAGTGTGGTCCAGTTAAGCCACCTCAGGGGCTTAATTCACGGGTTAAAGGAAGGTTCTCATAACCCAGTCCTTTCATTTCTAAACTTTCTCGCATTGTCTCATGCATGAGCTCTGGGGGGGACACCTCAGATCTAAACACAACATGCTTTGTAATAGAGAGAAAAACTGAAATATATACAACTACTGAACAGACAAAGTCATTATAAAACAGGAACCAAAGCTCTATTGAGCGATAGCAGGTCAAGCCAAAAGACAACATGATAAAAGTTGCGTTACCTGGGGTTAGAAGGGGTGGCCGGGAAATTAGAATGCACCATCGCAAAATGAAATCCACAGTTAAGTTGCAAAGATCAGGATGGACAGTGTGGGAAAAATGGAATTAGAAATGGAGGTGTACCAGACTGGCAAAAGACAAGACCAATGACAGAATGAGAGTAGGAAGTGAATGGAAAGCCTAAAAAATTAAATTATTTCTGAGAAAAATACTTGAGTGGTTAGGACAAAAGCGATAATCCAAGACACAGCTGAGGACAACTTGCCTTAATTGACTAAATTCCTGAACTCACAGAGCCAAAGGGCCTACCTTACTCTAAAGAGAAACCATTGAGAATTAGAATACTCAGATTTTGAACAGGTGGCCCAGGGATGGTTGTTACTTCAGCAAACCCAACCTGAGTAACACTGACTTTTTCATTAAGCATGGGAAACACATTTAGGAAGAGCAGGGGATACTTTAATATACCACTTAGTACCTATAAAGCACCAATTTAAAAAAAAAATAGAAGGAAGACCAATAGAGGAGAAGAAGAAGGATGGAAGAAGGAGAGAGGTAGGGAAAGAAGAAGTCGGATTGAAATGGCACAAATTCCATTACAGGCATGTATGATTATGTCAAGATGAACCCACTATTAAGTATAACTATAATGCACTAATAAAAAATATATAAAATGCCACTCAGGCAATTTCCAGCAATTTACTTCCTTATGATTTTTTTCCTTCATTTATCCGAAGAGCTGTTGTTGAGGTACAGGAATTTGGCTTTCACACTCCTCCCTTATCTTGCTCAGGAATTATTGCCTGAAATCCAATTTATCACAGAAGCAAATTTTACAAACTGTCATGGTGGCTACCTTTGGACGATGGGACTATGGGTGACATTTTTTCTTCCTGTCATTTCCAAATTATTCCCTTTAATGAGCACGTGTTTTGCATTTACTAAATATCCATTCGCAAATTAAGCTGAGTACCAACTCTGTGCTTGGTACTGGGCCACTTTTTCTTTCTCTCATGTTCTTATTCTTGCATCCCCCCCCAACCCCATCATCACTAACAAATAAATATCTGTGGAGTCAGAAATTTACAACCTCAAACTTAAAGAAAAAAGATGAATTTTCCTAGTGGTTCTCTCTATAAAAATATTAGAATGAGTTTTATTGGTCCAGATTGAGTCCAATCATCACAACAAGAAAGAATAGACATTTGTGCTTATCTAGTTCTGGGTCATATGTTCTATAGGCAAAATACTATGATTTCAAGTTCATCCAAAATACATGGTTGCCTGTTTTTGATCATTCCACAATAAATGCATTTATTGAAACATCACATTGTACTCTATAAATAGATATGATTATTATTTGCCATTGAAAAACAAACTTAAAAAATAGAAGCAAAATACAAAACAAAACAATACATGGCTATAGCCAGGGAAACATAAATCCTTTAGGAATGTGATGAGGGAGGGTGTCTCTTTCCAGAAGGAGGTCATGGGTGTTGAATAATCACAAACCACAGAGGTCTCCAGCTACCACCCCAAACCAAGAGAGGCCAGGACACCTCTTGCCACCTTTGTATGTGGCTTCCTAAAGTGTGCCTCAAGACTGGCTTGTGTCATGAGCAATATCTGTAGGACAGGACTCTGTCTGAATTTGTCACCATAGCCAGCCAATGTTGAAAGTAGGTAGGGCTGAGATTATCACCCCAGGTGCCATATTCTCCACTATATTCCAAAGGTCAAGAAAGATGGGGCTCCATCCCTTTCCCTTCCGATCTGACTCTGATGTTCCTAAAGACTATCCCATAAGCACCAGCAGCTACATTAACATCAGCCTGAATGGAATACGCTGGCCAATTTTGACAGAGTTGAGAATATGATCACCGTTTCCATAGTCTCCATTGATTTTTCACAATCAATGATGGGAATGGGGTCAGTGCTCGGAAACCTGGAAGGCTTTAATTTATCCAAGGATTGTCACTCCAGACGGCAGCTGCTTTTGCTGATTTGGAATTGCAATAGATGATGACAGAACAGCGAACAATAGCTGGGTACCTGTGATCCTTCACTGCTGCCCTTCAGGAAGTGCTCAAAACAAGAGCAAAGCAAGAATTCCCCCGGACCTCCAGCTTCTCCCACCTGGTCGCTTCTGCCCCGACACAGGAAGACGAGGTCTAGGAACAGGGAGCTCGAGGGTGAAGGAGAAATGAACACATTTCGTGGTGATGCATCCAGAACTTACCAGACTAGGAGAGAAGACTCCACCTGGCCACTAAGCAAACAGGCACCCTTCTCCTATTTAGGGGACCCATAAGTTTCGTGGTCAAACTTTCCTCCCCAACTCTTCATTCATAGACTTTGGGTGGAGCTGAATCCACTTGCTGTCTTACAGATGGTCCTGTGGGTCAGACAGGACTCATCAGAGGATGCATTGCCATGGTTACCGTGATTGGCTCAGGGATGGTCACGTGATTCCAGCTGAGCCAATGAGACGTAAAGATAATTTGATGAGGAGGTTCAGCCTCTGGAGAGCTGGGCTTGGGCTGGAGTGAAAGCTGGCCATGCTGGTACCCTGTCTGCCACCCCATGGAGCCTGAGAAACAGCCAAAGCCAGGGAAGGATTCTGACAGACGAAGAGAGGCTTCATTCTGCCACCTGACCTGGTTCTGATCCTTAACTTGACCTTTATAGGAATCCAGGCTGGTTTGGGTAAGGTTTTTCTATTACCTGAAACAAAACAAAACAAACAAACAACAAACAAAGGTTTTCTACACTGAGGTTTTAATGTCGAATTTGCCACAAACTCATGGTGTGACCTGGGGGCAGGCCTCTTGCTCTCTCCTAATCTAGGCTTCCTCATCTCAGAGGGCAGTCATTAGATGAAGTGTGTAACCTAGTTTTGGCATTCTAGAGTATTCTACAGAGTTGTTATTTTAAACATGGATATTTGTAGGAAGACATTGGCGTACTATCAGACCTTCAGGAAAAGTAGATGGATACAGCGGATGTATCAAGAAGTCTTTCTAGAGAGAGAAATGGGCGTCCCAAGTGTTCAGTAAGAAGAGCCCATGCTCAGGACCATTTCAGTATCTCAAGAGCTGATTGGCTGTGTGTATGTTTTATGTAACTTTTTCTCATTTGAATTCCTTCCAGCTACCAAGTTTGACTTTCATAATACCCCAAACATAGATACAGCAGTATGAAAAATTGGGATAAAGTGATTATGGCCCTCGAACATAATCTAAAACTAGTAGGTTTCATTATTTTAAAAATTCCTGACATGAGCTTGATATCTTATCATTCTAACTCAAATGTCCCTGAGGCTAGACTTCAATTTTTTTTTTTTCAACAAGAGTAAAATTTTCAAAATAATTTAGCAACTGACCTAAGGTTAACATTTAATAAAACAAGAGTGTTTTAATAGAGCAAGAATAAAATATAGTGGGACATATAATCTTTAAGAAAAGAAAATCTTTCCTTAGGAAAGATAGCTGCCAACCTAATTCAACATTTATAGCTTTTTCTCAACCTTCGTTTCTGACCTGTCTGCTAAGCAGAATAGGTACATTTCCCTTTAAAAGATCCTAATAGTGTTTGTATTTTAATAGGAGGAGTGGTTGACTATAATCTTTGTAGGTATTAGTGTTATTTCTGTCATCTTAATGTATGTTCCCTACTTTTTTCTTAAGTGTTCCCCATTCTACAGTTTAGTTCATTGATCAGGTATTCTGTCATCGTCTTCTTTTTGGGGGAATATCTGGGATTGAACCCAGGGGCATTTAACCACCCAGCCATATCCCCAGCCCTTTTGAAAAATTTGAGACAAGGTCTTTCTATGTTGCTTAGGGCTTTGCTAAGTTATGGAGGCTGACTTTGAACTCAAGATCCTCCTGCCTCAGCCTCCAATACCACCGGGATTACAGGTGTGCGCCACTGTGCCTGGCTTATGCATGGATTTAATTCTATGCCATGCTTTTCTGACTTTATTAACCCTTAATTTAATAACGTCATTGGAAGTTTACATCATGCACAGTTATTTGCATTTCCCCTTATTATTTCTTTGGCTTCTCCTCAGTTCAGTTCTCTCTGGAATCCTTCACTGATGAGTTTGAGTTTCTTGCACCTGACCTTCGTGTGTCAGCTTCTCTGTCTAATTTTTGTGTTATTGCTCCGTGGATTGGGAGAATATTTTTGGCCAGCTATTCCAGATCGTGAAGTCAATTCTTTTACTTAATTTTTAATTCTGTCATTCAGCCATTCTATTTATTTTTTAATGTTGTCAATCATATTTTAATTTCCAAGGTTTCTTATATTATTAAAGTGTTCTTATTAATTCCTCTAGGATCGCGTGCCAACGATGCATCCTCTTAGATCTGACGGTACTAATTAACATTCTTTGAAGTCGTCTTCTGTTCCCGCATTAGGTCTCGTCAGGGCTTCAGATCGCAGTGCATTCGGCTTCCTGTCCCTCTTTCATGTTATTCAGTTTTCCTCAACTGTTTTGGGACGGGGCGGCTTTTATTATAAAGGAGAGGACGGGCCTGTGCTGTCCAATATGGTAGCTGTTTAATTAACTGCTAGCTACATCTGGCTACCTCCATTTCCATTTAAACTTGTTAAAGTTAAATGAATGAAGTTAAAATCCATTCCCCCCTTTGCACTGGCCACATTTCTAGTGCTCAGGAGCCACGGTGGCCAGAGGACACAGCCCTGGGCAGTGCAGAGGTACAGAGCATTTCCGTCACCACAGTCTGCTCTGCTGTGAAGTGCTGGTCTAGACGGATTCGTTGGCAGCTGAAATGCTTTTCTCCCACCACGTGATGGTCACTGTCATCCGGGCAGTGGACAGTGGACGTGGCTACTCTGAATGGAGAAGAGGTGTGATAAAGCCTGGCCAGGCCGTTATTCTGTGTCAGCAGGGTTCTGCTCTGGTTCCTGCCATTCTTCGCCACCTAACTCGAGCCCCAACCTCACACAGAGAACCCAGCAGTGAGAGCCACAGATGGCCTCTCTCTTGAAGGGGGACTCTGCCTCCCTGTTCTCTCTCTCACTCACTCCCACTCTCCCTGGGCCCTGGCTTCTCCCAGCCTGCGGGCCTCCACCTGGCCTCTTCTCCAGAGTTCTGTTGCAAGAGCTCAGCCTCCAAGTGTCTCCCCTTCCAGCTCCTTGGGGTTACGGTTCCCTGGAGGTGGTTAAGGAATCACTGTTCTTCTGAGATCCTATATTTTATCCATTCTGCACATTTCTTAAGATTTCTGGCTTGCTGGTGGCAACGTGCCCCCTTCCTGGTGTTGCTGTTGATTTATTTCTGCTCTTATATTTCTTCTGTCAAGATATGCTCAGTCAGCCATCTTGAACGGAAAGTTGTAACCTGATTCCTTAAGAGTTTTGTGTCTACAGAGCTAGTTTTATAAGTAATCATAGGATGTCAGGGTTGGAAAGGAAATCTGAAGCCCAGCCTCACAGCATGGTAGCAAAGCTGGGACAAGAGGGACATTTCCTTCCACACTGGCCTCTGACCATTGTCTCCTACTCTGAGAACCCTTAGAATTAAGAAGTGGATCATTATCTCAACACACACATGTCACATGCCCAGCACAGTAGCCCTATTACCCATTTTCCATTGCTACAATAAAACAGTAGAGGCTGGGTAATTTGTGATGAAAAGAGGTTTATTGAGCTCACAGTTTTGGAAGAAGAAAATCTAAAGCATGGCTCTGGTTCTGGTGAGGGGGACTGGCTGCATCACATCTCAGTGATGTCATCATGATGGTAGTGCATGCAAGAGAGAGAGAGTGCATGGTGAGACAGGAAGCCAGAGAGTGGGGAGGGGCCATTCTTACTCTCTTATAAACAACCTTCTCACTAGAACCAACCAGGGTTCCATGAGAACCACATGACCTCTTTCTGAGGACAGCACCCTCCCTGACTCAGGCACCTCCCACTGGGCTCCTCCCCTTAAAGGCTCCACCACCTCCCCACATCACCATGCTGAATACCAAGCTTCTGACCCATGGACCCCAGGGCGTGGAGGACACACTCAAAACCACCTGCAAATCACAGCAGCAACTTTTTTCTAATCTTCTGCTGATACAGAGCCACAGAGAACTCAAATTCCTAAAAGAAGATTTCAATAGAACCAAAGGGAATTAAGGGAATCTTTCTCCTAACCTGTGAATACATTTCCTCTGAGCTGGCCTCCCCACAAGCACAGAAAAAAAAAAAAAATCAGGAGTCATACCTCATAACAGTCAAAATTAAGGAGCTCGGAAAATGCAAAAATTCCTTGCTTAGAAATGACCATGACACTGCAGGGTCGGGTGGATGTGAGAAATGCACTTCCTCCCTCCCCGGAAAGAATCTGGGGTGGGCGCCCATCGTCCATCTTGGTGAAATGTCTCACCTCGAGCATCTGCCTAATTGCACTGATGTACAATCTGTTTCCAGTGAAGCAAAGAAATTAATTGTTTTAAAATGCTTTTGGAGACTTTGGAAAACTGACCTAAGGTTAATGGTTCATAAACCTCATTTGTGCTTCTGTCAGAGATTCTAGAATACGAGCTGGTGTGTTTCTGGGCAGGAGGGGGGGAGGAGAGGGCCTGAGAGCTGCAGCCAGGTTCCCCCTGGGGAGTTACCCCCCCATGCACCCTGGAATGGGGCTGGAGCCAGTGTGCAATCCTAGCTGGACTCTTTTTCCTAAGAGTTTCTGGATGAAGTGCCTTTATCCCTTTACTGGGCCTTACAGACTGTGAGTTTTCTAGGGATACCAACAAGGCCTGCCGATCTCTCTTCTAGTATGAGCAATTCATTCCTGAGGCTCACAAAGGCTTAGTCTGGGGATCATAAACCTAAATGCATCCAGACACCAGACAGGAAGCATAAATAAGTCAGGCAGAAGGGCAGCCGTGGGCACTGATGCAGGGGCAGCTCTTTCAGAGGTGGGCAGCTGCTTCTCAGTTCCAGCTGGTAGTTGTCATGCAGAACCGTGTGCTCCATCTCTCCAGAGGCTTCCCAAATCCAGACAAGAAGTGAAATCCGACTTGTCCAGATGTAGACAACATGCACACGCACAGACACAGACACAGTGGTGGGTCCCCAGTTTGAGATCTCTCACTTGGTTCTCTCTAAAATCGCCATCTAAATGCAAAGATGAAGAAATTATAGAAAGAACCACCTTTGGCTACCCAGTGGTCCATGGGTCTGCAAACTCTAAATAGACGCATCTCTCTGGTGACCATTCCAGCACCAGAGGGGTCTTGGTCACATATAAATTCCTATGACCCAAATACTGGGCCAAGCTAGAATGGTAATCTCTTCAAGGTAAGAGGAATCCACAGGAAGATGGGTATTTCTAGGGTGATTTCCAGGGTAGGGTTCCTAAGAGGATGGAGAAGATTGACCTTCCAAGGTACACTCACAGGGATCTACTGTAATGCGATCAGAGCAATGGTGATAAATGGCTTTGATCTCCGAGTGCCTGCCACACGTTGGGATAAGTGATTTATAGACATCCTCTTATTTCATTTACACAACAACCCAACAGGTATCATAAGTTCCTCCTCTCTGTAGATGTAAGAACAGGCCCAGAGGGGCTAGGTAAACTGGGTGGTTACACCTGAATTTTGCTAGGGAATGAGCTTCTGGGGACCATAAGGACGCCCAGTGGGGAGTTCAACAGAACACTGAAGTGATTTCCTCCCCACTTCCAGAGATTCCCAGAGTGGGCTCAAAGTATGAGAGCAGATGGTTGCTGGATGGTGGTGTATAAATTTCCTTCAAATGTATAACTGGAATATACAAAAGCAAATTAGGGTGATCAGAAAATCAGCATGCTCCATAAAAGAAAAAAAAAAGACTCTTCAGCTTCCAAGATATTTATCATGATGTACTCTGGGACCATATGGATAACACCAACTTGTCTAGGACTGGGTGGGATGAGAAACAAGACCACAGAAGACTTTGAGAAGGACATTGAGAACAAACACTTGGCCTAAGTAATGGCTTGCCCAGGTGGGCTGGTGAGTTGTTTTTTTTTTTTTTTTTTAAAAAACAAAAAAAAAAAACGGTTCTACTGAGATATAATTCACCTGCCACATAATTTGCAAATCTTCAGGGTTTTTAGTTCGTCTGCAGACCCGTGCAACCATCACCACAGTTCATTTCAGAACATTTCATCACCCTGAAAAGAAGTCTTACAACCTGTAGCTACCACCCTCCTCTCCCCACCCTTAAACAGCCACTCGTCTCTTCCTGACTTTACACACCTCCCTGCTCTGGACTTTTCATATGAATTCCATCATGGAATATGATCTTTGGTGACTGGCTTCTTTCGTCCGGCTACTCTTTTCCAGGTCAGTGGGAGGTTGCGATTTGAATGGCTTTTAAAACCCTTTCTTCTCCGTGGATTGCTTTGGCAGAATTCTTCACCTCCCGTCCCTGAGGCTCTCTTTGGCCATGTCCACCACATCCACGAGCACTCCTGTCTGGAGTTCTAGCCAGACTCAGTTGGACCCCCCCAGGGGTGGGGTTTGAGGAATGGACCGGAGCATGAGAGTGCCGACTTCGCCGTCACCTAACCTGCCGATGGCTTCATGAACACTGGGAGGAGTAGAAATGACAGGCAGGTGGGCATGACTGGAGGAAGTCGGTCACTGGAGTTTGCCCCTGGGGGACTGTATCCTGTCCCTGGTCCCTTCTTCTTTCCTTCTCTCCCTCCCTCCCTCTGACCCTCCCTCCCCCGTCTCCTGGCAACCGTAGCTGAAAGCTTGTCTTCACTACACCCTTCTGCCATGAGGTTCTGCCTCCCTCCGGCCCAAAGCAGTGGAGCAGGTGGACCATGAACTGAAACCTCTGAAAATGGGAGCCAAAATGAAAATTCCCTCCTTCTAAGTTGTTTGTGTCAGATATTTTGATCACAGCAACAAAAAGCTGATCAACACAAACATCATGCAGCTTTCCCTTCCCTGGGGTCCCCAGGAGACACTCTGGTCCTCTCAGGGGTATAAACCAGAAGCCCTCTGCTGATTCATTTTAGAGAATCAGTGTCACCAAATACTCAAGTCTGTGCCCTCTCTCTTATCTTTCCATTGCTAATTAGAACTTATCACTTTCAGTTCTTAACAAGCCTTGGAAGGGTTGGATTTAGAAACAGTTACCTGAAAATCTAAAAGGTCTTTATGACTTGAGTGGGGTCTACACATATAGAAACTAGTGCTTCCAATCTTTCTCCAAACATCTTCAAAGGCAGTTCTGGTAGATGTGTCTCTGCCACCTTCTCGTCCTGTTTTCTGCAATACCTTAAGAGACTCAGCCATTGGGTAAAGATAGGAATGAGTGAGTCTTGTATAAAGCAAGAGTGATAATAATGCCACCCCTTACCAATCGCATGACTCTAGACAAGTAGCCAAGCTTCTTTGAGTCTCAGTGTCCTTATCAGTAAAATAGGAATGATATCACCACTTTCACCTACTGGGGGGGGGGGTGTTGAAATGAAAGTATGTTGGGACTCAACCACAACAGCAATGACTCCCACTCCCACTCCCACCAGTGATGTGTGTTGAACAAGTATATGTCAAGGTGCTCCTAACACTTATAATCTATTATCACTCTGACCTATCCCAATACCCTGGCAAGGTTGCAAGATATTATAGCTCTCTCTTCATAGACGAAAAAAATTGGTTCCAACTGGTTAAATGACTTTCCCCAAACCTCACAGCTGGTGAGTGGCAGGATTTGTGTTAAAACTAGGTTTGCTGGCTACAAAGAAGGTGTCCCCATCATTGTGGCTATTAACTGCTAACAAAACAGAGAAAGCCAGACCCAAGAACTTCAAGAAAAGAGACATTTTTCATCCAGAAGCCGGAAATCCATCTTTTAAAAGTCATGCAAACACTGTAAAATTCAAAATAGGCAATTTCACATTTTTATGGCTCTGTTTGAAATGAGACAATATCAGGTACATGGTTTAAATGCCAGTGTAAGGACTAGAGACGAAGTCTAGACATCTGGTATACCAGCTCCAACACGTCGCTGATGTGCACCCAGCTACCCTACAGGACCAAATGAAATTTTAGGAAGAGATGCCATAAAATTCCTCTTTAAAAGGGCTTCCAGAACATAACCTCTCGTTCCTGCAACAGTCTTGTGACATCTCAGACAAAGTCTTTCATCTGCTCAGCAACCAGTGCTGGTACTTGCCCAGTTTCTTGTCCTTGGAATCTTGCAAAGTCAGTATAATTTGAATTTTTATAAATCAAATCCTATTTCAAATGCAATTGAAGAACTTGCACTTTAAAAGAATCCCGTCTTGAATCCTCCAGAAAATGGAAGACTCCTGTTGAAACTGAATAGCTAATCTTGAAAATATCCATTTTGCAAATTCGGAATTTGGTTTACAAGATTTGTGAAAACAACCTTTAAACTTCTGAAGCCAATTTGAAATTCAAGTTTGTGGCTGGGTCTTCTGGGCACTCCTTATCACCTCTGCTGATAAGCATTTAAATGTATTCATTAACAAAAATAATTGTTGTCACAGTTAACTACATTAGCACCTTTTAATTGAATTAGAAATTAGATGAGGGTCATGAATATTTCACTAGGCCTCACCGCTAGCCTTCCCAATTTCCATCTTTAAAAAAAAAAAAAAAAAAAGCACCCTTGCACAGAATAAACAGGTGGATTTGAAATGTTCATGGTCTTGGCTTTTCCCAGAGTCTTGTCACAAAAGTCATCTCATTGTCAAAAATGAATCAAAAATGAATTTTTAACTTTCAAGCTGTTCTCCTGTTCTTCCAGGCATGAGGCAAGGCGTTCTCTGTTCTTAGGAAACTTTAAGTAAACATTTACTCAACACAACCCAGAAACCTGCAAACCTACCGCATGCTGAGGAGATAATGGGCCCAGAGCAGAATGTCAGCAGTGGGGGCTTCTGAAGTCAAGGTCAGGGTTCTGCACCTTAACACAACTGACATTGGGGCCAAAATATTCCAGAGGGATGGAACCATCCTGTGCCTCCTGAGATGTTTAGCAGCACCCCTGATCTGTCCCTCAGAGATATCAGTAGCACACGTACTCCACCCAGATGTAACAAAACAGTCACCCAGGGTGGGGACAGGGGAACTGCGAGAGTTGAGAATCACTGAGAATAACATGGGTCCAGTTACCATCCCTGTCAGTCTCTCATGTTCGACCCTCTCTAGCCTTAATGTTATGACATAGAAACAATCATGCCTTCTGGGCCCAGTAGTGCAGGCCTGTAATCTCAGCAGCTCGGGAGGCTGAGGCAGGAGGATCTCGAGTTCAAAGCCAGCCTCAGCAACAGAGAGGTGTGGAGCAACTCAGTGAGACCTGTCTCTAAATAAAATACAAAATAGGGCTGGGGATGGGGCTCAGTGGTCCAGTGCCCCTGAGTTCAATCCCCGGTACCCTCCCTCAATAAAAAGAAACAATCATACCTATTTCAGTGTGTTGTAGAAGACTTAGGTACTGTTGGGTACATGAGGGTGTGAGTGAATGCTCAGAGTTGTTAGTTGGGTGGCAGTTTTTGTGGCAGGTGGGTGGCATCAGCATCAGCAGCAGGAGCAGAACCTGCATCAGGACCTGAGGGAGGAGGGAGGAAGGGCTGATGGCTTCCCCTTCTGTCTCCCCCACTCACCCGTCCACAGTAGAAGCTGAACCCTATGTGTCCCCCTTGCCTGGGGACAGCGCCAGGAGCACCATCAACACAGCGGTAGCCCTTCTTCAGCCCTTCTGAATTTTTAAGCTAGTCTGACCACCTGTTTTGGAAAAGCATGGCCCCACGTGTGGAAACTGGACCCCAAAGGATCCCACAGTGAGACCAGAGAAAGAGGCAGACAGATCCAGGCATGCACAAGGTGTGATTTCCTGGGGCCTTGGCAGAAATGTGTCTTGGGGGGCAGTAAGACAGGTGGATTCCTGCACATCAGGGAAGGACAAAGGGGTTTATATGCAAAAGGAGCAGAGATGGGCTGCGGCCAACCAGAGGGTACCTGGCCATTCTTAAAAGCCATGAGCATGCTTCAGTTAACAAACAGGCTGGGCACGTGCAGGTAGCACAGCACACTCAGTGACAGTCTCAGTGACTTCACTTGTCCTGTAGGGCTTTGGATACATGCCAGGGTCACCTGGCAGGGAACATGGTGGACATGACCAAGACGGCTGTAGTCACGTGGAGCCAAATCCCTATACCTCTCTGCATGAAGGACAGTCTGGGCAAACTCCGGGTCTTTTCCCAGTAGAGGATTTGAGACAGCATAATGGGGTTAAAAATAAAACTGGGACTTGGAGTCTGGGGAATCCAAATTCCAAATATGACTTTTGATTCCTGAAGGTCTTGAGCCTCGGCTTCCTTAGCTTTGAAATGAAGTCACTGAGAATTATCCCATAGGCTGGTTCCAAGGATTAAATGGGATAATGCATACAGAAGGCCCTAACACAGTGCTTAACACACAGTAGTAGGTGCTCGATAATTAGTAGTGATGGTAATCATTATGGTGAAGGACACAGCAGGGCTGCTTGGCCTTGGTGCCATTGACATTTTGGTCTGGATCATTCTTGGTTAGGGAGAGGCTTCCCTCTGCATTGAAGGACAGCTGCCCCATCCCTGGGCTTGTGACAACTGGGGATACTTCCAAATGTCCCCTGGAGAACAAACTGATCTGCAGGAAATGGGTTCCTTCTTTGTCTGGTCACCACAACCTAGAGTAACGTCACCTTACACAGGAAGGTGCCTGCCTCCCTTCTGCCAAATTTGCCCCTCTCCTAGTGGCCACACAACTGTGTGTGTGCTCATCTCATCTGCTGCACGGGGAGCCCCTCAGGATCTGCAGTGGGCAGAGAGTGGAGGGGAGTAGACTGAGCAAAGTAGATATAAATGAAGTAACTCCTACTTACTGAGCACCTACTATCTACCAAGCACTAATTCTAACCTGCCTGCAAGCACAGTTTCCGTCTTCTGCCCAATGGGTCATAAAGTCTGTGCCATCGTGTCCCTTTGCCAGACAATGACAGATGCTTAGAGAGAGAAAAGTCGAATAAAGATACGTGTAAGTGTGTGAACGGACTCAGGGTTTGACCCCGGGGTCTGAGTGGCCCCCGACCTCTCCGGTCCACCCATCATCTCTTGAGAGCAGAGCATGCGGCATCTTCTCTCTCCCTGGGCTGCACCCAGGAGGCTTCCCACCCTCTGGCTGCAAAGAAGGGTTTTCCTGAATGAGATCAGGAAATGGGTGGGGCTTGCCCAAGGTCAGGCTGTGAGTGGAAACTGCTGACCTGCTAGAAGGAACAATCCATTCCGGACCCAAAGAGGTAGCAGTGAACATTTTTCACTCTTACTATAAAGGTCAGATTGGAGGCAGCAGGACCCGCAGTGAGACCTTTTGGTAATTTCGGAAAGTTCAGCCTGCAGCTGGGGGGCAAAGCTGAGCCCAGTCCCCACATCAGCCGGGCGCCTCCCGCCACCTCCAGCCACTCCCCAGCTGGTACCACGCGCCCCCGTCGCTGAGTACCCATGAAGGGCCCAGCTGCTGGGCAAGGACACCCCCATCCCAGCCTTTACCGCCCCCAGTGCAGCTGTTTTCCACTGTTTCCCAGATTCTGAGAACCGCTGTAAACAGGCAGAGGGTCACACAGAAGTGGGCAGCGGACTCTGAAAGGTTAACATCTTCTTTCTTCCAGTTACCGCAGTTGCTATGGATATTTCCTCCAGGAGGCTGCGTGAGTTCCACATGAAGAGGCTGAAATTAATAAACTCCTTTGAACTCAGAGGACACAACCCAGGCTGAGCTGCAAATGCTGCCACCTGTTTATTTCTGGCTCAGACGGGGGCCAGCCGTGCAGGTGCGCGTGCCCGGGGCAGCTGGAGGGCTACCTGCGGGTTTGCTGAGTTTCCGTGGCACATGTGGATCTCTGTCTGGTCTGCACATCTGCGTGAAGGAGGGTCAGGAGAGGACTCGACTGTCTGCGGATCCCTAAGGGCAAAGATTTATTTGAGTTTCCCCAACTAGACAGCACGACACCAAGGATCAAGAGCTGCTTTTATCCACCTCTGCAATCCCAGCAGCACCAGCGCTGTATGCGGGGGCTGCTCAGCCACTGTTCCCTCAAAGATGCACCTGTTCCCTTAACAAATGCCCTGCTATGGGCCTGGCACTGGGCTACATGTGGTGGCCACTGCCACAGTAAAGAAGCGGGAGTCCCTCCCATCAGGGAGCCAGGGGTCTCAGGGGAGATGGTGCAGAGATGGATGGATGAAGAAATCCCCAAATAGGAGGTTACACAAGTCCCTTCCCCTGATAGATAGACAAAAGAACAAATGGAAAAATCAAGTGTCGGGTGCGGGAGGAGGTATCAGAAGACAAAGAATGCTGACCCTGGAGTGGCACCTGGGGACTCCTGTCCTGCTGCTGATGATGATCAGTGACGAGTCCCTGCTCACCCACGTCCTCAGTTTGCTCGTTCACTGAGTAAAGGTCTTTGCACACCTGCCCCCATGCTCCCCGGGCTCCCCGGGCTCTGGGGACACAGCAAGAGCATGGGCGAGTCCGCAACCCACTTGCAGACCCCTGTACCCTGACAGGAAAGCCGCAGGTGGTGGAATAAGACTTCCTTTGGGATTTCTGGAACCACACAGGAAAATCGATATTCTAACCCAATTGCTTTTATAGATAATGTATCATCTAAGAAGGGTTTTAATTAAAGTGTAGCCTCTAAGAAGGTGTGTCTCCAAGCCTTGCAGATCCTGGTGCTCAGTCCCCACAGAGCACAGGGGGTGGATAAACTGGGGGCAGCTTGATGAGCAGAGAAGCCCCCCACCCCATGCGCCATCCCCCCAGTTGCTGTCTTACTGACCTGCCTTCTTGAAAAATTCATGACAGAAGAGTTAATTTAGGAAATGCTATTAATAAATGACTACTCTAGAAAATTATCCAAACATTGGGAGTCAAAAATAAAGCTGAAAGTAAGATACATGTTTTGCCCAAGAGACTAAAAAATACATGTTTAAATCACAAGATTTAGTTGTGACAAAGATCCAGTACCCCAGGCACATTGCTGATGGGAGTTTAAATCGGTGCATATTTTCTCAAGGGTATTTGAACCACGTGTCTCTGGAACCTTCCACTAGATACACCTTTGGATTCAGCATTTCTACTTCTAGGAATTTAGCCAAAGAAAATAATCACTCAGATGGGAGGTAAAACATAAAAAGTGCTCATCGAAGCACTGTTTATAAAATGAGATGCTTGTTATGATGGTCTGGTCTCTTTTCTATAATTGGTCTCTAAAGACTGAGAACAAAAGTTAGCGAGCATCCCACACTTTAAATACCGTGGCCACTGATTTGGGGCCAGCTTCATCTTGTAAAGTTGAGGGGCAGTGGTGCATGCCTGAATGCTCAGTGATCAGCTCTCGGGTGCGGGGATTGGAGGCGATCTGTCAGACAATGCCAATTTCCATGGTGTAAATATTCCCACTGGGGCTGATTTTGAACTTCCAGTGTTCGGCCACTGAATGTGGAGTTTACAAGAGATGCCAAGAGTTGGCTCAGGAGTGAGTCAGACCGTGGGTTAGAAGGACACTGAGCAGACCCAACACAGGTTGGTGAAGAAAGACGCCCCCTCTCTCCTCTCACCTCCCCAGAGACTCTACTCCTTGTGGCCAGTGAGGGAGACAAAGGAAGCACCCCGCAGACAGGGGCACCAGCCTTCCTGCCCGCTTGCCGGCCAGCCCCGGAGCTACTGAGCTAGACGGATGCTCTGGCCATGCAGACCGACCACAGGGCAGAGAGGAGGCGAGGACCACCGGCTCCCTCAAGTTTCAGCTTCCTAAGGAGAGCGGCAGATGAGGGGAGCATCCTCAGGAATACATGAGCTGGAAGTTTTCAAGTGACCAAGACGGAGGCGCGAGAACCAAGAGGGGACTTTCAATTGCCCAGTGTGTCTGTCTGATCAGGATTACAGATCTCCTGGAGAAGCCCACGGGGGAAGGGCAGAGGGGACTCTCAGGGCAGGGTTAGGAGTAGTTGTTGGGAAAGTCAAGAACTTGAGGCTTGTCAATTGAATGGGCCAAAATTTTGCAGTAGCCTAAATATTGATCAAAAGGGAATTGAAAACAACGTAGTTCATCCAATTAATGGAACAGCCTGCAGCAGATCAAGGGTGTTAACACCCAGTGTGTGTGTGTGTGTGTGTGTGTGAGAGAGAGAGAGAGAGAGAGAGAGAGAGAGAGAGAGAGAGAGAGAGGTCAGGAACTTATTCAAATAGCACAGTGATCTCTGGTATAGCATATGCCTCCGTTTTTAAAACTAAAATTCTATATTGCCATTTTAACTAGTCAGTTAATAACTCTAACTTAAAAAAATGCCTCTCCTTCTGGTCTACTCTGCCCACTATATACTTTTCCTACCTGAGCCACAAACATGGAAATATGACAATGATAAGTGGTAAGGGGAATAAAGAGTGATTCACAAGTCATCACATACAATGTGATCGTACTTCTGAACAAGAATGAGAAGGATTATAATCACATGCACAGAAATAATGTCTGGAGAGACACACATTGAGATTTGAAGGGTGGTTTTCTGGGTGGGATACAGACATGATTTGATCCTTCACTCAGCTGTGCCACTGTTGGATAAATATTTATTAACTTTTTACCCTATATTAGAGACACCCTCTAGACACTCTTAGCTTCCTGTTGTATACAGTAGTTTACTCTGGGTCTTTTCACTGGCAATTAGTATGTATCTTTTTTCAAAAATTAAAAAAGTCAGTGTGGGGAAAATAGAAGCTTTTCCTGTTGAAAAATGGGATACTTAGCACACAGTACTTAGAACTCAGAGGTTGTGTGGTAATGGTGGCCATTATTTTATATTTCTGTGACTCTTGGATTTTTATTGGCTATAGCTTCTTGGCCAGTTGTTATAGCAAGAAAGAGAGCTAGCAAGTACTTAAGTAACATTTATTATGTGCTGAAGAGTGTGTGGATTCAACCAGCTGCAGGTTGAAAATATCCAGAAATAGTCCATCTGCAGTGAACATGTATAAGATTTTTTTTTGGTCATTAGTCCCTAAAGGAAACAGAATAAAAACTATTTCTGAGCATTTGCATTGTGTTCAGTATTGCAAGTAACCTAGAGATGATTTAAAGTACAAAACCAGGATCTGTGAGTGCAAACATGATACCACTTTTATGCAGGGGACTTGAGCATCCACAGATTTTGGTATGCAGGGGGGACCTGCAACCAATCCCCCCATAAATAGATGCTAAGAGGCAACTCTACTTATTTGGTTCCTACAATCACTCCACCAGTTAACCGGTATTTCCATCTCATATACCAGCAAACTGAAGCAGAAAGAGAGGCCCTGAAAAACCCCCGTCTCAGTCCCCACAGCCTGTCCTGGGCGAAGGCGATCTCCCTCACCGGCTCTGCCCTAGGAACCGCTCTGATGGGAACAGAGAGACACCATGCCCCTGACCAGAGAGGGATCGGGAGGAAGTGGCCTGGGTTACTGCAGGTGACTCAGCCGGTCAGAGGCAGTGTAATGCAGACAAATTTGAGATAATAAGTCTGAAGGCAGTGAACCGAAAGCCAGGGTGAACACATCCTAAATAAAAACTCATGAGTCCCTGCAGCCTGCAAAGGGATTTAGAGGTTACTGTTTAAAAAAATAAAAAGCAACCTTGAAGTTGTCAGCTCCTGGTACGGCCAGAGCTCACTTGAGAGTCAGGGGCTGCTGGGTCAGGCGCATGCCGTCCTCACCCACCCATGGGAGCTGTGAGGGCCAGGCTGGGAGCAGGAGCCCCTTTCTGAGCAGAGGTGTTGGCGGTGTGGAATTCCAATCCTGTGTCCAAAGCAAGATGCTGAGGAGGGATGACAGGGACGAGCTGTCTCTGTGCTAGGGACAGTCCAACAGGAGGTAGTGGAGGGTGTGAGATGAGCTCCAGGTCCTCAGAGTAAGGGGGGGGGCTGGAGACCCGGGGAGGAAGGTGAGGCAGGCAGGGATTGCAGGTGAGGATCTGTGAATGCAAACACAGCACCACTTCATACAGGGGACGTGAACAGCATACACGGAGAGGGCTGGGATTGGGAGGATCTGGCCAAGAGGACAGACACCACAGAAGGACAGTCTACTGAGACAGCAGCGCCGTGTCTACACATCCACCTGAGACTCACGTGTGTCAAGCTGCCATGTTGGGATGCCCCATGGGTTGGTGAAAAGAAGACACAGGAGCCCCAAACAGACCCGGGCTTGGACTGTGTCCTCCCATCCAAGTCCTGTGTCTGCTTGAGCAAGTGGCTTCACAGTCTGAGCCTCTTCCCGCTCCTCTCTAAAACGTGGAGGTGACATGGGGCTGAGAAGAGAAGTTCTCTACACCTGAGCAGAACCTTCTCCAGGCCCTGGTGACCACAGATGCACCTGAGCTCTGCTGCAGACCTGGGGGAGGGCTGGATGGGAGGTGATCTGGGGGCAGGGATGTTGTAGTAAAGCAGAGGACCAGGGACGAAGCCCTCTGTGGCGGGGGAGAAGATGAGCCTGGTGTGACAGTCCCGGCCGAACCCAGGAGCTGTTTCTAAGCCCAAAGAGCACACCCAGAGCAGTGGGGACAACTAATTCAGCCTTTGCACTTGGGAGGTCAGTGCTGCTCCCCACTGGACAGAGGAGAACGCAGAGGGCTAAGTGACCTCCCTCAGGTCACGCAGCCAGCACAGCGAGGATTCAAACCAGAGTCACCAGGTCACGTGCTATGGACAGACACCCTCCTTGACCTGACTCCTCTCTGGCTCCTCAGAGTCCTCTGACTAGACCTTGGTCTCTGTCCTTCCTCCAGGCCCCTCTATTCCAGTTTCCACAAGAATCCTACTGAGTCCATTTAGGGAAGATCCCCCAAGCTCAGGATCTGCTCACCTGGTCCGTCTTCAGAAAAACTCTTGTTAGGTCAATTGATCAAAGAATCTCTTGACCTCTTAGCCCATCTCCGCCCCTCTCTGGCCCTCAGTTCTGAATTCCCACTTCTCCTTATTGAACTTGAAGTTGAGCTTGCTCTCTTACTGCAAAGCCCCCAGAACAAGTGTCGCCAATTTCTTTAACAAGGCCGACCACTACACAGTGCTCCGTGCAAGATGGAGATCACACCCGTCACAGCAGCTTCAGGACAGCTGCCCCACATGGGGACCCCACACAGCTTTGCCCTGGGTCACTTCCAGCAGGGCATCAAGCTAAGAGAGGGGAGAGAGCAGGTCTCCATGCCGCCCTGGACCGTAAGTTACCTGGAGCATTGAAAGACTTACCATGGCGGCCAGCAAAGTAGGGAGCCTCTGAGCCCGGGGGGCCGCAGAGCCACCAGCTGAGAAGAGCTGAGTGCAGGGGTGATCAGTGCCCAGCAGAACAGCCAGGGCACTGGAGAGCTACGGCAGAACCCCTTAGGCAATCCTCAAAGCCCACTGAGAATCCATCTCCCTGCAGAGACATCTGCAGGAGCCAGGACTTCCGAGGTGAGCCGGTGAGGCCAGGGGTTGCTGGGGTGTGACCACTGCCCAGGTGGTGAGCAAGCAAGGAAGGGGGAACCACTCCTTTTACACAGAGTCTCGCTACAGAGAGGCAAGATGCGATTTTCTTAGAGAGGGGACAAGGCTGAGCAAGGCCAGGCTACTCAGATTTCCAGGATGTTTCTATTAGGCTAAGGAAGATTCAGGATGCTTCGAGCAAGGGAGAGATTTCAAGGTGACCTTGCGGAAGGCAACGGCATTATGAAATGTTTTTGATCGAGTGGAACAAGATAAGCTGCTCGTGTTGCACAAGGGTTCAAAGTCCTGCATGCCAGCTGAAATAAGGACATTCAATTTCTGGCATAAGATTGTTCTTCCTGCCTTGCAGAGGGATGGACACCCCGCCCCCCACGTCAGCTCCGTGCTCCTTGGTAATGCAGACACACACGGTGGTGAAAACACGGTGCGTGGTCCAGGGGGCCTGGGGGCAGGTAGCAAAACCAGGCTGGCTGCTGCACTCTGGGGTCTTCCCCGCAACCCCACACCCAGCCAAGACTGGGACTAAGGGTGACCCAAGGCCATTTCAATATCCTTCTGTGTTCTTTTCTATTCTCACAGAGACCATGCAAATCTCCTCTGTGTTTATGTACAACAGAGTTCACCGCGTTGATAGAGATGTCCTGTCCACTATGGCGGCTGCTGTCATCACGTGGTTACTGGGGCTGGTGGCACCAGTGAAACTCAATTCTAAATTTCACTTCATTTTACATTCATTAAAGAGCTGGTGACCTCGCTGGGCAGCACAGCTCTGAAGGATTCAGTGGAAAGGGCAGGATCTCCAGGCTGCTCAGAATGGACTTGAACTCCACCTGTCCCATTGGGTAGCTGTGTGGCCCTGGGCAGGTGTCTTAACGTCTCTGACACCTGTCTCTGAAGCCCGCCTGAATAAGGGGGACAATGATTTTTGTGGAAACGAGTTATAAATACAGAGCCCACAGCAGGCCACGTGCATTTATTAAATCTCAGCTGTAGCCGACGGGCCGTAAACACGCCCAGCAGCTTCATGACTGGCCTGAGTTTCCCTGTGAGCCTGCCCTCCACTGTGGGCATGGGCCCTTGCTGGCACTGACCGGCAAGGTGTGGTTGAGGATGAAGCACGTTTCTCCTCTCCTCTCCCTTCCTTTTCTTCTCTCTTTTGTTTTTGTTTTGTTTTGTTTTTATTTTGTTTAAAGCAAAGAGCAGGAAGTGATAGGAGGTGGCAGGGAGCCAGGCAGCAGCAGGCCAGGGTCGTATTGGGGACCTGCCCAGCTGCAAGAGTCAGGGAGCTCCTCCCCCCAGCAGCACTGCAGAGACAAGGGAGAGGAGGAGGAGGAGGAGGAGGAGGAGGAGGAGGAGGGGGAGGAGGAGGAGGAGGAGGAGGAGGAGGAGGAGGAGGAGGAGGAGGGAGACAGGGAGGAAAGGAGGGGGGCAGTGAGCGGAGGTGATGGGGGGTGAGAGCACACACTGGGACAGGGGGTGGGAGACAGGAGGGAGATGGGAATCAAAGCAGGGGTGTGAAAAGCAGAGAGATATATTTTTGTTTTGAAACAGGGTCTCGGTAAGTTGCTGAGATTGGCCTTGAACTTGCAATCCTCCTGACTCAGCCTCCTGAATTGCTGGGATCACAGGTGTGCACCTCAGATTCATTTCTTAAGGGCTCTTATGGGGGTAAATGCCTCTGTCATTTCTCAGTACTACGTGAGGGTGAAGAAATGCTAGTAGTATTGAACATGCTCTCTTACCCTCCCTGAAGCCCCCACTGAGGTTTCCAGACAGAGCCAGAGAGGGCAGAGGACAGAGAGACACAGGAAGTCAGGCCACAGAGACAGAGAGACACAGAGACAGAGGTGGTAGAGACTCAGAGGGAGAGACAGAGGTGGTAGAGACTCAGAGGGAGAGACAGAGGTAGAGCAGAGACTTAGAAAGAGAGACAGGTGCATGGTAGAGACAGACGGAGACAGAGGAGTCCCGGAGGCGGGCCAGGCAGACAGGAACAGCAGTCCCAGGTGCACAGCGGAAAGCCAGGCAGAGAGACCCGTGAGAGACAGAAGAGGAAGGGGACAGCAGGAGGAAAGGGCAGGCGGATGCCCATGGAGGCCCCAGCTCAGGAAGAGCCACAGAAAGAGAAGCTGATCAGCTGGGAGGGAGGGAGCTGGGGACAGCGGGCGGGCGCAGGGAAGGCCACCTTGCCAGGAGCCACCCAGGCCCCCTGTGCAGGGGATGGGGAGAGGGCAGCTCCCTGGGCCCCTCACTGTCCCTGAGAGGGCAGGCTTGGCAGGAGAGCTCCAGAGCTGCTCCTAGCCCGGGCTTCTTCCTCTCTCCAGAGTCGTTAATCTTGGAGGACAGGTTGGTCTTTTGATAGCTATCTGCAGGGGTCAGCTTAGAAGTATCTAAGGAGATCCTGGTCTTGAATGTCATTTGTCACCAGGGGCTGACAGGCAGCATTGCTCAGCCCCCTCCTGGCTTCCCTGTAACCCGGAGGCAAAGGCTGCGCTTTACCCTCCCCCCAGCACAGCTCTCCCGAGCTCCCCTCCCCTGGTCTCTCATCTGGGCAAGGGCAGGAGCCACGGCGGGGGGCCAGGGGACCCTTGCTCCAGGAGCAAGTGGGGACCCCTGGTCTGTGCACTGCCAACCTCTAGACCAGCCCTTCTCAACCTTGGCTGCACCTGTGACTCTCCTGGGATGTTTTTAAATGTGGGGGCCTGGGGTCCCCACAGAGGTGGGGATTTGGACGCTGTGGGTGGGGCCAGCCCTTGCAGTTGGCAGACCCGACCTGAGGTGACTCCAATGAGCAGGCGGGATCTTTCCAGTCTCAAACCAGGTGATGCCTCCTTGGAGGCGTTTTCCCTGATGATCCTGCCCTCCCGCTACTCTCCAAATGTGGGCTCATTTTCCAGCCAGCCCTACTAGCTACCTAACCTAGCTATGAGGAACACAGGCTCTCGGGCCAGAGTGTGTGGCTTCTGATCCCAGAGCCACCCTTCCTAGCTAGGAGACCTCGGACAGGTGGTTTATTCCCTGTGCCTCTGTTTCTTCTAGAACATGCAGACCGATGGGTCAAGGAATACAGCATGCACCAGCGGGCACTTAGATCAGCCTCTGCCGCTGCTACCTGGCTTTGTTTGTTTATTTATCTGCCCCTTCAGTGCAACCTCCATTACAGACTAAGGCCCTGGTGATCAATTTTACATCCCCATTTCACAGGTGAGGAATCTGAGGACAGAGAGAGTAAAAACTTCATGCAAGAGGCTGGGTGTACCCACAGTGCTCCAGAGCAGCGAGGGAAGGGGTGGGTCTGTTCACGGCGTGCTGTGCGCTAGGGCTAGAGCGGATGTCTGCCTGCGAGGGAGGGTGCTATCTAGGTGGGGCTTCTGAGAAAGGCACAGGCTCAGGGTGGTGCCGGCATCCCCTGGGAAAGTGGGGAGAGAAGAGGAGCGATTGACTGGGGGCTCAGGGTCCCAGAGCTCTGGAGGGAAGGAAAAGGGGGAAGGTTTTATTCTCTGTCCACACAGAGATGGGGACGATCAGAGGCAGCCCCTCCCTTCTAGTGCTGGGGTCTGGCTCATGGACGGTGGTTTAGCGCTTTGAAATCATAGGGAATTGTGAGCCTGTGTCTGCAGCCGGCTAGGAGGGTCTGGGGTCAGGAACCTCTCATCTGGACTCGAGCCACAAAAGACCCCACTCTGGACTACAACAAGGTCCACACCTGTGTCTGCCGGGCTTCCCATCTGCACGTGGAGCATTGAGAGGGCTGAGAGAAGGCCAGGGATGGGTCCATCCCCCCACCTGCCTCGAGCAAGGAAGCACCCACCCCTGGGGAGGGGCCTCAGCCACATCTGGGTGGGGCATGAGGGACAAAGCAGGTGGAAAGGATTAAAATTGAGAGGAGGAAGGAGGCAGGTGGGAAGGAGGAAGGGGAGGCCAAGCACCTGGTTTCCCTGGGCCTCAGGGGTCCACCTGTGTAACACTTTCAGTGGTAAAACTGGGAAAGCCCAAGCAAATCAAGATGTTAGTCACTCTAAAAAGAAGGTCTAAAGCCGTCATCTTATTCTTTAAAAAAAAACAAAGAGTCAAAAAGGAGACACAAAAATACATTCAATCTACAGCACAACCAACGGAGGCTAGATCTCATATAGGACTTCCCAGTTACTGAACAAAAGACAAGACTGGTCCTGACCTTTAGCAACTGGGAAGGAAGCTCAGAGCCCAGGAGGGAGCAAAGAGAAATGAACAGCCTTTCCTTAGGATGAAACCTCTGAGTGGGTCTCTGGTTGCTCCCTGTGACAGGTTTAGCGTGGGCTCTGCTTGCCTGTGACCGTGAACCTGGATGGATGCAGCTGCACATTTCCAAACGCCAGACCTGAGAGGCTTTCAAAAGATGCTCCACTGGATTCTGCCCAGGGCCGCTGGGCAGAGGCATATGCTCGTGGCACATGGCCTGGTCTCAGAGAAATCACTCTGATAGGAAGATTCACGACAGCCTTCCTGGCTGCAGACACCAGCCCTTAACTTCCGATTCCGGGAGTCCCACCACCGCCTCGCCTGCCGGGCGGGATTGCCCGCGGTCTCTGGTCAGGCAGATTTATGGACGCTATCAATGAATGAATGTCGCGGCAGGGCTTTGTGTTTCAGAGGAGTGGAGAGGACGGTGGCTCCTGGCTGGCGGCTTGCAGGACCCAGGTGACTCAGAGCCCCCCGACCTGTGGTGTAGAAGGACTGGAAGCAGAGGGTGGGCGAGGACCAGGAGACCCTGCAGCACTGGGTACAGAGGACGGAGCCCTGCAGGCCGGGGGAGGCCAGGCAGCAAGACTCAGTGTTTCCGCCCTGGAACGCCCCCTGCTCCAGTGGACAGGGTCACAGCGCAGCCCCACAGCACCATTGTGATCCCTGGCCTGTGAGATGACCGAGTGCCACACCTTCCTGTCCTGCTGTCCACCTATGGACCATGAGGTGGCAAACCAGGTGACCTTAGAGGTCAGATTTGCAGCAGACTCCAGCTGTCCTCTAACTGGGCCACACGGCGTCATGACTCTACCCCTAACTACTTCAGTCTCCTAAGAACTTTCTTACACAACCACAACATCATTGTCACACGGAAGACCGCTGTATTTTTGATAAAGTAGGACTTGGGTCTACGTTGGATTCGGTTTAGACTGGATTCTAGCAAACTCTGACGGATTCGGGATTTGCGGCTTAGCAAGGATTCCTGAGGGATGGCGCTCTGTGCCTCAGACCGCGCACCAGCCTGGGAGGTATGTAATGTCAACAGAGAGAACCTGTCATTCGGTCAAGGGGGTGACACCAGACCCCCTTGGTGAAGACACATTCTACCCCTTGTGCTTTAGGAAGGTGTCCACAGTGACGTGCCAGCTCCAGACGGTTTCTCCAAACAGTTACAGCGTCCACCACTCACTCACTAACTCAGGCACGACAGGATGGCTCAATCACAAGTTTAAACAGTACTTTTTCTGACTCTCGTTCCCCAACTCCTTCTATGTTATTTGATATGATTCTTCTTCTTAAATAAGTTTTTTCTTTGTTCTCTCTCTCTCTCTCTCTCTCTCTCTCTCTCTCTCTCTCTCTCCCTTTCTTCCCCTTCTCTGCCTCCAGCATCCCTATGGGTTCATGGAATTTTAGTCAAAGTATTGCCATCAAATTGTCATTTTCTGATGCTAAAATCTTCCTAGATTTATCTCCTACGAGCCCCAAGAGGCTGAATTCAGGACTCTTTTCCTTGCTTTATGGAGCAGCTAGAGGCCCAAGATCACCTTACACTTCCTGCCCCAGACCTGGAATCAACCATTTCTCCAAGAAATATGGTTCCTTTGGGTGGTGAGTGGTTCTCGTAAGCCACAATCTGGGCTCCAGTTGGGATAAGCATATATTTTGCTCCCCAATGGCACAGGACTAAATTCTAGCTCTGCCACCTGTGAGCTGTGAAGGTCTGGGCAGTCACCGCCTGTGCTGGGTCTCTGTATTCTCATCTGTAGAATGGGGAGAATAACAGCCCACTTCACCTTGAAAGATTGCTAAAAAGAATCAACTATATCATATTTTAAAAACCATCCAAGTGACACAGGACACATATCAAGAGCTATGGAGATGTGTTATATGTATTCATATTTCATGTGTATGTATCTGTGCTTGGAATGGAGAAGACCCCCTGGGCATCCAAAGACAGGGAGAGAAAGCTCTTCTTCTAAAGATTCATTCCATTCAATTAGGATGTGTACAAGTAGAAAACAGCACGATGTTTATTTCCACTCTTATATTAATGGCAGGTGACACAGATGTGACATTTGGAGTCTTGAAAAGAAG
Source organism: Marmota flaviventris (assembly GCF_047511675.1). Lineage (NCBI taxonomy): Eukaryota > Metazoa > Chordata > Mammalia > Rodentia > Sciuridae > Marmota > Marmota flaviventris. Next base: position 12,134,125 of record NC_092516.1, on the reverse strand, counting down.
TTCCCTTTCTTGTAAAAATAACGACATTTTTATCGAAATAAAGCACAGACATTGCACAAAGCTTTCTTTGAAAACAAATGTATTTTTTTAAAAAAATCAAACAAGTCGATTTGTTTAATCCTGATAGCTACGGATTGCAGAAATGTCATGGGTGACTGATGGTGGCATGTGTGGGTATGGTGGAGGTTTGGGTGACACTGTGCTGAGGTCGCCTGGGGAGACCGCCTGAGCCCCTTGTTGGGAATGATTTATCTTAAAGCTGAGATAATGTGAACGCTCCTGGGACGCATGTGCCCTCGGGCTGGTGAGCCAACCTAGCACAGGGGAAGCGGTGGACACAGGGACAGGGGTTCAATGTTCCCGCCTGCTTTTCAGTGATGGCAGTGGGTGGAGGGGGGACTCCAGGGAAGCAGCCCCTGGAGAAGGTCACCACGCGTGTCTTGGCAGGACCTGTCCTCTGTCACAGCACTGGAGACCACACAGGTCTGACTAGCGGGTCTCTGTGCATGGAACGCAGCTTCAGCCACAATCATCTTGAACTTCTTTTTATTAAACTCAGGACCCCAAAGAGCCATGGCCAGTAGCTCTCAGAGACCTAAGAGGGCTGAGAGAAGGCCAGGGACAGGTCAGCCCCTGCCTGCCTCGAGCAAGGAAGCACCCACCACCTCTGGGTGGGGCGTGAGGGACAGAGCAGGCGGAAAGGATTAAAATTGAGATGGGGCAAAGGAGGAAGGAGGGAGGTGGGAAGGAGGAAGGGGAGGCCAAGCACCTGGTTTCCCTGGGCCCCAGGGGTCCACCTGTGTGACACTTTCAGTGGTAAAACTGGGAAAGCCCAAGCAAATCAAGATGTTAGTCACTCTAAAAAGAAGGTTTGAAGCTGTCATCTTATTCTTTAAAAAAAACAAAGAGTCAAAAAGGAGACACAAAAATACATCAATCTACAGCACAACCAACGGAGGCTAGATCTCATATAGGACTTCCCAGTTACTGAACAAAAGACAAGATTGGTTCTGACCTTTAGCAACCGGGAAGGAAGCTCAGAGCCCAGGAGGGAGCAAAGAGAAATGAACAGCCTTTCCTTAGGATGAAACCTCTGAGTGGGTCTCTGGTTGCTCCCTGTGACAGGTTTAGCGTGGGCTCTGCTTGCCTGTGACCGTGAACCTGGATGGATGCAGCTGCACATTTCCAAATGCCAGACCTGAGAGGCTTTCAAAAGATGCTGGCTGGATTCTGCCCAGGGCCGCTGGGCAGAGGCATATACTTGGTGGCACATGGCCTGGTCTCAGAGAAATCACTCTGATAGGAAGATTCACCACAGCCTTCCTGGCTGCAGAGTTGGTCAAGCACCCTAGATAAGCAGCAGCCAAACCAAGGATGACCACACTTGAGCAGAGAAAGGTAAGAGAAGAATGTGCTCGTCCTTGGGATTTGCCTTATCAACTCAAAGATCGGATTCTATACTTTCCATCCCTTAAATTAGCATCTATTATGTGCCAAGCCCTGAGAAGCTCTGAGGACACATCATGCTGCACTACCTAATGATTCCAGCCACCGTGAACACCATTAACTGAATGTCTTTTCAGCGATGTCTCTGGCTGGAAATATGAGGCATTAATCAGGTGGCAATTTCAGAGTCTTTAGGGAACCATTATATCGGGCAGTCACTGCCGAGTGACTATTCCTAGGAATTCGGAGATCATTAAAATGAGGTGGGGTGCCCTCGCCTGACCTTTCTCCTTCTTCCCTTCGCCCGTCTCTCCTCCTTTCAGTTATTTAATTTATCCTCATACAATTTCAGACAAGAAGGCCTCTTGCTGCAGAAGTGGCCAGCCGGCTCGGGAGCACCACAGAGCACATCCAAGGGTACATGTTGGTAAAGTGATAGCGCTTCCTAAATCAGAAATTGGGGCGTGCAATCTGCAAAAGATCGGTGCCTCTGGGGACAGCAAAAGGGGCTATTTTAAGTTGGAACTCCCCCAGAAAATCTGGGGTGGAAACTGTGACAATCGCGATGGGGGCCCACCCCAGGGCACTGTGCAGGAGTGACATTTAGCGTCTGTCTCTGCATTTCTCACACGCCCAAAGCGTCTGCCAAGGCTTGTTGTGTTTGCGTGTGCTCCGTGCTTTGTGATAGACGGGGACGGCGGATGCGAACCCGGGAACTCTTTCCTTATGTGAAATGCAGAACTTGCAGGTCAAAATTAGCTGTCAGGAGGTGGGGGAGGGAGTGGAATGTCCCACTTCCCCCCTTCTCTCCGCTCGTCATTGAAATAATCAGAAGAGGCTTTCAAGCCGGATGTCTTTATAGAATGGCACTTGGGGAAATGGTGCCATTTACATTTTTAAAAAATTTATTAAAAATGGCAAAACAATTAATAGGGTCCGAGCTTCAGAATAAGGAGCCTCAAATCGTCCCTGCTGCTCTCCTGAACCACCAGGATGTAAGATTAAGGACCTGGGCCACATGGGAATGGAGATGGTGAAGTAGGACTATGGGTCCGGTCTCCCCAGCTGGGCACTCAATATAAATTAGTTGAGTGAATGAACGAATGAGGGACCAGCTCTTCGTCAGACGAAGCAACTTACATGTTTGCTCTGTGGCTTTTACTTTAAAGTCTTAAGAAACAGACCCAACTGGACCAGCCAGGACTGTGGACTAGTTCATCTCAGATCCAATGACTCCCCCACACCATCAGTCGTGACCATGAGGAAGGATCCTAGGGTCCAAAAGAAGTTTGATGGTTGGGCACTTCCAGAGGAGATATGGATCACGCAGACTCCCCAAACTGTTTCGACCTCCAGCTCTTCACTGAGAATGTGGCATGGATTGCTCAAGGCACCGGCTAAGGGAGTCGTCCTGGTCTGGATTATGTGAGTCAGGGGCCCCGTGCTGTGTCAGTCTATGTCGGTGTGACCGCGCCTTGCTTCTGAGATCCTAAGCTTTCCTTCTGAACAAGCTCCTGAGGGGACACATGCTGCTTCCTTCTGGGACATCCTGCTGCGCGTGAAGGTCAGGTGCATTCCCTCTCTGCCCCTCCACCTCCCTTCCTCCCACTCCAGTGCTCTGTGGCTACTCCTCTGTCCTCCTCAGCTTTAGAATCCTTCCTGCAGAATGAACATTCCTCTGTGGGACTCAGGGCTGGTGGCTGTGCTTGGGCAGAGGAGTTAGATATTCTTTGAAATCAGAGCGGTAAACGGCTCCTCGTTGTACAGGGAAACAGAGGCGGGGTATTTTCTGTATTAGTAGCATTATCGATGCCTCCAGGCCAAGAAATTCTAGAGCAATTGATGGGCACTATGGCTTCATCGCTCCCTTTCTAATGATAAGTCTTAAAAGCACACTGGGGCTTCAAAAAACAAATACAAAAAACAAAAAAGGTTATCTATAACATATCATCAAACCTACAAAAGAAGTAGGTGTGAGGAATCACGGGTACAACAGTGCAACCAATGGGCCCATCAGATGTCACCATCCATTGAATGTGACCCATTCTTCACAAGGGCACTAAGGCATGTGACTGGTTTTATCCAATAAAATGTAGGCAGGAATGGAACTTTAGGAGTTAGAGAAGTAACATACATTACATATATTGACACATACTTTACGTATATTAACCCATAATATATTAGCTTATTTAATGCTCAAGATTTTTTTCCATGCATTTCTTCTTTTCTGCCATGACGCTGGCGACATTCTGAATGGATTCTCCAGATGCCTGGGTCCTGGAGACAGAGCACCCTCCCTCCCCCTGCTGACCCTGAGGAACATTTTTCAAGCCACAGATATATGGGGTTGTTTATTACTGCAGCATAACTTATCTCAACCTGACTGATATATATATATTCATGTACACAAAGGGGCTTTCTTTCCTTCTTTCTTTTCTTTCTTTCTAGTGCTAGGGATTGAACCAAGGGCCTGGTACATGAAAGACAAGAACTTTACCACTGAGTACCCCATGGCCCTACAAAAAGGGTTTAAATGAAAGAGAATTGATTGAAAAGATTGGTATTGAACATTTATTCATTTATTTATTGTGTGTGTGTGTGTCTGTGTGTAATAGCACTGAGTTCCCACTGTGGGTAAGACAGTGATAATGACTTTGAATGAACCATCCTAGGAGATTCTGAACACTTTGCAAACTCTTCCTTATCAGAAGCACTTGATAAGGAGGCAGCCCCGCCCGCAGGCTCAGGAGGTGCTGGCGCCACCCTGCGCTGTGCTGAGCAGCTCCTGGGCAGGGACCTGGTTTCCAGCAGGGGTGCCGTGCGCACCCTCCCACCTGCCGCACCCTCCGCCGCTCCGAAGGCTCACAGGGTGCAGTGTTTCTTCAGGAAACCACAAGGGGCATAGAAAAACAAAATCTCTGCCCTTTGGAAGCCTCGCAGGCAGCCCAGCCCCGGGGCTGCTTTGACAGGCTGTCTCTCCTAGGACAGACAGAAGGCCAGCTGCTCGGCCGAGCGAGGACCCGCGCGGGCGCAGCGGCCTGTTATTTCGGGGCCCCGGGTGCGCCCCCCACACACACACACACAGGCTCTGCAGGGGGCAGCCCCGCTGACATTGGCCTGAAGGAGGAGGAGCTCCCTGGATGGCGTGTTTGTGCCCAGCCTGGGGGACTGTGGGGTCAGGGTAGGAAATGACCGATCCCGTTGTTACCCAACAGCCAGGAGAGCGCGGGAACCGAGATGGGAAACACCCAGGGGCTGGAGGTCATCGTGCAAACGCTTTGCCATCCTTGAAGTTTTAGTGCCAGTCCCCTGGCCACAGAGAAAGAGCCACAGAAGACGCCCCCTGAGACTCGTCTCCCTCCCTCCCTCCTTCACTTGAAGTCACTTACTGGACGCTTACATGTTGGTGACCGAGATGTGAAGACAAGAGGAAGATATTATTTAACAAAGACGGAATAAGACCTGGTGTGCCCGGCGTGTTCTCAGCAGTTTACGCATATTAACTCACTTAATGCTCACAAAACCCCAAAGAAGTGGATGCTCTCTCTCATCATCTCTGCTGTGCATGAGGAGAAACCGAGGCACAGAGAGGTTCATCATCTCGCCCCCAGGGCAAACAGCCCTGGAGACTAGAGCCTCAGCCTCTCCGGGGTCCAGAGTGCTTTACCGCCTCCGCCTCTCACAGGGTCCCCGCTCCTCAAGACAAAGGCCTGGGAGGAAGAGGGACCTGGAAATAAATCATTCTTTTTTTCCCACCCAGAGTAAGATCTATTTCTCTGGAATAGATGCAGAGACCCAAGGAAGAATTCCGTCCTACCTGGAGTCAGCAGGGGCTCCCCTGAGAAAAAGACCCTTCAGAGACTGCTCGCCCTGCCAAGCCAGGTGGGTGGGGAGGGCGGCATGAGAGAGGGGAGCGCTGGGGGGGACACAGGAGGCCCCTGCGTTCTGGCTGGGGCACCACTCTCCTAGGACAGAGGGGAGGAGGTGCCCCCTTCTCGTGGGAGGGCCTGCGGGAGGGACCTGGCAGCCCAGGTGGAGGTGTGGCTGGGAGGGAGGGCGGGGCAGCTGTTGAGACACAGCCCTGCAGAATCCAGAGGGCTGAACTTGAACCCCAGCTCTCCGGGCCTACCTGTGCGCCCCGGGCAACTAAGGACCCAGCCCAGGACCTCGGCTGCTGACCGGGCTGCTGCAGGGCCTGTGTGGCCAGGGGCCCTGCTCTGCACCCTGCACGGCACAGTCTTCTTGGATTTGGAGGAGGAATGCCACTAACAGGACACTGCTGTGCGTCCACAGAAGGGGAAATGGGTCCCCACTGACCTGTCATGAACGGGGCTGTTCCCCACCCCAGAGCAGCAAAGGCCTGCTGGCCCTGATCTGTTCTTGCTCTCATGCTGGCTTCCCCTGAGACCAAGCCAGGTGAAGGTGGCCTGGGTCAGCGCAGCTGGTCAAACCCGTACTCTTGGGCTCACCGTCAGGGGCTCTGTCCTCAAACTTTAATGCACATACGGTTCCCTGGGACTTTTCTTTTTTCTTCTTTTCTTTTGGTATCAGAGATTGAACCCAGGGGTGCTTAACCACCAAGCCACATTCCCAGCCCTTTTGGGGCATTTTATTAGAGACAAGGTGGGTCTCCTTGAGTTGCTTAGGTCTCACTAAGTTGTGGAGGCTGGCTTTGAGCTTGCCATCCTCCTGCCTCAGCCTCCCGAGTTGCTGGAATGACAGGCGTGCATCACCGTGCCCAGTTCCCTAGTCCTTTTTTTAAATTTTGAGACAGGGTCTTGCTAAGTTGCTTAGGGGCTTACTGAGTTGCTAAGATTGGCCTTGAACTAATGATCCTCCTGCCTCAGCCTCCTGAGCCACTGGGATTACAGGCGAGCACCACCTGCCTGGCTCCCTGGGGTCTTGTTAACAAGGCAGATCCCAACCCTATAGAACCAGGGAGGGGCCCAAGAGCCTGCACTTCCTGCCATCTCTCCATGGCGATAACCATCCACTTCCTGCCATCTCTCCATGGCGATGACCATCCTGTTGTTCCACCGACTAGCTCTGCAGCAGGACAGTCTCCATCCACGGGGATTGCTCTTTTCCCGGGACCTAAGCTACCCAACCCAAGAGTGAGATCACAACTCAGTCACTCTCACTGATCGCCTATTCACTCATCCTTCCTTTCAATCTATTCTAGCATCTTCCGTGGTCTAGGCTCTGGGAAAACAAAGACCCACAGGACACAGGCAGCTTACTCAATCATTTGCTTCCCTGGGCAACTGGCGGAGGAGAGGGAAGGGGCTGGCCACGGGGTCTACTTCACAAACTCCATCTCATCTGATCCTCCCACAGTGAAATGGCAAAGCCTGGCTCCCTGGAAACTCTAGCTCAGGGAGTGAGGGCAACCCTCCTCCAGGTCACCGGCCAGTCGCTCGTTGGCATTGGGCCTCGAGCCATGTCTTCCGATTCTGAGGCCCACGGCCTCCTTGATACTTAACAAGTTGGTCGCGTTCCTTTTTTATTTACTTCGAGCTTCACTGTGTCTCTTTAGCTTTAGAGAGTGAACTTTTTTTTCCTCATAAATTTAATTGCTGACATAAAGGGGGAAAAAACTCCTGAGGTAATTGAACAAGAAGATGTTTACGACCCTCTTCGAGCCATAGAGCTACTGACACACAGAATTTATGACAGAGAAGGGAAGGGAAATACTCAGGAGGAGAAAGACCGAGACGGAGGCCACTGTGCAAACGTGGGTTAATAGATGGGTTCAGATCCTGATGCTTGTACACTTGGTTGGGTAACTTTTTGGAGGCCATTTAATCAGCTAATGAAGATTTACTTAATAAACTCTCAAATTTACCAGAGCTAGACTCCTAAAAAACAAACCTATAAATTACAAAGACGACGGAGTGTTAAAGACCCATTGCAGTAACTTAAGGATGGAAGGAACTAGTCGGGTTGCAAAGGTCCTCACCCAGGACTCTTGCAGCCAGCCCTGGAGGGACGGGACCCTGTCAAAGGCCTGGCTCTGGTGTGTGCACCCAGTCCAGATAAATGCACCCAGACGTTCCTCGAACTTGAGCAAATCGCTTCTCAGCATGAATGCAAAATTGATTGGGCCACATCCGTGCTTGTGCCAGCAAAGGCTGGCTGCATTCAGAAGTAAAATCAGCCACTTCCCATTTACTTAAAGTCTCCAACTCAAAATACACAGGAGGGAGAATGCGTGCTTCACTTTAGAGCAAGAGCCAAATTGCACAGCAACAAAATAATCCCCATCCTGGAGACAGCCGCGGCCAGCCATTCTCTTTTCCTTAAGGTGCAGAAACGAGGCACATTGGCATCATTAAAAGTATTTTTGCCCCCAAATAAATTACAAAATATGGAGGAACTAGAAACAGAAGCAGGGGGCCCATAGGTCAGTCTATTTCTGCAGCTGACTGTTGAATGTTTTCCGTCCAGGGTGCACGATGAAGGTGCCAAGGAAAGGGGTTGTGTTTGCAGCTCAGGTGGGAAGGGGTGTGGATTTTAATTTCCCTCCCCTATTCCCAGCAGCACCCCCTCTTGCTCAATGGCCATCGCAGTGGTCTCTGATCTTCATGACCCTCCTTGTCTGTGGTCTGCTCTTTCTGTCCTTGGTTGGGAGATAACCGCGGCTGCAGACATTTATTTCCTGCCTCCAAAGAGTCCTTTGTTTCTTCCCCCTCCTCCTGTCCTTTTATTACCTGCTGAAGTTCTAGAAGCCGATCCAGGGTGTGCTGATACGAACAGTGTCTAAAATGAACAGTGTGACTCCACAGCGAGCGCTCGGCCGGCCTGTCCAAGGGAGTCCCATTCCCATGTGTCACGCCCCTTCCACGCTCCGTGTGTGTCTCCCTCTGAGAAGGAGCTGTGCTCGGTCCCCTGCAAGCTGGGCTGCCCTTCCCTCTGTCTTGGAAGTTCTGGTCTCCAGATGCCCGTGCCCTTTAATATCTGTTTCAGATCACCACCCTCCCCACCCACGAGGGACAGCGTGCATTTCTTTCTCTGCTGAATCACTGTCTGTTTATTTTGAACTCCATCCTTAGAAACTAGACTCTGCTGTCTTTGGTGATGTCCAGAACAGGAGTAAGATTTCCTTTTCAAGTCCATAAATGAATGTCCTTTCTGGAATACGACTTAAGGAGAAAAAGAGTAAATGCTTCAAATACCTGTAGGAATGCATCCCTATTTTGACTTCAGAGGAGATGGGCCGCCATTGATTTCTAAGGATGAAAGTTGTGTACATGAAGGGGGCACGTATTATTCAAATCAAAGACCAGGAAAGCAGGGATGATCAAAGACTTCCCCTTACGCGTCAAATCAAATCAAGTGGTAGCGTGGTCTCGCGTGCCCTGGCTGAGTTCAGACCAGAAGAAAAAACACAGTGGGAAAGGTCAGAAATGTCTGCCGCTGGCTTGATACAGAGATATGCTCCAGCGTCCATTCCCTTCTGCAAATGCTAACCTGGCGTGAGACAATCTACAGTTAGAATTTCTGATACATCTATCAGATACACTTACAAAGAAGTTTCAAGAAAAGGTCTAAATTCCCAAGGCACAATATCAAGGATGTTTCCCCAAAGCAGCTCTTTCTACTGGATGCTTTTATTCACATGCTGGCTCGGATGGGTTAACCCTTGCCAGGCCTACTGGGCTAAGTAAGCTCTGTGATTGATTAGTAATGTCTGCCACAGTCACGGCATAGGCATGGTGCCGCGTGGACCCAGTCTTTGCTTTCCTGGCTTGGTTCCCTAAGCCATCTATTCTGTCTTGGGAAGGCAGTGAAGCAGTAAAGCCTTTAAAAGCATCCCACAGGGGCAGGACACAGATTGATTTCCCATATGTTAGAGGAGAAGTAGAAAGAAGTAGAATGTGACAAAATGTTAGCAACTCTATGCCCAAGATTTAGAGACTGAATTTTCTTCTGACTCATATGGAATATGAACAAAAATGGACCATAGATTGGTGATAAAGCAAATATCAGTAACATTTATAAAACATTCTAAAACCACATAGCAAACAAAAAAAAAGCAATCTCCATTCCCAGGGTCAAACCTAAATCCAGAATGTGATTAGCACTGAGAGGCAGGGATTTGAGAGGTAATTAAGCCAAGAGGGTGGATCCTTCAGAATGGATTAATGCTGTCATGAAAAGGTGACTTTGGCCTTCAGTGTTCAAGGTACCATCTTGGAAGTGGAAACCTGGATCTCACTAGACATCAGATTTGCAGGTGTCTTGACCTTGGACTTCCTGATTTCCAGAACTGTGAGAAATGAATGTCAGTTCTTTAACTTTTCTGGTTTCAGGTATTCTGTTATAGCTACAGAAAATGGACCAAGACAGTTCCCAATTTTGTAGTCACATGAAAATTCACCATATGTTTACAACTTTAAAAATGTACCTCTTGGGGCTGGGGTTGTGGCTCAGTGGTAGAGCGCTCACCTAGCATGAGGCCCTGGGTTTGATCCTCAGCGCCACATAAAAATAAATAAATAAATAAATAAATAAAGGTATTGTGTCCAACTACAACTAAAACATAAATGTTAAAAAACATGCATCTGAATAACTCAGACACTACCCTGACCTAACGTACGTGTGCATGTTTTTTCTGTCTTTCCTCATGTGAGTGTTAGCACCATATGGTCAAGGAACGATGTGCACTAGGCCACCCCCAGAAAAAGCATAAAACCTTTTGTTTGTGTAGGGGCAGGCGGAATGAATAAATGCCAATATTTGTGAGATTCTATTTATGAAGTCCTTGAAGGGAGATGTACACCCTTAAGAACATACGCAGCAAAGGAAGAGAGACATATGAGCTAAACATTGACCTTCAGCTATTAGAAAATATAGAGCAAGACCAAAGAGAGGAGAAAGGAGGTTTATAAATGAGTGAACCTAATGAAACATAAATACAAGGAACGAGGAAAGAACAAAGCAAGGATCAGACCCAAGTGGCTTATGTTAGGCAAGATCTGCAACCCTCCAATAAACAGAGGCCTCTCTCAAGCAGCATTTATGGGAGTAGAAAAGAGGGAGAATGGCAGAGTTCATTTTATAAGATGAGGGGCAGCACTTTATATCAGGATCAGGCAAAGAAAATTATAAACCAATCTCATTGAATAGTTTAGATGTAAAAGTCTCACAAAATCCCATCAAATAAAAGTAGCATTGTAAAAAGAAATGAGCACACAGCCATAACTGGGCACTGTTTCCTAGGAATGCAAGGATGGTGTGACTGCAGGAAATCTACTAGAGGAGGAAGAGTCAGGACCAACTCCAAGGAAGCAGAGAAAGCTTCAGTAAAGCTCCACATCTACTCACATAGCAAAAAATGTCAGTAGAATGAGAACGGGGGGAAATTCTAACACTATAAAAATTCTTCTTTTTGGGGGGGGGTCTACATAAGAAAATTAAGAGACTATATAGGGCAAACTATGATTTTTTTAAAAAAAATCATGGATACAAAGATAAACAAAATGAGCGTATTTAAATATCATGAATGATGTTAGAGAACTTAATTTTTAGTATCTTATTCATAAAAGCAAACAAAAAATGAGGTTCCATGGAGTGGATAAAAGGAAAGGTTTTGCAAAGCCTTTATGGGGACAGAACATAACATTTATTGAAGGAAATGGAAACCATTGAAAGAGGTATATCAGGAGCATGGCTGGGAAAATGTTCCAGCTTCATCTATACGACCAATGTAACTTCCTTCAGAATGTAGATTTCTTCCCCCTCAACCTTGATAAAGAAATGTTGAAGTTGAGAGTAGTTAAGACAATTTCAAATAAGAATAAGAATGCAACACGTGTAAGACATTAAGACTCAAATAATAAAACATCAGTCAATAAAAGTGTGCAGATGTGGTGCTCAGACAATTGGAAGAGTAAAAAAAAGAAAGCACCAAAACAATCCAGAATATCGCAGATGCTATTTACAATGAGCAGAGCTATCATATATAAAGAACTCCTAAAGTCAATAAGACAAAAGTGAGTGGAAAATCAGGCATAGGTTATGAACAGCAAAGCACACTAGAAAGAAAATGCATCAGCCATGAACACTTGGGAGAGTTGTTCAGGGCACTGCCGGATATTTTTTTATCATCTCAGAGTGATTACATCATCAAGATCTGTGAGGATGTGGAAAATTTGAATTTTCATACCCTGGAAGGAGTGAAAATCTTTATAATCTTTTGCAAAGGAATGTGGAGGAATCTGCTGTGCTGCACTGATTTTAATGGTTCCCCTTTGCCCCATTCTGTTCTCCCCACTGCTACCTTTTACTATTCTGAATCCAGATCCGGCCGATGAATGTCGGTTTCTTGAGATGTTAAGTGAAAGCCTTTGGGTGCGACTTACATTAGACGCCTTCTTAGTTTTAATAAGGTCTGTGCTAAAGTTGACGAAGTTCACCCTCGCTGAGCTAGCCATTGGATTCGTGGACATCCCTCTGGACAAGCTTAGACCTACCCAAAAACATGTAAGATGTTGTATCCTCTGACATCTGCCTCTCTGTTTTAAAGGGTTATTCTAAGAAGCTGGAAGAACTGTTTTATTTAATGCATATATAAATGAGAGGACTCTTTCTAGAAATCAGAGAAGATTAGTACCTTCCCTAAGAAGGAGTCTTGGAGACTGTTGAAATCTGGGGCCCAAAATAGCCTCACAACCCAAATTCCTTCCATTTCCGTGGCCGCAGTTGGATTTTGGCTTCTCCTTGCTCACTTTCTGACCAAAGCCTTTCTACTTTAACAACACCCATGTGCATCCAAGGAAGTCATTATTCCTGGATTTTTTTTTTATTTTGGCTTTTTACCGTGTCATAATTAGACGCACCAGAAGTTGAAATGACGGTACCAAGAGGTCTGTGTACCCGTCACCAGCTTCTCTCAGTGGGTTACACCTTCTGCAACCACAATGCCACATCAAACCAGGAGACTGACACTGGTACTGGGTGTATGTCTGTGTCACGGTGCCACAGTATAGATTTGTGAAACCACTACTGCCATTTAAAATCAAGATAGAGGACCACAAAGATTCCCCTCAAGACACCTCGCAGTCTCGCCACTCCAACTTCACCCCCCCCCCGCCCCAACCTGTGGAAAACCACTGCCTGTTCTCCATCCCTAACTTCATATTCAGGAGCAAAACACAGCAACTGTGCAAGGTCTCAGGAAATAGAAGGAATGAAGGAGGCAATGATAAACACAGACAACGTCACCATGGCCTTCAGGTGGAGGGTTCACGGTCATCTAATGCACACCTTTTAAATCTGTTGGCAAATTTTCATCAACATCATGTCGAAACAAAATCAACCTCCAGGTCCACCAACAGGGACATGGGGAAGTAAATTACAGTGTTTTTCTATAATGGATCATTCTGTAGTACTTACTAATTGTTGTTACTAGGGATTGAACCCAGGGTACTCAAGCACGGGGCCACATTCCCAGCATTTTTATTTTTTATTTTTCATCTTGAGACAAGATCTCATTGAGTTGCTTAGGGGCTCACTTAGTTGCTGAGGCTGGCTTTGAACTTTCAATCCTCCTGCCTCAGCCTCCCAAGCCCCTAGAATTATAGGTATGCACCACCAGGTCTGGCTACTCTATAAACATTTAAAATGAAGAAATTAAACCTACATGGGATCATACGGATACATATCAAAAAGCATATTGAATAATGAAAAAGAAAATTTCAGAATAATGATGTAAAGCGATTTAAGCTAACACAAAAATATCAGGAGGCTGACCATTACTTTTTAATGGTGATTTCCACAAATTGATTATATAATAACATCGTGAGTGACACTGGAGTATTGCTGAGCACATAGGTATGTGCCCTGTTCTTTTCACTTCTCATCTTTGAAATATTTTACTATGAAAGAAAACTCAAATTTAAAAAAAAATCACATAGGCCTGCGCACAATGGAAGATATAAATTCACACCTGTACCTTGAAAAATGTGAGTCACCTTATACATATAATCCCTTGAATTCTGGGACACATTTGATAGTTACTTCCCTTGGCAGAACAAGGTGCTTCTGGGAGAAAACACAGTATCCCGAAAGGACCTCAGTCGGTGCTAGCTTCGGGTGTTTATGAAGGTCCCCCGACAGAATCAGTAAACAAGGAAGCAGGGAAACCTAACACACATTCGGTAATTATTCCTGGGAGGACGGCCGTCCTGCCACCCATAAAGCAGCTTGGAAATGAAGCCAAGGGCTTGCGGGGTACAGTCCACCACCAGAGGCTGGAACAGATGTGAAGAAACAAAGCTGTGGAGGCCCCTCCTCGTCACACAAGTTAGGATGGGGTCAGCTGCAGTGACAAGAAGTGAGTTGAGTTCCCGGGAAGACCTGGAAGCATCCTGTCTGTGGAGTTGGTTAGTGGGTGGATCCGACAAGAGGGTTGGCTTCGTAATCGTGCCATCCGTATATCTGCATTCTGCTGTTGCTATGGTTTAGATTTGTGTCCCCCAAAAGCCCATGTGTGAGACAAAGCAAGAACGTTCAGAGGTGAAATGAATAGATTACAAGAGGTGTGACCTAATCAGTGGATTAATCCACTTGTGGATTAATTCGGTGGTAACTGTAAGCAGGTGGAATATATCTGAAGGAAGTAGTTCACTGAGGGCCTACCTTTTGGGTTTATATTTTGTCCCTGGTGAGTGGCACCGTCTCTGCTGTCTGGTGGCTACGTCCTGAGCTGCTTTTCTCCACCACACCCTCCCGCCATGATGCTCTGCCTCAACTCGGGCCCAGAGCGATGGAGTCGGCCAACCAGGGACTGAACCTCTGGAGCCATGAGCCAAAACAAACTCCTCCTCCTCCAAGTTGTTCTTGTCAAGTATTTTGGTCACGGCAACAAAAAGCTAAATAACACACAATAAAGAAGAGGTACACAAAAAACTGTGCAAAGTCCCAGTGGTGGCTTGGAATAAGAGTCAAGTTGTAACCTGCTGCTTGACCACAAAAACTGATGGGTCTCAACCACCTTAGATGGAGGGGACGGCAGTGCTCCTGAAACTTGAGAACAATCCAAAAGCAGCCTCATCGGATCAGACAAATCACACAAAAATGCACGTGAAAAGTCTAAATGAAATGATTTCTCGAAATGTGAGGGAAAAAACCTCATTCCTAAATTATGATTCTACTTGTAATTTCAAATATACAGGTAACTAACAATAAATTATTCCCATCAGATATGCAACAGTGTTACTTATATTTCACAACCGGACAAACAACTTTGGAGAGGGAAGAATCCACTCTTTGTGAAATGGCGATCACCATATTTTTTGGGGGAGGAACACCCTGTTTATAGGCACGTCCCATTTTTCAGGATTAAAAAAGCGACTGCTGGGGACTGGAAATGTGGCCTCAGCCCAGAACCCTCCTTTCTCAGGTGGCAAATCTCACACACTTGCAGAAGGTGTTGGATCTGGAAAGATCTTTACAAATCATCCATCCATTTTTTCCATGTTGTCTCATGTAGAGTGAGGGAAGGAGGGAGAGTTTGATCTCCTTGAAGGAAAGATCACCCCCCTAAGACTTGGAAATTAATAATAATAATAATAATTAGAGTTTTCAAGATCTCACTGTCCTCATGGTCTCGATAGATATTTGTCATCTGTCATCTGAATGCTTTGCCCTTCTCTGGAAAGCAAGGAGTACCGGTTTGGTGGCACATTCCTGAGTCACTCGAGGGGGAGGCCTGGTGGGGAGTCAGTTGCACTGGGGGAGCTCCAAGGGTTGAGGGGGGGGTGTCCATCGTGAGCCCCTGTGGAGCCATTTCAGGATGCTGAGGAGACGTGTTAGGTAAGTTTACCTCAAGAAAAAGGGACATTTAAGTAGAGCGAAACTGTAGCCAAAGAAGTGTTGGGGTGGTTAGAAATGACTGGATTTCCATTCATGCCTTTGACGACCAATAAGAAAAGCAACAGCCAAATCACCACGTTCACAAAACATTTTTTAGGTGGAGATGGTATTTTTTGATGGAACAAAACAAGTGTAAATTGAGCATCCTGATGGATATTTGCACAGCTTGTGGCTTGGCTCCCCTTCAGTGACAGCCACAGAAAAGTCCCTTCTGGCATTGATTATGTGCCTGGTATTATGTATCTGGTACCTTTCCATGGGATGGCGAGAAAGTGAGATGGGGTCACTTTCCCAGGAGGTTGAAGGAGGGGGGACGGGATCCTCCTGTCAAGATGGTTTCATATGGGACCAGTGTGCCTAGAAATTTCTGAAGACCAAAGTCATCCAAGAAACATAAAGAACCAGGCGTGGGCCCAGGTCCTGGGAGAGATGTCCCACAGTGACCAGTGTGGGGCTTGCAGAAGTCAAGACGAGATCCACAGGGACTCAGTCGGATGTCAGTAACTATCTGTCAGAATAACGAAGTGAGTTAGATGGCAGTACAGGGTCAGAAATTCACAGGAACCAAAGAATATGAAGACATAACTGGCCCCCGGAGGTGGAAAACTCAGGGGGTCTTTCCACCCATCCAAGGAGGGGAAGGCGGCAGGGGAGGGTGCGATTGGGCCGTGCCCAGCGCTGCCAGCCGAAGTTTCCAGCGTGAGTAGAGGTGAGGTGGCTCCAGTGGTCTAAGAGCCAAACAATGGCAGCCACTAGCAGCAGGGCACAAAGAAGCTGGGGGACGTATGCACAGAATTATTGAAAGGCACCAGCGGGGAGCCAGAAGGGGAAAACAGGAGTCTGCTGCTACAGGGACGTGCAAAGGCACTGCGGATGGCCCTCCTGTCCGCGGCTCCACCCTGAGTCCCCCCAACCCCATGTTAGTCAGGATTCTCTAGAGAAGGCTTGGATGGTCATGGAGGTTGCCGGTTCTGTAGTCCGCGGTCTGCAGTGGGAGTGCCGGTGTGTGGTGCGCTGCAGCCCAGAGCAGAGGGCACGGGTCCCTGCCCAAAACCAGCAGGTGGAGAGCTGCGTCTGCTCCGGGTTTCGTCCTCTTCTGAACTCAGCGACTCGGCAGGGGGTGCGGGGGTGCGGGGGCTCACCCACCTCGGGGAAGGCATCTGATTTACTCCATCTCATCCCGGAACCTTCACACCCGGAGCAGGGTTCAATACCTGGGAACCAGGACCCAGTGCAGGGGACACAAGACGCACCTCCTCGCTGTCCCCAGTCTCTGGATGCACGCCACACGGGCTCCGTGCCTGGGGCGCAGCCGAGGGCAGAGAAGGCGATGCTGGCCAGGAGGGTCAGAGGAAGACACCTGGGCGCAGGGCACAGGAGACACAGGGAGGCTGGGTTGCTGTGCTCGCTGGCCCCAGCGGGGACTGTCCTTTAAAGCACACCTGGCTTCTGGAAGTTGGAGGGAAGTTCAGGGGCCTCCGCTCTTTGGTGCACATTCTCCAGGAGGCCATCTTGCCCTAAGGGGGTGAGGGTTGGTTCTGGGGTGGGGTGCAAGACGATCTCATGCATGTGAACCACAGGCGCACAGGCGACACAGTCATAGACAGCAATCTGTGGTGTGGGAACCTCCAGGGGACAATCAAGAGTAACCATCTCCAGCAGCTCCCCAGGGAGGGGACAGTCACGAGGTGCAGCGCCATGCTGGACCCTTGGTGTCTGAGACCAAGAGGGCACACACCCTCCTACTGCCCCAGGTGGGCGCTGAAGCACCCTGAGGTGCAGAACGGCCCAGAGGTCACACAGGGAGTTTGTGCCGATGGCCGGGCTCGTCCGTGTGTGCCACTCATTTGTTAGCAAAAACGAGCTTATCTGTGAGCCGAGCCCAGGGCCCCACGTTCCCTGCAGAGGCCGCACGTTGGAGATGAATGAATGGCCCGTGAGGTCTAGGCACACACCCTGGGCATCCTCAGGACGGCACCCGCTGTCCTGCCACCTTGGTGGTGTGACAAGGGACAGTTGGAGGAGTCCCAGCACAGGGAGGCTATAACGTCAGGCCCAAGCGTGCTGGGAAGTGGAACGTGGAGGAACCATCGATGAGGCTCAGGAAATAGGCGTCTGCCCAGCTCCCTGCCCAGACTCCACTTCGAAGGTGGAAATCACAAAAAAGAAAAAAAAAATGTCGATCTGGTGAATGACAGCTGGAGCTCTGTGTGTCCCCTGACCATTTGGTGACATCCGACTCGCTGCTGTGGCCGCCAGCTTCAGGATCTCCCCAAGGTGTGTTCTCCATTCATTCACGTGTTCATTCACTCTGTCGTTAACTGAACACCTACTGTGTGCCAGGCACCGTCCTGGGCTCTGCACCGCACAGAGAAAACTCAGAGGGGCCCAAACTCGAGGGCAAATTTAAAGTTTCCCAGCAGAGCTGACGTGACAAGTCCACAGACCACATTTTAATACAATTCCCTTCCAGCCGCCACGGGGTGGGCGCGTCGTCTGACCACGTAGGGGGAGAGGGGCTGGGTGGCGCGCCGGTTCTGCCGTGCCTGGCAGGCTCCTGCATCCGTGCTGGAGGGCAGTCAGGACTAAATGAAATTATGGGAACAAAAACAGGAAAATGCAAAAAAAAAAAAAAAGTTTTAATTGGCTCACTCTGATCTCCCTGCTGCGATTGTATCACCGAGCTGGCAGCTTGTCACTTGTGTTGCTAGGCAACCCTGAGTGGGAAGGGGAACGTGTCAGTCCGTGTTTTCCGTCTTGTTGGAGGTGCCCTAGCCGGGGCTGAAGCCTGCTTCTCCCTGACCCTCGACAGGGGTCGGCTGTGCCCAGGGCACCCCAGGAAACATCCCCAGACTTACAGCTCAAGACTGCTCATCAGCCCTCAGCCCTTCTGTGACACTGCAGCTGTGGCCTTGCTGGAAAGACCCCAGCGACCCCTCCGGGTCTTCCCAGCCCCTCAGGTACATCAGCTGAGCCTGTGAGAACACGGAGGCGAGCGCTTGCGTGCTCCTTCTCAGGTGGGAGCCCGCCTCGGATGCGACACTCACGGTCACAGAGCCGTAGAGGTGGATCTGCAGGTGGGCCGACCTGGGTCTGTCCATCACATACAAGCTGTGTGACCCTGGGCATGATGCTAGGCTCTCTGGGCCTCGGTTCCTCAAGTGGAGACAGCGCTTCTCTCCCAGGGAGCCGTTGAGCCTTAGCAGGGACAGATCCGCGTGATGTGCCTAGCACAGTGCCCGGGACAGAGTGAGCACTGGGCACCTTAGTCACTGTCATGGCGGGCTCCTCCACGCACTCTGAGGCCTCGTGGAATCTGGGAGCTGGAAGCAGGTTAGCCAGGGCCATTCAGTCTGCTTCTCCAGTCAGGGGTCAGAGGGAGTGTCCAAAGTCGTGGCACTGAGACAGGAGCTGGGGACAGGAGCTGGGGACTCAAACTTGACCTTTATGGAGTCCAAGGGGTGCAGAACGGAAGGCCTCTGGCAGCAGGGGTACCAGGGTTTCAACGGGTGGTGGGAGCAGCTCCCGGTGGACTGCGCTGCCAGAAAACAGCCTGTTTATCCCAAGCAGGTATCCCGGGCCTCGGGCCTCGCAGAAGATCCCTACGCTGTCCCTGGTGGCGGACAGGGTGACCGTCACCTTCTCAAGGACATCTACCCACTGTACCACGGCAGCCGACTTCTCTTGGCCTGGCTACTGCTCCCACCTCCACCCAGTGCTGCCTCCCCACCCTCTTCCTGCTGATCCTCCCACGTGCCAGAGGCCCCGGCCACTCCTTGGCCTGGACACACGGGTCCCACAATCTCCTCCGTCAGAGTCAAGTCCTGGCCGAGGGCAGGGCACCCTCACCTTGAGGCGGCTCAGTTCTACCAGCTGGGGAGCCCCTCCCCGGGCCCTCTTTGTCCTTCATCCTGGCGTGTCACCCACGTGTGCCCACGGTCTGCGCCCAGCTCTCACCGCCGTATGAGCTCACAGGCTTCTGTCTTTGTCCCCCTGTGGGGCCACCTGAGGTGCACAACAGACACAAGTGGCCGGGGGCGTGCTTTCCCTTCTCGGGGCCCTGCAGACCTGCACAGCCCAGCGTCCTCCCAGAGGCCCTCCGACCTCCTCCAGCTAGACTGGGGCCTCGCTGGGGTCCCTGAGGCCGGCACCTCCAGCCAGCTGCCACCACCAGGCGTTCACCTGGGGTCGCCCGGGGGCGGGGCCTCTTCTGTAAGTAGCAAGAGGAGGAGGAGCTCTCCTCGGACCTGCCGCTCTGATTGGCTTCCCAGCCTCTGGTCCCCAGATCTTCTGAGAGGCCACCAGAAGGCAGGGCCTGCCCGGGATGCCTCCTCCCGTCCCAAGGGCCAGCTCCCAATCAGCGCCGGTGCGCACGGCTTTGCTCCGACACAAACAGCTAACGTCACCGAGAAGCGGTCCCTCAGGGTTTCTTGGCACTCTGGACATTTCAGAGGGGATAGATCATGGTTGTCGGGGTGTCCTGTGCGGTGGACAATGTCTAGCAGCATTCTTGGCCGCTATCCGTATGCAGCTAGCACACTCACCACTGTGACAACCGGAATGTCTGTAGACATCACCAAAAGCCCCCTAGGAGGTACCTTCACCTCCCAACCCCGTGAAGAATCATTGGTCTAAATGTCTGTGTGGGTTGATTCAATCCTCATAGCAATGCTATGAGAAGGTACTACTGTTAAATCTGTATTACTGATGAGCAAAGTGAGGCTCAGAGAGGTTAGTCAACTCGCTGAAAGTCACACAGCTGGAAATTGGCAGAATGAGGGTATGAGATGGACAGTCTGGCTCCCAAGTTTAGATAATTCACCAGCAATGAATGAAGGTGGGAAGTGGGGAAGTGGGACTGTAGGCACTGACTGTTTATTTTAAGCCCTTCGATGAGTCGCCTCACTCAATCCTATCCAACCTTTGCCCTAGTCATTGTTATTTTTTAACAATGTACAGAGGAGGGATCCCAGGCACAGAAAGCACCCGGCTTAATGAAGGCAGAGATGTCAGCATGCAGACCCGGGCAGTCTGATCCTAAAGCTCGGGGTTGGGAGCCTGGTGGGTGATCACCCCTCGCCTCTGAGCCTGTTCAAAGTCACACTGCCCTTGGCTCGGCTTTCCCTGCCAGGCAAACCCTGGCGCGGTCCCCCGTTCCCTCAAAAATAGCCTCCCTGCTACTGACGCTCATGTGCCCGACTCCCCAGGGCACCGAGCCCGAGGGTCACGGAGAGAGCTTTCATGTTCCAAAACGGTCCGACACACAAAGCCAACTGCGCGGGGAAAGTGCCAGAGGCTCCCCTAGGGCTGGACTTCCAAACCCAGGCGGCCTCTGTCCTCCGCAAGCAGGCTGCACACAAGAGCAGGCAGAGCACCGTGCAGAGAGCACAGGGGTGTTTTCAGACATCAGGAGACTCTTACAAAAAAAAAAAATTATATAAAGAATTACGAGGTGCCTTACCCAATTCTCTCCCTTTCTGTAGTTACCAAAGCAGAGACGGTGTGTGTTTCAGAAGTACCTCCTGACATGATGGCCCCGGTGTTTAAAATAATGATCTGATCATTTCCCCACAGCTATTTCAGCCGATGAGCCCAAATTGGATTATTGAGAAATTGCAAGGTGTTGCTGGAAAGGGCTCATCTGACCTTGGGCATTGTTAGTGGTGCGGACTTGAAAGAAACGAGATCCCCTTTCACTGGGAGAGATTCCAGTTCTGCAGCCTCTGTTCCAAGCAGGGTGACTCCAGGGTGGGAGAGCAGTCTGAATGGATGATAATTTGTCGCCTGTGCACCCAGACACAACTGCCCGCTATGCCCATGTGAGTGGCAGGCGTGGTGGGTGACCGTTTCTGCGAGTCTCCCCAGGGAAGCAATACCAATTTCTCCTGAGCAGGACTCGGCTGCAAGATGCAGATAAAAGCTTGCATGAGGACAGGAGGCTGCCCTTAGCTCTCTGGGATAAATACCAGGAGCAGGCTGGTCGGTCAGACGGGGTTCCATGCCTAGTCTTTTGAGGAGCCTCCATACTGATTTCCAGAGAGGTTGTAGTGATTGACAGTACAGCCAACAATGTCTGAGGGTACCTTTTCCCACACCCTCGCCAACAATTATTATTTGTATTCTTGACATTTTAACTGGAGTCGAGATGAAATCTCAACGTAGTTTTGATTTGCATTTCCCGGATGGCTAAGGATGTTGAACATTTTTTTTTTTCATCTATTTGTTGGACATTTGTATTTTTTCCTTTGAGAAATGCCTGTTTAATCCATTTTCTGATTGGGTACACGAATACCAATGTTTACAGCACCGCAATTCACCATAGCCAAGTTACGGAACCAGCCCAGGTGCCTATCAACAGCTGAATGGATACAGAAAATGTGGTGTATACAACGACAGGGTCTCGCTCAGCCGAGAAGAAGGAAATTCTGTCATTTGCTGGTGAATGGACGGAAGGGAGAACATCACGCTAAGTGAAATAAACCAGGCTCAGGATGTGGAGGGCAGGATTTTTTCCCTTACATATGCAGGAGCTAAAGGGAAATAAGGAGTTAAAGAAAAAGGTGATTCCATGAAAATAGAGAGAAAACAGTGGAGCAGAGGAAAAGGGACAGATGGGGAGGGAGAGGGTGGGGAAAGGGAGGACCCCATGGAATAAAATCGACCAGATTATGCTCAGCACTACTGTATAAAGCAGTAGAGGGGCCGGGAGAGGGGACATAGCAGGGGGGACTGGGGATTGACATGGAGCAAATTATATACATGCATGATTATCAAAAATGAACCCCACTATTATGTATTAACTGTAACATGAATAAAAACATTTTTAAACAATTTAAAAGCTTATAAGACAGAGACCAACCCATTCTCCCTCTAAAGACTTTTTCTCCCTCAAAATACCAGCATGATAAGGGGATGGTAACAGCAAAGACCATAGGAGAAAAGAGGAATGAGGAAAGAGCTGCACCTCAGATATTGCTGCAGGCTCGGCTACAATAATCACACTGATAATTATACGTAAGGAAGGGTCAAAAGGTCAGTCAATCAAAACAGACAGCTCTAAAGCCAAGGACACACCACATGGTCTCTCTCCCTCTCTGCCTTCTTCCTGCTGTACACTGTAGGCTTGGGACCATAGATCAGTAGGGAGAGGAAGGCCCATCAATCACGGAATACACTGGAAAACAGGAACCACATCAGGGGTTTCAACACAGGGACTTCAATCCATGGGGCTGATTGTGATGCACAGACACACCGGAGGATCAGGGAGAAAGCTGTGTTGCCCAGGGGTCACACCTGTAGAAAGCCATCAAGTCCTCCAGAGCTGAAGAATCACAACAAGGACGTGGTATTGTCCAGAGTCCAGGAGTCTGTCTTCCTCCTGAGCCTTTGCAGGGACAGAAAAGCAGCTTCCATACTTTTCCCATCTGGGAACCCCATGAGCCTTCCTCCATTGGCTGAATCTAACACCCAGGGAGCTCTGGGAAATGTAGTTTTCAGGCTGCTGCCTTTAGCACAGGTATGGGGCTGAGATCCAGGTCTAAGGACAGATGCAGGGCCTGATGATGCAGGGCAAAGGGGGTGTATTTGCTGATGACGCAGGAAGCAACTGGTTAGCAACTGAGCAAAACCAAACGTTTTCACTGCACTTTATGAAACAAACCCCAGGTTGTGTAGGATTAAACACACACATACATACATATATTCCAAGGCAGAACACGGAAATGACAAAACAGAAGAACATGTGAAAAGTTATTATTTAAGGGTGACAGAACTTTTTAGAAATGGAAGAAAAGAGTTACAAAAGAAAAAATTCCCATGGCCGAAGAGATGATGAGGAACCAACATAATCTGGAAGCTGTATTTATAATACTCATTAAAATGAGCTTAAAGCAGAACAGATTATGGAGGAAAGCTGGAGCTCACCAAGCCGCTCAGCACGTGCACACAACCAGAGGCTCTTCAAGAGGAAAATAGGGGATTTCGGCGCACACACTGACATGGACACTTCTCAACCATAATTTGGGGGAAGAAAGCAACAGAAGAATATTTCTAATGCTATTCTGTTTATATCAAGGTCAAAGACAGGCAAGGCAAACTCCATTACTTAGGAATACATGAGCTGGGCACGGTGGTGCACGCCTGTCATCCCAGCAGCTTGGGAGGCTGAGGCAGGAGGATCGCAAGTTCAAAGCCAGCCTCAGCAACAGTGAAGCCTAAGCCACTCAGTGAGACCCTGTCTCTAAATAAAATACAAAATAGGGCTGGGGATGTGGCCCAGTGGTCGAGTGTCCCCGAGTTCAATCCCTGGTACCCCCTCCCCCCAAAAAAGGAACACATGAGTGTGTGGTAGAACTATAAGGAGAATTAAATAAGGACCCAAACCATGAGAATCATGGCGACCACAGGAGGGGAGAGGGGAATAGTCAGAAGTCACATCCAGGAGACTCCACAGGCACGAAAAGTTCCACTTCATAAGCTGAGTGGTGGTGAAGTCAGCGTTTACTGTATTATTATGTAAATGGCACAGAGACACACTTTTGACATATGTCACAATGGAACTGAGAAATTAAAAACGGAAAAATTCAAACCATGAGATGATATAAATATTCAACAACATTTTGGGTACAGGACCATACATTTAAATAATCCGATGGCCATTAACGAGGATGTGAAACCTCGCAATCCTCATCGTGAGCCGTGGTGTCCTGCAAAGAGCCCATCCTGCGTGCGAGGACAGCGTGGGTGAACGGCTCTGGAAAGCAATCTGGCCACTGTACGTCCGGAGCCTTTAAAATCGTCCGTGCCTCAGAGTCATGGCTAGAAACTCCGAGAAGTTTTTATGCATAAAATTGCGGCCGTCTTAGCGTTTTTAGAAGAGGGAGACATTTAGAAGCGTTATGGGTGTAAGTCAATCATCGTAGATATAATGAAACATTACGAGGCACGTAATGATGATTACCAAGGACGGCCATTATCCCGGGAAATGCTGTGTCATATTATTTTAGTAAGAAAAGGCAAAATATAAAACTTTACAATCAAGATGAGCTCATCTACTTTAAAAAAAAAATCCAGCCTGTTGGAAGGAAATAGGACAAAATACCAACAGCCGTTGTATCTGAAGGTCAAGACTGTCCGGTCCTTTGGTGTCTCTTTTTTTTTAATCTATATTTTCCAATTTCCTAAAATGGGCAGTTATTACTTTTATGATTGGGAGGGAAGGTGTGGGCATTTAATAAAAAGTGAAAGTCCAGCCGCTCTCTCTTTCTTTCCGCGTGGTCATCTGACACTGGTCGTCTGACACTGTGCCTCGGCCCCTGCTCCGCATGCTCCAAGGACGGCCTCTTACACAGGCAGGTGGGAGGCTGGGTCATTCCCAAGTCCCGCTCTTCATTTTTGCCTGATGTACATAGTAATGGACACAGAGGAACTTGCAGGTACTGAGGGGCAGCCTGGCCACCAGGTTAGTCCTACACGTTATCCCTGCACGATAGAAAATTCTATCCCCACGATAATGTTGGAGAAGCAGAGACCTGGCAGACCCCCACCTGGGGACACATGGCTGATCAATGAGGAGGTCTGTCCCTTCCTTCCACACGGTGCAGGCACTGAGTCAGACCTCCCACGGCAGCCTTCATAACCTGGCTGGGAAATCGTCTGCCCGGGCAGGGTGTCGCCTCCATTACTATTACTTCAGTCAAGTGGGAATCACAACCGTGTGTCCTCGTGAGATAAAATACAGGTGAAGGGCTTAGATAGTTCCTGGCCCCCCCTAAAAGTCATCTCTGAAAGCATCTCAGCAACGAATGGGGACGATGGGAGGTCACATACCCACTGGCACACAGGCTAGCTCAGTGGAATGCCATCAGATGAGCTGCTCCGAGACACGATTTCACACATGGGGACACTGAAGACAGAGCTGAATTGGGTAACCCAGACCACCCTGTGGCAGGGGACTGAGGTGGTTTTGACTCCTAGCTCACGTGCTTTCCCTGACCCCATCCCTTATGACCAACAACGGGGGCACCAAGGGACAACCTTGGAGAAACACTCATCTCTTCACCACACACTCTTCTTTATGGACAAACGTGTTCATCGTCATTGCATCACTGTGACCAAAATTGGGGGACTCACAATTTTAGAGGTTCAGTCCATGGCTGGCCGACTCCATTGCTCTGGGGCCAAAGTGAGGCAGAACATCATGGCGGAGGGGTGTGGTGGAGAAGCCTACTCACTCGGGGGCCAGGAAGCAGACACAGAGGTGGAGGGGCTGCAGAGAAGATGTGCCCATCCTGGGAGGCCTCCGGTGACCCACTTCTTCCAGCCACACTCAGTCACCGAGACTTACCTCCCAGTACAGTGTCCTTTCAAATTATTAATCCATCCCCTGGATTGATGACTGATCAAGTTACGGCTCTTGTTATCTAATGGTTTCAACTCTGACCATTGTCCCATTCACAGGGGCTCCTAGGGGACACCTCATATCCAAATCGTGACAGCACAGCACCATTTGAACTGTCCAGGGCTCTAGGAGGCGAGCAAGGCAGACAGTTCTTTGTCTGTGGTCCTACCAGAGCCGAAACAGGTCCCAAGGAGCCCTTTGCATGACACCACGGTGCCACCAGAAGCTTTGCGTTTTTGCAGCATGAGCCAGCTTCAGATCGGTCTCTCACAAGCAGGAAAGAAATTGCACTGCGGGATGTGCTCGCCCTGCTCTCTCCCTCTGACCCCATCGCTGGCTATCATTCATCAGCACCCCTGGGCAGCGAGGCAGCTCCACCCAGGTCTTGACGGTAGGACTGTCCCACTAACCCTCCAAGAGCCCGGGTGGTCTGCTGTGGGGACCGTGACAGAGATCAGGCCACAGGGACTAACGTGATGGTGGCCTGTTTCCCAGCCCCCTGCCCACCGCCTGCAGCCTTGGGTTCCAACGTCAGCCTCACTTGTGCCTGGTGACACCTGTGGGGCCTCGGGAGACTTGACAGCAACCTCTAGACTGCTGGTGGTGTGAACTGGTGCCGCCTCTCTGGACAAAATACCCCGGCAGTATTTCCCACAGCTAAAGCCATGCCAACCCATGGCCTTGCCACCCCTGTCTTAGGAATACACCAGGGAGAAAAGAGAGGTAGCTTCCATCCAAAGGCAGCCACAGAAAGGTTGGCGACCGCTTCACTAAGAACGGGAGAAAGTGCCACTAAATGCTCATCCACCTGGACACCACTAAGTCTGAGACGGACTATTCACTTGGAGGAATTTTATACAACCATGAAAAAAACAGGAGTCGTGCCACCTGCAGTGGTCAGGTGGCCCTGGCACAGGCCACGAGGACAGAGCAGGAGACAAAGGAAACACACAGTGGCTCTGTTTTCAGACGGCTTCCAACTTTGGATGGCTTGAGTTGGGGTTGTCAACTTCCCATTGGGGGAAAGTGATGGGAATTCTGAGTTTTGTCCCTTGGCTGGGCTGGTGACCTGTGCTGATAGAGGCAGTGGGCTATGGTGGCAAGTCAGCCACACCCGTGGTCACAGGCAACACGAGGGGGCCATGCTGCCCACCTGGTCACGTGCGTCAAGTGCGTTCTGAACTTACATCATTTATTTTCGATTGACCAAGGGTCACCAGGCTAGAACCCCGTGGCAAGTTGAGGACATTTGTATGTGAGGTTCCATCACGAGGCAGGCCACATCTACACACTGAAGGTGACCGCTTGCTATTTCCAGGGGTTTCCACCCACTACTAAGAGGTGATGAGAACGGTCCTGAGCTTGACCTTGAGAGGGCGAGTCTAGGGGTGTGATTCTGTGAAAGCCACTAAGCCTTACATCTAAGCAACGTGGCTTTGTTTTCTTGTGTGTTGCAACAGAAATCAAAAAGCAGACCCTGTCGGCTGGAACAGGGAGGGTTCGTTCTCGGGGATCTCAGAATAATCCACCAGTGGACGCCACCAGAGAGGTTTATCTTTTAGGTCAACCTGTGGACCCTGAATACCCAGTGGATGCTCCTCTGCCCGAGTCCCGGTTCCCAGACTGGGATGGACTCTCTTCTCTGAGGCACTGCGGGTGTGGGGCTCCCCACCAGGCTGCTGCCTGTGTCTGTGTATCCGTCTGCCCCCCTGGACCATGTGCCCCAATAGTGGGGACTGTACATCCTCCGTCTGCTTTCCCTGCTACCTAGCAGAGCAGCTGGTATACAGTGGACACCAGTGACTCTCTAAGGGACAAGGGGTGGTGACAGAATGAAGGGACCGGCACAGGATACGATGCAGGACCACATCCTGGAAGCTGTCGTGGGCCGTGAGCTATACGCGCCATCCTTAGGCAACGTGAGCTAGACCCAGGCTTCTCAACCCAGGGAGGTTTGGCCCCCAGGGGACACTGGGCACAGTCTGAAGATATTTTTAGTTATAACAGCTAGGGACCGAGGGTGACGTCATTACCCCTGAAACAATGCCAAGTTCACAATGCACAGGGCAGCAGCCCCTCCCCAAATACACAGTCACCACCCAACCCCAAATACCAATAGCTCCAAGCCCAGGAAACCTTGCTAGGAAGGGTCCTGAGCTAAGCACAGGAAAAAGCCTCGCGTTTGAATGTCAACTGGTTTCTTAGTGCTGTGTAACTTTGGGTAAGTTGCAAAACCTCTCAGAGCTTTTTCATGTCCTCATAGGGCTGATGCTTACCTTAAAAGTGGCTGAGAGTATTAAATGAGCTAAGCTATGTGAAGTGCCCGTCTCAGAACAGGAACTGGGGAGATTCGGTTCCCTTCTACTCTCCCCATACTGACCCCCTTGCCCAGCGTCATGGATGGGTGATTTTTAATAAGGGAAACAAATGCTGTTGAGCATTCTCCTCCTGTCTGTGCTTAAGGGATGACTGCAGAGCAAAGCAGAATGGAGGACACATTCTATTTGTCGAGGACATCGACAGCCCTGCGCCTAATGAAATGCATTGTTAAAAGATGAAGCCAACACGTGCACATCTCAGGTCCACTTCGCACCCCAGTGCACCACGCCTTTCTCCCGGCCTGCAGCAGGGCCGCGTGCCCACCTGACACCACATCCTGACCTCGATGCCTGTCCGGCTTCCCCTAGGCCTGCACAAGCACCTGGCTCCCAGAGACCAGGATGACCGCCTCGTGGGTCCAATGCCCTGTGCAAGGGGCAGGCACTGCAGAGAGAGGACTGAATCTCGCTCTTTGCAAATGGGAAGTGCAGTTGCCTGCAGGGTCCCATCTGAGGCTGGCAACTTCGTCCCTCGTCTCCTTTACAGATACGGAGAGTGGCTGGCCCCAGGCAATTCCAGGCTGGAAGCCCACGTGTTCCTTATTAGGAAGTTTTGCTGTTCTCGGAAACAGTCTCAAGCTGATCAGGGTTTCGCATCAATTCTGTTTACCCGTTGCTCACACCAGCCAGGGAGCAGGAGACAGGACATTAATATCTATTTTAGCAAATGCTAATGTAGACTATTTGGGAAAAGCGACAGAAGTGACGGCTGCTACTTTTCAAGCAATGTTACTGACGCTGTATCTTAAGGGAAATGTACCGCACATACCCCCCACCTTTTGTTCCAGGGATTGAACCCAGGGGTGTTTAACCACTGAGCCACACCCCCAGACCTTTTTTATACTTTTATTTAGAGACAGGATCTCTCTGAGTTGCTTATGGCCTCCCTAAGTTGCTGAGGCTGGCTTTGAACTCACGATCCTCCCGCCTCAGCCTCCCAAACTGCTGCGATTGCACCACCATTTTTCAGGCGATTAAAAACTGGGGCATAGCGAGCCCTTCAGCCTGAGCTGCCTGTGACAACCACGTCTTGCATTTCAGTGCAGTGTGAGATGGGGTAGCCGGGGCTCTGTCCAGGGGTGAGACACCATCGGGTATGGATATGCCTTCCGTTCCCATGTCTACCTGATCTCCAGACGCCTACATCTTCTCTGAGGCACTGGGGGCGTGGGGCTCCCCTCCACGCTGCTGGGGAAGGACTTCTCATTTTTCTCCCCCCAAACCACCTCCCACTTCCGTCCTTGCCTCAGGAAATGGCACAACCACACAGTCCTCAAGTCAAGCTCCTGGGAATCATTTCTGACTTCCCCTCTGCCTCACAACCAACTCCGCCCACAAGACCACCACCCCCTGCTCTATCCGTTTCTCTGCGAGTCCAGTGCCGGAACCCTGGGACCTCTGCTTCTCTCCCACCGATGGCTGCAAAACCCCATTTTTTAATGGCAAGTGTTGAATAGATGGCCCGTGTGTTCAACATCCGTCCACACCAAGACACACATCCCGCCCTCCCTTGGCGCCGTCTCTTCTCACCTTTCACAGGACTGAATCTGAGGTCTCGCGGGGGTCCTCCATAGTTGTTCGCCAGCTTCACGTGTCCGTCCCTTGGTTTCTGTAGGAGCGGGGGCGTGGGGAGCCCTCTGTTCTCCTCCCCTTGCTTTGCAGTGCCCCGTGGAGACCCTTCCCTACAGACCCCGAGGGAGGACGTCCTCCTCAGCTGCTCAGCCTCCCATCACAGGGCCGTGGCCCAACTGTCTGAACCAGCCATCTGCCCTTTGACCTCTGGGTTGCCTCCAGTCTCTGCATCCTGCAGGATGCTGCAGTGAGTGTGCGGGGTATTCTCACACTGGCCATTTTCTCCATGTTATAAATCACCCAAAGTGGGACTGCAGAAACGTGCAAAAACCACTTAACCGCTCTTCCCATTTTCTCTCTTGACCTCTAAGTCACATTTCCAAGGGCATCTACAGGGATGTTTTTGAACAGGCAAAGCATATTGGGTCACTGTGGAGCTCAGAGCCCACAGGGGCACACACGTGAGTGACATCTGAATGGCCCCCATCTCCATGGCCCGCCTGCTGTGGACTCTGCCTACCTGGCCTCTAATCAGCAGGTCCCAGCAGTTCTTTATATTTCTAGAACAGTCCAACCCTCCTGGCTTGGCGGGGCCTCATCTTTCTTCCCAGCACCTCTTGGACCTGCCCCCCCCACACACACACACACTGCTCTACTCCCTGCTTCAGATCAGCCTGAACTTCCTCTCAGCGAGGCCTCCACTCTGGGCCATCCCAGCATATCAGCAAACTTATTTGCTCTAGAATTCTTCCTTTTTCTATCCCCTGGTTCTAGAACAGTACTTAAGAAAGCCACAGCTACATTACCAAAAAGAAAAAAAATTAACAAATGCCAGTGAGGATGTGGAGAAATGGGAACCTTTACCACCGTCGGTGGGAAAGTAAATTAGTCCAGTACCTTGGAAAACAGTATGGGAGTTCCTCCCAAGTTGGAAATAGAACTACCACATGACCCAGCAACCTCACCACTGGTATCCATCCAGGGAAAACGAAATCAGCACGCAGAAGAGATATCTGCACCCCATGGTCATTGCAATAGTATTGATAACAGCTAAGATATGGATTCTGGGTGTCCATCACTGAAGGGATGGACGCACACACACCAGAATACTCTATGACCATGAAGAGAATGAGATCTTGCCATTTGAAGTAACACAGATGAACTTGGATGGGACATCGTGTTAAGTGAAATACGCCTGGCACACAATGACCAACAAGGCATGATCTCAGTCATGTGTGGAATTTTTTTTTTAAAGAGAGAGAGAGAAAGAGAGAGAGAGAGAGAGAGAGAGAGAGAGAGAGAGAGAGAGAGAGAGAGAATTTTTTTTTAATAGTTTTCGGCAGACACAACATCTTTGTATGTGGTACTGAGGATCGAACCTGGGCCGCACGCATGCCAGGTGAGCACACTACCGTTTGAGCCACATCCCCAGCCCATCATGTGTGGAATTTTAAAAAGTTGATCTCATAGAAATACAGACGAGAATTGGCTACTGAGGAAGGGGAGAGGAAAACAGAGCGGGTGTGGTGGATGGGTACAAAGTCACACTGGAGGACTGACGCTCTCACTACACAGAAGGGCAACTGCAGCTGGTGATGTGATGTCATGTATTTCAGGAGAGCTGGAGGAGGGGATCTTGAATGTTCTAGCCACAATGAAATGGTGAGTATTTGGGGTGGATACGCTTGCTACGTTTTGATGACCGCACAACATACACTTGTATTGAAACATCTCACTCCATGTAAATATGTATAATCATGTATCAATTAAAAACAAAACTTTAAAAAAGAACCTAGACCAAAGAATAAAAAACAGTCCCCCACACCAGCAGTGAATGACCGTCAACATCCTGGTGTGTTAGTGTCGGCCTCTTCTACATTTCTCCCTAGGTGAGCCGATGTCACATACGGACCTGTGTCAGATCATAAGGTTTTGATCAACAAGGGCCCGTAGCCTGCTGTGACCATTTTCGTGTGTGTTTGTGTTCTGGTGTTCACATGGCAACAAAACCACCTGATGCCACGTCCCCAGACATGTCCCCACGGTTAAGTAGCAAGTGACCACCGAGAACTCTGTCTCGTCTGTGGGTTGTCTTGCATTGCTATGGAAGCACTTCTCCACGAAATTAAAGCTTCTTTGAAAACTCCATTTTTGTGAACTTAGAACCAACTATCATAGAGGTTATGACTATTTTAATCATGCATTTTGCAGAATGTTTATTACTTCCACATTTTTTTGTTATTCTCATGAATACAGCAACACACCCGTAAGCAAACTATTGGTCCATAACTTTGAAGGTTTCCTAAAACTGGATGGACTGAGTTAAAAGGGCAAGATTGTTTTAAGGCACCAGATGCTTCTAGGAAATCTTATCAGAAAGATGGCAATAATTTATACACCTTCTAGCAGATCAATCTTTATCTGCTTTAATTTTTTTCAGTATTTACTAACTTGATTGATAAAATGAATTAGTACGTTTGTGTCATCTTTTCTAAAATGTTTGCTTTTTGAAACTATTAAAATAGAGTGTTTTAACAGGTCCTCTTTGATTAACAACAGCATTATACCCATGTCCATTTCCACCAGCTTAGGAAGAATCTGGCTACAGGAAAGATCAGCCCATCACGTACTCTGTGAATTTTCTGCAGTGGAAAATATATGATAAGCAAGCTGGGAGATTACTCTGTAAGTACGGCTTGCTTTCCCACTACTGTGGGGGATGACGAAGCCCCTTCACTATGCAGTTTCAGGACCTGCCTCACACTCCTCTTATTTTCCATGTAGGATGTAATTCCCAGCCTCATTCCTGGATCTTTCAAGAGCAAGGTGTTTTCAACTTGCTGATGGCTATTTTGAGGTTCCATCACAAGGCTGCATACACAGGATTTTGCTCTGCATGGTTCTGACCATCCTTCCACATTGAATCCACCGTTCATTTTGATAATTTAATTTCATCCCTCCCTTGGATTGAAATCTGGGTGTGTTTCCCTACCAACAAATTAACATCACCTCTCTCTTCTAAAGCCTCAACAAACCTCTCAGCTCATCTAAACATTTTCAATAACGGTCTTCCCAAACTAGGCATTTTATCCAACGACATCGAATTAGCATGTTCGAAGGGGCCCTGCACAAATTGCCGACATTGATTCACCGGTGACTTTAAAAATTCAGCAAGCCAAGGATCCCGCATTATTGATTCATGTTAACCAAACGATGAAGGGCAGCTAATCTTTACAGCACACGCCAGGCAGAGAGACATTTACAAATGCAGACAGACAGAAACCAGTTGCACATAATTCTTTAAGGATTAAACTGATAGCTTCAATTAGACCTGAAAAGGTGGGTAGTCTCACTGCTGGGAGCTGAGATTCAGCCTCCAGGGTCCTGTTTCAACGTGCCTTGTCCTTGGTTAATGTGGCACCCTGCAGTCACACTGACCAGCCACAGGGGTGGAGTCCCTATGGCTGTTCAGGTTAATTAAGCTGGTTTGTGCAGTACCTCGTTGTACTGCTCCACCCGCCTCTTGGGCTTTTAGTAACAACTGCTTTGAAGGGGACCAGGCTCAGGATCACCACAGTTTGATGCCATCACCAAGGAGCAGAGGATGAGCCAACAAAGGGCTTGTCAGGGCAGAATGAGGACAGACCCTTCTGTATCTGGAATTAGGCACCCTGAGCCTCGGAAAGCTTGGGAACTCTCACAGTAGGATTTAGCTTTTTTTTTTCTTCAGTTGGAAGAAATTGCCCAGGCTAGACTCAAAGCTGTTAGTCCTGGAGAACAAACTCTGCCTTCTGTTTCTGAGGACTTTCAAGGTTAGGCTGATAAACATCACCCACAGAATAGAAAAATCTACTTGATAACCTTCAAGATAACTGATAGCCTTAAAATTCCTAATGAGCTGCTTATTGGCAGAGCAAAGCAGCTTGCGCAGCCAGGGCGCAAGACGCGCGGGTGCTGTGTCCTGGTCCCCTGCCCGACCTGCAGATGGCGGGTTGTTTTGGGACTCTGTGGGGAAGTCTCAGGGAACCTCCTCTCAGGCTAGAAATGCAGTCCTAGAAAGCCCACGGTCCACACTGGATTCCTTCTTGGGCTCACACCCCGCCCCGTGTTCCCACAGCATCCGTCTCTCCTCGGCTGAATGCCGTGCGCTCGCATTTTGGAAATTAGCAAGAATACACCCAAATATACCCCAAAAGCAAGAATGTACCCAAAGAAAAGCTCCATGGAGGACGAGTCAAGGGACATGGAATGAACATTTCTATAATAGTTAGGACATTCCCCCCACCCCACGGAAGGTCCAATCTCCATCATTGTTCACAGAGAACACAAAACATTGGCCAAAAATCATGAAATCTCCTTGAGAGGCTCAAACTCACGTCAGCCATTTTAAAACTCACAATTATTCACACCAACAGAGAGTGAGCTACCTCAGAGGAGGACAGTGTGGCAGAGAATGACCTTCCCCAGATGGGCTGGGGGATTTGGGGCACCGAGCCTCAGTCTTCTCACCTGTAGAATGGAGATCATGATGTCACTGGACGTGAGCATGCACTCTAGGTCTTCCCGCAGCACCCGTGCTGTGTGGGCCTCAACAGGGTACTGGGTGTCCCCAGTTTCTCCAGCCTTCTGCAGTAAAGTCCAGATGAGGAATCCTGATGTGTTCTTGGTGGCCTGGGGAACGTGGGTGGACCTCGGACCCCAAGAGCCCTCTTTCACCTGAAGCACAGCAGCAACCCCTCCAAAACTGCTAGAAAGTGGAAGGGAGGCTGTGGCCGGAAGACGAGATGAGAGGTGAAGCGTAATGGTTTACTAGGTGTGCCCACCAGGAGGCCAAGGGCAGCAGCACCTGCCTGGCTCTTAACCCTGGCTGCAGATGGAAACCCCCTGGGGAGCTTAGGAAGCAAGCCTGGCTGGGCTCCAGCCCCAGGAGGGCTCAATCAAAGCCCTGAGCTGACAGATGGGCGGGCGTTGCTTATTTTTTTTTTTTTAAAGAAAGAAATTTTCCTTAATGAAGGACACCACGGACAAAGTTAATAGAGAAGTGACAGGTATTTGCAATGTCTAAAGTTAACAGGGGGCTTAAAATCTAGATTATACAAAGGAGTCCTGAAAACCATCCAAAAAACAAGACTAAACAAGCCGGGTTCGGCGCCGCCCAGCTGTGATCCTAGAGACTCAGAGGCAGAGGCAGGAGGATTGCAGATTTGAGGACAAAAAGGTGAAATATCACCTGTCTCAAAATAAAAAGTAAAAAGGGCTGGGGATGCGGCTCAGAGGTAGAAGCGCCCTTGGGTCTAGACCCCAGTACCAACCAATGGAGCAACAAAAACAAACACTGGATCAGGGTAGAAAGACGGGCAGTGGTGTTCCCTGGAAATTTAGAACCCCCCCCCCCCCACATTTTTAATTGGTGCATCATTGTTACTCATGATGGTGGGATCTGTTGTGACACATTCGTACGTGCACATGATGTAACGGTACAGTCTGGCCAGTCTCACTCCCAGCACTTCCTCCCTCCCTCCCTCCCAACCTCCTTCCCCGGGGTCCCCCTCCTCTACTGACCTCCCTTTGATTTCCAGGAGATCTGTCCCCATGTTTCTTTCCCTTGTTCCCCTCTAGCTTCTGCATATGGGAGAAAACATGGCCCTCTGCCTTCTGAGGTTGGCTTAGTCTGCTTAATACGTAAGTGGTCTTAGTTCCATCCATTTCCAGGCAAATGACATAGCTTCATTCTTCTTTGTGGCTGAATAAAAATAAACCGTGTATATCCCACATTTTCTTTACCCACTCATCCACTGATGGGCCCCGAGTCTGGTTCCATGATTGGCTGTTGTGAATTGTGCTGCTGTGAACATGGAGTAGGAGTAGCACTGTAGGATGACTTTAATTCTTCAGGGTCAATACGAGGAGTGGTATAGCTGGGTCACATGGTGGTCCCACGCCTAGACTTCTGAGGAGCCTCCGGGCTGATTTCTATCACGGTTGTACTAATTCACAATCACACCCACAGTGTGAAAGTACTCCCTTTCTCCACATCCTCTCCAGCGTTTACTATTATTTGTGTTCTTGGTGACTGCCGTTCTGACTGGTGTGAGATGAAATCTTACTGTAGTTTTTATTTGTATTTCCCTAATCATTAATGATATTAAACTATTTTTTATTTGTTGGCCATTTGTATTTCTTCCTTTTAGAAGTGTCTTTAATTCATTTGCCCATTTATTAATTGGGTTATTCGATTTTTTAGTGTAAAGTTTGGGTTCTTTGTATATTCTAGATATTAATCCTCTAACAGAAATGCAGCAAGCAAAGATTTTCTCCCATTCTGTAGCTTCTTGTCCCATTCCTCATTGCTTCCTTTGCTGTGTAGAAGCTTTTTAATTAGATGCCATCTCATTTATTAACTCTAGGCATCATTTCCTGAGATTTAGGGGTCCTTCTGGGAAAGTCACTGCGGTGTCTGTATGCTGGAATGGTGACCCTACAATTTCCTCTGGGAGTTGCATAGTTCCTAGGTCTTTGATCCATTTTGATTTTTTGGGGGGGTGCAGGGTTAGAGCTAAGGGACTAGTTCCATTCTTCTACAGATGGGTAACTGGTTTTCCCAGCACCATTTGTTTAAAAGGCTGTCTTTTCCTTTTGTCACCTTTTGTCAAGGAGCAGATGACTGTGTCCTGTATGGGTTTGTCTGTGTCTTCTCCTCTGTCCCCTTGATCTATGAGTCTGCTCTTATGCCAGTGCCAGGCAGTTTCTGTCACTATACCTCTGTCATGTAATTTGAAGTTGGATATCCTGATGCCTCCAGCATTGCTTTTTGGGGCTTAGAATTTCTTAGCTATTATGGGTCTTTCATTCCTCCAAATGAATTTTAGGACCTTTTTTTTATAGTTCTGTGAAGAATGTCATTGGTGTTTTGATGAGGACTG
The DNA here is from genome assembly GCF_047511675.1 of Marmota flaviventris. NCBI lineage: Eukaryota > Metazoa > Chordata > Mammalia > Rodentia > Sciuridae > Marmota > Marmota flaviventris. Next base: position 12,097,529 of record NC_092516.1, on the reverse strand, counting down.
CAGTGACTCTCTGCATTGCTTTTGGTAGTGTGGCCATTTTAAAAGTATAAATTCTGCGTATCCATGAACATGGGAGGTCTTCCCATCTTCTGAGGTCTTCTTCCATTTTTTTCTTGAATATTCTTTGGTTTTTATTGTAGAGGTCTTTTACCTTTTTGGTTTGATTGATTGATTGATTGGTTTTAGGCTACTGTGAATGGAACTGCTTTCCTGATTTCTTTCTCAGCAGAACCACTTTTGGTATAGAGGAAAGCTATTAGTTTTTGTATATTGATTTTGCAACCTGCTACTTTGCCAAATTTGTTTATTGGCTCTAGTGGTTTTTTGGTGGAGTTTGTGGATCTTCTGGGTATGGAATCATATCATCTGCAAACAGTGACAATTTGAATTCTTCTTTTCCTGTTTTTATCCTTTTTATTTCCTTCTGTTGCCCAACTGCTCTGGCTAGAATTCCTAGAACTACATTAAATGGGAAAGGTGAGAGTGGACATCCTTGTCTTTCAAATTTTAAAGGAAATGCTTTCAGTTTTCCCCACTCACTTTGATGTTGACTTTATAACCTTTACGATGTTAAGTTAGTTTCTTCTATCTCTAGTTCTTCAGTGGTTTTATCATGAATGGGTGCTGAATTTTGTTGAAGGCCTTCTCTGCATCTTTTGGAAAGACTAAGCAATTTCAGTACTTAATTCTGTTTATGTGATGAATTACATTTAGTGATTTGCATAGGTTAAACCACGCTTCCATCTCTGGAATAAAAGCAACTTGTTCATGATGTACGATCTTCTTAAAGTGTTGTTAAATGTGATTTGCCAATATTTTATTAAGTATTTTTGCACCTGAGTTTATCAGGGATGTTGGTCTGTAGTTTTCTTTCCTTGATGTGTCCTCATCTGGTTTTGGTATGAGTGTGATACTGGCTTCGTAGAATGAATTTGAAAGTGTTCCATCCATTTCTATTACATGGAATAATTTGAGGAGTGTTGGCATTATTTCTTCATTAAAGGTCTGGTAGATTCAGCTGAGGATCCATCTGGTCTTAGGGTTTTCTTTGTTGGAAGGCTTTTTGCTGCAGTCTGGCTGGGCACAATTCACCAGCCACTTATTAAGCAAGAACGAACTTTATTTTTTGAACGCACACACAGCACCATGCGAGCTCTTCAGGAATTCCCTCAGAGCCCAACTGCCACCACCAACTCTTCTGGCCAGCACCTCAACCGCTCTTGAGGCAGATTGGCTGGGTCGCATGGGCAGAGCCAAAAGAGTCCCCCAATGAGCAGCTCTGTGCTCTGAAAGGGCGGGGAAACAGCCCAATGAGCATCACCACAGAGGAGCCAATCAGCTGGTGCTGGGGCGGCGGTGAGCCAATCAGCTGGTTGCTGGTGCCGCTTTGGCTGCGGCTCTCAACATCTCCCCCTCTCTGTTTAATTAAACAACAAGCATGTGGCTTAGGGACCGTGCCTATCTTAGGTTGTCCAATTCTACATATGGTCCTTACCCATCTTCAGATGAGCTGACCTCAAGGCATCAGCCTCCTATCTTAGATCGGTACCATTGCAATTGGATCTTACCCGTCATTGACTACCGGTCCAGCATACAGCCACACGAGTGGGCCGGTGAAGTTCTTTGCCTCACCTCTGTTGGCCCCCAAATTTTAGTTGAACGAACATCACCAGCAGAAGGGAGGAGGATACACCAAGCCAATTGACGGCTCCCTTTGGAATAATTGTTCCATCACCGATGACATCATCAGCAAAAATACCCTGGGACTACCACAAGTCGCTGCACCAACAGATAGTTCAAAATGCATATAAGTAATACATAGCCCAGGCAAGTTCTGCAAGCAGTTCAGTGATAGCTATTGTAGAAGCTGTAGTTTGGTTTTATCTTTGTCTTCACCGGCACTGGGATGATGATAGGAATTCTGGCAATTATGGCTAAAGAAAAAATTATGTAACATTCCAGCAGGCACTAAAAGAAAGCAATTTTCTGAACAATTTACACTATCCTGAACAGAATTATTAAATATAATGAAAAAGAAAGGTGAAAAATAAACAAATGAAAAGGAAAGGTGAAAGTAAATAAACAGATCTGTTAACTTCCTTTTTTGTACACATATTAAAACAATTCTCAACAGCTGTTTACCCAATTTAAATTAAACCATTCAAATCACGTGAATAAGGAAAAAAGAATATTTGGATCCATTTTTTCATGAGCGCTCATCATATACGATATATGGACATACGCACATACGAACATATAATACATACAACACATAACATAATAGTAAAGGCCTTGTAACTTTTTACAGGTGAAATCTCCACTGCAATGTTTAAAAACTCCATAGTCAAAAAATAGAACTGATCAGCAAAACATTAACCTAGGTCTGTATGAGCTCAAAAAACAAAATAGAACTTCATGATGTGGGAAAGGGCAATAATAAAATAGATATTGAAAAAAAAAAAACATCCTGGTTTCATTAGCCTCCAGGTGTGGGAGAACCACTGTCACAGATGTAAGGATAGCCAAACTGGAGTTCTGGATATCAGCTGTTATGGATTTGAGCCAAATCATCTTCTTTTTGGTCTGTAGAAATCGCTTTAGTTAATCTCTCTGGAATCCAAATCGGCTGCTGTTCTCCCTGTGGAAACACACAAACAGACCCCCGACTCCAGACAATCACTGGGTCAGGACCTTTCCATTGTCCTGTTACAATATACTTCCAAAGTACCTTGGGCTTATGTACATTTTTTGGACACATATGTCTTTCCGCAGTACTAAGCCCTGATGAATCCAAATTTAAAAAGTTTAGAGTAAAAAGGGTTATTTTAAGTTTATCTTTGGGGGATATATACTCCTTCCCAATTCCCTCTTTTTGCTTTAATAAGTACATTTTAATAGTTTGATGAGCTCTTTCAACTATGCCTTGTCCCTGTGGATTGTATGGGATTCCTGTTATATGAGTAATGCCAAATGATGAGCAAAATTGTTTAAAAGAGGTAGAAGTATAGCCAGGACCATTATCTGTTTTTAACTGTTTTGGAATGCCTACAGTGGCAAAATTTTGTAAGCAATGAGCTATAATATCTTTAGTTTTTTCTCCAGTATGAAGGGAGTCCATCCAAAATCCGGGGGAAGTATCAACTGTAACATTCAAATATTTTAATTTTCCAAATTCTGGCAAGTGTGTGACGTCCATCTGCCAAATATGGTTAGGTATCAGTCCTCTAGGATTGACTCCAAGATTAAATTGTGATAAAAAGGTCACACAATTTTGACATTGTTTTATTATTTGTCTAGCTTGTTCCTTAGTTATTTTAAAATGCTTTTGTAAAGTATTAGCATTGACATGGAACCTTTTATGAAAATTTGTAGCTTCTTCTAGTGTAGAGAAAATATGTATGTCATGTGTAGTTTTATCTGCTAAATCATTGCCCAAACTAAGGGCTCCAGGCAATCCTGTATGTGCCCTGATATGTCCTATAAAGAATGGATCTTTTCTGTCCCAGATTAGACTTTGTATAGTGGAAAACAGTAGAGGAAGGGGAAATCCTACCAGCATCTTCAAGGGATACTATAGCATTAACTATATACTGACTATCAGAAAATAAATTAAATACAGAACCTTTAAACATCACAAAAGCTTGTAATACTGCATTAAGCTCTACCTTTTGAGCTGATTGTTTGGGTACTAAAATGTAAAAGTTTGATCAGGGGTAACTACTGCTGCTGTACCATTATTTGACCCATCAGTGAATATATTTGGAGCATTCATGATAGGTGTTTTTCTTGTCATTTTTGGAAAAACTATAGGATGCAAAGACCAAAAAGACAGCAAAGCATTAGATGGTAAGTGGTTATTAAATGAAACATTAGATTTGCACATGATTATTGCCCAAGTATTTAACTCATTAGCTAACTCATCAATTTGATCCATTGTATATGGAGGAATAATTTTATTGGGAGAAATTCCAAACACTCCCTTTGCTGCTTTTATTCCTTTGAGTATTAATTGTCCTACAGCCTCAGCATACCTAGTAAGAAGAGTGTTAGGAGAATACGATAAATGTATCCATAATAATGGACCTTCTTGCCAAAAACTCCTGTAGGAATATTTTTCGTTGGTAGTACAATAAATAATAAAGGCAACCATATCAATTCTATCCAAATGCATATTTTCCATATATATTTCAATGATTTTAATGCCTTTCTTGCTTCAGGCATTAACATTCGGGGTGAATTTGGATCTGATGGACCTTTTAGGATATCAAATAAAGGTCCCAACTCTCCTGTTGGTATGCCTAGATAAGGCCTTATCCAATTTATGTCTCCTAATAACTTTTGAAAGTCGTTAAGTGATTTGAGTTGATCTACTCGTATTTGAATTTTTGGTGGATGGACCATGGTTGAGGATAATAGAACTCCTAAATAATTAATTGGAAAATTTAATTGTACTTTATCTATTGCTATCTCTAGATTATAATTTTTTTAATAAGTTTGTAAGTGTGGCATAACATTCTAGCAATGTTGCCGCAGTCTGGCTGCAGCAAAATAACCGGGGGGTGACGAACAACTTGTGTACGTTGATACAGCAGGAGTGGAAGCCATTTATTGTAGGACAACAGAGGTATTTATACATTACACACAGCTTATCTAATTAACATAAACTAGATACAGCAGTCAACCAATAAGGAATCTCCACACTTAATGGCTCGCTGGCGTTACTTCACAAACCACTCCCTCTGGCATTTTCCAGGTGCCATCCAGACTTGTTTACAGACTCTAACACAATGTGTTTTTATCTTTGTGTGCTAATAATACATCGTCCATATAGTGAAATATTTGTAGTTCAGGATTTTGATTTCTAAGTGGCTGAATTGCTTTGTTAACATAAATTTGACACATAGTTGGGCTGTTGGCCATCCCTTGAGGGAGTACTTTCCATTCATATCTCTGATCAGGACCTTCATGATTCAGTGCAGGGATAGTAAATGCAAAACGTGGACTATCCTCAGGATGAATTGGAATTGAAAAAAAAATCTTTAATATCTATAGCTAAAACAAACCAGGTTTTTGGCAAAGCAGACAATTGAGGAATCCCCAATTGAGCAGGTCCCATAATAACCATCTCATTGTTAATGGCTCTTAAATCTTACAATAATCTCCATTTACCAGATTTCTTTTTAATGACAAAAATGGGAGTATTATGGGGAGATACAGAAGTTTGTATATGTCCCTCTGCTAATTGTTGTTTGACCACGTCATGGGCTGTTTGTATCTTTTCTTTAGTCAGGGGCCACTGAGGTACCCACACTGGTCTTTCTGATTTCCAAGTAATTTTTATTGTCTCAAGTGACCCCTCCTGAAAATCCAATCCATGTCTGTCTGTTCCTTGATCTATTTGTATTGGTGCTGCTATACCTTGTTCTTGTTCTCCTAATCTTTTTCCTTTCCTAAAACCTTGTCTAGCCATAATAGTGGACGCATCTGAATTGATGTTATTTGTTAATGTTAGTCCTAATTGATCTGGGACATCTCGTCCCCATAAATTTACAGGAAGATGATCCAATACATATGGCTATATAGTTCCTTCACATCCTTCAGGATCCTTCCAATCTAATACCATTGCACTTCTATGGGATTAGTTGCCACTCCTAGGCCTCGAAGCGTTTGAGTGGCTTGTTGTAATGGCCAATGTTTCAGCCATTCCTGACGAGAGATGATGCTAAGGTCTGAACCTGTGTCCAGTAGCCCATTAAATTCATGTCCTTAAATATTTAGTTTTAGCATTGGGCGAGAATCTAAATTTAAAGACAGCATAGCCCAATCTACACCTGTGGAGCCTAATCCCCTGGAACCTCTTTCTATAGTACTACTAGAAAATTTATCATGCAGGCTGGGTATTATTAGTAACTGTGCTATTCTATCTCCTGGTGAAATTACTGATATACCCTTTGGAGAACTGGCTATAATTTTTATTTCACCTTCATAATCAGGATCAATTACCCCAGGACTTATCATAAGTCTTTTTAGAGTAGAAGAACTGTGTCCTAACAATAAGCCTACTCTTCCTTGGGGAAAAGGTCCTTTTACTCCTGTGGGAATGATTTGAACTCCCATCTCTGGAGTTAGTACTGCTCTGGCGGAGGCGCAGATGTCCAACCCTGCGTTCCCTCTGGTTTGTCTGATGAGAGATCTGATGGATAATGTATCCTGGGCACTACCCTGATGGTGTTGCTGGGTTCCTCCATGGTGTTGCTGGGTTCCTCCAGTGCCCCGTATATTTGTGGTTGTGGGCCCCGAAGTATTGGGCCCCCCTGTCCGTTTTTGGCAATGGAGCCCAATGCCTTTCTTCACAATATTGTCCTTGTCCATTTTTTGATAACGGAGTACCCTTTATGGTGGTTTGAGAACGGCATTCATTAGCCCAATGTCTCCCTCTACGGCATTGTGGGCAAATACTCGGTATTCTACCCCTTTGATACCTAGTTTTGTTAAACTCTCCTCGTATGGGGCAATTTCTTTTAAAATTTCCTGTTTGTTTACAATTGTAGCATGTTTTTGGCCTGGCATCTAAAGCCTCTTGTAGTGCAACTGCCAAGACTTGACCTTGTTCATTAATGTCTCTACATAATTTAATATATGTGTTTAAATCTTCATGTTTCCATGGTCTAATGACCTCTCTGCACCAACGATTTGCTTGCTCATAAGCCAGTTGTTTTATTAATGGCATTGCTTGTTCTGTATTCCCAAAAACTCTGGTAGCTGTTTGAATAAGCTTATCTACAAATTCTGCATAAGGTTCATTAGCTCCTTGTATTACCTTAGATAATTGACCTTGTAAATCTCCATGTCCTTTTAAAGTCTTCCATGTCCTAATCGCATCTGCAGCAATTTGTGAGTATATGGCAGGATCGTATGCAATTTGTTGCTGCTGACCCTCATAAGGTCCCTTTCCTAACAACATATCTGGATTTCTCTGAGGATAACTGGCTGCTGCATTTCACCTAGCCGTCTCCATGCAAAATTCCTCATTGGCAACCTTCCATAACAAATATTGCCCTCCATTTAGCACAGCTTTACAAGTACTAGCCCAATCTGCTGGCGTCATGTCCAAGTTGGTAATGGATTCGACCATGCTTACAGTGAAGGGTGCTTGGGGACCATAGGTTGTTATAGCCTCCTTTAACTGCTTCACTGTTTTGAAATCTAAAGCACGGTGAATTCGCTGCCCTCCTGCCTGCTCAAGTACAGGGCATGCCAATCTTTGAGGTCCTGTCTCAGGATCCCATTTATCAACTATGGGGGTTGGGGGCCCCCAGCACCTGTTGTCTCTATAGGTGGAGCTGTTGGTTGGACACTTATGCCCTCTGGTGATAGAAAGGTGTTAGTAGCAGCCTCCTGTTGTAACTTTTTCTCTGATAGTCCTTCCTCCTTTAAATTTTCTTCCTGACTGACTAGCTCGAGAGACCTTCTCTTTTGCTTGATCTAACATGTTTTCTACCATAGTCTGAACCTCTAAAAATTTACTTAACACTCTTTTGGTTTGTTTTTTACTAATTTCTAATCTACTATAATGATAACGCAACCCAACAAGATAACACAAAACAAAACCGAAACAGAATGAAATAAATACGGAACAAAAAATCGTTGTATCAATTTTCCTATTTTCTTGAAATGTATTTTCGTGGTCTATCTCTATCTCTTCCTCAGGGCCGAACAACTTCAAACCTTGAGCCAACCATTTTCCCCAGTTTGCCTGAGAAAGTTCTAGGGACAGGCAGCTTGAAACAAAAGCGAAACAAAACGAAAGAAGAATCTTAAAATGGCTACCCATCCTCTCGCCCTGCCCTCAGGGGCGAGCAGTTTACCTTATCACTTACCCTCAGTCGTTCCCTGTATGGGCCACCAAATGCCGCAGTCTGGCTGGGCACAATTCACGAGCCACTTATTAAGCAGGAAAGAACTTTATTTTTTGAACGCACACGCTGCACCACGCGAGCTCTTCAGGAATTCCCTCAGAGCCCAACTGCCACCACCGGCTCTTCTGGCCAGCACCTCAACCGCTCTTGAGGCAGATTGTCTGGGTCACATGGGCGGAGCCAAAAGAGTCCCCCAGTGAGCAGCTCCGTGGTCTGAAAAGGTGGGGAAACAGCCCAATGAGCATCACCGCAGAGGAGCCAATCAGCTGGTGCTGGGGCCGCTTAGGCTGTGGCTCTCAACAGCATTTATTACTACTTTTATCTCATTACAAGTTTTTGATCTGTATAGGTTTTCTAAGTCCTAAAAATGCTTAGGCTCAAATGAGAATAGTGATTTGGTTTGGGCAGATTATATTTGTCCAGAAATTTATTTCCTCTAAATTTTCCAATTTCCTCTAGGTTACCCATTTCCTCTAGGTTTTCCAATTTATTGGAGTATAAGTGGTGAAAATACTCCCTAATGTTATGCTGGATTTCTGTGATGTCTGAGGTGATTTCTCTTTTTTTCATCATCACTAATTTTATTAATTTGGGTCTTTTTTATTTTGGGTAGTTTAGCTAAGAACTTATTGATCTTATTTATCTTTTCATAGAACTCACTTTTTTGTTTCATTGATCCTTTGTATTAATTTTATTCTCAAGTTCATTGATTTCAGCTCTAACCTTAATTATTTCCTCCCTACCACTGGTTTTAGAATTGGTTTGTTCTTCTTTTTCAAAGGCCTTGAGATGTATCACTAGGTTGTTTATTTGGGCTCTTTCTAATTTTCTTATGTAGGCACTGATAGCTATAAACATTCCTCTTAGAACTACCTTCATGGTGTTCAAGAGGTTCTAGGTTCTGATATGTTTTATCACTATTGTCATTTGATTCTAAGAATTTTTTAATTTATCCCTTGATTTCTTTTATCAACATTCATCATTCAAAATTGTATTGTTTAATCTCTATGTGTTTAAATAATTTCTGTATGCTTTTGTTGCATTGATTTCTAATTTCATTCCATCATGATCTGATCAGATGCAAGGAATTATATCAATTTTGTTTGCATTTGCTAAGAATTGCTTTGTGGCCTATACTATCATCTCTTTTAAAGAGGGTTCCATGAGCCACTGAGAATAAAATGTAGTCAGCTATCAGATGAAATATTCTATAGATGTCTGTTAAGTTCATTTGATTTATACTATTTTTCAGGTCCAAAGAGTCTTTACCAAGATTATTTCTGGATGACCTACATAATGGTGAGAAAGGTGTGTTAAAATCACCCAGTAATTGTACTGGTGTCTATCTGAGCCTTCAATCTGAGTAGTCTCTTTTATGTCAAAAGTTGCACCCACATTTGGGGCATAAATTGTTACATTGTGTTGTTGGATTTTCCCTTTGCCAGTATGAAGTGACCCACTTTGTCTTTTCTGATTAATTTTGGTTTGAAGTTTGCCAGATGTAAGAGTAGCTGTTCCTGCTTGTTTTCAGGCTTCATTTGCATAATACATCAATTTCCATTCTCTCATTTTCAGTCCATGACCCTTTGCCTTTAAGGTGCATTTCTTATAAACAATGTATAGTTGCATCTTGTTTTTTAAATTCATGTCTTTTAATTGGAGAGTTAAGAACTTTTACATTCAATGTTATTACAGAGAAATATTTATTAATTTCTGCCATTTTGATTTATTTATAATGTTTAATTTGCTCCTGTTTCTCATTTGCTTAGTTACTCTTCAAGTGAGATTTGTTTGTTGGTGAGTTCTGCAGTTTGTTTTCTATTTCTTCTGTATGGAATATTTCTTTAAGTAAGTTCTGCAGTGCCAGTTTAGTAGTCATGAATTCTTTTAGTTTCTACTTACCTTGGAAAGTTTGTTTTCTTTATGATTTTGAAGGATAACTTTGCTGGATATGGCAGCTGTTGTTGACAGTTATTTCTTTCAAGACATAGAACAAGAACATCATTCCAAGAATTTCTGGTTTTTAGGATTTGCGCTGGGTGGGCTGAGGTTGTAGCTCAGTGGTACAGTGCTTGCCTTGTATGTGTGTGGTACTGGGTTCGATCCTCAGCACTGCATACAAATAAAAAATAAAGGTCCATAAACAACTAAAATAAATAGATTTTTTTAAAAAAAGAATTTGTTCTGAGAAATAAGAAGTGATTCTGATTGACTCGCTTCAAAAGGTGACCAGATGTTTTTCTCTTGAGGCATTTAAAATGCTGTCCTTGTTCTGTATGTTAGGCATTTTGATTATAATGTGCCATGGGAGGTGCTTTTCTATCTTATATATTTAGGGTTCTGAATAACTCCTGTACTTGGAGGTCCATCTCATTCTGAAAGTTTAGAAATTTTTCTTAGTTCCATGAAGAGCTTATCCATCCCATTAGTCCACATCTCATAGCCCACCTCAAGTCCAATGATTCTTCAATTTGGTCTCAGTTGTTGTCCCAGAGTTATTTATAGTCTGCTCTTATTTACTTCTTCTCTTTGATGCTGTCTGACTGAATGTTCAAGGGTAGGGGCCGGTTCATCTTCCAGCTCTGAGATTCTGTCTTCAGCATGGTCTATTCTGTTAGAGAGACTTTCAACTGAACATTTTATTTGACTTATTGTGTCTTTCATATCACTGATTTGTGTTTGGTTCTTTGTAAATACTGCGATCTCCTTAATGAATTTCTCATTTGTATCCTGTATGGACTTCCTTAATAATTTCAGTTGTTTTTCCGTGTTCTCTTAAAATTCATGGATCACTTTTATGACCATTCTTTTGAATTCATTATCTGATATTTCATCTACTTCTATATCCTGGGGGTCGGTTTCTAGAGAACTTTAGGAGGTGTCATGTGATTTTATTTATTCATATTTCTTATATTCCTGTGTTGGGTTTTATGCATCTGTTAGGAAGAATTTCTCTTCCATTTTTAAGTGTGAATCTTTTCAAGGCCCAGTCTTTACTTGACAAAGTATGCTAGAGTGATCCAGATTAAGATCCTTTTAGGGTTAGGGTTCACACTTTTGTGTTAATTCTGGTTTTGCTACAGCAGTGGATGTATAGGAATGGGCCCATCCCTAGCCATTTCTACTTGAGGCCTGTTTTAGTTAGAGTTTTTGTTTTCTATTCTTTGTGTCAAAGCATACCTGGAGAGGCTGGTTTGTGGCTGAGTTTAGTTCAGCAGTAGAGTCTTTACCCTGAGAATCTGTAGTGTCCTTGTGGGTTCCTAGCACCTCACAGAATAGGTGTTAATATTGTTTAATAGCAACAACCACTGCAAACAATATACAGCATTAAAATAAATACCTGTTTACTACAGTGATATCTACAATGTTAATTACCACAAAAATAGAAATGATAGGGTCAGCAATTCTCAAAGCAAAAACAATAAGTAACCATAAACTAGATCTGACATTAAAGGAAACAACAGGTTATCCACTAGGTCCTCCACAGTGGTAATAATTACTACAGCATGAATGGTGGGATAGGAGTTATACCAACCAATTAGTTCTAAAAAATGGTAAAAAAAAAATATAGTTAATTAAAAGAAAAGAATATGAAGGAAGATAGAAAAGAATATGATAGGAAGATAGAAAAGAGTTTGCAATTTTAAAAAGTGAGCAGAGACAATGCAGAAGAGATGTAGCAGGTGATGGTTATAGAAAGGAGGACAAAAATACAGGAGAAACAAAGTTTAGGAAAACAGAGAGAACAAGAGAATTTGGCTGTCAGCAGAAGAAGAAAGAGAAACAAGAGAAATAAACAAATGAAAACAAAACTAAAATATGCAAACCAAAAAAACTAACCCTCAAAAGACAAGGCAAGGAAGAATAACTACATTTCCAAAATGAGAGTAAAAAGAAATGAATATGTATATGAATATATGTCCATTGTGCCCATGAACCTATGGACCCAGCGAGAACTCAAGCAAGCAAGCGCGCACACACACACACACGAGAAAGAAAAAAAAAAAAAAAAGAAAGAAAGAGAAAAAGATTCTTAATAAAAAAAATGAAGGCATCATCTCCACTGAGGTGGTCAATATATTCAACAAGAGTGGATGGTCACTATCTAGGCCTGATTGTCCTTCCATTTCTTCTTGGCCCATGTGCTGAGAAAGAGGGAATGAGTGGGAGCTAGAGTGCGGGAGCTCGTACAAGGGCTGGGGGTGGTCAACCTCTTCCTCTTTTCATGCTGCCTTCCAGCCTGCCAGTTGAGTGGCCTCAGATCGAAGCTATTTGAAGTCATTCTCAGCTTCTCCTCTCTCCCTGTGAGGTGGCGTGGGGTGGGAAGTGCTGTCAGTAGGAGTCCTGTCTGCATGGACCACGTGGATGCACTCCCAGGGTGGGGCTGCTGCAGAGTTTTATGAGGGGAGCTCCAGAGGCTGTGGCTTGGGTCTAATCAGGTCTCAGGGGCTTTTCTGGGTGGTGACTGCTCTGGAGAGATTACATCAACACATCCCTAGGACCTGGCAGCTGATGATCGGTCAGGAGCCTGGATCTCAGGAGCTTCCCAAGAAGTCCACTCTGGGTGTGGGGGGGCAATCATCCACACACTCTGCTTCCCAGGACCCAGCCTTCTCAGGCTTAGCCTCTGAGTGTGTCTACACTTGCCTGCTCAGATTCCCAACCTGCTTCAGCTGGTCATGTGATCTGCCACTCAAAGGATAAGCCAGTTGGGCTCCCCTTCCCTTTCCCCGTTTGAGTCCCCTGGGTACCATCTTCTCTGGGCCTGTTTCACTCCCAATCTGCTAGGTGCCCTTTGACCCGATGGCAGGCCCTTGTCAGGACAGCCTGGCTCCCGGATCCACAGTGGCATCTACATTGTGGGTGCTTCAAGATGGCTCCACCTCAGCTCTCTGTGGCCCATTGAGAAACAGAGCAAGGGCAGCCTCTGGATCAGCTAGGCTCAGGCTGCGTTTCTGACCTCAGGTTTTTCTGACCATATCTGTGTTTCTCTGTGTTCTCCTTCTCTCTATCTGTGGTGAACCAGAGCAGCTACCACTGCCAGCACCACTGCCAGCCTGGCTCCAATGGACTCTTTCTTCTTTGTTTATTGTACCCAAATTTCTGAGTCTGTAAGTCACTTTGAAAGTCCAATATTGAATTTTAGTAAAATCCCTCTTACATCCACCTCACCAAGATACAGCGGTCCCTCTGCTGAAATCCCGAGCCACAGAGCAGCTAGGGACATAGCCTTGTTCCACTCCACCATCTTGAATCTCCCCAGCTCTTTTCCCATTGGTAGTTTCTCAAAGCTTCAGCTGATCCTGACATTCAGGGACGAGGACCTGTCTGTGTGGATTTCTTCGTACCCTGCACACACACCACACATCAGATGGGATGCTTGGTGTGGAATTTTTTGTTTGAAAGTTCTTCAGCAGAACTTAGGTCAGAATTCCCATACAAGAAGTAGAAAAGAAGACAAATTTAGAAGAAACCAGGATCTTGCCAATGTCTCCACTCTTCAAGTTAAGTGCAGGACCCATCATTCTGAAAGTTTTGGGGTATCTATAAGCTGAAGCCTCCACTCAAAATATAAATCAGCCCCAGGAAGGTCTGTAGCTGTCGAGTTTTGTTTTGCTTTTCCCTTGGATGTTATTACAGATTATGAACTTACAACTGTCTTGAGGAATGGAGTCCAATTTTGGATCCCCTCTGCCCTAAGTTTAGAATTCCTAAGACCGACATATTGTTCAAAGTTCTGGTCCAAAAGTTCTAAAAATTTCACTCTCATCTCTTCCTCTCTTTCTCCTTTTCTGTGTGTTCTGTATGGAAAACAGCTCTTTGACTCCCCTGCCCCTGTCCAATTTTCTAGTTTTTACATTTAATTTTCATCCTCGAAAATATGCTGCAACTTTCACCAAGGCCACACTCGACACCCCCAGCCTACCTCAACATGTCCCTCTGGTTACTGGGCCCAACATCCCAGTTAGTTACTGAGAGAATGAGAGGCTGACCAGGTTTACCGTTAGCTATGTCCCTTCTGTGCCACCCAGAGGAGACCTGGAGGAGTGGGCAATAAAACTGAGGAAGCCGGAAAACAAAGTGCTGGAAGTGAACCCAACAAACATTTTGTGACAGTGAATGTAAGCTTTTTAAGCCTTTTGTGTTAGGGTACCAGGGATTGAACTCAGGGGCACTCGACCACTGAGCCACATCCCCTGCTCGATTTTGTATTTTATTCAGAGACAGGGTCTCACTGAGCTGCTCAATGCCTTGCTTTTTGCTGAGGCTGGCTTTGAACTCGCGATCCTCCTGCCTCAGCCTCCCCAGCACTGGGATGACAGGAGTGCGCCACTGAGCCCAGCAGTCTTTTAAGCTTTTAAGTTCCCCAATTAAAGGTGAGGGACTCTGAGATTGGCTGAAAAAATTAAAACACAGTCTTCTGCTGTTGCACTGGTTGGGTACTCGCAGAGGGGTGGGCACAGGTGCCAGCCTGCTGCAAGCAAAACTCAAACCTGAAGTGGTGACTCAATCTCAAACACCACACATTTCAAGTAAAATACCTTAAAATAGAACGACAGGGTTATTTTATGCTCATAAGTATGCAATTCACGAGGCAAATAAACAGCCATAAATGTTCACGCAATGAAGCCATTAAACACTAGAGCTAAAGCGCCCAGCAATGCAGGTCAGCAGGTCAGCAGTGACAGGGACATAGTGTTGGCTTGAGAGAGGAACACTCAGGGGTTCTGACAGATTAAGTAAACAAAGATAAAGACATAGGGATCTGCATAACATAATCAATATGATGGATTAGCTTATAAAACATTATATCAAGAATATAATCGGACTTCTTTTAAGAGTTTAATTAATATAGTTTCCAAACTTCATATCACACAGACTCAAAACAATGAAGTCCAAATAAAAAAGTGGTAAAACAGGTCACATTTTCTGGGAATATATAGAAACATATTCATTTAGAAGAGTATATAGAAAATATACATAAAATATTATTCTCTGGGCTCATATAATAAAAAATTGCTCTTCAAAATCTAAGTAAACAAAATTAAAAACTCCAAATAGGAAAAAAAAAAAAGCGAACTAAAAAACAACCCACCCAAGACATTACACACTGAAAATCTCTCTCCTAGATATGACGTTGATCAAAGAGAAAACTAAATTATTGGCTATAGGTTATTTAGAAGTTAATGATCTGAGAAAACCCAACAGATAAAAATGTGATGATCCAAGATTTGAGCCTTAAATTTGAGTAAAAAGAAGGAGCAAAAGGAAATTAAGGAACAATCTATCCATTAGGTTTACAAAGGCAGCAAACAAAAACTAAGACAATCTTAAAGAAGAGAGGAAAGGCGGATTTTTAAAAAGAGCAATAATTTAAAACAGCACATGAGTAACCTCTATAACTCATATATAAATCTGAATGCTAGTTTCTTTGTGAACATAAATATTTAAAAATAAGAGATTAGAATATAACTAGCATCTGTGGAGGACTCAGCGTGCATCTGACCCATAGGTACGTTATTGACAATGCTACAGGAATGTGTTGTCACTATCATCCCCACCATGCAAAGGAAGAAACTGAGAAGGAACAGAACTGGTGGCCCAAGGTCATTGGCGTGGCAAGCAGCAGAGGTGGGATGGCAGTATGGCGGTCCCAGTTCCCAGCCCAAGCCCCTAACCCGTGCTTCCTGCAGCCTCTCCATATGAAACAGATGAGAAGGTAAAAAGTCACAGACCAATAGCTGGGTGTGCTGCACCCTTGTCATCCCAGTGGCTCTGGAGGCTGAGGCAGGAGGATCACAGGTTCAACACAGCCTCAGCCACTTAGGGAGGCCCTAAGTGACTTAGTGAGGCCCTGTCTCTAAATAAAGTATAAAACAAGGGCTGAGGAAGTGGCTCAGAGGCTAAGCGTCTCCCTCCCCCAATAAAAGACAATGGAATAATAAATGCATAATCATAGCTAAAGAAATTTTAAAACATCCATGATATCAGTGACTGTCTAGACAAATATGAATTATAAAAATGGACCCAAAGGGAATCCAAGTATGTTAATCCCTTTGGGAAACATTGAATAAGCTGTATAAAATAATGTGAAGAAGGAACTAAGCCTCAATTATTCTAAATAAAATGTGAGTGATTTCAACATTCTGAAAAAAAATAGGCAACTCTCATGCTATGTAACTATTGAGAAAGAAATTTAAAAAGAAGAAAAAAATGCATCCTGATTTCTTAGTGAGATCAGCATGAGTCTATTGCTAAGGTCTCATAACAATAGCTAAAGACTGAGAAAGTTGCAATCCAATATTATTTATCGATATAGATATAAACACGCTGAATAAAATCCCAGAAAACCTAATTCAGCTTTGCTTTAGAGAAATAAATTGCCATGACCAAATGGATTTTCTTCCAGGAAGTCAAGGTAGATTGAATATTAAGAATCATTTAATATTCAGAAATCTATTAACATAATTTATCACATCAGAGGATCAGAGAAGAAAGACCATCACCAGAAACCAAAAGGGTTTTGACAGAATTCAATACCCATCTCTGAACTCTTATTTTTTTTTTTAATGCAGAACTCATTGTGCAGAGGAACACTCTGCTAACATGATAAAGACTAGCTCTCACATACTAACATCCAACACCCTACCCAAGTGCCAAACACCAGAAACCCTTTAAAGTCCTGGACAAAGCAGGGGCCCCTGCTTTCCACCCATGCGGATATTATTGAGGAAGACCAGTACAAAGCCAGGGTTCACTTGCCGACCAGCTGGGAGGCGTTGGGGAGGGAGCCGGGCTTTCCTGAGAATGATATGGATGTAAACCTAGAAAATGCAAAAGAGTCAACTGATAAATAAGAAGTAACAAAGAACCAGAGGCCACAGGGGTACGTGCTCACAGGTAGCAGTGAAAATCGGTTAGGAAGGAGACGTTCCCCCTGTGCTACCTGTTCAGGTGCATGGCCACACTGTGGTCTCCCTGGAAGGCCCTGCCCACCTGCCTTGGACGCTTCCTTGCCCAGCCACAATTTGTAGTGATTATCTAGACCTCGGATCTACCAGGCCCTCCTTGTGGAAGCTCTTCCTGACTCCCAGGCCAACCCCTGCTGCCTGTCCCTCTAACTGCAGTGTCTCCCCAATGGCACTTAGTGGAGCAGAAACTCCAGAATTTTAACAGGACTATATTAATGCCAGTTGTCCCCTCAGGGCAAAAGTTCTCAAAGCACAGGATGCACATGGAAAAATTATGTTTATGTAAAAGAATCTAATGCCTACATGACAATACTGTTTTGAGTGCATCATGTAAATCAGTATTTAATCACACACCCTCATTTTTAAAAGTACACATGCCTGCATATATTTACATGGATAAATAGAAAGATACTGGTCCACCTAATAACAGTGATATTAGATTCTTACATTTTTTAAGAAATTTGTTTTTAATACTCAGTAAGGATTTTAAACATAGAATATCAATGAAGGTTTTTTATCCTTTAAATGGGATACACAGGGATGTGTCAAAAATCTCAATTTTAAAAATTCTTAAAACATATTTCTTGATTTTCCCCCTTCAGGTAGGAGGCACTTGGATGGCTAGTCATTGAGGCTGACCGTGTATGAACATATGAATTCCATAGAAATATTTTCCTTTAAAATATTACCTTCCTGGCCAATAAACTGTCATTATATGGAGGAGATCAGTGGCTGGAACACATAAAGAATCAACAATGATGATAGACAGTGGAGAAATATTTTAATCTCACAAATATAAAAATGAGGACATACCTTTGCTCCATGGAATCTCTCTCTCCCTTTCTAACACACACACACACACACACACACACACACACACACCAGTCACCAAATACACACAGAGCATCTACCATGTGGGTCAGCCTGTGCTCACTGCTGCAAGGCTTTGTCCCTGACCTTGAAGTCCCTGGCAACCTAAGCAACACATTGGGAACACAAAACCAACAGCACAGGACGGGACGGGAAGCCTGTGACAGTGACAGTGGCAGTCGGTAGCTTTGCAGGTGCTCAGAGCTGCACCTTCCCCCTGCAGCCGGCTGCCAGCAGGGGTCCTGCGGGGCTGTGCTCACCTCCCTGCTGCGGTAGCCCAAGCAGAGGATGGCCTGAGGGACTCCCAGTGACAACCAAGTACCCTGTCCTGCCACCGCCCACCAGGCACGCTGCCCTCCAGGGTGACCACAGAGCCTGCACACCTGCTGAGCCCCCCAATGCCTTTATCCCCCACCTTTGGCTTTTGATTCTGCTTTCTGCCCCCCCAGGATCCCCTACTCGGTCACACCACGTCCATAGCCCACAGTCTCCCATGGTCCTTGGGTCATGTGTCTTGTCACTCTGGATTCTACTTTCCTCCCACGACTTCTTGTTCATCCACCAGACAAAAGCTCTGTGGGGTCGTGTTTATGTATGTCCATATGCCCAGCTCCTAGTTCTGTGCAGCTGCACATACCTGGTGCTCAGTACGCAGCTGTCCCTTTCATTGAATGGAGAAAAGAAAGAGTGAATAGATGAAACTCCCCTCTGGACACCCTGACCACCTCAGACTGCCTTAGCTCCAGCTGTTCATGTACCGGAGATGCTGGTCCTCCATTGAAACCCACCTGTTGGAATTCTAACCCTCCTTCCAGGTCTAGGACAAACGCTATGTCCTCATGCAAACTCCCCCGGTCCTCAGCTGGCAACGACTTCTCCATCTTCCAATTCCTGGAAGTCCTACACCAGGGCTCCCCACACCTCTCTACCCTAAGGAGACTTAGCGCGCTTGTGGCCATGTTTTACATACCCCTTCCAGTTAATCAGTACTCTGTGATGACAAGACTGTGTCTCTCCATCCCGGCTCTCCTCCCAGGGACCCCCACCCTACAGACAACAAATCAATCAGTGGCAAGTCAATGGCTATGTGTAGCCTTGCTGGCTTGGAGATGGGGCTCCGTGTCCATGGCCACATGGTTAATTTGGTAGATTTGAACATAAGGGGACGTGGTAGAGACAGACTCTGGACTCTCCTTCAGAGCCAACTCTCCCAGCACTGCCGCGTTCTATGGGACCTTTGCTAACGTGGCCTAGCAGGAAATGTGTGTGGTTTACTCCAAGAATCCGAGTGAACTTCAAGTGTCAGAAGAAACATGAGGCTGTCACCTGAGGAGACATCTTTGAGGAAACATTTTCTGGAAATACATCCTTCCCAGAGAGGACCCCGGTGGCCTTCTCTCATCAATGTATCCCTGAAGAGGGACAGTAGGTGAACCCAGACCAGGGGCTGGCTGCCATGGTCTCCTCTAGCTTTTGGGCTCCTACCAAAACACTATTTTTCTCTTCCTGCCTGGGCTGGGTCTTGGCGGCTTCTGCAGCAGTAAGGGGAGTTATTTTGGGGAGACAGTTGATACTTGGCGAGTCCTCCTACAGATCAGCAATAGCTGCTTGAAATGTGAAATGCCTCCCAGATGGAGACACTTAGCATTTGTGGGAGGAATAATTTGGAGGGGAAAAATGCATTTGTCTTCTTGGCATCCTGTGGATTCTGTTGGAGAAGACAGAGAACACTGCAAATCCTGCTATCCACCTGTCAGTGTTTTCTTAGAATTCTGCAAGTCCTGGGTGGCCACACTGCTTCTTCTTCCAAGGTTATAATGTTGTGGACATGCCATGGCTCAAGGAAAGAGTGTGTGGAGCTGGGTCTCAGAGGTCATCAGACCCAGAAACCACCAAGTCTCCACTCGGGCCAATACCTGGATCAGGTAGACCAGATGGCTCTCTTTCTGGGTGTGACCTCAGGAGATGTATTACAGATGAGCAGAGAGAGTAAGGGATTGAGTCACATGCGTTCCAGCCTTGCTTCTATCACCAACTTTCTTTGTGGACATGGGCAAAACGCCTTGTCTGACAGAACCTTGGTATTCCTACTTGTGAGATGAGGAGATTGGATAAGATCATCTTAAACTCTCCTCTCACTAAAGAACAGTGTCCTGGCTCTAACGGTCATAGCTTGCAAAGAATGAAGATGATGTTATTGTAGGAGTAAGGAGAGGTCAAGGAATTGTCCTTCCACACGAGCCTCCAGTGCTAAGAAGAGAAAATATCTCTGAATTGTTCATCATCTCCTATTCATGGGAGGGACAGATTGAATCTTTCACAGAAAAAATTTAAATCAATGAAGTTTTTTTCCTGATTTGTTTTCTCAACACCTGTGGGTCTCCATGGGCCACCAGTAAGCCTCACCAATAAGTTATGCCTTTGAATAAATACCTGACTCAACTTTAATACCAGACAAAATTAAACCACATAGAAAGCTTATTAATTGCTCTTAAAAATGGTAACCAGGTAACTGTCATGTAAGCGTTCTCATACCCCACTGAGATGTGAAGTCAATCTTCTTTATCTTCTATGACTAGTCTTACATTTTTTTCAGGGATCCCCTTGGGTTTGTGGATGTGTGGATGGGAGGATGCTAAATTTAATTTGAATCCAATAAGAAACAAGATGGCAGCCAATAAAAGGTATGACATTTCCCTCCATCCGGTGTGTCCTTTCCCAAAATGGGGAATGGTAAGGGATATCAACAGGGAGATCCTGGTACATCCTGTTGTAACAAGGAATTGCCTCAGTGTTTCAGAAAAATTTCCTGATGGAATCCAAGATTTGGAAAAGAAAAAAAAGCTAAAATGGTGATATCTACACAAAGTCCTTGAAGGAAAAGGTTTCGGCAGCAGTGGTGGGATACTGATTGTTCTCCAGGGTGAAGCCATCTTGGTTGCTATAACATATACATCATCTCTCTATTTTACAAGCAATCCAAACTTGTCTAGGATTCCATACAAAGGTAATTACAAAGGTCACATATTCAGATACTCTAAGTAGATGATAAGGTAGACCACAACATTCAGAAAAACAAAGAAACTCTTCCTAGGAGATTGCACTGTTGAAACATGACATTATGTTCTTTTGACCTGTTGAGAGATACTGACTAGGGGTGTTATGTGCCAGGTACTTTCTCAAGGGATGAGATGTCATACTGTGCAACAGGCACACAGTTCCTAACCTTGTAGTCTTTATAGTCAAGCAGAACATGTGAGAAAACAAACAAATATTCCATCGAAGTGTAGTACGTGCAGGGCATATATGGGGACTCCACAGGACCCCCAACCCAGACACCTAACCTACTCCATGACGGGGAAGGTGGGCAGTCAGAGGAACTTCCCAAGAGGAAGTAGCCTTCCCTGAACAGGAGTACTGATCCAAATGGGCCCCCATAGGATGTTTTCCACCAAAAAGAGACAATCTCAGCCCCCAAAGCATTTAATTTGTTAGCTCCAAAGTGGGACACTCTGTGTCTTCCTCAATATTTTTTCTGTCTCTTGCCTGACACCATCCCTAACTATCAGTCTCTTTGTCTGCATCCAGGAGAACTCCAGAACAGCTCTGTTCTGCTGCCTATAATGGTGGCACAGAAAACAAGAGGCGGGCATTTCTTGGAGCTGCATTTAGGAAAATCCTGCTAACACTCGAAACAACAGCATTTACAAAGACATCAGAGGCTTCTGGCATCGAGCTCATTTTAGCTATTTATTTATTTCAAACAAAGGTGATTTTTTACACACACACACAAAAAAAAATCACTAAAAGAATTCCTCCCAACTCCCCAATTCCCCATGCAGTCAGACATCAATGATGCATTTTAAGGCTGCACGTTTTTCATTTCTTGCTGTCTCCTGGCAATCCTTGGGGGCCGCCATATTGAATTTCAGCACTCCCAGTCTTGGTCACAGTGAAGAGCACCTGCCTAGAATCACTCATGAACAGCCAGACACACCTCAGGGCCCCAGTGCCTTAACGAGAGCCTTGAAGAGTCTCTTAACAATAGGAATGTTTTGTCAGAGGCTGGTTTTCTTGAACGGATTTTACTCAGCAAGCAGGGAAGGGCACTATCCTGAGGTTTTCAGACAGACAATTGTGAGGTTAAACTTGGCTCTTCCACGTCCTTGCTGTGTGGTGTTGGGCAGCTCATCCAACCTTTCTCAGCCTTAGTTAATGCACTGGTTCAATGGGAAGCATCCTTTTGTTCTAAGAAAATTGTTTTAAAAGTAAATTCTGTATTGGATGAAGTAAAACATGCACATTGTACCTATCTTAAAAAAAAGAGTGTTGAAATCTTTTAATGAAAACTAGTGGTTTCAGCCTTTATCATCCCTGTTCTGTTCCCAAGGCAGCTACTCTCATCTGTTAGTCAATTTTTATAATATTCCCCAGATTTAAATGCAGCAGATGGTCTGGGTCTGTCTCTCTTTCACTGAAGCTACCCTGCACAGCGTGGCTCTGAGAGGCCATTTGTGAGTCCCATGCACATGAGGACAGGGTATAGATTGACAGGATTCCTTGTAGGGTGATGAGGGAGTGAATCAGCCTATTCATTTGGGAACCACCATGTCTCAGTATCTTGATGTTTTTCTTTTCTTACAGAACTGTCAGTTTCTCTGGATTAAAAAAATATATTTAATCATTTGCATGAGAAGAGGGGAGAACTGGAAATCTCAAAAGTTCACCCACTTCTTTTCCTGCTCTCTGCTGTCCCAAATGGGCCCTTGTGTCCTGAGCCTGTCTGGTTTATTACTCCCAGGAACCCCCTCTGTGTGGAGGAGAGGGTGTTGTTTGGCTCTGTCAGCTGAGGGGGAACTGGAGAGCCAGCAGCTGTGTGGACAACATCCAGGTCTGACTCAGTATCCCCCCCCCCACATACCTATACCTTCACCTGTTCAGGTGGAGCTGTCTCTCTGCAATGCTACTGACCCTTCTGCCTTTGTACTTCTTCCTTCCCTCGGTCCCCCCTTCTTTTGCTCTACCTGCTTAAGAAAGGATAAGAAACTCGCGTGGCCTCTGCTTTCCCTCTGACTCTATGGGCACAAGTTCTCTTGGAAGACCCACTTGAGGTGAAGGACACGGAGGCCCTTGCTGAACACCTGGCGTATATTTAAAGGCTCAGTAACACAGATTCCTGCACCGTGCCTCCGGGAACCACCTCAGACAGTCCTCACCTGCCCAAAAGAAAGGATCTGTGGCCTGAGAGTTGCAAGAGTTTTAGGAGATTCCTGGAGTTCCTGGGGCTTCTCGGGGAGGCAGAGGGTGGTCAGAAATGCTGCTCCTCAAGGTGAGTCATTAACTCCCTTACCTTCAAAAATTGTTATTTCAGAGGTACGTTGCATGGGGCATAGTATGACGATTTAATGCACGTATACAGTTGCAATGACCAGACCAGGTTAGTTAACATTCCCATCTCCTTAAACATTTTTGAAAAGCATTTTGATTCATGTGATCGCTGCTCAGATCAATGCACAGGACAACTTCGCTGGGCAGGGTCTGTTATCCCCATTTCCCGCCCAGTCTTAACAGCATGCACTGGAACCATGGCCTGGAGTAGCTTGTGGTCTGGGAGGAAGGAAGGAAATGGGAGGAGCCTCCCTTGGCCCTCTCAGTCATCAGACACTGAAGAACTACAGCCTTCCCCCTGTGGAGGACCCCCACCAGGCCCTGCAAGACCTAGAATCAACCTCACTTGGTGATGCAGATGCACGCGCGCACGCGCACACACACACACACACAGATGCACACGCACACACGTGCTCTGGAGAGTGCTAACTAATAGGCGAAACCACAGTCCCCAGCTTCCCGAGGCCGAGCTCCCCTGCAGGGCTCCCGATCAATACAAGGTTCGCTGTCTGCAGCGGCAGAGTTACTAAGATTACAAATGAAAACCAGCCCCCAGAGGGTGCGTGTTCCTGTAGCAGAGAAGGAAGCATGATTCTTGCTTACACTCGGCTTTGTGATCAGTGTCTCCCCTGACAGCCACTCCTGGAACCTCTTTTTAGGACTGCCGATCACATATATATAAGTATATAAATCCTCAGCCCCAAACGTCCATGGATCAAGTGTTCTTCTCACACTGGGGTCTCTCCCCAACTGGCTGCACGACCTTCTCTTTCTCTGGGCCTGTGTCAAACAGAACAACTCTTTTATAGTCTTAAAAAGTATATACTGAATAAATGGTAATAATAATAATAATAATAATAATAATAATAACAACTTCTAATGTTATTGAGCTTATTGTGACCATTTTCCATTCCCTGTGTCCCAAGTCAGTGGCTAGCACAGTGCTCGGTGCTGTGAAGACATTACTGCTCACTCCCCAAGCCACACAGCTCAGGTATAAGATTTCTTGATCCATAGACTGTGGCTCAGAGATGCAAGCAACTTAGTCAAGGCCACACAGCTAGCTAAGGATGCACATTCAGACCTGTCTACCCGGAGCGCTCACGTTGCTCCACAATGACACGATGAGGGAGGGGAGGACGGGAGGGCTGGCTCAGATCAACAGGAGACAAGGTTCCCACGACCTCCATCTCATGAAACCCAGGGAGCTTCCATCACTGCAAGAACTCATGTCACTGGGAACCTTTGGGTTTAAGAGTGAGATCAAGCGACCTCCAAGGCACAGAGCACAGTGAGCTGTAGGATGGCGGTGTCACCGGGAGGACCTGTGCCCCTGAAGGTGCTGCAGTGGCCCTCCCAGCTGGCCCTGAAGGCCATCACTAGGGGAGCCGAGCACCCCAGGGGCTGGGCGACCTGGTGCCGCCCCAAATCTGACGTCTGGGGACTCCACAGTCTCAAAAGATTATTTTGTCATCTGACATCAGATCCAGCAACTTAAAAAAAAAAGTTCCTCCGTGACAAGCCAACATCTGCCCTGTTCTCTTGTCCGTGGGTGGAGGCTGCCCGGCCCCGGCCCCGATTCTGTGTCCAACACGATCCTCAAACGAGACCTGAACGTCAGCATCGCCTCACTTTCCTGAGAGCTGCAGAAACCAATCGGCCCCGGGCGGCGCTCGGGCCAGAACCACACAGATCACCTGCGGAGCCTGCGGGAGACGGAGCCTGTGGAATGGCTTCTCCGACCCTCCTCCCTTCACACCGGGCTTCTAGATTGTTCCTTTTCTGAAGAGCCTGGTCTGGGAACCGCCATCGTCCACGTGCTGATAGGACAGCAGCTGTGGAAAGCCAGGCTTGCTTTGGTAGCATCTTGGTATTTTGCTCGAGGTGGCGATGGGGACAGTTTGGACAGCCCATCTGGTCCCAGCCAGTGGAAGAACGTTGTGGGTAGAGCCCAGGGTTCTGCTGCTGCTGTGGGGCGGGGCGATGTGGGGCTACAGCCAAGATCCCCATCCTGAGAGTCTCAGGACAGGTGACAGGTGGGCCCTGCCCTCTGGTGTGGCTCAGTGGAGCTACATGAGGAGTCCCAGAGGACAGTGGGACAAAGGAGGCAGCTTAAACAGTGTGGGGCGAAGAGCTGGGTCCCAAGAGGCACTCAAAACTAGGGACAGCTGCCAAGGTCCCACCAGTAACCCCAGTGATCGGGGAGGCTGAGGCCGGAGGATGGCAAGTTTGAGGCTAGGCTTGGTCTTAGGAGACCCACGTCTCCTCCTGTGGTGGGATTTGAACGTGCCGGTCCCTCGTCATGAAGGGTTCTTCCTTCTCTGTGCCCAGGAACTTCCACTCGGCCTTCAAACTCCAACTCAAACCTTGTCGAACTTTTCAGCCAGAAGAAAACCCTGCATTTTCAGTTTTCCTATCACAATTCTGTCTCCTTCCTGGGCCAATCACATTCACAAATGCACATTTATTCCTGTTTTTTTTTCAAACTTACCATTTGTGTTCCCCATTGGCCATAAGCTTTATAAGAGTGGAGCAGCCCCTTGTTTTTCCCCAGCATTTTCCCAATCCCTGGCCAAGTGCCTGGAACACAGGAGGGCTCAATAAATACTATTTTGAATTAGAAGATGAATTAACTAATAATAGATGCACCAGGAAGAAAACAAAGCAAGGTCAATAAGGGTACCTGTCACAGAGCCTGGGAGGAGCAGCAGGTGCCAGTCACCTTTCCTGGGGCTGTTATATATGGTGATTTTATGCAGTTGGTGCCTCCTGGCTTTGTGCAGTGTACAACATAGACAACTATATTTGGCAGCCCTGAAAGGGCTTCTGCATGGTCTGAGGCTCTCTGTGCAGATGAGCCAGATCTACTGAAGAGTCAATAGCAGAGCCAGGCACACTTCACGGTTCCTAGGTCTTTAAAGCAATTCTCTGATTACCATGTGGTTCTCATCTTGACTCCCCCCCCCCCACTTCAACACTAAGAAAAGATTGTGAGCCCAGGGTCACCGCCTTAGAAGCCAGCTGTCTTCCTGGGTCCTGGTGTCGAATCCACCCCAAGATGACCCACCCTAGGCCTGCCTTC
The DNA here is from genome assembly GCF_047511675.1 of Marmota flaviventris. Taxonomy (NCBI): domain Eukaryota; kingdom Metazoa; phylum Chordata; class Mammalia; order Rodentia; family Sciuridae; genus Marmota; species Marmota flaviventris. Next base: position 12,071,298 of record NC_092516.1, on the reverse strand, counting down.
ACCATACTGCCTGGCTCCCAGATTCGTTATCCTTGTAGCTCAAAGAAAAAGCAACTGCCTTTCCCTTGGGAAACTCACCTCTCCTAAAAGCGTCACAAACATCTCTGAGTTTCTGTCCCAAGTGAGACGTCATCAGATTTCTTCTCCATGGTCCCAGCGTACGTTCTCCTGACTTTATAGCTCCCTTGTACCCAGTGCAAGGAAGAAGGGGTTCCGGCTCTCTCTTGAGAGTCATCAAAAGACCCTAAGCACAGAACTCCCAGACCAGCTCAGGGGGCCGGGGCCAGGCTAGTGCGTCCACGGGCTGCTATTGGGCACATCCTAGTGACCTATCTGGAACATGCTCTTTGAGTGGCAGCCCCGTAAGATGGTGCCCCAGCAAGTCGCTCATGCAATCTGGGCTGCTCTCGGCTGCAAGAGCCAGCTGCAAACCAACCTGTCCCTTCCCAGAACCAGGACCCGAGAGGCGGACTCAGGCACCATCTCCGCAATCTGCCTCTTCCCCAGGCTGGCTCCACTTCCCAGATGTCCCTCTAGGAAACATAAAACAGGAACACTCATGGGCACACCTGGCGTGTCTGTGTGATGTCATCAGGAGTGACCGGGTGGAGGGGCTGGGTCACGTGTATCTGTCCCCTGCTACGGAGAGAGCTGACCCTCATGCCAAAGCTTCCCCCAGCAAAATGGTCACCGGCTTGGCCATCTGATGTCATTTGACTGCACCTGGCCTCCAGGGAGTCTGGAAAAGCAGGAGCGACAGTCGGCTACATGTCTACCCGGAACAATAAGGAAGAAGGTGAATCCATATTGGGCACGCATCCTCCTGAACTCTCCACAAAGTGGGTGGAGTACCCTGAACTAACGCTCTCTCCAAACCATCCCTGTGCCTGGGCACACTCTCCCAGGATTTCTTCCATCAAGGAACGCCCCTGATTTCCCGTCATGCATTTCCAAAGAACAATGGCAGAGAAGACCTGAAATATGCATGAATTGTTAATCAAGGTTTTTACTCATTGATTTCTCTATAGAAATAGAGGGATAATGCATTTTTATTAGTAACTGAAATCTTATTTATGTACCTGATGGTTTAAATAGATAATTTGGCTCTAAGACAGATCCATCACCCAGCAGGTAAACGGAGATGAGTCAAATCCTCGAGGCTCAGAAGAGAAGACGCTGCCCCATCTCAAGGAGACCCTCCCCGTGCTGAGCCTGCAGGGAGGGAGGTTCCTACTCCACGTCTGACTTCCTAGGATTCGGTGCCTGAGTCTGGCGGCAGGTCTGCTGCAACCCTTCATCCCCGGGAGTTTGCTAAACCCAGGACGCTGGCCAAAGAGAACAAGGAAGATATGGAAATACACTTGGCGTCCAGCAGGCCGGGACTGGGCTCCTGGACTTGTGCTCACTTGCTTTGTGAGCACAAGAACATGGACCCTTATTCCAAAGACTGATTCTGCAAGTTAAATAGTATTTAGATATTCAGGAAGGTCAATCTTATTAACATCCCCTGGAGAAATCAGCGCCAACACTCAGAACTCAGAAAAAAAGGACTTGCCTTTAGAGTTCACTAGAACTCAAGTTCAAATCTCTCTCCCCACTGGGCAGCCCTGTGCACTGGACAATTCATGCCACCTCTTGGAGTTAACATTTTCTTGTCTATAAGATAAAAAACAAATTTCTGCTTTATTTACTTGATTCAACACACACACACGCACACGCGCCAACTACCCGAGAGGCGGTCAGTGCTGGACACAGCAATAACCAAGATGGTTCTCTTTAGTACTCAATGTCCGTCTAGTGGATGGGTGAGCGTAGGAAGCTCCGCCATGGGAAACCTAAGAGATTCCAGGTATTTCAGATCGCGTTTCCTAATTTAAGGGGTCACAAGTTCCCTAAAGGCATCCAGGATGTCATCCTTACTTTACAGGCGAGGAAAATTAACTCAGAGGAAGCGCCTGAACATCATCAGAGGAAGCCAAGGACTGAGGGGTGGGATCAGTCGCCTAATGTCACAAAGCAAGTGAGCACAAGTCCAGGAGCCAACCGCAGCCCACTGGACACAGAGGCTTATGTTTCGTCTTTCTGTTGCCCGACATCCTGGGCTCAGCACTGGCAGAACCCATGACCAAGTCAGTGGCCTGTCCCTGAAACGGCAAAGCCTAGATCTGCTGCTCTGGTTGGTGTCAGAAGGAAGCTGAGCCCAGAACCAGGTAGACGGCAAATGCACCCTAACAAGATGCACCCAGGGGATGACACCCATGTCCGCCAAGCAACTGAGACCGAACACGGAGTGATATCACAAGGACGGCACCACCTCCCCCTGCCTTCCAGACACAGAGGTGCACAGAGGTTTGCTGTCCTCGACCTGCAGAGAGGCCCCAGCGTGGTCACACAGCAGAGGCAGGACATTCCCTGGGGACAAACAGAAATAGCCATGAGACCAGTGGCCTGGCATATGTCACCCGGGGCAGTTGAAAGCTACAGCTGCATCTATAGCAAGTGGCCACCCGACACAGGCATGGAGGAAGCCCATGTGGGAGGCCAGACAGGACTGTCCCTGGAGTTCCCCAAATTAGGCACCCGAGGAAGAGGGGCCTACGCACTGCCAAGGAGATGAACAGTGTTGACGATGACAACTGCATTTATTAACAAAATGTACGTTGGGCACGTTGCTAAGCAATTTCCTCACATCGATCCACTTCTCCTCTCAGCACTGCTCTGAGCCGTATGCTAATATCATCCACCTTTTGCAGCTGGGTAAACTGATACATACTCTGTCATGACAGAGGTGCACCTGAGCGCCTCCTCCTAATGACACCATGACAGGCCTGACCTGCTGCCCCTTGGCACACCCCACAGTCTCCCCCTCCTCATCTCTGCCCCCCCCCCATTGCACAACTTCCTGATTCCTTTCTCTATCCTACCTTCAGGGGTCACACCCCAAAAGACAGCAGAAAGCCTCAGGGAGGCCTACGGGCACACGCTCATAGAACCTGTTCAGAGCGTGTCGCAGATTTTCCACATCTCTGTGCGTGGCAGTCCTTCCCCAGAATAATAATAACAAAAGAAATTTTAGATCTAATTTCCCCTTCCTTCCTCCCTGCTGTGTAAACTTAGGCAGGTCACTAAACCTCTCTGAGCCTTCATGTCTCCAACTTAAAAAAAAAAGGGGGGGGGGGGTCCTAATACCTTATTCCCTTAGTGACTCTGGTTAGAAATAAATGAAAAAAATTCATAAATGAAGAAAATTCATGCCTGAATATGAAACCCAGAAATGCCTATCACACAATTGGGAAGAAAAAAAAAAAAATCTGCTGTTTTTCCTTCTCTTAGCTTGGCGTGGCGAGCACAAAGGCATCCTTACAACCCAGGTCAAGGTCTCTTTTGTCGTGAGTAGAATTTGACCACTCCATCCTCTCTGCTCTGGGACTCTGTCTCTCATTAGCAATTGTGACATAGTTTTATTTGCCTGTTCACCAGGCAGATAAAAGGTTCTCCCAGGGCAAAGGCTTGGTCTTACCTCCTGTGCATGCAGGGAGTTGCTCCTATCCCACCATAGCTAGGATGAGACAGCATTCACAAGCTGTGGGGCGCGGCCGGAAGGGGCGCGGCCGGAAGGGGCGCGGCCGGAAGGGGCGCGGCCGGAAGGGGCGCGGCCGGAAGGGGCGCGGCCGGAAGGGGCGCGGCCGGAAGGGGCGCGGCCGGAAGGGGCGCGGCCGGAAGGGGCGCGGCCGGAAGGGGCGCGGCCGGAAGGGGCGCGGCCGGAAGGGGCGCGGCCGGAAGGGGCGCGGCCGGAAGGGGCGCGGCCGGAAGGGGCGCGGCCGGAAGGGGCGCGGCCGGAAGGGGCGCGGCCGGAAGGGGGTCCAACCACTGTGCTTTTGGTTTAGTTTTATGCCGGGCCGAGAGCTAAGCACAGTGAGTCTCAGAGAAGCTCAGCGAGATGGCTCAGCACTCCTGCCTTCCTTGGAGCCCCACCCTCTGCTTAGCACGTGGATCACCTCCCATTCTCAGTGGTCTTGCGGGGACTGTCACTGCAACAAGGGGAAGAGCTATTATGTGACGCCGGCCCGCAGTCAGCCACCTCCTCACTCCCTGCCTGTGAGGCCGGAAGGATTTGGGTGTGACTCAGGAAGCCATTACTGCACGTGTGTTGACTTTCTGCATCAGCGGGACCGGGCTGTGGGGGCCCCCAGAGGCTTGTCAGAGCCCTTCTCGGTGAGGCCAGGCCACGGGGTTGCGATGACTCAGCCTGAACCCGGTGGACCACGTGCGCACGCTGCCCTCCCGCCCGCGACCCGGGGACGTGAGCCAACCCACCGAGGCCTGGGGAGGAAGGGCCTCCCCCCAGGACGCGGGGCCTCCTGACTGGGCTCCTCCCGAGCCCTGGTGACTTCCAGACCTTGGGCTCCTCGGGGGCCCCACACTGGAGCTTATCCCGCGGCTCCGGGTCTCTGCCCATGGACTGCGGAGCTCGGGGCACCGGCTGTGTCCCCTCCGTGGCCGTGACCATCCCTGGGAAGAGCCACTTGTGAAGAAAGAAAGGTGAGTTGAGGCCCGCGGTGGCGGAGGCCCCAGCATGGAGTGGCCTCGGGTCTGTCCTCGTCCCGGAAGCCAAAAGGAGGGGCGGGGAACAGGGTCCCACACCCTCCAGGGCACCTTCAGCCAACCTCCTGAAGGTCCCTAACTTCAAGCAACGCCCCCCCCCCCCCCCCACCAGGTGACACCTGGACCTAAAACTCGGGACCACAGCACCATCCTGCGCCCCCCCTCCTCCCTCCCTCCCCTCGTCCCCTCTCTGCCCCGTGACCTCTCCCCCCAGCATTCGCGCCTTAGTGTGCCCGACTTCCACACACAACAGAAAACGTCTGACCAGTGACTGACGCCGTACACACGTGGACACACCGCGTGCGTGTCACCTGTGCGACGTCCATGAGCACTGATTTAACTATAAATGAACATAAGCCAGATCCGGAGGTAGATCTTGGATTTGCAAAGGAACACACTTAACATAATCCTCGATTTCACACCTTCCAGGGATGTAAGAAATGACTTCCACCAACAAATTTTGCACTTAAGAAAAATTTAAAAATAATAAAAGCCCCAATGGGTTCTCTTTGTTCTCAAACCCAAGTCCAGTATCAGCAAGGCCCTGACCTTAGGAGAGGTACTGCGGTTATGGAAGCAGAATTAGCTCTTAGGTTTCCCTGGGGGGGAAAAGCCACCCTAGGTGTCCTAGGAGCCAAATGACTCAATTCCTACCTGTGAAACTTAAAAAGTTATGTTAACATCATCAGGAAGCCTCCACTTTTAAATGGCAGAGACAGGGTTTGAACCTGGGACTCCTGGCCCTAAAGTTTGTACTGTACCACTCTTAGCTCTGCATGGTCAATGCTCAGTAATTGGGCACCAAACTGTGCCACTGTGACTCCTACTCAAGGGTTCTCTGTAAGCCCGAAGCTCCCGAGGAAGCACCAGGGTGTATCCTGAAGCAAATGGCCATGGGTCACCCCTGAGGACTCCAAGGGGAGTCACCAGTGCACCTAAGTGGCCCTTCCCTATGGTGAGGTAGGTCCTTTCCAACTGGACCTCACTTAGGTCAGGTGTTTGCTCCAATAGCACCTCCACCCAATTCCCAGCTGGCATCCAGGGTGCAAGATGCGAGCCACTAGTTTATTATTGGGAAAAGGATCGGGTGATCTCACTTCTTAAGGTCAGAGAGGTTTTGGTCTAAACCTGACTTTACTTTGCTCTGAGTAGACACAGGCAATTAGAGATGTCCAGTGGAATTTACTTTTGAAGTGAAAAGGTGCTAAGAAGGTTTTGGAAGGTTCTAAAGCATTCCAAATGTCAAATACGAACGGTCGTAAAAAGGGAAGCTAAACATTAAGGAGAAACTGCTGCAATTGAAATGTCATAAAATACGATAGCTTCTGCTGGGATTTTAACATTCATGGCAGGTTTGAAGTGTGCGGAGCCCTTGAGGTGTTCTCCAACATCCTCATCTCCAGATACACCAGACTGCTGAAGCTGAGGCACAACTCAGGAACTTGAGCCCAAATGTCCCAATTCTTGGGCCAGTGAACTCATCCATTAATTGAAAGATAAGAACCAAACATTGAGCTGAGTGTGGTTGGGAGGTTGAGGCTGCATGGTCGAAAGTTTGAGGCCAGCCTCAGTAACTTAGCGAAAACCTGTCTCAAAATAAAAAATAATAATAAGAAGAAGAGCTGGGGATGTGGCTTAGTTGGAAAGCACCTGAGGGTTAAATCTCCAATACCAAAAATGAAGAAGGAGAAGGAGAAGAATTAAATATTGATAAACAACCCAAGCTCCTCAGAATACTTCCCAGTGCCTTCAACACAGAAAGAAGTGTAGGAAGGGTCCCAACTCCTGTCTAGAGGCTCAGTCCAAGTCGGTGGTCCGTCTAGAGGGGGCTCCCTGGGAGGAACACCCGAGGACACTGAAGACCATGATCCCTTCCTGGAGACTTTCAGGACTCTCCAGCATATTGATATGCGGCCAGAAGGAGAGCACAGCATCCCTGAGTCATTCATCCCAGTCACCTGGAGGTAAGTAGCCCCCTGTGCCCACAAAGGTGCACTTCAAGACCCCCACTGGGTGCTGGAACCACAGGCAGTTCCAGAGTGTGTGCCCACGATCTCCTGTACACACCACCTCTGGTCCCAGGCATGTCCTCGGCATATCCCCACCTCCAGCAACACAGCTCTGGTGCTTAACCACGGGGCCATCATTAAGTAAAACAAGGCTTTGTCCTGCATGAGCACAGCAGTCCTCTGCAGTGGACCTGATGGCCGAGATGGTCACTAGGTGGTCCCCAGTGGGCAGTTACACCCCATGGTTATGTGAGACCATGGGATCAGGTGGGTTTTGGGCAGGACAGACCAGGGCTGCTCAAGATCTCCTCACGCCCTCAGAACAGTGAGTGGCTTAAAACCTATGCATTGTTTATTCCTGGAACTTTCCATAGAAGTTTTTCATACCATGGTGGATCACAGGTGACAGGGATCACGGAGAGCAGGCCCTCAGGAAGGGTTCTGCCACTCTTTGCCAACGAATCCTGCCAAGGCAACTCCTGAAACCTGGGAATTCCCAACACTGTGTCTGAATTTCCCTTTCCTGAGGCAAAAATGGAAGTCTTTGGAAACAGGGATATGCTATTCTTCCCTCTGTCCCAGGTTACGGGACACTTCTGGGACCCACGGAGAGAGTTTGCAGTGAGCTTGTGCCATGGGTGTGTGTGAGGGGTGGGAGCTCCGTCCCCAGGGGTTCCCAGGGGGTGAGGCTAAGGGGAAGCAGGTTTGGAAGTGGAGGAACAAAGGAGGTCCTGTGAGGGACTAGATCAGCGGTTCTCACTGGGGTGCATCAGAGTCACATGGGGACGGGCTGTTAGTGCATTGCCAGAGCCCACTTCCCGATTCAAAAGGTCTGGGCTGAGCACAAGTGCTGGAATTTCTGATGAGTTCCCAGGTGGTGGTGATGGGGTTGGTCGAGAGCATCCTTCAGATCCTTGCCCATTTATGGGTCAGGGTGTGTGTGTGTGTGTGTGTGTGTGTGTGTGTGTGTGGTGTTTTTTGAGGTCTGTACGTTCTGAAAACGAACGCCCTATCTGAGGTGCAGATGGAAAAGAGCTCCCGTTCTCTAGGCTCTCTCCTGGTTGTTTCCTTTGCCGTGAAGACGCTTTTTAGTTTGGTGCCATCCCATTTACTGGCTGTTGAGGATCACATAATGACTTCGTGACATTTGCCAGCACACGGATCCTCCGAAGGTGATCACGCCAAGTGAAATAAGCCAGTTCCCCAAAGCCCAAGGTTGAATGTCTTCTCTGACATGTGGAAGCGCCCCCACAACACGGTGGGGTGGAGAAGGGAAGGATCCATATTCAGTAGATTGGACAATGGGCACAGAGGGGAGGGAGGAGGGTCCTGAAAGGAAAGACAGTGGGTTGGACCTGGCGCGATTTTCTCCTGGACATATGTGAACCCAGTGCATCCCACCTCCGTGGACCCCCACGAGAATGGGATCCTCCCTAGAGTAAGACACAGTCCACGTCTGTGTAACTAGATCACAATGGACCCCACTGTCGTGTTGAACTCAAAAGAACCGATAAAAGAAGAGCCATCATTCAGGAACCCCTCGTCTAGGCCCCCGGTTTGCCTGGAGCGTCTAGCTTGAGCACCCGTGGTCTTGGGCATGAGGACATCCTCCTGCACACACCACATTCCTATTGCACAGGAGGGTGTCCCCACCTGACATCCACCGTTACGCTTTAGATATGAGGTGTCCCCAAAAGCTCAAGTATGAGACAGGGCAAGAGTGTTCAGCGGTGGAGTGATCAGAGGACGAGCGTGTCACCTGATCAATGGCGTGACCCACTGGTGCGGACTAGCTGGGTGGAAACCACAGGCAGGTGGGAAGGAGGTCACTGGGGTGAGCCTTTGGGGTTTGTGTTTGTCCCTGGGGGGCAGAGCTCTCTCTGTGCTTCCTGGTGTCCATGACTCGAGCTGCTTTCTCCCCCACACCCTCCCGCCATGATGTTTGGCCTCTCTTTGGGCCCAGAACAATGGAGTCTGTCAATTGTGGACTGAGCCTGAAACTGTGAGCCAAAAGAGACTTTTCTTCTCCGAGTTGTCCCTGTCAGGTCCTTAGGACACACATTGGAAGCATTCACTAGACACCCTCGTTGGCCGCCTCGGCCATGTGGACTCAGGCTTCCAAGGGCCCTCCCACACTGGGTGGATGTCCAGTCACGTCATTTCCACCCCTCCCTGGGCAAAAGGTGGGTACTGCCCCAACCACGGAGAGGCCTAGCTGGACTCTGACACCTGCGGTGGACAGGCGTGCCCGATTTAGCAGCTCGCAGGGCGGTCTCTTCCCCACGTCCATGTGTGAGCTCAACAGAAAGACGCGCCACTTCAGGTACGAACCACTCACCCAACCCGGTCATGCTGGCAAGCCCCATCAGACTTGTGCACCCTGGAATTTAAACACAAATTGCTGCATAGCACCCCGCACAGGGACCCCACCTGAGGAGCCACCCACTGACTCTGCTTCTCCCGGATCCTGGTTGTCCCTGTTGCCACCTTCCGGAAGTCTGCGTGCCCAGCCTCCTTGGCTGCTCTGTGCCCTCCCTCTTCTCCTTCCTAACCCCCCACTTTTCCTCCCATCTAAGCTAGTCTGTTTCTGTGGCGCAACACTTAAGATTCTTCCAAAATAAGAGACGCAGGCTCCATATTTAACACAGATTTTCAAAATAGTTCCTCGGGATAAAGAAGGGAGACGAGATCTAGCATTCAAGCCGCAGCCCCCACTGCACACCCTCCTCTGCCCCGGGAACACCCCCAACAAGTTTCTAAGAACCTCAAATCTTTAGGGGGCACAAATAGCAGAACCTGACCTATATCTGCTTGTGTTTGGAGCTCACATTGGCAAAGACAAAAAGCTCTAAATACTGTGGGTAAAAACGCAGCCTTCTTTCTTTGAGAATCTTCATGACAAATTCCCATGTGGGCTCATCCCCCAAGGACCCCCCAACGACAACACAAAAGTCCTGGTATGCTCAGGTGGGTGCCCACCCCCGGCCCACCTGGTTGTACTTCCCATTTCATCAGCCTGGAGGGAATCGGGTCTTTGGGTTTGGTAGAACACATCCAAGGGCCTGTTTCCTCCGAAGGAATTGAGTTGGAAATAACAGCCGTGATTGAGCCCAAACATGTTAATTTCGGCATAAATCCGAAAAGAGCAGACATCAGCAAAGACGCAGCCGAGGCGAGGCCCACACAACAGAGCCTCGGGACGCTTATAGCACAGCCCCAAATAGAAGCTGCTCCTCGGAGCCTGCAGAGAGGAAGGGAGCAGCACGCAGGAGCTTGGGCTCAGGGACGGAGGGAGAGGAAGATGTTTCCTTCCTACAGTCTCCTCCAGCTGACTCTGAAAGAAGCCACTGTCCTCAGGAAACTGGGCCCCTCCACCCAACTTAAGGTACTTCTGCCTCTGGAGACAGAATTTCAGAACAGAGCTCATGGGCCCCCCAAATTCAAACCACACAAGTCCTGAGTCAGACCATCTCTCAGAGTCGGGAGGCTCTGGCTCAAGAGTGTAGAGAGTCCGTTCCCAGAGATCATTTTGATGGAGACACTGCACTCCAAGGTGAGCCTTGGACATTCTGATTTCTAATCACTCCATCAGGCAGCTGGGGCCTGGACCCACTCAGGGCTCATCAGCCTCCAGGGAAGGAGGACTCAGGGCCATTTGTGTCCACGTAGGGAACAGGAGCTCAGAACTGTGGGGCCGAGCCTGGCTGGAGAGGGGGGTCATTCAGGCAGTCAAGGGGCAGGCGAGCCCAGGGAGTGACTTGGGTCCCTGGGGAGCTCATCATCCATCCTCTCAAGGCCTGGGGCCTCAGGCCCACGGGAGAAGTTCCATCATGTCTGAGAGTCCAGATTTTCTGCAGGAAAACTCTGAGCCTGGGACATGAATCTCTAAAGGGGGGACTAGGCTGAAGGGACTGGACGTGCATTTCAGTCTTGTTCCTGGATGGACCGCCGTTCCCGACCCAGGATGGAGACAGGACAGATGACCATGCGTGAGGCCTGTAGAGAGAGGAGAGGAGACGGACACCTGGGAGAAGGAGGAGCCACTGCCCAGCTCCACCCACACACGACTGCCCTGTCCTTTAGCCTTTGATCACTGGCATCACTCACTATCATGTAAAGAACTGGACTCTGCCCTATCTCCTGCCATGGACTTGCTGTGTGTCTTTAGCAAGTTTCTTAACTTCTCTGAATCAAATTCCACACCCATAAAATAGGTCCCACAAAACTTGTTTCTGTGAATCTCAAAATGAAATCATATTCATTGCTCAAGAATGTGGCCCATCAGTGAAAGGTCCTGATGTCATTCGTTTGACCTCCATTCCTCCCCTGGGCCAAGTAGACAGTTTTCACAAAGGGACCCAATTATTTCTGAAATGTGGATTTTTGGCGTTTCCCTCTGAAGGTCAAAGTGAAAGAGGCTGGTACTCCTGACATGCGGGAGGTGTCACTCTAATTCTCTAACCCAGCTCTGCGCTGGCCACATTCTCAAGATCATCTTCCTCCCAGAGCAGGGTGTCACCAGGTTTGAGGCGTGAACAAAAGTCCTTATGAAAATGTTACGCGGGATGGTGATTAGTTCACAAAGTCACTGTCACCCTGGCTTCATTAAGTCGCCACAATAGGCGATACAAAAAAGATCCTTAGAGAACAGGACACAGGATACAGAGGGGGATGGAAACCAGGTAAGTGGACGCAGCCCCAGTGTTTCCCCCAGGGCGAGGCAGAGGGGCAGGGACAGGGGCAAAGAACAACCCCACAGCACGGAAGGCTGAGCAGGCCTGAGGCCCCCAAAAGCCTAAGGGGGTCAAGGAGAAAGCAGGCTCCTGATCTAAGGCAGGGCCCTGAGAAGGACGCCTGGCCATTGGTGGGACACCCCTGACTCCCAAACCCAGGGTGGTTATAGATGGGTGTCCTCAATTCCAGATCCACAAAGGGAGAGAGCCACTGTTTTAATCTCAGTGTCTGTGAGTTAAGTGATTTTAGATTCCACATTTGAAAGAGATCAGGTGGCCTTTGTCTTTCTGTGCCTGGCCTATTTCACTGAGCATAACATCCACCAGGTCCAGCCATGTCAGGATTGCATCCTTTTTAATGGCAGCATAGTATTCCATTGCAGGTCTGTGTACCACATTTGATTGTTATCCAGAGTATCCCTGAACCAGAACATCATGTTGTAATTTATAAACAAATACAGGGATCATGTGTAAAGTAAAAATATATTGTAAAAGGAGGTTAAAATAATCCCTCCCCACCTGTGTCTGAAGGCTTCAGCAGGAATCTAGGGAGCTGACAGAAGAGGGGGAGCTGTGGGAGCAATTGGGATCGTGTAGACATAGCAGCAAGGCCACGGGGTGGGTCACTGGCACTCCCAGGTCTCTGGCTTGAGAAATGAGTAGATGAAAGAGAACAGTCTGGAAGAAAACTGCATTGGAGGAGACAGCGTTCAGGGGCGGCTGGGCTGCCTGTCCTGGGCTGGGGAGGTATCCTGATGGGGACGTGTGACGGGGAGCTGGGTAAAGACACCTTCTAGGCTAGATGTGCTCAGGAACTGGACTGATGGTGAGAAATGGCGTCCCTCTCTCAGCTGCCCTGCCCTGACTCTGATGGAGGGTCTCCAGGTGCTCAAGTGGTTATTACTAATCCTCGGGGGCTCCAAGACCCTTCCCTGGACCCAACCACCCAACTCTCTCGCCCTCTCCTGCCTTTCCACATAAACCGGCAGAGGGATTCTGTGAAGTCCCAGGTGATAAATGAAGCCCTTCCCCACAGAGTTAGGCCCAAGCCCAGAGCAGCAGCCTGCCTGTCGATTTATTGTCCACGTAAATCATTCTCGCCTCTTAATGTTAACGCCAAAATATAGGTGTTCTTCCAAGAGACGGAAAAGCTATATTTTTGCAACTGGAAATTAGAAATGTATTATTAACAGTGAGTATTAATTATATATTTTAATGCTCGTGTGGGAGAGGGGATGGGGCATGATCTGCAGAGAGGCGGGGGTGGTGGGGCTGGAATCTGCACTCTCATTTTATTATTAAGCACAGACCCCATTTCCTGCGCCCATGAATATTTCATTTGGAATATTTATTCCATCTTATTATTCATCCATTGCTCTTCAGCTAAGCCCCGGTTTTAGACAAGTCTTCTCTCTTCCTCATCTTGTTCTTGAGAGAGTGATTCTTGTCCAGAGATGATATATAGTTCTGGAAAAGAATATTCTGAAAGCCAGTTAACATTTACTCCGTCTCTAGGAAAAGCCATGTTAGTGATGGTGGCCCCATGACCACTCAGAGATGGGAACAGCTCCGTGGGGAGGAATGTTGGTTCTCTTTAGCATTGGTACTGCTTGCTCCAGAAAGTCTACCTAGTTCTAAGGAGTCAGTCAGCTTTCTGTTGCTATGACAAAACACCTGAGACAGACCAAGTTAGAGCAGGACAGGTTCATTTTGGCTCATGGTTTCAGTCCATAGTGACTTGGCCTCATCACTCTGGGCCCGAGGTGAGGCTGAACATCGTAGGGGAGGCACACGGTGGAGCAAAGCTGCCCACATCCTCATGGAGGCCAGAAGCACAGAGAGAGGGAGAAAGAGAGAGGAAGGTAAAGGGGATGGAGTCAAAGTGTAGCCCTCAAGGTCACGTCCCCAGTTATCGACTTCCCCCAACTAGATGCCCCTTTCTAAGATTCCCACCACCCCCCAAGTGCCCGTTCAGCTGTGCCTCCATTGGTGGATCAATCCTCAGATGAGGTCAGAGCCCTCATGATCCAGTCACCCACCCGAGACCCCACCTCTGAACGCTGCTGCACAGGGGACACAGCCCTCAACACACGAGCTGCTGGTGACATTTCAGATCCCAGCCAGTCCCCCTAATTAGAGCATAACTTTCAAAAGACCATTTACATTTCCTGACAAACTAACGTTAAGGAAGAAAGACCATATAATGTGAAACTATACATAGTGTCTGTCATTATTTAATTATCTAAAACTGGGGAGGCCGGGGACATGAACAAACAGTAATGCTAACGATGGTGGCCAACAGAGAGAGACTTTAAATTTTTCTTACAGGTTGTCGATTTCCCCAAATTTTCCTGGGTAAACACATTTGCCTTTATCTTAGATGGAAATAAACATTTCGGTCACTGTGAGCATTAGGTTATAATCTTAAAATGTATATGGAGGTCGAATTCTGCAGACTGACAAGGAACTTGAAAGAACTTGTAAAGTCCTCCACTTCTGTTCCTGCACCCCTGAGTCATTAGACGATGCAGGATCCCTGTCCCCTGCTCCTTTCCTTCGGGATGACAGAATTAGAAACACTCACACTTTCTTCACAAACACATTCTTCAGAGTCAAAGCCCCTCCCTACCTCCCACCCAGCATTCTGGATACAGAGTATGCTATCTGGCCAAACTTCCTAAGTTTCGTGGCACAGACTGTCCCCATGTACATTTCCCCGGGACCCTAGGAACCATAATGTCAAAGAAGAATAAAGGTTGCTTCTACCAAGATTCAACTAATTTACTCTATACCTTTTTTTCCCCTGGAAATAGCAATAAGGAAAGCATAATTATTTCTCTCAAAACCTGTGCTCAACTTTATACCATGAGCTGAGCATCTCAATTTTCCGAGTCACTCTTAATTTTGTATGAATAAAAACTTGATAAAAAAATCAGGAAGCTGTGAGGGCTGTCAGTCCATTTCCTAATGATGTCGGTTTCCTTCTTCAAGGCCAAAGCTATAATGTTAATATTAAAATATATGTTCAGAGTGGTCCTTCTCAATGCCTATTAAGCGAGGGAGCAGGCAGGAAGCAGAAAAGATCGACAGTATATTTTCATTCAATCTCTCTTAAAATAATGATGCATGCAGCCTCTCGACATTACTTTTTAATGATCTTAGCCTAGTTAATAGCACAGTAATATTCCGAAAAGGAGCAGGGGATTATTTCCACATTTAATTTTCATTGCAAAAAATGAAAGGCGCGCGCTCTCTATTTTTTCCTGCCCAAGAATCTGCCTCTGACTACATTAGCTCCGCCACATTACAACCGAGCTAATGGATCAAAGCCAAGTGATTAGTTTCCTAGTCTTTTGAGCATTTCCAAGTACCGACTGACTGGCTCCCAAAGACCTGGACGTGGCTTTCCACGTCTCCATTGAGTTTGCTCGATTTCCCATCAAGTCGGGGCCCTCTGACCTTCCCACGGGCTTGACTTGGGCTTCACCATACGTGTTCCTTTGTATGTCTGGGTGCAGGTGGTAATTAGAAAGGAGGGTTCTTGCGGGTAAACCAGAGACCACACACCAACCTTCAGGCCTCATCAAAAGCCCAGATGACCCAGAGTGGCCCTGTGCAGGGCACAATCGTTCATGAGCTGTTCTGGGCAGGGCCTTGCCCTAGACCCTTGGCACACAGCAGCGAAAGCCAGAGATGCTTCTCGATGTTGGGTCTCGTCGCAACAGAATTTGGGTGTGATACTTCCTCAATTCTAGGATGTTCTCTGTCGTAAGGACTAGATTTTACTTAATACTCTCTTCTTTCCAGGAAGAGGGAGAAGAATGAAAAGTAGCAAACCAACTTAAAATTTTGATATACATTGTAAGATGCACCCTAAATAATATTAAATATGAAAAAATATATCTCTAAAATACAAGATGTCACTATGCACCCAAGAGTATGGCTAAAATTAAAAATACACCTCAAACAATGGCACAATGGATATTGTTGGCCAAAAAGTTCTGATAATTTATTATAAAACTAAACCCACAACTATGCCAGGACCCAGCAGTCTCTTCAACAGTAATTATCCAAGAAAAATGAAAGTATATCTCCACAAAAGATTTTTAGCATAATGTTGTGGCAACTCTATTCATAACAGCAAAGACCTGGCAGAGTTATGAGGCAGGGGACTCAATGAATAAGATCTGGTGTCTTCTCTCAATGGATAAAAAACAAACTGCTGACATCAGTGATATAGATGAATTTCGTATGATGCTAAGTGAAAGATGTCAATCACAGAGTATATTATGACTCCATTAATATTAAACTCAAGCAGGAAAAATAATCTGTGGTGGAAAATCACCAGCTCTGCCTCTGGAGGTTTGGGGCCAGGGACTGACAGGGAAAGGTTTAGGGGAAACTTGACATTCAAGCTCTGTAACTTGATAGGAGCTCAGGAGATGCAGATGTCGCCATCTTGAAAACTTATGAGGCGCCATGCTTAAGAGCTATTGGGGCCGGGGTTGTGGCTCAATGGTAGAGCGCTTGCCTAGCATATGTAAGGCACTGGGTTCAGTCCCACCTACAAGTAACACCACATAAAATGAAGGTTTTTGTGTTCATCTACAACAACAACAACAAGAACTATCTACTGTATATTAAATTCTAAAGTGTGTGTGTGTGTGTGAGAAGTGATGCCTACAACTTTGAAATGCATCATAAAATAAGCTAACGGTATAGATGAGAATAAAGGAAAGATGGGTGGATGGATGGATAAGTGAATGAGTGGGTGGATAGATGGATGGATGAATGGGGGGTGAGTGGGTAGTGGATAGATGGATGGACCAGTGGGTGGAGAGCTAGGTGAGCAGATGGGTGTGTGTGTGTGTGTGTGTGTGTGTGGATGAATGGATGGGTGAGTGGATGAGCAGATGGAGGGGTGGGTGGGTGGATGGATGGATAGATGGATGGATGGATGAACAGACAGATGGTTGAATATGCAATAAGGCAAGTACAGTAGACATATGCGGTTCCACTCTAAAATTCAACCTTTCTGTCTGCTGAAAATTATCATAAAGTATTGGAAAATATAGCATTGAATCAAAAAATATGGCAGATGAAATTTGTTACCAATATTCCCCTATCTTCCCCTTTAGGTATTTCCCAAATGTGTGCCCCCCACTTAAAGGGCCCACGATTCCCACACGCTGCCTTCTGGAAGCTCGTGATGTTCCCTGCATCCCGTCCCATCAGACGACTGAAACGTAGTGTCACGTGAACTCGTTATGATTTTGGGATAGGTGGATATAAGTGACACGGAAGATATTTACATTTTAATCCAAAAGCTCGTTCAGCATCCACTCACCGAGTACTTACTAAACTTGCCGTGGCCTTAGCCATTCCTTCACCTTGACACAGGGCAACTCCGGTGCTTTGTGCTGCTCCTGAGTGCTAATGACCACGCTGACTGATGTCATGAGTTAATGTCGGCCTTGTAACCCACTTACAGTTCATGAGTTGGTCTCCCTGCCCTACGGGTGAGCAAACAAAGCGACAGAGTGCTTAAGGTGCTTAAGATCATGCATCTTTTCTATGGCAAAGCCAGTGTCAAAACACGGTGTGTGCTGTGTGAGGTCAGCACAGTTTCAACATGCAGTGAATGAGGAGCTCGAGAAGATGATCTTGAAGGTTCTTTATATTCCAGAATCTTTAATTCTAGATGGAGGGAAAATGACTGTTCTAGACCCTGTTGAGCACAGTCATCAAGTCCAAGGGCCTTTTTGAAGTTAGATATAAATTAATAATCAACTGAAATACCTCGACCTCTTTAAAGCATTGCCTGCCTCGGCTCCTGCAGGCTGGTTATTTCCTCGGGTCCCCAAACACAGTGCAGACGAAACCAAACCAAACCAAGATCAGTCAGAGGTCGATCTGGAAAAGGGCACCCCATGTAGCCCACAAGCCCAATGCCAGCCATCCTTCGGTTGTAGCCTTTATTTTATTGCAAACTCAACCCTGGGCATGATGAGAATGAACACGGCTGTGTTTCAATAAAACTTTATTTACATATTTCAAAAAAGCACATCAGCTATCAGCAGGCACCAATGGATCGCCCCAGCTGAGGGATGTGTTCATTGTCCCCTGGAAGCTGCGGCAAAGGGAGGCATCTCGCATTCCGCAGCACTGGCTTTCGGACAGACACGTCTGGACATTTTTTTTTTTTCCACACAACTTGGTGGGAACCTGCCATGTCCTTATTCAAGAAATGTTAGTTAATGGTGAATAGTGCCCTTGGTGTATTAAAAAAAAAAAAAAAAACAGACCAAAAATCTTCCTTCCTGTGGACAAACCTCCTGGAATGCTCTCTAAAGGCAACATATACCCTTAGTTGAAACTTTCCTGAATGTGCAGATGGGTTCCCAAATGGGTCTGGGGTGCTCATCCTGGATTTCCCCTCCTCTTATGCCTGATAACTGAAGGGAGATTGGCGGGTTGTCAAGAAGCCAAAAGCTCCTGTCCCATGAGACGGTGAGTAAGGGACACCCCAGGTCTACCACAAGCAAGTGGGAGAATTCCATGACGACCTCACAAAATATTGATTCAGAACTTGAAGACCCTGATGAAATGACCGGCGAGTCCTTTGGTTGGTTTTGGGCTGCAACTGGCTCGTGACTGGTTTCTCTTACAGAAATTCATGGGTTAGGAATTAGGGTTTGGGGTTACAGCGCACACATCTCCCGTTTCCATATTACCTGTTGCAAAGGTTTCTTACCCAGATTCAAGTACATGGTAACAATCTCTCCCCGAATTACATAGAAGTATGTGGTTGGGGAAGACTTTCGACACCTCTCCCTCTCCCTGTTTGACTTTTCCTCACCACGACAGGCCCAGTGGGCATCGTTATTTCATTAGCTGATGACAAAATAGAAGGAAAAAGATCTGACACAAATCACAGACTCGATGGTTGGGTCTGACCCCTCCCTACCTCTCCTTGAATAGTCCCAGCAATCCCAAGACCATTGGGTTGAAACATCACAGCTTTTACTGAGCAAGATGCTCTGCACCCGTGGGCCAGTGACTCAAGCTCACACCCCTGCCCACAGCGGATGAGCACCTTCCCCAGCCGAGCTGCTCCCTCTCCTGGAAGCTTGCCGCAGCCCGGCTAGCTGGGCAAAATAACCGGCGGGTGACGAGCAACTTGTGTAGATTGATAAGCAGGAGTGGGAGCCGCTTACTGTAGGACAACAGAGGTATTTATACATTCCACACAGCTTATCTAATTAGCATAAACTAGATACAGCAGTCAACCAATCAGGAATCTCCACACTTAATGGCTCGCTGGCTTTACTTCACAAACCACTCCCTCTGGCATTTTGCCAGGCGCCATCCAGACTTGTTTACAGACGCTAACAGAAGATTCTGGGAACCAGAGTCCACCCGGCCTCTGCTGCCATTTTGACGGCTCCTCACCGCGACCCACACGATGGAGCTTTCACCTGGACCAGCTAAATGTGCAGACTTCCTAAAGCATCCCGGAGGCTGACTGCGGAGGCCACTCAGCAAGGAGGACCTGAGGCTGCTGCTCTTAGCCAAGTCCTGAGATCAGATTTTTTACTGTCACCTACTTCTGACATCTGTTTGGCCCCTCCTTATGCAAGGTGTGCAGATGAGGTTCCCAAAGGGGTTTGGAGACACTCATCCCTTATTCAGCCTCTTCTTATAACTGAAGGGAGGGTGGCGGGATGTCAGGATGAGGCCCAAAATATTGTCCCCTGAGAGGGTGGATGAACTGCAGACAAGTGTTACCAATGACAAAGGGGACCGGGTCCCTCCCACCCTCCCGGGGCGAGGCAGGCTGCCATACCCAAGTCCTCTAACCTAATTTGAGAGTTCCCCGAATGCATTGGACTAAAAGAAAATAACAGCAACCTTATATATAGTTTAAAAATACAAGAAAGCTTCTCTTTTAATTTGGCAGAGCATTTCACAGAATTTCCCATGTTCACCTAGGACCGAGGGCTAATTATCTACAAACTATCAAATGCTTTACTAAGGATAACAGATGCTGGTGTTCGTGACCTAAGATTGCCACATAGTCAAAGCCCCAGGAAGGTTCAATTCAATGTTTTACCAGGATTAAGTGGGCCAGGCAGAATTCGTATGTCCTTCTCCAGTGTAGTCTAAGGGGTCTTTGATGCTAAGTGTATCACACTCAAAGAAGCCAGCCAGGTGAGCAGAGAGGTTGAGGAGAGAGGAATTTTGCAGTCTGTTGAAGGAGAGTCTGCAGCACATCAGTTATAACCTCAAGGGCTGTTCATTAAGTGAGGCAATTTACATAAAATCCCCAGCACATAGTAAATGCTCAATAAACATCATGCCCTCTCAGTCCCCCTTCCTGAGGAGCACAAGCTATTTTCTACCTGCTCATTAATTAGAGAGAAGGCTGCACTTTTGAGTGACGTGCGATACAGAGCATGGACAGTTGATTCATCATGAATAATGCAATGTCACAATCCGGACTCTTTATATTCAGATGAATTGTACATCATGTGCCACCCATGCTAAAGAGGACCATTAATATTTAGCATTCCAAGCGAAACCCGGGATGATTAATTTGGCTTTAACTTTGTATCTTCTTTGTAGAATTTTCAATCTTCTTTCTCCTTTTAAAGGAATAGCATGGGAAATATTTTCTATAACATAAGTGGATCTTGCTCAGATGCAGCTAAGAGCAGTTGAGTGGGATGTTTTAAGAGCCTCCCAAGATTCCCGGTAGCTTTATCCAGACGTTTCATTCTGAAATTTCATCTCATTCTGAGGTGAGACATTCTGAAGTACAGGTTAGGGATCTTTATGGGCAAATGTATGATAATAGGTGATTGGTTCAGCAAATCCATTCATTGTATGGAACATTACACAGCCATGAAAAACAGCTTTCACAAAGCACTATCAACAAGACAAGATATACTCCTGTCATGGATTTAAGTGAAAATAATGAGCATAGACCCAAGGACCAATAAAATACACCGATGTCTTTATAGTGACAGTTTTAAGAAGTGAATCCACTAGTAATTCTTCTTTTTAAATTTTCTATAGATAATTTTCTCCATCTGCTGTTTTTAACTGGGGAAAAAAAAATCCTTTAAAAATAAGTGAAACATGGCCGACTCTGAGCTCCACAAGGCTAGAGTCCTTCTTTCTTATTCACCATTATAATCCCAAGGTCCTAGCATAGCGCCCATCATGTAAATAGATGTGGAATAATTTTTCTTTATCAACTTCATGTTTTTGCAATAATTTTTTTCAACTTGTATTTTTCAAGATGTCATTTTTATACCGGCAAGTTCCTGGAGCCAGGGAAATGAATGATATGGAAAGAAGGGATCCCTGCTACCAGCTCTTGTGCCTGCCCCTGGCCACCTGCCATAGACACGGGATGTCTAATTGTGGTGACATCCTCGTGAGCCAATGTCACGACATGCATATTTCACGTGCAGGACCTGAGGCCCACAGAGGGAGCTACGGAACTTGCCAAGTCTTGACTCTGTACGAATAATATCCAGCTACACGGACCTAGTAGGTGTCCTCACCCCTACTGGGCTCACCTGTCATTTGGACTGTTCTAGTGAATTCCTGAAGCTCTCCTGGTGCCAAGGTGGCAACCTTTGGCATCTCAGTTCCTCTCGCCGAGGTTCCTGCAGTTGAGTGCCCATGTCAAGGGCCTGGCTGTTCAAATTGGGCACTTAACGGCCCAGGACATCTCCGGTCCATCCTGCACGTCAGATCCACCCAGGGCCCTTACTGAAGCCTCAGGGCTTGGCCTTCCGGAGACTCGCGAGCCTCTGGCCAGGCCGTAGTGGATGGCCATGCAGTGGCTTCCTGGCAGACCACATGCACAACGCAGGCAGACACCCATGCTCGGTGCATAGGCAGCAGAGATCTCGGTGGGCCTTTGGCTCAGGGGGCTGCAGCTTTGGATGACACTCGCCTGCAAAGAGCCGCCTTCTTCCTGTGCTGGGTGCAAGTTCTGAGCCCTGGAGTTTAAGGGGACCCAGATCTGTGTCTCTCTGCAGATCACACCCGCCGGGGGTGACATTGGCAGTCAGAAGATGACATGGGAGAATATAAACTCTACCCACGGAAGCTGTGATAGAGGCACCTTCCGCAGTCTGCAGGGACCACTACGGGGACCAGGGCTCTGGATTATGGAGGATGAGAGAGACTCCCTGAGCCAAGGACGGGAGAGTGATGAATCTTCCCGGCCATCGAAATGGTCAGAATTTCCCAGAGCACCAGCTGCAAGTGAGAACACAGAAGCCAGGTGCAGGATCCCAAGGACCACGTTCAGGATGGCTCGCCTTTGTCCCAAGACCAACAGGAAGCCACTCAAGCACTACCAGCAGCTCCAGTGCTGTTTTTAAATGATCCCTTGGACGGTGCCGGAAATAGACCAGGCAAAGGACGAAAATGAACATAAGCACCTTCTCTCTTCCTTGGATCAAAGTAGCAGCTCTCAAGCCATCACACACCTTGGACGCTGCCCCCCTGAGGAAGTCTTCTCTGCATTTGGGTCTGCCTGAGGTGCCCCACAGGGGACACGCATGCTCTCCCTGGCTTTGCACATGCCACAGTACATTAGAGTTGCCTGCTTACTCCTCCGTGACGTCACAGATCTGTAAGCACCACGAAGGCAGGGATCACATCTACCTGGTCCACGCTTGCATTCCGCAGTGCTGCCAACAGTTGGTACCTACTAGGCATTCAAGGACCGGCTGCAAAATGACTTTTCATTGAGCACCTACTATATGCCAGGCATCTTTCTAGTCCTTTGATACGTGTGAATGCATCCAGGCTCTGTTATTACCCTCCCTGGTAACAGGTGAGTACACTGAGGCACAGAGAAGGCTAGGTGACCTGGCCAAGGTCGCAGGGGTGGGATGTGGCTCCGTCAGCCGTCACAGTCTCTGCCTGCACCCAGGATGCAACAATGAATCACAGAAGAAGGGGATTCTGATCTTCGGTCGCCAGCGTTTAATTATCTGTGCTAATGGTTGAGAGCAGTGGCCTGCATCATCCAAAACAGTGAGCGACTTCAAAATAATCCCTGGTGGACCCTGAGATACATCTGGGTTTTCTTCAGTAGATCGACCTTCCTAAATTGCCACTTAAAATAGCCAATGACAAAACCCATTCCTGTTCCCTAAGTAGCAATCAAACTCACGGACAGGAAGTAACTAACAACCAAACAAGCGAGGCCAAAGAGAGAGGAAAGGAAAGGCACTCGATCAACAAATTTAATTAAGCCCTTGCTTCCTCTCCCAGCCCCACGTGCCCTGGGCCCCGCGTCCCTGGCTCCTTCCTGAAAGCCACCATCACCCACCATCTCTGGTTCTCTATCTCCTGTCCCCATCCTTCAATCGGGACTTTGTTCCCATGACTGCAGTGGAATTGATCCAGCAAGACTGATGGCTGCTGAACGGTGACAACCAGTGACTTTGTCCCATCTCCAGAGTCCCCCTTGGCATCGGATTCTGGGCCCCATCTCCATCCTCTGGGCTCCCCTCCAACACTTCGGACACGGCTGCCGCTCTGAGGACGGGTGGGCGCTGCCCCTAGGAAAGTCCCCCCTGTCTCTGCCCCGAGTCTTGGCCCCTCGTGGGCTGCGGTGAGAGTCTCAATCCGAGCTGTCACTTTCTCTTTTTCTCCTCCCCGAACCTGACAGGATGTCACAAAGAATTCTGATAAGGTGGCGCGACTCGGGGTCAACGGGAGCACATCAGTACCCACCCTCGGAAATGCAGCGACCAGCTGGGATGCGCAGAGTTGCATTCAGTGTCCTGGGTGGCTGCAAGGACATTTTTTTTTTTCAATTCTAGCAGGAAGAGTGTCATTTAAGGACAGGTGAAGGGCAGCATCTGGAAGAGGGATCCCAGGGTGACACAGGCTAGGAGGTCCTTAGTGTCTCCATATGGCTCTGCATTTTAGAGCATCTAAAGGAGATACTACTTGAGGACAGAGTGAGAACATCCCCAAGTACTGCCATTTGGAACATAGTCATGTGCACTTAATGAGCATGTACTGTATGCCCCAGGATAGTGTTTAGTGTCAGCATCTTGGGGCTGTGTAAGATATGGCCCTTACCCTCAAGACCCTCAGGGTCCAAATATGCAACAAAAATACAAGAAGGAAGAGGAGAGGTAGCAGTTCAAGAGGGACTTCCTGAAGCAAAATCTAAAGCATCTCAGATGCAAAAACTGCATGTGCAAAGGCACTGTGGTGTGAACAGGCGTGCTGTCCTGAAAAAGACAAGTGGAAGGGAGGCAGGGTTCTGCTGGGTGCACTGTGCCTGTCACAGGGAGAAGAGGAAGACCCAGCGGCAGGCAGTGCCAGGCCACTCAGGGGAGACTTTGTGCTCCATTCTGAAGGCACCAGGAAGCAGCCTTGGGTTCTAAGCAGGGGACGACAGCGTCGGACAGGCTTTCTCATAGACTTTTCTGCTCCTGGCGTGAAGTCAGGCAGAGCCAAAGCGGTGGTCTCAAACCCGGACCTAGTAGACTCACCAGGGAGCCTTTAAAAGCTTCAGTGGCAGGATCTCCCCAAGACCCACTGACCCAGACACTCTGGAGGGGGAGCCGCCACTGGTGGGTGCCAGAGAGCCAGCAGACAGGACGCGTGGCCGGGAAGCAGGCTGTTGGTTTAGAGGCAGGGAGAGCCGTGGGAACTCGGGGTGAGGACATGGACACTGGGGGGGGGGCACAGATTTAAATCAACAACATCTGAAGAACCAAAATCACCATTGTGATTGGTGAAATGTGGGAGCTGAGAACAAAGGGGGAGAAGGGTGTGAGGCAATGAGGGCTCCCTCCCTTAATCTTTGCACTTGTGTACACGTGCGCGCGCTCACACACACACACACACACACACAGTATCATTGCCAGGGACTCTAACAAGCCCATCACCATTACTGACGTCCCTCCTTCCCCAGGACGATCATCGGGAAAACAGAGGGCAATGTGACAGGCACCCCCTTCAACACTCAGGGTCCAGTGCCCTGCACCATCCCGAGGGACAGGCCGTGAACCTGGACTGGCCCCTCCAATCCCTCGGCAGGGCCGTCCTGTTAGGACGTCAGTTTACTCAGACGCAGAACTGTAGCAGCGCCACCCGGGCTCCATGTTCCCATGGTCAGGCGCGGAGCATAATGGGAATTCCATTAATTTGATGGCTTTAAAGGAGGTGGTTTCCAATTTGAATTATTCTCAAGTTGTGAAATGAGTCAGAGCCAGTTTGTAAAGCAACAAGGAGTCAACACACTGTATAACCTTGATTTTTTTTTTAAAGTCTCAATGCCACAGAGAAATTTTTGTTTTCTCCAAACCCATTAGAAGGGGGTTTAAAAAAGTAATAATGCCACCGTCCTCCCACCCCCTCAGGCAAATTAGTAAGACAAATGTTAGCAAAAATCTCTGCAGACGCACCATTATTTACAGAGGGGACAAGGAAGAAGATGCTGTGAAATAAATCATGCTGACAGTTCAATCAAAAAAACTCAGAATATATTATTCATGCTGCTTCTTATGAGTTGGAAAGACACCAGACAGGGAGAGCCAGACTACTTCTGGGCCTTATTTACCCATAACAGGTGGGATTCTCAGGGTCCCTCGGCCTAATGAAACCTGCACACTAAATGGACAGTTCCCAGCTGTGGGATGCGGCTGAGCCGGAGGCGCTGGGCCAGGGAAGGGTGAGCAGCCAGGTGAGCGCCCTCCCCTGCCAAGGCTGAGTGTCAGGGTAAGGGGGATACATACGCAAGCAGACAGTGGGGGACAAGGGCCTCCAACAGGTTCCCAGGGGAAAGCAAGCAGGTGTCACAGCAGAGACCTCCAAGGGGCTCCTTTGTCCTGGGGATGGGGTGAGACCTGTCCGCACAGGTGACATTGAACTTGAGTGATCAATGAAGGAGAATCGGGAGGTAGGAGGATCTTGGGAGGGTCCCTCGAATGCAGAGCCCTGGAGTGGGGACAGGACAGGTGTGTCTCGTGAACACCAAGAGGTGCCCAAGACCCCAAGGCAGGGAGCGAGGCCAGGCTGGGAGGAGTTGGGTCTGAGAGGGGGACAGGGCCTGGCCAGCAGGGCCTTGCACACAGCAAGCAGGAGTTTGGGGTTTATTCTGAGCACAAGGGAGGGCGGCTGGAGGGTCTTAGGTGGAGGGATGACCGGATGTGATGTCACCATGCTGAAACTTCATGGCTAGCTCAGTGATTCAGCCTTCAGCCAGACTGCAGGAGGAACAGGAGGGAGAGTTGGAAAACGGAGTGGGCTCAGGGGTGAGAGTGAGGTTAGCCAGGGAGGTCTCCATCCAGGGCGAGGGAATCCCTGAGAAAGAAGATCCATCAGGCACTCGGGCAAGAGGCAGGACCGAGCAGTGGGGACATTCTCTCCAGTGTGGAAAAATCAACACTAACACGCGTGGGTCACCCTGCCTGGGAGAGGGGACGTGGCCAGGAAGGGGTTGCAGAATCCCAGAACCGTGCAAAACCCGGGGCAAGGATGCTCCCAGGGCCCCCACAGTCTGACCCCTGGTTCTCACCCCCAGGTGATCCTGACCCAGGGACGGCAGGGTGTGGAGCCATTATGGTGGTCAGGACTGTGAGGGCGCCCTCTAGTGGGCGGAGGCCGGGATTTCAACCCCAGTGTGTGAACTTGGGCTTGTCCTCAACCTCCCTGAGCCTCAGTCAGTGCCTCCCTCTGTAATTATCATGGAGGTGATAATTGTTACCTGCCTCCCCTGGGGAGGTGGAGATAGAGACCCAGGTGGTAGAGGGTCAGGTAATTACCACACTCAGGGGAGGGGCAGGCACTGAGGAAAGACCGCAGGGGCTGTGGCATGTTTTAGAAGGTCTCCAAATGGCTGGGTAGTGTGAGAGGTCAGGGAATGCTCTGCAGTGGGTATGAGAACATTGGGGTTCCTTTGGGGAAGTGAATGGAAAAGTCCTGCCCTGCCTTCCTGCAGACATCGACACAGACCAATACAGAGGCTCCCTGTTTTCAAGGCAAACATGAAACGTGGCCATGTGGCTCGTTCCATTGAGGATGGTCTGCCTGAGCTCACGTGGCTTGCTATAACAAACCACCAGAGACTGGGTGTCTTATCAACCCCAGAAATGTATCTCTCACGGTTCTGGATGCTGGCAAATCCAAGATCAAAGTGCTGACAGAGTCCACATTGGGTTCAGATTCCTGGCTCGGAGAAGGCCATTTTCTTGATATATCCTCACATAACAGAAGGGGCAGGGATGTCTCTGGGGTCTCTTTTGTCAGAACAGTAATCTCGTTCACGACCAATCCATCCTCATGATCTAGTAACTTCCCCGTAGTCCCTCCCCCTGATACAGTCACACCAGAGCTTGGGTTTCGATGGGAATTCAGGAGAGACACACACCTTCCGACCATCTCATGGTCTTGGCCAGAGTCCCCTGTCCCCATGAGCAGGTGAGCCTTTTCTGCGCACTGCAATGAGTCCTTCTTGGCCAGGTAGCTCTCCTTAGTAACACCTGGAGATATGGTATCTTTTTAAAATTTAATTCAATTTGGGGGTGCTGGGGATTGAATCCAGGGGTGCTTCACCTCTGAGCCACACCCCCAGCCCTTTTGAATTTTTTTATTTTGAGGGAGAGTCTAAGTTGCTGAGGCTGGCCTTGAACTTACAATCTCCTTCCTGCCTCAGCCTCCAAAGTTGCTGGGATTACAGGGTGAGCCACTGTGCCTGGCTATGGTGTCTGAGTTGACCCAAAAAGCCATAGCTGAGAACATCTGGCCTAGGAAGGGGTGTCTTGACCCTGGTGCTCCTGACATTTGGGTGTGGATAATTCTCTGTGGCGGGGCTGTCCCTGCACAGAAGGACATGGAGCTGCATCTCTGGCCTCCACTCTTTGCATTTGAGGGTCCCTTGATTGAGCGCCACTGACTCAGCATTGTGTAATAAAATAATCCAACGTGGCAGTGACGGACACGAACCCCACCTCTTCACCTTGCAGGGCTCTGTCTTCTCCACTGACTGAATGCTGTCCCCCCATGCTTCCCTGGGTACAGAGGGACTCTCTAGAGGGACTCTAAAATAATACATAAAGATTTCAGCACAGTGCTTAGCCCATAGCTATTTCCTATAAAGTCCTGCTATTTCTTGTCCACGGTAGAGGGTTAGACAGAGTAGATACAGAGCTCATGGCCTGGTCCCTGCACAAAGCCCTGTCCCCATAAGCAGGGCCACCAACAACCAGGAAGCAGGGTGGCCCTGATGCTGCTTGCAGCCTGAGCCATGAGCCTGTCCTCTCGTGCAGACCACCGCCTCACCATTAGCAAAAGGAGACCCTGTGAGAGTCCCCCTCTGTCTGGAAGCTGTCCTGACCCCATCCAAACTTAAAGGACCCTGGGCTTTCCAGTCTCCCCGGAGGGAGGGAGCCCACCAAAATGGAATCTTCACGAGGTCAGCCCCGCACACCACGCAGCCAACGTAAAGATCGCCACAGGCTGGGTCGGCACAGGTGGCCTCCCTGTTTTTACGTACTTTCAAATGAAAACGAGTTTCCCACCCAGGAGCCTCTGCGGGTGGGAAGACCCCAAAGCAAGGCAAAGCCCTGGTGGCTGGCGGGAGGCACACAGCACTCCGTTGAGGAAGCTCTACTGATTTAAACCCACTTTGCCGGGTGTCCACGGTCTCTGGGCAATCACTGCCACTCTCTGGAGAGGACGGCCGATCACCTTGCGGAGAACTGGAAAGGTGGTCACCAGGGAGGCTTCCGAGTGGCGTTTTCCGGCGTGACATGGCTCTCTGAGCCCCTCCTCCCAGCCATGTTCTGCTCAACGAAACCGAGGATTAAGATTTAAGGTGCTCCAGGAGGCTATTTTGGTGGTGGGGCCAATTATGTCGCAGCTCTGCCCCACCTTCCATGCTTCCTCTTGGTGGAGCCCTCAAGGACATAGAAACAAAGAGCAGTGGCCAAATGGAAGCAAAGGCCACTGCACTATTAGCTGGACCCGTGCCCAGAGCTCCAGTGACAGACCCTCTGGATAAAGCCAGTCTAGACAGCAGCGTCCTGACCTTCAACTCTCCTCAGCCCAACTCAGGATCAGGACTGAAGGCCAAGGAGGAGCTCTGGATGGGAGGGGCGTGGCCGGTGCCACCCACCAGACACTTAGCACACATGGAGGCTGGGGACAGGTAGGGCATGAGACACACAGACAGAAGACCAGCTTGGTACCGCTCTGTTAGAACCCAGTGGCCCTGGCTCCCAGCGAGTGTAGACCAACCAAGGGTTTGCGCCCGGACTGGTCACATTCACTGTCTCCTGCCCTTCAAGGTGGCAGCCAGGATGAGGACACACCCAGGAAGGTTCCGGGCCTGGGGACCAAGGCTGCTGAGAACGGCCCACCCGCCCTTGCTACATGGGGGGGCTGTCTGTCCGTGAGCCTTCCTAGGGACAGAGGTGGACTCGGTCCTCCCACGCCCCACCACGAGGAGCGGGCCCTGGAAGTGAGTTCCCGGGACACTGCAGACAGGGGAATCTTTCCTCCTTCATTTCTGCTTCTTTTATTCAGTGCAGAGCCAAAGAGCTCCCAGGGCCAAGCGTGAGTCAGCGCTTTTCCAGGACCAAGCGTGCATGTCAGCTACGGCTGGGTCTGGGCGTGGGGGTGAAGGCCCCCGGCCTCCCTCCCTGCTGCCCCCGGCCTTCTCCACCCTCCGCGCCTCTCCGCCGTCTCCTGCCATTTTGCTTCTGCATCAGGCAGGACAGGCAGAAGGTGCATTCCCTGCATGTTGATGGCAGCTGCCTCTTAGGGTGGGTTCCCTGGAAGCTGAGGCTGAGGCAGGGTGTGGGGAAGGGGGTGATTGAGGGGGAAATTGTCAGGAAGCTCCTCTGCAAGAGGGAGACAGGGCAGGAGAGAGACCGAGCGAGTCTGCAGCCTGGGCAAGAGTCTGTCCCCGTGGTGCTCCCCGGGAGGAGGGCTCCTGGCAGGACTTGGCAGCTGTCCTCTATTGAGGGCTGGAGAGTAAAGATTAGGGGTTCCGGGGCCACATGGTTGCACGTACTCTCCTCTGCCGTGGTGGCTCAACAGACCCATGAGTAAACGGGCCACGAGGTCAAGGCACTTGTGGGTCTTGTCCATCACTGTTCCTGGTGCCCGTGGCCTACAGCTGTCCTCCTGATGCCAACAAGTACCAGAGCTGGGACAGACTACCCTGCACAAAGATGATTCTCTCTCCCTTGCCTTCCCGGAAGCAGCCCTCAGCCAATGACAGATGGACATAGAGGGACGAGAAGCCAACCCTCCTGCCCTCTGTAGGGACACCCCAGAGGTATGGCAGAGCCTCTAAAGCTGGGGTCAGCAAACCACATCCCTGGGCCAGATATGACCCACCCTCCATCCAGCTCTGAATCCCCTCTGCCCAGCACCGAGCCTGCCAGGGAGCAGAGAGTCACTATTTATCAAGAAGAACAGAATTGAATTGAAAGATGGGTCACGGGTGGCCTCCTCCACCCCGCTGTGGGCCACCGGCCGCACTCCTCCATCTGCCCCCATTTTAGCTAGCCTCCGCACCACGGCACCCAGCTCACGCACATCCTGTCCTCAAAGCTCAGGTTGGACAGAGTTGGCCCAAGGCCAAGTCAATGACCCCTCATCTGAGCCCATATGGTACCTGCGCTGGGGCACTGGGCTTGGCTCTCCCATGGGATGCCAGGTCCTGAAATTGACCTCTCTGCTCCTCCACTGGACGGCTGCTGACCACACCGGGGCAGGGATCTCGCCTGCCTGGGACCCTCTGTGATTTTAGCAGATTTCAACAGAGCCCCTGGCACCTGGAAAACCTCGATACAGTAGTTCAGCAACGCTTCACAGGAATCGGAATTCGTATGTGGAAGAGAGACCCGCATGTCCTCAGCCACTGAAGCTGCTCTCACGCCAGGCAGAACCAACCGCAGGGTCCATCAGTGGACAAGCAGATACAGAAAATGTGGCAAGAATGGAATCTTGTCCTCTGCCCCCATGTGGATGAACCCAGAGGACGTTAAGTGAAATAAGCCAGGCAGAGAGAGGCAAATGCCAGGTGATCACTCTTAGGTGTGGAGTGGGATGGCTATGAGTGGGGACAGGGCATCAGACAAAGGATAGAACTTCAGTTAGAGAGGATGGAAGAGTTCAGGAGATCCATTGTCTAACAGAGCACTACAGTCACAGCAAGGCCGCGAAAACCGCCAAGAGCCCACTAAGTGTTCTCACCACACATGATGGTGTCAGGTAATGTGTCAGGTGATGCATATGCTAATAGGCTTGATGTGTATCAGGTGATGCATATGCTAATGAGCTTGCTGTAGCCATTCATTTTTCAGTGGTTACATATATCAAATCCATGTTCCTCAGCAACTTAGCAAGACCCTGTTTCAAAATTAATTTTTAAAAAAGGACTAGGGATGCTGCTCAGTGGTAAAGTGCCCCCGGGATCAATTCCCAGTACCAAAAAAAAAAAAATCATAAACTATAAATGTATGCAATTTTTTCTTGTCATTGTATAAAAAATCTCCATGAATATTTTGACTCGATATTTCTTCCCATCCAATTTTTATTATAAAAATTTCCAAACATGCAGAAAAGTTGAAAGGCTAGTAAAACAGACCCCAACAACTGTAATGTTTGCCATCTGTATTTTAAACGATAGCAAACATTCTTGGGGCATTTACTATGTACCCAAATATGCACTCTATGCACCTTCTAAGTACGTGGCAAATATCATTTCATCCATCCTGACAAGGAGCACAGAAGAGAAACAAGGATTCTCCTCGTTTCACCGATGGGGAAACCGAGGCTTAAAGGAGGTACCTCGATGTCCAGCGTCCAGTGGCTACTGAGCGTTAGATCTGGACCTTCAGCTGGGGTACCACAGTGGGATTCCTGACTCGTAGGCTGCGCGGTCACAACATCCCTGAGATTGTGGGAGTCTGCTGTTTCTGAGGAGCTGCAGGCTCTCAGGGTTCCAGAGAGCAGCAACCAGAAGGCAGATGGAGCCGAGCCAGAGAGACAGAGCTGAAATTTGGTGGCCGATCATCAAAGAGATTAACTCCAACAGCGCCTGCCCCAATCCCTTTCCTCCCTGCCATACATCTCTGACACGACCATTATTAGTGACTGGGCTCAGAGGCTTGCCACCTTGTATGATCTGAATTGATCCAGTAAAGAATTCTCTGAAAAGCACCATTAAGATGATTTATAGTCTGATTTTGGTTGCTATAGATTCCAAGTCAGACTTATGACTGGGGAGAGAGAGAGAGAGAGACAGAGAAAATCCCCTGCTCGCTTGGAATTCAGGCAAAGGTTTCAGTATTGATAGAGAAGCGAGGCCGGCTGGGAAAAAGTCGTATTTTTTAAGTTTACAGCTACCACTCCTGGTTTGGGTTGCTATGGCAACCCCGGGCCTGCAGGGGGGCCTCTGAGGATCTGGAGCCGCCGACAGAAAGCTGATTGATAGGTTTCCTGAACACTGTTGAGACACTGTGTGCTGGAGCCAGATAACATTAGTTTATTTATTAAAATACACATTAAAACACCAGTCGTCTCTCCTGCCCGGGCGTCTCGTTCTAATCATTGTTGTTGAGGAATTGTTAACAGGCTACTGATAGGAACGGAAGGTGGGTCCCATTAGGGAACTAAGCGCCATTTTGGTAGAAATAATGTGCATGGGGCACTGCGGGGCAGGCCCGTGCAGGGTGCCTAATGACACGAGTGCCATTGATTGATCCCTTGGCCCTCCCCTGCCCACACCCACCTGCAGTTACGGGGAGTTAGAGCCTGGCTAATTCCAGTTCAGGCTTCTGCTCTTGGCTGGGAGGGGCCTGTGCCAGCTCAGGTCTCCATCTGTGACTTCCCAGGCGCTGCTCTGACAGCCTGGCCCGTGGGAGTGACACTCGGTGTCCTGAGCAGAGTGTGTCATCGTGCCAACGGTCAGAGGGGTCACAGCTTGAGAGGGGGCCCCACAACTTCATTAGACCAGCAGGTGTGAACCCCAGTCTTGCTATTTGGGGGACTCCTGAGAAAACTCCTTAAGCCTGGGCTTACCTACCTGGAAATGGGCAGGTGGGTGTCACCTCTGTGTTTTGGAGGGTGAGACATTTCCATTAGCCTTCCTCCCAGGTGAGTGCCTTCAATCCTCATGGAAACTGATAAGAAGGGTAATTCTTTTTTTTTAAATTAATATATTTATTCTACTTAGGTATGTATGACAGCAGAATGCATTTTGATTCATTGTACACAACTCAGCAAAACTTTTAATTTCTCCAGTACACCCAAAACTTAACACCACAAAAACAAACAACCCAATCAATAAATGGGCTAAGGAGCTAAATAGACACTTCTCAGAAGAAGATATACATTCGATCAAAAATATATATGAAAAAAAAGCTCAACATCTCCAGTAATTAGAGATTGCAAATTGTAGTGCAAATCAAAACTACTCTAAGATTTCATCTCACACCAGTCAGAATGGCAGTTATTAAGAATACAAACAACAGTAAGTGTTGGCAAGGATGTGGGGGAAAGGCACATTCATACATTGCTGGTGGGACTGCAAATTGGTGCAACCAATCTGGAAAGCAGTATGGAGATTCCTTGGAAAACTTGGAATGGAACCACCATTCGACCCAGCTATCCCACTCCTCAGTTTATACCCAAAGGACTTAAAAGCATCATATTACAGGGACACAGCCACATCAATGTTTATAGCAGCTCAACTCACAATAGCTCAACTGTGGAACCATCCTAGATGCCCTTCAATAGATGAATGGATAAAGAAAATGTGGTGTATATATACACAATGGCATATTACTGAGCATTAAAAGAGAATAAAATCATGGCATTTGCAGGTAAATGGATGGAGCTGGAGAATATCTTGCTAAGCAAAGTGAGTCAATCCCCAAAACCCAAAGGCTGAATGTTCTCTCTGATAAGTGGATGCTGATCCATAATGGGGGGGGAGGGCATGGGAAAATGGAGGAACTGTGATTGGGCAGAGGGGAGAGTGAGGAGGGGGGCGGCACAGGGGCAGGAATGAAGGTGGGATGAGATGGAGGTCATTACCCTAGGTGCACGTGTGAAGAGGAGTACTTCTCCATTTCACAGAGGCAGGAACTGAGACTTGGAGAAGTTCAGAAACTGGAGAAGCTGCTCAGCTCCCGGGCTGGGGAAGGACTAACTCAACTCTCAGCACGGTCATTGACCCAGGGAGTACGTGGCTTTAGACTAATGATTGTTATAAAATCGACAGCTCCTGAAATGGTGGGTGCTGCGTAAATATTCTTCGGTATGTGCTACTAATTGTATTGTCATTATTGTTGGTGGCAGTAGGTCGTGTGGTGAGTCCAATGATCATCCAAACCTCCTCCCGGTGACATTTGCCTAGGCATATGAGACTCTCCAAGCAGGTGGTCGGCTCTTGCTGTTCCCCATGATAACATTGATCCAGATTCCTGTCAATTCCACAAAATGAGCATCATTATCTCCCTCCCACAGTGAAGACCCCTCCAGGTTCTCAGGATGAAATCACTAGCTGAGCTCACCCGCTGGGAGGAAGCAGCCCCGGGATTTGAACCAGTCTCCGTAGCTCCATGTGTTCTCCTGTGAGGTCACCGACGTCAAACCACAGGTTGCCCTTTAAGGGGTGCCCTGTGGCCTCTTATTCAATCTGCGCATGAAGCATGGACGTCCCTCGACAATTTTCCTGAGCAAGAAGTCCTCCCGGCTGGGCTCGCACACCTAGGGAGAGATTATTCTAGTTTATTCTTCAACCGAAGGCAGCTCCGTACTTAGACAGTTCCTCCTTGTGTGAATCCCAGCTTCCAGCCATGACTTCTCTAGTTCACGTCACAGAGCGGCATGGACGTCTTCTCTTTTTTATCTGATGGCCCAGTGCATCCTTGGGGAGGATCATCATCACCCCTTTGGTCATCCACTCATTTTCTCCCCTGTCCATGTAGTTGTCTAATCATTCACAAATATTTATTGAGGTCCCACTGTGCACCAGATCCTGGGTTCAAGTGCCACATGGGACAGCGTGGTCCTGCCTCCGTATGGTTTACATTTTAGTTGGGGGTGAAGGTACAAAAAAAACCCTATTTTTAAAAATAGTTTGATTGACATATTTGATTATAAGTCATAAGAATTTTATGGAGGAGAATTATAGGATTCCAAAGGAGAAAGAAAATATTTCTATGGGAGCACATAATCCAGAAAAATAGGTCATGATTTGGCCAAGAAGATGCCGGATGACAGATGAGGCATGATGTATATGAGGGAAGGACATCCCAGGGAAGGTGAGGAGCACGTGCAAGGGTCCTGAGGCAACACAGAATCCCACGTGGCTGGACAGAGTGGGAGGAATTTGCTGGGGCACACCGACGTGAAGCGGCTCCACATCTCACTTCTCACTTGGCATCTTAAAAGCAGATAGGAGATCAGGGACAGGGTCCCGAGTGCAGCCCACAGGCGAGGAACAAGTTGGACTCGCTATGGTCATCCAGACTCAATCCCTGAAGACCTCCGTGGCTGACCACGTTGGTGCACACCACGGTCCTCTTATTTAAGCTGCCAAGTGTATTTCCCAGAGTCCCCTTTCCTGGTAGGTTTCTATTTTTAAATTTTCTTAAAAAATATAAAAGGGTGGGGAGATTAGCAGGGGATGTTGAAGACAGAAATCCAGCCACAGCCCCGGTCCCCAGAAGTCATCAAGTCCAACTGGCGAGGGACGGCCGCAGGTGTCCCATTCTCCCACATGCGGCATCCAGCTCGGCTTCCCGCCGCTGTCCCTGACACCCAACCTCAGCACCCCGGTGGACGTTGTCTTCTGTCTTCCTTTTGAAGGGGCCGCTGTGTCCTCCGTCAGCTCGGTGGCTGATGGCCTTCAAGCCACAGCTGGGGAGAAGGAAGATGGATTTCCGCCACCCAGAACGAGCACTTGAGCACTCGGGCGCCATGGGAGGTGAGGGGAGCTCCAGGTCCTCCCTCCCCACCTCTGCATGTCCACGTCCCCGGGCGCCTGAAGGGACAGCCCACCCAGGGTCCCACACCCCAGCTCCAGGGGGAGACCCAGCAGGGCCTGGTCGGCCTGCCTGGGCTCAAGGCCAGCTCTGCTGCTGTCCCCCCCTGCATCTCCCAAGGCCCTCCTCTGAGAACCATGGAGTGATGATGGCGGTGCCCAGGAGTGACAGTGGAGAGGAAGCTCAGCACAGTGCCAGGCACACAGCCCTTCAGGGCTGCTGTTGGCATCCTTGTGGCAGCAAGTCCAAGTTCTTCTATCTGGCCTTCCATCCCGGAGGCAAGTAAAGTATGCAAAACTCCTTCTGCCTCTCGCCCTCCCTCTCCCCTCCCCTTCTCCCTCTCCCCCCTCCCCCTCTCCTCTCCCCCTCCCCCCTCCCCTTCCCCTCCCCCTCCCTCTCCCCCTCCCTCCCCCTCTC
Source organism: Marmota flaviventris (assembly GCF_047511675.1). NCBI lineage: Eukaryota > Metazoa > Chordata > Mammalia > Rodentia > Sciuridae > Marmota > Marmota flaviventris. The sequence continues at coordinate 12,035,472 of NC_092516.1, read as the reverse complement.
CCTCTCTCCCCTGAAATGTTTTCTCAGCCTCACACTCTGCCTCTGGGAGCTTTGCCACACCCTCACTTGCGTTCCTTCCCATGATCCTTCAACTACCACCAAAACAGTGTGGGCAGCGCTCTTGTTTGGCTGTCCCAAAAGCCACTTGCGACCTTTTTTCCCTCTGCTTACCTCCCACCATCAAGAAGATGAAAAGAAATCAGACAGTGGCTTCCCCATCCTCCGTGCATTTCAGTGCAGGTTTTGACTCTCTGTTCTGGCTCCCAAGGTGGGAGGGAAGAGCACTCCTTCTAGAGAGGAGTGTTTACGAAGGCTTGAATCTAGCCCTCTCCTTCCTCCCTTCTCAAATGTGGATGTGATGACTGGCACTGCAGCAGCCTTCCTTCCCATGAAAGGATGGGATGCTCACAGCTTAGCATGGTAGAATACATACACAAAAAGAGTTTGAGTCCTTTTCATTTTTTTGGTACTGAAGATTCAACCCAGGAGTGCTCACCCACTGAGCCTCATCCCCAGCCCTTTTTATTTTTTTTATTTTGAGACAAGATATCACTAAGTTGCTTAGGCCTCGCGAAATGGCTGAGGTTACATTTGAACTTGTGATCTTTCTGCCTCACCCCCCCACTATGCTGGGTTACTGCCATGTGCCACCGCGCCCTTCAGAGCTTGACTTCTTGAAAGTAACAGCTAATTGCTGAACAAACCTTGAGACTCACGTGTGTCTTTAGGTTTGATGGCATTTTTCATAGATATTTCTGCTACTTGCATAAGAAGGATCCTGAGCTGATACCAGGACCTTGGTATGTGCTTCATAGATGGGGCTGGGGGATTCAAAAGGTTGGGCAGATTCCAAAAATTCTTGCAGCTGTTAAGTAGAAGACTTGGAACCCAGTCCAGGGTTCTCTCCGGTTCCAGACCTCAACGCTTTACCAATACCACTGGCTCTACTCTTTGGACAGACATTTCCCCGCCCCACCACCCCTCCTCTGCTGATTTAAATTCCAAGTCTGATGGCAGGTCCGAGCCTTGCACCCCCTACAAGTCTTTCCCTGGTTAATCTGTCCCCTGGTTAATGTGCTCTTCCACAAAGCCACCACCCTACAGTGTGACCTTGGAGAGCTTTCCAGTGCTTCAGAGGCAGGTACCCTTGATCCTGCCCACTGCACCCCCAGGATGCCACCATGTCCCTTGAGCTCCGAGAAGCCCATCCGGGAATGGAGTCGGAGACTGACTTAACAGAGACTGATTTAAAGCCTGGGTCTTCTGTGGCTTACTGTGTGGCTCTGGGGGTCATGAGCTCATCGCTCCACGTCCCGTGCTGCCTGCAGGTATTAATGAGGAAACCGCTTGCAGAGCAAGGAGCCGTGTGCCTAGCACCTAACAGACGCTTGACTGCCGCAGCTCACTGTCACCGCCATGCATTAGCTTCTTGGGCACGGTCTTAGGGTGAGGGCCAAGCAATAGAGATAGCATGAGTTCAATTAGCAGCTGCTGATGGGATGGCCCATTGACTATTTCATTAAGGACTCACTGAGACGTCATTTATCTCCAGGCAATGTGCTCGGTGATGGACTTCAAAGATTTTTTAAAAGTCAAATAAAACAACCCCTGTCCTTGACAATGAGTGAATGACTATAATACAATGTGTCGAATTCCATAATAAGAAATTTCATGAGATTTATGGAGACTCAAAACAAGAGCACGTTTTTAAATCTAGGAAGGCTTTCAGGAAGAGGTCCCAAATTGACTCCCAAAGAAAAACAGATTCTGGATTAGAGGCTCTGAGATTCCCTTTCTGGACCCCAGAATGTGTTTTCCCTGCCAGGAGGAAGTTCTAGAAAGTTCTAGACATGGAGGTACCTCTGTGCCTGGAGGGCGGGGCTCAGATCTGTGTCTATGGTAATTGCTTTTGCATCTCAGGACTTCTGCCTGGAGGCCTCCTGGGTGGAGAACACAGAGCCGTGACCCCCATCTTCCCCCGATTTCCTGTTAGGCAGGATGCATATTCTTAGAAGCAGCCTGCCCAGAAACAAAGGTAGATTCTGTAGGGCAGGACTCGCCAAAGCCCTGTTCTTATCTGAAGTTCTGATTTAGGGAAACAACGTGGGTTTTTCTTTCCTTTGCAAAAAGATCCTCTGCCTCCACATCCCAGGCAGAGGCTTGGCAGGGCTCCATGCACCTGCCAAAGTCACCATCAAGGGTTGATGGATTCTGCGATTCCTCCCAGGCTGGATGTGGGCTCTGTCAGTGCTCGCAGGACCTGGAGCAAGGGATGCTGTTGGAAGGCTTCAGCCGGCCAGCTTGGCCACAGGCAGGGGCTGGAGAGTCAGCGGCAAGGACAAGGCTGACAATGAGCCCCTGAGATTGGTGCATTTATAAAATATCAAAGGTCGTCAGGGCCTCTTCAGCTGGGCGCTGTGCTGCTAGAGGGCCGGCGTGTTCCCGCTAGGATAATGTCACGGGAAAACATGGAGCATTTGTTAGGTCTTGGGTGCAATATTTACTCATCAAATACTTGCTGAACACCTCTATGTGCCCTGGCAATCCCAAACAGCAAGGCAGCCCTGCGTGTCTGTGAAGTTCTTGGACTGGATGCAGAAAGAGAGGGCACCAAAATCTTCCCACCTGACTGCAAACCCCAAAGCTGTGCCCCCGCTGAAGGGGGGCCTCTTCTAAATCGTCTGTTTGGACAGGGCGATTTTCTTTAACTTGCACAAAGGGGCACACAGATGTGGTTTAGGCTAGCCACTCCACCCGGTGTATGAGACAGTCATGAGTCACGTATTCGTGAAGGTTTTATTCTAGAAGCAAAGGAGGAGTGGTGGCCGTGCACACTTGTAATCCCAGTGGCTCGGGAGGATCACGAATTCAAAGCGAGCCTCAGCAAAAGCAAGGCACTAAGCAACTCAGTGAGACCCTATTGCTAAATAAAATACAAAATAGGGCTGGGGATGTGGCTCTGTGGTTGAATCCCCTGAGTTCAAAGGAGGAGGAGGCCAGAAGGCAGACAAGCAACCTAAAGATATTCAAGTTGACTTCAGATTATGCTCAGGGCAAAGAGGAGGCTGCTAGAGTGCTCTTAATATGATAACGGGGGACGGATGCTACCTTAAATAAATGGTCAGCGAAAGCTTCCTCAATGATCAGCATCTCAGCTCAGACTGAAGGTGCGAAATAACTGGCATTGAAAACCTGAGGTTCAGCGTATGCAAAGTATGCAACAGTCTAACTATTGGGCATTGCGTGTGACTTCCCAGGGCATTTATTTGAGGCCAGGAGGACTTTCCTGTAATAGGAACTGCACTTCCATCTGGGTCCTGACATTGTTCATCTGCTCCGAATCAATCGATTCCTTGCTATTCTTGGTGGGCAGAAAGTCTTTGCAAAACTTGACCTTTCCCGAGTGTTATCAATACAGCTAATAGTGATGCTGTCAGAAATGTCCAGCCATCCGACACATCAGGGGGCTCTCGGAGCCCAGGGCTCTTGGTTCAGAATTTCTGCTGCCCTTGGAATGTGTCGATGTGTGGGGAAGAGTCTTTCTTTGCCAAATTTCAACTGTGCTTATCGTGTTGATTTGTTTTGTGTCCTTGTATTTTTTTACATGCTTAAATGTCTTTCGGTGAGTCCCCAGGGAGCAGGGGCTCGGGGTCCCTCAACACCAAAACAGTGTACAGGTCAAAATGTACACAGTCAGTGCTCTTGTGTGCTGAGGATGCTCTCAGAGCCCTCCACCCCTGTGCTGTGTCCTTGTTGGCTCCTTAGTTAACTGATAAGATCCAAAGATAATTAGAAAATCCACAGCCACAGTCGCAGGCTGGTGAGGTTCACCTAGACATTGAGCCTTGAGGATGGCTGTGCCTTTTTCAATACTTAGCCAGTTCAGCAATGAGCTGCCCTCTTAAAGGACCCCTACAAAGACTTTTTATCCTCATAAGTGCATTAGGGAATCATGTAAAATTTACTGGATGTTTTATGGCACAGATAACATTTTATATTGCACTCCATTGTTGACAAGCTAAAATTTCTTTCTTATCACCAAAGTTCGATTTCCCATACAATCTAGCAACTGGGTTTCGCCCTGCCTCCAACTTCCTAAAGAGTCCTCTACTTCACCACTCTCTCTCCTTCTCCACTGCCCCTGTCCTTCCTCAGAGGTCCTAAACAATCACTGGACTCTGTTCAAGTGGAGGTTCATAACAGCTTCTTAGAGAATATAATCATCTCCGTGTGATTTTTCCTAGCAGTCTCTCAAAGTATTTTGAGCCTAAGAGATGCTCAATTAACAGCTCAGGGTAGCAACCGTAGCCCCGTGCAATCTATGATATACCCGGCTGTGAAAAGAGGGAGCGACAGAGGGAGTATAATCGCCCTCATGCGACTGGAGAATCAGCCCCCCCTCTTTTTTTTCTTTCCTTTTTTTTTTTTTTTTTTTGGTGCAGGGGGAGTCTTTGGTTCTGGACTTTCCAGAATGGAGTCGCTCCAGGCTGCTGAACCGTTCATCATTTCTAAATGCACACATTTACATGGAGGTGGAGAAAAAAAAATCTTACCTGGATACTTCATGGCTTAGGAGCCAATTTGGAGCCAGAAACCAGTGTCACTGAGACCCCGTTAGTGACCACTCCTCCATTCCTCTTTTTTAAAAGCAATCTGCTTTTAAAATTCAAAGTACTTGTCTTACCACCCTGGTGGCTGACCTCAGCTAAATGGACCCCTGTGGACATGCAAATCTAGTGGGTGAATCACTTCTCTCTCTCCTAGAGAAAAGGAACCCCGTGAAGACAGAATTAGAAGCTGAGCTGGAAAGTTCTAGAGACCTATGTATCAGCAGGTGAGGGACAGAGAAGCTAACTGAGGAGGGAGGTAAGGATGCAGTCGGGGACGTGGTGTGGGAGCTCCTGGAGGTTTAAAGTCCCCCTGTCTCTTACATTTATTTCCATAAAATCCCCTCTGGGTCTTGACAGAAGCCTTTCTTTCATTTGTCTGTCTGGGTGTATGTCCGTGGCCCATGAATCAAACTCTCCCGACCAACCACACCTTCTCACCAAAACAGAGGCCCCCCTCTGCTCCCCCTGGGAGCCCCCTGGGCACCCTGCACCAGGCCCTCTGAGCCCATGGAGTCGGGATTCATCATCTCAGGGGCTTCTTCCTTACCCGGCTGTGAGCCAACTGAAGTCAAGGTCTGTGCTTTTGTCCCTGGATCCCTTCCTAACTCAGCGCTCAGGGCAGAGTAAATGCCTAATAAATGTTTGTTGAATCAAATGAAGAACAATGTCATGTGCAGAATAAAATCATGTCCATATCGATTTGCTCCAAGCCCTTCTTACCACAGGAGACCAGGACTCCACAATCGGCTTAGAGCAGTGCGTTTACAGGTTGCACCAATCACAAGCCACTTTGGGGGCTTTTCTAAAAATAAGCCCATTCCCTTAATTACGTCGCTGCCTCTGCAGAACCAGCCTGCCCCCTGTGAGGGGCTTCAGAATGCAAACTGGTGCGGGGGGTGGGGGGTGCCAGCACAACTGACTTTGGAAGCCATATTTCATTATTGAATCAGCCCTTGACCCACCTCTTTAGACTAATGGAATCCTACAATTAGATGGGCTGGCCCTTCCTTTCTCTGTTTTCTTCTCATTGCAAGGGTGATGTCACCAAACTGATTATGCAAAGAGTGTCACAGGTGGTGTGGGTGTCCACCGCCTCAGAACAGAATCCATTTCCCCACACAGTGACCTTGTTCTGCCCCCGGCTCCCTCGTCCCCCATCCAAGCTGGTAACAAGTGAGACGGTTCTTATGGTGAAGCCGGCCCAAGCGGCCTCTGCCGTCATTGCAAAATGTCATTTATGGAAAAAGCACGGGATTATTTTTTCCTGTAGCTGTGCAGTTGACCAAATTGACCCTTAGGCAATTGGATAAGAAGAAAATGAAATTTAAACTCAGAAAATAAAATCGAGAGGGTTAATATAGAACAAAAATCCACATCTTAAAATAATAACAGAAGGTTTATGCTAAAGTACGGTTTCAAAAGTCCTGAACAGGCCTGGAGCTGGGTTAGCTCAGGGAATGATTAGAACAAACACTGGAGGCTGGCTCATGTTCACCTAAACGGGATTTTGCCTGGGTACTTAAAAATGAACTTATAAAAATAATTAAGCATGCTTTACACGGTAGCGCTTTCTTTGGGTGAATTTGCAAATTTTAATATTTACATGTAAAATATCAAAAGTCTGAAATTTCATATGCATATTATTTTTATAAAAATGCATAGGGGTTTGTGGAGAAATTTGATTCTATCTTAAATTTGTTAATCCAGAATTAGACACTTTACCCACCGTGCCATTTGATTTATATGTCCCCTTTCCTAGAACAGTAGTTCTTAACTCATATGTGCATTAGAATGCCCAGCAGAGATTTGAAAAATGTTTTTCCACCCAGTTCAATTAAATTAGAATCTCAAAGTGTGAGACCCAGGCCGTGGTATTTTTTGAAGCTCTTCAAATGATTCTAATATACAACACACAGAGCTACTGTCCTCGGTGTGTTTGAGAGGGCAAATCATCTGCTGTCATTAAATAGCAAACACTCATTTCCAAAAATAGGTCTCTAACCACCTGGTATAGACAAGCAGAACACAGGCATGATAATGAGGACCAGGTTTGGAGAAAGGGCTGTAAAATATGGATGGATAAACATCTCTGGGTAAGTTATTTGAGTCACATCTACACAAGTCAGATGCCTCGGTGAGCACGTCATCCGTTGCAAATTCATGAAGCCAATGTTAATTTGTTCAGGGGTCAGGATAAAGACTGCAGGCTGAGCTGCTGTCAGCTTGGAGGTCCTGGGGGATGGTTCATTGATCACCATTAGAAGCATCTGTCCTACCTGGTTGCGTGGAATTCTTTGCCCTCCTTATCACACGTTGCTGACCAGAACACCACAAAATGATGCCAACAGCCCTTCAAACAGAACATGCAAGACTTTTTAGAGGTTTGGAAAGGATTTCACAATTTTTCAATGCAGAGCATTTCAATTAAATGTGAAATTATTATTCAGTCAGCTACTGGTTATGATACGGCCACCATAAAAATAAGGGGAAAAAATGTGCATAACTTCATTGGAGTATAGGAAGTAGTCACTGAGACAAATTTCACACTGGAAGTTGCTGTTAAGTTAAGCAATCCAACTTCTACATTTTATGTATGTGGATTCTGACACCTGAAGCTGAGGTCCCTAATCCTCAGACTATCCCTCTTTCTATCCTACCCCAAGCTGACTTTTTGGAAGTACTATATCCCTGCTCCCAAATGGCAGATTAGCAGTATTTCAACAAGGTGGCAGAGGACAAGTGGTTTCCAGAGTTAGTTTGGGGCAGAACTAACTAGAACACCTATCTCCTCCCTCCAAGTCAAGAATGACCTCACCAGTACCAGCCCCAGACCAACCATATTCCACTCTAAATCTTCAATTCAGAAAATATTAGTTGAATCATCTTGAATGAGACAATTCACCTCTAGAGACCTCAATATCCTCATCAGTAAAATATATGTAAAGAAAAATCTGTCCTGAAGGGCAGTTGGGGAGTTAAGTGAGATCATAAGAGGTCAGCAGACTTTTTCTATATGGGGCCAGGTAAATAAATACTTTAGGCCTTGCAGGACACATGAGTTCCCCATTGCATATTCTCTCCTTTTTCTTTTTCTTTAAAAAAAAAAAAAAACCTTTAAAAATGCAAAAACAAACAACAACAAAAACAGATGGGTGCAGTGGCACATGCCTATAATTCTAGCAACTCAGGAGGCTGAGGAAGGAGGATCTCAAGTTCAAAACCAGCCTCAGCAATGGCAAGGTGCTAAGCAACTCACTGAGACCCTGTCTTTAAATAAAATACAAAATAGGGGGATGTGGCTCAGTGGTCGAGAGCCCCTGAGTTCAATCCCTGATACCAAAAAACAAAAAAATCAAAATAAAATCAACACCACTGGCTCATGGGCCATAGAGAAGCAGGCCTCAGGCAATCATTTTCCATGGCTGATCAAGACCACATGCTCCAAGAATGCAGGACCCAAGGTAGTCTTAGTATTGCATATTCAGCACCTAGGACAGCGCCAGATGCCGTATATTCGCTCAATGAATATCTGATTGAACGCCATATGTAAAGGGTTTGGTTCAAAGTCTAACGGGTAAAAATCGCTGTTTTTATTCATGGTTACTGTTTCTGCATGCATAACTCCATCAGGATGAGACAAAATAAAGAGATACAAAGATAGGTATTCAGGGAGATTGGATGGATGAGTAGGCTAATAAAAGAATTTGGAGGAAACACACAACTATCGCCTTAAGGAGCTAGGGAAAGTGTTTCAGACAAGGAGGCATTTCTCTGAGCTTGGAAGGATAGGGAAACTTTGGAGGAATGGATAAATGAAGAAGGTAGTTCTCTGCACTCCAGGGGAAGAATGGAAGGAGTTAGGTACCTGCTATAGTTTCATGCATGATATCAGGGACAAGGTGCCTCATTCTATGATTTCCTGGGATATGGAACTCAGTAGTTGTTGGATGGGACCTAGGAAAATTCCCACCAGAAGAATTGACCCCTCATCATCTTACGTTTTCAATGATGACAGAACTTCTTAATGACAAACGTGGTCTTGGATGACTCGTGGACAGGAAGAGAACCTAAAGGCCTCTCGTGACTCACCATGAAGTGGAAGGAACCCGGCCAGCTACTCTGATTCACTGCCAGCCCCTCAACAGCTACAGGAGCTGATTCTGCACACAGATTGTGGCTAAGCCTGGGAACTTCGGTGACTCGGTCACTATCGTTGCCTTTTGGGTTCCTGGCTGTGCATATAAGTTGGAGACCTGGAATTGAGAATTCAGGCCTAGGATATAGCCTGGAGCGACCGTTGGTTGTACATCACATTAGAGATATACATTCTCGCTCCTCCTTCCCACTCCATACCTCCAACACACACACTGAGGAGCTATTGCCGGGCCACCACAAGGGCACAGGGTGATGTTAATCTGGTCACTAAAAGGAATGTAAATGAATTCATACCTCCAAACATGCACGGTAACATCCCACCAGAGTGATCATTAGCACATTTATTCATCTCATTATCACTAACCGATGAGGAAATTATCCCAAACAGTGAAATCATTTGCTCCAGGTCACACAGCTGAACAGCGGAGTGAGGTCTTTCTGTTTTTTCATGAAATCATGTGACTTACCAAAACATGAATTCTAAATGGCTAGCATCCCACTCATTTCCCAAGAATGGGTTTGGAAAATAGAAGTCTTTGAGTCTCTGAGCAAGGGTTTGACCCAGACAGGAAGGCAGATGGAGTGAAGATAAAATTCAAAGACATTTTCCTTGGGTAGAGAAACCCCAGATTTCATTCATCCAATAATCAGCTTCCCAGGGTCTCATGTGTGTATCAGAGTTTGCATGATGATCCACCCAATTATTAGCCCACTGCTATAGTCAATATTTACACAAATATTAGTCCCAGGATTGCAACCTGGGCTGCATAAAGCAGCTGCCATAAGACATCAGGATGAGATAGGCTTGGACCAACAAGACCAAGCCTGCCTCATCTGGAATAATTAGCCATGTCTGTTAACTGTAACCTCTAGATTCATCATGCTAGAGCTATTTCAGGTGCAAGGATGCTATTACAGATGCAAGGATGTTCTCTGTTTCATTCAAGTCTTCCAGATTGATCAATAAAAAGATGTATATGGTGCCTGTGTGTCTGGCATTCAAAGACAGAGAGAAAGAAAGAGAAATGACCTCGATGAACACCAACAGTACTTGCATTTCTTAGAGTACCTAGGAGGCCCTGAGCAAACCAGGAAGGTTCAAGTACGTGATGGATTTCTGCTGTCCAATTTAATATTTAATATTTTAATATTTAATCCAAAAGCTGTGTGCTCCATTTCTTAAGTCACCGAATATTAGCAAGTGAAGCTATTAAAAGCACTAACTGTTTTAGGTCCAGGAAGAGCAGAGCCTACCCTAAGTGGCAGGTGACTCTGGGCACCTTGTTTTGTTTCTGAAAACATGGATTTATTTCTTAAATATTTATTATTAATGCTACCCAGTCTTCTCCTAGCGCCTGGTCTTCCAAGGAGCACTCTGGTTACACAGCAGCATCTGTCTTCATGAGCTCCACTGCAGGAAGAAGACTGGACGAACTTTGGCCTTCCTACAGGGGGGAGAACAGAGTCCCCGAGAGAGCAAACACGTTTTCCCAGGTCGCAGAGTAACTCGATTGGATCTACTCATGATGAAGGTGCTGGAGCCAGCGTCCGTCAGCTCCCACAGTAAAACCTCGGCTGGGGAGGGGAGACACTATTCAGCTCCTACGGGCTACAAAGATACTGCAAGGTTCGCTCTGGCCCAGGGAGGTATTTTCATTTGGTGGGAAATAGTGCTGGATTGAATGATGGATCATGACAGTAAGGGACAAGAGGTGGTGTCTCCAACCAGGCCAGCGGGTTGGAGGAGGGCTTCTGGAGAAGAGGTCATCTTCAGTGACTTGCAAAGGGCTTCATAGAAAATAATCACATGAGAGAGCAAGTAGCTCACGGGAAGTCGGGTGTCCAGGGTGGGAGATACTCTAGGAAGAGGCACGGCATAGCACAGTCCTGCTGCCTGTGTAGGTCACCTGGCTCCAGTGTGTGCTTCCCATTGGTCCCTTTGTTTGAGGTACGATGAGTGGCAGATGGAAAAAGAAACAGGCTATATGGCACAGCAGGAGTATGCGCTTGGTCAGACAATCCGCTTCACCCAGGTCCTGACCTTCCTTTAAAGTTTAATCTAAGTGATCCTCAGTTTTCTCATCTGTCCAGTGGGAGTTATAACAACACTCATCTTAAAGTTGGTCCAAATATAACATGAAACAATGATCATGAAGTCCCTAGCACAGTTCCTGGCGTGGAGTAGGTGTTTAATAAAGGTTAGATGTCTTTAAAACTGGCATCAGTTTGGGCCTTTCCTGTACCAGGACACTGTGGTATGGTATGTATGATCTCGTCATCCATGTAAGTGGCTATAACAAAAGACCACAGACTGGGTAATTTACAAACAACAAAAATCTATTGCTTATGGTTCTGGAGGCTGAGGAGTCTGATATCAAAGTACCTGAATATTTGGTGTCTGGTGAGGGCACCATCGTTGCTTCAAAGACAGAGACTTCTCACCGTGTCCTCGCAGTGCAGAAGGGGGAACGTGCTCCCTCAGAGCTGTTTGATGGGGGCATTAATCTGAGTCATAGATGTCCCACCCTGTCTCCTAATCTGTTCCCTAAGACGCCACCTCTCACTTCTGTTGCATTGGAAATTAGGTTTCCACATACGAACGCTGAGTGGCCCGGGCCTTCAGATCACAGTGTGCAGTTCATGTTTTGACCCAGGTGGGAAAACCTTCATGGGAACAGCAGGTGACTGTCCCTTGAAAGCCTCGTCCCCAGGGAGTCAGCACACATGTCACGTGGCAAAGATTACAAGGATGTCTCTAGGATGGTAGGTGGGGACTAAATACAGTTCACAGACTGTATTTAGACCACCAGGCCCAGGAATTTTCCATGGTTGGAATGTCACTTGTCTCTCTTCTTGAAACAGCAGGGGCAGTTCCTCCTGGGGTGGATAAACACCGTGATCCTGTTCCCTGGAGCAGTCCTCGTTTCCTGGCTTCCCCAACCCGCCTGGCAGTGACGGGCAAAGCGGGTGTGGGTCTGAGCCAGGGCAGCTGCTAATAACTGTGCATCTTCAGCCACCGAAGGGACCCTGATTCCCAGGGACAAAATGGGAAGTGCTCAACTGGTTGACATGTAGGACCCCCTTCTAGGTCTAAACTGTTCTCTGATAAGTTTTGAGCATAAATAGACACGGCTACAAAAGGGAGCCAGGGCTGATGGGAAGAGCCAGACCTCGGGGTCCCACAAAGGTGTGTTGAATCCTGCAGAGTTTTGCTCACAGGGTGACTTCACTTCCCAGAGCCTCAGGGATAAAAGTGCCTACTTCACAGGGTGGATAGGAAGGTGAACTGCCACATCATATAAAAGGGAGAAACTGGCACAGGATTCTCAGTGGTGTTGAATGAAAAAGTGGGGAAGGATGAAGAACCAATCTAGATGCCCTTCAATAGGTGAATGGATTAAAAAATGTGGCATATACACAATGGAATATTACTCAGCAATAAAAGAGAATAAAGTCAGGGCCTTTGCAGGTAAATGGATGGAGTTAGAAAAGCTAATGCTAAGTGAAGTTAGCCAATCCCAAAAAACCAAATGCTGAATGTTTTCTTTGCTATAAGGAGACTGATTCATAGTAGGGTAGGGAGAGGGAGCCTGGGAGGAATAGACGAACTGTAGACAGGGGTGGGAGGGGAAGGGAGGGGCCAGGGGGTAATTAATGATGGTGGAATGTGATGAACATTATTATCCAATGTACAGGTATGAGGACACGAATTGGTGTGAATATACTTTGTATACAACCAGAGATGTGAAAAAATGTGCTCCATATAATAAGAATTGTAATGCATTCTGCTGTCATATATAAATAAAAAAATTCACATTAAAAAAGTGCCCCTTAAATTACAGCTCCAGAAACAATTCTGAGAGACCCCTTTTAAATTTTTTATTGCTTGTGAAGCATCAGTGCTTTATGGTCCAGTCCCTTTATCAGCCCCCCTTCTATGAACGTGTCCCTCCGAGGAAACAGCTTTCCAACCTGAGCCACTCCTTCTAGTAGCTTCCTGCATATTTCTGAATAACCCTCTCTTACTGTGGTTTCTTATCGATCTTAACCTTCTGTTAGTGTACTGAAGGGGTGCCCCTCTCTCCTTGCACACCCACATTGCGTGGATTTGATGATAACACTCTTGTTTTTATTAAGTCAATGATCCGTGCATGCCTCACGACGGGGGTCGATCCACCAGAGTACTGAAGGGTCCTCTTCATGCAGACGTGGGTCGCTGCCCCTTTTGACTTATTTTCTATGCACCCAACATGAACTCTTCCCAGGAACATCCACCAGAACTGCAGACTCCAAACGTGATGGAACATGAGCAAGCTGCCAGTCCTTCCAGGAGAGGTCCCCCTCCAGGACACGGTGTCTTCCCCACAGGCCAGCGCTCCCGTCCTGCTGTTGCAGAACCATCAGGCTGCCTGGTCCCCTGCCACCTCCCCTGACCACCTTCCACCCCAGTGGGACCCCCTCTAACCCCTACTGAACCCCATTTCCCTCATTCCACATTTTTCTTCCCTTGGTTTTCAAGAGGCTCATTCTCCTCATGCTTTGGGGGTGCAATTTCGAGTCCTTCCACATCTGCAGACAGTTTTCATGATCCTTTCCCTCTGGATGACCGCTTCGACTGCAGGATTCTGGATTCTAGTTTTAAAAGCGCCCATCAATTGTCTTCTGGCTCCCGGTATTTCTGTTAAGAAGCCGGTGTTAATTCTTCTTCTTAATCCTTTTTATGGGACCTGTTAGTCCCTGGGAGCTTTAAGGATTTTTTTTTCCTGCATCCCCAGCTTCTTCAGTGGTTGAAGAATAATCCACCATATTATGAGTTTTTAGATTTAATTTTCTTGGTCCTGAGCCCTGATGGTCTCCCTATCCTTCGCTTCTGGGTGGTTCATGGCGTGCCTTCTTTGATCGCCACCTTCTCACCCTCCTCTCTCTTCTCTCTAGTTTTTGGTCGTTGATTGATGCAACTTCAGAATCATTCTACTTTTCCTCCATCTTCTCTATTTTGCATGGCTCTGACTTTTATTTCCACCTTCTCTCAAATTCCCGGAAATTTCTCTTTCAAGGATGCCTTTGAACGCTATCTTTCCCGTTTTTAATTTCCCAGCATCATCTTGCATTCCCTTCTGTTCACGTCTTAGAGCATCTCTCTCCTGATACCCAAATTAAAGCTCTGATCTCGCCGGGGAACGTCATTATGGTGTGTTTGAAGTTTTCTTCGGCTTCCTGCACGGATTTCTACAAGTTGCACTTTTTCGGGTGCATTTCCTCACCAGTGTGGACAGCTTGATCCAACGCGGGTCTGAGCACGCTCTCCCGCGGGTTAGTGACAGAGTCACACGCGCACACCATTCACCCCCAGCAGAGGCTCAAGTTCCTCTCAAGGACCCGCCATTCTACTGAAATCATCCCTGGTGTCAGAACCTGTGGGTTTATTTATTTTTTTCCTGGTGCTTTCTGTTTCTTTCAGGAAGATCCATCAGATGCTCTTCCATCTAGGACACAGCCCCAGCTCCCAGCAACCCAGGAGTCCCCCAGAGGAGGGAGGGGTGGTCCCCCCTGTCAGAGGAACAGCTTGTGTTGACTCCTTCTCTCGTGCCTCATGTGCCCACTGCATGCTGTGCTTGATCTTTCTGAATAAAGAGCCACTCTGGTCCCGTCTTTCTAAGTACCCACCTGCCATCCCCCACTTGGCTTCACAGGACGAAGCCGGGCATCTGTCAATCAACCCCCTATGAGAACACCTTTGCTCATCCTGTCCAATCCCCAGAACAGACTCTCTGAGCTCCTGGGACCCACATCCCCTTGATGACTGCTTCGCTCTCCCCAGACAGACCCTTAGACGTCCCTTTGCTCGGCGACTTCAGTTCCCCCCATTGATCCGCATCCTGGGGCTCGGGAGTCTAGTTGACGCCCGGCACCCATTATCGCCTCCCTCTCATCCCAGCTGACAGCGCTCATTCTTTCCCATTCTATTAGTGCCACTCGATCCCATCAGGGCCACTTAAATGGTGTCTCTGGGGAAGGATGGAGATAAAAGGATGTGTGCAGTCTGCGGTGTTTAACCGGGGTCTTTGGGGATCTCGTTTTCTGCAGTGACAGAAGTTATCCAGGACCACTCTGCCTGCTAAGGAATTAGGTGACGTTACCTCATTTCGTTTCATCTTCTCCATGAGTTTATGAGATAGTATTTCTCCCCATTTTACAAAGGTTTAGAGGCTGAATGACTTCCCTGGACCCAAATCTGGAAAATGACAACTCCGAGAATTGACTCTGCTACCTCTGCGCCTGCTGTACACAGATTTTAGATAGATAGACAGACAGACAGACTGACTGACCGACCTATGCATACACACACATATAAATTTTCGTGATTACAATAGATATTGTCTTCTTTCTTAGATTTGGAAACTAAGACTCAGAGAAGTTGATTAACATGCCAATAGTCACACAGCCAAGGCCTGCCCATCTCTTTCCTTCTCTCTCTTCCATCTACCTTTTCAACTAGTATCCACAATGGCTCCTGATAATCCCCCCTCCAACACACACACACACACACACACACACACACACACACACACATGTAGGCACATTTTACTCTTCACATGATGAGGGGGGGACAGATTTCCCCAACCTTTTAATTGTGGTGAGCCGCATGACTAACTTCGACCAAGAGAATGTAGCTGAAGTGACATTCTGGGCTTTTAAACTCAAGCCTTAAAATAACCAGTGGCTTCTCATTCCTGCCTCATGGAACTCACACACCTTGTTGGGAGAAACCAAGGGGCATGGAGAGACCAAGCGGGGACCTGAGATGTCCTTGTCCACAGCCACAGCTGAGCCCCTGGCTGGTAGCCAACTCCCACTGCCAAACCCCGAGGGGCACCTGGGTGCCTCCTGCCCAATCAAGCCCTCAGGTTACTGCCGCCTCAGTCAACGCCCCATTCAACAGGACGGGCCAGCTGAGCCCAGGGACCTGCGCACCACAGGACAGACACAATGGCTATTGTCTTAAGCCACCGGGGGTAGATAAATGGATGTGTGTGCCACCTTGAAGCAGGAGACAAGCTAAACACTGCTGATCTCAGAAGTCACAACTCCAGGTCCTGTTATCTTCCTGTTAGAGCAATGTCAATGACAGTGTCCTTCTACCAAGGATAAAAGTGGAATGAGTCATTTAGCTCCCAGGAACAACAGCACGTGAAAACCAGGCACTCAAGGAGGCCTAGTGAGTGGAGAAGAAAAAAATATATATATACACACACACACACACATATATAACTTATATACGTTTATATAAATAAATTATGTATATATAATTTTATGCGTAGCTACAGGTGTGTATGAACACGTAGAACTCTACCTGTGTTTATCTGTATCTATATCCATCTGTCTATAGCTTTGGTAGGAATGTGTATAAACGGAGACTGTTATTCATTTACTGTTTATGAGTGTAAAATAGTGCAAGAGTTCCTAAAGGCCCACTTGGCACCACATATTAGATGTCTTACAAACTCTCGTGCCCCTGACCCAGAGATGTCACTTCAAGACGTCCTTGAGAACCTTAGTGACTTTTCCATTACGTGAATACACTGCAAACACACTTTTCCCTAAATCCCCTACTGCTGGACAGTTAGGTTTCTCTCCTTCTTCCCCACTGTTTTTTGGTAAGCAAGAGAAGTTACATATCACCAGTATAGGACTGTGTGCGGAGCTGTCTCGAGGAAAACGGAATCAAAGTAAGTACTGACTCTCTGACGGGGGTATGATTATTTTTGCTTTATACGTTTTAATGTTCCCTGGTTTTTAAAATAAAAATGAATACAAAAGCTATCCATTACCTCCAGCCTAACCTATAATTTTGAAAATGGGTTTAGCAATTAATAAATGGGAAAGTGAACTAAATAGACACTAAAGAAGAAATGTGAATGACCAACTAATATATAAAAAATAATTCAGCATCATTAGCAATTAGGGAAATGCAAATCAAAACTACCCTGAGATTTCATCTCACTTGGGTTGGAATGGCGGCCATCAAGAACACAAACACGGAAATCCGTAAAAGGCGCCTCAGAAGACTAGGTCTGGAACCACCCCGTGACCCAGCTCTACCACTCCTCGGATAAATATCCTGAAGAATGAAAGTCAGCGCCCGGCAGGGACACATGCATACCATGTTACAGCAGCACAATTCACAACAGCCACACTGAGGAACCAGCCCAGGTGCCCACCAGTGGGTGGATGGATGAAGAAACTGGGGTGTGCACACAGTGGAGTATTATTCAGCCAGAAAGAAGAACGAAGCTATGTCATTGGCAGGAAAATGGATGGAACCAGAGACCATCCTATAAAGCAAAATAACCCAGATTCAGAAAGTTAAGGATCACATGTCTTTTTTTCTCCTATGTAGAAGGTAGAGAGGATAGGAAAGGAACGGGGGTCGGGGGAGGGCACGGGGGAGCGACCTGGTCAAATTATATTGTTACATTTCAGCCCACGTGATACCGTGACAACAAATCCCATCAGGGACAAGTATAATGACCAGCAAAACAGAAATAAAAATATATGCCCACACAAAGACTTGCACTTGAAAAAATAAAATAAAATCTTAAAGAAAAATAAAATAAAATGGCTTAGAAACTTTGGGGTTGCTGGGATGATTGAAAACCCAGCTCTGCCATGCAGAAACTGCCGCCTGCTCAATAATGACACATTCCCATGGAGCTCTTCACCGGATGGTAGCTTGGGCTAAAATTCTGGCTTAAAAGGGTTCTTGGTCTCACTGTTTTGAATGCAGAATTTGAGGCCGATTCTGGGACAGCTCCCAGGACCTTCCACCGCAGGTGGACTTCCCGTTCTGTGTCTGCCACATGCAGTTGGCCAGAGATTCCCTGGGAGCGG
The DNA here is from genome assembly GCF_047511675.1 of Marmota flaviventris. Classification (NCBI taxonomy): domain Eukaryota; kingdom Metazoa; phylum Chordata; class Mammalia; order Rodentia; family Sciuridae; genus Marmota; species Marmota flaviventris. The sequence goes on along the minus strand of NC_092516.1, from coordinate 12,017,815 downwards.
GGTGGGAGGATCTGCAGGGGAGTGACCAAGTGAACATTCCTTTTTATTGTCCCCTGGGAGTTGTTAGCTCTTGGGGGAACCGGAACACTTGGCTGCCTTAGGTTCCCTGGGTTCCCTCTGCATTCTGACATGACCCTCCTGCAATTAGAAATGCGATGCTCAGCAGGAGCTCTGCCTCCCTGTGAAGGAGAGACAGTAGCCTTTGGCTCTCTCTAACAAGATCAGTGAGCCGGGCTCTTCAAATCGGCTAAATTTATATTGCACACTAGACCCTGTGAATAAATAACAAGGAAAGTCTCTTGTTGGCCTGAAAATAATCTATACCAATTCTATTTTAACAATTGTCTCTCAACAGGCCACGCACGTGCCTGTGGGCAAGAGCCCGACCAGAGGACGGGGACAGGATCTCAGAGTTATGAAACGCTGCCTCTCGGAGGAGAACTGATTGCATAAAAATTTAGTACACAAGAGTTGTCCTGGGCTTGTTTCCCAACCCTGCTGGTGTCTAGAGAGATTGAAGGTCTATTTCCGTGGAACCTGGAAGATGCTTTGATTTTCTGGAGACAGGCAGTGGGCCGGCATAGGAGAGGGGCTCTGAGCTTGAAAATAAGAAGTCAGGTGGGCTAGCACCCCTGGGCCATTCTGACCACCAACATTCACCTGGGGTAACACCAAATCCTTTCCATACAACTGGAGCACAAGGGGAACTTATCCATTCACAAAACTAAAAACTTCAAGGACTGCAGGCATGGCTTGCTCAGGGGGCTACGGTTAACAAGATCTAATTCCCCTGTCTTTAGATGCAACGCAAATCACCACATGTTAGCTTGATTTCTTTCTTTCTTTTCTTTTCTTTTTAAAATTTCTTCCATCGTGGTCAAAGCTCAGCTGGTGTGTCCTTAGAACTTGCATCCTCCTTATTTTGAATTCCCTGTGACAGAATATGCACTTCCTCCCCGCCCCAAGTCTCAGCAAGACGTACACTGGGCCTCCCTGCCCCTGCTCAGGTCACACACCCATCTGGGAGAGGAGCCCACAGATCTAAGCGTGGACCGACTTGGACTTTGCTTACGTGGCTTCCCTTGTAGTTCAGGCAAGTGGGGGAAGAACATCGTGACCCCCAGAACCGTGGACGGAACCGAGGGAGGCTGATCCATCCAGAGCTCCTCTTGGGGGCACCTGGACCAGCCGGGCTCTGATAAGACATCTGAACTTCTCAGCTCCTCTCTCTGCCTCTCCTCCCTGCCTCTGAAAAACCAGCCTCTACCTCAGAGCAAAGCCTGTCCAAGGAAGGGACATGACCCTTGTCCTTGGAAAAACCCACAGAGCACTCCTAGGCACATTCCCACCCTGCTGAGTTGTTTATCTACAAATAACAGGAGAGATCTGCTGGCCAGGTGTCCCTGACTCAGTCAGGCTAGGTGGGGACCCATAGCAGCCCCCTAGCAGCCACCAATCAGCATGAGACAGGGAAATACCTGGGATGCCAGATGACCCTCCCAGTGGTTTATGGTGGTTGATTACGTTGGGAAACCATGTAGTTCAGCACGTACACCCCTGTTGGCTTAAACCAATCAGTTCAAATGAATCCCCCTTTTGTACTGACCAATCACCCCTACCCAACTTGTTCCCACCAGTGAATGTGCTCATCATGTTTTAGAGTTGTTATTTGATTTTCCCGCGGTGTGTGATGATTTGCTAAGAGATGCTATGATGTATGTGGGGGTCCCTGCCTTCTCCAAAGAATGTATAAAACTGCTGCAAACCCTGGGCTCGGGGCCTCTCAGCGTCACCAGTTGCTGTGTGCGCGCGAGGACCGAGCTAGCTCGCAATAAACATCTCTTTGCTGTTTATATCGATCTTGGTCTCTGGTGGTCTTTTGGGGTTCCCGAATTCGAGCATAACACCTCTCCCCCCTGCCTCTCCTCCCAGCCTCTCCCCACTGCCTCTCCTCCCAGCCTCTCCTCCCGGCCTCTCCCGCCCCACCCAGGCAGCCCCAGGGAAGGCACGGGTTGGCCTCTGCACCCCAAGGACGGCAGATCTTCTTGGAGCTCTAGGTCTTGTCTGGGAGCCCCTTGTCTAGGTCTTGTCTGCCCTGCCATCACTCCTGCCTGCAACAGGAAATCAGCCCCTGGGTGTGAGGAGGCTCTTTCCTGGAGAGGGCCCCCTGGTCAGCCCTGGGCACCCCGAACACCACGGGAGTCCTGCCTTCCTCTGCCCAATTATTAGAAAAGCCCATGCAGACAGTGTTTTACCTCCCTGTTATCTTGTCTGCCAGTTAGGAAGTGCCTCTCTCACTGGGTGCTGTGGCCCACGCCAGGAATCCCAGCGGCTCAGGAGGCTGAGGCAGGAGGATCACGAGTTTAAAGCTAGCCTCAGCAACTTGGCAAGGCCCTAAGCAACTTAGTGAGACCCTGTCTCAAAATAAAAAAGTCAAAAGGGCTGGAGATGTGGCTCAGTGGTTAAGCACCCCCGGGGGTACTCAATCCCCAGTATCAAAAAAAAAAAAGTGTCCCTTGCCCCTCACAAGGTTGGCACACTGAAAATTCACAGAAAAGGAGGACAATACGCAGCGGGGCCCAGGGAGAATGAGAGGGTGCCAGTTAAGATGACACTGGCATCCATTAGATTGGCCAATAGCCATAATGGAGAATATGCCCTGTTGGTGAGGCTGTAAAGAAACAGATTCATTCATTCTGGTGGGACTGCAAACTGCGACCAATCCTCTGGAGAGGAAATTGTCATTGCAAAAAAAAAAAAAAAAATGTAGGTATCTATCCTACTCAGCAATCCAAGAAGTTGTCAAAAATATGAATGCACACATGCACAAGGCTACTTATGGTGGCAACATTTGTATTAGTAAAAGAATAAAAAAAAAAGCCCAAATGTCCATCAATGCTCAAATGTCCTGAATAAAGTATGGAATGGCTACACTATGGAGTACTACACAATTGTGAAAAAGCAACATGGACCATGAGGGGTCCTTATTATTTGTGAATGCTATAGTTGAAAATTTCCCTACCACCTCAAATTTATTTGTAACCTGAAGTCAACACTGATGTTTCACAATCCTTGACAGAAATGCACACGCACAGAGTCACACAAAAAAATGAGCCTCCCAATGTGTGTGTTGCAGGCTGAGGTCAAACTCGGGGGTGTCTCTGCCTTCTTGTTTCATCTCCCACACCATAAATCCAAGTAGACACGTAAGACCTTCTCAGTCTATTGAGTGACACTTTTTTTTTCCTTTTTTTTGCATTTTGAGCTTTCTGATGGTAATTTAACTGTCTAAAATGTCCCCTGGGACCAAAGTGCTATCTAGAGCTTCTAAGCACAGAAAGGCTGTGATATGCCTTCCAGAGAGAAAACCCTGCAGGGTAAGTTTCACAAAGGCATGTGTCACAGTGCCTGAGTTCAGTGCTAATGAATCAAATATATATACACACACACACAGACACACTCACACACACACACACACACCAACTCATATATATATAATATATTCATATATATAACCTGTATTTAATGTGCTAATACATTAATAGTTAAATATATCATTTAAACATCTTATTTGTATATATTAAATATGTTTTAATATATCTTATATATTAAACATTTTATATTTTAGTATATATTAATCAATATATTTTTAATATATTTTAGTATCTATAAAATATATTAAATATATATATATATAAGGTGTTTCAAAATAGAAACACACATAAAACAGGGTTATGCATCAATTGGTTGGTGACCATGTGACCAGGGGCCCAGGGGGCTCTCACCGTGTATTCCCCCAAGGACAGTGCTCCGGGATTTACTGATCCAGTGTTGGCAGGGACTTTGCAGGACACGGTCACTATGTAGGATGAACCTGCCTGTAGCTCCATGGGTCACTCAGGTGTGATCTCTAGACACATGGCCAAGTAACAAAGCAAGGTGACAAATAATGGCTACCACAGGCTCCTGTTGACATAGGGAGCAGGTGGGAAAAGACGTGTGTGGGGGGGAGAGGGAGGGGGAGAGAGGGAGGGAGGGGGAGAGAGGGAGGGAGGGAGGGGGAGGGAGAGGGAGGGAGGGGAGAGAGGGAGGGAGGGGGAGGGAGGAAGGGGAGAGAGGGAGGGAGGGAGGGGGAGGGAGAGGGAGGGAGGGGGAGAGAGGGAGGGAGGGGAGAGAGGGAGGGAGGGGGAGGGAGGGAGGGGAGAGAGGGAGGGAGGGGGAGGGAGAGGGAGGGAGGGAGGGGGAGGGAGAGGGGGAGGGAGAGGGAGGGAGGGCGGGGGAGAGAGGGAGGGAGGGGAGAGAGGGAGGGAGGGAGGGGGAGAGAGGGAGGGAGGGAGGGGAGGGGGAGGGAGGGAGGGGGAGGGAGAGGGAGGGAGGGAGGGGGAGGGGGAGAGAGGGAGGGGGAGAGAGGGAGGGAGGGAGAGGGAGGGAGAGGGAGGGAGGGAGGGGGAGGGAGAGGGAGGGAGGGAGGGGGAGAGAGGGAGGGAGGGGAGAGAGAGATGAAGGAATAAACAAAAACTAAAAAGCATCGCCCAGCAGGCGGAGCAGGAGCACACGGAGGAGCAGGAGAGGAAATTTCCTGATCGCAATCCAGTCCCCTGAGTCCTCCTTTTTAGCGGGTAGATATTCTACAGAATTGTAAAGTTTTGTCCCTTCGCGTCTGGGACAGGACATACACAAGGTGAGCCTAGAACGTCGTGCTGTCCCCGAAGATAAGAGCGTCATCCAAGATCAGTGGGGGGCAGGTCCCCAGGGTGCAAGAAGGTCCCCAAGGACGGAGTCGAGCTGGCCCAAGGTGGCTCACTGTCACCGTCACATCTGTGCAGTGATTCAACAGTGAGACGCGGCAGAAGTCAAGAGTCCTACACAGTTTCTTTAAAGAAAGGAACCTCAACGGTCACCGCTGTAGGTTTTATGACACCAACTTGTTTCTCTGAGAACTGATCTTAAGCGAAAACACCAAGTCGAAGCTGATTTATTTTGGTATAAACTCTACTCTGTTGTGATCTAAGAGCCGATGAGGAAAGAGCCTTCATTTAGAAAAATCTCAGCCTCTAATGAGGAAGCGATGGACTTCAAATATCACCTCTGTTACCCCTAAAAATGAGTGGGTCCAGGCCACCATCACCAGCAATGAGCAACTGGTGGAAAAGCTGAAGACGGACTTTGTGAGGGGGGACCGGTCCCCACCCTGTGACCACGGGTGAATCCTGACCCTAGGTCTGATGCCTATGATAACGAACCCTGCTCACACTCCATCCCCTCCTCCCCACCCCACAGGACCTGGGTCCCACTGCCACCGTAGAGGACACACCTGCCACAACACTGCAGCTCAACAGGCAAGACCTGGAAGGTGGGGAAGTTAGTTGCTTAGGGCCTCGCTGTTGCTGAGGCTGGCTTTGAACTCATGATCCTCCTGCCTCAGCCTCTGGAGCCGCTGGGATTGCCACACGCTTCTTAACCTTTGATTGGTTAGAAGTTCTTCCTGGAAAATAAAGCAAGGTACTGTCCCCCCTGCCCAGGGGGACCCATGCTGCCGACAGCTGAGTCAGCTACCCGATCGCCACTCTGTGCTGGCACCTGGACTTTCCCCTGTCTCGGCCTCTGTCCCCTGTCCGCCCATGCTGCCTCCCCAGAGGCTAGGCCTGGCAGTCAGAAGGGCGGCCCTGGGGTCAGGAAAACCCGCGTCCAAGTCCCATCTTCTTGCTGCGTCTGGCTTAGGAGCCGTGGCTGCGTAGCCTGGAGACTCCACGTCCTCATGAAGAAACCTGGAATCTGAGTAATGACCACCTCGCGCCCCGCATTCCCTAAGTCCCTAGGACACATCGCTGCTTCATCTTCACAGCTGACACCCTGAAATCCGATCCCTTACAAACAAAGGCGTTGGTCGGGATTCTCAGCTGCAAATAACCGTGTCACCCCCCTATTTCCTCGTCTCTGCTTTTGGGTATTCTGATATCTCAGGGCCTCGCTGACCGTGGCTGCCGCTCCAGGGTTGGCCAAGTCCCAGGGACAGGAGGAGACGCACCTGCAAACACGGACACCTTCCAGGTGCAGATCGACCAGCCCAGAGCCCCTGCTTCCAGTCCCCTCCGTTACTGGGTGTGTGACGACACCCGGGCCACTCTCCACCGGGTCAGTGAGGCACCAGGTGCCCAGGGAGGGCCTCATCCCCGAGCCTGCTGGCGCTGTCCACAGCGGCTCATCTGGATTCGCCGGTGGAAAGCTCCTTCTCCGCCTCTGTCCCCTGTCCATCCCCAGTTCTCCTCCCAGGACCCTGCCCGGCAGGTCATGCCTCCTGTTCTAGGGAACGGTTTGTAAAACATCGTCCTTCACAAAAGCCACCTCCACGTCCACGCATCTTACCAAACGATTAAGCCCCTCCCCAGAGAAACCGACCCCGGCCCACTCAGGCAGAGAGACGGGACGGGGGACCTTCACCGGCACCAGGGGCAGAACAGGCAACCGACCGGCACAGACATGGACAGAACCCAGAGAGGCACAGTGGCCCCAAACCTAGCTGAGGTCACTCCAGGAACCATCTAGTGACACAAGCTCTGGCCGGTGCCTTCTGGACCCCCAGTGCCACCGTGTCACTGCACACGTGATGTGTTCGTTACTCAGCCTCAAGATTCAGGGTCCCAGGTGTGAGCTTCCGACTGACCAAGTCGGTACCTGTTAACCCCAATCAGGGGCCAGCAGGGAGGCCAGACGGGACGTTCTGTCACGGGCTTCTCTCCTTCAAGGAAGCGCCTTTACCTAATGCACAAGGGAAGACTCTTCTGCAAGTCACACCCTGAGCCGCAGAACCCTCAAGAGACCAAATGAGAAGCCAGAAGATGAGTCGGCCGCACCCTGTCATGGCGGGGCCTGGGCTGGCTTAGCCAAAGTCTCCGCACCATGAACCGCGGGATTTGCAAAGCGGGGAGAGCCTGGTGCTGAGGGGTCCCTGGGCCAGGAGGCACTGGTCAGGGGCTGTACACCCATTCGTCCCCAAGCTTCCGATGGCTTTTCAGAGAAGCCCTTTCACTTCCTCAGCGTCTGATTCAATTAAAGGATTACAAGGTTTTTGTCCCCAGCAGACACCGTGGATGGGAACCCAGTGTCCGTTGGACCCCGAGTTTCATTATCAATCTTCAGAACATGAGGGGGGTCAAGGAGCCCGAGTCCCGAGACCCCTGAGAGCTGCCACCAGGGAGAACTCTGCAGGGGCCTCTGCAGTCCACGGTCACTCAGAAGTGTCTCCTTGACTCCGAATGAATGGCCCTGGAGAAAGAGCCGAATTTCAAAGAGGACTTGAAGCTATTTTGGGTGAGTCCAGTAAAGCGGCCTTCCTGGGAAGTTGTCCGTCAATCAGTGGTAAATTCTAGAATCTATAAAATACTGTAGTAAATGTCAAATAAATATGCTCTACAGACGGGCCTCGGTGGCGTCCTCAGACCCGCCGGCCCCTCCCCTCCTCCGTCGCCCTGACTGGCCCTGGCCTGAACTCCCTCAGCCCTGCCGAGGGCTCAGCTCCAGGCCCAGCGGCGGGCGGCGGAGCTGGAGCAGGGGACCAGGGGCTTTTCACGGGGAGCCTGCTGTGGCTTTGACAGGGAGGAAGCCATGGGAGCTGGGATCTGCTGCAGCAGGCAGCCGCCCCCACAGATGCCACCCGTCTCCCCGGGCACTCAGCTTCTCCCTGCCAATGAGGAGCCTTAAGTCCAGCTCCTGGCTGTGCTTTGTTCTCAGACTCCTCTGCTAGGTCACCTGTTGGGTTCCAGGAACTGCAGATTCGCCCTCTCATCTCAATCCCTGGGCTGCTCTATCTGCACGGATGCCACCCGGCTTCCCCTCCCGTGGACGCAGGACCTGGTGCAAGCTGTCTGCAGCATTCATCCCAGCCACCCAGCACGGGAAGCAGCGAAGCCACTTCTCCAATGTGCTACTTTAAAGAACAGACTCATAAAGAAGTGACGCCTTATTTATTTATTTATTTATTTGGTACTGGGGATTGAACCCAGGGGCACTCGACCACTGAGCCACATCCCCAGCCCTATTTCATATTTTATTTAGAGACAGGGTCTCACTGAGTTGCTTAGCACTTTGCTTTTGCTGAGGCTGGCTTTGAACTCAGGATCCTCCTGCCTCAGCCTCCTGAGCCACTAGGATGACAGGCCTGTGCCATGGCAGGACTCACCCTTTTAAAGGATACAATTCAGTGGCTTTGTCTATACCCCTGTATTCATGAAAACATCCTCAATATCTAACTCCAGAACATTTCCTTCACCTCCAAAAGGAATCCTATTACCATTCATAGTTACTCCTCATTCCCCCACCCCAGCCCCTGGCCAGAACAAATCCAGTCTCTGTCTCTACAGATCTTCCTACTCTGGAAATTTCCTAGAAAGAGATCAATGTGTTCCTTTTGATTCTGGCCTCCCTCACATAACAGAATGCTTTCATGCCCCATCTGTGTCATGCTGCAGGAGGTATCAGGACTGTGTTCCTTTTCATGGGTCTCTAATATTCCAGCAAGCGGATAGACCAGATTTCTTTATTGGTTCATTGATGGCTGAACATTTGTTTCCACTATTCTTGCCATTGTGACTAATATGTCATGAACACCCATGTATAAGTTTTTTGTACGGGTGTATGTTTTTAATTTTTTTCTGAGTATGTACCTAAGAGTAGGATTTGGGGGTTACATGGTAACTGTATTTTAAACTCCTCAGGAACTGCCAATGTGCTTTTTACAGTGGCTGTTTGTGCCATTTACATTCTCACCAGCCAAGCAAGAGGTCCGGTTTCCAAATATCCTCTCCATTGCTTGTTACTGTCTTGTTATGATTATTACACCCATCTGTGCAGGTGTGATGTGGTATCTTATTGCGATGTTGATTTGCATTTCCCTAATGACTAATGATGTGGAGCATTTCTTTCATGTGCCTTTTGGCCATTGATGTACCTTCTTATTGTTAGTCTTTTGAGGCAGGGTCTCACTAAGTTGCTGAGTCTGGCCTCAAACTTGCAATCCTCCTGCCTCAGCCTCCTAAGTCACTGGGATGACAATCATGCATCACTACACCCAGCTCCATGATGTATCTTCTTTAGAGAAAATTCTATTCAGATTATTCACTCATTTTTAAACTGGCTTGTCCTTTTAATGCTGAGTTGTAGGAGGACTTTATAAATTCCGTACACAAACCACTCATCAGATATATTTTTGGAAACATGCTGGCTTCCACTCTGTAAGTTGTCTTTGCGCTTTCTGGAAGGCACCCTTTGAAGCATGAAAGTTTTACATCTTTGCTGGGCACTTTGGCACATGCCTGTCAACCAGAGACCCGGGAGGCTGGGGTAGGAGGATCACAGGTTCAAGGCCAACCCAACAACTTACAGAGGCCCTAAGCAACTTAGCAAGATCTTGTCTCCAAATAAAAAATTAAAAAGGCTGGGGGTGTGTGGCTCAGGGTTAAGCCTCCCTGGGTTGAATCCCCAGCACCCTTCCCCCCCCAAAAAAAAACCCATAAAATGTTTTATTTTTTATGAAATCAAATTTTTGTCCTTTTTCCCTCCTTTATGCTTTGGTGTCATATTTAAGAAACTGGTGCTTCATCAAATGTCACCAAGATTTATTGCTGTTTTCTTCTAAGGATTTTGGAACTTAACTCACAGATTTAAGTCTCTGATCTATTTTAAGTAAATTTTTGCACATTATTAGGTAGGGTTATAACTTTTTTTTTTTTGCTTGCATATATACATATGTTGGAAAGATTATCCTTTCCGCTTGCTGAATTACCTTGGTGCCTTTGTACAAAACACAGGGTTTATTCCTGGACAGTGAATCTCTCCCACTGATCTATGTGTCTATACTTGAGCCAACATCACACTATCCTGATTAGTGTAGATTTGTAGTCAATTTTGAAATAGGGACATCTGGGTCTTTCAAGACCCCTTTTCAAGAATTTTTTGGATATTCTGGGTCCTTTATATTTCCATATGAATTTTAGGATCATCTTAACTCATACAAAAAAAAAAATGTACCTGGGATTTTGATGAGGACGGCACTAAACCTCTCGATCACTTTTCATCTTAAAACTATTAAGTCCCCCCATTTATACACAGGACATAAGTTTCCACTTAGCTAGTCCTGCATTTCAATGATGTTTTCTAAGTTTCAGGATATAAGTCCCATACTTCCTTTATTATATTTATTTCTCACTATTTTATTGTTGCTGATGACTTTGCACATGGAATTGTTTCCTTAATTTACTGATGGATTGTTAATGCCTAGTGGACTGAAATAGAACTGATTTTTGTAGATCATTGTTATATCCTGCAAACTCATTGAACTCACTTCTTAATTTTAAGAGATTTTTATATGTGAATTTTTTAGGATTTCTGAACTGCATAACCAAATGCTCCAGTGGACCTTTTTTGGGTTGGATGATGTGCTATTGATTTTCACCACTTATCATCAACCCCCCATCCCCCAGCCCAGGGATACATTCCCCTTCCATTCCCTGTCTGTGGCCTTTGGGAAGTGCCAGCTCTGGGGATGGGGACAGGTATGGGATACAAGCCTGTCCATCAGATCCATCTGGGCTGCACGGTGGGCCCAGGGCTGGGCACAGGGCACCATTTAGAACCAATGAGTTGCCATCTCAGAACTTTCCAAAACCTGCCTTCGGGTCCCAATTTTTTCTTTTCTGCTGGACTTAAGAGTCAGTACAGGAGGAGAGAGACTGAGTCTGAGGCTACCACTTCAACCCAGCATCGAATTTCGCTGGGGACTCAGTCCCACCCTTGACTCTTCAAGTGTGTGATCTGACGAATTCTCTCTATGCATCAGCCAGTTAGGGTGGGTCACCTGTCAACCCCTCTGATGAGACCCTGGACTGTGTGTAAGTCACTGAGACCCTAAGAGGTCACAGTATGCTTTCTTTTTTAATCGTTTAGTTGTAGATGGACACAATATCTTTACTTATTTATTTTTATGGGGTGCTGAGGTTTGAACCCAGTGCCTCACACATGCTGGGCAAGTGCTCTACCACTGAGCCCCCGTCCTGAGAGTCTGTTTTTTCTTTGCAGCTCCTAAGAGGTTTATTTTAAGTGAGTGGTCTAGTGAGGACGGTGTAGTGGACGGCTTTAAACAATACCCCCATGCTTTACTTTGCCATTCTGTGCAGGAAGCTCAAGCCAAGAAAACTGATTTTCATTAGAGGCACATATCTGAAATATTTAGCTCCACGTTTGGGACGCTCTCTGCTTAAGCTCCACGTGCAGCCCCTCGGTGCCTCGTTTAATATATAGCGGCTCAGGCTTCTTCTTCTCCAAGCAGTTTTGCTAATGGTGACTTTGGTGGCCGCGGGTCTGAGGCCATGCAGATTCATCTCCACCGTATTTTTAAGCTAATCCCTTAGATGGAAAGAGCCAGCTTATGTTTATCAGAAGGCTCTTTTGTACTGAGTTTTGCATCACATCCAACAGTATTAAGCAAGAAAAAAAAACCCTTCAAATTACCAGTTTACCCCTTCCTACGGCTCAGGAACTCCAACCTTGAATTCCAGGGAGAGAAGGCTACCCTCAGCTTGATTTAACATTCATGGGGACCTGCAGAGGGTCTCACCTGTTGGTACTACAAACCATCCCTGTGGCTCAATTCTTTTGGCTGAGAGGGAGCAGGAAATTCCTCCAGGGAAGGAGGTTCCTTTATCTCCCAGCTGTAGATTTATTTAGACAGAGGGGATTAAGGAAGTCAGACCACAGTCCTCCCCTGATTAAACGGTGTTCATTTATTAATTGGCATCTTTATCATGCTCTCCTAAGGCATACAATAGCATTTTAACAGCTTGGATTTGCAATTCCTCAAACATGAATCCAGAATGTGCCTCGAGGACTCAGTGGAATGTGCCCACAGGGAAAGTACTGGACCACTCGGAGCCTCTGGACTCCTCTTCCGTAAAATAGAGTTCATAATGAAACGTAATTGTTTTTGAAGACTTCATGGAAGACTGCCATAAGATACACTTAATTCTTGGTGCTCCTTAAATATTATGATGTCATTCTTCTTTTCTCTCATCAACAGAGGGAATTACAGACATGGCTGCCTTCCTGTAAGAAGGTATTGGACACCGTGCATTCTCAAAACCCAGGTGACCTTGACGGGCAACCCCACCCCGCTAGACTTGAGCCAGGCTCAGCCAAAGTGGCATTATCTGGTCCCCCGACCCTCTGTGAAGGAACAGGCTTTTCAGTACCTCATGGGATCTATTGCAACCCTCTAAATACCAGGGATTTCAGCTCTGCCATCAAATGTTGACTTTTGCAAGTATTTCATATATGCAAAATGTATAAAAATAGTAAAATAAATGAAATATGCATGCAGAATACAGAAAAGCATACAAAACTATATTTTTAAGTAGGTGCCGGTTGCTAGTTTCCCCTCCTGTCTTCCTTTCCTCGTCCCCGAGTTTTATAAGCCCCAGAGGGAGCCGCCACTCAACTTTCGAGGTCTTTGTTTTTGTCGCACCAGGTTTACTGAAAGCCTCTCTTTTGAAATTTGGCCAGAAATGACAAAGAATCATGAGTGGACTCCACTGAGCAGCCGTCGGGATGAGGCGTCTTGGGCGGCGCCGTGCGCGTGGCCGTCCACCGCCCAGCGGTGATGGATCTGCTCCGGGCACCTGAGCGCCGGCGGAGGACAGCCGCGCTGCGGGGGAGCCAGGCTGGGCGAGCGCACTGCGCCTGCGCACACTGAAGGCCAGGGCCACTGCCAGGTGGCCGAGACCTGGGAGGCAAGGACAACGAGTTCTGCCAACTGAAAAGAGGGAAGGATTCAGCAGAGGTCACCTCTGGGAGGAAGGAATGGCGAGGTCCCCCTGGCTCCCAGCGCTTCCCGTCCCGCGTTGGTCTATCCCTTACTCCCGCAGAGGAAAAATGCTTCCCCCGTGGGCTCCTTCGGCTGGAGACGGTCCTGATTAAAGCCATTTGTTAGAGGCAGGTCGTGCCCATGTTAAAGCGCAATAATGGCATTAGAGAGGCTCCCCCCAGGCGGGGATTCAGCCGGGAAGGACCCTGCGCTCAGGTGACCAAGCCGCGTGGCTCGCTTTAATGGGATTTTAAAATACACGCAGTAATGGGATTAAGTCTGATTAAAAAGGAGACACTTTTGGAATCTTTTAAGAGAGGAGAGCTCATCAGTTCACAGCCTCTTTTAGGGGAGAAAAGAAAATCCACTCTTCCTCTCTTATTTATTCAACAAATGTTCATCAGAGACGCTCTCTGCTCAGAGGGCTGAGGACAGGCAGTGGAGAGCAGGAGAGCCACCGGGTGTCTCTGCAGGGTCCCCAGGCTGGCGGGGGAGCTCAAGCTCAGCACTATACTATTCCATGTTCAGTTATGACCAGGACAGAGGAGTCAAAGGGGAGGCATGGAGCCCCCCTCCTGGGGATACCAGGGAGCGCACCCAACCTGGGCCATCAGAGGAGGTCTTCCTGGGGAAGTGGCATCCAGCCAGGAAACAGTGGGGTCAGGAAGGGAATCGGATTCCAAGAAAAGAATCTGGCATATTCCACTGCTGGTGACCAGCCGCAGCAAATTAGGGTGACTGGATCCACAGAGGCACCCGGAGGTCCTGGAAGAGCCGACAGAGGCCACTGCAGCCTGGCCTGGATCCAGTTTGCAACACTGGGTCAGGCGTGCAAGGCCTTGGTCAGGATTCGGCTCCAGCCCCAGAGCCCTGGGGAGCCACTGAAGGCTTCTAGGCAAGGAATGGCGAGCAGCTGTGTGAGCAGCTTTGAAAGATCCCCCCTGTGTCAATGTGAAGGGGGCTCGGATAGAGCACCGAGGACTAGAGATTCAAGGGGTACTGGGGCAGGGGGAGAAGAGCCAGCCTTGGAAATCAGCTAAATATAGAACTGACCAGTGGGTCGTTGGATGTCATGACCCTACTATGCACTTGGAGGACGATTCTGCTTTTACAGAAATATCTTTGGCATTGGGGGGAATTTCCAGTCATTATTTCACAGTGACCTTCTCTGAGCTTCCTCCAGGTGGAACAGAAGGGGAGTTGGCTCCGCAGACACGGGAATGTGACATTACCATTGGACAAGGTTTAGTGATGTCGGGAAAATAAGCCTGAGTGTCTAGCACATGACTTGTTCCACGTCGTCAGCCCCCGGGAGGGTAGGATGTGGCTCGTCCATGGTGCACCCAGAGCCCAAGAGCAGGATGCACTGATGGCACCTGGAGCCGTGTTGCAATGCTGAGCGTCACCAAGAAATTGCAGACGTGTAAGGTTTCCTGTGAGTACAGGTGAGTTCCTGTTCCCTGTCCTCAGCTCTGACTCTGAGATCCTGACTTCCTCCCCCGAGGTTCCCTAACCTCATCTGATAGATGGCATCATCAGGGGCACACTGTGTGTGAGACAATCGCATTGATAATAAGACGGCGGCCCAGGTTCCAGAGTGCCTCAGACGCACCAGCAACTGTTCAGATCCCTTCTACTTACCCATCCGTCCTAGGCGCTACTCTTGTGCTCATTTTACAGATGAGAGAACTGAGGCCCCAAGACCCAGGAGTCACCCAAGTGAGTGACAGAATCAAGACTCAAAACCCAGCAGCCTGAGTCGGTACCAAAGGAAAAGAAGTTTCCATAAACGCAGGACTTAACACGATGCAGAAAGAGAAGCTGAAATTTATGCTAATCACCTTCTGTGATTCTACACTCTCCATAAATCCAGAGGGGAAAAAACCCAAGTCGACAGGTCAGTGGCACCACGCACTGAAAAACGGACCAGCGAGCCCTGCTGACGAGGAGTGCAGGCCGCTGGACGTCCACCCCACAGCTTCCCAACACCCTCTGCCCCTCGCCTTTCCACAGAGCAATAACAACTTCAATTTATAGGCCAACTCATCACAGCCCAGCCTGACAAGGTACCTTGCTGGTGACAAAGTGCCTGGGCTTAATGGCACGGTGTGTCACGCCGGGCTAATGACGGAAAGTGGACACAACAGTGCGCCTCCGGCCTGGAGTTATAGGACAGGACTCCGGCAGGGACGTGGGCATCCCAGCCTGGAAAGGCTGAAGGTCTAACCAGTCTCCTCTTTCACTTGGTCTGTGCTGTGGCAGGGTTGAGGGGGTGGGACCTTTAAGAGATGGGGCCCAGTGGGAAATCACAAGACTGGTCCCTCCCCAGGATCTGATTTCCTGTCTCTCCGTGTGATCTCCCCCTTTCCACACACTCCCACCATGATGCCATTTGCCAAGAGATCCTCACCAGAGCAGAACCAATGCCAGCACCATGCCCTTGAACTGTGAACTAAGTAAACCTCTTTTCTTTATGAAGTACTCAGCCTCAGGCATTTCATTACAGTAGCAGAAATGGACCAATACAGATGGACTATATTACTATTACGTTGTACAAATGAGGAAATGGAGCCATAGTGAAGTGTGACAGCAGGTTGACTTGGCTACTAGGTATAGACAGGATCGAAACCAGGCCTGGACTCTGAAGTATTCCTACCCACTCTATATCATAAGGAAAGGATAGCCGTCAATGCTTACGGAATACAGATAAGTGTCTCAGAAACTTCCACAGAGTAGGGGATGTAGTCTGGGAATAACTTGTTGATTCAAACTTCCCATCCCTCTCTTAGCCACTCACACCCCACCCCTGGATGAGAATCCTGACTGTGGCAGTCACTTTCAGTGGACAGTTGTGTATTTTTCTCTTTCCAGCTTATTGAAAGGAGAGAAAAAAAACACGTGTCCATTGTTGCTCTAGACCAGTGGTCCTCAAAACTGCATGTAGTTTAGACTAACCCTGAGAACTTTTAAAAAGGGACGGGACCTTTAAGAGATGGAGCCCAGTGGGAAATCACAAGACTGGTCCCTTAAATGACTAATGTCCGTGCCCCACCTTAGATGGATTAAATGAGAACTCCTGGGGACAGGGCCTGGGCGCTGGTGATTCCAAGATGTGGTCCACATTGAGAAGCACCAACCAAGGGGTGCTCCAGGCCCACCCCACCCCCTCCCATAGTGGTGCAGATATTGAGGGTGTTGGGTGTGTAGATTCTAACTTAAATCCATCAACATTGGGTAAGTACCTCCTCCTGCTTGGAAAAGACAAAGAAGCACAAAGCACAACCTTCATGGTCCAAAAGGTGAATGATGCAGCCCAGATGTGAGTGTGCAACATAGTTACCCTATGTAAGAAAGTACCATAGAGATGAGGAGGAGCCGGGAGACTGTCAGGAAGAGAGGCCTTGATGGAAAGAGCGACTCTCTGGGCAGCCAAGGAAAATACCATCGAGGTACAGAGGAAAGAGGCTGAGAAAAGCAGAGCAAGAAGCCAGAAAGCAAAGACAGCATCTCTAATTTTTCTTCACCTTTCTATTTCAAGGTCATTGGAGAGACTCCTGCAGTTGTAAGAATTAATGGAGAGAAATCCCCTGAATCCTTCCTCCCAGCTTCCCCCAATGGTAACTGTTAGTCAGTTTTCAATCATGGCAACAAAATATCTGGGATAAGGAACTTAAAAGATTGAGGTGGACTCAGCCTCAGAGGTTTCAGCCCCGGGTCACTTGGCTGCATTGGACTGGGCCTGGGGCCAGGCAGAAAATCATGGTGGTCAGGGGGAAGCTGCTCAGCTCAGGGTGGCCAGGGAGGAGAGCCACCACCAGGGGTCAGGGACAAACACAGCCTCAAAGGCAGGCCTAATTCCCCCAATGATGCCCTGCCTCCTAGATGACCCTCCACCTCCCCAAGTGGCCCCATCAAGCTCCCAACACATGAACTTTGGGCGGCCATTCAAGATCCAAACCGTAACAGTAACAGCTCGCTTACCTACAGTGCGGATCCCATCGCTTGTTCTTTTTGATAAAAGGCTTCGAGGACGAGGGACAGATTTCAAATATGAAAAGAAGTCAAATGTCCTCTCAGATAACTTAATTACAAGCAGGATCAATGGTTTATCTTCCACTTGGGACAAGGGATGAGACTCTGTTGACCTTGGAAGGGACACTGCCCAGGAGAAGAGGGGAGGGAGATGATCACCGTCGTTGGATGGGATGCAGGTAAAATGAATGGCTGGTGAGGATCATTAGGCCCTGGGCCGACGGCAGCTAAGTGGGTGGGTAGGTAGCTTCCCAGAAGAGGTCTTCATCTCATTAAAGTTTAATGTAAAACAGCTTAAGCATTTTATCACAAATCTTAATTTCCTTCCTAGTAGGAGACTGTGAATTACATCATAAAAAAAAACTTCTGTCTCCAGCCAGGTTTAGGACGATTTTTCTCTATCATCAGCCAGGTTGCTAAGGACAGTATGGACAACCCAACCTGAGTTTTATGTTTCGTTTGTTTTGTTTTGATTCTCACTCTCAATGTAGTCCTTTGGTAGAGACTTTCAGTTTTTTTTTTTTTTAAATTTGTGCATTATAGTTAGATGTAATATAGGGGTTCACCTTAGCACGATCATAAAAGCAACCAAAATAAATTGTTCCATTTCCAAAAGAACTGAAATCAGCATACGGTAGTGATACAGGCACATCATTGTTTATAGCAGCACAACTCCCAATAGCCAAGCTATGGAACCAGCCCAGGTGCTGGTCAACAGATAGATGACGGATAAAGAAGGTATGGTGTATCAGCACAACAGAGTTTTATTCGGCCATAAAGAAGAAAGAAATTAATATGTCGTGCATGCCTGTGATCCCAGTGGCTCAGGAGGCTGAAGCAGGAGGATCCCCAGTTCAAAGCCAGCCTCAGCAAAAGCAAGGCACTGAGCAACTCAATGAGACCCTGTCTCTAAATGAAATACAGAATAGGGTTGTGGATGGGGCTCAGTGGTCAAGTGCCCCTGAGTTCAATCCCCAGTATCCACCACCCCCCCAAAAAAAAAGAAGAAGAATGAAATTATGCATTTGCTGGTACGTGGATGGAACAGGAGGACATCATGCTAAGTGACAAAGGCCAGCCTCAGAAAGTCAAGAGGGAATGTCTTCTCTCATATGCAGAAATTAGACCAAAATAATGGCGGGAAAGGGTGAGGGAATTCCAGTAAAATTCAAAGGCCATCAGGGGAGCAGAGGAAGGGAACTGATGGGAAGGGAGGAGCACCCAGACAGGAGAGCAGGGGTGGAATGAAATTGACTGGTTTGAGTTTTGGGAGGAACAAGGTGCTGAGACCTGAAGCCCTGGGGAAGATGACCCAAGAGGAGAACCACGGGTGACGGACCACCGACCCAAGCTGTGACACAAAAGGCTGGATATTTGTGATTCATGATCTCCAAACAAGACTGTGATTCCTCTAGATTTTTCTCTTGGACAGTGAGCTTTCTTCCTTTGGAACTTTCCCAAGCCCACCCTGGACACAAAACAAAGACTGATTGAATGGATGAACCTCTAAGCGCTCAGACACCCGGCAGGGCTGCCTGCTCTGTATTTCAAACATGCAGTCAGATCGCGGCTACCACTTCATCCATTCACGGGTGGATGGATAAAGAAACTGGGGGGTGCACACAGTGGAGTTTTATTCAGCCACAAAGAAGAACGAAGCTGCGGCATTGGCAGGAAAATGGGTGGAACTTTAGAACATTAAGCGAAATGACTCATACTCAGAAGGTCGAGGGTCACGTTTTCTCTCATGTACGGAAGCTACAGAGGAAAAAGGAGAAGAAAGGTGGGGAGAAGCTCTTGGAAATCGAAGGGAGATCAGTAGAGGAAAAGGACCAGGCGGGTGGAGGAGGGCAGGGATGGGGGAGGTCCTGGGGAGCGACACTGGCTGAATCACACTGCTCCAGCCTGTGCGTGTACGACTGTGTGACAACAGATCCCACCACGGGGTGCAACCTGGATGCACCAATAAAATATGGAAAAGAAAAAAATTGGTTTCAGAGTAAGAGAGAAAAAGATGCAAAGCTACCCCCAAAGAACTGCAGGTGAAGGAAGTGAGAGAGAGAGAGATTAAGAATCAGAGGAGAAGTTGGATGTGGTGTACGTGATGCTCACGATGGGTTTCCAGCTTCTAAGTGCTCTCCTTAAGGTCCGTGTACTTTCTTGTTATAGATTTCAGCTCTGCTATGCCGTATAACATGTTCTCATTTATGTTTTGTAGTCAAGTTCAAGGTCCCCTGTTTCTCAAAGCACAGACTCCGAATTAATGGAGGCACCTTTAACTACTAGCTCTCCCACCACCCGCTAGTGAGAACTCGACCATCCAACCCCTTGACGCCTCAGTTGCCACATCATTAAACAAGGATCATGGCATCTTCCAAAGACCTGTGGAGATTAAAGAAGACCGTGTGGCTCAAAGAGTGACACCTGACCCAAACACACGGCTGTTCTGATTATAAACACGCCTTTGTTGGCCTCTGTTTGAATCCCCAATCTCATTTCAGAGTCGGTGACATCTATAATTAACAATGTTTTCTGAGATTAGAGAAAAATAAAGTATGAAGTTAGAGAAAAAAAAAATGTGGGGAAATGTCTCGTCCGTTGAGAGAAGCCGGTGACATCCTCCAAAGAGGAAAATGTCTCTTGAGATGATGATGGTGATGTAATGCAAAATGATGAACATTGGGGATTTTATTATTTTTTTCCTTAAATTCTGGTAAGATTTCCTGCGAAGCTACATATCACTGTGCCAAAAAAAAAAAAGCGATGCAGAAACTTTCAGAACCAAGATCATCAGTCCGATTCTGAGGCACGGGCGCAGTGGAGATCTGGAGATGACACCTTCCGACTACACTGTAATTTAGAGTTTACAAAACAGTTGCCTGGATTCTGTTTCATTTTGGAAACTGATGACAGCCATTCCAGGCAGGTATTATCACTGCAGTTTTACAGATGAGGAAATTAAGGCTCAGAGAAAGCCCGGTGCCACCCAATACAGAGTGGTCCCAGCCTGGACAGAGGTCTTCTGGCCCCAAGAATTAAGCCTGCCCTACAAATAGCTCCGCAGATGAGGCTCAGCCTGATGTGGATATTGTCTCCATTTCTCAGACTCTGTTACCAACTCATTTGCTCCAAGCCTGCACATCTGGAGCTCACCGAAGTGCAGGGAGGTTAGCGCAGCGCCCTCATTGTACAGACTGTGAAACCAAGTCTTCAATAATTCAAGTCCAAGGTCACCTTTGTGAACTAGCAATTGGGTGATGCTGGAGAATCAACCAAGCTGATCATTTCTGGATTTTAAATCTAGTGTCCTCACCCACTCATTATAAAACACTGCCTCACAGGTGACTTTTTTCCCTAGCCCTGGAATTTCAAATTCTCTCTCAGTTTGGGTGGCAGAGACCTGTGTTCGGTTATGGTCAGGAGAGAACACGGGTCCATCTGCTTGTGCATGCAGATGGGAACAGAATAAAAACTAAGGCCTATTTGTCAATATCTATCGTGCACATGTCACACAAGAAGAAGGTACCTGTGAGTGCATGTACCTGCACATGTTCTCCTTCATGATGGACAGTGGGGGGAGGTGCAGGAGGGAAACTGCACAGCAGCTGAGCCACTGGCTTCAAACAGAAGGAAAAAGGAACAATTTCTAGGGACAGGCAATGCGTTGGAAGGCCTCCCAGAAAGACACCATTGTCCCAGAATGGGAAAAGGGCGTGGGCCTTGGGCCTGAGAGATCAGTCTCTCTCTGTTCTTAAGGACAGGACAGAGAGGCTGAGAGGCTGAGGGCTCAGGAACGGGCACAGGAGCCACTGGGAATGGGAATCCACCTAGACGCAGTCATCTTGCTTCTAGGGTTTGCCTTGGGAAAAATCTTGCTAGAGGGGGCAAGTGAGAGTAGTGGTGTGAGTATGTGTGTGTGCGTGTGAGTGTGTGTGTGTGTGTGTGTGTGTGCACCAACTGTCTGATCTTTGTGGGAAAGAGCTAAGAGCTTTGGGAGCCCAGGACCTGCACCCAGACCACCTACTGGACCAACAGGTTACTCGGGAGAGAAGAGAAACTGGGAGGCTGGGTTTGGCAGCAGGGCACACCCAGCCCATGCTGATGTTAAGCCAGAGTTTATGCCAGGATTGCACCAGTCAGCCAGGGGACCTGACCTCTGAGAGAGTGACCCTGTGAAGCAGACGGCCACCAAAGCCAAGAACAACATGACCCTAACAACCATAAAACCTGGTGAACTGTTTGCAAATGCTGCCTGGAGCCCTGGAGGGGCAACCACACAGTGAGGCCACATCAGGCAAAGATGAGGACCACACCGAGGGAGCCCACAAGCCAACACACAGAGCCTCACGGCCCGATGGACAGCAGCAGCTTAGAACTTGCAATTATTTTACTATGACCCAGACACAAAGTTCAGCCTCAGGACATCAAGTCTCAGATCTTGGAGAAAAAAGAGGATTTCTAAGAATTGAGCCAAGATTCTACCCTACTAAGATTCCCTGGAGACATCTGTAAGCGACACACACACCCCACAGAAAAATGCTAAGTGCCCAAAGAGAAAGCATAGGAAGAAGATAAAAATGAGGATTGCAGAGATAAAGTTGTAGGTCCAGGAATGCAAAAGAGAATGGGATCTGGCTAGAGGGGAAAATAAACAGGCTCTCTGGCCCGACACGGCCAGTGGCAGTGACTTTGGATGGAGGGTCACACTTCAGGAGTTCAGACAGAGCCGGCTCTCACTGAATCGAAACCTGGCCTCCATCAGAGCAAGCTAATCTGCTCCTGTGCTTTCTCTGTGCCAAAAAATAAAGTAAACCCTGGAGGAAGATCATATTGTGCAGAGCCTCTAATATTTTTCATAGAGAATATCCAGCATCCTCCGAAATACAAAATAAAACACACAAACCAACCTAGGCATCCTGGGAAATAGAACACATTAACTAAAAACCCAAAGATAATACTAACTAGACTGGAGAAAATCCAAGTATTGAATTATTGTACACAGACTCTCAAAGAATGATTGTTATTTATAAAATAATGTAAGAAGGTGGAGAATCTGTAATTGGAGTGGAACCTCCAAGAGAAAAGCAAAGGAAAATTCTAACATTGAAAACTATGGTAACTCCAACTTAGAATTCAGGAATGATTTGAGCAGAAGACAAGTCAGAGCAAGGGAAATTGATGGACAGCTCATAAGTAGAATGGACGGAGGTCGAGACATGAAGGGTGAAACACACATAATATGACCCATGGGACGTGACAACAAAGTCTAACAAGGTGTAATGACAGTCTCAGAGAGAGAATGGAAAAGGTGGAGAGGAAATATTCAAAGAGATACGGAATCGAAAATCTCCAAAAGTCACGGAAGAGCAAAGCACAGGTTTAAGAAGCTCTTACAAACACTGAGAGGAAATGAATGAAAAATAAAATATCGAGGCACAGGGTTGAAACCAGGGGAAAGAAGAGGTGCGTCACTTTCCCAGGAACAGCAACAAGACGAACAGCGGATTTCTCCACCGAAACAATAGAGACTAAAAGACAATGAAAGAGCATCTTCAAGATACTGACAGAAAATAACTGCCATCCCCCAAGTTCCAGCCATAGCACCAAAGTGAGGGCAGAATAAATACATCTCTGGATAAGCAGTGAAAAGATTTACATAGAGCAGACTGATACAAGGGGGAAAGTTAAAGAGGACTCTTCAGGTAGAAGAAATCCTCGTGGAGAGATCCTGGAAGAAAAGTACAGAATACAGGAAAGAGCATCAGCCAGGACAAGTTTGCAAGTGAATCTAAATGAATAGGGACTGTGACACATTGGTAGTGCGTCCCATTGTATTTACTGCATTTTCAGAATTAAAACGTGTTGCAAAGATGGCCTAAGGGGCTAAATAGAAGTCGACTGTAGTAAGGCTCTTGCTTTGAGAAACTACAAAAGTGGTTATAGACAGCAGACCTTGATAAGTTAATAATGCACATTAATTTCTATCAGAGCCACTAAGAGGAAAGTGAGAGAATGTATGCAAACAAGCTAAAAATGGGCAAAAAGGGAGGAACCAAAGATCACTGATTGATCCAAAAGAAAGTAAATATATACAAAAGCATGGTGATAATATTTTTTTAACATAAAGGTTTTAGTAATTCACATTAAATATCAATGCACTAAATAACATGATTAAAAGGTATTTTTAACCTCAATAAAAGTGGCTAAGACCACACAGCTGGTGAACGTAGACTTAAACACCCTAACCGTAAAAATATAGAAAGTTGGTGAAATGACAGGAAGGATTATGTCATGATATACCAAAGCCAAGGTCATCCACAAATACCAATGTAGACTCCACTGCAAGAAATCTGTACAAGAATGTCATAGATGTACTTTCACAATCACCCCACCTGGAACCCACCCCATTATCCAGCAGTGTAACAAGTACATCAATATACAGTAGAGTGGTGCAATGGGACCTTACTCAGAGATTAGAGCAAAGTCCCACTAGACAAGGTCACAGATGAATTCCACAGGCAAAATGCTGAACACAGATGTCACCACTGAGCGGGCATGAGTCGTATGACTCCATCTATTAAAAATAAAATTAAAAATGGGCAAAACTAGTGAATGTCAAAATAATGTAGATCTCTAAAGGAGACAATGACCAAGGCACATGGCATCTTACAGGCCTCCAGGAGATATTAACCCGGCCCTGGGTCCACCTCTGAACAAGCAGTACAGTTAGGATTTGTTCATTTTTCTTTTTTATGACCTATGTTCTACTTCAATAAGATGGTCTTTAAATGAATGGGATTCCATTTTACACACCAAGCTCCTGGATAAGGGTATATGGTCCATTTTTAATCATGCGATTATGATAGACATCTAACAAGCCACAAATATGTTAGGACCACTACTGCTGTGGCTTCTGTGTTTGTCCCCAGAATCTGTGTGTTGAAAACTTAAGCCCTAAAATCATGTGTGAAGGATTGGAGGCAAAACTTGGGGATGTGACTGGAGCTTGCAATCTTGGCTCTCATGATGGGGTACCGGACTAATGAGCTATGGAGGAGCAACTTTGTCATATAAAAGCAAGCTCTCTGGCATGCTTGCTCTGTGTCACCATGTGACCTTCTTTCCAATGGCATGACCCAGCAGGAAGGCCCTCACCAGAGGCTGGGCATGTGCCAGCACCATGATCTTGGACTTCCCAGGCTCCCAAACTATGAAATAAATAAACCTCTCCTCTTTCGGACATGATCCAGTCTCAGGTATTTTGTTACAGCAGCAGAAAGCGGGCTAAGACATCTATTAATTAGTCCTATTATTATTCCCATTTTACAGATCTGGAGGAGGAAGATAAATAAGGCCCCCAAAGACACATACATCAGTAGGAGGCATCCTCTCCCTCTCTCTCTCCCTCTTGCTCCTGTTCCCTCTTCCCTCCCTCCCCTTTATCCTTCTCTCCACTCTCCATTGCACGTGGGAATCACTTGGGGAGATTTTTTTATAAATCCCAATGTTCAGACTGCAGCCCAAACCAATTAAATCAGAACGTCTGGAGTAGGATGCAGGCAACAATCATACTTTTAAAAGAAAAGCAGCTGCTACTGTATGACGGTCATTCACAGATATGGAAGCTAAAGCCACGTCAGGTCGTAACTCATATGTGAAGTTCAATTAATAAATGGGAAAAAAATCAAAATTTGAAGCCCAACATGATGAGATCAAGAATTATATATACCTTCCAGCACCTTCCAGGGACCAGGAACTTAGGATTCCCTTCCAGAGACTCCACCTTAAAGATATTACCCCCCACTTTATCAGTTCAGTGGGGGGCAAAGGTAGGAGTCTGGAGTTTTAGGAAGCCTTACCTTCTTTCATCAGAAATCCTTGGAGGTAGGCAGTCACCTAGTCTAAGAAACAAGTGCCAAGGAGGAGGACGTAACTTCTACCCCAGGCTCCTGTTCTGGAACCAGGGCCCTGGCCCCAACTCTTGTAAGCAGGTCCTCCAAGGACTGAACTGCCTGTAGGTACCTGAAGTAGAATTGTTCACCTCCAGAGTGACAAGTGACTAGATGACACTGTGTATGCACATTGGCAGGTTGGAAGATACTCAAGGGCAACAGGGAAATATTCATATTCTCTTTCTCTCTCTCTCTCTCTCTCTCTCTCTCTCTCTCTCTCTCTCTCTCTCTCTCTCTCTGCTGGAGAGCTCAAGATAGAACCCAGCACCTGGCACATGCGAGGAAAGCGTTATCCCGCAGAGCTACACCCCCAGCCCTTAACATCAAAATACTGTAACCATAAATGTTGGCAAAAAAAAAACATCCTGAGAAATTATTCTTAGAAAATTTCTATTACCCAAATCTCAGTATGGAAGAGATAAAAGAGAAGAATGTTTGCACAAGCTTCATCAGTTAAGGGTGTTACAATGCCTGTTTCCAGCCACGGGAAGGAAAAAAAAAAAAAAAAGGAAATCTATGAAGTTCTTTCAAACATACATTTAAAGCCACAAAATGGATTTTGAGTGTAAATTAAAGTAGAAAAATTCTTCCAGGTGTCTCCCTGTACCTTACCGTGGTGTGTCCCTGAGAAGTAGGATTGAGGCCCCCTTCTGGGGAAGAGCCACGTATTTTTCCTGCATCCTCTGTGCGCCCACTCCCCAGTCCCCCTGCTTTCTCAAGAGCTAAACCCCACACCATCCCTATATCAGCTTTCCTGCTTCACCTGCTCCTTTGAAATTCAAATGAAATTGGCAAAGACATATACCATATGCTGCAGAGAAGCTCAGCAGCCATCTCCACCTCTGGGGATCCCTGAGATGTCAGGAAAGGGTTGTTACCATCACCGGATGTTTCCTCGCTCAGGTGAGACCACTGAATTGGTGGACCAGCTCCCTCTCTGCCCATGTCTGTGCGTATTCCCAGTCCTTAACCCAGGCTGCATGGACAGCAGGCTTCTAAAAATATGCCACATTGAAGGTTTTTTTTTTTTTTTTTTTAATCCTAGCAGCGAAGCACCTCACAGTATTCAAATTCCATCAACCTCTCTGCCTGCCAACGGAAGAGAGTTTCCCAAGGACCACCTCACTCACCCCCATTTTCTCTCTTCTTTCACCTCCCAGAATTTCTGCTTTGTTTTGCTCCACACAAGCAAAAAAATCCCGAGTTACTGCTACTCTCTTCTGCAGATCTGCTTTCACGGCTACCTCCCTCACCATGCCGTACCATCTCTCTGCTCTCCAAACCCAAGTGGTCTATTCTAAGCTGTTTTTCTAAACAAAAGTAGCTTTCCTCCTTAAATCCTGCTGTCAGATTTAAAGTGATTAGTTCTTTACCATGTGTCCATCAAATAGTATGAGATCCCTTCTCCTTCTGCACTCAACCAGCAGGTGGTACCTAATCTCTGCCAGCACCGCTGTACTCGGGATATAGTGGGTGTAGGTGACAAAGTTCCTAATTTTATCAAGCTTCCCAAAGGGGGTTCAATAAATGCTCATTTGCTTGAAAAAAAAAAAAAAAACCTAGTAAAGTCTTGTGCATTAATGGATGAACAAAGGGCATTATTTCCACATCGATGATCTGGGTCTCAGTTATATGTGTGATAATGATTCTTTCTATTCTCCTTAGGATTTTCACGTAGGTTCTCTCCTGCCCTAAATAGGGGACCACAGGCTACAGACACATGCTCTTAACCCATCCCGGCTAAAAACCACTTCATCAAAATTACCCACGCTCCTCATTTCCTCTACAAAACACACTGCCCTCCACTGAAGGCGGAAATCTCGTGGCTAATAGACAACTCTTAATTCTTCTGCAAGATTAACCAGCCAACTACCAGTTCTAATTATATCAGAGAAGCAAGCTTCTGTATTTGTCCAAATAAAAAACAGTTTCTCCCCAAGTGAGCTCTAATGCAAGCTGTTGGGGGGAAAAAAATAAAGTCATTCTATTTCCTTCCTATCACATGCAGATGACTTGCTGCTTCAGAAAAACTTTGCCAAAAAAAAAAAAAAAAATCTCTCCTCCGGTGTAGAGTATGAGTATAATATGCAGAGAGAAAATTGAAGTAGTTATTAACAGTATCAGCTACCTATTCTTGAGTAATAGGTCCTCTCATTCTCAATGGGTTAAAGCAATGAGCTATGATTCTATTATTTCTCAGGGGTCTCTGAGTGTGCAAAGAAGTTCTATGGATCTGGCTGCAGATCTGTGTCTCCTCACCTTGTGAATGTACTCAGCCGACAAGGTCACCTTGCACTGCCTGGTCAAGGGCAGACTTACCTATCTTATGAGTGGTTGGCTGTGGGAGGGAGCAAAGCCTTAGGCATCCTGTGATAGGTTGGCTATTAACCGACGCAAAGCCTTACCTGTCTTGTGATTGGTTTTCTGTTGGCGGGTGATTCCCGGCGCCCTGTCAATCTCCTCCTCTCTCAAGGCTGGATCACGCCTGCTGGATAGTGTCCTAGGAGAGAAAGTGGAAGGTACAAGGCTGTTGGAGATCTAGGTTCAAAACTGACACATTGTCATTTCTACCACATTCTCATGGCCTAAGTAATTTTCAAGGTGTTAAGGACAATCTTGTATCTCCCCAGCCCCAGACTTCCAGCGTGACTGTATTTAGAAACAGGGCTTCAAAAGATAATTAAGATGAAATAAGGTCATGAAGCAGAGGACTCAATCCAGCAGAACTGGTCTCCTTATGAGAAGAAGGGATACCAGGAATGTCTACCCACAGAGAAAAGACCATGGGAGGCCCACAGAGGAGGCAGCCATCCAGAGGCCAAAGAGAGAGGCCTCGGGAAAACTGAACATGCCAACACTTTGATCTTGAACTTTCAGCCTTCAGGACTGAGAGAAAATAAATTTCTGTTCTTTAAGCCATCCAGTCTGTGGTATTTTGTTATAGCATCCCAGTCAAATTCATATACAAGGTGAACCCCTATTCAAAGGGCAGAGAAACACAGTCCATCCATTTATGAAAAGAGTATAAATTCATCTGCAAGGGCTGGGGCTCTGGAGGGGTGTGGGCAATTGAAGCCATTAGCTTCATCAGCCTGCCCCCTTGATGGAGGTATGGTTATCAACACTTTGTGTATCTCAAATATATCTATTAAATATACTTAAAAGAAAGTCAGTGGGTTCCCTTGTGTTTTGGACACACAAAGTCCTACAGGACAATCACTGGCACTCAAAAAATCAAGACAAAATCACCTCAGCTACATCAAAATGCTGAAAATATTCACAGGCTTGGTCACAGGTCTGATCTAGAGCTGGGGAACTGTGCGCATAAAGCAGGGTGAGAAAGATTCCCCCACCCCAGGATGCAACCAGTAATGATATTGTGTCTAAAGGAATAGAGGGGCGGGTGGCACAGGTGAGAGAAATCTCTCTCCCACACACTCCACACTCTCCTCTAAGGAAGGTCAATTGGGCAGCAGAACAGAGAGAAGCCACAAGAGGTTTCAGGCTTTTGGTCACTAAAGAAGAGAGGAAGAGAAAAAGATACATCAAATCTCCCTCTCATGCACTCTGGTCCTGTACGGTGGGAACAGTCGTCACCCTCAGAAGATCTGGAAGGAGGAAAGCAGAACTGGAGTCGACAGAGAACTTTATAGAAGCCCACAAGCTGGTGGCTGGTGATGGAGCAAGGAAAGATCTCCTACCATTCTGGAAGCCCCTAGCTGGTCTGTGAAGCCCGGGGAGGCCTGGTGCGATCTCTCTGGCACTCGGGACCCAGGTCCTGCCCTGATCCCACAGGCAAATCCCAGAGAGCCAGGAACTGTAGCAATCACATAAGCACTGCCCAGACTGAGCCCAACTACACATCAGATAGGATCAGTCACCGCTCCAGTGACCTGACATGGAAACAGTCGAAGCAATCTTGAGAAAAACCACCACCACAAAGCTGGAGACATCAAAATATACCACAAAGCTGTTGTCATCAAAACGGTATGGCACTAGTGTAAAAAATGCGTAGACCAATGGAACAGAATGGAGAATCTGGAAATCAACCCATGCATTTACGGCCAACTGATTTTCAACAAGGTGAACCACAGAATGTGCTGTGGAAACCGGATAGCCACTGGGTCTCTCTGTGTCTGAGAATGAAAACAGAGCTTCATCTCACACCACATGTAAATGGATTAAAGGCGTGAGTTTAAGATTTGAAACTGCTGAGCTCATACAAGCACACGCAGGGGCAATGCTCCGTACCGTTTCTCTGGGAAACTGTGTTTTGTTTGTTGCTCTGGGTCAGACCCCAGAACCACAGGCTAACAATCTAGACAGATGGGATCACATCCAACCAAAACACAGCTGCTGAGCAAGGGCAGCAATAATACAGAGAGAATCCATGGAATCAGAAAATGTATTTGCATCTGACAAATATGTTAATATTGAAAATATGTAGGGATTAATATTCAAAATACACAGTGAATTCCACTCACTAATAAAAATAATTTTTTAAATGAGCAAAGACATTCCTCAAAATAAAACGTACCATTAGGCACATGTATGCAAAAGGCATAATAAATCCCAGTACTAAGCATGATTTCCATGCACCAATAAAAATATAAAAAGGGAAACATACAAGTGGGAATCAGGTGTATGGAAAAAATGCTCAATTCACTGGTCATCAGGGAAATGCAAATTAAAATTACAATGAGCTAGCACCTCATATCTGTTAGAAAGGTTTTTATCAAAAGGACAAAAGATACGTTGGTGAGACTAGAGAAGAGGGAGTCCTTGCATGTTGTTGGGAATGTGAAGTAGCACAGCCATTATGGAGAACCATCTGAGGCTCTGCAGAAAAACCAGAACTGGGACTCCCACCATATGATGCAGATGATATAGATGCTGGAGATATAGAGATGATGTTAATTTTATTTATATATATATATATATATATATATATATATATATATATATATATATATATTCTACTATAATAAAAGCTTGTGCTTTGGGGCCCTTATAAAGTAAAATAAAGGTTATATACATGAAATTAATATTAATTTTGTTGTATGTATACACACACAACATGGATGAATCCGGAGAGCATCATGTGAGGTGAGATAATCCAGGCACAGAAAGATGAATCCAGCATGGTCTTGCTTATGTGTGGAGTCTAACACAGTTCCAGGTGGGCAGGAGGAGATTGGGGTTGAGTTGATTAAAAAAGATAAGGGCTGGGGATGTGGCTCAAGCGGTAACGCGCTCGCCGGGCATGCACAGGGCGTTGGGTTCAATCCTCAGCACCACATAAAAAAGAAAATAAAATAAAGATGTTGTGTCCACCGAAAACTGAAAAATAAATATGAAAGAATTCTCTCTTTTCTCTCTCTCTTTCTCTCTCTCTCTCTCTCTCTCTCTCTCTCTCTCTCTCTCTTTAAAAAAAAGATAAAATTCCAACTAAGAGAGTTCCAACAAGAAAAATAAGATCAATAGATCTACTGTAAATCACGATGGCTATAGTTAATACAAAACATTATATATGTTAAAATTGCTTACATTACAAGTGTTCTCACCACACCAGAAAAGATGAAATATATGAGGTACACATTAATTATTTTGATTTATTCATTCCACAGTGTACACATGTATCAAAACATCAGGTTGTATATCACAAATAGGAACAATTTTTATTTTTTGATGAAAATGAATTTGAAAGATGCTGAATTTCAACATCTTCTTATGACTTCTTTTTTTAAAAAAAAACTCAGTCGAAGAATAATGTGGGTTTATTAAAAAGATGCAGAAGATAATTCAAAGGTACTCCTACCAGCCAAATCTGGGGAATTTGAGCCTAAAAAGTAAGGAAAAAAAAAAGTTGGGGCTGGGGCTCAATGGTAGAGTGCTCGCCTACCATGCATGAGGCACTGGGTTCGATCCTCAGCATCACATAAATGTAAAATAAAGACATTGCATTCACTTAAAACTAAAAAATAAATATAAAAAAAAGTTGAATCAATTAAAACCTATTAAGCATGAGTGTGTGATTCTATACTGACAATAAACTCAAAATTTGATGAAAACAAAAGTTTCAAAATATCACCACACAAAATAGTTATTATAAGTGAATAAATACTAAATTCATGGTGGCAAGCCACCCTACACATTATCAGTCATGGAACAAATTAAAACTACAACCCCCCGCAGGAAGAACCTCACTTCACTTCTGCGGTATTTCTGCCAAAGCTGGAGAGTCTATATCTAATCAAAATGAAAGAGTAGCTATCCAAGTTCTACAAGATAATCTTAAAATTTGTCCAAATTTCAAATGTCAAAGAAAGATGGAGGAACCTTCTCAGATGAGTAAAACCAAACTGAACACATGATTCTTCTTATAAAGAGCAGTTGGGGAGCAACTTGAGAACCTGAGTCTGAAGATTATGTGTTAACAATGGATAAATGTGTATTTCTAATTTTTATGTTAGTATTGAGGCTGTCTGAGGGAATATCCCTGCACTTATGAAATACAAGTTGAAGTATTAAGAGACGATGGGATATATCATTTGGGGAACTTACTGTATCTCCAATACCTCAAGAAACAGAGTTTTGTTGTTGTTGTTGGTTTGGACTTAGAATTTTTTGGAATGTTTCAGGTTATTTTAAAATAAAAAGAAGCAATATCATTTTCAATAACCTCAAAATATCAGATAGCTAGGAATAAATTTAATGAAATGTAAGACCTACCCATTAAAAACCACAAGACATTGCAGAGAAAAGTCAAAGAGCTGAATAAATAGTTCCACGGTGTCCACAGATCAGAAGACTCAATATTATTGATGGAGTCATTGTTCCTAAATCAGTAGATACCCCCCCAACATGATTCCTATCAAAATTCCTGCAGGCTGTTTATTAACATAGTTTTTAAATTTACATGGTAAATAAATGAAACGATTTTGAAAAAGATTGACCAAGCTGGAGAACTAACATCCTTTGATTTCAAGTCTGATTCTAAATCAGTTGTAATCAAGACAGTTTGAGAGTAGGACTGAAGGACAGAAAACTACAAAATACCTTATATACAAACAATATGAAAAATTGTGGTATATATGTGTATTAGTAATTGTAATGCAAAAAAGTACATGTATAATGGCATAAAAAATAAAACTAAAAAAAACAAAACTACATCAATGGAACAGAAAAGAGAGTATAGAAACAGACCACATTTATATATGGTCAGCTGATTCTATATAAAGATGCCAAGTCACTCCAATGTGGTCAAGAACACCCTTGTAACAACTGTTGAGAAAACAACTGAATTTTTATAGGAAAAGAAAATAAATGATTCCTTTACTCTCTATACACAAAAATTATTTCAAGATCTATTATATACTTTGACATAAAACTCATAATCATAAACTTCTAGAAAAAAATATTTTCATGAGCTTGGGCACACAAAGATTTTTGTCTTAACAGGATACAAAAAGTATAAACCATAAATAAATTTTTTTTAAAATTTGGAAATTCATCAAAATTAAATTTTTTCTGCTTATCAAAAGATACCATGAAGAAAACAAATAGACAATCACAGATTTGGAAATATATTTACATCTATATAGATCATAGATTTATATCCAAAATATACAAGTTCCCTGTCCCGCTTATCAGGAGTTCTATTTTCTGTTGTTTCAGTTACCTGAAAGCAATTTCAGTCTGAAAATACTAAATGGAAAATTCCAGAAATAATTCAAATAATAAATTTTAAATTGCACACTATTCTGAATAATGTGATGAAATATTGTATCATCCCATTCCATCCTCCTTGGGAGATGAACCACCCAGAGTATCTATGCTGTATACATTACCTACCCATTAGCTACTCAGTAGCCACCTTAGTCATCAGATCTCCTGTCGTGGTATCACAGCGTTTGTGTTAAAATAACCTTGATTTTACTTGATAAGGGCCCCCAAAGTATAAGCTTTTATTATAGTAGATCGTTATAATCATTCTGTTTTATTACCAGCTATTGTTAATTCCTTAATGTGTCTAATTTACAAATCCGACTTCATCTTTAATATGCCTCTATAAGAGAAAACACAGTACTTACAGGGTTCAGTGCTATTCACAGTTTCAGACATGTATTAGGGGTCTTGAAATCCATCCCATGCAGAAGAGAGGGGACTCTTCTACACAAAAACCTACACATCAGTATTTTTTCAAACAAGGAACCAGATTTTTCAAAACAGACAAAACGTTTCAATGGATGCTTCACAAAAAAGATAGATGAATAATCAAGAAGCATTTAAAAGCGGACTCCGTGTCATTAGACATCGGGGAAATGCAAATCCACACCCCATAATCAGTTAGCACTTGACACCTGCTGAAACGGAGCAGATAAACAAGACCAGATGTTGGGAAGGATGTGGAACAACTGGCGCTCTCACAGGTTGATCGCGTGACAGTCACAGTGGCTCTTAGGGCTATGCGGCACTTTCTGTAGGAGTTCCTATGTCCCCCACGATCCAGCTCTTCTCCTGAGTATTTACCAAAGAAATGAAAACCCGAGTCCCTTCAGGCATAATGCACCGTAGTCCCAAAGCCAACAGAAATCAGAAAATTTTTTAAAAAAAAGAAAATCCAACCATAGGAGTGACCACATCCTGGGAATCCACCTAGAGATGAGAACCATCTTGAGTTGGGGACAGGTGTCAGGTCACGGAGGCGGGGAAGGAATGCACTTGAAAGAAGCCAGAGGGTTGCTGGGCTGCTGGAGGCTGCGTCATTCTGAGCAGTGATTTAAAACTGTTGTCCTGGACACTTCAGATCTGGGCACTCCAGCGAGTGTTAATTCTGTCTCGATGAATAAAACAAGTCTCCAATGTCCAATATGGAACCTATTTCAGATTAGTGCAATTTTCAATGTTTAGCTTTT
The DNA here is from genome assembly GCF_047511675.1 of Marmota flaviventris. Taxonomy (NCBI): domain Eukaryota; kingdom Metazoa; phylum Chordata; class Mammalia; order Rodentia; family Sciuridae; genus Marmota; species Marmota flaviventris. The sequence continues at coordinate 11,984,060 of NC_092516.1, read as the reverse complement.
TTGTTTTGGTTTTTTACTTCCTAAGAGCACGATGCTTGAAAACCCAGAAATTGAGCGCACGATACACAAACACACAATCTGCATCTCGGTGCTGCCGAATGGTTGTCACCCCCAACAGAACAAAAGGGACAGTCAGCCGTCGCGATGAACGAGTCGTGGGCCAGACGCCAATGACATCAGGGTAAGAATGCACCCAATGGTAAGAACCATCCCACGCATGATTTGGTGATGATAGGGTCACAGTTACAGCCGTGTGCTGCATAGTGACATTTCGGTCAACCGTCGTCCACAGATACGATGGTGGCCCCATGGCTTAGATCACCTAGAGGTCTTGGATCTGTCCTAGTTTAAGCACACCCCATGATGTCCACACAGGGACAGAATGGTCCCGCGATGCCTTCATGGTCACGTTAAGTGACGTCAGGCAGACCCACACTTACGCTCTGCCTCAGAACACTTCCCACCCCGCCCGGTTCCACACTCTTCTTTGAATAGTTCCCTGAGCCACTGGTCTGGAGGTGAAACGGTGGACGTTTTTCCCATGCCAGTCTATGACATGGCCTTGTGTGACCCTCCTCACTTTAGCTCTGTCCCTAAGTGTCACAAGGTCATGCTCCCTCCCGTGACTCAGGCAACACCGAGATTGGAGAGGAACACTTGATGCAGCTCCTCCCACATGTGGCCACCCACCCCTGGTCTTGGGGACACGGCAAGCTAAGCACACGAGGCCATGGCAAGTGGCCCGGCTATAGGCCAGGACTGCAGCCAGGAGGGCACACGCTTTCTTTGAACAACTGTCAACCAGCAAATAGGCACTTACTTATTTGGGGGATCACGCATGATCGAGGTTGCCAGTCTGCAGCCCCCAGCTCTCATTTAATGCCCCTCAGGCATGCAATTGTTCAACAGGCTTAAAACACATGAATCTATTTCCAGAGACGGGGACAGACCCCCTGGCCCCCCTGCCCGAGAGCCCGGAAGACAGAGCAAACAGCCGAGAAGACCAGCCGTGGGGGTGGAGAGCCACTGCGGCCTTGATTTTAGACCGTAAGCGAGGAAAATGCTCCTTTGACATTTGAGAGCTCTCTGTCCTGAGCCTCCCCTGTAACCGTCAGACAATCCCACATTTCCTCACCAAAGCCCCAAATGCCCATATCTTTCCTCACTCTCCGATATCAATGGGACCCTCTTCTCTTATTACAGTGCAATGAAAGACCTCTGGACTTTGTCACGGGTGCCACTGGGACCCCCAGACCATTTGCTGAGCCGGGAAGAACAGAGAGCGAAGGTGACAATCGCCTCCCCCCCCAAAACCCCACCAGCTCATACCTCATTCACACGCTCGTCCTCTGGGCAAAGCGACAGCCATTTAAGATAATCTAACGTGGATCCTCCTGGAATTACACAAATAGGAGTTGAGGATTGGTTACTCCCTGCTCCCTGGGGCCACCCCTGCTGGAAGACAGCCAGGAACCAAATCAGTTGAACAGTCTCTTTAAACGAAATGGAGATTAGCAGGTGTTAAAGGCAGATTAGCAACCAAATGAGTTTCTCTCTGGCATAATCAGTATTCAAAGAGGAAGGGCTTCAGGGAGAACTTGGACCACTGCTGGCAGCCTGTTCTGGCAAGACGACATCAGGCCTGGATTTGCCAGGACTTAGTGAGCTCAAGACACCCAAGTGCAAGTGCGTGGTGTTGGTAGCAGGTAGGTACTTGGGACCCATAAGGGACAGGCAGCAGGGTCACAGCAGGTTGGGTTTGGCTTTTCGGGAGGGGCATCTGGAAAGTTCTATCTTTGTACTTTATTTTTTTTCCTTCTTGAATCTTATTCTGGATTCTTGATTCATTCCCAGGCTCCCGTTTGTGGGACATCTTCTCTCTGGACCCCGAGGTTCGCCTGTTGGGCTGGGAGGGCAGAGGGAAGGTTTGAATAGACTCAGATGGAAAGACCCTGTGCGCGCCCATCCAGATCACCAGTACCGCAGAGCTGGGGGCCCAAAGCACATACACGTCGACCCGTCCTGGAGGCTGGGAGTCCCCGGCACCAGCAGGCCCGCAGACTCCCCGGGTAGCACACGGCTGCCTTCTTGCCGTATCCTCTCGTGGCTGGGAGAGATCATCTCTTAAGTCTCTTCTCCTGAAGGCACCAATCCCATTCATGATGACTTGGCTAGAGTTTGGATCTTGAATGTCTCCCAAAGGCCATGTGAAAGCGTTAGTGCTCAGGGTGGTGGTACTGGAAGGTACGGAACCTTCCAGAGTGAAATTGGTGGGAGATCCTTAGGTCACTGGATGCATGGCCCTGAAGAGACCCTTCAGAGAAAGGGATCCAAGCCTCTTCTTCTCTCTTTTTGGTTTGATAGCACTCCCAGCAGGACATGCTCTCTCAACACAGGCCCAAAGCAGCAGAGCCAATTGATCATAGATTGAAACCAAATCAAAACTATGGGCCAAAATAAACCTTTTCTCTTTATAAATTAATCACCTCAGTCATTTTGTTATAGTGACAGAAAGCTAACTAATGCAGAGATACACCCTTATGACCCACTTCCAAATACCATTACAATGGGGATTAGATTTCAACAGATAAACTTTGGGAGAGACACAAACACCAAATCCACGGTCATAGGTTTTCATAGATAAAGGAAAAAAACATCTCTTTATTAAGTACCTAGTATATACCAGGCCCTTTGGAAATTGATTTTAACCCAAAAGACCTGATCCACATTAGATTTGCCATGAGAGAAACTAAAGACAGACCAAATTCCTTATTTCTTTTCTCCCCAATGGTTTTGTTATTTCCTTCTTAATGTTATTTTGAATTTGTTTTGGCTCAAATTATATTATACCCTTGTCATCTCCATTAGCTAAAATGTATTTATGGCTGATTATGCATGCAGAAAATAAATTAAATATCTGAATAACATTACCAGTAATTGGTGAAATTGCCTCATGTTTTCCCATCCTTACAACTAAAAAGGCATCAACAAATGACCGGGGAAACAAAGGGATAATCCATTATAATTGTCCATATTACCATAGAGATAGGACAGACACAATTATGGGCAATTTCAGTGTCTAAAAATCAAGTATGATGAAAATTATATTGAAGTTAACAACAACAAAAAAAATCACTTGTGCCGTTGCTCCAAACCAAGGGGTAGTCAGGAGAGAAGAAGCCGGGCCCGCCCTGCAGACCCAGCCGCGACTCGGAGGCTGACATTGAATTGCTTAAGTTCCTACAAAACATAAACCGTAGCTGAAGTGCTCGTTTCTATTTGCTTGGGTGATTCCCCATGATAGGGCTTCCCTCGCAACCCTGCTGGTTTATGGGTGAAACATTTGTGCTGATTTAGAGAGAGATCCTAGTGGGTTTTGTACCACATCCAGCACAGCCTGGTCTATTTATGTTTCAGGCTCTACACTGGATCAGGGTGGTGTCCTCACTACTGAGGCTGCTCACTTGTGGGTTTCCATGATGATCTCAATGCATGATATTTAATAACCATCGTGGCACAGAGATTGTGCCATGGAGAAGGATGTCAGCTGTTGCAATAGAGCAGGGTCCTAGGACCCCTTTCTGAGCAGGATCAGCAGGCCCCAGTAACGTGGGTTCACAGAGAAGCTGTTTACCAAACAACATGGAAGACTTTAAATAGTTTAACATCATACCATTGTGCCCCAGCTAAATATCAGCACGAACACACACACACACACACACACACACACACACACACACACAAGACCAAAGGCTGGGGCCTCTCATTTTACCTCTGTTATCTGGATGGTTTGGCTCAGCCTCCTGCCAGGTGAACATGCCAGGAAAGCGTACCCTGGAGGGCCCTGGCAGGTGACATGGCAGCCCAGGCCAAAGGCCATCTCTACAAGGCAACACCTTCTTTCTCAGCATTAACACCTTGAAAGCCACCATCCTAACCACCAAGCACAACAGCAGAGGCCCTGCCGCAGTCTGCCTGGGCACAATTCAGGAGCCACTTGTCAAGCAGAAACGAACTTTATTTTTAGAACACACACACACGGCACCACACAGCTCCTCAGGAAAAACCCTCAGAGCCCAACTTCCACCACCGGCTTCCCACAAGCCTCTCAACCTCCCCCACTCCTCCTGCTCTTGAGGCCAATTGGCTGGGTAACATGGGCAGAGCCAAAAGAGTCCCCCAGTGAGCAGCTCCGTGGTCTGAAAGGGCAGGGAAACAGCCCAATGAGCATCACCGCAGAGGAGCCAATCAGCTGGCAGCTGGAAGTTTGCTGGGGTGCTGTGAGCCAATCATCAGCTGGCAGCTGGAAGTTTGCTGGGGCCCCTTCGGCTGTGGCTCTCAACATCTCCCCCTCTCTGTTTAAACAACAAGCATGTGGCTTAGGGACCGTGCCTGCCTTAGGTTGTCCAATACTACATATGGTCCTTACCCGTTATCGGATGAGCTGACCTCAAGGCATCAGCCTCCTGTCTTAGGTTGGTACCATTGCAATTGGATCTTACCCGTCATTGACTACCTGTCCAGTATACAGCCACACCTGTGGAGAGGTCTTTGTACCAGTGGGGGGGGGGGGTGAGTTTCTTTGCCTCACCTCTGTTGGCCCCCAAATTTTAGCTGAATGACCATCACAAGCAGAAGGGAGGAAGATACACCAAGCCAATTGATGGCTCCTTTTGGAAAAATTGTACCACCGATGACACCATCAGCAAAAATACCCCAACACTACCACAAGTCACTGCACCAACAGATAGTTCACAATGCACATAGGTGAGTTCACAATGCATTCAAGTGATACATAGTCCAGGCAAGTTCTGCAAGCAGTTCAGTGATAGCTATTGCAGAAGCTGTAGATTGGTTTTATCTTTGTCTTCACCGGCACTGGGATGAAGATAGGAATTCTGGCAATAATGGCTAAAGAAAAAAATTATGTAACATCCCAGAAGGCACTAAAAGAAAACAATTTTATGAACAATTTACATTATCCTGAACAGAATTATTAAATATCATGAAAAGGAAAGGTGAAAGTAAACAAACAGATCCGTTAACCTCCTTTTTTGTTCACATATTAAAACAATCCTCAACAGCTGTTTACCCAATTTAAATTAAACCATTTAAATCACGTGAATAAGAAAAAAAATTTTGGATCCATTTTTTCATGAGTGCTCATCATATATGATAAATGGACATACGTACATACAAACATACAACACAAAACACAAGTGTGCACACATAATATAATACATACAACACATAACATAATAGTAAAGGCCTTATAACTTTTTACAGGTGAAATCTCCATTGCAATGTTTAAAAACTCCATAGTCAAAAAATAGAACTTATCAGCAAAACATTAACCTAGGTCTGTATGAGCTGTATGATGTGGGAAAGGGCAATAATAAAATAGATATTGAAAAAAAAAAATCCTGGTTTCATTAGCCTCCAGGTGTGGGAGAACCACTATTTCAGATGTAAGAATAGCCAAGCTGGAGCTCTGGATATCAGCTGTTATGGATTTGAGCCAAATCATCTTCTTTTTGGTCTGTAGAAATCGCTTTAGTTAATCTCTCTGGAATCCAAATCGGCTGCTGTTCTCCCTGTGGAAACACACAAACAGACCCCCGACTCCAGACAATCACTGGGTCAGGACCTTTCCATTGTCCTGTTAGAATATACTTCCAAAGTACCTTGGGCTTATGTACATTTTTGGACACATATGCCTTTCCGCAGCACTAAGCCCTGATGAATCCAAATTTAAAAAGTTTAGAGTAAAAAGGGTTATTTTAAGTTTATCTTTGGGGGATATATACCCCTTTCCAATTCCTTCTTTTTGCTTTAATAAGTACATTTTAATAGTTTGATGAGCTCTTTCAACTATGCCTTGTCCCTGTGGATTGTATGGGATTCCTGTTATACGAGTAATGCCAAATGATGAGCAAAATTGTTTAAAAGAGGTAGAAGTATAGCCAGGACCATTATCTGTTTTTAATTGTTTTGGAACACCTACAGTGGCAAAATTTTGTAAGCAATGAGCTATAATATCTTTAATTTTTTTCTCTAGTAGGAAGGGAGCCCATCAAAAGTCCTGAAGAAGTATCAACTGTAACATGCAAATATTTTAATTTTCCAAATTCTGGCAAGTGTGTGACATCCATCTGCCAAATATGGTTAGGTATCAGTCCTCTAAGATTGACTCCAAGATTAACCTGTGGTAAAAAGGTCACACAATTTTGACATTGTTTTTATTATTTGTCTAGCTTGTTCCTAAGTTATTTTAAAATGCTTTTGTAAAGTATTAGCATTGACATGGAACCTTTTATGAAAATATGTAGCTTCTTCTAGTGTAGAGAAAATATGTATGTCATGTGTAGTTTTATCTGCTAAATCATTGCCCAAACTAAGGGCTCCAGGCAATCCTGTATGTGCCCTGATATGTCCTATAAAGAATGGATCTTTTCTGTCCCAGATTAGACTTTGTATAGTGGAAAACAAAGAGAAAACAGTAGAGGAAGGGGAAATCCTACCAGCATCTTCAAGGGATACTATAGCATTAACTATATACTGACTATCGGAAAATAAATTAAATACAGAACCTTTAAACATCACAAAAGCTTGTAATACTGCATTAAGCTCTACCTTTTGAGCTGATTGTTTGGGTACTAAAAATGTAAAAGTTTGATTAGGTGTAACTATTGCTGCTGTACCATTATTTGACCCATCAGTGAATATATTTGGAACATTCATGATAGGTGTTTTTCTTGTCATTTTTGGAAAAATTACAGGATGCGATGACCAAATAGACAATAAAGGATTAGATGGTAAGTGGTTATCAAACGAAACATTAGATTTGCACATGATTATTGCCCAAGTATTTAACTCATTATCTAACTCATCAATTTGATTCATAGTATATGGAGTAATAATTTTATTGGGAGAAATTCCAAACACTCCCTTTGCTGCTTTTATTCCTTTGAGTATTAATTGTCCTACAGCCTCAGGATACCTAGTAAGAATAGTGTTAGGAGAATAAGATAAATGTATCCATAATAATGGACCTTCTTGCCAAAATACTCCTGTAGGAATATTTTTTGTTGGTAGTACAATAAATAATAAAGGCAAACTTATATCAATTCTATCCAAATGCATATTTTCCATATATGTTTCAATGATTTTTAATGCCTTTCTTGCTTCAGGTGTTAACATTCAGGGTGAATTTGGATCTGATGGACCTTTTAGGATATCAAATAAAGGTCCCACCTCTCCTGTTGGTATGCCTAGATAAGGCCTTATTCAATTTATGTCTCCTAATAACTTTTGAAAGTCGTTAAGTGATTTGAGTTGATCTACTCGTATTTGAATTTTTGGTGGACGGACCATGGTTGAGGATAATAGAACACATAAATAATTAATTGGAAAATTTAATTGTACTTTATCTATTGCTATCTCTAGATTATAATTTTTTAATAAGTTTGTAAGTGTGGCATAACATTCTAGCAATGTGTTTTTATCTTTGTGTGCTAATAATACATCATCCATATAGTGAAATATTTGTAGTTCAGGATTTTGATTTCTAAGTGGCTGGATTACTTTGTTAATATAAATTTGACACATAGTTGGGCTGTTAGCCATCCCTTGAGGGAGTACTTTCCATTCATATTTCTGATCAGGACCTTCATGATTTAGTGCAGGGATAGTAAATGCAAAACGTGGACTATCCTCAGGATGAATTGGAATTGAAAAAAAAAAACAATCTTTAATATCTATAGCTAAAACATACCAGGTTTTTGGCAAAGCAGACAACTGAGGAATCCCCGATTGAGCAGGTCCCATAATAATCATCTCATTATTAATGGCTCTTAAATCTTGCAATAATCTCCATTTGCCAGATTTATTTTTGATGACAAAAATAGGAGTATTATGGGGAGATACAGAAGGTTGTATATGTCCTTCCACTAATTGTTGTTTGACCAGGTCATGGGCTGCTTGTATCTTTTCTTTAGTCAGGGGCCACTGAGGAACCCATACTTGTCTTTCTGATTTCCAAGTAATTTTTATTGTCTCAGTGACCCCTCCTGAAAATCCAATCCATGTTTGTCTGTTCCTTGATCTATTTGTATTGGTGCTGCTATATCTTGTTCTTGTTTTTCTAATCTTTTTCCTTTCCTAAAACCTTGTCTAGCCCTAATAGTGGACACACTTGAATTGATGTTATTTGTTAATGTTAGTCCTAATTGATCTAGGACATCTCGTCCCCATAAATTTACGGGAAGATGATCCAATACATATGGCTGTACGGGGCACCAAATGCTGCAGTCTGGCTGGGCACAATTCATGAGCCACTTGTCAAGCAGAAACGAACTTTATTTTTAGAACACACACGCCACCCCACAGGAGCTCTTCAGGAATTCCCTCAGAGCCCAACTGCCACCACCGGCTTCCAGTGAGCCTCTCAACCCCCCACTCCTCCTGCTCTTGAGGCTGATTGGCTGGGTCACGTGGGCGGAGCCAAAAGAGTCCCCCAATGAGCAGCTCCGTGGTCTGAAAGGGTGGGGAAACAGCCCAATGAGCATCACCGCAGAGGAGCCAATCATCTGGCAGCTGGAAGTTTGCTGGGGCTGCTGTGAGCCAATCAGCTGGAAGTTTGCTGGGGTCCCTTCAGCTGTGGCTTTCAACAAGGCCCAACCTCTGTCACCACCATTTTGGCTTTTAAAGCCAAACTCATGTGAAGTTGAACAGAAAGGAAGGTTTTAAATCCACCCAAAGAGAAAGATGAGAGAGAAGCGGGGAGGGGGGAGGCCTTATTTATGTTCTATATAGAGAAAGGTCCTTTCCATGGTTGCTATCAGAGGGAGCTTTATAAAGCTCAAATCAAATCAAATCATGTCAAGTCACTCCTCAAAATTCTTTAATGGCTCACCACCACCAATTCTTTAATATGGTGGACAGGGAACTTCATGATGAAGTCTTGCCCTGATTCCTATTGCCCAGATCTGGCATCTAAGCAATAGTGAACCACTTGCAGTATGGGGACATATCGTTGTTCCATACCCAGCATCCCCAAATTGGGTGATAATCGCTACAACCCACATATCAAATATTGGAATTGGTTGCCAAAAGATGACCCGGTTGCCTTCAAGCAAGCATCCTGAGCACCACAAGGTCTGCCACATGTTATAATTACCTTGTTGCACTGATAGGTCAATATAACCAGGAAGTTCTAAAGAATTCAAAATGGCAGCCAGGCTCTCACAAATCTTTATTTAGGAGAAATGAAGGTGTATCCAATGTAGTCTAAGATTATATGTCAAAAATGAGCAGGAGTTAAAACTAACTCCTGATCATATCCAGGACTGGTAAGTAAGGAGTTACTAGAATGTTCATATTCTGCTGGTGGAAATGCAAAATGGTACCACCATGTGGGAATCCATTTGGCAGCTTGTTAAAAAGGTAAATCTACCATATGACCCGACCACTCCAGTCTGCAGTATTTATTTACCCAAGAGAAAAGAAAGTGCATGTCCATGTGGGCCTTGTACCCAAACATTTATCAAAGTCTTATTTGTGGTAGCTTAAAAATGGAAACAAATTAGATGCTCCCTGTGAAACAACAGAAGGAGATACAGGCGCACCCACGCCATAGAATCCTACCAAGCAAGGAAAACAAAGGGACCACTGATACGCACAACAGCAAGGGTCAGTCTCCAAGTAAAGATTCCCAGGGACCGTAACCATACTAAATTCTAGAAAATGCAAATTAATCTGTAGCAACAGAAAGAAGCCGGATCTTCCTAGAAACAGAAGGAGGAAGAAAGGAGAGATTATAAAAGAGCAGAGAGAAACTGTGGAGGGGACAGGTATATTCAACATTTTCATTGTGATGGCATTTTCAAAGGTGCTTAGGTGAGTGAAAACTCCCCAAACCCTACACTTTAAATGTGTGCACTTTATTTCATTTCAATGATACGTTAATAAAGCCATCAAAAAAAAAATTTAAAACTGAGCAAAGGGGCACACTCTATGACCAAAGACTCTTTGTAGATTGGGAAGTGACAATGACATATTAAGAAGGTGAGATGGGAATGCTGTGGTTTGGGAAGTATAAATAAGAGGTTGAGAATGGTAACAGAAGGAAAAATAAACTAGCCCCCCGGGCAGTGAGGCCCCGGGGTCCCCGGAAGTACTAATTGGACGGTCATTAAACAGACCTGGAAATGGGCTCTCTCTGGTGGGGCCACCGTCCTCTGAGTGCCCCAGGATTCTGGTGTTTGCTTGTTCACCAGGTGGCACTGTCGGGGTGCAGGAGCCGGCAGTGAACTCTCTGCTCAGGAAAACCACCATCAGGAAGGTTCCTTGAGGATAAAGGAAGGGGAGAGAATTCAAAGGACTGGGACTTCAAAGGAGGCGAGTTGAAAGGAAACCGGCTCTTCAGACAGAGGAATCGCTCGTGGGGACAGAGAGGACGGTGAGCTGCGCCTCTGGGGGCTGGGAGGCAGGGGGGGGGGGTGAGAATCTCAGGGAGCCGCTGGGCCCCAGGGCTGGGGAGACCTGGGAGGTGAGGACAGAGGCCAAGGTCGGGAGGTGTGGGCAGGGGTGGGGAAGCGGGATCTCAGATGGTTTCCTCACAGACAGGAATGATCCGGAATGATCTAAAGGACCAAACACTCCCGTGTTCAGAAACGCCCAGTGGCTTCCTGTGGCACCCAGAAGACCATTAAAATTCTCCATCGCAGGAGCCGCAGGCTGCGGAGAAATGTGAACAACACGGGTGACAATTAAAAACCAAGGCAGCTTGGCCCAGAGGTGTCCCTCCATGGGGACAGTGAGTTAAGGCTCCTGGGAAGCCGTCCCAGGTCCCAACCTGGCCTATGGGGCCTCTCTGAGGGGGAGATGGGGATGATTGCTGAAAGCTGAGGGGGTCCAAGGAGGAGCAGTTGTGCCCCCGACCCCCAAGAGGCACAAAATGCCCCAGTGACAGAAGACCAAAAGACACCCAAGAGATGAAAACCAATTTGGGTAAAAGGAAAAGGAGGTCAGCTCCCTGGTTCCTGGACGCCAAGGTCAGCATGAGGACACCCGGCCCTGCACCCCATCCCACATGCCCTCCTGGGCCCTGGGAGGGAGGACGGTCACCCTCCCTCCTGGGGCATGGTTTCCTAAGGGCAGGGAGAGGGTCCTGGGGTAGGGCTCTCTGTGACCACCCTCTTCAAACACTTCCCAGGCACCCGCCCCCTCTTCCTAGTGGGCAGTGGGCCTCATCCCTGGACTCGGTGGTCGCTCAGGTCAGACCTGTCCTCAAAGCCAACAGTCCGCGATTCCAGGGAGGAGAAGGAAGAAGCTAAGAGCTATTACGCCCGACACTTCCGACACCAGATCTGTGGGTTCCAACAACCAAGGATCCAACTCAGACACCAACTGGGACTCCAATGGGTCATCTCCAGTCTGACGCTCACTACCAGGAATTGGCATCGGATCCCACAAGTTCAGGGCTCGGTTCCATAAGACCGCTCCCATGTCAGAGGCCAGTCGCAAGTTCTGGGTCTCCTGTCCCCGTCACCAACCACATAGACCTTGGGGTTCCCACAGCCCTGTAGAGGGACCCTCATGGGACACCATTAACTTGCTGCAGAGGATACAGATGAACCCTGGACGGAGAGACCACCCAGGTCAGGGTCCAGAAGGATCCTGAGCACAGGAGCCTGTGTCCCCCTGAAGCTGGGGTGTGCCATCCTCGTGGCACATGGATGCCACCAACTCAGATAAATCTTCATGCAGCTTTGGCTTAGGGGGTTCCGCAGAGGATCCACAGCAGCGGGCAATCGATCCTCCACCAGCTCCACCTCCAACCACTCTCCCCTCCCTAAAAGGCAGGGGACGGGCTGGAAGTCCCAACCCTCTCCTCACATGGTTGCTTTCTCTGGCCCCCAGCTCCCTCCATCCCAGTAAGCCCAGGAGTGACTGAAAGGAGCTGAACCTCAGTATCAACATGGTCCCTTCCCTGCCATCACCCAGAGACTCAGGGGCTTTAGGAGCTCTGGGCTAGGAACCAGGGACAAAGACCACATGTCTATGTCTTAATATGCCACAATGTCATGGTGGCTCTAGTCGGCCTCGGGCCCAGCCATGTCCCTAGACGGGGTCTAACAGGGACCCTCCTTTGGGAGTGTTGGGGTGGTGGGGTCTGAGCAGCTATCAACAAAAAGAAGCCATGTGGTTGGTGGGGGGAGCTCCTCAGTCAGGATCCTGGAAGGGAGGAGAAGGGCCTGGTAGGATTTGTCCCCACGAACTCTTAAATGGTGAGAAAATCCACAGAAGGCAGTGAAGTATGACCACGTCCTCAGGCACGCTCCTCTTTCCTGTGACAATAAACAACACTGTCCTCGTTCCACACAGAACCGTCAACTACGCAGCTAGTGCTGGGACCCAGGCGCTTCCAGAGAGTTCTTCGTCCCTGCCCCATCTCACCTCTCTACTCACATGGAGACGCGTTCTAATTGTCACCATATCGTCACGGCAATCTCAAAAGAGAAAGTGAGCCAAAGGCAGCCAGGATCTTCTCTAAGCTGAAGACAAGTCGGAAAGCACAGGGACCAAGTGTGGGGTGGTGGCCGGATCTCAGGGTGTGGCCTCAGAAGACCTGGGTCCAGACTCGGCCCCACCCTGAAACTCCACCCCCCTTCATCTGGGAAACGGGGTCCCTGACGAAGCCCCGTGCTGTGGTTTGGATGTGAGGTGTCCCCCAAGAGGTCACGTGGGAGGCAAAGGCCTTTAGAGGAGAGGTGACTGGGTTGTGAGAGCCCTCGCCGCACAGTGCACTGATCCACTGCTGGGGATTAACTGGGGGGTACCTGCAGGCAGACGGGGGTGGCCACAGGAAGAGGGGGATGAGGGCCGTGCCTTTGGGTTTTTACTCTGTCCATGGTCAGCCGACTCCGTCTCTCTCTGCTTCCTGGTCATCATGCCTTGAACATCATCCCTCTGCCGAGCCCTTCCGCCATGATGTCCTGCCTCCCCTTGGGCACAGAACAATGGAGTCAGCCGTCTGAGGGCTGGGACCTCTGAAACCGTGAGACCCCAAATGAGCATGTCCTCCTCTAACTGTTCTTGTCAGGTCTTTTGGTCCCCGCGGTGAAACAGCTGAGTGAAACCACACGAAAGCACCTTAGACACTGCGCATGGACACACACATCTTACACGGCGGCACTCTGAGTTGTCACAGCACACCAGCCCTGAACTGACCCAGGGGTTCTCTATCCAGGGTGATTTTGTCCCTCAGGGGACGCTATCTGGAGTCGTGTTTCGTTATCAAAAGTTGAGAGAGGGGTTGCTGCTGACCTCTAGTGAGGAGAGACCAGGAATGCGGCTGACCCTCCTCCGATCCTCAGGATGGCCCCTTGTGACAGAGAATCACCCAGCCCCACCACTCAATAGCACCAAGGCCGAGAGGCACGGGTTCGGAATGAGCTGATGTGTTCCGACAGCTCAGGAACAGAGCTGACGTTCAACGGATATCTATTAAATAAATATCCAAACAAACCAAGAAGGAGTCAAGTTCAATCACGTGCCTAACGGGAGGTATCAATGTCAGAGTAAGTCAGCAAGCCGGGAAGACTGAGAAAAGAGCCACTTCCTTGCAACTCGAAGTAGCAAGTGTGGTCCACGGACCACCTGCTGCTGGAAGGCGGCACCCCAGACCCTAAAATACAGGATCAGCCCCTGTATTTTAACGAGATCCTGGGTGCTTCATAGGCACATTCGGGTTTGACAGGCACCATCCAAGAATCTACCCTGTTGAGTTGAAAATTTCCCAATCGTGGTGCTAGGTTCCCACCAATTTGTGCAGAAACCAAGGTCCCCTTGAGGTCAGCCCTGACACAACCTCCCTCTTGGCTATGAGACCTGTCAACCCACAGGTAGCCTCTCCCCCTGGACGCTCTCCATGTGGGTACCAGACTCCATGTCTCCCAGGCATGAGCAGGGCGTGCACTCTCTCTCTGTTCACCAAGCTGACTGTAATGAGAGGCGGCATATCATCAATACCCCCTACGCGGAAACTGCACGGAATGCCACAGCTGAAAGGTTCCTGGAAGAAGAAAAGAAAATCCTATTGCAACTTTCATTTGGAGTTTGATTGCTTCATTGCCTTTTACCCTCCGGGCTAAGGGGCAACCGAGAAAAGTAGAATCTGCAGGATGCTGGGCACTCGGGTCCCCGTCCATCTGGGATGCTGCCTGGACTGTGTCCTCCTGCATCAGGACAGGGAAAGGTGCTCTGCCTCAGCCCAATGCCACATGCCCACCAAGCGGGACCATCACATTCTTCCTTCAGAGAATAAAGGGACATCAGAATCCAGAGGTTACTGAGCACTGGCTAAGTACCAAGGCACCGCTCTGAGTGTGAAATATCAAATTCCTCATTTTCTAGATCAGGAAACAAAAGCACAAAGAAGTTCAGCCACTTTCCCAAGGACCTGTACCTAGAAAGTGAGCGTCGAGGCTGAGATTGGAGTCCAGAGGTCTGGCTTCCGAGTTGGTGCCCTCACCCCTTGTTCCATTCCGTTTCCACTTTATGAGAATCAATGAGATGGAACTTCAGCCCTGAAGAAATATCCACCCTGGTAAAAAGAGACAAACAACAGCTATGGCGTATCATCCACAGGCACGTGGAGCGAAGACGCACGGGTTTTCTCCACCTGGGACCGTCACATCCTCCCTTCTTCCCCATCCTTTGTCTAGTTTGGGCTCGATGGTTTGGAATCGAGAAACAGAACATGCCAGGCACCTTCTAGGTAGTCATTAGATACTGTTAAAAGAATAAATAGATAAATCCAGGAGTGGCACACATCTGTACTCCCAGTGGCTCAGGAGACTGAGACAGGAGGATCACGAGTTCAAAGCCAGCCTCAGCAAAAGCGAGGTGCTAAGCAACTCAGTGAGACCCTGTCTCTAAATAAAATACAAAACAGGGCTGGGGCTGGGGCTCAGTGGTCGAGTGTCCCTGAGTTCCATCCCTGGTACCTCCCTGCCAAAAGAGTAATAATAATAAAAAGTAGATAAAATATTTGACAAATGCTTGGACATGTTTCTGCAGTAAGACTCTTCTCAGGCTGCAGATGAAACAGCCTCAGTGTGAACATTTGCGTTTTTCTTTCCAGCCAGCGCCGTCCCAGAGCCCCACCTTATCTGTGGAATAGCTCCTGTCCCCAGCTCCACCTGGGTCGTTCCCACTGGTATACTGTGATGACCTCACACTTCAAGGCCCTGGCCTCAGCTGACCACCAAGGCTGAGCTCCTGATGCATGCCTGGCCGATGAGCACCTTTCTTTAGGAATTTTGGAATCAAGAGAAAGAAAACCACAGCCATCTCTCCAGGTAGATGAAGCTACGGGGGGGGGGGGGGGCCTGGGGAGTGAGATCGGCGGCCATTTTCCTCATTTTCATCCCAGGGAGGCAGCCCGTCTGCATCACCAGAACTGCATGAAGCTTTATGCTAATGCACAGCCAAGACCCAAAGATGAGAGAGGGAGAGGAATTATTCCTGACGCCGTTCAAGTCTCCGTTTCAAGACACTTACCCTCTCTTGAGCTGTCATCTCTCTCTCTTTTTTTTTTTTTTATTAAATGTCAGGAAGGGAGGTAATTAGACCCCAAAAGGCTACATCCCACCTGGAGGGGCTCAAATAGACAATAATAGCCAGGCAACAGGAAAGCTGTCCCCTGTCCTGGGTCCACCCATAGCCCTTAGCACCAAAGAGCTGCACCGTATAAGGAATCCGGTTCCTTCTGTGCCCGCATTCTCCCAATGGCTTTCTTCTTGGCCAGTGTGACGGGCGTTCATTGGTGATGGACGAGTAAGGTGCTTCTTACATTTCTCAGGGCACAAGGGCCTGCTGAGTTGACACACCGGTCTCCCGTGTTTGCGGGTGCCATGAGCCATCTCCCCAGGTCTGCTCACCTAGATGGTCTCGGCATTCAGATCCTGCTCCTGCAGGGCTGAAAGACCGTCCCCGGGGCTCTCCCCAAGCATCTGATTTATACACGGTGCTTCTGCGTGCCCGTCGCAAGCTAGGTCACAGGAACACAGAGGCTCAAAGGAGAGAGCCCTTCGGATCCCCTGGACCTATATTTTCTGCATCTTGCTCCGAGGATCCTCAAACACCATCAAGAAGGGTGGGGTGGTCCTTTACCGGGCTTCTGCCACCGTGGCAGCTCTCCCTGCTGTTTTATATCCTTGGGTTTTGCACAGAATATGTGCACCATTCCGACACCCTCTAGTTTATTTCTTCAAAAATTGAAAAAGGCAAATATGTCCCATAAAATTAATGTTCATGATCTCCTAATGGGTCCTGACCTCAAGTTTGAAGAACATGACCTTGGCAGGCCCGAAAAGCCCTTCTCAGCTGGAATTTGCATCAGATGAATTGATAAAGTCCAAGGTCACACATTGGTTCCCACAGATAGGAAGAGACACATTTAATTTGAGACCCACGTGGTTGGCTAGCATAATGTTCAAAAACAAAAAGCTTCATTTCCAAAAGCTGCAAATGGAGATTTGCACACTTTTGGGCTTGTGGGGGGCAGGGAAGTAAGACAGCAAGGTGGGCGACGCAGGATCTGTGTCCCCTTATAGCTGCAAATGGCTGGAGCTGAGTGGAGGCCTGAGCCGAATCCTTCTATTCCAGGCCTTTTCCGAAATAGAAATTCTGGTCTGGAAGCAATGCCAAGCCCACATGACTCACCCCGGGGTCCCCAAGTCCCTTCCCACCTCAAGCTTCCCACCCTAAACCCCATCTCACTCTCAATTCTGCAAACTGGGGCCTCCTTTTGATCAATGTCCTTTTGCTAAGATGCAGGTCAGTGTAATTCTCTGAAAGGTTAGGAGGAGAGAGGGCTCCAAGAGGGCTCGCTTATTATTTCAAAGGCCACCACCCGTTCTCTAGCATGCACAGAGTCATTTACAACTTGACTCCCGTCACACCTGCCGTGTCTGACCTGCCTCCCCGCCCACCATCTCTCCAGCCCCCAAATGGGAGTTGGTGGCCAAGAGCCGCCCCTCCTGAGCCAAGGTGGTCTCTAACCTAAGAGGAAAGCCACCGCAATGGGTCATTTCTGTACCCAGTCGCACTGTCCAAGTCATCGATACAGTGCACCTATTTGGGGGCGTGTGGGGGTGTGGACTGTATCCACGTGGCTGCAGAAGCCAGGTTAGAAACCCAGTACTGATGTTGTAAACTAGTGAGCTACAAGACAGAATCCTTTCCTCCTCTCCTTAACATGCGGCATATGGTCTAGGTGGGTGATTGCAGCTAAAGAAGCCTTTCAGGGGCCAATATTCCTCCGGGAAGATGGCCAGCCTCTGTCCACTCCCTCCAGCCAGCCAGAGGCTGAAGAACAGGCAGCACCAGCACTTCCTACAAGGGACTGGTACCCAGGAATGAAAACTTCATTTCCTGGTGAATCTGGAAAGCGTGGATTTAAATAAATTCAGACCCGGCTCTTTATTGCAGAGTCGGTCAGAGCTCTCAGTACAGTGAACGATGAATCGAGGTAGACACGACCTGCAACATTTCCCAAACTCACAGAACCAGGGAACTCCTGAACTTGGGAGTTCCGCCGCCCTCGTGTTCTTCCAGATCCACCACAGGACATTCTGATCTGAGTCGTTCTGTGGGATTAAGCATCGATGAGGTCGTGAAGCAAATAAGAACCACATGAAGATACCACTTCCCACCCCGAGGATGACCAGGACGACAAATCCATACGACAACGAGAGTTGGCAAGGACGCAGAGGAATGGGGACCCTCCCACCTGGCTGGTGAGACCGTGAAAACATGCAGCTGCTTTGGGAGAAGTCTAGAAGCTTCTTATGAAGATCCAGCTTACAGCATGACCCAGCAATTCCGACTCCTAGAAAGAAAATACCTCTCTGCATATAAACGTTAACAGCAGCTTTATTCAAAATAGACCCAAATGCCCATCCAGTGGTGAGTGGGTAAGTGCGATCTGTCTTTTCAATGTTGTTATCAACCAGGAACAAAGAGGAGTATGGAGCCGATACACATGAACCTCAAGCACATCCGGCTAAGGGGCCAAAGCCAGGCAGGAAAGACCACTTGTTGTGTGATCCCATTTGTAGGAGAAGCCCCAGATGGTAAACATAGAAAGGGAGTAGGTTGGTGGCCGCCAGGGGATGGGACAGGGACTATGTATAAATGGGCAGGAGAGATCTCACCGAAGGGATGCACTATTCTAAGACTAGATTGTGGTCATGGCTGCCGAACAGTAAATTTACAAAAAAATAAATAAAAATCATGACATTTCAAATGAGTGAATTTTACGGTATGTAAATTATACATCGATAAAGTTGTTTTTTAAAAAAATGCTATTGCCGATGAATGAAATAAAATTTTATCAACCTAAAAAAAAAAAAAAGTTCCCTTCCAATTCTATGCTCAGCCCCGTGCTTGCTGCGGATGGTAAGGAAGGTTTCAGGCACAAAGTTCTGCTTCCCATTTGGGAGCGTTGAGCAAACTTTGAATTCAAGCACCTACCTTTTGAGTGGTGCTCAGAAGCCTGGATGGAATTAGTTGATGGGAGAGAGTGTCCCATGCACAGGTATCTGCACACTGGAAGTCCCCTGAGCTCTGTTTGCACCCCGGACAGAACAAGACCCAGCCTGTGGGGCGTATTCAAATGGAGTCATTTATTAGAATTCCAGGACCCACGGGTAGACGTGCTCGGGGAGGGAGGCTGGACTCTTTGATCTGCCTGGTTCCACTCTGACTTCTGTCTAATTAGCAAAGCTTTTGAGGCGGCGTGATAAGCATGCAGGGCACCGCACACGTCTGGCCACTGACTAATTAATTAATTTTTGACTTTGAGCAGTGACACTTAATTTGAAAACTTTCTACCATCCACGGATGAACATGGAAAAAAGTAGGGCAAGAGAGTTTTAAATATGCTCAAGGTGCTATTCCAACCCCGCCGATTTCCGAGAGGGCCCAGCGGGTCAGGGAGTCACATAAAGCCATGGACGGTGGCTGGGGAGGGCCAGGTCAGCTCCAGGTCCAGTGTAGGCTGGGCTCAGCCACCTGGCCTCTCTCTTCCCGTCCTCATTGGATCTGAAAACCAATGGTCTCTCCTCAGCAGCCTTGTTTATTGAGCACTGACTGTATACATGGTCCACACAGAAAAAAAAAAAAAGTCTGTGAGGGGGTGAGACCCCAAAGGATTCACAGCCAGGAAAACAGGAGCAGGGACCAAGTGTCCAGAAGATTATTAGATGGCCAATGTCCATACCTGGGGTCTGCAGGTGACACCCCACAGGCCAAACCAGCCCACACCAGGGCACACAGATCCAGCTCTAGGTGGGCTTTATTTCATTGTTGGTACCAGGGATTGAACCCGGGGTGCTCTTCCCCTGAGCCACATCCCCAACCCTTTTTATTCTTCATTTAGAGACAGGGTCTCACTAAGTTGCTGAGGCTGGCCTTGAACTTGCTATCCTCTCACCTCAGCCTCCAGAGTAGCTGGGAAGACAGGCATGCGCCACCGCACCTGGCTCCCAGGTGGGCTGTAACGTGGTCATGTGTTAGAGGAGGAAACTGAGGCTTAGAAAGCTGACCACTTACCCATCAAGTTCCAGAACTGGTGTGTGGAGCCAGACTTTCCTGCGACCTCATACCATGTTTCCTATGATGTCAACATCATTTGACAAGAGGCTCCCAGGGCATCTCCTTTGTAAAGGGTCGGGGGGCCTTGGGGACAGTTTTGAGAGTGACATATTTGATCAAGTCTGTTTAGTCATCTCTAAGCTGCAAGAGCAGCCCCCCTCATGAATGCCCCCTCTGAGCAGGTCCGAATACCAGGCCACCAAATTTAACAGACTTTTACCAAAGCATTGGGGGCTTCAAAATTTTTCCGAGAGAAGGTCACTGCAGCCCTGAACTCCAGATCTCCCCAGTTCCAGATGTGAAAAGCTCCCATTCCCCTATAAAAGGCCTTCTCGTTTTCCATCCAATATCTCCCCTCAGAAAATAAAAACCCAACCCACCCACACGACAGCCTCCCCCCTTCAAGGTCCAGACCAGCGTAGCTCTAAGAGCCTGCATTGCTCATGACCCCGGGGAGGGCCATGCCACACCAAGGCTGGTCTGACGGGCACAGAGTCCTGTCTCCAGCCTCAGGGGAAGAGGCCCAGCCTGGCCCAATTTCCCTCCTGGCAAGATTCTCCCCCTCTGACCACCTGCAACATAGGAAAAGGAACGCGGTTTCTCACAAGCAACTATATTTCAAGTCTTTTTCGGCCAAAATCCATTTTTGGAAAACATGTTCCCTCCATCTCCACACAGGCCAGTCTATAGAACACGATCTCAGTTTTCATCACTAAATGGAACTCCGCATTTCAGGCCACCACTCCTGCATGTGCGTTAGCATTAACCAAGGCCACCAGGAGCTCACCGGGCGTCCCGTGAGCAAATTAGAAAATCGCAGCTCATCCCCAGCAGATATTCCACTTGCCTGCACAGTGGCTTTGTGGGAATTAGAACGAAGCACCCCCTCTCAGCATGCGTAAGCCCCACATCAGGATCCAAAGTGGGGCAGAGAGAGGGCTTTGGAGTAATATCACTCTTGTGCAGTGAGCAACCTGCCCAGCTGCCTAGGACTGTACCTGGCTTTTCCAGCGAATACTCACAACTGTTTAACTAAAGGACACGTTCTGATGACACTCTCATACAAAGTTCTGGCCTGCAAAAAAGCGAAACTGAGAGCCACCATTATCAAAAACAAAGGGGGGGGGGGGTGGAAATCACTGGAATTTTCAACAGAATAATTTAAAAATCTTGCTCTGAATTCACAACTCAGCCAGCTTCCCGCCGTGGGATTGGAGACATGTCACCTGCCTTGTCTCTGGTTTTCATTTGTAAATCAGAAGCATCCACACTGGCACTCCCAAGATCTCAAAGGGGTCCAACAAAACCTCTGCTTAGAAAACAGAGTAGCCGGTCAACATCAAATGCTAGGTGGGTATTAAGCCATAACCACATCAAAGGACAGACGGGTGGGTGGTATCCTCCACGCTTTCAAGGGAAGCCACCGCTCTGTCCTGGCTGTTCGTGGCCACAGTATTCTTCAAGGGAAAAAAAAAAAAAATCTGAGAAGGGCCATTAGTTGTCTCTGTTTTTCCAAAAAGGTCATTCAAGCAATAAAGGGTTTCTAATGTGGAAGCTAATTAGTCCTCAAAGCCTTTTTGACTATCTATTAGAGTAAGGCGCAAACCCTCTCTCCCTCAACTGCATCCCCTTGAACTGTACGTAGGGCTCGACTTTCACAGAATGGCAATGTGCCGCTCTCAGAGTGGGTCACACAAGCAAAGGAGTCTTCAAGAAAAAAAAATTTTTTTCAAGTCACCACCCTGCCTGGTGATAAGGCACCTGCTAGATGAGTTGGGGACTTTTAATTTCTCGAGGGAAAAAATAAATAAATAAAAAACACCCTCTATGATCCAGGCTTCCGTGTGTGGCTTATCGGGGTCGCTTTAAAGACTTCCGCAGAACACCCCCGTCGCAGCCGGGCTGTCTACACCCGCGCCTTTCACCCCTGGAATGTGCCATCGGATATCAGGGACAGCGCTGGGCGTGAAAACCAAATGCAAAGCTCATTTTTCTTTGTCCGAGGCTCCCCATGGTAGGAGGAGATGTTAGACATCCTGCAAGGGGTTTGCCTTTGCAACCCACCCAAGCAGAGATGTGCACCGCTCTCTGGGAAGGCGAGTTATTGACAAGATGCATGTTTTGAAAGCAGCCTTCTCTGCATGCAACGGGAGGGCAGTCGGGGGCAGGGAGACGCCTCCTCGAGCAGTTTAAGGAATGATCAATGCCTGTGTCAAAGGCGGCGATAAGACACGCTGTGCTTATCAAAAACCGAAGGTCTGATGACGGGGTTCACATGTGGCAGGAAGATAAGGAGAGCCGGGCTCTTCTCTGCCTCTCTCCTCTCCCCGAAGATCCTGTTTTAATTTCCCACCCTGCATGGGACGCGCTGGGTCCCGGTGGAGGCCACCGAGCCGCGCTCAATGCCTTTTCCAATCTCACTGTAAATGTTTCCGGGAGACGATAAGCAGACGCTGGACCTCGGTGCTATTTGGGGGAAAGAATGCACAAGTCTGTGTCGGAGACCTGAAAGGAGGCGGAAGGTTCTGGAAAACCCTCTGAGCACCTGAGAAAGGAGTGGTGAGGGCGCTGAGCTGCAGGTTGAGAAGGCAGGCAGTGCTTTGAGAGTTTGCATGAGTAAACGTCACCTCCTGGGAACGGAGGCTCCTCTTCTACAGAGTAGGGGGAGGTGGACTGGGCCATCACCACGCATCTGTCCATCTACAGCAACCCCTGCCCCGCTCCTCTTGGCTGATAATGCTACAGTTACCTGGGTTGCATTATTCCAGTTGTGCAATGTCTCAGCTTGGGCTGCTGTAGCGGCTGCTGGAAACAACACGGTTTTTCGTTTGTTTGTTTTTCTCACATTTCTAGAGACTGGAATCCAAGATCAGGGGGCCATCAGATTTCATTCCTGGTGAGGACACTTTATGGCTTGTAGACAGCCACCAGTCACTGTGTCACCACAGGACAAAGAGGCAGAAACCTGGCTCTCTTGTCCTTACAAGGGCGCTAATCCTGTCACGGGGGCTCCATCCTGCCTCTTAATGACATCACGCTGGGGGGTAGGCTTCCAGATATGAATTCGGAGGGTCCACAACCCACTACCAAAGCTCCCTGCAAGATCTTCCTGCAAGATCAAGGAGTTTCCAGAATCTGCCCAGGAGAGCCGAAGGCCATTGGTGGCTCCTGACCTCTCCTGCCTCCAGCTTGGCCATTGTCCCCACTGCTGCTCCTCAGGCAAAGAGCCACTGTCCCTTTGCTTACCCCAAGCCACGAGGGTGCTCCCAAGGCTGCCATCCTAGCTTGAGTCTGCTCCGCTTTTCCTCGACGACAATCAAAGCCACCTTCTGTTCCCTTTGTCCAAACCCGAGATCAAACCTATCCATGTGAAAAAAGGGATTTCTGCTTCCTTACTCCGCTCCTGGGCTTTCTGTCCTATTTCACGGAAAGTGGTGGCTTGGCCTTGAGAAGGATCCTAAGGCCACGTTGGGGCTGAGACCAGAAGAGAACTGTGATCGATTAGTGATGTCTGCCACGGGTGCTGCGTGGGAGAGCACGGCAGACACCCAGAGCTGGCCTCCTTGAGGCCGAGCCTCCACCACGGCCCCCACACACCGCTTGTGCCCTGGGGTGAACCAGGGTGCTTACTTATTTATTGTGGCTACTGATATTTTATGACTATTCTTACAGTGACTCCAAATCCTATATCTACTAAGCTTTACCCTATACATGCATACCAATGGCAAAGTTTAACTTACGAATTAGGTACAGTAAGAGGTTAATAATAACTATAATAAATTTAAAAAAAACAATTAGAACAATATCATGCAATAATCATCATTTAAAACGTATGGACTGCTTATTTCTGGAATTTTCCATTTAACACTTTGGACTATGGTAACAAACCTCCAAAAGCAAAGCCGACTGTGCATAATGTAGTATGGTTGGGTTCGACACCTAATGCCACCAAAGTGAGGCACAGCACATAGTTCCTGACGACAGCCCTCAGGCCATCCTTCCATCTCTAGGTGGCATCCTCCTCCACACTGCGTCTGTATGGCCCTTTCCCCAGCGTGGACCCATCTCCCCCACCAAACACCCCCTATCTCTATGCATTTCCTTGTTAGTTTCGACACAGTGAGATCATGCAATGTCTCCTCTGTGCCTGGCCGAGTTCACTTAGCAGAATACCCCCAGGTGGTTTAAAGGGCACGTCCCCGGCCCTGCACCAGATACTCTGGCTTATTAGGCCTACAGTGGGCGTGGCATCTCGCTGTAGGGATGACCCTAGGAGATTCTGGGGCCCAGAACCGTGCTGCAAAGATCTGGGAGGAAACTGGCTCCATCCCACCTTGAGCAGCCTGAGGTTCTAAGTGGGCCTCAGGAGTGTGCGCCCAGGTACCGCTGGCCTCGCGGCTGCAGCGAACAAAAACCCGACTGCCCACTGCCAGCGTTTGCCTGTCCGGCAGAAGGGCTTTCTGAAGTCACAGGGCCCTGCTCCTCCCCCTCACAAGGCAGACCACAGGTCCATGAACTTCTGGGCCCCAGAAGCAGCCCCCAACTAATGAAGTCCCTCGAGCACACAGCAGATCTCTCCAGAGCTTCCCAGGGGGTCACCATCCAATTGCCCACTGCAGTGCCCTGCTCGGCGATGGCCTTTGATGGACACCTGCCCCCTTCTATCCCCCCCAAGCACGCCCAGGGCTTAACTTCCAAACATGCCATGTGCCTGCCACTCTTGTCTGGGCACCTACTTCTGGGGAAATCCCGCCTTAGGGCAGTGTGTCAGGAATTAACTTAAACTTTATGGAAGAGGGGATGAAAAGGGGTAAAGAATCCTTCCCTTAAATTCCCTTCCCTCAAGACAAGCAGTTCTAGTTCTTTTCCCCATTTTTACTCCCCGTCCCATTCAGAGCGTGGATGATTCCGGGTATCGGTGGAGCAGTTTCAGCTTTTCGACGTGCTGACCCACCTGGGCGTCTTTCTGATTGACCAGAAAGCGCAGGACAGGAGGGCAAGAGCATGGCCCTTCAGTACACGCCACCGGCCCTTTGAGCACAAGTACAGAGAAGTGAGGCCGATTGTACAAGGTCACACAGCAGTTGGGTCCCCGGCTCCCACCAGCCACCCTGCCTCTCCAGG
This sequence comes from Marmota flaviventris, assembly GCF_047511675.1. Lineage (NCBI taxonomy): Eukaryota > Metazoa > Chordata > Mammalia > Rodentia > Sciuridae > Marmota > Marmota flaviventris. The sequence continues at coordinate 11,959,271 of NC_092516.1, read as the reverse complement.
TGGCACCAGAGTCCCAGGGTCAGGGACATGGCCGTTCGCACACTGTCCTTCGTGGGGAAGACAAAAGGAGCCAGAACTGCGCTGAGCCCTAGCCAACACCAGAGTCAATTCCTGATCTCCGATTCGTGGAATCCCCGCCTTATGAGGGCCAGACGGGGGTCCAGGGGCTTCTTAGAGACAGTCATGCAAAGGGCGGGCGGGCGGTGCCTCCACAGTACAAAGGCCACCACATAGATCAGTGCACCCGAAGAGAGATGGCTTGTTTTCAAAGGGAAGGAGGGAAAGAGAAAAGCCCAGAATCAGTGGTTTTCAAACGTGGGCAGGCATCTGAATGACCTGGAGGACCTGTTAAAACCCAGTTTCTTGTGGGGCCCCGCCTCCGAGTTTCTGATTGGGTGGAGGCTGATGATCTGCATTTTAAGAAGAGAGACTACTACCTTGAGGCCTCTTTTGAATTTATCTTGCTTACAGGTGACCCCAAATGACAGACAAAATGTAGATTCCGACTTAGGAGGTCCAGGCTTTCTTTCCAAAAAGCCCCAAGGGACGATGGGGCCATCAGTCTGGGGACCATTACAAACCAAGCGTCTCTCTAGGGGATGCTCAGCTGCTCCCTGCTACCAGAGCCACCAGCCGGGTGATCGGATACCAGGGTGAAAACTCTCTTAGTCTGTTCAGGTGGCTGTAACCAATGACACCAGGCCAGGTGGCTCAAAACACAAAAGGAATGTCCTTCTTACTGTCCTGGAGACTGAGAAGTCAAGTTCAAGACTCTGGAAGGTTCAGGGTCCACTGAAGACCCTCCTCTTGGCTGGCTGATGACCTCCTTCTTGCTGTGTCCTCACACAGTGAGGGAGGAGCAAGCGAACTCCCCCAGGTCTCTTTCAAAAGGCACGATTCATCAGGGGTCCCAGTTCCTGAGACCCCCACCTCCTGACACCCCCACGCTGGGGATTAGCCTTGAACATGTGAATTTCTGAGAGAGAGAAACTCAGTCTGTAGCAAAGACTGACCCAGGAGGACACCGGCCACGAACCCAGGAATCTGAAATCAACAAGCTCCAGAGACGTGAGCTCACGTCCCCAGCCTGACTGATCCTGAGAGTCACCTCCGGCAAAAGGCAAAATGTAGATTCCTAAGCGTCAGGCCAGGTTCACTGAACCAGAATATTCCAAAAAGAAGTCTGGGGAAGTGTCGGATGTGGAAATCTCCAGCTGAATCTCATGAAGAGGAAAGCCAGGGAGCCCCCTGAGTATTGGTGCCCACCTTCTGGGCACCACGACCCTCCCTCCACAGCACCTCCCTCTAATACAGAAGTCAACACACAGGGGCACATGGATGGGTCTCTAGGACGTGGTGACTGAGTGACGGGAAAGTGTCCCATTGAGAATGATGGATACTGGGGATAGAATCAATGAGCCCATTTGCCGTATACACCTCATAGGGTATAAAGGCGGGTCAGTGGGTCACTGTTCCAGGGCCCAGCCCTGTCCCTCTCCAGCCGGGCCATCTCAAGAGCTGGAACCCAGCCCTGGTTCTCTTGAACCTGCCCCAACGATGAGACTGAGGGTCTTGAAGGCAGGAAGTTAAAGGGAGCCAGCAGCCCTGCCTGGCTTAGTGGGGCCCAGACAGCCCCCTGGAGACCAGTGGCTCTTCCAACTGAGTCAGAGGAGAGCCAGGGACACCTGCTGACATCCCTGAGGACAAGATCTCCCTCCCAGCCCCCACCAGACCAAAAGAGAAAGGAAAGAGAGTAGTGGGGGAGACCGTAAGGGGAAATTGTGCCTCCTCACCGGATGGCACTTGGGATAATGCAGGATTCAGAACAAACGCTGAACGACTTGCCAACTGCGTCTTCCCGGGACTTTTCTCCTGGCTCCTCTGTTTGTTGGCTCTAATTGAGAGCCGTGTGTGCCTCCTGGGTTCACGTGACATGCCACATTCACTTGCTCCAAATGACTTGGGTGGCGGGATGTGACTTCTGTCAGCTGCAGAGTGCATTTTATGTCTCCGGAACTACAGAGCAATCTCTTTCTAACTACCATCGCGTGCAGAAATGGCTTCGGCGCTCAGGTACGGAGGCAGCTCCGGAGTAACAGGAGGGTCGTGCCTGGGTCAAAGACGCAGGGACCGTGAAGCAGATGGCCCCCGCGTTGCCACCCAGGAAACCGGCTCTGGGGAGCCGGAACACAGCACCCAGGGGAAAAGCAGATTAAAAGACTCAGACTGTGGCCAGAGAAGGAGGATTGTGCACGCGAGCATCCCGTGGAGCAGAAGGAGCATCACCTGCTGCAGCGTCCAGATCAAAAACTCAGCAAGCCTTGTCCTCCTTGATTGTCCTGCTGTGAGCCCCCCCACCCAGCAGTCTGAACACACTCAACACGTCTGCCTTTGACACCCTCACCTTGGGAAGTTCAAAATAGTCCAGGCCGGGCATGGTGCTACAAGTCTGTAATCCCAGACGTGCATGATGGGTGCACTCAATGCCCCTGAACTGTGTGCTCTAAGATGGTGACGATGGTGAGCTCCGGGTTATGTGGGCTTCCACACACGTTTTTAAATTGGAAAAAAAAAAAAAGCACATTAAAAGGACAGAAATGCGACAATAATAATAATAGAATAAAAAACTAAACACGAGGCCTGTGAACCACAGTTTGCAGACCCCCGTGAAGAACGTGGGTTATTTGTACAACAGATTCGCACACGACGCCCACTCACACCAGCTCCCCGGGGATGACAAGTACGTCACACTGTTATTTTAGAAATACCTCTCGGTGATTCGTTATTCCCTCAGAAGTCGCTTCTTTCTTCAGGGGGCCCCTTGGATTACAAAGGCTAACCCAGAGGAGCTTACTGCCCTCAGGAGGGACAGGGCCCCATGGAAAGGAGGGAAGGGACTCCTGGAGTCCACCTCCACACGTCTTGTGAGACTCATCCTCTACTCCCATCACACAAACGACTCCCCCTCCCCCAAGCCCCTGGAAGCCACCACCCCTGTCCCTTCTGTCTCTGAACTTGACGAGTCTAAATACCCAGATACATGTCTTTCCTGGCTTATTTCACTCTATGCAACGATGATCAGCCCTGTTACAGGATACACCACAGCGTCCATCTTTTTCTGCAGGTGGAATAATCACCCATCCCCTGCGCATAGCACACCTTGCTTGTCCATTCATCCGCCCACGGACACCTGGTGGCTTCTGCGTTTCAGCTACTCTGCCGGACACCGCTCCACGACTACCCCTTCCAGACCCTGTTGCGTTCGGATCATCCCTGTTCTGCGTGGCCGGGGAGCCAGAAACCAGGCTTACATTTTTCAGTGTCTGGGAGAAGAAAAGCAAAAGGAGAAGAATCTTTTGCAGCACGTGGGGAAATTCTGGAATTCAACTGTCAAGAGGCATAAATAATGTTTCCTTGGAACCTAACAAAGCCCACGCCTTTTCGTTTTTTGTCTCTGGTTGCTTCTTCCCTGTGACGGGGACAGACCATCCAGATCACAAAGCCTTTGAAGACCTGTCCTTTTAAAATCTGCCCACCCCTTGTCTACCCTGGCCAGCATTGTGTTCTACATGTCAGACCTGTGTTGGAGATCACTGCACGTCGCGCCCTTGGATCTACTCTGTTCTTTCCAAAGGTTGTTTCCAGAATTTAGCGATGATAAGCAACAGCATAATGAATATTCCTAGGCATCTAACTTTCTCATAGATCGCCACGCCCCTTGGCATCTGTCCATCTGTATACACACACACACACACACACACACACGCTCCCATGGCGAGGAGCCCTGGGAGACGGTGACCTTGTCTATTTATCTTCATGGCCCCAGAGCAGAACAAAATGAAAACCTCAACTGAATCCTTTCAATGAGTACCTCTGGTTCTAAACGGGACATTAAAGCTGATTTAGAAGTCCCCGCAAAAGTCGAACAAGGTCCAGACAAAGAGATTTGAACTTCAGGAAGTCCCGTGTCCTTTAATGTCGAAAATCTCTTCCAACCTTTATACGTTTAGCTGTCCGGCCCCCCTCCCTCTTTCCCAGCAATCTGAGCTGTGTTGAGCAGCCATCCCAAGATAGTATATTCCTCTGTGACAAGATTTAATTAAACTTCCAGCAAAATAATTAGCAGGGCTATCTTAAAAGACGATTTTAAAATACCAGAGTGATACCAAGGAGCAAATAGAGTTAACACTGTCATCGGAGATCAAAGCCATCAGAAGACGTGACTGAAAATCTAACCTCGAGCCGCTGTCTTAATGAAGAAGTACACACTGGAGCAGTTGTGATGTCCTCCCTCCAGGGTCCCATCGACAAATTCATTTGACATGGAAAATTTCCCAGAGGAAGCTTAAAAATGGTAAATTTCCATTAATTACAGAGCCAAGAAGGTCCTCTTCGTAATTTATTATCCATTTGGAAACTTGGGGGGAACTCGAAGCTGCCTCTCATCACACAGATAGTCCTGGGCTTGCCGAGGCTGATGCCGTCAGCCCGTAGCTACTGGCCCCCGCGGGGGCTGATACGGAGCCAAACACTTGGGTCCAGCCACGTCCACTGTGGGGGCGGCTGTGGATATCCTGGAGGCTGAGGGCCAACAAGCCCAACTGTGACTGTGGGACTCTTGGGAAGAAGGGGCCAAAGTTGAAGGGGGTCAAAGTCAGAAGCTTCGGTTTGACCCTCTGCTCCCCCAGTTGGCCACTCCGTGGTCAGCACGTGGTCCTTGGTCCTCTTGGAGCCTCACGATTCACCTGTATGATGGGGGGCCAGATTCTCTGCCTCACCTCTTGTGCCCGGTTATGCTCTCGGCCTGGTGATGGGGGCTGTGATTCCATTCTTGAGTCTGTAGTTGAATTGTGCTTTATTCATTTTTTCCTGTGCTGAGAATATATTTATAAAAGTCTGTTTACTCTTTGGGGATGCAGGTCCAACTACTTTCCAAGTAGCGGTGACCAAGGATCGCTCTCTGGAAATTTCTTATGGACTTAGAAAAATCCCGATTGCTATCATCCCACGTAAGAGATGTTAATATCTACTATTTAAGCACTTAGGTGTTGAGCACGCCGCTAAGTAACCTTTGGAGCCTGTGTTATTATCATCCCTATTTCGTGAATGAGGATGTATTTTTCTGGGTCCACGATTTTTTTTAACCTCTCTGCCTCATGCCCAGGACGCGTCTGGGCTCCCACCTAAGTCTGTCACCCACCTCCCCGACATCAGCCGACCACTAATCAGACACCTACAGACCCTGCTCCCAGATCCTCATCCTCCATATTGGAGGGACACACACCTCAACCGGCAGGACAGTCAAACAGGCAGGCTCACACTTGCCTATAGTCGCACAGTGACCATACCACACGTGGCGGGTGCCATAGAGGCTGGGATTCCAAGCTCTTGGTGGAACTCCATCACCTAGGGGGGGGGACCTTAGCCCACCTACTCCAAGACCCAGCTTCTCCTTGGGAATATGACCTCCCTTCACTGGGCTGTTGTAAGGAATAAATGAATGAGAGGCCCGGGGACCCTAGGACACAGGCTGGGACCTCCTCTGGCACCGCCAGCCCAGCCAGCCGGCCAGCCAGGCAGCCCCCACTGCTACTGTTATTTCCCAGCATGCAAAGCTCTGTCTGGTGAGCTCCTTCTCCTGAGGCCTGTGAGCACAAGCTGAACCAAATTAACCTCAGGAAGCCTATTACCTTTAAATCTTGGTGGCAAGCGTGCAATCTCATCCTCTCCATCCCCGTTAATATTCTGCTGATTATTTTTTTTTTCTTAAATAGGGTCAGATTGTCTGCCACACAACAACAAGTTCAGTGGGAAAAGCAGACGGGCGGGGAAATCGGTTCCAGCCACGGACGATGCCTCTTGTGCCTCCAGCAGCCTCTGCGGCCGGCCCGCCGCTGACCCTTCTCACCTCCCATCCGCCCTCGGGCTCCCTTTAATTTTCCTAGGAGCAGTGCGCTGGGTCGATCCACCACCTCCTGTGACCTTGCCAACAAAACCAGCCCCCAGCGCGGGATCCCAAGTTCAGGGAGTTTCCAATGCAATTTAGACTCAGCGCTCCCGTCCAAGCTGTGGTCAGCCCCTCGGCCTTCGCCTAAGTGATCTGCATATGCAGAACAATATTCTCCAAAGCTCTGGCCCATTGAGGGGTGATTTGCATTCAGGGAGGCAAGGCTAATACTCCAGTCTTCGAAATTATTGAAACACATCCAGGCGGTACTCTAATAAATTATCTTAACCCAATTACTAAAAACATTGCAAAACATTACCGTGCCCCCAAGACCATCCTGCCCAGGAATCCTTACTGGCAGGGTAATTAAAGGCAGGCTTGCTATGGCTTCTGCTCAAATATTCGGGGTGTTTTGTGCCATCAGAGTTGGCACTCCTGGGCAGTGACAGGAGAGAGATCTGCCTGTTATTTGCATTGTCCACCCTGCCTTCATGACTCCTTACTTAGGGGATCACCCCCAACTGGAGTCCCCTGTATGCACCTACAGATTCTTTTCTACTCCAGTTCTTCTTGCTGAAGTACTTACATAGGCCCTGTCTGCTTCCCTCCATCCCTTCCTTCTCTATTTAAAGCAAAAGACGGGTGCTTCTGATAGTCCAGAAACTTCTGCATTATTAATACATTGTACAGAAACATAGCAGGCCATGGTATCTCCAGCCCAAGGATAAGAAAATTAATGATTCCACAAACCACACAAACCTATAAAGTTCACATAGGTGGATAAGTGTCACAGCCAGGATAGAAGTCGGGTCTGGTGGTTCCCAGTTCCCTCTTGAATCGTATCTCTCAACTGCCTATATGTGTCAGGCACTGTAGCAGGTCCTGAGGATAAGTTCATAAGCAAAGTCAGGAAGACGCTCCCTGCCCATGGATCTTGTATCTGCTCCTCGGTGTATGAGTCAGGGTTCATCCATTTGCCGATATAACAAGCAAACCTGTCAGTTCAATGCAACAGAACCAACATCTCTTTCTCCTTTGTGCCACCCGTCAACGGGCATTGACTGGGACCACAGCAAGTCACATGTGCACGGCTAACTTTAGAGCCCATGGGGAAATACAAAGCTACTGGGGGACTGGAAGCAGAATGTTGGAAATGTCTGGTGGCGAGCGCAACCTCAGCGCCCGCCAGAGGGGAGCGAGCTGCTTTCAGAACAGCGGATGGGAGCTCTGCCGTGACTCCACAGTCCAGTCACAGTCCTGGCCCTCGTCCCCGGTGCTCCACTTACAAACCCAGCATGCATCGCCAAGTGCCATCTCTATCAGACCCCGGGGATCCCGGGCATCCAACCCTGCTCTGATCCCAGGAAGCAGTGACTCTCACTCCTTCATAATTAGGCTTGTCCCCACGCCCCTGGTGTGCGCCAGGCAGCTGGAGTCCTGAGCCAAGATCTAAGGGTGAGCTGGGCCAGGAAACCCACTGGCTACATGTACCATTAGCCTGGAGCCAGGGCCTGGAAGTGGCTGGGGCGGCTCTGCCTGTTGGATTAACTCTTTAGAATCAAGGGAAGGTCTGGGTTCCCTCAGCAGCACAGGGTGTGGTTGTCACCACCTCATTAATGACATGGTTTGCCACTTGTTCCCCTCTCTCAGACCCTAGGCTAAGCCGTATTATCTAATTTAATCTTCACACTGATGGCAACAGCAGCATGTCAATGGGCCCATCTTACAGATGAGGTCAGGAGGGGAAGGATCCAGCACAGCTCCTGAGCAAGGCTAAGTCCTTGTGACACCTGAACACTAGGGCAGCCAGGGTGCCATCAGAAGACCCACAGCAAAACCCTGATTCCCTGACCTGACAGCTAAGGAGGCCAAAGTCATGGCGAACTGAGGACAGAGATAAGCCAAGTGTTCCAGAGTCCAAGGCAAAAGTGACTGAACTCAACTCAAATCCAAATCCACCCGCGCTGAATGTGAGAAAAGAAACTGATTTTCAGGTACCTACTATGTGCCAGAACGTCAAACAAGTCCACACTATCTGAGTCCCCATATTGCACATGGCCTAAATTCAAGACATCATCTCCTTTAACCTTTCCAGTATGGCCACAAGTTGATTATTTTCTGAATAAGAACTCTTGAGTCTCAGAGAGGTTGAGTAAGTTGCCCAAGGCCACACAGCTTGTAGAGAGGCCCTGTGAATTCTGGACCTCCTGGCTCCGGATTTCCTATTCCTCCATTATGGTGTTTGCAGGAGAGTCTCAGAGAAAGGCCAAGCAAGCCACCAGAGAGAGAGAGAGAGAGAGAGAGAGAGAGAGAGACAGAGAGAGATGATTGTCTCAGAAATAGTACAGCATCAACCGATAAGTGGATTTGACTCCTCCTCTAAGCTAAAGGGAGAAGAGGAGGAAGGAGGAGAGAGAAGGAAGCCAGAGGCGGCCACCCTCACTGCCCTGCCCCAGTCAGGAAGCGCTCAGTGAGGACGAGGTCCGAGTACCGCGCATGCAGGGCCCCACAGAATCTCCACAGAGAGCCCCCCGGGCAGGAGCTGCTGTTGTCCCCACTCTGCGGACCAGAGAGTGATGCTCGGGAAGGCCCAGGAGCCGGCTGGCCGGTGCAAGAGCCTGGACTCAACCCCACCTGAGGGCAGAGTCCCTTCCCTCCACGACCCAGCTTCCTGCCAGAAGTAAAGAAGGAGGGGTGGGCTCGGTCTCTTTCCGAAGGGGGCCCCTGGTCCCCTGTGCCTGGCCACCTGGCCACCTGCCCTGGCCATCCACCCGCGTTCTCTTCCTGGGGGTGCGGCCCTCCCCAGATGCCTCCTGGCCACGTGCCCACCTCCAGGGCACTGATCCTCTCTCTCTGCAGTCGCCTGCTCCTGGCCCCGCCCCCATGGCTCGGCCCCGCCCACGGCCCCTCCCCTCCCCAGGACACGCCCCCAACCTCACCTGCCCCAGGACCTTGTTCTCACCTGGGCCCCTGGAGGGGCAGACCTGCTCGCGTGTCTGCTGCTGGACACACACTTCTGACCTCTGCTTCTCAGCCTTGGATGTGGGAGAACCAGGGGAGGTGACCTGAGGGACCTGGGGATCCGGGCGTCTGGAGAAGGCGGCCAACTTGGCCAGGCTGGCAGCCCACGGCCGCCCCCGCGTCCACCTGCCCTGGGCCCTGTGCGCTTCGGGTAATTAAGAACAGATGGCCCTCGCCTCGCCAAGCCTCATTAACTCCCTAATGCTGCTCTTCTGGAGGCTGGATGGTCAGCCCGAAAAGCCAGCTCTGGAGGTCATCTGATTAAGTGGTGCCGGGCGCAGAGGGCTGCCCACGCCCCCTCTCCGGCCAGCAGCTGCCCCTGTGGCTTCCTCAGGACTGGCGCGGTGGCCAGATGGGCTGGACACGGGGCCGGGGCGTGCCTGACGGGGGATGTCGGAGTGAAATGGCTCAGGAGGCGGCACACCGCCCTGTGTCCTGCTCGGCCACTTCATGTGGGTCTCCGTTGTCACCTGCCCAGTGGCAATCGTAACAAGTGACATTCTGCTTTTCTAACAGCAGTCGTCCTCCCTTGAATGATGATGATTCCAGCAGTAACTAGGACGCTGCTCCCAACCTTCACGCGCGTTGCTCTATTAGTCTTTGTAACTGCTCTTGGAGATAGGACTGTCCACCGTCCCCATTTTACAGATGAGAAAAACTGAGCCTCGCAGGAATTAAGTCCCGGGCCAAGTTCACTTATCTGGCAAGCGTCCGAGAAGAAAGTGGACCCACCGCCGTCTTAGTCCACTCAAAAATGCTGCCCACCGGGTCGCTTAGACAGAGCAGCAACGGACTGCTCACGGTTCTGAGGCTGGAAAGAGATGAGTCTCAAGGCACCAGTGGCCTCCGCATCTGGCCAGGGTCCCTCTCTATTGCTGGGGCCTCTTTGATGAAATCATAAACCCTGAGGCCTCCACCCTCCTGACCTAACCTCTCCCCCAAGGCCTCACCTCTCACCGGGATTGCACTGAAGGGGAGGCCTCAGTGTAAGGAATTGTGGGGGACCCAGTGGTCCATAGCAACCGCCATCCTGTAATGCCTCATGCCACCTACCCCACAGAGATGTCAGATCTCAGGGGAAAAGAAGAAAACTGCTAGCCTCCCTGGTCCTGTCCTGGGTGTACCAAGGCCTCTTTGGCTTCCTAAAAACAAAACTAACTAAAAACAGTAAAAGACTTCATCCAGTCCACTCTGCACCCGGATCCAGAAATGCAAAGCTTGTACAGGAAGCTGCAGCTTCTTTGCAAAGCCTCCTGGTCACGAGAACAAGGGAAGGAGACACACATGTTCATGTTTTGGATGAAATATATTTACAAAGAAACAGAAGCTACTGTGTCCTTGGTGGGTGAAAAAAATCCAAGAAACTCAGGCACCCTGTGCTTCATTTGATCAGTGGGCACATCAGTGAGTTTCAGGTGACCATCATGACACAGGCAGAGGATATGGGATCCAGGGAGCCTGAGCTGGGCCAGGAAACCCACTGGCTACATGTACCATTAGGGTTGGCAGATGCCAAGGGAATTCGGTGCCCCTTGGGGGCACTGACGTGATAGATCGCTCAGAAATAGTTAGTTACCTGATTTTGAAATTTTTAAAATGGTTTTGGAGCTGGATATGGTGGCACACGCCTGTAATCCCAGCTATTCGAGAGGCTGAGGCAGGAGGATCACAAATCCAAAGCCAGCCTCAGCAACTTTAGCAAGGTCCTGTCTTAAAATTAAATAATTTTGTTAAAGGACTGGGATGTGTCTCAGTGGCAGAGCACTGACCTAGCATTCATGGGCCCTGGGTTCCATCCCCAGCACCACAAAAATAAAATGCCTCTTACAAAAATCAAAGTTCCTGGGAGAGCCCAAACTGCTGTCCACGTTTACCGCTTTGTCCCCCTATGCTCTAAGCCCCCGTGCTGCCCACTCTTGCCCAGCAAGACCATCTCTCCTCTTAAACAAATGGATGCCCAGCTCACCAGCAATGCTGTGGAATGACCCTGTGACATCTCTTGGATCCTACCCTTACTGTCCCCTCACCCCTCTGCCACATTGGCTTTCCTGAGGAAGTTGCCAGTCACTTCTCAGACTCAGCAACTGTTCCCTTGGCTTAGAGCAGGACCCCGCCGCCACCCCCCCTTCAGGCCCTTGATCAAACATCTCCTCAGCTAGGCTGTCCTTGGCCACGTGATCTGCCAATAACCCTCCCTAAAGATGTCCACCTCCCAGTCCCCTAAAGCTGTGAATAGGTAGGTCACCTGCAGAGGTGGCTGGGTTAAGGGTCTGGAGATGAGATTGTCCTGGAATCCTGGGGCTTTTATAAAAGGGAGACAGAGAGAGATTGAAATGCTAAGATATGGTCTTTGGAGGGGAGGGGATGGGCTGGAGAAGTCCCAAGGCCAGGGATTGCAAGTGGACTTCTGAAAATAGAAAAGGCAAGAAAACCGAGTCTCCCCAGTGTCTCCAGAGTGAACGCAGTCCTGCTGATCCATTTCAAACTTCCACATAATACATTTGTGTTATTTTAAGCCACCAAATGTGTGGTGATGCATGACGGCAGCAGTAGAAAATGACTAAGTCACAAGGCAAGCTGATGCCCTCCTGTAATCCTAGCACCTCAGGAGGCTGAGGCAGGAGGATGGCAGGTTGGAGGCTAGCCTCAGCAACTTAGTGAGAACCAGCCTCAAAATAAAATAAATAAAGATGGCTAGGGATGTGACTCAGTGGTAAAGCAGCTCTGGCTTCAATCCCCAGTACAGACAGAGAGAACTACTAAGCCACTTAACCTAAATGTCATTGCCACCACTGATGTACACGTGCACATTATTTTCCCAAAACACACACACTCCTTGCTTTGATTTAGTTTCCCCCACCACTTACCATCTGATAATCAGAGTAAATAAGGGCTATGGCACCTGTGTCCTGCAGGTCCAGAAATGGAGATATCACCAAGATGGCAGCGTGTCTGTTTTAGTCATGACTGTAACCCTTTAACAAGCTGCTAGTTGGTGATATTGAGCATTCAAAGAGACAGGCACTAAATTGGTTGCCTGCAAACTTTCCCTCATCTTAGCACTTATTCATTCTGTTCTTATATTTAGAAAAAAAATAATCCCTCCCACCTCTGGACTTGTTCTCTGCTGCATCGTTTCATGACTGCACCGCTACTTTGTGTTGTCCCCACCAGCGTGCCCAGGAGCCACGGGGCCAGCGCTACGGCGTCCTATACATCTGAGCCGAGAGTTGTCAGTTTTCCAACCCATCAAGAGCCCTCACATTTTATTTGATTGCAAATATGTCTAATTCCCAGTTCAGTGAAGCAGCAAGAAGAAAGAGAAAAAAAATGCCACTCGAGTCTGTAATTTACAAAGCAAATCTGCCCATCAGAAATCTTCATCTTCAGAAGACAGTGGGATTCAGCCAGTTTTTAAAAGGGAAAAGAAAGAAACCCGTGGGTCCTCGTCCTCTCTGTAGCATTGTTTGCAAACCTTCTGAAAGCCGTTTGAGGCTGAGGCTAATCATTTTGCTTCAAGGGGCTCATTTCCTGGGGCTGGTGGGACTTTGGTTGCTGAAGATGGGCCCAGCAGGCAGGAGAGCAGGCTGTGGCAGGAGTCCTTCGTGGGGAAAGGAAGCAGGAAACCCAGCCCGTCTCACCGGGTTCGCTAATTAGAATTCCAGGAGTTACAGGACCTCGGGTCCCTTTGAAATCTTTACAACAGTCAGATAACAGAGATGTCCCTAAGAGGGAATGTACAAGGACATATTGAAATTACATTATTTTCACTTTAGATAACCGAGTAGAGAAACCTGAGATTAGACGTTAAATTAGATGAGTTCCAGGGGATCTGTGTAGAGGAAGCGCTCCTGCTTTGGAATTGCCTGAGTCACAGATGGCTCTCGTCGTACCAGGTCATAGAGCAGCCCTCCTGGTCTACATCCTCACCCATGTGTGAACCCCTGGAGGTAGGGGCCATGTGCCATTTGTCTCTGCATTCCTGGAAGCCATCATCCTGCCCTACGTATTCTAGATACTGTGTTAAATGAATAAATAGATGCCTGAGTGAGTGAGCGGATGAATGGACAGATGGAAGGATAGACGGACAGATGGCGAGGTGGGTAGATGGATGGATTGATGGGTGGATGGGTTGTGGGGTGGGTGGATTACAGAGTGGATGGGTTGTGGGGAGGGTGGATTGTGGGGTGGATGGTTTGTGGGGTGGGTGGATTGTGGGGTGGATGGATTATAGGGTGGATGGGTTGTGGGGTGGATGGGTTGTGGGGTAGGTGGATTATGGGGTGGATGGGTTGTAGGGTGGGTGGATTGTGGGGTGGGTGGGTGGATAGATGAATTGATGGATAGATAGTGAGGTAGGTGGGTGGATGGATCGATGGATGGATGGTGGGGTGGGCAGGTGGATGGACAGAAGGAGAAATGGATGGATAAATAGTGGTGTGGGTGGGTGGGTAGATGGTGGATGGACGGATGGTGTGGTGGGTAGGTGGGTGGATGGACAGAAGGAGAGATGGATAGATGGATGGACAGAGGAAGGGAGGGAGAGATGGATGGATGGATGGATGGGTGGGTGGATGGATGGGTGGGTGGATGGATGGGTGGGTGGATGGGTGGATGGGTGGGTGGATGGGTGGGTGGATGGATGGGTGTGTGGATGGGTGGATGGGTGGATGGGTGGATGGATGGATGGATGGATGGATGGGTGGATGGATGGGTGGATGGATGGGTGGGTGGATGGGTGGATGGATGGATGGATGGGTGGGTGGATGGGTGGATGGGTGGATGGATGGATGGGTGGGTGGATGGGTGGATGGATGGGTGGATGGGTGGATGGGTGGATGGATGGATGGGTGGATGGGTGGATGGGTGGGTGCATGCTTACTTTATCTCACTGCCCATGTCCCACTGTTGAGGAATGTGTCCTGGACAGTCTCTAAAGTCTTCAGGGCCAAGCAGACTCCAGGCCTCAACTTCCCTCCCACTAGGGCAACATCTTGCTTCTCTGGGTTCCATGGTTGAATCTCCATCAACATTTTATTCAAACAAAGGATTCTATGGATCAAAAGGTTTGCAGATTGCTAAATGTCTAAAACATTTTTGAGCCGACGGACAATGTTGCTTAAGACAACATGAGAACAAAAAGGAATTTTCTTTTAGGACTTTGAGAAGCCAGACCCAAGTATCCTAGTTCCTATTTATATGGAGGTGCCTGGCCACAACCACCCACTGCTCCTGGACTATCAACTGTTCTTGGAAGCAAAAGAAGTCTCAGAGGAAATTAATAACGTCTGCTCTGGTCATCTACGGCTGTTTAACAAATTGCCCCAGCTCTATGTGTAAAGAGCGGTGTGTCTGTTAAGTCAGTTTCTGCAGATGAGGTGCAGGTCCGCTGGGCCGTCCGACTCAGTCTCTAACAAGGCCCTGTCCAGGTATCAGCTAGAGCTTCGGTCACCTCAGAGTCACCTGGGGAAGACCTACTTCCCATCATTCATGGGATCATTGACAGATTTGGTCTCTCAGTGGCTCCTGCACTGAGGACCTCAGGGCTTCTTCAGGTGGTGGCCAGAGGCAGCCTGCGGGTCTTCTCCAGGTGGGCATCTCCCTGAACAGCCCTCTGGCTTCCACCTGGGAGAGCAAATGAGAAGAACACTGGCAAGACAGGTCCCCTGGGCTTTGGTGACCTAGTCTTGGATGACCTGTCCCATTTGCTGTGTTCTCATCAGATGCAGATATGAGGTCCAGCCCCCCAATTGAGGAGAAGGAATGATAGAGGGTGTGGATACCTGAGGTGGAGCCCTGTTAAGCGCCCTAGGGGGTGATGTGGTCAGATGCAAAGGGGTAGAATTTAGCTGCTCTGGTCTGAGTTCACCTGCTTGCTCTCTAATCATGTGCTGAAAGCTTCGTCCCCGGTATAACAATATGAGGAAACAGTGAGACCTTTAAAGATGGCGCCTGACTTGAGGCAGTTAGGTCACGAGCACACTGAGCTCCCAGGCAAGTTGCTGAACTCCGCAGAGTCCTAGTTTGCTCTGGTATGGGGTAGTAAAAGGGCTTTCTAGGAAGGGTGTCATGAGAGTCAAATAAGATGATGCTTATGAACATAATGCCAAGTGCCTAATAAGTAGTAGCAGGAGTCGTCACTGTCATTATTACCAGTAATAGTAAGTGGTAGATCCAAGATTTGAAAACATGTGTCTTCATCTATTTTGTTTTGCTGTAACATAATAACCCGAGACTGGGTGCTGGATACAGACAAGAGGTTTATTGGGAACTCATGGTTTTGGAGCCTGAAAAATCCAAGCTTGGGTAGCCACACCTGGTGAAGGTCTCATGCTATGTCAGAATATGGCGGGTGGGATCACCTGGTGGGAGGGAGTGGGGGGAGCCAAACACGTGGGTTACACTTGCTCTATGACAGCACCCTCTCCTGGTAACTGGTCTAGTCCCCTTAGACCTTACTCCCTGTCTCCAGGGTTGGGACTTTGTCCAACAAAGTTTTCCTGAACTCTATCTGCCTCCCTCACTGGGCCCTCAAAACACCTGGAGGTAGGTGCTTGGAGAAGATGCCCTGGGTGCCCTCACCCTTTCTCGCAGGGCATGCAGACCCAGCACCAGCCTACAGCACCCGTGTTCCTTTGCCGGGGCCTTCTTGGACTGCCAAAGCCTGCCTTGACCTCCTGCCCAGCATGCAGGGCCAGGCCTCCCCTGGGAGCTTCCCTCTGCAGATGGTGAGACTCCAGCCTGTTCAGCCTCCGAGAGGACACTTAGGGATGTCCCGCACAATGTCCCCCACAGTGGCCCAGAGTGATTCCCGTCTGTTTCCTCCAGGGTGTTGGCTTAGTAACACATCCTTTGTGCGCATCTGTCAATCTGCCTTTCCTTCTGCTCCCCGATCCCTAAATAAATTACTTGCACCTAAATCCTTATCTTAATCCCTTGCTTCTGATAAAACCCAAACTAAGATGATACCATTATTATTACCAACATCATTCCTATTTTCAGATGAGAAAACGGAGGCATAGAATGGTGAAGCAACTTGTCTGAGGTCACACAGCTGAGAAGCAATGGTTAGGATTCACACCCAGGTAGTCTGTTCATAGGGTGCCTAGTGATGATCCCATTTTTTCTTCCTGACCAAGCTGGGTAAATGGAGTAGAATGGTTGCCTTCTGGTGCCGAAGCTAAACCGACTACACCAAAGCACTTTGGGTAACCAGTGGCCAGGTGTGCAAATGGTTTTGTGTATTCCTAAAAAGACCAGCCCGATTCTCTAAGGGACAGGTCAGCTCCCCAGCCCAGCCAGCTCCATTCCCACTGAAAGATGTGATTACGGAAACCATGTTAACGGTGTGTGTTATCTTGCTGCCACAATTCTGGTGTGCTTGTAAACCTAAAACCGTAATTGCCAAAGAGAACTCATCTCCCACAAATCAGGCCCCTCTGTATTGACAATTACATCCAGCGTTGCATGGAATTTAATGCCTAAATAATGAAGTCAAAGAACAAAGCTAGACAGTGAGCATTTGAATTTACTTGATTGATTCATTTCTTGCTCCCGTTTAATAACCCACTTAGTCGGTGCCGCTTAAGTGCAGCAGACTTAGAAAGAACATAACACACCAGAGAGACAACATTTCACAGATTAATAACTGGATGTGGGTACAAGCTGGCGCTCCCTAATAGCAGCTCAAAAATAGGTTATCGTCAAAAATCTGGATTTAATGTTCCAAAATGGGGATTCGTGCTTTTCTTTTACATGGTTCTATACTTATCACCGCAGGCTAATGAAACATAAATCAGAAATCAGAAGCTAATAAATGCAATTCTGGGGGAGTTTCTTTTTTAAATTTAATATCTTCCAAGATCGTGATCTTTGTTCAACTTCTTTAATGTTCAAATTACAATGTGTGAATATTAAGCATATTCATTTATGACTGAACTCTCTAAAAAGTTAATTTATGAACCCAGCAGACTGATACACACGCACCATTTAAAGAAGGGTATGACCACAGTTCATTTATATCAATTTCTCCAGAATAGAGATAAACACTCTGAAACTGCCTATATGAATAAAGCCATGGGCCTGTGGATCTGGCTGGTTGGAGTGACTTGTGCAGAGGGATAGACAATTAAATGATATTGACTCAGTGTTTAAAGCAATTTTGGCAGGAATGTGGCTTTGGGGAATGTCCTCTTAAGCTCCTTTCTTGCCGTTGGGATAAAGTAAAAGAGTGGCCAGCCCAAGAAGAGGCACATTTGTAAATCAGACAGAGAGAAAATGGGCCTCGTCCCCAGTCCGTGTTCTCCTGGTGAAATAATTTCACGAAGTCTTCTAGGTAAAATGTCTCCCTAATAAATGCAGTATTAATGTGAGTTACATTTATCCCTTTTACTCGTTGTGAGATTTAGTATCTTTTGCCCTGTTAACCACCAAATGGCCAAGCCATCAAGCAGGAGGAGAGCTGCCCGGCATGTTTCCAAGTGTCCAGCCAGCCTGCGGGGACACATGACTGACTCTGAGGAACTGGAAGAAGGGAGGCGTTTCTCACCAGGGATAAAGCATCCAGGTCTGGAGAGAATCTGCTTCATTCATTCTGTGGGTTATCGACTTTTGCCATGGTGTCATTTTTTAAACATGGAAATGTAAAACTAGCATCAGGTCAGTGTAAATATGAGGGCAAAACAGAATGCAGAAATTAACTTCTCAAGGCTGTACACATCTATTCCGTTCAATGCCTTTGACTCGGAGCTCCCTAGCAGGCAAGTCATAAAGGGAAACTGAATCCATTTTGGGGGTTCCTGGGTAGAGTGGACATTTCCTACAAACCTGCACAATGTCTCCAGGAAGCTGGTGGCCACTCCCCACCCCCACCGCACCTCCACATTACCGCCAATGGGCACATTCCTTTGCCTGAGTACAAAATGTCTTTGTGCAACTGACCGATACATTTCCCCATCTCTGGGTGGAAGCAGCCCTGTGACAGCTGTCTGTGTCCTGTCATCCTCTATCCAGAAGGATGTGCCAAGGACGCACAGCTTGGCACGTCAATGCTGGCTTCACATCGGCCTCCGCAGATGCTTTTGGCGGGATTGTGCATAAGAACATGGATTTTGTCTAAGATTTTTCATGCAGTGTTTCCAAGGGGACCGTGGGGAGACAGGGGGACGGAGGTCTCCACAAGAGGACGCATCTTCAGAGCCTCCTAACGCCTAACGACCAAGATTTGTTCTAAAGGACATTTAGAGGGACGCAGGAAAGAGAGGGGAAGACCTGGGGAATGAAGTGAGCCAAACCACACTAGGTGCATGTAAGAACGTCACACAATGTGTCCCAATTTTTTGTATAACTATAACGTAATGATTAAAAAATAAATAAATACAAGCAAGACCCATAAAGTACAGAAAGGGAATTGGGGGGGGGAGGGATAGTGCTAGGGATTGAAATGGAGAAAACCATCTCCTATGCATTTATGAAATCTGCCAAAATAAACCTATTGTGGATAACTATAATTTTAAAGTTTTTAGTTTAAAAATAAATAAATAAATAATAGAGGAAAATGAAGGGGGAAAGGTCGAAAGGAGATTAGACAATGGGGTCCACAAATTCCCAGTGGTGTAGTTAGGCTGTCCAGCATAGGGCAGGGGCTCCTGCGCTTCAGCGAATCCTCCAAATTCCACTTCTCTTGTAGTCCAGGATATCACAGGAGAGATCAGAGATGTTGCAAAGCAGTCATCTCTGCCCATTCTGCAGAAGCCATCGATAGATCCACGTCCAGCCCAGGAGCAGGGCTGCCAAGGCGTGTGAGAGTCTCCGATGGTGGGCAACAGTGGCCGGCAGAGGGCTGAGAGAGGAGGGACATTTCTACCTTCTTTTATTTCAATAAAAACCTTCTTTTTCTTTTTCTTTTTCTTTTTTTTTTTAAGTGCCCTGTATTAGGGGACTTGATTTAAAGACTCATTCGGATCGGCTCAAGAGCATAGAAACAAGCTATAAATTCTATTTGATGGCCCAGAAATCATGTGGTTACGTGGAACAGAGGGTAACCCGAGTAGGAGTAGCTTCAAAAGGATGCCAGAGTCCTGTCCCTTGGCAGAGGAGAAGGGAGAGAACAGGAGGGATGCAAATACTAGAACTTGCTCCTTTTGCAATCCTCCAGGATCCTCTGACACTGTAAATCCAACCAGGACAGAGACCCCAGGTTGGAACACTGGGCTGTATTTCCTAAACATGGTGTCACTCAATGGGAGGGCCCCTAGTCCTGTAAAAGTCCCTCCCTCCGGAATGCCCAGGGAGGAGGAGCCGGTTGTCAATAAAACAGATCTGGCCAACCAGAAAACAGTATGCAAATCACGACTCCACTGATTGGACACAACCTGGAAACCAGGACAGGAGTGCCAACCAATACCGTTGCGATAGGGTTTAACCCTTCCATTCTGCTTTACTGGGAAGTTAAATTCTTTGCAAAGAATGTCTTTACATTCTCAGTTTATGGAGCTGGCAGGAAAGATTTCATCCAAGATTTCATCCTGGACTAACTGATATTCCAACTACAGAAAGCTCGCCTGGGCAAGAGAAAAAAAATCAGGTTGAACAGAAACTAATTCCTCTCGTTCCCAGAGTGTTGTTCATGACCCCTGATATTATGGTCAACATCTGGAAGGAACGAGGAGTAATTGCAGCGGTGCCTTAAGGAGTTTTCCGCTATTTACATATAAATAGTTCTGACCGGACCTGGCCACCAGCAATGGTTAATTTAATTTACTATCCCCTGGCAAAAGAACAGTCATTGGTTTTCCAACACTTTTAACCTTGGTAGACCCTTGGGAAATAAAAATTAGATTGAGAGAAAATTACCAGTGCTGGAGAACAGTATAAAAGTGACAGTAACATATATAAACCTCCGGCAGGAGTGGAATAAAGGGGCATATTATTGTTTGCAGGCTCCTAAAGTTCAATATTTCTTGGGTGATTTACACGGGCACTGTTGTCTCACCCCCCTGGAGTCATTCCGGCGGCTCCAGGCGGTCTCTCCCAAGGTACACATCCTTGTTACTGTCACCAAGGGGACGCATTACCTGGCTAAGCAGCAAGGGATGTTTGGACAAAGGGCCATGAGAAAATGGGGCGCCACAAATTAGAATTTAAAGAGGTGTCAGGAAATACAGGAAAGATGGACACCATCCCTGCCTCCACCGTTGTGTGTCTGAGCATGTGTGTGCGTGCGTGTGTCAAGAGGTATTTAGGTTGCGTATCTTCTGTGGCCCCAGCGGTCACTTTCATGTTTTCTATATAATTCTTCTTATTATTTTTTTTTACTTCATAGCAATCTTTTTGTTGTTCTTGTTTTGAGATATTCATGAGAGTAGGGCGTATTTTGACATACATACAGGAATGCTATCCATTCCAATTAGGATCCCATTCTTGTGGTTGAACATTAATCTCCAGGATGTACAGAGAACTCAAGAAAACTTCATACACATACACACACACACACACACAAAAAAAAAAAAAAACAGTAAATGGGCAAAAGAACTGAACAGGCACTTCGCAGAAGAGATAGGCATGGTCAACAAATACGTGAGAAAATGTTCAACATCACTAGCAATTACAGAAATGCAAATTAAAACTATACTGGGATTCTATGTCACTCCAGTAACAACGGCAATTATCAAAAATACAAGTAACAATAAATGTTGGCGAGGATGTGGAGAACAAGGCACACTTACGCATTGCTGATGGGACTGCAAATTGGTGCAACTACCCTGGAAAGCAGAAAACCTGGAATGGAACCACCACTTGACCCAGCCGTCCCATGTTCTCTATATAGTTCTATCTGCGTGCTCTAAGTGGGTGCTCAGCTCTGATGGGAGCCTAAGGATGTGCTCTCAGCCACCTTGCTCATCACCTGAGCTCCCACTACCTGAAGCTTCCTCTTCACACACACACACACACACACACACCTACACTTCAGCTATTTCTCTTCTCCAGACCTTTGCTTTGGGACTCTTCCTTTGCTCATGTGGCCACCCCTCCCTGCCTGTGTTTTGCCTGTCTAGCTCCTGATCTGCCCCATGAAACAGACCAGGCATCCCTCCTTTGGGAACCTTCCCCTCATGACCTCCAGGCCAGATGAGCACCATCTTTCACATCAACATCCTGAACTGGACACTGATGTCTGCGTCCATGCATTCTTGCATCTCTCCGTGTTACCTTCAGGAACCATCATGAGATGGTAGTGCCCTTTAAAGAATACAAGACATCATCCCAGGAAAAGCAGTCAGGATCCAAAACAAGGCGGAGCGAGACGCAGGAGAGTGGGGAGATCCCCACCTGACATCCCCAACCAGACAGGCTTCCCAGCGCAGGCTTTCCCTCTGCTGCACCAACCACAATTCTGTCCTTATTCTATTTGTGTAATAATTTGACGAATGCACACACACACTGCCACGGACAGAGGTGATCACCATTAACTTTGGATGATTTCATTTTGACCAGCACCATTGTGAGTGGGAGTCACAGTGTTGGGGTGAGGGACAGCTGGGCTGCTGCAGGAGAAGGGGCCCAGGGTGCTGCACTGGATTTCAGGGGAGACAAAGGGACAGTATAACAATAAGAGATTTTATTTTTCAGGTCGCCTGCTGTGGGCAACGGGACCCAGACCCACTCCTGTGTTTCCCCCACAGCTTCTCATTCAAACTCTGCTTATCTCAAGGTGTCTCTTGAGTGAGTGGATTTTCCCTTGCAGGCAGTGGGGAGAGAAGCTCAAAGAGTAGGGTAAGTGAGTAACTACCTCTAGATGTTAAAGAAATGGGGTGAATGATCCTAACCAAGACAGCTGATGAGCCAAAGGACCCTCTCTCAGTCGCAGACAGAGCTCTTTCAAACCCATCAGTTTCATCTCTCCGTCTCCTTCTTCCTCTTTAATGTCTTTAAAGGTCTCCAACTAACCATTTATCCAGGTACCGCAGGGCAGAGGGAAGGTGCGTGAGTTTATTTTGATGCAACGATGTCAACGTTTCTTAGCATTCTTCGTGCAACAGTTCACATGGACTATCTCAATTCAGTGTCACGGCAGAGGGGGCAGTTGGTGCCTTTTCTGTTTTATAGATGAAGAAGGAAGAAACAGAACGAGAAGGTAAATACATTCAGCCAGTAAGTGTTAGAACCTGGATTGGGTTGCCTGTCTGTCTTTCCATTGTGTTTCCCTGTCTCCTAATAATGGCTGCACAGTTGCTAAAGAAGGAAAAGAGGACCATGTGCACAGATGTAGAGAGGAGGTGGGAGTCGGTACCCCTGACTCAGAATTGCCTTCTGGAAGTTAACCATACAGCACCTTTTCTTCCTCCAGAGAACCAAACTGGATCTGCTGCTGGAGAAACAAATGACTATGGGTTTGAGGATTTGCAGGACTCATTCTGACATCATCACCAGGGGGTGTCAGACAGCATGGGGGGGCGGGTGGGAGGCAGGCTCAGGAATCCGGCAGATCCTGGTTTGAATCATGGCTCTGATTTACCACCCCAAACAGTTCAACTCTAAATTTCCCTTTAGAAATAATCATCATAAACATAAATTTAACGATTAGTCAAAAGAGGAGCAGCCTCTGTGAGTCAGGGAACAACTGTCGCTGGAGAATAATAACCCTAAATCTCCTTCCCCGGAGTCCTCGCATCTCGGCAGTTCGCAGAGCGTAAGAGCGCCATCTTTTAATTTCCTTAATTCCTAAAAATAAACTAAAAGCTTCTGGTGTCTACGGGACGAATATTAATTTTGTGAAAGAGACGATGTTGATCTGGGAGCTGGTTTTGTGACCTTGGGCAGATGGCCTCGCCTCTGTGAGGCCAGAGAACTATGAATCTGAGGGTGACGATCACCCACAACTGCTCGTCCCGCGAATGAAGGAAGAGAATGTGCGTGACACTTGGAGCTCCGTGTAGGCACAAGGCGGGCCTTCAGGGAGAGGGCGTGATGGTGATGGTGGTGACATTAATGACAGCCAGGTTGGTGGTGATGCGGTGGCTCAGGCAGTGGAGGGGGAGGCGATGATGACCAAGACGAATACTACAGGAAGACAGCCATGAGCGGTGACTGTGATAGCACATGTTTTCTGGTGACAGTGACACCGACGTGGGTGACACAAGAGAGGAAGAAGGAAAGGAAGGAGCAGAGAACAGAGGAGGAAAGAAGAGGCGTCCGGGAGGCAGCAGGCGCCACTCACAGGCGACTGGTCTCACGGTTTGCATCGCTGTGAACAGAACAGCTTAGAGGAAAGGGTTAATTTGGGTCCTGGTCTCAGAGGTTCAGTCCGTGGTCGGCCGACTCCATTGCTCTGGGCTGGAGTGAGGCAGAGCATGATGGCGGGAGGGGGTGGCAGAGGGAAGCAGCTCAGGACGCAGCCACCAGGAAGCACAGAGAGCTCCATTCACCGTGGACAAAATAAAGACCCAAAGGCCTGTGTCCAGTGACCTGCTTCCTTCAGCCACCCCTTGCCTGCCCACAGGCACCACCCGGCTAATCCATTCAGGTGGGTTGATGCACCGATTAGGCATCGCCCTTCATCCTCTGGTCATAACACCTCTGAACATCCCTGCATGACTCACCATGAGCTTTGGGGAACACCACAAATCCAACCCACAAAGCTCGCCCAGACCTAAGGTGCTCTGTCCCTCCATCGAGAACAGAGAGCCCCAGGGGGGAAATGCCAACCACAGCAATGGACACGGCCGCTGGGACCCCTCTCCACTGCTTCGCCCTCGCCCTCCCCTCTTGCGAGGGTGAGAAGGGAATTCTGTGTGAGGAGGATCCTTTACCCGTAACCCCCATAGCCAGGGGCTTCCTGAACAATGGCGCCAACATCATGAAGAACAACAAGATTCAGGAACAACTGAGATCCTTGACTCTGGGTGGACTGGGGCCAGCCTCGGAGGCCCCTGGCCAAACCCCTTCCTTGTATCATCTTCTGTGAAATGGAAATGGAGCCTTGTCAAGAGTTACGAGTACGTCAAGTGGGTGATTAAGATCATGGAGGCAAATGTGCCCCGAGTTCTCTTGAGTGCCAACTATGAGTGTCTTAATTTCTGATAATTATAAAGTGCAGGTTGATCCTAATGGTTAAAAAGCATGAATTCCAGCAAGTCACTGAATCTCTCTCTGAATCTCTGCAGGATGAAATAATGCGTATCTAGTAATTGCTTTAGTCATCTGTGACCAAAAGACCTGACAAGAACAACACAGAGGATGAAAAGTTTATTGGGGGCTCACGGCTTTAGAAGTCTCAGTCTATAGACGTCTGACCCCATTGCTCTGGGCCCGGGGGGAGGCAGAACATCATGGTGGAGGGGCGTGGTGGGGGAAGGCAGCTCAGGACATGGCCAGAAAGAAGGAGAGAGAGAGAGAGAGAGAGTCCTTCACTCACCAGGGAGAAAATAGAAACCCCAAAGTCACACCCCTGTGACCCACCTCCTCGGGTCACACTCTCCCTGCCCACAGTTACCACCCAGCTAATCCACAGCAGTGGGCTAGTGCACCTGTTGGGCTGAAGCTCTCATAATCGATCCGTTCACTTCTGAACCTTCTTGCATTGTCTCACACATAAGCTTTTGGGGGGACATCTCATAGCTAAGCCCCAACAGTAGTCCCACCATTATCAGATGGTACCAAGTCTTAATGGAAGTGATCTCTGAAAAGGCTTCAATATGGTATCTCTCTTGCAGGGCACCTCAGCCACAGCTGATGTTATTACTAGGCGGAAGACAAAGATTTCAAAATACGTCCAAAATATAAATATTATTATGTGAATCTCCTGCTTAAAACTTTCAGTAATTTCCTCGTATCTGTAAGGATAAGTCCCAATACCTTCATAACCTGGCTCCTGCCGACCTCTCTCCACAGATTAAAGCTGCCTACACTGCTCCATTCCTCCCTGGCCTCAGGCACTCCCCATGCTTGACCCTATGTTGAGCCTCCTGAAACACTCAGCCCAGCTCGGGAGCTGCCCACGCCACGTGCTCACAGCCCCCTGAGCCTCCCCATCACACAGCAGGTGGGAATCCCCGGGGTATTTATTGGTTTCCTCGATGACTTTGGATGGAGCTGGACTCCTGCTGGTTCATCCTCACACCACAGTCCGTTTTTCAGGAACTCATAGCCTCATGAATAAAAGCCCTGCAATCCCCGTAGAGGTGAGGCCCACAGAGTCGCAGTAGCCTTGCAAGTGGGCAGTCTGTATGACCTTCCTTCCAGGACAGCAGGGGCGGGAGTGGAAACTGGGTCCAAGAGGACCATCTCACGCTGTGGGCGAAGTCAGGAAAATATTTCAGACTCACTATGGTGTCAGCCAGTTAGAAAGGCCAGTGACAGGTCCCTGGACCCCCAGACCATGGTATGAAACCAAGAACCCAGGGACAGCTAGGAACAAATGACAGGTCACGCATGGTAAGTAAACCTGGAGAAATTTCTGAGCCTGAAGGGAAGTAATTTTCTACTAATTTTCTAATTTTATATAAATAGCAACAAACCTGTTATGGCTTGGACCTTTCACGTCCCCTGTAAAGTTCATGCGGTAGGCGATGTTGAGAGGTGAGATTAGATGATGAGACCTGTAACCTCACCAGGGGATTAATCCATTTGATGGATTAACAATTGGATGGACTACTGGGTGGTAACTGTAGGCAGGTGGAGCATGGCTGGAGGAAGAGGTCACTGGGGGTGTGGCCTGGACTCCACCTGTCCCTGGACCTCCCCTCCCACTCACCCTCTGCTTCCCAAAGCCCTGCAGCCTTCTCCAACAGCCCCTTCGACCATCAGACCAAGAACAATTCATTTGGCTGGCCAAGGACTGAGCCTCTGAAACTGGGAGCCCCAAATAAGAATTTCCTCATCTAATTTGTCTTCTCAGGTATTTTGGTCACAGTGGTGAAAAGCTGATTAACACCAACCCAGGGGCCATGTTTTACTAGAGTATTTGAGGTCGTGTTTTGTGAGCCACCCTAAGAGGACTGTCTTCTAAGAATTGAACCAATATAGACACATAGAATGGAGGTAGTATTGGAGAGAAAGATCAGGATGATAACATTATTTTTTAAATCCCTGGATCCAGCCAAACCTGAAGCTAACATCCTCCAGCATCTTCATTTACACAAAGCAATAAATTCCTTTTTGTGGTTGTTTAAGCAACGTGAATTAGATTTCTTGCAGCCCGAAAGTTTTGATGGGTACGTGATGCAGGTGCCAGTGTGCGTGAGAGGTGGGAAACAGGTCCCACTTCCCAATCTCCTGACTCCCACTCCAGTGGGTTCATTTCAACACACGTCAGACAGGAAAGATGTCCTGGTCGAGATGTCTTTTGTTTCGGCCATAGAACAACGTTGCCAGCAAAGACCTAGATTTTGCTCCAAGAAACCCCTGCTTGTTGAGATGTTACTAAAGGAGAGTATGTGCCGGAGGGAGGGACGCTGCCCAGGGATGTGGAAAGTCAACGGAACAGGCCTGGAGGACCAGATGGAGCCCAGGCGGCTGTGATTTCATAGAGGCGCTCCATTTGGCAGGACCAGGGAGAGCCCAGCACGGCGGCACCAATTAGCAGCCTCTTTGGAGAGAGGGTGATTAGAGCGCATCCTGCCATCCAGCCTCACGCAGCCACTACAGATAATGGTTCTCCAGTCTCCGTAGTGACAAGCAGACACGCTTTATATGATTTTAAAAGAGCAGAGCAGATCAGTCTGGAATGATCCTACGGTGCTGGAGGGAAGGCGGATTGGAACACATTCTCTAGAAAGCCACCTTGCCATAGGTATTAAAAACCTTTAAAATAAAATTAAAAAAAAAGAAAAAAGAAGCCTCATGATGTTTGATTCTGGACTCATCCTCCTCCCCCTGTAAAAATCTACCCTGAGACGATAATCAGAAACGCAAACACGGATTTCTGCAAAAGATGTTCTTCACACCATTATTTATAGTAGCAATAAAAGGAGGTGGGGGAAGCACCCGATGCCAAAGGCAGTGAATGAATAAAATATACTACGGTGTTCCCCCACAGGATGGAAAATGAGGACA
The DNA here is from genome assembly GCF_047511675.1 of Marmota flaviventris. Taxonomy (NCBI): domain Eukaryota; kingdom Metazoa; phylum Chordata; class Mammalia; order Rodentia; family Sciuridae; genus Marmota; species Marmota flaviventris. The sequence goes on along the minus strand of NC_092516.1, from coordinate 11,932,249 downwards.
CTATCAGAATTTGATTAGCAAGGATCTTAAAGGACGTGGGTCATTTCACCTACCATGGGGGTGAAAAGGCAAGGCACAAATCTTGTATGTGATGAACAGTAACTACATACGCCGTGTGAGTCTTCACTCTTGACTTGGATTGCGACGGCAAGATGTTTGAGTGGGGGGAACTGGGCTCCCCCCTTTGTGGGTTTCCTGGCATTGGGACAATTGTCTGGGGCCAAAGAAGAATCAAGGAGGTGGCAGAAGAGTCCCTGAGAAAATGAAGAGGATCAAAGAGGTGCCGTGAGGTGACAGTGCCCAGCCCCCGCCCTGGTGCCCTGGGACTCCCCCGGAGGAGGTCTAGGTGGAATTTGGAAGATGGGAAGTGCTGCTTCTTCAGGGAGCCTGGCCCCTGACCCCAGAGGAGGTCAGAGGCTGCAGGGAGACACCCCCCATTTCTCCTTCAAACCACACGAGTGAAATCGCCGTTCTCAATCCATATTTGGGGGATATGAGATTCTCTCTCATCAGTCCTGCATTATCAGATAGGGTCGCCACTCGAAATAGCAAGGGGCCACTTACATTTCAACATGAATTAATTCAGATGAAGCCAAATCTTGAAAATCCGTTTCTCAGCCCCACTAGCCACCGTGTGAGCGCTCAGAAGCCACGTCGTGGACAGGGGGACCCCCTACGTGTGCACCGTGGCAGTGTGAGAGGACGGCACAGACTCCCTGAGGTCCTGCTCACGGGACCCCCCAGTTCCTAGCACAAATGCCTGGCAGGTCACAGCGGGTAAAAGCGTGAGCTGGAAGAGTGCAGTCAGGTGTTCACACAGAGGAGGCCTCGCTGTGTAGCAAGAGAAAAGCTCTTGCACACTCACACACACTCACACACACACACAGATACCCAGCACCACCGAGATCCAGCTGCGAATGTACTTGGTAAAGACTCAGTAGAGCCAGTGAGGAAGGAGCTCTGACTTCTAAGTGGCATCCAAACAGTGAGGACATCAGTCAGGACACAAGTCAGATCCACCTTCCCCGGATCAGAGCTGAACCAGAAGCCAGACACCCCTGTCACTGGGGCCAGGGTGCCTGGTGTGACAGATTTGGAGAACTATCATGCTTGGTATATTTTCTCTTGACAGCTAGAAGAGTTTGAAATCCTGGCCATGTGCGTAGACGTGAGTGTTCTGAACGTTAGGGCTCCGGAAGACCCGTGCTCTCCTACCTTGGTATACTCTTGTCCCCTCCCTGCAAGGGACAACAATTCAGGAACTTCAATGTGAAACTCTATGAAATAGTACCCTAACCCACATTCCTACCTAGAAGAGGGGCTCATAGAAATGTTGAATTAGCAAATAATTCTTAGTTGTGAAGGGCTAGCAACAGGGAACATCACTCATTCATTCAACAGATGTTTAATTGAGCACATAGTGGGTGTGAGGCACTGTTCTAGGGACCTGTGAACAAAACAGAAGTAAGGCTAAAACACCTGCCTTCCCAGAGCTGGCCTTCAGCCCTGGATGAACATGAGAATCACCAGGAGAGCTTTGAGGAGTCCCAGTTCTTCGACCACACCCCTCAGAAACTCCATAGTCCAAGGTGAGGACGAGGAAGAAGGTGGTCACCTTGGCAGTCACCTGAGAACTGCTATTCTAAGCCAGAGGTTCTCAAAGAGTGGTCCCAGGACCAGCAGTAGGGGCGTCGCCTGGGAACCTGTCAGACATTCAGTTCCTCAAATCTCCCCCCAGATGTGCAGAATCAGAACCTCTTGGGGTGGGTCCAGCGAGCTGTGTCTTCACCAGCTGCAGAGGTGAGTCTGATACCTGCTGACATTTGAGAACCTCCACCCTGAGCACAATCATCTGGAGGGGCGAGCTTAATCCTGCTCTCCATCTTTTCCCGCAGCCCATCCGCGCCAGGTCACCACACCCAGAGAGGCGCCAGGTGAGCAGTTGACAAGGGGGTGCCTGACGGCCCTCTCATGGCCTTCCAAGTCCCTCCCCAGGCTCTCGGGGTGCTGGCTCGCTTACCTGGGCTCCTTGCCCCACCCAGTTTCCCACCTCTCCTTCCCAGCTGCCGTGAGCCCCCATAGCCACCGTCCCCATGGGAAACTGAAGGTGCAGGTGACCTCCATCATTTTCTGCTGTCCTGGTCCCCCACAGGGCTGCTCAGGAAGGGCACACAGCAAAAGAGAGAGGCAGGACCCAGAGGGCACACGCAGAGACCCTCGTGTCACCTGGCACAGGGAAAACACCCTCCCTGTCTCGACATGACGTCACAACCCCACACAATCCACTGTGGAGCACGCACTGCCTCTGGACACTCACGTGTCACAGTGATTCCCAGGTGTGTCTCCCTGGTGGCCTCACCTGGGAGCGTTAAAAAGTCCCAGTGCCAGGCCGAGGGCTCACCCCAGGTAACTCAGGCTCTCTGGAGTCGGAGCCCAGGTGGGGGGGTGTGGGTTGAAGACACCCGGGGAACCCTGCACACAACGGGGGCTGAGAACCGCCGCTGGACACCAGGGTCCTGCCATGGACGGAAGGGAGGAGGAGGTCAGCCTCTGCTTCCTCCAGAAAGAAGGGACAAGAGGGATGAAAGTGGGAATTTTCCAAAGGCCCCAGGCACCTGGATTCGGCTGGCCCAGACCTCCCCCGGGTGTTTCCTGCCCGTGTCCTGCTCACTAGTCAACGACCGCAGGGAAGACACCTCCATCCAGCCAGGTTGGGATCATGGGCACAGCTCTACAAAGGGTGTCACCTGTGAAGAGCACTTGGTGTCTCGGAAGCGACAGGGAGCAGGGACTGAGCAGACAGGCCCTGTGCACGTGGTCAGGGGCGGGCTGCAGGGACACAGGGCTCTGCTCTGGATGCGGGGTGTCCACAGGGAGCCCGACTCTGGCTGGCCGTCTCCCTGGCTTGTCCAGGGGCCATGAGGAGCGAAGCAGGCCTAAACCTACAATCAACGAAGCCCCAGACGTCACTCACGGCCTTGAGGTTTGACGAGTGCGGAGTGGTCTTGTGTCTGTCTTGCTCTACAACAACCACGAGAGGCCTTGTCTGCTGCTGGCTGTGAAATTGTTCGCGTGCAATGGGATGAGTTGTGGGCTCCAGGCCAGCTCCCCACGGCCAGGGCTGCTCTGCCGCAGTCCGGCTGCAGCAAAATAACGGGGGGTGGGGGGGGTGACGAACAACTTGTGTACGTTGATACAGCAGGAGTGGGAGCCGTTTATTGTAGGACAACAGAGGTATTTATACATTCCACACAGCTTATCTTAATTAGCATAAACTCGATACAGCAGTCAACCAATCAGGAATCTCCACACTTAATGGCTCGCTGGCGTTACTTCACAAACCACTCCCTCTGGCAAAATGCCAGGCGCCATCCAGACTTGTTTACAGACCTTAACACCGCTTTCTTCTGTCTCCTCCTCTGTTCTCCATGTGAACTTTCTATTATTGTTTGCTTGTTAAACGGGTCCCTGCTTCCGCGAGGTGACGAATTTCACCTTTTCCAGTTCCTCTGCATCCCCTAGCAGAGCGCGGGGGCTACAGACAAGGGAACCTTCATGGTGTGAAAAGTTCATCAGGGTTTAAATTTAATATCACGAGGCCCATCGCTCAGCTCCCACTTTCCACTTGCTAAGTGCACAATCTGGGCCACGGACTCAACTGCTCTGAGTCTCAGGTGGGGACCCAAGTCCCCGTCCAGCTCACTAGATTTCTGGAGGCAAGAAAAGCAGGAAACTCTGCAACCCTGAGGATCTGACAAAGCAGCAGATTCTTAAGAAATACGGTCAATGGAGTGGAGAGGGGATCGCTTTGACCATCTTGGTCAAGAGCAGCACAGGACATTAGCTTAAGGGACCCTCTCAAAACTCGAAAGTGGGTGCAGGAAGACGGGCAACCGGTGGAATTCTCATCCCCCAGGTGACCCTCCCACTTTTGAAAACAGCATTGGAGGGTTGGATTTGCTTAGAAAGCTAATCTCTCACATTTTCTGAGCACTTATTATGTGCTAGGCATGGTGGTACAAATGCAGGGGAAAAAAATATACACAACTTCTACCCCCAAATACTCTGAGTTTGTTGAAAGAAAGAGACTCAAACAAAACAAATGCAAGTTCACAATCCTAACGGTGGAAGCCGAGCAGGGAGGAGTGAACTCTGTCAAGGACTGGGGAGGAAGCCTGGATATCAGGGAAGACCACTCAAGGAAAGAGGAATGTTTCAGTTGGGGTTCTGAAGGATGCGGAGGAGCTCTCCAGGCAGATAAATGAGAAAGTGTTAGGGGAAGGCGATCCCCAGCAGAGGGGGCTACAGGGGCAAAGATAGAAAAGCATGCAATACCCTGATGTCTCTGGGATCTTGAAACCCCATTCAAAGGTCCGTCACAGTGAGGGGTTTAAGATACCAGGTGAACCATTACTGTTTCTTTAGAAATCATGAAAGCAACGAATGAACTCTGGAGCTGTTCTTACCAGGTGTTTTAGCCTCTGCTACAGACCTCCCGCCATTACAGAAGCAGGTCCTTAGTGTATAGTCTGCATTTCTTTATAGTTATGGTTACACTGTGTTTTTGGTCTTCTTTCTTATTGATAACCATGGAATTAACTTGATGGCTAATTGGTTCCAATGCATAAAACCAAGTTCTGTGAACAATGACTGCATCAATACTGAGTGTCTTAGGTTTTTCTATCCGGCCCTTACTTAGCTGCTGTTGTCTTCAAACAATTTACTCAGGAAGAGTAGGACCCAAGGGCACAAGAAGATGCCCTCCCCAGCCTCTTCTGCGTTTGGTTTCCAGAAAGCCGAGTTCAGTTATTTAGTTTTAAGATTACAGGCCACCAGAGAGGCCTGGGCCCTTCCCCAGACTTTTCTGTTTTAGCAGAAACTCAGAAGCTAATTTAGGGGCAGCTGCCAAGAGCTTTGGGCTTCACAGACTGTGGGAGTGAACCCCCCCTGGGCCGCCAAAACTGAAAGGGATCTACTTGGCCAGATTGAGTGGCCGGACGGGGCTTCCTCCAGGGAGGCTCTTAGGACATGCTACATACGCTTCAGAGAAGTGGGCGCCCCTCCGAGTGGCTGCTCTCTGCAGCTCCCCTGGGTTGGCTCCACTCCTTAAATAACCCCTGCAGCCACCCCCACATGACAGCTGTGTCCAGTGGCAGCTGAGCTCTCTTCACTGACAGCAAGCTCTCCTGGGTGACTGAGGGAATGATCAAAATGCAGACGCCATGACACATACCCAGAGGCCACTCTGGACAATTCAGTCTGACAATCCATCAAGCACCAGAGATTTATTTCTCATGGTTCTGGAGGCCGGATGTCTGAGTTCAAGGTAACAGCATGATTAGGTTCTGCCAAGGACCCTCTCACGGGTGCAGGCAGCCAACTGCATGCTGCAGTCCCCTTGGTGAAAAGAGGGCACTGATACCATTTGGGAGGGCCCCAACCTCCAGAGGGCACTAATACCATTTGGGAGGGCCCCACCCTCCTGAGGGCACTATTACCATTTGGGAGGGCCCCACCCTCATGATCTCACCTAAGCCAAATCACCTCCTGAAGGCGCTACCTCCAATACCATCACATTGGGAGTTAGGATTCCAACCTATGGATTTGAGGGGGACACAAACATTCAGTCCAATGCAGAGTCCAGATGAAACTGTTGCATGAAATGGGAACATGTGGGGGTGGGGGGGATATGTTCTAAAACAATCTGTTATACACATGATCGAAATGGTCATGTGATCTAGATAAATTAAATAATAGAGACTTGACTTTCTCATCCACATCTCTAGAAGTTCATATATTCACGTGGATAAAGAGAAAGAAAAAGCATGTTTTTTTTTTTTTTTTTGCATCACTGTGACCAAAACACCTGACAAGAACCACTCAGAGGAGGAAAGTTTATCCGGGGCTCACAGTTTCAGGGGTCTCAGTTCATCGATGGCGATTCCACTGCTCTGGGCCCGAGGTGAGGCAGCTCATCATGGTGGAAGGGTCCAGCAGGGGACAGCTGCTCGGCTCAAGTGGGGTCAGGAAGTAGAGCAAAGGAGGGAAAGAGGGAAAGAGAGAAGGGGTCTCCGGGAAGATGCAGCCTTCCAGGATGCGCCCCCAGGGACTCACCTCCTCCAGCCACCACCCACCTGCCCACAGTCACCACCAGTGACTCCATTCGAACCAGGTTGGACTGACTTGGCCCCAGCTTTCGTGGTACATTCCATCTTCACAGATTCCTGCATTAACCGCAGATTCGGGGGACACCAGGTGAACGTCAGCTGCTGAGAAGTCACGTGGATGGCGCGTACCCCAGATGGGACACACGGGGAAGGGCGCGGCAAGTCTGTGACACCCATCCATCCATGAGAAGCCCAATTGGAGAGACCGTCAACAAAACACCTGACCAGTGCTCTCCAAAACTATCCCGGTCATGAACAGCAAGGAAAGGCTGAGAAACACCACAGATGAGAGGAGAGTTGGGAGACATGACATCCAAGTATAATATGCTGTGCTGGGGGACGTCCTGGATCAGACATAAAGGGGCAGCAATGGGAAAAAAATGGGTAAAATCTGCATAAAATCCGGAGTTTGCTAAGTACACTGTGGTGATGGAAGATGCTCACCATAGAAGAATCTAGAACTGTCTATACTATCTCGGCAACTTTCCTGCAAACATAAAATCATTCCAAAATAACAAACGAGTTTTGAATTTAAGGTCACGCGCTGTCATTCCCCACACTGGAAACCCGATAGAGACATCCCCGAGCTGTGGCCACGGCCCCTGAGCCTGCTCTGCCGCCCCCTCCCCCTGCACCTCCTAAGGGAGGCAGGAGAACCCCGGTCTGTTAGCACTGCTCCTCCACTCTCTTTATTTCCCCTTTGTCTAGATGTGCCTGGGATTTGTGATTATTAAATTGCTGCCCTGTTAATACAGCCAGAAATCTTGATGGTGGCTTTTCCCACAGGTGGGCCAATAAACTCCCCCAAAGCAAAGATGGAGAGGTTCCTCTGAGCCTCTGAGATGTGCTCACGGCCAGCCCCGGCCAGCCTGAGGGAGAGAGAGCAGAGGGGAGCATACACCCCCCGGAGCTCTTCGTGGGCTGCAAGATTGCACCACAGACCCTGTGTTTCCCACCCTTTTCTCTCTCCCTCCAAGAAGCAGGCACCACGGTGTGGGCGAGGTGGACGTTTCACAAACCCTGTCCCCAGCTCTGTAGTTTTATTTCCCTAGGTTAACGATCTAAATAAATTGGCCCTGTCTCGCCTCTGCAAAGCTGCTTGAAAAATGATGTTTTATAGTCAACATAGATCAGATGGGTACTTTCTTCCTTTGAAAGTTATCCTCGGCAGAAATTCTCACTCTACCTAATGAACCAATATTAGTTTAACTACATGTTGTTAATTAAAAGCAGAGTTTTATGCAGGCTTTTTTTCCCCTTGGGGGGAAGAAAAGAATATTGTACTTCAAAGTTCCTGAAACAGAAATAGCATTCCCAGAATTTACAAGCCTCTCTTAATGGAACTGGGGAAATATCTTTGAAGGGGTGTTCTACTCTTGGGGACCTCATTCTCCTTCCAAGCAAGATCTGACCACAGATAACTCTCCGTGGGCTCAGGTCATTTAGATTTCCTGTGTGCAAGAAGAGCCACCCGGCTCAGCAGTGGTCCCAGCAGAGATGAGGATGGAGCCCAGCCTGCCCGCCAGGCCAGACAGTCCCATTTCTGCCTTTGACAGCAAGACGGCGGCCCACCTGGGGTCCAGGACAGTGCCGTGTGACACAGCTCTGGCACTGGGCCGGTAGGACTCGCACGCGGCCCCTCTGTGTGTGGTAAGAAAGCAGCTGCATCAGCAGAGCTGGTCGTGCCACTGATGGTGACCTGGGGAGAGCCACGTGGCCACTCTGAAACTCCACGTCCTCTCTCTGTGTGGTGGGGAGAATATCATGCCGTGTCATCAGGACCTATCTTGAATGAAAGCTGTTACGGCCTCAAGTTGACAACAGAGGAACTCAGGGGGTCCATGTTGCCGGGAGAATGAAACGAGATGATGTCCCCAAAAGGTAAACAGCATCTGTGATGGTCTCGATGTTTGTCCCCCAGAATTCACACAGTGAGGCCCTAACCCCTACTCTTAGTACCCATAGGTGGAGCCTTTGGAAGGTAACTAAGGTTGGGTGAGGTTATGGGGGCGGAGCTTTGTCAAAGGCACGAGAAGCCTTATCAGAAGACAAAGAGGCAGGAGAAACCTCCCTCTCCAATGACACACACCAAGGACACAGTGAAAAGGCAGCTGTCCACCAGCCAGGAAGAGGAGCCTCCCCTGACGCTGGACCATGAGCGTCCTGGCCTCTAGAACGGTGAGAAATGATGTCTACTGTTTAACCCAGGGTCTGGGATTTGGTTACAACAGCCCTGGCTACGACAACATGCTGCAAAGATTAGGCGCCGCTCTTAAGAACTCAGCTGGGAAGCCTTCTGAAGACAGAGCCGAGGAGCCTAGAGCAACGTCAGCAGCCATCCTTGGGTCTCAGGGAATTCTGATTAATGTCGGAAAATGGACTCTAGGTCCCAAGGGTTCCAAGAAACAGAGACTAAATCGACCCTGGATCCTAGTTCTGATCTTGGTCTTAGGAAAAAAAGAAGTTTAATGACAACTGCAGAAATTTGAAGGTGGACTCCGGAAGCAGGTGGTGGGAAGGAATCTGTGCTCCTTTGTCAGGTGGGAGAAGCTACCTCCTGCCCCAGAAAACCATCGTGGAGACTCAGATGCGCATACTTAGAGGGGCAGTGTTGGGGGGCCTGCCTTTCATTTAAAATGATTCAGATGAGGGAAAATGCTCACAGGTGCTAAGCAGAAGGCTCCGGGGTGTTTGTGACACGTGTTTTGTGGACTTTCCTATGATGTTTGAAAAGGTTCATAATAAGGATATTTAAACGTTTCTAAGGAATTCTTAAATATTCAAACATCAGAAAAGACGACAACCTAACTGGAATGTACCTGGTTGTTTATATGGAACCTGGATAATAATAAATAAGTGTATTTTTTAATGGAAACTTTTATTGCAATAATGATAGATTCACATGCAGTTGTAAGAAATGATACAGTGTCCCTGGATAGCATTTACCTCGTTGTCCCCAGGGCTGCCCTTCTCTAGTTCCTTCTAAAAACTGAGAAGCTTTGCTCTTCATGTGATTGAATCATTGAGAATCTGGTTCATTTAAGAGTTTTGTTCACAGATGGTATTTTTTCCTGATGATTTTAAATGCTGCCTTGAACACAAGGCGCGCTGTTTGTGTGTGTGTGTGTGTGTGTGTGTGTGTGTGTGTGTGTGTGTGTTAGAGGGAAGGAGGAGGGGGAGATGGGGTTCTGGACGCCCCTCTATTACCTTCTGGTCAGGCCTCTGCCCATCCCACAGGGTCTCAACAGATACGTGTGGAGGGAAAGCTTTGAAATCAGAGCCTCGACCCTTTTCTACTTCAGAATTCTCTTCCCTTCTCTCTGCCCATTATTCCTCTGAATGCTTTTGCAAAATAGTTTACTAAGTACCATCAAAGTCATTGTTTGTATTTTGATTGTAAAAGTGCACTATTTGGAGAGAAATCTACATGCCAATAAGATGCAGTCTTCTCCTGAGATGGAAAACATCCCGAGTCCAGGAAAATTGCTTTTACGAAACATCTAAACAGGGCGAGGTTTTATGCACTCGTCCCAGCAGGAGAAGACTGCCCACAGAGAGCCCCGAGGGGCTGGAATAGGCCCTTCTGCCTGTCATCAGCTACGACTCCCAGGTGCCACCGGGCATCCCTGTGGATGTGAGGGAGCTGCTGGTCCGTGCTCCGCACAGAAACCCAGGAATGCCCGAGTCCTATCCTGACAGTGGGCACAGTGAGCTTTACCCAGCAGAGGCAATGGCAGGCGGGCGAGGGGGGACAGAGCGGACATGGGAGCAGACGTCCAGGAACGCCCAGAAGGGACCTCTGTGCCTAGAGGCACTGGGACCTTGTAGCTCGAGCACTGAACCCCAGCAAGGGCTCTCCTTCCCCTCCATCATCCAGACCTCGGACAACCTGGAGGTGAGCCAAGCGGGGGAGGAGGAAGACCAGCAGAGGGGGAAAATTCTGGTCTCACCTGCCTGATCCACTGTAAGCCAGAAAGAAGTTGGAATAAAAGGAGGAGGAGAAGAGGTGGAGACAGGTGGAACTGACACTCTCTAACAGGAATCCCAAGAGGACAGAGCATGGAATTCCACCTTTAGGACACAGTATTCCCTGCAACCAATTAAAACCACTCAGTGAACGTTACAGGTGCCCGTCAATCGGGACAGCGCCTCCTCCTTCCTTGGACAGGGAGTCAGGAAGCTGGTCAGAGGTGGTGGACATGATGTGGGCAGCTGAGCTGACTCAGTTTCTCTGCCCACATCTGTTGATGCACTATTTTCTCACCCACTATTCACATATCAAATATTATTTAGCAGAGATATGCCTTGGTATCTTTGGAGGATTTGTTCCAGGACCCCATCCCACCTGCAGCACCGAATTCTATAGACATTGAAGTCCATTATGTAAAATGGTTTCATATTTGCATATAACTAACACAAATCCTCCTTTCAATCATTTCTAGATAACTTATAATAACCAATACAATATAAATTCCATGTGAAGGGTTGTTATACTGTATTATTTAGGGAAGGATGGCAAAGAAAAAGTCTGCACATCATATTAGTCTGTTTTCTGTTACCATAATGAAATACCTAACAAGGGATATTTTATAAAATAAAAAGGTTTACTTAGCTCACAGATCTGGAGATGTAAGAGCATGGAGCTGGCATTGGTGGGGTCTGGTGTGGGTCTGTGGCCATATCCAGCATAATAGCAGAGGGCATCACGGTGAGAGTGTCATGGGAGGGAGAGAGTAAGTGGTAAGACAGAAAGCCAGAGAGAAGGAAAGGTCCTGCCTTGTTCCTTTATAACAATGCTTGCCCAAGAACTAACCCAGGTTCCCACGAGAACTACATGAGTCCCTTTCCAGGGAAGTGTCCCCAAAGACCTCCCACTAGGCTCCACCTCTTAAGGGTCCCTGCACTTCAACAAGACCACACCGAAGACCAAGCCCCCAACCCATGAAGCCCTGAAGGATAAACCACACCCAAACCACAGCACGTGTAAGCAGTACAGATGGAATTTAAAAAAATATATATTTTCCATCCATATTTGGTTGAATCTGCAAATGAAGAACCCACAGATATGGAGGCCTGATTGTACCGTCTGTTCTCACTGTTCATGAATTCACCTACTCAATAAAATTTCCTGTAAGCCCTCAGTCAATACTTGTGGCCCAAAGGTCATCTTTGGACAGAGAAGCAAAAAAAATTGAGATGGCCAACAGGCACACATTCCTGGCTGAGCCTGTTCCCACCTGCCTTTGAATTTCAGCTGATAGGAAAAATGAGCATCCTTTTTGCAATTTATTTAGTCCTGAGGTTTTTGTGGGTTTTGCTAGTAATTTTGCTGTTTAAAATGCCCCCCAAATATCGTTCAGAAGTGTCATCTAGACTTCAGAAGCCCTAGAAGGCGGTGATGTGCCTTATGGCACGTGTGTTAGATAAGCTTCAGTCAGGCAGGAATTTCAGTGCCGTTGGCTGCGTGTTCAATGTTAATGAGTCAACAATGTGAATGAAAGGTGTCTCTAAGGAGAAGCACCCGCCCCGCAAGGTTATGGGTCAGTCTGCTGATGGAAATGTTGTGGGTCACAGGAAGCTCACCCTGGGTCTTCCCGGGGGTCAGTACGTCCCACTGCCATGTCCACGGTGACTCCTTAGAATGTAACCACTGCAAATGAGGAGAATCAACCGTACCTATGAAGCTATGCCTTATGTTAAGGGCTGGGGTAGGATGGACAAAAAGAGGCAGCCCTGTCCACTTTGCAGATGACCCCACCATCAACACAAGTCAACCTGCGATGAGGGCGAGAGACTGGACTGGAAGCCCAGAGACCTGGGTGGGAGCCCAGTTCTCCCACCAGACACGTACGGTTCAAAGGCAGAGGACACACCGCCAATTTATCTTGACCTTTATTTCACCTGCAAATCAGGGAGCCATTTGGCTTCTAGGAGACAAGGGGACACAAGTGGACTCTTGGTGGGAACCCAACGCAAATGGTACCCCCAGGACTCATGCAGGGCACCTGGGTAGCCAAATACAGAACCCCCCTCCGTTCGGGCGTATTTCCTCATTCGATTGAACATGTTGGCATTTGAGTGTTTTCTGCATCTCTGCACTTTCGACAGGAGGAAGCTCTCTCCCCGATGCCTGAGAAGATATTCTGCTCCCCTGGGCTATTCTAGAAAGTCCTTACCCTGTAAAGTCCTGGACCCTGATAAATCCATGCTGAAAACACAGGACACCACAGGAGGCTCTTGGCCAGACAGTCAGTTAGAACTCTCTTGGTTTCACCCTGACGTTGCTGCCTGTTTCTTTAATCTTCCACCAGGTGGATTTGTCCTTTTTCAGAGTTTGTGTCTCCCCTTCTATTAAAAAAAATAAATGAAGGAAGGAGGACTACACAACCACTGCAACTCCACACCTCCAATGCGGGACCGAGGGCTGCAGACCCAGGGCGCCACCTTGCACTTGGTGAGTTGAAACACGTGGCGCACGCACCCCCCCTTCAGCCCAAGTGTGACTCCAAAGTCAATGAATTTACGTTCAATTATTTATTCGGCTGTAACGCCTTCTCCAAATTACTAATAGATAACCTTACGTAGAGAGGAGACGGAACCCAACACGCGGTGCTAATGTGAGATGGTTTTATGGGCAAATTCCTGGCTGGCTGCAGGGGGGCCCCCCCGGGGTGATTTAGTACAAGGAAAGCCGTCGGGCGATGGGGCCCCTGTTTAATTAGCTCTTTAACTTATTTAATGATGCATCCTGGGTGTTGAAAGCTGTTATTGTTTAAGGGTTTAATGTGCCATACGATTCAGGGAGAGGAGACTGGGAAGGAAAAAGGTAAAATGCTTTCAGGACCCAGGTTCTTGGTGAGAACGACTCCGCGCCCCAAGCCATCCTGCTGAGCACCCCTCGCCTTCTCCTTCCCTGTTTTGCACGTCAGGTTTTGGGGGGGAAAATCTTTTTTTTTTTTATTGGTAACTTCACACAGCAATCGCCCTCGGAAGTTCACTTCCCAGCCTGACAATCACCTTAGGTCCTGCTTCCTGTCTCAGCACATTCCAAATCAACAAGCAGCTATTTTTCTCCCCTCTCAGGTTGTTCTTGATTTGGGGTAAAAGTCTGTCTAGAAAGGAGCAGCAGGAAATGAATCATTTGGCTATAACTGAACTTTCTTTGCATTTCCAGATGTCATTGTAAAGGACAGGTACCAGCTGAGTCTTGGGGCCCCGGGGGTCCCTCTTCCCCTGGGGTCCCCTGCAGGCATGCCTGGCTCCTCCACTCTCTGCAGAGCAGACCTGTTCCCAGTCCCTGCAGGGACAAAGTGGGAATCAAGTGCAGCTGCCTGTCCTCTGGGGACCAGCACTTGGTCCCGGTGAGCAGCGCAGGAGGGTCAGGCGCAAGCCACCACCGTTCCCTGTTCTCTGTCCCCACTGCCAGCAATGCCAAAATATAACCCCCAGGACAACACAACAGTCAACCAGCCCCTCCTCACCAGGACGAGGTGGCCTGGTGGGGCTCACTGACTGGCATTCCCGGGCTGAGTGTGACAGGCAGGTGTACACAGGGGGACATGGGGTTAAGGGAATAATTCTAAACTCTGGGCCCACTGAGCTGATCCCCACGTGCTTCCTTTTAAAAAGCAATTTTCCCGCAGCTCCGCCTGGCTTACGTCCACAGGATGTCACAGTCCTCAGCAAATAACCTGCTGTCTGCAGGAGAAACGCAGGCCCAGGTGCAGATTAAGAAGAACACGACTTACCCTGATATCCGGAGGACCTTTGTGACCCTGATGCAGGCGAGATCCCAGAACTCAGGGACATGAAGATAGTTCCTTCTAACCATAAATCTGTAAGAACAGGTTCCAATTAAAACTAGTCCATATTGACAAAGTGACCTGGAGCGGTCATGTACCGTGGGGACTTGAAAACATGATGTTGTCCTGCTGTCAGTCAAAAGTCAAGAGGCGGACCTGCCTGGGACTCTGGGAACTTCTCTGGGGCCCCCAGTAAAACTGGAGGGCAGGAGAGGTACACCGTCCTTCTCCTAGGAAGACCCAGTTCCTCTCTTGAGCGTGTCTCCTTCCCTGTTCCTGTCCCTTCAATCAGCTCATGCCTGCTACGCTTAGCCACATGCCTGAAATCTTTCCGGCGTGATCACAAGGATCAGGGTGAAAAGGACAGCTGTGGCTCCTGGGCTCAGCAGGCAGGTTCATGCCCTGTGACAAGTTTCAGATGGAGCTTCTTCCCAGACAGGAATCCTGAAATTCCTCAGAGTAATGTGGAGTTCACATAATCACTGTCCTTGAGCTGGTGGCTTTCCCCGCCTCAGTGTTCTCATCTACAATAGGGATAATAACAGCATTCTTGCAAGGGTCCAATGACACAGTAAAAATAAAGCATCTAGCAGTGTTTTTCACATAAGTGCTCAGTGGATGTTAGATACCAATGTAGCATCATCATCACCATCACCACCATCACCAACGCCATCATCACCATCACCACCATCACCAACACCATCATCACCACCATCACCATCATCACCATCACCAACACCATCATCACCACCATCACCATCATCACCATCACCATCATCACCATCACCATCACCATCATCACCATCACCACCATCACTACCACCACCATCACCAACACCATCATCACCACCATCACCATCATCACTATCACCACCATCACCATCATCACCACCATCACCATCATCACCACCATCACCATCACCATCATCACCACCATCACCATCATCACCATCACCAACACCATCATCACCATCACCACCATCACTACCACCACCATCACCATCATCACCATCACCACCATCACTATCAATACCATCACCAACACCATCATCACCATCACCTCCATCACCACCATCACTACCACCACCATCATCACCATCAACACCATCATCACCATCACCACCATCACCATCATCACCATCACCACCATCACCATCATCACCATCACCATCATCACCACTATCTCCACCATCAACATCACCACCATCATCACCATCATCACTATCCATACCATTATCACCATCATCACCATCACCACCATCACCATCATCACCATCATCACCACTATCACCACCATCAACATCACCAACATCACCACCATCATCACTATCAATACCATCATCACCATCACCAGCATCAGCATCATCACCATCATCACCATCACCATCATTACCACCATCACCATCATCAACATCATCACCATCAACACCATCATCACCATCACCATCTTCACCACCAACACCATCATCACTATCATCACCATCACCACTATCAATACCATCATCACCATCACCACCTTCACCACCACTACCACCACCATCACCATCATCACCATCAACACCATCATCAGTATCAATACTATCATCACCACCACCAACATCACCAACATCACCACCATCACCACCATCACATCATCACCATCATCACCATCATCACCATCACAATCACCATCGCATCATGACACTCCCTCCTTCGTGATGGGAATGACGTTTTATTAGCTCTCCTCCCTCTGTGGGAAAATACCAGGCAGTGAATAAACATTTGCTGAATGAATAAACTCAATGAAAGGATGTACAGTATAATTGGGAAAACCTCTACAAGATGCCGCACTCTACCTTAAGTCCCAACAGACCACTAACAGTGACAGCAGGAACTGCTTAGAGGGCCAGGTGACCTCCTTCCCCTACTGTGGCAGGGTGGTGGCTTTGGATAGACCTCTGCTGCGTTAACTGCTCTCCCTGGTCCTTTTCTTCCCAGACTCTGCTGAGGCCCAGAGGGACACTTGCCTGGGTTGACGATGTCACTCTGTCAACGAGAGAAAGCTGAAGGGAAAAGACTGGGGCTGCCAGACCCCACACAAGGAGCCCACCTAAATGTGAATTCCAAACAGACAACAAAAGAATATTCTAGCGTGTCTCCTGTGCCGCACGAGCCTCTGCTGTTGTTGGTATTTTTGTTTTGTGGCTGCGTCTGGCGATCCTTCAGGATTGCCCCTGCCCCTGCTTGGCAGAGGAAACGTAGGTAATCTAGGAATTTCTGTTTGACCAACTTTGATCGGAGCTGCTCTGTATTAAAAGGGATAAAACTAGACCACGTATAAAGCCACGGATCTCCCTGAGAAGAAATGGATGTGGCCTCAGTGAGTTTCCATCGCTTGATAGCTGCCCTTTACCCCCCACCCGGTTGTCACAGGATGCTGGCCATCAGGGTGTCTGGCCAGCAGAAAAATCACAGCAAGGCCTGAGATTTCACAGAGGGAAGCCAGGGCACTATCAGATCCCCACCAAGATCACCATGTTTTAATAAACTCTTCCCAAAACTCGGCTGGGCATTATACGTGTACTAATGTCACCACCCGGGAACATCTTAGTGTTTAGGATTCAGGGAGACATTCCCCAGCCCCATAAGACTATACGCCAAACCCTGGCATAGTTATTCATCTATAGAACAATCCTACAAAATAGAGGTTGAGGTGCAGAGAACTGAAAACTCACTCAAGGCTCCAAAGTCCCCATTTCTTACCAGGGTAAAGCAACACTTACAATATGACCTAGTCGCCCGGCTCTTGGTTATTTCCTCTGAACAAATAAACACTGAGGTTCATACACGTGTTGCCTATATGCAAAGGTTAAAGCCTTTTTGTTCCCCAGTACCCCCAAATAGAAATGTCCTCCGGTGGGTATCGGGTTACCTGACCCGTGGTACCCCCACACCGTGGAATACCACCCAGCCCAGAAAAGAGCAAACTGTTGATACAGACAACTGAGATGAAGCTCCGAGGCATGCTTCTGAATAAGAGAAATCAGTCTCAGACGTTATTTACTGTGCGATTCCATTCCTATGAGGTTCTCGGAAAGATAAAGCTATGCTAAGAGAAAACGGATCTGAGGTTGCCAGGGGTCAAGGAGGGGGTTTGGGGTGGGATAAGAAAGGATAGCATGAGCCAGCTACCTGGGAGAAAGGAAGGACAGACGGACAGACGGAAGGAAGGAAGAGAGGAGGAGAGCCTGAGTTGGCCAAGGTGAGGGACTGCCCTCTGTCTGATGGTGGTGGCTCAGACATGAATTTTGTGCCTGTTCAGTTACGGAACTCCACACCACACAGAAAAAAAAAATCAATTTTAGTTGTTCGATAATTTTAAAAATAAAATTAACTTTGAAAAAAAAGAAAACGGAGGCAGCAAACTTGAGATCCAAAGCTTCACCTCTTCCACCCTGCAAAACAGCTCCTGAAGACAGCCATGATGCAGCCGACGAAGCTGTTGGAGGTGGCGGGAACGGCGACAGGTATGTGTTAAAATCCCTGCCGTCTCCAGTGTGCATATGTACTGAGTAGTGTGGAAACACGGCCAGGGGTCAAGTGCATCCCCTGTGTATGCAAAGATGTATCTTGAACCTGTATACACTGAATCTTCTATATCCACACATAGATTTGGGGTTTTTCCTCTTCTGAGAGTTTACCAGAGCATCTGGGGAGTCCTGTGGGAGTACCTTGAGTTGTGGCCTCCGGCGCTCGATTTCCTTAATTGCTCAATGCCCCAGACCAGCTGGGAGCGCGGCCAATCATCTCTACTAACAAAGTCACTGCTGATGGAAGCCTTCATTTTCCTGACCTCCTGCAGGGAGACTTTCCAGGGCCCCTTAATGGCCTGCGCCCAACCCTGCCAGGAGTCCCAGGTGCGTTCACACTGGCCTGCTGCCTCGATGGCCCCTGTCAGTGTCCACTGGTCACCTCGCACTCAATGTGGCTGAAAGGCACTGGTGACTTCCTGTCTCCTATAGAAAAAGGAAAATACCTTCAAATGCGAACAAATTTTCTTTCCCATCTCAGTAGGTGGCACCGAGGTTCCCCCAGCTGCTCCAACCCAAACCGAACATCACTCGGGGGCTCCTCCCACTGCCGGTCCCACCCTCCATCAAACCCATGGCCTCTGTCCATCCTCCCTGCCCTCCCCTCACCCTGAGCCCCACCTCCCGAGAGAGAACGGGGAGGCCTTTGCTTGGACATTCTGGATTTCACACGTGGCCTTGATCTGCAGAGCGAGCTGCTCGTTGAATGAAAACCGCCTCCCGCCGTCAAACCCCGAACGGCTTCCTTTGGCACTTGCCAGACCATCTCTGATTTGGCCTTGCCTGCTTCTCTGGTCCCATTACTCAGGCTCAGCCACCTGGGCCTGGTCACTGTGCACTCAGTAGGACAAGCCCAGCCCTGCTCCGGGGCCCCTGTCCTGACCGAGCCCTGGGTCTGACTGAGCCACTCCTCCCCTGGAGCCCGGCTGGCCTCTCCTTAGCTCTGAACTCTTCCCACGGGACCTCTGTAACCACCCGACCCAAAAGAGCCCATGGCACACTGAAATCCATCTCTTTGTCTCCCCCAGGAACCCAGTTATCTTTATTCATAGAAACAAACAGCCCTCTGTCCACAAGCCCCACGGCACAGGGTTCCTGTCTGTCTCAATCTCGGCGACGGCCTCGGCACCGGGAAACGCGCCTCGCATCTGTGCGGCCCGTGTTTGATCAACAGTGGATTGGAGGGGAAGCAGGTGCCGTGTGTGCCAAGGAAAATAATTGGGAAATCTTTGCAGAAACTCTCGCCCGCTGCATAAGCGGGCTGACAGATGCCAAGAGACTCATTGAGACGGGGAAGGAAAAAAAATCCTAAGGTACAAACGAGCTCCGTGAAGACCTAGAGCCCAAGGGCAAGAGTGACCTTATCTTTGTGTTGCAGCGCCAACCCTGAGCTCTTAGGAGCCTCTTCCCTCTCCAATCAGGCCCCTTTTCTGAGAGCAGAGATGGTGGCAGGTATTCAGGAAATGAATTAGAATGTTTATTGGGGCCACCTCCCCCGAGACCCACCACTTGTCTCCTCGAAGTTACATCTGTCTCCAAAGCAGGGAAAGAGCCTCTCGGATGGGCAATTTACCCCGATCAACTTAACATATCGGACGATGTTGATTCATGGTGACAATCAAGAACATATTACCAAAGTCCATTTCGCCATTAACTTCCTTGGGGACAGGATGACTTTTAAATCTTCTGGCTGCTCCCTCCCTCAAGGCTTGGATCTTGGCTAAGGACTTGGAGATGATAAATTTAACCAAGGATGAAAACCGCAAGGAGAGTCTCCAACAGCAAATAATGAGTCTAACCAGCATCTCAACTTCTTGGCAAGATTCACAGCGCCTCTCTGCCTGCGGCCAGGGGATCTTTTATTCTGAAGTTTATAGCCTCTGTCACTTATGTTTTTAGCTCCAGATGTGAGAGTCTGGCCCTTGGATTCCTCACCGGAAGCCAGGGTGTATCCCTTCGGCAACACTTTCCTTCTGAGAACGGGAGAGACCAGAAAGCAATGGCTGTCATTTCCAGAGACGGAGACCTATGGCTTGAACAAAGTGCTTGAGATACAGTTCCCCGGATGCACCCTTGTCTGACCCCAAAGCCTGACGGCTAGATTCCCAAGACTCTGGCTTAGAAGAACCCTGGGACTGACTGGTTCTCTGACTCTAGACTTGGAGTGTCACCCCTGCTACAGCTGGGGCACCTTTGTGATCGCCCATCACAGCAAAGGAAGAAGAGCAAAAGCTAGTCACTGTCTACTGACCGTGGAAGTGACAGAATGTGAGAGCCAATCACATCTGGGTCAGGTGTTCCCAAAGCATGGTCAGAGATCGCCTCCACCAGAATCACTTGGGGTACACTCATTGGAGGAAAAGCCCCCTACACCAGACCTACGGAATCAAAATCTATGGGATTGAGGCTTGGGACTCTGCCTCCTTAACCCGCTATACAAATTCTTCCTATGCATGCTAAACTCTGACCAAGACTGGTTGGGGTGGACGAGAGCCACGTGGGACAGCCAGTCCAGGTGAAGACCTCAGACATCACTAGGAGCACCTCCCTTTGCCTTTGGTTATTTCCCTCTGAGAATGTAACCCATGATGGGAGCCCCCCCACCCAGACAGAAAGGGAGATGAGATTTACTTTTTTAGGAAAGTTCATCTCTGAAACGTTTATCCTCCTTTTGACTACCTCCTAACAGGACAGCATTTCCATACAATCCTGCTGCAGTTTTGAGATGAAATATGTATCACGCTTATACCTGGCGCTGTGCTACTTGGTAGGATATTTCCATAAGCTAAAATAACTTGAGAACTCTACAGGCAATACTTCCTTATTTCTTCCTTATCTGTTTTCACTCTCTCCAAGGGGACTGTCACAGAAGGGCTGCGTCCCCAGACAATAAATACAATGAATACCAGAATATAACTCCAAATGAGAGTCCAAGTTTTCCATATCACCAGGTCACGAGACCTTCAGAGACCTTCAGAGCATGGCATGAACCAAAGGGTTAATGTTCATCCAATGCAACGAGCATTATTTGCGCGCGCGCACACACACAAACCTGGGGAACGTTCTGTTTGGCAGGTGCTGGCAGAAGATGGTGGATTGACAGGTACCAAGTCTACCATCCTGGTCACCCAGCTCCTAACCACCATGTTCAAAAACTATTTAGAAACATCGACATCCATCCACAACAATGCACATATTTCTCTCCGAGGTGCATTTCTATAACATGAATTGGATGCGACATGGCACCATGAGATGATGATGGTGATGACCTTTCTTGGAAGCCTGCTTCATGCTCAAGATTTTCACATGCACCCACAGTGTTAGGAGTGAGGTATAATTTTCTAAATCTCCATTTTCCAGAAGAGATTAAAGCCAAACCCACGAGGGACTCACCAAGGTCTGCAACAGAGAAGCGAGGGCGACTGGATTGGAAATCTGAACACCTTACTTCAGAGGCAACCGTTTCCAAAAAGGACCCGTGGTAAGTGTTGGAGCTCGGCAGGCCATGCAGGACTACACGTCACGACCCCTCAGCTCTGCGCTGTGCCAGGAAAGCAGCCGTAGCCCATGGGAAAGGAGTGGGCACAGCTCCGTGCCAATAAAACTTTATTTAGAGGCAGTGAAATTTGAATCTACTATTATCTTCTCGTGTCTTAAGACATCATTTGGGACTTTTATTTCCCAGCATTTAAAAAATGTAAAAATGATCTGCACATGGTCCACTCTGGAATGAGTTTGGGGCTGGATTTGACCTGCAGGCTGCAGTTTGCAGATCTGTCCACAGAACAGATTCTTGGAGGTCTGGACCCTGCCCTTCTCTGCCACGTGTGGTCGTGAGGTCACGGCTGGGCTTCTGCGTTGCCTGCTCCTGCTCACCAAGGTTTGCTGCCTTGATTGACAGGAGGCGGGCCCTTATTCACGTGTCCCTCTTTCAACCTAACATTTATTGCCCCATGCTCAGGGCTAGATACTGGGGCCACCACATTCGGTCCGCACTGTCACTGAGCTAATACCTCAGTGGGAACAAGGGACAAATAAGCAAGTACTCTACCTACAGGACAAGGAACTGGGATGAGGGGTGAGGCCATATCACAGCATCCCATGGAAGTGACTTTAGAAGGACATTTGGGGCACAGGCTGCTCCATACCAGGAGAGGTCCTCCAATCCACGTTTTCCTCCTGCCCTGGTCTGGCCTCCTGTGAGAAGGTTGAATTATCTGAATCATAAAACCCCGTCCCTCGCTCCACCTCCTCTGCCAAAGACGTATTTGGTTTTGACGGCCGCGTAACCCTTGGCGGCTCCCCTCCTGGCTTCCACGGGTCAGGAGTGGGGACACGGCTTAGCTGGCCCCTCTGCTTAGGGTCCCACTCACTGTCACTGAGGTAGCTGTGCTGTCATGTACAGGCTCAGCTATAGAAAAGCCAGCCCCCAAGTCCACTCAGACCACCAGAAGAAGGTGTCTTCTGCCGGCTCTGGAACTCGAGGTGGCTTGCTCCTTCAAGGCCAGGGGGACACAGAGACTGAGCCTTCTAAGAGTCACGTGCATGTAAGTGTTTATCCACATGCTGTTGAAGACTCTGTCCCGGCTGATGGTACCCTTGGGAGGTGATGGAACCTTCAGGAAGGGGAACTCATTTGGAAGACGTAGTCATTAGGGTGGGGTGCCCTTGAGGTGTGCATTGGGACCCTGGTTGGTAGGTCTGTCTCTCTCCCTCTCCCTGCCTCCTGGTCAGCAGGGAGGTCTACTGGGGTCCCATGACCCCAGTAGAGCTTTCCTCTGTCACATGCATCCACCATGAAGTGCTGTCACATGTCACCATGAAGTGCTGCCTCCCTTCAGGCCCAAAAGCAACGGGACCAAGGGACCATGAACTGAAATCTCTGAACCTGAGAGCCTTGTAAGTTGTTCATCTCAGGAATTTTATCATAGCAACAAAAATCTGACTAATACATACACCTAGTAACATGATAAGGTACAGTGACATCCCACCACCTTTGCCATAGGACCTAACTGAATCAACCATCACCTTTTTCAGGCACACTCATACATGGCTGGTGGGACTGCAAATTGGTGCAACCGCTCTGGAAAGCAGTACGGAGATTCCTCAGGAAACTTGGAATGGAACCACCATTTGACCCAATTGCCCCACTCCTTGGTTTATGCACAAAGGATTTAAGATAGCATAGCACGGTGACGCAGCCACATCAATGTTCATAGCAGCTCAATTCACAACTACTGAGCTATGGAACCAACCTAGGTGCCTTTCAACAGAAGGGTTTTGGGGATCGGCTTATGTCTCTTAGCCTGATAGTCTCCAGTTCCATCCATTTACCAGTAAATGCCATAATTTCATTCTTGTTTATGGCTGAGGAATATTCCATTGTATATATGTACCACATTTTCTTTATCCATTTACCTGCTGAAGGGCACCTAGGTTGGTTCCATAGCTTAGCTACTGTGAACTGAACTGTTATTAACATTGATGTGACCACATCACGATAGTATTCAACCCCAATCTTGTGTCATGAAATGAATATCTATTCCTAAAAGCAAACCAGTAATCATACATGGGTTCCTAGTCTTTCATTAAAACATGGTTGAATTCTTGCATATTCTAGTAAATATTATTTCGTGTATTTTAATTCCATTGCTTTGTATTTTTCAAAACAACACAATCAAGACATAATATTAAAGTAATGATTGATCATTAAATATTACCACACTGGTATTCAATGTGAGGCATTTCACTGTATTTCCTTTTTTAAAGAATCAAAGCTTTACATGTTTGCATGTGTGATATTTGGGGGAGAGAGAATCCATCGTCCACCTACCCAGCAAATAGCCACTTATGTGTGTGAGGACGTCCTGTTTGTGAAGTTTCTACTCTGAGCCAGTCTCTGGGCTAAGCCTTACTCTAAAACAAGTTTTCCAAACCAGATTCAGTCTTTAAGCTTCCAGCGCCGACCCTCTTGGAGTCACGAATCGCAAATATTGTTTTACTCCCTAGAACGACAATTTCCTATGTGTCCACCAGTTCATAGGAAAATACGTCTGATGATTTCTCACAGGAAGGGGAACTGTAACCTGAGATGACGGCCAGGCGGGGGACACGTGAGGTTCTCTGCAAAACTACCACCGGGAACTTGAGTGCTGGTTTGGGGATGGGTTCACTGGTTGGGTACTAACTGGTGGCCCTCGTCCCAATGCCAGAGGGAAGCGGGGAGGATGGGTTTGGGATGCGATCCAAAGATGCTCCTAATTGGGAGAGAAAACAAGGGAAGGGTGAGGTCATTCAAGTCAGAGGGAAGAGAACCTGCAGCTGTCCTAGGAGAGGCTGGTAAAGGAAGATTTTTAAAAAGCAAAGTGGACAGGGAGAGAGACGAGGCTCCAGTCGGGAGCACAGGCCGGGCCCCGGCAGCCGGATCCAGCAGGAGTCCGTGGGCTGCACAGGAGTTGAGCCCACTTCCTATGATCCTGGAAGGCTCCCGCCGTGGCTTATCCCCATTCCTGAGCATGAATAATGGCATCATCCGATCTCCCCTCAGAAGTAGAGGGATCCTATTCAACAAAATAGATAAGCATGTCATTTTGCTGTCACCAAAGCCTTGAGTCAGAAACGCTTTAATTGGCTGAGAAAACTCCCTTATGTCCAAAGTGGGGAAACGGAATCGGGGGTGGCGGGGGGTGGGGAAAGCAGCAACACACGTTGGACTAACAAAATAATGCACTCGGAGGGGGAAGGTCTCCCAATGCCCGTCCTCCTAAAATTGCCTAAAGGGACAAACACTGATCTTTGGTTATTAGAAATAAAGCGCTTTCCTGTGGCCCTTGGAAAAGGGTCAGAGAAGATATGGACATCTTCTGGTGACAGTAATTACTGGTGACAGTCATCCTGTCCTGGGTCACAGTATCCAGGACAGCACAGACCTGGCCACATCATCTCCTTTTACATGGCTTCCCCAGGAGGGTGGGTGGGTGCCACTGTTATGCCCATATGAGGACACCAAGGCATTAGAGAGGTCCAGAGGATTGTTTCCCAGCGGCTACCCTACTCGTGTACAGCGGAAGGATCAAAAGCAGGTTAACATGAGGCCTGAGTTCGTATCTCCAGCCATCCTAGGGATCCATTTGCATGAATTCTCTCCTGGAGAAAAGAACAAGGAACTTGAGCAGCTTAGGGAAGGGGCACCTGCCTACATAGGAGGAGAGGTCCATGTGGGCTTCTTCCTTTATTCAGCTAACTCTGCACCATACTGACTGTCCCCTGGAAGACTCAAAGCCTACTGACTGGGAACATGGAGGGACAGAGGGGAAACCTACAAACCCTGCAGGAAGAAGAGCTACTGAGAAGGAAGAATAGAATGGGAGGAAGGGAAGGGGCATTACCCCTGCCCCAGAGGCATCTGTTTACCCTGACCCAGAAGTCCCCCTTCATCTGGACATTAGTTTCTCCCAGCCAAAAAGCCCAAAGAAGAATTAAAGAGAAACATCTCAAAGGAAGACTAGTCCTTCCTCATTCATTCATTCATTTGTTTTTAAAATATGATATGTGATTATTATGTAATCATTACACATATTTTGGGGATACATTGTGATATTTTAGTCAATGTATACTACGTGCAATAATCAAATCCAGGTCATGAACATTTCTATCACCTCAAACATTTATCATTCTTTGCATTGGAAACATTCAAAATCTTCCCTTCTTGCTAATTTTGACACATACACTAAAATTACCTATAGTTGCCCTCCTAAGTAACACCAAAACTCACAACTCCTAAGGGTGATCTTGTACCCACTGGCCTACTTTTCCACCCCCTCACACCCCTATCCCCTCTACTCTCTATAACCCGCCTTTCTCCCATCGTATCTAGGAGATCAACGTTGTGTTTCCACATGCAAGTGAGAATACTTGGAATTTGTCTTTCTGTGCCTGGCTTATTCTACTTAATATAATGTCCTCTGAGTTCATCTGTGTTGCCACAAATGACAGGATTTCATTTTAATGACCTAATAATGATCCACTGTGCTTATATGCCCCCCATTTTCCTGATCCGTTCACCCACCGATGGCCACTTAGGTGGACTCCATATCTTGGTGGTTGGAGATGGTGCTGCCGACCTTCATTCTGTGACATGGATTCCTGGAGCATCTTCTGTGCCAGGCACTGTTTGGGGCACCTGTGATAGAGCCATGGTCCAAAGAGAGATCCCATCCCACCGGAGGTCTGCATCCTACTGAGGGATGGTCATCAGTAAACAAAATGAGTCAGTCAAGAATAAAATGTTCTATGGTCATCTAAAAGTTGGTCAAGGAAGGGAGACTCGGAGAGAGAATGAGGAACTCGTGAAATGTTCGCATTAGCCAGACTCAGAAAGTTCAGGGCAAATGTTTGTTTTTTTTTTTTCTCATGTACAAAAAGCTACAGCAAAATAAGGAAAATAAAGGGGAGGTGGAACCCCATGAAGACAGAGACGAGTGGAGTAGAGGTGGGGGGCTGAGGGGGAGAGGGAACGTGAGTTATCGTGAGCACAGCGGGTGGAAGAGACAAATGCCCAGCACTCATGGGCGCTAAGTCACACTGGATCAACTAATCAGCGTTGTCCAACATAACCTGCTGCCGTGAGGAACACGTTCCTCAGTGCCATCCAGTACCATAGCCACTAGCCGCGTGTGGCTGTTGAGCACTTGAGACACAGCCAGTGCCATGGAGGAACTTGATCTTTAATTTTGGCCAATGGCCGCCATATTGAACAGCACACCACTCTAGTCTGCACTCTCCCATCCTGAGGTGGACACGTGTGGTTGTCTCATACTGGTGCCGCTGTCCTTGGTGCTCACATTCTCCATGTTCCTATGGGCTGAGGTCAACCTTGATAAATAGCTCGGAGGAGCCTCCATGTCCCTGGATGAGGACCGTGCCAAGGCTCCTGGGAGACCCTGGGAGTGGGCACTCAGCGTCTGAAATCTCTCTTGTCCCACTATAAGTCCAAATTTGGGTCATGGTAATAGCCAGCATTTATTTCATTCTTACTGTGTGCCAGGGTCCATTCACTTCATCCTATTGGGACTCTGTGAGGTAGACACGGCCGTCATCCCCTTTGTACAGACGGTAAGAGGAGGCTGGAAAGCAGTGTGTCCAGAATCCCGCAATTCATAAATAGCGGGTCCTGGATTTGAACCCAAGCAGGCCAAGTCCCAAATCGGTTCTGGGTCCTCCAAGTTCTAAAGAAAGGCCACGGACTCTACACAGGAAGGGGAATAGTGGAGGAGGCTCCCACAGCTCACGATGCCAAAGAGAGCACAGAAAATCACACTTTTAAATGGGAAAATAAACAAGGGAACTAGGAGGCTAAAATCACCCAACATCTCACCCCAGCAAGAATCCACCTAGGGGTCTCTCCCTCCTCCACAGCCCTCTCCCTTGTCCCTGCAGCTCCAGATCCACAGCCTGGGAAGGACCATGTCATTGGTTGGACTTGTCCAAGAGCCCGTCCTCTCCTCCAGGACTTACGGAAGACCCAGACTGGCCTTTTATCTTCTAGAGCAGGTGAGATGGGTGGATGCTGTGCAGACAGAACATCATCGGCACCAACCACCCCCACCCGCTGACCTCTGATCAAGGCTGGCCATAGTGGGCCACTGTGCACCTTGAGCTACCAAGTGTTGCTTCTGGTCAACTGAGCACAGTCGGACTCCAGACTCCTGATCTGACCCCAGAGAGAGCACCATTCAGGCTTATTTCTTCTTCAAGAGAACATTTCCCATGCTACCGTCACTCAAATGCTACCGTCACGATTTTCAGTCGTGTCGGGGCATCTATTATTTGCTTAATATTTGTCTTCAAAGAGATCCTACATTTTTATTGGATTTAACGAGAGACTTTCTATTACTTCTGAGAATACGGGGCTGTGTTTTGTCCCTGAGTGGTCACTAAAATAAGCATAAAACCCTGAAAGGCTCTCAAGTTCGCCCAGGAACCATCCAAACACATCTTCCGCTCTAGGAGAGGCTGCTGAGTCTAAAATATCACCGTCCAGTTTCCCGTGAGGTTCCAGGGTTGGGGAAGAGTGGTGACGTCTGGGGAGAGAGGAGGAGGCTCAGCAGTCATCCCCAGCATTCAGAGCTGGGGGCGCCTGGGACATGTCCCTCCGCATTCTCTCTCCTTCCTCCTTTGGCTTAACCGAGTCCCACGGTGCCTTTGAGCCCCTCCTCACCTCCTCTGTTTACCCCAAATTCTCTTTAGGATTAACATGGGCTCCCTTCTAAGAAACCGGCAATAGTCTGTTTATGTGCATATGTGTGTATGTGCATGTGTGTGTGTGTGTGTGTGTACAAATGAACAAATACGAGCCTTCTAAAAAAAATTTTTTTAATTAAAAAGACAAGAAAAGAAGCGGGGCAGGGGAGTATGAAACTGGAGCAACTTTTTCAGAAGAGACCGACCCCTTTCCTTGCAGTTAAAGTGAGGAGCAAACCTAGTTACAAAGCACACCTCTACCTAGGACCACCTTTGCCCTGCGAGGATATAAATGCTGCATAAAACCACCTTCTCTCTGCGCAGAGAGCCCTGTAAACAGACCTGCTATGACTGCGAAGCAGGAGGGCAGCCAGCAGTTGGCAGGACAAAGTCCTTTGGAGGAACCTGGGAAGGACGCGCCTGCCCTGTACCCTGCTCTCTCTCTGCCACCCCTTATTCCTCCTCCTCTTCCTCCATTCTCTCCTCCTTTCTATCTCTTCTAGAAGAGGAGAGTGAGCAGGAGGCCATGGATCATTCTGGATCCCGTTCCAAAGATGCTTTCTTGGAACAAGAGCGAGCTACTGGGCTGGTCTCCCTAACCCGGGGCTACCGACAGCAGCCTCTCTGATCAAGAAGGGGGTGGGCCACGGGAAGTCCTCACAGTCCTCCTGCTCAATACAGTTGATTGAATTAGTTTGTCAATTAAGTAAGAGGCCACACTGATGCAGACCAATACCCACGCCAACGTAGCAAGAGCCTGGCACAAGGAAATGCAGACAGGGAAGAGCAGGCAGGAGCATCAGCATTGAGCGCAACCCGAGTTCAGCAGGCGTCTGTTTACCTATGAGCAACCGGGCAGCTCCAAGGAACCAGAAAGATTTCTCAGGATTTTATAAAAACAGTCGACGCACTTCACCAAAAGATGCTCAGACCTTGGGAGAGCTTGAAGGGCTCTCTGACTCAAAAGATCTTTCCTCCCGCAGAGTCGGAGGGAAAAGGGATGTTCCCGTGCTCCAAAGATGAGCAAGATGGCGGGGTGCACGGGGCGGGCTCCCTCAACTTCCCACTTCTCAATCATTCCAAAGCACCCAAAGGACCAAGAAGATGGGGAAACAGGATTGGAAGCCCCACCCTGGGCTTGCACTAGGAGGCTTCAGGATGGTCAAAAGGACACTGAACTTGGAGCCTAAAAAAACTGGGTGGGGCCAGACGTGGAGGCACACACCTATAATTCCAGTGGCTCAGGAGGCTGAGGCAGGAGGATCGCAAGTTCGAGGCCAGGCTCCGTAATTTAGCAAGACTCCATCTCAAAAATAAAAATAAAAAGGGCTGGGGATGTGGCTCAGTGGTTAAGCACCCCTGGGTTAAGTCCCTGGTAATTAAAATAAATAAATATGAATAAAAACCCAGGCAGGAGCCTGGTTCTTCATTTTAACAGAAGTGTGTCTATCTGGGCAAGTTTCCCTGAACCTCGGTTTCCCAACCTGTCCAGTGGGAAAGTCATTTCATCTTCACCAAGTGGCAGTGAGGATGAAGTCAGAAAGAGTGCCTATCTGAGCTCTGGATGTCACAGAGCAGGTTTCAAACGCAGAATAAGTACTGTCATTAATAATGGCACGCTCAGCTCTGAGCTCTTCCCTCCTCCTCCTTCTGCCCTCCTAGGGAGCATAATGATATCTGTGATAATTATTACTCACGGAAATTACATTTCTCCATTAGTCCTTCTTTTATGGAAACCCATTAAAATACTTTCAGCAGCCTGCCTTCTTTAAAACTGGTGTTAATCACTATTTTATTCCAAGACGTTGGTCTAAGGAGAAAAACAAGCGGGACTTCAGACCTTTGGTGACGTGCTTGGATCATAAGGTGGATTTCATCAGACTTCGTCCTTCCTTTCAAACTGTCAATAAACAGAAGGACCAAGAGAGACTTAGACAGCCATGAAATATCCAGCAATTAATACCCGGCCGGATCCCCAAGGTACTTACAGAGGCTGTAATGAGTTAAGACAATGTTTTGCCCACAAATTCAGCATGTGGCCAAATGACGAGTTTGAGCTCTGCTTGGCCTCAAGGAATGCTTTGGAATTTCTTCCTGTTATTCTTTGAGTCTTTGTGGAACGGGCATCTGCTATAGATGGAAGATAGATAGAAAGACAGACAGAATGCACGGATGGATTCAACTCAAATGAGGTCCAGTCCTCTCCATGGGGGCATACAGACAGAAGGGTATCTTAAAACTATGCAAAACGATTACAAAGAACCTAATAAATAATCTTCACCCACCTTCTCATTTTTAAAAGGTACGGGAATTAACTCGCCCAGGTCACAAAGCTAGTACTGTAGCCATTATTAATAAGAGCTGAGGTGCACTGGGCATCTACTATGTGCCAAATTTTTTCCTGAGCTCCCAACGTGCAATGTCTCAGTTTTTCCCAGAAAATTGGGATGCCATCGTTACTGTCAAGGAAACTGAGGCTCAGAAAGGTGACACAACTGGCCCAAGGTCACTTGGCGGATAGGATGCAGAGACGGATTTGGAACCTGAGGGTACACAGAGCTACAACTGAACCCGAGACTCCCGGTTTCCAATGCAGCCCAAGTTCTCTTTGTATATTTTAATATGAAATTTTTAATTTAAAATCTTTCTGTCACTCCAGTGGTAATTGGAAAATTCCCTTTCTTTTTTAATGAACTTGCAAAAAAATAATTACCTCCCCAAATTGCACATGCCCTCTTTCCTAGCAGGATCCGCTGCGGGCTCAGAGGACTCCTTCAGCTGGGGCTGAGCTGCTCCATAAATAAGCCATGCCCAGGCCGAGCCGCGTGGCTGTCACCGCGTGTATAATAGACAGGCTGAGCCGGGGAGCAGCCCACGCTCACCTCCTGAGCTCCATCCCTAATTGCCTGACAGCTAATGAGCAGAGCGTTTCAAAGAGATGCATCCATCAGACACCAGCCCCTGCTCCCGAGGTTTGCCTCCCAACCTCCCAACGCCGGCACTTTGATTTCCTTCCCCTTCCAGTTGGTTCCACACTTCCTACAGGAAGGAAGGAAAGCCAGGGCACCCCCTGCAATGGCTGGTCTGGTGGCAGGTTTCCCTCCCCGCCTCTGAACAGCAGGAGAACCGATGCATGAGTCCATGAGGTGCCTGGTCTCCGAGGCCAAGAGGTGGGTTCAAATCCCAGCTCTACCACTTACAAGCCACGTGCCCCCTACCCCAACTTTTTAGCTTCCCGGGTCTTCCACAACAGGATAGGAATAATGGTTTTCCCCAGAGGATTCCAGGGAGGATCAAATTAATGTGCTATTGATGGCTAATGTTCGTTCAGCCTGCATTATGTGCCGGACGCTTCGTCAAATGCTGAACACAGGCGAATCACTCTTGCGGTTCTCACAAATCCATAGGCAGCATCTTTATTCCCATGTCACGGATGAGGAAACTGAAGCACAGAGAGAGGCTACAATCTGGCTCTAGACTAAGATCCCCTCAGGGACCACCCTGTTTATTAATAGAGTCCAGAATGTAGTAGGTGCTCAATAAACTTTAGTTTTGCTGTTATTATTGAACGGCCTCCTCTTGGGGAAGACAGAATTATCATGCACTGAACCTCAGGTTTGCGATCAGCGCTTCACCTACATTTTCTTATTTACTCTTAATGGCAAAACCGCCTGCTGGTTTTATTATTCCCATTAAATGTGTGAGGCCAAGGGCCTCTCACAGGGCAAACGGTAGAGCCAGGACGGAAGGCCAAGCCTAACCAACTCCAGAGCCCACGCCGCTGGCCGCCTGGGCGAACCCTCTTAGTGTCCACCACCCGAGTCACACCATTTCCGCCTCCTCCATTTCGTGACGGTCCTGCAGGTCGGAGCTTCCCAAGGCCTACTGTGTACACAAGCCGCTCGGGCTCCTCGTTCGTCAGATTAGGGTTCCGCAGGTCTGGGTGGGAGCTGAGACTCTGAGCGTGTGACAAGCACCTGGGCAGCATGGCAGCTGGGGGGCGTGGACGACAGTCCAACAGCGAGGACGTAAGGGGGTCCTCAGCTCCTCCGTGCTCCCTCTCCCAGCCACTCGGGGCTCAAGAGGCTTGTAAGGTCGGGGGATCAGCCCCACCGTCTTCAGAGTCAGACGTCCCACCTGCCCCCCCTGCTGTCACCGACACACACGCCCTCTCCACCTCTCTTAGAGTTTGTCATCAGGCCTGTGTGACTCCCAGGGGACATTCCCCCACCAGGCAGACCACAGGGACACCAGCAACGGGTGACCCAGGGACACCTGAGATGACAAGGAGCCTCCTGGTGACAGCTGTTTGTATCTCGTGTCCACCCCGTGGGTTCACAGTAGTCGAGACCTTCCTGTGAAGAGCGCCTGCAGCCCTGGGAGTGGACAGCGGCCGTCCCGTCCGGGGGGAGTCCAGGGACACCGCGATGGCAGACACGTATGAGAAAGAAGCTGCCGGAGGACAAGACGAGGAGACAGTCCTTCCCTGCTTAGAACTCACCCCGACAACTCCCACCACTGAGGACGTCATCGTCCCGATAACTCCCATCATTTCAAATTTTAAAATGACCAGTGGAAGTTTTCTAATTAGGTCTTCTAAAGCCACCAGTGGGGGTGGGGACTGGAAAATATTCTAATCAGGTGTCATAAGATGACCACTGGGAGAAACGGGGTACGGTCTTCAATCAGGTCCGACAGGGAAGAGAAGGCCCCACAGCTCAGGATATAAGACCCCGGTTTCCAGACATCGGCACCTTGAGCACCTCTCTCTGGCTCGGCCCAGTCTGTGCTCTGTGACTTCTGTGTGTCTTGCTCAATTCTTTGTTCAGGACACCAAGGACCTGGACTTCGATAGGACATCCCAAGAGTAACGGTCCCCCTGCCCCGGCCCATCTCCATGTCCTCCCCTGGACCTGCCCCGCTAGGAGGGCTTTTCTGATCCTCCAGCATCGAGATTCTTCCAGGGGCTGGGGTCGTGGCTCAGCGGCAGAGCACCCACCCAGCACGTGAGAGGCACTGGGTTCGATCCTCAGCACCACATTAAAAATAAATAGAGGCATTATGTCCATCTACAACGAAAGTATTTTTTTAAAAAAGATTCCTCCAGGTTCAAGGCTTGGACTACGCTCTTCCCTCTTCCTGAATTCTCTTCCGCTATCTGTCATCCCCTGGGGACCTCTCTGCCTCCACACCGAGTTCCCTCCCTGGGGTCAGACACCTTCCCGGGCCCTGCTCACTGATCTAACATGTGGGTGACATACCCTACTCTCCCTAGACAGCTCGACCCCCTTCAGTGATCCAGCAAGAAGCCAAGAAAGCACTCCTTGCCGTGGCTGGGTGAACAGGCATCTCCGGACAAAGACTTGACTCTGGCAAGGCAGGTTGGGACAGCCCGGTTACGCTGATCCGACACGCGTGGCTTGTATTAACAAAATAAAATACGCAAAATATTCCCCAGATTATGATCTCACCCAGTTAAAATCTACTTCCCAATAATAATTATGATAAGTAAACACTTTTTTTTTTTTTTGCGCCAGGCACTGTTCTAAGCGCCTCACCTACACTAACTTAAGCTTGAAAATAACCATAGACATGAGTGATCTTATCACCTTCCCCAATTTACATATTAAACACAGAGACACAAAAGGGTGAAGTGACAGGGCCCAACATCACTCCCATGGTCAGCGACTGAGTGTGAACTTGGAGCCCTTCTGGCTGGGTCCTGAACTCCGGGGCCCTACACAGGCCAGGGTGCAGGCCGCACCAGCACGCTTACTGCGAAAGCTGATAATTGATTCTCTTGATCATTTCACTCCCACCAGCACGTTCCATTGTATGTAATTCCAAACCCTCAGGAAAGTCTGATGCTGTGAGAGGAACTCCCTGGGGGTCTAATTTCTCCTGGGAGCGTGGAGAGCGAGCTCTGAAGAAGGAGGCTTGAACAGTAAGACGGAAGGGCAGAGGCAGAGGAGGCCCGGGGAGGGACAGAGCGGCAGGTGACCAGAACAGCCCGCCCATCCTAAGCCCAAAGATGGGAGGGGGGTGGCTCATTGAAAGACCTGACCTCAAACCCTAGTCTCAAAATAGAGCAAGAGGAGAGGGTGGTGTGCAAGCAACGACTTCCAGAACTTGACCGTGATGAGCGGGCAAGAACCAGTGACCGGAGAGGATCAGAGACAAGAATGTCTTGGTGTGGCCTGGGCGTTTCTGGAGGGCGTCTGTGTAGCAAGGGAGAGATTCAGACGCAGCACAGGGGGAAATGCGCTCTGAGAGCTTGGGGAAGGGAGAGGTTGGGACAGGCCAGTTTGGGCACATGCATCACAGGTGATAAGATCCTCAAGGGAAACGGGCCAAAGGAGAGAGTCTAATAGGGAGAGAATAATGGAGAGAAAGGAAATGAGGAAGCCCGGGCCTGCGCGTCCAACCTGTGTTTTTCTCCCCAGACCCTCTTCCCACCTTTTTCTTCCATTGCTCATAATAGAAGTTCATCAGATGATAGGATCACAGAGTGACAAAGCTGCTCATCTGACAGATGAGCAGAAACTAAGGATCAGACTGGGCGAGTCACACACCTTCCTGCTGCCCTGCCCTTTCAATTAACTAAGCTCCCTCGTATGAGTCCATTTTCCATTAGTGTAACCAAATACCTGAGGCAAGCGACTTTATAAAGAAAAGAGGTTTATGGTGGATTACAGCTCTGGTAGAACAAGGTTTGTGGCTGCATCTTGATGGCCTTCCTGCTGGCAGAATTCCAAAGTAGTACAGAGCGTTACATGGCAAGAGACAGGATGTGTGTGTGTGTGTGTGTGTGTGAGAGAGAGAGAGAGAATGTACCACACTGATCTCCCTCCCTCTGGATTTAATCATGGGGAATCCACCCCAATGAACTTATCTAATTCTCATCACCTCCAAAGGCCCCACCTCTAAACACAATCGTTGGACTAAGTTTCTACCCTCTAAATAGCCCACAATGGGGATTAAATTTCAGCCTGAGATTGGGGTGGGGTTGGGGAGTCACAAACCACATTCAAAGTATAGCACCCCCAGAAGAAACCCAAAGGAGCATGGGACAGAAAAATACCGCTGACGGAGGCACAGCCCCACAACTCACGCTGATCCTATTAACAGGTCTGGTTCGGACAACCTTGTAAAGCTGAGGGATACGGCTTCTCTTGCTTTTATCCTGGAGTGTCAGAAGCCTCTCCGGCCATTTATTTGATGGAGAGGTTGCTACATGCTGTGCCCAGCGGCCACATCCATCTGGGTAACAGCGTCTGCAGCAGCCCCGAGACCTCACCAACCTGAGCAGAGAAGTTTTCCCGGCTTCAGGCCAGGCCCCGCGTGGATATTGGAAGTGAGAAGGTCACGGGATGCAATGGCTCTGGCCTTGGAGACCAGGGGCGTTCCATCCCGCCCGATTCTGCGGCTGACTCCCGTGGCCTTTGGGGATCCCTCCCTCTCTCTGGGGAAGCTCTGGCTAGAGGGGAGAAGAGGTGAGCAGGAGCGCCCCACCGGTGCCCACCCCAGGGCAGACGGGCAGCGTTCACAATCTGGGGCTGGTGAATTCCCCGCTCTGCTCTCGGGTAAGCGTGGCCACAGTGCTGCTGGCTGCCGGTTCCCACAATGTCGCAGTGGGGTGCAATGACAAGCACTTACAGCGCAGGCCTCTGCGGCTTGTGGGTGCAAGCTTAGCCCACCCGACAGGAAGCGCTGACTCGGCTCCTTGAGCGTCTCCTGCGCTTCTGGCTTGGGGTGGCCGGCCCAGGTGGGCGCCTGTCACGGGTGGCAGAGACCCAGGAGAGCAGGGGAGGAAGCGCCAAGGCTCCCAAGACTTGGGCTTGAACCAGAACACACCACGGCTCTCCCCTCATTCTAGCAGCCAAAGCAGCCCAGTGGCCACACCCAAAGTCCAGGGGTGCCAGGAATGACAAAGTCAGGGGACGGAGCGTGCCCGGAGGGAGGAGCCGATGAATGGATCCTGCTGCCCCTGAGCAGGAGAAGGTCTGCACCCCCCGCCCCAATCCACTGCTCCTGCTGGTGCTGTACCCCAGCTGTGGGGCTGGAGGGCGCCTCCCTCCACAGAGCCAAGTCCCATCTACTCTCCAAGTCCCAACGGACGGCCACCGTGGAAGCGCCTCCACCCCAGTCCGAGTGGGCCCCATCCTCTGGCCTGGGGCACTGTCTCCCATCTCTCTGGCCAGCCTGTGGCCGACTCTAAGACCATATGCAACAGCTCCTACGGTGCAGAAGGCTCTGGCCACACAACGGTGACCCAGCGAATGGGGGTCTTCAGTGAAGAGGCGTCTGTGATGGGCTACGGGGCCTGCGCAGAGTCTCCCCTACACAATGCCCACCCCCAGGTCAGACCCTCGGGGAGCTGAACCAAGTCATCTCCACTTCTGGGGAACCCCCTGGCATCAGAGGGGTCTGTGCTGTCACTTTGGCCCCACCGCTGCCCCCCCACCTCCATGTTTCCAATCTCACACGTCCCCGCAGAGCCCAGGCCTAGCCCAAGGAGTGAGTGGGCGGCAGACATCCCAGGATCTCTCTGGAGGATCCCAGTGTCTTCCTTCAGTCACAATGTCCCCATCTCCTTCCTTGAAGAACCCTAACCCTCAACAGAGATCCACTCAGGCCTGAAGACACACCGGATCCGTCACTCACAGTTTTTCCAGTACACCCACCCCCAAGGACAAGTCCAATATGCTTTCCAAGGTGAGAAATTTAAATAGAAGTAAAAACAATGATAAGAAAAAACAAGTTGATACCAAGAACATTAACACGGAGCTACCACTCAGTATTAGCTGAATTGCAGCCCTGGAATAGCTCGTGGGTTCCTGTATAGTAAGCCTGTCTGAGAAAGACCCAACGGGAGGGAGGCAGGGAGGGACAAACAGATGGCCGGTTGGTTGGCTGGATGAATGGTTGGATGGATAGACAGACGGATGGATGGATGGATGGTAGGTTGGATGGATGGATGGTTAGATGGATGGACAGACGGATAGATGGATGATTGGATGGATGGATGGATACATGGATGAAGGGATGGATGGTTGGCTGGATGGACAGACAGATGGATGGAGAGAGGAGGAGGGAGACTTATCACAGGCATCAGCTCTTGCACAATTATGAAAGAAGTCCCGCCTGCGCAGCCGCCTGCCGGCTGAAGACGCAGCAGAGCCAGTGGCACGAGAACCAAAGGCCTGAGAACCAGGAGCACCGACGTCTGAGGCCAGGGAAAGGAAGACGGATGTCTGAGCTTAAGAACAGAGAAAGTGAGTTCGCCCGTCCTGGGCCTTTCTGCTCCCTCAGGTCCCTACGGATCGGGTGATGCCCACCTGCGTCGGGGAGGATGGGTCTCTTCCACTCAGCTACCTATTCCCAGGCCCATCTCTTCTGGAAACACCCTCACAGACCTGCTGCCCAGAAGTACCCTCTGACCAGCTACCTGGGCACCCCTCGGGCAGATGATGGGACAAATCCGTCACGGGGCTCCACTCACCTGTGGCTTCACAGTCATCCTCACTGGCTGTAGCGTTAAGAGGAATCAATGACAAAATACATCTGAACGGGCCCCATTCCTGCCACCACTGTGCCCAGCGGGTGTTCTGTTCCTTACAGGCTCTGGAGCGGCTTCGGCCTGGATGCTTCATTTTGCCCTCGCCTCTGGCTACAGGACCAGGCCCTTCCCCTCCTCCAGGACCACTTTACCACCTTCCTCAGAGTCAGCAGCGGCCAGCCCTGCACTCCTCCCCTCCTCTCCCTGCTGAGCGCCTGGGACCACCCTACACAGGCTCGTCAGCCATGGCTGCGACAGACACCGCGAACCTGTGAGCAGAATTCATTAGCTCCTCCGCGGGTCCTGGCACTCACCCCCTCACACCCCTGCTTCTGAGCGGCATCGGGGGGCTTAGGCAGAGAAAAGAGAAAGAGAACGTCACCCTGCCTGGCTCTAGGGGCCTCCTGGGGCACTTCAAAGTGGACTCCCGTCTTTGCAGGCACGAACGAGAGCCCGGCAGATGTGCCCCAGGCCCGGCCGTGCCACCTCTGCTCAGAATACAATTTAGCCAATGCTTTCCACGCTGCTCCGGGAAGTGGGACCCACAGAGACTTGGTAATTGACAACCCAGGTTCCAGCAGGCTCTGATCCCAGCAGCATCCTGTGCTTTAATTGCTTAAAGATCCGCACCAAGGGCCAGACACTCTAATCACCTGAAGGTGACAGATTAGGAAACTTCCTGATTGCTTCTGCTCAGAAAGAAAGGAAGTTCTCCGTTTCAGGGACAGCAGCAGTGTGGGGCAGTTCTGGGAACACCTGTGATCTAAAGAGCTTCCCACAATAGGTCCAAAGTCCACAGAAAGAAGGGGTCGAACAGGGTGACCCCAATGCGGAATGGGCTGGCTTGGAAGGTCACGGGCACTAGCACGATTCAAATGGACCCCATCGCGCAAGCCAGAAACCTGGGCATTACCAATGATTCTTCTCCTTTCCCTCACTGACCCTTCAATCTGCAAACCCTGACAAGGACTTTTGCTCTGTCCTATCCTCTCCACCTTAGGACACAGGCCAGGCCTCTCTGACAGCCCCGTGGGTTGCTTTGAAATTCTCACACACCTTCTCTAGAGAAGAACCATCACCTGGCGCCTGAACTCTGGATGGTGGGAACTTCTCCCTCCTGTAGTCACTCAATACACATCCATCAGGAGTGTCCCCCGTGCCGGGCACTGTGAAAACAAATGACAACTCAGCAGCAAACAAGACAGACAAGGCCCCTGCCTGCACAGGGTTCACATTCTGCTGAGGGACAGGGACGATAAAGGAGTGAATAAATAAACAATAGTGACAGACTTCACAGCACATGCTTCACGTAGTGTAGGTATTCAAAGAGCACGGAATGAAAACAATGGGGGAGATTCCTCTGTATTAGGCAGCTTCCAGTTACTGTAACAAAACACCTGAGGTAACTAACTTACAAAAGAAAATACTAATTTTTGCTCAAGGTTTGGGAGATTTCAGTCCCAGATCAGGCAGACCTATTGCTTTAGGTCCCTCTGATGGGAGTGGTGGATAGGAATGGCAGGAAGTGTGTGGTGGAGAAAAACACTCACCTCATGACCCGGAAGAGCTTGGGTCCCTAAGTACCTCCCACAAGGCACCACTTCTTAAACGTTCACCGCACCTCCCAACAGTGCCACCTTGAGGCCAAACCTTGAACATATGAACCTCTGTGGCATATTCAGCCTCCAAACTATAGCACTATTCATCTGGAAAGGGTGGGCAGAGGAGGGGTCTAGATATCCCAGGACCTTTTCAAACCTGAAATTCTGTAACTTTTGTTTTTTCCATTCTGAGCTTTTATGGTTTTTATATAGATCAAGGGAAACTCTCCCTTGTCCTGAAAGCTCATGTAACTTAACAATCCTGAACCTTGGGTCACCACATCCCTGTACCCCTCCGTATTTCCTGAGATCCAGGAGCATCCACAGGAAGAGATGTGAGGACCAAGACGGAGCCCACCGATGTGAATGTCCGTCCCTCTGTCTCAGAATCCCGGATCCCAGTTCTGGTGGTGAGGGACTAAACCCAGACACGGGCTCTATTTTCCTGTGAACTCATTCTGGAAAAATTTATGGTGAGAAAATGTGGAGAGGGCAGGTGATGAGGCGTAAGAGGAAATCCCCGGGGAAATGATGCTCTTTGGGGGGTGTAACAGCCCACGTCAGCCCATGAGGAGGAAGAGACGGGCCATTTCTAGACGTTCTCTAGTAATAGCCTGAGAAATAGCACCAGCCACCCTGGGACCCCGACTCCGCTAAGAGCATAAAGTCAGCGGGAACTCAGCAGGGCCCCCATAATGCTCCTCTCTGTCTTTCTGGTTTCCCTGATTTTTTAGAAGTAAATGCTATTTTGGTGCTACTGTATTAAAAAAAAAAATGCCTGTGACGGAAAATTCAAAGTGAACTCAGACGCAGGGCCAAAATCCACCCATGCAGCTCTGTGTCCTTGAACGTGTATTCACACCAAGGAAACCTAGAATTATTCTTGTCACAGAGAATGTGCGCTAAAGTTACAGATTGATGGTAAATTTATAGATTAATCTTGCAGGAATTGGCTCAGGAATCCTGAACACCACCTTCTAAAACACTAAAATACATCCGGTGGTCCTTTTTTTTTTTCCTACCAAGGATTGAACCCCTGAAGTCACCACTGAGCAACATCTCCAGCCCTTTTTTTATGTTTTATTTTGAGATAGGGTCTTGCCACGTTGTTTATGGTCTCGCTAAGTTGTTGAAGCTAGCCTCTAACTTGAGATCCTCCAGCCTCTGCCTCCCAAATCTCTAGGCATGACATCCGGTGGTCTTTCAAAACATTCAGCACGTTTTTTTTTCAGAATACATTCCAATAAGTCCTGCATCCATAGAGCCTTCTCAGTTTACAGCGAGATCACACCCCGATAAACCCATTGAAGGTATAGTAATCTCAAAAACCATTCAACTCGCAGAACCCCCTGGACATCTGAGCTCAGTGGCACAGCACACAGAGGACACAGGGACTCCCTCAGGCCTGCAGGGCTCACGGAGGGCTGGGGCTCCCTGGGGCTCCCTGCCCAGCATGAGTCTCCCGCCTCACATTGCTAACCCAGAAAGAAATCAAAAGCCAAAGTACAGTGTCCACCTGAGTGCATGCTGGGTTCACACCATTATAGAAAGAAAAGATCCCAAGCCGTACCATCGTCCACCAGGCGCTGCATGTATTTCCTATCCCAGGAGCTCGGGAGGCTGAAGCAGGATGATCACAAGTTCAAAGCCAGCCTCAGCAACAGCGAGACACTAAGCAACTCAGTGAGACCCTGTCTCTAAATAAAATACCAAAAAAAGGGCTGGGGATGTGGCTCCGTGGTTGAGTGCCCCTGAGTTCAATCCCCGGGACCAAAATAAATAAATAAAGAGAATTTTAAGGAGCATTTTGAGGATCAAAATGGAGTTTAAATGGTGCTTTGCACAGGTCAGGCACTTAGACGTCAGCCACCGTCATTGTTGGGATGGCGCTGAAGGCTCGCCACCCCACTACCACACTGCTCGGGGGGAACGAGGGTCCTTTGCGTTTTTTAGAGGTCAAGACATTCTGACCACAATGCCTTTGTCCTCGCTGGCTCCTGCCGGGAATGACCTTTCTCGTTACCTCCTCATATCCAGATCTTGCCAAATCCACCTGATCTCCTTCCTTCAAGAACTTGGGGCTACCGATTCCCTTCTCTGGACCTGTGCGGTGTCCGTCTGTCCCTCTGGCATAGTTCAGTACTCAATTATGCTTTGCTCTGAGGGGGTCAGAGTTTCATCCTGGGTGTGTCCTGTCCCTGCACTGGACTGTGGGCTCCTGAAGGGCCAGCCTCGTGTCCTAGGGTGGCCCA
Source organism: Marmota flaviventris (assembly GCF_047511675.1). Classification (NCBI taxonomy): domain Eukaryota; kingdom Metazoa; phylum Chordata; class Mammalia; order Rodentia; family Sciuridae; genus Marmota; species Marmota flaviventris. Next base: position 11,891,057 of record NC_092516.1, on the reverse strand, counting down.
TACCATGTTGGGCACTTGGGAGGAAAGAAAAAAGAAAAATGGTTCCCATTGAACTGAGCAGTTCAGCAGATGCCAAGTCGATGTCTCAGGTCAGAAGGGGCAAGGGGGCAGCCCGTGATGGAGGAGTGGGTGTCCCCGGAGCCCTCCATTCCACATCGGATGACTCTGTGGTTATTTGGTCATTCGCATACAGAGAATATTCTCCAAAATGCAGGGGCCTGCCTTCCTACCAGCGAGGCCAATTAAGAGCTCCGCGTTCTAAAAGCAGACGGCTTAAGAAATGCCCCCGAGGATAATTAAGAGCACAAAACACAGTGAACGAAACTGGGAGTTATCAAAAGCTATTGGAGGAAGGTGAGAAGAATGGCAAGTGGCCACGTGGGAGGCCACGGAGCCTGGGGATCAGATGACGGGCTGTGCAAGTCGGCCACCAGCAGCCTGGGACAGCAGAGGTTCCCATAGCCACTACCCCTTGGGCACCGTGTGGCCCAACTTTTCAGAACCAAAGTGTCCCCAATTGTAAAATAGAAATGATAGCAGTACTTGCCTCATCGGGTGGTTGTTAAGAATGAATGTATTCATCCATGTAAAGTAATTAAAAGAGCGCTGAGCACTTAAGACGTCCGCGACTGTGGGTTGCTATGATTATAATGATCATTAATAGACTGTTATGAATTCTCCAAAATAGCAGGGACCTTTTCTGTGTCATTTTATCTTTCCCCAGTAACCTGGCAACTCTAGTACTTTGGAGAAAACTCAGTAATGTTTACTGAATGATCGAAGCCAGTGGCAATCACGGCTGGGGACAACAGTGACCCGGATCAGCCTGCAGACCCTCGCTTCCCATGGCAAAGTCGCAAGGGCCCTTTAATAACTTGCCGCCCGGGTTGGACAGGCTCAGGACCGTCCTCCGGGCTCTTCCGCTCCGTCTCTCCTGGCCAAGGTCCCTTCCCACAGGTCAGATCTAGCTCCTGCGTCCTGTGCAGCCCCCTTTGAACTTGAGGCTGTGGGCCATTCCCAGAACTCCACTCCTGCCTCCTGGCCCTGTATCTTCCTCCTCCACGTGGCCCTTGGGAGCTGCCAGTCAGCCCAGCCTCCTGGACCCTGCCTGGTTCCTAGATCCCCAGAACCTCTTCTCCCAGGGACCCAATCACCCCGACATTCCAAGCCCTCCTCTGGCTCCAAGCAGGGACTCCACAGTCTATCACCTGGACTTACATCCTGACGTCTGTACTCTCCCGAGGTGCCCCTGAGTCCCTCCCTAATCCCCCTGCCTCGGGGTCCTCACCTCAACAGTGGGATAGCAATACACCCTCGTAGAGTCCCTAGAACCCCATAAAAACTCTGGCTGAGACATCTGGCCAGCAAGGGCCTGGAGATGGGAATCATGAGCATTGAGTCCGTTTCTCCCACAGAGAGCAGCGCCCCGTAATAAAGCTGAATTGTGGCGGGGCGCTGGGAAGGCCGCTCACTGCTACCTTAACGGGCAAGATAAAGGGCACCTCCTCAGAGGCCAGGGACAGGTTTATTAATAAGGGCGGCTTATCCGTGTGAGATAGTGTGTATTCGCAGATACGATCGCCCGCAGAGAGGCACGAGGACACTTGGGAACTGAAAGAGAGGGCAACAGGAACCAGGACAGGAGAGGAAGCCAGGTGTCCTCATGCCCTGGACCAGGACCGTCTGAAGGAAGAGTTACATCAGAACCCCAGGGTGGGGGGCTTAAGGGGCAGAATCGGAACCCATCCCTCAAGTTTCCAGTCCAGGGAGTCTCGGGGGTACCTGGTGATCCACCAGCAATTTTGGAGGAATCTCAGGTGATTGTGCTGGAGAGGCAGCCAGGTTTGGGGCAGTCTGAGTTGTAACATAAGGGTCACTATATAACAGAAAAGCACATGTAATGACGGCATCCCGTGCAGACAGAATGCTTGATCCTGACGATTGACGGCTCTGCTCCTGGGTTTCGTGTTTGCTGTATTATACTTCTGTTGTCACTTTAGAGTATACTCTGCATCTCTTAACTGGACCACATTCTCTTTTGCTTGATCTAATCTCAGGTGGCGCCATCCATCATGGCCCCAGGAATGAGAGCCACACCGGGTGGCCTGAGCATGCCGTGGGCTACACCACCTGGGCTTCTGTAAGTGCACTCTTCCAGGTTCCCACGGGGACAGAATTACCAAGAACGCATTTCTCAGAACATCGCCCCATCATGAAGCAATCGGTGGCCGTTCCTGGACACATCCATCCGTTTGTTAAACAATTATCCGCTACACACCTGTTGAGTTTTAGGAGAGAAATAACAACAGACAGATGCATTCTTCATCCTGCTTAGAGCAGACTCCTGAGACGCTAGTCCAAGAGCTCACTGATCCATCATTCACTCATTTAAAAATGAAATACCTACCATGTGCCAGGTGTGTTAAGGAAATAGAACTTTGAATCAGCTTCTTTTTTTTTTTTTTAAGCAAAGCAACAAGAAACTCAGGGGAAAGTCAAATCTTAGTTTTCAACCTGTCTGGGGACATTGTGGGGGACATCACTATTTTCTTTTTCTTCTTTTTTCAGAATTATGTCCATATCATTTCCTGGGAGAAGGGAAATCTTGCTTAAATTCAGAGCAAAGATGACAATTCCGAGGTCACAGTCCCCAGTCCTGGGAGAGATGTCAGCACCCCTGAAATCCTGGAGGTATATTCTCTGATGGTCCTAATGAGATAAGAGCGAGTCAAAGAGAAATAATAATGGCAGCCCCCATCATGTATCTCAAATATCAAGCACTTACCTGCCAGGCCCTGATCTTCATGCTGAACACACATAAAACAAACAGAGCCCTTTCCTCGGCTATGGGCAGGGGTGGCGAAGGCAGTGGTCCTTCGGAAAGACAATTCCAGGATGGTACCCGGGGCTTCCAAAGGCTCTCCTGCCATTTGCCCGTGTTCCTGCCTCTCAGAGGGAAACATCACAGAGACGTCATGCACAGAGATGCTCAGCACCCGGGAACGAACCAAGTGTCCGGCAGTGGGGGTGTGCCTAAATCATCTGTGGTACATCCAGGTAGCGTCCACTGACAGAAACCCAACTCCAGTTGAAATTAACAAGGACCTCAAATAACAGTGAATGAAGCAAACGAGGGTTTCATGGCTTTCAAGGAAGGACTGGCCCTGAAGTCGCTTGGTGTGTGACTCACTCACGACGCAACTGCCCTGCCCTCCCCGCTCAGCTGCCCGCCGGATGATACTGCAGGGCCCCGGTGGTGGCTCCTGAAAGCCCACGTTCCCTTTTTTTATAAACGGTTCTGGGGGAAAGAACCTCTGCCTCTTCCACCAGGAGATGGCAGCTCATCCGACCAGGGCACACCATTGGCTCTCACCCCACCCTGAAAGACGGGAGAAGAGCTCTGATTGGTCAGGCTGGGGGCACAGCCAACCCGGAGTCCAGGGTGAAATTGACACTGCTGACCCACATTGTCCCCAAGCAAAAGGAGGCACCAAGAGAGGAGGAAACCGGGCACTGGGCAGCACGGCAGCTGTCCCCTCAGGGAACAGAGAAATGTTCCCTGGTATAGTCCCATGTCCCCAAGTGAAAAATAAATAAAAATGAAAAAACATATTCAGCATTCAGAGGGAACTGGGATATGGGGTGAAGGAGCAGCTAATGAGAGAACGTCGTTTTAATTGGGTTCACATTTCCAAGTCCAATGAATGAAGTCTCAGAATTCATGCTCATAATCACAGAGATGCCCCCAAAGACCCACACTGGGACACACCTCTTAGAGGAACCAAAACACTGGAGAGAGGGCCTGGGGCTCTCGTTTCACAAAGGGGTTTGGGGAGGAGGTGGAAATGGATACCCAAGAACCAGGGGCAGGCACTGATTTCTGAGGAGTCAATCATCAATCAAGTAATTTATTTAATTAATCTAATTAGCATGATGTTTTGACATATGCACCTAATGCAGAATGTCTAACCTGGCCTAATATATGCATATGTATTTATCAGCTTTTGCGGTGGGAACACAAAACTCTCCCATCGATTCTCAAGAGAACAGTTCATTATTAACCAGATTGTACAACAGAGCTCTTGGACTTGTTACCTGGAGAAACTGTTGAACAAATCACAAAGCAACAGATGCATGAAGGCTCAGAGGAGATGGATCAGCAAAACCCATGGCAAACACTCCAAGAGCAGGTTGTGCCCCAGGAGCCCGCATGGGGAAACCACTTGGGGACCTCAGGAAAAAGCCCACTTTGGAAAGAGAGAGGCATTGGGAAATTTGCAAACAGGTTCCAGGTTAAATCTTTGCCCAGGCAGGAGAAAAGATGGGTAAGATCTGCAGCGGATGGGCTCTAACAGCAGCTAACTCATCGCCACAAGGAAATGCCAGGTACCCTGGGGCCTCTCACCATGGGCCAGGCCCAGGCCGCGCTGCCGCACCTGATCCTCCCAGCCACCAGGGGGCAGCTACTTACTAAGCTCCTCTTAGAGATGAGAACTCTCTGAGGCTTATGAGGCAAAGAACTTGTCGGACTCACACATAACGAGCTGCCTTCTGACCCCATCTGTCCTCCTGCAAAGACTTTCCCCTCATGGCTGTTATTCCAAACAAAACCCTGCCCTGGGAGTGTGGAAATGAATCCAGTTCACCCCCTCTCTGCAGGGAAACCCTTTAAAGTGTACCAAAAAAAAACTACAGTGCCCCCTGCAGGACAGGAGGTTAACATCCAAGGCTAGGGGATGCCTGACACCTTTCTACTGAGAAAATCCGCTCATTTCTGTTCCTCTGTCTTCTTTTTCATTTCCCCCATCTCTCTTATCAACATTGAATTTTGTGATACTCTTTTATCCTGTTTTAATGACCAAAGTAATACATGTTTATTATAAAACCGTCAAGCATTTGACATCAAGAGCCCCAACCCTCAAGACACTGCTGCTAACAGTTTGGTTCATATCCTTCTGCATTATTTACTGTGCACATAGAAGCAAACCATAGTTAACACAATCATATTCGCACAGCAGCAGCAAAACACACACCTGTGCACCTCACAGCCTTGCCTAGCCTCAGGACCACACATGTGGCTTGACTGTGGATGACTCTCAGAAATGTTGTGATTCGTCCCTTATTTTAGTCCACTTTGTGTTGCTGTAACAGAATGCCTGAGACTAGGTACTATATAAAGAAAAGAGATGTATTTCTTAGAGTTCTGGGGGCTGGAAAGTCCAAGATGGAGGAACCTATATCTAGTGAGGGCTATTTTTGTCCTATATCATCCCATGGTGGAAGGAGGAAGGGCAAGACAGTGCATAAAAGAAAGCAAGAGAGGGCCAAATTCACTCCTGCAATAACTAGCCCACTCCCATGACAGCAACATTAACCTGCTCAGGAGGGCAAAGCCCTCGTGACCTGAAGGTCCTACCTCTCAATACTGCTCCATTGGGGACGGGGTTCCAACTCATGATCTTTGTAGATGCATTCAAACCATAGTCTTCCTCTACCAGGCAACAAACACTCAAGTGCCCTCCACGTGCCAGGGCCCATGCCAGGTGCTCAGAATACAGCTGACGACCTGGTAGACACAGTTACCTTTTTAGAGCAGGGCCCTGACCCTGTTCAGTTTTACTTCATAGCATTTTGTACCTTCTAAGATACATTTTTCATATTTTTTTAATTGTCCCTCCCCTCCCACTCTCCCAATAGACTCTAAGTCCTTCAAGGACAAGGACTCCTGTGTACTTTGTTCACTGCTGTGTCCCAGTACCCAGAAGAGTGCTGGGCACACAGTTGTTCAATAAATTTTCTCTGAATAAATGGCCAAACCTGGGGGTCCCTCTTCCCAACACCCTTTTTTTTTTTTAAACAAAAACAGTGGAATGGTCACTGGTCAAGGACACTGAGACGCCATGTTGCTGTTTTTCTTCCTTTAAAGCTCTTGCTTGGGGTGGTCTTATTTTGTTCCCCTGTAGGCCTACACAGCAAGGGACCAGGCTTCCCCCGGCACAGCGAGGGCCACACCTAAGGCCAGCCCAAGTCAGCCCAGTACCCTGGGGGGTCTCCCATCCAGATGCAAAAGTCCTTGATGTGCAGCATCCTCTACCCTTCTGGGAACAGAATTAGCATCTTTGGATCTAATTGAAAGATTAAAAGAAAACACCCCAACCGGAAGGTCAATTTATAGATCCAACAGTTAAATCAAGTCATAGCCTTAAGCACAGGGGGCACGAACCTTGTGTTAAATCAAAGACTTAATCCAAGTTAAGCCACCTTGGCTGGGAAGCCGGGGCTGGAGATGTGTAATTAACAGGAGCGCCAGCTGCGCCAGCTGACGGCTCCGCAGCCTGACAGCCTTCTACCACCTCCAGGCGGCCTTGGGATGCGCACCTCCTGGTTGCAGAGATGGTGGAAGGGCTCCTCCCCGTACCATTCTTCCCGAGGGTGCCTACACACCGGTGCCTGAGGCTCCTTGTTGCTTCTCATACAAAGCAAGGGCACTGCTGCCTCAAGGTCATTTGGACCTGTTCATCACCCAACCTCCCTTTCAGACTTTGCTCACCTGGTACCTCCCTTACCCTATTTAATCCCATAAACACTTCCATGGCGTGAAATTGTTCCCTGTATTTTATGCGTTAGAAACTTGGTCCTTAATGCAGTAGAATGTGGAGCTGAGGCTTTGGGAGGTGAAGGCTCATGAGCAAAGCCCCATGAATGGATGAGTCCTCTCAAAGCTGTCTAGCATGCTGGCTCTGTCTTGCCATGTGACAACCCTTGCATGATATGATGCAGCAAGAAGGCCCCCACCATACCATACGCCTTGGGCTTCCCAGCCTCCAGAACAGTGAGCTCCAGAAACTTCTATTTTTATACCCAGCTGTGATATTCAGCTACAGCAACAGAGAGTGGACCAAGACTGGCCTCTCCCCCCCAACTCTTGCTGTGCCATCCTGCTCACACCACCTGACACCCCACAGCACATTTCACGATTTCACTTACTCCCTCACCCCCTACTAAGACATATGGGCCCCATGAAGTCAGGACTTTGCTTTTTCACCCAATGTCCCCTTGATCACACCATTGACCATTAATGGCGAAGTCAGTGGACACGGACCCTGGCTCCTCCCTTCTCAGTGTGGAGTGAGTCTGGGGTAAGAAGTGGAGCCCAAAGCGCCACCCCTTAGTCACATTCTGGGCTCCTCTGCAACCAGGTATCCTCCCAAAGCTATCTAGGACCCCACCAAGAGTCACCTCACTAGCATAGACTCAGGTGCGGTTGACAGAGACTTGTTATGGCTACCAAGATGTTCCCCTCTCCCCATCACTCAGGAAATTCCAAGGGTCTTGGACACTCTGTGCCCAGGAATGAGGTAGGGACAAGCCCCAAACATTTACAGCTTACTGTCCCACGGAGGTCAAACAGGGCATAGTGATAAGACCGTGGCGTTGAAGACCGTGATCTGAATCCAGTTCTTCTACGTCACGGCTGTGACTTTAGATAAGTTACTCACACTGTGAATGTTTTTTTCTAATGTACAAAAAGTTTTTACTCATGACTCATTCCACCTGTTCCCAGAGATTGATGGGCAATGGGGAGACGAGATGTGGGGACACTCTGACTCCAGACCTCAATGCCACCGGGGACTCGTTAGATCAGAGAAGACAGCAATTTCATGTCCCCTAACACAAGTTGCCCACCTCCTCCATTCCTCTACCCTCCGGGGCCTGTACCAATGGCATTTTGTTCTTAGTGCTGCCTTCACCTGGCCCCTCGACAGCCCTGATTCTCCATGGGAGGCAACTTCTCCCCGCGGGGGACATTGGACAGAACCGGGAGACCTTTCCATTGTCACAGTTGAGGGTGGGGGCTATTAGTATCTAGCAGGTAGAGGCTGGGGACAGTGCTCCACATCCTGTGGCTCACAGGACAGGCCCCGCCCCATGACAGATGACCTGCCCAAAATGTCCACAGAGCTAAGGTGGAGAAACACGGCTTTGAGGTATCCAGCTGCTCCTACCCCAGGACGCCGAACAGAGAGATGCTGAAATGCAGGTGAGTGTGGGAAAATATGAGCGCGATATTCCCAACTAAGTGCACAGAGTTCAAAAAAGACAAGAATTGGCGTGTGGCACACACCAAGCCCCATCCCCTGGCGGGTGGGCATGCCGGTGTGGCCAGAGCTGCCTGCTGCTCTCACTCAAGGTGACATCCAGGCCCAGTGACCAGCAGGAGATTCCAACAAAGCTGTCTCAGGGGCCCAGGCGCAGATCCACTGCGAGGCGGAGGGAGCAGGATGTCCTCAGCGGGGACGTGGCCCATCAGAAGTGGGTGAGCATTAGAAGTGACATTTTGGATGTACAAATAGCAATAGAGATGGGCCTTCTAGCCACAGCAAGAAGAAGGGGCAAAATCAGTGTAAGATCACCAGCACAATTCCACACGACATCTGCCTTTTTTTTTTTTTGGTACCAGGATTGACCTCAGGGGCACTTGACCACTGAGCCCCATCCCCAGCCCTATTTTGTACTTTAGAGACAGGATCTCACTGAGTTGCTGAGGCTGGCTTTGAACTCACGATCCTCCTGCCTCAGCCTCCCGAGCCACTGGGAGGTGTGTGCCACCGTGCCAAGCCCCAGGACTTCAGCCTTTTTAAAGGGTACATATTGGGAGAATAAATTTACATACTTTAGAAAATTGTCTTGCAATAGTTACTAAAGCTAATGACAGTTTCACTCCCGGAACACTACCCAAGAGAGATGAACGCTTGTGTCTGCCAAAAGACGTGGACAAGTTTCATTCATAGTGGCCTCAGACTGGTAACAGTCATTCATAAACTGAGGTATATCCATACAGTGGAATATGATGCAGCAATAAAAAAGGAGAAATTACACCCACATGCAGCCTGAGTGAATCTGGTAGACACCATGTTGAGCAAAAGAGGCCAAACTCAAAATAGGACCTACTGCATGATTTCTTTGGCGAAGTTCAAAATCAGCCCAGACTACCAAACAGCTCATTGTAGAACTTCCCCTTGAGAGGTGTAGACTACGCCTAAAAGCTAAAAAGGGAGATTCCTACAGTGCTATAAATGATCCGTGTGTCAGGCTAAGTGGTGGTTACACACAGGTCTATATATATATGTGTGTGTGTGTGTGTGTGTGTGTGTGTGTGTATAAAATATCCCACTGAACATCTAAGATCTGTGCTCCTTTTTTTCCCACCTTTCTAACTGACACATAAAATCATACATATTCACAGGGTACAATGATATTTTGATACATGTATATACTGTGAAATATTCAAATAAGGGTAAGCATCTATCTCCTCAAACATTCATGATTTCTTTGCAGTAAAAACATTCAAAATCCTTTCTTGCAGCTTTTTGGGAACATAGACCATTGTGATACAGAGTCACCCGATTGAGGTCTCCTGTCGGTCCATGACTTAGGACCTGTGGACCATCCCTTCCCATTTCCTCCCCTCTCTGGTCTCCCCAGCCTCTGAAAACCACCCGTCCACTCCCAACTTCTATGAGGTCAATTTTCCTTGTGCATTTAAAAAAAAAATGTGTTAACCAAAGTTAAGACTTCCAAGGGGCATTTCCAAAGGACACAGGTTCCGTGGACAATAGCAAGTACCGGCAGGCCTGGAATGCAGAGCGACCAGGGACAGTCATGTGCTGCCCGTGGGAATACAAAATGGCACAGCGCTGTGGCAAACGGCTCAGCAGTTTCTTACAAAATTCAACGTGCCATGTGACCCTTTAATCCCACTCCTGAGCCTCCTGAAGAATTAAAACTGTATTCACATGAAAACCTGCACCCAGACACACAGTGTTTATAGCAGCTTTATGTAGAATCACCCCAGACTGGAGACGATCCAAATGTCCTTCAGTGAGGGAGTGGATAAATCACCGTATCGCGGAATATTACTCAGTAATAAAAAGAAACAAACTACTTATTCACACAACAACCTAGATGAATCCCAGAGGCATTATCCTGAGCGAAAGCAGCCCGTCTTAAAAGATTACTGTCTTGGTTGATTCAGACTCCTTTACAAAATGACCATAAACCGGGCAGCTTCTTGTTTTAGTCAGCTTTTTTACTACTATGACCAAAAAAAAAAACTGATAAGCACAATTAGAGGAGGCAAAGTTTTGGGGGGGCTTGTGGTCTCAGAGGTCTCAGTCAATAGATGGTCGATGTGATATCCAGGCCCCAGGTGAGACAGGGCGCCATGGCACAGGAGTGCGTTGGAGGGGAACAGCTCAGGACACGACAATCAGGAAGCAGAGAGCACTCTGATCAACAAGGACATAACACACCCACCCAGGGACCCACCCACTCCAGCCGCACCCCACCCACCTGCGTACAGGCACCATCCAGTTAACCCCCCTCAGGGGATTAATGCACTGATTGGCTTCAGGCTTTCCACCTGTGACCAATAGCATGTTTCATGCATGAGGTTTTGGGGGGCACCTCACATCCAAGCCATTCCACTTATAGGCAACAGAAAGGATCCCCACAGTTTCAGGGAACAGAAGTTTAATATGGCTGGGATCCACTCACCTCAACCCTCCTTCGGGTTGCAGATGGCCAAATTCTCCTCGCTTCCTCGTGTGGCAGGAAGAGCAGGAGAGAGCGCTCTGGGGCCCTTTAATAAGGACACCAATCCTATTTGAAAGTCTCACCTCCAAACACCATCATAAGAGGATGGTGTTTCAACATATATGTATATTAGTCAGCTTTCTGCTACTGAGACAAAATACCTGAGAGAAGGAGCTTGAGAAGAAGAAAGGTTGATTTGGGTTCATGGTTTCAATCCCGAGGGACACTGAGCCCTGCTACTTGAGCCTGTGGTAATGCCACACACCATGGCGGGGGCCAGGATGAGGAGAGAGGGGAAGGGGTGGGAGGAAGAGCACACCCCAGTGACGTCACTTCCTTCCACAGCCCCCCTACTTAGAGGTTCCACCACCTGTCAACAGCGCCACAGGCTGGGGACCAACCCTTTAGCTCCTGGGCCTTGGGGGGACACTTAGTTAAGCCCCAGCCCTGAGCAACATGCTGCTTGGTTAATCCTCCCTCACACTGAGGCTTTGCAGAGACCCGTAGGAAAGTGCCAGGGTCTGTGGTCCAAGAGAAAAGGGGAATGAAACCAAGACTGCTGAGCTGAACAGGACGCTGGTTGGAACAGACAGGGCCTTGGTCTTGGGCGCGTGGGTCGGCTCTCCAGCCTGCGGCCACCTGGAGAACCTGCCTCCCCTCTGCCCCACGGAGTGGATCCTGGTCACCGGTGACAGAGACAGAGCAGGTGCTCCCGTCTCCTCCACACTGAAACGAACCCGTCCCCCGAGCTGGACTCCTCTCACCTTTGGTCTGACTGTGTGACAATCAAAACAAACCCAAACTCCCTCAGTGAATGTTTAAAAATAGAGAAGACCCCAAAGGACCAAGGGGCAGAGAACAATCCACCAGTCTCCCCGAGGATAAAAAAAAAAAAAACAAGACAGGATGATTCTCACCCAGCAGCAGTGACCCTCCCAGCCTCTGCCCCCGCACCAAAGCACCTCAGATGAAAAGGAGAAACTCTCTCATGTGTGCACCGTTTCTGTTTTTTAAAGCTTTGGGCATGAAAGAGTTTTGCTCCCTAATGATGGTTCCCAGACATAGCAGGACCCGGGCCCTGTTTAGCTCGAGAGTCGCCTTTGTGTCCGTCACAGATTTCCTGCACCTCAAAGGCAGAGGCTCAGCCAGAACAAGGAGCCTGCAGAGACTCAGCAGTGCTCTGATGGTAATGGATCTGGTCCTCGTTGTCTGCTTTTTTTTTTTTTTTTTCTATTATTTAAGCCGGGCTACAGTATAACTGGGCAAGTTCCCTACAAAGATGGGTGGATGCGTGGCAGGTGGGCGGGGGATGGATGGGGATGAATAGGTGGGTAAGTAGGAAATGGATGGATAGAGAGACATGGGCAAGGATAGAGAGAGACAAGATACAAATAGAGCTAGTTACAAGAGAGAGAGAGGCTGGGCTCAGTGGCTCATGCCTGTAATCCCAGTAACTCAGGAGGCTGAGGCAGGAGGATTGTGAGTTCAAGGCCAGCCTCAGCAACCTAGTGAGACCCTGAGCAACTCATCCAGACCCTGTCTCAAAATAAAACGTGAAAAAAAAGGGGGCTAGGGATATGACTTGGTGGTTAAGTGCCTCTGGATTTCATCCCTGGTACCAAGTAAATCAATTAATAAAGATGGAGGTGATTGATCCATTTTTTTCAGCAAGTATTGATTGTCTTCTATTGTAGCCCAGCCACCGCTCTAGATGCTGAGGATGTAACAGCTACCCCAACAAACATCCCCTACGTTCAAGGTGGAGGAGAGACAGACCCTAAACAGGTGTAACATAAAGAATAGACACTGATCATAAGTGCTATGGGAAGGGGGAAAAATCAAAATGGCGGATGTGGTATTGGCTGGGAAGTGTTTCTACTTTAAATAGTAGGGTCAAAGGAGGACTTGTTGGACAAGTGATTTTTTTGAATAAAGAATTAAGGGAAACTGAAGGAATGTATTCCAGTTCAGGATCACTTCTAAGTAGAGTTAACTACCCGAGGAAAAACAGGCTTGTACCTAAAATGCTGGGACAAGGGGAGATCACAGACATTGGTTTACCGCCAACAAGTGTCTGAAGGAGACCCTGGGATCATTAAGATCATTATGAAGATCTTGGATTATTATCTAGTTCTTTGCAAGATTTGGACTAGGTGAAGCCTAAGAGGGCTGGGGCAGACTTGGAAGAAACTGACGGGTATTACCCAGAAGGACCCACCATGTCCAAGATAACCCGTAGCTGTAGCAATGCCTGATGACAATGGGGTGACATAAACATACAGGAAGATGTGCCTAAGTCAGTACAGGCAAGAGTCACGTCCTCCTCGGTTCTCTCTGTTCAGGATTGCTCGGAGATACCAACGCGAGGGGAAAAAGATAAATCTCCTCTTGGTAGGTCACTTTGCTGTCCATGTCTCCCTCTAGTTCTGTCAGATCTGTCCCCATCCAGCCAGCCAGCCATCCATTCTTGATAAAAACGCATGACTCCAAACGGAATCATGATGATATTGAACCCTGGCCACCAATCCATCCCCTCCCCATACACATGCCGCTTTGTAATGTGACTCTGTTTGACACGAAGGGGTGACTTCCATTTATCCGCCCTCTCCAGTCTCAACTACCCACCTGATTTTCTTTGGCCAAGGAAATCTCAAATAAGTGGTGCTGCGGGAATTCCAAGGCTACACCTCATCTGCCTGGAACATCCCCCCAGCCCCCGCTACCTCTTGAAAGGAGACCCCAAGATTGACGTCAGAGGGAGGCCCAGCTGGACTGCTTGAGGGTGAGAAGCCACGTGGAGTAAGGTCTGTCTCCAGACAGCCGTGCAGGCCGGCGTGAGGACCGGAGCCATCAGAGACGGCCATCTCTAGTGGAAGGACCATCCCAAACTCAGCTCGGCCCCAATGCCTGACTCAGAATCGTGAGAAAATAAAAACAGGAGCTATATTCAGCCTCCAAGTCCTGGGAGATGTATTATGCACCAAGAGATGACCAAGGATCGGTGGCCACAAGTCTCTCCCTGTTCCTTAAGATCATCAAGAAGAGAAGTGAAGCTCTTAGGAGTGGAAACTATCCATCCATTAAGCAAGCATTCATGGAGCTCCTACTGTGTGCCAGCCCAGCCCAGCGGCTCACAGTAAGCAAGCTCACAGCTCCATGGAGCGCTGCTTGCTGGGACAGCTGCAGACAAAGGCAGTCCCTTGTCACGAGCTGGAGTGACCGCCTGTCTGGCTTAAGCAGCACACATCGCTTTACTGGAGATGCTCCTTCCCTGGAGCAGGACAATCCCCAGCTCCCTGTCACCGCCGCTTCCCCCCTGATGACTTCCCAGGACTCACAGAATCTGCAATGTTGGCTGCTTAGTGACGTCCCTGGGCCGCACCTTTGTTATTGTTGGACTTGCAGGAGGGTGGCCCTCCTGTGTCCCACGGGAGTGGAGAGAGAGCAGCTTCCCTCAGCCTCGCAGACCAGCCTGCCCTCCACCGGACTCTCATCACCTGCAGGTAGAGGGGAGGGACCGGGGACCCGTGCGAGTGCTCGGTGGGAACAGGGGACGCGCGTGGCCCAGCAGGGTAGGTCTGACAGCGACAGTCCACCGGGCAGTACTGAAGGAGGCAGGCCCCAGGGTTGCCAGGCGGCTCCCCAGCGGCAGAATGCCCGGGGACGTACTATTCCTCAGGAGGCCAGGGCTAAAATCAGGAAGAGGCCAAGACAGCAGGTGGGCAGCAGCTGCCCAGCCTCCGAGGGAGGCCCGGGAGAAGGCAGAGGTGTAGAGAGAGCCCGAGAGAAGCCAGCGGCCACTGGTGACCAGGAAAAATGGGGCCGAAAGGACAGAGCCTCCCAACCCCAGGTGGCTCTGTGGTTAGGCATGACAGACAGATGAGCAGCACCAAAGTCAAATGAGCCCTTGGGACCCCAACCCCCACCCCAGGACACTGTTCCAGGAGGTTTATAGAAGTCCCATTCTGGGCACAGGGTCCCCCGACAGCTCCTACCTGAAGCCGTCCAATGCCATCAACGGCATCACCCAGACATCTGCGGCACGGAGGTCCCCAAGTCCTTTCAGGGCCACTCTTTGCTTCAAAGGCCAAGTACAACGCTCGAGACCCCCGCTCCCATCGGGCAGGGGGGTGTGGCTCACTTTCTGAGTCCTCCTGCTCAGAAGCCCACTCAGCCTCGGGCCCCGTCCTGAAGCCTCCCTCCGTCCCCCGGGGAGGCCCAGCCACGGCCCCTTCCATTCTCCGCAATGAGACCCCTCTCCCTGCTGCTGGAAGAAGACCTCAGACAGCGGGGAGTCTTTCTGTTTTTTATCACGCACACCAACGCGACTCTTCTTTCCCTGATCTTCTCCCAGCTCCACGATGCCCCGGGGGAGGCCTCACCGGAAATCAGCCAACGGCACCAATTCTATTTGCTGCCATCGTCACCAGGGGATGCTCTCTGGTCCTCCCAGGCCAGGCCGGCCGACTCAAACAGCCACCAACTTTTAAATCAGCTTTTCGGTTAGATGACCTGAACCAGGGCGTGGGGGAGGGGACTTTATACTCATGTCTCTTTTCAGTTGAAGAAACTGAGGCTCAGATGAGACCATCACCAGCCCCAAATCCCTGAGCTCTAAAGCTAAAATGGGAAGACTCAAAAGTCTGTCCCCCAAAGCCAACCCCAATACCATGATGAGGCAGGGAAGGCGTGTTTTAAAGTGGCACTCTCCCAGGTGACAAATTGCACCCACAGGACTCTGGGAATGGGTGCCTACTTAAGGCAGGGGACCTAGGGCAAGTGGCCAGGGCGGGGTGGCTTCCCTTCCCATCCTTATTGCCCAACATGTCTTGCAACTGTCCAGAAATCGTAGGACAGTGACACTCCCAGGGGGGACCCCAGCCTGGTCCTCGGGTGCTCCCCCCCTGTGCAGGTGGGGCTGGTTAATAGCACTGTCAGGGCGAGACCCAGCTGCTGTTTTCATTTCCCCTTCCTGCAGAGATCCTGAATTACTGGGCTTCACCTGTTGAGTTTCCTTCAACGACTTGTGTGTATTTTAAAGGAGGAAAACAATTCATTAAGAAGCGCCAACATCACCCAGGAGGCAGGGCCCCCGGCTGATGGCTGAGCCCCCGCTGCTCCAGCCGGGCAGGAGCACAGGCCAAGGAAGTCCTGCTTGGATCTGACCGCCAGCAAGCCAGAGAGAAAGGACCTGCTGCAGGTGGCAGGGAGGGGCCCAGGGACCCTGGGAGGGGCCCTGAGCTCAGTCAGCTTAGAATCACGGCACCAGCAGGCTTTCGGTACCACCTCCTCATGACCAAAACCGCACTAGCATTTTATGAAGCCAATGCAACCTTTGCAAAACGCTAGCCTACATTTATTTTGGTCTCAGAAAATAGGTCTTACGATGTTAGAATTCAGGGCTGGGGCTGAGGCTCAGTGGCAGAGCGCTTGCCTCGCCGCACATGTAAGGCACTGGGTTCGAACCTCAGCACCACATAAAAAAATCAATGAATTCTGATACAATTTGTCAGGGAGGAAGCTCGTTGCATCCGGGTCTTTTTAAAGCTCCCTCCTCTAAGGGCAACCCCGTTGGGTAGCCAGGGTTGAGCATTTCTCCAGGTCCTGTTGTATTTTGATAGGTTACAAGATGCTTTCTAGGGCTGGGGATACAGCTCAGTGGTAGGGCGCTCGCATGAGGCCCTGGGCTCAAGCTGCAGTATCACACACACAAAAAAAAAAATCAAAATATTTTTCTAAAAAATAGTCCTGGGCCTGATCATCATCTCCCCTGTAGCAGGTCCAGCAGCGCCGGGCACAGAGAGCGCCAGGATACATGTCACGTGAATAAAAATGAATAAGGTCACTTCACCCCTGTTTATTGTCTTCTCAATTATTTAGCCTTATAAATCCATGTACGTATAAATTTTACATAAATGCATAAAAATGACCAAACGCAGGCTGTGCGTGGGTCAGAGGAAGAGAGAACGAGGGTGCCAACCGTTTCCTTATCAATATTTGTTCAATCGTCCCACTCCCCTCATTCCCATCCCTCCCTGGCCCAAGACCCGCCCCATCAGAATCGCATCAAGAACACTCAGTTCTGTAACCCTCTGTGTGTTCTCTGTCCTCGTTTGAGAGAGAGGGGGAGAGAGAGAGAGAGAGAGAGAGAGAGAGAGAGAGAGAGAGATACACATGACGGTACAGTCACCCTCTGATTTGCAAATAGAATCCTGTCCTACCGTCTGTTTTCCAGGGGGCTGTTTGGAGCCCTCCAAGGGCACACGGCAATCCTGGAGGGGATGACCGTGATGGTCATCCTGTGGATGAGTGCCTCTCTTTGCTCTCACTTCCGCCCATCAGAACAACACAGCGACCAACACGAGGTCAGCTGGTGCTCAGGACCACCTGGGCAGCAAAAATATCCACACGGCTCTTCCTCCCATCCCAGACCCACAGCCAAATGCCTGGCAGGCCCCTCGAACACGGCCGCCGGCCGGGGAGAACGATCATGAATGACACCAGATCACGTGTGTGAAAGATGTTTCACAGACCGCAGCCGCTTTGTGTCAAAGTCGAGTATCCACGCGGCGGTGGCCAGGTTCTCTGGCCAGTGCCGTCCACAGCTCGCCCGGGGAAGAGAGCGGCTCAATAGCATCATTAACAACCCATTGATCCAATTACATTTCTTTCTGTTCCACTTCAGAATTACAATCTCTCGTTCCCCTTGAAAGAGCGCAGATGGATTCCCAATGATCGTCATCCAAAGAAGTAGCCGCCATCGGGACGTGCTTGATGGACCCAAACGCTCATCCCGCGGCGGCCCGGGATGAATTAATCTGGTTGACACGTCAGACCTCGCTCCTCCGTGGGAACCTGCCGTTTTCTCCAGCCTCTCAGTTTTTGCTGGTGAGATTCGGGGACGCAGCCCGACTTGGGTCGGCCCAGGGACCTCACGGTGCTGCCCCCAGCCCTGTGTTCCTGGCACGTAGTAGCTACTCAATAAATAACTGTCAAATTGAAAAATACCCAGGGGATTGTGGACTGGGGCTCAAGGCAGAGCAGTCTGGCTGAAGAAGTGGAATTTATCCAAATCATCTCTTTGCAGGATGGGCCAGAATGGGAGCCAGAATCTGAATCTAAACGTGACGCGTAAAATATGCAGCAGGATACGATCAAGCCAAGACGTTGGGGGGAAGCTGAGGCAGATCAGAGGAAAGACACGCGTCCTAAATCTGTGACAGGAAACCAAGTGGCGCTCATTCACTCACCAGCGACTGTGTGCAGGAGGCCCGCTGTACGTAGGCCAGGAGTGGGGGTAAGTTCAGGGACGTGGTGTGTAGAAGTCACGATTCCAGCCCTCGGTGGCTCCTGGTCTTGTGAGCACCCGTCATAACTGAGCCATGACAAGACATGCCCGAGCCACGGCCCAGGAATTGAGGAAATATCACATCCCACTCATTTTCTCCAGAAAACCATTTCCGAGTCCCCAGACCAGAGCCCTTGTGTCCCCCTCTGTCGTGATCCTCCGAACCCTAAATTTAATCCTCCATCCCATCTCTCTCTCTCCATCCATCTGAGGGAAGAGCTTTGGCACAGTAACAATCTGCCATTTTCTCACCTGTCACCTGGGTAGAGCGTCTGGTATGTAGTAGGTGCTCACTCAATGTCTATTAAAGGAATAATGTGTCTGTTAACCGTTGCCTCCGTGAGATTTGGGGCCAACATCTGCCTGCATTCCGCCATTCTCCAGCGGCCTCAGTGTCCAGCAGGCTGCACACCGTGCCCCCCACACCCTGCCGGCAGCCCCCCTTCTTTACATCACAGGGTGCCAGTCAATCTCACATTCACGGTCCCTCCCACCTGTTCAACTCATCTGTGGGACGGTCACTCTCTGCCACTTCAGAGCAACAGGGAGTTCTCTCTTCCTTTCGTAGCCCTCTGGGAAGCCCAGGGAAATTACCTCTGATGGATGTGATTTCTTCTTGGGGTCCTAACGACAAAATGACAGCCAAACCCAGCCCCGTGTCACAACCCACTTGGAAGAGATCTGCTCAGCCTTTGTCTGCCAAACGCAGCAAAAAAAATCTTGCCTAACCAGGACTTGGAACTGTCCGAATTTTTTTTTTTTTTTTGGATGGTTAGCAGAGGAATAAAACTGAGAATCCCATTTATTTATTTCTTCCCTTATTGCTTGAGAAAAGAGAATGTCTGGGTGAGCCTATGTTGCTGCCCACTGTCCTTAAATTCCCCCAAAGAAATCGAGTCTCTCTGGGAAAGATGAGCCTCTCCCAAGGCCTGAGAATTCATATTCTGGGACTGAAGTCGGTGCCAGAAGTTAGGCTGGCGAGGCAGAGATCCTCGGCCTGAGGATTTTTAATTGAGAGACGTCTTCACTATTGCTCAAATTCCTCGTCTTGAGAGTCCGTCCGGATTATCTGAGGTTGCCGGTTCTTGAAGTCCAGCTCAAATAGGTCACGCTGGATCCTGAGTAATGGGATCTTCTGACCGACAGCCACGTTCCAGCTCGTAAAGTGAACGTCTCGGGTTCTCTCTATTCGACGAGTGCCCCGGGGTCTCCTAGGCATCTTGGATCCTCTGTGCCACTCCCTCTGAGACACACCAAATCCCACCTCGGTACCTTCCCAGGGTCTATGGCATCGTGGGAAAAGAAAGACCTTCTCCTGCCATGCAGCTCACAGACGCTTACCGTCTAGGGGAGGAAGCCGCCCACAGAAAGGTAATTGGATGGACAAGTTCCAACCCCGTGTTAGGGGAAGGTATTGGGAAGAAAGCCAATGTTAGATTACTGAGTGCCGAGTCTATGCCAGGCACGGGATTAAGAACTCACTTTTCACTCTCTGAGGCCCTACACAACCCAGCCCCTGCCTGTCTTTTGGACTGAATCTCTGATCACATCCCCACAACCTTCCCATGCTACCCTCACACTGGCACTTACCATTCCCTAGGGCGCACCACGCTCTTCCTACCTCAGGGCCTTTACACGTGCCTCTCCCTCTGCCAGGAATGCTCTTTCCTAGGTGCCTGCATGACTCATCCTGACATCCCTTATGTCTCCAGGGTCAATCCAGAGAGGTCCTCCCTCGCTGAGTTGCCCATTTCCCACGCCCACACATTCTCCATCAGTTTCCTTGATTGTAGTTTCTGCATAACGCACCACCATTTTAAATAGTCTGAATCGCTGTCTGTCTCCCAGGAATATTGCTCAAGGAGAGCAAGCAGCTTTGATCTGCCTACCATGACACCAGGTCCATCCTCCCTGTGATAAAAGCTCAATAAATATTTCCACGACGAACGAATGAGTGACTTTCTCTCTGAATCCTCCCCAAATAAAAATTGCTGCCATCTCCCCTGGCACATAAGGAAGTTGAGCGGGTGGGGCAGCTCCCTCGGTTTGCACAGCGAGCAGATGGGGGGCGGGGGGCCAGGCTCCTGACCGAGCCTCCCTCCAGAGCCCCATTCCCCATCCCTGCTCGACGCTGAGTGGGAAGACGAGAGACTACGCTTAATCAGTTGTTGTCTGACTCCTGTTAATGAGACATGTCTGAGCAGCTGTGACTAGGAGAATCTTTGCTTAGCCCGCAGTGGTGAGTGCGTCACACCAGGGGACGCGACTTTGAAATCCAACGCTGCCATGTCGTCGTCGTCGACGACCAGAAAGGAAGAGAATTTGGGGAAAGCACCGTTTCTGGGCTTCCCTGAGGCACCCGCCTCTTTGGGATCCTCCCAAAAGCAGATGAGGATCAGGAGTAGAATGGGGGCTACAGCGTCCGTCTGTCTGTCTGGGATGGTGGGAGAGGATGGATTGGGTGAATCCTGTATCGGATGAGGACCATTGGTCCCCAAACCTTCTCGCCAAAGCGGCCACCTGCCCAGCACAGAAGCCAGCGCTCAGGGATCATGAAAGCAGCCCTGCGTCCCACCACGGCCATCTTTCCTTTTCACCCTAGGACTTCCGTCCTTGTCCTGTAGTCTCCACCCCAACCTCCCACCTGGGGCTACATTTCCTCTCCAGTTGAGAGCCCAAGCCCCTTCCCATGAAGAATTTCACTTTTTAAATCTTGATCCTTGAGATTCCCCGAAAGAGATACCTGCGTGCCACAGGCGCGTCTCCCGTCACCCTGAACGGGACCGACAGCAGCGGGGCGATTTGCTCCAACGCAGTCCCAAAGCCCAGACCCAAGGGCCCAGTTCTGAACCTCTCCACTTACCAGCTTTGGTGTGAACGTTTGTGCACCCCCGCCCCACCCCACCCCACCCCACCCCAAAAATTCATCGGTTGAAATCACAGGTTGATCTTGGGAGGGACCTTGGGGAGGTGTCGAGGTCGTCGGGATGGAGTTCCACTGGGAAAATATCAGTGAAGATCCCAGAGAGAGCCTCGTCCCTCTTGGTACGTGAGATTATAATAAAAAGCCACCTGTGAACGAGGATGTTGTGGTGTGGATGTCGAGGTGTCCCCCAGAAGCTCACGTGTGAGACCAGGCAAGAAGGTTCAGAGGAGAAATGACGGGGTTGTGAGAGTCTTCACCCCATCAGTGAATTAATTCCCTGATAGGGATCCCCTGGGTGGTAACAGAAGGGGTGCGTGTGGGTGTGGCTGGAGGAGGTGGGCGCTGGGCCGTGGCTTTGGGGTGTGTATCTGTATCTGGTGAGTGGAGTCTCTCTCTGCTTCTGGTCACGATGCGAGCTGCCTCCCGCTGCCACACACTCCACCAGGATGTTCAGCCTCAGCCGAGACCCGAGAAATGGAGCCGGCCTTCTCTGCACAGAGACCTCCGAACCCATGAGCCCTCAAATAAACTTCTCCCCTCTACAGTGTTTCTGTTCAGATCCTTCAGTCACAGCAGTGAAAAAAGCCAACTAAAACACAGCACGTGGGCCCTGAGCAGATCCCAAACTTGCCAGCACTTTGATCTTGGACTTTCCAGCCTCTAGAACTATAAAGCAATAGACCTCTGTTATTTATAAACTACCCCGATGACGGTATTTTGTTATAGCTCTTGAGATGGACCATGACACGACCCGGTTCCACTTAAAATAACCTGTTAACCTCACGATATTTACTCTACCAAAAATACTATACCCCGCCCAGAAGAAAGAACCTTTATGGAGGTGACCCAACAATGGGGATGTGCTTCCAGCTCTTGTGGCTCCAAGAATCAAGACAGAAATTACCATTCAAAGGCAAAACTTGGGCCCGTCTTTATTCCTGTTTTTCCTTACTTTAAGCCTTTTTTATTAAGAGAGTCATAATGTTCCTCTATCTGCATGACACTTTCCATCTTTAAACATTAACTAATTAATTGACTGAAATGGTACCTCGGGAGCATTTATCATCTATCCCATTAGCCAGAGAGCCAGGAAGCCGTCTATAAAAGCTGTCTAAAGCTCAGCGGAGACTTCTTCTTTCCGCTTCCCTTCCCAGAAATGTTTTTTGTGTCTCTGTGTCTGAATGTGTCATAGAGGGAAAAAAAAAAAAGAAAAAATGAAATAAAATAAAAAGAGAGGATTTGACTCCCACCAACTGCTATAAAAATAAAAATAAAAAAACACCTCTGGGAGACATGGGATTTCAATTGTGAAATAATCAGTCTTGGAAATGGTCCTGTCCTCTAGGAAAAGAAGAAATAAGTAGTTTAACAGCGATTGCCCTTCAAAACAATTACTAATTATAATGTCTATAAAGAAAAATGCCCTCGATACCACCACTCCTAATGCAGCCAGGCAGATCTATAGGAAGGAATTAGCGGGCATGTCTGAAATCAGACAGGAGCGCTCTTGGGACCGGGGCCAGAAGAGGGGTGGGCTCCAACTGGCTTATGTGCCTGGATTCAGAGCTTCGGGGGGCTCGCCACCTGGGGCCAGCCTTTCTCAGCAAATTGGCAAGATCAGTGCAGCAAGTCAGGCCAGGACATTTGGGAGATGAGGACCCCTGTGTTCTGCCCAACCTCCCTTCCTCTCCACCCCTCCCAGCCCTTTCCCCAGCCTCTTACCCTCCACCTCCAGCAGGTGGCGCAGTGCCGAGGACCGGTGCCTCCCCTCACTGTGGTCCTCCAGCTGACCAAGATGTCCAGGAAGCCGGACACCACGTCCCGGAGGCCTTGAGTGTCAGATCCCTTCTGTCTGAAACAAAACGTGATGCCGGAGAGGTTTGGAGGAAAGGGGTCAAGGAGGCAGGGTGGGGTCGCTGTAGACAGACAGAGGGAAACGTTCTGGCTTCAGACTCTCCACATTTCCCCTCTACAAACCCTGATGGAATCACCTCCGCTCTCTGATCCTCGGACCTCGGATCCTCATCTGTAAAACGAACCAGGAAACGAGGCCTCGTCCGTCGCTGAAGGAGGGAAGGGGGCACAGGAAGCCTGCTGTCTCAGCACCGGGCACAACAAACGGCTGCAGACAAACAGAAGGGATTCACCAGCAGGTGCAAAGTGGGTTGGAAAGGCCCGAGGATTTGGTTCTCACCAGGACAACTTCCCTGGTCCCCCAAGTCCCCCTGTCTGTGCTACAAAGGGGAAAATGGCCTCCACTGCTACAAGAAGTCACCGAGTCGGGAAGCTCAGGAAGCAGACCCAGCCCAACCGTGGAGAGTGTTCCCTGCCCCCCCCCACCCTGTAACTCAGTTCTGCACTCCAGGCTCACAGGAGCCAGGGACGGTGGTGCACACTCAAATCCCAGCTACTCGGGAGGCTGAGGCAGGAAGACTGTGAGCTCAAGGTCAACCTGGGCAACTTAACTAAGCCCCACATCAGGAAAAAAAAATTGATGGGGGAGTATCTGATTTGCAGAACCTGAGCCATCTCCAGGATCCCAGCTGCAGGGGAGCCTGGACATGGCCTTTCCAACATCTGGGCATCTGTGGTGCAGACCGGCCCAGTGGACAGAGGAGGGGAGAAAGTGGGAGAAGCCCACCCATGAGGTGCACCCCCGTGTCGCAGAACCGTCTGGAGAGTCAGATGAGATCCTGTTGGCAAACTGCCTCACACGAGGCCCGACCATGAGCTGGGTTCTTGGTCAACACTGGTTTCCTTTCTCTTTCCAAAAATTCTGCTCTAGGCTCCTCTTGCGAATCATTCTAAGAGAACAGAAGAAAGAAACCGGGAAGGGGAGAATGGATCTTCCTGTTATCCGGGAGGTGCATGGAGCCTCTCCGATTCAGCAACCTGACCAAACTCAGAGTCCTCCTGGCTCAAAGCATCCCCCACCTCCACAGAAAGATGAGCTCGTTTTAGAGACAGTCTCCAGGTTTTACTCTTTGCAAACAAAATTTTCAAAGGGTCCTCCCTTGGGATAATTACATTTACTTCATTGATTGAGCCACCCTGGGGCGAGGGGTTGGGGGGGCGGGAGAGACCATGCCGATGTGATTCTTCAGCGAGTTAATGGTCTGGGCAGGAAAATTGTACAAAACTTATGACAAATTATGATAAAAGCTAGGAGACCGGGGTGCCATGAGGCAGAATAAATTAAGGTGAATCTGATTCTGTTCAGGGAGCCAGGAAAAATGTCCCCGAGGAAATAATGTCTACACTGAGACCTGACGGATGCATAAAAATTAACCAAGTAAAGAGCGGGAGAGAAGAGCCAGTGGGCAGAGGCGGCGAAGGCAAGGGCTGTACGTTCCAGAAGCCAAAAGAATCCCAGCCTGGCTGGAGCCTGATGGAGGGAGGGAGCAGAATTCCCTTGGCTTTACAATCCCAGCCTGCGGTCTAGGTGACATTTTCCCTGAGGTTGGAATCTGGATGTTTGGCAATTAGCCTTTCACTAAAAGGACACCTGGGGCAATGTTGGTCTTCCTTGCTGCCCATCAGTCGCCCCCTCTGCAGAGATGAACAATGTGAGCCCTGCAGGGGTCCTGAGCCTTAGGTGAGGTGCATCTTCATCTTCAGTGTCCAGCATGCCACTCCTGAGAGTCCCATCAGCGCTTCCCCGTCCACATCCCCTCTCAGAGACCTTCCCCAGCCCACGCATAGCAGAGGCGCCCACCCAGCCTCAGCCGCAGGAACTACAATGGATAACCGTCTCCATCGGGCCAATCAGGTTTGCACGCCCCCCAGGGGATCCTTACAGCTCAGGCCCAGGCTGACCTGGTCAGAGGGTGTTAGCAGCTGGAGCTATATGATCGTGGAGGTGGAGGACCAGGAGAAAACTTGAGATCCTGATGGCAGATGCAGAGAGGAGAATGGAGCACATTTGCAGAGAGAAGCTCCAGAGAGAGAGAGAGAGAGAGACGCAGGCAGGAGCTGATTAACAACCCTCCCCTCCCGCCCCCCCCCCCCCACCCGGGTCCAGCTGCACCCGTTGGATTTCTGGAGAACCTTCTGTGTCCTGACCGTGAGACTCCCTGTTCACCTCGGTTTCTTTGCATGAGTCTTTGCTCCTTGCAATTAAACAATCACCGCCTAAGAGACTCCTCAGAATGAGACCTGAGGCTACCTTGATCAGACCTGAAAGGCAACGTCATCTTGCAAGCAGGGAGTCAGTCACGTCCACCGCTGTGCCCGCCGCCATCTCGAGGCCCTCGCCCAGCCCAGTCCTCTGCTCAGAAAGCTCTTCTGCCCACCACTTTTTGCAGATGTGAGCCCCTTCCCATGCCGCCCCCCTGAAGTATCCCTAAGGTAGACCCTGGCCTCCAGCTGTGAACCACGGGCTTAACCCAGCTGCCCTTAGCTCTCCATTGCCTGCCATCCGTCCAGCGGCTCCCACCATATCCAGGACCAATCCTCGTCCCTCCATTTCCTTCCCTCCACACTCCCTAGGACCTCCCTGGGGGCTTTGCTTCCCAAAGCAAATCCGTTCATTGAACATCTTTTTTTTTTTTTGGCACATTTTTTTTTAAATATTGGAGTAAATGAAAGTAAGTCAATCAGATCAAAAACAACTTAGATGTCAGTCCCAGCAGTGCTTTTATAAGGAGCGTATTTGGGTAATATTGATTCACCTTTTTCTACCCTTTAAAAATTTAAACACCTTCCCTCATTTGCGTTCTTTATTTTAGAATTTTCGGCAGTCAATTTTCTTTTATCCACAGACCTCGCCTTCACTGGGAAGCTAATCAATAAGAAATCATATTTTTTGCCAAGCTATTTTAAAGCGACGTAACCAGCGTGTTTCTCTCCCATTCGTGGCGCTATTGATTGCCCAGTGGAAACGGCTGGGATGGGGATGTCACGCAGCATTCCTGAGCCCTGGATTCCCTAGACAGCACCGCGGGCTCCCCTCTCCACCGAGGGCCCCTCTGTCCACCGCCATCCTTTCTCCCAACACCATCGTTCCAAGGGAAGCTGGTGTTCAAGCATCAGCCCCAGATTTTAAATTGAAGCTGAGCTGGGCCCGAGTCCCCCCTGCAGACATGAGGGACGGCAGGGCTGTCATTAGCACCCGAGCTCAGACCGACGGTCCGCAGCCACTACATCCTCTCTGAATTGTTTATTTTGGCAGAGATCACTCTTATCTTGGTGAAGCCAACCCACCTTGTGGCCCCTAACTTGGAGTCTCCCTTTCACAAAATGTCACCTTGTACCGAACCAGAAAATCAAAATGAAAATCAAGTTTCAAGAGGAGCGAAGCGGCCATCTTCTCAACCGACTTGAAATATCATCCGGGTGAGGCAGTTGTGGGTCTGTTTTGTGGACATCTGTAGGTGGCTGGAGACGAGGGCGAGGCTTCCTAAGGCAGAGTGGGTGGGAGCAATGAGCGGCCCTGGCCCCTGCATGTCACTGGTGCTTGGTAACACCGGGTGACCGACGGGCTCCCAGCCTGGATCAGGTGAGGGATTTTGCTGCTGGGACCACGAGTCTCGTGCACTGTGAAGCTGTGCGGATAGTTTACTGGAAGGGAGATGTCGGTGCCCCTGGGGAAGTGGCTTCAACCAGGAGGGGTGAATCACTGAATCAAGGGCAGTCACCAGCAAGTGGACCCCTCCCCACAGAGCAGCAAATCCTGTGGCCACGCCACCTAGAAGGACCAAGAGCCCATTCACGATTCACCACACGGAGCCCAGAGTGAGCGAGACCTGTCCACCCGGCCCCAGTCCTGGGTGCCCTGGTGATATCCCGCCCCTGCCCCGTGCAGACGGTGGAACAAACGTGGCCACATGCCAAGGAGGAATGTGCGCTGGGGAGCGTGACCTGGCCACTGCATCCTGAGAACAGGGACAGACGGGAAGGAGTCGGTGTACATATGGCTCCACAAAGTGACTGAGCCCCTGCTCCACCTGGAACCGTCGCGGCTTGGGGTGCAAACAAGAGCCCCGCGCTCCTGGGGCGCTCGCTGGAGTGGGCAAGGGTCGGACCTCCAGGGGACCGTCAAGAGCGGCAGGTAAGGGCACTGGATTGAGCCTGGAACTTTCTAGGTCTCCGCTCTGGCAGAGGTGAGTGCATGAGCAGAGTGTTTCCTAGGTCCGGCTGGCTTCTTCCATGCCACCTGCCACAGAGCCAAGTCCCATCTCCAGGGCTGGGACATCCCCTAGGCTCAGTGGCCAGCGCAGACAATTTCCTGTTTAGATAACTCACCCTTCCCTGGCCGCTACCAGTAAAGTCAGGGTCTCCACAAAGCCCCAGACCACAGCCCCTGACCTAACCGACTGTCAGCCCCAGAACAGTCTCCCCTCCAATTTACCACATCACCGTCCATCTCAAGATGCTTTGATGAGCCGTGCCCATATAAACCCATCTCGCAGACAAAGAAACTGAGGCTCAGGGAGCACCGGTGGTTCCCAGGAGTCTGTCTGATGCCAGGGTCTGCGGACTTTGCCCAGCTGTGAGCGGGTGAGTGTCAACA
This sequence comes from Marmota flaviventris, assembly GCF_047511675.1. NCBI lineage: Eukaryota > Metazoa > Chordata > Mammalia > Rodentia > Sciuridae > Marmota > Marmota flaviventris. The sequence goes on along the minus strand of NC_092516.1, from coordinate 11,863,676 downwards.
GACCAACACCCGAGTCTTCCAGGGATGGTTTTGTGCCTGTCCTCAGGCTGCGCCTGGGGAAGGCATGGAATGGAAATGCAGTCTTTGCTGTCCTAGAGGAGAAGGGACGCCCCGCCCTGGCACCACGCCCACAGCCACCTTCCCTGGCACAGAGCCCCCCCGTGGACCTTGGCACAAGCCTGCTACTGCCATGTCCTCTCCCCTCCTCGCTCCTCCCGGACAGTCCTCCTCATACCTCGGGAGTCAGCTCCCCCAGGAGGCTCCCCTGAATTCATGGGCGGGTCAGGGCCTCACTTCTGTGCACCCCAAGACCCCTGGAGCTCACCTCTTCCAGGAAACTGACCTCTGAGAAAGAAAATCAGTTCCCAGAAGCCAGGGCACAGGGTAAGCAGGATGACGGGATGACGGGAAAGGAAACAGGAGCCTGCAGGGAGTGGACAGGGGTGTCCCGGGGCCAAGCCACAGTAGTGCCGACTGCAACAGGAAAGGGACAGTCAGTAAGAGACATATGGTGAGGTGGGGAAGACAGCATTACAAAAGCCCAGTTCGTTACAATGTTTCACTGCCACTTATTTTTCTCACTTTTAGAAACATAGCTGATTATTACAACTACAAAGTAAGGAGGAGGCATCATCGCCTCCATCGCATGGAAGAAGAAACCAAGATACTCAGAGACGTTAGGTGAGCTGCCCAAGGTCACACAGCACGAAGATGCCAAGGCAGCAGAGCGGAGTGGTTAAGATCAAGCAAACGGCTCTCCGCTTCCTGGCCCCATGACCCTGCCCAAGAACTTGACTTCTCCACGTTCTCCACTCCATAAAGAGGAGTCAAAATGTCCACTCAGCAGAGTCACTGGGTGACCTCAGTCAGTCTTCAATGCCCGTGACAACAAACCCATTTGTCACTTGTCACCTGTTGTCTTGGCATCATCTGCAAAACTCCGTGGGTGGAACTCTGCGCCCAGAGGACTCCAGCAACTCAAGGGCTTCCTCTGAAACGCAGCAGGCAACATACGTCTGTAACCCAGAGTTGGAGTGCATGTCCCCTCCCTTAAGAAGCCACCAGCTCCCCCTTTCCTGTCTACACTGGCAGGAAACCATGCCGGGGGCTGGCTTCATCCAACGGTTTGGGAACTAATTAGCTGTGCCTTCCCCAAAGGCCAGAGTTCGCTGCTGAGATATTTAAAGCGCTTCTTACGGCTTAAAATAAATATCACAATGGAGATGTCACAACAGCCGTGGGTTCTCACAGTGACACACGGGGAGGAGGGGACGGTCACAAATGTAAACGGATCCATCAGAAACAGTCTCCAGGTAGCACCTCTGGGGCCTGGTACCACGACAGTCAGATTGCTTCGAGGTTCTTTAGGATTTTTTTTGATAAGTTTGTTTGCCTCCTTAGAGGCCTTGAGAGGACTGTCATCAGCAGGAAGGAAGACCTGTTCTCAAAAAAGGAGAAGAAAAAAAACACACACTTGCATTTTTTTTTAAACATCAGTTTTAATTTCCAGCCACGTCTACGTGAGTCTCATGCAATTTCCAAGGGCTCGTAATGAGCGGATCCTCCGGCTACGAGGCGGATTGGGCGCCCAGGGGACCCTGCGTTCTGGGCGGGGTGGTCGAGGGGTTTCTTGTCTTCCGCATCCTCTCAGCTACTCAGTGAGGCAGGACTAGTGGGCCCCACTCTACAGAGGAGCCACGGAGAGCTGGGGGCCCTGCCTGCAGCCCAGAGGTGGATGGAACACAGACAGGATTTGTTTTTCTTTCCTGGGCATCCCCTGGGTTCTCCACCCCGCCCAGGGCTGAGGCCAGGCGTCATCAGGCAAGGCAGCAAACGCAGTCTTATGAACTAGAGTTTGGGGCTGGTATCGAGCCAGGAAGGATAAAGCTCCCAGAGAAGCAGTTCTGATGGTTCCCCTCCCCCTGGCCGGCCTAGGGAAGCCCCTTCCCCACGGCTATCCCTGCCCTCTCGGCGATCACTGATATTGCCCAGATCCGTCTCATGCCACAGTGCCTTTGCAAACACTGTTCCTTCTCCGAAATTCTCTTCCTCCGCCATCAGCCTGGTGAGCTCCTCTTCACCCTTCAAAACCCTGCTGGAACAGCATCCTTTGGAAGAAGCCCTTCATCCCTCGCTACCCAGCACCCCGCGGAACTCCTGCTAGCCCTCTCCCCCCCAACCCATAGGCTTACGTTTGTATAATTATCACAATGCCTGGGGGGTCTGTTCCCGGGGCTGGGAGGCGGGTGGGACTGCTGGGACTGCCCTCGCCCAGCCCAGGGCCTGAGTCATAACAAGCACCTAATTGAACTGAATTGAAAAGGAAAACAAGCGTCATGGAGACCTGGAAGGAAGGAGAGCCCGCGCCGATGATGTTGTGAGCGTCTGTTACTGTGCCACCGGCCACACCACGCTCTCCTAGGACAGATGACAGGACTGGCCCAGGGGCAAGACGGCCACGCTGGGGATGGATGCTCCCTGGACATCGCCGGGCGTCTCATCTGATAAATCCTTGCCTTGCCGACAATTTCATCTTTCAGAAGACAGAGGCGGTGACAGAGGAGTCGGTTACTCGGCACTCAATCCTGCAACTAGGGAACACCAGGGGAGGAGGAAGCGGTGGAACGCTTGGGAGAAAAAAATAATAAGGCTACGTACGGAATCTTAATGACAGTGCAAGGAAATGAGCATTCGTTAAACACCTGCTGGATGCTACCTGCTTTGCATATGTTACTACATTTGATTCTCATGTGCATACCCCTAGGAAGGTGGGAATAAATGGCTTCAAACTGGAAAATACAGAAAGGTAAAGTAACTTGTACAAAGCTACAGGTCTGTCTGTCTGCAAACCTCAAGTTGTAACCTCCCACCGTGCTGCTGAGCAAAAGCAGGGCATTGCCCAGCTTACAGCCTGGACTTGATGCAAAAGTAAGGGTAATAAGTATGGGTCAGGTAGTGCTTCAGTAACAAAACACACTCTCCAAAATCACAGTGATATGATATAGCGGAAGTTTTTCTCTGAGCCCCAGCAGTTTTCTGAGACTTGCAGCCACCAAACTGCATGTGCTGACTCTGGGCTCCCCTCCAGCTCATGAGCCTCCATCTCAATGGATGCTTCAGGGGCTGGAGACATAGCTCAGTTGGTAGAGTCTTGCCTTGCATGCCCAAGGTCCTATGTTCAATCCCCAGCACCACCAAAAACAAAACAAAACAAAAAAAATGTCAGTGGTTGCTTCAGGGTTAGCTTCAGCCAGAGAAAAAAGCCCCAGAGAATCTCAACACCTGTGATTTAATGCTGAGCACCAAAACTGCCTACCACAGCCACTTTAGGAGTGGAGAAAGAGAGCTTCCGTATGCCACAAGGAGTGCTTGCCCAACAGACCCTGCCTCTGCGTCCTACCTATAGAGAGAGGAGAAAACGTGAAAATAAAAATTGACAAGCACATAGAAAAGCTCCAAAAGAGAGGGGGGAATTTGAACATGGAAGGTGATTTTACAAACACAGATCGCTTGCATGTGAAGGTGGTCAGTGCCGTGAACAGGGTCCTGTGGCCACAACTCAGAAGGAAATACTGCACAGAATGAGTGGGAGGCCTCTGCCTCTTCTGGCTGCTGCAACAAAAACACTGTAGAAGGTCGTGGAACCTTCCATGATACCAGAAGCTAGAAGCTCAGGGTCAGGGTGCAGGCTGGGTCAGGTTCTGGGGGGCCCCCTTTCCCCTGTTTCCACACAGCAGACAGAGGGAGCTCTAGTCTCTTTCTCTTCTCATAGGGACACTAATCCCACATGGGGACTCCACCCTCATGACCTCATCTGCACCTAGTTCTCTCCCAAATGCTCCAGCTCCTTCACCATCCCTGGGGGGGGGGCGGGGTGAGAGGTTTGGCATAAAAACTCGGGGAGGACACAAGCGTGAATCCGTAATGGAGAGGCTCGGAAACGTGTGTGTCCCTTTCATCCTTAGTATTCAGTCCCCTCCCAATAACAAGACAGGCCTCCAACACCATGTGTGGGACCAGCCAGGGCCAATGGTCTTACTTAAAAGACGGTGAGAAGTGGCCGGAAGGTGGGAGGCAGATAAAAATGGCTTTGAAGATGGAAGCAGGATTGTCTGATGGAAGAGCCGGCAGCGTGTGGTCTTGGGCAGTTACGGGACCTCCCTGGACTTGGTCCCTACGTTTGCAAGGGGAAAGACGGACCGGACCCCCTGCTCCCGGGCTGTGGTAAGGACAGAGCAGATCCTGTAGGTGACATGCTGGCCCGAGGGCCTCGTGAACTGTCTTAGCACGGGAGGGATCACAGTAAGAAGGTGGTGAACCCTTCCCCGGGTCCCATATCCCACTGGCTCACTTCAGCAACCCTCACCACGATGACCCGCCAGGAAGGCCAACACCTACGCCCTGTCCCCCACGCTCTGCCCTGGTGCCTTACTTAATTTCCCATGGGCACTTAGGATCTGCTCATTAAAAATATAGATACTTACTGAGTTTGTTTATGGTCTGGCCTCTTCCCCGGTACTAGAAAATTCTTCCAGATTTAGAAGAATCCAAAGCCTAGAAAAATACCTGGCAGAGAGGTATTGCATCTGCAGGGACTTTGCATTTCCCGTCGTCAATCTATTGCTTATGAACTTGACCTTGAAGCAATGGGATATGCTTTATGTCCAAATTCAGGATCTCCTTCCCCTGCTAACCTTGTATTCTGAGCCTCCAAGATTCCACAACAAAACCTCCTGAAGGGTTCACTGTCAAAGGGCAGCCTCCTCTTCCCAGGCTGCCCTGCAAAGACCCTCCCCAACACCAGCATCGTAGCTGCCCACCCCCTCACCCTCTAGAAGCTTTGAAACCACCTGAACATCAGTTTGTCAGGGTGGCGGTGGGGGGATGTCACCAGCCTCCAAGTGTCCAATAAGGTAGTGGGGACAAGTCTCCATAAGGGACGTGCTTCTCAACCGTGGGAGCGAGGTGTGGCTGTAAATGACAACCTGCTTTTACTCCTTCTGCACCCCTTCAGTGTTCCAGTAGGGGAGCAGCGTCTCCACGGAGAGTGGAATCCACTCATGTGATTCAGTGTCATAAATAATAAATAATATGTAAGCTCATGACGGGGCCCTTACAAGGGTTCTTGAACTCAGTTAAGAAGAAATGGTTTAGGAGTAATTAAGACATCTGAATTCCTCAGGCGGCCGTCTTCGGGTATATCTGTGTGTGTGTGTTTGTGTACAATTTCTAAATTAAATTAAATCTCGATTAGCATGTGTTAATTGTACATATTAATAGGATGTTCCTCGGACAACTTTTGATCGCTTTTGCAACCCAGACACAAAACGTGGGGGCCACTTTATCATCAGGTCCTATTTGGCTGAAAATAGCAAAATCCCTGTGGCGATAAAGGTAAGTAGCCAGAGACAAATTATCTAGCGTGTGCACCTTCCCTTCTCTCCAGGAAAAGGGGGCTCCCGGAGACAGACTGGGCTTTCATAATACCAGACCCAGTAATGAAAACCCTAAATATGTCGTTCCATTTTATATCCACGGTGAAGGCAAAAGAAATTGCATTGGCCCCATTTTTTTCAGAAAGAAAAACTGAGGTTTGGAGAGGTTAAGATCAATGCCCAAGTCCACGCAGTGAGCAGCCAAAGGAGCCAGAAGTCACAGCGGTGTCTACCCCTGTGTTCAGGATGGTGATCAGGAAAACCAGCTGCTCAGAAAATAAATGAACCCAGGGACTGGCTGACCTGCTTCTTCTCGGTCCCTGAAGAGGGCGCTCTGAGCCCACCGACGCCAGGCGAAGGGGCAGGTTCAGTTCGGCAGAGCTGCTCACTTCATTTGCATACCGATCAAGGTCCCCATTACCCAACCCCATTGAAGGCATTCCACTGAATCCATGCATCCAAAATCCCTCATTGGCAACCAAAGAAGGGATCTCTCCACCCAGCTGACCTTGGGACACGCTTACCCTTGCACTCAAAGCTCACCCAGATGGGGAGAAGTCCCTCCAGTCCAAGACTGGGAAACTGAAAGCCACCAACTTAATACAAGGAGAGAGGAGGAGAGGCAGACAGCGGGCGAAGAACTTGCAAAACCCCAGATGCACGGGACCGGGGGAGCTTTGCCTCTCCCATTCTCCTACAGAACAGCCTCAGACTTTCAACCTGAGAGTCGGAGTATCGCATAAGCCAAACACCTTCTCCACAGGCTGCTCTGCTAAGCCTGGGTCATTTAAATGATGGGCAATCAGGAAGCAAAAACATGAAGGGTCACGGTTCAGAAGTCAGCGGATCTGGGTCTGCACCGGGCCCTCAGCACACGTGCTGCAGGACCCTGAGTGACAGCTAAATGCTCCAAGCCTCAATCTCTCCACCTCTACAAAAGCTTCAGTGTGTCGTCCCCTCTCATCAGGCTGTGAATCTAAAGGAACAAGTGCATAGAACACCCTTGACACAGCACCCAGGACACAGGGGCTCAGTAAATGTGAGTTATCTGTTCTACGAAGGAACAAGGTTATCTGGTCGACATCGGTACTGAAAATACCGCTTCACCGCTCCCTGAATCTTTTTCTCTTGATCTATAGGCTGTGATTTCTGGATTTCAAGCTTAATTCATCATCTGCGGGTCTGTAGGGTAGTCAATGCTCCCCGAGACTTGTTTCCTCTGGGCCCTGATAGATTCGTGTTCCTCCTGGAATATTTCAACCACGTTATGATTTCAGCCACCTAATTATAACCTGCACAAGTATTTGTTCATCATCAATTGATCACCAATAACTGCTCTATCCTCAGAGCTAGTTGTCAAAGAACCCTGATTGCCTTCTTCCATTGGGTGCCCAAGATATCTGAAACCCAGAAAGTCCAGAACTCGATGCTACCACTGACTTGTGTCTCCGCAGAACTCACATGTTGAAGTCCCAGCATGTTTGGGACTGTGACGGTGTTTGGAGATGGGGCCTCTGGGAGGGAATTAGGTTTAGATGCGACCACAAGGGTGGTCCTGATGACAACATCAGGGTCCTTATTAAAAAGAGACTGGAGCTGGACACGGTGGCCCACGTCTGTAATCCCAGTGGCTCAGGAGGCTGAGGCAGGAGGATCACAAGTTCAAAACCAGCCTCAGTAAAAGCAAGGCACTAAGCAACTAAGTGAGACCCTGTCTCTAAATAAAATAGAAGATAGGGCTGGGGATGTGGGCTCAGTGATCGAGTGCCCCTGAGTTCAATCCCTGGTACCTAAAAAACTAAAAGAGGAAAGAGAGAGAGACTAGAGAGCCTGTTCCCTCTTCCCCACCATGTGAGGACACAGCAAGAAAACCACCTCCTACAAGCCAGGGAGAGGGCCCTCCCCAGGAGCCCCGTCGTCTGGCAGGTGAGTTTGATTGAACCCCTCAGCCAGCAGCACTGTGAGGAATGCATATCTGTCGTGAAGCCCGATAGGCCAAGTGACCAAGACGGCTGGCTTTCCGCCTCTCTCCTAAAATATGCTTCTATCTGCTCTCTTGACCAATGGCTCCACCAGCCACCCAAACTGCCATCCGCCTAACTTCTCCTCCTGCCCTCATTCTCCTAACCAATGGGTCCTGATTCTTGTGGATTCCAGGTCTGCCGTGGCTCTCTGATTGGACCTTTTTCTCCATGCATAGCTGGTTCTGGCTCAAATGCAGGGTTCAAAGTGTCTTCTCAAAGGTACTACAGCAGCTTCCAAGGGGTCTCACTATTCCAGTCTTCCCCAAAGGAGTCCCTACGCACAGCTCTGAATCTGCCGCTTTCCTGTTCTAAAATCTTTTAAGGGTTCGCAAAATCTCCAGGATGAAGTCTGCGCTCCTCAGAGGGGAAGGCCACCGGGACCCAGTCCTGCCCACCTACCCAGCCCGCCCATAGCCATGTCTCAACAAGCCCCCTTCCTTCAGAGGCAGCAGACCCCTGCCACTCCCCTGCCCATGTCACAGGCCTTGACAGCATCCGGCCTGTGAGTGTGCTGCTCCCTCTGCTCACAGTCCCCTCCTGCTTCCCACGCTACTGAGCAACACCATACTAACCTCCGTAAGTTCAAATCCCCACAGGCCACTTGGGACCTCCCCACCCTCAGCTGCATGAAGCCACTGTCCTCTCTGCTCTTCCAAACCTGTTCCCACTACAATAAACATGACACAGCCTAGTAACATTTTTAAAAATCTCTTTCTCTGCACGGCCCCCCGCCCCCATAACCAGATGGTCATCTCTCTGAAGACAGAGCTTACCGTCTTATTTAACTGTATTTTCAGAACAGAAAGAAAAACTCAATTTTTTGCAAATGTGCTAAAGCTGGAAATTCCTGAAAGCGAATGCTTCATGCATACCAGGGGAATAATTATAATGATAATAACAATATCAACTATTTTGAAGTACATAATATGACTAAACACTTTACAGGCATAGCTCATTTACTCCTTCTAACCACCCCATGAGGAAGTATTGTTTTTGATCCCCCTTTTGTTCAATGAGGCGCGTGCATGAGCACACGCACACACGCGCCAAGATTTGGAGTTAGAAGACGAGGTTCCTAACATGACTGTTGTTCATCATTTTTGTGACCTTGAGGCAATTCATAGTCTTTTTTTTTTCTTCCTGTGGAATGGGAAAAAGACTTCCTGCTGATAATCAAATAATACCACTTATAAAATTATTGGTACCTAGCAGGGAAGGCTTGTTCAGTATAGTTAGACGAGTCTAATTGGCTGAGATCTGGGCATGTTAATATGCCAATTTGGCCTCTGGCTTCCCCCATAGGTCAGCTCTGAGACTCTTTCCATCTGGGGCCCCGCCCCTTCCCCTGGCCCCACCCCCTCCTGTGAACCATCCCCTTCTCCTGGCCCCGCCCCTCACCTGGCCCCGCCCCTCACCTGGCCCCGCCCCTTCCCCTGGTCCCACACACTCAGGGATAAGGAAAGGCTCAGGAGGGTGGTTTGGGAGGGGGTCAGGATGACTCCTGCAGTTTCCTGGATAACTTTGAAAAAGCTGAACACTTAGCAGTTTCGTTTGGAGGTTGCGAAGCAAATGTGAACGCGTTAGATGGGATTTCTGTCAACCACTTTGCAAACGGAGCCCCACACCCTGTGCCCAGGTGTGGAAGCGCAGGATGTGATACTGTAGGGACCTGCCGTGGCAGGATTGACAGCGACACTGGCGGCCCTCTCCCTGTCAGCCCCGGGCACCTTCCCCACAGTGCCCCAGCCCCTCCCAGCCACCAGCTCAGGAATACATTGACATTTCCAAACTTATCGATTACAGGAGCAGACTGGGTCTGGGAGGGAGGAGGGGGAAATGGATTGACTTTATTATTTGTGGGAAGAAAAAAAAGAAGAATAAACAAGGGAGCTTTTGTTTGGAGGACAAAACCCAAATTATCGGTTGAATGGCGCTGAATTAAACACTTAAAGTTCAATCTTTCCAGAGTGCTGACAGTGCAGGGGGAAATCAATACGGAGACCATTTGCACCACGAGCCGACTCTGGTTATTAACAACTAATTATACCAAGTTTGCTGCAGAATCGGGTTAGTTCCCTTACAGGTTGCCCACACAGCAGCACTCTGGGCAAGGTGAGATGCAGGTCAGGATCCCATCCCAGAGCAGCAAGTCAGGAAGTATTGGAAGCCCACCTAGCTTTCATGGGATTTTGAGCATTTGATTAACAACGGCCAATATTTAACTAGAAGCATCATCATGACCATACCGGGTCTTAAAATATGGAAATGTGGTTGGGCACAATGGTGCACGACTGTAATCCCAGCAGCTCAGGAAGCTAAGACAAGAGATCACAAATTTAAAGTCAGCCTCAGCAACTTGGTCAGAGTGAGACCCTGTGGCTAATAAAATATGAAAAAGTCCTGAGGATGTGGCTCCATGGTTAATCACCCCTGGGTTCAATCCCCAGTGCCAAAAAAATATATTATATATAGATAAATTCATCCATACCAGTTGCTCAGCATTCACCCCTGGTACCTCCCAGACCCCCTCCCTCCTGTCCTCCAAGAACTAGAGTCCACAGCTAGCATGGGTAGGGTCAGAACCCACTCTGGGAGTCAGAGCTCATGTCCAACAGGTGGCCACATGGTTGGATAATGGCGATTTTAGTTTTCTATAATCAAAATCACAGTCTACAAACCCACATGCCTTCTTTTGGGGATGGGGGATGGTTATTGTACATAAACAAGGTTACATATACCATATCTATACATACTCATTATATAGTTGCATAGTTTATTATATATTATATAGAAACAATTTAATTTTATATTATATTTCACTAACATTTATATACTATATAGAATTGCATGCTCTAACTATGTATAGGAAATTTTATCTAAAACTAGATATGGTTAACTAGACACATAGCTACGTGTAGATTACCATATATGGCTACCTACAGTATATAAACTGTATATTTTTATGTCTGTGTATAGCTAATATGTACAACTATAGTTATTTATGTAACTCTATGTAGTATATAAACTCTACACATATCTCTCTATATATAAGTACATCTATATAAGCCTGGTGGGTTGGGGAGCTATTTCCATGTCAGCGTATATAAACATATCTTGTCTTTTCACAGCTACCTGGCACTCTACGGTATGGTGGTCCAGACACGAAGCCACTCCCTTATTGATGAATATCTAGGTTGCTCCCACTTTCCCACTACTACAAAGGAAGCTGCACCGAACACCTTGAACACTGTAGGTTCCAGACTCACGCAGACATTCCTCAAGTGCAGTTGTCGGAGTGGTGCCGATGTGTGTTGCCGATTTTGATGTACCTTGACAAGTCGGTCATGCTTCCTGTTCTGCAAGTGGCGGAGGCATGTGCCCCCCGTTTATCTGGTCAGTTCCCAGCAGTCAGCCCCTCTCCAAGGGCTCTGCAGCCTGCCTGACGGGCCTGCGACCTGTGCCGGGTGCATTTAGCAATCATGGCTCTTCCACATCTGCTAGGACACACGCTGCCCCCTGACAGGCTGGGAGGGGTTCACTGCTGCTTGTCACCAACAGATTAGGCCAACAGTGCCCAGGGCTTCCAGGTGGTCGCACCGCCTGAGAGGAGCAGATAGCACGGTTCCCTGCGGAGTCTGGGAGTCGGTGTTTGGTCAGCAATTGTCGCCGTGGTCTTCCAGCCATGCTGCTTGTCTGCAGAAGGATGGCAAGTCCCTGCAGAGCTCTGCCAACGCCTGGCTGCCATGCCTTGCCTGGGATGTCACCAAGCCTCTCATGAAAGACATCTGTCAGTGTCTGTCCCTCTAATCAATCACAGGACCTCAAAGCCAGCACAGGGGGCTAAATAGGGCACAGATGCTACGCCATTCCCTCTTTTTTTTTTTTTCCTCCTTCCCATAAAGAAAAAAAATAAGACATTTTCAGAGTCCCAGGGCACAGAGGAAAGCACGGTCCCCAGTAACAGCAGCTCGGCCCCCAGCTCGTCAGCTAAATGCCCCCATCCCATAAGCATTTTATTCCTTCCACAGAGGACTCGAGGCCGCTTCCAAGAATGTGCATGACACAATAAAATCAGAAAGTTCACTGAAAAGACAGAGCCAGGGGAAATATATGAGAGTTAGGACGTGAGGACCAAGGGGACCCATCCGGGCAGGCACTGGAGTCTGCCTAATGCTGAGGCTCTCAGGGGGGCGACACAGTACTGGGGAGAACCTGCCTTGGAGGCAGTGTGCAAACCCATAATGCTCAGGAAGAGGAGGCACCTAAGGAAATGCCCACGGAGGGGAAGTAGGAAGTGAAGATGGCGCGACCCTGAGCATCTCAGTTCTGCTTCTCCTTTGATCGCGGGTCCAATGCTGGAAAATTCATACCACTACCCCCCACACTCCATGTCCCTCGCCCCCCTCCCCGGCCCTCCCAAGGCTCCTACTGACCTGCTTTGTTTTTTTGTTTGTTTGTTTGTTTGTTTGTTTGTTTTTAACTTGAGAACAGTAAAATGCTTGGAAAACTTTTAAAATTCCACACAGTACAGCCTCTGCCTCCCCCTGGGGCTGCGTAGCCTTCACCTCCTTAGACAGGGGAGGGCGACTCCGGCTGGCTGCCCTCCCCAGTGGCTGCCCCTGCCCATGGCGCTGATCGGTGTCCACAAACCCCAGTCCAGGCAACAGCAACAACAACAAAATTCTTTTTAATAAAGAAAAAAGACCCATGGGGTGAGCAACCTTGCTCGCAGAGACCTGAATCTGCACCCGTGACTTCGCCATCCCTTTTCTGGATCCACAAAATTAGGGGTCAGACACCAAATGACAGACTCTGACAGTATCCCTCCCTCTGAATGACAGGGGCCCCGCTCCCCAGGGGAGGGGGATTTGCTGACATCCACAGGTCATGTCGACTTTGATTAAAGGTCAAGAGAGGGGCTCTCCGGGATGGGACCACTTTACTTTTGACTTGAAATGCCTCGCCACAGAAGGTCCCCACGGCCACTCCCACCCTCCCCGCCGTGCCAGGCTGATGTGGCCACAGAGGGGAACTGTAGAGAGATTCTGCAGCAGAAACTAAATCAAGACAAAATGATGACCAAAAAAATGGGGGAGGGGCAAGCAACCACCAAGACTCCTCCTTTCCTTAAGTCGGCGCCACCTGCTTGCCTCTGTTTGCCCGGGGCTGGAGCCCCAGGTGCGTCCTGGAAGCTGAGCGCTGGGCGCCATCTAGGAGCCGCGGGCGGCACTGCAGGCTCCCGCCCCTGAGCTCCGGCCTGAGCCTGCAGACCCTTCCCCCGGCGGGTCTCTCCTCGGTGCATGTAGAGGTCAGGGGCTCTGCAGCAGACCCGGCCACTTCACCCGCTGTGGGGTCTTGGGCAGCTCATTTCCAAACAATGACTAGCGTGCCTGGATGGAGGGAGGATAACGTTAAAAAAAGACTTCATGATCTGGCGTATGCCATGCGGCCAATGCGCTCTTTCCCTTCGTCCATAGACCAGTGACTCGTCCATGAAGCAGGGCTGAGAACCTCGCAGGGCTGTTGGAAGAGACTCGTGGGTCATGGTGAGTGCCCCACTGGTGACCCGGGGGAGGGAGAGAACTGTAAATCCAGCCCTGGGTGGGCCCCGAGGTTAAGCCAACACACAGGACAGTCGTCAAGACAGGATGTGATCTCCACATACGATGGAATGTCCAGCAATAAAGAACAAAGTACTGCCACACCCCGGAACACAGGGAGTCCTCCGACACTTCATGCTGAAAGGCAGTCACAGGACCACATATTGCATATGGCCCCATTGACATGAGATGTCCACAACCGGCAATCCACAGAGACGCGGGTAGATTAGTGAGCGCTGGGGCTGGGAGGGGACAGGGAATCTGTGCCGGTTTCTTTCCAGGGTGATGAAGGTGTTCAGAAGTCTACTGTGGTGCCCTTTAAATGGACAGATGGCAGGGCATGTGACTTATTGATCTGAATACAAGTGTCATACTAAAAGACACCTCTCTCCCTACCATTTCCTTACTGTCCTAGATTCATATGTTTCTTCAAGAACAAATATATTCACTTAGCTCTTGCTTATTTGCTTACTGGCCACCACCACAATGGGTAGACACCGTGAGGGTGGAGTCCAGGGCTCATTCAGGACGATATGTCCAATCCCTGAAGGGTGCTTGGCACAAAGGGCGCTAAATAATCTAGTGCCAGTGAATGGGCACACGGGCAGGGGTGTGCTTCATAAAGTAAGAATCAGCAAAGATAAAATGCCGCTTCCAGGGCTGCAGCCCCAGAGATCCAGACGCAACTGAGCGGAAGGAGGCGCTGACCTTGCCCATGGCTCAGGACCCCCAGGTGACTCCGTCCTACCAGCCAAGACTGGGGTCCTGTCCCAGGGAGGGCACCACCTACAAACCTCACCCTCCACACCTCTGCTGGTGCAGCCTCGCTAGCTCACCGTGGCATTTAAGGACATTCTGGAATCAAGGGACTCAGCTAAGGGACTCAAGTGAGCCTGGGGTCTCTGCATTGAGAACATCAGATTCCTATCTCCCCACCCCCACCCCACCATCCAAGATTTAAATCCCCGGGGCCCGGCCCAGGAATCTGCTTGCCTAACAAGGCTACTTTCTCAGATGCCCCGAAGGTGGAGAAACCGTGACCTAGGAATCAAATTCCTCCAAGGTCTGCAGCTCAGCCAACAAGGCCAGGCCTTCGGGGCCACCTCCAGCCTCTCCCATCATGGCTACTGACCTTTGCTGCTCCACCCACCTGCTGCTGCTCCAGGGAACAGGGATGCCCTCTCCCTCCTCCTTGGCTTGGCTCTTGCTTGGGGTCACTCCCTCCACAAGTCTGGCTTAGGCAACTGTGCTGGCCACAAGCCTCCCACATTTTCACTCACTGTACCCCATTGATCCTGGTGACCGGACTCCCCAAGGGACGTGGGGTGATTCTGGAGCTTTCTTAGTTGCATATCTGGGAGAGGGGTGCTGCTGTCCTCTACTGGATGGAGTCCAGGGATACTGCAAAGCCTCCCGCCTCAATAGTCAATAGTGCTGAGACTGAGAAACCCAGCAGTCCAATTGAGGGCAGAGAATGTGTAAGACTCACTTGTGTAACCTTAGTACCTAGGACAGAACCTGGCACTCCGCAGGTGCTCAGTAAATACTGGTAGAATGAATTATCTGTACCCTTTATCTGGTATTTAGGCATTTTCATTTATATATATTCTACCTTATTCCAGAAAAGATTTGTAGCTGCTAACAAAAAAAAAAAAAAAAAACCTATGCAATATGGCAGGATAAAATAAATAAGTAAAGGTATCTCATTTAAAAAATGACAGTAAGATATAAGGTAATACTTGAAGTCAGAAAGTAGAGTTGAGCTGAAATTTGGCTCTGGGCTTCCAGTTGGCCACAGCAAAAGGGGAGAGAAGGGATTCATGGCACAAAAACTTTCCCATTGCTGGATGGAAGCAGTTTTCTCCGATGTTGAGGCAGATGGGGGTCTAGGGTCGACGTAGACGATACTCTCAATAGCATAAATACCCAGGAGTCTTTTACAACTGTTTCCTATAACTATATCCAAGTTCTTCTCCCCTCTCAGAACTCGTTCTCTTTGCCATGTAATTTGGTGGTTTCTTCCCACCCCTCAAGATCCCAGCTGGCCATGTCGAGTTGAGTCAATAGGATAAAGACAGACATGATGTAAATGGGACCTTTAGTTGTTTATGCAGCTGGATGTGATTTCTTGCATGCATGGCATCACTGTGAGAGGAAAGTGCCCCTGCTCTCCCCCTGGTCCAAACAGGGAAAGAGATGCTTGGAATCAAATGGACTCAATTCTCAGATCTGCAACCTACAGCAGGACCACCCAGCTGAGCCCCGCCTGCTCAGCACATAGCCGGCTGAGCTGCGGTTACAGGCATGAGCCCACTGAGTTTAGCAGCCTCACCAGCCACCTCCCCACGTACATGTCCACTCTTCACGTTCCTTCACACACATGCTAGGTGTCAGCTCCCATGTGGCACCTCCCTATCCCCACTGGTTGGGCTCTCTTCAGCCGTCTCAGCTCTGAATCCAAAAACTTGCTCTCGGGCTTGCACATGGCTTCCGATTCAGAGAGACCCTTTCTGAATGTCCCTCCACTAGACAGCTGGCCTGGGATCCCTACCTTATCTGCTCAGAAATGACAAAGCTCAGCCCCATCCATATTTGCATTTCTCAAATGTAGCTGCCGAGTGGTGAAAGGCAAGGAGTTATGAAGTCCAAAACTGCTGCCGCGTACATGCTGGGTGACCTTGGGAGGAGAGGACACTTACCCTCTCTGATCTGCAATGTCCTAACTGCACGACAGACATAATGCTACTCACTTACTTCAGGGTTATTGTTAGGATTGAGAAAGATAAAGCATAAAGCCCTTAGCACAGCTCCTGGTGCGGAGTCTGTGCTAAGCAAACATGAGTGGAGGTTCCATAGGGTGGCATGGTGCAGAGGCCACAGGACCCACTGTGCGCACCTACTGTGTGCTCCAGCTGGGCTAGGCACTTTAAATATACTTTCTTGGAGGGGCGGGGGTACCAGGGACTGAATTCAGGGACACTCGACGACTGAGCCACATCCCCAGCCCTATTTTGTATTTTACTTAGAGACAGGGTCTCACTGAGCTGCTTAGGGCTTCACAGTTCCTGAGGCTGGCTTTGAACTTGCGATCCTCCTGCCTCAGCCTCCCGAGCCACTGGGATGACAGGCGTGCCCCACCACACCCGGCTTTAAATACACTCTTATCCACTCCTCACCCCACCTTTGTCCTCATTGCTCCTGTGACAGGACACCAAGTGGGAAGTGCTCTGTTGTTCTGGAATCGATGACTACAGAAGAGAGTTGGTACCTGGCTCAGGGAGAGAAATCTCCAAGAGAAATCGCTCCTGGAGAAGGCGGCCGTACACAGGCTTACCTTGGGTGGCCCGAATTTACACCTGTTGTCCTAGCATGACTATAAATAACACCCCACTCCCCTGCCTGCTCAGAACCGTCCAAGTTTAGACAATTGTATGGTGACCTACCATGGAGCCAGCAAGGGACACTGACCCAGGAAGAGCTAAGCTCAGGGCAGAAGAGATGGGGGCAGGCCACCCTCCCCTCGCTCTGGGTTCTCAGAGCTCTTCAGGGATCCCGGGACTCCATGGCAGAGGAGGAAGCAAAACAGAGCTGTGACACCATCCAGGGAGCCACCAAGTGAGGCTCTGGGGGTCACCGAGTGTCCCTCTCGAGGGTCTCTGGAAAGACAGGGCAGAGGTGGAGTTGGAGCCAAGCACACCCCGTGACAGAGACGCCACGTTGCTAAAGCAAACAGACCTGGCGTGACCCAGCCTGGGATCACAAACGTCACCCATGGTCTCAGCCCTGCCAAGCAAAATAAAGACCAGGCAGCCTCCCCTCCTCCTCCTTCCCTGCCAACAGACGCAGAGAGTAAAGGCATGCCAGGAGCTACCCGTGAGCACCACTCCAGGGCCCACTGTGGGAAGGGAGAGAACACTTTTTAAAAATTTTTTTACATATTGTTTTTAGTTATCCTTGACAGTGAATGCATTTTGACACATTAAACATGCATGGGGTATAACTTCCTGTTCTTGTGGTGGTCCGTGGTGTGGAGTTACACTGATCATGTGCTCATACACGAACACAGGAAAGTTACGTCCTATTCATTCCACTGTCTTTCCTGTTCCCAACCCCCTTCCCTTCATTCCCCTTTGTCTAATCCAATGAACTTCTCTTCTCCCCTCCTCCCCACCTATTGTGAGTCAGCATCCACATATCAGAGATGAGTATGTGGCCTTTGGTTTGGGGGGATTGGCTTATTTCACTTAGCATGATAGTCTCCAGTTCCATCCACTTACCAGCAAATGCCATAATTTCATTCTTCTTTATGGCTAAGTAATATTCCATTGAGTATATATACCACATTTTCTTTATGCATCCATCTGCTGAAGGGCACATATGTTGGTTCCATAGCTTAGCTATTGTGCATTGCAGTGCTATAAGCATTATTGTGGCCTTGTCACTATAGTATGCCGATTTTAAGTCCTTTGGGATATGCCCGGAAGAGTGAGATGACTGGGTCAAATGACGGCTCCCTTCCATGTTTTCTGGGGAATCTCCACACTGCTTTACAGACTGGTTGCACTAATTTTCAGTCCCACCTGCGATGTAGGAGTGTGCCTTCTCCCCACATCCTCGCCGACACTTATTATTACTGTGTTCTTGGTGACTGCCATTCTGACAGGCGTGAGATGAAACCTTGGTGCAGTTTTAATGGGCATTGGGAGAGAACTTTTGACTAGACCTGAAACCAGAGGTATAAATCAGACTGCAAAGTTTTGTTTTGTTTGTTTTAATCAGAGCAGAAAGTGGTCAGAAAGTTTAGGGACCCGCCATCCAGTGGGGCGGAGATTCGACTCACAGCTGTCAGTAGGATTGAAAAATAAAGCTGATTCGTGTTTGTGCCCCGTGGAGCTGAAACTCCTCTCCAGACAAATCGGCTGCCACTGATCATGCCCTCGCACCACGAGCCTTGCCTTTTCAGCCCAGGTAAACCTCACGACAATGGCCGCCCCGTCTGACAGACAGGGAAACTGAGGCTCCAAGTGATAAAATAACCTGCCGGAAGGAGCCCAGCTAAACGGCTAGCAGAGGACGGACTTGGGCCTGTGGACCCACCTGGGCAGCCCTCGCCCTTTCCCCGCCCTGAGCAGCTCTCCAGCCCCATGGCCACCCACCTTGATTCCCAGATGTCCCACGGGTCCCCCCCAGTACCACGCTCAGCCTTCGGAGCCCACCTAGTTTATAAGTCAAGATCACTTCCATCCTCCCAGGCCCCTCTTTGTCTCTAACGGGAAGTGGTTCATCACAGCGTTACAGTTCCCACAGGAGGGAAACACCCCAGTGGCCAGGGGACGCTGGATCATCGTGGTCGATGCTCCTGGTGGGTCCTGTGAAGCCGCAGGAAAAGACCAAGGGAGACGCTGAGGCCCTGAATCAAGAGGCCTCCAGATTCTCTCTTGCAAAGGAAATGAACGACGTTCAAAAAAGAACACGTAGTTTTATACAAGAAACTCGGAGGAGGGGGAGTACGTATCTGTTCCCATTAGCAAAATGAAACGATTGGGAGGGTGGGGAAATGGTCCCTGGGGTGGAGGAGGGAGAAACAGGGTCCATAAGAGGAGACCCAGGACGTCCCAGAGGCAGAGAAGCCGGGCGTCCTGAGAAGAGGGGAGCATGGGGTGACCCGCCCTGCCCGGTGCAGCCAGAAAGGCACACTGTCCACGGGGAATTTAAAAATCAATTCTTGAAACCTCCTCAATGCAAGGGGACATCCTAGATTGGATCCTGAGACAAAATTGCAGATGGAAAACGGAAGACCTCTGAGGAAGGACATCTGGTTCAGTGAGCACCACTGTCCATGTCAGTGTCCTGTGCACCAAGGACAGGCAAGATGCTACCACCAGGACCACGGGGCGAGGGGGAAGTGCGGGAATTCTCTATGCCATCCTTCTGTAAATCCAAAATCATTCCAAAATAAAAAGAAATTTATTTTTAAAAATAGATGAGACATGCTGAATGGCATATGGATGAACAAGTACCAAGACTTTTTTTTTTTTTTTTAAAGCGGCTAATGTTTGCCTATTTCTGATGCCCACGTGTTGGCGGTTCTAAACACCGTGGGCCACAGAACATTCCGGAAGCCCACCAGGACAGCCTCATTCAGCACCTGCTCCAAGGACACATCTTTAATATCCTTTTTGGGGTTGGAAATGATGGAAATGTTCTGTGGATACAGAAATAAAACAAATACTGGGATCACAAAGGCAAGAGTCGGGTGCAAATCTGAGCACCGCCCCCCCCCCAGATCTGTGCTGCCCACAGCAGGAAGAGTCCTGGTGGACTCCAGCCTCCACCCACGGGAGCTCTGGTCCCATGAGGATGTCTGACCAGGATCTCTCGGGTGGCACAACAGGAATGAGAGACCCTAGGGGAACTGGCAGCTCCTCGTCATTCTCAGTGGAAGCAGCAGGTAGAGTGACTGGGATTCCACGCAGGTGACTTTGTCAAAATGACCCCAACTGCTACATGTAATTACAAGGCCCCAGGGAAATGAGAGCATGTCCACGGGGCTGGTGCTCTACCCCATCAGACCTCCACTCTCACAGGAGATCAAGCTGGCCAAGCCTCCGGCCCTGAAGCTGACCCTGGAGAAGCCAGGGGACCTTGAGGATGGCCCCAGCCACACAGGCCAAGGAGGACGTCCCTTGAGCTCAGGTAGTTCAGCGTTCTTCCCTAAGAGAAAAGCCCACCAGGCGCAGTAGCACACACCTGTCATCCCAGCCGCTCAGGAGGCTGAGGCAGGAGGATCACAAATTTATAGCCAACCTCAGCAAAAGCGAGGCAACTCAGTGAGACCCTGTCGCTAAATAAATACAAAATAGGGCTGGGGATGGGGCTCAGTGGTTGAGTGTCCCCGAGTTCAATCCCTGGTGCTTACCTACTCCCCCAGAAAACTAAGGGAAAAATCCTTCTCATATAAACTCAAAGAACCCATCTCAGCCTCTTCTCCAACCTCCATGTTTAACCGCGAGACTCTGTCGCTGGTGCTTATGATCAATGGCGACTCCGTGGCTCAAGCCTGTGGGTATGTGCCCACCTGGAAGCCTTTGAAACGCGCCTTCCTCAGCTCCCAGTTATCGGCACGGCTGGTCTCCTCAGCTGCTCCAGGTCTTTGCTCAAAATCACCTCCTCACCACCCAACAGAGGCACCCCGCCCAGCCTGCCCACCATCTTACCCCCCTTTCTTTACCATCTCCTGACATGTATCCACATGTTGGTTTGTTCAGTATCTTCTCTCTGAAAGCTTCAGAAGGGCAGAAACTGCTATTAGTGCATCCCCAGAACCTCACGGTTTTCAAGGCGGACAGCAGGTGCAAATGCCCTGAGGTACAAAAGGTCATGACATGCTACAGGAGCAGGAAGGAGGACAGTGTGGCCAGGGGGAGAATGATAGGAGCAAAGGGAGGTGGAAAGGGGCCAGAGCACGAGGCCTTTTCAGATCACTACAAGTGACCTGGGCACTATTCTGAGCACCACCGGGTGGCCTCTGGAGAGCTGTCGGCTAGGGCTGGGGCAGGGAAGGTTGACATCCTCTGACGGTGGGTGGTCTGAGGATGATTCTTACGTCTGCATCAGCAAGAGACAGAATCGGGCAAGAGGTAAAGCACAGGGGACAGTTACAAAGCCTCCCGGCAGTCCAAGGAGACAAGCTGGTGCCTTAGGTTAAGGGACAGCCCTGAAGATGGACACTGTATGTGAAAGGATTATGGATGTTTCTCTGCCATTTGCAGATAAGTTGGATCTGAAATGTGGGGGAGAGAAAAGAGGCAAGGATGACACTCAGTTTAGGGACCCAGTTCCATCTTTTGCATGCAGCCCCATTGGTTAAGACACTCCCCCTTCCCACTGCATGCCCTTGGGCCCTGTGTCCAAGGTCAGGGGACCACTCATGGGTGGATTTACCCCTGGGCTCTCTATTCTGTTCCATCGGTCCACATGTCTGTCTTTATGCCCGTGCCACACTGTTTGGGTGACTGTAGCTTCATCGTATACCTAAGAAAAATGGATTGACTCCAAATTTCCAGTTCTATAGAATTTTGCAAGTACACTGGACCCTGATAATATGGCTTCGCAACTAGCAAAGTGGTTGAACTAACTCCCATAAGTACAGAGAGGGAGACCACTAACATCCACTGGTGTTCTCTATGTAAAGTATCAACTCAAACTATCATCATTTGCTGACGACATGATTCTATACTTCAAGGATCAAAAAAAAAAAAAACAAACCCACCAGAAAACTTCTAGAATTAATGAATTCAGCAAAGGAGCAGGATATAAAATCAATACCCACAAATCAAATGCATTTCTATACATCAATGATGAATCCTCTGAAAGAAAAATTAGGAAAACTACCCCATTCATAATATCCTCAAAAAAAAAAAACTACTTGGGAATCCATATAATTTCATTTTTAAAAGACAATTGCAAATACACCACATAATATCAGTGGGCAAAACAAGGCAATTATGTGAATCTCTAAAAACACTAAATGCACAAAAGCAGCCTGTTATCAACATTTACATGATTCACATAATAATGATGACAGCCCAAAATGTATTCATTTTTTAAAGAACAGATTTATCAAAATATTATGTGTCTCTTAATTGCTCCCGTATATTATTTCTTCCTAGACTGCAGGAAAGTTAAACGTAGGTCTGGTCATCGGCTTAATTAAAGGATCCTTTTTTCATCGGCTTTCATTAAAAGACTCACAATTAGGTCACAAATACACAGGCAAAATTATTAATCACATGATTTGAGGTTTAGGATGAAAATCAGTTTGATAAACGGCACGGTTCTGCAGCATGCTAAGGCCTTGTGTGAACTGCTCATAGTAGAAAAGGAATGAACTCTTCAGTGGTGGAAGAACAATAAACTATGCTTTGGAACCTGTTTTTCAAGACAAAGAAGAAAAGCTCTCCAGAAAATCAAGAGCTAACACAGATCCTAAGAAATGCTTCTTAAAGTCAGGGAGGCCTATGCTTCTGGGTAAAACTTTCTTCCCCAACAACAAACAGAAAACAACAACAACAAAAAAAAAATTCACTGGGCTCATCCTCACGGCCACAGTCTAAGTTTCCCTGTAGATCACAAATCTGCAAAAAAAAAAAAAAAAAAAAAAAAAAAATACCTTCACCACTGCACACCTCTCCACCCTCCCCTGCCCCCAGCAAAACAATCTTGACGATTTTCTTGGCTGTTCCAAAGCAAATGGGTTCAGATACCAAGAGTTTATATTATATTTTAAAATCAGGAAATATAATGCCTCTACCTTTGCTCCTCCTTCTCAAGATTGATTTATCCCTGTGTGGTCTTTTGTCGTTCCATATGAATTTTAGGATTTTTAAAAAAAAATATTTATGTGAAAAAAAAATGCCTTTGGGATTTGATACTGACTGCATCTGATACTGACTCCCACATTCCAGATGCAACTTCTCTGCATGGAATCTGTAGGTCACTTTGGATAACGTGGACATGTTAAACAGTATGAAGTCCTCCCCTCCATGAACATTGTCTATCTTCCCGTTTGGTTGTATCTTCTTCAATGATACAGCTGTCTTACCTTCTTGGGTTAACCCAAGCATATGTAAAAAGTCTCAGTGTCACTAGTCATCAGCATCCCTAGACTCAAATCAAACCCACGATGAGATCTCACCTCACATGGGTCAGGATGGCTATCCAAAAACACCAAGACGAGTGTTGGTGAAGTCGTGGAGAAACTGGAACGCTTGCATGCTATTGGTGGAATACAAATGGAAATTCCTCAAAAAGTTAAGAGTGGAACTACCCTATGATCCATTAATCTCATTTCTGGGTATTTATCCAAAAGAATTGCAATCAGGTCTCAAAGAGATATTAGCCTTCCCGTGTTCACGATAGCACTGTTCACAACAGCCAAGATGTGAAAGAACCTGGATGTCGTCCATCAACAGAAGCATGGATACAGCAAATATGGTGGGAACATACAAAGGAATATTACTCAGCCTTCAAAATAGGAAATTCTGTGGGACTCAGTGGTGGTCACCTGTAATCCCAGAGACCCGGGAGGTGGAGGCAGAAGGATTGTGAGTTCAAAGCCAGCCTCAGCAACTTAGTGAGGCCCTAAGTAACTTAGCAAGATTATGTCTCTAAATAAAAACTTTAAAAGGCTAGGGATGTGGCTCAGTGGTTAAGTACCCCTGGGTTCAATCCCCAGTACAAAAAAAAAAAGAAAGTTAAAAGAAATTCCGCAATATGTAACAACAAGGATTTAACCTTGAGAAAACTATGCCAAATGAAATAAGTCAATCACATAAGAATGATTACTGCAGGAAGTAGCCAAATTCATAGACTCAAAAAGTAAAACAGTTGCCAGGGCTCAGGAGAAAAGAAGAAGATAGGTATTTACTTATCAATAAGCATAAAGTTTCAGTTAAGCAACATAAGTTCCAGAGATCATCCACACGACATACCTCCAATCAATGGTACTTTCTTGTACATGTAAAAATTTGTTAAAAGTTCCAGGTGTGGTGGTGCATGCACACCTGTAATCCCAGCTACTCAAGAGGCTGAGGCAGGAGGATCACAAGTTTGAGGCCAGCCTCAGGAGCTTAGCAAGGCCCTAAAAACTGGATGAGACCCTGCCTCAAAAATTAACTAAATAAATGAACTGGAGGATTGGTTCAATCCCCACTACGAAATATGTTTTTTTAAATTGTTATAAAGGGACATCTCATGTCAGATGTTCTTACCAGAATAAAATAAGATCTTTTCAAAAACTCGTTGTATGCACGCCTTAGAATCCAGAACAGTGGCCACCAGATAAAACACGCCCACGCTCCAAGCTCCGTGTCCCCCATTTACTTGGATGGCAGGCTGACAACAGGAAGGATTTTTACGACAACTGAGATTGCACCTGGCTTATCACCTAGTTTGTCCCTAAACGTATTGCTTCTTTGGAGTGAGCAGACACGTCCCCCCTCTCCCCCGTCTCAGGGCATATTTCACGAACGCTCCGTTTTGATGAAGTAACACAAGACACGGGGAGCAGCCGTCCTAAAACTCAATTTATGAAAGTCAGCTGAGACAAGAGTCTGGACGGAACCTCCCAAACCTGCCTAATTAATGACACACATTATTGTCCCTCTTCCCCTCACCGAGAGCAGCCTCCAAACCTTGACGTGTTTTCCCAACGATAAAATGCAATAAATGAAGAAGTGTCCCGGGGGACCCGTGGCAGGAATAAAGGGAAAGCCACCAGAAGATAGATGATGTCTCAACTAATTTTGTGATTTATCGATCTCCACTTTGCTCATTTTGCAATGCGGGAGAGCTCATTTTTCTGCCGGGCCCACGGTGGTGTCACCCTTGCTAATAGATATGATTACCATCCCCAAAACTGCGTTGGTGAAAATCAGTGCAGCTCTGCGTGCTGCTGACCTCAGCAGTTTGCTTTTATTATGTGTTAGATCTGCTGCGGACCAAAATTGATGCGCTTATCCGGGGCTCTGTCGGACAGCCGCGAGCATTTCTCTCATTTTTCTTCCCAACAAGTTCATCTTTAAGCAAGTGCAGATTCATGGTTTAAATTACGGAGTTGACACCTCATCTGTTTTCACCGTGGGTCTTCTCACAAGGAAGATCTTGTGTGTGTGATCGGAAAGGGGATAGAAATGTTACCGCTGCCCAGCTCCAGCCACGCGCTGCCTTGACCTGAGAGATGTCCCTTAGGACACAGCACAACTCTAGTGTCTTCGGATCTCTGTTCCCGCCACGTCCACCCATGTTCTATTGGCCACTGCCAAAATCATGGGGTCAGCTCCATGCACCGCTGGAGGGGGAGGGCGTGGGCACCCGCTGGGAGGCAGTGCAAATTGTCACACAGAAAGGACCATGTGACTTCAAGCCAGGTTTGAGAGGGATGGACGAGAACGGGGCATGATGAGTCGGGGGAAGGGGGTACTCAGATGAGGTCAGAGGCCAGCAGGGGCCAGATCTTGTTGGGCTGTGGCGAGACATGGCACCTGGGGTCTGTGATTTCAAATGGCCCCTTTCCCTGCTGCGTGAGAAGTTTGTCAGAAGGGGTGCCAAGCTCCAAAGCCGGGGGCCTGTCCCCTGAGCCCTGGCTCAGTGCTTGGGTGGCTTATAATGATGCGTGGTGTGAACTTGAGCCTTAGTGTAAAGAAGGAAGGAAGTAGCAGATGGGCAGGGACCTGGGCAGACACGTGTGGTGCCCGATCTCCAAGAGCAAGTACACCGCCAGGTGAGAAACGGGGCACAGACATCGCCAGGGCCCTCCAGGGTGTTTTAACGAGGCCTGGAGGGCGTGGTCAGGAAACTCGCAGGAAGCCATAAAATGTCTGAGGCCATCTGGTAAACCTCGGAGAGGGCAGCACAGTTGAGCTGGACTTTGAATGTGTCATCTCCAATGGAATCAAGCTGGCGAACAAGAATGACCTTACGCAGACACTCTGGGCATCAGGAAGCCACACCCATGATGGACGCATGGGCAGGTGCAGCAGCCGAGCGGGGGGAGGGCAGCGTCCCAGGAGGACAAGCATCAGTGGGATACGAGTCCCTGCTTTGGCCCATTGGCCCGAGAGCCAGCGCCTCTGCAAGGAGGAGAGGCCAGACAGGAGGGTGGGGGGTAGGTGAGCACCGTACACATACCAGGCAAGAGGATCGGGACTCCCAGCACAAACCCTCTGATTCGCTGCCATTTTGCCACACGGATGTAGAGACCTCTCTGGCAAAGACAGAGTCACATTGGAAAGACATGGATTCACAGACCCACTCATGCCCTGGACTAGCCTGGAGATTTCTTCACTCTTCCATTTTCACGTATACACAATGATAGGTCTTGCAAAACACGAGCAGATAGATGTGCCGAGGTACATGGTGCCTCACAGACTCCCAGACATGGGCTAAACCAATGGATGAATATTTAACACAGCATTATGGATAATCGTACAAAACTCAGAAACTACTGCAGGGCCCTCAAGAGAACAGTAATCAATGGACAATGGTGTGTTCCTATCTTGGAATCTTAGGTAGCAAAGCAAACATTTCTCATTGGAAAAAAAAAATGCCTTATTGGAAATGTGGAAATAGAGAAAGACCTGGAAGAAAATAAATCTCACCACCACCCCAAAGACATGGCTGCTATTAACATTTTGCATTCCACTCTGGTGCTTTCTAGTGTGAAGGCATCCACGTGCCCAGGTGTATTTATCTAACACAACTGAAATCAGATCTAATGCGTGAGTCTGAATCCTGCTTCTTTTCCCCCCTTACAATATTTTGAGGTATTTTGCCATATCCATAAATTTTTTTTACAAAGAAGTTTAATGGTGTGAGAAATTGGGACTGATTTTATGAGGGTAGAAAAATTGGAACGCAAAATTACATATTCAGCGTGACTTCGATGGCACCAGCCTTCCGCGGGGATGGGCACATGTGTGGCAGGTACTTCTGTGTGAGTGACCCTTAGGAACAACATCCAGCACTCCCAGCCGCCGACCTGGGGCTGTAGGGTTATGGTTGGCTGTCACCTGGTCATTTGTGTTTTTCTGCCTCTTGGTTATATACGATAAGCGTGGGTCGCTATTGTAATATGGGAAGAAGGTGATGTTTGATGAACCAGGGTCTCAATGAATGTGAAAGAAAATGGGGGTGAGCTAGTGTCCACCCCTCTGACCCCATAAACTTGGGGCGGCCACATTTGCAGCTCAGGCTCACCTTGACCCTCCAGAGTCCACGCCTTCACCTTGAGCAGGGGCAGAGGTCAGGGGGCAGGCTGGAGGCGAGAGTCTGGGAACCCAGAAGGTTTGTCCCACTGGCTCGGGAGTCATCCATGAGGGGGCAGATCTGGGGTGTCTGGCCGTGCAGAGCGCGCAGAAACCGAGACCACGGATTCCAGGCACTGGGCAGTCAAGGGCCAAAAGACCAGGCAGCCCTCCAAGGACAAAGGACTCCAAGGACCCAAAACTCAAACTCTCGACTCCCCCGACGTCAAGAGCCGTCTTGACTGCCATTGTCCCCAGAGACACTAACGCAGGAGAAGGCAGTGGAAGCCTAGCGTCACGACCTGAGGGCACCCTGTGTCTGCATCGGCTCACTTAAGGGCTCTGTCATTGCCTGGGAAACAGGGACGAGTTCCTCAGTGTGGCATCAAGGGCTTCCCTGGGTCCGTCTCTGGCTACCCGCCTCATCTCCCCGTCTCCACTCTCTCCCCCACACCCCACTGTCCACACCTGCCAGGGTCGCTCCTGCTGTCCCCTCTCCCAGAATGCCCACCTTGAGGCTACGTGACCTTGGACCGGTCCAACCCTCCCTCTGGTCCCAGTTTTCTCATCAGTAAAATTAGAGGATAACTGCAGCTGCTCCCAACGCTTGCTATAAGGACTCAAGAAAATAAAAACGTACCTCCAGTATCTGTTGAAATGCAGCCCAGGGTCTGTCAATCAACGTCGAGAAGTCGGTCATAAATACCACGTTTCCCTCTCTCATAGGATCAATCCCCCATCTCCTTCTCTGAGTCGGCGTCTGCCTCTGCATCCGTCATCTTCTTAGTTTGCTGCCAAGCCTTCTTCCAGGGTCAGGACTCACGCACTGCTCCTCTGAATTCAGACAGCGTCGTCTTACACCCCAACCCTGCCATCTCTTAGTCGCATGGTCTTGAACAAATCACCCTTCAGGGCCTCAGTTTCCCGCTGTGAGAAGCGAGTTGAAGTTCAACATGGAGAGGTGCACTGGAGATGATGTACATCAAGCTCGCAGAACAGTGTCCGGCACATAGAAAGTTCTAGAAGGATGTGTCGTTACTGCCTTACAAGGGTCACGGTGAGGAGGACGGGGCGTGGGCATGCAAAGGTCTCATCCAGAGTCCTGGCACGTAGCAAGCCCTCTGTGAACGTCACTGGTAGAATCTGACATTTGGTGAGCAAGTCCGACACCCCTCTCTCCACCCGCTGAGCAAGCTTAAAAATGTCAGTCGACCCCCTTTTCAGACCAAAAGCTCCTGTCTTCTTCTCCACTGGGGACCCCTGAGCCAACCCATCATCCTTGCTCCATTCCTGGAGCCAGATGAATCCTCCTCCTGCAACCACAAGGACCCAGGGGCCAGGTGACACACCGTCTGGCTAATTTGGAGCTACACTGAATCCAGGCTGGAGAACAGCCGCTGGCTTCTTGCATTGCCTCCCCCACAAAGGAACCCCACGGTCCAGCCAGCAGGCGCCTCTCCTCGGCCAGCTAATGGGGTTACGAGATCTCACTCCCTGGGAAGCTAACTTTAATAATGGGATGCCAAGGCAAAAATGACCCTGGCAGGCCACGGGAGGGAGGGCAGGCGAGGGCTCCAGGCTGGGCTGAGTGACACGTCCTATATGAAGTTGATTCATGTCGGAGCAGATCTGGGCAGGGACCGGCTGATTCAAGCAGTTAAGTTATTGCTCTGCCAGTTTAATATTTCGCCATCTGCTAACTGAAGGCTCTACTGCCTGCTGGGTCCTATAAAGACTTTTATTTATTATATTACACATGGCAACATCTGCCACCGGATGCGGCTCCTCTCGCGCCCTAATTAAACCAACACACACTCCAGCGACGACGACGGTGCAGAGCCCGGCTCACTGCGAGCAGCTCAACGGCTGCAGGAGTTGAGAACTCGGTGCTCCCTCCCTGAGCTTCCGAGGAAGTGCATGGGGTGTCCGGCTCCCATCAGTTGTCACCAGAGGCTTGCAGCCTGGTTAAAGGGTTGTTCAAAAGCATAAGCTGAATTCTCATCTGTCTTACTCCCCAACCGAATGTAGCCTTTAGGGCTTGATTTGTCCAAATTCCTCACCACCTTTATCTGCAGGCTCAGGAATGTGAAATAACCCTGTCGAAACAAGACCTGCAGATGAGGAAAAGGTGTTCCAAAGTTCCCATCCATTTCTTCACTCATTCATTCCTTCAATAAGTGTTTATTGAGGATGTGCTACGTGACCCTCGCACTGGTAGCTGAGCTAGTCAATCAGGTAGCTATTTCTTGTCTTCATAAAGGGCACATGTGACTGGAGTCATCAAGTGGATGAATAAATAAGCAAGATAATTACAGATGGAGCGCTAGGAAGGAGATGAAGGGGCTGGTGTATGTTGGAAAGTGTTCAAGGCTGGGCTGGAATATGGGTGTATGAGCTACCTGCGGCTGCTGTAACAAGTTACCCCAAGTCGCTGTCTTACTTCGACACCCACGTGTCATCTTAGAGTTCCACTTTGCAAGTCCAACGAGTCTAAAATGAGTAGATAAAATCAAGTCACTGGGCTGAAATCCAGGGGCCAGCAAGCTGTTCCTTCTGGAAGCTCTAGGAGAGAACTGTGTTCTTAGTTTTCCAGCTTCTAGAGGCTGCCTGCATTCCTTGGCTTGTGGCCCCTTCCTCCAAAGGTAGCACGGAGCCTCTTCTGACCTTGTTTCCCCATACTTCTTTCTCTGCCTCTGACTTCCACCTCGATACTCCAGAAGAATCTCCCTAGTTTAAGTTAGCCAGATTGTAGTTTTTAGGAAAATCTTCACAAATGCCTCTAAGTGCAACTCAGTGACCTTAAATCCTCCGTCTGTGAAGTGGGGTGGGTACTCTAGCAGCAGGTCCAGATGGTGTGGGATAAGAACACAGAAAGAACCTGAGCTCAGCTCTGGGGTGGGTGGAACAGGTGGGTGGACGGTCTCTCTCCGTCCAGCTCCTTAGCAGTGAGATGGACGAAGGTTACAGGTTAGAGATCACGTGGGTAGAACGCCCAGGACACTGTGTACCATTAGAAAAACAATAGAATTATAACTAACATAGCAACCACTCATTGACTGTGGCAAGGTTGGGGACTTGAGCCCGAGACTCCCGTGTGAGGCCAGTTCTCAGGAAGGGAGACCAAGTTAGTAGAGTCCCCCCACCCCAGCCCTTCGCAGAAGCAAATGCAAACCCTCTCTGCCTGAAAGCACTTCCCATCCATGCCACCGGGATTTCCATAGATCAAGACGGCACTTCTATGAGCTCACAATCAAAGGCCACCAAACTCCCTAGGGACGAATGTGCCACCAAGAGAGAGAATCAGCAGAAATAATAAACAGATGGCCCCCCACCAACTTCTAATCAGAGCACCACTGAATCAGAAATCAAATGTAAAAAAATCTGTCATTGAAATATTTAAACAAATAAGAGCAGAATTATAAAAAATGAGAAAATCACTAAAGATCATTTTAAAATATGACAAAATGCAATTGAAAAAAAAGTCTCCAAATAAAAATTGGGGAAATTGAATAATTTTGAAATTCAATTCAGACTCACAGAAACAGAAAAAGGGGATTAAAAACAGGAAGACCCATCTAAAGAAATTATGCAGAATACGATAAAAAAAATAGACAAAGAAATTAAGACTATTAAAAAGAAGGGATACGGAGGATAGTAAGAAACAGAAACTCTAACACGTGTCTAATTGGAGTCCCAGAAGGAGAGGATAGAGAGACTGAAGAGGAGGCAAAATGTGAATGGTTGGAAGTTTCCAGAAATAGTAAAATACGTCTTCAGATGCAAGCCCAAGTAACACGTGCGCTCCTCGATGTGCAGAGTGACCAGACCTCAGTTATAAGCTGAACACGCACTGAACTTCCTGATGCCACAGCATTGAACCTCTAAAGACACTTAACCCCCTGAACATCACAGCGTAGCAGGCTGCAGGGTCCTCGCACACCCTGTGGGGACCTGCAGCTCCACACACCAGCAGCCGCATCGTGAGGGTATCGTACCCCGTGGCTGGAGCCCAGGGAGAGACCAGAGTTTAAAGTCGAGGGACGGTTCCTACTGAACGTGCATCATTTTTACCCACCGTGTAGCCGAGACACCGTCATCGGAACCCGCCTCAGTCAGGGACTGTCTATATAAGGAGGATGGTTAGTAGATGGTTTGCTATGAAACCAGCAAACAGCAGAGCCAGAGGAAAGACCAACGTGTAGGTCATCGTGCGAGGTTCCCAACTCAGCCTTGGAAGCCAAAGACCCTGGGAGAATGTCTTCAAAGTTCCAAGAGAAAACCAGTCTTTCCTGGACTCTGCCCAGACAACGGTGTCCTTCAAGAAGGTGAGGGATGCTATTTCCACTTAAGAAGACAGAGATCTTACTACCAATAGATCATCACAGGAATTCTAAAGGAAACGGAGCAAGGGAAATGGCCCCAAAAGGTCTCAGATTCAAGAACAGTCTGCAAATAAACTCATCAATGGTAGGCAAGAGCAAAACACGGTCGGTATCAAATAACAATCTGACTTGTAAAGGTGTTGACTAGTTGTTGTTGTTGTTGTTGTTGGAACTGGGATTGAACCCAGAAGCACTTAACCACCGAGCCACATCCCCAGCCCTTTTTATTTTGATACAGGGTCTCCTTAAATTGCTTAAGGCCTCGCTAAGTTGCTGAGGCTGGCTTTGAATTTGCGATCCTCCTGCCTCCGCCTCCCAAGCCACTGGGATTATAGGTATGTATCACCACACCACACTAACGTTGACTTTTTTTAATTTTGATAATTTTTTTTCCCTGAGTTTTCATAGGTTTTTTTATTTGTGCTTTTTAGTTACACATGACAGTGGAATGTATTTTGACATATTGTACATACATGGTGTATAACTTCCCATACTTGTGGTTGAACATGTGGAGTTATGAGGGTTGTGTATTCATATATGAACACAAGAAAGTGATGTCCGATTCATTCTACTGTCTTTCCCTAACCTCCATTCCCCCAACCACCTCACCTGCCTATTGAGAGTCAGCATCCTCATATCAGAAAGAACACTCAAACTTTGGTTTTCTGAGATTGGCTTATTTTACTTAGCATCCATTTACCAGCAAATGCCATAATTTCATTCTTCTTCATGGTCAAGAAATATTCCATTGTATACATGTACCACATTTGCTTTATCCATTTATCTGTTGAAGGGCACCTATGTTGGTTCCATAGCTTATCTGTTGTGAATTGAGCTGCTATAAACATTGATGTGGTCGGATTACTGTAGTATGCTAATTTTATATCCTTTGGGTATATACTGAGGAGTGGGATAACCGGGTCAAATGGTGGTTTCATTCCAAGTTTCCTTAGGAATCTCCATACTGCTTTCCTGAGTGGTTGCACCAATTTGCAGTCCCACCAGCAATAACATTGGCTTTTAATCCTGGAGGAAGCTATTGGCGCTCAGTCCTATATTCTTGGAAAGAGGAAGTTAAGACATGTACAGACTTTCAATTTTATTAAACATTCACAGTGAACTTTCAAGGGATAATAGTGGAGGAGGTGTTTAAATGTTTAGCATCTTAATCTTTTAATTTTTAGAATTTTTACTTTTAAATTATGCCATTTTATAATTCCCAATCAGAAGAGGGCAAAAACAGAATATGCAAGAAAAAAATAAAACCACAATTCTAAAAAAAGGAGAGAAAAGTATAAGAATAACTCTAACTCTTAGAAACTATACTGAGCGAAAAACAAGTCCCCCACTATTATTGATGGCATGGTACAATTTTCATAAATCTCCAAAGCAAATAAGACCAAATGTATATATTTGATGAGACAGATATACTTACAGTAATAAATATGCATGTGTGTACACAGACACACACACTTCTGATAAAGCCAACAATTGGGGAAAAAAATGAGAAACCACAGAAACAGGAGAGCAGATTTCTGTATAGGAATGGGCTGGGGAGGTAGGAGAGATACTTAACGCCCAGACAGATCCAGAAGTATTCAAAACTTTCGTTACTAATTAGACTATGATTCCGTGGTGCTAATGTGCTTTATAACTGACATACATCATAATGATACATTTTGTGTGTGTGTGTGTCTCAAATGCTACATTTAAAAAAGATCTAAACATAAACAAAAGGAGCCAAACAATAAGCGGATCCATTTCCCAAGGTCAAGAGCAAAGCCAGAGCTTTTCTGTGGCTCATTTGTTGAGCACGCGGTGGGTCCCCAACAGGTATCTGGGTACAACCAGGGTGACTTGCTCACCTTAGCGAGTTATAAAAAGATGAGAAAAACCAAGTCTTCTCAGGAGCAGATGTGGGGTGGTGCAGAAGGGAGTGGAAACCAGATGATGATGTGCCACATCATGGTGCATAACGGGCGAGATACAGGTAATAGGAACCGAAAAACAAATCGTGCTTCTCGGCGGCGTGGATTACCCCATTTCTGAGGCTCTGAGCAGGAAGCCTGTCTGCAGCTCCTCTGGGCTCCGGGCTGTTAAATCATGATGGATGATCCCATAAGGAACCAAACAAGATCAGTGGAATTCATTCATTTGCCTTGGGCCCTGGGAACACTTTCATTTCCCCCAAGACCTGCCTGCCTCCTGCCATTACTGGTCGCGGCTGTCAGTGGCTCCCACAGGGACCAGTGGAGAAGTGGGAGAGAGACCCAGGGTCACCAGCCAGCACCCCAGGTCTAGCCACAGAGGTCGGAGAATAAGCAGCTCCTCCCAACACCCTTAGGACGACTCAGATCCTGCTCTCTGACTGCTGGCTGTGCACCAGGGTGTGGACAGGTTCTGCCTGGGCACGGCTCAGTTTCTGCATTAGGAAAATGGAGTAACAACATGTAAGGCAAGGATTATTGAGAATCCATCTGCTCGCCCCACATCGCGCCCATAACAGGTGTCCCGCAATATGTTTCCTTTTCCTACTAAGCTCCCTGCACATCTTCACCCTTGACCCTCAACTTTTAAACAAAGAAAAAAATCGTAATCATGAGTGACAGCCGGGGGGAAAAGCCATTAAAACTACTGGTGATTGCAGCTGCTTCTGTCCCTAAGGGAGAGAGACGTAATTTCTCTCCAGACTAAATGTATTTTCTTTAGCAAAATACTTTGATAGGCAGCTTTGGTTATGAAATGTGAGCGCCCCCCCAACCACCACCCCTTGCCCCAAGGGCACAGTTTAGAAGGAAACAGTGAAACAAAGAGTTAGCTAAACAGATCTGCATTTTGAAAGGGAGCAGAGATGCTGCGGTTTGGCAACATGCCGAGAAGTCCAGCCCCCTCCACCTGACAGCCCATGCCTTCCTCTTTATTCCTCTTATTAGAAACCAGAGTACCGGCCCCCTATTCTGGAGGGAGATGTTCCAAGACCCCCAGTGGATACCCGAAATTGGGAATAGAGCTGAACCCTAGGTATACTGTTTTTTCTGCACAAACATGAATAAATTCAACACCCTTTCTACCTTAACCAAGTATTTATCATACTCTGTGACCATAACTTTCGTATTTTGAGGTGTGATGGTAAAACTACCATGGATTTCTTGTTCCTTCGTCATAATTGCGTGGATATATTTGTTCTTCCCGTCCATCTGAGCAACCTCAGCATATAATTTACCTTTTTCCTAGTTACCTCACCTTTCCACTTAAAGGAAACACTTTATGGTTTCTCTTTGGCATATCCAAATTGTCACTATCCCTACTCGTGGACTTTAGGGTCAGTATTAAGTAAAATGAGGGTTGCTTGAATCCAAGCACCACAATATTAATGCTTTGACAGTGGATCTGATCACCAAGATGGCTACTAAGTGACTAACGGGCAGGTAGTATATACAGGGTGGATACTCCAGACCGAGGGATGATTCATGTCTCAGGAAAGACAGTAGGATGGTGCATGATACTCAGAATGTCACAAAATTTAAAACTTTTATTTGTGGATTTCTCTATTTAATATTTTAAAATCATAGATGACCTCAAGCAACTGAGACCATGGAAAGCAAAAACCACAGATAAGGTGGGCAACTACTATGTCAGAGTCTTACATACTCCAAATTCTATTTATGTTCTATCTCTCCTCTTGAAAATATAAACTCCACAAGAGTGGGGTGGGTGGGGGTTGTCTTTTTTTATTCACTGCTGTTTTCCCAGAGCCCAGAAGAGTGCCTGGGAAATAAGAAGTATTCAATATATTTTTTGTTGAAAATGATAGCAAAATGTTAAGGAATATTTAAGCAGAGATGCCACAGATGAACTGCAGATCAAGGAGAAGGACCTGAGTCTGATTTGGGGGTGGGGGGGGATGTTTGTTATGCAGCATTATTGTAGAAACTACTGACAGGCACAGATAACAACACTGGCTGAGTTCAGATATGGCAAAAATTACATCCAAACTGATTGAGATTTAGGACTCAGATCAGCATAGATTTAATCCTGTTTTACCATCTCTGAGCATTTTCTCCCTCTTTCGTAAGAAGTTAATCCTCTATTAGGAAGAAATAAAAAATATTTTCCTTATAGGTATCTGTGAAAGCTACATTACCACCGTTTTTTATAACACATGCTCAAAAAAATGGTAATCATTATTATCTGCTCCTGCCATTTTTGTACTGGATGGGTTCACTTGATCTCCAGGTAAAGTCAGTCCTACTAGAGAGTAAACATACAATTTTGATCCTGCATGTGCTTGAAATTAGACAAGTGTAGTCCATGATTTTATTTTCCCAAGAAGTTAGCAAAATTAAATGAATGGTGACAAAGTCTATGAAGCAAACTCATTATTCTTAGGCACTGAAAATTGGTCTGGATGCATTGAAAGTAATAGGACCACATTTTGATTAAGAATCATGAAACCCTTTAGATAGTGTGACCCAATATCTACCTTCCAAAATGCCTGCTAAAGAAATTACCATAAATATTATACTTAAAAAAACATACTTGACCAATAAAGATCTTTATGAAATTATAACTAATTGGCATTTCAATACAGAAATAGAAACTCACCAGAGAAGGTCTTTCTCACCCACACAACCCAAACAACCCAGATCAGCTCTTTTAAATGTCTTAAGAGTGGGGTGGACTGAGACGGGGAATGTGGCTCAGAGGCAGAGTTCATGCCTGTCACATGTGAGGCCCTGGGCTCCATCCCCAGCACCACAGAGAAGGTGTCTTGGTGAGCTTAAGACAAAGATAAATCCAGAAAGTGAGGATCTCATCAGAGGAGAGAAGCCATTTACCACGGATCTTCTCCTGGACCTCAACTCCAGGTCAGGTTGGATTCAGCTCCCACTCTAATAATGCATGCTCTGGGGGGGGGACTGGGGACACAGCTCAGTGGCAGGGTTCTTATCTAGCATTTGTGAGGCCCTGGGTTCAATTTCTGGTACTGAAAAAAAAAAGGTTTTTTCCCTAAAATACTTTTCACTTTAGTATCTTCAGCTCTTTACAAAATTTTCCAGCATACAAACAAACATTTAAAGACACACTAACAATTTATTTAAAAGAGAAAAAGAAAATGTGGCCCATAGTTAAGAGAAAATGATCAATAGAAACAGACCCCCCAGAGAGGACCCAGATGTTGGAAATATTAGAGAGATACTTCAAAAGAACTATGGTAAATATGCCAAATTTTGCCCAGAAAAATGTGGAAAACATGCACAAAGAGATGGGAAATTTCAGAGAAATACATTGCTCGGGAAGAGGTAGGAGAAAATCAAATATTAGAAATTTAAAAAAAAAATGAAACAGACATTATTCCTGTATGTATGTATGTGACTGCATGACCAATATGACTCTGTGACATGTGCACTCAGAAAAATGAGAAATTATGTCCCATCTATGTGTGACATATCAAAGTGCATAAATGCTTCCTATTGTCATGTATAACTAAAACAAATTAAAAATTTTCATAAAAATACAAGAGAAATGATTAACTCATTAGATGAATGTAATATCAAACAGGGGGTGGGGATAGTATCTGTGAACTGAAAACGATCAAACTGTCAATGTATCACGAAGTCAAAACAATCATAAGTACATACGCACCTAATAGAGTTCCAAAACTCATTAAGAAAAAGTTGACAAAAACAGAAAGAAGCAAAAGAATTCCACAGTCACAGCTGGAGAAGATAGACCCTCTAGGTAACAGAACCAGCAGACCAAAAGTTCAGTAAAGATAAAGAGTATTCAAACAACTCTATCAAACAAATATTATCTGTGTTATAGAATTTAATCCAAACGTTGATAACCTATTCTTTGTAAGTACGTATGGAACATTCAGCAAAATAGACCACATTCTGGGCTATATAACAAAGTTTAATGAATACCAGGGGATGGGGGGATGGGAAGGGGCACAGAGTTAGAAATGATGGTGGAAGGAGATGGACATCATTTCCCCAAGTACATGTATGAAGACACGATTGGTGTGAATATATTGTGTGTACAACCAGATATATGAAAAAAATGTGCTATATATGTGAAATAAAAAATTGTAATGCATTCTGCTGTCACATATAACAAATTAGAATAAAAAATAAAATTCAAAAAAAATGAACTTGCTGGGCTGGGATTGTGGCTCAGTGGCAGAGCACTTGCCTTGCATATAGGAGGTACTGGGTTCCTAACACATAACAATAATAAATAAATTAAATAAAAGTATTGTGTCCATCTACAACTAAAAAAAAATTTTTAATGAATTCACATAGAGTAAAGCAACAGAAAGAAATTATTAACAATAAGATACCTAGAAAATACCCCAAGCATTGGGAAATAAAATAGCACTGTCCTAATAACCTATAGATCAAAGAAGAAATCAAAAAGAAAATTAGAAAGCACTTTGAACTGAATAATAATGAAAACAAAAAAAAATATCAAAATTTGTGGGATAAAGCTAAAGCAGTGCTTTGAGGGAAATCTATGGCTTATATTGGAGAAGAAAGGTATAAAATTGATTATCTAATCTTTCATCTTAAGCCAGAAAAAGAAGAGTAAGGCAAACTTTAAGCAAAATAAAGGAAGTTCTAAAAAAATAAAGGGGAAATACAAAATCTTAACAAGAGTCAAGAAAAAAGGAAGTAAATACAAATTACCAAAATCAATACTAACAATAGAACATCACTTCAGAACCTACAGATGTTTAAAAAGATCAGAAATATTAGCACAATACTGTGGCAATAGTTCAATAACTTAGTTTCAATAACTAAAACCAGCAATCACAGGCATTGAAAGCACAGAAAAAACACCTATCAAAGAAATTACATGTATAAAACCTTCCTACAAAGAAGGTGTCAGGCATACATTGTGCACTAGTGAACTCTACAAAGCATTTAAAGGAAAAACATAGTGTCAACTCTGCACAAACTTAGAATATGGAGGTGGTATCACACCCAGACTTCACCATAGACTTAACCTATGAGACCAGCATAGCCCTGATAACAAAACCTAACAAAGGTAATAAGCCAGTCTCTCCTGAACATAGACACCAGATTCTTTAACAAAATTTAGCCAATAAAGTCCAGCAATATATGAAAGGAATAATACATCATGACCAAGTAGAGTTTATTCTAAGGATGCAAAGTTGGTATGACATGAAGATTAATTAAGTGTAACTCATCACACAAACAGAATTAGGGGAAAAAAACATTTGATCATCTCAAAATATGAAGAAAAGAATTTGACAAAAACCAGAGCTTCGTGATGAAAACACTCAGTGAACTAGGAATGAATGGAAGTGTCTCCAATATGATAAAGTTCACCTAGGAAGACCTATAATCTTTCCAATGATGTAATAGCAGAAAATTTCCCAAACCCAAAGAATTAAATTGAAAATCAAATACAAGAGGCTTACAGGACCCCAAATGTACAAAATTACAGCAGACCCACACCAAGACACATTATAATGAGAATGACTAACAGAGGACACAGATGAAATCTTAAAGGCTGTCAGAGCAAAAAAATCAAGTTACGTATAGGGGGAAACCAATTCAGATCTCAACTGATTTCTCAACCCAGACTCTGGAATAATATATTTCAAGCTCTGAAAGAAAATGGATGCCAACCAAGAATTTTATATCCAGCAAAACTAAGTTTCAGATTTGAAGGTGAAATTAAAACCTTCTATGATAAATAAAAATTAAAAGAATTCAAAATTAGGAAGCCTATACTACAGAACATTCTAAATAAAATATTCCATGAGGATGAAATGGGGGAAAAAAGTGAAAACCAGTAAAGAGAGGATCTACACTAAAAGGACATTCAACCAAATGAGAAACTAAGTCAAATTAAAAACCAGAAATAAGTCAAGATGACAGGGAATACAAATCATATCTCAAAAATAACCTTGAATGTTAACGGCCTAAACTCATCAATCAAAAGACATAGACTGGCAGGTTGCATTAAAAAACAAGACCCTACAATACTCTGTCTTCAAGAGACTCACCTCATGGGCAAAGACATCCAAAGGCTGAAGGTAAAAGGATGGGAAAAAACTTACCACTCAAATGGATTGTGTAAACAAGCAGGAGTCTCCATCCTCATCTCAGATAAAGTGGACTTCAAACCAAAGTTATCCAGAAGAGACAAAGAAGGACATTTCATATTTCTTAAGGGGAGTATATATCAGCAAGACATAACCATTATAAATATTGATGCCCCAGACAATGGAGCATCTATGTACATCGAACAAACCCTTCTCAATTTCAAGAGTCAAATAGACCTCAACACAATAATATTGGGTGATTTTAACACACCTCTCTCACTACTGGACAGGTCTTCCCCACAAAAACTAAATAAAGAAACTATAGAACCAAAAAATACAATCAACAATTTAGACTTAACAGACCTATACAGAATATTTCATCCATCAATGAGCAAATATACTTCCTACTCAGCAGCACAAGGCTCCTTCTCTAAAATAGACCATATTTTATTTCACAAAGAAACTCTTAAAAAAAAAAAACCCACCAGAT
This sequence comes from Marmota flaviventris, assembly GCF_047511675.1. Taxonomy (NCBI): domain Eukaryota; kingdom Metazoa; phylum Chordata; class Mammalia; order Rodentia; family Sciuridae; genus Marmota; species Marmota flaviventris. The sequence goes on along the minus strand of NC_092516.1, from coordinate 11,823,863 downwards.
AGTACCCTGCATTCTATCAGATCACAATGGAATGAAATCAGAAATCAACAAAAATATAAGCTACAGTAACAAATGGGGACTAAATAACATACTATTGAATGAGTAGCAGAAGAAATCAAGGATGAAATTTAAAAATTCTTAGAGGTAAAGGAGAACACTGATACGACGTATCGAAATCCCTGTCTACTGCGCTGCGCATCCATCCAGAGGGTCAGAGTCGGGGCTGCGGTGGTGGCTCGGTGGTGGCCCACTCGCCTAGCCTCTGTGAGGCCCTGGGTTCAATTCTCAGCACCATATAAAGATAAATTAATAAAATAAAGGTATTATATCTATCAACAACTACAAATAAATACTTTAGAAAAAGAATCAAAGAGGAAGAAGACGGCGGGTCAGAGGGAGGCAGCAGCCTGTCACTCCCACCTGGACCCCACCTAGTGGGATACTGCAATTCTGAGAGGGACAGAGGACCCTACACAGCTGCTCTCCTACAGAAATCACCAGCGCTGTGCCCCATGCAGGACCCCGGCCTCAGCGTTCCAGCAGGGCCCCGGCTCCCGTGCCCAACTCCCCAAGTTCTGGCCCACACAGCGGTCACCAGCGCCTCAGCAGCAGCACCTATTGGCACCACTGCAGAGCTCCCAGATGCCACTCCCCTCCCATGCAGGACACTCAGCTGCTCCCTACATTTAGCACAAGGCCATGGCGGCTCCTCTCACCACGCCCAACACCCAGCCCTGGAAGTGGCCAGCCTCCATCTTCGCTCACCTTCCTTGCCATATTTGGACGGGGCAGCTCCCAGATGCGATCTCCAGCTGGCCAGGCACCAGGTCTCCAACTCCCCCTCTCCCCAGCACAGTAGTGGAGCAACACTCCACAGCTCTCAGTGGGACAGGGCCCTGCCCGCGGGAGCCCCCGTGTGAGTGGTCCCTCAGTTTGGAACTGCTAGGGGAGAGGGGGATGGGGCTAAAGTTTGGAGCATAACAGAGGGACCAGGAACTGGGAAGTCTCCAGGCAAGAGAGGGAGATCATACCAGGCGCTCAAGTCATACGAGCGGTCCCAACAAGAGACCCGTGAGGTGCAGTCTCCCTGCAGGGACTGGTGGGTGCCACTCCCCACTTCCAGGTGCCCTGCACCAGGACCAGCCTTCCCACCCTGGCTACCTCCACCATCCTGAGGCAGAGGCACCAGCTTACGTCAGACGACCCCACCTAGTGGATGAGAAGAGAAGCAGGAAAGATACGGATCTCTAAAGCTAGCTACAACCCTGTTCTCTTCCTTCCAATATTTTTTTCTCTTTTTCTTCTCCCCCTCTATCCTCCCGGCCTCACATCCTCAACATATGTGAAACCAAGAACTTTGTTTAAATAGGATTTTGAGGACTGAGCCATCTAAATAATATAATATAGAGGTGTGGTGCATGCCCTTTATTTCTTTTCTCTTCATTTTCTTTCCCCCTCCAATTTTTACTATGTTAACATCCTTTATTTCTCTAAATGCATATGTGTATTTGTTTTATGTACTCTAATGTCTTCCCACATCCTTGTCTACTCTAAATTACTTTCTGTCTATTCTCTTGCTACTAACCCTCTTCATTAGATTTCTCTTTCACACTTCCTAAGATATATTCACTCTATATCCTCACATCCTACCTCTTCAGCATATCCTCCTACACCTCACCCCCAGTTTATTGTCCACTGTCAGAAACTGTAACCACTTTACAAAACTGCTGATTGTATTACAGATAATAATCGAATCCAACATTTCTGTACAATGAGACCAAACTGTAAACATCTTAATAACAACAAATTGTTCATAGGTGATATATTGTTGATATTGGGATCTGTAAACATTGTCCTTCTCCACAAAGGAGAGGTTTTGGAACCCTACAGGAGTGCTACAAATCTATAGGGTAAAAACAAGAACACCCCGGACCCACAGAGCTAGGAGGGAAGACACAGGAGCAACATGAAAAGACAAGGGAAGAAAGTGCCCCCAACAAAGGAGATACCACATTATTAGAATCCTTGGCAACCACAGCAGAAGAAATTACAGAGAAGGAGTTTGGGATGTACATGATGAAAATGTTCTGTGAACTGAAGGAAGATCTAAGAGAGCAAATACAGGCAGCAAAAGATCATTTCAGCAAGGAGCTACACAAACAAATGCAGAAGAAAAAAAAAAGATCACCTCAAAAGGGAGATAGAGGTTCTAAAAAAACAAACAGAAATCAATACATCAAATTTAAAGCTCAAATGAAAGCATCACCAACAGAGTAGACCTCTTGGAAGACAGGACATCAGACAATGAAGACAAAATATATAATCTTGAAAAGAATTCAGACCATACAGTGAAAATGGTAAGAAACCCTGAGCAGAAATATGGGATAGCATAAAAAAGACAAATTTTAAGAGTTATTGGGATAGAGAAAGTCATAGAGTTCCAAACCAAAGGAATGAACAATCTATTCAATGAAATAATATCAGAAATCTTTCCAAACATGAAGAATGAATTGGAAATCCAAATTCAAGAAGCTTACAGGACCCAAAATGTACAAAATTACAACAGATCCACACCAAGGCACATTATAATAAAAATGCCCAACATCCAGAATGAGGAGAGAAATCTAATAGCCACAAGAGAAAGGAATCAGATTACATATAGGAGAAAACCAATTAGGATAATGGCAGATTTTTCAACACAGACCCTGAAAGCTAGCAGATCCTGGAACAACATATATCAAGCTCTGAAAGAAAATGGATGCCAACCAAGAATCTTGTATCCAGCAAAATTAAGCTTTAGATGTGATGATTAAATAAAAAACCTTCCATGATAAACAAAAGTTAAAAGCTAGAAAACTGGCACTACAAAACATCCTTGGCAAAATATTCCATACAGAGGAAACAAAATTGAAAATCAGCAGAGGGAGGTAGTACCCTAAAGCAAAAACTAATCAAAGAAGAAAATCAAGTCAAATTAAATAACAAAAATTAACAAATATGGCTGGGAATACAAACCATGTCTCAATAGTAACCCTGAATGTTAATGGCTTAAACTCACCAATCAAAAGACACAGACTAGCAGATTGGATTAAAAAAAGAGAGACCCAACAATATGCTGCCTCCAGGAGACTCGTCTGATAGGAAAAGACATACACAGACTAAAGGTGAAAGGTTGGGAAAAATCATACCACTCACATGGACTGCAGAAGCAAGCAGGGGTTTCCATCCTCATATCAAATAAAGTAGATGTAAAGCCAAAGTTAATCAAAAGGAATAAAGGTGGACATTACATACTGCTCTAGAGAACCATATACCAACAAGACATAACAATCATAAATATATATGTCCCAAACAATGGTGCATCCATGTTCATCAAACAAATTCTTCTCAAGTTCAAGAGTCAGATTGATCACAATACAATAATCTCGGGTGATTTTAACACACCTCTCTCACCACTGGATGGATCTTCCAAACAAAAGTTGATTAAGAAATTATAGAGCTTAATAGCACAATCAGTAACTTTGACTTAACTGACATATATAGAATATTTCATCCTGCATCAAGCAGATACATTTTCTTCTCAGCAGCACATGGATCCTTCTCTAAAACAGACCATATAATATGCCAAAAAGCAACTCTTAGCAAATACAAAAAAAAAAAGTAGGGATACTACCCTGCATTTGATCTGATCCTAATGGAATGAAATTAGAAATCAATGACAAAATAAAAATTACTCCAACACCTGGAGACTAAACAATATGCTACTGAATGAACAATTTGTTGCAGAAGACATCAAGGATGAGATTAAAACATTCTTAGAGGTAAATGAGAACATAGATACAACATATCAAAATCTCTGGGACACTATGAAAGCGGTACTAAGAGGAAAATTAATTGCATTGAGTTTATTCCTTAAAAGAAGAAAAAGTCAACAAATAAATTACTTTTAACATTACATCTCAAAGCCCTAGAAAAAGAACAAATCAACACTAAAAACAGTAGAAGGCAGGAAATAATTAAAATCGGAGCTAAAATCAATGAAATAGAAACAATTAAAAAATTGACAAAACAGAAAGTTGGTTCTTTGAAAAAATAAATAAAATTGGCAGACCCTTAGCTACGCTAACAAGAGAAGGAGAGAGAGAGAACTCAAATTACCAGCATATGTGATAAAAAAAGGTGATATCACAACAGACACTATAGAAATAAAAAGGATAGTTAGAAATTATCTTGAAAACTTATACTCCAATAAAATAGAAGATATTGAAGGCATACACAAATTTCTTAAGTCATATGATTTGCCCAAATTTAATCAGGATGATATACACAATTTAAACAAACCAATATCAAATGATGAAATAGAAGATACCATCAGAAGCCTCTGCCAACCAAGAAAAGCCCAGGACCGGATGGATACACAGCTGGGTTCTACAAGACCTTTAAAGAAGAACTGATACCAATACTCTTCAATTTATTTCAGGAAATAGAAAAAGAGGCAGCATTTCCAAACTCATTCTATGAGGCCAATATCACCCTGATTCCAAAACATCAAAAAAAGAAAACTTCAGACCAACATCTGTAATGAACATAGATGCAAAAAATTCTCAAAAAAAATTCTGGCAAATCAAATACAAAAACATATCAAAAAATACAGTGCAACATGATCAAGTGGGATTCATCCCAGGGATGCAAGGTTGGTTCAACACATGGAAATCAATAAATATAATTCATCACATCGATAGAATCAAAGAGAAGAATCATATGATCATCTCAATTGATGCAGAAAAAGCATTTGACAAAATGCAGCACCCCTTCATGTTCAAAACACTAGCAAAACTAGGGATAACAGGAACATATCTCAACATCGTAAAGGCTATCTATGCTAACCCCAGGCCAACATCATTCTAAATGGGGAAAAATTGAAGGTATTCCCTCTAAACACTGGAACAAGACAGGGATGCCCTCTTTCTCCACTTCTATTTAACAGTCCTTTAAACATTGGCCAGAGCAATTAGATGAAAGAAATTAAAAGGATACATATAGGAAAAGAAGAACTTTAATTAGCACTATATGCTGATGACATGATTCTATGCCTAGAAGACCCAAAAAGTTCTACCAGAAAAATTCTAGAACTAGTAAATGAATTCAACAAAGTATCAGGATATAAAACCAACATCCATAAATCAAAGGCTTTTCTGTATATCAGCAACAAATCCTCTGAAAGGGAAATGAGGAAAACTACCCCATTTATAATAGCCTCAAAAAATAAAATAAAATATTTGGGAATCGAGTTAACAAAAGAGGTGAAAGATCTATACAATGAAAACTACAGATCCTAAAGACAGAAATCAAAGAAGACCTTAGAAGATGGAAAGATCTACCCTGCTCTTGGATAGGCAGAATTAATATTATCAAAATGACCATACTACCAAAGTACCATACAGATTTAATGCAATTCCGATCAAAATCCCAGTGACATTCCTCATAAAAATAGAAAAAGCAATCATGAAATTCATCTGGAAAAATAAGAGACCCAGAATAGCTAAAGCAATCCTTTAGCAGGTGGCATCACTATATCAGAGCTTAAAGTATACTACAGAGAAATAGTAACAAAAACAGCATGGTATTGGCACCAAAAGAGACTGGTAGACCAATGGTACAGAATAGAGGACAGAGAGATAAACCCACATAAATTCGGTCATGTCATACTAGACAAGGGTGCCAAAAACATTCACTGGAGAAAGGACAGACCATTCAACAAATGGTGCTGGCAAAACTGGAAATTCATATGTAACAAAATGAAATTAAACCCCTATCTCTCACCCTGCACAAAAATCAGCTCAAAGTGGATCAAAGAGTTAGGCACTAGAACAGAGACCCTGCACCTAATAGAAGAAAAACTAGGCCCAAATCTTCACCAGGTTGGCCTAGGATCTGACTTCCTTAACAGGACTCCTAAAGTGCAAGAAGTAAAATCAAGAATCAATAGACGGGATGGACTCCAATTAAAAAGCTTTTTCTCAACAAAGGAAACAATCAATCATTTGAGGAGAGAGCCTACGGATTGGGAGAAAATCTTTACCACATGCACCTCCAGTAAAGAATTATCTCTAGGATCTATAAAGAACTCAAACACTAAAAAACAAATAACCCAATCAATAAATGGGCAAAGGAACTGAGCAGACACTTCACAGAAGAAGAAATACAGTCGATCAACAAACATATGAAAAAGTGTTCAACATCTCTATCAATTAGAGAAATGCAAATCAAAACTACTCTAAGATTTCATCTCACTCCTGTCAGAATGATAATCATCAAGAATACAGGCAACAATAAATGTTGGCGAGGATGTGGGGAAAAAGTACACTCATACATTGCTGGTGGGACTGCAAATTGGTGTAATCACTATAGAAAGCAGTATGGAGATTCCTCAGAGAACTTGGAATGGAACCACCATTTGACCCAGCTATCCCACTTCTCAGTCTATACCCAAAGGACTTAAAATCAGCATACTACAGTGATGCAGCCACATCAATGTTTATAGCAGTTTGATTCATAATAGCTAAGCTATGGAACGAACATATGTGCCCTTCAACAGATACATGGATAAAGCAAATGTGGTACATATATATACAAATAAATAAATGTCCATCAACTACTAAAAACAAATATTTTTTAAAACCACCAAATCATTTCTATAACACTTCCAAAAATAAACTTCATTTAACACAATATATATGACACTTCACAACCTAATGTGAGAACCAGCGACCCTGGTTTCAGTTTTGTCCCTTCAATAGAAAAGTATACAACGAATGGAACCAACCCAGGTGTCCTTCAACAGATGAATGGATAAAGAAACTGTGGTATACGTACACAATGGACTATTACTCAGTCATAAAGAAGAATGAAATTATGGCATTTGCCAGTAAAGGGATGGAACTGAAGGCAATCATGTTAAGTGAAATAAGCCAATCCCAAAAAAGAAAAAAAACAAAAGTCGAATGTTCTCTCTGATGTGTGGATGCTGGCTCACAATAGGGAGGGGACGGGGAGGAAGTGGAGGTTCATTAGATTGGACAGGGAAATGGGGAGAACTAAGAGGGATGAGAATAGGTAAGACAGTGGAATGAATCGGACAGAACTTTCCTGTGTTCATGGATGAAAACGCGACCAGGGTAGCTCCACATCACGGACAACCCCAAGAAAGGGAACTTATCCTCACGTATTTACGATACGTCAAAACACATTCAACTGTCGTATATAACTAAAAGGAACAGAAAATAAAAGAAGAAAAATACGCAGCTACATCGATTTTGTTTTCTTCAATATCTGATGATTTTCTCTTCTTGTTTGTTACAATTACTCACCACCCATATTCCCTTCCTCCTTTAGCTCAGTGTCTGTTCAGGTCTTTTGTCCTTTGTGTGACCGGATGCTTGGTTTTTTGCTGTTAAATTTGGAGAGTGCTTTCGTGTGTTTTGAATGGAAGTCCATTGTTAGAGGGAAAAAAATACAAAATAGGCTGGGGATGTGGCTCAGTGGTCGAGTGCCCCCGAGTTCAATCCCCGGTACTAAATAAATAAATAAATTGTAATATGCACAGGTGGAAAATGCCCTCGTTATTGGTCACTAGAACTCCAACTCTGCAATACTACGTACACCCCAAGCCACTCCAGGAATTGTATGCAAGGGGTAGTGGGTGAGGGAGAGTCTGGGTCATGGCTGGTTTCCTTTCCTAGTTTTTAAAATAATCTCTAGTTATATGCTTTTAGATTGAAAAAATTAACAAATCTAAGTGCCCTATTAATCATTCCTAATATGAGAAGAGACTTGGCAGGGAGCGCAGCGGGGGGTGAGCGCCTGCAGACTTGTCCCAGGAAGGAGGTGTCCAGGCGGGGCCAGCTCTGAATGGGCAGCATCTGCATAATGACTTGGCTTTGTTGGGTTCTTGCTGGCTAATTGAGGAACTTGTTAAACAAACGTGCCTTCAGACTTCGCATCAGATTAGAGCCCTTGGTAAATAGAATCAGAGTTGGGGCTATGCTTCCCCTAGCTGGTGAATACATTGAGGAAGGGCGAGATTCGTCAGAGCTCGCCAACGTGTCCAAGTTCATCTCAGATTCTTTCATCTTTATGAATTAATGCCAAGGATCATCACAGGCCAAAAGCCCACAAGGCAGAAAAGAAAAGAGCTCGCTTCCCTCTGAATCAGAGACCCCCCTTCAATCCAAATCCCCCCACCAGAAAAGGAGTCCCTGTCTCTCTCACCCAATCACATACACATGGCTTCACTGATGTCCAGGTTGGCTGGGATTCTGCCTCGTTTCCATGACAATGAAGGCAATAGGATCTCTCTGGATCCAGTGTGGGACAGTTCCTTTCTCCTGATGTTACCACTTGGATGTGCAATGTCCCCAAGGCTCAGGTGTTAAAAGTATGTCCCCCAATGCAACAAGGTTCAGGGGTGGGGTTCTTAGGCAATGACTGGATCATGAAGCTCCGACCTCCTCAGTGGATCAACCCACTGAGAGCTGTGTAGACTCCTGGCCCCCTTCCGCCATGATGTTCTGCCCCACCTCAGGCCCAGAGCAAAACAGCTGGCCAACCACGGACTGAACCCGTGAGCCCAAATAAACTCCGCCTCCTCCAAGTTATCTTTGTCAGGTATTTTGTCACAGTAACACACGGGTGCCTTGAGACACCCGCATCGTTCTGACACTGGTGCCCCAAACAGAAAGTCCTGTCCCCAGACGCTGGTTTTCACTAGAGGCCGATTTAGTTCTCCAAGACCCTAGGAGCTGTGACCACCAGCAGCGGGTGGGCCCTGGGGGTCTTTATTAGGCCATCGGGTCTGAATCACAGGTTTCCTTCTTCCTCTGCCCAATTACGTTTATTTCCTTCTTTCCCACAGGTAACAGTGCTGAGGAAGTGCACCAGACATTCAGCCCCCTCCTGGTCTGCTTCCTAGGACACTGCCGTCACCTACCGTCTCTCAGATTGTGCCAGGACTGAGCCTTTCGAGATCCACATCACGTGTCCATCAGGATTTGGGAGGTGCATCTTTTCTCCACATTAGGATAAAAATGTTTCATCTGACCTCAGTCTCCTCACACAGCATAATATTAAATGAATGGGCCATTTTAGGAAAAGCTGATCAGCAAGAAGAACAAGCGCCCCTGAGCCCTCGTGTACAGAGCAGCATCTGCCCCGAGTCGGAGGCTGACCCGGGTCCCACCGAGAGGAGATGGGAGACGACGTCCCTGAGGGCCACTGCTCCACCCACGGGTCCAGTACCAGCTCTGCTGCCCGAATGAGCTATCAACCCTTCCGCCTCGGTTTCCTCATCTGTAAAGTGAGGGCTGAAAGAATATCTCACAGAGCTGTGAGCGAGCAGCAAGAGGAATGTTTCATGGGAAGCAGCAAGACTGTCACATAAACGCTGGCTACTCCCACCAACACAGAACATGCAATAATACAACGCTGGTGTCAGGAGTCATGGCGGCCGGCCGTCATCACTCACCAGGAATCGAGAATTTGAGTAATGGGGCAAATTTGGACCACTTATATTTCCCCCTCCAGGCTGAGTTTCTTCAAGAGCAAAATCTCCAAGGCCCAAAACAGTGATCTGATAATGGCACCGCCCATCATCAGAACTGTCATTTATTAAGCGCTGACTGTTTGCCAAGACCTACACTGAGCACCGTGAGGACCGACTTTGTTGAATCCTCTCCAGCAATGCTGCTGCGAGGCAGGAACAATTATGATCTTTATTTCACAGATAAGGAAACTGAGCTCAGAGTGGAGACGTAAGCTAGTATGTGGCAAAATCAGAAATCGAGCCTAGGTCTCTGTGTTGGTCAGCTTTCCATGGCTGTGACAAAATACTCGAGAAAATCAGCAAGGAGGAGAAAAGGTTTACTTGGGTCCATGGATTTGGAGGTTCAATTCCGTGGTCTCTTGGCTCTTTTCTGGGCCTGTGTTGAGACAGAGCTGCTCACCTCATGAGCCAGGGAGCAAGGAGGGGGCTGGGGGTCCCAATCTCCCTTTTAAGGACACAACCCCTGAACCCCATGAGAATTAGGTCCAGTGTCCTAGTTTCCACCAACTTCCCACAGCGCCACCACCTGGGCACCTCCAAAATTGCACTTTTGCAGGTATTTCAGATCCAAACCAGAGCCGCATCTTGGCCTCAGAGGCAGGGTTTAGGGTCTACGGTTTACTGCTTTATCTCAATTGGTAATTGTCCCAGCCGAGTCCCACAGATCCCACCCCTGAGGTCCCCCAACTGAGCACTGTCAACTTCCACCAGGCCTGGCCCTCGCTCATCTCCAATCACCCTCCATCCACCACAGAAAGGAACTGTCACTAATGGCCAGTCACATGGCGGCCTAATGGATGGGATGCAGACTCCCATTAAAATAATGAAATTAGCGAGCTCCGACTTTGGTTACATCGCATGGCACGCAGACTCCAGATAATTACCACCCCACGCTCTTTCCCTCGAATTAAAGTCTGTTTATTTATTTAAGGTCTTTGGCTGGGCCATCTCTATTAAGCTCACATCATCTGTTTGGGGATGGATTTTATTTATTTATTTATTTATTTTGGCTTGTTTGTTTAAACGATGATCAGGCCATTCCCCCGATTAATAAAGTTGTAAACACGGAGACGGCTCCTGGGCCGTCGTGGGCACAGGCAGAAGATATGAGTCAAAGAGTAATTCTTCGGAGACTTGGGTTTGGTTGGGGTTGGGGTTGGGGTTGGGGTTTTGTTTTGTTTTTTCTTCCAAAGCACAGAAACAACGAGAAAGAAGGCTTTTGAGCTCCGGGAACTCCAATTACACTGACATTTCTGCTGTGGAAACACATGAAGATCCGTTCTGCAGGAACCCAGTGAACTAGCTAATCAGATTTCCTTGGATAATTTGCTCCAAAGGTCAGCTGCCTTCAAAAGCACCCTGTGCCTCATCATTCAGTGAGGCAGGCTGCACACAGGCTGGGACTTGGAACCGGGCATTCCCGGGGCAAGGGAGTAAATCCGGAATTTATTTCGGCCCAGATCCTGCTGGCTTGGCCTTGGCCACAGCCCCATCTAATTTTGTGTTTAGCCGACAGGCAAAACCACCACCAGAGAGAGCCCTCAGTGGGAGACCAGGTCTCTGTCTCCAGGATGAGTCTCTGTCTAGCCCCAAGAACATCAAAGATGACGGATTCATCTGACACTTATGTGTCGTTGGCAGATTTTAGGAGAGGATCTTGTTGATAACCTCAAGGAGGGGTGACCAGGCCTAGGTTATAATCACCAAGTCGCCGTCTACCAAAGGCCGGACCCCGATTCCTCAAAGTTATCAAGGTGAAACACAAAGACTGAGAAATTGCCCCAGACCCAAAGGCCTGTGAATTGGATTCCAGACCGAAAAGGACATTCATAGGAAAACTCGTGGGATCCAAGTAAAATCTGGAATTCAGTTGATAGGTTCCAGTGTCGGTATCTTTAGCTTTGACAGAGGCACCGAGGTAATGTGAGATGATAACATTGGAGGAAGTGGAACTGGGGGTTTATGGGAGCTCTCTGAACTATCACAGCAAGAATTCTACAAATCGAAAATTAATTCGAAATTTTTAGTTTGTGTTTACTGTTAAAAATAAATAACTCCACTAAGTTCCTCAAGACAATGAGGAATGGAACCACCATATAACCCAGTTAATCCCACTCCTCACTATTGACCCCAAAAAACTAAAATCAGCACACTGCAGTGATACAGCCGCTTCGATGTTTATAGCCAAGCAACTTACAACAGCCCAGATAGAGAGCCCGCCCAGGTAATGCATCGAGAGGTAAATGGATTAAGAAGATGTGGTCTAGGTACACAAGGGAGTAGCACTCAGCCATAAAGAAGAATGGAATCATGGCGCTGGCTGATGAATGGATGGAGCTGGAGACCATCGCGCTAAGTGAAATAAGCCACAATTAACAAAATCATGCTTCGCGCAAATGTGAATACGCCACAGGGAATTCCACCTTTATGTATCTCTCTAAAGCACCTGTTAAAAATAGAAATAAATGGAAAGTAGATCAATGGAGAAGAAGGAAGAGAAGAGGAGGAAATGGGGGGGAGGGAAAGAGGGGGCACCAGAGGCTGAGATGGGGTACAACGCCATCTCTACAGGTCCAATTTTAAATTTTTTTTATTTGTTTTAATTAGTTTTACATGACAGTAGGATGCATTTATGCACTTTGATATGTCATACATGATGGGATATAATTTCTCATTTTTCTGAGTGTACATGTTGCAGAATCGCATTGGTCATGCAGTCACATATACACATAGAGTAATAATGTCTGTTTCATTCTACTGTCTTTCCTGTCCCCAAATCCCCTTCCCTCCTCCGATCACTTCCCTCTACCTAATGTAAGGTAACACTATTCTTCCCTAGTGCCCCCACTGGCTTATTGTGAATGAGCATCCGCATATCAGAGAAAACATTCAGCCTTTGGTTTTGTGGGATTGGATTATTTTTCTTGGCATGCTATCCTCCAACTCCAACCCCTTCCTGGCAAACACCATAATTTCACTCTTCTTTAAAGCTGAGTAATATTCCATTGGGTATATAGACCACATTTTCTTTACCCATTCATCTATTGAGGGACACCTAGGTTGGTTCCACAGTCTAGTTATTGTGAACTGAGCTGCTACAAACATGGATGTGGCTGCGTCACTATGGTATGCTGATTTTTAAGTCCTTTGGGTACAACAAAAAGAAACAACAGAATGTGAAACTAAAACTAAATCTACCGTGGCAGACCTCCTCTATGGACTGGGAACAGAGAAGGGGGGTTCTCAGTTCCCCTCACCATGCCCACCAGCATCCCGCAGGACGGCAGCAGCCACACAATGTCACTGGCTCGGCTGCCCCTCCCCCCTCCGATCCCCCAGCCCCGCCCTCAGCCTGTTCCCTGCTCCCCTGAGGGGGGCCAGCCCCTGCACAGGAGCGCCCACCTGGCCAGGTACTGCTCTCCACGAGGGAGACGCCCGTCAACGAGGACCAGGTCCTTCCTCTCTAGGAGTCTTGGAGAACTTAAGCAGGGTTGGAGCCACATCTCTAAAGAAGAATGGAAGGTGGTTGTTGGAGGAAGAAAAGAATCCTGCTTCCAGGAGAGGGCGCCATGCAAGCCAAGGGCGCCAAATCCCAAGGCTTGGGTCCTCCTGGGGGCCTCCCAGGAGAAGCCCTGTGCCCCGGGAGCTTGAAGGGAGCATTTTAGAAAGACTCAAGGGACATCAGAGTGACCGTCTCTCCTACCCTTGAGCTCTGCGCCCACCCTGGTTCCAACTGGAAGATGTCCCCTGCCACCCCCCTCTTTCCCACCTCTAGTCCCTGGCTCTGCATGATGCATCTTTCGTCCCCAACCCTCTTACTCTATGTCATACTCCATCTCAAATTGTCAACCTGAAGATCTCACTTACTTGGAATAAAGGGGTGGGGAGGACGGGAGATGACCCATGCTAAGGGGAGCTGTCATGATATGAGCTTTTGCCCTACCCGACCGCCATCCCGTCCTTTAACCTACAAAGGAAGAGTCAGTCCCGTTTCACACACAGGAAAATCAAGGCTCCCATCGCCGAACAGCCTCACCATACAGCCTCTAGTGGGGCCAGGGGTGGGCTGTGGGTTCCAGCAGGCCCCACTCGGCCACCTTCTCTAGGGCACCTCACTGTCCTGCAAACGCCTCTTTGCTCATTTATTAAAGCTCTGTCTCCCTTGAAGCCAAACACAAGCCCAAAGGGCTGGGCAAGAATGCGAGCTGAATATCCACACCTGCTTTTAAGATGTCTAGATGTCTCTGACAGATCCCTGACGTTTCCACACCTCTAGCCCTGGAGCGGCTGGCGGACCAGCAAGGAGAGTTTTTACAAATCTCTTTTTCAGTGGCTCAGTGAAACAGAGCTGGTCTAGCATCTAAAACCAGAGTCTGGATGCCTTTCTCCATTCTGAAAAAAAAAAAAAAAAAAATATATATATATATATATATATATATGGAAATGGATGGACGTGTCGATGCGTGGGTGGATGGATGGGTAGGCACATGGATGTGTGGGTGGATGGATGAATGGATGAATGAGTGAGTGGGTAGGCGGATGAGTGGATGAATGAGTGGGTAGGTGGATGGATGGGTGGGTAGAGAGGTGGATGGATGGATGAGTGGATAGGTGGATGGATGGGTAGGCAGAAGAGTGGGTGGATGGATGAATGAATGAATGAGTGGGTAGATGGATGGATAGATGGATGTGTGGATGGGTAGGTGGGTGGAGAGACAGACAGATGAGAGGACAGGTATGTGGATGGACATATAAATGGATGGGTGGGTGGAGGATAGATGAGTGGATGGGTAGGTGGGGAGGTGGGTAGGTGGGTGGATGGATGGACAGAAGGATAGATAAGCATTTTTAAGTACATAACATTTCTGAAAGCGATCATAGGGAGCCCTTAATGGCAGATGCCACTCCTGGGAAGAAACAGAGTAGCTGAATGAGGGTGGAAACTACATTTTACCCTCTTTTGTACCTTTCAAATTTTGACCCATGTATGATACTTACTTGAAGGATAAATAGCAACACGGAATTTTAAAAGCACCTTGGTCAAAAAAAGATAGGTATGAATGGATGAATGGAAGAATGAATTAAATGTTAAAAATAATAAATTTTAAGTATGTTGTAGTGTTGAAAGAAATCGGTTTGCCAGTGATTTTTCTTTAAACCTTGGCACCGTCTTCTGTTTTTCTGAATAAGAATCTAATGTGATGCATAACCAACTTAGCACATCATCAATTATGAAACTTTATTATTTTGAGTCCACCGTGTCTGGGGGTTGTGGGGTTTTACAAAAAGCATCTTGACTTCTTGGTTTGCCTGCAAGAGTCTGCTCAAGCCCCCTCTGCAGGGGTCTCGGGGAGGGACCACAGGGTTGAGACCCAGGAGCGCATGGTCACCCGGTTTTCTGACTCAAGCTGTAATCGTCATCTGGGCACAAGCCTGGCATGGGAGCTGGGCCTCCCAACACCGCTCTCTGCATCCCTGCCCCCAGGGGCAGAAGGTGAGGAGTCAGACCCGGCCAGGAAAGAGATAAGACAAACGACGTCCCCGGCCACCATCGATAGCTTTTCCAGGAAGAAAGGGAGAGAACAGACTCTTGGCTGGGGAAGCTTCCTCTCTCTTGGTGCGGAAATGGAGCGGTGCTCATTCAACGCTGGGTTTGGGGGCTTCCTGGGGAGCTGTCTGCGTTCCATGTCCCAGAGAGCAGAGCATCATCATTAGACAAGACCCTAGGGAGCTGCAGGAGGGTTACCTGCTCCAGAGAGCTTCGTACTCCATGTCAGTATCTCAACCACAATCCAAGACAGACAGGGGCAGCGTCTGCACCCAGGGTCTATAGTAAGTGCTAAGTTATTGCCTGGATGGGGAATGTCGGCAGGTGTGACCAGCTCCTTCCAAGGTCCCTGGATGTGGTGTGGCGGGACTTGACAGGTGATTTCTCATACTAGAGGTTTAGCTATGGGGCACAAGTCACCGTTCTATCCCTCCTGGGACGGTTTGGAAATCCCACTTTTCTCATCAAGAGACAGAAAAGCCACTGGCAGCAACGGCTCAATAGCGCCATCTAGTGGCGCGCCCTGACGGCTTCCATGAGCATCCCTGGGTCCCACCCCTGCCCAGTGTTTTAGGCACCAGGATCTATGAGTCCCAGGGACCTGGACAAGACAGAGCACCCCAGGCTGGACCAGTAACTAAAGACGCCTTCAAGAAGGAGATACTTGAGTCGGGTTCTCGAAGAACAGACGTCCAGGCATCTCCAGCCAGGAGGACGCGCCTGATGAGGACCGTGGATGGTCCTGTGGCAATCTGAGGCTGGAAGGTGGGTCTGGACTGGCCGGGAACCCCTCCTTGACCACCGTGGGTGTTTCTACCTTGCAGCAGCACCCCGACCCCCCACACAGGCAGTACCCACCCTCCCCGAGGGAGGGGTACCGTCACTGTCTCCCGCGTGCAGATTAGGAAAGTGGGGCTCACGCAGGCTGACCCACTCCCGGAGGTGGCTGAGCCAGTAAGTGGCAAAGCCAGGATTCGAGCCAAGGTCTGCCCCACTTCAAAGATGGCTCTGGCCCCTCGTCCCAGGCCTCTGCTGTCGCTTGTGGCAATGACGGTGTCACGTAGGAAATCACTCAATTTCAACCCCAGGGATCCCCAGACCATCTGTCAGTCAAACTGAAGTTTCTGCTGAAGTCCTTCAGGTTGATAGTCCCAGACCCTCTGGTCACAGGCCACCTGGTCACCATGTCTTTGAAAGATTGGGAGAGAAAGGTGTGAAAAGGAGAAACCGTGATGGTTCATGGTGTCAACTCGACTAGGCTAGGGGGTGCCCAGATAGCTGGTAAGGCGTCATTTCTGGGTGTTTCTAGAAAAGACGAGCATTTGGATCAGTGGAGGGAGCAGAAATCACCCCTGCCAGGGCTGGGGCTGGGGCTCAGAGGCAGAACACTCCCCTAACATGGAAGAGGCACTGGGTTCGATCCTCAGCACCACATAAAAGTAAATAAAATAAAGGCATTGTGTCCACCTACGAGAGAGAGGGAGAGAGAGATCGCCCACCAGTGGGAAGGAGCAAGATCCAGCCTGTTGAAAGCCCCCAGAGAGAAGGCGGAGGAAGGGCACCTGTGCCTCAGACTTCAGCTGGACCATCCAAAGCTCCTGCCCTTGAACATCAGAGCCCCTGTTCTCGGGCCGCCAGCCTCCCTGCGCCTCCAGTTTGCAGATGTCAGACCACGGGATGTCTCGTCCTCTGTGACTGCGTAAGTCCTGTAGGCCTCTGTCCCTGGGGAACACTGGCTGAAACAAAAGTGTTGGCAAGTCTGGCACCCTGATCCCACCTCTGCTTCAGACTTGCTCCAACGTCCAAAACCGAGTTCCCCGTCTCTTCCTGGGCCAGCTCTCCTCCTGCTCGTTCCTCCCCTCCCGCCACATTTTCTTCCTTGCCTTTCCCTGAACACAGGAGATTCCCACCCCAAGACCTTTGCACTGGCCACCACCCCCACCTGGAAGTGCTTTGCCTCAAATACGCACATGGTTTACTCACCCATCTCCTTCAAAACCTTTTCACAAACGTCACCATCCCAACACAGCAAGCCTGGCCACCACCACTCCCAACAGCATGCCCCAAACCTCTTTATTTGCTCTGTATTCCATAACCATAGGCACCACCTTCTACGTTGATACCCAGAGCAATCATTTTTAATGGTTTGACGTCTGGCTTTCCTGACTAGATAAAAGTATCCCAAGGAATGGTTGAACCGAGGTCTCTGCAGTGTCCCCAACAAAACCACTTTATCTCTGAGGTATGTTTGAATTTTTTTATAAACAAATATTGGGGTAATGTCCCCAAAGGCTACAATCTCATCTGCTTGGTTCAGAGAGGTATTTCAGGTCTCTTGGTCCATTTTCTGTTGCTGTAACAAAATGCCTGCGACCAGGTACTTTATGTAGAGTAGATGCTCGTTTGGCTGATGGTTCTGGAAGAGGACCAGTCCAGGAGCACGGTTCCAGAACCCACTCAGCATCTAGAGCTATTTATAGCATGGCGAGGGTCTCCCATGGCGAGACAGGGAGAAAACGTTAGCTCAGGTCTCTCTTCTTATAAAGCCACAAATGCCATTGTGAGGGCCCACCCTCGTGACACCATCTGATCCAAATGCCTCCCAAATGTCCTGCCTCCAAATACTGTTAACATAGGAATCTGCAGATTAAGTTTCTAAAATGAGCTTTGGGAAAACACACTCACAGGGCCGCACCAGGTGCCTGGAACGGGATCCGACACTTAGTAGCTGCTCAATAAACACTGAGTGAAGGAATTATTGAGTGAGTCACTTCAGGCAGATGTGTCCTCTCTCTAACTTCCATGTGTGGACTTCAAAGGGACAAAATAGTAACTGTTTTCATTTACTCGAGAAGCATGTGTGCATCTGCTCCGTATCTGCAACTGCTGGGCGCCAGGGATTCAGCTATGAGCGAGCCGACCAAGTCCTCCTCCTCCCGGAGCCTGGGATCCAGGTGGTCAACAGCCACAGTTTCATGCACCTCCAATGCCATCCCTGGGCCCTCCTAGTGTCCGCATGCCCCACCTCCGTCTGGGGGGTTCAGAAAGGACATCTTAGCTGAGTGGCCTCTCAACTGCATACTGAATATTCTACTCCTCCTCCTCCTTTGGTAATAGAATCCTAGTATGTCCCTACAACCCACACTTGGGTAATAATGTATCCATCCAGCTAAAAATTTTCACTAGTGTCTCTTGAAGCTAGAGCAGGCCCTCTGACCAAGGACAGGAAGGCAGGGTGTGGCTTTTGTCCTTTGGCCCTTTGTCTTTCCTTAGCTCCTGTGCCTGCTGACGTGATCTATGGAGGCCAAGCAGCCCTTTTGCAGCCATGAGGATGGAAACCGCGTGGAAGAACAGGAAGATGAAAAAGCTGAGGTCCCTGGAGGCATCACTTGCCTAACACGGAGCTTATCGTTCATTCAAGTCAAATAAAACCCTCCCTGTTCAAGCCATTGGAGTATGGCTTTCCGATATCTATCTATAGTCACAGGCAATCCCGTCATCCTTTGTTGATGAGGGTAAGGGAATAAAAGCGAAATGTCCTCAGCCCAGGCTACCACGTGCGCCAAAGCCTCTCCAAGCCCGTTCAGGCGGGAGCAGAAGCTCAGCACAGCTGGAGTGGAATGGATGGAGAGAGAGGTGTTGAGTAAAAAATCCCCAAAGCAAACAAAGAACCTGTCAATCAAAGTTTTGTAAATCAAACTGGCAAAGCCACGAGGAGCCATCGCAAGCGGCTCAGGGTGGGCAGCCCCGAGAGGGAGAGGCATCGCCTTCAGCCGAGGGCCAGCCAGAGGTCACCAACACAGACCGGGGACAGTTACACCAACTGTCCTCAGCTGCCACCACCTGGGCCTACTGCACACGGAGACGCCCACAGCACCTCTGTCCCTGGCCGTGCGCAGCTGTGACGCTCCGGCTCATCTGGGCAAACACAGTCACTCCCAGGCCAGGTGGCTGCCCGAAGTGGCCTTTGCCCGTCCCTCTCGTCCCTGGGCTCTCTCCAGCAGACGGCAGCGAACACCTCAATGAGGGTTTGATCAATGGAGGCCGCGACGCTACTGACAAAGCTCTGCAGTTTCTGCAAATCGCCCGGCGCCCAGAGATACCCGAGATTAATCTTCACAAATACGGGGCAGAGGGGGAGGAAGAAGCCAAGTCGATTTAGTTTCCGATTATTACTTTCTCCAGAAAGCACTGAAGAGTCAAAAGTTTAACTGATGTACATTAGACAGGGAGACAAATCCAGAAATATCACCCAATTACCCGGCGGCTTCTAGGAGGTATTTTTCACGACAGCAGGTGGGCTTGCCCTTTCTAAGTCGGGGAAGGAGACGAGACACTGCCACAGGGCATCCACGTGTCCCAGGGCCCAAGCGCCAAGCAACTTAGGGCCGAGAATTGGTCCTGAGCCTACGGCGTGCCCTTGAGGACACATGTCCACTGATTTCTTATTTTTATTTTACGTTGCATATATCTTTAGAAATTATACTGACTATTCCTTCTTGGAATAAGGCGGATTTGTAGTTTTTTTTAATATAAAGAAGTAATTGGCTGGGTACAGTGGCTTAAGACTGTAATTCCAGCAGCTTAGAGGCTGAGGCAGGAGGATCACAGGTTTGAAGCCAGCCTCAGCAATTTAGGGAGAATATAAGCGACCTAGTGAGACCCTGCCTCAAAATTTAAATATCTAGAGATAAAGGGGTTGGAGATGTGGCTCAGTGGTTAAGTGTCCTCGAGTTCAATCCCTGGCACAAAAATAAATAAATGTGTTCAGCCTCTCTTGGCCTCCACTTATACCTTCAGAGAATAGAAGTCCTCCTCGTCCTCCCCACTCATGGGCATTGGGCTGGATGATTCTCTGTTATGGGGGGCTCGCCTGTAACGTGGGATCTTTAGCGGCATCTCCGGACTCCACCCACCAGGTGCCAATCACAGCTACCCCACTTCACCCCTTGTTGTAACCAAACCCAAAATATCTCCAGACATTCCCAAATGTCCCCAGGAGCAAAAATCATACCTGTGTGGAGTAACAGGCAAATGTCTCGCATGAAAAATGAGGTGGGAAAACCTGCTATTTGGAAATCCTTCCCCACGTATTCACCACCGTCTGACGTGACGCCAGTTTTAACTTCTTCACTGACATCCACCGTCACAGCCAGAGAACTCGAGGTGACATTCCTCTCTGTGCATTATGGGGTCAGGGGCAGCTTTCTGGTGTGCCCCGGGAACAGTCACACTTGCCCACCCCCGACTTGGAGGACCCCATTCTGCTGTCGGTGTCTTGAAGTCCCTGGCTTCTTCCCGGGGCACTGGACCCTCAGGTCACATAGCCACCCTGCCCCGGGCGCTTGGTGAAATGCAGGGTCCCGGGTCACCCCCGCTTTGCCACAGTTCAGCCCGACAGGCGCATCTGCGAGCGGCATTTTGATTCCCCAAGTTAATTTGGGAGCGCGGGGGTGGGCAGGGAGGAGGGGGATTTTCCTTCTACAACCAGAGGAAGGACCGTGTCTCACTTTAACTGCAGAAAGTGCACAGCCGAGACCAGGAACGGTAGGAGGACCGAAGGGAACCCAGGCTGGGGGGCATTCAGTGACGATGTGGAAAGGAATACGAAAATATTTAAATTGTCCCATCTTTCCATTTTTTTACTTCAAGGTTAGCCAGTTCTTGAAAGGAGTAGAAAAGAACAATTTCTTGGTAAAACTAAAAAAAAAAAAAATCACATTTCTGAGCCTCCATGTGCTTAGCGTGGGGGCCGAGCGTGGCCTGGGACTTTCCCTGGGGTGACAGAACCGAGTCCCCCGTGGGCTTCCCGGGCTGCCTGGCTCTCTCTAGCCCAGTTCACGGGGCAGGACTGCTCTACTCGATTGAGGGGTCTTGTTTTAAATGTTTTCCTTGTGTTCCAAGTACTGTCCCCCCTTCAAAAAGATGAAGCAAGGATCTAAACTGCTGGGAGCTTATTACAAAAGGAACTTTCTAGACGGCATTCGATGCTGCATTTAATCGGCTCTTGGAAAACAAGGACTTTCTTCCAAGGAGCTGGCTCCGTGTGATGGCACGCCATGCGGCTCCAACGTCACACTGGGGGCGGCGGGGGGGACGCGCAGTCTCTGTGTAGAGAGCAGAGCAGGAATGCATCCCGAGCCCTTGGCTGGGAGAGTCCCCAGATCCACCTGGCAAGGGACGAGATGAAGTTTGGAGGATTTGGCAGAATCACAGAAGCCAGGCAGACGTCTCCAAGGGGACCCCGTCGGACGCTGCAAATAAGATGCGGGATTTTTTTTTTTTCCCAGAGGAAAAATATCAAAAATAGTTTCTTTTTCTTTTTTTTTTTTAACTTCATCGAGGAGGGTTTCCTTGCTCTGCTGGAGCCTGAGAAATGTTCAGAGGAGCAGATTTGGAAGCCGGAACTGGAGAGAAGTAACCTGCATAATAAAAAGGAAAAGGGAGGGGGGTGGGGGCCAGAGTAGAAGGTTCCAGAAGCCGACATGAGCCAGAAGAATTCTCTCCAAAGCTGGCGTTCCCCAGGGGAGTCACCCAGGCTCTGGGGCCGGGAGGCGATTCCCAGTAAGCAGTGGGGGTTGTGCGCTGGGCTCCTGGGGGGAACCAGGGCGCTGCAGCCAACAGCCCATGGGACCCCAGGGGACCCCTCCCCACATTAGAGCAAGCTTTGCCTAGATCTCCGAGGATCAGGAGGATCCCATCTGACCTGGGTCGTTCTACTTTGTTATAAAACGTCTGACAGTTTCCGACCGTGACACGGGACCGTGGGGTCAGAGGGCAGGAGCGTTTCTCTGCCACCTCTGGTGACATGCCCTGGGTGGCAGCCTCTCACCCTTGGGCTCCATACTTGCCCATTCCCCGAGGCCAGCTTCTGCCTCTGGATGCTGGAAGCCGAGCCCACCCTGGTGGCCAGGACCACCCTGCCACCCACGGCAGGCTGGAGTGCTGGAGAGTCCCCAGGACTGGGACCCCCCTGACTCGGAGGGTGTCTCAACACCCCAGCGCCATCACCCTCGTGGGCGACTCAGGGGTGCGTGCTCCACACGGGGGTCAGCGCTCCTCGGAAGTCCACACACACCGCGTTGAGTACTCCTGTGAGCCAGGCGCTGCGTCCACTCGAGACTCTTCAGTCATCAGTGAGTCCCTTCCTCCTCACGGAAAGTGTGGCCACCGAGTACTCAGGGAACCCCAAAACCACCATTAGGGGGTCCAAGCTCCCATTCCCGATTTAACTATCCTCCTCGACAGCCATGATGGCCAAAAGTAACTTAAGAAAAGCCAGACCATTCGACCCTACCTAGTCTTCCAACATGGACGTGGTGTGGACAGTCAATCAGGGAGGGTGAACTTGGGGGCGTCTTTGTTTGGTGGCCGCTGGCTCTGGGGCCTCTTTTGGAAGGACACTAATCCCATCAGGAGGGCGCCAGCCCGTGGCCTAATCAGTTCCTCAAGTCCTCCCCTCCTAGCACCACCGCATTGGGGGTTAAGTGTCCCCCACGAAGGGGACACATTCTGTCACAGCGAGCACAGGAGCACTCATCAAGCTGATGTGGCCCACGTCTGTGAGCTCCTGGAGGCTGTGAGCAGCGGAGCCATGAAGTTCAAGGTCCTTGGGGCCTGATCGCCCAGCTACAGGAGATCCTAGGAAGGAGTCCACCGCCCTCTTGCCCGTCTGCACCAGCCACCTGATAAGAGGAGCTGGAGAGTCACTCTGCCGCAGGGCTGGACACACAGGGGATCGTCTGCCACCAACACATCACACGGGGACTCTAATCACCTGCTCCCTTAAATGGTCAAGGAACAGAACACGAGGAGGCAGGACCACAGGGCTCTGGGGTAGAGGCCACCGGTGAGGAACCGTCCCCTCCAAAGAACCTCACACGGGGACCCTAAGATGCCACATGAGGGCAGAACCAGCTTCCCATGTCCCCAGCCCAGGACCTGACCCCAGGCTAACCCAATACGACCTCAGGGACGCTCTGTGAAAGCCCCTCGGTCCACGGCCACTCTCAGGAGGCCACGCTCGGAGCTTTCCTGACCCCGTCTGCCACCATGGCCACGAGCCGCTGCCACTCTCCGTCCCCAACTCTGCTTCCTCCTCTGTCCCCTGTGCCCTTCTTCCAAGGGGTCACTAGGAGCTGAAGTAGTTGGCTTCAAGAGGTAAATCCACTGTAACTAGTAATTTCTGAAACTCAGCTTGAGATACGGTAAATGATCCTGCCAAAAAAGCAAAGCAGAAAGAGCCGGAAATGTTTGTGTCCCCTCAGCCCCACGACCAGGACGTCAGAGGACACTCCACGGGGAGGCCACACTCAGGGCCACCTCCCTTCCCTGCCCCAGCACCCGTGTCACCTGCCATGTCCCCGGCGTCCCTTCTCGGCCAACCCCATGCCCACCTAAATCTTTGGAAAGAGAAAGGAAAGGGGGTGTTTAAAGCAAGGTGACCCATCCCCAGGACCCACGTCCCCTCCCTGCCCTCCCTCTGTCCTCATTCGCCACGTTGACCTTCTCCTCCCTTCCACACGCCGTGCGACTGGGCGACCAAGTTCCGCATTCAGTCTTCTCCCGGGGGTTATTTAATTTACCCAAGCCGACATGAAGGTCCCCCCACCCCCCGGTTTCTATGACAACCTCTCAGCGCGTTCAGTCTTCATATAAATGAGTTATTGCTTTTATGTTCTCAGACCCCAAGACAACAGGGAAATTAACATAACGTGGTCATACCAAGAAAAAAAATAATCAAACAATCAAAACCCTCATATCCTCCCCAGAACTTCACAGATCGCTCCCAGTGAAAAAGGACCAAAGAGAAATGAGGCCCTGGCGTCTGACAACGCTGTTAACATTAGAGATTTCATTTCAGATGCATTTAGATGAAGCCAGACCATAATGGGGTTCCCAAAAAAAAAAAAAAAAGAAGAAGAAGCGCACAGACAGAGAAGGGAACGGAAGGGGAGACGGATGTCAAGGCAAATTTGCTTTCAGATCATCAATCCTCCCAATGCACCTCCAGTCTCTACCACGCTAGTCTTCCTGCCCCAGGACCTTTACACACGCTGCATGCTCTGGTGGCCAGACAAAGCCTGGGCACTGTTGTGGTTGCTTGCCAGGGGGATGCTGAGCACCGAGAGGATGCGGGCAAGGCACCCACGCCACCTGCCAATCCCCCAGGGCAAATATCATTTTCAGAGACTGGGATCAGGGAAAAGGAGATGAGAATTTAATCCAAAGACAGGCAAGAAGTGCTGACAGTCAAAATGGAGCCAAGACATGAGAAGAGAGAAAGCATCAGTTCAAAGGTACCTAGACCCGAGCCAGGTGCTGGGACAAAGGGCAAAGCATGGGAGACCCTGGAAAGGGGTACCCACGGTCCTTCCTGCCACCCCAACAACCCCAGCACCCCCTTTGCTGCAAGGACATGCCTACAGGACAGGCCAGTCTGGGGAAATTCTAGCTCACATGGTTCCAAGAGTAGGGGTGGCTCTCCCCCGACCCCAGACTGCAGGACGACCTCTCGATCTGAGACTCCCAAGCCTCTGAGCCTCTTGGCGGTTCCCAGTGGAGGAAGTCACTTCATTCCCCATCGATGGGGAAATGCCTCACTAGGGGGTACTGTATCCACCCAATCAAATACTACGCAGCCACTAAAAAGGGTGACAACCATTCAGGGGTGAGCACTCACGATGACACGGCCCGTGACCACACAATAATGGCAAACATGGATCATGCACAGTCAGTATTGGTCGTCTCCCCACCTGGCAGGGAACACACGGGTCTCCTAACTGGTTGGAACCAAGCGAAGACCTTGATCCATCTCTGAACCAAACACAGAGCAAGATCTTTGGTTGGGCGCTGGGTCTTCAGCACCTAGGACAGCGCCCAGGCCGAAAACTGTCCAGCACCCAAGGAGGTAAGACTCACAACGTCTGTTATCCAATCAAAAGTTACTTTTAAAAGTATTTTAAATATGCCTAAAAGAAGGATTCGGCCCCACTGGCTGGGGGTAAGGACTGGCCTGAATCACACCCTCCGATTCCCAGAGGTCCTGAGTCCCTGGCAGCCGCAAGGAGGGTCTGGGTAACAGGACTCGAAAGCACAGGGTGGGACAAGCCAGAAGGAGAGGAAGAGGAGGAAGAGGAGGAGGAGGGAGGGGGAGGAGGGGGAGGAGGAGGAGGAGGAGGAGGAGGAGGAGACCAAAGTGCTATGGCTTAAAGCAGCCACTGTCCTCACAGTTCTCAGGAACCCAGGCGGGACCCATCTGGGCGATGCTGAGGCCACTCCCTGGTACCCAGCTGGCTTCTGGGCTGATCTGAAGGGTCCACACAGCTTCAGTGACATGTCAGCTGCCCCCAAGGGGTGGGCTGGCAGCTCAGCGGGTCCCCTCTGCCTCTCCCACTCCTGGGAGTCTCTCCGCGTCTTCCCTCCGGCAAAATCCCCAAAGACCAAGGTTCCCGAGGCCCGAAGCAGAGACCTTCTGAGGACGAGGACCAGAACCTCCCGGGTATCACGTCGATGGCACTCTGGGGGGTCACAGCAGTCCCGGGTCAGCCCAGGCCCAAGGAAACAGAACCCCCCTCCTCAATGCATGGTGCTGCCAGACTCCGAGTCACCTTTAGCCTCCCCAAGAAGCCAGGCAGAAGGTGGAGAGAAGCCTGAACCCTGGGATAGAACCATCTAGAACCCCTAGGAGCTGCTGGGTGCAGGCCAAGTCGCTCTTCAAACACTTTTTAAATGATTGACTCATCTTTTGCTCAGCTATCAGACGTGGCCGTGTTTACTTTATTGATGGATTTTTGGTTGCGCTGTCCCAGGTGCGAGGATGTCCTAGGTGCCATCGCCCCCACCTCTTGCCGTGATTCTCCATGTGCATAAATTGCCTTTTTCAAATAAAAAGGCGGGGAAGGGAGAGGTGTGTGGGGAGGGGGCATGTCCAGAAGCTGAATCCTCATCTTGTGCAGCAGAAGAGTCAATAGAAAGTGTCTTAAATTGATAAATCGGGAAACGGCTGCATAAGCATCTTATTTTGGAGTTAGAGATAAACGCCAGAAGACCTAAAAATGGAAATATTCCCAGCAGCCGTCTCTGGGAAGCAGGACTTGGGGAGGGGAGAGGCGGGGAGGGCCAGGAACCCTGGACACCCGTACGGTGCGTTTTCACTCTGTACTGTGCGCACGCGCTACTTTGATTTAAAAAAAAAATCCAAAAGGGGAAAAAAAATAAGAAAAATCAGTGATGGTCATTTTTTAAACTCTGTAATTATTAAAACCTAGAAAAAAATCTCATTTTGCTAAATGGAAAAATCATGTGGATTACAAAACTACATGTTTGTCCGCATGCTTAAAATTTAAGAAAAACAATCTATATGGAAAGGATATTCTAAAGAAACGTACCTAGAAGTGGCAGTGGGTGGATCTCACTTCTTTTCTGGGTTGCCCAAATTCTCAGCAATGTCTCTAACTTTCATGATGAAAAGAAATCAATTTATTACATTAAATAAATGAGCAGAGATTAAATAAAAATGTCAGAGGGCTCTATGAAGAACTCTGGGCTACTGAGCTCGACGTGGGTTCTGGCCCCCGGAGCCTCCACCTCCTGCCATCAGGGAAGGGGGCTCCGTCTACGGGTTCTGCAAGGGTCAAGCCAGCGACATCAACTCATTTGGTTCTAGAACATTCCCAGCAAGAACTCAGTTCATACTGTTTTGATTCACCTTGACAAGAACTTCATAAGCCTCCACTGTTTCGGTTTGGATGTGGATGGAGCGCTCCTCACGCCACGAAACAAACGTGTATCGAGGACCTACTATGTGGCAGACAAGATGCGAGGGGCCGGGGTCACAGTGGTAAGTGGGACGGGTAAAATGCCCATGCCTTCGGAGCCACAGGCCATCGAGGGGGACAACCACACTGTATTCTAATAGGTGCTTTGGTCAGGGAAGGTAAAGGGCAGGCAGGGAGGGACTCGTCTGGAGGGTTCCTGGAAGAAGCCAAGTCTCAGCTCAGACTTAAAGGAAGAACGGCAGCAGATGAGGCCAACGAGAAGCATTTCCAGCTCAGAGAAGGGACTACGCAGAGACCCAGAGACTGGAAAGAAGATGGATAAAGTCAAGGAACCAAGAGTGACAAAAATGACATCCCCGGGTCAGAAGCATCCATCCTACAAGACGGCTCCCTTGCGGGCTCTGAACCCCCTGGCCTGGAAGCCCGTCCTGCCCTCTGGGCTCAGTCGGGGTGCTTCTCCCCACCGTGCCCCGGTTCTGCATCTCTACCTTGGTGGTAAAACCTGCCTCATGAGAATTAAATGAGATACTGGGTGCTCGTGAGAGCTGTTATGGCTCCCCAGCCACCAATCGTGGATACAGTGGACACCGTGGAGCCCGTGCTGTGCCAAGCCAGCCACAGGCACCGGGTCATTAAGGCTCGGAGGTAGGTTTTATCAACTTGCCCATCTTACAGGTGAGGAGCACGGAGACCAGAGAGGGTGTGCAACGTGGTACCTGCTGCCCGCCCAGAGCCCCTTTACCAGCCAGTCCGTCCGTGCCTGTCTGTGCCTCTCAGCTAGGAGACACTTGCTCCAGAGAATCCCCTGGGCCGACGGCAGCCTCTCACCCACCCTAGGACCAGCACAGCAGTGAGAGGTCAGAGAAGGTCCTGTCCGTCTGCTTCCAGGCAAAGGCAGCTCCCTGACCGCATGCTCCAGAGCACCACGGGGTCCCTGAATGGACCACCTCACCCCAATCCCAGTTTCGGGCTTCCAGGGAGCCCCACCTAAGTCATAGGACTCAGAGATTCAGACAGCTGTTCCCATCCCACAGGCCACCTGTCACGCCACCCGCCATACCACCGTCACCTCTAAGTCTGCACCAGGGTAGCAAACGACGGGGCTGAGGCCAGCCCAGCTGCTGGGGAGCTAGACACCATCTCAGGCTCGAGGGTGCACTCCCAATGGGACCAGCAAGTTCAACCCACCAGCTCCGTGCTCCCAGGGCTCCCGCAGGGGACCAGGGGAGGTGAAGGGCGGCTGAGTGCAGGTGGGCTTTGGAGCCCCTCCCTGAACAGGAAGGGAGGGAGGGAGGGAGGCCGAGGAGAGCACAGACTTCAGACAGGCTCCCGGGCCTCCGTTGCTTTATCTGTGACATCTGCCTCCCAAGTGGAGCGTGTGTCAATCACCAGCACAGCGTCACGCACTCCCTAGCCCTTCTCCTGTTGCTTGTCCTCTTCTCCGACCTTCAAGGTCGCCTGGGACCTTCATGGCAGAGCTGGGAGCTTTCTTGTTTCCCCCAAATCAAAGAGACCCTCCAAAAGAGAAACAGCCCCCTGCCCTGCCTGGCCCCTGCCTTAATAGTTTATCTCACTGACTCCATGCAAGAGGCTTCACCCAGCTGAAATTATTCAAAATCGACCTTGAGATCGGGAACAAATTGGCCGCGGCAGCCAGGGATCGGCAAATGCCATCTAAATGCCCCAAGCAGCGCCAGAGCCTTCCCCGTTGACAGCAAGAGTCAATGTGCATCCTGGAAAATTCGGAGGGAAAAAAAAAATTAAAGGTCACCGCATTTGTAGGCGGAATGGATTTTCCCCAAGACCATTACAGACAGACCGTCTTAAATGGCAAGGATCCCGGGCTTGGCAGCTCCTGGGGGCCCCTGGGAGCAAAGAACATCACCCCAAATCATGTACATCCAAGCTGATGCCCTTGGGCACCGGAAGTCCCCCAGCGCCCCTTCCCTGGTTGAAATTCCACCATCAGCCTGTGATGCCCTGGTGGGCAGCAGGCAGGAGGACCGGGAGGCAGATCAGCAAGATGGGTCCAGACAGGTGCGGTGGCTCACGCCTGGAATCCCAGCAGCTCGGGAGGCTGAGGCAGGAGGATCGCAAGCTCAGAGCCAGCCTCAGCAACAGTCAGGTGCTAAGCAACTCAGCGAGACCCCGTCTCTAAATAAAATGCAAAATCGGGCTGGGGATGTGGCTCAGTGGTCAAGTGCCCCCGAGTTTAATCCCTAAAACAAACAAACAAAAAATGATGGGTACAAACATTTCCGTAGGGGAGACCAAAAACCCAAGGCCAGCCTCGGAAGAAACAGTAGGATACCTACTGACTGGGAAGAAGACTGGCCCAGAGGGACACGGGCAGAGGCCTGCGGAGAACAGGCAGGACAGTTTCTCGAGCAGCACAGGGACGCGGTGTTCTCTGGTTTTATCCCAAGAACTGAATCACTGTTGGTGAAGGCGGCCAACAGTTACCGCATCTTCAGGAGCAGCGCCTGCTCGACTTTTCCGCGCATCGCCGTGGTCACCCTCTGTGAGAGGGTCCCGTTCATGCCCACTTCACAGAGAAGGTGGCTGAGGCTCAAAGAGGTACCTACGAGGTCACCCAGATGACCGTGACAAGCCAAGGGACCGGCAGCTGCAGAGCCCAAGCCCGCGTCCTCCTCACCCTATTCCATGTGGGGCGCTCAGGTGGGGGGTGTCCGCTGAACTCGGGTGAATAGCAAAAGTTAACTCTCAACATAAGCCAGTCAATGGGGACCCCATTGTCCCAACAAGGAAATTAGCGTCCAGCAGAGTGGGGGGCCCTAAAGGGGTCTTTGCTGAAGCCGGGCTCACGGAGCACAGCGCACAATACACCTGGGTATAAGGACAGCGATGCGAGGCACGTGCCCTTATCCAGCCAGGCTCTGCTGCCGCTGTACCCTCTGACGTGGGAAGAACGCGATCCCCCACCCCTCGGAGTAGGGTGGGCTTTGCTCATGGAAACCGGGCGGAGAGATGGCGTCCCAGTTCCCAGCTGCACCATTAAAACACACCAGGGATTTCTGTTCACCCCTTAGGAAGTGCCGACTCCCACCAGGAAACCACTGCTCCTCCAGTCTGGGCCTCAGAAGCAAAGGCAGGGGTCACACTTGACCTTGACCCTGACCTTCAGCCTGAAGCAGTCTCACCCCACAGACCTATGAGCAAGATGTAAAGGCTCATCTTCATAACCCACTGGGTATCGGGGCTGTTGTTACGCAGCTCGGGTGGCTGGACCTTACACATGGCCGTGAACGTATCATACGACACAGGACATACACCTCCGGGGGTGTCCCACAGAGGGACGTGTGACTATTGACTCTGTGTGCCCACGTGACGGAGACGCTAGAGGACAATGGTGCCCCCTTGCTCTGACACTGATCAGCGGTGTGCTCGGGAGCAGGCTACTTGGCCCTTCCGAGTTCAGTTTGTCTTTTGTAACATGGAGATAAAAACGTCGCCCATCTCCCAGGGTCAGCGTGAGATCAAAGCCAAACCACGTACAGAGCGGGTTTGGCCTAGGGCCTAACGCAGCCTCATTTGTTCACGCAACAAATACTAACGGCACCTGCCAAGCCCTCCTCCTGGTGCCCAGGGCACAGTTTCTAGGTATGGGAAAAGGACAGCCAGGGGCCGGGAAGGAGGCAGCAAGCTTCGGCTGTGAGGTGGCCTCCCCAGCAGCGGGTGCCCAGAGAAGGAAGCCGTGTTTCCTCTCCGAGTGAGGGACACGCATGTGAGCAGACCCAGCTGACGACAAGAAAATCCGTCTCTGCTCCGCAGCGGACCTGTCCTTGGAGCCCTGGGCGAACCACAGCAAGAGATCAAAGACGGTCAGCGCTGGCCGCTGCGGGACTCAGTGACAGTCCCCGCCGCTCGGCAGTCAGGCGGAGAACCCACAGCCCAGCTGCCAGCCAGACACTCGGGAGTCCCTGGGGCCGGAGCCAGGCCTCGGAGCCCACTGATCACAGCAGACACGCCGCCGGCAAAGCCGGGAGGTGCCCAGGAGCTGCAGGGCGAGGTCAGCAGCAGCAACCCTGCCTGCCCGAGTCGGGCACCAGAGATGCCCTCTGACACGGGGGCTGGGAGGACTCGCTCTTCACAACACGATCCATGCACTGCCTCCTGGTTCTCGGTCCTAATTGGCTGTTTCTCCGTCTCCTTAGAAACACGGCAGCAGTTGAAAGCGTGGTCTGTGGGGTGGGACTGGCTGGGGTGGCATCCTAATTCTACTGCTCACCAGCTGTGTCCTTGGGCTGGACACAACCCCTGGACACACATACCCCCTGCCCTTGCTGGGAAGATAAAAGGAGACAGCGTCACAACACCTCGTGTGTAGAACACCTAAGTGACATGCTTAGCCCAGGGCCAGGCAAGGTATCCGCAATCGTGCCCGTTACCAACTCTGTTGACCAGTGAGGACACCCAGGCCCAGACAGGTTAAGCAATTTGTTCAAGGTCAGATAGACACGCTGACCTTGGCAGCCAACCTTGGGACATCTTCCCCTTTCACCTGCCCAGGATGTGTTCCTCCAATGCACTTCAAAATCCCCGCAGGATGAATGTCCACCCACTGGAGGCCCACCTACTCCACTCAAGGGCCTAACAGATATTTTCAGAGCAGGAGGAACTTGGCCGTGACCTCGGGAATCTTGTTCACAGGCAGATTCTGACTTGAGGTCAGAAAGGGGACCCAAGAGTTTAGATTTCTAACGAGCGCCCAGGTGGTCTGACGCTGGTCACCGGGGACTGCTATGCAGACTTCGCGTGCTGTAGTCCCAGATCTCTCCAGAAGGCCTGCCCCTCCCCCTAGGCCTGCCTTTAAAAGGGGACAAACCCTACAGGCTTCGGTGGTGGAGACTCAGGGGCTCTGCCCACAGCTGCCATTGACCAACGAGTAGCAGTGCGGCCATTCCCACCCTCCGACCATCCCCGGGACCACTTTGCCTTAAGCCGCCCTCAGCTTCCAAACACAGCCTGGTGTCACAAAGGGAGAAACTGAGGCCGAGTCGGGCATGGAGCCACGTAGCTCTCGAGAGCCAGGTTTAGAGACCTCTTGGCATCTCCTCCTCTGCAGAGCCCTCTCCCTGAGGGGACTCACCCACAATCCACAGGAGTCAATTCACTCCTCCATCCTCCTCCATCTCCCCGCCCCGCCCGGCCCCACCCTCCCCACTCCATGCCCCCAGCCCACCCTACTTTCTCATCCTGGCTGTTCCCATCCACTAATCCACCCAGCCTGGACTCCAGGTGACAGAGGACATGATGGACAGACAAATATTCCGGGCAGGATGGAGAAGTCCGATCACAGCCCAGTCAGGTGCGGGGTCTCCACATCTCCTGTGTTCCTTCTGGGCATAATCACCCCCACCCACCCACCGCCCGCCTTTGCCCCAACATTAATTTCCCCCGCCTTTGAGTGTTGCCTTTCCAGAGCACAATATGTTTCGGGAGCTGTTCCTCATCCCTCCCTTCCGCTCATGAATATTTCAAATGCAATAGTGATATGATCGCTCAACCTTAGAGGCACACCAACTTTATCTTATTTATCTTACCGAGATGCTTCGCATCCTGGGATTAAGTCCAACACCTCCTTTGAGAGGGTGTTGGGGTTTTCTTCCCCCCCAGGCTGCTGCTGCCGCTGCGGATGTAAATTGTGAGCGGCAGCCTGCCCTCCCCCTCCCCAGCCCTGGGCACAGGACCCGGCCCCGAAACTGCCTCTCCAGCGCCAGCCTCCTCTGGGAGCCAAGTGGCAGGCCTCCTAATGGGTCCCTGCCGCCACCTCCCTCTCCCCGATTCCACAGCCTAATGAAGTCTCTGTAAGCACAAAGCTAACTTGCCATGTGACCTTGGGAAGGTCATTTCTCCACTCGGGGCTGAGTTTGCTCATGTAACAAACATGGGGGGCTGAATATCACGTCCCTGAAGCCCTTTCAGCTCCGAGGTTCCCCGTGACATGAGTGACAGAGCCCGGGATCCTGAAGCAGAGAGGGCGGCTCAAACCCACGCTCCACCGCTAACCAGCCACGGGGCCCTCCCCCAACTCCACCCCTGTAAGCACACCTGGTTAGTATCCGCGGCCTCTTGGGCTCCAGGTGGGGGGCCAGCCGTCCCTGCGGCTTGCCTGGGGCTGAGGAGGTTCCAGGGACCCGGAAGTTTCAGTACCAAAACTAAGACACTACTGACCCCCAGGATGGACTGGTCACCCCAGGCAGCAGTGAGATTGACAGGCAAATCAGGTGATGCGCGGAAGGCTGGGCGCGCCAGGCCAGCTACCCCCCGCAGAACCCCTGCTGCTATGGAGAACCGTTCTGTTCCGGGTTGAGAAGGAAGAGTTTTCACTTTTGATTGACAGTTTCAAGACTCCTCTTTTACCAAAGCAATACAAGCCCAGGACAAGAAAGGCTTGAGAGGAACCGAGTCTTTCCCCAGGCCCCTCCCCACGTGACCCCCTCCCCAGAGGCAGGTGGCTTCAGCCCCTTTAGCCTCAGATCCCAGACACTCCCCACCACACTCACCCTTGTTCCCAACCTGGGCAGCCTCTCCCGGCAGAGTGACATCCCACATTCAACAACTGTCGTCTCGGAGGAGGAAGGAGCGTAACCAGGAGCAGAGCAGCCCCAGGCCCCTCTGTTGGGCCAGACTCTAACCTTTCAATGCTGGATCCCCAGGAGGTGGGGACACAGGTGGCAGGAGGAGGAGCACTGTGTCGTGCCGTGGAAGTACTGAAGGTCAGCCCTGCTTGTGGGGGGGACTCACCGACTGCACAGAGCCCGCAGGAAGGGCAGGACGCCTGGCCTACTGCCCACCTGTTTGGCATCTGGGTCTCCCTGGCAACCGTCGGCAACATCATCAGCTGGTCCAGGTCAAGAAAAGTCCACTGGAGCCCGAGAGATGGGTGCCAGCAGGTAGATGCGATCCATGCAAGGCCGACCTCGAGGGGCAAGGCATCGGAACAGGTCCTGCCCTGGACAGGAAGAAGGTCCCACGCCAGCTGCCAGCTCCCGGCCTGGCGCAGACCACGGGTATTCACGGCTCCCACCTGGCAGGTGAGAAGTGGCATCGACTGGCGGGGTCCTCGTCAAGCCCTGGGAAAGCTGTCACCCTTAAAATCCAGACCCCGGACTGAGAAAGGAAAAAGCAGCCAACTTGGTCACCTTGAGGGGACAAAGGAAAGCCGGAATGTTCCGCGTCCCTGTGGCGCTACCACAACCAAACGAAAAACCCCGTCCCAGAGAGTTGGGTCACGCGGGGACAGACCGAGGCTGGAGAAGCCAGACGCGCCAAGGACGAGCTTAGGTTGTGCTTCTTGGTTGACTTTGTCCGTTAGGTGTCTCTGGGACAACAGAAACCTAAAGAATAAAAAAGAGAGAGAACTCACAGCGCTAGGGAAAGAAAAGCGATCTCACAACCCAAGGGCATCTTGAGCCCGAGAGCTTTTTAAAAGCCTCCAAAATCAGGCTTTCTTTGGCCCGGGTGGAGCTATCCAACTCATTTCCAGGTTGCCCCCAGCTGATTTTAATGTGAGGCTGAAGGTCAGACTCACTTCTCCTCCAGCTCTGCTACTGCAGCTGGGGACCACAAAACAGAGATCCCGCTGTTCCCATCTCATGGGGAGGCGGCAGCTGGTTAGTAATGCAGTCTCAGAACCACCCCAAGACCTTTGAATCTGAACCTCAACTTGAACAGGACCCCCACCCTCACCCACCTCCCCGTGAGTCAGGAGCAGACTCCAGGTGGAGCTCCAGAGATCCTCTCTGAGGCTCTCTCCTGCAGCTGCAAATCCTCAAGACGATGCGGTGGCCAGGAGCGGTGGCCACACCTGGTCCCACCTGGCGGAGGGCGTCCGGGAGGAGGAAACTGAGCCTGGTGGTCCCACCAGACCCACAGGCCAGAGAAGGGCTGATCCTGAAAGTGTATAAAAACTACAGCAATTCAGCACAGCGACCTCGGGCAAGTCCAGAGAGGATGAATGATGCCAGCCACCACTTATTAAGTGCCTACTGTATGCCAGGCACTGGGCCAAGGACTTGAGTTACTCACGTAATCGTCCCAATACCCACGAGGCAGATATTAGCCTTATAACTATCAATACTGCCGTTATAATGGCGAGTACTATTTTATAAAGAAACTCAGGTTTCGACCAGTAGTTGCCAGCATGAATGAGAATCACCTGGAAGGTTTGTGGAATGAGCGCTATCTCAGCCCCACCCTCAGGGATGACAAATCAGCAAGTCTAGGGCAAAGCCTGAGAATCGGTACCTGCAACAAGTTCCAGGATGGTGCCGATGCTGTCCGCCCAGACACGTCAAGGGCAGGCATGAACCCTGCAAGCCAGGAAAAGGCAGCTAAACCAAGTTAATGGCTTTAAGAAATCATTTCAGAAAGTCCCATACATGCCCCAACAGAGATGTGCCCAACAGCGTAATGCCCCACTTAGCAAGTCCCCATCTTCACAGCAGGTACGCCCACCTGGGCTCCGGGAGATGGGTTACCCGGAAGCAGGTGCAGCCAGCCTTTGGGAGCACCTTGGAAGCAAGCAGCCCTGCAGAGAAACACACTTGGGAATTCTTTGGAATTCATAGAATCAGGGAAGAGCCATTTCCTTCGGCAACGCACCTGGCTAGGATGGTGACAGTGTGCTCCGGACAGAGACTGGGGGAAATCATCACCGTAGCCCTGACTTCTGTTTGCAAGAGTTTTCACAAGCTGGCCAGTCGGGCTGACCACTCAGGCAGAGTCACCCTGAACTAGAAATCTCTGGGTTAAAAATGGAGAGAATACTGCTTACAGAAGTCAGGCTGCCCGGGGCCAAGTCTGCAATCTGCCACTTACTGACTGTGGTCCTTGATCAAGGTGTTCGACCTCTTGGGGTTGGGTCTTGGTATCCTCGTCTGCAAATTGGGAATGACAGTGGCACCGAACCTACAGGTTATTGGAAAGACTACGTGAGCTAACCCATGTAGAACTCTCGGTAAGAGAGCTGGGATTTTTGCAAGTTCCTGGTAAAGCTAATTTATGATTATCAGATCCTTATTACTACTATGATTCTCCTTGGCAAAAGTGTTAGTGGTGTAGAATATTGTTGGCCATGCCTGGACTGGACCCCTATCCATCAGGACCCCGACATCTGACACCTCGGCTCCACCGACAGGAACGTGGACAGGTTCGATTTTTCTAGAAAGCCATTTGGCAATGTATATCAGGAGTCTTACAAATACCCACTCACTTTGACCCAGAAAGTCAACTGCTAGGAGTTTTAAAGGTGCAATTGTCCATGAGAACAAAGAAGCCCTAGAAGATATCACAGTGCTGCGTGCGAATCGCAAAATAATGATCATAATCAGGTGTCGGCCAATAGAAAACACCTGGGGGAATCGTGCTATGTTCATGCCGTGGAATCTTCTGCAGTGATTAAAATCACGCTCCCACCTTTTAATTGAGGGGATCCTATAATGTAACATTTTTAAATATGGTGGTGATGTTCCATATAGACGATGAAACTGTGAACTCAACTGTGTGAACACGTAAAGGCCAAGAACAGGAACCACCCACGGGCGCCTCTGGCTGCTGCACCACAAGAGCCATCGGTGCTGATCTTGGGAGGGGCTTCTGGTTTGGGGAGCGTGTCCAGCTGGTCCTCTTTATCATCAGGGGCCTGCTGGGCGCTGGGGCAGGGGCTGGCAAACTGGACGGTTGACCTGCAGGGGGTTCTTTCTGCCTGGGTGTGAGTTAAGCACCTGTGAATCCTGGTGGTGACTAACAGAGGGAGTGTAGGAAAGAGAGAGGGAGGAAGGGGGAGGGAGGAGGGCAGCAGAGGCCGTGCCAGCAGCATTAAGAGGGATAAAGGAAGAAGGGGCCCAGGATCCCAGACGTTGGCCCTGGGTGAGGTCTGAATTCCCTCGAGGGACGTCAGCTTGCGGGCAGGGCCATACGCCCCCTCTCCTGCTCTCCAGGGGCTCCGTCCTCGGCAGGCCTCCCCCAAGGTGAGCGGAGGCCAGCACCTGCAGGCCCCACCCCCAGCCCGGCAGCCTCTCCTCCCTCCTGATCAGTGACCACCCCGCAACCACCACTGCCGGAGCCGGTCACTGTGGCCCAGGGACGGCATCCTACCATCTTCCCGACCCACTGGGTTGCCCAGAACACAAGGGGAAGTCCCTCCACCCAAAAAGAGGGGTGGAGACTAGGCAGGGGAAATCAACAGAGTCAGCTGTGGAGGGTCTTCCCTCCAAAACAGGAACCAACTATTCGAGCAACTCCCAGAGGCTCCCAGAGAGGGTCCTCTAACTAGGGCTGTGGTTCTCAACCAGGAGCCATCCCTCCCTCCTCCAGGACCTCTGGCAATGACCTGAAGAGAGGGCAGTGACCTCTACTGGCATCTTGTAGCTAGAGGCCAGAGAGCCTGCTGAACTTCCCACAGTACCCAGGACAGGGCCCAGGGTAGCTCACATTCTGTTGCCATAACAAAACACCCAAACCTGGGTAATTTGCAAAGAAAAGAGGTTTGTTTAGCTCTAGTTCAAAGGTGCAGGGGCTTGGCGTGTCTCTCCTCCCAGCATTGGTGAGGGTGCTCTTGGCTGCATCACAAAATGGTGGGGACATCATGGAGGCCGTGTGGGAGGAGAAAAGAGCAGTTCCGTGGTAAGACAGGAAAACAAACAGGGACTTGGGCTAAGTTTGCTCTTTTCTTACAACGGACTCTGCACAAGACCAGCAGAGAGCCCTCCCATGGGCGATGCCCCCATGACCTAACTGCCTCCCGCTAGGCCCCGCCTCTTAAAGGGCCCACCACCTCCTAATACCTACATTGTGGACCCAGCTTGGGGAACAACCCACCGCAGCCCCACAACAAAGGAGTATCCAGCCCAAGACGTCAGTGGCACCGAGGCTGAGAACACTGAATTCGTCTGACCACATCTGTAAATGATCACCCAAATCAGGAAGCTTTGGGAACAGTTCATACCAGGAAAGCAGGCAGAAGGGGACGGTCCCAGCAAACAGGAACAGATGAATCCCCGGCTCCCACCACACTGTCCCAAGGGAGGCAAAACCATTATCTGGGGAGGCTGAGATTCAGAGGCAACACTCCCCTCACCGCTGTCAATCACAGGACCGCAGAGATGCACTTCACCGTTGAGGCTCAATCTTACTTCTTCTGCCCCCTCTCGTTTCAGGCGCTGCCCACAATCTGACACCTGCTTCTGCGAGGTCACTGCCATCTCCCGGGGTCCACCAGCCCATGGCCAAGTCTGCCCCCAGATGCTGCTGCGAGAATTGTCTCTGGCTGCAGAGGTGGCTGCCTGGCGGCCGGGTGGAATCCCACCCCAACTGACCTGCTGTAGCCCTCGTGGGGTGGAGGCGGATGGGGGGGTGAGGGGAGCCCCGAGTCCCCCAGCCGCTCTGCCCTTCCCTTTTCATCTCGGAAGAGCCAATTTCAAACTTGCCTCGGGTCATAAAGGAAATTAATTTTTTGATTCTCCCAACCTTGCTCAGAGTGGACAATGTCCTCCGCTGGAGCTTCTGCGGCTGGCGGATCCAGAGTGGGGGGCCCATCCCCCCAAAGGCTGCGGCTTCAGCACGGAGCCAGGATCACTCACTGCAGCCTGAGACGCAGCTGCCCAGGATTCCCGGGCTGTGGCTCACTGCTGAGCTCCCAAAACGGCTCTCATGGCGAAGGCACGTCCCCAGGGCCTGGGCTACACCTCGCGTCACCCTGCCCGAGGGGCCTGCGTGGGTAGGGCTGGTCCGTGGCCAACAGCCCAGTGGGACATAGCTCTGGCCTCTGCCCACCCAGCCCTGACACATAAGCCAGGCCACTGGGCTGTCAGGAGTCTTGCGAAGCTTCTTCGTCACTGTGACCAAAGCACCTGACGAGATCAATTAGGGGAGGGGAAGCTTACTTCCCCCTCACGGTCTCAGAGGCCTCAGCCCACCGACGGCCGACGCCGTTCCTCTGGGCCCAAGGGGAGGCAGAACATCATGGCGGAGGGGAGGGGAGGAGGAAAGCAGCTCAGGACAGGGCTCCACTCACCAGGGACAAGAGACAAACCCCAAAGGCTCGCTCCCAGTGACCCGCCTTCTGCAGCTGCACTCGGCCTGCTACAGTCACCACCAAGTCACCCACACTGTGGGTTAATCCACTCGGTCACACCCAGAACCTGCCTGCACCGTCTCACACATGAGCTTCTGGGGACGCCTCCTACCCAAGCCACAACCCCAGGTGTGGTCCCTGGGCCTTCCGACTACTGCTATAGCGGCTTGCAATGTCATACCTAGTGTGATGGGGCACCATCCTCTCTGAGCGCAGAGAAAACCTAAGGCCTCTTCCCCTCCCCACCGTACATTCCTTCTCTGCTCCTGAAACACGACTGCACCACCACCAACTCTCCACGGCCCCTCGTTCCAGTTCCGGGTTTCTCTGGAGGCTGGACGTCTGAGACGAGGGTGACAGAATGGCCCAGTCCTGGGGAGGACCCTCCCCTGGGCCTGCAGACAGCCGCCTTCACCCCGGATCCTCACGTGGTGGTGCACAGAGAACGTCTCTCAGGTCTCTCATCCCGGGACACGGATCCCGCTGCTGGGGC
This sequence comes from Marmota flaviventris, assembly GCF_047511675.1. Taxonomy (NCBI): domain Eukaryota; kingdom Metazoa; phylum Chordata; class Mammalia; order Rodentia; family Sciuridae; genus Marmota; species Marmota flaviventris. The sequence continues at coordinate 11,784,341 of NC_092516.1, read as the reverse complement.
CCCACCTCCTAAGGCCATCAGGCTGGGGCTGGACCTCAGTGTAGGGAACACAAATGCCCCCGTCCACAGCAAAGGCCCAGAGGTGACATCCCGGCAAAAAACGGAGAAAGTCCAGACGCTCAGCCTCAGACACGTCTCGGATCTTTGCCGAACTGGGCCTTGATAACGCGCGTGGCCCCCTCCGTCCTGGAGACCGGCTCCCTCCCTGGGCCTGGGAGGGGGAGCCCAGCCCCCAGAGGCCCCCTCCCGCTGTCTCCCGGGGAACCTACCAAGCACTCGTCAGAGACCTGGAGATAGGGCGACAGGTGGCAAGGGGGCTGGGCTGGCAAAGGAGGAGGTGGCGGCTGAGCGACACACCTGGAGACGGCGGAGCTGACCGGTCGCTGGGCACCATGGGGCTGGGCAGTCAGAGTGGAGAACTCGGCCACCCGCGGAGCAGAGTGTGAGTGACCAGATCCAGGGCCAGATTCTGAACGCTGATGGGGCCCAGGACACTTTGCCCCACGACTCATTTTGACAAAATGACCCCATCGTCCCTGGGCTGAGGGTTCTGACGACAGGATTCGATGCCACAGAAGTCCACAGTGGCCGGTCCAATAGGCTGTGGGGGTGCAGGGTCCTGCTGGGCCTCTCCGAGGTGGCAGGCTTCAGCCAAGCCTCTGTATCCCTCGGGGATCAGACCTGGGGAAGGGGGGCTCCGGGAACCAGGCAGACTCCGCCCTGAGCCGCCAGCTGCCCAGCGGGAAGGAGGGTGGAGTCCTGAGCCTGGGCACCACGCCCTCCATAGCCTGTGGCCCAAGTGGAAGGGAAGACAGAGGCACCTGGAACCGAAGGAGGTGGACAGCCCAGGTGGACTGGGAGTCAGCTGGCTGGCCCCAGGTGGACAGCCCAGGTGGACTGGGAGTCAGCTGGCTGGCCCCAGGGCCCCGTTCCAACCTGAAGAGTCTGGGTTTGCCTAGACGTGGCCACCTGAGCAGCCTGTCCCTGGGAGAGGAAGGGGCCGCTGTGGATCCAGGAGGCAGAAGGGGAGGGCAGGAGAGACATCTGGCCTCGGGCCGGGGTGGCCGCAAATACGTGGTGGTTTATCTCCAGCACAAGACCTGGGTGCAGCCTCAAAGAGGAGAGGAACAAGGCTTCCATCTCTGCCAGGAAACACCTGTGGACAGCCATGAAGCACTGACACACAGCACCCACGTCACCCTCTCACCTCCTCAAAGGAGGTGATGGTCCCTCCCACAGAGGAAACCTTTCTTTTTAAATAAGTGAGCAGCATACTGTAAATATACATCCTCTTGGCCCAGCAATTCCACTTCTAGACACGTACGGGGAGGACACATGCCGATGCACCAAGGTGAACATACAAATAACATGAATTGCTGTGAAAGTGACAGAAGGCGTCCTGAATGTTCTCATGAAGGAGCAGATGAGCCAGACCACACATGTCTGTGTGTGGAGTACCATACAGCTGTCAAAAAGAACAAGACAACTTTATAAGTCCTGATTTTTGAGAACCCTAGAGATACATTGTTAAGTGAAAAAAAAAAAAAGATCAAGATACAGGTATGCTATCATTTCTAAGTTCTAAAACTGGGAGGGGACTATCGACATGTACATTCTTCTATATTAAAGGGTCTCACTGGAAAGTTGGAAGAGAAGCCCACAAGGTCTTTGAACTTTGAGAAAGGAAAGCCAGTGGGGGTGGAAAGGGGCTTAGATGTCCCTCTGCACTTCTTTGTTCTGTCTGATGTTGTTTTACCATATGCACATATTCCCTATTCAAAACAGAATGTTTTTTTAACTGGAAACGATGAAAAGATCCTATAGGCGTACCAACTAAATTAATCAGCCATCCCTATAGCTTCAACGTGCACTTGGATTTCCCAGCCTCCCGGCCTCCAAGATGGATTGGCTGTAAACTGAGAACCTCGGTGATTTCCCTTTGCGGGGACAGATGTTGACATTGTGCCTGTGATTTCTTCACAGATGCTTGCCTTCCGGCATCTTTAAAATCGGGTTTCTCTGTCAATTTGGAAATCCCAGATTTCTCTTATCAAATCGAGACGACAGGAGTAATTCAAAACTGATCTCACACTGTGAAGGGGTTTGTGGCGGGCCTCCGGCTGCGGGAAGGGAGAACGCGCTCCGGAGGAGCCGGCGTCTTTCTCAGAAGCCCTCCTGGTCACCCGTGCCTCAGTTTACCCAACAGCACCAGCTGGAGAGGAATCTTTTTAATGGCTAGAGATGGTCCTGGGCAGCGGGGGGCTCTCACACAGCCCAGCTGTGACACTCTGAGCTTACCCAGCCGCCTGTCATCTGTAAAATGGTGACAGTGTCACCTACCGGCAGTGTGGCTCTGGGAGGGAGTGATGTGACAAATGGAAGGTGCAGGGCCCCTCCTTCCTCCTCCGCTGTCCCCATGTCCTCCTCCCTGGGGTCCACGCCTGGCTCCCTAAGACATCAGGGGCCTTCCTGGGACCCCCAGGTTCACCCACTATTGGACCTGGGACAGAAATGTTCCCAGAGCTCCCTGACCTGGGCCCACCCATGATAATGACAAGAGTGTGACCCTCTGGCAAAATCTCCTGACCAACCATCACTGCAGATTTAGAGGTTTTCACACCCACCAAAAAAAAAAAAAATTAGCCTTTGAGGTGACAGTTTGTTAGTCAGCCTGACTCAGTCAGCCCACACGGTAGGACACCCAGCAAACTTCAGGTGGTACGCACACCTGTAACCCCAGCTCCTCGGGAAACTGAGGCAGGGAGTCCCAAGTTCAAGGCCAGCCTCAGCATCCAAGCAAGGATCCTCCTGCTTCAGCCTCCCAAGCCGCTGGGATGACAGGCGTGGGCCACGGCGCCCGGCTTTGAGTCATCTTTAGATTACTGATGTGTATCTTCAGATGCCTAATGTAACGTACGTACGTATGTACGCAGTGTGAGTAGCCGCTCTTCTGTATTGTTTAGGGAACAATGACAGGAAGTAAAGACCACCCACGTTCATGAGTGACGTCACTTTGTTCTGACTATTTTCCATCCAAGGCCCAGGCATGTGAGACCCAACCACGTGGAGGAACACACACACTGATTTTTTCAAGACATTCAGCAACGTCATCCCCAATGTCACTCCTTCGTCCTCACCCCCTAGATCATGAAAAGTTCTCCACAAATTAAGACCCTGCATTTCCCAGTTTCCATAGGACCAACCCCAAGAGCTCTCTCTCTCTCTGACCCCCGGCGGCTGAGATTATCTCTGACCCCAACAGCTTGGCTCTCAGCACTGGTCTGGTGGACTGTGCCGGCCACTGAGCTGCCTTAGAGACCTTAGCTCGTTCCTGGTCACTCTACTTTCCAACAGAGCAGGGTCCGCAAACCACAGGCCAAAGCTGTTTTCCTGCAAGCTCAGAAAGACATTTATATTTTAAATGGTTTTTTTTTGGGGGGGGGGGGATTAAAGGAAGAATGTGTCCTAGTGTGAACATCTACATAGAATGTAGATTTCAGAGTCCATCAGCCAAGTTTTACGGGAACACAGCCACGACCCTACCCACACGGGTGGTCCGTGCTGCTCCTGGGCAGATCTGAGAAGCTACAGCAGAGAGAGCCTGCCCCGCCCACGCCTCAGGGGCCTCCACAGGAAGTGTCCTGGCCCTTGATCTAGACACTGAGAAGCTGCTTTCTGGCACCTAGTATGGGCCAGATTCTAAGATTTCAGGGAGCAGAGAAAATCAGTAAGAACTATTGCTTCTCAAAAGTATTAGAAGTGTGTTATTCAGAGTCCTGGGGATGTGGGGTCCCAGCTCAGCCCTGCTGACCGTGGGCATGACATGCCTCTGTTTCCCCTGCTACAGGGCAGGATTACCCTCCCCATATGAAGACGTGGCTCTTGAGTGATACAACCTGTGAAAAATGCTTCCAAAAGAGAAATGAGATCAGCAAACAGCATTCCTCCTGGGCTCCCCCTCACTCCCCATGACAGCGAGAGGAGCAGCCAAGGATGAGGGAGGGAGATCCCATCCTTCTCTAAGTGTTTTCTTGTTAGGAAACATATTTCTTCTTAACATCCCTTCCTACGAAGAAGAATGTTAAAGGCCTTAACCTGGAGTTAGATGGAAAGCAGAACTCTTATCTCATAGCAGAATCATTGGAGTCTGCCTCCAGGCCCTTCTACTATTGACCCCCTCCAAGAAAATAATAATATATAAAAGTTACGAAGCGGAAAACTTCCTCCTCTGGAGTTTTCAAAAACTAATTTGGTTGGAATCACAGAAGACTGAAAGCAGGATTCAGGACACATGGCTCTTCCTCCTGGGCAGAGGGATCTATGACTTGTCTTTGATTTTAAATGTGATTCTCTCACATCTTCCGTGGGCTGGGTTGATGGAGCACGTGCGGTCACTCTGGGAAGCGATGCAGAGGAGATCAAAGCACGAAAGATAATTCTTGCCGAAATGTCTGTGGCCGACGGAGAGTTAGAAGCCTCTGTCTCCCACTTTATGGAGCACGGTTTCCTTCAAAGCCAAGAGCTGTCACTTCAGCATTGTTTATGGGATTGCAGGGCATAGTCCTGAAGAACGACGTCAAGTCAAACGGTAGAAAATCAAATAGGAACCAACGTCCAGGGCCAGTCAGGAGAGGGCAGTGGCTTCCACCTGCACGAGGGTCACCCCCAGCAAAGCATTCTGGATGAAAAACTGAGATCTCCTGCTGCGGAAATAGCTGGTGGCTGGTGGCCTCAGGCGGCCCTGCAGACCTGTGAGCTCGCCCGGCTGCGCTGACATCTCCAGAGATGACTCTGCTTTATGCCTGGTCCCCAGTGGGAGCCGTCACTGGGTTCACATCTTGGTACTGGTTGGTTTTTTATTTGTTCTTTTTAGTTATACCTGACAGCGGGATGTATTTTGACATATCCTGCAGACACGGAGTCCAACTTCCTGTTCTCATGGTTGTGCATGATGTGGAGTTTCAGTGGCCGTGTGTTCACAGGTGAACAGAGGAAAGGGACGTCCAGTTCATTCTCCTGTCTTTCCCATTCCCATCCCCCCTCCCTCCCCTTCATTCCCCTTGAACTAATCCAATGAACTTCTGTTCCCCCCCCCACACACACACACACCCTTTTATGTGTCAGCATCCACATATCAGAGAGAACATTTGGAATCAGCTTATTTCACTTACTTAGTCTCCAGGTCCATCCATTGACCTCCAAAAGCCATAATCTCATTCTTCTTTGTGGCGGGGGAATGTCCCATTGTGTGTATGTGCCACGTTTTCTTTATCCGTTCATCTGTTGAAGGACATCTAGGTTGGCTCCGTAGCTTAGCTATTGTGAATTGTGCTGTTATAAACACTGAGGTGGCTGCGTCCCTATAGTAAGCTGATTTTAAGTCCATTGGGTATAGACGGAGGAGAGGGACAGCTGGGTCAAATGGTGGTTCCATTCCAAAGTTTTCTGAGGAATCTCCAGACTGCTTTCCAGAGTGGCTGCACCAATTTGTAGTCCCACCAGCAAGGTATGAGTGTGCCTTTTCCCCACATGTCCGCCAACATTTATTGTTACTTTGTAGACCTGTTTAAAACTTTTTGGGTTTTACATTGGATACATTTAGGCCATCGAGGGCTCCCTGGGTCGTGGGTGGGTTCCCAGGCATCTTTGCAGGGACAGCTGGGCCTGCAGCCAGCCCAGCCTGACCTTGCCCCCAGTGAGGCTGAGGCTCCCGTAGCACAACCCTCAGGGGCCACCTCGTTTGGGGTCGGTCCTTCAGCAATCCCATAGCCTGCTCCCGGCCTCTCTCAGAGTCAGTTGCTGGAGAGAACGACTGAGAACTCAGACTCACAGACAAAAAAAATCAGGTGGCATTTTTTATTGGTTCTTTTTAGTTACACATGACAACAGGATTCATTTTGACATGCTTTTTGCTGGTTTTCCTGCTCTTCTGGGTTTTTTCTCCAACCAGTGCCTGTGGCTGGACCTGAGGGTGAGGTCCACTGCGGCCCGTTCAGGTGTACACAGGTCAGACTGGTTCTGCAGTCTTCCTCCCCCATCCTCCCCGACCTGAGCGCAGGGCGCTTGTCTGAGCTGACGTGTGGATGAACCAGTGCGGCCTTCAGGGAAGGGATCCTTTCTGGAACACTGAACCATCAGGGCCGTGGCAGGGAACATGGGGTCTCCTCAAGGGGGGGGGGGGGGGGGGGGGTGGTGAGGAGAATTTAGCGAAGGGCTCCGCGCAGCGGTGAGAGCAGAATCAAAGGAAATCTCAGAGGAAGCTGCAGGGCCCCGGCCCAGGCACGGGGAGCAACCCTTGCCGCCCCTGCACCTGGGGGACAGGAAATGACCACCAGCCCAGGGAGGGAGCCCTGGCCTGCAGGGGTGGGAGAGCTGCCTGGCAGGAGGGGCCAGTCCACGCCACGCCCCCAGGAGGAGACCCCGCCCTCCCCCATCACCGTGTCCTAGAAGGTGTGGAGGTCCGTGGAGGTCAGCGTCCTGAGGGCCAGAGTGGGGGAGCGGGGTGCAAGCAGCGTATACCCAGCACAGATCCCGCCAGGGTGTGACATGTCCCCAGAGTGCACTTGCTGGAACTTAGTCCTAGTGCAGCAGGGTTGAGAAGGCGCGGGGTCACTGGGCACTGCCCTCCTGGACAGATGGGTGGGTGGCAGTGGAAATGTGGGTGTCTCTCTCTCCCGTGTGACGCCCTCACCCCATACAGCCCCTGGTCTTGGACTTACCAACTGTCATGGCTGATTTAATTGTCAACTTGATTAGATTCAGAGAAGCCAATGATTGAAAGGCTGATGGGTGTGTTGGTGAGGGCGTGTCTAGGAATGATTGGCATGTGGGCTAGCCAACTGAAGGGGAGACCCGCCCCGAGCCTGGGCAGCACCGTCCAATAGGATGGCAGCTCGGATGGAGTAAAGTTTGGAAGGACGAGGAAGGGGCGGCAGCTGCAAGCTCCATTCTTCTTGAGCAGGTTCTTGATTGCTGCTGCGATTGTGGGACTCTCGCTTTGCTCTTCCAAAGAGGACTCTGCCAGTGATTCTCCAGAGGCCTTTGGTCTCGGGCTAGGGTGGCACCTTGATCCCTCCTGTCCTGGGGCTTCAGCCTCTGGGACAGCGCAGCTCCTGGTCCCTCCAGCTCTCCGGCCTGCAGACAGCCACTGGGGACTACCCACTTCTGGTCACCTAAGCCAACCTAATAAATCTCCTTTTTCTAATTACCCTTCCTGTTGACTCTGCTCCTCTGGAGAGCCCTGACCAATACACCAACCTCCAGAATCCTGAGCGAAATTAACTTCTGTTCGTTATAAATCACCTTGTCCGTGATGTTCTGTTACAAGAGCACAAAACAGACCAAGAGAATCTCTTACCCTGGATCCTCAGACCCCAAAGGGCCCAAAGTTCCTTGGAGCCTCAACCCATCCAACCCGCCACCAGCATCACCGACAAGCGGCTGGATCTCCCCCAACCGCAGCACGTCTCCTCCATCTGTACAAGTTTCCATCATTATTTCGCTCATAAGGGAAACTATTCTCCAAAGCCCAGAGTAATTACACAGCCCAGAAGTCTGGGGGCTTTCTGAGTTGGAAGCAGATTCAGGGCTCAGGAGAGCGGAGACGTCCTACCAGAGCCAGAAATGTGAGGCCCCAGCTCCAGACAGCGTGGGTGGGCAGCCACAGAGAGGCGCAGGCTCTCCCCAGCCCCCAAGCAGCAAGCACATTTATTAATCGCCACGGGCTTCCAACTGGGAGGCAACAAGAACTCTTAGAGGCTTAGCATCTTTGAACACCGGTGTCTCCATCCTGCCCAGGAAAGACGAATCCACGTGGACTCCAGCTTCTCATCTCATGAGCACTAATCCCTTCCCCGGGGAGTTGGGGGTGTGGATTTATCAGTGCCTCTGGAGGGAGAAGTGCTTATTAGTGATAAGAAATAAAAGTGCAAAGGTTTTATTGACGAGATATGCATGCAAAGTGCTTGATAGAGCACTCAGCATGAAAAGATAATCAGTGCGCTATATCTGCATCCATTGTCCTTAGTAATCCCGGCCCATTTTTTTTTTTTTTTTTTTTTTTTTTTTTGAGCCTTCACTGTGAGCTGGCTGTATTGTGGACACTGGAGCCCACCGCCACTCTGGATACCTGTGGTCTCTCCTGAGATCTGCCCCTCTCATCCCCATCTGAGATATGTGTCCCAACAACGGACGCATCACCCAAGTCGGCCGGATAGCTCTTCCCTTGGGATTTGGGACCTCGGGGCCAAGAGCACCGGATCCATCTCCTGTCTGTCATTACATAGGTAAGATGTAAAAGTTGAGATTCGTCTCATAAAGAAACACTCCCCACAAGAGCTGCAAGAACAATCCTAGGCAGGCACCAAGACCAGAACCAGTGCTCCAGGCCCAGTGGTCCTCCTGCTGTATTGGGTCTTAGGGTTCATGAGCGACCCCAGTGTCCTCCAGATAAAGTCCTCCTTTGCACTTAAGATACTTTGAGTTGGGCTTCCGGCACTTGCAACTTGAAATCATCCCAAATAATACACACCCGTCAAGGCCGTTAGGAAGACCCTACTTTCCAGATGAGATTGCCCAGTCTGCAGAGATAGTGAATGAAATCATCTGCCCCCAGTCTCCCGGGTACCGAGTGATAACAACCAGCCTCTCACTTGACCGTGGTTGGCTGATCCCAAGCCAGGCCTCCTAAGCACACAGATTCTCCCATCTGGATTGACTCAGTTACTCCCTTTCAGGCCAATACTCTCATGAGAAAGGAAGAAAAAGGGAAAGAGATGAATTTCTTTAAAAAAAAAAAAATGTGTGGAGAGTCTCCGATAGAGACTGCCCCCAACTGACTGGGCAAATGGACTGAGCCGCTGTCTTCCATGATCTTGAGCTATAAGGGGTTTTGCATTTTGTCATCCCTAAAACAGATTCATCTCACCATCCACAGGAGCGTTTAATGTAGTGTTACTTTGTCCCCCAAAGAGCTGTTACCAAATCAGTGATTCACCATTTCCTCGATGGCATCTTATAAAGGAGGAAACACTGTTGTCTTGGAAGGCATCTACGTGGGGCAATGATGATGCTGGTGTGGTTGAAGCCACTTCCGGAATCTTCCAGAACTCCATTTCTTCACTGTCCATAGTGAGTCAGTTCATTTTAGGATTGAGGGCATGGAAAGAGGTCCCAATGACCCTGTCCCCTCCCTGTCCCACTCTGCGCATGAGCACTTGTTGACGAGCTACTTAGAAGAAAACATATTTCAGAGCTTCTGCAAACTTAGAGAGCACACTGGTTTCATGGACAAATATCAAATTTTGAAAACACTTAGATTTGGAAGACTGCCTCAGTTATAAGTAAAATAAAGTCTTTGGAGGTACATTTCATCGGCTCATTAGAACTGGAGAATTTCATTTTTGTATCGACCCAGCACCAGCCAGCTCCCCCTTCATGGGAAGACAGGGCTCCCGCCTGCTGCTGGGGGCTGAGCAAAGACAGGGCACTTGGCATAGTCCTTGGGGGGAAAGGGGTTACAAATGTATTTGAATAAGGTCATTTATGCAACTGGTAATGTCAAGACGTCGGAAGCATCATCCATAAGGATCTGGCTAAACAGATGATGGCATAGTCATTTGATGCAATATCATTAATCTGATAGATTTCCATCTTCTGTTTCTATGGACTTACATCCCTCCAAAATATAATATACCGAGAAAAGCAAGGTATGGAACGATCTGTACAGCAGACTATGTTTTGAGAAAAGGGGAAAGAATCTACTTACTTAATGTTCACATATATGAAATCTGGAAAGGATGCAAGAAAACCCTTGAGGTGGGCTGTACTCGTTAGCTACTGCCGTATAACAAATAATCCAAAGCACACTTAGTATCTAGCACTGTCTGGGGAATCTGGAATCCACTAGCAGCCTAGTGGGGCGGCTCTGGCTCAGGGTCCCTCAGGGGGCTGCAGGTAAGATGTCACCCAGGACTGCAGACACCCTCGGGTATCTGGGATGAAGGATGTGCTTCCTAGCTTGCTTTTGTGGCTACTGGCTCTTAGCCAGAGTTCTCAATTCCTCACCACAGACGTCCTCACTAGATGGCGTCCATGACCAACCCTGTTCCAGCACAGGAGGTGGCTATAAGGGTGTAGATGCCAGTCGGCTGGGATCCTGGGTGCCATCTTGGAAAATGGCGTCCTCAGAGGAGGACTGGGAAGATGAGGGACTTTCTACTATACTTTTTACATGACTTCATTTTTGAACTTTCTATTTCCAATTCCTTTGGGTGAGAGTGTCTTCAGGGACACCCAGCAGCTGGATCATAGACAGAGTCCCCTCTATTAGAGCCAAGTTCTCAAACTGGAGCCATGGGTACCCAGGGGAACCCCAGAGTCCCCCAGGGACATACAGATCTACCATATAAACACGACCCTCTTCCCGGAGCCTCAGGAGACCTCGATCTGTTGAAGTGTTCAATGTAGACATGGCACCAAGCAGAACGCAGAATCACAAACACCATAAGATAAAACATGAGACTTCAAAGAAACGTTCGCCTTGGAGAGGCTGTTGGGGGCTCTGAATTCCTTCTCCTTTCCTCTCAGGGGTCATTTGTTGAAAGTTTGAAAACCACATCTCTGGGCAAACTGCCCTCCAGAGCCCTGCACACACACACATGCACACACACACACACACACACACAGATCAATCCCATTACTCAAAGATAAATCTCATTTCAATAAAAACTGTAGAAATGAGCTCGATCATCTACCATTTCCACCAGACTTGGCTACAAATGACTTCCAACATTAAGGAAAACAAAACAAAACAAAAAAAATCCATTCCACCCTGAGAGCCAAACGCGATTAATCGTGAAGATTACAGGCAAAAGAGGTGGCCCACGCTCCTTAGCCCTGGCGCGGTCTTGGTATTACCATACACACTCCAAGGGCGGCTATTCAAAAGGGCGACACCCCAGTGAAGCCACGGGCTTTGCTTTGTTTTTCTGTTTGATGTGTTTTGAACATAACTCGTGACCACAGAAGGACTTCTGTTTCCCTAGCTCTCCATTTGGGACTTTTTCTTCTCTCCCATTCATTCCTCTTTAAACCCAAAGTCCATCTGTAATTTTTTTTGTAGAATGTGATTCTGATAAAGGGCTGAAAACCCTAGACTCTAGAGTCTAACTGAACCCAAATTCCAGCTGCCCCACTCCATTGCTGTGTGACTGTGGGTAAATCCTTAACCTCCCTGAACCTGTTTCTTCAATCAGAAAATAAACATAAGCATGAGACCACGTACATGAAGCTCTTAACCGGGGCTCACTGTAGAGGGGGCCATTCGATAACGATCAGTGTCACTGAGGAAACATCCCCTGGTAAATTAGCTTTCACTAAGCAATGACTGTCCCTGCCAACCCGCCCCATGGCTGACAAGAGATGGATCAAACTTCACCTGTCCCTTCTTCATAATTCTTTAGACTCCAGCCTCTCTACAGTGATAGAGATGACACAGGGGCATTAGCTCTCTGCTGGCCCATTCTGAACCCCGGCCATCAGCGACCTGGTTTCTGGTTTGGCAAATCCACTTCCAGAACTCAACGGCTCCAGGTAGAAACACTCAATGTGAGTTTTAATAAAAAAGAAATAATAAAAAATAAAGATAAAAAAACAAGATTTTGAATGGCGATTCGGCCTCCAGACAGCACGTGGCTCTAAGCCGAGGAGCACGGTGGGCGGTGGGCGGTGGGAGGGCGTCTCTCCAGCTCCAGGCCCCTGCCCCCCCCCCCACTGGGTGGAAGCAGCCATTTGTGGTTTTCATTTCGGACACTCCCCAGCAGCCGCAGGGGGTGAGGCAGCCCTGATAACAAGGATCGATGGGAGAAACCAGACTGAATTAAAGGGGGTCTAGCCTCTGGAGCCTGTTCTGCAAACCCGTGGGCCCCCAGCACGTGCCGGCTGTGAGTCAAGGCGCGTCCACACCCGGCCCTTGGGTTATTGAGAGAGGACGGGGTCCAGAACCCCCCTGAGAACAGAGGCCGGTGCTTGAGCCCTGGAGGGCTGCTCCCGGGGGATGGAAAAGAGTTTTTAGAAGTTTTTCCCCAGGAGATCTGGACCCCACTCCACAGCCTGGTTCAGGAAGTACCAACTGGGAGTCAGACGGCCCCCTTCCTAGGAGAGTGTGTCTCCCCAGGTCCACACGTGACGTCCGACCTTCTGGTGGGTCTTGGGGAAGACACTGGGGTTGGATGAGGTCGTGGGGGGGGGGGCCTTCATGATGGGATCAGTGTCCTTATAAGAAGTGGAGGATCTCCCGCCCGCGGTCTCTTGGCGTGTGTGGGTACAGAGAGCAAGCGGGGGACTCGGCAACCAGGAATGGGGTGCTCCTCAGGCCCCCCACCCAGCCAGCACCCAGGCTGGACCTCCCGGCCTCCACGCTGTGGGCTGCAGACCTCTGGTGTCCGGCCAGCGGGCACACTGTGTGTCCCCTGTTGTAACAACCGCCCTGCCCGGGATGCCCGCCCGGGGCCCGGCTGGGAACCTACCTGTGGGCCACCCTGGGGCCAGCACCCACCTTCCCGACCTCCGCCCCTCTCCTTCCACCTCTCAGCCAGCGGAGGAAGGACCTGCCGGACGAGCAGGAGGGGGAGGGGGCAAACACTGCCCGAGCTGGGAAGGGCCCCGCGGACCCCAGACAACGCTCACCTCTTCTAGTGGAGTCTTCATCCCCCGCCCTGGTAGACCGCCGCAAGGTCCTTTGTTTTACTCCAGATTTCAAGGACAAAATAAGAAGGATCTTTGATTTCCTCAGGGATTACACACCTAATCGCCATGGGGCATAGATGCAATGGCAGACACTTTGCTCAGACATGGCAGAAAAAGGGGAAAAAAATGCCCCCTTGTCTACTGAGCTCCCCACACACCCCAGATTCACGAACTGCAATGCTGACGGGCCACCGCACACAGAACCCAGCAGGCACGGTCCCGCCCCCACACCCGGCTCCCACAGACACAGCCTTTGCCATGGGGAACACACGGTTTCTTAAAGTTCAAAGGTCTTCAACTGGTTCTCGCTCCTATCTTTTCTATTCTTTTTGGGGGGGAGTTGAAGGGGGTACCAGGGGTTGAACTCAGGGGCTCTCGATCACTGAGCCACATCCCCAGCCCAATTTTGTATTTTATTTAGTGACAGGGTCTCACTGAGTTGCTCAGGGCCTCACTAAGTTGCTGAGGCTGACTGAACTCACGATCCTCCTGCCTCAGCCTCCCGAGCTGCTGGGATGACAGGTGAGTGCCACCATCTATATTTTCTATCCTTGAGACGTGGGTCAAGGCTTCTCTGAGCCTCCGTTTCCTCCCACGGGGACTGGAGACTGTCTAACCTCAAAGCTCATCAGGTGGACTAGAGACACAAGAATATAAGGACCCAGCATGGGACGAATGGATTTCCAGCAAATGACAGCTACGGGTATTTTTCATTATTGCACATCTTAGGGTGCCAGTGCTTAGAGAACGTCAAATAAATCCCCTACCTTTTTTAAGGCAAGGGACGACATTTACTTTTTTGTTTTGTTTTTTAATTACCACGAGTGTTTGGAAAAGAGATCACAACGACAAATGCTTGCTCTATCTCTCTTTTTAAAAAATCTACCGTCCTGACACGTGACATGTGATGGAGCACTTTGAGTCACCCGACAAGGAGTAAATTTAAATTGAAGAAGAAAAAAATAAATAAAACAGGGAGAGTCCTAGTTGGGGCTTAATTTGTACCCGAGCATAATAAGAGTCTATCCTGCAGCGAGAGTCATAAAACTAAGGGGCTAATTCAGCACCGAAGCTAAAGCTCCTTCTTCGTTACTGTTTCCTTAGGTCCTAACGGTGGGTCGGCACAGGGGCCGGGCTGGGCCGTTCTTGTTAATGGTCGGTCACCAGTTTCTGCCATAAACCCGTCTTCCTCCGGGTGCCTTAGGTCTCTGGCACGGGGAGCTAAGGAGGAGGGGGCACCCAGAGGCCTCTCTCCATCGCAGTCCCCCGCCCCGTCCAGGTTGCATGCCCAGAAGCCACCTCCTGTGAAATTAATCAAGGAGGAAGACACAGATTGATCTGGCCGAGGTCGTCTGCAGAGAGGAGGGACGAGAATCAGGCCCCAGAAAAGCAGTCCCTCTCTCCCAGCCTCCCTGGCTCTCCCTCTTGGTTACCTCACCCTCCACCTTCCTCCATGCAGGAGGAGACACTCACACAGACAGCCCCAGAGCCTCCTCTCTGTCCAGGACCCGTGATAAACCAGCCCCGGGGGCAGGAGCTGCAGGCCGGGCTCCCTGCTGCCTGCGGCCCAGTGTGTCTGGGTGGGTAGAGCCTGGGGTGGGCCAGGGACCGGTCTCTTCTCCGTTGTGACTTTCGTGGTCCTTTTTCTGTTGCTCTAATAAGATCCCTGGGATCTGGGAATTTATAAAGAATTAAAGTTTATTTGGCTCATGGTGCTGGAGGCCGGGAAGCCCCAGAACATGGCCCTAGATCTGGGGAGGGCTAGCGGGTGGTACAGAGCAAGCGTGCCGGCTCAGGTCTCCTTTGCTCTTCTTATAAAGCCACTAATGCCATCGTGGGCCCCGCCCTCACCACCTCGTGTGACCCTAACTACCTCCACGGGACCCAGCTCCACCCCGTGAACACGGACCCACCACAGTGGCAAACACTGGTGACCGCCTGCTCCTGCCCCTCGGCCCTACTGAGGCTGGCTTTGAGCTCGAGATCCTCCTGCCTCAGCCTCCCGAGCCGCTGGGATGACAGGTGTGTGTCACCATTTCTTAAAGAGAAGCAGAAAATCCAGGACGGGGAGGGGCCAAAATAACTGACAAGTTTACCTGGGCTCAGGATGTCAGAGTTTAGCGCGTGGCACGTCGGGCCCTTTGCTCTGAGCCCGAGGTGAGGCAGAACACCATGACGGAAGGGCGTCGGGGAGGAGCCCTGCTCCATTCATGGAGGCCGGAGAAGGAAGGGGAGAGGCGCTCCAGGGCCCGTCCCCAGAGACCCACCCCTCAAGTCCCCCCCCCAGAGCCCATTCCAACGAGGCTGGCAGATCAGGTCACGGGTCTCACAGTCCAAGAATCCCTGCACTGACCCAGCAGCCTGGGGACAACCTCGGATCCAAGCCTCGGATCATGTCAGGCAGGAGCTCAGGGAGGCCCTGTCTCTAAATAAGATTCAAAATAGGGCTGGGGGTGTGGCTCCGTGGTCGAGTGCCCCTGGGTTCAATCCCCAGAATCTCCCCCCAAAAAAACACCAATCGCTCTAAGTGCCCTGTAAGACACACCGTTGAAACCCCGGACTTGCCCAGAGCTGATTGTCTGTCTGGGAGATATTTTGCAACCAAGCACATTGCTTAATTGTGCATCTCATTTAACCAGAACCTTTTTTTTTTTCTTTTTCCTGCTTATTTTGTGTTTTCATCCCTTGTTTTTGCCAAATTCTGAAGGCTGGGCAACTGCTTTCAAAAATAATTTATCTTGGTGTTTTTTTTTTTCCTTTTCTATTATAAAAATAACCCCTCTTCGTCATAGAAAAATTGGAAGAATGTGAGAATACAAAGGAAGGAAACCAACTGACCCTCAGCCCACTGGCAGAGGAGGACCACCAACACTGAGCGGATCTGCTTCCCCGTTTCCCACGATCCACGTTCCTGCGGCTGATGGAAACACATTCCAATGTTGCAGCTTAGGTTGGGGTTTTTCTGGGTTCTTTTTTCCTTTGCAGTTTAAGTTGCGCAGCTTCCCTCGCCATCTCCAGGTCTCCAGAGACATCTTCAGAAACAGCCGAGGAGCCCAACCACCCGTCTGGTGAGCCTCTGATGTGGCTCTGCTGCTTTCTGAACAGCATCTGGAACCTTCCACATTGCAGCCTGGGAGACATGCTTTGTCGGTGACGGTGCTCCGACCCCCTGCTCCCCGGCTTCTGCACCCGGGCGTCAGCTTTCGTCCCAGAACCTTGACAGGGACGTTTGTCTAGCCAGCAGCCCTGGGAGGCCGAGAGCGGGTGGAGGCAGGTAGATGGACTCGCTGAGCAGGACTCCAGCGTCTCCTCCGGCGAGAGGGCTAGGCAGCCCCTCTGGGGTTCCTCGGCTGGGAGGCAAGTTCATAGGTGGCAGAGCACCCCCCAGGGGGACATCCAGGTCACGCTCGAGGGGCCTGGGGCAGGAGCTGTGCTGTATAACAAATATCCCCTGAATCGCAATAGGTTAAGATAAGGAATTTTCATTTCTTCTACTCCGTGCCCGTTGCAAGTGAGACGAGGCCCTGCCGGGGGCTGACCTGACTCTGGGGCCCAGGCTCCCAGGCCCACGCCAGCTGCCATGTGCAGATGCCAGAGGGCATGGTGGAGCGCCTCCGGCTCTGACAGCTGCCACCCCAAAGAGACAGCCATCACTTCTGCACGTCAGTGGCCAAACCCGGTCACAGGCTCATGTCTAACTTGGGGAGTGGATAGAAAGGTGCTCCTGCATGTGCCCAGGGGTCAGAGGCCTGGAAATACCTGGTGGAGGGCAGTGATACCCACCTGGAACTTACAAGGTCTTGCACCAGCACACTGTCTTCCCACACAGGTCCCGGCAGGCTCCGGGGGTCGGGCCTCCACCCCAAAGGTGGGGAGAAGAGACTTCCTGGCAGCCTGGCGGGAAGTGCAGGGGAAGCTGGCTGTGCTCACGGGCACCTTCAAGACGCCTCCTTCCGTCAGGTCCCTCTGTCCACAGCGAAAAGACTGAGGTTCAAATCCCAGCCCCGGCTCATGAGCTACTGACTTCTCAGTGCCTCAGTCTCCCCACATAGAAAACCGGGCTGTAAAATTGATGGTTATCTACTTCATGGAGAGCGTAGGGGAGTTAATACAGGTAGAACACAGCCATATCCATACAAATTGCACAGTGATTTTGTTATTACTATGTGCTGGGGACACACAGGATGCAGGATGCAGGATGGAGCAACAAATCAGACAGGCAGGACCCTTTCTTTTGGAGCTTGGAGTTAACAATTAACCCTTGATCCAGCCATGCCTGAAGCTAATGCACACACATCCTTGAACTTCCCAATTTCCCAAACCAGTAAGTATTTTTTTTCCTTCTTTTTTTCCCGCACAGGTCAGGTGGGGCAAGTTTCTCTCCCTTGTGAACAAGAGTCCCAGCTGATACAAGGCTCCAATGCCTCTGTCCACTGTGCCCTCGGCCCCTTTGCAGCCTGTTAATTTACAACTGATATCCTCTCTGAAGTTCTGCTTCATTTGCATCTAACACCATCGCTGTGTCAAATCTGTTCGACCACCTGGTGAGGCCCTTGAATATTCAAACCAGCACAGAGAGTTAGAATGGAGGAAAGGTAAATTATAAAGAGTATGAATGGAGGCATGTGGTGGATGGTTCCACTGGAGAGCAATGCCTGTCCCCGTGCCTACGCGGCTCATGGAAACCATGACTAGGTTTCAAAAAAAAATTTTTTTAACAAAGAATAATTTACTAAGTAAATTAGATTTCCTCGAGTTTTATCTAATTAATCTAGCCCCTAACATGGGAAAAATAACTCCTTAATTGACAACTGATTTCATCAGTGTGATGTGTTTGCCTCGCCCCCTAGAGACCCTCCACAACAGAGGACTGTTGTGTCCCTGGCTCAAGAGTCTTGGGTGTGACCATGAGAAGGAGATGTAGAGGCAGGGGGCATCTGTGCCCCTGGCACTTCCACACAGTCATCTGAAGAGGCCAGGAAGCTTGGACCAGAGTCCTCAGGAGGGACAGCCGCTGAACACGCAGACCCTTGGGTAACCAGGGTCATCTTGGGAGGGTGGCCCTGATGTTGGGGGCCAGCAACCTTGGGCATTGGGCCTGGGAGGTCCGCACCTCTGGAGCAAGTCCGCAGCTTCGAGGGTGACCGTGTGCAGGTGGGGGAGCAGCGCCAGGCAGGGGGCCCTGTACTCACAGTGTCCCACGTGGGGACACCTTGGCCTGGTCACAGAAATGAATGGACACCAGTGTGGCGAGATCCAGAGGGATAGGGGCTGAGACAGGCGGTATGACGGGCATCAGTGTGCCCAGCACCTGGCATCCTGAGCCTTCTGGGAAACCAATGTGACCTTCATCATGGACTGGGGTGGGGGGGGGGGTCAGTGAATGAGCTCCTGAGAGAGAGAGAGAGAGATGCAGGAGCATAAAGTCCCAAACATCCCCTCTACATCTCCTTCTCATGGTCCAAAAACACTAAAGATTTCGTCAATCCCCAGGTCACTTCCAAACTCCAGGCAGACAGAAACCTGGGACTCGGACCCCTTCACGGCCGCCCACTCCTGCCTCCCCTGGTTCCCAGGGCTGCCACAAGGTGTCGCTGTTGGAAACTGGTTCAGCGCAGCTGGGTGCTTTCGCCCAAGGCTGGGACAGCAGGCCCCACAGTCCAGCCGGACATGGACTCTGCAGTCCTCCCCACACGCCAGCAGCCAGCTGCCAGCTCCTTGAGCTCACAGGTGGACGCTTCAGACTTCCATCCTGTTCCCTTCCAGGGCCTTCCGGGCCCTGTGCTGCAGAGCTACCTGCAACCACCTCATCTATTTTTAATCTAGTGTTAGGCTGGGTCCCCAGATGGGGTGCTCTTCCCTTTGAGGTGATTATATTTCTAAGTTCTCATTTCTCTTCCCAGTAGATATCCATTGGAAACATTCCCATCCATCCAGATGGAGCTCCAAATCTCATAAATAAGGAGCAGGAATAATTGCTTCTAATGACTCTGTTTTTTGAGCTCTTAATTCATTCCTGGCCCTTGGTTGAGCAACACACACACACACACACACACACACACACGTGCAATATAATCATCACATAATCCCATTTTACAGATGTGGACACTGAGACTCAGCACTTAAAACTCCTACCCAACCTCACAGGCAAATCAGTGATGCAGCAGGATTTGAAACCAGGCCACCTGCCACGGGAGAGCAAGCTGCTACTGCACGGCCTCTGACCCACGTCCTGCCATCAATCACCCGAGTTCCTTATGCAAACAGATGCACCTTCTCCCCAGAAGTCCCCACGGGTGCCAGGGCTCTTCAAGTGACAGGTTTATTCAGGTAAAAAAAAAAATTTTTCAGGGCATTCAATTCCCAGAACAGTTTGTAGACCAAAAAGGTCCAGGCAAATGACCCACTGTGAGCTAAGGGACACCAGTGACTGACTAAAGCACGCTGTTCTCAGGAAGAGAAGGCAAACCCACTCACACCAGTGCAGATCAAACCTCTCACAAGGGTTGTGTCCTCTCACATCCCATTGGTCAGAGAAAGTCAGTTAGTAGCCCCAAGGTGGAGGAGTGCACTGCAACCACCATCAGGGCAAAGCAAGTCCATGGCCCGGCCAGCCACAGAGAGACCTGGGAAGGGAATGAATTCAGGGGAACAATAACCCACCCTTGGAGATAGCTTCTGCCCAACCTGTTTTGTGGGTTGATGGGGTAGAAGGATGACAAGTCCCTTTTAAGAATTTTATACACTTTACACACATTTATTTCCCGAGGTCCAGCCTTTCCAACATATCACAGTGGGTCCTCCACATTCCTGGGTTTCAGACCTGTGGATTCAACCAACCTCCGATAGAAATATTTTCTTTTCTTTTACACACTGGGGCTCCAACCCAGGGATATGCACACATGCTAGGTGAGTACTCTACCACGCAGCCACAGCCCCAGCCAAAATATTTTTTAATTGTTTCTGTACTGAACATATGCAGATCTCTCCTCACCATGATTCCTGAACATGAACTGTACTTTGTATTAGGCATCATAAGTCATCTAAAGAGGACTGACGTACGCAGGAGGATGCACATAGACCCTGTGCAAATACTACTCCAGGTTCCATACAGGCCCTGGGCACCTGTGGGTTCTGGCCCAGGTGGGTCCTGTAACCAAGCCCCAGAGGTCATCGAGGGGTGACTGCACAAAGATGCCTACAGTTCATATGAAACAGATTTTTTTTAACTAGAAACGTTTTTGAGAAAATTTTTTAAACTTTGCTCCTGAAATTATTTTGGCAATAAGCGACTCATTAAATTTTTGATTGGATGTGATTTCTGGGCAATTGTACCTCCTCAGAGGCTCTTGAAAGTGAGGATTCTAACGATGCACATTTTCAGATGTAATGAAATCTCTGTGAACACTGAATTTACCAATTAGTGATGTTGACAAAGTAGCACCGTTCGTGGGTGATTTCCACACGTGTGTTCATTGCAATTTTGCCATTTTTTGTTTGTTTGTTTTTGCATCCTGGAACCAATTGTTTCTTTTTCAGACCTCAAACATTTTTTTTTTTTTGTAGATTCTCAAAAAACGCATAGGTCCCAGGAGGACCCTACGCTGGATGAATTAAGAAGTCGCATTGCCTGGACCCACGAGATGGGCACACGCAGCCCACGGTCCTTCCTCAGGGAGCGAGAGTCACCAACGCCCAACCAGCCCCATCTACTGAGGAGGCTCCCACCTCTTCGCAGGTGGATGGTTGGGTTTTCTGCTCAACAGAGCTCTTCATCTCATCCACACACTCTCCATGCTGTCTCCGTCCCATTTATAAGGCAAATAAAAATGTCATGTTCTGAACTTGGCTCGTTTCATCTTATAGGGAAAGTGTCCCCTCCCAGTTGCTCACCATCATTTCTCCGTTGTTATGGGGGGAAAAAATAAAGAGGTAATAAAAATTGGCCTGATGGTGGGTCCTCTGAGAACCAGGATATTGAAGGAGCAGTAACGTACCCCGACGCCCCAAGGAGGTTTTTCCCCATCACACAACAGAGCCATAGTTACTGTGGCAGAGGGCACCTCACTGATACTGGCCCATATAGGGCTCACGTTCAATTAGTTATATATGAATTTAAGGGAATCTCAAATGTTTACAGCGATCATTTATGTGGACGTGGGGTGTCGCAAGAAAATTTAGCTTCCCACCTTTTTGATCCATTTGGCGACAGGAGAATATTCAGCACCTGCAGATGAGGATCCAGAAGAGTAATGAACACTGATCACTGGGGCTGCGGGTCTCCTGAGCCTGCTCTGGGCCGAGCACCTTACGTGTATAAATGGGATGTCACAGGTTCTGAATGAGGTCACTTTTGTGCTGTCACGATCCCCACAGCCTAGCTCAGCACCTGGCACCTGCTGACCCCTCCAGAGAGACACTCAGAGGGAATGAGCAAGAAGCCAGGGCTCCAGGACCTGCCTCCTGACTCTCAGCACCAGGGCCCTGCTCTTGGGCCCTCCCAGGAGGAGGGGACCCACTTTCCTCCACATTTTCTCCTCATTGTGAATTTGCTACTTGGGAAAAAAAATCAAATTAGAATCTAGCATAAATAGAACACTCAGAGAAACATGATGTTTTTTAAAGGAACATATGCACCAAGACGTTAATACAGTCACATCTCCAGGCGTGGAACACGGGCGAACTTTTAGTTTCTCTTGCCAGTCTTCTCTGTTTCCTCCCCAGATGTATCGAGAGTAGGTGCCCCTTGCCGGGAGATCTGATGTGGGCTTAATAAGGAATGTTCCCGACAGCAGGCGGGAACCTAGGCGCGATCCTATGAGAGTCCTCAGGTGGGTCAGGCCACCGACTCCCCGGCACCCGCTGTCCAGGGGCTGGGTCGGAGGGAAGAGCCCCGACACCCAGCAGGTCCATTCTCAGATAGGACTCAGCCCTGGGAGCAGCGTGCTGGGGGGCGGGGGGACGGTGCATGCGCACACCCTAAGGGTCCACCTCCCACACCAGGTGCCCCTGAGCTCCAACTTGCTATTTCCTGTCTCCCAGTGACTCCTTCTTTCAAAGAGTGTTTCTCCCCATCCAAGGCAAGCGTCACTCCCTGAAAATAGCCATCAATCATCCGCCATCTCTTCAGCCAAGTGTTACTCAGTGAGGGGCCACTGAGGGCCGGCTGCGGTGTCGGGTGGTGGGCACCCCACAAGGAGCAGCCTGCAGGTTTGCTTCCTGCCCACGTGGAGCTCACAGTCTAGAAGAGGATAGTGAACCTATAATCAGAAACCACAGTGGGTCTCTGTAGGGAAAGAAGAGGGTTTGACGCGTGGGGAATCATGGAAGGGGCCTGAAGTGGTAGGTAGTGTGGACCAAGGGAGGTCCGCGGAAGGCACAGTGTGTGCAAGGGCCCTGGGGCAGTGTGCCAGGGAGTAGGATGCAAGACTGGAGAGATGAACAGGACCCTGGCCATGGAGGCCCCTGCGAGCCATACTGAGGACTTGGGTCTCTATCCTAAAACCAAAGTGGACCCATGAGAGGACAACACTGATGAGCTGAAAACTTCTAGATCATTCTCTGAATCTACCTTTTTTTAGGGAAAGGGGGCTCAGGGATCAAAACATGTGATTTCAGCTCACAGGTTTCACCGGGGACCAGTCTGTCTCCGGGGCTGTTCCACAGACTGTGAACCGTTCCCCTTAGTCATCATCCATGCGCCAGACGTGGTCGATGGCACACAAGATGTAGGTCTTGTCATCATCCCATTTTACAGATAAGGAAACTGGGCTCCGAGAGGCCCACAATCTGTCCTAAACGGTGTGACACTCTTTGAAGGAACAAGGACCCAAAGACAAGTCCCTGGGGTCAGGAAACG
Organism: Marmota flaviventris; assembly: GCF_047511675.1. Lineage (NCBI taxonomy): Eukaryota > Metazoa > Chordata > Mammalia > Rodentia > Sciuridae > Marmota > Marmota flaviventris. The sequence goes on along the minus strand of NC_092516.1, from coordinate 11,761,735 downwards.
GCCCATGTGTTAAACCAGCCACGGCGACACGGGAGCCAGGCGCTCTGGGAGCCACCGACACAGGGCCACATAAAGCCACCGTGTCCGGGCGCAGCGAGGTGACGGCTGACCTCAGCTGGCTCGCAGGGGCTTTGGTGTAGCCAAGAGACGGAGGCGATGTGTCCCGGGGATGCCGTTGGCCTCCGAGGTCGACGCTCCCGAGTGGCAGGGGACAACGGGACAGCAGCTGGACTGACCCGTCACACCTGCGACGATCCAGAGGGGACATTCTGCCCTTCCCTTCTGCCGACTCTGAGCCCAGAGAAATGCCACCGCTTACGGCAGGGGAGGTGTGAGGCAGGCCGTGCCCAGGGGTCACCTCTGCAGCTCAGCTGACTTCACAGGGCAAACACGTTCGACCTGCAAGTGGACGGACTTTAGTGACCACCGTCGACGTCTGTGACCGACACCGTCACGGTGGCACAGGTGCCCTGTGGGCCTGGGGACGGGGGGAGCAGGGGCTGGATTTCATGGTCTCCTCCCCGCTGTCAGCCATGGTGACGATTCACAAAGCCCTGGCATCTCGGAGCTGTAGGCTTCCCGAGACCCACCAGGTGGGGTGCCTTGACCCCTCTGGGAACCTGAGGGTCGATGGGGTCAGGAAAGGCCACACAACCGTCCAGCATGCCCCCATCCAACGGAAGCAGCTTCTTCTTATGTGGTACCCACCAACCATTCAGAAGAGTGGGGTCTGAGCAGCCCGGAGGGTGTGTGCCCCACGAGGAGGCGGGGGCAGCAGCTCCTTCTTGGACCCACAGATTGTTTCCACCTGGGAACGCGGACGCAGTGAGCCAGACCTTCCAACGCTCTAAGAGAAACCAAAGTCCGCTGTTATGTAAACCCCCCAGGGGTGAAGAGAATTTTTTAAACATCAAAGTGTGTTTGAGGGCTGACAATAGCCCCTGGGCCCCAGTCTGCAGCCTCCGGAGCCACACCTCACAGGGACTCATTAATTGAAATGAGTCACATTTAAAAGAAGCCCTTACAGTTTGATTGTGTCTGGATTCCCTGGACGGCTGGTGACAAGAACCGACTCAAACAAGAACTTACACACATGGGATTTGTCAAAAATGACCATTAAAGGGACGATTAAGCAACCGAGCATGGGACAGGTAGAGAAGAGGGTGGCTTCAGGAACAGCTGGATCCAGGGCCCTGGAGGCCACCCAGACTCATCAGGCTTTTGTCTCACACTGCCTCTCCCAACTGTTAGAAATACCGGGTCCCCAAGAAATCAAACATGTGCTCAGAAGGGGGTCAGCAAGGCAAAACTGCTTCTGCAAAACGGTGTGTCACCAAAGAGACTCTGGCCAGCGAGCACACCTGGGCAGCAGCCCACCTGCTCTTATGCCCCTGGCTACACCATCAGCTAATTTAAAATTGGGGAGGGCACCAGAAAAGGGCTGTAGCTGTGACTGGTTACCTCTTAGGGAATTTTTAAATGGCTACATTCTGACCAGAGGGTTGCATCATGTAAAATGGATCAATTGTATTTTCTTAAAATATTTCCTAGTTGCAGATGAACACAACGCTTTTATTTATTTATTTTTATGTGGTGCTGAGGATCAAATCCAGTGCCTCACACAGGCTAGGCAAGTACCCTCCCACTGAGCCACAACCCCAGCCCCTCGACTGTAATTTTAAGTTACAGTAAACGTGCTCATGTGTCACGTTACAGGTTGGATAGAAAAAGAAAACCTTACTCTTTTGGGGGGGAAATGGGTACCGGGGATGGAACTCAGGGGCACTCGACCACTGAGCCCCATCCCCAGCCCTATTTTGTATTTTATTTAGAGACAGAGTCTCACTGAGTTGCTTAGCACCTCGCTGTTGCTGAGGCTGGCCTTGAACTCACGATCCTCCTGCCTCAGCCTCCAGAGCCACTGGGATCACAGAGGTCACCTCCGTTACTCTCATACAACCAACCAAGCTCCCGTGTTCCGCACCAGGGGCCTCCCGCTCTCAGAGAAGGGGCTGGGCGACCTTTTCTGCTACACAGACAAACCCCGGGGAGAACCGGTCACGTGGGTTTCAGGCCTAAGTCTGGACCAATCTCGGGGGGCCAGAAAGACAGTCCAGGTTCAGTGAGTTGTCCCACTCTGGGCCAATCTGCATGGCCCGGGGGTCAACCTGGACGGACACAGTAGCCCCTGCAAGGCCATGTGGAGGGTGAGGTGACCGTAGGAAGGGGACACATGGGTCCAGTGGCCACCGCTGGTTCAGTCTACGTCTTCACAGGTGGTGACGTCTAGAGGAGAGAGGCCGCAGCACTGCCCTCTCCTGCCCAGATCCTGCTCAGCCGCCTGGGTGCTGGCCTACTGCCCAGCCCTCCCGGAAAATTTCTCTTGACGGGAGGGACGTGCCAGGTCAGGGCCCACGGACGTCCAGCACAAAGGCCTGGCACCTGAGCCTCACCTGGCGCAGGGGCCTGGCACGGAGCTCGTCCTGGCCTCGAGCCGACAGGGACCCATCACATCTCGTCACCATTGGCTTCTCTTCTGACCCACCTGCTGCCTGGCCCCTGCAGGGCGCTGCCCCCATCGGCTTCCTGCAGGTGGATCTCCGTCTGGGAGGCCCATGCCAGCCACAGTCCCCGCAGCCGGACTCTAACAGGCTCTGCAGCTGGGCACCGCGGCTGGCACCAGGGCCCCATGGCTGGTGGAGATGGGGACTCTGATCTCTCGGGTCACTCCAGGGTGGTGTGACTGCCAACCTTTCACCAGTGCTGATGGGAGTGGGGCGCTGGGGGCAGGTGGGTGTGACCGCTGAGGCCAGGAATAGGTGAGGCCAGAGGGTCCCTGGGGGCCACATTGAGGAAGGTCATTCTCAAGGTCATTGACGCACCCCTGCACTCCCGTGAGCCTGCGAGGGCCACCTTGAGCTGTTGGTGCTGGGCCCCTGGCTCTGGTCCGAGCCCTGAGTAGCATCGTAAGGATGATGGACTCCAGTGGCCGTTCCTGAGGACTTTCAGTGCAACAGAGAAGGCCGTGGATGCCTGAGACGGAATCGCCCAGGAGGGCTGAGGAGCCCCAGGTGTCCTCCACAGCAGAGTCACTGCCTCCTGCAGCGAGAGGTGGCTCGGCTGCCCACCAGCTGCCCATCAGCTGCCCATCAGGCCCAGGCCTTAGCGGAAAGGAGATGGACCTCTGGAGGCGGTTCCAGTCTCAACTCCGGCAGGGCCCTAGTCGGGAGCGGCCAGCTGCACAGTTCACTCAAGGCTTTGGAACCCCAGATTCTCCTACCCCACCCCCACTTCTGCAAACTTTAGCCCAACTGAAGGCCGGGGTCTCCACCTCACCCCAGAGGACGCACGGAACTCCAACTTGTGGGACAAAAGCGCCTCCCCTGGGTCTATCCCCATCTCGTCTCCTGGGCACCAGACCCAAAAACTAGAGCCAGCTCGTTGAGACTGAGGAACATTCTAGCAAGCTCTGAAAGGAAAGGGGCCATGTGAAAAGGCTCTTCAGGACAAGCCAGCACGTCCTTGCAAGGAGCCAGGTGATACCTGGGACTCCATCCCGCCACGGTGGGCCCAGGGAGCCGGAAGGAGACGGTGGATGAGGAAGTCCCGAACGGGGACCTCGTGACCTGGTGAGGACGACTCAAACACGCTGCTTAGGATGGTGTCCAGAGGCAGGACAAGGGCACCAGCCCCCACAGAGAGCCGTGGAAGTGCCAGGGCAGCCCTGGCAGACCGAGGAGGAAGGAAACCAGAGGCCCAGAAACTGGGCACAGTGGACCCAGGAGACCTGCTAGTGGAGAGCGTTCTGCAGGAGCCCCAGGGGACAGCCGCTTAGAGAAGTGAACAGGAACGAGCTGATGGTGTCCCTGGCAACGTCGGCACACGTCGGGGACCGTCCTCGGCAGGAGACAGGGAAGACGGAGGGCGCTGGGCTCCCTGATAGACCTGGGGATGGTGGGATCCCAGCAGAGCCAGGAGGTGGCACTTAGCCATGGGGGAAGGCAGGAGTGGCTCTCCTCAACAGAAGCCGGGGACCCTGCCTCCCAGGGAACGTCGGCAGTGGCTGATGGGGCCGGTGTCCCAAGACAAAGTGCAGTGGGCATCGAGGCTGCTGGTCAACCCCGTCAACCAGAAGAGATTAAAAATGGCGGCCACCCAATCAAAAGTCTCCAGGCCACGCGCGGTTTGTAGTTCAGGCAGGGGCCACTTTCACAGCCGGAACCTCACGACCACCATCTCCGTAGTACAAATACCTGTAGGTAGAGGAGTTCTGGAAGTTTTCAGCAGCGTAAGGGAGATGAATTGATTCAAGTGCTCACAGCAGCCTCAGGTCCCCCAGAGAGAGAGGGAGCCCTTCACAGGGGCCAACAGGGAGGGCCAGGGAGGTGGCCCTGGCTCCAGAAATAAGGTCCCAACTCTAGAAAGGTGAAGGAGAAGCGTGACCGGGGGTCAGAGGCAGGAAGCCCCGCAGTAGCAAGCCAAAACCTGTCACCTGGCTCCCAACTTCCTGTCCCAACTTCCCTGTAGTAGCAGGCCAAAACCTGTCACCTCACTCCCAACTTCCTGTGTTTTGGGCAGCCCCAAAACATGAGGACTGCAACCCCCAAGAGACCAGGAAACAAGACAGAAATCCCGAGCCTGCTGTCACTCCCGAGGGTCAAGATGCAACCCACCTGCCCTCCCCCCACCTGCTCTTTGAGGATGGCACTGCAGGTGGGCACAGGCCGGCTTGACGGACAGCCAGGACAGAGAACAGGGTGGGGAGGAGGACGCTCCCCACCAAAGCCCCCCGCACCCAGCACTGTGTGAAGGTTCTAGAACCCGGTACTGACGTGCAAACTCTTCTTCCTGCTGCAGCACCTCTGTCCTTTACAGATGGAGAAAAATCTGCTTCAATTGGAGTCCCCAGTACAGGACCGGCCCAGCCAGGGACCAGGCTCAGTCAGGTATAGGAGGAGGAGTCCCCTTTACAGACTCGGCCTCCCTGGGTGCCAAAAGGCGTCCCTTCTCAACATAAAGCTCCCAAATTCAAGGACAGCAGGTGGACGGACAGATGGATGGTGGGTGAACAGACAGATTTGATGGATGGACAGAAATAAGCCTCGCTCCCTGTGCGGATGGGAGAGCCTGCAGCAGGAGGGACCCCAACAGAGAGAATAGGGCACCCCCAAAATAGCTGTCATACCAGGATCAGCGGCACCCCAGAGGCAAATGGGCCCGGGATGACCCCGCCGAGCTGGGCTGGGCAGGGGTACTCCTGGCTCCTCCCAGAGGGAGCCAGCCAGCCCCTCCGGCCCCCACCCACCTAAAGCTCTTCTGTGGACCCTGCAGTTGGCGCGGGGCCAGGCACACAGCAGGTGCTCAGCGGCCGCGGCCGCACGTCCTTGTTGGTCCTGTTAAAGGCACGTTCTCATCCAGCATCACCCGAGGCCCTCATAAGAGCCACACGAGGGGCAAAAGCCATTGTCCCCACTCCAAATGGGGGCTCGCATCTCTGCTCAGGCCCCCAGAGCTTGGGCCCCTCCTCAGCTGGTCCTGGGGCTCAACCTTCTGGGGAAAGAAGTTTGATATGAGAAAGAACTTTCATCATCTTTGACCCAGAGCACCAACTGCCTACAGAGAGCAGATCGAGGAGTGAATCGAGAAAGAAGCCACACGGTCACCCCCCGGGTGTCCCTCCATCTAGAAATGGGCAGATTCAGAGATGCCTTGCTCTATCTCATCCCTCTATTACTATGGCCTCAAAGATGAAAAGCTGGCCACCCTGGTGGACCTCTGTCCACCAGTCAGTGGATGAGTGGGGACTTTGGACAAGTGGTGAGGAGGCGGGGGACACACAGGGCCACATCTCCACAGGCCTCCTGCACCCCAGGGAGGTCGGGGCTGGCGAGTCCTGGACAGGAGGAGCACTACCCTGAGCTTCTCCAAGCCTGTGGCCCAGGGACTCTGGAATTCAGGGTCACACGCTTGCTCACAGCTCATCGGTACCTGCTGAGCACCAAGAATGCGCTGGACCAGGCTGGGCATGGAGCACTCGGGGGAACAAGGCAACGTGATCCTGCCCCCAGGGGTCCTGCCGTAATGTGGGGTTCCTCAGCCTCAGCAAGTGGCCGTGGCCAGGCCATTCTCTGTTCCGGGGGCTGTCCTGTGCCCTCTGCGGTGTCCAGCAACATCCCTGACCTAGCCTCTGCCTACAGACGGCCAGTAGCACCCCGACGGACAACCAAAATCTGTCCCCCCAATTGCCAAAGGTCCCCTGTGCACTTCCCACCTCCCCGGCTGGAGCAGCACCCTTCTGAGGGACGGTCAGTATGGCGGAAGGAGGGTCGGCCTTGGAGCTGGATGGGCTGGGCTCTCCCCACCACCTGGACCCAAAGATCAGAAGCTCAGACTGCAGCAGACGCTGTCAAGAGACACCCAAAGCCCCCCTCCACACTGAATTCCAATGGAACCCCAGTTCTGCCCTAGGATTCTTACCTCAGGGAAGTTGGGCTCGGTCCTTTAGGGGGTGGGCAGTGATCCGAGTCCAGCCAGTGGGGTATCAGGAGCCTCTGAGAGGGACGCCCTCTGGGAAGCTCCCCTCTGATGGGAGAGAGGTGGACGAAGAGCTTGGTGGTTTTAAAATGTATCTTGGAGCTCTCTGGAAGCCTCGCTGCAGGGGACAGAGCCCAGTGCCCCTCCTAAGGGCCCACTTTCCTGACGGGCTCCTAAGGAGCGCAGCCTGGAGCCCACAGACGCGGAGGCCGGCTCCTTCCGTGCTCTCTTGGACACTCAATCTGGGGGACACAGCTGCCATGAGGACACTCGGGCAGCCCTTGAAGAGGCCACGTGCAGAGCAGAGGAAGCTGTCCAGCCAGCAGAGACACTCAATGGCCAGCCACCTGCGTGACACCTGCCCCCCGGGGTCAAGCCTTCAGACTGACTGCAGCCCCAGCCGACATCCGGAGAGACCATCACACACAGCATCGCTGGCCGACCCTGTCCTTGTACCTCGTCAGAGGACAAGAGGTGAGGGCCACAGTGACCACCAGGGGCCAGGAGAGGGAGGCCGAGTGTCTCAGCAATGCTGACCCCAGGCAAAGAAGTGACCCGAAAGCCCCCACTGCAGACACCCTGTTGAAGGAGGACAACGCCTCCTGTCCGCTCACGCCATGTCCTCCGGGCCTTCCGTCCAGCAGGTTACTCACAGAGACGCCATCGTCCATGGGACTTCCCCGGGCCCCTTCCGTGACTTCCCAACCCTCCCCCTCCCCCACCGGGTGCCCCACCACCTGACCTGGAGGGACTGGGTGTGAAGGGAAGAGGACACCAAATGGGGACACTCCAGAGCTGTCACCTGCCACCCTCTATTCTGAGACAGGTGATGCTCCCAACAGGCTCCTGCGCTTGGTCTCAGGCTGCCATAAAAAAATGTCACCAACTGGGAAGCTCAAGAAACAGGCAGCTCTCGAGCTGGGAGTCCAAGTCCAGGAGCCGCGTGCGTGGGCTCGTGGAGGGCTCTGTCCCAGGGGCGCAGACAGCCGCCTTCTTGCCCTGCCCTCCCATGGCCAGGGGGAGACGAATCTCAGGTCTCTCTCTCTCTCTCTCTCTCTCTCGAATCTCAGGTCTCTCTCTCTCTCGAATCTCAGGTCTCTCTCTCTCTCTCTCTCTCTCTCGAATTTCAGGTCTCTCTCTCTCTCTCTCTCTCTCTCTCGAATCTCAGGTCTCTCTCTCTCTCTCTCTCGAATCTCAGGTCTCTCTCTCTCTCTCTCTCTCTCTCATCTCAGGTCTCTCTCTCTCTCTCTCTCTCTCTCTCATCTCAGGTCTCTCTCTCTCTCTCTCTCTCATCTCAGGTCTCTCTGTCTCTCTCTCTCTCTCTCGAATCTCAGGTCTCTCTCTCTCTCTCTCTCTCTCTCTCCTTTTATTTATTTATTTATTTTTTGGGGTACCGGGGACTGAACTCAGGGGCACTGACCAGTGAGCCCCAGCCCCGGCCCTTCCTGTATTTCATTTAGAGACGGGGTCCCACTAAGCTGCTGAGGCCGGCTTTGAACTCCTGCCTCAGCCTCCGGAGCTGCTGTGATCACAGGTGTGCGCCCCCGCGCCCAGATTCCATCACTGAGGGCCCCTCGTGACCTCAGCCAAACCTAACCACCTCTCAAAGCCCCCCTCCTCATGCCGTCACCTCAGGGCGTGGGGCTTCAAGGTGCAGGTGGGAGGGGACGCGCCCCACCACAGAAGCTCCAGGCCTGAGCTCTGGGAGCCGGAGGGAGGAACGCAACACGAAATTCAGAGGTGGCTCCCACGTAACCAGGTGGAGAGCGACAGAAATAACACAAAAGCTCCCAACACTTAAAAGAATCCGTGGGCAGGGAGCCAGGGCAGGGGCAGAGCCGCGGCCTCCAAACCTGCTCCGTTGGCGCCTTCACGCGGGGTCTCTCGAGATCACCAATCGTGGGCCCGGGGACTCGGCAGCCTGGGCCCCAGCCTGGGCTTGATGGCCTCTCCTGTGGACCCTGAGCCAGCGACCCGCTGTGCCTCGGTGTCTTCACCTGTCACATGGATGTACACATTCAGGGAAGCGAGGTCTGTCGGGGCTCAGGACGGTCACCAGCCACCCCATCTGCAAAACCGCAGCAGGGGGAGTTTTGTCTCAGAGAGTCACCAAGAACATGCCGGAAACTTGAAACAGCACATCGGCCACCACCTAGAGTCACCTTGTCGTGCGCTGATGCCACCTGGGAATTTGGGCTGGAATTTGGGTGAGGGAACACATTGCGCCCAGGGTTCTCAGGACAAGGAAGACCATCTTCAGTGAAAGATGGAGTCTATGTGAGGAATAAAGCCAAGGCGAGACTCTAACATGTGGCCTCGGGCCAGCGGGCTCTGGGGCTCCGTGGGGAGCACAGGGGACCCAGCAGGTCTGCCTCTCTTCTTGTCAATCAAACCCAAGGATCCTGCGGAATGGGGGCTCTGTGTGTGTCCAGGGAAGCCGAGCTCCCTGATTCAGGGGTGCTCTTCATCAGCCGTGACAAGGGTGACAAGACTTGGGGTCTCAGCTCTGACCCCACCTGCTTCCCTGTGGCCTAGGAATCAAGATCAGCTCTCACACCTTTAAGTGGATAGAAAAAAGCCAAGAGCATAATGCGGTCTCATCACACGGAAAAATCATATAAAATGCAAATCAGTCTCCGAACAAGTTCCCTCGTGTACCCGCCAGAGGCTCTCAGCTTGGTGTCCATCTGAGGCACGGGGGGCTGACTGACATGGACGGTGGCCTGGGTGGGCGGACACGGGAACCGCTGCTCTAAGCCCATCGGTGACTCCGTCTCCCTTGGGGGTGATGGGCTTAGACAGGGGACCTGTGATCGGGGTCCAACCAATGAGATCCAGGGAAAGTCGGCCGGGGCTTCTGAGAAGGTGGTCCTGGGGAGGGACAGGGGGGCCCGGCTCTTTCCCTTTTCTGTGGCCATCCTGAGATACCTTGAGACACACACAGAGCCGCCTGCTGGGTGGGAGGGCAGCCTGATCCCCTGCCCCATGCTGAGCCATCGGATGAACTGACCACAGGGCCCCCTTCAGGGTCCACCATTATTGCCAGAGCCACTTCCTGCCTGGCACCCCTCCGAACCCCCTCTGCACCCCTGGCCCCTGGGGACACCACCCTCCCTGGGCCAGAGGCCAGGGCAGGCATGTGCTCCACACTCGCAGTGGCGCGGATCTTGGAGCCACTTGGCACCAGGTGGGAGGCCTGATTTTGCCCTCGGTGGCCGCGTGGCCAGAGCCCCATCCACCCGGGGAGGCGCTCAGTTGGGCTCCTCTCCTCTCTGGTCCTCTGTGGGCCTCTAGAGCTAGCACTGGCCCGTCATTCACCGAGTCCAGGCACTGTGCTACATTGTCACCCCAGGACGTCACATGCACCCTGTGAGCTGGGCTCCAGGTGTCCCCCGTGTCAGAGATGGAGAGCCGGAGGTGCGCCCAGGTCACGCAACCCACGGTGTGGGCGGGATTCCTGCGCAGGGGCATGGGCTGGAGACGGGCGCGTCCCAGCTCCACGTGGTGAAGTGACAGACGGGAACCTCCCCACTCGGGGGCTGCGAGCTCCCAAGACGGTCTGTCACCCCGGCTCAGGCCTCCCTCACTGCCCACGACACGGCTGGAGAAGCAGGCAGGACACCGCTTTCCAAAGCGACCAGGATGTGTTTAAGGACAACCCCAGATGTGGACGATGGACATCGGGAGAGCTGGGCACCAGCTGGACAGCGAGGGGCCGGCTTCCCCGGCCTGGATTCCTGGGCAGCAGCCCGGCCTCACCTGCCAGTCTCCACGCCTGGCTGAGCCTCCCGAGCTGAGCCTCCCCCACCGCCCTCTGGCTTCCAGGTGTGGCTGAGCGCCCCCTCCCCACCCCGGCTGGAGGCCCGCGAGCCCCTCTGGAGGGCAGGCGAGGCACGGAAACGGGCAGCCGTTCCAGAGCCGTCACAACGCCGGGCTGAAACCGAACATGACAGATTTACCATTGGGCAGGCTGTTCCATTTATTATTTAACACTCGCAATAAATATTTGCATGACCCAGCGCTGCAGAGAGCGCTCTGTGATAACTCACCGCGTTCCCTGCCAAACGCCTCGGCAGCCGGACTCCCGAGTGCGCCAGGGAATATTTTATGTGATTCTAAGGGCCCAGGTGACGGCCCCTCTCTCCAAAATGCTGCACGGAGGGGAAAATGAGACTGTCACTCCCAGAAGCAACTGCAGGGGAAGAGGAGGAGGAAGGGGGTGAAGGGGGTGTTGGCTTAGTACCTACTGTGTACCAAGGGCCTCCCACATGGAGTTCTTGACCATAAGGGCTGCCAGGCTTGGGCATAAGAACACAGGACACTCAGATTTTAAATCCAGATAAACAGACAGTGATTTTTAAGTACAAGTATGCCCCACTCGGCACCAGAAAATGACACGATGTTTATCCACCAATCGAGCTTCTCTGGGCACCCCATATTCATCAGGTACCCCTGAGGCTTGGCTACACCACACACTGGGTAACACAGGGGTAGGGTGGGCAGCCTCGGAAGGTGATACTTGAATCGTGGTGGCACATACGTGCGATCCCAGCCGCTCGGGAGGCCGAGGTAGGAGGATGGCAAGTTCAAGGCCAGCCTCAGCAACTTGGCGAGGCTGTAAGCAGCCTGGTGAGATCCTGTCTCAGAATAAAAAATATAAAGGGCTGGGGATGTGGCTCAGGGGGTTCAATCCCCGGTACCTCCAAAAATAAATAAATAAAAGAATCCAGTTAGAACCAGTCAGCACGGGCCGAGGTGACCTAGAGTTGCATGACAGTGGGGACAAGATGAGAAGGAGCCACCCAGGACAATCATGGGGAAACAGAGTCCCAGGCATCCTGCAAACGCCCAGGGCCGGAAACCACGGGCACTTGAGGACTTAGAAAGAACACGTGTTTGCAGCTGAGTGACAAAGGGAGGTGACACAGAAGACTGCAGGCCCACAGTCACGATACAGAACTGAGATGGCCTCAGGCGGAGGAGTGCCCCGGAAACAGCCAGGCCACAGCCTGACCCCCGCTGCGCAGGGACTTCTGGATCCAGGCAGGACGCAGCCCACCTGACGGTGGCCAGAAGGGAAAGAAAGCACAAACTGCCCCCAGGGAGCCGGCCGGCCTCGCGGGAAGGCCCCACGCACCCAGAGACTGCCACCCCCAAGGGAGACCCACGCTTCCCCAGCCGTCCCCAGCCAGGCAGCCGGGAGGGCGACGCCGCTGGTGGCAAAGCCATCAATTTCCACTTTGCTTTCTCCAGCCTGGCTCATCCCCCCGCCCAGCAAGGGACAGGTCCCCTCCTGTCCCCCAGCCTCCCCTCCAGAGAGGCCAAGGGAGGCTCTGCCCCTGAGGCCTGACCCTCTGCCCTTCTCTGCAGGACTCCTGCTTCAGACAAGTCACAGGGGACCAAGGAGCCTCCTCTGGAGGGGCGCACGGTGGCCGGCGGGAGGGAGCCAGCTTTGGCGTCAGAAAACCTGAGCCTGGCTCCCAGCTCCGGCACCGCTTGGGCCGCCCTGAGCACGGGCCGAGCCTGGGCTCCTCCTCGTCCGAGGAACGGGAACCGCACAGCCGTCCCCTGGGCAGCTCCTGCAACATGGCCAGGCTGGACTCGGGGGTCCCTGGAACCCGGTGGGGCATGTCCTGGGCTGTGTCGTGTGGACGGCACCATGAATCAGAGGGAAAGACGAACAGGAAGGACAAGTGTGTCCCCTGTCCCCTGGAGCCAGCACACATCCCTCCCCCGCCCGTGGCCTCTAGACCCTCCGACCTTGGGACCCCAGGACTTCCACCAGCCGCTGCCCTGGTTCTCTGGCCTCTGAGCCTGGACTCAGCACCCTGCTGGCCTCCCAGGGCCTCCGAATGCCCCCAGCCTCCTGGGATTTCTGGGCCTCAAGAACCGTGTGAGTCGGTTCCCTAACAGACGCCCCCTACATAGCGGGTCTGGTGCCATCTCTCTCTGAAGGACCCTGGCTAATGAAGGCATCGACACCAGGCCTGGCACCCAGTCCCCATCTAATAAATAGTATCTAATAAATGAGTGTCACACCAGCGATGACACTCCCCCCACCAGGGTGGACCGTCCACTCGTTCAGTGAGTTTTTATTGAGCACCTGCTATGCGCTGGGCACCTGGCGACTCACAGGAGCCCCAGGTGGGATTTACAGGGTGACAGAAGAAGTGGGCTCGTGGTCTAATGAAAACACATTCATTTTAAAAATCAAGGGTAAAAGATAGGACAAGCGTCCACGTTGGGAAAGAAGCAAGGTTTGTCTGAAAGGATGGTGTCCCAAGGCCAAGGCACCCGGAAGGACTCCAGGACACTGCAGCTGGGACCTGGGGGTGTGCAGGAGCCAAAACCAGGAGGGGCCAGGCCTCCCGGGGGACAAAGGAAGCATGAAGGGGGGCCACGGTCGGGGGCGCCCGCTGGGGTCGGTCAGGTGACCACTTGTAAGTCATCCTGAAATCAAGGGAAGCAGCTCCGGCTCTGGGGGTAGAGAACAGGAGCGACAGCCTGCCAGCCCCGTCCCCAGCTGAGCAGCCGCACCCCACGGAGATGGCCGGGCTCCCTGCTCTGTGCATCCAGGGGACTCTGGGGGCGGGGGGCGCACATTCAAAGTCGGTTCAAAGTCAGACAAGCTCAGCAGGAGCAGCCCCGTCCACAAAACGTACAGAGCAGAGTCCCGGGGCCTGGCATCCGTCTGCCCACCCCACCCCGCACCAGGCCGGACCCTCACGGTCACCTCGGGCTGCCAGCCAGCAGCCCGGAAGCCTTCGAGGCCAGAAAAGCAAATCCTACAGTTGGCGCAAAGCTGAGACGCCTCCCAGTAACTGACAAGGACAGAGCCACCGTCTAGACAGTGACAAGACACCCAGCAGAGAGCGCAGGGTGACCGGGGCCTGTCTCGAATTCCTGAACCCCACTGTGGTTTATTAATTCATTCGCTACTCACTTGGAACTTGCCAGAGATGCCAAGAAAGACGTGACAAATTTTGAAAGTGAAAATTGGGACTAGAGAAAAATAATTTTAAAATAGGAGGGAAAGACAGAGGGAAAGAGCAGAATCAAGATACGGGAGCCGGAAAGTCAGTTACCTGAATTGGAGGATGGTGGCTCTCTGAGCTCCCTGGTGGCCAACTCAAAAAGGGCAGTGGAACATGTGCTCTTGGTCCCCAGGAGAAAAAGCCTTGACCTCAGAACCAGACTGCCCCGCCACGTGCCCCCAGGACTGGTGATCTGATCTACTCGGACTCAGTTTTCTTGTGTCCACAAAGGGGTGAGAGGTCACTGGATCACTGTGACTTCCACATTCAGTGAAAAGCCCAAATAAAAACCCAAAGAATGGCTGATCTTTCCGCATCAGCTCCGGAATCGGAATCCCAGAGGGGCGTGAGAACCAGCCAATAAGGAAGTGAGAGGAGTGGTCTGTGGCTCACAATAGGGCGTGGTGGGGACGGTGGCAGATGGGTGCCTCCACGCTGGCCTAGGGTGGACAGGCGCTGCCCACCTTCTGCTTCTTAAGAGATCAAAATCAGGGATCTTTGTGTAAACTCTTCCAACTTTGAGACTTTGCTTTTAATCCCAATTTGCTCAAAGCCACGTGGAGGTCAAACATGGTCCCCTCTGAAGGCTGATTCCAGGAAAAATTAGCAAATCCCTCCGGAGTCTCCCACGGCTGCTCCTCTGTATCGGCCGGTCCCACCCACCACAGGCTGAGATCCTTTTTAGCTGTGTCCACACTGAACATCTCCCCACGTCACGGTCCTCGAGACAGCACAGTTCCACTGTCTGCGGGGTGCCTCCGTCGTCAGAGGTGGCGTAAGGAGGAGGTGCGAAGGTTCCGTGCAAACGTCACACCTGTACGCAGGGGCCTCGGGCATCTGTGCGCCCATGTGTCCTGGGAGGGTCCCCGGAACAATCCCCTGTGGACACACGGATTCTTCTGTCCCCGGGGGAAGTGGCCATTCCTGGACCCCAGCTAAGGACCTCAGGAAAGTCTCTCAGCAAAGGTCTGCCAGGCTCCGGCTGGACAGGCGCAGCCCTGCACTGTGTCAGGTCACGGGGCAGCTGGGGACCTTCTCCAGGGGGTCGAGGTGTGCAGAAACCCTCCCTTTCCACCCACTTCTAGGCATGTGCCCGGATTTATCCCAACCAGGAACTAGCAGGTCCGCATTCCTGTCCAAGTCCTTCTCCTGTGTCCAGCCCCTGGATGAGGTCCTCATGGCGCCTGAACGTTTCCAGTTCAGCCAAATGCTCATCAGATACTGGTTCTGTGCTAAGAACTGGGAGCAATAAGATCAATGTCACAGGGCCACAACCTTCACAGGCAGCTGAGTAGTAAAATGGAGAATGAGTTAACCTGATTCATCTGGGTGCAAGTTGGAGTTCCTCCATCCACAACTGTGTGATCCTGGGAGAGTCACCTACCCTCTCTGTGCCTGTTCCTTCATCTATTTAAAAAAAAAATGGAAATATAACGCCACTTAACTTGCAGTTTGTTGGGCACAGGACTGACCCCTAGTGCTGCAAAGGTCATGCAGTGCACAGTTCTCAGGAGCGCTGTGAAACTACATTATGCTGCCGATGGCTTGCCCTGGAATTGCACAGTACTGAACACAGGCAGCTGTATATGGCATCCCTGGTTGGAAGGAGCGAATACCACGTATGAAGAAACAAGCAGGTTAGCTGCTGCTGGCACGGGAGCCAACTGGAAAACAGAACCCGTTGGTTTCCTTAGCGTCTCTTTTTCTCCATCTTTTCAGCAACTGAAGCAAAGCACTCCTGACAATCAGGGTCCCTCGGATTCAAGCCGTTCTCATCTATCAAACCTGAGCCGCCTGCGTTTCTCCCTCCAAGGAAACGCAGGCCACTCAGTCCCGGAGCCTTGATTAATGTCTCTGCCGCTGCAGCTGCCACTCAGCTCTGCGGCTCCTCCCCTCCTGGGCCCAGCCTCGCCCCTGGATTGAGGTTGGGACCTCAGCTGGAGGATTCCTGCTCCTCCTGGCCCAGGGTCCTTCTCCAGGGCCACGTGTGCTCACTGCAGCATCAGCCCCGCGATTTCCTTTTCCTTTTAAGCGTCTAACTAATTGTCTTAGACGTTTAAACACAGCCGGCGCCCACTCTGGCTTGATTATTTGGCAGTTGGCATTGGCTGGGTCTCTTTCTGTTGCATAGTGACAGAAAACTGACGGGAATCAGTTACACACACACACACACACACACACAGTGCATCCATTGGTTCACATATCTCAAGAGTTCAGGAGTAGATCAGGCTTCAAGCACGGCTGGATTCAGGCGCTCAGACAATCCTCGGGGGTCTAGTTCCCCATGTCTGCCTTCAGCTGATCTCCCTGGTAGAGCCAGATGGTGGCTTTGGGGAAGCCATGTTCACCAGAGAGCTGAGGAGAAGCCTCCAGCCAGAATAAAAATCTAAAGAGAGCACAGCTGGACGCCCCGTGCCCACTACCAGGACGTCTGCCCGTGTCCCCCCACCAAACACCAATCTTGCTGTATTTGTCTGACTCAGCCTGAGGGGAAGCTCTGGGTGGTGCTGTTTGGGGTGCTCAGGGTCAGACCAGGACCCTCACCTGCTCAGGGAACACCCTACCACTAGCCCCGCGCCCAGCGCTGAGGCGGTTCCCTGTCTCTGATCCCTGGTCTGAAGAGAGCCCCAGCCCCAGATCTGCGCCCTCCTGCAGAAGTGGAAGCTCTTCCCCTTCCTGCCGTGAGCCTCCACTTCCTGCCGAGCCTCCACTTCCTGCCGAGCCTCCCCTTCCTGCCGGCCTCCCCTTCCTGTCCATAGGGAAGCTGTCATGGGGCCGCAGAGCACACTGGAAATGCAGCCATAGGGGAGGCTGGGGCAGGAGCACCAGGCCAGCCTGGGCAGCCTAGCGGGATCCAGTCTCAAAATAAAAAAAAAACACGAAAAGAGCTGGGGAGGTGGGTCAGGGGCAGAGCACAGAAAGAAAACAAAAGAAGAAAGGAGGCTGCGCTTGTAGCTCAGGGAGAGCGCTTGCCTACCATGTGTTCGGACCTCAGTGGGTCCAAACCTCCACACACATAAGAATGAAGAAATAAAATAAAGGTCTGTGTCCAGCTACAACTAAAAAATTAAAATAAAAAAAGGAAGTTGTAGCTCTCAGTCATTGGTGGAGTGGATTTGACAGACAGTCCCTCCACCCAATGAATGATGGAGTGGGGTCCACCATCAGCCCCTCCCACTGTTGGAGGGCTCTCAAGAGTCTCTGCTTTCCATTGCGAGGGGCGTGCCCCTGTCATTCAATGAGTACTAAAGAATCTGTGTTTGCCAGCACGGTGGTGCACGCCCGCAATCTCAGAGCTTGGGAGGCTGAGGCAGCAGGATCTCAAATCCAAGGCCAGCCTAGCAGCTCAGCAAGACCCTAAACAACTTAGTGAGACCCTATCCCTAAATAAAAAATAGAAAGGTCTGGAGACGTGGGTCTGGGGTCAAGCACCCCCTGGGCTCAATCCCTGGTGCACCCCAAGAGACAGTCTGTATTTTTTTTTTTATTATTATTATTATTATTATTATTATTATTATTATTATTATTATTATAAGACAGGATAACCTATTGTTGGAAAGTTTTATAAAGGACTTTACAGTTCTCAAGTGCTATTCCAAGGACCTTGCATGTATTGCACTTAAACTGCCCCATGAGGTGGACTTTTTGTGTGTGTGATGCTTGGGATTGAGCCCAGGGGTGTTTTTTTGTTTGTTTTGTTTTGTTTTTGAGCAGGGTCTCTGCTAGGTCCTCCTCGGGTCTGTGGAGGTAGAGGCTGGGTCCTCCTTTGGCAGAAAGGCTCTGCAGAGGCGCGCAGAGGGTTCATCCTCCAGTTATTGAGCACCTACTGTGTGCCAGGCATTGGCCCTGGAACTGGGAAAAACAGAATGTACCAGTCAGGAGCCCATGGGCTGCCCGTGGGGAGGGGCTCAGGTTCATTCTGTCAACTCACAGGTGCCCCCCAGGGCTGAGGGCTGGGCCTGCAGAGGTCAGCAAAAGACCAGGCCACTGGGACCTGAGAGGCAGATTCTCCCACCGCCCCAAACCTGGGAAACAAAGCTGAATTGGGAGTTGGCAATAAAAACAACACCTGATTGGTCAGATCTAAGATATTCAAGTCAGAGGAAGGTCCAATAAAAATCTAAGACAGCAGGTGTGCGGTCAGCCAGGGGCTGGACCCCCGGGGAGCGCATCAGTAAGAAGGTGTGGTTTGGAGCCACCCCGCCCCAGGGGCCGGTGCTGGTGCACAGAACGTCCCCACCCAGGGGACAGGACCTTCTGTGAGGCTCAGAGACAACGTGCTGTGCCCAGGGCTATACTCCCAGCAGGTGGTGGGCTCAGAGGTCTGACCCCAGACACTTGTCACTGCTAATGCACATGTTTAACATGGGGGACCACCTAAAGAGAGAGGGGAGAGGTGGCAGTTGAGGAGTCTCCCTCCTAAGAGGTTCCGGCAAGGCTCTGCCCCAGCAAGGATTCTCGAGGGACGTGGGAGCATCCAGTGGCACTGGGCAGCTGGGAGCCCTCCCTGGGTGAGTCAGGGGGAGGCAGCAGCGTGGTGGCAGCAGGACACCTGACCTGGATTTACGGAGGTCCCGTCCTGACCTTGCCACTCCTCCGCAGCTGGACTTGGACTCAGTACTTGGTCCCCACAGAGACCGAGCAGAGCGCACGCACCTGACACGCAGGATCCCCACAGAGCAGCCCCCAGAAGAAAGCCTTCAGTGCACCCCGGGACTCCCTGTGGAGAGGGGTGTTCCCGGCCCAGCTGCCCTCTCGATCCACCCCCAGGGGCCAGCTGCACCTCCTCTCCGCCACTCCAGCCAAGCCCCCACCAGATCCCCTCTGGATTGCTCAGGACCCCGCAGCCGGTCTCCCTGTCTGGGCTCCCACTGTCCCACAGTAGAGGCCCACGTGGCCCTCAGGCCAATCAGCCAGCACCTGGAGTTGCAATAAAGTTTTATTGGCACACAGTGCGTCCACTTGTGTCCATATGGCCTGTGGCTGCTTTGCCACCACAAGGGCAGAGCTGAGGCACTGCAGTGGCCCGA
This sequence comes from Marmota flaviventris, assembly GCF_047511675.1. Lineage (NCBI taxonomy): Eukaryota > Metazoa > Chordata > Mammalia > Rodentia > Sciuridae > Marmota > Marmota flaviventris. The sequence continues at coordinate 11,743,137 of NC_092516.1, read as the reverse complement.
GGTGTCCACCCTCCAGCCTGTGCAGGAAATGCTCCCCCCATGGCCCCATCTGGGGGCCTCCCGGGGCTATGGGAGGTGGCTAGCAAAGTCCCAAGGGCCTAGCTCCCGGTTTTGTCACTGGCCTGGTCTCTGTGCTCCTGCCAGTCTGCTGTTTGCAGCTGCTGGAAGTCCCCCCTGCCCCCCAGCAATGAGCCCCCATCCCACCATCCCCCCCACCATCCCCCATCCCCCCATGATCCCCCCTCACCATCCCCCCACCATCCCCCCTCACCATCCCCCATCCCCCCTCACCATCCCCCTCCCACCATCCCCCCACCATCCCCCCTCACCATCCCCCTCCCACCATCCCCCCACCATCCCCCCCACCATCCCCCCTACCATCCCCCCACCATCCCCTCCCACCATCCCCCCTCACCATCCCCCCACCATCCCCCCTCACCATCCCCCTCCCACCATCCCCCCTCACCATCCCCCCACCATCCCCCCTCACCATCCCCCCACCATCCCCCCACCATCCCCCCCACCATCCCCCCTACCATCCCCCTACCATCCCCCCACCATCCCCTCCCACGATCCTTCCTCAGGCCTCTGCAGTGCTGCTCCTGGGTCTGGGAGCTCCGTGGAGGCTGGCTCCCTGTCACAGAGGGTCCCAGGCTAGAAGGGCGTTCCCAGCTCCTTCCTGACCTAGAATAGCCTGGTCACGAGGCGTCCCCAGCTCTATTTGCCTGTCTGTCTTCCCACTAGAAAATAAGGTCCCACGAGAGCGAGGACTTGGTCTTCATCCAATGCCCAGAATCCAAACCACTGCCCCGCGCGGAACAGCCAGCCACTCCCCAAACTGTTGTTGGGTGAGTCCATTTTTTTCCGCCTTCCTCCCCACACAGCAAAAAGCAGAAGCAGGACTTCAGCAGCTGGGACCTGGGACCCGAGCAGCTTTTCTTTTTTGTTGGGGGGGCGGGAACTGAGGATTAAACCAGGGCTCTTTACCACTGAGTTACAGTCCCTAGTCCTTTTTAAAAATTTTTAATCTGAGACGGGATCTCACTAAGTTGCCGAGGCTGGCCTCAACCTTGTAAATCTCCTGCCTCAGCCTCCTGAGTCTCTGGGATCACAAGCACGCACCACCCCTCCCAACTAGGAACCATTTTTTTTCCAACTCAATTATTTTTAAAAAATTACCTCGCCCAGTGCTGGTAACATCAAGAGTGTGGGTGTCAATGGCTGAAAACCCTTTGGAAAACAATAAAGTAAAAAGCATCTAAAAACCGACAAAATGTGCTGTCATTAGACTTGGCGTCCCAGCTCCTGAGAATTTAAAGAAACAAGTCGGTGGTAGCAAAGGTAGTTTGGCATATAGGTGTTTACTGTCTTATTACCTGAAACAGGAAAAATAAAAAAGAACCTGGAGCAAGTTAAAAGTCCACGGGCATCCACAGTCTCTAACCACGATCATTACGAAAACTCAGTCGAGACACAGAAAAAGGATTATGATAAATGAAAGGTGTCAAATAAAACTAGAATATATACTAGGGCTCCAAGTAGGAAGCGTCTTACTAACGAGGGCAGGAGTCAGAACCAATGAACATCCTGTGTGCAGGGGAATCGGCCGGCAGCCATCAGATTCAGTCCCCAAGACAGCAGGACCAGATTTCCCAGCAGCCCTTGCACCGGGGCAGCGCCAAGGATGGGTTCAAGTCTCCCGGACGAGAGTGGAAGCATCATGATGTGCCACTGGGCTGTTCTGGCCCATGAAATCCCACCACACGTGCTGCACCAAGGTCTGAGGGGACTTTAGAAGCCACATGGAAGACCAGAGACCCTGTGAGCTTCAACACCAAAATGACCGCAGAGCACAGACCTGCCCCTCCCCTGGGGCTCCCCTGGGACCACCCTGAACTGTAGCATGAGAAAGAAATAAACCCCTGATCTATGCTCGTGTGTGGGTGTGCCACTAAATTTGGGACTACTTGTTACAGCAGCATAGCCATCCCTGACTAATACACATAGATGATGAGGGCAGTTGGGAGGACATGTGACGCAGGGGTTGAGACCATAGACTTGAGAGTCGGAAAGACTTGAGTTCAAGTTCCAGCAATGGCATTTACTATTCCCAGGAAGGTGTTTAACTACTCTGACCCTCTGTATCCTCATCCATTTGTTTTGAGAATCAAATGAGAAGATTCTACAAAGTCCTTAGCACGGTACCTCGGATGACAAGGGGCTCAGCCAATGATCCAAGTCCCCCTGAAGCCCAGCTGCTTCCGGGCTCGGTCCTGCGTCCTGAGACATTTCCCTAAGCTTGTCTGAGCTGGGTTTCTAGTCCTTGCAAGCAAGAGTGCCAATGGGGACACTGCCCCCGGGGAGACGTCCTTCCCCGATCCTCACCCAGGCAGAAGCTGTCCAGCCTGGGCAGGCCTGGAGGGGCAGTAAGTGACTCAGCGTCCTCCTCGTCGTAATGACAGAACAGGGTCCAGGAGCCAGGTTGTCCCCAGCCAGTCTTTTCCAAGACCCAACCCCGACTTGGCACCAAGTGGGCCAAGCCAGGCTGGATGCAGAAGACACAGGCCAGGCAGGCAGTGGCCAGTGGCTGTCCCATGTCCCAGACTGAGAGCACTTCCCAGATGGCACCCTGGCAAGCCCTTAAGGCCAGCAGAGGCCAATGGTGCCCCAGAGGCAAGAGGCCCAATATGGTGGGAAAGGGCTGCAGTCCTGATGAAGATGGCATCTGGATGGTCTCATCAGCCACCTGTCCACTGTGTGAGGGGCCCAGGGAGCAGGACAGCAGGCCCAGTTCATGCAGGGCGCTGGACCAGAAACGCGCCCACAGCCTCACCCTGCGCACACACGTGACGCACAGACAGCTGCCTTCATGTCCGTCCCACGTGCGTGTTCCTCCCAAACTCAACTCCTGCTGGTCACACAGCAGACAAGGGGGTCCAGGTGGCACACAGCACACCCGCAGGGCACCTTGTCCATCACTGCTTGCACCCATCAGGGAGAGAGACACCTTTGATCAACTCCTTGAGTCACGTCCCCAGCAGGGTCCCTGCCCGTCTGCAGACCCCACAGACCGGCTCCATGCAGACGGCCCCTCAGCTCCCTCCACAGCGCTCCTAAGGCAGGTGGAGGTGACCACTTGAGTGGGTGTGGACGTTCGAGGAAGGGAAGTGGGGGCCGGAGGATGCAGACGGGAGCAGCACTGAGAGGGGAGCCCCTGAAGTCGGCCTGGGCCTGACCCCAGGAGGGTGTGAGCTGCACCACCAAACTGTCCGCTCCACGTTGCAGGCCAGCTGTGCAGGGCCACCTCGGCGGTCACCGACTACTGCTGAGACAAGCTGGCCCTCTGAGGCAGGTGCTCCCTTCCAGGTGACGTTCCAGAGAAGGGGACAGCTGTGAGCCTAGCAGCCAGCAGCTGGGATCAGAGAGCCGGCCAAGCAGACAGGACCAGGCGGGCACCATGAGATCCGCCAGGGAGACCTGCTGCCTCTCCCCAGGGGAATTTTCAAAATATGGAACACTTGGCACTGACCAGTCAGACCAGGCGCTGTGACCAACTCGAAAGACTGGCTCTAACCGGCAGGCACATCTCACCAGTGGGCAGCACCTGTCAGCCTTGTCTCTGCAAGGGCTGGGCCACCAACACCGTCCTCACGATCACCCCATAACGCTGGCATTATCCCATCTTACTGCTGGACAGCTAAAGGCTCAGGGACACCAGACAGCCCTCCCCAGGTGGCACGGCCCCATCCGTCACAGGGCCAGCACTTGCATGCAGATTAGTCTGGTGCCAAAGCTGGCACACATTTTTCAGTCGGCCCCACTGGGTCATAGAGATCCAAGAAACTCAAGGGTCCCTCAGTGTCGCTAGGTCATGATCTCATCGTGTTCAGAGGGGAATGGAAGGACAGAAGACCAGTTGTGATCCCCTGTGGTGTCAGAAGCCCCTCTTGACACTGCGCAGCACCAATGTGTGCCAAGGCCTCGGGAACCAGATGAAGGCAGAGGCCTGACCCCCGCCCGCAGGAGCCTGTGACAAGAGAGACGTAGAAATGAAGTGGAACCTTCTGGAGCAAGGACGGTGCAGGCATTCGATATTAATGATCCATTTCTGTCCCAAAGAAGCCAGCCTTGGGCTTTGCCCAGCCACACGCTCTGCTGTTAAAGGACCAGCTCGGGCCCCGAGGGCTATTCCTCTCCCCTGCTGCTAAGGGAGGCACGACTCTGCCCCTCCCCGGGGTCAGCCAACTTCTTCAGGAAAGAGCCAGACAACAAATATCCCGGGGGCCTCACGATCTCTGTTGCAAGACTCAACTCTGCCAATGTTGGCCATCCAAAGTGGCCATGGATGCACAGAAATGAATGGGTGCAGCTGTGTTTCAATAAAACTTTATTGACAAAAGCAGGCCACCAGCTGGATCTGACCTATGGCTAGGGTTTGCTGACCCCTGCTTATCCCACCTCTGGGCATTTTCAGGTGGGCCCATGAGCAGAGCCAGTGCTGAGCTGTTCCACGGCCACAGGGCATGACTCTGACTTGGACTCTTCACCTGCTAACTTTGGCCACTGGCCAGGAGAAGGTCGAGCAGCCAAGGCCAAGGTCAGATGCAGTACAGGTGCAGGCCTGAGACTGGACCAGGTGAGACGCGCCAAGTTGAGCAGGTAGTGCAGCTGGTATTTGACCATTTACTTAAAATAAACATCTAAACCTCTTATTTTAGAATAGTTTCTTAAAAATGGCAGATAACACAGAGTTCCCGCCGGCTCCGTATATTCATGTTATCATTAGCGGAAGTCCACACTCGATGCAGATTTTCTTTGTTTTTACTGAATACCCTCTTTCTGCTCCAGACCAGCCAGGATGCCACACTGAGAATTTGAGGGTGCTGGCCAGGGTGTGGACTGTCCTCACCGGGGATGTCTCAGGTGTTCTTTCTATAATTAGACCGGGGTGTGTGTCCACAGGAGGGTGCTGCAGAGGAGAGGCCCTGTTGTTTCCCCTTCCTGCCCGCCCACTTCTCTGGAGATGCCAGTCACTGCCAACACTCCCCTTGGCCATCTGCATGCGTGGGCGGTGGTCAGCTTCCCCCTGCAGAGTCGCTCCTCCCCCTTCCTTCACCTGCGCTCTCTGGACCACAGCCCACACCTCAGATGGGGGATGACCTCCCCGGCTCGGGGATGGCGTGGCACAGGTCGTGGGAATTCGTCTACACAGAGGAGGCTCCTCTCCACTACCCGATTCTTAGGTCCACAGGGAACCATCATTCCAGGCCTGACCACTGAGCCGCTCTGGGAGAGTCCCCACCAGGGCCGTGTTTTGCTCTGGGTGACCCTCCACCTTCTGGAAGGACAAGATGCTCCAGAGCTCCAGGCTCATCTCATCTGTTTCCTATGTCAGTCCCAGAACAGAGATGTCCCCGGGGAGCCGGCTCCTCTCATAGGAGCTCAGTGCCGGCCATGGTGGTGCACCCTGTAACCCTAGAGACGGGGGAGGAGGCAGGAGGATCGCATGCTCCCCCTTACTGGCCTCCTGCATCTGCCCTTGCTTCCCCAATGGCCCCAACCCCCCAGTGTTTAAAGTAACCATGTAGAAACATAAACCAGATGGCTGCCGCTCCACCTAAACTGCCAGCCGCTTCCATTGCAATTAGGATGAGTCCCAACTTCTTTCCTGGGTTTCTCGTGGAGGAGCGGGAGAGGAGGAGGGGGGAGGGGGAGAGGAGGAGGGGGGAGGGGGAGAGGAGGAGGGGGGGAGAGGAGGAGGGGGAGGGGGAGAGGAGGAAGGGGGAGGGGGAGAGGGGGAGGGGGAGAGGAGGAGGGGGGAGGGGAGGGGAGGAGGGGGGAGGGGGAGGGGAGGCGGGTGTCCCCTCAGCCTGGGCAGCTCCTCCTGCAGATCTCTGCATAACTGCCCCCTTTTCCTCTCCGCCTCCTGAGAGACCTTCCCTGACACCAGCCACAGTGCCTGCTCTCTTTTTCCCTAGCACTGGTCATTCATTATCCAAGAAGTTCTAATTTGAGATCCCTGTCCCTCCGTCCAGGAGCACGAGGCCTTGAGAGTGGACCCTGTTCACCAGACAGTGTGTGGAGGCCCAGGGAGCGTGTGCCAACTCCCGCTCAACTCTGCAGGGCTCCCGCTGGCCTGGAGCTCACAGATTCTGTACAGGCCCAGGTTTGCCCCAGCTCGCCCCTGACACGGTGGGGCCCACACAGTGGTGGAGGGGGTGGGCACGGACGGCGTGGCTGCTCCTGACGCTGCACTTACACAGACAGGGGTGTGGCCCCAGGCCATGGCTTGCTGAGCCTGGCACCAGCCCAGCCCAGGCCTTTGACGTCAACGGCTTCTGTGTGAACAGATCTCTGCCATCTAACCTCTCATCCCACAAAGCATGGTGAGCACCCAGCATCACTAGGGGAGCACCCAGCATCACCTAGGGAGCACTAAGAATCACCTAGGGGAGCTGCACCTGTGGGCAGGCAAGGCCCAGGGAGCATTTTAAGTAGGAAGCAAACTGTCCTCCATACTCCTGCCCACCAACGCCATGAAAAGGAAGCAAGAGAAGGACCCCAGGTCTGAGGGCGGGGCAGTGGTGAGCAGCCCCTTCCCCTCAGGTCCGGAGCAGGGGCTGGATAATGCAGCAGCCGTCACCCCTCTTCCCCCTGCCAGGTGCCTCTCTGCAAGACCCCAACAGGGAGCAGGGATTCAGCACAGGTTTGGGGACCATTTGTTCCAATGCGTTGGTCCAACGATACAAAATCTTCAAATCCTGACCAGCAAACTAGTGAAATATTCACTCATCCCAAAGGCTATGTGACAGCGGCCCCTGAACCCGCCCAGGTGGAGGGCACAGCTGCAGAGGTGGCTCTACACTGCTGTCACCCACCTGAGGCACATGTGCCATGAGGTACGGACACCCCACAGGGGTGTGACGAAGTTCCTGGGTGCCAGCCCCAGCGATCCTGCAGCCTGCCCCAGCCCTGCACACTCCCCGGGGCAGACACTGGGCTTCCCCTGGAGGGGCACCCTCCGCAGGGCCAGAGCTCGTCACCTCTGCGTCTACGCCCCATGTCTCCCCTGCCCTGCCCCTGAGAGAAGCGGATGAACAAACAAGCCTGGGCCTGGGCTGAAGGATGAGCCGGGCAGTCTCTAGCGAGGCCGTCTCTCAGAGAACCAGTCTAGAACCTTCCTTGGTGGAAAGACAGTAACAAGGTCAGAAGCAGTGGAGACTGCTGGTCCCTGCACCTAGAGCCAACTGAAGGGTGGCCAGCTCCCGGATCCCACCTGGGGCCAGATGAACTGCCTGGGCCCAGAGCAACTGAAGCAATGACCCCTTTGGTCAAAGCCACTCAGGGAAGCGGAAACTCTTCCATGACGGATGGTCGGGCCGCAAAGCATCTCCCATCGGGCTGCAGGACGCCCCCAGCTGAGCCACCAGGACCAAGCTTCACGGCCCAGGATCCAAGTGCACATGAAGCCAAACGCTCCTGGGGTTCCCAGCCAGGCTGTTAGGGAGGGCCCCAATTTGCTCAAGCCAGTGGAGTTGGGGGTCTGTTACTTGAAACCGAAAGAGCCACGACTTCTATGCACTAGAGACATGTCTGTTTCTTAGGAACTTTTTCCCCGCTGTCCACTCAGGCCACAGGTGTCTGCTGAGCACTGGTCACTTACTGTGGCATTGCTACCCCTGAACCCAGGAGGCATGAGTCACATGCCACGATACAGTCACATGCCACGTTTGTGGATTCTGTGGTAGAAAACTTGGGAGGAGCCTGGCTGAGCAGTGACACTCGGGGTCTTCCACGTGGTGGCCGTCAGATGGAGGCCACAGCCGTTGACATCTGGAGACCCGACTGAGCTACAGGATCTGCTCCCACGGTGTCTGACTCCCAAGGCCGAGAAGGTGTGCTGGCTTCTGGCCAGGGTCCCGGTGTCCTAGGAGAGCCGTGGCTTTCCCTGGAGAACAATTCCTCCATGGCCTGGCCTGAGAGGTCACCCGTCACCACTCACCCTGGCCACGTCTGTCTCCCGCCATTGCCACCCTGCTCAGGCCCTCCAATAGACGGTGCTGACTGTCCACCAGATCAGAGCTGTCCCAGGAAAGCAGCGGGTGACAGGCAGCGGGTGACAGGCAGAAGCCAGGCTTTCCAATGGCCTGAGAAATGCCACAGGTAGACTTGGGCACTGAGGTGATCCAGCCAGCAGTGGAAAAGGCTGCCACCGTGTGGTGGCCTGGAAGCTATGGGCACCACAGGGGGTTCCTTGTCTTCCACAGCCTCCCCTCATGCCCAGATAGAGAGCGCATCAACACTGGAGAGAGAGTGAAAAACACTCCAAGAACCGGTTCTGGTCACCTTGGTCCCAGATGCCCCAGCTCACCTCCTTGGTGGCAGAACCACCACAAAAACCCAGGTGCCCAGCCCGAGGCAGAAGCAGAGCCCATGGGTGCCCCCCCAGAGCCGGGGACGCTCTGAGCTGAGCCTCTGCACCTGCGGTGGCACCCAGGATACTATCCTGCTTTTCATCTGTGCCTCGGCCCTGGCAGACCTGGCTCCAGTGCCCACCGGCAGTGTCACCGGACCCGCGGGTGCTTCACCTCTGCTCTGAGCCCTGGGCTCTCCACAGCCCCTGCCCCTGGCGCACCTCTGCCCTGGCTGAATCCAGGGCTCCAGCACACCAGGCACAGCCCTGCCCCCTGCACTCCCCGGGCAGCACCCAGTCGGCACCCGATGGACGGGGTGACTTCCGCACTGTCACCTCCTCCCTATAAAGTAAGTGACCACGCGCTCTGGCAGTGCTAAGAGCCAGACAGCGGGTCTGTCGCGCACACACACACTGGCGCCCTTGAGCCCCCTGCTCACGTGCGCGTCTGTAGGAGGCCCAAAGCGTACTTCTTTAAACCAAATCTGTCACTAAACTTGGAAGACTTTGCACAAAGCTTTCTCTCTGGCTTCTCTAGAAAAGGAATGTGCATCCCTGAGGACAGTGGGCTCCCGGAGTGCCACCTGAGCAGGTGGGGCGGGCCTTCCCGGGCCACACCCCGCTGTTCCCCTGACGGCTGCCATGCGACGTCACTGTGACGCACCACGCCTCTCCTCTCCCACTTCACCGGGACTCCGACCTGCTCCCCACATGCTCCAGTCTGTGACCCCAGCATTTGGCCAGCGTCACCAAGAAACGCGGCTGGGACGAGTGACAACACAGATGAACGGGCAGGTTTATTGATTTTCACCTCCTAATGGACGCTCCTGGTGGTGGCGCAGGTGGCCGTGGCTTCAGCAGGGTCTCAGTGCAAAGGGGCGTCCAGGCATAGGACAGTCCAGAAGGCACCTTCGCCCTGCGCCCAGATGCCACGCTTGCTGGGACGCTTCCTGCGAATGACGTGCAAGACTAAGAAGCCGCTGCCAGCCCCCAGCCCTGCTTAAATACTCCTCTGACAAAATAAAAACAATAAATTATCTTCAGCTCAGAAAACGCATTGGGCTCAGCAGAGTGACAGGAGGGTCTCTTCACTGCGCTGCGCCAAGAGGCCACACGAGGGGAGGAGGGGACCACAGTGACGGGCCCGGGCTATGGTGCGGTGGAGGTGGCAGGCGCATGCTGGGCTCTGTGGGCAGTGGCGGCCGGTGGCCTCCTCCTCCTCCTCACGTCCGCCTCGTCTTCTGCTTCTTGGCCTGTCGCTTCACGTCCTCGGGGCCGCTGTTGTCCGAGGCTGCCTGGCCCAGCGCCCGGACTCCCTGCAGCCGGCTGGTCAGCTGCCACAGCAAGGGGATGAGCTGGGGAGAGAGGGACAGGGAGATGAGGGGGCTCCTGCCGGTCACAGGGCCTCGTCCTCACCCTTCTCCACTCGGCGCGGTCAGCACCCCCGCGTGCTGACAGCTGGATGTCAGTGCATGGCAGGCCCCAGGCCCCAGGGCCGCCAGGGGAGCTGCTTCTCCAGGGGCAAGGACTAGGAGGGTCACTCAGGTTCATGCCCTTGAACAGGGACCCTGGGGCTGGCTTCAGGCCTTCACGGTCCAACCCTGAACTCCTGTCACAGCGGCCACTCCTCCACGGCCGCTCCTTAGTGGCGAGGCCCGCTCCCTGCCACCTTCCTGTCCCCAGGTCCCACCCGTCCTACCTTGTCGTGGTTGTACCCGGCCAACAGGACCAGCAGTGCCAGCGGCAGGGCGATGTAGGACCCCTGTGCGATGTCCTGCTCAGGCAGCTTCCTCTGCAAACACAGGGCACCGTCACAGTCACCCACCAGCCACAGCCACGACGCCCCCGCCCTCCAGACTGGCCACCAAGGACCCCAGAGTCTCCACACTCGCCACCCAGGAGGAAACTGAGCGACAGAGTCAGTTCTCAAACTCACCCCCCTGCTCCCCAGATTCTCGTTACGGGGCCCCGGAGGCCGGGCAGCGCAGCACCTTCCCCCGGTGCTCACTGGCCACACCGAGGGGAGGAGGCACAGGGAGCAGGAGTCTCGGTGGCTGAGAGCAAATGGGCCTCGCTGATGGAGTCCCAGCTATGCGTGGGGACCCTGTCTCACAGGACATACGGGGAGCTCTGTTCCAGAGCCGGGGCACACGTGACGGGCCAGCTGGTCCCAGAGACCACTCCCAAGGGGGAGGCAAAGTGGAGACTGCGACCTCTACCAGGGCCGCTCTGCCCTCCCCCTCCTTCGCCCCAGACTTCAGAACAGGCCCCATTTCCCAGCCTCCTCTGCAGCGAGGTGCAGCCCTGGAACGAAACTCTGGCCAGCAGCACACAGAGGGACAGGAGCCACGCCCGCTAGGCCCGCTTGGCCCTGAAGACAGCGGCGTGCCTCCCCGGCTGGCTGGAGGCACTGCCCAGTGGACCATCTGGAGAAGTCACAAGCTAGTACCGCCCCAGGGGCGACCTGACCCCCGCGCTGCTGGGCAGGACACTGTCAGAGGCAGAGACCTCTGACCCCCAGGCCTGCGTTCCCGGGACACCCAGGGAACTCCCTCTCCACAGGACACAAGTGAGTCACAGGAGAACCTGCACACAGCGACGAGGACAGGCCCGCGAGCCAGAGCACAAGGAGGAGGGCTCGCGGCCTCCTCACGACACACCACGGCTTGTGCCCCCCGTCCCGGCCCCCCACGGCATGGCTGCTCAGTCTGCAGGGCCTGGGGTCTGAGGAGGCCCGAGCTGCAAAGGCCACTCAGCTGAGCAGGCGCCTTCTCAGCTACAGGCACTGCGCCCCCTGCTGGGCCGGTGTCCCCTTGCACTTCATCTGTCAAGTACGCCACATTCCACCCTGTTGTCCCGCATCCCTGGTGGCACTTCTGTGCCCCTGTGTCCTCTATTTCCTGCAAATGGCTGCTAGTTCTAGAGTTTGGAGTTGGCCTGGTGTCAGGGGCCTCCTGATAGAGGAGGAGCACAAGGCCGCCTCTCCCCCCAGCCCTCCTGAGCCCATGAGGTGACCCCGACACACACACACACACACACACACACACACACACACACACAGAGGCACACTCCGCCACCACCAGTCCCCAGTGGCTCAGAACAGCAGAAGGGCATCTGGGGAAACTCGAATGCAGAACCCAGAGCGGGACAGCGACTCAGAGCCAGGAGCGCAGGCTGGATGTCTGTCCCCCTCCTGCCACCCACAGGCTGCTTTCCAAGTCCCCTGCTACTCACGGTGGGGCTGAAGATCAGGGTGATGTGCTTGTGGTAGCCCACCGCGGAGAAGGAGACCTGAGGCAGGACGTAGTCGTGCTGGGACCTGGGCAGCGTGGAGTCCAGCAGCACCACGTAATTCTGTGACCACACAAGAATCGCTCGGGTAAGCAACCTGTCTGGCAAAGCCAATGGAGACTAACGCCCGTCATGTGGCCGTGGTGACACGAGCTCAGGCCTTCAAAGAAACCCAAGTCTGCGCTTCCAAACCCAGGCTGCTGGCACACAGCCAGGGCCTCGGCGGGCTACCCCACTGGGGACAGTCCTGCATCCCCGGGGTCTTCTGATAAGGCTGCCAGGCCCTGCAGCACTTTTTAGGAGCCTATTCAGCCTCGACAATTAAGGGTCCTTTGAGAATGTGACCTCAGGAGCCAGTTCTGAGGAGGGAAGGAAAGTGACCAAAGGGAGGGAGAGGGCCAGCCCACACTGAGGCCGACTCCCAGGGAGGCACGAGATGGCTTATTAGCTCACGTTCTAGAAATACGGCTTTGGGACCGTGCAGTGACACCACAGCCCTGTGTGCCAAGCCCGACCAGGAGCCAGGCCCTGTGCCCGACAGGCCTGATCCGCACTCAGCCACGGAAGGCCAGGACCCGCACCCCATCCCCTGCATGGGGGAGCACACATGGGGTCAGCAGCCCCGCAGGCTCGGACCCCAGGGCCCAGGTGCTTCCACCCTGCTGTGTAAGGCCACTGTGTCAAAGGCAACACCACCTGGGGACACGGCAACCTGCTCTGTTATTTCAAACAGAGAAAGAGGCGGAGTCAGGAGAGGCGCCCTCCCACCACAGGTGCACAAAGGACACCCTTGGCCTACCACCACTACCCAGCTACGACATCAGCCTGACAATTAGAGTTGATGAGAAACAGGTTTAGAATCAGTAAGGGACATCCAAAATGACAGCCGGAAGCTGCTCAGTGCTGGGGTGGGAGATGGTCATCCAGGTGCACTAAACCAAGGGATACCACAGAGGTGGGACCGCAGGAGGTCTACGTGAGACTACAGGAGGTGCTTGGTAATCAAACCGTCCAATACAAAGAACTATGAGGACTGGGGCCGTGGTGGTGGTAGAGCGCCTGCCCAGCCTGCACGAGCCCCAGTTCCACTCCCCGCACTGCAAACAAAACAGACTTTTGAAAATCGCCGGAGAAGCTCCTCCATCAGTGGCTCTCAGTAAACCTGGCGGCCAAGGAAAAATGGGAGCACAAGGAGTAAAGGGTGCCCCACTTCAGGGCCTGGTTAAGCTAACTGAGGGTAGTCCCCACGTGATGGACCACTGCGTGGTCAGGGAAAACCAGGCAGTGGAGAACTCGATGATGGGGGACAGATGTACACTCTATTCTTCATTACGGAGCAACGTACGAACGCTCCAGGTCCGAGCTATCACAGTCAGTGCGTTTTTACTGCTACACACATGCACACGTGCACTGAAAAGAAACCCAGAGGACACCAATCAACACGTCAACAGTGGTTATTTCTGGATGATGGGACTTTGTCTGATTCTTTTTTTCTATTTTTTGAAATCTCCTGCTATGAATATCCATCATTTTTGTAAAGAGAAAAGCAGCTCATTAAGGAGCAGTGGTCCCCGCAGAGCCCGGCCTCCTGACGGGGCGCTGCGCAGCCGCATGGGGAGCAAGAGGTCTCCCGACCCAGGGGCAGAGCGGGCAGAGTGTGGACCTTACCTCGCCGTCTCTGAGCAGGGGCGGGAAGTGGAAGAAGAGGGACTGGCCCAGGGACACGGTCTGGATTGGGTTGTCGAGGTTTTCACTCTTGTAAAGCTTCACCTGGGGACAGAGCAGGCGGCTGAGCTTCAGAGATTGAACACAATAAACGTGTCACACAGTCGTCCTCGGACAGGCCTCTGTGGGGGGAAACAGGCCCTCCTCCCCCGACAGGCAAAGCGCCTGTCCCAGTCGGAGGCTCCAGGCACGTGCCAGTGCCACCACAGAAAGCTGACTCTGGAACAGGCCCGGACCACCCAAGAATTGCTCAGAACAGCAACCACGGTCGTCATGATGGTGTTCAAAGGAACTGCTGCTCACATCCGGGGACCACCTCAATGCACGGCACCCACAGGCACCCTCCAAACGACTCGGCGATCCTGAGACAAGGCACTGCCTCGTGAAGGCTCAAAGCCCATCACCTGAGGTCACTCAATGTGGACGAGCCCAGATCCTGCCTGCCACATCATGTCAAGTGACCTGAGTCCACAAGACGGTCTCCACTGAACGGTTCTCCAGGCCGTCTCCCCAGATCTGTCGCCCTCCCCACCACCTCACACAGTGGACACGAGGAGGAGAAAGGTCCAGTCCAGGCTGCCTTCAAAGGCTGAGTGCCCGGCCCCCACGCCTGCCCCAAGGACACCAGAAACCACCCGAGGGCCATAATGACACTTCTCTGCACCCACAAGTCATGGGGGCTTCCAGGGATAGAAGTCACAGCTAGGTCTGTGGGTCACATTCAAGACCACTCACAACCACCAGTGACAGAACAGCCCCGGATGCCTGGCCTGCAGCCACTGCCCAGTGCACAGAGCTTAGAACCACAGCACTGTGCCCTGACGTGGGCCCCACCGTGGACTGACTGTTCCCAGCACTCATCAGCCTCGCTGTCACCCACCTCCCAGAGAGCAGGGGCTGCAGCTGCCTGAAACTGGGTCACTCCCAAGCATACCTGTGAGGGAGGGTCCTGGGTGCTCACCTGGACCCTCAGCAGGGCGCCTCCCTCTGCCCTCCACAGCCTGCTCCCGCCCGTCTGGTGCCCTGGAGACGCTGGCCTTACCCATAATGTAGGAAGGTACTCCGAGGAAGTGATCACATTTCCACTCAAATCAAACTGGTTAATCTGCCGGAAAACTATGATGTTCACATCATCGATGTCGTTATTCCCAACCTGGGGGGAGAAGGCCGAGCTGAGTGGCTGCTGTGCCCCACACAGTGGCCAGGAGCTCCCCCGGCCAGCAGCACTTCCCAGAGGAGGCGCGTGGTCCAATGCAGTAGAACACATGCAAGGCCACACACCGGCCAAGGGCGACCCCTGGCCCACAGAAGCAGAGTGTCTGATGGGCAGTGTTCACCCTCTGGCTTCTAATCCCCTGCCGTCATCTTTAGAAGAAAGAAACCTCTTACAAGAAGGCCGAGTTCCAGGCTCTCTGAAAAGACCAGGTGAGGGGGGCAGGAGGAGCCGGGAGAGGCTCCCACCTGGTCAGCCACAGTCCACACCACGCTGTGGCCCTGCTCAAGCCCCCAGAGCAGGAAGCGGTGCCAGGCACCTTGGGGTGAGAGGCAGCCACCTGACTGTCAAGAACGCCAGGCACTGGGCTGGGGATGTGGCTCAAGCGGTAGCGCGCTCGCCTGGCATGCGTGCGGCCCGGGTTCGATCCTCAGCACCACATACAAACAAAGATGTTGTGTCCACCGAAAACTAAGAAATAAATATTAAAAAAAAAAGAACTATGTAATGTTTAAAAAAAAAAAAAAAGAACGCCAGGCACAAAACAGCCCCTTCCCCAAAAAGCCCTGAATGACAGGTGCCATGGCGCACTGCTGGAGTCCAGCTGCTCTGAGGCCGGGGCAGGAGGGTCACAGGCCCAAGGCCAGCCAGGGCCCACAGTGAGACTCCGTCTCAAAACGAACTTTCTAAGAGGGCTGGGGATGACGCTCGGGGTGGAGCGCTGGCCCGTCCCGTGTGAGGCCAGGCCCCCAGTGCTGAGGGGCAGGGGGCTCCTAGGTGGCCCACTGCCCTCCCTCGCGATCCTCATGCCTAACCACCACCTAAACGAAGCCACCAGGGAGCAGTTCCTTGTCCCAGCCCAGCCCTCCAACCCGGCCAGGAGGGCTGCTCCACGAAACCACTGCCTCCAAGGAGGCCAGGGCCACGCCTGGTGACCTGAGTGGCTGCCTTGGGGACAGACTTAGAGTCGTGATCTTGAGTATCAATGACTCGGCCCGCAGAGTGGCAGGGAGAGGCCTCCAAAATCTGAGAGGCCTGGGGACAGGCTGCCAGTTAAGCCCCCATCCCCCCCAAGTCGAGATGCTGCCTCTGCCCCGAGACCCTCCCCGTGCCGGCACGATCAGCCCCTGCTGGGGCAGCGGGGAGGGAGGGCGAGGGCTGGCGTCGCCCCTGGACATGGGACAGCAGCACTGCCCAGTGGAGACCCCACGTCCCTGCTGCTCGGGAGCAGGACACACTGAGAGGACCTGGGTCGGGTCTTAACACCCCACCACAGACGGAAGGCACGAGGAACTCTGGGTCAGGAGGGTGACCAGTGGGTCGTGGGGCAGTGTGCGTCCTCACCTGGATGACCCGATGGTGGGGCAGCGCCCGCTCGATGTGGTCGTTGCCTTCGGCCTTGAGCTGCACGTGGAACACACACCCCGGCTGCAAGGACACCACGGTCACTGCTCTAGGAGGGCCTGCCAGCACCCCACCCGAGCTCCATGTCCCTCCAGAGCACCCTGATCCCTCATGTCCCAACCTCTGCCTGGCCACCTTCCCAGACTTCCTTGAACACCGCCCCCACCCCCATCACACCGCCACCCCTGGTTCCCTGGTCCCAGCCCGGTTCGCCCTTCTCTAGCCCAGGAGGTGGGACCCGGCTGCTCTCTCACACCTCGAGCGTCCACGCCCGACGCTCCTGGAGCCACGCTGGCCTCGCGCTGCCCAGCATCCCCGCACCTCCAGGCCCCCGAGGCTCAGGGCAGATGGGGTGATAGAACGAGGGCTGAGGCTTGCCCCTCTCAGATCTCCTTGTTTATGCTGCCTGTCATGTGGCTCAGATTTATAGGCCACAATTTGCCAAAAAAGCGTTATGCTAAAAAACTAAAAACGCTCATTTCTGACCACCAGTGGTCAGACCCAGCGCCTCATCTAAAGCCAGGGTCATGGTCACAGGCACCTGGATGCACCTCGGGGAGAAACCCTGAGAAGGAGCCGTCAGTGCTCAACTAGCACGGAGAGGGGACAACAGGGTGCCAGCCACCTACACTCAGGCCCCCACCCTCTGCACGCAGCAGAGAGGTGCAGGCTGGCGCTCTCAGCGTGCCAGCCAGGGCCACCCCCTCTGGGGTGGCTCTGGGCAGTCCCCCTCATGGGGTCTTGCTCTGTTCCTCATGTCGCCTGAATCCTAGAAGGAGCACGTGCACCCTGCAAAGACAATCCCACCAGCACTGACAAACCACCAAGGGGACAACGCAGCACACGGTCACCAACAGACCGTGCTCAGTGGGGGCTGGTGGCACTGTGGGAGAAAAGGAGACACTGCTGCGGAGGCTGTCGGAAGGCCACTCCTCATTGTGGCGCCTGGCCTGCCCAGTCCCAACAGGCGGCCACATGGCCCAGACTGGTCCACTTCTGGCCACATGGCCAGTCATCCTGGGGACTCACGTGGCCTTTGGCAACAACATCTAGCGTCAGCTTCTCCCCCAGGTCCTGACGAGTCCCTGAGCACATCAACCAAGGGCCAGGTGCTCCTCCTACCCG
Organism: Marmota flaviventris; assembly: GCF_047511675.1. NCBI lineage: Eukaryota > Metazoa > Chordata > Mammalia > Rodentia > Sciuridae > Marmota > Marmota flaviventris. The sequence goes on along the minus strand of NC_092516.1, from coordinate 11,725,966 downwards.
GGTCAAGCCCTCGGCGCCCCCAGCTCGCCACCCTCTGGACACCCACAAGGACACAGGTCAAAGGACATCCCTTCGGGACGTGTGGCCTGGCACTTGGAAGGTGTGTGCTGCCACCAGGGAGCACCCCAGAAATACAGGAAGACCCTAATGACTGACCCCCTCAGGGAGGAGGTGGGGACGTTACAGTGGAACCCACCGCAGTGGAGAGGAGCCGCGGCCCAGCGCCGAGTCAGCTGAGAGGAGGAGGCCGCGCTGGAGGACAAGGAGGCCCCGCTGGGAGGACAAGGAGGCCGCACAGCTCTCCTGCCACCAGGGGTGAGGTGAGCAGGAGGCTCGGCTTGGCCAGGGCGCCACTCCCAAGTGAGGAAGGGCTCTGCTCTGTTCACGCCCTCCCCCAACACGCGCCCCATCAGGAAGCCCCTGGGGGACTTCCTACAGGCTGTCTGCCAGGTGAGGAGGAACAGGTGAGCAAGTGCACAGGGAGGACGAGCCGCACGCCCAGCCCAAGGCTGCCGCTCAGAGGGGAAGGACCGAGGAGCGGCTCACTGGCGCACAAGGGAAGTGGTGGGTTTTCCTTCATTCACCGCTAACATCAAAAACCAGGCTCACAGAGAACCTGAGGCCTGACTTCTCTTTCAAAAACTGCAGCCGTGGCTGCGGGAGCTGAGCTGTGTCAGGGCTGTCCCCTTCACACGGGCTAGGCCCTCCCCAGTCCTCACGGCGCCCTGCTGGGCACCCGGCCATCCTGGGCCACTCACACTTTTCTCCCGGCCCCATAAGCCCCTGGTCTGAGAGCCCGACGCAGCCATGGCCACTCGATGCCAGGCCAAGTTCCCACCAAACCCGGGTTCTCAACCTCACTCTGCCACGGAGCCCAACCCAGTGCTGGCCAGATGAAAAGCAAGTGGCCAGTCGAGACAAGGACCGGGAGGACCCAGAGCCTCCCCGCGGTCCTCCTGCGCTCTGGAGGACCCAGGACCCAGGCACGGCGCGCCCAGAGCTCACCAGCAGGCCACGCAGCCTGAACTTCCCCTCCTCGTCGGTCACGGTGTCCTCCCCGTACATGCTGCAGTCCTTCTGCCCCACGGCTTCCACGGCCACCCCCTGCTCTGGTTCTCCATTCAGAGATGTCACTGTGCCATAGCAACTGTGTGACAAGGAAAAACACAACATGTCTGAACACCCGCAGGGTCACGGGCAGCGTTCTGCGCTCACCCACAATCACGGCACAAGGCTGCGAGGGGAACTGCCCACGACCCCCAGCTCAGCTATACCTGGGCCGCCCCCGCCCCAGGACACGCTGCCATCAACTTCTCTCCTCGTCCACCCCAAGGGACGCTCCGGAATATTGGAACACAAAAGGCTGAGCTTTTGTGGACCCTTGCTGATCTTTACTTAAACACTGAAGCACTTGACGGTGGGAAAATAACTCGAGAACGCCACTCCACGCGTTCAGGGAACACGGTTCATTTTTCTGAGCCGGATCATCCTGACCATCTTCACCCCCCAGGGCCCGAGCATGTGTGTGAACACGCACATGTACAGTGTGAGCACACGGCACATGGCTCTGCACGCGCCTCCCTGTCCGGCTGCACGTAGTGCGTGTCCATCTACCTGGAGCTGGTCTTCAGAAAAATAGGAAATGGTGGGCGCCAGAAGGGGTCGTGGTGGCTGGACACAGGCTAGTAAGGGGGACCTCCACACTGCATGCTCTCCGGCATCTGAAGTGCACGCAAGTAACTTAAGCCTTTCCCTTTCTGAACGTTTAATCAAGTCCAAACTTAAAAGATTAAATTTTCCAGCAACCGACCGATATGCTTTCTCGGGCCTCTCAGAGCAGGCGAGGGGGTCACAGACCACCGCTGAGCCCTGAGCAGGTGTGCACTCGCTCACCTGTTCCTCCTCATTCTGGTGACACTGAGTGTGTCACCAAACCTTCTGGATCAAACCAGCTGTGGGGTGCGAGGCTCCAGGGGCACAGCCCTGAGTGAGCAACAGGCCTGGGGGCTGGCGGGAGGCACTACCTGTAGGCCGTGCGGTACCCGGTGATGGTGATCTTCAGGTTCTGCCCTTCCTGGACCTCGATCATCTGCGAGGATGGCTCAAAGCGGAACTCCTTCATCATGGGCTTGAAGTAGTACTGGCCGGGGCTCTGCAGGGACAACACACACTGCCAGCTGCCACACGGAAGGGCACACAGTCACGGCCACAGGGACCTGCATGATACCAAGCAGCCCTGGCCTCCCAGGCAGGAGGCAGAGATGGAGACCTCTCCTCATGAACGGTGCCAAGGCCCAGGGGCAAGCACAACCCTGACAGCGGGGATCTGTTCAGGAGCCCCAGCACTCTGTGAGGAAGGTAGATCCCAAGAGGCCCAGCAACTGGCTCCATGCACCGCAGCGAGTGGGCAGCAGAGGCAGGACTCAAGGCTGGGGGCACGGCTGCAGGCCCGGGACCTTCCAGATGCCACACTACTTGCCTGCACTCCCCACGAGTCATTTCGTTCCCGTGACCGGCAGAAGATGCCAGTTAACAGATACCTCTTGAGTCCCCACCACCGGGACCTCGGATCCATCTCAAAGGAAACCTGGGCTACCCTCCCCCAGGAAGGGGCTTCCTACAGAATGACAAGCTACCACCAAACAAGACTCGGTATGGAGCAGCAGGACCCTGGGGTACAGCAAAGGGCGCCTGAGAGAGGCCGCCAAGGCCAGGGCAGTTATCCACACAGCCTGGTGACAAGTGGGTGACCAGAAAACAAGGAGGAGGAAGGACCGGAGACCAGCAGCACCAAGCTCCAGGAAGAGCAGCTCCCTAGTGAGATGTGGTCCCCTAAGACAGGCCACTCCACGTGGCCCCGTCCCCACACCGTTGAGCACCACCTGAGCCAGGCATGGGCCGGCTCTCCTGGGGAGACAGCAGGGACGGGCTGCAGGACACCTACCAGGTTGGAGAAGGTGAGGACGCCGTTGTCCTGCGTCAAGAGGTTGGAACGAAACACGCCCCCGCTGAGCGACAGGAGGACCCCCGGGAGGGGCTGGTCATCCTCGGCCCTGATCTGGGGATGAGGAAGCACACAAGGTCAAGGCCCCTCAGCCGAAAAGACGACTTTCCTCCCAGGAGGGGTTGGTGGCCACCATGTGTTCCCCCGCCACTCAAAGGGGCAGGATCTGCTCTCCCCCAGGGTGACTAGCAGGAAGGGTGGCCACGTCACCTCAGAGCCCTGAGAGCCCCTCCGTCTCCCACGGGTCTCACCACCTCACATGTGCTGACACCCAGCCTGGCTGCCTCCTGCCCACTGCCCAGCATGGTACAGCCCCATGTGACACTGCCCGAGGCGGCACTTCCTGTGCACACTGTTGATTGTGTGGCACACCCGGGCAGCCATACCTCGAAGCTCACTCCGGCCAAGGCGTAGGCCTTGAAGTCTCCTATGGTTCCTTCCACCGCGGTCAACACGTAGCCTTCCTTCTGAGAGGTCACGGTGTACTCCAGGTCACTGTGCAGGGGGCCAACGCTGGACAGAAGAAAGCGAGATGCTGCGGCAGCTCTGGGCCCTCCCCCCAGGCGCTCAGGCTCCCGGGGGCGTCTCGCTGTGGCCCACCTGTAGGCTCCTTTGTCATCAGTGAAGACGGTGATGAGGGGCGAACTCGCCCCCTTCTCACTGATGACAATCTCGACTCCCTCCAGCTCAGGGTGGATCTGGCCCTCCAGGAAGAGGCCCGCCTTCCCGTGGATCTCGATCAGCTTCCCCGGGCAGCTCTCTAGATGGAGGAGGCAGCCCAGGAGGGGAATGAGTGGCAGAGGGAGGGAGCTGCTCAGTCAGGGCCCCCACAAAAGAGGGGTCTCAGACAGGCGCTCGCTACGAAGGAGGTCCACGCCCAGCGGCGGCCCAGAGAGACCACGCGCAGCTGCCAGGGCCTGTGGAGCAGCCCTTGCGGGTGATGTGTCACTACTCCCTGCCAGCTTCCCGCAGGGCCACGGGACAGGGAGAAGCCTCCTGCAGAAGGGGAAGGGCGGCTCCCCTAGGGACCTGTGCTCCCAACCCCCACAGATGGCCACCACATAGCCAGCCCAAAGGCCAGAGAAACTCGGCAGTCACAATCACTGCTGTCACTTGTTCCCTAAAGCAGGAAGACGATCCCTGTACCTCTGCAACAGGTGGTTTTGCTTTTCACCCCCCGACCCCCGTCAACCAGTAACATCAAGGGAGGCCACGACCGCAGAACAAACCCACCCCCAGGCCGTCCGTCAGCCACCCACCCGACAGGAACACCCAGTGCCCAGGGGGCCCCCGGGGCTAGGGACACAGCGGTACCACACCACCACAAGCCACTTCTCAGCGAAGGCCAGGGCGCGGTGCTGGCTGGCGAGTGGCAAAAGTACCTCCGCTGACGAGGGCTTCCATGGCAGGGGGATAGAAGAGCAGCTCCTTGGACGAGGGCGTGACAGTGATCTTCTCTCCAGACCTACGGGGCGACACTGGAGTCGGGCTCTGTCCCTCCAGGACCCAGGACGCTTCGGAGAAGCGCGCGAGCGCTCACCTGGCCCAGTAGGAGAAGTCGTAGTGGAAGGGGCCCTGCAACTCGTCCACCAGCTCCTGCCCCGGAGGCCGGGCCCTGCCCTCGCCGCCCTCGGCCTTGCCGTTCTTCTCCCGCTCCTGCCGGCGGGTCTCGATCTCCGCCAGCTGCTGCTCCCTCCGCAGCTCCTGCGCAGACTTGAGAGGGCCCAAGACCAGGGCCGGCTCGCTGTCGATGGAGGACCTGCAAGACGGGCAGCTGGTGGGAACCTGCCCTTCTGCCGCCGGGACCCAGTGAAAACTGAGCACCTCGGCCCAATCACAGTGACACCTCGGGATTTAAAACACAGAAAATTCAAAGAAACCGAACTGAACTTCCAGATGGGGAGCAGGTGCTGGGCTAGACTAATACCCCTGACCCGGCACTGCCAGGTGAAGGGCCGTCAGTCTCCACGTGGGACAGGGGCTCTCTCCACACCTCTGTCCCCTACATCAGAACACTGTGACCAAGAACGCGTGCGCTGGCGAGCAGGCAGGTCCCCCGGCCCTGCAGAATCCATGTCCCAACAGGAGGGCAGACGATGACAGGGACCACCAGGTGTGCACAGGAGGGACAGAGCCAGCAGCAAGGGAGGGCAGGGTGCCGGGAGGGCCAGGCCCGGTCTTTCTGATCAGGGGCGTTGAGCCAAGGACCAAGGGACAGGAGAGTGCGAGTCCCACGGCTCTCAGGTGAGAGCACAGCAGATGCCAAGGCCCAGGAGGACAGTCCCCTCGGAAGTCCCACAGACAGCAAGGAGGCCAGTGAAGCTGGGGCAGGGGACCCACGGAAGCCCCAGGCCACTGGGAGAGGCCAGAGGGCCGCAGGGGTCACGCTGCCCCACAGGAGCCACCATGGGTTTCCTCTGGGTGGGACGGGAAGCCACTGGGGTTCGGAGACGAGGAGGCGTGACCTGCACTGAGAAGTCACTCTGGCTACCGCAGGGACAACATGCTGCCCCACGCAGCAGCTGGAACGGGGAGGCCAGGCAGAGACCTGCCGTGGTGACCAGGCACGTGACACAACCACTGCACTGTGACAGCAAGCGGGACCAGACCGCGGGAATGTCCTGATCTCACGAAAAACCAGGGTCTGTGGAAGGTGTGCGGGTGGGGTGCGAGGGAAAGAGGAACGGCCAGGAAGCCGGCCCTGCGCGTGGGGAGGCTGCTCGGCGGCCTCGGGGGGAACCCCCGCGATCTAGCTCTGAACCCCGTAATCAGAAGGGTCCGGAGGCAGGTCCAGCTGAGGACACGCCCACAACACCAAGCCCTCCTGAGGGAACCAGAGTGGCCTGGGAAGGGCAGGCGGGGAAGGGAGTCCCCGCTGGGCAGGGCAGGGGGCTGCTCACCTGTTACCACCCTCCAGGCAGGAAATCCAGGCGAGTCCAGCACCAGGGCAGCGCTGGCCGCTGGGCCATGAGGGACACACCAACCCTCCCTACTGCCTGGCTCGTCCTTCAGTCCCCTCACTAGAAACCACGGGCTCCCCAGCTCTCGTCCCTCCCTGACCCTGCAGTCCGTGGCCAGGTCACGTCAGCTCAACCTCACCCTGGCCGTCCCCTGCCCTCGGGCCCGCACGTGGACCCTGTTCCGCTGGCCCCGCCCTCGGGCCACTTGGTCTCCTCACTCAGAAGCCAGGGCTCCTCTTTCAAACAAGGCCACCCTCCACTGTAACAGGGCAGTGATGTCCATGGGACGAGGACCAAGACCCAACATGGCCTGGCCCCCACCTGCCATCCTCCTGTGCCCCCAGCCCCAGGGCCACCCCAAAGCGCTCATGGCACTGGAGTCTGCAGGTCCCAGTCGGCCTCCCTGGGGGCAGGAAGTCTGGGGCTGAGGCCGTGAAGACGCCCACTGTTAGCAGTGATGGCTGGCACAGGTGGGCCAGAAGGACGGCGTCACAGCCCATCCTATGTGACAAAGACAGTCAGCTGCCCAGGCTCTCGTTCCTTGAGAAGATTAGTATCCCAAACCTCGTCATACTGCAGAAATTCAACTTAGGTGACAGTCACACGGACACGACCCTCGGTGAGGGACGGCCTTTCCAGCACCTCCTCTCATGACCCGCCTCGTATCAGGGGCCATCTCTATTTCCTAAGCCTCCAAGAAAAGATCTGAAGAAAACCTGGCATTTTTTTTGAATTTGCGAAAACACTTGAAACACAATGAACGTGACCTGGAGATTTTTTTCCCTTAGAAAGAAGTTCAACGAGAAACGTAAGACGGGGAATCTGCTGTCAGAGGCTCCTCCTCACCCACAGCTAATTCCTGAATCATAAAAGAAAGGGACCGGCTGCTGGGTATTTATGACTGTCCTACAGGAGAGGGTCGGCCACTTGTATGTCCACCCAAAGATAGGAAGTCAAGAGCAGCTTCGCGTCTATTAGAGAACCCAGGCCCCAGCACCTCCCGCTCCGGCCAGCAAGGAACACAAGTCTTACTTGATAGTCACGGTGACATCCATCATTTTGTCAGTGGTGATAGTTCCAAGGACATGGTGGCGAATGGCCGTCAACGTCAAGATGCTGGGTGAAGACCTATAAATCAGAGAAGCGGAAGCGTCCACTAGCAGCGCTACCTGGTGCTCAAAGGACAAAACACACAGCGCCAAGGGGCTCTTCCCTGGGACCCAACAGCTCTGGGAAGCCACCCAGGCCCGTCAAGAGTGGACGAACCCTGCGCTCCAAAACCTCACCCTTCCGGCTCCCAGGGGGCTCCACGCCCAGCGGCAAAAACATGGCAGACCGGGGCGGAGGACGCCCACGGGCAAGGGCCGGAGCCTGGACGCAACTTGCCTTCACAAACATGGCCTCCCAAGGGAGTCCAGGGAGTTCCTGGGAAGGAGACTCCCCGTCCACACACAGCAGCGTCCAGTGTCTCATGTAGACGATACTTAATGCCTAACTTTGCCTCTTCCAGGAAAAAATAGAAAATTTCCTTTTGTTCTCAGAACTACAGGAGGCCACACTCAGGGTCGCTCTCCCCCCAGAAGGCCCACCAGGCCCGTGGGCTGTGCTTACGTGTCGTAGGTGTAGAAGGCTTGCTCGAACCGGTGGCAGGAGCGAGGCGTCACCTTGTACACACCTGCGGACAGGAAATCAGAAGTCGTTCTCAGAGAACAGTGTCTATTACGGCAAGCAGCTCCAACGCCCGAGACCCGCAGGCCGGCCTCGAATCCAGAACCCAAGCAGGCACCTTCCTGCTGCCAATCACGGCTGGCTGCCAAGCACCCAGCCCACCGCACAGCCACTCAGAGGCTCTGGTTTCCCAGTGTCCATGACTTAACAACTCCCTCTGTGACCTGCACGGGTCACGCTGAGGCACACGCGCCCAGGAAGGACAGAAGCACACTTCCGCTGCAAACGAGGCCGAGAACACTCTCCCACTTCAGATCCTATTAAAGACCCCACAGATAAGCACGCTCCTACAAATATCCCTAAAAAGGAGCAGGGTGTAGGGAAGGCCCAGAAACCCACCAGCAGTCGGGAACATCCCTACTCTACGAGCCCAAGCAGAGGAACCCTCGGATTGGGGCATATTCATCCTTTGCCAGAGGGACAGTTGTTCCAGGAAGAAGCAAAGTGTAACTATTTGCTCCTCCAAATAATCATTAACCAATATTTTGAACACACTTCCTACAAAAACATGAAATCAGTTTAAGCCACCCCTGCTGTCCTCATGGCACTCAGAAAGCCCAGTGAGGTCACCAGGAAGAAAAGAAGACCCGCTCTGTCCACCGTTTGGTTCTTTCATTCAACAAGCAGTGACTGAGCGCCTGCCCCCCCAAGCTCCCTGCTGGGGCCGTACACAGTGGAGAACAGAGAGGCCTGGTCCCCCCATGGGCAGACCGTCGGCAGAGCAGGGCACAGGATCGCCACTAATATACCAATGGTGGTCCACGCCTGAAGGAACAGAAGCAAGTGTGCGGTCAGGAGGGCGAGAGGGAGGCTGCAGGACCTGGAGGCCCACCCTCCCCTGGGGAAGCAGCTGAACCCAGGCCGACAGGGGGTGCAGAGCAGGTGGGCGGGAGCTCAGGCTGCTGTGCTATGCGCTGCCTCTGACGGTCAGGAAGCCACCTGTCCTCGGTCATCCTTCTCCCTCAGTAACAGACCCCGGTCACCTGGAGGGAGGCAGAGTTCCCAGCCTCCCTTGCAGCCAGCAGACAGTTCTGGCATGAGACGTAAGCAAGCTTCCTGGAGGAGAGCTTCCCATGGGGAAGGCCGGCCCCACACAGCCCGTCTTCCTGCTTCTAACAGGGGGTTGAGGCAGCTGTGGCCACAGGTCCCAGGGCGTGGCCCACAGACACCAAGACACCAGCGCCAACTTCCACCAGAGCTGACCCCTGCCAGCAACCCGTACTGCCAGGCTTCTCACTGAGGCAAATGAACCCCACTTGTTGACACACTGCAGTATGAATTGTCACTTGCAGCCAAAGGCAGCCCAAATGACACACACAGAAAGAGTGGCTGGAGTGGAAAGTGGCACTCAGGGGAGGTGACCCAGCAGCTCAAGGTCAAGTTAAGGGTTCCGTGTTCTACTTGAGAGCCAAGAAGAGCCGCTGAATTATTCACTAGGAGAGTGAACTGAAACCCACAATAAGAAATGCTTCCTGTCCACTAGGACAGCTGTGAACCGAAAGACAGTAATACACGTCGGCAGGAACATGGAGACACAGGAACACGTGGGCACCGTGGGGCGACCAGCACACGGGCCGCCGCCACAGTCACCAACACGTGGCTGCTCCCAAAATTAAACAGAATGCACAGTGCGATCCAGCAACTCTGCTCCTAGGTGTCTCGACAAGAAGATCGAGATGTGGACATGGGCACAGAAACCAGTACAAGAATGTTCACGCCAGTGTGGCTCACAACTGCCAAGAAATGGAGCCCTCGCGTGCCACACAGAAGGCGGTGAACGTGCACACAATGGAGCGCCGTCAGGCAGTGAGAAGGAACCAGCCGCGGAGACCAGGCTGTGTTAAATCAAAAGAACCAGAACACCTGCAGCCTGCGACACCCTTCGTGTGAAAGATCCAGAAAAGGCAGATCCCTGGGAGAGGAAATGAGGGGCTGCCTAGGCTGGGGATGGGGACAACCAACCACCTTACTGGGGACAAGGAAAACGCCCCAAACTGGGCTGCGGTTCTGACTGTACGACTTGGTAAATTCACTAACAATCCCTGCATGGTATGTCTTTTTTTCTTTAAGGTGCTGGAGGTTGAACCCAGGGGTGCTCTGCCCCTGAGCTATAGCGCCACCCTTTTCATTTTTTAATTTTTAGACAGTCTCACTAAGTTGTCCAGGCTGGCTCAAACTTGAGGTCCTCCTGCCTCAGCCTCCCCAGTAGCTGGGATTGCAGGCATGTACCCCCACACCTGGCATATTACACAGCTGGGACGGGAGAACTACTTTTTCTTTCCTTGGCTTTCCCCCAGGGCCTCGTGCATGTTAGGCCCACATTCTGCCACTGAGCTACACCCTCAGCCCCAAAATGAATTGACTGTGTGGCATGCAAACTGTATCAAGAGAGTTAAGAGAGCAGGAAGCCACCAAAGATTTTAAGCAAGGGGGAGATGATTCAACTTTAAAAAGGTCACCATGAGGAAAGGTCATTGGCCGGCGAAGGGTACCCTGTTTATTTCTAAAGGTGGTCTCTACCCAACTCTAACCTGAGACCAGGCACGTTTTCCAACACGGCGCCCTCTACAGGGAAGAGACAGAAAAACAAGACAGCACTGAACTGGACTGAACCCGACAGCCTGCTGCACAGGGATCCAGGCTAAGGGGAGAAGGCCTTCAAAGCCACTCTCAGTGCCTCCCCGTTTTTCTAACCCACAGCACATCAATCCTGCCAAACTTACCAGGCTTGGACAAGCAGAAGCGGTTGACTCCTTTGGAGAGGTTGTAAATCCCCACGTTCTCAGGTCCATTTCCATCCTGATAGAACTCCTGTGGGGCCAGAGCCAGTGCAATGACTTACCGGGGAGATGGAGACACCACCATGATTAATACTATTTCTGTTTCCGAACCAGTCATCTGTTTTGCCCATTAATCATTTGAGCAGTTGGGTGCCACAGGAAAATTAAAAACCTTCAAGATCTTCCAACAAAAATGTGCTCTTTTCATTCAATCAACTAATATTTATTGAGCACCTGCTATGTGACAGGCACCAGGCTGGGCCCTGGGAGGCACTGGTGTGGCTCCCGTTCTCAGGGGGCTTACCTTCTAATTTAGGGAACCAGAAAACCAGCAGGTCAACAATAAATTAGTGACTTCTGTGAGAAGCAATAAAGCTAAGAAAATCAACAGGGAGCAGGATACACACTGACCGCGGGGAGGGCTCCTGGACCACCCTCTCCTGGTAGGTGACACTGGGCTGCACACAGCCTCAGTGATGGGAAGGAAACACATGCCTGCACTCTGGGAAGAAGCTCCCTCCAGACAGGGACCTGCAGGGACAGCGGCCCAAGGAGGGAGAGAGAGGGCAGGGCTGCGAAGCCAGGGCAGCCGGGCCGAGAACACACAAAGCAGGGAGTGGGGGCTGAGCTAGGGCCCACGGGCCGCCACTAGGCACCACGGAGCCTGACCTACAGGACCCGGGTCCCCTGCAGGGGAAAGGCAAGGCCTGCCTGTCACCCATCCTCGGTGGGTGTGAATCAGCCCTTCTCCTGCAGCACAGCATCTGCTGGGGTCTGCAGCAGCTGGAGCAAGACGCGCACTGGAAACACCAGGGTCTATCACAAAAAGTCACTGACGGCCATTTGGCCCAGTCTCTCTACTGAGACCTGACAATGACATCTGTCGCTGTTTGATATCAACACGTAGAACTCTGAGTGAACCACACAGACGCTCCTTGTCCTCTGAGCCGCTTGGCAGCCTGCCCTCAGGCCGGCGCAGACCTTGGGGAAGAGCAGCTCTGGCCCCTGCCCCTGCCCTGGAGTCAACACTGGAGAAAGCCCACTGCCCGCCTAAGCACACCAAGGAAACCTTAAATACCAAGAGGTTCCCCTGGACCTGAGCAGGGGCATTTCAGCATACCGTGCACCCCAGCAACAGGCTCCCTAAGTGTCCGTCAGATTGTGTGGGGGACGGCAAGGCGATCCCCAATAAGGGCTCTCTCCACTAAGGGACGTCAGTGCTGCCCGACCGTGCTTTCCCTGACAGGTGGGCGCACCAAGGGGCACGGGCAGCTCACTGGACTGTGGTTCTCACGTCATGCAGCCCAGCATCTCCCACCCGGAGCCCCTCCCCCACCCCACATACCAGAGTGATGGCGTGGGACAGGGCGCAGCGCAGCATGTAGCCCGTCTGCCTGAACTCCACGGCCGACACGTCCTCCTCCAGGACCTCCACCTCCAGGCTCTTGTTCCTCCAGCACCAGTCCTCGTGCACGATGCTGACTGCAAGGCAAGCACGGGGACAGCGTGGGCCAGAGCCCATCAGGTACGCCCCGGGGGACACGGGCCTGCGCAGGCTTCACATGTGTGCACAGGAACACTCCCACGGCTAGCAGCACACGGAACAGGCTCCTGCTCAGGTAAAACTGAAACCCAGCGAGGCACCGTGGCGCACACCTGTAACCCCAGCAGCTCGGTGTGAGGCTGAGGTGGGAAGATCACAAGTTCAAAGCCAGCCTCAGCAATTTAGTGAGGCCCTAAGCAACTCAGTGAGACCTGTCTCTAAATAAAACACAACAAAAGAGCTGGGGATGCCACTTAGCGGTTCAGCACCCTGGGGTCAATCCCAGTACCAGAGAAAAAACTGAAACCAGTGGCCAGTAACATGACAATAAAGAACTCCAAATATGGGGCTGGGGATGTGGCTCAAGCGGTAGCGCACTCGCCTGGCATGTGTGCGGCCCAGGTTCGATCCTCAGCACCACATACAAATGAAGATGTTGTGTCCGCCGAAAACTAAAAAATAAATATTAAAAATTCTCTTCTCTCTTAAAAAAAAAAAAAAGAACTCCAAATGGGCCACAGAGACTGGCTTTAAGGAGGACATTCAGGAACCAGCAGACTTTGTCTGTAAATCTTTTCAACTTTTTTGAGAAGGGGTCTCACTCTGTTGCCCAAGCTGGCCTCAAATTTCTAGGATCCAGGGATCCTCCTGTCTCAGCCTCCCACGTGGCTGGGCTTCCAGGTGCACGACGTGGGACCCGTCTCAGTGTCAGCTCTGCAGGTCTGAACTACCCGGCCACCACCGCAGCTCATGAGCTTGGGAACAAATGGGTGTGGCTGTGTCCTAGGGAAACTTTTTTATGAATGCCAGCAGACAGACTCGAACCACAGTTTGCCAACCCCAATGGGACAGAAAAGAGAATTCCCAGAAAAAGAAATCTATTCTATAAGCTATTCACAGCCGAAGCTCCAAGCTGATCTTTGAAAAAGCAGAAGTACAGGCAAGAGGTGGCTTCCTGAGGGGGCAGGAGGAGGGGACTACCACTGGCAGCACCTAGTGAAGACCAGGCACCCTGCAAGGGGCTTTGCCAGCTTTACTTCAACTGCTCTTATGTTCCCCAAGAAGGCTGCAATGTGCCCATCCTACAGTGAGGAAACTGAGTCTCAGTGGGGCTTAGAATACCTGAGACGTGGGTGGGGGACAATTTGCCAAGGTATAAGGGTAGACAACAAGCCTAACTACGTCCACTCACTGCTGGCATCTAGAACTCGAGTGGCACGAGTTGGTCACCCTCCCAAAACACACAGTGGGTGGGCTGTTTTGGTGAGGTACAAGTTAGTCACAGAGCGTGACTCCAGCATCAATGCCTAATGCCACAACCTGCAGCCGAGGTCCCGGGCAAGGAAGAGCTCACAACAAGAGAACACAGCCGAGACACAGCTTGAGAACCGCGACTCGGAAAGTTACGAAGGCAGGAAGCGTTACTTTTATATTTTCCAGGAAGCACGTTGTCAAACGTGAAAGTCATGGAGTTGACCTTGCCGGAGAGCTGCAGGCTCCGCTTCTCACCCTGGCGGCTCAGGGACTGCAGGGTCACCAGCAGGTCGCCACAGGTATCTGCAGAGGAAAGACAGGAGGCCTCACGTGACTGCCGCCAGGGACAGGAAGCACGCTCTCCTGCTTGGCAGGCTCCTCCGAGCACACCAGCAGGGGTCAGGGCTCTGCGCATCGACTGATTGCAAGAAGTCCCCCGGGCCGTGGGTCAGCAGCACACGACAAGGGCATGAGGGCCGAGAGGACCCATGGATTTCTGCATGCTCCAGTCTGAGCCAGGGGAGAAAGAAAGAAGGAATGTGACATTATATAGAGCACCTATGGAGACAAGATGGCATGCAGGTGACATCATGCAGCACCAACAGGAGCCAGAATCAGAGGTGATGGATGAACAGCTACAGGATGTGCCTTCCATACCAGCAGGCACTGAGCCTTCACACAACATCACCAACAGGAAAGATGGACTGGCCTCCCGCGTTCGGGCACTGTGCCCAAGGCCAGCACAGGCTGACACACGGACCCTCAGGGCTCTGGGAGGTGTGTGCGGCTAGCTCCACACCACGGGGGAGGGATGCGGAGGCACAGGGAGGCTAAGCAGCGTGCCCTAGGTACACAACAGGGCCCAACCCTGGAGTCTGGTGCCAGAGGCTCAGCTCGTCACCATTATGTCACACTGCCATGTGACAGGATCACATCCAAGCCCCTTGAAGACCTCCAGGGAGCAGTATGACCATTTTACAGACAAAACACCGAAGCCGACAATCTCAGAGCTGCGAGGACACGAGCCAGCGTTGAAACCTGGCCCCCTCCCTTAGTCAAGAGAGAAAAAGAAACCTAGGGTTTCCTTCCAGAGCCAAAGCAGAGTATTCTAGAATGCTCCTGGTGACTCCCCACGGCAATGATTCAGAAAGAACTACATGCAGGACGCAGTCCCACACCTGCTCAGCAGGCAGGGCCCCCTCCCACACCACCCGAGGGAGGGCGGGCCCAGCCCCACCCACCTGCCGGCTTCTTCAAAACCCCCTGCTCCTGCTGCCACCTGACCTCTTACCCAGACAAGAGACCTTCCCAGACACGGAGGCCAGAAACTGCACAAAAGCCACATCCATCACAGGGCTATCGGTCACCGTGAGAGGAAACGTGTGGGGTTTCAACATCAGCCCTGCCCTGGTCTCCGCCTCGGGAACCACGACCTGCGGAAAGACAGGACTGGCACCTGGGCTGCCGTGGGTTCTTGGCCCCTGGGCCTCCGGGGCCCTGGAACACCCATCTGGGCCCCAGGCTAAGCGGATTTTGAAGGACAGCGGTCACTTCCGGGCCCAATTTTATAAGCCGACACACCCATCTGTGTGAAGGGCACACATTTCCACTCAAAGGTAAAAGCCAGCCTGCAGCAGCCCCGGGGTAGGCACAAAGGTGACTCCCCAGAGGGCGCCCAAGGCTGACCTCCACCGACGAACTGCTGGACGCCAGCCTGCTCCGGCCCCTTCCCAGAGGGACCCTGCTCTGCCCTGGTGAACAGTCTTGGGGGGATTCCTGCCCCATGGCCTGCAAGGTCACTCAGCCTGCCCAATGCCTGCCTGCAAAAGTCTGTGGCCAAGGGACAAGGTGTCTCTCCCTCTGGCTGTCCTGTCACTCACTCGCTGGGCCCAGCCATGCTCAGACCTTCCCCATGGAGGTGAGACCACAGGCCAGGGCTCCCCAACTTCTCGCCTGCCTGGGGACCAATCACATGGCTCCCGTCCAGCTGTCCTCAATTCAGGGCACGGCAGGAAATGAGAAGCTGCGTTTTAGCCTGAGGTCCCAGAAGCCGGGCGTGTGGGAGCTCTGAGGTCCTCCTGAACTCGCAGTGTTCCAGAGGGGTGGCGCCTGACCCAGCCCCCAACAATGTGATAACTGAGGAAGACAGAGGCCTGCTGTGCTGCTGCCCCCCGACCATGACATGCAGGCCGACAAAGACTTAGAGATAAGAAGTTGGGACCTGAAATGCTCCTTCTCAAACCCCGTTTTAGCTCATAACTCTTGAAAATCATGTTTTTCTTGTTTTCAAATAAAACAAAACTCTTCATACCTGGACTTTGTAGGTCCCTGGTTTTGCTTTGAAGCAAAATGATCCATGAGCATCCGTCTCCACGGTGACCAAAGACTTGTCCTTGTCTTGAGACGACAGGACCACTTTGTATTTACCCATCTGCTTGCTGGCGTCAGGGAAGCGGATGATTGATATCTGCCCACAGACACTGAACCTGCAAGAAGACCATTCATCCAGCTTGAGGACTCAATCACAGCAGAAGAGACTCTCAACAACCCCAAACGAGCCCTCTTCCAGCCCCTGTGCCGAGACCAGTTTACTCTGAGCAAACAGACAGAACGCAGCCCAGGTGGTTTCCACTTTAACAAGCAACCCGCAGAAGGAAGAGCAGACCACGCAGGGGCCCTGTGTGTTCTGGGTGACATTTGGCAGACCCCCCACTGCAGAGGCAAATTTCAGAAAATCTGCAGATAATAAAAATGCTTCAGGTAAATGGATCACGGACAGTGGAACGGGCTGGGACTGAGGCCGTGGGCCAGCACTTATAGAAGCAAGAGCTGCGAGCTGCTGGAACACGGGGCCTGAGCCAGGCCACGCAACAGGCAGGGTGAGGCGCAGGCCTTGCTTGTGACTAGACACAAGGCATGGAGGAAAGCAAGCAGAGAGACTGCACAGACGGACACAGAACTCCTCAGGAGCTGCAGGCCCGACGGCAACTGAAACGCCCTGTTGACAGAGGGTGATGCCTGGGATTTGGGACTATAGCCGCAGAGCTCCAGAGCACCCTTCAACAGACAGGCGGAAGACACATCCGTCCTGATAAGACCTTCATCCCCGGAGGATGCCCTCGGTCCGAGGTGATGGGCGAGGAAGGGCCCGGCGCAGCTAGAGCCCACCAGGCCTCTTCCACTTGCGGGGCTGTGTGTTCGAATCCTGAACCACCATTTTAGAGAAAAATCAGTTGTTCCTTTTGACAGAAAGATAATAAAGAAGACTGGCTCCAACAACCACAGGACACACTAACTACGTGAATAGCCACGCTGCTTCAGAAGCAAGACCGTGGGAGGCAGGGCAGAGGGCAGGGCAGCGAGACCCCGGTGAGCAGAGGCACGGCTGCCGCTCAGCTGGCCGCCCACCGCAGGGGTGGAGCCGTGGCCTCGAGAAGGCAGGTCAGCGCCGTCTCTGTACAGACCACAAGCCAGCGTCCACACTCTTCAGAGGTTGTAAGACAAAACAAAAAAAATTAAAATCAAAAGGAGGATAATAGTTCATGACAGAAAAAAGTCACTTGAAATGCCAGCGTCAGTGCCCACGGGTGAGGCGTTGGTGGAACACAGCCATTCCCATTCACTTCCAGACTGTCGCATGGTCTTCCTCAGAGACCACATGGTCCAGGAAACCTAAAATGCTTACTCTCTGGATGTTTGCAGAAAAAATCTGCCAATCCCTGATGGAGTCCAAGGAATGCACACTGGTCCTCACCTTACCCTCAAGAGCACCTCAGAATGAGGGGACGGGAAGGGAACGTGGAGGGGACTATTCCTACAGGTCTTGGACACTGTCTTATCTACCTGCCAAAGGAAACGTCACCTTGTCTGGTCCCAGGTGACGCTCTCTGCCTCCGTGCATTGTAAATATTGCAACTATAGGATCTGTATTTAGCTCATACCCTCCATTAAAGAGAAACGCCCCGGTTCCCTACACCTCAAATGCATTTGGAAAAATACACTGAAAAGCTGGTGCAAGGCCTTAAAGGTTGATCTATCCCATAAACTAACAGGGTTTAATAACTTTACAAGCAAAAGCTGTAATCTTGGTACATAACGAGATAGCTCTATGCTTATGATCACTTGGACAGAAGTCAAGAGAGTTTGTTTTTTCAATAAACTGAGAATGAATTTTTTAAAGAAAGAAAGAAAGAAAGAAAAGAAAAGAAACAAACACCAGCAAAGATGTGCCAATCGCTTACAAAGGCCAACGTGCCTCCCTCCAACCCCCACAAGACGATGCATTTCCCAGATGTCAAAAAGGGGATTTTTCTTTCTTTTGTCCAAATACTCTACTTTAAAGAAAAAGATACATACATGTGTTTCCCCATCTCCTGGTACACCCCGTTGCTCCAGTGAAAAGTCTGGGCTCCTCGCCCCTCCCCTGCTGGCATCAGGTCCCACCATCACCACAGCTTCCTGGGACGACTGCCATAGCCCCTGCCTGGGCCCGCCACTCACACCCTGGCTTCTCTGCAGCCCCTTCTCCACGCAGCCAAGAAGAAAAACTAACAACCAGGGCCGCCGTCCACATCACTGCCTTGCCGACGACCCTCCAAGGCCCCTTGCACGGGAAGGCCAGCTGTCCCCACAGAGCCCACTGCCTCGCCCCCAGCCTCCAGCCACCCCACAGCTGGCTATTCCCTGCTCTCCCGGCCTGGGAAGCCCCAGGACTGACCTTAGTCTCCTCTAAGTTCTCAGGAACCCAGAACCTTCCAGGGCTCCCATCTTCCTGGGCTCCTCAGAGCACCTGGTCTCCTGCTATATGACACCTGTCACAAGTGACCATCACCACAGGTCTGCCTTCAGCCTGCCACCCCAGGGAGGCGAACGCCCTCTCTTCACACCACTTTGTTCCTCGTCACGTACCACCTAGCATAGGGGCTGCTAGAAATGTCCATGGGGGGTTGGGGGGGCCTAAACCCAGGGAGTATTATCAGACGGAGATCTGCTTCTTCACCTCCCAGTCACCCCTAAATCGACTCCCTGACCTTGACTTCTACCTGTGTAGAAAACGGCCACGGCGGCCTCCTCAGTGACCAAGCCAGTGACCATGATTTCTAGGGCTCCGCTCCCTGGCCTTGCTGACAGGCACTTCCTCCTACCTGACTCCCGCTCCCTGCCCACCTGGCGCCTGCCACCCTGGTCCACTGTGTCCTGGCTCTGCCTGCTCCCATCAAGCTTAGGCTCCGGCTGCTGCCTGCTCCCCGCCCTCAGGGATTTCCATCAACCCAGCAGCAGCTAGGGAGCGCCACCTAGCAGTCCTCCAGACCCAGGTGGCCAACCCGGACCCTCGAGGCTCGCTGGCTTCTCCCTGTGCACAGCACGGCACCCACAGCCCCCGCCTTTCAAGCTGGGACCCTGCCTATGCTCCCCACCCTGACTTCCCTGGTCAGCTGTTCTGGCCTCCCACACCCTGTCTCCTGCACTGGCTCTGGACTCGGCCAGCAGGGCCATCACAGGCCAGGGCCCCCCACCTCGCACTACTCTGTGGTGCAGGTCACCCAGTCTGTGACATTATGGCATTGGCAGTGGAAACAGAATGATACGCCTACCGAAAGCAAAAATCAAACAATGCTACCTCGACTCAACACCGTTCCTGCCCTCAGCCAGGAGTCAGCCCCTGTCGTCCGCTGGGGTAGACGGACCTGAGATCTGCCCTCCAGCCTGCTCCCCTCCCTTCACCTGCTCCGTACTTTGTGCTCCAGCCCGGACCTGCCCCTTTGAGACTGCAGGCCTCTGCTCAGGCCGTCCCCGCCCCATCAACCCCTGCACCTCTCCTTCTAAGCCACAGACCCAGAGCCCCTCGATGTCAAAAGAAGGCTGGCGCTTCCCCATCCTGCAGGCTCCAGGCAGGGTCACAAGCACCCCAGGTCTGACTGCAAGGCCGGGGTCTGCTGCCACACCATCTTGCTTCAGATGATCAAAGACACGAATCCAAGCACAGCAGATCCCCCCCGGACACAGGATCACTCCCTACGCAGAGGGAAGAACCATGCAGCGACCCAGGACACCTCCCAACAAACCCCTCAGCCACCAACTATGCCGCCCTCCAAAGTCCTCAAGGCTTAGGCGAGAAGGCCCCCACAGGACAGGTGTGGAGGCAGACGTGGAGGACGCGTCCTACTCTGACAGACCCCTGTAACCCTGAGGACCTGGCACGAACACACAGTGGGCCCAAGGGGTCCCTGCCAGCCACTGAGAGCAGCTCACCTGGTGGCGACGATGTCGGCCAGCTGCGGCGTGTTGGGGGCGATCTTGATGGTGAGAGTCTGGAAGTAGAGGTGCTCCTTGTGGGCGTGGATGGTGTAGGTGCCCGTCGTGATGTTCTCCAGGCGGAAGGAGCCGTCGGCCTTCGTCCTGACTGTGAAGCAGGAACACCGTCAGCACACGCACCCCGGGAGCTGACGCGGAGCCGCCTCGCCGTCACGCAGGCCTCAGGGCTGGCTCCTTCCCTCTCTCCCGTCACGCGAGCCCAGGGCCACACGGCTGCTCACCTTTGATCTGGTTGTTCAGAGTGACCACTGCGTCTGGGACACCTTCCCCTTCGGGTCCATTTAGGACCCTCCCGGTGACAGAGAATCCCATGACGTGGAACATGGGCTGGAAAAGAAGAACGGAGGACGGTGCTCAGGACCTGGGCCACAAACCCGCCCTGCCCGGCCCCCGCCCACCGCCCCCGCGGCCTCTCCCAGCGCAGTCCGGCCAGGCTCCCTGGCACACTGATGTCCACGCTGATGGGTGTCCAACAGTTGAATGAAAAGACCCACAGACCCACTTTCCAATTTAGAGGCCACTCACTGCCTCGGCCAGGGGCAGCTTCCCCACCCTGCCTCCCCCTGCCCAATCCCCCTTCCCTTCCTCCAGGCTCCCAAGAGCAGATCCCAGCATCACCCTGGAGCCCCGCCGGCCCTCCAGCACTAACCTGTGCTGTGGCTCCCCTCTGCAAGGTCCCAGAGCCCCTCCTGACTCCCCACAGCTGGTGTGCAGGCCTGAGCCCTAGCCAGCCACCTGCCAGCCCCGGGCACACTCACCACTCGGGACCCCGTGCCCTGTGCGACCGCGTCTGTACTCCGCCCGCTGTGAACACCCCTGGGCACACTCTGGAGCCACGAAGCCCAGCCACCCTGATCTTGGCTCCTCAGCTTCACCACTACTCACTGACTCACTGTCGTCAGGCTTAGCAATACCTGAGACACCCTGGCTCGACTTCTCAGAGCTTGCCTCCTGCCCACGAGAATATGAGCTCCCTGAGGACAGGGACCTTACCTGTCTTGGTCACCTGGTTCACAGTAGGCACCAATAAATGACCCCTGAGTGAACGAGCACACCCACACACGCACACGGGCACAGCGTTTGACAGGCACCTTCCTTTCCATGCGCACAGCCCTTCTCGACCCTTCCAAAACCACGCAGTCCCCCCATCCGCCTGCCCACCCACTGACTTCTACCCACACCCAACAGACGTTCTACTTATTGGCACCTACTGTGTGCCGGGCACTAAAGCAACGTCAGGAAGACAGCAAGGAGCAAGACATGAATGGGCTGAGCACGCAGAACCTGCAGGCCTCCTTGAAATGGCACCCACTGCCTAGACTGCATTTGAGCGCCATCTGGGAATGTCCCCCCACCTGCCCATCCCTCCCCGCAAGCCCTCTGAAGCGAGCGGAGGCTCCCCCACTCCCCCCAGCAGCCAGCAGAAGAGAAGCGTCACTGAATCTTAAACAGCAGAGGCAGCTCCCAGGTGCGTGTGACCCCAGAGGGAGCTCTGCAAGCCGAGCCGTTGCCACGCAGCACTTCCAGACGCAACATGAGGAGAAAACGGCTAAAACATCATCTTTTCAATAACTCTAGCCCTGGGTGGTCCATTAGGAAAGACTACTACCGTCTTTGGGGATTTGCTCTATCTAGCAAATTTTCCACAGTAACTATTTTCCATTTCTGTAATTAAAGTCAACATAAATACGATGAAAACCACAATCACCGTCTACTTTAGGGCTGCAGGGAGCTGACTGGGTCACCTAGCGCACGGTCTACGGCCACCCCCAGGGCCTAAGCTCTGCCCATCGCACCTAGCCACTGCACTGCCCCCGGAAGAGCCCAGTTTCCACCTGCGCCCGGCGGACCTTTCCCAACATAGCAGCCAGGAAATCGCACCTCCTCTGCTCGGACCCCTCGGGTGCTACTGAAGCTCCAGAGTAACAGGCCACATGGGCCCCCAGGACCTGCACAATCTGACCCCTCTTCTCTTCCTCGGCCTTCACTACCCCTGCAGCCACACCGGCCTCCTCAGGTGCCCCAAGTCCTCAGGCATGCTCCTGCCTCAGGACCTTTGCACTTGTTCCCTCAGCCTTCAACAGTCTCCCCTCAAATAAAAGTGCAGTTCTCACATTTGTCCCCTTCAAGTTGATGCCCAAGTGTCACCTTCACCGTAAGAACTTCTGAGAAAACCCTACATAAGGTACACCCTCATGTCCACCCTGCACTGTCCCACCATATTCTTGCTTTATATTCACGTGTCACCCTCTGGTCCATTTTCTAACTTTCTCATCTATGCCTGAACTGACTCTTTCCATCATCCAAATGGGAGTTCCATGGGTCAGGAATTTTGGCCTGTTTTGGTCACTGCCATAGTCCCAGCCCAGGAAGAGGACCTAAAACATGCCACTGGCATTCAAGAAATTTCCCTGAGTGAAGCAGCTCTAGCAAGGAGTTCAGTCCTCGAGGACCAAGATCTCATGCAAGACGGGGAGGGAAAAGTGATCCTTCTCGATAAACTATTGATTTTTTTAAACATATTTGCAACACCTGTGCCCAGGGATGGGAACTCCAGCCCCTGTCTCCCGGAGCACGGGGAGGTCTCACCTCAATCTTCAGGCTGTCGTGTTCCACTGTGAAGTCCAGCCTGGAAGGTGCGACGTCAAAGGTGATCCTCTCCCCTCTATAGAAGGGGACCTGCAGGAAGAGTCTGCTGATCACCACGAGCCAGTCACACAATCCACCGTCAATACCAACCACCGATCCAGCGGCCCACAAATGACCAGGGGCAAGACAAGCCAAGATCCTTAACTGTACTGTTGCTGCTTTTAAGAGGCAGCCCTGTTTCTCTACTGCAGCTGCCACTGAGGGGCCCATGTCCCACCATGAGCACAGCTTGAGTCTCCCTCATCCAAAATGCCTGTTTCATACTGCAGAATTTTTCGGATGCTGTAATATTTGCACATACATTGTTATGTATGTAACAATGGGGATGGGACCCAAGTCTAAGCAGGAAATGCCTTTACCTTTATGTTTCACCTACACCACATAAAGAACATATGAGGCAACTTACATAAAATATTTTTAAATAATTTTGTGCATGCAACAAAGCTTTGAGGTGTAGAATTTTCCACTTGTAGCATCAAGTCAGTGCTCAAAAAGTTGTGGATTTTGGGGGCTGAGGTTGTGGCTCAGCGGTAGAGTGCTCGCCTAGCACGTGTGAGGCCCTGGGTTCAATCCTTAGCACCGCATATAAACAGATAAATAAGATAAAGGTATTGTGTCCATTACAACTAAAAAATATTTTTAAAAAAATTAAAAAAAAAAAAAAAAGTTGTGGATTTTGGGGCCAGGCGTGGTGGTGCACGCCTGTAATCCCAGCAGCTTGGGAGGCTGAGACAGGAGGATGGAGAGTTCAAAGCCAGCCTCAGCAACTGAGTGAGGTCCTAAGCAACTCAGTGAGACCCCGTCTCTAAATAAAATACAAAATAGGACTGGGGATTGTGGCTCAGTGGCCGAGTATTCCTGAGTTCAATCCCTGGTACTCACCCCCTCACCCAAAAAAAAGTTGTGGATTTTGGAGCACTTGAGACTTTGGAGTTTCAGGCTAGGAATGCATGATCTGCAGCTGCTGAAGAGCGCCCATGGGGCACCAGGCCACCACTTGCTCCCTGGACACCGACAGCACCAGTTCTCATGGGACTGTTGGCCTCCCCAACAAAAACAGAGCAGTAAGCTGCCCCACTCACCACAGTGTAGCCCCCACTCGGCAAGGAGTAGAAGGAGAAGGAGCCGTCTTCCTTGGAGACCGTGTGGCACAAGTACACCAGGCTCTCGTCCTGGGGCTGGAACCCGGGCACTGGGGAGACGTTGCAGCCCAGGACGTCCTGTGCCAGGGGACAGAGACTTCTTTTACTGTTTACATGCTCCAGTCACACCCAGGACCCACACCAGGGAGAGGACAACTGCATAAGTTTCATCTCTACATAGATGTATTTTTTTCCCTGAAATCTAGGGCACATTTATATAGATACAAGAAACAAAATCTCCACACTCAAAGTCACAAGATGAAAGTTGCCATGATGTTCTTGGGAAAGGGACGCAGCTGTCCTTCCCAACAATGGGTCTCTGCCCTCCAGATAAGGAAAGTCTCAGCAAGGCCAGGCAACAGCCCAAGGTCCCCTGGCTGCTAAGAGGCGTCAGCAAACCCAGGTCCGTCTCATGTCAAAGCCTGTGCATTTTCCACTGAACTCCACACCTCCCGGTGCACACAACCAATTTCTTGTGAAATTGTTCTCAAATAACCTGAAGCAGCATCTCCACCAACAGACCCCAGCTGCCATGTCCCCGCCCGCCACACACACACCAGCTCTTGTTCTTTGCTTTCTTGTGCTTACCTCTTTGGTGACGAAGGAAGAAAAGAGAAGAAACTTCACCCCTTTCATGGGTTCCCCGTCACTCCGAACAGAGCCAGATACGTTATAGCCGGCAACAATGAGCGGGCCTGCAGCATTGGCGTTGGAGTTGGTCACGCGCACCGTGGTGCTCGCCTACCAAGGGAAGAGGTGTGAACTCCCCAAACGTGAGCACTTGCAAAGTGCCTAACACTGTGAGGACACGAAAATATCCACTGGAAAAAGCAACACATAAAGCTGCATCGACAGTTGTCCCCAGCATCCCTGGGGCTGGCTCCAGGACCCCCCAGACACCCTAACCCGCAGGTGCTAAGTCCTTCATGCAAGAGGGCAGAGTACCTGCCCAGAACCTACACACCCTCCCAGAACCTTGAATCATCCCTCGAGCATTCATAACCCCTAACACAACGCCTTGTGAATAGATGTTCTTCTGCTTAAGGAACAATGACAGGAAAGAAGGCCTATGCGGGCAATTTTTTTCCTATATATCTTCAGCCCACAACCAGTGGACCTGAGTGAACTGGTTGAACCCAGGTGCAGAAGCCACAGACTTGGAGGCTGACTGCACTGCGTGACTGCAAGCCCTGGTCAGCGCCCAAAGTGAGGCCAAAGGAAATGAAAGGAAACATGGCAAGGCCACGCAGTCTATCTGTGGAGGTCCCTCCCTTCTCCACACTCTCCACACCCTCCAAAACCCCCCGCTGCTCCCAGTCCTAACAGTCATCAAGGTTCCAACTTTTAAATGAGCATGTTGTACTTTTCCATGTCTAGTGAAATGCATACTTCTTCAACTTTTCTTATTAACGTACAATTTACAACAGATATGCTGGGCATGTGGGTGGTGACTGGCATAAACTGAACGCACCACCGATGACCAGCACCCAGAAGCCCCTCGCCCACTTCCCAGCCCTGACTCCCACCCACGATAGGCCAACAGGATCCTGACTTCTAATCACAGGCTTTGCTTTACCATCAAATTTTATACTCACAGACTCAAGTTCCTTTACACCTACACCTAATAAGCCACGTAAACCTGAAAATGTATTCTACATCCTAAGTGTGTAGGGCTTGAGTTTTAATAAGCCTTTGTTATGTGTGTGTGTGTGTGTGTGTGTGTGTGTGTGTGTGTGTATGGTGGTACTGGGGACAGAACTCGGGGGACTTAAGCACTTAGCTATATCCCAGCTCATAATTTTTATGTTTAGTTTTAATTTTGAGACACAGCTCTTGATAAATTGCCAAGATCAGCCTTGAACTTGCCATTCTCCTGCCCCAGCCTCCTAAGTCACTGGTTACAGGCATTTTAAGTACTGCCCCTGGCTTAAATAAAACATTTTTAAATGTTGCTTCAAGAAGGAAAAAAAAAAAATCCTGAAACCCAAAAGTCATAACAGGACATAGGTCTTTGGTGAAAACTATTTCAGCCAAAGAGAAGACAAAAAGAAAAAAAAAAAAAAAAACTCTGGAGGACACCTGCATGTCTTCGTGCCAGGTAAAGAAATAAGAACACAGCTCAAGACCCCACATCCCCTCCCCCTCCCTCCCTCCTCTACACCACCAGGTCACCGGATGCTGCGCTGCTGGTGCCCAGCACAACTGCACCCTAGATCTACACACACCTGGCTCTGCACTGGCATCATCACGAGAGCCTGTGACCTCACATCCTTCGCTCTCTGCACACAGCTCTGGGGCACTCATTACTGATGCCCAGCATGTCCCCCTGTGGGGGACCCACGATCCACTCTTAATGGCATTGGCGTTGCTTACCCCATTTTGCTATTATAAACAAACTGCAATAAGCATTCTTTGTTGTTGTTGTTGTTGTTGTTTGGCACTGGGAATTGAACCCAGGGGTGCTCTACCAGTGAGCCACATCCCCAGCCCTTTTTATTTTTTGAGATGGGGTCTCACTAAGTTGCTGAGGCTGGCCTTGAACTTGTGATCCTCCTGCCCCAGCCTCCCAAACTGCTAGGATTATTTGAGTGTGCTACCACACCAGGAGAAAACAAATATTTTATACATTCTCTCTGGGCATGTGCACAACAGTTTCTAGACTGTTCAGTATATTCATAAATATCTGTCTCAGGTTGAAAAAGAACAAAAAAATCTATATCATCAGGCATTTCTGGTGTTGCTTTAGCTTAAAATAGCATCAGTTAATAAGAGAGGAACCCTGTCACCTACAACCGAAACCAGTGGCACCCGCTGTGGCAGCGGAGTTTCACCTCGTCAACACCTCCTCCCTCGTCAGCACCTCCTCCCTCAGCACGGCTACTTCTACATCAACATCTGGAAAACCCATAAATTCATTTCTCATCCTAAACTGAAGGCATCTGCAGACTAGCTCATCATTGGCACAGCTATCACAGGCTGAAACGCTCACCTCTTTCAATGGCCAGGTGGGATGAGTTGCAAGGATTTCATAATCTCCAGGAAGAACTTTAAAAAATGCAAACCTAGGGAACACAAGACACACTTAGCTTTCTCCAAACAAGCCGAGGACTTCTCATTATCTGACTAGTGCTCGCCTTATCCCAAACTCCCTCTGGCTAGTCAAGCGAGTGGAGTCAATCGGTCACTCTGCAAATCCACAAAGGGCGCTGGCGAGGCCCACAGAGCAAAGCAAGGCTGTCCCATGTGCCCACAGGAAGGACGAGGGCTTCTGTTTCTCTAAATTCCAGGACTCCTGCCACCAAACTGTCACTGTCGGACAGCAGGGACCAGCTGCAGGACACTCAGCTGGGCAGAGAGAAGGGGAGGGAAGCGAAGGCAAGGAAGCGGGAAGAGGAGTGGGAGCGAGGACGCCAGGCTGGGGAGGGACACCGACGGGACCCCACTAACACTGTGGCCAACCGTGACAGGCTTGGCATCCTGCACAGCTGAGCTCAGATCTGCTGCGTGAAACGAACACAAGCATCGTGGGCTCTTGTGCAAAGCAACCATGATGGAACCCTAGCCAGGGAGGGTGACTCCGCTGGCTCCTGCAACTGAGGTCACAGCCAGCTGAGCTGGGACTCTGTCGCACTTCACCCTTCAGGTCCCAAGGCGATCAGAGGGCTGATTCCAGGGAACAGCGTCCCAGGGCCGCCTGCCACCATCACTCTTCAGCTGGTGCAGATGAAAGGGACTCTCGAGACTCACTTGTTGTGTGAGGTCATCCCTAACCGGGAAACCAACCCAAACGCTCCAACATCCGGAAGGCTTTGAGTGCCAACCTGATGCCAAGTCAAAAGTCCCACATTCGACACTTTGTTTCACGTTCCGTGTTGTTTAGAAATGTGTGTAAGATCACCTTCATAAGGGGTGTAGGAAACATAAATGAATTTCAGGCTGAGACCTGGGCCCCCTCCCCAAGATATTGCATAATGTGTATGAAATATTCCCAAATCTGAAAAGTTCTGCAACCTGCAACAGTTCTGGTCCCAGCACCTTGGAGAAGGAACACTCAACCTGTAGCAGCCTAGGACACAAGGCATAGCTCCACATTCCACCTCAAACCAGGACTAAAGAGGCACCAATCAAGAAGAGGGAAGCTTATTTCAAAATGAAAAATAATTCCAACAAAATTTTTAAATTGGATAACTTACTGGCAAACCCATTATAATCTTTGATTTTGCCATTCAGTCCGTCTTGTGTATTGAAGTAGCTAGTAATGATTTGAATGCTTCTAAAATTATCAGTCTGAACTATTAATCTTGGCACATCTATTAACATTTGCAACTACATAGATCCATTAAGTAAATGCTTCAAATTTCACTCGGCAAGGTTAATTAGGTAATCAACAGTTCCCACTACAAAATGGTTTTGATGTGATAAAATAATGTTTTTAAATCATAATCACACTAACCTATATTGAGCAAACATTTACTAAGCACATAATCCAGGCTGGCCAGTCTGAAACAATATTAATTCACTCTTCCCAGGAACCGTGGGAGGCAGGTTCCACAATTACCTTCATTTACAATTAAGGAAACCAAGGCACAGAGGGGTTAAGTGACTTGTCCCAGATCAAACAGCTAGCAATGGAGGAGCCAGGATGCAAACCTGGGCCACCAGACTCTAGGACAAGCCCCAGCTGTTACCTGAAGGCCTACTAAGTGCCCGGCTTAAAGCAGGTGCTCTGTGGGTGCTAAGTGATATTTAATCAGGTGCAACAGGACAAATGACTTCCATCTCACAGACAAGGAACTTGGGCTCCAAAGGGCATGAACTTGCAGGAAGTTAGCAGGCTGAATCAAGATCTGTACCCAAGTCTCCTGAATGCAATGGTCCCCCCAGCCCCCATCACAGCCCGGCTCCAGCTACATGGACAGGTAAGACGGCCACTCACTTTCCTCCAGGCTGCGTGACCGTGGACTGGATCTTTGCTTCTGTTCCAGTGTTTCTCAGAGACACCTGAACTCCTGCAGGACCCAGGGGCTGCCCTTTGCTGAGGACCTGTGTGCAGAAGAAGGTTAGAACTGCTGGGCAACAAAGATCTCTCCACAAGTCACTGCCACCCACTCCTGCCCCCCAAGTGGAACTAGAACCTTCTCTGGGTCAAGGACCCCTTTGAAAAGATGACATTAACTATGAATACCCTCTCTCTGAGGATGAGGTGGGGGAGCCAATAGTGACAGTAAAATGACCCTGTTTCACTGAACCACCGCTAAAGATGCACCACGATTTTATAAACCACTGGATGGCAAAAAATACCCATGGTCCCACTTCACTAAGAAGCCCATACATAAAGTGGGCTGAGGGAGAAACGAGCCTGCCATGAAGTCAGCCGGGAGCCTGCACATCTCCACCATGCACCAGCTGGGCAGCAGGGGCGACCTCACCAAGGAGGGGAACGCAGTCAGATTCACACCACTGTGCAAACACCTCCAGAGCTCAGCTTCCACCAGAGACTGCTCCAAAGGGGCGGAAGCAGGTACACCCCTGCCCCAGGAGGCCTGAGCACCTGGGCAGGCAGGCAGAGGAAGGCGCCCTTCAACTCCACGCCCTATGAAGGACCGTGGGCACATGTCCTAGGTGGGGGCAGCATGGCCAGCAGCCTAACCTGCCTCCTCGACCTACCCTGCTCCATACATGAGAGGCAGAGCTCCCAGACCCCCCAGCCCTGGGTGGAAACAGCCCACTCAACCTTTCCATTCACGGAGAAGCCCGTGAACACGAAGTTGATGTCTCCGCCCTTGGTACAGATGTCGCTGACGCCATCCACGTACAGCTCCACGTTGGTCGGCTCTGAGGAGGGGATCAGGGAGGGAAGAAGAGGGAGGGCAAAGACACACGGGCAAGGTGAGTGCTGGGACACTGTGGGACTAAGAAAGGCACCCGCACGGCCAGCTGCTCCACACATTACGAACACTTACTACACTCCATGATTCAAGACCCAAGGGGGCAAGAAATTTAGCAAGGAAAAGCCAACTTCCCACCCCCGTCCCCAGCACCTGCCTTCCTGCCCCAGAGGAACCAGGGTTCAGAGAATAAAGAGCCCAGAAAGAATCTTCCAGCCCAGGGGCATCCTGGGGCCCCACTGAAAACTGTGACCCCCAGTTTTATTCACATTGTTAGCCGTGGTCAGGCACCGAGCCAAGGGCACTACCCCCACAACTACCTCAGGAGTGGGGTCATTCCTGAGGGGTAAACTGAGGCACAGAAGCACTAAAGGATCTCCAAGGTCACAGAGTTTGTGAGTGGCAGAGCTCCCATCTCCCAAAGCAGGCTGCAGACCTGTCCCAATGAGCCCTTGAGTCCAGCCAAGCTAGCCCAGGCCATGAGCTCAGGGCCCAGAAGCCATGTGGAAAGGAAATGAGCCATCTGCCCTGTGAGGGCCACAGCAGTGACAGCGAGCAGCCAGCTGCCGCCGTGTGGCCCAGGTCACCAGGCCCCCAGCCCCCCAGACACCCCAGGAACACAGAGAACACGGATGTTACGGTGACCTCCCGAGTTTTCAATACTGGTGATTCATTCAATTTTGGGGAAGAAACTGAAGAGTTTGTTATAACAGGGTCTAAAGAAGAGTTTTTGAAAGATTCTAAAGAGTGTAGAATAATAAGTAGAGAAAAAAATAGAAAACCATGAGGTTTTCAGGTAAAATAAAGACTCCTCCACACAGACAGACACAGCAGGAGGGTCTGGAGCCCGCGTGTGTGTGGGGACAGGCTGCTCCTTGGCGCCGAGCGCTTGTTGGCTGCCTGCCGGCCTCTCTAAACCCTTAGCCCAGGCCCCCCCCAAGGCCGGACTGCAACCACTGTGACTCCACAGGAGAGGCGGAGGCTGGAAGGGAAGTGACTCGCCAAGGCTGTCACCTGGCTGGTGAGGCCCAAGGCGGCCGATCTTGCCCGTTAAAGAAGCAGATCTGTTTGGCGCTCAGTGGTGGAGCTCAGCACAAGCCAGGCCGGGTTCCATCCCCACAGCAGCGAGAGACAGATCTGGACTTTAGTGTCAAATTTAAATGGTTAAACAGTTCAATTAACTAAAAAAAAAAACTAAGGTGCTGAAAAAGAAACCGCACTGGGACAAGAACCGAGCCCCACTCTTGGTTTCTATATTGTTCCAATACCACGTGGGGTGAAACCGTGAAGGCCCCGTTTCCAAAAAGAGGAACAGTCCACGAGAAGATGCCCGACTTGAGAAAGGTGACGGCAGCCATAGGGCAGATGGAAGATAGACCCAAACTAAAGTGACAGGAAAAGGGAAAGGGGACAACACGAAAGCCCTCTTCCACGAGAGAAGCGGATGCTTAACTCTTCAACAGGCACTGACTGTGCCAATCCCAACCAATGTCTGCACATAATGGGGCCCTGACGAGGTACATCTGGTTATTCGGCTAACTTACCAAAACTCCACCCTAGGGGAGGCTCGATCTTCAGAATGAAATCCCCCTACAGAAAAAAATGAAATTTAAAGAAACGAGAATTGATGACACTGGTGTAATGTAATCTAAAACTAGTGCATCTGAAGTGAAAATCCAGAGCATAAGCAGTGTTCTTCTGAATGAGTCTTAGGTTCCTTTCAGAGGCTGCAAACTGAAGCAATCAGAAGCTGTCCCATTGAGCCCATTTGTGAATTCTAAAAACAATACATTGCACCTCCCATGTCTTTTTATACCAAATATTAACCAAGTCTTCCACTAACTCCTCGCATGCCTAGGGCTACAAGGTTTGCTCGCATCCTTGGGAACTAAAATCACTATTTAACACTAGATTTTACCTATCAACCCTGAAGATTGACATTAATAGTTAAGGAAAAAAAAAAAAAAAAACAGATTTCAAGACCCTGCTAATTCACCTCTAGAAATCAACTCATATGTTGTGCATAGATGTAAATTCAAGACTACTGATTACTGTGTTGCTAATAATAATTTTGAAATTGGGACAAGACTGCATGCCCATCCACTGAGCGTGGTTAAATAGATTACAGTGTGGGGCTGACTGGCATTTGATACAACCTTTAAAAAGACAGCAGCAGGCCCACATGCATGCTGCTGCTCAAGCAGGCGGGGAAAACCACCTCCCCACGGCAAAGCTTTCCATTACATTGAGGGGAAAAAAAATCAAATGGCCAAATAACTCCAACTGTGCAATTCCATCTGTATTAAAAAAGGCAAAATTAAAAGTATATATATACAGCTGGGTGTAGTGGCACACACGTGTGATCCCACAACTCAGGAAGGTGAGGAAGGAGGATTACAAGTTCAAGGCCAGCCTCAGCAACTTAGTGAAACTGTCTCAAAATAAGAAATAAGAAGACTTGGGGATGTAGTTCTGTGGTAGAGCACCCAGGACTTCAATTCTTGGTACTTAAGCAAATAAATAAACAAAAAAAACTATGAATGCTGACTATTTTTACAACATCCTGTGAATTTATATCTCCAAGTACGTGGAGGAGGCTGGGGCTGTGTAAGAAGTGTGCAAAGGCACATCTAGGTGGCATGTGTATCTTCCAACTGTAAGCAGAGAGCGCACTCTGTTAGGAAGCACACAAGAACCTTTGTCAAAGGTCACTGCTATACGGGGGAGGTGACAGAATTAGGGGGCAAAGGGTACAAATTTACTTCATACAGCCCAAAAGATCTTATTTTTTTTTTTTTTTTCACAAAGCCCATGAAAATGCATGGAACTTCTGGAATCTTTTTTAAACAGTACTTTAAGGGTTTTATTAAGTCAGTTTTCCACACTGGCACTCTGGGCGTCCCGGGCAGCACTGCGCTAGGGTTAGTTTCATCCCCAGCCTCTGCTCTCTGAGTAACCAGAGCCCCCTCCAGGGCTGTAACCAGGTCTCCAGTCACATGAACATGGAGCCTGGAGACCTCGGGTGCCATCAGACCAGCTGAGAAGTCATCTCCCTCATGGGAATGAGCTGAGCAGCTATGCTGAGCGCAGGTACAGATGCATCACAGGGCGTCCCAACTTCATAGAGAACAATGATGCACCAATTTAAATAAATAAAAAGTAAATAGAAGGAAGACCAGCAGAGTAAGAGGACCACAGGAAGGGAAGAGGGGAGGGAAAGGGGGAGTACTGGACCAACTATGTTATATGCACTTATGAATACGTCAGGATGAACTCCACTATTATGTACAACTACACTGCACTAATAAATATAAACATAAAAGAATAAATAAGTTACCTCCCTTGGAATTGGACTAGCACTGCCATGTTCCTCTAATCATTTACAAAGTCAGGGAGCATCTACTCATGTGGGAAAGGCCACTTTCCTTTTGGCGCAGCCCAAAGGCCACACTAATTACTTCCCATCATAAAAGACAAGCAGCCAAGGCCGGCACCCTCCTTACCTTATCATACAAGGGAATCATGAAGTAGCCGTTGTTAGGGGCACAGTCTGTCTGGTATTTCAAAGTCCCGTGCTTGGTGTACAACTTTATCTGGAAAGAGGGGAAAGGAAATGCAAGTCATGATATCGCCTCTGAGAATCGCCCACATCATGCCTGAACGTATCAGGCAATAAGCATGTGCTCGCTGCAGACCCACTACACGCCAGCAATGAACATCAGGCCTCTGGAACAAGAAAATAAGATGAAGCCACCCCAGTCGTGGGATCTGATGGTTCTCAGGTTAGAGACTATCTAAAACCACCCCAAAGTCTTGCTTTTCAATGCCTTTCCATTGACTTAAATGGCTGTCTCTATTTTATTCATGTACGTTTCTGGGTCTAAATCAAATTCTCTGTTAGTGAAACCAATCTGCTTGTTAAAACACAGATCCCTGAGCCCCACCTCATTTCCTCCACTAGGTCTGGGATGAGGTCTGGGGACCAGCATCATTAGGTCCAAATGACTCTATAAACTAAAGGGACATTCACCTATAAGCTTAATTCTCTTTCATTTTCAGAACAAAAACAGATCAAAGACATTTACTGTTATGTCCTCTCCTCAAGGACTCTAAAACTTTGTGTCTTCAATACTAGCAGGCACAAACTATTCACCCAATAAGAGGCACAAGCAGTATCTACATCTTCCACATACTGGGTGACCTTGGGCTAGTCCTTTAACCTCTAGAGGCTGTTTCTTCATGGGTAGAGACAATGAATTTACATCACTGTATATTAAGCATCTGACACGAAGCACAGGCTCAAATGAATTACTATTTAATACCTGAAAAACAACACAACGTGTGTAATCAGCAGGGCATAGACTGAGTTCTAGGAAAGTTGCCTAAACTTACCTGAATGGCTGAACCACTCTGACCCTCAGTCTTTACATATGTAAAAGGAAGCATCTGGGACTGATGGCATCTAGGAGCCTCACCTCTAAAATGTGAATGATCCATGACCAAGATACAGAGATGACAGAGTCAACCAACTAAGAAGATGTATACGGCAACAAACTTGCAACTTGCACAGTGTTGCAAGTGGGAAAGGCCCAGTGTGAAAGAACAAGTAGACTGAGTTCTCCACGGGCAGTAACCATGGCTTACACACCACAGAGCCTGGGACAGTGTCCTAGGTACTAGGTCCTCAATAAATAAAAAATGAATTCATTCCAACCATAAAGAAATTCAGATGCATACAATTAAAAGCATGGATTGGAAATCCAGCAGCCTAGAGGGGCACAGAGGCAAGGTCAAGGGGCATTACTCTAATGGGGCACGGAGCACTACACAACCTGAGCCAACCTCTGCGGCCCAAAGACAAGGCGATTTCCAGAGAAATCAGGAATTCAGTTTCTAAGGTGAAATTTCTTAATTGTTAAAGTGTCAGCAACCAGTATGATTCTTCTTTTTAACAGCTCAGGCCACAGGTAAAGAACAGAAACGTCAATGCCCTGAGTAGGGACTTTCCTCTGGTGTGTTCACTTCCCCACCTGGGCCACGCTGCAGGACATGCAGCAGCGCAATAAGTTGTTGTTGACTGAACAGGATGCAAAAGCACCCAGAGGGAAGAAGGCTAGAGAGGGGGAAGGTAGCCAGGTTGGGACACAGAGAGCACCATCAAGAAACAACCATGAAATACCGACTTTTCTTTCATAAAGCACAGATGAGGACGTTGAATGGCAACCTAATCTACAGTGAGGTTACTCATACGAAATGTCTGATTTCATCACCAGTAATTAGGAAAGAAGGAGCGTCCAATACAAAAGAACAAGCGGGGGACGGGCAGCCCTAGGGCTCAAGAGATACACTTCTCTGTCCAGAGCCCACTATTAGTACTGGGGGTGGGGGTGCCCTAACAGCCTTTCCCTTCCTCCCAGAGCCCCGGGAAACTACAAACTGCCTGCAACAGTGTCCTGTTTTGCTCTGGGTGCTTTGAAGACAGCTTCTCAAATGCCATGTGCCTGCAAACCCAGAAGGTGGCATGGGGACCCCACATGTTCCCAGCAGCTCCTGCCAGCCCTTAGGACTAAAAGGGTAGAGGAACAGCGGACAGAGGGGCCCTGAGGCTGACAACCCAGCCTCCTCTGTAGGAGCATCTGCTTCTCTCCCAACACCATCCTACAGGTAAGAAACCGGACTTGGAGCAAAGCCAGGTGAAAGTGTTGCGAATCCATTTCCCGCCCCTCCCACAATCCTTGGCGACCTGTTCTGTACAATCCTGCTGTTCCACTCTGCCTTCTCTGGGGCAGCCTCTGTCCCTTCCCAGTCTCTTTGGCATCTCCTCGCCCCTTCCTTTGTTTTCTCTCAAACCTCATCCCAGGCATCTGGTGTGTGCCTCTTCCACTCCCCTCCATCCCCCTGTCCCATTTACAGTCCGCGGTTGGAAATGAGGCCCAGCCCTCCCGGTGGCTCTTCCTCACCCACCTTGACAGGTGTCCTGGAAGCCTACCTCCACGTGTCCCTCCAGCGTCCTCTTTTCAGAAGCTATCTGGGCCACAATCCCACTGGGATGACAATCACTTCACAGACCCTTACAATTTAATTTTTTTTTTTTCCCTAAAGAAAACTTCTACACGGATCTCTAGTGTGATTCCGGTGACCACCCGGGACACCCATCAGGACAGCTGGCAACGCTCCCCTTTCAGAGGAAAAGGAGCTGGGGGCGGGGGTAAAGACGCAGCCGCCCCCCGCGGAGTTTCCAGCACGGCTCTACCGGGGGTGGGTCTCCGGGGTGCTCTTTTAAAAGCACCTGGGGAGCACTGGACTGGACCTTGCGGGGCGGGGGATTCCGGGTTGTGGCGCTGGTGGGTAAGAATCGTGGTCTGCAGGTCTGGGGAGATCTGCGGTCCAGCTTTTGGAGAAACGGGGTCAGGGCTCCAGGGGCTGCGGTCTGGATCCGGGGCGCCGCGGCCCCGCGCCCGAACCCGCAGCCATACGTCGGCTTGCGGACGCCGCGCGGGGCCGGGCGCCAGGCCGTGGCGGCCCAGAGAGGCTGAGCGACCGGCCCGGGGTCACAGCGCGAGGCCGGCGGCGCGCGGGGCGGGCGCTCACCTCGATGAGCGAGTAGTTGATCTCCACGTCCGACTTGACGAAGCCCCCGCAGCCCACCACGATGTCCTCGGAGCCGCACGCCGGCCCCACGCCGCACAGCAGCAGCAGCAGCACGGCGGCGGCGACCCCCACGGGCCCCGGCGGCCCCGCGCCCCGGCCCGCCCACATGGCCCGGCCGCCCTCGCCGACCCTCCGCAGGCCGCCCGGGTCCCGCCCCTCACTCCGCACGCTGCCGGCTCCTTCCTCTTCGCCGGCTGACAGCCCAGACCCCGCCCCACCGTCGCGCAGGCGCACTGCGAGACCACGCCCACAGAACAGACCCACGGCGCATGCTCAGCAAGGAAACGCGTCCTCCTCTGCCCCCTGGAGGCCTGGAGGACCCCGCGCGCCCTCTGGCAGGTGCTCCTCTGGGTTCAGGAGCTGAATTCTACCTCCGGTTCAATATCACAGCTGGAAAAAGAAAAGAAACTGTGGATCGAGGTATCCAACAGCTTTCCCAAATCTAATTAACTCAATATTTCACAAGTGTTACGCACTCTCAATAAGCCCGTTAGAAATCTGCAAGTTGGTGCATTTTCTATGATAAATGATTAGTAAGTTTTAAACCAAAACATATTAGGTTCAGCATAATATTAAAGAAGGTATTATTTGAAATTTATTTTATTCCCTGTTCTATTATCTGCATAGAAACAGATCTCAAGAGGCTTTTTTTTTTCCCCTCTCTCTCTCTCTTAAAAGATTGAGGTCCACATGTGGTTTACTTCGGATTCATTCTCCAAGATGAAATGTTTTGTCTAAAAGTAGTTCAAATATCAGCATGTTGTATTTTTTCAAAAGACTGAATACATAACATGTGTAGGCAGAATTTAACTACAAAGTTATCCACCAAAATGGACAAACACTGCTTTCTAACCTAATATTTGAAGTTTTTCCATTTTGCTCCTTTAAGAAAAAAAGTGTTTTATTTTGGTAGTTTTTAACATTTTGTTTCTAAATGATGAAATAAGAGATTTCCCACTGCCATTATCACCATTGTGGCTAAAACTTAAACAATATATAACTAAGAGATTAGACTATATGGTCATCAAAACCTTCCCAGTGGCTACAGAGGATGAGGCCTTACAGCAGGCTGCCATGGTGGGTGCATCTGATTCCGTCTCTCCCCTCTGCATTCCCACTAAAAACACAGTGAGATTCTCAACTACTCAGTCATAGGAACTGTTTAAATAATTAATTTTTTCAGTGGGGTTTGTTATTCAGAACCACTATAAGGCTGATGTATTTACCCTCCCTACCATGAAGCCCTGGTTTATCTTAGCAAATCACCAGGGGTTTGAAAACCACCATTTAGGAAGTGTGGGCCCCTGGGAACTTCTCTTCCTACACAGAATGGGAAGCCAGGGGGAAAGGACTTATCTAGACTGCTCTGCATGCAGCCACAGGCGGTTCTGAGAGCTGAAGAGTAGGTATTAGGATTCCCCACGTCATTTTCTTGGTTCATCCCCCGATTTCCCCCGTGTTCTTCTGACTCCCTGACCATGCCTTAAATTCATCTTCAAACATACAAAGAAATAGGACTGCGGCTAAGCCAGCTGGGTGGGGGTTAGCAGCCTGCAGGGAAAGCGGGCTTTAGCTTCCCCCTAATTTCCTTCAAACTCTACAAACAAAGCAGCTCAAATAAACAGACAAGATGTGAAAGCAAACAGCAGACCTGCCCCTTCAGCTTCAAAACAAACCCTGGGTTCATTATGACCTGGTCTTCCAGAGGACATGAGCAAGAGGACCCCAACTTCCTGGACCCCAGACTGGATTGGGGAGAATCAAAGAGACAGGCGGAAATGAGGCTGTGGGAACCCATACTGTGGAGGCCCAGGAGAAGGTGAGGCCAGAGAAAAAGATGAGGATAAGACCCCCAGAAACAGCCAAGCAGCGAGAGGGTGCAGAGGGTTTTGATTTTTTTACCCAAATGCAAATCTGGGTGGGTGTCTGAAAGACTGAGTTCCTCTCTCCAATCCTCACTTATTTATTTCTATGTGGTCCTGAGGATGGAACCCAGGGCCTTGCACGGGGGAGGTGAGCGCTCTACCACTGAGCCACAATCCCACCCCTCTCTCTCCAGTCTTGAAGGAGCGTGGGCTCCTTGGAGGAAAAATAATGATAAATGTTAATGAAAGTGGTCGTTGCCTTAGTGCGCTTCCGTTTTTTCATCTGTGCACATACCACAAGTACACAGCATCATTTCTAAAGGCAGCCAGAGGCAGGGGACTCTGACACAAAGCCACACACCTTGCTTTAAGACTCAGGACAGGGGAAAAAAAAAAGACTTCCTTCTCCACTTTCCCTAATTTAAGCATATCCCTTTCCCCTGGCCCTTTCTTTTCTCTTTTCTTCTTTTCCCCTGTAAGAACATCATATCCTTTCTATACTGTCATCTCTCGTCCTAGTGTTCAGCAACCGACTTTCCACATTCACACATTTCTGCAATGGCATTTTGCAACTATTGGTTATTGCCTGGTGCAGTGGCACCTGCCTGTAATGCCAGCCACCAGGAAGTCTGAGGCAGGAGGATTGCAAGCTCCAAGCCAGCCTGAGCAACGGAAGCAGACCCTGTCTCAAAATACAAAATGAAAAGGGCTGGAGATGTAGTTCAGTGGTGGCGCCCCCAGGTTCAATACCCAGAACTGGAAAAAAAAAATCAAATAGAATGAACAACTCATTGGTTTTTAACCCGTGCACTAAGTGATCATACGAAGCTAAGGTAATCCCTAGCTTATTTAGCATGTACTGTGTGCCCAGCGCTGTGCCAAGGCTGACCTGGAACTCTCAAGCCTCCTGCCTCAGCCTCCATAATGGCTGGGGTCCCAGTCCTGCGGCCATCTGCCCAGCTTGTGCTAAACTCTTTATTGAGAATCTTCTTAAACTCTTCGCAGCGCCCTGCATATAGACGATGTCCATCCAGGTTGTTGGTCCGTGGCCGCTGCCAAGACTCCTGCTACAAACACGTGCGCACCGTTGGTTCTTTCATCGGGATAAACACCCGGAATTCCTGGTTCCAAAGCGTTTGGGACAAACTTGTTGCAGAGGGCGGGCAACGAGCATGGGGGTGTCCCTGCACTTTTCAGGGATCCCTGGATGCCATCCCCTAGTGGGGTCCCCGGGCCTCCCTGCGCGTCCCCACCGCCGCGCCTCCTTTCACCCTAGTCGTCCCAGCGTGGCGGCGCGGCTGGACCTTGCCCTTGGCCTCCGATCCCGACCGGCCCCGCCCCTGGCCTGCCCGAGCGCAGTGGAGGAGGCTGCCCAGGGATAGACAGACAGGCAGACCCACGCTCGGACCGACGGAGGGACGGACGGAGGGCGCCCGATGGCCGCGCCTGGCGAGCCGTGCGCAGGGCTGGGGGTGAGTGCGCACCCAGCCCCGCTCTCCTTTCCCGGGCTGGGTTTGGCCCCAGATCTCTCTCGGGCTGCGATACTAGGAAGGGAAATACTCCCCTGCCCCCCACTCCCGCCAAATTCTTGGCCCCAGGAAGCGAAGAGATCTGCTGTCCTGTTACAATCCAGGTGACAGCGGACTAAGGGGCCTCCGGATCTCCCAGCGACTGGGGGCTGTGAGCTCTACTTGCATGAAGCTAGGGGACCCTCCCCAAGCCCTTCCCACCGCAGAGAGCCCTATCCCGTCTGCAAGACCCCCTGCCTCCCTGGGCCCCTCGGCCATGGGGCCCTCAGCTCTCTCCAGAGCGGAGTTCTTGGGAAGGGCGGGAGGGCGGGGGGGGGGTGGTGGTCGCCAGCCCTAGGCTCTCAGGGCTTGGTAGACGGGCAATAAAGACACGCAAAGTTAACTGAGCGCCTGCCCCCAGCCCTCATCGCCATCCGAGCTTCGCTGCTATTGACCCATCGTTAGGAGATGAGGCCCAGAGAGGCTGAGTTCAGGGCAGTCAGAGTAGAGATAAGTGAGGGGGGCGGGGGTGAGTGGCCCTGAAGGGACCATGTCCTCCAAACTTTGTATTCGAAATTCTCCAGTTAGAAAGGGCCAGCAGAAAGATGGAGATGAACCCCAGAGATAAAGACGTCCCATGGAACAAGCTTCCAGGGCAGCACCTGAGTGGAGGTCAGCCCTGTACTTCCTACCTGTGTGGGCCTTAAGGAGACGGCTCCCCTCTGGGTGCCTCCTCCTCTACTCATCTGTAAATGGGGACAGTAGCATCTACCATCTGGAGATCCTAGAAGAGGTGGCACCTGTGCCTAGCACTTATTATGGAGCGCACTTGTCCTTGACTCCAGGACACAATTCCCTAGCTTCAGATTCGAGCACCACCAACTTCCCAGTGGGTATGGTCAGCCACGTGACTCAACCTCTCTGGGCCTCAGCGTCCTCCTCTGCCAAATCACTGTGGTGATTACAGCTACCCGTAGGGCTGGTCTGAGGACGGGAAGAGTTGAGAAGTGAGAAGCATCCCAAAGAGGGCGTGGAACATCCTAATGTAAATGTTAGGGGCCCAAATGCTGGACCTGCAGGCAGGTGAGACTGGGTCCCCGGGTTGTACCATCCTGAGGGTCCGCCTGGTGTTCTTCAGGTCTGGAACCAGACAGAGCCGGAGCCTGCGGCCCACAGCCCCCTGAGCCTGTGCTTCCTGAGAACAGCGGGGGTCTGGCTGCCCCCTATGTACCTCTGGGTCCTCGGCCCCATCTACCTCCTCCACATCCACCGCCACGGCAGGGGCTACCTCCGGATGTCCCCGCTCTTCAAAGTGAAAATGGTAGTTTCCACCACTGGGAGCCGTAAACCAGATGATGGAGGGGAGGGCCCGGGAACCTGGCAGGGACCCCAAAATGAACACACCTACCAGGGAGCACACGGGGTAGTGACGAAAGGGAGCCCACTGACCAAACAGATCAATACTAGAAAGGCAACAGAGGTACACTTGGTGGATCAAAGTTCCCCCAAACAGATTTTGTAATTGTAAAACCCCGTGCGCACACAGACACATGCATGTCCCCACAGTGCAGAGGTATCTGAGCCTGGCTTCTCCTGGTGCCATGTGTACTTGGGGTGCGCATGGTGATTTTTACCTTTTTAAAACTTGAACAGTTGATTTGATTTGATTCTTGGGTGCTGGGGACGGAACCCAGGGACCCAGGCATGCTAAGCACACAGCTCTATGCCTGAGCCACACCCAGCCCAATTAACTTTCCTCTTTGCTTCCCCACTGACAGTCCTCCTGAACAGTTTTTAAAAATTGTTAGGTGTTTACCATAGTGTGTTAGATAAATGCTGCTATTCCAAGTGTGGGCCTCTGCATTCATTCACCTTCCATTCATTGCTACAGGAATGTCCTTTCAAGTTCATTCATGGCCAGATCATTAAATTCTGGCTGTATTGCCCACCCTCTATCCGGGCATCGCAAACTGAAAGGTCCACTGTTGCCTCCGAGAGGTTTTGAGGGCCGTGCTGTTTCATCCCGTGGGCAGCACAAAACAGCCATCCGCAGCAGAGAGGAAAGAGACATGAGCGTGTTTCGATAAAACTTTATTTATATTCCCTGAAATGTGAATCTCATCTCATTTTCGAGTCATGACATATTACCTACTTTTGCATTTTTTATTTTTTTGGTAACCAATGATTGAAAAGTGTAAAACAATAAATAATTTCTTAGCTCACAGGCTACATAAATGGACAGCCGGCCCCACTCAGCTGCAGATGGTAGGTAGCCCGTGACCCCGGCAGGAGCCTGGCGGGGTGGTTTGGGTAGCTCCTCCGGGAGCCTTGCCCTGGCCTTCTCTGTGGTGTGTGCACGTGCGAACACTCTCGTTTTCTTGGGCAGATATTCTGGAAACGTCCCAGCCCATTGAAGAGTTTCCCATAGACTTGGTAGCAGAGATTACAAAGGGCGAGAGGGCATAACTTTTTCAGCCTGCGAATAATTTTCATGTCACTTGGTATCTCCACACCCAGAGTGCATTGTTGGAACTCCTTCTGCATTTGGGGGACATGGGTTTGGCCCAAGTCCTGTTGTGTGTTACTCACTCGAGGGCTGGTCTGCAGTGCCCCCCACCCACGCATCCTACACATCAGCAGCCTGGTAACGTGTGACCTTGGTTTATTTCAGGGTCCTAGCCGGGATGTTGCAGAACCAGCGCCCAGTAGGATGTGGGATCACCCCACGTCTCCTCCCACCTCTATTCCACCCCCAGCCTTACTTACACCTGTTTCCCCAGGTGCTCGGGTTTGCCCTCATGCTCCTGTGTGCCTTCAACGTGGCCCTCCCGCTTTGGAAAATCCAACAGGGAACACCCCAGGCACCAGAATTCCTTATTCACCCTACAGTGTGGCTCACCACCACGGTAATGACCTCTTCTGCTGGAACCTGGCTCGCTCCTGGTGGGGAGTGTGGGGAAGAGAGGCGCCTCCCCTCCCACCCCACCCCACCCCACTCCCACCCCCACAAGGGGCCCAGCTGGACTTTGTCACCCAGGGCTTCGCGGTGTTCCTGATTCACATGGAGAGGAAGAAGGGAGTCCGGGCTTCCGGGGTGATGTTTGGGTACTGGCTGCTTTGCTGCCTCTTGCCAGCTACAAGCACTGCCCAGCAGGCCTCCAGAGGGGTAAGCGGGGACCTGGGCCAGCTGGGGAAACCTATATGGCGGCCTTGGGTCTCATCCTTCCCCTGCCCTTTCCACACATGGCTGAATCTCAACACAGAGAGACACAGGCACACACCCCAGTCACTTAAACACTAGTGACTCACAAACGTACCCTCACTTCTAAGTCACCACCCTCCGTCCATGTTCTGACTTTTAACTGGCACATGCTAATCGTACACACTTACGGGGTGCAGC
Organism: Marmota flaviventris; assembly: GCF_047511675.1. NCBI lineage: Eukaryota > Metazoa > Chordata > Mammalia > Rodentia > Sciuridae > Marmota > Marmota flaviventris. Next base: position 11,683,279 of record NC_092516.1, on the reverse strand, counting down.
GGGGTATTTGGGTGCATATGTACACCATGTAAGAATCCATAGTTAGGGTGCTTAACATATGCATCACCTCCTCCAGGGGCCGTTTCTTTGGGGTGGGTACATTCAGACTCCTCTCCTGGCTCTTTTGAAATATTCAACATTGTTAATTACAATCCCGGCCCGTGCAGCAGAACGCCAGGCCGCATTCTTCGGCCATATTTGTACCTGCTGAGGAATCTCTCCCACCCGCTCTCAGCCTCTGGCCACCCCGCTGGACCCTGGTCTGTAAGAGCCGATTCTTCCTCCTCTACCTGTGGGTGAGGCCACCCGGCCCTGACCTCTCGAGCCCGGCTCCTTTCACTTCACGCAGTCATCTCTAGATCCCTGCACGTTGTCACTTGTGCTTTTTTTTAATGGCACAGATCCCCTGGTCTCACACACGTCACACTCTCTTGCCGGCTGGCACACACCTGCGTGCCCCAGGCCCGCCTCCCGCCAGGACACAGGAGCTCGCACGAGTACTGCCTGACCTGGACGCACACGCATGCTCTCCCCTAGGTGACGCACGCACGTGCCCCCTCCTCCTGACACACTCGGCCTCCCCGCGTCCCTGTGCATCTGTGCCAACACTCACTTTCTGCACACTCACTCAGCTGTCCAGTCTGGGGAGCGGGGCTTCTGTATTAGGAGCTGATGGAGCGATTTCTCTGCAAAGAGACACACAGCCTGGATGGGGCTTCACAGCCTGGCTCTGCCCACCTTCGGACTGGACCCTTCTCCATTGGTGGGGGGACAGGGGATGGTCCTGGGGATGTGGATGGGCATCTCTGGCCTCTACCCACTAACAGCAGCAACCGCCCTCCACAGTGGTGACCCAGAGTGCCCCCAGATCCTGCCAGGTCCCCTGAGAGGGAAACCCGCCCACCCATGGCGAGTCACTTGCCTCTGGAGAGTGTTCTGCCGAGGCTGTGGGCTGGGGGCCGATGGCCAGGTGGAAGCAGGTGGCCGGCCATCGCTTCTTGAGCCACGTGGACACTGTCCTGCTCCTAGGAGGAGAAAGTGGAGGGACATCTCTGACCCTAGGACAGATTTTTAAAGAGCAACGTTTTTACCTAATGAGGAAATCCCACCTGCACCCCCAAATCATGGAGGGTGGGGCCCACAGTCAGCTTCTGGAACTCAGGACAGAAACAGAGACCCGGGAGTCCTCAGCACGCCGGAGCAGTGGCCACGGACAGGCACCAGGGAGCACTTATGTCCCCCCCCCTACACTGGAGTCTTCCCAGAACGCTCTGTCTAGGGTCCCGAAGTCCCACTTCAAAGACAGGAAACTGAGGCTCCGAGGAGGGAATGCGCTCCCCCAGGCCACGTGGTCAGGAGTGCAGAGGCCAACTGTGAGCCTCTCCCAAGGTCAGGTCTCCTCACTGTCCCAGCTTTGTCATAGCAACAGTGGTTAAAAGAAAAAACCGCACAGCGGCATGGGAAGGTGGGCCCCGTGAAACCAGGGGACAACTGTCTACTGTCTGCAAAACCATAAAATAAAAGCCAGAAGAAAAATCTCAGGAGAGCCAGGCACAGGGCGCACGCTGTCATCCCAGCAGCTCTGGAGGCTGAGGCAGGAGGATCTTGAGTTCAAAACCAGCCTCAGCCACTGTGAGGCGCTGAGCCACCCAGTGGGACCCTGTCTGCCTGTCAGTGAGACCCGTCGGCAGAAGACAAGCCTGGTGACTCCCCCAGTGGGTCTAGCTGTCACTGTCCCCGCCTGAGCCCTGTGTGCGTTCCCACCCCCATCGCAGTAGCCAGGGGACTGTACTTATTGGTCTCTTGTCCAGCCCTGCAGTGGCTCAGCAGAACAGCTCATAATTTGGCACCATCTGTGTGCCCTTGAGCTCAGCTGCTGTTTCACCAGGAGGCTGTAAACCCAGCTGGGGTCAGGTGGGCGGACTGTGCTTAGGAAGGACGTCTGTGTGCCCGGGACAGAGTGCATGCTCAGTTAAGCCCGTTCCCTCTCCGTCAACCAGAAACCAGAGGGAGCCGGCCGGGAGGCTGGGTGTGGCGGGAAAGCTGGAATAGAGAGAGACTTCCAAGATCCCAGTGTCCCTTCTTCTTCTTATCCCAGCTCTGTGTCCGGTCGTCACCAGCTAAGGGCAAAGCCCAGACACAGCCCTGGCCCCGCGTTTGTTCAGACAGAATATGTGCACATCAGGGTTTGCAAACTGGGACAACCAGGAATGCAGGGGCCTGGCTCGGGAACACCCTGGCCCTGTCCCCTGCCTGGACGCTGCTCCTGGCCTGGAACCCTGTTCAGCCCCGGCCTCCCCGCTCTTGGGAGCCCCTCTCTGCCTCCACCCCTGGGGGCTCAGGCACTGTCCTCCGTCCCCCAGACTCAGGGGGACTTGTGCTCTCTCTCCTGCAGGGCTTCCAGAGCGACCCCCTCGGCCACCTGTCCACCTACCTGTGCTTGTCCCTGGTGGTGGCACAGTTTGTGCTGTCCTGCCTGGTGGACTGGCCCCCCTTCTTCCCTAAAGACGCCCAGCAGCCGGTGAGTCCCCAGGTCCCCAACTCCGGGCCTCCTTTCTGCCTGCACCACTTTGGGTCCCAGCCTCCGGGGGGACCCGAGAGCGTGGAACTAGAGCTTAGGTCTGGGTCTTTCATTCGCTGGCAACATGGGGATGGCTCAGCTCCTCGCGGTGGCCCTGTGGCCAGCTCCCTCTGGAAACATCTGAGGCTCTGGGAGCCTGTCTGCCGCGGTGGAGCAGAAGCCAGCACAGGAGAAGTGTCGGCCGAGGGACGCGGCTGGGCGGCCACAGAGCATGGCTTGCAGAAGCAGGCGGTGGGCTGGGTTTGGTCTGGAGGCCACAGCGCTGTCCCCGGCCCTGGGCTCCTGCCGGGTGCTGAGGATCTGGTGAGCAGCAGACAGGGTCCCCGCCCCAGGCAGTTAGCGGTCACATAACTGCGCAGACGTGGGGGAGGTGACACCTGGGGAGGTGCTCGGCAGGAGACTTTCAGGCCCCCGAGTCCCCCTGACGCGTGCCACTGAAGCAGGCACCTGGGGAATCAGGGGAGAATTTTCTGAGGAAGAGCCGGGCCGCCGCCAGCTCTACACCTGCTCACGCGGGTGAGCTGTTCAGAACGGCCGTCGGACTTTTCTGTGCCTGTCAGGACGGAAACAAAGAAAAACCTAATAATTGATAACAAGTTGGGATGGCCACCATGGAGTGACATGGGCACTTTTGTGACTTGTTGGTGACGAGGGTAGACTGCGCAACTTTGTGGGTCAGCTAACAGAAATCTCAGGAAAGAGCCCTCTTTGTTAAAAACTTTGTTCTAATGAGCTCTACGTGACAGTAGGAGGCACCTGCCCCGTCACACACAGGTGGATCATGACTTCTCAGTCTTCTGGTTGAACATGGTGTAGAATCACACCCGTCAGATGCACATAGGGTAATAAAGTCTGATTCTTCCTATTATCCTTTCTACCCCCATACCTCTCCCCTCCCTTCACTCCCCTCTGCCTAATGCAAAGTCCCCGTATTCTCTCCTAGCTGTGCCCCCCCTTAGTGTGAATTAGCATCTGCATATCCAAGAAATCATTTGGCCTTTGGTTTTGGGGGAATCGGCTTATTTCACTTAGCATGATAGTCTCCAGTTCCATCCATTTACTAGCAAAGCCATAATTTCACTCTTCTTCACTGCTAAGCAATATTCCATTGTGTGTATGTGCCACATTTTCTTTATCCATTCATCTGTTGAAGGGCCTCTAGGTTGGTTCCTAGTTTGACTCTTGTGAATTGAGCTGCTATAAACATGGATGTGGCTGCATCACTGTAGGGTGCTGATTTTAAGTCCTTTGGATATAGCCCGAGGAGAGGGAGAGCTGGGTCAAGTGGTGGTTCCATTCCAAGTTTTCTAAGGAATCTCCAGACTGCTTTCCAGATTGGCTGCACCAATTTGCAGTCCCACCAGCAATGTATGAGTGCGCCTTTCTCCCACATCCTCGCCAACGCTGATTGTTGTTTGTATTCTCAAAAGCTGCCCTTCTGACTGGAGTGAGGTGAAATCTCAGCGTAGTTTTGATTTGCATTTCTCTAATTGCTAGAGATGATGAACATTTTTTTCCATGTATTTTTTGACCATTCGTGTTTCTTCTGTGAAGTGGACAGTGCCCTCTTCCCAGCCCTGGCTGAGGGACATCGTTGAGGACATGGTCCTTCTTTGAGAACTTCTTGGTCTTGGTGTGGACAGCTGTTCTCCTGAGCCGCTCTCATTTCTGACTGCGTGGACTCTCCCAGTCTGTAGCTCAGTCCATTTTCACCTTGCCTGCTAGGAAGCACCACGCTCCTCCACGTGACAAGGAGGCAGTGCCCTCAGGGTGCATTCTGAGTGCGGAGTGCGTGGCCGGTCCGTCCTGTCTTCCTGACCGTGGTCACCTACCCACCCTGGGTGTGCGCTGAGGCCTCCCCCTCCCCCATCTTTCATCTTTTGCAGAATCCATGTCCAAAGGCTGGAGCGTCCTTCCCCTCCAGAGCCATGTTCTGGTGGATTTCGGGGTAAGCATGGTGGCGGGAAGGGGCTGGGGGTCCTAGCCACCCAGGCTGCTGCCTGACAAGGGCCGGCCCGGCTTTCCCGCCGGGGGCTTGCCTCCGGTCAGTGTCCCACATACCTGGGCCCACTTCACTTTCTGGGGTGTGATCTGGACTCGGATCCTGGCTCTGCCTCTTAGGGGCCATGTCACAGATCCCCGGGGTCTCCAATTAGCCCTCTGTGACCTGGGGACCGCTCTGCCTTTGTAAATGGAAAGGGCCTCGTGCTTGAGCACAGCTTTAGTCGTTCTGCTAGCGTTTAATAAGCACCTACTCTGTGCTGACCACCAGGAGTAAGATGCAAAAGGCCAACGCTCTACTGCCCGAGGGGCCCCGGCTGCTCCTCTAGGGCCACCCCCCCCCGGCACGGGGGATGTGCCCACCCACCAGACCCCCTCCTGAACGCACTGCAGTCAGACCTCAGTAGCACCCAACCACATGGACGTGGATTCTGGCTGTGTGGCCCTAGACAAGCTACTTTACCTCTCTGTGCCTCAGTCCCCATACCTACAAAACAGGAAGAATGACAGGATCCCCCTCGTGGGCTGTGAAGGTTGAATAAGACAAAGTTGACGAGGCCCTTAGGTGGGGCCTGGTGCGTAGAGAGTGTTACATAAAAGGGTCGTCACACCAACAAGGAACGGGGGCCTCTGGATGTGTGGACTTGGTGGAAGAGCCCAGAAGTTTCCTTGGCAGCCCCCCCCACACACACACACACCGGGGGTCTCGCTGCTGCTTCCTTAACTTAGTTAAGGGTGGCTTTTCCTGCTCTTTGCCACATGGGGGTGTCCTCCGCCCTCCCCAGTGAGCTCGCTTTTTAAAAACTCACTTTTTTTTTTAAACTTCAATGAACTTTTTAAAAAGGAATCTTACCGTCACTGTCCAGACTTGGAAAGTCAGTCAAATCCCCTGCCCTGTAGAAAACTCCGGAAGAAAACTCCTCAGGGCACGGCAAGCTGGGTTAACCCCGTCCCGGTCAGGCCGGTGGGTGCCCAAGATCACTGTGTCTTAGACTAAAAGGGCACTTGGCAAGTCCTAGAGAGAGAGGTGACACCCGGAGGACCTCCCAGGTGTCATCAGAAAGATCAAAGAGACCCGAAAAGAAAGCAAGGCTCCCTCCGCAGACGTCCGTAGAGTTTAATTTCTCCTGTATGTGCCGACCTCAGTCACCTCGGGCCATCTGCAGGACATGTCTCACTTTTAAAGTGAGAAAATTGAAACCTAGGGACGTGCCCCAAGGTCACAGAACCCTGCCAGAATGCGGGAACACAAGACAGGGAGGTGGACAGTACTGCCCCTGCCCAGGGAACTTGCCATCTGCTGGAGGAGGGGACACTAAGTAGATAATTAGGTAAAAAATGGAGATCATCGTGGCAACTGACTTTCTTTTAAAATGAGGCTCAGGAGACCCCAGGCAGTTAGAATGGAATCCACCGGGGCTGGGAAGTCCAGGGGGACCTTCCTAAGAAGTCAGGTGTAAGCTCAGACGATGAGTAAGAAACGGCCAGAGGAGGGGTGGCAGGAAACGGGATTTTAGCAGTGTGTCAGGCATATGCAAAGGCCCTGAGGCTGCTGGTTGGGCCAGCGGAGGAGGAGAGGTATTTTTAGCTGGGGGAGGAGTTCAGATCCCCTCCACTCTGAGCGTTTTAGCCCCTGGACTTCTGACCCTCGGGGAGGGGTCTGTTGCCCTAGCGATGTCAGCTGTCCCTTGGTGAAGTCACTTCGTCATCCCTCTGAGCCTCTGTGTCCGTCATCATCTGTAAAATGGGCCAATGATCATCTAGCGGACGGGCTCCCCTGAGAATAAGTGAGACCCTCTTCGTAACCGAGGGGTGCCCCGCCGATGTCAGGTGGGCTGAGGTCGGCTGCCTTCCCTGACCCAGGGCCCAACAGAGGTACAGAGAGCCACAGTGACATGCCCAGGGTCACACGGCTGCCGGCTGGGGCCCCCCGGGATGGGCGGCTGGAGAAACGGGCCTCGGTGTCCCTCTTGGACAGGCTGCTCTGGAGGGGCTACCGGAAGCCACTGGGACCAAAGGACTTCTGGTCACTCGAGCAAGGAAACTCCTCTGAAGAGCTGGTTTCCCGGCTGGAGCAGGAATGGAGGAGGAGCCGCCGCGTGGCCCAGAGGTGAGGGCTGGGGCCGGGGCTCAGGCCGGTTCTCGGTCAGCAAAGTCCACCCGTCACTTGGACCCCCAAGTTCAAGTCCAGCCTCAGCAGCTTCGGGAGACCCTGTCTCAGAACACACTGGGGGCTGGGATGCAGCTCGGCCGCGGGGCCCCTGGTTCCAGCCTCTGCCCGAGTCCTTCTGGTCCCAGCCTCGCACCCTGGGCCCGTCCACGGGCCCCTCTGAGCCTCGGTTTCCTCGTCTGTGCAGAAGAGGGGACACCAGGCTTGCAGGGTTCCTGGGAGGACGCAGGAGTGCCCGCACCCCGTCAGCTCCACAGGTGCCTCCCACGGTGGCCCCAAGGCCACGGGCTGCCTGCCGTCCCTCCCGCTCCCGCCGCTGCCCATCCTGATGGAGTCCCCTGGGTGTCGGAGCCGGCAGGTCTCGCCCGCCCCCTGTCGTGGGGAACAGAACCCCGGGGGCCGGCACCTGCTGGGCGGCTCAGCCTGTGGGCAGCACCCGGCACCCTCTCCTCTCCCCGAAGGCGCACCAAGGTGTCCAAGAGCAAGGGACGCTGCGGCGCGGAGGCCGCAGAGACGGAGGCTGCGGAGAAGGAGGCCGCAGAGACGGAGGCCGCAGAGACGGAGGCCGCAGAGACGGAGGCTGCGGAGAAGGAGGCCCTCCTGCAGCAGGAGGGGAGCCCGCGGGGACCGCTGCTCAGGGCCATCTGCCGGGTGTTCCGTTCCACCTTCCTGCTGGGGACCCTCAGCCTGGTCATCAGTGACGTCTTCAGGTTCTCTGTCCCCAAGCTCCTCAGGTAGGTGGGGCGTCTGGCTAAGGTGGCGGCCCCACGGCGTCCTTCCAGGGCTGCGGTCTCCTGCGGCCTCTTCCTGGACGCGTGGTGCTCAGCACCCGGGCGGGGCATGGAGGCGGGAAGAGGAGAAGTGTCCCTGAGGTCAGGGGGTGACCCTCCCCTGCCTGGGTCACTCGCTTCTGGCTATAAACCACCCCAAGGTGAGGACGCAGAGCCAACAGGCATGTGTTTGTTGGGCTGTGACAATATGGTGGCATCCCGGCTAGGATCCACTGGGCGGACCTTCTTACGCCGGGGTCCACCCGGGTGTCCTCCTCCGGCTCCTGGTTTGGCTGGACACTGGCTCTGCCGGTTTCATTTCCTTACATTCCTTTGGGCTGGGCACGGAGCCCGGGGCCCTGGGTGCGCTAGGCAGGTGCCTCCCGCCAGCGCCATTGGAACCCTGCAGGTGGCTCTGCTAGGACCGTCTCACCAGGGACACTTTCCGCTCTCTCTCCTGCACGTGCAGAAGGCTAGCTGGGGCCTGTTCCCATGGCCACTTGGAAGGGTCCAGGAGAGGGGACAAAGTGGCATGTGCTCCTGAGGCCGTGGCTGGGAGCTAGCAGCGTCCCCTCCAGCCAGATGTCAGGGCCTGAGTATGAGTCCCTAGGTCCCCTGTAACAGAGCACCACAAAATGGGTGACCACTGGACTCACCGTCCCTCCGTCTGGAGGCTGAAGCCCAAGGTGAAGACGGCGGCGGGATGGGCTTCTCCCAAGGCCACTCCTCACCCACTGTGTCCTTGCGTGGCCCCGCCTTGGGGGTCCCGGGGGACACTAGGCAGATGGGATGAGGACCCTGTTGGCCCTGGTTGACATCAATGCCCTCTTTGGGGGGCGCTGCCTCCTGGTGGGGGATCTCAGCTCTGCAGGAGGAGCCCCAGGCCTCATGGGAAGGAGCGAGGATGCGGGGGACGGCCCTCTGCAGGAGGGGTCTGCGCCCCTGGGCCTCGGCGGGCAGCTGCGGGGTGCTGGCCTCATCCGCTGCCCTCCCCCTCCCCCAGCCTGTTCCTGGAGTTCATGGACAGCCCCGAGGCCCCCGCCTGGAAGGGGCCGCTCCTGGCCACCCTGATGTTCCTCGCAGCCTGCCTGCAGACGCTGTTCGAGCAGCACTTCATGTACAGGGTGAAGGTGCTGCAGATGAGGCTGCGCACCGCCATCACCGGCCTGGTGTACCGGAAGGTGAGCCCCGGGGCACTCACGCCCTCCCGTCCAGGCTGGAGGGGACGGTGTCCCTGGGCTCTCGATGATACCCTCAGGGCTGAGAACAGAGTCTTCACTCACTGAGTCTTCACTCCCTGCACTCTCATCTCCTTGGTTCTTCTAGTCAGGCCCCGTGTGATCTGACCCTGAGACCCCTCCAAGCTCATCCCGTCCCACAGCTCCTCCTCCTCCCACGCTCCCCCTCCTCCTGCCATGCTGCTCTCCTCTCAGGTCCTCAAACCTGCCCGGTGTGCTCCCACCTTGGGGCTTTGGCGCTTGGGATTCCTACTGCCGGGTCAGCTCAATGTCCTGCCGAAGCTGGGTCGTGCCTTAGTGGTCCTGGTTTCCAAACCTGGTGTAGACACTCATGAGCCCTCTGACGTTAAGCCAGGCCCAGGGACCCGTGCCTGTGAGCCCAGTGACTTTGGAGGCTGAGACAGGAGGATCCCCAAGTTTGCACGCACACACATGCACACACACACACACACACACACACACAGCCCTGACCTTGGACGTCCCTCTATCCCGAGTTTCCTGAGCAGGGTGGTGACTGTCACTGTATCCACCTCCTCTTCCTCTGGGAGTGTCCACTCCTGCTCATGACAGCCTCTGGCTGTGGTGGACTGTCCCCTGTCACCAGGCAGCACTGCTTAGGGTGGAGTGACTTCTGGGCCACTGTCCAGTGCCATGGCCTGGAGGTTCTGTGACGACTGTGACCACCCCCTGGGCAGCCAGAGCTGGGCAGTGACTGTGCTCCCTCAGGGGACCCTGGGGGCCAGGCCCACCAAGCTGCCACGGATCCTGGCTCCGGGGGGGTCTGCAGCAACTGAATGAGGGTGTTCCCAGCCCCTGAGCTGCCACCCGCGGGAGAGGGGACAAGGCACTGTCCTGGATGGCCCTGGCATGCTGCCCGGCCAGCCTGCTCTGTGCAGGCTCCTGTCCCACTCAGCATCGGAGTTGGGTGTGGCCTCTCAAGTCTCCCGAGTTCACCTGTTTCCTGAGCTAAAGAGGAAGCCCTTTGATCCCTGGATGAATGAGCCGGACTTCCGCTGCCCCTCGGGCTGCCCCTCGCTGCCCTTGAACCCATTGTGAAAGGCTTGGGTGTCCTTCCCTTTGGAACTCCAGTCCCTGGTGCCGGTCGGCTGCTCAGGGAGGGGCACAGGTGGCTGTCCCTTGTAGAGCTGCATCCCCGGCCCAGCTCACTCTCACCCTCACACACCAGCAGAGAGAGGATCGCAGGTAGAGTCCAACATCCAACAGGCCAGAAGGGGTCCACTGTGACCCCCGGGTCAGGGGAAACAGGATCGGGGTCCGAGGCCGTGGAATCGTGGGGGTGTGGTTCCACATCACACCTGGCCCACATCACGCCTTTCTGGTCCTGGTTTCCAATCCCAGCTCAGCATTTACCAGCCCCCCCAACTTTGAGCAAGTTGTTCAACCCCTCGGGGCCTCGGTCCCCTTGGCTGCCCAGTGGGGTAATAAGTGTGCGGCTCCCTGACCCGGGATGGCTGTCTCTTTTCACCCTTTAGCAGTTCTGCAGTCAGGACGCATCTCGAGGGTCCCAGTTTTACTGGGGATATTTTCCCTGGGGATTCAAAGCCGGAGAGGGCTCTGTCTGGGCGTTTGGGATTGCATGGGGCACGGCTGAGCCCAGGGCCGGGTTGGCACTTGGCACATGACCTCCGTGACCTTGCTGAGGCTGGTGTATTTATCGGGGCTGTGGATTTCTGCTGCGCCAGAGCTCTAGGGACTCCGCCTGGATGCCCAGGACAGCCCCGGGAGGTGGGCACAGGGGACTTCACAGGCTCCTCCCCTCCTCAGCCCCTCTGTCCCTCCGGCCCAGGTCCTGGCCCTGTCCAGCAGCGCCAGAAAGGCCAGCGCCGTGGGGGACGTGGTCAACCTGCTGTCTGTGGACGTGCCGCGGCTCACGGAGAGCGTCCTCTACCTCAACAGCTCCTGGCTGCTGCTGCTCTGGATCTGCCTCTGCTTCGCCTACCTGTGGCAGGTGCGGGGCGGAGGGGCGGGGCTTGGGAGAGGGAGAAGCCCTAGGGACGCGCGGGGCTCGGCCCCTCTGGGACTCGGTTTCCCCTCTTGCAAGGTGGAGTCTCTGCCGATGGCATTGAGGCTTCTCAGGGAGGGTCTTGGGGTCACCAGGAGGCAGATGGGGCACAAGGTATCAGTACTGCTGGGGGGTTCAGACCCCGGCACACAGCAAAACGATAGTAAAAGACCCTTTTACGGGAAAGAGATTGTTACCTGAGCAACCAACGGACCCCCCCCCCAAAAAAAAAGAAAGAAAAAAAAAAAAGAGAAAAAGTAATGAGACAGAGAAAAGAGAGAGGACTCTTTTTTATTTTATTTATTTATTTTATTTTGGTACCAGGGGTGGAACTCAGGGCCACTGAGCCCCATCCCCAGCCCTATCTGTATTTTATTTAGAGACAGGGTCTCGCTGAGTTGCTTAGGGCCTCGCTTTTGCTGAGGCTGGCTTTCGAGATCCTCCTGCCTCAGCCTCCCGAGCCACTGGGATGACAGGCGTGCGCCACCAAGTTCAGTTGTTCTTTTGATTAAAATCAAACTCTCTCAGTAGCTCCTGGGTTCAAGTCCTGCCCTGACCACTTACTGACTGGAAACCTTTACCCTGGTCATGGGCCCCTTTCCCCATCTAAAAAGAGATGGCAATCAGGAATAGCGCCCTGTCCTAGGGCCGCTGGGGTTCACTGGCTCTGCAGGGTGAGCAGCCTTCGTGTGGAATGCCTGGCCCGAGGCGGTGAGGGTGGCAGGACTTTGCGATGTTGGAATATCTGCGTGACGCCTCCTGAGATCTCGTGGGGAGGGCCCAGGTCTAAACAGCAAACCCGCTTATGTTTCAAACGCGCCTCACCCACGTGGCCTGACGGTGTCCCATACAATGTTTTCAGTCTGCCTGTGTTTTGACTGTGACCCTCGAGGTCAGTGTGGACGCTCCCATTGCAGCCTCCTGAGAGTGCTGGATCTTGGAGCATTTTGATTTCAGATTCGGGTGTCCAACCCGTGCCCGTGAAGAACAGGACAGAGGCCCACAGCGGCTCTGTGGATTTTGCTAGTGTCCCTGATAACTAAAGAGCTCCTGGGACCATCTAGCGCTTAGCTGTCCTGCTCCAGGGTGGATGTGGGGCTCACAAGCTTATCTATAAAGGACCGGACGGTGGCCATTTTACGCTTAGGGGGCCGCAGGTCGCTCTCTCGACTCTTCAGTTCTGTCTTCAGGATGCAAAAGCAACCTCGGACGATGCTGAACCCCTGGGTGTGATGGCTGGGCACGGCAGCCCACGCCTGTACCCCCAACAACTCAGGAGGCTGAGGCAGGAGGATCACGGGTTCAAAGCCAGCCTCAGCAACTTAGCGAGGCCCTAAGCAACTCAGTGAGACCCTGACTCAAAATAAAATGTTCAAAAGGGCTGGGGATGAGGCTCAGAGGCAGAGCACCCCTGGGTTCAATCCCCCGCACCATACAGAACTCCCTTTATGGACACTGCGACTTGAACTCCACATCATTGTCACATGTCATGAAACAGTCTTCAAGTTTCACAACGATTTAAACTGTAAATGCCATTTAGAACTTCCTGCAGAGCTCCTGGGAGACACAAAAGCCCCTGTGCCAGTGACGACAGGCCCTGGGTGGGTCCGTGGGTGGCATGCTGATCGAGCACGAGGGGCAGATCCTCCTGCATGCCCTCTGGTGCCCGTGCACATCATTATTTTGGCAGTGCCCACGGGGAAGGACCTTTCTCTGTATTTCAAGGCCTTGCATACAGCAGGTGCTCATCAAGGACACAGAGGCTTTCAGGCAGTACCTGACGTGCAGGATAGAAACACTGGATGTTTCTATTCAGAATAAAGAGGGGGAGGGAGGGAGGGAGGAAATGTGGAGAAATTCAAGGAGGTCGAACAAGGAGACGGTGACCGTGATAAAAACCAGGGACTGAGAGCCCTGCAGGTGCCCTCCCTGAGGAGTGCATCACCCAGCCCTTAGAAGACCGTCCCAATCATCAGAGGGTCACCACGCGGTGCAGGTTAAGGAGGGCTGGGCTCGGGGTGCCACAGTTAGGCGATACCAGTTGTTTCCTTAGGGTCTTTCCAGCTGGGTGCGGGCCTGTGCCTTCTAGACACTTCTCCACTGAGCCACTGGGTGGCGCCAATGCCTTATAAATGAAGGGAACTGTCCACCCAGTGCCCAGTGCCCCCCCTGGTGACATGGGTGACTCACCTGGAATCTAACCCCGCCCACCCCAGGTGGACAGCTCCCACCCTGGCAGAAGGACCCCATGTTCCTCAGGCGTCTCCTCCGTGGACCCCCGTGAGCCCCCCACCCTGACATCTGCCTGTGTGAGGACCCACGTCTGACCACATCCCCGGGGGTCTCGTGCCCCCCACCTGCTCTGTCCCCAGCTTCTAGGACCCTCAGCCCTCACGGCCATCGCTGTCTTCCTGGGCCTCCTCCCTCTGAATTTCTTCATCACTAAGAAGAAGGGCCACTACCAGGTTTGGCTCTGGGAGCAGGGACGTGCCAATCAGGAGGTGGGGGGTGCTCACGGGTCCTGGGCCCCCGCTGGCACCAGAGACTGGGGGGGGGGGGTCCTGCAGGCCTGACTTGCCCTTGCCCTGGCACGACTGTGCCCCGACTCGGACCTGGGCACCCATCCAGAGCATGACCCCTTCCACGGTGGGCTCTCCAGCCCCCAGTCTCCGACCTGGACAGCGGCAGCCACCCCGTCCCTTGCTGAGTCCCCAGTTGTTCCCTCGCCCTCTGACCTTTGCTGTCCCCTGGGATTCTGCCTTCTAAGGTGGCCACTGATCTTCTCGCCCTTCTCTGCTTCCCGCGGGTCACAGGAGGAGCAGATGCGCCAGAAGGACTCCCGGGCGCGGCTCACCAGCTCCGTCCTCAGGACCATGGGGACCATCAAGGCCCACGGCTGGGAGGAGGCCTTCCTGGAGAGGATCCTGCGCATCCGGGGCCAGGAGCTGGGTGCCCTGAGGACGTCCACCCTTCTCTTCTCCGTGTCCCTGGTGTCCTTCCAAGTGTCCACGTTTCTGGTGACGCCGCCGGTTTCCCTGCAGAGCCTGGGCTGGGGGAGGGCGTGCCCGGGTGGGGACCCCACGCTGACCCTGGAGGCCGCGCAGCGGGGCATCTTCCCGGCCACGCTCGGCCGTCGTCTCACGGTCAGCGCCGGGTGCCCCTCCAGGTTGCCCTGGTGGTGTTTGCGGTGCACACTCTGGTGGCCGAGGAGAACGCCATGGACGCGGAGAAGGCCTTCGTGACCCTGACCGTACTGGGCATCCTCAACAAAGCCCAGGCCTTCCTGCCCTTCTCCGTCCATTTACTTGTCCAGGTGGGGCCAGCGGGGAGGGCCCCGTGCCGGCCACCCCTGCAGGCAGAGGAGGAGAGGGAGGGAGAGGAGGCGTGACATGGAGCAGAGGGTAGCAGGGAGCCATCGGAAAGGGTCCAGAGGGTGACGGGGACCGCAGCACAGGTCCTCCAAGGGCGCAGCAAGCCCTGGTGCAGGAGTCCCTGCCCGGTCCCCTTTCATCCAGAGCTTTACTCGCTGCCCGCTCTGTCCTGAGCATCCCTGGGCACTTGCCCGTCGGAGCTGCTGCATTTCCAGGGCTGCCTCCCGGTCCCCAGAGGTGGGTTTGTGGTTGGGAGCTGAGAGGGTGCCCCCCGGTGGACAGAGTCCGACATGATCTTTCATCTTGCCTTGAGGCTGTGGGAAAAGCCACCACCTTTTCCGGCACTTGATTGTTGCAGTTTTGCTACTTAGGAGCCAGGAGGTGGGAGAGGTCCCCACTGCCATCACGGTCCCCACCTCCACATGTGCACAGAGGCTTCGTTCTAACGCCTTGCAAACCCGCGGGGCTCGGTAGACAGGACACCGTAGTCACGCGTCCTGGGCACCTGCCCCAGAAGCTGGGCTCCTGCTCTTCTGGCTGGGTGACCCGGGGCCCTGGTTTCCACAGGCCTGGGTGTCCTTCAACCGTCTGGCTGCCTTCCTGAGCTTGGAGGAAGTTGACCCCAGTGTGGAGGACGTGAAGGCCGCCAGCCTGGGTGAGGGCCAAGCTCAGCAGGAGGGCACGGGGGGATGGGGGACATGGACAGGAAGAGCGCCCCCACCTGGGGAGATGGCCGGGCTGCGGCAGGGGGTGGCAGGGACAGGCCTCTCACCATGTGGAAGTCAGGCATCACGGGGGACTGTCCTGCTGGGTGCGCAGGGTGACCCCTGGAGCCCCCGTGGGGTGCTGTTCCAGGTGCACAGCACTGAACACTGGGCCCAGGTCCTTGTCCTCATTCACAGTCCAGGAAGAGAAACAGCGACATTTGTTGGGGGGCGGGGGTACCAGGGATTGAACTCAGGGGCACTCGACCACTGATCCACATCCCCAGCCCTGTTTTGTATTTTATTTAGAGACAGGGTCTCACTGAGTTGCTTAGGGCCTCACTTTTGCTGAGGCTGGCTTTGAACCTGAGATCCTCCTGCCTCAGCCTCCCGAGCTGCTGGGACTACCAGCATGTGCCACGGCACCCTGTGACACAGTGACATGTTTGCCCAGCTAGAAAATGAGTTACAGGCACCATCATAGTATGAGACTCACCAAGCGCTAGTTACCTAGTTACTATTACTAGTTAGCTTCTCTGTTCTGCCCTGGGCATTCTCACCACCTCTTGTAGGTCATAGTGACGTCAACTCCTGCTGGGGTGAGGTGGGACCTGTCACCAGGTTATGTTGTGGCTCGGGCATCTGGTCAACCTGCTCATTTGGATGCTAAGCCCATGGCAGTGGACGGCCAGGTCCAAATCCTGGCTGCAGCACTGACCAGCCAGGTGGCCCTGACTAGCTGTCAACCTCTTGGGGCCTTGGTGCCCCCATCTGCAGGAACCTGCTCCCTGGGCTCGGGGTGAGGGTCCACGGGCTCAGGTTCGGCCCATAGCCCAGGGCCTGGCACCCAGCCTGAGCCCAGAGCACTTAGTCATTAGTGATTGTTACAAAAAACCCAGAAACAGCAACACCCAGGGCCCTGACACACCTTCGGCTGCACACAGCTTTGCTCGACCCTGTGGGTGTGACTCAGCAGTTCAGACCCAAGTCCTGGGTTCAAGTCCTGGGCTGTCCGCCCCAGCTGTGTGGCCCTGGGCAGCACCTCCTCCCCTCCTGGACTCGAATGCCCTCTGCCCACATCGTCCCGGGGGCTGCAGGAGATGGCAGCCCCTGGGCATTAGGACTGCTCCGTCGATAGGCTGGGGTCTCTCATGACTGTGATGTCACCCCCACTGAAGGGCCACCAACCACAGACCCCTGGGTGTTACTTTAGTCATGAGTTTGACCCAGCTGGTCACCTGCTTGGGGCCAGAGCCGCCCTCTCTCAAAGCTATGCCAGAGTGAGACGAATACAAACACCCGCAGCTAGACTGGACGGGCACTTCCGTGTGCAAGCACCATTCAAAGTGCCCGGTGTAGACCCGAGCTCCCCTGAGCCTCCGGATGACCCTCGCCAAGTCTTACGGAAGGGGAAGGAGGAGGGGAAGCCCCACTCCTCAGATGACAAGCGGGATCCCAGACTCCCAGGCCCACACCCGGGATGCCCAGTTCACTCTGAATCTGCAATTTATTCTCTAATAAACCTTTCATTATGATCATGTCCCATGCAATATTTGGGGCATATGTATGCTAAGGAGAAAAAACCACTATTGGGAGTTCACATTTAAGTGGGGGTTCTCCGTTGGATCGGGCATCCTCCCTGGAGACGGTCAAGTTTACGGGTGCCCATGAGTCTCTAAGGGACTGAAGAACTCAGGTCCCCAGGGCTCCAGTCGTAAAATCGACACTGCCCCCCTCCCGTGCCACAGCCCTGGGGTCAGGTGATGAATCATGTAAAACTCTTCTTTTTCTGCAAAGGACTTGATTGTACCTAATTCGGGCTCCTGGGCCACGTGGTCACTGCCACCTTAGCAGGAAGGAGTGGGCGTGGCGCGTTTCAGTAACTCTCCACTCATACAAATAGAGGGCAGGCCGGGTGGCTTCCTGTGGGGTCACCGTAAGCTGGTGAGTGGCAGGGGCTGGCTCTCTGGGGGTATCCTGCTGTCTCCTGGGCAATGGCTGGTGGCCTCGGGGCAGAGTGACCCTGCAATAACTGGCTTTGTGTCCTGCAGCTGCCGGGAAGGACTGCGTGGCCATCCACAACGGCACCTTCGCCTGGTCCCGGGAAGGGCCTCCCTGCCTGCACAGGTACTGATGGCCCCGCCCGGGGGGAGCCTTCACACTTAGGGGGAGAGGGTGCAGGGGCAGCTGTGAGTCCTGCTTGGGAAGCGTGTGGCGTCCAGCCTGGGGCCGGAGGGCGCCGCAGGGAGTGGCGGGCGGGTGGGCTGGTGGGAGAGGCGCGGTGTCGGGGGCCACTCATCCTGCACAGACCCGGAGAACTGCATGCTGTCCCTCCTCGTGGCCAGGATCAGCCTCACCGTGCCCCAGGGGTGTCTCCTGGCTGTCGTGGGTCCCGTGGGGTCAGGGAAGTCCTCCTTGCTGTCTGCCCTCCTCGGGGAGCTGTCAACGGTGGAGGGGTCCGTGAGCATCAAGGTGAGGCCGCCCCGGCTGCTAAGATGCCCATCCTGAGCCCCCCGTGCCCACGTCCTCCCACGCCCCCGCTCCCAGCCGAGCTGATTGGCATCGGCTCTGCGTCCCCCCTCCCCCTCAGGGCCGGCTCCCCCCCCCTGGAAGGGCTCCCACCTCGGTCACCCAAACTGGCTGTGTCGCAGGGCCCTGTGGCGTACGTGCCCCAGGAGGCCTGGGTCCAGAACAGCTCCGTGGTGGAGAACGTGTGCTTCAGGCGGCCGCTGGACCTGCCCTGGCTGGACACGGTGCTGGAGGCCTGCGCCCTGCGGCCGGACGTGGACAGCTTCCCGGCGGGTGTCCACACCCGCATCGGAGAGCAGGTGGGGCCCGCCTTCTTGGCACAGGGCCATCGGGGGAGGGACCTCGGCCGCCCTGGCCCGTGGGCAAAGTGCTGAGGGGCAGAGGGCACAGGAAGCGGGCGGTCAAGGGTGCAGTGGGTGCTCGCGGTCATTAACGAATCCGTGACTGGAAACAGGCCAGGGAGAGGCCGAGGCCATGGCGGGGGTCAGTGGGTTAGTGGCCGGGGCTTTCGGACAACTAGACCAGACACCGGGTCAGGGACCCCTCGGAAGTCAAATTCCAGGGCCGGGGCGAGCGGGGGACTGTGGACGGCGGATCCCCGTCATGTACGACCGGAGTGCTCCAAAACAATACGGGACACTCCAAGTCCAGGGGCGGAGGGGAGCTGCCCAGGGAGGCCAAGGAGAGCAGGGCCAGGCCCGAGAGTGGCCAGAGGGAGGCCCCTGGAAGGGAGACCCGGAAGTGCTTCAAACAGGAGGGGGCACGTCTGTCCAGCTGTGTCACACCCTGGGCCGAATGTCTGGTGGCCTAGAGCCTCCTCCTCCTGTATCCCGCACCCAGACCCATGCACCGTGGCTCCGTCCACCACCAGCCCTCCCCTGCCTGCTGCAGGAGCCCCCCGATGGCCCCTTTGACCAGGCCCGCCACAGCAGCTAGACCACTCCTGGCTCCGCACAGAACCCACCTGGCCCCCCGTTTCCCTCAAGGCAAAGCCCAAGTCCCGACCGTCCCTGACAAGGCCTCTTGCCATCTGTCCCCACCTGTATCTCTGCCCATCTCCCCTCATACCCACCCCCTTTCCTGCTTCTGTCCAGTCGCGGGGTCTCTGCTATGTTTCCTGAACACCCGAGGCACGCTCCCACCTCAGGGCCTTTGCACCTGCCTCCCTTTGCGGGGAAGCTCTCCCCCTGGGGCCACGGGGGGCTCACCCCTCTGCTGAACGGCCGTGTGCGCATCCCAGCTCTCATTCCACGCTCCCCACACGCCATGCAGGTCCCTTGTCTGGGCTTTGGATTCTCTCTGTCCCTCACCCCACCCTTTTTACAATGAAAGGCCAGGAGAGCAGGGCCTTGTCCCTGGCTGAGTCCTCAGGCCCTAGACCATAGCTGGCCATAGAGCAGCCGCGTGGTAGATGTTGGCTGAATGGAAAGAAATAAGAACCAGAAGCCGTTGCTGGATGGAGCATCAGGGACATCAGGGGAGGGACCACAAAGGTGATGTCGTGGAGGAAGCCGGCTGAGTGGAGCCGTGAGCCAGGCAGAGACAAGCAGCGAGTGTAGACGGATCCAGCAGTAGGCTGGGGAAGGCCACCCTGAGGACCCGGGGGTTGCGCCCTACCCTGGCCAACCCACACCGTCCACGCGTCCCAGCACCGCCCAGCCGGTGCAGACTTGGGTCCCTGTTCCTCTCTGGCCACAGGGCATGAATCTCTCCGGGGGCCAGAAGCAGCGGCTGAGCCTGGCCCGGGCCGTGTACAGAAAGGCTGCCGTGTACCTGCTGGACGACCCCCTGGCAGCCCTGGATGCCCATGTCGGCCAGCACGTCTTCACCCAGGTCATCGGGCCTGGCGGGCTTCTCCAGGGGACAGTGAGTTTGGGAACACATGTCAGAATCAACAGGGCAAGAGCAGAAGCCCTTAGAATTCAGTCCTAACCCAGATCTGTCTACCACCCGCTCCTTGGGTCTAATTTTCCTCTTTGTATTGGTCAGCTTTTGTTGTGACAGTGCTACGTAACAAAGAATCCCCCCCCCCCAATCTCAGTGGTTTATGACAGCACTCTTTTATTAGTGCATTTTAATTATACAGAATAACGGGCTTCATTGCAAGATATTTGTAGGTGCAAACAGCATACTTTAAACATATCCATCCCCCATTACCATCCTTCCTCCTCCTCCTGGTCCCCTTCTTCTCCTCTGATGGTCTCCTTCCTACTTTCATCTCTCCCACGCCCCCAGAATCCACTTAATACTTGTCTTCCTGTCTGGCTTATTTTTCACTGAACACGACGATCTCTAGTTCCATTAATTTTCCTGCAAATGACAGGATTTCATTCTTCTTTATGACTTGAATATCACTCCACTGTGTGTACAAACCACATTTTCTTTATCCGTTCATCTGTTGATGGGCCCCTAGGCTATTTCATCACTTGGCTAACTGTGTCTCACTTTATTCTGCTGACTTTATTTCCTTTGGGTCTGTGCTGAGGAAATAAAGCTGAATCACATGGTAGTTCTAGTTTTAGTGCTTTGGAGGAATGTCCATACTGTCTCCATAGTGGCTTTCCTAACTTGCCAAGGCTGGCCTCCAACTTGTGAACCTCCTGCCTCCGGAGTCACTGGGATCACGGGGTGCACCACTGCACCTGGATTTTCAGGGCTTTTATTCATAAAGGGATGTTGAATTTTGTTTAGAGCCTTTTCCTGCACCTATTGAGATCATCGTATGCTTTTTAAAAGTACTCTATCATGCTTATTGATTTCAGAGGTTGAGCCATCCTTGAATTCCTGGAATGGAACCAACTTTGATCATGGCATCTGATCTTTTCAATGTGCTGTTGGATTTGGTTGCAGGTTTTTATTGAGAATTTTGCATCTAGGTTCATCAAGGATGATGGTCTAGGATTTTCTTTTTTTGTTGTGTCCTTACCTGGTGTGGTTATCAGGGTGATGGCTGGCTTTCTAGAATGGGTTTGGAAGTGCTCTCCTCCTTTCCTATTTCATGGAATAGTTTGAGGAGCTTTGCTGTCAATTCTTTAAAGATCTAGTAAAACTCAACAGTGAGTCCGTCTGTGGCTGGGCTTTTCCTTGTTGGAGACTTCCCATTAGGGCTTTAATCTTATTGTTATTGATCTCTTTAGGGTTTTTTAAATATTCTCTTGATTCAGTCTTAGTAGGTTGTGTGTCTAGAAATTCATCAAGTTTTTGTGCAGATTTCCCAATCTATCGGAAATATAAGTTCTCAAACTACAACCTGGTGATCCTTTGGGTTTCGTGATATCTTGTGATACTCCCTTGACATCTCTGATTCTCTCTCTGTCAGTTTGGTTAAGGGTTTATCAACCTTCCTTATCTCTTCAAAGAACCAAATCATTGTTCCGTTGATCATTTGTATTGCTCTCTTTTTAAATATTTTTTTAGTTATACCTGGACACAATATCTTTATTTTCTTTATTCATTTTTCCGTGGTGCTGAGCATCCCACGTGCGAGGCAAGCGCTCTGCCCCTGAGCCCAGCCCCCGCCCCTGTATTGCACTTTTAAGCCTCTGTGTGGTCAGTTCCAGCTCTGACCCTTGTTATTTTTACTGGTTTTACGCTGGGTCTGTTCTTGGTTTTCGAAGACCTTGAACCCCGCCACTGGGTTGTTTATTGGAGGTCTCTCTGATTTTTTAGAGCAGGCGCTCGGAGCTGTGACCTTCCCCTGACACCTGCCCTCTCTGTGTCCCTCAGGTTCTGAGATGTCGCGTTTCCGTTTGATCTTAGGAATTTTTTAACTCCCCTCTGATTTCGCCCATGGCCCACTGGTCCTTCAAAAGTGCGTCGTTGTTCAATCTTTTGCAGTTGACTCGCGGTTCCCTTCCGTGACGAACTGATCAGATACCTGAGCGTATTTAAAGTTGGGGGTGTCGTTGGGACTTGCTTTAGGGCTTGAGACACGCTCGGTTTGGAGAAGGATCTGTGAGCTGCTGAGCCCAGCGGCCCTCAGTGTGAGCATCTCTGGTTAAACTACTCGAGATCTCGCGGCGTCGCGATGGCGCAGAAGTGACAGGCATCCCGTAGAAAGCCGCACTTTGAATTCTGGTCGGGGCACTGCTTCCTGGCTTGTGATGTGTGATCCAGCCCTTTCTGGTGACACTGGGCAGCGGTGGGCCATCACCGCTCCTGGCCAGCCAGCCATCAGCCTTGGGGAAGCCAAGGCTCCACCGTGGACCTCCCTGCTGAGCAACGTCACTTAGGGTATTCTCAGCACATGATGGTCTCCTGGGGATCCCCACCTGGTTGCTATGGCAACTCCCCGTTTGTAGCTGAGCATCTCCCCGCTGTGCCCGGTCCTGGGCCAGTTTCCAATGAGCCCAGTGTCCCCAGATGGCGGGAGGCCCCTCCGCGTCTCTCCTTGGATGTCTCCCAGAAAGAGGGCAGGACAGGAGAAGGGCGTGCGCCCCGCTGTGAGCCTGGGGGTGCCCCCCCTCCCGCTTGGACTTCCAAAGACTGGCCGAGCCCAGGAGTGTGACCCCCCCTTCCCTGCCCAGACGCGGATCCTCGTGACCCACACGCACCACGTGCTGCCCCAGGCCGACTGCATCGTGGTGCTGGCCGAGGGGGCCATTGCGGAGATGGGCACCTACCAGGAGCTTCTGCGGAGGAAGGGGGCCCTGGTGGCCCTCCTGGAGGCAGCCAGACCGCAAGCAGGCGGAGCCCAAGGAGGTAGAGCTGGGCTTTGGGGACTCCGTCCTGGTTCCTGCCACCCCAGGGAGGGCTCCGAGGGTCCCGCTGGCGCACAGTAGGTGTGGGCCCAGGCCTGGAAGCAGATGGCTCTGCAGGGGGTCACCTCTGCCCCAGGCAGAGCCCGAGGCTGCACCTGGCACCTCCGTCATCATGGGCCACCTCGCCCCTTTCTCATAACGGCCCCGCCAGGCACGTGCGGTCCCCGCTGCCATCTCACAGAGGAGGACACGGAGGCAGAGAGCTTTATGCCATTCGCTCAAGGCCACAGAGGAGAACCGGGGCGTGTTCAGACCCGAGGGTCCATGCTCAGAGCTGCCTCACGGGCCGAGCGAGGTCTGAGGTGCCTGGGCTCCGGACCCACCAGAGACGAGCCTGCTGGCCAGCAGTGAGGTCCCCAGGCAAAGCCAGCCCTGCCAGGCCACCCCCGAGTGCCAAGCAGCAGCTGGTGACAGCTCGCTGAAGTCAGCTCCGAGGAGGAGCACAGTGCCCCTCTGAAGCTGGCGAAGCCTCTGTCTCTCAGAGGAGGACGCTGAGTCCAGGAGTTGAGGACCTGGTCCAATGTGACACCCACGGCTTATCCGTGGCAGGGCTGGGACGTGAGCCCAGGCGACGGGACTCCGAGGAATAAGCTTTTAACCACAAAGCGCTACGTGCCCTCCCTGGGCACCTGTCTGGTGACAGCTGCTCAGCACAGGCCCGCCCTCCTCAGACCCCTGTTGGTACACAGTGTCACCGCCCAGGAGCTTCAAGATAGAATCTGCCCATTTGTATCAGTCCGTTTCTGCCGGGTCAGTGCTGTGTGACAAACAGGCCCCAAACCCCAGCAGCCTGCTTTGGTTACTGGCCCCTCCTGGAGAGCGGGGCAGAGGTCCTTCCTGGGGAGGTGGCACCTGAGGTTGGGCTCAAGTTGTTCAGAAAAGGACATTCCAGGTACAAGGAACTGCTTGAGCAAAGGCACTGGGGAAACCGGAGGCCACTTGACCTGCTCAGTGCTGTTCCTCCAACCCCGGGGCTCGGCAGGTGCTCAGGGAACATTGAGGAATGAAAGGGTCCTGGGTGAACCCGGAGGGGTGCAGAGAGAGCACGCCCCCACGGCAGCAGGAGCCAGATCAGGGGGACAGGTGCTCAGAGGTCAAGGTCACATTGCACCGAGTGTCAAAGCTGGCATAAGGACCCTGTGGGGGACCCCACTGTGTGACAGAACTCCCTTGACCTTGTAGGAACGGAACCTGTGGCCAGTGCTGGTGACCCTGGTGGCTCCCCTGGAGGCAGGAGACCTGAGCACGGACCAGAGGGGTGAGTCCACTGTGGTGCTGGGTCCGGGAGGACCAGGCTGAGCGTGAAGCAGGGACCACTTGTGACCACAGCGTCTCGGGAGGACGATGCACCCAGAACTCCATCAGTCCACTGGCCAAAATGATGAAGTCCCCAGAAGGCCAGTTCACAGGGTGGACAATCTGCCCGCTGACGTGATGAGACCGTAAAGTGGGCCAGGGACTTCGTTGGAGCAGTCTGCCGGCCAGAGCGGGCAGCCCGCCTTCCAAGACAGAGGCCCACGCGGCCTGGCCGGCCCCAGCCGTCGCACAGACAGGCAAAGGCTCAGGTCAGCCAGGAGGCGTCGCTGGGCGCTGGCTGGTGACGAGACAGGAGCAGGCACCAGGAGGAGGCTCTGCTCCCAGCCCCTCCAGCCAGGGCCCAGTGGGACTCACCCCGGGGCCGTGAGCAGAGGACCTGATGGTGCCCTTCTTAGGAGGGTGGTCTTGCCAAACAGAGCACAAGACGCTGGGCGCCAGGCACCTGGACTTCAGTGTCAGTTGTTGGGGGGACATGCAGGGGGCCTTGAGGGTTTTTGGTCCTTGGGGGTATGAGACTGGGCACAGGCCCCCCTCTCCACCCACCGAGCCACCCTGGGAGGTCCCCTGAGTGAGATAACAAGCAATCCCGCCCAAGAGTCCTCAGCAAGATCCTGTAGGTAGGTGGGTAGGTAGGTGGGTGGGTGGGGAGACATGGTGGATGGATGGATGGACCAATGGATGACTCCCCAAAATGGATGGTAACAGGTGGGTACATGGATGAGACATGACAGACGTTATCTCCGTTGTGTAGCTGGGGAAACCGAGGCACAGAGTGGCTAAGTCAGCCCCTTGTCCTCACATGAACATTCAAGAAGGCTTAGCTGGGCACAGAGGCACACACCTGTGATCCCTGCTATTGGGAGGCTGAGGCAGGAGGATTGCAAGTTTGAGGCCAGCCTCAGCTACTTAGTGAGACTGTCCCAAAATAAAAAGGGCTGAGGGTGCAGCTCAGTGGTTGAGCATCCCTGGGTCCTATCAAGAAAGAAAGAAAGAGACAAAGAAGGAAAGAGAGAGAAAATAAAAGAAAAAAAATTCTTTATCATCTGAATTGTGCAGTGCGGCCTTCTGCCAGGCTGGACCGACAAGTCTTAGAGTAAACAGAAGAAGCAAAACAATTGCAGCAAATCTTACGCAAAAATGAAAACAAGGTCCACTCTGGAGGGCGGGTTTGGTGACTTGGGGACCTAGATGGCATTTAGCATGGCCCACAGTGGGTGAAGGGGGCAGCTGGGAGCCAGCCCCAGGGCTCGGTGGCGACCCACTTGCTGGGCTGGGCAGCCCCACCACGGGACAGTGGCTGACACGTCCTCCTTCCTGCTAAATGACAGGTCCGTCAGGTCGACCCCTGGAGGGGACGCCACCACTTCCGAAGGCCAGATGGCAGTTCTCCAAGACGACCCGGAGAGGGCAGGGTGGCCGGCAGCTGAGGACAGCATGCCGCATGGCCGGGTAACCACCAGTGGCTGCCTCTCCCAGGCCCGGGTCCCCGCAGATGAGCACGGGGCGGGGGATGGGGGTGGGGGGCAGGGAGGACACTGACCTTTATCGAGCACCTGCTAAGTCCAAGTGAGATTCCAGACCCTCGTGACTCTCCGTCCTCTCAGCCGCCCTGAGAAGTGACAGGTCCACTTCAGAGACGGAGAAACTGAGGTCTGAGAGAGTGAAGGGCTTGTCCATCTGGCCACGCCGGGACTGAAATCTAGGGCAGCCCAGATCCAAAGCTCCGGCTGTTCCTCCCTTCCGGGCCTCTCTGCCTGTCCACCTCGTCATCTACCCACATGCACCCTGTGCCCACTCCATTCGTCCCCCACCCCCTGTCACCCCATCCTGCCCTCTGAACACCCAGCCATACGTCTGTCTGTCCACCTGTCCCTCCATCCATCCACCTGCCCACCCGCCCATTCACTCCTTCTTCGTCCATTTGCTTATCCACCCGGGGCAGGGTCTCTGCCATGGAGGAGGGACACGCTCTGTCCTCAGTGTCCTCATCTGGAGTGAGCAGAGAGACGTGCCTGTCCCCAAGGAGGTGTTCAAGGAAATCCTCCCAACCAGAAGTCACCCAGCCGGTCACCTCTGAGCTTCCCGAGGGCCCCTGGGGTCCACAGCAGAAGGGGGTCCCCAGGCCTGCAGGAGGGCGGCCTCCTGGGGAGCACTGAGGTCTGCCGTCCTCCGCCTGCCTGACCCCCCTCGGCCTCGTGTGCTGCAGGTGAAGGCCGCCATGTACCTGACCTACCTGCGGGCCGTGGGCACCCCGCTCTGCGCCTACACGCTCTTCCTCTTCCTGTGCCAGCAGACGGCCTCCTTCTGCCAGGGCTACTGGCTGAGCCTGTGGGCGGACGACCCCATCGAGGCCGGGCGGCAGGAGCACACGGCCCTGCGGGGCGGGGTCTTCGCGCTTCTCGGCTGCCTCCAAGGTACCCCTCGCCCGCGTCCCCCATTCCTCCCCCTCCTGCTCTGTGACGTGGGGCTCCCTGTCCCCCGTGTAGCATGTCCCAGGACCAAGAGAGACCTGTGTCCCTAAGACGGGGCTGGAGTCCTGGGGGCGGCTGGCAGGACACAGCCAACCTTCTCTGGAATCCTCAGACTTTCTCCCAGCCGCTCCTCACACGCAGAGGGCAGCTCTGTCCCCTCCCAAGCCAGACCCCTCCTAACAGACATGCCAGGGCCACTGTCACCTCCCATCTTCCCCTTTCTTCAAATATTGAAATCCTGCCAGGTGCAGGTGCACACCTGTAATCCCAGCCACTCGGGAGGCTGAGGCAGGAGGACTGCAAGTTTGAGGCCAGCCTCAGCAACTTAGCGAGGCCCTAATCAACTTAGCGAGACCCTGTCTCAAGATAAAAACTAAAATGAGTCGGGGGTGTGGCTCGGTGGCTAAGCACCCCTGGGCTCAATCCCTGTCCCCAAAATCAATTAGTTAAAATGAAGTATCTACTCCAACGACTGCAGGTTCACACGCAGTTGTAAGAAATAACGGGGACAGACCCTCGCACCCTCTGCCTGACTTATCCTGTGGTGACGTGTTGCGGAATGACAGCTTGTCCCAGCAGGGAGCTTGGCCTGGGCAGTGCACTGACCGTATTCAGAGGCGCCCAGGTTCACCTGTACACGTGGACGTGTTCACTAGGATGCAGTTTTATCATTGGTGTAGCCACCGCCACACTCAAGGGCAGGACCAACCACAGCCACCGGGTCCCCTGGGTGGCCCTTATTCGCACCCCCACCCCCGCCATCAAATGGATGTCAGATCTGAAAGCGTGAGGCCCTTCTGGTCCCAAGAACTCAGGGACCTACCTGCTCACCGGAGCTGGGTGTGGCGTGCAATGTCAGCCCCGAGGGATCAGAGAGGGAGTCGTCAGCCAAGCCCTGGCACTGATGCAAAGCCCCATTTGGGGGACACGTTCCCCTCTGAAAATCTTTCACATCCGCCTGTTGTTTGATCAGGAGGTGACAGGAGCCTCCCAGCCCCGTGGGCACCCCGTCCCAGGTGCCGTCCCCCGTCAGTTACCTCCCGAGGGCTGCTGGGAAACCCGTTGGTACCAGGGCGGGAACTCGGTGCCCTCGGGACAGCAGGGACGGGTGTCAGCGGGGTTGGCACCTTGAGAGCCTCGGAGGGAGGACCCAGCCCACCAAAGCCCCTGACCTGGCCTCTGGTGGCTGCCACGTCCCCGCCTGGTGGACGTGTCGCTCCGGTGGCCACCTCTGTCTTCACATCATCTTCTTGCCCGTGTCCACTGTCCCCTTTTAAGGACACCAGACATTCCGTGGGCCCCGTCCCAAGTCCAGGATGGTCTTTAATCACATGTGCCAAGGCCCTCTTTCCGAATCAGACTCTCTCTGAAGTTCTGGGTCGGCAGGAATCTGGGGGGACGCTATTCGACCCCCTGGAAGGGGGGTTCATCAAGGCCGGGTCACAAGGCCTCGCGCTGCCTTCTCTCCCTCCAGCCATCGGGCTGTTGGCCTCCACGGCCGCCGTGGTCCTGGGCGGCGTCCGGGCGTCCCGCCTGCTCTTCCGGGGGCTCCTGTGGGACGTGGCCCGGTCACCCATCGGCTTCTTTGAGCGGACGCCCGTCGGGAACCTGCTGAACCGCTTCTCCAAGGAGACGGACACCGTGGACGTGGACATCCCCGACAAGGCCCGGTCCCTGCTGATCTCTGCCTTCGGGCTCCTGGAGGCGGGCCTGGCAGTGTCCACGGCCACGCCCCTGGCCCTGGTGGCCATCCTGCCGCTGCTGGTCCTGTACGCGGGGCTCCAGGTAGGGAGGCTCCCGGGACGGCCGAGGCCACCTCTGCCAGCCCCGTCTCTGGGCAGGACTCAGTGTGAGGGGGTCCGTCCAGCGGGGCCCCTGGGCTGGCCCTGGATGAACCCCAACCACCTCGTGTCTGACCGTGTCCTGCTGTGGGGATGCGCTGCCGCGGCTTCCTCTCCACCCGTTGGGAGCCGGGCAGGGTCCCCAGGGCCTCCGCGCCGACTGGATTAGGCTAGACTCTTTCCATTGCCGGGACCGGACACCCCTCGACTTGGCCTAAACAAAAGACCAGACAGGAGTGGCAGTGGCTTGCCCCCTGGTGTGCCCCAGCCACCCCCAGACACCTGTGCTCTGGGGTCTCAAAGCGCAGCCCCAGGAGCAGCATCCGGATCAGCCAGGAGCTGGGAGGGACGCGAGGCTGTAGGCTTGGTGTTCAGCAGATGCCCAGAGCCTGTCCCCGCAACCACATGCCACGCGTCGCGTGTTACCCAGGGTGTGACTCCCGGGATCACCAGGCGCATCGGATTGACCAACTGCTTTGCTCCCACGAGGACCTTCCCTAAAGGAAAGCTGACCTCAGTGTTGGGTAGTGAGCCTCTTAAACGAGGTTGGTGGTGTCTGAACCTCGGCTTTTAAAAGATAACGAGCTAAAGGGATGTCACGTAGGGATCCTGATTGAGTCGTTCTGGGGCCTGGAGGTTTTCAAACCTCCCCAGATGATTTTCAAAAGGATCTTGGAACTCTGATTCTGCAAGGAGATGGGAGCCCAGAGAGGGCAAGACACTGGCCCCAGGTCACACAGGAAGCTGGTAACAGAGATGGGTCTAGGT
Organism: Marmota flaviventris; assembly: GCF_047511675.1. NCBI lineage: Eukaryota > Metazoa > Chordata > Mammalia > Rodentia > Sciuridae > Marmota > Marmota flaviventris. The sequence continues at coordinate 11,654,735 of NC_092516.1, read as the reverse complement.
CCTGCGCCTGGGGCTCCCTGGGCCTCTGGAAGCCATCTCTGTGTGTCTCTGGCTTCTCCTTTCCCCGACCCTCCCCATCCTGCCTCAGAGCCTGTATGTGGCCACCTCATGCCAGCTGAGACGACTCGATTCAGCCAGCTACTCCTCTGTGTGTTCCCACGTGGCCGAGACATTCCAGGGCAGCGCGGTGGTGAGGGCCTTCCGCGCCCAGGGCCTCTTTGTGGCTCAGAGTGACGCCCTCATGGACGAAAACCAGAGGGTCAGTTTCCCGCGACTGGTGGTCGACAGGTAGGAAGACCCTGGGGGCAGAGAAGACCCTGTAAGCATCGGTGTCTGCAGAGGGGGAGACCTGAGGTCATGCCGTGTGACTAGAGCGGCCAGGGCTCTCTGAGGCCAAGGCTGGACGCCCTGGACGGTCTCTGGGCTCACACCGTGAGCCTACAGAGCCTGGCCCGAGTGGTCCCCCACAGCCAGGGAACAGGGCACAGAGGAAGGAGCTCGGTTGCCAGGCAACTGGACCAGTCTCTGTTGCCTTGGCAACAAAGGAGCTACTCAGCCTCCCTGGTCTCCAAGCTTTGAGCACAGTCTCGGGTTCAAATCCCGGCTCTGCCACTTACTAGCTGGATGTTCCTGGACAAGTTACGCAGTCTCTCTGAGCTTCATGAACCAACCCGGAGCCACCTCGGGGCGGTGACAGGATTAAATAAGCACTCAGCGGTGACATTTGTAACCCGCTCGTGATGTGCCTGGTGCTGTTCTGAGCCACCTGTATTCACTTGAGCCCATCGTCCCACAAAGCAGGTGTTATAGATGACGGTGGTGAACGCGAAGGTCAGGAACCTACCCACAGAAGCAGGTCCCGGGGATGAGAGCACCAGCTGACCCTGCTGTCACCTGCTCCCTCTGCAGGTGGCTGGCGGCCAACATGGAGCTCCTGGGCAACGGGCTGGTGTTGGTGGCCGCCATGTGCGCGGCGCTGAGCAAGGCCCACCTCAGCGCCGGCATCGTGGGCTTCTCTGTCTCAGCTGCCCTCCAGGTACTACTGGACCAGAGAGGGTGCATAGCTCTCTCAAGGATACACAGCATGACTCAGGTCCAGATTCCACCCTGACAGCTTCCGGCCAGGGCAGATTGGGGACAGACTCCTGCCAGTAGGGCCGTCTAGCACCCCAGCCCCTACAGCCAGGCGGTTAGGGAAATCCGGTACCTCTCCAGACCTCAGGCAGGGCCTTCCCGCGGGAGTCACCTGAGACCCAATCAGCACTCCCGCCACGCCCCACGTTGCCGGGGCAGCTGGGACAGAGACTGAGTGCCCTTCCAGAGCACTGACATTTGAACTCTGAATAAGGAATGTCAGGTCATGACCTCAGTGGGGTTTGTTATGAGCAAGGTGCTGTCCTAAGAGCTTGGTAAATAGTCACTCACTTAATCCTGCCCAGGCCCCCATCCAGGAGGCACAGGGAAAAGCCGGCCGGGGGCGGGAGGATGAGGAGTGTGTCCACTTCCACAGGCTGGGAGGGACGCTCTGAGGACCCTCTGTGGGGGACAGGAAGCTGGAGAGCGTCGGGGCAGTGCAGAAGGGGTCCCGGGGAAAGGCCCCAAGGGGCATCCCTGATGTGTTAGAGGCTCAGCAATAAGCCAGGTGTGGCTGAGAGGGTGAGGTGGCAAGTGTGGGGTGAGCGTGGAATTGACCATGGGCCCTCGTTAAGGAGCTTGGAGTGGCTCTGGGTATGACTGGGAATCACTGGGCGCCCTCTGGGGAAGCTGTCGGGATGGAATCTGGACCTGACTCATGCTGTGTGTCCTGCACCCTCTCTGGTCTGAGGGTTTCTTTCTGCTCTGTATGATTCCACTGAAGGCAGGGGGGACTTGTTTGGGTGGAGGCCAAATCCCATCCCTTTATTCCTTGAATCCAGCCTCCCAGCCCCGGCCTTGGGGGCAGTGTGGGGAGGGAGGAGGGCTGGTACGAGCCCCCAGGGCACACCTGGCTGAGGTGTCCTCTTGCACCAGGTGACCCAGACTCTGCAGTGGGTGGTTCGCAACTGGACAGACCTGGAGAACAGCATCGTGTCCGTGGAGCGCATGCGGGACTACGCCCGCACAGCCAAGGAGGTGAGGGGGACAGCTGGACGCACCGGGCAGGGCCCAGGACCAGGTCTGCAGTGGGCTTTGGAGCCTGCACCCTTTTCTGTGTCACTAGCCCCGCAACCCTAGGTTGGAGTGAGGGACAGAGCAAGAGCAGTAGTTAAGATCATCAAGCCCTGCTTCCTACCTTCAGCAAGTGACAGAGGACCAGGGCACAGGAACAGCGATGTTCCGGGCACACTCCAGCAACGGCACTCCATCATAGTTAACAGTTACCTAGCAACACGGCGCCAAGACAGTGACGTTGGAGAAACACGATGGCAACGTTCTAGCAACTTCAGAACCCAGAACAGAAACGTAACGTCCCACAGTGTCCCCTGTCCCAGGAGAGCCAATCAGAGCCTGCCCGGAAGAGTCAGCCTGGGTTCCACCCACTGTGGACACTCGGGACGGGTTCTCTGCTCTTAGTGTCTGTCCCCATTTCACAGATGAAGCCAAGGCTCTGTTGAGGTCAACAAGGGTCTGTTGAGGTCCCAGGAACAGCACAGGCAGGGCCAATCCCCCCACCGCGCTGTCTTGATCCTTCAAAGACACAAAGGGGAGCGCCCCCTCCTGCCCCTGGATATTTTTTTCAGCATCAACAGTGACAAACAATAGCAAGAGATAAAAGGGGGCCACTTTGGGGATGCCAGATGTAATCTGCCATCGGCCCTGCTGTCTCCCGTTTGATTTCCACGACTCTGAGAACAGCAGTACACGTGGCCACCTTGCGGAGGGGGAAGCAGGCGCAGGCAGGCGGCCGCCATGGGAAACCTTGCAGGGAGCCTCTCTGACCCCGTGTCTCTCCTCGGCAGGCTCCCTGGAGGCTGCCCTCCTGCGCAGGCCGGCCTCCCTGGCCTCGCGGGGGACAGATCGAGTTCCGGAACTTTGGTCTGAGACACCGACCCGAGCTCCCGCTGGCTGTGCAGGGCGTGTCCTTCAAGATCCACGCGGGAGAGAAGGTGAGCGCCTGTCCCTGCACCCTTGGCACCCTTGAGGAGGCCGGCTCCAGCCTACATGTCCCCACTGGCTCTTGTTTCCACACCCTCCACCTCCCCACTGGACTCATCCTCCCCAAATCTGCTCTGGGGGGGACTTCCCCAGGCCACCTTGGTGTCCCAGAGGAGGCCTCTCTCTTCCTTCTCCTGCTGACCTTAACTGAACACCTACTACGTGCTGGGCAGAGCCCAACCTTCTGTTCATACCGTTCTGTTTGCTCGGGATGGCTGCCGCTTGGCCAGGCCTGAGCCGGGGCCAGTCGTGTCACGTCTACAGGACAGGAGTACCACTGCTGACCTCTGAGTTACTGTGACAGTTGACATAGCCCAGAGAAAGGACCCAGTGAGTGCCATGGACACGTGACCCTGGGTGACTGAACCAGTGGCGTGTTCACAGCCCAACACGGGGGTGCGAGGGTCCTACTTTAGCGGGGACCCTCCACCGATGCTCCTCCCTCCCGGCCACTCTGCTCAGCCTCCCTGCGGAGCCCCCAGCCTCCCTTCTCACCTCCTCCAACCTGGTCTCCGGGGTCTGCCTTTGAGAATGTCCTTCCCCTGGTCAATACTCCCCAGCTGCTGCCCTCCGTACGCCAGGGCTGAGCCACCTTGGGTGGGGCAGCTGCTTCTGGGCCAGCCGGGCCCAGGGTGCTGTGAAATCAGCCTGCTTTACCTGGGGTCCTCCCCGTCCCCGAACTCCCACTCACCCTTCAAGGCCCCACCCAAGCATGCCCTCCTTCCCAAGCCTCCCCTGAGCCCCACCAAGCCCACAGGGCAGCATGAAGGGCGCCCTCTGCCTCCCCTCAGCTGCTGTGCCCCTGAGTCAGCTCACCCCACTGTTTCCAAGAAGGGACAGTGACCAGTGAGGAGCAAGGACTTTTAGATTTCCGAATTCCTTGTGCTTTAAAGTGTGCGTGGCATATGGGGGGAGGACCCACCAATATCATTTTCTAAACAGCACTGACCCCCCCCCCCGTAGTCAGGCACTGAGTAGTAGCAAGAGAGTGAAACAGAGAAGGGCGGGGACAGATGAACTGATGGTCAGAGGGAAGGATGCGGGTGGACGGGGCAGGAGGGTGGACGGGAGGGAGGGCCTGGCTGGAGGGAGGGAGGAAAGGCTGGAGGTAGGTGGGTGGGTGGGGGACCTCGGGGTGAGGCGGGGAGAGAGGAGGAAGCCGTGCTGGACGGAAGGGCACACGGAGCGGTGGACACGCAGGTGCCCGAGGGATGGCACTGGACGGTCAGATCTTCAGCGCGGGGGAGGTCCCTTCCAAAGAGGTGCCCGCGACCTGGCCTTCCTCTGGCCAGGCCTGGTCCGAGCAGGCCCCGTCCTCCCGTTCCCCGGCAGGTGGGCATCGTGGGCAGGACGGGCGCCGGGAAGTCCTCGCTGGCGGGGGGCCTGCTGCGGCTCCAGGAGGCCGCTGAGGGCGGGGTCTGGATCGACGGGGTCCCCATCGCCCACGTGGGGCTGCACGCGCTGCGGTCCAGGATCACCATCATCCCCCAGGTGCGGCCCTGGGGGGCAGGGGGCGGGCCCAGGCGGGTGGGCGTGGCCGGGCCCCGCTGACCGCCGCCCCGCCCTCGGCCAGGACCCCGTCCTGTTCCCCGGCTCCCTGCGGATGAACCTGGACCTGCGGCAGGAGCACACGGACGAAGCCATCTGGGCGGCCTTGGAGACGGTGCAGCTCAGGGCCTTCGTGGCCAGCCTGCCCGGCCAGCTGCAGTACCAATGTGCCCACCAAGGAGACAACCTGAGGTACGGCCAGCCCCGCCCCCGAGGGACCGTCACCCCGTTAACCCACGCACCACCCGGGATCCGAACCCTCGGCACCGATCGCAGGGTCAAGTTCCTTCTTGCTCAATCAGCGTCTGCAAAGTCTTTACCCCACTCGGTATTTATCTGGCCACCAAGATGTCCTTGATGTTGGCGCTGACCTCACGGCCCCCGGGGCTCAGTGATGTCAGGTGTCGGCCTTTTCTTTAAAAAAAATTTAAGTGTGAGCAAAACACATAACAACCTTTAAAAATGCACAGTTCTGCGGTGCGGAGCACAGCTGCCAGTCGGCCAGCCCCAGTCCACGGAGGTCCTGGGGTGTCACCTGGTGACGTCACAGGGTCTTAGCTCGGGCAAGGCCACCCTGGCGTTTGTAGGCACGGATGTGCATTTCTCAGGACAGAGCCCCGTCATTACTCGATGCATGAAGAGCCACTCACACGACACGACTCCTCTTGCAAAACGGAAACTCTGTTCCGTAAGCACTAACTGTCCATCTCCCCTCCCCCAACTGTCCTCTCCCCTCTCCCAGCCAGCGCCACTCTGTCCCCTGTCTGTAGGTTTGACAGCCCGGTCTTCAGATGAGTGGACTCAGAGGAAGGGCTTTTCTGGCCTGGATTATTTCACTAGCACAGTGGCCTTGATGTTCCTCTGTAGCTGGGGTCAGAGTCTCTCTCCTTTTTTATTTTTATTTATTGTAGATGAACACCATCACTTTATTTTGTTTATTTATTTATTTTTTTAATGTGGTGCTGAGTTTTGAACCCAGTGCCTCACATGTGTGAGGCAAGCCCCAGCCCCAGCCCCAGAACCTCCTTCCTTTTTAAGACTGGGTAATATTTCATTGTGTGAAAAGACCCCAGTTGATCCACTTACCTGTCCCCAGGTGTGGATGTGTGGGTGGTCACCACCTTTTGGCTACTGGGAATAACTATGCTATGAACACAGGTGGAGAGAGGTTTGCAAACCAAGATGTTCTGCATTTAAACCCCCTACCCCGAGGGTGTCGGGAAAGGTCTGTGGGTGCGGTGGCTTCAGGCAGCGTTATCTTGGTGGGTCAGACGCCTGGGCTCAAATCCAGGCTCCCCCACTTCTAGATGTAGGACTACGGGCAAATTATCTAATGACCTGGGTATCAGTCTGCTCATCGGTAAAACGTGTCTAACGGTACCAACCCAGGGGGGGACGAAGCAAGTGGGTGAAACTTCGTGGTCTGCAGGAAACGAGAGTCATCTTCTGAATCCTCAGACACATTCTCACTAATCCCCTCTCACAGAGTCGCAAGCCGAGGCCTGAGGCTTGCCCAGGGCCACCCAGCTTGTAAGTGGTGAGGCTGGGGAAGGCCCAGGCACCGGGTGCTCACATGGCCATAGTAGGATCTGACTCTCTGAAGAGGCCCTGCTGAGCCGGGCCCAGTGGCACATGCCTGCCATCCCAGTGACTCCACCAGCTGAGGCAGGAGGATTGCAAGTTCAAGGTCAGCCTGTCTCAAATAAAAAGGGCTGGGGGTGTAGCTCAGCGATAGAGCACCCCCGGCTTCAATCCCTGGCACCAAAAAAAAAAAAAAATAATAATAATAATAATAATAATAATAATAATGAGGCCCTGTTATGTGGATGAACTGGTTTACTGAGGCAGGAAGCCAAGCATGGCAGGAAAAACCCAGCCAGGCTGAATCCCCAGAGGCCAGTTCCTTCCTGGGTCCAGGGCCTCACCAGCTGTGTGACCTTGAACTTGTACTTCCCTATCTACAATCAAGCAGCAGCTGCACGCTGAGGTTCTCTCTGACAAGCACCCACTTTTGTATGATTGACTCGGGGAGGGAGGATCCATGACTCAGAGGTCCTGGGTCAGAGTCTGGCTCCGCCAGCAGCCAGCACTGTGACCTCCCTGGGCCTGTGCCCTCCTCTGCCAGAAGCAGAGACCAGGACCCACTGATGTGGTCAATGACTGCGTGACACCCAGAGGGGTCTCCTGCATGATGAAAACCAGGGAGCAGAAATAGCCACGAACAGAGAGAGAGGGTAGCCCTGTCGCAGGTGAGGGACCGAGGCTCTGGATTTGAATGACCTGCCTACAGTCAGCCTGCTCAAAGACAGAAGGAAGGGGACGCCAGGCTCACCCTGGGGACAGGCCACGTAGGCCTACTCCTGCAGCCGCCCGGGGACCCGTTTGTGGGCAGGCTCTAGAAACTGTGACCTGCAGCAAACACTTCCAGCTGACTGTCCCCTCACTGCAGCGTGGGCCAGAAGCAGCTCCTGTGCCTGGCACGTGCCCTTCTCCGGAAAACCCAGATCCTCATCCTGGATGAGGCCACGGCCGCGGTGGACCCGGGGACGGAGCTGCAGATGCAGGCGGCCCTCGGGGGCTGGTTTGCCCGATGCACCGTCCTGCTCATCGCCCACCGCCTGCGCTCGGTGATGGACTGTGCCAGGTAGGGTGCCCTCTGGGGGGCCCTCGGGGACCACCACAGGGGACGAAGGGGGGGTGGGGTCGGGTGTGGAGCTGGAAGGGCTCTGGGGTGCACTGGGAGGGGCCCGGCAGGCAGCCGGCAGCACTGATGCCCAGAGGGGAAGGGAAGAGCCCTGGACACTGGCTTCCAATGTGGTCACACCGGCCAGGAAGGGGCTTGGGAGGTTGGAGTTCTGGGGGGCAAGCCTTGGAGCAGGGTGGGGCTCGCAGAGCTGCCTGGGTGGGGCTCCAGGGGCTACCCTGTCTTCTCTCCTGCAGGGTGCTGGTCATGGACAAGGGCCAGGTGGCAGAGAGCGGCAGCCCAGCCCAGCTGCTGGCCCACAAGGGCCTATTCTACAGGCTCGCCCAGGAGTCCGGCCTGGTCTGAGCCAGACCCCTCAACTGTCCCCTGGCCATCGTCAGTGGCTCCCCATGGTGGCAAGTCTAGACTGCTACAGAGGGAAAATGGCAGAGAAGGTGCCAATTGTCACGGACTATGGGACCCACGTGGACCCCCCAAGCTCCAGGGCAGCCCAGGCAAGGTCCACTCCGCCCGGCCCACCCTGGGGTCAGACGGCAGTGCCCCTCAGCCCTGGCTGGCCGCCAGACTCACTGGGAGCTCACGGACAGCCCCGCGCTCAGGCCCAACCCACATGGATTAAGCCAGACTCCCTGGGGCTGGGGCTGGGGTGCGTGCAACTTCTCCCAAATGAACTGTATTTTGAGATGATTCTAATCTAACCGGCCACTTTAAGAAGGAATATGGAGAGATCACCGTGCCTCCTGCCCTGTTTCTCCCGGGGGGGGGGGGGTGACATCTTGCCAAGCTCTAGTGCAAGATCACAAGCAGGACTTGACACTGATCCGACGCCCCTGTGGTTCACACCTCAGTTTTGTTCGTGGGTGCATGGGGTTCCCACGCGCACCTCCCTGGTGGGGAAATGCAGTCGTCCCACACCCAGGACCCCTCCTGCGGCCGTTCTGCAGCCCGCCTACCCCCATGGCCCCCCACACCTGCTGATCTGTTTTCTATTTTGATAGATAAACTGTTAAAGCCATGATCGAAGCATCAGCCAGGAGTGAGGAGGGCTGTCCCATGCCTCCCTGTAGAGAAGCTCCAAGGAGTGTCTTGTCCCACCTGGACACACAGCCAGGTCCCCCTCACAGAGACGGGCCCCCTCCAGGCACAAGCAAGCACGGCACACACACTCAGTTCCCAGAACAGAGGTGCCAGGACTCGTGGCCCCAGTGGGAGAACCCACCCAGGACTCTGCACATTTCACGCACATGGCTGCAAAGACCAAAGTCCAGCTGCGTTCCAGGGCAGCCCCAGAGGCCATCAGAACGCCCCGAGTGATTCTGGTCACTCTCATACTGCAGACGGTACTGAAAGCCAAGCACTTGCTTTAACCAGAGGTGACCCGCGCACAGCTCCCTGTACTGCTCACGCCCGGACACGTAGGATTAGCTCTGGGCACCGGGAAAGAGGACCAAAGAGTCTCCAACAGCCAGCCGAGTCCAAGGTCACACAGACAGGTGTGAAGGTCGCACAGGAATCGGCTCCCTGACCCTCATGGTGCGAGCCTGGGGCATGTTTCCTACACCAGGATAACAAGGGCCGATGGGACGCGATGTGCAGGGGAGGCCGAGCGGTGTCTCCAGGCCCTCCAGCCGGATCGAGAGTGACCTGTGCGGCTGGACCCCTGTCGTGGGGCGTCCCGAACGGCACAGTATGTGTAACAGCTTCCTTGGGCTCCACCTGCCAGATGCCAACAGCATGTCCCTCCATGATGGTGACAAAATGCCATACACTGCCATCTGTCCCCTGGGGGGGGGGGTGTCAGGTCACCTATCGTGTCCTGCTGCCATTAGTCACCCCGGGGCATGCACATGACTGTGCTAGTACCAGGCGGGGACATGCCCAAGGCCTTGTCTCCGGGAATCGCTGCCTGGTCCCCCCAGTGCAGGCCACAGGGCCTGGTCCTGATGAAACGTCTGTGCCCTGCCCTTCAGGACACGTACTCTAAGTCTCAGTGACAGCTTCAGTCCCCCTTTGCCAAGATGTGGGCCGGGTCCCTCTGATGCCCTCCCTGCCCCCCGTCCACTCACCGGCCGGTTCTGTGGACCCGTTCCCAGCCCCCCTTTGCAGACAGGGAGCCTGACGTGGGAGAGGGGACGGGGTCGCCAGGGTGTCTGGCTGGTAAGGGGCAGAGTGGGATTTGTCCCGGGCCCCTCCATCACCCGCGCTCACACCGGCCCTCGGCCTGTCTGCTTTAGAGAAGGGGCGGCCTGCGGGGGCATTTTGCTCTTCTCTGCTGGCCAAGGTCACACAGACAGGTGTGTGGTCACAGGCAGAGGCTGCTGTGGGCTTGGCAAACTCAGCTGGGGTGGCTCCTGGGCCACCAGAGTCTCCGTCATGGACCAGAGAGCCACGTGGGGGACACAGTGGCCGGCACGTGGAAGCCCTGGAGCCACTGACCAGGCTGCTGTTGGCTCCCGCCGTGAGGCAGTGAGGAGGCCCCCCAGGCCATAGCAGCCCTGCCAGAGGCTCCTCCGGTGGGGCCTGGCTGGAGGAGGGGGCAGGGTTAGGTCAGCAAGGACACAGTCAGATGCCCCTGGCCAGTGCCTGTCCCTGCAGGCTTCTCAGTGCCACAGGGTCCCTTCCCCCCTCAAGCACATACCTGTGCCTGACACGGCTTCAAGTGCTGCCACACGGCGAGCCCAGCCAAAGGAGCTGGGCACTGTGGCTTGCCCCTGATGAGACGTTCTAGGACCTGGGGCAGTACTACTCCTACAGCTCTTTCTTGTTTTCTGGTACTGGGGACTGAGCCCAGGTGTGCTTAACCCTGAGCCACATCCCTAGCCCTTTTAACTTTTTGAGACAGGGTCTAAGTTGCTGAGGCTGGCCTCAAACTTACAATCCTCCTTCCTCAGCCTCTCGAGTTCCTCGGGTTCCAGGTATGAGCCACGGAGCGGCCCTTACAGGCTCCTCATGGATGTGCTCCGGTGAGGCCATGAGACCCTGTCACATGAGAAGACTGGGATCCAGAATCAATGAGCAGGGTCTCCCTGGCCCCCTGACCCTCAGGTGGCCCTGCCTCCTCTTGGGCTCCCTGGCATCTGCGCTCAGCCAGGGCCACTTCCACCCTAGAATCCCCCGGGGACGGCAGCAGAGTGCTCCTCTCCCCCGGGATCTGGGGGTTTGGGTCGTGCCATTCGCCGAGTTTCCCGACACCTTGCACCCACGTGGCACTAGGGCCCCCTGTGTGTGGTGACAGATCCCACAGGGTCCACGTGTGTCCTCAGAGCGGGGCGTGGTCAGGGGTTTTACCTCTTCTGTTCTGTCCCCACACAGCCGGGACGACCCTGGGGTGAGGCCGGGCAGGAGCCCACATCAGCTCCTGGTGTCGTGGGTCACCATGGCGCTGGGAGGAGAACAGGCAGCAGGGTGGCAGCTAGGGACAGAAGCCAGGAGGTCACCGAGGAAGCCCCAGTGGGGACACAAGAGCAAGAGGGAGGCAGCTGGGACAGGGTGGCAGCAGAGGGAGAAAGAAGTGGCTGGGCCGGGCGGGTGGCCCACACCTGTCATCCCAGCGGCTCCGGAGGAGGCTGAGGCAGGAGGATCTCGAGTTCAGAGCCAGCCTCAGCAACTTAGTGAGGCCCTAGGCGACTTAGGGAGGCCCTGTCTTGAAATATAAAAATGTAAAAAAGGCTGAGGACGTGTCTCAGTGGTTAAGCACCCTGGTTCCTCCCCCACCCCAAAAGGTGGTTAGATCCTGCATATTTTGGAGAAAGTACCGAATTAGCCATCAGATCGGAAAGAGGGCTAGGGTGGACAAAGTGGCCAGGACCCCCCTTAGTGGGAGCTTTGCAGACACAGAGCCCAGAGCTGGGCACGCAGTAGGTGCACAAGAAAGCTCAGCCCCCCCACCCCTGCCTTCAAGACACGGAAGCACTTACCTGGGAGGGGGAGGGCCTCACTCCGTGGACTCTTCACCAGATTAAACTGACACCCAGCCCTGGGTTCCTCCTGAGCACCCCGCGTCCAGTCCTAATGACCCCACCACCACCTGAACCCCAACCCGTCCAGGGCCAACCCTCAGAGACCGTTTAGGATCTGACCCGAGACTTCGAGGCCCAGGGCCAGGCTCCAGGACCGAAACCCGCCGCCTGCCCCAAGCGCGGCCGCCTCACTGACAGTGAATGGCCACTAGTGGGAATGGTCACGGCCTCCCCAGCTCCGGCTCAGGGGCTGCCTTCCCGATCCGCAGTCTCTGGGGCAAGCTGACAGTGTCAGTCAGGGGACTGCAGTGCTTGGGGCACAGTGGAAGTGCTAGAACGTTCCATCCGCACACACCCTTGGCGCATGGTCTTGGTGTAGACTGAAGGTCGCGCTCCCAGGGCTCCGTCGTGACCCAGACTCGCCCAGTACAAACTCAGACACACCCCCGTCTCACCACCCCACACCAAGTCCACCGGGACAGGAGGAGCCTCCCTCCCACGTGCACGCCCGCATTTCCCAGCGTCCCCTGTGTTTGGCTGGAGTGAAACACGCGTGACCGATTCTGGCTGAGGGGCTGTGGGCGGGACAGCTGCGGGTCTGCGACTCTGAAGAGTGGCAGGGACTCATCCATTTCCCCCTCCTCGGCTCTGGGGACCCGGAAGCCAGCCCTTGAGTGGTGTCCACAGGAGCTAGTGTGGAGGCTCCTGTCCCTCAAGAATTGGAAGAGCGTGACATAAACCCTCGGGGTCACTGTCCAGGATTTTATGACTTGTTCCTGCAGCCCAGCCTGGTCCATCCCAGTACGAAGCCAGGGTCAAGGGTAGCGTTGGCCACATGGGATTGAGCTGGGCCACGGGTTCCCAACACACCACGAGGTCATTCTGACCAGCCCCTCTTTACAGACCAGGCAACGGGGCACACAGTCTAAGTGACCTCCCCATAACAGGTGACCAGGGAAGGACTCCGATTCGGCCTGTCTGGCCCCAAAGCCCAGGCTTTGTGCGCCTGCTAATCCCACCCAGCTCCGGGTTCTGATGACAGCTCATTCTAGCAAGAATGCACCTGCCACATCCCAACTCCGTCAGGGGTGTGACCTTTGCCAATGCCCCCAAAGAAAACAGAACAGCTTGTTTAGAAAGAAATAAAGTATTTTTTTTTTAACTGCAAATCATTTGCAAATGTCCATGTTTCCAGTGTTGAGTCATTACAAAAAGGTCTCCCAAAAAGGTCTTCACTTGGATTCTCTAACGTGAAAGAATGGTATAACTTACAAAAAAATAAATACATATTCCCACCTAGAAGAAGAAAGATGCTTCTCTGGGTTTGAAGTCAGCAAAGTAATTCATAGCAAGTATGAATCTGGGGGCAGCAGCGGGCTCTCGCCGTCTTGGGGGGTCTTGCTTTGGTCTGTCACTGGGACACCTCAAGGTCCCGCTTTGAAGGAACCACTTCTTGGTTTTCCTCCAAGAACACGTGGACCAAGTATCAAAGGCAAGGCCAGGTCTGGCCATTCCCCGGGCACGCTGCTCCTCCGCCGGACACTTCCTCCCAAGAGGTCAAACTCTTTAAGAGGGTCTTTTCCCCTGGAGCAGTACTTAAAAAAAAAAAAAAAAGAAAAAGAAAAGAAAAAGAAAAAAAAAAAAAGTTCTTTTATCCTGGAAGGAACTCCGTCACCCAATGTCAAGTTCTCCACAACCTGCTCTTCGGCAGCCAGCCAGAGGGCAGGGGTGAGAAATCAAGGTCTAAAATCCAGAAGACGGGATTCTTTTTGGTACCAGCTGGGAACGCCTGGGATGCTTCGTAACCGTTAGCAGACCTGCATCTCGTCCAGGTACCGAGGGGCAGACCCGCCCTGGCCCTGGTGAGGAAAGCACGGAGGCCGAGGCGGGAAGGAGGGAGGAGGGGGCTCCGGGTCTGGATCATCCACTGGTCCACCAAGTCCCCTCAAGACAGGGTGCAGGGGGCCCAGGTGGCCTCCGGCAGCTGAAGCAAGTCCTGGCAGACACGGTGCCGAAGTGTCGGCCTGCGAGACCAGATGGTTGGCCTAGGACTGACCAGCCCTGGGAGGGCCGCCTGAGGGTCGGAAGGATTCCCACCAGGCCCCTCGGCTGGAGCTGAGGCCCCAAAGAAAGGCAGCTTTCCCAACGGAAGCAGAAGGGACGTCACAGGTGACGGGGAGGCGGTGGGGACCGGGAGCATCCCAGAGGCGTGGGATCCACAGGTTTTGGCTGGAGAGACACAAGGCAGTTGGCAGCATTTGGTCACTAGCGTATTTCACACAACCGACTTCTCCAGAAGTCTGGCCACCAAAGGCCCCAGGAGCCGCGGGCACCTCCAAGGCGTGAGATGCGGGAGAGCGGGCAGGCGTGAGGCCGGGCAGGTGGGCACGTCTGGGCAAGGGCCAGATGCCAGCTGCTGCCCTGTGTCCGTTCTGGTTTTGGGGTTTGGATTTTTTTGGTTTCTGCGTGGGAGGCTGGGGTTCCCGAGGACGCTGGCCCTGCGTGCTGACTGGACGCACGGGCCCTGCGGCTCACACCAGGCCGGCGTCCCTGGCCATGCTGTAGAAGAGACCCCTCTGCTGCAGGAGGTCCGACGGCGTGCCACACTCCCGCACCTCTCCTCTGTCCAGGACGATGACCCTGCAGGGGAAGGGGGGAGACGTGAGAGGCAGGAAGCGGTCCACCCGGGCCCAGGGCATTGCTTTGAGTCGGCCCCTAACACCCGGGGCCAGGGCCACACCGCAGACTCCCACCCGGTGCCCGGCCTCACTCTACTTCCAACCAATGTCAAGTTGCATGAGACCGCCTCCCAAGCGTCCACCCTATGCCAATCACAGTGGCAGAAGTAACAGTGACGGGGGAGTAGTGGGGACAGTGACATGCTTTCAACTGTTCCTATGCACTGTTCCATGGCACTGAGGGTGAAATACACAGATCTCAGCACAGTCTACAGCGGGGCTCAGCAACTGTCCCCTGAAAAGGGCCAGGTGGCCTTTTTGGCTCTGCGGGTCACGTGGTTTTGGTCACGACTGTGAAAGCAGTCAGAGATGACAGAGGACAACGAACAGGCGTGGCTGCGTGTCAGTAAAACTTTATGTGTAAAGACAGACAGGGGCCAGACCCGGCCTGGGGGCCGTAGGCTGCGACCCCCGGTCTACGAGGTGGTACTAGAGGGTCCAACAGCGACCACTTCCCACCTCACTTCAGACTTCTTCCTGGTGGATCTCAAGTGTGCAGTGGGGACCTGTCACACAGAGGTGCTGGCTCACTCTTAAAAGATGTCTATCACCCCTGCACTCGAGCCCTCCAATGGTTCATGGCTCTAAGTTCCAGATCCTTCTTTTTTTTGGAGGGGGGAGTATCAAGGATTGAACTCAGGGGCACTCGACCACGGAGCCCCACCCCAGCCCTATTTTGTATTTTCTTTAGAGACAGGGTCTCCCTGAGCTGCTTAGGACCTGGCTTTTGCTGAGGCTGGCTCTGAACTTGCGATCCTCCTGCCTCAGCCTCCTGATCAGCTGGGGTGACAGGCCCGATCCCTTGTTGAAGTTACACAGTGCTCCAACGTCCAGCCCTGCCTACCTCTCTGGCCTCATCACCCACCACTGTCCGCTCCATGCCAATGTCCAGCACACTGGCCGGGCTAGCTTTCCAGTTCGGTAAGCACCTTCCCGTCTCAGGGCTCCCAGCTTAGATTCTTTCTCCTTTAGATCAAAGATTGGCAAGATGCCCAGCCCGACTCTGGCCCACTGCCTGATCCCAGGAATCGAGTTTTATGAAGTCACAGCCACGCTGCTTCGTCTCTGTGTGGCCTGTGGCTGCTTCGTGCCACCGCCATCCGAGTGGAGCAGCTGTGACGGAGACCGTTCGGCCGGCAAGTCTGAAGATACCCTGGCCCTTTAAAGAGAGGCTGCGGACTCCTGTCCAGATGGTCCCATGCTGACTCTGTACTTAGCACTCTGCTCAAGTGTCACCTCGTGGGAGGGGCCTTCCCTGGCCACCTGTGTTAAATTTGAGACTCTCAGACCCCAGCCAGGGGCTGTGTGACAGCTTTTGTGCATCCTGGGCCCGACGCCTCCGTGGCCCCTTTCTCCAAAGGTGCCGCTCCTCCAGGGTGCCACGGGCACAGGGCCCTGCGTGGCACTGCCACCATCCCCTGGGGGACCTCCCTTCCAGCCGCGTCGTCCTGTGAAACCACATCACTTGCTGCTGTTCACTGTCCCTTGTGACTAAGCTGCCTGGTCCTCGAGGCGGGGGCTTCATCTGACAGCGTCCTGAAGGGTCCCCACCTCCCAGAACCATCCTGGGCAGGCAGTGAGGACAGGCCCAGCGGTGTCTGCTGCCTGTGACCCCGGGACACCTGGCGCCACCCAGGATAGAGAGGCTCTGCCACCGGAGGACGGTGGTGAAGGAGGGGCGGTGACCGGAGGCCGCTCAGCCCAGAGCCCTGCGCGGGCCTCACCTGGTGTAGTCCATGATGGTGTTGAGCCGGTGGGCGATGGTGAGGACCGTGCAGTTGTCAAACTGCGTCCGGATGGTGGACTGAATGAGGTCGTCTGTTTCCAGGTCCACGGCCGCCGTGGCCTCGTCCAACACGAGGATCTTGGTCTTCCTCAGCAGCGCCCGGGCCAGGCACACGAGCTGTCGCTGCCCCACGCTGGGAAGGAAGAGGCCAGAGAAGGTCAGCCCCCACGGCCCTGGGACAGGCAGGACGAAGGAGCCACTCTGTGCCGCTTCCACCAGGAGAGCACCCGCTCCCGGGCCCCTGCCCAGGGCAGACATCACTAATCAATCTCCTGCGTAAGCAGCAGGCTCGGGATGGGTCTCGGGAAGCTCCGAGGTGGCATCCGAGCCCTGGTCAGTTCAGAACGGCTGGGGGAGTAGATGGCAAAGGTGGCCTCGGGTCCACGCATCTGCGTCCACCTCTAGGGCTGACTCTGGACTCAGCCGTGGGCCTTGCCTTGGCCAAGGGATGCTGACGGACCTAAGGGCAGCTGCGGTGGGAGGGCACTGCACACTGGGGCTGGCCCATCCTGTACCTCCCCATCACAGGGACACGCCACGGCTGGTCTACTGGAGGGTGAGCGGCATGTCCCCTCACCGCCCCAGCTCAGGTCAGAGCTGACCCCCGACTCCTGAAGGAGCCCAGCCAAGGTCAGCAGAGCCACGAGGCCGACCACCCCGGGGCGTCCATCACTCGCAGCACGACCATCGCTGGTGGTCAGGGCGATAGAGTAGACGTGAAGGGACCCGGTCTGCTTGCGCCCCACCTAGGCCTAACAGACGCAAGAGGACAAGTCTCCTCATACCCAGAGAGGGCACCCGCCAGGGCGCTGTGTCCCCCCCTGCCCACCTCAGGTTCTCCCCGCCTTCCGAACACTCGTGGTCCAGCTTGTCGGGGAGCCCCGACACGAAGCTCTTGAGGTGAGCCAGCTCCAGGGCCGTCCACACCTCCTCGTCCGAGTACTGGCTGAATGGGTCCAGGTTCATGCGGAGGGAGCCCGAGAACAAAACGGGGTCCTGCAGAGGGGAGAGCAGAGGGCCCCTCAGCGCCCGTCCCCCGGGGCCCGGGTGGAGCACCGGGGGGCATCAAACACGGTCCCCAGAACTGTGAGGAAGAGCTCTCAGCGTCCCCAGAACCCCTAACCCCGGAGACGTTTGCAATGAAAAAACAGTTTGGAAGAACCTCAGGCTAATGGGGTAAAACGCATCTTTTCTTCTTCTTTTTGCACAGCTCCTCAGAGTTTTCAATATGCACTCGGGTGGGGACCCTGGAGGAGGGAGAGAGTCCTGGGAAATTCCTCCCTCGGCCCCCGCCTCCCAAAGAGGTCCTTAGAGGAAACTTAAGAAAACTACACAGGCAACAGATAAGGGAGCTGCCTCCTCCAGGGATGGGTCTAGAAAGTTCTTCTGCCTAGACCTAGGAAGCATGAGATCTTCATCCTGACCCCATGCCGGCAGAGAGAAGATGGCATCTCATTGAGGATCCTGATCACCTCATCTGCAGATGCTCAAGTCTCACACACAAAGCAGATCTGCACACGACCTTCTCACGTCCTCCTGTGTGGCAAGGCATCTAGATGACTCACACCTGTCACGGCACAAATGCTACGCGAACAGGTGTCACACTGTATGGTTCAGGGACTGACGTTAAGTAAAAAGGTCTGTGTGTGTTTGGTGTTGGGGACTGAGCCCAGGCACTCTACCACTGAGCCACACCCCAAGAACTTGTTAGTTTTCTTGAGACAGGGTCTCGGTAAGTTGCTGAGGCTGGCCTTGAACTTGTGATCCTCCTGCCCCAGCCTCCCAGGCTGCTGGGATTTTAGGCGTGCACCACCAACGCCTAGCTCAGGTGCCATTAAAAAAACAAAAAACACCTCTGATCTGTGATTGACAGACTCCACGGACGTACGGGCCAACGTCCATTACAGCTCCAGGCCCCCCGCGGCCCCCCAGACCCCACCTGGGGGATGATGGTGATCTTGAAGCGCAGGTTATGCAGGCCGATCTCGGCGATGTTGACGCCGTCGACGATGATCTCTCCTTCCGCGGACTCGTTGATCCGGAACAAGCCCAGGGTGAGGGATGACTTCCCGGCTCCCGTGCGCCCCACAATGCCCACCTGTAGGGCAGGAAGGGCCGGGGTGAGGTGGGGACGAAGGAATCCGGGCCGCCTCCGCCGCACGTGCTCTTGCTAAGTGTCTGGCCAGAGCAGCTGGCCGCCTGGTCCACCCAACTCCCTCCACGGCCTCGGCCTCGCCAGCTCCCCAGAGACTCCGTGAGGGGCTGTTTGGGACAGAGGACTCCGCTCCCCTCGCCAGGCTCCCCAGGAGCTAAGGCACTCTTTGGGGCACTTTCTTACCTGCCGACCCCAGGTTTTCACCTGTCACCCTGAGCTGCTGAGACCCCCCCGGTTCGACTCCCTGCACCCTCTGGGTACCCTATACCCACTGTCTCCACTTGAGGGAGCCGGGCTCCTGGCTACGGGCAGTGCCTCGAGTCCCGACGTCCACCCACAGCCTCCGCGCCACCCGGGGCTCCCTCGCCCCTGTCAGCCACACCACGGCGCAGCCTGCACACAACAGTGCCCACGTGTAACACGAGCCATGAGGATCGTCGCCTGCCCCGTCCTCCCCTGGACACAGGCCAGGGAATCAGCTCGTGGGAACGGGGACCATCCAAGGCCGTGGCAGGGACAGTTGACCAATCCATACGTGCAGAAATGCAAAGGGCCAGGCACACCCTTGACCTGATTTCTGAGGAAATCCTAAGAATCTCGAGCAGGGATGTGCTCTGGGAATAGCTTGGAACCCAACTTCGTATGTCCCTTGAGCCGTCCCCAGCAGTCACAGTGACATCCTGTCACTCCAGCGATGGCCAACGCCAACCAACGCCTTACAGGGGCACATGAGCAGCCGGAGTGAACTCGGGGGCCGGGTCTCCTTAGGAAGAGCCAGGCTGCGGGGGGCCCCAGAAAAGCAGGAAATGAGTTTTTATATAAAACGTCAGATTTTTTTTCAGGATTTGCAGCTTATTCAGATCTCCCCCCGCGCCCCAAAACACAGCTGCGGTCCTCATTTGACCCTCGGGGTCCCAGAGGCGACCTGCTGGGCACACTCTGAACTGCCTTCATTTCCACGAGCCCCGGCAGGTGACGGAGCCGGCTGTGGACGGGCTGGGGGACGTCGCACACCCACCTTCTCTCCCCCTTCAATGGTGACGTTGATGTGCTTGAGAACCAAGTCCAGGTCCTCTCGGTACCGCAGCCCGTAGTCCCGGAACTCCACTCGGCCCACCTGGGGCCAGTTGCTGGGGGGCGCTGTCTCCGGGACCTGCCAGGGAGCCTACAATCACAGGGAGGGGCCGGAAGGGAGGAGACGGTGAGGAATCTCGAGTCCATCCTGGTGCCCAGGCTCTGCTGGGCCAGCTCCCTCACTTCCGCAGAGCTCCTGTCAGTGAGACCCCCCTCCTAGCCCTGGGCCGCCTGTGCCTGCCCTGCTTCCTTCTCCTGCCGATCACTGACCGCCGCCTGAGCAGTCCTGGCCCACCGGCCCTGTGAGCACAGGCTCTGCCCTGCTCAGTGCAGTCTCCTGGGGCTCAGAGCACACAGTAGGTGTGCTTCATCAACATTTACAGACCAAATCAACATGTGAGTGGTCTTCTCCTAAGAGTAAAGGTAGGTTTTGACAGAGATGGGTCAGGTACAGGATGGAGACCCAACTGGAGGACTACCCAACTCACCCTCCTGCTCAGGCAGAGTGGACATAGACATGGCTCAGAGGTGTCTTTCAGGCAAAGCTACACTGAAGACCAAGGCCAAAAGGTCGGGTCGGGGCCCTTCTTTACCTCCTTCTCGGTTTCTGAATACTCCTTGAGTCTCTCCACAGCCACAATGTTGGTCTCCATCTCGGATGACATCCGAACCAGCCAGTTCAAGTATGCGGTGATCTGCAAGGGAAAGAGTCGTGTGGAGTTTCCAGCGGGAGAAGAGCTATTTTATTTTTGTTAAGTAGTTATGAATCATGAAATGTTTCAGATATGAAAAGTATAGAAATTAGCAGCCCCACATACAGCCATCACCCCAACTTACCACACTTAAGTATTTAACTACCACAGTTTTCAAAATGACCCATCAGCTATTTGAATAATCAGAAAGGAAGTCGGAAAACACTTCAAACTAGATGATAATATGGAAACACTATGTATCAAAAGTCACGAGGTGCAGCTAAAGCCACACTTAGAGGGAAATTCATAGTCTTAAAAGCATTTCCCCTGGAGCTAATGCATCCCCCCAAGCCATCAAGGAATTTTATTGGCTGATGGAGAATCCTGGCCCCACGTCCAATTTCTTTTCTATACCTGGTCACCAGGCTCTGTACTTCTCAAATTCCACTCAGCCCCTTTCCTCCCCCTCCATATGGGAACCCGAAGACCCCCATTAGGAGACTTTCATCATCCAGGCGAAGTGACTCCTCTTACCTGCAAAGAGTAAGACACGGAGAGGCCCACCAAGCCTGCGCGGAGGCTGTGCCGGGAGATGACCGCAAATAGGGAGGCAAAAAAGACTATGAAGTTGCCAACGAACTCCAGCCTCACAGCCAACCACCTGCTCAGAGAAACAGGCCGACGGACAGAGAGACAGACAGACAGACACACAGAGTCAGCTTTTCAGAGACCAGGCTTCTGGCCAGTGGGGGGAGAGGGGAGTCCATCTGCTAACTGAAATAACTCCCTGAGAGTTCTGCAGAAAGGCCATCTGAGCTCTGCTCGTCCAAACACGCAGCCCGGCCCCAGGGGAAGGAGGGCCCAGGGGATGCCCCATCAGTAACTCTGCGTCAGCCTGGTAAGCCCAGGGATCAAAATAGTGTTCTCCAGAAGCCGTTTAGGCAAGAATGTCAGGCTTGCCCAAATATTATGACCCAGCTTTTTCTCGGGAAGTCTTTAAAACACACACAGGCATAAAACACGAAGCCCCAGACATTCCTCAGGACTCAGAAGCCATCAACCGGAAGAGGCAGCTCTGGCTTAAAAGACGTCTCTTGGCAAGAGACGAATCCAGAGAGAAAGAAGCTACCGTTTTTCAACCTCCCTCCCCCATTCCCAGACTCCTCCTGATTTCAGAAACATGAAAAAGAGTTCCTTTTGCCTTTTAAGAATATAAAGAGATGCTTTGCTGCTCAACGCTAGCTCAGAGGCCATCCCTAGGGTGACGGGCACTACTGTCGGGTTTGCACTTGGGAAGCATTTTTTATTTCCTTAGGGAGGTGGTGCTGGGGGGTCTCTCCTCCACCACAGCCCACGGGATCCACGGGACGGACCCTCGCTTGTAGAACAGTCCCGTAGACGAGCCAGATGGGGACAGACACTAAAAATTCTACAAAGGCAGCTGAAGACCCTTTGTCATGGACGGTCCCTTCACCCACTTTTCTACTCTGACGGTGTAAAGCAGGCCCACGGTTGGTCACCTCCAGGCCAATCCTCGGGTGTATGGGGAAGGAAGTGGGTGAGAAGGAGGCTATTTTAGGAACGCATCAGGTGATACTTGTCTAACTTCTGCCTCTTTCTGATTGATGCTCCTCACTTCTGAGCCACAACACGGTGGTTTTTTACGTGACTCGGCTCAGTGCGCGTCAACCTTTCTGGACACACCTCCCTCGGCAGGAGTGACCGCCCCTCGTCCAGGGACGACGTGCAGCAGAGGACCGGCTGCCGAGGAGCTGCGTCCCAGGGACGGCACCTGGAGCACGGTGCTCACAGGCGAACTCTGGGGGAACGCTGTCCCCGCTCTGTCGTGCCCTGGGGCCCTGCCCCGTCCCCAAGTCTTCCCAGCCTTTCTGCCAGGGCCCGAGTTGTGCGAGGTGCACCACGGCACTGAGACGGGGGGACGAGGTGCTCGGGCGGCCCCCGCCCCCTGCAGGTCCAGCGCACCTGTTGGCCACGATGCCGGGGTAGTAGGCCTTCTGGTTCTCGTCCACCTTCAGGTCACTCTGGCGGATGAACCGCTCCTGCTCCTCGAAGGCGCGGATCACGCTGACCCCCAGCAGGGTCTCGTTGAAGTGTGAGTACACCGGGGAGCGGCTGACCGACTCGAGGCGCTTCAGCTGCCGGGAGGAGGCCACGTAGAACCTCTGCGGGCGAGGGACGCAAGACGGGGGTCAGTGCCGGTCCCTGCGCCCATCCTCCTGAGGCCGTGCTGGGGCAAGTCTGGACGCGGCAGGTCCTCCAGGTGGCCAAGGGCTGAAGCCCGGTGTCCTTGACAGTGCCCCACCCCTGCTGGACGGGGGCGGCGACAACAGCTGGTGCTGACCGACAGCCCAGCCTCCCAGGTGCTGCCTGCCCACTTTCACCTACACCTGCCTCCACGATGCCCACGGCGAGCCCAGCAGGTGCTCCGTCCGGCTTCCCAGGAGGACGTGAGCAGAAGACCTGAGCCACCCCCTCCGGAGGCCCCACGGCGGGGAAGTGGCAGAGTGGGATTCAGGGAGGCAGCCTGGCTGCAGAGTGCCACCGACCCGGGTCCAGGGGCTCCGGGACACAGCAGGGTGGTTTAATGAGTTTTGAGGCCAACCGGACCTGAGTTCAAATCCTGGCTCTGCCATTGCTAGAGAGAGAGCCAGGGACTTATTCTTCTGAGCCTCGGTGTCCTCATCTGTAACGTGGGGACAAGAAGGCCTGTTCACAGGGCTGTGGGGAGGGGAACACGTGAGCGTCACTCTTCCTCTGCACACACGTGTCTGCACGCACACGCGTTCCCCCCACACACACACACACACAGGTCGGGAGGCTCAGCACCTGGTGACGCTGGGCTGAACCGCAAGACGCAGACGAGGACCAGCAGTTCCACAGGCTTCGAGTGAGCAGGTGCCCTCAGAGGACAACTACTGCCATCAGTAAGGGACAGTAAGGGACAGGATTTAGCCCATCATGTCCCCAGGCAGTGACGGCACTCAACTCACCTGCACTGACCTGACCACGGGACGAAGGTAAACTCGTCACCCAGGCCTCAGTGGCCCCCAGTGCTCTCAGAGGGACCAGCCCTGCCCCCTGCGACTGTGTCCTGGGATACGGTTGCTGTCCCTGCCCCTGTCCCCAGGCCACTGCGCCTCTGGCTCCCGTATTCTCCACCAGCCCCGCCCTGCAGTGGCCCTCAGCGCCCTGCAGAGGGCGCAGCAGCTTCACCTCCAGGGCACCCTTGCCCCCAGGTGGGGCCACCTCTGCGGCTCGCTGCCCGGCTCCTGCCCCGGCTCCTGCCCTCGGGGGCTGTCCACCAGGAGCTGCCGTCTTTCCTGGGCTCCTGCTCTGCCCTGGGCATTCAGCCAATGGCCGGCAAAGCTGCCCGGCAGGGCTTGTGGGAGACGGAGTGAGAGCCAGTCACCCTCCGGAAGCTTCCAGAAGCCGCTGAGCAAGAGGCTGGACTGGCCACTTGAGCTCTCCGGGCCCTGGCTCTGCGTCTGTACCAAGGACACCAGAACAGGGACCCGGGGCCCTAGCAGGACAGCTGACGGGGAACTGCTCTATCTGAGTGCTGTGGGGGACCTGACCTCTGACCTCCCGTCCCAGCCAGGAGCACTGGCCACTTTGGGGCAGAGTCCCACGGAGAGCTCTGAACCTAACAGGAGGCTTCCGTGGGGCCTCGGTGGCCGGCGGCTTCTCTCTGGACGGCAGGGTCAGCGGTCATTTGAGCCCGCAGGCGGGCAGCTCTGGGCCAGCCCGGGCTCCGGCCAGCCCAACGGTCTCCGAGGGCTGCAGCCCCAGGTCCAGGAGCCCGAGGCGCACCGCCGTCCTGCCGCTGCGCCCGCTGCCTTGGAGGAAACCAGACGCCCGGCCTGGCCGAAGGCCCTGCAGGCCCCACCCTCCCTGGACCCCGGCCCTCTGGGCTGAGCTGCTCGAAATCTTTTGGTTTTGTCTTTGGTCCTGGGCACAGAACCAGGGCCACTGGAGCCCGAGCCCCACCCGCAGCCCCGTCTTGTTTTGAGACAGGCCTCGCGGAGCTGGACGGGGCCCTTCAGGAAACTCTCCCGCCTGGGAACGAAGACCGATTCGGGAAGCAGCTACGATTTTGGTGAAAGGCCGGCACCAACTCAAGAGGCACAGGAGGGTCCGGGGACTGCACCTCGCTGACTGCACTGCTGCCGGTGCTCTGGGTCACTGGTCCCCAGGGTGGCGGGGTCCAAGGCGGGGCTGGTGGACAGGGCCCAGCCTCCTGGACCCCAGCGGCACAGAGTGGCGAGGGGTAGACACACCTCCTGGTCCCTCACTGTCACTCGGGCGGCCACGTGAGGCTCCCCTCAACAGCCAGCCCCTCTGCCACTCTGCTGCAGCCAGTGCTTGGGGACAAGTAAGGACACGGGCTCAGGAACCAGACAGACCTGGCAAATCACATGCTCCCTTCCACCCTGGGGCAAGACGCTCCTTCTCTCTGAGCCTCAACATGCCCGTCTGTCAACCGGGAACGTGACACTCCTGGGCTCAACAATCCCACTTGACAGATGAGCACTTCTGCTGGGATCTGTCTTGGGTCCAGCCCAAATCCTGCCCTTCCTAGCCTCCCTTGCAAAGAACAGTGGTTCCATGACCAAGTTCTAGAATATTAGACGTATTGAAATGGGCACTGCCAATTCGGGAATCATCTGCTCCCTCGTCCTGTTCCCCTAACATTAACCTCATTGTCTGAAAAATAGTTGTGATGGCTGGAACTCCAGCACCCATCCTGGACCATGAGACCAATTTAAGAATGGCAGCCTTCTGTGAGAAGGGGGACAAGGAGAAGAGAAAACACAAGTGGAATATTAACAAACTCCTGGAGTGGCCACCCCAGCCCTGCCCTTGCTAGAACACGCGTTTCCTTACTGCAAGCCCAAAACGACCCGTGCACAGGTGTTCAAGACGGACAAAAGCAAAGCCCGGCCCTGCAGACAGAGGCTCAGCGCCCTGCTCTGTGGAGGCGGCAAGGTGAGAGGAGCCCTTGGGTGAGCGAGGCAGAACGCAGCGCACAGTAGGGCTGCCCGGGCTGCCAGGCCCCGCCCTCACCTGCACGAGGAAGTAGAGGAGGCCCAGGGGTGGGATGATGACGGCGGCGATGGGTGTGGCCAGCAGGATGATGACGCAGGCGCCGAGGACGTTGAACAGGGAGCCCATGAACATCTTGATCACCTGCGGGATCATGGAGTCCACCGTGTCCAGCTCCTTGGAGAAGCGGTTCACCAGGTTCCCGCTGGGGGTGCGCTCGAAGAAGCTCATGGGCGAGCGCAGGACTTGGTGCAGCAGGTCCAGGTGCAGGCGGCGGGAGGCGAAGATGCCCCCGATGGACACCGTCATGGAGTAGCCGAGCACCGCGATGCCTGCGGAGGAAGCCGGTCAGCTCCCGGTCCTCAGCCGCCCGTCTGTGAAACAGGCCTGCTGGGCCTCTCCCCCGTCCCTCGGGGTCACCCTGTGAAGTGCTACTGAGGGACAGGGTCTGTCCGTCTGGGCTGGGCCCCCTAAGGACATGGGGGACCCGATTCTGTGACTAGACCCCAAGCCATGGCCGGTTCCAAGCTCAGGTGGGCCCAGGGGGGCGGGGGCACCCACCTTGCGCGATGCCCAGGCCTCCGTAGACGCCCAGCCAGAAATCGGTGTGCTCCTGGGTCCCGTTGACAACGGGGTCGTCCGTCCAGAGGCTGAGCCAGTAGTTGGAGGCGAGGGCAGACACGTGGTTGCACAGGAAGAGGAAGATGCTCACGAAGGAGAGGCAGAGCCCGATGGCCTTCATGTAGTCCCAGTACACGGACAGCTTCACCTGGGGGCGGAGGAGCGGCCTCCGAGGTCAGCGACTGCCCGGCAGAGCAGCTGCCTGCCTGTCCCTGCCGCACCTCCAGCACAGAACTAGGCATCTCGACCCAACCCAGGGTGGGGCGGCGTGGGGGCAGGATTCTCCGAGGAAGTGACATTTAACAATCCACCAGGGGCTGAGGATGCAGCTTGGAGTCTGGTGCTTGATGAGCAGGCGTGAGGCACAGGCCCGAGATCTATCTCCAGCACCACAAAAGCCCCAACAAAACTATGGGGAATCAACCTATGCAAAGGCCCTGAGGTACAAGGGAGTGCAGCAAGCTTCGCTTTGGGGACTGAAAGGAGGAAAGGGTCGCTGAACAGAAGCAGGGGGTCACAGCCACACAGGTGGCCTGGGGGCACCTATCAGGACTCTGAGCTAATTCCAGGACCATCAAAAAGTCTTAAGCAAATGGGAAGGTGGGACATGTTGCCTAGCAACCAAGCATCCCCTCCCTCCCTCCCACCACAGGGCTCTGGGCCTGCCACTCCACTTCCTCTGGGCACCGAGCACCAGGCTGCCGTTTTCCTTGGTAGGTGCTCGCTGGGCTCCATGGGGACACTTGGGGGCTTCCTGTGGAGCCCAGCAGGGGGCGTGGTGTCCACAAGCCCCAGGGCTCCCTCCTGGGGGTGGGCCTGGGTCATCACAAGCGTTTCAGCTACGTCCGGGTCAGGACCCTGCAGCTGGCTGAGGAAACGGGCCCCGCGTGGAAGGTCTGCTTCCCTCCCGTCTCCAGATTCTGCCTCGTCCTTCACCACGCGGCCAAGCTGCCTGCCGTCCCTGCGGCTGCCCTGCAGGGCTCGGGACACCTTCCCTGGGGGCAGTAGGACGTGGTGGCCCAGGCCGCAGAAATGCTCCTCTCTCGGGATGGCATGGCTGCCTTGTCTTGGGCTGACCTCTGGCTCCTGGGAGGGTCAGAGCCTGGCACAGCCCGGGTGCGAGAGCCACAGGGAGAAGCGGCCAGCGACCAAGGGTCGTGCCCAGCCTGCGGGCTCCCCTCCTGCCTTCCCTGGGAGTTTTGGTTTGGACTGGGAACTTATTTGGGGTGGAGGGGCACCAGGCCTTGCACACCCTAGCCCCTCCCTTAGTATGACCACGTTTATTTTTGAGAATAAACTCAGCAGCTCGGGGCGCTGAGGCAGGGGGATCGCGAGTTCGAGGACAGCCTCAGCGATTTAGTGAGGCCCTGACTCAGAATAAAAAAATAAAAAGGACTGGAGACGTGACGCGGTGGTCAAGGGCCCTGGGTTTCATCTCTGGTACCAAAAGAAAAAAGAAAGAAAACAGACTCTGGATCCCTCCCAGGAACAGAAAACTACTGACACTTGCCCCAAACCAATGTCCTTAAAAATAAAAATAATAACAATACAGTAAGACGAGGGCCCAGACCCTGCTGTCCCAGGCCACCCCAGGCTCTCTCACTGACGCTGTCACAAGGACGAAGGGGAGTGGAGATGCCTCGTCCTGTCCGCGTCTGTGCCCATTCTTCATCCCTGCATCTGGCACCACCTGAGGCCACCTGTGCGCACCTGGGCTGAGCCCCCAGTGGCCTGAACTGGGAGCCCCGCCTGCTCACAGCGGGGGCAGCAGGGAGACCACAGGTGCCCCCCGAGCCTGGGCGCAATCCCAGCTCCGCTGCGCCGCGGCCGTGCCCTGGACACACGTCACTTCCCCCCTGGCCTGGTCCCAGGCTCACCTGCCCCGTCTGGACCTTGTCCGCCTCCACCAGCTTCCAGGCCTCCTCCTTGGCCCCGGCCTTCTGCGGGTCAGTGGCGCTGGCCTGGGGCCGTCCTCCGTCCCCGCTGTAGGAGGAGGAGCTGCTCAGCTGCCTGGGGAAGCAAGGCACGGGGGTCCACCTTGGGCCAGCGCCGGGCCCCCAGGCGGGGACATTCCGGCAAATGCGTAGATGACCACCTGTGCACGTGCAGGCTCCTCGTGCCACTGCCCAGGCTGTGGTCCTCCCTCGGGACGGAGTCACCCGTCCGTGCCATGAGCAGGCCACTTCTGGGTGGTCTGCTCCGAGCCACTCTGGCCAGGCCTCCCAAGGGCGCCCAGCCTCTCGGCCCGGGAGCTCTGCACAGCCCGGGGTCTGCGCCAACGGGAAGGTGGTCAGCAGACCCCGCCCCCGGCCTTGACCGTCCCCGAGAGCCCAGCCACCGTGAGCAGAGCTGCCATCCATCCTTGTCCCTGCCCCTGCGCTGACTCAGTAGTGACAGAAAGAGGGCCACGGGACACTTGGTCTGCCCCCAGCTGCTCCGGGTGGAGGGGAGGACGGGGCCTCGGGCCTCAAGCCCGTCCACAGTTGCCAAGGAAACCTTCCCTCCGTCCCCTGCCTTCCAGAGGCCTCCGGTCCTGGGGGCTGCTTCTCCAGGGCCTCCCGGACCCCCTCCCGCAGGCCTGCCGGGCCACGGTCAGGACGTCGGTGGGAGGGAGGCCAAGGGCAGAGCCTTGAGGCCGACCTCCTCTCTGTCCCGGCCGACAGGTGCCGACAGGTGGCAGCAGGCGCCCGGGCACAGGCCGCCTTTTCAGTTCTGTTCGGGAAAAGCTGAGAAACTCCGGCTACTTGTAAGAAACCAGAGGGGCCCAGCCAACGCGGAGGGGGCCGCGGGCAGCAGGACCTCCTGTCCTCCCGCCTCCTGCTTGTCACCTGCAGGAGCCACGTGCCACCTGTGGGCAGGGTTCGGCCGAGTCATCCCTGCGCCCCAGCACTGGTCCCGGACAGGAGGTCCGGGGTGGCAGGTCCCCAGCACCAGCTCCCTGTCCAGCCCAGGGCAGGGAGAGAGCCTCTCCCGCCCAGGAGGCCTGTCCCAAGGTCTCTGGCCGAGGCCATCAGGTGGGGTCGGCCCCTGATCAACAGCCGGCCTGGGCTCTCGGCCAGCAGCAGAGGAAGGACGGGGAGGGACAGTGCTGGGCCCATCGGGGATGGAGCACCCTTCAGGGAGCCGGAACCTCCTGCTTGGTGACCCAGAACCTCCAAGTCCAGCTCCCCGGACAGGGGCGCTCCAGACCTCCCGTCCTCTGGCCCGACCAGGAGGTGACAGTGACAGCAGAAGCACCGTCTCTGAGTGGCCCCCCGCCCCGGGGCCAGCACCAGGCCAGGCTCCCCGTCCTCTGCCCATTCCCAGGTCGACCACAGCTCCCCAAGCCTCTCGCAGGACGGCTGACGTCATCCCTGGGGAACCTCGGCTGGGCCCGGGCCAAGTTCAAGGTCAGCTTCTCTCCCGCCACGTGACTGTGGGCAGCTCTCATGCAATGGGCAGACGAGGTCTGTCACCACCTCTGGGTCAGAGACCCTGCAGGGCCGTGGGGCACCAGGCTCCGTGGGGAGCACAAGCCGCGGTCGCTGAGGCTCTGTGTCTAGTCAGACGCTGGTTCACCAAGCTCGAAGGTCCTGGCTGCTCCAGGTGACCCGAGCAAAGACCCTCGCCCAGTGCCAAGGAGGGGACCCAACGTCAGACGTGGGGACAGACAGTTCCACCACGAGGCCCGGAGGAGCCGTGCCGCGGAGGAAGAGCGGCAGGTGGGGCGGAGGCCTCCACTTGGGAAAGCAAGGTCCCCGGGCTGAGGGGAAGGCCAAGGGCACAGGCAGAGCAGCTGGCCCTGTCCTGTCTCTCTCCCTGGGCAGGCAGGACAGAGGGTCCCCTGGAGCACACGGGACGGTGACCCCACTCACCTCTGCACCGGCTTCCCCGCGGCGGCCGGCACCAGGGTCCCGTTCTCCACCGGCTTTGGCTCCTTCCCTGGACCACTGCTGCCCGTCGGCCCTGGCAGGAGACAGGAAACGGGCACAGCTGGGACTCCCAAAGCACGAAAGGGGACAGCAAAAGACAGAGACCACTGGTGGCTTCGGCCGGGAGACCACAGGTGGCCTGTCCCCTGGGAAGCTCAGGGAGTCGGGGGCTGCCCCACCCTGAGCCAGGCCCCGGGGCAGGGACAGTGCCTGGCCACTCGTGGAAGGCCCCTCAGCAGGCCCCTGGGCTGGCACCGTGAGACCCAGGCCAGCACTGTGGGGCTCAGCCAGTGGGACAGAGCCACGGGGGAAGGCCGAGCCCTGCGGTCCCCTGAGCGCCCCAATAAATGACCAGTGTGACGGGGTGCCAGCCACCAGGCAGAGGCCCTGCAGTGTGGGAGTCACCCCTTTGGTGGCCAGGTCACAGGAGACCCCAGGGTCAGTGAGGAGGAGGCCCTTTAGTACGTCCACACCAACAAGGCCACCGTGGGGCGCGGCAGCCGGAGACGGCTGGGGCCAGGAAGGACCCATCCAGCGTCGAGGGTCACCCGACTCAGACACGGCTCACGGCGCCAGGGAGGAGAGACAGACAGACAGACAGAACTCAGCGCCATTCAAGGGCTGGTCTCAGACAGATGGGAGGGGACCCAGGAGAGAGGTTCCAACTGGGGACACAGCCAGCAGCATGCCAGGGTGACCCCAGGAACTTGCTGGGACATGGACAAGTGCAGAATGCAAACCCCAGGCCAAGGGGACAGCCACAGGGGCCACAGGGGCCACAGGACAGAAGGGCAGAGGGCAGGGGCTCCTGGCCCAGGGAGCTCTCCACCGCCAGGGACATCGGGGGTCTGCGTCTGGCTGTGAGTGAATCACGGGGTGGGGGGGGCAGTTACAAATGAACAGCTGCCCCTGGGCCCAGCCCTGGACCCAGCCATGTCCAGGGCTCTGAGGTCCAGCACAGTCAGAGAGCGGGGACAAAGGGACATGCTCTCAGTAACTGGCTGTGCACCCTGAGGAGGCGGGAGACCTCTCTGGGCCTCAACTAGCTCATCTGTGAAGCCAGAAGAGCAGCCCACCCTGGGAAGCAGGGGAGCTGACCAGGCTCACAGGTGGCCTGGGTGCAGGCAGCACGCCGTGGGCGAGGCTGCTGGGGCACCTGCAGCCGTGGGCGCTCATGACCGCGTTGGGCAGACGATGCCAGGCACAGCCAGGACAGAGAAGCAAAGGGTTGATCATTTCCTTGACGTCAGTTTTGTTTTTCGAATTAAAGAAACAACCGTAGAAACCCCCCAAACCAGACAGACACGTCCTGCAGGAAGAGGTGTGACACCAAGCAGGACTTCCCATACAGTTGGCGCTCACGCACATACGGGGAGCTGGGCCCTCCAGGGAGCACCGCCCACAGGGCTGCCCAGCCTTCCCTCGCCCCCCAGCTCAGGGACCTTGCAGCTCCCCACCTCACGACAGGCTTCTCCTCCCACGGTGGCCTCTGCAGCTGCCCACCTTCTCCACTGGGGGACTAGGAACAGCGGGGGCCCCCGAGTCCCAGCCAGGTGGCCACAGGACAAGGATCCCTGGGTGACCGGTCCTGGCGGGTCTGCCGCCGTCCCTGTCCCCTGGGAACCTGAGATCGGACCCGCGGTAGTGGGTGCCCCGGGGAATCAGTGTCACCCGTTCACCCCCTTACTCGGCACATACCGCGTAGCCACCCTGCGCCCAGCACTGCTCTCAGCCCTGGGGACACAGAGGTGCACAACGGCCACCCTGAGACCCAAGTTCCAAGGGGGGAGAGCCTGCCACGTGGAGAGCGGGTCACGAAGGAAGCCGGGACGGAGCGGGGGACAGCACAGGGGACAGCTCGGCAGGAAGATGCCTCCCAGACAGCTGAGCCCAGGAAGCCGTCGGTCAAGGGACGTCCCCCAGGTCCCCCAGAGCTGAGCCTGGACCGTGGGGCGGCCGCCCTCAGAGCAGGCACCTCCGGCTCCCGTTTATGCCAACGTCTCTTTGCTCAAGAAGGTTCTGGAACTCAGCCCAGACCAGGGCCAGCAAGGCCGGCCTCCCTGGAGGGAGAATCCAGCTCAACTGCGTTACAGCCGACGCCTCGGTTTTGACCAAAAACGGAGCTGACCGGCGGCCTGCCCAGCCTGGACGGCCAGCCTAGCTCCCAAGGTCCTCCGTCGTCAGAAGAGGGCAGCTGCCAGCCACGGCCGTCCCCAGGAGGGGCTCCCGCGGCTGCTGGGCGTCAGGAGGAGCTGGTGGGGTGGGGGAGGGGCAGAGGAAGGGAGGGCGGCCTGTCCCCGAGCGTCCCCGGGTCGGCAGGGAGTGTCCCCGGGTCCGCAGCGAGTGTCCCTGGGTCTGCAGCGAGTGTCCCTGGGTCTGCAGCGAGTGTCCCCGGGTCTGCAGCGAGTGTCCCCGGGTCCGCAGCGAGCACAGACGGACCCACGATCACAGAGGAGCGGGACCAGAGCCACCCGGCTGCTCTGCCCAGTGGGAAGGTGGCCGCGTGGACGGGGGCCCCTCTTCACGCAGAGTCAGCACCGGGTCCCCCAGAAACCAGCACCGCCACCCATCTCGGCCACCACACCGAGCGTCCGTCCCCGCCCACCCGCTGCAGCCCGGGTTCCAAAAGAGACCCGCGACCCAACCAGGAAAAGTGTCCCCAAAGAGGAGGAGCTTGAGAGGTGGCCAAAGCTAACGGGACGGGGCCTTCCAGGGCCACCCTGTTAAGGACGGCTCCGTGTGCCACCCGGCCAGAGGAATGAAACGCACCCACAGAGGAGCAGGAAGGACCTTCTCTACTAGATGACACGCTGCTGGGCGAGGAAATCAGAGGAATCGGGGCGGGCTGCTGGCAGCCGCCGTGGGTCCCGAGGCCAGCTGCTGCCTCTCCCTGACACTCCGTGGCTCCCCACTCATGTAGGCCCAAACCCAAACTCCTGGGGTGCAGACCCTGCAGGGCCACCCCCGCTGCCCTCCCGTGCCCCGACGCCCCTGCACACCTGGTCTGGCCGCCCGGCCTCCCTTCTGTTTCTTAAACAAACGGTGCTCGCGCTGGTCCTGCGGCCCACCCCCCCCCACCTGCCACTCTTGCCCCGGTCCCCGCCCAGCGTCCCCCTGAGACACCAGGCTGCTCCCCGTGGCCTGTGGCTCTCCTGAGCTCTTGGTGTCAACTGACGTCACCCCTGAGAATCCGTCTGCTGAAGTCCCAACCCCGTACCTCAGGCCGCGGCTGCTCCTGGAGACAGGGTCTCGGCAGGAGGTGAGGTCACGGGGACGCGGGGGCCTCCTCCACGGGCCAGCTGCCCTGGGAACCCTAAATGCCCTAGAGCGGGGCACGTGGGGACAGCAGGGTGCAGCAGGGGGGAGCCCAGAAGTCAGGAGAGACCTGGACGCCTCCTCGGGCCTCAGGAGGGGCCCAGCCCGCTGCCACCTCCCCTCAGACTCCCTGCCTCCAGCATGTGGGACAGCAGGCAGCTGTCATCGGAGCCACCCAGTGGTGGCCCTCGGTGGCAGCCCTCCAAAGACATCACCAGAACTTGACATACAGTTGGTGCTTAATAAATCCCCGCAGGACCGAGCGAGCAGCACGGACCCTTCCTCAGCGACCCAAGCCCCTGGGCCGTGGCCCCCGCAGACCCTGCGGTCAGCTCCACCCCGGGCAGCTGTGTGGTGGGCTCCCTGCAGCCCACCCCGGGAAGTCCATCTGAGACCACTGGGGACAAAAGGGACAGTGTGGAAGGAACAAGCCCTGAGTCCCAGGGAGCCCCTCGCGTCCTCTCCTGGAGGCCGGGGCAGGGCGGGCGGGAGGCTGAGCCGGGTGTAGCCGGGTCCTCTAGACCAACGGGGGCCTCCCTTTCCAGGACACCACGGGCCAGAGCGGGAGGCGAGCCGCGGGTCCCCGAGACGCCAGAGGGCCACGGGAACACAGGGCACCCGAGGGGGCTGCAGACCGACCCCCAACCTCGGAACTGACCAGCAAGAGGGAAGAGCACCTCGGACGTCCAGCCTGCCCTGGCCAGATGGAAGGGTGCCCCTGAGACTTGCCCACTTGAGAGCCTGGGGACAGGCTAGACACGGTGGCTGGGAACAGGCAGTTCTACTGTGACCCGGCAGACCCCAGGGTCGTCACCCTCCAGGGTTGTCACCAGAGCTATTGTTTATCCTTCGCCTCTGAAGCACGGGGCACAGCGTGGGCCGAAGGCTCGGGCGGGTCACCACATTAGGGCCCCACAGCGGGTGGTCCTGCTGTCCCCTGCCTCGTCAGCGAGGAAGCAGGCTCAGAGGGGGCGAAGGACAGGCTGAGGTCACCCAGGCCCGTGGACCCGAGCCTGCCAGGGGACTGTCAGCAGCACTGTCCTCGTCCTCCCCTGCAGGAAGGCCCGGCCCTGGGCAGCTGTGCCCATCTGCAGGCCCCCGCCTGGCCTGAGCTGCGACCCCTGTCCACTCCACCCCAGGCGGGGCGCCTTCCGGCACGCTCCTGACCGTCGCCCACCCGCCCTCCGCCAGCACCCCCGTGGCCACCCCGACGCCCCCCGGGCCTTACTGTCGTCCTCCGGGGCCTGGTCCTGCTCGGCGCTGGAGTAGGTGCGCAGGAACTCGGCGAAGGCCCCGTCGCGGGCCAGCAGGTCCTGGTAGGAGCCCATCTCGGAGATCTCGCCCCCGCTCATGACCACGATGACGTCCACCTGCGGCAGGTAGCTGATGCTGTGTGTGACCAGGATCCGAGTCTGCGGGCAGAGCGGAGACCCGGGCCGTCAGCACACGCGGGGACAGCCTGACCTGGGCGTCACCAGCCCCGGATGGCAGAGCTGGCTGGGAAGCCGGAGCCAGGTGACACGGGAGCTCCGGCCTCCACGGGTGAGCAGAGCTCGCCGCGGGCCAGACGCTGGGCCTCGTGAGGGACAGAACCAGCCCAGACGCCGCCCCGGGCTCCAGGAGCCACCAACAGGAGACGGGGAGCTGCACCGCGATGGGGGACGCAGCAGGGAGGGCAGGCCCTGCAGAAGGCAGAGGCAGGCCCGGCAGCAGGGCTCCGATCTAAATGGGGTTTGGTACCAGGGGTTGAGCCCAAGGTCCTCACCGCTGAGCCACACGCCAGCCCTGTTTTGTATTTTATTTAGAGACCAGGTCTCGCTGAGTTGCTAAGCGCCTCACTAAGTTGATGAGGCTGACCTCCAACTTGCAATCCTCCTGCCTCAGCCTCCTGAGCAGCTGGGTGAAGGCCAGAGGGAGTGGCAGGGGCAGCAGGCATGTGGTCGAGGAAAGGCGCTGCGGACAGGCCCCACCCAGGACAGGCCCACGGCAGGACAGGCCCCACCACAGGGCAGGCCCACGGCAGGACAGGCCCCACCCAGGACAGGCCCACGGCAGGACAGGCCCCACCACAGGGCAGGCCCACGGCAGGACAGGCCCACGGCAGGACAGGCCCCACCCAGGACAGGCCCACGGCAGGACAGGCCCACGGCAGGACAGGCCCACGGCAGGACAGGCCCCACCCAGGACAGGCCCACGGCAGGACAGGCCCCACCCAGGACAGGCCCACGGCAGGACAGGCCCCACCCAGGACAGGCCCACGGCAGGACAGGCCCCACCCAGGACAGGCCCACGGCAGGACAGGCCCCACCCAGGACAGGCCCACGGCAGGACAGGCCCCACCCAGGACAGGCCCACGGCAGGACAGGCCCCACCCAGGACAGGCCCACGGCAGGACAGGCCCCACCCAGGACAGGCCCACGGCAGGACAGGCCCCACCCAGGACAGGCCCACGGCAGGACAGGCCCCACCCAGGACAGGCCCACGGCAGGACAGGCCCCACCCAGGACAGGCCCATGGCAGGACAGGCCCCACCCAGGACAGGCCCCACCCAGGACAGGCCCACGGCAGGACAGGCCCACGGCAGGACAGGCCCACCGCAGGTCACCCCGCCCGGAGCCCCCAGCGGGCCGCCCTCCCTCGAGCAGCACCTTGCTCCTCAGCATGCCCTTGGGGCCGACCACGTTGTCGAAGATGTGCTTCCCCACGTGCGCGTCCACGGCGGAGAGCGGGTCGTCGAAGAGGTAGACGTCGGAGTCTCCGTACACGGCCCGGGCCAGGCTCACGCGCTGTTTCTGGCCACCGGACAGGTTCACGCCCTGGGGGGACAACGCGGAGGGTGGGTCCCCGAGAAACCCCAAGACTCTGGAGGGCCACCCGCTGGGTGCTGACAGGCCACGGGGCTGTTTCAGCGTGAGACAGGGCAGGAGCGTCCTGGGTCCCACCGGCAGCCCCCCAAAGACCAAGGATGTGACTGTGGGCGCCAGGGTGGCCCCTCCTGGAAGATGGGTGACAGGGTGGCTGGGGGGGCGCCTGGCCTTAGTGAGCGCTCAAGGCAGGCCCTGGATCTTCCAGTCTGGTGGGCGGCACCAGGGGACACGGCCGTGACGTCACAGCGAGGCTGCTGCGGTGCCCACCGTGGCCGACGGTCCTAGTGGGTTTGGATCTGATCTATGGGTCACTGGGGGAGCCACACGGCCAGGGCGGCCTCCATCCTGGGCGCTGAGTCCAGGCCTGGGCTCTACTCACTGGGAGGACCAGCAGCAGCCCGTGTCCCCACCACAGATGGCCCAAGGCCATGACGTGACTGGCTAGGCCATCGTGTGGACACCCGCTGGGTAACTGCCCAGCCCCGTCCTGGGAGACGGCCACTGCTCTCTGAGGGGGGGTCCTGGCTGTTGGTCCCCTCTGACAGTCCCTTCAGCCTCTGAGTACTGTCCAGGGCAGACGCTGGGCCCAAGCTGAGCCGGGCGCTGTCTCCCTCCAGAGTGTCCCTAGAGAGGGACGGTCAGGAGTCGCTCAGGGTCAGATGTGGACACTCTTCAAGAAGGACGGACTGAGAGGCCCCCAGGAGGCCCAGGCCTTGGACCCACACGGTCACTTGGGGATAACCAAAGCTCCCTGATGACAAATGCAGCGGGTGAGACCAGGACACAGAGCCCCCTCTCCAGGTCTCCCTGGCTGTGTGGCCTTGGCAAGTCCCTTAGCCTCTCTGTGCCTCTTTCCTCAACCACTAAATGGGGAAAAGAGCCAACCCCACTCCTGAGCTTGCTGTGAGGATAAAATGGGCAAGAAATGTCCAGCCTAGGGCCTGGCGCGTGGGCAGTGCCCAGCGTCAGCGACAGCACTGCTCCTATCACCGCCCTGACAGGGTCTGTGGCCATGAGGAGCGAACACCTCCTCCCACATCTCGTCCTGGCAAGGAGCTTGGTGGACACGTGACCGTGACAGTGCCCAGGTGCCCTGGAGCAGGGCCTCCCGGGGAGCCCTGCCTGGGACGGCCATGGGCTGACTCACAGCAGCGAGGGTTCAATGTGTGAGCCACTAGGACCCCGCGGCTCCTCCTCGGGCAGCCGCAGTCGACGGACCCGGGGGCCAGTGCCGAACTGGACTGACCTTCTCGCCGATCTCCGTGCGGTCCCCGCTGGGCAGGATCTCCAGGTCGGGGAGGAGCGCGCAGGCCTCCACCACGGCGTTGTAGTAGCGCTCCCGCAGCGGACGCCCGAACAGGATGTTCTCACGGAGGGAGTTGTTCTGAATCCAGGCCTGCTGGGGGACGTAGGCCACCGAGCCCTGCGTGGCGAGGGAGGGGCGAGACAGGGACGGAGGTGACGGACAGCTCAGAGCCGGCCCAGCCCCTGCCAGGAGAGTCCTCCAGCTCAC
This sequence comes from Marmota flaviventris, assembly GCF_047511675.1. Taxonomy (NCBI): domain Eukaryota; kingdom Metazoa; phylum Chordata; class Mammalia; order Rodentia; family Sciuridae; genus Marmota; species Marmota flaviventris. Next base: position 11,617,653 of record NC_092516.1, on the reverse strand, counting down.
CCCCACCAGACGCTTCACCAAGAGGGAAACTGGGGACTGAACCTGAGGACGCTTAACCACTGAGCCACATCCCCAGCCCTTTTTGATTTTTAATTCTGAGACAGGGTCTCGCTCAGTTGCCTCTAGCCTTGCTAAGTTGCTGAGGCTGGCCTTCAAATTGCAATCCTCCTGCCTCGGCCTCCCAAGTCGTTGGGATTACAAGCGTGCACCACGGTGCCCTGCTAAAAGGGTTCTGAAGTCAAGGAATTCCTAGGGACAAGGCCGGGCGTGGGAACCGGAAGCTCCATCTCTGATCTAAACGCTCAGATAAATGATCAAACTGCTGGCTGCGATATCCTAACCGGTAAAAGGCAGAACGTCAGAAAGTCTTGGCCCTAAAACCCACGGGCAATTCAGACAAGGTAGGCGCAGGCCACACCAGAGAAACACCTGGAAAAAATCAAGACTTTACGCTTTGAGCACGCCGCCCCCCCAGGGCAAAACAGCCGGCAAGATAACCGTCTGGCCCACCATCAGCAGTGCAGCTCCAGGGGACAGTGCTGCTGAGCCAGATGGCAGAGCAGAGGGCCAAGACGTGAGGTGTCCCTTTCCGGACTCCAGCTCCTCTGGCTTTAAAACACGGACTTCAAAGCAACGACAGCATTTCTCAAAATAACAGCTAAAGTCGTTAACTCAGACCCCCGGCTGGGGGGTGCGGTCTCTCGGGCACCCTGGGACAGCTGCCCAGACGAGGTCCAACCCTGCTCTCCCTGCAGGACTTCTCAGAGCCTCTGCTAAGGTCACCGTCCCTGGTGGGCGGGGCCTGGGGCTCGTGTTCCCCAGACATCCTGCAAGACCTTGGGAGCAAACCCCGCTGCAGGAAAGGGGGTGTCAGAACTCGAGGGGCTCATTTCTGCAGCCGGAAAGACGGTTCTCGGGGAAGGGACGGCACGGGAACCCGGCTCCGGATCCCGGGGCTCTCTCTGGGGGGTTTCCCGGGGCGCTCCGTGCCCTGGTCTCCCGGCCACGCCAAGAATTCAGCCAAACCAGACCTGAGACTGCCCCTTGGGCCCTGGGGACGCGCTCCCAGGAGTCACACCGCCAAGGTGTGTTTACGAGAGGAAGAGCCACAGCCAAGAGCAAGGTGCAGAGAGACCTCGGGCACCAGAGGGGGCAGACGGGGAGAGCGGGCCAGGAGTGCGAGTGTTCGCTGCACACAGACTGAGCGCCTACTGTATGCAGGCACTGTTCTAACAGCTGCCATTCTAAGGGCAGGGAGGAACTGGAAGCAAAATCCTGTCCTCTGCCGGTGGAGGAGAGGCCGGGGGTGGGGAGGGGACGCTGGGGACTGGAGTGAGTCCGTCCTCAGAAGGATCCCAGCCACTAGGCAGAACTAGGACCCGGCCGTGACGGGCGAGTGACGCAGCCTGGGGACACTGAGGGTGAGGCCTGGGAGAGAGTCCCCTCCCCCTCCTGGCCTTGGGGAGCTTGGTCAGCGCCCCCACCCCTACGTCCCTCTGCAGAACTCTCCAAGGCCTCGTAAAAGGAGCCGGTTCCTCTCCTTATCACACTCCGAGCTTCCTGCCGGAACCCCGTGGAGAACTACGGTCGTTTACACCAGAAAACTCTACACCGGGCAGCCTGTAAATGCCTGTAAATGCTGGGGAAGCCGGCGAGGGACGCCCATTACTGGGAGGCCGGTCCCCTGAGCCGCACGGGCAGGGAGTGAGGCCGGAGTCCCCTCCAGGGCTGTGGCCGCTCCGCCACCAGCCGTTTCCCCAACACAATAATAAAGGACACGCACCCCAGTCCCCTGGGGCGGCCAGGGGGAGAGCAGCGAGAGGGACAGACAGGGGGACGGACGGGGGGACGGACGGGGGGACGGACAGAGGGACGGACAGGGGGACAGACAGAGGGACGGACAGGGGGACAGACAGAGGGACGGACGGGGGGGCACGGCTTCTGCTCCCCGCCCCCGCCTTACCTTCAGAGCCACGAGCCCCTCCACCTTGTCCATCTCGGCCAGCAGGGCGGACAGCAGGGAGGACTTCCCGCAGCCCACCTGGCCCACCACGGCCACCAGGGCACCTTCCGGGACGGAGAAGGTGATGCTGCAAGGACACCACACGTCCGGCCTCAGCCAGCCAACCCGGCCACCGCGCCTGGGTCCCCAGAGCAGGGAGAGATGCGGGGCCCACCTCCCCCCCACCCGGTCTGCGCCCCAGGAACGGCCCGGGCTCCAGGTGTGAGGCAAAGGCCCCAGGGTGAGGGACCAAGAGCCGTGTCTGGGGACATTGGCCATGCCGTCCCCCGAAACAGGACACTTCCAACTGAGCCCTGGAATTTTCTCACAGGCCAAAGGGAGGGAGGGATTGAGTGGAGGAAGGTCTGGGGTCCCCGGGCAGCAGGGGACTGGCACAGGAGGGCCCTGAGACTGGGGGAGGGCAGGAGGGCCCAGCCCAGATGAGCATGCAGCAGGAGGAGATGGACAGGTAGGAACACAGGAAGAACTCAAGTTACACCTAAGGAGGGACTTCCTAGACCACGGGTCTTCCGGGAGGTAAAAAGGGACAGGCAGACGTGGGTGGGGATTCCCCAGAAGGGCCTGTCCCCTGCCTGATGAATGACAGCTCCAAGCTGACCCCAGTGGGGGCAGCTGTTGGAGGCACAGGGGGAAATCTGGCCTCTTCAAAGGTCCCTTTGGCCCTGGGTTTTGGGGACTCCCTAAAGAGGCTGCTGATCAAGGTCACCAGTCAGGAGGGGACAAGGGGCACCTGACAGTTGCCCGGGGGGACGGGGCCATTCCCCGACACCGACCCTGGTGTGGTGGAAAGACAAGGGCAGGTGGGCAGTGCTGGGGGTGGGCTGAGGCAAGACCGCCCTGGACCAGCCTGGTCACTCCCCCGCCTCGGCCCTGCAGGCCCGTGACTGGCTCAGGGAGGGGTAAGTGACGTGATAGGGACCAATGAGAGGCAGGCAGGTCCCCTGCTGAGGGAAGCCGTGCCCCAGAGCTGGGGCCTCTGTCCTCACACTCTTCTGAGAGGAGCAGCCCAGAGGGACGCGAAGCCAAAGGGGGACAGAGTTCTGATGGCACCGTGTGAGACCCTGGATCACACCAGACCTGAAAGTGGAGCTACTCAGCTATGGGAACCCCAAATTCCCCTTTGTCACCCGCCTGGGCAAGGGTGCCACTGCTGACGATGAGAGGCGCACCTGTCTGCTCCTGGGGGCAGCCTGAGCCTGTGTGGCTGGACCTGTGTTCCTGATGGGTCAACTGAGGCTCAGAAAGTGACCTCTTCAAGGCCACAGAGGTGGCGAGTGGCTGGATTTGCATCCACCTTTGCCCACAGTGCTCTGCGCCACATGTGCCCAGGCCCCTCACCTGTTGAGCGTGGCCGGCTCGCCCCTGGCCCACGTGAAGGTGGCGTTCTCCACAGTGATGCTGTTCGTCCCCTTGCCTGGAAGACACCAGAGGGGACAGTCAGGCTGGGGTGGTGTCCCGAGCAGAGTGCCCTCTCTTTCTCATCGGTGGTCTGACCTCAGACGCTGGACCCCAGGGGCCCCTGGCTGTATCTAGAAAGGCCATCAGCTCTCTCAACAGGACACCAACCCCAGCTCTGGAGGAACCTCAAGAGAGGTGGACGCGCCCTCTGGGACTGGAAGCTGGCCCATCCCGACGCCTGCGGGGAGGGGGACCCAGGTCACCCCACGCTCGGGACCCCTGCCCACTGTCTCACGGCTTGGGCAGCTCTAAGCAGCAGCCGAGGTCAACGGCTGGCACGGCACCCACGGGGCCTTCAGGTCCAAGGTGGGTCTTTGTCCCCACCCCCTGGCAGCCTCTCCGTGTCCCCAGCATACCCCCGGCCCGCGGGCCCACCGCTGCAGGATGCCAGCCACAGTCCACTCAGAACAAGCAGAGGTGGGGCAGGCGGGCTGGGGTGGGGCCAGGTAGGACAAGCCCCCACAGTGTGGCTCCCAGGGGACCCTGGTGGTCATCTACCCTTCCCCGGCTCTCGGTTTACTCCCCGTCTCCCTGGGAAACGCCTCTTCACCAGGAGCCACTTAAACCTCTGGGGATAAGAGCGTCCCCCCCCCCAGTTGTCAAGTGAAGAATTAACTCCCCCCAGCACCAAGAAACAGGCCTGGGGCAGGAGACGCTCCCGTCAGCCCAGCTGACCGTCCCCCTCTGCTTTTCTGGGAGGAAGCTGCTCGGGTTTTTCTTAGATTCTGTGTGGCTCTGGGGGTGCACCCAGGGCCTCTGCGATGCCACTCAAGGGCTCTTCCCAGGCCTTGGAAGTCACCACAGTCAGGAGCCGCCGAGGACCCTGGGACCTGGGCTGCCAAGGTGGTCGCAGAGACCGTGGCGGACACCCCAGGGAGCAGGAGGGCTGCGTGGCCCTGACCAGGGACCCTGACCCTTGCAGAGGCCGAGAACAACATCAGTGCAGGAAACGGCCCTGGCCACTGGGGTCAAGGCCCGTTTCACAGAGAAACATGGCCCCGGGGGAGCCCGTGGCCTTGCCCCCACCTCCTGTAGGACGCCTGGTGCTCAGGGGCAGGGAGCAGGATGCCAGCACCCCGTGGGCAGTGGCCCTCCGCAGGGGCACCTCGCGGGACATCAGAGACACTGGTCATCAGAACCGGGGTGGGAGCTGCCACATCTAGTGGGCGTGGCCAGGAGCACGCTGGGCACCACAGTCCACAGGACCGTCCTCATGGGGAGGAGCCAGCAGGCCCAGGTGTGATGGGGGGGGGCCAGACTCCTCCAACCGCTGGGGCTGGGGCTGGGCCCGACTTCCCCGAGGGCGGAGCCGTCTAGTTACGCAAGCCGCTTCCTCATCTGCAAAACCGGAGGTTCCAGTGGACCCTCTGCCCGGGCCGTGCTGAGCACTGGGTCCGTCGGTAGGCGGACACCTTTGGAAATGAACGTGCCTGGCAGGGGCGTCACAGAGTGATCGGGTCACTGCGGCTGGTGCCGTTCATAGACACCGAGTTCCAACACAGGATCCCTGCTCGAGGGGACTGGCGGGAGAGTGTCCTGTGTCCACTGTCCACAGAATGAGCAAGCCCACAGAGACACACCCTGCCAGAGAAAGGGTCTCCAACCCACCATCCAGAGGGGGAACGGGGGGCTCAGGCCCACAGGACACAGCTGGGGGTGGGGACACGGCCGCTTCTCCACCCACAACAGAACCAAGCTCTAGGGCCTGGAACCTGACAAGGGGAGTGACCCGAGGCCACCTCCCAGGGAGGAGCAGAAGTGTAAGTCCAAGGGCCTGGGGCAGGAGATAAGAGGGGCCGGGGGATTCCAGGAGGTGGCCCCTGCTCAGCCTCGCTCGCTGGGGTCTTGCAGGCAGGCCGCTGTGCACGACCCAGCGCCGATGGCACCCACCGTCCTTGAGTGGCCTCCGCTCGATACTGCCGGGCTCCAGCTCCTCGTGGGAGAGGAAGATCCTCAGGCGTTTGAGGGAGACGCTCGCCTACGTGGAGGCAATTACAGGGCATCGTTACTTTCACAGAAGGCGGCCAGGCTGGATGTCAGCGGCTTCCCACGTCCTCCCCCGCCCCAGGGCAGCTGCACTGCAAAGAGCAAGAGGAGCCTGGGCTCCTCCTGCCCCTCCAGAGCCCACAGAGGCAGCAGAACGGAAGGACAGAAGGACGCGGGGACGGGGAGGGCCTCGATGAAAAGGGACTCCAGGGACCTGACCCCGAGGCAGGAGGCCGGGCCTCCCGACTCTCACCAGGGCGCCAAGGGCTCGCCCCTCCCCCTGCAAACCCCAGGGACGGTGTTATTTTAAGTCGCGGTGGGCAGGCGTTTGGGAGGATAATGGTGCTGGGACTGCGTCAAGAGAAGGGCAGGCCGGTGTTCAGGGCCCAGGGAGAGGTTCCGAACCTGCCTGAGAATTCTTCAGCCAAGAAAGAAACAGAGGGGAGCGGAGGGGGTCAGGGTTGGGGAGGTGAAGGGGGAGAAACGGGGCTGTGGGCCCCAGGGACGGGGACCAGGCCTGGGGGACACTGTTCCTCGGGGTCCCTCCTCACAGGAAGGGTTTTCTGATTCCGGCAAAGCCTAACCAGAGCGGCACAACCCCATCTTCGGGGTGATCCGTTTGTGGGGCTACAAATGGGATTTAAGTGGATTTGCACACAGCGATGGAGGGAAGTGGCGGAGGGGCAGCGGGAATGCAGCAGGAGCCTGTCCTCTGCCCGCGGCCACCACAGGACCCCCGGGAGCCTGCAGGGCCAGGGGAGGGGGCTGGAGGGACTGAGGCCTATGGGGGGTGCAAAATCAATCAAGCGGGTCCAGAGCTGCAGTTTAGGAGGAGACAGGCTAGGTCAGGGCGGGAGAGAACATTCTGGAAAGGGCCCCCAGAGCTCGGGAAAGCTCGCTGCGTTTGGAGCCGTCTCAGAGGCTCAAGCCAGGGCTTGGTCAAGAGCACCAGGGGACGCTTCCTCTGGGGCCCAACAGAAATCATGGGACGGCTCATGTCCAGGCCTCGTCCAGCCCCATGTCCAGGCCTCGTCCAGCCCCCGGGGCCTACGGGAGCGCAAGGCAGGCCCTGACCTGCGGGGAGGACGGTGCCTGGCTGGGTCCCCACCGGCCACCCGGTACCTGCACGATGCTGCTGATGACCATGGGCAGGATGTTGAGCGGGAAGCGGAGGATGTTGAACAGGGCCAGGGACACGAAGGCCTTCTGCGCATCCAGGACGTTGTTCTTGTCCACGGTCACGTAGACGGCGAAGGTCGACAGGGCCACCTGCAGCAGGGTCCCCAGAGCTGAGCAAGAGGCAGGCCTTCCCCGGGGCAGCCAGCGACGGGGCCAACGCCCTGGCCTCCCACCAGCTGGGTCGGGGACGAGGCACTTGCGGTCACTGCTCAACACCAGGCGCGTCCTTCCTGGCCTGGGCCTGCAGCCCCCTCTGCCTGAGGCCACCCCATCTCCATCTCCTGGTCACTCCCTCTTGGCCTCCAAGAGCTGCGCCCACCCCAGGCCCAGAACAGCCCTGCTGTGCTGCCTACCCGACCCAGGTCCTCGGGACACCTGCCCAACCTGTGCAGGGACGCTACACAGTCGCCGTCTCCTACACTGAAACGCCAGCTCCTTGAAGGGACTAGACCCATCCCTGGTGTTTAGGGACCCGGAGGACAACTATGATGGCTCAGCTGTGAGGAGCCCCAACTCCCCTGCGTTTTCAGTGCAGCGACCTCAGAGTGAGGACTGGGCGGCGAGAGCTGGAACCCCAGCAGCCCGTGCTGGGTGGCATGGACTATGGCATGGATGACCCAGGCGGTGACTGTGAGCAGGGGGCTGCACGAGGGGGTCACTGGGGGCTGCCCAGGGAAGGCGCATCTGCCCCGCGGCCCCGTCCCCTCTTCCCCTCGGCTTCCTGACCTGCGTGAGCTGAGCACCTCTCCTGCACCGGGCCCTCCCCCATGACGGCTGGCTGCCTTGGGCCCAGAGCAACGGAGAGGGCCGTCTATGACCTGAGACCTCAGAACCGGGAGCCCCCGATCAACTTCCCCTCCTCTAAGTTGTTCCTGTCAGGCATTTTGGTCACAGTGATGCAAGGATGACTAACAGCACGACCTTAAGTTCACTTCCTCTCCCAGGGACTCAGCTGTCTGGTGTGTAAAACGCAGAGGGCAGACCCTCGAGGTCCTCTGGCTTATACAGGATATGACTTCACGCCCGGCAAAAGGAACGTTTAAAGAGAAAAAAAAAAAAGAAACCCAACAGCCCAGGCCGGGTCCTGGGGCAGCCCTTCCTGTTCCCACCTACACAGTCAGCCTCGCCCACGGCCGGCTGGTGCCCACCCACACGCAGAGACCACCTGCCCCTGCCCAGATGGGTGGTGGGAAAGCCCTGAACAGTCCCGGGGGGCGGCCCGGCCCAGGAGGGGGACAGCAGCTGGTGGGTTTGGGTCGGTGGGTCCCTTCCTCGCTGCTGGGATCCCGGCAGGGCCAGGCAGCGGGATGGCGGGCTGTTCCAGGACACGGCATCACGGGCAGTTTGGCAAACCTGGGACCCCGGCAGTGGGCAACAAGCTCTGTCCCCCGTTCAGCCATGGTCCTACGGCCCTCCACGGCTTTCCCTGGGGGACGTGAACTCGGAGCTCAGGGCCGACCACTGAGAGGTGGGCAGAGGCGCGCTGAGCCCTCAGGTGTCGGCCCTGCTCAGCCCTCGGCTGCAGGGTTTTGCAGAGCTAAGCTGCATGTTTCCACGGCTCTGCTGTGTGGCGCTGGGAGTCTCACTTCCCCTCTCTGAGCGAGGCTCTGCTTTCCTGTCTGTGAAATGGGGCTCAGGACAGGCCTTTGAGGACTGCTGGTGGCAAGACAGTGCCCCTGGGCAGAGGGCCCCTCCTCGGGCCGTTCTCCCGAAGACCCCACTATCTACCCCGGGCGCAAGAGCCCAGCACCAGCAAGTAGGGCTGGTTCTCCTCCCGGTGACACCGTCCAGCCAGCTCCGCCGGAGGCGAGGGCCAAGGGGGAGGGGAGGAGCTCCAAAGGCCACCGACAGGGGACACGTGGTCCCCGGGACAGCCACACATCTGAGCAGGCTGACACACTGGCTGCTGACACAGGGAACTGTGGTTTCTTCTTTTTAACATTTAAAAAGAATTTAACTGATACATAAAAAGTCACCAACGGGTGCCGGGGGGGTGCGGGGACACCCGTGCACACCGCGTGACGCCTGGATTCAGGTTAGACATTGACCGTTTCCTTATGGAGAAAACTAGAATCCTTTCTTCCAGCTTTTTGAAATAAAAATATCCACCACATCACCGTTACCCAGTCGCAGCTCGGGGGGACGTCGGGATGTCACCTGACGGTCATTCAGTCCTCGTGGACCCCCTAGCCCCAACCCGGAGACACTCTTCACTTAAAATCCTCTACGTATAGCCACGCAGCAGAATATCATGGAGCCACAAAATGGTGTGAGACCCCACCCAGAAAGTGGGGGGCAGCCGCTCTCTGCTGTAGGGGTGGCTGAGGGGCAAAGAAACCACGATGGAGAAAGCAGAGTTGAGAGACAGCGAGTGACCCCAACATCCCCTCGGAAGCCTCTAGATCCAGCCGTGCCTGCAACCCCCAGCCATGCTCTCAGGTACCTGCCTCGACCTTTTGGTTTCGTGTCCCTCAAAACCTGCCCCCTTCTTGCTCTGGGTGACGGGGTTAGGCTTCCGTCCAGGCAAGACGGCTCCTGGGTTCATTCAAGCCTTCCTCCCCTCCTCTGCAGATTCACGCGGTGCACCATGTGCCAAGTCCCCCGCTCTGGAGACACAGCGTAAGGACGACAGAGACTCGCCCGTGGACACCTGTGCACACGTGGACACCTGTCCACTGGAGGAGACACAGGCGAGGCGCCCACCAACCATCCGAGATGGAAAATGCTGAGCGCCCACCGCGGCTGTTTTAGGACAGTGCGCGAGGGGGACGTGAGAGATGCCAGGTCCCATGGGCCACCAGATGGCATCCTCAGTGGCCCCGGCCTCCTGGGCCTGGCTTCCATCACCCACTGCCGGGTAAACACGGCGTCACCCTTGAAGCGCAGGAATCCGCTGTGGAGAGCCCCCGCGGCCCGCCCAGCAGCACAGGCCGCATACTTTATCCTAATGTAGTCAGAGCCCCGTGCTTCGGGCAGGGCCTCGGGCAGGGCCACGGCCCCCAGCTGACCCCAGGCCCGTCTGCTCCGTCCCGCCCCAGCAGCTCCAAAACCTCCGTCCCTCAAAGCCGGGGCCTCCACCCTGCCCCACCTGCCCCGAAACCGAGAGGCAAGTTCAGGGTCAAGGACGGCCACTTATGCTGTCCAGCGTCTTTCCCTGGAGCCCAGGGCAGGAAGTGACAAAGCAGAGGCCGGCGTGCACTCTGGTGACACCCTGGAAACCACAGGTTCCGCCTAAGGACAGGCAGAGCCAAGGGTCACGAGAACCCCCCACACCAGAGCTCGTCACCACCCCCCCACCCCCGTGCTGGCCGCAGACCTCGGCCTCTGAGGCCGTCCTCAGCAGCACGACTTCTGCACCATGTGCAGTCGCAGCGGGAAGGGAGACGAGATAGACCACTGTAAGGACTGAGGGACTGACGCACCGCCCGCACATGGGGCTCTGGAAACGCTCGAGGAACTGGTGTGGTCAGGGCCTTCACCAGGGACCTCTGGTTCCCAGCTCGGGGTATTCTGCTCCCAAGGGGACATCGGCCAACATCTGGAGACACTTCTGACTGTCCCAGCTGGGGAGCACGGGGCAAGGGACTACTTGACACCCAGGGGGTGGGGCCGGGATGCTGCCGCCATCCTGCCCTGCTCGGGAAACAAAGGGGACTGGGCCCCGTGTCCACCGCACGGAGGCTGAATGCTGCCTGTGTAGGCCATCTGGAGTCCGGGGTGCTGACCGCGAGCGCTTCTTCCTGCCTTTTAAGCGTATGCTTGGCCGAGCTGGGGGGGGTGTCGGGGGGGCTTCTCAGCCTGGGGCAGGCCCCGGTTCCATCCCCCGCGCTATGACACGGTGACGATGCACAACTTATCGCAATACAGAAGCGAGTACCTCCCTTGGGCATGACGCACGACTCTAATGTCAAGAAAAATAACAAAACAAATCCCCCGTAACTAGGGTCCGCCGTGATGTCACTTCTAATTTCAGAGAGGTCCCTCTGCCCGGCCCACCCTGCCAGGGCAGCCTGAGGGACAGAGACGCAGAGAGGACCCAACAGCACGCCTTCCAGCCCCGGGCCCAGAGGGACCTTGGGGACCCAAGGGACTCGAGGACCCAGAGTCCCAGAACACCACAGGGAGGTCCCCTCTTGTGCCGGTACCAACCCACTGGTGTGGCCCGGGAGGGCTGCGGACCCTAACTCGGGGGAAAGTCTGTCTTGATGGACTGAACGTCGTCCGTGAGGGTGGGACACAGCATGCAGCCCGGTTCCCTGCACCCGTGACTTAACGTCATCAGGGTTCCTGAGGAGGTCCAGCGCCGGGGAGGGCCTCGGGTCACACCTGAGCTGAGGAGGAGCGTGGCGGGTAAGCAGACGCGGAGAAGAACACTCCGGTCCTCCGCCAGGGGCTGGCCCGCGACGGCCCAGGCCCGCACCTGTCTACAGGCCGTCCACGAGCCCGGGGTGGATCTGCATCTTTAAATGCTTATGGGATCAAAAAGGATACTGAGAACACGCAAGTCACATACGTGGGCGAGAACGCAGGTCCACGGCACCACTGCAGCCTCACCCTCGGCTGCTCCTGCCCTGCCCAGGGGTGAGGAGCACAGTGACAGAGACCACGAGGCCCAGAACACCTGAAACTGTCACCAGGGACCCTTTATGGAAGAGCTTGCCCACAGCTAGCTTTTGGCTGGTGTCTCTCAAGATTTCAAACCACCCTCAGAGCTTCCTGAAATCCAGGTTCCATTTCAGTTCACCTGGGGCGAGGCCCGAGACCCTGCGTTTCTAAAAGCCTGGCAGTGCCGACACTGCCCGCCAGCCCAGGCCGACACTGCCCGCCAGCCCAGGCCGACACTGCCTGCCGTCCACCGATCGCGCATCCGGCTGGCCCGGCGGGGCCCAGACAGCACCAGCGGCATCTGGAGGTCAGAGTGCAGGCATCAGGCCCTGCCCAGATGTCCCGAGTCCAGCTGGGCCAGCTGTGTGTGTGCAGCAGCCTCCAGTCACTCTGAAGGCTCCACCTCGAGCTCTGTGTCCTCAGCTCAGGCTCAGGGACAGCCGAGGGGAGCCCGCCAGAGCCAGCGTCGGAACGCACACCCCGACAGGAAGGCTCCTCATCAGGAAAATGTGTGGTTTCAGGTCATAGAAACTTCCAGAAACCACAGTCACCCCCCGGCACCCACAGGGACTGGCTCAGGATCCCCCATAGATACTGAAATCCAGGGGTGCTCCAGTCCCTGGTATGAAGGGGCACAGTGTCTGCAGGTGGCCTGTCCACGTCTGCCTGCGTGCACTAGATCATCTCTGGAAGCTCAGAATACCTGACGGTAAACGCTCTGTCACCAGCTGCTATACTGCACTGTTCAGGGGACAATGACATGGAGAAAGTCCACACGTTCAGCACAGACGCAGTCTTTTTCTCTAAACACACACACACACACACACACACACACACACACGCCCACACGGCACTGGGGACTGAACCCCAGGGTGCTTTAACACCGAGTCACATCTGCAGCCCTTTTTATTTATTTTATCTTGAGACAGGGTCTCGCTGAGTTGCTGAGGCTGGCCTCGAACCCGCCAGCCTCCTGCCTCAGCCTCCCGACCCGCTGGGATGACAGGCGTGCACCACCGCGCCCAGCTCAGCTAAGAGAAGGGCTCAGGAAGGAGGGCACTGGTTCCTTAACTGGCTGCCCAGAAGCTGTAAAGGGCTGTGAGTAAAATAGAAGGGGGCTGGGGTGCGGCAGCTCACGAACAGGTGATTGGGGAGACCCTCCCTGAGACGAGCAACCCTTAAAGAACACGTGACCCAGGAGCAGCCGGCCCCACTCACCAGGAACGGTGTGCAGACCCAGGTGAAGGTGCCCACGGCCGCCAGGTAGGCGGACTTCTTGAGCACCTTCAGCTCCTCCTGCCGGATGGCCATCACCTTGTCCTTGAAGGCCAGCTCCCAGGCGTAGAGCTTCAGCACCTTGATGCCGTTGAGGATCTCGTTCATCAGCTTAATCCGGTTGTCCTTGCTCTTCATGTGGGCCACCTTCACGGAGAAGGGTGGTCAACACTGCACCGGGGACGGGCCATGCGCCCTGACCGCCACCCTCAACATGGCCATCACCTGAGACCATGCCAAAGGACCCGCCGTGACGTGCTTCAGCCACGTCCCATGGCCTTTAGAGAAGGCCACTCAAGTCAGAACCGAGGGGTAAAGGGGCAAACACCCCCCGGTGGCCAGAGTAGAAGGGACGGGCCCTACTCGGCTGATCCAAACACGGGGGTCCCTTTTCTTACTTTTAGACAGTTCGTGGTTGGTACTGCTCTGACCAGCAGGGGCCCGTCTCAGGTTGTCACGTACTTTAACGCCCTCTGGCACTGTCACCTGCCTGGCTCTGTCCTTCTCCCTCCTGGGGCGGGTAAGCGTCCAGGGCCTTTGCGTGCGAGGCCAGTGCTCACCACGGTCCACCCCAGCCCCCGCCAGGCATTTCTTCTGAGCGTTTTACAAGTGCTCAGTGATTTGCTGCTCACACAGGACCACCCAGTCAGTGCCACGGTCACCCTGGGTCATGTGGGGGAGCCTTCAGCAACACGGAAGGGTCCCCGAGGAGCACACAGATACCACCAGGCCTGACTGTGTGGTTAATGAGGTGTGAGTATGAATGCAGAGACAGTTCTAGAAGGTTCTGTGTCAGTGTGCTCACAGCAGCTGAGAGGGAACAGGGCACCCCCCTCTAATCCCTATAATCCCTGTTATCTGAACTATTTCATAACAAGAAAGCACTCGCTCTGTTATTGTATATTTAAAAGCTTAAGAAATCCACACTGTCTCTAAAAGCCAAGTTGAGCGCTGTGCAGAGGGTCACTGTTACTCAACTCTTGCAAACACAAACATAAGAAATGAGCAGCTCTACGATAAAGCATGCCCGGAGCCCACTCGGCCTGTCTTAGGAGCTCTCCCGGGCTGCCCAGGACCACCGGGGAGCCTTCCCAGACCCCAGCGCCCAGCGCGCTTGGTGAACAGAGCCCCAGGAAGGAGCCCAGGCAGCGGCTGAAGCTCCCGGGCGAGTCCCGGGGGCAGGTGGGGCTGAGAGCCCAGGGCCTGCGCAGAGTGAGCCTGGCCAACGTCCCTGCAGACAGGCCGCGGCCAGGTCCACCTGCGGAGACAGACACCCACCTGGTAGGTCTTGGTCTTCATGGCCATCACCGCGTTGAAAGGCACCATCAGGATCATCACGGCCACCCCGGCCAGGACAGAAGGGCCCAGGTTCTGAGGAGACAGAGACAGCCCCGGGCTCAGCCAGCAGCAGAGAGCAGGGCCTGACCCTCCTCCGTGGGCCGTCCACCCCCACACGGGCAATGAGTTCTGGGCAGGTGTTTTCCTTCTTCCCAGTGACGGGGTGTTGGGAGTCGGCCGCCGCGGGGTCCCCCCACCTCTTTAGGAAGATGCAAGTCTACGATCCCTTTGATGGGAAGCCCTTGGGGCCGGCCGGGTTTACAACTGTAGAACTGATTTTCTTCCTTCCTTCCCTCCTCCATCCCTTACCAGGGACTGAACTCAGGGGCACTTTACTAACCCTGAGCCACATCCTCAGCCCTTTTTAAAAACATTTTATTTAGAGACAGGGTCTCACTGAGTTGCTTAGGGCCTCATGAGTTGCTGAGGCTGGCTTTGAACTCATGATCCTCCTGCCCCAGCCTCCCAAACTGCTGGGAGGACAGGAGTGGGCCACCGGGCCTGGCTAAAACTGTGGACCTTTGAAAAGAGACTAAGGTGCTGGGCAGAAAACAGTGCGGCTGGCCTGGCCGCTCGTCCTGCTCTGAAGGCTGCTTACCAGTCCGGCTGGTGGCTGGGGTCTCGGAGCCTGAATTCCAGGAGGGGGTTCACCACCAGGGACAAGAGGGGCTCACACCCAGCACGGCGCATGGTGAACCCGCTCTCCTCCTGGAGACAGGGGGCGCCTCCGTGGCCAGCTCCTGGTGAGACCCGTGGGGACAACACCTCCCACCTCTGAGCCTAACCTGCTGGTGGGGAATCAAGAGCACCCCAGGGGACCCCGCGGGGAGAGGGCTGCTGGCTGCTCCCCTGGACCTGACCCTCGGCACCGATGTCCCTTGTTGTTGGGCTGCAATAAACCAAAGCCCTGGGTGTGACCATGGGCTGATCTGGGGAGGGGTGGACAGGAGGTCAGACATGTTCTCGTAGCCCATCTGCAGACCAACTGTCCCAGAAAAGTGGTCAGCAGCTGAGAGGAGACACAGAGCTGCGTCTTCCAACCTTCTTCCAAATTTCTTGTGCAAATAAGGAGACACCTGAGCTCGCAGCCCCGAGGGCCTCTCCTCAGCGGCACCACACCTGGAGCTGCAGGACAGCGTGACCGGTGTTCCCTTTCGTCAGGACGACAGCAGCCTCGTTAGCTCAGCCAAGTGTCCACCCTCCTCCACTCCCAGTTCTAGGAAAGTGCTGCTGCTGATCCACCCCGTATGACGACATACCACCTCAGCCGCGGAAACTACTCTGGCCTCAAGGTGGAAGGTGACGCCCTCCCATAACCGAAGCGGCAACTCTGAGAGCAAGTATCAGTAGCCAAAGTGTCCCCGCACCTCTCCCTGCCAGGCCCCACTCTACGAACAGAACCTGCGTAAACGATCAACTGCCCCAAGAGCCCCACCATGAGAGGCCATGGTCACCGTGGATCTAGAGACGGAGAAGGAGAGGACATCGAGAAACACTCCCAAGTCCCAGAGTTGGAAACAGAAGAGGCACGATTTGAACCCGCGCAGCCTGTTCCGGGGCCCCTCCTGGGTTTATGTTGAAAAAAGAAACCCTACTGCGGTCTCGAGCAGCGGTCCCAAGCAGGGACACACCTGTCCTCGAGAGACACCCGGCAACCTCGGGAGGCACTTTTCACCATCACAGTGGTCCCTCGTGAGGTCAGGGCTCTGCTGAACCTCCCACCGCCCACAACTACCCTGCCCCGATGCCCCAATGTCACCAGCCCCAGCTGCAAACCACCACCTACAGCAAAAGGCGGCAGGAAGCCGTTTTCCCAACGGCTTATAAACCAGTCCTGAAGGCAGCGCTCAGAGGGGCGTTCCCTAAACACCCTGACCCCAGGAGGTCCTGCAAGGAGCGGAGACGCCCCCAGGCATCTGCCCGGAGGTCATTTAGACACTTAAAGTCTGGCGTTGGAGGCTGGGCGCGTAGCTCAGTGGTCCAGCTTGTGGGAGCCCTCCGTTCTACCGCTAGCTCTGAGAAAGGGAAGATGCTCGTGCGTTTTTCTTTTAAGTTTCATTGTCACAAAGACTTCATTCACTTTTGCTCTCTGTAGCCACAAAAAAAAATGGTCTATTAAAGTCAAATTGACAGATAACCTGTGGGTCCCTACTGTGTACCTGGCCTTGGAGTTACACCCACGAGATATAAAAACAGGTTAGATGCTGTATGCCTGCACACACACACACACACACACACACACGCATGCACACACACACGCACACTCACACACGCGCACACACGGCCGATGTGGCAGCGTGACGAAGGGGCCGTACCTCAGGTGATTCCTACTCTAAAGCCACTGGGATTCAGCAAAGGAAAAGAGGGCCAACAGGAGGACAGGAGCCAGGGCCCGAGGAGGCGGAGACCAGCTGGCAGAGGAGGGGCCTCCCGGAGGAAGGAGGGGCCTGGGCAGGGCCAGGGGTGGGGAGGGACCAGACGTGCTTCGGCCCGGGCCTCCAGGCTCCTCAGCTCTGCCCTCTGGGAGCCCTCTGTCCCCGTGGACAGACTCCGCTCCACAACGGGAGGCCCACCTGAGGCAGGCTGGCCAGCAAGAGGCCTCTCCCTCCTGGGCCGCAGACTTTGGTTCAGGGACGGGGACAGGACCGGCGGCGGCAGAGCAATGCAGGCTTCTCTGCTCTGGCTCTGCTCTGGGTAAACAGGGTACAAGGCCAAAGCCGCCTGGGGAATCCCACTGAGAACAAAGAGGAAAAGGGGCCAAGAAACAGTGACCCTGGGAAAGAACCGAGTCCCTAAAACCCTGCTCGATCTCCTGGATCCATCCATGCCTGAAGACAGATCCCGGGACTTTTCAGGTCTGGCTCACTCCCAAACGCCCCTGATTTGCTGATGTAAAGATGGATTTCTGGGAGATCCACACCTGGGGAAATCCACACCTGGGGAAATCCTGACCAACACCACTGGGCACTTATCAGGGACTCTGGTCACAACTGAGAGGCTATGGTGGGAGGAACAAGGCGGGCATGTTGCAGGGTTGTTAGTCACACACACCGTCAAGGGGAGACAAATGCGCACACACCCCGTGCCATCAAAGAGGACATGATCCCCACAACTCGGGGACAACAAGAATGTCCAGGAAGGGGTTCGTGGGCCAGAAAACAACACATCAATGACAGTAAGAGGGACCGCGGAGCTGTGGCGGCTCCTATCAGACACCCCCCTCCCCCCGGGCACTCGAGGGGACGACGCAGACACACACCAGCCACAGGAGGTAGAGGGCCAGGATGACCTGCAGAGGGGCCGACCAGATCATGTTGATGTACGTGGCCAGGTCCATGAAGCGCTGTGCGTCCACAGACATGAGGTTGACGATCTCCCCGACCGTGGAGGACTTGCGGGCCGAGTTGGTGATCACCAGGGCCTGCAGGGGAAGCAGAGGTGGGGGTGAGCGGGTGAGAGCCCCCAGCCCGCCAGGCCCCGGACAGGACGGGACACTACCCATCTTCTCCCGTCTCCCCAGCCCCTCTGCCTCGCGAGGGCCACGCCCCTGCCCACCACCCTCCTGGACCTGGCCAGGTCCGACTGCCTCCCGTCTTGGGTTCTTCAATGTGCCCTCAGGGGGGCCCTCCAGAGCGGGCTCTGCCCACGTGAGTGGCCACACACACTGGGTCAGCAGATCTGGGCGGCCCGAGGGTCTGCGTTTCTAACAAGCTCCGAGGCCAGGCTGAGGCGGCTGGTGTCCGATCCCCAGCAAAGGGCACAAGGTCCCTCAGAGTGGCCCTCCTGACGGCCAAGGCTGAATCAGCCTTCTGGGGCTGTCCAGGGTGATGTGGGCCCTTAGCAGCCTCCTTCGCCTCTGACCACTAGATGCCCCCCGCTGCACGTTGTGACAACCTGATGTCACCAGATGCTGCCCAACATCCCTGGGGAGTGGGCACAGGGCTACAGTGTAGCCTCCCTGGACCAGGCCCCGGGTCCCCGCACCGCCCACCGCCCACTGCCCGAGGAGTCTGAGGAACACTAACTCCTGCCCCGCCCTCCCTCGGGGACGCTGCTTTGCTGGCCAGGGTGCAGCCTGGGTGGGAGGCCTGAGCCCCCCAGCTGAGTCCCGTTTGCAGACAGGGCTGGGGACCCCAGGCCCAGCTGTCTCCCTAGTGACCTGGCTCCCTAGTGACACAGCCCCCGCCCCAGGGGCTAAGAAGTGAGGGGACAGGAAGGAAACAGGGTTCCTTTCCAGTCCAACCTGGGGGCCGGGGACGTGGCTCAGCATCTGGCCCACAGCAGGCCTGAGCTTCCGCCAGCTCCACATGCAGAAATAAACATCTAAGAAGCTGGACGTGCACAGGTGCTGGCCGGGCTCTATCCTCAGGAACCGGCCCCCCTCGGTTCCACCGAGGGAGAGAACTCGGGCAGCCACAGGAGACCAGGAGGCAGCCTGGCGGCCCCACGTCGAGAACCGGCAGCCCGCCTCCCGGGCACAGGTACCCACGGTGACGGGCACAGGTACCCACAGTGACAGGGGGCAGATATCCCGCACGGTGGCCCTGGATCCTGGTCAGCGGTCCCCCCTCGCCACCTGGGTCACTTCAGCCCCCCTCGCCCTCCGGCCCCCGGAGCAGAGCTGCAGATCCCCGGGGTCCTGGAGGGACCCACCTTGCGGTAGACGGCCCCGATGACGGCGGTCTTGATCCGCATGCCGCTGACGAAGCAGATGTGGAAGTACTGGTGCAGGACCAGCGTCTGCAGGCAGGCGCTCACGAACAGCAGCACCGTGTACAAGTAGCCCTGCCAGTCGGGGGCCTTGGTGTCGTTCACGAAGTTGATGAGCAGCCTGCGGGGGCGGGGGACAGCCCTGAGTGACCCGTGGGACCCAGGGAGCGGGACCCAGGGATTGGGACTCACGGGGCGGGAAGGCGTCTCGGGCAACTTCCAAGCCAGGCGAGGGGGGCAGACAGGTCAGTCCAGGGCGCACACAGGGCCCCTGGGTGTTGGGCTGCAGGGCGGCCGGCCTCTCCCAACACGGCCCCTGCCCTGGGGTCCTCATGCTGTTCTGTCCACCCCCAGAGAGTCACCCAAAGGGGACCAACTAGAGGACAAAGTGACCGAGGTGAAGCGGGACAGAGAAGGAACCAGAGGTCCCGGGGAGACAGAGGAGGGGAGAAGGGACCCCGCCCTGACTTCTCGGCTACATGGGCTCTGGGACCCGGCTGTGTCCCCTGCTCTGGATCTCCCATGCCCTCCCCACCTGGGCTCGGGGAGTGTGTCTGTCTGGCCACAGTGCCTTAGCTCAGCTATTCAGCCAAGCATGAAGCAAAGCCGGGACAGACAGGGACGTGGTGTGGGTCCCCCCAGCATGAGGGACACTAGGGTCCTCAGTACAGCCACGAGTGGTCAAGCCGGGAGGCCGGGGAGCGGGGGAGGGAGGGAGGACTCTTACTTCAGGATCTCGGGGCCAGCGAACATCATGAGGTCGTGGATGGCCTTGAAGAGGAAGCTCATGAGGAAGTAGGGCCCGAAGGTCTTGTACAGCACCTTGAACAGGGACGGGGCCCGCTCCTTCTGCGGGGACTTGACAATCAAGGCCTCGGCCTCCTCGTTCACATCCACCTTGGAGCCCCCCTTGGCCTTGGCGGGATCCTTGGTAGAGGAGTACGCGACCTTCATGGGCTGCCTGCAACACAAGTGGGGTCAAGGGGTGGTGGGGCCAGCGGAGACGCAGCCCAGGCCCCGGGAGAGGGACAGCTTTGCACGGGGGGCGGGGGGGGGAACGTGGTGGACTCGGGTCCTATCCTGGCTTGGCCACCTGCCGTCTGAGGGACTGCAGGAAGTCCCCTGACCTCTCCAGGCCTTAGCTGCTTCGTCTATAAAACGGGGACAGAGGCAGAAGCCACCTCCTATTGCCTGTAAAAACTGAATGAGCCACTGGACGTGAAGGCTGAGAGGACCGCCAGCCCCCAGCTGGCCCACGCAGGCCCCAGGGTCCCCGTCAGAACCCCAGACCTGGAAAATCCAAAACCATGCCAAAGAACCAAGGAGACTCGCACGTCCCAGCTTCAGGACTGACCCCAAGACACCAGGCGCCCAGACAAGCAGAGGTACGGGCACCCAGAGATCACGGCAGCAGAACTCCGAGTCCAGCCAGGAAGCTCAGGACCTTTGGCAAGGATGTCGAGACCACCCACTGGGAACGGGGCAGTCTTTTCCAAACACGGTATTAGGGACAGGACAGCCACGGGCAAAGGAATGACTATGGACGCCGGCCTTGCTCTACCCACAAAGATCAACTCCGCACGGAGCGGTCAGCAACGCAGAGCTGGCGGCCTATAAACCTCAGGAGGAATCTGACCTTGAACTTGGCAAGAGAGTCTGCAGCCGTCGTCATCCCAAAGCACAAGCGACTAAAGGAAAAACAGGTGTCGGAACTTCAACGGAAACCACTCTTGTGCCTCAAAAGACACTCGGGAGAGTTAAAGGAGAACCAGAGAACGGGGGAAGGGCCTGCCCGCCGGACACCTGGCAAGGCTCCTGCGTCCAGAACGCACACAGCACCCGAGTCCTGTGACACAGACTCCCTGCTTCAAAGAGGGGCAAAGGACCCGTAAAAAACTCTCCAAAGAAGACGCTGTGACTGGCCACCAAAGCTCGCTGGTCACCCTCGTCCCTCGGGAAGCCAAGTCTTCCGACCCGTGAAGAGGGCAGGAGCCGAAGGCCACGTCATGAAATCGTGTTTGTGACGTATCAAGAAGTCGGAGCACTTTATGTCATGGGTGGGAACAGAAGGTGACACCGTCCCTTTGGAAATAGTTAGTAATCCTTTACGAGTGGAAACAACCATCCCAGACTGGCATCTGTGCCCGGGAGTCCTTCCCATGCAGAACAGCGTGCGGCAGGAAGGAGGGCACCACTTCAAGACCAGGTTAGCAAAACAGCATGGACTGCACCTTGCCTTGCTTGGACCACTCACTCTGGACAAGGCCAAGCGCCACGTCCCGAGGACACTCCATCCAAGATGCCCCCCATGAGACCCCTTGCTAAGAGCCAGCCCTAACTTGCCAACTTGGGCACAACCAGGAAGCAGGTCTTGTAGCCCCATGTCCCAGTCGAGCCTTCAGATGAATGCAGCCCTTACTGACGCATGACAGCACCCTCCTGGGAGACCTCGAGCCAGAACCACCCGGCCAAGCCCACCCCTGATCCCGGACCGGTGTCCATTGTTATTTTAAGTGGCTACATTTGGGGATAACCTGTTACGCAGCCCAGCCATAGATACTAACTGATACACCCCCGCTCTCTTCTCCCCAAACAGTCAAAGCAACTTTCTCCAACGGACGGATCATCTCACAGTTCTGGAAGTGGGAAACCTGAAGTCAGCCCACGGGGTGGTTCCTTCTGAACATTCTAGGAGAAATCAGTGCTTGTCCCTTCTGGTTGAAGAAGCCGCATGCACTTGCTGGTTTGTGACGCCTTCCTCCCACCCCAGGGCCAGCAGCGGCATCTCCCCTCTGTGATCTCATCTCCCTCTTGGAGAGAAGCCTGTCCAGACGGCACGGAGCAGTATCAGCTCAAAACGCCCCCCTACCCACAGCTACAGACCCTTGCTGTGCCACGGGACGTCCTCCCAGGTCCTGGGGACCAGGAGGGGGACGTCTTTGAGGAGGAGAGCCTTTAGTCCCAGTCACAGGGGACTAGTCACCTGTCCTAGATCCTCCCCTGCTCCGGGTCCTTCTTCCTCGAAGCTGGGCTCCTGGCTGGCGTTTGGAGTCCAGTTTCTTCTCACCCCCAGAGGCCAGCTTGGCCAGTTGGGCATCACTTCCTGAGTGCCCCACGGGCCTCCCCCACCCAGGGCGGTCCTCGGTGGCCAGGGCATGGGATCAGGGAGGCCGAGGGCGCCAAGGTACCCAGTGAACGAGAGGCGCAGAGCAGGGAGGGAAGGAGCTTGGGGGGGTGGACGACGCAAGAATCTCTGAAGGGTGCGTCCAGCGCTGGACGGGGAAGGGCTGAGTCAGAGGAAACCACCCAGAACAGGAGGCAGGGAAGGGGGAACCAAGGACCGGGAAGACACAGGGCCTTGCTCCCTGGCTCCAGCTTCAACGAGGGCAGGGGAGGCCATCGGCCATTCACCCACCAATGCTGACCAAGAGGCCCGCAGGTGACCGGGAAGGTGCCACAGTCAGGGGGGCTCGGGAGGGACGCAGCCCAGCAATCACGCCTGGCAGCTGTGTGAGAGGAGAAGTCGGGGGGGGGGGGGGGGGGCTGCCTGGAGGAGGTGGCCCTGATGAGGGAGCAGGTGCAGCTGGGGAGGGACAGGGTGCTCCGGGGGGAGCCGGTGCCCGAGCAAGGCCAGGGCTGAGGGCTTTGGAAGAAGCAAGGAGCCGGCCTCAGAGCAGCAAGAGCCTGGGGCGGCCCAGCCAGAGAGGCTGGCAGGGGACAGAGTGGCCTGCTGAATGAAAGCCACGGGAGGCCCCTGTGGGGCACTAAGCTCCTGCAGGAGCCAACAACCAGGCGGAAAGTTAAAACGGAGCCACTCGCGCTCAAGTTCCGCGTCACCAAGTGGCAACGAAGCTGTCCACCTCCTTCACAAGCTCGGCGCCACAGGTGACAAAGACGAACCCAGAGGAACACAAAAACACCCCCCAGGCCTCTGCTCGGGTCTGTCTCCTGCCCCACGTGACCGGGAGGTGGCTTCACCAGGACTCATCCGGTTCTTCCAATGTTTCGTTTCTGCTTTCTTCAGCCCTTTTACGCCCATCAAACGACCTCCCCGAGGGCCACTCTGGAAAGTCTCCTCTTAAACCCGACGATGGTGATTCTGTCTCCCGACAGCCTTCAACCAGAGCCCCCAGGAGCCCTGATGGCTTCGTCTTTCGTGAAACCAGACGGCCGGTGTCTGCAAGGGCCACGTCTCAGCCCCCACAGCTCGGGATTCTCTGGACGCGCCTGGAGCCCTCTCTTCGACCCCCCGTCCCCGTATTTGATCTCCAGGGGCAGAGAAGGGATCTTCTCCACCCTACGGCACACTTCATTCCTCTGACTGGGAAAGGGGAGGTGGGAGGGGAACCGCCAGCCAGGCCCCCACGGGAACACGCGGCCCCGGCTGGACTTCAACTTGACTCGTGGAACCAACGTGAGCGACGCGAGATGGAGTCGCCCTTGTTTTGTTCCTCGATAAAGGGTCTCAAGAGGCCTTGCTTCAGGAATCCCAGTACCCGAGCCCAGGTGCCAGCTCTTCTGTACCTTCCTGCCTTGTGCAAGACGGTCCCGAAGGAAGACGGTCATTCCACCAGGCGTCCGTGCAGAAGGCAAGCCTGCTTACGATTACCCACGTCAACCTCCGTTTCCAGATACAAATCTGTGCAGAGGGCATATTTCTGCATATTTAAATAAATACTAGACCCTCTACTTAACTGTGAGGAAGACGGCCAAAATCACCAATTGTCCCAAACCCTACATCCACTGTTTTCTCCTAAAACTACACATTTATGAAAGAGTTCAGTCTATGAATTAGGCATGGGAAAAGATTAACGACTAATAAAACAGAACAATGACAACAGACTGTAATAAGATGTGTGTGAACATGGCCTCTCTCAAAATATCTTACTGGACTCTCCTTGAGATGGTGCGAGATGACATAATGCCCGTGTGATAAGATAAAGGGAGGTAAATGACACAGGCATTGGGACCCAGCATTAGGCTACTACCTAAGGATTACCTGAACACAAGCACTGTCGGTCTGATAATCAAGATGGCTACTAAATGACTACCGAGAGGGTAGCGTATACACTGTGGATACATTAGACAAAGGAATCATTCACATCCAAGGCAAGGGAATGGGATGGTGCATCGACGGTGCACCATTTAAAACTTATGAACTGTTTATTTTTGGAAGTTCTGATTTAATATTTCCAGATCACAGTTGACCATAGGGAACAAAACCATACAAAGTGAAACTATGGATAAGGGGAAATAACTATACTTGTTATTTTTTTTTGGACTGCAACTATTGCACAAATCAAAAAAAGACTGTATTTTGCTCAGGACTTCACCAAATGTTGGTCAGCGCTTTGTAAAATCTCATCTCTGAGGTGAGGATGCTTCCAGTCATCCTCAAACAACACAATCTCCCGACAAAAAGGGGCCAGTTGGGATTTTAGCTGGTGTAACAGTTATACCCTGAAATACATGTCACCTTACTGTAAATTCCTTGCCCTTAATTCCTACTTCAAGTCTAGGGAAAGCATATTGATTTTTTTAAGAATCAGATAGGCTGGTAGGTTATTCACATGTTTGCAGATTTTTGGTGCCCAAGGAAGATTCTGGAACAAATCCCCTGCAGATAAGGAGGAGTGGCTATGGTCCTTTTTGTCCGATTTCTGTCAATGAGCATAAGGATTCTGCCATTCAGCCGTGTTGTTGTGTGTATCCACAGTCCACTCCTGGGTGCTGCGTAGGGGCACCGTGGTCTACACATCTACTCACCAGCGGGTTGCTCAGATTGAGCCGCCACAGACACACGGCCTCAGGTCTGTACGTGTCTTTAGGAGTTTCCAGGCCTCTTGGGTCTCTGCCTGGGAGCGGAACGGCTGGCGGCATGGTAACCGCCCAACTCTTTCCAGAGCCGTCAAACCCTCCTGCACCCGTGCCAACCGTAAGCACCACCCAAAACAGCTTCAAGCTACGGTGGCCACGGGCCGCGCAGAACCCACAGCCACCTCACACGAACCAGCGAAGCCCTGGATTTTCAAACCCAAAGGTAGGAGCCGGGAGGCAGCTCAGACCAGGCCTCTGAGAGGAGCAAGAGGGGACAGGAAGCCGAGGCTGACCCTCCCGCCCACCACCCCCTCGCTGTTTCTCAAAGACCTGGGACACCTGCAGCCCAGACCCACGCGGGGCGGCACCCCTTCTCTGGTTAACTGAAGAGACTTGGATGTGAGAGGCCGTGCCAAGGACCGCCAGCCCAAGAGGACACACGTCCTCCCCACCCCTCCACATCCTCAGCAGCGGCAGGGCAGATCTGGCTCCCCTTCTGGGAAAAAGCAAGTGACCTCTCCCCAGGCTGAGCACCCCTGAGGGCTCTGCCCCTGGGGGACCCGCCTCCGAGCCCCGGGAGCCATCCCCACCTCGACCTCCCGGGCAGGACGGACGCCTCCAGCCCAGATGGAGAAACAGCCGTCATGCAACTGAAACCTACGCGGAGCTCACCCAGGACTGGGACGCGGCTTGTCAGATGACACTCACCCCGCCACTGCTCGCCAGACGCTCGGAGGACAACACCGAGGCTCAGAGTGAAGGCCCCACCTGTCCCCACTTCTGCCCTTGTTCCCGTGACCGGTCTCCCCCGGGCAGCCCCGGGGTCGTCATGAAACAGAACTCAGGTCACACCACTGTCCTGCAAAGCTGTCCTCCCACCACACCTGGAGCCAAGCCCTGGGAGCGCCCGCCAGCGCCTCCTACCTTGTCTCCTCCTGCCCCCACCCAAGCCCCCCTCTGCTCAAGCCACGTGGCCCCCTGGTTCCTCCCCAGGGGCCTCAGGACTTCTGGCGGGCTGCTTCCTCCAACGGGAAGGCCATTCTCCTGGATGCGCACATCTCCACTGGAACTCACCTTCCCAGAGAGGCCATCCTTGACCACCGGATCTAGCACAGTCCACGGGACACTCTCGCCCTCACGTCACCTTAATCCCACCCAACACTGGTGCTCAGAGCCACGATCTCAACTCCCCACCAGCCTCATCACACCGCGTGCAAAGGGCACCAAACCTGGAGCACGCCTGTCCTGCTCTGGCCCCTGAGCCTGGGCCTCGCCTGCCCTGTCCCGTGTCTGCTGCGTGGATCCAGTGAGGGCCAGACAGAGGCAGAGCTGCTGGTGCCGGTCCACCCTGCTCCCCAGGGTCACCCCACAGGCTGGACACACCCCAACGGCAGGAACGCTCGGGAGCACACCAGGGCTTGGTGACAGGCCACAACCACGGCGGACTCAGGAGGAGAGTCCCACGGCTCCGCTGTGTCACCAAGAGCCACTCGGCAGCGGGACAGACCCTGTCTCTCTTTTCCACCCAAATCGCCTCTGCTCCCCGAAAGGCCCCAGCCCACTTGACCCAGGGAAAGGAAGCCATGCTCCTGGGACAGGAGAGCCATCAGGGGCCACGGGGCCGGGCACAGTGGCGGAGGGAGGTGACGGGGCACCTGGGGGTGACAGGAGCCACACTTACCTCCTGGACTTGGCAAACTCCTTCCTCCAGTTCTTCACCAGCACGGGCACCACTTGTGCGGACGTGTCCTCCTTGTTCAGGGACCAGAGGTCGCCGGCCTCCAGGGGCTGGCGGTAGCCCCGGATCATCAACCTGGGGCCAAGACACAAAGGTGGACAGCGTGGACGGGGAGGGCGACAGAGGGCAGCGGGTCCCATTCCACGCCCCCAGGGCCCGGGCCTGCCCCTCCATGACAGCCGCAGGCAGCTGACCGCTGGCGAGAGCCAAACAGAGGGACACGGGGCAGATTACGGAACTGCAGTGAAGGCCATTAGGCTGCCCGGGGAAAGTGACCTCATCTTTACAGAGACACGAACAGAGTAATCAGGAGAGAAACATCAGGGTGATGCTGATTTACGGCACAGGGTGCAAATTCTAAAAGGCCACTACAGTAAAACACTGCGATCGTGGAGGGATGAGTTCATCGAGTTTTATCCTTTATCCAAAATGAGTGGGAGGGGAGGCGCTCTGAATTCCAGACTTTGGAACACGTGCTCATGAATATGCGAACGGCTGGGAGGGGCCCAAGTCTGAGCTCGAGGTTCATGGGGGTCTCAGATCCACCTTCTCCACAGCCCGGGGTGACTCCACGCAGTGTTTCTGGTGCCCCTGAGTTTTGACCTGACCTGTCACCTGAGGCCCGGGGTGGAATCTCCCACTTGTGGCGTCACAGTCGGGCTTAGAAAGTTTTGGATTTCGATTCCAGATTGGGGGTGCTTGGTCAGTCCTGGTCTAAGTGTCCGAGGACTTTCAGGATAAAACGCAAAACCAGGGACTGGGGTTGGGGCTCAGAGCACTTGCCTCGCCTGCAGGGGGCACTGAGTTCGATCCTCAGCACCACATAAATAAATAAATAAGTATTACATCCACCTACAACTGAAAATTAAAAAAGAAAAGTGGACCTATGATTTCCACCTTTTAGAAAACAATCTCAACGTTACAGAAAGGTCCCAGGAACCGTACAAAGAATTCACCTCCTTCACCACCTCGGTGCCATGGTTCCGTCTCTGTCCATCTCTATACAATGTGCTAGACACCCCCAAACCGCCTTCGCTCCCCGAAAGGCCCTGGCCCAGGGAAGGCCCCGCAGCCCAAGCTGCAGCCAGGGAAAGGGAGCCACGTCCCCAGGGCGGCGGCTCGAGGCCTGCGGGTGTCTCACACTCGGGTTCGTGAACCTGGGGACGGTCAGCGCCTGGCGCAGGAAGACTTGGGACAGGAGCAGAGCCGAGGGACGCCTTCATCGGTCCCTTCCCTTCCACCCACCACGGGCCTGGGGCGCTGGCCTTACCCCGTGATCCACCAGAAGGTGATCCTGGACAGGAAGGAGGCGCTGGATTCCGGGCAAGGGTTCTGGAGGAGACAGAGCACAGGGTGGGGGAGAGGGAGGTGAGCACCACACCTCCCATCGCGGCAGAGCTGGGCGGAGAGCAGCCAGCAGACCGACCCTCCTTCAAGGGACCAGCGTCCACTCCCAGGCTGCTCTGCGTCTCACGGATTCCGCACTTGGGCCCCAGGAGGAAGAGACCCATGGCTGCTCCTCCTGCTTCACCGGCCAATGTCCCCAAGGGTCCACCTCCAGGCACAGGTGCTGCAGCGCCAGCCTGCCTGTCCTGCCACCCAGGACAGCCTGAACCATGGGTGCCCTTGTCCCCAGTGGACTCACTCACTCAGCAAGTGCTTCCTGCCTGACCACCTACTAAGTGCTCTCCAGAGAACTTGAGCCCTGCCTTATCTCATATCCCACAACCAACACATGGACTGGTGTCACGACTGTCCCCCAGTGTATTTGTGCATTCATCGAGCAGGTACTTACTGAGCACCTACTGCGTGTCCGGTCATCTACAAGGAGCTCAACACTTGCATGATCTTATATCCCCCTGAATGTGGCATTACTATCATCTCCACTTCATCCAGCCAGCCAGCAAACATTTCCTGAGCACCTACTATGTGCTGAGCCCCATAAAAGAATCTAAACAGAGACGTCACCCCCGTCTTCATGACACTGGGCACCTACAGTGATAACACCTGCCGACCTGCTCCACCAGCTGGCTCCGCCCTGAGTGTTCACACAATGACCTCACTCCGTCTTCACAACCACCTACAGCACAGGGATCCTCCCGGTTTGCAGTTACAGAGCTTAGCGGGAGAGGGGAAGGCTTTTCCCCAGGTTCACGGTGGTGGAGCCGGGACGTGAGCCCCAAGTAGTCAGGCTCCAAGGGAAACAGGGATCAAGTGATCACAAACAGCAACTGAATCTAACACAACAGCTGTGACGGGGAACTCAGGGCAGGTCAGTACCACCAACGAGTCCATGCAAGGGGATAAGGGCCAGTCTGGTGTGCCAGGGTCCCAGAGGGCTTCCCCGAGGAAGACGGTCTAAGTGGCATCTGAAGAGCAAGTGAGACAGGTAAAACCAGAGAAAAGGCCAGCCCTGCCCCACAGAGAACAGTGTATGCAAAGGCCCCGTGGCAGGCGGAGGCAGAGCAGACTGCAGGGGCAAAGACAGGGTCTGTGGTGGAGGCTGTCATTCTGTCTACACTGGAGGCCACATGAGGAATGGTGGCTTCCGTCTTAAGGGCCATGGGGAATCCCTGAGGGGCTCCAAGCAGCCGCCCAAAGAATCTCTTCCCAGAGGTTCCGTTGATGCTGCTTCCCAGTTAGACGGGGGGCCGACAAGGACAGGGACATCAGCTCAGAGCCCCCGGGACCGCCGAGGCGGCTCTCGCAGGAGGCACGTCCAGGGCTGCATCCTGAAACACAAGCTCTGGTGGAAGAAGGTGGGGGTCACCGGGCAGCGACGAGGCCTTCAGCCAGGGCCACCACCCAAGGGCCTCTCCTCCTGCAGACAAGGCCTGCGGGAGGTGGCTACGATGGCAGGCCACAGCCACGTGCTGGCCGCCAGGCGGTGCTCCTCCAAGCACTGCCCCTGCCTTCCAGCCCTGGGCACTCCGACTGGCGGGGGGGGGGGGGGGGACGGACCAGGCGTCCGAGTGTCGTCTTGGTCTCAACCTCCAGCCTCCTGGGGGCAACCTCGCGGGTCAGGGAACGGCGGGGTAAGCCCAGCACATCTCGCTGCACCCACAGCACACCCACCCACCAGGACCTCAGGAGGCCCCAAAGCGCCTCCCACCAGCCACCAGGGGACACACGCCCTGAAACACCCAAGTTCACGTCGATGCTGGGGTGGGGAGGCGGACATCCTGGTGTCACCCAGGAAAAGGTGGTTAGAAAGCCAGGTCACTGTTTTGGT
This sequence comes from Marmota flaviventris, assembly GCF_047511675.1. NCBI lineage: Eukaryota > Metazoa > Chordata > Mammalia > Rodentia > Sciuridae > Marmota > Marmota flaviventris. Next base: position 11,588,292 of record NC_092516.1, on the reverse strand, counting down.
AACAGAAAAAAAGGGAACGAGAAAGCTTGCCCCAGTTTTTCTAAATGACCATCAGGGTGACAAAGAGAGGAGGGAAATGTGTGCTTTCACAGAGAAATTCCAGCTGATAACTGAAGGAGTGACACAATGTCGTCTGATGATGTGGTGAACTGTTCTGCACACGATGGCTCAATGGAATATTTGGTATTCAAGAATTATTACTGTCGCTGGGCGTGGTGGCCCATGCCTGTGTGATCCCAGCAGCTAGGGAGGCTGAGGCAGGAGGCTAACAGGTTGGAGGCCAGCTTCAGCAACTTAGCAAGACCCTGTCTCAAAATAAGAAATTGAAAGAACGGGGAATGTAGCTCAGAGGTTAACTGGGCTCAATCCCCCGTACAAAAAATTACACACACACACACACACACATAACTGGTATTTTTTAACCTGATGATGGTTTGACAGTTATATTTTTTAAAATCCTTATCATTCAGATATTGTCATTAGGGAAAGGTACGTGGAAGCTCTAATATTTTCACAACTTTCTGGAAACAAACTATTTCAAACTTAAAAGCTGTTAGAAATAGCCGGGGACACTGGTGCACCCCTGTAATCCCAGCATCTTGAGAGGCTGAGGCAGGAGGATCGCCAGGTGGAGGTTACTCTCGGCAACTTAGCAAGGCCTTCAGCAACCAACCCAGTGAGACCCCGTCTCAAAAGGAAAAATATAAAACTTAAAAAGGGATTGGGGAGGGAGCTCAGGAGTCTAATCCCCAGTACTGCAAAAAAAAAAAAAATTATTAAAAATAAACACAAAAACTGATCCACCTCGTCTGGCAATGCCCACGGACGTGTTTGCACAGGTGACACAGGGTAAAGTCCACACTGGTGACTTTATGTGCTACATGCAAAGTGCCTCCAGAAGTCCACACAGCCTGGCTGGCAGGGGGGGTCAGGGAGGCTCCGGCCCTGGCCGTCCACCGCATCTCCTGGGGAGTGTGCCAGGGCAGTGCCCAGGGCCTCTGGGTGGCCCTGGCATGAGTGTACTAAGCTGCTGGTCCACAGACCTCACTGCAAACCAGCCTCGGGCTGGGGAGCCTGGAGGACCTGGGCTCAAATGCTGACCCCGCTCTGCTCTAGCTGAGTGGCCCTCGGCCAGTCCCGTAGCCTCAAGCCTGGACTTCTGTGTTGGAAAGCGGGGTCCTCCCAGGGCTGCCAGGAGGGCTCAGGAGGTCCTGGGGCTGGGTCAGAGGCTGGAACTTTCCCAAAGTGGCTGTTACTCATGGCGGAGGCGGAGGCTGGCCCTGTCGGCGGGTGGGAAGTATTTCCTGAGGCCTGGATTCTCTTCCCGAAGCGTGGCAGCGTTTTACCAGGATGGACCGCGGATCCACCTCTGCGTGTCCGGGTTCTACCTGCAGAACGCCCAGGTGCTGCTGGCAGAGGGGCGGAGGCTGGGGCGCAGCTGAAACCCCTCGTTTATTGTCAGGCAATATTTGGGGAGCGCCCGCTGATACACCAGGGTGAGGACTCAGCGCTGGGGACAGGGGGCGAAGGAGACGTCAAGGCCCCGCCCCAAGCAGCTCCCGGGGCGTGGACAGTAAGCAACCACCATGCAAATCACTGCGGAACCAGAGGGAGAGATGCAATCCAGGAAGGTCCCGGGGGCCGAGGAGGGGGCAGGCAGCTGGGGGAGGTGGGAAGCAGCAGGCCGCGCGGGGGCCAGCAGGGACAGTCAGGTCCAGCTCTGCCCTTCACTCGCTGTGGGACCCTGGGCAAGCTCCTTAAGGGTGAAGACTCAACAAGGTAAGATCTACTGAGCCTGGGGACAGGGCCTGGCCGAGTCACAGGTCTCAAAACCAATCTCGAGGGCTTCTGCGTACATCGAACTCCTATCGGACGCACACGATCCTCCTCTGTGTGTAGATCAGCAAAACCAGAGGGAAGGAAAACCAACGGCTTCCATCTCTGTAGACACACTAAGCTCCCTATCCGGTGGCTTAGACTTGGTGGGGGCTGGGGGGGGAGCTAAAAGCAGAATCAAACCCAGAAAGGTGCGTGGGGACCCAGGGAATTTCGACGCTCGGCCAGAATGCGACAGACATCGCCCAGGTCCCCAAACTGCCCCGTTGTAAGGTCACTGTGGCCCACAGGCTGGCTATTTCAATAAAGTTTTATTGGAACACAACCATGTCCGTTCCTTCATCCGTTGTCTGTGGCTGCACCTCACCAGGCCCTAAGGCCCGGGGTGAAGCCAGGCCCCAGAGGATGATCTTCTCCCTCCAAAGCCATGTTCTTTATCCTCGCATGGCCGTGGGGGCTCAATGCCACCTGTTCTCAGCACAACGACCGCGGGGTCCTGTGGACTCAGACCCTCATTCCAGCTGGGGGGGGGGGGTCCCAGGTGCTGGAAGCCACCTACAGGTCAGCCCGTGGCTGCTGGCTCGCATGTCCCAGAGCTGCCCCTGACCCCTGCCGGGACCCCATGTGTGGATTCTCAGGTGACCGAGGTTCAGACGCAGGGGCAGAGCCCAGCAGCGCTACCTGTCCTCCTCACTGTCAGGGAAGGAGACGCATCAGCCTGGGAGCTGGTTTCCGGGAGCCCCTGTCTGCCGTGCAAAGCCTGAGTCGACACCCAGGCCGGCTGGACTCGCGAAGCAGCCAAGATGGCCAGACAGACAGGAGGGGACACAGGCCGGGCCCAGGACCCGCGGCACCACGTCCAGGGGAAGTGCTGAGGACTTCCTAATGGGGCTCGTTAGAGGGGACAGACAGAGGGGCCACCTGGGACAGACCGAGGGGCCACCTGGGGGCTTCCCGGCCCGGGACAGGGCTGCAGCATGTCTACCCAGGGTGGGGCGAAGGGGACCTATGAACCGGCCCCTCGTCACCTAGAGAGGAAGACCACTCAGACGAGCCCGGCTGAAGGCAGGGGCAGGGCGGGCCTGTCCTGCACGGACCCAGAGGACCAGGGACTCAGCACTCGTGTGGGCTGCGTGTTTGGCACAAGGCGACTTGGCCTGAACCCTGGGGTTGAAACCAATTTGATCCAAAAGCCCCAAATGCCGATTCCTTAAGAACTGGTCACGAATGACCTTGCACGGGGCAGTTTGGGGACCTGGGTGGTGCCTGTCGCATTCTGGCCCGCGCATCAGAAATTCCCTGGGTCCCCACGCACCTTTCTGGTTTTGATCTGCTTTTCGTGCCCACCTGGCTCTCTGCAGGTGGCTCGGAGATGCCCGCAGCGCGAGGTGCTGGAAGAGGCCAGGAGGCCGAGAGCCACGGTTCTCAAACGCACCCGCCCCCAGCAGTACCTGGGAACATGTTATAAATGCCTGGACGCCACCGGGACCTATGGTATCAGAAACTGTGGGGGTGGGACCCAGCAAGCTGTGTCCTCCAGGCAACACTGCCACATGCTCAACTCACCACTCTGACCCTCGGTGTCTTCATCTCATTATCCTGCCTCACTGGGTTGCTGAGAGGATTAACTCAACTAATAAACAGTGTGGGGAGCTGCTCTCCTTACGACCTGTTGGAACCACCTGAACTTCAGGCCACCAGAGAACTTTCCAGCATAACGTGAACACTGGGAATTTGTTTACGCCGCTGCCCGCGAGGTGTACAGACCCCTCCCCGCCCAGGCCCTCTACTCTCTCCCACCAGGTCCTTCTCCCGTGCCCTTTCCCCCGACCCCCAAGCTGAGTTGGGGACCCTTGGGCAGACCCGAGTCCCTGGCGCCGCGTCCCTCAAAGCCCCCGCTGCCAGTCCCACGGCTCCTCCGGCTCCGCCCACGTGTGCCCAGCTCCGCCCTGGCACCAAGGTGAGTCACCACAGGACCACAAGGACGGGAGGAAAGCGTCCACGTTGCGTGGCCAGATGTGGTGGGGCCCGGCTGTGATCCTAGTGACTTGGGAGGCTGAGGCAAGAGGATCGCCAAGTTCAAGGCCAGCCTCAGCAACTTAGCAAGACCCTGCCTCAAAATGAATGAATAAATAAAAAGGGCTGGGGACGTGGCTGCGCGGTAGAGCGTCCCTGGGTTGAGTCCCCAGGACCAAACAATAAAATAAATGAATTCACTTAATCAGCAGTCCCAGGTCCGACCTCTGGGGTGGGTGGTGGACGCAGGTCACAGAGGGGCACGAGGAGACCTTCCAGGCCAGGGGACGGGGCCTCCAGGCGTGGGCTCGCGTCACTCGTCACACAGGAACTTGAGACTGGAAGTCTCACTGCAGTTAAGTTTTACTTTGTGGAAAAAGGACGAAGACAGCCGCCCGACTCTGGCTCATGATTTGCAGGGGACCGGATGTGGGTGACGGATGCCAACGTCCCTCAATGCAAGTCTCACACGTGCAGGGCATTAGCAGTGGGCGGGCTGCACAGAGAGACAGGGACGTGACAGCACGGCAGCACAACGTCAGCTGCCACTCTCGGTGCTGGACGCGGCTGCTCCCGGTGCTCTGGGTGGGACGCAGGTGGGAAAGCGGCCGGTACCGTGGGGACAGACCGACGTCTCCTGCTCCACATGGCCCGGTGGCTCCCAGCCAGGCTCTGAACCACCAGGGAAGCTGGTCACCACGAGAGTTGACCGGGGGTCTGTGCGGGGCCCGAGGCCCGCCCTCTAACAAGCTGATCTGGGGGACCCCGTCCCCTCTCCCTCACCCACAGCGGAGGCCGGGGTGGGCAGGAGCCAGGAAAGCCCTGGAAGGCTCTCTCTGCCACACCCGGCTCCCAGAAGCCCAGGCAGCCAGGGTCAGGGACAGAGGGGAGGAGCCCCAGTGGGGAGCCAGGACAGAAATAGACGCTGAGTCACAGAGTGGGCCCAGGGCCCGTGGGGGGACGGCCACTGGGTGACTCAGCATGTAGCGGCCTGGCCAGCCCCACCCAGCCCAGCCTCCCTGGGGATGGCCGCTGCGGCTCTGAGGGTGGGAGGGTGCTGGGGGCTGGGTGCCTCCCACCCTGACTTGGGCCTGAGGGTCATGGGGACACAAACACGTGACAGTGTCCTCAGGACACAGGCCTCAGCTCTGGGGGGGCCGTGAAGCCTGTGCCTTCCAAAGGTGGGCAGACAGTACCTGCTGCCCGGCAGTGAGGCCCGGGGGCTCCCCACCCCGAGGCGGGGTCTCGGGCCCCTTCCCCACACCAGGACAACCTTGACCAACCGAGGGACACCCTGCGACTCGGGGTCTAGGTCCTTGAAGGGAGCACAGCTTCCTCTGGCCCAGTCCCTCTGGAGACCAGCCGCTGTGCCCTGAGAGGCCCAGCCATGAGAGACCACCTGGGGGCGCAGGCCCAGGGGACGCCCCGCCAGCACCAGCACCACCCGACACCAGGCTGCGGAAGCACTGACCCAAGGTCCAGCCACCATCTGACCACGGATGCAGGAGAGGAGGATGGGAGCCACCCAGCGGAGCCCTGTCAACACCCAGGACCGCGGTTATCAATGGAGAGAGAGCACAGTCACCCCCCTATCATCCGTCCCAGGACCCCCGACACACGCTCTGAGACATTGACGTCCCTGACGTCTGTGTTAAGAGCATCCTTTGCGTATGACCTTCGCACGGCTCTCCACGTGCTTTGCTCCCGGATTGTGCAACACCCGACACAGGACCCTGCTCTGCAGCCCTGCTGGACTGTTCAGGGCAGACGTCCACCCACGCTTGGAACAGGGGCAGGCGTGTCCTCCCAGACTGTCACCCTGCGGTTGGTTCACACACGAACGCAGAGCCCTCCTGACGGCACCAGGTGCAGCTTCTCGCCTCCTGCAGGACGCGCCACTCCAGAGCCGCCGCGTTCACAGGAGCAGCAGTAGATGCAGGAAGCTCTTCGCCCCTCCCCAAAGCAGGGCAGAACCTTCTCTGTGCAGCCCCCTCCCCGCCCACTCAGGAGAACCACCATCACGGGGCACAGGGACGGGTCGCACACCCAACCCCCTGTAAAATAACCAGCCCTTCTGCTGGCTCACAGCTGCCGCGAGAAGCCCTGCCCCTTTCCTTTGTCCTGTTACCTCTCCACGATTCCTCCCCCTCACTGCCACAGGCAGCGGCTCCCAGGTCTGCTGCTCCCGAGGTGCCCACTTCTTCTCTGCGACGCCTGCCCCGGGCGCGGGTGTGATTGTGGTTTTCTCCTGTCACTTTCTCATCAGTTTGACCTGCAGCCCCCAGTCACAGAGCCTCAGAGAGTAGAGGAGAAACGTCCCCTCCTCCAGTGGAACCACGTCTATTTTGTGCAGCCTTGTGTCCCCTGCACCAAGCACACCGTGGGCAGCTGCTCAGTCACAGCTCGAGAAGGGCTCGAGGGACCCGGGGGGGGGACTGAAGGCATAGAATCCGTGCAACTCCACGATGAGGCTCCCCTGCCATCACACCACGCCGTTCCCACAACTAGGGTGAAATCAGGGTCCGAGAGCTCAGACCCCGAGTCTCAAGTCACACACACGCATGCACACATGAACACACATGCACGCACGTATACATAAATGCATGTGTGCCTGTACACACGTGTGCATATACACACACACATACCCATACACGCACACTGTGTACACACACTCACACACACATTTCTCCGGCCCTGGAGCTGCACCTTGGTGGAGGAGCACCTGCCCAGCGTGAGCAAGGCCCCGAGTTTCGTCCCAGGCCCCGACACACACTGATGCGTGTCCAGCGCACTGTGAGGTCTGAACTGGACCTTCCTCGGCTTCACGCAGGATGCCGACGGGCCGGTTCTGGTCGGGGGCAGGGCCTGAGGTCTGCACATCGACACTCTCTCAGCTGGTCATGGCCCCACTTTGGGGGGCAGGGGTCCAAATGACATAAAGAGCTCTCGACGCCGCTGGACCGCACACTGAGGGTGGCAAGACACAGGTCGCCGGTCCTCTGACCAGACCTACATGTTCTCAGCACGAAGCCCGGGGTCAGCTGCGAGGAAAGCGCCAGCCGCCTGCAGACACAGAGGCCAGCAGACCGCGCTGGCCACGCACTCTCCCTGCGTGGCACGCGCTCTCCCTGCCCGCCACGCGCTCTCCCTGCCCACCACAGGAAAACCCAACCCTGAGGAAGGAAGGGGGCAAAGGTGAAGGTCCAAGTCCCAGAGCTAAAGGACACTCTGGAGCAGGTGCGGGCAGACGGCCGAGACCGCGGCTCTGCTGGACGGTCTGCAGCAGCGACACGGCCCCCCGCAGCTCCAGGCTGGGGGCCTGAGGCACAGGGCTGTGTCCCAGTAGAACTACCAAAACCACAGGTGAGAGCCAGGTGTGGCCTGTGGGCTCCGGGGGCCAGCCCTGGCCGGAGGTCCAAACTGCAAGGGGGCAAATGGCCCCCGCTGGGTCTTTCTGGAGAGACCCAAGGAGGCCCGGCTGGCGAGCGGGCAGCGAAGCCTCTCCCTCGGCCTGTCACCAACACGGCAACGCACCGGCCACACGGCACGGGCCACCGCTGCGTCTCGCGGCACCAGAGGCAAACAGAGGGAGAGAGGGTGGCCGAGCAGGGCCTGGGCCAGGCTGCTGGGAGCGCAGAGCGCACAGAGGACCGCGGCGGCCGTGCCAGGCAGCGATGCCCACGCACCGGGCACCAGCAGGATCCGCACTGACCCCCACGGCAGCCCCAAACCCTTCCCCAGGAGGCTCCCAGGACGCCCCACTGCTCCGGGAAGTCGGAGGGTCAGGGGCGCCCCACGGCCAGCAGCCAGACCCCAGGACTCCGGGTCAGCGCAGCTTGACGTGACCCTGCTCCATACACTGAATGCCCGAGTGATGGGGACTTGGGGCTATGGGGACACAGGCCACCCCACCACAGCACTCCACACTCAGACCAGCTGCCCGTGTGCCCTGCACGGGGAGAAGCCACGTGTGCTTGCTGCCTCCCTGAACGTCACACAGCCAACCACATGGACCCAACCACGTGCCCACCAACCCCTACACACACACACAAACCCACGATCACGCACAGACAGGTGAGCCCACAGCAGCCACCCACACCTGCTCATGTCCCCGGCCCTCGCCCCAGAGCAGGCAGCTTCGAAGGCCCTGGGACGCGGGCTCCCTCCGCCCCGCGGCGTGGGCTCCCCCAGGGCACCCAAGCCTGACGTCACCCAGTCCTCCAGAGGCTCAGGAGGACCCAGCATCTGTGAAGTTAGCATCCCCCGACCCCTGCTCACGCTCCACGTCACCAGGCCAGGCAGGAAGAGGACAGGCTCAGCAGCAGCCACCCTCGCCCCCAAACAGACCTCCTCCAAGCACAGCCCGCCCCGTCCCTGCTGCGGCCTGGTCACGGTGCCGCGGGAGGCTGAGGCCACACGTCCCTCTGCGGGCCACCCGTCCCGGGGGCTGAGGGCTGAAGACCAGGGCCTGGGACGTCAGCTGGCGTGAGCTCCCGGGCACACGCGTCCTGGTGGCACTTACGGGGTCGTTGATGGTCTCGGAGAACAGGGGCGCGCGGTCCAAGACACAGGACAGCACCAGCTGGGCCAGCACGAGGACCAAGTAGACGTAGAAAGTCGTGTCCCGGAACCGGTCGACCTGGGCGTCCTGCGCGGCAGACAAGGGGCAGAGAGAAAGGTCACTTCCAGGAGTGCCCCAGGAAGCCGAGCTCGGCCTCCAGAGCTCACGTTGAAGCCACGTCCCCAGGGTCCTGTGGTCACAGTATTTGGAGGTGGGACCCCCACCCCCCACCTGGGGCGGCTTGAGTGGCTCTGTAAGAAGAGAGACTCGAGTCCGTGCGCTGGCTCTGCTGGGCAGGGACGCCCTGAGCCACCTCAGGGCTCTGGGAGAATCCCCACAGTGAGCAGGTTTGGCCAGACGCAGTCGCATGACCCTGGATCCCCCGCAGCCTCTAGAACCACGAGCTGCACAAACCTTTGTACTCTATAAGTCACCCAGCGGTGGCATTCAGTTACAGCAACAGAAAACAGACCAAGTCGAGCTCGAGAGCCTGGAGAGTGCCCCCTGCAGACCCAGTCCTGGCTTCCCACCACACCCCACCCCTCCTGAGACAGAAGAGAGGGCTCCGACCCATGGTCACCCTGCCCAGCTGTGTGGTGAGGGCATCTCGGGTGCGGGAGGAAGCCTGGGCATGGGAGTCAAACTGAGCTGCGTCCAGGGCCTGGCCCACCCCAAACGGGCTGCGGGACCTTGTTCGCTTACTTACCCTCTTTGTGCCTCAGTTTCCCCTCCTACAAACAGTCCGGTGGCCCTCAACGAGGAGGACCTCCCAGGGACCAAGTGGCAGTCTAGGGACACACATTTGTCATAACCTGTGGTGTGACTGGCACCCGGCAGGGGGAGGCCAGGGATGCCCCAGAACACAGGAGAGTACTCGGTCACAAAGCAGTGTCCCACCCAGAACGTGAATCTGGCTGGGGTCGCAGAGTCTCATGCGTCACGGAGCAACGTCACGTGATTATTCATAAAAAGCACTCAGTCCCCTGCACTTAGAGACTCGATGTCTGCTGCCATCAACGTCAAGGAGAGGCTGCTCTGTATGCCATGGGCGCTCAATAAATGCCCATCCCTTCCCTTGCTTTGCCTCACGCTGCTCCTTGGTGAGCTCCAGGCCAGCAGGGACAGCGGCCAGGGGCCTCAAGGTGACCACTCCTCAAATTCCTGGGAGCAGCGCACGCTGCCCCCCCCCACACACCGTCTCCAGCCAGAACGCAGCCGATGGCACCGAGGTCGCCTGGGGACGCGTCCAGGCCCCCGGGGAAACAGCCACTCGGCACAGCCTGCTCCCAGCTCAGCTCCGCCCCAGGCCGAGGACGCGTGCATGTCCCCCGGCAACCCCAGGACCCTGGCACGGAGGAGACGCAGCACCGGCCCTTCGCGGAGGTGAGGGACCGTGCCGGCCCCGACGCCCACTCACCTCTTTTAAGGCAGCCATGATCTTGGATCTGAAGATGGTGAGGGCGCACAGTAGGGCCAGGAGCCAGAAGACGAGCAGGACGCCCGAGGACTGGACCCCCTTCCTCCTCTCGAGCTGGATCAGGAAGGTGGCGAGCAGCTGGGGAAAGAGCAGAGAGGGAGCCGCTCAGGGGGGGCCGGACCCCAAGGCCCGGGGCCCGGTGGACCTCAGCCTGCGGGACGAGGACTCCCGGGCGAGCCGGCTCCAGCCCAGCTCCGCCGTCACACCAGGTGCCACTCTGGGGGCTTTCACTCCACTGCTGGCTCTAGGCCCGCTGTCCCCACCAACTCACGACTCAAAACCACCAATCTGCTTCTCCTTGGAAGAAGAGGACACGGGGTCACCCCCTGGGGGGGCAGAGTGGCCCTGGGGAAGCAAGACCTCGATGCTGGGTCTCCAGCTAGACTCAGGGGAGGCAGGGCACCCACAGCCCGCCCCTGCCCCTAGACGTGGGCTCAGAATGCCCTGTCCTCGCTCCTCCTGCCCAGTCCCTGGCTCCTCCTGCCCAGTCCCCTGGCTCCTCCTGCCCAGTCCCCTGGCTCCTCCCGGAGCCCATCAACCAGGGCAGGGCTCTGCCTCTGAGGCCCGGGCTCCGTCTGCCCGGCACAGCCTCCTCCCCTCTGGCTGGGGCCCGTCAGTCCAGGGGCTCCGGCCTCCCCTCTCTCCTTGGTCAGCTCGTCGGCATCGTCAGGATGCCTCGCCCTGGCCCCAAACCTCTCCCTTCAGGACCCGGGGTTCAACATGGGGAGCAGCACTGGGCCGTGGCCAGAACCCAGGCGTCCAGGAACGTCACTGAGCAGTGTCCACAGCAAGGGCGGGGAGACAGCAGGGCGGGACGGGCACACCCCGGGCTCTGCCACCACCACCAAAGGTCAGGTGTGTCCACACCCTGTGGGAGCAGCCAGAGGAGTCTCCAATGGCCACACACGTCACGGCCACCCGGAGACCAGACCACACGCCGGCCACCTGACCTCAACCTGAAACGCGTTGCCAGAGACGCCCGCCTCGTGCCACCAATGTGCTCCGAACATCTGGACAACTGTTTAGACTGACCGTCCCCCGCCCACGCCTCCCGCGACCCAGGAACGGCCCATCAGCGAGCGGTGAGGCCACACAGTGAGTGAATCAGGACAGACCCGGCCACCGGGCTGCAGCCGCTCCGCCGTGACGTGCCCACGGTGCTCTGGAGGCTCAGAGCAGGACGGGTAGCACCTGAGTGGCCGCAGGGTGGGGGGGCGGGGAGGCGGAGAGTGACCACGGGGTGGCCCGGGGGAACTCAGGCAGGGGTACCCTCCACAGGTGCCCCGTGTGTGAGGCCGGGTGTGGAGCAGACCCTCCCTGTGCACCCTGCACCCGCCGGCTCCCCGAGCTCCCTGCCCCGCACACTCTGTGCCCCGGGGAGCCGCGCGTGGAGCTCGGTCCCGCCACACACCTTACCTCGAGCCCTCTGGGAACGGGGAGGGTAAGACAATGTTTGCCCACTGTTTCCTGTGTCATGTTCCTTGTGCCTGCAGGCTCTGAGGTCACAAGGGAGCCAACCCCAGTGGGAAAGCCAGATAATAAACAAAGAGTCACGGTAAACAAACACGGTACGGTGCGGCAGGTGCTGGGCCGGAGCTGGAACCCGGCTCTACCGCTGTGGCTGTGTGACCTTGGCAAAGCCCTTAACCTTTCTGTGCCTTAGCTTCCACCCCCTGGAAGGGGACAGACCAGAAGCTGTCTCGCAGCAGATCGGCTACAATTAATAAACGGCTCACCATGGGCACTGCCCGCTGACTGAGGATCCCCAGGGGGAGGGGCTGCTTCCTGTCCGGCTTAGCATCCCACCCCTCACTCACAGCCGGCAGCTGGGGAAAGTGTCTGAGATTTCATTGCAAATGCAATGGAAGACGAGGTGTCACTCCGCCTCGGTGAAGGGAGAGGGCAGCGGTCCCTTCGGTGGCAAGAAGGGCGTGCATGCCCCTCCCGCGGGCCCCGCTGACCTCCCTGTCCAGCTGGACTCCAGCGGGGCCAGTCCCCGGGGTTTTTCAGAAGAAGTCAGATTTCTGGGCCTTCACCGTCCCTTCTCAGCCGGCCGCGGTCTGGGCCTGCGCGGTGCCTGGCAGTTGGCCAAGGTTCCCAGCGGTGCCACTTACCATGGTGACGCCCAGGAGGGTCGGGCTGACCAGCAGCACGGGGGCCACGAAGACACCCTGACTCCTTTCCCAGAAAGCGTAGAAGAGGTCGGCCCAGCAGACGGTCCACAGCAGGAATCCCAAGGCCTGCAAGAGAACACGGCGGGTTCCGGCACCCCGCGGGGAGCGCGGCCAACCCCAGACCACTGGCCACGGTCCTCGGATAAGGCCCGCCCCTGCCACATGGAGCCCAGCTGGGGTGGACGGCCAGCAGGCCACACACAGGGTCTGTGTCCAACCCGCCAGGCGGCGCCCCTGACCCGGCAGGACTCGCTGGCTGACGTCCCCCCAGCACCCAAACTCAAAGGAGCGCGGCCTGCGGCCCTCCCTGGAGCCATGCCGTCAGCCACGTCACCTGAGGGCCAGCCACAGAGGCAGAGGCCGTCCCTGCCTTCAGAGCTGATGCTCTAGTGGAAGGTAATCAGGAAAAAACAGAAGCACCCCACGTCCTGCCCGAGAGCAACGGCGCAGCGCAGAGCAGGAAAACAGGCCCGGCCTCGGCAGGCGGCAGGGGAGTGGAGAGTCGAAAGCAGGGAATGTGTGCAGGCAGAGGGCCCAGGACGTGCAAAGGCCCTGGGGTGGGGCCAAGGGTTTGTTGCTGCTACGGGATGAGCAACGGACACGAGGAGATGGCAGAGGAGGAAACCTGGAGCCAGGGCACTCTGGGCCACAGGGGCACTCTGGGCCACCGGGGGACTCTGGGCCACCAGGAGGCCTTCCGGATCTTTACTCCCAGGAGCGGGAAGCTAATGGAGCGTTTCTGAGCCAGGAAGGATAAAATCTGATTTATCCCTGAAAAGGAGACAATGTTCCCCAAGAAATGGACACGGGGCTCCTGGCTCGCCCAGTCCAGGCAGGGAAGCCGGCGACGGTCTTTCCAAGACTGATTCTGGGGGAGCTCCAAGTTCACAAAGATCAGCGTCAGCGCTGCCCCTCCCCCACCCCCCACGCGCCCGGCCTCCGCTACCAGCATCCCGAGGGGTCCAGTCCCAGTGGACGGACCCGCACCCACACACGGCCGCCCAGAGCCCAGGCCAGGCCTCCCTCCTGGTACTGGACCTCCTCTGCCGTGGCCCAGGGCCTGAGGCCGCGTGTCCCTCGTCACGGTCCCTGTCGACCCCCCCCCCCGCCCCCACCCCGTTTGTGCCGAGCTCTCCCCACCCCCACGCCCCGTCTTTCCCTTCCAGAGGTGACACAGCTGGGCTCTTCACACTCTGTGGCCTGTCACACTGGCTTGTTAGGCTTTGGGATGCAGCCCCGGGGACGGGGACGGGGACGGGGACGGAACCAGGCCAGGCGGTGAGCCACCCGAGTGGCCCCGCCCCTCAGACTGGCTTCTCCCAGGTGCACTTGGGTGGTCACCCTCCCACAGTGTGACAGCTTAGCTCCTCAGGCAGGCGGGCGTAAGGCCACCAGACTGCTCTGCGCTGCCTCCCGCCCGTGGTCGAGAGCCCCTGCGGCCACTCCGACAGGCGTGGGAGGCGACAGGCGTGGGGGGCGGCAGGCGTGGGGGGCGACAGGCGTGGGGGGCGGCAGGCGTGGGGGGCGGCTGCTCCAATCTGCAGGGCCGGTCGCGTTCTAAGGGGCCTTGACTGCGGTATGAGCCAGACGGGCGCGGGCGGGGTGTCCCAGCAAAGGACTGGGGCAAATCATTCAGGCTTCCCTGTTCCCGAGGGTCTTAGGAAACGTGGCGTCAAAAAGAGTCACAACAGCCGAGACGGACGGCCCGAACCTGTGACCCCGCGACTCGGGGGGCCGAGGCAGGAGGGTCTCAAGCTCAAGGCCGGCCTGGGCCACAGGGCAAGAGCCCATCTCAGAAAGACAGAGGTGAGGTAAACAGCTGGTGCAGAAAGAAAGCAGGAGACGGAGCAGGGCGCTCGCGAGCTCCTCACGGCTTCTCCTCGATGGCCGGTCAGCTGCAGGGGGGGTGGGGACGGGACCCCAACACGGAGAGGCCAGGCAACTCCTGGATCAAGTGACCGGCACCCACCCGACCAGGAAGGAGCAGGGGGCCAGCTGCTCTACCGTGGATCTGGGCTGTGCCCCAAAGACCACGGGTCAGAGACCTGGTCCCCAGCGGGGCACTACTGAGAGAGACCCCCCAGGAAGTGGGGCCTGGCGGGGAGTTTCCTGGGGACCCTGCTGGTTTGGGCCACGAGGATAGGGTTTGCTCTGCTACGTGTGCCAGCCAGGATGTGCGACCTCCTCTCAGGCCGAAAAGCCATGGGTCTGCCCAGCCCTGGACGGAGGAGGCCTCCAAAACTGTGAGCCCAAACAAACCTTTCCTCTTTATAAGTTTGTTTATGTCAGGTATTTTCTCACAGTAACAGAAAGCCAGCTGACGCAAAACGTCACTCAAATTCAAACGGAGGAACGGACTCCAGAATAACTGTCCCTCACACGTCCCAAGGTCATGAGACACACAGGAGGGCGGAGACTTCTTCCAAATTAAAAAGAAGCTACAGAGACAAACGTGAGCAAAAGCAGCACATGGCTGCAGCCCGGGTTCTGCGCCAGAGGAGGAAGATGCTGGCGAGGCCAAGGCCAGCAGCAGGTCAGAGGACAGACTGCAACACAGACAGCAGATTTTCTTTTTTTTTTTTTTTTAAGTCGTGGCCATTTGTGAAATTTCCTGTTTCATAACTGTGCTGTGGTTACACAAAAGAATATTGTTGGGGGGGAATAAACACTGCAAAAGCTGAGGGGCCAAGGCGCGTGGCGGACGCCGCCTCTCTCAGGTTTTGTGAGTGTGGGGGGCGCTGGGGACGGCGCCCAGGGCCTGTGCGCACGAGGCAGGCACGTCCCCAGCCCACGCCACCTCTCCTCACATGGCTCAGAGTGGGTACCCGTGGAGGGCAAGGGCTCTCATCCAAGCCAAGGGCCAAGGGTTCAAAATCAGGGGGCACAGGAGGGACGGGGCCGTCCTGGACACGGATGCCATGACCCTGTGCTTGGAAGCCATTTCAAAATGAAGACCTTTTTAAGGTAAAAAAATAAAAAATAAATGGCGAATAGCTTTCATCGGGGAGGCAGGCCTTCTGAGGACCTGGTCACCCCTGGAGAAAGCCCTGCCGTCCGCTGGGCACACACGGGGCAGTGAGGCTCGCAGGCGCCCGAGCGGGGATCCGAGCCCCTGTGTGGTGCCCAAGCTCCAGGCTTTAAGTGAACTCGAGACCCGTGGACAGAAACGTCAGGCCACCCCCCGGGTGCCCACCCCCTCCGCCGTGGGGACGTCCGGCCACTCACAGTTTTGGCTTTGTTGAGGTGTGTCATCTGGATGTAGCCCCGGTCGTGGCGGGAGAGATAGAGGGCGTAGACGGGGAAGGAGGCCCAGAGGTAGAAGCATGGCAGCCACAGCAGGACGGTGTTCTGGAAGCACTTGGGGAAGTCGGGGTTGCTGGTGTGCCACGTGACGTTCCAGTCCTGCAGGCAAGGCACAGGTCAGGGGCACGGGGCAGGGGCACGGGGCAGGGGCACGGGGCAGGGGCACAGGGCAGGCGCACGGGGCAGGGGCACGGGGCAGGGGCACAGGGCAGGGGCACGGGTCAGGGGCACAGGGCAGGGGCACGGGGCAGGGGCACAGGTCAGGGGCACGGGGCAGGGGCACAGGGCAGGCGCACGGCCCAGGGTAGCCACCAGGATCCGCCCCTTCAGATCCACAGGGCTCAGCCAGACCAAGACACCAGTCACAGGGACGGGAGACCTCTCACCTCTCCCTACAGGACAGACAAGGTCCCCGAGCCCACGGCCAGTCCCACCGCGACACAGTGAAGACTGCCATTTCCAGGGGCCCTGAAGGACCCTTTGGTCATACGGGTCCCCTTGATGTCACTGCCTTGTGAAATGAGGACGTCGTCATCAGCAGCAGCAGCAGGAACATGGCTCACATCAGAACTGAGCTGGTGAGCCAGCCCCGCCCCCCGCAAGTGCTCAGCACTCATCACCCCCTCGATCCTAGGAGCTAACGACGCCCCCGGCCCCTTCTGCAGATGCTCAAACGGGCGCAGCGGGTTCGAGGGCGTGTCCAGTATCGCAAGGCCGCTGAGCTCGGTGGCTGAATTCGCACCCAGGCAATCTGAGCGGCTCCCTGCCTCCACCATCAGACTCCCCAGCCTCAGGGACAAACTGCTCCGATCACTTTAAAAATTTTTTTTAAAAAAATGAAAAGCTGGGGCTGGGGATGTGGCTCAAGCGGTAGCGAGCTCGCCTGGCATGCGTGCAGCCCGGGTTCGATCCTCAGCACCACATACAAACAAAGATGTTGTGTCCGCCAAAAACTAAAAAAAAAAAATGTTAAAATTCTCTCTCTCTCTTTAAAAAAAAAAAAAATGAAAAGCTTGTATTTTGCACAAGAGGCGTGCCAAACAGATTTCTAAACATGATACGCACATACACAACTCACCTGGACGGACCTAGCCAAGAGCTCATTCCACTCACTGTTTGGCAATGGAGAATGTGAATTTAACTCGAGGCCAGAGCCGTCTGTGAACTAGCTGCACAACTGGGAAACCCTGTCACCCAGGTCGGGGGTCTCGTTTCCCACCTCTGCAGGGGCAGGCTGGGCGAAAGGAGAAATCCGAGACCTCGCCCCACAGTGGCCACGGAGCCCAGGGATGGTTCCTTGTTACTTTGGACGTGATTATTAAAAAACAAGGTCAGCTGCTGGCACTTAAGATCAGACCATCTCCTATAAAAACTTGGATGATTTCTGACACATTTTTTTTAAAAATCGGAACATCCGGGCCCAGTGCGGTGGTGCTCGCCTAGAATCGCAGCAGCTGGAGAGGCTGAGGCAGGAGGATTGCAAGTTTGAGGCCGGCCTGCCCACCGTCACACAGGGAGGCCAGCAAGGAGCTCAGGGACGGGGAACCTCACGGCACCGGACAAGCTTGGACAGCCAGGCCAAACGCAGGGAGGGAAAGGGGAGGAAGCGCGCGGCTCTCGTCTCTTTTTTAAATCTTTACAAATCTTTGGTACCAGGGGCCGAACCCAGAGATGCTTAACCGCTGAGCCCCAGCCCCAGCCCTTTTTATTTTTGATTTTGAGACAGAGACTCGCTGAGTTCCTTAAGGGTCTCAGTAGGTGGCTGAGGCTGGCCTTGAACTTGCAATCCTCCTGCCTCAGCCTCCAGAGTTGCTGGGATGACAGGCGTGTGCTGCTGCACCCGGCCCGGATCATTTCACTTAAAACTGGGGAGGGCTGGAGACCAGCTCAGAGACGGGGGCTTGCCTGGCCTGTGGGGGCCCTGGGCTGGACCTCCAGTTCTCCAAAATAAAAATGAAATAAAGAGGAAAAAAGCTGAGAATGTGAGTAAAGTGTGTGTTCCCCAAAAAGCATCTGAGTTATGCACCACGGGACGCTTGCCACTGCCCAGCTATGCACTTTCAAAGAAGTTAAGATGGTTGTAAAAGTCTTAATAAATAATGTGACTTGAGAGGGACATGGAGACGTGAAGCAAACTGGCTCCCCAGAAGCGTCCCTCCTCCGAGACGCAGAGGGCTGTTTTGGCAGAACCAGGAAACGAGGCAGGACCCAAGAGCCGACTTCCAAGGCCCCCGCACGCAGGGCTCAGCTGGGAGCTTCGGGCCCGACAGAACCGTTAAAAAACCAAACAAAACCAGACCGGAAAGGTCCGTGCGTCTGGAAGACAGCCTTGTACAGTAAGACCGCGGTCGACCGAGAGGAGCCACTTCCATCGAAGCCCGACGGCCTTAATTGGTTTCCCGCCACCTGTG
Organism: Marmota flaviventris; assembly: GCF_047511675.1. NCBI lineage: Eukaryota > Metazoa > Chordata > Mammalia > Rodentia > Sciuridae > Marmota > Marmota flaviventris. The sequence continues at coordinate 11,570,514 of NC_092516.1, read as the reverse complement.
ATTCTTAAGGTCACGGGTGACACGAGGATTAAACTGCTGGTGGCTCTTGCCACCGGGCAGCCTCTCCGCAGCTGCCAGACACAGCTCACGCCAAAGGCATCTGCCCTTTAGAGAGAAGACAGCCCGGAGCCCCCGTCCCCGGTGAGGCATCTGAGAGGCGCGGGTCACTGGGCTGCGCTGTGACCCCCTCTGTCCTGCTCAGTCCTCCCCACTAAAGGCAGGTGTCCAGCCACGGCCACATCTGACTGCCCATCAGGAGCCATCACCCACTCGTCACCCCCCCCCAAGTCCCTGCATCCACCACCCGGGAGCGCACCCCAGCCCCCTCCTCTCTCTGAACTTGTTTAACAGGTGACACGTGGGCGCGTTCAGACTTTTCAAACTCCACCAAATGGTCTGTGATGAACAATCAGTCAGTCCCTTCTCCTTAACGCCCAGCCTGTCCCCCATCCGCAAGCCAACTGCCCCCTGGGCCAAGGAGCATCCTAGAGTCTTCCCCACAGATCCCAGGCGCAGCCTCCTGGGTCACCCGTCACACCCTCTCCTCGACACCTCGGGTTCCTGACCCCACCACTGGCAGAGGTGTGCCCGGCGCTGGACATTTTGATTCCTTTGGAACCACGAGGTGCGATCTTGCCATCGTCCGTATCCACCAGACCCAGCTCCTGTCCCTAGAAGGAACCCTTGGCAGTTTCTTCTGTCCTTCCAGAAACCGATTCATGCGAATGTAACACAAGCAGATGACCGTCCGTCACCAGGGGAGGAAACAGACCCCCCACGGCGCTCTGCACTCGCGTCTTTCTCCTACCCACAGACCCTAAACTGAGCAGGAAGCCCCAGCGGTCCCTGCGATGCATACTTCGTGCACCTTTGTGCGGGGGGTGGGTGGACCTGCTTCCAGTGGGTCTCCTGCAGCCTTGGACCTGGGCGGCTCTTGCAAACCAGACGGGTCCCTTCCACAGCCCTCGCGTCACACCCAGGCGGGCACGTCTGTGTGACAGCTTTCTAGGAGTGAAACTGCTGGGTCACAGGGCGCACATTCGACATGAGGAGAGGCACTGTCCTCCACCCAGGTGACAAGAGCCTGTACTCCACCTACAGGACCCGGGCGGCCACCCCCAGACCAGCCGCCAACCTGACATAGAACAAGCCTCACGGCAGCTCCACTCCCTTCCCTCCTCATGGTCAGAGAACTAACTGGGAGATCCTCCCAAGTGTGTTTAGAAGCAGGCTGTCCCCTGCTCAGAGGGAAACCCACAAATTTACACACTCGCATTAATAAAAGCCACGGGGCTGGGGTGTGGTTTCGTGGGAGAATGCTCACCCAGCAGGTGTGACAACCTGGGCTCCGTCCTCAGCCCCACAAACGCACACAAATAAAACTGAGTGAGACAGACGGGGTCGCCCCCTGCTCCGGAATACCACACCCCATGGCTCCCTACTGCCTCTGAGAACCGAGTCTCGCCAGGCTCCGGCGGCCTTCCACATCAGCCCGGCATGGCGTCTCCTGCAGTTTCTCCCCGAGGGCCATCTTACTTGTCCATCACCAGCCTGGACTGCACGCCCTCAGTGCCTGGCCCTGCAGGGTCCACCTCCACCTCTGACCCTCCTCTCCCAGCAGGCGGCCGACGAGCAGCCAGCAGATGGCCCAGGGACGCCGGCCCTCCCCTTCCATCCAGGGGCTTACTGAGGTCAGGAGCAGCACCTGCCAGGGGCCGTTCCCTGGGCTGGACGCCACATCTAACCCCGACGAGTAACCCCAGCACACAGGGGCAGGGAGTGGACGGACCCATTTTACAGACACAGAAACGAAGACGGGGCAGGCACGGCCCGGAGCCCGACTCCAGTAGACGCCTCTATGTAAAAACAAAATGGGAACGTTGCCTTTTTACCAGACAGACCCAGTGTTCCCACCAACGTCAGCCCCGGGGACACCCACAGGCTGGACGGGAGGTTTTCTTAGAAGGAGTCCAGGGGAGGAAGCTGGGCCCCGGGGGGCAGGCTGAGCTCCGTGGGAGGACACGGTCATTCGTCTTGGGTTTGTTGTCTTTTGCCCCGTTGGGATTCTCTGCGCTGCGTGTAGTGCCGCTGCGATGACGATCTCCAGGCCCGTCCCGCTTTAGATAAATAAATAGCTGCAGGAGATCGCGGGCCGAGGCTTCCGAACGCAGAGCCGGGAACAAACAGGAGGCGCACTTTCACTGGGCGCCAAGGACAACGGCAACCAGCCGCGCCGGGCCCGGCCCCGAGTTTTCCAAGCTCTGGTCCAGTCCAGCCTCCCGCGGGCCTCCCCTGTCCCAGCTCCCAGACTCCCTCCTGTCCCAGGGAGGACGCTGAGGTCCAGAGGGTCAGGGCAGCCTGCTCAGGCTCACTGACCAGGAGGGGACCCGACCCCAGAGAGCCTGCAGCGGGCGTCCCAGCCCTTTCATATTTTATTTAGAGGCAGGTCCCACTGAGTGGCTTAGGGCCTCGCTAAGTCACCGAGGCTGGCTCTGAACTCACGATCCTCCTGCCTCAGCCTCCCGAGCCACTGGGATAACAGGCGTGCACATGGCGCCCGGCTGCCAATAAGTTCTAATACTGAAGTGGCAGCTTTTGCTAAGCACCAACTGTATGCCAGTGCTGGGTGCAGACGTCAAGGCCTCCTGTCTCAGGGGCAGCTGCGGAGGAGCCAGCACACCAACCCAGCAGGCTGGCACGAGCTCCGGCCAGCGCAGGCCTGAGACCAGGAAGCACTGGCTAAGCCAGCAGCCGTCGGCAAAGGCCACCTTCAGGCCACCCTGGGTGGGCGTTGAGAGCGGCTGCAGAAAGGAGGGCAGAGGCCCGGGCGGCCAGACACCGATCCTGTTTGGCCACACAGCCTGGGCGCTCACCCCGCACGGCCCTGCACAGACAGGCCAGGGAGAGGCCCGGGCTCTGTGCCCAGCGCTGCGAGGGCGGGCAGCAGCTCCGAGTGGGAGGTGCCAGGGGCCAGCACACTGTGGGCGAGGCCCCCTGCCCCCATCGGCCGAGGGACTCTCCTCTCTCCTGGGACTCAGCACAGCTTCGAATAACACTCAGAAACGTGGCAGGGGACACGCCCAGACTCCCCCGACGCCCCGGGGACAGCACCCAGATCCCTGTCGAGACACAGAGCTGGGCGGCGGGTGGGCGAGGGGAGGAGTCCAGCAAGCCCAGCTCCCGTCTCCCCGGGCTCCCCGCACAGAGGTCAGGGCAGAGCCCAGCTGCCGCAGGGGGCAGTGTGTCCAGCCCACTTGGACACCGACCTCCTGCGAGGCCTCTAGGCAGACCCTTCCCTCCGCCAACACCTGTCCCCGTCCCTCCCGCCAGGACCACGCGGCTCACGCCCTCCAGCTGCTTCCTCTCCTCCGGTCACAGAACCCCCGGGTCATGCCCCAGGGACCCCGTGAGGGGTCAGGCACATGCCAGGCACGGGCCACACGCGTCTGGGAGTGTGGCCGTAACAGGACACATGGCATCCGTGCGTTTACTGAGCACTGTCCCTGGGGTGGAAGACCCAGAAGTGAGTGGCGGGAACAGAGGCCCTGCCCTCCCAGAGGCCACAACCCAAGGAGGGGACACCCTCAGATAAGACAAAGGACACGGGGACTGTGTATACAGAAGGGGCCCAGAGAAGGAGGGGCACGGGCGGAGGATGGTGGTTCAATGAAGGATGGAAGGAAACGGGGGATAAGGCAAGCAGCCATGCAGGGAGGGGACAGGGCTCCCAGCAGCAGAAACAGCACGTGCCAAGGTCCTGAGGCAGGACTGTGTCTGGCATTTTTTAGCAATAACACAGACACCCACATGTCTCCATGGTACTATGAGAGGAAGGCAGGGAGGAGTCAGGCTGTGAGGGACTCCCAGGCCACTGTAGGGATTCCACTGTCACTCAGGATAATGGGGGTGCCACAGATTCACGTTTGAACCTATCAGTTCACAATTGGGAGCACATTTGTCTCCCAAGGGACATTTGACAATGCTTGGAAACAGTTTTGGTTGTCACAACTGGGGGCGGTGGAGAAGGAGCTGTGTCGTTGGTATTTGGTGGACAGAGACCAGGGATGCTTCTAAACAGCCCCAACGTCACCAGCATCGAGGAGCCTAATACTGTCCACCCAGCCCACCGCAGTCAGGAAGAGGCTGTCCGCTCCTCGCCCTGCGGGAGGACGGAGCCTCGGCCTCTGTGGACAGGGAGACGGACTGGGGCAGAGGCGGCCAGCCAGGGCAGAGCAGGCCGCGGGGGCCCGACAAGTCCCACTGCCCCAGAGTCGCCCCTGCCCACGTCCTTCCGTCCTCCAGCCCCACTAACGCCCCTCTCCAGCCAGTGAAGACGCACCGAGCCCCGTGCGAGCCGCGACCCCCGCGGGCACCTGAGGGCAGGAGGCTGTGCAGGTGCAGGGGTGGAGGACCCGGAGCCCGCGGCCACCCTGGACGGACAGGCCGCCCATGGGAAGCCCGGAGGGGGAGGGGTGGCGGGAGATCAGGCTCCAGGGGCAGAGAGGGGGCCACAGGCGGAGCATGGGGGGGCGCGGCCCAGACAGGGAGCAGCCGGGCCTGGAGGAGGGTCCGCCCGCATCCCGTGACTGGAAGTGTAAGTGGGTTGTTTTAAGCCACTTGATCTGTGGAACCCGGAGGAGGCGATGAGGCATCCGGCTGGAACCGAGGCCCTCACCCGGTGACACTCCCTCATGCCCCGATGCCCTCCCCGCCTTGAAATGGACCCAAGCCAGGACCGTGTCCACGCGAAGCCTCTGCTGACCCTTCCCGGGTGGCCCTGGGGAGCCAGGGTGTGAACTCACAGAAGGGACCCGGGCAAGGCCACTCAGGCCCACACGCCCCGGCGGAGGACACAGCCTCGCCTTCAGATTCTCATGCTGCCTTTATTTTACTTTTCAATCTGTTAAAAACCGAGACACAAACCCGCACCTTCGCCGGGGCCTGCAGGGCCAGGACCCGCACCGGCACCGGCTTCTGTCTCCACAGCTTGTCCCACCCCCCACCTGCACACACCCCGGCGCGGAGCAGAAGGACCTGCCGAAGGCTGCTCCGCAGTCGCCATGATTTTAAGTCAAAGGAGACACCGGAAAATAAGGGGCTCACCTGAAACCCCAGAGGCCCAGGAGGCTGAGGCAGGAGGACCACAATTTGGAGGCTCAGCAATTCAGTGAGACCCTCTCTAAAAATTTCTAAAACACAAACAGGGCTGGGGATGGGCTCAGTGGTTACGCACCCCTGGGTTCAACCCCTGGTGCCCGGGGAACAAAAGAAGGGTCAACCAGGAGGGTCATTCATCAGCACACTCGGGACATCACCAGCGTCACCACAAAGGTGGGAGATGTGCTGGCCCAATTCCCCGGGTGCGACAGGACGCGGCAGGGTGACGTCCCAGTTCGTCATAAGGGAGGCAGGACCACCCTGGCCCTCGCCTTCGGCTGCTCAGGGCTGAGTGTGTGCGGCGAAAAATCATCACCCTCCTCGCTCGCCCCAAACCGGCCCCTCCTTGCACGCCCCAAACCGGCCCCTCCTTGCACGAAGCCACCTGCTGAGCTGCCCTGCGTCCCTCTGGAATTTTCCATTTGCACGCACGTGTGTGGTGTGTGGGCCCGAGACTGGGCCCGGGGCCTCGTGCACCCCAGGCCAGCGCTGGCCGTGGAGCTGTGCCCTCGGCCTGGACGCCTCCATTTGGGACCCTGGAGTCCACCCCTGGCCTCCATCTGACGGTGCATACGGTGGAGGGACCCGGACGGCAGGAACCCGGCCCCGAGGACCGTCACTCGGCGGGGGGGGGGGGGCCCCCCCGCCAGGCTTTAGCTCCTCCCAGCAATGACCCTATGAACTTCCTGGGAACCGGCTGCTGCAGCAGAGATAACACGGGAGGGACCCCAGGCTGCTGTCCCCGACCCCAGGCTGCTGTCCCCGACCCTGCCAACAACAGAGCAGTGTCCCCAAGGACACCCCAGCTGAGATCCACATGGTGGGGGCGGGAGATGAGGTCTGTGCCCCTGTCCCCGACACTGCCAACAACAGTGTCCCCCAGGGTGCAACCACTGCCCTGGCAGTTTCTCCCTCTGTCCCCACACCTGCCACCGTCATCGAGGGCGGTCCACCTGCCCGGTCCCATCACGGACCCACCGACTGAGCCCCGCCCGCATCAGGACTGGGGAAGAAGCACCCCCCCCCCAGCAGCTTAGGACCTTAAACACAGGTCGGACAGTCACCTGGACAGGAGCCCACGGAGGCCCCGGGGATGCAGGAACGGCACGAGGCGTCCAGAAAAGGAGGGAGGGGCCAACTCACAAGGCGAAGCAAAGGAACACTCCATTTCCTCATCCGCAGGGCGGCGGGAAACCTGCCTTTTCAGAGATATTGGGAAGACAGAATTCCCAGGTCAGAGGACTTCTCCGCCCCGAGCCTTTGAAGTGGGTGCACTGTCCCCATTTTGCAGAAGTAGCCACTGAAGCACAGAGAAGTACAGCAGCTCGCCCCAGGGTGCACAGCCTGCGTGGGGAAGGGTCCAGTCCACTCAGGAGGGCTGGCTCATGGCTCCGTGTCACGTTCGGCCTCCCCAAGACGAGAGGGATAAAATCACTTGGGTGACAGTAGATGGGACCCAGGGAACACCGTGTTAGTGCTGTGACGATTTCCCCTTGGGAGGTCAGATCTGGATTCCTCAAGGAGGGGCTGGGGACGAGGCTCCGTCGGTAGAGCCCCTGCCTCCAGGGCCCCGGTCCAATCCCCAGCACCCACCAAAAAAAAGGTCTCCCCAAGGAGGTAAAATCAGGGGACCAAGAGGCCAAGATCTGCCACCCCGACAGCGGAGGGGAGGAGGGGCCCAGGGGACGTCCCCAGGCAAGGTCAAGGCACACAGGTACAACAGGACCTGCACCAGCCAGCCAGGCGAGGAGGGTGGAAAGGGAGGAGCACAGGCCGGGGCGGGGCCGGGCAGGAAGACCTGCACTTAATACCCCCCCCAGGAAAACGGCCAAACCCCCTGGGAATTGTGAAATCAAGACGGAGACCTTAAGGCTTCCCTGTCCCTTGGATCCAGCTGACAACAGGAAACTGGAGAGTCACCGTCATCCCAGACTGCTCCCGCAGACACCCCGTCCCCACCCGTGCATGCACCCCACTTTCGAGCCTTCCCTCCCAGGGAGCCTCCCGGCTTGCCCGCCTCCCGACCCGAAGGTCTGCTCCAGACAGAGACCCTCACCTGCACCCAGCCTCGCCAGGCAGCACGGGCAGTGGGGACAGGCTGGGAGCAGGGAGTGCAGAGGGAGGGGGCCACCTTAGCCGTTGGAGCAGCAGACCGGGCTGTGCAACCTTGGGAAACTCAACCTCCCTCTCTGACTCCCAGGCCCCACGTGTCGGTGGACCATAACCCCCATCTCACAGTGGGTTTTTTTTTTGGGGGGGGGTTGTTTTGTGGTATTTTGGGGTTTTTTTGAGGTGCTGGGGATTGGACCCAGGGCCTTGTGCCCGCGAGGAGGCAGCTACTCTATCAGCTGAGCCGTATCCCCAGCCCCTGGTCTGGTTTTTCGATCCTGGGGGACAGGACCGGGGGCTCGGCCACTGAGCTGCACCCCAGCTGTTGCATTTCGAGTCAGGGTTTCCCCGAGTTGCTCAGGCTGGCCTGGGACTGGTCCCCCTGCCTCAGCCTCCCAGGTGGCGGGGATCCAGGTGTGCCACCTGGGCCTGGCTCTCGGGCTGCTGTGCCGGTGGGTCAGGAGGCGTCTGGTCCAGTGCCCAGGACTGGGCAGCCTGGGAGTTAATTATTAGCAGCAGCAGCTGCGCCAGGCGCCCACAGCCCAGGGCAGGCCCTTGCCCGCGGCCACCGAGGCCACATGGGTCCCCCGCGGCACTTCACAGGTACCAATTCCTCACTTCAAAGCCGCCCACGGGTTGTTCTGGGCCTGCGAGTCCCCGGCCCGGCTGGCTGCACCTCCCCTGCCCAGGTGAAGGCCCCCAGCCCTGTCCCCGCGGTCACCAGGGCAGGGGTCTGTGTGCTTCCTTAGCACCCCTACATTTGCAGGGTGCGGGGACCAGCCGGGCTCTGGGGCAGGCAGCCTGTTAGCTCCGGGGCCACCCGGCCCTGATCCCAGGGAACAGGGACGAAGTCTGGTCATCTGTGCCGACCTGGGGCCAGGAGGAAGCCTCGGGTGGGATCACAAGGAGACCAGCTCAAGGTGGAGGGTCCGTCTCCCTGCGGAGGGTCAGGGCAACCCGGCAGGCCCTTCCTTGCACTGCCCGACACGGCGCCCAGCACCTCACGCCACCCCAGAGGTAAGCGCAAGTCAGGCCACAGGCCTAGTTACACAGGGACCCGCGGTTACCGTGGCTAATGGGGCCTTCGCAGAACAACGCCGACATCCAGCCCTTTCCCCATCCCTTCCAGATCCTGGACTGGGCTCCTGACCAGGGTGAGGACCTCTGTGGGACAGAAGGATGCTCCTGACCTTAACAATGGCACGTCCCGCAGCAGGACTAGCCCACCAACCGCCCATCAGCCCATTCACGCCTCAGAGACACGCTCCTGTATCTCCAGTCTGCACATAAGAGAGGACACAGAGACCTCAAGTCACCTGCCCAAGGTCACACAGCTGGTGAGCGGCAGAAGCAGGAGCTGACAGAGGACACCCGGGCTCTCCGTACTGCCACATTCCTCTAAGTGTGTCTGTAACTGTGGCCTTCCTGAGAAAGGGACAGCGGCTGTCTCATTGGCCGTGGTGTGTGGCCCCAGCGCTCGGTCCCAATCTACAACAAAGGCGCTTGGACTCCACCCCATCTGTGAAGAGGCCCAACCACAGTTGCTGCTCCCAGGGGACAGGGACGAAGTCTGCGCAGGTGGGATGCGTGGCTGGTGCTCAGGAAGGATCGAGCATGGGGCCCAAGGGTGCCCGCCCACCATCTCTGTAAGGAGTCCCTGAAATTCAGGGTGCACCTTCCTCCGTGTCTCAGGAGACCCGGGGTCGTCTCTGGGTGCACGTCGCCAAGACCAACCGGCAGATGCCCCCACGGCACGGCAGCAGTGATTGACAGATGGGGGACCACCTAAAGCATGCTTCTCTCTGGTCCCTCAACAAGAGAGTCTAACCACCACCACGACCACCACTCACGTGGCCTCCGTACTCTGTGAGATCCGAAAAGTCACCTAGAGATGGTCTAAGTACAGGGAAGGGTGGCGCAGCTGGTGTGCGACCGTGTCCACCCGAGGGACGTGGGCATCCGGGGTCTGGGGGGCGGCGGTGCTGGCACGGACTCCCTGCGGGTTCTGACGGACGCCTTCCTTTCCTTCAATAGGTACTAGGGGACATGTGACTATGGCCAACCTGTGACTTCATCCAGAGTGACGGGCGACTTCTTTTAGGGATGGATTTACTTTGGTTAAATACGAGATAACGGATTTAAAGAGCAGTACTCAGTAGATAAGCTGCCGGGCGCTGCCGGCTGGCTCAGGCACTGCCCCGCCCCACCCGCTCCCTTCCACCTCCCACTGGAGAAGGACACCACCCGATGCCCACTCCTCCTGCCTCCCCTGCAGCCAGCGCTGGTCCCGGGGCGCAGTCCCGGTCAAGAAAACCTGAGGAGTCTCTAGTGCAGGCAGAGGGGCTTCCAGGAAGACTTTCGCTTCCCTAAATAAAGAGGGCCATGTGAGGCTGGCGTGGCCCTGCCTCCTTCCTGCCTTGAACCTAGATGTGCCAGTTGGTGCTACAGCAGCTACCTTGGGGCCTTGAGGAAAAGACCATGAAAATGGCAGAAACAGCAGCTTTGGGAGCAAGGCCAGAGGGGCTGCAAGCCCTGATATGTTTGGGTTTTTAAAAAAAAAAAAAGAAAGAAAGAAAAAGAAAAAAAGCACCTTCACACTTAGACCCCGGGAGCCAGCCTTTCTGTTTCTGAAGTCAACTGCAATCCCAACGGATATGAGGAAAGCCACAAATGTCAAAACCGTGGGACTGAGGTGAAACCTCAGGGAAGAGCGCAGGCCCCGAGGTCCTGAGTTGGAAAACTGCCCACGCTGCTCGCTGGCCCTGTGAGTCTGGGCGAGTTGCACTGTGCCTCAGTTTCCCCATCTAAAAACAGGGATCGAAAGAGCCCAACCGTGGGCCCAAAGCAAAGTCTGCTACAGAGAGGGCGTGGCATCCTCCACGACACACAGGAGCCAGCCATGTCTGTGACTTACAAAATTGAGCCCTTATCATAGTCACACGGGGAGAAGGGACAAAGCAAAGATGGAACTGACTTAGTCGCTAGCTCTTCCAACACCTGCCCTTAAGGACTGTGTTCAGCACCCCTGTCTCGGAGCTGCTGGCACAGCAAGAAGAGGGGAAAGAAAACTGCTCCAAGCCCTGCCAGCCAGCTCTCAGCCCCTGGCTCCCCCTTCCCTCCAAGCTCCAGCCACACGGGCCCCCTTGTTATGCTGGGGCTTCTGCACGTGCTCTCCATAGTCTAGAACATTCCAGCGTTTGCTTTCTGCCCAGGTGGCGGGAACTGCAAGCAGCCCTCCAATATCCAATCTCCCTTATCCACCAGCAATGCTAGCGGAGCGCACCTCTCCAGAAAACTACATTCCCTGGGCAGAGGCTGTGGCTCAGAGGCAGAGCGCTCGCCTAGCATGCATGAGGCACTGGGTTCCATCCTCAGCATCGCATAAAAATAAAGAGTTTTTAAAAACTACATTTCCCAGCCTCCTTTGCAGCTAGATGTGACCATGTGACTAGTTACCAGCCAATGGGATGTGACTAGAGACTCCTCAGGGTGCAGCCTCTTCCCCTTTCCCACTGGCTGGCACGTGGGGGTGGGCGCAGATGGACCAGCACCCCAAGGCAGCAGGGCAGCGAGATGGGGAGCCCCACCTGCTGAGATCTTTACCTGGGAGAGCAATTCACTTGCATCTTAGGCCCCTGTGTCTAAGTCTCTGCCAGACAGACAAACCCAGCTTGCAATTCAGGCTCCCCACCCAATAGTCTCCCTCCTCTCTGGGACCAACCCTCCCTGCGCCCACCAGCACCAAGTGAATCCCCTCCACGGCACCGGTGGGTCCCACCTCCCACTCAGTGGTCCCTTTCTCCCATCAGCCAAGCTCAAGGAAGACGGGGACCCTGCTTCACACCCTGGGTTCCCAGCACAGAGCCCAGTTCAAGGACAGTCAGGACCCCCTCAGAGACTGTCAATGGGATGGGGCCACCACGGGACCAACTCAGCCTGAGATACAGAGCCTCCGAGGGTCTCCATCCCACCAGGAGCACTGAGGAGGCGGGGGGCCACCCACTCACCCAAGTCCCGGCCCACGTCTTGCCAGGACCGCTCCATACCCCAGAGGTTAAAAAACAAGACTCTGACCAACTGCCTCCAGGGGAAACGATTATTAACCAAATACTTAATTAGGTTCGGGTTTACACTTCACCTTCAACTACAGATCTGTTAAGAAAAATGGGTCATAGCCAAGACACACAAGTCAATGGGAAGAAGAATGAAGAACATGCCTTAATAGGGCTCTCCTCATCGGAGTCTGAGGCAGGAGGATCCCAAGTTCAAGGCCAGCCTCGTCAATTTAGCAAGACTGACTCAAGATAAAAAGGGTTGGGATGCAGCTCAGTGGTAGGGCATCCCTGGTCAATCCCCAGCACCTCAAATAAAATAAATTAAAATTACAAAGGGGCTGGAGGTGCTGCTCAGTGGCTGGGCGCTGGCCAAGCATGCCTGGGGCCTGGGTTCGAGCCTCAGCTCTGCCAAACGTCAATAAAAATACTGCACGTTCAGCTTTCGTGGGGGAGACTGGAGATTAAACAACCTGCGCAGAGAGTGACAATGGAGGACTTCCACCTGTCACCTTCCCCTCTCCTCTCTTCTTTTACAGCATGGCTCTTACAGTGTCACAGAGACGAGGAGGAGGCCCTGTGAGTAATCTAATTACCAGGGTGTACACAGTTATCAGAAAGCCCGGGGCTTCCAACGCCTGGGGACATCAGCAGCTCAGAGACATCACTGCGCGGCTTCAGGTGGTTTGGCAAGTTTCCTGAATCCTGAACGACAATAAAACCTGCAGGATGAACTTCCCCACGTTGTTTCAGAGCTGATACCCGAAGCCTGGGATGGCCGGAGACTCCTCAAGTGCATGACTGGGCCCTGGCAAGGACACCTTGGGGCACTGGCAGAACCAACCCGAGCCATCTGCAGCCCCTGGATGAGCCAGGAAAGGATCAGGATGTCCCCGGGCTGCACCCTGCCTGGGCCCAGAGGCTGCAGAAGAGACACCAGAAACCCTCACTCCCCGGCCAGCCGGCCCATCCAGCCACCTCCTTGTGACCCCAGCTGGCATCTGCGGGGCACCTCCCACGGGCCCTGCTCCACTGGGGGGGGGGGGGTGCCACCTCTTTTCCTCCTCAAGGTCCGTGAGACCCCCACACAATCACAGCGCACTTTACCGACAAGGAAACCGAGGCTTAACAGGCCCAGGGTGGCCTCGGGGGCCTTTGGGGAGTAACAAGGGGCTGACCCAGAGGGAAATCCTCTCTCTCAAGTCCCTCCTCCCACCAAGCACAAGGTGACGTGGAGGTGGGCCAGCTCTGTCCCAAGGGTGAAAGGGCCACCCACACCCCCAACCTCTGGTGGGACAAAAGTAAAGGGCGGAAGAGTCCCGAGCAAGTTCAAGTGCAGTCCTGGCCACCCCTGCTGCCAACGTGTCCCTGGGCAAGTGAATTGAGGAGGCCTTATCAATGTGCTCCCTGAGACACCGACCTAATAATAACCACCAGGTCACCTCTCCCAGTGCCAACTGGCCACTGTGTCCAGCCTGCCTGGAGGAACCAGAGAGCTGCCTGGCATCATCTACCCTGCGCCGCCCCCCCCCCCATTTATTTTGGGGTTTTCGGTTGCAAGGCTGAGGCTGGGGGTGAAGGCAGAGCCTGGTGCCGCCAGGCAAGCGCTCACCACTGAGCCACACCCCAGGCCACAGCTAGTCTCAAGAACAACAGTGTGCATCCCGAGAGCCGGCCACAACAGCGGGTTTTCTATTTTAGAAAACAAATAAGGCAAAGCTACAGGGTCACCTTTTCAAAGGTCCTGAGCTGTTCATTCCACTCCTGAGAAGGTATTCTATTGAAATAAGCCAAGGGCACCTCACCACAAGGTGCCATTACAAGTGTTTTCTTTAAAAGGAGAAGGTGGGGGAGGAGGAAAAACAAGAGAGCACCCTAAATGTCAAACCACAGGCCTCAGGGAGTGGATTACAGACCACAGATACAGGGACTGTCACCCGGACACCTAAGGGTAAAATTACAAGGGTTATGTAGAACGTGGGAAAATTATTACTGTTATTATTATTGTACCAGGGACTGAACCCAGGGGTGCTTAACCACGGAGCCACATCCCCAGCCCTTTTTTTTTTTTTTAATTTTTTTATTTTTGAAACAGGGTCTCACTAAGTTGCGTAGGGCCTCACTGAGTTGCTAAGGCTGGCCTTCAATAGGTGATCCTCCTGCCTCAGCCTCCCAGATCTCTGGGATTCCAGGTGTGCACCAACCCACCCAGGCTCATTGAAAAATCCTTACAACAGCGGGGGGAAAAAAACACACAAGATACCGAATGGTACCCAATCTATAAGTGAGACTCGAATGTTAACACGCTGATAGACACAGCCTTGGGAAAAACACTTACAATATCCATGACAGAGGGACAAGGCCCCCAGTGCACCCCGAGACCCTGCAAGTTAACCAGACACAACTAACCTGTCAAACACCCCAAAAGGACCCAAGAAGACGCCCACAGGAAAGAAGGTACAATCACGGGGGAGTGTGTTGAATGGCACACAGAGGGTCACTATGAGAGGGGCAGGCAGAGGAAAATAAAGCCTCTCTGCACTTGCCACAGCCACGAAACCGAGTCGTGTTCAGCCCTGGAAAAGATGCCGAGAAATGTGAATTTTCCACACCGGGCCATTGGGAATGGACTCCTTTTGGAAAATAACCAGGCCACACTATTAATGAGAAAAAAATGTATATAATTCTGACCCAGGTACAGGGAGATATATTGGGCCATTGTCCACTGGGGGAGAAAAAAAAATGGGAAGCCTATCCAAGCAATGATCCACCCACAGGCACAGAGCCCAACTATCCCAAATCTGTAGGTCTGAATACTATACAACCATGATAAAGGTCAGTGAAGGTTCTGTGTGCTCACGTGTGTGATGCTCAAACAGCCGAGAATGACAGGAATCCACACTGAGCTGAACCTATTAGCTGAGTATGTAAATGTCGCAACAGTTATAGAGAAAGGACTGACTCACACCTGGTCCTGGAGTCCAGGAGAGATACTTGATCAGGCTTCTCTTTTTTTAAAATATTTTTTTTTTTTAGTTGTAGATGGGCACAAAACCTTCATTTTATTTCTTTATTTTCATGTGGTGCTGGGGATCGAACCCAGCACCTCGCACGTGCCAGGTGAGCGCTCTCCCACTGAGCCCCAGCCCCAGGCCCTTCTCAAGCTCTCTTTAAATATCCCCATTCGGTTTGACACTTCTGAAATCAGAAAACCCTAGACTCTCCTAGAAAGTTTATGTGGAAAAACTCAACAGCCATGACACCCACAGAGCACCAGGAAAGCTTCACCCTGGTCTCTGGTTGACCTAACAGCACTTTTAAAATAATAGGACAGAGAGGTTCAAAATTTAAGGGCATCTTTGAAACAACTGAAACAAAAAACCAAAACACCCTCCTATTTGGGCTCCTGACCTAAGCCCTTTGGAATGTAAGGTTCCACTTGAGCCCCCACACACAGGAAGCAACCCTACCGGGCATTTGCCCGGCCTGCTCCATGATCTTGATATGCCAGGAACACAATAGGTATTTAATAATTGCTAGTGGGTCTGCCAGTGGGAGTATCACCTGCTGCAGCCACACAGCAATTAGCTCTGAAATTTCAAAACTCCAACATCCCACCACCTAGCAGCTTCCCCTGGGAGAACTTGGTCTGCCGAGTCATTTACATAGATTTGCATACATGCATACAGCTTGCCCAGGAAGGAGCATGTATTAATGCCACCAGAAAGCTGAACAGGACCCCAACAGTCACCCAGAGGGGACGGATGAGAACCCGGCTCAGCCACTTAACTGAGTGTGTGGCTGATACAGAAACGGTATTTCCTTTTCCTTTCGATTTGCGTGCACCTAACCGGGAGAGCCAATCCGCATTTAGAACAGGAACCCGCTGGGGGGAGGGGACACACATGGGTACACACACATCTGCATAGGTCTTTGCATAAGCTAGAGATTTTTCTAGAAGGTCGCTCCAAGAAATTACCATCATCACCAGGGGCACAGAGCAGGGAGGGGAAGTATGACCTTGACCTTCCCTTTATCAGGGGACCTTTTTTTAGATTGACAGCAACCTCAAAAAAAGTTACAGTGTGGGATCCTCCCCGGGCAGATGGGTGGGGGCCAATCGCATCCAGCTCAACAAGGAATTTTCTAGTCCTCTGCAGAAAAGTCACTGTGACCCCTGACAGAAAAGTACCTCCTCATCTTCGTGGGCCAGAAAAACTTTCTGTATGAGAATCAAAGGCCGCTGGGGAGGGGGGAGTCCCAACCCCAGCTCAGAGGTCCCCCGGGGGTTCTCAGAGATGAGCCACGTGGGAAAAAATACACACAGGAGCTCACTTGGCCTTTAAAAACCTGAAGTTCCCTCAAACGTGGATGAAGGATCAGAAGGCCGTGCCTCTGCTGGGGACCAGGCAGTGCTCCATCTCCTAGGGGGACGAGGGCCGAACCTCCCTGGAATTTCCAAGCCCTTCATTAGGCCCACCGCAGCCTGTGGGTGCTCCAGGCAAGACTGTGCTGGGCAGGCCCTGCAGATCCTTTGAAGTAAATTCCCCCCTGGGGCCTCGGTGCCTGTGATCCCTCTCTCCCATCCCCCACCCCCCTGACCTTGCCTAGCCGGCTTTGACACTGAGGTCTGGGGTCAGCCTAGCCCCCAGGGCCTTCGGTAGCTTGCACCCACCTCAGTTCTTCCCAGTGCGGTCTCTCTGCAGCCTCCACCATGATCTCAGATCCCCAGTGCAAGCCCCAGGGGAACGTGGGCCTGTCTGTCCAGCTCTCTGCTGTGTCCCCAGTGTCGGGAACAGGGCCGGCACACTGTAGATGCTCAATTAATAATAATGATAATCAATGTCAATCAAAGAATGCCAAGTGGTTGTAGGAGAGAGAGAGAATGAATCCCAGGCCTTCAAAGGCCACCCTGAAGTCCCCGCTCCTGGGGAACCCGGCCGAGGGACAAGTCTCTGCACGCGCACCAGCACCACCCGTGCATGAAGACTCTCCCGAGGCCCACGAGGGGGGGGTGTCGGGGTGCACAGAGGCCAGCTCCCAGCGAGAGGAGAGCGTCCCAACAAATCTCAACCACTAGCTGAGCCAGTCCAGGGCCACCGCCTGGTCCTCAGAGCCAGGAGATGAATCCCACAACTAAGCCTCGGGACACTGCTGGGGAGTGGAGTCTTGACTCTGTCACTGCTTGACCTGGGGCAGAGCCTCCCAGCTGGCCTCTACAGGAAGGCCCTCTTCAGGACAGCAACCTGTCCCCACACCCTCACCAGAAGACAGAGGCAGGTGGAAATCCAGGCCCCAGTGGGGACAGGGCAGCAGGCTGGGCTGCTCCAAGCCCCTTTTGTAGTGACCGGGGTGGAGCCTCCTTATGGGCGGGCGGCTCACTAAGCTCCCCCAGGACAGCTCCGTGAGCCAATGACACCGCGAGTCCCCAGCCTACCACCTGACTTCTCCAGGAAACACCAGGAAGGAGGCCCCAGATGGCCCTGAACTTCCCCATGTTCCCCCACACCGAGTGCCTGCAGTTCCACTCCAGAGCACAGCTGGCACTGCCTGGGCCATTCCTAGCTGTCCTGACAAGGGGCAATGTCCCCTTGTCCAGTGGGCAGAGGCGGGCGTGGCTGCCAACCAGCCCCCAGGGCACAGGACGACTCCCACACCAGGGAACAACTTCCCGGCTGCCAACAGGGCCAAGGTTGAGGAGCCGGCTCCTGCCTCCCTCGCCCCCACAGAGGACGGGCCAGCTCTGGCCCTGGGCTCAGCACAGCAGCCCTCCCGCCCTCGCCCTTGGGGGAGCCGGGCTGGGGAGGCTCTGCAGTCCTTACTGTCCCAACCCATTTCTTTAGTTTTTGCAAACAACGTTCAGGACAATGTTTTAGGAGCCAGAGTCTGACTGACCCTTAAGACCTGATGGTGAAAGCCAGGCCTGACCCCCACCACGAACACCCAAGCCAGGGCCCACAGGGACACCAGGGGGTCAGAGTGCAGGGCCATCAGGGCTGGGGTGTGGCCCAGGTAGAGCACCTGACTCACGGATAGGCGCTGGGTTCCATCCCCAGCACCACAAAAAAAAATAAATAAATAAAACAGTTTTTTCTTTTCTCTCTAGCTAGCCAGATGGGCCCCGACACCAAAAGGCTGGGCTACAGAACAGGAGATGCCAACTCAAATACTAACAGATGCCAGGGAGATGTCACCAGTGAGGGAAGCCGACCAGGTGTGAGAAAGTACGAAGAGAGAAGACGACAGACGCTCGGCCCCGCAGAGCAAGCCACCAGGGGCAGGAGGGGCAGCCCCAGCCAGGCCAGTGGCCCACGGGCCTCCTGACCCCGAGGAGAAGCCAGAGGTCCACACAGGCCTGTGAAATCTTCCAGAAAGGAAACACCAGAAATCACAATTCATACCATTAAAATAAACCAAGCCAGCGGGGGGCTAGGTCCACCCCCAGCCCGGAACAGAGCAGAGAGGCTTGCTCAAGTTCACAGGCTGCTTGGGCCTACTGTGTGCAAGACACCCGGAAAGAGTGGGACACAACCCTGTCTGGACCCCTGCAAGACAAAGTACAAGGAGCCTAATGTGGGAGCCCAGGGCTCAGTCTGAGCACCCACTCCAGACAGGAGAGACTGCTGCACCCCAACACCTGGGAGAGGCCCTCCGGGCTGCTCCAAAGCCATTCTAGAGCTCTGGGTCGTTTATTCAATTAACAAACATTTGCTGAGTACCTAGGAGCTGGGATCACAGCTGTGAACCCCGGGGGTGAGGGGGACCCTTTGGTGGACGTGTACAGAGTAAGCACCGCACCGTGAGTAAAGACTTCAGAGTATGAGAAGGCCACAGAGCCATGACGTGGGGGGCAGAGAAGTGAGCACGCAGGGAAGTGGGGGGGGGGGATGAGGAAAAAGGCTACCCAAGGCAGCCTCCAAACAAGACCGGGAAGGCAGGGAGCATTCCAAGCCATATGCAAAGGCCCTGAGGCAGAGCAGGCCTGGCTGCCACAGGAGTCCTCTCCCTCCACCCTGAGGGACTTGGGAAGCCACTGCAGGGTTCTCAACAGCAGATGGACAGCATCTCTCTGGCCGCCAGGCTGAGACTGGACTGCAGAGGTGGAGGGAGGGAGGGAGAAGAGCAGAGGTGAGTGTACAATCCAGCAAGTGGCCCACGGTGGCTCAGGACAGCGCGGTGGCCCAGGAGGCCTGAGAACAAGGCCGATTTGGATATATTTTGAACAACAGGCAGCGGGATCTGCTGGTGGGTCAGATATGGAAGGGAGGCCAGTCGGAGGAGTCAAGGACACTGCAGCTCCTGGCCAGTGTCTAGGCGGACTCGGCCCCTGTCGCTGACATGGGGAGGGCCGGGGAGCTGAGCTGCTCTGGGACCTGGAGGCAGAGAGGCCCTGAGTCACCCAGGTGGAGAGACCAGATCCCCAAAGTCCATGAGTGGGAAAGGGAGTGTCACCCACCAGCATGTCCCAAAGGTGAGGCGCCCCAAAGACTGCAGCCAAGGAGTGGCCCAGTTCAAGGTCTTCTGAGGGTCTCAGCCAAATGGGCTGCTGGGCCTTCCTTCTGGAGCCCCGCGTCAGCACGCGCCCTGCCCAGCTGGGAGCTCCCCAGGCCGGGCCTCAGATCCAGCATCCACACAGCGGGGTGAGCAGGGGCAGGACCACACCAGTCCTGAGGTCCCCTCCCGCTCTAGCAATCATAGGGAGGGAGGGGGAGGGTGGCGGAAGGAGGACCGCAGGGGAAGGAGAGGGACAAGGTGGGAAGACAGTGCGGAAGCCATCCTGCGGAGTTCCTGCAGGACGGGACCCGGCTCCTTCCAGACGGCTGGGAACACCCCCAAGGGGAGGTTTTCAGGCCGGAATGAGACCAACTCCAAGGCAACTCGTCACCCCAAGAGGAACTTCTAGCAGCTGCTGAGATGTCCCCACCCCGCTCAGAGGTTCCCAGAGCAGATTCCACCCCAGGACCAACTCACTCCGCGACCCCGCCCATGCTGTGGCCAAAGTCCACCAGAGTTCCACCGGGTGGCCACCACTGCCACACAGGGAGCGCCAACTACAGAGCAAGCAGCCGCAGTGGGACAGCTTGCCAAGGGCGCGCTGGCCACGTCCCGAATCACCACAGCTCCTTGGGGGCTACACGATTCCCCCACGGGGGGACCAACCAGGCACTGTCAGGGACACAACTGGCCTCAGCTACAGAACCAGGATTTGAGCACAAGGTACACGAGCGTCAGCTCCAGGCCACCATGCTACACAGGGGCTGGGCGTTCTCTCCGTTCCTCTGTATTTTTCTAATTTTTCTACCCTCAGCATGAAACACCCTAGTGCATGGATTTTATTTTTTTTTAATTTTAATATTTTTTAGTTCTCAGCGGACACAACATCTTTGTTTTGCATGTGGTACTGAGGATCGAACCCGGGCCGCACGCATGCCAGGCAATCGCACTACCGCTTGAGCCACATCCCCAGCCCATGCATGGATTTTAAAAACTGACTTAAGAATGGCCAGGCCTGGTGTCACACGCCGGTCATCCCAGGGGCTCTGTAGGCTGAGGCAGGGAGGTCGCAAGTTCAAAGCCAGCCTCAGCAACTGAGCGAGGCCCTAAGCAACTTAGCCAGACCCTGTCTCTAAATAAAATACAAAAAAGGGCTGGGGATGGGGCTGAGTGGTTAAGGACCCTGGGTTCAATCCCCAGTACCAAAAAAAGGCCTTGCCAAGGAGATACCCTAGGACATTAATCCAACCATCAAACACCAGCCACAAACCTCACCGCCACCCTCCAGGGGAAAAACAAGCCAAGTGCCAAAAACTCAGCCCTATTTGTTCCCGTAGATAACTCAAGTCCTCTCTTCCCATGGGGGTGAGCCAGCGCATCCTCCGGGGGCCTCGTCTGGACATTTCAGGGGCACAGAGACAGACACCGGCCCAGGCTCCGAGACAGTCCCACATGGGCCAGTTCCTTGATGAGTGGGCCCCCAGCACACCCCCAGGGAGTCCCCAGGAAGGACAGGAACAGGAATCAGCTCCTTCTTGGAGGCCAAGGGAACCGCCGTGATCTGCGCAGGCGCGGGCTCAGCCGCTCGCTCCTTTGCTGGGCACAGCAGCCTAGGAGGTTGGGGCGTCTGTGGGCCCCATTTTACAGATGAGGGAACAGAGGCAGGGAGTGACAAAGTGGCTTCTCAGGGTCACATGGGCATCTCCCAGCGTGGAGCACACCACCTTGGGAGACCCAAGCCAGCCACTCTGGATTGCACTCGACTCCTGCGACTGGCACTTCCTGAGGCCAGCCGCCCACTCGCCAACTCTGGTTCCAGGGCACCTCCAGAAACTGGGGCATCCAGCAGGTGGAGGATCCAGAGGGAGGAGGGGCAGAGGGAGTCAGCAAGACCAAGAGGCAGGAAGGAGCAAAGGCCTCTCAGAGGTGAGGGCCAACCACCACTGTCCCTAGGTACATTCGACCCTCTGACGATTTCTGTAGCAAAAAGTCCTCGGAAGAAAAAAAAAATAATAAAACAACTGGGTTTCTTGGATGGGTTCTTAGTTAAATAATCACAGGACACAGGATACTGCCAACATTAGCCATCCACTGCCGGGAACCTTCAGTAAGATAGAAACTGGTTGACAGGCACCTGTGTCCCCCACCTTAACGCAGGAGAAAATAAACAAGAAATACTCCAGGACTCACTCAGTGCTAAACCAGGTCCTCTGTGGAGACCTGCACAAATATCTTGCTGCCGTTACACCTGGGTCACAGGGACCCACAGGTGTTTCTCTCTGCTCAAGAGACTCCAATGCAAATTGGCCTCCAGCCTAGCCCTGGAGCAGATACATCTCCAACTCCTGTGGCTTAAAATGACATCTCAAAAGTGCACTTGGTTGTTCAACCAAAATGACACCCCCCCAAAGAACAAAGTCTTGCCCTGGGCCCTTGAGGGGAACTTTTCAACCCTCAGGAAAAGACTACAAAACAGGACAAGAGGGTATTTGTGGGTGCTAATCGCCAACTCCTGTGAGCCAAAGGTGTTTTTCCTGATTCCTAAACAAAACAAAAGATTGTGTCCAGATTTGCCCATTGTGTTTACCAATAAGGAGGTCACAAAAGAGCTCTCTTGGAACCAAGGGGCAAATCGCATTACAGTGACCCTAAAGCCCCAAGTGCTGGGGATTAAACCAAGAAAGTGGGCTCTGGGAAGCCAGCTAGCTAGGGCCAGCCCTTCACATTTCAGAACACTCCCCAAGTAGGGGTAGAGCCCGGGGCATCCCCAGAGAGGAGGCTCACCCCAGGGACCCGGGTCCTGGGCATCCTGGGCTGCACCCCAGCCCTGGCCCCAGGGTCAAGCAGCACATGCCAGGTCAGCCGCCTTCTCCCCTGGTCTTTCTCCTGTTCCCCTAAACTTGCCCTGAGCTTAGGCAGAAAGGAAGGAAACCAGGACAAACACAGTAACCAGAGAGAGTGACACGGAGTAAAGCAACGTGGGGGGGGGGGAGCCCCAGCGCCACCAGTGGGAAGTTCCTTTCTACAGCCTGTGCCCTTCCCCAGCTCCCCCTTAAGGAATGGGGGTTGGGGGCGAAAGGGGGGCCCCCAGACCACGAGGTAGGTGGGAGGGCAAGGTAAGCCGCCCCCCCCCCCCCGGCCTCCCTGCATCCATCCCCACGTCCCCTTTCCTGGAAGGTAACTGCACGGGGCGCCCCGCGCGGGGAGGCCCCCTGCTCGGCCGCCCAGCTCCCCGCGGAGCCCGTGCCTGGCGCCGGGCAGCCCGAGTTCACCCCGCGGGGGGCCCGGGGCGGCGGGCGCGGGGCTGGGGACTGGGGACCGCGGGCCGCGCGTCCGGGGCCCGGCCCCGCCCGCCGCGCCGGCCCCTCCTGGTCGTCCCTTCGTCCTCCTCCCGCGCGCGGCGGCCCAGCACGTACCCAGAGCGGGTCGGAGCCGTCGGCGCTGCAGAAGCCGCGGAGCGCCATGCGGGCGGCGGCGCGGGCACCGGGCGGGCGCGAAAGGGCCCGGCTGGCGGCGGCGGCGGAGGGCGGCGGCGCAGGAGAGAGCGGAGCCGCAACGCCGCCGGGTTGGCCCGCGTCACCGGGATGCGAGCGGCGCCCCGCCCCGTGCGCCTCGCCCGCGCGCCCCGCCCGCCCCGGCGCCCGCTCCCCCGGCGCGCGCGTGGGCAGCGCGGCCGGACCCCGGCGCCAGCCACGCCCGCCCCGCGCGCCGCGAGGACCGTCATGGAAACCGGGGGTCACGTGTGCGAGTCCGGGGCCAGGGAGCCGCCGGCTGCGTCCTGATTCGACCCTCGCCGTTACCACTTCCCCTCGGTGCAGGAAGAGAACCAGGTGCCCGGTGGCTTTGCCAGGGTCACCTGGTTCTCAGCCCGCAGGAGCCGAGCGGGCCAGCTGGCCGCAAGACGGGCAGCAGGAAGTGCAGACTCCCGTCCACCTACCCCTTCCTAGTGGGGAAACTGAGGCTGGGGGGGGGGGGGGGGCGGCGAAGTGACTTGCTCAAGGTCACCCAGTCAGCAAGCAGTGAAAGTTGGCCCCAGGACACTGGTCTCCATTGCAAACACCTGTGGCCCCCCACCTGTGGGTGAAGCACACCTGCCTTGCAACACTCTGAATTCCACCCAGGAAATAACAGGGTTGTTTATCTTCATCCCGGAGATAATAAAACTGAGGCCTAAGGATGTGATAATAACTAGCAGACATTCACAGGGAGCTGCCCAAGGCCTGTGCTCAGCAATTCACCTGAAGTCACTGTCACTCACACTACAGCCCATGGGGTGGGGCCTATGAAGTGTCCCCATTTTGCAGAGGAGCAGACTGAGGCCCAGGGAGGCGGAGTAGTTTGTTAGGGAAGTGACTAAAACGCACCTTGTAACTGAGGGGGTCCGGTTGGGGAGGGGGAAATGGATCATGGTCACATTCTGCCATGTCCCCTCCGAACTGCCCCAGTCCCCAGGCAGCCACAGTCAGAGGAGCTGAGGGTGGGGCCTGGGAGGTGGGCGTCCTGTGATTCCAGCAAAGCCCTTCCCCTCCCCTGCCCGCTGCACAGTTTCTAGGACACACACATAACAGCTGCAGCCAGTGAAACAGGAACCATGTTTGTACTTGGGACCCCCTAAAGGATCTGGGGAGGGGAGGGAGAAAGGAGATGGGGTTTCTGTGGAGTTTTGTATTGAACCAGGTCCCCCTCAGAGTGAGTTTCCTAAGAAATAATGACTTGCTGGTGACAATCCTCCCTACTTCAACCTGTATACAGTCAGCATCTATTTATTGACCATCTAGTAAATGCCTGGTGTCTTATTTTGGTTTGGGTGCTGGGGATGACACTCGGGGGCACCTTACCACTGAGTTTATTTATTTATTCTCATTTTTATTTATTTACTTTCATTTTGAGATGTGGTCTCACTAAAGTTGCTGAGGCTGGCCTCTAACCTATGATCCCTCTGTCTTAGCCTCTAGAGTCTCTGGAATTACAGGCATGTGCCATCCCGCCCCGGTATGCCTGGTGTTTGGTTAGGAACCTTTCAAACTCTTAAAGAACTTAAAGAGTTGTGTCTTGGTTATGTTTGGAGTATTACATAAAGCAACAGATATGTTAGTCAAATAATCGGGTAAAGAAATCGTATTTACAACTGTGGTTAAGAGCTAGGAAGAAGTGAACCTAACCGAGCCTGAAGGAGCCCTGGCGTGCTAGGGGTGGAAATCAGGAAGACTTCCCGGAGGAAAGGGTTTTGGAGCTAAGTACAAGAAATGAGTCTGGGATTGTGTTCCGTGATCAAGACCAAAGGAGTTCAAGCACCACTGGCGTGACAGGAGCCCCAGAGAGGGACAGGGAAGGGTTCAGCCTGGGACAGGTGGGAGGGGCCACAGCATGCAGGATCCTGTTGGCCACTAGCCTGGGGGGGCAATAGGGAGCTAGGAATGGGTTTTAGGCTGGACAAGCAGCGAAGCTGGATTTGTTTCCGTTCTCATCCTCTGTATTCATTCATTCTTTCAATACGTTTTTTTATTTTTTTTTCGATTGGGCAATATGGGAATCCCTTCCACTCCATTAGTCATCACAGACACGCAAAGTCAACTCCTTTGGAATAAAATCTGTGCAATTTCTACCGAAGCTAAATGTGCAACTACAGGGTGACACAGCAGTTTCCGTCCATCCGTCCTCTCCTGGAGAGTGCTTATGTCCACCCAAACACGTCCACAAAAAAAAATGTTCCAGCAGGAGTGTGTGTGAATCTCCAAAGCCTAATATGGAGCAAGAGCAGGCAGATGGGAGAAAGCACATATCTCACGATAACGTTCAGATGATGTTCCGAGAACAGGCAAAAGTAACATGTGGACCCGAGTCAGAGTGATGGTTGTCATTGGGGATGTGGACGGTGGGGGGGTGCGAGCGACCCTGCTAAGGAAATAGAGCTGGCCCATCACTTGATCTGGTAGTAATAACATAGTTCCTTTTTTTCTTTTTTTAATTTTAGATGGACACAATTCCTCTATTTTATTTACTTATGTTTATGTGGTGCTGAGGATCAAACTCAGAGCCTCAAGTTGCTAGGCGAGCCCTCTACCACTGAGTCACAACCCAGCCCACATGGTTTTTAATATATATCTCTATATACACACATATACATATTTTTTTTTTAATTTACTCCTAAGTATTTTTAAATGCATTGAGCTGGGGAAGGTGGCTGACATCTATAATCCCAGTGACTCAGGAGGCTGAGGCAGGAGGATCGCAAGTTCAAGGCCAGCCTCAGCAACTGAGCGAGGCCCTGTCTTTAAATGATAAAAAGAGCTGGGGAGGTGGCTATGTGGTAGAGTGACCCTGCATTCAATCCCCTGCATCACAAAAAAGAAAAAGAAAACATGACTACAGCCAGGCGCAGTGGCACACACCTGGAATCCCAGCTACTTGGGAGGCTGAGGCAGGAGATTCAAAAGTTTGAGGCCAGTTTAAGACCTTGTCTCAAAATTAAAAAAAAAAAATCTGGGGGTGTAGCTCAGCAGAAAAGCACTTGCCAGGCACACATAAGACTCTGGGTTCAATCACAGAAAATGTCATAAAAAAATGAATAGAATGCTTTGAGTCTGACCCTTAAGGTTGTACTTTGCTCTGTAAAAGTTATACCTTGATCAATTTTTGTGTGTGTGTTTATGCGGTGCTGGGGATGGAACCCGGGGCCTCGTGGGTTCTAGGCAAGCACTCCCCCACAGAGCTACATCCCAGTCCTTTGTTTGAATTTTATTTCGAGACAGAGTCTCACGAAATTGCCTTGCCGGCCTTAGATTTGCCATCCGGCTGCCTCAGCCCGTGTGCGCCACTACACCTGGCTTTGATTAACTTTTTTATTTAAAAAAATGAGTATGGTGAACGTATGTATCGCAGGCCTGCGAATGTTGGGTACTGGGTTCGTCGCCGTAGACGCAGTAGTAAACAAAACACAGGTCCCTGCCCTCCCCTGAAGGAAGAGGAGCTGGGGAGGTGGCTTGGGGACCGAGTGCTTGCCTGGCACACGTGAGGCTCTGGGTTCCATCCCCAGCACTGCCCGAACAAAGGAAGGAGGAGGAGGAGGAAGTGGATGATCGACCCAACTAATAATTACCATTTTCCAGGCACAGAAACCAGGGGATCAGGGGCCGGCCACTTGTCTCAAATCCCTCAACTGGGATTCGGCAGAGAAAAAGCTCTGCTGTCCTCAGCTCAGCCACCAACCCTCAGCGGCAGTGTCAGACCCCGACCCTCGAAGCCCCTTCCCCCGCTCTGGGGTGCCTGTGTCCTCATCAACACCTTCGCCCAAGAGGCTCAGGGGTGCCAAACCCAGCCACTGACCACAGAGTCACCTGGGATTACAATTCTGAGCACCCACAGCATGGTTGACTGAGAATCAGGTAAACAGCATCAAAATGATGCCGGAGAAATCCTTTTTCTTTGTCTTCCTCTTCCTGTAATCCTACCACCCCGTCTCCACTTACACCTCCTGCCCTTCTTTCTGTTCCTAAGACCATTTGTTTATCTGTCTGCTCCATGTGGCCTCCCCAGGCCAGACTGGAGGCTTCCAGCTAATGCCATCTCCCACCCTGACCCCTGCGCCGGGCTTCTGCAGGGTCTCCTCCTCTCCCTCCCCTCCCCACTGTAATCAGGGACCCTCAGGGCAGCCCGAGGGACCCTACTCTTGCAGCCAGGCCCTGGTGGCCTCCCGGGGCCCTGCGTGGACAATCCCACTGGAAGTGATTCAGCAGTTTCCTCTCCTGGGGATACTCCCCGAGCCAGTGAAAGGACTCAGATGGCTGCACCCCTGTGCTTATATCAGCATTAGTCACAACGGTCAAAAGGGGAAGCCACCCAAGTGTCCCCAGATGGGTGACTAGATAAACAAATCATGGACTCTGCTACAATGGGGATGAATCTTGGGGACCTAGCTCTGATCCAAATGAGCCCGGCACCAAAGGACAGACATTACCTGAGTCCCCTGATGTGAGGTTCCTCGGCTGGACCTACTGTTAGGAGCAAGGCTGGGGTCTCGGGGGGCTGGAGGAGGGGCGGTGTGGAGTGACGACCTAACGCTGGGATGGTGGGAAGGTCCTGGGGATGGGTGGTGGCAGGGGCCACCCAGCACCGTGAGTGTGCTCAGGACCACAGACCCACAGCTTAAAAGTGGTTAAAATGGAAAATTTGTGTTCTGCATATTTTACCACAATTAAAATGATTTTAAAAATAATAATAATAAAAGGGACCAAAATGGAATGGTTACCAAAATCATCCCCCCGGACTCTCTGTGACCTGGCCTCTGCTCCTCACGCAGGGTGTGTGTGTGTGGCGGCCGTGTGGGTGGCTTTCTGTTCCTGAACGTGCACCAAGCTTGTCCCCACTCCAAATCTTCTCCTCTGCTGTCCCTCTGCCTGGGACCCTGTGCTCCCAGTCTTCAGGGAGCCAGTCCTGCTTCAGCTCAATGCCACCTCCGGGGGAGGGGGGTCCCTTGTTAGCCCATGCACAGCAGCCACCATCCCCTGTCTTGACCCCTGCTTTATTTTCTTGTTTGTACCAAACACTGTCTGAAATTGCGTCATCAGCCTGTCTCTGCTTCTGTAGTGACCCTGTCTCCTGCTATAATATGGATCCTGAATATCCCCCCAAGGCCTGGGTTGAAGGCTTGGTCCCCAGTGATGACACTATTGGGAAGTGGTGGAGACTTTAGTGGATGGGGCCTAGTGGAAGGGATTGAGGTCTCTGGGGGTGTGCCTGCCCTGGAAAGTGATATTGGGACCTGTGCCCCTTCCTATCCCTCTCCCTCTCCCTCTCCCTCTCCCCCCCACCCCGCACCCCCCCCCCCCCGCAATCCTCTCTCTCTCCTTCCTGGACACTGTGGGGTTAACAGACCTCTCCCACCGTGATGTACTCCCTCACCAAAGACCCAAAGCAATAGGGCCTAGTGACTATGGACTGAAGCCTCTGAAACCATGAGCCAAAATAAACCTTTCTTTCTCTTCAGTTGATTCTCTCTGGTATTTTGTCACAGAGATGGAAAGCTGACTAACACATCTGCCTTCAAGAATTCAACCAACAAATATTAATTGGGGGGGGGGGGGTCAGGCAATGTTCCAGGCAGGAGTTAGGGAATCAATAAAGTTTTATTGGAACCCAGACACGCCCATCTTTTTAGGTATTTTTTTATGGCTGCTTTCACACTACAATGGCAGAGTTGAGTGGTTGCAACAGAGAGACTGTGTGGCATGCAAAAACCTAAAAGATTTACTCTCTGGCTCTTGGCAGGGAAAGTGTGCTGACCCTTGACCTAGGTGCTCCAGGCACCTCAATGAACAAAAATGCTAAAATCCCCACACCGTGGAGCTGAAATTCTAGTGAGAAAGAGAAACAGATTAACATAGTCACAAGATAAATACATACAAAACTGAATGTGGAATTAGAATAATCAAATGCAGGAAGGAAACGTTAAGGAGGAAAGGGGGTCTGGGGGCCGGGGTGGGGAGGAAGGTACTTGGCACTGGGTGACCAGGGAGGACCTGTCTGAGGAGGTGGCCTATAGGCAATGGGGTGAGGGTCACGTGGCTGTGCAGGAGGACAGCCTAAGCAGAGGCTGCAGCTAACGCCTCAGCCCTTGAGGAATCCCAGCAAGGATCCTAAGAGCGTGCATGGGGACCAGCCCGTAGCCATGGTGGCTGGAGGTGTCTGATTCTCAGTTGGCTTGGAGACCAGTAGGATTTGCAGACAGACCCCACGCAGGTGTGAGACACAGAGAGACTCCAAGGGGGTCTCGGAGACCTTGGCCCCCAAACTCTGCCGGGTCCCCGCGTGCCCAGGGCTAGGTCCTCACGAAGCTGAGTGAATGAATCCAGGAATGAACGCTCAAATGGGCATCGGGCCGTGACAAAGGAAGGCCAGGGCCAGGGATGCATGTCCGGATCTGGCTCTAAAAGCAGAGAGGAAGGCAAAGCGCAGGATTCCTGAACCCTCCATGAACAAGACAAAGAGGACCTGCGAGCCGGGCGTGGAGGCACACGCCTGTCATCCCAGCGGCTGGGGAGGCTGAGGCAGGAGGATCACGAGTTCAAAGCCAGCCTCAGAAACTTAGCAAGGCGCTAAGCAACACAGTGAGAACCCTGTCTCTACATAAAATACAAAACAGGGGTGCAGGATATGGTCCAATGGTTAAGGATCTTGGGTTCCATCCCCGAAACCAGAAGAAAACACAGCGTTGGGCTGGGAGTGTGGCCCCGTGGTAGAGATCTCACCTAGCGTTGGAGAGGCCCTGGGCTCCATCCCAACACTGAAATCAATCAATAAATAACTTATTGTTTCAGCCCAACCAGAAAAGAATGCCAGGGACAGACCTGGGGTCAGAGTGACCTGGGTTTATCACTCAATACGATTCACCCCAGAGCAACTGTGAATGCCTCACCATCACGGAGAAGAGTCTGGTCAGCGTGGGATTGGGAGGAGGGCCAGGGGCAGGGCAGACTCAGGTGAAGCAGGACCGTGGGTACAGGGGGTCAGAGGCCCAGAGCTCTCGGCCCCTGGAAACAAGAAGTTCGACAAATGGAAGTTCTGCACCAGGGCTGGAGTTCTAAGCAGCTTCTGGGTGTCCAAGTGACTTAGATCCTCCAAGAAAGAGGGAGAGATTTCATTTGTCCTGATAGGATTCTATTTGTTGGGGGAGAGGTGCGTTTGTTTTTTTATGTATTATGCATTTTGAAAATCACATTCCCTCTTCATTGACTTCTTTGCTCTCACTGTTTCCTCGCTTGGCCGCCGTTCTGTCAAATATCAGGTCCCAAGCTCTCTGCCCAGATGGAAAGCCCCTGTGACCACAGCCCTCCCCCTCCCCAGGAGGGCTCTCAGGTGGCAGAAACCACCTTTCCTTCCTCTCACTCCCAAAGGAGCTGGGAACGGAGCAATCCAAGAGCCCACCTTCGAATCACAGAAAACCTAGAGCACCATGCGACACGGAAACCAAGCTGTCTCCTGAGTGAAGACTTTCTCATACACCCAAGGATGAGATGGGTTTTTGAGAAATGCAGACCAGGCCGGGCGCAGTGGCACACACTTGTGATCCCGGCCGCTCTGGAGGCTGAGGCAAGAGGATTGCAAGTCCAAAGCCAGCCTCAGAAACTTAGTGAGGTCCTAAGCAACTCAGTGAGATTCTGTCTCTAAATAAAATATTTTTAAAAGGGCTCGGGATGTGGCTCAGTGGTTAAGCACCTCGAGGTTTAATCCCTGATACGGAAAAAAAAAAAAAAAAAAAGAAATCTGGGCAAGACCATCTAACTCTATTAGTATGACCCCACTGCAGCATTTTTAAAGGAAGATATTTTTGCTTTTTATTTCTCTTCCCAAAGAGGAATAGACTCTCCTAACGGGGATACAGTGAACCAGGATAAATCAGCTCACACACGCGAGACGTTCCTGGATCCTGATTTGGGGTTGCCGAGAATATTCAGCACGTGTGTCAGAGTGGCAAAGATTCCGGGGAATCGGAGAAAACAGAAGTCAAGGGCAGCGGCCACCTTCCAGATATATGTGGGACACACGTACCGACCACTTGCATTTTTGTTTTTCAGGGTGGATGTCAAGGCGTGGAGGCCCCTGGTGGCAACATGAGTTATCCTGTACATCATGGGGTTCGGAACAACACAGGGAAAGACACCTTTTCGGAAGAAGATACCAAAGAGACCTTTTGCTGAAGGTCGTCTCACTCTGAAGGGGAAGGACTGGAACCCAGAGCCTTGAGGCCTTCATTAGCTTGACCCCGCTCTTTGGTGGCAGTGGCCTCCGTGGGAGCTCGGCCACCACCGGCTGCGGGTTCCTCCCCCTCCTCTTGGGGATGGAGGGGCAGGATTTCCCCACACCTTCCTGCGTGGCCTAAACTGCTCCCCGTGGGGGTGGCTGGCCATCCGCCCAGGCAGGAGCAGTTCCAGTGGACGTCTCCCATGGGCAGTATCCATCCGTGGTCCCTGGGGTCAGCCCCCAGCCCCGCACTGCTGGGAGTGCGATGGGGCTTGGTTGGGAGCACAGGGCCACCCGGCCCTTCCCGCTGGTGGTTGGTAGCCTCCCTCCTTGTCTGTTGGCTTGGTTTTATTTGATATAATTTTATTTATTTTGATTGTGAGTGTGTGGAGCTGGGAATGGAACCCGGGTCCTCCCCATGCTGAGCAAGCCTCTCACCGCTGAGCTGTGTCCCCAGCTCTTCATTAGATATCACTCGATTCATCTTGTGGTACCAGGGAGTTAAACCAGGAGGGCTCTGCCGCTGAGCTACACCCCGTTTTCATTTTCATTTTGAGCCAGGGCCTCGCTGAGTTGCCCAGGCTGGCCTTGAACTTGCAATCTCCTGCCTCAGCCTGGGGGGGGGGGCTGGGACGTTTCCCGGTGCCGACCCCTGGGGCCTGATCTTATCTTCAACTGCCCATTTTCCGACCATCTACCATTTTAGGGAACATACTTTCTCAGTGAGTCAGAAAGCAGCAGCGGTTGGCCCAAGAAGGGGTCACCCTGGTACCTTGCCCTGGCAAGGATCCTTCTGACAAATATCGTTTCCGGTTCCCTCTGAGGCTGGCTTTATCTGGGCGTCACATCCCCTTCTGAAGAACTGCCTGGTGACTTTCACTCTGCTTGTCTGATCCTGCTTTCGCCTTCTCACAAGAAGGGGTCACATCCTGCAGCACCGGGTTGTCTCCTGTTAAGTGCATCTTTTAATCGAGATCAGCCCCCCCCCACTTGGCATTTTCTGTGACCTTTAGATCTTAAGGCTCACCGGATTCAGGTAGTAACCTGTGCTCCCAGAACAGGTGCCTCCGGCCAAGAGGTTTGGGTTAGTGTTTTGAGGTGATGGGGATGGAACCCAAGGCCTCACACATGCCAGGCAAACGCTCCACCACTGAACTATGTCCCCAGCCCCTTTTTATTTTATCTTGAGACAGGATCTCGCTTTTATTTTATTTTGGTCCAGGCTGGCCTCCAACTTGAGATCTTCCTGCCTCAGCCTCCCTGAGACAGGAATGTGGGGATGCAGAAAAGAAAGACATAACGAATCTCAAAAGAGAAGCCCCCCATGAACTTTTGGAAAGGCTGCCCTTGAAACTTTGTAATGCAAAACAAGCCACGAGGAGCAGCCCCGTCCTGGGTCCTCATTCTTGGCCACAGGAAGTACCAAGATACCAGGGCGCCGTGAAAGTTCAAGGAGAAGTTGTGCAACGGTGCTCTGATTCCACCTCTATTTCAGCCCCTGGCTACAGTCCCTCTATAAATATGATGAGCCCAAACCAAGGGGTGGATGCTTCTTGCCCTAAAGAGGGCCCCCCTTCTCCCTTGAATTTCTCCCAGAAAATGTGCAGTCGCCCCCAAAGGCAACTCTCCTCTCTCTCCCCACCCACACACACTTGCCCTTGAATGTGGATCTGCTTTCCTAAATAATCTTCCCCTCTGTCTCTGATTGGCACAGGCTCAAATTCTTTTCCATCACATGCACACAGGACCCCACTTGTCTTGAGTCAAAGCACACCCTGTCTCTGGGGACTCCTCTGATGACATTTCTTTCTCTCTCTCTCTCTCTCTCTCTCTCTCATTTAATTTATTTATTTATTTATTTACTTACTTACTTACTTATTTACTTTGGTCCTGGGAGATGAATATAGGGGTGCTGTACCACTGAGCTACGTCCCCCCCAGCCCTTTCTTTCTTTCTTTTTTTTAAAAAAATTTTGATCAGGTCTCCCTATGTTGCTGAGGCTGGCCTCAAATTTGCATTCCTGCTGATTTAGCCTCCTGAGTCACTGGGATTACCGGTGTGCACACCACACCCAGCTTGGTGACATCTTTTCTCAGCGTCCAACATGGGGCCCTCATGGAAGCACCCACTTCAGCAAGTTTGCCAGATGCTCGTCTTTCTGCCTTGCTATGCCTTACTCTATGGAAGCGCCCATATTCCCAATCTCCCTTCCTCTGCCTCCTTCACTTGAAGAGCATGAACTCCGTCCAACTGTTTGCCAAGGGTTCCTTTTGTGAGTGGCTGGGGAATCCCCGAGCCACGTAGATTCAGGTGGCAATAAAGTGATGGTCAATGCTGTCCTTGGGATCTAGTAAGAGTCTTAGATTCTAAAACCACCAAGGAGCTCAGTATTCTGCAAAATCCTTCTCTTTGCCTCTGACACTTCAATCCCAGGGTTACCTGTAGATTTCTCGGCCGTCTGCCTGATCTATGTCCTTGTAAAGACCTGCTATCTCAATCCAGCTAGAATGTAAACCACTTGTGAGTCACTTCCTGGACTTGTTTGAGACCAAAGAGGGGGAAAAAAAAATCTCTTAAATTCAAGCTGTTATAAGACTTAGACATGGGCTGGGGTTGTGGTAGAGCGCTCGCCTAGCACGTGCGAGGCCCTGGGTTCGATCCTCAGCACCACATAAAAATAAAGGGATTGTGTCCAATGACAACTAAAAAATAAATACTAAAAAAAAAAAGGCTTAGACAGTGACCTAAATCTGTAACTGAAAATAAGACACCACCTGTAGATAGATTGACTTTTATTAAAGGCTACATAACTTTATTCTATCGAGGATGCTTCCAAATCCTCTTAAAAACTCTCTACAAGGTCTTTGTGGCTTTTGCTATTTTAAAACTACAAGTTTCTCAGAGCACCAAAAATCATTTAAGAATCAGGGATATTCTTTTATAACGGATGAGTCTTCTCTTTTTTTCTGAAGACCCAAAACAGAGAGTTGTTTGTTGTTTTGTCACTGAGGATTGAACCCAAAGGTGCTTTACCACTGAGCTATGTCCACAGCCCTTTTAATTTTTTTTTTTTTTTATTTTGAGACAGGATCTCACTGCTTTGCTGAGGCTCACCTGGAACTTGCCTCCTGATTAACTGGAATTGTAGGTATGTGCCACTGAACCTGGCCTGAACAGGGGGTTCTGAGACTTACAGGAATGTCCGGAAGCAGGATCTGCTTATCTGGGATGAGGAATCTCCTTTGACCAATAATCTGCAGAAGGTCTGAGCCGGCACCAGTCATTTAGAATCGGCTGCATCCCGGGGCAGGGATGCCTGAGACAAGCAGATCGGCAGGACAGGGCGATCTAAACGTCTGACGTCAGTGGAGACTCGCTGCCTACTTCAAGAGACTTAGTATTCCGGCTTTCCTTTCCTTCCCACCCCCCACCCCCCAGAATAACACAAGAAAACCCTAGAAGCATGAAATGACCAGATCCTGGGTCACTCACTCTCTGTCCCTGAGACCTCACCCCACAGGTGCATAATAAACCATCGAACTTGTTTTAAGATAGAGATTGTGAAGAAAAAAAAAAATTGATTTCTTCTGTAACCCACAGCTTAGGCCAAACTAGAGAAGGTAGATTTGCTCTATAAATGGGAAGGAAAATGGACAGAGGGCTATCTATCTGGTCCCCACCCCCACTGTCCTTTAAAACCAGTGACTCAAGTGTGGTTCCCTCGACAGTTACTGAAAGGCTAACTCACAAATTCAACTGAGAATAAGGGAAATAAATGAGTCTTCCCCCTTCGAGGGTCCTAGGGAGGGAGATAAGCCATAGTGAAGGTGGACGCAGATCTGCCTTATGGAAGACAGGCGTCACCTGGACCCGTGATTCGGTGTGGGCCATGGTTGGTAGATTCCGCCCCAGCCTCAGCCAACTGTATGACCCTCCCCACGGCTCTACCTCTATTACCCACTGTGTCATGTGATAGATGTCTGTGACAGCTCTGTTTTGGTTTCTGAAACTCTAAATTGGGCATGTGCTCTATTTTGTGAGCATCTGTGACTCCCTTGTCCCCTCCCTGTGGGGATCCAATACCTGGTCTATCCAAGGTGTGAAATAAATGACTCTGTTGAACAGAGATGCGACATAGCCAAATCTCTGGGACAGTCAAAAGGCTGTTCTCAGGGGAAAGTTTATATCATGGAGTAGCTTACATGGTAAAAACAGAGAGATCCCAATAGATAATCTAATGTTGTACCTAAAGGCCCTAGAAAAGGGAGAACCAACTAATTTCAAAATTAGTAGAAGATGGGAAAGACTTTCAGAGCCCAAATTCATAAAATTGAGAATAAAAAAAAAAATGCAAAAGACCAATGAGACAAAGAGTTGATTCTTTGAAGAGATAAACGAAATTGATAAACCCTTAGCCAAACTCACCAAAAGAGAGAAGTCCCAAATTAGTAAAATTAGAGATGAAAAAGTCAGATGTCACCCCAGATACTTCTGAAACCCAGAGAATCATTAGAAACCGGTTTGAAAATGTATACACTAATAAAATGGAAATTATAGAAGATATTGACAAATTTCTAGACACATAGGACGGACCCAAACTGAATCAGGAGGATATAGAAAACCTGAAAAGACCAACATTTAGCAATGAGATTAAAGCAGCCATTAAAAGTCTTCCAGAAAGGGCTGGGATGGTAGCTCTATGGTAGGGCACTTGCCTAGTATCATGTGTGAGGCACTTTGTTCTATCCTCAGCACCGGATAAAAATAAACAAAATAAAGGTATTGTGTCCCTCTACAACAACAACAACAAGCCTTCCAGCAAAGGAAAGCCCAGGACCAGATGCGTTCTCAGCCAAGTTCCACCAGAACTTTAAAGAAGAATTAACCAGTCTTCCTCAAATTATTCCATGAAATAGAAAAAAAAGAGGGAAGACTCACACAAATTCAGGCTATAAAGTCAGTATAACCCTGATGCCAAAATCAGACAGGGACATACCCAGGAAAGAAAATGGCAGGCCAATATCCCTGATGCACATGGAAGCAAAAATTCTTAATAAAATATGAGCAAATAGGCATTAAATTTGCATGAAGAAGATAGTACACCAGGATCAAGTGGGTTTCATTCTGGAGATGCAACGTTGGTTCAACATGCGCACATCAAAAGACATAATTCACCACATAAATTGAATTAAGGGCAAGAAGCACATGATCATCTTCAAGGGTATGGAAAAGGCCTTTGACAAAACCCAACACCCATCATGTTAAAAATACTGGAGAAACTAGAGAAAGAAGGAACTTGCTTCAATATTATAAAAGCCAGATATGACAGTCCCAGAGTCGACATCCTACGGAATGAAGAACAACTGAAAGTATTTCCTCTAAAATCAAGAGCAGGATAAGGATGTCCACTTTCTCCACTCCTGTTAAACACAGTCCTTGAAACCCTACCCAGAGCAATCAGGCTAGAAAGAAATCAAAGGAATAGGAAGAGAAAAAAGAAGAAGTCAATTTATCTCTGTTTGCTGATAACTTTATCTTGTATCTAGAAGACTCAAAAAACTCCACCAGAAGACCCTTATCTAGAGCTGATAAACGGATTGAACAGAGATACATGATCAACATTTGCGAATACTTGGAACTAAATCTAACCAGGGAGGTGAAAGACCTCTACAATAAAAACTGTAGAACACAGAAGAAAGAAATTGAAGAAGACCTTAGAATTCGCAAAGCCCTCCCATGTTCTTGGATAGGCAGAATTAATATGGTCAGAATGGCTCTATTACCAAAATATAAAGTGTTACCCAGATTCAAAGCAGTCCCTATCAGAAGACATGTAGGATTTTTTCACATAAAAAAGGAAAAACTGTTAGAGTCTATAAACAAAAAAAAAAAAACAGTCCTAAAACTCATTTGGAAGAATAAAAGACCCAGAAGAGCCAAAGTAACCTGAGCAAGAACAGCAATGCTGGAGGAATCAAAATATCTGATCACAAATTGTACTATAGAGCCATAGCGACCAACACTGTCATAAAAATAGACATGAAGACCAGTGGGATAGAGAAGAAGACACAGAGACCAACCCACACGGTTACAGTCATCTCATTCTTGACAAAGACGCCCAAAATATATGTTGGAGAAAAGACAGACTTTTAACAAACGGTGCTGGGAAAACCGGATATCCACATGTAGAAGAATGAAGTTAGACCTCTCGCTCTCATCCTGCACAAAACTCAAAGTGGAACAAAGACTTGGCAATTAGAAACAGAAGCTTTTCAACTGCTAGAAGAAAACACAGGAGAAACACTCCAACGCCTTCCTTAACAAGACCCCTAAAGCTCAAGGATTAAAGCCAAGAATCAATCAGTGGGATGGCATCAGATTTAAAACAAACAAAAAAAAAGTCTTCTGCACAACAAAGGGAATAATTAAGAGAGCCCGAAAAGAAAGCCTAGAGGATGGGAGAAAATCTTCATCCAGTACTCCTCCAACAGGGGATTGATATCCAGACTACATAAAGAACCCAAAAAACTCGACACCAAAAACAATAAAACAAAACACCCAATCAATAAATGGCCCAAAGAACTAAACAGACATGTCTCAGAAGAAGAAATACAAATGGCCAATAAATCAATGCAAAAAAATATGCAATATCCTTGGCAATCAGAGTTGGTCTCGCCCTAGGTAGAATGGCTACGATCAAGAATCCTACTAGGGCTGGGGATGTGGCTCAAGCGGTAGCGCGCTCGCCTGGCATGCGTGCAACCCGGGTTCGATCCTCAGCACCACATACAAACAAAGATGTTGTGCCCGCCAAAAAACTAAAAAATAAATGCTAAAAAATTCTCTCTCGGGGCTGGGGATGTGGCTCAAGCGGTAGCATGCTCGCCTGGCATGCGTGCGGCCCGGGTTCTATCCTCAGCACCACATACAAACAACGATGTTGTGTCTGCCGAAAACTGAAAAAAATAAAATAAAATTAAAAAAAAAATTCTCTCTCTCTCTCTCTCTCTCTAAAAAAAAAGAATCCTACTAATGATAAATCCCAGTGGGCATGGTGATGGCGGGAAGGGTACTGATACATGGTTGAGGAGACTGCAGATCAGAACCACCACTCTGGAAAGCAACATGAAGAGTCCTCCAAAGACCAGGAAGAGGACCGCCATATGACCCAGCGATGCCACTCCTCCGCATTTATCCAAAAGAATTAAAATCAGTCTACTCCAGTGATACAGGCACATGCATGTTTATAGCAAGCACAACTCAAAATAGCCAGGTCCAGGGGGCCCATCCACAGAGGAATGGATGAATGTGGTGGTCTGCATCCACAATGGCGTCTCACTGAGCCATAAAGAAGGATGCAATTATGGCCTTTGTTGGTAAATGGATGGAACGTTGGTAAATGGATGGAACTGGAGACCATCATGCTCGGTGAAATTTCAAAAAGACTCAGAAAGTCAAGGGTTGATTTGTCTTCTCTCACATGCAGAAGCTAGAGCAAAATAAGGTGCCGGGGAAGGGTGGGGTATGAGCCCACAGAAATAGAAGGGGGGACCCATGGAGAGGAGATTGAGGGGAGGGAGGAGAGATGGGAAAGGGAGAGACTGTAGAGTGGAACTGACAAAAGAATCCTAGGTACCTATATGAATATACCTCAGTGGATTCCACGTTTAAGTACATCTATAAAGCACCAGATTAAAAAATAAATAAATCAATAGAAGGTATACCAGTAGTATAGAGGAAGAGGAACAAGGGTGGGGGGAGGGGAGGGAAAGAGGAAGTCCTGGGGACTGACCAGGAGCAAATCACATAGGGAGCATGTGTGATGATGTCGAAATGAGCCCCACTACTGTGCAGTAATACAAACATTTTCACCCAGCGCTGTCCCTCTCTCTCCCTTTGTCTGTCTAATGAGATACTTTCTTTTCTACTTTTTTGGTTAAAGGGGATATCTAGCCCATCGGTGACTCTCTGGGAAGAAATCCAACAGGCCCTAACATGGACTTGTGCTCCAGCCACCGGAGGAGCCTCTAAAAGAAATAGTTCTAAAAGCAGGTTCTGGGCCAAATTCTAATTGACAAAGCTTTGGAAAGTTGAAAGGAGGCGTTTTCAGGGTGGGTGGGCCTAGTCCTCAAAGGGCTACCTCTGATTTGTGAAAAACCAGGTAGGTCAAAGGGACTTATCTACTCGATAGTTCTCTAAAATATGATTTTCCTAACTTTTTACTTTCCCCTTGGTAGGGGTCTCTTGGTTACATGGAGGTTGATTAGTTCTGGAGTCAGGAAAAAAAATGCTACATCTATATCATAAAGCTCATCTTTCAACCTTTTGCTGGGCCTTTCTCTACAAGGTAGAAAATCTAGTTCCCAGTGACAGAGAATAGTCTAGATTTTCTACCTTGTTTCAACCAAGTCAAACCTTTGTGCAGATTTGAGAATAAGGCTGGCTTAGGGCTATGGTCAATATACCAACAGTCTAACCTTTTTGAAAACTGAAAATGCTAAATCTAAATGAGAGCTATAAGATCTTTGCTTTCTGACTATTTTATGTGTGTTTGTACACATGTGTATATTGTGTGTTGTGTCTTCCTGGTGCCAAATCGGCTTACACAGCTATGCGCTCTCGTCAACTTGAGAAACACATAAAAAAACCCAAATGCCTTTTCGTTCACATGACTTCAATAAATATTTGATAAATTAGTTAATACCAATCTGTTGCTTTGAAATTATTAACACACATATCAATTTGCCTAGGTTGCTAACCGGATGGGACTATGTTTTTCCTTTGTGAAAGATGCTTAAAGTTCAGTGTCCATCCCGTTTAGGAGTTTTCTATTGGAAACAATAACTTAAAATGTTAATTATGCTGGTGTGATCTTTTTTGGTTTCATGGGTAATTTAGAAATAGTTATTAAGTTGGGCAAACAAGGTTTGATATAAATTGGATAAACATTTATTTAAAATGTACTTGTTGAAGAGAACATGTGAGCCATTTGTACGTTGAGTACTAAAATACCAGTTGGTAAATATAATACCAGTTGGCTTCTTAAGGTTTATAAAAGGCAACATATTTTGGATTATTTGATGTATTTTCATAAGTTGTTGATATGTGGGGGAAACAACTTAAGATGGCCTTTTTCCTGTGTCTGCATTAAATTCAAATATAATGTTACCAGAGATAACAAAGAATACAGAGAATTTAAGCTGTGTTTTGATTTTAAAAATCCTGCAGAAAGCATAAAGTATTTTACGTTATTGAAGAAAAGGAAGTGATTTGTCTAAATTCAGACATTTTTTAAGGATTGTTTCGAATTGTAACATAAGGAAGGATAAAGGGCAGAAAAGAATTATCAAGCAGTTGGAAAGAAATGGCAGGAGGTTTTGAGTGTGGAGACATATTTTTTGGAGAATGTTTCTAGATGAAAAAAAAAAACAAACGATTTTATATGGTAAAGTGAGATTTATGCCCTAAAGTCCAAAAATGTAAAAAAGGAAGACAGGGCCAAAACAAGCTGTGAGCCAGATGTGGTGGCTCATCTTTAATCCCAGCAACTCGAGAGACTGAGGCAGGAGGCTCATGAGTTCAAGGCCAGCCTCAGCAACTTAGGGAGGCCCTGTCTCAATATGGCAGTGGATGGAGCTCAGTGGTTGAACGCACCTGGGTTCAATCAACAAAACAAAGCAAGAAAGAAGAAGAAGAAGAAAAGAAAAAGTAAAAAAGATAAGAAAACTTTTCATATATTTCTGTGTTTTGTTTTTGAGGTACTGGGCTTGAACCCAGGGGCCCTCTACCACTGAGCTATATCCCAGCCCCTGTTTTACAGAGAGTCTTGCTAAGTTGTGGAGGCTGTCCTTGAACTTGCAATCCTGCCTTGCCCTGCCAAGTTGCTGGGATTACAGACATGTGCCACCATGGATTTAAAAATAGCATTTAAATATTCAGCAAATAGGTAAAAATAGGCTGTAATTGGTAAGCCATCGATGGAGAGGTCTGTTATTTTTTACACTGGGGTGGGAATTTGAATATACTTTTTGAAAGTTAGTAAGAAGATGCTGATTGATTGATTTAAAGCCTGGCAATGTAAAATATGGAAATGTTTTGCCACTTTTTCCACAAACAAAAAAAAGGAAATCAAGAGCTCTCTTAGCCGTATCTGTTTGATTCATACTTAGATATGATGCTTTTATGCCTACTGTTCCTTAAGTAGACTCAGAAAACCTTATGTGGGAACTTTGTTTTCTTATTCTCCTAACAGGATGATATTTTAAAGGGGGCAAGGATTAACTGCAAATAAAACACTTTAAGGTTCGTCTGAAGGCCAGCCTCACCAACCTCTCCTCTTTCCTACTCCATGTTAGGATGGCCCCCTGTAGGCTGAAATTGAGCCCATTTCAAGTTCTGTTCAAAAGGATACATTTTTTGTCATAAAGATCACTGTGATTCCAAAATGGAGAGAGATACCATGAAAAACGAAGTAAGGATTTGGGTGATGAAAAGTATTTAAAGGTTGTAAAAAAAAAAAGTATTTAAAAGAAGTAGAACTTGTGGCGCTGGGGTTGTGGCTCAGCACTAGAGCGCTCACCAACCGTGTAGAGGCCCTGGGTTCCATCCTCAGCACTACATAAAAATAAATAAATAAAACAAAGGTATTGCGTCCAACTGCAGCTAAAAAATAAAATATCAAAAAAAATAGAACTTGTAAAATATTTTATGTATGATCAAGTTGACAAGTTACGACAAGTTACTTCTGGGATGTTTTTTGGACACTACACAGATATCAAAGGTATATGAGTGATGTTACAAAAAAAAAAAAAAAATCATGGGTTTTGGTTCAGAACTAGTAAACAAACCAAATATGTTTTTGCTCTTCTTCATTCT
The DNA here is from genome assembly GCF_047511675.1 of Marmota flaviventris. Taxonomy (NCBI): domain Eukaryota; kingdom Metazoa; phylum Chordata; class Mammalia; order Rodentia; family Sciuridae; genus Marmota; species Marmota flaviventris. The sequence continues at coordinate 11,529,088 of NC_092516.1, read as the reverse complement.
GTTTTGTATTTCCCTTGTAAATCTTTTTTTTTTAAATAAACTCCTAGCTCTCTTATTAAAAAAGAAAAAAAAACATTTTTGGTTGTAATGAACACAATGCCTTATTTTATTTATTTTTATACAGTGCTGAGGATCGAACCCAGTGCCTCACACGTGCTAGGTGAGTGCTCTACCACTGAGCCACGACCCCAGTTCCCCTTGTAAAGCTTTTTAACAGCTGCCTGTTAGAGTTTTGCAGAAATACACTTCTAATGGGATAAAGTAAGTTCATTCAAAATAAGAAGCCATTACCCACAGGGCAGATAGGATAGAGACCAACTGCCAATATAATGCTGCCTCCAAGTAAGTGGAAAGGGTGACTAGAATTACAAAAGCTGTGACTAAAACCCACTGTTCCCACTCAGGACAGGTGGGACTGGCCTTCTCTGTGCTCATCAACAGAAACCTGGAGACCAAGAACAAGGAAAATAAAAGAAACAAGAAAGAGCCAACTTACTATTTTGACCACTACCTTCCGATATATCAGCCAGGACCCAGGGAAGGACAGAATGCAATTCTGCTAAGTCACCTGACCTCCCCATAGGAGTTACGGTTTAGATGTGAGGTGTCCCCAAAGGAAATGATAGGAGAAAAACAAGAGGATCAAAGAATCATATGAGGAAAACTTTCAGAACTGACAGGCACGATTTTTTTTAAAGAGACACATACTGAAGTGTCTACATGACTATGTCATGGCTATTGTAACTTCCTCTAAAATATTTCAGCCAACTAGGACTGTGGTTGTAACCTAATGTAAAAGGTCCTAGGTTACAAAAAAAAGAAAAAAAGAGAGAGAGAGAGAGAGAAAATTTCTAGCAAACCACAATGAGCCATTATTCTAGACAGACCAGAACAACTGTAATTTTGAAAAGATAACATCAAAAACAGATGGGAGGGCTGGGGAGGTGGCTCAGCGGCACAGCACTTGCCTAGCATGTGCAAGACCTCGGGTTCCAACACACCGTAGGAAAAACAAGAAAATGAATCCAAACAAGCCCCAGATGTGGGTTCCAGGTTGTCTTCTCTCTAACCTGCCTAGTGTCTCCCTCCCTGAGCCCCAGCCGTGGCTGACCCACAACAGCTGTGAGCCCAATGTCACACGGAGATCGACCTGGTGTACAAATGGCCTAAATGTGTCTCCCAAAGAATCATGGGCCGGAAGCTTGGTCCTCACCGTGGTGCTGTTCGGGTAGTAGAACTTTCAGAGGTGAGGCCTTGCGACAGGTAATTAGGTCACGGAGGGGACTGACGCTCCCCTTGCAGACTGAGTGGGTTCTCATCACAGCAAGTTGTTTTCCAAGAGTAAACCTGGCCTCTGAACCCCTCTGGCTTCCTGTCCTGCCCATACAATCTCTTTGGCACCCAAGCCCACCCTTTTGATGTCATCCACCATGAGGCCTTCACCGGAGACCAAACAACGGGAGCCACCCAATCTTGAAGTGTCAGCCTCCAAAACGTTGATGAACTGAATAACTTTTTTTTTTTCTTTATACATGACCAAGCCTCAGGCATTTCGTTTAAGAAACAGAAAATGGTCTAACGCACAGAGGAAGCAGTCTTCCATAGACTTCTCCACATGTCCCCACAGTTGACTAAAACCTCAATAATACATTACTTTTTATTAAGTATCAAGGGCCCATAATTGTTCTGCTTCCCCAGTCAAACCATAACCCATGTAAGTAGGTCATTAACCCTCTGAAGAAAGGTGACTGTAGATGCTCTTGCAAACATGTATACTATCTCTAAAAGGACTCACCAGACACTGTGAATACGAGGCATTTGGAGGGAGAAATCCAAATAGAGACAGAGACTTTCTTTTCACTCAATTGTTTTGTTTGGAAAAAAATCATTAATTTATGTATAGTATAACTTTTTAAATGCATAATCATGTTAAAGCATAGCATGCACTTATAAAAAGAAGTGTATAATATATGCAAAATGTGCAGTAGTATCTCATTGTGGTGGTAATTTGCATTTCCTGACGACAAATGAAGTTGAGCACTTTTTCGTATGTTAACAGGCCAAATGAATTTTCTCCTTTTTGAAAAAGCATGTTAAGGTCTTTTGACATGTTTCTGTCAGCTGACCATTTTTTCTTAATGATTTCAAGGAGTTCTTTATTTGATCTAGGTACAAATGCTTTGTCACATATGCATTATAAATATCTTCCACTACTCTTTTTTTAAAATTTATTTACTTTAATTTCTTAATTATTTTTTTTAAAAATAAATGACAGTAGAATGCATTATAATTCTTATTACAAATATAGAGCACAATTTTTCATCTCTCTGGTTGTATATAAAGTATGTTCACACCAATTTGTGTCTTCATAGATGGACTTGGATAATGATGTCCATCACATTCCACCATCCTTACTAACCCTCTGCCCTCTCCCTTCCCCTCCCACCCCTCTGCCCTGTCTAGAGTTCATCTTCTCTCCCATGCTCCCCCTCCCTACCCCACTATGAATCAGCCTCCTTATATCAGAGAAAACATTCAGCATTTGTTTTTTGGGGATTGGCTAACTTCACTTAGCATTATCTTCTCCAACTCCATCCATTTACCTGCAAATGCCATGATTTTATTCTCTTTTATTGCTGAGTAATATTCCATTGTGTGTATATGCCGCATATTTTATCCATTCATCTACTGAAGGGCATCTAGGTTGGTTCCACAGTGTAGCTATTGTGAATTGTGCTGCTATAACATGGATGTGGCTGTGTCCCTATAGTGTGCTGATTTTAAGTCCTTTGAGTATAGACCAAGGAGAGGGATAGCTGGGTCAAATGGTGGAGATTCCTTGGAATCTTTTTTTATTTAAAACCGTATTTTGTTTAAGTTTCATTTGATGAAAACAGTTTCTAAATTTAGTTGAGTTGAACTTATCAATATACCTCCTTTTAATACTACTTGTGCACGATGTAAATCCTAATAACTATAGTCCCATCTTATGGTAAATTTTAATATTCAGTAAAGAAAATCTTCCTTCTTTTTTCCCCCTCTTTCTTTTCCAAATGTTTCTTGGCTACTTTTGCTGCTTGCATTCCCATGCCAGTTTTGGAATCAGATCCTCAAATTCTAAAAAAAGAAAAACTAAAGTTTTAATTGGAATTACATTTTATCTATAAATTGATGAAACGAGAATTAACACCTTAAAATCTTAAATCTGGGCTGGGGATGTGGCTCAAGCGGTAGTGCGCTCGCCTGGCATGCGTGCGGCCCGGGTTCGATCCTCAGCACCACATACAAACAAAGATGTTGTGTCTGCTGAAAACTAAAAATAAATATTAAAATTCTCTCTCTGTCTCTCTCTCTAAAAAAAAAAAAATCTTAAATCTTCCAATCAAGGAACATGGTATATCTTTCCATTTATTTATATCCTTATATCCTTTAAAATGTTTCTCAATAAAATTTTATAATATTTTCAAAGGAGTTTTTTTTTTTTTTTTTTAACAACCTTTGTGAGATGTCAGCTCTTTTTGGTAAAAACTCCTTGGTATAGCAAGGAGATAAGCTGTTCACTTTTTTTTTTTTTTTTGGTATTGGGGATTGAACCCAGGGTTGCTTAACTACTGAGCCACATCCTCAGCCCTTTTTTATATTTTGTTTACAGACAGGGTCTCACCGAGTTGCTAAGGCCCTCCCTAAGTTGCTGAGGCTGGCCTTGAACTTGCAATCCTCCTGCCTCAGCCTCCCAAATCGTTGGGATTACAGGCTTGTGCTACTGTGCCTGACTTCTAATGTTTTTAAACTGGATTTTAAAAAATTGTATGCATAATTTTCAAAATAAAAACTACTGAGGTTTTTTTTTTAATTATTCATTTATTTATATGTGATGCTGAGAATCAAACTCAATGCCCCTCACATGCCAGGTAAATGCTCTATCACTGAGCTACAACCTCAGTCCACTACCGAGGTTTTTGAATCAGCATTACATTATCATTGCTCACACACCAATGATATAAGAAGGCACATAGCAGAAAGTCTGTTTTTCACTCCTGTGCCTATTCATATATTCCCAAGCTTTCCCAGTGGGTAATTGCTATTATTAATGTCTTGTATATCTTTCTAGAATTCTTCATGCACGTATCCTTAAATGCATATTCCCTGTCTTCTCTGGATGAATGTCATAGACTACATGTCCATTTGGCAGAATCTCTTGCAAGACTGAGAAAAAAAAAAAAAATGGACCCAGTGATTACATCACCTCCATTCAGGTGAGTCCATTAGCCCCAATCATGCTGATAAAGCCATTTCTGCAGAGAACTTCTCCAGCGTGAACACTCTGCACTCTGCACGATCTTTTTAATCACTTATTAAGTTGCAGTCAAACCTGGCCAGGAGCAGGGGTGCATGCCTGGAATCCCGGTTACTCAGGAGGTTGAGGCAGGAGGATCACACGTTTGAGGTCAGCCTCAGCCATGTAGTAAGATCCTGTGTAAAAAAAAAAAAAGCAGAGCCAGAACTTGTGCAGTGCTGAGCACTTCATGTTTTCTTTTTTTTTCAATTTTATTTTAGTTATTGATGGACTTTTGTTTTATTTATTGAGATGCGGTGCTGAGAATCGAACCCAGTGCCTCACACATGCTAGGCAAGCGCTCTCCCACTGAGCCTCGACCCCAGCCCGCACTTCATGTTCTTAGCATGTATTCATTCTCCTTCTCGCTCCTGCTAGCTCCCAGGGACCGTGTATACAGTAATTACAGGAGCCCAGTTGCCTAAGGCCCACAATACTTGTAAATCTCATGGAAATACTTTAGTTCTTTTTAGATCAGAAGAATAGTCAACGTAACATCTTTCTACCAACACAGGCATACGCATAATAAGAAAATATTTATCATTATCACCTCATGGAGGGCCTATCCCAACCCATGGCCTCTTCAGCATTGCAGCAGCTGGGTGCTAAGGTGGCACAAGGGAAGAACTCAAGTCTGAGAAGTGACTTTGCCAGGTTCAAGGCCAACTAGCAAGGGTGGGAATGGGGACGAGACCCCAAGCCTGGGAGGCCCTCAGCACTTGTTCAGGGCATCTGAGCTCAGGGGCTCCAGCTGGGCCCATTCATAGCTCGGGACGTGCCTGTCTGACCAGACCTGGGAAGGTTGATCCCGGAAGTAGAAGGAAGTAGAAGTAGAAGGACATCTGATACCGTCTTCAGGATATCTGGAGCGCTGTCATGCAGAAGGAGGATTAGTAGCCCTTTTATATGGATCCTGAGAACAGGGCTTGGGTCGGGGAGAGGGGTAACAGGAAGGTGGCTTTGTCCTGGTGACGTCAGGAACTTACCGGCAGCAATAAGATCCCTCTTGGTGTTGCTTGATTATGACAACGGGAGGCAGGGGGCTTGACCCCAGTCTCTGAGAAGGGAAGAACTCCAAACAAGGCTGTGTGGTAGAGGATGGCTGCTTAGGAGGAGCGTGGGGTCAGAACTAGACCAACACAAGGGTCTATGGCTGCCAGTGTAAGTGGTTCTGTAGCCCCGAGGCGCTGGACCCTCCCTACACCTACCTCCAATTCATCCATCCTCAGGGAGACCTCTTGCCTACCCATGGTGGGAGGATAAAGAGGTATGGGGTTTTGGGAGGGTTGTTTTGCAGTATCTATTAAGATGGACGCTATTCCTTTCCTTTTGTTTTAGCGATTCTACACTAAGCACACAAAGGTGGTCCTCCAAGGGGGTTCATCACCAGATGTTTGAAGTGGCAACATGTTGCCAGCATGGCATGGGCTGGCGGGTGCCGCACACTTGCAGACCCAGCCACTTGAGAAACCAAGGTCACTTGAGCTCCATAGTTTGAGAAAAGCCTGGGCAACAGAGTGAGACCCCCTCTCAAAACAAAAACAAAAGCAAGAAAAGAAAAAGAAGAGGGTTGGGGCTGTAGCTCAGTGGCGGAGCGCTTGCCTGGCACGTATGAGGCCCTGGGTTCCATCCTCAGTACCACAAAAAAATAAATAAAATAAAGGCATGCGGTCCATCTACAACCACTAAACAAACAAACAAACAAATAAAAGAACAGAGGAAGTTGGGAACAACCCAGTGTCCACTGGAAGACAGGTTAGAGGAATGATGATAGGGTTGTCCCTCAGCATTCTTGGGCATTTTCAGGGTCCCCCATGGATGTCCCAATCTGCAGATGTTCAAGTCCTTTACGTGAACGATGCAGAATTGGCCCAGGATGCACCTGTGCACATCCTCAGACATACTTGAATCACCTTCAGATTTCTTATAATCCCAGTCTCACGTGAACCCTATGCAAATAGTTGTCCTGTGTTGCTGGGGGGGGGTACTCATGAGGGGATGTCTGCACGGGCTCAGTATTGACACAGTTTTCCATTCAGTGTTGGTTGAACATGCAGGTGCGGAATCCATGACCACCAGGGGCCAGGTGCACACAACTGGTACCTTTCACAGCATATGAATGAACCTGGCTCTGTCGCAGACTCCAGGGACCTACCAATGAGCATGTGACGAAGATCTCCCTAGTAGAGGTGGAAGAACATCTGGCAATAAATCAGCAGATTTAGTGAGTAAATCATCATGGTGGAAGGTGGTAAGGGTGTGAAGAAAGTTCGGGGTAGGGGTGAAGAAAGAAAATGTGGGGTAGAGGTGGAGGCATTGCAATTTTGGGAGAGGGGGTACTGGGGATGGATCTCAGGGGCACTGGACCACTGAGCCACATCCTCAGACCTATTTTTTGTATCTTATTTAATGAGACAGGGTCTCACTGAGTTGCATAGTACCTCACTTTTGCTGAGGTTGGCGTTGAACTCGCCATCCTCCTGCCTCACCCTCCTGAGCCACTGGAATTACAGGTGTGGGCCACCATGCCCCATGAGGCATTGCAATTTTAAGTGAGATAGTCCAGGTTAGCTTCACTGAGAAGGTGCCATTTGAGCAGACCTGAAGGTCACTGGTAGGACACTTAATGTTTCCTGTGGTTCTATGTTGGAAGTCTCTGGAAGGTCACTTGTAGAGAGGGCCTAGCATCCAGCAAGGACAGTAGCTATTGTTCATTTTAGTCCTGGACTGAATAAGGGCTCACAGTGCCTAAGGAAGATGCCCGCAAGCAGCACAGTTTGAAAATGAAGAGTGGGGAGGTTCAGAGCTGGTAACTGTTTCATCTGCCTCCCCAGAAAGGAATCGCAACGTCCCACCCTAGCGGAAGGCTCCTGCTGGTCCTGCAGCCGCCTCTGTTACAATTCTTCCATTGCTCCCACTGGTTGAACTGCAAGGGGAGGCTCCTTAGCACACTTGGTCCCTGATAACACCCACAGCGCCTGGCCGGGTGTTGGGCCATGACGAAGCCACAGGCGTGGTGAGATCCCTCCCTGGAGAGGAGGATGACAATCTGCAACTCCTTCTAGATGGAGCCCGGCCACATCAGGGCCTTTATTCTGCAAAGCGCCAGGGGGTTTCAGAGGGGTCAGCGCTCGCTCTCCCTGACTCCAGGCCTTAGCGAGTTCCTTCCAAACACGGTTCTGACCTCTTCTCTAGGATAACTGACCTGTACTGGGCTCTGCCCTGGCTTAGCTGTTCCCGACGTCAGAGAGGAAAGTGCTTCTCTAAGGGGAGAAGAAACAGATTTCAACACAAAGCCAGGAATCAGACAGGACCACAAGAGAAGACCCTGGAGTCTCCATCGGGAATAAGAAAGGGACCAATGACATCCATTTTCCTAGGAGAGTGGTGTCCTTAGACAGAGGACACAGCAGGCTGCCAAGGGCCTATTCATGCTGTTCTGAGAGTCCCTTTTGTCTGGGCTTTGTGATAAAGAAAAGAATTAATGGGGGGGGGGGATGGGAAGAATGGAGGAACTTTAATGGGGCAAAGGGGAGGGAGAGGAGAGGATGAGAGGGATCATGGGGGAAGGAAAGATGGCGGAGTGAGGTGGACATCATTACCCTAGATACATGCATGACTGCACATGTGTTGCGACTCTACGTCTTGTACAACCAGAGGAATGAGATTGTGCTCCATTTGTGTATAATGAATGGAAATGCATTCTGCTGTCATATATACCTAGTTAGAACAAATAAATTTAAAAAAAAAAGAATTGATGGTGATAGCTCATGGTTATCTATGCTTGCCCTGTGCCCAGCGGCTTATAAATACTTGGTACTCCAGGTAACCATGGTAGCAATCCTGTGAGGAAGTATATAATATTGCAACTCTATAGTTAAGCATACAAAGGCAACGGTGGGTTATCCGTTGCCTGCGTGTGGTTGAGGGGTTTTTGAACTGCAATAATTGTAACCACATGACCACGGCCACTCATGGACCACCAAGCTCTCTCCTGAGCATTGGACGTGCCTCTGCTGTGCAGGTGAGGAAACTGAGGCAGGAGCCGGGCGAGAGTCTGATTCCAAACCACGCAGCTGGTTATGGGTCCAGCAAGGTGGACACTGAGGCTGACCCCCGAGTGCTGGTTCTTAACCCCTCTGTTGGATCATGACTCCCTGATCCCACAAGCAACCTATGAAGATGTACTTGGTGCTTGTTCATCTGGGGACCAGAGTTTGGAGGGAAGGAGAAAAGCAGCCCTAAGCCACTGTCACTGGCCTGAGCGACAAGGGTAATCTAAAGAATTTTTAACTGATACATAAAAACATAAAAATTGTACACACTGTGGTGGCGCACACCTGTAATCCCAGCAGCTCGGGAGAGTGAGGCAGGAGGATTGCAAGTTCCAGGCCTGGCTGGGCAACAGAGTGAGACCCTGACCAAAAATAAAAAATAACAAGGGTTGGGGATGTAGTTCAGGGGTAGAGAATCCCTGGGTTCAATCCCCTGTAGCACACTCAAAAAAAAAATCTGCATACACACACACACACACACACTTTTGGGGGGGGTATACTGGGGATCGAACCCAGGGACACTCAACCACTGAGTCACATCCCCAGCCCTTTTTTCTATTTTATTTAGAGACAGGGTCTCACTGAGTTGCTTAGGGCCTTGCTAAGGGGCTGAGGCTGGCTTTGAATTTATGATCCTCCTGCCTCCGCCTCCCAAGCTGCTGGGATGACAGGCATGCACCACTGTGCCCAGCTATACACACATGCTTATGGAGCACTCCATGATATTTTAATTCATGTACACATTGTGTAATATTTAAATCACATTAGGTACCTCTATCTCCTGCCAGGTGCAGTGGTACAAACCTGGAATCCCAGCAACTCCAAAGGCTGAGGCAGGAGGATTGCAAGTTTGAGGGAATTTAGGGAGGTCCTAAGCAATGTTGAAAGACCCTGTATCAAAATTAAAATTTTTATAAAAGAGGGCTTGGGAATGTAGCTCAGTGGTAAAGTGGGCCTTGGGTTCGATCCCCAGTAGCCACCCACCCCCCACCAAAAAAAAATTTTTTTATGGTTGAACAGTATTGCTTGGTGTATATGTACCACATTTTCTTTATCCAAGAATATCCTTATCATATGGACTTATCAAGGGACTATTTATTAAATCATAGATTCATTATTCTTAGGAAATACAAAGTAAAGTATTTAGATGTGTGTGGGGCATCATGTGCACAACTAACTCTCAAGTGGCTCACCAGCAGTTCCATGGACTGTGTGTAAATAGGATGTGAGGACACAGGGACTGTTACAGATAGGAGGTGTCCCCCAAAAGCTCATGCGTGAGACATTGCAGGATTTAGAGGTGAAATGAGTGGGTTATGTGAATTTTAGCTGAATCAGGGCCTTAATCCCCTGATAGGGATGAACTGGGTGACAGTTGTAGGGATGTTGGGTGTGGCTAGAGGAAGTGGGTCATGGGGGTGTGTCTTTGGGGTTTATATCTTGACCTGGGTCTGCAGAGTTCAGTCTCTCAGCTTCCTGGTGACATCCTGAGCTGCTTTCCTCCACCTTGGGTCACCTCAGGCCCCGTGTAACGGAGTCCGCCAGCCATTTATGGACTGAGACCTATGAAACTGTGAGCCCCCAGATGAAATTCTCCTCCTTTTTTTTTTTTTTTTTTTTTTTTTGTGTGTGTGTGTGACACAGAGAAAGAGCCCACCCAGTGTGAGGAAATGTCTAGGTTGGGGAAGGGCATGGGAAAACCTATTTTACGGTTCTTCCATTCTTCTGTATATTTAGATTGTTTTGCAAAATAAAAATTTTCAAAAAGAAGAACATGTACTCTTAAAAAAAAAAAAACCATGTTGGCTTGTTTAAGGCTGTGAGAAATTCTGCAGTCAAAATTCTTGTTTCTCTCAACAACCAAGATTTGTTTGACCACATTTGTTTGGCCTGAAAATCTGTTCCTTTCTTATTTGTAACTCCAGACGACACTTTGGGCATAGACTAGGATGGCGTGTGTGGGAATAAAGTAAGAATGGATACAAAATATCCAACAGAGATAAAAATCCACAAGATTAGGTGCAGTGGCTCAAGAATTTAGGTTTTGGTCATCGGGAGGATGATGAAGCTGTAGAATAAATTCAGTTCCTCTGCAAGGTGGGAGAAGTGGCCAGTGGGGGCGGCATTGAATTTTGCTTTAGATGACTTTAGACTCTCCAGTACAGGCTCTAAGCAGGAGGCAGCTGTCAGAGTGATCTGGACATGGAGAAATAAGTCCATTTTCATTGTAGGAGTCAAATACTGTACATAATAGAAGTCAAGGGAATGGCCAATGTCCTTGGGAGACAGAAAAAAAAAAAGTGGTATTTGTTAGTTTTTGCTACTCATCACCCATTTTTTCTGCTTCTGAAAAATGTCATCTGCTTTATTTTGGAGGGCTACCCACTCCCTTGCTGGAAAATTCTTAATGAGGCTGTCCATCAAAATACTCTCACTCTGCTGATCAACAGGTGGGTGTGTGAACCAACCTGGCCAATTAGATTCTCTTCCCTGAAAATGTGAATATTGATCAAAAGGGCTGAAAATATTTGGATCCAATTCATTCCACCATTAATGCCCTGAAAAGACTATACCTGCACATTACCTGTGTATCATCTTGCTAAAAATGTTTAGCCTGATTCTAATCCCGAGGAAACAATGAGACAAACCCAGGTCGAATATTCTTTTAGGCATCTGAGAAAAGCTCTTCACAAAAGCCAGTTTCATAAAAATAAAAAGAGGTGGAGAACAATTCCAATTTGAGAGAGAGGAAAGATACGTTACAACCAAATCAATACATCGCCTCTACTGGATCCTGGACTGAGTAATAAAACAAAAGTTGGTTGTAAAAACAGACACAATAATTACTAGACAAAAAACTTTGAATCAACTATTTTGAATATTCTGCATCCTACAAAGAAAAAAAAATCATGATTTTGAAGAAATAATAGGCCAAATTTCCAAAACTTGATGGAAGACACGAATCTACACATCCAAGAAAAATTAAAGAAACTGAAGTAGGACAAACTCAAAGAGATGCACACTGAGACACACTGGAATCCATCTGTAGAGCTGAGATTGTGGCTCAGCGGTAGAGCACTTGCCCAGCACATGGGAGGCACTGGGTTCAATCCTCAACACCACATAAAAATAAATAAATAAAGGTATTGTGCCTGACTGCAACTAAAAATTAAAAAAAAAAATCAATTTGTAGAAAGGGAAACGCAAAGAGAGAATCCTGAACATAATAAGAGAGAAGTTACCTGTCACATATAAAAGATCCTCAATAAGAGTAAAAGCTGATATTTTAATCAGAAATCATAAAGGTCAGAAGGTAGTAGGATGCTATATTTGAAGATCTGTGAGAAAAAAAAATCAAATGAGGATCCCATAACTATAAAACTATCTTTACAAAAATAAAGTCAAAATTTAGACATTCCCAGAGAAAGAAAAACGGAGAGAGATCATTGCTGGTACGGCTGACCTTCAAGAAGGGCTAAAAAGAGTCTTTCAGGCTGAAATGAAAGGACATTTGGAAATAACTCATATCCATATGAAGAAACAACACTGATAAAAAGAACTACAAAGGTAAATGTATTTGGTAACTACCTCAGTATTAGTGTATTTTTCCTTTATGATTTAAAAAACTCCATAAGACAGTAATTACAAACTTATGTTCATGGGCACACAGTATATAATGCAAGATGCAAACTTTTTTTTTCTTTCTTTCCTTCCCCCCAACCAGCACAAGAGATTGAACCCAGGAGCACTTTACCAGTGAGTCACATCCCTAGACCTTTTTATTCTTTATGTCAAGACAGGGTTTCTCTAAGTTGCTTAGGGCCTTGCTAAGTTGCTGAGGCTGGTCTTGAACTTGTGATCCTCCTGCCTCAGCCTCCAGAGTCACTGGGATTAGCAATTTTCAATAATAAAAACATAATGGCAATAATGGAGCTAAATTGGAATAAAACATTTGCATGCTATTTAAGTTAAGCTCATATTAATTTGAATGAGATTGTATAAATTAAGATATTAAAATACTGGAGAAAACTCAACCTTTTTACCAAATGGCTCTGGGAAAACTAGATATTCATATGTAGAAGATGGTTATTAAATCCCTGTCACTCACCTTGTATAGAAATCAATTAAAATGGATCAGAGACCTCAGTATAAGACCTGAAACATTAAAATTGCTAGAAGAAAGCATACAGGAAAAACCTTGAGATATGGGTACAAGGAATAACAAATACCTTGAGGGCTCAGTGGTAGAGTGCTTGCTTAGCATGCGTAAGGCACTGGATTGGATCCCTGGCACCAGATAAAAATAAACAAAGAGTGGCTGAGGCTGTATGTAGCTCAGTGGTAAAGTGCTTGCCTCACATGTGTGAGGCACTGGGTTCAATCCTCAGCACCGTATAAAAATATAAGTAAAGATACTGTGTGTTTATCTACAACTAAATAAATATTTTTAAAAAATAAAATAAAGGTATTGTGTCCATCTGCAACTAACATAAAAAATTAAAAAAACTTGAGATTCCATCTCACCCCAGTCAAAGAGCAATTATCAAAAATATGAATAACAATAAATGCTGGTGAGAAGAGGAGGAAGGAGTCCTAAATTCTGTTGGTGGGAATGTAAATTAGTACAGCCACTGTAGAAATCACTATGGAGGTGCCTTAAAAATCGAAAACTAGAACTACCATATGACCCAGCTGTACTACTCCAAGTCGACATACTATAGAGATACCGTATTCATCACAGCACAATCCTCAGCAGCCAAGTTATAAAATCAGCCTTGGTATCTATCACATAAACAAAATGCTACATATATACACAATGGAGCATTACTCAGCTAAAAAGAAGAACAAAATCATGTTATTTGCAGAAAAATAGATGGAACTAGAGATCATCGTGAAAGAAGCCATACTCAGGAAAAGAGTATCCCAAGTCTTCTTTCATATGTGGAATCTGGAAGATACAAACAAAAACCACATTAATGTAGTAGGGAGGCCATTCATGAAGAGGAAGAGGATTATGGGGGAGGAAAATAGTAGATAATGGGGGTGGAAATGGTCAAAATATGTGATACAAATGTATGAATATGCCATAACAAAAACTTCTATTCTGTATAGATAACATGCACTAATAAAAGTAGATAAATAAATGTGTATTTGATGAATAAAACATGTTAACTGTAATCCCCAGGGCAACTACTAAGAAAACTGAAAAATATATAGTAAAATACATGTCGAGGGAATCAAAATGGTACCCTAGAAGATATCTAACTCAAAATAAAGCAGTAATAAGGAAATTGAAGAACAAAAAGAATTACACATAGAAAACAAATTGGAAACTAGCAGAAGTAAATTTTTATTCATCAGCAATCACATTAAATGTAAATGAATTAAACTTTCCAAGTAAGGGGCAGAGACTGAAAAAATAATAATAACATAAGCTAACTACAGTTATCTCTGAATATCTTTGAGTGATTGGTTCCAGGACCCTGCAGATACCAAAATCTGAGAATATGCATATATAATTTAAATCATCTCTAGATTGCTTACAATACCTAATATAATGTAAATGCTATGTAAGTAGTAGTTATACAGTATTGTTTAGGGAATAGTGACCAAAAAATGTCTGTGTGTGTGTTCAGTACAGATACAACTATCATAATCCTAACTACACAGTACATGAATGAAATGCAAGGTGAGAAATGCTCAGAGAGTGCATGCTAGAGAGGAACTGAGGCCCCGCGAGATGTGGAGGCTGCAGCATAGCGTGCCTACACGTTGCTTCATTTGCATGGACATGGTGTAGTGTTTGACATGCAGCCAGTTCAAGTTTTGCATTTTGGAATTTCCTGGTGTATTTTTCTCAGATATGTTCTTATTGACATATTTGATTATATATCTACCCTATTGGCAGCTGATTGTATCTGCTAATGCAGGACCCGCATTAAAGGTTTATCAACAGGATTAACAAAATTGATACACTTTAACTAGATTTTTGGCCAAGGAAAAAATGGAGAAGACCCAAATTACTATGATAAAATATTAAAGAGGACCACCACCCATACATAAATAAAAGAGATGATTAAAAAATGCTGTAAAACAATTGTATGTCAAAAATCAGATAACCTGGAAGAAATGGACAAATTCCTAAAAGCACATAAACCTACCAAGAGTAACTTGAGAAAAAAAAATAGAAAATCTGAATAGATCTATAAGTAAAGAGATTGAATTAGTAACAATAAGGAAATTCCAATAGGGGCTGGAGTTGGGGGCTCAGTAGTAGAGCACTTGCCTTGCAGGTGTGAGGCACTGGGTTGGATCCTCAGCACCACATACGAATAAATAAATAAAGGTATTGTGTCCATCTACAACTAAAAAAAAAAAATTTAATTTCAATAAAAAAACAAGTTCAGGACCTGGTGCTTCATTGGCAAATTCAACTGGGCATTTTAATAATAGCATTATGGTTTGGACCTAAAGTTTTCCCCAAAGCCATGTGCTGAAGGGTTGATTGACCATCTATGGTGCTATTGGGAGGCGGGGCCTGTTGGAAGAGGTGGGTCACTGGGGGCATATCCTTGGGGGCTATATCTTGTCCCTTGCCCTACCTCTCTCTCCTTCCTGGCCACCATGAGGTAGGCAGATTTACTCCACCTCGTGTTCCCCTGCCATAAAGTTCCGCAGTGCCAAAGGCCCAAAGTCAGGCAAGTGACTGTGAACTGAAATCTCTGAAACTGCAAGCCAAAGTAAATCTTCATCCCCTAAACTTGACATTCTCCATATTTTGTCACAGAGATGGAAAGCGGAACTAACACAATGAGCACCAATTCTTATTAAATTCTCCTCCAAAGCAGAAGAGGAGGCAATCCTTCCTAACCCATCCTACGAGGGCAGCGTTACCCAGATACCAAATCCAGACAGACACAACAATAAAACTATAGACAATGTCCTTTATGAATATAGAGACACAAAAAAATACTAGCAAATTGAATCCAGCAGCATATAAACAGATTGTGCATCATGATTAGATTAGATTTATCCAGGGAATGCAAAGGTGCTTTGATATAAGAAATTCAGTAAATCTATTTCCAGAGAGAGAGAGAGCCGATGGGATATAGGAGGGGATTTATTAGGGGAATTGGCTCATATCACCACAGAGGCTGAGAAGACTCACAATCCGCTGTCTGCAAGCTGAAGATGCAGAGACCGTAGCTGGGTGGCTCAGCCCCAGACTGGAAGGCTCAGATCAGGAAGCCCCCAGGTGCCAACCCCCATCTGAGACTGAAGAGCCACAGGTCCCCAGAGGTGGGTATGGTGGTGCAAGTCCCCAAACCCAAAGAACCTAAAGTTCTGATGTCCAAGGGCAAGAGAGGGGAGTCCTGCTCTGGAAGCACAAGACAGAGAGAGGGAGCCACAGAGAGAGCACCTTACGTCTGCCTCTTCATTTTCCATGGGTGTGGGCAGTGATTGGATGGGCCCACCCACATTGAGGGTAGAGTAAATAGTTACCCAAAGGAAATTTAGTGTGCTATATACAGAAGAATGGATTTTGAAAGCTGTTGTGGCTTGGATACAGCTTGAAGGTCCTCATTATGGTTATCCTGCCACATCCCAGATGGGGCTTAGGGTGTGGTTAGAGCTCACTAGGGCACTGCCCTTGGAAGGGATTAATGGAGTCTTGTAGGACCTCTGTTAGTTCCTGTGAGAGTGAGTTGTTAGAAAAGAGCAAGACCAGCCTCTCTCTGGCTTCCTGTCTCACTATGTGATCTCTCCCTCCCACAGGTGCTCCTGTCATTTTGTTGCTACCACCATGGGCGTGAACATCTTGGACTTTCAGCCTCCAAAACTGTGAGCTAAAAAAAAAAATCTCTTTTCTTTATACATTATCATCTTCAGGTATCTTGTCATAGCAATGGAAAACAGGCTGACAAAAGCTGAGTGGAAATTACAGACAGGTCCTGCATAAACACCTTCATCATGTTGTGCCTGTCCCTGGAGTCTGACCTCCCTTCCCTAAATGTCCTTACTGTCCCTCCTGTGACTATGCTAGTCCATGTTCCTGGAATGTTCTTTTTTCACTGTGCCTAGTGACTGTACCTTCTTATCCCTCAGCTGCCTGCTCCACATTCACTTCCTCAGGGCAACTGTAGCAGCTGTCCTTTCAAAATATGGCCACAGTTGTTCCTCTTCCAGGGAGATCTGGTTACTCCTTCCCTTAAGAAGTGTGGTCTGTGTTCCCTTCCCTTGAAACCAGGTGAGCTTGAGGGTGTTACTGTGGAAGTGACACTGTGTGACCTTTGGAGGTAGGTCATGAACGGTGAAAAGCTTCTGCCTGGTTGTCTTGGGACACTCCCTCTTGGAACCCAGCCACCATGCTGTAAGGAAGCTCAAGCAGCCCAGGGAGTGCCCCCAGAGAGCAAATGGGATTTCTGTCCTAGGCCTGGCTAAGTTCCCAGATGACAGCTGGTATCCCCTTGTCAGCTGTGAGATCAAGCCATCCACAAAGTGGGTTCTGCAGAACCTCAGCAACATTGTGCTCAGTGACATGAGCCAGACACCCAAGGCCATGACCATATGCCTCCTTTTATAAGAAATATCCAGGGTAGGCAAACCCATAGAGACTAATAAACTATAGATTGGTGGTTGCCAGAGGCTGGAGGGAGGAAAAGCAACAGCTAATGGTCCAGAGTTTCTTTTTAGGGAAATGAAAAAGTTCTGGAATCCAGTAATTATGGTTACACCACCTTGTGAATATACTAAAAACCACTGAATTGCACAGTTTCAATTTTATGATATGTGAATTTTTATTATCTCTGTTTTTTTTTTTTTTTTTTTAATAAAAGTGGGTCCTCCAATCCCTGTCAACTGTCATAGCTGATGCCCATCTTGTGTGGCACACAGACTTGCTGTCCAGGTTGCATTCTACCCAAATGGCAGATTTTTGGGGAAACAAACAATGGTGTTGTTTGAAGCCTCAAAAAGTTTTGGGGGATGGTTGGTTACAAAGACTTGGGTAAGGTTGCAGAAGCCTTTCCTAACCATTAACTGGTCTGGATCAGGGCCCCTGTCTTCCCCTGTCTCTGTATTTTTTATTATAACATCTATCTTATTTGCAATTTTGATCTATATTTGATCAGTTGCTGTCTTTCCCATTGGCGAGTGAGCTCTGGGTGGGTAGGGACCTGACTATGCATTGCAATGCTCTTAGTGACGACCGTTATACTCAGTACCTAATAGATGCTCAACAAATATCTACAATGAGTGAATGGAGGATTAACATGAGGAGAGATGCCGGGCTTAAGTCGAGGGGTCGTGGGGTCTTCCTGGTTGAGTAGGTTCCGATGGGTGAGCAGGAGGAGGGAGACGAGGTTGGGGATTCACAGAGAATGGAAGCTTCAGGAAAGACTAGAGAGGAAGGATAAGGAAATTAACAAGAGAAAACTGGAGCATAAATGAATTCTTCCATACCGAATCCAGCTTGGCCTCCCAGAAACAGCGGTAGAGATGGAGGAGCTGTGCGTTGGGCTGGACTGGGGCCTGCCTAGGGGAGACTGGGGGAGGAGGAAGCCATTTATTTGTGTTTGCTATGTCCTGCGCCTGGTACTGAGTTGCTTTTCCTGCATTAGCTAATCTGAAATTGCATCAACATCCCAGGAAGTGGATGCAGAAATCAAGACTCTGTGGTAGAGCAATTTAGCCAAAGGACACCACTAGCCAGGATTGCCACCCAGTTCCACGTGACTACAGAACTTGTACCGATAACCAGGATCCTGCAGTGGGGTTCTAGGTCCTTGGGTTCAGACTGTGTTTCTAAGAGTGCTGTCAAAAGCCAGTGATGCAGGGAGGTTCCAGGAGGGGACTCAGACGTCACCTTATCTGTCTGGGCTCTAGGTTGGCTGTGCCACAAATCACTTGTATGGCCTTAAGCAAAGTCTTTAACTCTTTTCCAATTCAGTTTTATGCTTTTATTTTTCCCAAAGTGATTGAAGATCAGAAGAGGCAGGGAAGTCCTAATTGGGACAAAGGCTACACCAGCTTTACCCTACATTCTTTTCCAGCCTGAGAGCCGAGCCTTCTTATTCTAGGGATCGGTGAGTTCATGACAGCCATACATCAGAGATTTTCCTGGTGTAGCTGGACTACCAGTTACTCTGTGCGCCTGCCTGGCCAGTTGGAACTGAAAGACCTTCAACCTGAGTCTGGCCTGGTCTTTTCCAGGTGTCTGACCTTGGGCAGGTCACGTTCTTCACTTTCACATCAGGATAACAACAGGACCTGGCTCTCATCTCCCAAGAATTCAATGGAATGATGTAGGTCAGATGTTTCCTACAGGTGCTCCTTCAACATCGACTGCACCCCTGTTCTTAAGTCTGTGCGCAGGGCAACAATACCGGAAAGAAAGACAGTTGCTGTTTTTCCTCCTTAATAAATCCAGAAAGAATTTGAAATCCTCCGGGATTCGGACCGATCCCTCTGAGTCAGCAGTGTAGCTGGGTTGCCATGGTCTCGGGGGCTGTGCATGGCTGAAGTGTAAGCATGTCGCATTTCAGAATTTGTCTCGACTTGCCGGGTGAGCAGAACCCATTCCACAAGGCAGCCATCTCCAGTCTGTAAAATTCCATCTCTTTCCCCGGCCTTCCCCGTGGCTCCCACTGAATCTTGGTAGGGGACATGACCCTCTTTTGCCTTAAGGACATTTAACCTGCAACTTTTTCCAGCTGATTTCCTCTGACAATACTCATTTCAGCAAGATTACCTCAAAAATTCCTTCATCTTTAATCTTCTTAGTGAACAAGGCGTTGGATGAGATTAAGGCTCATGTCTCTGAAAATGGCCTGCTGAATGTGGTCTGAGAATGTCGTTTAACCGGGGGAACCAGCCGACATGAATATCCACTTATAAATCAATATAAGTAAATAAAATCCACTTTAAAATTTCCCATGGGACAAGGGTTAGATGGGAGAACTAGTACACGCCACGGCCTAGGACTTGGGGTCTCTGATCCCGATGGATTCCGGGGTGGTGTCTAGGCAGTAGTGCTGGCCTTTGGACTCGCCCAGGTCTGGGCTCAAATCCCACCTCCGCCTGCCCCAGCCTCATTGCTTTGGGCCAGTGGCTGTATTATCTGGGCGTCCATTTCATCTGGGAGGTGAGCTGTCCTACAGGGCTTCATTCACTCATTCTGCAAATATTTGTTCTACCAGAGGCAGTAGAGATGCAAAGCAGCCAGTGTGGGCAGCTATCTGGAAGCAAAGAATGGTGGCCACACCTAGGGTGCTGGGCAGGGTGGGGATGGAGCCAGCCCAGAGGGTGCCTTGGCTCCAGGTGCACCCTGGGCACGCCCTCTGGCCTGACATTGCTGCGCCATGACTCACCCCTGCACACCTTGGGAAGTGGAGCAGGCACGGGACCTGTCACTGCTCCATGGGATCCCGGCCCAGGTTCGGGGAAAGACCCAGGGGGAGCAGAGGCTTCAACACCTGGAGGAGATGCAGCTTATCACCACCCCAGGCTCCCCCTCAGGCAGCTCTGAAGTTGAGGTGACCCTTAGAATTAAGGGGACCGAAACTTTATACCCCAACAGGTACCAGGCTCTGAAAGCAGCCTGGCCTCAAGGGAGGCCATGACCTTGAGCCTGGGGGAGGGCAACTGTGGTGCATCTGTACTTGAAGCTTCCTTTAGCCTTTCCCCAAACAGATTTGACAAGAGCCTCATCTATCCAGGGGAGAAGACGTGCTCACCAACTTGGACGAGAAGAATGGGTGGAAATCACCCAGGACAGGAAGAGCTTAGAGGCTGAGGGAAGGGCCAGGTGAGAGAAGAGGAGGGGAGGGGAGGGGAGGGGAAGGAGGAGGAAGACAGAGAGAAGGAAGAAGAGGAAAAAGAAGGAGGAGGAGAAGAAAGAAGGAGATACAGAAGGAGAGAGAGAGAGAGAGAGAGAGAGAGAGAGAGAGAGAGGAGGACCGTGTCTCTTGGGAGTAACTAAGCAGGGTTCCGTGAATGTGGGGTGGAGCAATACTTAGCCATTTACTCCCAAGTGACTCAGATTTTCTGAAGCTCACTTTCTTTGTGACACAGGGGTGGTCCCCACCTGGCTCAGGTGCTTTTCAGATGATAAGAAAACACACACACACACACACATCGAGAGCTCTATAAATGTCCATTCTTCTTCTTATTATTACTGGTATTGTTCAGAAAATAATGGCTGATTCATTAATATTGTACCCCTTTCCTGGAAAAATTATGGAAGAATTATTCAGGAGTTGGCAAATTTTTCTTCAAAGTGCCAGATCAGACACTTTTAAGCTTCTGAGCTTTCTGGCAACTTCTTGACTTTCTTGCATCCTGGGTGGAAGATGCCAGAGACATTGTATTAAAAAAAAAAAAAGAGCTCCGCTGTGTTCTAACAAGACTGCGATTACAGAAAGAGGTGTGAATCCCATCTGCCAACATCGAAGTTAGCCTCTTCATTTTTTTTTTGTTTTTATTTTTTAATTTTTATTTATTTATTAGGTGTAGATGGACACAACGCCTTTATTTATTTTAGAGAGAGAGAATTTTAATATTTTTTAGTTTTTTGGCGGACACAACATCTTTGTTTGTATGTGGTGCTGAGGATCGAACCCGGGCGGCACGCATGCCAGGCGAGCGCGCTACCACTTGAGCCACATCCCCAGCCCTAGCCTCTTCATTTGAGAAGAAATTTCAGGTCTTGGATTGTGGTTTTTAATCCATCTGTGCATGCATCTTGATGTAATTGTGAATGTGGATGTTTAGGACCCCGTCTTTGGGAGAAGGGCATAGGACTCCTCTTGTGGCTGCACTGTCATTTATTTACACAGTCCCTGCCCTGATGATAGCAATATTTCCAGTATTCCTCAAAAGTCAGGTGGAGGGAGGTATACCTGGAGTAAAGATCTCCCTTTCAAGTGTACAGTGTATGAACTTTGGCAAATATGCACAAGGCTGTAATTGTAATCAAGATACAGAGCAGCTCCATCACCTCAGAGAGTGTCCTAGTGCATCATGGGAAGCCATCCCCCTGTGTCCTCCTGAGCACCTGGTACCCACAGATCTGCTTTCTGTCCCTGTGTTTGCGTTTTCAGGCGTATCACACAGGATGCAGCCTTTGGAACCTGGTTTCTTTCACTGTGTACAGTGGGTGTGAGACTCAGCTCAGGAACATGGTTGGTTCCTTTTTATTACCAAGGGATACTCTGTAGTGCAGACTCACCATAGTTTGTTTATTCACTCACCAGTCATAAGGCATTGGGTCATTTTCAGATTGGGGCAATTATGAATGAATCTGCTCTTATTAGTTCCTGGCTTCTGTGTGGACTTCAGTTTCTGCATCTTGGGTAAACTCCTGGGGTTGGGATTACAAGGGCTACATAAATGCACGTATGACTTAATAAGCAATCACCAAGCAATCTCCCAAAGTGACTCTGCAACTTGGTTTTCCCTCCAGCCATGTGGCGTGCTTGACAGCATTTAGCATTGCCAGTTCTTGTGTTAGCCTTACCAAGAGTTGTACGTAGTTTTGTTCTACAATAAACAGTGCTAATCACTGTTTATGTACATATGTCCTTATACATGTATCCTTTGCTGTTAGGTGTGAGTATATCTGTAAGGATCTGCAAAGTACATTCTTAGAATCAGAACTGATGGGTGAAACGGTATGAAAGGCTGATTTGATATTGCCAAACAGCCTCTGGATGGTGGTGCCAATTTGCCCACCCACCCATGAGCTATGGCAGTGCCTATCTTAACCACATCCTTGCCGGCAGCGTTTTTACTCAATTCAAGTTTTGATTTAATTATTTTAAAGAGACTGTGGGGGGGGGTCTCTCTTTGTTGCCCAGGCTGGCCCTGAATACCTTTGCTCAATCGATTCTTCTCCTTTTTTCTCAGCCTTCCAAGTAGTGAGACTACAGGTGCCTGCCCCTCACCTAGAGCAAGTGCGTATTTTTGAAGAAAATTATACTCAAGATAATTGCAGAATAAGTGTGAACTTTGGGGGGGTTTTAGTGAGTACTTAAAGCTTCTGGAGCAGGACGTGCTGATTAATGATCATTGGCACTACTAATCAATCACAGTGTTCTTTGCCTCTGAGTTTGTCCTCAATGTATTCAGTAGGGCTTCTTTCTGAAGAGCTCAAACTTCACCAAAGGAATTTAGTTAATCCTCATAAATCTCCTGAGATGGTGACCAAGCACGTAAGCTGTGTGGTGCTGCAGAGTAGAGAGACCTGACGGGAAGGAACTTTCTGAGGTTCCAGAACAGATCTGTGTCCCACAGGGTCAAAAATGAATCTGTTGGTGTGGGGACGGGGTCTCAGTGGTAGGGCGCTCGCCTAGCACCACATAAAAATAAATAAAGGTCCATTGACAATTTAAAAATATATTTTTTAAAAAATTAATCTATCTTAGGGTGAGAATTGATTCCTCTGGATTAGGATGAGCCTGCTACGGTTGGATGGTCTTTTTAACTTTTTTTTTTTTTTTAAACTGCTACCCACTTTGAGAAGTACCCCAGGAGTTGGGGCCAATGGTGCACGCCTATAATCCTGGTGATTTGGGAGGCTGAGGCAGAAGGATCCCAAGTTCAAGGCCAACCTCAGAATCTGTCTTAGAATAAAAAATAAAATGGGGGGGGGGCTGTGGCTGTGGCTCAGTGGTAGCACAAGTGCCTGGTATGTGTGAAGCATGGGGTTCGATTCTCAGCACCATGTATTAAAAAAATAAAGATTTATTATCAACTAAAAAATTAAAAAATAAGTAAATAAAATGGGGTGTCGATGTAACTCTGGTAGAGTGCCCCTGGATTCAATATCAATACTACTACAACTACTACAACTAATAAATAAGTAAAAATTTTTTAAAAAGAAAGACAACCTCAGGATCCAAATATATGTATAAAATATGTATTTTTTGAAACAAAAACTTCAAAGAATAATCTTCAATGTCTTCTACTTGTTACCTTGTATCTTTGACAATGTGCTGAGCACAATGGGGTCCAGAATATCTATTATTGGGCTGTCTGGCATCTTATTTATTTTTTATTGTTTTTTTTTTTTAGTTATACATGACAGTAGAATTCATTTTAATATAATTATACAAACATGAAAATATCTTAATCTAATTAGGACCCCATTCTTCTGGTTGTACATGGTGATGGGATTCACCTGGTGCATTCATATGTACATAGGAAAATTATGTCAGGTTTGTTCCACTGTCTTTCCTTTTCTGTTCTTCCCTTCCTTCCCATCATTGCTCTGCCACCTTTTTTTTTTAAATTTTTATTTTTTTGGTGGGGCTGGGGATTGAACCCATAGCCTTGTGCATGTGAGGCAAGCACTCTACCGACTGAGCTAAACCACAGCCCTCCCATCATTCCCCTTTATCTAATCAACTGAACATCTATTATTTCCCTCTCCCCCCTTATTGTGGGTTTGCTTCCACATATTAGCAAAAACATTTCACCTCTGGTTTGGGGGATTGTCTGATTCTACTTAGCATGATAGTCTCCAGATCTATCCATTTACTAGGAAATGTCTTAAAGTCATTCTTCTTTATGGCTGAATAATGCTGCATTGTGTACGTAGACCACATTTGCTTTATCTACTCATCTCTTGAAGGGCACTTAGGTTGGTTCCATAGCTTATCAATTGTAATTGAGGTGCCATAAACGTTGACATGGCTGTGTCACTGTAATATGTTGATTTTAAATCCTTTGGATATACACCAAGGAGTGGGATAGCTGGGTCAAAGGCTTGTTCCATTCCTAGTTTTTTTGAGGAACTCCATACTACTTTCCAGAGTGGTTGCACCAATTTGCAGTCCCATCAACTGTGTATGTGCCGTACCCTTTCCCGACATCCTCACCAACATTTATTATTACTTATATTCTTGATATTTCCGGCCAGCATTTTAAAGAGTGCAGTTCTAGAACCCAGGTCAATCCACGTCACTTGTATAACCAAGGCTTTCCATCTCCCTGGTGATGCAATTGGAATCATGCAACCTCACACTCAGTTTGGGACACTTCATTCCCATGTTCCTTTTCTAGGAATCTGAGAGCCTATTCCTTCATCAGTTATTTCCACAAACAGCTCTTGGATTCCATATGTGCACTGCGCAGTATTAAATGCTAGTGGAAGACGGTCGGTCGGCTTCGAAGAGAAAGAGGCCTGGATTCAGATGTCACCGCCACCATCTGCCGGGGATCTTACAGGGAAATCACGGAGCTAAGGTATGGGAAGGACTTGGCCGAATGTCAGACTCCTAGCCGGTGCTTAACACAGTGGTTCTCAACGTGTGATTTCCCAGACCAGCAGCATCGGCGTCACCTGGGAACTTGATAGAAAGGCAAAGCCCCAGTCGGCGCCTCAGTTTCACTGAGAAGCTCCGAGGCTGGGACCCGGACGTCTCTCTTAACCAGTCTTCTAAATGGTACCGAGGCCTGCTCACTTTGAGAGCCACCGGCTGAACGGTGGTAACCATTAGCAGTTAGTACGCAAAGCGGCAGAGATGAGCAGCGGGCGGACGACGAGCGGCTCCGCAGGCTGCAGTCAAGCACCAAGGGGCCAGCAGCACCCACCGGTAAACGCTTGAACTGTCTCTGTCCCGGCTCCTCCCACCTCCCTCCTCCCGGAGCAGGACCCGCCTAGTGCGCTCGCTGATTGGTGGAGTCTCTCGTGGACTTTCGCCACTCACCCAATCCCGGAGAGCATAAACAGAGAAGGGCGGGACTGGGCTGTGCGCTTATTGGCTGTAGACCACGCCGGGGGCGGGAGGGCGGAACTGCGCATGCGCGCTTTCGCGGCGCGGCCCCGGCGGCCGTTGAAAATGGCGACTGTCGCCGAGCTGAAGACTGGTGAGTACCAGCAGGGCGCCTTGCTGGGTGGTAAGCATCGTGACTTCCACCGGTGAAGAGCACGGGCCGGAAGGAACACAGGCTGGGCCTTTGCGGGGCTCGTTCTGCGGTATCAGGGTCTGCGGGAGCGCCCGGCAGGGGTGGCGGCCGCCGCTCGCGGGCTCTGGGAGGGACGCGGAGGTCCAGCGGCGTCGAGCTGGAGCCAGAGCCCAGAAGCCGCGGGCCCCTGTGCTTGCTCCCGGCCTGCACCCTGGGCCTCTGGCGCGTCTTTCTGGACCCCGCCGGGGCTGGGGAGAGGAAGGCCCGGGCGGGCTTTGCACCCGAGCTGCCCCGGGATGCAGCGTCGTGACCACTGGGCAGTCATCATTGCTGCACGCACAGCCGTCGTTGGTAGGAGCTCGGTCCTGAACGGTTGGCTCGGTTTGCTCAGGAGTCCCGGCAGCAGCCTGTGCAGGAGGTCCTCCTGTCCACCAGGAGAAACCGGGGTCAGAGTTTCCTGGTGTGGCCATTCGGAAAAGTTCCCCGAAGTACTTCTGTAGTAGTTCTGTGCATGTCATTAAGAACATTTTATGCCGTTAACTTCGAAGCAGACGTTCCGACAAGTGTTAGTGATTGTACTTGTCAGCGCCTGCGCTGGGTATGAAGCACTCCCCACGGCCCGGGTGACATCTGATCCATGCCCTGTAACACCTGTACCCATGGCCTGGACTGGGAAACTGAGCTGTTAAGAGGGGAAGTGCCCGAAGTCATTTACCGAGGAAGAGACAGTGTGGGAACCCAGATTAGACGCACCACGATGCCAGGTCTTCATCACCGGGCAATAAACCTGCTAATGAGTCCAACCAGTTCTGGTTTTTCAGAAAACACAGGGCCTGATAACCAGTCGTTGGTAGAGAGGTGGAGAGTAGGAAGCTGCATGCCTTTGGGAATATGATTCCCACATCCGCGATGTCAATGTATATTGGGGACACTGTGCTGGTGAACAGTCATAAAAGAGGCATGCAACTGTCACATCAGAACAAAATGCACTGGATCTGTGGGCTCCCTCCTTGGAGAAATACACATCACACCTAATGTTGCGTGCAGTTTCAGAGAATTTAGGTATTCCATGGGGGATCAGCCAGGTCAACAACCTCTTTCTGATGGAGTTTTTATGGTGCAGTGTTCTAGGCATAACAATGAGGAGAAGAGAAAATGATATGGAACCCAGAAGGCGATTTACTCTTTGGGGACTAGGAGTGTCCTACAGTGACTTGAAGAGGGGCCCATTTTCCCTGCTTTCCCCAATTCTGAATGTGCTTTGTGTCCACAAGAAAGTCCATGAAATCTTGTTTGCCAAATATCTTAAATTTTATGGACGTTTTATCTTTTTTGGGAGGAAGGGGTGTCTTGTTCTTTTTCTGTGGTTCTTTGTTTTTTTTTTTTTTTGCATACCTCGTGTCTTGCCTGTATAGAATTCAGGCCACCTCAGGAACAAGCACCTTCATTGTTGCTTTCTTTTGTTTTTGGGGGGTGCTAGGGACTGAACTCAGGGGTACTTGCCCACTGAGCCACATCCCCAGCCCTAGTTTGAATTTTATTTAGAGACAGAGTCTCACTGAGTTGCTTGGTGCCTTGCTTTTGCTTAGGCTGGCTTTGAATTTACGATTGATCTACAGGAGTGGGCCATCACTGCGGGCCCTTTTATCTTTTTTAAGCACTCATAACTGTCATTAGAAAAAAACAAAACAAAAAAGCCCCCAAAACCGTTTCATTCAGACTGGGCCATTTCCTAAGGGTATCAAAGGCTTTTATACAAAAAACATGATACATTCCTTTCTTTATGGCGGCTGGTTTTCTTTAATCACCTTTCTGAACTGGAGTCTGTTGGAGAAGCCCAGAATCCATTTACAGTGACAAACACTCTTGAACATAGGAGTGATGGGGGAGGTAGGCTAGGTCCTGGTAAGCTAACTATACTTCTAATCCCCCTATATTTTCCCGTTTGTAGTCTCGGAGTATGTCTCAGACTACAGCCCCTGACCGCAAAGATGCTATAGGGATAAAATTGAATTCCTTCAACTATATTCAGAGTAAATCATTATAACTTGGAAACTTTGTTTTTGTTTTTGTTTTTTTTTTTTTTTTATAAGCATGGTTTGTGATAGTCAATGTCATTGACCACTTTGTTACTTTGTTTAGCTCAAGGGCTGCATTTGTACTATTTACCTTTTCAACATTTTTCTTGAGAACATACCCAACAGTGACAAAATTTATAACTGAAGCATTAATATTTTATATTTAACAGTTTTAAAGGACACTTTGGAAAAAAGGGGGGTACTAGGGCATTTAAAAGCAAGGATCCGAGCTGAAGTTTTCAGTGCCCTAGATGATGATCATGAACCCCGACCAACGTTGTCTCATGAAAACCTTCTAATTAACGAATTAATTCGGGAGTATTTGGAATTCAACAAATATAAGTATACGGCATCGGTCCTCACAGCAGGTAAGTGGTCATGGTTTATCATTTGAGGCAGAATCTGTGCCTCCCTTTCCCCAATTTATCCTAGAAGTCCAATTTCATTACCAAGCAGTGTCATCTGGGTGATTGGATCAGAAAAATCATATGTGCTCTTTTCACAGCTCAAAAATTTTTTTAAAATATTTATTTTTTAGCTTTTAGGTGGACACAATATCTTTATTTTATTTTTATGTGGTGCTGAGGATCGAACCCAGGGCCTCATGCATGCCATGCCAGGCAAGCTTGTTACTACTTGAGCCACATCCTCAGCCCATCAAACAAATTTTTATAAGGTTTAACATACTACAGGAGAAAATACTAGCTAGAACTTTCCATTACAGATCCTTTAATATTAAGCATACATTTCTGCATCCCTCAGTTTGTTATAGATGGCTATATGATGCCAGTGACATCAGCTAGTTTTCTTGGATTTTGGCTTCCCTAGAATGAAATCCAGTGAGGTAACCAAATTTCATATTAAATGTTTTGGCTTTAAAAAAAAAGTGTAAAATTTACATACAAAAAAAATTACCTTTTTTAGTGTACAGTTCTATGGATTTTGTCAAACATGTTTAATCGTGTAACTACCACCACAGTCACAGTCGAGACACAGAACATTTCCATCACCTCAGGAGATTTTCTGGCACCCATCTGTGGCCAGCCTTGTCACTCAGCCCCGCCCTGACACTCACTAAGCTGTCGTTTTTCTGTTCTGGGGTCTTCTTTTCCGGAGTATCCTGCATGGAGCATATTGGTAAAGCCTTTTGACTCTGCTTCCCGTTGCTTGCATACTGCACCTGAGGTTCAGCCATTCTGGCTGTCCCCTGCAAGTGGCATTATCCCCAGGGAAACAGTGTGGCCCTGCCAGTTCACCTGCTTCAGTGGTTAGGCAGTTAGGTGGTCTCTAGTTTGGGGCAGTTATGAATCAAGCCGCTATAAACATTTACTTATGAGTTTTTATGTGAACATGAATATTCATTCTCTTGGGTAAATAGCTAGGAGTAGCATTGCTGGGTTGTGTGGTAAATGTTCACAGACCTTTATAGGAAAAGGGGCCAGCTGTTTTCCAAAGTGACTACGCCATTTTACTTTCCCACCAGGGAAGTACGAGAGTTCCAGTTGCCGGTGTCCCTGCCGGCACTTGATATAGAGTCCAGTTTTACTTTTAGAATTACTGATGCCAAATGGATATATTTTTTCAAAATTGAGTTGTTAGTAGTTATGTGTTTATATTTTGGTGGTGCTGGGGATTGAACCCATAGCCTTGTGCATGGGAGGCAAGCACTCTACCAACTGAGCTATATCCCCAGCCCTCCCGTCATTCCCCTTTATCTAATCAACTGAACATCTATTATTTCCCTCTCCCCCTTATTGTGGGTTCGCTTCCATATATTAGCAAAAACATTTCATCTTTGGTTTGGGGGATTGTCTTATTTTACTTAGCATGATAGTCTCCAGATCTATCCATTTACTGGCAAATGTCTTAAAGTCATTCTTCTTTATGGCTGAGTAATGCTGCACTGGCTTCTCGGGAAACTGATTGAAGTATTTTCAACCCAGAATTGGGGATTTAAAAACTTAGGTTAAACTGCATTACGTTTTGCATTAACAGAATGAATTTTTCAAAGTCATAAAGTCGGTTGCAGTTGGATCTACCCTGTTTTGTTCTGTCATTAATCTTCCCAAATCTGAAAAACGTATGTGTATCTGGTAAGTTTGGTTGTTATCAAAATCACATTTGTTTTTAGATTAACAGACTCGGTGTTTTAATGAATTTTTCCCCTCCAGAATCTGGTCAACCTGCAGTTCCACTGGACAGACAGTTTCTCGTCCGAGAACTAAATGCCTTTGAAGAGTCAAAGGACAGCAAAATGTAAGAAGCTTCTTTAATGTGGGCTTTCAGCTCCTGTTGCAGGAGTCCTCTTGGCGCAGGGGGCCGTGGTTTCTCTTTAATTCAGCAGGTCTTAACCCAGATCTGGTGTGCAGCAGCGAGAAGGTCCGCTCTGTTCGTGAAAATTCCTGTGGCGTCAGAGGACTGAGCGTCTCTACTATTTTTTTTTTTTCGGTGGTGCTGGGCCTGGGCCCCAGGGCCTGAATGTGCATGCTGGACATGGGCTGCGCTGACCCCCGCCCCAGCCCTCTTCTCAGGGCCACTTTCACTTGCTCTCCCTCTCGCCCGCTCTGCATCTCAAGTTCTGTCCTCGGGTTGTCGCCACCTGGTGGGAGTGGGCGGCACTTTCTGGTGGTGGTTCTTTCCAGAGGGTCCCTGGGTGGGCTGAAGAGGGCTGTGGTTGGCAGGCCAGGCCCTCGCACTCCAAGCAGCCTGCCCCAGCACCTTTCCTTCTCTTTCTGAAAATTCATTGAGCTTTCAGTTCTCCCTCCTGGTGTGATGGGGTTTGGTTACCGCGAAGCGTTTGACATACGTGCAGTCGGTGCCCCTGATAATGTGTGCCCGGCCCTCTACTCTGAGTTGAGGCATGCGGGCCAAGAGTGGCGTCTGTGGATTTCTGATTTGAGAAGCTCAACTTCACTTGAGTTTCTGCAGTGTTTTGGAATATTGGCTTGTCTTAAAATGCTTTTTGTCATTTGTTTCTAAGACTCTTTATGTCTTAGTTTCCGGGGCTTCCTCATAGTGCTCTCAGTTTCTTTGTTGACTCTTTAGGGCTCCTTTCACCTCCGCCCGCCCCCAAGTCTGCCCTCTGCTTTCCCTTCTCCTTGTCCTCCACCTCCTCTTCTGGGGCCTCTGGAGGCTCCAGCGAGGCTGCCTGCTGCTGCCTGCTTTGAACCCTAGTGGTAGGCCGGGTTTCTGCTGGCATGTCCGGAAACCAAATGGGTTATTCTTATCTCCTCAACTCCCCGCCCCAATGGGAGCCTCCTGCAGCTGCTCAGGTCTTAACTCAGAGTCTCTCAAGGTGCGAGGTGCGGCTCTTTCTGTTCTCTACCGGTCCCTCCGCAGATCCCACTGCTTCTGCCCCTGCTGCGTCCCCTGTCCGCTCTCGTCCTGCACCCCTCTGCTCAGGAACCCTCTGACTAGTTTTTTTTTTTAATCTCCAGTCACCTTCTTTTCCACCTTGTTTTACCTGCCACTGTCTTTTAACAGAGTTGTTGCATTGTTTAAAAACAACCTTGAGGATGTGACGAAGCCCCAGCGCCTCTGCCCAGCGTCTTCCCACCTGTCTCTGGTGGGATTGGCTCACACCTCACTGTGCGTTGTCCCCAGAGGACACCTTGTAACCCCAGGCTTCTCTGCCTTTGCACCAACTGTCCCTTAGCCTCGCAGCCAGGGTCACTTCCTTGTTCGTCTCACTTCCTGTGGGAGTGTCCTTCGTCACCCTGGCCCTGTTCAGGTGTTAACTTCTTTTTGACATTTTTTCTTCCTCCTCTTTCCAGGTTTCTGTGTTTAAGATTTGATTTGTACTTTTGTTATACATGTGTCTCATTTTTTTCTTAGACTTAACTGTTTATAGTTCATCTACTGGACAGGAATCTTTAAGAAAAAAGGATATGTGACATTCATTTCTATTTGTCATGGTATGTCACTGTGTTCTCTCTCTTTTTTTTTTAATATACTTTTGAGATGTTGATGGGCCTTTATTATATTAATTTATTGATACGTGGTGCTGAGAATCGAACCCATTGCCTTACACATGCCAGGCAAGTGCCACCACCCAGCCCCTGTCACCATGTTCTCTACACACATGAATACCCAATAAAATGCTTACTGCACTGAACCTCCATTACCCAGATAATTACTAACTATATAAAATCAGGGTTGCTTTGAAAAAGAGGAAAAAAACCTTTTTAGCTCAGTTCCATTGATGTATATTAAAGTCCTCATGTGGGCAGTAAATGACTGTAGAAGGCTTTAGCAGCAACATTAGGCTGACTAGAAAGAAGATATAATTCCATTACGCCATATTCTGAATCTAGAATTTGACCCAAATAAGTGTAGCTGGGGCTAGTGCACACCCGGACCTCGCAATCACGTCTCCAGCTCACACTCCACATTCGCATTCCCCCGAGCATCCAGACCCCGCTCAGTCCTGTGCTGGGAGGTCTGCTGCTCTGATGGAAGGGCCCGATAGGCATGAGACAGGAGGAGGTGACGCGCTTGCCTGCCTGCCCCTCTTAAGGTCAGACACTTCTGTGAACTGCCACAGGCCCCCAGAGGCAGAGCAGTGGCTGGAGGGGTCAGGACAGACCTCTTCAGCAGGGGGTCAGAATGTTTTAAGTGACAGTGAAAGTAGTAATTGTTGTTGAGAAAGAATGCAGACAGCACAGAGAGGCAGCTATTGAAGAGGAACAAGCTTGGCCCTCGCTGAAAGCCAGTCTCACTTCCCCAGACGCCCACCGTGGACTCTCTCCCTTGCAGCCATTCAAACTTACGCTATATTTAAGCCTACCCATTGTACTTTCTCCTGCCTGTGCAGGGGATGTATTTGCCACTTGTTTTTCATCCCAGAGTATATAAATCTTTTTTTCTAAATAAGATTATAAATTATTTCAGCTGTACAGAGCAGTACGGAGTCATGCAGCAGACTCTGAGTTCCTTCCCCTCCGGCTTGGAACCTTACGCTTTGTCTTTGAGTTTTTTAACTACATAAATATTAAGGGTATCTTTGAAGGCCACCTTCCCCCATTTCCCCTCCCCCAGCAAAACTGTTTCCCCTTTCTGTTTTAAACAACTTTGTAGTGTTCTGTGTACCATAAATGATTGGCACCTGCTCCTATCTGTGGACATTTAGGTTGTTTCCAGTGTTTTGCTATTGCACCAGATACCGCAGTGAATGTTGTTGGTTCACTTAAAAGTGTCTGAGAACCCATTGTGTATCAGACACTGTTGTAGGCTCTGGGGACAGCAGTAGGCATTGTTTTCTGCAGTGTTGTCTGGGAACCAACCATGCCCAAAGCGTGATCCACAGAATAGTTGTCCTACGAGAGTCACCACAAAAGAGATTTTGAGCAGGAAGCCACCATACCACTTCCCTTCTTGGAGATTCATGATCACCTTATTAGGGCAATTGCTCTGAGAAATCCTGCAATCAAAGAGCCATTGTTACCTAACCTGTTTGGCAGAGGGACCGATTTTGGCATAAGTATTCACATCCTGTAAAGCCAGAGTTCATGGGTATAGTTGATAGCTGTACTTAAACACTGAGTTGTTAAAGCAGTGGGTAACACTTTAGAAAGCATATATTTTGACAAATTTTGAAAAGTATAGAAAACTGGCAGAGTGGAAATGGTGGGAGTGGTAATTTGGAGGAGTCTACGTGTGACTTGGGGCGGGCCGGGAGGTAAGGTGGCATCCAGTTCAGGACCTTGGTTTGCCCGTAGCACTAGGGAATGAACCCTGATACAGTCTTCCTGGCTCTTGGTAGTTTTAAGATACTTGCTGCAGATGAAAGGATTAAGAAGTAAGTGACGGCTTTACTTCCAAAAATTTAGGGAAATTCTTCAAGCTCTACTTTTGCTGAGTTTAGTGATTCGCCTTTGCCAAGTTTGCCATCCCCCTGTAGCACTCGGGTTATTCACTTAGTACAGATCTTCTGTGCTAGTTCTGAAACCCTTAGAGCTGCTGGGTCTTGAAAGTCCAGAAGTTTTCATAGATAATATGTTAGGTCAAACCCTGCCACCAAATGAGGGTGTGCCAACCTTATGAAGAAAGTTCCAGTTTTGAGAGGTTTGATTTTTCAGTATTGTATGTGAGGCTGTACTTTAAATGATCTTTTTAAAACTTATTTTAAAAAATGACTCTTAATATCCATGAAATTGCAAGTTAAATGTGTTAGTTATATACAAGTTAGAATACTTGATTTTTTTAAAAATTTCAATCTTTTGTCAATCTTATCCATATTTAAAATATAAAAATTTAAACATTTAACAATCATCTTAACAAATTAATACTTGGGGAAAGACTGGCTTAAAATAATAGGAGACGTATCTTTTAATGGCTAGGTGAGGCCTGTCTAAGAAAGGGTTGGGACTCCTCTTAGAGAAACCTCCTTTCCTGCTTTCCTGGTAACATGGAGAAATTGCTTTGATATGCAATTATTTATTGCTGCCTAAGCGACTGCCCAGAATCTGATGACTTAAAACAAATGTTTATCATTGTCTGTAGCGAATGTGGGGAGTGGGCGTAGCTGGAGAGTCGAGCTCAGGCTCCCTCCTGAGGCTGCGGCGTCTGGGCTTGCTGGGGCTGGGAGGTGTGCTTCCCGTCGGCTCTCGGCTCTCGGTTGCCAGCTGTTGATGGGCAGGAGGCCTCAGCTCCTTGCTCTTCATTCCCAGGGGGCTGCTGGAGAGTCCTTGGGAATCGACCTTCCCCTAGAGAGAAAGCAAGGAGGTAGACACTGTCACTCTCCATCTTATTCCTTGTGTGGGAACTGAGACCAGTTCGCAGGGAGGGCAGTTTGGTTCCAGTTTCAAAGGACTTGTTCATGCTTTGAACCATACTAGCTGGTAAGTAGGTGGATATCTAAAAAAATAAGTCAGGTTCATTGTGTTTTCAAGGATGAAATTAAAAACATTTCTGTATTGTCAACAGAGCAGCTTTCATTGATGCAAAGGCACTGATATCAATTCCTGGGTGGCATATTTCTAGAAAAAGTATGGGACTTGGGGTATAAATATGAACTTTATTAATCTCTGGGCTGTGGATTTCTCATTCACAAATTGATGATAATGGTTATGACATCACAAAGGGAGGATAAAATGAAGAGGAGTAGGAGTGTTTGGTGAACAATTCAGCTGCCACGTGTGTGCCGGGCAAGCCCTAAGCACTCAGTGCGTGGCGTTTGGGCCTGTGCTTTCCCCACCTCAGGTGGCAAAGCCAGTATTGGAGCCCTGGCTGTCTGGATGTGTGATGTTTTCTGGGCCCTGATTTATTCAACAGGCATTTGCTG
Organism: Marmota flaviventris; assembly: GCF_047511675.1. Taxonomy (NCBI): domain Eukaryota; kingdom Metazoa; phylum Chordata; class Mammalia; order Rodentia; family Sciuridae; genus Marmota; species Marmota flaviventris. Next base: position 11,494,429 of record NC_092516.1, on the reverse strand, counting down.
TCCTATTATCAGGCAGAGTCAGATACTGGGAGGTATATGGACTTGGAGTTTAAAAGCTGAATTCCTATGAATTGATTCATAGTATTTCAGTTTATATGAATTTTAAGTTGTTCACATGTTTTCTCTGGGTTTTAAATTTTCCTTCAATTGATACTTTTAAATTTAAGAGTATGAATAGTTCACAACTCAATAATAATCATACACTATTTTCTTAATATTATTTTTTGATACTGGGGATTGAGTCCAGGGGTGCTTTACCACTGAACCACATCCCCAGCCTTTTGTTTTTGAGAAAGGGTCTCACTAAATTGCCGAGGCTGGCCTTGAACTTATGATAATCCTGCCTCAGCTCCTGAATCACGGGGATCATAGGCATGCACCACTGCCCCCGACTTATAGAACTGTTTTTAAGCCTAGTGAATTACTTGGCCATTTTGGTGTCAGAGGTTATCTTTTAAAGAATAAATGTTTTTAGTTGTCCCTTTTATGTCAAATTAATTGATTTTTTTGTTTTCTTCCTGCTACAGACCTCTTTTATATGGAATTTTGGCTCATTTCTTGCATGGAACTAAGGACGGTGTCCCAAACACCTTTCTGAAAGAGTCTTCACTTCAGCCTTCAAACCCAAATCTTGTCAGACAGAAGAAGGCCGATGGGTAAGAGGTTCCTGAGGTTCCTCTTTTAGCTTTAACAAGTGTGTTTTCTTCCTGTGCATTTGTATCCTTGAAGGAGTTTTTCCTGAGCTTTTGAGCCGTAGTGTAATTTCACTTATATCTAATACAGTGAGCTTATGTTACTCAACCTTCAAGAAATACTTTTTGGAAAGAAAATTTTAAAAAGAGTAGGGGAATAACTGGGAAAGTTCATATATGTGTGTGTGTGTGTACACACATACATGTAAATTCATATACACACACAAAAGTTTTGCAAAACCCGATTTTTATTTATAGTCCTTGGAGCACTGCAGATCTGTATACTGCAAAAGTAGTTTTTTTTTTACCCAGGGATCATTTTTCTCTGTCCAGGAGCTAAACACAGATGGAGAAGTCATGGGCCATGTGTCCTTTGCATTTTCAGGATTTTTTTTTTTTTTACAGTAGATGGTGGTTATTTTGACAAATAATGGATTCTTAGAATGACTTGATCTTTTTTTTCAGAATGCTTGCTGTTAAAATGAGCTTTCAGTTGTTCAGTTACATCAGTAGTGGAGCCTCCGTTTTGGATTGCATTTTAGCTGAGTTTCTAGCGGTGGTAGAGAGCTCATCGCTCTGCCCACTCCTACCACTAGTTCTTCTGTGTGGGCACGTAAAGTAGAATTGCTGGTCACAGTGTACGCATATTGAAAACCAGCACAAATTGTTTACACACTTCCCAGGAATATGTGACCATATCCGTTTGTTCCAGTGGATCTGGGTGACACATGAGCACTTGTTACACAGCAATCGCAAGACATTGTATTAGTCCCGGCAAGAAAGAGAGCCTCTTGAGAAATAAGCCTTTCTGGCTCGTAAGCTTCTTATAATCAGCCTCTTAACATTCCTGCTAGTGACAGGTACTTCCTGACCAAGTTCTGTTCAGAGGTGGAAGTCACTGATGAGCTCCTGCTGTCTTACACCACACGGGGATGGACACGGAGGGAAAGAAGGGGCAAGAGACAAAGTGCCAAAAGTATCGTAGAATCGGCTTCAAGGCAGTAAAGCAGCTTTGGGTGCCTGTTCTGTGGCAAGCTCCATAGAAAGCCCAGCAGTGAGGGTGACCACTGATCCAGTGGACAAGAACGATGACTTGCAAATTATTTTCTTGGCACAACAGTGATTTCTTTGTGCAATGACTTGAAGCACTGTCAGCCACATGTTGCGTCATGTTTCAGGAACACGGTTCAGCAGTCCACTCGCTTTCTTAGCCTGCATACCTGCACGTCTGGAGCTGCGTCACTCTTACCTGACAGCGCTGAGGAGGTCGCAGAAATAGTAAAGTGACCACTCTGCAAGCCACACGCCTTATCACTGCACCAGCCCATCCGGACGCAAGACAAGACATCAAACAAAATCTGCTTCCATTTGAAAATAAGCCCAAAGCCTGCCAAGATGAAAGCACACCTCATAAGAGCTTTCAGAGTGGGGGGAAACCTCTCTGAGAGCGCAGCTCACTATCCTGCTGCTGTTGACCCTTGCCACCTTGCAGGCAAAGAAGTTTTTGCTCCGAATAAAGACAAGATGTTTAGAGAAAACCTTTATCAGCTCGACTTTATACAAAAATGCAGACTCCATTTTCTAGAACATGACTTTTCTAGAAGACCTAACATCATTGTGCTCTAAGGAACTTGTTCATTTTGTTCTGTCAACAAAGTTGCCCAAATGTGGGGAGAGAGAGATCTCCATCTGTTATCCAGACTGGAGAGGTCCTAGTCCTAAGGCTGCTCAGCCTTTGGTGACATTCAACTCTGGGAGATGTCACCTCTTCTTAAGGATTTGAAAACCAAGTGTGGATTTTTGGTACTAAATCTGCATTTTTCTAATTGCTTGCCTAAATTTGTATTTTCTTAAAAGAATTGACACAAGAAAGGCTCTGTCAGCTGTGGCAGTGCTGGGCTGGGCAGAAGTGCCCCCTTTACTGTGGCCAGAGCACTGCAGGGGTCACAGAAGCCTCCTGGAGCTTTCTTGTCTTGTTTTGGGGCTTTTGAAAACATTTTCCACGGTTCCAGGAGTTTTCGAATCTCCACAGAAGATGTGAATGTGCCCATGTTTTTCTTGCCACCAGAGGGCGCTGCTGGGAGGCGCTTGTGTCTGAAGGTCTTGTTTCTGATGGAAGAGCCCTGGCGCCCTCAACCGCTGACCCACCACTTGTCCTCCTCCCTCGTGAATTCCATTCCTTACAAATAAGAGGGAGGCCTGGAACTCATCACGCAGGGGTTTCCTCCAGCCTGCCTCCTTCACTTAAAAAAAAAAGGGCAAGAAACACTTTTGAATAGTTAGCCCCGAGGACTGAACATTTCTGACTTCCTCAGTAGGTTTAAGAAGTGCATTTAAAGGCAGGTGCAGTGGTGCAGGCCTGCGATCCCAGCCCCTTGGGTAGCTGAGGCTCACAAGTTCCAGGCCAGCCTAGGAAACCTTAGCAAGGCCCTGTCTCAAAATTAAAAAATAAAAGGGGCTGGGGATGTGACTTGGTGGTAAAGCATTCCTAGGTTCAATCCCCAATACCAAAAAAAAAAAAAAAGATTTTTTTTTTTCATCATCTTAAGCCATCTTCAGAACTCATCAAAGAGTGCATGACAACATTGGAAAATACGTGCAGGTGTGGCCACCCCTGTGACTTGGGATACATGTTGACATGTGCTTCTGCTCATTCCAGGTGACCACCAGGAAAGGAGAGGGGTGAAGGCACCAACACTGAGGCTGTCCCCCTTTCTCAAGCCGTGAAGAGATGACACTTCGATGCAGAGTATCTTTTATCTTAAAATTGTGTGTATTAAGTAACTTATTTATCATTCCAGAGTTACCATTTTGTAGAAATTTGAGTTTCTGCAAAATACTTGACCCCTCGTGTTTTACTGCATTTGTGAATAAAAGCTAACTCTGTCATCTAGCTTATTGGATGTGACTGGAAAGAAGGTGCATGGTTTTTACAAAGTAGTTTAAAGGTCCAGAAGTTCATGAAAAAGGCGCAAGGGCTTTTAGAACTTTGTACCTTCTTCTAAAAAAAGTTCTAGGCCGTTATCCACATGTTCTGCTCCTTGACATGCACATTAATTAAATTTCCTTCAGTTGGAATCATGTGAACTTGTAGGAAAATTCATTCATGACTTAAAGAATATTAAAACCAAAACTAATTTCCTGTACAGTTTGATTTTTCTTAAAGGACCTATTTTTCAGAAAACCACTCATGATTCAGCTTAAATGTCTGAATTACTACCTAAAGTTAAATTTGTAAATAGATAACCAAGTACTTTTTCTTTCCTTAGTCCATTTTGGCTTCCGCTGGAAAATTTAATTAAAAGGTAGAGGGGGAAATAATTCTTTTAACATGCTATAAGTAAAACAAAGAGTTTATTTTATTTTATTAAGAATGTAAAATAAGGGGGGCTGGGTTTGTGGCTCAGTGGTAGAGCGCTCACCTAGCACGGGCGGGACCCGGGTTCGATCCTCAGCAGCACATAAAAATAAAGGCATTGTGTTGTGTCCATCTACACCTAAAAAATATATATTAAAAAAAAAAAAGAATGTAAAATAAGGGGCTGGGGTTGTGGCTTAGTGACTGAGCCCTTGCCTCATGTGTGTGAGGCACAGGGTTTGATCCTCAGCATCACATGAAATAAATAAATAAATGCAAAGATACTGTGTCCACCTACAACTAAAAAAAGAACGTGAAATGACATGAAGTGACAGGCTTTAGGGAAATACCAGAAGGAGCTTTCCCTAGAGGCACTGTTGAAGCCCCGCGTGGCCCGGGTCGTGCAGTTAAGACGGCTGAGGGACGCGCGCCTTCCTGCGCGGGCTCTGGAAGTCATTTTGAATGTCCGTGTGTCTCCAGAAGCCCCTTTGATCATTGCTAAGGAAGTCTCGTGATGTGGAGTTTCACTAAGACAGCTCTCAGGGTAGCCCGCTCCTGGTGCAGAGTCGTGGGGCGCTGGAACTCAGAGCGCCTGGACGTGACCGTCTAGCCGCGTGCTTCCCACGGGAGAATCTGAGGGCTGTGGCTGGCGCCACTGTCACCCTCCTTGGGATGCTGGGTATGTGCTAACTTTGAAAATGACAGAAACCTTTGATTTTATATTTGATGTTAATTGTATTTACTCCTTACAGATTAAGAATTTTTATCTAAACACAAATCACCATTGTTTTTCATTTTTATTTTATTGTGTTTGGGCTGGAGCTCGGGGCCCCAGGCTTTCTAAGCAGGTGCTCTACCATTGAGCTACCCAGCCCATCAGAAACTACTAATGAAACCCCTTGAAACTATATTTTATAAGTCAAAAGATTTTGAGAGCTGGGCGCAGTGGCTCATGCCTGTCATCCCAGTGGCTTGGGAGGCTGAGGCAGGAGGATCTTGAGTTCAAAGCCAGCCTCAGCAACAGCAAAGTTCTAAGCAACTCAGTGAGACCCTGTCTCTAAATGAAATACAAAATAGGGCTGGGGATGGGGCTCAGTGGTCGAGTGCCCTGAGTTCAATCCCTGGTACCCCCCCCAAAAAAAAGATTTTGAGAGCCCTGTTTGTGGGTTAAAATTATATCTGTAGATGCAGAGTCTTGTAAGGGCCCATTTTCACTTTTAAATCTGTAATGTCTGATTACAATTATGAATTCCATTGTATCATATGTGGGAATATAAAGATCTGACTTTTCCCAGAAGTCTTGGTTCACATCCAAGTTGTTGTCACTAAGTTTACCTCAGGAATTGCAATCATGTAGATTAAGGAAAAATGCTGGAGTTGATGATTTTGGATACTGTTGAAAAACCATCATAATGAAAGCTGACCAGAACTGTCACCGGTGTTGTAGCCTTCTGTGTGCATTATTCTGTAACTCCTGTGCCTGGGTAACTTTTATACTTTCAATATATCATTTAATTAAAAAAATTTTAAGCAACTCACCTTTGTGCAGAGGGTGTTTGTATCGCTGCTGTGTGGTCAAGAGCTGGGCACAGAAACAGAAGAAGGACCTGGTGGCTCTCCCGCTGCCTGTCGGGGTCCTCATGGTGGAGAACCAGGAGTAGGGGCTGGGGTCTGTGTCCTGGGCTTCAGCCCTGTCACCCTGCAGCAGCTATTCCCAGGGTGCAGTGGGGGGCCTGTGCCAGTCCCTCGGGGGGTAGCATGATAATGGGGGGCAGGGGTGGTTTGAAAACATTTATATTTGGAAAAGAAAAGACAAAACATTCACTGAGAATTTTATTATCCAAAAAGAAGGACTTCATGTTAAAAAATCTGCCCTAGAAATTTCCATACTTGAGATTTTTCAGTCGTGTCAGTTTTTAATCCAGGAGCTCAAAAAGGCAGTGCCTGAGCAGGGAGACACTGGGGGAAAGAAAAACGAGCACAAATGGATTCAAGGAAAGAGAGAGCTCCATAGTGCTGGTGGGTTCCCTGGGCTTGGGAGAAGTTGGGGGAAAATGTTGGATTTACACAAAAATCAAATGGGAAAGTGGAACAGAAGGGATTTAGGGAGGTGGAGATTTAAAACGTGGACAGTCCAAAAATCCAGAGCAGGCTCAGAGGGCATTCGAAGATGATGAACAGGCTTGGCATATGTATTTGCATAGAATAAACGAATCGCCTTATAATTACGTGCGAGTACACATTTGTGTGTGGCTCATGAGCCTGTGTGACTGTGTAACCTTGATGAGTTCTTTTAGCCTAAAGCCAAGTGCACAGGAAGGATCGAGTTGTGACAATCTGCCTTTAGAGGCCCTTGGTATGTGACGTTTGTAACAACTGTTAGGCACAGACTATGATCTCCGTGGATTTTTTTAAAAGAAAATGAAGGAAAACTACCTTCTTAAAAGTAGATGATATTGTTTAGAGCAGTTGCAGATGGCAGCTAAATAGAAAGGAAGTGCCCTCTCCTCCCTGCCCCCAGGGACGAGCAGCCTCCGCACCTCTGTCACTGTGGACGGTCCATGGTTGCGTTAGGGACCACTTGGTGTCTGTCCCGTGGTTTTGGACAAACGTGTACTCACATATGTTCACAGTATAGTGTTAGACAGCAAGTTCCCCCCACACCCTCTGTGCTGGGCTTTCCTCTGCCTTTTGCAGAGACTCTAGCTGGACATATTCAGACTGGCTTCTTTCACCCAGGACCCTGCATGAGTTCCCCTCATTGCGTCATGATTTGAAAGCTCATTTCTTTTTAGTCTTGAGTAGTATTCCACTGTTATTTGTCCATCCCCCACTTGGGACATAGTAGTTGCTTCCAAGGCTGGGCAGTTATGAACAAAGCTGCTACAAACATCCATGTGCAGGTTGGGTTTTTTGTTTTTGTTTTTGTGTTGGACATAAGTTTTCAACTCCTTTGGATAAATTCCTAAAAAGCGTCACTGGCTGGATCATATGGTAAGAAAATGTTTGGTTTTGTAAAAAATGATTTTTGTTGAGACTCTTGGGACCCTTTCCTAAGATAGTGGTAGAGAATCTACAGTTACTGGGAGGCCAGAGTTGGAAACTGGTGACAAGGAGGGTGGCAGGTCACTACCCAGTGCAGTCTTACACCTGGAGAAGCGTGGGGCCGCCTGGCTGAGCGGAAGTGCTCTGGGCAGTGCAGGGGGCACAGTTGTGCTGTGGTCAGGAATCTTGGGCCAGGTGGACTTGAGATGATACCTGGGGCCTATTAAGTATTTGAGTATATAAATCTATTTACCTTTTAAGTAAATAAATCCTGAAGCCCACACAGGAGTAAATCATGCTTAGGGTGACCTATCTTTGATAACTAGAAATTAGAAGGGGTCGGGTGCTGTGGTGCATACCTGCAATCCCAGCAGCTCGGGAGTTTGAGGTGGGAGGATTGCAAGTTAGAGGCCAGCCTCAGCAACTTAGGGAGACCCTAAGTAACTTAGGGTCTCAAAATAAAAATTGGAGGGAATCACACTTTGGGGGCTTTTTGAAAACAGTAACAAGAAATTATATTTTTTTTAGAGAGAGAGAAAAAAATTTTTAATATTATTATTTAGTTTTCGGCGGACACAACTTCTTTGTTTGTATGTGGTACTGAGGATCGAACCCGGGCCGCCCGCATGCCAGCCGAGCGTGCCACCGCTTGAGCCACATCCCCAACCCAAGAAATTATTTTTAAAAAGATCCTGAGAGAAAGATTTCCTCTCCCCCATAGTTCATGGAAATGCGCATTATATGGTCCCTCACAGAAAAGACGTGCTTCGGAAAAATATTTGACAGCACTCAAAGTGACATTTTGTAAAGCAGCTTTTTGTCTCCATCTTAAAATAACTGGCCTTTTGAGACATGAGAAATAAAACAGGCATCTGCTTTAATTCATAGAAGAATGCACTTTTGAAGATTCCAGCATCTGAACGTGGTGCATGGGCCGGCACATATTGAACGGCCGTTACGTGAACATGCCATCTCTGGGCACTTCTAGAGCATGCATGATGAAGTGGTTGATGGAAAGCCTCAACACCATCAGATTCACAACACGGCAAGCTAGTCAAGGCAGGGTCTCATCTTTGCTTTTCCTTTGAGAAAATGGACTCAGGTACAGCAACAAGCCCGCAGCTGCTTGGCTGGTGCTTATTTAGTATTAAAAGTCAGACTTGTGCTTACTGCAGACTCAGGCGGTGCTCGGAATCCCTGCCCCACTGCTAACTACCCCAGCTACTTGCCCTGGGTGTCTCACCTCTCCAGACCCTCACCTACTCCATGTCCTTATTAAGGACCACAGGAGAGAGCAAGTAAAACTGAGCATTGGCTTCAAAGTCTCTGCTTCTAATTACTCTCTTCTCAAAGTTACCAACAAGTTCTTCAAGGAATCAGCTGCAGCCCTTTGGAATACCACTGTTTAGGGCCAGTGGTGGAAATGCCAGTCCTTCCTCGGAGGGGGCCAGGCTGGGTTGGGCCAGCCGCTCTGGACTCTTTCCAGGATGGGAAGGTGAGGATCGGCTGAGTCTTCCCCCTTTCTCTGCTAATGCAAAGACAATTTCCACTCCTTTTACAGTGTAGATGTGAAAAGGTATGTGGGGAAGCAGCTCATTTGTCATTTTCTAAAGAGCTTCACCCTGAACTTCCCCAGCCGTGGAACTCGGGCTGCTCTTGGCAGTAGGATTCAGGCCTCTGAGCTGGTGGGGGTTGGGCGCAGATGCTTTCAAGGGTGAAAACCAGGTGGACTTGATGTTGGAGGGTGTCCCCAGGACCGGGAGGGTCTGAGCTGCACAGCTGTCTGAAAGGAGCGGGGAGGCAGTTCTATTGGAGGGTCTGTGCAGCTGGACCTGGTTTCCTGGAGCCGGCCAGAGGTCTGCTCCTTTCACATCAGGGACTGCTTATCCCCAAACAGGAAGGGCCGACGTCCTGCCGTTTTCCAGGTGTGGAAACCGAGGCCTGGCAAGGTGAACTCACTTGCTCGTGGCCAAACAGCTAGAAAGTGGCTCTGGCAGCTTGACTCCCAGACGTCCACCCTCAGCTCCTGCCCTTGGCCTTCTCCTGTGCTCCCCCGGATGTCCCCTGTCTGGAAGTGAATCTTCCTTTCACAAAGCCCCAGCACCAATCCATGGCAGTCCCAATCCATGGCAGTCCCCTGTAGGGACTCGATCTTCTCGTCTGAAAAGTGGAGATATTGGTTCCTATTGGTTCCCGGGCTGTTGGACAGGGCGTGGGCCAGGTACAGAGCCTGCCAAGGGTCTTCCCAACTTTTTTTTAACCCTTTCCCCAGATCCTCCGGCTTAAAGCAGTTGGGCACACGTGGGCCTGGAGCGGGACGGCCCCTTTGGGCTCTGCCCGGGCAGAGGGTCCCCTCCACCCGCGGGCGGCGGCGGCCAGCTGCGGGATGCGGCCGGTCCCCATCCCCGCCCGCGCGCCGCGCGGCGCTCGGCACCATATTTAGTCAGGGGGAGCGGGCAGCCCCGGCTGGTATGCGGCGCTGGGAATTCCTGCAGGAGGAGCCCGCGCCTGGCCTTTTTGGGTTGTCTCCCACCCAGCGCCGGGGAGAGGATCGGCTCGACCCGCCCGGCCCGGGAACCTCGCGGCGGTCCGCGCGGGGAGCGGGGCGTCCCCGGCCTGGAGCGGGGCCAGCTCGCTGCCTCGACTCCTTTTATGGCCTGTGCGTGCGGGTGACAGGGAGGAAAGGGACCGGGAGAAGACAGCCAGAGACCAAGGGTAGAGATGGGCGGGCGACAGAGGAGGAGGGGACAGGGGGCCCCTGGACGAGGGATGGGACAGGGGCTAGGACCACAGTCCGAATGGGACCGGAGCGCGAGCGAGGCGACTAAGGTGCCAGACGTGGGGCACCTGAACGCCCCGGAGGGAGACCGCAGGCGACTTCTTGGTCTCTGAGCCCCTGGGAGGAGCAGTGGGAACTCCCAGCGCAGAGGCGCCCCCACGTTCTCCCGGGACGGTGACCCGCACCCCGCAAATGACACAGCGGCCCCGCCCCCACCCACTCCCACGTCCTATTTTGCTGATGCAAAGGCTCAGCGAAGGCAATGACTCGCCCCAGGTCACCCGGCTCTCCGGGACACAGCGGGGGGCTGGAGGCACAGAGCGGGATTGCTTTAGTTTTGCTGGTGGCCGCGGGCGCGGAGGTGGGGCTGGCAAGTTGGGAAAAGCGAAAAATTCCCCTTCTGCCCCCTTCCCAGCCGTCCGGGAGGACCGAGGGACGCCCGCCTCGTACTTTGAAAAGTTGATAAATAAATAATTTATCAATCAATCAATCAATCAACGCGATCCCCTTTCCCTGCCCTTCACGCACACGGCCGGCCCCCTCCCTCGACAGTGGCAGGAGAATGAAATGGGGACAAGGGAGGGAGGCGTCAGGTCAGATCCGCCGCGGTCCCCGGCGCGGGCAGGAAGAGGTTAAGGCCCAGGAGGCTGGAATTAGGGAAGAAATTCCCAGTATCCAACACAGTCGCTGCCCGCTCCACCCCTTTCTCTAGGGACCCGGAGTCCTGGCGACTGCCCCGAGCGAGGGGTGAGACACCCGGCCCGTGGCAGGCGCGCCCCCTGGGCCCGCGCCCCTCCCCGAGCGCCCGCGCCAGGTGCGCCCGAGGCCCCGGTACCGCGGCTCTTCTCGGGCCCTGCAGGGGGCGCCGCGGAGGCTGCACGTGGGACCCTCCCCCTCCGCCCCCCGAAGCCACCTCCTCTTTCCCACCGCCCCAGATCTGGGGCTATAAAGCCAGGCGTCCGAGGCGCGCAGGGAGATTTGGACGCCCCGGCCTGGGAGGTGTGCCAGATCTGAGCTCTGCGTCCAGCGTCCGCTCCGCAGTCCCCAGGAGGAGGTGTGTAAGTAGTGGTGGTCCTGCTGGGCAGATCCCTTGGTGGGTTTGAGGGTCCCACAGTAAGGCATTCTGCAGCGCTGGGGAAAGCTGCGGGGTCTCTGTCAGCCTCTCCTAAGGGCTGCCGCGGGGTCCCCTGTTACCCAGGTCCTCTGTTCCCCAGACCAACATCTCCCCCAAAATCCCAGCCTGGATCCAGGTCCAGCTCCAGCGCTGCTAGAATCTCCAGGAAGACGGTCCCTCCCCCCCGCCCCACCAAAAAAAAAAAGTACTGGTAATGAGGGCTGGGGTGCACCTCCCCAGTTTGTGTGAGGCCCTGGCTTGGTCCAGCCCCTGTGCCACAAAAAAAGAAAAACCAGGACTCCCAGGTGATTCCGGTGAGAGGCTGTCCGGCTGCCACATCAGGCTCTTCATTTTTATTCTAGACACAAAAAGTGCAGCTGGCTCCCTGACAGTCCCACTTCGCCATCAGGGTCTGGAAAGTCCAGCTCCGAGTGCGTTTCAAAGCCTCTGCTGAGTTGGGTGGAGGAGAGTGGAGGGGGCGCTTTTCCTCAGTTGTCAAGCCTGTTGATAACTCCAGGGAGATAAAGCTGGCTTAGCAGATAAGGTTTGTTGATTACAGCCCAAATTTCTTCCAGACCGGTCCCTCCAGATTTTAAAAAACCAAACCTGGTCTGGGTTGATCTCAGCCCCAGGTCCCCAGGTGGATGTTATTGGCATCCTCGCCTGACAGGCTGTTGTTAGGTCCTAGGACCTGTGCTGGGGGCCCCCAGGGTAAAAGTTGCTCTCCTGCCTAACAAAGTGGCCCAAGTGGGGGAGCGTGGCTGCTCCCTCTCACAGCTGCTGGGGATTTCACCACTCTTGGAAAGACACCTTTCAAAGCCGAGCTTGTCAAGAAGCAAAAGAAAATATTTAGAAACCCAAGGCGGGGAGCGTTTAGTTACAGCGGTAAGAACTAAGAGATGACCTTGTTCGCTGGCCAGGGTTTAGCAGCGGAAGTCAGGCTGTGGATGAACTGCTCCACTAGTTCTCTTTGGTGACCATTTGCTGGGTCTACTTAAAAATTTTAGCATTGGTTTAAAGAAAACTCAAAGATCCGAACTGCAAGAAATTTATGGCAAGGCACGAGTAGTCTAGTGAGTGTCATCTCAAGGAAAACATTCGTTCTTGCTGAATTCGTGGCTGAGATAGCTACTGTCAATGGTACACTCAGGTGGGAGGCACTAATGCTAATGGATCTCATTTAATCATTGCCCCAACCTCACCAGAGGGTCATTATGATGTTTAGTATAGAAGGCAGCCAAGACTCAGAGAAGTTAAGTAACTTGCCTAATGTCACACAGTAAGTGGTAGAACCCATTTCCCCCAGTCTGTGAGATGCCAAGTTTATGTCCTTGAGCCTACCAGATTTTTTTCTTGACTGAGGACAAAAACTTCTTGTTGCAGTCAGGTTTCCGGTAGGACCGAATGCTTCCAGCAAAGTAAATATTTATCATCGTCTCTTTGAAGAAAACTCAAACTGACCTTTTATTTTAAACTGCGAATTTAAAATAAAATGCACTGTTTGTTCCCCGGTGGGGTGGTTATCTAGCTGGAGTTGGTGACCTGAGGTGGGCTGCCATCCCTAGAGCCCAAAATGGGAACTTGCTGGGCCTCCTTTGAGAAGCCTCTGGGGGGTGCCTCATAAACACGGTGGTTTTTTTATTATCATGTCTGAAATAGACGTGCTATTCCGTACAAGGTATTTGTTATGGATTTATCATTACTTTTCTGTGGGAGGGCTGGGATTGAGGCACACATGCCCATTTATGGTAGCGTTTTTCCATGAGGCCATCCCCAGCCCCCTTGCCAATTACCCTGCCCTGGGCTGCTCAAGGCTCTGGGGATTTCTCGGCCCCGTCCTTCCCGGCAAGAACCAGCATTGAAGCCCAGAGGAGAGCAAACACGGGAGGAAAGGGCATCATTTTTCCCACTCCTTTTTATTTAGAAGTCTTGATTTTTGGTGGAAAAGTCATCTCCTCTATCTTTGGTAAAATGAACCCCAACAAGTGACATTTGTGCTTCAGGAGCAACTGTTCTAAAATCAGACACATTCGATTTTTTTCTGGAAAACCAAGTTCGATTTTAAAACCATCAGAATCCTAGAAGGTCATGAACAAATTTAGAAGTCCTCCACTGTGGGCTTCCCCCAGCCTCATGGATGGGACTGCTGAGAACAGCCAATGTTAGTTTTGCCCTGGTGATGGACAGCACTTGGGGAAACCTCGCTGGGCATGTGCTTATTAAGTCTTCACCACAACCCTTTGGAGTAGATACGGGTTATTATGGACCCTATTTTACAGATGTGGATTCTCAGTAACTTGCTCCTTAGTCCAACTAGCCATTAAGACAGGATTTGCTGGGCACAGTGGTACCTGCCTGTAACCCCAGCAGCTCGGGAGGCTGAGGCAGGAGGATTGCAAGTTCAAAGCCAACCTCAGTAAAAGCCAGGCACTCAGCAACTCAGACCCTGTCTCTAAATAAAATATGAAATAGGGCTGGGGATGTGGCTCAGTGCCCCTCCAAAAAAGTCAGGATTCCACAATCCAAGACCTTTCTCAGGGATTACCCTTTGGGGAGAGTTAGACAATACTATAAAGGGTTTAGCACAGTGTGTGGCATCTGGCAAACTTCAGCAGATGGTCATGTATGGTGAATGTGATCAGAGATGTTGAGGAGGTGGCTCTGTGTGGCACAGCTCATCTCAGCGGAACCAGGAAAGCCATGGCATGGTCTTTCCATATGGAGAAACTTTCCCTTAATTTTTGTGTAATCCTTTTTTTTGCAAATTCAGCTCCCATTTGGGGCTCAAAGTAGTAAATAGAAACTGATCAGAAACATACTTCCTCACCTGTGAGATCACAAACTCCAGTTATGCCGGCCCGTTCCTGCTTTGCTGGGGGTCACTCTGGACTCTTCAGAGCTCATCTGTGCCCAGGAGAAGTCCATCTGGTTCTCTGGTCTTCCAACCTTCACCCCTGACTTTTGGTCACATTAACCCTGGGCACAAACTGAGTTTGAAGAAGGCCAGGCAAGCACTGGAAGGGGATTCTTGTGTGTGAGAAGAGGAAGAAGCTGCTCGCGTGTCCAGAAGCAGGAAGTCGGGTATCTCTGACTTCCTGGGTTTCAGGGACCCATCCTCCTCAAAGTCACAAAGAAAAGGTCATGGGGCCTGCCTGCTCTCTGTGCAGAGTTGAACTTGCCAAGTTGGCTCTGCCGTTGGGTCCGCGTCTATGAATTCAATCAACCGTGGGCTGAAAACATTTTTTTTTAATTGCATCTCTACTGAACATGCACCAATTTTTTTTCCTTATCATCCCCTAAATCATACAGTAGAGCAACTATTTCTATAACATTGACATTGCATTGAGTGCTCTGAGTACTCCAGAGACTTAAAGTATGCGGGCGGACGGGCAAAGCTTCTGTGCAAACATCATGGATGGAGCATGGTTGGGTTTGGTATCCATGGACACCGGCCAATGCCTGTCCCTGGTCCTCTCCTTGGAGAGGGAGGGGCCAGTGCCTGGGACTGCCATTCCCCTATCTCCAGACAGAATATCTTTGTCTCCATCTCTGCATGCATCATGGTAAATGTATTCTTGTGAATCTTCCTAAAATTTATCTATGTCAGATTTTCCTTTTTATGCAATTATTGGCATTCTGTAGACTAGTTCCCCCCGCCCCACCTAATTATGTGTTTTCAACATCTTTTCTATGTCTGCCTGCTTTAGCATTTTTCTTATCTGCTACACAATGTAAAAGGACAACATCTTATTTAGTCCCTTATTAAATATACCAGATTCATGCCACCGTTTCTTATAAATAGTGCTTCAGGGAGTACCCTCAGGCAGGTTGACTATCTCTTATCTCCAATGGTTGGGACCACAAGTATTTCAGTTTTTTGTTTTTATTTTTAAATATTTGTGGGTACATACTGTGCCATCTTGGTGATGGGACCCAACTCTAAACACAAAGGTCATTTTTTTTTTCCATATCTACATTACACAATAGCCTGAAGGGTAAATTTTTCTTTTTTTGGTGGTATTGGGAATCGAACTTGGGGGCACTTGACCACTGAGCCGCATCCCCAGACCTATTTTGTGTTTTTTATTGAGAGACAGGGTCTCACTGAATTGCTTAGTGCTTCAATGTTGCTGAGGCTGGCTTTGAACTCACGATCCTCCTGCCTCAGCCTCCCAAGCTGCTGGGATCACAGGTGTGCGCCACGTGCCCAGCTGAAAGGTAGTTTCATATGGTCTTTTTGCGTTTGAACTGCGACCTGTCCCAGAAGGTCAAGTGTGGAAGTCAACCCTCAAAAAGTGTTCCAGATTTGCTAGGCTCACCGAATTTTCTCAAGAGTAAATATGTGGCCAAGTGTCATTATGAGAGCCCAGGGTCCATAAGGGGTGCATAGCCTTTGGATTTCAAGATCTGCCAGGAACCTAGCTGTCCCGATGTGTGCTCTCACGAAGCGCAGGGAAGAGGTGGCCCCTTCCTAATGGACTTGACCTCAGTACTGTGTTTGAAGGGCTTTGCGATACCCTGTCCACTTTACCCCATTATCCCCAGGGGATGGGGGTTCCAAGGAGCCCCATCTGGGAAACATCGTTGCATTATAGCCCAAGCGTCTCCACCCCTTGTCTGCTTCCCGTGACCAAAGTGGCTTCACACTTGGTGACTGTCAGAGGCATCAAAGCCAAGCAGAGCCTGCCAGCACCGCTCGCTCCTCTTTATGGACAGAGACTGAGTCTCTGCATTTGATCTTGTTTGTGTTTTCCAATCCTGGATGAGTCGGGCTTCCTAGCCGTGGGGACCTGCCTCGGTGACCCGTGGGCACTTTCATTTTCCTGTTGAGATTTGGGCTCCTTCTCCCTGCCCCTCTAAGGCAGCTCCTCTACATGGTGATCGGAGCTTGTCACGCTGCCTGGGAAAAATGCCCTCAGCCGGGTGCTGCGATTGGCTACTGCAAGACACTGCTCGCTGGCTGCAGAGTCATGAAAAAAATGCCACAGCCCAGCCGTGCTGTCCCCCGGGATGGGGGGACATTTTATGTTGGGAGTATTTTGCTGCAATTAAGATAAAAAGAAACAAGATAGAAAAGCGGGTTTTGTATCCAGAAAAGTTCAAACGCAGAGCAGCTTGATGAAGTCCTCCAACACCATCGCTCTCCTGTGACGGGCACTAGGGTCAAGAAATAGATCACCGGCCCCCAAGCTGCCCTAAGGTCCGGCCTTCCAGGGCCTTCGTGCCTGGGGTCATTCCTTCTGTGGCCTCTGTCACACAGACTCCTTTTCCAGCTTCAGGACCTCATTTAAACAGAATCACTTTTGAGTCTGCCTCCTGTTGTCAGGACAGTTTCTGTAGGATGACACTTTCTCACGGTCGGGAATCATAGTTCATTTAATCTGATTCAAGTCCATGTTGAATATTTATTATGTGCCAGGAACTTTAAGGATTGGTTCATTTGTTTAAAACACCCCCCTGAGCTTCTGACAAGCACAGGCTCCAAGGGGCACCTGGGCTCACATTCCAGCTCTGTAGCTCTTGGCTGTGTGATCTCGGGTAGATTCCTTCACCTCTCTGAGCTTCAGTGTCCATATGTCTAAGGTGCAGCTGGCTGTGGCGGTGGTACTTAATAATTGCACGTGCAGGATTTAGCTCAGGCTGTCACTGAGTGCTCAGAAACTCCACCATGGACATGCAGTAGGGCTTCAGTGGGAGACAGTGCTATGTCTGCTTTGCTTCAAGTGGAAGACAGCTTTATAGATTTTATATGGTCATTTTTTTCCTTTTAGAAAGATCTCAAGCATGTGCAAGAGCCCAAAGACCAGGATTACATATTCCTAGGCATCTGCACTCATCCTCACCGGTTATCAACACACGATCCCATCTGATTTCATCCTGATCTCATTCATTTCTTCCTGCTTTGATTTTGCAATAAGCCCCGGGTAGATCATTCCATCCATGACTCCTTCACCATGTCCCTAAGCAGTAAGGACTCTCTAATCACACGAAATCATAATACCGTGTTCGCACCAAGAGTCTAAGAAATTCTCTGAACTATGGAGTCCATGTTCAGAATTTTCCTGCTTATCTCATACGGGTTCTTTTTGTCCTTTTTCTGAGTGGGGAAAATGCTTGCAAATAAATTTTTTTTTTCTGACGACTGCATTCAGTCTTGCTGAATTTCCCATTTAAGGCATGGCTTTTGAAAAACACAAAACATACCTTTATTTGTGATTTGCTGTGTGTGGTGGGGGTAGGGACCTTCCCCTGCCTTTTCTTACCAGATATCTTTTATTGTACCTGTTTTTCATTATGAAAAATTTGAAATATATGTAAAAGCAGAGACGCCAGTCACTGGACTTGAGATAAAAGCTTCCTTGGTTTCCACCCCTCCCATCTCTCCTGTCTGTCAACGAAATAGCAGGATCTATTGCAGCATCTTGTAAACAACAGGGATTGTCCAGGAATTTGCTACATTTCCTATTTCAGGAAAATAACTTGGTTATAGTGTTGCAGAACAGACAGGTTTGGTTTTTGTGTTTTTTTTTTTTTTTTTTTTTTTGGTGGGGGGTGGTGGGGACAAAGTGCTTCAGAGTAAAGGGAGGAGGAGAGATGTAGAAAGGGCACTTTGGGGGTACCTGTCCCAGACGACCCTGGGCCGTACCTCTCACCTCTCCACCACTAATGCAGAGGTTTGCACAAACTGCCCAAAACACCTCCTGGGGTGGCTGGGTCAGATTTGAACAGGGATCTGCCTCCCCAGCCTGGGGACCTTTCCCCGACTGTAGATGAAGGTCAACTAGCGATTCAAACCTGACCAGCTCCCCTCGGCATGTGCGAGGTTGACTCAAATCTCTGTCCCTTTGAAATGTCTCCAGTGCGTTTCTTCCTCTTCTTTCCAAGTCCCGTGGGTCTCTGGGCTGCCTTCCTTTTGGTCTGCACTTCATTTGGTAACGAAGTCGCTTGCCCTGTGGCTCCTGACTTCTGGGCCTCGCTGCCTGCCCTTGACCTGTGTGTGCCTGGTCTTGCCCGTGGACAGGTGGCAGATCCCCAGCCCGAATCCCACCCCCTTCTTGTGAGACGGCTCGTGGGCCGCCCACCTTGGGCTTGGAAGGTCTCTTCTGCTCTCTGTGGTGGTCATTAATTATTAGGGTTAGGTGGCCCCCGCCTGACCCATGCACAATAAACTTCCCCAACTTTTTATCTCAGAGTTGGTCTTCAAGGGTGGACCTGGGCCAGCCGCCCTCCTGGGAATGGTTAGAGATACAAATTCTTGGGGCTGGGGGCGAGTAGCTCAGGGAGAGGGTGTGCACGTGCTTACCACACGCAAGGCCCTGGGGGACCCCAGGACGAACACAAACCCCAACAACCACAGCAGGAAAACTCCCCAACCAACCAGATCCCCGAAATATGAATTCTTGGGGTGCTGTCTCCCAAGCCCACAGCACGAGGCGGTGTGAGAACCATCCGTCTAATGGGCTCAGCAGCTATGGACGGTCCTTGCCAAGACCTGTTATCTTACCAGGGGTGACACAATGGTCACACTGAGTCTCAGTTTCTGCATTTACTTACTGGCATCCTTCCCCGCAGGAGGGACGATGATTCAGATGGGGAAGTGGGAGGGAGGATGCTCTTGGGCTCATTTGCTCCTAAGATAAATTTATTAACAATTTTCAAATGCAGGAACACGTGATTGTTAAACCCAAACAGCCTGCGATCACATCTGATTGGCTAAGGTGATCCTTCAGAGTTACAGAGCGATGCACTTATTTCTCCCTTGATCAGGTCCCCGGGAGAAGTAACTTTTCTCCAAACAACTACCTTCTGGTTTTTATTACTGTTCTTTTCACCCTGGAAAGAGCAAAGTAGGTATTAGAATAAAGCCTCCTTTTTTTTTTTTTTTTTTGCCTTGTGAAATCTGCCTCCCCCAAATTAGAGGAGTTGGTGCCTTGGCTCTGGGCCCTGGGTAAGGGGGGATTGGGGCCCTCAAGTGGGTATTGTCTTGGTGAATTCAAAGGAGGTGTGAATTACTTTTTGCTGAAGCAGGGACGTCAACCACACAGTAGGTCCTGGTAGCTGCACATCCTATCTCAATTAGTGGCTTATTTCTTTGGAGCCCAGCAGCACTGAATGGGGAAGGGGTGAAGCTGACTGGGAGCACCGTCAGCTCCTGCAGGTACAGTCAGAGGGTCCGGAGCAGGTGCCTGGGGCAGTCCACAGGGACTTGCTGCCCCAGCAGCTACAGGATGGAGAATCAATTGCAAATGGTCTTCATATTGAGAGGGACAGTTAATGAATTGAAATCTTACTTAAAAAAAAAAAAGTATTCTCCTTTTCGGTCACTTAGTTACCCTGAGGAACAATTTGTTTGGGAAAGGTAGACTTGATAGATAACTTGGTTTTTGCCCCCCTTCTTTAACCATTTTTCAAAGACACACTTGGTTCCTTCTCCTCTTGCAAGGATGATCTAGGAATGTCTTTAATCATTATGAACACGAGTTAAAGACTTAAATAGCCTTTCAACTATCCACAGTTACTTTAAAAATTGATGTTTAAGTCGTCCCATGCTGGACCAGATAGGACCATAGTTTAATATTTGAATGTGCACTTTTCTAGACTTTAAAATGCAGATGCATCATATAAAATTACAAAAAAATTCTAATTATACTTTATTGAAGTGTAAAGTGTAAAGTGTAAAATTTGCCAGTTTTTTCAATTCATTGATTTTTTAAAAAAATATACTCAATGAACTTTGCCAAATATATGCAGTTATGTGATCACCACCATTGTTATGATACGGGTCATTATTATCATGCTGTGCTTCTTATGAACCCCATTCAACTACTGATCTGTGGCCCTGGCAATTACTGATCTACCGTCATGGAAAAACGCTGCATGCAAGGTTTTAGATCTGGCTCATTTTACTTAACATGGTGCTTCGAGACTTAGCTATTGTATTGAGGTTTGGTTTTTTTTTTCCTTTTTATTGCTGAGTAGTATTCCATTCAGACATGTTGTTTTTTAACTTTAAAATATATATGTATCTTTGCATGGTCTCAGCCTGGTCAGAGGTCACCTATTATGTGATTCCATTTATCCAAAATGTACAGAAAACGTGAATTTACAGAGTCAGAACATTAGTGGTTGTCAGGCCTGGGGGCGGGGACCCTAACCCCAACCACAGCAAGGCCCATAGGTGCTCCTGCAGCGCTCTCTGGACACGCGCTAGGGTGTGCAAGCCTCTGTGCACTGCATCTGAGAAGCAGAACTTCAGGTCTAGGGATGTGCCTGGTTTCCATAGGACATAGGACACGGGCAGAGCCCTGAATTCTACTTCCTGAACCCTCCTGGTTCCATCATGGCCAAGCTGAGGGGTGAAAATCGACATCTCGTTCTTTAACTTCATTTCTTTGATTACTAGTGAGGCTGAACATCTTTTTCTTTTTTCTTTTTTTTTTTTTTTTAAGAGGAGAGGGAGAGAGAGAGAGAGAGAATTTATTTATTTTTAGTTTTTCGGCGGACACAACATCTTTGTTTGTATGTGGTGCTGAGGATCGAACCCGGGCCGCACGCATGCCAGGCGAGCGCGCTACTGCTTGAGCCACATCCCCAGCCCCTGAACATCTTTTTCTAATGTTCTGTTTTTGCAACTATTTGAAGGGCTTTCTAAATTTTTTTCTTTTTTGTAATGGAGATTTAATTCAGGGTTGTTTTCCCACTGAGCTATCCCCCCAGCCCCTTTTGTTTTGTTTTCATTTTGAGATGGGGTCTCCTTAAGTTGCTTAGGGCCTTGCTAAGTTGCTGAGGCTGGCCTCAAATTTGCAGTCCTCCTTTCTTAGTCTCCAGAGCCACTGGGATTATAGGTGTGTGCCACCACACCCAGCTAAATATCTATTTTTGCTGATTACAAATTTAATAGTTATATATTTTTGCCATATTTGATTTTTTATGACAGGAAGTACACCCACCTTCATAGCAGCATTATTTATAATAATTAAAATGTGAAAGCAATCTGAATATCCATTGGTGGGTAAATGAATAAGCAAAGTGTAGTCTCTCCACACAGTGGAATATTACTCAGCTGTAAAAAGGAAGAAAATCTGGACGTAGGCTACAGTATGGATGACCCTTGATCATTATGCCAAGTGAAATAAACTTGTCATAAAAAGATGAATACTCTAAAGTCCCCCCTGTGTGGGGTAACTTAGAGTCATTGGCGTACTAGGAATGAAGAGAGAATAGCCATTGCCGGGGCTGGGGGAGGGGATGGATGGAAAGGGTCCCATGTGACCAGTTGGTGCTGCAAGGTGGAAAGGGTGCTGGAGGCGACGGTGGTGACAGCCGCACCATGATGTGAGCACGCTCTGTGCCACCCGGCTGTTGACCTGCAGATGGTCATGATGGCAGAATTTTAGGTCGAGTATATTTTACCATAATTTAAAAAATTGGTGCAAATAATAGAAGGCAAAAAAAAAAATCCTCTCGTGACTGTGTTTGATAAATGCATATTTCTCCAGTTCTATAGTCTGTAGCGTCTACGTCTAAATATTTTAGATAGAACATGGAGTAGTGTGTCTGCCGTTCTGCAATTCCCACTTTTACTTTTTAAAAAGCTTTATCGGGGCTGGAGTCCTGGCTCGGTGGCTGAGCGCTTGCCCAGCCTGTGGGAGGCACCGGGTTTGATCCTCAGCACCCCATAAATAAAATCAAAATAGAGGGATCGTGTCCATCTTTAAAAACAAATAAACAAAGGCTTTATTGGGACTCAATCCCCAGCACCGAGTGGGGGGTATAATGCGCCCATTTATTAATTTTGTGCTGGGATGGAATCCAGGGTCTTGTGTCTGTGTTGAGAGCCACAGCCGAATCGGAATGGCCCCTGGCATTTTGCCAGAAGTAATGGCTGAGAGGCACGCCATTAAGATGATGCTGGATTGATTCGATTGTATATTAGACCTTTACTGACCGGTAATAGGGCGGCTCTTGCTGCCTTGGGCGCCCGCTACTTTGGAGTTCCTGTTGAGTTCTCCCGAGTGAGTGCGCACGCAGGCAGCCCTGTGGAGGGAGTTCTGGTTGGTGTGTGGTGCGTTCCTGGAGGAGCTGAGTGGGTGGCATTCGGGAGAGTTCCCAGGAGTGTGGAGTGTGCTGGTGGAGTTCGGAAATAAAGTTTGTTCCTGCTTGAGTGATTTGTGCCCAGCCAGACTGCGGCATGTCTGCTCAACACCTGCTCCACACGGACCCCACCAGCCTTGTGCAGCCCAGTGGCTTTTAAGTATAGTCAGTTATGTGCCTATTACTGCAGAATCTTCTAGAACACTTTATCACCTCCCCAAAGAAATGGTGCACCCCTCAGCTGTCCCCTGTAGTGCTCCCCCAGTTCCTGGAACCACTCATGGACTTCATTTCTAAGGATCTGCCTACCGGGGACATCTTATATGGGTAGAATCACACAATAAGTGGTGTTTTTCCCCCCAGTACTGAGGGTGGAGCCCGGGGGCTTTACTACTGAGCTGTGCTCCCAGCCCTTTTTATTCTGAGGGTCTAAGTTGCTGGTTCTGACTTGCGGTCCCCCTGCCTCGGCCTCCCTAGTTGCTGGGATAGCAGGCGTGCGTGTTGTGCCAGCTGTCGGGGGGGCCTTCTGGGCCAGGCTCCGTCCACTTAGCGTGATGTTTTGGGGTTCAGCCACGTCGTAGCACGTGTCGTGTTTCATTCCTTTTTATGGCTCGGTACTACTCCACTGTGTGGAGAGGCCACATCTTACTCGTCCACTCGCCTCTTACCTGCCCATGGACCGTGGGGTTGTTTCCACTTTGGGGCTGTGATAAGGGACACGGCTGTGAACGTCCACGTTCAAGTTTTTGGGTGGAGGTCTGTTTCACTTCTCCCGAGTACGAACTCGGGAATGGAGTTCTTGGGTGACGGGGTGGCTCTGATCCATCACCTGAGGACCCCCTTTTGTTTTGCAGTAGGCAGCGAGGTCTGGGCACCTCCTATGCCTACACCCAAGGACCTGCTTCTTGCTGGCCACTGGGTGGGGTTCGCTGCATGAAAACCCCCTGGTTTACCCTCCAGTCTGAGCTGGTGGCCGCTGGGTTGCTCCTTGGCTTTGTGATCATGGGCCATGAAGCAGGGGGTCCCCTGGAGGCCTCGGAATGTCCCCGTTCTCCCACAGCACACTCGAGGCCGAGGCTGCAGGGGACACCCCCGTACTTTGTGGACATTTCTGCGGACCACACAGTGTCCTGCCGAGACACGGGGCAAGGTGTCTTCAAGACGCGGTTCTGGCCTGACCCTGACCCTCTCTCCTCCTCCCGCAGGGGACCAACCAGGCGCCATGGCACAGAAGGGCCAGCTCAGTGACGACGAGAAGTTCCTGTTTGTGGACAAAAACTTCATCAACAGCCCAGTGGCGCAGGCCGACTGGGTGGCCAAGAGACTGGTCTGGGTCCCTTCCGAGAAGCACGGCTTCGAGGCGGGCAGCATCAAGGAGGAGAAGGGGGACGAGGTGGTCGTGGAGCTGGTGGAGAACGGCAAGAAGGTGACGGTGGGCAAGGATGACATCCAGAAGATGAACCCGCCCAAGTTCTCCAAGGTGGAGGACATGGCCGAGCTGACCTGCCTCAACGAGGCCTCGGTGCTGCACAACCTACGGGAGCGCTACTTCTCGGGGCTCATCTACGTGAGTGTCCAGGCGGCCCCTGCCCCCCTCCTGGTCTCGGGGGCTCAGGGAGCTGGGGTGCAGAAGACGGGCGGGGGCTTCACTGAGCGGATCCCACGGGGGTGACTCCACCCCAGTCCCCCCTCACCAGCTCTGGGACGTGGGCAGGTGTGTGGCCTCCCGCAGCCTCACTTTTCCCATCTGTAAAGTGGGAGCCGCGCCCTCCCCACAGAGCAGGGGTGGACAGTCCCTGCCATCGCGTACCCCAAGTGCCAGGCGCGGGACGGACTCCCCTCAGATCCCAGGGGTGTCTTCCCTGCCCGGCCTCCATCCTGGAGGCGGGGAGAACTCGGGGACCCCTTGGAAAGGCTGGTCCACCCTGGCACTGGGAGGGTAGGGGACAGGAGAGGGTCCCTGTCACAAGTGGGGATGGCCAGATGGGCCCTGGGACTCCTGAGTGGGCCCTGCAGATGAGGTGGACTGGAGCCGTACGTGCAGCATGGCCACCACTGGCCACCACTGGCCACTGCGGCCACCTGCACTGGGCTTCTAACTAACTTTAAAAAGTGAGTGTTTGAGGATTCGTTTCTCCAGCTGGGTCTCGGCCACGTGAAGTCCCCAACAGCCCCTG
The DNA here is from genome assembly GCF_047511675.1 of Marmota flaviventris. Taxonomy (NCBI): domain Eukaryota; kingdom Metazoa; phylum Chordata; class Mammalia; order Rodentia; family Sciuridae; genus Marmota; species Marmota flaviventris. The sequence continues at coordinate 11,470,170 of NC_092516.1, read as the reverse complement.
TGGCCAGCGGTTGCCTGACTGGAGGGTGTAGGTCTAGAACATTCTCACCATCACAGTTCTGTGGGGGCTGGTGACAAGGGGGGACACGGGTTTCTTGGGCTGGACCAGATTTCCAGGACGAATGGGACAGGAATGATTGGAAATTCAGAAAAAAGCAAAAGTTTCAAAAGCAGAAAACACAAAGATCCGTCTTCACCCAAAAAGCCCCATGAGGCCACCTGGGCGGGCGGAGGTCCCCAGCCCGATCATTGTCCACCTTTCCTCTCTGAAAGCCACGCTGGTGCCTGGGGCAGGTCGCCTTTCGCACCTGGAACTTGGTTCCCTTGTCCGGGTAACAGACAGAACCGCGCCAGCCTCCTGCCCCCGGTAGCTCTAAAGAGAAAGCCCGACACTCTTCCTGGCACATAGTAGGCACTCAGAGTGTGAGGTGTCACCATCACAGGTTGAAGGCCATCGTGACGGCTTTAGTTGTCACGGGGCCAGTGTTCTTGGATCCTTCGCAGAGCCATGGGCACAGTCACTTCTGTCCTTGTGTCCCCTTGGTCCGTCCTGTATGCCTTGCCACTTGAAAATCATCCAAAGCTCCTTGTCATCTCTTAAAAAAAAAAAAAAAAAAAAGTCCTGCACATTTTTTTTCCTAATTGGGACAATAGAACACATTGTCTAGGAAGGATGTGAAATTCAGAAAAAAAGCAAAACTCGGTCAAAAGCAGAAAACACAAAGATCCGTCTTCACCCAAAAAGGAGGTGCGTGCGTCCATCTCTTGGTGGGAATGGCGCGAGATGTGGGTGTGTTTGCAAGCCTACTGTGCGCGTGGATTAGTGACTTGCTCTTTTTCTGTGTGAAGTCGATGCTGAGCGTCTCCCAGCCCCAAAGATTCCCTTTGAAGGGCCACATACTCTGTGGTGGTCAGAGCCACATTTAATGACCCCTTCTTGTGGCTATTTCCGAAAGGGCTACAGAGGCTGTTTTAAGAGCTGGAGGGGAGGGGACAACTGTGAAATGCCCCCCCCCCAGCCAGGTGCTGTAACCCCGCCCCCTCCATTTCCCTTAGTGGACACAACAGCCACGGAGTGACGCAGGGAGTCCATTTTACAGGTGAGCAAGCTGAGGCCCATCTTCCCTTCCCCAACTAAGCAGAGAAAGTCCCTTTAGTCTGTGCCACTCCTTGTGTGGAGACATCGCCACCCTAAGTCCCTTGGTACACTGGACGTTGTTTTTCGGTACTAGGATTGGGCCCAGGGGTGCGTAACCCCTGAGCCACATCCCCAGACCCTTTTAAATATGTTTATTTAGAGACGGGGTCTCCCGGAGTTGCCGGGGGCCTTGCTAAGTTGCCGAGTCCGGCTTTGAACTTGCAATCCTCCTGCCTCGGCCTCCCGAGCCGCTGGGATCACAGGTGTGCCCCTCCACACCCCGCGACCTGGGACATTTCTAAGGACACCAATCTGCAGAGAGCTGGGGGGACCGTTGGGGTCCAACCGGTGTCACCTCCCTGAGGACAGGGCCACGTCTCCACTCGACTGTCCTCTGACGTGGCATTTGAGCCCAAAATAGAAGTCGGGAATCAGGAGGCGCTTGTGAAGTTCCCGAGACCCAGAGTATCATCTGAAGCAGATTAAAAAAGGAATCGGAGCTGCACATTCCTGCTGTGCTTCTCTGGACAAATTAGATTAAAGTCATGTGGCTTCGTGACCAGGCACCTGCTGTTATCTGGTACCTTTCTGCTCAATTTAATCACTTAATAGAAACTGTTGCCCATGGCGGAAAAAAAATAGAGAAGGCAAGGGGTTGGGGGAGGGGGATGGGCACGGGAAGCCGCTCTCCCATCCCATAATCAGACTGCGTGACCCTTATCAACAGGTGGCACTGTGTCTGCGGGCCAGTCGGCCGACCGTGCCCACCTTTGCCCTCGGTGATGAGGAGACCCTGGCGGACCTCTGTCCTCTTGGGCCCCACAGGGTCCTTGGAAGCCAGAGTAGCCTGTCCCCTTACCTTAGATTTTTGGGTCTGGGCTCAGCAATGTCCAGGGTCTCACCCCAGCTGCCCGCACACCCGGCGTGGGGACGCAGCTCTGATCCCTGCTCCGAGGCCCCCTGGTCTTCTGGGTCCTCGGCCGAGGCTTCACTGTGGAGCCTGGTAGCTCTGGCTCTGGAGCCTGCTCTGTGCCAGGTGCTGTCCCAAGCCCTTCCATCCCACTTTGTCCCTTGGGATACAGCAGAATGATGTCCCAGCCTTCAGATAAGGTGACTGAGGCAGAGGGGACATGCACTTGGGAGGGATCCCCTTCCCAATTCTGGTCTTGTCTATAAAACATGGTCTGTCTCCACTCTCCTGTTTCTGGGTGGGACAGGAGCGTTGGTCCTCGCCCTGAGATGATTCTGCACTTAAGTGACAGGCGAGATGTGCTTGAGCCAGAGGCAAGTCACAATGTCTATGTTCTAGGACTCTCTTCTACAACATGGGGTGGGGAGTTCAAGCTCCCCCGTCCCTCAAATGGGTGCCAGGGAGCCTAAGCCTCTGATTTTGGGGAAACATTTGCTCCTATGTGTATTTTTTCTGGCCCCAGATCTTAGTTGTCATTAAACTCTCAAAGTAGCCGGTGACCCTCAGTGATAGTAGATAGTATTTGTTCAAAATTTACTATGATCAAAGTTTATGCTAACATATCGTTGTGATTACCATTATTTTTGTATAAGAGAGACGCAACTACAATCTACTATTAAAAATGTGGGGGGGGAAGAGATACCATGACTTATGCCCATTTTTTGCAGTTTAAAACTGTGGCTTTGAAAAGTTAAATGACTTGGGGGACCCAGAGGTGACTCTCAAACCCAGAGAGGCTGCCCCCAGACCAGTGCTCTCACCTAGATCCCACGTGATGTGTCCATGATAGTATGAGACAGATAGTGTCATTTTGCACTTTAGAGAGGGGGACACTGAGGCCCTGCGCTCAGTCTCATTGCTGGTAAGTGGGCTGAGCAGGGATGTGGCACGGGCTGGGGAGGCTGCCCGGGCTGGGGAGGGCCCTCAGGCGAGCAGGAGGTGAGGTGTGGGAGGGGCAGGGGAGACGGTGCCACGGGTGCTCTCAGCTTTGAGTAGCACAAGCTTGATGTGCCTGCGAGGAAGGAAGCTAATCTTGTGTTATGATTACTTGAGCACCTACTGGGTGCTAGGGTAGACATTGTATGCTGTTGACCCAGAGCGAGTGATTTTTTTTTTCTTTAAAATGAGTTAATTTGAGGCGTTGTGTTGCTTAAAAAAGCAGAGGACCTTCGTCTCCTGGACCAGGGTGGAGGTAAAAGTCGCTGTTAGATGCGCTGTGTGGTTGCTGCTTTTCCACAGGCCCTACCCCTCCCTGTTGCCCTCAGGACCTGGAGGACCCTCCTGCTGCTCACTGGGTCCCCCTAGCCCCAGTCCCCTGCCCAGTCATCCAAACCCATGTTCTCCAGCAGGTGAGGATCCCCTCATGTGGGACATCTGGCCCCGCCACCTCATGGTTTTCTGGAATGATCACCAACCAGAGATGCTGGCGCAGAGGTGTTCTGGGTGCCCATCACTGCCCTGGGGCCTGGATGGGTGGCAAGGAGACGGGGAGGGAGGTGCCCTTTGCTGAGCCTCCCGAATTAGCCCTTCAGATCCTGCAAGTCATTACGGCTACGCAGGGTCACCTGTGGACGAGAAGGTTGAACACTAAGTCCTGCTTTGTAAAAGGCAAGAGTTCATGCACCTCTGCCTGGAGGCAAACGTGGTAAAGGGGATTTTTTTTTTTTTTTTGGCATTTGTTCATAACAATCTGTCTAGACGAGATCTTTTTGAATAGGTAAAACATGTGAATATGTAATGAAGTGGTCCATCAGGGTACATAGACCTTCCTTTCCCCACCCCAAATGGGCATGCAGGCCACTGCTGTCCTGCATCTTGGCCTTCGCATCTAGCTACCCAGATGGATGCCTGACAGTTCTCTTTTTTCTTTTTTTTTGGTTGGGGGGGATACCCCGAATTGAATTCAGGTACACTCTGCCCCATCCCCAGCCCTATTTTGTATTTTATTTAGAGACAGAGTCTCACTGAGTTGCTTAGGGCCTCGTTTTTGCTGAGGCTGGCTTTGGACTCCTATCCTCCTGCCTCGGCCTCCTGAGCTGCTGGGATGACAGGTGTGTGCCACCATGCCAGCAATGACACTCTTTTTAACCATAGCAGGGTCTTCTGCTCTAGGGATGAACTGGACTCCCTGAGCCCACCAGGGCTAACGGGCATTTAGATTGTTCCTAGTCTTTTGCTGCTGAAATCCAGGCAAGAGCCGAATCACTGTCAGTCTAGGACAGGGATCCCGTGGGGCTCACCTCGTTAAGGAGTGACTGTCCATCGTTTTAGAGAACAAAAGCAGGATGCCCAGGTCAGGCTGTGTGTACAGCCAGGCTGGGGAGATCCCCCAGGCCCTAAAGCCGGTGTTCCTTGCCCTTCCTCCTGCTCCTGGACGCTCGGCTCAGGGCTCTGGGGCTGACCATATAAAGCCTCAGGGAGCAACTGGAGCCGCTTCCTAATACGGTTACAAGAGGGACACCGTGCCTGTGGCCTGGATCTGCATGGCACAGACGCCCCGAGATGCTGGCTGGGGCACGGGCTGGGGATGTGGAGACTCTGAACTTGCCGGTCGGGAGCAGGGCTCCTGGGGACTGAGGCCGACACAGGGCCAGCTACAGGGGGCTGGGTCAGGGTGAGGGTGAGCTGAGTGGGACGTGGGGATGGAACGGCCAGATTCGCGAGCCCAGTGACCCTGTGGGACCTGCCACTGTACCCTGGCTTGCTTGGGAAACTGAACTGAACACAGATTCAGATTTGCCTGGAAGCACAGAGTAAGTGCTTGCTGTGTGCACGGCACCCGGAGAGGTGTCCTGGGATCATGGTGGAGCTACGAGGGCCCAGCCGTCCCTCTTTAGGATTCGTTTTATTCAGCGAATATTTGCAGGGTGAACATCTACCCTGTGCTGGGGGCGGGAGATGCGGTACGTGTGGCTCGTCGTCTGGGAAGTGATGCTGAGACAGAGCCCTGAGCTGCAGGGACACTGAGGGGTAGACATCATGACTGCTCATCCCCTCCCCTGGAAGAGGGGGTGGTGGCTCCAGGGAGATCAGGGGGAACAGCCTCTGGGAAGACGCCATGTGGCAAGGTTTTCAATCCTCAGGAAACAGCGCAGAATAGTCGCTCATATTGACTACTGAGCACCTACTGTATACCAGGCATGGTGCTGAATGCCTTAAAAGCATGACCTCAGAACAAACCTAGGAGGGAATTGTTAGTGTGCCCCCACGATTTTGCAGATGAGGATAACTGAGACTCAGAGAGGTTAAGAGTCTTTCCTGGGGTCACAGAGCTAGGAAGTCGGAGAGTGAGGTTCATATCTGAGTCCTCCCTTAACTATTGCCGATTACTGCCTCCGGTCCAGGGCTTGGGCGGGAGGCAGTAAATGACACCCTCAGGCTGAAGGGGGCGTGGCAGGGGTGTGGCCTGGAGGAGCTGGAGGCGGGGCTGAGACCAGAAGAGGTGGGGCCTGGCTGATTCTGTTCCACGTGGTGCTTTCAAAGCTCACCCATGTTGCAGCCTAGGTCAGTGCTCTGCTATTTTGGAGGACACTTGTCCTCGTCCCCATTTTACAGATATGGAAGTGCTTTGTTAACCATCATGAGCTCTGAGATGAGCAGTCATGATGTCTACCCCTGAATGTCCCTCCAGCTCTGTGACCTGGAGACAACCCCACCACGCCTCAGTTTCCTCTCCTGTCAATCAGGCAGCAGGGAAATCAAAGGCTCCTATTACCTCCCAGAAGATGCCTGTGAAGTGCTCAGTTCAGTGACAGGCACTTAGTGAGCACTCAGTCATGGCCACTGTTGTTAGGTCCTCGGGGCTCAGAGTGAAGTGACATCAGCCGGGTGGAGCTGAGGTTTGAACTATTTAAAACCACACAGATGGGGCTGGGGGTTAGGTCGGGGGAGAAACCTTGCCTAGCACGTACAAGGCTCTGGGTTCCATCCTTGACGCGCACACACACAAATTAAAACCACACAGTTGGCCGGACACGGTGGTGCGCACGTGTAATCCCAGCAACTCGGGAGGCTGAGGCAGGAGGATCGCAAGTTGGTGGCCAGCCTTAGAAACTTAGGAAGGCCTTAAGCAACTTATACCCTGTCTCAAAATAAAAAATACAAAGGACTGGGGAGTGGCTCAGTGGTACAGCACCCCTGGGTTCAATCCCCTTGTACCAGAAATAAATAAATAAAACCAGAGTCATCAAACACGGTGCGGGCAGCCTGGCAGTCCGGGCTTGCTCCGGTTCCCCTGTCCCCACACCTGGAAATCGTGACGCTCAGGGCTCCCACGGCCACCCTGGGCCTCAGTTTCCCCGTCTCAGGTGGGAACTCGGAGCACACCTAGTGACCTCGTCCTCCTTCGGGGCCTCGAGCTAAGCCCGCTCTCTGTTTGCAGACCTACTCGGGCCTCTTCTGCGTGGTGGTCAACCCCTACAAACAACTGCCCATCTACTCGGAAAAGATCGTGGACATGTACAAGGGCAAGAAGAGGCACGAGATGCCGCCGCACATCTACGCCATCGCGGACACGGCCTACCGGAGCATGCTGCAAGGTGAGCGCGTGGGACCCACGCTGCGCTGCGCTCGGGCCACCTCTGGGGAGCTGCTGGCTCGGGAGCCCCGCCCACCCAAGACCACGCCCACAACAGGCCCCGCCCACCCAAGACCCCGCCCATCCCTCAGGCCCCGCCCCCGGCTGTGGGGCTTGCTGGGGGCGCAGGCTTGGCAGGCGGTGCTGGGGGCCAGGGGGCAAACCAGGCGCTGTCTGTGTCCACGCCCGGGGAGCCAGGGGCCGAGAGCTGGAGAAATACGGGCATGGCCCCCTCCCAGCGCCGGCCCTGGGAGGAAGAGGGTGGTGACAGCCAGGGCTGCGCCAGCAGATGGCTTGCCCCTCCCGCTCCCCGGCAGCTGGGCGGACACCGTCCCCTCTCCAGCCTCAGTTTCCTCGCCTGTAAAGGGGGTCAGCGCCTCCCCCTCGCCGTCTGTTCTAAGATTGCTGAGGCCGGCCTCTCCGACTCAGGGGCGAGTATGTTTCCCTCACGCCCACGGCCTGAGCGTCCCTCTCTGGAATGCTGGGGACCCGGAGGGTTTCAGGCTTGGGATCTTCAGATGTAAAATGGCCAACCTGCGTCACGGCTCTTAGGAACAAAGTGTTTTAAGGAGAAGAAAACTGGAGACTTACAGAATGGGCAGACTGTGCTCAAGGGTCCAGTTTAAAGTGAATTTTGATGTCTGCAGTAGTGTGATCACCATCCAGACCAAGATGTGAAATATTTCTAGAAAGTTCCGCCATGCCTCTTCCCAGTCAATAGCTCTTGGACACCCCTGCCTGGAGTGGCCGCTGTTGACCTCCATCACTGTCAGTTAGTTTTGCTTGTCCTTGAACTTCATATAAATGACATTCTTATGTGATGTACGTAATGCTTTTCATATAAGCTTCCTCCCCTCCTCAAACTACTTTAGACTAAACAAAAAAGATTCCTTATTAAGAGTGTGAATTCTAGAACAGAGCTGCTTGTGTTCAAATTCCAGAACTGTCACTCACAAGCTGTGTGACCTTGGATGAGCCGCTTAACCTCTCTGTATCTGTTTCCTCCTCTGTGAAAGAGGATTATAGTGACTGTGCCCATCCTCATAAGGCTGATGCAAGGATTAAACAGCTGTTGCACCCAAAGATCGGAACAATGTCTGGTTTTAGAGTAAAAGCTTGTTAAGCATAAACGATCACAGGCTGAATATGCCTAATCTGAGAATCCAAAAGCTCCAAATTCTGAAATGTTTGAACCCAGCGTGAAGCCATAGTGGAAATTCAACACGTGGGAACACAGGGGCTGGGAATTGAGGGGAGCCCTGTGCTGGGAATTCCTAAAGGGCAGGAAGCCAGGGGTGTGCAGGAGATAGCACCCCACAGGGTAGAGGCGTTCAGGTAGAAGTGTCCCAAGTTGCTGGCAGTTAGCCAGGCTCTAGGGCAGGACCTGATCCTTCAGGACATAGGGCTGCCACTACCTCCAAGGACCAGCAGATGAAGCCTTGCAGGGTCAGTCCCAGAGTGCAAGCTGTGTCCTTGAACTTCATATAAATGACATTCTTATGTTATTTACATAATGGGGTTTAAAGCAATGGCTCCTGGAATTAGGGTGTGTATTTGTGACATTATTGTATTTTTGGTGTCCTCAGATGAAACAGTCTTTTAAAAGTGGTTCCCACCCCACTTTGGGAGGCTGAGCATCACAAACGTAGGATGTTCATATGGTCTTTTGGCATGCTTTTGGTTGCAAGTAACATAAGAACTAACTCAAGTGGCTTAAACCGTAGGAGTTTATTACCCTGTATACAGGAAGTCTAGAGGTTGGTGATTTCCGGGTTGCTTGATTCAGGAGTTCAAAAGCAGGCCACTTTGGGGGATTTTCTTGGCTGCTTCCTCATAGTCAAAAGATGGAAGCCATTGATCTGGCCATCACATTGTCAGGTGATAATAGCCAAAAGCATGAAAGAAGTAGGAGATTAGGCTTTTACCCCTCCTTCCCTCTAGTCAAGGAGGAACTTGGTCACATGTCAGCCTCTAAATCGAGCATTAGCTAAGGGGGTGTTCACAACTGTTTTAAATCATTTCTGGTTTCTTTTTCTGGAGTGGAGGGAGGTCCCACTAAGCGCGTTTTATCCTACTACTAGAATGAAATAGAATTCTGTCAGGGAAGGAGAATGGGAGACACACAGGTAGGTAGGCATTGCTATAGTGCTCTGAAAATGGGCATTTGTAACTTTGAAAATCCTTAGCATTATAGTCTATTCTAGAAAAATTAAACCCTCTATTTAAGCAAAGGAGAAGCTGGGACCTGTCATTCTGTCACCCAGAGGTCACCATCACTGATGTCTTGCTGTGCAGCCTTTCATACGCTAACTGAGCTGAATGGCACGTAATGAATAGGACTCTGACCTTCAGAAAATTAGCTCCAGAAAAAGGCGACTTTACACAAGGCCATCGGCCATCGTTTCACTGTAGACAGGGGGTGGGGAGGGGAGAAGGTGTGGGCTTGAGAAAGGGTCTGGCAAATTAAGAAAATGGTCGATTTCCCTTTTTTATGTGTGTTTAGAATTCAGTTATAACTGCAGACAGCTGCTAGTCCTTGGATTGAATATAAAATGAACCAAGGGTTTATTTTTGGGGGGGCTTAACATTTTTCCACATGATCAGGGGAGCATGACAGGGGCCCCCTTCCTGTCTCCCTTGAGCTCTGCAGCGCAGCAGGGAAGCCACTCTCAGACTCACTCAGTAGGTCAGCGGTTTCCCTAGGGCTTCTCCATGGTGTTGGTGCCGAGCACAGTCCCCAGGCCCCTCTTGTCTGGTTCCTGACAATGCTCTGACCTCCAGGAGGGAACTGACCCGACTCTTTGTGGCCTTTCCAAGGCCCTTGACTCCGGGCAACACTGCCCCTTGGTGACAGCTCCCACTGGCTGGGGCTCTTGGAGCCTAGTCATCAGCAGGCTGCAGTCCGAGTGGGGCTAGCGTGGTGTAGACCCAAGCAGGTGGTGTAGACCCGGGAGGCTGCTCCGCTGTGCCAGACCTCCCCATGGTCAGTCCATTGAGGCTTATCCCTGGGGCCCGCTGACGCCTGCTGCCTAACTGTGGGCCAGGCTGGTGGATGGTGAGGACCCTGTGTCTCCCCTCCGTGCCTCCTGGGCTCCGTGAGCAGACATAGAAGCACAGTCTGCTGACGCCACTTAGAGATGCTCGCTGGGCTCCTCGGTGACCCCCCAGGAGACGGCAGCCAGGAGCAGGGCACCCCCAGAAGGCGGACGTCTGTGCAGTGGGCATTAGTCCGCCGCCGTGTCCTCGTGCGCCCTGTGTGTTCACCGAACTCCAAGCCTTCTGAACCACAGGGAGGGGACTCCAAACACAAGACCACAGAGCTCAGAGACACATCAGGGAGGAAAATGGAAGCTGGGGAGCACTCTGCACATCTGTGTCCACTCCCCCCTCCGTCAAGTGGGAGTTTGGCTGTGGTAGAGGGACGGGGACTTCCCGTGTGTGCACCACTGGGCACGTTCCTGGCTCGTGTCATTCAGTCTCATAAAGATGTAGAGATGGTGCGTTCACATCCACAAGGTCACCTTCTCCTTCCCCCTCTGTGCATCAGACCCCCGGTCCACCTCCCCGGAGATGATCATGGCTCCTAGTGTATCAGGTGTCCTCCTGGAGTCTATTTTCTTGCATGTGTGAGCAGATATGTCTATTTTCTCCCACCATCTTCCCTATAAATAGTAGCATTTCACACGCGTCACTTTACATTGTGCGAGCTGTTCCTTGTTAGTGTTATAAGGACCCCTCGTTCCTGTGATTTTAAATTTAGTTTTGATTTTTATTAAAAATATTCATGCAGATGATAGAGTCAAAAAACTCCTCCAAGCCTGTTATGAAAAATAGCCCTCCCTCTACTCCTTCCCCAGAGGTAACCCTTATCAACTCCTTTCATTGATGTTTGACTGTTTGCCTTTATATCCTATTTTTTTTTTTAAGTCTGGTAAAACATTAAAATTTTTTTTTTTGTAGTTGTAGATGGACAGCATACTTTTATTTTATTTGTTTATTTTTATGTGGTGCTGAGGATCGAACCCAGAGCCTCACACGTGCTAGGCAAGTGCTCTGCCACTGAGCTGCAGGCCCAGCCCCTTGCCTCTGTATCTTCAAATAACTTGACTATTTTGCTGATATCTTAACACTTTTTCAGTTTTGCCTTTCACCTATTGACTTTTCACCATGGATGATGAGGATTTAACTCATCCACTTTCTTGATTTGCCCTTCTGCCCCATCCTCATACGCCTTATTTATATTACAGATTGCCAATATAGTTAGCCTTAATCTTGATGAGCTCACTATTCAGAGTTTACTATGTTATGACTATAATAGTAAATGCTATTATATAGACATCATTCAGTTCTGATCTCTGCTCTCTCTTGTGAGTACTTTTCTTTTACCGTACGACTTATTCTTTTCCCTGGAGTTAGCAGTTGCCTTTTTTTCTCGCCCCCCCCCCTCCCCCCAGCCTGGTTTTCTGTGTGGCTGCTCACTTATTCTGCCCCAGATTCTCCATCTAAATGTTTTACTCTTGTCTTAATATGTCCAGAATTGTATCAGAGGTCACCCAGTGATAGTCTGTCCTTGAAATGATCTCTACTGTAGCCTTTGGACCTGCCCTGACCCTATTACTGGTAGCGGTCAGTGCTCTTAGGGGGATTCCTTGTTCCCTAATTTCCATCTCTTCCTGTTCCTTGGTTGACTCTCCTGTTTGAATCGCACCTTCTCCAGTAGCTTCCCAAGGAAGGGTATAGATGATCCTGATGTATGGGGATCCTGCATCGCTGAAAGATCAGAAGCTCCTCTAATACTCAGAGGATGATTTATTTGGGTTTAAATGTTTTGGCAAGACGTAAAATCTCCTTCAGGATTTTTAAGGACTTGCTTCATCGCTCTCTAGCTTCAGTTTCGTTTTTGAGAAGCAAAAGCCTAGTCTGATCCTTGATCCTTTCTGTGCAACCAGAGACTCCTCTCCTCCTCCTCCTCTGGAAGTTTTTAGATCTTCATCTCCCTATTCATGGTGATGGGACTTTCGGTGGTTCTGTTCCCCACGTTGTTCTGAAGACCTAGTGGGCGCCCTTGGTTTGTAAACTCATCCACATCCTTGAATTCTGGGAAGTTTTCTTGAATCATTTCCCTGGTCATGTCTTTCTCGCTGTGTTCTCTTTTCCTACTTCTGGAATGGAACTTCTGAAATGGCCCCAGAGTTTTCCTTCTCCGGGCTCTTTTATCTCCTTTTTGTTTTTTCCTTTGTTTTTAGTACTGAGGATTAAACCCAGGAGTGTCGACCACTGAGCCACATCCCCAGCACTTCTATTTTTTATTTTGAGACAGGGTCTCACTAAGTTGCTTGGGGGCCTCGCCAAGTTGCTGAGGCTGGCCTTGAACTTGGAACCCTCCTGCCTCGGCCTCCCGAGCTGCTGGGATTACTTGGAGTCTGTGCGCCTCTGCACCCAGCTCCTTATGTTTTTTTTTTATTCTGTTTACTGAGCAGTTACCTCAACTTTATCTTTCAACCTTTCCACTGAGTTTTTAATTTTGGTATTTTTAAAAAAATTTCCAAGAGCTCTGTTTCTCTCTCTGAATGTTTCTTGGGCTATTCTTTCCTGTGGCTGTGATGGCCTCTGTCTGAAGGACACTCCTTCATGCATCTTCTCTGTTTCCTTCAGATGCACATTTTCCTGCGTGTCTGTGTTGACTTCTTCCTGTGACCGGCTTCCTGGTGATTCTTGAACCTCCGAGTGTGTGGGGACCAAGGAATTGGCGGGAGCTGTGCGCGCAGAGGGCTTGCTGGTGATGACCTTGGCCTAGCTGGAGGGAGCTGGGCTGTTCCCATGGCTCTTCTGAAGTTCCCGTCTCCTTTCCTGGCCTGGTCTGCGTTCCTCTCTCCTGCTCCCTCCCTTCCAAAGGCCCCTGGTGCTCTCAGTTACTGAGGCTTGGGGTAGGAATGAGACCAGGTCTGATACCCGTTCAGAGTCAGAATCCGGGTCCGGGCGTTCAGAATCAGAATCCGGGTCCGTTTCCCTGGTGTTGGTGATCCCGAGAAGTGCCCAGCCAAGAGCAAAAAGTTTTATTTAAAGGGTGGAACAGAGCGAGACAGAGACTCCCCCTCAAAGGAGGGGGTCCAAGGCTGGTGCCCCAGGGAGTGGGGGTGTCCCGCCCCTTCTGTGGATTTCAGATATCCTTTGTTCTCATGCTCCCTCCTCCCATCCTGACCAAAAGGTGGAGTGATCCAGGGGTACTGGCGGCAAGTTGAATCAGCCCAGCTTCTGACCCAGTCACCGGCTACCTACACTGACTGCCCTTTTGCCAGCTCCCCAGGGATGCGTGATCCTGCAGTTAGGGGAGTTGGGGCTCCTTCTAGAACCTCCTGCTGCCGACTGACTCTCCTCCTCTCTTGGAGGAGTTGCCCCTTCCACTTCCTGGCTTCCCGGCTGCAGCTGCAGGTCTTTTTGGAAGTTGCGTGGGCTTGTGGAGACTCCCTTTACCATGGCTCCGTGAGCGCTGGGGAGGGAGGAGAGCTCCGTGCGTGTGTTCACCCGCTGTCCCCTCACGGACATTCCCGACTCCTTTGCCACGTAACTGACAGTGCTGTGGGATGTTACCAGACGTCTGCTAAATGCTCAGGGCTTAGCAAGAATGTTCAACTAATCCTTAGCTACGAACCCACGCAGCAAACAGGACAGATAAAGACCTTTAAACTTCAATCCCGAAATTAATACGGGGCCTGAGTGTGTCGTCCAAAATAAAAGCGAGCTTAGATTTAAAAATAAGGAAGGCCAACCACATGTTTAAATCTCTCTTATGTTTACCTTAATGGCTTTTACAGAACCACAACTATCCAATCCTTCCTTGGCGTGTGCGTGCACTGTGAGCGTGGGTGTCCAGGGCTTGTTGGCGACCCAGCGCTAGGGCAGCCACCACAATGACTCAGTCCCCTTTTGTAGCTGGAGAAATGAGGCTCAGAGAAGTGAAGGATTTGCTGAAGGTCAGATAAATGTTGTAGATGGATTTGAACTTGGCCTATCTGACATCCAGTCTTGCCCAGGGCGGAGCTGCAGCAGGGTCCCCATCCCATGGAGGCTGTGCTCCCGAAAGTCCAGCTCCTCGCGTCTCCCCATAGTGAAGGCCCATAGCTTGGGAGGCAGGAGCTGAGCTCGGGACACCATGGGACACCACGGGGTGAATGGACAGCAGCGCAGCCCTCCCGCAGGCCCCCCTGGGGTCTTCCTCTCCCCCAGGGCTGCTGGGCTGGGAGGGCCTGGGGTGCAGGGAGGACCTGGGGTGCAGGGAGGACCTGGGGTGCAGGGAGGCCCGAGTTCATTCTGTCCTGCTGGCAGGAGCCCTCAGGCTGCGCCCGGTCACCAGAAGTGTCTTGTCTTCACCTCATTAGCACCAAATGGCCACTCTCGGGGGATTAGAACAGATGCCGGGCCAGCACGGGGCCCTGGGCCCAGTCCTCTCCAGGCCTGAGATAAGTCTGCACAGGGAGGTCATCCAAACTGCCCCCTGGGCCTCGCGGGTTCCCACACTCGGTTGTGTCCCTCTGTGCCTGGTTGGCAGGCCCTGGGGCTGGCTCACGCTCGCCCAGCTCCCCAGAGGCTGCTCTGGAACGAGGAGGAGGGAGGAGGGCCTGCCAGGTCCTGGCTCCCTGCTCCCTAAACCCCAGCAGGCTCAGCCCTCGCCCGCAGGACAGGCAGCAGCCTCCCCACCTGACAGAGCGGAGAAACTGAGGCCCCACACGCCAAGCGATGTGGCAGAGCTGAGAGTAATCCTGGAGACCGCCACCTTCTGCCCCGCCGGGAACGTTTTCTCCTCCCTCCAGGGCAGTACGCGAGTTGGTGTAGCTGGTTACTCCATTTAATGGAAGGAAAACAGAGGCCCCCAGAGCCTAAGGGACTGGCTTAGGCCTTAGGACTTAATCTGTTCTGGTTGCTATAACAAAATGCCTTAGACAGAGTGGCTTATAAACCACAGGGGTCTATTTCCTACAGTTCTCTAGGCTGAGAAGCCCAAGGTCAAGGTGCTGGCAGATGTGGTGTCTTGAGGATCTGTTTCCAGGCTCCTAGGTGGCGCCTTGCTGGGCCTTTTCACAGGGAGAAGGGGGAGTGAGCTCCCATTGGTGACTGATCACCTCCCAGAGGCCCAACTCCAAATGCCGTCACCTCTGGGAGAGGATTTCAGTATAAGAATTTTGGGGGAGACACAAACCTTCAGTCCATAGCACCTTGTCACTAGAAAGGGATTGAACTTGGCCCTCAACCCTGTTTTATCTATTTTTAGCCTGTTCTTATCTGTTTTCCTGGTGAAGGACTAGGCTTGGGGAGGCAGAGGGGGTGCCCAGGGGGTGGGCCTGGGAAGTCACCCCACACTGCTCTGCCCCAGGGACAGCTTTCCTGCAGACCCGTCTCCCCATGGGGCGAGTGCCTCTCCGTCTCTGGGGCTCGGCGGTGTGCTCGGCTGTGTCTGGCCTGCCGGGTGGTGGGGACAGCGAGGACCCTGGCACAGCCTTCAGGGACGGCTGGTTGGCACTTGTCTTAGCTCAGGCTGCTCAAACCAATTGATGTCGTCCACTTTATGTGTGAGAAATGTGCTGTCCACCATGCTGGAGGCCGGGAAGCCCCAAGTTCAGGGCACCAGCGTGGGGGAGTCCCGGTGAGCCCTCTTCCTCATAGATGGCACCCCCTCGCCGTGTCCCCATGGGGTGGAAGGGGCTAGCCAGCTATCTGGGCCTCTTTGATGGAGGACACTGATCCCATTTGACCTAATCGCCTTCTGAAACTCCAGTTCTCCACCGTCACCTTAGTGATCAGGTCTCCCCAGTGCGTGTGGGGGTGCCAGCGCTCAGGCCCCAGCAGGCTCCGACTTGCCACCAGGAGCTCACGTCTTGGCAGAGTGGAGAGCAAAGGGGGGTCATTTTATAAAGAGTCAGTACTGAGCTGGAGAAGCCCACATGCTCCAGAGAGTGGACTTGGGGGTTCCTTGTTGTATATGCATGAAGGTGTCCCCCCAGCCTCGGGGAATCCGGTTCCTGTCCCCTCGTTCACTCAGCAGGATACATAATTGACCCGCGCTGGCAAGGCACAGGCTGGGGAGGGAATGTTAATCGAATCATTTCAGGAATGGACAGGCCCTGGACAGAGGCCCAGGGAGCTGCGGCAGGGGCACCCCCTGGGGCCTGTCCTAGGCTGGGGGAGCAGGGCCTCCTGGGAGGTGGCTGGAGCAGGAGGAGGGGGAGTGTGGCAAGTGGGAGTGGAGGCCCCCGAGGTCCCCGGGGAGATATTGGTCTTCTGCTCCCCAAGCCCCTCGGTCGCTCAGTTTCCCACCCAGGTCTGCGGGAAGGTGGGGGCGGGGCTGGAGGAGGAGGAGGCGCCACCTGCAGGCGTGGTGCAGGCGTGGTGCAGGCGTGGTCTGACTCTGGGTTCGCACTTCTCTGAGCCTCGGTTTCCCCGTTTGCCCCAGGAGGGTGAGAGTTGCCTGCTTCAGGTGTTACTAGGGCTCACCTGGCAGTGGCTGGGGGAGCCAGGAGCCTGGTGCCTGGGCAGGACAGGGCCATTGGGGGTCAGCGTCATCTTTCCTTGGGGACCAGGCACTGGGCTCATTCACGTTCGCCCTGCGGAGGGTCAGGTGCCCCCGGCACCTCCTTCAGGTGGGGAGGAGGGTAGGGAGCCCCTTCCTGCTCGTGGTGAAGACGGTCCCTCCGTCCCCACTGGCCTGGGACTAGGGAGACCCCCAGGGGTGTGGGCTTGGCCCCTTCTCCCCGAGGTCCCGGGCAGCCTGGCATAGGGAGGAAGGGAGGGACGCCGAGAGCTCGGCTTTCTCCTTTTATGGTCAGCCTGCAGGACTCTGCGCCCAGCCAGAAACCAGGAGCCTGTGCTTGGGATCCGGCCGAAGGAGCCGGTCAGTGGGGAGCTGGGCACCTCCTGAGAGTCCTGCCTTTGTGCCACCGCGGGGAGGGGCCACTGGAGCCCTGAGTCTCCTTCAAACACCCCAGAGACCTGCACCCCAAGGCAGACCCCAGGCCCCGGAGGAGGTGGGGGAGGTACCCCAGCTCAGGGCTCTGGCCGGGAGGCAGGGCTGCGCTGGTGACATCTCCCAGGCTCCAGCCCTGCAGAGCCCCACACAAGGGGGTCCTGTGTCCTTTCCCGCTCTGAGCTGCGGGGTCTGGGGGGCTCTGCCTGGGCCCCGGGATTGTACACATCCGTCTTGGGGTAGCTCCCTCGGCACGGAGACCACGAGGCCTTCCTGCTGTCTGAGGGACCTCAAAGCCACACTGCTCGTTCCCGGTACTGGGCACGTCCCCACTGTGGTGCCGTCACAGCATGAGGTCGTTTATTTGCCCATCGGGCCCCAGCCCTGGGTCACAAGCTTCCGAAAAGCAAAGATAAGCGGGCCTTGTGGTTTGTGCATCTAGCCTGGCGCACAGTAGGGCCTCGGGACTCCTTTGCTGAGTGAACACAGCATGTCCCCCAGTGGATAGGCGGTCACCCTGCCCCTGCCTCCGCCTGCGCTCCAGGTCAGCACAAGCCCCTCGGCACCTGCTGCCCCCTGTGGCTCTCGGTTCCCAGGATCAGGCACCACCGCCCTTGACCTTCAGGCCTCCCAGGGAAGCATTGGAAACAGTGAGGTGACTGTTGGGTAGCCGACGGACGCACCTGAGGTGTGGGAAGTCGGATCTCTCGACTCGGAGAGGGCATAAAATTAATACGGTTTTCCAAAAACCATGATTGTGGTCTCGTTTATGTACCACGAAGGAATCGGCTTCAAAGATAGCATTTCCTGGTCACTAGTGGACTTGCAGGGTCAGAAAGCCATCTTCGCCCTCTAACTTTAGATTTCCACCAACAGAAAAAGAGGTGCCCACACGCCAGCCGGGCCCCGCCCCCGGCCGTCCCCCCCCCTTCTGTGTCTGTAGGCCCCCCTGCTCTGGCCCATGCATGTGACCAGGATCCCGGACGTGGGCTTTGGTGATGACCTCAGGCTCACCGTGGGCCAGGCTTGCCCCTCCTTGCTGGATGACATCCTGTTGGACGGAGAAGCCACATTTTGCTCACCCACCCTTGGCTGTGGGACAACTCGGCAGTTTCCGCTTCTTAGCTATTACCAATCCTGTAAAGTACCACGGTCATCACCAAACTTGAGAAAAGTAAGAAGAACTCTACAAGCCACATCATGATCGTCCCTTATCATAGAATCTGTACCCTTCCCCCCAAAGTGTTAATGAGACAGGTTAAATAACCATCATGGGAAGTTAATTGCTACCATAGAGAGAAACTTTGGACTACGGGAGCCGGGACCACCCTGGACCGTGAGGCACATTCGCAGAGTGAGAAAGAGCCACTGTTTTCTCCAGGTGCTCGGCCTCCATCTGCTGGGAAATGATTTGAACGAACATCCAGATCTACCATGAGCAGTGTGGGTGGTCCCCTGGAGAGTCGTGCAGTGTGCAAGTCACCCTACTGTCCATGGCAGCCATGCAGATGGTGGGGGTACCATGGAAAGACCCCCTTTTCAGCTCCTGACAGGTGTGAGTAAGAGGCAGCATCTTAGAGGAGGTGACTCCTCAGATGCTGTTTGAAGAATTGAGTACAGTCTACACCCCCAAACTGAAAACAGGTGCTCGCTGAAAGATTTGTATGTAAATGTTCACCACAACCCAGATTCCATCAGTGGAAAAATGAAACTACTCTACCCATGGAGCAGAGTGTCAAGTCACAAAAAGGAATGAAGTAGGCAGGCACAGTGCACACACCTGCAATCCCAGTGGTTCCGGAGGCTGAGGCAGGAGGATAGCAAATTCAAGGCCAGCCTCAGCAACTTAGCAAGACTGTGTCTGAAGTTAAAAATTAGAAAGAGCTGGGGATGTGGCTCAGTGGTAGAGCACTCCGGGGTTCAGTCCCCAGTGCCAACGATGATGATGAAGTACTGATACAGGCTGCAATGTGCATGAACCTCAAAATCACACTCAGGGGGAGAGGCCAGGCCCAAAGGTCCACACATCACATGACTCCATTTCTTGTGAAATCTCCAGGTGAGGTCCATCCGTAGAGACGGAAGGCAGATTGGTGCTGACAGAGGTGCCAGGGAATGGGCCGTGGGGAGCAATGACGGGCACTGTGGTTTATTGGGGGGTAACAAGTACCTTGGAGTTAAGTGGAGGAGGTGCTCTTGGGCCTCGGGAATCCACCAAACCCCACGAGTCGCTGGTTTTGAAGTGATGAATTATGTGTGGACTTCACTTCCATGAAAGAGAATGAATTGTGCAGGGGCAGGGCAGGGTGGGCTCGGGGGCAGAGGATCCCCTGCACATAACTGAGTTCTGAAATTTGCTCTCTGGTCTGGAGTGGACACAGCCGGGGCCCAGGGCAGCACAGGCCTGTATCCCAGGCACAGCCAGGTTGGCAGACAGTGCCCCCTGCCCGCCCTGCCCAAGACCAGCCCTCCCCGGGCTTCCCACGCTTGCGTTTCCGATGGGAACGTCCCAGGCCAGAGGTCTCCCAGTGGCCCCCGCACAGAGCCTGCTCCCCCTCCTGGGGGCCCTGGGACCTCTGAACCTATAAATCTCTCCTGCGCTGGGGCTGACTCTGGGGGGCTGCGGGAGGGTCTGCCGCTCCCTGAAGCAGACGGAGCCAGATAGTCCATCCTCTGCGTCTCAGACTGTTCCTTAAAATAGCGGAGGCCCCTGGGGGTTGTCTCCCGCCTGGCCTCTGATCGCGGGGGCCTGCTTCTTCCAACCCTCGCCCTCTGCCCATCCTGCCTGGATCCATTTTTAATCCGTTTCCCGAGATGCTCTGCTCTCAGTTTCTCCCGCTGGGCAGGTGTGGCGGCACAGGTCCGCGGTCCTCAGGCCTGCATCGTTGGGCCAGCTAGGATGGTTTCCTGTGCACGAGGGATCTGTCTGTCCCCAGAGAGTGCTGGGGACATTAAGTTTTGATTGTTTCCTTCCTTTTTTGTCCTTTAAGGAAGTGCCGGCCGGGGAGTGTGGGTGACCTAAGGAAGGTGAGAGAGGCCCTGGCCTGGAGTCCCACCTGCCACTCACGAGTGAAGGGAGCCAAGGGAGCGGCTGTATCAGTTTCCTCTGGCTGCTGTAACAAGTGGCCCCTAACTTGGTGCCTTATCAGGAATGTCTTCTCTCCCAGCTCCGGAGGCCAGAGGCCTGAAACCATGGTGTTGGCAGGGTTGGTCTCCGTGCAGGCTCGGAGGGACATCCCCTGGCTCCTGGGGACTGCCAGCTGTCCCTGGGGTCCTGGCCTGTGGAGGAGTCTCTGGTCTCTGCCTCCTGCTCCCGTGTCTGTGATCTCCATCTTAAACAAGGAGCCAGTCCTCGACGCTGGAGGACCCTTACCATAATTGTACCTGAGAGACCCTTAATCTAAGTGACCTCTCAGCCCTGAGGTCCCAGGGTTTATTGCTTTGGGGGTCCATGGCTTGGCCCCCATGGTGACCGTGTAAAATCCCCCTGCTTCTGAGCATCGCTTTCCACTGCAGAGCAGAAGCGATGCTGGTGTCCACACCAGGGCTGCTGAGGACCCGGTGCAGAGGCCCGGGGGACATGCAGGCGGCCCCTGCTGCTTTTGTCTGGTTTCCCAGCCCTGTGGTCGTGGTGGTCTGACCAGGCGCAGTGCAAGCTCTTCTCCCCTCGGCCGTTTTTGGTGGCCTGAGGGAGAGGCTGCAGGCGGCTGTTTTGGTGGGGACTGGACTTGGGATTTGAATCACGATCCTTTCGGCCTTGGCCACGTGTGGCTTGATCCTCCTGCTGCCGGGCAGCTTGGAGCAGTGGCTCTGACCAGCCCCATGATCCTGAGGGGACACAGCTGGAGCTCGGCTGTGAGCCCCGGGGCTCAGCCATGGAGGCCAGGAGGTTGGGGTGCATTCCCAGTAGTGACAATCACTGGCACATCACCCCATCCTGAACAGGGCGCCCATGTTCTCCACCCAGACACAAGTACGTAAGGGCACACATGTCTACACAGACACGTGTGTGCTGATGCAGAAGGCGTGTTTTGAAAAGCTGGCGGTGGGCCAAGTCCCTCCTGGCCGCCCACACCTGTCAGACACGCTCCCCAGGAGCCCCGTACCTGTCAGACACGGGGTAGGACCCTGGGGAGGAGGGGCGCTGGCGAGGGGCCGAGCGTTCCCTGGAACTAAGGACCAGGGAGTGGGTTAAAGGGACGCCCACCCCTTTGGCACTGCCCGTGGGCAAATACTATCCTCCAATCTTTGTCATTGGCTGATGGCCAAAGATGTTGGAAACTGTTCCCATGTCCCCTGTGAGGGACAAAATGAGCTTTAGGACCCAGCCCCACCCTCCGAGGCCCCCTGAAGAGCAGATAGTGGTCTATGACATCTGCAGTCACCTTTGACCCCAGGATACCCCCATATCCCTGGGGGGCACCCCAGGGCTGACTTCCAGAGGACAGGAATGTATGGAGGGGTCTGAGGAGCCTGCAGATGGGTGGGGAGGCCGGGAGCCAGCCCTGAAAATGTGACGGACACTGGGGCTGTTCAGGCTCTGGGGACAGCAGTGAGACCCCCTCTATTCCTGTGGTGCCTGAGGTCCGTCTTAGGCCAGAGAATCGGTGGACACAGCCTGTTCTCACCTGTTCACTGGGGCCTGGGGCTCCTGGACCAGCCCCGCCCAGGCTGGGCGTGATGGCCGCTGAGGTGGGACAGATGATCTAAAGGCAGGTCCCTGCCCCTCTGAAAGGAGAGGGAACCAGGTTGGATGTCTCGAAATGTCTGCCCCCACCTTACAGACGAGGAGCCGAGGCATGGGGGAGGTTCGGACCGTTTGCCCAAGGCCGCAGAGCAGAGCTGTGGCCACTCAGGTGTCCAGTCTGTCTGGGTCTGAAGTCTGTGTCCTGGCCACAACCTGAACTGGGCAGGGTGGGTTCCGGGGACCCCCCAGCCCCATCCTCACAGGCCTGGGAGCCCCTCCTGGATGAGTTGGCTTCTAGCCCCATCCTGGGGCTGCCCCTGGGACTCTGCGGCTGCCCTTGGCCTTGACCTGGGCAAGAAGCCCCCTGGGCCTGGCCTCCCCAGCAGGACCAGCAGGCAGGAGCTTGAGACTGGAGGGCCTGGGGGAAGCCCGTCCAGACCCTGAGCCCAGAGCTCCTACCGATTCACGCCCCTCTCTCCTTTCTGTCCGCAGACCGGGAGGACCAGTCCATTCTGTGCACGTAAGTGGAGCGACTTCCTACCTCGTTCTTCTGGAATCCAGAGGCCATCTGTCAAAAAGGTCACGAGGGCGGGCTGTGTGATGTGTTCGGGGGCCCAGTGCTCCGTCCCACCAGGTGCAGCTGAGCACTACGGGGGGTGCTCTCCTTCGGGGGCCACCCTGATCCCTGGGGTGCCTGGCAGCGTCTGGGTCTTGACCTTGGAGCCTGCCGTCCGCTTTTCAGAAGTGCTCTTCCAGCATCTCCCCGAAGCCCCAGGGTGGGAAAGAGATGGGGGCAGTAAATACTTCCCACGTGCCAGTGAGTGCTGGGTCCTGCTGGGCACGGGTCAGAACCTCGGAGTGCGCTGGGGAGCAATGGGAGGGGCCAGCAGGAGATCCAGACGGCTCCCGGCAGGTGTGGGGTGGACGTGGGTAGAAAGTGGGAGGAGTCAAACAAGGCGATCATCAACTCTGCAGAAAACCACCAGGTGGGCAGGAAGGAGGGGGGAGAAGATGGGCGAGGTTTCCCATCAGTATCAAAATGCAAACCAGAGCGCTGGTCTGCGCAGAGTGGCTGCAGTGCGTCCTCCTCCCCTGGAGGTGTGCAGCCAGCCAGAGGGAGAGCTGAGGTTTTGGGGGGGCTGGGGACCGCTTAGTGCCACCTGGGTGCCGTTCCCAGGACTGCAGTCAATCAATCGATGATAGAGAAAACATTTGGGGGAACTTTGCATCTTTTCCTGCCATTATTCCTCAACTCTCCAATGTGTCGCTACGTACACAGCATTTACATCTCATGGGGTCTTATGTAACAGGGCTTGTGCAAATACCGCACCGTTTGATCGAAGGGACTGGGTGTGTGCAGACTTGGGAGGCCCCAGAACCAGTCCCCATGGACACTGGGTGGACTGCACATGTGTCGGGTTGGCTCTGTGGGGAGAGGTGTTCTTCTCCCCCGCCACGGGAAAGCACCACTCGGTACTTGACAAGGAGCGGTAAGAGCGGGCGATGGAGGGCTACCTAGACAGGGGGTGTAGATAGGGACTCACTGAAGGGGCTCCCAGCCTCTGCCACCCAGAGGCTGCGTGTTCCTGGCCCGTGGTCCCCGGCTCCCTCTTCAAAGCAGCAGTTCAGCATCCCCCGCCGCCTCCTTGACGGGAACTTTGGTGTATTGGCTCCGCCCTGGTGATTCCAAGAGTCCCCCATCTCATGTCCTTGAGTTTTTCATGTCTTCTAGGTCCCCCCCCCACACACATGAGCTAACCCATCTGCAGGTTCTGGGGACTAGGACCTGGGCATCTTTGGGAAGGGGCCCGTTGAGTCCCTGTGAGCCAGGCCCTGTGTGAGCTGCAGGTCATCTCCCAAGATGCCATCTTCTAAGATGTGAGGAAATTCAGTGTGGTGGCCGAAGGAGCAGGGAGGGTACCTCTTCCAGGTGCCCTCCAGCTGTGTGACCCTGCACAGTGCACTCGACCTCTCTGAGCTGAGCTCTGGGAGAGGCGATGCAGGTGACAGAGCAGGCACCCGCCCTCTTCCCCGGAGCCTCCACCATCAGCAGAGCCGTGCTGTCCAGCAGGACTCTGGGACAGTGGCTTCTGAGCACTTTCAATGTGGCTAAGTGACCCAGGAATTGAACTTTATAGAAGTTAATTGTGGCTAATGTAGATGGCCTGTGGCCAGCAGCACCCACTGAGGTCCTGAGACATTTTCCACCTCGGTCCACTCCGCTGACCCCATGGCTGACCTCATGGCCTCCTCCAGCGGGGCCCTGTCACCTCCTGCCTAGTCCACTGCTGCAACTCTGAAGCTCTCTGCTCCCCATGTGGCCACACCCACCCACCCGTCCAGCCACCCAGTCAGTGGTCACCGTGAGGACATTCATCCAGGATTCTTGGCAGATGTCCATGGGCGTGGGTGGTCAAGTGCAGACAACGGGGCACACCTCTGGCTTGAACTCCAGCCTGTTCCCAGCTCCCTGCAGCTCAGCAGCAGGTCACCGGACTCCCCAGTCTCCATTTCCCATCCATAAAGTAGGGACAGGAAGTACCTGTTGAGAGGTTGGAGTGTGTGAGTTTTGTCACTGTGACCAAAATGTCTGACGAGTGACCAGGAGGAGGGGGGTCCATCCTGGGCTCACATATTCAGGGGTTCAGTCCACGGGGGGCAAGTCCACGGCTCTGGGCCCAGGTAGGCAGCACATCACAGTGGGGGGCACAGTGACGGCCCGCTCTGTCCATAGCAGCCAGGCAGGGGGAGGGGCTGTGGGGCATCTGCATGGTGACGGTCACGCTCTCTTCTCTCCTGCAAGCCACCCCACCCTGCGGTTCTGACTTCCTGTCTCTCTGGTTCTAAAGGCTCGGTGGCCATTGGGACAGAACCCAGGCTCCTCCCTGTGGTCAGAAGATGGCCCATGACTGGCCCTGCTTCCTGGTCTTGTCACTAACCACTGTCCCCGTCCCTTGGTGTCCAGCCACACTGAGCTGCACACTGCTGCCCACGTTGGGCACTTTGTGGTCACTCTTGCCCGGCCTGGTGTGCCCTGCCCACTGTCCTTCCCAGGTGTCCCCAAGGCAGCTTTCAGGGCCACCCCTTCCCTGGCCACCCGCCTACAGCCTCCCCGCCCCGTCTTCTCAGCCGAGCCCCTGGCCACCTGGGTGGCTGCTTAGCTCGGCTGCTGTTGCCTCCCTTGTCTGGAAAGCAAGGCCAGCGTGGAAGGGGACAGGGGTCGTCCCCTAGGCCCTGCCGTCACACAGCCAGTGCTCAGCAGCAAGCCTTTGCCACTGCCGGGAACGAGTCCCAACCTGAGCAGCTTTCATTAAAAAATGCAGCCCCCTGAGCCACCAGCCCCATGACCCTCGTTACTGAGGGTCAAGTGGTGGGTGAAATCGGCCAGGGGCTCGAGGGGCCACAGGTTGGTGGCAGAGGACAGCTGACGGGAGCCGTGAGCAATCAGGAGAAGCCGGGTTGGGCCGACTCCTGCCACAGGTGACTATGCCACCAGGAGGCTGGAGGCCAAGCAGTGTCCTTGGTTGACGTGAGCCCTGTTCTGTCCAGCAGGTAGAGGCCCTGGGCCGAGGGACAGAGCATGGAGGGCCCCAGGCCAAGAAGGAGCGTGTGGGTTGGGGGCTGGATTAGGAGGACGTGGGCGTGAGATCAGGGGTGGGTGGGGGCTGCCCTATTAGAAGGATGTGAAAGGGCTGAGGGACTTCAACCAGATTGACAGACTGTGGCCAGAGGACCCAATCCGGCCCCCGTCTGCATTTTATAAATAAAGCTTTATTGGAACACCTCCACGTGTTCAGCATGGGCTTTTGCTACAGTGCAGAGCACGTGGTTGCCACGGAGACCTGTGGCTCACAGAACCCGAAATGTTTGCTGTCCAGCCCTCCATAGGAACAGTGGGAGGACTCCTAGCTGTCATCCCTGGAGCTGGCCCTGTGGGCCCTGGGGTTAACTGCACTGGTTGCTCCTCCAGCCACTGGACCGACTAAGAGGACTTGGCAGTGGGGTCCCTGCAGGGCCAGGAGCCGTATCTGGTCAAGTCCAGGTCCTCCGGGCAGTGGGAGCTGGACACCAAGTTCCGGGGAAGCAGGACAGGACTTACGGTGCTCAGGTAGGGTGGCTTCCGCACCCCCAGCTCCAGGGTGACAGTGTGAGGCCCTTCAGACGCCCACGTGCCGGAGCCAAGGACTCTCTGGCAGAGCCTCCTGGGACAGTTTATTTTTATCAGTGAAGCCTGGAGGGGTTGAGCCAAGCCCGGGAGAAGCAGATTCCCAGTGCCTGTGTCCACTTCCCTTCTTTGGCAGGGTGGCCAGCCACAGCCGCCGACGTGGTTGCTGTACACCAGGGGGAGGGGAGGCTGAAGGCGAGGTGGGAAAGGAGGGGACTGTGGGAAAGGAGGGGACACTGATGTGTTGCACACATTGACGGTAAGCGCTGCTCTCTGCACTGGCTCAGATCTTAGGCTCAGGACCACCCACATTGGCAGTTTCCAACACCAGTTTCCCTCCTCTTCCTTGTGCTCTGATCCAAACCCAGCTCCTTCCGTTTGGAGTGAAATCTGTGGCATATTTTGACATCAACCTGATTGGACAAATTTATACTATGGTGTGAATGACTGAGTGGCTTTGCTCACTGATCACTGGTTCCCAAGAGCCTATTAAGGCAAGATTCCTAGAATCTTGGTGGAGCAGGGCTGGGACCTCCTTCTGCCTTCCCCCTTATTAACAGAAAAGCATAGAAGGCAGATCCTGGGCTCTGGTGTTGAGGGGACCCGAGTTCAAATCCTGTTCCTCTCCCATTTCCTATCTGTGTGACAGCAGGAGCAACTGTGACCTGGGGTAAATTTACTCAACCTCTCTGAGCTTTGGTTTCCCCAGGCAGATGATCAGGGTAATTCATCACACCATTGTATGATGGAAAGGCTTAAATGAAAAGACTGGTGAGCCCAGTGCCTGGTGCACCGTAGTAGACTTTCAAAAAATCCTAGTCCTTCTTCCCGTTCTGTTCTCTTGCCTTAGCAAGTTTCTAAAGAGCTGTGCCTGAGTTCCGGAATAGAGTAAAAGAAAGCTCTGCTTGCACTGGAATCGAGAGACCAGGCTTTCCATTCTGGCTGTGCCCCTGCCTTGCTGTGTGACTTAGGGCAAGTTGCTTATGCCCTCTGAGCTAGTTTTAGGTGGGGGGGGGATCAGTCCTACCTGTAGGAATGTCGAGCAGTAAGAGAATGAAAGAGATTATGCACGTGAAACCTCTATGAAGTCCCTCCCCACACCTGCAGAAAGAGCAAATCTCCTCTCCAAATTGAAAAAAAAAATAGGCCTTAGTTTTTGCTGTTCAGGAAAAGGGGGATAATACCTCCAGTGCCCCCCTGTTCTCACCTCACAATCCCCTCTGAGGCCATGTGTGATGACGTGAATAAAGTCCACTGGGCTGGGAGGGGACAGCGTGAAGGCTGGTGTGACAGGTGTTGTCGTCCCTGGCCGTCTGACACTAGGTTTCGGGACACAGAGATCCACAGGACTGGGCAGCAATTCAGGGCATGTGTTTCTCCCTTTTTTCTTTTAGCTCTGAGCAAAGTTATTAATGGGCCCTTAGCAAGAAAAAAAAAAAAAGCCTAATTTCTTCATTCCCAAATTAGGAAGAAGAGCAGAGGCCCTGGCTCTGCCCAGAGAACCCCAGGCCAACCTGGGGCAGACGGATTCTTTCCCAGATTAAAAAAAAAGCTCTTAGAACATTAAGGGAGCTCAGAAAATGGGAGTTTAGGCAAAGAAAGGAAAAGAAACAAGAGTGGAAGTGGATGAGGAGGGAGGCTGTTGGCCGAGGCCCTGAACGTCCCTTCTGCCAGGAGTTGGAGGCCAGAGCCACTCTGGAGCCCTTGGAGGAAGCAGTCCTTCCATGGTGACCTGTGACAAGCCGACTCGAGAAGGCCATCTTGGCTAAACCCTGCCCTGGTATTCTAGGAGCACTCTTTTATTTTGGTGTGTGTGGGGGGAGACTACCAGGGATTGAACTCGGGGGCCCTCAGCCACTGAGCCCCATCCCCAGCCCTATTTGGTATTTTATTCAGAGACAGGGTCTCACTGAGTTGCTTAGAGCCTCGCTTTTGAGGAGGCTGGCTTTGAACTTGCCATCCTCCTGCCTCAGCCTCCTGAGCCGCTGGGTTTACAGGCATGTGACACTGGAGTGGTGCTCTAGGAGCACTCTTTGGATGAGACAGGTTTCGCCAGCAGGGCATCCTCTATCAGCCTTGTGCACTTTAGCGTGAATTACATCAGCCCCATTTATCCTCTGATGCTTGATGCGATCCTTGGCTAGCCACCTGGTGTTCAGGTGGGATTCCCCAGAGGATGAAGGGGCTTTCCCCCGCCCAGTGGCCAATGGGATACCAGTTCTCTTTTCTAAGAGGAGCTTATGTGACTTTAGGTCCTGCAGAGCTCTTCCCTGAGAGCTTCCTCCGTCCTTCTGTCTGACACATCCTAAAATTAGACAACTGCAGATAGACGTACGTTTGGACCTTCGTAGCAAAACCCAGGTTTTCTTTTCCATTCTTTTCACCTGAACTCTTTCCAGCCTCCTCCGGGGAGGCGTCGATCCTGGCTGCCTGTCCTTGGGCGAGTTAGGTCCGTTCTGGGAGCCTCGGTCTCCCCTCTGGGGAAGGCAGTGACCACGCGCTCGGCCTGGCTCAGGGCACCCAGGGAAAGGCCTTATTCCAGGGGTCACAGTTCCCGTGTCTTTCAGAGGCGAGTCTGGAGCTGGCAAAACGGAAAACACCAAGAAGGTCATCCAGTACCTGGCCGTGGTGGCCTCCTCCCACAAGGGCAAGAAGGACACGAGCATCACGGTGAGTGGCCGCGTGGCAGGAGGCTGCGCCTGACCCAGGTGCAGACCGGCTCTGGATGCCCGGGCCACGCCCCTCCCGCCCCCATCCAGGCCACGCCCACGCCCAGGCCACGCCCCCGCAGCTCCTGTTGGGCCTGCGCGAGCCTCTCCTGGGCAGTGCCCTCTGCCCTCCACCGGGGCTACCCACCAGGGAGGCTCACAGGGCCCTGCTGTCATTTTGCAGCAGGTGGCGGGGTGTCCTGGCAACCAGGATGTTGGCAGAGCCCCGGCCTCTGTCCACTCCCACAGCACCCTCCCCTCCCGTGGTGACGACCACCCAGGTGTCAGATACCGACAGGTGTCCCCTGGGATGGGACAGTCATCCGACTGGGCCACTGCTTTAAGTGGATCTCCGACGTCCCCAGGACTGAGTGCACCTTGGGTGGCTCCTTCCTCCATGTCCCTAACCCCCCAGGGAGGGGCTCTCTCTGGTCCAGTGCCCCTTAGTCCCGTGGGCGGAGCCCCCGCTGTGTGCCAGACCCTGCTGGGGTGAGGCCAGGGGGAGATGCTGTCCTTGTCATTATGAAGCTTTCAGACAAGTGGAGAAGAGTCACCAAATCACCCCTAGGACCCCAGGTAGCAAAGGCCAGGGGCCTCCGGCTGGGGCCACGCCCCTAGGCCTCCTCTCCCCGCCCACCCTGCCTCAGCCAACCAGGGCTGGGGCCAGGCGGTGGGACCCGAGTCTCACCAGCACCCCTGTCTGCCCGTCTGGGGACAGAAAGGTGGCAGGAAGGAGCCCTCAGTAGGGTGAGACCTCACTGCTTCCTGACATCTTGGACCTTGTCCTCGAAGTGACTCTGCCCATCACGGCGGCCAGCTTATCTGGAGGCCTGGGGTGGACGCCTGTTGTGACTCTGGGGACCAGAGGCCTGGCCTGTCAGAGCTGCTCCTGGCAAGTTGGCTCCCAGCCAGTGCAGGGACCCATGGCCCCGGGTGTGTGGAGGCTTCCTGCTGCCTTCTGTTGCCCTGTGTGAAAACAAGAAGTGACGCTAACAGTGACCAACTTCACCAAGGGCCTGCCACTACCCTGCCCATGTAGCACATGCAGGATGTGATCTTGATGGCTACCATTTTAAAGAGTCCACTGTGACCGGCTGTGGTGGCTCACACCTGTAAACCCCGGGACTCGGTGGCTGAGGCCGGAGGACCACAGTTTGAGGTCAGCCTCGGTTTAGCAATTCAGCAAGGCCCTAGGCAATTTAGCGAGACAGTCCACTGTGGTCCCGGGAATCCCAGCCAACCTTGGAAGCATCAGGCCACTAGTGATCAGAGGAGGGAGGGGACTAAATGGGAGGGCAACCGCGGAGGAGGAGCTGCGTCCTGCCGTCTGGGGGAGGCCAGGCTGTTTGGGGGGTGAAACGCGTACCCCAGCCCCGGTGTCCGTGCGATTGAAGTAACACTGA
Source organism: Marmota flaviventris (assembly GCF_047511675.1). Classification (NCBI taxonomy): domain Eukaryota; kingdom Metazoa; phylum Chordata; class Mammalia; order Rodentia; family Sciuridae; genus Marmota; species Marmota flaviventris. Next base: position 11,440,566 of record NC_092516.1, on the reverse strand, counting down.
CGTTTGTTCCATGCTGTGCTGTCTGACCGCAGCAAGGCCCATCTTTTGCCTACGTGAGTAACCGAGAGTGTTTTCCTGTCCCGGTGTGCACGGGCAGCACGGAGTGGACTTAGATCTGCATGCCCCTGTCGCACCCACGAGTCCCCCACCCACATCAGCAAGCGTCCCCAAGTCCCATCCCGTGGGCCTCCAGGGGTGCAACGTGGGGTGTGTCACCGCCCACAGCACCCCTGGAATCCTGGGGTTTGCTGGTCCAGGATCGACCCCCAGCTCCCGTGAGCCCCTCTCCCTGCCCAGCAACATGCCCAGGCCCAGAACCCCTGACCGAACGACCTAGAGACGCCCTCCCATCTGGCGGAGCAGGACTGTCGAGGCTCCCAGCATAATGGATAGTCGCAGCTCGGCTCTGGCATGCTTCCCGCCCGGCCCCTTCCGCCACCGTCCCAAGTTCTGCCCCAGCCCTGTCCCATGCACTGTGTGTCCCCACGCATGCGTGTGCCGTGTGCCGTGTGCCGTGTGCTGTCTTCTGCATGCTGGGTGCTTGACCAGGCTCCGAAGACCGGCTTGGGCGCGGCGCACTAGCTTCGGTGGTGTGGTAAGGCCCCGGCTGCGCGGCACGTGACCTGTCCTGCTCGGACCTCTGCACAAGTGGACTCATTGCTAACATGGAGCTTGGGGGGCTGGCACTCAGGTCAGGGGTCTTCCATGGCATTGGGAAGAGCACACACGATCCATGTTAGATAGACACTGAGCAGCGGTACCGTGGAACGGAGGAGAGTCCAGATCATTTGAGATGGGCTCCTGTGTGACCCTGGCTGAGTCACTTACCTGTTCTAGGCCATAGTCTCAGTCCATCAGAGGAGGCCTCGAGTTTAAAGCTCCCCTGACAGGATCCCCCTCACCCACCTGCTGGGTCCTCACTTGGGGCAGGCATGCAACCCCAGGTTAGTGTGCACAGGGGACTCCTTCCCCCGCCCCCAGGCCCAGCAGGACACGTGGCGTTCTGGTCACTCTCCATGGCTGGGGTGATTCCCCTGGGGGCTGGGATTCCGTGAGGCTGAGGCTTCTGCTCCTCTGGCTCTGGGGCTGTAGAGGAAGAGGGCATGAGGAACAGACAGGAGCCGCTGGCCTGTCCTGGGACAGCTGCCCGCCAGCCAGCCCTGCCCCCTGGGCCTGGAAGGACAAGAGAGCAAGGTCCCCAGAGCCACGCTTCCGGGAGGATGGGGTGCAGGCTGCAGCGCCACGGGGCTAGGCAGAGCGGCGCGTTGCTTTCTCTGCATGACTTACCTGTTGGCCTTTCCCGCGGTCACCCAGCGCCTGGTGCACAGGAGCCTGCAGCGGGGGTCGCGGGCTGGGTACGGCCTCAGCTGCATTTAACTGATGGACGGAGCTCGGGCAGCCGGCTTCAGAGCTTTGGCATCCCTGGCGTTAGGCAGTGTGATGGTTTTCGGTGACAGTGACATTGCACAGATGAGTAGGCACTTATCTTTGAAAAAGTAGTCTTCATAGGGACCGGAAGTCCTAGCCATCAGAAAGCTCTTCTGAGATCGTCAGGTCTGGAGTTAGGAGATGGGCGAGAACCTGTGTGTCAAAGGCAGAGTTTGGTGACAACATCTGCCTAGGGCCAAACCGTCAGGACCCAGGTCGCTTTCTTCAATAACTAAATGCAAATGAATTCTAGGGAGAGCTGGAAAAGCAACTTCTACAAGCAAATCCCATCCTGGAGGCTTTTGGCAATGCTAAAACGGTCAAGAACGACAACTCCTCACGATTCGTGAGTAGCAGCGCCACATGGGGTTCTGGGAAACGTTTGGGTCCCCCCACCCTGAATCTCCCCCTGCTGAGGCTGCAGAGCACACGTGTGCAGGGGAATCTGGGTCCCAGGGTAGAGGGTACCTCACGGCAGCCTCTCCAGTCCTGCCCTGACCACACAGTAGGTGTCTCTCTCTCTCTGTTCATTGAGCAGCTACTGTGAATAAGGCCCTGTTAGGCATTCAATGTTCATAATTCATTTACTATTGCCTGAGCACCTACTATGTGCTAGGTACTCATATCCAACACTCATTTATTCTGCAAAGCATGAATTGAGCACCTCCTCATGCACACACATCCTTCACCATTTATTTAGCACCTGTTGTGTATATCATTCTGGTAGGCATGGTTACCTGCACCATCCTCATTGCTTTTTTTTTTTTCATTTGCTAAGTCAGTTTAAACTAAGCGCCTACTGCATACCAGACACTGAACCAGGTTCACAGGATCATGATGAACAGCTTTCACAAAGCTCGTGTCCTGGTTGGGGAGCTACCAGTCCATGAGGAAGGAGGTGCCATGATCTCACACAAGCTCCTCGAGGCTCCGAGGATCTCCCCGGAACTCGGGAGGTGGGGTTGATGACACAGAGACACGCACTCTTTTATTGTACAAGAGAAGCAAAGGCCTCTGTAGGAGAGTCCAGAAGACTCGAGTTGGGAGAGGCCGAGCCTGGGCTGCCCCTGCCCCTGTGAGCAGGAGCCTCTGCTGGCTGCCGGGCCCCCCTTGGAACTGTCCCTCCTGGGGCGGGGCTGGGGAAATGGTGGACACGTGGACTCTGCCCACCCAGAGCCGTCTGTGTGCACTCCTGTGCCCCTTGGCGCTGTGCCCTGCCTGTGAATCCTCTTCCCATAACTCACGTAACGCCCCCTTTCCTGGCCTGCCCCGCAGGCTAACAGAGCAGCAGGCCCTGCGCAGGACTGGGGCAGGGGGATGAGGGCTAGGCACAGGGAGCCTGTCCTTGACCGTGGCTCTGCCTCTCGGGATTGGCCACTGCGCCTGTCAGCCCCAGTGTTCCCACTGACATTGGTGTGGCCATGACGGACAGAGAGTCCTCGCAGGAGCCCGATGAGGTTGACCCGTGGGTCTGTCTGAGTGGCTCCTGCCTCCGCAAGGCCATGATCACTGGGCTCAGTGGATGCTGGTTCCCTCCGAGAGGCTGCCCTCCTGGGAGGCCCTGAGGGTTGGCCAGGGTCAGCCCCCGCCCCAGAAGACTCCCTGGCATCTCGCTCCCCACTGGCCGGGGTCTGGGGCCAGGGGCCGGGGCCGGCAGCGCAGTGAACCTCCTTTTCCTGTTGCCAGGGCAAGTTCATCCGCATCAACTTCGACGTCACCGGCTACATCGTGGGCGCCAACATCGAGACGTGTATCCTTTGGCAGGGCCTGGGTCACATGGGCGGAGAACCCCCCCCTCACGCTCTCGAGTTCCTTCCAGAACCTTCCTGCTCGCCTTCCCAGAGCCACCGGCCTTGGTGTGTCGGGTTGTGTGAATGCAGACCCAGGTGTGAGCCCCAAGCCGGTGTGGTTCTGGGTGACGCCTCCCTAGGCAGGCGACCTCGGTCATTTGCCTCTGTGCCCCGCAGGGCAGTGGGCATCGTAGGGTGGGGTGCCTGCCACGTCAGCAGGCGTGCAGCGCATCTCATCCTGGAGTCTGGACGGTGAAGAGCCGAGTGGGAAAGTTCTGGGCTGGGGACCAGGGCTGGGCTCAGGAGTTTCCCACCCCAGAAGCATTCAGGAGGCCCTCGGGCTCAAGGTACCAGATTCACAGCAGACCAGGACCCTGGTGGGAGGGACAGTGAACTTCAGCTGCGCTTAGTGCCCCGGAAAAGAGGGCCACCTGTGGAGTGGTGCTGCCCCGAGTCCAGTTCCCAGCTCGGCCCTGTTGGCCACGAGGCTTTGGGCAAGTTACTTAACCTCTCTGAGCCTCCACCCCCCCTTCTGCTCCCTGTAGAATGGGGGCGGTTCCCTCTCCTACTCTGTGGAGCTATTGAAGCCGGTAAATGAGGTGCTGTATGTGACCCATGACGTGGTATCTGATGGCTGGTGGCCGTTGGGTCACTAACTTAACCTGTGTGCTTTCCTATGGAAATCTGCCAGAATTTTCTCCAGAAAAGGGACATTTGTGAACTGATATTTTTAAAAATCTTGACTTATCTGGAGAAGCATCACAGCCAATGGCAGCTCCTTAAACCCAAGTGTGAGAACCAGGCTCTGTTTGGTCACGCAGGTCACTGGAGCTCAGAGGTCAAAACCAGCCCGGGCAGCAGAGAGGCCCCGTTTAAAAAAAAAAAAAAAATTTGGTAAAACCTTGACGGCTGAAGGGCCCGAGGGAGGTCATTTCTTCTCTGTGTCCCCAGTGCCACTAAGTCAACTGTGTGGTCCCCGACCGGGCACGCACACGTTTCTCCCCTCTGGCCTCTTGTCACAGGCAGGTCCCCCCAGATGCAGAGATGTCTGAGATTCGAACTCGCCCCAGAGCCGGTGGCCTCTGTCCACTCAGGAGAGTGCTGGTGTGCCTTGCTGTGGTGGTACCGCTGGGCTGCTCCAGGGCCTGGGAGGGCGGTGTCTGATAGTTATGGTGTGTGCACAAAGCTCTGTGTGAAGTCTGGAAGGTTCTGGGCTCTCCTGGGCCAAGGGCTGAGAAAGGGGCTGTTCTCACAGCATCGCTGACCCGATGCGGCCCTTCATCCTGGGACGTGTCAGTCATCTTCTGTCTTTTCCTTCTGTCCCCTTGCTTCTCCCTGAGCCTGGTGACTGCCAGCAGCACCCGGCAGGCTCCCTCGTCCACGGGGGTGACGGTGTCCGAGGACTGGGTGGCCATTCTGTGGGACACGGGCACAACGGCTCAGCCCTCCAGGGCCATCCAAGAGCCCCGTCCAGGGCCCGTCATTGTCCCCTCCAGTGCCTGGAGGGACAGGGAGGGGTAGAGGTAGGGTTCTGCGAGCACAGTGGCCCCAGGACCCTTGACTCCCCCGCACCAGACCTGCTGGAGAAGTCGCGGGCGATCCGCCAAGCCCGGGAGGAGAGGACCTTCCACATCTTTTACTACCTGATCGCTGGAGCCAAGGAGAAGATGAAAAGTGAGTCCCTCCCAACAGCTGTGGCCGGGCGGCTCAGCCTGCCAGTCCCCAGGGCACGGGGTGGGCGACCAGCTGTTCAGAGATGGGACCCGCTTTGGGTGGCCTGTGGGCGGCTCTTGGCCTTCCCAGAGAGAGGGTGGCTTTTGTTTAGTCATCATTTACTGAGCACCTACTATGTGCCTCAGTGGACGTCGACTCCAATCAGACATCAGCTCTTTCACCAAATCCAATTAGACACACCCGCGCCACCAAGGAGGGCAGAAGACGTCACCTTGTTGCT